>NW_027362768.1:154512179-159312179 GCF_046119375.1 Phyllobates terribilis | reverse complement strand
ATAATATTGTCCCCTATGTACAAGAATATAACTACTATAATACTGCCCCCAATGTACAAGAATAGAACTACTATAATACCGCCCCTATGTACAAGAATAGAACTACTATAATATTGTCTCCTATGAACAAAAATATAACTACTATAATACTGCTCTCTATGTACAAGAATATAACTGATATAATACTGCCCCTATGTACAAGAATATAACTACTATAATACTGCCCCCTATGTAAAAGAATATAACTACTATAATACAGCCCCCTATGTACAGGAATATAACCACTATAATACTGCCCCCTATGTACAAGAATATAACTACTATAATACTGCTCCCTATGTACAAGAATATAACTACTATAATACTTCCTCCTATGTACAAGAATATAACTGCTATAATACTGCCCCTATGCACAAGAAAATAACTACTATAATACTGCTCCTATGTACAAGAATATAACTACTATAATACTGCTCCTATGTACAAGAATATAACTGCTATAATACTGCCCCTATGTACAAGAATAGAACTACTATAATACTGCTCCTGTGTACAAGAATATAACTACTATAATACTGCCCCTATGTACAAGAATATAACTACTGTAATACTGCTCCTATGTACAAGAATATAACTACTATAATACTGCCCCTAGGTACACGAATGTAACTACTATAATACTGCTCCCTACGTACAAGAAAATAACTACTATAATACTGCTCCCTATGTACAAGAATATAACTACTATAATATTGTCTCCTATGAACAAAAATATAACTACTGTAATACTGCTCCCTATGTACAAGAATATAACTGCTATAATACTGCCCCTATGTACAAGAATATAACTACTATAATACTGCCCCCTATGTAAAAGAATATAACTACTGTAATACTGCCCCTATGTACAAGAATATAACTACTATAATAGTGCCTCCTATGTACAAGAATATAACTACTGTAATACTGCCCCTATGTACAAGAATATAAATGCTATAATACTGCCCCTATGTACAAGAATATAACTACTATAATACTGCTCCTATGTACAAGAATATAACTACTATAATACTGCTCCTATGTACAAGAATATAACTACTATAATACTGCCCCTATGTACAAGAATATAACTACTATAATACTGCTCCTATGTACAAGAATATAACTGCTATAATACTGTCCCCTATGTACAAGAATATAACTACTATAATACTGCCCCTATGTACAAGAATATAACTGCTATAATACTGCCTCTATATACAAGAATATAACTACTATAATACTGCCCCTATGTACAAGAATATAACTACTATAATACTGCCCCCTATGTACAGGAATATAACTACTATAATACTGCCCCCTATGTACAAAAATATAACTACTATAATACTGCTCCTATGTACAAGAATGTAACTGCTATAATACTGCTCCTATGTACAAGAATATAACTACTATAATACTGCCCCTATGTACAAGAATATAACTACTATAATACTGCCCCCTATGTACAAAAATATAACTATTATAATACTGCTCCTATGTACAAGAATATAACTACTATAATACTGCCCCTATGTACAAGAATATAACTACTATAATACTGCCCCCTATGTACAAAAATATAACTATTATAATACTGCTCCTATGTACAAGAATATAACTACTATAATACTGCCCCTATGTACAAGAATATAACTGCTATAATACTGCCCCTATGTACAAGAATATAACTACTATAATACTGCTCCTATGTACAAGAATATAACTACTATAATACTGCTCCTATGTACAAGAAAATAACTACTATAATACTGCTCCTATGTAAAAGAATAAAACTACTATAATACTGACCCCTATGTACAAGAATATAACTACTATAATACTGCTCCTATGTACAAGAATAGAATTACTATAATTCTGCTCCTATGTACAAGAATAGAACTATTATACTACTGCCCCCTATGTACAAGAATATAACTACTATAATACTGCCCCCTATGTGCAAGAATATAAGTACTATAATACTGCCCCCTATGTACAAGAATATAACTGCTATAATACTGCCCCTATGTACAAGAATATAACTACTATAATACTGCTCC
Organism: Phyllobates terribilis; assembly: GCF_046119375.1. Classification (NCBI taxonomy): domain Eukaryota; kingdom Metazoa; phylum Chordata; class Amphibia; order Anura; family Dendrobatidae; genus Phyllobates; species Phyllobates terribilis. The sequence goes on along the minus strand of NW_027362768.1, from coordinate 159,310,077 downwards.
TATGTACAAGAATATAACTACTATAATACTGCCCCTATGTACACGAATATAACTACTATAATACTGCTCCTATGGGAAAGAATATAACTGCTATAATACTGCTCCTATGTACAAGAAAATAACTACTATAATACTGCTCCTATGTACAAGAATATAACTACTATAATACTGACCCCTATGTACAAGAATTTAACTAGTATAATACTGCTCCTATGTACAAGAATAGAATTACTATAATACTGCTCCTATGTACAAGAATAGAACTACTATACTACTGCCCCCTATGTACAAGAATATAACTACTATAATACTACCCCCTATGTACAAGAATATAACTACTATAATACTGCCCCCTATGTACAAGAATATAACTGCTATAATACTGCCCCTATGTACAAGAATATAACTACTATAATACTGCTCCCTATGTACAACAATATAACTACTATAATTCTGTCTCCTATGAACAAAAATATAACTACTATATCTCTGCTACTATGTACAAGAATATAACTACTCTAATATTGCTCCTATGTGCAAGAATATAACTACTATAATACTGTCCCCTATGTACAAGAATATAACTGCTATAATACTGCCCCTGTGTACAAGAATATAACTACTATAATACTGCCCCATATGTACAAAAATATAACTATTATAATACTGCTCCTATGTACAAGAATATAACTACTATAATACTGCCCCTATGTACAAGAATATAACTGCTATAATACTGCCCCTATGTACAAGAATATAACTACTATAATACTGCTTCTATGTACAAGAATATAACTACTATAATACTGCTCCTATGTACAAGAATATAACTACTATAATACTGCCCCTATGTACAAGAATATAACTACTATAATACTGCTCCTATGTACAAGAATATAACTGCTATAATACTGTCCCCTATGTACAAGAATATAACTACTATAATACTGCCCCCTATGTACAAGAATAGAACTACTATAATACTGCCCCTATGTACAAGAATAGAACTACTATAATACTGCTCCTATGTACAAGAATAGAACTACTATAATACTGCTCCTATGTACAAGAATAGAACTACTATAATACTGCACCTATGTACAAGAATAGAACTACTATAATACTGCTCCCTATGTACAAGACTAGAACTACTATAATACTGCCCCCTATGTACAAGTGACGCGCCCCCTGGGCCTGTGCTGCTGCTGCTGTGCAGGGGGAATACCCGGATCGCTGGGGTTTGTAGTTCTCCGTGGCGGTGACCCGGTCCGTGTCCAGGGTGGTCAAACCAGTGGCAGTCTAAATGTTGTAATAAGTGTCCGACTACGCCACCCGTGGATTTCGGTCAGTGGGGACCGCCGCTGCGCTGCCGACCGCTGAGGCTGATGTTGGTTGCGCAGCCGAGTATGGGATAACTCCCCACGGGAGGAGTATTGCCTCAGGGCAGCTAATGTGAGAGATGATGGGAGTGATGGTGTGAGCGTCCCAGTACTAATGGTGCTGGTGCGGCAAGGAATCACAGAGAAGTGTGGTGCAGTTCAGGGTCTTTACTGATGGTACAAGGCAGACACTCCCGGGAGTACTGGCTAGTATAAGGGGCCTGGTCAGTCTGCGAGCAAGCAGGAGTTCCCCTGGCCAGGTGGAGTTGTAGGCCTCCCCGTTTATCTGCACTCTTCCTGGCTACCTTGCTGTCAGCGGTTACAAGTAGCCCACGTCCCTGAGTATACCGTGTGGTGCTCACCCGTATGGCTGGTGACTTGGGGCCTTCTGTTAGCCTCCGCTCCTGGATGGCGGCGCTGGTCCCTTCTTTGTGACTGAGCCTCCGGGCTTCTATGGCCAGAGGACCTGGAATCCCCTGCCGGCTGGTTTCTGCTGCTGGGTTTATATCAGTCCCCACAGCCTCGGACTCCTGTGTCCGGTTTTAGTGTCTTCGTCCAGGGCGAGCTCTGCTCAGCTCCAGCCCCTGGACTTCAGCTACTGCTCCTACAGAGCTCCTGATCTCACTTTCCCTCTCCAGACTCTGACTCTGTCTGCATCTTCACTCTGACTGCTCTAATCCCGCCCCAGACCCAGTTTAAAAGGGCAGATTCCTCCCCTCCCAGGTCTGGGTGGACCGTGTTGCATGTTTAGGGATCCTGACCAGAGAAACCTCCCACTTGCTCTCAGACATAATATCTCTATTACTGTGGCAACCAGACCCCTGGGGTGTCACACAAGAATATAACTACTATAATACTGCCCCCTATGTACAAGAATATAACTACTATAATACTGCTCCTATGTATGTACAAGAATAGAATTACTATAATACTGCTCCTATGTACAAGAATATAACTACTATAATATTGCCCCCTATGTACAAGAATATAACTACTATAATACTGCCCCTTATGTACAAGAATATAACTGCTATAATACTGCCCCTATGTACAAGAATATAACTACTATAATACTGCTCCTATGTACAAGAATATAACTACTATAATACTGCCGCTATGTAAAAGAATATAACTACTATAATACTGCTCCAATGTACAAGAATATAAATACTATAATACTGTCCCCTATGTACAAGAATATAACTACTATAATACTGCCCCTATGTACAAGAATAGAACTACTATAATACTGCCCCTATGTACAAGAATAGAACTACTATAATACTGCCCCCTATGTACAAGAATATGACTACTATAATACTGCTCCTATGTACAAGAATAGAACTACTATAATACTGCTCCCTATGTACAAGAATATAACTACTATAATATTGTCTCCTATGAGCAAAAATATAGCTACTACTATAATACTGCTCCCTATGTACAAGAATATAACTGCTATAATACTGCCCCTATGTACAAGAATATATCTACTATAATACTGCCCCCTATGTAAAAGAATATAACTACTATAATACAGCCCCCTATGTACAGGAATATAACTAGTATAATAATTCCCCCTATGTACAAGAATATAACTACTATAATACTGCTCTCTATGTACAAGAATATAACTACTATAATACTGCCTCCTATGTACAAGGATATAACTACTATAATACTGCTCCTATGTACAAGAATATAACTGCTATAATACTGCCCCTATGTACAAGAAAATAACTACTATAATACTGCTCCTATGTACAAGAATATAACTACTATAATACTGCTCCTATGTACAAGAATATAACTACTATAATACTGCTCCTATGTACAAGAATAGAATTACTATAATTCTGCTCCTATGTACAAGAATAGAACTACTATACTACTGCCCCCTATGTACAAGAATATAACTACTATAATACTGCCCCCTATGTGCAAGAATATAACTACTATAATACTGCCCCCTATGTACAAGAATATAACTGCTATAATACTGCCCCTATGTACAAGAATATAACTACTATAATACTGCTCCTATGTACAAGAATATAACTACTATAATACTGCCCATATGTACACGAATATAACTACTATAATACTGCTCCTATGTGAAAGAATATAACTGCTATAATACTGCTCCTATGTACAAGAAAATAACTACTATAATACTGCTCCTATGTACAAGAATATAACTACTATAATACTGACCCCTATGTACAAGAATTTAACTACTATAATACTGCTCCTATGTACAAGAATAGAATTACTATAATACTGCTCCTATGTACAAGAATAGAACTACTATACTACTGCCCCCTATGTACAAGAATATAACTACTATAATACTACCCCCTATGTACAAGAATATAACTACTATAATACTGCCCCCTATGTACAAGAATATAACTGCTATAATACTGCCCCTATGTACAAGAATATAACTACTATAATACTGCTCCCTATGTACAAGAATATAACTACTATAATTCTGTCTCCTATGAACAAAAATATAACTACTATATCTCTGCTACTATGTACAAGAATATAACTACTCTAATATTGCTCCTATGTGCAAGAATATAACTACTATAATACTGTCCCCTATGTACAAGAATATAACTGCTATAATACTGCCCCTGTGTACAAGAATATAACTACTATAATACTGCCCCCAATGTAAAAGAATATAACTACTATAATACTGCCCCCTATGTACAAGAATATAACTACTATAATACTGCCCCCTATGTACAAGAATATAACTACTATAATACTGCTCCCTATGTACAAGAATATAACTACTATAATACTGCCTCCTATGTACAAGAATATAACTACTATAATACTGCTCCTATGTACAAGAATATAACTGCTATAATACTGCCCCTATGTACAAGAATATAACTACTATAATACTGCCTCCTATGTACAAGAATATAACTACTATAATACTGCCCCTATGTACAAGAATATAACTACTATAATACTACTCCTATGTACAAGAATATAACTACTATAATACTGCTCCTATGTACAAGAATATAACTACTTTAATACTGCTCCTATGTACAAGAATATAACTACTATAATACTGACCCCTATGTACAAGAATATAACTACTATAATACTGCTCCTATGTACAAGAATAGAATTACTATAATACTGCTCCTATGTACAAGAATAGAACTACTATAATACTGCCCCCTATGTACAAGAATAGAACTACTATAATACTGCCCCCTATGTACAAGAATAGAACTATTATAATACTGCCCCCTATGTACAAGAATATAACTGCTATAATACTGCCCCCATGTACAAGAATATAACTACTATAATACTGCTCCTATGTACAAGAATATAACTACTATAATACTGCTCCTATGTACAAGAATATAACTACTATAATACTGCCCCTATGTACAAGAATATAACTACTATAATAGTGCTCCTATGTACAAGAATATAACTACTATAATACTGTCCCCTATGTACAAGAATATAACTACTATAATACTGCCCCCTATGTACAAGAATAGAACTACTATAATACTGCCCCTATGTACAAGAATATAACTACTATAATACTGCCCCCTATGTACAAGAATAGAACTACTATAATACTGCTCCTATGTACAAGAATAGAACTACTATAATACTGCTCCTATGTATAAGAATAGAACTACTATAATACTGCACCTATGTACAAGAATAGAACTACTGTAATACTGCTCCCTATGTACAAGAATATAACTACTATAATACTGCCCCCTATGTACAAGAATATAACTACTATAATACTGCCCCCTATGTACAAGAATATAACTACTATAATACTGCACCTATGTACAAGAATAGAATTACTATAATACTGCTCTTATGTACAAGAATATAACTACTATAATACTGCCCCTATGTACAAGAATATAACTACTATAATACTGCTCCCTATGTACAAGAATATAACTGCTATAATACTGCCCGTATGTACAAGAATATAACTACTATAATACTGCTCCTATGTACAAGAATATAACTACTATAACACTGCAGCTATGTAAAAGAATATAACTACTATAATACTGCTCCTATGTACAAGAATATAACTACTATAATATTGTCCCCTATGTACAAGAATATAACTACTATAATACTGCCCCCAATGTACAAGAATAGAACTACTATAATACCGCCCCTATGTACAAGAATAGAACTACTATAATATTGTCTCCTATGAACAAAAATATAACTACTATAATACTGCTCTCTATGTACAAGAATATAACTGATATAATACTGCCCCTATGTACAAGAATATAACTACTATAATACTGCCCCCTATGTAAAAGAATATAACTACTATAATACAGCCCCCTATGTACAGGAATATAACCACTATAATACTGCCCCCTATGTACAAGAATATAACTACTATAATACTGCTCCCTATGTACAAGAATATAACTACTATAATACTTCCTCCTATGTACAAGAATATAACTGCTATAATACTGCCCCTATGCACAAGAAAATAACTACTATAATACTGCTCCTATGTACAAGAATATAACTACTATAATACTGCTCCTATGTACAAGAATATAACTGCTATAATACTGCCCCTATGTACAAGAATAGAACTACTATAATACTGCTCCTGTGTACAAGAATATAACTACTATAATACTGCCCCTATGTACAAGAATATAACTACTATAATACTGCTCCTATGTACAAGAATATAACTACTATAATACTGCCCCTAGGTACACGAATGTAACTACTATAATACTGCTCCCTACGTACAAGAATATAACTACTATAATACTGCTCCCTATGTACAAGAATATAACTACTATAATATTGTCTCCTATGAACAAAAATATAACTACTGTAATACTGCTCCCTATGTACAAGAATATAACTGCTATAATACTGCCCCTATGTACAAGAATATAACTACTATAATACTGCCCCCTATGTAAAAGAATATAACTACTGTAATACTGCCCCTATGTACAAGAATATAACTACTATAATAGTGCCTCCTATGTACAAGAATATAACTACTGTAATACTGCCCCTATGTACAAGAATATAAATGCTATAATACTGCCCCTATGTACAAGAATATAACTACTATAATACTGCTCCTATGTACAAGAATATAACTACTATAATACTGCTCCTATGTACAAGAATATAACTACTATAATACTGCCCCTATGTACAAGAATATAACTACTATAATACTGCTCCTATGTACAAGAATATAACTGCTATAATACTGTCCCCTATGTACAAGAATATAACTACTATAATACTGCCCCTATGTACAAGAATATAACTGCTATAATACTGCCTCTATATACAAGAATATTACTACTATAATACTGCCCCTATGTACAAGAATATAACTACTATAATACTGCCCCCTATGTACAAGAATATAACTACTATAATACTGCCCCCTATGTACAAAAATATAACTACTATAATACTGCTCCTATGTACAAGAATGTAACTGCTATAATACGGCTCCTAAGTACAAGAATATAACTACTATAATACTGCCCCTATGTACAAGAATATAACTACTATAATACTGCCCCCTATGTACAAAAATATAACTATTATAATACTGCTCCTATGTACAAGAATATAACTACTATAATACTGCCCCTATGTACAAGAATATAACTACTATAATACTGCCCCCTATGTACAAAAATATAACTATTATAATACTGCTCCTATGTACAAGAATATAACTACTATAATACTGCCCCTATGTACAAGAATATAACTGCTATAATACTGCCCCTATGTACAAGAATATAACTACTATAATACTGCTCCTATGTACAAGAATATAACTACTATAATACTGCTCCTATGTACAAGAAAATAACTACTATAATACTGCTCCTATGTAAAAGAATAAAACTACTATAATACTGACCCCTATGTACAAGAATATAACTACTATAATACTGCTCCTATGTACAAGAATAGAATTACTATAATTCTGCTCCTATGTACAAGAATAGAACTACTATACTACTGCCCCCTATGTACAAGAATATAACTACTATAATACTGCCCCCTATGTGCAAGAATATAACTACTATAATACTGCCCCTTATGTACAAGAATATAACTGCTATAATACTGCCCCTATGTACAAGAATATAACTACTATAATACTGCTCCTATGTACAAGAATATAACTACTATAATACTGCCCCTATGTACACGAATATAACTACTATAATACTGCTCCTATGTGAAAGAATATAACTGCTATAATACTGCTCCTATGTACAAGAAAATAACTACTATAATACTGCTCCTATGTACAAGAATATAACTACTATAATACTGACCCCTATGTACAAGAATTTAACTACTATAATACTGCTCCTATGTACAAGAATAGAATTACTATAATACTGCTCCTATGTACAAGAATAGAACTACTATACTACTGCCCCCTATGTACAAGAATATAACTACTATAATACTACCCCCTATGTACAAGAATATAACTACTATAATACTGCCCCCTATGTACAAGAATATAACTGCTATAATACTGCCCCTATGTACAAGAATATAACTACTATAATACTGCTCCCTATGTACAAGAATATAACTACTATAATTCTGTCTCCTATGAACAAAAATATAACTACTGTATCTCTGCTACTATGTACAAGAATATAACTACTCTAATATTGCTCCTATGTGCAAGAATATAACTACTATAATACTGTCCCCTATGTACAAGAATATAACTGCTATAATACTGCCCCTGTGTACAAGAATATAACTACTATAATACTGCCCCCTATGTACAAAAATATAACTATTATAATACTGCTCCTATGTACAAGAATATAACTACTATAATACTGCCCCTATGTACAAGAATATAACTGCTATAATACTGCCCCTATGTACAAGAATATAACTACTATAATACTGCTTCTATGTACAAGAATATAACTACTATAATACTGCTCCTATGTACAAGAATATAACTACTATAATACTGCCCCTATGTACAAGAATATAACTACTATAATACTGCTCCTATGTACAAGAATATAACTGCTATAATACTGTCCCCTATGTACAAGAATATAACTACTATAATACTGCCCCCTATGTACAAGAATAGAACTACTATAATACTGCCCCTATGTACAAGAATAGAACTACTATAATACTGCTCCTATGTACAAGAATAGAACTACTATAATACTGCTCCTATGTACAAGAATAGAACTACTATAATACTGCACCTATGTACAAGAATAGAACTACTATAATACTGCTCCTGTGTACAAGAATAGAACTACTATAATACTGCTCCTATGTACAAGAATAGAACTACTATACTACTGCCCCCTATGTACAAGAATATAACTACTATAATACTACCCCCTATGTACAAGAATATAACTACTATAATACTGCCCCCTATGTACAAGAATATAACTGCTATAATACTGCCCCTATGTACAAGAATATAACTACTATAATACTGCTCCCTATGTACAAGAATATAACTACTATAATTCTGTCTCCTATGAACAAAAATATAACTACTGTATCTCTGCTACTATGTACAAGAATATAACTACTCTAATATTGCTCCTATGTGCAAGAATATAACTACTATAATACTGTCCCCTATGTACAAGAATATAACTGCTATAATACTGCCCCTGTGTACAAGAATATAACTACTATAATACTGCCCCCTATGTACAAAAATATAACTATTATAATACTGCTCCTATGTACAAGAATATAAGTACTATAATACTGCCCCTATGTACAAGAATATAACTGCTATAATACTGCCCCTATGTACAAGAATATAACTACTATAATACTGCTTCTATGTACAAGAATATAACTACTATAATACTGCTCCTATGTACAAGAATATAACTACTATAATACTGCCCCTATGTACAAGAATATAACTACTATAATACTGCTCCTATGTACAAGAATATAACTGCTATAATACTGTCCCCTATGTACAAGAATATAACTACTATAATACTGCCCCCTATGTACAAGAATAGAACTACTATAATACTGCCCCTATGTACAAGAATAGAACTACTATAATACTGCTCCTATGTACAAGAATAGAACTACTATAATACTGCTCCTATGTACAAGAATAGAACTACTATAATACTGCACCTATGTACAAGAATAGAACTACTATAATACTGCTCCTGTGTACAAGAATAGAACTACTATAATACTGCCCCTATGTACAAGAATATAACTACTATAATACTGCCCCCTATGTACAAGAATATAACTACTATAATACTGCTCCTATGTACAAGAATAGAACTACTATAATACTGCTCCTATGTACAAGAATAGAACTACTATAATACTGCACCTATGTACAAGAATAGAACTACTATAATACTGCTCCCTATGTACAAGAATATAACTACTATAATACTGCCCCCTATGTACAAGAATATAACTACTATAATACTGCCCCCTATGTACAAGAATATAACTACTATAATACTGCACCTATGTACAAGAATAGAATTACTATAATACTGCTCTTATGTACAAGAATATAACTACTATAATACTGCCCCTATGTACAAGAATATAACTACTATAATACTGCTCCCTATGTACAAGAATATAACTGCTATAATACTGCCCGTATGTACAAGAATATAACTACTATAATACTGCTCCTATGTACAAGAATATAACTACTATAACACTGCAGCTATGTAAAAGAATATAACTACTATAATACTGCTCCTATGTACAAGAATATAACTACTATAATATTGTCCCCTATGTACAAGAATATAACTACTATAATACTGCCCCCAATGTACAAGAATAGAACTACTATAATACCGCCCCTATGTACAAGAATAGAACTACTATAATATTGTCTCCTATGAACAAAAATATAACTACTATAATACTGCTCTCTATGTACAAGAATATAACTGATATAATACTGCCCCTATGTACAAGAATATAACTACTATAATACTGCCCCCTATGTAAAAGAATATAACTACTATAATACAGCCCCCTATGTACAGGAATATAACCACTATAATACTGCCCCCTATGTACAAGAATATAACTACTATAATACTGCTCCCTATGTACAAGAATATAACTACTATAATACTTCCTCCTATGTACAAGAATATAACTGCTATAATACTGCCCCTATGCACAAGAAAATAACTACTATAATACTGCTCCTATGTACAAGAATATAACTACTATAATACTGCTCCTATGTACAAGAATATAACTGCTATAATACTGCCCCTATGTACAAGAATAGAACTACTATAATACTGCTCCTGTGTACAAGAATATAACTACTATAATACTGCCTCTATGTACAAGAATATAACTACTATAATACTGCTCCTATGTACAAGAATATAACTACTATAATACTGCCCCTAGGTACACGAATGTAACTACTATAATACTGCTCCCTACGTACAAGAATATAACTACTATAATACTGCTCCCTATGTACAAGAATATAACTACTATAATATTGTCTCCTATGAACAAAAATATAACTACTGTAATACTGCTCCCTATGTACAAGAATATAACTGCTATAATACTGCCCCTATGTACAAGAATATAACTACTATAATACTGCCCCCTATGTAAAAGAATATAACTACTGTAATACTGCCCCTATGTACAAGAATATAACTACTATAATAGTGCCTCCTATGTACAAGAATATAACTACTGTAATACTGCCCCTATGTACAAGAATATAAATGCTATAATACTGCCCCTATGTACAAGAATATAACTACTATAATACTGCTCCTATGTACAAGAATATAACTACTATAATACTGCTCCTATGTACAAGAATATAACTACTATAATACTGCCCCTATGTACAAGAATATAACTACTATAATACTGCTCCTATGTACAAGAATATAACTGCTATAATACTGTCCCCTATGTACAAGAATATAACTACTATAATACTGCCCCTATGTACAAGAATATAACTGCTATAATACTGCCTCTATATACAAGAATATTACTACTATAATACTGCCCCTATGTACAAGAATATAACTACTATAATACTGCCCCCTATGTACAAGAATATAACTACTATAATACTGCCCCCTATGTACAAAAATATAACTACTATAATACTGCTCCTATGTACAAGAATGTAACTGCTATAATACTGCTCCTAAGTACAAGAATATAACTACTATAATACTGCCCCTATGTACAAGAATATAACTACTATAATACTGCCCCCTATGTACAAAAATATAACTATTATAATACTGCTCCTATGTACAAGAATATAACTACTATAATACTGCCCCTATGTACAAGAATATAACTACTATAATACTGCCCCCTATGTACAAAAATATAACTATTATAATACTGCTCCTATGTACAAGAATATAACTACTATAATACTGCCCCTATGTACAAGAATATAACTGCTATAATACTGCCCCTATGTACAAGAATATAACTACTATAATACTGCTCCTATGTACAAGAATATAACTACTATAATACTGCTCCTATGTACAAGAAAATAACTACTATAATACTGCTCCTATGTAAAAGAATAAAACTACTATAATACTGACCCCTATGTACAAGAATATAACTACTATAATACTGCTCCTATGTACAAGAATAGAATTACTATAATTCTGCTCCTATGTACAAGAATAGAACTACTATACTACTGCCCCCTATGTACAAGAATATAACTACTATAATACTGCCCCCTATGTGCAAGAATATAACTACTATAATACTGCCCCCTATGTACAAGAATATAACTGCTATAATACTGCCCCTATGTACAAGAATATAACTACTATAATACTGCTCCTATGTACAAGAATATAACTACTATAATACTGCCCCTATGTACACGAATATAACTACTATAATACTGCTCCTATGTGAAAGAATATAACTGCTATAATACTGCTCCTATGTACAAGAAAATAACTACTATAATACTGCTCCTATGTACAAGAATATAACTACTATAATACTGACCCCTATGTACAAGAATTTAACTACTATAATACTGCTCCTATGTACAAGAATAGAATTACTATAATACTGCTCCTATGTACAAGAATAGAACTACTATACTACTGCCCCCTATGTACAAGAATATAACTACTATAATACTACCCCCTATGTACAAGAATATAACTACTATAATACTGCCCCCTATGTACAAGAATATAACTGCTATAATACTGCCCCTATGTACAAGAATATAACTACTATAATACTGCTCCCTATGTACAAGAATATAACTACTATAATTCTGTCTCCTATGAACAAAAATATAACTACTGTATCTCTGCTACTATGTACAAGAATATAACTACTCTAATATTGCTCCTATGTGCAAGAATATAACTACTATAATACTGTCCCCTATGTACAAGAATATAACTGCTATAATACTGCCCCTGTGTACAAGAATATAACTACTATAATACTGACCCCTATGTACAAAAATATAACTATTATAATACTGCTCCTATGTACAAGAATATAACTACTATAATACTGCCCCTATGTACAAGAATATAACTGCTATAATACTGCCCCTATGTACAAGAATATAACTACTATAATACTGCTTCTATGTACAAGAATATAACTACTATAATACTGCTCCTATGTACAAGAATATAACTACTATAATACTGCCCCTATGTACAAGAATATAACTACTATAATACTGCTCCTATGTACAAGAATATAACTGCTATAATACTGTCCCCTATGTACAAGAATATAACTACTATAATACTGCCCCCTATGTACAAGAATAGAACTACTATAATACTGCCCCTATGTACAAGAATAGAACTACTATAATACTGCTCCTATGTACAAGAATAGAACTACTATAATACTGCTCCTATGTACAAGAATAGAACTACTATAATACTGCACCTATGTACAAGAATAGAACTGCTATAATACTGCTCCCTATGTACAAGACTAGAACTACTATAATACTGCCCCCTATGTACAAGTGACGCGCCCCCTGGGCCTGTGCTGCTGCTGCTGTGCAGGGGGAATACCCGGATCGCTGGGGTTTGTAGTTCTCCGTGGCGGTGACCCGGTCCGTGTCCAGGGTGGTCAAACCAGTGGCAGTCTAAATGTTGTAATAAGTGTCCGACTACGCCACCCGTGGATTTCGGTCAGTGGGGACCGCCGCTGCGCTGCCGACCGCTGAGGCTGATGTTGGTTGCGCAGCCGAGTATGGGATAACTCCCCACGGGAGGAGTATTGCCTCAGGGCAGCTAATGTGAGAGATGATGGGAGTGATGGTGTGAGTGTCCCAGTACTAATGGTGCTGGTGCGGCAAGGAATCACAGAGAAGTGTGGTGCAGTTCAGGGTCTTTACTGATGGTACAAGGCAGACACTCCCGGGAGTACTGGCTAGTATAAGGGGCCTGGTCAGTCTGCGAGCAAGCAGGAGTTCCCCTGGCCAGGTGGAGTTGTAGGCCTCCCCGTTTATCTGCACTCTTCCTGGCTACCTTGCTGTCAGCGGTTACAAGTAGCCCACGTCCCTGAGTATACCGTGTGGTGCTCACCCGTATGGCTGGTGACTTGGGGCCTTCTGTTAGCCTCCGCTCCTGGATGGCGGCGCTGGTCCCTTCTTTGTGACTGAGCCTCCGGGCTTCTATGGCCAGAGGACCTGGAATCCCCTGCCGGCTGGTTTCTGCTGCTGGGTTTATATCAGTCCCCACAGCCTCGGACTCCTGTGTCCGGTTTTAGTGTCTTCGTCCAGGGCGAGCTCTGCTCAGCTCCAGCCCCTGGACTTCAGCTACTGCTCCTACAGAGCTCCTGATCTCACTTTCCCTCTCCAGACTCTGACTCTGTCTGCATCTTCACTCTGACTGCTCTAATCCCGCCCCAGACCCAGTTTAAAAGGGCAGATTCCTCCCCTCCCAGGTCTGGGTGGACCGTGTTGCATGTTTAGGGATCCTGACCAGAGAAACCTCCCACTTGCTCTCAGACATAATATCTCTATTACTGTGGCAACCAGACCCCTGGGGTGTCACACAAGAATATAACTACTATAATACTGCCCCCTATGTACAAGAATATAACTACTATAATACTGCTCCTATGTATGTACAAGAATAGAATTACTATAATACTGCTCCTATGTACAAGAATATAACTACTATAATATTGCCCCTATGTACAAGAATATAACTACTATAATACTGCTCCTATGTACAAGAATATAACTACTATAATACTGCCGCTATGTAAAAGAATATAACTACTATAATACTGCTCCAATGTACAAGAATATAACTACTATAATACTGTCCCCTATGTACAAGAATATAACTACTATAATACTGCCCCTATGTACAAGAATAGAACTACTATAATACTGCCCCTATGTACAAGAATAGAACTACTATAATACTGCCCCCTATGTACAAGAATATGACTACTATAATACTGCTCCTATGTACAAGAATAGAACTACTATAATACTGCTCCCTATGTACAAGAATATAACTACTATAATATTGTCTCCTATGAGCAAAAATATAACTACTACTATAATACTGCTCCCTATGTACAAGAATATAACTGCTATAATACTGCCCCTATGTACAAGAATATATCTACTATAATACTGCCCCCTATGTAAAAGACTATAACTACTATAATACAGCCCCCTATGTACAGGAATATAACTAGTATAATAATTCCCCCTATGTACAAGAATATAACTACTATAATACTGCTCTCTATGTACAAGAATATAACTACTATAATACTGCCTCCTATGTACAAGGATATAACTACTATAATACTGCTCCTATGTACAAGAATATAACTGCTATAATACTGCCCCTATGTACAAGAAAATAACTACTATAATACTGCTCCTATGTACAAGAATATAACTACTATAATACTGCTCCTATGTACAAGAATATAACTGCTATAATACTGTCCCTATGTACAAGAATATAACTACTATAATACTGCTCCTATGTACAAGAATATAACTACTATAATACTGCTCCTATGTACAAGAAAATAACTACTATAATACTGCTCCTATGTACAAGAATAAAACTACTATAATACTGACCCCTATGTACAAGAATATAACTACTATAATACTGCTCCTATGTACAAGAATAGAATTACTATAATTCTGCTCCTATGTACAAGAATAGAACTACTATACTACTGCCCCCTATGTACAAGAATAGAACTACTATAATACTGCCCCTATGTGCAAGAATATAACTACTATAATACTGCCCCCTATGTACAAGAATATAACTGCTATAATACTGCCCCTATGTACAAGAATATAACTACTATAATACTGCTCCTATGTACAAGAATATAACTACTATAATACTGCCCCTATGTACACGAATATAACTACTATAATACTGCTCCTATGTGAAAGAATATAACTGCTATAATACTGCTCCTATGTACAAGAAAATTACTACTATAATACTGCTCCTATGTACAAGAATATAACTACTATAATACTGACCCCTATGTACAAGAATTTAACTACTATAATACTGCTCCTATGTACAAGAATAGAATTACTATAATACTGCTCCTATGTACAAGAATAGAACTACTATACTACTGCCCCCTATGTACAAGAATATAACTACTATAATACTACCCCCTATGTACAAGAATATAACTACTATAATACTGCCCCCTATGTACAAGAATATTACTGCTATAATACTGCCCCTATGTACAAGAATATAACTACTATAATACTGCTCCCTATGTACAAGAATATAACTACTATAATTCTGTCTCCTATGAACAAAAATATAACTACTATATCTCTGCTACTATGTACAAGAATATAACTACTCTAATATTGCTCCTATGTGCAAGAATATAACTACTATAATACTGTCCCCTATGTACAAGAATATAACTGCTATAATACTGCCCCTGTGTACAAGAATATAACTACTATAATACTGCCCCCAATGTAAAAGAATATAACTACTATAATACTGCCCCCTATGTACAAGAATATAACTACTATAATACTGCTCCCTATGTACAAGAATATAACTACTATAATACTGCCTCCTATGTACAAGAATATAACTACTATAATACTGCTCCTATGTACAAGAATATAACTGCTATAATACTGCCCCTATGTACAAGAATATAACTACTATAATACTGCCTCCTATGTACAAGAATATAACTACTATAATACTGCCCCTATGTACAAGAATATAACTACTATAATACTACTCCTATGTACAAGAATATAACTACTATAATACTGCTCCTATGTACAAGAATATAACTACTTTAATACTGCTCCTATGTACAAGAATATAACTACTATAATACTGACCCCTATGTACAAGAATATAACTACTATAATACTGCTCCTATGTACAAGAATAGAATTACTATAATACTGCTCCTATGTACAAGAATAGAACTACTATAATACTGCCCCCTATGTACAAGAATAGAACTACTATAATACTGCCCCCTATGTACAAGAATAGAACTATTATAATACTGCCCCCTATGTACAAGAATATAACTGCTATAATACTGCCCCTATGTACAAGAATATAACTACTATAATACTGCTCCTATGTACAACAATATAACTACTATAATACTGCCCCTATGTACACAAATGTAACTACTATAATACTGCTCCCTATGTACGAGAATATAACTTCTATAATACTGCTCCCTATGTACAAGAATATAACTACTAGAATACTGTCTCTTATGAACAAAAATATAACTACTATATTACTGCTACTATGTACAAGAATATAACTACTATAATATTGCTCCTATGTGCAAGAATATAACTACTATAATACTGCCCCTATGTACAAGAATATAACTGATATAATACTGCTCCTATGTACAAGAATATAACTACTATAATACTGCCCCTATGTACAAGAATATAACTACTATAATACTGCCCCCTATGTACAAGAATATAACTGCTATAATACTGCCCCTATATACAAAAATATAACTACTATAATACTGCCCCTATATACAAGAATAGAACTACTATAATACTGCCCTTATATACAAGAATAGAACTACTATAATACTGCCCCTATATACAAGAATATCACTGATATAATACTGCCCCCTATGTGTAAGAATGTAACTACTATAATATTGCTCCTATGTAAAAGAATATAACTACTATAATACTGCCCCCTATGTACAGGAATATAACTACTATAATACTGCCCCCTATGTACAAGAATATAACTACTATAATACTGCCCCCTATGTTCAGGAATATAACTACTATAATACTGCCCCCTATGTACAAGAATATAGCTACTATAATACTGCCCCCTATGTACAAGAATATAACTGCTATAATACTGCCTCTATATACAAGAATATAACTACTATAATACTGCCCCTATGTACAAGAATATAACTACTATAATACTGCCCCCTATGTACAAGAATATAACTACTATAATACTGCCCCCTATGTACAAAAATATAACTACTATAATACTGCTCCTATGTACAAGAATGTAACTGCTATAATACTGCTCCTATGTACAAGAATATAACTACTATAATACTGCTCCTATGTACAAGAATGTAACTGCTATAATACTGCTCCTATGTACAAGAATATAACTACTATAATACTGCTCCTATGTACTAGAATATAACTACTATAATACTGCCCCTATGTACAAGAATATAACTACTATAATACTGCCCCCTATGTACAAAAATATAACTATTATAATACTGCTCCTATGTACAAGAATATAACTACTATAACACTGCTCCTATGTACTAGAATATAACTACTATAATACTGCCCCTATGTACAAGAATATAACTACTATAATACTGCCCCCTATGTACAAAAATATAACTATTATAATACTGCTCCTATGTACAAGAATATAACCACTATAATACTGCTCCTATGTACAAGAATATAACTACTATAATACTGCTCCTATGTACAAGAATATAACTACTATAATCAGTGTTGGAATGGTGTGTCTGGGGCCCACAGTGGTAATTGATCCTAGGGGCCCACCTACAGTTATATGGAAATATCTGTTATCCGCTATCCCTGTTATAGTGGAGCATTGATAGGCGGCTCCTGCACATCTACTGTGTGACACTATAACTGGGAACTCGGTACAATTACGTTAGTTTGCATTAAACAGCTTCTTTGATTAAAACAAGTTATCACCGATCCATGGGATCCACAGGATCGGTGATCACTTATTGATTGTTTGGGTCCGAACATTGCAAACCGCACCGATTGGAAGAATGGGGAAGTTTTATCCCTGACAGGACACTTATCCCCATCTTAAAATGCAGCGACAGGTGGAACATCTGACCACAGCTCTATTCATTCTCTTGGGGGCTTCCAAAAAAAGAGCAGCGCTCACAGCCACTGAGGGAATGAATAGATCAGTGGTCGAGTCGCACATGAGCTCCAGTGTAATGGGGAGAAAAGCTTCACATTCTGCCGATCGGTGCAGGTCCCAGCAGTCAGACCCCCACCAATCAATAGCTTATCACTTATCCTTGTTTTCACCGGAGAACCCCTGTAAGTGCATCTCTGACGCTCTGGTCCAAGTATTTAATCTCTAAGGTCACGGCCCCACTATAAGTATTTGGTCAGTATTTTTCAATTCAAGTTTCTATTGAGAAATTTTTAACAAGTCATAAGAATACGAAAAACAATAACCAACAATGCAAAAATACGCACTGGTAACTGAGTAGACAATCCTGACAAAAGACACAAACATGAGGGAGGGGGATATATTTGAAGAAAATCAAGTATCCGACACGCAAGCCCTAAAAGAGGGCCTCTGAAGGTAGCAAACCATTGATGGTACAGGCTGAGATTGTTTTACCCAGATATTGATTTAAAGAGCGGGGAAGTCAGGAAGGCATCCCAATGAAACCATCTGTTAGCACACTTAACCTTTTCTTCAAGGCAGTGGGCAATCATCGATTCCATACACCGGGTAGCAGCAGTTTCTGAGAACCATTCCTCCATAGATGGAACATTTGGTGATTTCCAATGTCGAGGGATGATCGACTTTGCTGACTGAAGCAGGTGTTGGTCAGTATTTGGTCAGTATTTGGTCAGTATTTTTTCTCAGGAGTGGGAGCCAAAACCAGATGAGGAACAATCAGAGAAAAGGTATAATAGAAACAAGTCACCAATCCTGCATTTATCACCCACTCCTGAGAAAAAATACTGACCGAATACTGAACAAATACTGATAGTGGGGCTGTGTCCTAATGGAAAAAATATTTTCTTAGTTATTATCAGCGAGAACAAATGACCGCCATACACAACACAATCCACTATACCAGGGGTCCTCAAACTACGGCCCCCGGGCCACATGCGGCCCGGGGAAGACTTTTATCCGGCCTGCCAGGCTATGGGCGGAGGAGAGGGGAGCGGTGCCATTGCCCGCCCTTCCCCCCGCTTGTTCAGGGCCCCAGCAGCTGGATACTTACCTCTCCCCGTGCCTCCGCAGATCTGCTATCTTCCTGCTCTGCGCTTCCTGTGACGTCTCAGGTCAGAGGGCGCGGTGACGTCTTTACACCGCGCCCTCCCGAGTGCCGTCACAGGCAGCGCAGAGCGGGACGACGCCACCACGACGCTGGAGTCCAGACAAGAGCAGCGGCAGTGAGGTGAGTATTGGATTTTTTTTTTTTTTTTATGTATGGAGGCATAGGTCATTATATGGGAGGGTGACATTCTGCATGGGGCATGATATGGGGGAGTGACATGCTGCATGGGGCATTATATGGGGGGGTGACATGCTGCATGGGGCATTATATGGGGGGTGACATGCTGCATGGGGCATTATATGGGGGAGTGACATGCTGCATGGGGCATTATATGGGGGGGTGACATGCTGCATGGGGCATTATATGGGGGGGTGACATGCTGCATGGGGCATTATATGGGGGGGTGACATGCTGCATGGGGCATTATATGGGGGTGACATGCTGCATGGAGCATTATATGGGGGGGTGACATGCTGCATGGGGCATTATATGGGGGGGTGACATGCTGCATGGAGCATTATATGGGGGGGTGACATGCTGCATGGGGCATTATATGGGGGGGTGACATGCTGCATGGGGCATTATATGGGGGGTGACATGCTGCATGGGGCATTATATGGGGGGGTGACATGCTGCATGGGGCATTATATGGGGGGTGACATGCTGCATGGAGCATTATATGGGGGGGTGACATGCTGCATGGGGCATTATATGGGGGGGTGACATGCTGCATGGGGCATTATATGGGGGGGTGACATGCTGCATGGGGCATTATATGGGGGTGACATGCTGCATGGGGCATTATATGGGGGGGTGACATGCAGCATGGGGCATTATAAAGATAGGGGAGTGATATCCTGCATGGGGCATTATATGGGGGGTTGACATCCTGCATGGGGCATGATATGGGGGGTGACATCCTGCATGGGGCATTATATGGGGGGGAAAGGAACATCCTGCATGGGGCATTATAAAGACAGGGGAGTGATATCTTGCATGGGGCATTATATGGTGTGAGAAAGGGACATCCTGCATGGGACATTATATGGGGGGTGGCATCCAGCATGGGGCATTATAAGGGGGGGAACAGCCTGCATGGGGCATTATAAGGGGGGGAACAGCCTGCATATGGCATTATAAGGGGGAAACAGCCTGCCTATTGGGAACATTTACCTGCCTATTGGGGACCTATGCTGCCTATTGGGGACATTTACCTGCCTATTGGGGACCTATGCTGCCTATTGAGTACATTTACCTGCCTATTGGGTACAGTTACCTACCTATTGAAATACTGGTTGATTTACTGTAACTTTACTTGTTCTTCATTTTAAATATTGTATTTGTTCCTGTATTGTTTTTTTTTACTTCAAAATAGGATATGTGCAGTGTGCATAGGAATTTGTTCATAGTTTTTTTTAAAAACTATATTCCGGCCCTCCAATGGTCTGAGGGACCGTGAACTGCCCCCCTGTTTAAAAAGTTTGAGGACCCCTGCACTATATCAACACCAATAATACCACATGCAAAAGAGACAAATATCGCCACACCATGACCAGACCACATATTACCACCACATAGTGACCAAATACTACAGTTGTATATAGTGTATATAGTGTCAATGTACAGGTAATACAGTGATCACCAGTGACATTATAAACAGGAGCTCTGTATATAGTGTCAGTGTACAGGTAATACATTGATCACCGGTGACATTATACACAGGAGCTCTGTATATAGTGTACAGGTAATACAGTGATCACTGGTGACATTATACACAGGAGCTCTGTATATAGTGTATAGGTAATATACTGGTCACCAGTGACATACACAGGAGCTCTGTATATACTATATAGTGTAAGTGTACTGTACATGTAATACACTGACTCACCAGTGACGTCTCTAGGTGAAGTCCTTCATCTTTGCTTTTCTTTTTCATCTGGCACAGACGGCCATCACTTCTTCCAGCCAGGAATCATCTCTGCAGAAAATAACACACAGTTATCAATAACTGATCTCTTCTAGAGCACATTCCCACTTTTCCCCCGACTTCTACACTTCACCAGTTGAAGAAAAAAAGCGACATAGTGGCGTCCTGCACAGTAACAGGAGCCCTCTTTTGTCCTCTCACATGGAAAACAGTTTCCTAAAAAGTAAATTATATTACTGAAGTAATAATGTTCCTAATTGGACTCTAAAGTAATAATATTCCCCACTTGCCACTATAAACTAATAAAGTATGTTCCTCAATCTGGCCCCCAAACAGTAATTAAGTCCCTTGTCCAGCCTGGCCCCCCCCATATATCCATACTGGCCCCCCCCGCATATATCCATGCTACCACCCACCCCCCCATATATCCCTTCTGGCCACCATATGTCCAGCCTGGCCCCTCTTTATATTTATCCTGGCCCATGTGTATCCAGCCTGCCCGCCATATATCCATTCTGGCGCCCATATGTCCAGTCTGCCCCCCCCATGTATCCATCCTGGCCCCCATGTGTCCAGCCTGCCCCCCCATATATCTGTCCTGGTCTCAATGTGTCCAGCCTGCCCCTCATGTGGTCAGCATGCCCCCCCATATATCCATCCTGGCCTCCATGTGTCCAGCCTGCTCCCCCCATATATCCATCTTGGCCTCTATGTTTTCAGCCTGCCCCCCCCCATATATGCATCCTGGTCACCATGTGTCCATCCTGCCCCCCATATATGCATCCTGGCCTCCATGTGTCCAGCCTGCCCCCCCACCCATATATCCATCCTGGCCTCCATGTGTCCAGCCCGCCCCCCTTCATATATCCATCCTGATCCCCCCCATAAATATCCATCTCGGCCCCCATGGGACCAGCCTGCTCCCCCCATGTGACCAGCCTGTCCCCCCATGTCCAGCCTGTCTCCCCCCCATAGATGTATCCTAGCCCCCATGTGTCCAACTCGCCCCACCCCATATATCCATCCAGGCCCCCATGTGTCCATCCTGCCCCCCATATATCCATCCAGGCCCCCATTTGTCCAGCCTGCCGCCCCAAATATCTATTCAGGCCCCCATGTGTCCAGCCTGCCCCCTCCACGCCCATGTATCCATCCAGGCCCCCATGTGTCCAGCCTGCCCCCCATGTATCCATCCTAGGTCCCATGTGTCCAGCCTGCTTCCCCATTATGCATCCTAGCCCCCATATATATCCATCCAGGCCCCCGTGTGTCCAGCCTGCCCCCCATGTGTCCATCCTAGATCTCATGTGTACAGCCTGCCCCCCCATATATGCATCCTAGCCCCCATATATATCCATCCTAGCCCCCATGTGTCCAGCCTGCCCTCCCATATATCCATCCAGGTCCTCATGTGTCCAGCCTGCCCCCCCATATTTCCTTACTGGCCCCATGTGTCCAGCCTGCCTACCCATATATCCATCCAGGCCCCCAGGTGTCCAGCCTGCCTCCCCATATACCCATCCAAGCCCCCATGTGTTGAACCTGCCCCCCATACACCCATCCAGGCCCCCATGTGTCCAGCCTGCCCCCCATATACCCATCCAGGCCCCATGTGTCCAGCCTACCCCCATATACATATCTATCCTGCTCCCCCCTTATGTGTCCATCCAGGCCCCTTATGTGTCTATCAGGCCCCCCTTATGTGTCCAGCAAGGCCCCCACCTTATGTGTCCAGCCAGGCCCCCCTTATGTGTCCAGCCAGGCCCCCTTGTGTGTCCATATTCTTGTAGATAGGGGCAGTATTATAGTAGTTATATTGTTGTACATAGGGAGCAGTATTATAGTAGTTATATTCTTGTACATAGGGAGCAGTATTATAGTAGTTTTATTCATGTGTACAGCCTGCCCCCCATATATGCATCCTAGCCCCCATATATATACATCCTAGCCCCCATGTGTCCAGCCTGCCCTCCCATATATCCATCCAGGCCCTCATGTGTCTAGCCTGCCCCCCCCCATATTTCCTTACTGGCCCCATGTGTCCAGCCCGCCTACCCATATATCCATCCAGGCCCCCAGGTGTCCAGCCTACCTCCCCATATACCCATCCAAGCACCCATGTGTTGAACCTGCCCCCCATATACCCATCGAGGCCCCCATGTGTCCAGCCTGCCCCCCCATATACCCATCCAGGCCCCCTTATGTGTCCATCCAAGCCCCCTTGTGTGTCTATCCAGGCCCCCTTATGTATTCATCCAGGCCCCCTTATGTGTCCATTCAGACCCCCTTATGTGTCCATCCAGACCCCCATCCCATTCTGCATTCTTTTACCCTCCTGCGCTCCCGGCTCCATGCGGTGTCCTCCTCCTCTGCTTAGATCCAGTGCACTCGCAGAGGCTGACTTGCATGCTTCCTTCGCAGCAGGTGCATGACAATGACGTCATACGCCAGCGACGTCGGACGCACGGTTTCAGCTTCATTGAGACGTGCGCTGCGGCGGTTCAGGTAATGAACACCACGTGCGTGCGTCCCTGCATATACTCTGCCCGTGCCTCTTAAAACCGCAGGTTTTTATTTTTCCCCTTCTTTTCTTCCACCTCTCCTCCTGCAGCAGGGGCCCACCGGGGAAATCCCCGGTACCCCACCAGCCCAGTCCGACCCTGACCATGGTAGTAGATAAAACAACTAGTTTCATGTAGTAAAACCCTTAATCATGTTACATGAAGAGTTTTGTATGTTCGTGGAGCTGGATTCCTCTCTCTTTGCAATTATCCACGTCCAAGGTATGAATTCTTCCTTTGCACTGGATCTTCAAACAGTGCATGGGGGTGAGCTGGACTCTATCTGGACTCTATCTTTCCCTGACTATAATACTGCCCCCATGAACAAGAATATAATTACTATATTACTGCTCCTATGTACAAGAATAAAACTACTATAATACTGCTCCCTATGTACAAGAATATAACTACTATAATACTGCTCCCTATGTACAACAATATAACTACTATAATACTGCCTCTATGTACAAGAATATAATAATGCTCCTATATACAAGAATAAAACTACTATATTACTGCTCCTATGTACAAGAATAAAACTGCTATAACACTGCTCCCTATGTACAAGAATATAACTACTATAATACTGCCCCTATGTACAAGAATATAACTACTATAATACTGCCCCTATGTACAAGAATATAACTACTATAATACTGCTCCCTATGTACAAGAATATAACTACTATAATACTGCTCCCTATGTACAACAATATAACTACTATAATACTGCCCCTATCTACAAGAATATAACTACTATAATACGGCCTCTATGTACAAGAATATAATAATGCTCCTATATACAAGAATAAAACTACTATATTACTGCTCCTATGTACAAGAATGAAACTACTATAACACTGCTCCCTATGTACAAGAATATAACTACTATAATACTGCCCCTATGTACAAGAATATAACTACTATAATACTGCCCCTATGTACAAGAATATAACTACTATAATACTGCTCCCTATGCACAAGAATATAACTACTATAATACTGCTCCTATGTACAAGAATATAACTACTATAATACTGCTCCTATGTACAAGAATATAACTACTATAATACTGCCCCTATGTACAAGAATATAACTACTATAATACTGCCCCTGTGTATAAGAATGTAACTACTATAATACTGCTCCTATGTACAAGAATATAACTACTATAATACTGCTCCTATGTACAGGAATATAACTACTATAATACTGCTCCTATGTACAGGAATATAACTACTATAATACTGTCCCTATGTGCAAGAATATAACTACTATAATACTGCTCCTATGTACAAGAATATAACTACTATAATACTGCCCCTATGTATAAGAATATAACTGCTATAATAATGCCCCTATGTACAAGAATATAACTACTATAATTCTGCAAACACACTTCTTGGAAAAATGGTCCAGCATTAGTGTGAAAAACTCTATTTAGAAAATCTTATTAAAATTCATAGTAAACAATTAAATTAAATTGCAATTTTAATTAAATTGCGAAGCCACAGTAAGCCAGAACATAAAGTAATAGAAAATATTAGAAATATAATGTGACATTTTGATTTCGTGCAAATTCCCAATTGTAAAACACTTCTTATATATTGTATTTTTTGCTCCCAATATCCTATCAATGTCTTCTGATTCTGATTTATAGGGAACCGGTGTTGCACCTAATATATTGGAATATTGCAAATTGTGCAAGCAATGAGTTAGGCAATAAAGTTAGAATGACCATGAATATATTGTTGAATCATTAATGACATATTATTAGAATGTGATTCAATCCTAGTGGCGGTCGGCATCACTGAACAGGAGCGATCCCTGGGTTTTAGGGTCCTCACTTTTGAAGAAACTGAGAGAAAAAATATTGGCAAGCATTCCAAGAAATAAACCTAAAACCACCGTCCAGGACTTTTCAAAGACCTGCACCCTGAAATAGGATGGGGATGTATTTTCTTATGATACTACAGATTTATGAAAATTGCTAGAAAAAGTTGCAGTGTGATCATGGCTCTGCACTCCCATCCCGCTCATGGACTTATACTGTTAAAGATCTTTTCTCTCTTCCTTGCAAGAATATTAAAGTGACCATCTAGCATAGACTTCACAGCGGAGCCTGCAGACCAGATTTTTGCTCTTGGCCTGATATGATTTGTGACTGGAATAGTTTTGCTTCATGTGAGTGAATTATCCCACCAGTATATTATTATATTAGGCAGCACGGTGGCTCAGTGGTTAGCATTGTTGCTTTGCAGTACTGGGGTCCTGGGTTCAAATCTCACCAAGGACAACATCTGCAAGGAGTTTGTATGTTCTACCCGTATTTGCCTGGGTTTCCTCCGGTTTTTCCGGTTTCCTCCCACACTGCAGACATCCTGATAGGGAATCTAGATTGTGAGTCCCAATGGGGACAGTGATGACGTATGTAAATTGCTGTGGAATATGATTGTACTATATAAGAAAAGCATTATAAGTAATTAACAAATACATTTATAATGTGTGATGGTTGGGTTGATCTAGCATACTGTCCCTAGTGGTGGACTTATGATAGCGCCAATTTGGGGTGTAGAGGTGTTACTAGTAAGTTCTAGATCAAGAAATATAGCTATGGACATAACCAAAAATGAGAATTTAGGACTCAAACTGTTGGAATTGAAATAAGCCACAATGTCCGACACAGCCAGTACAATGCTCCCCAAATATCAGCTGATCACCAACGGTCATCGATGCAGTGACTGTACCAGATCACATGAGACAAAAGAAAATCAGTTATATCAAGAGGTATTGCTTCTCTCACCAGCGCATATAAATATTAGCAATTGATGGAGACAGCTTTGTACCCATCGATGTGCCCAAAATACTCATTTCATTCATCCACTCTCTGTATTTGGTCTGGTCTTCAGAGAGGAAGAGGACTAGAGCTTTAGTGATACCTATTGGGAGTAGCAATTCTTAAATGTCAATATTGACCCTTTGTTTTGTCCATCACTCTAATTCCCAGGAGTTATCACAGACTTTAAGGCATGTTATTTTACATCCATATGCAAGACAGATTTTTTTAACTGTTGATGTATGAAAAGTAATGCAATAATTATGACACAAGGATGTAAGAAATTAACATTTACTGGATGAAAAAAAAGATAATTTTTCATATGTTTGTCTAAACCCGAACTTATTGGAATATCTGAGGTGTGCGCAGGGCTCCTCTGCTGGTGGATGTCGGTATTGCAGCATCTCCTTAATCTCACAATGCTCTATAGAAGTCCATCAGTTTTGTAAATTCTGGATGGGGATAAGACATTTTAGCAGAGGCCAGACTGTGATAAATGTATAAATATTTTGTCATGTTTGTGGACTATACGAGGTCACTGAGTTTCAGGATTTGATCTTTTTTATTATGGAATCAGCTGGTCGCTGCTTTCACTGAGGCTTGAATCTTTTTGCTTTGAAATGGTTCTTCTGCCAGAGATGACATGAAAGAAGAAATCCCACAAAGAGAGAGAATTGTCTGTAACAGCGCAATAATGAAAGAGCAGCAACGAGCTTCTTTTCTTAGTGGTTTAGTGGACACAGTAACCTAAACATAGAATGTAAATCCACAGACAGACGCCCCAGGTGCATTACTACATTCTGCCAAGCCCTCCGACATCCAGCCGAGCGTCACCTCATATAACTTCTATATTGTTGTCTTAATATTGATATAAAAATCTGCTGCACTCACACAGGAAAATATCCCACTTATAGTCCGAAAATTTATATACGGGCAGTGTTATTGTAGTTATATTCTTGTACATAGGGGCAGTATTATAGTAGTTATATTCTTGTACATAGAAGCTGTTCGGGAAAGTTGCAGGATATCCTGGGGCTAGGGTCTCCTTCCCTATTCCTAAAGCTAGGGGCACCCTAGCTATCCCTGCTCTCCGGATTACTTCTGATGGTGAAGATCCCGGGGATCACGTGCCTTGCTGAGCTACTAAATTAGCTCTTATCTGTCCACTCTCCAACCCAGGGAAGTGGGGAGTTGTAGTGTATAAAAATACACAAACCAGACTAACAAGGGAAGACGTACAGGGATAAAGGAAAATACCAATAATACAAATATGTACATACAAACAACAGAGTGGAACACTGGGAAGTATAGGAAGGAGAAACTAAATAGGAGAAGATGAGGATATGCACATAAACGAATCATCAAACAGTCTTCTAAGCAACACTCCAAACACCTCCTCAAACAACCAACACCTCCAACTCAAGAACCAGGCTGTATGAAACTAACATTGGCAATCCTGATTGCCAGAGGCAAGTATAAATAGCAGAGGGGAGTGGCCAACACTGAACAGCTGAGACCATCAAAGCAGGAAAGCTTCAGGAGCTTAAACTGAACAGATTAACCCTTGCACTGGCAGGAACTTGCACTGTTTGATATGATGGTGAAGTGATTCTAATCAGTGCAGGAGTATGTGAAATCAGACACATGGTCTTCTGTCCCCTTTCAGTCTCGGTATACCCATGACAGTAGCAGTTTTATAGTAGTTGTATTCTTGTACATAGGAGCAGTATTATAGTAGTTATATTCTTGTACATAGGGAGCAGTATTGTAGTAGTTATAATCTTGTACATAGGAGCAGTATTATAGTAGTTATATTCTTGTACATTGGGAGCAGTATTATAGTAGTTATAATCTTGTACATAGGGGCAGTATATAGTAGTTATATTCTTGCACATAGGGAGCAGTATTATAGTAGTTATATTCTTGTACATAGGAGCAGTATTACAGTAGTTATATTCTTGTACATAGGAGGCAGTATTATAGTAGTTATATTCTTGTACATTGGGGGCAGTATTATAGTAGTTATAATCTTGTACATAGGGGCAGTAATATAGTAGTTATATTCTTGCACATAGGGAGCAGTATTATAGTAGTTATATTCTTGTACATAGGAGCAGTATTATAGTAGTTATATTCTTGTACATAGGGGCAGTATTATAGTAGTTATATTCTTGTACATAGGAGCAGTATTACAGTAGTTATATTCTTGTACATAGGAGGCAGTATTATAGTAGTTATATTCTTGTACATAGGAGGCAGTATTATAGTAGTTATATTCTTGTACATAGAAGCAGTATTATAGTAGTTATATTCTTGTACATAGGAGCAGTGTTATAGTAGTTATATTCTTGTACATAGGAGCAGTATTATAGTAGTTATATTCTTTTACATAGGAGCAGTATTATAGTAGTCATATTCTTGTACATAGGAGCAGTATTATAGTAGTTATATTCTTGTACATAGGAGCAGTATTATAGTAGTTATATTCTTGTACATAGAGGCAGTATTATAGTAGTTATATTCTTGTACATAGTAGCAGTATGATAGTAGTTATATTCTTGTACATAGGAGCAGTATTATAGTAGTTATATTCTTGTACATAGGTGCAGTATTATAGTAGTTATATTCTTGTACATAGGTGCGGTATTATAGTAGTTATATTTTTGTACTCAGGAGCAGTATTATAGTAATTATGTTTTTTGTATAAAGGGATAATAATATAGCAGATATATTATGATACATAAGGGGCAGTAATATAATGAATTTATAAGTGTAAAACCTTTCATTCCCTGCAGAAATTACTTTGTCTAAACTTTACTTCTCTCTTCTGCCGGTTGCCTTCCCCCATTCTATACTGATGACCACACCCTTTCCTCGGTTATTGGATCTTAGTGCGATGAATGACAGACATTTTTGGTCATATTTTGTTTCCTCGGGGTATGCACAGTGACTCATTCCATCCGATGCAGAGAAGCTGTTCCTGTAGGGTGGGTTGGCTCAGTGCTCGAATTCGAATTTTATATGGGATTAACATGACATGTGGCAGCAAGGAGCGAGGAGATGGAAAATATGATATGTGGGAAAAGAAGTAGAAGGGTTGCTGGGAAGAGATGTTTCTTTAGAGTAAATAATAGTAAGTAAAGAAAATGATAAATGAAAACTTGACCATGTCCTGCTTCCTGATGGACCAACCAGTCTCAGTCCCTCCACCTAGATCGTTCTATGGATGGAGAAATCAGAAGTGGGCACTATAGACAACACAAGACTTCCCGGTTTGCCCTCTGTTATGCCACCATTGCCCACTGTTACACAATAGTAGCACATGGTGCTATTATGGCAAAATATTAACCTGAAATCAGCAGAGATGGGAAATCTACTAATGTATCTAAATTTCCGAAGATCTGCGAAGTAAGTAGAATGGCCAAAATACCCTCCCAGCCACATGATGGACTGCAATTTTTGCAGCTGCAGATGGAACAAAAATTGTTAATTAAGTGGAACAATTACTTTTGCACAATGATTAAATGAGGAATGAAGAATTTGCTAATTAAAGGTGATGTGTGACTTGTCATAAATATTTCATTTTTTACATGGTGTAAATGCCTTCGTTCTTCTGAATCCTGCAATATTTTCCTTTTGTTCCTGCTCGGCTCTGTTCCTGAGATATGGCCCTCTCTTCTCTGTATACAAATCTAGTCTTGTTAGTCATTGGGGTGTGGTCCTCAAGGAAACACCGACAAAGAGCTTGTGACCACACCTACCTAGCTTTGTATATCTCAGGAAGAGGAGGCCATATCTCAGGAACGGAGAGGTGCGGGAACAAAAGAGAAACATCGCCAGATTCAGGAGAACAGCGGCGTTTACACCAGGTAAAAAAAATACATATTTATGGCAAGTGACCGGTCCCCTTTTAACAAATGCAGAAGTTGTTCAGACTGAAATATATTAATAACAGTAGAATTTTAGAGGGGGGGGTAAATACTTTTTCATATCATTGTGAGCTGAGAATTGCATTGCCACACTGACTGCTTCTTGCTGTTTTGTTGCCACAGAGCCTACAGGTCCCTGACGCCCATCCAGTGTTAGGCGTCCAGGAGCAGAAGCGAGGCCCCAATTCAAAGTCTATAACAGCCCCCGGCCCCAGTATGTACCATATAAAATACTGGTGTTTTCTCATGTAGCTCAGACACATTGGGCACACAAGGGTCTGAATGATTTGCTACCTCCGCCCCTCCTTAAATCAGGCCCTGCCCATGAGGAATTGCAAAGTCCTCAATCCTTATGGAACTGCAAAATCTAAACCTGATGTGCCGCCATATATGAAGACATCAAATGATGAAGGTCTATAGCAATGTGACATTGACTTTTATAGCTTTATTACATCAGTCCCACTTCCTCACTGCACTGCTTTCTGCTTTTTTCACTAGGGGAAGGAAAATATAAATGCACCAGGAGTCAGGGGCCCAGTATTCTGTATAGCTCCTATTACCAAATTACTAGGGTGAGAATTGCTGGGGGTCTCCAGACCTCGGGGTGTCCCCTCAATAAATTATCCACAACACATGGGAGACATACTGCATATATGTTTCAGAGCAGGCATTATACAGACACATGTGACCTGAGTGACAGACGGCGCAGACAGCTGCCTCACATGTACTATTAATGGACAGACGCCGGCAGCGAATCCTCGTGTCAGCCCCTCCCCTCCGTCCCTGGTCACGGCACACCCTGCCAGGACATGACAGCATCCACACCCAAAATAGTCCCAACACCATGGAGACTGAAGCAATATTTGAAACAGGTCTGTTTAGCTCGGAAATAAGGAATGTGTGGTGAGACAGGATTTACTGTAGGGCGAGCGGGGGAACGATGGGTGGGAGGGGGTGATGGAAAAGGGAAGATTTCTATGGTTTCTTATAAATATGACAATATAACTTGAGTATGTGGACGCTTAAAGTTTTGCACCGACGTCGTGTATTGTGGTACATTGTTACTAGGTACTGGCTTATTCATTCATTTAATTTATGCATCCAATGGGGCAAATGGAGAAAAAGGGGCACAAAGAGAAAAGGACAAAGAGTGAAAAGGGAACACAGTGAAAAAAGAATAAACAGCAAAAAGGGGGCACAAAGAAAGGGGTGATATACAAAAGGGGGGGCATAAAGGGAAAAGAGGATACATAGCAAAAGGGGTGGCACATAGAGAAAAGGGGGCACATAGAGTAAAAGTGGCACATAGAGAAAAGAAAATATATAGCAAGAAGGTGGCACAAAGAAAAGGGGGAAAATGGAGAAAAGGGGACCAATAGAGAAAATGGGCATGAAGGGAAAATAGGATGCGTAGCAAAAAGGGTGGCACAAAGAGAAAAGGGGGTAAATAGAGAAAAGGGAACAAATAGAGAAAAAGGGGGCACATAGAGAATAGAAAGTCACATAGAGAGAAGAAGGGCCCAGAGGAATGGGAACACATAGAAAAAAAGAACATAGAGAAAACGGGGGCAACAGAGAAAAGAGGGGTACATAGAGTAAAGAAGGGCCCATGGAGAATAGGGAGGCACATGGCTAAGATCAAACTGCCCCCCTTTCTTGTATTGGACTTTGCTAGGCAGGTCAGCCATGTCTGATGTTTGTTTGCCCAATTACAACTATTTTATGGTTTAATTTGCCTGCCTCGTGTTTGCTAAAAATGCACTCCTGTTTACACCGATGGTATCACACATAAAAGGATTAGATACAGCAGCTGAGCAGGAAGCATCAAACATGATAGGATTGGATACCTCTACTCAGCAGCCAGTACCACACATATTAGAATTAGATACAGCAGTTGTGATACATGAGTCTTAGATACAATGGCTCAGAACATAGAATCACATACACTGAGCTTAGATTCACCGGGTCACCTGAAAGGATCACACAGTGAGGGCTTAGTTAGATACCGGAGTCCAGCAGAAAGTATGACAAGTAATAGGTTTAGATACAGTGGCATACAGTTCTGGTGCCTTTAGCCTTCAAGACAAGTAAAGCCATGACGGTCGCCTCACAAGTAAAGAATGTGGGTTAAGTGATTACTGGCAGCTCCTATGTAATCTCCGACTAGACATTGACTAGATGACATCACTATTTAGGGGCCTGTATTTGTGCTCTGCATTAACTCTTTGAGGGTGCAAGGATACAAGAAGGGGGGGAAGCTTGTCCTATACACTTAGAGGCATGCATTTCATCGGTGTAATTTAACCACTTTATACAGAGGTTTACATAGAAATCTTGAGGCCCCATAGCAGACGTTCTATTTGGGCCCCCACCCAAAAAAAGCGCAAAAAATAAAATATTCGGTGGAGTCACGGAAGAACATATCTCACAACTTTGCAATCCTTACAAAGTAATTTTCCTTCCACTGAATCCCCTAGATTCCCCTTTCATTGCACCCATAAAGTATGATATCAACAAAAGTTCCCCACAAACACTGTATGATACCTCTACAGTGAATTCCTCCACAGTACCCTCCACACTCACAGTATGATGACCCCACTGTAACCCAACTCAACTCCCCCAACAAAGCATGGTGACCCCAACACAGTATGATCTCCCAACTGAGACCCCCACACAGCCCTCTATGCAGTATAATGAGCCTACATACAGTATAATGGCCCCACACCTCTCCACAATGCATAATAACCCCCACTTGCCATTCACACAGTATAACCTCCCCCACACAGTATGATGGACCCCACAGAAACCTTCACACTGTATGATTGCTTGCATACAGTATAAAGGCTCCAACATAGTCCTCCAAATATTGTAATAGCCCCCAAATAGCCCTCCATAAAGTATACTGCACTCCCCATACTCCTCCATATAATATGATGCACTCCCCATAGTCCTCCATATAGTAAAATGCACTCCCTATAGTCCTCCATATAGCATAATTCACTCCTAATAGTCCTCCATATAGTATAATGCATTCCCCATAGTCCTCCATATAGTATAATACACTCCCCATAGTCCTCCATAGAGTATAATGCACTGCCCATATTCCTCTATATAGTATAATGCACTCCCCATAGTCCTCCATATAGTATAATACACTCCCCATAGTCCATAGAGTAGAATGCACTCCCCATAGTCCTCTATATAGTATAATGCACTCCCCATAGTCCTCCATATTGTATAATGCACTTCCTATAGTCCTCCATATAGTATAATGCACTCCCATAGTCCTCCATATTGTATAATGCACTTCCCATAGTCCTCCATATAGTATAATGCACTCCCCATAGTCCTCCATATAGTATAATGCACTCCCCATAGTCCTCCATATAGTATAATGCACTCCCCATAGTCCTCTATATAGTATAATGCACTCCCCATAGTCCTCCATATAGTATAATGCACTCCCCATAGTCCTCCATATAGTATAATGCACTCCCCATAGTCCTCCATATTGTATAATGCACTCCCCATAGTCCTCCATATAGTATAATACACTCCCCATACTCCTCCATACAGTATTCTGACCACCACAATGTTCTCACTGATTTAAACAAAAAAGTACAATACTCACCTCTCCTCTTCTTTCCCCTTCTGTCCGGTCTCTGCAGCGAGCGTTCTGAAGCTACGTACATCTCAGTGCAGCGGGCGTCATGTAGTGATGTCATTGCGCCCACTGCGCTGAGACGTCAAGACGCCGAAGAAGTATGATAGGGGAGGGAGTGTCAACTGATGCTCCCTCTTTCATCATTGCTTTCAACTGTATCGGCAATGATACATTGTAATCATTCATGATACATTGTAATCATTCATGTCTTCACTATTGACATCATATTTTTTTTCAGTTTTTTAGTTTTCCACTGACGGATGGCTGCACAGTCGGGATCCAGGTCTTGCTCTTTACAGTAAGAGCAGTGGAGTTCTCTGCCACTCGATGTTATGATGGCTGATTTATTTCACACCTATAAGAAGGTCCAAGATCTTTTTCTTCAGAAAAATTTAAATTTGCATTCAGTAAATTCTGCTGATGGGCCATTGATCCAGGGATATATGCTGATTGCGGTATGGGAGCCTGGAAGGAATTTTTTACCTAATTTTCGGCAAATATCATACTTCTGCTTTCTTAGGAATTATAGATTGGGGATGATGAATCTGTGACTTTTTTTGAGCCTCATCAACTATGTGATATAATGATACATTGTAATCTGCCCTGAATTCACTGCTGATCAGCAGAAATACGTTGTAATCACACACGTTTCTACTCATTTTTAATACTGATACATTGTTATTATCTATATATCTGGAACATAAAGCTATGCATCCAGGCCATATAATGTAGAAAAGGCTTTACATGATATGAAATCTTGCCCCTTTCTCCTACAGACATCCCGCGCATTACAATCTTATCCCATAGAGATCAGTTTTCTCATACGATGCCGTGATCCTCGGTTAGGATTTGCTACTGAAATCCCTTCACCTTTGGTGTAAAATTGTTTGTGCTTGATGAACACTTAAGTCGTATCAGACGTGGGAAGCATTAGGATTGAAGTTTGCGTGCGCTGGTTTCTAAAAAATAAAAATCAATAGTACTGTGAATTTGAGGGTGACCTTTACCAGCCCTGGGCATGAACACATTGGCCCGGATGGTGCACTGGGAAAATCACAGGCGGTTTAACGTGCCGAGACACAATAGCAACCTTTATAATTAGGAAAAGGGCAATGTTGGCAACGTGATTCACCCCACTGACTCACTGAAGGTTCCTCCTTTCCTCTATGGCAAATATTAGTATTAGTAACTACCATGAAATCATTGCCAGGAACCATTTACAGCGCAAAATATATGATTTATTTATTAGGATTTTTTGCTTAACCGTTCCAATAAAAATATCCTGCCTGGTGTGGAACAAATGTCTCCAAAGGCCTAAAGATGACCGAAGCATAAGTCACAGCCCAGCAAATATACGGACTCTAACAAGACAAATGTCTATGAATGGTGGTCAGGAGTGGAGTCGTTGATTTTCTTAATGTATCATTGCTACCTTATAAGATAATTAAATTTCACTAGTGATCAGTAGTAGAGTCCTGGTTGATTGCAATGCATCACTATTGACTATTAGTGCACACGTGTATTGTTACAATGTATCGGTATTGACCAGCGATGCAGACCCTGATGCTTAGAATGTATCACTAGTGGCCAGTAGTGGAGTTATAAATGATTACAATGTATCGGTCACCAGGTTTTTGCTTCTCCATCTGAGAGTAGCATGATGTAGAGGCTGAGACCTAAATTCCAGCAATTTTTCACTTACTGGGCTGCTTGCTTCATTTTGCTAAAATCCCCATTGTATCTGCCGCAGATCTAGCAGTTCTCTGAATGTTGAGCTCTGCATAACCCCACCCACACCACAGATTGGCTGCTTTCTGTGTGCACTGTGTATAGGCAGAAAACTGCCAATCAGTGGTGGGGGCGTCATTATACAGAGATCATGACTCTGTAGGACTACATGGCAGCAGGTTTACAAGTGCTCTATTGATAATCTCCTGCTGTTAAAACTGTGATTTTATCAAATTACAGCAAGCAGACCAGTAAGTGAAACATCATTGGAATCAGGGACTCTACATTATGCTGCTCTCCGATTAGGTGGCAAAAACTTGGTGACAGTTTCCTTTTATGGGATGATTGTAAGTAATGGCTAATAGTAGCGCTATGCATGATTACTATGTATCAATGATGGCCAGGAGTAGAGTCCTGGATGTTTGTAATGTGTCACTTTTGACCAATAGTGAAAACATGGATGATTGCAATGCACTGGTGTTGACCAGCGATGTAGAGCTGAATACTTTCGATGTATCAGTAGTGGCCAGCAGTGGAATTATGGATGTTGTTGGCACTGCGGAATACAGCCAGGTCCTTTCAATATTACAGCGCTAAGAATCCAGCTATTTAAAACTGTGGTTTATCCGTCACATGGATCACATATAATTGCGCTGAAAATTCTGCCATTCCTGACCTCCATTAAAATTTTGTTTCAGTGTGTCAGCGAAGTTATTGACACGAGGTCGCTGTTAAAAATAGTTACCTACAGGCCAGCTATTTAAAACTGTTGATTGTCCGTCACACGGATCACATATATTTGCGCTGAAAATATTGCCATTTCTGGCCTCCATTAAAATTTTGTTTCAGTGTGTCAGCGAAGTTATTGACTCCAGTTTGCTGTTAAAAATAGTTAACTACAGGCCAGCTATTTAAAACTGTTGTTTGTCCATCACACGGATCACATATAAGTTCACTCCAAATTCAGCCATTTGTAGTGAGCGTGGAAGATACTGTCCTCCATTTAAAGTGGGCAAGGCATGTGGCAAGGGACGGGGAACTGGACGTGATGGTGATGGCGCATGCAGAGGCTGAGGCCGTGGGCAAGCCGAAATTGTGCCACAACAAACACCCACAACTTCTCACTCGACCTTCTTGTCCCAATTAATAGGGGACCGCAGAATACCACTATTGAACCCACAGCAGTGTGAAAAGGTTATTGGTTGGATAGCAGATAATGCTTCCAGTCACTTAGCCACCACCCCCCTGTCTTCCACACGGTCAAGTCTCAGTAGCCGTGAGTCTGGATCGCATATTCCTCACACTGATCCTCTTCCTCCCACCATGCCGAATGCCCGGAGACAACTGATCCCACACTTTGACACTCTGAAGAGCTGTTTACTTTTACATTTATAGATTTGGGCCTCTCGCCCGGTCCACTTGAAATGGGGCAAGAGGAGATCGCATGTAGCGATGCCCAAATATTTGAGCAGCCACAGTCACACGAAGGCGATGGTGGGAAAGTGTCACAAGAGGTGGACGATGATGAGACAAAATTGGCAGAAAGTCAGGAGGAGGACCGGGGTGCGGAAGTGGAAGACGAGGTGGTGGATGATATAGTAACTAACCCAACCTGGCAGGAGGACATGTAGAGCGAGGACAGGAGCACACAGGGGGAGGGAGGCAGAGCACCCCAACAGGCTGGAGGAAGTAGTGTGGTGGCCACAGACAGAAGGCAGGCAACCGTTCCCCGTAACACCAACACGAAGGAAGTTGCCAGTAAAACTGTTAGGTCTTCCCGAGTCTGGTTGTTTTTTAAAGACTCTGCCGATAACCCCAAAAAGGCCATTTGCAACACCTGCCAGGCCAGAATCAGCAGGGGTGGTAAAACGACCAGCCTGACCACCACCAGCATGATCAGGCACATGGCAGCAAAGCACCCGACTTTGTGGGCCGAACCCCAGGGTCCAGGGACATTGTCTGCGGGTGACAACACTGCTTCTTCCGCTGTTGTGCATGCGAGACAATCCCCTGTTCATAGTACATGCGAAGATGCCTCCTGCCCTGTACCTGTCGTTGCATACTCTCAACTAGCACCATCAGCAAGCACGTCCATGTCCTTGTCCCAGCGCAGCATTCAGTTGTCCATACCCCAGTCCTTGGAACGCAAGCGCAAATACGCAGCCTAAACTCCACAGGCCACACTAAAAAAATTCCCACATTTCGCGACTACTTGCACTCGAAATGTTGCATTTTAGGCTCGTGGAGACGGAAGCTTTCCGCAACTGGATGGCGGCGGCCGTCCCTCGGTACTCGGTCCCCAGCCGCCACTATTTCTCCCGGTGTGCCATTCCCGCATTACACATGCACGTGTCCCACAACATTAGCCGTGGCCTCAACAATGCAGTTACTGGGAAAGTCCACCTAACCACGGACACGTGGACAAGTACTTGTGGGCAGGGACGGTACATCTCGCTGACGGCACACTGAGTTAACATAGTGGAAGCCGGGACCCAGTCGGACCTTGGGACGGAACACATCCTCCCGACGCCGAGGATTGCGGGCCCTAAGTCAATCAGGGTTGCCCCCACAGTCTACAGCTCCTGCACCTCATCCTCCTCAGCCTCCTCCTCCTCTTCAGCCTCCATCTCTGAAATGACCACATCAGTCACAAGCTGGAAGCACTGCAGTACTGCCTCAGCTAACAGCAACAGGCTGTGCTGAAGGTAATATACTTAGGTGACAAACCGCACAATGCTGAAGAGTTGTGGACAGCTCTGAAAGAGCAAGCAGATCTGTGGCTGACACCGCTGAACTTACATCCAGGCATGGTCGTGTGTGACAATGGCCGGAACCTGGTGGCGGCTCTGAGGCGAGGCGAGCTCACACACGTACCATGCCTGGCCCATGTGCTTAACCTCGTGGTTCAGCGGTTTCTCAAAACCTACCCGGAGCTGCTGGATCTGCTTGTCAAAGTACGTCGCCTGTGTGCCCATTTTAGAACGTCAGCTACAACTTCCGCCGCCCTTGCCGTTTTTCAGCAGCGTTTGCAGCTTCCCGCTCAACGACTGGTGTGTGATGTCCCCACGCATTGGAACTCTACACTGCAGATGTTGGGAAGGATTTGTGAGCAGAAGAGGGCAGTTGTTGAGTACCAGCATCAACAAGGCCGTCGCTATTGAGTTCAGACTCCACATATAAGACCTCAGGAGTGGACATGGGTGTCAGACATCTGTACCATCTTCCAAAACTTTGAGGACTCCACCAAGATGGTGAGTGGCGATGACGCCATAATTAGCGTCACCATCCCGCTTCTCTGTCTTCTGAAACGCTCTCTGCTCACAATCAAAGAGGATGCATTGCAGGCGGAGCACGATGAGATGGAGCAAGGAACCATACAGGGTGATTACACACTGCTCAGCCTCATCTCATCCCAACGTGGATTGGGTGACAATGAGGAAGAGGAGGAGGAGGAAGAAGGACAGGAGCTAGTTTCATGCGCTATAGACGGTACTACCTGCACAACTGTCATACTGTCTGGCCAGCGTGGATGGCCTGAGGACAGGGAGGAGGAGGAGGTGGAGGAGGAGGAGAGCATGGTCAGTCGTCCTCTTGGTGAGGACACGAAAGTCTTGCCTGTTAGCAGTCTGGCACGCATGACTGAGTTTACGTTACGCTGCCTTTCCCGTGACCCTCGCGTTCTCAAAATTTTGGGTGACTGTCATTACTGATTGGTGACACTTCTAGACCCACGCTACAAGAACTTTACATCTCTTATTCCTGAGGCGGACAGGTCTACAAAAATGGGGCTGTACCAGAAGGCCCTTGTTGCAGAACTATTAAAAAAATTCCCATCTGAAAACGCTGGCGGCAGAGGGCACAGTTCGTTGGACAACCAAGGAGTACAGACGAGAGAGACACAACTCCAATCCAGCAGAGGCAGAGGAACACTGTCAAAGTTCTGGGAGAGTTTTCTTAGCCCCTCCCATCGCACAGGCACTGAGGTGCGGGGTACTCTCACAAGGAGTGCAAAGTTTGGGAAGATGCTGAGGGAGTACCTTGCTGACCGTACCAACGTCCTCCATGATTCCTCTGTGTCTTATAATTATTGGGTATCCAAGCTGGATACGTGGAATGAACTGGCTCTCTATGCCTTGGAGGTCCTGGCCTGCCCTGCCGCCAGCGTTTTATCAGAGCGGGTTTTTAGTGCCGCTGGTGGAATTATAACTGATAAGCGCATCCGCCTGTCAACTGAAAATGCTGACAGGCTGACTCTTATAAAAATGAACAAGGGCTGGATTGGGCCAGACTTCTCAACACCACCGAATGATAGCAGCGTAACATAAACTCAAATCCAGTGTCTTTTTTTGGGAGGTGTATTCCCATGCACCTCTTCACACCCACATATGGGTATACACTTCCTGATTTTGGCTATTTGCTCTTGTCCTCCTCCTTCTCCTCATCCTCCACCACCATAACAGCAGGGTGACCGTGGTCCGTGATGCAACACCCACATAATTTTTTGAAAGGGTGTTTATGATGCCCATAAAAAAATTTTTTTATACAGTATGTTCATGTATACCCCCCAGGGGTAAATGTTTGTCAGCCCAAACACTTAGTGCATGGGCATTACAAGTATAGGAGACCCGCTCCTTTCTAATGGGAACATTTTTTTATGAGGCCCTCCTCCACGTCTTTTCCAAGGTGCATTGGCGTGCCTCCCAATTTTTTTTTCAGCTCTTGCATTCACTGCATAGGCCAACACTATGGGAGACCCACTTCCTAATAATAGGAACATTTTTTCATGAGGCCCTCCACGTCTCTTCCAAGGGGCATTGGAGTGCCTCCCAATTTCTTTTTCAGCCCTTGCATTCACTGCATAGGCCAACACTATGGGAGACCCACTTCCTAATAATGGGAACATTGTTTTCAGGAGGCTCTCCTCTAAACCTCTTCAAAGGGGTATTGGGGTGCGTCCAAATTTTCAAAGGGGCATTGGGGTGCGTCCAAATTTTCAAAGAGGTATTGGGGTGCGCCAAAATTTTGGGCAGACCTGCCACTCACTGCATACGCAAGAACAGTATAGGAGACCCACTCTTTAGTAATGGGAGCAACAAAGCATAGCCGGCTGATGGCTCTCTAAGAATAGCGAGGGCCGACTGCTGGCCCTTTAAGAATAGTAAAGGCTGCCTGATGGCCCTATAAAAATAGGCTTTGTGACTTTCAGAGTCCCTCCTTCATAAATGAAACAGGATGTGTCTGATCATGTCTCACACACCACATGGGTAGTTAAAGTTGTAAAATGTTAAAATGACATTTCCCTGTGAATGCATTTGTCACGGTTGAAAGCAATGCAAAAGTGCAAAAACGCATCAAAAACGCAATGTGTGAACATAGCCCAAGGTGTGGAGGAGTATTTTTGTTTTTGGTTATTTATTTTGCCTTATATACAAGTCATTACCCTGGAAAGGATGTTCCTTAACATATTTCCCAGGAAAATCCATTTTGGTTTCGTTTTTGTATGTTTTATTGTGAGTCCGTAAAAGTGGTGTAATACTCTGACCACGTTGCTGACAGCAGTGACCTGGGAGTCAGAGATGCTTCCAGGGGTCTTCCCCATGCTGTTCCCATGTCCTTTGAGCACTGTTCCCATCGATTTGGGC
Organism: Phyllobates terribilis; assembly: GCF_046119375.1. Classification (NCBI taxonomy): domain Eukaryota; kingdom Metazoa; phylum Chordata; class Amphibia; order Anura; family Dendrobatidae; genus Phyllobates; species Phyllobates terribilis. The sequence continues at coordinate 159,267,689 of NW_027362768.1, read as the reverse complement.
AATTTTTAGGCCCTCTGCAGACCGCCGGGGGGAGCTGCCTGAAAAATGCTCGAGTTTCCCATAGACTTACATTGGGCTCGACCCGAGCAACGAGTACCCGAGCATTTTATTGCTCGCTCATCACTAATTACAATGTATCAATATTTGTATTGAGGGATTGAAAACATTCCAAGATTTATGTAGAGATACAGTATATTGTATCTATGATGCATTGAGAGCAACCAAACTAATGAGCTGTTCACTCTAAGAGCATCTCAAGATGCAAATATAAATGCCCAAGATATTTGCTTGAGTGTGCATCTTAGCTGGATGCAATATTTGTGGTTAATGAAGGATTTTTATCTATTTTTATGGCAGATAGGCTTTGACCTTGTGTTTTTAACTTCTATACAAATAGGGAAAAATTAGAAATATTTTATCTTTGTTCCTCTCCTTTTCTTTTTTTTTTTCAACCATAGCACTTGCCCTCAATGAAGCAGTTGTATATACGGAGGGGGTGCAGAATTCACAGCTGCACACAAGCCACCTCGGTATTATAAAGGGCACACAGTAGGGACCTGAAGCATCGCTGTGCGTCTCAGTCATAAAGATTGCATGTCACCCTGTCATTGATTCTGACTCTGTTGAGATTATTTAGCCTTGGAGGATCACATCAGTTACGACAAAATGGTGCCAAGGGAGGTTATTATATTTTGTCACCCTTCAGGCCATGCAGCAGCTCCAGACACTGACAATTGACGCCTCCTGGGGTGGAATATTCAGGACGGTCGGTCCTAATAACTATACATTTAATATCCTGACACTTGCACCCAGCAAGCAGAAGTGGTACTGTGAAATAAAGGCACTTACCAAGTGATTCTGTGTCGTCTGTAAGGAATAATACTGAGACTACTAAGAGAAGTGACACAGTACCGTTTATAAGGGCACTGTAACGAATATAGGGAAGTGGTATTGTGTCATTTGTAAGGACAATATGGAGAGAAGTGACTCTGATCACTCTATACTGGTAAATATTGATACTCTTAGTATTGTGCAGGGTTCACCTTAAATAAACTCATCTTGTCACAGGGTGTAGATACGCACTGCCGAGTGTTATACGTAGGAATCAATAATCATTTCCTCTCACCGGTGACCTTTTACTGCTGTCATATCACGTACTCTACATACAACCACGGCCTCCAGCTTGTGTCTCGTACTTCATTCTCCATTTCCTGTGATAATAAATGAGCAACCAGTGGAATACGCGCCTCCGGATGTGTTGGTATAAAGAAAAGGATGAAATCAATGACCTGTAGGAACCTAAAAAGTTTTAAAATTACTCTAAATAATCCCCCAAAAAAGAACATAAGTTATATTTTAATGCAATTTACTGTAATTGTTTTCACCTACCTCGAAACCTTCACATTCCTGACAAATGTGGTGTAGTATTATAGTAGTTACATTCTTGCACATACAATACAGACTAAATGTTTGGACACACCTTCTCATTTAAAGATTTTTCTGTATTTTCATGACTATGAAAATTGTACATTCACACTGAAGGCATCAAAACTATGAATTAACACATGTGGAATTATATACTTAACAAAAAAGTGTGAAACAACTGAAAATATGTCTTATATTCTAGGTTCTTCAAAGTAGCCACCTTTTGCTTTGATGACTGCTTTGTACACTCTTGGCATTCTCTTGATGAGCTTCAAGAGGTAGTCACCGGAAATGGTTTTCACTTCACAGGTGTGCCCTGTCAGGTTTCATAAGTGGGATTTCTTGCCTTATAAATGGGGTTGGGACCATCAGTTGTGTTGTGCAGAAGTCTGGTGGATACACAGCTGATAGTCCTACTGAATAGACTGTTAGAATTTGTATTATGGCAAGAAAAAGCAGCTAAGTAAAGAAAAATGAGTGGCCATCATTACTTTAAGAAATGAAGGTCAGTCAGTCCGAAAAATTGGGCAAACTTTGAAAGTGTCCCCAAGTGCAGTTGCAAAAACCATCAAGCGCTACAAAGAAACTGGCTCACATGAGGACCGCCCCAGGAAAGGAAGACCAAGAGTCACCTCTGCTTCTGAGGATAAGTTTATCCGAGTCACCAGCCTCAGAAATCGCAGGTTAACAGCAGCTCAGATTAGAGACCAGGTCAATGCCACACAGAGTTCTAGCAGCAGACACATCTCTACAACAACTGTTAAGAGGAGACTTTGTGCAGCAGGCCTTCATGGTAAAATAGCTGCTAGGAAACCACTGCTAAGGACAGGCAACAAGCAGAAGAGACTTGCTTGGGCTAAAGAACACAAGGAATGGACATTAGACCAGTGGAAATCTGTGCTTTGGTCTGATGAGTCCAAATTTGAGATCTTTGGTTCCAACCACCATGTCTTTGTGCGACGCAGAAAAGGTGAACGGATGGACTCTACATGCCTGGTTCCCACCGTGAAGCATGGAGGAGGAGGTGTGATGGTGTGGGGGTGCTTTGCTGGTGACACTATTGGGGATTTATTCAAAATTGAAGGCATACTGAACCAGCATGGCTACCACAGCATCTTGCAGCGGCATGCTATTCCATCCAGTTTGCGTTTAGTTGGACCATCATTTATTTTTCAACAGGACAATGACCCCAAACACACCTCCAGGCTGTGTAAGGGCTATTTGCCCAAGAGGGAGAGTGATGGGGTGCTACGCCAGATGACCTGGCCTCCACAGTCACCAGACCTGAACCCAATCGAGATGGTTTGGGGTGAGCTGGACCGCAGAGTGAAGGCAAAAGGGCCAACAAGTGCTAAGCATCTCTGGGAACTCCTTCAAGATTGTTGGAAGACCATTTCCGGTGACTACCTCTTGAAGCTCATCAAGAGAATGCCAAGAGTGTGCAAAGCAGTCATCAAAGAAAAAGGTGGCTACTTTGAAGAACCTAGAATAGAAGACATATTTTCAGTTGTTTCACACTTTTTTGTTAAGTATATAATTCCACATGTGTTAATTCATAGTTTTGATGCCTTCGGTGTGAATGTACAATTTTCAAAGTCATGAAAATACAGAAAAATCTTTAAATGAGGTGTGTCCAAACTTTTGGTCTGTACCGTAGGTGGCAGTATTATAGTACTGTAGTTATATTCTTGTACATAGGGGCAGTGTCTGGGGGTTTAGCTATTTTACCATTCAATTACACTGACATCACCTCTTCAATAGTTGTAGATTGTGAATTAGTAGGACATTTTGTTTCAGTTTCGTATTGTTCTTTAATGAATGGATATAATAGAAATACAAAATAAAGATTTCTTACAGACAGGACACACAACATCTTCAAGTAGAAAATCACACATTTTATGGCAAAAATCCTGTATAAATTTTCCGGCAGTGATAAAGATTGTCCCTCATCTATAGGTATGCATTCCCGTTCATTATAGATGACACACTGAGATGTTACATTTTATTTGCTTCCATGTGTCTACGGATGAGATCTCCTGAGCTTGTTCCATAATTGCTTATTTCCATAAACTCCACATGAAGAAGAGTTAATCTCTTCACTTCAGATCTTGGTTGGTCGACTCCATAGCCACAAATTTCATTTCGTTCTGGACAGTCCCGGAGGTGATACTTCCATCCCTCACTTTATTCCGGAACATGAAAGGGAAAGCTTTCTTAAAGGACTTCCTAAAGCTGGCACCCATGAACCCGTAGACAATGGGGTTGATGGACGAATTGGCATAAGACATACAATTGGCCCAGGTTTTTATTTTATAGGTAGCATAGTTGGCTTGAAATCCTGGGTAGAATCCTTGGAAGAGGCTGAATAGCTGAATGGGTCCCCAGCAGACGGTGAAGAGCAGAACAATCACTATCACCATTTTGGATATTTTGCTCCTCATGGCGATGGTTCTCTCAGAGAGCAGCTGCACCTGGAAGGACGGAGAAAAGTTTCAGAATAACTTCTAAATATAATCTGTATGGAAAACTGGGTCAACTATAAATGCTGTTCAATTACTTTAAGGTGCATACTGTATATAGGGAGGCTATGTGGGGGCACATACTGTATATAGGATGGCTATGTGAAGGCTCATACTGTATATAGGAAGGCTATGTGAAGGCTCATACTGTATATAGGAAGGCTATGTGGGGGCCCATACTGTATATAAAGAGGATATGTGAGGGCTCATATTGTATATAGAGAGATTATGTGGTGGCTCATACTATATATAGGGTGGCTATGTTGGGGCTCATAGTGTATATAGGAGGTTATGTGGGGGATTATACTGTATATGAGGGAACTCATACTGTATATAGGGTGGCTGTGTGGGGGCCCATACTGTATATAGGAGGCTATGTGAGGGCTCATATTGTATATAGAGAGGCTATGTGGGGGCTCATACTATATATAGGGTGGCTATGTTGGGGCTGATAATGTATTTAGGGGGGTTATGTGTGGGCTCATACTGTATATGAGGGAACTCATACTGTATATAGGGTGGCTATGTGGGGGCTCATACTGTTTATAGGGGGCTTTATGTGGGCTCATACTGTATATTGAGGGGCTGTGTGTGGGTTCATACTGGATATGATGGGGCTGTGTGTGGACTTATACTATAGGGGTTGTGTGGGGGCTAATGCTGTATATAGGAAGGCTATGTAAGGGCTCATGCTGTATATAGGGGGCTGTGTGGGGCTAATACAGTATATAGGGGGATATGTGAGGGCTCATACTGTATATAGGGGGCTGTGTGCTGGTTAATACGGTATAGAGGGGGGTGTCAGGATACTTAATTCTGCTCAGTATTAAGTGAAACAATTAATATTAGTATAAAATCATAATTATAATTAATTTATTAATATTGAGCAGAATTAATTTCAGCCTATTGGTTCAGCTCTCCACATCAGTCATGGTCTTTCATATGGCCCCTTGGGAAAATTCATTGCCCACTCCTGGTCTACAGCATCGAAATCTGTGAGATTAAATAGTTTAAACATTATCTCCAATAACTTGCAGGGGGCAGCAGTGATGTGAGGTCAGAGCTACGGAGAATTGTAAATGCAGCTCTGGATGTGACTAGAGAATACACAGCGTTGTGGTAATTGATGCAATGTGTTTCTGCAGTACTGGTCCCACTGTAACCCCCCTGTACAGTCACCTGATAGTTGTTGTCTATGGGCTCCACCACCGGTCGTCCGACCCTCTTCAGCATTAACGAGTAGCACAGACAGATGGTCAACAATGGCAGAAGGTAGACGGCAAGGAACTGGTAGAGGATACAAGCTTTCTTCAGGGTGTCTGATGGAAACTGCTCTATGCAGTAGGTTCTTGGCCCGTACCAGTAACCAATCTGGATCTTTTGGTAAGGAATGATGGGAGTGGACAGCAGCAAGGACCCTGTGGGGGGAGACACAGACATATTGTGGTATACTCTATATACAGTACCAGTCAGAGGTTTGGACACACCTATTCATGAAACGGTTTTACTTGTTCTTATTGGAATGTGGACATTGTTGATTCAGACTGAAGGCAGCAAAACCTCAAAAGCACACGTATGTAACCAAGGAATAAAAAACATGTGTGAAAGAATATATGTAAAACCTTAGTAATCCTCAATGTTATCCTAATGACAGAGTTACACCCCCTTGGCATTTTCTTAAGCAGCTTCATCAGGTCGTCACCTGGAATGGCGTCCAATGAACAGGTCGTCTTGTCAGCAGCTCATTTGTGGAATCACCGGACTTCAGAAAGTGTTTGCGACCATCAGGTGTGTTTTGCAGCGGCCGTGTTAGTGCACAACCCCATACAGTGCTGAGCTCTATCCCATAACTCCACAACTATTCTAAGCCAGAATATGGCAATAATCGCTCAATTAAAGAAAAGAAACAGCAGTTCATCATTTAAGACATGACGGTAAGTCAACCCATAAAATTGCTAAAACCTTGAAGGTATCCTTAAGTGAAGTCTTAAAAAAAATCAACCATTATGATGAAACTGGCTCTCCTGAGGACCTCCTCAAAAAAAGAATACCAATAATTACCTCTGCTGCAGAGGATAAGTTCATCAGAGTTAACAGCTTAAAAAAACACAAATGAACAGCACCTCAGATATCAGCCCTCATAAATGATGCACAAACATCAAGTAGGAGACACATCTCAACATCATCTGTCCAGAAGAGAATGGCCTTTAGGGTCGAATTGAAGGAGAAGGATGGAGTACTGGGTCAGTGACAAGGCCTCCACAATTACCGACAACAACCCAATCGAGGTGGTTTGGGATGAGTTGAATGCAGAGTGGAGGCTAAGCCGCCAACAAGTGCTCAGCACCTCTGGATCTCCTTCAAGACTGTTGGAAGCCATTCCAGGTGAGGAACTAATAAAGATGCTTAAGAGAATGCCAAGGGGTGTAAAGCTAACATCAGAGTACAAGGAGGGTAACTGAGGAATCTAAGGTTTAACACACTTTCTGGTTTGTTTCACAAGTGTCTCTTTACTCCTTGTTTCCATATGTGTTCCTCTGTGGTTTTGCTACTTTCAGTCTGAATATACAATGTACACATTCCATTAAGAACAAAGAAAATCAGTAATTGCCTGAACAGCTGTGTCCAAACTTTTGACCAGTACTGTAATATAGACTGAAAGCATGACTGTCCAGAGTGTCCAGACACTAAACAGAGAGACTGCACAGGAGGAAGAGACTTCACGCAATGATTATGTGCGTTCAAGTGACTGCACACAGCGGCTGCATGGAAGATAGAGATAGCATACAGTGACTGCACCACAGGAGGAAGAGACTGCAAATAGTGGCTGCACAAGAGGAAGAGACTGCAGTGACTACATCAGATAAAGAGACTGCTCACAGTGATTGTTGAGGAAGAAGAGATTGCACACAGTGACTGCACAGGAGGAGGAGACTGCACACAGTGACTGTACAGGAGGAAGAGACTGCACACAGTGACTGCACAGGAGGAAGAGACTGCACACAGTGACTGCACAGGAGGAAGAGACTGCTCATAGTGACTGTAGAGGAAGAAGAGATTGCACACAGTGACTGCACAGGAGGAGGAGACTGCACACAGTAACTGTACAGGAGGAAGAGACTGCACACAGTGACTGCACAGGAGGAGGAGACTGCACACAGTGACTGTACAAGAGGAGGAGACTGCACACAGTGACTGTACAGGAGGAGGGGACTGCACACAGTGACTGCACAGTAGGAGGAGACTGCACACAGTGACTGCACAGGAGGAGGAGACTGCACACAGTGACTGTACAGGAGGAAGAGACTGCAAACAGTGACTGCTCAGGAGGAGAAGACTGCACACAGTGACTGTACAGGAGGAGGAGACTGCACACAGTGACTGTACAGGAGGAAGCGACTGCACACAGTGACTGCACAGGAGGAAAAGAATGCACACAGTGACTGTACAGGAGGAGGAGACTGCACACAGTGACTGCACAGGAGGAAGAGACTACACACAGTGACTGTAGAGGAAGAAGAGATTGCACACAGTGACTGCACAGGAGGAGACTGCACACAGTGACTGTACAGGAGGAAGAGACTGCACACAGTGACTGCACAGGAGGAGGAGACTGCACACAGTGACTGCACAGGAGGAGGAGACTGCACACAGTGACTGTACAGGAGGAAGAGACTGCACACAGTGACTGCTCAGGAGGAGAAGACTGCACACAGTGACTGTACAGGAGGAGGAGACTGCACACAGTGACTGTACAGGAGGAGGAGACTGCACACAGTGACTGTATAAGAGGAGGAGACTGCACACAGTGACTGTACAGGAGGAGGGGACTGCACACAGTGACTGCACAGTAGGAGGAGACTGCACACAGTGACTGCACAGGAGGAGGAGACTGCACACAGTGACTGTACAGGAGGAAGAGACTGCACACAGTGACTGCTCAGGAGGAGAAGACTGCACACAGTGACTGTACAGGAGGAGGAGACTGCACACAGTGACTGTACAGGAGGAAGCGACTGTGTAGCACCCTGAGGATTCGGCTGCTACAGGGGTATTGCACCTCAACCCAGAGGTGTGATATTCCACTCCCGGGTAAGGATGGAGTGTGGATCTGAGCTCGGTAGGCTGCATGCACTACACACATCCCATTTCCGAGGAACAGACCAACGGTACTCCCACTTAGAAATGTGCAGGTACGACCGAGTCTGTTCCTGGCTGGAGTGGGAGGGGGGTGGTACATCCCAAGTAGTGTAGGGGCAGATAGGGGGAGCAGCCTGGGTAAAGATAGGAGCTCATTGGGTGCTGGTCACCTGAGCTCACACATAGAGGGTGTATATAAGGTGGGCACCAACTAAGAACAGGGTCAGATGCAGAGAACAGGTCAGATGCAGAGAACAAGCCAGTTGGAGACAGCAAGACAGCTGCAGAGGAGCAGACAGCAAGCAGAGAGGAAGTCAGCCTGCAGCAAGGGAGAAGAGAGACCCTGAGTGAGAGAGGAGCAGAGAAGGAGTACCCAGAGGGGAGAACAGAGAGGACCCAAGATCCCAAATTAAAGCACCGGGTGAGGAGTCGGCACAGGGTACCGGAACCCAAGCTGGTGGGGGCAGAAAACACACCCTAGCCAGAGACCGGAGGCCGTGGGCAGCATCTGCCACGGCCACCCATCACATCCACCCCGAAGGCACACCACATGAAGGGTCAGGGAACCCAAGGCCAAGGGTGTCCCAACAGAAGGCCCGAGGGAGCTGGACCTAGGTGGATCACTGGTGGGGACGGCCAGAGAACGGGACAGAAGGAGAGCTCAGGGCCACGCTCCGGACTTGTTTGGGGGTTGGCTGGATCCAGGACCTGGTGGACGCAGCACGGCTCGGGTGGTCACTCGGAGCTGGAGTGACCAGTACAACATCTGCAGTAAGTAAACACCCTTAACTGCACAACCCGACTCTGTCTTCATTGCCGTCTGCACTGCACCACCACAACCCCCATCCTCTGCACCTGTCCTCCCTGAGGCTATACCCCTCCCGTTGGGGGTTATCCCACCAAGCTGCGCACCCACCATCAGCCTCAGCGGACCCTGCTGCAGCGGCGGCCACAGTGACCGCATCACAACGGGTGGCGTAGTCGACACAAAAGAACTCTTAACAACATCTGTAGGACTGCCACATAACACTGAGCTTGACGCCCTGGGCACGGGGCCGGGTCACAGCCGCTCGGAGACTACAACCCCCCATCTGATCCGGTGCCGGGTATTCCCCTCAAAAAGGAATATGTCCCAGGGGGCGCGTCAACTTTGGCGTAGTCGGCAGGATTACGTGCCCGCAACAACCGGGTACTGCGTGCCTGAAGAAAAGTGCAAGTTTACCTCAGAAAGAAGTCTCCCGCCGGTTCCGGAGGGTCCACGCCATCGGACTCCATCACCAGTCGTTTCCCGCCGATTGTCCGCCATTTCCAACTTGTTCCCGCCATCTGCAGAGTTTCCCGCCACTGGGCGACTCTTCCCGCCAAAACCGCAGATTTCCCGCCTTGGAAGAGCAGCGGACGCCATTATGGGCGTGCCAAAGGAGGGCAAGAGGCCACCTCCCATCGTGGGCCAGGACAGAAAATGGCGCCAAAAGTGGAAACCGCCCCCACCAACAGAGACTGTGATGCTGGAGGTGTCTGTCAGCGTGAAAGAACTACCCCTGGAGCTGACAGTCACCGAGTTGCCCCGGGACCGCCCTCGAAGTGGGAGGAGACGAAAGAAAAGAGCGAAGATGGGTGCCGCCTGGAGCAGTCTGGAGCGAGCGGACCCGGAGGCAAGAGGTCTAACGAGGAGTAGCGGAGGAGCTCACCCGGAGATGTCCAGAGAGCAGAGCAGCACCGGCCCGCTGGCCAGGAGCCTGCTGGAAGAAGAGCAGAGCAGCACCGACCCGTTGGTCAGGAGCCTGCTAGACACCACGACCCCACTAGGCCTAGTGGAGGTCCTTGCACAGCTCCCCCGAGACCGGGAGTGTGCACAGACTGCCCTGGAGGGCCTCGCACGGAGGATGGCCCGGGTACAGCGCGAGATACTGGCGGAGTGGAGCCGGGAGATGACCCAGCAAGCAGAGACCAGTCAACGGAGCACGCTACCCTGGAAGAGGAAGCAGACCGCCTCTGAGGATGGCGCGGGAGGACCCAAGGCCGGAGACGACGCCGAGAAGGGAGCCGAACGCATGGAGGCAGGTAAAGGGGACGCCTATACCCCAAGCCGAGAAACCGCTCACCTGCCCCAGCTCCCCGTCGCAGAGCCCGAAAGTCCCCCTGCTGTGCCCGTAGCCGCCATGTCACCGCTATGGACTAGGCCCCGACCGGAAGCCGCCGCAGCGACCCCTGTGACGTCACGCGCCTCGACCCGGAGCGTGACAAAGCAGGAAATACCACCAGCCTGGTCGCAAGGCCTAGTACCCCCGGGCGCCGCATCACCAACAGCGCCCCCTACCTCCGAGGAGCCTCCGGCCTGGCCGCAAGGCCAGGTAGCCCAGGGTGCCGCCGTCCTAACGGTGCCCTTCACCTTCCAGGTGCCCCAGGCCTGGCCGCAAGGCCTGGGCAACCCGGGCGCCACCACCACCGCGCCCGCACCCGCAAAATCAAGGGTGCCGCATCTGGGAGAGGACTTGTTCAGCCAGCTCACATGGCCGGACGGGCGGCCCTTCATCTGGCCCGAAGGATACCATGAGCTGGAACGGCAGCAGAAACTAAGACCCCTGGATGAACCCCTGATTCCGGCTCCGAAGCCCGTGGCACGGATCTCGCCCCCGCTAGCGGAAGCACAGTTTGAGTGGGACCCCACCGGAGAAGATCTAATGGGGTTCACTCAGGAAACTAGGGCAGCTGCAGCAGAGCGCGCTGAGTGTTGCCGACAGCAGCTCGAAGAGTTCGCGAGGGAGCGGAGAGAGAGGCGGGTCCGGGAACAACAGGCCCAAATAAGGAGCGCCGAGCAAAAGAGCCGGACCAGGAGGGACCCCCGTGCAGCGCACAGTCCCCGTACCACCGGGACTGTAATCAAGTTTAACCAGCAGCACGGGTGGGGCTTTATCAGAGACAACAACACCCTCGGCGACGTCTTTGTCACGCGCAGAGACGTGGAGTCCCATCTGCCGGAGGGGCACAGAGGTCGTGACCTCTACATCGGAGACGAGGTCACCTTCACCCGGCACAAGTGTGCCAAAGGACCTTACGCCCTCCACGTACACCGCTTGACGGAGGAGGAGTTGCGGTACGGGGAGGAGGAGCCAGAGGACCCGGACGGGTCTGAAGCAACACCATATCACCAAGAAAAAGCAGGAGGGAGCCGTCGTTGAGGACGGGAGTAGAGACTGTATATAGTTGCCCGTCGGGGCACAGTGAACCGTTGCTGCTAAAATAGTCCCCGTTGGGACCAGTGAACTGTTTACCCGTTAACCCCTTCATCCTACAGGCTGAGGACTGTGAGCAGCCATTCCCTTCCCTCTACCTGGCCGAGGACTGAGAGCGGCCAACTTCCCTGTATATAGTTGCGCTTCCTAAAGCGCCCCCTACCGGTTTTATAGGAAAATCAGTTTTTCTAAGAGACTGTCGCACTTTTCCCGGACACACGTTGCACAGTGTCCGGAGGAGGAACCTGAAACAAGAGACGACGAGAATGTTATATGAAAAGTTTTATATATATAATGTTTTATATGTTTTATTATGTTTATATAAAAATTTTGTATGTTTTGGTGTTTTTGTCTTTACAGCCCGAGGACGTGCTGTGATTTACCGGGGGGGAATGTAGCACCCTGAGGATTCGGCTGCTACAGGGGTATTGCACCTCAACCCAGAGGTGTGATATTCCACTCCCGGGTAAGGATGGAGTGTGGATCTGAGCTCGGTAGGCTGCATGCACTACACACATCCCATTTCCGAGGAACAGACCAACGGTACTCCCACTTAGAAATGTGCAGGTACGACCGAGTCTGTTCCTGGCTGGAGTGGGAGGGGGGTGGTACATCCCAAGTAGTGTAGGGGCAGATAGGGGGAGTAGCCTGGGTAAAGATAGGAGCTCATTGGGTGCTGGTCACCTGAGCTCACACATAGAGGGTGTATATAAGGTGGGCACCAACTAAGAACAGGGTCAGATGCAGAGAACAGGTCAGATGCAGAGAACAAGCCAGTTGGAGACAGCAAGACAGCTGCAGAGGAGCAGACAGCAAGCAGAGAGGAAGTCAGCCTGCAGCAAGGGAGAAGAGAGACCCTGAGTGAGAGAGGAGCAGAGAAGGAGTACCCAGAGGGGAGAACAGAGAGGACCCAAGATCCCAAATTAAAGCACCGGGTGAGGAGTCGGCACAGGGTACCGGAACCCAAGCTGGTGGGGGCAGAAAACACACCCTAGCCAGAGACCGGAGGCCGTGGGCAGCATCTGCCACGGCCACCCATCACATCCACCCCGAAGGCACACCACATGAAGGGTCAGGGAACCCAAGGCCAAGGGTGTCCCAACAGAAGGCCCGAGGGAGCTGGACCTAGGTGGATCACTGGTGGGGACGGCCAGAGAACGGGACAGAAGGAGAGCTCAGGGCCACGCTCCGGACTTGTTTGGGGGTTGGCTGGATCCAGGACCTGGTGGACGCAGCACGGCTCGGGTGGTCACTCGGAGCTGGAGTGACCAGTACAACATCTGCAGTAAGTAAACACCCTTAACTGCACAACCCGACTCTGTCTTCATTGCCGTCTGCACTGCACCACCACAACCCCCATCCTCTGCACCTGTCCTCCCTGAGGCTATACCCCTCCCGTTGGGGGTTATCCCACCAAGCTGCGCACCCACCATCAGCCTCAGCGGACCCTGCTGCAGCGGCGGCCACAGTGACCGCATCACAACGGGTGGCGTAGTCGACACAAAAGAACTCTTAACAACATCTGTAGGACTGCCACATAACACTGAGCTTGACGCCCTGGGCACGGGGCCGGGTCACAGCCGCTCGGAGACTACAACCCCCCATCTGATCCGGTGCCGGGTATTCCCCTCAAAAAGGAATATGTCCCAGGGGGCGCGTCAACTGCACACAGTGACTGCACAGGAGGAGAAGAATGCACACAGTGACTGTACAGGAGGAGGAGACTGCACACAGTGACTGCACAGGAGGAAGAGACTACACACAGTGACTGCACACAGTGACTGTACAGGAGGAGGAGACTGCACACAGTGACTGCACAGGAGTAGACTGCACACAGTGACTGTACAGGAGGAGGAGACTGCACACAGTGACTGCACAGGAGTAGGAGACTGCACACAGTGACTGCACAGGAGGAGTAGACTGCACACAGTGACTGTACAGGAGGAGGAGACTGCACACAGTGACTGCACAGGAGTAGGAGACTGCACACAGTGACTGTACAGGAGGAGGAGACTGCACACAGTGACTGTACAGGAGGAGGAGACTGCACACAGTGACTGTACAGGAGGAGGAGACTGCACACACTTAGAGATGAGTAAATCCATTCGATGCAAATCAGAATTTGTGTCGAATGTTTGGAAATTCATTGGAGCCAGTGAAGCCCTCCCTGTAAGTGTTGTGTTCGGGTTGTGAAGGTCATTCTCAGGTCTTACCTATCCAGATGCAGATGCTGACAATCATGGCCACTTTGGGAGTGCGGTGCCTCAATGACCTCAGTGGATACAATGTAGCGTAGCAGCGGTCTGCGCTCATCGCTGTCAGAGTGATGCACGTGGCCTGGACTGTGACCTGCGATCACAGAGAAGAGACGCGGCACGTCATATCGATGCAGTGAATGATCACGATTGCAGCTACAAGACCTTTACAGAGGGATCCATACAATAGACTTTATTTCTCACCATTTTTAATATTTCTGCTTGCTGTTAGTGAATAGAAACATTCTTGGTTACTTCAAGAGGCTGAAGATCTATATAGTCTAAAATTGGAATTGTACTTTCAACATATTTTGCACATATCAGTAGAGCAATAGAATATGAGAAACTTTGTAATATATCCTAGCAGAGAGATTTACTTCTGTCCCTACCTATCAGCCACTTCTCCCCCTGCCTCCTGGACTTATCATCCACGCTGAAAAAGTTACTAAAATCAGGCAGCAATCTGTGGAGGAGGAGTGAGGAGCAGAGAGCGAAAACAGAGGGAGACACACACAGATCGTGCTGAGCTTTGTAACCAGTCTTCTACCTCAGAGGTCCCCAACCGCCGGTCCGCGGACCAGGACCGGGCCGTTGGGGTTTTTCAGCCAGTCCGCGGGGAGAGGGGGCCCCTCCAGCCTCCAGCAGGGCCGCCATCAGGGCATGACTGCCCTGACTCCAGTATGGGGCCCGGCCGGTAGGAGCCCCCTCGGAGCCCCCCTCTTGTGCGTCTCTCTCCTCATGGGGCCCCCGGCCGCATGCTAAGCGCCGGGTCCGGGACATCTTAGCGCTGCGCTGCTGCGGCAGCACCTTCATGATTCCCCTGACTTCCGGTCATGTGACGGCGCCGTCACATGGCCGGAAGTCAGGAGAACCTGGTGTCAGCGATTTGGACGAGCGCCAGGATTCTGCAGGGATCGCATGGGGGTAAGTATAACAAGTTTTATTTTTTTTTAAATACAATTAACTAGGAGTGGGGGGAATGGGAGATGCACATGGGGGAAGGGGAGAGATGAGAGATGCACATGGGGGAGGGGAGAGATGAGAGATCCACATGGGGGGGAGGGGAGAGATGAGAGATGCACATGGGGGAGGGGAGAGATGAGAGATCCACATGGGGGGGAGGGGAGAGATGAGAGATGCACATGGGGGAGGGGAGAGATGAGAGATCCACATGGGGGGGAGGGGAGAGATGAGAGATGCACATGGGAGGGAGGGGAGAGATGAGAGATGCACATGGGGGGAGGGGAGAGATGAGAGATGCACATGGGAGGGAGGGGAGAGATGAGAGATGCACGGGGGGGTGAGAGATGCACGGGGGGGTGAGAGATGCACGGGGGGATGAGAGATGCACGGGGGGTGGATGAGAGATGCACGGGGGGGGTGAGAGATGCACGGGGGGGTGAGAGATGCACGGGGGGTGGATGAGAGATGCACGGGGGGGATGAGAGATGCACGGGGGGTGGATGAGAGATGCACGGGGGGGTGAGAGATGCACGGGGGGGGTGAGAGATGCACGGGGGGGTGAGAGATGCACGGGGGGTGGATGAGAGATGCACGGGGGGGTGAGAGATGCACGGGGGGGATGAGAGATGCACGGAGGGGATGAGAGATGCACGGAGGGGATGAGAGATGCACGGGGGGTGGATGAGAGATGCACGGAGGGGGATGAGAGATGCACGGAGGGGGATGAGAGATGCACGGAGGGGGATGAGAGATGCACGGGGGGTGGATGAGAGATGCACGGAGGGGGATGAGAGATGCACGGGGGGTGGATGAGAGATGCACGGAGGGGGATGAGAGATGCACGGAGGGGGATGAGAGATGCACGGAGGGGGATGAGAGATGCACGGGGGTGAGCTGCACATGGGGGGGTGAGAGATGCACATGGGGGGGTTATGTTTACATAACTTTGTTGCCTTATGAAGGGCGGGGGGGGCCCCCAAAAATTTCTTGCACAGGGGCCCACTACAGTCTGTGTCCGCCCCTGGGATGAAGTAAATGCAGCTGAACAGCAGCTGTCAGGACAGCTGCCCTGTCCTGCTGCAGGGCGTGATGGGGCCTCAGTGATGCAGCTCCTGGCACAGCACATTATGTGGGGCTCCTGGCATAGCTCCTGGCGGGGACCTGGTCTACACTATATGATAAGTATGCACTAAACTCCAAATCCCTCCATTACCCCGCCCCCATATGACCAAAGCCCCGCCCACCCCACCCCCTCCTTGCTGGGCCATGGAAAAATGATCTTGCTTCAAGCCGGTCCCTGGTGCAAAAAAGGTTGGGGACCACTGTTCTACCTCACCCCAAAGCAGCATTCACAGCTACACTGCTCAGTGCTGCTGTATAATATCCTCCATGCTGTGGCTGTTGCTTCTCTTAGCCTGCTATAATTAAGCAATGAAGAGCAGGAATCCCTCTTTGTGTGCTGTGTACGGGAGACATTATAGCAGCTAGTCTCATCCCACTAGCTCAAAGTTAATTGCAAATTATAGCTTTGTCTAATCTTCTTTCTTTAAAGGCATACCGCTGCTCTGTCTCCCGGCTTCCTGCTTGCACTGCTGAATATTGAGTTTTGCAGCAATGGAGGAGTGCAGGAGTGCATGGAAGACTACAGAATTGGCCGATAACCTAAGCAATGAGCAGTAAACTATAAAACTAAAAATCCATAGGAGGTAAATTGCAAAGTTGCTTGTTTTTACAAGCACTTTGCAATTTTTACCCATTAAGCAGTTGAGACAACCCCTTAAACTGGTGAAAATCTCCCATATACACAGGCAGCTTATCCTAAAAAGTTAGTTTAAAGTATAGTTCCCCTTTAAAGGGAGTTTGTGAGCACAAAATGACTGTTCAAACCAAGCACAGGCTCTTGATGCACCCTTGATGTGGCCAAACAGTCCTTCCCACCTACTTGTTTTCCTTATATCTCCTCTGTTCTTTTCCTTGAGTGACAGATCTGGCTTTACAGGCGCCAGAGGAGGACATCTGATTGGCCATCAGCGTGTACTGCAGCGCACAGACTCGTCAGGTCTCTGCTCCGCAATACACTTGACATGCCCGGGAATTTATCAAGTGTAGTGATTCGCCAAATAAATGGTACCAAACACTCTTTGTTAATTTGTTTTTACGTTTTTCAGATTTTTCAATGGCACTATTTTGGGGTACACACAACATATCGATTTACTTTTATTTGCTTTTCCATAGCCATAAAAAAAAAAATACGCAAAAAAATGCAGCATGTGAACAAGCCCTAAAGCTTTATTATTTATCAACATGCGCTGTATAAATTCATATACAGAGAGCTCCCTCTAGTGGTGGCTGCAGGCAGGATAATTTCATCATATAAAATCTAAATAAAATATTGAAAAAAAAAATGAAGCTCGGAAGACTGCAAACATATATCATACAAAATGTTGAATCTGAGAATGAAAATATAACATTTAGAGAATGACTTCATTCTTTCTTGATGATATCAAATATCTGATATGGAGACATCACCCCTCTGCAAAACTCACCTGCTGCAGGTACGCCACAAACTTGCACATGAAGTCTCCAAACACCCAGCTGGGCAGAGGGTAGAGCGTTGCGGTGAAAGGCACGCAGCACACCAGGAACATGATGTCGGTGGAAGCCAGGTTAGCTGGGGGTGAAAGTAGCCATAATAGTCAGGGTCAAATAATCCAAAATCTCCCCATGTCTGGAGCTTCAATGTGACCCTGATCTGGCTGTGGATAGGAGAAGCCAGGTCACCCGATGCTGGAAACTAATCTTGACCTCGTACTTCTCACAGCTGAGGGTTTGTTACAGCAGTCTAGATCATCCTCTGTGAGGTCCACAGGCTGAACTACATTATGCCTGGACTGATGCCCTGCAGCAAAGGACTGGAGAGAGATTTGTGCTGCATGCTATAGTTACCTCTTAGATAATGTCGAAGTTGGATGCAATTGTAACAGTCCCTCAGTTGTGACAAATATCGGTTCAGGATTTTTTGGAGCAGAGTGAAGCCACTTTCCTCTTAATCCTAACATTCTCCCTATCCCATCAAAGTCCTACACTATGTTGTCCCCCATGCTTTACACTGTAGCTGGGCTTCATTTGGTGTGATTGGTGACTTTAACTTAACTGCATTATGACTTTAAGGGAAGAGTCAGACGGCCGTATAACTCAGACGAGGATTGCAACACAATGCTCGGACTGACCCAACCCGAGTATGACAGTATGTATTTCTATGCTCGGGTCCGGAGAGCCGTTGGCCAGTCCGAGCATTGTGTTGCGATCCTCGTCCGAGATATACGGTCGTCTGACTCTTCCCAGAGTCTGATATACACTAAATCCAATCTCATATCTCATCAGAGGCTGCATCTGCTGCACTGTCCATTATACTTTACACTGCAGCTCTCCTTCTTCAAAGTCAGCACATTGAGAGGATGATTACAGCAATAATGGAGAGATTCTTGCTGTAATCATTATTATGAAGTGCTATCTACTCCAATACCTGTCAATCTAGGTAGTATTTCAGGCGCAGGTTACATAGTTTTGTGGCCCCTTCATGGCGCAGGGTGGGACAGAGTCATAACATTACAGTTACAGCGGATCCACTGCCAGATTTCACTACACAACCTGCATACATGTATAGTTCCCTTATATCAGACACTTATAGAGGAATCCAAAGTGGTAAATTCAGAAGTTATAAAACTTTGTCACATGAAGGTGAAATTAGTGTCTCAGTGACTCTTGGTGCTTAGTGACACCTAGTGGCAATATTAGAAACTGCACCTAATACTCAACCCTTCCAACAGTCTAGACATGTCAGCAGGTTTTTGCCCCCTAATCTGAAAGCAGCATAATATAGGGACAGAGACCCTGATTCCAGCTATATGTCACTTACTGGGCAGCTTGCAGTAGCTTTGATAAAAATCACTAGTAAACTTGCTACCATGTAGTTCTCTATATTTATGAGCTCTGTATAATCCCGCCCACAGCACTGATTGGCAACTTTCTGCCTATGCACAGTGTAGACAGGAAGCTGCCAATCAGAGGTATGGGCAGAGTTATACAGAACTCAGTATTTGAGCACTTCTACATCTTCAGCAGAGAAAACAGGGATTTTAGCAAAAGTGCAGCAAGCAGCACAATAAGTGATATATCGTTGGAATCAGAGTCTCTGCTCCTACTTCATGCTGCTCTCAGATTAGGGGCCAAAAACCTTGTGATAGATTGCCTTTAAAGATCAGTGGTCAGGTGCAAATCTACAAGTATCACCCAGGTGAATGGTAAAGGATGACATGTCCTAGGATTCATTTATCTCTAGTATCAGCCATTTCAGTCATGTGAGGTCCATTTACACTGCACGAGTATTGGCAACATGCTGCCATTTACCTGACGAACCAGCAAAATGCTCATTAATTGAGTGAAATAATCTCTTTCTCGGGAGCACATTGTTCTGTGTATAGAGGAGTTGTGCTGCCGAGAACACTGAACGATCTATTACAGATCTATTACAGATCATTTAGAGCCGTCTTCCTTTGTAAACCAGCTATTAAACAGGTGCAGAACCGCAGACAAGTTGCCGATCAGCGTTCGTTTAATGCCGCCAAATATTAAATGTAGGACAGATGAGTGCAGTCTATTGCTCCCTGTTATCAGCTATTTCAGGCAGGAGATACATTGAATATAGGACCGGTGAATGTAGTCTATTTCTACCTGTTATCAGCCATTTCAGGCTAGGGCGAGACGATAACTGTAGGATAGGTGATGGCAATCTATTATTCCCTGTTATCAGCCATTTCAACCTCCTCATCAGACAAAAAAAAAGTCTGGTTCATCTACAGCAAGCAGACATCTTAAAAATGATGAATCACAAGTTTATTAGAAAGTTGCATAAGAATGACAATGAAAGCTATATTTACAGGCTTTTTATATGTAAAAGTGCACATGTGAGAAATAACAGGGGTCCATCTATAGCTCTCCCTCCAAAATAGCTGGAGACTTTGTACTTTCTGTAATTTTTTTGTAATGCTTTACCTGCTGAGAAAACTAATCAATGAAGGACATTTTAGCAATGAGGGATTTTGTTGTGGAGGTTGATATGAGTCAATGTGACAAATAATGTAATTTACTTTCATACGTCCAAAGTTTGAAAGTTAGGAAACCGGGACACATACTGTGCAGCGCACTGTGGCAGCTTTTACTATGTGCTAAGCCATTTCCCAACCCTCACCCAGTCTTGTATATGTGCCCACATAGAAATATGACTCCTAGTAAAGGCCATCAGTGTTCACGCACAACATGATACCACTTTCATGGTCTCCACACAGTATGATGCTCCCACATAGTACTACGCCCCCCACAATTCCCACACACAAAGATGCCTCCACTGTTTCACCAAACAACATAAATACCCCATAGCTGCTCATACACAATATAAAGCCACCAAAGCCCCCACACATAGTATGATGCTCCCATAGCTCCATACACATAGTATGATGCTCCTGTGGCACCCCAGGGGTCCAGTTGCCACAGTGGCATTGCCTCCCTCACAAGAGGTGATGCCATGCCTGGAAGCAAGCAGGGGTTCCCTAGTCAGGTATACTAGCATGCAACACTTTCCTGGCTCCAGACCAGCAAGGGGAGCTCCTCCCCTTAGCAACTGGAATCTGGAGGCGGGGTTAGTGAGAGTTAGTGAGAGGAGTTGAAGACAGGACAGCGAAGAGGAAAGACCTGGAGAGTGGAGCTGCACAGCAGTTCACCCCAGAGAGGAGCGTAGAAGAACCAGACACCGGAGTCTGAGGTTGTGGGTCACTGAAGACCCAGCAGCAGAAACCGGAAGGCAGGAGACTGCAGGTCTCCTAGCCCCATCAGACGCCCGGAGGCTCAGCAGCACGATAGGGCCCAGCACCGCCATGTAGGAGCAACACTCCAGGAAGGCCCGAGCTGCCTGCCATACGGGTGAGCACAAAGACATTTTACTCAGGGACGAGGACCACAGCACAGCTATAAGCAGCAGGGCCAAAGAGATTAGCGCAAAGGGAAGGCCTCAAACTTCACCTGGCGAGGTGGATTCCCAACTTGCTTCCAGGCCGCCCGGACCTCTACTACCAGCTAGTACCCGTGTCCCGGTCTGCCTAACCACCGCAAGTAAAGATAAGAGGAAACCGCCATTAAGTTGCGGATGATCTGCAACATGTACTAAAGACTGGTTATTATCTGCGCCATCCCGTGCACTACACTGCACAGCAACATCTATAACATCACCATTTCCTGCCCTGGAGCTAAAGTTCTGCCTGTGGAGAGCTGTCCCAACTCTGCTGCGTCACCATTAGCTCCAGAGGATCTGCACAGCAGCGGCGGCCCCATATAGCCGCATACCACAGGTGGCGTCACGAACATTAAACTATAAAAACTGTAATCCCCTTTTATTGACCGCCCTGGGTCACAGACAGGGTCACTGCCACTGTTACATCCCCCAGCATCGACCGGCCCGGCACCGAGTACCCCACGGCCCAGGGGGCGCGTCAACTTGGCGTCATAAACAGGATTAACGAAGCCCAGTATAACCGGGTACTGTGTGCCATAGACTTGACTGAACTGTGTCATCACGTCATTTGCCGTCTGCCGAGGGGAAGCAAGAGGCCCCGATCCGGAACCGCCGGGTAAGCGATCTCTCCCGCCTGCAGAGCAGCATATTGGTACGTCAGCAGACACCCAGGACCTGGCTGAGGTTCACTAGGGGAGAGGATTCAGCCACAGGCGCGGCCGCCGCCACTGTCATGCCGTTATCAATGCCGTATATATCAGGGGCCGCGTGGTTGCCCGAGTACTCAGGGGAGTTGCACACCCTAAACGACTTTGAGGAGAGGCTGCGCAGTTTGTTTAAAGTGTACCCCCTGTCTGAGGAGCAAAAAGTCAGCATCCTCATAGGCCAGCTAATCGGTGCAGCCCAGAGAGAGGTGAAGTCCTGGCCGAGCAGGGACAAAGGCACTGGTAAAGAAATACTGGCCCGGTTGAAAGATACTTTTGACACCCGCACCGCAGCAGAAATTAAGATGAAGTTCTACGAGTGCAAACAAAGGGTGCAGGACAGTGTACGGGACTATGCTCTAAATCTGCAGGAGGCGCTGCGGGCCATTAAACAGGTGGACCCCGACAGTGTGCAAGACGAGGACAGATTGCTAACTGAGCAGTTTATCGAGGGGCTCCTGTCTAACGCCCACCGGACACAGCTGCGCATTATGACTCTGCAAAACCCTAATCTGGACTTTGCGCAATTTAAAGACTGAGCCATCCGGGTGTTACGAGAACCAACCCCTGGTGGCACTGCATCCCTCCGGCGCCCAGCTATCACATACCACCAGGAGGCGGCGTCCTTTTCCCCAGCACCTGTGGAGGCAGACGCGCAGACCCTAGATAATGATCCGTCTGCTGACCTACACCTTTGGGTCCAGGAGCTGACCAAAAGTATGGCTACACTAACCAAAACTGTGCAGGCCATGTAAGTGTCTCCAAAGGAAAGGATCCAGCTGGCTTCCAGTGCAGATGACGTCCCGTGGCGATGGCAGAGAAGGATTCCACCAATCAGAGGGAGGAACAGCGATCGCTACGACGAGGATGGACAACCCATCTGCCTCCGCTGTCAAAAGGCGGGACACTACGCAAGCTTCTGTAATTTAAAACGAGCAACACCTGGGGCAGAGGGCCAACCCCCAGGAGTAAGGCGACCAGGCCCACAAAGCTGGCGAGACAAGTACGTGGGAGGACGACCGGTCCTACCTGTCGTGCTTGATGGCATCCCAATGAACACGTTACTGGACACTGGTTCCCAGGTGACCACGATGCCTTATATCCTTTATAAACAATATTGGACTGATTCAGACATTACCCGCAGTCCAGATGAACATCTTAGTATCTATTCCAGCAATGGTCAGCCCTTGCCTCAGGAGGGGTATAAAGAGGTGACCATAAAAGTCAGCCGAGTAGAATTGCCATCACAAGGAATGTTTATTGTTGATATTGATCGCCGAGAAAGTCATCCTATGATAACCTTAGGCACCAATGTGATAGAGAATTGTCTTGGGGAAATTATTGTTTTGTTACAACAGGTCGCGGAGACCGCCAGTTCCAGTCAGCAGCGAGTTCTGGAGAAGGAGATCAGAGCCCTGATGCAGAGACAACAGGTAGAGCTGTCTGGTGGAGAAGTCGGCAGTGTCAGAATGAGTGATCCATTCCCCATTGCAATGCCCCCTAGGAGTGAAATGATAATATGGTGTCGGGCAGCAATTGGTCTCAGGGGTCAAGATTATCAGGCTAGAACCCGTGTACTCTGATAGTAGGCCCACCATCTTGATGGCCAGGGGGGAGATCGATGTCTGCAAGGGGAGAGTACCTATATGCATCCTGAATTGTGGGGAGAAAGAGGTCCATTTACCTCGGTATGCTACCCTTGCTAAGCTGTTCACTGTCAGTAACAATGCAATAAAGACAGTGGAACCCTTGCCTCCATCCAAACAGGCAGAGGATAATGGCTCCAAGGGGCAGATGGAGGATTGGTGTCAGAAGCTACACGTGGGCACTGACTCCACCCCTTTGCACCAAAAGCATGGAGTATACTGGGTGGTCCAAGAATATGAGCGAGTCTTCAGCAAACACCCACTAAATTTTGGGCAGGTAAAAGGGGTCCAACATCATATCCCCACAGGAGATCATCCGCCTATTAAAGAGAGGTACCGGCCTGTACCTCCAGCTCACTATCAATGTGCCAAAGGAATGTTACGGGAGATGAAGGAGGCTGGGGTGATCAGAGATAGTTGTAACCCCTGGGCAGCTCCATTAGTTCTCTTTAGAAAGAAAGATGGTACAATGAGGATGTGTGTTGATTACAGGCAGATTAACCCAGACAGCTCCAAAAATTCATGACTAACTCCCACTTGATCCAGGAGGTTTGGGAAGTATGGGCTTCATGTCCATCAATATAGATGTACAGTAAACAGGTGTCGAGTTTTGAGAGGGGAAGTTATACAGGGTGTACGGTGTCTACAGGGTACAGTATGGGGTGTAGTATATATAGAGTTTTGTATATAGAGGGTATAATACTGTATATAGAGGGTGTAGTTATTTTTGTTATTTATAACACCCTGTTTTTTTATTACATACCGTCCTCTCTTGTTAGATATATAATGCAATGACGGCTGATGGAGCATGGGAAAGCTTCTTTTCTGATGGAGGAGCTGAAGGACTGGACTTCTGGTCACCGGCTGCCCCATCAGCAGTCATTATATATCTAACAAGAGAGACAAAAAGAAAAAAACAAAAAGAATGAGAATACACTATGTAAGGGACAGCGCTGTACATGACCAGAGACGATACTATGTAATAATGGATGGCGCTCCACATAACAACAGAGGACGCAATATAATAAGGGACAACCCCATATATAGCTAGAGAGAATGGTACTTAATAAAGGACGGTGTTATATATAATAAAAGAAACTATGTAATTAACGATGGTGCAGTACATGACAAGACATGATACTATGTAATAATGGATGGCGCTCCACATAACAACAGAGGACGCTGTATAATAAGGAATGGCCCCATTTATAACTACAGTAGAGAGGATGCAACGTAATAAGGGACGGTGTTATATATAATAAAAGAGGAAACTATGTAATTAAGGACGGAGCTGTTTATAATAAGAGCGTATACTATATATTATGGGACTGTGCTATACATAATAAGCCTACATTCCTGTATCCGTGTGCCGTGTCGGTGTGCTGCCTGATTTTTTCTCGGACCGCACACAGACCCATTGAGTATGTCTTCAAAATCGGATCAGAAATAGACATGCTCTAAGTCTCACAGATCTCATGCTGTGATTCTCACAGATATGTGAATGGATCTGTAAACCTCTGAGCCGTTCCGCTGCGGTCCCAGTGTTATGACTAGACAATAACGTCACATCAGCTTGTCACATCTCTAGCCAGTCCCTGAGCTCAGTGTTTGTGCAGAGGTGGACGGCACGTGACGCAGAGCTCAGTTACTGGTTAGAGCAGTGACGCGCGCTGTTGACGTCACATCACCCTTCTTGTCACAATCCCAGGACTGCAGCAGGGGCGGAAGCCGGCACTGGACCATGGTGGGGCGAGTACCTGATGAGTTTGATATGTATTTTACACACTTTGGGAACCACTTTACTGAAAGTGGACAACCCCTTTAAGAATAGCAGAACTAAGAATTAGTGATCCGATGGGAGATATTAATATCTATATGTCACTTCTTTGTGAGAAATTCTAGAATTATGTATGTATCAGACGGCAGGGTGTAATCGATGTAGGGCATTAACAGTAGGGCAGAATTCAGACGTCCATGTATCACAGTCCGAGTACAGAATG
Organism: Phyllobates terribilis; assembly: GCF_046119375.1. Lineage (NCBI taxonomy): Eukaryota > Metazoa > Chordata > Amphibia > Anura > Dendrobatidae > Phyllobates > Phyllobates terribilis. Next base: position 159,242,734 of record NW_027362768.1, on the reverse strand, counting down.
CGAAGCACAGACCGGCAACAGGTCTCCTGACCCAGACTTACCAGAACCACACCACCTAACTACCCCTGATACAGAGGTACTATCCTGAATTTGGGGATTTGTATCACTGGATGTAGGGGCTATGTCCCGACTTCAGCTTTATCTGTCATCTCAGGACAGTTACTACTGAATATAACGGTGGAGCAGGGAACCATCAGATCTCTCCTCCACCATTCAGTGACTGGAGATTCGGCCAGGACCCATTGGTGCTTTGAGCCCAATAAAAAAAAAGTGCAATATGAATGTTTTGTTGTTGTTTGTTGTTGTCACGTGACATTCTCACATCACCCATAGGTCCTGGCAGGATATTCAGTCTCTGCATAGACTGAACCGTGGCGGAGAGATCCAATAGCTAGGCAGCGGAAACGAGGAGCAGGACACGTCAAGGTAACAGATCTGTGTGTACACTGTGGGGACATCATACTGTGTTTGGAGGGGCATCATACTGTATGGGGGGCACAGTGGGGGCCAAGAAAAGGGTACCATACTGTGTGGGAACACAAATGGGCTTCACTAGGATCAATATAAAGGATGTTGAGGGTGAGGTTACTGACTTGGCATAAAATAAAAATTGCGACGTCGCAGTATGTGACCCTCTTTCTTATCTCCCATAGTTGGGAGGTATCTATATCCCTATGAGACTGTCGAGTTCAGGAGACCCGCGGTTGCTCCGTACATCATGGTCCGTGCTCGGACTGTAAAGCACAGATGGCTGAAATCGGCAAAAGGCCCCAGACATCCATATATCACAGTCTGAAACCGCCATTTAAGGACTAACTGCAGTTTTTTTAACCTGAACTTAAGAGTCTTATATACTGTGCCTATGTGGCTGTTTAATTCGGGTCAGGAGTCCAGCGGTCAGTCCTAAAACTCATGGTGGGACCATGATATACAGGTGTCTTAATTTAGAGTTGTCCACTACTTTTTAAGATTGCCCCAATGTATTAACCCTGTGATTATAAGACTTTGTGTAATTACCTTTGGTAGTATTTATTGCCTGTGAGCGGCGCTATCCTTGGGCGCTCACAGGCATCATGTGACCACCCGCTGATGTCACGTCAAGTGAGGCGTGACATCAGTGACGCGGTCCCTGCGGTGGATGCTGGGCTTTGGGCGGGGTTACACCGCGCGTCACACCCAGCATCCACCACGCACTTTCCCAATGAATGAGGAGAGGGAAAGCTCGCAGTGGATGCTGGGTGTGACGCTCAGGGTAACCTCGCCCACAGTCCAGCAGCCATCGTGGAACGCAGCACTGATGTCACGCCCGGCTGCAGCCGGAACTTGACATGACATCAGCGGATGCCAGAGCCGGCTTCAGCCGGGGGTCACGTGATGCCTGTGAGCAGCCAAGGATAGTGCCGCTCACAGGCATTATCTGCAACGGAAGGTATTTACAAAACGTCTTATAATCACAGGGTTAATACATCGAGGGACTCTTAAAAAGTAGTGGACAACTCCTTTAAGCATGCAAATTGTCTCTTTAGACTCTCTAACGAGCCTTGTCACATGACTTAGAATTAAAGACAAAACCAAAATCTAAATTTGCAGACACTGTGTTTCGGGGTACTGCCCCTCATCAGTGCAAAGTGTGAGATCTGGTTTGGCTGAGTGAGAGGCTTCAGACTGGGATCCAAGGGGTAATGTTTCTCCTTGCGGAGAGTGACAGATCTCACACTTTTCTAAATTTGCGGACAGCACTGAACCAAGTTTTACAACTGAATATAGCTGAGTAAAGAATAGTAGATTCCCCCCAGAATAACCTTTAATGTCCAGCTATCCATGATTGGTCGCAATATGGCTTCTACAATTTCTTTTCATAGATTGTGGCTCACAACCATCTCTCAGAGCTGAATGTGGCTCTCAGCGTAAAAAAAGGTTGAGGACCACTGATGTAGTATATAGATAGTGTAGCATAGAGAAGGTGTAATATATAGTGAGTGTAGTATAGAGGGTGTAGTACCGCATCTTGCGAAAGTATTCACTCCCTTGGCTTTTTGTTACATTACACCCTGTGTTTAAATATTTCTGCAATCCGATTTGTGTGTGATGCATCAGCATTATTTTATTTTTAGGCACTTTTGTTATTTATTTATTTACTGCAGGGTTATTGGCTTATTATGTTTTTATCTTGGGCTTTGTCTGTTTAGTTGCTGGTGTGAACATGCGCCTACATGCAACATGCATACCAACTTGTATTCCAGTTCATCTCTTTAGGTTTTTGTTTTTTTTCAGTTTTTTTTCCCACTCTATACAAATAAAGATGTGGCCTCCCTTTTCTTTGAGCTGGACATTACATTCTTGTAGTTTCCCATGGCTGCCTGTCCATTAGTCGGGTCTCAGTCCATCTCAGCCCTTATCCACATGTGCTTCACTTGACAAATGGTAAGGTTTTTATTACTAGAGGGTAGGACCATCCCGAATAGGGTCACCGTGACATAGTACCCTATGTTACTTTTATGAACTATTGCTGTTTGTTTATTTACTGCAGGATATTTGCTTATTATGTTTTTATCTTGAGTTTTGTCTAAATAGTCTAAATTGGTTAAGTGAAGTGAGAAAAATATAGAAAAATTATATTTATCTGATCAAATAACTAAAAATTGGCATGTGCATATGTATTCACCCCTTTTCGATGAAACCTCTAAAAATTTCTGGTGCAAGCAATTATCATCATAAGTCCCATGCTTACAGAAAGGAAGTCCACCTGTGTACAATCTAAGTGTCACATGGTCTGTCTGTATATACACTTTACCTTTTCTGGAAGGCCACAGAGGCTGCAAAACCACTAATTAAACAACACCATGAAGACCAAGGAGATCTCCAAACAACACCATGAAGACCAATGAGATCTTCAATCAACACCATGAAGACCAAGGAGATCTCCAAACAACACCATGAAGTCCAAGGAGATCTCCAAACAACACCATGAAGACAAAGGAGATCTCCAAACAAGTCAGGGGCAATGTTGTTGAGAAGTACAAGTCAGTGTTGGGTTATAAAAAAAAATATCCCAATCTCTGATGACCCCATCGGAGCACCATCAAATCCATTATCATTAAATGAAAAGAACATGGTACCACAACAAACCTGCCAAGAGAGGGCGCCCACCAAAACTCTCAGCCCGGGCAAGGACAGCATTAATCAGAGAGGCAGCACAGAGACCAAAGGGAACCGTGAAGGAGCTGCAGAGTTCCCAAGCAGAGACTGGAGTATCTGTCCATACGACAACAATAAGCCATACATGCCATAGAGGTGGCCTTTATGTAAGAGTGGGCAGAAAAGACCTTTTCTTACACACAAAAATTGTAAGGCTCGTTTTGAGTTTGCGCAAAGACATGTGGGAGACTCCCCAAATGTATGGAGGAAGGTGCTGTGGTCAATAAGACCAAGATTGAACTTTTTGGCCACCAATGTAAATGCTATGTCTGGTGCCAAACCAACATAGCTCCTCACCCCAAGAACACCATCCCCACAGTGAAACATGGTGGTGGCAGCATCTGGCTGTGGGGATGTTTTTCGGCAGCAGGGAAAATGGTCCGAGTCGAGGAGAAGATGGATGGTGCGAAATACAGGGATATTCTTGAGCAATTTTAGTCTGGCAGTGATTTGAGACTGGGATGGAAGTTCACCTTCCAACAAGACAACGACACAAAGCATACTGTTAAAGCAACACTTGAGTGGTTTAAGGGGAAACGTGTACATTTTTTGGAGTGGCTGAGTCAAAGCCCAGACCTTAATCCAACTGAGAATCTGGGGTCAGACTTGAAGATTGTTGTTAACCAGAGGAAAACATCTAACTTGAAGAAGTTCGAGCAGTAGTCACGGATGTGTCAGAGGTAATAGACAGTCGCTCTGAATCTGGCTGTGGAAGGTCACTGCGCTTGGCATTGCAGACACCTTCTTAATCCTTCTTCCTTTAAGACCCAGCGGCGACCTCCCTCCTGCTGCTGATTGACACACCCTTGCATGGGAGTTAAAAACTCTCAGTTTGCTCCAAGCAATTGCTGGTGATACTTCTATGTTTCTTTGTACATGCTTGGAGCATTAGCTGTTGGCTGTCTTCTTCTCTGGTAACCTTGAGGGACAGTTGGCGTTACTCCTCTGGTGTCTGCTCAAGCTAAGTTAATCTCCTTCGTTTGTCTTCCTTGTTGTCTTTAGTTTGTAGTGGGGCCTGACCTATCTAGGGCCAAGCTCTAGGGATATACAGGGTTTAGGGTCCTGCTCGGCAATTGGTCTGTAACCAATATAGGGACGGTAGGGTAGGCAGGGTGTTATTAGATCTGCCTAGGGGTCTCCACTCCCCCTTTCCCTAGTGTCTGGACTTCCTCCCCCTCTTTCCTTCGCCTTGCACTTAGTGTTTTCCACACTTTTTGTGACAGCAGTTTTGCCTTGAAGAGTGGGCAAAAATTCCAGTGGCAAAATGTGGAAAGCTCATAGAGACTTATCCAAAGCGACTTGCTGCTGTAATTGCTGCAAAAGGAGGTTCAACAAAGTACTAACTTTAGGGGAGTGAATAGTTATGCAGACTGAAGTTTTCAGTTATTTTGTTCCATATGTTGTTTGCTTTACAATAAAAAAAACAAAATGTTCACAGTTTTAGGCATGTTCTTTACATGAACTAATGCAAACCCTCAAAAAAACCAGTGAAATTCTAGGTTGTGAGGTAGCAAAACACAATAAATGCCAAGAGGGTGAATACTTTATCAAGCCACTGTATATAGAGGGTGTAGTATATAGAGGATGTAGTATATAGAGGATGTAGTATATAGAGCAGGGGTCTCAAACTCAGCTGGGCATATGGGCCGCACACGGAAAAACATTTAATTTGGGGGGGCCGCATTATTTGCATGACAAAGTGACATTTTTAGTGATACCATTTTATTTTCTATACGCCTTTTGAACTGGTCATCTTGCAGACATGGTCTCCCCTCCAGGTCCCCCATCTTGCAGACATGGTCTCCCCTCCTGGTCCCCCATCTTGCAGACATGGTCTCCCCATCCAGGTCCCTCCCCATACTGCGCACAGGGTCCCCGCCCCCCCCATACTGCGCACAGGGTCCCCGTCCCCCCATACTGCACTCAGGGTCCCCGTCCCCCCCATACTGCGCTTAGGGTCCCTGTCCCCCATACAGCGCACAGTGCCCCTCCCCTATACTGAGCACTGGTCCCCTGTGCTGTATTTCACATGACAGAGAAAAAAAAAAAAAGATTCTCACCTGTCCTCCGTTCCCTCGGCGTCCTTTCTGCACCTGTGGCCCGCAGGCACAGACCCCATAACGATCACGGCTCTCTCCAGCAGCCGCCAATATCAGACCGGCTCTCTGCACAGCAATACCAGTGTCAGCCGCCGGCCTATCAGAGGCCAGCAGCTGACATCTGCGCATGGCAGTGACATCATACGCCGCTGCGCTGGGACACAGATGTCAGCTGCTGGCCTCTGATAGGCCGGCGGCTGACACTGGTATTGCTGTGCAGAGAACCGGTCTCTGCGCAGCAATACTCTGCATTACAGAGCTGATGTCGGCGGCTGCTGGAGAGAGCCGCGGTCGTTACGGGGTCTATGTGCCTGCGGGCCGCAAGAAGCAGCCGGAGGGGCCGCACGCGGGCCGCGTGTTTGAGACCCCTGATATGGAGGGTGTAGTATACAGAGGATGTAGTATATTGAGGGTGTAGTATATAAGGTGTGTAGTATATAAGGTGTGTAGTATATAAGGGGTGTAGTATATAAGATGTGTAGTATATAAGGTGTGTAGTATATACGAGGTGTAGTATATAAGGGGTGTAGTATATAGAGATTGTAGTATATAGAGTGTGTAGTATATAAGGGGTGTAGTATATAGAGATTGTAGTATATAGAGGGTGTAGTATATAAGGGGTGTAGTATATAGAGGGTATAATATATAGAGGATGTAGTATATAGAGGGTGTATTATATAGAGGGGTGTAGTATATAGAGGGTGTAGTATATAGAGGGTGTAGTATATAGAGGATGTAGTATATAGAGGGTGTAGTATATAAAGGGGTGTATTATATAGGGGGTGTGGTGTATATAGGGGTGTAGTATATAAGGGTTGTAGTATATAAGGGGTGTAGTATATAGGAGTGTAGTATATAGAGCGTGTAGTATTTAAGGGGTGTAGTATATAGAGGGTGTAGTATATAGAGGATGTAGTATTTAGAGGATGTAGTATATAGAGGGTATAGTATATAGAGGGTGTAGTATATAGAGGGGTGTATTATATAGGGGGTGTAGTGTATATAGGGGTGTAGTATATAAGGGATGTAGTATATAGAGGGTGTAGTATATAGAGGGTGTAGTATATAGAGGGTGTAGTATATAGAGGGGTGTATTATATAGGGGGTGTAGTGTATATAGGGGTGTAGTATATAAGGGTTGTAGTATATAAGGGGTGTAGTATATAGGAGTGTAGTATATAGAGGGTGTAGTATATAAGGGGTGTAGTATATAAGATGTGTAGTATATAAGGTGTGTAGTATATACGAGGTGTGGTATATAAGGGGTGTAGTATATAGAGATTGTAGTATATAGAGTGTGTAGTATATAAGGGGTGTAGTATATAGAGATTGTAGTATATAGAGGGTGTAGTATATAGAGGATGTAGTATATAGAGGGTATAATATATAGAGGATGTAGTATATAGAGGGTGTATTATATAGAAGGGTGTAGTATATAGAGGGTGTAGTATATAGAGGGTGTAGTATATAGAGGATGTAGTATATAGAGGGTGTAGTATATAAAGGGGTGTATTATATAGGGGGTGTAGTGTATATAGGGGTGTAGTATATAAGGGTTGTAGTATATAAGGGGTGTAGTATATAGGAGTGTAGTATATAGAGCGTGTAGTATTTAAGGGGTGTAGTATATAGAGGGTGTAGTATATAGAGGATGTAGTATATAGAGGATGTAGTATATAGAGGGTATAGTATATAGAGGGTGTAGTATATAGAGGGGTGTATTATATAGGGGGTGTAGTGTATATAGGGGTGTAGTATATAAGGGATGTAGTATATAGAGGGTGTAGTATATAGAGGATGTAGTATATAGAGGGTGTAGTATATAGAGGGTATAGTATATAGAGGGTGTAGTATATAGAGGGTGTAGTATATAGAGGGGTGTATTATATAGGGGGTGTAGTGTATATAGGGGTGTAGTATATAAGGGTTGTAGTATATAAGGGGTGTAGTATATAGGAGTGTAGTATATAGAGCGTGTAGTATATAAGGGGTGTAGTATATAGGGTGTAGTATATAGAGGATGTAGTATATAGAGGATGTAGTATATAGAGGGTGTATTATAAAGAGGGTGTATTATAAAGAGGGTGTAGTATATAGAGGGGTGTAGTATATAAGGGGTGTAGTATATAGAGAGTGTATTATACAGAGGGTGTAGTATATAAGGGGTGTAGTATAGAGAGGGAGCAGAATATAGGGAGTGTAGTATATAAGGGGTGTAGTATGTAAAGGGTGTAGTATATAGAGGGTGTAGTATATAGAGGGTGTAGCATATAGGGGGTGTAGCATATAGAGGGTGCATACTCCTTCTTCTTGACCTGTCCTCTGCTTTCGATACAGTTGACCACTGCCTCCTACTACAGATCCTCTCTTCCTTTGGCGTCAAAGACCTTGCCCCATCTTGGATTTCCTCATACCTTTCTAACCGCACATTTAGCGTCTCCCACTCCCACACTACCTCCTCACCCCGCCCCCTCTCTGTTGGAGTCCCTCAAGGCTCTGTCCTAGGACGCCTACTCTTCTCAATCTATACCCTTGGCCTGGGACAGCTCATAAAATCCCATGGCTTCCAGTACCATCTGTACGCTGATGACACCCAGATCTACCTCTCTGGCCCAGATGTCACCTCTCTGCAGTCCAGAATCCCAGCATGTCTATCAGCCATATCCTCCTTCTTCTCCTCCCGCTACCTCAAGCTCAATATGGACAAAACTGAACTCATTATCTTTCCTCCATCTCACATATCTTCCCCATCTGATCTATCTATCACAATAAACTAAAACACGCTTTCCCCTGTACCAGACATCCGCTGCCTCAAAGTAACCTTTGACTCTGCCCTGTCCTTCAAACCGCACATCCAAGTTCTTTCCACCTCCTGTGCCTCCAGCTCAAAAATATTTCCAGAATCCGTCCTTTCCTCAACCCTCAATCTACTAAAATGCTTGTGCATGCCCTCATCATCTCACTCCTGGACTACTGCAACATCCTCCTCTGTGGCCTACCTACTAACACTCTTGCACCCCTCCAGTAGTGTTGAGCCACCCCCCTAGTGTTCGGGTTCGGTTCTGTTTGTCGAACACGGTCGTACAGCGTCGAACACCGTTAAAACCAATGGCAGGCAAACAAAAACACATAGAAACATATAGAAAACACCTTCAAAGGTGTCCAAAAGCTGACAAACTGCTCAGAATAGAATAGAATAGAATAGAGCATTAGTGTTTTCATGCACCCGTCTCTTTAAAAAAGCCGGCAATTCATCAGCGGCATACATCGGTACCCGACAATTTAGAACAGAAAGAATAGAGCATCACACATAGATAAGATAGATAGAAACATGTCAGTCACATATATAAGAAGTACAGTGACAGTGCTGGTTACTGTTCTTCTCATTTAGTGTTAAAATAAAGGATTTATTAAAAAAAAAATTGGTGTGGGGTTCCCCGTAATTTTAGTCTCTAGCGGAGGTTAAGCAGATGGCTGGGGCAGATGTTTGAAGCCTGGGAAGGGGGTAATACCCACGGAGCTTCCCAGGCTACTAATATAAGCCCCCAGCTGAATACCTAGCCTTTACTAGCTATTAAAATGGGGGACCCCCCAAAAAAATGACGTGGGGTCCCCCCTATTTTAATAGCTAGCAAAGGCTAAGCAGACAGCTGGGGGCTGATATTAATAGCCCAGGAAGGGTGCCATGAATATTGGCCCCCTCCCAGGCTAGAAACACCAGCCGTCAGCCGCCCCAGAAATGGCGCATCCATAGGGGGTTGGGGGCAGCCCGTTCCTGGATGCTGTACCTGGCTGGCATGCAAAAATATGGCGAAGCCCATGTCAAAATTTTTGGGAAAAATTGATTAAAAAATAAAAAATAATTTAGGGACTGCATCTTTATTAACCCCTCAAGTGGAGAGGTTAATAAAGATGCAGTCCCTAAATGTGTTTTTTTTTAAAAATGTTATGAATTTTTTACCAAAAATTTGACGTGGCCTTCGCCATATTTTTGTGTCCAGCCAGGTACAGCAGGCAGGAACGGGCTGCCCCCAACCCCCAGATGCCTATTTGTACCTGGCTTGAAACAAAAATACACGGAAGCCCTTTTTTTAATTATTTAATGAATTTCATGAAATAATTAAAAACAAATTGATGTGGGGCTTCGCCCTATTTTTTTTTGTGTCCAGCCAGGTACAACTAAGCAGCAGGGGGCTGGAATCCGCAGCGCAGGGAGGCCCAAGCTTTCTGCCCTCCCTCGCTGCGAATTGCAGTCCAGAAAATGGCACCTTCATAGAAGCGCCATCTTCTGGCGCTGTACCCAGCTCATCCAGGGCCCTGGTGCGGTGGCTCACTGGGTAATAAAGGGGTTAGGGCCAGCTTGGTATTATCAGCTGGCCCTAAGCCCGAAATTCATGGGGTCACGCCAATATTAGACATGACCACCATGAATTTCTAGTAAAGTATTTAAAAAAAACACAACACCCAGAAAAAAGTCCTTTAATTGAAATAAACACACAATTCTTTATTGTTCTAAATTAAACTCTACTTACCGTATCGCCCATTCCAGCTGAAGCCAATGTCTTCTGCAATAAACGTAAAATAATAAACCAACCTCATCCTTACCTTTCCATGGTTCCCAGGACAGCTTCAGCTCTGCTACATTGACATGACAGGCTGGATCTCAGCAGAAAGCTGCCATCCAGCCTGTCATCCCGCAGACACTGAGAAGCGCAGGCATGCTTGCGCTCCTCAGTGTCTGGCTGTGACGGCATCCAGATGAGCCGAGTTCATGTCCAATGAACTCAACTCACCTCATGCACGTCACTGACAGCGTGGGAGAATTCTCCTGCGCATTCGGTGCCGGCAAACGACATCACCGCTTGAGCAGGAGAATTTTCCCCCACTGAGATGGCATTGAGATGGTAGGCTGGATGGTAGCAGAACGCTGCCATCCAGCTTGTCATCCTTCAGAGATATTGCCTGCGCCTCGCAGTGTCTCTGAAGGATGGCATGCTGGATGGCAGCGTTCTGCTACCGCCCCGCCTGCCATCTCAATGCCACACAAGCGTGGGAAAATTCTCCTGCTCAAGCGGTGACGTCATTTGCCGGCACCGCATGCGCAGGAGAATTCTCTCACGCTGTCAGTGACGTGCATGAGGTGAGCTGAGTTCATTGGACATGAACTTGGCTCATCTGGATGCCATCACAGCGAGACACTGAGGAGCGCAAGCATGCCTGCGCTTCTCAGTGTCTGCGGAATGGCAAGCTGGATGGCAACTTTCTGCTGCGATCCAGCCTGTCATGTCAATGTAGCAGAGCTGAAGCCGTCCTGGGAACCATGGAAGGTAAGGATAAGGTTGGTTTATTATTTTATTTTTATTGCAGAAGACATTGGCTTCAGCTGGAATGGGCGTGATGGTAAGTAGAGTTTAATTTAGATCATTAAAAGAATGTGTCTTTATTTCAATTAAAGGACTTCATTCTGGGTGTTTGTGTTTTTTTTACCTTTGACTATGGGGTTAGTAATGGGGGTGTCTTATAGACGCCTCTCCATTACTAACCTGGGCTTGATGTCAGCTGGCATTATAAGCTGACATCAACCCCAACCCTATTACCCCACTGCCACCGCTACAGGGCAGTGGGAAGAGCGAGGCTAAGTGCGAATTGGCGCATCCTATGGATGCGCCATTTCTGGGGCGGCTGACGGCTGGTGTTTCTAGCCTGGGAGGGGGCCAATATTCATGGCACCCTTCCTGGGCTATTAATATCAGCCCCCAGCTGTCTGCCTAACCTTTGCTAGCTATTAAAATAGGGGGGACCCCACGTCATTTTTTTGGGGGGTCCCCCATTTTAATAGCTAGTAAAGGCTAGGTATTCAGCTGGGGGCTGATATTAGTAGCCTGGGAAGCTCTGTGGGTATTACCCCCTTCCCAGGCTTCAAACATCTGCCCCAGCCGTCTGCTTAACCTTCGCTAGAGACTAAAATTACGGGGAACGCCACGCCAATTTTTTTTTCAATAAATCCTTTATTTTAACACTAAATGACAAGTACAGTAATCAACACTATCACTGTACTTATTATATATGTGACTGACATGTTTCTATCTATCTAATCTATGTGTGATGCTCTATTCTTTCTGTTCTAAATTGTCGGGTACCGGTGTATGCCGCTGATGAATTGCCGGCTTTTCATGTTTCACTGTGAGCACTGTTCCCATCGATTTTGGCAATCACTGTAATGCCACAACCACCTTGGCTGTGACATTACAGTGAGTGGCAGACAATCCCTGCATGATTGGTGCTCTAAATAGCGCCAAACATGCAGGACGGGGACCCGAGCTCCCGCCCGAGCATCTCGAGTACTGAGATGCTCGGGCGAGTACCAAGCAGTGGCGAGCATGCTCGCTCATCACTAATAACAGTATTACTGTGAAAAAATCCAGTTACACTTTTGGTGCACGAACAGTTATTGAACATAACCTCGAACAGCCGAATTTTTTGCAAATCGTTCGTGTTCGTCGAACGACTCGAACACCGCCCAAAACAGCTCGAATTTGAGATTGGCGAACAGTTCGAGTTGAATACCGCTCATCTCTACCCCCCAGTCCATTCTTAACTCTGCTGCGTGACTTGTTCATCTCTTGCCTCGCTATTCCTCTGCTTACCCCCTCTGAAAATCCCTTCACTGGCTACCAATTCCCCAGCGTATCCAGTTCAAACTACTAACACTGACCTACAAAGCCATTCATAACCTCTCTCCTCCGTACATCTCTGAACTAATCTCCCGATATCTTCCCTCACGTAATCTCTGGTCCTCCCAAGACCTCCTTCTCTCCTCCACACTTATTTGTTCCTCACCCAATCGCCTCCAAGACTTTTCCCGAATATCTCCATTCTATGGAATTCTGTGCCCCAACACGTCCGATTATTCACCACATCCGGATCCTTCAGACGGAACCTGAAAACCCATCTCTTCAAGAAAGCTACAGCCTGCAATGATCTCGCTGCCGCCTCACCACCACTGGATCTGCTGCCTCACCAACACCGGAGCTGCTGCAACCCCTCAACCTACTGTCTACTTCCCCGTTCCTGTAGAATGTAAGCCCGCAAGGGCAGGGTCCTCTTCCCTCTGTATCAGTCTGTCATTCTTAGTTTGTTTACTGTAAGTGGTATCCGTATTTGGTATGTAACCCCTTCTTATGTACAGCACCATGGAATAAATGGTACTATATTAATAAATAATAATAGTATATAGGGGTGTAGTATATAAAGGGTGTAGTATATAGGGGGTGTAATATATAGAGGTCCTGGTAACTTGTATTCGGGATGTTCATATTCAGTAATTACTTTCTCTCTGATCCATGTTACATTCGTCCCTGCGTCGCTCGGTTTCTCCCCGTCATCAGTTATTCTTCTTTACTATACAATTATTGTGGTTGGTGCTGCTGCAGGCTAAGCTGGGAGTTGTAGTTCCAAGAGTCATATATTACTGAAGACAGAAAACTGAGATGGCATCAGGGTCAGTTTGCCCATGTTACAGCTACATAGTGACTATTACTCCCAATTTCTGCACACAACACTGATGTGAGTCCTGTGATCACCTACAGATGAAAACTTGAGAGTCCTTAAAGGGCCATACACATAGTGCAGTGAATAATAGCATTAGTATAGTGCACTCATATTCCTTTATGCTTTACAGTACAAAATGCATCAGGATGATTCCCGGACCCGTCACAAACTAACACACATACGACATAGAGCTACACCCTCGCCACCTGAGCTTACAGTCTACTAGCACTCCACCATAATGTGTATCTAGAGGTTTATAGTGATTACGGGGGGCAGGGAGTATTCAGGACTCGTTCCAGAACTATGCAATCATCTTCTCCTTAGATTGGAATGGCGGATAATGGTCCTTTATATTGTATTCGCCTGTCCTACAATTATCTTCTTTCGAAACTTTTCAGATTGCGCTATTCTGGTCCCTGCACATTTCCACCATCTAGCCACATACGTAAAAGGCTCTGACTATAGTGCTGCCCCATGAACTCTGCTGCCCTAAGCACCTGCCTTCATGGGTTTAGTGGCAAATCCATCCCTTCCTGAAATAACTGATAACAGGGAGCAATAGATTGTATTCAGCTTTTACTACAATCAGCCTCTCTCCAGGCAGAAATTGCTGATAACAGGGAGCAATAGATTGCTGTTATTTGTCCTACAGTCATCCTTTCTGAAAAAGCCCAGATGACAATAGATTACATGGACCTGTCAACCTCTCCTCAGCTTGAAATGGTTGATAACAGAGAACAATACATTGTTTGCACCATAAATCAGCCTCAGCCTCTTCCAAACTTGAAATGAGTGATAACAGAGAGCAATAGCTTACATCTGAAATCACAGCTCTGGAGAGAAGCATCTACGTCATGTAAACCCGACACATGGTGACATAAGCAGACGGTACCCCGACCCACGAGACAATGTATCAGACGTGTAACTGAGCCTATGCATAACTCCGCACCAATCTGGGGGGGCACTTACCTATGTAGAAGTTGGTGGCCGTTCTCATTTGTCTGTGCTTGGAAATTACATAAATGACAAGAGAATTCCCAATCAATCCCACCAACATAAGGAGAGCAAAAAAGAGGGGCACCAGCCAAGCATCCGTCAGAAACGGTGGCTGTCCGGTCTCTGTCCGGTTCACCATGGACTCGTTGGTTCTGCTCTCATTCCATAGGACACTATCATTCATGTACTCCCATGATAGGTTCAACATCTCATTTACCATACCCTCCCCCAGTGCCATTAACAGACCGGCACAGAACTAATCCAGAAATGACCTTGTAAATCCAAGAACAAGACTGCCGGAAAAGGTCAATGAAAACTCCACCAGTCCTCAGAAATGAGTCTGAATATTAGTTATGTGACTCCAGGGATGTCTCAATGACTGGACCTTATCTTCAGTAGATGTCTTATGGACTGGACGTTATCTGTAGATATCTCAACAATTGGAACAAATCAGCTGTAGATATTTCAGTGATAGGAACTCATCTTCTGTGGATGTCTCAGTGACAGGACCTCATTTTCTGTGGATGTCTCAGAGACTGGACCTCATTTGTAGATGTCTTACTGAATATAACTCATCACCTATAAATGTCTCAGTGACAAAAGGTCATCTTCTGTAGATGTCTCAATGACTGGACCTCATCTTTTGAAGATATCTCAATGACAAGACCTCATCCTCTGTGGATATCTCAGTGACAGGACCTCATCTTCTGTGGATGTCTTACAGACTGGACCTCATCTGTAGATGTATCACTGAATGGAGCTCAAGAGCAGTAGAAGTCTGAGAGACAAAAGGTCGTCTTCTGTTGATGTCTCAATGACTGGACATCATCTTCTGTTGATGTCTCAATAACTGGACTTCATCTTCTGTGGATGTCTGGAAGATTGGACCTCATCTGTAAATGTCTCAATGAGTGGAACTCAAGACCTGTAGATGGATCAGTGACTAAAGGTTATCTTCTGCAGATGTATCAATGACTGGATCTCATCTTCTGGAGACATTTCAGTGACAGTACTTTATCCACTGTAGATGTTTCAGAGACAAGACATCACCTGTAGACTGATCCTCACCTCCTGTAGATGTCTTACAGACTGGACTTTATCTCCTGTGTATGTCTCAGAGGCTGGACCTTATCTCTTGATGATGTCTCAGAGACTGGACCTTATCTCCTGTTGATGTCTCAATGACTGGACCTCATCTGTAGATGTCTCAGAGACTTGATCTCATCTGTAAATGTTTCATAGACTCAACTTCATCTGTAGATGTCTCAATTACTGGATTATCTGTAGATGTCTCAATGTCTGGACCTTATTTGTAGATGTCTCAATTACTTGTCCTCATCTTCCTTGGGGATCTCCTCCTGGGCCCAGCTCCATCACTTCTAGGTTTCAGAGTCTTGGGTCTTTCTGCTTTGATGTGACAACTCTGCAATGTTTTATAGTGTAAGTCACACGTGTATTGTGAGCAGAACGATGCAGCCCCGTATACAGTTTCCAAGCAACAAACCCCGTCCTGATGGATGCTCTGCGCCTGGATAGGACCTGTCTCCGCTCTGTGAGAGCGTCACGAGTGAAGGCGAGACATCCAATCAGTGATGGGAGGACGCTCACAATACAACATTGTTTTGTAGGAACCCAATTAAGCTGTCTTTATCCCCCCGGCCTTTCACAAATCCCAGCGCCGGAGTCTCACACAAACCTTAAAAGCAATCATTCATTTTGTTACACTAACAAATTTCATTGACATATAATGAAAAGTTCTGCAACTTTCTAAAATGATCTGTTTCAATGCCCCTATTACATCATCTAGGGACATTCATGGACCTTACACAGCTGAGGGTTTGCTACAGTTGTATCCAGTCTAGACAATGTTCTGCGAGATGACTGCTGATCGCATTGTTTTCCCAACAACAACATGGAAAGTTATGAAACTTTGCAAATCACTTTATTGAGGGACTTGTCTTAATCCCTGTATAGAAATTGCACAGAAGTGGCTTCCAAACCTCGGCTTTTCCCCAGTCTATCTCCCTGCCTTTAGCTGCATTGATATCAGAATAAACTCATGTGGAGTACAGACGATGGCAGTGATGGGTCAGCACTTGTCTCCTCCTCTGGGTTCTCTGCTTATCAGGACAATATCCCGCTGCAGATTGTCCCCAGAGTTAGTGAGACCCTGGAGCTGAGCTGACCCATCACTGCCATTATCGGTACTCCAAGTGAGTAATGTTCTGATATCAATGCAGCTAAGGGAGCAGTCAGACGGCCGTATGAATGAGACTGAGATTGGACCGCAATGCACAGATTGGCCGGCAGCTCTCTCGGCCTGAGCGTGATAGTTGCATTGAAATGAATAAAGCTTTCATGCTGGGATCGGAGGAGTCGCAGCCAGTCCGTGCATTGGGGTCCGATTTATACAGCCGTCTGACTGCGCCCTAAAGGCAAGTAAATAAAGTGGAGAAAAGCTGTAGTTCAGAAATCACTTACTTGCATTATTGTTTATGAGGAATGCTAATAAAGTGTTTTGCAAAGTTTCATAACTTTCCATGCTGGGCAAAATTATATATACAGCTCTGGCAAAAATTAAGAGACCACTGAACAGTTATCTATTGGAAAGCATGGAAAGACTGGTGGAAAGCATGCCAAGACGCATGAAAGCTGTGATTAAAAATCATGGTTATTCCACCAAATATTGATTTCACAGTTAAAACATGAGTAATTTGAGGTCTGAAATAACTTTCTTTTTTAGTATTTTGACGCTTTATCATTTGCTGCAAATAAATACAAAATTTTTAGCTTTGAATTTTGGAGACATGTTGTCAATAGTTTATAGACTAAAACAACAATGTACATTTTACTCAAAAATAGACCTATAAAGAGAAAAATCAGAGAAAATGAAAATTTTACAGTGGTCTCTTAATTTTTACCAGAGCTGTATATATATATATATATATATATAAAAAACATTAGAAACTGTATAAGTGTGATGTGGGGGAAAATTGAGAGAGTCTGGAATTTGGGATGATGGGAGTGAAACTTTGTAATGTTGCAAAAGAGCATGTCCAAGTCCAAGGGCATTGACTGATGTGAATGAATTGTAAAAAGAATAATAATTTATTTTATACTCACTTATATAGCACCATTAATTCCACAGCTCTTTACAGATATTAACATCACTGTGCCCATAGGGGCTCACAATCTAGATTCCCTATCAGTATGTCTTTGGCATTTAGGAGGAAGCCAGAGAGGCTGGGGGAAATCCAGGGAGAACATACAAACTCCTTGCAGATGTTGACCTTGGTGGGATTTGAACCCAGGACCTCAATACTGCAATACTGCAGTGCTAACCACCGAGCCACCGCGCTGCCACTAATCATAACAATAATAATTATTATTACTATTGTTATTATTTTTGCCTTTTTAATAACCCTCTACCCAGTGCTGGTGCCAGGCAGCTTCTGCATCATGCATTATGAGCAGACACTATTGCAGTTTGCTCTCTTACCTTTAGAGGTCAGTATTGAGCGCAGTGTTTGCAGGGAGTTTAGTCAGTGACCAGAGATATCCACATGGTTATTCCAATCATCCATATTGCTTGACTATGATGTGCGAATGTTCGTAAATCTTTTTTTCCATGCGATGATGACGATTGTCCATCACAACACTATTTTCAGAAAAGCTGGCAGAGAACATAGTGCTCTCCGGGTTCTGTGATGTATAATGAGTTCATTCTCTATGAAGCTGTAAGAGGAATTTTTCATTCTGTTCGGTGTTAATGAATCAGATATTTCATGACACAAAGAGAAATGATGTTGTGTGAAGGCACTAATATGATCCTCATGAACGATAGAACAGGGGAATGGCCATCAGTCACACAACGCCGACATGTGGATAAAGTCTGCTGACATCACAGCACAGAAGAGATGTGTATATATATATATATATAGAATATAACTGAGCAAAACCAGGAAATAAACCGAGAAAATACAGCTCTCCCTGATAACTCTGCCTGCTACTACAACTCTAATAGCACAACCAGTAAAACTGCCCCTATGTACAAGAATATAACTACTATAATACTGCCCCTATGTACAAGAATATAACTACTATAATACTGCCCCCTATGTACAAGAATATAACTACTATAATACTGGCCTTATGTACAAGAATATAACTACTATAATACTGCTCCTATGTACAAGAATATAAATACTATAATACTGCTCCTATGTACAAGAATATAAATACTATAATACTGCTCCTATGTACAAGAATATAACTACTATAATACTGCTCCTATGTACAAGAATATAACTACTATAATACTGCCCCTATGTACAAGAATATAACTACTATAATACTGTGCCTATGTACAAGAATATAACTACTATAATACTGCTCCTATGTACAAGAATATAACTACTATAATACTGCCCCTATGTACAAGAATATAACTACTATAATACTGCTCCTATGTACAAGAATATAACTACTATAATACTGCCCCCTATGTACAAGAATATAACTACTATAATACTGCCCCTATGTACAAGAATATAACTACTATAATACTGCCCCTATGTACAAGAATATAACTACTATAATACTGCTCCTATGTACAAGAATATAACTACTATAATACTGCCCCCTATGTACAAGAATATAACTACTATAATACTGCCCCCTATGTACAAGAATATAACTACTATAATACTGCTCCTATGTACAAGAATATAACTACTATAATACTGCTCCTGTGTACAAGAATATAACTACTATAATACTGCTCCCTATGTATAAGAATATAACTACTATAATACTGCCCCTATGTACAAGAATATAACTACTATAATACTGCTCCTATGTACAAGAATATAACTACTATAATACTGCCCCCTATGTACGAGAATATAACTACTATAATACTGCTCCTATGTACAAGAATATAACTACTATAATACTGCCCCCTATGTACAAGAATATAACTACTATAATACTGCCCCCTATGTACAAGAATATAACTACTATAATACTGCCCCCTATGTACAAGAATATAACTACTATAATACTGCCCCTATGTACAAGAATATAACTACTATAATACTGCTCCCTATGTACAAGAATATAACTACTATAATACTGCTCCTGTGTACAAGAATATAACTACTATAATACTGCTCCCTATGTATAAGAATATAACTACTATAATACTGCTCCTGTGTACAAGAATATAACTACTATAATACTGCTCCCTATGTACAAGAATATAACTACTATAATACTGCCCCTATGTACAAGAATATAACTACTATAATACTGCTCCCTATGTACAAGAATATAACTACTATAATACTGCCCCCTATGTACAAGAATATAACTACTATAATACTGCTCCCTATGTACAAGAATATAACTACTATAATACTGCTCCTGTGTACAAGAATATAACTACTATAATACTGCCCCTATGTACAAGAATATAACTACTATAATACTGCTCCCTATGTACAAGAATATAACTACTATAATACTGCTCCTGTGTACAAGAATATAACTACTATAATACTGCTCCTGTGTACAAGAATATAACTATTATATTACTGCCCCCTATGTACAAGAATATAACTACTATAATACTGCCCCTATATACAAGAATATAACTACTATAATACTGCTCCTATGTACAAGAATATAACTACTATAATACAGCTCCTATGTACAAGCCTGCAACTAATATAATATTATTTTATAGACAATTATAATGATAGACAATTTTAACAAAAAGCTTAATTTTCTTGGAAAACATCCCATATTTTGTGAAACCCAGAATTTCTTTCATTATGACATTACATTTAGTTTCCAGGAATATATATATATATATATATATATATATATATATATATAATTTATATACAGTACAGACCAAAAGTTTGGACACACCTTCTCATTTAAAGATTTTTCTGTATTTTCATGAATATGAAAATTGTACATTCACACTGAAGGCATCAAAACTATGAATTACCACATGTGGAATTATATACTTAACAAAAAAGTGTGAAACAACTGAAAATATGTCTTATATTCTAGGTTCTTCAAAGTAGCCACCTTTTGCTTTGATGACTCCTCTTACGCTCGCGCCCGGACTGACTGGCGTGAGCGTGATTAGTGATCCCACTAGACCATGAACCGAGGAGTGGCTGGAGGGGCGTAACTAAGTATCAACCCGGTCCGACCAAGGTCGCACGGCGGCTCAGTCGACTCCGTGAACCAGGGAGAAACCGAGCAGAGGGACCAGGTGTTACTCCAGGTCAGACCCCAGTCACAGCTGTTGACCCACACCGGGGAATGCAGGAACAGGCAGGTTAGACTGGCATATAGACAGGTGGGTATTGGCAGGCACGGCTGGTATGCAGACAGGTGGGTATTGGCAGGCACAGCTGGTATGCAGACAGGTGGGTATTGGCAGGCACGGCTGGTATGCAGACAGGTGGGCACTGGCAGGCACGGCTGGCATGCAGACAGGTGGACACTGGCAGGCACGACTGGCATGCAGACAGGCGGGTACTGGCAGGTAGGAACGCAGGCAGGATAGGGACCAGTACAGACTGGGATACAGGAACGGAGCCGCAGGTGCGGTAGACAAGCAGAGCAGAGCAAAACCCGCAGGTGCGGTAGACAAGCAGAGCCGAGCAAAACAAGCAGGTGCGGTAGACAAGCAGAGCAGAGCAAAACCCGCAGGTGCGGTAAACAAGCAGAGCAGAGCAAAACCCGCAGGTGCGGTAGACAAGCAGAGTAGAGCAAAACCCACGGGTGCGGTAAACATGCAGAGCAGAGCAAAACCCGCAGGTGCGGTAAACAAGCAGAGCAGAGCAAAACCCGCAGGTGTGGTGAACAAGCAGAGTAGAGTGAAACCGCAGGTGCGGTGAACGAGCAGAGCGAAACCACAGGTGTGGTGAACAAGCAGAGCAGAGCGAAACCGCAGGTGCGGTGAACAAGCAGAGCAGAGCGAAACCGCAGGTGCGGTGAACAAGCAGAGCAGAGCGAAACCGCCTGTCCGGTGAACAAGCAGAGCGGAGCAGAGCAAAACTGCTGGTGCGGTGGACAAGCAGAGCGGAGCAAAACCGCAGGTGCGATGGACAAGGAGAGCAGAGCAAAACCGCAGGTGCGGTGAACAAGCAGAGCGAAACCGCAGGTGCGGTGAACAAGCAGAGCAGAGCAAAACCGCAGGTGCGGTGAACAAGCAGAACCAGATACACACAAGGTACTTACAATGAAGTAACGAGTGGACACAAAACTCACAAACTGGAGTTCAGAGACAACAAGTTGGAGTTAGGTGCAGGTTCAGACACTGCAGGAAAAGGGAAGGTTCGAACAAAGAGACAAACAGTTAACGGGCTAGGACACAGTTCAGACAGGGACTGAACCAGGAACAAGATACAGGAACGAGCCTGGGAACTCAGCCCCCAGGGTGGCGGAAACAGACTAGAAGTCATAGATACAGGTAACAGACCTGGGTATACAACCCCCAGGGGCGGAATAGACAAGATACAGGACAGGACCTGGCAACTCAGTTGCAAGGAACACACTGAAGAAAAGTGTTGCTCAGGCACCCACTACTGGGTGGAGGGAGTTTACGTATCCAGTGACTCACAGCAAGAGGCTGGGGAGGAATTAGGAGTGCGCACACAGTAACTATAAGAATCAGGCAGTAGCCGCGCCGCCGCCCTAAGCAATCAGACAAGAGACACAGCAGGTACTGGAGCAAAGTGTGCAGCCTGGATTGATAGGTAAGATGGCGGTCTTGCATGGTGGGAGGCGGTAAGCCATGCCAGCACGCCGCCAGGGATGTTACAACTGCTTTGCACACTCTTGGCATTCTGTTGATGAGCTTCAAGAGGTATTCACCGGAAATGGTTTTCACTTCACAGGTGTGCCCTGTCAGGTTTAATAAGTGGGATTTCTTGCCTTATAAATGGGGTTGGGACAATCACTTGTGCTGTGCAGAAGTCAGGTGGATACACAGCTGATAGTCCTACTGAATAGACTGTTAGAATTTGTATTATGGCAAGAAAAATGCAGCTAAGTAAAGAAAAACGAGTGGCCATCATTACTTTAAGAAATGAAGGTCAGACAGTCCGAAAAATTGGGAAAACTTTGAAAGTGTCCCCAAGTGCAGTTGCAAAAACCATCAAGCGCTAAAAAGAAACTGGCTCACATGAGGACTGCCCCAGGAAAGGAAGACCAAGAGTCACCTCTGCTTCTGAGGATAAGTTTATCCAAGTCACCAGCCTCAGAAATTGCAGGTTAACAGCAGCTCAGATTAGAGACCAGGTCAATGCCACACAGAGTTCTAGCAGCAGACACATCTCTACAACAACTGTTAAGAGGATACTTTGTGCAGCAGGCCTTCATGGTAAAATAGCTGCTAGGAAACCACTGCTAAGGACAGGCAACAAGCAGAAGAGACTTGTTTGGGCTAAAGAACACAAGGAATGGACATTAGACCAGTGGAAATCTGTGCTTTGGTCTGATGAGTCCAAATTTGAGATCTTTGGTTCCAACCACCGTGTCTTTGTGCGACGCAGAAAAGGTGAACGGATGGACTCTACATGCCTGGTTCCCACCGTGAAGCATGGAGGAGGAGGTGTGATGGTGTGGGGGTGCTTTGCTGGTGACACTGTTGGGGATTTATTCAAAATTGAAGGCATACTGAACCAGCATGGCTACCACAGCATCTTGCAGCGGCATGCTATTGCATCCGGTTTGCGTTTAGTTGGACCATCATTTATTTTTCAACAGGACAATGACCCCAAACACACCTCCAGGTTGTGTAAGGGCTATTTGACCAAGAGGGAGAGTGATGGGGTGCTACGCCAGATGACCTGGCCTCCACAGTCACCAGACCTGAACCCAATCGAGATGGTTTGGGGTGAGCTGGACCGCAGAGTGAAGGCAAAAGGGCCAACAAGTGCTAAGCATCTCTGGGAACTCCTTCAAGATTGTTGGAAGACCATTTCCGGTGACTACCTCTTGAAGCTCATCAAGAGAATGCCAAGAGTGTGCAAAGCAGTCATCAAAGCAAAAGGTGGCTACTTTGAAGAACCTAGAATATAAGACATATTTTCAGTTGTTTCACACTTTTTTGTTAAGTATATAATTCCACATGTGTTAATTCATAGTTTTGATGCCTTCAGTGTGAATGTACAATTTTCATAGTCATGAAAATACAGAAAAATCTTTAAATGAGAAGGTGTGTCCAAACTTTTGGTCTATACTGTATATGTATATATATATATATATATATATATATATATATATATATATCCATGAGTATCTCTAGGTTTAGAGACTGACATGTCATATTTTTCGGGTTCAGAAGTACAATGGAAATGATAAGAAGGACAGATTCTTTTTCTTCTTTGATGGCTTCTTTCTCTTCTTTAAACAAAACAAATGTGACAATGAAATCATATCAAAGAAATCTTAGGATGAAGAGAAAAGGAGCAGGAGAAATGAGCAAATATCAGAGAAGAATGATGGGGACAGATTGGGAGTGCGTCCCCGTCCCTCCCTGCGTGTTCTGTCTGTTCCTATAGGACGCGCACATTACCCTGCAGAACACTCGGTGCATAATAATCAGCCAGAGCTGAATGAAAACTCCTGGATCCGCTCTGCTGCATTCATCTTCATAAGACACAATGTAAGCTGCATGTCCAGAGGAAATTATTAATAATTGTTACTATATATAAAAGGAGCAGGGGAGGAAAAACTGGCAAAGGCGTCAGAGGGCTGGACAGCGGAGGGAATATGACTCTGGGTCGTATTTTAAGACAATGAATGCAGATATGATAATTATCCTGTAATCAAAATAAAATATATCATTGTCATTGTATTATACCCCAAGTGTCAATGTCCAATATTGCAGGAGTCAATATATCAATGTCAAGTGTACATCTGTCATTGTTCCGTATCTCAAGGGTTAATATGTCATTATCCTGAATCCCAAGTATCAGCAAATCATTGTACAATACAAAAAGTGTCAGTGTCTTATTGTTCCATTCAGATATATAATGTTAGTGATTTCCTGATTACTGGAAAAAAAAAACAAGTGCAGAACAGATTTGCATAAAGTAATCGTCCGGGACTGGAGCTCACATTTATTATTCATACATAAGAATTGCTGATTTCATTTGTTTGTAAAAATCATCAACCTGAGGAATTGAGGTCAAGATTAGTAAATGAGGGATAACTATACACATTCTGTCTCCAAGAAAAGGAGCTGAAATAATCCTGGGGACACCGGAGACTGCACCCCATTAATCTGAATCACAGAAGAAGACAATCTAATTATGTGCTTTAATCAATAAATGTCCCAGCTGAGAAAATAGAACCTGACAGCCATTAATAACAACTTTTCCAATGCAAATACACTGATCATCTACATTAAAGAAGTTGTCCAGTACTTTATATTACCCCCCCCCCCCAATGTATCCCCCCAGGGCCACTAAGGATTTTTGTAAATACCTTCTGTTGCTGATAATGCCTGTGAGCGGCGCTATCGGTGGCCGCTCACAGACATCACGTGACCCCGCGCTGACGTCACGACACAGTACTCAGCTCTGGGGTCCCCGTGTGCTTTCCCAATGAATGGGGAGAGGCAGAGCGCACGGTGGATGCTGCGTGTGACACGGGGGGGGGGGTAACCCCGCCTACAGCCTGGCATCCACCTGGAACGCAGAAGACAGAGACCCCCGGCTGCTCCCAGCACTTGTCGTGACATTAGCGGATGTCAGAGTCAGCTGCAGCCGGGGATCACGTGATGCCTGTGACCGGCCAGTGATAGCGCCCCTCACAGGCAGTATCTGCAATGGAAGCTAATTACAAAAATCCTTAGGGGCCCCGGGGGAATACATTGGGGGGGGTAATATAAAGTACTGGACAACCCCTTTAACAAAATGCATCTGCTAGTATACTGCCCTCTATAATTCTATAATAATATTACTTCATATGTGCAAAAATATAACTCCTGTACTAAAAATAGAATATAAATAGAATCTAACTATTATAATACTGCTTCTATGTACAAGAATATAACTACTATAATACTGCCCCCTATGTACAAGAATATAACTACTATAATACTGTCCCCTATGTACAAGAATATAACTACTATTATACTGCCCCTATGTACAAGAATATAACTACTATAATACTGCCCCGATGTACAAGAATATAACTACTATAATACTGCTTCTATGTACAAGAGTATAACTACTATAATACCGTCCCCCTATGTACAAGAATATAACTACTATAATACTGCCCCCTATGTACAAGAATATAACTACTATAATACTGCCCTCTATGTACAAGAATATAACTACTATAATACTGCTCCTATGTACAAGAATATAACTACTATAATACTGCTCCTATGTACAAGAATATAACTACTATAATACTGCTCCTATGTACAAGAATATAACTACTATAATACTGCCCCTATGTACAAGAATATAACTACTATAATACTGCTCCTATGTACAAGAATATAACTACTACAATACTGCCCCTATGTACAAGAATATAATTACTATAATACTGCTCCTAGGTATAAGAATATAACTACTATAATACTGCCACCTATGTACAAGAATATAACTACTATAATACTGCCCCCATGTACAAGAATATAACTACTATAATACTGCTCCTATGTACAAGAATATAGCTACTATAATACTGCTCCTAGGTATAAGAATATAACTACTATAATACTGCCACCTATGTACAAGAATATAACTACTATAATACTGCCCCTATGTACAAGAATATAACTACTATAATACTGCTCCTATGTACAAGAATATAACTACTATAATACTGCTTCTATGTACAAGAACATAACTACTATAATACCGCCCCCCTATGTACAAGAATATAACTACTATAATACTGCTCCTATGTACAAGAATATAACTACTATAATACTGCCCCCTATGTACAACAATATAACTAGTATAATACTGCCCCTATGTACAAGAATATAACTAGTATAATACTGCCCCTATGTACAAGAATATAACTACTATAATACTGCCCCTATGTACAACAATATAACTAGTATAATACTGCCCCTATGTACAAGAATATAACTAGTATAATACTGCCCCTATGTACAAGAATATAACTACTATAATACTGCCCCTATGTACAACAATATAACTAGTATAATACTGCTCCTATGTACAAGAATATAACTAGTATAATACTGCCCCTATGTACAAGAATATAACTACTATAATACTGCCCCTATGTACAAGAATATAACTACTGAAAGACATTCAGTGCTCACTAACAAACTTTCAAGTCCGATAAATAAAATGATTAATCCGAGACATAATACATCTTAATAAGTTCTATTCATTACTCATACTTAATGTTCTCACATTGTTAGATTGTTGCCGATAACAAAGGAAGAAATCAGCAGCAGCAGAAGATGAGGAGGCAGCAGCGCACGTTATGTCCATGTAGATGATGAAAAGCTCACATTCTGCTAGAAACTAAATACTTATAATACAATGTCCTGAGCTAAGAAGACAAATGTGTGGGAGTGTCCAATAATTTATTGATAAAACCAGCCCAGCTTATTACTGGGTCCCTCTGATTCCAGATTTCATGATTCTTTGAGTCTTTCTTATTCTTCTACAACTTTTTATTTTGTTTTATATTTTCTTCTTTCATCATTTCTTCTTCTTCCCTCTCTTTTCATACTTCTTTTTTCCTCGTATTCTCTTCTTCTATTTCCACTAGTTCTTCCAGTTTATGTTTTTCCTTTTGTTCTTCACATTCATCGTTTTCTTTTTCTTACCTTCTTGTTCTTCTGCATCATCTTTTTTTATTCTATGTGGTTTCTTGTTCCTCTCTCTTTACTTCTTTCTCTTATGGTTTTCCCCGGTCCTCTTCTTCTACAATGTGTGGGTGCAGTATCATCAAGTCCATTGTATATAATAATCTAACTTTGTTTTGCCCCCAATGTACAAGAATATAATCTCTTTCTCTCTCTCTCTTATCTCCCTTTTTTCAGTCTCTCATTCTCTCTCTTCTTCTGTGAGTATGGGTGACATTCCTGCTTGTATCTGGACCTGGTGATATTGCAAGGACCAAAATAAATAGTATATAATAATGATAATGTGTAGGAGAGACCTGCAAACTCTTTTCAATCCCCTCCATAGACTTCAATGGGGAGAAGAGCAGAGAACCAGCTGGGCATATGGGACCCTTTTGTCCAACAAGTGGAGATCTATGTGGTATCACCTCCACTGATCAGAAATACAGTATATAGCATATTCTAAAGATGCATAGCAGGAGAATTATGAATGCAGCTCTGGATGTGACTATAGTGTCCAGGGGTGGATTAAGAGTAGCCAGGGCCCCAGGCAGTTTAGATGGTGTGGCCTCTCCCAGGTATCAGATGTATCATGTGACATGTCACATGATCCCCTTTGATAGATCATGTCATTGGTCATGTGAGCAACACACAGATGTTCTGATCACATCTATAGACAGAGAATGACAAAAACAATGTTGCCATTATGTACAGCCCTATAAAGTATTGGCACCCCTGCAATTCTGTCAGATAATACTCAGTTTCTTCCTGAAAATGATTGCAATCACAAATTCTTTGGTATTATTCTCTTCATTTAATTTGCTTGCAAGGAAAAAACACAAAAGAGAATGAAGCAAAAATCAAATCATTGATCATTTCACACAAAACTCCAAAAATTGGCCGGACAAAAGTATTGGCACCCTCAGCCTAATACTTGGTTGCACAACCTTTAGCCAAAATAACTGCGAACAACCGCTTCCGGTAACCATCAATGAGTTTCTTACAATGCTCTGCTGGAATTGTAGACCATTCTTCTTTGGCAAACTGCTCCAGGTCCCTGATATTTGAAGGGTGCCTTCTCCAAACTGCCATTTTGAGATCTCTCCACAGGTGTTCTATGGGATTCAGGTCAGGACTCATTGCTGGCCACCTTAGAAGTCTCCAATGCTTTCTCTCAAACCATTTTATAGTGCTTTTGGAAGTGTGTTTTGGGTCATTGTCCTGCTGGAAGACCCATGACCTCTGAGGGAGACCCAGCTTTCTCACACTGGGCCCTACATTATGCTGCAAAATTTGTTGGTAGTCTTCAGACTTCATAATGCCATGCACACGGTCAAGCAGTCCAGTGCCAGAGGCAGCAAAGGAACCCCAAAACATCAGGGAACCTCCTCCATGTTTGACTGTAGGGACCGTGTTCTTTTCTTTGAATGCCTCTTTTTTTTTCCTGTACACTCTATGTTGATGCTTTTTGCCAAAAAGCTCTACTTTTGACTCATCTGACCAGAGAACATTCTTCCAAAATGTTTTAGGCTTTCTCAGGTAAGTTTTGGCAAACTCCAACCTGGCTTTTTTATGTTTCGGGGTAAGAAGTGGGGTCTTCCTGGGTATCCTACCATACAGTCCCTTTTCATTCAGACGCCGACGGATAGTACGGGTTGACACTGTTGTACCCTCGGACTGCAGGGCAGCTTGAACTTGTTTGGATGTTAGTCGAGGTTCTTTATCCACCATTCGCACAATCTTGCGTTGAAATCTCTCGTCAATTTTTCTTTTCCGTCCACATCTAGGGAGGTTAGCCACAGTGCCATGGGCTTTAAACTTCTTGATGACACTGCGCACGGAAGACACAGGAACATTCAGGTCTTTGGAGATGGATTTGTAGCCTTGAGATTGCTCATGCTTCCTCACAATTTGGGTTCTCAAGTCCTCAGACAGTTCTTTGGTCTTCTTTCTTTTCTCCATGCTCAATGTGGTACACATGAGGATACAGGACAGAGGTTGAGTCAACTTTAATCCATGTTAACTGGCTGCAAGTGTGATTTAGTTATTGCCAACACCTGTTAGGTGCCACAGGTAAGTTACAGGTGCTGTTAATTACACGAATTAGAGAAGCATCACATGATTTTTCAAACAGTGCCAATACTTTTGTCCACCCCCTTTTTTAGGTTTGGTGTGGAATTATATCCAATTTGGCTTTAGGACAATTCTTTTTGTGCTTTTTCATTGAAGACAAATTAAATGAAGATAATACCAAAGAATTTGTGATTGCAATCATTTTCAGGAAGAAACTGAGTATTATCTGACAGAATTGCAGGGGTGCCAATACTTTTGGCCACCACTGTACATAACATAGCGCTATATATAGTAGAGCAGGGATGGGAGATTAATTTTCCCGAGGGGCCACATGAGAGACCATGAAATTAATTCTGTTCAATATTAATATTAACAAAATAATAAAAAATAATTATATTAATTGTATGATTTAATATTGAGCAAAATTAAGTATGCTGACATCCCTGTATACAGTATGAGCCTCCGCATAGCTCCCTAGATACAGTATGAGCCTGCACACAGCCCCCTACACACAGTATGAGAGCCCACACACAGCCCTCTACACACAGTATGAGCCCCCACATAGCTCCCTAGATACAGTATGAGCCACCGCATAGCTCCCTAGATACAGTATGAGCCACCGCATAGCTCCCTAGATACAGTATGAGCCCCACACAGCCCCCTACACACAGTATGAGCCCACACAGAGCCCCCTACACACAGTATGAGCCCACACAGAGCCCCCTACACACAGTATGAGCCCACACACAGCCCCCTACACAAAGTATGAGCCCCCGCATAGCTCCCTAGATACAGTATGAGCCTGCACATAGCTCCCCAGATACGGTATGAGCCCCCGCATAGCACCCTCGATACAGTATGAGCCCACACACAGCCCCCTACACACAGTATGAGCCCACACACAGCCACCTACACACAGTATGAGCCCACACAAAGCCCCCTACACACAGTATGAGCCCACACACAGCTCCCTACACAGTATGAGCCCCCCACATAGCTCTCAAGATACATTATGAGCCCCCACATAGCCTCCTATATACAGTATGAGCCCTGCATAGCTCCCTAGATACAGTATGAGCCCCCGCATAGCCCTGTACATATAGTATGAGCCCCAAAAAGCCCCCTACATACAGTATGAGCCCCCACATAGCTACTTAGATACAATATGAGTCTGCACATAGCTCCCTCTATACAGTATGAGCCCGCACATAGCCTCCTATATACAGTATGAGCCTGTACATAGCTCCCTATATACAGTATGAGCCTGCACATAGCTCCCTATATTCAGTATGAGCCCGCACATAGCTCCCTATATACAGTATGCGCCTGCACATAGCTCCCTATATACAGTATGAGCCTGCACATACAGTACAGACCAAAAGTTTGGACACACCTTCTCATTTAAAGATTTTTCTGTATTTTCATGACTATGAAAATTGTACATTCACACTGAAGGCATCAAAACTATGAATTAACACATGTGGAATTATATACTTAACAAAAAAGTGTGAAACAACTGAAAATATGTCTTATATTCTAGGTTCTTCAAAGTAGCCACCTTTTGCTTTGATGACTGCTTTGCACACTCTTTGCATTCTCTTGATGAGCTTCAAGAGGTAGTCACCGGAAATGGTTTTCACTTCACAAGTGTGACCTGTCAGGTTTAATAAGTGGGATTTCTTGCCTTATAAATGGGGTTGGGACCATCAGTTGTGTTGTGCAGAAGTCTGGTGGATATGTGGCACCCCAGGGGTCTGGTTACCACAGTAATAGAGATATTATGTCTGAGAGCAAGTGGGAGGTTTCTCTGGTCAGGAGCCCTAAGCATGCAACACGGCCCACCCAGACCTGGGAGGGGAGGAATCTGCCCTTATAAACTGGGTCTGGGGCGGGATTAGTGAGTGAAGTTCCAGACACAGGGAGAGTTACAACTGGAGCTCTGTAGGAGCAGGAGCGAGTGCCAGAGGCTGGAAGCTAGATAGCTCGCCTTGGCTGAAGACACTAAACCCGGACACGGAGTCCGAGGCTGTGGGGACATCCAGGTCCAGCAGCAGAATCCAACCGGCAGGGGATTCCATGTCCTCTGGCCTTAGAAACCCGAAGGCACGGTCACAAGCAAGGGACCAGCACCGCCATCGTGAAGCGGAGGCTAACGGAAGGCCCCAAGTCACCGGCCATACGGGTGAGCACCACACGGTATACTCAGGGACGTGGGCTACTTCTACCCGCATAGAGCAAGGTAGCCAGGAAAGAGTGCAGATAGTCGGGAAGGCCTACAACTCCACCTGGCCATGGGAGATCCCGCTTGCTCACAGACTGACCAGGCCCCAACTGCTAACCAGTACTCCCGGGAGGGTCTGCTTTATACCATCAGTAAAGACCCTGAACTGCACCACACGTCTCTGTGTTTCATCGCCGCACCAGCACCATTACTACTGGAACTCTCACACCATCACTCCCATCATCCACATTAGCTGCCCTGAGGCAATACTTCTCCCGTAGGGAGTTATCCCATACTCGGCTGCGCAAACTACATCAGCCTCAGAGGTCTGCAGCGCCGCGGCGGTCCCCACTGACCGCAATCCACGGGTGGCGTAGTCGGACATTGTTATTACTTAAGACTGCCACTGGTTTGACCGCCCTGGGCACGGACCGGGTCACCGCCACACTGAGACTACAACCCCCAGCGATCCGGCTCCGGGTATCCCCCTGCACAGCACAGGCCCAGGGGGCACGTCAGATACACAGCTGATAGTCCTACTGAATAGACTGTTAGAATTTGGATTATGGGAAGAAAAAAGCAGCTAAGTAAAGAAAAACGAGTGGCCATCATTACTTTAAGAAATGAAGGTCAGTCAGTCCGAAAAATTGGGAAAACTTTGAAAGTGTCCCCAAGTGCA
The DNA here is from genome assembly GCF_046119375.1 of Phyllobates terribilis. Lineage (NCBI taxonomy): Eukaryota > Metazoa > Chordata > Amphibia > Anura > Dendrobatidae > Phyllobates > Phyllobates terribilis. The sequence continues at coordinate 159,211,034 of NW_027362768.1, read as the reverse complement.
GTTGCAAAAACCATCAAGCGCTACAAAGAAACTGGCTCACATGAGGACCGCCCCAGGAAAGGAAGACCAAGAGTCACCTCTGCTTCTGAGGATAAGTTTATCCAAGTCACCAGCCTCAGAAATCGCAGGTTAACAGCAGCTCAGATTGGAGACCAGGTCAATGCCACACAGAGTTCTAGCAGCAGACACATCTCTACAACAACTGTTAAGAGGAGACTTTGTGCAGCAGGCCTTCATGGTAAAATAGCTGCTAGGAAACCACTGCTAAGGACAGGCAACAAGCAGAAGAGACTTGTTTGGGCTAAAGAACACAAGGAATGGACATTAGACCAGTGGAAATCTGTGCTTTGGTCTGATGAGTCCAAATTTGAGATCTTTAGTTCCAACCACCGAGTCTTTGTGCGACGCAGAAAAGGTGAACGGATGGACTCTACATGCCTGGTTCCCACCGTGAAGCATGGAGGAGGAGGTGTGATGGTGCTTTGCTGGTGACACTGTTGGGGATTTCTTCAAAATTGAAGGCATACTGAACCAGCATGGCTACCACAGCATCTTGCAGCGGCATGCTATTCCATCCGGTTTGCGTTTAGTTGGACCATCATTTATTTTTCAACAGGACAATGAACCCAAACACACCTCCAGGCTGTGTAAGGGCTATTTGACCAAGAGGGAGAGTGATGGGCTGCTACGCCAGATGACCTGGCCTCCACAGCACCAGACCTGAACCCAATCGAGATTGTTTGGGGTGAGCTGGACCGCAGAGTGAAGGCAAAAGGGCCAACAACTGCTAAGCATCTCTGGGAACTCCTTCAAGATTGTTGGAAGACCATATCCGGTGACTACCTCTTGAAGCTCATCAAGAGAATGCCAAGAGTGTGCAAAGCAGTCATCAAAGCAAAAGGTGGCTACTTTGAAGAACCTAGAATATAAGACATATTTTCAGTTGTTTCACACTTTTTTGTTAAGTATATAATTCCACATGTGTTAATTCATAGTTTTGATGCCTTCAGTGTGAATGTACAATTTTCATAGTCATGAAAATACAGAAAAATTTTTAAATGAGAAGGTGTGACCAAACTTTTGGTCTGTACTGTAGCTCCCTATATACAATATGAGCCCGCACATAGCTACCTATATACACGGAGCTCAGTTGCAGCGGACACTCTGTATACTCAGAGCGGTGACAGAACCGGCACTGCCCCCATGACTGAAACCGAATGTTGGCAAGGAGAATAAAGTTAATTTTCTCCCTGCTGCATTCAGCTGCTGAGCAGTATAATAACGCTGTTTACCTGCATGCAGGTTAATAGCGTTATTTCTGATCAAAGGATCCCTCTAATTTTGTAGCACAATACTTCAATGAAATGGTGCCGGAGTCAGTGCATGCGCATACCACTCTATCCGGCGCCATTTTATTGAAGACACTATATATGATGGATGGGAAATTTTTAAAAATGGATGGATGGGAAATTTTTAAAAATGAGATTGTCAAAGCACAATCGTTAACAATCCCGAAAAGTAGGAAGAATGGGAAGCATTTAAGGAAACCAAGATGGATGAACACAGAACTTAAACACATGCTAAAAAGAAAGAAAGAAATGTTTGTCAAATGGAAAGAGGGAGGCATATCTAAAGAAGATTATAATGCAGTCTGCAGAACCTGTAGGGCACGTATCAGGCTAGCTAAAGCTGACAATGAATTAAGGCTTGCAAGAGATGTCAAAAGCAATAAAAAAGGATTTTGGGGGTATGTCAAAAGTAAAAGAAAAGTCAAAGATGCTATAGGATTTTTACAGGATGAAAATGATGAAATGGTAAGAAAGGATGTTGAGAAGGCCGAACTTTTTTATTCCTATTTTGCATCAGTTTTCTCTCAGAAAGAAAATGTAACATCAACTGATCTTCACGGTCCTATTAAGAATCCAGGTTATCTGTAAACAGAAAGACTGTGAGGGAATATTTAGCTAACATAAATGAGTTCAAGTCTCCAGGTCCAGATGAATTACACCTCAGAGTACTGAAGGAGATCGTAGAAGAAATTTTAGAACCATTCTCCATAATCTTTTAAAATTCTTGGGGAACAGGAGAAGTCCCAGAAGACTGGAGAAGAGCAAATGTTGTTCCTATCTTCAAAAAGGGGAAGAAGGTGGACCCAGGGAACTATAGGCCGGTGAGTCTGACTTCTATACCAGGAAAAATCTTTGAACAAATTATTAAACAACATGTATATAAGTACCTGGATAAGAATGAAGTGATTAACCAGAGTCAGCATGGGTTTGTAACTAACAAGTCATGTCAGACTAACTTAATTTCCTTCTATGACAGAATCACTGACTGGGTGGATCAGGGAAATGCTGTAGATATAGTATATCTTGACTTCAGCAAAGCATTTGACAAAGTATCTCACACCATCCTTATTGAAAAAATGACCAAGTATGGAATGGACAAGGCAACTGTTAGGTGGATTCATAACTGGCTTAGTGATTGGACTCAAAGAGTGGTCATAAATGGCTTCACATCCAGTTGGATGAATGTCTCAAGTGGGGTACCACAGGGCTCTGTCCTGGGACCTGTATTGTTCAACATTTTTATCAATGATTTAGATGAAGGAATTGAGGGTAAACTGATTAAATTTGCTGGTGACACTAAGCTAGGAGGGATAGCTAATACTAGAGAAGAGAGAGAGAGGATTCAAAAAGACCTAAATAAACTGGAGCAGTGGGCAGCAACTAACAGAATGGTTTTTAACAGGGAAAAAATGCAAAGTACTACATCTGGGCAATAAAAATGAAAAAAAGCATATACAGAATGGGAGGAATAGAGCTAAGCAACAGTAAATGTGAAAAAGACTTGGGTATACTAATAGATCACAGGCTGAACATGAGTCAACAGTGTGATGCTGCAGCAAAAAAAGGCAAATACAATTCTGGGATGTATTAACAGAAGCATAGAGTCTAGATCACGTGAAGTCATTATCACACTTTACTCCTCTTTGGTCAGACCTCATCTGGAATACTGTGTCCAGTTTTGGGCACCACATTTTAAAAGAGACATTGACAAACTGGAGCAAGTTCAGAGGAGAGCCAACAGAATGGTGACCGATCTGCAAACCATGTCCTATGAGGAACGGATACAGGATTTGGGAAGGTTTAACTTGCAAAAAAGAAGTCAGAGAGGAGACTTAATAGCTGTCTACAAATATCTGAAGGGCAGTCACATTGTAGAAGGATCATCTTTATTCTCATTTGCACAAGGAAATGTGGCACCCTGCTATTACAGGTACCACAGGACCCAAAAGGGTGCATGGACGGACTTCTCCACAAGAGGCCCTCATTACATAACAGACACCTCCACCCTTCCACCTCATACCACCAGAGGGAGCCCTGTTAGGGATATATATACGGAGGGTGGAGTTAGGTAGCGAGAGTGTGCTGACGCTTCAGATCAGTGAAGGAGCAGCACGTCTGCTGCTGTGTGTTGAGGGCCCCGAGTGTGGCTGGAGGCAAGGAGAGAGGAGTTGAGGGGGCAGAGGAGCATCTAAAGCTCGCCCAAGGACACAAGCCGGACACCAGGTCCGCGCCTACAGAGTCCTCTACACCGAGTAGGGACAACTGGCATACCAGGAGGATTCCAGACCCCTGGTCAACCTGAAGCTATCATCATTTTACAGAACTAGGAACCACGAAGGCCCCAACATCCAGGGATAGTGGTAGCCGGAGAAAAGTTCTATTACCAAGCAGATAGGGGAGAGAGTGAAACAGCATAGAAGCTAGGCCTAGTTCCAGGCTGGCCAGAAGCTTTAGAGAGAGGAAGAAACGGACCAGGAGGCCTACTACACACTCACTGGGGAGAGTCCAGAAGTGCACCCTTCCTACTAGGTATGCTGGACCATACCTGCCGTTACACCAGTAAAGGTACTGAAGCGAATCCCCTGTGTGCGTGTCCGTCATACTCCCTGACCCGACCGGGCCACCTCTCACCTGCATCCCTTCCATCAACCCTGCCCCGGGGGCCTGCTCCGCCTGTGGGGAGCAGAAACATCCCAGCTGCCATCCCATCACCCCCGGAGGTCTGCAGCAGCTCTGATACCCATTACCAGGAGCCACAGGTGGCGTCACGAGACAAACTGTTAACAAAACACCTTTTAAAAAGTGACCCCAGAGGACGGGACCCGGGAGCCGACTGCCGTGACATCCCAAGGAGGTAAAGGCCCGGGTACCGAGTCCCCCATATCCCCCTGGGCGAGTCATCGCTCCCTGGTGTCACAAACAGAATTTTGTGCCCGTTGCCACCGGGTACTGTGTGCCGTAATTGAACTGTGTGTAATTGAACTGTGTTTGAACTGTGGTGAACATCGCTGCGTGGGAAGAAGAGGGGCGTAACTGCGGGAACCAGAGAGGCGTGACCGTTGGTAGCACGCGAAGCCCAAGCCCCGCCTCGCGCTCTGATGTTGCACCAGGAAGCGTCAGGTCCTGGAAGGAGACCGTGATCTGCGGAGCTGCGGCCTACCTGATAAAAGTAAAGAAGGTAGGCTATGGTTTACTAGGGGTGCGCAACCATGGCCGACGACCAGCAAAACGCCAGAGCACCGGTTAACGCTCCCGATGCTCAACTCGCGGCCGGCGCTGCTCAGGCCGGAGCGACCACCCCACCAGCAGGGGTCATGACTCCAGTGATACCCATGGCCCTGCCGTACGTCCCCGGAGCGAAATGGCTTCCCCAGTATGACGGCAAACCAGACACACTCTCTGGGTTCAAAAGAAAAATATGCAGTGTATTGGACATGTACTCAATGACTGGTAAACAGAGAGCCGCTGTTGTGCTGGGACAATTGGCTGGTGCCGCAGAGCGGGAAGTTGAAATCTGGCCAGCCGCAGACCAGGAATCAGTATCTACTATCTTTAAGAGACTGCAAACTGTGTTTGAAAACCGCACTGAGACAGATCTTCGGATGAGGTTCTACCACTGTACACAGAAACCTGAGGACAGTATCCGGGACTATGCCTGGCGTTTACAAGAGGCCCTGCGGGCCCTGAAACAGGTTAGTCCAGCCAGCATACATGATGAGGACAAAATGCTGATAGAACAATTCATCCGGGGGTTAAGGTCCCAGGAGGAGAGCAGAACTGTACGGTGGTGGGCCTTAGATCATCCAAATGCCACCTATGACGCCCTGAAGGACATGGCTATTAAGGGCCTTCAGCCCCCAGGAAATGTCAGATACCGCTATCCAGCGTTACCAGGGTGGGGCCACCCCAATGCCCACAGCACTCACTGCTCCTTCATTAGCGGCTGAGGCAAAAGTGCAAACAGCGTCCCCTAGCGAGCTGGACAGCCTGCGCTCTGAAGTGCGTCAGCTAAGTAAAACCCTGGCCATTGTCCTGAGCGCCCTGCAGCTACAGGCGGAGCCCGAGCTGGATGGAAGGATCCTACTCGACGACAGTCCGGAGGATGTCCCCTGGATGAGGAGAAGAGGGAGGACAACGCCACCCCGTGGGAGGACCAACGACCGACCTCGCCCTCCAGGTGAACTCATTTGCTACCGTTGCCACAAGGCAGGCCACACCACACGGACCTGTCCTTTAAACGGGCAAAACCCTGGGGCCAAGGGCCAACATCGAGGAGTAGACCAACAAGGCCCATCAGGCTGATACGACCGGCTTGTAGGAGGAAAGCCTTTCCTGTCCATCGTGCTGGATGGCATAGCAACACCTGCACTACTGGACACTGGGTCACAGGTAACCATCAAACGTGATGTCCTCTACAAAAGGTACTGGTCCATAGATGAACTCCACCCGCCAGACCCAAACCTCTCTGTGTATGCCTCCAATGGCCTTCCTCGTAACCTAGTCGGGGTTAAGGACGTGACAGTGAAGGTGGGAAGAGTGGAACTAAAGGACCAAGGACTGATTGTAATAGAGTCTAACCCTGGTGATACAAACCCATATATGATACTTGGTACAAATGTTGTTGGTAACTGTTTGGGAGAAGTGTTGTTTTTACTCCAACAGATTGCTGTTACTGCCAAACCAGGGCAGAGGAAGGTGCTCCAGAGAGAGATTCGAGCCCTCCTCTACCAGCAACAGGTAAAACTAACAGGTGGTGAGATTGGTAATGTACGGGTGACAGACCCGATACCCATTGTGATTCCCCCAATGAGTGAAATGCTGATTTGGTGTAGGGCAGCAATAGGTCTCAAGGGACAGAACTACCAGGCGGTAGTGGAGCCCATTAGCTCAGAGCACCGACCTACACTCTTAACTGCTAGAGGGGTAGTTGAGGTGCGCAATGGGAGGGTACCCGTACGTCTCCTAAATTGTGGGGAGAAGGAAGTCAAATTGCCAAGATACGCCACTGTTGCCAGGCTGTATACTGTGAATAATAATGCCATACACACAGTGGAATCCTTGGCCCCACCAGATACAGTGGAGGACAATGACTCCAAAACCCAGCTGGAGGAATGGTGTCAACAGCTCCATGTTGGAACTGACGCCACTCCTGTCCATCAAAAACACGGTATTTACAGAGTGGTTCAGGAATATGAACAAGTGTTTAGTAAACACTCACTTGATTTTGGAAGGGTCAAGGGGGTACAACACCACATACCCACAGGTAACCATCCACCCATTAAGGAGCGTTACAGAGCCATACCACCAGCACATTACCAAAAGGCAAAAGAAATGTTGCATGACATGAAAAAGGCAGGGGTAGTAAGGGATAGCTGTAGCCCCTGGGCAGCTCCCCTGGTCCTGGTCAGAAAGAAGGATGGTAGCATGAGGATGTGTGTAGATTATAGACAAATTAATCGAATAACACATAAGGATGCATACCCTTTGCCCCGTATAGAGGAATCCCTGGCTGCACTAAAATCTGCCAATTATTTCTCTATATTGGATCTCACTAGCGGGTACTGGAAAGTCTCTGTTGCTGAGGAAGACTGGGAGAAGACAGCCTTCACCACCCCGATGGGATTATGCGAATTCAACAGCATGCCGTTTGGACTCTGCAACACCCCCGGAACGTTCCAGAGGCTGATGGAGTGTTGCTTGGGACACCGGAACTTTGAGACAGTGCTGCTGTACCTGGATGACGTTATCGTGTACTCGAGGACATATGAAGACCATCTGAAGCACCTGGCGGAGGTATTTGAGGCATTGTCCCGGTATGGGATGAAACTAAAACCTTCCAAGTGCCACCTGCTCAAACAGAAGGTTCAGTACGTGGGACACGTAGTCAGCTCAGAGGGGGTAGCACCAGACCCGGAGAAGGTCACTGCCATCCAGAAGTGGCCTGAACCAAGGAACATCAAAGAAGTTCGTCAATTTCTGGGACTGGTCGGATACTACAGGAGGTTCATTAAGGACTACACCAAAAAGGCAGCACCTTTACAAGATCTCCTAGTAGGACAGTCCAAAAGAAGTAAAAGTCCCCCATTCCAGTGGGGCAAAGAACAGACTGAGTCCTTTGCAGTAATGAAGGAAGCCCTAACCGGTGAGGAAATCCTGGCTTACCCCGACTACAGCCAACCTTTCCTGTTATACACAGATGCCAGCAATGAGGGACTGGGAGCTGTGTAGTCCCAGAAGCAAAACGGCAGAGAAAAGGTAATTGCCTATGCCAGTAGGAAGCTTCGCCCTACTGAGAGGAACCCGGAGAATTACAGCTCCTTCAAGCTGGAGTTCCTGGCCTTGGTCTGGGCTATCACTGAAAGATTCAAACATTACCTAGCCTCAACTAAATTCACAGCCTTTACCGACAATAACCCCTTGACACACCTGGAGACAGCCAGGTTGGGAGCCATGGAACAGCGTTTGGTGGCCAGATTGTCGAATTACCAGTTCACAATCAAGTACCGGGCAGGTCACAAGAACACCAATGCTGATGCCCTGTCAAGAATGCCCCACCAGTCGGACACCGAGGATGAAGTGGATGATCTAGAAGAAATTGAATTACCTGCTTTCCACAGAAATGGAATGGTCCACGAGCAACACGCCTCCAGAAGACGTCATGGTAAGACGATAAACCCTTTACCTCATCACAGCTGGAAGGAGACCCAGGACAGTGACCCGGTTGTCAGCCTCATCAAAGGACTGATAACCCAAGAAGGTTATCAACTGGAGAAGGATGCTCCTCCACTAGCCAAACACCTGTGGAATGAGAGACGCCGGCTATTCATCTACAGAGAAAAGCTGTGCAGAAGGTATGTCAACCCCAGAACCCATGAAATGGTGTGGCAGATTGTTGTACCCAGGACGGATATCCAGATGGTGTTAGAGGCCTACCATGACCAAGCAGGTCATTTTGGCTGGAAGAGGCTGGAAACCCTGCTAAAGGACCGATTCTATTGGGTAGGAATGCGGAGTTCCATAGAAAGGTGGTGCCAGAATTGTGGGCCCTGTAGCCTCAGAAGGAAAGACTACGGAAGTCAGAAAGCACCCTTGCGGTCCATCAAAACAACCCAACCCCTGGAGATTGTTACTCTGGATCATGTCAAACTGTCACCCAGCAGATTAGGCTATTCCTATGCCCTGACCATGGTGGATCATTATTCCCGGTTCCTAGTAGTAGCCCCTGTCAAGGATCTGACAGCAGAAACTGCAGCAAGAACGTTCCAAGCCTTCTTCTGCAGGCCCCATGGATATCTGGACAAGGTGCTAACAGATCAAGGCCCTGCTTTTGAAGCTGAGCTATTCAAAGAATTCTGTCACCTGTATGGATGCAAGAAGATCCGGACTACACCATATCATCCTCAAACAAACGGCATGTGCGAGAAAATGAATAACATCGTCATTGACCTGCAAAAAACCCTACCTTTGGAAGAGAGGAACCAGTGGCCAGAAAAGCTACCTGACCTAGTGGACCTGTATAACCACATACCTGTGAGTTCTACTAATTCTACCCCAGCGTACCTCATGAGAGCAAGACCTGGAAAATTGCCCATGGACCTTGAACTCGGAGTGGTAGAACCTGCTGCAGATATGTCCACTGAAGACTGGGACACAAATCGGCAAGAGCTGTACAGGAAAGTACAGGCCTGTGTTGAAGATAGCCTAAACAAAGTCAGGGAAAGACAAGAAGACCGGTATAACAAGCATGCACCAGCAGAACCCTTGGCACCCGGAGAAATAGTGCTAAAATGGAAAAGAAGAGGTCACAAGCTCGATGACCAGTGGGAAAGAGAGCCCTACACTGTGTTAAATTCCAGATTTTACCACATCAAAACTTGCCTGATCAGCAAGGATGGAGGTAGGACAACCACAACAGTCTCAAGAGACCACTTGAAATTGTGCCCAGGTCTACTGAAGACACAGGAGGAAGAAGTACATCTTATAACACCAGAAAAACCCAAGGAAGATGTAGTTCATACAGTCCTAGGAGACTTCCCCGCAGACTGGCCTCAACTCGATGGAGCAGTTATCATACCAGTGATACACTTCTGTCAGCCACCAGAAGAACCCCCACCACAAGAAGAGCCTGTGAGCACCCTAGAAGAACCTGCTCAAGAACAGGAAGAGTCCCCAGTAGGAGGAGGATCACCAGTTGAAGCAGAGCCTGAGGGCCCAGTCAACAGTGCACTTGCCAGTCCTATAGAGATGTTGAGGCAGTTCTATAACTTACCCGCACGTACACCTGATAGGTTAGCGGATAGTGCATGCACAGACACCAGTATCATCCCAGTGCTACGTAGATCCACACGCAGCACACAAGGCCAAATCCCTACCAGGTATAGGGAATGAGGTACAAAATGCCTACAGTGTAAATAGTTACCCAGTTGGGTATTGCCTACTGTTATTTAAGAAGTTAAATGTGTGCATTTAGTTACCCGTGAGGGCATAAAGACTTGCAGGCTGAGGACTGTGAGCAGCAAAAAACTGTCTGTTGTACATAGTTGCACTTCTTAAAGTGCCCCCTATTGGTTTTATATTAAAAGACCACTGAACAAAAACCCGTTTGGCGTGGCCGAAGACGTGGTCCAACACCTGGATCACTTATGCCCTGTAGCCACGCCCAGGGCCTACGTTGAGGGTTTTCAGACGGGTCCCTCATGCTGCTCATGTTGCACCTTCACCAGTGAGATGGACACCTGGTTATGGTACTCACTGTAACTTTGTTATGCGTTATTGTTATTATTATTATAATTGTTGTTGTTGTTGTTACCTGTTTTACAGAAATACTTCAGTCTGGGAGTACTGAATTGTACTAGGGGGGAATGTGGCACCCTGCTATTACAGGTACCACAGGACCCAAAAGGGTGCATGGACGGACTTCTCCACAAGAGGCCCTCATTACATAACAGACACCTCCACCCTTCCACCTCATACCACCAAAGGGAGCCCTGTTAGGGATATATATACGGAGGGTGGAGTTAGGTATATACGGAGGGTGGAGTTAGGTAGAGAGAGTGTGCTGACGCTTCAGATCAGTGAAGGAGCAGCACGTCTGCTGCTGTGTGTTGAGGGCCCCGAGTGTGGCCGGAGGCAGGGAGAGAGGAGTTGAGGGGGCAGAGGAGCATCTAAAGCTCGCCCAAGGACACAAGCCGGACACCAGGTCTGCGCCTACAGAGTCCTCTACACCCAGTAGGGACAACTGGCATACCAGGAGGATAGTGGTAGCCGGAGAAAAGTTCTATTACCAAGCAGACAGGTGAGAGAGTGAAACAGCATAGAAGCTAGGCCTAGTTCCAGGCTGGCCAGGAGCTTTAGAGATAGGAAGAAACGGACCAGGAGGCCTACTACATGCTCACTGGGGAGAGTCCAGAAGTGCACCCTTCCTACTAGGTACCCTGGACCATAAGGTAGATAAACAAAAAAAGCAGCCTCACCGTGTCCTCTTTGTATAGCTCAATCCGTTTTGCAATGCTGTGGGTCTCCAACAAATAGCCGTGACTTAAGGCTTCACATAAGAAAAATAAATTTGGTGAGTCCCAAGAATAATTAAAATCCTCAATTTATTAGAAAAAAATTAAAAGATCATACAGGTTGGGGATACATCTCAACGCGTTTCTGGCAGAAGCCCTTATTCACTGAGATACAGATTCCTTATGATACATGGTATAAAAACAAATGGTGACCAACCGTTGATCAATAAACACATATGTAAGCAATCAATCACATTTGAGAATAATCAGCATAATCACAAGGCTAAATCCAAGAAAGCCAGAGAAAAAGAGAGAGAAAAAAAAACAAACAAAAAAAAAAACAAAACACGACATTCAAATCTCTGAGATTTTGTATCCAGTTTGATAATCCAAAATAACTCTCTTAAAAAAAAACTCCTCCTAAGAGAGTTATTTTGGATTATCAAACTGGATACAAAATACCCCAATGGCATGAACTATAGGAATGATACCCTTTATCTATATTAGATCTCAGAGATTTGAATGTCGTGTTTTGGTTTTTTTTTTGTTTGTTTTTTTTTCTCTCTCTTTTTCTCTGGCTTTCTTGGATTTAGCCTTGTGATTATGCTGATTATTCTCAAATGTGATTGATTGCTTACATATGTGTTTATTGTTTTTATACCATGTATCATAAGGAATCTGTATCTCAGTGAATAAGGGCTTCTGCCAGAAACGCGTTGAGATGTATCCCCAACCTGTATGATCTTTTAATTTTTTTCTAATAAATTGAGGATTTTAATTATTCTTGGGACTCACCAAATTTATTTTTCGTACCCTGGACCATACCTGCCGTTACACCATTAAAGGTACTGAAGCGAATCCCCTGTGTGCGTGTCCATCATACCCCCTGACCCGACCGGGCCACCTCTCACCTGCATCCCTTCCATCAAGCCTGCCCCGGGGGCCTGCTCCGCCTGTTGGGGGCAGAAACATCCCAGCTGCCATCCCATCACCCCCGGAGGTCTGCAGCAGCGCCGGTACCCATTACCAGGAGCCACAGTTGGCGTCACGAGACAAACTGTTAACAAAACCCCTTTTAAAGAGTGACCCCAGAGTACGGGCCCGGGAGCCGACTGCCGTGACATCCCAAGGAGGTAAAGGCCCGGGTACCGAGTCCCCCATATCCCCTTGGGCGAGTCAGAAAGACTAGAAGCAATAGGATGAAACTAAATGGGAGGAGACACAGATTAGATATTAGAAAAAACTTTTTGACAGTGAGGGTGATCAATGAGTGGAACAGGCGGCCACGAGAGGTGGCGAGGTCTCCTTCAATGGAAGTCTTCAGAGGCTGGACAGACATCTGTCTGAGAAGGTTTAGTGACTCCTGCTTTGAGCAGCGGGTTGGACCAGATGACCCAGGAGGTCCCTTCCAACTCTACCATTCTATGATTCTATGAAAATTCACAGACACAGTGTCTTAAAATAAAATGGCGTCAGAAATGTACCACTAAAAATGCTCGTTACCCGAGTGTAGAACGGGTTCAATAGCTATTATGATATACTGTAATACAGACATTAGACGTTATATACTATACACATTGTTAAATCCCATCTGATGTCTGTACCACAGTCTACTGTACACTAATCCGTATACTGGATATGACTTATTTTGTACAGGGATATACAGTACACTGTACCAAGATATTTACCTTTTTCTCACTGTTTTCTATTTTTTTGTTATAGTCAGTATTACATTATTACTGCAGTTATATTAATATTACAGTATTACATGTTACTGTAATGGAAATCATCTTGCTCTATAGGAGGTGATCTGAGCTGCAGTATAAAGCTCTGGGTCTCCGATGAAACAAGACATGGAGTTAAGACTCCCTTAGACTTCAGTAGACAATGCAGTTAAGCTGGAGTCACTGATCGATGCTACGTTGACTTCGTTCACACCTTCTTGTCTGCTAATGCTGGTGTTTGGGGTCAGGAGGACCTGCTTAGGGGTTCACCACCAATTCGGACTGAGGATGAAATTAATCTGATGAAGGGTAATAAAAAAAATAGAGCATCGATGTCGGCAGGTTCAGCCTACGTTAAGCTAATGTGTATGGGACCTGTGCAGCCTGATAGCAGCATTACTTGGATCCCTGAGTGCAGAGTCCCTGGGAATAAGACATTTAGCTGTAGACTGACTTGAGTATGAAAAGAAGAAGATCAGCGTCTGTTATGGGATAATGAGGAAAGACGAGCGGCCGAGGGGCAGGCGGACGTGTAACATCATCTCCTCTTGTTATTACATTTTCCTCCACTCTCCAGGGCCAATAAAGGCCTAATATAATTGCATTACACCTGCTGCTCCACCACCTCCCAGGTTATCTCCTTAGTAAAAACCTAATTTGCTGCCAGCTGGTTGTTGAGAGGCGCCTGATGATCCCAAGCGAGAGGTTGTACAGTAAAGCTGATAGCTGTCACTTTCTCATAAAAACAAGCCGAGCGCGCTGTAGGTAAGTGTCTGCTGGCAGCCGTAAAGATCCAGATGAAAAATGTGGTACAAATCCCTCCAAACCTAACATATATCACTTATAATACTGGTGTCTCCTCATGTGGCACAGGGGTCTTTGGGTCCCCTCAGGCACCATGATCTGGTGCAACTTCTCTGGTACCGTCTGGTCTGTGGCACTTATAATAGATCTGAAGAGGGGAATCAAATATTGTATGATGAAAATGTCTGTGACTTTATATTAGACTTTTTGTCTCTGAATTATCACAATTCTGGAGTAAAACTTTTTGCAAAGTGAAAAAAACTTTTGCACAACCCATAGTTATGCCACTTTTGGTGTTTTTACACCAGTCCCATCCAGCACCACCAACTTTTTGTTAAAGTGGCCAGGACTTTGCCGGGAAGAAGGCATGGCCGAACACACTCTGTAGAAGCCATAAAAGTGTGTAAATTATAATAGAAATGTACTACAGGTCCTGACTGGAGACATTTCTTGTAGTGCAGCACAGCAGCTGAAAGATGCACCAATTTTGTCAAGAGGAGCCCACCTCCTCCGCCAGGAGCCCACCTCCTCCGCCAGGAGCCCTTAGTCTCCATCCACCGGGGTGCAGAATGTCAGTATGGAAGAATCAGGGCCATTATCTCCAATCCTCACAATTTTTAAAACCTCTGCTTGCTCTCAGTGACCGGGAACATTACTGTATAACTTCAGAGGATAAAATTCTGTATGGAAATAATACTTCTCATAATTGAGGGTTAGTTACAATGTATCAGACTAGGAGCTGTTCCACCAATTTAGAGGTTGATTCCCCAAAAAAACAAGGTAACCGCTATCCATAAATTAGGAAATAACTTGCTAATCTCTGGGGTCTGATTGTTGGGACCCCCAGAGGTCCTAAGAAGTCGGCTTTGGAACCCAGAGAATACGGCCCTACAGCACTGTCTTGAAAGGAGCGTAGGTGGACATGACCAAACTCAGGCTCCATGCTTTGTCTATGGGACTGCTGGAAATAGTGGAGTACAGCGCTCAGCTTTTTCGGCAGTCCCATTGACAGTGGATGGAGCGGAAGTTGAGGGTGAGCAACCCTGCTACACTCAAGATGTCTTCATTATATAGTGACTGTTTACATAAAACTGCAAAAACTTGTTAAAGGGAATCTGTTATCAGATTTTTGCTACCTAATCTGAGAGCAGTAAATGTAGGGGCAGAGACCCTGATTCCAGCGATGTATCACTTACTGGGCTGCTTGCTGTAGTTTTCATAAAATAACAGTTTCATCAGCAGGAGGTTAGCACTAGAGGACTAGTAAACCTGCTGCTAGGTAGTCCAGGCTCCCTCTACTGATTGGCAGCTTTCTGCCTATGCACAGTGTACACAGGAAGCAGCCAATCAGTGGTGAGGTCGGGGTTATACACAGCTCAGCATTCAGAGCACTGCTAGATCTACAGCAGAAATACATTTTTTTAATTACAACTATAGCACCCAGTAAGGTAGGTGACACATCGCTGGAATCAGGGTCTCTTTCTCTACTTTATGCTGCACTAAGATGGGGAAGCAAAAACCTGGTGTCAGATTCCTTTTAACAACATAACCCAAGAGTAAATTATAGAATGGAAATGTATTATTTTGGTTTAATGTGTCCTGATGCATCAGTTTTGAGTATGACGTTCATGCTTTCTCAGTACAGACGGGTATATATTAGTATATTTGTATGTAGAAGGCACATATTGCTGCTGACACATCCATCACAGAATTGCAGATGACGACCTCTGCACAATATGTTCCAATTTCACAGTTAAAAGTCATTATTGTGGCCCCCATCCGTTCAGCGAGCAGCTGCGAATCCACAGGAAATTTATTTTCCATATCGAAAACTGTGTAAATGTGATTCATAATGCAAATTCTCCAGAATCAGTGGCCACAATCCCCTCGTGTGGAGGTGGAGAGAAAAGGTGGAGAGAAAAGGCTGAGAACTGCAATAGTTAAATAATAAGGATGAGCAGTGAGACCTGGAGTAAGGTGGAGGTAAGTGGCCTCGGTAAGAAGGGGTCATCCGGCCACTCACAAAAATAACTGCCAGTCTAAAAATTATCCCTCTGCACCTCAACCCCATAACAGGGCACATTCATATCAGATAAGAAAGCATGCTACTCCAGTAAGGAGATAAGGGGCTGCCAAGCGAGAAAAGGGAAACAAGGATCCGTCAGCCATGTGATATTACCAGGCGTTAAATAGAATATAAGTAAATTAAACTTACTCCTTGTATAAGGGGTAACGTTTCTCCTTGTTGAGAGTGACATACCGGCTCTGGCATGCCAAGGTAAGGAGGCTTATTCGCCGTGCAATGCTCCGCTGGGAAAATTAATATGCAAATTACCTCCTCAGAGAGGAAGAGGACTTAATCTCTATAGCGCCACCTATTGGAAGCAGCAATCCTACAAGTCATTATTGACGCTTTAACGAGTCTTGCAATTTGACTTAGGATAAAAGCCAAATCAGGATCTCAATATTACTTTCCAGATCTCTGCTTGCAGTCAGTAAATGAGGACATTATTTACACCTAAAGGCTGAAAACCTGCCCTGACTGAATTCCGGATCTTAGGGCTTATTCAGACCTCTGTGCAAATCAGTCCGAGATCAGACTGCAAAGCATGGACTGGCTGCAGGTCTCCCGACCAAAGCCTCATATAAATACATGAAGATGCTTTTCTCCGGTCAGGAGACCTGCGGCCAGTCCGTGCATTGCGGTTTGAGATCGGACTGATTTGCAATCTATTCAATCCTCTGTGAGCTAAACAGGTCAGTAGTATAAACCTCTCTCCTCTTCTGAAAATATGTTACATTTTGCATGCGCTGCAACATTGTATCAGTGTAGAGTCCAGGCTGTTTAGCTCACACAGGAGTCACAGCGGCAAAAACGCTGCAGAAACACTTAAAAAACGCATGGTAGAAGGCCTGCCATGTCCCCAATGATAATCCGCATGTGCTGTGTACATCCTGCGGAAATTTCCGCTGCGGATTATCATTGCGGAAAAAAACGCAGCACTACCAATTATTTTGCGGAAGTGCTGCGTTTTCGCCGCCATTGACTTGCATTAGACCGCATGGATTCCGCATCACTGTATACGTAGATGCCCATTCCATGCGTTCCAATGTGCGGATGGTACCCAGGTCTAGAGGAGAGGAGACTCTCCTCCGTACCCGGGTACCATAGAAAACTGTAAAAAAAAAAGAATAAAATAAAAAATAAATGTATACTTACCTTCTGGCGGCCCCCGGTGCGCTCCTCCTCTCATGCCGGCAGATCGTGATGGACTGAAGGACCTGCGCTGACGTCATAGTCATGTGACGGGTCACGAGACGCTGATGTCGGCGCTTCAGTGAACCACTATCTGCCGGCAGCCAGGACCGAGCGAAGCAAGACTGCGGGGGCCATCGATAGGTAAGTATAGATTTATTTTTTATTTTTTGACATTCTTACGGTCACAGGATATAAATCTATGCCGGTTGCATGGATTTATATAGTGTGACCGAGTTGTCAAGCACTTTCCAAGTGATGCTAAAATCGCTTGGAAAGCGTTTGTCAACCCGCATGCGGAAATGCATGTGAAGAACACTTCACATTCGCATGTCCCTGGCAGGAAAACGCATGTACAATCCGCATGTACAATCCGCATGTACAATCCGCATGCGTTTTTTCTGCCAGGGAGATGCAGAAACGCTCAGGAAAAAATCCGGAGCATTTCTGCATCGTGGACACATAACCTAATAGGAACCTGTCACCAGGTATTTTCTGCCCCATCGGAGAGCAACATGATGTTGGAGCAGAGACCCTGATTCCAGTGATGTGTCACATAATGGCCGGCTTGTTACAGTTTTAATAAAATCTCTGTTTTCTCTGTTGAATATCTAACAGTGCTCAGAATGCGGAGCTCTGTATAACTCCACCCACACCACTGATTGGCAGCTTTCCTTGTACACTGTGCATAGGTAGAAAGCTGCCAATCAGTGGTGGGGGCTGAGTGATACAGAGCTCATGAATATGCAGGACTACATGGCAGCAGCTTTACTAGTCCTCTAGTAATTATCCCCTGCTGATAAAACAGTGATTTTATCAAAACCAAAGCAAGCAGCCCAGTAACGGACACATTGCTGGAATAATTGTCTCTGCCCCTATATTATGCTGCTCTTACATGTGGTAGTAACAACTTGGTGACAGATTCCCTTTAAATTGTAAGTCATCATCTATCCATAAAAAGAGGATAATTTACTGATCGCTGGGGTCCGTTAGCTATGACACCCTGTAATCCCAAGAATGGGGGGCAAAAACCCTAAGAACAGGGCTATGTGAGCCTCTTGATTGCAGCGGAAGTTTGCACACTTGACCTCCATTCCATTCAGGGTCGGGACAAGGGGCAGGCAGGGTCTACCTCCTGTCTACCCAAGGGGGGAGCATTTTGAAAAAAAAAATTTGCTTAATGCCTTCAGCCGCCCGCAACCTTCCTCCGGCCGCAGACATTCAGCACAGTGACGGTCAGGTTGCAGGCATGGGTGGTGAGCGATGTCAGTGACTGACATCGCTCACCTCTCTCTCTGTCCTGCGCCCCAGCCGTCGCTCCCTACCTGGTATAATGTCCCCCATCCTGAGCCCCTTCCTAGTATAATGTCCCCATCCTGGGCCCCATCCTATAACAGTGTCCCATATTTTGAGCCACTTCCTATAATAATGTTCTCCATTCTTCTCAAACTCATTTTGAAAAGAAACAAAGGATTCTTCCTCCGCTCTCACAACGTGCAGGACCTTCTTCTATGGCCAGCGCAGAAGCTGGCAGCTGACTTCTGCGCCCGCCACGAGCAGCTCATGACGTTACTGCCATGCGCCGCCCATAACGTGCAAGTCAACGTCAGCAGCCAGCCTCTGAATGGCTGACGACGTGTATTGCAGTGGAGAGAGCTGGCGGGTCTTTGCACCACAATACAGTTCACCTGAATGTGATTCGAAGATGTACATCTAAGTGAAATAGGTGCTGGTGTTGATGGGCCCCCCTCCACCTCTGGGCCCGATTGCAGTCATACCTTCTGCGAACACGATTGTTAAGCCCCTCCAAGTGACTGATGTTGTGACATGCCCAAGACAAGAGGAACTAGCAATCATGAGGGACTGAAATCATTACATACCAAAGAGCAAGAGGAACCAGCAGTGGAACAGAAGTAATGGGATGACCAGGACATGTGGAATCAGAAGTTATGAGAGACATACACACGTGGTCAAAATTGTTGGTACCCCTCGTTTAATGAAAGAAAAACCCACAATGGTCACAGAAATAACTTGAATCTGACAAAAGTAATAAATTAAAAATCTATGAAAATGAACAAATGAGGCTGAGTTCACACGATGCGTATTTAATGCGTTTCCGCTGCGTTTTTGCAGTTGCGTAAACGCCGCAGAAACGCATTAAAAACGCATGGTAGAAGGGCAGCAATGTTCCCCAATTGAAATCCGCATGTGCTGTGCCCATGATGCGGATTTTTCCGCAGCGTAAACGCTGCGCTCAAAAATCCGCAGCATGTCAATTTTGCGTAAACGCGGCGTTTTCGCCGCCATTGACTTGCATTAGAATGCGCCAATTCCGCAAGACTGCATCTGTACTTGCGCTATTGGCGCGTTCTAATGTGCGGATGGTACCCGGGTGTGGAGAAGATGAGACTCTCCTCCGGACCCAGGTACCATTAAAAAAGCTGTAAAACAAGAATAAAATAAAAAATAAATGTATACTTACCTTCTGTCGGCCCGCGCACCACTCCTGCTTGGTTCCCGGCACTTTGCAGTGAGTTGAAGGACCTGCGCTGACGTCAGAGTCATGTGACGGGTCACGTGACGCTGACGTCGGCAGGTCTTTCAATTCAAAGTTGCCGGCGAGGGAGAACGGATTGAGCAGGACAGCGCGGGCCATTGGAGGTAAGTATATACACTCTCTCGGGTCACACTATATAAATCCATGCTGTTTGCATGGATTTATATAGTGTGACCTAGTTGTCAAGCACTTTCCAGGTGATGCTAAAATCGCCTGGAAAGTGCTTGTCAATCCACATGCGGAAACACATGTGAATCCGCATGTATTCCGCAGGAAAAACGCATGCACAATCTGCATGTGTTTTTTCTGCCAGGGAGATGCAGAAATGATGCAGAAATTTTCTGCTTCATTTCTGCATCGTGTGCACATACCCTGAAAGTCAGACATTGCTTTTCAGCCCTGCTTCCACAGAATTTAAAAAAAAATTAAACTCATGAAATAGGCCTGGAGAGAAATGATGGTACCCCTGAAAATAATGCGACAAAAGGGACATGTTAAATTAAGTTGTGTCCACTAATTAGCATCACAGGTGTCTACAATCTTGTAATCAGTCAGTGGGCCTGTATATGGGGCTACAGATACTCACTGTGCTGTTTGGTGACATGGTGTGTATGTGGCGCCCCTGAGGGTTCGGTCGCCACAAGGGGGGATACTGCAGCCTGTCAGCAGGTGTAGTGTCTCCTCACCCAGGTAAGGAAGGTGCACTGGTCAGGACCATGAATCTACATTCAACACTACACACTCCTGACCTATGGGAGGCAAGTATGCACCATAGTGCTGCCTCAGCAGGATCACGAGTGGGGGAACCAAAAGATAGGGGAACCATATAGTGGGTGGAAGGGTAGAACACACTTTTAGGTTACACACATAGTTTCATATATAATAGCCAGCCATCTTAAGCACAAGGTTCTTGGTTCCTGGCTCCAGTTCTTGATTCCTGGTTCTTGGAGTGTGATCTTCACAGCTGGCAGCGGCCTTGTGTAGGAGCCTGCAGCATGTTGAAGATGCACGGTCCTCGTGCTCTGACCTTGACACGAGGAGCGGGAAGGAGTTAACAGTGTCTCTACCCCGGTCAAGTTTCCTTGCTTAAGAAGGTCGGGAGCTATAGTAACAGCTCCACAAGCAAAAGGATCCCAGGGAGCACGGACGGAGCGGCGTACGCCACCTGTACTCTCCATTCTGGCCCTGCCAGTGGGACTCCTGCTGCAAGAGGGCTACCGGCCCCCGACATCTGACTTTGCCACTTCACGTCTCTGTCAGAGAAGCCCGGTAGGCTACAGTGGATCCCGTCGGGTGACAGGCGGAACGGAATTGCCGCCTTACCCTATATCTGTGCATAGTCCAGAGGGAGACCCAGCCTTTGCATGCACACGGACAGGAGAGGTTCAAAGGGGACTACTAGGAACACTCTGAGTGTCCTGATCCAGGCACCTGAAGCACCTGGGTGCGCTGAGCCCTCATCCCTGGTGGCCGCAGTGATCCGTGAGGAGCAGGGAGAAGCCTTGCGGCTGAGCTAAGAGAACTGTGAGTAAAAACCCTGGAAGACTATCCCTATGGCCTCCAGACTCTTTATTTCCACACTGCACCACACAGCACCTGAGTGACCCAGGACTACTGTCCCCATCCTCCTGTCCCATCTGCCCTGAGGCACAGCTCCGCTTGTGGGGAGTTACACCATCGCAAGCTGCCACAACATCCAGCCTCAGAGGACTGCTAGCAGCGCTGGTGGCGCATCACCAGACACCGCAGGTGGCGTAGTCGATAATACCACTCAAGCCTGAATGCCCAAACATCATTTTTAATGTGACGGCCCTGGGCACGGAACGGGTCCGGTCCACGACTGCATCCCCCCCCTAACATCTGACTCGGTTCCGAGTACCCCCACCATCTTCCCATGGCAGGGCTGCGAGCGTCACATGTACCACACTCAACATGGACCAGAGGAAGCAAAGGAAAGAGTTGTCTCAGGAGATTAGAATGAAAATTATAGACATGCATGTTAAAGGTAAAGGTTATAAGACCATCTCCAAGCAGCTTGATGTTTCTGTGACTACAGCTGCACATATTATTCAGAAATTTATGATCCATGGGACTGTAGCCAACCTCCCTGGACGTGGCCGCAGGAGGAAAATTGATGACAAATCAAAGATACGGATAATATGAATGTTAACAAAAGAGCCCAGGAAAACTTCTAAAGAGATTAAATGTGAACTTCAAGCTCAAGGAACATCAGTGTCAGATCGCACCATCCGTCATTGTTTGATCCAAAGTGGACTTCATGGGAGACGACCAAGGAGAACACCATTGTTGAAAAAAAATCATAAAAAAAGCCAGACTGGAATTTGCCAAACTACATGTTGACAAGCCACAAAGTTTCTGGGAGAATGTCCTATGGACAGATGAGACAAAATGGAAGTTTTTGGCAAGGCACATCAGCTCTATGTTCACAGATGGAAAAATGAAGTGTGGCACCCCAGGTCTGGTCGCCACAGTGGCAGCAATGTCATGTCTGAGAGCAGGTGGGAGGTTCCCTGGTTGGGGACAATTAGCATGCAGCACCTCCTGCCTCAGTCCAGGGAGGGGAGAAACCTGCCCCTTTATAAACTGGATCTGGGGTGGGGTTAGAGACCAGTTAGAGAGAAGTTCCAGTGAAGTTGCAGTTAGGGACACGTCAGCAGCAGGCTGAGGAGTCCCTGTAGGCAGAGGAGGAACACAAGGCCAGGAGGGGAGCTAGCAGAGTTCGTCCTGGCTAGAGACTTACAAAGCCGGACACTGGAGTCCGAGGCTGTGAGGGTTATAAGCCCAGCAGCAGAAAACCACCACGCAGGGGACTTCAAGTCCTCTGGCCCAAGGAAGCCCGGAGGCTCAGCCACACGAGAGGGACCACTACTGCCCCGGAGGGGTGAGAAGTACGGAAGGCCCGAGTCGCGAGTCATACGGGTGAGAACAACACAGTACACTCAGTGACGTGGGCTACCACCACACTACAGCGGGATAGCCAAGAAAGAGTGAAGTCAGCACGGTAGGCCTACAAACTCCCCCTGACCAGTGGGATTTCCCAGTTGCTCTCAGACTGACCAGGCCTCCATTGTTAACCGGTATTCCAGACGGGTGCCTTAATACCACCAACAGTAAAGACCCTGAATTGCATGACAGACTCCGTGTGGTTACTGCTGCTCTTGCGCACCATCACCACCAACATCCCTATTTACTGCCCTGAGGCTATACTCCTCCCGTGGGGAGTTATACTACCCTCAGCTGCACCCACAACACCAGCCTCAGCGGTCTGCCCTGCAGCGGCGGTTCACTCTGACCGCAATCAACGGGTGGCGTAGTCGGACATTTAATCACAAAACCATATAAATAGACCGCCATTTGGGTTGACCACCCTGAGCCACAGGACCGGGTCCCCGCCACGCAAGGACTACAACCCCCAGCATCCACAAAAGGTCCGGTTCCGGGTATCCCCACACACACACGGCCCAGGGGGCGCGTCAGAAGCATATCAAGAAAAGAGCACTGTCCCTACTGTGAAACATGGAGGAGGCTCTGTTATGTTCTGGGGCTGCTTTGCTGCATCTGATACAGGGTGTCTTGAATCTGTGCAGGGTACAAAGAAATCTCAAGACTATCAAGGGATTCTAGAGAGAAATGTGCTGCCCAGTGTCAGAAAGCTTGGTCTCAGTCGCAGGTCATGGGTCTTGCAACAGGATAATGACCCAAAACACACAGCTAAAAACACCCAAGAATGGCTAAGAGGAAAACATTGGACTATTCTGAAGTGGACTTCTATGAGTCCTGACCTAAATCCTATTGAGCATCTTTGGAAAGAGCTGAAACATGGCGTCTGGAAAAGGCAACCTTCAAACACGAGACAACTGGAGCAGTTTGCTCATGAGGAGTGGGCCAAAATACCTGTCAAGAGGTGCAGAAGTCTCATTGACAGTTACAGGAATCGTTTGATTGCAGTGATTGCCTCAAAAGGTTGTTCAACAAAATATTAAGTTAAGAAGAACCATCATTTCTGTCCCGGCCTATTTCATGAGTTTAATTTTTTTTTTAATTCTGTGGAAGCAGAAAAGCAATGTCTGACTTTCATGTGTTCATTTTCATAGATTTTTAATTTATTATTACTTTTGTCAGATTCAAGTTATTTCTGTGACCATTGTGGGTTTTTCTTTCATTAAACGAGGAGTACCAACAATTTTGACCACGCGTGTAAGTTATATCAGAAGTCTAGAACCGGTGGAACTAGCAGTGATGAGGGACAGAAGTCATGAGATACCTAGAACCAAAGGAATCAGAAAAAATGAAGGACATGAAATGCCTAGAATATGAAAAACCAACAGTGATAAGGGACTGAACTTATGAGATGCCTAAAACATGAGGAATTAGCATTGATGTGAAACGTGGGTAATGAGACGCCTAAAACATGAAAAAACAGCAGTGATCTGAGACGTGGTAAGGAGATGCCCGAGCCCTGAGGAACCAGAAATGAAGAACGGAATTAATGAGATGCCCAAAACATAAGGAACCAGCAGTGGTATGGGACTGAAGTAATAAGATAAATGAAAAAGACTGACTGTCACTTCCAAAACACAAAACTGGTGTATACAGGTGCTTACTAAGAGCAGCCATCTCCATATATAACTAACAAATAAAGTAGCATCCTGTAACGCTAAGTATGCAAACATGAAATATATGAAATTTGAATAGCAGTACATGAGAAACCAACAGTGATAAGGGACTGAACTTATGAAATGCCTAAAACATAAGGAACTAGCAGTCATATGAGACGTGGGTCATGAGATGCCCGGGACCTGAGGAACCAGCAGTGACGCGAGATGTGGGTCAGGAGATGCCTAGAACATGAGGAACCAGTAGTAATGTGAGACATGGATCATGACATGCCTAGAACATGAGGAACCAGCAGTGATGTGAGATGTGAATCATGAGATGCCTAGAACATGAGGAATCAGTAGTGATGTGAGAAGTGGGTCAGGAGATGCCTAGAACATGAGGAACCAGCAGTGATGTGAGATGTGGGTCAGGAGATGCCTAGAACATAACATGAGGAACCAGCAGTGATGTGAGTTGTGGGTCAGGAGATGCCTAGAACATGAGGAATCATTAGTGATGTGAGAAGTGGGTCAGGAGATGCCTAGAACATGAAGAACCAGCAGTGATGTGAGATGTGGGTCAGGAGATGCCTAGAACATAACATGAGGAACCAGCAGTGATGTGAGTTGTGGGTCAGGAGATGCCTAGAACATGAGGAATCAGTAGTGATGTGAGAAGTGGGTCAGGAGATGCCTAGAACATGAGGAACCAGCAGTGATGTGAGATGTGGGTCAGGAGATGCCTAGAACATGAGGAATCAGTAGTGATGTGAGACGTGGGTCCAGGAGATGCCTAGAACATGAGGAACCAGCAGTGATGTGAGACGTGGGTCAGGAGATGCCTAGAACATGAGGAATCAGTAGTGATGTGAGATGTGGGTCAGGAGATGCCTAAAACATGAGGAATCAGTAGTGATGTGAGACGTGGGTCAGGAGATGCCTAGAACATGAGGAACCAGCAGTGACGTGAGACGTGGGTCAGGAGATGCCTAAAACATGAGGAATCAGTAGTGATGTGAGACGTGGGTCAGGAGATGCCTAGAACATGAGGAACCAGCAGTGATGTGAGACGTGGGTCAGGAGATGCCTAGAACATGAGGAACCAGCAGTGATGTGAGACTTGGGTCAGGAGATGCCTAAAACATGAGGAATCAGTAGTGATGTGAGACGTGGGTCAGGAGATGCCTAGAACATGAGGAATCAGTAGTGATGTGAGATGTGGGTCAGGAGATGCCTAAAACATGAGGAATCAGTAGTGATGTGAGACGTGGGTCAGGAGATGCCTAGAACATGAGGAACCAGCAGTGACGTGAGACGTGGGTCAGGAGATGCCTAAAACATGAGGAATCAGTAGTGATGTGAGACGTGGGTCAGGAGATGCCTAGAACATGAGGAACCAGCAGTGATGTGAGACGTGGGTCAGGAGATGCCTAGAACATGAGGAACCAGCAGTGATGTGAGACGTGGGTCAGGAGATGCCTAGAACATGAGGAACCAGCAGTGATGTGAGACGTGGGTCAGGAGATGCCTAAAACATGAGGAATCAGTAGTGATGTGAGACGTGGGTCAGGAGATGCCTAGAACATGAGGAACCAGCAGTGATGTGAGATGTGGGTCAGGAGATGCCTAGAACATGAGGAACCAGCAGTGATGTGAGACGTGGGTCAGGAGATGCCTAAAACATGAGGAATCAGTAGTGATGTGAGACGTGGGTCAGGAGATGCCTAGAACATGAGGAACCATCAGTGATGTGAGACGTGGGTCAGGAGATGCCTAGAACATGAGGAACCAGCAGTGATGTGAGACGTGGGTCAGGAGATGCCTAGAACATGAGGAACCAGCAGTGATGTGAGACGTGGGTCAGGAGATGCCTAGAACATGAGGAACCAGCAGTGATGTGAGACGTGGGTCAGGAGATGCCTAGAACATGAGAAACCAGCAGTGATGTGAGACGTGGGTCAGGACATGCCTAGAACATGAGAAACCAGCAGTGATGTGAGATGTGGGTCAGGAGATGCCTACAACATGAAGAATCAGTAGTGATGTGAGACGTGGGTCAGGAGATGCCTAAAACATGAGGAATCAGTAGTGATGTGAGACGTGGGTCAGGAGATGCCTAGAACATGAGGAACCAGCAGTGATGTGAGACGTGGGTCAGGAGATGCCTAGAACATGAGGAACCAGCAGTGATGTGAGACGTGGGTCAGGAGATGCTTAGAACATGAGAAACCAGCAGTGATGTGAGACGTGGGTCAGGAGATGCCTAGAACATGAGAAACCAGCAGTGATGTGAGATGTGGGTCAGGAGATGCCTACAACATGAAGAATCAGTAGTGATGTGAGACGTGGGTCAGGAGATGCCTAGTACATGAGGAACCAGCAGTGATGTGAGATGTGGGTCAGGAGATGCCTAGAACATGAGGAACCAGCAGTGATGTGAGACTTGGGTCAGGAGATGCCTAAAACATGAGGAATCAGTAGTGATGTGAGACGTGGGTCAGGAGATGCCTAGAACATGAGGAATCAGTAGTGATGTGAGATGTGGGTCAGGAGATGCCTAAAACATGAGGAATCAGTAGTGATGTGAGACGTGGGTCAGGAGATGCCTAGAACATGAGGAACCAGCAGTGACGTGAGACGTGGGTCAGGAGATGCCTAAAACATGAGGAATCAGTAGTGATGTGAGACGTGGGTCAGGAGATGCCTAGAACATGAGGAACCAGCAGTGATGTGAGACGTGGGTCAGGAGATGCCTAGAACATGAGGAACCAGCAGTGATGTGAGACGTGGGTCAGGAGATGCCTAGAACATGAGGAACCAGCAGTGATGTGAGACGTGGGTCAGGAGATGCCTAAAACATGAGGAATCAGTAGTGATGTGAGACGTGGGTCAGGAGATGCCTAGAACATGAGGAACCAGCAGTGATGTGAGATGTGGGTCAGGAGATGCCTAGAACATGAGGAACCAGCAGTGATGTGAGACGTGGGTCAGGAGATGCCTAAAACATGAGGAATCAGTAGTGATGTGAGACGTGGGTCAGGAGATGCCTAGAACATGAGGAACCATCAGTGATGTGAGACGTGGGTCAGGAGATGCCTAGAACATGAGGAACCAGCAGTGATGTGAGACGTGGGTCAGGAGATGCCTAGAACATGAGGAACCAGCAGTGATGTGAGACGTGGGTCAGGAGATGCCTAGAACATGAGGAACCAGCAGTGATGTGAGACGTGGGTCAGGAGATGCCTAGAACATGAGAAACCAGCAGTGATGTGAGACGTGGGTCAGGACATGCCTAGAACATGAGAAACCAGCAGTGATGTGAGATGTGGGTCAGGAGATGCCTACAACATGAAGAATCAGTAGTGATGTGAGACGTGGGTCAGGAGATGCCTAAAACATGAGGAATCAGTAGTGATGTGAGACGTGGGTCAGGAGATGCCTAGAACATGAGGAACCAGCAGTGATGTGAGACGTGGGTCAGGAGATGCCTAGAACATGAGGAACCAGCAGTGATGTGAGACGTGGGTCAGGAGATGCTTAGAACATGAGAAACCAGCAGTGATGTGAGACGTGGGTCAGGAGATGCCTAGAACATGAGAAACCAGCAGTGATGTGAGATGTGGGTCAGGAGATGCCTACAACATGAAGAATCAGTAGTGATGTGAGACGTGGGTCAGGAGATGCCTAGTACATGAGGAACCAGCAGTGATGTGAGATGTGGGTCAGGAGATGCCTAGAACATGAGGAATCAGTAGTGATGTGAGATGTGGGTCAGGAGATGCCTAGAACATGAGAAACCAGCAGTGATGTGAGATGTGGGTCAGGAGATGCCTAGAACATGAGGAACCAGCAGTGATGTGAGATGTGGGTCAGGAGATGCCTAAAACATGAGGAACCAGCAGTGATGTGAGATGTGGGTCAGGAGATGCCTAGAACATGAGGAACCAGCAGTGATGTGAGACGTGGGTCAGGAGATGCCTAGAACATGAGAAACCAGCAGTGATGTGAGATGTGGGTCAGGAGATGCCTACAACATGAAGAATCAGTAGTGATGTGAGACGTGGGTCAGGAGATGCCTAGTACATGAGGAACCAGCAGTGATGTGAGATGTGGGTCAGGAGATGCCTAGAACATGAGGAATCAGTAGTGATGTGAGATGTGGGTCAGGAGATGCCTAGAACATGAGAAACCAGCAGTGATGTGAGATGTGGGTCAGGAGATGCCTAGAACATGAGGAACCAGCAGTGATGTGAGATGTGGGTCAGGAGATGCCTAAAACATGAGGAACCAGCAGTGATGTGAGATGTGGGTCAGGAGATGCCTAGAACATGAGGAACCAGCAGTGATGTGAGACGTGGGTCAGGAGATGCCTAGAACATCAGGAACCAGCAGAGATGTGAGACGTGGGTCAGGAGATGCCTAGAACATGAGGAACCAGCAGTGATGTGAGATATGGGTCATGAGATGCCTAGAATATGAGGAACCAGCAGTGATGTGAGATGTGGGTCATGAGATGCCTAGAACATGAGGAACCAGCAGTGATGTGAGATGTGGGTCATGAGATGCCTAGAACATCAGGAACCAGCAGAGATGTGAGACGTGGGTCAGGAGATGCCCGGGACCTGGGGAGTCAGCAGTGATGAGGCACAGAAACCATGAAATCTGAATGGTGATAAGGTCAGTGATGAGGGTCAAAATAACTAAAATGCCTGTACCCTGAGGAACCTGCAGTGATAAGGGAGAGAGGTCATGATATTCCCTTTCTCTGCTCTACTACCAGCTTTCCTCTCCATGTTACTTTGCATTCGATGGCAGATCTACTTTGCATTTCATTGTGATTCACACTTTGTCTCCGCTGTTAATTCCAGACCTCCAGGTTGTTGGAGTGAGGAAGGAACAAAAATTGCAATTATCATCATTTTCGTCCCCTAATTGCAGATAAATAGGCGAGGTGTGCAGATTAATAAATAGATCCCGCAGCCCCTTACCGTTATTTCACCTCTCAAGAAATTAAACTCTGAACACAGGACTGATAAGTGTAGGAAAGCTGCACCAAGAATGCAAAAGACCCAGGTAGTGGAGAGATCTGAGAGGGGATGAGGGCGAGGACTGCACCTCCTCTAATATAGGGGCGATAGATCAATTATTACCCGAGAGGAATTGCTAAAATAGCAATATGACATATTCCAAGGTCATCATAGAAATTTTCTGTTGAGAAGTCTCATACAAATGAAGTCCATGGAAAGAGAGTCACAGTACAGTCCAATTTCTCTGTTCTGTCCTCCGTAAGTCAGAACCTAACATGCCACAGAATTATGAATGCAGCTCTGAATGTGCACCGAGTATCAGATGATGGTCTGCCTACAAAGCTTTTCAACATTACATATAGATTTAACCTTTGAAATAGGATTTCATGCACCTTCCCTTATCTTTCCTCTATCTCTTCTCTAGCGCTGTATTTGCACAGGATTTACAGGGGCAATTTCTGACAAAGACACAAGGAATGATGCAGCTGAGACGTGACCTTTCCAATGGAAATAAATGCACATAACTGATCTTAATATCAGAAAAAAAATACCAAAAGAAACAGACACCAAAAAAATAACATGTCTTTAGTAAAAGTTATAGGGAGGGAGGACGTCCAGCTGCCAGTCAGACATAAACGTGGACTGAGCCACACATCTAATGGCTCGTACGTGCCCCTGAGGCTCATGATTGTATGAAGCTTCTTTCTAGCATCATTGTAATAAGTGTCTGCCATGTCCAGCCTCCCGCTGGGACATGTTAGCTTTATCCTGCGCCTTGTTACAAATGAAATGTAGAAAGAGCTCTGCTGGAAGAGAAGGAAAGGTGATTGCACTCAGCAGGACGCAGACTTTTCTATGGATTTTGATAGGCTTCTGATGTTGGAAATCTTCCATAGACACATCCTTAACCCAACATTACTTCCATTACCGAAAGAAAGAAAGAAAGCCACCTTGATTACAAGGACACTGAAGAAGCTATAATACTGCCCCTATGTACAAGAATATAACTAATATAATACTGCCCCCTATGTACAAGAATGTAACTACTATAATACTGCCCCTATGTACAAGAATATAACTACTATAATACTGTGCCTATGTACAAGAATATAACTACTATAATACTGATCCTATGTGCAAGAATATGACTACTATAATACTACCCCCTATGTACAAGAATATAACTACAATAATACTGTTCCTATGTACAAGAATATAACTACAATAATACTGTTCCTATGTACAAGACTATAACTACAATAATACTGTTCCTATGTACAAGAATATAACTACAATAATACTGTTCCTATGTACAAGACTATAACTACAATAATACTGTTCCTATGTACAAGAATATGACTACTATAATACTACCCCCTATGTACAAGAATATAACTACTATAATACTGCCCCCTATGTACAAGAATATAACTACTATAATACTGCCCCCTATGTACAAGAATATAACTACTATAATACTGCCCCTATGTACAAGACTATAACTACAATAATACTGTTCCTATGTACAAGACTATAACTACAATAATACTGCTCCTATGTACAAGAATATAACTACTATAATACTGGCTCTATGTACAAGAATATAACTACTATAATACTGCCCCCTACGTGCAAGAATATAACTACTATAATACTGCCCCTATGTACAAGAATATAACTACTATAATACTGCCCCTATGTACAAGAATATAACTACTATAATACTGCTCCTATGTACAAGAATATAACTACTATAATACTGCTCCTATGTACAAGAATATAACTACTATAATACTGCCCCTATGTACAAGAATATAACTACTATAATACTGCTCCTATGTACAAGAATATAACTACTATAATTCTGTGCCTATGTACAAGAATATAACTACTATAATACTGCTCCATATGTACAAGAATATAACTACTATAATACTGCTCCTATATACAAGAATATAACTACTATAATACTGAACCATATGTACAAGAATATAACTACAATAATACTGCTCCTATATACAAGAATATAACTACTATAATATTGCCCCCTATGTACAATAACAGAACTACTATAATACTGCCCTCTATGTACAAGAATATAACTACTATAATACTGCTCCCTATGTACAAGAATATAACTACTATAATACTGCCCCCTATGTACAAGAATATAACTACTCTAATACTGCTCCCTATGTACAAGAATATAACTACTATAATACTGCTCCCTATGTACAAGAATATAACTACTATAATACTGTGCCTATGTACAAGAATATGACTACTATAATACAGCCCCTATGTACAAGAATATAACTGCTATAATACTGCCCCTATATACCAGAATATAACTACTATAATACTGCCCCTATGTACAAGAATATAACTACTATAATACTGCCCCTATGTACAGGAATATAGCTACTATAATACTGCCTCTATGTACAAGAATATAACTACTATAATACTGCCCCCTATGTACAAGAATATAACTACTATAATACTGCTCCCTATGTACAAGAATATAACTACTATAATACTGCCCCTATGTACAAGAATATAACTACTATAATACTGCTCCCTATGTACAAGAATATAACTACTATAATACTGCTCCCTATGTACAAGAATATAACTACTATAATACTGCCCCCTATGTACAAGAATATAACTACTCTAATACTGCTCCCTATGTACAAGAATATAACTACTATAATACTGCTCCCTATGTACAAGAATATAACTACTATAATACTGTGCCTATGTACAAGAATATGACTACTATAATACAGCCCCTATGTACAAGAATATAACTGCTATAATACTGCCCCTATGTACCAGAATATAACTACTATAATACTGCCCCTATGTACAAGAATATAACTACTATAATACTATCCCTATGTACAAGAATATAACTACTATAATACTGCCCCTATGTACAAGAATATAACTACTATGATACTACCCCTATGTACAAGAATATAACTACTATAATACTGTCCCTATGTACAAGAATATAACTACTATAATACTGCCCCCTATGTACAAGAATATAACTACTATAATACTGCCCCTATGTACAAGAATATAACTACTATAATACTGCTCCATATGTACAAGAATATAACTACTATAATACTGCTCCTATATACAAGAATATAACTACTATAATACTGACCCATATGTACAAGAATATAACTATAATAATACTGCTCCTATATACAAGAATATAACTACTATAATATTGCCCCCTATGTACAATAACATAACTACTATAATACTGCCCCCTATGTACAAGAATATAACTACTATAATACTGCTCCCTATATACAAGAATATAACTACTATAATACTGCCCCCTATGTACAAGAATATAACTACTATAATACTGCCCCCTATGTACAAGAATATAACTACTATAATACTGCTCCCTATGTACTAGAATATAACTACTATAATACTGTGCCTATGTACAAGAATATAACTACTATAATACTGCTCCTTTGTACAAGAATATGACTACTATAATACTGCCCCTATGTAACAGAATATAACTGCTATAATACTGCCCCTATGTACAAGAATATAACTACTATAATACTGCCCCTATGTACAAGAATATAACTACTATAATACTGTCCCTATGTACAAGAATATAACTACTATAATACTGCCCCCTATGTACAAGAATATAACTACTATAATACTGCCCCTATGTACAATAATATAACTACTATAATACTGCCCCTATGTACAAGAATATAACTACTATAATACTGCCCCCTATGTACAAGAATATAACTACTATAATACTGCCCCTATGTACAAGAATATAACTACTATAATACTGCCCCCTATGTACAACAATATAACTACTATAATATTGCCCCCTATGTACAAGAATATAACTACTATAATACTGCCCCTATGTACAAGAATATAACTACTATAACACTGCTCCCTATGTAAAAGAATATAACTACTATAATACTGCCCCCTATGTACAAAAATATAACTACTATAATACTGCCTTCTATGTGCAAGAATAAAACTACTATAATACTGCCCCCTATGTACAAGAATATAACTACTATAATACTGCCCCCTATGTACAAGAATATAACTACTATAATACTGCCCCTATGTACAAGAATGTAACTACTATAATACTGCCCCTATGTACAATATAACTACTATAATACTGCCCCTATGTACAAGAATGTAACTATTATAATACTGCCCCTATGTACAATATAACTACTATAATACTGCCCCTATGTACAAGAATGTAACTACTATAATACTGCCCCTATGTACAATATAACTACTATAATACTGCCGCCTATGTACAAGAATATAACTACTATAATACTGCCTCCTATGTACAAGAATATAACTACTATAATACTGCCCCCTATATACAAGAATATAGCTACTATAATACTGCCCCTATGTACAAGAATATAACTACTATTATACTGACCCTATGTACAAGAGTGTAACTATATTAATACTGCCCCTATGTACAATATAACTACTATAATACTGCCCCTATGTACAAGAATGTAACTACTATAATACTGCCCCTATGTACAATATAACTACTATAATACTGCCCCCTATATACAAGAATATAACTACTATAATACTGCCCCTATGTACAAGAATATAACTACTATAATACTGCCCCTATGTACAAGAGTGTAACTACTATAATACTGCCCCTATGTACAATATAACTACTATAATACTGCCCCTATGTACAAGAATGTAACTACTATAATACTGCTCCTATGTACAAGAATATAACTACTATAATACTGCCCCCTGTGTACAATATAATTACTATAATACTGCCCCTATGTATAAGAATATAAGTACTATAATACTGCCCCTATGTAC
Source organism: Phyllobates terribilis (assembly GCF_046119375.1). Lineage (NCBI taxonomy): Eukaryota > Metazoa > Chordata > Amphibia > Anura > Dendrobatidae > Phyllobates > Phyllobates terribilis. The sequence goes on along the minus strand of NW_027362768.1, from coordinate 159,177,284 downwards.
AAGAATATAACTACTATAATACTGCCCCTATGTACAAGAATATAACTACTATAATACTGCTCCTATGTACAATATAACTACTATAATACTGCCTCTATGTACAATATAACTACTATAATACTGCCCCTATGTACAAGAATGTAACTACTATAATACTGCCCGTATGTACAATATAACTACTATAATACTGCCCCTATGTACAAGAATGTAACTACTATAATACTGCCCCTATGTACAATATAACTACTATAATACTGCCTCCTATGTACAAGAATATAACTACTATAATACTGCCTCCTATGTACAAGAATATAACTACTATAATACTGCCCCTATATACAAGAATATAGCTACTATAATACTGCCCCTATGTACAAGAATATAACTACTATTATACTGACCCTATGTACAAGAGTGTAACTATATTAATACTGCCCCTATGTACAATATAACTACTATAATACTGCCCCTATGTACAAGAATGTAACTACTATAATACTGCCCCTATGTACAATATAACTACTATAATACTGCCCCCTATATACAAGAATATAACTACTATAATACTGCCCCTATGTACAAGAATATAACTACTATAATACTGCCCCTATGTACAAGAGTGTAACTACTATAATACTGCCCCTATGTACAATATAACTACTATAATACTGCCCCTATGTACAAGAATGTAACTACTATAATACTGCTCCTATGTACAAGAATATAACTACTATAATACTGCCCCCTATGTACAATATAATTACTATAATACTGCCCCTATGTATAAGAATATAAGTACTATAATACTGCCCCTATGTACAAGAATATAACTACTATAATACTGCCCCTATGTACAAGAATATAACTACTATAATACTGCTCCTATGTACAATATAACTACTATAATACTGCCCCTATGTACAATATAACTACTATAATACTGCCCCTATGTACAAGAATGTAACTACTATTGTCGGGGTAAAAGAGAATGTATATATATTTTCTCTACTTTTATACTTTTATACGCTTTGCTTATGTACTAACCACCATTTTGTGTCTTATAACAATAAGCTTTCCTTGCTACGTATTACTCAAATCGAAACTTAAACTAAGACAGTTCCAGTGTTGCCAAGATTTATTTCAGAGAAACGAAACAAGATTATAAGCTGACGGCTGCAATATCTGCCCAGAGACTGAGATAAGGAGATGTGGACCAATCAGGAGTGGTCAGACACTGGACTTTCATGGCTTACCCCGCTCCGGACAACCTCTTTCCCCTCCCATTATGTAGTGTATTTAGGTTTGTGCATGTAAAAAATAAACACAGAACATTGCTGAGAACGTTGTCTGTAGTAGTCTTTTGAGCGTGCTCTGAGTTTGAACCAGCTTGTTGTCTGACTCATTCTTTGAATGGTTGACCCATGCTCATAGCCTTAATTTGGAGTGACTGGAGGACGAGTGGAATGTCATCACGACCCCCACAAATGGCGCTCAACGTGTGGCGTGGCTAGCGGTACGCCGCCCTCCCGGACCCATATCGCTGATTTCCCTGGTGGTGACCGCGGTGGCTGAATTTGAGGCCTGATCAACCTCCATCGAACACGGTAAGTTGAGATGTATTTTATATGTCTCACTTGCCTGTGTGTCAGCCGCAGCGGTTCCTGTTGGGTTGTCAGGTTGGATCTGGGTGGGTGACCGGTCGAGTGGTGAGACCTCAGGCGTCCCGCACCACGTCCTGAACCAGCAAGTGTTAAAACGAGTGACGTCGCATGCCTGCGCGTGCTCGTGTGAACACCATCTCCTCCTCCTCCGGTCACTGAACTCTCTTTAGATAGCTGCCTCCCGTGACTGATAATCGAGGTTTCAAAGCATTCCTGAATTGTAGTGTAAGGGAGAAAGGATCTGTGACGAATTGAGGTGTACTCTTCGTCTTATACAGAGAAATCTCATAAGGAGGGGTTCTGCTGTCAGGATCTGTGACGAATTGAGGTGTACTCTTCGTCTTATACAGAGAAACCTCATAAGGAGGTGTTGTGCTGTCAGGATCTGTGACGAATTGAGGTGTACTCTTCGTCTTATACAGAGAAACCTCATAAGGAGGGGTTCTGCTGTCAGGATCTGTGACGAATTGAGGTGTACTCTTCGTCTTATACAGAGAAACCTCATAAGGAGGTGTTCTGCTGTCAGGATCTGTGACGAATTGAGGTGTACTCTTCGTCTTATACAGAGAAACCTCATAAGGAGGTGTTCTGCTGTCAGGATCTGTGACGAATTGAGGTGTACTCTTCGTCTTATACAGAGAAACCTCATAAGGAGGGGTTCTGCTGTCAGGATTTGTGACGAATTGAGGTGTACTCTTCGTCTTATACAGAGAAACCTCATAAGGAGGGGTTTTGCTGTCAGTCAGGGTGCCGTGGTGAGTCGTACTGTAAAGTCGCCATTCAAGGTTAGGAAAAAGGGATAGATGAGGGGTCTCTCTGTCTTATCAGTGTATTGAGGAGTACTCTACACTGACGGGTGGCGACCTGTAGACTGCACCAGTGATCTGAGTCGCGACAGATCATTGCATTCTATAAGAAAATGTTGCGTATATTCAAATTTGAAAGATCTCGTAAGTTGAGGAATGCTGCTGTGGGAGTTAAGCCAATTAGTGGAGTTACGGGAAGGCAAGAAGAATGTTAGGAATTTGTATAACATGATAAGCTTATCCAGTACAGGCAGGCTTTAACTTTCAGTGTAGAAAGAATGTGTTACACAGAAATTGGGAAAGCTGGGTGAGGACTTCTGCACCAGGCTCAAGCACATCTTAGAGTAGCGAGTGATTTGAAGTCTGAAGGCTGGAAAGAAGTAGATAGTGTGGGGGGGACAGAGAATGCCGAGCCTTTGTTCGGATACACGAAAGCTGCAGACTGTGATTTGTTATGTGCCCCCAAAATGGCCGTTGCACCTTTGATGCCTGTCACTACACCGAGCCCTCAACCACCGCCCTATAATGGTGCCAACAACAAATCACCGGAGGGGTGGACGTGTCGGGTGTGTGGAGAGCGAAACCCACCTTGGGCGGAGTTCTGCTGTGTCTCTGGGGCGGGCCGCCCATGGCACGATGCCCAGCCTGCCTCCAAGAACAATCCCACTCCACCTCCTCCCTCCAACGGCCATCTTACTACACCTTTTCCTGCCTCCAAGAACAATCCCACTCCACCTCCTCCCTCCAACGGCCATCTTACTACACCTTTTCCTGCCTCCAAGAACAATCCCACTCCACCTCCTCCCTCCAACGGCCATCTTGCTACACCTCTTACTTGTTGTGGGAGGCCCGGAAAGCCCCAATCCGGCCTATATCCATTACTAGATCCGTCCGGTGCATATTACCAGCCACCAGCACAGGTGGAAAAGCCCGCAGTCCCAGAGCACCCATCTGAAACTAATGTGACACCCTCTGCTCCAGTCCACGATGCTGAGACGCTTCCCCTGTTTCCTATGGGAGTCACCCACAACCCTGGGGATATCCTCCTCAACTCCCCAGAATTTCAGGCCAGACTGCTCTCCCTCCGCCAACATACTGTTACTCAAGACGATACAGAGCCAGATGAGGGATGGGCTCAAGATACTCCAGCCCCCCCTCCTTTACCCCATACGTCTCCTATGGCATCCTCCACCCCACATCCATTACCCGTACTCCGGCCCTTGCTCCAAGCAACTGCTGAAAGAACACCACCCCCCAGCCTCTCAGAAGTTTGGGACCCCTGCCGCTCCCGTAATCTAGTAGACCCATCAGGACGCCCTGTCACTCTATCAATAGGCTATGGTGACATCCTTACACATCGGGTGGGGGCCATAGTCAACCCTGCAAACACCTGTATGAGCCATGTTGGAGGATTGGCTCGCAAAATTTCCCTTGCTGCTGGTTCTACTCTGGCTGCAGAATGCCAGGCTCACTTAGCCGAAAACGGAGAGCTTTCACAAGGCCAGACCTTAGTCACCCGTGCGGGTAAACTGCCCGCTGATGTCATCATACATGCAGTGGGTCCTATTTATGACTCCCGGAACCCTGAAGAGTCACATTCCACTCTCGCATCTACCATCCGTTCAGTACTCCTTCATGCAGGAAAATTGAGTCATCAGGATATGCCCAGACGCACTTTAGCGATACCACTCATATCTTCTGGAATTTTCGGCTACCCACTCGGGCCGTGCATGGAGGAACACGTACTGGCCCTCAAGGAAGGCATAGAGACCCTCCCTCATGGATTGGACTCGATACGCATTGTCTGTGTCCGTAGTCCAGCAGTTCATGTTGCTATGCCTTTGGCCCTTGAGCTACTAGTGGCAACCTCCTCCCCGACACCGATTCCCAATGCGGTTCTGTTGCCTGAAGAATCCTCCCTAGCGGCCACCCCAAACACCACCAAGGAACAAGCGACGCTGCCCGGTCCTCAACAAGTTCCTGGACCTTTAGGGATGATCAAATATCAACCCTTTACCCCAGTACAAGTAGACACTCTGGTCTCAAAGCTTCCTGATCCCGATAAATCTCCCATGCAGTATGCTAGACGCTTGGACACAACCAGAGCCATTTATGGTGCAACCTGGGCTGATTTGGCAGGTATCACATCTGTGAAGGCCAAGGAATATTTTTTTGCCTACTATCGAAAAGGCCATGGATTCCACAAAAGCAGGATCCCTTAGTACGTATGAATCCGGCCTAGAATACATGAAACAGTTAAAGGCCTGGGCTCAGGATCGCTTGTCAGATCAAGCTGGGTCTGTACAAGATGTTCAACAAGACCCTGATGAATCTGTGGAAAGATATGCTGCAAGACTCAGCATGCATTTTGAGGATCTCGGATACAGTCCTCACGTCAAGACGCAGGCCGCCCTGTTGGTTCAGGCCCTAGTAGATGGCCTACAAGACGCTCTCAGAGATGAAGTCCTGAGAGTACGGCCCGAGATTCGTTCCTCTTCTTTCAACAACGCGGTGGACATCGTTAAAGCTTTCCAAAAATCAATGCTAAAAATGGAAAAGGATACTAAGCCAAAGAAGAAAACCGCTCCTGCCATGGTATATCAAGCTCAAGAAAGCTACCCACCCCCTGGCAACCAACATGGAATCAAGTGGGTAATGGTTAAAGGCACAGGTGATAATATTCCTCCCACATATAGAAAACAAGACAGAAGAGATGACAAGGGACCATCTAGAAACAGAAGACAATCTCGTGATTCTGAAGGACGAATGTTGTGTTGGGAGTGTGGTAGCCTTGACCACATCCTCAGAGACTGTCCAACCCGCAGACAGTACCATGACCGGTCGTTCCGTGACGGTCCACACAACCATGGACCTTCCCGTGAACCATCTCATCCACGCCAATGACGGCTCGGTCAACCAGTGTCCACTTTCCCGGCTGCGCATCTCACGGCCGCCTGTGGGACTGTCACTTTACAGGTAGACCATCAACCACTGGAGTTCCTGGTGGACACTGGGGCGGCCACATCTGTCATTTCCTCTGCACAGCTCCCTCCTTCTGTATCCCTATCACCGGATACCCTCACCTGTGTTGGGGTGGAAGGCCAACATATTTCCTCTCCACTCACAGTCCCTGTGTCTGCAGGACCGTTCACCGGAGTACTCACAAGATTCTTGGTCTCTAAAACTTGCCCTGTCAACCTGTTGGGAGCCGATCTCTTAGAGCGGATGAAGGCAACAATTACCTTCAGAAACCATAGTATGGAGCTTCTTTTGCGGGACCCTCATTCCGAACAAGGGACTGAAGACCGCTGTGTTCTTAAAGCCTTCCCTCTCATGATGATGACCATACAACCTCTGTACGACTGTCTCAAGGATGAAGGCTCAGTTTGGCTTCATGCTGAAGATCCACGTGTTTCTCATCAACACAGACTATGTTTTGACCGCCTTAAACAGGCTGTTGTCTCTGCCCCGGCCTTGGGCTTACCAGACTATACTCAGCCATTTCACCTTTTTGTCTCGGAATCGGAAGGTCATGCCTCTGGAGTTCTAGCACAACGTTATGATCATAAGTATCGGCCTTTGGGCTACTACTCAGCCCGCCTGGACCCTGTCGCCCGAACTGCCCCCACGTGCCTTAAGGTGGTCCACGCTGCTCACATTCTCCTTGACAAGTCAGCTGATATCGTCCTTGGACATGATCTAGTTATACAGGCCGGCCATGATCTCTCAGCTGTTCTGCAACAAACATCTCCGAAACATCTAACCAACCAAAGACACCTGCGGCTGCAGTGTTCCCTATTGTTGCCCTCCAATATAACATTTACCAGATGTCTGACTATCAATCCTGCCACTTTGCTTCCACCTTCTAGGGGGGAAGGTGAAGAGGGCGAAGGTCCATTGGTGGAACCTCATGATTGTATAAAAATTTTGCAGGAAGAGACTTCTGCTCCAGAGAATATGGTGGCACATCCGCTCGCAGACCCTGCCTTGCACCTATGGACTGATGGATCCCGTCTCGCAGACCCTCAAGGGAAGTTCCACACGGGATATGCTGTCACAACGGACCTAACAGTCCTCAAGGCTGAAGCTCTACCACCATACATGTCTGCACAAGAAGCTGAACTTGTGGCTCTCACAGAGGCCTGCCACCTGGCAGCAGGAACAAAGGCGAATATATATATACCGATTCCAGGTATGGACATGGAATTTGCAATGATTCTGGACTCTTGTGGAAGTCTAGAGGATTCATCACAGCTGCAGGTACACCAGTGAAACATGTCTCATGGATTAAGGCCCTAATGAAGGCCCTGGAACTACCCATTCAGGTTGCTGTTATCAAGGTCAAGGCTCATGGAAGACTAGAATCCAGAGAAGCCAGGGGCAACCACCTAGCTGACCAAGCAGCCAAGACTGCAGCAGTGGAGAATGTGTCATCAAAGTGGCAGGAAAAGGAAGAAGAGATGGGGGAGACCCTGCAAACCGTAGCTGTGGCGCTCACTAGAGCAAGAGCCAAAGAACAGCCGGCGGAAGACCATACAAGTCCAGCGGAGACACGAGTGGAATCCAGGGGGGTCAGGATGCCTGAAGAAAAATTGTGTGAGGAACAAAGGAAGACCCCCCACTGAAGAAGTCAAGCAATGGAAAGCGGCAGGAGCTGTGCTGGCAGGTCGCAAAGATTCAAAGGTCAACTCGACTCTTTACCAAGTGGATGGGAAGCCTTGCTTGCCTAGACGCATGTACTCAGCTGTGGCAGCATGGGCTCACGGGCCTACACACAGAGGAAAGAATCAAGCCTTGTCATGTATCAAGAAACTGTACTTTGCACCCGGAATCTCTTCCACTGTGACTGCGTACTCAAAATCCCGCTCTGTCTGCGCTACCTGCAACCCAACGTGTACGGCACGGGTCCCTCTCCAATACCTGGCTAAACCAGACTACCCTTGGCAGAGAATACAAGTCGACCATATCCAAATACCTAAAGCAGGAAAATAGGAGTACGTTTTGGTAGCCGTGGATATGTTCTCAGCCTGGCCCGAGGCCTACCCGGTTGTCAACATGACTGCTAAAGTCACAGCCAAGAAACTGATCACCGAAATTGCCTGCAGATTTGGAGTTCCCCAAGTCATAGAATCGGATCAAGGACCAGCTTTCACAGCAAATATCTACGAAGAACTCTGGAACATGTTGGGAACAGATTTGGGCCTCCACACTCCATACCATCCTGCCAGTTCAGGCAAAGTGGAGAGAATGAATTCCACACTCAAGACCCAGCTCTTGAAAATGACCTAAGATCATCCCCTCTCCTGGCCCGACCTACTCCCCATAGTATTGTATCATATCACACACACTCCTCAGGCCAAACATGGGCTGACTCCCTATAAAATTTTGTTTGGGACCCCACCCAAGATAGGAGAGATTAGGCCCCAAGAGTTGTCTGAAACACATGATAGAGTGGTAAAATTTGTGATTGCCTTGTCTAGAGAATTGACTAACACCCGCTCTCCAGTATCTGCTTCTCTCCCAGAATCTACAGGTGATGCAGTACATGATTTCATCCCAGGCGATCTAGTGTATGTGAAGAAGTTTGTCCGGAAAGACTGCCTCCAGCCGTGGTTCGAGGGACCGTACACTGTGCTTCTCACCACCCCGACGGCTCTGAAGCTTGAGGGCAAGAGCACCTGTATTCACGCCTCCCACTGCAAGAGAGACAGAACGAGTCTATAAAAGATGACTACCTTCTTCTATATCCTTTCCATATGCTTACTGTCTGTCCCAGGGTGGACAGCTACCACACAGGGGTAGATACCTCCTTCTTCTCAGGTTGGTTGGGAGGGGTCAAGGGATTCTTCCAACAAGCTTGTTTAGTGATAGGAGGTCTACTAGTATTGGGCCTGGTGGTCCTATGCTGCATAGTCCCCTTATACAGGAAAGCTATAACCAATGTTGTCCCAACCTCCGGGACCTTTCTGAATCAAGAAACCACATCTCTGTTACATGATGATACCAGTAAGGAAGATATGGAGAAATACACTCCTTTGAACAAGCCTGACCAGACCCCCCATGACAGAGTCCAACTGAAAGATTTGGTTTAGGATCAGTTGGGAGAACTCCATGTGTCATTTAGGGTAGGGCTCAATTGTTCGGGGGCGCCCCATAAGGGGGCAGCTTCTAAGATGATTGGGTGAAGAAATCCACCTCCCCTCTCCCCACACATGGACAGTCTCAAAGGCCCCCAAGCAAGGGAAAGCTTAGTGTTTAGGGGGGAATGTCGGGGTAAAAGAGAATGTATATATATTTTCTCTACTTTTATACTTTTATACGCTTTGCTTATGTACTAACCACCATTTTGTGTCTTATAACAATAAGCTTTCCTTGCTACGTATTACTCAAATCGAAACTTAAACTAAGACAGTTCCAGTGTTGCCAAGACTTATTTCAGAGAAACGAAACAAGATTATAAGCTGACGGCTGCAATATCTGCCCAGAGACTGAGATAAGGAGATGTGGACCAATCAGGAGTGGTCAGACACTGGACTTTCATGGCTTACCCCGCTCCGGACAACCTCTTTCCCCTCCCATTATGTAGTGTATTTAGGTTTGTGCATGTAAAAAATAAACACAGAACATTGCTGAGAACGTTGTCTGTAGTAGTCTTTTGAGCGTGCTCTGAGTTTGAACCAGCTTGTTGTCTGACTCATTCTTTGAATGGTTGACCCATGCTCATAGCCTTAATTTGGAGTGACTGGAGGACGAGTGGAATGTCATCACGACCCCCACACTATAATACTGCCCCTATGTACAATATAACTACTATAATACTGCCTCCTATGTACAAGAATATAACTACTATAATACTGCCTCCTATGTACAAGAATATAACTACTATAATACTGCCCCCTATATACAAGAATATAGCTACTATAATACTGCCCCTATGTACAAGAATATAACTACTATTATACTGACCCTATGTACAAGAGTGTAACTATATTAATACTGCCCCTATGTACAATATAACTACTATAATACTGCCCCTATGTACAAGAATGTAACTACTATAATACTGCCCCTATGTACAATATAACTACTATAATACTGCCCCCTATATACAAGAATATAACTACTATAATACTGCCCCTATGTACAAGAATATAACTACTATAATACTGCCCCTATGTACAAGAGTGTAACTACTATAATACTGCCCCTATGTACAATATAACTACTATAATACTGCCCCTATGTACAAGAATGTAACTACTATAATACTGCTCCTATGTACAAGAATATAACTACTATAATACTGCCCCCTATGTACAATATAATTACTATAATACTGCCCCTATGTATAAGAATATAACTACTATAATACTGCCCCTATGTACAAGAATATAACTACTATAATACTGCCCCTATGTACAAGAATATAACTACTATAATACTGCCCCTATGTACAAGAATATAACTACTATAATACTGCTCCTATGTACAAGAATATAACTACTATAATACTGCTCCCTATGTACAAGACTATAACTACTATAATACTGCCCCCTATGTACAAGAATATAACTACTATAATACTGCCCCCTATGTGCAAGAATATAACTACTATAATAATGCTACCTATGTACAAGAATATAACTACTATAATACCGTGCCTATGTACAAGAATATAACTACTATAATACAGATCCTATGTGCAAGAATATGACTACTATAATACTACCCCTATGTACAAGACTATAACTACTATAATACTGCCCCCTATGTACAAGAATATAACTACTATAATACTGCCCCCTATGTACAAGAATATAACTACTATAATACTGCCCCTATGTACAAGAATATAACTACTATAATACTGCCCCCTATGTACAAGAATATAACTACTATAATATTGCCCCCTATGCACAAGAATATAACTGCTATAATACTGTCCCTATGTACAAGAATATAACTACTATAACACTGCTCCCTATGTAAAAGAATATAACTACTATAATACTGCCCCCTATGTACAAAAACATAACTATTATAATACTGCCTTCTATGTGCAAGAATAAAACTACTATAATACTGCCCCCTATGTACAAGAATATAACTACTATAATACTGCCCCCTATGTACAAGAATATAACTACTATAATACTGCTCCCTATGTACAAGAATATAACTACTATAATACTGCTCCTATGTACAAGAATATAACTACTATAATACTGCCCCCTATGTACAAGAATATAACTACTATAACACTGCCCCCTATGTACGAGAATATAACTACTATAATACTGTCCCCTATGTACAAGAATATAACTACTATAATACTGCTCCCTATGCACAAGAATATAACTACTATAATACTGCCCCCTATGTACAAGAATATAACTACTATAATACTGTCCCCTATGTACAAGAATATAACTACTATAATACTGCCCCCATGTACAAGAATATAACTACTATAATACTGCTCCCTATGTACAAGAATATAACTACTATAATACTGCCCCCATGTACAAGAATATAACTACTATAATACTGCCCCCTATGTACAAGAATATAACTACTATAACACTGCCCCCTATGTACGAGAATATAACTACTATAATACTGTCCCCTATGTACAAGAATATAACTACTATAATACTGCTCCTATGTACAAGAATATGACTACTATAATACTGCCCCTACGTACAAGAATATAACTGCTATAATACTGCCCCTATGTACAAGAATATAACTACTATAATACTGCCCCTATGTACAAGAATATAACTGCTATAATACTGCCCCTATGTGCAAGAATATAACTACTATAATACTGCCCCTATGTACAAGAATATAACTAGTATAATACTGTCCCTATGTACAAGAATATAACTACTATAATACTGCCCCCTATGTACAAGAATATAACTACTATAATACTGCCCCTATGTACAATAATATAACTACTATAATACTGCCCCCTATGTACAAGAATATAACTACTATAATACTGCCCCTATGTACAATAATATAACTACTATAATACTGCCCCTATGTACAAGAATATAACTACTATAATACTGCCCCCTATGTACAAGAATATAACTACTATAATACTGCCCCTATGTACAAGAATATAACTACTATAATACTGCCCCCTATGTACAAGAATATAACTACTATAATATTGCCCCCTATGTACAAGAATATAACTACTATAATACTGCCCCTATGTACAAGAATATAACTACTATAACACTGCTCCCTATGTAAAAGAATATAACTACTATAATACTGCCCCCTATGTACAAAAATATAACTACTATAATACTGCCTTCTATGTGCAAGAATAAAACTACTATAATACTGCCCCCTATGTACAAGAATATAACTACTATAATACTGTCCCCTATGTACAAGAATATAACTACTATAATACTGCCCCTATGTACAAGAATGTAACTACTATAATACTGCCCCTATGTACAATATAACTACTATAATACTGCCCCTATGTACAAGAATGTAACTACTATAATACTGCCCCTATGTACAATATAACTACTATAATACTGCCCCTATGTACAAGAATGTAACTACTATAATAATACCCCTATGTACAGTATAACTACTATAATACTGCCCCTATGTACAGTATAACTACTATAATACTGCCTCCTATGTACAAGAATATAACTACTATAATACTGCCCCATATATACAAGAATATAGCTACTATAATACTGCCCCTATGTACAAGAATATAACTACTATTATACTGACCCTATGTACAAGAGTGTAACTATATTAATACTGCCCCTATGTACAATGTAACTACTATAATACTGCCCCTATGTACAAGAATGTAACTACTATAATACTGCCCCTATGTACAATATAACTACTATAATTCTGCCTCCTATGTACAAGAATATAACTACTATAATACTGCCCCCTATATACAAGAATATAACTACTATAATACTGCCCCTATGTACAAGAATATAACTACTATAATACTGCCCCTATGTACAAGAGTGTAACTACTATAATACTGCCCCTATGCACAATATAACTGCTATAATACTGCCCCTATGTACAAGAATGTAACTACTATAATACTGCTCCTATGTAGAAGAATATAACTACTATAATACTGCCCCCTATGTACAATATAATTACTATAATACTGCTCCTATGTATAAGAATATAAGTACTATAATACTGCCCCTATGTACAAGAATATAACTACTATAATACTGCCCCTATGTACAAGAATATAACTACTATAATACTGCTCCTATGTACAAGAATATAACTACTATAATACTGCCCCTATGTACAAGAATATAACTACTATAATACTGCTCCCTATGTACAAGAATATATCTACTATAATGATCTTTTTATTTAAAACTGACAACCAAATATTACAGAATAATTACATTAAAATCATAAAATAATAAATATTAAAGAAAATAAATACTGTGTTGTTACATCACTTACACAATAACATTAGATAACATTGATAAATCCTGCCACATGAATGTTCCTCCAGTTCACATTACCTGCGTTAATCTTTATATCTTTCTTATACACTGTCTTAAGACTTTCCAGGATCTTATACCTGACACTATCACAGGACAGGACCTCCTTATTGATGAGCAGGCAGCACCGTGCGCACCACAGATGATAGATGGTCACCACATTTATTACATATAGTGAGCTTCGGTTATACGCCCTGAGCTCAGGCTGGAAGTCTCCGTACAGCAGTTGACCATACGACTGTCCCACCAGGTGCGGTAACTTTAGGGACAAGGACACACACTCCCATACCTGCATACTGAAGGGACACTCTAGCAGCAGATGCTCCATAGTCTCCTGTATATGGGGGCACTCTTCTCTAGAACAGGATCTGTCTGATACATTCCTGCACTTTAGGTTATCTCTGACGTACATCTTACCATGGAGCCCCAGCCACGCCACATCTCTCATATGAGTGGGAATTCTGGGATCTAGCACGTTTTTTGCAGCCTGTTTTACATCTAGACTTGGGGCGCCCCTCAATTGTACATGGACACTAAAGTGAGATGACAGCACATTCTTATACAGCTCCTTCCTACTGAGCTGCTTGTCGTCCTCATACAGGATCCTCCATCTAATGACCTTACTTATTACATGGACACCATACCAAGAAACATTATTCTTTAGTCGGCCTGAGATTCTCTTGATGGGGTCCCCTACCGACCACACGGACACAAACTGCTGGATCTGGCTCTTAAACAAACAAGACCATGGCGTCTTCTCTGAATTCTTAAAAAAGAGAAATTCTTCATAAGCAACATGAGATTAAAGAAGAGCTCAGGACAGGGCATGGAGAGACCACCCTCCTTATGGGGGAGATAGACAATGTTTCTCCTGACCACATTCACTCTGTTACCCCATAAGAAGTGAAAGAAGACATTGGTAAGTCTGGGGAGTAACGCATCGGGCACAGGAAACACCACACTGATATAGAGGAAGAGCGGGAGCAGGAAGGTCTTCAGCAGGCGGACCTTCTCCAGATACGTCAGCTTCCAGTGTCTCCAGCTCTGCACCTTCTGCTCACACACCACCAGCTTCTCCTCCCAGTTCACCTTCCCATCATCTACAGCTCCAAACACTACTCCCAAAATCTTTATCTGACCCTGAACTGTTCTGAAGGGCACAGAGAAGACATCACTGTCACCCCCCAACCACAACGCCTCGCTCTTCTCCATGTTCACAGAGGAGTTAGACACATTGGAGAAGGCTGTGATCTCCTGCCCTAGAGCTGCACAGTCATCTCTAGAAGACACCACCACCGACACGTCATCCGCATAGGCGCAGAACTTTACATCCTCCACTCTACTCTGCAGGCAACACCTCAGCCCTGTGAAACCTCTATGATCCTGCACTTTTCTGAGGAAAGGATCCAGACTGAAAACATACAACAATGGGCTGAGAGGACAGCCCTGCCTCACCCCTGACATGATCCTGAAGGGCTCGGCCAAGTGACCATTAATCAGCGGCAGGCTTACAGCCTCCTTATACAGAACCTGCAGCCACTGCACAAAATGCATCGGGAGGCCATAGTGTAACAACACCTGGTACAGGTAGTCATGATGGACTCTATCAAAGGCTTTACACTGGTCTAAGCCCACAATATACGCCCCCACATTGTGCTGCTTAATGTACATCACAGCTTTTCTCACAAGCAGCAATGAGTCCTCTATCGTCCGACTCTTCACACCACACGTCTGGTTGGCGATGATCAGCTCACCCGCCACCTCACTCAGCCGATAATACAAGATCTTGGCCAGGATTTTATAGTCAGTGTTTAGCAAAGACAGTGGACGCCAGTTCTTTACATCTTTTAGATTTCCCTTCTTTGCTAAGAGAACCAGAACAGATCTATACTGGGACTGTAGGAGCTTCCCTGCAGAGAGGCAATCATTATAGACCTGCACCAGGTCCGGAGCCAACAAGTCTCTGAACTCTTTGTAAAACTCGCTGGTCAGGTCGTCCAGTCCTGGGCTCTTGTTGGCCTTTAAGGAGTCAATGCTCCTCTTCACCTCATCCTCAGTTATGGGATCGGCCATACTATCTGCCTGCACCAGGTCTAACATTGGTAGGGACACCCCCTTCAGATAGGCTTTAATGTCATCCTTATCAATATGAGCCCCTTTATACAGATCTCTATAATAATCCCCAATGATCCTGTGGACTTTCTCCGGCTCTGACTGCTCCACTCCATACTCATCTAACAAGCCAGTGATCAGCTTCTTACTAACCCTGTTCTTACAAGCAATAAAGGGATCTGGGTTATGGATGCCCCAACTATCAAACTGTCCCTCTGCCTTGAGAGACTTGAGGTGATCGTACTGCAGCTCCCTCATCCGCTGCTTTATATGGCTGACGCTCCGTCCGTCCACCTCCTCACCACCATTCATCCTGCTGTATAGCCGGCTGAGGTGCAGTCTCAGGGCTGTGTATCTCTTATAATCCATATTACTACGTCTCGCATAATAAACTGCTTGATGTCACTCTTCATGATCTCCCACCACTCGGCTGTGTCATCACACATACACTGGGTGGTCCTACGTTCATTATAGAATGTGGTGAAGGCCTCTCTGAACCGTGGATCTTGGACCATGGAGCTGTTCACCTTCCAGTACCCCTTTCCACAGACCACAGCTTGGGCCAGATCCAGCGTCACACTCACCATACAATGGTAAGAATACTCCAGGGGGGCTGATCCTGTACTGAGAGCATCTCACCTCTCTCTTTATATACACCCGGTCTATCCTACTGGCATTACCACCCTTATGGTAAGTGTACGTCTTACTGGTATGATGAGACCCATAGGGGTCTACTAGGTGGGCCTGCTGGACTATATTATTAAGGAACGTCTCATCATATCTTAGTTGCTTATGACTGCTGGATCTGTCCACATTATTAAAGTCCCCACACAATATAAATACTTTAGATGTAAAGCAATATGGTTTCATGTGATCAAATAGTTCCCTCCGCTCTTTCCTGGTCTGCGGAGCATAAATGTTTATCGCTCTATAATGGATGGAGTCCAATGTAAAGTCCAGCATCAGACAGCGGCCTGGACAGATCTCCAGGACTCTGTCCACTTGGACATTCATGGTATTAAAAAGGATCCCCACACAGTCATTTCTCTCCAGACCGAAGGACCAGTATGACGACCCAAGTCTCCAGTCTCTCTTGGCTGCATACACATGAGCATTACACTTCAGATACGTCTCCTGCAAGAAGAAGACGTTATATCTCTCGTCAGACAAACGCTGGTAAATCACCTGCCACCGGCTCCCAGTCCTCACACAGTTCACATTAATGGAGCTTATTCTCAGCCGCATCCTGCTCACTTAAGACTTTCTGGTCTTCTTCCTCCTTCCACTGCTGTCACCTGCAGTGCCCCATCTCTTCGTGGACACGGGAGAGTCAGGATCCACCTCATCAGAGACATTTTCTAGGACGCATGAAGGACTTTGCTCCATTTGTGCCTCTTCTTCTTGGTCTTCTCCCAGCACATTGTAACGTCCAGGACTTATCACCATCACTGGAGGCTCAGAGGTTTTCTGTACTGTTGTGACCTTTCTGGTGGGATCCACAGATGCATTTTTTCTTTTTACAGTCACAAAGCCTTCCTCATCCACGCTGGACAGTGCAGGCAGACTAACTGCTTCCACAGATGTACTGGACTGATGCTTGGATGGTTTGGTGACAGGCTTTCTGGACACCTTAGGCCTCTCTTTAACAACTGGCATTTTAGGCCCTACTTTAGTGGCTGATCGAAGACTAGATCTTATTATAGTGGCTGATGGCGGTTTAGGTCTTTCTTTAGTGGCTGGTGGGCCTTTAGGTGGTTCCTCAGTGACTGGTGGTCCTAGTAGTGCAGCATCCGTAAGTATATCAGACTCTGGAGCAGGCTCACTGATACTGTGACTTCTATCCTCATCCATACCGGCTTCTGGGACATCAGAACCTCTGGTGACATCTTCCTGTATAACTTCTGAGGAGGTCTGGCCATTATATTTATTATGTTCTGCATGCCGGCAATCTCGGAACGTATGCCCTGGTTCTGAGCACAGATTACAGATGACGGGTCCTGTGCATTTGTCCTTTGTATGACCGAACTGTCCACATAATGCGCACGTGATACGAGAGCAATTTATGGCGAGGTGCCGGCCCCCACATCTATTGCACAGACGTGGCTGACCAGGGTAGTAGCAGATCCCCCTCTCTGAGCCCAGATAGAAGGAGTGCGGCAGGTGTCTGGTCCTCATCATAGATCTTGTCGGGATGACTTCTCACTATGCACTGCCGGTTCAGCCAGTGCTGCAGATCCGCCACCGCCACCACCTCAGACTGGAACAGGACAGTGGCCGTTATCTCCTGCGGCTTAGACAGCTGGATACAATGTAGATGATCCCAGATCTTATCTTCTCTGGTGTCATTATAAGTATTCCAGAACAAATCCAGATCGCACTGGAGCTTAAAGCTGATGTCATAGATCCTGCTGGATGGGATATGGATCAGAGCGTAGACCTCAGACGCATTGAACTTCATGAACTCTTTCAGGAGAACTTTCCCAATGTAAATTCTGGATGGGATGTTTTCCTCTGGTCCTGAGTATTTTATCCTGACTACGTTCCTCCTCTGAGGCGGGGGGTTCACTGGTCTGGTGACATTAGAGAAAAGTCTTCTGAACTGATGGTCAGCAGATGGATCAGTGCTGGAGCTTTTCCCAGCCGCAGGTGGATCAGTGCTGGAGCTTTTCCCAGCCGCAGGTGGATCAGTGCTGGAGCTTTTCCCAGCCACAGGTGGATCAGTGCTGGAGCTTTTCCCAGCCGCAGGTGGATCAGTGCTGGAGCTTTTCCCAGCCGCAGGTGGTTCAGTGCTGGAGCTTTTCCCAGCCGCAGGTGGATCAGTGCTGGAGATCTCCACCGCTGCTGGAGGATCACTGCTGGAGATCTCCCCAGCTCCATGATTACTGACACCTGACTGTGCTGCAACAACGCCCAGATCTACTACTGATTGTTGCACAGTATTGTCTCCATTCACTGATATGGATGGTTGAGAGTCCATTGCCACTGCAGTGTGGTCACCATCCGCTGACATACATGACATAGAGTCCATCACCACTGATTGCTGCACAGTATTGTCTCCATTCACTGACATGGATGGCTCAGAGTCCATTATAACATTTGTACTTTCTGTCGCAGACAGACATTCACCAGAACCAGTGAGCGGGGTCTCAATCACAGAGCTGAGGGGGGTCTCACTAACAGTATCAGTACAGGGGGCACTCTCTTTCTCACTCTCAGGAGCTGTGCTCACTTCATTGCTGTATACAGAGGTCACTGCAGTTAACCCCTCGTTTGCTGGCATACTTTCCTCTGCAGCATTCCCAGCACTTTCTGGCGTCTCGGACCCCTCACATTGTGCCCCTGATATCAGTGCAGCACTTCTCACTGGGCTTCCTTGCTCCACAATACAGTACACAGTTTTATATTTAATGTCCTTATTCCCTATGAATCGTTTTCTGCTCACAGTCTGGGCTCTTGATTCCTTCTTTTTCTCTTTAGCCCAAGTCCCTTTCTGGGCACAGAGATTAAACCTTTCTCCAGTCTTTCTTTCCTGATCACCAGCTCTCGGCTGCAATCATCCGGACACTCGCACTTCATCAGTTTTACCTTAGGATCAGTCTCTTTCTTAATTTCTTCTTTAAGTTTGCTGATTTGCAATTCCAGCTTAAATAAACTTTGCCTTGTAACTTTAGCATTTAATCCTCCATTATAACAAGCAGGTTTAGAAGACTCAGCAGCCTCCATCTCCAGCTTCCCATCACCATCAGGTGCAGGCTGCAGGCCAGACTCCAAACCAGGGGCTTTCCCTGGATCATCAGCCCAGATCCCCTCCCCTCCACCTGGGTCAGAAGCCTCCGCCCTGCTGAGAGCTCACAAGCACACGTCTATCCTCTCCTATGGACAAGTATATAACTACTATAATACTGCCCCTATGTACAAGACTATAACTACTATAATACTGCTCCTATGTACAAGAATATAACTACTATAATACTGCCCCCTATGTACAAGAATATAACTGCTATAATACTGCCCCTATGTACAAGAATATAACTACTATAATACTGCCCCTATGTACAAGAATATAACTGCTATAATACTGCCCCTATGTACAAGAATATAACTACTATAATACTGCCCCTATGTACAAGAATATAACTACTATAATACTGCCCCTATGTACAAGAATATAACTACTATAATACTGCCCCTATGTACAAGAATATAACTACTATAATACTGCCCCTATGTACAGGAATATAACTACTATAATACTGCCCCTATGTACAAGACTATAACTACTATAATACTGCTCCTATGTACAAGAATATAACTACTATAATACTGCCCCCTATGTACAAGAATATAACTACTATAATACTACCCCTATATACAAGAATATGACTACTATAATACTGCCCCTATGTACAAGAATGTAACTACTATAATACTGCCCCTATGTACAAGAGTATAACTATATTAATACTGCCCCTATGTACAATATAACTACTATAATACTGCCCCCATGTACAGGAATGTAACTACTATAATACTGCCCCTATGTACAATATAACTACTATAATTCTGCCTCCTATGTACAAAAATATAACTATTATAATACTGCCCCCTATATACAAGAATATAACTACTATAATACTGCCTCTATGTACAAGAATATAACTACGATAATACTGCCCCTATGTACAAGAGTGTAACTACTATAATACTGCCCCTATGTACAATATAACTACTATAATACTGCCCCAATGTACAAGAATGTAACTACTATAATACTGCTTCTATGTACAAGAATATAACTACTATAATACTTCCCCCTATGTACAATATAACTACTATAATACTGATCCTATGTATAAGAATATAAGTACTATAATACTGCCCCTATGTACAAGAATATAACTACTATAATACTGCCCCTATGTACAAGAATATAACTACGATAATACTGCCCCTATGTACAAGAGTGTAACTACTATAATTCTGCCCCTATGTATAAGAATATAACTACTATAATACTGCCCTCTATGTACAAGAATATAACTACTATAATACTGCCCCTATGTACAAGAATATAACTACTATAATACTGATCCTATGTGCAAGAATATGACTACTATAATACTACCCCTATGTACAAGACTATAACTACTATAATACTGCCCCTATGTACAAGAATATATCTACTATAATACTGCGCCTATGTACAAGAATATAACTACTATAATACTGCTCCCTATGTACAATAGTATAACTACTATAATACTGCTCCCTATGTACAAGAATATATCTACTATAATACTGCGCCTATGTACAAGAATATAACTACTATAATACTGCTCCCTATGTACAAGAATATAACTACTATAATACTGCCCCCTATGTACAAGAATATAACTACTATAATACTGCCCCCTATGTGCAAGAATATAACTACTATAATACTGCTACCTATGTACAAGAATATAACTACTATAATACTGTGCCTATGTACAAGAATATAACTACTATAATACTGATCCTATGTGCAAGAATATGACTACTATAATACTACTCCTATGTACAAGACTATAACTACTATAATACTGCCCCTATGTACAAGAATATATCTACTATAATACTGCCCCTATGTACAAGAATATAACTACTATAATACTGCTCCCTATGTACAATAATATAACAACTATAATACTGTCCCTATGTACAAGAATATAACTACTATAATACTGCCCCCTATGTACAAGAATATAACTACTATAATACTGCCCCTTATGTACAAGTATATAACTACTATAATACTGCTCCATATGTACAAGAATATAACTACTATAATACTACTCCTATATACAAGAATATAACTACTATAATACTGACCCATATGTACAAGAATATAACTACTATAATACTGCTCCTATATACAAGAATATAACTACTATAATACTGCCCCTATGTACAATAATATGACTACTATAATACTGCCCCCTATGTACAAGAATATAACTACTATAATACTGCTCCCTATGTACAAGAATATAACTACTATAATACTACTCCTATATACAAGAATATAACTACTATAATACTGCCCCTATGTACAAGAATATAACTACATAATACTACTCCTATGTACAAGAATATGACTACTATAATACTGCCCCTATGTACAAGAATATAACTACTATAATACTGCCCCTATGTACAATATAACTACTATAATACTGCCTCCTATGTACGAGAATATAACTACAATAAAATTGCCCCTATGTACAAGAATATAACTACTATAATACTGCCCCTATGTACAAGAATGTAACTACTATAATACTGCCCCTATGTACAATATAATTACTATAATACTGACTCCTATGTACAAGAATATAACTACTATAATACTGCCCCTATGTACAATATAACTACTATAATACTGCCCCTATGTACAAGAATGTAACTACTATAATACTGGCCCTATGTACAATATAACTACTATAATACTGCCCCTATGTATATGAATATAAGTACTATAATACTGCCCCTATGTACAAGAATATAAGTACTATAATACTGCCCCTATGTATAAGAATATAAGTACTATAATACTGCCCCTATGTACAAGAATATAAGTACTATAATACTGCCCCCTATGTACAAGAATATAACTACTATAATACTGCTCCCTATGTACAAGAATATAACTACATAATACTGCTCCTATGTACAAGAATATGACTACTATAATACTGCCCCTATGTACAAGAATATAACTACAATAATACTGCCCCTATGTACAATATAACTACTATAATACTGCTTCTATGTACAAGAATATAACTACAATAATATTGCCCCCTATGTACAAGAATATAACTACTATAATATTGCCCCTATGTACAAGAATGTAACTACTATAATACTGCCCCTATGTACAATATAAGTACTATAATACTGCCTCCTATGTACAAGAATATAACTACTATAATACTACCCCTATGTACAATTTAACTACTATAATACTGCCCCTATGTACAAGAATGTAACTACTATAATACTGGCCCTCTGTACAATATAACTACTATAATACTGCCCCTATGTATAAGAATATAAGTACTATAATACTGCCCCTATGTACAAGAATATAAGTACTATAATACTGCACCTAAGTATAAGAATATAAGTACTATAATACTGCCTGTAACATACCTGGCGGCGTCCTTGCATGGTGGTCCATCTCCCACTGTGCAAGAGCGCGCACTTGATCTCCAGTCCAGAATGTCTCTCTGGCTTCCCTCCATGCTGTCTGTTTGTGTCTGCTTCTGCTGCTTAAGGGCGGCGCCCGATCACTTCCTGCTTTTTGTACCTGCTGTGGGTCACACCCCTTTTGCGTCCTCAGCCTATTGCTGTCTGTCACCTGGTATATAGCTCAGCTGCTCCCATCTATCCCTGCCTGAGCATAGTGTTTCATTCAGTGTGTGCTTGCACTCTGAAGGTGCCAGGTCCCGTTCTTTGTCTCCTGCTTTGCGGTATCTGTTCCCGTGTCTGAACTGAGTCCTGTCTGTCTCCTGCCTTGCGGTTTCAGTTCCCGTGTCTGAACTGAGTCCTGTCTATATCTCCTGCCTTGCGGTATCAGTTCCCGTGTCTGAACTGAGTCCTGTCTGTGTTCTCTTGTCTGCCTATCCTGGAGGCTGTATTTCCAGGCCTGTCTGAACACGCTCCTAGCCTGTTCCTCCCGCCTTCTAGGGGCCGATTATCTAGACCCGCTCCGGTATCTTGTCTGTCCTGTCTGAACACGCTCCTAGCCTGTTCCTCCCGCCTTCTAGGGGCCGATTACCTAGACCCGCTCCGGTATCTTGTCTGTCCTGTCTGAACACGCTCCTAGCCTGTTCCTCCTGCCTTCTAGGGGCCGATTACCTAGACCCGCTCCTGTATCTTGTCTGTCCTGTCTGAACACGCTCCTTGCCTGTTCATCCTGCCTCTCTGGGGGCCGTATTCCCAGACCCGCTCCTGTATTCCGCTGCAGTGTCGGTCTCCTCCATACACTCAGTTCCAGTCTGAACTCTCTCCTATCCTTTACCTGTTTTGCCTCTATGTCCGTTCCCTTCCTTTTTCTGCAGAGTCTGAACTCGCACCTAACTCCTGCTTGTTGTCTCTGTACTCCCGTTTGTGAGTTTGTGGTCCACTCGCTACTTCACTGCAAGTACCCTGTGGGTATCTGGCTCTGCCTTTCCCTTCCTGTCTGTTCCGTGTGAACAGAGCCCTGTCCCCCCTGCTCAGCCTTGCCTGCTCTGACTCCTTTGCTCACCGCTCCGGCGGTTCTAGCCTGCTCTGACTCCTTTGCTCACCGCTCCGGCGGTTCTAGCCTGCTCTGACTCCTTTGCTTACCGCTCCGGCGGTTCTAGCCTGCTCTGACTCCTTTGCTCGCTGCTCCGGCAGCCTTGCTCCGCTCTGACCCTTTTGCTCACTGCTCCGGCAGTCTCGCTCCGCTCTTATCCTTTTGCTCACTGCTCCGGCAGTCTTGCTCCACTCTTGCTCACTGCTCCAGGCGGTCTCGTCTTGCTCCACTCTTGCTCACTGCTCCGGCAGTCTCTCTCAGCTCTGACCCTTTGCTCACCGTTCCTGGCGGCCTTGTCCTGCTCTACTCTTGCTCACCGCTCCAGGCGGCTTTGTCCTGCCCTGTTCTCGCTCACCTCTCTGGGCGGCCTCACTCTGCTGTGTTTGTCCGCCACATCTGTGGTTCTGTTCCTGAGTCCCAGTGTGTACTGGGTCCTATCCCGCCAGTGTCCCTACCTGCTAGTGCCTCCCTGTCTGCACTCTAGCTGTGCTTGCCTGTACCCCTCTGCCTGTATTGTTCCTGAGTCCCAGTGTGTACTGGGTCCTATCCCGCCTGTGTTCCTACCTGCTAGTGCCTCCCTGTCTGCACTCTAGCTGTGCTTGCCTGTACCCCCCTGCCTGCATACCCGCCTGCCTGCATACCAGTTGTGCCTGCCTATACCCACCAGTCTGTGTGCCAGCCTACCAGTCTGTTCCTGTATTCCCCTGTGTGGGTCAACAGCCGTGTCCGGGGTCTGTCCTGGAGTAGCACCTGGTCTCTCTGCTCGGTTCCTCCTTGGTGCACTGGCGTCGTATGCCGTCGTGCCACCTTGGTCGGATCGGGCAGATACTTAGTTACGCCCCTCCAGGCACTCTCCGGTTCATGGCACAGTGGAATCACTACATAAACACGCACACGCCAGTCAGTCCGGGCGTGTGCATAACAGCAACAGCATGCTCAGGCCATGGTTCCCGTTGAGCCCCACGGCCTTCGCTCCCTGAGAAGTTTTCCAGCGAATACATGCATTAAAATAAATAAATAAATTTTTTTTTCCTTAGCTGAGTTCCAGGCGAATTACGCACCGTCCAGATGGATCTATGAGCTCTCGTTCCTGCGGATCCGCCACGTTACTATGGGGATCCAAGACAGTGTCGTGCATTTGTGGAGCAATGCATGCTACACTTTAAGGCCTACCCTCTCTATTTTCCTTCAGATTGGGCTAAAGTGGCCTTTATGATTGACTACCTAGCGGGTGATGCCTTGAAATGGGTCACCCCCCTATGGGAAGCATGGGATCCTGTCGTCCTTGACCTGCAGGCCTTCCTGGTGGCCTTTCGTATGGTCTTCGAGGACCCTAACCCTGAAGCCCCTGCTGAAGCTTCACTTCCCAATATCCCGGAGCAGCCCCGACGGGTAATGTGTGTGGGTAGCGCAATAGTCCTCCAGCCCAATGAGACTACTGCCCACCCAGAATCCTCACAGGGTGACTACGCTTTCCGGAATACTTCTCCCAACCTCAAGAGGCAGTCCAGACGTGCTAGACGTAGAGGCAAGCCGTCACGCCAGGGTCTGTCCTCCCTGAGACCTCCTGACCCCAACCTTGAAGTCCCTACTGAAGCTTCATCTCCCTGTATCCTGGAGAAGCCCCAACGGGTAATGTGCGTGGGTAGTGCACCAGTTCTCCTGCCCGAAGAGACTTCTGCCCATCCAGACTCCACACAGGAGAACTTCCTGCACCCGGCATCAGATGCTTCACCCACTTTTACCGGTGTGCATGTCCAAGGATGCTCCAAAGCTGTGGTTACCTCAGAGTCTGTGCACCTCTGCTACCTGGTGGAGGACCCCCTGTTGCCTCCTGAATCCTCCGGGATACCACTCGATGACAAATGGAGAGAGACTTCTCTACACCCGGTACTCAATACTTTGTCCGCTTCGTCCTGTGAGCCTGACAAAGGGTACCCCAAAGTGGTAGTTACCCCCGAGTCTCTACACCCCTCCGACCAGGCGGAGGACCTCCAGTTGTCTCCTGAACCCTTCGGGGTGCTACCTGGTAGCGAAAGGACAGAGACTCTCCTATACTCTGTACCTGATACCTCGCTCGCTTCGTCCAGTGAGTCCAACCTAGTGTACTCCGAAGCAGAGGTTACTCCCGAGTCTCTACACCCCTCCGACCAGGCGGAGGACCTCCAGTTGTCTCCAGAACCCTTCTGGGTGCCACCTGGTGGTGAATAGACAGAGACTTTCCTATATCCTGGATCTGATACCTCGCTTGCTTCATCCAGTGAGTCCGACCTAGTGTACTCTGAAGCAGAGGTTACCCGTGAGTCTCTACACCCCTCTGACCAGGCGGAGGACCGCCAGTTGTCTCCAGAACCCTTCGGGGTGCCACCTGGTGGTGAATGGACAGAGACTTTCCTATACTCGGTACCCGATACCTCGCCTACTTCGTCCAGTGAGTCCGACCTAGTGTACTCTGAAGCAGATGTTTTCTCTGAGCCTCTGCACTCTTCTGACCCGGCGGGGGACCTCCAGTTGTTTCCTGAATCCTCCGGGGTACCACCAGATAACAAAGAGACAGTGACTTTTCCTCATTATGTACCTGATAACCCGTCTATTTCTTCCTGTGAGCTTGACAAGATGTACCTCGAAGCAGAGATTACCCTCAAGTCTCTGTCCCCCTCCAACCCGGTGAAGGACTTCCAGTTGTCTCCTGTACCCTCTGGGGTGCCACCTGAAAATATGTGGAGAGAGACTTCCTTGTGTGCTGTTCCTGGTACTCCACCCGTTTCGTCAGTTGCTGAGGATGGCTGGATAGGAGGTAGCATCCTAGCTAACCAGATGAGATCAGTTTTTCCTGTGGACAGTGGAAGTGATCTCCTTGAAGTGAACGACTGGTCCTCGAATTCCCTGCGGAAGATTCTGGCAGGCCTGAAGAAGAGGGGGCGTAAGGGGGGGGGTACTGTAACATACCTGGCGGCGTCCTTGCATGGTGGTCCATCTCCCACTGTGCAAGAGCGCGCACTTGATCTCCAGTCCAGAATGTCTCTCTGGCTTCCCTCCATGCTGTCTGTGTCTGCTTCTGCTGCTTAAGGGCGGCGCCCGATCACTTCCTGCTTTTTGTACCTGCTGTGGGTCACACCCCTTGTGCGTCCTCAGCCTATTGCTGTCTGTCACCTGGTATATAGCTCAGCTGCTCCCATCTATCCCTGCCTGAGCATAGTGTTTCTTTCAGTGTGTGCTTGCACTCTGAAGGTGCCAGGTCCCGTTCTTTGTCTCCTGCTTTGCGGTATCTGTTCCCGTGTCTGAACTGAGTCCTGTCTGTCTCCTGCCTTGCGGTTTCAGTTCCCGTGTCTGAACTGAGTCCTGTCTATGTCTCCTGCCTTGCGGTATCAGTTCCCGTGTCTGAACTGAGTCCTGTCTGTGTTCTCTTGTCTGCCTATCCTGGAGGCTGTATTTCCAGGCCTGTCTGAACACGCTCCTAGCCTGTTCCTCCCGCCTTCTAGGGGCCGATTATCTAGACCCGCTCCGGTATCTTGTCTGTCCTGTCTGAACACGCTCCTAGCCTGTTCCTCCCGCCTTCTAGGGGCCGATTACCTAGACCCGCTCCGGTATCTTGTCTGTCCTGTCTGAACACGCTCCTAGCCTGTTCCTCCTGCCTTCTAGGGGCCGATTACCTAGACCCGCTCCTGTATCTTGTCTGTCCTGTCTGAACACGCTCCTTGCCTGTTCATCCTGCCTCTCTGGGGGCCGTATTCCCAGACCCGCTCCTGTATTCCGCTGCAGTGTCGGTCTCCTCCATACACTCAGTTCCAGTCTGAACTCTCTCCTATCCTTTACCTGTTTTACCTCTATGTCCGTTCCCTTCCTTTTTCTGCAGAGTCTGAACTCGTACCTAACTCCTGCTTGTTGTCTCTGTACTCCCGTTTGTGAGTTTGTGGTCCACTCGCTACTTCACTGCAAGTACCCTGTGGGTATCTGGCTCTGCCTTTCCCTTCCTGTCTGTTCCGTGTGAACAGAGCCCTGTCCCCCCTGCTCAGCCTTGCCTGCTCTGACTCCTTTGCTCACCGCTCCGGCGGTTCTAGCCTGCTCTGACTCCTTTGCTCACCGCTCCGGCGGTTCTAGCCTGCTCTGACTCCTTTGCTTACCGCTCCGGCGGTTCTAGCCTGCTCTGACTCCTTTGCTCGCTGCTCCGGCAGCCTTGCTCCGCTCTGACCCTTTTGCTCACTGCTCCGGCAGTCTCGCTCCGCTCTTATCCTTTTGCTCACTGCTCCGGCAGTCTTGCTCCACTCTTGCTCAACGCTCCAGGCGGTCTCGTCTTGCTCCACTCTTGCTCACTGCTCCGGCAGTCTCGCTCAGCTCTGACCCTTTGCTCACCGCTCCTGGCGGTCTTGTCCTGCTCTACTCTTGCTCACCGCTCCAGGCGGCTTTGTCCTGCCCTGTTCTCGCTCACCTCTCTGGGCGGCCTCACTCTGCTGTGTTTGTCTGCCACATCTGTGGTTCTGTTCCTGAGTCCCAGTGTGTACTGGGTCCTATCCCGCCAGTGTCCCTACCTGCTAGTGCCTCCCTGTCTGCACTCTAGCTGTGCTTGCCTGTACCCCTCTGCCTGTATTGTTCCTGAGTCCCAGTGTGTACTGGGTCCTATCCCGCCTGTGTTCCTACCTGCTAGTGCCTCCCTGTCTGCACTCTAGCTGTGCTTGCCTGTACCCCCCTGCCTGCATACCCGCCTGCCTGCATACCAGTTGTGCCTGCCTATACCCACCAGTCTGTGTGCCAGCCTACCAGTCTGTTCCTGTATTCCCCTGTGTGGGTCAACAGCCGTGTCCGGGGTCTGTCCTGTAGTAGCACCTGGTCTCTCTGCTCGGTTCCTCCTTGGTGCACTGGCGTCGCATGCCGTCGTGCCACCTTGGTCGGATCGGGCAGATACTTAGTTACGCCCCTCCAGGCACTCTCCGGTTCATGGCACAGTGGAATCACTACATAAACACGCACACGCCAGTCAGTCCGGGCGTGTGAATAACACTGCCCCTATGTACAAGAATATAAGTACTATAATACTGCCTCCTATGTACAAGAATATAACTACAATAATACTGCTCCCTATGTACAAGAATATGACTACTATAATACTGCCCCTATGTACAAGAATGTAACTACTGTAATACTGCCCCTATGTACAATATAGCTACTATAATACTGCCCCCTATATACAAGAATATGACTACTATAATACTGCCCCTATGTACAAGAATGTAACTACTATAATACTGCCCCTATGTACAATATAACTACTATAATACTGCCTCCTATGTACAAGAATATAACTACTATAATACTGCCCCTATGTACAATATAACTACTATAATACTGCCCCTATGTACAAGAATGCAACTACTATAATACTGGCCCTATGTACAATATAACTACTATAATACTGCCCCTATGTATAAGAATATAAGTATTATAATTCTGCCCCTATGTACAAGAATATAACTACTATAATACTGTCCCTATGTACAAGAATATAACTACTAGAATACTGCTCCTATGTTCAAGAATATAACTACTATAATACTGCTCCCTATGTACAAGAATATAACTACTATAATACTGCCCCCTATGTACAAGAATATAACTACTATAATACTGCCCCCTATGTACAAGAATATAACTACTATAATGCTGCCCCCTATGTACAAGAATATAACTACTATAATACTGCCCCCTATGTACAAGAATATAACTACTATAATGCTGCCCCCTATGTACAAGAATATAACTACTATAATACTGCCCCTATGAACAAGAATATAACTAGTATAATACTGCCCCTATGTACAAGAGTGTAACTACTATAATACTGCCCCTATGTCCAATATAACTACTATAATACTGCCCCTATGTACAAGAATGTAAGTACTATAATACTGCCCCTATGTGCATTATAACTACTATAATACTGCCCCTATGTATAAGAATATAAGTAGCATAATTCTGCCCCTATGTACAAGAATATAAATGCTATAATACTGCCCCTATGTACAATATAACTACTATAATACTGCCCCTATGTATAAGAATATAAGTAGTATAATTCTGCCCCTATGTTCCAGAATATAACTACTATAATACTGCCCCCTATGTACAAGAATATAACTACTATAATGCTGCCCCCTATGTACAAAAATATAACTACTATAATACTGCCCCCTATGTACAAGAATATAGCTACTATAATACTGACCCCTATGTACAAGAATATAACTACTATAATACTGCTCCTATATAGAAGAATATAACTACTATAATACTGCCCCTATGTACAAGAATATAACTGCTATAATACTGCCCCTATGTACAAGAATATAGCTACTATAATACTGCCCCTATGTACAAGAATATAACTACTATAATACTGCCTCTATGTACAAGAATATAACTACTATAATACTGCCCCTATGTACAAGTATATAACTACTATAATACTGGCCCTATGTACAAGAATATAACTACTATAATACTGCCTCTATGTACAAGAATATAACTACTATAATACTGCTGCTATGTACAAGAATATAACTACTATAATACTGCTCCTATATACAAGAATACAACTACTATTATACAGCTCATATGTACAAGAATACAACTACTATAATACTGCTCCTATGTACAAGAATATAACTACTATAATACTGCTCCTATGTACAAGAATATAACTACTATAATACTGCCTCTATGTACAAGAATATAACTACTATAATACTGCTCCTATGTTCAAGAATATAAATACTATAATACTGCCCTCTATGTACAAGAATATAACTACTATAATACTGCTCCTAATGTACAAGACTATAACTACTATAATACTGCCCTCTATGTACAAGAATATAACTGCTATAATACTGCTCCTATGTACAAGAATATAACTACTATAATACTGCCTCTATGTACAAGAATATAACTACTATAATACTGCTCCTATGTACAAGAATATAACTACTATAATACTGCTCCTATGTACAAGAATATAACTACTATAATACTGACACTATGTACAAGAATATAAATACTATAATACTGCCCTCTATGTACAAGAATATAACTACTATAATACTGCCTCTATGTACAAGAATATAACTACTATAATACTGCTCCTATGTACAAGAATATAACTACTATAATACTGCTCCTATGTACAAGAATATAACTACTATAATACTGACACTATGTACAAGAATATAACTACTATAATACTGCCTCTATGTACAAGAATATAACTACTATAATACTGCTCCTATGTACAAGAATATAACTACTATAATACTGCCTCTATGTACAAGAATATAACTACTATAATACTGCCTCTATGTAGAAGAATATAACTACTATAATACTGCTCCTATGTACAAGAATATAACTACTATAAAACTGCTCCTATGTACAAGAATATAACTACTATAATACTGCTCCTATGTTCAAGAATATAAATACTATAATACTGCCCTCTATGTACAAGAATATAACTACTATAATACTGCTCCTAATGTACAAGAATATAACTACTATAATACTGCCCTCTATGTACAAGAATCTAACTACTATAATACTGCCCCCTATGTACAAGAATATAACTACTATAATACTACCCCCTATGTACAAGAATATAACTACTATAATACTGCCCCTATGTACAAGAATATAACTACTATAATACTGCTCCTATGTACAAGAATATAAATACTATAATACTGCCCCTATGTATAAGAATATAACTACTATAATACTGCTCCTATGTACAAGAATATAACTACTATAATACTGCTCCTATGTATAAGAATATAAATACTATAATACTGCCCCTATGTACAAGAATATAACTACTATAATACTGCTCCTATGTACAAGAATATAACTACTATAATACTGCTCCTAAAGTTTTTTATGATCCCATTTTCCTTTTAAAGAAAAAAAAATCATATTTTATACTGATTCATTCGTAAACGTCCGATCTATCAAAATATAAAATTAATTAAACGATATGATATGCACCAAAAAGAAGAATATTGATACGCCAGAGTTGCTTTTTTTGGTGGCTGCACTTCCCCAAAAATATACAATGAAAAGCAATCAAAATGTCCTATGTTTTGTATCCCCACAATGGTGCTGACCTGGAGAAGCAAAGTGCCAGGTCATTTTTACAGCAAAATGAATGACTTAAAAGCAAACGACAAAGTAACAATAGCAGAATTTCTATTCACCATTTCACACAACTTGGAAATGTTCCTGTTTTTCTGTCTATTATATGGTAAAGTGATTGGTCTCCTTCAAAGCTACAACTTGTCCTGCATAAAACAAGCTCTCATACGTTTATGTCAGTGGAAAATAAAAAAGGTACCGCTCTTGAAAAAGGGAAGGAAAAAAACTAAAGTTCAAAAATTAAAAATCGTCAAGTCTTTGAAAAAGCTGAGAAGTCTGTTTTCCAATTTGCTGATTGTTCATAAATTTATATACAGTGACAACACCAGCAGAATAGTGAGTGCAGCTCTGGAGTATAATACAGGATGTAACTCAGGATCAGTACAGGATCAGTAATGTAATGTATGTACACAGTGACTGCACAAGCAGAATAGTGAGTGCAGCTCTGGAGTATAATACAGGATGTAACTCAGGATCAGTACAGGATCAGTAATGTAATGTATGTACACAGTGATTGCACCAGCAGAACAGTGAGTGCAGCTCTGGAGTATAATACAGGATGTAACTCAGGATCAGTACAGGATCAGTAATGTAATGTATGTACACAGTGACTGCACAAGCAGAATAGTGAGTGCAGCTCTGGAGTATAATACAGGATGTAACTCAGGATCAGTACAGGATCAGTAATGTAATGTATGTACACAGTGACTGCAGCAGCAGAATAGTGAGTGCAGCTCTGGAGTATAATACAGGATATAACTCAGGATCAGTACAGGATCAGTAATGTAATGTATGTACACAGTGACTGCACCAGCAGAATAGTGAGTGCAGCTCTGGAGTATAATACAGGATGTAACTCAGGATCAGTACAGGATCAGTAATGTAATGGATGTACACAGTGACTCCACCAGCAGAATAGTGAGTGCAGCTCTGCAGTATAATACAGGATGTAACTCAGGATCAGTACAGGATCAGTAATGTAATGTATGTACACAGTGACTGCAGCAGCAGAATAGTGAGTGCAGCTCTGGAATATAATACAGGATGTAACTCAGGATCAGTACAGGATCAGTAATGTAATGGATGTACACAGTGACTGCACCAGCAGAATAGTGAGTGCAGCTCTGGAGTATAATACAGGAGGTAACTCAGGATCTGTACAGGATAAGTAATGTAATGTAATGTATGTACACAATGACTGCACCAGCAGAATAGTGAGAGCAGCTCTGGGGTATAATACAGGATGTAACTCAGGATCAGTAATGTAATGTATGTACACAGTGACTGCACCAGCAGAATATTAAATGCAGCTCTAGAGTATAATACAGGATGTAACTCAGGATCAGTAAAGGATAAGAAATGTATGTATGTACACAATGACTGCACCAGCAGAATAATGAGTGCAGCTCTGGAGTATAATACAGGATATAACTCAGGATCAGTAATGTAATGTATGTACATAGTGACTGCACCAGCAGAATAGTGAGTGCAGCTCTGATCAGCTGCTGGTCAGTGTGCTGATTACGGGTGTGGTGGCTGCAGATCCTGCTGTGAGCTCCTGATCTCTGAGAAACCAACACCTCTCCACCTGGGGACCAGCTTTCTCTCTTTCCCAGGGAGGGAGCGGGTTTCTGGGATGAGTGATGGAGCCAAGTCCCAGGCTTCTGTTTCCCGAACCAGGCCGGCGGGGGGCAGAAGAAACCAGCAACCGGCCTGCGCATCAGAGGACTCGGGGGTGAGACGCTGCACCAGGAGTCGCAGCAATGTGGCTCCTACTCCCCCCGGGATTGTGGAGACCCCCAGAAGCCGCAAGGCTTCCAGCATGGAGGAAAAGCCTGACAGCGGCGTGCAAGATGGCGCTCCTTCCGGAGGAAAGCTGAGTGCTCACGGAGGTGAGGCCGACCTCCCTGAGGGGGAATGGGCGCTGCAGGGACCCCGGGAGTCTGTGTCCACCTATGCTTCCCGGGTCATGATCCGCCTCCGTGAGTATGAAGATGCCAGTAAGCTCATCAGGAGGCTCCGGGAGGAGCTGCGCTGCACAAGCGCCAAAGCTGCGGGGGCCTCCAAACCAAGGAAGGCAAAACTCCAAGCCGAGGTAAAAAGACTGAGCAGTGAAATTCAACGCCTGGAACTTAGGAAAGCCACCATCAGGGAGCAGAGTGGTCCTTTCAAAGAAAAACTTATAAATGAAGACCGCTACAGAGAAATGGCTGATACCAGAGAGCAAAGGCAGATGGGGCTGCAGCCTGAGAGCCAGGTGGATGATGAGAGTGATGATGACCAGCTGGAAGCCCCACCTGGCAGCCTGCAAAGTCACCCGCAGGCCACGTGCAGCAAGCTCCCTGCAGGACAGGCGACAGTGACATCCGGTCGCAGTTCTGCCGGCTCTGGGGAGGACAGTGACAGCAGCGGCCAGGGAGGGGCGCTAATGGCGGATATTAAGCTCCTGGAGTCCCCAGTGTGCCTCCAAAACTTCCATCTTGGTGACGATCTACCAGAAGAGGCACCTGGGGGCCACAAAAAGGCAAAGAAGACCAAGCCAAAGCTGCAGGAAGCGGTAAGCTATGTATATGCCCCCCTCCCTGTACCCCCTGAGTCGCGGGCAGGCTCAGCTCGCTGTATAAGCCCCGTTGCCCAGCCCAGCCCGGGTTCTGCTGTGGATCCGGTGCAAAGACGCGGGGAGATTACAGAGCGCGGTAGTGAGGCGCAGAGCTCCGTCTCTGCTAGTAGTAGCGGGGACGCAGCAGGAGGTGCATCAGCCGAGAGGCTGGACAGTGAGGGCGGCCCGGCGGTGGGCGTTCCATCAGGCCACGATGCTGTGGTGCGCTCCTCAGTGGGAGGGGGGAGCAGCCCGGTGTCGGGGGCAGCTCCGGTAGCCTCGGCGCCTCTGAATGCTGTTGCCGCTGATCACTTAGTTGAGAAGCGGCGGCAGTGTGAGGGGGCAGTTGGGGCTGAGCGTTCCGGTCCTCCCACGAAAGTGCTATTTTGTGTTGGCGTCGCTGGTCCGTAAGATCCTGATGCTAAAGATCAGCGGCGCCTAACTGCAGCTAGAGATCAGCGGCAAATTATACCAAATGCCAAACAGCGGAAATTACCGACCGATGATGTGGAGGGCACACATAAGACCGGGGGTGAGGTCGCCTCCAGTTCTATGGAGGTGACTGAGCCCCTTGTGCCTGATGCGGAGGTCAAAAGGTCATCCACCATTGTTACTGGTCCAGCAGGAATGAATGTGGTGGTGGAGGTGAATGAGGATAATTCATTGTCTAGTGGTGTGGTTGCTAGTTTGGTGGAGGGTGAGATGGAGGTGGGTAATGGTGATACTGTTGGGGCTGATGTGGTCACTGGTCTGGTTGCCCCCCCGGGAGTGGCAACACCTGTCCAGAGTTATGCCAGTGTCACCTCCGGGGCAAATAGGGCATCCTCCTCGTCTCCGGGCTTTGGGGACGGCATGTTGCAACGGCGCCTTCTGGAGGCTCTAAAGAAGGGGGAGAGATCACTAATGGTAGAGGGTCGAGAGGTTGATCTATCCTTCTGGATAGAGAGGCATGGCCTCGGGGCCTTCCGAGAGCAAAAAGGGGGAGATACAGTGTGGTCCCTCCCAACAGCCGGGCCAGGCAGTGTGCGTAGGAATGTGGTCCGTCTTCGGTGGAGGGGCAGTGATGCATGTCCGCCAAGGTCTAAAGTTGTGGAGCTCCTGCTGAGGATGGGCTTCAAGGCGATTGACATCTACGCCTTGATACATCCCTATTCCACGCCTGAGTTTGATGTCAGCTTTGTTCGGCCGGAGGGGCTTGAGCTCTTCTGGGCGAATTATGAGTTGGCAAAAAATGAGCCCGGCTGGCGAGACTTTGCCGTTCAGGCAGTGTCTCGCCAAAACCAGATCAAGAAAGTGACCGTGATGACTCGTAACGAGTCGCTTTCTTGCTATGACATCATGACGTGGCTTGGTCGGTATGGAGAGGTGGTGGAGATGCCAAAGAAAAACCGCGACGAGTTTGGTATCTGGTCAGGGGCCTGGATGTTTATGGTAAAACTTAAGCGTTCAGGTGGTACGGTTGCCCACATTCCATCGTCTGCCTTCCTGGGTAGGGATCATATCCTGGTCTTCTACCAGGGGCAACCGAAGCTCTGTCACAGGTGCAGCGACCCCACACACTTCAGTGCAAACTGCACCGTGCAGAAATGCTCGTTGTGTGGGGGTGTCGGCCATCTTGCCGCCTCTTGTGTGGAGATTAGGTGCCACTTGTGTGGTGAGTTAGGCCACCCATTCAGCCGTTGTCCTCGCTCCTTTGCTAATGCAGTCGAGACCCCGGTGGGAGTAAGCCGTGAGGCCGATTCTGCTGGAGAGGGGACTAGCAGGGGTGAGGGAGCTGAGGGGCCAGGGAAGAAAAGCAATAAAAAGACGCCTGCCCAGCTGAGGCGTCTAGACAAGCGCAGACAGGAGAGGGAGCGGGGCGAGCCCCAGACTACCGGGGCAGCCCCTGTCCTGGATGCCAGTGTTGCTGCTGAGGCCCCGAGGGATGATGAGTTGGATGAGAAGGTCAGGAGGATCCACAGGGAGGAAACTGCCTCTGCTTCAGAATCCTCCCATTATGAAAGTATGGATGAGGATAATAAGCGGTGGCTAGAGCACAAGCGTAAGCTCGGCACCAAAAAGAAGAGAAAGAAGGGAGATAAAACATCTTCTCTCGCTCTGACCAAGGTACCTAAGGAAGGTAAAACCGACTCCCCTCTAGTTGGTCTTTCTAACCGGTTCCAAGCCCTTGATAACATCTCTTCCTCTGAGGAGGAGGCTGAGGGTGAGGTTCCGGCTTCAGCGGAGCTTACAGGGGGCGCCGAGTCTCCTTCTTCTGGGGATGCAAGGTCCTTGGGGGGAGGGACTGGCCCAGAGTCCGGAGACGAGGACGAAAAAAGAAGGAAAAATGTGGGAATGGACACCTCTGTGTCATTAAAGAGGGGAAGGATTCCTCCTCTGAGGCAGAGGATAAGGGGAGTGGGAAGAAGAAAGCCATCTAACTCAATCACCAATGATGGCGGTACCCACTCCGTTGACGCTGGCGTCCATTAATGTCGCCAGCATTAAATTAAACATGGCTAGATTTGCGGCCTTTGATTTTCTCAGCCGGGTTGAAGCTGACATTTTCTTTTTGCAAGAGACCAGGCTGCCAAATATAGCAGAGGTGTTTATAGCTAAGAGGGAGTGGAGACTCGGGCCCTCCTATTGGTCTCTTGCGGCTGAGCCGTATAGCGGAGTGGCGGTCCTTTTTACCGCACCGGTAGAATGCCGATGGGTTATTGAGTTAGAAATGGGGAGGTGCCTGATATTAGATGTCCTCATGAAGGGACAAGAGCTTCGGCTCATTAACATCTATGGTCCCCAATCTAAATGGGACCGGAAGTGTCTCTTTATGAGGATCAAGCCCTACCTTTTTACGAGTCGGCAGGTCGTCTTTGGAGGGGACTTCAACACTGTCACGAGGCCCCGGGATAGAGGAGGTTCCAGAGACAAGCTGACTTATGATAGCGTCGCCCTTAATAGTATAGCTAGTGAGGGTCGCCTGGTGGATGTCCACATCCGGCACACCGCAGGCCACGAGGGGTTCACCTATCATAGAGGTAACTGTAGGTCCAGGATAGACAGGTTTTATTTAAAGGAGGAAGCCGTCTCTTCAGCAGTATCTGTTGTTGAGGTGGAGTTCTCCGATCACTGTTTGATTTTGTTTTCCCTGAATGTTACAGAGACCCCCCGGATGGGAAGAGGCTTTTGGAGGCTCAATTCGTCTCTCTTGGAAGAAGCGGAGATAAGACAGTCCTTTGAGGATTTTCTTCAGAGCCAGGTACCCTTACTGGATCTTTGTAGTAGTAAGTCAGAGTGGTGGGAGATGTTTAAGAAAAGGGTGGCGAGATTCTTCCGCCAGCTCTCGAGCCTCAGGAGCCTGGACAGGTATCGCCTGTATCAGGGCCTGAGGAGGAAACTCGAGCATCTTGTCTCAACTGGAGGTAGCCGCGAGGAGATCTCCAGAGTGAAATCTTTGCTAATGAGGTGTCAGTATGATAGACACGCATCTTTGGTTTTTGAGAGGGATTACGGGAAGTACCGCTCGCCCGACCCTTATAGAAACTGCAAGATGTCAGTGAATAGTAAAGTTGTTACAGGACTGGTTGACACTGCGGGGTCCCTGAAAAGATCCAGATCAGGGATCCTGGAGGTCGTCAGATCCTTCTACTCGCACCTCTTGGGGAAGAGGGATCTGGATTAGGATGAGATGTCGGCTTTTGTGGCTGAAGCCGTCCCCGAACCAGGGGTAGACCCCTCTCTTGGCGTTTTGACAGAGATGATCAGGGAAGAGGAAGTTAAGTTGGCGATTGAAGGGCTTGCCCTGAAGAAATCTCCCGGTCCGGATGGCTTAACATCTGAATTCTATAAGACCTTTAAGGACGCCTTGGTTCCCCTCTTAACTGAGGTATTCAATGAGTGTCTTTCCTCTGCCAAAGTCAATGAGGAGGTCTGCCCTGATCATCTTGTCAAAGGGTAAGGACCCATCTTGCATTGAGAATTGGCGTCCCATAGCGCTTCTCAATGCAGACAGGAAGGTTTTGGCAAAGGTGCTGTTTAATCGGCTGGTGAAATTTGCACCCCAGCTCCTCTCGGGGGCCCAGCATTGCTCTGTTCCGGGCCGCAGTACAATTAGTGCTGTACTCTGTGTCCGAGAGGCGGTGGAGCAGGGTAGGGCTGGCCACTGGAAGGGGTACATGCTGTCATTGGACCAGGCAAAAGCGTTTGATCGGGTTAATCATGAGTACCTCTGGTCTGTCCTTCTGAGGTATGGCCTGCCGGGGGGGTTTGTTGATTGGCTTAAGACCTTGTACTCTGGGGCAGAGAGTTTCCCGCTTGTGAACGGTTGGATTGGCAGCTCTTTTGAGGTTGGGTGTGGTGTTCGCCAGGGTTGTCCCTTGAGCCCGCTACTGTACGTGTTTGCGATTGACCCACTTCTTAGGAGGGTGGAGCGTGGACCGTTGGCTTGGATCGGGATGGACCGGGCAGCACCGGAAGCCACTCTGAGAGTGGTGGCGTATGCCGATGACGTCACCGTTTTTGCTTCCTCTGATGGGGAGGCAGAATGGCTGATGTCAGAGGTAAATCGCTACTCGGAGGCATCCGGGTCTAAGATCAGCCGGGATAAGTGTGAGAGTCTCTGGCTGGGAGGAGGAGATCCTGGTTTTGATCTCCCGGACACCCTTCCAGAACCCAAAGTCTCTGCAAAAGTTCTTGGCATCGAATTTGGCCAGGGGGATTACCCCAAACAAAATTGGGACAGCAGGCTAGAGATCGCCACTCAGAAGGTGAACCAATGGAAGGGTTGGTCTTTGACCCTAAGGGAAAGGGTAAACCTGATCAAAACTTACCTGCTCCCTTTGCTGATCTATCTGGGCAGTGTGTGCATCTTGCCAGAGCCTCTCTGGACTCGGGTCTACAGTTTGTTCTTTCAACTGTTATGGGGGAATAGACTGAACCTGGTCAAGAGGGAGGTTACTTACCGTACGAGGAGACTAGGAGGGTTGGGTATGGTCAACCCTGTGGTATTCCTTGTGAATACCTTCATTAAGATCAATATTGCAAACCTCTGGAAAGAGAGGGCTCCTCCGTGGGTATTCTCCTGTAAGGGATGGTTTCAGCCTTTCTTCCAGGAATGGGAGACAGGAGGGCAAGTGAAGGATCTCCGCACACCGCATGGACATCTCCCGGCTTACGCTACCGTGGTTCTGAAGGTAATTCGCCGGTGGGGTCTGGGAATGTGGGAGGTCAGGACTCTGCCAAGGAAGCTCCTTGACAATAGGGTTCTGTTGACCCATTTTCAGAGGCCTCTGGCGCTCAGGGATTGCCCAAGTCGGGATCTTGGGGTGGGTCTGCATCTTTTGAATTCTATCAGGATCCCCGCGAAGGTTTGGGACTTGGCTTGGCGCTGCTTCCATGGGAAACTGTGTGTGAGGGACAATCTGAAGTGTAGGAGCTCTGAGGACAGGAACTGTCCTCGGGAGCATTGTGGTACCATGCTTGAAAGCATGGACCACTTCCAGCTTCGTTGTCCCTTTAACACAGAGGTGTACAACAGGGTGGGCGCCTCCATTGGCTGGCCCCGGCTGGCCGTTCTCTCTTATGCGGAATGGGCCTATGGAGCATTCGGGGACCTGGGTGGTCGGGACCGTTGCACCTTATTTCTAGTTAGCGCAGTGGTTAGGTATCACACGTGGAACGCACGGTGCTTAGTATCGACACAGCGGAAAATCCTCCCAGTGGACGATGTGTTTAGGACCATACTCGGTGACCTGGTGAAGGTGCGTTCTCTGGAGTATGAGAGACTGGGTACATGGAGGGCCGCTCTCCTCTGGAGGGGCTTTTCTTTTAGTGTGCCCTAGTCTGGTCATCTCCTCTCCTGGTGGTGGGCTGCTGCTGACACCATAGATTTTTGTTTTATTGATCAGTAGACAGTGATGTAGGGCTGCAGGCGCCGAACTTGGGCTTTGTCAGTTGTGGTTATTGTATTGTTTGTTTCTGTATATATTGTATATATGGGTTTGGGTGTAGGTGTTAGGTTGGGTGGAGGGAAAAGGGGGGAGGTCGGTTCATCTTGTGGGACACTGGTTATTTGGGTGAAAAACTGGCACTGCCTGATCTGGCCTATGGACGTTGGACATGGACTGAGGCATGAGGCGCAGGACCAGCTCTCAGGTCAGTGCCGGGGAGGGACTGGTGGGCTTGAGTGTGGGGTGTTTTGTTTTGTCTTGTATATATTTGTATAGTTAGTATTTATTTTATTTTATTTATTTAAAAAAAAAAAAAAAAGAATGTATATATTAGTATGTATATAATTTGTCGGTTATTGTTTATTATATTGTTATTATTTGTTTGGTAACCGGACCAGATGTCATGGTGTAGGTAGTTATTATTGTGTATATATGTATAATATGTGTGTGAGGAGAGAGAGAGCGGCTGGACCAGTTCATTACACTGTTTATTTTCTGGTTATTAATTTTGTTATGTTTCATTTTTATAATAAAAGTAACTCAGGATCAGTAATGTAATGTATGTACACAGTGACTGCACCAGCAGAATAGTGAGTGCAGCTCTGGAGTATAATACAGGATGTAACTCAGGATCAGTAATGTAATTTATGTACACAGTGACTCCACCAACAGAACAGTGAGTGCAGCTCTGGAGTATGAACATTATAAAGTTAATTATGTATCATACAGTGCTGGCCAAAAGTATTGGCACCCCTGCAATTATGTCAGATAATACTCAGTTTCTTCCTGAAAATGATTGCAATCACAAATTCTTTGGTCTTATTATCTTCATTTAATTTGCTTGCAAGGAAAAAACACAAAAGAGAATGAAGCAAAAATCAAATCATTGATCATTTCACACAAAACTCCAAAAAAGGGCCGGACAAAAGTATTGGCACCCTCAGCCTAATACTTGGTTGCACAACCTTTAGCCAAAATAACTGCGAACAACCGCTTCCGGTAACCATCAATGAGTTTCTTACAATGCTCTGCTGGAATTGTAGACCATTCTTCTTTGGCAAACTGCTCCAGGTCCCTGATATTTGAAGGGTGCCTTCTCCAAACTGCCATTTTGAGATCTCTCCACAGGTGTTCTATGGGATTTAGGTCTGGACTCATTGCTGGCCACCTTAGAAGTCTCCAGTGCTTTCTCTCAAACCATTTTATAGTGCTTTTGGAAGTGTGTTTTGGGTCATTGTCCTGCTGGAAGACCCATGACCTCTGAGGGAGACCCAGCTTTCTCACACTGGGCCCTACATTATGCTGCAAAATTTGTTGGTAGTCTTCAGACTTCATAATGCCATGCACACGGTCAAGCAGTCCAGTGCCAGAGGCAGCAAAGCAACCCCAAAACATCAGGGAACCTCCGCCATGTTTGACTGTAGGGACCGTGTTCTTTTCTTTGAATGCCTCTTTTTTTTTCCTGTACACTCTATGTTGATGCTTTTTCCCATCTACTTTTGTCTCATCTGACCAGAGAGCATTCTTCCAAAACGTTTTAGGCTTTCTCAGGTAAGTTTTGGCAAACTCCAGCCTGGCTTTTTTATGTCTCGGGGTAAGAAGTGGGGTCTTCCTGGGTATCCTATCATACAGTCCCTTTTCATTCAGACGCCGACGGATAGTACGGGTTGACACTGTTGTACCCTCGGACTGCAGGGCAGCTTGAACTTGTTTGGATGTTAGTCGAGGTTCTTTATCCACCATCCGCACAATCTTGCGTTGAAATCTCTCGTCAATTTTTCTTTTCCGTCCACATCTAGGGAGGTTAGCCACAGTGCCATGGGCTTTAAACTTCTTGATGACACTGCGCACGGAAGACACAGGAACATTCAGGTCTTTGGAGATGGACTTGTAGCCTTGAGATTGCTCATGCTTCCTCACAATTTGGTTTCTCAAGTCCTCAGACAGTTCTTTGGTCTT
This sequence comes from Phyllobates terribilis, assembly GCF_046119375.1. NCBI lineage: Eukaryota > Metazoa > Chordata > Amphibia > Anura > Dendrobatidae > Phyllobates > Phyllobates terribilis. The sequence continues at coordinate 159,135,172 of NW_027362768.1, read as the reverse complement.
CTTTCTTTTCTCCATGCTCAATGTGGTACACACAAGGACACAGGACAGAGGTTAGGTCAACTTTAATCCATGTTAACTGGCTGCAAGTGTGATTTAGTTATTGCCAACACCTGTTAGGTGCCACAGGTAAGTTACAGGTGCTGTTAGTTACACCAATTACAGAAGCATCACAGGATTTTTCAAAGGGTGCCAATACTTTTGTCCACCCCCTTTTTTAGGTTTGGTGTGGAATTATATCCAATTTGGCTTTAGGACAATTCTTTTTGTTTGTTTTTTTCCAGTGAAGACAAATGAAATGAAGAGAATAATGCCAAAGAATTTGTGATTGCAATCATTTTCAGGAAGAAACTGAGTATTATCTGACAGAATTGCAGGGGTGCCAATACTTTTGGCCAGCACTGTATATGTATAGCAAGGTTACAGGTGCATTTATTTTTCTGCTTCCCTATAATTGTGGGGGCAGCACTTTTCTTCGTTTTGCTCTGTGATTGACCCTCCTCTGTTCTCATCTTGTGTCTCTTCCCCCAGGAGATGCCGTCTCTACTCACATTATATCTAGAATGTTCTGGACATTAGTTTCCCTGAAGTCGTATATCCCACACACTGTCAATCAGCGACCTCACACACTCCCCATTGCTCTACCGCAGGCTGTATATACATTGATGCCTTATACTATTGTGTGTAATGAGTCTCAGGCAATGGTCAAGACACTTTCTGGCCACTCGCTGACTGCAGACTGCCACTCTCTTCACATTTGCTGCAGGCGACAGCATAAAAGGAGCTGAGCTGCACCCCACCGAAAGCTCTGCCCCCACAGAAATAGCATGACTGTGGTACACTGAGCCTCTGTATCTAATCTTATCATGTGTGATATTGTCTGCTGAGCCATTATATCTAATCTTGTATGTGATACTATCTGCTGTGTTGCTGTACCTAATCCAATCATTTCTGATACTCTCTGTTGAGCCATTGTATCTAATCTCATTATATGTGATACATACAGTGTCTTCTGAGCTGCTGCATCTAATCCTATCTTGTGAGATACTTTCTGCTCAGCTGTGTATCTAATCCTATCCTGTGTGATACTTTCTGCTGAGCTGTGTATCTAATCCTATCCTGTGTGATACTGTCTGCTGCACTGTGTATCTAATCCTATCCTGTGTGATACTGTCTGCTGCACTGTGTATCTAATCCTATCCTGTGTGATACTGTCTGCTGCACTGTGTATCTAATCCTATCCTGTATGATACTGTCTGCTGAGCTGTGTATCTAATCCTATCCTGTGTGATACTGTCTGCTGAGCTGTGTATCTAATCCTATCCTGTGTGATACTGTCTGATGCACTGTGTATCTAATCCTATCCTGTGTGATACTGTCTGCTGCACTGTGTATCTTATCCTATCCTGTGTGATACTGTCTTGCTGAGCTGTGTATCTAATCCTATCCTGTGTGATACTGTCTGCTGAGCTGTGTATCTAATCCTATCCTGTGTGATGCTGTGTATCTAATCCAATCCTGTGTGATACTGTCTGCTGAGCTGTGTATCTAATCCTATCCTGTGTGATACTGTCTGCTGAGCTTTGTATCTAATTCTATCCTGTGTGATACTGTCTGCTGAGCTGTGTATCTAATCCTATCCTGTGTGATACTGTCTGCTGAGCTGTGTATCTAATCCTATCCTGTGTGATACTGTCTGCTGAGCTTTGTATCTAATCCTATCCTGTGTGATACTGTCTGCTGAGTTGTGTATCTAATCCTATCCTGTGTGATACTGTCTGCTGAGCTGTGTATCTAATCCTATCCTGTGTGATACTGTCTGCTGAGCTGTGCATCTAATTGACTCGCCCACTGGGCCGTGGGGCACTCGGAGCCGGGCAATAGGGAGACGATGGGGGTAGTAGTGGCAACCTGGTCCGTGGCTCAGGGTGGTCAGACCAGTGGCAGTCCTTTATAAGTTTTAAGTATTGTCCGACTACGCCACCCGTGGATTGCGGTCAGTGCTAACCGCCGCTGCAGTGCAGACCTCTGGGCCAGATGTAAATGTGCAGCTCTGAATAGTACAACTCCCCACGGGAAGAGTATGGCCCCAGGGCAGTGTATGATGGATGATTCCGACCGCGTTAGCCAGGAAACGGAGGCCTCTTAAACAGTTCAGGGTCTTTATTAGAACAGGTAAAACGACCCAGAAACAGGCCCGGCTAAGAGGGGGCCTGGATGTCTGAGAGCAAGTGGGAAGCTGGCCCTGGTCAGGGTGAGGGTGTCGGCCTACCGTGCTCTCTGTGCTCCTGGCTATTTCCCTTCTGGTAATGTAACAGCCCACGTTCCTGAGGTCACCGTGTCCTCTTGCCCGTATGGCTTGCAACTTGGGTCCCTTGCTACTCCCGGCCTGGTGCGGCTCTGCTGGTCCCTTCTGCTGTGGCGGAGCCTCCGGGCTTCTTAGGCCAAGGAACATACAGTCCCCTGCGGACTGGTTATCTGCTGTAGGATGTGGAATCCTCACAGCCTCAGACACCAAAGTCTGGTAGATTAGTTTCTTTATCTGCCAGGACAGACTCACTTCGCCTTTTGTCCCTGGCTCGTGGCTCTCCTTCTGCCACACGTCCTCTTAGGCTGCAACACAACTGTCTGTCCCTGCTCTGGGACACCTCTCAATCCAGAGACAGGTTGTCCAGTTCTGCCTAACCCTGCCCCCAGCTCCAACTTTTATAGGAGCAGCCTGCTCCCCCTACTGGTCTGAGACAGGAGGTGCTGCATGCTAATGATCCTTGACTAGAGGACCTCCCCCTTGCTCTCAGACACAGCTTTATTATACATTTGTGGCATCCAGGCCAGGGTGACACATTCCCCCCTAGTAAAATTTAGTACTCCGGGACTAAACAATAAACAAAGACAATATGCATGACCATAAATCATCAGTAGACAAACGACGCACAGGTTGAGATCTTAAGGTCACAGTGTGGTCTGTGACCAGGTGTCCATTTCACCAACACAACGGGGAGCCTTAACCAGGTGGGGGTCTGTCCTAGCCCCAAGTCCTTTACAGTCTTAGTTCATTCCTTGGTCAGGCTCCGAACGCAGTCCATACAAAGTCCCGGTTATTAAAAGTCCATAACCTTTGAGTCCGTACGGTAACTGTAAGAAACTGAAATACACAATTACTAATCATGCAGGTAACTTTGCAAACATTTCAACACTTGGCAACAGGGTTATTTACAGTTTTAGTGCACCCTATATTCTCCACGAAGCGGGTATCTGCCCCCTTGTGCTCCTGGTTGACCTGCGTAACCCACTGTCTGGTGGTGGACCGACCTGGTTTTCTTCACTAGCGTTAGGGGTAGAACTACCAGCTTGGTGTACAGGTAGGGCAGGCAGCTGTTTACGGGTCCTTTGGCTCACCGCAGGCATGGCAGGCTCACTGTCAGCAGAGGGTTGATTCTCCTGGGCTGCTGGTACCGGCTCTTCTGCCTCTGGAACTGCTTGCTCTTCTTCACCTTCCGGCTCTGGTGCAGGTTGTTGCTCAGTCGGTTGCAGGAAATGCAGGACGGGTACCACTATGGCATCGTTTATTCGAGTCGAGGACTGAGGGAACTCTCCGAGAATGGTGCTGATCATTTCTTCCTTGTCCTCTGCGGGTTCAAGGTCACTTTGATCCTCTTCTGCACTACGGAGTTGCTCGGGGCACCTTTTTAGGTGGTCTCTGGAGACGGTACTAGTGGTTTCTCCTCCATTCTTGGTGATCACGCACACCTTCGAGTTGTCGTGATCAGACTGCAGTACGGTGTAGGGTTCCCTTTCCCACTGGTCGTCCAACTTATGTAGCCTTCTCTTTCGCTTCAGGACCTGCTCACCAGGTTCTAGGGGACCAGCAGGGGCATGTTGGTTGAAGAGTCTTTCTTGCCTTTCTCTCACCTGGGCCAGGCTCTTCTCCACACACTCCTGTACCTTCTTGTACTGCAGTCGCCTCTCCGTATCCCAGTCCGCATCGGGGGAGGTGTCCTCAGGTGTTAGGACTCCCATCTCCAGATCTAGGGGCAGCTTACCTGGTCTGGCTCGCATCAGGTAAGCCGGGGTGCAGTTTGTAGCGTTCACCGGGATATGGTTGTATAAGTCTATCAGGTCCGGCAGTTTTTCTGGCCACAGGCTGCGTTCCTCCAGGGGCAACGTCTTCAGGAGATCAATGACTATATTGTTCATTTTCTCACACATCCCGTTGGTTTGTGGGTGGTAAGGCGTTGTCCGAATCTTCTTACAGCCATAGAGGTTGCAGAACTCTTGGAAGATTTCGGCCTCGAACGCTGGACCCTGGTCTGTCAGGCTTTGTTCCGGATACCCGTGTGGACGGCAGAAGTATTGCTGGAAGGCTCTGGCCGCCGTTTGGGCTGTCAAGTCTTTTACCGGGACCACCACTAGAAAACGGGAATAGTGGTCCACGATTGTCAGGGCGTAGATGTATCCTGACCGGCTTGGAGCCAATTCGACGTGGTCCAGAGCTACCAGCTCAAGAGGCTGCTGGGTGACGATGGGCTTCAAGGGTGTCTTCTGGCTGGTGCGGTCTTTTCTCCTTAAGTTACAAGGGCCACAGTCCCTACACCACTTCTCTACAGCCCCTCTCATGCCGACCCAAAAGAACCGTCCTCTTAGCAGGAACTCCAGTTTCTTCCAACCGAAGTGCCCCGCTCTGTCATGGTAAGCCCCCAGGACCATGGCTACATCCCGCCTTGGAACCACGACTTGCCAGGTCAGCTCGTGTGTCCGGTGGTTGACAAGTCTTCTGCATAGCTTGCCTTCATAGAGGAACAGCTTGCTCTTCTCTTTCCATAGCTGCTTGGCTTCCTCTGGAGCATCCGGATCTAAGCGGACGTCTTCCTGGGTCAGCAGATCTTTCACCAGGCGGATTGCAGGGTCACTATCTTGGGTCTCGGCCCAGCTGTGGTGAGGTAGGGGATTGATCATAACGGTTGTTAAATCTTCCTCCTTCACGCGGTGGGAGTATTGAGCGGCTCCAAACCGGTGAAACGCGGGGAGTTCTACCTCCTCCAGCTCTTCTGGGTCTTCGTCACCTTCAGGTAAGTGAGGCATTCTCGATAGGGCGTCAGCGTTGGCATTGGTTTTGCCTACCCGGTACTTGATCACGAAGTCATAATTGGAGAGACGGGCCATCCACCGCTGTTCCAGGGCACCAAGTCTTGCACTGTCTAGGTGTGTTAACGGGTTGTTGTCCGTGTACACAGTGAACTTTGCGGAGGCCAGGTAATGCTTGAAGCGTTCTGTTACGGCCCACACCACTGCCAAGAATTCTAGCTTGAAGGAGCTGTAATTCTCCGGGTTCCTCTCGGTGGGCCTCAGCTTCCGGCTGGCGTACGCGATCACCCTTTCTCTGCCCTGTTGGTTTTGCGACAGTACGGCTCCCAGTCCCACATTACTGGCGTCTGTGTGGAGAATAAAAGGCTGGCCATAATCAGGGTAAGCCAGGATCTCATCCCCTGTGAGGGCCATCTTCAACTGGCGGAAGGACTCTTCCGGTTTATCCCACTTGAAGGGTGGCTTTTGGCTTCTGGACTTAGACTGTCCTATCAGGAGATCCTGCATAGGAGCTGCCATCTTAGTGAACCCGGGGATGAACCTTCGGTAGTAGCCTACCAACCCGAGGAATTACCTCACTTCCTTGATGTTCGAAGAGCTTGGCCATCTCTTGATTGCCGTGACCTTGTCAGGGTCGGGGGCTACTCCTTCCGCACTTACCACGTGCCCTAGGTACTGGACCTTCGGTTTCAACAGGTGACACTTTGATGGTTTCACCTTCAGGCCATAGCCTGCCAGGGCTTCGAACATCTCGGCCAGGTGCTTTAGATGGTCCTCGTAAGTCTTCGAATAGACGATCACGTCGTCCAGGTAAAGGAGGACTGTCTCGAAGTTTCGGTGCCCTAGACAGCACTCCATCAGCCTCTGAAAGGTCCCTGGTGCGTTGCAGAGCCCGAAGGGCATACAGTTGAACTCGCTCAGTCCCATCGGGGTGGTGAAGGCGGTCTTCTCCTTGTCAGCCTCTGGCACAGGAACCTGCCAGTACCCGCTAGTAAGGTCCAAAGTAGAAAAGAAGTTAGCTGATTTTAGTGCGGCTAAAGACTCTTCTATTCTAGGCAGCGGATATGCGTCTTTGTGGGTGATACGGTTGATTTGTCTATAGTCCACGCACATTCTCATGGTGCCGTCTTTCTTTTTTACCAGAACCAGGGGGGCTGCCCAGGGGCTACAGCTATCTCTAATGACCCCAGCTTCTTTCATTTCTCTTAGCATGCTGTAATGCAGCGACTTGCTGGCATTACAGTAATGGTCCAGGATGTGTTTTACCTGACCATGTACCTTCCCCCTCAGGTGACTGGTCACATGACTGTGACATAGTACAGGTCCTGCGCGCACAGAATGTCTGTCTGATCACATGACTGTGACATCAGCAAGGTCCTGTCTGTGTGTGTGTGTGCACGGGATGGATATATAAACCCTGCTTGATGGGAGACAGGTGTGTTCGGTGTGTTGGGCGTGAGGCCTGTTTCCCGTGTGTGTGGGACACCGTGATACAGTGAAGCCTGGCAGCCTGAAAGGTTGAGGCTGGATCTTGTGTAGATGCCAGTGGCCTTAGAAGGCAGCGGCTTGGTGAAGAGTCCAGAAAGGCGCAGACTGGATGTGTGTGAGTGAAACATTCCAGTAGCCTTAGACAGGACGACGGCTAGAGACCCCCACCTGGGAAAGCCTTAAAGCCACAGTGGTGGCGGATTAAATGGACTGCAGCAGCTAAAACCCGGCAAAGGTAATTGTAGCGCCGGCGTCCCTGCCCTCTGCTAGGCAGGGACGCTGTTCCCCTCACCTCTCTGCTCCGTGCCCGGCGTCCTCCTCCCGCTCTGCTGGCAGCGCGCGCTCCTTCCCGGCCACTGTGCTTAGGGCGCGCGCGCGCGCTCTCCCTCCCTCTTAAAGGGGCCGCGCGCGCCGTCCTAAGGAGTCCCCGGCCAATGGCCGGAGGACTTCACCATATATAAGGCACCTCCTCCAAAATGGAGGTGCCCGAGCAATGTTGTTGCACTGTTCACTACTCTGCTTCAGCCCTCAGGTCCCGTTGCCAGTTACCTGCCAGATACCTGCCAGATTCCTGCCAGCTTGCTGTCTTATTCCTGCCTGATTATCTGCTACCTGCCTGCTAGTCTGAGGTCCGACGGTCTGCCTTACTACTCCTGTCAGTCTGTCTAAGGACCAGCCTGTCCGCTCACCTGGGAGCGCACTTCAGCCACCTGCCTGCTTGCCTGAGGTCCGACGGTCTGCCTTCCAACTCCTGTCAGTCTGTCTATGGACCAGCTTGCCTGCTCACCTGGGAGCACACATCTGCTACCTGCCTGCTAGCCTACCTGGAGGCTCCGCCGTCACGTGCTGTGACCACCTGCCTGTCCAGTGACTCCTGCCCGCTCACCTGGGAGCGCTCATCTGCTGCCTGTCTGCTAGCCTACCTGGAGGCTCTGCCGTCACGTGCTGTGACCACCCGCCTGTCCAGAGACTTCTGCCCTCTCACCTGGGAGCGCTCATCTGCCGCCTGTCTGTTGGTCTTCCTGGAGGCTCCGCCGTCACATGCTGTGACCACCCGTTCTTCCAGAGACTCTCGCCTGCTCACCTGGGAGCTCACGTCTATCATCAGCCGCCACAGGTCGTACCAACCCTTTACCCAGAGACTGCCCCGGTCACTTGCCGTGACCATCTGCCCGTTCATCCAGAGACTGCCCCGGTCACTTGCCGTGACCATCTGCCCGTTCATTCAGAGACTGTCCCGGTCACCTGCTGTGACTTCCTGCCCGTCTTCCCTGGTCGCCACCCGCTCCCTTACAAGGACCGCCCCCTTGTATAGTAGCTCAGAGGTTCCGCCTCCCAGACCCGTTACAGTTTGCTCGGGCCATGGAACCCGGTGGCACCCAAGCTCCCTCGCTCTCGGACCTGTGTCATGAACTGTCCCGTCAGAGGTCCCAACAGGAGTCCATCCTGGGTCACCTGCGGAATGTCAATTCTCGCCTGGACACTCTGACTGCTCCGCCAGCAACCTCCGCCAGTGCCATGACTCGCAATCCGGCAGCTCCGCTGCCCACTAATACCATGGTATCCTACCCCGGACCCCGGCTTTCTGCACCTCCTCGCTTCGGAGGCGACTCCGCCCAGGCTCGGGGCTTCATAAATCAGTGCACCCTGCACTTTGAACTATTGTCCCACCAGTTTAACTCCGACCGGGCCAAAATTGCCTTCATCATGTCCCATCTCACCGGGGAGGCCCTGGCCTGGCTAAATCCTCTATGGGAGAGAGGAGACCCCCTGGTGTCCGACTTGCCTGCCTTTCTCACGGCTTTCCGGAAAGTCTTCGACGAACCCGGACGGAAGACCTCATCCGCATCATCACTGCTACACCTCCGTCAGGGAAGTCTCACCGTGGGCCAATATGCCATACGGTTCCGTACCCTTGCCTCGGAGCTGGCCTGGGATAACGACGCTCTGGTATCCGTCTTCTGGGAGGGTCTGTCCGGCCGTATTAAAGATGAACTTGCCGGTCGGGACATTCCTACCACTCTCGATGACCTAATAACTCTTGCCACCCGGATTGACCTACGGTTCCAGGAGCGTGCCAAAGAGGTCACCCGTGAGAGGAGGTTTCCACGTCTAGCTCCTACTCTTCAGAAACCCGTCACTCCCTCCGTCTCTCCCCAGGTACACTCTCCTGAGCCTATGCAGGTCGACCAGACCAAGATGGTCAAAACCCGTCAGGACTTACGCCGTGCCGAGGGGAGCTGCTTCTACTGTGGCAGTAAGGAGCACCGGATCCGTGCCTGCCCGGAGAGGTCGGGAAACGCCTGTGTCTAGGTTCGCTCAGAGAGGTCGACCTAGACAAGAATAAATCCTCTCCATCTCTGCTGCTGTCAGTCTCAATCGTCTGCGGGGAGAACCGTTATTTCGAACTAGCCCAACTTGACTCTGGAGCAGCCGGGAATCTTATTTCACAGTCCCTGGTAGAAAAATACCGCATCCCCACCAAACCTCTGGCTGTACCCTTGTCTGTTGCTGCCGTGGATGGGGGTCTCTTACCACGCCCCATCCAACTCATCACCGAATCCATTACTCTGCAGGTGGGAATGCTGCATTCTGAGAGTATCTCCTTTCATGTTCTGCCTGGACTCTCTCACGCCCTCTTGCTAGGTCTACCTTGGCTCCAGAGACATGCACCCGTGCTTGACTGGCAGACCGGAGAGGTCCTTCGCTGGGGACAGGACTGCCATAAGGCCTGTCTGGTTCCCGTCCATCCCGTCCGTCCTTCTCCTACCCCAGCTAATCTACCTGGACTTCCGATTCCTTATTGGTCTTATGCTGATGTCTTTAATAAAAAGGAGGCAGAGACACTACCCCCTCATAGACCATACGACTGCCCTATCGACCTGTTACCCGGTACTACTCCTCCCCGTGGGCGTATTTATCCATTATCCGCTGCTGAGACCCGGTCGATGTCCGAATATATTGAGGAGAATCTGGCCAGGGGATTCATCCGGAAATCTACCTCCCCGGCGGGAGCAGGCTTCTTTTTCGTCAAAAAGAAGGACGGCTCTCTCCGTCCCTGTATAGACTATAGAGGCCTTAACCAGATCACGGTGAAGAATAAGTACCCCCTTCCGCTCATTCCGGAGTTATTTGATCGTCTGAGGGGGGCTAGAATCTTCACCAAACTGGACCTCCGTGGGGCGTACAACCTGGTTCGTATCCGTCAGGGGGATGAATGGAAGACGGCATTCAACACCCGGGACGGCCACTATGAACATCTGGTAATGCCCTTTGGTCTCTGTAACGCTCCTGCCGTCTTTCAAGAGTTGGTCAATGACATCTTCCGGGACCTTCTCTACTCCTGCGTAGTGGTGTACCTGGACGACATCTTGGTCTTCTCTCCGGATCTCCAGACTCACCGGAGGGACGTTCGTCAGGTCCTGCTCAGGCTCAGGCAGAATCACCTCTTCGCTAAATACGAGAAGTGCCTCTTTGAGCAGACCTCGCTTCCGTTTTTGGGCTACATTATCTCTCAGACCGGCCTACGAATGGATCCAGAGAAACTATCTGCCATCGAGAAATGGCCTCGACCGGAGGGGTTGAAGGCCATTCAGCGGTTCCTGGGCTTCGCCAACTACTACCGCCTCTTCATACCACACTTCTCTTCCCGGACTGCCCCAATTTCCGCGCTCACCCGTAAGGGTACTAATCCCAAAGAGTGGCCGCCCGAAGCAGAGGAGGCCTTTCTTTCCTTAAAACAGGCCTTCTCTTCAGCCCCGGTGCTGCATCGCCCGGACGGCAACAAGCAGTTCTTCCTGGAAGTTGACGCCTCCTCCTCTGGAGCCGGAGCGGTACTTACTCAAAAATCATCTTCCGGGAGGATGGTAACTTGTGGCTTCTTCTCTAAACTCTTCTCCTCCTCAGAGCGCAATTATTCCATAGGAGACCGAGAGTTATTGGCCATCAAACTGGCATTGGAGGAGTGGCGTTACCTGCTCGAGGGGGCTCTTCACCCGGTAATAATTTACACTGACCACAAGAACTTGGCTTACCTCCAGCATGCCCAGAGACTTAACCCGCGCCAAGCCCGGTGGTCCTTGTTTTTTGCTCGCTTTGATTTTGTTCTTCATTTTCGCCCGGCTGACAAAAACGTCAAGGCGGACGCCTTGTCTCGATCCTTTCTGGTGTCTGATCTCGAGGAAGATCCGAAACACATCATCGATCCCGCCAGAGTAATGCAGGTGGCTCCCGTGAGTCTAAATCGTCTCCCTCCCGGAAAGACGTTCGTATCAGTACCTGATCGGGAGAAGATCCTTCACTGGGGTCACTCGTCTAAACTGGCTGGCCATGCCGGTCAGAAAAAGACCCTCCAGCTTATTACCCGGCACTACTGGTGGCCTACCCTGCACAAGGGCGTAATAGACTTTGTTTCTGCCTGTGTGTCCTGCGCCCGCAACAAGGTTCCGAGACATTTGCCAGCCAGTCGCCTCCTTCCGCTTTCTGTACCTGCTGCCCCCTGGCAGCATATAGCAATGGACTTTATAACTGACCTCCCAGTCTCTGCCGGTTGTACGGTCATTTGGGTGGTCGCTGACCGCTTCTCCAAGATGGCTCATTTCGTTCCCCTGCCAGGCCTCCCGTCTGCACCCGAGCTAGCTAAAGACTTTATTCGTCACATCTTTCGTCTTCATGGCCTGCCCCTCCACATCGTGTCGGATCGTGGGGTACAGTTCACCTCACGCTTCTGGAGAGCCACTTGTAAACTGCTAGACGTCACCCTGGACTTCTCTTCCGCTTACCACCCTCAGTCCAATGGTCAAGTGGAGCGGATCAATCAGAACCTGACCAGTTACCTCCGGCACTTCGTTAATGCTCATCATTCAGACTGGGTGGATCTCCTACCATGGGCCGAGTTCTCTTATAACAATCACGAGAGCGAATCCTCCTCCAAATCCCCGTTTTTTGTAGTCTTCGGTCAGCATCCTCGGATTCCTTTTCCTGTCTCCACCTCTGTGGACAACCCGGCTGCGGAATCTCTCGTTAGCAAATTTTCCTCCATTTGGGAGAGTACCCGATCCGCACTCCTTCAGTCGTCCAAACGGATGAAAAGACACGCTGACAAAAAACGCCTGGATCCTCCACAATTTCGTCCTGGAGATAAAGTCTGGCTCTCATCTAAATATGTCCGACTCAAGATACCTTCTTACAAGTTAGGGCCTCGGTTCATCGGTCCTCTGGAGGTCATCAGTCAGATCAACCCGGTGGCCTATAAATTGAAACACCCGGCCAACTTACGGATCCCTAACTCCTTCCATGTATCTCTCCTCAAACCTGTGGTACTTAACTCTTTTTCCAAGTCTACAGGTACGCCTCCTGCTCCGGTTTCTGCTGAGGACGAGTTTGAGGTAGAGAACATTCTTGCCACCAAAAGGGTAAGAGGAAAGACCTTTTTTCTAGTAGATTGGAAGGGGTTTGGTCCTGAGGAGAGAACGTGGGAGCCCCGGGAGAACATCCATGCCCCTCTTATCCTTGCTAAATTTCTGTCTGGCCTAAAAAAGGGGGGGCCTAAAGGGGGGGGTACTGTAGCGCCGGCGTCCCTGCCCTCTGCTAGGCAGGGACGCTGTTCCCCTCACCTCTCTGCTCCGTGCCCGGCGTCCTCCTCCCGCTCTGCTGGCAGCGCGCGCTCCTTCCCGGCCACTGTGCTTAGGGCGCGCGCGCGCGCTCTCCCTCCCTCTTAAAGGGGCCGCGCGCGCCGTCCTAAGGAGTCCCCGGCCAATGGCCGGAGGACTTCACCATATATAAGGCACCTCCTCCAAAATGGAGGTGCCCGAGCAATGTTGTTGCACTGTTCACTACTCTGCTTCAGCCCTCAGGTCCCGTTGCCAGTTACCTGCCAGATACCTGCCAGATTCCTGCCAGCTTGCTGTCTTATTCCTGCCTGATTATCTGCTACCTGCCTGCTAGTCTGAGGTCCGACGGTCTGCCTTACTACTCCTGTCAGTCTGTCTAAGGACCAGCCTGTCCGCTCACCTGGGAGCGCACTTCAGCCACCTGCCTGCTTGCCTGAGGTCCGACGGTCTGCCTTCCAACTCCTGTCAGTCTGTCTATGGACCAGCTTGCCTGCTCACCTGGGAGCACACATCTGCTACCTGCCTGCTAGCCTACCTGGAGGCTCCGCCGTCACGTGCTGTGACCACCTGCCTGTCCAGTGACTCCTGCCCGCTCACCTGGGAGCGCTCATCTGCTGCCTGTCTGCTAGCCTACCTGGAGGCTCTGCCGTCACGTGCTGTGACCACCCGCCTGTCCAGAGACTTCTGCCCGCTCACCTGGGAGCGCTCATCTGCCGCCTGTCTGTTGGTCTTCCTGGAGGCTCCGCCGTCACATGCTGTGACCACCCGTTCTTCCAGAGACTCTCGCCTGCTCACCTGGGAGCTCACGTCTATCATCAGCCGCCACAGGTCGTACCAACCCTTTACCCAGAGACTGCCCCGGTCACTTGCCGTGACCATCTGCCCGTTCATTCAGAGACTGTCCCGGTCACCTGCTGTGACTTCCTGCCCGTCTTCCCTGGTCGCCACCCGCTCCCTTACAAGGACCGCCCCCTTGTATAGTAGCTCAGAGGTTCTGCCTCCCAGACCCGTTACAGTAATACACTTTGTTATATGGACACTTGTATGGACATTGCTAAAGTATTACCTTGCTGAAGGCTGTAACCAGTGATTATACCAGCAAACGCTGTATTACAGTCCTGTGTGCTCCTGTTGCTTAAATTGCTGGACTTAGCACCAGGTGTCGGGGGCCAGAAAAAATCCTTTTTTTTCATCTAAATCCTCCTTTTTTTTTCCTCCTTCACACTGTACAAATACCCGTCTTATTAACCTTTTGGTGTGTCCCCCCCCCCCCCCCCCCAAAAAAAAAGCGTGTCTCTGATTTTTCAGACACAAATATAACTGTTGAAAATAGTCTGGTGTAGGCTAGAGAAACAGAAGTGTTGTTTTGCACTTCCACGGTTCAAACCTCTGTATTATCCATTTTGGGCCATTTGTATCTAAAAAAAAAAACAGTTTGAGTGTGTCGCTCACTGTTCAGCCGCAAATCTATATATTTAAAAAAGTCTGGTATACCCCAGTAAACAAGAACTGTGGTTTTGCCATCCCACGGTAAAAAATCTCTATTATTCAGGTTTTGGTATATTTTCCGTAAAGAAAAACAGTAGTGTCTCCTGACTGTTGTGACACAAAAATATATCTGTTGAATATAGTCTTGTGTAGGCCCGACATCCCAGTGTGGTTTCGCAGTTCCACGGGTCAAATCGCTGTACTATCCAGTTTTGGGCCTTTGGTATCTAAAAAAAAAAGCAGTTTGAGTGTGTCACTCACTATTCAGCCGCAAATATCTCTATTTAAAAAAGTGTGGTATACCCAGTAAACAATAACTGTGGTTTTGCCATCCCACGGTAAAAAATCTCTATTATTCAGCTTTTGGTAGTTTTTTCCGTAAAGAAAAACAGTAGTGTCTCCTGACTGTTGTGACACAAAAATATATCTGTAGAAAATAGTCTTGTGTAGGCCCGACATCCCAGTGTGGTTTCGCAGTTCCACGGGTCAAATCGCTGTACTATCCAGTTTTGGGCCTTTGGTATCTAAAAAAAAAGCAGTTTGAGTGTGTCGCTCACTGTTCAGCCGCAAATATCTCTATTTAAAAAAGTGTGGTATACCCCAGTAAACAATAACTGTGGTTTTCCTCTTCCACGGTTCTAATCTACTCTTTGTTACCCTTTTTCCATTGATAGTGCAAGTGTAAGCTATTTTACTTCATTTACAATGGGCAAGGCGCATGGCAAGGGACGTGGAAGTGGACGTTCTGGTGATGGTTCGTGCAGAGGACGGGGCCGTGGCCAAGGTGAAAATGTGCCACAACCAACAGCCACATCTTCTCGCTCCCACTTCTTGACCGAATTACTAGGGAAGCACAGAACAACACCAGTATTGAGAACTGATCAGTGTGAACAGGTTATTAATTGGATAGCAGATAATACTTCCAGTTACCTGGGCACCACCACCTCCGGTCTTTCTCCACACGGTCAACTCTTAGTAGCCGTGAGTCTCGACCGCATACTCCTCCTCACCCTGATGTTCCTTCCTCCCACCATGCCGAGTGTCGTCAGACAGCAAGTGATCCCACACTTGGACACTCTGAAGAGCTGTTCACTGGTCCATTTCCATATTTGGGCCCCTCGCCTGATACGCTTGAAGTGGTGGAAGAGGAGATCCCATGTTGCGATGCCCAAATATTTGAACAGCCACGGCCACAGGAAGTCGACGTTGGCAATCTGCCACAAGAGGTGGACGATGACGAGACACAATTGCCAGGAAGTGAGGAGGAGGATCGTGGTACGCAAGTGGAAGAGGAGGAGGTGGTGGATGATCTAGTAACTGACCCAACGTGGAAGGAGGACATGCAGAGTGAGGCCAGCAGCACACAGGGGAGGGAGGCAAAGTACCCCAACAGGCACGAAGAAGCAGTGTGGTGGCCGCAGACAGAAGGCAGGCAACCGTTCCCCGTAACACCAACACGAGGGACGTTGCCAGTACAAGCGGTAGGTCTTCCAGAGTCTGGAATTTTTTTAAAGACTCTGCTGATAACCCCAAAAAGGCCATATGTTCCACCTGCCATGCCAGCATCAGCAGGGGTAACAAAACTACCAGCCTGACCACCACCAGCATGATCAGGCACATGGCAGCAAAGCACCCGACTTTGTGGGGCGAAACCCAGGGTCCACGACCAGTGTCAGCGGGTGTCACCACTGCTTCTTCCACTGTTGTGCGTGGAATAGAACCCCCTGTTGTGTGTGCAAGGCAATCCCCTGTCCATACTGCATGTAAAGATGCCCCCTCCTCTCAGTCTTCACTTGTTATGGCAGTTTCTCAAGAAACCGCATCAACGTCCACGTCCACGTCCCACCGCAGCGTTCAATTGTCCATATCCCAGACCTTTGAACGAAAGCGGAAATTCGCAGCTAACGCCCCACAGGCCACAGTCCTAAATTCGCACATTTCACGACAGCTTGCGTTGGAAATGCTGCCTTTTAGGCTGGTGGAGACGGAATCCTTCCGCAATCTTATGGCGGTGGCCGTCCCTCGGTACTCGGTCCCCAGCCGACACTATTTTGCCCGGTGTGCCATCCCCGCACTACACAAGCACGTGTCCCAAAGCATCTGCCGTGCCCTCAACAACGCAGTTACTGGGAGAGTCCACCTGACAACGGACACGTGGACAAGTACTTGTGGCCAGGGACAGTACATCTCTCTGACGGCACACTGGGTAAACATAGTGGAAGCCGGGACCCAGTCGGACCTTGGGACGGAACACATCCTCCCCACACCGAGGATTGCGGGCCCTATGTCAGTCAGAGTTGCCCCCACAGTGTACAGCTCCTGCGCATCCTCCTCCTCCTCCTCTTCCTCATGTTCAGCCTCCATCTCAGATATCACCACATCAGTTACAAGCTGGAAGCATTGCAGTACTGCCTCCGCCAAGCGGCAACAGGCTGTGCTGAAAATCATAAGCTTAGGTGATATACCTCACACTGCTTGTGAGTTGTGGACAGCTGTGAAAGAGCAGGCAGATCTGTGGCTGAGACCGCTAAAGCTACATCCCGGCATGGTCGTGTGTGACAATGGCCGTAACCTGGTGGCGGCTCTGAGGCGAGGTGAGATCACACACGTACCATGCCTGGCTCATGTGCTTAACCTCGTGGTTCAGCGTTTTCTTAAATCGTACCCCGAGTTGCCAGATCTGCTCGTGAAAGTACGCCGCCTGTCAGCTCATTTTCGCAAGTCGGCTACAGCTTCCGCCGCCCTTGCTGTGTTGCAGCAGCGTTTGCAGCTTCCGGCACACCGACTGGTGTGTGATGTCCCCACACGTTGGAACTCTACCCTCCTCATGTTGCAAAGGATTTGTGAGCAGAAGAGAGCAGTTGTGGAGTACCAGCTGCAACAAGGCCGTCGATATTCAGGTCAGACTCCACACATAAGACCTCAGGAGTGGACCTGGATGTCTGACATATGTACCATCCTGACAAACTTTGAGGAGGCCACCAAGATGGTGAGTGGCGATGACGCCATCATTAGTGTCAGCATCCCACTTGTCTGTCTTTTGCAACTCTCTCTGCAGAGAATTAAAGAGGAGGCATTGCAGCCAGAGTATGATGAGATGGATCAAGAAGCCGTAGCGGGCGATTACACACAGCCCAGCCTCATCTCATCCCAACGTGTATTGGGGGACAATGAGGGAGAGGAGGAGGAGGAGGAAGAACAGGAGCTGCTATCATGCGTTGTAGACGGTAGTACCTGTACAAGTGTCATACCGTCGGTTCAGCGTGAGTGGCCTGAGGACAGGGGGGGGGAGGAAGAGGAGGAGGAGGAGGAGGAGAGCATGGTCAGTCGTCATCTTGGTGAGGACACGGAAATCTTGCACGTTACCAGTCTGGCACGCATGGCTGACTTTATGTTACGCTGCCTTAACCGTGACCCTCGCGTTGTCAAAATGTTGGGTGACAGTCATTACTGGTTGGTGACACTTGTAGACCCCCGCTACAAGGAGAACTTTCACTCTCTTATTCCTGAGGTGGAGAGGTCTACAAAAATGGGGCAGTACCAGAAGGCCCTTGCTGCAGAACTCTTAAAAAAATTCCCTTCTGAACACGCTAGCGGCAGAGGTCACAGTTCGTTGCCCAACCAAGGCGTACAGGCGAGAGAGATGCAACTCCAATCCAGCAGAGGCAGGGGAACACTGTCAACGTTCTGGGACAGTTTTCTGACACCCGCCCAGCTTACAGGCCCTGAGGCGCGGGGTACTCTCACAAGGAGTGGAAAGTTTCAAAAGATGGTGAGGGAGTACCTTGCCGACCGTACCAGCGTCCTCCGTGATTCCTCTGTGCCTTTTAATTATTGGGTATCCAAGCTGGACACTTGGAATGAACTCGCTCTGTACGCCTTGGAGGTCCTAGCCTGCCCTGCCGCTAGTGTGTTATCGGAGCGTGTTTTTAGTGCCGCTGGGGGAATTCTAACTGTCAACTGACAATGCTGACAAGCTGACCATTATCAAAATGAACAAGGGCTGGATTGGGCCAGAGTTCTCATCACCACCAAATGACAGCAGAGTAACATAAAGTCAAATCCACTGTGTTATTTCGGGAGGTGTATTCACATGCACCGCTTCACACCCACACATGGGTATACGCTTCCTCGTCTCGGCTGTTTTATCTTCTTCTCCTTATCCTCAGCCTCCACCACCACTATACCACCAGGGTGCCAGCATTGCAAGTTCCTCCGTCCTTATTTTTGGCAGCTTTTGCTTGCAAGGCATAAGCAAATACTATGGGACACCCACTCCCCAATAATGGGACTTATGTTTGTAATATGCTGTACTGCATGGCTCTTGTAAGGGGCATTGCAAGTTGCTCCGTCCTAATTTTTGGCAGCTTTTGCTTGCAAGGCATAAGCAAATACTATGGGACACCCACTCCCCAATAATGGGACTTGTTTGTAATATGCTGTACTGCATGGCTCTTGTAAGGGGCATTGCAAGTTGCTCCGTCCTTATTTTTGGCAGCTTTTGCTTGCAAGGCATAAGCAAATACTATGGGACACCCACTCCCCAATAAAGGGACTTATGTTTGTAATATGCTGTACTGCATGGCTCTTGTAAGGGGCATTGCAAGTTGCTCCGTCCTAATTTTTGGCAGCTTTTGCTTGGAAAGCATAAGCAAATACTATGGGAGTCCCACTCCCCAATAATGGGACTTATGTTTGTAATATGCTGTACTGCATGGCTCTTGTAAGGGGCATTGCAAGTTGCTCCGTCCTAATTTTTGGCAGCTTTTGCTTGCAAGGCATAAGCAAATACTATGGGACACCCACTCCCCAATAATGGGACTTATGTTTGTAATATGCTGTACTGCATGGCTCTTGTAAGGGGCATTGCAAGTTGCTCCGTCCTAATTTTTGGCAGCTTTTGCTTGCAAGGCATAAGCAAATACTATGGGAGATCCACTCCCCAATAATGGGACTTATGTTTGTAATATGCTCTACTGCATGGCTCTTGTAAGGGGCATTGCAAGTTGCTCCGTCCTAATTTTTGGCAGCTTTTGCTTGCAAGGCATAAGCAAATACTATGGGAGACCCACTCCCCAATAATGGGACTTATGTTTGTAATATGCTGTACTGCATGGCACTTGTAAGGGGCATTGCAAGTTGCTCCGTCCTAATTTTTGGCAGCTTTTGCTTGCAAGGCATAAGCAAATACTATGGGACACCCACTCCCCAATAATGGGACTTATGTTTGTAATATGCTGTACTGCATGGCTCTTGTAAGGGGCATTGCAAGTTGCTCCGTCCTAATTTTTGGCAGCTTTTGCTTGGAAAGCATAAGCAAATACTATGAGAGACCCACTCCCCAATAATGGGACTTATGTTTGTAATATGCTGTACTGCATGGCTCTTGTAAGGGGCATTGCAAGCTGCTCCGTCCTAATTTTTGGCAGCTTTTGCTTGCAAGGCATAAGCAAATACTATGGGAGACCCACTCCCCAATAATGGGACTTATGTTTGTAATATGCTGTACTGCATGGCTCTTGTAAGGGGCATTGCAAGTTGCTCCATCCTAATTTTTGGCAGCTTTTGCTTGGAAAGCATAAGCAAATACTATGGGAGACCCACTCCCCAATAATGGGACTTATGTTTGTAATATGCTGTACTGCATGGCTCTTGTAAAGGGCATTGCAAGTTGCTCCGTCCTAATTTTTGGCAGCTTTTGCTGGGAAAGCATAAGCAAATACTATGGGAGACCCACTCCCCAATAATGGGACTTATGTTTGTAATATGCTGTACTGCATGTGACGCGCCCCCTGGGCCATGTGTACACGTGTGTGGGATACCCGGTGCTGGGTCTCTGGGGTCTGTAGTCTCCGTGGCGGTGACCCGGTCCCGTGGCTCAGGCTGGTCAAACCAGTGGCAGTCTTTCTTAGGTTTTGAGGTTAATTGTCCGACTGCGCCACCCGTGGATTGCGGTCAGGGAGTACCACCGCTGTGAGGCAGACCGCTGAGGCTGGTGTTGTGTGCGCAGCAGAGAATGGGATAACTCCCCACAGGAGGAGTATAGCCTCAGGGCAGTGAGTGTGGATGATGGGGGTGATGGTGCACGAGCGCAGCAGGAACGAATCAGAGTCTTTGCAGTGCAGTTCAGGGTCTTTACTGATGATTATAAGGTAGACCCTCCCGGGAGTACTGGCTAGCATAAGAGGCCTGGTCAGTCTGTGAGCAAGCAGGAGTTCCCCTGGCCAGGTGGAGTTGTAGGCCTCCCCGTCTGTCTGCACTCTTCCTGGCTACCTTGCTGTAAGCGGGTAGAAGTAGCCCATGTCCCTGAGTGTACCGTGTAGTGCTCACCCGTATGGCTGGTGACTTGGGGCCTTCTGTTAGCCTCCGCTCCACGACGGCGGTGCTGGTCCCTTGCTTGTGACTGAGCCTCCGGGCTTCTATGGCCAGAGGACCTGAAATCCCCTGCCGGCTGGTTTCTGCTGCTGGATATATAAGTTCTCACAGCCTCGGACTCCTGTGTCCGGTTCCTATTGTCTTCTGCCAGGGCGAGCTCTGCTCAGCTTCCAGCCCCTGGTCTTTAGCTCCTAGCTCCTACAGAGCTCCTTGCTGTTACTTTCCCTTGCTCTCACTCTGACTTTGACTGTTCTCTGTTCTCTGACTCACTAAACCCCGCCCCAGATCCAGTTTATAAGGGCAGAATTCTCCCCTCCCAGGACTGGGGCAGGAGGATGTTGCATGTTTAAGGGATCCTGACCAGGAAACCTCCCACTTGCTCTCCGACGTAATATCTCTATTACTGTGGTGACCAGACCCCTGGGGTGCCACACATGGCTCTTGTAAGGGGCATTGCAGTTCCTCATAATTTTTGGAAAGCCTTCCATTCACTGCTTAGGCCAACAGTGCACAGGAGACCCAGTTGCTATAAATGGAAAAAAAGATTTAGTTAACGCCCTCTGACCTCCATGTCATTTCCAAGGGGCATTGGAGTGCCTTGAAATTTTTGGTAGGCATTGCACTCACTGTATGCCCTATAACTGTGTAGCCGAACCGCTCCTTTTGTTACAGAAACATATCCTACAAGACATATCTGGTTGACTGGCCTGATATTGATGTGAATGGTCCCTGTTCCTCCTGCTCTTTCTCCTTTGCCACTACCTCATCCATCACTTATCACCTGAAGCTTTGTTTTAACGGGAGTCATAGAACTTGGATAGTAGCAGGAAAACATCCAGCAATCCTCGGAGGAGGTAGGATATGCACCAAAACGCTGACCACCTCAGGCCTAGCCGCTACTACATACATGCGCCTGCATTACAACAAAACAAAGCAGATGCTAACTTCTATCATCCTCATCATGCTCCTCACCTTGGCACTCTCAACTCCCCTGATGGAGAACTAGGGCCCACCGGAGGAGTCTGATAGTCCGGTGGGCTCGGCCAATGCTGCCCTAAAGCAGGCCAGGCTAAGAAAAGTGTGGGAAAGGTTACCGGGACAAATAGGGGTGGCTGGGGACCGAGTATGGACACCCGGCCACCCCCTGGAGGCTGGGGACCGAGTATGGACACCCGGCCGCCGGGCGGCTGGGGACTGAGTATGGATTCCAGGCCACCAACACAGCCATGACGTGGTGGCCAGATGCCGCCTCCACATGCCTAAAAGGCCCAATTTCAAGTTCAAGCAAGCAAGCAGTATGGTATTGCAGCCTGGGGGTGGGTGGGTGGCAGGCTGCATACTTGCGCTTGTATTGCAAGGAATGGGGGAGGTACAATTGAACACTGCCCTGGGACTAGAACTTGCATGGGGATAGTTGCAAGTCTGCATCTTCTGATGCGGCAAGGATCACTTATGATGGGCGCCTGGGAGTCAGAGATGCTTCCAGGGGTCTTCCCCATGCTGTTCCCATGTCTTTTCAGCACTTTATGCATGTGTCACACAGCACATGGCCAGATAAGGTTGTAAAATGTTAAAATGGCATTTCCCTGTGAATGCATTTGTCATAGTTGAAAGCAATACAAAAGTGCAAAAACACATAAAAAATGCTACTCGTGAACATAGCTGAAGGTGTGGAGGAGTATTTTTGTTTTTGGTCATTTATTTTAACTTATGCACAAGTCTTTTCCCTGGAAAGGATGTTCCTTAACATATTTCCCAGGAAAAAAGTTTCACTTTCGTTTTTGAACGTTTTATTGTGAGCCCGTAAAAGTGGCTTAATACCTCTGACCACGTTGTTGACAGCAGTGACCTGGGGGTCAGAAATGCTTCCTGGGGCGATCCCCATGCTGTCCCCATGTCATTTGAGCACTGTCACTATCGTTTTGGGCACTTGTTAGGCTTTTAAAAGACTGCCGGGGGTGCCACCGCAAAAATGCTCGAGTCTCCCATAGACTAACATTGGGCTCGTTGCTCGGGTCGAGCACCCGAGTATCACGGCGAGCTTGGACCAAGCTTCGAGCACCCGAGCATTTTAGTGCTCGCTCAACACTAGTCTGAAGCTGTTGAGCGATTGAAATGCCTGTTGGAGTCGCAGCAGCAGGTATTGGAGAAACAACAGCAGGACTCGCAGCAGGCATTTGAGAAACAACAGCAGGTATGGGAGAAACGACAAGAGGTCGTGGTGCAGGAAGGGCAGGAGCTGTTGGCCCGTTACAGAGAGGCGGCAGCGGACCATTCCTTGAACTCTCCGGGGGCGCCCTTGTTGTCCCAGAGTGCCCGGGGAGGTGGTAAGAGCTGTTGTGAACTGAGTCCTAAGACTATTGTTGATTTTTCTTGTAAAAATTCCCCTGCCGGTGTGGTTGTTTAAAAGGGGGCGGAGTCTAAAAAAGGGGCGGTTGTTCAAAACAGCGTGGAGGATAGAAAATCAAAAAAAATTACTGGTGGTGGGTTGGTACCTCCTAAAAATGACAATATGACCATTGATAACGGGGTAGCTCCAGTAGAAGGGGGTGACGTCAAAGTGGGAGGTAACATAGTAACATAGTTTGTAAAGCCGAATAAAGACTTGCGTCCATCAAGTTCGACCTGTTAGTTCTGTAATTGCTAAAGTTGATCCAGAGGAGGACAAAAACCCCAAATGATTTAGCCAATCTTCACCTGAGGAAAAATTCCCTCCCGACTCTGAAACCAGCAGTCAGAATAAATCCCTGTATCAACCTACTATTTTATTTTATTTTTAAGTATATGCTGAAATCTGCCTGGTATCTAGAAATGCATCCAGTCCCCGCTTGAACTGGTGTAGTGAATCCGACATTACCGTCTCCTCACTCAGTGAATTCCATATTCTCACTGCTCTTACCGTAAAGAACCCCTTCCTATGCTGGTGCTGAAACCTTTTCTCTTCCAGTCTTAGTGAATGCCCTCTTGTTACCGTAATATTCCTCCTTTTGAACAAATCCCGGGCAAGATCTCTATACTGTCCCCTAACATATTTGTACACATTTATTATGTCCCCCCTCAACCTTCTCTTTTCCAGGCTGAATAGTCCTAGTTTTGCCAACCTCTCTGGGTATTGCAGTCCCTCCATTCCCTTTATTAATTTTGTTGCCCTCCTTTGTACCTTTTCAAGCTCATTTCTATCCTTTCTATATATTGGGGCCCATAACTGAGCACAGTATTCCAAGTGTGGTCTGACCAGTGCTTTGTACAGTGGAAGAACAATGTTCTCATCCTTTGCAGCTATACCTCTTCTGATACATCCCATTACCCTGTTTGCCCTTACAGCAGCGGCCTGACTTTGGGCACTCCAATTTAGTTTGCTATCAATCAAGATGCCCAAGTCCTTCTCCATCTCTGAATTCCCCAATGATTTCCCATTCAGTGAGTACTGGTGACTTCCATTTTTCCTTCCCATATGTGTGACCTTACATTTCTCCTCGTTAAACCTCATTTGCCATTTAATGCTCCACCTACCCAGCTTATCCAAATCCCTCTGTAGGTCTGCACTGTCCTCTTTTGTATTAATTGTTTTACATAACTTTGTGTCATCTGCAAATATTGATATTTTACTATTTATCCCGTTGACTATGTCGTTAATAAAGATATTAAATAACATTGGGCCTAGTACAGACCCCTGTGGTACCCCACTAGTGACGCTTACCCAATCTGAGTATATTCCATTTATAACCACCCTCTGCCTTCTATCCTTTAGCCAGTTAGCTACCCACTTGCAGACATTTTCCCCCAGCCCCATCATTCTCATTTTGTATACCAACCTATTATGTGGCACGCTATCGAACGCTTTTGAGAAGTCGAGATACACGACATCCACTGGTTCCCCCTGATCTACTCGAGAGCTAACCTCCTCGTAGAAGTCAATCAGGTTTGTTTGGCAGGAGCGATTCCTCATGAATCCATGTTGGTTCGGGATTAAAAGATTATTAGCATCAAGATGCTCCGTAATTGCCTCTTTAATTAAGCTTTCAAAAATTTTGCCCACAACGGACGTCAGACTCACCGGCCGATAGTTTCCGGCGTCACTTTTCGCTCCCTTTTTGAATATTGGCACTACATTCGCCTGTCGCCAATCAAGTGGCACAGACCCAGTCTCAACAGAGTCCTTAAATATAAGATATAACGGTCTGTCTATCACATTACTTAGTTCCCTTAGTACCCGTGGGTGTATGCCATCAGGTCCTGGTGATTTGTTTATTTTAATGTTACTGAGGCGTTTCTGTACCCCAACTTGGGTTAGATTTGTCATACTTAGTGGAGGATTAAGCTTGTCACTTCTCATTTCTCCTGTTAGTTCGATTTCCTTTGTGAAAGTTGTCGAAAAAAAATTATTTAATAGATTAGCTTTATCCTCATCTTTCTCTATGATTTTGCCTTCCTCACTTTTTATCGGTCCAATATTATCCGATTTAATCCTTTTACTATTTATATACGTAAAGAACAGTTTGGGATTTGATCTACTTTCCCTAGCAATACGTTTCTCTGTTTCCTCCTTCGCTATTTTTATTTGTTTTTTACAGGTTCTCGTTTTTTCCTTGTAACACATTAGTGCTTCCTTACTGTTTTCCTGTTTTAATCTCTTGAATGCCTCTTTTTTGCTATTTAACGCCCCTTTTACGTTCTTGTTCAACCATATTGGTTTCCTCTTATTTCTGGCCCTTTTATTCCCATACGGTATATACCTCTCGCACTGAGTATTCAGAATTCTTTTGAAGGTTTCCCATTTACTAATCGTATTCCTTTGATTAAGAACTTTGTCCCAGTCAATAAGTTGAAGGCTTTCTTTCAGCTGATCAAACTTCGCCCTCCTAAAATTTAATGTTTTTGTTGTTCCCTTATTGATAACCCTACTGAAGGGCATTTTGAAGTCGATAATATTGTGGTCGCTATTACCTAGGTGCCCCCCTATCTGTACCTCAGTTATTCTATCAGGCCTATTAGTCAATATTAAGTCCAACACGGCCTTCCCTCTCGTTGGTTCCTGCACTAGTTGGGAGAGATAATTATCCTTAATATTTGTCAAGAACCTTTTTCCTTTCTGAGATCTACAGGTTTCTGTTACCCAGTCAATATCCGGGTAGTTGAAATCCCCCATTACAATCACTTCATTATGTTTTGCTACTTTGTCTATTTGTCCTAATAGCAGTTTCTCATTCTCCTCTGTTATATTGGGTGGCTTATAGCAGACCCCCAGTAATATTTTATTAATATTTTTAGTTCCCTCTATCTCTACCCACATGGACTCGACCCCCTCTTCTCCCTCTCCTATATCTTCCCTTAGTCTGGGTTTTAGACATGACTTTACATATAAGCAGACTCCTCCGCCTTTCCCCTGTTTCCGGTCCCTTCTAAATAAACTATAATCTAATAAATTTACCGCCCAGTCGTAGCTATCGTCTAGCCAAGTCTCTGTTATACCTACGATGTCATACCTCTCCTCCGATATAAGCTCCTGCAGCTCATCCGCCTTATTGGTCAGGCTTCTTGCGTTGGTCAGCATGCAAGATAAAACTTTGGGGTTATTTAGCATCCTATTCTTCTCTAACGATCTAACTGTACTATCCCCACCCCCCTCTCCACCCTCATTATATTCACTTCTCCCCTTCCCCCTTGCTTGCCTCACATCCCACCTATTTCCTTGGTTCCCCCCCCCCGTCTCTAGTTTAAAAACTCCTCCAACCTATTAGCCATCTTCTTCCCCAGCACCGCTGCACCCTCCCCATTGAGGTGCAGCCCGTCCCTACGGTAGAGCCTGTAGCCGACCGCGAAGTCGGCCCAGTTCTCCATGAACCCAAACCCTTCTGCCTTGCACCAACTCTTTAGCCACTTATTCACCTCCCTAACTTCCCGTTGGCGCTCCTGTGTGGCTCGCGGGATTGGTAGTATTTCTGAGAAAACTACCTTGGAGGTCCTTGCCCTAAGCTTCCTACCTAGGACCCTGAAATCATTTTTAAGGACCCTCCATCTACCACTCACTTTGTCATTGGTGCCGATGTGGACCATGACCGCTGGGTCTTCGCCAGCCCCACCCAGTAACCTGTCAACCCGATCCGCGATGTGCCGGACTCGAGCGCCAGGGAGGCAGCACACCGTTCGGCGATCCCGGTCTTTGTGACAGATTGCCCTGTCTGTCCCCCTAATAATAGAGTCACCCACTACCAGAACCTGTCTTGCCTGCCCTACACTTGCCCCCTTCCCCTCATTACTGGAGCATACACTCCCCCGGCGGTCAGAGGATCTGTCGTGCTCCAATAATGCCGGTTCTGAACCAGCCTTCCTATACTTCTTCCCTCTATCCCTCCTAACTTTTATCCAGCTCCCTGCCTGTTCAGCCTGCACTTCCCCTCTATGCTCCACCCCCAGTATTGACCCATTGAGTGTCTGCTCGGTGAGCAGCAAACTCCGTTCCATGTTGTCGATGCTCCTCAGTACCGCTATCTGAGCACTTAGATCCAGAATTTGGGCTTCCAAGTGCACGATATGCTCACATCTCTCGCAGCAGTATGGATCCTCGAGCGGTTGCTCACGGTGACCTGTTAGTCCACAACACCATGGAGGGTGACTCAGACCCCGTAGCTGACGGTGACACTACTAAAGTAGAAGGAGAGGTCAGTCAGGAGGGGCTAGACGAGGTGAGAAAGTCCCCATCTCGTAGACGGCGCAAGGGCCACAAAAAGGTTGCTCCTGTAGACTTGGCGAAAGTGAAAATAAGGAAAATGTAGTACTGTGTGCCTTTGTTTCAAGGGTGGATCCTCCTTCCGAGGCAGAAGAGGAGGTGACGTTGCCAGTAGCAACCTCTGGTACGATACCGAGTCAGAAGGATCTGACAGCCCTGAAAGAGGAGGCGGCCAGTCGTGACCAAGAGCTGGAGCCTATCAGCCAGCAGTGTCAGAGTGACGTGCCGCAACTATGTGGAAACCTGGAGATCGTGTCCTCAGACCAGCAGAACCTGGAGTCTGAAAGGCAGAAAATAAACCAGGTTGTGAGGAACTTGCAGCGAGAACTGGAGGAAAACAGCAAGGAAGTCAACAATTGGAAGGAAAAGTTCCAGAGAAATAAAGCGGAGGTTTTTCAGTTGGGGCTTGACAAAGCGGACTTTGAAGATGAGCTGTGCGAGTTGAAAGATAGGTTCTCCCTGGTACACGTAGAGCTGATACAAGTGAAGCAAAAGCTGGATGAGGGACTACACCAGAGGGATAGAGAGCTGTCTGCCTTAAAAGAGGCGCTGCAGGTTGAAGTTTCCGGACGTGACCAAAACCTAAA
The DNA here is from genome assembly GCF_046119375.1 of Phyllobates terribilis. Classification (NCBI taxonomy): domain Eukaryota; kingdom Metazoa; phylum Chordata; class Amphibia; order Anura; family Dendrobatidae; genus Phyllobates; species Phyllobates terribilis. The sequence goes on along the minus strand of NW_027362768.1, from coordinate 159,107,810 downwards.
ACGACTGCACGAACAGTTCAACCGGGAGCTATGTGACTCCAAGAAGGAATATGGTGAACTCATGAGGGAACTGCAACAAATCAAGAGAGACTATGAGGATCTCCTCAGGGTTAAAGGGAAACTAGGGGATGATGAGGTGGATGCAGAGCACATGCGCCAAGTGGTTGAGACCACTCTGCAGGACACCCGTAATGAAAATGGTGATCTCCGCAGAAGGACCTTAGGTCTGGAAGCTCAGGTGAAGGAGCTGCAGACGTTCTGTGATAATCTCCAGAGGGCAGAGACGTGCCTTAAGGAAAGGCTCAGCAAGATGGAGGCTGAGCAGAAGCAGATGGAGGAGTCTATCGGAGAAGCCGCAGACCAGGGCCAGGAGTTGGCCACTGGTGAGGGGAGGTATGAAGCAGATACCTCCTCGAGTGATGTGAGCTCGGATGATTCGGTGGATGTAGGAGCCGAGATCAAGGAGCTCAAGGAGTCGCTACAAACCCATTGGAAGCAAGAGGAGCTTCAGAGACGGGCCGCTGAGAGGCGAGTGGCGGAGCCAGAGGAAGAAGTTTCCGGGCTCAAAAGTCACCTAACAAAGTATCACTCAGTGAATGAGGCCTTCTTGGAGAAGGAAAAGGGTGAACACGTTGCACTCACTCCCTTATACCAAGAGAGGTTGGACCTGAGGAGAGCTAAGAGAGTGTTAACCACAGATAAATATGAGATGGAAGTGGTCAAGATGGAAATTCATGAAGTTGTAGCTGTGAGTCAGCTCAGGGAAAGCATACAGGGTGAAGAAGCTGGAGGTCAGTTGTCCCTGAAACCTGAGCTGGTTGATCGTCTGGAAACAACTGGTGAGACCGAAACGTCTCGGTACAAGTGCCTCGTAGATGTACCCGAGGATTTGAGGGAAGAATGCACCAGTGAGTCCGTGCATGAGGAGTTTAAGAAGGCCGTGGGAGCCTGTAAGGTGTACTTGACCTCAGAAGCTAAACAGCTGGTGGTCCTGTCCATGACTGAAGTCACAGTGAAGAGGGTGGCTATCCTAAGTGACATGCACTGGCGATGTATTCGCACAAAGTGGTTTCTCCGGTTGAAGACGGAACAAGCCGTTAGACAACTGGAGTTGATGAGGAAAGCTCACAGAATGCGTGAAGAGGTCATCCGGGTGCCTCATGTTCTGGTGAGGAAGCTCGTTGGGAGAAATGGTCGAGCCATGCAGATGATGGTCAAGAAGTCTGGTGTGGTGAAAGTAAGCAGCCCACGTGATCGTCAGGACTGGATACCAGACGAAGACGGCATGGTATCATTCTCCGCTGTAGGAACAGAAGAAAGCCTGGGATATATGCGCATGCTGTTGGAGTACCGAGTGACCTACCTGCGAGAGGTAGAACAGTTGAATCTCGCTAGACTGCGAGTGGATAGACAGCATCATCTGAGTAGCAGAAGATGGCAGCCATCTAGAAATTATGAGACCAGACTGAGAAAGGGCCCCCTAAATAACACAACAGCTATAGCTGGAGTTAGGGACCTTTCAAGATGTCCTGAGAGTAGTGGGCGTGGGTTTAGAGGTAGTGAGACCTCCAGTAACTCAGGTTTGAGCAGCCCATACAAACGACCCAATAGAGGACCGGACAGTACGGAGTCGAACCGGACCTTAGATACCAGGGCATGTGAGTCACACCGCTGTACGACTGACCGCTGGGAGCGGGGGAGACCTGATAAGGTTACGACTGACCGCTGGGACCGGGGGAGACCTGACAAGGTTATAACTGACCGCTGGGAGCGGGGGAGCTCTGACAAAGTTACGACCCGGAAAGGTGACCTGACGAAGTCAGTGACAGTGACAAATGGTAGGTCCCTAAGGAATGGGCTAATGTCGTTGACTAATGTTCCAGGGGCTGAGTAGCACAATTGTAAAGTACATGGTCTCTATGTGAACTGGGGGTTATAATGTCATTGTGTATATTATGTGTTCAACCCCACAAGTTTGAACAGAGGGGGGGGATATGTAATGCAGCGACTTGCTGGCATTACGGTAATGGTCCAGCATGTGTTTTACCTGCCCATGTAACTTCCCCCTCAGGTGACTGGTCACATGACTGTGACATAGCACAGGTCCTGCGCGCACAGAATGTCTGTCTGATCACATGACTGTGACATCAGCAAGGTCCTGTATGTGTGTGTGTGTGTGTGTGTGTGCACGGGATGGATATATAAACCCTGCTTGATGGGAGACAGGTGTGTTCGGTGTGTTGGGCGTGAGGCCTGTTCCCCGTGTGTGTGGGACACCGTGATACAGTGAAGCCTGGCAGCCTGAAAGGTCGAGGCTGGATCTTGTGTAGATGACAGTGGCCTTGGAAGGCAGTGGCTTGGTGAAGAGTCCAGAAAGGCGCAGACTAGATGTGTGTGAGTGAAACATTCCAGTAGCCTTAGACGGGACGACGACTAGAGACCCCCACCTGGGAAAGCCTTAAAGCCACAGTGGTGGCGGATTAAATGGACTGCAGCAGCTAAAACCCGGCAAAGGTAATACACTTTGTTATATGGACACTTGTATGGACATTGCTGAAGTATTACCTTGCTGAAGGCTGTAACCTGGGCCAAGTGGGCCGGTCTGCCACTTGGGCTCGTGGACATTATGTGTGTGAACAGCGGTTTATGATAATAATAAACGGCTGCATTGTGAAATACCGGAAGGACATTGCACGTGTGCTTAATTTACCCGGTGCAGCGAGTATCCCCCATTATGATGACTAGCGCTGCCTTACAATGCCCTTGGCGTTCTGATAATGTGCAGGGGGTACAGGCCTGTGTCTCTCTTTTATTGGTGGGTGGCTCCCCGTGGGGATATGGTGTTCTATCCCTTTTACTCTGCTGAAGTCTAGCGGGTGCTTACTAATAATTCTCTCTTACTCCTGGACCACCCGGTAGACTCCTTGTTTTTGGTGCAGGGGAGTGGAGTCAGCACCCACATGGAGTTTCTGGCATCAGTCCTCCTTTTGTTTCTGGGAGCCATTACCCTCCGCCTGTGGAGATGGAGGCAAAGGCTCCACGGCCCTGATAGCTTTGTGTTCGACAGCAAACAGTTTGGCAAGTGTAGCGTACCTGGGTAAGTGTACCTCCCTCTCCCCAATGTTGAGAATGCGAACGGGCACCCTCCCATGACGGACATCAACCACCCCCCGGGCTGTCAAAATGGTGGGCCTGCTGTCCGAGTACACGGGTTCTACCATGGCTTGGTAGTCTCTACCTCTCAACCCGATTGCAGTCCGACACCAGATCATCATTTCACTTTTGGGAGGCATGGAAATGGGGAATGGGTCACTCAGTCTTACGCTACCGATCTCACCACCAGACAGTTCTACCTGCTGCCGTCTCATCAGGGCTTTTATCTCCTTGTTGAGGACTCTCTGTTGGCTGGAACTAGCATTCACCGCCACCTGTTGTAGAATTACAATTACCTCTGAAAGACAATTTTCAATCACGTTAGTACCCACAGTTATTTTAGGGTGACTTTCACGACGGTCAATGTCCACAATAATCACTCCCTGTGCTGGTAGTTCAACTTTACCAATTTTAATGGTCATCTCCTTGAACCCCATCTGCGGCACGGGCAAGCCATTACTGGCGATGATGCTCAAGTCACTGTCTGGATACCGTGTTATATCAGCATCAGTCCAATACCGCTTAAAAAGTACATAAGGGATAGTGGTTACTTGCGACCCAGTATCCAGCAAGGCGCTCATGGGGATACCGTCCAGCACCACGGGTAAAACCGGGCGCCCCCCAACGTACTTATTACGCCAATTGTAAGGGTCTGGTGATCTTATGCCTGGGGGTTGGCCCTCTGCCCCAGGTTGGACCCGTTTAAATTACAGTACCTGGAAATGTGTCCGGGCTGGTTGCATCGACGGCAAATGGGCTGTCCATCCTCTGCGTAGCGGTCTGTGGGCCTCCCTCGGAACGACGGGATCCTCCTCTGTCGATGCCACAGGACATCCTCCGGACTTGAGGCCAACTCGATGGGTCTTGACGGGTCCACTTGCAACGCCTGGACGGTCCTGGTCAACGCCGCGACGCTCCTGGTCAGCTCCTGGACTTGGTGGTGCAGATCTTTCGATGGGGCTTGGTTCAGGGCCTGTGCATCGGCCCCCACAGAGTCCACAGAGGAGGGCGCCGCCTCCAGGTGGTAGGTGACAGCAGGGCGCCGGGGGTTTATAGCGCCACTTGTTGCGGGTTCACGGAGCACCCTTATGGCCCTGTCCTTGAATTGGGCAAAGGTCAGGTCAGGGTTCTGAAAGAACATGAGGCGCAGCTGGGTCCTGTGGGCGCTAGACAGCAGACCTTCTATGAACTGTTCTGTTAGTAGCTTATCCGTATCCTGCACGCTGCCAGGGTCAGCTTGTTTGATGGCTCTCAAGGCTTCCTGCAAATTTAGGGCATAGTCTCTGATGCTGTCCTGTGCCCGCTGCTTACATCCGTAGAACCGCATTTTAATTTCAGCGGAGGTACGTGTATCAAAGGTATACCGCAGCCGGGCCAGAATGTCCTTTACGGTCCTTTTCTCCTCAGCGGGCCATGACTTTACCTCCCGCTGGGCTGCGCCAGTTAACTGCCCTGTCAGTATGCTAATCTTCTGTTCCTCTGTCAGGGGGTAAACTTGGAACAAACTGTACAGCCTTTCCTTAAAGTCAGTTAGTGCATGGGGCTCCCCTGAATACTTAGGCAGCCAGGCCACTCCAGGGATGTAGGGCAGGGAAAATGGCATCACCGCTGCTGCATCTTCCTCCCCCTGGTGCTGCTCCGGACGATGACCTGCGTCGCGTCCTGATGACATCAGCGTCGCTCTCTCTCCCTTTCAGGACCTTGCGCAGCGTCGGTGCGTGGGGCGGAGCTTCGGGTCTCGCGCAGTTTGGACGTCCACGCCCCTCTTCTTCCCGCGCGGCGTCCTGAAGATGGCGTCCGTTGGCGGGAAAACGGCTGAAGATGGCGGGAACCGACGGAAGATGGCGGGAGACGGCTGAAAATGGCGGGAAAAGGCTCCGGATGGCGGGAAAACTCTTCTTCAGGTATGTGTACAGTCTTTTTCAGGCACGCAATACCCGTTTGTGGCGGGTTGGTTACAATCCTGCCGACTACGCCAAAGCTGACTCGCCCCCTGGGCCGTGGGGCACTCGGAGCCGGGCAATAGGTAGACGATGGGGGTAGTAGTGGCAACCCGGTCCGTGGCTCAGGGTGGTCAGACCAGTGGCAGTCCTTTATAAGTTTTAAGTATTGTCCGACTACGCCACCCGTGGATTGCGGTCAGTGCTAACCGCCACTGCAGTGCAGAACTCTGGGCCAGATGTAAATGTGCAGCTCTGAATAGTACAACTCCCCACGGGAAGAGTATGGCCCCAGGGCAGTGTATGATGGATGATTCCGACCGCGTTAGCCAGGAAACGGAGGCCTCTTAAACAGTTCAGGGTCTTTATTAGAACAGGTAAAACGACCCAGAAACAGGCCCGGCTAGGAGGGGGCCTGGATGTCTGAGAGCAAGTGGGAAGCTGACCCTGGTCAAGGTGAGGGTGTCGGCCTACCGTGCTCTCTGTGCTCCTTCTGGCTATTTCCCGTTCCTGAGCTCACCGTGTCCTCTCGCCCGTATGGCTTGCAACTTGGGTCCCTTGCTACTCCCGGCCTGGTGCGGCTCTGCTGGTCCCTTCTGCTGTGGCGGAGCCTCCGGGCTTCTTAGGCCAAGGAACATACAGTCCCCTGCGGACTGGTTATCTGCTGTAGGATGTGGAATCCTCACAGCCTCAGACACCAAAGTCTGGTAGATTAGTTTCTTTATCTGCCAGGACAGACTCACTTCGCCTTTTGTCCCTGGCTCGTGGCTCTCCTTCTGCCACACATCCTCTTAGGCTGCAACACAACTGTCTGTCCCTGCTCTGGGACACCTCTCAATCCAGAGACAGGTTGTCCAGTTCTGCCTAACCCTGCCCCCAGCTCCAGCTTTTATAGGGGCAGCCTGCTCCCCCTACTGGTCTGGGACAGGAGGTGCTGCATGCTAATGATACTTGACTAGAGGACCTCCCCCTTGCTCTCAGGCACAGCTTTATTATACATTTGTGGCATCCAGGCCAGGGTGACACATAATCCTATCCTGTGTGATACTATCTGCTGAGCTGTGTATCTAATCCTATCCTGTGTGATACTGTCTGCTGAGCCGTGTATCTAATCCTATCCTGTGTGATACTGTCTGCTGAGCTGTGTATCTAATCCTATCCTGTGTGATACTGTCTGCTGAGCTGTGTATCTAATCCTATCCTGTGTGATACTGTCTGCTGAGCAGTGTGTCTAATCCTATCCTGTGTGATACTGTCTACTGAGCTGTGTATCTAATCCTATCCTGTGTGATACCGTCTGCTGAGCTGTGTATCTAATCCTATCCTGTGTGATACTGTCTACTGAGCTGTGTATCTAATCCTATCCTGTATGATACTTTCTGCTCAGCTGTGTATCTAATCCTATCCTGTGTGATACTGTCTACTGAGCCATTATATCTAATCTTATATGTGATACTATGTGCTGAGCTACTATACCTAATTCTATATTGTGTGATACTGTCTGCTGGGCCATTGTATCTAATCTTAGCATATGTGATACATCTCTGCTGAGGTGCTGTACCTAATCCTATCATGTGTGATACAATCTGCTGAGCCATTGTATCTAATGTTATATGTGATACTATTTCCTATCATGTGTGATCCATCCTCCATCATCCGGAGCCGCTGTACCATACTGGGGGTGATAGTCCTGCACGTCATGCTGCCGGAGACCTGCGCCATTCTCTTTGTTGCAGTTTGCTGGGTGAAGGCTCCGGGGAGCGGCGTCGCTTCTTTCGGAGACGTTCATGGTCTACAACGCGAGTAATTAGAAAATTCGCTTCCAGTCATTTGTTCCTCTAAATCTCTGAAGGATTTAGATGGTTTTGTATTAAATTTGAGCTTACACCGGCCGGGGGCTGCATACAAATCATGAGAACTGCGGGAAGATGCGGAAAAATAAACCCCTAAATATTTCATTACAGCTGGGGGGTAGTTATTAACCCTTTACAGACTCACAGGGGGTAATAAGATGAGAAAGGCCCCTAATTTTTGCTGTCAGTTCATGATAATTAATATCACTGCTTATAACTCCCCCTTTGGACACATTGGACTCGGGAATTGTTCCCTCTAGGGGATTCTCAGGGAACCTGTAGGATATAATAAGTTTCCCGAACAGTAACCCCAACTTTTTTTTGTTGATTTTCCGGTTTATTTTTATTTTTTGCCATCAAAAAAGTAGAATAGATGCTGATGACAGATCTTATTCTGCCTTTATCATTTAATAAGAAGTTCCCCAAGTTTATTCATACAAATTGTTTTTAAATATCTCATTATCATGAAGATTTCTGCTGCTGTCAGTGAAGAAAAATCCTCCTTAAAAAAGCCCCCATCAATGATTTTATCCTCTTAATATATTGCACTCATCATATTATATAGATCTGTGTACTTACAATTGCTCATTTTGCCTTTCTACTCAGTTAATTCTTCTCTTTTCCATTAGGTCTATGACATCACATGATTAAAAACTGACGAGCTGAACCCTTCTAAGCATAATATAAAAACAGGAGGTCAATTTACCCTGTATGAGTCATCAGTCACTGCAAAAGTCCCTGGTGGGGAGAAGGAAGGAGCAGCTGGGTCAGGAGATGAAGAGAGGAATGATAAATGCAGGAACAAGAGACTTCCTGTTTCTACACAGAGCAGAGAAAAGAGAAGAATTAGCTGGGTAGAAAGGCAAAACAAGCAATTGTAAGTGCAGTGATGTATAATATAATGACTGCAATATAGTAAGAGGATAAAAACTTTTATGGGAGTGCTTTAACATCTTACAAAAAAACAATTCAGACCTAATCCTGCTCAGACAGTTCTTAGGCTTGTAAAAATCTACAGTACTGTACAAGTCTGGAAAAATGTTGCACAGTAAGAAACTTTCAAAAATAGACGTGTAAAGTTTATTTTCATCAATTAACAAAATGCAAAGTAAATGAACAAAAATAAATAAATCACATCAATATTTGATGACCCACCTTTGCCTTCATCACTTCTTCTAGATACTTGCACACAGTTTTTGAAGGATCTCGGCAGGAGGTTGTTCCAAACATCTTGGAGAACTGACCACAGATCTTCTGTGGATGTCACTTATGCAAATCCTTCTGTCTCTCCATGTGATCCCAGTTCAGACTGGATGATGTGAGATCAGGGCTCTGTGGGGGTCGGATCATCACTTCCAGGACTCCTCATTCTTAATGACATTGGTTGGATGTTTGGGGTCGTTTTCCTTTTGCAGAATAAATTTGGAGCCAATCAGACGCCTCCCTGATGAGATTACACAATGGATAAGTATCTGCCTGTATTTCTCATCATTAGGCAAAAAATAGGCAACATTGAGGACCGTAAGGGTCGGCCAAGGACTACTGTTTTAAAGGAAAAGAGTTGTCACACCGTATGTTGATGGGATTTAGATTTCTCTTTTGTTCATTCACTTTGCATTTTATTAATTGATAAAAAATACACTATTAACACTTCTATTTTTGAAAGCTTCTTACTTTGCAGCATTTTTCCACATCTGCCTAAAACTTTTGCACAGTACTGTATCTAGTCTAGATAATCCTCTGTGAGCTAATACTATCTTGACTGGTTTTGCTGTTTCATTGTAAGTTAAATGTATCAATAGAGTATTTTCTACATTAGATACCATTGTACCCATAGTTGATGTCTGTAAAGTGCTGTGAAATTAATGCCGCTACATAAGGGAGTAAAATAAATAAAAATACATATGTAGTAGGTCAACGCAGATCTCTCCTTGGTAATAAGGCATATGAACAGGGTTGTTCTAAGCAAACAACCTCTTAGACCTAGTTCCTAAGTAGCATAAATGTTGTTGTTTTTTTCTACTGTGTTTTTTTTTCCCCAGAAAATCCACTGCGTTTAACAGCTCAAGCTAAGTGGATGTGAGTTCCTGAAAAGGTGCTGTTGAGCTGTGCATTATTGGGGTGCGTTTTTCCCCTCTTTAGGCTTCTATGAGGAACCTCAAAAAATGAGATTTAAAAAATATATTTAGAGTTTTTAAATACCGAATCCTCGCGTTTCCGCAGTAAAAACCTCATTAAAAAAAAGGGGAAATGCAGCAAACATACAATACTCAGAGCCGATTGGTATTGTGCATTTTTCAGAAAAAAATGCAGAAAAAAATGCAATGGGGAAATAAAAAGCTGTGGGAACCTGGCTTTAAAGGGGTTGTGCACTATTTGGTCAGTATTCGGTCAGTATTTTTTCTCAGGAGTGGGAGCCAAAACCAGGTGAGGAATAATCAGAGAAAAAGTATAATAGAAACAAGTTACCAATTCTGCATTTATCACCCACTCCTGGTTTTGGCTCCCACTCCTGAAAAAAATACTAACCAAATACTGATAGTGGGGCCATAGCCTTATACTCACTTCCGGTGCTGCCGTCATTCCAGCGGCGGTGTCAGCACTGGCTCTCCTGGGGCTCGCATGACTTTATGTCATGTGATCCCTGTGTCCAATCAGCGCTGGCTTCAATCTACTTTTCTTCGGACGTAGTTGACATCCAGAGGCAGTGAGAAAGCAGCAGTAGCATTCACTTCCTACAGATGTCTGATTTGTCTAAAGGAGGGCAGAGTGAAGCCAACGCTGATTGGCCACAGGGATTGCATGACATAATAATGTCATGCAAACCACAGGAAAGCCAGTGCAGACACCACTGGAACAGCACCGGCACCTCAGGTGAGTATAAGTGTTATTATTTTACCGGGAGGAAACATAGAGACTGATAAAGGGGTTGTCTGAGTAGTGGACAACCCCTTTAAAGTTTCTACAGGAGTCATCATCTAACTTTCCCAAACTCCTATGAGGTAAAACTGTATAGATCTGGTATAACTGGGTATATCAGGTGTTCAAGACTCCAAAGTAACGGTTGAATGCAAATCTAGTCTAAAGACGGTTCGAGGGTTGAGATGTACAAGAGATATTTCTTCTTATTTGAGGTGGGGGCTCTTTCCTCCCCCATAACTCACAGAACATATTTCCTGAGCGTCGCAGAGAAGCTTCGAGCTGATGGTGAAGTGTCTGATCCATCACAGGAAGAAAGGAATTTTCCCCAGAACAATGCACCGCGCTTTGGATTTGGGGGTGAGATGTGCGGCGCTCGGTCATGACTTATTCATGAGATGTGTGATAATGTCACCATCACAATTCTCTGCCATTCTCAGCTTCATGAATAATTCACGAGATCGGGGAGAGCGGACATGTGTCCTCCATCCCCGTCACATGGTTCATTTTTTTTTGCATTTAAGCACAATAAGGATTATTATTCGTACCTCGGGCCTTGACGCCATTATGTGTCGTTCAGGTTTTACCGTGAAGGGCATTGCATTTACTGAGCATTATATGTGGCAGATATAAGTTTTAACTATGAATGGCGGCCATTATGATTTCGTTATCACCATCCCCGGAGCTCGGCGATGCGGAGGGTGGCGCTGGATCAGGGCGCGTGTCGATAGAGGATATTATTCAGGTCCAATAATGCGCTTTCAAGTTTCTATCGGTTACAATGCCAGCTGCTATTTTTGTGGGATTTGTGCTCCTGGCGCAGTAATCTTCCTTCAGGCTGCGCCATCTGCGTTCCCGGAGTTGGCCCCTGTCTGGACTTTAATACTCCACTTATTAGAATTTCATGTAGAAGAGTTAATCCCGCTCACATTCATCATGGAGGAAGCTTACATCTGTGTCTCCACTTGGGACAAGTCTGGTTCTCCGGCGCCCGCTGTCAAGAATTCAGAGACAATTGCAATTTCAGGATCCTCCATCTGACGGTGGATAATGCCACTTCTAGCAACGCATGCCAATCATAGTCCGCAAGGAATTTTTTTCTATTTTCTGCAAGAAGAAACTTCCCAGGTGACTTTGCAATGATCGCAGAAAACTCATGCATGCCGGCAAAGTTTTGCAATAAACATAATTTAATTCTTTCAGAGAGAGGATCATAGAGAAAATGAAACAAGAAGATACAATGTAACATATCAAAAGATACAACTGTCAGTGAACAAGAACACAAGCTGGGTCAAAAAGTGCAGCTGCAGGCATCATGGGGTAAAAAAGTACAGATGACTATGGAAGAACTTGACTGAAGAAGAAAAGGACCTTTGTTTGTGGGGGGATTATGACTGAGATGAAGTTAAGAACAGTCACCCATGTGGTGACTTCATAAGAGCCAACTACCTGCAAAGTGAAGATGTCCAAGGCTGGGGTACAAACTAGCTAAGTATTCCAGCCAGGGTCAGACTGGGGTGTCTGGGGCCCACAGGGAGAACTGACTCTAGGGGCCCACCTACAGCCATATGCAAATATCTGTTATCCGCTATCTCTGTTATAGTGGAGCATTGACTGGCGGCTCCTGCACATCTACTGTGCGACACTAACTGGGATGTAGAATTACGGTAGTTTGCATTAAAGGGGTTCTTTGGTTAAAACAAGTTATCACCGATCCATGGGATCCACAGGATCGGTGATCACTTATTGATCGTTTGGGTCCGAACATTGGAAAACGCACCTATCAGAAGAATGGGGAAGTTTTATCCCTGACAGGACACTTATCCCCATTTTAAAATGCAGCTTCCAAAAAAGAGCAGCGCTCACAGTCACTGAGGGAATGAATGGATCAGTGGTCGCATCTCACATGCAGCTCCAGTCTAATGGGGAGAAAAGCTTCACATTCTGCCGATTCTGTGCCAGCAGTCAGACCCCCACCAATCAATATTAGCACTGATCCTGTGGAGAGGTGATTACTTGTTTTCACCAAAGAATCCCTGTAAGTGCTTCTCTGCCGCTCTGGTCCAAGTATTTAATCTCAAAGGCCATGGCTCCACTATCAGTATTTGGTCAGTATTTTTTCTCAGATGTGGGAGCCAAAGCCAGGTGAGGAACAATCAGAGAAAGAGAATAATAGAAACAAGTCACCAATCCTGCATTTATCACTCACTCCTTGTTTTGGCAGCGACTCCTGAGAAAAAATGCTGACCGAATACTGATGGTGGGGCTGTGGCCTAATGGAAAAAAATATTTTCCTAGTTAATATCAGCAAGAACAAAATGACTGCCATACACAACACAGTCCACTATATCAACACCAATAATACCACATACAAAAGGGACAAATATCGCCACACCATGACTAGATCACATATTACCACCACATAGTGACCGAATAATACCACATACAAGGAACAAATACGGCCACACCATGACCAGACCACATATTACCACCCCAAAGTGACCAAATACTACAATACTGATCATGAATACAAACCACAATACTAACAACACTGTTATTACCACCAGCGACATTATACACAGGAGCTCTGTATATAGTGTCAGTGTACAGGTAATACAGGGATCACCAGTGACATTATACACAGGAGCTCTGTATATAGTGTACAGTGTACAGGTAATACAGTGACCACCAGTGACATTATACACTGGAGCTCAGTATATAGTGTCAGTGTACAGGTAATACAGGGTTCACCAGTGACATTATACACAGGAGTTCTGTATATAGTGTCAGTGTACAGGTAATACAGTGATCACCAGTGACATTATACACAGGAGCTCTGTATATAGTGTACAAGTAATACAGTGGTCACCAGTGACATTATACACAGGAGCTCTGTATATAGTGTACAAGTAATACAGTGGTCACCAGTGACATTATACACAGGAGCTCTGTATATAGTGTACAGGTAATACAGTGATCACCAGTGACATTATACACAGGAGCTCTGTATATAGTGTACAAGTAATACAGTGGTCACCAGTGACATTATACACAGGAGCTCTGTATATAGTGTACAGGTAATACAGTGGTCACCAGTGACATTATACACAGGAGCTCGGTATATAGTGTACAGGTAATACAGTGATCACCAGTGACATTATACACAAGAGCTCTGTATATAGTGTACAGGTAATACAGTGGTCACCAGTGACATTATACACAGGAGCTCTGTACATAGTGTATAGTGTACAGGTAATACAGTTGTCACCAGTGACATTATACACAGGAGCTCTGTATATAGTGTACAGGTAATACAGTGGTCACCAGTGACATTATACACAGGAGCTCTGTACATAGTGTATAGTGTACAGGTAATACAGTGATCACCAGTGACATTATATACAGGAGCTCTGTATATAGTGCACAGGTAATACAGTGGTCACCAGTGACATTATACACAGGAGCTCTGTATATAGTGTACAGATAATACAGTGGTCACCAGTGACATTACACACAGGAGCTCTGTATATAGTGTACAGGTAATACAGTGGTCACCAGTGACATTATACACAGGAGCTCTGTATATAGTGTATAGTGTACAGGTAATACAGGGATCACCAGTGACATTATACACAGGAGCTCTGTATATAGTGTCAGTGTACAGGTAATACAGTGATCACTAGTGACATTATACACTGGAGCTCTGTATATAGTGTACAGGTAATACAGTGGTCACCAGTGACATTATACACAGGAGCTTGGTATATAGTGTACAGGTAATACAGTGGTCACCAGTGACATACACAGAAGCTCTGTATATAGTGTATACACAATACAGTGATCACCAGTGACATACACAGGAGTTCTGTATATACTATATACACACGTTGTCAGAATTGTTGGTACCCCTCGTTTAATGAAAGAAAAACCCACAATGGTCACAGAAATAACTTGAATCTGACAAAAGTAATAATAAATTAAAAATCTATGAAAATGAACAAATGAAAGTCAGACATTGCTTTTCTGCTTCCACTGAATTTTAAAAAAAATTAAACTCATGAAATAGGCCTGGACAGAAATGATGGTACCCCTGAAAATAATGTGACAAAAGGGACATGTTAAATCAAGTTGTGTCCACTAATTAGCATCACAGGTGTCTACAATCTTGTAATCAGTCAGTGGGCTTGTATATAGGGCTACAGATACTCACTGTGTTGTTTGGTGACATGGTGTGTACCACACTCAACATGGACCAGAGGAAGCAAAGGAAAGAGTTGTTTCAGGAGATTAGAAAGAAAATGATAGAAAAGCATGTTAAAAGGTAAAGGTTATAAGACCATCTCCAAGCAGCTTGATGTTCCTGTGACTACAGGTGCACATATTATTCAGAAATGTAAGATCCATGGGACTGTAGCCAACCACCCTGGACGTGGCCGCAGGAGGAAAATTGATGACAAATCAAAGAGACGGATAATATGAATGGTAACAAAAGAGTCCAGGAAAACTTCTAAAGAGATTAAAGGTGAACTTCAAGCTCAAGGAACATCAGTGTCAGATCGTACTATCCACCGTTGTTTGATCCAAAGTGAACTTCATGTAAGACGACCAAGGAGAACACCATTGTTGAAAAAAATAATAATAAAAAAGCCATACTGGAACTTGCCAAACTACATGTTGACAAGCCACAAAGCTTCTGGGAGAATGTCCTATGGACAGATGAGACAAAAATGGAAGTTTTTGGCAAGGCACATCAGCTCTATGTTCACAGATGGAAAAATGAAGCATATCAAGAAAAGAACACTGTCCCTACTGTGAAACATGGGGGAGGCTGTTATGTTCTGGGGCTGCTTTGCTGCATCTGGTACAGGGCGTCTTGAATCTGTGCAGGGTACAATGAAATCTCAAGACTATCAAGGGATTCTAGAGAGAAATGTGCTGCCCAGTGTCAGAAAGCTTGGTCTCAGTCGCAGGTCATGGGTCTTGCAACAGGATAATGACCCAAAACACACAGCTAAAAACACCCAAGAATGGCTAAGAGGAAAACATTGGACTATTCTGAAGTGGCCTTCTATGAGCGCTGACCTAAATCCTATGGAGCATCTTTGGAAAGAGCTGAAACATGCCGTCTGGAGAAGGCAACCTTCACACACAAGACAACTAGAGCAGTTTGCTCATGAGGAGTGGGCCAAAATAGCTGTCGAGAGGTGTAGAAGTCTCATTGACAGTTACAGGAATCGTTTGATTGCAGTGATTGCCTCAAAAGGTTGTTCAACAAAATATTAAGTTAAGAAGAACCATCATCTCTGTCCAGGCCTATTTCATGAGGTTAATTTTTTTTTAAATTCTGTGGAAGCAGAAAAGCAATGTCTGACTTTCATTTGTTCATTTTCAAAAATTTGTAATTTATCAGATTCAAGTTATTTCTGTGACCATTGTGGGTTTTTCTTTCATTAAACGAGGGGTACCAACAATTTTGACCACGTGTGTAGTGTAAGTGTACATGTAATACACTGACTCACCAGTGATGTCTCTAGGTGAAGTCCTTCATCTTCGCTTTTCTTCTTCATCTGGCACAGATGGCCATCACTTCTTCCAGCCAGGAATCATCTCTGCAGAAAATAACACACAGTTATCAATAACTGATCTTCTAGAGAATATTCCCACTTTTCCCCCCGACTTCTACACTACACCAGTTGAAGAAAAAAAGCAACATAGTGCCGTCCTGCAAAGTAACAGGAGCCCTCTTTTGTCCCATCCCATGGAAAACAATTTCCTAAAAAGTAAATTATATTACAGAAGTAATAATGTAATAATAATAATTGGAATCTAAAGTAATAATGTTCCCCACTGGTCACCATAAACTAATAAAGTATGTTCCTCAATCTGGCTCCCAAACAGTAATTAAGTCCCTTGTCCAGCAAGGCACCCCCATATGTCCCTTCTGGCCACCATTTGTCTAGTGTGACCCCTCCATATATTTATCCTAGCACACGTGTATCGAGCCTGCCCCCTCCCATATACCCATCCTAGCCCCCCCATGTGGCCAGTCTGCCCCCCCCACATATCCATCCTTGCCTCCATGTTTCCAGCCTGCGCCCCCATATATCCCACCCATATATCCTCCATGTGTCCAGCCTGCCCTCTACATATCCATCCTGGCCTCCATGTGTACAGCCTCCCCCCTCATATATCCATACTGCCCTTACCCCCTGCATATATCCATCCTGACACCCCCCATATATCCAGCGTGCCCCTCCATATATTTATGCTAGCCAATGTGTATCGAGCCCGCCCCCCCCACATATTCATCCTAGCCCCCCATGTGTCCAGCCTGTCCCCCCCCCATATATCCATCCTGGCCTCCATGTGTTCAGCCTGCCCCCCCATATATCCATCCTGGCCTCCATGAGTCCAGCCTGCCCCCCCCATATATCCTTCCTGGCCTCCATGAGTCCAGCCTGCCCCCCCATATATCCATCCTGCCCCCCATATATCCATCCAGGCCTCCATGTGTCCAGCCTGCCCACCCCCCTTTGCCTGGGTCCAGCCAGGGTTCCCCCTTGTGTGTCCATCCAGGGCCCCCCCTTGTGTGTCCAGCCAGGGCCCCCCCTCGTGTGTCCATCCAGGGTTCCCCCCTTGTGTGTCCTGCCAGGGTTCCCCCCTTGTGTGTCCAGCCAGGGTTCCCCCCTTGTGTGTCCCGCCAGGGTTCCCCCCTTGTGTGTCCAGCCAGGGTTCCCCCCTTGTGTGTCCAGTCAGCTACCCCCTTGTGTGTCCAGCCAGGCTACCCCCTTGTGTGTCCAGCCAGGCTACCTCCTTGTGTGTCCAGCCAAGCTACCTCCTTGTGTGTCCAGCCAGGCTACCCCCTTGTGTGTCTGTCCTGCTGGGCCCTCCCTTGTGTGTCCAGCTGGGCCCCCCCTTGTGTGTCCAGCTGGGCCCCCCCTTGTGTGTCCATCCAGTGTTCCCCCTTGTGTGTACAGCCAGGGCCCCCCCTTGTGTGTCCAGTCGGCTCCCCCCTTGTGTGTCCAGCTGGGCCCCCCCCTTGTGTGTCCATCCAGGACCACCGCTTTTGTGTCCAGTTGGCTCCCCCCTTGTGTGTCTGTGTCACCCTACCTGGATGCCACAAGTGTAATAAAGCTGTGTCTGAGAGCAAGGGGGAGGTTCTCTGGTCAGGGGAACATTAGCATGCAATGCCTCCTGTCTCAGGCCAGTAGGGGGAGCAGGCTGCCCCTATAAAAGCTGGTACTGGGGACAGGGTTAGAGAGAACTGGATTGCCTGTCTCAGCTCTGAGACGTGTCCCAGAGTGGAGCAGGGACAGAAAGTTGATTGCACCTAAGAGGAAGTGTGGCAGTAGGAGAGAGCCACAAGCCAGAGACAAGAGGCGAAGAGAGCCTGTCTTGGCAGAGAAAGACTTAGCTTTACCAGACTTTGGTGTCTGAGGCTGGAAGGATTCCACATCCCCCAGCAGAGAACCAGTCCGCAAGGGACTGTACATTCCTTGGCCTAAGAAGCCTGGAGGCCCTGCCACAACCGAAGGGACCAGTGAAGCCGTACAAGGCTGGGAGCAGAAAGGAACCCACGTCGCAGGCCATACAGGCGAGAAAGCACGGAAAGCTCGGAAACGTGGGCTGTTACTCTATAAGGAGGGGATAGCCAGAAGGAGCGCAGAAAGCACGGTAGGCCTACACCCTCACCCTGACCAGGGCCAATTTCCCCGTTGCTGTCAGACATCCAGGTTCCCTCCTAGCTGGGAATGTTTGTGGGTCAAGTTTACATGTTTAGTAAAGACCCTGGACTGCAACCTGTTGTCTGTGTGCTCCTTGCTCCTCCAGCACTATCATCACTGGGACTCTCACTACCATCACTCCCACCATCCACTATACTGCCCTGGGGCCGCACTCTTCCCGTGGGGAGTCACACTACCCTAGCTGCACACCTCATCAGCCCCAGCGGTCTGCATGCAGCGGCGGTTCCTAATAACCGCAATCCACGGGTGGCGTAGTCGGACATAATCAATATCACATAACGGACTACCACTGGCCTGACCACCCTGAGCCACGGAACCGGGTTGCCACTACTACTCCCATCGTTCCCCCTATTGCCCGGATCCGAGTGCCCCACGGCCCAGGGGGCGAGTCAGCTTTGGCGTAGTCGGCAGGATTTCGTGCCCGCAACCACCGGGTACTGCGTGCCTGAAAAAAAAAAAGACTTTTGTAACTTACCTGTGGCGAAGTTTCCCGCCGTCCGGAGTCGTTTCCCGCCATCCGGAGCCGATTCCCGCCATCGGACGCCATCTTGGACCGTTTCCCGCCGTCTTCTGCCGGCTTCCCGCCATCGGACGCCATCTTCAGGACGCCGCGCGGGAAGAAGAGGGGCATGGACGTCAAAACCGCGCGAGATCCGAAGCTCTGCCCCACGCACCGACGCTGCGCAAGGTCCTGGAAGGGAGAGAGAGCGACGCTGACGTCATCGGAGTGCGACGCCAGGTCCTCGTCCAGAGCAGCAGCGGAGCCGCGGCCTACAGAAGAGGATCGTTGGAAGGTAGGCCACGCTTAACTAGGGGGAGGAAGATGTCGGACACAGAGGAGCCCACTACCACCAACGCAGCTGCAGCAGCGGTGATGCCCTTTTCCCTGCCTTACATCCCTGGAGCGGCCTGGCTGCCCAAATACTCAGGGGAGCCCCATGCCCTAACTGACTTCAAGGAAAGGCTGTACAGTTTGTTCCACGTTTACCCCTTGACAGAGGAACAGAAGGTCAGCATATTAACAGGGCAGTTAACTGGCGCAGCCCAAAGGGAGGTAAAATCATGGCCCACTGAGGAGAAAAGGACTGTGAAGGGTATTCTGGCCAGGCTGCGGGGTACCTTTGACACACGTACCTCCGCTGAGATTAAAATGAGGTTCTATGGATGTAAGCAGCGGGCACAGGACAGCATCAGAGACTATGCCCTAAATCTGCAGGAAGCCTTGAGGGCTATTCAACAAACTGACCCTGGCAGTGTGCAGGAAACGGATAAACTGCTAACAGAACAATTCATAGAGGGTCTGCTGTCTAGCGCCCACAGGGCCCAACTGCGCCTCATGTTCTTTCAGAACCCCGACCTGACCTTTGCCCAATTTAAGGACAGGGCCATAAGGGTGCTCCGTGAATCTGCAACCAGTGGCGCTATAAACCCCCGGCGCCCTGCTATCACTTACCACCAGGAGGCGGCGCCCTCCTCTATGGACTCCGTGGAGGCTGATGCACAGGCCCTGAACCAAGCCCCGTCGAAAGGCCTGCACCACCAAGTCCAGGAGCTGACCAGGAGCGTCGCGGCGTTGACCAGGACCGTCCAGGTGTTGCAAGTGGACCCGTCAAGACCCATCAAGCTGGCTTCAAGTCCGGAGGATGTCCCGTGGCGTCGACAGAGGAGGATCCCGTCGTTCCGAGGGAGGCCCACAGACCGCTACGCAGAGGATGGACAGCCCATTTGCCGTCGATGCAACCAGCCCGGACACATTTCCAGGTGCTGTAATTTAAACGGTCCAACCTGGGGCAGAGGGCCGACCCCCAGGCATAAGATCACCAGGCCCTTATAATTGGCGTGATAAGTACGTTGGGGGGCCCCCGGTTTTACCCGTGGTGCTGGACGGTATCCCCATGAGCACCTTGCTGGATACTGGGTCGCAAGTAACCACAATCCCTTATGTACTTTTTAAGCAGTATTGGACTGATGCTGATATCACACGGTATCCAGACAGTAACTTGAGCATCATCGCCAGTAATGGCTTACCCGTGCCGCAGATGGGGTTCAAGGAGATGACCATTAAAATTGGTAAAGTTGAACTGCCGGCACAGGGAGTGATTATTGTGGACATTGACCGTCATGAAAGTCACCCTAAAATAACTGTGGGTACTAACATAATTGAAAATTGTCTTTCAGAAGTAATTGTAATTCTACAACAGGTGGCGGTGAATGCTAGTTCCAGCCAACAGAGAGTCCTCAACAAGGAGATAAAAGCCCTGATGAGACGGCAGCAGGTAGAACTGTCTGGTGGTGAGATCGGTAGCGTAAGACTCAGTGATCCATTCCCCATTTCCATGCCTCCCAAAAGTGAAATGATGATCTGGTGTCGGACTGCAATCGGGTTGAGAGGTAGAGACTACCAAGCCATGGTAGAACCCGTGTACTCAGACAGCAGGCCCACCATTTTGACAGCCCGGGGGGTGGTTGATGTCTGTCATGGGAGGGTGCCGGTCCGCATCCTCAACATTGGGGAGAGGGAAGTACACTTACCCAGGTACGCTACACTCGCCAAACTGTTTGTCGTCGAACACCAAGCTATCAGGGCCGTGGAACCCTTGCCTCCATCTCCACCGGCGGAGGGTAATGGCTCCCAGAAACAAAAGGAGGACTGGTGCCAGAAACTCCACGTGGGTGCTGACTCCACTCCCCTGCACCAAAAACAAGGAGTCTACCGGGTGGTACAGGAGTACGAGAGAGTCTTTAGTAAGCACCCGCTAGACTTTGGCAGAGTAAAAGGGATAGAACACCACATCCCCACAGGGAGCCATCCACCAATAAAAGAGAGGCACAGACCTGTACCCCCTGCACATTATCAGAACGCCAAGGGCATGCTAAGGGAGATGAAAGAAGCTGGGGTCATTAGAGACAGCTGTATCCCCTGGGCAACCCCCTTGGTTCTGGTCAAAAAGAAAGACGGCACCATGAGAATGTGCGTGGACTATAGACAAATCAACCGTATCACCCACAAAGACGCATATCCGCTGCCTAGAATAGAAGAGTCTTTAGCCGCACTAAAATCTGCTAACTTCTTTTCTACTTTGGACCTTACTAGCGGGTACTGGCAGGTTCCTGTGGCAGAGGCTGACAAGGGGAAGACCGCCTTCACCACCCCGATGGGACTGAGTGAATTCAACTGTATGCCTTTCGGGCTCTGCAACGCACCAGGGACCTTCCAGCGGCTGATGGAATGCTGTCTAGGGCACCGAAACTTCGAGACGGTCCTCCTTTACCTGGACGACGTGATCGTCTATTCGAAGACCTACGAGGACCATCTCAAGCACCTGGCCGAGGTGTTCGAAGCCCTGGCAGGCTATGGCCTGAAGGTGAAACCATCGAAGTGCCACCTGCTGAAACCAAAGGTCCAGTACCTAGGGCACGTGGTAAGTGCGGAAGGAGTAGCCCCCGACCCTGACAAGGTCACTGCAATCAGGAGCTGGCCAAGCCCCTCGAACATCAAAGAGGTGAGACAGTTTCTCGGGTTGGTAGGTTACTACCGAAGGTTCATCCCCGGGTTCACCAAGATGGCAGCTCCTATGCAGGACCTCCTGATCGGACAGTCTAAGTCCAGAGGTCAAAAGCCACCCTTCAAGTGGGATAAACCGGAAGAGGAGTCCTTCCGCCAGCTAAAGTTGGCCCTCACTGGGGATGAGATCCTGGCCTACCCTGATTATGGCCAGCCTTTCATTCTCCACACAGATGCCAGTAATGTGGGACTGGGAGCCGTACTGTCCCAAAACCAACAGGGCAGAGAACGGGTGATCGCATACGCCAGCCGGAAGCTGAGGCCCACCGAGAGGAACCCGGAGAATTACAGCTCCTTCAAGCTAGAATTCTTGGCGGTGGTGTGGGCCGTGACGGAACGCTTCAAGCATTACCTGGCCTCCGCAAAGTTCACCGTGTACACGGACAACAACCCGTTGACACACCTGGACAATGCAAGACTGGGTGCCCTGGAACAGCGGTGGATGGCCCGTCTCTCCAACTATGACTTCGTGATCAAGTACCGGGCAGGCAAAACCAACGCCAACGCGGACGCCCTATCAAGAATGCCTCATTTACCTGAAGGTGACGAAGACCCAGAAGAGCTGGAAGAGGTAGAACTCCCCGCGTTTCACCGGTATGGAGCCGCTCAACACTCTCACCGCGTGAAGGAGGAGGATCTAACAACTGTGATGATGAATCCCCTACCTCACCACAGCTGGGCCGAAACCCAAGATAGTGACCCTGCTGTCCGCCTGGTGAAAGATCTGCTGACCCGGGAAGACGCCCGCCTAGATCCAGATGCCCCAGAGGAAGCCAAGCAGCTATGGAAGGAGAAGAGCAAGCTGTTCCTCTACGAAGGCAAGTTGTGCAGAAGGATTGTCAACCACCGGACGCACGAGCTGACCTGGCAAGTCGTGGTCCCAAGGCGAGATGCAGCTATGGTCCTGGGAGCTTACCATGACAGAGCGGGACACTTCGGTTGGAAGAAACTGGAGTTCCTACTAAGAGGAAGGTTCTTTTGGGTCGGCATGAGAGGAGCAGTAGAAAAGTGGTGCAGAGACTGTGGCCCTTGTCACCTGAGGAGGAAGGACCGCACCAGCCAGAAGACACCCTTGAGGCCCATCGTCACCACGCAGCCTCTTGAGCTGGTAGCTCTGGACCACGTCAAATTGTCTCCAAGCCGGTCCGGATACTTCTACGCCCTGACAATCGTGGACCACTATTCCCGTTTTCTAGTGGTGGTCCCGGTAA
Source organism: Phyllobates terribilis (assembly GCF_046119375.1). Taxonomy (NCBI): domain Eukaryota; kingdom Metazoa; phylum Chordata; class Amphibia; order Anura; family Dendrobatidae; genus Phyllobates; species Phyllobates terribilis. The sequence goes on along the minus strand of NW_027362768.1, from coordinate 159,085,424 downwards.
AGGACTTGACAGCCCAAACAGCGGCCCGAGCCTTCCAGCAATACTTCTGCCGTCCACACGGGTATCCGGAACAGGTCCTGACAGACCAGGGTCCAGCGTTTGAAGCTGAAATCTTCCAGGAGTTCTGCAACCTCTATGGCTGTAAGAAGATTCGGACAACGCCTTACCACCCCCAAACCAACGGGATGTGTGAGAAGATGAACAATATAGTCATTGATCTCCTGAAGACGTTGCCCCTGGAGGAACGCAGCCTGTGGCCAGAAAAACTGCCGGACCTGGTAGACATGTACAACAATATCCCGGTGAACGCTACAAACTGCACCCCGGCTTACCTGATGCGAGCCAGACCGGGTAAGCTGCCCGTAGACCTGGAGATGGGAGTCCTAATACCTGAGGACACCTCCCCGGATGCGGACTGGGATACGGAAAGGCAACTGCAGTACAAGAAGGTACAGGAGAGTTGTGGAGAAGAGCCTGGCCCAGGTGAGAGAGAAGCAAGAAAGACTCTTCAATCAACACGCCCCTGCTAGTCCCCTAGAACCTGGTGAGCAAGTCTTAAAGCGAAAAAGAAGGCTACATAAGTTGGACGACCAGTGGGAAAGGGAACCCTACACCGTACTGCAGTCTGACCATGACAACCCAAAGGTGTGCATAATCACCAAGGACGGAGGAGAAACCACTAGTGTCGTCTCCAGAGACCACCTCAAAAGGTGCCCCGAGCAACTCCGCAGTGCAGAAGAGGATCAGAGTGACCTTGAACCCGCAGAGGACAAGGAAGAAATGATCAGCACCGTTCTCGGAGAGTTCCCTCAGTCCTGGACTCGCATAAATGATGCCATAGTGGTACCCGTCCTGCATTTCCTGCAACCGGCCCAGCAACAACCAACACCAGAGCCGGAAGGTGAAGAGGAGCAAGCGGTTCCAGAGGCAGAAGAGCCTGTACCAGCAGCCCAGGAGAGTCAACCCTCTGCTGACAGTGAGCCTGCCATGCCTGCGGTAAGCCAAAGGACCCGCAGACAGCTGCCTGCCTTACCTGTACACCCAGCTGGTAGCTGTACCCCTAACGCTAGTGGGGAAAGCCAGGTTGGTCCACCACCAGACAGTGGGCTACGTAGGTCAACCAGGAGCACAAAGGGGCAGATACCCGCTCGCTGGAGAATATAGAGTGTACTAAGATTGTAAATAACCCTGTTGCCAAATGTTGAAATGTTTGCCAAAGTTACCTGCATGTTTATTGATAGTGTGTTTCAGTTTCTTGCAGCTACCGTAAGGACTCACGGGTTATGGACTTTTTGTAACCGGAACCTTGTATGGACTGCGTTCGGAGCTCAACCCAGGAATGAACTAAGACTCTGAAGGACTTGGGGTAGGACAGACCCCCACCTGGTTAAGGCTCCCCGTTGTTTTGGTGATATGGACACCCGGTCACAGGCCACACTGTGACCTTAAGAACTCAATTTGTGCGTCGTCTGTCTATTAATGTTTTATTGTTATGCATTTTGTCTTTGTTTACTGTTTAGTCCCGGAGTACTAAATTTCACTAGGGGGGAATGTGTCACCCTACCTGGATGCCACAAGTGTAATAAAGCTGTGTCTGAGAGCAAGGGGGAGGTTCTCTGGTCAGGGGAACATTAGCATGCAATGCCTCCTGTCTCAGGCCAGTAGGGGGAGCAGGCTGCCCCTATAAAAGCTGGTACTGGGGACAGGGTTAGAGAGAACTGGATTGCCTGTCTCAGCTCTGAGACGTGTCCCAGAGTGGAGCAGGGACAGAAAGTTGATTGCACCTAAGAGGAAGTGTGGCAGTAGGAGAGAGCCACAAGCCAGAGACAAGAGGCGAAGAGAGCCTGTCTTGGCAGAGAAAGACTTAGCTTTACCAGACTTTGGTGTCTGAGGCTGGAAGGATTCCACATCCCCCAGCAGAGAACCAGTCCGCAAGGGACTGTACATTCCTTGGCCTAAGAAGCCTGGAGGCCCTGCCACAACCGAAGGGACCAGTGAAGCCGTACAAGGCTGGGAGCAGAAAGGAACCCACGTCGCAGGCCATACAGGCGAGAAAGCACGGAAAGCTCGGAAACGTGGGCTGTTACTCTATAAGGAGGGGATAGCCAGAAGGAGCGCAGAAAGCACGGTAGGCCTACACCCTCACCCTGACCAGGGCCAATTTCCCCGTTGCTGTCAGACATCCAGGTTCCCTCCTAGCTGGGAATGTTTGTGGGTCAAGTTTACATGTTTAGTAAAGACCCTGGACTGCAACCTGTTGTCTGTGTGCTCCTTGCTCCTCCAGCACTATCATCACTGGGACTCTCACTACCATCACTCCCACCATCCACTATACTGCCCTGGGGCCGCACTCTTCCCGTGGGGAGTCACACTACCCTAGCTGCACACCTCATCAGCCCCAGCGGTCTGCATGCAGCGACGGTTCCTAATAACCGCAATCCACGGGTGGCGTAGTCGGACATAATCAATATCACATAACGGACTACCACTGGCCTGACCACCCTGAGCCACGGAACCGGGTTGCCACTACTACTCCCATCGTTCCCCCTATTGCCCGGATCCGAGTGCCCCACGGCCCAGGGGGCGAGTCATGTCCAGCCAGCCTACCCGCTTGTGTGTCCAGCTGGGCTCCCCTTGTGTGTCCAGCCAGGGTTGCCCTTGTGTGTCCAGCCAGGGTTCCCCCCTGTGTGTCCAGCCAGGCTACCCCCTTGTGTGTATGTCCAGCTGGGCCCCCCCTTGTGTGTCCAGCCAGGGTTCCCCCCTTGTGTGTCCAGCCAGGGTTCCCCCCTTGTGTGTCCCACCAGGGTTCCCCCCTTGTGTGTCCCGCCAGGGTTCCCCCCTTGTGTGTCCAGTCAGCTACCCCCTTGTGTGTCCAGCCAGGCTACCCCCTTGTGTGTCCAGCCAGGCTACCCCCTTGTGTGTCTGTCCAACTGGGCCCCCCCTTGTGTGTCCAGCTGGGCCCCCCCTGGTGTGTACAGCTGGGCCCCCCCTTGTGTGTCCAGCTGGGCCCCCCCTTGTGTGTCCATCCAGTGTTCCCCCTTGTGTGTACAGCCAGGGCCCCCCCTTGTGTGTCCAGTCGGCTCCCCCCTTGTGTGTCAAGCTGGCCCCCCCCTTGTGTGTCCAGCCAGGGTTCCCCCCTTGTGTGTCCATCCAGGACCACCGCTTTTGTGTCCAGTTGGCTCCCCCCTTGTGTGTCCAGCCAGCCTACCCCCTTGTGTGTCCAGCTGGGCTCCCCTTGTGTGTCCAGCCAGGGTTGCTCCTTGTGTGTCCAGCCAGGGTTCCCCCCCGTGTGTCCAGCCAGGCTACCCCCTTGTGTGTCTGTCCAGCCAGGCTGCCCCCTTGTGTGTCTGTCCAGCTGGGCCCCCCCTTGTGTGTCCAGCTGGGCCCCCCCTTGTGTGTCCAGCTGGGCCCCCCCTTGTGTGTCCAGCTGGCCCCCGCCTTGTGTGTACAGCCAGTGGGTCCAGACCATTACACACACACACACACACACACACACCTCTTACCTTCCTGCGCTCCCGTGCGGTGTCCTCCTTCTCCTGAGTAGCGCCTCCTTCACAGCAGGCGCATGACGATGACGTCATACGCCGGCCGGCGAAGGGAGACACGCAGCTTCAGCTGCTTCACTGGGACGTGCGCCGCGGTGGTTCAGGTAATGAACGCTGCGTGCGCGCGTCCCTGCATACACTGTGCCTGCGCTTTTAAAGGGCCCGTGCCCCTTAAAACCGCAGGATTTTTTTCTGTTCTCTTCTCCCCCCTCTACTCTGCAGCAGGGGGCGGGGCCCACTGGGAAATTTCCCGGTGTCCCGCCAGCCCAGACTGACCCTAATTCCAGCTGTATAGCTTCCCATGGATGGGTGTCTCAGTCTGGCCCAGTCCTGTTCTGCCCTTAGTCACACTGAGGTTGTTTGACACAAGGTAAGGATTTAGTACTAGAGACAGGCTAGGATCGTCCCGAAGGGTACACCTTGTCGTGGTGCGATGGCTTTTATGCTTTGACTTCATAGGAGTCAACTACCTGCAAAGTGAAGATGTCCAGGGCTGGGGTATAAACTAGCTACGTATTTTATCTGTATAGCTTCCCATGGACGGATGTCAGGACCATATCCTGCTCTTCCCTTATTCACAGTGAGGTTGTTTCACACAAGGTAAGGATTTAGTACTAGTGACAGGCTAGGACTGTCCCGATGGGTACACCTTGTCGTGGTGGGATGGCTTTTATGCTTTTTTGATTAAAAAAACATTAACTAAGTACCCTATGTTATTTACATGTATTGTTACTATTAGTATTTACTTGCTGTAGGGTATAGGCTCATTTTGGCTTTTTTTTGTGTTTTTGTTTTTTCTTTCTTGGGTTTTGTCTATAAACTATTAGATCAGAATTGATGAAGAGCTGGTAACTGAAGTAACATCACCAGGGATTATATCTCCACCGGACTACCAGGAGTTTTATATCTACTAGACCCCCAGGGATTACATCTTTACTGGATCATTAAAGATTATACCAGATCACCAGAAATTTTAACATTAAAAAAAAAAGGAATAGGATCAAAGTTCTGGTAGTCTAAGGCATATTAGATGGCTGTCGGCCAAACTATGCCTCGGCCAACCATTTGGCCGACTCTCCCATACACAGGAGCGCTCACTCGACTGAGCACTCCTGCATTCTCCATGAGACAGCCGACGACTGTCACGTCGGCCAGCAGCTTATTTCCAGGAGAATAATGCGACCTACAGTCCGAAATTGGACATGCCTGATCGACATCTCCCCTATTAGTCGGCCGGCACCCCCATGCACATTAGACCGCAGCAGAACCCGTCAATATGGCAGGTACAGCCAACATTATTGTAATGTGTATGCGGGCCTTAAGAGGCAACGCTGCCTGACAAGGATACTATCAGCCATTGATTGGAAAACACAGGAAGAGCCCTTCTCTTATTGGAGAGCAGTAATGATCAGACTTGATATTTTTAGACTTCAAACATAAAAACACTTTGGCCATGATTTATCGATTGCATTTTTTTAAGTCATTTTTCGTTTTTTAATGTTGTCATATTTATTGACAATTTTTGCGGTAAAGTCTTCACATTGGCACACATGGTTCATGAATTTTGCTCAAAATAAAAAAGGCATTTTGGGACCCGATTCATTAGTGCATTTGCTCCTTTTTTGAATTTTTTTTGTGTTTTTCGCCTGATTTTCATTCGTCTTCTTCTAAATTGCACCTTTTTTTTTTTAAATCTATTTTATATGTGTTCGCTTTTTTTCTATATTCATCATTGTGGGCAGGATTTGGGATTTCCAGAGATTTTTGACTAATTCATCAATTGTAACTTTTTAAAAAGTCTTTCAATTTTTTGCACAAATATATTTCAGCTACCAGCCCCCTTCTCAGTGTGATTTTACTGTATGTATGTCTGTATTTTTTAGCACAGATTTTTGCAGTATTTTAGAGGAACATGTCAATTTGTGCACTAAAAAAGTTGTAAACGCGTTCACATGGTGGAGGAGTGGGTCTTCTCCTCTCTAACAATTGCACCTTTAGCCCTACTCCTCCTCTTCCCTCCCTTATTCTCCCTTCTTTTGAAGTCCACTCTGTCCGCATTTACTCTCCCTCCAACCTCCAAGTGGCAGTCATATACCGACCCCTGGGCCCGATTACTGCCTTTATTGACCAATTTTCCACCTGGCTTCTTTACTTTTTCTGTGCTGACATTCCCACAATCATCATGGGCGATTTCAACACCCCCACTGACACTCGCCAGTCAGCAGCATCCAAACTCTTGTCGCTTACTTCATCCTTTGGACTTACTCAGTGGTCCTCCTCAGCCACCCACACAGACGGACACACACTAGACCTGATCATCACCCGACTCTGCTCCCTATCTAATCTCACAACCTCCACCCTACCCCTATCTGACCACCATCTACTCACATTCTCATCCCTGTGCTCCCCACCTGTCACCCATGTCCAGCAACTAGCACCCCCCCGCAGAAACCTTGCACATCTAGACACTCACACACTCTCTGACTCTGTTCTACCACTGACATCCATATCCTCACTCCATGACACAGACAGCGCCACTGCTTTATACAATGCCACTCTCGCATCAGCTATTGACTTGGTCGCCCCTCTTGTGCATGGCAGAGCGCGACGAGTCAACAGGCAACCCTGGCACGACAACCTCACTAAACAGCTTCGACAAGCGTCCAGGGTTGCGGAGCGGCGTTGGAAGAAAACACATACTCAAGATGACTTCACTGCATTCAAACAAGCAACACTTGCATTCAAATCAGCACTCACCTCTGCTAAACAGGCCTACTTCACAACCCTCATATCCTCCCTATCCTACAACCCCAAACAGCTATTCAACACTTTTAACTCTCTCCTCCGCCCTCCACTTCCCCCTCCGACCTCCGTTATCTCTGCTGAGGAGTTTGCCACACACTTCAAAAACAAGATTGACCAAACAGGACAAGTCTTTACTGTCCAACCACCACAACCCCTTTGTTTTCCACAGCATTTCCCTACCCCCATAACCTCCCTTCCCAACATCACGGAAAGAGACCTTACTCGTCTCCTCTCCAAATCACACCTCACTACATGTGCACTCGACCCCATCCCATCCCACCTCCTCCCCAACCTCACCCCCACACTCATACCATCCCTAACCCATGTCTTCAACCTATCACTATCTTCTGGTACTTTCCCCGCTGCCTTCAAACATGCCACAATCACGCCCATCCTCAAAAAGGCATCCCTCGACCCAACCGCCTTGTCCAACTATCGCCATAAAGGCCTGACGGAAACCTTTCCTCAGTGCAAAACATATGAAAGCCCGCATAGAGTTTGATCAAAAACACATGAAGGACTCCCAGACTATGAGAAATAAGATTCTCTGGTCTGATGAGACGAAGATAGAAGATGAAACATGGTGGTGGCAGCATCATGCTATGGGGGTGTTTTTCAGCTGCAGGGACAGGACGACTGGTTGCAATTGAAGAAAACATGAATGCGGCCAAGTACAGAGATATCCTGGATGAAATCCTCTTCCAGAGTACTCTGGACCTCAGAATTAGCCGAAGGTTCACCTTCCAACAAGACAATGACCCTAAGCACACAGCTAAAATAACAGAGTGGCTTCAGAACAACTCTGTGACCATTCTTGACTGGCCCAGCCAGAGCCCTGACCTAAACCCAATTGAGCATCTCTGGAGAGACCTGAAAATGGCTGTCCACCAACGTTCACCATCCAACCTGACGGAACTGGAGAGGATCTGCAAGGAAGAATGGCAGAGGATCCCCAAATCCAGGTGGGAAAAACTTGTTGCAGCATTCCCAAAAAGACTCATGACTGTACTAGCTCAAAAGGGGGCTTCTACTTAGTACTGAGCAAAGGGTCCGAATACTTATGACCATGTGATATTTCAGTTTTTCTTTTTTAATAAATTTGCAAAAATTTCTACATTTCTGTTTTCTTTCAGTCAAGATGGGGTGCAGAGTGTACTTTAATGAGAAAAAAAAATGAACTTTTTAGAATTTACCAAATGGCTGCAATGAAACAAAGAGTGAAAAATTTAAAGGGGTCTGCATACTTTCCGTACCCACTGCAATTGCCTCGTTGACACCTCATGGGCTGTAGAGGCGCAGACATGACAGATCTGCTCAGGGTCAATAGCCTCCAAACAAACTTTAGAGATTTCTCAGAAAATGCAGATGACTCCAGAACTGGATACATAACTCCCGGATTCGTCATCACTGCCGTTTTGTCCGCCATTACTGATGAACCATGCGCTGCAGGAAGATGCAACAAACCTGGTGCACGGAGGGAAGATTGCCGCTGTAATATGGTATCCAATGACATCTGGGGTTGTGCACTGGCTCATAGACTTCTATAGGGCAGGGCCGGCATCAGCACCCGGCGCACCGGGGCAAGTGCCGAGGCCCTGAGCAGGCGGGGGGCCCACTCGCCGTCGGGCACCCCGCCGCCCTATGGGACCCGTGAGCAGTGCGGTGAGGTGCCAGCTCCCGCTCCCCCCCGCTTGCTCAGAGCCCCGGCAGCCGGCGGCACAATACTTACCTCTCCCCGTGCCTCCGCAGCAGCTCCGGTCTCTATCGCGTCCTCTGACTGTGACGTCTTTACACCGCGCTCTCTCCTGAGCCGTCACAGCGCAGAACGGGAAGATGCCGACGACGCTGGAGTCCAGAGCTGAGCAGCAGGTGAGAAGTGAGGTGAGTATTTGATTTTTTTTTAATGAATGGAGGCATGGGGCATTATAAGGGGGGGGTGACATCCTGCTTGGGGCATTATAAGGGGGGGTGACATCCTGCTTGGGGCAATATAAGGGGGGGGTGACATCCTGCTTAGGGCATTATAAGGGGGGGTGACATGGTGACATATTGCTTGGGGCATTATAGGGGGGATGACAGCCTGCTTGAGGCATTATAAGGGAGGGGTGTGTGACATTCTGCATGGGGCATTATATGGGGGGTGGGAACAAGTGATATCCTTCATGGGGCATTATAAGGGAGGGGGGGTGATATCCTGCATGGGGCATTATAAGGGAGGGCAGGGTGTGATATCCTGCATGGGGCATTATATGGAGGGGGACATGTGATATCCTGCATGGGGCATTATAAGGGAGGGTGGTGACATCCTGCATGGGGCACTATAATGGGGGGGGACATGTGATATCCTGCATGGGGCATTATAAGGGGGGGGTGACATCCTGCTTGGGGCATTATAAGGGAGGGGGTGAGACATCCTGCTTGGGGCATTATAAGGGGGGGGGTGACATATTTCTTGGAGCATTATAAGGGGGGGGTGACATCCTGGCTTGGGGCATTATAAGGGAGGGGGGGGCGACATTCTGCATGGGGCATTATATGGGGGGGGAACAAGTGATATCCTGCATGGGGCATTATAAGGGAGAGGGGATGATATCCTGCATGGGGCATTATAAGGGAGGGGTGTGTGACATCCTGAATGGGGCATTATAAGGGAGGGGGTTGTGACATCCTGCATGGGGCATTATAAGGGAGGGGGGTGACATCCTGCATGGGGCATTATATGGGGGGGACAAGTGATATCCTGCATGGGGAATTATAAGGGAGGAGGGGTGATATCCTGCATGGGGCATTATATGGGGGGGGATGTGATATTCTGCATGGGGCATTATAAGGGAGGAGGGTGACATCCTGCATGGGGCATTATAAGGGAGGGGGGTATGACATCCTGCATGGGGCATTATAAGGGAGTGGGGGCGACATCCTGCATGGGGCATTATAAGGGAGGGAGATGTGACATCCTGCATGGGGCATTATATGGGGGGGACAAGTGATATCCTGCATGGGGCATTATAAGGGAGGGGGAGTGTGATATCCTGCATGGGGCACTATAAGGGAGGGAGTGGTGTGATATCCTGCATGGAGCATTATATGGGGGGGGACATGTGATATCCTGCATGGGGCATTATAAGGGAGAGTGGGGTGACATCCTGCATGGGGCATTATATGGGGGGGGCATGTGACATCTTGCATGGGGCACTATAAGGGAGGGGTGTGTGACATCCTGCATGGGGCATTATAAGGGAGGGGTGTGTGACATCCTGCATGGGGCATTATAAGGGAGGGGTGTGTGACATCCTGCATGGGGCATTATAAGGGAGGGGGTGTGACATCCTGCATGGGGCATTATATGGGGGGACAAGTGATATCCTGCATGGGGCATTATAAGGGAGGGGGTGTGTGATATCCTGCATGGTGAATTATAAGGGAGGGCGGGGAGTGATATCCTGCATGGGGCATTATATGGGTGGGACATGTGATATCCTGCATGGAGCATTATAAGGGAGGGGGGGTGACATCCTGCTTGGGGCTTTATATGGGGGGACATGTGACATCCTGCATGGAGCATTATAAGGGAGGGGGGGTGACATCCTGCATGGGGCATTATAAGGGAGTGGGGGCAACATCCTGCATGGGGCATTATAAGGGAGGGGGGTGTGACATCCTGCATGGGGCATTATATGGGGGGGACATGTGATATCCTGCATGGGGCATTATAAGGGAGGGCGGGTGACATCCTGCATGGGGCATTATATGGGGGGGGACATGTGACATCCTGCATGGGGCATTATAAGGGAGGGGGGTGTGACATCCTGCATGGGGCATTATAAGGGAGGGGGTGTGACATCCTGCATGGGGCATTATAAGGGTGGGGGGGTGACATCCTGCAAGGGGCATTATAGGGAGGGGGGTGTGACATCCTGCATGGGGCATTATATGGGGGGGGACAAGTGATATCCTGCATGGGGCATTATATGGGGGGGACAAGTGATATCCTGCATGGGGCATTATAAGGGAGGGGGAGTGTGATATCCTGCATGGGGCACTATAAGGGAGGGAGTGGTGTGATATCCTGCATGGAGCATTATATGGGGGGGGACATGTGATATCCTGCATGGGGCATTATAAGGGAGAGTGGGGTGACATCCTGCATGGGGCATTATATGGGGGGGGCATGTGACATCTTGCATGGGGCACTATAAGGGAGGGGTGTGTGACATCCTGCATGGGGCATTATAAGGGAGGGGTGTGTGACATCCTGCATGGGGCATTATATGGGGGGGACATGTGATATCCTGCATGGGGCATTATAAGGGAGGGCGGGTGACATCCTGCATGGGGCATTATATGGGGGGGGACATGTGACATCCTGCATGGGGCATTATAAGGGAGGGGGGTGTGACATCCTGCATGGGGCATTATAAGGGAGGGGGTGTGACATCCTGCATGGGGCATTATAAGGGTGGGGGGGTGACATCCTGCAAGGGGCATTATAGGGAGGGGGGTGTGACATCCTGCATGGGGCATTATATGGGGGGGGACAAGTGATATCCTGCATGGGGCATTATATGGGGGGGACAAGTGATATCCTGCATGGGGCATTATAAGGGAGGGGGAGTGTGATATCCTGCATGGGGCATTATATGGGGGGGACATGTGATATCCTGCATGGGGCATTATAGGGAGGGGGGTGTGACATCCTGCATGGGGCATTATAAGGGTGGGGGGGTGACATCCTGCAAGGGGCATTATAGGGAGGGGGGTGTGACATCCTGCATGGGGCATTATATGGGGGTGGACAAGTGATATCCTGCATGGGGCATTATATGGGGGGGACAAGTGATATCCTGCATGGGGCATTATAAGGGAGGGGGTGTGACATCCTGCATGGGGCATTATAAGGGTGGGGGTGACATCCTGCAAGGGGCATTATAGGGAGGGGGGTGTGACATCCTGCATGGGGCATTATATGGGGGGGGACAAGTGATATCCTGCATGGGGCATTATATGGGGGGGACAAGTGATATCCTGCATGGGGCATTATAAGGGAGGGGGAGTGTGATATCCTGCATGGGGCACTATAAGGGAGGGAGTGGTGTGATATCCTGCATGGAGCATTATATGGGTGGGGACATGTGATATCCTGCATGGGGCATTATAAGGGAGAGTGGGGTGACATCCTGCATGGGGCATTATATGGGGGGGGGCATGTGACATCTTGCATGGGGCACTATAAGGGAGGGGTGTGTGACATCCTGCATGGGGCATTATAAGGGAGGGGTGTGTGACATCCTGCATGGGGCATTATATGGGGGGGACATGTGATATCCTGCATGGGGCATTATAAGGGAGGGCGGGTGACATCCTGCATGGGGCATTATATGGGGGGGGACATGTGACATCCTGCATGGGGCATTATAAGGGAGGGGTGTGTGACATCCTGCATGGGGCATTATATGGGGGGGACATGTGATATCCTGCATGGGGCATTATAAGGGAGGGCGGATGACATCCTGCATGGGGCATTATATGGGGGGGACATGTGAAATCCTGCATGGGGCATTATAAGGGAGGGGGGTGTGACATCCTGCATGGGGCATTATAAGGGAGGGGGTGTGACATCCTGCATGGGGCATTATAAGGGTGGGGGGGTGACATCCTGCAAGGGGCATTATAGGGAGGGGGGTGTGACATCCTGCATGGGGCATTATATGGGGGGGGACAAGTGATATCCTGCATGGGGCATTATATGGGGGGGACAAGTGATATCCTGCATGGGGCATTATAAGGGAGGGGGAGTGTGATATCCTGCATGGGGCACTATAAGGGAGGGAGTGGTGTGATATCCTGCATGGAGCATTATATGGGGGGGGACATGTGATATCCTGCATGGGGCATTATAAGGGAGAGTGGGGTGACATCCTGCATGGGGCATTATATGGGGGGGCATGTGACATCTTGCATGGGGCACTATAAGGGAGGGGTGTGTGACATCCTGCATGGGGCATTATAAGGGAGGGGTGTGTGACATCCTGCATGGGGCATTATAAGGGAGGGGTGTGTGACATCCTGCATGGGGCATTATAAGGGAGGGGGTGTGACATCCTGCATGGGGCATTATATGGGGGGACAAGTAATATCCTGCATGGGGCATTATAAGGGAGGGGGGGTGTGATATCCTGCATGGTGAATTATAAGGGAGGGCGGGGAGTGATATCCTGCATGGGGCATTATATGGGTGGGACATGTGATATCCTGCATGGAGCATTATAAGGGAGGGGGGGTGACATCCTGCTTGGGGCTTTATATGGGGGGACATGTGACATCCTGCATGGAGCATTATAAGGGAGGGGGGGGTGACATCCTGCATGGGGCATTATAAGGGAGTGGGGGCAACATCCTGCATGGGGCATTATAAGGGAGGGGGGTGTGACATCCTGCATGGGGCATTATATGGGGGGGACATGTGATATCCTGCATGGGGCATTATAAGGGAGGGCGGGTGACATCCTGCATGGGGCATTATATGGGGGGGGACATGTGACATCCTGCATGGGGCATTATAAGGGAGGGGGGTGTGACATCCTGCATGGGGCATTATAAGGGAGGGGGTGTGACATCCTGCATGGGGCATTATAAGGGTGGGGGGGTGACATCCTGCAAGGGGCATTATAGGGAGGGGGGTGTGACATCCTGCATGGGGCATTATATGGGGGGGGACAAGTGATATCCTGCATGGGGCATTATAAGGGAGGGGGGGTGTGATATCCTGCATGGGGCATTATAAGGGAGGGTGGGGAGTGATATCCTGCATGGGGCATTATATGGGGGGGCATGTGATATCCTGCATGGGGCATTATAAGGGAGGGGGGTGACATCCTGCATGGGGCATTATAAGGGTGGGGGGGTGTGACATCCTGCATGGGGCATTATAAGGGAGTGGGAGTGACATCCTGCATGGGGCATTATAAGGGAGTGGGGGTGACATCCTGCATGGGACATTATATGGGGGGGGACAAGTGATATCCTGCATGGAGCATTATAAGGGAGGGGGGGTGATATCCTGCATGGGGCATTATAAGGGAGGGGGGGTGACATCCTGCATGGGGCATTATAAGGGAGGGGGGTGTGACATCCTGCATGGGGCATTATATGGGGGGGACATGTGATCTCCTGCATGGGGCATTATAAGGGAGGGAAGTGAAATCCTGCATGGGGCATTATAAGGGAGGGGGGGTGACATCCTGCATGGGGCATTATATAGGGGGGGTCAGAACAAGTGATATCCTGCATGGGGCATTATATGGGAGGGGAAGTGACATCCTGCATGGGGCATTAAAAGGGGGAGAGGTGACATCCTGCATGGGGCATTAAAAGTGGGGGAGTGACATCCTGAATGGGGCATTATATGGGGGGTGACATCCTGCATGGGGCATTATATGGGGGGGTGACATCCTGCATGGGACATTATATGGGAGGGGAAGTGACATCCTGCATGGGGCATTAAAAGGGGGAGAGGTGACATCCTGCATTGGGCATTATATGGGGGGTGACATCCTGAATGGGGCATTATATGGGGGGTGATATCCTGCATGGGGCATTATATGGGGGGTGATATACTGCATGGGGCATTATAAGGGAGGGGGGTGTGACATGCTGCATGGGGCATTATAAGGGAGGGTGACATTCTGCATGAGGCATTATAAGGGGAGGGGTGACATCCTGCATGAGGCATTATAAGGGAGGGGGGAGGTGACATCCTGCATGGGGCATTATTAGGTGGGGTGACATCCCGCATGGGGCATTAAATGGGGGGAGTGACATACTACATGGGGCATTATAATATTATCTGCCAGGGCGTAACCAGGCCCATTAATGGTGACCTTGTGAGTTGTGGCTTCGCACCTCTGCGATGCACGGATAGGGTGCCGGTCATCCCGCCTAATCGAATAGTAGGTGCGTGTAATAGGATGCTGACTAGGTACGGTGCCGCGAGTGTGTGAATTGCATCCTGCTGCAAGTTTCATCTGTGTGCAGCTTTAGTGCTAGGCAGTCGCTCCTCCAGTGAGAGTGGTTGAGAGTGATTGTTCATCAGCATTCTGCACCTGTGTTACCTCCTTCTAACAAAAGGGGGCCAGCTGCGTCCTGGTGTGCATTTTTCTTGAAAGCTTGGCTGGTGAGTACCATTGCCTTTTGCTATTTTCCCATTATAAGGGGGGGTGACATCCTGCATGGGGCATTATATGGGGGGAACAGCCTGCATGAGGCATTATGTGGGGGGAATAGCCTGCATGGAGTATTATGTGGGGGCACAGCCTGCATGGAGCGTTATTTGGGGACCAGTATTCTGTATGGAGAGTTATATGGGGACCAGTATCCTGTATGGAGTGTTATATGGGGGCCAGTATCCTGTATGGAGCGTTATATGGGGGCCAATATCCTGTATGGAGCATTATATGGGGGCCAGTATCCTGTATGGAGCATTTTATGGGGGCCAGTATTCTGTATGGAGCGATTCGCCGGTTTCTGAGCTATTGTGGAATTTACAATAGATATCGGTCATGTAATGTAAGAAGTGAAATCTTTGGCCTTGTACTATATATATATATATATATATATATATATATATATATATATATATATATATATATATACAGTGGTGGCCAAAAGTATTGGCACCCCTGCAATTCTGTCAGATAATACTCAGTTTCTTCCTGAAAATGATTGCAATCACAAATTCTTTGGTATTATTCTCTTCATTTAATTTGTCTTCAATGAAAAAAACAAAAGAGAATGAAGCAAAAATCAAATCATTGATCATTTCACACAAAACTCCAAAAATGGGCCAGACAAAAGTATTGGCACCCTCAGCCTAATACTTGGTTGCACAACCTTTAGCCAAAATAACTGCGAACAACCGCTTCCGGTAACCATTAATGAGTTTCTTACAATGCTCTGCTGGAATTGTAGACCATTCTTCATTGGCAAACTGCTCCAGGTCCCTGATATTTGAAGGGTGCCTTCTCCAAACTGCAATTTTGAGATCTCTCCACAGGTGTTCTATGGGATTCAGGTCTGGACTCATTTTTTTTTCTCTGCTCTATCTCTGCATCATGAATCGTGATATGTGTTAAAGGGGCCACTGAGACTCTTTCGCCCGGGGCCCACAAAAACCTGGAGCCGGCCCTGCTATATGGGCTGTACTATGGCGGTACTACTGTTGTGTGAGCCATAAATAATAGTTCCATATTGTCCCAGGATAAGACTTTACCCTCGCTGATGAATTATCCCTCTTTATACAGCCAACATGCTGGAGGCGCCGGGATGTGCATTATTATTACTGAGCCAGAAAATAAAACCATTTCATAAAGTGCTCGCAGGTCTGACAGATGGGATCTACTCACTAAGACTGTAGAGAAATAGGGGCAGGCGGTGGGCACCAGGCGGAGGACGCCAGCCGAAATAGCTGCCCTCAACTTCAACTTATAGAAGAAGGGCGCAGACTAGACTAATCACATGTGCAAAATGAAGGCAAAGACTCACCTGAAACATCTCATGGGCCACAAAAGCACCAGACAAACTGTGGAGCATGCAGAGACCATGGACTGAGGCACCAGGGACCAGGGCAACAAACTCCGGCAGGGACTGTAGCACCAAACCATCACACACCAGGGACTGTGGCACCAAACCATCAGACACCAGGAACCGTGGCACCAAACCATCAGACAACAGGGACCATGGCATCAAGCCATCAGACACCAGGGATTGTGGGACCAAACCATTAGACACCAGGGACTGTGGCACTAAACCATTAGACACCAGGGACCATGACACCAAACCATCAGACACCAGGGACTGTGGCACCAAATCATTAAACTATATAGACTGTGGCACCAAACCATTAAACTATATAGACCGTGGCATCAATTTATCAAACATCAGAGACTGTGCCACCAAAATCATCAGACACAAGGACTGTGGCACCAAATATCAGACACCAGGGACCGAAGCAATAAACACCATAGACAAAAGATCCCCAATCTGTGACTCGGGAGCCACATGTGGCTCACAGGACTATGGTGTGTGGCTTGCGACTGTCTGCCAGCTTGGTGCATTGGCTCCAAATCTAGCAAACATTTATGAAGAGCGGGTCTCCAGATAGTAACTTTTGTGAGTAGCCCCACACAGGAGAGCAGATCTGGATGTGTGGTCGGAGTGCTTGATGCAAGAATACTGAATGGGGGTAAGGTGGGAACACCTAGGTGCAAGTACACCACTTCTGTGGGGAAGCTTAATTAATTAATATACTCGCTTACTGCCACCTTCTCCAGGATCCAGCACCGTTCTGCTCCGCTTCTCAGTGACTTCACCCATCTCCTGACTTTCCGGGTCACACTGCGCTCTGAGAGACCCAGAAGTGGCTTTTACAGTGTAAGTCTATGGAGCATCAGAACGAGGCTCATAACGTGGCTCCCTAGGCTTTCATTGTAAAAGAGACTTAGAGATTATGACGCGCCCCCTGGGCCATGTGCAAGGGATACCCGGAGCCGGATCTCGACGGGGGTAGTAGTCCTTGTGGCGGTGACCCGGTCCGTGCCCCGGGTGTCAAACTAAGTGGCAGTCTATGGCAGTAGATGTTAATTTGATCGACTACGCCACCCGTTGAGTGCGGCTTTGAAGCCGCCGCTGCAGAGCAGTCCGCTGAGGCCGGTGGTATATGTGCAGCAGTGATGGTATAACCCCCAACGGGAGGGGTATGGCCTCAGGGCAGCAGGTGTGGATGATGGGTGTAGTTATGTTGTAGAAAGGAGAGGCAGAGACGTGAGATGCAGTTTCAGGGTTTTTACTCACTGATGTTGCTTTAGTCACTCTGGCCTTGAGTGACCACCCGAGCAGTGCTGCGCCCACCAGGTGCGGGACTCGGCTAACTCCCAGGCAATTCCGGAGCGTGGTCCTGAGCTTCCCTCTCACTCTCTTTCTCCTGGCCGCTCCCACCAGGGATCCAACTTTGGCCGGCTCCCTCGGGTCTCTTGGTGGTCAAACCTCCTCTGGGCTCCCTGACCCTATGCTTGGTGTGCCTTTCTGGTGGATTTGGTGAGGGTCGTGGCAAATCTTGACCACGACCTCCGGTTCCTGGCTGAGGATAAGTGGCCTCCACCAGTTCGGGTTCCGGTACCCGTGTCCGCCAACCCTTCACCCTTTCTGGTCTGTTTCTGGGTTCTTGGGGTTCCCTCTGTCTTTCTCTCTGGGTCCTTCTTACTCCTCTCTCTGCAGGCCTTGCTCTGGAGCTGGGCCCAGCCGGAGCCACAGCTCCCTGTCAGCCCTCCTGGCTGAGCTCCTCTGCTCTGCTTCTCCTCAGGCTCTCTGACCAAAGACCCTGTCCTAAGATGGTGCCCACCTTATATACTCCCTCTATGTGTGAACCCAGGTGACCAGCACCCAATGGGCTCCTAGCTTTACCCAGACTACTCCCCCTATCTGCCCCTACACTACTGGGATGTTCCACCCCCCTCCCACTCCAGCCAGGGACAGACGCTGTCGTACCTGCACATATACTGGTGGGAGTACCGTTGTTCTGTCCCCCGGAAATGGGATGTATGTAGTGCATGCAGCCTACTAAGCTCAGTTCCACACTCCATCCTTACCCGGGAGTGGAATACCACACCTCTGGCTTGAGGTGTAATACCCCTGTAGCAGCCGAATCCTCAGGGTGCTACATTCCCCCCTGGTAAATCACAGCACGTCCTCGGGCTGTAAAAGAGCAAAAACATAAAGCATACAAGCTTTTTAAAGTGCACTACATATAAAATATATAAACAGTAACCTTCAATCATCCCTTTATGGGAGGTACTTCTCTTTTAAAATGTTACGGACACATCATAAAATAATATTAACTCTTTCATCATAATAAAACTTTTCATATAAAACATTTTTGACCTCTGGCCACTTGTGCAAATTGTGACCAGGTAAGTGCCACAGTCTCTGGTAGAAAAAACAGTTTCCTATAAAACCAGTAGGGGGCGCTTTAAGAAGCGCAACTATTTACAAGGGATATGGCCGCTCTCAGTCCTCGGCCAGTGGGGAAAAGGGATGGCTGCTCACAGTCCTCAGCCTGTGGGGAGATGGGACACACTGGAACAGTTCACTGGTCCCAACGGGGACTATATCTTACTGGCAACAGTTATTGTACCTTCACGGGTAACTATTTACAGTGCTCCTACTGTACATCAGTGGCGACGTCCTCCTGCTCCTGCCTGAGGGTAATCTTCAGACCCGTCCGGGTCCTCTTGTTCCTCCTCACACCGCAGCTCCTCCTCAGTCAGGCGATGTACATGAAGGGCATAGGGTTCTTTGGCACTCTGGTGCCGGGTGAAGATGACCTCATCTCCCAGGTAAAGGTCACGACCTCTGTGTCCCTCCGGCAGATGGCTTTCTATTTCTCTGCGGGTGACAAAGACGTCGCCGGGGGTTCTGTGGTCCCGTATAAAACCCCACCCGTGCTCCATTTGGAATTTTATTACAGTCCCGCTGGCACGGGGACCGTGGGCAGTACGGGGGTTTCTGTGGGCCCGGCGCTTTTGCTCGGCGCTCTGGACTTGGAGCCGCTCCTCGCGGACCCGCCTCTCTCGTCGCTCCTTAGCAAAAACCTCCAATTGTTGCCGGCAGCACTCCGTACGCTGGGCTGCGGCTGCCCGGGTCTCCTCGGTGAATCCCATCAGGTCCTCACCGGTAGGGTCCCACTCAAATTGGGCGTCCTCCAACGGAAGCGGATCGAGTTTGGCGGGCGCAGGAGCCGGAATTAGAGGCTCATCCAGAGGCCGTTCCCTCCGGAATCGAGGATGAATATATTCAGGTGGCCACACGAAGAGCAGCCCGTCCTGGGTGGTGTTTTGTGCGGAGCGGTCTTCGCCCAGACGGGGTGCTGTGGAGGCAGAGGGCGCTGTGGTGTTTGCGGCGCCCAGGGGCTCCTGGCCTTGCGTCCAGGCCGAAGGTAGTCTGAATACAAAGGGCGCTTTAAAGGCTGCGGCGCCCGGGTCTACCAGGCCTTGCGACCAGACCGGTGGCATGATGGAGGTAGAGGGCGCTGTGAAGACGGCGGCGCCCGGGGGTACTTGGCCTTGCGACCAGGCCGGGGGCGCTTCTTGCTTGGCCGCGCTCTTAGTCGAGGCGCATGACGTAGCAGGGGGCGTGGCCGCGGCTCCTGCCGCTTGAGGCCTAGCTCGGAGCGGTGACGATGCAGCAACGTGAGTGGTGAGTGGGGTCTCGGGCTCTGCGACGGGGAGCTGGGGCAGGCTTGCGACCCTCGGGCACGGGGTGTTGTCGTCCCCATTACCTGCTCCCTTTCCTTCAACTCCCTCCGCGGCGTCGTCTCCGGCCGTCGTCCCTCCTGCACCTTCCTCAGAGGCGGACATGCTCCTTGTCGTGGGTGGCGTGCTTCGCTGGCGGGTTCCAGCCTGCTGGGCCATCTCCTTGCTCCACTCCGCCAGCGCTTCCTGCTGTACCCGGGCCATCTTCCATGCGAGGCCCTCCAGCGCGGTCTGTGCACGCTCCCGATCTCCGGGGAGCTGCGCCAGAATCTCCAGCAGGCCTTCTGGAGTGGCGGCCTGCAACAGGCTCCTGACCACAGGGTCGGTGCTGCCTGACTCTCCCTCCATCTCCGGGTGTGTTCTCTCTAGACTCCTCCAAGCTGCTCCCATCTTCTCTCTTTTGTTCTCTCCCCGCCCCCATTCAGGGTGGTTCCGGGGCAACTTGGTGATTGTCAGCTCCAGGGGCAGTTCTCTCACACTGATGGACATCTCAATCATTGCAGTCTCTGCTGGTGGGGGCGGTCTCCGCTTTTGGCGCCATTCTTCGACCTGGCCCACGATGGGAGGTGGTCTCTTGCCACCCTCTGGCACGCCCATAATGGCGTCCGCTCTGCCAGGGCGGGAAATCTTCTTAGATGGCGGGAATCGCCTCCCAGTGGCGGGAAACACTGCAGATGGCGGGAAAAGACTGCAGATGACGGGCAAATGGCGGGAACCGATCCGAGATGGCGTCCGATGGCGGGGAACCTCCGGAACCGGCGGGAGACTTCTTTTTGAGGTAAATGCGAACTTTTCTTCAGGCACGCAGTACCCGGTGGTTGCGGGCACGTAATCCTGCCGACTACGCCAAAGTTGACGCGCCCCATGGGCCATGTTCAGGGGAAACCCGGATCTGGGTAAGGGTAGTAGTCCTTGTGGCGGTGACCCGGTCCGTGCCCAGGGTGTCAAATTAAGTGGCAGTCTATGGCAGTAGATGTTAATTTGATCGACTACGCCACCCGTTGAGTGCGGCTTTGAAGCCGCCGCTGCAGAGCAGTCCACTGAGGCCGGTGGTATATGTGCAGCAGTGATGGTATAACCCCCAACGGGAGGGGTATGGCCTCAGGGCAGCAGATGTGGATGATGGGTGTAGTTATGTTGTAGAAAGGAGAGGCAGAGACGTGAGATGCAGTTTCAGGGTTTTTACTCACTGATGTTGCTTTAGTCACTCTGGCCTTGAGTGACCACCCGAGCCGTGCTGCGCCCATCAGGTGCGGGACTCGGCTAACTCCCAGGCAATTCCGGAGCATGGTCCTGAGCTTCCCTCTCACTCTCTTTCTCCTGGCCGTTCCCACCAGGGATCCAACTTTGGCCGGCTCCCTCGGGTCTCTTGGTGGTCAAACCTCCTCTGGGCTCCCTGACCCTATGCTTGGTGTGCCTTTCTGGTGGATTTGGTGAGGGTCGTGGCAAATCTTGACCACGACCTCCGGTTCCTGGCTGAGGATAAGTGGCCTCCACCAGTTCGGGTTCCGGTACCCATGTCCGCCAACCCTTCACCCTTTCTGGTCTGTTTCTGGGTTCTTGAGGTTCCCTCTGTCTTTCTCTCTGGGTCCTTCTTACTCCTCTCTCTGCAGGCCTTGCTCTGGAGCTGGGCCCAGCCGGAGCCACAGCTCCCTGTCAGCCCTCCTGGCTGAGCTCCTCTGCTCTGCTTCTCCTCAGGCTCTCTGACCAAAGACCCTGTCCTAAGATGGTGCCCACCTTATATACTCCCTCTATGTGTGAACCCAGGTGACCAGCGCCTAATGGGCTCCTAGCTTTACCCAGACTACTCCCCCTATCTGCCCCTACACTACTGGGATGTTCCACCCCCCTCCCACTCCAGCCAGGGACAGACGCTGTCGTACCTGCACATATACTGGTGGGAGTACCGTTGTTCTGTCCCCCGGAAATGGGATGTATGTAGTGCATGCAGCCTACTAAGCTCAGTTCCACACTCCATCCTTACCCGGGAGTGGAATACCACACCTCTGGCTTGAGGTGTAATACCCCTGTAGCAGCCGAATCCTCAGGGTGCTACAATTACACATAGAGCGAGCCGGCTAGCCGCAATTGTGGTGACATCACTGAGAAGGTGGAGCAGAACGGTGCTGGATCCCAGAGAAAGTGGCGTTAGATGAGTATATTAATACACTCACACAACACTCCATAAGCACAAACAGTTTATTGGTCACCATAGCCCCCCACACACATTAGGATGGTCACCAAACACCCGCCACACATTATAATTTCCACCACTTACCCCCACACAGTCACAGTATAATGTCCTCCATAGTGGTCCTTCCACAGCTTGATGGTATGCACAGTGCCCCACATAGTATGATGGTCCCCCACAGCCCCAATTCAGTATAATGGTCCCCACACACACTGATAGTCATCACTACCCCCCACACAGTATTATGGTCTCCACAGCCCCCCACACAGTATTATGGTTTCCCCACAGTATGATGCTCCCCCACATCACCCCACACACTATCATGGTCCCTAAACATAGTATGATGGTTTCCCCACAGCCCTAATACAGTATGATGATTGCCCCACAGCTTTCTATATAGTATGATGATCTCACATATAGTATAATGGTCCCCCACAGCCCCAATACAGTGTGCTGGTCCTCCCACAGCCCCTCATATAGTATCATGGTTCTCCCACACAATATGATGGCCCCCACAGCCTTCTATATAGTATGATGATCCACCCCATATAGTATGATGGGCCCCACAAGATTTAACAGCAGGGACTTCACTACCTAGACTTTGCCTATGAAGCGGGAAAGCACAGGAGTATATACATTCGGTGGCAGCACTTTCCTCCTCCTATATAATAACACTTATATATTCAGAGATAATGTCGCTGACTGATGTAGCCCCCCAACTCCCCACCTCTTATAATTGCCACATTCTGCTTCTTTACCCTGGGGAGGTTATCATATCTGATTTTTTTAACACTATGCAGTAATGGGGTCCTGCAGAATCTCTCAGTGCCGTTTATTAGCATTCACGCTGTAAGCATCTGCTCACAAGCTGCCATTGTTGATTTACCATAAATAATCTATAATTTTGCAAAGTGTTCTAAACCCCCCGAGCTGAACCCGCAGGGAGACGTAATCGCTCAGAAGTGCGAGCGCTCATTACAGTCATTCTCTATCCACAAGGTGTTCAGCAGCTGCTGTGCAGACGGAAGAACGGCACAGAAAATATTGTGCAGGTCACAGGCGCGCCGGCCCAGAGATCTGCAGGACATTGCCCTTTTTACTTTTCTGACGAATGCATAGTGATATCTGCTGCAGAATATTACACCACTGACATTTTAAAGGTCTGTAGAATATTGCTCTGTCCCATCTACTTGCTGACTGTCCAAGTACGGACTGCAATGTCCAGAGCGGCTGATATCTGGTCCTCAGTATGCCTATGTATGAGTCAGGAGAACTGCATCCATCCTGGAAATGGCGGTCTGTCCTCGCACTGTAAAATGTCCGGTATGTGATACTAGCCTAAGGGTATGTGCACACGTTGAGTATTTGCAGCAAACATTTCTGCACCTGTAGTAGTGGTGGAGGTGATACTCTGCACCTGATACTAAAAAGGGTTAAAAGTATGTTCCTGAAGTTAGAACCCTCTGGGGCTGCAGTTTGGCCTAGGTAGGGTTAACTGTAACAGCCGGCACAGTAGATGGAGGGGGAACTGAGTGCTAGTGTCAAGTACAGGAAGTGAACACAGTCAGTAGTGTGCAGTACAGCAGAAACCAGCAGGCTCTGTAGGGGCTGCTAGGGTAGACGTGGGCCTAGTATCCCGGACAGTGGATCGCCAAAGAATCCTTCAGCAAGAGTCCCCTTAGCCGGCCTGGGAAAACTCGATAGTCATCGGGGCCTGGGGGCACATTCTGTCTGCGAGGCTGCGGAAGAAGTCAGGACTCAAGTTCTCAAAGGCGGAGTGAAATGGGATCCAGATATACTGTCATTGGTGAGGTAGAATACCTAGGGCTAGAGAAGAAAGCAACAGAGATGCTTCACCTAGATCGGGAACCAGGGCTGAAGTTGTATACAGTACCTGTGGGAAAGATGACAATCCGTTGGGCCTTATCCTTTATACCTGCCTGTAAATACTGCCAGTCACCAAGTAATGTTCTGGATTTTATGAACTCTGTGCCCTCTGAATTGATTGCTGCCCTGGTTCCAGAAGAGGAATTCCTGGAGTCAGAAGAGGCAGGCTGGCCAGGAGTAAGTGGGAGACACCACATACACAGCAGTGCACCAGAGGGAGGACACACTTTGTACGGTGCCAAAGCAGGCATGGACTACAGCTTGCCCACGACTACCTCGTTTGGGAACCTTATACACTAAAAAAGCTGCAAACTGGACAGGAGTCCAAGATGTAAGGGGGCCGTCTAATATCCCCAAAGCATGAGGAATTGCGCATTATGATGAGCCACTGGAACGCAAATGGCCCATATATTGTCCATGCACTGGGGCCTCAACTGTCTGGGTCCGCCAGCAGGGCCGGCTCCAGGTGAAAGAGTCTCAGTGGGCCCCTTTAACACATATCATGATTCATGATGCACAGATACCGCAGAGACATATATATATAGTACAAAGATTTCACTTCTTACATTACATGACCGATATCTATTGTAAATTCTACAATGGCTCAGAAACTGGCGAATCGCTCCATACAGGATACTGGCCCCCATATAACGCTCCATACAGGATACTGGCCCACATATAACGCTCCATACAGAATACTGGCCCCCATATAACGCTCCATGCAGGCTGTTCCCCCCACATAATGCCTCATGCAGGCTGTTCTCCCCACATAATTCCCCACGCAGGCTGTTCCCCCCACATAATGCCCCACGTAGGCTGTTCCCCCCACATAATGCCCCATGCAGGCTGTTCCCCCTTATAATGCCCCATGCAGGATGTCACACCCCCCCTCCCTTATAATGCCCCATGCAGGATGTCACACACACCCCCCTCCCTTATAATGCCCCATGCAGGATGTCACCTCCCCCTTATAATGCCCATGCAGGATGTCACCCACCCTTATAATGCCCCATGCAGGATGTCACCCCCCCTTATAATGCCCCATGCAGGATGTCACCCCCCCCTTATAATGTCCCATGCAGGATGTCACACACACACCCCTCCCTTATAATGCCCCATGTAGGATGTCACCCCCCCATATAACGCCCCATGTAGGATGTCACCCCCCCCATATAACGCCCCATGCAGGATGTCACCCTCCCTTATAATGTCCCATGCAGGAAGTCACACACACCCCCCTCCCTTATAATGCCGCATGCAGGATGTAACACTCCCACCCATATAATGCCCCATGTAGGATGTCACCCCCCCTCCCTTATAATGCCCCATGCAGGATGTCACACCCCCCTCCCTTATAATGCCCCATGCAGGATGTCACACTCCCCCCCATATAATGCCCCATGTAGGATGTCACCCCCCCTTATAATGCCCCATGCAGGATGTCACTACCCTCCATATAATGCCCCATGCAGGATGTCACACACACCCCCCTCCCTTATAATGTCCCATGCAGGATGTCACACACACCCCCTCCCTTATAATGCCCCATGCAGGATGTCACACACACCCCTTCCCTTATAATGCCCCATGCAGGATGTCACACACACCCCCCTCCCTTATAATGTCCCATGCAGGATGTCACCCCCCCTCCCTTATAATGCCCCATGTAGGATGTCACTCCCCCCCCCCCATATAATGCCCCATGCAGGATCTCACAGCCCCCCCTCCCTTATAATGCCCCATGCAGGATGTCACACACACCCCCTCCCTTATAATGCCCCATGCAGGATGTCACCCCCCCTCCCTTATAATGTCCCATGCAGGATGTCACCCCCCCCCTCCCTTATAATGCCCCATGTAGGATGTCACCCCCCCCCATATAATGCCCCATGCCGGATGTCATCCCCCCTCCCTTATAATACCCCATGCAGGATGTCACACTCCCCCCCCATATAATGCCCCATGCAGGATGTCACACACCCCCCTCCCTTATAATGCCCCATGTAGGATGTCACACCTACCCCCTCCCTTATAATGCCCCATGCAGGATGTCACACACACCCCCTCCCTTATAATGTCCCATGCAGGATGTCACCCCCCCTCCCTTATAATGTCCCATGCAGGATGTCACCCCCCCTCCCTTATAATGCCCCATGTAGGATGTCACCCCCCCATATAATGCCCCATGCAGGATGTCACCCCCCCTCCCTTACAATGTCCCATGCAGGATGTCACACCCCCCCTCCCTTATAATGCCCCATGTAGGATGTCACCCCCCCCATATAATGCCCCATGCAGGATGTCACACTCCCCCCCCCCATATAATGCCCCATGCAGGATGTCACACCCCTCACCCCACCATATAATGCCCCATGCCCCCATACAATAAAAAAAAAATCAAATACTCACCTCGCTTCTCACCTGCTGCCGCTGCTCCGGACTCCTCACGTGCGCCGGTGTCTTCCCGCTCTGCGCTGTGACGGCTCAGGAGAGAGCGCGGTGTAAAGACGTCACCACATCCTCTGACCTGAGACGTCACAGTGCAGCAGCCGCGGAAGAGACCGGAGCTGCTGCGGAGGCACGGGGAGAGGTAAGCATTGCGCCGGGTGCCGGGGCCCTGAGCAAGTGGGGGGGAGCGGGCGCTGGCACTGCTCTCCTCTGCTCACGGGTCCCATAGCGCGGCGAGGTGCCCGACGGCGAGTGGGCCCCCCTGCCTGCTCAGGGATGCGGCACTTGCCATGGTGCACCGGGTGCTGACGCCAGCCCTGTCCGCCAGTGATTTTACTGTCCCAGCAAAATTAAGGAGATTTCAAAAACCTCATGCACATTCTGCAGCTTGTCAATATAATTTAATTATTTTTGCAGCATTTTTAACCCATTCAAATGAATAGGGAAAAACATATTAAAAAAGTGTCAAAAACTTGCATATCTTACATAGTGCTTTTCCTTATGCAGATGCATTTTTGGTGCCAAAATTTCTCCTGCAAACACACAATCTATGTAAATGCCCTTAGGTCTCATTCACACATCAGTTTTTCATGTTTTTTTTCACAAATAGCACTCGTACTTATGATAGTCTATGGGGCTGTTCACGTCAGATTTTTCCTCGGATCAAGTGATCTGTGCAAAATCAAGGAGACATGTCCGATATTGATCCGAGTGTTGGATCAAAATCAGCAATGCGAGTCCATGGGTCCGTGAAAAAATCTGACATTATTTGGATGCCATCTGTGTACTGTCCGTTTTTCACTGACTGTTATATTAGAGAAGGTGGAGCAACTTTTTTATTTTTCATCAGTGAAAAAAATAATCAAACTCTGATGAAAATCGAATGACACTGATAAAAATCCCTGATGAAACTCTGTCCATTTTTCTCGTACATCAAAAAAAACTGATGTCTGAATAAGCCCTTAGATAAACCGGGCCCAACACTTGTTAGATTCTGAGTCGGACTTCTCTTTAGGCCACAATCACACGTTCAGTATTTGGTCAGTTTTTTACATCAGTATTTGGAAGCCAAAACTAGGAGTGGAACAATAAGAGGAAAAGTATAACAGAAACGTCACCACTTCAGTATTTATCACCCACTCCTGATTCTGGCTTACAAATACTGATGTAAAATACTGACCAAATACTGAACATGCGAACAAGGACATAGAGAGGAGACACAATCACACTTTGTCAGGCGCTGCCAAAAAGAACTGTCCCGCAGTGCACAGTACCTTGTGCAGATGAGGAGACTTTATTGAAGCAAGACCAACGCGTTTTGTGCAGGTTTATCGCCTTCGTCATGTCAAAGACAAAAAAAATTCAAAACTTGGCACTGTCCAATTATAAGGCTGCAAAATACACTATAGGAGAAAAAAATTCTTCACGAAAAAAAAAAACTTCCCCCCAAAAAACAGTGTTCCCACTTGAAGACGTAATTTTTTAATGAAATAACATAACTTTATTACTCTATGGACTCAGTGATTGATAAAATTAATGGAGCTTTAACTCCCATTCTCTGGGTCCAGCAATGCCTCGCCACCACTGCTCTGGTCTTTGTTGATTGGCTGCAGCAGTAACAGTGCTGCAGCCAATCACTAGGCTCAGCAGCTCGTGCCTTCTACATTGGCACACCTATAGAGTAATAAAGATTGATAAAAACAGGACGACCCCTCTAATAGTTCAATCATGATGGAGGAAGACGATAACTTTCCCTTTTTCTTTAGTAACAGTATCACTCGCTAGAGCAGCCGCCTGGGATATTGCAGGTAAAGATATTGATGGTGGTTGAAATTTTGGTTCCCGTCTCACCGTAATTGCCGCTGATTGCGCTGGTGGATTATAAAGATCCTCTAACTAGTTTTCAGTTTCCTTCTCACTGATTGATTACATTGATTGCTTCTTAAAAAGGAAGTGATGAATCCTTTAACAAGAACCCGATCAAAGACGACCGCGTGTCATTCAAGGACACATCATAAAGCTGCGACCAGCAGGGTATGAAGCCTCGCCAGGTAGACTGCCCAATAGTTACATCATCATTAACTATCATCACTTATATGGCCGGCGTCCAGTCTCATTAAAATAAAGAACAACTAAGATTTTTTTAATAATTGTGTCCAGAATGAAAAGTTATGAAACTTTGCAAATCACATTATTAGGGGGATTTGTCTTCTTCATTCCTGTAAAAAAAATTACATGCAAGTGGCTTCATCTCCTCCACTTTTCCCCAGTCTATTTATTTGCATTGATATGAGAACGTACTCATTTGGAGTACAGATGATGGCAGTGAAAGGGTTTTACAAAGTGATTTACAAAGTTTTGAAACTTTTCCACACTGAACAAAATTATTAAAAAAAAAAAATTAAATTAAAGTTTAGTTAAAGAAAAATTCTGAATAATGAAAGTTTTCTAATAAACTTCAGCCCCTGAAAAGTTCACTGGAATATAATGGATCAAATTTATTAAAAAGTGTGAACCTCTTAATGAATTTTGGCTGCCGTGCGCTATTGTAAGAAATTTACTACAGTTCGGGACTGGAATACATTTTGTAATTTAAGCAATTTGCATAAATTAAGATGAATTTGCCATCTGTGTTCTGACATACGCTCCCATAACTTTTCAAAAAAACTGGTGGAGCTAGTCAGGACTGGCATAAAAATGCAAAAAAAAAGTTACAATTTTCACGCAATTATGAGTTATGAAATTTTTTTTGCAACATTTGAAAGAGTTTTACACCAGAAATTCTAGCAAAAAACTTTTAAAACAGTCCCTTTGTGTTGCAATTCCTCACTACTTTCAAGATCTCTTTCTTGTCCTGGACCCCAGACTTTATAAAATCTATAACTGAGGGATGATTAAAATTTTATCTGAAGCAAGAAAAATCATCTTTGAGCTAAACAGTCTGCACTTAAAAAAAATAATAATACAGCAGCAGTTATTGAAAATTTCCAAGACTGTTTCCTCTGTCAAAGAATTACAATGTATCCATATGCAAATTGCCTCTTTAGAGAGGAAGAGGACTAGAACTCTGTAGCGCCACCTATTGGAAGCAGCGATCCTATAAGTCATTATCGACCCTTTAACGAGTCGTGCAATATGACTTAGGATAAAAGCCAAACCAGAACCTCAGTTTGCAGACACGGTGTTTTGGGGTATTGCTTCTCACCAGTGCAAAGTATGAGAACTGATTTGGCTCGATGAGAGACTCTGGACTAGGGTCTAAGGGGTAACATTTCTCCTTGTGGAGAATTTGCCGACACGGTGTTTCGGGGTATTGCCCCTCGTGGACCAATGTATCAGTAGAAATCAGGTGCTAAGGGTGGCTCCATATAGAATCCTTTTTTTTTTTTGTGTGCACCCATAGACTTCAATGGATGAGTCTGATCTGAGACACAGAAATAACTAGTGCGTGCTGCCATTTTTTTCATGTCCATATCCGATCCGTGAAAAAAATCACTCATCTACACTCCCCTATTGCAAACATGTTCCCATTCACTGACCATACGCAGATACTGCGAAAAAAGCCTGCAAAGTATATTACAAATGACGCGCCCCCTGGGCCTGTGCTGCTGCTGCTGTGCAGGGGGAATACCCGGAGCCGGATCGCTGGGGGTTGTAGTTCTCCGTGGCGGTGACCCGGTCCGTACCCAGGGTGGTCAAACCAGTGGCAGTCTATTTGTGTTGTAATAAGTGTCCGACTACGCCACCCGTGGAGGGTCCCAGTGCTAATGGTGCAGGAGCGGCAAGGAACCACAGAGACGTGAGGTGCAGTTCAGGGTCTTTACTGATGGTACAAGGCAGACCCTCCCGGGAGTACTGGCTAGTATAAGGGGCCTGGTCAGTCTGCGAGCAAGCAGGAGTTCCCCTGGCCAGGTGGAGTTGTAGGCCTCCCCGTTTATCTGCACTCTTCCTGACTACCTTGCTGTCAGCGGTTACAAGTAGCCCACGTCCCTGAGTATACCGTGTGGTGCTCACCCGTATGGCTGGTGACTTGGGGCCTTCTGTTAGCCTCCGCTCCTGGATGGCGGCGCTGGTCCCTTGTTTGTGACTGAGCCTCCGAGCTTCTATGGCCAGAGGACCTGGAATCCCCTGCCGGCTGGTTTCTGCTGCTGGGTGTATATCAGTCCCCACAGCCTCGGACTCCTGTGTCCGGCTTTAGTATCTTCGTCCAGGGCGAACTCTGCTCAGCTCCAGCCCCTGGACTTCAGCTACTGCTCCTACAGAGCTCCTGATCTCACTTTCCCTGTGTCTGCAGCTTCACTCTGACTGCTCTAATCCCGCCCCAGACCCAGTTTAAAAGGGCAGATTCCTCCCCTCCCAGGTCTGGGCGGACCGTGTTGCATGTTTAGGGATCCTGACCAGAGAAACCTCCCACTTGCTCTCAGACATAATATCTCTATTACTGCAGCAACCAGACCCCTGGGGTGTCGCATTCCCCCCTAGTAAATTTTAGTACTCCGGGACTAAACACATTTTTTAAAGAAACATAAATACAAGGTATAACAATAACAAGACAACATATTTACAAGAAGCTTTAGTCTGTAGAGGTCACGGCGTTTCCGTGACCGGGTGTCCATATCACCCAAGGTGAAGTTTATGAAACAAAGGGGTGTCCATGTCACCCAACAAGTCGAAGTTTTGGCACAGAATAGGGGACCTGTCCAAAGCAAACCCCTTGCGTTGTCCTTGGGCGTGGCTGCAAGGCCGGAGCTAGCTACTTTGGGCCGCAAGTAGGCCACGCCAGACAGGTTTTCTCTTCCGCGGCCGTCTTCACAAGAGGCACCAAGGTGCAACTATCTACAAAACTGTTCCGGTTATCCAGTGTCCATAACCTGTTAGTCCAAATAAATCTGCAGGGCAACTGAGAAACATAATTAGTAACAGGCAACAAACATAAACCATAAACATTTTTCAATAAACAGTCAACTTTACAGTGCATTGGTTTAGATTCTCCAGCGAGTGGGCATCTGACCTCTAGTGACTCTTGTGGACCTACGGAGCTCACTAACTGGTTCTGCACTACAGGGTGTAGGAGGTGTTATGGGCAAGCTGGGCAGCTTTCTGCGCACTCTTTGGCTCACTAGGGGCACAGCAGGCTCACTACTAGCAGAGGGTTGATCCTCCTGTACTGCTGGTGTGGACTCTTCTACCTCTTGGGCCGGCTGCTCTTCCAGCTCTACTGGTTCCTCTGTAGGCACTTGCGGGGCTGGCTGGAGAAAGGTGAGGACGGGTACCACGACAGCGCCGTTTACTTGTGTCCAAGACCGGGGAAGTCTCCGAGTACGGTACTGATCATTTCTTCCCTTTCCTCTGCGGGTTGAGGGTTTTCTTGATCTTCTTCAGGGCTTTGCAGCTGCTCGGGACACTTCTTCAGGTAGTCTCTGGAGACAATGGCTGTGGTTTCTCCTCCATCCTTACTGATTACGCAGATTTTTGGGTTCTCATGGCTTGATGGCAGTACGGTGTACGGGTCCTTCTCCCACTGGTCGTCCAACTTGTGGAGCCGCCTCTTCCTCTTCAAGACCTGCTCTCCAGGTACCAGGGGAACAGCGGGAGCATACTGGTTATAAGCCTTCTCTTGCCTTTCTCTAGCTTGAGACAGACTTCGCTCGACGCTCTCCTGTACTTTCCGATACTGCTGCTGCCGTTCTGTATCCCAGTCTGCCTCTGGCGAGGTGTCCTCAGGCGTCAGGACTCCCATATCCAGGTCAATAGGCAGCTTACCAGGTCTTGCTCTCATTAGGTAAGCCGGGGTACAGTTGGTGGAACCTACAGGGATGTGGTTATACAGGTCCACCAGATCGGGCAGTTTCTCAGGCCACAGACTGCGTTCTTCCAGGGGCAATGTTTTTAGCAGATCTATCACCACCTGGTTCATCTTCTCGCAGAGTCCATTGGTTTGAGGGTGATAGGGCGTTGTTCTTATCTTCTTGCAGCCATACAGGTTGCAGAACTCCTGGAAGACCTCCGCTTCGAAGGCTGGTCCTTGGTCTGTCAACACTTGGTCCGGGTACCCGTGTGGACGGCAGAAGTGCTGCTGGAAGGCTCTAGCTGCTGTTTGAGCCGTTAAGTCCTTGACCGGGACCACCACCAGGAACCGGGAGTAATGATCTACGATTGTGAGGGCGTAGACATACCCAGATCTGCTTGGAGCCAGTTTCACATGGTCCAGGGCTACCAGTTCCAGTGGCTGTTTGGTGATGATGGGCTGCAAGGGAGTCTTCTGGCTGGCACGGTCCTTTCTTCTCAGGTGGCACGGGCCACAGTCTCTGCACCACCTCTCGATGGCTCCTCTCATGCCTACCCAGTAGAACCGTTCACGCAACAAGAACTCCAGCTTCTTCCATCCGAAATGCCCTGCTCCGTTGTGGTATGCCTCCAGAATCATAGCCGCGTCTCGTCTTGGGACCACTACCTGCCAGGTCAACTCATGTGTTCGAGCGTTAACCATTCTCCGGCACAGCTTCTCCCTGTAGAGGAACAGCTTACTTTTCTCCTTCCACAGTTGCTTGGTCTCCTCCGGAGCGTCTGGGTCAAGACTGGCATCGGCTTGGGTCAGCATTTCCTTCACCAGACCGACTGCGGGATCACTGTCTTGCGTTTCTGCCCAGTTGTAGTGGGGCAAGGGATTGAACGTCACAGAGCGCCTATCCTTCACACGGTGGGAATACAGGGTAATCCCATGACGGTGGAATGCAGGGAGCTCGACTTCTTCCAGATCTTCTGGATCTTCCCCTACGTCCGGTAAGTTCGGCATTCTAGACAGGGCATCGGCGTTGGCATTTGTGCGTCCCGCCCGGTATTTGATGGTGAATTCAAAGTTGGACAGGCGAGCCATCCATCTCTGTTCCAGGGCACCGAGCCTTGCAATGTCCAGGTGTGTCAACGGGTTGTTATCCGTGTACACGGTGAATTTGGAGGAGGCAAGGTAATGCTTGAAACGTTCGGTCACGGCCCACACTACTGCCAGGAACTCCAGCTTGAATGAGCTATAATTCTCAGGGTTCCTCTCCGTGGGCCGTAGCTTTCGGCTGGCGTAAGCGATTACCCGTTCTTTCCCCTGCTGGATCTGGGACAGTACGGCTCCTAGCCCGATGTTGCTTGCGTCCGTGTGGAGGATAAAGGGCTGGCTGTAGTCTGGATATGCCAGGATTTCATCCCCCGTGAGGGCCATCTTCAGCTGGCAGAAGGACTCCTCTTCCAGCCTTTCCCACCTGAAGGGCGGCTTCTGGTTCTTGGCTTTCCGAGATTGACCTATCAGGAGGTCCTGCATAGGGGCTGCCATTTTGGTGAAACCGGGAATGAATCTTCGGTAGTAGCCTACCAACCCGAGGAACTGCCGCACTTCCTTTATGCTGGAGGGTCTTGGCCAGTCCTTAATTACGGTGATCTTATCAGGGTCGGGAGCCACTCCGTCAGCACTCACCACGTGTCCCAGGTACTGCACCTTTGGTTTCAGGAGGTGACACTTGGAGGGTTTCACCTTTAAGCCGTAGTTTGCCAGAGCTTCAAACACTTCTGCCAGGTGTTTCAGGTGGTCTTCGTAGGTCTTGGAATAGAAGATGACATCGTCCAGGTATAACAGGACCGTCTCGAAGTTCCGGTGTCCCAGACAGCATTCCATCAACCGTTGGAAGGTTCCTGGTGCGTTGCAGAGCCCGAACGGCATACAGTTAAATTCACTGAGACCCATCGGGGTAGTGAATGCGGTCTTCTCCCGGTCCGCCTCTGCTACAGGAACCTGTCAGTACCCGCTAGTGAGATCCAAAGTAGAGAAGAAGTTAGCAGATTTTAATGCAGCTAAGGACTCTTCTATCCTTGGTAACGGGTACGCATCTTTGTGTGTGATACGGTTGACCTTCCTGTAGTCTACACACATTCTCATAGTGTTGTCTTTCTTTTTCACTAAGACTAGTGGAGCTGCCCAGGGGCTACAGCTGTCCCTGATTACCCCAGCCTCCTTCATGTCTCTAAGCATCCCCTTGGCGTGTTGGTAGTGTGCAGGGGGTACGGGTCGGTATCTCTCCTTTATGGGAGGATGGTCTCCCGTGGGGATGTGGTGTTCTACCCCCTTTACTCGCCCGAAGTCTAACGGGTGTTTACTAAACACTCTCTCGTACTCTTGAACCACCCGATAGACTCCCTGTTTCTGGTGTGAGGGAGTGGAGTCAGTACCCAAATGTAGTTGCTGACACCAGTCCTCCATTGGTTTCTTAGAGCCGTTACCTTCCTCTGGTTGAGATGGAGGCAAGGGTTCCACGGCCTGTACAGAATTCTGGTTTATGGTGAACAAATTGGCTAGCGTGGCATACCGGGGCAGGTGTACTTCTCTCTCCCCGATATTTATGATGCGAACGGGCACCCTCCCATGGCGTACATCGACCACCCCCCGTGCTGTCAAAATGGTGGGCCTACTGTCTGAGTAGACGGGTTCTACCATTGCTTGGTAGTCTCTACCTCTTAGACCAATAGCTGCCTGACACCAAATCATCATCTCACTTTTTGGGGGCATGGCAATAGGGAACGGGTCACACATTCTCACGCTACCTATCTCACCACCAGATAGTTCCACCTGTTGCCGCTTCATCAGTGCCCGGATCTCTTTTAGGAGCACACGCTGCTGGCCGGAACTGGCGTTCTTGGCAACCTGCTGTAAAATGAGAATCACCTCTGCAAGACAATTTTCAATCACATTAGTTCCCAAGGTTATTCTAGGGTGACTCTCATGACGGTCTATGTCCACTATAATCAGTCCTTGTGCCGCCAGTTCGACTTTACCGATCTTAATGGTCACCTCCTTGAATCCCACCTGCGGCACGGGCTGACCATTGCTGGCGATGATACTCAGGTCGTCATCTGGGTAGCGGGTTATGTCCGAGTCATTCCAGTACTGCTTGAAGAGCACGTACGGGATGGTGGTGACCTGTGACCCGGTGTCTAGTAGGGCACTCATAGGAATGCCATCCAGTACCACAGGCAAGATTGGACGTCCCCCTACGTATTTATCACGCCAGTTCGATGGGCCTGATGATCTTATGCCTGGGGGTTGGCCCTCTACCCCAGGTTGTGCCCGTTTAAATGACAGTACCTTGCCACATGTCCGGGTTGATTGCAGCGGCGGCAGATGGGTCGTCCATCCTCGTTGTATCTGTCGCTGGGTCTTCCTCTGGCCGGTGGGGTCCTCCTCAGTCGGCGCCACGGGACGTCCTCCGGTCCGGATGCCAGCTGGATCTTTCCTGGAGAAGAGACCTGTAAGGACTGCACAGTTCTGGTTAGCGCGGCAACGCTCTTAG
Source organism: Phyllobates terribilis (assembly GCF_046119375.1). Lineage (NCBI taxonomy): Eukaryota > Metazoa > Chordata > Amphibia > Anura > Dendrobatidae > Phyllobates > Phyllobates terribilis. The sequence continues at coordinate 159,049,912 of NW_027362768.1, read as the reverse complement.
TCAGCTCTTGGACCTGATGGTGCAGGTCTGTAGCCGGGTCACTGTTTAAAGCCTGCGCATCAGCTCCCACAGGCTCTGCAGACAAGGGCGCCGTCCCCTGGTGGTGATAGCAGGGCGCCTGTGGGTCACAGCGCCACCTGGTGCCGGTTCTCGGAGCACCCGGATGGCTCTGTCCTTGAACTGTGCAAAGTCCAGGTCAGGGTCCTGTAAGGCCATTGCCCGCAATTGGGTCCGGTGGGCATTGCATAGTAGACCCTCAATAAATTGTTCAGTCAACAGCTTATCTTCATTTCCCACGCTGTCAGGGTCTGCCTGCTTAATGGCTCTCAGGGCCTCTTGTAGGTTTAGAGCATAGTCTCTTATACTCTCATGTACCCGTTGTTTGCACCCATAAAATCTTAGTTTTATTTCGGCTGAGGTGCGGGTGTCAAATGTGTCTTTCAGCCGGGTTAGTATGTCTCTGACAGTCCTCTTCCTCCCAGGTGGCCAGGACTTTACCTCCCTTTGGGCTGCCCCGATTAATTGGGCCACCAGGATGCTCACTTTTTGCTCTTCTGTGAGGGGGTACACCTGGAAGAGGCTATCCAGTCTTTCTCTAAAGTCATTTAGGGTATGTGACTCCCCTGAGTACTGGGGTAGCCAGGTTGCCCCCGGGATATAGGGCATGGTGAATGGCATGACTGCTGCAGCGGTTGCGCTGGCGGTGGCTGTGGCAGTGGAGCTCCCCTCGGTATCTGGCATCCTCCTCCCCCCTAGTGGACCGTGGCCTACCTTGCGATGCTCTTCTTCCGTAGGCCGCGGCTCCGCAGTCGATCGTCGGGGTTGAGGACCTGGCGTCGCGCTCCGATGACGTCAGCGTCGCTCTTCCTCCCTTCCAGGACCTTGCGCAGCGTCAGCGTACGGCGGAGCTTCGGATCTCGCGCGCTTTCGGCGTCCACGCCCCTCTTCTTCCCGTGCGGCGTCCCGAAGATGGCGTCCGAAGGCGGGAAGCAGCTGCGGATGGCGGGAAGAAGGCAGAAGACGGCGGAAAACGGTCCAAGATGGCGTCTGATGGCGGGAATCGGCTCCGGATGGCGGGAAACTTCACCACAGGTAAGTATAAAAGTCTCTTTTTCAGGCACGCAGTACCCGGTGGTTGCGGGCACGAAATCCTGCTGACTACGCCAAAGTTGACGCGCCCCCTGGGCCTGTGCTGCTGCTGCTGTGCAGGGGGAATACCCGGAGCCGGATCGCTGGGGGTTGTAGTTCTCCGTGGCGGTGACCCGGTTCGTGCCCAGGGTGGTCAAACCAGTGGCAGTCTATTTGTGTTGTAATAAGTGTCCGACTACGCCACCCGTGGATTGCGGTCAGTGGGGACCGCCGCTGCGCTGCAGACCGCTGAGGCTGATGTTGTTTGCGCAGCTGAGTATGGGATGACTCCCCACGGGAGAAGTATTGCCTCAGGGCAGCTAATGTGGAAGATGATGGGAGTGATGGTGTGAGGGTCCCAGTGCTAATGGTGCAGGAGCGGCAAGGAACCACAGAGACGTGAGGTGCAGTTCAGGGTCTTTACTGATGGTACAAGGCAGACCCTCCCGGGAGTACTGGCTAGTATAAGGGGCCTGGTCAGTCTGCGAGCAAGCAGGAGTTCCCCTGGCCAGGTGGAGTTGTAGGCCTCCCCGTTTATCTGCACTCTTCCTGACTACCTTGCTGTCAGCGGTTACAAGTAGCCCACGTCCCTGAGTATACCGTGTGGTGCTCACCCGTATGGCTGGTGACTTGGGGCCTTCTGTTAGCCTCCGCTCCTGGATGGCGGCGCTGGTCCCTTGCTTGTGACTGAGCCTCCGGGCTTCTATGGCCAGAGGACCTGGAATCCCCTGCCGGCTGGTTTCTGCTGCTGGGTGTATATCAGTCCCCACAGCCTCGGACTCCTGTGTCCGGCTTTAGTATCTTCGTCCAGGGCGAACTCTGCTCAGCTCCAGCCCCTGGACTTCTGCTACTGCTCCTACAGAGCTCCTGATCTCACTTTCCCTGTGTCTGCAGCTTCACTCTGACTGCTCTAATCCCGCCCCAGACCCAGTTTAAAAGGGCAGATTCCTCCCCTCCCAGGTCTGGGTGGACCGTGTTGCATGTTTAGGGATCCTGACCAGAGAAACCTCCCACTTGCTCTCAGACATAATATCTCTATTACTGCAGCAACCAGACCCCTGGGGTGTCGCACAAAGTTAGAGCCAGCCATATAGATCCAGCAGTGAGAGTTTCCGTGCAGGCTGATAACACATTTCTCAGAAGGATCTAAGACCGCCTCTGGCTGTGACTCGTAGTTCTTCTCACCGAGCAGGATGATGCACCGCTGCAGTATATGATGCTCCCATTGCACTCCAGCGCTTGTTACTCCTCCTCAGCCTCGTGCCTTGTAACATTCATATCTCATTAATATAATTTGTAAACTTTTTCTCTGCTCATAGTATATTATAATTTAGCAAATTGGCCGATGACACCAAGCAAAGTTCTTCATCAGGAATAGTCGACTCCAGCATCATTATCGTCCATTATCTGCGCGCAGAGTCCACAGGGACGGACGATTCAATGAAAAGAGCATTAAAGTCAGATTATTATCAGTTCTGCCAAAAGGGAAAGTTAGAAATTGACCAATTACAGCTGTTACAGAAGATAAAAAAAATCCACACGAGAGGTTTATTAAGCGATGGGAGTTGTGTAAGTCATTCACATTCATGCATTGTAATAACATAATAACGGGCTCCGTTTAGGAAAACTATCTAAAGGAAAAACTTTGTTGCCTAAAGCAAGTTATCAGAGCTCAGGTTTTGCTTCTAAAGATGCTCTGGTAAAATAAAAGCCGAGACGTGATTGCAAAAAAAAAAGTCGTATTTCTCACCGCAGTAATAGTGGAAGAATTGGAAAAACAACTAAAGACAGAAGTGAATTATCTGAAGTTGCATCAAATTTATCACCATAGAATACTTTGATAAATTTGGCGAAAAAAAAGGCAACTCAGGCACTAGCAAAACTGATTTAAACCCCCTCCCCCATGATAAATTCTACAATTTGCACAATAGAAAAATGTATTAGATGCAAAATGAATGTTCCTTATTATGTTCTGGGGTCTCTCCACGTGCGCTGTGAGGAGCTGCAGAGCAAAAATGGCCGAGGAAGGAGGAAAGAAGAGTTAAACGGAACGAAGGACCAGAAGGTGGGCTGAAGTTGTAAAGGTGAAGTGACTAGTAATTTTTTTTAACCCCTTTACCATCCCTCTGTGATATTGCAAAACTGATGGCCAGCTGGCTGCCATTTTGCTGCATTTGCACGAAGCGAATTGCAAAAAAATCTAATTCAGGAGAATTCAAATTTTGCAGGGAAAATTCGAGAGGAATTAAAGAATCTTGAATAAATTCATTCATGTTCCCAAAAGTCCCGGATCCAGCAGGACATTATCAGATCATGACAGCTGTCCCGGGGGAAAAGCAGGATGTTCCTGGACCTGCGCCTTTAGGATCAAGATACAGTTGAACATAATGGTGGAGCAGGAAACCGCCAGCTCCCTGCTCCACCGTTCACTTGTGCCGCCAGGACGCGCAATGATATCACTACATCATGTCTGCTGTGCCGGGCCACATGCGTCATTATGTGAAGGGGACTAGGGGAGTACTTTTTTTCTTTGCCACTGGGTGGTGGTGATGCCAATTTTTAAATTTTATATTTTTTTTAAATTTCTATTTATATATTATTTATATAATTTAAAATGTTATAATTTTTTTAACTTATATATTATTTGATTTAGCATTTTAGATTTGATAATTTTTATACATTTTTATATTATTTATATGATTTATAATTTAAAATGTTATAATTTTTTTTTTACTTATATTTATCATTTATATGATTTATCATTTTTATACATTTATATTTATATATTATTTATATGATTTATATATTTTTTTATATTTATATATTATTTATAAGATTTATCATTTTAGAATTTATCATTTTTATACATTTATATTTACATATTATTTATAGGATTTATCATTTTATATTTTATCATTTTTATTGTCTTTTATATTTTGAAAAACTTTTATTTTTAATATATTTTGCAGTCACCTCAGGGGACTTGAACCTATGATCATATAATCACTTATACTATATCAGAAAACTTTATTGATACAGTCAACTGCGGAATACTTGCATTTTTTAACTGCGAATTTTCCGCATCGAATGCAAGTCTATGGGGAAAATCTGCACATAAAACTCAGAAAAATTCACAAGTTGCAGGTATGAAGCACATTTTCTATTAATCCTATCCACTTTGCTGTAATTGTAGGACGCTGCAATTTTTACTCTGTGAAAATACGCAGCATCAAACAAAACCCCATCGTGGGAGCGTAGCCTAAACGAGGCCATAAATGAGAGGCGATCAACTTCTGTACAGTCGATCAAAGCTCGTTATGGGCAGAAATGTGCCCAAGTAACTGCACTTGAAGGCTGCATGCACTCTAACATAGATATATATATATTTTTACACTATCCGCTCCAAAATACTCTTTAAAAACAGTTTAAAAAATGTTTGCAAATTGCTTCCTATTCATTTCAATGGGAAATATACTTTTCTGTTCATATGTGTTTTTTTGAGAATTTTTTGCTAGAGAGATTTTTAAAAATCCCTGGTGGGAGACAAGATAGTCCATGTCATGTCTTTGTAAAATGCTCCAAAATAAGCACTGGCAAATCAGAAAGCTTCAAAAAAGGTTTTAGAACAAAAAAACTCTTCCAAAAATTCCTCTAAAAAAGGAGCGTTTCCAGAAAAACACATAAAAAAATCTCCATAAAACATAACCAAGCACTGCTGGGTATCAATCCTACTGTGAAAATCTTGCTCTGTACTGGTCATAGAGGTAAAGAAATCAAAAACTATAAGGAACCTAAAATAAAAAGAAAACCTTCAGAATGAAGAAATGTAAGTTCAGTACAAACAGCTAACAGCCTGTTCATAATAAGGTCCTTGTCACGTCTTTGAGGAGAGAGATTGTGTGATGGAGGGTCCTTCATTTAATCCGAGGTGATGATTAAGTAGCTGTGCGTCGCTGCAGTCACAATCACTTATAGGACGGACTGTATCAGATTATTAGTCCTGACCATCGTCCGTCATCACGTACAGATCTACAGTCAGAGGAGAAGCACCTGAGAAATGCTCAGTGTCCGATAGTGTCCTGATCCCATACTGTCACCATAATAGCTCAGACCACGGACAATGAAAGACAGAAGCAGAGCGAAGATAAACAGAGAAAATGTACAAGAATATAACTACTATAATACTGCCCCTATGTACAATAATATAACTACTATAATACTGCCCCCTATGTACAAGAATATAACTACTATAATACTGCTCCTATGTACAAGAATATAACTACTATAATACTGCCCCTATGTACAAGAATATAACTACTATAATACTGCTCCTATGTACAAGAATATAACTACTATAATACTGCTCCTATGTACAAGAATATAACTACTATAATACTGCCCCTATGTACAAGAATATAACTACTATAATACTGCCCCTATGTACAAGAATATAACTACTATAATACTGCCCCTATGTTCAAGAATATAACTACTACAATACTGCCCCTATGTACAAGAATATAACTACTACAATACTGCCCCTATGTACAAGAATATAACTACTACAATACTGCCCCTATGTACAAGAATATAACTACTAGAATACTGCACCCTATGTACAAGAATATAACTACTAGAATACTGCTCCTGTGTACAAGAATATAACTACTATAATACTGCCTCCTATGTACAAGAATATAACTACTATAATACTGCCCCCTATGTACAAGAATATAACTACTATAATACTGCCCCCTATGTACAAGAATATAACTACTATAATACTGCCCCTATGTACAAGAATATAACTACTATAATACTGCCCCTATGTACAAGAATATAACGACTATAATACTGCCCCTATGTACAAGATTATAACTACTATAATGCTGCTCCTATGTACAAGAATATAACTACTATAATACTGCCCCTATGTACAAGAATATAACTACTATAATACTGCCCCTATGTACAAGAATATAACTACTATAATACTGCCCCTATGTACAAGAATATAACTACTATAATACTGCCCCTATGTTCAAGAATATAACTACTATAATACTGCTCCTATGTACAAGAATATAACTACTATAATACTGCCCCTATGTACAAGAATATAACTACTATAATACTGCCCCTATGTACAAAAATATAACTACTATAATACTGCCCGTATGTACAAGAATATAACTACTATAATACTGCCCCTATGTACAAGAATATAACTACTATAATACTGCCCCTATGTACAAGAATATAACTACTATAATACTGCCCCTATGTTCAAGAATATAACTACTACAATACTGCCCCTATGTACAAGAATATAACTACTACAATACTGCCCCTATGTACAAGAATATAACTACTACAATACTACCCCTATGTACAAGAATATAACTACTAGAATACTACCCCTATGTACAAGAATATAACTACTAGAATACTGCACCCTATGTACAAGAATATAACTACTATAATACTGCTCCTATGTACAAGAATATAACTACTATAATACTGCCTCCTATGTACAAGAATATAACTACTATAATACTGCCCCTATGTACAAGAATATAACTACTATAATACTGCTCCTATCTACAAGAATATAACTACTATAATACTGCCCCTATGTACAAGAATATAACTACTATAATACTGCCCCCTATGTACAAGAATATAACTACTATAATACTGCTCCTATGTACAAGAATATAACTAATATAATACTGCCCCTATGTACAAGAATATAACTACTATAATACTGCCCCCTATGTACAAGAATATAACTACTATAATACTGCTCCTATGTACAAGAATATAACTACTACAATACTGCCTCCTATGTACAAGAATATAACTACTATAATACTGCCCCCTATGTACAAGAATATAACTACTATAATACTGCTCCTATGTACAAGAATATAGCTACTACAATACTGCCTCTATGTACAAGAATATAACTACTATAATACTGACCCCTATGTACAAGAATATAACTACAATACTGCCCCTATGTACAAGAATATAACTGCTATAATACTGCCCCTATGTACAAGAATATAACTACTATAATACTGCCCCCTATGTACAAGAATATAACTACTATAATACTGCTCCTATGTACAAGAATATAACTACTACAATACTGCCTCCTATGTACAAGAATATAACTACTATAATACTGCTCCCTATGTACAAGAATATAACTACTATAATACTGCCCCCTATGTACAAGAATATAACAACTATAATACTGCTCCTATGTACAAGAATATAACTACTACAATACTGCCCCTATGTACAAGAATATAACTACTATAATACTGCCCCCTATGTACAAGAATATAACTACTATAATACTGCTCCTATCTACAAGAATATAACTACTATAATACTGCCCCTATGTACAAGAATATAACTACTATAATACTGCCCCCTATGTACAAGAATATAACTACTATAATACTGCTCCTATGTACAAGAATATAACTAATATAATACTGCCCCTATGTACAAGAATATAACTACTATAATACTGCCCCCTATGTACAAGAATATAACTACTATAATACTGCTCCTATGTACAAGAATATAACTACTACAATACTGCCTCCTATGTACAAGAATATAACTACTATAATACTGCTCCCTATGTACAAGAATATAACTACTATAATACTGCCCCCTATGTACAAGAATATAACAACTATAATACTGCTCCTATGTACAAGAATATAACTACTACAATACTGCCCCTATGTACAAGAATATAACTACTATAATACTGCCCCCTATGTACAAGAATATAACTACTATAATACTGCTCCTATGTACAAGAATATAGCTACTACAATACTGCCTCTATGTACAAGAATATAACTACTATAATACTGACCCCTATGTACAAGAATATAACTACAATACTGCCCCTATGTACAAGAATATAACTGCTATAATACTGCCCCTATGTACAAGAATATAACTACTATAATACTGTTCCTATATACAAGAATATGACTACTATAATACTGCTCCTATGTACAAGAATATAACTACTATAATACTGCCCCTATGTACAAGAATATAACTACTATAATACTGCCCTCTATGTACAAGAATATAACTACTATAATACTGCTCCTATGTACAAGAATATAACTACTATAATACTGCCCCTATGTACAAGAATATAATTGCTATAATACTGCCCCTATGTACAAGAATATAACTACTATAATACTGTTCCTATATACAAGAATATGACTACTGTAATACTGCTCCTATGTACAAGAATATAGCTACTATAATACTGCTCCTATGTACAAGAATATAACTACTATAATACTGCCCCTATGTACAAGAATATAACTACTACAATACTGCCCCTATGTACAAGAATATAACTACTACAATACTGCCCCTATGTTCAAGAATATAACTACTAGAATACTGCACCCTATGTACAAGAATATAGCTACTATAATACTGCTTCTATGTACAAGAATATAACTACTATAATACCGCCTCCTATGTACAAGAATATAACTACTATAATACTGCCCCTATGTACAAGAATATAACTACTATAATACTGCTCCTATCTACAAGAATATAACTACTATAATACTGCCCCCTATGTACAAGAATATAACTACTACAATACTGCTTCTATGTACAAGAATATAACTACTATAATACTGCCTCCTATGTACAAGAATATAACTACTATAATACTGCCCCTATGTACAAGAATATAACTACTATAATACTGCTCCTATCTACAAGAATATAACTACTATAATACTGCCCCCTATGTACAAGAATATAACTACTATAATACTGCCCCCTATGTACAAGAATATAACTACTATAATACTGCTCCTATGTACAAGAATATAACTACTACAATACTGCCTCTATGTACAAGAATATAACTACTATAATACTGACCCCTATGTACAAGAATATAACTACTATAATACTGCCCCTATGTACAAGAATATAACTGCTATAATACTGCCCCTATGTACAAGAATATAACTACTATAATACTGTTCCTATGTACAAGAATATGACTACTATAATACTGCCCCTATGTACAAGAATATAACTACTATAATACTGCCCCTATGTACAAGAATATAACTACTATAATACTGCCCCTATGTACAAGAATATAACTACTATAATACTGCTCCTATGTACAAGAATATGACTACTATAATACTGCTGTCACGGGTGTATCAAGTGTGACAGATAGTTGCTCAGGATCCGGTTGTAGAAGGTCACTGCGCTTGGCATTGGAGATGCCTTCTTGATCCTCTCATCTCTGCAGTGTAGTGATATCCTTCTTTCTTCAGGACCCAGTAATGACCTCTACCTTCTGCTGCTAATTGACACACCCTTGCTTGGCAATTAAACACTCTCAGTGCCTCCAGAGAATCGCCGGTGATAGTTCTATGTGCCTCTGTCCATGCCTGGAGTACTAGTAGCCGGCTAGATTCTTCTTGGACTTCCCTTGGAGGAAGGTTGGCGTTATCTCTCTGGTGTCTTCTCAAGCTAAGTGTATCCCCTTTGTTTGTTTACCTTGTTGTCTTCAGTTACATTAGGGCCTGATTAGTGTTCACCCCGTCCCCTCCCTAACTAGGGCCAAGCTCTAGGGACATTCAGGGATTAGGTTTCCTGCTCGGCGATAGGTGCGGAACCTATATAGGGACAACAGGGTAGTCAGGGTGATATTAAGTCTGCCTAGGGGTCTTCACTCCCCCTTTCCCTAGTTGTTCAGCTCTCTTCCCCCTCTTACCTTCGTTGTACACTTGTTCCTTCCCTCACCTTGCGTGACAACTGCCTCCTATGTACAAGAGTATAACTACTATAATACTGCCCCCTATGTACAAGAATATAACTACTATAATACTGCTCCCTATATGCAAGAATATAACTACTATAATACTGCCCCCTATGTACAAGAATATAAGTATTATAATACTGCCCCCTATGTACAAGAATATAACTACTATAATACTGCCCCCTATGTACAAGAATATAACTACTATAATACTGCCCCCTATGTACAAGAATATAACTACTATAATACTGCCCCCTATGTACAAGAATATAACTACTATAATACTGCTCCCTATATGCAAGAATATAACTACTATAATACTGCCCCCTATGTACAAGAATATAAGTATTATAATACTGCCCCCTATGTACAAGAATATAACTACTATAATACTGCCCCCTATGTACAAGAATATAACTACTATAATACTGCCCCTATGTACAGAATATAACTACTATAATACTGCTCCCTATGTACAAGAATAGAACTACTATAATACTGCCCCCTATGTATAAGAATATAACTACTATAATACTGCCCCCTATGTATAAGAATATAACTACTATAATACTGCTCCCTATGTACAAGAATATAACTACTATAATTCTGCCCCCTATGTATAAGAATATAACTACTATAATACTGCTCCCTATGTACAAGAATATAACTACTATAATACTGATCCCTAAATAGTCTGTCCTTGTCCTCTTTTGAATGTATTGTTATTGTGAATACAGTGGTCACCCTGAGTTCAGACCCTATTTATTCACGTCTGCCGGTCGTCCCACTTGTGTAATCTCACTCCTCATAGGTTCAGATGAATATATATATAATATGATCTGCACAGCTAAAGATAAGTGGGGCTCTCCTGCTGCTTCAATGGCTTATCGAGGACTGAGCTGTTATCCGACAATTATCCCACCTAATAAAGGACCTAATAAAAGAGCCATCGCTGACACTAGAGGAGCATCCAGAAAATGAATGGTGTTATGGGCCCGATGCATAAAGTGCTCTGCTGCACTCACACATGGTTCATCTATGAAAGACGGAAGGGTTTTTTTTGGACTGAAACAAAGAGCTCTGACACTATGCTACTGGGTTAATGAACCTGCGCTTTGCTAAGGTCCTCACACCACTAAGTGCACAACACTCTGTGGCGGGACAAATCTCATATATAAAGTGAATGAAAACAAACCTAATATTTAAACATCTTAACCAGATTCGCAGCTAGGGGTTACGCTCAGGTGGGGACGAAACTTCTGAGTGGGCCCCTAAACAGACCTATAGAATTAAGGGAGGGGTCCCTAAAAGAAGTAAGGACTGGGACAAAAATGGGACACCTCCTAAACAGAAATTGTTGTAGAACACAAAAGACAAACTGACAAAAAGTACTAGAGGTCCAAGGGGACCAAGCGAACTGACAGAGATAGGCACCGAAGCACCAGGCTAGCAAAACAGTCAAACAACACTGAAGTCCAGCAAAGCCAGAAGGGCGGAGCTGGAATATATAGGCAGATGGTCACGTGACTGCAAAACACAAGATGCAAAAAAACTAACAGGCGGGTTCTAACAGTACCCCCTCTTTTATGAGGATCCTCCGGATCCTCCAGGCCCAGGCCTATCCGGAAACCTCCTGTGGAAAGCTTTAACAAGCCTAGGAGCAGAGACATCATCCGTCCTTACCCAGGAGTTGTCTTCGGGACCGAAACCCTTCCAGGAGACAAGATACTGTAATTTCCCTCTATGCCATCTAGAATTCAAAATACGAGAAATTTCATATTCGCCGTCTTCCACCACAGGAGGAACTGTGACAGTGGTGTCCCTATTAGATACGTCAGCCTTTTTCAACAAGGAAACATGAAACACAGGATTAATCTTCCAGGAAGTAGAGACATCCAACCTGACAGCAGACGGGTTAACAACCTGAAGCACTTTAAATGGACCCACAAACTTAGGACCCAGTTTTTTAGAGGGAATCCTCAACTGCAGGTTGTTCGAGGACAACCAAACCATGTCACCCACAGTAAACAAAACCTCTTTACGTTTCCTGTCAAAATACTTCTTGGACTTCTTGTTAGCCTCTTGCAGGTTACAACGTACATTAGTCCAAACACTCTCCAAATCACCGGAAAAATTCTCCTCCTCCGGCACTGCCCACCCCAATTTGGAGAACGAACTAAAAGACGGATGTCTCCCAGTACAACAAAAAAAAGGAGAACACCCAGCAGAGGAGGATGTATGATTGTTAAGAGCAAATTCTGCGAGAGGCAGAAACTCAGACCAGCAAGAAATAAACATCTCAGCGCAGAATCATTCCATTTAACTTCTGAGGCCCATCTCCTGAAGTGTGTGCAATAATTTTCAACATCATCTGACCCCTGATTCAAACCTCTAAGTTCTGATTCTGCAGATGAGATTCGATCAGGATCGTCATATAATAGCCCCATAGCAGAAAAAATTCTTCAACAGAACTTAAACACGGATCATTAGGTTGGAGAGAAAAGGCCCACCCTTGTGGTTCTTTGCGCAAAAGTGACATAATAAAACCAATGCACTGTGATTCATTCCCAGAGGATCTTGGTCTCAAACAAAAATATAACAAACAAGCATTTTTAAAGGAAAAAAAATCTTGCTGTTTACCATAAAAAACATCAGGCAGTCCTACCTTGGGTTTGACAAAATGCGCTCCAGGACAGCTACTCACGTGTTGCTGAAGCTCGGCCACCTCCAGAGACAATCCCTGCAGGCGTTGAGCCAAATGATGGATGGAAACCATACTGATCCCCGAATTTCTTTCCTTTTAGTTTTTTTGGGCTGGACTTACATTTATGATCTGCAACATGAACTAAGGAAAGATAGGGGAAAGCTGTCCCTACAGTAAGACTAAGCTGAATCCCTACGATGTAGCGGGCTGCCTGTTCCTTGTGAACAGACCCACCTTAGTCCTCGGCTAGTCTGAACGAAGACCTATAGAATTAAGGGAGGAGTCCCTAAATGAACTAAGGACTGGGACAAAAATGGGACACCTCCTAAACAGAAGTTCTTGCAGAGCACAAAAGACAAACTGACAAAAAGTACTAGAGGTCCCAGAGGACCAAGTGAACTGGCAGAGAAAGGCACCGAAGCACCTGGCTAGAAAGACAGTCAAAAAACAATGAAGTCCAGCAAAGCCAGAAGGGCGGAGCTGGAATATATAGGCAGATGGTCACGTGACCGCAAAACACAAGATAGCAAAAACTAACAGGAGGGTTCTAACACTGACTCTCTGGTGCATTCTTCTCTCAAATCTTCGGGTACATCTATGAGGCACTAGTACCGAGACGTTTCTGTCTCACCTGTGGTCTCCAAATGATCATCTGGCTTAGGTTTCAGGGACAACTGACTTTCAGCTCCTTCACCCTGTATGCTTCCCCTGAGCTGACTCACAGCTATGAACTCAAGAATTCTCGTCTTGACCACTTCCATTTCATACTTATCTTCTTTTAACACTCTCTCAGCTCTCCTCAGGTCCACCTTCTCATGGTATAAAGGATTAAGCGCAACTTGTTTGCCCTTTTCCTTCTCCAAGAAGGCCTCGTTCACTGATTCGTACTTTGCCAGGCGACCTTTGAGCTCAGAAACTTCTTCCTCTAGCTCAGCTACTCGCCTCTCTGCAACCCATCTCTGAAGCTCTTCCGGCTTCAACTGCTGCTTTATCAGCAGAATTTTCTCAGACCTCTCTGTCTCCAATGCGCCCACTCGGCTTTCGACAGCCAGTCTCTCAAGCTTCTCTTGCTTCAAATGTGCTTGTAATGTCTCCTTGAGCTCCTTGATCTCGGCTCTAACATCCACCGAATCATCCAAGCTCGCATTATTCGAAGAGGCATTTGCTTCATACCTCCCTTCTCCGATAGACTCCTCCATCCTGCATATTCTATCCTTAAGGCACGTCTCTGCCCTCTGGAGATCACCACAGAACGTCTGCAGCTCCTTCACCTGAGCTTCCATACCTGGGATCTTTCTGCGGAGATCATCATTCTCATCACGGGTGTCCTGTAGAGTGGTCTCAATCACTTGGCGCATGTGCTCTGCATCAGCCTTATCATACTCTAGTTTTTTCTTAACCTTGAAGAGATCCTCACAATCTCTCTTGGTTTGTTGCAGTTCCCTCACGTGTTCATCATACTCCTTCTTGGATTCACACAGCTTCCAGTTGAACTGTTTACGCAGTTGTTCTAAGTCTTGATCATGTCCAGAAACTTCGTCCTTCAGCGCCCCTTTTAAGGCAGACAGCTCCTGGTCTTGCTGGTACAGGGAGTCCTCCTGTTATGATCTGCAACAAGAACTAAGGAAAGATGGGGGAAAGCTGTCCCTACAGTAAGACTAAGCTGAATCCCTACGATGTAGCGGGCTGCCTGTTCCTAGTGAACAGACCCGCCTTCGTCCTCGGCTAGTCTGAACGAAGACCTATAGAATTAAGGGAGGGGTCCCTAAAAGAAGTAAGGACTGGGACAAAAATGGGACACCTCCTAAACAGAAATTGTTGTAGAGCACAAAAGACAAACTGAAAAAAGTACTAGAGGTCCAAGGGGACCAAGCGAACTGACAGAGATAGGCACCGAAGCACCAGGCTAGCAAAACAGTCAAACAACACTGAAGTCCAGCAAAGCCAGAAGGGCGGAGCTGGAATATATAGGCAGATGGTCACGTGACCGCAAAACACAAGATAGAAAAAACTAACAGGCGGGTTCTAACAGTACCCCCTCTTTTATGAGGATCCTCCGGATCCTCCAGGCCCAGGCCTATCCGGAAACCTCCTGTGGAAAGCTTTAACAAGCCTAGGAGCAGAGACATCATCCGTCCTTACCCAGGAGTTGTCTTCGGGACCGAAACCCTTCCAGGAGGCAAGATACTGTAATTTCCCTCTATGCCATCTAGAATTCAAAATACGAGAAATTTCATATTCGCCGTCTTCCACCACAGGAGGAACTGTGACAGTGGTGTCCCTATTAGATACGTCAGCCTTCTTCAACAAGGAAACATGAAACACAGGATTAATCTTCCAGGAAGTAGGGACATCCAACCTAACAGCAGACGGGTTAACAACCTGAAGCACTTTAAATGGACCCACAAACTTAGGACCCAGTTTTTTAGAGGGAATCCTCAACCGCAGGTTGTTCGAGGACAACCAAACCATGTCACCCACAGTAAACAAAACCTCTTTACGTTTCCTGTCAAAATACTTCTTGGACTTCTTGTTAGCCTCTTGCAGGTTACAACGTACATTAGTCCAAACACTCTCCAAATCACCGGAAAAATTCTCCTCCTCCGGCACTGCCGACCCCAATTTGGAGAACGAACTAAAAGACCGATGTCTCCCAGTACAACAAAAAAAAAGGAGAACACCCAGCAGAGGAGGATGTATGATTGTTAAGAGCAAATTCTGCGAGAGGCAGAAACTCAGACCAGCAAGAAATAAACATCTCAGCGCCGAATTATTCCACTTAACTTCTGAAGCCCATCTCCTGAAGTGTGTGCAATAATTTTCAACATCATCTGACCCCTGATTCAAATGTCTAAGTTCTGATTCAGCAGATAAGATTCAATCAGGATCGTCATATAATAGCCCCAAAGCAGAAAAAAATTCTTCAACACAACTTAAACACGGATCATTAGGCTGGAAAGAAAAGGCCCAACCCTGTTGTTCTTTGCGCAAAAGTGACATAATAAAACCAATGCGCTGTGATTCATTCCCAGAGGATCTTGGTCTCAAATGAAAATATAACAAACAAGCATTTTTTAAAGGAAAAAAATCTTGCTGTTTACCATAAAAAACATCAGGCAGTCCTACTTTGGGTTCGACAAAATGTGCTCCAGGACAGCTACTCACGTGTTGCTGAAGCTTGGCCACCTCCAGAGACAATCCCTGCAGGCGTTGAGCCAACTCCTGGATGGAAACCATACTGATCCCCGAATTTCTTTTCTTTTAGTTTTTTTGGGCTGGACTTACTGTTATGATCTGCAACAAGAACTAAGGAAAGATAGGGGAAAGCTGTCCCTGCAGTAAGACTAAGCTGAATCCCTACGATGTAGCGGACTGCCTGTTCCTAGTGAACAGACCCGCCTTCGTCCTCGGCTAGTCTGAACGAAGACCTATAGAATTAAGGGAGGGGTCCCTAAAGGAACTAAGGACTGGGACAAAAATGGGACACCTCCTAAACAGAAATTGTTGTAGAACACAAAAGACAAACTGACAAAAAGTACTAGAGGTCCAAGGGGACCAAGCGAACTAGACAGAGATAGGCACCGAAGCACCAGGCTAGCAAAACAGTCAAACAACACTGAAGTCCAGCAAAGCCAGAAGGGCGGAGCTGGAATATATAGGCAGATGGTCACGTGACCGCAAAACACAAGATAGAAAAAACTAACAGGAGGGTTCTAACACCTCCAGCCGCTCCTTCTCCTGCTTTAAAGACTTTACTTGAACTTGAAATCTCTGCACTTCCTTCGCATCCAAAGAGCCTTTCTTCACTTGGTTCAGCTCTGACTGTACCAGGGAGAAACTATCTTTCATCTCGCACAGCTCATCTCTCATCTTCAAACTCCACTTTGTCAAGCTTCAACTGAAAAACCTCCTCTTTGGTTTTGCAGAGGTCCTCTTTATTTTTCTGGAACATTTCCTTACATTTGTTGATTTCCTCGCTGCTTTCCTCCAGTTCTCACTGTAAGTTCCTCACAACCTGGTTTATTTTCTGCCGTTCAGATTCCAGGCTCAGCTGGTCCTGGGACACATTCTCCATGTTTTTCCTTAGTTGCTGCACGTCACTCTGATACTGCTGCCAGAGAGGCTCCAGCTCTTGGTCAGGATTGGCCACCTCCTCTTTCAGCGCCCCCTTCAAGGCTGTCGGTTCCTGATCCTTTTGTCTCAGTAGATCATCCTGCTTGTACCGAAACTGCAGAACTGCATCCCACTCTTCCTCCTGATCTTCTTTGATGTCTGATACTGTACCGGAGGTTGCTACTGGCAACGTCACCTCCTCTTCCCTCCTGATCTCAGGAGGATCCACCCTCGGAATAAAGGCACATAACATTGCATTTTCTTTATTTGCGCTTTCAGCAAAGTCTACAGGAGCAACTTTTTTGTGGCCTTTGAGCCGTCGACGACAAGAGGGGGACTTTCTCACCTCATCTAGCTCCTCCTGACTCACCTCTCTTTCTACTTTCGTAGTGTCACCGTCAGCTATGGGGTCTGTGTCACTCCCCATGGTGTTGTGGACCAACAAGTCACCTCCCACTTTGAAGTCAACCCTTTCTACTGGAGCTATCCCGTTATCAACGGTCAAATTGTCATTTTTAGGCGGTACCAACCCACAACCAGTAACCAACTTTGGTTTTCTATACTCCACGCTCTTTTGAGACTCCACCCCCTTTTGAGACTCCACCCCCTTTTGGACACCCACACCTGCAGGGGGATTTTTACAACAAAAACCAGCAATAGTCTTAGGACCCAGTTCACAACATCTCTTACTACCTCCCTGGGCACTCTGGGATAGTACCAGCGCCACAGGAGAACTCACAGAATGGTCCGCTGCCGCCATTCTGTAATGTGCCAACAGCTCCCGTCATTCCTGTAGCATGTCCTGCTGCTGCAACAGGCACTTTAATCACTCAATAGCTTCAGTCTCATTTTCTGCTCCCTTCAGAGCCATCTTTATCAGCTCCTGCATTTCTTCAGGACACTCCATTTTGCAGAAAGTTTGTAGCGGGTCATCCCACCACTTCTCCATTCCGTCTGGAGATACAACTCCATTCATAGCCATCGCGGTACGCTGTTCACACTAGACACCGCTCTCCCCGGAAAATTTTCATGGCCCCACCAAGCCACAGCAAACCAAGTTTGGGTGCAACAACAATTTTCGTAACCCCGGCGAGTTACAGCCAGATGCTTTAATCTTCGTGACCCCGCCGAGCCACAGTAAGATGCTTGCATTCACAATCGTCGTCCTGTGCCGTTACCCCTAGCAACCAGGCTGCAGTTGCCCACATTCTCCACCACATGTAAGGTAGCGCTATTCATCACGCTGGGGCACTCGCTTCACCGGGTCAATTAAAGCACACATGCAACGTTTTCCGGTAATATGTAGTTCAGCAGTTTATTACACATCATAAACTGCACATAACATAGTCCTTCTCAGTGGCTCGCAGGAATGTTACACTTGTATCCTAGAGCCTTTTCAGTGGCAGCTATGCCCGCTTGGCTTCAAACACCGACTTCAGCAAGGTACAGCAACAATATTCACTTATAGCGCCGATTTACCTTTGCCGGGTCTCAACTGCTTCTGTCAGCTCTGTACTGCCACAGCTGTGGCTTTAAGGCTTCCCAGACGTAATCTCCAAGCCACGTGCCTTCCAAGGCTACTGGTAGCTCAAACACAGGGATCCATCCTCTGCCTTCCAGGCTTCACCAGGCCTCTCTCTCTCTCTGTCTGTTTCAAACCACCAGGATTTATATATCCTTCTGTGCACACAGAACCTGTGATGATGTCACAGTCATGTGATCAGTCACCTGAGGGAGAGGTAAATGGTCAGCCAGAACACACCCCCTGGACATTTTAGCAATGCAGCAAGCCGCTGCATTACATCTTGTACATAGGAGCAGTATTATAGTAGTTATATTCTTGTATATAGAGAGCAGTATTATAGTAGCTATATTCTTGTACATAGGAGTAGTATTATAGTAGTTATATTCTTGTACATAGGGGGCAGTATTATAGTAGTTATATTCTTGTATATAGAGAGCAGTATTATAGTAGTTATATTCTTGTACATAGAAGCAGTATTATAGTATTTATATTCTTGTACATAGGAGCAGTATTATAGTAGTTATATTCTTGTACATAGAGGGCAGTATTATAGTATTTATATTCTTGTACATAGAGGGCAGTATTATAGTAGCTATATATTTGTACATAGAGGCAATATTATAGTAGTTATATCCTTGTACATGGGGCAGTATTATAGTAGTTATATTCTTGTATGTAGGAGCAGTATTATAGTAGTTATATTCTTGTGCATAGGAGCAGTATTATAGTAGTTATATTCTTGTACATAGAGGGCAGTATTATAGTAGTTATATTCTTGTACATAGGGGGCAGTATTATAGTAGTTATATTCTTGTACATAGGGGCAGTATTATAGTAGTTATATTCTTGAACATAGAGGGCAGTATTATAGTAGTTATAATCTTGTATATAGAGGGCAGTATTGTAGTAGTTATATTCTTGTACATAGAGGGCAGTACTATATGAGTTATATGCTTGTACATAGGGGACAGGATTATAGTAGTTATATTCTTGTACATAGGAGCAGTATTATAGTAGTTATATTCTTGTACATAGAGGGGAGTATTATAGTAGTTTTATTCTTGTGCATATGAGCAGTATTATAGTAGTTATATTCTTGTACATAGAGGGCAGTATTATGGTAGTTATATTCTTGTACATAGGAGCAGTATTAAAGTAGTTATATTACTGTACATAGAGGGCAGTATTATAGTAGTTATAATCTTGTACATAGAGGGCAGTATTATAGTAGTTATAATCTTGTACATAGAGGGCAGTATTATAGTAGTTATATTCTTGTACATAGAGGGCAGTACTATATTAGTTATATGCTTGTACATAGGAGCAGTATTATAGTAGTTATATTCTTGTGCATAGGAGCAGTATTATAGTAGTTATATTCTTGTACATAGAGGGCAGTATTATAGTAGTTATATTCTTGTACATAGGAGCAGTATTATAGTAGTTATATTCTTGTACATAGGGGCTGTATTATAGTAGTTATATTTTTGTACATAGGGGCAGTATTATAATAGCTATATTTTTTTAATATGTGCAGTATTATAGTAGTTATATTCATGTGCTTTGAAGGTTGCGTTATAGTTGTGCTATACAGTCCTGCTCATCGTTATTGGCACCAGAGAAGTTTGCGTACATATTGTGAAATATCTCCTGAAAAAAATGAATCAAGTGAAACAGTTTTTTGTATAGAGACTTGTGTTAAATATAAAAGAGCAAATGATAAACAATAATTTAAAGCAAGAAACAATAGGAGGGAAAAATAGAAAATCCTAAAGCTGCTGTGTCACTGGTATTGACACCTTTTACATTAATTTAGTATGGAAACACATTTTGACTTGCCTGTGGTAAATCACAAAAGAATTTCTCCTGTGATTATTTGTCGGTGCCCATGTGACATGAATTAGCTAATGAATGATGACTTCAGTGTTTTAAAAAGCCACATGGTAGGCCCTGTTCCTTCACCCTGTCACAATGGTGAAGACAAAAGAGCTGTCTGATGACATCAGAACTGCTATTATTAGCAAACACAAGACTTCCAAAGGGTATAAGGCCATCTCCAGAGACCTTGGCATCCCAGTTTCAACAGTACGCAATGTTATTAAGAAGTCTGCCAAGCATGGAATCGTTAAGAGCCTCCCTGGATGTGGGTTAAAGAGGAAAATTGACAAGAGATGTCTTCGAAGGTTGGTGCGAATGGTGGAAAAATCACTTCATCAAACATCCAAACACCTGAAGACCATCCTGGAACAGTCTTGGGTCATGGTTTCAACAAGTACCATACACCGCACACTAGACCAAGCAGAGCTTTATGGGCGAAGGCCAAGGAAGAAACCATTTCTGAAGAAAAGACATGAAAAGGAACGACTGATCTTTGCCAAAGACTACCTTGACAAACCACAATCCTTTTGGGAAAATGTTCTGTGAACAGATGAAGCCAAAAATACAGCTTTTTGGCAATGCAAAGCAACAGTTTGCTTACAGACGGAGCAATGAAGCACACCTTACCAACAGTAAGAACACCTTACCAACAGTTAAGCATGGTGGAGGATCCATGATGCTGTGGGGTTGCTTTGCTGCGTCTGGTACTGGAGGCCTTAACCGTATCACAGGAATCATGAAATCAGAGAATTATCAAGAGAGTTTAGAGTGAAATGTCCTACCCAGTGTAAGAAAACTTGGTTTGAGTTGAAGATCATGGGTCCTCCAGCAAGACAATGATTCAAAGCACTTATCCAAAAGTACACAGGAATGGTTGAAAAAGAGAAAATGGACTGTTTTAAAATGCCCAGCAATGATTCCTGACCTCAATCTTTGGGGCGAGCTGAAATCTGCCATTGGGAAAAAGAACCCTGCAAACATTCAATAGCTTGAACCAACTGCAAAGGAAGAATGGGAGAAAATTCCAGTTGAGAAGTTCAAGAAGCTTAGAGATGGCTGCAAAAAAACGTTTGGGGGCTGTCATCAATGCCAAAATTAGGGGTGCCTTTATTGCTGTTTTATTGTTGCACAACCCCTGGCAAAAATTATGGAATCACCGGGCTCGGTGGATGTTCATTCAGTTGTTTAATGTTGTTGAAAAAAAGCAGATCACAGACATGGCACAAAACTAAAGTCGTTTCAAATGGCAACTTTAGGGCTTTAAGAAACACTAAAAGAAATCAAGATTAAAAATGTGGTACTCAGTAAGGGTAATTTTTTTCAGACCAAGCAGAGGGAAAAAATTATGGAATCACTCAATTCTGAGGAAAAAATTATGGAATCATGAAAAACAAACACACAAAAGAACACTCCAATACATCACTAGTATTTTGTTGCACCACCTCTGGCTTTAATAACAGCTTGCAGTCTCTGAGGCATGGACTTAATGAGGGACAAACAGTACTCTTCATCAATCTGGCTCCAACTTTCTCTGATTGCTATTGCCAGATCATGTCGTCATCCCCAAACATCCTTTCAATTGATGGGATAAGAAAACTGTTCAAAATATAAATGTAAACCTGTGCATTTATTGAAGATGTAATGACAGCCATCTCCCCAGTGCCTTTACCTGACATGCAGCCCCATATCATCAATGACTGTGGAAATTTGTATGTTCTCTTCATGCAGTCATCTTTATAAATCTCATTGGAATGGCACCAAACAAAAGTTCCAGCATCATCACCTTGCCCAATGCAGATTCGCGATTCATCACTGAATATGGCTTTCATCGAGTCATCCACAGTCCACGATTGCTTTTCCTTAGCCCATTGTAACCTTGTTTTTTTCTGTTTAGGTGTTAATGATGACTTATGTTTAGTTTTCTGTATGTAAATCCCATTTCCTTTAGGCGGTTTCTTACAGTTCGGTCACAGACATTGACTCCAGTTCCTCATTTGATTTGTTGTGCATTTCCGGTTTTGGAGACATATTGCTTTAAGTTTCCGGTCTTGACGCTTTGATGTCTTCCTTGGTCTACCAGTATGTTTGCCTTTAACAACCCTCCCATGTTGTTTTTATTTGGTCCAGATTTTAGACACAGCTGACTGTGAATAACCAACATCTTTTGCAACATTGCGTGGTGATTTACCTTCTTTTAAGAGTTTGATAATCCTCTCCTTTGTTTCAATTGACATCTCTCGTGTTGGAGCCATGATTCATGTCAGTCCACTTGGTGCAACAGCTCTCCAAAGTGGGATCACTCCTTTTTAGATGCAGACTAACGAGCAGATCTAATTTGATGCAGGTGTTAGTTTTGGAAATGAAAATTTACAGGGTGATTCCATAATTTTTTCCCTCTGCTTGGTCTGAAAAAAATACCCTTACTGAGTACCAAATTTTTAATTTTGATTTCTTTTAGTGCTTCTTAAAGCCCTAAAGTTGCTATTTGAAATTACTTTAGATTTGTGCCATGTCTGTGATCTGCTTTTTTTCAACAACATTAAACAACTGAATGAACATCCTCCAAGCCCGGTGATTCCATAATTTTTGCCAGGGGTTGTATTACCTTGGACCACTAATTAAAAAATACTGAGGATATAATTTTGGTACATTTCAATTTATTTCTGAAGATATTGTACAGTCTATGAAAAAAATGAAGGGGTGCCAATAATGGTGAGCAGCACTATATGTATATTGGAGACAGCATTAGGGTATGTTCACACATTGAGTATTTGCAGGGAAATTTTCTACACCAAAAATCAGACTGTTGGCAGGAAAAAACCTGCATACAATACTCACATTTTTTATGCGGTTTTGATTAGCTTTTTCATGCGTTTTCTCTGTTTTAACATGTGTTTTTTCCCATATATTTTATTGAGTGTAAAACAGGTTGGAAAAACGCTGTAAGAATTGACACGCTGCAGATTTGAAGAAACGCGTTAAAGGTTAAAATCCTCAAAGAACAAATAAGCAGCATATACATGAGAGGTCAGAAATCCATTTCATTTTTCTAGTACTGTAAAATGCAGCAGTTTTTAGCTTTGGGAAAAAACGTGGGAAAATGCAATGAGTGAAAAAGTCCTTGGAACATTTGGAATGGATCTTTATGCACTAAAAAGCGTCTCTTAGCAGGAAAAATGCGTTGTGCAATATGTGCATTTTTTACGCGTTTTTACGTTGCATTTTTACTGTATTTTTATGCCTTTATTTGAATTGGTGAAAAAATGCTGAAAGAACTGACATGGTTAAATTGTTGGTCCTTTACTGGAACTTAATTTCTCCCATTAACACCCCTCACGCCCACTGCTTAATTTTTGCAGACCCCGGCCCTGTTTATGTTGTTTTGAAGCTTTCCTGACAATTAGCCGCTCATCATGTCAGAGTTACCGCAATGCTTCCATACGATAGCGATGAGATGTTTGCACTTTTAAGTCACCATCATCAGCCGTAATTTAGAATCTCCCTGGCAACCATTCCTAAATACAAAGGGGCATTGAAAAGCTCCTGCCTCGTAGCGAGGAACAAAATAAATTAAATTAAAGTTAAAGTACAGTGACTGCTCACAAACAGCACTCATGGTCCACGCCGTTCCCGGAACTGCGCCAGGCAGAGGGATTCTAACCTTGAGTAATATGTCCACGTAAAACAGAATATGAGAATACTAAACATTTATATCCATCTCCTAATTCAGGGATAATAGGTAAAAGAATATATGAACTTTTATCAAAGTGTCTGTTCTCCCCCCGATTCTAGTACCCCCCAATATTACCTTTTTGACATAGGATGTACTTAGTGGCGTAACTTAAATCTCATAAGCCCCAATGCAAAATCTCTGACATTGCCTTCAATGTTTTTAATAGTTTTGTAATGTATTATACAATACTGAAGTATTATACCATATAGTACAAACGATCAAATGATCGCGGGTTTAAATCCCCTAAACAAAGAAAAAATTAAAATAATGTTTAGATCACCCTCCTCCTACTGTGTGGGGTCATCATACTGTATAGAGCAGGGTGAGCAATTAATTTTCCCGAAGGGCCACATGAGAGACCGTGGCTGTTGTGCAGGGCCGAACCAATAGGCTGAAATTAATTCTGCTCAATATTATTATCAACATATTATAATTATTATATTATTAATAATTATATTAATATTAATTGTATCACTTAATATTGAGCAGAATTAAGTATGCTGACATCCCCCTATTTACCGTTTGAACCCGAAAACAGCCCCTTCTATATATCGTATGAGCCCCCCACAGCCCCTATATATACCGTAAGAGCCCCCACACAGCCTTCCTATATACAGCATGAGCCCCACACATCGCCTCCCTATATACAGCATGAGCCCCACACAGCCTCCCTATATACATCATGAGCCCCACACAGCCTCCCCATATACAGCATGAGCCCCACACAGCCTCCCTATATACATGCCATGAGCCCCACACAGCCTCCCCATGTCCAGCATGAGAGCCCCATTGCCCTCCATGTCCAGTATGAGATCCCCATAGACTTCCCATGTCCAGCATGAGACCCCTCATAGCCAGCATGAGAGCCCCCACACAGCCTCCCCATATACAGCATGAGCCCCACACAGCCTCCTCATATACAGCATGAGCCCCACACAGCCTCCCCATGTCTAGCATGAGAGCCCCACAGCCTTCTCATGTCCAGCATGAGAGTCCCACAGCCTTCCCATGTCCAGCATGAGAGCCCTACAGCCTCCCCATGTCCAGCATGAGAGCCCCACAGCCTCCCCATGTCCAGCATTAGAGCCCCACAGCCTCCCCATGTCCAGCATGAGAGCCTCACAGCCTCCCCATGTCCAGCATGAGAGCCCCACAGCCTCCCCATGTCCAGCATGAGAGCCCCACAGCCTCCCCATGTCCAGCATGAGAGCCCCACAGCCTCCCCATGTCCAGCATGAGAGCCCCATAGCCTCCCAGTGTCCAGCATGAGAACCCATAGCCTCCCCATGTCCTGTATGAGACCCCCATAAGCTCCCGATGTCCTGTATGAGACCCCCATAAGCTCCCCATGTCCGGCATTAGACCTTCATAGCATCTCCATGTCCAGCCAAACATCCCATACACATGAAAAAAAAAGAACACCAGATACTCACCTCGGTCATGTTCCCCCGGCGCTCTGCACCTGTCTCCTGTGCAGTATACAGCTGACGCGATGAAATGACGTCATCGCGTCAGCTGTTTCACATGCTGATTGATGGAGACAGCGGGTGGATGGAGATAGCGGGTAGGCGTGGGACGGCACTGTTTTCCAGCCCCTCGGCTGTGTCGGTCCGCGGATCGGACTCGAACAGTCAGAGAACCGGATGTGGCCCATGGGCCGCACTTTGCCCAGGTCTGGTATAGGGGCATTATTCTCTATGGGGCTATGGGAGGGGTATCATAGTGGGTTGCTATGAGTTCCTGTGATTTCTATATATGCCCCTGCTCAGGGGACTGAGGGTGAATATTATAAGAAGGCACAATGAAAGGGGTGGCATTATTATATGAAGGAACAGTGGGGATCGTTTTCATTATAGGGAAAGCACAGGAGACATTATTATTATTACTATGTGTGTTTGTATTATTATAGGGAGGTACAGGGTCATTATTATTATTATAAGGAGTCAAGGGGAATTATTATAAGGGGTCAAGGGTAATTACTATAAGGAGGCACAGGGGGACATTATAACTATACTGTAGATTGCTGCATAACTGTATATGCAAATTGCCTCTTCAGAGAAAAAGAGGACTAGAACTCTATAGCGCCACCTATTGGAAGCAGCAATCCTACAAGTCACAATCAACCCTTTACCGAGTCGTGCAATATGACTTAGGATAATAGCCAAATCAGAATCTCAGTTTGCAAACACGGTGTTTTAGGCTGTTGCCCCTCGTCAGTGCAAAGTATGAGAACTGATTTGGCTAGATGAGAGACTCTGGACTGAGGTCTAAGGAGTAACGTTTCTCCTTGTGGAGAGTGACATACCGTCTCTGGCATGCCAAGGTAAGGAGGCTTATTCGCCGTGCAATGCTCCTCTGGGAAATTGAATATGCAAATTGCCTCTTCAGAGAAAAAGAGTATAACTGTAGAGAATAACTGTAAGGAAGCACAGAGGAGAATTGGTTAAAGGAATAACAGAGGGAACAGTATTACTGTGTAGGGGCACAGAGAGGGCTCTGTTACTGTGAGGGGCACAAAAGGAGGATACTATTACTGTAGAGGCATAGAAGGGGCATTATTACTGTCCAGGGTACTGGTTATAGCACGATATGGTTTGTGTAGAGGGGGGAAAGCAGAAAGCTAAAGATGTCTGTGTGTTACATTTTGCAGGGACGAGTTCTGGATGGAAGAAGGGGTCATGGCGATCTGGGCCGAATGGAAAAAAAATGGAAAATTAATTACTACAATTAGTGAGCGCAACACTGGTGAGAACCTCCACAGTATACACGTAAATGGCCTGCGGAGCTCTGGTGTAGAACTAATATTACCATTATAAGGTCACTTTATGGTTATTGTATGGTCACTTTATCCTTGAGAAAACCAAGGGGAAACGTACGTTGGAGTTCAGAGGCCCTGATTATCTGGTCAAGTTTCTCTATTTTTGCACTTTATGGTATGTTTCTATTAGACATTTGTATTGAATGTTGTTATATATCTACCTCTTGAAGTTCATCAAGAGAATGCCAAGAGTGTGCAAAGCAGTCATCAAAGCAAAAGGTGGCTACTTTGAAGAACCTAGAATATAAGACATATTTTCAGTTGTTTCACACTTTTTTGTTAAGTATATAATTCCACATGTGTTAATTCATAGTTTTGATGCCTTCAGTGTGAATGTACAATTTTCATAGTCATGAAAATACAGAAAAATCTTTAAATGAGGAGGTGTGTCCAAACTTTTGGTCTGTACTGTATATATATATACACACACACACACACGACCCCTGGCAAAAATTATGGAATCACCGGGCTCGGAGGATGTTCATTCAGTTGTTTAATGTTGTTGAAAAAAAGCAGATCACAGACATGGCACAAAACTAAAGTCATTTCAAATGGCAACTTTAGGGCTTTAAGAAACACTAAAAGAAATCAAGATTAAAAATGTAGTACTCAGTAAGGGTAATTTTTTTCAGACCAAGTAGAGGGAAAAAAATTATGGAATCATGAAAAACAAACACACAAAAGAACACTCCAATACATCACTAGTATTTTGTTGCACCACCTCTGGCTTTAATAACAGCTTGAAGTCTCTGACTTAATGAGTGACAAACAGTACTCTTCATCAATCTGGCTCCAACTTTCTCTGATTGCTGTTGCCAGATCAGCTTTGCAGGTTGGAGCCTTGTCATGGACCATTTTCTTCAACTTCCACCAAAGATTTTCAATTGGATTGAGATCCGGACTATTTGCAGGCCATGACATTGACCTTATGTGTCTTCTTTCAAGTAATGTTTTCACAGTTTTTGCTCCATGGCAGAATGCATTATCATCTTGAAAAATGATGTCATTATCCCTAAACGTCCTTTCAATTGATGGGATAAGAAAGCTGTCCAAAATATCAATGTAAACTTGGGCATTTATTGAAGATGTAATGACAGCCATCTCCCCAGTGCCTTTACCTGACATGCAGCCCCATATCATCAATGACTGTGGAAATTTGTATGTTCTCTTCATGCAGTCATCTTTATACATCTCATTGGAACGGCACCAAACAAAAGTTCCAGCATCATCACCTTGCCCAATGCAGATTCGCGATTCATCACTGAATATGACTTTCATCCAGTCATCCACAGTCCACGATTGCTTTTCCTTAGCCCATTGTAACCTTGTTTTTTTCTGTTTAGGTGTTAATGATGGCTTATGTTTAGCTTTTCTGTATGTAAATCCCATTTCCTTTAGGCGGTTTCTTACAGTTCGGTCACAGACATTGACTCCAGTTTCCTCCCATTCGTTCCTCATTTGTTTTGTTGTGAATTTCCTGTTTTGGAGACATATTGCTTTAAGTTTCCGGTCTTGAAGCTTTGATGTCTTCCTTGGTCTACCAGTATGTTTGCCTTTAACAACCTTCCCATGTTGTTTGTATTTGGTCCAGATTTTAGACACAGCTGACTGTGAACAACCAACATCTTTTGTAACATTGCATGATGATTTACCTTATTTTTGTTACACTCGCGCCCGGACTGACTGGCGTGAGCATGGTTAGTGATCCCACTAGACCATGAACCGAGGAGTGACAGGAGGGGCGTAACTAAGTATCAACCCAGTCCGACCAAGGTCGCATGGCGGCTCAGTCGACTCCGTGAACCTGGGAGGAACCGAGCAGAGGGACCAGGTGCTACTCCAGGTCAGACCCGGTCACAGCTGTTGACCCACACCGGGGAATGCAGGAACAGGCAAGTTAGACTGGCATATAGACAGGTGGGTACTGGCAGGCACGGCTGGTATGCAGACAGGTGGGTATTGGCAGGCACGGCTGGTATGCAGACAGGTGGGCACTGGCAGGCACGGCTGGCATGCAGACAGGTGGGCACTGGCAGGCACGGCTGGCATGCAGACAGGCGGGTACTGGCAGGTAGGAACGCAGGCAGGATAGGAACCAGTACAGACTGGGATACAGGAACAGAGCCGCAGGTGCGGTAGACAAGCAGAGCAGAGCAAAACCCGCGGATGCGGTAGACAAGCAGTGCAGTGCAAAACCCGCAGGTGCGGTAGACAAGCAGAGCAGAGCAAAACCCGCAGATGTGGTAGACAAGCAGAGCAGAGCAAAACCCGCAGATGCAGTAGACAACCAGAGCAGAGCAAAACCCGCAGGTGCGGAAGACAAGCTGAGCAGAGAAAAACCCGCAGATGCGGTAGACAAGCAGAGCAGAGCAAAACCCGCAGGTGCGGTAGACAAGCAGAGCAGAGCAAAACCCGCAGGTGCGGTAGACAAGCAGAGCAAAACCTGCAGGTGCAGTAGACAAGCAGAGCAAAACCCGCAGGTGCGGTAGACAAGCAGAGCAGAGCAAAACCTGCAGTTGCGGTAGACAAGCAGAGCAGAGCAAAACCTGCAGGTGCGGTAGACAAGCAGAGCAGAGCAAAACCCGCAGGCGTGGTAGACAAGCAGAGCAGAGCAAAACTCGCAGATGCAGTAAACAAGCAGAGCAGAGCAAAACCCGCAGGTGCGGTAAACAAGCAGAGCAGAGCGAAACCGCAGGTGCGGTGAACAAGCAGAGCAGAGCGAAACCGCAGGTGCGGTGAACAAGCAGAGCAGAGCGAAACCGCAGAAGCGGTGGACAAGCAGAGCAGAGCGAAACCGCAGATGCGGTAGGCAAGCAGAGCAGAACAGAGCAGAAGGTGCAGGCAGACAGGACCAGGCTCTGTTCACATGGAATAGACTGGAAAATACAGGAAGATAGTTAGAACACAGGAGATAGATACAGAGGCAGGGAAACAGGACAAGCAGAACCAGATACACACAAGGTACTTACAATGAAGTAACGAGTGGACACAAAACTCACAAACAGAATTACAGTGACAACGAGTTGGAGTTAGGTGCAGGTTCAGACACTGCAGGAAAAGGGAAGATACGGACATAGAGACAAACAAGTAACGGGCTAGGACACTGTTCAGACAGGAACTGAACCATGAACAAGATACAGGAACGAACCTGGGAACTCAGCCTCCAGGGTGGCGGAAACAGACTAGAAGTCACAGATACAAGTAACAGGCCTGGGTATACAGCCCCCAGGGTGGCGGAACAGACTAGAAGTCACAGATACAAGTAACAGGCCTGGGTATACAGCCCCCAGGGTGGCGGAACAGACTAGAAGTCACAGATACAGGTAACAGGCCTGGGTATACAGCCTCCAGGGTGTTGGAACAGACAAGATACAGGACAGGACTGGGCAACTCAGTTGCACAGAACACACTGTAAGAAAGTGTTGCTCAGGCACCTCCTACTGGGTGGAGGGGGTTTAAGTATCCAGTGACTCACAGCAATAGGCTAGGGAGGCATTAGGACTGCGCACACTGTAAGTTTAAGAATCAGGCAGTAACAGCGCCGCCGCTCTAAGCAATCAGACAAGAGACATGCACACAGCAGGTACTGGAGTAAAGTGTGCAGCATGGACTGATAGGTAAGATGGCGGTTTTGCATGGTGGGAGGTGGTAAGCCATGCCAGCACGCCGCCAGGGATGTTATAATTTTAAGAGTTTGATAATCCTCTCCTTTGTTTCAATTGACATCTCTCCTGTTGGAGCCATGATTCATGTCAGTCCACTTGGTGCAACAGCTCTTCAAGGTGTGATCACTCCTTTTTAGATGCAGACTAAGGAGCAGATCTAATTTGATGCAGGTGTTAGTTTTGGAAATGAAAATTTACAGGGTGATTCCATATTTTTTTCCTCAGAATTGAGTGATTCCATAATTTTTTCCCTCTGCTTGGTCTGAAAAAAATTACCCTTACTGAGTACCACATTTTTAATCTTGATTTCTTTTAGTGTTTCTCAAAGCCATAAAATTGCCATTTGAAATGACTTTAGTTTTGTGCCATGTCTGTGATCTGCTTTTTTTCAACAACATTAAACAACTGAATGAACATCCTCTGAGCCCGTTGATTCTATAATTTTTGCCAGGGGTTGTATATATATATATATATATATATATATATATAATAGTCATGTCTAATGTTTTCCACGAACTTTACTCTATGCTATTATCCCCATGTTTTTGCTATAATCTTTTGATATTTGTTTATGTCGATAAAAGTTATATTTACTGTTATCATTTTTGTGGCTAATTTTTGTTGGTGGTAATATCAGTCTTAGTACAGTGGTTTTAGTTGATGATAAGTATGGTGGTATTATCACTGCTGTACAGTATATGTTGGTAATATGTGTTTATGGTCTGGTGGTATTTGTATATTATATTGCGCTATTATCATTATTAATAATACATAATTTACAGAGGTATTATTGGAAATATAGGCCATAATAACCTTGGTTTCTGGCAGGCAGATAATACTAGTAATAAAGACCCCAATCTGGGGAAGGGGACAGGGACTGCATGGGCCTTTAGGCTTCAATTACCAGGCCTGAATTTCAGTCCCAGGCTGGCCCTGATTATATGGTAAAATAAATAGTGATCACAATGTAATTACATTACTACTATAGTCGTAGCCAAAAGTTTTGAGACTGATGCACCTTTTGATTTGATTAGTTTGCTGCTTAGGTTCGGATGAATTGCAAAAAAATCCAAAGTCATTACTTGCCGTGAAAATTAACTTAATCCTAAAACTATGTTCCCCCAATGAGTTTTTTAGTGAATTTTTGATGTTGCAGATTTTCTGCACCCATTAAGTATAATAGGTTACTTGCATTTTTTCAAAAATATGCAGCGTAAAAAAAACTCACAAAAAACTCATCGTGGGAAAGTAGTCTTAAAAACCCACTTCCACTGCTATTTCATTGATCTTCTCCTTAGCTCAGGGGAAAGTGTTAACGAGGACAAGGCAGCTGATATCACTCTGTCAAGCTGATTGAATTAGAAGAGGAAACAAGTAGCTTTAAAAAGGGGCAGATGCTTGAAATCATTATATCCTTTTGTTGCCCATGGTTCATGGTTGTCTCCAAGGAAACACATGCAGTCATCAATGCTTTGCATCAAAAGGGCTTTATAGGCAAGGACATTGCTGTTTGTTAGATTGCCCCTAAATCAACCATTTCTCAGATAATCAAAAAATTCCAAGAGAAGAGTTCAATTGCTGTGAAGAAGGCTTCTGTTCATTCAAGAAAATCAATCCAGCAAATGTCAGGACCATCTCCAAATGAGGATCCAGGTACACGAGGAGTTCAACACCAGTGCAGAGCTTGCTTAGTAATGGCACCAGTTAGATGTAGTTGCATCTGCACACATAGTATGGCGAAGGTTTTTGGAGGCTAGCCTAGTGTACAAACCTTGAAGCAGCAAAGTTTGGGAAAATCAGAATTTGTGTCAGTCTCAAAACTTTTGAGCAAAACTGTATATTATATTTAGTGATGTCATTAGCAGCGGTGACAACCTCTGCTGCACAGACAAACTGGGGATACACAAAGTGGAAATTTTAAATCATTTGTACAAGAAGAACTAAACTTTCAAGATCACTCTGAGCTTCTTGTTTGATGAGACAATTGACTTTTGCGTGAAGTGGACTTATCAGTATTTTAGGAATCTGTGCTCCGATTGTTATTGCTAAGCAACGGAAGAAGAAAAAAACCTCTCCGCTCCAAAGACAATCGCCATGACTCATGTCCCTGCACACAATTTTCATTCAAGGTCAAGACCTCTCTCTGATAGTTAACATGCTCCCAATTAAATACAATTCTTATCTCTTACTTTCAGGCAGAGCGGCAGAACTCACAGCTTGGCATTCATTACTGCGAACTCTCACTGTTATCAGCCAGATGCTAAATGTAAAGTCTGTAGATGGCAACTAAAACCATACAAAGCGCAGGCTCCTGTGGGAGGGAAATCAGAAGCCACAACTGAAGCTTTATAAGTAATCCCACAACAAACTATATACTGGGAGGAAAAAGAGACACACCACATATAATGGGAAAATATACAGAATCATATATAAGTACTGGTTCATGAGTGAAAGTATAATAGGGGTGATATTCTTGTACATAGGGGAGCAGTATTATAGTAGTTATATTCTTGTACATAGGGGGCAGTATTATAGTAGTTATATTCTTGTACATAGGAGCAGTATTATAGTAGTTATATTCTTGTACATAGGAGCAGTATTATAGTAGTTATATTCTTGTACATAGGGGACAGTATTATAGTAGTTATATTCTTGTACATAGGAGCAGTATTATAGTAGTTATATTCTTGTACATAGGGGACAGTATTATAGTAGTTCTATTCTTGTACATAGGAGCAGTATTATAGTAGTTATATTCTTGTACATAGGGGACAGTATTATAGTAGTTATATTCTTGTACATAGGAGCAGTATTATAGTAGTTATATTCTTGTACATAGGGGACAGTATTATAGTAGTTATATTCTTGTACATAGGAGCAGTATTATAGTAGTTATATTCTTGTACATAGGGGGCAATATTATAGTAGTTATATTCTTGTACATAGGGGGCAGTATTATAGTAGTTATATTCTTGTACATAGGAGTAGTATTATAGTAGTTATATTCTTGTACATAGGGGCAGTATTATAGTAGTTATATTCTTGTACATAGGAGCAGTATTATAGTAGTTATATTCCTGTACATAGGGGGCAGTATTATAGTAGTTATATTCTTATACATAGGGGGCAGTATTATAGTAATTATATTCTTGTACATAGGGGACAGTATTATAGTAGTTATATTCTTGTACATAGGGACAGTATTATAGTAGTTATATTCTTGTACATAGGGGGCAGTATTATAGTAGTTATATTCTTTGTACATAGGGGCAGTATTATAGTAATTATATTCTTGTACATAGGAGCAGTATTATAGTAGTTATATTCTTGTACATTGGTGCAGTATTATAGTAGTTATATTCTTGTACATAGGGGGCAGTATTATAGTAGTTATATTCTTGTACATAGGAGCAGTATTATAGTAGTTATATTCTTGTACATAGGGGCAGTATTATAGTAGTTATAGTAGTTCTTGTTTGTAGGTGCACATACCACACACCATTTCTTATTAATGTTTTAGACACCTTTAGCACCCAACCAGGGCCGCCATCAGGGCATTACTGCCCTTACTGCTGTATGGGGCCAGGTGAGCAGCAGTACAGAGGGGGGACCCGGGCTCTGTCAGGGCCCCCCTCTTGTGCTTCTGCTGCTCACCGGGCCCCATGGTGTAATAATGCGGCGAGCGCTGTGACGTGCGCCGCATTTGGCGGAACACACCTCAGCGCTGTGTGCATTCCCGGAGCTCCGCAGTCACCGAGCTATTGCTCCTTCATGCTTCTCCTGACCTCTGGTCAGGTGAAGGTGCATACACGATGATGTCATCGCATACGCACCTTCACCTGACCAGAAGTCAGGAGAAGTATGAAGGAGTAGGGGCTGCGTGGCAGTGGAGCTCCGGGAAAGCACCTACAGCGTTGCCAGGACAGCAAAAGCAGAGCTGAG
Organism: Phyllobates terribilis; assembly: GCF_046119375.1. Lineage (NCBI taxonomy): Eukaryota > Metazoa > Chordata > Amphibia > Anura > Dendrobatidae > Phyllobates > Phyllobates terribilis. Next base: position 159,015,549 of record NW_027362768.1, on the reverse strand, counting down.
CCTGCAGGTGATGGTAAGTATGGTCAAACTTTTTTTTTTCCTTTTTCTTTCTTACATGAATTAAATAGGTGAGGGGAGGGGATCTGGAAGTCATGGTGTGAGGGGGGTCTTGAAGTCATGGAGTGAGGGGGGGGCTGCAAGTCATGGAGTGAGGGGGGCTGCAAGTCATGGAGTGAGGGTGGGCTGCAAGTCATGGAGAGGGGGGCTGCAAGTCATGGAGAGGGGGGCTGCAAGTCAAGGAGTGAGGGGGGCTGCAAATGATGTGTAAGGGCGGGATTCAAATGATGGTGTAAGGGGGGGCTGCAAATGATGGAGTGAGGAGGGGGCTGGAAATGATGGAGTGAGGGGGGGCTGCAAATGATAGAGTGGGGGGTGTGGGACTGCAAATGTTGGAGTGGGGGGAAGATGGACTGCAAATGATGTGAGGGGGGGACTGCAAATGATGAAGTACAGTGTGGGGGCATTGAGGTTTCATGAGTGTGACTGATTGAATTGGTGGAAAGAGTACAGGTGCTAACTAATTTATATATTAAGTGAGAAAAGTGGCTATTTATAGTTAGTGGGGGCGCAGTGGTGGATTACAATTTATATTTGGAATTGTGGGTTGCATAATAAGTTATGATATATTAATGGTGGGTGCACGTCTATATTCAGCAGAGTAGAATCGGAAAAAGTGGGGAATGTGCTCTGGAAGCGGTGCTCTAGATAACTGTGTTATTTTATGCAGAGACGAGTCATGGCTGGAAGAAGAGATGGCAGTCTGCACTGATAAAAAAAGAAAAGCAAAGATGAATTATTTCTACTAGAGACGTCACTGGTATGTCAGTGTGTTACCTGTACTCCTACACTATACACAGAGCTCCTGTGTATAATATCACTGTTGTTAACTGTATTACCTGTACACTATATACTATATACAGAGCTCCTGTGTATAATATCACTGGTGTTCACTGTATTCCCTGTACAGTATACAATATATACAGAGCTCCTGTGTATAATGTCACTGGTGATTCCTGTATTACCTGTATACTGACACTATATAGAGAGCTCCCGTGTATATTGGCACTTATGGTAATATTAGTATTGTGTTTTTTTATTAATGATCAGTATTGTACTATTCGGTCACTATGTGGTGGTAATATGTGGTCTGATCATGGTGTGGCAGTATTTCTCCCTTGTTTGTGATATTATTTGGTTACAATGTGGTGGTAATATGTTGTCTGGTCATGGTGTGACAGTATCTGTCCCCTGTATGCAGTATTATTTGGTTACTATTTTGCGGTAATATGTGGTCTGGTCATGGTCTGACGATATTTGTCCCTGTATGTGATATTATCCAGTCACTATGTGGTGGTAATATGTGGTGTGGTCATGGTGTGGTGGGATTTGTTCCTTGTATGTGCTATTATTGGTCATTTAAAAAAATGTATGTGACACATTCTCTTAAAGAAAAATAAATAAAAATATACCTAAAAAGAGTATTGGATATTTTAACAAATGTTTAATAGGTTAGAGGGCCGGCCAGAAGAGTCTCCTTGTTGTGGTGGCGGCTTCAAAAATCTTTTGGCCAAAACAAAAGCTGATGGCTATGTGTGTGATGTGGTGCTCGATGGGAACTGGTAAGGTGTGATTGGTGAGGACGTGGTGCAGAGGTGGAGTTTTTCCAAGAGTGAGGAGTGGGACTGTGGAAGTTTTGAAGTGTGGAGGCGGAGCTGAGGTGGAGGCGGAGTTGTGGGTGGAGCCTGGACGGAGTTTCAAGGGGGCCTGAAAATTTTGCCTGTATGGAGCCCTGATATTCCGGGTCGCAGCCCTGACCCCACTCAATAAGTGTTCCAGTACGTTGAAATTTAGCTGCATAAAAATGGTGTAAAGAGAGCCATGCAAGATTTATTAGAAAGTATAGAAGTGTCTAAAGATGGACACAATTTATAATTTGATGAATCGTTTTCGGCTGCTCACACAGTCGATGGCTTTTGACAATGTATCAGTACTGAAACATCCTTTTATAAATCCTTGTCCTGCCCCGAACTCCCGGCTGATAGCTCTTACCTGCACTCATACATACAGATAAAATGCAGGCATGGACCCTTGCTCCGCCATTGTGGCGTCTACCTGCAGCTTCTCTGGATTTCTTGGAATTGCTGCGTCCTCAGGGATAAGCTGCGGATCCTACGTCTTATTTCAGGCTTCACTGCCAGGGTTAATTAAAGTGCCAGAGCTAAGGCTGCAAAAATCCCTAGAGCTGGAAGGATGAGGGTCATGTGATCTGGGTGTTATCGGGGCGAGGAATTGCTGGGAATAATTACGGGCGAGTTTGTGTTCAGCCTCGTGCGTCACATTTATTGTGCTTGTCTTACAGTTACTAAACGCTTCTCTCCGATCACTCAGGGGTGTAACTATATTGAATGCAGAGGTTGCAGTTGCCTAAGGGGAAACAAAAGTAGCCTTAGGCCCTAATGAAAAAAAATAATGTCATTAAAGACCCATGATGGCTCGGGGGCCCTGTTGGAGATTTTGCATTGGGCCCTATATGTCGTGTTACTCACTGCCCCTCATATACTGTGCTGATGTGAGAGCTGAAATCCGTGAAAACAGTTTCGTGTGTGCAGTCTGAAACAAATGTCCCTTAAAGGGGGAGTCCATGGAAGACACAAAGAGGTATTAATCAAATAGCCCCAAATACTATCAGCACCTCCTCCTCTAGTCCCACAGATTGGCCCCTTTGAATTTGCAAAAAGCCAAGAGATCCCAAACAAGGGGTATGGATGGCCCCCATTAGCATTTTGCGGCCAATTAGTAGACAACGTGGCAACCTTTTTCTATAATTTATTTATTGTAGATCCCATAATTAATTATTAGTTCCTCTGTTATTCCTCCTGAAAGTTTATGAATATTTTTGACACCTTTGGCTTGTACTTATACAATGAGAGCTTCTAATCCTGGGGTCTCAAACTCAGCTGGGTATATGGGCTGCGCATGGAAAAAATTTGAATTTGGGGGGCCGCATTCTTTGTTCAATGTGATATCTTTAATGATACTGACGCACCCCCTGGGCCATGTGCAAGGGATACCCGGAGCCGGATCTCGATGGGGGTAGTAGTCCTTGTGGCGGTGACCCGGTCCGTGCCCAGGGTGTCAAACTAAGTGGCAGTCTATGGCAGAAGATGTTAACTTGGATGTCGACTACGCCACCCGTTGAGTGCGGCTTTGAAGCCGCCGCTGCAGAACAGTCCGCTGAGGCCGGTGGTATGGGTGCAGCGATGATGGTATAACCCCCAACGGGAGGGGTATGGCCTCAGGGCAGCAGGTGAAGATGATGGGGGTTGTGACGGTCAGTAAGAAGAGTCAGAGTCAGGAGATGCAGTTTCAGGGGTTTTACTCACAAGTGTTCTCTCAGTCACTCTGGCCTTGAGTGACCACCCGAGCCGTGCTGCGTCCACCAGGTCCTGGACTCGGCTAACCCCCAGGCAGTTGTGAAGCGTGGTCCTGAGCTCCCTTCCCTCTCTCTGTCTCTGGCCGTTCCCACCAGGGATCCACCTTTGGCCGGCTCCCTCGGGTCTCTTAGTGGTCAAACCTCCTCTGGGTTCCCTGACCCTATGCTTGGTGTGCCTTTCTGGTGGATTTGGTGAGGGTCGTGGCAAATCTTGACCACGACCTCCGGTTCCTGGCTGAGGATAAGTGGCCTCCACCAGTTCGGGTTCCGGTACCCGTGTCCGCCAACCCTTCACCCTTTCTGGTCTGTTTCTGGGTTCTTGGGGTTCCCTCTGTCTTTCTCTCTGGGTCCTTCTTACTCCTCTCTCCTCTGCAGGCTTGGCTCTGGAGCTGGGCCCAGCCGGAGCCACAGCTCCCTGTCAGCCCTCCTGGCTGAACTCTTCTGCTCTGCTTCTCAGGCTAAAAAGACCCTGTCCTAAGATGGTGCCCACCATATATACTCCCTCTATGTGTGAGCCCAGGTGACTAGCACCCAATGAGCTCCTAGCTTTACCCAGACTACTCCCCCTATCTGCCCCTACACTACTGGGATGTTCCACCCCCCTCCCACTCCAGCCAGGGACAGACGCTGTCGTACCTGCACATATACTTGGTGGGAGTACCGTAGTTCTGTCCCCCGGAAATGGGATGTATGTAGTGCATGCAGCCTACTGAGCTCAGTTCCACACTCCATCCTTACCCGGGAGTGGAATACCACACCTCTGGCTTGAGGTGTAATACCCCTGTAGCAGCCGAATCCTCAGGGTGCTACGATACCATTTTTTTTGTATACACCTTTTGAACATTTTTGCCGTGTTTATTTTTGTAAAGCTTGGGTCTTTATGGATGTGGCGATAATAAACGTGCACTTTTTTGTGTTTACTTTAGTTTACATATAAAACAGCATTTTTAGTGCCCAATATTTTTTCATGCTTTATTTTCATTTTTATTTTTTTGATTTTTACAATTTTGTTTCCCCCAATTGGCCACATACAGTAATATTGTCTTACAATTAGCATCATATAGTAATAATGGCAAACATCTTGTAGTAATGTTCCCCATCCAAGTCCCTATCTTGTACTAATGTGCCCCATCCAGCTCCCCATCCTGTGGCTATGTGCCCCATCCAGGTCTCCATCTTGTGGCTGTGTGCCCCATCCAGGTCCCCATCTTGTGGCTATGTGCCCCATCCAGGTCCCCATCTTGTGGCTATGTGCCCCATCCAGGTCCCCATCTTGTGGCTATGTGCCCCATCCAGGTCCCCATCTTGTGGCTATGTGCCCCATCCAGGTCCCCATCTTGTGGCTATGTGCCCCATCCAGGTCCCCATCTTGTGGCTATGTGCCCCATCCAGGTCCCCATCTTGTGGCTATGTGCCCCATCCAGGTCCCCATCTTGTGGCTATGTGCCCCATCCAGGTCCCCATCTTGTGGCTATGTGCCCCATCCAGGTCCCCATCTTGTGGCTATGTGCCCCATCCAGGTCCCCATCTTGTGGCTATGTGCCCCATCCAGGTCCCCATCTTGTGGCTATGTGCCCCATCCAGGTCCCCATCTTGTGGCTATGTGCCCCATCCAGGTCCCCATCTTGTGGCTCTGTGCCCCATCCAGGTCCCCATCTTGTGGCTCTGTGCCCCATCCAGGTCCCCATCTTGTGGCTATGTGCCCCATCCAGGTCCCCATCTTGTGGCTCTGTGCCCCATCCAGGTCCCCATCTTGTGGCTCTGTGCCCCATCCAGGTCCCCATCCTGTGGCTATGTGCCCCATCTAGGTCTCCATCTTGTGGCTATGTGCCCCATCTAGGTCTCCATCTTGTGGCTCTGTGCCCCATCCAGGTCCCCATCTTGTGGCTCTGTGCCCCATCCAAGTCCCCATCTTGTGGCTATGTGCCCCATCCAGGTCCCCATCTTGTGGCTATGTGCCCCATCCAGGTCCCCATCTTGTGGCTATGTGCCCCATCCAGGTCCCCATCTTGTGGCTATGTGCCCCATCCAGGTCCCCATCTTGTGGCTATGTGCCCCATCCAGGTCCCCATCTTGTGGCTCTGTGCCCCATCCAGGTCCCCATCTTGTGGCTCTGTGCCCCATCCAGGTCCCCATCTTGTGGCTCTGTGCCCCATCCAGGTCCCCATCTTGTGACTCTGTGCCCCATCCAGGTCCCCATCTTGTGGCTATGTGCCCCATCCAGGTCCCCATCTTGTGGCTCTGTGCCCCATCCAGGTCCCCATCTTGTGGCTCTGTGCCCCATCCAGGTCCCCATCTTGTGGCTCTGTGCCCCATCCAGGTCCCCATCTTGTGGCTCTGTGCCCCATCCAGGTCCCCATCTTGTGGCTCTGTGCCCCATCCAGGTCCCCATCTTGTGGCTCTGTGCCCCATCCAGGTCCCCATCTTGTGGCTATGTGCCCCATCCAGGTCCCCATCTTGGGGCTATGTGCCCCATCCAGGTCCCCATCTTGTGGCTATGTGCCCCATCCAGGTCCCCATCTTGTGGCTCTGTGCCCCATCCAGGTCCCCATCTTGTGGCTCTGTGCCCCATCCAGGTCCCCATCTTGTGGCTCTGTGCCCCATCCAGGTCCCCATCTTGTGGCTCTGTGCCCCATCCAGGTCCCCATCTTGTGGCTCTGTGCCCCATCCAGGTCCCCATCTTGTGGCTATGTGCCCCATCCAGGTCCCCATCTTGTGGCTCTGTGCCCCATCCAGGTCCCCATCTTGTGGCTCTGTGCCCCATCCAGGTCCCCATCTTGTGGCTCTGTGCCCCATCCAGGTCCCCATCTTGTGGCTATGTGCCCCATCCAGGTCCCCATCTTGTGGCTCTGTGCCCCATCCAGGTCCCCATCTTGTGGCTCTGTGCCCCATCCAGGTCCCCATCTTGTGGCTCTGTGCCCCATCCAGGTCCCCATCTTGTGGCTCTGTGCCCCATCCAGGTCCCCATCTTGTGGCTCTGTGCCCCATCCAGGTCCCCATCTTGTGGCTCTGTGCCCCATCCAGGTCCCCATCTTGAGGCTATGTGCCCCATCCCGGTCCCCATGTTGTGGCTCTGTGCCCCCTGTGCTTTTCTTCACACACATAAAATAGAAAAAAAAAGATGATTCTCACCTGTCCTCCGTTCCCTCGGCGGCCTTCCTGCAGATGTGGCCCGCAGGCACCACAGAGTCAGACCCCTTGACGATCCCGACCTGGTCCAGGAGGAGCCGCCGACAGCAGCGCTGCATTGCCGCACAGAGACTGTCTCCCAGCACAGCATTTCCAATGTCAGCCGCCGGCCAATCAGAGGCCAGCAGCTGACATCTGCATATGGCAATGACGTCATACTCGCTGCGCCGACACGCAGATATCAGCTGCTGGCCTCTGATTGGCCGGCGGCTGGCATTGGAAATGCTGTGCTGGGAGACAGTCTCTGCGCGGCAATGCAGCGCTGCTGTCGGCGGCTCCTCCTGGACCTGGCCAGGGTCATCAAGGGGTCTGTGCATAAAGCAGCCTCAGGGGCCGCGTGTTTGAGGCCCCTGGTCTAATCAGTGCAGTCAGCAATGGTAAATCTTAGGTGTTGAATTAGCTATACAGTCCAAGAGGAACAATGAAGGAACAGCACAAGAGAAGTATTACTAAATAATCTGCAGAACTGGAGGAACAGCAAATGAGAAGTGATAAAAAATAATCTGCAGAAGTGTTATTATGGTGAATACCCAAACAGACACATCAGGAGGGAAGACTGATCCTCTTTACGGCGGGATTGGCAGTGAAGGGAATGGCTCATAGGTCTGCGGAGTCTCCATGTAATGGAGTTAAGGGTCACAATGGGGTCAGAGATCAGCGATAGCATTACCCCTCTCCCCATTATTTCCTAGTGTATTAGGTGATGCTGCATCTGACCCTCCGAGTCTTTGTTACACCTTATCTTCTGCACCATTGATGGGATTTTCTGTTGCAGAAGTCTCCTGTCCATTATTTACAGCACTACTTGTTCTCTGCTCATTAAATGCATCTTGAAATGTGATATTATTGCTCTGCTGGGGTCTGATTACCAACCAAGAAATAATTACATTTTTATGCAATATCCAAGATAAGCAAATACACTGTGTGCAGAATAGATTAGGCACATGAGTATTTTGATCACATGATACTTTCTATACATGTTGTCCTACTCCAAGCTGCATAGGCTTGAAAGCCAACTACCAATTAAGTAAATCTGGTGATGTGCATCTCTGTAATGAGGAGGGGTGTTGTCTAATGACATCAACACCCTATATAAGGTGAGCTTAATTATTAGGCAACTTCCTTTCCTTTGGCAAAATGGGTCAGAAGAGAGATTTGATGGGATCTGAAAAGACCAAAATTGTGAGATGTCTTGCAGAGGATGCAGCAGTCTTGAAATTTCCAAACTTTTGAAGCGTGATCACCGAACAATCAAGCGTTTCATGGCAAATAGCCAACAGGGTCGCAAGAAGTGTGTTGGCCAAAAAAGGAGCAAAATAACTGCCCATGAATTGAGGAAAATCAAGCGTGAAGCTGCCAAGATGCCACTCGCCACCAGTTTTGTCATATTTCAGAGCTGCAACGTTACTGGAGTATCAAAAAGCACAAGGTGTGCGATACTCAGGGACACGGCCAAGGTAAGGAAGGCTGAAAAACCACCACCTGTGAACAAGAAACATAAGATAAAACGTCAAGAATGGGCCAAGAAATATCTTAAGACTGATTTTTCAAAGGTTTTATGGACTGATGAAATGAGAGTGACTCTTGATGGGCCAGATGGATGGGCCAGAGGCTGGATCAGTAAAGGGCAGAGAGCTCCACTCCAACGCCAGCAAGGTGGAGGTGGGGTACTGGTATGGGCTGGTATCATCAAAGATGAACTTGTGGGTCCTTTTCGGGTTGAGGATGGAATGAAGCTCAACTTCCAGACCTACTGCCAGTTTCTGGAAGACAACTTCTTCAAACAGTGGTACAGGAAGAAGTCGGTATCGTTCAAGAAAAACATGATTTTCATGCAGGAAAATGCCCCATCACATGCATCCAACTACTCCACAGCGTGGCTGGCCAGTAAAGGTCTAAAAGAAGAAAAAATAATGACATGGCCCCCTTGTTCACCTGATCTGAACCCCATAGAGAACCTGTGGTCCATCATAAAATGTGAGATCTACAGGGAGGGAAAACAGTACACCTCTTGGAACAGTGTCTGGGAGGCTGTGGTGGCTGCTGCACACAATGTTGATCGAAAACAGATCAAGCAACTGACAGAATCTATGGATGGAAGGCTGTTGAGTGTCATCATAAAGAAAGGTGGCTATATTGATCACTAATTTTTTTGGGGTTTTGTTTTTGCATGTCAGAAATGTTTATTTCTAAATTTTGTGCACTGATATTGGTTTACCTGGTGAAAATAAACAAGTGAGATGGGATTATATTTGGTTTTTATTAAGTTGCCTAATAATTCGGGACAGTAATTGTTACCTGCACAAACAGATATCCTCCTAAGATAGCCAAATCTAAAAAAAAAACACTCCAACTTCCAAAAATATTAAGCTTGGATAGTTATGAGTCTTTTGGGTTGATTGAGAACATAGTTGTTGATCAATAATAAAAATAATCCTCTAAAATACAACTTGCCTAATAATTCTGCACACAGTGTAGTGCAAAGCTGGCAGAGCGAATCAAGGATCCGATTATATCCTGCCCAGGCTGATGCTACTGCAGAATGACGACAGCTGGGTACAGAGCATCCACCCCCTTACAGAAATGATGCAAGAGGAGCATAGAGCCAATTTATAAGGGCATATGTGTCAGTCTTCACTGAAGATCTGGCATTTTATTCATGAACTAGGAAGCTTTGGAAGAACACAGAGGAATGGTAGAAAGACGGAAGAAAATCGCTAGAAATGAGGAGTTCATGATAGGAATGAAAACAGTACCTGCAAATTATGTGTTATTGGGGGGAGGGAGAGGGGATTTATCATGTTGAATGTAGAAATTTAGTCAGAGAAATAACAATATACCATAAAGACAAGAGGCAGCAGGTGGAGAGCAAGAGTGAGGGAGGGTGAAGGGATTAGCCGTAGCCCCTGATGTCTCTGTGCCCCATTGTTGTGCAGGCAGAGCTGTGAACACTAAGCCACGACTCCTGCAGCATACATACGTCATGATGGCAGCGCTCACCTGTCCCAGCGGAGCGCGCGAGGCTTGATGTGATAATGAGCCGGGGTGACATTTCGCAGAGTGTTTTCACATAACAGCTCCCCAGGGCTGCGCAGAAAAGAAGCCGATACTTTCTATTAAATGTTCTCAAAATCTTGTTTTTCTGCCCCCGCTGGAAAACATCGCTGCCCATCCCCCGGGAAATGGGGGGAAGATGATGGAATATTGTGCACTTCACATGTTAATAGCGGGAACCAAACTACAACCTGAGGATGAAAGCTGCTGTTCCTGTAAGGGCGCAGTCACACGGCCGTATAAATCAGAGCCAGATCAGGACGCAGTGCACGGACTGGCCGGCGGCTCTCCCCACCTGAGCGTGACAACTGCATAGAAATACATGAAGCTCTCACCAGTGGCGTAACTAGAGTCCGATGGGCCCCGATGCAAGATTTGGACAGGGCCTCCCCATCCTGGTATATATGTCCCTTATCCGGGGCCCCGTCCCAACCTTGTGTGTGTGTGTGTGTGTGTGTGTGTGTGTGTGTGTGTGTGTGTGTGTGTGTGTGTGTGTGTGTATATATATATATATGTATGTATGTATATATGTATGTATGTATGTATATATGTATGTATACAGTACAGACCAAAAGTTTGGACACACCTCATTTAAAGATTTTTCTGTATTTTCATGACTATGAAAATTGTACATTCACACTGAAGGCATCAAAACTATGAATTAACACATGTGGAATTATATACTTAACAAAAAAGTGTGAAACAACTGAAAATATGTCTTATATTCTAGGTTCTTCAAAGTAGCCACCTTTTGCTGATGACTGCTTTGCACACTCTTGGCAGTTTCTTGATGAGCTTCAAGAGGTAGTCACCGGAAATGGTTTTCACTTCACAGGTGTGCCCTGTCAGGTTTAATAAGTGGGATTTCTTGCCTTATAAATGGGGTTGGGACCATCAGTTGTGTTGTGCAGAAGTCTGGTGGATACAGAGCTGATAGTCCTACTGAATAGACTGTTAGAATTTGTATTATGGCAAGAAAAAAGCAGCTAAGTAAAGAAAAACGAGTGACCATCATTACTTTAAGAAATGAAGGTCAGTCAGTGCGAAAAATTGGGAAAACTTTGAAAGTGTCCCCAAGTGCAGTTGCAAAAACCATCAAGCCCTACAAAGAAACTGGCTCACATGAGGACCGCCCCAGGAAAGGAAGACCAAGAGTCACCTCTGCTTCTGAGGATAAGTTTATCTGAGTCACCAGCCTCAGAAATCGCAGGTTAACAGCAGCTCAGATTAGAGACCAGGTCAATGCCACACAGAGTTCTAGCAGCAGACACATCTCTACAACACCTGTTAAGAGGAGACTTTGTGCAGCAGGCCTTCATGGTAAAATAGCTGCTAGGAAATCACTGCTAAGGACAGGCGACAAGCAGAAGAGACTTGTTTGGGCTAAAGAACACAAGGAATGGACATTAGACCAGTTGAAATCTGTGCTTTGGTGTGATGAGTCCAAATTTGAGATCTTTAGTTCCAGCCACCGCGTCTTTGTGCGATGCAGAAAAGGTGAACGGATGGACTCTACATGCCTGGTTCCCACCGTGAAGCATGGAGGAGGAGGTGTGATGGTGTGGGGGTGCTTTTCTGGTGACACTGTTGGGGATTTATTCAAAATTGAAGGCATACTGAACCGGCATGGCTACCACAGCATCTTGCAGCGGCATGCTATTCCATCCGGTTTACGTTTAGTTGGACCATAAATTATTTTTCAACAGGACAATGACCCCAAACACACCTCCAGGCTGTGTAAGGGCTATTTGACCAAGAAGGAGAGTGATGGGGTGCTACGCCAGATGACCTGGCCTCCACAGTCACCAGACCTGAACCCAATCGAGATGGTTTGGGGTGAGCTGGACCGCAGAGTGAAGGCAAAAGGGCCAACAAGTGCTAAGCATCTCTGGGAACTCCTTCAAGATTGTTGGAAGACCATTTCCGGTGACTACCTCTTGAAGCTCATCAAGAGAATGCCAAGAGTGTGCAAAGCAGTCATCAAAGCAAAAGGTGGCTACTTTGAAGAACCTAGAATATAAGACATATTTTCAGTTGTTTCACACTTTTTGGTTAAGTATATAATTCCACATGTGTTAATTCATAGTTTTGATGCCTTCAGAGTGAATATACAATTTTCATAGTCATGAAAATACAGAAAAATCTTTAAATGAGAAAGTGTGTCCAAACTTTTGGTCTGTACTGTATATGTATGTATATGCTGTATGTACACATATATATACAGCTGAAACCAGAAGTTTCCATACACTATATAAAAAGACACATATGCTTGTTTTTCTCAATATCTGACATGAAATCTGAATAAATCTTTCCCGTTTTAGGTCAATTGGGATTATCATAATTTTTAATATTTGCCAAATGCCAGAATAATGAGAGAGAGAATGTTTTAAGGCATTTTTATTACTTACTGCAAAGTCAAAATTTTATGCACACTAAGATTACTATGCCTTTAAAAATTCTGGACAGCCCATATGATGATGTCATGTGTTTGGAAGCTTCTGATAGTTTTTTTAGCAACATCTGAGTTAATTAGAGACACACCTGTGGATGTATTTTAATGCACACCTGAAACACACTACTTCTTTGTGTAGCATCATGGGAAAGTCTAAAGAAATCAGCCAAGATATCAGGAAGAGAATTGTGGACTTGCACAAGTCTGGCTCATCCTTGGGTACAATTTCAAGATACTTGAAGGCGCCTCGTTCATCTGTACAAACAATTATACGCAAGTACAAACAAGATGGGAATCTCCAGCCATCATACTGCTCAGGAAGGAGACAGGTTCTGTGTCCCAGAGATGAACATGCTTTGGTCCGACTTGTGCATATCAACCCAAGGACAAAAGCAAAAGACCTTATGAAGATGATGGCCGAAGCTGGTAAGATTGTGTCAATATCCACAGTGAAACGAGTACTGTATCAACATGGGCTGAAAGGCCACTCTGCCAGGAAGAAGCCATTACTCCAAAAGAAACATAAAAAAGCCAGATTAATGTTTGCAAATGAACACAGGAACAAAGACCTTGATTTTTGGAGACATCTCCTGTGGTCTGATGAAACTAAAATTGAACTTTTTGGGCATAATGACCATCATTACGTTTGGAGGAAAAAGGGAGAAGCTTGGAAGCCTAAAAACACCATCCCAGATGTGAAACACGGGGGTGGCAGCATCATGTTGTGGGGTTGTTTTGCTGCAGGAGGGACTGGTGTACTTCACAAAATAGATGGCATCATAAGAAAAGAAGATTATGTGGCAATACTAAAGCAACATCTCAAGACATCAGCCAGGAAGCTAAAGCTTGGGCGGAAATGGGTCTTCCAAATGGACAATGACCCGAAGTATAATGCCAAAATGGTAACAAAGTGGCTTAAGGATAACAAAGTCAATGTTTTGGAGTGGCCATCACAAAGCCCTGATCTCAATACTATTGAAAATTTATGGGCAAAGCTGAAAAGGCTGGTGCGAGCAAGGCGACCTTCAAACCTGGATCAGCTACACCCGTTTTGTCAGGAGGAATCGGCCCAAATTCCGACCAACTATTGTGAGAAGCTTGTGGAAGGATATCCCAAACGTTTGACCCAAGTCATTCAGTTTAAGGGCAATTGTACCAAATACTAATGAAATGTATGTAAACTTTTGACTAAGCAGTAAGTAATAAAAATGCATTAAAACATTCTCTCTCTCTCCCTCATTATTCTGGCATTTGGCAAATATTAAAAATTCTGGTAATCCTAACTGACCTAAAACGGGAAAGGTTTATTCTGATTTAATGTCAGATATTGAGAAAAACATGCGTGTGTCTTTTTATATAGTGTATGTAAACTACTGGTTTCAACTGTATATATGTCTTCAATCCTGGTATATATCTCCCCCATCCTGGTATATATCTCCCCCGTTCTGCCACTGTTTTTAATAGCATTGAAAAAAAAAATAAACCATTACACTCACCTTCCCTAAGCTCCACCACCGCGCTGCGTCCTCTTCTGAAGCCAGTAGCTGACTTCAGCTTGCAAGCGATGGGAGCGGATGACGTCACTGCCATGTGCCTCCAGTCACGTGCACGCCAACGTCACCTGCTCGCCTCTGATTGGCCGGCATCGTGTATTGCTGAGCATGGAACCGACTGGTCTGTGCACCACAATACAATACAACTAGATGTGCGTCCGAGGAAGTTTCTGCTGGCGTCAGCGGACTGCTCACCCGCACGGGAGTGGGCATGACCTCTGTGACCGTTGTCATTACACCCCTGGCTGTCACACTCAGGTAGGCAGAGCCTCCGGCCAGTCCATGCTCTGCAGGCCTATCTCAGTCCAATTTATATGACCGTCTGACTGCACCCTAATCCTGGTAATATATGACACATTGATACAATTCAGACTGATACATTGTGCATCCTGAAGATAGTAAACCCGCAAGGGCTGATTCCTCTCTCCGCTGTACCAGTCTGCCCCTGCTAGTTCATTTATTGTACTTGCACATTATACACACATGGTCAAAATGGCACCCCTCGTTTAATGAATGAAAAACCCACAATGGTCACAGAAATAACTTGAATCTGACAAAAGTAATAATAAATTAAAAATATATGAAAATGAACAAATGAAAGTCAGACATTGCTTTTCAACCCTGCTACCACAGAATTAAAAAAAAAAATTAAACTCATGAAATAGGCCTGGACAGAAATGATGGTACCCCTGAAAATAATGTGACAAAAGAGACACCATTGTTGAAAAAAATCATAAAAAAGCCATACTGGAATTTGCCAAACTACATGTTGACAAGCCACAAAGCTTCTAGGAGAATGTCCTATGGACAGATGAGACAAAAATGGAAGTTTTTGGCAAGGCACATCAGCTCTATGTTCACAGACAGAAAAATGAAGCATATCAAGAAAAGAACACTGTCCCTACTGTGAAACATGGAGGAGGCTCTGTTATATTCTGGGGCTGCTTTGCTGCATCTGATACAGGGTGTCTTGAATCTGTGCAGGGTACAATGAAATCTCAAGACTATCAAGGGATTCTAGAGAGAAATGTGCTGCCCAGCGTCAGAAAGCTTGGTCTCAGTCGGAGGTCATGGGTCTTGCACCACGATAATGACCCAAAACACACAGCTAAAAACACCCAAGAATGTCTAAGAGGAAAACATTGGACTATTCTGAAGTGGCTTCTATGAGCCCTGACCTAAATCCTATTGAGCATCTTTGGAAAGAGCTGAAACATGCCGTCTGGAAAAGGCAACCTTCAAACACGAGACAACTTTAGCAGTTTGCTCATGAGGAGTGGGCCAAAATACCTGTCAAGAGGTGCAGAAGTCTCATTGACAGTTACAGGAATCGAGCGGTTCCTGTCACTCACTGAGCGCAGCTCCGGGCTTGCTCGCTGCAGCGAGTCATTCTCCTTGGCGTGAGTGGTCAGATGGATTACAGCGGGGGACATAAGTTTTTTTTTATTTTATTCTTATTTTTACACTAGGATACAGCGGGAGCAGAATACTACTCTCATCATTGTCCCTTGCTCACGCTGATCACAGCGCAAGCAGGGGACAATGATGAGGGCAGCGCTCAGCACCCGGCACTTGGGAACAGCGTTAGCTGTACACTGATTCACAGGCGCCAGTACGTGTGATCCTGATGCAGCACATAGGCGGCACACGGACATCTCCGGTACTGGTTTTCCAATACTGGAAATATCCGGACGTCTGAAAGACGCGTAAGTCAAAATTTTCCATGCCAATATCTCTTCTTGTTTTAGCCACTTCTGCTCCTGCCCTCTTCTAGCTGGATCCTGCAAGCCATTGTTAACAGCTATGGAGCTGTCATTTAGTCCCAGAGTCACCTCAGCTCCATAGTAAGGGTTCGTGCAGACGACCATAGTTTCGGTCCAAGTGTGATCCGTCAAAACATCTGATGACACTCGGACCACTGTTATTCTATGGGGTCGTGCACATGTGAAATTTTTTCTTCAGACCGAGTGATCCAAGAAAAAATCACAGCATGCAAGATTTGCTTCCAGTAATCAGATGGCAATCTCCCATTCATGTCTATGGATCCTTGGAAAACATTGGACCAAACTACTGTAGGATGACATCCCAGTGTGGTCCTATATTAACGGACTGACAGAATGGAGAATATAGAGAAACTATTTTTTTAATTCTCCACCTCCGAGAAAAACAGATCGCACTCTGATCACACTCTAATCAGAATCTAATTAGCATAATCGGACTGTTTTTCTTGGATGGAGACCATGCGGTCATCTGCACCCGACCTAAGGCACAGTCCCTGCTCTCCTCCCCTGTCTTTAAGGCTCTTCCCATCACACTGAGCTCAATGTAAGATATTATGTATGGCAGTTTGGGATGAATCCAATGTCTTAAACGGGTTGTCCACTATTCGAATAATTTTCTTTCAATTGTTATATTCCACAATGTAAAAAAACAAAACAACTTATACTCACCTCTGGTGCTCTCCCAGAGCTCGTGTAATGTTATGTCACGGGAGCCCTGCAGCCAGTCAGCAGTTTCTAATGCACCGCTTCACTCTCATCTCCTTCGGACAAAACTGACACCCGGCAGCAGTGAGAGTTGCTGCTTTTTCTGACTTTCTCTGGATGTTACTTACATCCGGAGGAATTGAGAGTAAAGCATCCCATTAGCAGCCACTGATTGGCCCCAGAGCTCACCTGACATGTGTAGCATTGGCGTCTCTGCCTCCTGCCTGGCAGAGACGCCGTCCCCCTTACCGTTGCGGTCCTGCGCCGGCGTCTTCCCTGCAGCTGCTGCTTGTGCACGCAGCTTCCCTGGCCCTGTGCTTAGGGCGCGCGCGCGCTCCCGCCCTCTTGAAGGGGCCGCGTGCGCCGTCCTAAAAAGTCCCCGGCCAATGCCCGGAGGACTTCCCCTATAAAAGGCACCTCCTCCAATATGGAGGTGCCCGTGCAAGGTAGTAGCTTTGTGTGTGATACTCTGCTTCAGCCCTCAGGTCCCGCTGCTAGCCTGACTACCAGTCCAGCCCGCCAGCCAGACTACAAGTCCAGCCCGCCAGCCAGTCTACAAGTCCAGTCAGCCATCCGGACTACTAGTCCAGTCCGTCTGCTTGTCTACTCTGCAGCCCGATAGTCTGCCTACTGCCAGT
Source organism: Phyllobates terribilis (assembly GCF_046119375.1). NCBI lineage: Eukaryota > Metazoa > Chordata > Amphibia > Anura > Dendrobatidae > Phyllobates > Phyllobates terribilis. The sequence goes on along the minus strand of NW_027362768.1, from coordinate 158,998,744 downwards.
CCGCCAGTCTGTCTATGGGCTCTGCCCGCCTGCTTACCTGGAAGCACCTGCCCGTTACCTGCTGTGCCTGCCAGCCAGCCTACCTGGAGGCTACTGCCTGTTACCTGCCGTGCCTGCCAGCCTGCTTACCTAGAAGCACCTGCCTGTTACCAGCCGTGCCTACCAGCCAGCCTACCTGGAGGCTCCTGCCTGTTACCTGCCGTGCCTGCCAGTCCGTCTGCCCGGATCACCCGCCAGCCTGCCTGCCGTGCTCATCTGCTGTACCGGTCAGTCCCTGCCTTCTGACCCGTGGGAGTCACCTGCTCTCATACCAGTTCGGTCCCAGAGTAGCACCTGGTCCCTCTGCTCGGTCCCTCCCTGGTCACGGAGTTGATTGAGCCGCCATATGACCTTGGTCGGTCCGAGTTGATACCTAGTTACGCCCCTCTGGTCCCTCCTTGCACCGCAGCACAGAGGTTCCACCACCCGGATCCGTAACAACATGATACAGTCAAGCAAGCCCTGGGAGACCCAGCACTGACACCAGAGAGGGGAGTATAGGCTGTTTTGATTTTACATTGGGGAATATAGCAATTGAGAGTAGTGGACACCCCCTTTAAAGAAAATCTATCATGTTGAAAATAGTATATGATCCCACGGGCAGGATGTGATGTGTGGAGCTGATCAGATTAATAGACATTTTGTGGGAAAAGATTTAGTAATACTTGAATTTTAATCATTGAAATCCCCGGTGTTTGTATGTATGAGTCCTGTGGGCGTTCCTAGTCATTGATTGACAGTTTTCCATGTAGAGATAGCTGTCAATCACTGACTAGGACCGCCCACTGGACTCATACATACAAACCCCAGGGATATCAATGATTAAAATGAAAGTTTTACTGAATCTTATCCCACAAACCCATATATTGTTCTGCTCAGCTTCTCCTTCTCTAGACCATGCTGTCCGCAGACCGGACTGATTGTACAGCTTGACGAGATAAAATCTGTAACAGACCCCCCACCCGCTATGTCAGAGGTGCCTTTGGGTCCCATAAGGTACAAGGTCTGGGCGCACCCTCTATAGTTTTGCCTCCTTTTGTAACATTGTGACATCAGCACTCTCTCCTCACATGTGGGGGACATCTCGCAGCCATTTTCTGGGTACGCTTGCTTTGTGAAAATAGGATATTACTTTTTATGTTGAAGAGGCTTCCAGCTCCGGGGACGGGCGCTGCATGCAGCAGATGAATGGAAGCCTTTGTACCAGTCTAATAATGTAATGAGCATTCACGTGTGTGCGGCTGGTACTGCGTGTCCTGTAATGGACACAAAATGCTGGATAACAAGTGACGGCGAATCAGAACCTGCCCCCTCTTTATAGACAATTACTGGAAATATCTGACAAAGGAGAACTACAAATTACAAATTGAACGTAATGGCTGTGGCAGATAAGCTGCAGGCGTCGGGTACCCTGGAGGCAAAGTCTGAATTTGGGACTCAATGTATTAAAATTTCAAGGGATTGTCCAGAACTTTTACATTGATGGCCTGCGATAGGTAATCAATATCTGATCATTGGAGGTGCGACACCCGGCACCCTCGCCAATCAGTTGTTTTCGGTGCCAGCCACGTCCGGAAGTGCTCAGATGCGGAGCTGCACACCACAGATCCATTAACTGTATAGTTGCTGCAGCCGGCCATATATTGATGACCTCTCTTAATGCAAAAGTCCCAGACACCCCCTTTAATAACAGTATTGCATAGTATAGGATCAGAAGAAGAGGAGTCTGGAACTGTCCGGAGTGCTGAACCAAAACTCCAGCATTACAGGGGGCAGCAGGGGCCCCAACTCTGCAGTCTGACTCCTAATTTCTGCATAGGTAAATGCAATCTTGTCATTGCCATATCGGACTGGTGAGTATAATCTGTTACTCCCTGTTATCAGCCATTTCAGGCTTGGGACAGGATGACTGTAGTCAATTAGGACAAGTGAGTAAAATGTATTTCCTCCTATTACTAGCCATCAAAGGAAGACTCCCAGCAGAAAATGTAGCCAATAATCCTTTTTTATGAAGTATCTAGTGAAGGTGCATTCAAATAGTCACTGTTTGCCATGTTCCCCAGTTTCCAGCGTCGCTCCGCTCCTCTTCCTTATCACTGTGATTTCAAATCAGATTAGCCGGATCATACAGAAGTCACTTTCACAATGTAATTCTATGGATCCACATATAAACCCTTGAGTGATCCAGCCAGCCAGATCCAAAGTCATGTGATCCGGGAGAGGAGTGGAGCAGCGCTGGGAACCGGGGATGACAGCGATCGGTAAGTCTTCTACTGCACCTACACCACATCACATGCGGATATAGAAAGGATTAGGGGATATGTTTTTGCACTGGCAGCACATACTGTGCAGAAACTATATATGGGCCCCTTACAGTCCATAATACACAATTCCACCTGCTTTGGAGCTGGTAGTGCCCCCCTCACCTCTTTTTGCACTGGCAGCACATACTGTGCAGAAACTATATATGGGCCCCTTACAGTCCATAATACACAATTCCACCTGCTTTGGAGCTGGTAGTGCCCCCCTCACCTCTTGTGCCCCTGTGCGGCTGCACCAATAATATATTCGCCCCTGCATTTTTGCAAGAAGGGCTTCCTTAGGGGTGGAGAATGACTGGCTGTAGGACAGGTGGAAGCAATCGATTGCTCCCTGTTATCAGCTATTTCAGGCTGGGCAGAATCTGGCTGCAGGATAGGTCACTACAATCGATTGCTCCCTGTTATCATCTATTTCAAGTTTGGGAGAATCTGGCTGTAGAACACTTTCATGCAATCTATTGCTCCCTGTTATCATCCACTCCAGGCTCAGGAGAAGATAACTGTAGGATATATAAGGATACTTTAATGCAAGGTTTCTCATCAGTATATGTTACCCCCATTTATATAACTGACTTATTTTATTGCGACTCCACCCCCTCACCCCAAAACGACAGTAATCAGAAAATATATTAAAGACGCCGATTCTGAATCGGTCACTTTTATGTTTCTACGCTATTACATCCCCCCCCCACTGTGCAGCTGCAAACGCTCTGTGTGCTGTTTACTGATGCATGGCGGGGACTCCTAAGCGAGAGCACATAATGGGGAGGACTCCTAAGCGAGCGCACATAATGAGGAGGACTCCTAAGCGAGCTCACACATAATAGGGAGGACTCCTAAGCGAGCGCACATAATGGGGAGGACTCCTAAGCGAGCTCACACATAATGGGGAGGACTCCTAAGCGAGCTCACACATAATGGGGAGGACTCCTAAGCGAGCGCACATAATGAGGAGGACTCCTAAGCGAGCTCACACATAATGAGGAGGACTCCTAAGCGAGCTCACACATAATGAGGAGGACTCCTAAGCGAGCACACATAATGAGGAGGACTCCTAAGCGAGCTCACACATAATGAGGAGGACTCCTAAGCGAGCTCACACATAATGAGGAGGACTCCTAAGCGAGCACACATAATGGGGAGGACTCCTAAGCGAGCGCACATAATGGGGAGGATTCCTAAGCGAGAGCACATAATCGGGAGGACTCCTAAGCGAGCGCACCTAATGAGGAGGACTACTAAGCGAGTGCACATAGTGAGAAGGATTTCTAAGTGAGAGCACATAATAGGGAGGACTCCTAAGCAAGCGTACATAATAAGGGGGACTTCTAAGTGAGTGCACATACTGGGGAGGACTCCTGGGTCGTATTCATCAGCGCGCAGCACTGGCTTCATTTGTGGGCGCTCAGCGGGAAATGAAAGAGAGTAGAAACATGAGTAGAATCTGAGTCTTTTTATCTATTTACTGATTACTGTAGTTTTAGAGCATTTTTTGAGATAACAGCGTCCCTTTATAGCTTTGTTATTACAGTATGGACACCTGTAGAAAAAAATGCAGCATTAATGTTATGTGTGAACACGGCCTTAATGAGCGGAAGAGTGGCCACGTTTCTTTTAGTAGATGCTTCTTTTTTCAGTTTCCATGGATCATAGACAAGAAGGGGAAAAGGAGTTTGTAACTTTGTTGTTTTCCTCATTGCACAATGTCACTATGAAGATGCATTTCCTCTGCCATCACCTGAGAGAAATATCACAAACAGCCACAATGCAAATATATTCCCCTTCCGTAATTGCAGGTTACATGACCATAGAATCGCTATACAGTTTCTTGTTGAAGATGAAAGTCCCCAATGACTGACACTTCACTTCGGGTCCAGGGAGACAGATACCCAGCGAGGGGCGGGTGATGCTGCCAGACACTTAGTTTTTGGAATTCGCTATAAAATCCTTCTTATATCTCTGAGAGCTTCACAGATTATTAGTGACACCGAGTCTGAGAGATGCTGAAGAGGACTGGAGGGAAGGAGGTAAAAAGAGAAGAGGAGAGATGAAGAGGGACCAGGATGAAAGGAAGAAAGAAAGAAATGTCAATGGAATATGTGAAGTACGAGCAGAAACTGTGAGAGTGGAGAACAAAGCAAAGACATCAAAATCCCCAGACCCCGCAGATCTGTGTGACGTCCTCACCGCTACCCTCCCCTCAAACCGAAGCAAATAAACACATACAAGCAACACATCAAACCCAAAAATCCTACGGTCCCATCCTATGGTGATACCCAGCCTAGGTCTTGCTTTCCTCTGGGCACTCCAACACATGTCCTCTGCGTTATAATTAATGTTCACCAATCTGCTTTCTTTTAGATCCTGAATTCTGTGCTAAATTTCATCCTCTATTTGCATAGAGAGATTTATATAAAAATCATAGCTCCTCTATCTTCAGCTACAGCAAAAGGGGCTTTGTGTATGGGAAAATACATGGCAAGATTCTCTGTGTCTAAAATCAGGCCACCACTAGAGGGAGATTTCTGCATAGAGATACATGATAAGAATCTATCTGCAGCCACCACTAGGGGGAGCTCCCCGTATACAGAGATATATGATAAGATTCTGCCTGCAGCCACCACTAGGGGGAGCACCCTTTATATAGAGATATATGATAAGATTTTGCTTGCAACCACCACTTGGGGGAGCTCCCTGTATATAGAGATACATGATAAGAATCTATCTGCAGCTACCACTAGGGGGAGCTCCCTGTATATAGAGATACATGATAAGATTCTGTCTGCAGCTACCACTAGGGGGGAGCTCCCTGTATATAGAGATACATGATAAGATTCTGTCTGCAGCCACCACTAGGGGGAGCTCCCTGTATATAGAGATACATGATAAGATCCTGTATGCAGTCACCACCAGGAGGAACTCCCTATATACAGAGATACATGATAAGATTGTGTCTGCAGCCACCACTAGAGGGAGCTCCCTGTATACAGAGATACATGATAAGATTCTGTCTGCAGTCACCACTAGGGGGAGCTCCTTGTATACAGAGATACATGATAAGATTCTGTCTACAGTCACCACTAGGGGGAACTCCCTGTATACAGAGATACATGATAAGATTCTGTCTACAGTCTCCACTAGGGGGAGCTCCCTGTATACAGAGATACATGATAAGATTCTGTCTGCAGCTACCACTAGAGGGAGCTACCTGCATACAGAGATACATAATATTGTGTCTGCAGCCACCACTAGGGGGAGCTCCCTGTATATAGATGCATGATAATCTTCTATCTGCAGTCACCACTAGGGGGAGCTCCCTGTATACAGATGCATGATAATATTGTGTGGCTTGAAGCCACTGTTAGGGGGAGCTCCCTGCAGCCACCACTAGAGGGAGCTCCCTGCATACAGAGATACATGATAAGATTTTGTCTGCAGTCACCACTAGAGGGAGCTCTCTGTATACATCTCTGAATTATATAATTGTGTCTGCTTGCAGCCACCACTAGGTGGAGTTGCCTGCATACAGAGATACATAATATTGTGTTTGCCTTAAGCCACTAGAGGGCATGGATTTATACAGCTAGTATTATACACAATAGAAGTTGCAAACGTTGAATGTACACGCTCCCTCTTGTGGTGGCTACAGGTAACCACTATCTAATAGAAAGCAGGGGAAGCCAGAGAACCTGACGGCCAGAATGATCAGGCCCTGGTCCTCAGCATGAATTTTTAGAATAGGTGACATGGTTGATGACCTCACCCTCGAACTACACTCCTTCAGGGGATTGGTTGGTTCAGGCACATAAACCCCCTAGGGAATATTTCCACCATCAACAAGTCGGCCACTATGTTATTCATTACCTGGGCTCCCAAACTGTGAAACTATTTTCTGTGGGTCTCCCTAGCGCTAGGGGCCCATCTAGCATCCTCATACACTTCATGCACACCTACCATAGACACTGATGATTTGTTCCTTTACCTATCGTTTCTAAAATCCTTTTTTTTTTTACTCACCTCTGCACCCCTACAGAATATCAGTGGGGAGAAAACCCCTCCTATATAAGTGAATCATATTGCAAAAAGCAATGAAAGAACGGGGGTTGAAAATTACATATCGTCACACAAGGCTCAGATATCTGATTTTGAGACTACGTGGCCCATTATTAGAGGCAATAAATCCTGATGTTTCCTCTAAAATTAACACCAGGGTTAAATATATTAGATAATAATGCACATTATCTAGGTTTCCTTTAATTATACTCGTAAAAATTAATTCTGAAATATGGCAGTTTTGATTTTGGCCACTAGATGTCAGTGTTATCTTCTAAAGAAGCTCCCAGCTTTACAGCGTGCTGTGATACTGAAGGTTAGTCATTTCTTTAGTGCCATTTGGTGGTTCCTACGGGTCGGAAGAGCTGGCAATCAGTGCAGTGCCAGCCTCCTGGTTATTTTAATGCACGTGTACTGTCGGCCTGGCGGTGTTTGGCATGTATCACAATCACTACGTCCTACTGACGGCCCAATGAGAAGACTTGCTGTTCACAGAGGCCTGAAGGATGTTAATAAGCAGGAACGTAATGGCAGCTGCGTGGCTCCTACGAGTCAAGAAGCTTCCGAGGAGCTGCCGCAGTGGGATCATTAATGCGTCCACAATGATGATCAATACCTGGTAGAAAGAATAAGTCACTTTATATCAGATATTTAATGAACACACACACATGCTTATTGACCAATCAATAACTAGCTTGAAATGAGTCAGGGTCCTGCTCCTCTCCGAGCACCACGGGGGACCCCTCTTACCTGAGAGGACTACTCTCACCATCATTACTCTGAGTCTATTAATTCCCCTCTTTTGATGACTTGTTGCATTGATTGCAGCGTTGCTGGATATTTCACTGCATCTTTCAGTCTATTGATAACATCATCAGTGGGTCTCTTTCTGTTCTATAGTCCGGGGCCATAACATATAGTATGGGGCTATGATATGGCACCTATAGAAATCTATATATTACCTCTATAAGCTCTCAATGTAAGCACAGCTGTATCATCTGCAAAACAAAACCTTGTATCAGTGCAGGAATCCCATTAATATCATCTATTAGGGCCAAAAACTGAAAAGAAAAGGTTTCGTACAATGTACGAGTGAAACAATGTACACTGCTCAAAAAAATAACGGGAACACTCAAATAACACATCCTAGATCTGAATGAATGAAATATTCTCATTGAATACTTTGTTCTGTACAAAGTTGAATGTGCTGACAACAAAATCACACAAAAATCATCAATGGAAATCAAATTTATTAACCAATGGAAGCCTGGATTTGGAGTCAACCCCAAAATTAAAGTGGAAAAACACACTACTGCCTGATCCAACTTTGATGTAATGTCCTTAAAACAAGTCAAAATGAGGCTCAGTATTGTGTGTGGCCTCCACGTGCCTGTATGACCTCCCTACAACGCCCGGGCATGCTCCTGATGAGGTTGCGGATGGTCTCCTGTGGGATCTCCTCTCACACCTGGACTAAAGCATCCGCCAACTCCTGGACAGTCTGTGGTGCAACGTGACGTTGGTGGATGGAGCGAGACATGGTGTCTCAGATGTGCTCAATCGGATTCAGGTCTGGGGAACAGGCGGGCCAGTCCATAGCTTCAATGCCTTCATCTTGCAGGAACTGCTGACACACTCCAGACACATGAGGTCTGGCATTGTCCTGCGTTAGGAGGAACCCAGGGCCAACCTCACCAGCATATGGTCTCACAAGGGGTCTGAGGATCTCATCTCGGTACCTAATGGCAGTCAGGCTACCTCTGGCGAGCACATGGAGGGCTGTGCGGCCCTCCAAAGAAATGCCACCCCACACCATTACTGAACCACTGCCAAACCGGTCATGCTGAAGGATGTTGCAGGCAGCAGATCGCTCTCCACGGCGCCTCCAGACTCTGTCACATCTGTCACATCTGCTCAGTGTGAACCTGCTTTCATCTGTGAAGAGCACAGGGCGCCAGTGGCGACTTTGCCAATCCTGGTGTTCTGTGGCAAATGCCAAGAGTACTGCACGGTGTTGGGCTGTGAGCACAACCCCCATCTGTGGACGTCGGGCCCTCATACCACCCTCATGGAGTCGGTTTCTAACCGTTTGTGCAGACACATGCACATTTGTGGCCTGCTGGAGGTCATTTTGCAGGGCTCTGGCAGTGCTCCTTCTGTTCCTCCTTGCACAAAGGCGGAGGTAGCGGTCCTGCTGCTGGGTTGTTGCCCTCCTACGTTTCCTTCCACGTCTCCTGGTGTACTGGCCTGTCTCCTGGTAGCGCCTCCAGCCTCTGGACACTACGCTGACAGACACAGCAAACCTTCTTGCCACAGCTCACATTGAAGTGCCATCCTGGATGAGCTGCACTACCTGAGCAACTTCTGTGGGTTGTAGAGTCTGTCTCATGCTACACGAGTGTGAAAGCACAAGCAACATTCAAAAGTGATCGAAACATCAGCCAGAAAGCATTGGTACTGAGATGTGGTCTGTGGTCCCCACCTGCAGAACCACTCCTTTATTGAGGGTATCTTGATAATTGCCAATAATTTCCATCTATTGTCTATTCCATTTGCACAACAGCATGTGAAATTGATTGTCAATCAGTGTTGCTTCCTAAGTGGACAGTTTGATTTCACAGAAGTTTGATTTACTTGGAGTTATATTCTATTAAGTGTTCCCTTTTTTTTTGAGCAGTGTATCAACAACACATACAAAATATCTAGCAATAAAGAGCATAAGCAGAGCTGCAGAAAATATCATAGGTGCAATATATAACTGATACAATACCGTGTAATGATGGAAACAATGTATGACAAATGGTATAATGAACAATATAATAGGACAGCAGGGTGGCTCAGTGGTTAGTACTGTTGCTTTGCAGCGCTGGGGTCCTGGGTTCAAGTCCCACCAAGGACAACATCTGCAAGGAGTTTGTATGTTCTCCCAGTGTTGCTGGGTTTCCTCTGGTTTGCTCCCACACTCCAAAGACATCCTGATAAGGAATGTAGATTGTGAGCCCCAATGGGGACAGTGATAATAATGAGCTCTGGAATATTAAGGCACTATATAAGCAAAGCATATTAAATAAAAAGTATAATAAACCCACCAAGGACTAAGCCTGAATACAAATAATTTGCACTAGAAAACACTTAAGGGGATGATTATCTTTGCTTCAGCTCTGCTTTTGGAATAATAGTCATTCTAATATTATTTTTTTATGATTATTATTATTAGAGGCTTATTTATTATTTAAATAAGTTGACTTTACTTGGCTTGTTTGTTTGTTTTTTCCCCATTACTGCTGTGGTTTTGTTTATCTGTCTTACCTTAATTTATCACTTGTGACTTTTCTAAATGTTGCAAAATTTGAAGGGAAATAACAATACCCTAATAAAGTGCAAAATCCATTTTTTTTTCTATTGGCAGTTTAAGACCACCGTGGGACAATTTAATGTTTACTGAAAGGATCGTGCTTTTTTTTTTTTATTCTAAAAAGGCACAAAAGAGCCAAAAAATTAAGTGTCTTTGAATTTGCAAAGAATCATCAAACATTATTATTTGGTGCAACATCCATTCGGTCAAAAAGAAAGAGAAGATAAAAAAAAAAAAGTACTTTAAAAAGAATGCAAATAATGAATGGAGAACATTAATAGGAGCCTGTCATCTGGGCAACAGGAATCAGAGTCTGGCTAGAAGATCCGGCCTGTGACCGTAGCCGGAGACAAGATGCGTCCGGCTCTTCCCAGCGAGTGACAGGGCTCTGGCTATGGGAGAGACCTGTCAATCATCGGGAGCAGCGCTGGGAAAAGCCTAAAAATCAGCATGAAATGTAGAGATAAATGATGTTGAATAAAAAATCAATAGGAGATCATGATGGATGAAATATAATCCATAGAGTGCTGCTGCTGCGCCCTGACCGAAAATCAGTAACGGAAGATTATGTGAATCAGCAGCAGCCTAGAAAGAAGGGAAAAAACAAGTATAAAATTAAACAGCAGAACTGCCGCCGGGCTGATGACATCACGAGGAATGGCAGCCATAATTGTGTCAGCGGGAGGCTCAGGGCTGTGATTTCCTCTGCGCCACTTCAAGAAAACAAGCAGCGTCACATTCTGCCCCAACGTCACCATAGATGATCAGATCACAGGGGGGTCGTCGCCACCACCGATACCAGCCGCTCTGTACCCAGGAGGAAATAATGGCCACCGGTCCCCAGCACTGGAGCATGGAATTAGCATTTCATGTTTTCATTTAGGTATTAGGGAAAAAGCAAGAACATCGTATCTCTGCACACAGAATTTATATTGAGTCTTGTCAAAGCCGGGACCGCAGAGAAACAGCTTTATAGGCATCTAGTGTATACAGCCCTGAGACAAAGGGCCACAAAGGTACAGGAAAGACACCATGCAGGAGAGCCTGCTAGTGATAACACTGTCTCCCAGCAGCCACCACTGGGGGGAGCTCCCTGTATACAGAGATATATGATAAGATTCTGTCTGCAGCTACCACTAGGGGGAGCTCCCTGTATATAGAGATATATGATAAGATTCTGTCTGCAGCCACCACTAGAGGGAGCTCCCTGTATATAGAGATATATGATAAGATTCTCTCTGCAGCCACTAGGGGGAGTTCCCTGCATACAGAGATATATGATAAGATTCTGTCTGCAGCTACCACTAGGGGGAGCTCCCTGTATACAGAGATGCATGATAAGATAATGTCTGCAGCCACCACTAGGGGAGCTCCCTGTATACAGGGATACATCATAAGATTCTGTCTGCAGCCACCACTAGGGGGAGCTCCCTTTATATAGAGATACACCATAAGATTCTGTCTGAAGCTACTACTAGGGGGAGGTCCCTGAATACAGAGATACATGATAAGATTCTGTCTGCAGCCACCACTAGGGGGAGCTCCCTGTATATAGAGATACATGATAAGATTCTGTCTGCAGCCACCACTAGGGGGAGCTCCCTGCATACAGAGATACATAATAAGATTCTGTCTGCAGTCACCACTAGGGGGAGGTCCCTGCATACAGAGATACATAATAAGATTCTGTCTGCAGTCACCACTAGGGGGAGGTCCCTGCATACAGAGATACATAATAAGATTCTGTGTGCAGTCACCACTAGGGGGAGCTCCCTGCATACAAAGATACATGATAAGATTCTATTTTCAGCCACCACTAGGGGGAGCTCCATGTATACAGAGATACATCATAAGATTCTGTCTGCAGCCACCACTAGGGGGAGCTCCCTGCATACAAAGATACATGATAAGATTCTGTCTGCAGCCACCACTAGGGGAGCTCCCTTCATACAAAGATACATAAGATTATATTTTCAGCCACCACTAGGGGGAGCTCCCTATATACAGAGACATATGATAAGATTCTGTCTGCAGCCACCTCTAGGGGGAGCTCCCTGTATACAGGGATACATCATAAGATTCTGTCTGCAGCCACCTCTAGAGGGAGCTCCCTGTATACAGGGATACATCATAAGATTCTGTCTGCAGCCACCTCTAGGGGGAGCTCCCTGTATACAGGGATACATCATAAGATTCTGTCTGCAGCCACCACTAGGGGGAGCTCCCTGCATACAAAGATACATGATAAGATTCTGTCTGCAGCCACCACTAGGGGGAGCTCCCTATATACAGATACATATGATAAGATTCTGTCTGCAGCCACCTCTAAGGGGAGCTCCCTGTATACAGGGATACATCATAAGATTCTGTCTGCAGCCACCTCTAGAGGGAGCTCCCTGTATACAGGGATACATCATAAGATTCTGTCTGCAGCCACCTCTAGGGGGAGCTCCCTGTATACAGGGATACATCATAAGATTCTGTCTGCAGCCACCTCTAGAGGGCACTCCCTGTATACATGGATACATCATACGATTCTGTCTGAAGCTACCACTAGGGGGAGGTCCCTGCATACAGAGATACATAATAAGATTCTGTCTGCAGTCACCACTAGGGGGAGGTCCCTGCATTCAGAGATACATAATAAGATTCTGTGTGCAGTCACCACTAGGGGGAGCTCCCTGCATACAAAGATACATGATAAGATTCTATTTTCAGCCACCACTAGGGGGAGCTCCATGTATACAGAGATACATCATAAGATTCTGTCTGCAGCCACCACTAGGGGAGCTCCCTTCATACAAAGATACATAAGATTATATTTTCAGCCACCACTAGGGGGAGCTCCCTATATACAGAGATATATGATAAGATTCTGTCTGCAGCCACCTCTAGGGGGAGCTCCCTGTATACAGGGATACATCATAAGATTCTGTCTGCAGCCACCTCTAGGGGGAGCTCCCTGTATACAGGGATACATCATAAGATTCTGTCTGCAGCCACCTCTAGGGGGAGCTCCCTGTATACAGGGATACATCATAAGATTCTGTCTGCAGCCACCTCTAGGGGGAGCTCCCTGTATACAGGGATACATCATAAGATTCTGTCTGCAGCCACCTCTAGGGGGAGCTCCCTGTATACAGGGATACATCATAAGATTCTGTCTGCAGCCACCACTAGGGGGAGCTCCCTGTATACAGAGATACATGATAAGATTCTGTCTGCAGCCACCACTAGGGGGAGCTCCCTGTATACAGAGATACATGATAAGATTCTGTCTGCAGCCACCACTAGAGGGAGCTCCCTGTATACAGGGATACATCATAAGATTCTGTCTGCAGCCACCTCTAGGGGGAGCTCCCTGTATACAGGGATACATCATAAGATTCTGTCTGCAGCCACCTCTAGGGGGAGCTCCCTGTATACAGGGATACATCATTAGATTCTGTCTGCAGCCACCTCTAGGGGGAGCTCCCTGTATACAGGGATACATAATAAGATTCTGTCTACAGCCACCACTAGGGGGAGCTCCCTCTATACAGAGATACATGATAAGATTCTGTCTGCAGCCACCACTAGGGGGAGCTCCCTGTATACAGAGATACATGATAAGATTCTGTCTGCAGCCACCTCTAGGGGGAGCTCCCTGTATACAGGGATACATCATAAGATTCTGTCTGCAGCCACCACTAGGAGGAGCTCCCTGTATACAGAGATACATGATAAGATTCTATTTTTAGCCACCACTAGGGGGAGCTCCCTCTATACAGAGATACATGATAAGATTCTGTCTGCAGCCACCACTAGGGGGAGCTCCCTGTATACAGAGATACATGATAAGATTCTGTCTGCAGCCACCTCTAGGGGGAGCTCCCTGTATACAGGGATACATCATAAGATTCTGTCTGCAGCCACCACTAGGGGGAGCGCCCTTTATACAGAGATACATGATAAGATTCTGTCTGCAGCCACCACTAGGGGGAGCACCCTTTATACAGAGATACATGATAAGATTCTGTCTGCAGCCACCACTAGGGGGAGCACCCTTTATACAGAGATACATGATAAGATTCTGTCTGCAGTCACCACTAGGGGGAGCTCCCTGTATACAGAGATACATGATAAGATTCTGTCTGCAGCCACCTCTAGGGGGCGCTCCCTGTATTCACAGATACATGATTAGGTTCTGTCTGGGCTCCCAGGGTGTTGGGTGCAGAAGATTAGGAGATGATAATCTTTTCTTGCAAGTCATTGTCTATGCAGCGGATCTGGAACTTTGTATCTGGAAAATTAAGCTCCAGCTGCAATAAACATATACAGTATAATGAAATAAACGGTTGAAAAATGTAAACCTTTTCGAAAGTTAAACCATCGGGAATATTAAGGGATAATGGGGCTGCCCGGAATTATAAAAAAAAACGAAACAGCACCACCGTAGTCCACAGGTTGTATGTGGTATTGTAGTGTAGCCTCATTCACTTCAATGTGGATGAGCTGCAATACCAGACACAACCTATGGACAGGTGTGGCGCTGTTTCAGGAGGAAAATAGTCATATTTATTCCAATTCTAACCTACCCCACTCACCAGAGGTATTACTACAGTCTGGGCGGGGAGGAAATTGGAGACCCTCCTTTAAAGCCCTGTGTGTCCTTGAACCTTATAGCGCCCCCATGTGGCTTCTCTTGGGCCATAGATCTGATACACGACATTCCTGCGCTGGTTATGCGGCTGCTGCATTACTACAGTTCAGCAGGATGGAGGGACGGTTTTTAGTTCATTTTTCAAGTTGTTTTTCACTTTCCATTTGAATTTAATCAGGTTATATAATGACCGGCACAAAGCGAAGCGTCTGCACAGCGATGGTGATGAGGAGCTCGCTGAAAGCTCCTGGAGACGCAAAAAAGCGTAATTAAACTCATTAAAATACATATTGTGCCTGGAAAAAATAAGACGGCTGATTAGAGCGAGAAAGAACATTATCAAGTACAGGTTCATTACTGTCACTCACCAGCCGGGCAGCCAAACCTCTAATTTCCACAAATAAGGCACACCACTACCCCGCAGGGCTTAAGAGAGGCACCACTAACCCCCAGGGCTTAAGAGAGGCACCACTAACCCCCCCCCCCAGGGCTTAAGAGAGGCACCACTAACCCCCAGGGCTTAAGAGAGGCACCACTAACCCCCAGGGCTTAAGAGAGGCACCACTAACCCCCCCCCCCAGGGCTTAAGAGAGGCACCACTAACCCCCCCCCCCAGGGCTTAAGAGAGGCACCACTAACCCCCCAGGGCTTAAGAGAGGCACCACTAACCCCCCAGGGCATGA
Source organism: Phyllobates terribilis (assembly GCF_046119375.1). Lineage (NCBI taxonomy): Eukaryota > Metazoa > Chordata > Amphibia > Anura > Dendrobatidae > Phyllobates > Phyllobates terribilis. The sequence continues at coordinate 158,983,651 of NW_027362768.1, read as the reverse complement.
GAGGCACCACTAACCCCCCCCCAGGGCTTAAGAGAGGCACCACTAACCCCCAGGGCTTAAGAGAGGCACCACTAACCCCCCCCCAGGGCTTAAGAGAGGCACCACTAACACCCAGGGCTTAAGAGAGGCACCACTAACACCCCCCCAGGGCTTAAGAGAGGCACCACTAACCCCCCAGGGCTTAAGAGAGGCACCACTAACCCCCCCCCCCCCCCAGGGCTTAATAGAGGCACCACTAAACCCCCGGGGCTTAATAGAGGCACCACTAAACCCCCACGGCTTCAGAAAGGCTCTACTAACCCCCCAGGGCTTCAGAGGGTACCACTAACCCTTCAGGGCTTAAGTGAGGCACCACTAACCCGCAGGCCTTAAGAGAGGCACCCACTAACCCGCAGGGCTTCAGAGAGGCAACACTAACCCCCCAGGGCTTCAGAGAGGCACCACTAGCCCTCCAGGGCTTAAGAGAGGAACACTAACCCCCAGGGCTTGAGATGCACCACTAACACACAGGGTTTAAGAGAGGCACTACTAATACCCAGGGCTTCACGGAGGCAACACTAACCCCCCCCCAAGATCTCTGCTTGCTGTCAGTGAAGCCTAAGGCTATGTGCCCACGTTGCGGAAATGAAGCAGAAAATTTCTGCTTCATTTCCGCATGTCCTCTCCAGGAAAAACGCATGCAGAATTCCGCAAGCGTTTATCGCGTTTTTCACGCGTTTTCGACATGCGGAATTGCCTTGCGTTTTTTATTGCATTGTATAAGGCAATTCCGCATGCGGAAATGCAAAATTAATGAACATGCTGCGGATTTTTGAACGCAGCATAAACGCTGTGGAGAAATCCGCAGCATGGGCATAGAACTTGCGGATTCTCATTGGGGACCATGGGATGCGGATTAACAAGCGTTTTACAAGCGTTTCCGCTGCGGAAAATCCGCAGCAAAAACGCTTGGAATCCGCAACGCGGGCACGCAGCCTTAATTAAAACCAGTTGTATGGCTTGTTACAGTGTCTCTCCTCACGAGCCCGGCAGGTGGGTTTTCATGCTTACCAGTGTGTAAAAAAAAAAAAAAAAAAAAAAAAAAAAAAAAAGGCTTCCTTTCTCTTGCAGCAAGCAGAGGTTGTAAGAACTATAAGAAATCTGTCACAGGGTTACTGCGACAAGATGGAGCCAGGAGACCTCAGCGCCGGAGGGCTCCCTGCTCCAACTCCGAGAAGAAACACTTCTTTGTCATTTTAAATGTATTTATTTCTTCCAGCAGAACAGGGGTTAATGTTGGATTTCCCTGTGCTCACAGCTGAGCTCGGTTAGCCACTCCCTTTCCCTTTACAACCTGGGCTCTGATACTAATTCTTGTCAGAGCTAGCAATTGCTGCATGGCTAAGGAGAGTGAGGAGTTCTATGGGAAGGAGTAACTTGTGACTGTTGCCTGGTTTGTATGCGTGGTTATTCTTTATCCTTCTCCATTTTGGTTTATTTCCCCTACCTACACACCCCGATGCTTCCCTCTGTTATATGTGAGAGAATATTTTGTGTGCCTGGATTTCTCTGTTTATCCCTGTCCGTGTTGCCTTATTGGGTGGGTGTACTCCGATGCACAGTAGTGCACCTCTTCCCCGGGTGGTGGAGAACAAGCGGAGGGCTAACTCAGGAGTTAGGGCAAGGGCCGAGGCCTCAGCATCCTCACCTTCAGAGGTATCCTGGGGAATAGGACAAGCTAGGGTGCCCCCTGGTGTTAGGGTCAGGGTAGATCCCTGGTCACCCGACAGCTGTGTCGTGACAAAATCAATAGTCAAAAGTTTCCACTAGAAATGTATATAACAACCTATCCTGTATCACACGAGAGTCTAGGCAGAAGCAGCAGAAAACTAAGAAACGTTCTGCTCGGTGCAGAATAATCAGGAGCCGCAGCTAATCGGCCGCAGCGTGAATGTAGCACTAATTAGATTTTTCTTCCATTTACTTTTTCTTTATAGAACATGAAAAAAAAGAGAAAAATAAGACCACGACCAAAACATCTCGTAAATCATCAGATGGGGAGAAAACAATTACTTTGCGCTCTGACTGCACTCAGTAAATGCGCCCCCACCCCCAGGACGCGCGCTGCTGCCGCTCCCGGAGCACAGTCTCGCTGCCAGTTTTCCAATAATTTTAAACATCATGATAAATTATCTTTCATTTTCCTACATCCATTTATCTGCAGAAATCGTTGCTAAATAACAATGCTGACTGGTTCCCCTCTCCCCCCGGCGGCTGCAGCTCCAATAATGTCTTCTCGGCACACTGAGTGCAGCACCGGCCATTATTCACAGGCTTAGTATCACATCGTACGGCTGTGCCAAGACTGCGTGGTCCACAGCTGGCTCCTGCTGCACACATTTTCTGCCTGGCACTGAATTCTGTCCTCCGGTGCCAGTGCCAGGGCTGGGGGTCCGGTTCAGCTTGAGGTCTTCATAAATAATCCTGCAATAAAGTCACCATCTAGTGGCCATATAGCATATGGCAGGAAAACAGTCCCAGCAATGGTATTCAATAGACAAATTTAAGGGGAACTCCAACTTTACTAAACGTTTATCCTTCTGTAATTATATATGAAAAAGTGAAGGCGCCCTGCTGTTAAGGCAGATGCCCCTTTTAATCCTTAAAGGGGTTGTCTAGTAGATAAGTTATTACCTATTCACCTGATAGATCGGTGGGGGTCCGACCGATCAGCAGAACAGGGCACGTTCTCCCCATTAGAATGGACGGCTGCTGCATTCATTCGCTATAGGACTGCTGAGCGCTGCCACCGATCTCCAAGTTATCACCCATCCTGCGGACAGGTAATAACACATCTTCCCCGGAGATCCCCATTATTTGTCTCAGTCTCGGCTACCATCAATAACTCCAGCTTAGCTGCATAGTCTGAAATCCACTCCTGTCTCATTAGAATCTCAGGTCTATCCTCTATGCTTTACCCTGCATTTCTGCTCCTTAAGGGTACAACAATGGTAAACAGTACAGGTTTGGTTGCACAATGACTGCTGTCTAGGATATAAACAAAAATGCCCCTTAGTCACCGACACCAAGCAGAGATCTTAAAAATGTTGACGAATTGCAAAATAAAACATGTATTAAAACTATGCACAACTTTTTATATACAAAGATTACATTTTATTGATGGAAATCGGCCTATAGGTGTCAGAAAGTCCATTTTTTTTTTTTTGTTGGATCGGCTGCTAAAAGTAATGATGAAGCCGGAGCAGCGGCCTGGAGCAGCGAGGAGACATCTAGGTGCCGCTCACCGGGAGATGATGGTTCGGTAGTGATCCAAGATCCTCATCGTCCGCCCGTCACTGAGGTCACAACAGTCAGGAGGCAGCGAGACGAGCGGGAGTGACAGGAGCAACCGCCCCGCAGCGCAGAATCGGGGACAGCGCCCTCTACTGCAGGGAAACACCCCGGAGGATAAACATCGAGGAGCCCACGTCACAGCGGAGGGGCATCGGTCACCAGAGACCCCCGACGTCAGCTATTTACTTCGTCCTCATATGCTATCGCGATCCCTTTACGTCCCTCCGCGGCTTTTACCACTGGCGTCTCCCCCAGGGCCTTGTCCAGCCCCTGCCAACTCCGGGAAGACAGGAAGGACGCTGAGGAAGAAAAGGAAGAAATGGCATGCACCGGACAAGAAGAAAACTACATCTTCCACAATGCAATGCACACTACACTACAGATCAATCACAGCAGAATTATGAATGCAGCTCTGGAGAGGACGATTGTACATGATGGAACTGCAGCACAGGATGTAACTGGAGTAAAAGCGAAAAAGAAAGTGCAAAATTGTGGATGCAGCACTGGATGCGACTAGAGAATACGACATAATAAAACCATAGAATTGTCAGTGCAGCTCTGGGCATTACTAGAATATAATATGTAATGAAACTGCAGAATTGTGAGTGCAGCTCTGGATGTGACTAAAGTATAAGACAGGAGAAAGCCAAAGAATTTTAAGTGCAGCTCTGGCCGTTACTAGAGTATAGCAAAAAAAAATAACACTGCAAAATTGTGAGTGCAGCTCTGGGTTTGATTAGAGTATAGTAAAAAAAAAAAAAAAAAAAAAAAAAATAGAATTGTGAGTGCAGCTCTGGGACTCACTAGCGAATATGACTCAGAATTGTAAGTGCAGCTCTCTGTGTGACTAGAGTATTAGTATAAAATGAAAACACAAAATTGTGACTTCAGCTCTCGGTGCAACTAGATTATAGTACAAAATTAAACTGCTGAATTGTAATTGCAGCTCTAGGAGTGACTAGCGAATATGACAGGATAAGAGCACCAAACTGTAAGTGCAGCTCTGGGTGTGACTGGAGGGTGAGATATGACGTCTTTCAAGAGAAACAGAGATTCATAAGCTACGCGGAGGATAACAGGCGACATCTGATGGCAATAACCTGTAAATTCCCTGTGGGACTGTAGGGGGCGTCACAGGACAATCTGCTAATGACAGTTTTCTCCTTGGTCACATGACAATGATGGCCGTCCTTTACCTGCAGGTCCCAGCTCTGCCACTGCGGTGTTACTGTTCCTGTGTACGAGGCTCTTACTTTCCGCCTCTTCTGATGCTTTTGCTGCAGCTGATGAGAATCGAAGAGACCTTATCTCCCCCGTGATCAGAGAAACATCTGTCCGTTCAGCTTCTTCAGGGTCAATCTCTGGAAACTCCACATGAGCTGGACCATCTATGCCACCATCACACGGGAAAAAATACACGAGTGTAAGATAAATCTCAGCTTCTCTTTACCTACCTTGTGCTTTACACTGCAGCTCTGCTCCAACGCAACACACCCACGATCTGTGACTCCATCCTACCTCCATTGACCACGTCCTTCACTGTCCCTCTACGTACCTGGAAGTAATTCCCGGAAGTCAGTGATGCATCGGCCGCCCCATTCCCGCGCTGGGTTACAGGCCACCTCCATCTCATCCGGGGTGACGATTGGCCGGTAGAAATCCGAGGAGTCCAAAAGTGAGTTTTCGGGACAGGCCACCAGCACAAAGATGTCCACCTCCGGGAAGTTGGCCAGCTTGGCGGGGTTCAGCTTCCCCATAGACAGCATGTAGCTCTTCTTACCGGCCCGATGGATGATGCTCTTCAGGTGCGACAGAGCCGACAGATAGTCAGAGACCCCCAGGGTGCCCACCAGGATCCCCACCACTTGGGCGTCCCGCGCCTTCTCTATCAGGTAGAAGCGCTTCATGAGCGCGCGGTTCACGTTGACTCCTTCCCTCCTGGACTCGTTGGTCATCGGGTTGAAACTGAAGAAGGAGCAGCGCGGCCAGGTCAGCAGGAGATTACTGAGTGTCGCACCTTCTCCTCCCATGTAGAAGACACTGTAGCCGTCCGGCCACAGACCGGGGTCAGGACGGAACTTCCTGCCAAACTTACAGACCTCACCACTAGAGGGCGCCTCTTCCAGCCAAAACAGTTTACAAAAGAAGACCTGCGAATAAATGGCTGCAAAACGGGTTTCCAGCTTCCCTGCGGACAGAAGAGGGTGAGTAAATGGACAAGACCGCTTATCTCTTACCGATAGGTCAATAATCAGCAACATTTATTAGTCACTTTGCATGGAAGGTGCCGTCAGCATAAAAGCATAGACAAGAGCGACACCTGCAGGCGAACGGAGGTACAGCATCAGCACATACAACAGTCATAAAAAAAAAAAAAGTTATGGAAAGTTATAAAAGTTTGCAAATTACTTTAATAGGGGATTTCTCTTCATCCCTGTAAAGAAAAAATTGACCACTGATCCCCAGTATATTTGCTCACTGGAGTACAGCTGATGGCACAGTATCTGTATCTCACTACCTCTGGGGAAGAGCTGTTATACGAGGTTGTTCTGATGAGCACAACACTCAGAGGAGGAGATAGGGGCTGACCCATCACTGCCATCATCTGTACTCCTAATGACTATGTTATAATATCAATGCAGCTGAGGGCAGGGAGATAGACTAGGGCAGTGGTTCTCAACTCCAGTCCTCAAGACCCACCAACAGATCATGTTTTCAGGATTTCCTTAGTATTGCACAGGTGATCTTGAAAACATGATCTGTTGGTGGGTCTTGAGGACTGGAGTTGAGAACTACTGGACTAGGGGTAAAAGCTGGGGTTTGATTGACACTTGCATGTGATTTTTTTTTTTTTACAAGAATAAAGACAAAATCTAATAAAGTGATTTTGCAAAGTTTCATAACTTTAAATGTCGGGCAAAGTTAAAAAATAAACTTTTGTTAGTCTCTAAAGTCTTATTATCGCTGTTGCAGGTGGAGGTTGCAACACATACCTAGAATGTGATCATACACAACATCACTGAGAACCACGACCGCAGCGTCTCGTGCAGGGAACAGGTCCTGGAAAGCCTCGGCACAGAGATCCACGTTCACAGCTTTACGGCCAAACACGTAAGTGACGGGAAGCCGCCGACACGGGCTTAGACAGGCCCGACCATAGTGTACCAGAACCTCAGCTCCGACGTGCTCGGCCGCCACCTCATCCACACAGCAGCTAATGGGAGAAAAAGAGTAATAGGAGGAATACGAGACTGACCGCCATTACTGTTCCCCTAGGCAGTGCGGCCCAGGAGGATGAGGAGCACAGGCAAGGGGACAGATGCGGGGGGCTTTAACACCTTCAGAAATAGCTAATTTTTTTTTTTTTTTTTTTTTTTTTTTTTTTTTATCAGTGAACACCAATTCTGGACTATATATTTTTTTATTCTTTTTGTGGGGAGGGTGATGCAATAATAATAATAATAATAATAAAATATATATATTATATAAATTTTGCTCTGCATTAATTTTTCTATGGTGGGAGGATGAAAAAAGTGATTGCACCATTGCATTTTTGTGCTTTCTTCCTATCTGTTCTGAGCATTAGAAATGATGAGCTTTCCTTTATCGCTCCGCCTGTTGCAGCGGTAGGAAATGTAATTATTTTTTGAACGGTAAAAGAATTTTTATTAATTTATTTATTTTTTTAGTCTGAGAATTTTATTTCATTAAACTTTATTGAGCTACATTGCTTTTGGTTTTTTTTTTTGAGTAGCGATCACTTTACCATTACTTTTAGTATTATTACCAGTTTGTGCACTTCTGGCACAGACATTGGTGTACTATTATAACACGGTGTGGGAAGGGGTTAATCAGCCGTCCTGAATAAATGAACCAGGGACGACATCTGACTACGGCCTTCCATTCAGGACCTCAGGAAAGCTGGGTGTCACCCCTATGGAGGATGAAAAAGGTGCACATAATAGTTAAAAAGCGACACTTTGCCCCATAACACCCTTGCATAAGACTTGACGCCCCTCACCTGCCATAAGACGTGTCCCCCAGGATATAGATTTTGGCTCCGGTAGCTTCCTCCAGTTTTCTGGCAATAGTGACGGAGCAGCCGAGGAGATCATCCGGGAACTGCAGGGCCACCTGGGACACAGGAGAACGGAATTAAAGGGCAGGTACAGACGGAAACTTAATCCTTGTATAAAGGGGGGGAGGGAGGACGTGAGGGAGGGAGAGAGGGAGGGAGGGGGCAGAGGGAGAGAGGGAGGGAGGGGGCAGAGGGAGAGAGGGAGGGAGGGGGCAGAGGGAGAGAGGGAGGGAGGGGGCAGAGGGAGAAAGGGAGGGAGGGGGCAGAGGGAGAAAGGGAGGGAGGGGGCAGAGGGAGAAAGGGAGGGAGGGGGCAGAGGGAGAAAGGGAGGGAGGGGGCAGAGGGAGAAAGGGAGGGAGGGGGCAGAGGGAGGGAGGGGGCAGAGGGAGGGACGAGGGAGGGACGAGGGAGGGACGAGGGAGGGACGAGGGAGGGACGAGGGAGGGACGAGGGAGGGACGAGGGAGGGACGAGGGAGGGACGAGGGAGGGACGAGGGAGGGACGAGGGAGGGACGAGGGAGGGACGAGGGAGGGACGAGGGAGGGACGAGGGAGGGACGAGGGAGGGACGAGGGAGGGACGAGGGAGGGACGAGGGAGGGACGAGGGAGGGACGGGGGAGGGACGGGGCAGAGGGACGGGGCAGAGGGAGGGACGGGGCAGAGGGAGGGACGGGGCAGAGGGAGGGACGGGGCAGAGGGAGGGACGGGGCAGAGGGAGGGACGGGGCAGAGGGAGGGACGGGGCAGAGGGAGGGACGGGGCAGAGGGAGGGACGGGGCAGAGGGAGGGACGGGAGGGACGGGGCAGAGGGAGGGACGGGGCAGAGGGAGGGACGGGGCAGAGGGAGGGACGGGGCAGAGGGAGGGACGGGAGGGACGGGGCAGAGGGAGGGACGGGGCAGAGGGAGGGACGGGGCAGAGGGAGGGACGGGGCAGAGGGAGGGACGGGGCAGAGGGAGGGACGGGGCAGAGGGAGGGACGGGGCAGAGGGAGGGGGCAGAGGGGAGGGGGCAGAGGGAGGGACGGGGCAGAGGGAGGGACGGGGCAGAGGGAGGGACGGGGCAGAGGGAGGGACGGGGCAGAGGGAGGGACGGGGCAGAGGGAGGGACGGGGCAGAGGGAGGGACGGGGCAGAGGGAGGGACGGGGCAGAGGGAGGGACGGGGCAGAGGGAGGGGCGGGGCAGAGGGAGGGGCGGGGCAGAGGGAGGGGCGGGGCAGAGGGAGGGGCGGGGCAGAGGGAGGGGCGGGGCAGAGGGAGGGGCGGGGCAGAGGGAGGGACGGGGCAGAGGGAGGGACGGGGCAGAGGGAGGGACGGGGCAGAGGGAGGGACGGGGCAGAGGGAGGGGCGGGGCAGAGGGAGGGACGGGGCAGAGGGAGGGACGGGGCAGAGGGAGGGACGGGGCAGAGGGAGGGACGGGGCAGAGGGAGGGACGGGGCAGAGGGAGGGACGGGGCAGAGGGAGGGACGGGGCAGAGGGAGGGACGGGGCAGAGGGAGGGACGGGGCAGAGGGAGGGACGGGGCAGAGGGAGGGACGGGGCAGAGGGAGGGACGGGGCAGAGGGAGGGACGGGGCAGAGGGAGGGACGGGGCAGAGGGAGGGACGGAGAGGACGGGGCGAGGGAGGGACGGGGCAGAGGGAGGGACGGGGCAGAGGGAGGGACGGGGCAGAGGGAGGGACGGGGCAGAGGGAGGGACGGGGCAGAGGGAGGGACGGGGCAGAGGGAGGGACGGGGCAGAGGGAGGGACGGGGCAGAGGGAGGGACGGGGCAGAGGGAGGGACGGGGCAGAGGGAGGGACGGGGCAGAGGGAGGGACGGGGCAGAGGGAGGGACGGGGCAGAGGGAGGGACGGGGCAGAGGGAGGGACGGGGCAGAGGGAGGGACGGGGCAGAGGGAGGGACGGGGCAGAGGGAGGGACGGGGCAGAGGGAGGGACGGGGCAGAGGGAGGGACGGGGCAGAGGGAGGGACGGGGCAGAGGGAGGGACGGGGCAGAGGGAGGGACGGGGCAGAGGGAGGGACGGGCAGAGGGAGGGACGGGGCAGAGGGAGGGACGGGGCAGAGGGAGGGACGGGGCAGAGGGAGGGACGGGGCAGAGGGAGGGACGGGGCAGAGGGAGGGACGGGGCAGAGGGAGGGACGGGGCAGAGGGAGGGACGGGGCAGAGGGAGGGACGGGGCAGAGGGAGGGACGGGGCAGAGGGAGGGACGGGGCAGAGGGAGGGACGGAGGGACGGGGCAGAGGGAGGGACGGGGCAGAGGGAGGGACGGAGGGACGGGGCAGAGGGAGGGACGGGGCAGAGGGAGGGACGGGGCAGAGGGAGGGACGGGGCAGAGGGAGGGACGGGGCAGAGGGAGGGACGGGGCAGAGGGAGGGACGGGGCAGAGGGAGGGACGGGGCAGAGGGAGGGACGGGGCAGAGGGAGGGACGGGGCAGAGGGAGGGACGGGGCAGAGGGAGGGACGGGGCAGAGGGAGGGACGGGGCAGAGGGAGGGACGGGGCAGAGGGAGGGACGGGGCAGAGGGAGGGACGGGGCAGAGGGAGGGACGGGGCAGAGGGAGGGACGGGGCAGAGGGAGGGACGGGGCAGAGGGAGGGACGGGGCAGAGGGAGGGACGGAGGGACGGGGCAGAGGGAGGGACGGGGCAGAGGGAGGGACGGGAGGGACGGGGCAGAGGGAGGGACGGGGCAGAGGGAGGGACGGGGCAGAGGGAGGGACGGGGCAGAGGGAGGGACGGGGCAGAGGGAGGGACGGGGCAGAGGGAGGGACGGGGCAGAGGGAGGGACGGGGCAGAGGGAGGGACGGGGCAGAGGGAGGGACGGGGCAGAGGGAGGGACGGGGCAGAGGGAGGGACGGGGCAGAGGGAGGGACGGGGCAGAGGGAGGGACGGGGCAGAGGGAGGGACGGGGCAGAGGGAGGGACGGGCAGAGGGAGGGACGGGGCAGAGGGAGGGACGGGGCAGAGGGAGGGACGGGGCAGAGGGAGGGACGGGGCAGAGGGAGGGACTGGAGGGACGGGGCAGAGGGAGGGACGGGGCAGAGGAGGGACGGGGCAGAGGGAGGGACGGGGCAGAGGGAGGGACGGGGCAGAGGGAGGGACGGGGCAGAGGGAGGGACGGGAGGGACGGGGCAGAGGGAGGGACGGGCAGAGGGAGGGACGGAGGGACGGGGCAGAGGGAGGGACGGGGCAGAGGGAGGGACGGGGCAGAGGGAGGGACGGGGCAGAGGGAGGGACGGGGCAGAGGGAGGGACGGGGCAGAGGGAGGGACGGGGCAGAGGGAGGGACGGGGCAGAGGGAGGGACGGGGGGACGGGGCAGAGGGAGGGACGGGGCAGAGGGAGGGACGGGGCAGAGGGAGGGACGGGGCAGAGGGAGGGACGGGGCAGAGGGAGGGACGGGGCAGAGGGAGGGACGGGGCAGAGGGAGGGACGGGGCAGAGGGAGGGACGGGGCAGAGGGAGGGACGGGGCAGAGGGAGGGACGGGGCAGAGGGAGGGACGGGAGGGACGGGGCAGAGGGAGGGACGGAGGGACAGAGGGAGGGACGGGGCAGAGGGAGGGACGGGGCAGAGGGAGGGACGGGGCAGAGGGAGGGACGGGGCAGAGGGAGGGACGGGGCAGAGGGAGGGACGGGGCAGAGGGAGGGACGGGGCAGAGGGAGGGACGGGGCAGAGGGAGGGACGGGGCAGAGGGAGGGACGGGGCAGAGGGAGGGACGGGGCAGAGGGAGGGACGGGGCAGAGGGAGGGACGGGGCAGAGGGAGGGACGGGGCAGAGGGAGGGACGGGGCAGAGGGAGGGACGGGGCAGAGGGAGGGACGGGGCAGAGGGAGGGACGGGAGGGAGGGAGGGACGGGAGGGACGGGGCAGAGGGAGGGACGGGGCAGAGGGAGGGACGGGGCAGAGGGAGGGACGGGGCAGAGGGAGGGACGGGGCAGAGGGAGGGACGGGGCAGAGGGAGGGACGGGGCAGAGGGAGGGACGGGGCAGAGGGAGGGACGGGGCAGAGGGAGGGACGGGGCAGAGGGAGGGACGGGGCAGAGGGAGGGACGGGGCAGAGGGAGGGACGGGGCAGAGGGAGGGACGGGGCAGAGGGAGGGACGGGGCAGAGGGAGGGACGGGGCAGAGGGAGGGACGGAGGGACGGGGCAGAGGGAGGGACGGAGGGACGGGGCAGAGGGAGGGACGGAGGGACGGGGCAGAGGGAGGGACGGAGGGACGGGGCAGAGGGAGGGACGGAGGGACGGGGCAGAGGGAGGGACGGGAGGGACGGGAGGGCAGAGGGAGAGACGGGAGGGACGGGAGGGCAGAGGGAGAGACGGGAGGGACGGGAGGGCAGAGGGAGAGACGGGAGGGACGGGAGGGCAGAGGGAGAGACGGGAGGGACGGGAGGGCAGAGGGAGGGACGGGAGGGCAGAGGGAGGGACGGGAGGGCAGAGGGAGGGACGGGAGGGCAGAGGGAGGGACGGGAGGGACGGGAGGGACGGGAGGGACGGGAGGGCAGAGGGAGGGACGGGAGGGACGGGAGGGCAGAGGGAGGGACGGGAGGGCAGAGGGAGGGACGGGAGGGACGGGAGGGCAGAGGGAGGGACGGGAGGGACGGGAGGGCAGAGGGAGGGACGGGAGGGACGGGAGGGCAGAGGGAGGGACGGGAGGGCAGAGGGAGGGACGGGAGGGCAGAGGGAGGGACGGGAGGGCAGAGGGAGGGACGGGAGGGCAGAGGGAGGGCAGAGGGAGGGCAGAGGGAGGGCAGAGGGAGGGCAGAGGGAGGGCAGAGGGAGGGCAGAGGGAGGGCAGAGGGAGGGCAGAGGGAGGGCAGAGGGAGGGCAGAGGGAGGGCAGAGGGAGGGCAGAGGGAGGGCAGAGGGAGGGCAGAGGGAGGGCAGAGGGAGGGACGGGAGGGCAGAGGGAGGGACGGGAGGGCAGAGGGAGGGACGGGAGGGACGGGGCAGAGGGAGGGACGGGGCAGAGGGAGGGACGGGGCAGAGGGAGGGACGGGGCAGAGGGAGGGACGGGGCAGAGGGAGGGACGGGGCAGAGGGAGGGACGGGGCAGAGGGAGGGACGGAGGGACGGGGCAGAGGGAGGGACGGAGGGACGGGGCAGAGGGAGGGGCGGGGCAGAGGGAGGGACGGGGCAGAGGGAGGGACGGGGCAGAGGGAGGGACGGGGCAGAGGGAGGGACGGGGCAGAGGGAGGGACGGGGCAGAGGGAGGGACGGGGCAGAGGGAGGGACGGGGCAGAGGGAGGGACGGAGGGACGGGGCAGAGGGAGGGACGGAGGGACGGGGCAGAGGGAGGGACGGAGGGACGGGGCAGAGGGAGGGACGGGGCAGAGGGAGGGGCGGGGCAGAGGGAGGGGCGGGGCAGAGGGAGGGACGGAGGGACGGGGCAGAGGGAGGGACGGAGGGACGGGGCAGAGGGAGGGACGGAGGGACGGGGCAGAGGGAGGGACGGGGCAGAGGGAGGGACGGAGGGACGGGGCAGAGGGAGGGACGGGGCAGAGGGAGGGACGGAGGGACGGGGCAGAGGGAGGGACGGAGGGACGGGGCAGAGGGAGGGACGGAGGGACGGGGCAGAGGGAGGGACGGAGGGACGGGGCAGAGGGAGGGACGGAGGGACGGGGCAGAGGGAGGGACGGAGGGACGGGGCAGAGGGAGGGACGGGGCAGAGGGAGGGACGGGGCAGAGGGAGGGACGGGGCAGAGGGAGGGACGGGGCAGAGGGAGGGACGGGGCAGAGGGAGGGACGGGGCAGAGGGAGGGACGGGGCAGAGGGAGGGACGGGGCAAAGGTTCTCACCTTTTTTGCTGCCTTTTCCTTGATGAAATCAATGGTTCTGTGAATGTCATAGGTCTCCTCCAGCGATTCGTCAGCTATCACAGGTCCCTCATGGTCTGGAGGGATCAGCTCCCGCTGGATGACTTCTGCCCCATCGCTGCTGAACACCGCACTCGTCATCTCACCGCCCCCACAGTCTACAGCACAACACAGATCAGATTAGAGATGGAGACTCACATAGTGGAAGGCGCAGGGCCTCACAGCAGCACAGAGGATTACAGCTGAGAAATGCTGTGATCTTATAGGTAGTAACTGACAATTACATAGTGAAAGGAGGAAAGTCTCACAGCAGCACAGAGGATTACAGCTGAGAAATGCTATCATCTTATAGGTAGTAACTGACAGAATTACACAGTGGACAGAGGAGAATCTCACAGCAGCACAGAGGATTACCAGTAGAGAATTGTGCTGATCTTATAAGAAGTAACTGATTGAGAATTACACAGTGGAAGTAGCAGGGTCTCACAGCGGCACAGAGGATTTCAGGACAGATTGATGCTGATTTTACAAGAGGTAACAGGCTGAAAAATACATAGCGTAAGGAGCAGGTTCTCACAGCAGCACAGAGTATTTCAGAAGTTCAGCTTGCTGAGTGCGGCAGTGACCATATTATCAGCATTTCTGTTATTCCTTTTGTATAAGCACGAGATAGTTGGTAATGGCCGCCCCCGAAGATTGCACCGGTCAGTGTCAGTACGTGACTTACCTGAGGAGTTATCAGGAGCGGCACCGAGCTCACTGACAGCAGCACAGACTACACATGTGGACCCCGACTGTACCGGAACTCCCCACGCCACCTACAATATGGCCGCGCACCGGCCGGATCCCAGAGAGCACGTAAACGGCATGACGTCATCACAACACAGCCGAGCCCGACTGAGGAGCTGGAGAGCAGGTGAGTGCGGCGGCGCAGATGGTGATACAGTGTTACCCGGGGTCTCCTCACCCCTGATACATGGAGCCGTTACTGTGCGACCCCTCAGCTATGATACATTGCTGTCCCCTCACACCTGGGATATAGGGTGCCAAGGCCCCTGTGCAGGGACAGTATATGGGCTCTGTGCAGTTCTATAACTCCTCATAATGCACAATTCCACCTGCTTTGGAGGCTGTAGTGGCCCCCTGACCTCCAGGGCCCCTGTGCACAGGTTGGACCTGTGGTATGTCCGCCCCTGGTAATACTGGCCGCCTGAGGGGCCCGAGCTGACAGCGCAGCAGCGGCCGTGACTGGGCCGGCCGGGTTCTGGCGTCCGCAGCCCTGAGGTGGATCTCTGTGTCCCGGTGTTGCGCTCTGACCCCATGCTCTCCACTGTGATGTAGCAGCAGCTTACAGCGAAGTGACCTGTGTCCCCCCGGCCTGATACACCATGGTCTTATTGTCTATTTAGACATCCATAAATGAGCAGCGATCAACTGTATAAAAGCCGATCTGCAGACATTAAAGGGAATCTGGCGGCATGATGGAGGGGCTGAGACACTGATTCCAGCGGTGTCACTTATTAGCCTGTGTGCTGTTGTTTCCATACGATGAATGTTTTATCACCAAGAGATTATCACTGCCTGGACTACAGGAGAAGTGAGCCCTGGCCCAACAATGCTCCGTCCTCTGACAAGCAGCTCGCTGTCAATAAACAGTATACAGAGAGAGTTGTGGTGGGGTGGGAGCAGCTTTCTGAGCTCTGCTACATCTAAAAACTCTTGTGTGATTTTTCTTGTTAGAAAAATAGTCTGATTTTATCAGCAGGTTTTTGTTATGTAACCTGCTATCAGCATGATGTAGGGGCAGAGACCCTGATTCTAGCAATGTATCACTTGCTGTCATTTAGATACAATCACTATTTTCTCTGCTGTAGATGTAGCAGAGCTCAAATGCTGAGTCTTGTATAACCACGCCCACATTACTGATTGGCATCTTCCTGTGTACACTGTGCATAGGCAGAAAGCTGACAATTATTGTTGGGGTGGGGGTTACACAGAACAAGTTGTCCAGGAGACACCAGACACCTAGTCCTGTAGTGATAATCTCCTGCTTATATTAAAACGGCAATATGCCGCCCAGTAAGTGACACATCACTGGAATCAGTGTCGCTGCCCCTACATCATGCTGTTCTCAGATTACATAGCAAAAACCTGCTGACAGATTCCCTTTAAGGCTAAAGCGTGTTATCTTTTATTTTCCAGCTCATCTTGTGTCACAATCATGGCGTCTACCCCGTGCATGGCCGCCTCCTTGCACTCAGTAGAAAAGCACGCACAGCAGGTGCTGCAGCAGATGAATAAGATGAGGCAGCAGCTGGAGTTCTGCGACCTGCACATCCACATCGGTCAGGTGGTTTTCGGGGTGCACAAACTGGTGCTGGCCGCCAGCAGTCCTTACTTTGCAGCCCTGCTGTCAGGTGGCATGAAGGAGTCGTGCGGTGATGTTGTCCGGATTCAGGAGGTGGAAGCCGACGTCTTTCAGCTGCTGCTGGATTTTATCTACACTGGTGAGTGGATACGGTGATTATTTCCCCATCTCTTGTGCCTGAAATCAGAATGACTTTTATATTTACAGATGTAGCAGAGCTGAGTGTGTGGGGGAGATTTACTATACACTTAGACTAAAGATGAACCAGATATATCATCCAGTATGAGAATCTGTGATAAATTTGGTGCATTTTAAGTCTTAAACTTTTACGCTGCTCCATGTGCAGCGATATCGCCTTGTGGTGTCTGTGGTTTTCATAAAGCTGTAGGTGAATTATTGCAATTTATAAAAGAAACAGTGGAAATACAAAGTCAGTTCTGCTACATCTGTAACATGTCATCATGTTTTGTTTTTGTTTGTTTTTTTTAAAAAAACGTATTCAGCTTTTTCTAGTCATATCCATAGCTGGGAAAGTTGGGTAAAAGCAATAATGTCATTATAGCTTTTGCATCAATTTTTCTAGACTCCTGGAAGGTAAATATCCTACTTTTGTACTAATAAGTAAGCAAAGAATGTATCACTGCAACAACATCCTAATATATAGACGTCAGTAAGCGGTGATCACTTGCAAGGTTCCAGAGATGAAAGCTGGGTGAGAAGCAATACGGTTATTCTGAAAGATCCCTATGCGATCCCATCATTAGGCAGGAATGTATAAGCCGGGGTAGTACCCTGGGAGATGGATTTGCCGCCATATTGGTGGTCACCCAGCTTTCCCAGACACAGAAAAGGGCTTGTATTTACTGTAGATTTTCTGTTTTCTGTCCCAGGCTCAGTGCTTATCAGTCCAGAGAACGTGCAGGAACTGATGACAGCGGCCGACATGTTGCAGCTGAACCACGTGGTGGCGTTGTGCTGCGATTTCTTAAAGGAGCAGATAGAGCCAGGCAATTGCATTGGCTTCTTCCAGTTCTCCGAGCAGCTGGCCTGTCAGCCATTGTTAGACTTCACCGAGAGTTACATCCACGCTCATTTCCCGGCGGCGCAGCAGGGGGACGAATTTCTGATGCTGACAAAAGAACAGCTGATCCGCCTCCTGCACAGCGAAGATCTGTGTATCGAAGACGAGCATCAGGTATTCTCCGCCGCAATGTCTTGGCTTCAGAAAGACACTGCAACTCGGAAGAGACATGTCGTCGAGGTGCTGGAGCCCGTGCGCTTCTCCCTGCTCCCTCCGCAGCGTCTTCAGAAGAACATCGAAGGTAAGAACCAGGAGCGGACATATCATTGGTGCAACCACACGGGCCCTAGAGGTAAGGGGACCACTACCACCTCCAAAGCAGGCGCAATTTTGCATTTTTAGGACCTCTCAGGCTGCGAAGGGCCCATATATTGTTCTTGCACAGGGGCCCTTTGCTGTCTGTGAAAGAACTGTCACTGTTTTCTGCACAACTGATCAGGGACATGTCATAGCCTTTCTCTCCTTGTTACAGAAGTAACAGATTTCAGCCTGAGGGTGGCGCTGCAGACACTCCTAAGGGAATACTTTGAACCCTGCCTGTCGTCTAAAGATAAGAAGCTCTGCAGCTTCCTCCAGAACTCGCGTGTCCGACCGCGCAGGAAAGCACGTAAATTCCTCTACGCGATAGGTAAGGCTATCCTGAAAGGTGCGTGAGGGAGTGATACCAAGCTCCTCCTACCCGTCTGTCTCCTAACACACAGCTCTCCCTCCATACAGGAGGATACATCCGTCTGCAGGGGGGGCGGTGGACTGACAGCAGAGCGCTGAGCTGCGTGGAGAGGTTTGATACGTTCAGCCAGTACTGGAGTACGGTGTCCTCCATGCACCAAGCACGAAGCGGGACGGGCACCGCCGTCCTGGAGGGGAAGATCTACGTAGTTGGAGGTGAGACCCACAAAATATCACATGTCTAGTTACATCATATGTAAATGTACAGCCGCTGTCCATGCTCTTCCATCAGTCTGTGTGCAGCACTTTATATCTGTATACTATATACCATGAGGCCGATCGCCCACCGGACCCTCTGGGTATTGCAATCAGAGCACGGTCTGTGCTCCAAGGATGTATGAATTCAGCCTAAAGAATGAAGGAGAAGGAGGAGTGAGCATCTGATATACAGGTGCATCTCACTAAATTAGAATATCATCAAAAAGTTAATTTATTTCAGTTCTTCAATACAAAAAGTGAAACTCATATTATATAGAGTCATTACAAACAGAGTGATCTATTTCAAGTGTTTATTTCTGTTAAAGTTGATGATTATGGCTAACAGCCAATGAAAACACAAAAGTCACTATCTCAGTAAATTAAAATAATTAGCAAAAAACACCTGCAAAGGCTTCCTAAGCGTTTAAAAAGGTCCCTTAGTCTGTTTCAGTAGGCTCCACAATCATGGGGAAGACTGCTGACTTGACAGATGTCCAGAAGGCAGTCATTGACACACTCCACAAGGTCCCAGAGTCTGGAGGAAGAGTGGAGAGGCCACAATCCAAGCTGCTGGAGGTCTAGTGTGAAGTTTCCACAATCAGTGATGGTTTGGGGAGCCATGTCATCTGCTGGTGTAGGTCCACTGTGTTTTATCAAGACCAAAGTCAGTGCAGCCGTCTACCGGGAAATTTTAGAGCACTTCATGCTTCCCTCTGCCGACAAGCTTTTTGGAGATGGAAATGTCATTCTCCAGCAGGACTTGGCCCCTGTCCACACTGTCAAAAGTACCAATACCTGGTTTACACACAACAGTATCACTGTGCTTGATTGGCAGCAAACTCGCCTGACCTTAACCTCATAGAGAATCTATTATAGAGAATCTATGGGGTATTGTCAAGAGGAAGATGAGACTCCAGACTCAACAATGCAGACGAGCTGAAGGCTGCTATCAAAGCCACCTGGGCTTCCATAACACCTCAGCAGTGCCACAGGCTGATCGCCTGCATGCCACGCCGCATTGATGCAGTAATTGATGCAAAAGGAGCCCGACCAAGTATTGAGGCATTTACTGAACATACATTTCAGTAGGCCAACATTTCGGATTTTAACCCATTACTTGCCAAATTAGCAATTTTCATTTTTTGTTTTTTTTTGGACCTAATTAGAAAATCTTAGTTGCTAGAAGCAAAAAATTAGGTGTCCCAAAAAAAGACATTGGTAGATAATGGGTTAAAAACATTTTTCAAGCTGTTGTTATAAAGTATTCTAATTTACTGAGATAATGACTTATGTGTTTTCATTGGCTGTAAGCCATAATCATCAACATTAACAGAAATAAACACTTGAAATAGATCACTGTTTGTAATGACTCTATATAATATAGGAGTTTCACTTTTTGTATTGAAGAACTGAAAGAAATTTACTTTTTGATGATATTCTAATTTAGTGAGATGCGCCTGTATATATACTTCCAATATATCCAGATCTGCTTAAAGAGAATACGTGTGCTGAGGCACTTGTGAAATTGATTCTATGTCCAAAATATTCAAGGTGTCTGGCAAGAGGACAGAGCAGGAGACGGGTCAGCTATGCCAGATATTCAGACAAACATGCTCTTTGTTCAGTTGCACTACAACTAATTTCCATATCTCTTTGCTTCATATATGGCCTAACTGCTGTTTCCTTTCATCTCTACCGCCCTTTGACATATTCTACACAGTCTGTCTACATCAGTCCCTCTCTCCTACCCTCTCCCATGTACAACACTGAGGCCTTACTGACTTTTCTCAATCACTCCCAACCATCCACTACCACCATATCACGCACAAAACGCTCACACAAAGCATTGAACCACCTTTCTCTTCTGTCTCCTCCTCCTAGTTGCTGGCGATATCTTCCCATCCCCGGGCCTCCACACACTAGTATATATAGCTCTCATCCTGCAGCATACAGAAGCCCTGCCAATCTTATAAACATTCATTGCTTGCCTTCTCCTGTCTCTTTTAACTGTGCTCTTTGGAACTCGCGCTCAACCCGCAATAAACTCCTCTACATCCAAGATTTCTTCCTTTCAAACTCCCTTAACCTCCTGCCTCTCACTGAAACCTGGATCCAGCAGTCAGACACCACTGCCGCAGCTGCTCTCGCGTATGACGACGGACAATTTTCACATACCCCCAGACCTGAGAGCAGACATGGTGGAGGTGTTGGTTTGCTCCTTTCACCACAATGTGCTTTCTAGGTCACCCCCCTGGTTCTCTCACTTATGTTTCCTTCATTTGAAGTGCACACCGTCAGACTCTTTAAACCTTCTCCCTGCGAGTGGCGGTTGTGTGTCGCCCTCCAGGCTCCTCCCATCAGTTTCTGGATCACTTTGCCACCTGGCTTCCACACTTCCTATCCTGTGATATTCCCACTCTCATCATGGGGGATTTTAACATACCCATTGATGAGCTGCTTTGCCCATCTGCCTCTCATCCTTTTTCTCTAACCATCTCATTCGGCCTCTCACAGTTTACTAACTCTCCTACACATGAAGACGGGAATACTCTGGACTTAGTATTCTCACGACTCTGCTCGCTGCATGACTTTACTCCCCTCTCCCGCTCTCTGACCACAACCTGCTTTTCTTCTCTGTCAAGAACGGTCTCCTCCCCCAGGACACCCCCACTTAATATACACACACAAATCTACGTGCCATTAATACCCAGCAACTTATGAACAATCTAGTCATCTTTAACCCCCATCCTCTCCCTCTCCTGTCCAGACTCAGCATTGTCACACTATAACAACACATTGCGGAGTGCACTGGATGAAGCAGCACCTGCTACACTCAGAATAACCCGGCATAGGCAGCAGCCCTGGCACACAATGCAAACACGTTTCCTCCATCGCTGCTCAAGGTGTGCTGAGCGTCTGTGGAGAAAATCACTCTCGGCAGAAGACTTCATCCACTATAAGTTCATGCTCAAAATTTATAACTCTGCTCTCCATCTGGCTAAACAAGTCTACTTTACCACTCTCATCACATCTCTAGCCAACAATCCTAAACGACTCTTTGAAACCTTCCACTCCCTCCTGAACCCTAAAGTACAGACCCCTGTCTCCAACCTAAGTGCTGATGATCTGGCCACTTATTTCCTACAAAAAATCAATTATATCTGTCAAGACATTTTTGCACAATATCCTCAGAGTCTGGATCCCCTTCCCTCCTGCACCTCAAGTTCACTTTCCATCTTCGAGCCGGTCACAGAAGAAGTGACCAGACTCCTCGCTTCTTCTCGCCCTACAACTGCAACAGTGACCCTATTCCCTCACATCTCCTTTAGTTCCTTTCCCCAGCTGTCACTACCCACCTAAAATATTCAACCTCTCTCTTTCTTCGGGTATCTTTCCCTCTTCATTTAAACATGCCATCATAACCCCTTTACTTAAAAAGCCATCCCTGGACCAGAACTGCACTGCTAACTACAGACCTGTCTCTAAAGCCCCCGTCTCACATAGCGAGATCGCTGCTGAGTCACGGTTTTGGTGACGCAACAGCGACCTCACCAGCGATGTCGCTATGTGTGACACTTTGCAGCGATCAGGCCCCTGCTGTGAGATCGCTGCAAAATGTCCTGGACCATTTTTTGGTCGTTGCCCTCCCGCTGGTCAGCACACATCGTTGTGGGACCAGCGATCAGGCTAGTAACCATAATAAACACCGGGTTACTAGGGGCGCACGCGCACTTAGTAACCCGCTGTTTATCATGGTTACCACTCTGCTACGGTGAGAGGTAACCTCCCACTCACCTTAGCAGACTGGTAACCATGATAAACAGCGAGTTACTAGGTGCGCGTGTGCCCCTAGTAACCCGCTGTTTATCATGGTTACCAGCCTGCTCCTGCTTCAGCAGGCTGGTAACCACGAGCAGGACATCGTGGAAAGATTCTTTCCCCTGATGAGCCGGCCTGTTTGACATCTCACCAGCGATCACATAGCGACGCAGCAACGATCCCTGACAGGTCGTATCGTTGTCGGGATCGCTGTAGCGTTGCTAAGTGTGACGGGGCCTTAACCTTCCTTTCATCTCTAAACTCCTGGAATCCACTCCTGTCTAATCCGCTATCTCTCAGATAACTCTCTCCTCGTTCCTCTATAATCTGGTTTCCGCTCTTTACGCTCTACTGAAACTGCCCTCACTAAAGTCTCTAATGATCTACTAACAGCTAAATCTAATGGTCACTACTCCCTGCTGATTCTCCTGGATCTCTCCGCCGCATTCGACACTGTGGATCACCAGCTGCTCCTTACTGTGCTCCGCTCTATTGGCCTCAAGGACACCGTTCTCTCCTGGTTCTCCTCCTACCTCTCTGACCGCTTCTTCACGGTATCTTTTGCCGGCTCCTCTTCCTCTCCTCGTCCCCTTACTATCGGGGTCCGCAGGGCTCAGTCCTAGCCCCCTCCTCTTCTCTCTATACACTGCCCCTATTGGACAAACAATCAGCAGATTTGGGTTCCAGTATCATCTCTATGCTGACGACACCCAACTATACACCTCTTCACCTGACATCACCCCTACCCTAATACAAAATACCAAGGATTGTCTGACCGCTGTCTCTAACATCATGTCTTCCCTCTATCTGAAACTGAATCTCCAAAACTGAGCTCCTTGTTCTTCCTCCCTCTACTAACCTACCTACACCTGACTTTGCAATTTCCTTGGGTGGTGCCACCATAACAGCCAAGCAGCACTGTCTTGGAGTCATATTTGACACACAACTTTTCTTTTATTCCCCATATACAATCACTCACTCGCTCCTGTCACCTGCACCTTAAAAACATCTCCAGAATCCGACCTTTTCTCACCTTTGATACTGCAAAAACTCTTACTGTCGCTCTTATCCACTCTCATCTGGACTACTGCAACTCTCTCTTAATCGGTCTCCCTCTAAACAAACTGTCTCCTCTCCAATCCATTCTGAATGCAGCAGCCAGGGTCGTATTTCTGTCTAGCCGCTTCACCAACGCCTCTACCCTGTGCCAGTCATTGCCCTGGTTACCCATTCACCACAGAATACAATACAAACTCATCTCTCTCACCCACAAAGTTCTCCCCCGGCCTATATATCATCCCTCATTTCGGTCTATCGCCCCTCCCGTGCCCTCCGTTCTGCAACTGATCTAAGACTAACATCCTCCTTAATCTGACCTCACACCTCCAAGACTTCTCTTGTGCTGCACCAGTTTTCTGGAATGCACTACCCCAAACGACTGATATCTAGCCCCCATGTCTTCACATGTGCTTTAAAAACACATCTGTTTAGACAAGTCTATCACCGCAACTCACCAACCTAACTCTCCCCTGTCCCCTCCTAAATATTAATCTTAATCTGCCCCTGCATATTCATCTTATCTCCACATCCTCCATGCACCAAATACCACACGGTAACTGCCCTTAGATGGATACTGGCTGATGACCATGTTTTACCTATTGTGTCGTCCCCCCCCCCCCCCCCATTTCCATATAGATTGTAAGCTTGCGAGCAGGACCCTCACTCCTCCTGTAACTGTTGTAATATATTGTATTGTTTATATTGTCTGTACATGTCCCTACTTAATTGTAAAGTGCAGCAGAATATGTTGGCGCTATATAAATAAAAATTATTATTATTATATTATGGGGGGTCTCCTGATCCCCCAATAAGGATCAGGCACTTTGTATGAAATGCTTTTAATGTTTGCATTTTGTAACACTTGATTGCAGGGGAAAAGGACTCCATGATCTTCGACTGTGTGGAGTGCTACGACCCTGTGACTAAACAGTGGACACCAGTCCCCTCCATGAACCAGCCACGTTGCAGTCTGGGAGCGTGTTCCTGCCACGGCGCAATCTACGCAATGGGTGAGCGCCGCTCCTATAGTAACTGAGACTTGTATTTGTATCGCAGACTGAGAGCAGAGTGCAGAATTACCCTCATTTGTCACTGCAGGCGGCTGGGTTGGAGAAGACATTGGAAATGGTATTGAGCGATTTTCGCCCGAGGACAACGCCTGGCAGGTGGTGGGACAGATGTCTGTGCCGAGATATAATTTTGCCTGCTGCGAGAGCCAAGGTGAGTGGTGCACTTCTTCTTTTTAAAAATATCTGGTCCTCAATTTGTCATTTCTAGTGCCCATATAACGTTAGTCTAGCTCTGACACATCAGATCGTATAGCGTGTAGTGTAATAGCGCCCTCATGTGGCCAGACATTGGGATGACTATACATACAGAATGCATCAACTGTCTGGATGATGGGTATGAGACAAAAGCTCCATGTGACCCCAGCCTCATAGAGAGATGTTCTACTTAACACAGAACCAAATGAACAGATATATCTCTTTACCTATATATAATATATATATATATATATATATATATATATATATATATTACTTATCCTGTACTGATCTCGAGTTATATCCTGTACTATACTCTGGAGCTGCACTCCCTGTGTACATATATTACCATATTTTTTGGACTATAAGACGCACCTAGGTTTTAGAGGAGGAAAATAGAAAAAAAAATTTAAGCAAAAAATGTGTTCACGATGCACTTAAGAGGGAGGGGGTCTTCTGCTAACACTGGTATAGGGGTAATGTACTGCAATTCTGACAATATCCCCAATCCTGGTATATATGCCCCCCCTTCCTTTTATACATGGCCCCCATCCTGGTATGCGTGGAACCCCTCATCGCTATCCTGGTATGCATGGCACAGCAATCCCCATCCTGGTATGCATGGCACCCCTCATCCCTGTCCTGATATGCATGGCACCTCTCATCCTTATCCTGGTATACACGGCCCCCCCTAATCCCCATCATGCTGCACATAAAAAAAATTAACACTCCTACTCACCTTTCTTCTCTCCTCCCGCGCTGTGTCCTGTCTGCCCGCACTGATCTCGTCATGTGAGCCGCGCATGGTGTCACTACCATGCGCGGCTCACAAGGAGAGATCAGCTGCCGGAAGTCACTGCTCCCCACTCTGGGACTGTGTGCGCGGGGAGCAGTGACCTCATGCTCCTTAATAGCCAGCACACAGCGTAGCCGCAGCACTGCTCCTGCTGCTGCTGGGCGATCGCGTGTGCCCGCTATTAAAGGGCATGAATATTCACCCCCTCCCCACGCCCATGAGCGTGGAGATAGGCTGAATATTCATGTCCTTTAACAGCGGGCACAGGCGATTCCGGCAGGAGCCGCGCTGCGGCTACACTGTGTGCCGCTATTAAGGAGCATGAATATTCAGTGCTCCCCACGCCCATGGGCGTGGGGAGCAGTGAATATTAATTTTCTTTAGCAGCGGGAACAGTGTAGGCTGCAGCAGGCGGTTGCTGCCTCCTGTGCCCCGCTCCGCTACCGCCCCCCCCACAACATATACATATACCCCCTCCTCCCCCAACATTTGGACTATAAGACGCACCCCCCCACCCATTTTCCTCCAAAATTTGAGGAAAAAAGTGCATCTTATAGTCCGAAAAATACGGTATATTACTGATCCTGAGTTACATCCTGTATTATACTCCAGAGCTGCACTCACTATTCTTTTGTGATGCTGGACTCTTATTCCTTTCTTAGGGTTGATCTATGTGGTCGGTGGAATTGGCCAGGAGGGGATAGAACTTTCTTCAGCTGAAGTCTATAATCCTATTACCAAGCGCTGGATGTCGCTCCCTCCTATGGGGACCCGCAGAGCGTACCTGGGCGTAGCTTTTTTAAACGACTGCTTGTATGCAGTTGGTGGATGGAACGAGAGTCAGGATTTTCTAAACACTGTGGAGAAGTTTTCTTTTCTGGAGGTAATGAGGAGGACAGCGGTGGGGTCTTGTGTTATGACAACTTTGCAATTAATAGATTATGTTCAGAAATGTTACTATTTTCAAAATCTCTGCTTGCCATCAATGAACGTGAACATTTACTGACAGGCTGGAAGCTTCATAGCTGAGGGCTTGTTACAATTGTCAGTCTAATCCATCCTCTATGGACTGATAGTGTATCAGCGCAGGTAAAATGTAACAAACTGTCAGGACATAAGAAAGATTTGAGCTGCCAGAAGAGTTTTTCTAATTTCATTCCTTCTTTTGTTTGCAGGATAAGTGGGTGGACGTGGCACCAATGAGGGTCCCAAGAGCGGGCGTTTCTGTGGTCAGCGTGAATGGGCTTCTGTACGCCACCGGGGGCAGAGCCAGCGTGCAGAATTTTTCAGCCCCTGTGACTTCTGACTCTGTAGAGGTTTATAACCCACATACAGACTACTGGACGGAGATTGGCAGCATGATCACCAGCCGCTGTGAGGGGAGCCTGGCCGTCCTCTGACCCAAATACTGCAGTGTTGGCTGATGGTGTAGCCTGGTACACCGGGTGCCGAGGGTCTGATGGTGTAGCCTGGTACACCGGGTGCCGAGGGTCTGATGGTGTAGCCTGGTACACCGGGTGCCGAGGGTCTGATGGTGTAGCCTGGTACACCGGGTGCCGAGGGTCTGGTACTGAGAGTCTGCTGGTGCAGTCCGGTACACCGGGTGGTGTCTTGTACACCGGGTGCTGACGGTCTGACGGTGAAGCCTGGTACTGAACTGATGTCGGTCAAGAGACCAATAATTGGGGACAGTGTCCAACTGCCATCAATGGACTCTTGTAGTGGTTTGGGGGTGTTGCTAGCTTTATGACCCAATGCCCGTTTGGGGACAGTCATCAACATAGGATATGGGAAAAGACATGCTGATAATGAAAGACTGCTGGATACAAAGGTCTGCTGGTATTAGTAGTGCACAGCGTTATAAGAGCATTGGTTTATATCAGTCACAGGGATGTAAATACCAAAGAAGAAAGAGGAGCTGTGGTCGTTCCCAGGCGCAGCTAATGCGTTGCGTTATTGGGATTCATGCAACGCGTTTCGGAATCAGGTCGACTCTTTCTGGTACAATGAGGGATGGGATAAAGTAACGGGATGTAAATGTCTCTGGAGGTTATAAGAGGAATGTCTCAGGTCTGTCACATGTATTGAAGATTCTCAGCACTACAGATAGATGAGAAAGTAGGGACCTTCCCAGTGATTAACCCTACACTCCTGTATGGCTTAAATTGCTGATAACAGAGCAATAGATTGCCTGTATGACTGGTAAAAAGTCTTTTCTTAGCCTGAAATAGTTGATATCTGAGAGCAATAGACTGGTTTTTTTTGGGTTTTGTTTTTACCTGCGCAGTAAAAGATGGACCGCTGATAAAGTGACCCCTTTAAGGGATCTAGAATTGCAGGCATCACTTCTGCAGGACCGCATGATAAAACAACGATTCTCTCATCTACTTCAGGACCACTGCCGAAAACTTTTTCACCCTGTGGCAATGAATTTTCTTCAGTTTGTGCAAAGCTGCAATAAAAAGCATGAGGGACAGATGCCGCGTCAGATTTTAGCAGACAATACAGACTCTGGAGTCGCTGATCAGAGTGATGCAATAGAGCGGACAGCTGCTGAATATTGCATTTGTTATAATAAAGCATTTTTCACATTGTCTCTGTGTGGTCATTCATTACATCCTGGATTATTTGCAAAGCATTGAGGAGGGGGTCTGGCGATCAGAACCTCAGGGTGGTCCCAGAATCTGATGTAGGGTACAGTCACCAGAGCTGAGGATGTAAATCATGATTCACCCCCCCTAACAAGTAGCACAAGACCCTCACAGTATGGGGGAACAATAAGATGTAACGCAGGAGCATGACAAGATGAGTAAACAAACTTGGATTTAAGCTTCGTTGCTACTTGTAAAAGTTCTGGGATGAAGTTCAACCTCTAATATAAAGTTTTTATTTTGGACTTTGATTTTTCAGTGATTTTTCCGGGTAGGCAAAGAAGTACCACATAGTGGTCAGGATACAACAGAAGGTCAACAGGAAACAAACATTTCTCAGAAAACTAAGCCAAAATGGAAAAGGAGGAAGCATCCCGAACCCCCCTAATGCCCCCACGATTAATCCAGCCATCACTGTCACCGCCGAGATGGAAATATCATCTGACACTACCAAAGATGTCCATGCAACAAACGGCAGAAACGCGCCGAGCCCAAAGTTCAGCGAGTCCGGCCGGAATGTGCTGTTTTCAGGAACCGAAATACCCCAACGGATCCCACCATAAAAC
Source organism: Phyllobates terribilis (assembly GCF_046119375.1). Lineage (NCBI taxonomy): Eukaryota > Metazoa > Chordata > Amphibia > Anura > Dendrobatidae > Phyllobates > Phyllobates terribilis. The sequence continues at coordinate 158,955,909 of NW_027362768.1, read as the reverse complement.
GATAGCAGGCAGTTGGCGGCTGCGAGCTGAAGAAATGCCATTTCTGGGTAATAATAACCCCCAAAACTCATAGTGAGAGGAGCAACAACCACCGGGATCAGTCCAGCCACGCTCAGGTACACAGCCGGCCTTGGCGTCTTTCTCAGCTCGTCCTTGTAATTCTGCATCGTCTGGTCGAACTCTTCTTCTTGGGCGTTTTGTCTTCTCTTGTGGAGCGAGCTGGAGGTGTGTAATCCACAGCAGCGGAGAGGAGCCGAGCGCTGCAGGGCAGAGAGGGTGGAAATAGGCGGAGCTCGGATCCTAAACGACCTCCAGGTAATCGCAGCGTGTGTCGTTTGTCTGCAGACTGGTCCGGCCATTTTACAAAACTGTAAAAAAAAACTAAATATCGTAAAATTACAGTGCGTCTGAGTGATGGCAGAGCCTCCACTTTGGTTATATCCATCTCTTTTTGCCACAAATGTTTTTTGTTTTTTTTTCAATGAACGCTACAGTCATTATACCTGCTGGACCGATGGCCAACACTTTCCTCCCAGACGCAGCATCGTGCAGCTCCGACACCTGACAATGAAGTATTACAAGATGTATAGAAGTTATCTTCCTTCTACAATGGATGTGTAGATGACACATTATATATATATATATATATATATATACACAGTACAGACCAAAAGTTTGGACACACCTTCTCATTTAAAGATTTTTCTGTATTTTCATGACTGTGAAAATTGTACATTCACACTGAAGGCGTCAAAACTATGAATTAACACATGTGGAATTATATACTTAACAAAAAAGTGTGAAACAACTGAAAATAAGTCTTATATTCTAGGTTCTTCAAAGTGGCCACCTTTTGCTTTTATGACTGCTTTGCACACTCTTGGCATTCTCTTGATGAGCTTCAAGAGGTAATCACCGGAACTGGTCTTCCAACAATCTTGAAGGAGTTCCCAGAGATGGCAAGAAAAAAGCAGCTAAGTAAAGAAAAACGAGTGGCCATCAATACTTTAAGAAATGAAGGTCAGTCAGTACGAATAATTGGGCAAACTTTGAAAGTGTCCCCAAGTGCAGTTGCAAAAACCATCAAGCGCTACAAAGAAACTGGCTCACATGAGGACCGCCCCAGGAAAGGAAGACCAAGAGTCACCTCTGCTTCTGAGGATAAGTTTATCCGAGTCACCAGACTCAGAAATCGCAGGTTAACAGCAGCTCAGATTAGAGATCAGGTCAATACCACACAGAGTTCTAGCAGCCGACACATCTCTTCAAAAACTATTAAAAGGAGACTTTGTGCAGCAGGCCTTCATGGTAAAATAGCTGCTAGGAAACCACTGCTAAGGACAGGCAACAAGCAGAAGAGACTTGTTTGGGCTAAAGAACACAAAAAATGGACATTAGACCAGTGGAAATCTGTGCTTTGGTCTGATGAGTCCAAATTTGAGATCTTGGGTTCCAACCACCGTGTCTTTGTGCGACGCAGAAAAGGTGAACGGATGGACTCTACATGCCTGGTTCCCACCATGAAGCGTGGCGGAGGAGGTGTGATGGTGTGGGGGTGCTTTGCTGGTGACACTGTTGGGGATTTATTCAAAATTGAAGGCATACTGAACCAGCATGGCTACCACAGCATCTTGCAGCGGCATGCTATTCCATCCGGTTTGCATTTAGTTGGACCATCATTTATTTTTCAACAGGACAATGACCCCAAACACACCTCCAGGCTGTGTAAGGGCTATTTGACCAAGAAGGAGAGTGATGGGGTGCTACGCCAGATGACCTGGTCTCCACAGTCACCAGACCTGAACCCAATCAAGATAGTTTGGGGTGAGCTGGACCGCAGAGTGAAGGCAAAAGGGCCAACATTTGCTAAGCATCTCTGGGAACTCCTTCAAGATTGTTGGAAGACCATTTCCGGTGATTACCTCTTGAAGCTCATCAAGAGAATGCCAAGAGTGTGCAAAGCAGTCATAAAAGCAAAAGGTGGCTACTTTGAAGAACCTAGAATATAAGACATATTTTCAGTTGTTTCACACTTTTTTGTTAAGTATATAATTCCACATGTGTTAATTCATAGTTTTGATGCCTTCAGTGTGAATGTACAATTACCATAGTCAAGAAAATACAGAAAAATCTTTAAATGAGAAGGTGTGTCCAAACTTTTGGTCTGTACTGTATATTACACTTATCTCAGCACATGACCACAATTCAGGGTATTTTGATAATCCAGCCATTAGATGGCGCTATTCTGTTAACGACATATACTAATTACTATGAACAGGACCTTACAGTCTGTAATCTGAGGTCTGACGAGGAGAAATGTTCAACACTACAAACCATGGCAGATAACCACATTTTAAAAGGGGTTGTCCACTTTTAGGGACTTTTCTTTTTTTACTTAATGCATATATTTCAGGCTAAAAATAGTTTTTGCAATTGGGTTTCAATATAAATTTTGCACAGTTGGCGTTTACAGACTCTTTGTTTCCCTGCAACTTTGATGTGGTCTGTACAGGGCCAGGACAAGGTATTTTAGTGACTTAGGCAGATGAAGCCAATGGCACCACCACCACCCCACAGCAAAGGAATGGGTAAGAGACTAAGGTAACAGGACCCCTAATGCACCTGGGTTCGGTAACAAGCTCTGATGACCACTTCAACAATGTCAAACACAAGGATAATCATGGAAACTAATATAAGAGCCATTTGGTTTCAATTAAGGTGTTCAGTATGTGGCAGCTACCCTAATGGAAAATAAACAGACCCCCATTAGAGATATGAGGATACTTCTGATGTTTTTTGCGTCCGTCATGCGACAAATACAGCTTGCACAAAACAGATGAAGGTTCTGGTGATGTATTCATGTAGTGATGATGATGATTCTGGTGATATATTCATCAACAGAACCATCATCAGTACATGAATACAAAATCATCATCATCATCACTAAGTAAATAGAGCACCAGAGCCATCTATAGTATATGAATATGGCACCACAAACATCAGTACATGACTACGTCACCAGAACCACCATCAGTACATGAATAGGTCACCAGAACCACCATCAATACATGAATAGGTCACCAGAACCAGAAGTACTTGAATACAAGAACTAAGCTTAATACAATGATCAATAATAATAATGTCTAGTCAGCCCCATAAACAATTGTATCACATGAACCTACAACTCCCAGTATGTCCTTAATAGAAAGGAGATACTGTCACCACAGTTCCTCATATACTTTGCTGTCTTACACATAGCAAGTGAGCATTTCTGCTATACACAGGCGATCTGAAGTCCTGCTATGTGTAGCAGAGTGGATTAGAACATCGCAGCTTCTAGTCTCCCATGGAGACTATTGAAGCAAGCTAAAAAAAAGTTTTTAAAAATATTAAATATATAAAAGTTTAAATCGCCCCCCTTTCGCCCCATTCAAAATAAAACAATTTAAAAAAAATAAAATATACACATATTTGATATCGCTGCGTTCAGAATCGCCCGATCTATCAATATAAAAATAATTAATCCGATTGGTAAATGGTGTAACGAGAAAAAGAAAAAAACACGCCAGAATTGCTTTCCGCCGTAACATTGCAATAAAATGCAATAACGGGCGATCGAAAGATCGTATCTACCCCAAATGGTATCAATAAAAAGGTCAGGTCGGCACGCAAAAAATAAGCCCTCACCCAGACCCAGATTCCGAAAAATGGAGACGCTACAGATCTCGCAAAATGGCGACTTTTTTTTTTTTTTTTTTTTTTTTTTTAATAAACTTTGGATTTTTTTTACCACTTAAATAAAAAAGAACCTATACATGTTTACTGTCTACGAACTCGTAATGACCTGGAGAATCATAACGGCAGGTTAGTTTTAGCATTAAGTGAACGTGGTAAAAAAAAAAAAAAAACAACTTTGGTATTGCACTTTTTTTCCAGTTTCACCGCACTTGGATTTTTTTTTTCCCTTTTTCCAGTACACTATATGGTAAAACCAATGGTGTCGTTCAAAAGTACAACTTGTCCCACAAAAAAATAAGCCCTCACACAGTCATATTGACAGAAAAATAAAAAAGTTATGGCTTTGGAAACAAGGGGGGCAAAAAACGAAAACGCAAAATGGCCGTCGGTGAAGGGGTTAAGCAAGCCTAGAAATGTCACCCGTGTTTCTCGATTGTCTTGACCGCCTGATTATCGGGAATCGAGCGCTCTTAGCAATGCTGGTTCACAATGCCCCCGAGCCTGGACTGTAGGGGGCTGCGCACTGGTCGCCACTCTGGTATCACATATTGCCTCATGTTCCAGCCCAGGACCAGGTATTGAGACCCCTGAATGGCCCCCAAGCCATGAATCCTGCATGACACAACGTGTCCCAGCCCACACTCACCTCCACCGCCTGCTCTACAGGACTGCTGCAAAAGGTCAGGAACAGGAAGTCACACAGAAGTGCACTTCCTGTGGGCAAGGAAGCCAGAAAAAGTGTGGGCAGACTGCACTGAGCATGCTCCGACCGCATAGTCTGTGCTGCTGATATGGCTACTCAATAATCATTCATCATATAACCCCCAGGGACAATGAGCTGCTGAATCTAAACCTGCCATATGTGATACCGACCTGTGTATCTAATCCTATCCTGTGTGATACTGTCTGCTGAGCAGTGTATCTAATCCTATCCTGTGTGATACTGTCTGCTGAGCTGTGTATCTAATCCTATCCTGTGTGATACTATCTGCTGAGCTGTGTATCTAATCCAATCCTGTGTGATACTGTCTGCTGAGCCATGTATCTAATCCTATCCTGTGTGATACTATCTGCTGAGCCATGTATCTAATCCTATCCTGTGTGATACTATCTGCTGAGCTGTGTATCTCATCCTATCCTGTGTGATACTATCTGCTGAGCTGTGTATCTCATCCTATCCTGTGTGATACTATCTGCTGAGCAATGTATCTAATCCTATCCTGTGTGATACTATCTGCTGAGCCATGTATCTAATCCTATCCTGTGTGATAGTGTCTGCTAATGGGAGGAGCGGGACAGCTGGGTCAGGAAATGAAGAGGGGAATGATAAATGCAGGGACAAAAGACTTCCTGTTTCTACATAGAGCAGAGAAAAGAGAAGAATTCGCTGAGTAGAAAGGGAAAATAATCAATTGTAAGTACACAGTGCTATATAATATGATGACTGCAATATATTAAAAAGCTAAAAACTTAGAAGGAGGGGGAGGAGGGCTTCTTTAACCCCTTTATGACCCCCGTGGTTGCCATTGCAAGATTGCAATTCTGCTACACACAGGTGATCTTTTGCAAAAAGTAATAAAAAAAAGTTTTTAAAAATATTTAAAAAAAAAAAAGAAAAATATATATGTTTAAATCACCCACCTTTCGCCCCATTCAAAACACCAGAATTACATTTATTTGGTCACCGCAACATTGCAATAACTGGTGATCAAAACATTGTATCTACACCAAGATGGTATCAATAAAAACATCAGCTCAGGGTGCAAAAAAATAATATATATATATTTTTTTTAACAAACTTTGGATTTTTTTCATCACTGAAATAAATAAGAACCTATACATGTTTGGTATCTACGAACGCGTATTGATCTGGAGAATCATAATGGCAGGTCAGTTTTAGCATTTAGTGAACATGGTAAAAAAAACAACAACAAAAAAAGCAACTGTGGAATTTCACTTTTTTTTGCAATTTCACCGCACTTGGAATTTTTTTCCTGTTTTCTAGTACACGGTATTGCAAAATCAATGGTGTCGTTCAAAAGTACAACTCATCCCGCAAAAAATAAGCCCTCACATGGCCATATTGACAGAAAAATAAAAAAGTTATGGCTTTGGGAAGAAGGGGAGCAAAAAACAAAGGTGCAAAAATGGAAAATGGCCCCATCATTAAGGGGTTAATAATGTTGGTCTTTTCATATAGGCCAAAGGGACTTTTGGGGGCCCTCAGGCTCCAGGTGTGATTAAAGCCCCTAAACCTAGTGACGTTACACCCCTACTTCTAACCCATGTGTGATACATAGACCTTATATAATGTGACGTGTCCGGGTCACACCAGACAGTGTCCACCCACTGCGCAGTCAGCCTGCTGCCAGTCGTAATATGGCGTAATAATGTGACGTCAGTGATATACAGCGCCCGCAGCTTCCGCCAGGTTCCAGCAGGTGGCGCTGTGAGTGCAGACAGTAACAGAGAGGCGTGTCCCCCGTCACTCTACCCCCAGCGGCCATCTCTATGGTCAGGTTCCAGAGGACGCCATTTTGGTGCGCGCTTTGTTATGGTTTGTGAGGAGCAGGAAGCGGGCAGCTGCTGTTAGAGGGAGAGCGGCGGTCCCCGGTGTGACAGAGGCCCGGAGAGTGAGCGCGGTAACGGTTGAGTCTGTGGCGGGGACGGGCGCCGCTGGGGCCTGTGTGTGTGTATGGGCGCCTGTCCAGGGGCGGTCACATGGTCCAAGTTGTAGTAGTGCAGCCGTCCTCTGCCTGTGTAGGGGGCCCTTGCTCTGTGGCCCCGGGGTGAGGCCTGCTGTGTGCAGTGAGGCCTGCTGTGTGCAGTGAGGCCTGCTGTGTGCAGTGAGGCCTGTGTATGTATGCATCATCACATAAGCAGGCGGCCTGCTCTGTATACCCCGTGCTGTGACGTCACACAGGAGCCATGTGTACATGTGGTTAATAGACTGGTTCCCTCCAGTATAAAAGTGCAATTTCCAGTTCAGTGTCCACTCCTCTGCTTGCTGGATGTGAATAGAAAGCGTTTGTTACAATGTGTCAGGGCAGGATACAGAGTTGTTTTTGTTCATTGTCCACAAGCTTTCCTAAGCCGGGGTCTTTTCATTCACTGACAGTAAGCGGAGATCTGACACTGAGAAATCGAGATGTAAAGGCTACTAGATACTATTTTATATAATTACCGGACTCCGAAGATTAAACACGTCTCTGGGGCGGCACAGCTGACTGTTCGTTGCAATGTATCAGTGCAGAAAGACTTTTGACTGTTCTTTCCACTCTGTTTACATGATTCCCTGCTAGGAAAACTCTTGGACTTTTTTTTCTTTCCCCCTGGAAACCCCCTTTAATTAGTGATGTGACCAGATAGGTGCTGATGTCTTCTAGCTCTGCATGTACCATCAGTGTTGTGTATAGATACTCATAAGGTTTTATTACCTACATAAAGGGGAGGATTATATAGAATGGACCGATCCCTCGTGTGTCATCTGCGTTCTATAAATAAAGCTTCATCATTTTACAATGAAAAGTTCTGCAACTTTTTAATGGACTTTTTATCGCTCCCTCACCTCGGTCAAGATCTCTCCTTGCTGTCTATATCGGTAATGTGGAGAGCAGCTGCCAAGATCATCTTTTCTGGAGGATTCCAGATCGGTGCGTTACTTAGACAGTTCATCAATTTTAAAGGGTCTATTCCCAAAATCTTATGTTAATCGGTGGAGGTCCGACAGGTGGGTCGCCCAGCGATTCTGAGAACTGGGTGCTAGTTCCTAATCTTAAATGGAGGTCAGGTGGTCAGGAATCTCTGTGAGCGATGAAGTCTCTGAGACCGCTGGAAATAGCAGTGTTGTGCATTACTATTAAAGGAGCAGAGATTCGGGTACGGACATCAAGCAGTTTTTTTTTTAATTTTTTATATATCTAAAAAAAAAACTTTATTTGTAGACTTGGATAAAACAGAACATTCATAATACTATAAAAATTAGCATTTCATACGCTTTTCAAGCTGACAATCATTCCTTACATGCGCACCGCCGATCCATTCAAGATGGGGCTCTGCAAATCCTGGCAACAAGAGTCCCAAACTTTGGGGGTCCCAGCAGTCATATTCCCAAGGATCAGTAATTCCTTATCCTATGGATATGGTGTAATTTTTGGGAATACCCTTTTAACCAGCACCATGTAATTCTCCATTTTTCTAGCTGCCTCGGATCATGGCAATCATCTCTTGATTTAGACCTGATCACTGGGGGTCCGCATAAGTTTACTTCTAAAATTGGGATAATCACTGGCTGGTGCACCACCAATCAGACTGCTTTGTTAAAGATTACAGCAGAAATTGGTGCACATTTTAGTCATTGGCAGTTATCGGTCTCCAGAGAACTGTTGTGATGCACTATCCTGCATCACCTGTCGCAATCTCCAGAATATAGTGACATACTACTTGTGTTTTCCGAGGCCAGAGCCTGACCTGCAGGGCTGACCGTCAGTTACGTAAGAGTGATGAGAGGGGAGCCCTCGGCTCAGGAAATCTGCGTCTGGTTCTCTATTGTGCGCTGTTGTGTGTCTGCAGGTTTTGGTCACTTCCTATTAGTTACACCTGCTGTCTGAGGCCTGGATTCAGGGCGTATGATACGTTATCTGCTGTGTGCAGCCGCTCCCCCGTCTGCTCGTTGCTCTGCAGGCATGGCGGTCATGACTCTGCTTTGTAAGGGAGGGCGGAGGGGTGATATTTGTTGTGATCTGCAATGGTGAGCGCTTCCTTCAAGCCGACGGCCTTGTGTGCTAGTATTACATAGTTTTGTGATATACTGTATGTGTGTATATATAGTGTAGGCATGTATTGAAAACATCTACAGTAAACAAGGTTCACTTTTGCAGAGTGTGCAGTGACAGTATGTGTCTTTGATGTCGCAGGCGAGTCAATCGGTAACCTGCCGCTGTTTGTCGGCCGGGAGTAGGGTCAGTTGGTCGTAAGCTGCAGCATCTGGCTGCAATAAGATCACATTGTGGGAGATAGTAGTTGTGCATGGTGTCCAAACAGATTCCCCATCTGATGTCAGGACTGGAGATCTTTGTGCTTCCCTCTCCGGGTAGCTTAGACTTTGTTCAGACAGCCTCTTTTTCGGTCTCTGGGCGCAGTGGTCAGCACAGTGATCAATATTAACGCAAACAGTTTTTCAACACAGACCGTTTTGTCCATTTTACTGACCAGAATAGTGCAGTACCAGCACCCATCTGTGATACACAGAATGACTGGCACAGTATCAGGACCGGCCTCTTGTTGAGTTTAGTCCAGACATCAATCCTTTTCTCAGACCGAGAACATTAGACATGTGAAACTAAAATTCTAGCAAATCCTCTCATGCAAGAAGAATTTCTCAGCTTCTAGATGTAAACACGGCTATCATTAGTCACTTTAGTCACTGACAGCAAGCTGAGTTCTTGAAAACTTAGAAAAACAATCTCCTGTGAACATGAGTAGCATGCTCCTTTTTTTTCATAGTGAAGTTGAGGATTGGGCCGATTGTCATGGAAATCTGGTGCACACAACACCGCAAAAATCCAATAGTCAGTTTTGTATTTGTACCATGAAAATACTTCCAAGCGGCTGCATCATTGTAGCCTTCACACAGCGCAGTTTCCTTCTATCTAAGCCATTCAAGGTTGTCTTCTGTGAGCCGGATTTACTGGATTCCAGACTGATACATTTTGCCTGCACTGATGCATTGTAACCAGCGTATGACAGAGATTTGTGCTGCTGCTATTTTTTTCCTGTGGGTCATGGAGACTGCATTGTCGCAATGACTGCTGTGATAAGTGTTTGCTGAACTCTTTGCTGCACAATGATGAATCAATTATAGAAGATTGAACACCAGCTGTTTAAAGGTAATCTGTCGGTAGGGTCAACCCTCCTCGCAGTCTAGATGGGCATGTAGGTCATAGGAAGCTGAATAAAAGGATACCATGATATCTGTGATCTGATGTCTCATGCCAAAGAAATCCACGGTTTTATTAATATGTAAATGAGTTATTAAGATCTATGGGCTGGACATGGATCTCCCTGAGAATCTGCCTCCAGGGATTATTATAAATGAAAGGAGGCGTTACCAGTGTGAGACATGTAATAACTGACAGTCTGATCTACATATCGCATACTAGAAACTTGCACTTTCATTTAAATGAATTAGGAGGGTTGGTGCTACTGACAGATTCCCTTTGTTACTTTTGCAGTTGAGGTTTAGTTTGAACACCAATAAAGCCCCTAGTGCAACACCATTAACACATTTAGCATTTATGTCAGTCAAAAGGGTCCTTTTGGCTTTTATCTGGCCAGTGTACTTTAGTACCCTACTATATGCCATACAACGTGGGGGAGGGAGGGGTATACAGATCTCTATGGCATCCATCAGAGACCATAAATGTGATGCAAACAGAGCCCATAAGGGGCTCCTCATCCTTCCCAAGTATGATTAAAGGGGTTGTCCTCTAGAGATGAGCGAACCTGAACTGCAAAGTTCGGGGTTCGGTGCTGAACAACGAACACAAACACCTCCCGGAAGTCCGTTTTAGTGTTCGGCGTTCCAGGAAGAGAGAATTTTTCCAACACCAAAGTTCGGGTCCCCATTGACTTCTAAGGGGTTTGGGGAGAGTTCTGGTACCAGAGGCAAACTTCAAACGAAAGTTCGGTCAAACTTGACGAACCCGAACTTCCACTGGTCCGCTCACCCCTAGGGTTCTCGTCTATCTTCAAGAGGGCACTACTCCCCAGCCTCTCAGCTTCCTGTTGTGCCATAGAGGTGGTCTGCTCCTGAAGATTGACAGTGCAGCCCAGCAGTGTGGTCGAGCAGCTGGTGTGGCCTGTGCTCGCCCATGCAGCTCGCAGACAGCTTTGTCTCTGCAGCATGGGAGAAACGCACGGGGACTGAGGCCCTTGGATCCAGAGCTCTGTCCAGGTACGTGCACACGTTAAGTATTTGGTGCAGAAATTTCTGTACCATTTCTGCATCTCTTGACAGGAAAAAACGCAGCAGCGAAAATGCACTTTTTTTTTTTTTTTTTTTTTTTGGTGCAGTTTTTCTCCCCACTCACTAGTATGGGTGAAATCTGCTGCAAAAAAAGCTGAAAAAATTGACACGCTGCAGATGTAAATCTGTAAGTCACAAATAAGCAAGGTGTGCCTGAGACTTCAGGATTCTCATTCACATTGCTGGTACGAGGAAACCCTTCAGGTTTTGTGACATCAGTGTTTTGCAGGCTGTGGAGCAAACTGCTGTGAGGTGAATGGTAACCTAGGCAACGAGCAGTAAACTATAGAATTTAAAATCCCTTTGATCTTGAGAATGGAGAGCATTTTTAATAAAAGTGAATTACAAAGTTGCTTGCTTTTGCTGATACTTTGCAGTTTTAATCATTAACACGAGACAGCCCCTTTAAGTTGGCCATACCCATGAGATGGCTGTCGGCAGAGGTAATGTTCTCTCCTGTCTCCCCCATATAAAGGCAACGTTCTGCTCGGCTGAGCCCTCCTGTGTTCTCTGACAGAATCTTCTCCCCACTGAACCAAAGGATCGGGGGACGATCCAGAGACCCCCATATATCTACAGTATATTGTGGTGTTTATACTCCTGGTGAAGTGACTGATACGTCATTGCTTTGCAGAAGAAGCTCAGTGTATTGTAAATGTAGAACGAACAGATTAAAAAAATATAAAATCCTCCTGGTTTGTGTGCAGGCCAGTTGTGGATGTGCTGCCTGCGCCATGCTGTTCCTCTGAACAGCCAGACATGCTATTTAAAGGCACACTCCTCGTCGATATTTCCAGCTCCCGCATGTCGGAGTCGTTGCTCCATATTGGGGACACGTGATGTTACGCTTACAATGCACTCGGTCATGTGTGACTGCTGCATGGTTGATCCCGGGGTCTGTCCTGTGAACGAGGGGGCTACTTTCTTTAAGTTTAGTGCTTGCATATTGTGCCACCGAGCTCTTATCATAGATGATACTTATGTGTGGAGTGTATGGACTGATCAATAATCTCATAGGAATTGTTTGTTTATAGTAGTATACAACCAGTGTCACTCCAGTTCTTGTGAACTACAAGTCCCAGCATGCTGTGCCATCATGCATTGTAATTTCCCAGCAGCTTGTTAGGGGCACAGGTTGAAAATCACTTCTGTACAGCTTCTCAGGATGTTCATAGGTGTTCGGATTACCCTTGAAATTCTGACACAAGGTTCTTCACTAATTTGAAAGCTAATTGTAATGGGCCCAGGAAAGTATAACCCTAAAACCAACTCCATATAGCTACATGTAGAGCAAAGGAGGATGTTTGGAGTAGAATGATTCAAAATATAACAATCTTTAATGAGTACAAATGCTAAAAAACATGTATAACTTACAATAGACATTAAACTGAAAATTGGGCTGATGACTGGATACAATCACAATATGGTATCAACTATAGAAAGAAAGAAGGCATGAATATCACAGTAGCGGTAACACTAATACATATTGCAGCACTAAGAACACCAAAAAGCCCAGACACTTTTGTCACCTGATGCAGTCAGTCATCAGCCCAATTTATGTAGGGAACTGTTTGTTTGATCATGTACATTTTAAAGTGGATAAATACAGATATACGGGCGCACTGAAAACACAAATGAAATTCGGCCGATTTTTCATACGCTTGTCTGACCCCGGCCATACACACAGAGGATATTGCAGGGTGGTGATTGCAGCTGTGACAGTTTGTGATGGGGAAATCGCCACATCTAATCTGGGCTTGCAGCCCCCTTTTTGTTTTTGCTGACAAGGGTGGTGGTCCTTGCAGCGAGACTCCCACCGATCAGGATTTCTATCGATATGCTGCTACTCTTTCTGGTGTGAAATACTTTTTTTTTTTTTTTTTGTGTCTGAATGTGGAAGAAAAATCAATTGCAAATTCTCAGTGTGACCGTTCTGATTCTACCCATTTATATTGCAAGGACATACTGTGGACTGAAAAAATAAATCTGCACCGCAAGGAAACTTCCTAGAGGAAAAATTCTGCCAATCTCATTTACACGGCTTGTTACTGTAACCGACAGCCTGTTTTACTTGTGCAAATCTGTACGATTAATTTGCAGCAATCCTGTCCCATGTGGACGTCTCCTAAGGATGTAGTTTTTGGTGCTGTTTTTAAGCTGGGGAATGGGAACCAAAAATACTTTTGCTAAAAAAAAAAAATAAAGCTGCAAATTTTTTTCCAGCTTTTAGATTATTTGTAGAAATCTGTGTTGTGTGTTTTTTGTTTTTTTTTTTTTACTGAGCAAAACATACGTTTCATCTCTGGGCCCAGGCCTTCTGGTGAACTATTAGAGAGATGTTTGGGTAGTATAAAGCATGGTGTTTAGTTCAGAGGCAATCTTCCTTGAATGATAATCCGGATGTGACCCAGCATTACTAGAATAACTGACCAGTGCGTGTCCTCCGTGCCGGCCATCAGGGCGCGTTTCAGGATGAATCACTAATTCCACTTTCATCGGTGAAACAAATCAGAAGTGATCTAATCCCACATCAGACGGGTGAAGCTCATTTCTGTAAACCCTCCCACCTAATGCACAACGATTGCTCTGCGGTGATACAATATAGAGAGCTCGTTACATTTGTTAAACAGGTTGAACTAAAATGAAAATGTCCATTGAGTTCAACCTCTTAGACCAAACATCTTCTGATATTGATGAGGCGATGCTGAGCCGCCCTGATGTAGCAGAGCCGAGCGGAGCGCTGTTTATAGGACTGCCATATAGGACGATATACAGTTTTTGAGACAGATGAAATTGATGACCAGCAATAATAAATCAATGTCTGGCACCGCACCACTCAGATGATTGACCACTCCAGGCACAGCGCTGCACTTTTAGCAGTGGCCTTATGTGGTATTGCAGCTGCAGCATAGTGTGACCCTGTGCCTGGTAAACCATGGAGGAGATGCATATTTCTGGAGTGGTGCAATCCCTTTCTATCAGCAGATAAAGGAGGGCATCAAGAGTCTGAACCCCACTGATCTATTTTTGATGATATATTCTAAAGAAAGGTCTTCAGAAGAGGAAAAGGGTTTACACTGTTCTTGTTTGGCATCCTGTCCTCCAGGGCAGTCTTCTCTTCATTGAGGACCAGTCTGGATAATGGACTAATACTTAAAGGGAATCTCTCACTTGGATCAACCCTCTAAGCCGTCTGTATGAACATGTAGGTCCTAGGAAGCTGAATAAAATGATACCTTGATATCTGCTATCTAATGTCTTATTCCAGAGGAATTCACATTTTCTTAATATGTAAATGAGCTGTTAAGATCTATGAGGCGGACATAGATCTCCCTGCGAATCTGCTTCCAGAGATTATTATGAATGAAATGGGGGGGGGGGGGGGTTTACCAGTGTGAGACATGTAATCACTGACAGTCTGCTCTCCTGATCTACATATCTCACACTGGTAAAGTCACCTTTCATTTATATGCTGTGGGGGCAGATTCTCGGAGAGATCTATGTACAACCCATAGATCTTAACAGCTCATTTAGATAATAAGAAAAATGTGAATTTCTCTGAACTAAGACATCAAATCGCAGACATCAAGGTACGTGCATATGGACCGTGGAACACTGTGAATTCGGCCTTAAAGGGAATGTCCTATTTGGGTAACTCGTTCATAGCTAATTGCCTTGTAAATCAGCATGTCACTGGAAGTGGTGTGCAGCTGCCGCAGAGGAAATATAATATCACATGGCGTCCATGCTAAGAAGGCAACCTATGTACACTCGTCGCCAAAAAGTTTTAAGCCAAGCTTTGGTTTACACAGGTTTGCTGCCTGTTAATGTTTTTCGATCGATTAGTCAGATGTTTCTATGGTTACTGAAGTACAATTATCAACATTTCATAACTTTTTAAACTTTTTTTTTGAGCCTCAAGTTCAAGACTCAATATTTATTTAGTGTTGACCCCAAGTTTTAAAGACTTCTGCCCTTCGCCCCGGCAGCTGGATATCGGCTGCTGGGCCAGATCCTGACAGATGATTGCCTATCCTTACCTAATCAGTACTTGGCGTTTATCACAAGTTCTGTTTTCTAGAATTGAGACGTGGGGAATTTCTGGACCAAGGACCCAAATGTTCAATGTTTTGTTCAGAGTTATGACTTTTGTCTTGTGACATGATCTCTGTCAAGCTGGAAGAATCATTGTTGTTCACCAAATTGCTCCTGGAGGAGGTTTAGTTCCCATTATTTATGGCAAAATTGTAAGTGAGCCCCCACACATGAATGGTCTCAGGATGCCTTACTGCTGGAGGACACCTTTTCTTCTCCGGACAATCTGTCTTCCAGATGTCCCAAACAGTCTGCGAAAAGCAGGGATTGGACAGCTGAGGACGGGGGTCAAGTTATTTTCTCTGATGAAACCCCCTTCAGTTTGGGCAGGGGGTGGCACGCTTGCTTACAGAACATCTATATTTTTTAGTAGGCCCCATTGGCCAGTGTAGGCTTTGAGACGACCCATTTATAACCAAAAAGTCAATCTCTGCAACACTTTTATTTTATATTTATCCTGACATAAAACCTTATTGAGCCACATCAGAAGGAAGAGGTTTTTCCTGTTTCCTCGTATTGGGAGCTACTGATGGTGGCAAGAAAAGGGACCTGGGTCACAAATCCTGCAGCTCCAGACTGATGCAGAACACAAAGCCGCCCTCAGTCTGGGATCCTGTTTAGCCCTTTGCTTTCTAATCGCTGTACGAGATCTAACACCGTGTGTCATCACGCAAAGGTTTAGCCGTGTTTGTCAGAGCAAAGCTCACAATGAGTTCTGCTCCTGCGCCAGTTGGACACAATCGGCCTTCGGGCACACAAATAGAATGATCTCGTTCACCGACAGCAAGCAGAGATCATAAAGCGGTGCAGGCAGGAAAGAGGTTTTTGGTAAAGTTGTAGAAGTTGCTGCTGTAAAATAGCAGCAAGTCAGACAAATGGTTTTTCGTTGTGCGACTTGTCTGAGAATTGGCTTTAGCCTTAGGTGAAGAGTTCAGTGTCCTAATTGGCATCTGTAGGGTTCTCCCGACAGCATCCCCCATCCCAATATAAAAACATACGGCCAAGAGCGTATCTGTAGGAATGAATAGCTGATTGCATCTTAAATGGTCACTGAAAGTTCAGACATCTTGGAGGTAAATATCAATCTATGAAGATGAGAATATTAAGATAGTGCTCGTAAAACCAAGCACTTCTGCAATTCACTGCTCACTAAAAATTTGCAGCCGTTCTTGAGATATTTAACTTTTTTTTTGTTTTGTTTTACAGCTGGTTGCCTATGAAACCGACCACCGCTGCTGTCTGGCTTGTAAGCACTTCACTGAAGCCGGCCCAGATTAGGAGGTAACAGTGATCCTGGCCAGCTTCAGAATGAAAAAGAACTTGTAAGCACTGTACATGCTCTGCTGTTTAGCAGCGGTGGTCGGTCACCAAGGTGACGAGCTGTAAACAAGTGGTAATATCTCAAGAACACAGCTGCAAATTTTAATAAGCAGTAAATTCCAAAATTGCTTTTTTTCACAACAGTACCCAACAGTATCCATTTATGGAGATGAGAATAACACTTTAATCTCATTTTGATACACAATCTGCAAATCACTTTATTAGTTTCTTACTCCACAAAAATAAATCCAAAGTGCCAGCCTCTAAGCCTTTCTTCGGTCTAATTTGCTGTCTATCTGTTGTCAAGTGTAATCAGTCTCCAGCAACAGGGACCATGAGACTCCTCACAGCAGGTGGGAGCCATCTTTCTGCTCCAGCTCTCCTGTCAGACCCAGGACACGAAGGGTAGGCAGAGTAGGCACCCGTCTAACATGCTACCTCTTGCCTCCCTAAGGGGGGCACACATTGAAAAAAAAAAAAAACCCTGATATTGGTAAATGCCTACAGCCGACCAATGCCTTCTTCCACCACAGGCATTCAACATACTGCCACTGTGCAGACACTCAGGTGAACAGTGTCGGTGACTCATTGACACCGCTCACTGTCTGCGCTCCTGCTGTCGCTCCCTCCCTGCATTCAATTGTATTTGCATCTGTAAGACGAGATGGAGACGAAAAGAAAGATTACTCCAGTCAGTGAAGATGTCACCTATAAGGTACCTGGATGTAAATGTTTATTTATGATACTGAATTGGTCTCATCTGCACTGTGGTTCCAGTATGGTCTGCAGTTTGATAATGACTGAAAACAACTCCCAGCATCTCACCATTAAGGACATGCTGGGAGTTTTAGATTCATGTGATACAATTGTATATGGGGCTGGCTTGACATTACAATCGATTGCTGTACTAAGCTTGGTTCTTGTACTCAAGTACTGATTGTGGTTCTGGTGCTGTAGTCATGTACTTCTGTTGACTCTGGTGATGGATTCATGTATACAGTCATGGCCAAAAGTTTTGAGAATGACACCAAAATTATATTTTCACATGATCTGCTGGCCTCTGGTTTTTATTAGTGTTTGTCTGATGTTTATATCACATACAGAAATATAATTGCAATCATATTACGAGTACCAATAGGTTATATTGACAGTTAGAATGAGTTAATGCAGCAAGTCAATATTTGCAGTGTTGCCCCTTCTTCTTCAAGACCTCTGTAATTCTCCCTGGCATGCTCTCAATCAACTTTTGGACCAAATCCTGACTGATAGCAGTCCATTCTTGCATAATCAATGCTTGCATTTTGCCAGAATTTGTTGGTTTTTGTTTGTCCACCCGTCTCTTGATGATTGACCACAAGTTCTCAATGGGATTAAGATCTGGGGAGTTTCCAGGCCATGGACCCAAAATCTCTATATTTTGTTCCATGAGCCATTTAGTTATCACCTTTGCTTTATGGCAAGGTGCTCCATCATGCTGGAAAAGGCATTGTTGGGCACCAAACTGCTCTTGGACGGTTGGGAGAAGTTGCTCTTGGAGGACATTCTGGTACCATTCTTTATTCATGGCTGTGTTTTTAGGCAAGACTGTGAGTGAGCCGATTCCCTTGGCTGAGAAGCAACACCACACATGAATGGTTTCAGGATGCTTTACAGTTGGCATGAGACAAGACTGGTGGTAGCGCTCACCTCTTCTCCGAATAAGCTGTTTTCCAGATGTCCCAAACAATCGAAAAGGGGATTCATCAGAGAAAATGACTTTGCCCCAGTCCTCAGCAGTCCACTCCCTGTAACTTTTGCAGAATATCAGTCGGTCCCTGATGTTTTTTCTGGAGAGAAGTGGCTTCTTTGCTGCCCTCCTTGAAACCAGCCCTTGCTCAAAGAGTCTCCGCCTCACAGTGCGTGCAGAAGCACTCACACCAGCCTGCTGCCTTTCCTGAGCAAGCTTGGCACTGCTTGTAGTCCGATCCCGCAGCTGAAACAGTTTTAAGATACGGTCCTGGCGCTTGCTGGTCTTTCTTGGGCGCCCTGGAGCCTTTTTGACAACAATGGAAGCTCTCTCCTTGAAGTTCTTGATGATGCGATAGATTGTTGACTGAGGTGCAATCTTTGTAGCTGCGATACTCTTCCCTGTTTAGGCCATTTTTGTGCAGTGCAATGATGGCTGCACGTGTTTCTTTAGAGATAACCATGGTTAACCGAAGAGAAACAATGATACCAAGAACCAGCCTCCTTTTAAAGTGTCCAGTGATGTCATTCTTACTTAATCATGACTGATTGATCGCCAGCCCTGTCCTCATCAACACCCACACCTGTGTTAATGGATCAATCACTAAAACGATGTTAGCTGCTCCTTTTAAGGCAGGACTGCAATGAAGTTCAAATGTGTTTTGGGGGTTAAAGTTCATTTTCTGGGCAAATATTGACTTCGTAAGTACAGTAATTGCTGTTAAGCTGATCACTCTTTGACAGGAGTAAATGCAAATTGCCATTACAAAAAATGAAGCAGTAAACTTTGGAAAAATTACTATTTGTCTCATTCTCAATACTTTTGGCCATGACTGTAGATGATGATTCTGGTGCTGTGTTTATCACCAGAACCATTATCAGTACATGTATACGAAATCAGAATCCTCATTAGTACATGAATATAACAACAAAGATTATAAATATGGCATCAGATCCATCATCCGTGAATAAATAAAGAAATATTGTCTTCATCTGCCTAGGCCACCAAAATACTTTGACCCGGCCCTTTTCAGACCCCATTTAAACATAATAGAGAGGCGGACTTTGTTTGGGGCAGCAAACCATTGGACAATGGGAAGGAACATTGGATGTTAAAAAGTGAGGGAAAGAAAGTTCTCTAGCATTCACCAACAATATAGATGCTGAACAGGAACTGCTTACTGGAAGAGTGGAGTGACCAGTTACAGATCCCGAGCATCGAGACCGTTCCTAGACATTAGACTGGTAGGTGCACCTCATTCACTTTTATCTTTCTTGCCCTTTGCTGAGCCCAGTTCTCCATGATGGAGCCTTAGAGAGACTATCGGATTTACTGATTGTGACTCCTTTTGATTTGCAACATTTGTTGTGCTCTGGTCACATCCAGAGCTGCAATCAGAAATCTTTTATGCTTTTAATGAATTTGTAAAAGTGGTTGTTGCTCTGTGCCTGTATCACACGATCTGTACCCGTCAGCAGACCGTGTGGTTAGAGGCTGCGCCACTCGCTGCAATGTTCTTCTCTCCAGGATCCTCTTGTTTATCCATCATGGTGCAGAGCTTTCAGGCTGTTGTCGCTCTTGTGATTACCATAAGGATATTTTCACAGCTTGTATTTTATTGCAACATTTTTTTATTGAAATTTAAAAGCTGCTTTTTACAGTAGCAGCAAAAGCTGTGGGATTTCAGAAATCTCATGCACAAGCTTGTTTTGTTTTTTCCTGACTGTATTGGAATAGTTATTGAAGTCTTCAGGTTGTCAGTCCTTTCAGTGTTTTTTTTTTTTTTTTTTTACCCATAGAAAGCAACAAGTAGGTGCAAAATTGCTGGTGTCAGTTTTTGCTAAAAAGAAGCAGGTAGGACTCACCCCATGTGTAAACCATAATGTCTTGGTATCCTTGCAAATTACATTACACTAAAGACTTGCACCTAGCTTTGTTTTTACAGCAATCCTTTTGTTTTTCTTCACTACAAGGATAGTTTAATGAAATTAGTGATGCATGAAGTAAACACTGCCAGAACAATTCAACTTCCCTGCTGTTTTCACCCTTGTAATTGTCTATTTCTTTCACTTGTATAACAATGGTTCATGGCTGAGCTTCGTGCATTTAGAATAGTCACTATATTTTTCCAGAAATTAAAAAAAAAATAATTATCTTTAAAAGCAATCCTTTTGTTTTTCATCCAAGCATAGTTTACGTATGTGTGTGTGTATATGTATATATATGTATGTATATATATATATATATATAATATATTATTTTTTTTTAAAGACTTCAGGGTGGTTGATGGCAGCATTTATCCATCCTATTGGGAGTATGAAGAACAGATTACTTTTCTCAAATATGTGTTTAATTCCCAGTACTGTATCTATTCTTGCTCTCATTAGCAAAAAAGAGTTCTTTTCACAGGTTTACAAACCCTTCCTGCTCACGAGACACTGGTTATGTAATCTGTTGCAGTGTAGGTAAGCCATGAAAACTCAGCTGTGTTTACCACGCTTAAAGTTTCCAGTTTCTCAATGCAAGGGGAAAAAAAAAAGTCAGCTCTTTGGGTAGTAGCTGGATTTTTATCAGTGATAATAAATTTGTTTTGCTTCAGGTCGGCAGGGAACGACCGGTGGAGATTGCCACTAATATTGTATCTGGGTGGAAGTTCCCTAGAATACCACAGGGCGCGGTGCCAGGGCTGGGGTGAAATGATCGGTCTCCAGCATTATAATGCCCTCTGTTTATTAGTCTACTGGTAATCTTGTGCAAAGATTGATTCCTGCAAATGCTAAATACACTGCTCTTCATTTTGACATCATGGCTCATACTTCAGTCACATCTAGAGCTGCGCTCACTACCAGACCGGTGAAATCTACATTGCTCTGCCCTAAGCGCAGTCTTGCACCATGTTACACAGCAGACAACGCTCTGCAGCAGAGGAGCTCCTTCTGCAGATTTATAGGTTGTAGCTGTGACTGTTTTGTCTGATGTAATGTGACTCGGGCCGTAGACTAGATGAGCACAGCTCGGAGCTGTGCTGCGGTTTCCTCCTGTCATTGCGTGTAAGCAGCGAGTGCCGTTGTCTTGGCTGCATGTTGTACCCGTCGGTCGTGTTCTTACCTGCCAGGTGATGTAATAGTCACCTGTTATTATATAACGAGCTAGGTGTTCAGGTGTCTCCCTGCCCTGGTGAATAATAACTCCAACGCTGACCACGACTATATCAGTCACGTGGCTGCAGCTTGGTCCTGGCCACATGTCCCGGCTGCTCGAGGAAAATCTCTTGCAACTTTATTTCTCAATGTTGTGGTGACGAAACTTCCTGCTGCACCGTTATGTAAACGTGCCCTTAAAAACCGCAGCATCGGCTCTCTGACCATCTATCGGGATTTCCATGTACGACAGTCTACGGCTTCATGCACACAGCAGGACAGAATCCCTACATGTCTGCGCTGCCATGTGCAACCTTATAGGGCTTTTCTCACTTACCAGCATCCCAATATACAGCTCTGGCAAAAATTAAGAGACCACTGCAAATTTTTCAGTTTCTCTGATTTTTTTTTTCTTCTCTTTCTAGGTATATTTTTTGAGTAAAATGTACATTGTTGTTTTAGTCTATAAACTATTGACATGTCTCCAAAATTCAAAGCTAAAAATGTTGTATTTGCAACAAATGCTAAAGCATCAAAATACTAAAGTGTTTTCAGACCTCAAATTACTCATGTTTTATCTGTTTTTGGCAATATTTGGTGGACTATCCATGATTTTTAATCACAGCTTTTGTGTCTTGGCTGCTTTCCACCAGTCTTTCCAATAGAAAACTGTTCAGTGGTCTCTTAATTTTTGCCAGAGCTGTGTGTATATATGTGTACCAACCAGAGCAAGTGTTATTTTATGTTATTTATTTTTATTTTTCTTTCTTTCAGGGGCTGCAGACCACAATAAGTTTGACGTAAAGAAAGCTCCCTCCCCGACGACAGCGCGCCACACTAGTCTGCCGCATCGCTGTCATCCATACTTGATCCACTGCTCTACTTGCCAATGTTTGGCAAAGATATAACTGGATTTTGGGGGTTTTTTTGCAGAATTTCCTTGTGAATCCTTGGTCTTCAGCTATAATGGTCACATTATAGTCACTGTTTTATATCTGCCTCCTAAAATAAGTAAAGTGTTTTCTTCACATTTTTACCTGATTTTCCACTTGAATTTTTCATCTTAGTATTTAATGAAGGCATCAGTCCAGTGTAGAGAAGCGGCACAAGTGTGGACCTCGCCAGCAGCTTCCTCTCTACGTTCCTGACCCAACATCTGGAAAAGACCCGGATGGATATTTTTGTATGACGCTTATCGGTATTGACTACTTACTGACCCTCATGTCTGTTTCATGAGGTGAACGTAGAATTTGGGGAATTTTTTTTTTTTTTCCTTTTTTTTTATTATTTTTTTTTTCATACTGATTAGTGATTAGGCTCTTGCCCCATGTGACCTCTTGTAGTTACAGGATTTAGGTTTTTTTTTTTTTATTTTTGTAATTTTTTTTTCCTTCAAAAGTTTTGATTAAAAAAATCAAAATGAGCACTTGAAAACGTGCCAAGTTCACATTAAAGGGCAAGCTGGCATGTAGAAGTGGGGCTGTTCCCTGCCAGTCTGTACGAGGGGCTGCCCTTACCCTCTATCGCCCAATTATAAGTGATATACATCAAGCAACATCTCAACTGGCCTACAATACTGGAAGGTGCTGCCCTGCGTGCACATACTAAGGGGTAAGTTCTCTCCATGTAGGTTACATAGTTACAGAAGTTTGCAAATTCTTCAGCAGACTAGTGAGTGCAGCTCTGGAGTATAATACAGGATGTAACTCAGGATCAGTAATGTAATGTATGTACACAGTGACTACACCAGCAGACTAGTGAGTGCAGCTCTGGAGTATAATACAGGATGTAACTCGGGATCATTACAGGATCAGTAATGTATGTACACAGTGACTGCACCAGCAGAATAGTGAGTGCAGCTCTGGAGTATAATACAGGATGTAACTCAGGATCAGTAATGTAATGTATGTACACAGTGATTGCACCAGCAGAATAGTGAGTGCAGCTCCGGAGTGTAATACAGGATGTAACGATGCATCGGAGATCTTATGCTCTTAGTTCTGCACTGTTGTAGTGCTCGCTGTTTTCTGTGTGACTTGTGCACTGAAGGTGTTGCCTTTCCCTTTCAGCAGACCCTGCCTTGGCCATGAGGATTAATGCCTCAATTCAGTGCTAGAAGATCTACAACCTAAATGGCGCAGCATGACTTTGTTCCTGCTTGGCTTAGCTTCTCCACACCTCAGTCCACCAAGGTAACCCCCTTTTCTTTTTCCGGTTTCCTCCTGAGCACCTTACATTGTATTGAATTTGGAGCATCCAGAAAAATGGAGGCTGCAAGCAATTAAGGAATAGATGTAATGGGTGAATTGTTAGCTCTTTTCAGGGCATGTATTTCACTGATTGTGGCCGAGGGGCTCGGCGCTCCCTAGTCGTGGCCGAGCTGACAGATCCCTTCACTGGCCTTTGCCACATCAATACGTTTAGTGCCAATAGTGCTGGGTATAAAAAGCAGAAGGCCTTTTTGTATCATTCGTTCCAAGGGAGAACACAAGACGAAGTACCGGACCATAAGACGCACCTAGGTTTTATAGGAGGGAAATAGAAGAAAAAAAAATTAAGCCAAAAATATGGTCATGATGCCCTGTTAAGGGGGGAGGGGGTCTGCTGCTCACACTGTTATAGGGGTAATGTACCCCAATTCTGTTAATATCCCCCATCCTGGTATATATGGCCCCCTACCTGTTATATGTGGCCCTCATCCCTAGCCTGATATGCATGGCACCCCTCATCCCTCTTCCTGGTATGTATGGCACCCTTCATCCTGTTATGTATCCCCCCCCCCCCCTCACACCCATCCTGGTATGTATGTCCCCCCTCATCCCCGTCACGCTACACAGAAAAAAAAAACTTTCATACCCCCCTCCTGTCTCCTCCAGCGCTGTGTCCTGTTCTGTGCCCTAATAGTCACTTCTCCCCATGCCGGGACTGTGATCACTGCTCCCCACCCACATTCATTCTCCCTAATAGTGCGCACACTGTAACCGCAGCGCTGTCAGCGTGCCCGCTATTAAAGGCCATGAATATTCACCACACCCATGTGAGTGGGGGAGCAGTGAATATTCATTTTCTTTAGTAGCGGGCAGTGTGTAGGCTGCTGCCTCCTGTGCCCCGCCACTCCACCACTGTCGCTTTCTCCCCCACCCACTGCCACAGTATTTATGTATATCGGACTACAACTCACACCCCCCCACTTTCCTCCAAAATTTTGGAGGAAAAAAGTGCGTCTTATAGTCCAAAAATACGGTAAATCTTTTTTGCACTGTGGAAATGGTTAAGAGGTGAGAGCAGCTACTGTTCTCTGGAGTCTGACAGTCCTTTTCTGTATGTGTTGACCTATAAATTACATGAATTCGCTGATCATTAGTTTCAGCTGTTCTCTCTGGCTCAGTCCTCTGCAGGCTTTGTCGAAAAACATGGAGAACACCTTCCTAGGGGTGAGGGCCGTTTGGGAGTGAGTCGCAGAAGACACAATTCTTCTGATGGTTTCTTCAACAATGGTCCCTTACGCACCACAGGAGGTAAGCCTGAGACTTGTAGTGCTTCACATCCTCCAGTACATGCCGACATGTGTCTGACATGAGATTTTACGCCCCTGGTTCACAACAGTTGGAAGATGCACCAGATTCACTCGAGGCGCATGCATCTTAAAAAACTTTTTGCCAATGTATTGCTGCTGGATCATCCGTTCTGACTGATCACTACTGGACATGTGAACTGCCCAACAGGACTTATTTTTGTTAGTCATTAAAAGGTCTCATAACAACAAGATAATTATTTCCTTTCTCTCACTGAGAGCAATAATAGTAAAAAAAAAAACAACACTATACAACGTTAGCGTCACCATAATCATAATGACCTTCGAAAAAAAATCATATTTCCAGGGCATCTTTAATGAACTTTGTGCTCCGTTAAAGGAAAACCCCCAAAAAATGAATCGCATTTTCACCATTTCATCTCACTTGCAAGTAGATTATATGGCGAGACTGAATGGTGCCATTAAAAACTACAACTCATCCCACCCCAAAAAAAAACAAAAAACAACCTTCTAAAAAGCTGCATAACTTCTTGTTTTTTAGCTTTACTTATTCCCCCTATAATGTGATTGTGGGCCCTGGTATTTCATCATGACAGCAAGATGCCTAACAATTGCCCTGAGGTCTGCTAGGTCAGTGCTCCTAATAGGCAGGGTCTCATAGGATGCCCATTTACAGTACTTTGACAGGTATGGTACCCTGCAATACAGAAGTAGGGCAGTGTATCGCAAGAACAAGCAAGCTCTTAACAATGTTAAATGTAATGGGAATCTAAAATAAGCCCAAAAAAAAAAATATTGATAAAATGTTTAAAGATCATCTGTCAGCAGGATTGTGCTCAGTAAACCACATACACTGTCAGGTGGACGTCATTACACTGATTAATATGACACCTTGGTTGATGAGATCCATCCTGTGGTTCTTGTGTAATCTTTACTTTCAGTTTGGAGATAATGATATGCTCTTGCTCCGGGGCGGCCTGTGGGGGGCGCTCTATCTGGTGCTCTGCTTACATATTCAGATATATGCTTTCACTAATCTGCCTCCTGTTTTACATAATGCACCTAGTAGTGCGGGCTCGGTAAAATAGGAGGCAGATCCGTGAACGATCAGTGAGCTGTCATAAGAGCATACAGATTATTTAATTTAAGTCATTATGATTATGGTGATACTAACGTTGTATAGTGTTATGTTTTTTTTTTTTTGTTTTTTTTTTACTATTAGAGAAAGGAAAGGAAATAATTATCTCGTTGTTATGAGACCTTTTAATGACTAACAAAAATAAGTCCTGTTGGGCAGTTCACATGTCCAGTAGTGATCAGTCAGAACGGATGATCCAGCAGCAATACATTGGCAAAAAAGTTGTGCAGACACAACTTTTTAGTCCATTTTTAAATAACTGATCTGTGATGGATCCGTTTTGTTTTTTTTAACTTTGAAGTATATGGAAAACGGATCTGTTTTGTTTTTTTTTTTTGTTTTTTTTTTTTTTTTTTTTTTGCTTACTGGATCCAGTTCTAACTGATCACTACTGGACATGTGAACATAGCCTTACACATCTGCTTACCAGGGATGGTATAACAAAGTATCTGAAGAAACACACTTGTCCTTAATTAGTCCTTTATTTAGAGTTGTGTGATGGTTGTATTGTCCCAATATTCAAATAAGATCAGAGACCAGATGCCCTCGCCTTCTCTGGAGACCTTCTCATTGTCTTGGGGATATGGGGTCTCTTGATCTTACATGGATATTGGAACAATAAAACTTTCAGCCATCTAAGCTAATTAAGGCTTCACTCTCTGAGCTCAGTTTGGTTTTGTTTGTTTTTTGTCCCAAATGTCCATTTATTCTGCTATCTCGGCTCTTTGTGTATATACTTGTGTTTCTTCAGATGCTATGTTTTGTCTGGAATTGGCAATGTAACATCACTTATTTTATTTTTGTCAGCCTTTAATGGTATCCGAACTACAAGATTGTTCTGGTTTCCTTTTTTCTGAGACTTGTAACTTTTCTTTTCTGCCAATGGAGTGTTTTTTATTTTTTTTTAACTTTTTTTGTGTAGCAAGTTGTAGTTCTTATTGGTACCATTTGTGGGAGTACAATTGTATTCCTTCTTTTTTGAGGAGATACAGGATAATGAGAACGTCAGTCCATAATTTTTTTTTTTTCTTTATTTACCATATAGTTTTATTTTAAACTTTCATAAATCAATCATTTACGGGCCCAGAGATAACAAACACACGTGTCTTTTTTTTTTGGTTTTGTTTTTTAACTGGGAACTTAAAATCAATGTTTTTTTTTGGTTTTGTTTTTTAAACTTTCTTTACTCCCCATATAAAACTTGAACCAGTGATAGTTCGATAGCTGGTGCTGTATACTGCAGTAACAAGCCACAAGTTTGCCTTCATGAGAAAACAAAGATGACTGGTGACTACTGGAGGCCTCCAACTGGCTCGACAGATCGGGGCTAGCCTTTGTCGCCATATAAAGCAGCTGCCTGTCCTGTATGGAGAAGGCTGCGTTCAGCTCTGGAAGCTGCATGGCATATCCACACCCGATGTAGGGTGTATATGTATGTCCTGTTTTTGGAGGGGTTAATTATTTTTTGAGATTCTGGTTTTCTGTAAGTGGCTGATGATCTCATTTTTACATAGTGTTTTCCATTCTCAGTAGACCAAACACATCAGCAGCCCAAGTACAAGTCTCACTCTTGTGTCGTCTTTCACAGATTCGTGGCACCAACCATCCCTTCTACGCCATGATTCAGTGGACTCCGGGGTCTCGAAAGGGACTAACCCATCATCACAGCCAGGGTGGCATGGGGCATCAAGGGGGCAGCAGGACGGCCCGGTGCAGAGAGGAGGCAATGGCAGTAACGGGGCAGGAAGCGGCGGCCATCGCCACCGGAACGGCAGTGTTCTCCGCAAGAACACTTCCCTGCAGGAAAAGCAGCCGTCCGAGACCCGAGAGGAAAAGAACGCGGACAAGAAAAAGCCACAGTTCGAGGAGGAAGACTTTGTACGTAGCAACATAAGATCAATTAATCTAAAGAGCTAAAATACAATATAGAATACTAGTGAAAATACCTTATACATCCCCTGCCGCCGATGAGCCTCCCTGGCCACCACAGGGTTAATCCAATTAAGACACAATCAGCTATTGCACAAGGTGTAAATAAAGAAGAAAACCCATAAGGTAGTTGTAAACTACCTGGTGAGCTTTCTTTAGTCTAAACTTTTTATGTAGATGAAGTCGTATGTAGATAAGAGAATTAAGGAGATGATAAATGTCCTTTATTGTGCAGAAACAAGTTTACTAATAGTCTGCCATTGTTTGTTGCAGCCATCTTTAAATCCTGAGCCTGGAAAGCAGATCATTCACAGCAAGCAGACCGGGACCCCGACAGGAGTCTGGGGTACGTTTACCTCTTATTTCATGTCTTCTGTGTGATACTGGTTTTAAGTGCTATGTACACAGCATTATTTCTGCAAAAAAAATTTTTTATTGGTGTTGTTGTCCGGTAGCATTCGGTTTTACAGCTTAGGTAGATTGGACCTGATTGCTGCCGCAAGTCTCATGTTTTTATGAAAATCCAAAGCTTCCTTTGCTCAGTGCAGGAGGTCTTCGTATAGGAAGACCCTGGCAGAGCAGTTCTCTCCACAGGTGACCCCTGACATTGGCCTGTGATATTTTTGCCCAATAAGTTTTTGATTGCAGTCGGGTAGGAAATCATTAAAATGTCAATATGCTATGGAGAGAGCCCTGTAATTATTTGCATTTATTTGTTTTATAAAGAAAATCCTCCCAGTTCCAAGCAGCCCCTCAAGATGCTGGTCATCAAAAAGATCTCAAAGGACGATCCATCCGCTTTCTCTGCTGCATTTGCATCTCCTGTACCTCACCTTTCCAATGGAAACAACAAGACCAGCCCCTCCGGGCCAATCGTGTACAAAAACCTGGTTCCCAAACCGGCGACCTCATCCACTAAGGTAATAATAATCGTTAAATGTCTGCAGTCGTTGAATCTCCTTAAGCAGCAAAAAAACTACTTACAGCACACAATAGACCAACTATCCAGACACAGGTTACATCTGCTGGACATATAAGAATGTGGGGGGTGGGGCGGGAACAGAAAACTGGAACACTGCAAAATAAAAGTTTATAGTCCAAAGTGTCTCTTCCATGTAAAAACACTATTGGCTATGTTCACATGTTGCGTTTTTTTATGGAAATTTTAAGCTGTGTTTTACAGTACCAGCAAAGTCTGAGATTGCAGAAATCTCATGCAGACATTGTTTTTTTGTTTTGTTTTGTTTTTTTCTTTTTTCCTGACTGATTTGGCAATCTGCTGCATTTTTTGCAAAGTGCTGCATGTCGCTTCTTTCAGCATTTTTGCAGCGTTTTTCACCCATAGAAAGCAGTAAGTACAAAAATGCAGGCATCAGGTTTTGCTTTGTTTTTGGCGCAAAAACCGGAGGAAGTTGAATCATGTTGTGTTTTTTTTTTTTAATGCACTAAACTTTATCAGCATGCACAATAGACAAATGTACCCCGAGAAAAACACAGCAAAACCTGCTTTTATACTGCCAAGAGAGCAGGTTTTGCCTTCTGAAAAAGAAAAACGCAACGTGTGAACATAGCCTTACCGAGGCTCTCTATCTTTTACAGCCCGGCCCCTGGAAGGCAAATGGCCGGGAGCCCAAATCTAGCTCGTTTTACAACCGAGATTCCTCTTTCACCAGCCCGGTATTGGCCCCAGCACCTGTATTGACCTCACCAAAAGAGGTAACGTACGAAGCAGTCGGATATATGCCGTATATTGCGTGAGATGTTAATTTCATTGCTGCTTTAGCAATCGGTGCCCTGTGATCCCCGGGATATTTCACATGCTTTTTAGCTTCGTATTTTACAATGATCTCTAAGAAAGAAGCTTTAAAAATATATAATCGGGTATTTCCTATTACTCTTGGCACAGCTGAGGTTCCCCTTTTTGATTCTGCACTCGGGCACTATATGCAGGGATTTGTAGATGCCCGACACTGGACATGACTTGTGTCTGTGATCATGGCACATCTTACATTGCCACATGGTTAACAAGCTTGAAAAAAGGGCCCAGGTCCATCATGTGCTTACCCATAAAGGGTCCTGCAAAAAAGAGGCCGGCGAGGCCAGCGCTGTGTTTGATCCGCTGTCTATTACATGACTTTCTTTGCTGATGAGGTCTTCTCTTTTCTCTGCTTTTCCCCAGGGCACTGCCAGTGTTACCCCACCACTGGAGCTCAGCATCTCACGCCTCACCCGCATGACGCGACGAGTCCCTGACAAAAAGAGCGAATTTCTAAAGGCACTAAAAGACGAGCAAGATGCCGACCAGACGGAAGACAGAGATACCGATAAACTGGAAGATGTAAGATACATAAACCGCATTCAGATAATTTCTTAATAAGTCCAGCCTTGATAAAGCAAAATATGTGACCGCTCCGTCACCTCCGTGCATAACCTGGGCTGATAACACCGGGATGTGTTTAGCAGCTGCTGATTTCGGATCTCGTCTGCAGGGATTTATTGTAGGTGGCTGTCCAGCTGTTGCAAAGCTCTGGTTGTCCGGGCACGTTGGGAGCTGCAAAGTTGGGAAACCCACACACACAAATCATGGCTATTCACCTTCATCTTTTCTGTGGAAACAATCCATGAGGCTCCTGATGACTAGTTCTTGTGCAATTATAACTTCTAGGGGCAGTTTTGGGCTCTTTAGTGTTGTACCTGAGCATATGACCTATGGGTTCCAGCATCTGATATGGCCACTACTTTATGATTTGGCGGTTGTTGATGTTGTACAGCTCCGGTTTGGCTCATGATAGTGCCCGGAAGCCATTCACGGAGCTCAGTGCAACTCGTCCTGGCTCACAACCAATACTCCGTACAATAGGGCTGTCTCCATATTATGCATGCATACTAAGTGGTTATGATTATTGCAAATATATTTTAGATTTTCCTTATATTTAGCTTGTTTCTTGCACTAGTAGTTAAATTGTGCAATGTTGTATTTTTTTTTGGATAGGTGCAGAGTCCATTGGATCATAATGACAACTCTGCAGAGCACATTAATGTAGGCGGCCATCACAATGGTATCTCTGGCTCTGGGGATGAGAGAGGGGATCGGCTGTCGTACTCACTGGAAGCAGAACACCGGTAAGAGTTAAAATGGATCACAACAGTGCAGATACCACTGTTATTTCCAGATCCAACGTGGTTTTGGCTCGTTCTGCTTGGTGGTCTGTGTCGTCTTATTATGGACTCATATCTGCATAGCTTTACTGTGGCAGTGCAAAAATAAATAAACTAAAAGCAAAGGAATTGCTTGGCTGTAAAACCTCAAAGCATATATGACCAGTTCTCTACTACCTGAAGTAATTGCAGTACCAGAAGATTGTAATCTGAGCCTGATCTATTGTGAAACGAACCCCCACACTAGTGCCGTCTGTCCTGTAATTACTACATCCAATGTCTCTGCATTATGCAGTTTTAGTTGAGATGTTATTTATCATACTGTGTTATTATAATTTATTTTTAATATACCGTATGTATATTAAATTAATACATAAATATAAATAATAATTATAATAATTTTTGCTTTCAGGCTTTTGAAAGAAATGGGATGGCAGGAATCTCCAGAAAATGATGAAGATTGTAGGCCCCTAACTGAGGAGGAACTACAGGAGTTTCACATTAAATCCCAGCAGGTAAATAGGATTTGCTGGAATTGTTGATCTTTACATGAGAAAGTGGAGATCTACAATATTTGTAGTCGGCAGATTTTAATGCTCCTTAGGGTATGTGCATATGTTAAGTATTTGCTAAAGACATTTCTGCATCAATAACATGCCTTATAGAATAAAAAAGTGCAGTTCTGCTGAGTTTACGGCTTTTTTATGTGTATATCCCCCCCATTCATTAGAATACTGCTCTTTTTTGCAAGAAAAATGTGACATGTGAACTAATGCTTAGTGTTGCAGTCGTAATGAATTATGTAAATTCTGACAATTTTAACAAGATGAAAACCTAAAGAATAAAAGACATTTAACAGTTTTCATTCTCAGCAGTTTTACCTGCACAATGGTGCTGCAGAACCCTGAGTTCTTGTGCCAGAGGTCAGACCCCTGACGCTGCTGTTATGGGATACCCTAAGATTAGGATTTGGTAATACCTCTGCAATATCTTCATTCTTCACGTCCGCTGCAGCAGACTTTTATCTTCACTTTTAATTTATTTTTATTTATTTTTTTAAGTAAAGAAATGCAATTATTCTTCCTGTCACTTTGATTGAATGTCAGAAAGTTGTATTTATTTATTTTAATTTTTTTTTTTTTTTTGTCTTTAAAGCTAAGAAGAAATGGCATGGGACAAAATGGCTTCCTCAGACAGCCCCGAAGATGTGCTCTGCTCTTTGCTTGGCGTGGCCCCCTGACCCCCGACCCCAGCGAGTGCTCAGACTCCGACACAAGCAGCACAGACACTTCAGACGATGAATCTTGAAACCTAACACACAGCGAAACTCTCCTCGCCCCCTGTCTACCGCATTGTACCGTGTGTCCGGCCTATAGGGGAATTAAAAAACACCTTCTTGTGTTCCAAGTTTGGGCTTCTCTGCTTCCAGGCCTCCAACTTTCAGAATAGCTCTTGAGTATTTTGTGAAAAATGGGACATATCGCAGCTTTTTAGGAGTGGGGGAGGGGGAAGGTGCGCTCAATGTCTTTTTATGCTTCCTAAACACAAACCGTGTTTTGTATGAGCTCTGAAGGCGAGCAGGATGGGTTGGTTTTTTTTTTGGTTTTTTTTTTTCTTACTTTAAACTTTTCCCTACATTCTCCTTGTTTTCTGGAGTATGACACAAATCATTTGCAGGCAGCAAAGCTTCTAACTGCAAGTTAAATCAAAGTTAACCCACTAAAATCAATCACTGTTTGGTTAAACGTTCACTTGTTTGTTTTTTATCATCCCAAATGTGATGATATGTCGATGTTCTGCAACGCTAGTTACGGCGGGTACTTTGTCTTGGAGCTCTCTAGCTTGTATTTGTTTTAAGGGGAAAATGACTTTGCATCTGTAAGATATTCAGAAGAATTGATTTTTTTTTTTTTTGGTTTTGTTTTTCTTTCTTTTTTTTTTCAAAGCCTTGACATTCAGGGTGGATTGTAAAATACAACCAGATTTGGGTAAAAAAAAATAAAAAAATAAATAAAAACTTGGAAAAAAAAAAAGACCATTGTTGGGGGAAGATTTCAGAAGATTATTTTGATAACATTATTTACAGATTAAAGAAAACTGGTTACCTGTATGTGAGGGCGACGTCAGCACTGCAGCTAATAACTTGGAATAAATATTTTGCATCAGTTTGGCAAACTCAAGTCGTGTCGTTTTTGTTCTAGGTCTGGGGCTAATCACATGTAACTGAGCCTGGGCGGTATATGGCTGAGAAGTGGAGCAAAAACTGCTTGTTTGACGTGTTGCATTTGGTTAGGCCTCATTCAGACTGCCAGGATTTACGTAACTTTCGATCTGTGTTTTCTCACTGTTAGAACACACAACCATTTTAGTCTGACTGTTCACATGTCCGTGTTTTGCGGGTGGTGTCCTCAGAATGTCCGATCTTGATCTGCAGCACAGAAAAGTCACCTATACAAGTCTATGGGTCCATGACCATCACAGACAGCACACGACTGTGATGTGCTGTCCATTTTTAACTTTGTAATGGGTAGGAGATGCTGTATAAAAATATATATTTTAAAATATAATATATATTTTTTAGTATTATAATATATATATTTAAAATTAAATTTGTGTGTACAGTACGGACCAAAAGTACCTCTTGAAGC
Source organism: Phyllobates terribilis (assembly GCF_046119375.1). Classification (NCBI taxonomy): domain Eukaryota; kingdom Metazoa; phylum Chordata; class Amphibia; order Anura; family Dendrobatidae; genus Phyllobates; species Phyllobates terribilis. The sequence goes on along the minus strand of NW_027362768.1, from coordinate 158,922,454 downwards.
TCATCAAGAGAATGCCAAGAGTGTGCAAAGCAGTCATCAAAGCAAAAGGTGGCTACTTTGAAGAACCAAGAATATAAGACATATTTTCAGTTGTTTCACACTTTTTTGTTAAGTATATAATTCCACATGTGTTAATTCATAGTTTTGATGCCTTCAGTGTGAATGTACAATTTTCATAGTCATGAAAATACAGAAAAATCTTTAGATAAGAAGGTGTGTCCAAACTTTTGGTCTGTACTGTATATATTTTATAATTATAATAATTTATTTTAATGACCTATTTTAAATTGCAGTTTCAGCAGCAGAAGGGAAGGAAGGGAGACACAGACATTACTAGTGGGTAGGCTGAGCCCCACAGGATAGTTCACCTCAGATTAGAAAAAGTGGTGACCGGCCCCTCCAGCTTAGGTTCCTCCTACTCCCATGTCCTTCAGTCTAAAATTTGATGTCGCAGAGGATAGTCGCTGCCTTTGCAGCTCCTCAGAAGAATTTTTTATTTTACTCCGGAGACCTGGACCCCCCCCCCCCCCCCCCCCCCCCCCGTGGTCTAGAGGTCTCAGGGGGTCTCGGCGCTGCTGGGACCCCTGATCCTCCCCTGGCAGATCTGTGTACCCCCTAAGGAGGTCCCCGCAGAAGCCTGCCGACCCCGGGGGATATAGGGCGCTCCCTGGCGGAGACGCACACCGCTTCTGTGGGGTCCCTGCGTGCTCCGCCGTGGGGGGGAGCAAAGGGCCACGGCGCCACACGTCCCTGGGGGTCCCTATGACGCTCAGCTGGGCAAGTGCTCTCAAGGTCTGAGTGCTTCAGCAGCTGCTGTTACTGTTTTCAAGTGGTGACTGCTTGTTTTGTCCCTGCAGGGGGATATCTCCGCTGCAGGCGTTTGTGTTATCTGCAGGGACGGAGGAGCGCGGGGGGCATGGCTTCGCGCCTCTCTGCTGCCTGTCATCATAGCTCAGATAGGAAGTGCCAGGAAAGCGCGCGCTGGAGCTGTCCCAGCCCCCTTTTCTTCTTCCGGCCATTACCTCGTGCTACCTCCTGCTCCCCGCTCTCTACACCAGACACCGAGCACTGTGTAAGGAAGAGCAGTCACCCCGGCCAGCTGGTGAGTCACTTCTGTCTTTTAAGGCAGAAGATTCCTTTCTCACACTATTGCAGCGCAGAGCACCTTACTGCTGGCCTGTTAAGGCAGACAGGGTGTGCTATATACAGCTCTGCTACTTCCCCGCTGAGGGACTCGCACACTGCTATCCTTCTAAGGCAAAGGTGTTTTGCGTGGTCAGCAGCATTAACCCCTTCTGAGGGGTCTGGCCTCATCAGGGCAGTTAACCCTTTCTGGACCCTAGTCTGTTAGGTTAACTTTTGCTCTGCAGGCAGCTGGGGTAGCTCTTCTCCCTTTAAGGAGGAGCTTTAACCCTTCAGTGTTTGGGGGTTTTGTGTGTAGGAACAGGCTGTGGTAGCGGAATCACACATCCTCGGTTCTCGTACCCATTGTAAGGGGTTATTACCGCCTTATCCACGACGCTCGCAACTGTGTGGGGGCATGTCGGATCAGGGACCAGGGGGCGCGGACCTCTCTCTCGGTCTGCTTCAGGATCGGTCACGCGTATCTGATACCCCGGGGTCTTCGGCGTCAGGTTCGACACTGGTCGGGGGTCTCAGTGATGTTAAAGTTGAAGCGCTCACTCGCTCCATTGACAGTCTGTCTGACCTCCTGGGTCATTGGGTATCAGCTAAGTCCCAACCGACGTCACGAGGCAAGAAGCGCCTCAGGCCTGTGGTGGCGCTGTCTCCTCCGCGCAGTGCGTCGGAGGCTTCGGAATCACCGGCAGACTCTGCTGGTGAGATCTCCGATTCTGACGAAGAGGATCGGCAGGGTCGCTCTGCTTCTCTTTCGGGCCACGTGGACGCTTTTATTGGGGCTATGCGGGAAGCGTTACAGCTGTCTAAAGAGGTGACGAGGCGCCCTGGCAAGTCGGCCCGGCTGTATCAGGAGTCGCGTCGGGATCGTTCGAAGCTGCCGGCACACGATGAACTTAACGAGGCGGTAGAGAAGGAACGCCTGTGTCCGGATAAACGCTTCCAGGGGATGCGGTTTTTTGATGCCCTGTATCCCTGCTCCACGGAGACGATCGCTAATTGGGTCCCCTCTCCTGAAGTGGACGTGTCATTGTCTCAGCTGAGCAAATCTTCTTTGCTGCCTGTTAAAGGGAAGGCGAGTCTACAGGACCCCCTGGATAGAAGGACGGAGTTAGCGGCGAAGTCCATCTACGAGGCCGCGGGTAATGGATTCCGAGCGGCCTTGGGGGCCATGTGGGCTAGTGAGGCTTCTCTGCGGTGGCTGGATCAGCTGCGGAAGGCGTGGCAAGATGGGACTCCGCTGTCTGAGGTGGAAAGGCTCTTCCAGCTGTTGGAAGAGGCGGCCCGATATGGCAGGGACGCAGTGCTGGATACTACTTCGGTTCTGTCCAGGGCTCAATCCTCGGCCATCACAGTCAGGAGAGCACTGTGGCTTAAACAGTGGACTGGAGACGCGGTATCCAAACAAGGTTTGCGGAGTCTGGCGTACAAGGGCGGTCAGCTTTTTGGTTCGGACCTCACGGAGCTGATTGCCAAGGACAAGGATTCGGCTTTGCCGCAGCGGCTTCTACGTCTGGCAAGTCAAGTGCCGGTAGTGGTCGTCGGTCCTTTCGGCCCAGGGGACGGTTCGGTCAGCCCTCTTGGAGATCGGGTCGTCCCTCGTCTTCCGGAAAGAAGACCACCCAGAAATCCCGTACACCCTGGAAACAACATTTCCGTCAGGACAAACGGGAGATTGACAAAAAGCCCGCTAAGGCGGACTGACACCAGGAACCCTCTCGAGGGCTCTCGGGTGGGAGGTCGTCTGCTTCAATTCGGGTCGATTTGGGCGTCCAACGTACCGGACGCCTGGGTGACGCGGGTTATGTCGGCAGGCTATTTCATAGTTTCATTCTCGACCCCCGGACAGATTTAGTCAGTCACGCATCCCGTCCGAGCCCAAGCTGGCTGCCGCACTGCTGCGGGAGGTCGACTCTCTTCTGCAGCAGGGTGTGGTGGTTTCGGTTCCGCCTGAGGACCGGGGAAGGGGGTTTTACTCCAACCTTTTTGTGGTCCCCCAAAAGGAGGACAAGTTTCGCCCCATTCTGGACCTCAAAGAATTGAATGTTCATGTCCGGACCCGGAAATTCCGTATGGAGTCTCTTCGCTCTGTCGTGGCGGCCCTGTCGCAGTACGATTTCTTGGTGTCGATTGACATCCGCGACGCCTATTTGCATGTCCCTATCGGCAGGGCTCACCAGCGCTTCCTGCGTTTCACCATAGGTCAGGCCCATTACCAGTTTGTGGCCTTACCATTCGGGTTGGCCTCGGCGCCCAGGGTTTTTACAAAAATTCTGGCGCCGCTCATGGCGCTCCTTCGAAGGCAAGGAGTTACGATTCTTCCCTACCTGGACGACCTGTTAATTGTGTCACCCACAGCGGAGGAGGCGGTGACTGCTCGCGATCTCTCCCTTCAGCACCTGGAGGACTTCGGGTGGCTGGTCAATTGGAAGAAGTCGTCTTTGGAGCCGTCGCAGTCAATCCTGTTCTTGGGGATGCATTTCGACACGGTACGAGCAGTGGTGTCCCTGCCTCCGGACAAACAAGCAAACCTTCGTCACCATGTCCAGGATATGAGGTCGGCGATGGCGATGTCCCTTCGGAAGTGTATACGCCTTCTGGGTCTGATGGTGGCACCAATGGAAGCGGTACCGTTTGCACAATTTCATTCCCGGGGTCTCCAAAATCTTATTCTGACCCGTTGGGACCGATCGCCGGCCTCGCTAGATCGCTGTGTCGGTATCTCCCGCAGGGTGCGAGAGTCTCTTGGATGGTGGTTACGTCCGGAGGCTTTATCCCTGGGGAAATCCTTCCTCCTCCCACGGTGGTCGGTCATTACCACCGATGCCAGCCTGACTGGCTGGGGGGGGGGGGTTTGGAACGATCTCTGGGTTCAGGGGGTCTGTTCCTCAGAGGAGTCGTCTCTGCCGATCAACATCCTGGAGTTGAGAGCGATTTTTCTCTGCCTCCGACATTGGACGGTCCCCTTGAGCGGTCTGCCGGTCCAGACTCATGATGGAGGTCTCTCGGATCCTGGTATGGGCCGAGTCCAGGGTCCTAGCCATCTCCGTGATTCACTTCCCAGGAGTGCTGAATATCACGGCGGACTTCCTCGGTCGCGAACAGGTGGACCCCGGAGAATGGAGTCTTCATCCGGAAGTTTTTACACTGCTGTGCTCCCGTTGGGGGACTCCCCAGGTGGACTTGATAGCATCCAGGCTGAACGCCAGGATTCCGACGTTCATGTCCAGGTACAGGGACTCGTAGGCTGTGGCGGTAGATGCTCTGGTGGCCCCGTGGGACCAGTTCGAGTTGATCTACGTGTTTCCGCCGGTATCCTTCCTTCCTCTGGTCATCCGGCGGATCAAACTCGAACGAATTCCGGCAATTTTGGTGGCGCCGGATTGGCCGCGGAGGGCATGGTATTCAATGCTGGTGTCTCTTCTGGCGGCGCCTCCGTTTCCACTGCCTCTTCGCCTGGACCTGTTAACCCAAGGGCCCATTCGTCATCCGGACCTGAAGTCGCTTCGTTTGACGGCGTGGCACTTGAGACCGAGATCTTGACCCGTCGTGGGTTTTCGGCCGAGGTCATTGCCACCTTGCGGGCGGCCAGAGGTCCAGCTACGACTAGGATTTATCACAGAACTTGGGAGGCCTTCTATTCATGGTGTTCTGGATCGTCAAGGAACCCGAGGGTTTTTTCCATTCCCAACTTATTGGCTTTTCTGCAATGTGGTTTGGCCAAGGGTCTGGCGGTTGGTACCTTGCGGGGTCAGGTATCTGCACTATCCGTGCTTTTTCGGAAGGCTATTGCCTCGCGCAGAGATGTGCGCTCTTTTTTTCGCGGGGTTGCACGTCAGTTTCCGCCTCGAAGGGCGTTTGTGGCTCCTTGGCGGCTCAATCTAGTCTTGGAGGCTCTTCAGCATGGGCCGTTTGAGCCTATGGATTCAGCTACGCTTTACTTATTTTCTTGGAAGGTGGCCTTCCTGGTGGCGGTCACCTCTTTGAGAAGGGTTTCTGAGTTGGCGGCACTGTCTTGCTCGCCCCCTTTTCTGGAGTTCCACTCGGATCGCGTGGTGCTTCGTACCCGTGGCTATTTTTTGCCTAAAGTGGTGTCGCGTTTCCACGTCAATCAGGACATCGTGTTGCCCTCCCTCTGTCCAAATCTGAAAAGTCCAAAGGAGCGAGCCTTGCACTCGTTGGATTTGGTGCGGGCTTTGAAGTTCTATCTTTCAATCACGCAAGGGTTTCGGAAGTCGGACTCTCTTTTTGTGATTCCTGCTGGTCGTTGGCGTGGTCAGCGGGCCTCCAAGGACACTATAGCTCGGTGGATACGTTCGGCTATCCTGGAAGCGTACCGGCTCAAGGGCGAGCCTTGTCCGGTTAAGGTTCGAGCTCATTCCACGAGAGCTGTTGGTTCGTCGTGGGCTTTTCGTCAGGGGGCCTCGGCAGCGCAGCTCTGCCGGGCGGCTACCTGGCGCTCTGTTCACACTTTTACTACATTTTATAAAGTGGACGTGAGTACTTCCGCCGATGCAGCCTTGGGACGCAGGGTCCTGCAGGCGGCGGTGGTTTAGGTTATCTCTTTATCTAGTTTTGGCGCTTGTTGCGCGCTTGACTAAGTTGTTGGGGTGTTGCCGATTCTGCCACTGTTTCCCACCCTTGAGTTCTGGACTGCTTTGGGACGTCCCACTAGTAATGGATCTGTGTCTCCCTTCCCTTCTGCTGCTGAAAGACGGATTTTGGTAAGACCTTACCTGTAAAATCCTTTTCAGCGAGGGAAGGAAGGGAGACAGAGCACCCTCCCTTGGCAGAAGTGTATTATTGTTTTCCAGATGCGGCGCGACTCCTCTCTGATGACGGTCATCTAGGCTGGGGTCGGCGCGCTAGGGCTCTGTTCCAGCATTGCCAGCTCATCGCAGTTGTCAGGTCCAGTGAGTAGTGCCTGGGACTGTGTGTTTTTTCTGTTATATGCATAACCTGTTCTCTCGCATTTCTGAATTTTCGGAAGGGGTTGTGTTGTTCCGCTGGTGTTGTCTGCTCTTCCTTAGCTTCTGTACGGACTGAAGGACATGGGAGTAGGAGGAGCCTAAGCTGGAGGGGCCGGTCGTCACTTTTTTCTAATCTGAGGTGAACTATCCTGTGGGGCTCAGCCTACCCACTAGTAATGGATCTGTGTCTCCCTTCCTTCCTTCGCTGAAAAGGATTTTACAGGTAAGGTCTTACCAAAATCCGTCTTTTTTAAAGTTTATTTTTTATATATAAAATATTGTATATATTTCTAATTCAATATATTATATATAATTATTATTTTTTTTAAATATTTTTTAATGATTCTTTATATTACAAAATATGTATAGATTTTTTTTCTCTTCGCACGCCACACATAAAGAGCACGCTTAAAAAGATGTTATTTTTGGGAAAACCCTCTTGACCTAGTAGGCCGTGAAATTCCCCTCCACAATGAACTTTTGTAATTTACCTACAGTAGTAAAACAACCTGGTTTGCCCACTTTTTTACAGCGGGCACATGACCCCCTCTTCTCTTGTGATCCGGCCATGTTTTCCGGTCACATGGTGTGCAGACATTAGACCAGCCCTTTAACTTGCGGCTTAGTCCACACATGCTCCGTTTTTTACTACATATTGATGCCCCAAAATGCAATACAGGGCTGGTGTAATGTGTCTGTACCTCATGTGACTGGTAAACACGGCCGGATCCCATTGGATAAAAGTGAGGTTAAGTGACCGCTATAAACTAGTGGGGAAAGCAGGTACTTTTGCTAATGTAAGTAAATTACAACGTTCATTGTGGTGGGGAATGTTTCTGCCTCCTAACATTTAGTTTTGGAAAACCCCATTAGTGAATGCGTGGAGTTGTGCATGCTCTACCTCTGCTCCATTCAGATGTGGATTTCTAGAGCCTGTTCTTGGGGTAGCACAGTGGAGCCCCCAGCGATCGGAAATTTATGTCTTAGGTCTACCCCTACCCAATTGCTCCTACACATACCGTCATATTCTAGACTCCTACCAGATGGCTACAGTTTTCAAACCAGTGATTGAGAATCAGGTGAGTTTGGGCAGCAGCCTGTGCTGATTCCAGAGAACACACTGGTTCACTTTAAAGGCTTTTTCCAGGTTTGGCACGAAAGTTTGCAGTTAATCTATGTGACTGCAGACTTATAAAACCTCAAATCGTGCACATTGCGTGCTGTCAGGATTCTGCGGTGTCGGCAGCGAGACCGGGCGTTATGTTACCGCGTTCATGCGATTTACATAATTCCAGCAACACATTCCGACTCGACATGTCCGACCTTTCTCAATTCACTTGTATTTAGCACGTCTAGTTGGAATGTGAGTATGCAGTATGCAAGTTGCACACACACGTGGTAACCTGGAACTGGAAAATCCTGATTGTGCACACAATGTGAGGATTCACTCTCCTGCAGTCACATAGAATGATTCCATGTCAAAGCTTGACAACCCCTTTTAAGTTTGTCATGGGAAGAATTCATGTTCTTGGGCTCTTATAAACAGTGCCACAAAATCACACAGACCAAAGTGTGAAAAAGTTACAATAACTTTATTCTGTTGAATATTTAATTATCAAAGAGACTGACATGGAATTCCTGGATGAATAATTGTTCTGAGTGAAATTTCTGCAACTAAACCATTCTTCGTGTGTGCATGAGGCTATTACTGCCGCTCCTTCATAGATTTCTGGAAACTGTTTAGCTGAATGAGGCCGTCACCGAAATATCTGCAACCAATGTGATCTGCAGATATGTAGAAGGAAAGTTCCAGAACTTTATTATTAGGACATGGTTGCTAAGAGAAAGTGCCACATGTGGGACGTCGGGAACATATGTTATATATTGTCTAAGGAAAAAATATCCTGCATTTCACTATCTTTTATTATGTTTCTAACATTGGCAGTTCTAAAGGTTTTATTTAAAAAAAATAAAAAAATTGTTCTTTTTAATCTTGACTAAATAAAAATACCTTTTTCCTCCTCAAAATTAATAGTTAAGTTATAATTGATGGGTCTGGTTTAGAAGGGATTACAAAATGTAGGACCTGTCAATTTGTTGCAGCTTCAGAGGAACATCTGGGTTGCATACAGGTACATTTAAAGGCTGAGCAGAAAAAAAAAAACTAAGATACAATGGGTATGTGTTTTGTTTTGTTTTTTTACTTATTTAAAGGGCCAAAAAGTAAAACAATTCTACTATGAATGGAAGTATGAATGAATGTTTTTCCATTTTGCCATTATTCTTGATGTATCCATTAAATCTTGTGTTTCTTTCCGTTACCACCATTATCTATTGACCGATGGGTCTGACAGTGTCATAGTCTTCTGTTTGCTTTATGTGACCTTCGTGGGTTTGAAAATGGCAGAAAAAAAAAATTAACTCACCCGTATCTTGCATTTCATACAAATGAGAAGACACAAAAATCCCATCTTTATTATTGTGAAATTAAAAACAGAAAAGTTTCAGAAAAAAAAAATCCTACATCCACCGTGTTTTGGACTGATTACTCTTACTTCAGGATCCACCATTCACAGTAGGTGATATCACAGCTCACCTCCTGCTCCTGTACAATGAGTGATAACACCTCTATATACAGTAGATAACACAGGATCAACCACTCACAATAGGTGATGTCACAGCTCACCTCCTCCCCCTCTTGTACAATGACTGATAACACCTCTATATACAGTAGATCAGGGTTCCCCAACTCCAGTCCTCAAGGCCCACCAACAGGTCATGTTTTCAGGATTTCCTTAGTATTGCACAGGTGATGGGATTGTTGCCTGTGCAGGTGATGGGATTATCACCTGTGCAATACTAAGGAAATCCTGAAAACATGACCTGTTGGTGGGCCTTGAGGACTGGAGTTGGGGAACCCTGCAGTAGATAACACAGGATCCACCATTCACAATAGGTGGTGTCACAGCTCACCTCCTCCCCCTCCTGTACAATGACTGATAACACCTCTATATACAGTAGATAACACAGGATCCACCATTCACAATAGGTGATGTCACAGCTCACCTCCTCCTCCTGTACAATGACTGATAACACCTCTATATACAGTAGATAACACTGGATCCACCATTCACAATAGGTGATATCACCGCTCATCTCCTCCTCCTGTACAATGACTGATAACACCTCTATATACAGTAGATAACACAGGATCCACCATTCACAATAGGTGATGACACAGTTTCCTCTCCCTCCTGTACAATGACTGATAGCTCCTCTATATACAGTAGATAACACTGGATCCACCATTCACAATAGGTGATGTCACGGCTCACCGCCTCCTCCTCCTGTACAATGACTGATAACACCTCTATATACAGTAGATAACACTGGATCCACCATTCACAATAGGTGATGTCACGGCTCACCGCCTCCCCCTTCCTGTACAATGACTGATAACACCTATATTATACAGGAGATAATACGGGATCCACCAATCACAATAGGTGATATCACAGCTTACCTCTACCTCTCTTCACAATGACCTTTGCACACGCTCATTAGATGCTACAATACAAAACATAGGGTCTGGATCCGACCATTGTGATAACGTACATTTGATGTTTCCTGAAACAACAGGAAGTTGGAGTCTAAGGGCTTGTTCACACATTGTGTTTTTCCCTCAGAAAAAAAAAGCATCTTACAGTCTCAGCAACATGAAGAGTTTGAATGAGAATGACTTTCTGAAGTCTCGTGCACACACTGCATTTTTTCCTTGCAGATTTGAAGCAGTTCCATGTCTGCAACCGTGGCAATTCTTTCATTGTTTTTGCAGCGTTTTACACTCATTCAAGTGAATGCGGGAAATAAAAAAAAAAAATGCAGCGTTTTTCCTGCGGAGAGTCACTTTTTTTGGTGCAAAAATGTCTGCTGCAACTACTTAACATGTGCACGTACCGTAAAAGAAAGCCGAAGTGACCGGTGTGAAAATTGCAATATTTCAATTTTTTTCTTTTTTTTACTACAGATTGGGGTTTATCACATAAGGGCCGTAACCGGTCCAAAACTCGTCTGAAGTGGACGCTGGGATTGTTTCTGAAGTTTTTCTGATGTTTTATGTGAATAAAAAAAGAAATCTGGAATGTTTCCTTTTATTATACTGGTGTACCATTTTCTCAGGTTCCAAAATTACATTTGCTTTTCCGTTGCTATAAACAGGACTCAACCGCCAGTGTGAACTCCGCTAAATGGTCCCTCTTGGTTTCCATTCGAGCAAGCAGAATTTAAGGGGGTTGTCCACCTCTGGGGGCTTTTTTTTAATTAAATGCATGTATTTAGGGCTATAAATAATTTTTGTAATTTGGTTTCGTTAAACATTTTGTACCATTTTGCCTTTACAGGCTCTTTGCTTGGAAGCACAGTCTACTTTGCTGTGCTCTGTGGTCATAAATCACCTGAGAGGAGGTCAGATGAGGATAGATAACAGAGTTATGAACTCTCTTATCAGAATGAGCTCACTGATGGATTCTCAGTTAACTCATCCTAACAGAGAGTAGAGAGGGCAAACGGTGCAACATTTTTAATGAAACCCAATTCCAAAAATGATTTTTAGTCAAAAATACATACAAGAAAAAAAAAATGGCCACAAGGAAGGAAAAGCCCTTAGAATACAAGTGTAAATAAGGCAGCCTACATACTGCTGCCATCGTCATAACAACCAATCAGGTCGCAGCTTTCACTGATTTTCCTGCCTAGTACATATGAGAGCTCTGATCTGATTGGTCGCTATTGGCAGTAGGAGCGCTGTCTTCATTGCTCCACAGCCCGCGCTCTGCTGTGTAATGAGAAGGGTCCGGCGTTTCACAGAAATTAACACTGCGACTTGTTGTACAGGACCAGCGTCATCAGCCAGACATGACACCCCCCCCCCCCCCACTCGAGCAGTAATGGTACGGCCGAACTACTGCACGCCCCAATCAGAGCTCAGTGTAAGGACCAGACTCCGCCCCCGTCCCTTCCCGCCGTCTCCATGGAGACCAGCGCCGCTTCCACCAAACTTCACCTAAACTCTGCAGCCCGAGTGCGGACAACGAAGTGACCCCCTAGGAACGACGGTGACCCAGGTGAGGTACCAGAGACCCTTATTAGTAACGGTCATCAGTGTTGGGGTGTGGGTGACCCCATAATAGTGACAGTGATCAGTATTGGGGTGTGAGTGACCCTGTAATAGTTACAGTAAGCAGTATTGGGGTGTGGGTGACCCTGTAATAGTTACAGTAAGCAGTATTGGGGTGTGGGTGACTCTGTAATAGTGACAGTGATCAGTATTGGGGTGTGGGTGACTCTGTAATAGTGACAGTGATCAGTATTGGAGTGCGGGTGACCCCATAATAGTGACAGTGACCAGTATTGGGGTGTGTGCGACCCCGTAATAGTGACGGTGATCAGTATTGGAGTGCGGGTGACCCCATAATAGTGACAGTGACCAGTATTGGGGTGTGGGTGACCCCATAATAGTGACGGTGATCAGTATTGGGATGTGGGTGAGCCTATAATAGTGACGGTGATCAGTATTGGGATGTGGGTGACCCTGTAATAGTGACTGTGATCAGTATTGGGGTGTGTGCGACCCCGTAATAGTGACGGTGATCAGTATTGGAGTGCGGGTGACCCTGTAATAGTGACAGTGATCAGTATTGGGGTGTGTGCGACCCCGTAATAGTGACGGTGATCAGTATTGGAGTGCGGGTGACCCTGTAATAGTGACAGTGATCAGTATTGGGGTGTGGGCGACCCCGTAATAGTGACTGTGATCAGTATTGGGTGTGTGTGACCCTGTAATAGTGACAGTGACCAGTATTGGGGTGTGTGTGTGACCCCATAATAGTGACGGTGATCAGTATTGGAGTGCGGGTGACCCTGTAATAATAATAATAATAATAAGTTTATTTTTATAGCGCCAACATATTCCGCAGCACTTTACAAATTTTAGGGGGGACTTATACAGACAATACAGAATAAGCATATCTCATATCGAACGGAGTGAGGGCCCTGCTCGCAAGCTTACAGTCTATGAGGAAGTGGGGGAGACACAAAAGGTAAAAAGTACATATATTGTATAATGCAGCCTTGATATACTGAATAGGATAAATAATAATACATGGACTGGTCGCCAGCCAGTATGTGTGCAGTCCTGACAGAGGCTTTTATGTGCATGGTTGGTTTGAACCCGAAGTTGAAGAAGATTTTAATATGGGGGAAAGCTGGGATGGACAGAGTGTGTTTAGGCGATACGCCAGTCTAAAGAAATGTGTTTTTAGGGTTCGCTTGAAACTGTGGGTATTGGGAATTAATCGAACTGTCCTGGGTAGTGCATTCCAGAGAATTGGCGCAGCACGCGAGAAATCTTGGAGACGGGAGTGGGAAGTTCGGATTATGGAGGATTTTAGTTTCAAGTCATTTGCAGAACGGAGGGCACGTGTAGGGTGGTAGACTGAGACAAGGGAGGAGATGTAGGGGGGTACTGAAGCATGGAGCGCTTTGTGGGTAAGCGTGATAAGTTTAAAACGAACTCTATATTGGATGGGCAACCAATGCAATGACTGGCACAGGGAAGAGGCATCGGTGTAGCGGTTGGCGAGGAATATGATCCTGGCTGCTGCGTTCAGGACGGATTGGAGAGGGGAGAGTTTAGTAAGAGGGAGACCGATTAGTAGAGCGTTGCAATAGTCAAGACGAGAATGAATAAGAGCGACAGTAAGAGTTTTTGCCGAGTCAAAGGTGAGAAAAGTCCTGATTCTTGAGATGTTTTTGAGGTGTAGATGACATGAACGAGCGAGTGATTTGATGTGAGGAGTGAAAGAAAGATCTGAATCAAAAATGACCCCAAGACAGCGGGCTTGTAGCTGGGGAGTAATGGTTGAGCCACAAACGGAGATGGCAATATCGGGCACAGGTAGGTTAGTGGAGGGAGGAAACGTATTTTTTAGTTTTTGACAGATTCAGTTTTAGACACAGGGAGGACATAATGTTAGACACAGCAGAAAGACAATCACTGGTCTTTTGTAGTAATGCAGGGGTGATGTCCGGAGCAGAGGTGTATAATTGGGTGTCATCAGCATAGAGATGGTACTGAAAACCAAATCTGCTGATTGTTTGTCCAATGGGAGCAATGTATAAGTAGAAAAGAAGGGGGCCTAGGACTGATCCTTGAGGAACCCCGACAGTAAGAGGAAGTAGGGAGGAGGAGGAGCCGGCAAAAGACACAGAGAAGGAGCGGTCAGAGAGATAAGAGGAGAACCAGGAGAGAACCGTGTCCTTGAGGCCAATAGTGCGGAGCATAGTGAGGAGGAGCTGGTGATCCACAGTGTCAAATGCTGCAGAGAGATCCAGGAGAATCAGCAGGGAGTAGTGACCATTAGATTTAGCTGTTAGTAGATCATTAGAGACTTTAGTGAGGGCAGTTTCAGTAGAATGTAAAGAGTGGAAACCAGATTGTAAAGGGTCAAGAAGAGAGTTGTCTGAGAGATAGCGGATTAGACGGGAGTGGACCAGGCGTTCCAGTGACAGTGATCAGTATTGGGGTGTGTGCGACCCCGTAATAGTGACAGTGATCAGTATTGGGGTGTGTGCGACCCCGTAATAGTGACGGTGATCAGTATTGGAGTGCGGGTGACCCCATAATAGTGACAGTGACCAGTATTGGGGTGTGGGTGACCCCATAATAGTGACGGTGATCAGTATTGGGATGTGGGTGAGCCTATAATAGTGACGGTGATCAGTATTGGGATGTGGGTGACCCCATAATAGTGACAGTGATCAGTATTGGGATGTGGGTGAGCCTATAATAGTGACAGAGATCAGTATTGGGGTGTGGGTGACCCTGTAATAGTATAAGTGATCAGTATTGGGGTGTGTGCGACCCCGTAATAGTGACAGTGATCAGTATTGGGGTGTGTGCGACCCTTTAATAGTGGCAGTGATCAGTATTGGGATGTGGGTGACCCCATAATAGTGACAGTGATCAGTATTGGGGTGTGGGTGACCCTGTAATAGTGACAATGACCAGTATTGGGGTGTGGGTGACCCTGTAATAGTGACAGTGATTAGTATTGGGGTGTGTGTGACCCTGTAATAGTAACAGTGATCAGTATTGGGGTGTGTGTGACCCTGTAATAGTGACAGTGATTAGTATTGGGGTGTGTGTGACCCTGTAATAGTAACAGTGATCAGTATTGGGGTGTGTGTGACCCTGTAATAGTAACAGTGATCAGTATTGGGGTGTGTGTGACCCTGTAATAGTGACAATGACCAGTATTGGGGTGTGGGTGACCCTGTAATAGTGACAGTGATTAGTATTGGGGTGTGTGTGACCCTGTAATAGTAACAGTGATCAGTATTGGGGTGTGTGTGACCCTGTAATAGTGACAATGACCAGTATTGGGGAGTGGGTGACCCTGTAATAGTGACAGTGATTAGTATTGGGGTGTGTGTGACCCTGTAATAGTAACAGTGATCAGTATTGGGGTGTGTGTGACCCTGTAATAGTGACAATGACCAGTATTGGGGTGTGTGTGACCCTGTAATAGTGACAGTGATTAGTATTGGGGTGTGTGTGACCCTGTAATAGTAACAGTGATCAGTATTGGGGTGTGTGTGACCCTGTAATAGTGACAGTGATCAGTATTGGGGTGTGTGTGACCCTGTAATAGTGACAGTGACCAGTATTGGGATGTGGGTGACCCCATAATAGTGACAGTGATCAGTATTGGGGTGTGTGTGACCCTGTAATAGTGACAGTGACCAGTATTGCACTATTGGGGTGTGGGTGACCCTGTAATATTGACAGTGACCAGTATTGGGGTGTGGGTGACCCTGTAATAGTGACAGTGATTAGTATTGGGGTGTGGGTGACCCTGTAATAGTGACATTGACCAGTATTGGGTTGTGGGTGACCCCATCATAGTAACGGTGATCAGTATTGGGGTGTGGGTGACCCGGTAATAGAGACATTGACCAGTATTGAGGTGTGGGTGACCATGTAATAGTGACAGTGATCAATATTGGAGTGTGGGTGACCTTGTAATAGTGACAGTGACCAGTATTGCAGTATTGGGGTGTGGGTAACCCCGTAATAGTGACAGTGATCAGTATTGGGGTGTGTGTGTGACCCCATAATAGTGACAGTGATCAGTATTGGGGTGTGTGTGACCCTGTAATAGTGACAATGACCAGTATTGGGGTGTGGGTGACCCTGTAATATTGACAGTAACCAGTATTGGGGTGTGGGTGACCCTGTAATAGTGACAATGACCAGTATTGGGGTGTGGGTGACCCTGTAATAGTGACAGTGATTAGTATTGGGGTGTGTGTGACCCTGTAATAGTAACAGTGATCAGTATTGGGGTGTGTGTGACCCTGTAATAGTGACAGTGATTAGTATTGGGGTGTGTGTGACCCTGTAATAGTAACAGTGATCAGTATTGGGGTGTGTGTGACCCTGTAATAGTGACAATGACCAGTATTGGGGTGTGGGTGACCCTGTAATAGTGACAGTGATTAGTATTGGGGTGTGTGTGACCCTGTAATAGTAACAGTGATCAGTATTGGGGTGTGTGTGACCCTGTAATAGTAACAGTGATCAGTATTGGGGTGTGTGTGACCCTGTAATAGTGACAATGACCAGTATTGGGGTGTGGGTGACCCTGTAATATTGACAGTGACCAGTATTGGGGAGTGGGTGACCCTGTAATAGTGACAGTGATTAGTATTGGGGTGTGTGTGACCCTGTAATAGTAACAGTGATCAGTATTGGGGTGTGTGTGACCCTGTAATAGTGACAGTGATCAGTATTGGGGTGTGTGTGACCCTGTAATAGTGACAGTGACCAGTATTGGGATGTGGGTGACCCCATAATAGTGACAGTGATCAGTATTGGGGTGTGTGTGACCCTGTAATAGTGACCAGTATTGCACTATTGGGGTGTGGGTGACCCTGTAATATTGACAGTGACCAGTATTGGGGTGTAGGTGACCCTGTAATAGTGACAGTGATTAGTATTGGGGTGTGGGTGACCCTGTAATAGTGACATTGACCAGTATTGGGTTGTGGGTGACCCCATCATAGTAACGGTGATCAGTATTGGGGTGTGGGTGACCCGGTAATAGAGACATTGACCAGTATTGAGGTGTGGGTGACCATGTAATAGTGACAGTGATCAATATTGGAGTGTGGGTGACCTTGTAATAGTGACAGTGACCAGTATTGCAGTATTGGGGTGTGGGTAACCCCGTAATAGTGACAGTGATCAGTATTGGGGTGTGGGCGACCCCGTAATAGTGACTGTGATCAGTATTGGGTGTGTGTGACCCTGTAATAGTGACAGTGACCAGTATTGGGGTGTGTGTGTGACCCCATAATAGTGACAGTGACCAGTATTGGGGTGTGGGTGACCTTGTAATAGTGACAGTGACCAGTATTGCAGTATTGGGGTGTGGGTAACCCCGTAATAGTGACAGTGATCAGTATTGGGGTGTGGGCGACCCCGTAATAGTGACTGTGATCAGTATTGGGTGTGTGTGACCCTGTAATAGTGACAGTGACCAGTATTGGGGTGTGTGTGTGACCCCATAATAGTGACAGTGACCAGTATTGGGGTGTGGGTGACCCTGTAGATGATGAGTCCCCTTGGATGGCAGTGGCTGCCTCAGGCACTTGTATGAGATGTGAGTAGTGCCGGATGTAAAGCCGCAGTTTGGGTCGCTGAGAGGGATTGGTGACCCCAGGGGGGATAATAGTGACCCCGGGAGGGATTGGTGACCCCAGGGGGGATAATAGTGACCCCGGGAGGGATTGGTGACCCCAGGGGGGATAATAGTGACCCCGGGAGGGATAGTAGTGACCCCGAGGGGGGATAGTAGTGACCCCGGGAGAGATAGTAGTGACCCTGGAAAGGATAATAGTGACTGCGGGGGGATAGAAGTGACTCCGGTGGGGATTGTAGTGACCCTGGGGGGATTGTAGTGACCCCGGGAGAGATAATAGTGACACTGGGGGGATTTTAGTGACCCCGGGGGGGATAATATTGACCCCCAAGGGGGATAGTAGGGAACCTGGGGGGGATAGTAGTGACCCATGTGGAATCTGCAGATCTTTACGTCTTTCTTCCTAAGTTTGGGGTAGCATTGCAGCCCCCAGCTTCTCTCGCCCACAGGACACCTCCACAATGCGTCACACTGAGCCCACCTCACGGCTGCCTCCTTTCCCGTCCTGCAGGCAGAATGTCGGACCTGGGCAGTCACCGCTGCCACAACTGTAATATGGCTTTTCGCTCCTTCTCGCTCCTGGAGAAACACAGAGAGAAATTCTGTATTGGAAGCCAAATCGGGGACCCGACCGTCCTGAGCTCCCGCTACGCCGGCACAGGGGTCCACCCACGAGTATCTGCTGCCAGGGAGTTCCCACGCATTGCCGAGACCCCGGATTTCCAGGTGAGCAGGAGCCACATGTTCACTTTTACCTTCAGCAGACCAGCAGTTTAGTTTGCTTTATGCAATTTTGCGATGGCTGAAGACCCTCAGATTGGAGACCCCAGTGAGGTCAATATTTCCTGGACGAGAATCTGTCTGATGTCTCAGGGTAAGTTGAGTGCCGCTCTCCCTGGATTCGTTGTCACTCAGCTTTCCCAGGAGCGATCATTGCTTTTTTCCACAGCTTTAAGCCTCATTCACACGCTCATGTGTCACAGTCTAAGAACGGACCGTGATTCATGGACCGGTCAGGGGTCTCCTGAGCCAAACTCGACAGCTTTATATTTGCCTATGAGGCTGTCAAGTTGGGGTCTGGAGACCCATGGCCGTTCCTTGAATCACAGTCCGTACT
Organism: Phyllobates terribilis; assembly: GCF_046119375.1. Taxonomy (NCBI): domain Eukaryota; kingdom Metazoa; phylum Chordata; class Amphibia; order Anura; family Dendrobatidae; genus Phyllobates; species Phyllobates terribilis. Next base: position 158,904,467 of record NW_027362768.1, on the reverse strand, counting down.
CGTGACACACAGATGTGTGAATTGGGCTTTACTCAATGATTTATATTTAGTGGGGGGCACTTCATATTAGGGTCTATGGCGGACCCTACTGGATCCAGAGAAAACATTACCGATAATGCACATAGTTTGGCTTGAGTCTCTTCTCGTTGGACCGACGATATGACTGTAACGAGCCCGTCTTCTGTGCCGTAGACCCGAGACAGCATCGCCCGACTGAGGGCAAAAGAGAACCTGCTGAACGAGCGGGAGCAGCTTCTGATGGGTGAATACGGGGCGCAGCCAGGGACCCTCACCGACAGCAGAGCATTAATGACCCTGACGGAGGAGGTAGGTGACGGGTGCCATTATCCCCGATGATGATGACATTGCGGGTGATTAAGGCCACATAATATATCCGTACACAGTAGTTATAGCTGTATACAGCACCACATTGTAGGGGTCATAGACCTGATGCTCCACAGATCCAGGCTTTATAATGTCTTTCTTTTTCTTCTTTCCTAGTTTCACAAGTTGAGGAAATCCCTGGAGGTTTCTGTCCCGACTCTACGATCCATTCAACTTCAGGTAATGATGGAGGAATGACGATACCTGTAGGGGGAGAGTAATTTGGCTTTAAGGGAGTTGTTCCCGCTCTTCATTTGATGGGTCTCCTGGAAACTAACTGATAAACAAAGGACCCCGAATTATCTGTCAGTGGCAGAACCACATTATGCTCATTGGAAATGATTGGACTTCCATGTAAAGCACAGATGCAAGAAAGAAGACAGGAATCAATACAAAGGGCTATACCTCTGTAATGTCCATATGTACTGGGGCTGGGTTTTAATAGGGATGTCTCAGGTGTATAAGGTCTTTACTGATAGAAATTTCCACTTGTCGGGGTTTTCTGAGACTATAATAACAGTGGACCCGACTACCAGGCAGCCACTACCAAATCTATGGCGCAGTGCCTAGTATACAAGGAAAGAGTGCAGCCATCTGTCCGGCGGTGGCAGTAGTCGGACCCCCACCTATCAGGTATTGGTGGCCTATCCTGGGAAGACGCTATGAATATTATAGTCTCTGAAACTGCAAAGCTATAACTGACCCCTAATAAGCGCCATCATTGACTCATCGCAGGGTGAGCATGGACTTTCCTCCCACTGGGATAGAGAGTACCGAGAACGCGTCCTGGAAATGACTGAGGCCCATGAACGCCACCTCGCTGACATCCAGGCACGAAACCAGGCTCTGGAGATGCAGAGAGAAGGTTGGTACAGCACAAGCATCCAGGCTGCACATGAGGCATCAGTCCTGGGGAAGGGGAGATTGATTTTTTTTTTTTTTGACTTACAAAGTAAGAATAATTTGAGCTTTCCAAAATCCCATAAAGAGGACCCCAATTCAGGATCAGTCACCCATAACCCTGAGTCCAGATATTATTGACAATGACATTATGTGACCTCATGTCTTGTGGCCGATCCTTCCAGTTACCTGGATTTTAATCTCATTGAATCAGACTTTTGTTTCCATTTGCAGAAATCCGCCAGCGCCTGTCTGACGTCGCCAGCAGCAGCAGCTCCACCAACCACATCGAGCAGATGCTCCTAGAATTAAAGGCTCAAGAGGAGAAAAACCAACTGGCCCTCGATGCTCTCAGGGACCAGGTGGTGCTCATCCAGTCAGAGAGCAGGTACGAGGTTGTTACAAAGTCACAGAATGACTGTTCAAACCATGTACAGGCTCTCGGTGCACCCTTGGTGTGGCCAAACATTTAAGTACACCTCCTCACCTACTTTTTTTCCTTTTATCTCTGCCCTTCTCTGGCTCTGTGAAGCCACAGTTGTCGTTCAGAGAAGAGGTGGGGGTGAGATCGAATTAAAACAAGCAGGTGGAAAAGTGCACTTAGATGTTTGGCCACACCAAGGGTGCACCGAGATCCTGCAGATGGTTTGATCAGTCATTCTGTACTGACTGAGTCCCTTTCAGATTTCAAGCCAACCAAACAGTATTTGACGTTAAGGCCCCCCATACACATTATGTTAATGTGGGCTAAACGCACCGATATTGGTCTGGAGTTCTGGTGGCCTAACCTGTAATGGCTCCAGGGGGTGCAGGGATGTCACTAGTTCCTGATGTTTACCTATCTCGCCATTACTGCAGATTCAACGGACTATTGGGGGATTCAGTAGTTAGACCCCCATAAATTAACTCATCACAGTAAAGTTGGAGATCTTTTTTGGTACAAGTACACAAGTCTGCTATAAATTGTATATAATTGATGCTTATTAGGTTGCAGTGATAACAGATAATTTTATTTTTAGGGCTAAAACCGAAAAAGTGAACAAAGAGCGTCCATCCAGCACATCTGTGAAGAAGGAGAAAGCTCCGCTCACCATCGTTCCTTTCCCCATCCGTGGCAGCACTCTCTCCTCAGAAATCAGGTGATTTGCACAATACAACTCACAGCACATAATGGAGGAGTAGTCCGGAGCCATCCAAGACAATGGGGCCAGATAACATTCATCATATTAACAAATGCTCCCGTCCATCAGACACAGAGGGCACATAACAATACAATCTCTGACATGTCTGGTAATGCACAAATTATATTAGTCTAGAATTCTGCACATCAGCATGGTGTGTAATATCCGTGTTGTATTTAATGGCAATAATCATGTTCCAATGTGTCCATATAGTAACAATTCCTGTGGCTGTACTCCTGCTGTACTCCTTCTGCACTGCTCCTCCACTCCTCCTGTATTCCTCCTGCTCTCCTCCTCCACTCCTACTCCTTCATCTCCTTCTGTATTCCTCCTGTATTCCTCCTGCTCTCCTCCTTCTCTCTTCCTGCTCTCCTCCTTCTCTCTTCCTGCTCTCCTCCTTCTCTCTTCCTGATCTCTTCCTGTATTCCTCCTGCTCTCCTCCTGCTCTCCTCCTTCTCTCTTCCTGCTCTCCTCCTTCTCTCTTCCTGCTCTCTTCCTGTATTCCTCCTGCTCTCCTCCTTCTCTCCTCCTGCTCTCCTCCTGTATTCCTCCTGCTCTCCTCCTTCTCTTTTCCTGCTCTCCTCCTGCTCTCCTCCTGTATTCCTCCTGCTCTCCTCCTTCTCTTTTCCTGCTCTCCTCCTGCACTCTTCCTGCACTCCTCCTCCACTCCTCCTGTATTCCTCCTGCTCTCCTCCTTCTCTCCTTCTGTACACCTCCTGCTCTCCTCCTTGTCCCCTCCTGCTCTCCTTCTGTACACCTCCTGCTCTCCTCCTTCTCCCCTCCTGCTCTCCTTCTGTACACCTCCTGCTCTCCTTCTGCACTCCCCCCTGCACTCCTCTCGCACTCCTCCTGCTCTCCTCCTTCTCCCCTCCTGCTCTCCTTCTGTACACCACCTGCTCTCCTCCTGCACTCCCCCTGCACTCCTCTCACACTCCTCACGAACTCCCCCTGCACTCCTCCCGTACTTCTCCCGCACTCCTCCCGCACTCCTCCCGCTCTCCCCCTGCACTCCTCTCGCACTCCTCCCGCACTCCTCCCGCACTCCTCCCGCACTCCTCCTGCTCTCCTCCCGCACTCCTCCCGCTCTCCTCCCGCACTCCCCCTGTACTCCTCCTGCACTCAGCGCTCTCCAGCTCGCCTATGTCCAGAGCGGAGGGAATGACGCCGTTGTCCTGGCACAGATGAGGGACCTGCAGGCCGAGGCTTTGACCTTCGAAGAGATTTCCCACAAACAGGATCGTAAAGAGAAAAAGAAAAAACGTGAGTCTGTGTGCGATGACCTAATCCAGGAAGGTTCAGGGGTAGAAACGGAAATCTGAGAATATCTTTCAATTCATTTTCTTGGGAGTTTGGTAAGAGGAATTGGGGGCAATGGTGGCGCCGTCCACAACCACGGCCAAACCTTGTTAATATATTCATTTAATGTATTTGCCGATTCCCATGTCTCCATCTTGGCTCCATATGTGGGACTGTTCCTTCAGGAATATTACTACTATTCATATATAAACTTTGGGATATTTGCAGGTACTGATGGTCCCCGGACGCTGGATGTGGAGCTCATGGCAGTCGAGCTTGAAAATCAACGTCTTGAGGAAGAAATCTTCAATTTAAAGCTGCATCGGAGCCGGAAAAAAATAGAGAACGGTACGAAGAATGCACTCGTATTTAGTTTATTGTAACTATTTAAAGTCTAGTATAGTAAAAGCCTTTGAATACAGCAGCGTCTCGTCTCTGGCAGTCCCATGTAAGGTTCTTAGTGATCCCTGGAGGCTTTATAGCAGCTCTTGAAATACCTGGTGCTGATGGCTGAATGGGGTCAAACACAAGGGAAACACCACCAGTCAGATGTTACCAGCTCAGGCAGCGGAGGAGGGGGATGCTACTGGCTTGATATGGATGACCTACCCTGAGCCTAGGTCACCAATATTCATCTTGTGGAGAACCCTATTAGCAGGGTCTTTATTCTGCTATCTGGGGCTGCACGGAGCCGTTATAAGGCTTGTAAATATAATGTATGTTTGCGTCTGTATCATTGTATGCAGAAGCCTGAAAAGGAGAAGCAGCTTGTGATTGAAATAAGGAACCTCATGTACGAGCCGTGCATACCTGCTAAAATAATCGTAAACTCTGCACAGGCAGAGACCCCCGGGCCAGTGACCCTGCCCCCTCCATTGTACTGCATTACATAGCATTGCTGGAGGGGAGGTCACTATACTGGACCCGGTATTGGTTGCTTCCCTGGTCCTGTCTGTTATAGTGCAATTGTATGTAGCTGGAGGGGAGGTCAGTGTGGGTCCGGGTCCCTGGTGCGGTCTGTTATTCTGCAGTCCTATGTAACATTGCTGGAGGGGAGATCATTGTGGGCCCGGGTCTCTGGTGCGGTCTGTTATTCTGCAGTCCTATGCAACATTGCTGGAGGGGAGGTCATTGTGGGCCCGGATCCCTGGTGTGGTCTGTTATTCTGCAGTCCTATGTAACATTGCTGGAGGGGAGGTCATTGTGGGCCCGGGTCTCTGGTGCGGTCTGTTATTCTGCAGTCCTATGTAACAGTGCTGGAGGGGAGGTCATTGTGGGCCCGGGTCTCTGGTGCGGTCTGTTATTCTGCAGTCCTATGTAACATTGCTGGAGGGGAGGTCATTGTGGGCCCGGGTCTCTGGTGTGGTCTGTTATTCTGCAGTCCTATGTAACATTGCTGGAGGGGAGGTCATTGTGGGCCCGGGTCTCTGGTGCGGTCTGTTATTCTGCAGTCCTATGTAACAGTGCTGGAGGGGAGGTCATTGTGGGCCCGGGTCTCTGGTGCGGTCTGTTATTCTGCAGTCCTATGTAACATTGCTGGAGGGGAGATCATTGTGGGCCCGGGTCTCTGGTGTGGTCTGTTATTCTGCAGTCCTATGTAACATTGCTGGAGGGGAGGTCATTGTGGGCCCGGGTCTCTGGTGGGGTCTGTTATTCTGCAGTCCTATGTAACAGTGCTGGAGGAGAGGTCATTGTGGGCCCGGGTCTCTGGTGCGGTCTGTTATTCTGCAGTCCTATGTAACAGTGCTGGAGGGGAGGTCAGTGTGGGCCTGGGTCCCTGGTGTGGTCTGTTATTCTGCAGTCCTATGTAACATTACTGGAGGGGAGGTCATTGTGGGCCCGGATCACTGGTGTGGTCTGTTATTCTGCAGTCCTATGTAACATTGCTGGAGGGGAGGTCATTGTGGGCCCGGATCTCTGCTGTGGTCTGTTATTCTGCAGTCCTATGTAACATTGATGGAGGGGAGGTCAGTGTGGGCCTGGTGTCCTTGTACTGTCTGTTATTCTGCAGTCCTATGTAGAATTACTGGAGGGGAGGTCAGTGTTGGCCCAGTTCCCTGGTACTGTCTGTTATTCTGCAGTTCAATGTAACATTGATGGAGGGGAGGTCGGTGTGGGCCTGGGTCTCTGGTGCGGTGTGTTATTGTGCAGTCCTATGTAACATTGATGGAGGGGAGGTCAGTGTGGGCCCGGGTCCCTGGTACTCTCTGTTATTCTGCAGTCCTATGTAACATCGCTGGAGGGGAGGTCAGTGTGGGTCCGGTTCCCTGGTGCTGTTATTCTGCAGTCCTATGTAACAGTGCTGGAGGGGAGGTCAGTGTGGGCCTGGGTCTCTGGTGCTGTGTGTTATTGTGCAGTCCTATGTAACATTGATGGAGGGGAGGACAGTGTGGGCCTGGGTCTCTGGTGCGGTCTGTTATTCTGCAGTCCTATGTAACAGTGCTGGAGGGGAGGTCAGTGTGGGCCTGGGTCTCTGGTGCAGTGTGTTATTGTGCAGTCCTATGTAACATTGATGGAGGGGAGGTCAGTGTGGGCCTGGGTCTCTGGTGCGGTCTGTTATTCTGCAGTCCTATGTAACAGTGCTGGAGGGGAGATCAGTGTGGGCCCGGGTCCCTGGTACAGTCTGTTATTCTGCAGTCCTATGTAACATTGATGGAGAGGAGGTCAGTGTGGGCCTGGGTCTCTGGTGTGGTCTGTTATTCTGCAGTCCTATGTAACTGTACTGGAGGGGAGGTCAGTGTGGGCCTGGGTCTCTGGTGCGGTTTGTTATTCTGCAGTCCTATGTAACAGTGCTGGAGGGGAGGTCAGTGTTGGACCAGTTCCCTGGTACTGTCTGTTATTCTGCAGTTCAATGTAACATTGATGGAGGGGAGGTCAGTGTGGGCCCAGGTCCCTGGTACTGTCTGATATTCTGCAGTCCTATGTAACATTGCTGGAGAGGAGGTCAGTGTGGGCCTGGGTCTCTGGTGCGGTGTGTTATTCTGCAGTCCGATGTAACATCGCTGGAGGGGAGGTCAGTGTGGGCCCGGGTCCCTGGTACAGTCTGTTATTCTGCAGTCCTATGTAACATCGCTGGAGGGGAGGTCAGTGTGGGTCCGGTTCCCTGGTGCTGTTATTCTGCAGTCCTATGTAACAGTGCTGGAGGGGAGGTCAGTGTGGGCCTGGGTCTCTGGTGCTGTGTGTTATTGTGCAGTCCTATGTAACATTGATGGAGGGGAGGACAGTGTGGGCCTGGGTCTCTGGTGCTGTGTGTTATTGTGCAGTCCTATGTAACATTGATGGAGGGGAGGACAGTGTGGGCCTGGGTCTCTGGTGCGGTCTGTTATTCTGCAGTCCTATGTAACAGTGCTGGAGGGGAGGTCAGTGTGGGCCTGGGTCTCTAGTGCAGTGTGTTATTGTGCAGTCCTATGTAACATTGATGGAGGGGAGGACAGTGTGGGCCTGGGTCTCTGGTGCTGTGTGTTATTGTGCAGTCCTATGTAACATTGATGGAGGGGAGGACAGTGTGGGCCTGGGTCTCTGGTGCGGTCTGTTATTCTGCAGTCCTATGTAACAGTGCTGGAGGGGAGGTCAGTGTGGGCCCGGGTCCCTGGTACGGTTTGTTATTCTGCAGTCCTATGTAGGACTTTGGTGATTGAGGTCCTGACAGAATATATGACTGATGCGGGCATAATATCTGGCCCACAGCCTGTGGCGAGGATGTGTAGTAAATCTGTCCCTATCTTATTGCAGGCCTGCATCCTTCGCCTTCTTATTAGCAGACAGCAGAAAAGCCCCCCGTGGACTGAACCCCCAAAATAAAGAGAAGCAAAAAAATAAAAGCTTTATGCAAATTGTAGATGTTCCGGCTCAGGGGCAGATATAGCAGTGACTCCGCTCGGCTTCATATATTCTGGTTTTATTTAAAAAAGGACAAAAGCTTAATCCGTGGATAACAAAAACCTCTGCAGCTTCCAATGGATCTTGTGCTTTCCGGACCATTTTCATGATTTGCTCGCTGTCCTGGAATGGAAACCCTCTGTTACATAGGAAGATTTCTGCTCATAACGATTGTTCGTCGACTGTATGCAAGTGGATCGCCGCATGCTCACACGTCTGATGTAAGGGGGCAGAAGGATCGCCGCTACGTCCGCTCTGTCTCTACACGATCAGATTGGTTTTCAGTCTTAGAGCATAAACAAGAAGGTTTTCATTCACTGAAAGCCAGCGGAGATCATGAAACCGACGAAGAACGGAAGCACAAATGTCGCTTTACTTCACCTCCAGCTTCTCTGCGCTTGTTTCACTCCGTTCCCATTATTATCAATGACATCAATTGTGTGCAATAAAGTAGTTTTTTATTTTTCACTCTGCAGCCAATCAGTGTTATTACCGTACAGAATCTGGCGCATGACAGGATGTGTGCATGGGCTCTAAGTAATCCAGCCCGAAATGTGTCTGTCCGGATACTGGTACAGTGTGAACACAGTCATAGCACTGCCAAGCACAGTGCCCTCATAGCAGCCACATAGAAATATTACATCTTCCATATTTCAACACGGAAAAGTAATCTAGTAATATAATGTATGTACACAGTGACTGCTCCAGCAGAATAGTGAGTGCAGCTCTGGAGTATAATACAGGATGTAACTCAGGATCAGTACAGGATCAGTAATGTAATGTATGTACACAGTGACTGCACCAGCAGAATAGTGAGTGCAGCTCTGGAGTATAATACAGGATGTAACTCAGGATCAGTACAGGATCAGTAATGTAATGTATGTACACAGTGACTGCACCAGCAGAATAGTGAGTGCAGCTGTGGAGTATAATACAGGATGTAACTCAGGATCAGTACAGGATCAGTAATGTAATGTATACACACAGTGACTGCACCAGCAGAATAGTGAGTGCAGCTCTGGGGTATAATACAGGATATAACTCAGGATCAGTACAGGATCAGTAATGTAATGTACACAGTGACTCCACTAGCAGAATAGTGAGTGCAGCTCTGGAGTATAATACAGGATGTAACTAAGGATCAGTACAGGATCAGTAATGTAATGTATGTACACAGTGACTGCACCAGCAGAATAGTGAGTGCAGCTCTGGAGTATAATACAGGATGTAACTCAGGATCAGTAATGTAATGTATGTATACAGTGACTGCACCAGCAGAATAGTGAGTGCAGCTCTGGAGGATAATACAGGATGTAACTCAGGATCAGTAATGTAATGTATGTACACAGTGACTGCACAAGGAGAATAGTGATTGCAGCTCTGGAGGATAATACAGGATGTAACTCAGGATCAGTACAGGATAAGTAAGGTAATGTCTGTACATGGTGACTGCACCAGCAGAATAGTGAGTGCAGCTCTGGGGTATAATACAGGATGTAGCTCAGGATCAGAACAGGATCAGTAATGTAATGTATGTACACAGTGACTGCACCAGCAGAATAGTGAGTGCAGCTCTGGTGTATAATACAGGATGTAACTCAGGATCTGTACAGGATAAGTAATGTAATGTATGTACACAGTGACTGTACCAGCAGAATAGCGAGTGCAGCTCTGGAGTATAATACAGGATGTAACTCAGGATCTGTACAGGATAAGTAATGTAATGTATGTACACAGTGACAACACCAGCAGAATAGTGAGTGCAGCTCTGGAGTATAATACAGGATGTAACTCAGGATCAATACAGGAGCAGTAATGTAATGTATGTACACAGTGACTGCACCAACAGAATAGTGAGTGCAGCTCTGGAGTATAATACAGGATGTAACTCAGGATCAGTACAGGATCAGTAATGTAATGTATATACACAGTGATTGCACCAGCAGAATAGTGAGTGCAGCTCTGGAATATAATACAGGATGTAGCTCAGGGTCAGTACAGGATAAGTAATGTAATGTATGTACACAGTGACAGCACCAGCAGAATAGTGAGTGCAGCTCTGGAGTATAATACAGGATGTAACTCAGGATCAGTACAGGATAGGTAATGTACTGTATGTACACAGTGACTGCACCTGCAGAATTGTGAGTACAGCTCTGGAGTTTAATACAGGATGTAGCTTAGGATCAGTACAGGATAAGTCATGTAATGTATGTACACAATGACTGCACCAGCAGAATAGTGAGTGCAGCTCTGGAGTATAATACAGGATGTAACTCAGGATCAGTACAGGATCAGTAATGTATGTACATAGTGACTGCACCAGCAGAATTGTGAGTGCAGCTCTGGAGTATAATACAGGATGTTGCTCAGGATCAGTACAGGATCAGTAATGTAATATGCAGTACAGACCAAAAGTTTGGACACACCTTCTCATTTAAAGATTTTTCTGTATTTTGTTGACTATGAAAATTGTACATTCACACTGAAGGCATCAAAACTATGAATTAACACATGTGGAATTATATACTTAACAAAAAAGTGTGAAACAACTGAAAATATGTCTTATATTCTAGGTTCTTCAAAGTAGCCACCTTTTGCTGATGACTGCTTTGCACACTCTTGGCATTCTCTTGATGAGCTTCAAGAGGTAGTCACCGGAAATGGTTTTCACTTCACAGGTGTGCCCTGTCAGGTTTAATAAGTGGGATTTCTTGCCTTATAAATGGGGTTGGGACCATCAGTTGTGTTGTACAGAAGTCTGGTGGATACACAGCTGATAGTCCTACTGAATGCTTTTTTCTTGCCGTAATACAAATTCTAACAGTCTATTCAGTAGGACTATCAGCTGTGTATCCACCAGACTTCTGTACAACACAACTGATGGTCCCAACCCCATTTATAAGGCAAGAAATCCCACTTATTAAACCTGACAGGGCACACCTGTGAAGTGAAAACCATTTCCGGTGACTACCTCTTGAAGCTCATCAAGAGAATGCCAAGAGTGTGCAAAGCAGTCATCAAAGCAAAAGGTGGCTACTTTGAAGAACCTAGAATATAAGACATATTTTCAGTTGTTTCACACTTTTTTGTTAAGTATATAATTCCACATGTGTTAATTCATAGTTTTGATGCCTTCAGTGTGAATGTGCAATTTTCATAGGCATGAAAATACAGAAAAATCTTTAAATGAGAAGGTGTGTCCAAACTTTTGGTCTGTACTGTATGTACTCCACCAGTGTAAGGAAACTCATAGGCCTTGCAATGTTCCTCTGGGAAATTAAATATGCAAATTGCCTTTTCAGAGAGGAAGAGGACTTGATCTCTAGTGCCACCTACTGGAAGTAGCAATCCTAAAAGTCAGCACTGATTTAGGATTGCTACTTCCTGTAGGTGGCACTAGAGCTCTAGTCCCCTTCCTCTCTGTTGGACAGGATTATGGGTGCATTACAGAAGCTGTTCAGGATAATAACATAGATGATGTTTGGTAAAATGTAACATTCTGCTTCTAGTGACCCCTCAGGTGATACTGTACATTGTAAAAGATGCATTTCTACAAATGATGTAACACCGATGATATTATTTAGTCAACTACCTGTAATAAAATACATCAAGATCTATCTAAATACAAAGTAACGATCAGAGCACAAGAAGCAGCATCTCAAAAATATTAGTTACGCCTGTGTTCACATTTACAGTGACAGCTTGTTCAGGGTCTCTGTCACATATTCTGTCAGAATTAAAGGGAACTTGTCAGGTGATTGATGCTGCCGAAACCACAGGAAGCGCAAATCAGAGACCGGCTCCATCACCACAGATATCTGTGATGTACCCTGAAGCGCTGTGATGTCTCAGAGAAAACTAAGATGGCAACAGAAGCTGTGGACGAGGTGATTGAGCAGCCTGGTCACAGGGGCGGCACTACAAACAGTGTCTGGTCACAGGGGCGGCACTACAAACAGTGTCTGGTCACAGGGGCGGCACTACAAACAGTGTCTGGTCACAGGGGCTGCACTACAAATAGTGTCTGATCACAGGGGCGGCATTACAAATAGTGTCTGATCACAGGGGCGGCACTACAAACAGTGTCTGATCACAGGGGCTGCACTACAAATAGTGTCTGATCACAGGGGCGGCACTACAAACAGTGTCTGATCACAGGGGCGGCACTACAAATAGTGTCTGATCACAGGGGCTGCACTACAAATAGTGTCTGATCACAGGGGCGGCATTACAAATAGTGTCTGATCACAGGGGCGGCACTACAAACAGTGTCTGGTCACAGGGGCTGCACTACAAATAGTGTCTGATCACAGGGGCGGCATTACAAATAGTGTCTGGTCACAGGGGCCGCACTACAAACAGTGTCTGGTCACAGGGGCCGCACTACAAACAGTGTCTGGTCACAGGGGCCGCACTACAAACAGTGTCTGGTCACAGGGGCGGCACTACAAACAGTGTCTGGTCACAGGGGCGGCACTACAAATAGTGTCTGGTCACAGGGGCGGCACTACACACAGTGTCTGGTGTAACGGGTCTGGGAGGCGGAACCTCTGAGCTACTATACAAGGGGGCGGTCCTTGTAAGGGAGCGGGTGGCGACCAGGGAAGACGGGCAGGCAGTCACAGCAGGTGACCGGGACAGTCTCTGGGTGAACGGGCTGGAGGTCACGGCAAGTGACCGGGGTAGTCTCTGGATTAACGGGCAGGGGGTCACGGCAAGAGACCGGGGCAGTCTCTGGATGAACGGGCAGGGGGTCACGGCAAGTGACCGGGGCAGTCTCTGGATGAACGGGCAGGGGGTCGCGGCAAGTGACCGGGGCAGTCTCTGGATGAACGGGCAGGGGGTCACGGCAAGTGACCGGGGCAGTCTCTGGATGAACGGGCAGGAGGTCACGGGCAAGTGACCGGGGCAGTCTCTGGGTAAAGGGTAGGTACGACCTGTGATGGCTGAGCCTCCAGGTAGGCTAGCAGGCAGATGGTAGATGTGTGCTCCCAGGTGAGCAAGCGAGAGTCTCTGGATAAACGGGTGGTCACAGCATGTGACGGCGGAGCCTCCAGGTAGGCCAACAGACAGGCAGCAGATGAGCGCTCCCAGGTGAGCGGGCAGGAGTCTCTGGAATGGCAGGTGGTCACAGCACGTGACGGCGGAGCCTCCAGGTAGACCAACAGACAGGCAGCAGATGAGCGCTCCCAGGTGAGCGGGCAGGAGTCTCTGGAATGGCAGGTGGTCACAGCACGTGACGGCGGAGCTTCCAGGTAGGCTAGCAGGCAGGTAGCAGATGTGCGCTCCCAGGTGAGCGGGCAGGAGTCTCTGGAATGGCAGGTGGTCACAGCACGTGACGGCGGAGCCTCCAGGTAGGCTAGCAGGCAGGTAGCAGATGTGCGCTCCCAGGTGAGCGGGCAAGCTGGTCCATAGACAGACTGACAGGAGTAGGAAGGCAGACCGTCGGACCTCAGGCTAGCAAGCAGGTAGGAGGAATGTCAGGCAGGAAACAGACAGCAAACTGGCAGGTTTCTGGCAGGTAACTGGCAACGGGACCTGAGGGCTGAAGCAGAGTAGTGAACAGTGCAACAACATTGCTCGGGCACCTCCATTTTGGAGGAGGTGCCTTATATATGGTGAAGTCCTCCGGCCATTGGCCGGGGACTCCTTAGGACGGCGCGCGCGGCCCCTTTAAGAGGGAGGGAGCGCGCGCGCCCTAAGCACAGTAGCCGGGAAGGAGCGCGTGCTGCCAGCAGAGCGGGAGGAGGACACCGGGCTCGGAGCAGAGGGGTGAGGGGAACAGCGTCCCTGCCTAGCAGAGGGCAGGGACGCCGGCGCTACAGTACCCCCCCCTTTAGGCCCCCCCTTTTTTAGGCCAGAGAGAAATTTAGCTAGGATGAGAGGGGCATGGATGTTCTCCCGGGGCTCCCACGTTCTCTCTTCAGGACCAAACCCCTTCCAATCTACTAGAAAAAAGGTCTTCCCTCTTACCCTTTTGGTGGCCAGAATGTTCTCTACCTCAAATTCGTTTTCAGCGGAAACCGGAGCAGGAGGCGTACCTGTAGACTTGGAAAAAGAGTTAAGTACCACAGGTTTGAGGAGAGATACATGGAAGGAGTTAGGGATCCGCAAGTTGGCCGGGAGTTTCAATTTATAGGCCACCGGGTTGATCTGACTGATGACCTCCAGAGGACCGATGAACCGAGGCCCTAACTTATAGGAAGGAATCTTGAGCCGGACATACTTGGACGAGAGCCAGACCTTATCCCCTGGACGGAATTGAGGAGGATCCAGACGTTTTTTGTCAGCATGTCTTTTCATACGCTCGGATGACAGAAGGAGTGCGGATCGGGTACTCTCCCATATGGAGGAAAATTTGTTAACAAGAGATTCCGCAGCCGGGTTGTCCACCGAGGTGGAGACGGGAAATGGGATCCGAGGATGCTGACCGAAGACAACAAAAAACGGGGATTTGGAGGAAGATTCGCTCTCGTGATTGTTGTAAGAAAATTCGGCCCATGGCAGGAGATCCACCCAGTCTGAATGGTGGGCATTAACGAAGTGCCGGAGGTAACTGGTCAGGTTCTGATTGATCTGCTCCACTTGACCATTAGACTGTGGGTGGTAAGCGGAGGAGAAGTCCAGGGTGACGTCTAGCAGTTTACAAGTGGCTCTCCAGAAGCGTGAGGTGAACTGTACCCCACGATCCGACACGATGTGGAGGGGCAGGCCATGAAGACGGAAGATGTGGCGGATAAAGTCTTTAGCCAGCTCGGGTGCAGACGGGAGGCCTGGCAGGGGAACGAAATGAGCCATCTTGGAAAAGCGGTCAGCGACCACCCAAATGACCGTACAACCGGCAGAGACGGGGAGATCAGTTATAAAGTCCATTGCTATATGCTGCCAGGGGGCAGCAGGTACTGGGAGCGGAAGGAGGCGACCGGCTGGCAGATGTCTCGGAACCTTGTTGCGGGCGCAGGACACACAGGCAGAAACAAAGTCTATTACGTCCTTGTGCAGGGTAGGCCACCAGTAGTGCCGGGTAATAAGCTGGAGGGTCTTTTTCTGACCGGCGTGACCAGCTAGTTTAGACGAGTGACCCCAGTGTAGGATCTTCTCCCGATCAGGTACTGATACGAACGTCTTACCGGGAGGGAGACGATTTAGACTCACGGGAGCCACCTGCATTACAGCAGCAGAGATGGAGAGGATTTATTCTTGTCTAGGTCGACCTCTCTGAGCGAACCTAGACACAGGCGTTTCCCGACCTCTCCGGGCAGGTACGGATCCGGTGCTCCTTACTGCCACAGTAGAAGCAGCTCCCCTCGGCACGGCGTAAGTCCTGACTGGTTTTGACCATCTTGGTCTGGTCGACCTGCATAGGCTCAGGAGAGTGTACCTGGGGAGAAATGGAGGGAGTGACGGATTTCTGAAAAGTAGGAGCTAGACGTGGAAACCTCCTCTCACGAGTGACCTCTTTGGCACGCTCCTGGAACCGTAGGTCAATCCGGGTGGCAAGAGTTATTAGGTCATCGAGAGTGGTAGGAATGTCTCGACCGGCAAGTTCATCTTTAATACGGCCGGACAGACCCTCCCAGAAGACAGATACCAGAGCGTCGTTATCCCAGGCCAGCTCCGAGGCAAGGGTACGGAACCGTATGGCATATTGGCCCACGGTGAGACTTCCCTGACGGAGGCGTAGCAGAGATGATGCGGATGAGGTCTTCCGTCCAGGTTCGTCGAAGACTTTCCGAAAAGCCGTGAGAAAGGCAGGCAAGTCGGACACCAGGGGGTCTCCTCTCTCCCATAGAGGATTTAGCCAGGCCAGGGCCTCCCCGGTGAGATGGGACATGATGAAGGCAATTTTGGCCCGGTCGGAGTTAAACTGGTGGGACAGGAGTTCAAAGTGCAGGGTGCACTGATTTATAAAGCCCCGAGCCTGAGCGGAGTCGCCTCCGAAGCGAGGAGGTGCAGAAAGCCGGGGTCCGGGGTAGGATACCATAGTATTGGTGGGCAGCGGAGCTGCCAGATTGCGAGTCATGGCACTGGCGGTGGTTGCTGGTGGAGCAGTCAGAGTGTCCAGGCGAGAATTGACATTCCGCAGGTGACCCAGGATGGACTCCTGTTGGGACCTCTGACGGGACAGTTCATGACACAGGTCCGACAGTGAGGGAGCTTGGGTGCCACCGGGTTCCATGGCCCGAGCAAACTGTAACGGGTCTGGGAGGCGGAACCTCTGAGCTACTATACAAGGGGGCGGTCCTTGTAAGGGAGCGGGTGGCGACCAGGGAAGACGGGCAGGCAGTCACAGCAGGTGACCGGGACAGTCTCTGGGTGAACGGGCTGGAGGTCACGGCAAGTGACCGGGGTAGTCTCTGGATGAACGGGCAGGGGGTCACGGCAAGTGACCAGGGCAGTCTCTGGATGAACGGGCAGGGGGTCACGGCAAGTGACCGGGGCAGTCTCTGGATGAACGGGCAGGGGGTCACGGCAAGTGACCGGGGCAGTCTCTGGATGAACGGGCAGGAGGTCACGGCAAGTGACCGGGGCAGTCTCTGGGTAAAGGGTAGGTACGACCTGTGATGGCTGAGCCTCCAGGTAGGCTAGCAGGCAGATGGTAGATGTGTGCTCCCAGGTGAGCAAGCGAGAGTCTCTGGATAAACGGGTGGTCACAGCATGTGACGGCGGAGCCTCCAGGTAGGCCAACAGACAGGCAGCAAATGAGCGCTCCCAGGTGAGCGGGCAGGAGTCTCTGGAATGGCAGGTGGTCACAGCACGTGACGGCGGAGCCTCCAGGTAGGCCAACAGACAGGCAGCAGATGAGCGCTCCCAGGTGAGCGGGCAGGAGTCTCTGGAATGGCAGGTGGTCACAGCACGTGACGGCGGAGCCTCCAGGTAGGCTAGCAGGCAGGTAGCAGATGTGCGCTCCCAGGTGAGCGGGCAGGAGTCTCTGGAATGGCAGGTGGTCACAGCACGTGACGGCGGAGCCTCCAGGTAGGCTAGCAGGCAGGTAGCAGATGTGCGCTCCCAGGTGAGCGGGCAAGCTGGTCCATAGACAGACTGACAGGAGTAGGAAGGCAGACCGTCGGACCTCAGGCTAGCAAGCAGGTAGGAGGAATGTCAGGCAGGAAACAGACAGCAAACTGGCAGGTTTCTGGCAGGTAACTGGCAACGGGACCTGAGGGCTGAAGCAGAGTAGTGAACAGTGCAACAACATTGCTCGGGCACCTCCATTTTGGAGGAGGTGCCTTATATATGGTGAAGTCCTCCGGCCATTGGCCGGGGACTCCTTAGGACGGCGCGCGCGGCCCCTTTAAGAGGGAGGGAGCGCGCGCGCCCTAAGCACAGTGGCCGGGAAGGAGCGCGTGCTGCCAGCAGAGCGGGAGGAGGACACCGGGCTCGGAGCAGAGGGGTGAGGGGAACAGCGTCCCTGCCTAGCAGAGGGCAGGGACGCCGGCGCTACAGTACCCCCCCCTTTAGGCCCCCCCTTTTTTAGGCCAGAGAGAAATTTAGCTAGGATGAGAGGGGCATGGATGTTCTCCCGGGGCTCCCACGTTCTCTCTTCAGGACCAAACCCCTTCCAATCTACTAGAAAAAAGGTCTTCCCTCTTACCCTTTTGGTGGCCAGAATGTTCTCTACCTCAAATTCGTTTTCAGCGGAGCGGGAGGAGGACACCGGGCTCGGAGCAGAGGGGTGAGGGGAACAGCGTCCCTGCCTAGCAGAGGGCAGGGACGCCGGCGCTACATCTGGTCACAGGGGCGGCACTACAAACAGTGTCTGGTCACAGGGGCGGCACTACCAATAGTGTCTGGTCACAGGGGCGGCTCTACAAACAGTGTCTGGTCACAGGGGCGGCACTACAAACAGTGTCTGGTCACAGGGGCGGCACTACAAACAGTGTCTGGTCACAGGGGCGGCACTACAAACAGTGTCTGGTCACAGGGGCGGCACTACAAACAGTGTCTGGTCACAGGGGCGGCACTACCAATAGTGTCTGGTCACAGGGGCGGCACTACAAACAGTGTCTGGTCACAGGGGCGGCACTACCAATAGTGTCTGGTCGCAGGGGCGGTATTACAAATAGTGTCTTGTCACAGAGGTGGGTCTCCAATGGCTTCTCCAGTATTATAGTAGTTATATTCTTTTACATAGGGAACAGTATTATAGTAGTTATATTCTTGTACATAGTGTAATGCAGCAGCTTGCTAGCATTACTGTAAATGGTCCAGGATGTGTTTTACCTGACCATGTACCTTCCCCTTTAACTGACTGGTCACATGACTGTGACATCACACAGGTCCTGTATGCACAGTAAAGGTCTGTACACATGACTGGGACAGCACACAGGACCTATACTCACAGCTGACTGATCACATGACTGTGACATCAGCAAGGTCCTGTCAGTATGGGTGTATGTGTGCACAGGATATATAAACCCCGGTAATTGGAGACAGGTGTGTTCGGTGTGAGAGACATGAGGCCTGTTCCCCATGTGCGTGGGACACCGTTCTGCCTAGTGAGGCTGAGTGAAGCCTGGCAGAGTGAAAGGCTGAGACTGGATCATGTGAGTGGATGCTAGTGGCCTTGGAAGACAGCGGCTTGGTGAAGAGTCCGGAAAGGCGCAGACTGGATGTGTGTGAGTGAAACATTCCAGTTAGCTTAGACGGGACGACGGCTAGAGACCCCCACCTGGGAAGCCACAAAGCCACAGTGGTGGCGGATTAAATGGACTGCAGCAACTAAACCCGGCAAGGTAATACAGTTTGTTACATGGACTGTGTTATGCACATTGCTATAGTATTACCTTGCTGAAGGCTGTGACCTGGGCCAATTGGACCTGTCTGCTATTTGAGAGACTCCCGGATGTTAAGTGTGTAAACATGCCAGTGACAAACTAAGATGGACATTATGTGTGTGAACAGCGGATTATGATAAGATAATAAACTGCTGTATTGAGAAAATACCGGAAGGACATTGCACGTGTGCTTAATTTCCCCGGTGCAGCGAGTATCCCCCAGTATGATGACTAGCGCTGCCTTACAATAGGGAACAGTATTACAGTAGTTATATTCTTGTACATAGGGAACAGTATTATTGTAGTTATATTCTTGTACATAGGGGCAGTATTATAGCAGTTATATTCTTGTACATAGAAGCAGTATTATAGTAGTTATATTCTAGTACATAGGGGCAGTATTATAGTAGTTATATTCTTATACATAGGAGCAGTATTATAGTAGTTATATTCTTGTACATAGGAGCAGTATTATAGTAGTTATATTCTTGTACATAGGAGCAGTATTATAGTAGTTATATTCTTGTACATAGGGGCAGTATTATAGTAGTTATATTCTTATACATAGGGGCAGTATATAGTAGTTATATTCTTGTACATAGGAGCAGTATTATAGTAGTTATATTCTTGTACATAGGGGCAGTATTATAGTAGTTATATTCTTGTACATAGGGGCAGTATTATAGTAGTTATATTCTTGTACATAGGGGCAGTATTATAGTAGTTATATTCTTGTACATTAGGAGCAGTATTATAGTAGTTATATTCTTGTACATAGGGGCAGTATTATAGTAGTTCTATTCTTGTACATAGGAGCAGTATTATAGTAGTTATATTCTTGTACATAGGGGCAGTATTATAGTAGTTATATTCTTGTACATATGAGCAGTATTATAGTAGATATATTCTTGTACATTAGGAGCAGTATTATAGTAGTTATATTCTTGTACATTAGGAGCAGTATTATAGTAGTTATATTCTTGTACATAGGGGCAGTATTATAGTAGTTATATTCTTGTACATAGGGAGCAGTATTATAGTAGTTATATTCCTGTACGTAGGAGCAGTATTATAGTAGTTATATTCTTGTACATAGGGAGCAGTATTATAGTAGTTCTAATCTTGTACATAGGAGCAGTGTTATAGTAGTTATATTCTTGTACATAGGGGCAGTATTATAGTAGTTATATTCTTGTACTTAGGGGCAGTATTATAGTAGTTATATTCTTGTACATAGGAGCAGTGTTATAGTAGTTATATTCTTGTACATAGGGGGCAGTATTATAGTAGTTATATTCTTGTACATAGGGGGCAGTATTATAGTAGTTATATTCTTGTACATAGGGGCAGTAATATAGTAGTTATATTCTTGTACATAGGGGGCAGTATTATAGTAGTTATATTCTTGTACATAGGGGCAGTATTATAGTAGTTATATTCTTGTACATAGGGGCAGTATTATAGTAGTTATATTCTTGTACATAGGAGCAGTGTTATAGTAGTTATATTCTTGTACATAGGAGCAGTATTATAGTAGTTATATTCTTGTACATAGGGAGCAGTATTATAGTAGTTATATTCCTGTACATAGGAGCAGTATTATAGTAGTTATATTCTTGTACATAGGGAGCAGTATTATAGTAGTTCTAATCTTGTACATAGGAGCAGTGTTATAGTAGTTATATTCTTGTACATAGGGGCAGTATTATAGTAGTTATATTCTTGTACATAGGGGCAGTATTATAGTAGTTATATTCTTGTACATAGGAGCAGTGTTATAGTAGTTATATTCTTGTACATAGGAGCAGTATTATAGTAGTTATATTCTTGTACATAGGGAGCAGTATTATAGTAGTTATATTCCTGTACATAGGAGCAGTATTATAGTAGTTATATTCCTGTACATAGGAGCAGTATTATAGTAGTTATATTCTTGTACATAGGGGGCAGTATTATAGTAGTACTAATCTTGTACATAGGAGCAGTGTTATAGTAGTTATATTCTTGTACATAGGGGGCAGTATTATAGTAGTTATATTCTTGTACATAGGGGGCAGTATTATAGTAGTTATATTCTTGTACATAGGGGCAGTAATATAGTAGTTATATTCTTGTACATAGGGGGCAGTATTATAGTAGTTATATTCTTGTACATAGGGGCAGTATTATAGTAGTTATATTCTTGTACATAGGGGCAGTATTATAGTAGTTATATTCTTGTACATAGGGGGCAGTATTATAGTAGTTATATTCTTGTACATAGGGGCAGTATTATATCAGTTATATTCTTGTACATAGGGGGCAGTATTATAGTAGTTATATTCTTGTACATAGGGGCAGTATTATAGTAGTTATATTCTTGTACATGGGGGCAGTATTATAGTAGTTATATTCTTGTACATAGGGGGCAGTATTATAGTAGTTATATTTTTGTACATAGGGGTAGTCTTATAGTAGTTATATTCTAGTACATAGGGGGCTGTATTATAGTAGTTATATTCTCGTACATAGGGGGCAGTGTTATTGTAGTTATATTCTTGTTCCCCAGAGAGGTTGGCAAAACTAGGACTATTCAGCCTGGAAAAGAGAAGGTTGAGGGGGGACATAATAAATGTGTACAAATATGTTAGGGGACAGTATAGAGATCTTGCCCGGGATTTGTTCAAAAGGAGGGATATTACGGTAACAAGAGGGCACTCACTAAGACTGGAAGAGAAAAGGTTTCAGCACCAGCATAGGAAGGGGTTCTTTACGGTAAGAGCAGTGAGAACATGGAATTCACTGAGTGAGGAGACGGTAATGTCAGATTCACTACACCAGTTCAAGCGGGGACTGGATGCATTTCTAGATACCAGGCAGATTTCAGCATATACTTAAAAATAAAATAAAATAGTAGGTTGATACAGGGATTTATTCTGACTGCTGGTTTCAGAGTCGGGAGGGAATTTTTCCTCAGGTGAAGATTGGCCAAATCATTTGGGGTTTTTGTCCTCCTCTGGATCAACTTTAGCAATTACAGAACTAACAGGTCGAACTTGATGGACGCAAGTCTTTATTCGGCTTTACAAACTATGTTACTATGTTCATAGGGGCAGTATTATAGTAGTTATATTCTTGTACATAGGGGGCAGTATTATAGTAGTTATAGTCTCGTACATAGGGGGCAGTGTTATTGTAGTTATATTCTTGTTCATAGGAGCAGTATTATAGTAGTTATATTCTTGTACATAGGAGCAGTATTATAGTAGTTATATTTTTGTGCATAGGGGCAGTATTATAGTAGTTATATTCTTGTACATAGGGGCAGTATTATAGTAGTTATATTCTTGTACATAGGAGCAGTATTATAGTAGTTATATTTTTGTACATAGGGGCAGTATTATAGTAGTTATATTCTTGTACATAGGGGCAGTATTATTGTAGTTATATTCTTGTACATAGGGGCAGTATTATAGTAGTTATATTCTTGTACATAGGGGCAGTATTATAGTAGTTATATTCTTGTACATAGGGGCAGTATTATTGTAGTTATATTCTTGTACATAGGGGCAGTATTATAGTAGTTATATTCTTGTACATAGGGGCAGTATTATAGTAGTTATATTCTTGTACAAAAGAGCAGTATTATAGTAGTTATATTCTTGTACATAGGAGCAGTATTATAGTAGTTATATTCTTGTACATAGGAGCAGTATTATAGTAGTTATATTCTTGTACATAGGAGCAGTATTATAGTAGTTATATTCTTGTACATTGGAGCAGTATTATAGTAGTTATATTCTTGTACATAGGGGCAGTATTATAGTAGTTATAGTCTTGTACTTAGGGAGCAGTATTATAGTAGTTATATTCTTGTACATAGGAGCAGTATTATAGTAGTTATATTCTTGTACATAGGGGCAGTATTATAGTAGTTCCATTCTTGTACATAGGGGCAGTATTATAGTAGTTCCATTCTTGTACATAGGGGCAGTATTATAGTAGTTCTATTCTTGTACATAGGAGCAATATTATAGTAGTTATATTCTTTACATAGGAGCAGTATTATAGTAGTTATATTCTTGTACATAGGAGCAGTATTATAGTATTTATATTCTTGTACATAGGGGCAGTATTATAGTAGTTCTATTCTTGTACATAGGAGCAGTATTATAGTAGTTCTATTCTTGTACATAGGAGCCGTATTATAGTAGTTATATTCTTGTACATAGGGGCAGTATTATAGTAGTTATATTCTTGTACATAGGAGCAGTATTATAGTAGTTATATTCTTGTACATAGGGAGCAATATTATAGTAGTTCTATTCTTGTACATAGGAGCAGTATTATAGTAGTTATATTCTTGTACATAGGGGCAGTATTATAGTAGTTATAGTCTTGTACATAGGGAGCAGTATTATAGTAGTTCTATTCTTTCACATAAAGGACAGTATTATAGTAGTTCTATTCTTGTACATAGGGGACAGTATTATAGTAGATATATTCTTGTACATAGGGGGCCAGATTATAGTACATATATTCTTGTACACAGGAGCAGTATTATAGTAGTTATATTCTTGTACATAGGGGGCAGTGTTATTGTAGTTATATTCTTGTTCATAGGGGTAGTATTATAGTAGTTCTATTCTTGTACATAGGGGGCAGTGTTATAGTAGTTCTATTCTTGTACATAGGAGCAGTATTATAGTAGTTATATTCTTGTATACAGGAGCAGTATTATAGTAGTTATATTCTTGTACATAGGAGCAGTATTATAGTAGTTATATTCTTGTACATAGGAGCAGTATTATAGTAGTTATATTCTTGTACATAGGAGCAGTATTATAGTAGTTATATTCTTGTACATAGGAGTAGTATTATAGTAGTTATATTCTTGCACATAAGGGACAGTATTATAGTAGTTATATTCTTGTACATAGGGGGCCGGATTATAGTAGATATATTCTTGTACATAGGGGGCCAGATTATAATATATTCTTGTTCATAGGGGCAGTATTATAGTAGTTATATTATTATACATAGGAGCAGTATTATAGTAGTTATATTCTTGTATACAGGAGCAGTATTATAGTAGTTATATTCTTGTACATAGGGAGCAGTATTATAGTAGTTATATTCTTGTTCATAGGGGCAGTATTATAGTAGTTATATTCTCGTACATAGGGGCAGTATTATAGTAGTTATATTCTTGTACATAGGGGCAGTATTATAGTAGTTATATTCTTGTACATAGGGGCAGTATTATAGTAGTTATATTCTTGTACATAGGGGGCAGTATTATAGTAGTTATATTCTTGTACATAGGGTGCTGTATTATAGTAGTTATATTCTCGTGCATAGGGGGCAGTGTTATTGTAGTTATTTTCTTGTTCATAGGGGCAGTATTATAGTAGTTATATTCTTGTACATAGGGGGCAGTATTATAGTAGTTATAGTCTCGTACATAGGGGGCAGTGTTATTGTAGTTATATTCTTGTTCATAGGAGCAGTATTATAGTAGTTATATTTTTGTACATAGGGGTAGTATTATAGTAGTTATATTGTTGTACATAGGGGCAGTATTATAGTAGTTATATTCTTGTACATAGGGGCAGTATTATAGTAGTTATATTCTTGTACATAGGGGCAGTATTATAGTAGTTATATTCTTGTACATAGGGGCAGTATTATTGTAGTTGTATTCTTGTACATAGGGGCAGTATTATAGTAGTTATATTCTTGTACAAAAGAGCAGTATTATAGTAGTTATATTCTTGTACATAGGGGCAGTATTATAGTAGTTATATTCTTGTACATAGGGGCAGTATTATAGTAGTTATATTCTTGTACATAGGGGCAGTATTATAGTAGTTATATTGTTGTACATAGGGGGCAGTATTATAGTAGTTATATTCTCGTACATAGGGGGCAGTGTTATAGTAGTTATATTTTTGTACATGGGGGCAGTATTATAGTAGTTATATTTTTGTACATGGGGGCAGTATTATAGTAGTTATATTTTTGTACATGGGGGCAGTATTATAGTAGTTATATTCTCGTACAAAGAGGGCAGTGTTATAGTAGTTATATTCTTGTACATAGGGGGCAGTATTATAGTAGTTATATTCTTGTACATAGGAGCAGTATTATAGCAGTTATATTCTTGTACATAGGGAGCAGTATTATAGTAGTTATATTCTTGTACATAGGGGCAGTATTATAGTAGTTATATTCTTGTACATAGGGGGCAGTATTATAGTAGTTATATTCTCGTACATAGGGGGCAGTGTTATAGTAGTTATATTTTTGTACATGGGGGCAGTATTATAGTAGTTATATTTTTGTACATAGGGGGCAGTATTATAGTAGTTATATTCTCGTACATAGGGGGCAGTGTTATAGTAGTTATATTTTTGTACATGGGAGCAGTATTATAGTAGTTATATTTTTGTACATAGGGGGCAGTATTATAGTAGTTATATTCTCGTACACAGGGGGCAGTGTTATAGTAGTTATATTCTTGTACATAGGGGGCAGTATTATAGTAGTTATATTCTTATAAATAGGAGCAGTATTATAGTAGTTATATTCTTGTACATAGGGGCAGTATTATAGTTGTTATATTCTTGTACATAGGGGCAGTATTATAGTAGTTATATTCTTGTACATAGGGGCAGTATTATTGTACTTATATTCTTGTACATAGGGGCAGTATTATTGTACTTATATTCTTGTACATAGGGGCAGTATTATAGTAGTTGTATTCTTGTACATAGGGGCAGTATTATGTTAGTTATATTCTTGTACAAAAGAGCAGTATTATAGTAGTTATATTCTTGTACATAGGGGCAGTATTATAGTAGTTATATTCTTGTACATAGGGGCAGTATTATAGTAGTTATATTCTTGTACATAGGGGCAGTATTATAGTAGTTATATTCTTGTACATAGGGGGCAGTATTATAGTAGTTATATTCTCGTACATAGGGGGCAGTGTTATAGTAGTTATATTTTTGTACATGGGGGCAGTATTATAGTAGTTATATTTTTGTACATGGGGGCAGTATTATAGTAGTTATATTTTTGTACATGGGGGCAGTATTATAGTAGTTATATTCTCGTACAAAGGGGGCAGTGTTTTAGTAGTTATATTCTTGTACATAGGAGCAGTATTATAGTAGTTATATTCTTGTACATAGGGGGCAGTATTATAGTAGTTATATTCTTGTACATAGGAGCAGTATTATAGCAGTTATATTCTTGTACATAGGGAGCAGTATTATAGTAGTTATATTCTTGTACATAGGGGCAGTATTATAGTAGTTATATTCTTGTACATAGGGGCAGTATTATAGTAGTTATATTCTTGTACATAGGGGCAGTATTATAGTAGTTATATTCTTGTACATAGGGGGCAGTATTATAGTAGTTATATTCTCGTACATAGGGGGCAGTGTTATAGTAGTTATATTTTTGTACATGGGGGCAGTATTATAGTAGTTATATTTTTGTACATGGGGGCAGTATTATAGTAGTTATATTTTTGTACATGGGGGCAGTATTATAGTAGTTATATTCTCGTACAAAGGGGGCAGTGTTATAGTAGTTATATTCTTGTACATAGGAGCAGTATTATAGTAGTTATATTCTTGTACATAGGGGGCAGTATTATAGTAGTTATATTCTTGTACATAGGAGCAGTATTATAGCAGTTATATTCTTGTACATAGGGAGCAGTATTATAGTAGTTATATTCTTGTACATAGGGGCAGTATTATAGTAGTTATATTCTTGTACATAGGGGGCAGTATTATAGTAGTTATATTCTCGTACATAGGGGGCAGTGTTATAGTAGTTATATTTTTGTACATGGGGGCAGTATTATAGCAGTTATATTCTCGTACATAGGGGGCAGTTTTATAGTAGTTATATTTTTGTACATAGGGGGCAGTATTATAGTAGTTATATTCTCGTACATAGGGGGCAGTGTTATAGTAGTTATATTTTTGTACATGGGAGCAGTATTATAGTAGTTATATTTTTGTACATAGGGGGCAGTATTATAGTAGTTATATTCTTGTACATAGGGGCAGTATTATAGTAGTTATATTCTTGTACATAGGAGCAGTATTATAGTAGTTATATTCTTGTACATAGGAGCAGTATTATAGTAGTTATATTCTCGTACATAGGGGGCAGTGTTATAGTAGTTATATTTTTGTACATGGGGGCAGTATTATAGTAGTTATATTTTTGTACATAGGGGCAGTATTATAGTAGTTATATTCTCGTACATAGGGGGCAGTATTATAGTAGTTATATTCTCGTACATAGGGGGCAGTATTATAGTAGTTATATTCTTGTACATAGGGGGCAGTATTATAGTAGTTATATTCTCGTACATAGGGGGCTGTGCTATAGTAGTTATATTTTTGTACATAGGGACAGTATTATAGTAGTTATATCATTGTACATAGGAGCAGTATTATCGTAGTTATGTTCTTGTACATAGGGGCAGTATTATAGTAGTTATATTCTTGTACATAGGAGCAGTATTATAGTAGTTATATTCTCGTACATAGGAGCAGTATTATAGTAGTTATATTCTTGTACATAGGGACAGTATTATAGTAGTTATATCATTGTACATAGGAGCAGTATTATAGTAGTTATATTCTTGTACATAGGGGCAGTATTATAGTAGTTATATTCTTGTACATAGGGGCAGTATTATAGTAGTTATATTCTTGTACATAGGGGCAGTATTATAGTAGTTATATTCTTGTACATAGGAGCAGTATTATAGTAGTTATATTCTTGTACATAGCAGTATTATAGTAGTTATATTCTCGTACATAGGGGGCAGTATTATAGTAGTTATATTCTCGTACATAGGGGGCTGTGTTATAGTAGTTATATTTTTGTACATGGGGGCAGTATTATGGTATTTGTATTCTTATACATAGGGGGCATTATTCTGATTAGGGTATTGTCCTGTCCTTTCACATGGGTGTTTCTATTTACAGGGGATTCGGAGATCGCTGAGTTGCAGCGTGAACACCTTCAACAAATGTCTCAGCTCCAAGCGGACATTGAGATGCTCAAAAGGGACGTAACTAGAATGCCTCCTCGGGGTGGCCACGGACCCCCACCCTTCCAACCTCCGCCCTTGGCTCCTCCGCTCCCACCTCCTGTTCACCCATCCGGACAGCCTCTAGGAAGACCACAGCCAACCATTGAAATGGGGGGTTTGGTGAGTCGCCTTAAATTGTATTACATGTAATAATAACTGTGGTGAAGATTTTTTTGAGGCACCTTTCATCTCTGTTTAAGATCAATAAGAAAAAGCAATGTTGAATGTTACTGGAATGAATCCTTCATATTTCCTGAAAATATTCAACCTGAGCTGCTGCAGAACCTCGTTTTGCAGAGGTTGATGCATGCTATACAATTACTGACTGATACAGAATGAAGCTATCGCTTCAAAAAGAGATTCTGCAGCAGCAGAGGTGTGAGTTATAAGGAATAGTGTGCACTTACTATTAATTATTAAAAACATTAAATGACACCTCAGTTTTCAGTCTCGTCATTTGGCCATAGATCTGCTCTTTACTCTCCAGTAGGGGGCACATTATCCCATTTTTATTGCTGTTCCCATTCATGATGGAGGTTGTAAGTTCACCCACAGCTCTATACATTCACTGCTGGATAAGCCTGTGCCATCAGCAGTGGGTGCTTGCCATATATTAGCTAACTGACCCCAGGCATTTAACCGTTTACATGCTGGGGTCAATAGTGTCTGTGGTTTTCAGAGCCGAGGCTCCCTCTATAATCTCATAGGTGCCTCCACCGTGAGATTGCAGGATGTTGAAAAGTTCTCCGGGCGGCATGAGACCTACAAAGACCTAAAAGTTTACCATAGGCATGAACCTATTGGGTCCTGCAAAAGGTATATGACATTGCAATACGGAGATTAAGTGGCATCATTCAAGTAGGACCGAAAGAAATAAAGTTTACAGAAGAAAATTACTTTTTCATGGGAAAATGCACAAAAAAATAAGTTGTACAATAAATCATATGTTCCTGAAAATGGTGGATTTAAAAAATACAAGTCCTCATATCGCTACAATGGCAAAAGAAACAGTCATGGCTTTCTAGATGGAGATATTTCAAATAAAAAATAAATGAATAAATAAAACTTAAAAAAAAAAAAGTTGCATCTTTAAAGTGAACGTGTAATCAGAAATTGAACACGTGTATTTTTTTTTTCACTTTCTTTATTTTTAAATAAGACTCATGCTTCCTGTTCTTTCAGGAAGAGTTTTCAGCAGGCTCCTTATCAGCAGAGGCAGTGACAGGTAACGCCTGTATACACAGCTGATAACGCAGGATCCATCAATTACAATACTCAATAGCTCCCCCTGCTGCTAATCCCTTCACAATGACCTTTGCACGCGCTCATTAGATGCTTCAGTAGATCATAGTCTGCCCATTGCTGCTAATATACACGTGCAATTTTCTAAAACCACAGGAAGTTAGAGTCTAAAAAACCCTCATTGGCCAGTGTGAAAATTGCAAAATTTGTATTTTTTTTTATAAAGATTATGATATATTTGTAAGAAAAAAACAATTGTAAAAAAATTAAATAAATTCAGCGCAAAAAACTGATTTCAACATTTGTTCATTTGTGATGACAGGTCACAAAACTGCTGCGTTCTTGTATACATGTAAAATCGAGCTGTCCTCAAGGAGGCGCTATTGAATGACCAGGATCTTTTTTTTGTTTCAGGACTCTATGCGGCCCCCAAGCCCCTCCACAAACAGACATCTACTGGAGCCTCTGGACGCACTGGGACCAGCGCCATATGACCCGGTGTAAGGACCTCATTGTACCTTGTCTTTCTGTCTATACTTTACCTTCTAGGAACAATGCAAACTATAAGAGACAAGACGTATCGTCCAAATCTGAATTTCCTCTATATTCTGTCTCCGTCTTCAGCACCAAGTGAATGATGGTGGTTGTAGTGCTTTCTGATTTGAGACTGCAGTTTTGTTTTATTGCAGCTTTAGTTTTGCGTTCTCTTTCCCCCGTCAGGGCCGGCTTCGTCATCTTCTACGACTTCATACTGGGGCTGGAGCCAACATATCAGAAGGTGCGGCTGATGAGCGGTCTGTACAGTAACGGGCACAGAATGGGGCAACCTTCTACCCTCCCGGATGCCCTCTGTGAGGTGTGGAACTCATCACAACACCTAGCGAATAATCCCAGGGGAAACATCGCAATGTTGCGGGCCAAGCAGCCAATACCAAGGTACTGCACCATCAACCAGTACAACCCTGTCTTTACTGGGGGTCTTCAGGTTACCCAACGCAGGGAGCTTTCTGCCACCTCTATGTTGGCAACGAGATGCAAAACCCTCAGCTGTGCGATGTATAAAGTCAGAACTCGCTGGATGTAAGGATGCAAGAGACAGAAAAGCTAAAAAGGGTGGGAAAGTAACTCACAAAGTGTATTAGAAAGTTGCTGAACTTTGTATTAAACTTTATCTACATGATATCAAGAATTTTTTTCTTTGATTTAGGGTCCGGCCTTCTTCTTCAATCTCTCTCATCATTGAGTTTCAAGTCGCCGGAGGCTTTAACACATACGGTCAGGAGGTTCAGCACATGTCGCCTTCTGGTTGGACAAAACTGGACCTGTTTGATCAACATAACCAAGTCCTGAGCGGCCGGTGGAAGCTGCCAGTTAGGGCCCTGCCTCTGCGTCCAGGCCTGAGCACGGGACAACTCAACACGGTCCCTCAGGTAACAACAGGCATGCACTGAATGTAAGATGGGTGTACTGGATATAAGAACGGTGCACAAAATATAAGAAGGGTGCTCGGAATATACTGTAAGAAGGGTGCACTGGATGTAAGAAGGGTGCACTGGATATAAGAAGGGTGCACTGGATATAAGAAGGGTGCACCACTGGATATAAGAAGGGTGCACTGGATATAAGAAGGGTGCACTAGATATAAGAAGGGTTCACCACTCGATATAAGAAGGGTTCACTAGATATAAGAATGGTGCACCACTGGATATAAGAAGGGTGCAATGGATATAAGAAGGGTGGACTGGATGTAAGAAGGGTTTACTGGATATAGAATTGGTGCACTGGATATAAAAAGGGTGCACTGGATATAAGAAGGGTGGACTGGATATAAGAAGGGTGCACTAGGTGAAGTGAGTGAAGTGCACTGGATATAAGAGGGGTTATTGGATATAAGAAGGGTACACTGGATATTGAAAGGATGCAGTGGATATAAGAAAGGTGTATTGGATATAGATAGCGCACCCCACTTATACCCAGTCCACCATTTTTATATCCTGTGCACTCTTATATTCACTGCATCCTTTCTATATCCAGTGCTCTTCACTCACTTACACCCAGTCCACCCTTCTTATATCCAGTGCACCCTTCTTATATCCAGTGCACCCTTCTTATATCCAGTGCACCCTTCTTATATCCAGTGTACCCTTCATATATCCAGTGCACCCTTCTTATATCCAGTGCACCCTTTCTATATCCAGTGCACCCTGAGTATAAGTGGGGTACCTTGGGTATAGAAAGGATGCAGTGGATATAATAAAAGTGCACTGGATTTAGGAAGGGTGAATTGGATATAAGAAGGGAGCACTGGGTATAAGAGGGGTGCACTGGAAATAAGAAGGGTCATTGTATATAAGAAGGGGCTATTGGATATAAGAAGGGGGCATTAGATTTAAGGAGGTGCTCTGTATATAAGAGGGTGCTCTGGATATAAGAAGACTGCAGTGGGTATACGTGGGGTGCACTGGCTATAAAAAGGGGCATTGGATAGAAGAAGGGTGCACTGCGTATCAGAGTTATGCAGTAAATATAAGGCTGCACTGGGTATAAGTGGGGTGCACTGGATATAAGAGGGTGCTCTGGATATAAGTGGGTGCACTGGACATAAGATGGGGGCATTAGATATAAGTGGGTGCACTGGATATAAGTGGGTGCACTGGATATAAGATGGGGGCATTAGATATAAGTGCGTGCACTGGATATAAGATGGGGGCATTAGATATAAGTGGGTGCACTGGGTATAAGTGGGGTGCACTGGATATAAGAGGGTGCTCTGGATATAAGTGGGTGCACTGGATATAAGATGGGGGCATTAGATATAAGTGGGTGCACTGGATATAAGTGGGTGCACTGGATATAAGATGGGGGCATTAGATATAAGTGGTGCACTGGATATAAGTGGGTGCACTGGATATAAGATGGGGGCATTAGATAAAAGTGGGTGCACTGGGTATAAGTGGGGTGCACTGGATATAAGAGGGTGCTCTGGATATAAGTGGGTGCACTGGAAATAAGATGGGGGCATTAGATATAAGTGGGTGCACTGGATATAAGTGGGTGCACTGGGTATAAGTGGGGTGCACTGGCTATAAGAGGGTGCTCTGGATATAAGTGGGTGCACTGGATATAAGATGGGGGCATTAGATATAAGTGGGTGCACTGGGTATAAGTGGGGTGCACTGGCTATAAGAGGGTGCTCTGGATATAAGTGGGTGCACTGGATATAAGATGGGGGCATTAGATATAAGTGGGTGCACTGGATATCCGAGTTGTGCACTGTATATAATAAGGGTGCACTGGACTCCTTCTTCTGCCAGGCATATTAGGAGGTGACACTTCTCGTTGTATAATTTCTGCAGGTTGGAAAAGCTGAACTTTATCTGCGTGTGATCAATGCCAGAGATGCCGATCTCCAGTCCATGGCGGAGATCGATCCCAGGAATTCCCTGCTCTACAATTATCCTGCATTGGTGAGTATCCGTCAGTGCTGGACGCTGATCAGTTCTCACCTTATTATATGGTCCCCAGGAAAAACCAACAACAGCTTTTTTTTGTTTCAAGAAGCCCCTTATGATAAACTTTTTACAGAGGTTCGGGGGTCTAATTTTTATACGCCAACACATTTCACATATCTCACATGGGAATGCCCTAAATGAATGTAAAGACAGTCCTTGTTATCCTCTGTTCCTGTATCCAGCTCTCATCTGTTTCTTCTCTTTGCATTGGGACCTAGATTGGTCCTAATGGGGGATTCACTTTAGATATTTATGATTAATTTGTGTAGGAATATAACGATGTGTCTTGAGATGAACCTTTACGATTAACATAAATGTAATATTAATTAAATGGTAATTTGCTTACTCTTCGTCTTCTTCTCCTGCACTCAGATGCCCGGTCCTGCTGCAGCCCCCATAGATAATCCCGCACCACAGCAGGCTCATCAGCAGGTCCCCAGCTATTTTCATCTGCCGCTTTCCCCCTACACTGACTATGTTGATCCTCCGCCGGTCCAGGAGCTTCCAAATCAACCAAAACCCAGTCAGAGGTGAGACGGTGCTGCCCCGGCCTATGGTCTGCCGATAACGTCAATGAGCATCTGGTGCCCCAAAACTGCAAGTAATGGACAGAAATCATCAAACGCCAATTTGATGCAGAATTTAGGAGAACATGGTAATTCTCTGTAGATGAAGGTTCACAACAGACTGTTTATATTAATGTGAACTGGTACTGAGATATCGCTGAACAACAAACCATGACTTATAAGCCTCCCTATTACTGAAGTCTCAAAAATATGATAAAAAGTGATAAAAATGCTCCAATTATCCAATAACCCTCTAAGGTATTTATAGTGATTGAGCATAGGTTTACAAAGTGAATCAGTGCATAGTATAAGACCCTACAGGAGGGTGCAATGCGCTAGGAATGGGGAGACTAATGGAGAATGGAGGGTATTTTTGGCACCGCAGTCCCTTCTCCAAGGTGAATATCCTATATGAGGGTTTCCAAAGCTTTTTTAACATTGGGGGACCCCCGGAACAAAATATTACAAAATAATGCAAAATATGGAATTAATTCAGATCCAAAACCAGATCCCTAAATTTAGCCGGATAATTAATACAGACACCAGATCAAACCCTAAATTAGTTCAAGCCTCAGCTCAGTCCCCTAAATTAATCAGATTACAGACCAGACTACAAAGTTTATTTCTAACCCCTGGTCAGACCCAAAGACCTCAGAGTCAACATACGCGCTTAGTTTTGCCAGAGTTAGAAGCTTCAGGACACATCGGTGTCTTTTGTTCTAAATTTCTTTCTCTGGTGTCTTTTTTATAGTTTTTTTTAGTTGTTTTCGCCGGTGTTTTTCTTTTTTTCTTGACACTTGAGTGGTTTCCCAGCAGATGGTGGCGGGCAGATCACTTCTTTTAGCCACTTCATGGCTTGCGAAACCTGCGGTTAAAAGTAAAAAGCTCAAAAAGATTGAACATATGCACAGCAAATGGTTTTGACATTGCAGTTACATGTACAGTATATATGTATGTTTTAAGTGCTTTTTCAGGCAGGTTCCTCTGCAGACTCGCCTGAAAAAGATATTATGTGCAGGTATCCTAAGTCTATGTTTCCACGATGAGTTTTTTTACACTGCGTGTTTTCGCAAAAAATGCAAGTAACCTATTTTACTTAATGAGTGCAGAAAATCTGCAACATCAAAAACTCACCAAAAGTTCATGGTGGGAACGTAGCTTAACGGGTTTTACGGTTTCAGCTGCGCTTTAAACCAAGACACCACAAGTAATCAGTTCCCAGATCTGTAGTTATGGCGGAAAGCTACACTAGCTGCATTGGTAAATGTACCCTCATTATTGATCCATTGTGTCATTGCTGTAATTGTTGTTTTAATAAAAAAAAAAAGCATTGAAAATTTCCGTCACCAGACCGAGCGTCCTTGTGTCTTCCTGTGTAGCATCTGGTTTACTTCATGGCTAAATATTATCAGAAAAAGCTTCTATAGTTTATAATACATACAGGTATAATAGCTGAACACACATTTACTCCTCTCTTTAGGGGCAAAGAGTCTGTTCACACTGAGTTTTTTCAGGAGTGTTTGGAGCAGAAACTTTCCAAGTCTCCAATTAAAACTTAAAATCAAGTTTCTGCTCCAAAAACTCCTGAAAAAAAAATCAGTGTGAAAACACCCTTAGGTTATGTACACACATTGCAAGAGTTTTTTGAAGCTATTTTTTTTTTTAGCAGCCAAAACCTGCTCTCTTGCCAGTAAAAACACTGCATTCAAAACGCCTGTTTTTCAGTATTTTTGCAACTTTTTTTTGTGCCATTTTTGAAGCGGATTACTTGTGTGATTTGCCTACTATATGTGTAATAAAGTTAGTTTTATTCACCAAAAAAACGCTAATTGAGATTTTGCACTTTTTCATTACTTTTTATGTGTGAAAAAATGCTACAAAAACGCTGAAAGAATTGGCATGATTCAGATATAAAAATGCTGCAGTTTTCCAGTTCAATCAAGAAAAAAACAAGCGTGTGCATGAGATTTCTGAAATCTCAGCCGTTGCTGGTACTGTAAGAAGCCGCTTTTAATTTGCATCAAAAACCACTGCGAAAACGCAATGTGTGAACATAGCCTTAGGCTTCTCTGTCTTCCTTGCCTTTTTTAATAACTGTATTCCCTATTGGAGTTTCACCTTCTGTCTTATAACAGGCGTACACTACTGCCCAGTCCATCCCCCATGCTTTATACTGCGGTTTTGCTTGTACAGTTTTAGAGGAGGGGCTTAATTATGGGGGAGGAGCCTGCAGAAAGGCTTTAACTATGTGAAATCCTTACACCCTCCATATTTCTCATAATATGACACTGATAATGCAGATTCTGGCTTCACTTGTGTACAGCCCAAATAGATACATATATATAATACATATGTGGATTGTTACAATGTATCAGTGCAGGTCAGAATATATTATATATATATATATATATATATATATATATATATATATATATATATATATATGCATATACTGACCTGCACTGATACATTGTAACAAAACACATATATTTTATATATATATATATTTACATGTGTATATAATATATATATATATATATATATCTATATATATATATATCAGTGCAGGTCATAAAATATATATATATATATATATATATATATATATATATATATATATATATATATACTGACCTGCACTGATACATTGTAACAAGTCACCAGCTGTTTGAGCTGCACCAGGTCAGAGTGGGTTTTAGTCTCTGATTCTAAACCAATATTTCTGCATTCACTGAGCTCTTGCCTTAATTCCTTAATTTACCCAAAAGCCCTTTAAAAAGTTTTCAAACTTTTTATTATGTATATATTAAGCTTAATTTACATAAAAGTTGAAACTGAAAACCATAAGATTTGGGAAGAACAACAAATAGCTGATCTCCTAGGAGGGTGTAAGTCATCGGTGTGCAGCCAGAGCACTCAGGACGAGCAGCTGTAATTATGGCAGCGCTCTGGTCTACAGTATCTGGTAAAAAAAAGGGGATTTTTGTTTAAAAAAGTAAAGTTCAGCAAAAAGTTTTGCACTGCCCTGGTCCGGTGTCCAGTCCGGGTGTCTGTGACAGCTGGATCAGAGCAGTCTTCACTTTTGCAGTGGCATGCTGATGCCTCCAGGCCCCGGGGACATCATGAGGTTGAGTAAGTGCAAGTGACATCCATGATGCCGGGCAGGGGCAGCAGAAGTGAAGACCGCCTTGGTCCAGCTGCCATGGAGGGCTGGACCAGACACCAGCACAAGTTTTCTTACTCAAACATCCATTATGCAAAACCAGCCATAATCCTCATCCAACTGGACAGGTAAGAGACATTAGTGACTTGCAGTACAACCACGGAGACTCTTTCCCACAACCACGGTGAGGACTAGTCTGTACGGAGCAGTAGTCAGACATTTGCGCAGCTGCTTCATACAAACACTATGGGCCAATTCTTCATTTTGCATTATTGTTTTTAAAGTCGCTTTTCTTTTTTAATCTTGTGGTATTTGCTGGCAGGTTTTTTTGCACCAAATTCATCAAAATTTGGTTCTTTATTTTTGTGCAAAGTAAAAAAAAATATCCTTTATTTCTAACTTTTTTGCAACTTTTTTTTAGAGCAAAAAGTCTCGTGTTTTGGAAAATTTTGCAAAAATTGCCTGGTGTACATAAAATCACTCCATGGGAAGGAGGGGCTGGAGAACATTTGTTAAAAATTTAGCAACTTTTTGAAAAGTCTCAAATGATGAACATCTGGAAACTATAAACCCCTTCCAAAGTGGTGAACTAGAAAGAAAAAAACAAGCAAAGATATATAAGACTTAAAAAAAAAGGCAAAGTGGTAAAATGTAACCTATGTATTTCAGGGATGAAGGTGCAGGAGAGAAAGGAATAAAAGAGGAACCTGGAGCAGGGACTAGAGTGGGTTTCATCATAGACAGATTGACGGAGGCCCCCCCGGGAGATGGGACACTGAGGCTGACCGGATACCACATGAACACTGGACAGGCAAGTGCAAGGACATAAGTGGACGAGGAATCTTTAGTAATACTTCTCATTATTTTCCATTTTTTAGACTTTAGGTTTTTATTCCTCCCTTCCTTCCATTAAAAAAAAAGTTAATTCTGACTTTTCGATTTTTTGGCTTTTAATATACGGGTTAAATAATTTTGATAGATCAGACATTTATGTGCACAGCAAATCACAAATATGCTTATTTTTTATTTCTTTTTTATCTGTGAACAGGAGGTGTTTAAAGCTTTATTTATTTACATATTTTTTTGCTCTATTTTTTTAGTCCTCTTATTGCACTTGAACTTGCGATCATTTGACTACTATTTATTCTATATTCTGCGGTAATGTAGTGTATACTTAATTGGAGGCTCTGCTATGAAGTCCAATCATCAGCCGGGCTTCATAAAAGGATCAACATGGCAGCCATCGAGGCGCAACAGGCCCCTGGCTGTGATGGTAACCCATAAGCACCCCGCAATTACATAGCAATTGAGAGCGGCATTGAAATGGTTAAACAGCAGCAAATTAGACTCTTTCTAGACTCTGCTGTTGAAAGTAGTTGGCATCTGCTCTGTATGGTGCAGGCTCAGTTCCTGAGCCTTCTCCGTACCCACCCTACACACATATGGCATAAATTTACATATGGTCGAAAAGTGGTTAATGGAATCATCTCAAATTCTTGAAAACAAGCAACTTTGCACTTCACATGTTCTTAAGAACGTAGGCATTTTACATTGTATTGTTTACTACTCATTGCTTAGGTTACCTGCCACCTAGGAAAGGAGTGTAGCGCTTGCAAGCTTTATAATACTGCCCCCTATGTACAAGAATATAGCTTTTATATTACTGTCCCTTATGTACAAGAATATAACTATTATAATACTGCTCCTATGTACAAGAATATAACTACTATAATACTGCCCCTATGTACAAGAATATAACTGCTATAATACTGCCCCTATGTACAAGAATATAACTACTATAATACTGCCCCCTATGTACAAGAATATAACTTTTATATTACTGCCCCTTATGTACAAGAATATAACTACTATAATACTGCTCCTATGTACAAGAATATAACTACTATAATACTGCCCCTATGTACAAGAATATAACTACTATAATACTGCCCCTATGTACAAGAATATAACTACTATAATACTGCCCCCTATGTACAAGAATATAACTACTATAATACTGCCTCTATGTACAAGAATATAACTACTATAATACTGCTCCTATGTACAAGAATATAACTACTATACTCCTCCTATGTACAAGAATATAACTACTATAATACTGCCCCTTATGTACAAGAATATAACTACTATAAAACTGCCCCTTATGTACAAGAATATAACTACTATAACACTTCCCCTATGTACAAGAATATAACTACTATAATACTGCTCCTATGTACAAGAATATAACTAATATAATACTGCCCCTATGTACAAGAATAGAACTACTATAATACTGTCCCTATGTACAAGAATATAACTACTATAATACTGTCCCTATGTACAAGAATATAACTACTATAATACTGCTCCTATGTACAAGAATATAACTACTATAATACTACCCCCTATGTACAAGAATATAACTACTATAATACTGCCCCCTATGTACAAGAATATAACTACTATAATACTGCCCCTATGTACAAGAATATAACTACTATAATACTGCTCCTATGTACAAGAATATAACTACTATAATACTACCCCCTATGTACAAGAATATAACTACTATAATACTGCCCCTATCTACAAGAATATAACTACTAGAATACTGCTCCCTATGTACAAGAATATAACTACTATAATACTGTCCCCTATGTACAAGAATATAACTACTATAATACTGTCCCCTATGTACAAGAATATAACTACTATAATACTGCCCCTATCTACAAGAATATAACTACTATAATACTGCCCCTATGTACAAGAATATAACTACTATAATACTGCCGCTATGTACAAGAACATAACTACTATAATACTGCCCCCTATGTACAGGAATATAACTACTATAATATTGCTCCTATGTACAAGAATATAACTACTATAATACTGCCCCTATGTACAAGAATATAACTACTATAATACTGCTCCTATGTACAAGAATATAACTACTATAATACTGCCCCTATGTACAAGAATATAACTACTATAATACTGCCCCCTATGTACAAGAATATAACTACTATAATACTGCCTCTATGTACAAGAATATAACTACTATAATACTGCTCCTATGTACAAGAATATAACTACTATACTCCTCCTATGTACAAGAATATAACTACTATAATACTGCCCCTTATGTACAAGAATATAACTACTATAATACTGCCCCTTATGTACAAGAATATAACTACTATAACACTTCCCCTATGTACAAGAATATAACTACTATAATACTGCTCCTATGTACAAGAATATAACTACTATAATACTGCCCCTATGTACAAGAATAGAACTACTATAATACTGTCCCTA
The DNA here is from genome assembly GCF_046119375.1 of Phyllobates terribilis. Lineage (NCBI taxonomy): Eukaryota > Metazoa > Chordata > Amphibia > Anura > Dendrobatidae > Phyllobates > Phyllobates terribilis. Next base: position 158,865,124 of record NW_027362768.1, on the reverse strand, counting down.
TGTACAAGAATAGAACTACTATAATACTGTCCCTATGTACAAGAATATAACTACTATAATACTGCTCCTATGTACAAGAATATAACTACTATAATACTACCCCCTATGTACAAGAATATAACTACTATAATACTGCCCCCTATGTACAAGAATATAACTACTATAATACTGCCCCTATGTACAAGAATATAACTACTAGAATACTGCTCCCTATGTACAAGAATATAACTACTATAATACTGTCCCCTATGTACAAGAATATAACTACTATAATACTGTTCCCTGTCCCCTATCTACAAGAATATAACTACTATAATACTGCCCCTATCTACAAGAATATAACTACTATAATACTGCCCCTATGTACAAGAATATAACTACTATAATACTGCCGCTATGTACAAGAACATAACTACTATAATACTGCCCCCTATGTACAGGAATATAACTACTATAATACTGCTACTATGTACAAGAATATAACTACTATAACACTGCTCCTATGTACAAGAATATAACTACTATAATACTGCCCCCTATGTACAAGAATACAACTACTATAATACTGCTCCTATGTACAAGAATATAACTACTATAATACTACCCCCTATGTACAAGAATATAACTACTATAATACTGCTCCTATGTACAAGAATATAACTACTATAATACTACCCCCTATGTACAAGAATATAACTACTATAATACTGCCCCCTATGTACAAGAATATAACTACTATAATACTGCTCCTATGTACAAGAATATAACTACTATAATACTACCCCCTATGTACAAGAATATAACTACTATAATACTGCCCCCTATGTACAAGAATATAACTACTATAACACTTCCCCTATGTACAAGAATATAACTACTATAATATTGTCCCTATGTACAAGAATATAACTACTATAATACTGTTCCTATGTACAAGAATATAACAACTATAATACTGCCCCCTATGTACAAGAATATAACTACTATAATACTGCTCCTATGTACAAGAATATAACTACTATAATACTGCCCCTTATGTACAAGAATATAACTACTATAATACTGCTCCTATGTATAAGAATATAACTACTATAATGCTGCTCCTATGTATAAGAATATAACTACTATAATACTGCTCCTATGTACAAGAATATAACTATTATAATACTGCTCCTATGTACAAGAATATAACTACTATAATACTGCTCCTATGTACAAGAATATAACTACTATAATACTGCTCCTATGTACAAGAATATAACTACTATAATACTGCTCCTATGTACAAGAATATAACTACTATAATACTGCTCCTATGTACAAGAATATAACTACTATAATACTGCCCCTATGTACAAGAATATAACTACTATAATACTGCCCTCTATGTACAAGAATATAACTACTATAATATTGTCCCTATGTACAAGAATATAACTACTATAATACTGCCCCCTATGTATAAGAATATAACTACTATAATACTGCCCACTATGTACAAGAATATAACTACTATAATACTGCTCCTATGTACAAGAATATAACTACTATAATACTGCTCCTATGTACAAGAATATAACTACTATAATACTGCTCCTATGTTCAAGAATATAACTACTATAATACTGCTCCCTATGTACAAGAATATAACTACTATAATACTGCTCAAATGTACAAGAATATAACTACTATAATACTGCTCCTATGTACAAGAATATAACTACTATAATACTGCTCCTATGTACAAGAATATAACTACTATAATACTGCCCCTATGTACAAGAATATATAACTACTATAATACTTCTCCTATGTACAAGAATATAACTACTATAATACTGCCCCTATGTCCAAAAATATAACTACTATAATACTGCCCCTATGTACAAGAATATAACTACTATCATACTGCTCCCTATGTACAAGAATATAACTACTATAATACTGCTCCCTATGTACAAGAATATAACTACTATAATACTGCCCCCTATGTACAAGAATATAACTACTATAATACTGCCCCCTATGTGCAAGAATATAACTACTATAATACTGCTCCTATGTACAAGAATATAACCACAATAATACTGCTCCTATGTAGAAGAATATAACTACTATAATACTGCTCCTATGTACAAGAATATAACTACTATAATACTGCCCCCTATGTTAAAGAATATAACTACTATAATACTGCTCCTATGTACAAGAATATAACTACTATAATACTGCCCCTATGTATAAGAATATAACTACTATAATACTGCCCACTATGTACTAGAATATAACTACTATAATACTGCCCCTATGTACAAGAATATAACTACTATAATACTGCTCCCTATGTACAAGAATTTAACTACTATAATACTGCCCCTATGTACAAGAATATAACTACTATAATACTGCCCCCTATGTACAAGAATATAACTACTATAATACTGCCTCTATGTACAAGAATATAACTACTATAATACTGCTCCTATGTACAAGAATATAACTACTATACTCCTCCTATGTACAAGAATATAACTACTATAATACTGCCCCTTATGTACAAGAATATAACTACTATAATACTGCCCCTTATGTACAATAATATAACTACTATAACACTTCCCCTATGTACAAGAATATAACTACTATAATACTGCTCCTATGTACAAGAATATAACTACTATAATACTGCCCCTATGTACAAGAATAGAACTACTATAATACTGTCCCTATGTACAAGAATATAACTACTATAATACTGCTCCTATGTACAAGAATATAACTACTATAATACTACCCCCTATGTACAAGAATATAACTACTATAATACTGCCCCCTATGTACAAGAATATAACTACTATAATACTGCCCCTATGTACAAGAATATAACTACTAGAATACTGCTCCCTATGTACAAGAATATAACTACTATAATACTGCTCCCTATGTACAAGAATATAACTGCTATAATACTGTCCCCTATGTACAAGAATATAACTACTATAATACTGTCCCCTGTCCCCTATCTACAAGAATATAACTACTATAATACTGCCCCTATGTACAAGAATATAACTACTATAATACTGCCCCTATGTACAAGAATATAACTACTATAATACTGCCGCTATGTACAAGAACATAACTACTATAATACTGCACCCTATGTACAGGAATATAACTACTATAACACTGCTCCTATGTACAAGAATATAACTACTATAATACTGCCCACTATGTACAAGAATATAACTACTATAATACTGCCCCTATCTACAAGAATATAACTACTATAATACTGCCCCTATGTACAAGAATATAACTACTATAATACTGCCGCTATGTACAAGAACATAACTACTATAATACTGCACCCTATGTACAGGAATATAACTACTATAATACTGCCCCCTATGTACAAGAATACAACTACTATAATACTGCTCCTATGTACAAGAATATAACTACTATAATACTACCCCCTATGTACAAGAATATAACTACTATAATACTGCTCCTATGTACAAGAATATAACTACTATAATACTACCCCCTATGTACAAGAATATAACTACTATAATACTGCCCACTATGTACAAGAATATAACTACTATAATACTGCCCTTATGTACAAGAATATAACTACTATAACACTTCCCCTATGTACAAGAATATAACTACTATAATATTGTCCCTATGTACAAGAATATAACTACTATAATACTGTTCCTATGTACAAGAATATAACTACTATAATACTGCCCCCTATGTACAAGAATATAACTACTATAATACTGCTCCCTATGTACAAGAATATAACTACTATAATACTGCTATGTACAAGAATATAACTACTATAATACTGCTCCCTATGTACAAGAATATAACTACTATAATACTGACCTTATGTACTAGAATATAACTACTATAATACTGACCCTATGTACTAGAATATAACTACTATAATACTGCCTCTATGTACAAGAATATAACTACTATAATACTGCCCCTATGTGCAAGAATATAACTACTATAATACTGCTCCTATGTACAAGAATATAACTACTATAATACTGCCCCTATGTACAAGAATATAACTACTATAATACTGCCCCCTATGTACAAGAATATAACTACTATAATACTGCTCCTATGTACAAGAATATAACTACTATAATACTGCCCCTATGTATAAGAATATAACTACTATAATACTGCCCCCTATGTACTAGAATATAACTACTATAATACTGCCCCTATGTACAAGAATATAACTACTATAATACTGCCCCTATGTACAAGAATATAACTACTATAATACTGCCCATATGTACAAGAATATAACTACTATAATACTGCTCCCTATGTACAAGAATATAACTGCTATAATCCTGCCCCTATGTATAAGAATATAACTGCTATAATCCTGCCCCTATGTATAAGAATATAACTACTATAATACTGCTCCTATGTACAAGAATATCACTACTATAATACTGCCCCTATGTACTAGAATATAACTACTATAATACTGCGTCCTATGTACAAGAATATTACTACTATAATACTGCCCCCTATGTACAAGAATATAACTACTATAATACTGCTATGTACAAGAATATAACTACTATAATACTGCTCCCTATGTACAAGAATATAACTACTATAATACTGACCTTATGTACTAGAATATAACTACTATAATACTGACCCTATGTACTAGAATATAACTACTATAATACTGCCTCTATGTACAAGAATATAACTACTATAATACTGCCTCTATGTACAAGAATATAACTACTATAATACTGCTCCTATGTACAAGAATATAACTACTATAATACTGCCCCTATGTACAAGAATGGAACTACTATAATACTGCTCCTATGTACAAGAATATAACTACTATAATACTGCTCCTATGTACAAGAATATAACTACTATAATACTGCCCCCTATGTACCAGAATATAACTGCTATAATACTGCTCCTATGTACAAGAATATAACTACTATAATACTGCCCCTATGTACAAGAATATTACTACTATAATACTGCCCTCTATGTACAAGAATATAACTACTATAATACTGCCCCCTATGTACAAGAATATAACTACTATAATACTGCTCCTATGTACAAGAATATAACTACTATAATACTGCCCCTATGTACAAGAATATAACTACTATAATACTGCTCCTATGTATAAGAATATAACTACTATAATACTGCCCCTATGTACAAGAATATAACTACTATAATACTGCCCTCTATGTACAAGAATATAACTACTATAATACTGCCCCTATGTACAAGAATATAACTACTATAATACTGCTCCTATGTACTAGAATATAACTACTATAATACTGCTCCCTATGTACAAGAATATTACTACTATAATACTGCCCCCTATGTACAAGAATATAACTACTATAATACTGCTATGTACAAGAATATAACTACTATAATACTGCTCCCTATGTACAAGAATATAACTACTATAATACTGACCTTATGTACTAGAATATAACTACTATAATACTGACCCTATGTACTAGAATATAACTACTATAATACTGCCTCTATGTACAAGAATATAACTACTATAATACTGCCTCTATGTACAAGAATATAACTACTATAATACTGCTCCTATGTACAAGAATATAACTACTATAATACTGCCCCTATGTACAAGAATGGAACTACTATAATACTGCTCCTATGTACAAGAATATAACTATTATAATACTGCTCCTATGTACAAGAATATAACTACTATAATACTGCCCCCTATGTACCAGAATATAACTGCTATAATACTGCTCCTATGTACAAGAATATAACTACTATAATACTGCCCCTATGTACAAGAATATAACTACTATAATACTGCTCCTATGTACAAGAATATAACTACTATAATACTGCCCCTATGTACAAGAATATAACTACTATAATACTGCTCCTATGTATAAGAATATAACTACTATAATACTGCCCCTATGTACAAGAATATAACTACTATAATACTGCCCTCTATGTACAAGAATATAACTACTATAATACTGCCCCTATGTACAAGAATATAACTACTATAATACTGCTCCTATGTACAAGAATATAACTACTATAATACTGCTCTTATGTACAAGAATATAACTACTATAATACTGCCTCCTATGTACAAGAATATAACTACTATAATACTGCCCCCTATGTACTAAAATATAACTACTATAATACTGCCCCCTATGCACAATATAACTACTATAATACTGCTCCTACGTACAAGAATATAACTACTATAATACTGCCCCTATGTACAATATAACTACTATAATACTGCTCCTATGTACAATATAACTACTATAATACTGCTCCTATGTACAAGAATATAACTACTATAATAATGCCCCTATGTACAAGAATATAACTACTATAATACTGCCCCTATGTACAAGAATATAACTACTATAATACTGCCCCCTATGTACAAGAATATAACTACTATAATACTGCCCCTATGTACAAGAATATAACTACTATAATACTGCCCCTATGTACAAGAATATAACTACTATAATACTGCTCTTATGTACAGGAATATTGTTGCCTAATAGATATTTGCTCCTGCAGGTAATTCGCACTGGTGGGAAGGGAATGTCCTGCATTATGTCGGCTGTCAGCTCCTCAGTCCAGGCCCGCTGCTTCATCTTCGGAGAGCAGGAGGTAGATTCTGCATGGTGATATTATGTTGGCAGATTGGGTGTGAATGTTTCTATGATAAGATGTGTGATAATACAATTTAATCAATCTCCACTCGGAGTCTTGGATACATCTCACTAACAATTTACAGGAAATACTCACTTATAAGTGGGCACAGTTTTAGGAAGAGACCCTCAGCAACCCCTTGATGCGGTGCCCGGACCCCCAGCAGTGCCGTCCCTATCACAGGGCAGGAATCTCCACATTTCTCTGGAGATATTACTGTTGTGAATGTTCCTGCATTACATAATGTTCAGAAGAATGGCGCCCCTAGTGGCTAGTTCTGCTGCCTGCTAGGAACGGATACATATTGTTGTTTTGCACTTCCAGGCGGTATTCAACAAGGTTGATCCCGAGGACGATATGCTGCTGATGCTGCGGTTCTACCACTGGCCGGGCGGCAGCACCGCCTGGGCTCCATGGCAGTACCGGAAGAGTCTGCAGCCATTGCTGGCCACTGAAGAGTGGGCTGTAGCCTGGACGGTTGTCAGACTTACCAGACCTGGAGCAGGTGAACATGGGATTGTATCACACATCATAGGCTTAGATACACCAACACTACGGACTGTATCACACATGATGGGCTTAGATGCCATCAAAACAGCTGACAGTATCACACATGCTTGGATACGTAGGCTCAGTGGACAGTATCACATACAGTATAGTGAGAGAACATGCAGTGGGCTCAGCAGATGGTATCACACAAGATAGGCTTAGATACATCAGTATCTGATAACCCTTTCATTTCCGCCATCCTCAGGTTCTGCCGATTCTGGAAGCCGCCATATCGAGTGGAACACTGGAATTCATGATCTCCCCCTCTACCACAGTCCGGGACCCCCGGTGCTCCAGCTCTCTGCCATTGTGAGTTTCATAGTTAATAAATCAGACAGATCGGAATCGGATGTAGTGCGTGTCCAGGCTGCGCTCAGCTCTGCTGCATCACCCACCCATGCGGAAATTAGTGTATTTCAGGATCCCGGCTCAGGCTGTTCATGGTATTACAGAGATGAGGTTGAGGTTTAATGCAAGATTTTTGGGCTCTGATACAAAATCTATGCAACTAGACTATCAACATACTACAAAGCAGTGCTGCACTATAAAGCATGGGGGAGAAGCACCACAACACAGCCACGGTTGAGTCACTCATCCGTACACCACGTCATTCACACTTCAGTGTAATATATGGGGCCACTGTGTAGCTTCATGCTCCATCTGCCTGTATACTCAGGTCATTGCCTTTTTCTTAGCGGCCAGACGGCTACGGAGAGATCTTTGAGCCATATGGTGGCGCCAGGTTACAGCTCTGCATGTTCAGCACAGTTCCACCAGATTTCCCTTTTCCTGACGAGACTCCAATCACAGATGACGACGATGCCAACGTCCTCCCGGAGGTGAGATTACCCATCCTCCTCCTCTTGTATCCCTTCCTTATAGATTGTAAATTCCTATAGTCGGGAGTCTTAAGATGCTCGTCTTAAGGCTGCAAAACTATTGTGGACAAGCATTGCTAGGAACACTTGTTTCCCGATAATTGAGCAGGGTAAAACAGGCTGGCGATCACCTGATCAGCAAGAATAATGCTCATTTGTCGGGTAAAATTATTTTTCCGTTTGTCCAAACGATCATCATTCTCGGCAGCGCATTGTCCTGTATGAACAGGACTCGTGCTGCCGAGAACAATGGCAGCCTATGCCAACTGAATGGTCTATTACAGATCGGTCTTCCCGTCAATGTAAATGCACCCTTACTCCTCCACTTCTGGTATCTCCTCTAGATTGTAAACTCCAGTGGTCAAGAATTTTAAGGTCTGTTTACACCAACCAACCAGCAGCACAATTCCACTGCCGATCAGGACTCGTTTAATATTCTGTTTACACCGGCAGGCCGTGCTTCAGATGAAGGATCTGTTATCAGCAGCACAGTTCTTGTTTAATATTCTGTTTACACCAGCAGGCAGTGCTTCAGATGAAGGATCTGTTATCGACAGCACAGGTCTTGTTTAATATTCTGTTTACACCAGCAGGCAGTGCTTCAGATGAAGGATCTGTTATCGACATCACAGGTCTTGTTTAATATTCTGTTTACACCAGCAGGCAGTGCTTCAGATGAAGGATCTGTTATCGGCAGCACAGGTCTTGTTTAATATTCTGTTTACACCAGCAGGCAGTGCTTCAGATGAAGGATCTGTTATCAGCAGCACAGGTCTTGTTTAATATTCTGTTTACACCAGCAGGCAGTGCTTCAGATGAAGGATCTGTTATCAGCAGCACAGGTCTTGTTTAATATTCTGTTTACACCAGCAGGCAGTGCTTCAGATGAAGGATCTGTTATCGACAGCACAGGTCTTGTTTAATATTCTGTTTACACCAGCAGGCAGTGCTTCAGATGAAGGATCTGTTATCGGCAGCACAGGTCTTGTTTAATATTCTGTTTACACCAGCAGGCAGTGCTTCAGATGAAGGATCTGTTATCAGCAGCACAGGTCTTGTTTAATATTCTGTTTACACCAGCAGGCAGTGCTTCAGATGAAGGATCTGTTATCAGCAGCACAGGTCTTGTTTAATATTCTGTTTACACCAGCAGGCAGTGCTTCAGATGAAGGATCTGTTATCGACAGCACAGGTCTTGTTTAATATTCTGTTTACACCAGCAGGCAGTGCTTCAGATGAAGGATCTGTTATCAGCAGCACAGGTCTTGTTTAATATTCTGTTTACACCAGCAGGCAGTGCTTCAGATGAAGGATCTGTTATCAGCAGCACAGGTCTTGTTTAATATTCTGTTTACACCAGCAGGCAGTGCTTCAGATGAAGGATCTGTTATCGACAGCACAGGTCTTGTTTAATATTCTGTTTACACCAGCAGGCAGTGCTTCAGATGAAGGATCTGTTATCGACATCACAGGTCTTGTTTAATATTCTGTTTACACCAGCAGGCAGTGCTTCAGATGAAGGATCTGTTATCGGCAGCACAGGTCTTGTTTAATATTCTGTTTACACCAGCAGGCAGTGCTTCAGATGAAGGATCTGTTATCAGCAGCACAGGTCTTGTTTAATATTCTGTTTACACCAGCAGGCAGTGCTTCAGATGAAGGATCTGTTATCAGCAGCACAGGTCTTGTTTAATATTCTGTTTACACCAGCAGGCAGTGCTTCAGATGAAGGATCTGTTATCAGCAGCACAGGTCTTGTTTAATATTCTGTTTACACCAGCAGGCAGTGCTTCAGATGAAGGATCTGTTATCGGCAGCACAGGTCTTGTTTAATATTCTGTTTACACCAGCAGGCAGTGCTTCAGATGAAGGATCTGTTATCAGCAGCACAGGTCTTGTTTAATATTCTGTTTACACCAGCAGGCAGTGCTTCAGATGAAGGATCTGTTATCAGCAGCACAGGTCTTGTTTAATATTCTGTTTACACCAGCAGGCAGTGCTTCAGATGAAGGATCTGTTATCGACAGCACAGGTCTTGTTTAATATTCTGTTTACACCAGCAGGCAGTGCTTCAGATGAAGGATCTGTTATCGGCAGCACAGGTCTTGTTTAATATTCTGTTTACACCAGCAGGCAGTGCTTCAGATGAACGATCTGTTATCGACAGTACAGGTCTTGTTTAGTATTCTGTTTACACCAGCAGGCAGTGCTTCAGATGAACGATCTGTTATCGGCAGCACAGGTCTTGTTTAATATTCTGTTTACACCAGCAGGCAGTGCTTCAGATGAAGGATCTGTTATCGGCAGCACTGGTCTTGTTTAATATTCTGTTTACACCAGCAGGCAGTGCTTCAGATGAAGGATCTGTTATCGGCAGCACAGGTCTTGTTTAATATTCTGTTTACACCAGCAGGCAGTGCTTCAGATGAAAGATCTGTTATCAACAGTACAGGTCTTGTTTAATATTCTGTTTACACCAGCAGGCAGTGCTTCAGATGAAGGATCTGTTATCGGCAGCACAGGTCTTGTTTAATATTCTGTTTACACCAGCAGGCAGTGCTTCAGATAAAAGATCTGTTATCAACAGCACAGGTCTTGTTTAATATTCTGTTTACACCGGCAGGCAGTGCTTCAGATGAACGATCTGTTATCGGCAGCACAGGTCTTGTTTACTCAGGACAATGTGCTGCTGAGAATGATGATCTTTTTGGCAAACCCAAAGATCTTTTCTCTCGATGATCATGCGTTTTGCTCGTTCGTCGGGTGATCGGCTGCCTGCATGAATATCGTGGAGGCGAGTGTTTCTAGGATCGCTTGTTACTGAATATCGCGCAGTGTAAATGAACCTTTAGGCTACATTCCCACAATGAGTTTTCTACGCTGCGTACTGTAGAAAAAAACGCAAGTAACTTATTTTACTTAATGGGTGCAGGAAATCTGTAACATCAAAAACTCATTGTGTGAACACAGCCTTACTCCTCTACCACCTCTTGTATCTCCATACAGTGTGTAAGCTCCTATGACCAGGCCTGCCTCTCATGGACAATGTGACTTTCCATCCTGTGTATATTGTATATTATTCTGCCTGTCTCTTGTATAGGGTGTGTATATCGCTCACTCTCGGAGCGTCCCCCCAGCAGAGTCTTACCGGTCTGGAGACACCATCAGGCTCCTCATTGATGGCGCGCGCTTCCTGCCTGACGCTGTGACGGTCACTCGAGTCACTGGACGGATATTTGACAAGAACTATGACCAGTAAGCAGAGGCTCCAGGACTGTGCCGTCAGTGGGTTTAACCGAAGGCCCAATCCTGTGATACCACCTGAGCTCCAGGACTGTGCCGCACAGAGCGGCCGGTCAGTGGGTCGCACCGGACGCCCAATCCTGTGATATCACCTGAGCTCCAGGATTGTGCCGTACAGAGCGGCCGGTCAGTGGGTCGCACCGGACGCCCAATCCTGTGATATCACCTGAGCTCCAACAGAGCGGCCGGTCAGTGTGTCACACCAGACCCCTGATCCTGTGATATCACCTGAGCTCCGGGATTGTTCCGTACAGAGCGGCCAGTCAGTGGGTCGCACCGGACGCCCAATCCTGTGATATCACCTGAGCTCCAAGATTATGCCGTACAGAGCGGCCGGTCAGTGGGTCACACCGGACCCCTAATCCTGTGATATCACCTGAGCTCCAGGATTGTTCCGTACAGAGCAGCCGGTCAGTGGGTCGCACCGGACCCCCCATCCTGTGATATCACCTGAGCTCCAGGATTGTTCCGTACAGAGCGGCCGGTCAGTGTGTCGCACCAGTCCCCTGATCCTGTGATATCACCTGAGCTCCAGGATTGTTCCGTACAGAGTGGCCGGTCAGTGAGCCGCATCGGACTCCCGATCCTGGGATATCACCTGAGCTCCAGGATTGTTCCGTACAGAGTGGCCGGTCAGTGGGCCGCATTGGACCCCCGATCCTATGATATCACATGAGCTCCAAGATTGTTCCGTACAGAGTGGCTGGTCAGTGGGCCGCATCGGACTCCCGATCCTGGGATATCACCTGAGCTCCAGGATTGTTCCGTATAGAGCGGCCGGTCAGTGGGTCTCACCGGACCCCCGATCCTATGATATCACCTGAGCTCCAGGATTGTTCCTTACAGAGTGGCCGGTCAGTGGGCCGCATCGGACTCCCGATCCTGGGATATCACCTGAGCTCCAGGATTGTTCCGTACACAGTGGCCGGTGAGTGGGCCGCATCGGACCCCCAATCCTATGATATCACCTGAGCTCCAAGATTGTGCCGTACAGAGCGGCCGGTCAGTGGGTCACACCGGACCCCTAATCTGTGATATCACCTGAGCTCCAGGATTGTTCCGTACAGAGCGGCCGGTCAGTGGGTCGCACCGGACCCCCCATCCTGTGATATCACCTGAGCTCCAGGATTGTTCCGTACAGAGCGGCCGGTCAGTGTGTCGCACCAGACCCCTGATCCTGTGATATCACCTGAGCTCCAGGATTGTTCCGTACAGAGTGGCCGGTCAGTGAGCCGCATCGGACTCCCGATCCTGGGATATCACCTGAGCTCCAGGATTGTTCCGTACAGAGTGGCCGGTCAGTGGGCCCCATTGGACCCCCGATCCTATGATATCACATGAGCTCCAGGATTGTTCCGTACAGAGTGGCTGGTCAGTGGGCCGCATCGGACTCCCGATCCTGGGATATCACCTGAGCTCCAGGATTTTGCCGTACAGAGCGGCCGGTCAGTGGGTCGCACCAGACCCCCAATCCTGTGATATCACCTGAGCTCCAGGATTGTTCCGTACAGAGTGGCCGGTCAGTGGGCCGCATCGGACTCCCGATCCTGGGATATCACCTGAGCTCCAGGATTGTGCCGTACAGAGCGGCCGGTCAGTGGGTCGCACCGGACCTCCGATCCTATGATATCACCTGAGCTCCAGGATTGTTCCGTACAGAGTGGCCGGTCAGTGGGCTGCATTGGACTCCCGATCCTGGGATATCACCTGAGCTCCAGGATTGTTCCGTACAGAGTGGCCGGTGAGTGGGCCGCATCGGACCCCCGATCCTATGATATCACCTGAGCTCCAGGATTGTTCCTTACAGAGTGGCCGGTCAGTGGGCCGCATCGGACTCCCGATCCTGGGATATCACCTGAGCTCCAGGATTGTTCCGTACAGAGTGGCCGGTCAGTGGGCCGCATCGGACTCCCGATCCTGGGATATCACCTGAGCTCCAGGATTGTGCCGTACAGAGCGGCCGGTCAGTGGGTCGCACCGGACCCCCGATCCTATGATATCACCTGAGCTCCAGGATTGTTCCGTACAGAGTGGCCGGTCAGTGGGCCGCATCGGACTCCCAATCCTATGATATCACCTGAGCTCCAGGATTGTTCCTTACAGAGTGGCCGGTCAGTGGGCCGCATCGGACTCCCGATCCTGGGATATCACCTGAGCTCCAGGATTGTGCCGTACAGAGCGGCCGGTCAGTGGGTCGCACCAGACCCCCGATCCTATGATATCACCTGAGCTCCAGGATTGTTCCTTACAGAGTGGCCGGTCAGTGGGCCGCATCGGACTCCCGATCCTGGGATATCACCTGAGCTCCAGGATTGTTCCGTACAGAGTGGCCGGTGAGTGGGCCGCATCGGACCCCCAATCCTATGATATCACCTGAGCTCCAGGATTGTTCCTTACAGAGTGGCCGGTCAGTGGGCCGCATCGGACTCCCGATCCTATGATATCACCTGAGCTCCAGGATTGTTCCTTACAGAGTGGCCGGTCAGTGGGCCGCATCGGACTCCCGATCCTGGGATATCACCTGAGCTCCAGGATTGTGCCGTACAGAGCGGCCGGTCACTGGGTTGCACCGGACTCCCGATCCTGTGATGTCATCTGAGCTTCAGGACCACTTCATGTAGGCAATTGAACGCTCCCCAAATAAACTCCCAAAAGGTCCAAGCATGTGCAATCGTATAATTGTATCTGACGTCTGATTCGCGGCTTCTCTTTTCCCAGGATCGGACCGGATATCTGCACCGGGATCGATTTAACCAGCGACATTTTCCATCCATCTTATAACTGCGCCATAAAGATTAATTGTCCAAACATCTCACCGACCGCCACCCTGCTATTAAAGGTACCAGACATGGGGTGGAGGGGGGTGGAGACCCTGGCTTCTTTCATTTGTGTAGTATTTGGGGGGTAGCAACCCCTATATCTGATTCTACGCTGCCGTGTGTTATCGTACGGTGATTTTCCGTCCTTCTGTTTGCCAGGTTTATACCATAGATCGGTTCACCCTGGATCTGGCGCTCATTGGTTGGGCAGCAATTAATATCTTTGTCGAGTCTGGAACCCTTGTGGCACCGAAAACTGATTCTGGAGACATTCAGGTGACGTCTAATTTACATGGGCCTTCACCAACCGCAATATAATCTTATCATGGTGCCAGCAGCGGTATAATGATTAGTTTATGGCGCCATTATGTGCACACTGTATAGTGGTATATTTTGGGCACTACATATACAGTACTGTTATGTGTTCTCTGTAGGACAGTAGTATGTGTGCACACTTATTTGCCTGTGTGGGACGGCCACAGTGACTCTAGTGGGCATTGTACACCCATCCTAGTAAATACAATACTGTAATGTCCTACAATTAAAATAATAGTGCCATATAGTGACCTAGAAATAATGATACAATCTGCCCCATCTTTGTCCTGTTTTCTGCTTGCTTGTTCTTTACAATGGCTGCACACTATCCTCACATAGTGCTGCTCGCACAGCTGATCGGTTTGTGACAGTGTATCAGTGAAAACCATTAAAGACGTTGTCCACTACTTTTACATTGATGCTCTATCCGTAGGATAGGGCATCAATGTATGATCAGCCGGGGTCCCACACGCGGCACCCCCGCCGATCAGCTGTTATCAGTGCCGGCAGCCGGAAATGCCCACCTGCCGGGCTCCGCCGTCAAGATAGGGAATCAATGTAAAAGTAGTGGACAACCCCTTTAACCTGGAGTCCAGGAGAGGAAAAGTCGTCACAGATGATTGCCGGCATTGATCCGCTGTAGTTGTCCTTTCAGAGAAACCAAGACGAGTGTTTGTGGGAAAACCTGTGCCCCATTATCGGTGCCGTCACACACCCGATGAGCAAGCAAAATGCATTGATTTGTATGTTGGCATACAAATCGTTGTTCTCGGCAGCACATCGCCCTGTGTAAATGAGACATGCTGCCGATAACGACAGAGCAATCAAACAGACCTGTCTAAAGAGACCATTACAAACCCTTCAGCTGTGTGATGAGGATTAGGTCAGGGTACTCCTCTCTGCTGCACTCTATGTGGTCAGGGTACTCCTCTCTGCTGCACTCTATGTGGTCAGGGTACACCTCTCTGCTACACTCTATGTGGTCAGGGTACTCCTCTCTGCTGCACTCTATGTGGTCAGGGTACTCCTCTCTGCTACACTCTATGTGGTCAGGGTACTCCTCTCTGCTACACTCTATGTGGTCAGGGTACACCTCTCTGCTACACTCTATGTGGTCAGGGTACTCCTCTCTGCTGCACTCTATGTGGTCAGGGTACTCCTCTCTGCTACACTCTATGTGGTCAGGGTACACCTCTCTGCTACACTCTATGTGGTCAGGGTACTCCTCTCTGCTACACTCTATGTGGTCAGGGTACTCCTCTCTGCTACACTCTATTTGGTCAGGGTACACCTCTCTGCTACACTCTATGTGGTCAGGGTACTCCTCTCAGCTGCACTCTATGTGGTCAGGGTACTCCTCTCTGCTACACTCTATGTGGTCAGGGTACTCCTCTCTGCTGCACTCTATGTGGTCAGGGTACTCCTCTCTGCTGCACTCTATTTGGTCAGGGTACACCTCTCTGCTACACTCTATGTGGTCAGGGTACTCCTCTCTGCTGCACTCTATGTGGTCAGGGTACTCCTCTCTGCTACACTCTATGTGGTCAGGGTACTCCTCTCTGCTGCACTCTATGTGGTCAGGGTACTCCTCTCTGCTACACTCTATTTGGTCAGGGTACACCTCTCTGCTACACTCTATGTGGTCAGGGTACTCCTCTCTGCTGCACTCTATGTGGTCAGGGTACACCTCTCTGCTACACTCTATGTGGTCAGGGTACTCCTCTCTGCTGCACTCTATGTGGTCAGGGTACACCTCTCTGCTACACTCTATGTGGTCAGGGTACTCCTCTCTGCTGCACTCTATGTGGTCAGGGTACTCCTCTCTGCTGCACTCTATGTGGTCAGGGTACACCTCTCTGCTGCACTCTATGTGGTCAGGGTACACCTCTCTGCTACACTCTATGTGGTCAGGGTACTCCTCTCTGCTGCACTCTATGTGGTCAGGGTACTCCTCTCTGCTACACTCTATGTGGTCAGGGTACTCCTCTCTGCTGCACTCTATGTGGTCAGGGTACACCTCTCTGCTACACTCTATGTGGTCAGGGTACTCCTCTCTGCTACACTCTATGTGGTCAGGGTACTCCTCTCTGCTGCACTCTATGTGGTCAGGGTACTCCTCTCTGCTGCACTCTATGTGGTCAGGGTACTCCTCTCTGCTGCACTCTATATGGTCAGGGTACTCCTCTCTGCTACACTCTATGTGGTCAGGGTACTCCTCTCTGCTGCACTCTATGTGGTCAGGGTACTCCTCTCTGCTACACTCTATGTGGTCAGGGTACTCCTCTCTGCTGCACTCTATGTGGTCAGGGTACTCCTCTCTGCTGCACTCTATATGGTCAGGGTACTCCTCTCTGCTACACTCTATATGGTCAGGGTACTCCTCTCTGCTACACTCTATGTGGTCAGGGTACTCCTCTCTGCTGCACTCTATATGGTCAGGGTACTCCTCTCTGCTGCACTCTATATGGTCAGGGTACTCCTCTCTGCTACACTCTATGTGGTCAGGGTACTCCTCTCTGCTGCACTCTATGTGGTCAGGGTACTCCTCTCTGCTACACTGTATGTGGTCAGGGTACTCCTCTCTGCTGCACTCTATGTGGTCAGGGTACTCCTCTCTGCTGCACTCTATATGGTCAGGGTACTCCTCTCTGCTACACTCTATGTGGTCAGGGTACTCCTCTCTGCTGCACTCTATATGGTCAGGGTACTCCTCTCTGCTGCACTCTATATGGTCAGGGTACTCCTCTCTGCTACACTCTATGTGGTCAGGGTACTCCTCTCTGCTGCACTCTATATGGTCAGGGTTCTCTTCTCTGCTGCACTCTATGTGGTCAGGGTACTCCTCTCTGCTACACTCTATATGGTCAGGGTACTCCTCTCTGCTACACTCTATATGGTCAGGGTTCTCTTCTCTGCTGCGCTCTATTTCCCAATCTGACGCTCACATATCTTCCAGGTCTCCTTAAATGAAGGTGCGCACCAGATCCGTGTCTATCACCTCCCCCCTCCCACTGACCAGGCATTTTCTGTGGAGTCACTGACCTCATCAGGACGGTGAGAATGATGAGAGTTGTAGTCATGAATAACACAGTAAAGGTTGCAATGAGAGAACTGGCGATATATGACATTACCTTGTGATCATGGGAGGGAAGGAGGCATTTAGGGTCGCTCATCCTATTAAGAAACATAATAGTTTTTCCCCTGGCTGATAACAGAGAACAATATATTGTATTCAGAATGTTGTTTTTTTTTTCTACTTTTGGACTAGGACTAGTACGGAAAAAGCTTTTATCCTTGTAATATATGTCTTGTGTTTACCAACATCAGGCAGAGATCTTTACAATGTTGAGAAAATTGGACCAGGAAGACCAGCGGCGGCAATCACATCTAATGTGCGATTACAGGGGCCGTCCATCAGCTGACAACCCCTCTATAAATAAAGTAATCGCCCTTGTAAAATAAAAATAACACCGACTCCCCTCCAACGCCATTCCAGTACTGTCGGCCCTCGGCGGTCTCCTGGGACATTGTTATCCCGTGTCAGCCCTGCGATCAGCGGCTGCTGCGCTCTCACTGCTGCCTGCGGGCGGCCGCTGATTGACTGCAGGGCTGAAGTCGCATCACAATGTCAAGCGATCCCCGGCGCTGACATCGCTGCAGAAGGTGAATGTGTTACTTTATTTTCCAAGGGGGAACTACTTATTTTCTTATTTTAAAATGGGGTTATCCAGGTAGTGTACAATCCCTTTAACATGAAAATATCCATTTCATGTTCTCTCCCTTCCATGTTTGTGCAGCATCGTGCCCTGTGCCACACTATTACTCAGCATCATGAAGGCTGGAACCACAACCACCACTAGGGGGCGTCCTGAATACTCTCAGGGGGTGTACTTCTCCAGAACAGCTCACCCCACCCCAGGGGAGACTCAGCTGTACCGGGCAATGGGGAACAGGTGAGATATTTATCACTGCACCAGCAGAATAGTGAGTGCAGCTCTAGAGTATAATACAGGATGTAACTCAGGATCAGTACAGGATCAGTAATGTAATGTATGTACACAGTGACTGCACCAGCAGAATAGTGAGTGCAGCTCTGGAGTATAATACAGGATGTAACTCAGGATCAGTAATGTAATGTATGTACACAGTGACTGCACCAGCAGAATAGTGAGTGCAGCTCTGGGGTATAATACAGGATGTAACTCAGGATCAGTACAGGATCAGTAATGTAATGTATGTACACAGTGACTGCACCAGCAGAATAGTGAGTGCAGCTCTAGAGTATAATACAGGATGTAACTCAGGATCAGTACAGGATCAGTAATGTAATGTATGTACACAGTGACTGCACCAGCAGAATAGTGAGTGCAGCTCTGTAGTATAATACAGGATGTAACTCAGGATCAGTAATGTAATGTATGTACACAGTGACTGCACCAGCAGAATAGTGAGTGCAGCTCTGGGGTATAATACAGGATGTAACTCAGGATCAGTACAGGATCAGTAATGTAATGTATGTACACAGTGACTGCACCAGCAGAATAGTGAGTGCAGCTCTGGGGTATAATACAGGATGTAACTCAGGATCAGTACAGGATAAGTAATGTAATGTAATGTATGTACACAGTGACTCCACCAGCAGAATAGTGAGTACAGCTCTAGAGTATAATACAGGATGTAACTCAGGATCAGTACAGGATAAGTAATGTAATGTATGTACACAGTGACTGCACCAGCAGAATAGTGAGTGCAGCTCTGGAGTATAATACATGATATAACTCAGGATCAGTACAGGATCAGTAATGTAATGTATGTACACAGTGACTGCACCAGCAGAATAGTGAGTGCAGCTCTGGGGGATAATACAGGATGTAACTCAGGCTCAGTACTGGATCAGTAATGTAATGTATGTACACCGTGACTCCACCAGCAGAATAGTGAGTGCAGCTCTGGAGTATAATAGAGGCTGTAACTCAGTATCAGTACAGGTTCAGTAATGTAATGTATGTACACAGTGACTGTACCAGTAGAATAGTGAGTGCAGCTCTGCAGTATAATGCAAGATGTAACTCAGGATCAGTACAGGATCAGTAATGTAATGTATGTACACAGTGACTGTACCAGCAGAATGATGAGTGCAGCTCTGGAGTATAATACAGGATGTAACTCAGGATCAGTACAGGATCAGTAATGTAATGTATGTACACAGTGACTGCACCAGCAGAATAGTGAGTGCAGCTCTGGAGTATAATACAAGATCAGTACTGGATGATAAGTTTGGCACACCCTCTGCTGTCCGCACGCCATGAACAGACTTAGCTTTGTGCTTTAAATTATTTAAGTTTAGTAAAAAGTCACAATTATTTTGGTACAGATATGGCGAGTCCCGGTATTTGCGAGTTTTCTATCTGAGAAATATGGAATAATTGTTTGGTAACGTTCCCCCAATAGTCGTATCTGATATCTGCTGCTGGTATCTCCATGTGCTGTCTGTTCGGTGTGTGCAGGTCGGTGGTCCAGGTCAGGGAGGTGATTCCTCTGCTCGCCGGCAGCTCCGCTCAGGGTCTGGTGACAGACGAGCTCCTTATTGATTGGGTGAATAAGACTTTTGCGGGGATTACGGAAGTCCCCCGACCCTTCCAGCTGTGCTGCGTCTCCCCCTACCTTGTCACATCAGGACTAAAGGTGCGATCTCACAAGTGATGAATCTATACAAAACGCTACAGTCTCTTACAATATGGGTTGTGTTGTAATGACCAGAGTGCAAAAAACAAATCCTCCTGTCTGTTTACCCATCTCTCCAGGTCTCAGTAGACGCAGCCCGGAATTTACCATGGTTGGGTTTCACCTTTGCGCACATTTGCTTAAACCCACCGGCAGCGGGTTATTACGGGCACCCCTGGATGCGGTACGACCGCGCCACCACCGTGCACGACATCGATCTGAGTAGTGATCAGAGTTGTCCGGTGTGGAAAGATGGATTCATGGTGAGTTGGATGTAAGTTCTGCTCAGCTGTGAAGTTACATCCGGTTATCCACCGCCCTGCAAATCTGCAATAAACCTGCGCCCTAGTGCCCTATAGAAAATTCTGCTTTCTCAGTGTCCTGCAGATCAGCCATAATCCTTCTCTCCATATCCCATGCAAATCTTCCACCATCCTGCTAGTTCAATGCCCTGTAGATCCACCATCATCCCGCTATCCCTGTGCCCTGTAGATCCGCCATCTTCCTCGGTATCCGTGCCCTGTAGATCCGCCATCATCCTCCGCTATCCCTGTGCCCTGTAGATCCGCCATCATCCCGCTATCCCTGTGCCCTGTAGATCCGCCATCATCCTGCTATCCCTGTGCCCTGTAGATCCGCCATCTTCCTTGATATCCCTGTGCCCTGTAGATCCACCATCTTCCTTGATATCCCTGTGCCCTATAGAGCTGCCGTCATCCCTGCTATACTTGTGCCCTGTAGATCCGCCATCATCCCGCTATCCCCGTGCCCTGTAGAGCCGCCATCATCCCCGCTAACCCTGTGCCCTGTAGATCCGCCATTTTCCCCGATATCCCTGTGCCCTGTAGAGCCGCCATCATCCCCCGCTATCCCTGTGCCCTGTAGATCCACCATCTTCTTCGCTATCCCTGTGCCCTGTAGAGCCGCCATCTTCCTCGCTATCCCTGTGCCCTGTAGAGCCGCCATCATCCCCGCTATCCCTGTGCCCTGTAGATCTACCATTTTCCCCGATATCCCTGTGCCCTGTAGAGCCGCCATCATCCCCCGCTATCCCTGTGCCCTGTAGATCCGCCATCTTCTTCGCTATCCCTGTGCCCTGTAGAGCCGCCATCTTCCTCGCTATCCCTGTGCCCTGTAGAGCCGCCATCATCCCCGCTATCCCTGTGCCCTCTAGATCTGCCATCATCCCCGCTATCCCCGTGCCCTGTAGAGCCGCCATCTTCCTCGCTATCCCTGTGCCCTGTAGAGCCGCCATCATCCCCGCTATCCCTGTGCCCTGTAGATCTGCCATCATCCCCGCTATCCCTGTGCCCTCTAGATCTGCCATCATCCCCGCTATCCCTGTAGAGCCGCCATCTTCCCCGCTATCCCTGTGCCCTGTAGAGCCGTCATCATCCCCGCTATCCCTGTGCCCTGTAGATCCGCCATTTTCCCCGATATCCCTGTGCCCTGTAGAGCCGCCATCATCCCCCGCTATCCCTGTGCCCTGTAGATCCGCCATCTTCTTCGCTATCCCTGTGCCCTGTAGAGCCGCCATCTTCCTCGCTATCCCTGTGCCCTTTAGAGCCGCCATCATCCCCGCTATCCCTGTGCCCTGTAGATCTGCCATCATCCCTGCTATCCCTGTGCCCTCTAGATCTGCCATCATCCCCGCTATCCCCGTGCCCTGTAGAGCCGCCATCTTCCTCGCTATCCCTGTGCCCTGTAGAGCCGCCATCATCCCCGCTATCCCTGTGCCCTGTAGATCTGCCATCATCCCCGCTATCCCTGTGCCCTGTAGATCCGCCATCATCCCCGCTATCCCTGTAGAGCCGCCATCTTCCCCGCTATCCCTGTGCCCTGTAGAGCCGCCATCATCCCCCGCTATCCCTGTGCCCTGTAGAGCTGCCATCATCCCCGCTATCCCTGTGCCCTGTAGAGCTGCCATCATCCCCGCTATCCCTGTGCCCTGTAGAGCCGCCATCATCCCGCTATCCCTGTGCCCTGTAGAGCCGCCATCATCCCCGCTATCCCTGTGCCCTGTAGAGCCGCCATCTTCCTCGCTATCCATGTGCCCTGTAGATCTGCCATCTTCCCCGCTATCCCTGTGCCCTGTAGATCCGCCATCTTCCTCGCTATCCATGTGCCCTGTAGATCTGCCATCTTCCTCGCTATCCCTGTGCCCTGTAGATCCGCCATCATCCCCCGCTATATCTGTGCCCTGTAGATCCGCCATCATCCCCCGCTATATCTGTGCCCTGTAGATCCGCCATCTTCCTCGCTATCCCTGTGCCCTGTAGATCCGCCATCATCCCCCGCTATATCTGTGCCCTGTAGATCCGCCATCATCCCCCGCTATCCCTGTGCCCTGTAGATCCGCCATCATCCCCCGCTATATCTGTGCCCTGTAGATCCGCCATCTTCCTCGCTATCCTTGTGCCCTGTAGATCTGCCATCTTCCTCGCTATCCCTGTGCCCTGTAGATCCGCCATCTTCCTCGCTATCCCTGTGCCCTGTAGAGCCGCCATCATCCCCCGCTATATCTGTGCCCTGTAGATCCGCCATCTTCCGCGCTATCCTTGTGCCCTGTAGATCCGCCATCTTCCTCGCTATCCCTGTGCCCTGTAGATCCGCCATCTTCCTCGCTATCCCTGTGCCCTGTAGATCCGCCATCTTCCTCGCTATCCCTGTGCCCTGTAGATCCGCCATCTTCCTCGCTATCCCTTCATTCTACCTCCCTTATAGCCTAGCTCCCGGACATGCTGGGTCCATATTTGCAGTAATCTAACCCTCGTTGTTGTCTCATCACGTAGACCTTCACCCGCAGAATATTCCAGAAACATCTGACCATCATAATCCATCTGCATGAGATTGTGACACAAGAATCAGAGGCGATAAGCCCAGATTCTGAACAGACCCGGCCTGAATTATCATCGCAGGGATCAGTACCAGCGTTCAGACCGGAGGCACAGGCATGGACAGCACTGGGGGTCTTCTACAGAACTTACTGTAACCTGGGGGTGTACCAGCTGCCCCTGTACCAAGGAGCCCCCAGTCAGGTAACCACAACCCTTCTGATTAGTATGTTCAGCCACTGAGTAATGCTTCCTCTCATCCGCACAACTCACCAAAGAAAATCTCCCACAATCTCCGAGCCACGGACTTGTGTGTAATCAAATCACCATCTGCATCCTGTCAGAATAGTAACACTTTATGAATATACTATGTGATCAGACAGATACTTGATGTGGTCAGGGACCCCTTTATTAGAGAATTGTGTCAGTTCATAAAGCAACGTCACGTGTGCTCCCAGATAAGGGGAAAGTATCATAAGGACGAGACAAGGGCCTCACGTTAATGGTTGATGCTCAAGTAGGGTCTCATCCCGTAATGAAGCAATGTTGAAACCCTTGGCACGCATAGAAAGTTGTAAAGTAGAGCGTTTTACAGGTGCACGCCACAGTTAATGCATTACGTCTCCATCAGACCACAGATTTCCATAGAGATTGAGAAAAAGACGGAGCCACGGAGATGCCTCGCTAGACATAAGGAGCTTCGCTCTGCCATAGATGGAGATTGAGGAGAAAAAGGCAATCTGTGCATCTGATGAAGGTCCATGGTGTGATCGAAACGTAATGCATTAACTGTGGATCGCACCTGTAATTAAACGCTCTAGTTTGCAACCTTCTATGAGTATCAAATTTTTCAATATCAGCATCACACAGATCAGCTATTACTAATGTGTGACCTCTCCCTCCTTAGACTGCGTTACGCTCCCTGCGGTCAGGAAGTTGTAGAGAAAAATTGCAGGAGTTGGAAGAGAAAAACACGGTAAGGAAAGCTCCCGAGGCCGAGGGGCACGGACTGCGACACGGGGGTTGGTTTCATAATAATAAAGAAAAAAAGGTGACAGATTGCGAGACCATAATATGGTAAGGTGCTGTTAATCTGCCAGTTACATAGTAGCAGACTATAAGAAGCCATATTGCCCCTTACAGATTGTCAGGTTAGCGGCGGCGTCTGTCATTGTGCGGATCGCAGATGGTCGACGCCAGGAGGAGGTGACAGCCTACAATCCGCAGGTAAGTACAGAGGACACTGCGAATCACACAGTGACAGACTTCTGACGCTGTGCACTCCTATAGGATGTAAACCTGACGTATATACCGGAGGCCGCCATCACCTCATACACCGCACAGCCGAGCGGGAGGAAGGTAGCAGAGCTCGGCCCAGGAACGCAGCGGCCGGAAACGTTCAAGAGTCTCCTAGTCAGCTGGTACCGAAAGGTAAGAGGAGTGCAGAGAGAAACGCTCAGCCTGTATCATGCCGTATCTAAGCCTGCTATTATCCGATCATGTGTGATACATGCATGCTGGGGCTTGTAGTGCGGTGTGGATCTGCAATGTTATACATGGGTATTGCAGAATAGATCACCATTGACTTGTAATCTCATTTCAGTATGTGATGTCTCATCCCCAAGCCGCCACAGATCAGTCGACTCTGCAGGACCCCAAAGCGAACCACTAACCCCCCGAACAGCAACTGTCTCCATTATTGTTCAAAGTGTTAGAGAATCGCTTGGACTGAAATCTCACTATAATGTTAGATTATGAGGATTTTACGCCATTATAAATATCTGATTATAGATTTCTAAAGGGACAATTGTTCTTCATAATCTCAACCATCGCCTGTGACTACAGATTACTCTGACCAGTATTGGCCCTTCACCTGCATTGTTTATTAGGGTTTGTGTTTTATTAGAGCGCCTTCATCTGGCTCAGTAGTGATGCTGCACCTTTACTATTTATATAGAGACAAGTTATCACTTCATATTCTACAGATTGCAGCAAAAGGCTGATAGCATTTTTACTGCATTTCGGCGTTTTTTTCGCCGCGGAAACGCTGCAAAAATGTTTGTTAATCGGTCTGCCAGCTATTGCAATGGTAATCCTGATGTGCGGAGCACATGATGCGGGAATTTCCACTCAGGATTACCATTGCGGTAAAAACCAAAGCATGACCATTGTTCGGGCGTTTCCGCTGCGAATTCCCGCCCATTGACTTGAACTGAACTGCAGGTATACTGTCTATACCTGCGGATTTGCTGCGTTTCAATTAAACCCAATATGCGCGAATTCGCGGCGGAGACGCGGTGCGTGTGGTACCCGGGTCGGGGGAGGACTACTACTCCTCTCATCCAGCTGGGGTGGGAGAGGGTGTGGGGGGTTGAGTAGTAGTCTGCTCTGCCGAGCCAGCGTTAAAAAAAAACAATTTAAAAATAAAAATTAAAAAAAAAAAC
The DNA here is from genome assembly GCF_046119375.1 of Phyllobates terribilis. NCBI lineage: Eukaryota > Metazoa > Chordata > Amphibia > Anura > Dendrobatidae > Phyllobates > Phyllobates terribilis. The sequence goes on along the minus strand of NW_027362768.1, from coordinate 158,839,478 downwards.
TTATACTCACCAATCCGGCGGCCCCCTGGTGCTCGGTCCAGGCGGTGCTCTCCTCCTGGCGGCTCACTCCCAGCAGTGTACTGTGCTGCCGGGACCTGCGATCACGTGAGCGAACAGCTGATCGCTCATGTGACCTCACCTTGGGAACATTCTCAAGAATGTTCCCATGGTGTTGAACTCACCGGAGCTGATCTTCAGCTGATGAACCCCAGTGACCTCCTGCAGCAGCATGTATACTGACAGGATTGATTTTACACCCCTGTCAGTATACATTGCTGTGATCCGGATCGCCGAGGGACAATTGTTGGTGGTAATCGTGGACTGCGTCGTTGACGGCGGACAGGTGAGGGATATGGTTGGTTTTTTTTGCTTTTTTTTTCAGAAGATCGATGGCTTTGTGGACAGAGTGCAATAAAAAAAATTAAAACTGTTTTTTTTATTTCATTAAAATAATTTATTCTGGCCGTGCATTTAATGAAAAGGCGACGATAACTTTACTATGTGGTTAGTAATGGGGGCATCTTATAGACGCCCTCCATTACTAACCTGGGCTTCACATCAGCCGCCAATACAAGGCTGATGTGAACCCCAACCCCTTTCGCCACCGCTACAGGGCAGTGGGAAGAGCGGAAGCTAAGAGCCAGATTTGGCACATCTTATGGATGTGCCATTTCTGGGACTGCTGAGGGGTGATATTAATAGCCGCGGAGGGGGCTAGTATCCATGGCCCCGTCCCTGGCTAATAATATCAGCCCGCAGCTGTCCGTTTAGCCTTTTCTGGTTAGATTTTATAGGGGAACACCACGTCAGTTTTTTTCTGGGGTCCCCCTGTAATCTAGCCAGTAAAAGCTAAACAAACAGCTGTGAGCTGATATTAATAGCCAGGGAACATTTTTGGCTAATGGCTCCTTCCCCGGCTACTAATATCAGCCCCCAGCGGTCGGCTTTCCCTCTGCTGGTTATAAAAATAACGCGGGAGCCCACGCCATTTATTTTTAAACTTTAGGCTTTGTGCCCACGATCCGGACGTAGCAGCGCTTTGGACGCATATTTTTTGTGTCAAAAACATTGCATTCTATTGAACGCAAGTAAATCCACATGTGTTCACTGAACCATGTTGATTTACCGCAGTCAATACATACTAGTGGTCAAATTTCTGTTGCGGAGACTAGCAACTCCACAAGAGAATATGACATGCTGCGGTCCTGAAAGACGCGCCGCATGGCAGTGTCCACAGGTGATTCACAGCCTTTGATGCGCACATAGTGGACATGGGATTTCTAGAGATCCCATCCACTATGCTGTAACATCTGGACACTGTAGGTTTGGTGTTGTATAATCACGCAGCGTCAAACCTGCAGCGGCCCCTGACCGTGGCCACGTACCCAAACTCACCCGTAGAATGTCAATTCCTGTACCGGACACGCTAGTCTCCACTGCAGATTCTGACTGATTGAAGTGTCATATGCGGTGGATTCACATGTACCGACAACAAAAGTACGACATTAGAACGCCGCGTTTTGGACGCAGCAAAAATGCGCTGTTTCCAAAGCGCTGCTTGTTGCTGTTCATGGGACGTAGCAGCTAATAAAACAGCTATGAGCTGTTAATGGCCACGGACCATGTTTGCAAATGGCACGTTCCTAGGCTAAAAATAGCAGCTCACAGCTGTTGCATAAATTACATGAATGGGAATACTAATAAGATTGGGTGAATGGGATCAGCTGACACCTAGCTCTTTTGTTTGGTGATGACAAGGTATCAGACCCTTTCATGGCCAAACCTAATTAAAGATAAAGTAAAGCGTTAAATAAACACACAGAGCAAACACTTTATTTGAAATACAACAGACATTCTTTAATCATTTAACCAATATACTCAGCCCAGTTCTGAAGGTAATCCAAGGGTTTAAGCAATGTCCCAAATAATTTTTAAGCTCCAAAAAGCATTCATTTATGTACAAAAACGCTTCAAAACCACAGATTTCAGCTTCAAATTCTGATTGTGCGCACATAGCCTTACAGTAAATCTCCATTATCAATTTCCTCAAAGTGTTCAGAGTATGTAAAGCTGCTCCTAATGCCAGTATAATAATACAGATTCTCATTGTGAAGGTAGTATGTTTGCTGCAAAAATATGCACAGATTTACTACTAACAGCTCAGTTATACCCACCTTCCCTGGTGCTCAATGGTAATGGAAGCCTGGGCCTAAAGCCATCGAGGACAGACTGACATTCTGCAGGAAGCACAGTGACAGCGGTGGTCTATGAAGCCCCCTTCAGACTGTTTGGAAGAGTAATACAAAGAAAAGGTGAGCACTAGCACGAATCCTGTGTCATCCAATATTAAAGCAGCCTTTGATTATTCATTTGTGGGGCTCACTCACAATTTTACCTAAGAGCAAGGCCATGAATAAAAGTAATTTAAATGACCAAGAGCAACGATCCAGGAGCAATGTGGTGATGGTCTCCAACATGCTGGAAAGCATGAAACAAGGCAAAAGTGATACCCAAGCAGGTGAACCAAAAGAGTGACATTTTGGGTCCAAGGCCAGAAAACCCCCCAGATCTCAATCCACTTGAGAACCTGTACTTCTTCCTGAAAAAGCAGGTGGACAACTTGTGATCAGCTTTTCTTAGATTTTATCTACAGCTGTCAGGGTGAAGTCTTGAAAAATAAGGGAAATCAAATATTGTCTTTGCATAAACGTTATGCATTTGTCAATAAAAGTAACTTATGAAATTTTTTTAGTTGTACTATAGAAACATCAAGGTTACTTACCGGTAGCCGGTTTTTCCTGAACCCATGACAGCACACCTTGAGAGAGGGATCCGCCCCACCAAGGACAGGAAACCGTCTGAAATAAAAGGGCAGTACCTCTCCCTCACTTCAGTTGATTAGAGCATTGAGAGGGCCTCCAGAAAAGGTTAGACACATAACCAACACCTACTAATATATATATATATATATATATATATATATATATATATATATATATATATATATATATATATATATATATATATATATATATATATATATATAAATCACTCCAAACATAAAGTGCTCACCAGGGTGTGAGAAAAAGACAGGGGGGGGGGGGACTACGGGTGCTGTCATGGGTTCAGGAAAAACCGGCTACCAGTAAGTAACCTTGGTGTTTTCCCCTCACCCATGACAGCACACCTTGAGAGAATTTTCGAGAATATGAGCACCCTAGGGAGGGACCACCGCCTGAAGTACCCTTCTCCCAAAGGTGAGGTCAGAGGAGGATAGATCCAACCTATAGTGCTTGCAGAAGGTGGATGGTGCAGACCAAGTAGCAGCTTTACACATCTGGTCAATTGAGACGTCTGTTCTCTGCCCAGGAGGTTGCTACAGCTCTGGTGGAATGAGCTTTAATACCGTCCGTTGCCGGAACTCCTGTACATATGTAAGCTAGACAAATTGCCTCCCTAAGCCACCTAGAAATAGTTCCCTTTGACACCCCGTGACCTTTCCTACTCCCCTGAAAGGCCAGAAACAAGGAGTGGTCCTTCCTCCACTGACTAGTCATGTCTATGTACTGTAGTAATGCCCTTCTAACATCTAGATTGTGGAACCTAACCTCCCCGGGGTTTTTAAGGTTACTGCAGAATGAGGGAAGCACAATCTTCTGACTACAGTGGAATCTGGAAACTACTTTCGGAAGGTATGTTTGATCTGTACGTAGAACGACCCGGTCATCATCAATTTGGGGGGGGGGGGGGATCAACAGAAAGGGCCTGCAGGTCACTCACCCTATGGGCCGACGTTAGGGCCACTAGGAGAATGGTTTTGAGGGTGAGGAACTTTGGAGAGATAACCTGCAGGGGTTCAAATGGGTCACCAGAGAGTGGGTTTAAAACCAAATTCAGGTCGCAGGGAGGAACTCTAAGAGCCCGAACTGGCTTAGCTCTGGAACAGGATTTAATGAATCTAGAGACCCACCTGTTCCCCAGCCAGGTTACAATTATAGAGAGCCCCTAGAGCGGACACCTGAACTTTAAGTGTTTCCGTAGCTAACCCCAGGTCACATCCCTTCTGTAAAAACTCTAGGACATCTTTAATTGGAGGTTTATCCGACAGCGGGGAGTCTATAAAATCCAGGAATTTTCCCCAGATTCTGCTATAAATCTTAGTTGTTATGGGCTTCCTACTACCCAATAGGGTGGAAACTAGGCCCGGTGAAAACCCCCTATTACTCAGTAACATCCTCTCAAATTCCAAGCCGCCAGATGGAAACCTTTGGCTTGTGCATAAAACATCGGCACCTGGATGAGGTCTGACCTGCCAGCAGAACCCAGGGATCCGAGACCGACATTAGACGAAGCAGGGAGATCCAGAGTCTTTTTGGCCAAAAGGGGGCTATCAGAATTATCCTTGCCCCCTCCTCCCAAATTTTCCTCCCAACTACTGGGATCATTACTATCGGGGGGAAAAGCATAGGCCCTCCTGAACTTCCAGAGTATCTGGAGAGCGTCTACAGCATAGGGATTCTCAGTCCGATCTAGTGAACAGAATCTCTCCACCTTCCTGTTCGCCCTGGTGGCGAACAAATCTATGTCCGGTGACCCCATAGTTGGATAATCTGCTGGAAGACTAGACTGGAGAAAAGCTGTCACCTCCGATATAACTTTTGTCAACACTTGGTGCTATCGAGAGTCCAAAAGGTAGGCCAGTAAATTGGAAATGCCTCAATTCCCCTTGGATGAATAGGGCTACCCTTAGGTACTTCTGGTAGTCTGGATGGATTGGGATGTGATAATAGGCATCTTTTAGGTCGATAACTGCCATGAAACAATTGTGGTGTAGGAGTTTTACTGCCGAGTTCACTGATTCCATCTTGAAAGTCTGGTTCCCTATCAGCTGATTTAGACTTTTGAGGTTGATAATGGTCCTTAACGACCCATTTGGGTTTTTTTTTTTTATCACAAATAGGGGGGAATAAAATCCCCTTCTCCTTTGTGAATCCGGAACTTCGTGAAGGACCTGCTTGTTGACTAAATCTAGCACCTCCGACTCTAGGGCCATCTGCTCCTCCCTGGACTTCCTCCTGGAGGTGATCATGAAGGTTCGGTGGGGGACTTGACTGAAGCGTATCTTTAGGCCATTCTTTATGATACTCAACACCCAGGGATTTGAAGTAATGGCTTCACAAGCTGGGATAAAATGTGAAAGCCTTCCACCGATCTCTAGCCTGATGTCATTGAGAAGATTTTTTGGTACTGGAGGATGCCCCCCCCCCCCCTCCCTAAACATGTAACCAGAGTCTTTTTTAGATCTGGGCTCCCATCTTTTCCTTTCTCCAGGAAAGCGACCCCGGTTAAATCTTTTCCTCCGAAAGTAGAACCTTTTTGTGTCCCCCCGTGAAACCTCTCTTCCTGTCGCCAGCCTTCTCCAAAAGCTCATCCAGTTTTTGGCCAAACAAGAGTTTACCATCACAGGGAAGGGAATATAGTTTATGTTTAGACTGCAGGTCTCCTGGGCAACCCTTGAGCCACAGGGCTCGTCTGGCAGCGTTAGATAAGTTTGCAGACCTGGCAGAGAGTTTAACCGAATCCGTTGAGGAGTCAGCAAGGAACGCGGACGCTGCTTGTAGTAAAGGTAGATTGGAGAGGATTTTATCTCTGGATATCTTTTTATCCTTGAGCTTGTCTCCTAATTGTTGAAGCCACACCATGAGTCACCTAGCAGCACAAGTGGCTGCTACTGTTGGTTTCAGGCCCCCTGCCGCCGCTTCCCAGGTGTGACGTAGGAAGGAGTCCGCCTTTTTATCTAGAGCATCCTTTAGGCTGCGTTCACACATTGCGTATTTTCCTGCGTTTTTTTATGCTGCGTATTTTCCTTCTTTTTTTACCTGCGTTTTTTTACGCAGGTAAAAAAAGCACCTCCATTCACACACTGCGTAAAAAAGCGCAGCAAAAAATGCAGTGTGAAAAATGAAGGGTGACATGTGTACTGTCTGTGTCTATGTGTCCTGTGTGTACTGTGTGTCTGTGTCGTGTGTGTGTCCCTAGCAGTGTATGTACAGACTATGGATACTCACCTACCCGATGGATGAGAGACGCGTCTGCTCCGGTCCCGCGCTTGCAGCATCTGCCGTGAAGCGATCAGCAGACTGTCAGCTGACCGGAAGCCGGTTACAAGCCGGTTAGCTAACAGCTGATTGGCTCACCGGCAGATGCTGGAAGCGCGGGATTGGAGCGGACCGGACGCCTCTCCCCTGACATCGGGTAGGTGAGTATCCATCCTGCGCCTCCGTTAAAAGCGATGGAATTACGCAGTGTGTGAACACCGCTGCGTAATTCCATCGCTTATAATGGGCACAATAGAGAGAAAGCGCGGGACGCAGTTGCGTAAAGAATTGACATGCCAATTCTTGACGCAGCTGCGCTTTCCCACTGCGTAAAATTACACTGTGTCTGAACGGCAAAGTGAATTTCCCATTCACTATTGCTGGCAGACACAAAGCACATTGCGTATTTTCAAAAAGCGCGCGCAAAAAAGCGCACGAAAATACGCAATGTGTGAACACAGCCTTAGACTGCCCAAATCCTCCAGGGGTAGGGACGATTTTTTGGATGATCGGGCGACAGACCTGTCAACTTTCCTGTCCCAGGACCCAGAGACACTATCCTCAAAGGGGGTACCTCCTTTTAGAGGATGAGGGCAACACTCCCGATTTCTCAGGCTTCCTCCATTCCCGGTCTATAAGGGTCTGAATTTCAGGATTCACTGGAAAGGAGCGTTTTTTCCTCCAGACCTGCAAACAATGTCTTCCAGGGACCTGGCTGCCTTCTCCTCCCTCAACACCATGGTTGATCTGACAGCTCTGACCAACTTGTCCGTACCCTCAATAGGGAAACAGGGCCTACCACTGTCTGATGAAGAGGAGGATGATTCACTGAGGCATGGATCCTCCAACTGGGAGGATGAATCATAATCAGAGGAGAGATATCCTTATGGGATCTTTTTTTCCTCCCTTAAGTAAGCCTTTTAGGGAATCTTGAACTCTGTACGGATTATAGATCTCAAATTAGAAGCAAAATCCGGGGTGCTCTCCGCTATGGTTTGGTTAATACAGCTAGCACAAAGCTGTTTCTGCCAATCTATGGAAAGGGGGACTTGGCATAAGGCACAAACCCTGTGCTTCTGTTTGGCACTTCTCTTAGGTTTCTAAGGAATGAAGCACATAGCTTTCCATTACTATTAAGTGACATTCATGAAGATCACTCACCCCTGAAGTCACAAAAGGGTACTGGATTTGGAGGTTGTGGGCGGACATAAGATTAATCCCTTCTGGATGGCCCTGAAGCGTCCGACACCTTACTTCTCCTGCTGCCGCTATGGCTACTGGAGCGGCTGTCCGTGTGAGGTGTCCGACTGCTTCTTTTGCTGGCGTTGCTGAGGGAGGGGTCAGCTACTCCTGGCTGTCCTGGTTTGCTATAGCTGCTATACCACAAGCATGAGTATAGGTAGCGTTTACCAGGTCAACCCCCACCTAAAATAGGGCACATCCAGAACCTCCCCTCTTGACGCCCGTCGGCCTAGGTTCCAATAGCTGGCTGGCAAGTGGTTACAGGGTGCTGCTCCCAGCATGTGGCCAGCCAGGAGCCTGTGGCAGGGAGAGGACAGCGCAGTGGTCTGCAGGGAGCCAGAGCCCTTCTCACTGCCTGTGCATGCTCAGACACTGCTCCAGGGAACCGTGGACGGTGCTTCTGAAACCCGATGCACAGGCCGGCACCCGCTCTTCCACACCGGAACAAGCCCAGGTAAGTATGAAACATCTTCCAGACAGGTTCCCATCAAGGACAGGAAACCAACTGAAGTGAGGGAGAGGTACTGCCCTTTTATTTCAGATGGCTTCCTGTCTTTGGTGGGGTGGATCCCTCAAGGTGTGCCGTCATGGGGTGAGGGGAAAATAAAGTACTCATTCAGAAGAGTAAGGGTATGGGCCCAGACGCAGCAGAAGAGCTGCATGTGGCTTACTCATTTTATGCAAATGAGTGGCACCATTTTTTTTCCACATGTGGACTTTGCTCAGACTTTACCTCTGTGGGGGGAAAGCCCACATGCGGACCTGCAAGAGAAATTGACATGCTGCGGTCTGGAAAGACGTGCCACATGTTAGTTTCTGTGGGTGAGCCAAAGATGCACAGTGGACATGGGATTTCTACAAATCTCACCCACTATGCTGCAACATCTGGCCGCCGCATAAGTCCGCAGCAGCTCCGCATCATGGGCACACAGCCTTCGACACAAGATGTACTGAGCATCCCCCCAATTTGCAGCAAATGAGGAATACCTTGAGCCCATCTCCTATTAAGCAGTGGATAGTTTGAAATGCATGTGAAGAGCAATCACTGAGGACATTATGGTCAGAAGAATAGAAGGAACACAGCAAAGAGGACCAGCAGATAACTCTGGTGGACCCATCTAGGCTTGCACAAACTGGAAAAAAAAAAAAAGTTGCAATGGGTCGAAGTCAAGCTGAATGCCATTTTAAACAAAGATTGGAATACATGTGATAAAAAAAAATTTAATGGGCCATTAAACACTTTTCTTTAATGGTGTGCTGCCTTTAATTTTTTGGCAATATGGAAGGTTTGGGACCTCACTACTACATGTTAGTGATAAAGTCACTTCAGAATGAATATAAGCTGACAATTCCCTTTAACCCATGATATGTTGGCAGTCTGTCAGTCCTTAATGCAGGCTCAAAAGTGCAAGCAGAAAAAAAAAAAAAAAAAAAAAACACACCACGTTAGAAAAGAGGTAAAGTCTGCTTGTTGTCACAGAAGGGAAGTTGTCAGTATCCAAAGATTGACTGCAACCCTGATCTGATGGATAGTTGTACCCCTTGTAGTAGAATCCAGGACAGCTATGCTTTACACAGGACTGCCTAAAAGTTTTAATTCAATACAATTTCTCTGAAGACTGGGGTTTGTTTTTATGAAAACTTGATTAAATGCCATTTACCTTGTAGACAGGAACTGCACCATTCAGCAGTTTCTCTCAAGTGTGAATGTTTGTAGCTACATATCCTAAAAATCAAATCTATGGCGTTTCCCTGAAAACTTTACAAATGGAGGTTCTGGCTTATATTTTAAGTCATGTGATAAGGCTTGTTAACCCTAGAATGCATACCTGGGGCCTCGCAGGCCCGCCCTGTTAATTGTTTTCTATTTTCTGTAAGATTTCTTTAGTTAGAATTTTGAAACTCTAGGTATTCCTCAGGTATATAGATGTTTGTCATTTCCAGTTGGTCATTTATTTATTATTTGCACACGGGCCTAAAAAGCCCCAGGTATGTGAAAGTGTAGATTTTTATGGTCATGCGTTCTAGGGTTAAAGGGTCACTATTGACTTTTAGGATTGCTACTTCCTGTAGGTGGCGCTAGAGTTCTAGCTATCTTACTCTCTGAAGAGACAATTTGCACATTTCCCAGAGGAACATTGCAGCTTTAAGAGTCTGACATGCTCTCTGCAAGGAGAAATGTTACCCCTTAGAGCCAAAGAATTAAAAGAGGGGCATTTTACTTTGCACCAAAGTTAGCTCACCAGGAGAAGGTTTTATTGTTACCCTTGAATAAAAAATACAAATCACACAGTAGATAGCAGCCTGCCACCTCTGGACTCCTGCAGTTACAGAACCTCTAGTGACATGATCACAGGCCTGTGATTGAGGTCCTTCAGCTTTTAACGCTGAGTAGAAGTGCTGGGGGTCTGCCCTGGCCAATAGCCGAGTCCCCCCCATCCTAATGCCAGGCTTCCTGGTGAAGGCTTATATTTTAAGCACTTCTAAGATCATGTAACATGCTAGGTGTGTTTTTTGGGGCTGTTTGGTCTTGTAGTTCCACTTCATGTATTTTTTCTAGATGCCCCTGGACCTTTTAGCTTGGATGCATCTGCACTGTACAGTGTTAGGTGTACAAATAGCCATCACCCCAGAAGATGTGTGCAGACATCATAAGCCACTACAGACACCATTTTGTTTAACTCTTTATTTTGTTTTACAAAAAGATGCTCAAAACCAAAAGTGAATCTATATACAGTGTTATGAGGTATCATCATGCAGTGCTCTCCACTGCGGCCGTCTCCATGGGAGTCTGATTCTCTGCCTGCGGGTGAAGATAAAGGCCGGTTACTACATGACCCCAATATCATGGAGGCGACCTGGATGGCAGTCAGAGTCCTGCACCCACCTCGGCCTTCTCCACCTGCTCACTCGTGGGCACCACAGCATCGCCGTTGCTAGATCCATTCTCAACAGGCTCTGACTTGCACTTCTTGGCTTCTTTCACAGGACTTTCCTCAGGTTTCCTCTTCAGAATTAAGGCAATTAGTGCTCAGCCCCCCACGTTTACCACCACCCAGTGTCCACCAGCTCTACACGTGTATGGAAGCATTTACCTTCTTTCGTACGAGATGAGAAATGTCAGATACACAGTTGGTTACAGGTACGGTGCAGTCCCCGCTCTTCTCAGCTTCAGCCTGCAGAGACAGAGGCTCAGTCACAGGGAACAAGCTCTGACATTAGGCTATAGGGACAAGCCTAAACATTACTTACAGATGTGGATGCGCTGCCATTCTCTTTAGGAAAGCTTGATGATGTGCTGCCCTGTAAGACATATGGATGAATCCATTACACTGCCAAATACTGATTATTCACTCATTAACAATGGCAGTTTATACCAGGCTTGATGAGGGTCTTAGATTTAATGTGGGGAGGTAAGACTACATTTATAGAGAATTTGTATAGGTAGAGGACAATCCCTTCAAGAGCATATACTTCTCTTCAAAGGCTGAGATGCAAGAGTAATGGAACAATCACAGCTGTATAACTCAGATGGGTCCACACCGCAGTGCTCAGACTAACCTGACGCTGCACGGAAGCCGTCACTCGGGTGAGCCACGGCCAGTCCAGCTCTGCATCAGATCTAGGTTTATTTATATGGCCGTCTGACTCTTCACCAAGCATTAGCAATGAAAGTTTATTAGCTGCGCGCCACAACATCTATGCAGTGGGACAAGCCACATCTTAAGATCCTCCAACATTCACAGCTGCAGTCTCAGCCATGTCAGTGCAGTGACTACTAACCAGAGTCTCCTTAAGCACTTTGCCCGTGTCATCCATTGTTTTCAGTGCTTCTTTGGAATCTTCAATCTTTTCCTTAATATCAGGCAGGAGACCCTTCAATTCCTCCATTTCCTTCTGGGTCTCTTCCTTAGACTCTTCTGCAGCCTTCTCAAGCTGTTCTGTAATGACCCCAAAAAAAAAAAATTATCAGAGTTGCATTGTTATCTAAAGGGTTAATTCAAGGATGTATGATTTATGCCCTGTGATGTGCTCACCCATTTTCTTCTCTATCACAGCTATGGACTGGTTGAGGTGAGAGATGGCATCGTCGTGTTTGCCGCTATACTGATAGGCCAGCCCCAGCTGGTAGTGAGTCTCTGCAAGTAGTCGGTCATGTTCTACTAGATGCTCCTTCTGGATGGAGAGACACACCAAGAAGTCTTCCACAGCTTGGGTGTAGTTCTCTGGAGGAAGAGCGAACACCAGTGACCGATGCAATAAAAGGATCAGCTGGCTGCAGTAAAGCTTCAAGGAGATCACCCACCTGACTCAATGCTGACTTCTCCCAGCTTCAAATAAGCCTGAGCCGCCTTCAGCTGCGATTCCTTGTCCTCCTGCCTGTGGATGATAAAGGCATTTAGGTTAATTGTTAGTCACATACAACCCCTGACTCCAGTTGTACCACAACCCTTGGCATGTATACTGGGAATTGGTTATATGCACAACACTGGAGTCTTGTTAGATGACAGTGATCAGATCTAGACCTAAGGGGTCCAGTAGTGACCCCCAGAACTTCTAAAAGCACATCTATGAAGCCTGACAAATTGGTATCTGCACAACATGGAGTTACTTTACCTTTTAAATATGATCTTTGACAAATCCAGCATTTCCCAGGCCAGCTGCAGGTTATCAACTTCCTCTTCATTGTCATTTTCCTGGAAGAAATTAAAACTTTAATTTTTAACTCAATAAAACTTAAGCTTTTTTTAAAAAAAGTGTTTGAAGCTGGCAGATCTATGCTGACTTATCTGCACTGGAGTTGTAGAGCATCAACACTAATTACTTAATGCAGGATTTTTTTTTTTCTTAGTTTAAACCACAATGAGCACCTGCATCAGCCTGCAGCCCATTTACCTTCTCTTCTGTCTCTTCATTGTCATCAGATTCAGCATCTTCCTCTGTAAAATAAATAAGCATCAGTCTCAGTGTGTGGGGTGCAGAGTGAGGCATCATGCATGCAGTGTGCAGACAGCCATCGTGCCACCACCAGACTGGTACGACCGGTATCTCAGACTCAGGTGCAGGAACACTCCAGACCATCGCTGCCAGGTCACTAGACGAGTGCACCCAAATCTACTACAGCCCCTGTTACCTTCTGCCCCTTCCATAGGCTCTGCTTCGTCATCACATGCAGTTTGATCTTCCTCTACAGCAGTTGCTGAAGTTTCCTCCGGTTTAGCTGCAGCTTTAGAGTTCTCAGTGTCTTTGGGTTTATCCTCAGTCTTGTCCTCTGGCTTCTCAGACTTCTGGGCAGAGTCAGTCTCCACATCTTCAGACTTGTCCTTAGCAGCTTCAGTTGAGCCCTCAGCTTCTGATGAGACCTCTGGTTTGGCCTCTACTTCCATTTCTTTTTCCAACTCTGCAGCATCACCTTCAGCCTTCTCTTGAGTCCCTGCAGCATCACCTTCAGCCTTCTCTCGGGTCTCAGTTTCACCTTTCTCTTTGGTCCCTGAAGGGTCACTTTCAGCTTGGTTCTCTGTAGCCTTCTCTTGGGTATCAACAGCATCACCTTTAGCCTTGTCTTGGTTTTCTGCAGCTTCAACTTTCTCTTGGGTCTCAGCAGAGTCACCTTCAGCCTTGTCTTGGGTTCCTGCAGGTTCACTTTTCTCTTGGGTTTTGGTAGAGTCACCTTCAGCCTTGTCTTGGGTTCCTGCAGGTTCACTTTTCTCTTGGGTTTTGGTAGAGTCACCTTCAGCAACATCTTTCTCTTGGGTCTCTGTAGCATCACCATTAGTCTTTGCAGCATCAGCTTCTCCCTCGTCTTGGGTCTCTGCAGCATCACCATTTGCCTTTGCAATGTCACCCTCAGCTTCACCATTTGTCTTCACTGTGTCACCCTCAGCCTTGTCTTGGGTTTCTGGTGCTTCAGAGGATTTCTCACACTCCATCTCTTCAGTCTCAGGTTCTTTGGAGTCATCGCCGTTCTTTTTTTCAGATTTTTCTTCCTTTTCTGCCATGGCGTCATATACCTGCTCTCTTAACTCCTCCCTTTCTTTCTCTAGGGGGTTTGAGAAAAATCCCTCAGTTTTAGTGAGAGCCACGAGCATTAGATACACATCTTCAGTAACGTTACATCTTCTAACAGTGGTAAGTGATGGCTGAGGGACATTGTAGAGTCTGATCACTGCATGCAGTTGTACTACACTCTGCTTATTCACATCACTATTGGCAGGACTGAATATTGCAGCATAGGGTCACTGCACTATGGGCATCTCTAATGCTGAACCCATAAGACATCTCTATGGTAGACTGGGCAACAGTGAGACCACCAACAGGGTTGTTTTGTTGTCCAAGTCACTATGACTGGTGAGCAACTAAAACCAGGCAATACTCATACTATCTTATGCATTTACACCATCCACAGGGATGTCTAGTGGGTACTGGTGCTGACATAAAGTGGCCTAGGACTGTAGATGGGACACCCCTTAAGCCAAAAGCAAGCGAATAGCAGACTTCAGCTTTTGGCTGAAAGTGGAGGACTACCCGACTATGGCTGCCAGAAAATGCAGAGGCATTAGTGGGTAACAAAGCTCCAAGACACAAGCCAAGAGCTGAATTCCAAGAGGCATGCTTTTCTGGGGATACATACCATCAAGGTTTGAAGCACTGGGGACAACAGGGTCCTCCTTTTCAGAGTCTTCATCTTCCTCTTCTGGCATTCCCTCCAGAGCATTTCCTAGGACATTGCTCTCCATTCTGCATGTAAAATTTACAGATGGGTCAGAAGAGCTAAATTCCAGAGAAGAGAACCAGTTACCCTCTAGGTTATGCCTCCTTACCTTGCCATTTCCAGGAGCGTTGTGCCATAGAGGTAGAATGCATCTGCACACTGGTCGGCAGTCTCCCCATACTTCTTCCCACTAAGAACAGAAGGTCCCATTAGACAATGCACCTGACCAGCTGCCTTGCATTCACAGCAGGGAGAGGACCATTGGCAATCTAAGTGTAGCCCACATCCATTAACATTTTACATCTGAAGGCAAGAGGCACTGCCGACGATGGATGAGATCTGTCAGTAGCCATCATAGTCTAGTTACTATGCTATGAGTTATGATAACTGGCACTGGAAACCTTCAGACAATGTTCACATGTCGAGAAACACAAAAGCCCACATTAGGAGATTCAAAATAGAGTGGTATGGATAAATAACCACTCACCCCATATTATGTAGCCAACTTGAACAGAATATAATAAAACAGGATAAAGGCAAGTATAATGGCATACAAAAAGTCCATATATAAACAATAAGACAGTAAGGTGCTGACAAACAGATTCAAAGGCCAAAAAAATCAATAAGAGCAGAGTAAGAAATAATGTGACACTTAATGAATAGTGAGCACAAGTACCATAGTCCTGCACAATGACTCCATTGCTACAGTGTATATCAAATACGTAGTAAAGGTAACTCAACCCAAAGTATCGCACATAGCTAGGGACAGATGAGGGCCAATATCTGCCAGAAAGGGCTACCTCAAAGAATGTGACACTTAATATATGGGGAGCACATATACCATAGTCCTGCACAATTGCTCCATTTCTACAGTATATATCAAGTACATGGTAAAAGTAACTCACCCCAAGGTATCACACGTGGCTAGAGACAAGGGAGGGCCAGTGTGTCAGAAAAGATAGCCCTTTCTGGCAGATATTGGCCCTCATCTGTCCCTAGCCACGTGTGATACTTTAGGTTGAGTTACTTTTACCATGTACTTGATATATACTGTAGAAATGGAGCAATTGTGCAGGACTATGGTATATGTGCTCCCCATATATTAAGTGTCACATTCTTTGAGGTAGCCCTTTCTGGCAGATATTGGCCCTCATCTGTCCCTAGCTATGTGCGATACTTTGGGTTGAGTTACCTTTACTACGCATTTGATATACACTGTAGCAATGGAGTCATTGTGCAGGACTATGGTACTTGTGCTCACTATTCATTAAGTGTCACATTATTTCTTACTCTGCTCTCTTATTATTTTTGTCCTTTGGATCTGTTTGTCAGCACTTTACTGTTTTATTGTTTATATATGGACTTAATATGAAATTATAATAAACTTTTTGTATGCCATTATACTTGCCTTTCTCCTGTTTTATTATAATGTTCACACGTTGCACATTTAGAGGTGAGATTTTCCACATGCAACATCTTCCAGTACCAGCAAAGTGGATGCGTTAACTCAATTTCACCCACATGCAACTTCTGTGCAGAGTCCAAGCAGGGGTCTTAAAAGATCCTGAGTGCACAGATTAAACCTTTAGGCTGGAATTGTATTTTTTTTTTGCAGCCAAGACATAAGTGCATAAAATCTTTCAAGAACTAGCCATTTCCCATCCACAGCCATACAAGGACTTTGTGGGATAAGGTGTATTTTTTCAATGAAAACTCACTGTACCAAGCAATGCATTATAAAATAGTAAGTTAAGTAGTGTACATTATATGAGTGAACTGAAAACATGATTTTCAATTTCCCATAGGGAACTTGAGATAATCTGGTGCTACAGCATATGGTATAATAGATCAAAGAATTGCTGTATATAGTGAAAATTGCAGTCTCCATTACAGTCAGCACTGCTGAGCTTTACAGAAGGACTACAACAGCAGCAAAGGGCCAAAAGCTCCACTTAAAGGCTGCCGCCACCAGATTATCAGCAGCGATAAGACCTAAACTGGCTGCTGCTGTTAAATGCCATCTACTGCAGGTGGAGTACATTGTGCACCCCAAGCAGGCAGCAATGCAACTGGCTCCAACTGATGCATTATGGGATTGGTTAGAGATCAGACGCCATGTTAAATTCAAGATTTCAACCTACTTCTGAACCACAAAAGTGTGCAGATCCTCCATGGAAAGCCAGGAGTTTTCCTTTGGAGCTGCAAGTTGCAACCTCCTCAGTGAACAGGCAATAGTGCACATTACAACAGCCACCGCCAGTCTCCACTTACAGAATGCTACTGGCCTCCTGGAAGGCGTTGACGGCAGAGCGGATGTCCTTCATGACCAGATTCCTTTTGCCTACACCCATCAGCCTCTTCACTTCAGCGTCCGCATCATCCCTGTCAAGAAGAGACAGTCACTCACTGTACGTGATAGACACCAGGGTCCCACACCGATGCCAAATCACAGATCTTACCCATCAACTTGTTCTGCAGATGTTGAAGGCTCAGAAACTTCTTCCATCCTAAACAAAAAAAAAAAAGTTACCTCTAACATCACCAGGTCATCTTATAACTCCAAGGTGCATGTACTGAACCAGCAGTGATCAGTGCAGCAGGTTGTAACTGGCAAGGACTAGGATCAGCTGCTGGTGTCGCTGACAGCCGCCACTCACGTTCATGTGTAATCTCAGGTACAACTCATTTTATACAAAACAAATTCAATCTCAATACCCACAGCTGAGGGTTTGTTACAATTCTCTAAGCCAAGCACATCAGCATTTCTCACTACTGTATCTGTTTCTAGTTGGACACAAGTCCTCATCTGTGTCCTCCATGACACCAGTAGTGTTGCACACACAGATGTCCACTACAAAACCCACCCATTATATAATGAAAATGGTTTGCTGGGGACCATCAGGCCAGGCATGCAGCAGATCCACATCACTGCAGAAAGCCGATTGCATTTATCAAGACAGGAGGAGCTACAGGGGCCCCCGGATCAGCCTGCTTGTCCACTTAGGAGGCCCAGGCTGATTTTTTTAACAGTATACCTGACGCAACCGAAAGATGCTACTGCGCATGCGGCCATTTAAATTTCATATGGGTGGAGAAGTTACAAAGGCAGCATTTAAAATAGTAGACAGGTCACAGAGCATGGAGACCTGTCAGAGGCCAGAGAAAGGAATACATAATGAAAGCACCAGCTACAGCCCCTCACTAAAGTCCCACCCAGAGCAGGAGCATCTCATGGCAGATATGAAAAATCATAAAAGAACCACAGCGTGGATTTCAGCAAAGGTATCCTTTAACTCAGTGTAACAGCACCCACCTGACAGTGTATGGGTTACTGAGCACAATCCTGCTGACAGGTGCACTTCAAGATGTGCTGGAGAACAGAAGAGGATATGATACCAGGGAGGTGTAGCTACTACATGGGATGTGGGACCATGCATGTCTTTACAGGAGCTGACCAGCGGTGAACAAAACTGGTGCAACCTGTGCAGCTGCATAGGGGCCCAGATGTAAGGGGGTCCATTTATAAACCTAAAGCAGGAGCAATTTTGCATTTTTTGGAGGTCTTAGGCTGCAAAGGGCCCATATGTTGTTGTTGCACAGAGACCCTTGTCTGTGTGCCAGTACACCTGACCAACATACAGGTTGGGGTTCAGGCCCAAATTGTGCCTTGGGGCCTATGGCGCTCTAGTAACACCACTGAGTTCCAGGGCACTAGAAAGGAGGAGGACGAGCGAGGCCGCAGAGACCCCCCACATCACAGGACGAGGGTCCCTTCCCCCTCCACAGGAGGCACGCGGGCCGGGAGCGCAGACATTGGCGCCAACCCCGCTGCTTCTGTCACCTGGTCACACAAAGCAGAGCGCGCGAAGGTTCGAGCAGCCAATGAGGAGGCGAGCTGTCGGCGGGCCTGTCTACTGCAGCCAATAGGATAGCGAGGATCGGCTCTGTTGCCAGGAAAGCCCCGGGCCCCGCCCCTATCACTATGTAGCCCGGAATAAACGATAGAAACAAAAGACAGAACTACCGGCAACACCGGACTCTACGGAGCCTCGTCACCCAGTAGACACCTGCAGCCTTCCGTCCTCCATATGTCACCGTACGCCTCCCCACCACCCTCACACACTGATTCACCAAGCCCGCCTTACTTCTCTGCCTCGGTCGGCACTGTCGCTATCTTTTCGGCCATGATGACTGGAATCCGCTGCCTGAGCTCCGCCGACCACGACTGGAGGAGAGAAGATGGCAGATCGTATCCCCCGCGCCGGGAGCAGCTCTTATACCGCCTGCCCTTAGCCCCGCCCCGCCGTTACGTCCCCGCCCCCCGGCTTCCGATGACCTCTGACCTCTGATCAATTTCCCGCGCTCCTGGTTGTCTATTGTCTGCGGGTCACGTGACGCGCTGGCCGGAAGTGCCGGCTGCTCCTCGGTTCTCACTTCCTCACACTTCCCAGACTCTGCTTCCTGTCAGTGACAAGTAGACATCTTTGAGAATGAGCCTTTCCTGGAGATTTCTTCTTGCTTATTATTATTACTGGTGGGCAATAGCCCCCATTATATGAGGCTGGGGGGACATCGGCTACTCTTGCGCCATCGCAGGTGAATGGAGTCCTATTGTGACCTGCGACCGGTCACATAATATCCACCTGGTTCTGACTTTTTTGCGATTTCCTTGTCCCTAGGAGGACTACAAGGCCCAGACTGACCGCAGGGCTGTAACACCTGGTCTGGAGCCTCGCGGTTTAAAGTTTGGAGAAGTTTTTTTTTTTTCAAGCATAAAGGAATTAAGAATTACAATTTTGCTTCTTTTTCCACGTAAAAAATCAGTGACGTGTGCACCGCAGGCGTGTACTATACCGTATCAATGAGAAAATCACTGAGGATTTCCAGTCATTTCTCATGGAGATTTTAGGGCAAAATCTGCTCTATAATCCACGTCAAAAAGTCAGTGTAAGGCCACGTTCACACGTTCAGTATTTGGTCAGTATTATACATCAGTATTTGTAAGAAAAAACAGAAGAGGAACAATCGGAGGAAAAGTATAATAGAAACACGTCACCACTTCTGTATTTATCACCCACTCCTGGTTTTGGCTTGTAAATACTGATGGAAAATACTGACCAAATACTGAACGTGTGAACATGGACCACTAAATCTACATCAAATATTCTTTGATGTGGGTTTTGAAGGGGATCCAACTTGTAAATACACGTAAAAAAAAAGCTCCCAGAAGATCCAATTCCTCCTAAACATTGTAACATCTTCAGATGTGTCAGATTTCAGCATCTGGATTAGAATTCACAGACGGCGTCGGTTTTCTGGCGGTCGGAATATCACCGTGTTGTATCCAGTGATTCATGAGTCAAGTGGAAGAGGGTTTGTAGATAAAGTAAAGGTGTGTAGACTATTATGTGATACTACGTGCGAAATGTAATCACCAGCGCTGAAGATAAATGATTGGTGGGGGTCTAGAGTGACAGACCTCCACCAATCTGATATTCATGAAAAAGTTTGGAAAATGCACCCCATTTAAGGATAATATTGCCCTTAACTCTGCATCCAAATAAAGCCCAATCCTAAAAGTCAATATTGATTACTACCCAAATCAGATCTCTTGCTTTGCACTGAGGAGGGGCAACACCCCGAAACACGTGTCTGCAAATGGAGTATGTGCTTTGGCTTCTTATTCTAAATCATAAACATGTCAGCCCTATATATGCTGAAAGCAAAACAGAAATTTGTTTGCTGATGAGCCTGGACCATGCCAGCATCAGCATGTACATACCAACCCAAAATGCATAATTGATACAGAAGAAAAGATAAGGGGCATAGAGGTAACAACAGGTATATATAAGTTTATTAAATAATTACTTATTAACAATGAGTATCACATAGTAATCAAACACTTAAATGACACATAATAAATACATACATAGAAAAGGTCACAGCTTGGGTGATCAGGTGTATATGGTCAGGAGTATACAGCGTACATCAAGCCCCCTACATCCCTAGGCCATTAGTAATTTGAGAAGGTAATAGAGCGGGGGGAGGGGGGAAAAAGAGGCAAGGCATATACCAATAGATATAAGTCATGGGCTATAGTAGTAAATAATCCAAGACATAGTGTCAACTGGAATGACAGACGCCCATAGAGACAGTGGGAAATGCCTTACCTAGAATGTAAAGTAACGCTGAAAATGAGAAGGGTTCCGTGGAAGGAAATGCCTCAACGCGCGTTTCGCCCTCAGCACGCAGGCTTTCTCAAGAGGCTATTGCTGTGGGGATGTAAGGACCTTAAATATGTTATCACGTGCGGTCACGTGACGTAGCACATGACCACTGCTGGGGAGTGAGGCTGTATGTACGGAAAGTCTGGCGCTATCGATGGCGCATGCGCCGCAGAAGCTCGCCCCCCGTGTGCGTGCCCAGGCCGTCACGCCGTCTGCGCATGCGCAGAAGTGCAAATCAGCAGAGGGCCAGAGATAACCCGGGCGCGCGCCAAGAGAGGGAGACCAGCGAAACGGATGCGCGCAGCGGCAGACAGCGAGTAGAGAGCCTCACGCTGGAGTCATCATGACATGAGACAATAAGGAAAGTAAGTATCAGAAATCGTCATAAGCACAGATAGTGAATGTTATTAAACAATGTAAATCTAACAGGCCCAGCATGGCAGTATATTGAAAGTGCATGACAGTGCATAACAGGTGTATAGCAGTATATTAAAGCTGCTAAATGCAAATGCTGACCTGTAGCATACATATAGTTGACATTAACATAATTGTCATCCACATATGTCAAAAATTATGATCAACACAGTCCAAGTCACATTTATGAAGGTCTTCATCCAATGTCCAGATGATGGAATAATAAGAGTAAGGTCCCATATATATCTCCCAATTAAAGTCCATATGATAGCAAATATAAAGTTCCATGAAGGATAACCACTGAAGAAGAAAAACAAATGTTACAAACAAAAATAACAAAAGATGCCAAAAGGCATATAGACGTACCCTCACCCGAAGTTCCCTTGATGTCAAGCCAACATAAATCAGACAACATCCACAGGTGGCGTAATAAATAACATTACTTGTGCCACAAGAAATGTAGTGGAGGATCTTAAATTGACGGGAACCATCGGAGGACGTGAACGAAGCACTGCGCGAGACATTGGCGCAGGCAAGACAACGACCACAGGGAAAGCAGCCAACGGTTGGCCCACGGGACCCAAATGGAATAGGCCTTGGGGGAACATAATGACTGGACACTAAGAGGTCCCCGAGGTTTATCGCACGGTGTGCCGTCATGAGTGGCAATTCACCACTCATTTCGGCACGCCGTGCGAGAAACCTCGGGGACCTCTTAGTGGTTCCCATCAATTTAAGATCCTCCACTACATTTCTTGTGGCACAAGTAATGTTATTTATTACGCCACCTGTGGATGTGGTCTGATTTATGTAGGCTTGACATCAAGGGAACTTCGGGTGAGGGTACGTGAGCACATGCGGGACATTGGCGCGGCCAGGACGGCGACCGATTTACGTGAGCTCAAGACTTTACCTCGCCACTTTAGGGTTTCACATAATTGTGACCCTAAAACATTATTGGTACGCGCCATTGATGTGGTACACCTTGGTTCCCGAGGTGGCAACATCAAACAGGTTCTTGCTCAAAAAACGGGTAAGTGGATAGTTAGTCTCAACACGGTGAGCCCGCGGGGCCTGAATGAGACCCTGAGCTTTGCTCCATTTTTATAATATATGTATTTTTATAACATATATATTTTAATTGCTTTTCTTATTTATATAATTGATGTTCTCCTGCCGACTCTGTGTTACGTTTTTCGTGGTATTTGTATAATTAGTCTACCATCTATATGCCTTTTGGCATCTTTTGTTATTTTTGTTTGTAACATTTGTTTTTCTTCTTCAGTGGTTATCCTTCATGGAACTTTATATTTGCTATCATATGGACTTTAATTGGGAGATATATATGGGACCTTACTCTTATTATTCCATCATCTGGACATTGGATGAAGACCTTCATAAATGTGACTTGGACTGTGTTGATCATAATTTTTGACATATGTGGATGACAATTATGTTAATGTCAACTATATGTATGCTACAGGTCAGCATTTGCATTTAGCAGCTTTAATATACTGCTATACACCTGTTATGCACTGTCATGCACTTTCAATATACTGCCATGCTGGGCCTGTTAGATTTACATTGTTTAACAACATTCACTATCTGTGCTTATGACGATTTCTGATACTTACTTTCCTTATTGTCTCATGTCATGATGACTCCAGCGTGAGGCTTTCTACTCGCTGTCTGCCGCTGCGCGCATCCGTTTCGCTGGTCTCCCTCTCTCGGCGCGCGCCCGGGTTATCTCTGGCCCTCCGCTCATTTGCACTTCTGCGCATGCATGGACGGCGTGACGGCGTGGGCACGCGCACGGGGGGCGAGCTCCTGCGGCGCATGCGCCATCGATAGCGCCAGACTTTCCGTACATACAGCCTCACTCCCCAGCAGTGGTCATGTGCTACGTCACGTGACCGCACGTGATAACATATTTAAGGTCCTTACATCCCACAGCAATAGCCTCTTGAGAAAGCCTGCGTGCTGAGGGCGAAACGCGCGTTGAGGCATTTCCTTCCACCGAACCCTTCTCATTTTCAGCATTACTTTACATTCTAGGTAAGGCATTTCCCACTGTCTCTATGGGCGTCTGTCATTCCAGTTGACACTATGTCTTGGATTACTTACTACTATAGCCCATGACTTATATCTATTGGTATATGCCTTGCCTCTTTTTCCCCCCTCCCCCTATCCCCGTTCTATTACCTTCTCAAATTACTAATGGCCTAGGGATGTAGGGGGCTTGATGTACGCTGTATACTCCTGACCATATACACCTGATCACCCAAGCTGTGACCTTTTCTATGTATGTATTTATTATGTGTCATTTAAGTGTTTGATTACTATGTGATACTCATTGTTAATAAGTAATTATTTAATAAACTTATATATACCTGTTGTTACCTCTATACCCCTTAACTTTTCTCCTGTATCAATTATTCTAAATCATGTGGCAAGGCTCGTTAAGGGGTCGATATTGACTTTTAGGATTGCTACATCCTTTAGGTGGCGCCAGAGATAAAGTCCTTTCATTTTGAAGAGGCTATTTGCATATTTAAAGTCCCAGAGCAGCATTGCATTGCCTATAAGTCTCCTTACACCTGCCAGGCACTCTCTGCAACAAGAAACTTCCCCTTTACACCCTTAAAAAGTAGTAATGCCCCGAGTGATTCTTATAAAGTAATAATGCCCTTTCAGTGCCCCTTATTGTGATATTGTCCCGAGTGCCTCCTCAATGCTATAACAGCTCCTGCTCTTCTGGGAAGACTTGCTACCAGATCTTGGAGGCATCTGTGGGAATTTTTGCCCCTTCATTCAAAAGATTATTTGTGGGGTCAGACACTGAGGTTAGGGGAGAGGGACAGCTCTCAATCTCTGCTCAAGTTTATCCCAAAATTGATGGATGGGACTGAGGTCCGGGCTCTGTGCGGCCGGTCATGTTCTTCCAAACTAGACTCTTGTCTGTATGGAGCTTGTGCACTGGGCACAGTCATGGAGAACAGAAAAGGGTCTTCCCCAAAACTGTTCCCACAAAGCTGGAAGCTATAATTGTCCACAATGTCTTGTACTGAAGTATTAAGATTTCCCTTCACTAGAACTAAAGGCTGAGGCCGAGCCCTGATAATAGCCCATAGCCCATAGTGTTACCGTCCTCCACCATCTGTACAGTGGTACAATGCAGTCAGGGGGTAACGCTCTCCTGGAATCACCAAACCCAGACTCCTCCATCAGATGCAGATAGAGAAGTGCGATCCTTCACTGCACAGAACACGTCTCCTCAGAACGCGGCTTTACACTACTCCATCCGAAGCTCGGCATTGTGCTTGGTGATGTAAGGCTGCATGCAGCTTCTCGGTCATGAAGGTCCCGGTGGGGGTGCAGTGTTTGTGCTGATGTTATACCAAAGGAGGTCTGGACTCTGCAGTTATGGAGTCAGCAAAGCGTTGGTGACTTTTCTGCCATCTGCTCCTCAGCACTCAGCCCCCCACTCTGTAACGTTACGGGGCCTCCACTTCATGGCTGAGTTGCTGTGGTTCCTTCCACTTCTCAATAATATCACTCACAGGTGATGGGGGAAGATTCAGGAGGAAGAAATGTCATGATCGCACTTGTTACACCGGCGGCATTCTAACACTGGTGCTTCCCTATAGTTTCCTCCATATTGTGTATGTACAGCTTACTGAGCCATTCAGCTTTTGAGGGTGCAATGACATTTATGGAACAGTCAAGTGTAAATCATTACCTTTATGTTTGACTTTCAGACCATTTTTAGTTTTTCCAGCTGGCTGTCAGTGAATAGGAGCAGTCTCATTCACACTCAGAGGATAGAAATCTGAACACAATCATTACTTCATAGAAGCTTTTGTCACAGAGGATCCAGCAGATCAACAGCCTGAACTCCATACACTGATAGGTTTTATCTGCCCTGATACATTGTAACAACTAATCAGACAGGAGGGAGATTTGTACTCTAGATATGTTTATCTCATGCCACAGACTTATACATAGTAACAAAGCTGTAGCTGTGAGCAGTAGGAGATCTGTACTGATTAAAACAAGAATATTCACATTCACTGACAAGCACAGATCTGTAAAATAATGAGGAATTGAAACCTTGATCATTTTAGAAAGTTCCAGAACTTTCAATTATACAATTAATAAACTTATTTTTTTTACATAACAAAGATAAACTCTGTAAAGAAAAATTTTTGCGATAGTTTTTTTTTTTTTTCCATACATCTGTCACTTTTCTATTGTGGTGATACACGAGGAGCAGAAATATGACCTGCGCCCGCCCCCAGAATAATTTACAGCAAGGTGATTTTTAATCTAATGAAATTACATGACCACGAGATTTATTTATTTATTTTTTTTACACAAAGCTCAAGATTTATTACAAAGCGTTGAACATAATGATATATGGTGGCTGCACAGAAAGCGTCGGAGACTGGAGAAGCGACTGCAGATTTTGGGTGACGCCACTCAGTACGGGTCATTGAACGGATACATGGGGTGTCCAGCATCCCGGGCAACAGACTTTCCATCAACCTGCAAAAAAAAATAAAAAATCTGGTGTGATTCGGGATATATGGCAAAATATAATGCGAGAGGGACAGTCTGAGACAGTGGTCACTACAGGGAATGAAATGTCAGGGAAGATTTGGGGAATTGCATTATGAGCGATTTCTAAATACAGTATTGTAGCTGTTATTTTCACATATTTTATGAATCTTAACATTTACACACAGCACAAAGGTTTATTAGACACTCATCAGCTGTAAAAGGAGTAATTCAGATGATATTGGGGAATTGGTCTTTGTGCGATTCTCCAATATGATCCCTAAAGGAGCTCCAAAAATAAAAGTTTCTATGACTCCATTAAATAAAAGAGTCAGATGCTCAAAATAAGGGCATTGCGATTTTACCTTTCTATAGAGATGAAACATGGCATGGATAGCATCATCCATCAGATCGATATTAAGTTAAAGGGGTTAGAATGGCCTTACAGTGATGTGAGTGAATGCATTATGTTCATCCCTTTTGCTATGACGCCGAAAATATATCTCCCATAAATATCGGATCGATGTAAACCCTAATATTCATCACTGACCACCGGCTCCAAAAGGTTTGCGAAAAGTCCTTTAAACACAGAACACTCCTGTACTTCGCCTCTGAATAAAGGAATCTCAGTCTGGTTGGGTAGTTCCAGAGCATAATACCTCTGCTGTAATTACCTGGTCACTGCAGAAGGTCCCTACTTCAATGGATGTCGAAGTGTCAGCTCTCGCTCACTTCCCCAGTTATAATTAATTCCAAATGATAAAAAGAAAAGAGATGCGCTGCAAACCACTCATAAAATACCAGTGACGACGAAGGAGGCCGTGACCTCGGAAACGCGTCGGATAAGCGCTGGCCTGTTTTTCCCTCAGTGGAATCCCCCAGCTGTTGGGATGTCACACAGAAACTAAGCGCTCACATCCTTGATCATCAGCTATCCTGCAGGTGTGACCGGCCGGCACACCTATCAGGCTGTCTGCAGTCCTTCTCACCCATGATCTTCATCCCTGTATCCACCTAGTGCAACGGCTGCACGTACCTGAAAGTCCGAGTCTCTGCAGCCCTCTATCTCCGGCGTTAACACGCCGTTTGAACCCATTTTCTGCAATACTCACGGCTTGTTCTACAGACTCCAGCACTTGTCCATCATCTCTAGTTGCAGTTGTGACTTCTTCTAAGGACCCCTGGAAGCTGCACGCGTATATCTTTATTTGGACTACCATTTTCTCTTAGACAGGTAGGAATCACTCTCTTGGTATATTATGAGTGGTTTTCAGCGCATCTCTTTTCTTTTTATCATTTCATTATTATTTGCACCAGGGAATACGGTGCTTTGAGATTGCGGCTCTTTGCCTATTTGATCTTACTATAGCAGCAGCGCTACTGCAGATTTTTACATTTTACTTTATAATTAATTCCATATGTTCACTGTGTGAGTGATATGTCCCCTCTCCAGAGATGTCTATATGGATTTTAATTTTTCACTACAACAAAGTGTAATATAAACAGTCGATGTAGCAGAAGGTGATGTGTTTCAGTATGGTTGAGAAGAGAGTGTCATGATGCATCCTGTTCTCCAAAGGACGGTAGGTAAAACCTCCGCAAAGTGCATCATTATAACTTCATTATTGGATTATGATTTAATTACTAAGTGTAAGGGTATGTGCACACATTCAGTACTTGCAGCAGAAAAATCTTCTACAAATACTGAAGTGTTGGCATAAAAAACGCAAAATAAAATTCATGTGTTTTTTACATGCGTTTTTCCCATTCATTAGTCTGGGTGAAATCTGCAGCAAAAACGCTGAAAGAATGGACAAGCTGCAAATGTAAATCTGCAAGTCACATAAAAGCAACGTGTGCATGAGACTTCAGGATTCTCATTCAAGTTGCTGATACTAGGAAATCTTTAAGGTTTTGTAGCAAATCTGCACAGAAAAAAATGTAATGTGCGCATAAACCATAAGGTCACCCCATTTCTCAGATAGTCTCCCCTTCAACCTAACCAAGATTTCAGCAGACTCACCGTGATTAAAGGAATGATGTATCTCCAGTTCTTGTTCAGGGCTCCGATCTGCTTCATCTCTTCTTCTGTCAGGCTGAAATCAAAGACCTGGCCAGGAAACAAGAGAACCCATGAGAGATAAGTAAAAATCACCATCCGTATTAATGTCCACTAGTGTTGAGCGAGCACTAAAATGCTCGGGTGCTCGAAGCTCGGGCCGAGCTCGCCGTGATACTCGGGTGCTCGACCCGAGCAACGAGCCCAATGTTAGTCTATGGGAGACCCGAGCATTTTTGCGGCGGCACCCCCGGCAGTCTGTAGAAAGCCTAAAAAGTGCCCAAAACGATAGGGACAGTGCTCAAAAGACACGGGGACAACATGGGCATCGCCCCAGGAAGCATTTCTGACCCCCAGGTCACTGCTGTCAACAACATGGTCAGAGGTATTAAGCCACTTTTACGGGGTCACAAGAAAACGTTCAAAAACTAAACTGAAAGTGCTTTCCTGTGAAATATGTTAAGGAACATCCTTTCCAGGGTAAAGACTTGTGTGTAAGGTAAAATGAATAACTAAAAACAAAAATACTCCTCCACATCTTGGGCTATGTTCACAAGTAGCATTTTTTATTCGTTTTTGCACTTCTGTATTGCTTTCAACCATGACAAATGCATTCACCGGGAAATGTCATTTTAACATTTTCCAACCTTATCTGGTCATGTGCTGTGTGACACAAGCATACAGTGCTGAAAAGACATGGGAACAGCATGGGGAAGACCCCTGGAAGCATCTCTGACACCCAGGTCACTGCCTAAAAGTGTGCCCATCAGAAGTGATCCTTGCCGCATCAGAAGATGCAGACTTGCAACTATCCCCGTGCAAGTCCTTGTCCCAGGGCAGTGTTCAATTGTACCTCCCCATTCCTTGCAATGCAAGCGCAAGTATGCAGCCTGCCACCCACCCACCCACCCCCAGGCTGACGCCGGCCACCATGTCATGGCTGCGTCGGCAGCCTGGTATCCATACTCAGTCCCCAGCCGCCCAGCGGCCGGGTGTCCACACACGGTCCCCAGCCGCCTGGGGGCGGCCGGGTGTCCATAAACGGTCCCCAGCCGCCCCTATTTCTCCTGTTAACTTCCCCCCACACACTTTTCTTAGCCCGGCCTGCTTTAGAGAGCATTGGACGAGCCCACCAGAGAACCAGAATCCTCCGGTGGGCCCTGGCTTCTCCATCAGGGTAGTTGAGAGTGCCAAGGTGAGGAGCATGATGATGATAGAAGTTAGCATCTGCTTTGTTTTCTTGGAATGCAAGCGTAAGTGTGCAGCCTGCCACCCACCCACCCCCAGGCTGCAATACCATACTGCTTGCTTGCTTGCACTTCAAATTGGGCCTTTTAGGCATGTGGAGGCGGAATCTGGCCACCACGTCATGGCTGTGTCGGCGGCCTGGTATCCATACTCAGTCCCCAGCCGCCGGGTGGCCGGGTGTCCACGCTCGGTCCCCAGACGACTGGGGGCGGCCGGGTGTCCATAAACGGTCCCCAGCCGCCCCTATTTGAAGGACAGCCTAACCACAAACACGTGGACAAGTGAATGTGGCCAGGGATGGTCCATCTCACGCCTTCACACTGGGTTAATATTGTGGAAGCCGGGACACAGTTGGACAATGGGATGCAACACGTCCTCCAGACATAGAGGATTGCGGGTCCTGGGTCAATCAGGCTTCAACACAAAGTTCAAAAGGTAGACAGCAGCAGTGGTCAGCCTCCTACACAACGAGTATATTATTCATGATCATGAGGTCATCCATCTCCTTAGCTTTCTGTTCCTTGGAATCCAAGTGCATGTATGTAGTAGCGGCTAGGCCTGAGGTGGTCAGCGTTTTGGCGCATATCCTACCTCCTCCGAGGATAGCTGGATGTTTTCCTGCTACTATCCCAGTTCTATGACTCCCGTTAAAACAAATCTTCAGGTGATGGATGAGGTGGTGGCAAAGGAGAAAGAGCAGGAGGAACAGGGACCATTCACATCACTATCAGGCCAGTCAACCACACATGTCTTGTAGGATATGTTTCTGTAACAAAAGGAGCGGTTCGGCTACACAGTTATAGGGCATACAGTGAGTGCAATGCCTACCAAAAATTTCATGGCACTCCAATGCCCCTTGGAAGTGACATGGAGGTCAGAGGGCCTTAACTAAACTGTTTTTTCCATTTATGGCAACTGGGTCTCCTGTGCACTGTTGGCCTAAGCAGTGAATGGAAGGCTTTCCAAAAATTATGAGGAACTGCAATGGCCCTTGAAACAGACGTGGATTACAGCGTACTAAAAACCTTCTACCCATTATTGGGGAGTGGGTCTCCCTTAGTGTTCGCCTATGCATTGAAAAGCAAAAGCTGACTAAAATTAGGACGAAATGCAATGCCCGTTGGAAGAGTTATGGAGGTTAGAGTTAATTAAAAACAACATTTCAATGCCCCTTGGAAGAGCTGTGGAGTTCAGAGTGGTTTAACAAGACGGTTTTAATGCCCCTTGGAAGAGACGTGGAGGTCACAGTAGCTTAACAAGACGATTTTAATGCCCCTTGGAAGAGACATGGAGGTCACAGTGGAATAAAAAGACAATATCAATGCCCCTTGAAAGAGACGTGGAGGTCACAGTAGCTTAACAAGACGGTTTTAATGCCCCTTGGAAGAGCTGTGGAGTTCAGAGTGGTTTAACAAGACGGTTTTAATGCCCCTTGGAAGAGTGGTGGAGGTCGCAGTGGAAAAAAAAGACAATATCAATGCCCCTTGAAAGAGACGTGGAGGTCACAGTAGCTTAACAAGACAGTTTTAATGCCCCTTGGAAGAGACGTGGAGGTCACAGTAGCTTAACAAGACGGTTTTAATGCCCCTTGGAAGAGTGGTGGAGGTCGCAGTGGAATAAAAAGACAATATCAATGCCCCTTGAAAGAGACGTGGAGGTCACAGTAGCTTAATAAGACAGTTTTAATGCCCCTTGGAAAAGGCGTGGAGGTCACAGTAGCTTAACAAGACGGTTTTAATGCCCCTTGGAAAAGTGGTGGAGGTCGCAGTGGAATAAAAAGACAATATCAATGCCTCTTGAAAGAGATGTGGAGGTCACAGTAGCTTAACAAGACGGTTTTAATGCCCCTTGGAAGAGACGTGGAGGTCACAGTAGCTTAACAAGACGGTTTTAATGCCCCTTGGAAAAGTGGTGGAGGTCACAGTAGCTTAACAAGACGGTTTTAATACCCCTTGGAAAAGTGGTGGAGGTCACAGTAAAATAAAAAGACAATATCAGTGCCCCTTGAAAGAGACGTGGAGGTCACAGTAGCTTAATAAGACGGTTTTAATGCCCCATGGAAGAGACGTGGAGGTCACAGTACCTTAACAAGACGGTTTTAATGCCCCTTGGAAGAGTGGTGGAGGACGCAGTGGAAAAAAAAGACAATATCAATGCCCCTTGAAAGAGACGTGGAGGTCACAGTAGCTTAACAAGACAGTTTTAATGCCCCTTGGAAGAGACGTGGAGGTCACAGTAGCTTAACAAGACGGCTTTAATGCCCCTTGGAAGAGTGGTGGAGGTCACAGTAGCTTAACAAGACGGTTTTAATGCCCCTTGGAAAAGTGGTGGAGGTCACAGTAGCTTAACAAGACGGTTTTAATGCCCCTTGGAAAAGTGGTGGAGGTCACAGTAGCTTAACAAGACAGTTTTAATGCCCCTTGGAAGAGTGGTGGAGGTCGCAGTGGAAAAAAAAGACAATATCAATGCCCCTTGAAAGAGACGTGGAGGTCACAGTAGCTTAATAAGATGGTTTTAATGCCCCATGGAAGAGACGAGGAGGTCACAGTAGCTTAACAAGACGGTTTTAATGCCCCTTGGAAGAGTGGTGGAGGTCGCAGTGGAATAAAAAGACAATATCAATGCCCCTTGAATGAGACGTGGAGGTCACAGTAGCTTAGCAAGACAGTTTTAATGCCCCTTGGAAGAGCTGTGGAGTTCAGAGTGGTTTAACAAGACGGTTTTAATGCCCCTTGGAAGAGTGGTGGAGGTCGCAGTGGAATAAAAAGACAATATCAATGCCCCTTGAATGAGACGTGGAGGTCACAGTAGCTTAGCAAGACAGTTTTAATGCCCCTTGGAAGAGCTGTGGAGTTCAGAGTGGTTTAACAAGACGGTTTTAATGCCCCTTGGAAGAGTGGTGGAGGTCGCAGTGGAATAAAAAGACAATATCAATGCCCCTTGAAAGAAACGTGGAGGTCACAGTAGCTTAACAAGACTGTTTTAATGCCCCTTGGAAGAGACGTGGAGATCACAGTAGCTTAACAAGACGGTTTTAATGCCCCTTGGAAGAGTGGTGGAGGTCGCAGTGGAATAAAAAGACAATATCAATGCCCCTTGAAAGAGACGTGGAGGTCACAGTAGCTTAACAAGACGGTTTTAATGCCCCTTGGAATAGACGTGGAGGTCACAGTAGCTTAACAAGACGGTTTTAATGCCCCTTGGAAAAGTGGTGGAGGTCACAGTAGCTTAACAAGACGGTTTTAATGCCCCTTGGAAGAGTGGTGGAGGTCGCAGTGGAATAAAAAGACAATATCAATGCCCCTTGAAAGAGACGTGGAGGTCACAGTAGCTTAACAAGACAGTTTTAATGCCCCTTGGAAGAGACGTGGAGGTCACAGTAGCTTAACAAGACGGTTTTAATGCCCCTTGGAAGAGTGGTGGAGGGCGCAGTGGAATAAAAAAGGCAATATCAATGCCCCTTGGAAGAGACATGGAGGTCACAGTAGCTTAACAAGACGGTTTTAATGCCCCTTGGAAGAGTAGTGGAGGTTGCAGTGGAATAAAAAGACAATATCAATGCCCCCTGGAAGAGACGTGGAGGTCACAGTAACTTATCAAGACGGTTTTAATGTCCCTTGGAAGAGTGGTGGACGTAGCAGTGGAATAAAAAGACAATATCAATGCCCCTTGAAAGAGACGTGGAGGTCACAGTAGCTTAACAAGACGGTTTTAATGCCCCTTGGAAGAGCTGTGGAGTACAGAGTGGTTTAACAAGACTGTTTTAATGCCCCTTGGAAGAGTGGTGGAGGTCGCAGTGGAATAAAAAGACAATATCAATGCTCCTTGAAAGAGACATGGAGGTCACAGTAGCTTAATAAGACGGTTTTAATGCCCCTTGGAAGAGTGGTGGAGGTCGCAGTGGAATAAAAAGACAATATCAATGCCCCTTGAAAGAGACGTGGAGGTCACAGTAGCTTAATAAGACGGTTTTAATGCCCCTTGGAAGAGACGTGGAGGTCACAGTAGCTTAACAAGACGGTTTTAATGCCCCTTGGAAGAGTGGTGGAGGTCGCAGTGGAATAAAAAGACAATATCAATGCCCCTTGAAAGAGACGTGGAGGTCACAGTAGCTTAATAAGACGGTTTTAATGCCCCTTGAAAGAGACGTGGAGGTCACAGTAGCTTAACAAGACGGTTTTAATACTCCTTGGAAGAGACGTGGTGTAGCATCGACGTCTCTGCCCACTGCTAGGCAGAGACGCCGTCCCTCTCACCTTCCCGCTCCTGGCGCGGCGTCCTCCTGCGCTCCCCTCCTCGCTGCTGACGGCACGCTCCTTCCCGGGCTCTGTGCTTAGGGCGCGCGCTCCCCCTCTCTTAATGGGACCGCGCGCGCCGTCCTAAGGAGTCCCCGGCCAATGGCCGGAGGACCTCCCATATATAAAGCACCTCCTCCAAAATGGAGGTGCCCGAGCAAAGTTGTTGCAAAGCATACTCACCTCTGCTTCAGCCCTCAGGTCCCGTTGCCAGCCTGACTACCAGTCCTGTCTGCCAGCTTGTCTTCTCTCCAGCCCGACAGTCTGTCTCCAATCATCCGCCAGTCTGTCTATGGGCGAGTCCACCTGCATACCAGGAAGCACCTGCCAGTTATCTGCCTGCTACCTGCCGTACCTGTTAGCCCGCTCACCTGGGAGCGCACGTCTGTTACTCTCCTGCTGGCCTACCTGGAGGCTCTGCCGTCACATGCCGTGACCTCCTGCCTGCTAGCCAAGAGACTTCTACCTGTTCTGCGGTCACATGCTGTGACCACCTGCCTGCTAGCCAAGAGACTTCTACCTGTTCTGCCGTCACATGCTGTGACCACCTGTCTGTTAGCCAAGAGACTTCTACCTGCTCTGCCGTCACTTGCCGTGACCACCTGCCTGCTAGTCAAGAGACTTCTTCCGTCACGTACCGTGACCACCCGTCAGCTAACCCAGAGACTGCTGCCTGCCTGTTGTGTCCACCCGCTATACCGTTCAGTCCCAGCTATCTGACCTGTGGGAGCCACCTGCTCTTTTACAAGGTCGTCCCCAGAGTAGCACCTGCCCCTCTGGCTCCCTCCTTGTTCCACGGCACAGAGGTTCCACCACCCGGACCCGTTACACGTGGAGGTCGCAGTAGTTTAACAAGACGGTTTTAATGCCCGTTGGAAAAGAGGTGGAGGTCACAGAAGCTTAACAAGACAGTTTTAATGCCCCTTGGAAAAGTGGTGGAGGTCGCAGTAGCTTAACAAGACGGTTTTAATGCCCCTTGGAAAAGTGGTGGAGGTCACAGTAGCTTAACAAGACGGTTTTAATGCCCCTTGAAAGAGACGTGGAGGTCACAGTAGCTTAACAAGATGGTTTTAATGCCCCTTACAAGAGCCATACAGTACAGCATCTTAAAAACATTATTCCCATTATTGGGGAGTGGGTCTCCCATAGTCTTTGCTTATGCCTTCCAAGCAAAAGCTGCCAAAAATTAGGACGGAGGAACTTGCAATGCCCCTTACAAGAGCCATGCAGTACAGCATATTACAAACATTATTCCCATTATTGGGGAGTGGGTCTCCCATAGTCTTTGCCTATGCCTTCCAAACAAAAGCTGCCAAAAATTAGGAGGAAATGCAATGCCCGTTCGAAGAATCGTGGAGGTTAGAGTTAATTAAAAACAAGATTTCAATGCCCCTTGGAAGAGCTGTGGAGTTCAGAGTGGTTTAACAAGATGCTTTTAATGCCCCTCGGAAGAGACGTGGAGGTCCCAGTAGCTTAACAAGATGGTTTTAATGCCCCTCGGAAGAGACGTGGAGGTCGCAGTAGCTTAACAAGACGGTTTTAATGCCCCTTGGAAAAGTGGTGGAGGTCACAGTAGCTTAACAAGACGGTTTTAATGCCCCTTGGAAAAGTGGTGGAGGTCGCAGTAGCTTAACAAGACGGTTTTAATGCCCCTTGGAAAAGTGGTGGAGGTCACAGTAGCTTAACAAGACGGTTTTAATGCCCCTTACAAGAGCCATACAGTACAGCATCTTAAAAATATTATTCCCATTATTGGGAGTGCGTCTCCCACAGTCTTTGCTTATGCCTTCCAAGCAAAAGCTGACAAAAATAAGGACGGAGGAACTTTCAATAATGGCAACACGGACCACGGTCACCCTGGTGGTATAGTGGTGGTGGAGGCTGAGGATAAGGAGAAGAACATAAAACAGCCGAAATGAGGAAGCGTATACCCATGTGTGGGTGTGAAGCGGTGCATGTGAATACACCTCCCGAAATAACACAGTGGATTTGACTTTATGTTACTCTGCTGTCATTTGGTGGTGATGAGAAGTCTGGCCCAATCCAGCCCTTGTTCATTTTGATAAGGGTCAGCTTGTCAGCATTGTCAGTTGACAGGCGAGTGCGCTTATCAGTTATAATTCCCCCAGCGGCACTAAAAACACGCTCCGATAACACGATAGCGGCAGGGCAGGCCAGGACCTCCAAGGCGTACAGAGCGAGTTCATTCCAAGTGTCCAGCTTGGATACCCAATAATTAAAAGGCACAGAGGAATCACGGAGGACGCTGGTATGGTCGGCAAGGTACTCACTCACCATCTTTTGAAACTTTCCACTCCTTGTGAGAGTACCCCGCGCCTCAGGGTCTGTCCGAAGGGAGGGTCTGAGAAAACTGCCCCAGAACGTTGACAGTGTTCCCCTGCCTCTGCTGGATTGGAGTTGCATCTCTCTCGCATGTACGCCTTGGTTGGGCAACAAACTGGGACCTCTGCCGCTAGTGTGTTCAGATGGGAATTTTTTTAACAGTTCTGCAGCAAGGGCCTTCTGGTACTGCCCCATTTTTGTAGACCTCTCCACCTCAGGAATAAGAGAGTGAAAGTTCTCCTTGTAGCGGGGGTCTAAAAGTGTCACCAACCAGTAATGACTGTCACCCAACATTTTGACAATGCGAGGGTCACGGTTAAGGCAGCGTAACAAAGTCAGCCATGCGTGCCAGACTAGTAAAGGGCAAGACTTCCGTGTCCTCACCAAGATGACGACTGACCATGCTCTCCTCCTCCTCCCCCCTGTCCTCAGGCCACCCACGCTGAACCGACGGTATGATAGTTGTACAGGTACTACCGTCTACAGTGCATGATACAAGCTCCTGGTCTTCCTCCTCCTCCTCCTCTCCCTCATTGTCCCCCAATGCACATTGGGATGAGATGAGGCTGGGCTTTGTGTAATCGACCGCTACGGCATCTTGATCCATCTCATCATACTCTGGCTGCAATGCCTCCTCTTTAATTCTCTGCAGAGAGCGTTGCAAAAGACAGACAAGTGGAATGCTGACGCTAATGATGGCGTCATCGCCACTCACCATCTTGGTGGACTCCTCAAAGTTTGTCAAGATGGTACATATGCAACACAGCAAGGGAGGCGGAAGCTGTAGCCGACTTGCGAAAATGAGCTGACAGGCGGAGCACTTTGACGAGCAGATCTAGCAACTCGGGGTACGATTTAAGAAACCGCTGAACCACGAGGTTAAGCACATGAGTCAGGCATGGTACGTGTGTGATCTCACCTCGCCTCAGAGCCGCCACCAGGTTACGGCCATTGTCACACATGACCATGCCTGGGTGTAGGTTCAGCGGTCTCAGCCACAGATCTGCCTGCTCTTTCACAGCTATCCACAACTCACAAGCAGTGTGAGGTTTATCACCTAAGCTCATGAGTTTCAGCACAGCCTGTTGCCGCTTGGCGGAGGCAGTACTGCAATGCTTCCAGCTTGTAACTGATGTGGTGATATCTGAGATGGAGGCTGAACATGAGGAGGAGGAGGATGCACAGGAGCTGTACACTGTGGGGGCAACTCTGACTGACATAGGGCCCACAATCCTCAGTGTGGGGAGGATGTGTTCCGTCCCAAGGTCCGACTGGGTCCCGGCTTCCACTATGTTTACCCAGTGTGCCGTCAGGGAGATGTACCGTCCCTGGCCACAAGCACTTGTCCACGTGTCCATTGTCAGGTGGACTCTCCCAATAACTGCGTTGTTGAGGGCACGGCAGATGTTTTGGGACACGTGCTTGTGTAGTGCGGGGATGGCACACCGGGCAAAATAGTGTCGGCTGGGGACAGAGTACCGAGGGACGGCCACCGCCATAAGGTTGCGGAAGGATTCCGTCTCCACCAGCCTAAAAGGCAGTATTTCCAACGCAAGCAGTCGTGAAATGTGCCAATTTAGGACTGTGGCCTGTGGGGCATTAGCTGCGAATTTCCGCTTTTGTTCAAAGGTCTGGGATATGGACAATTGAACGCTGCGGTGGGACGTGGACGTGGACGTTGATGCTGTTTCTTGAGAAACTGCCATAACAAGTGAAGACTGAGAGGAGGGGGCATCTTTACATGCAGTATGTAGCGCCGGCGTCCCTGCCCTCTGCTAGGCAGGGACGCTGTTCCCCTCACCTCTCTGCTCCGTGCCCGGCGTCCTCCTCCCGCTCTGCTGGCAGCGCGCGCTCCTTCCCGGCCACTGTGCTTAGGGCGCGCGCTCTCCCTCCCTCTTAAAGGGGCCGCGCGCGCCGTCCTAAGGAGTCCCCGGCCAATGGCCGGAGGACTTCACCATATATAAGGCACCTCCTCCAAAATGGAGGTGCCCGAGCAATGTTGTTGCACTGTTCATTACTCTGCTTCAGCCCTCAGGTCCCGTTGCCAGTTACCTGCCAGATACCTGCCAGATTCCTGCCAGCTTGCTGTCTTATTCCTGCTTGATATTCTGCTACCTGCCTGCTAGCCTGAGGTCCGACGGTCTGCCTTACTACTCCTGTCAGTCTGTCTAAGGACCAGCTTGCCCGCTCACCTGGGAGCGCACATCAACTACCTGCCTGCTTGCCTGAGGTCCGACGGTCTGCCTTCCAACTCTTGTCAGCCTGTCTATGGACCAGCTTGCCCGCTCACCTGGGAGCGCACATCTGCTACCTGCCTGCTAGCCTACCTGGAGGCTCTGCCGTCACGTGCTGTGACCACCTGCCTGTCCAGTGACTCCTGCCCGCTCACCTGGGAGCGCTCATCTGCTGCCTGTCTGCTAGCCTACCTGGAGGCTCTGCCGTCACGTGCTGTGACCACCCGCCTGTCCAGAGACTTCTGCCCGCTCACCTGGGAGCGCTCATCTGCCGCCTGTCTGTTGGTCTTCCTGGAGGCTCCGCCGTCACATGCTGTGACCACCCGTTTATCCAGAGACTCTCGCCTGCTCACCTGGGAGCTC
This sequence comes from Phyllobates terribilis, assembly GCF_046119375.1. Lineage (NCBI taxonomy): Eukaryota > Metazoa > Chordata > Amphibia > Anura > Dendrobatidae > Phyllobates > Phyllobates terribilis. The sequence goes on along the minus strand of NW_027362768.1, from coordinate 158,801,686 downwards.
ACGTCTACCATCAGCCGCCACAGGTCGTACCAACCCTTTACCCAGAGACTGCCCCGGTCACTTCCCGTGACCATCTGCCCGTTCACCCAGAGACTGCCCCGGTCACTTGTCGTGACCATCTGCCCGTTTACCCAGAGACTGCCCCGGTCACTTGCCGTGACCATCTGCCCGTTCACCCAGAGACTGCCCCGGTCACTTGCCGTGACCATCTGCCCGTTCACCCAGAGACTGCCCCGGTCACTTGCCGTGACCATCTGCCCGTTCATCCAGAGACTGCCCCGGTCACTTGCCGTGACCTCCTGCCCGTTCTTCTAGAGACTGTCCCGGTCACCTGCTGTGACTGCCTGCCTGGTCGCCACCCGCTCCCTTACAAGGACCGCCCCCTTGTATAGTAGCATAGTAGCTCAGAGGTTCCGCCTCCCAGACCCGTTACACAGTATGGACACTGGATTGCCTTGCAAACACAACAGGGGGCTCTATTGCACGCACAACAGCGGAAGAAGCAGTGGTGAAACCCGCTGACACTGGTCGTGGACCCTGGGGTTCGCCCCACAAAGTCGGGTGCTTTGCTGCCATGTGCCTGATCATGCTGGTGGTGGTCAGGCAGGTAGTTTTGTCACCCCTGCTGATGCTGGCATGGCAGGTGGTACAAATGGCCTTTTTGGGGTTATCAGCAGTCTTTAAAAAAATTCCAGACTCTGGAAGACCTACAGGTTGTACTGGCAACGTCCCTCGTGTTGGTGTTACGGGGAACTGTTGCCTGCCTTCTGTGTGCGGCCACCACTCTGCCTCCCTGACCCTGTGTGCTGCTGGCCTCGCTCTGCATGTCCTCCTGCCACGTTGGGTCAGTTACTAGATCATCCACCACCTCCTCCTCTTCCACTTGCGTACCACGATCCTCCTCCTCACTTCCTGGCAATTTTGTCTCGTCATCGTCCACCTCTTGTGACAAACTGCCAGCGTCGACTTCCTGTGGCCGTGGCTGTTCAAATATTTGGCCATCGCTACATGGGATCTCCTCTTCCACCACTTCAAGCGGAGCAGGCGAGGGGCCCAAATATGGAAATGGACCAATGAACAGCTCTTTAGAGTGTCCAAGTGTGGGATCAGTTGCTGTCTGATGACACTCGGCATGGTGGGAGGAGGGAGCATCAGGGTGAGGAGGAGTATGCGGTCGAGACTCACGGCTACTAAGATTTGACCGTGTGGAAGACAGACCGGAGGTGGTGGTGCCCAGGTGACTGGAAGTATTATCTGCTATCCAATTAATAACCTGTTCACACTGATCAGTTCGCAATACTGGTGTTGTTCTGTGCTTCCCTATTAATTCGGTCAAGAACTGGAAGCGAAAAGATGTGGCTGCTGGTTGTGGCATATTTTCACCTTGGCCACGGCCCCGTCCTCTGCATGCAACATCTCCAGAACGTCCACTTCCACGTCCCTTGCCACGCGCCTTGCCCATTGTAAAGGAAGTAAAATAGCTTACACTCACACTATCAATGGAAAAAGGGTAATAAAAAGTAGATTAGAACCGTGGAAGAGGAAAACCATAGTTCTATTTCTCTGGCCTACACCCGACTCTTTTATACAATCTGAACAATCAGGGAGAAAATATTACTGTTTTTCTTTACGGAAAAAATAACAAAAGCTGAATAATAGAGATTTTTTTACCGTGGAATGGCAAAACCACAGTTATAATTTACTGGTGTACAGTCTTGCCTAAAAACACAGCCATGAATAAAGAATGGTACCAGAATGTCCTCCAAGAGCAACTTCTCCCAACCGTCCAAGAGCAGTTTGGCGCCCAATAATGCCTTTTCCAGCATGATGGAGCACCTTGCCATAAAGCAAAGGTGATAACAAAATGGCTCATGGAACAAAATATAGAGATTTTGGGTCCATGACCTGGAAACTCCCCAGATCTTAATCCCATTGAGAACTTGTGGTCAATCATCAAGAGACGGGTGGACAAACAAAAACCAACAAATTCTGGCAAAATGCAAGCATTGATTATGCAAGAATGGACTGCTATCAGTCAGGATTTGGTCCAAAAGTTGATTGAGAGCATGCCAGGGAGAATTACAGAGGTCTTGAAGAAGAAGGGGCAACACTGCAAATATTGACTTGCTGCATTAACTCATTCTGTCAATATAACCTATTGGTACTCATAATATGATTGCAATTATATTTCTGTATGTGATATAAACATCAGACAAATACTAATAAAAACCAGAGGCCAGCAGATCATGTGAAAATATAATTTTGGTGTCATTCTCAAAACTTTTGGCCATGACTGTATACCAGACTTTTTTAAATATATATATTTGCGGCTGAACAGTGAGCGACACACTCAAACTGTTTTATTTTTAGCTGCAAATGGCCCAAAAGTGGATAATACAGAGGTTTGAACCGTGGAATTGCAAAACCACACTTCTGTTTCTCTGGCCTACACCAGACTATTTTCAACAGATATATTTGTGTCGGAACTGTCACAGACACACTTTTTTTTTTTTGGGGGGGGGGAGGGGGGACACACCAAAAGGTTAATAAGACGGGTATTTGTACAGAGTGAAGGAGGAAAAAAAAAAAGAGGATTTATTTGAAAAAAAAAAAGGATTTTTCCTGGCCCCCGAGACCTGGTGCTAAGTCCAGCAATTTCAGCAACAGGAGCACACAGGACTGTAATGCAGCGTTTGCTGGTATAACCACTGCGTCTCCTATACAGCCTGCCTGCCTGATATCTGGGATGTATATTAGTCCTGAGAAGGACTGTTTGTTTGATCTGGCAGCCTTTACAGACCCTACACTAACTATTTTGCAGGATATATCTCTCCCTAAATCAGCAGCGCTGTCCCTACACTGTCTGATCCGGAGCGACTGTGTCCAAGATGGCGGCGCCCGGTTTTAAATACTCGAGGTTACGCTGCGCGGCCAGCCAATCACTGTAATGCTCACAACCAACATGGCTGCGGCATTACAGTGACTGGCAGGCAATCCCTGCATGTTCATTGGCTCTGTAAAGAGCGCCGAACATGTAGGGCGGAGACCCGAGTCCAGCCCGAGTAACCCGGAAATGCTCGGTGCTCGCCGAACATCCCGAGTAGCGTGATGCTGGGGCGAGTACCGAGCAGTGTCGAGCATGTTCGCTCAACACTAATGACCACCCATATCTGCCACTATATCAGCCAGGCAGGATGTAGATATTGATGTGAACAGTGATCTGGATCCAAAGGCCTCCATAATCTCCATCCCTTTAATGTTTTGAAATAAGAAAGGTTACAGTAACCCAATGTATACCGTGCCCAAATCATGATCATGGCTAAAATGCCAGCGGCGATCTGACTCGTATTGACCCATCTAAAGTTATATTTGTGTCCTCTTCAGCCGCTGTGAAACTAACTCCCAATGTGCTCTTCCAGTGATATGACTTGCTGGGATTTGTAGTTTCACAGCTGCTGGATAGACCACCGAGTCCTATACTGTATATATTATACAGATGTGTGCTCACCTGAAAATTCTGCAGGATCCGGGAAGGGGTGACGCTCTTTGGGATGGTAACGACTCTCCTCTGCACCTGAAACCTGGAATATAAAGACGGCCGCCATATAACTATTTATAGTTAACTACATCCCAGGGGATCAAATATCGACGTGTTGATAAAAATCACATATTTTGTGAATGCCCTAAACCAAATAGCCATCGGTAGAACAATTATTTACCACCTCGACTGGGTGCAGGTATGGGGGACCCCACAGAACAACAGCCAATAGCAATTGTATTACTAATAAGGAATATAGAGGCACAGAGCCAATCGCTCCAGGTAATGACCCAGTGCAACGTGTTTCTTGTTGTCTTGCCATGTACCTGAGAAGGATTTGGGCCTCAGATTTGGAGTATTTCTTTGCCATCTCCAAGATGCAGGGCTCCTCCAGCAGGACCGGGTCCTCAGGTTTTCTCCAGCTGCGATCAGGAGATCCAAGCGGACTGTAACCCGTAAAGACAAGACCGTTCTTGTGACAGAAAGCGATGAGCTCATTCTGAGCCAGGTACGGGTGACACTCCACCTGTACACACGAGGCAACCACATGAGGTGAAGGCCAGACACCAGACAAGGGTCCCACCTGCAGAACCACCATCCGGGGCCACGCGAGACCTTACCAGGTTCATACCTGCAGCACAGCCGGCTTCACAGCAGCGGCGCTCAGGATGTCCTCAATCTGCCTCTTGTTGAAGTTGGACAGACCGATGGCCTTGGTCAGACCCTTCTCCACCAGCTTCTCCATGGCCTTCCACGTGTCTTTGTAGTCGGTGTAGTCATACTGCAGGGAGCCGTCCGGGTTTTGTGGAAAGATATTATCTCCTCTCCTGAAGCAAAGGATGTGATGATGTGAAGGAGGATTACTGGATTGTGCTACAAGTGCTGCAATACCTCAAATCTGTACATATATTACCTCCAGACAACACAGCTGACCTCACCACCGCTCCCATCTGCCATCCACAACCAATCACCTTCACCTCTAGCCCATTAATCCCTGCTTCACCCCAGTCCATTGATCCATTCTTTACCCCTAGGCCATTAATTCCCTCCTCCACACCTATTCAACTGATTCTTCCTCCAACCCTCGGCCATTGATCATCCTTCACCCTGAGCCCAATGATCCCTCCTTCATCCCCAGCTCCATGAGCCATCCTTCACCCCAAGACCATTAATTCCACCCTCCACCCCTAGCCACTTGATCCATTGTCCACTAATAGCCTATTGATCCATCCTTCACCCACAGATCATTGATTCCTCTTTCACCCCCAGCTCACTGATCCATCCTTCACCCCTATGACATTAATTCCATCCTCCACACCCATCCAATTGATTCCTCTTTTACGCTTCACCCATTGATCCCTCCTTCGCACCAGCCTATTGATCCCTCCTTTACCCAGCCCATTGATCCCATCTCCGCACCAGCCCATTGATCCCTCATTCACCCCTAGCCCATTGATCCCTCCTTCGCCCCAAATCCATTGATCCCTCCTTCACCCCAAACCCATTGATCTCTGTTTCGCCCCAGCCCATTGATCCCTCATTCACCCCTAGCCCATTGATCCCTCCCTCGCCCCAAATCCATTGATCCCTCCTTCGCCCCAAACCCATTGATCCCTCCTTCGCCCCAAACCCATTGATCTCTGTTTCGCCCCAGCCCATTGATCCCTCCTCGCCCCAAGCCCATTGATCCTTCCTTCGCCCCAGCCCATTGATCCCTCCTTTGCTCCAAGCCCTTTGATCCCTGCTTTGCCCCAAGACCATTGATTCCTCCTTCGCCCCAAGCCAATTGATTCAACCTTCACTCCAAGCCCACTGATCCCTCCTTCACCCCACCACATTGATCCCACCTTCACCCCACCCCATTGATCCCTCCTTCGCCCCAGCCCATTGATCCCTCCTTCGCCCCAGCCCATTGATCCCTCCTTCGCCCCAGCCCACTGATCCCTCCTTCGCCCCAGCCCATTGATCCCTCCGTTACCCCAGGTCATTGATCCCTCCTTCACTCCACCCCATTGATCGTTCCCTTGCCCCAGCCCATTGATCCCTCTTTCACCCCAGCCCATTGATCCCTCTTTCGCCCAAGCCCAATGATCCCTCCTTTACCCCAGTCCATTGATCCTTCCTTTACCCCAGCCCATTGATCCCTCCTTTACCCCAGCCCATTGATCCCTCCTGTACCCCAGGCCATTGATCCCTCCTTCGTCCCACCCCATTGATCCCTTCTTCGACCCACCCCATTGATCCCTCCTTCGCCCCAGCCCATTGATCCCTCCTTCACCCCACCCCACTGATCCCCTCCTTCGCCCCAGCCCATTGATCCTTCCGTCACCCCACCACATTGATCCCACCTTCGCCCCTAAGCCCATTGATCCCTCCTTCGCCCCAAGGTCATTGATCCCTCCTTCGCCCCACCACATTGATCCCACCTTCACCCCAAGCCCATTGTTCCCTCCTTCGTCCCAAGACCATTGATCCCTTCTTTGCCCCAAGCCCATTGATTCCTCCTTCACCCCACCACACTGATCCCACCTTCACCCCAAGCCCATTGATCCCTCCTTTACCCCAGCCTATTGATCCCTCCTTCGCCACAGCCCATTGATCCCTCCTTTACCCCAGCCCATTGTTCCCTCCTGTACCCCAGGCCATTGATCCCTCATTCGCCCCACCCCATTGATCCCTTCTTCGCCCCAGTCTATTGATCCCTCCTTCACCCCACCCCACTGATCCCTCCTTCACTCCAGCCCATTGATCCCTCCTTCACCCTACCACATTGATCCCACCTTCACGCCAGCCCATTGATCCCTCTTTCGCCCAAGCCCACTGATCCCTCCTTTACCCCAGTCCATTGATCCTTCCTTTACCCCAGCCCATTGATCCCTCCTTTACCCCAGCCCATTGATCCCTCCTGTACCCCAGGCCATTGATCCCTCCTTCGTCCCACCCCATTGATCCCTTCTTCGACCCACCCCATTGATCCCTCCTTCGCCCCAGCCCATTGATCCCTCCTTCACCCCACCCCACTGATCTCCTCCTTCGCCCCAGCCCATTGATCCTTCCGTCACCCCACCACATTGATCCCACCTTCGCCCCTAAGCCCATTGATCCCTCCTTCGCCCCAAGGTCATTGATCCCTCCTTCGCCCCACCACATTGATCCCACCTTCACCCCAAGCTCATTGTTCCCTCCTTCGTCCCAAGACCATTGATCCCTTCTTTGCCCCAAGCCCATTGATTCCTCCTTCACCCCACCACACTGATCCCACCTTCACCCCAAGCCCATTGATCCCTCCTTCGCCCCAGCCCATTGATCCCTCCTTTACCCCAGCCCATTGTTCCCTCCTGTACCCCAGGCCATTGATCCCTCATTCGCCCCACCCCATTGATCCCTTCTTCGCCCCAGTCTATTGATCCCTCCTTCACCCCACCCCACTGATCCCTCTTTCACTCCAGCCCATTGATCCCTCCTTCACCCTACCACATTGATCCCACCTTCGCCCCAAGCCCATTGATCTCTCCTTCGCCCCAAGCCCATTGATCCCTCCTTTGCCCCAAGCCCATTGATCCCTCCTTCACCCCTAGGCCACTGATTCCATTCGCCACCCCTATACAGTTGATTCCTCCTTCACCCTTCACTTATTGATCCCTCCTTCGCCCCAGTCCATTGATCCCTCCTTCACCCCAGCCCATTGATCCCTTCTTCACCCCGGCCCATTGATCTCTCCTTCGCCCCAGCCCATTGATCCCTCCTTCGCCCCAGCCCATTGATCCCTCCTTCACCCCAGCCCATTGATCCCTCCTTCGCCCCAAAGCCCATTGAACCATTCTTCGCCCCAAGCCAATTGATCCCTCTTTCACCCCTAGGCCACTGATTCCATTCTCCACCCCTATCCAATTGATCACTCCTTCGCCCCAAACCCATTGATCCCTCCTTCACCCCACCCCATTGATCCCCCCTTCACCCCACCCCATTGATCCCTCCTTCACCCCTAGGCCACTGATTCCATTCTCCACCCCTATGCAATTGATCCCTCCTTTATCCCAGCCCATTGATCCCTACTTCACCCCAGCCCATTGATCCCTCCTTCGCCCCAGCCCATTGATCCCTCCTTCGCCCCAGCCCATTGATCCCTCCTTCACTCCACCCCACTGATCCCTCCTTCGCCCCAGCCCATTGATCCCTCCTTCACCCCACCACATTGATCCCACCTTCGCCCCAAGCCCATTGATCCCTCCTTTGCCCCAAGCCCATTGATCCCTCCTTCACCCCTAGGCCACTGATTCCATTCTCCACCCCTATCCAGTTGATTCCTCCTTCACCCTTCACTTATTGATCCCTCCTTCGCCCCAGTCCACTAATCCCTCCTTCACCCCACCACATTAATCCCACCTTCGCCCCAAGCCCATTGATCCCTCCTTCGCCCCAAGCCCATTGATCCCTCCTTCACCCCACCACATTGATCCCAACTTCGCCCCAGCCAATTGATCCCTCCTTTGCCCCAAGCTCATTGATCCCCCCTTCACCCCAGCCCATTGAACCCTTCTTTGCCCCAAGCCAATTGATCCCTCTTCACCCCTAGGCCACTGACTCCATTCTCCACCCCTATCCAATTGATCCCTCCTTCGTCCCAAGCCCATTGATCCCTCCTTCACCCCACCCCATTGATCCCTCCTTCACTCCACCCCATTGATCCCTCCTTCACCCCTAGGCCACTGAATCCATTCTCCACCCCTATCCAATTGATCCTCCTTCATCCCCAGCCCATTGATCCCTACTTCACCCCAGCTCATTGATCCCTCCTTTGCCCCAGCCCACTGATCCCTCCTTTACCCCAGCCCACTGATCCTTCCTTTACACCAGCCCATTGATCCCTCCTTTACCCCAGGCCATTGATCCCTCCTTGGCCCCCCCCATTGATCCCTCCTGCGCCCCAGCCCACTGATCCCTCCTTCGCCCCAGCCCACTGATCCCTCCTTCGCCCCAGCCCATTGGACCCTCCTTCGCCCCAGCCCATTGGACCCTCCTTCGCCCCAGCCCATTGGACCCTCCTTCGCCCCAGCCCATTGGACCCTCCTTCGCCCCAGCCCATTGGACCCTCCTTTGCCCCAGCCCATTGGACCCTCCTTTGCCCCAGCCCATTGGACCCTCCTTCGCCCCAGCCCATTGGACCCTCCTTCGCCCCAGCCCATTGGACCCTCCTTCGCCCCAGCCCATTGGACCCTCCTTTGCCCCAGGCCATTGGACCCTCCTTCGCCCCAGCCCATTGGACCCTCCTTCGCCCCAGCCCATTGGACCCTCCTTCGCCCCAACCTATTCATCCCTCTTTCGCCCCAGCCCATTGATCCCTCCTTCACCGCACCCCATTGATCCCTCCTTCGCCCCATCCATCTTCCATCCTTAGCCTATCTATTCACTTACTTGAAGGCATACGGCCAGTGCATAAGGTACAGGTCCAGGTAGTCAAGCTGCAGATCTGTCAGGGTCTTCTTCAACGCTCCTTCTACATCCTCCGGGTGATGCTTGTTATTCCACAGCTTGGAGGTGACAAATATGTCTTCTCTTTTTAGACCCTGGAAACAATATCAGCGATAATGATATTTACTGGAGAAAAAACATATCAGAGACCTGCAAGTAGCCAAACTTTACCTGATCAGAGCAGAGACTCATTTTTATGGCTTCTCCTACTTCTGTCTCGTTTCCATACACAGAGGCGCAGTCTATGTGACGATATCCAACTCCTAGTGCGTATTTTACGGCATCTCTCACCTGTCAGCAGGAGAACAGTCAGTAATACACAGGAAAATGTTGGGACTTATCAGAGGGTCATAAACATAGAAAAACACTGAAATGATCTTGTGGAGATCTGTATGTGCACGTGGTGTGTATTCAGCGGAAAGGCTAATGCTGGGCATGAATATTAGCTGCCAGCACCCCTACTGCAATGTTAGAGAGGAAGCTGCTGCTCCCCATCACTGCAGCCATGTTATCTAGGGGACGACCTTATTACTCTGAAGGTGGTTGGGGAGAACCAGTAAAGGAAGTGATGCTTCAGGAGTTCAAAATGCAATGATGTAGTACATGTATTTCACCACCAGAGGGCGCTAATGACCAATCTCCAGAGTAGTCACTGATTAAGGGTCGCTATTATCACAATGGATCTAAGAAGCATTATATAGGGAATATCCCATATAAAAGGGACATTGTGACAGCAGCGGAATCCAACACAGATCTGTGTAGTCATCAATCATATTCATTTATTAAACATAAAATGCACCTTTTTTCCTTCATGAAAAAGCATCAATGGCAATGTGATCCATCATCACTACTACAAGGGTATAAAGGACAAAGAGCGATGCCTTCTACAGAAATCAATAGAATTGGTGACTGAACAAAAAAACACTAATATTCCAGAACCATCCAAAGCTGCAGTTGTCAGCTTTCTTGTCATGTTATATTTATTACACATTAAGAGCTGCAGTCACAATTCTGCTGATGAAAAACACGGAAGAACCACATGGTGCATTATAAGGTAAAGTGGGAAAATGTGTATTGAAGGCTGACGAGCACCAGTCTACTGGCAATCACCTCTACTGGAAAATGTGAATGCGGATAAGGAAGAAAAAGCTCAAGTATTGTCACTACACAGTGACAACACCAGCAGAATAGTGAGTGCAGCTCTGGGGTATAATACAGGATGTAACTCAGGATCAGGACAGGATCAGTAATGTAATGTATGAACATAGTGACTGCACCAGCAGAATAGTGAGTGCAGCTCTGGAGTATAATACAGGATGTAACTCAGGATCAGTACAGGATCAGTAATGTAATGTATGTACACAGTGACTGCACCAGGAGAATAGTGAGTGCAGCTCTGGAGTATAATACAGGATGTAACTCAGGATCAGGACAGGATCAGTAATGTAATGTATGTACACAGTGACTGCACCAGGAGAATAGTGAGTGCAGCTCTGGGGTATAATACAGGATGTAACTCAGGATCAGGACAGGATCAGTAATGTAATGTATGAACATAGTGACTGCACCAGCAGAATAGTGAGTGCAGCTCTGGAGTATAATACAGGATGTAACTCAGGATCAGTACAGGATCAGTAATGTAATGTATGTACACAGTGACTGCACCAGGAGAATAGTGAGTGCAGCTCTGGAGTATAATACAGGATGTAACTCAGGATCAGGACAGGATCAGTAATGTAATGTATGTACACAGTGACTGCACCAGCAGAATAGTGAGTGCAGCTCTGGAGTATAATACAGGAGGTAACTCAGGATCAGTACAGGATCAGTAATGTAATGTATGTACACAGTGACTGCACCAGCAGAATAGTGAGTGCAGCTCTGGAGTATAATACAGGAGGTAACTCAGGATCAGTACAGGATCAGTAATGAAATATATATACACAGTGACTGCACCAGCAGAATAGTGAGTGCAGCTCTGGAGTATAATACAGGATGTAACTCAGGATCAGTACAGGATCAGTAATGTATGTACACAGTGACTCCACCAGCAGAATAGTGAGTGCAGCTCTGGAGTATAATACAGGATATAACTCAGGATCAGTACAGGATCAGTAATGTAATGTATGTACATAGTGACTGCACCAGCAAAATAGTGAGTGCAGCTCTGGAGTATAATACAGGAGGTAACTCAGGATCAGTACAGGATCAGTACAGGATCAGTAATGTAATGTATGAACACAGTGACTGCACCAGCAGAATAGTGAGTGCAGCTCTGGGGTATAATACAGGATGTAACTCAGGATCAGTACAGGATCAGTAATGTAATGTATGTACACAGTGACTCCACCAGCAGAATAGTGAGTGCAGCTCTGGAGTATAATACAGAATGTAACTCAGGATCAGTACAGGATCAGTAATGTAATGTATGTACACAGTGACTGCACCAGCAGAATAGTGAGTGCAGCTCTGGAGTATAATACAGGATGTAACTCAGGATCAGTACAGGATCAGTAATGTAATGTATGTACACCGTGACTGCACTAGCAGAATAGTGAGTGCAGCTCTGGAGTATAATACAGGATGTAACTCAGGATCAGTACAGGATAAGTAATGTAAAGTATGTACACAGTGACTGCACCAGCAGAATAGTGAGTGCAGCTCTGGAGTATAATACAGTATGTGACTAGCCCAGGGGAATGGGGATGACTCGGTACCCGGCCCGTACCCTGGGGTCAGCTTTTAAAAGGGTGGTTTGGTTTACTAATTTTATGGAAGTTCGTGACGCCACCTGTGGTTTCTGGTGAGAATCACCAGCGCTGCGGCAGTCCGCTGAGGCCGGTGATAAGGCAGCTCGATGGTACAGCTCCCCACAGGTGGAGCTAGGCCTCAGGGCAGTTTATGGAGAGGGGGATGCAGGACAGGCGAGACCCAGCCGGGTCAGAGCAAGAACAGGGACTGACACGACAATCACTGCAGTACCTTTTACTGGTGGTAATTCAGGCACATCCCGGAGCACTGTAGGGTGAAGGGTGCATGTCAGGATCTTCCCCAATGAGCGGGTGTAGGGCCTCCTGTTTCTTGCCTCAGCATAGTAAGTTTCTGACCTGCCTAAAGCTAAGCCTAACTTTGTCTCTGTCCTGCTCCGGCTGACGTTGTGGTAGGGCCTTCTCTTGGAGTGCACGCTCCCAGCTTACGGGGCCTATGTGTCTCCTGGCACTGTTACGTATCAGCTCTCTGGTGATCCTGGGACCTGTAGTTCTCCAGGGATTCCGGTTAGGCCTTACTGGGTCGTAGAGATCCCGGTAAGCTCGGACCCGGTGTCTGGTAAATGTTTCGGGGTGAGCTGGGTAAGCTCCTCTGCCCCCACTGCTACTCGCTCCTCTAGCCTTCGGCCTACTCGGACCCTCACTAGGCTACTCACACTAACGGCAGCTTGCCGCTCTTCACCGCTCTTACAGGCGTCGGCACGCCTTGGGCTCACTTACTTGAGCTCCTGAGTCTAGACTGGGCTTCAGGACCGCTGGAGACCTAGCTTGCCTACACAGCTACCCGCGTGCTTCTCCGCACACACAGCTCTTCACTCTCTGTGCACGCCAGACTGACTAACTGCCTAGCTCCACCTTCCCTATTTATATCCCTAACGGGCTCCCTCTGGTGGTCTGAGGTGGAAGGTGGAGGTGTGTGAATGCTTATGGGGGCCCCTTGTGGAGGATTCCATTAATGTACCCCTCCAGGATCTGTGGTACCAAGAGCAGCTGGGCGCCACATTCACCCCTAGCAAAGCTCAGCACTCCCGGGCTGAAGTACATTTTAAAACAACAATAGTAAACATGAACAATAACAATCTTCCCTTTATGGGAGGCACATTTCTTAAATGTTGCACAACAACATAAACAAGTACAAAGCGTCCTCAGAATTCAAGTCTCTTGTGGTGAGGTTCCCAGACAGGATGTTCATCTCACAGGGTAGAGTACTTGGTAGTTTGAGGGACCTGTCCCAAACGCTCAACGTAGGCCCTGGGGAGGCTGCAGGGCATGGAGATCCTGCGCTGGACCTCCGGTAGGGCCACTCCAGACAGGTTTTCCTTCTGAGGTCACCTAAAGGGGCACTCCAGGGAGCGCAATTATATACAATAAATAGTTTTTGGGCTGCACATAGTCCTCAGCCACGGAGTTCTTAGGTAAATAAAGAATGTCATTAGGCAAAGTGTCCATATCACTTGAACTGTTCGGTAATAAAGCTAAGCACATAGTAATATACATATGCATGACAATACAGTACAATAATATACAATACTATATAATACCCCAAGGGTAACTATTTACACTGCCAGAGTTTTACCTATTTTACTCAGTGTATCTGACAGGGGGTTGACCTTGCGTGCTACGTGTAGATCTGCGTAGGCCTGGGATACGTGAAGCGCTAATAGGTGCACTACCTCCCAATGTGTTAAGACTAGGTGTGGAGGGTCTACAAGACTGCATTGACCTCTCTACTGGACTAGCAAGTATACCATTGGCTTGGCCTTCTTGCTCTGCTCCAACCGGGGATCCTTCTTTCGGGGACTCTGCTTGAGCAGGCTCTTCTGCAGCACTTATAGGGTCTTCTTGCTGTGGGTATAAGGTGATTACAGGGATGATTACTGCTCCTCCTAGTTGGGGCCAATCTGCCGGGAAATCTCCTAAGTCAGTGTGTATCACTGCTTCTTTAGGCTCCTCCGGTACTGTGAGAGGCACTCCTTCTTGGTGCTTCAGTAGATTTGGACACAACTTTAGATGGTCCCTGGATACTGTCGCGGACGTTCTTCCTCCATCTCTACTGATTAAGCAGGTCTTCTTATTATCAAATCTTGACTTCAGCACAGTGTAGGGTTCTTTCTCCCACTGGTCATCAAGTTTGTGGTTCCTTCTCTTCCTTTTCAATACCATTTCACCAGGTGTGAAAGGCTCTGCAGGCGCACTTCTGTTGTAGTGAACCTCCTGCTTATCCCTCACCCGAGTGAGACTGTCCTCGACACAGGCTTGTACCCTTCTGTACTGCTCTTGTCTGGTCGTGTCCCAGTCCTCAGTGGTCACATCCGCTTCTGGTTCTACTACACCAAGCTCCAGGTCCATGGGCAACTTCCCAGGTCTTGCACGCATAAGATATGCCGGAGTACAATTGGTGGAACTCACGGGTATGTGGTTGTACAGATCCACTGGGTCAGGTAGTAGGTCTGGCCACTGATTTCTCTCCTCAAGTGGTATGGTCTTCAGCAGGTCGATGATGATGTTGTTCATCTTCTCACAGAGACCGTTGGTTTGTGGGTGGTACGGTGTAGTTCTTATCTTTTTACACCCGTACAAATGGCAGAACTCCTTGAACAGCTCAGCCTCAAAGGCCGGGCCTTGGTCCGTCAGCACTTGCTCAGGGTATCCATGGGGTCTGCAGAAACACGCCTGGAAGGTTTTTGCTGCTGTCTCCGCCGTCAGGTCCTTGACGGGGGCGACCACCAGGAACCTAGAGTAGTGATCCACCATGGTCAGGGCTTAGGAGTACCCTGACCTGCTGGGTGACAACTTGACATGGTCCAGGGCCACGTTCTCCAGGGGACGAGTCGTCTTGATGGGTTGCAGGGGTGCCGTCTGGCTGCTGTAGACTTTTCTTCTGAGGCTACAGGGTCCACAGTCTTGGCACCACCGCTCAATGGAGCTACGCATTCCTACCCAGTAGAATCGACACTTCAGCAGGGTCTCTAGCTTTTTCCAGCCAAAGTGCCCCGCCTGATCGTGGTAGGCCTCCAACACCATTTGGATGTCTGTCTTCGGGACCACTATCTGCCATATCATCTCATGGGTTTTAGGATTGACGTACCTCCGGCACAGCTTCTCACGGTAGATAAACAGCCGGCTCCTCTCGTTCCACAGTTGCTTTGCTTGCAGAGACGCTTCCTTCTCCAGGGAGGAACCTTCTTGGGTTATCAGCTCCTTAATACGGCTGACGACCGGGTCACTGTCCTGGGTCTCTTTCCAGCTGTGGTGTGGCAGAGGGTTTAACGTCTTCCCACGCTGCTTCCTGGAGGCTCTCTGCTCATGGATCAGCCCATTCCGGTGAAAGGCGGGTAGCTCAATCTCCTTTCAGGTCATCCACTTCCTCTTGTATGTCTGACTGGTGAGGCATCCTGGACAGTGCATCGGCGTTGGCGTTCTTGCGGCCCGCCCGATATTTAATTGTGAATTGGTAATTTGATAGCCGAGCCATCCATCGTTGTTCCAGCGCTACTAGCTTGGCTGTTTCAAGATGGGTCAAGGGGTTATTGTCAGTGTAGGCAGTGAACTTGCTGGAGGCTAGGTAGTGCTTGAACCTCTCAGTGATGGCCCAGACCAGGGCCAGGAACTCCAACTTAAAGCTGCTATAGTTCTCTGGGTTCCTCTCTGTCGGGCGGAGCTTCCTGCTTGCGTATGCGATTACCTTCTCTTGGCCATTCTGCTTCTGACTTAGGACAGCGCCCAGCCCTTCATTGCTGGCATCTGTATACAGCAGGAACGGTTGGCTGTAGTCAGGGTAGGCCAGGATCTCATCGCCTGTCAGGATCTCCTTCATCTCCTGAAATGACTCGGCTTACTCCTTACCCCAGTGGAATGGGGGATTTCTGCCTTTGGGGGACTGCCCTACCAGGAGGTCTTGCAGAGGGGCTGCTTTCTTAGTGTAGTCTTTTACGAACCTCCGGTAGTATCCTACTAGTCCCAGAAACTGACGCACCTCCTTGAGGTTCTTCGGCTCCGGCCACTTCTGGATGGCAGTAACCTTCTCCAGGTCTGGTGCTACCCCTTCCGGACTGACAATGTGCCCCAGGTACTGTACCGTTCTCTTGAGTAGGTGGCACTTTGAGGGCTTCAGCTTCATCCCGTACCGGGACAGTGACTCAAATACCTACCTTTGCCAGGTGCTTCAAGTGGTCCTCGCACGTCTTGGAGTACACTATCACATCATCAAGGTAAAGTAACAGAGTCTCGAAGTTGCGGTGTCCCAGGCAGCACTCCATCAATCTCTGGAACGTCCCGGGGGCATTGCAGAGTCCAAACGGCATACTGTTGAACTCGCAGAGTGCCATCGGGGTGGTAAAGGCCGTCTTCTCCCGATCCTCCTCAGCCACAGCTACTTGCCAGTACCCACTAGTGAGGTCAAGGGTGGAAAAGTAATTTGCCGTCTTCTCCCGATCCTCCTCAGCCACAGCTACTTGCCAGTACCCACTAGTGAGGTCAAGGGTGGAAAAGTAATTTGCAGACTTTAAGGCAGCCAAGGACTCCTCTATGCGCGGTAAAGGGTATGCATCTTTATGTGTAATGCGATTTACTTGTCGGTAATCTACACACATTCTCATGCTCCCGTTCTTTTTCCTGACTAACACTAGGGGAGCTGCCCAGGGACTACAACTATCCCTTACCACCCCCGCCTTTCTCATATCGTGCAGCATCTCCTTTGCCTTCTGGTAGTGAGCTGGTGGTATAGGCCTGTACCGTTCTTTGATGGGTGGATGGTCACCTGTGGGGATATGGTGTTGAACCCCCTTAATCCTCCCAAAGTCAAGTGGGTGCTTACTGAACACCTGCGCGTATTCTTGAACCACCCGGTGTACACCCTTTTTCTGATGGGCAGGAGTGGTGTCTGTCCCAACATGGAGCAGTTGACACCAATCCTCCACCTGGGTTGCAGGGTCATTATCCTCCACTTCGTCTGGTGAGGTTAAGGACTCCGCCTTGTGAATGGAGTTATTATTTACAGCCTGTAATTTGGCAACAGTGGCATAACGTGGTAATCTAAAGTCATCTTCCCCAATGTTGAGAAGACGAACGGGCACCCTCCCATTACGTACATCCACCACTCCTCTGGCGGTTAAGAGTGTGGGTCTGTGCTCGGAGCAAAGGGGTTCTACTACCGCCTGATAGCTCTGTCCTCTAAGACCTATGGCTGCTCTACACCAGATAAGTATTTCACTCATAGGGGGGATCACAATGGGTATGGGGTCTGTTACCCGCACATTACCGATTTCACCATCTGTTAACCTTACTTGCTGTTGGTACATCAGGACTCGGATCTCCTTCTGCAACGCCCTTCTCTATCCTGGTCTGGCAGTGTCAGCTATCTGTTGGAGCAAGAACACGACTTCTCCCAAACAGTTACCAACAATGTTAGTGCCAATTACCATGTACAGATTGGTATAATCAGGATTAGTCTCTACTACAATTAGCCCCTGGTCCTTCAGCTCCACTCTCCCCACTTTTACTGTCACATTCTTAACCCCGATTAGGTTAAGGGGGAGTCCATTTGAGGCATAAACAGAAAGATTTGGAGCTGGCGGACTTAGGTAGTCCATGGACCAGAACCTTTTGTAGAGGACTTCAGACATTATAGTTACCCGAGACCCTGTGTCCAGCAGAGCGTGCGTCGGCATGCCATCCAGAACAAAGGACAGGAAAGGTCTTCCTCCCACGAACCTGTTGTACCAGTCTGATGGGCCTGGGAAATCTACTCCTGGGTGTCGGCCCTCGGCCCCAGGGTTTTCTCGTTTAAAGGACAATTCTGGGCGGTGTGACCTGTCTTGCGGAATCGATAGCAGGCAGGGTCCCTCTGTAGACGGCGCTGGTCGCTGATCCTTGTAGAGGGTGGTGTTGTTCTCCTCCTCCTTCGCATCCAGGGGACATCCTCAGGGCTATCAGCTAGCAGGATTTTCCCTTCTTCCTCGGGTCCCGTCCGCAGCTGCAGGGCACTCAGCACAGTGGTCAGGGTTTTGCTCAACTGACGCACTTCAGAGCGCAGACTGTCCAGCTCTCTAGGGGAATTTGCTGGAACTTTGGCTTTAGCAGCCACCGGGGAAAAGGTGGGTGTTGCAGGCACTGGGGTGGCTCCACCCTGGTAACATTGGATGGAATTTGTTTCCAGAGGCTGCAGTCCTTTTATAGCCATGTCCTTAAGATTGTCAAAGGTGGCATCTGGATGATCCAGGGACCACCAACGCACAGTCCTGCTCTCCTCAGGAGACTTCAGTCCCCGAACAAACTGTTCCTTCAGCATTTTGTTCTCATTTTCGATGCTGGTTGGACTAACCTGTTTCAGAGCTCGCAAGGGCCCCTTGTAGACGCCAGGCATAATCCCAAACATTGTCCTCCGGCTTTTGAGAGCAGTTGTAGAACCTCATCCTGAGGTCCGCCTCAGTATGGTCCTCATAAACAGTCTGTAGCTTTTTAAAGATTGCGGACACTAACTCCTGGTCTGCGGCCGACCATGCTTCCACTTCCCGTTCCGCAGCACCAGTCAATTGTCCCAATACAGCAGCGGCCCTCTGCTTGCCTGTCATAGAGTACATGTCCAGGATACAGCATATCTTCCGTTTAAATCCAGACAGGGTATCTGGTTTGCCGCTGTACTGGGGAAGCCACTTTGCTCCTGGAATATACGGTACAGTTATGGGAATGACAGGAGTGACAGGGCTTGCTGATGGGGCGGCGGCTCCGCCCTGCGCGGCATCGGGTGCGGGTTCATTGTCAGGGACATTAACCGGTATTCCAGCGTTGTGCTGTTCCTCGGACATTCTGGCGCCCCCCTAGCGAACCGTGGCCTACCTTCTTTTCTTTTTATTCCGGTAGGCTTGCGTCCTACGTCAGAGTGCTCACCGCGGCTCCTTCCAGGACCTGGCGCTTCCTGGTTTGACGTCAAGGCGTAGGGCATGTCCGGGGCTTTGCGCGCTTTTGCAGGTACGCCCCTCGGTTTCCCGCGGTTACGCCCTTCTTCTTCCCGCACTACTGCGTGACAATGGCGGCCATCTTCACCACAGTTTAATACACAGTTTTTATTAAAGGCTCACAGTACCCGGTGGCAACGGGCATAGCACTCCGTCGTTGCAGCGGGCACGGAATCCTGATCGTGACGCCAGGAAAGGATGACTAACCCAGGGGAATGGGAAACGACTAGGTACCCGGGCCTTTTGCCTGACCTTGGGGATGTCGCGGTGGTCGGCTTCCCGGCCCGTACCCTGGGGTCAGCTTTTAAAAGGGTGGTTTGGTTTACTAATTTTATGGAAGTTCGTGACGCCACCTGTGGTTTCTGGTGAGAATCACCAGCGCTGCGGTAGTCCGCTGAGACTGGTGATAAGGCAGCTCGATGGTACAGCTCCCCACAGGTGGAGCTAGGCCTCAGGGCAGCGTATGGAGAGGGGGATGCAGGACAGGCAAGACCCAGCCGGGTCAGAGCAAGAACAGGGACAGACACGACAATCACTGCAGTACCTTTTACTGGTGGTAATTCAGGCACATCCCGGAGCACTGTAGGGTGAAGTTTCTGACCTGCCTAAAGCTAAGCCTAACTTTGTCTCTGTCCTGCTCCGGCTGACGTTGTGGTAGGGCCTTCTCTTGGAGTGCACGCTCCCAGCTTACGGGGCCTATGTGTGTCCTGGCACTGTTACGTATCAGCTCTCTGGTGATCCTGGGACCTGTAGTTCTCCAGGGATTCCGGTTAGGCCTTACTGGGTCGTAGAGATCCCGGTAAGCTCGGACCCGGTGTCCGGTAAATGTTTCGGGGTGAGCTGGGTAAGCTCCTCTGCCCCCACTGCTACTCGCTCCTCTAACCTTCGGCCTACTCGGGCCCTCACTAGGCTACTCACACTAACGGCAGCTTGCCGCTCTTCACCGCTCTTACAGGCGTCGGCACGCCTTGGGCTCACTTACTTGAGCTTCTGAGTCTAGACTGGGCTTCAGGACCGCTGGAGGCCTAGCTTACCTACACAGCTACCCGCGTGCTTCTCCACAGACACAGCTCTTCACTCTCTGTGCACGCCAGACTGACTAACTGCCTAGCTCCACCTTCCCTATTTATATCCCTAACGGGCTCCCTCTGGTGGTCTGAGGTGGAAGGTGGAGGTGTGTGAATGCTTATGGGGGCCCCTTGTGGAGGATTCCATTAATGCACCCCTCCAGGATCTGTGGTACCAAGTACAGCTGGGCGCCACATATGCAACTCAGGATCAGTGCAGGATAAGATATGTGTGGCACAGATGAATCAGGAGAGGGCACCGAAGCTGTGGTATAATGCCAAAGATTAGGGCCTTAAAGGGACATTACACTTACACTCAGTTAACTTTTCTTTTTTTGTTGCATTTTAATATAATCTATTACTCCCTGTTATCAGCCATTTCATGTTGCGAAGATGCGGACTGCAGGACGAGTGAATACAACCGGTTGCTCCCTGTTATCAGCCATTTCAGGTTGACTCTAATGTTCTTCAGTGGGATTAATGATAGAAAGCGTGGAAATGTCCCTGCCCCATAATCACTAAGTTATACGCCCGTCTGCACGAGCTCTAAAGAAGACATGCGCTATCTGTTGTTTTAATGGATAACACTAGTCCCCATGTTATTCTATGTGGCTGTGCACATGTCCGATGTTTTCCTCAGACCGACTCGCAAAAATCGCAGCATGCCCGAGAATCGGATGGAACTCGCCAATTCAGCTCTATTGGTCCGTGGAAAAAAATCGGACTGCACTCGGATGACATCCAAGCGCAGTCTGATTTTCACAAAATGACATTATAGAGAAGATAGAGAAACTTTTTTTTTCTCTCCACCTCCGAAAAATCAGATCACACTCTGATCAGCATGATCGGACTGATTTTAGAGATGAGCAAAAAGATTTGCAGAACCCTGGTCCGACATCCACTTTGTTACTCCTTGTTATCTGGACCAGGGCATTGCAACCTGCCTCAGCTGGCATTCGAATGCTGACATCCTGGGCGCTTCTTGCAATGATTGCTAGGCTGCGTCCGCAACGTGAAGACCTAGTCACTGGCCCTCGCGTGACATCATGATCGCAACGTATGTCAGACGCTCCTTTTATAACGATCCAGGGCTATGTATGTTAGTGGCCCTTTAAAAAAAAAAGGGCATTGGTGACCCGATCCTCCGGACTACACTTCCCATCCAGCTCTAGTGTGACGTGCTACAGTCCATTATTGCACAACAACCTCAGGCCACAAGTTCCCAGTTTTTTCCTCATTTCTGCTTCTTCCTTGCAGAATACTGAGTGCACTCGAGTGCAGGAGGAGTACATGAGGCGGCTTGTATTACATGATGGGGGAGGTGCTCCAAAACCACCATTACATCTGTAGAGCTCCTCCAAGAAACCTCTATAGACTGTATCTATAAATCTTACAAAGTTGGCGATGAAAGAAAACATAGATTATGTGCAAATCTACAACACCTTTCATTCTGATTCATGAATAGAATGCCAGAAAAACAGTAAAGACTGACACTATTCGAGGCAGATGATATGTAATATGTGTGTAGGTCATTCAGGACATGTGGAAAGAAGGGTTAGGAGCCTTACAGGCACAGTAATTGGGCAGGAGTGGAAGCTAAGAGAGGGCTCTGAACCAGCCGTCGCCTATTATAACAGGATGGCACCGACTATACACAGATACAGGTCCGGTCTTGCCTGGCACAGGTGGGTGAATGTCAGTAGAGGAGGGGCAGCGGTGACTGGGAGTGTCCGGTTATATAAGGTAACATAACCACAAAAAATCCAGCAGAGTGAGGACAAAGGACTGATCAGAGAGAAAATGCTGCCCGGAGTGCCAGGTAAACAATGCCAACATTACCAGGAAATGCCAAGCCCATTTTAGTGCGTGCATATGCACATTCAAGTCAAAAACAGGAGTGGATCCGAAACACAGAGAAATAATGGAAAGATATATATGTTTTGTCTTCTCATGAAAAAAACTGCAACGTGTGCATGAGGTCTGAGGGTCATCGTCCTAATCTCCTGTGCAGAAACACAGGGAAATAAACATGATCAGGGCCTTCCTGTCCAGAGATTGGGGGAAGGGTGGTCCAGCATGAGGACCCTGGTCATAATCAGAGCAATGGCGCTCTCCTCCTTGTCCTCCCCTCTAGGCTTCTGTTCATTATTCGCTGCTCATTTCCAGATCATGAACATTTCATATTGCACAAGATCCCAGCAAAGGGTGAAATAAGGCGAAAGCAGCAAGAATTCCCTACAGAAAAAACAACATCCTGGGCATGCACCACATATTTACTTACACCAAGGTCCCCAGGAGGCACCCGAAGAAGCGCATCTGCAAAAACTCTTCTTATTTACACCAGGTATTATGCTCCAGAGCTGCACTTACAATTCAGAAACCAAGCAGTCACAATCAAGGCAGAAGAACTTAGTTTTTCCCTACACTTCCCAGAATACAACTCACCAAAGGATGCAGGAAATACTGGGAAGTTTAAGCTCCAAAATCTACAGAATAATAAGTGCAGCTCTGGAGTACACTACCAAAATTAAATTCAGGATTAGTACAGGATAAGTAATGTAATGTATGTACACAGTGACTACACCAGCAGAATAGTGAGTGCAGCTCTGGAAGAAAATACAGGATGTAACTCAGGATTAGTACAGGATAAGTAATGTATGTACACAGTGACTGCACCAGCAGAACAATGAGTGCAGCTCTAGAGTATAATACAGGATGTAACTCAGGATTAGTACAGGATAAGTAATGTATGTACACAGTGACTGCACCAGCAGAACAATGAGTGCAGCTTTAGAGTATAATACAGGATGTAACTCAGGATCAGTATAGGATCAGTAATGTAATGTATGTACACAGTGACTGCACCAGCAGAATAGTGAGTGCAGCTCTGGAGTATAATACAGGATGTTACTCAGGATCAGTACAGGATCAGTAATGTAATGTATGTACACAGTGACTGCACCAGCAGAATAGTGAGTGCAGCTCTGGAGTATAATACAGGATGTTACTCAGGATCAGCACAGGATCAGTAATGTAATGTATGTACACAGTGACTTCACCAGCAGAATAGTGAGTGCAGCTCTGGAGTATAATACAGGATGTTACTCAGGATCAGTATCTGTGCTCACAATTTACATTATGATCACACATTCTCATGGTTACCACTAGTTTCATCTATTGAGAACTATTACAGCTCATTACAATGAGGATGTCAGAGCCTTGCTGCCAATTTAATGACCTGGTAATTGTAGATGTAGAACTATTACGAGTTAATAATTGGACATTTACTTCAGGAGTCCAGTTATATGCTGACACATCACCATCTTGTTCTGCTGACCTCACACATGGACTCCTGTTGGTCTCGGACAAGTGATTTTCTAATAAACCTGCTGATGCGGATTTCTGTATGGTGGACTCGCAACATCATCACATAATTATTAACCTCTCCAAGCCCAGTCTCATCCTATGGGCATGAAAAATGTGCACCAGACATTACTGAATACGGTTAAAAGGAAACCAGTAAAGGAAAGCCACCAATGCCATCAGGTTGCCAGTGGCAACGTCTCCATCCTCTCAGCGTGTCACAAGTGCCATAACGATGAGTAGACTAATATGACCACTAGATTGCACTGATAACAATATGGAGATTACACCTTTCCCCACAGCTGCAGTCTCTTACACCCCCGGGAGTCTCTATATAGGTGTCATGGTTTCATGGAAAACATTAGGCCTCAAAGATCACAGCTGCCATGTTGGCCATAGCAACCAATCACAGTGCAGGTTTCATCTTTCCAGAGCAGAGTAAACCATGAAAGCTGAGCTCTGATTGGTTGCTATAGGTAACATGGCCTATACTTCAGATTACCTCTGTTTGTACAACTCACTGTTAGTTCAGGTCATTGGATCCACAACCAGCTGACATTTCCAGTTATGTTACACCTCATGTGAAAAGGACTGTAAAATCAGCAAAAGGGTGTCTCAGCTCGGCAACATTGTTAGGACAAGCGCCACCACCCTGGACTACAGCCCTATACACAATGCAGCCGCTCCCTGACCCCACAAATACTGCAGAATGCTAATAGTAATATCTCAGCACTATTCCTGTCACTGTTGTGAGCCATTTTCTTCCAGTATCAGCCAAATCTGCTTCCTAAATACTAAAATAATATTTGTTGCCCTCAAGTCCTAATGTAATAACAAAAATATCAGTAATAGGACTTTTGTGACATCCCGTTGTAATATAAAGACATCAATGCCCTTCTCCAAATACAAGTGATCCCAAAGGCTTAATATGAGGTCTCAGTGTCCCCCCCACTACTAAGAGTATATTGACATGAGATATTATGGTGGCATTTGTTTTCATAGTTTATTAGGTATTTTCATGATCATGGCAAAGCCACCAGTTTTTACAAAAATGCCATAATTATGCCTCAATTACGAAAATCACAGCAAAAAAAAAACCCATAAAAACGCCTCATGAGAATGTGGAAGAACAATAAGTGCATTTATATCATTGAAGAAATATTAGAGGACATTAGCAACCCCCTACCTAAACTTATAACCCATCCACCAACAAAATACTGGTGACTGCAATAAGCTGATGTAAGACCTCAACCCGAAGAGTGTCTCCTCCTGATAGGATATATATGGGAGGAGATCCCTGTAAATTATCTATGAGTCGCACCAGATAATGTAGAGGGATAACAGGTTATCAGTGCCCCCTCTAGAACATTGGATACCCCAAACCTACAATAAGAGGTTATCCGTGCCCCTTCCAAAGCATTGGTTTCTCCCAAACCTAAAATAAGATGTTAAATAAGATGTTATCAGTACCTTCTCCAAAATACTGGTGACCCCCAAACCTAATATAAGATTATCAGTACCCTCTACAGAGCATCGGATACCCCCAAACTTAAGATAAGAGGTTATCAGTGCCCGCTCCAGAACACTGGTGACTCCCACGCCTAAAAAGGAGGTTATCAGTGCTCCCTCCAGAACATCGGTGACCCCCAAACCTAACTAGAAGGTCATCAGTGCACCCTCCAGAACATCGGTGACCCCCAAACCTAATTTATCAGATTATCAGTGCCCCCTCCAAAACACCAGTGACCCCCAAAGCTAATATAATAGAGTATCAGAGCCCCCTCCAGAACACTAGAGACCCCCAAACTAACTAGGAGGTTATTATCAGTGCCCCCTCCAGAACACCAGTGACCCTCACATCTGACAGAGCAGGTTATCAGTGCCCCCTCCAGTTGTAAAGTAATAACTATCCCACTCTACAAAGTAACAAAACAAGCAAAGCAGGAAGTGTCTGACACCCCTCACCCTGCACATAGGTGGTCCCAAAAACTGCACATAACCGCGCCCCAGTAATAGTAAAGATGCCTGCTCTTCCAGGTGACCCCAAAACTTCATAAAATAATAAATAGCTGCCCCTTTCCCAGCTGTGAGCACGGCCTCTGCTCTGGACACCCTGCACCCCTCATCCAGGACCCCGGGCCCCTGCACCCTTCCCAGGGACCTCGACCCCTGCACCACTCCCCCAGGACCCTGCACTCACCCTCCGGGCACAGCAGCCTGTTGTTGCGCTCCCACCACTCACACTGTGCCCGCTGCAAGGAGCCGGCAGATATGAGGGCACGGAGGGTGTGGAGACAGCAGGGGGAGGGAGGCCCAAAACCGGCGCCTACATCCTGCACATAATATTAATCCCAAAATGTTACATTGTAACCAAGGCCGAGTAACCCCTGCCTGCCCGGCCAGCTCATCCTCCCTGCCTGCAACAGCACCAGGAACTACCAGCCCCAGTATGCTGTGTGCCCGGGGAGAACTACAAGTCCCAGCACACTATGCAAGGAACTACAAATCCCATCATGTTCTGAGCAGGAGGAATTGAGGCCAACCGTGATCTGTCTGTAAAGAACTACAAGTCCCAGCAGTTTTCATTACAGAGTCCCAGCTTGTTCTGACTGAGGTTGTGATTTTTTTTTTCCATTTTACCAGGGATTTATGTTACAGAAAGTACAAAACATTTCAATCGTTAACCATTTCTTACCAGTCTAGGTTCACCCCTCTCAGTATTTAATACCGCAGTTTGGGCGCGCCGTGTGGTTTTTTTATTTGAATTAATTTTTGGATATTTTACAGGAGGTCGCCCAGCGGTGTAACAGGCTGGGGTCACATGGCAACTTTATGTTGCAGTCACAGCATCATAGAGATCATAATGTGACCCCATACACCTGAATTACACAGCGAACAGCAGCATAGAACGATTTTTGTTTATACGACCTAAGTCACGTGCAAAATTGCTGTGTAGCCCCAGCCTCAGTCCAGAGCTGCGAGATGTGCTGAACAAAATTGAGAACGCATTTCGCATTGCAAATGGATCCATATGTGTTGGATTTTTTCTCGCTGGTCACGGATTTCAATGCAACACATATGCGACTTGTCTGCAATTTGGCTCTTTTTACAGTGAAATCAAAGCTCAAAATTAGTTGCGCTTGTCTGAGAACTGATGTCATCGTGCCTTATAGCTCCTGGAGTCCAGCCGAAACCTCGTAAAAGCCTCCAGGTAATATGTAAAATACTGGGATCTTCTTGTAGTAGAGGGGACTTTAAACCAGGTGCAACATGACTGCATTCACTTCTTGATAACACTGCAGCCCCTGTGGAGACCCTATCACAGTTGTGTAGCATGGACCTCCAGTGCCCAGAGGGGTTTTCTCAAGTTTGGAAGTTATTCCCCATCCACAGAATAGGGAATATCTTCCCAATCACTGGGACCAGGCTTGGACTGGCCCACAGCAGAACAGGAGAGTCCTCCGGTGGACCCTACCACCCTCTTATATGAGCTGTACTTGCCACTATGTACACTGCTCAAAAAAATAAAGGGAACACTCAAATAACACATCCTAGATCTGAATGAATGAAATATTCTCATTGAATACTTTGTTCTGTACAAAGTTGAATGTGCTGACAACAAAATCACACAAAAATCATCAATGGAAATCAAATTTATTAACCAAGGAGGCCTGGATTTGGAGTCACCCCCCAAATTAAAGTGGAAAAACACACTACAGGCTGATCCAACTTTGATGTAATGTCCTTAAAACAAGTCAAAATGAGTCTCAGTATATGGTGTGGCCTCCATGTGCCTGTATGACCTCCCTACAATGCCTGGGCATGCTCCTGATGAGGTTGTGGATGGTCTCTTGTGGGATCTCCTCCCAGACCTGGACTAACAATGTAGAAGAATGATGAAAGGTGTCAGTAATTCCGCGCTCCTCTGTTAAATTAGATTATACAGGATCCAGTCCTTTTGTGATAGATTTAATAGACGCGTTTCGTGGACGTCCCGCCCACTTCTTCAAGTGTATAGCTATACACTTGAAGAAGTGGACGGGACGTCCATGAAACGTGTCTGTTTTTAGCTTGTCAAAGGAATAAATCTATCACAAAAGGACTGGATCCTGTATAATCTAATTTAACAGAGGAGCGCGGAATTACTGACACCTTTCATCATTCTTCTACATTGCTAACCACCAAGGTTTGGTGTCTCCAGCAGCCCTCTCTCACGCTTAATACATGAGTTGTGCAGGTCACAACCCCGCAAGGTAAGCACATTCTCATTTAATAATTTTGTTTGCCTTGGTAACAGCACTATTGCGCCCCCATTCTTATTTCTTTGTAGAGACCTGGACTAAAGCATCCGCCAACTCCTGGACAGTCTGTGGTGCAACGTGACGTTGGTGGATGGAGCGAGACATGATGTCCTAGATGTGCTCAATCGGATTCAGGTCTGGGGAACGGGCGGGCCAGTCCATAGCTTCAATGCCTTCATCTTGCAGGAACTGCTAACACACTCCAGCCACATGAGGTTTGGCATTGTCCTGCATTAGGAGGAACCCAGGGCCAACCGCACCAGCATATGGTCTCACAAGGGGTCTGAGGATCTCATCTCGGTACCTAATGGCAGTCAGGCTACCTCTGGCGAGCACATGGAGGGCTGTGCGGCCCTCCAAAGAAATGCCACCCCACACCATTACTGACCCACTGCCAAACCGGTCATGCTGAAGGATGTAGCAGGCAGCAGATCGCTCTCCACGGCGTCTCCAGACTCTGTCACGTCTGTCACACATGCTCAGTGTGAATCTGCTTTCATCTGTGAAGAGCCCAGGGCGCCAGTGGCGACTTTGCCAATCCTGGTGTTCTGTGGAAAATGCCAAGCGTCCTGTACGGTGTTGGGCTGTGAGCACAATCCCCATCTGTGGATGTCGGGCCCTCATACAACCCTCATGGAGTCAGTTTCTAACCGTTTGTGCAGACACATGCACATTTGTGGCCTGCTGGAGGTCATTTTGCAGGGCTCTGCCAGTGCTGCTCCTGTTCCTCCTTGCACAAAGGCGGAGGTAGCGGTCCTGCTGCTGGGTTGTTGCCCTCCTACGGCCCCCTCCACGTCTCCTGGTATACTGGCCTGTCTCCTGGTAGCGCCTGCAGCCTCTGGACACTACGCTGACAGACACAGCAAACCTTCTTGCCACAGCTCGCATTGATGTGCCAACCTGGATGAGCTGCACTACCTGAGCAACTTCTGTGGGTTGTAGAGTCCGTCTCATGCTACCACGAGTGTGAAGCACAACCAACATTCAAAAGTGACCAAAACATCATCCAGAAAGCATTGGTACTGAGATGTGGTCTGTGGTCCCCACCTGCAGAACCACTCCTTTATTGAGGGTGTCTTGATAATTGCCAATAATTTCCATATATTGTCTATTCCATTTGCACAACAGCATGTGAAATTGATTGTCAATCAGTGTTGCTTCCTAAGTGGACAGTTTGATTTCCCAGAAGTTTGATTTACTTGGAGTTATATTCTGTTGTTTAAGTGTTCACTTTATTTTTTTGAACAGTGTACTTGAATCACTATGTACAAAGGCAGCATCTTATTCATTTAACAATCTTCCCAGTTCATTGTTATATAAATTTGTGATTGAGGATAATGTCACATTTTCATGTAGTTGAAAAGTGGGGCCCTGGAGTTGGTTACTGGTGGGCCCTTGGCACCCCAGCCCGACACTGACTGGGTCCCCCACTGATTCTGAGAATCCCCACTAATCTGAAGAGCCCCGTGTGAATGGAGCAGTAGTCGATCATGCGCACCTCCGCTCCATTCATTCTTATACTGTCGGAGATAGCTGAGGGCAACGTTCAGCTGGTCTTCAACACTCCCATAAGAATGAATGGAGTGGCAGTGTGCATGATTGACCACACTCAGTTCATATGGGGTTTTTCACAGGGCTCTGGAGTCAGAGTTATGGAGTCGTTGTCCATTTTGGTGGAGTTGGTATATAATGGACTGACTCCGACTCCTAAATTATATAATAAATTGGGTTCAGTATTACAATGCATTATGTGCTGAATATTTTTTCATATAAGAATTTGGGAAAGTTATGAAATGTCCTTTAAATGTCTGTTCTATTCCTAATCTAAGATCTCGGCTGTTAGTTGAGATGAATCTGTTCTCTAGCCTTAAAAAAATTAGATCAGATTTGAGGTCATCTATGAAGGAGGATCTGATGGAGACGATACTATTTCTCAGAACAAATTCATAGACTGCACAAATGTTATTAAGCATGTTTTTTTCCCCCACTTACTGCATAGTGTATTGCATATTTACAGTTTATTAAAGTTTTTTTGTGTTCTAAAGTCGTATTCCAATAAATATATTTTATGTTTTATCTAAATAGCTTGATTGTTGTTTCATAATGGTGATGAAGAGTCATGTATAAGGGAGTCGGGAGCCAGGGAAATTGAGGAGTCGGAGGCTTGGCTTACCGACTCCACAGCTCTGGTTTTCTTTTTCAGAACCCCAGTTCTCGGGATTGGTGGGGGTCACAGCGGTCGGACCCCAAGCAATTGGGAAGTTATCCCCTATCTTATAGTTTGGGCATAACTTCCAAACATGAAAATACCCCTTTAAGCATTTTGCATCCCTAAATTATAATTTACACTGCAGCAAAATAAAATTTTAAAAATTTGAAATTGTTATAATATATTTATTTTACTTTCGATATATTTTATTATATTTTTTTATGTAACTATTTTATTACCCTAGCTCCATCCCTAGTCCTAGATAGGGTTCGAAAAAGTATGTAAAATGTTACATTTATTCTAATTTTTTTTGTCTTTTTTTTTTTTACATGAAGACACTTTTTAAAATTTGGGACAGCTCCCCAGCAGTTTGCCTCTCTTCTGAGAAATTACAATAGAGAGCAGAGGCAGAGGCTTTATGAGAGAACTGCAGAGAACATGCTCTCGCTGCGTAAGCAGAGCACGGCAGGTGAGATGTGTTTTTCTTTGGCTACTGCGCTCTGCCTAGGCAGTAACCAACATGACTAAGCTCACTTCTTTATATTGAGAACTTTGTCATCTCACCGTCGGGTGGGCACTCATTGCATCTGGGCGCCGCTCATAGAAGAAGCCGTTCAGTGCAGTGTACTGGTTCATTCGAATTTGGAAGCGGGGTTCCCCCATACAATTTGACTCTTGGGGGGGAACTGCCCATATTTGCCCCCACACACACTATGCCACTGCTGCCCCATCCCTGAGCAGGTCCTCATCACCCACTAAAATGGGAACAAGAGCTACGTGGTGAGCCCTCCATTGTTCACGTTGATCATGAGGGGGCATGCTGGAGTCTAATGCTCCTGATTCATAAAGAGGTGCATGCCCCTTCCCTCCCCAGGCCTGCCTATTTTGGCGGAGCTTGGAGAAACTGGCGAAAACGCCAAAAGACACAAAATTTAGGCACAGTTCTAAGTTGTGCTTAAATTTTCCAACTTTTCAAAGCTTTTACTCCAGAATTCTGGCATGGAAGCTTTGATGAATCGGCCCCATTGTCTTTGGCTCCTGCCAACAACATTTTACATTACGTTTTGTTTTACAGAAGGAAGACGGCAATCTTCCTCTACCCTTATCCTGCAAATTTTGCTATGTGTCGTCTTCTTTTCTAGCATATCTCATGTGATGTGTATTTATTTATAGCTAATATTTGCCATGGAAAATGATATAGTCTGCCCATATAAGATCTGCCTTACTGCATCCCGTCTATGACATGCCCTATGTGCAGGTGGAGTCACTCTAGAAGAATATGATCACATGCTGGACATTTGCTCCTGTGATTTCTGCTACTGCAAAGTAACTTCCATACATCTGAATGGAGTTGTGTCTGCTGTGTGTGAATATACACTTGTGTCCATATAAAGGAATTGCATGGAAGGCCTGTAGGGATAATGTATCTGCACTGCTCACAGAACCCCAACAGCCGCCTATAGAATGCACCCCATTGTGTATTGATCTCGTTGCGCCACCTGCAGGCAGTAAAGAGACCAGGCATGTACAGGATGGTCTTAGCAGGGGCTCCACTCAGTAGCAGAGACACCTGGTGGCTGCTCTTCAGAATGCACTCTTAGTCCATAACAGTTATATCATGTGATGGAGCTAAAGGGTCATGGAAACTGCAGAGATTTATCTCTTATTTATATTCAAGTTAAAACATTCACAAAATTCCATTGCACAGCTGCATCTATAACTCCTCCACTGTACAAAAGAGGCGAGAAAGGGGAGGGCGAATGTTCAACAATCATTGCATTCTATCCAGGGGCAGACACAGACAGGAGGGGGCCACTCTGTAAGAACAGTATAGGGGCCCTTTACAGTTCAATAGCTCATTATAATGCAAAATTTCATCTGCTTTGGGGGTGGGATTGGAGCCCCTTACCTCTTGGGCCCCTGTGCGGCTGCACAGGTTGCCCCAATCAGAATACGACATACAATTGATGCAGACTGTGCAGCCTCACAGGGGCCCAAGAGGTAAGGGGGTCCACTTCTTACCTCCAAAGCAGCATCTGTCATAGACAGAACTATTTAGCTGCAAGGGCCCTATGTACTGTTTTTGCACAGGGGACCTTTGCTGTGTGTGTCAGCTACTGGCCCCAATGATATATCCACCCCTGATTCTATAGCAGATTGTGAGCTCTTATGTTTGTAGTAGCTTTGCTTTGATAATCTTTATGGTTCCACCTCACATAATGATGGCGCTACACCCATAATAATCATCATTATAAAAAAAATGCAATACAGACTGGAATGTGCATTTTACTCATCTTACTAGAAGTTGGGCTCACTTCACTGCTTTATGGCTAATGTCGGTTATTTATGCTCATAAGTTATATGTCTGACAATGCCAAAGTCTGGACAGATACCTGGCATACAGGGGCGTAGTTTGGAGCCTAGAAGGCCCAAACCATCCCTTTCGCCCATATGAAAATATTAATATTAAAGACCTGCAATAGTTGGGGGCCCTGTTGGAATTTTGCATTGCAGCCCATGAGCTTCATGTTACGCTACTGATGGGGTACATTGACCATAAGCCTGAATATAAGAAAACACATTTCCTATGCAACTAAATAAACGCTATGCTGGTAAGTGCACACCCCTCTTCTAGCTCAGTTTAGATTCAAAAAACTGTCTCCCACATTCATGGTTATTGAGGGATTTCTTGTGATTTTATGTGCTACAATTCTTGCACTTTGCAGGGTTTTTGAGAATTCATTCGGTGTCACAATATCCAAAGGCTTCCCTGCCCCATACAATGGTGCAGTGCAATCCATGCACTGGCGGACACAGTCAGGAGAGGGCCCCTGTGCAATAACAGTATATGGGCCCTTTGTGTCCAGTAGCCCATCATAATGCACCCCTGATTGGAAGGGGTAGAGGGCCCCCTTACCTCTTGGCCCCCTGTGCGACCGCACAGGT
This sequence comes from Phyllobates terribilis, assembly GCF_046119375.1. Lineage (NCBI taxonomy): Eukaryota > Metazoa > Chordata > Amphibia > Anura > Dendrobatidae > Phyllobates > Phyllobates terribilis. Next base: position 158,769,066 of record NW_027362768.1, on the reverse strand, counting down.
TGCACCAATGATATGTCTGCCCCTGAATCCATGACCTCTGATGGTTGTGGGTTTTTTTTATTACAGATTTTCTATTAGAGCCCAGGAACCTCAAGCTCTACAGTGGATGGATTTGCTGAGAGCGGACGTGCAGCATTCATCTACATAAAGAGACATAAAGGATATTACTTTACAGACTTCTCACATGAGTCCAGACGCAACCTCCAGATTATCTAGGTGCCCTCCCTGACAGGTGCAGGTGGCAGGTTCACACCTTCTCCCGGCCAACGCATCTCCAGAGGATTCTGCATGTTTCATCATGAGCCATGACAAGGAGCAAATGGCATCTGAACCCCGAGTCCTGGGAATAAACTGAACTGGGAGAGCAAAGTAACAGGGAAGATTATTATCTACAGTGTGACAAACAGCAGAGCCTTCATTATAAAGTCCTGTGATTCCTGACAAGTAACCATTTACTGGCTCATCAGCTGAAACAATAACTGCCTGATGCATTGTGTAAAAGAAACAAATAAAGGCCCCACTGCAGCACAGAGTATTTTATAGGGTACGGTATCGATCTATCTCCCCTGCAGCACAGAGTATTTTATAGGGTGCGGTATCGACCTATCTCTCCTGCAGCACAGAGTATTTTATAGGGTACGGTATCGACCTATCTCTCCTGCAGCACAGAGTATTTTATAGGGTACGGTATCGACCTATCTCTCCTGCAGCACAGAGTATTTTATAGGGTACGGTATCGACCTATCTCTCCTGCAGCACAGAGTATTTTATAGGGTACGGTATCGATCTATCTCTCCTGCAGCACAGAGTATTTTATAGGGTACGGTATCGATCTATCTCCCCTGCAGCACAGAGTATTTTATAGGGTACGGTATCGATCTATCTCCCCTGCAGCACAGAGTATTTTATAGGGTACGGTATCGACCTATCTCTCCTGCAGCACAGAGTATTTTATAGGGTACGGTATCGATCTATCTCCCCTGCAGCACAGAGTATTTTATAGGGTACGGTATCGACCTATCTCTCCTGCAGCACAGAGTATTTTATAGGGTACGGTATCGACCTATCTCTCCTGCAGCACAGAGTATTTTATAGGGTACGGTATCGACCTATCTCTCCTGCAGCACAGAGTATTTTATAGGGTATGGTATCGATCTATCTCCCCTGCAGCACAGAGCATTTTATAGGGTACGATATCGACCTATCTCTCCTGCAGCACAGAGTATTTTATAGGGTACGGTATCGATCTATCGCCCCTGCAGCACAGAGTATTTTATAGGGTACGGTATCGATCTATCTCCCCTGCAGCACAGAGTATTTTATAGGGAACGGTATCGACCTATCTCTCCTGCAGCACAGAGTATTTTATAGGGTGCGGTATCGACCTATCTATCCTGCAGCACAGAGTATTTTATAGGGTACGGTATCGATCTATCTCCCCTGCAGCACAGAGTATTTTATAGGGTACGGTATCGATCTATCTCCCCTGCAGCACAGAGTATTTTATAGGGTACGGTATCGATGTATCTCCCCTGCAGCACAGAGTATTTTATAGGGTGCGGTATCGACCTATCTCTCCTGCAGCACAGAGTATTTTATAGGGTACGGTATCGATCTATCTCCCCTGCAGCACAGAGTATTTTATAGGGTACGGTATCGATGTATCTCCCCTGCAGCACAGAGTATTTTATAGGGTACGGTATCGATGTATCTCCCCTGCAGCACAGAGTATTTTATAGGGTACGGTATCGATGTATCTCCCCTGCAGCACAGAGTATTTTATAGGGTACGGTATCGATGTATCTCCCCTGCAGCACAGAGTATTTTATAGGGTACGGTATCGACCTATCTCTCCTGCAGCACAGAGTATTTTATAGGGTACGGTATCCACTTATCTCCCCTGCAGCACAGAGTATTTTATAGTTTATGGTATCGATGTATCTCTCCTGCAGCACAGAGTATTTTATAGGGTACGGTATAAATGTATCTCCCCTGCAGCACAGAGCATTTTATAGGGTATGATATCGATGTATCTCCCCTGCAGCACAGAGCATTTTATAGGGTACGGTATCGATCTATCTCCCCTGCAGCACAGAGTATTTTATAGGGTATGGTATCGGCCTATCTCTCCTGCAGCACAGAGTATTTTATAGGGTACGGTATCGATGTATCTCCCCTGCAGCACAAAGCATTTTATAGGGTATGGTATCGATGTATCTCCCTTGCAGCACAGAGCATTTTATAGGGTACGGTATCGATGTATCTCCCCTGCAGCACAGAGTATTTTATAGGGTATGGTATCGATGTATCTCCCCTGCATCACAGAGCATTTTATAGGGTATGGTATCGATGTATCTCCCCAGCAGCACAGAGCATTTTATAGGGTATGGTATGGATCTATCTCCACTGCAGCACAGAGCATTTTATAGGGTATGGTATCGATGTATCTCCCCTGCAGCACAGAGTATTTTATAGGGTATGGTATTCGTCTATCTCCCCTGCAGCACAGAGTATTTTATAGGGTACGGTATCGATCTATCTCCCCTGCAGCACAGAGTATTTTATAGGGTATGGTATTCGTCTATCTCCCCTGCAGCACAGAGTATTTTATAGGGTATGGTATCGATCTATCTCCCCTGCAGCACAGAGTATTTTATAGGGTATGGTATCGATCTATCTCCCCTGCAGCACAGAGTATTTTATAGGGTATGGTATTTGTCTATCTCTCCTGCAGCACAGAGTATTTTATAGGGTATGGTATCGATCTATCTCTCCTGCAGCACAGAGTATTTTATAGGGTACGGTATCGATGTATCTCCCCTGCAGCACAGAGTATTTTATAGGGTATGGTATCGATCTATCTCTCCTGCAGCACAGAGTATTTTATAGGGTATGGTATCGATCTATCTCTCCTGCAGCACAGAGTATTTTATAGGGTGATGGTTACAATGAGAATTGGTGTGAATTGATTCGCAGGACTTGGTCCAGCTACCATGTCGGTAATCTGCGGTTGCTGGACGAGAGCCCTGAGAACTGACTCCTACCTGATGACATCCGCAGTTCTTCTTTTGATTAGCCGGCTTGGCATGATGTCATATTTGTGCCACACTGCAACAACCTGTCATGCCGGCTAATTGAAAGAAGAGCTGTGGATGCCGCGTGTGAGAGGCGGTTCTCAGGGCTCCCGTCCAGCGGTCACACATTACTGATGTGGCCAATGAATCAGATCATGCAAATCGATTCACACTATCTCTAGTTAAAATGTATTTTCTAGGCTACGATTACAATGAATCTTGATTGCAACACATAACATTTTATAGGCTATGGTTAAAATGTATTTCTTCTGTAACACAGAGTTTTTATAGGGTACTGTTACAACGTATCTCTCCTGCAGCATCCAGAATTTTAGATAGATTTTTGGGTTGACTTTAGACATCTGTGAAACACAGTCCCAACCCGAATTTGACAGAATCATAAGAATATATGTGGCTTTTAAGAGAGGGTCAGGAGACAGACTGTGCTTCGTGGTCCGTACATTTTCCAGGATGGTGACATTATACCAGAATAGTAACATAGTAACATAGTTTTTAAGATTGAAGGAAGACTAAGTCCATCTAGTTCAACCCATAGCCTAACTTGTTGATCCAGAGGAAGGCAAAAAACCGCATGTGGCAAACACTAAGCTCCACATTGGGGGAAAAAATTCCTTCCATACGGCAATCAGACTAGTTCCCTGGATCAACGCCCTATCAAGGAATCTAGTATATATAACCTGTAATATTATACTTTTCAAGAAAGACGTCCATGCCCTTCTTAAATTTTAGTAGTGAATCACTCATTACAACATCATGCGGCAGAGAGTTCCATAGTCTCACTGCTCTTACAGTAAAGAATCCGCGTCTGTGATTATGATTAAACCTTCTTTCCTCCAGACGTAGAAGATGCCCCCTTGTCCCCGTCTCATGCCTCAGAGTAAAAAGATCAGTAGAAAGGTCTTTGTACTGTCCCCTCATATACTTGTACATAGTAATAAGATCCCCCTTAAGCCTTCTTTTTTCCACAGTAAATAACCCCAAGTGTAATAACCTGTCTTGGTATTGCAGACGCCCCAGTCCTCTAATAACCTTGGTCGCTCTTCTCTACACCCGCTCTAGTTCTGCTATGTCTTTCTTATACACCGGAGACCAGAACTGTACATAGTATTCTAAGTGTGGTCGCACTAATGACTTGTATAGAGGTAAACTTATGTTCTCCTCATGAGCATCTAGGCCTCTTTTAATGCATCCCATTATTTTATTTGCCTTTGCAGCAGCTGCCTGACACTGGCCACTAAACGTGAGCTTGTCATCCACCAATACACTCAGGTCTTTTTCAGTTACAGTTTTGCCCAGTGTTTTACAATTAAGCATATAATTATACATTTTATTTCCTCTGCCCAAGTGCATTACCTTACATTTATCCCCATTAAAGCTCATTTGCCATTTATCAGCCCAAGCTTCTAGTTTACATAGATCCTCCTGTAATATAAAATTGGCCTCCTCTGTATTGATTACCCTGCAGAGTTTAGTGTCATCTGCAAATATTGAAATATTACTCTGTATGCCCCGTACAAGTTCATTAATAAATATGTTAAAAAGAAGGGGGCCCAATACTGACCCCTGTGGTACCCCACTGTTAACTGAGACCCAGTCTGAGTGTTTTCCATTAATAACCACCCTTTGTTTCCTATCACTGAGCCAATTCTTAACCCACATACATATATTTTCCCCTATCCCCATTGTTCTCATTTTATGTATCAACCTTTTGTGTGGAACCGTATCAAAAGCTTTTGAAAAGTCCATATACACAACATCCACTGCATTTCCTTGGTCCAGTCTGGAACTTGCCTCCTCATAAAAACTGATCAGATTAGTTTGACAGGAACGGTCCCTCGTAAACCCATGTTGATATTGGGTCATGAGGTTATTCTTCTTCAGATACTCTAGTATAGCATCCTCTTAGGAAACCCTCCATGATTTCACCCACAGTAGAGGTTAAGCTTACTGGCCTATAATTTCCAAGTTCGGTTTTTGTCCCCTTTTTGAATATTGGCACCACATTTGCTATACGCCAGTCCTGTGGTACAGACCCTGTTATTATGGAATCTTTAAAGATTAAAAATAATGGTCTATCTATGACGTTACTTAATTCCTGCAGTACTCACGGGTGTATCCCATCCGGGCCCGGGGATTTGTCAACTTTAGTGATTTTTAGACGCCGCCAGACTTCCTGCTGGGTTAAGCAAGTGACATTTACTGGAGAATTTTTGTTATCACTAATCATGTTTTCTGTCATGTGATTTTCTTGTGTAAATACTGTTGAAAATGGTGACATTATACCAGGATGGGTGAATTTATACCACAGTGGGTGACATTATACCAGGATGGGGAAATTATACCAGCATGGGGGACACTATACCAGGATGGGGGACATTATACCAGGATAGGGGAAATGATACCAGCATGCGGGGACATTATACCAGAATGAAGACATTATACCAGGATGGGGACATTATACCAGGATGGGGGACATTATAACAGGATGGGGGACATTATAACAGGATGGGAGAAATTATACCAGCATGGGGGACATTATACCAGAATGAAGACATTTTACCAGAATGGTGACATTATCCCAGGATGGGGACATTATTATTATTATTTATTATTATAGCGCCATTCATTCCATGGTGCTTTACATGTGAAAGGGATATACACTGTGTGCAGAATTATTAGGCAAGTTGTATTTTAGAGGATTATTTTTATTATTGATCCATAACTATGTTCTCAATCAACCCAAAAGACTCATAAATATCCAAGCTTAATATTTTTGGAAGTTGGAGTGTTTTTTTTTTAGATTTGGCTATCTTAGGAGGATATCTGTTTGTGCAGGTAACTATTACTGTGCAGAATTATTAGGCAATTTAATAAAAACCAAATATAATCCCATCTCACTTGTTTATTTTCACCAGGTAAACCAATATCAGTGCACAAAATTTAGAAATAAACATTTCTGACATGCAAAAACAAAAACCCAAAAAATTAGTGATGAATATAGCCACCTTTCTTTATGATGACACTCAACAGCCTTCCATCCATAGATTCTGTCAGGTGCTTGATCTGTTTTCGATCAACATTGCATGCAGCAGCCACCACAGACTCCCAGATACTGTTCCGAGAGGTGTACTGTTTTCCCTCCCTGTAGATCTCGCATTTTATGATGGACCACAGGTTCTCTATGGGGTTCAGATCAGGTGATCAAGGGGGCCATGTCATTATTTTTTCTTCTTTTAGACCTTTACTGGCCAGCCACGCTGTGGAGTAGTTGGATGCATGTGATGGAGCATTGTCCTGCATGAAAATCATGTTTTTCTTGAACGATATCGACTTCTTCCTGTACCACTGCTTGAAGAAGTTGTCTTCCAGAAACTGGCAGTAGGTCTGGGAGTTGAGCTTCACTCCATCCTCAACCCGAAAAAGTCCCACAAGGTCATCTTTGATGATACCAGCCCATACCAGTACCCCACCTCCACCTTGCGGGCATCTGAGTCGGAGTGGAGCTCTCTGCCCTTTACTGATCCAGCCTCAGGCCCATCCATCTGGCCCATCAAGAGTCACGCTCATTTCATCAGTCCATAAAACCTTTGAAAAATCAGTCTTAGGATATTTCTTGACCCATTCTTGACATTTTATCTTATGTTTCTTGTTCAAAGGTGGTCGTTTTTCAGCCTTCCTTACCTTGGCCATGTCCCTGAGTATCGCACACCTTGTGCTTTTTGATACTCCAGTAACTTTGTAGCTCTGAAATATGGCAAAACTGGTGGAAAATGGCATCTTGGCAGCTTCATGCTTGATTTTTCTCAATTGGGGACATTATACCAGCATGGGGGCATTATACCAGGATGGGGACATTAAACCAGCATGGGGGACATTAAACCAGCATGGGGGACATTAAACCAGCATGGGGGACATTATACAAGAATGGGGAATTTATACCAGCATGGGGACATTATACCAGAATGGGGACATTATACCAGCATGGGGAGATTATACCAGCATGGGGGACATTATACCAGGATGGGGGATATTATACCAGGATGGGGACATTATACCAGGATGGGTGACATTATGCTACAATGGGCCCAGGATGTGGGAAAATGTTATAGCATGGGTTAGAGAATGGGGGAGATTATTACGAGAAAGAACCAGAACGGCGGACATTATTACATGGGGGGGGAACACATACAGTATATTTTTAGAATGCTACAAGAGCCCATACAGCTGACCAACATGCAGATGGGGGCTCAGATCCAAATTTTGCACTGGAACCCATTGGACTCTAGTTACACCACTGTCTGTGGCTTAGGAAAGATACATCATAACCTGTCACTGGTGTATCAAGTGTGACAGACAGTTGCTCTGGATTCGGCTGTAGAAGGTCACTGCGCTTGATTCTCTTATCTCTGTAGTATAATGATATGCTCCTCCCTTTAGGACCCAGCAGCGATCTCCACCTTCTGCTGCTAATTGACACACCCTTGCTTAGTAGTTAAATACTCTGTGTCTCCAGAGAGTCGCCGGTGATAGTCATATGTTCCCCTGTTCATGCCTGTGGTACTAGTAATCGGCTACTTTCTTCTTGGACTTCCCTTGGAGGACAGTTGGCATTTTCTCTCTGGTGTCTTCTCAATCTAAGTGTATCCCTTTTGTTTGTTTACCTTGTTTTCTTTAGTTACAGTGGGGCCTGACTAGTGTTCACCCCGTCCCCTCCCTACCTAGGGCCAAGCTCTAGGGACATTCAGGGATTAGGTTTCCTGCTCGGCGATAGGTGTAGAACATACAGTACAGACCGAAAGTTTGGACACACCTTCTCATTTAAAGATTTTTCTGTATTTTCATGACTATGAAAATTGTACATTCACACTGAAGGCATCAAAACTATGAATTAACACATGTGGAATTATATACTTAACAAAAAAAGTGTGAAACAACTGAAAATATGTCTTATATTCTAGGTTCTTCAAAGTAACCACCTTTTGCTTTGATAACTGCTTTGCACACTCTTGGCATTCTCTTGATGATCTTCAAGAGATAGTCACCGGAAATGGTTTTCACTTCACAGGTGTGCCCTGTCAGGTTTAATAAGTGGGATTTCTTGCCTTATAAATGGGGTTGGGACCATCAGTTGTGTTGTGCAGAAGTCTGGTGGAAACACAGCTTATAGTCCTACTGAATAGACTGTTAGAATTTGTATTATGGCAAGAAAAAAGCAGCTAAGTAAAGAAAAACGAGTGGCCATCATTACTTTAAGAAATGAAGGTCAGTCAGTGCGAAAAATTGGGTCAACTTTGAAAGTGCCCCCAAGTGCAATTGCAAAAACCATCAATCGCTACAAAGAAACTGGCTCACATGAGGACCGCCCCAGGAAAGGAAGACCAAGAGTCACCTCTGCTTCTGAGGATACGTTTATCTGAGTCACCAGCCTCAGAAATCGCAGGTTAACAGCAGCTCAGATTAGAGACCAGGTCAATGCCACACAGAGTTCTAGCAGCAGACACATCTCTACAACAACTGTTAAGAGGAGACTTTGTGCAGCAGGCCTTCATGGTAAAATAGCTGCTAGTAAACCACTGCTAAGGACAGGCAACAAGCAGAAGAGACTTGTTTGGGCTAAAGAACACAAGGAATGGACATTAGACCAGTGGAAATCTGTGCTTTGGTCTGATGAGTCCAAATTTGAGATCTTTGGTTCCAACCACCGTGTCTTTGTGCGACGCAGAAAAGGTGAACGGATGGACTCTACATGCCTGGTTCCCATCGTGAAGCATGGAGGAGGAGGTGTGATGGTGTGGGGGTGCTTTGCTGGTGACACTGTTGGGGATTTATTCAAAATTGAAGGCATACTGAACCAGCATGGCTACCACAGCATCTTGCAGCGGCATGCTATTCCATCCGGTTTGCGTTTAGTTGAACCATCATTTATTTTTCAACAGGACAATGACCCCAAACACACCTCCAGGCTGTAATGCACACGCCCGGACTGACTGGCGTGTGCGGGTGTTGTGGTTCCACTGGACCATGGACCGAAGAGTGCCTGGAGGGGCGTGACTAAGTATCTGGCCGATCCGACCAAGGTGGCACGATGGCATACGACGCCAGTGCACCAGGGAGAAACCGGGCAGAGGGACCAGGTGCTACTCCAGGTCAAACTCCGGACACGGGGGTTGACCCACACAGGGGAATACAGGAACAGACTGGTAGGCTGGCACACAGACTGGTGGGTATAGGCAGGCACGACTGGTATGCAGGCAGGCGGGTATGCAGGCAGGGGGGTACAGGCAAGCACAGCTAGAGTGCAGACAGGGAGGCACTAGCAGGTAGGGACACTGGCGGGATAGGACCCAGTACACACTGGTACTCAGGAACAGAACCACAGATGTGGCGGACAAACACAGCAGAGTGAGGCCGCCCAGAGAGGTGAGCGAGAACAGGGCAGGACAAGGCCGCCTGGAGCGGTGAGTAAGAGTAGAGCAGGACAAGGCCGCCAGGAGCGGTGAACAAAGGATCAGAGCTGAGCGAGACTGCCGGAGCAGTGAGCAAGAGTAAAGCAGGACGAGGCCGCCTGGAGCGGTGAGCAAGAGTGGAGCAAGACTGCCGGAGCAGCGAGCAAAAGGGTCAGAGCGGAGCAAGGCTGCCGGAGCAGCGAGCAAAGGAGTCAGAGCAGGCTAGAACCGCCGGAGCGGTAAGCAAAGAAGTCAGAGCAGACTAGAACCGCCGGAGCGGTAAGCAAAGGAGTCAGAGCAGACTAGAACCGCCGGAGCGGTAAGCAAAGGAGTCAAAGCAGACTAGAACCGCCGGAGCGGTAAGCAAAGGAGTCAGAGCAGACTAGAACCGCCGGAGCAGTGAGCAAAGGAGTCAGAGCAGGCAAGGCTGAGTAGGGGGGAGAGGGCTCTGTTCACACGGAACAGACAGGAAGGGAAAGGCAGAGCCAGACACCCACAGGGTACTTGCAGTGAATTAGCGAGTGGACCACAAACTCACAAACGGGAGTACAGAGACAACAGGCAGGAGTTAGGTACGAGTTCAGACTCTGCAGAAAAAGGAAAGGAACGGACATAGAGAAAAGACAGATGAAAGATAGGAGAGAGTACAGACTGGAACTGAGTGTACGGACGAGACCGACACTGCAGCGGGACACAGGAGCGGGTCTGGGAATACAGCCCACAGAGAGGCGGGACGAACAGGCAAGGAGCATGTTCAGACAAGATACAGGAGCACGTCTGGGTAGTCGGCCCCCAGAGAGGCGGGACGAACAGGCAAGGAGCGTGTTCAGACAGGACAGACAAGATACAGGAACGGATCTAGGTAATCGGCCCCTAGAAGGCGGGAGGAACAGGCTAGGAGCGTGTTCAGACAGGCCTGGAAATACAGCCTCCAGGAAAGGCAGCAGGCAAGAGTACACAGACAGGACTCAGTTCAGACACGGGAACTGATACCGCAAGGCAGGAGACAAAGACAGGACTCAGCTCAGACACGGGAACTGATACCGCAAGGCAGGAGACATAGACAGGACACAGTTCAGACACGGGAACTGATACCGCAAGGCAGGAGACATAGACAGGACTCAGTTCAGACACAGGAACTGATACCGCAAGACAGGAGACAAAGAACAGGACCTGGCACCTTCAGAGTGAAAGCACACACTGAATGAAACACTATGCTCAGGCAGGGATAGATGGGAGCAGCTGAGCTATATACCAGGTGACAGACAGCAATAGGCTGAGGACGCACAAGGGGTGTGACCCACAGCAGGTACAAAAAGCAGGAAGTGATCGGGCGCCGCCCTTAAGCAGCAGAAACAGACACAAACAGACAGCATGGAGGGAAGCCAGAGAGACATTCTGGACTGGAGATCAAGTGCGCGCTCTTGCACAGTGGGAGATGGACCACCATGCAAGGACGCCGCCAGGTATGTTACACAGGCTGTGTAAGGGCTATTTGACATAGAAGGAGAGTGATGGGGTGCTACGCCAGATGACCTGGCCTCCACAGTCACCAGACCTGAACTCAATCGAGATGGTTTGGGGTGAGCTGGACCGCAGAGTGAAGGCAAAAGGGCCAACAAGTGCTAAGCATCTCTGGGAACTCCTTCAAGATTGTTGGAAGACCATTTCCAGTGACTACCTCTTGAAGCTCATCAAGAGAATGCCAAGAGCGTGCAAAGTAGTCATTAAAGCAAAAGGTGGCTACTTTGAAGAACCTAGAATATAAGACATATTTTCAGTTGTTTCACACTTTTTTGTTAAGTATATAATTCCACATGTGTTAATTCATAGTTTTGATGCCTTCAGTGTGAATGTACAATTTTCAAAGTCATGAAAATACAGAAAAATCTTTAAATGAGAAGGTGTGTCCAAACTTTTGGTCTGTACTGTATATAGGGATGATAGGGAAGTCAGGGAGATATTAGATCTGCCTAGGGGTCTCCACTCCCCCTTTCCCTAGTTCTTGGGCTCCCTTCCCCCTCTTCCCGTCGTTGTACACATGTTGCTTCCCTCACCTTATGTGACTTAACAATACTCTACAAAATGCTTTCTGCTATAGGAGTGATATATTGTAACTTGCAGGGTAAGCTAATAATGATTCAATAGAAGACTTAATATAACTTGTATTTATTAATTGAAATCCCTCCTCATTTTGGGCTTAGGAGTCCAGTGGGCGGTCCTCATTAGTGATTGACAGTGATCTCTTTATGTACACTTATACAGGAATGGCTGTCATTCATTGACTAGGGCCACCCACTGGACTCCTGAGCCCAGGATGAGCAGGGATTTCAATTAATAAATACAAGTTATATTGCATTTTCTACCATAAACCTATATATCAATCTGCTGTGCTCCTCCTGTTCTATAACATGCTGCCAGTACATCAGACAACATGGTCAATATAACAGGTTCCCTTTAAGGTAACCCCAGTCCATATGCCTAGACACATAGATATTGTAGTGTGTATAGCACCTTTCTAGCTCCTTATACTGCAATTTGAGGTTTCTTTATGAGTTGCTGTTGGATATTATCTTTGGCGCGTTGTCTTTGAGGAAATGAAATCCTGACGGTTATCAGAGATGACAGGTCTGACGTCAGATGATGGGAGTCTGACCTGCGTCTGCTGCTATCCTGAGATCCGTATCCCTGGTAAGACAGCGAACGCTCATTAAGGGATCACACCTCGTATTCATTAATCCTGTACATTATGAACAACAGGTGATTGCTTGATCCCTGGGGGTGCGGACGTGGCTCATATGGCACAATTAATGTAAATTCAGCAAAGGCCATGACTTGAGTATCATGAGAATGAACTAATTGTTTAATAATAATCTTTATTTTTATATAGCGCTAACATATTCCGCAGCGCTTTACGTTCATTATCATCACTGTCCCCATTGGGACTCACAATCTACATTCCCGATCAGTATGTCTTTGGAGTGTGGGAGGAAACCGGAGAACCTGGAGGAAACCCACACAAACACGGAGAGAACATACAAACTCCTTGCAGATGCTGTCCTCGGTGGGATTTGACCAGGTCCCCAGTGCTGCAAGGCTACAGTGCTAACTACTGAGCCACCGTGTTTAATTAATCAATATTTGAGGACCAGTGTAGGAAAAAAAGTGTCTGGAAAAGGTGGGTGACCACTAATATGATCACCAATACAGATTTCACTGTCAACAATGGTAATGTTACATAATTACAAAGAAATATCTCCTATTCCCAGAAAGTTTAGTGACTTTCTATGACTCTATACACTGATCGCTCCTCTCCCTGAGCACTTCTGCCCCTTCATTTTAGACTGTCATTCAGACTTCCATCAATCAAATCTCTTGCTTGTGACCACGATACATCACACGTTTTCCAAAATTATAGGTAACCTTTAATCAATGATGTATCCTGTTCTTCATTGCTTTACAGGGATGTCAAACTCAAATACACAGAGGGCCAAAACAGTAAAATGGCCCCACATAGTCCTCCATACAGTATAATGGCCCCACATAGTCCTTCATACAGTATAATGGCCACACATAGTCCTCCATACAGTATAATGGCCCCACATAGTCCTCCATACAGTATAATGGACCCTGCATAGTCCTCCATACAGTATAATGGCCCACATAGTCCTTTATACAGAATAATGGGCCACACATAATCCTCCATACAGTATAATGGTCCACATAGTCCTCCATACAGTATAATTGCCCCACATACTCATCCATACAGTATAATGGGCCCTACATAGCACTCCATACAGTACAATGGGTCACACATAGTCCTCCATACAGTATAATGGCCGCACCTTGTCATCCATACAGTATACAGGGCCCCAAATAGTCCTCCATACAGTATAATGGCCCCACGTAGTCATCCATACAGTATAATGGCCCCACATAGTCCTCCATACAGTATAGTGGCCCACATAGTCCTTTATACAGAATAATGGGCCTCACATAATCCTCCACACAGTATAATGGCCCCACATAGTCCTCCATACAGTATAATGGGCCCTACATAGTCCTCCATACAGAATAATGGGCCACACATAGTCCTCCATACAGAATAATGGGCCACACATAGTCCTCCATACAGTATAATGGCCCCACATAATCCTCCATACAGTATAGTGGCCCACATAGTCCTTTATACAGATTAATGTGCCTCACATAATTCTCCATACAGTATAATGGCCCACATAGTCCTCCATACAGTATAATTGCCCCACATAGTCCTCCATACAGTATAATGAACCCTACATAGTCCTCCATACAGAATAATGGACTCCATATTGTTGTCCATACAGTATAATGGACCCCACATAGTCCTCCACACAGTAAAATGGCCCCACATAGTCCACCATACAGAATAATGTGCCCCACATTGTCCTCCATACAGTATAATGGAACCCACATAGTCCTCCATACAGAATAATAGGCTCCACATAGCCCTCCATACAGTATAATGGGCCCCACATAGTCCTCCATACAGTATAATGGGCACCACATAATCCTCCATACAGTATAATGGCCCACATAGTCCTTCATACAGTATAGTTGCTCCACATAGTCCTCCATACAGAATAATAGATCACACATAGTCCTCCATTCAGCATAATAGGCCCACATAGTCCTCCTTACAGAATAATTGACCCCACACTGTCCTCCATACAGTATAATGGACCCTGCATAGTCCTCCAGTCAATATAATGGACCCTACATAGTCCTCTATACAGTATAATGGATCCCACATAGTTCTCCATACAGTATAAAGGACCCCACATAGTCCTACACACAGTAAAATGGCCCCAGATAGTCCTCCATACAGAATAATGTGCCTCACATTGTCCTCCATACAGTATAATGGACCCCACATAGTCCTACATACAGTATAATGGACCCCACATAGTCCTCCATACAGAATAATGGGTCCCACATAGTCCTCCATACAGTAAAATGGACCCCACATAGTCCTCCACACAGTAAAATGGCCCCACATAGTCCTCCATACAGTATAATGGACCCCACATAGTACTTCATACAGTATAATGGGCCCCACATCGTCCTTCATACAGTATAATGGACCCCACATAGTCCTTCATACAGTATAATGGGCCCCACATAGTCCTCCACACAGTAAAATGGCCCCACATAGTCCTCCATACATTATAATGGACTCCACATAGTCCTCCGTACAGTAAAATGGCACCACATAGTCCTTCATACAGTATAATGGACCGTACATAGTCATACACACAGTAAAATGGCCCCACATAGTCCTCTATACAGTATAATGGACCACACATAGTCCTCCATTCAGCATAATGGGCCCACATAGTCTTCCTTACAGAATAATTGGCCCCACAATTTCTTCCATACAGTATAATGGACCCTGCATAGTCCTCCAGCCAATATAATGGACCCCACATAGTCTTCTATACAGTATAATGGACCCCACATAGTTCTCCATACAGTATAAAGGACCCCACATAGTCCTACACACAGTAAACTGGCCCCAGATAGTCCTCCATACAGAAAAATGGGCCTCACATTGTCCTCCATACAGTATAATGGACCCCACATAGTCCTCCATAAAGTATAATGGACCCCACATAGTCCTCCATACAGAATAATGGGCCCCACATAGTCCTCCATACAGTATAATGGACCCCACATAGTCCTCCATACAGTATAATGGACCCCACATAGTCCTACATATAGTATAATGGACCCCACATAGTCCTCCATACAGAATAATGGGCCCCACATAGTCCTCCATACAGTAAAATGGACCCCACATAGTCCTCCACACAGTAAAATGGCCCCACATAGTCCTCCATACAGTATAATGGACCCCACATAGTCCTTCATACAGTATAATGGGCCCCACATCGTCCTCCATACAGTATAATGGACCCCACATAGTCCTTCATACAGTATAATGGGCCCCACATAGTCCTCCACACAGTAAAATGGCCCCACATAGTCCTCCATACATTATAATGGACTCCACAGAGTCCTCCTTACAGTAAAATGGCACCACATAGTCCTTCATACAGTATAATGGACCCCACATAGTCCTACACACAGTAAAATGGCCCCACATAGTCCTCCATACAGTATAATGGACCACACATAGTCCTCCATTCAGCATAATGGGCCCACATAGTCCTCTATACAGTATAATGGACCCTGCATAGTCCTCCAGCCAATATAATGGACCCCACATAGTCCTCTATACAGTATAATGGACCCCACATAGTTCTCCATACAGTATGAAGGACCCCACATAGTCCTACACACAGTAAAATGGCCCCAGATAGTCCTCCATACGGAACAATGGGCCTCACATTGTCCTCCATACAGTATAATGGACCCCACATAGTCCTCCATAAAGTATAATGGACCCCACATAGTCCTCCATACAGAATAATGGACCCCACACAGTCCTCCATACAGTATAATGGACCCCACATAGTCCTCCATACAGAATAATGGGCTCAACATAGTCCTCCATACAGTATAATGGGCCTCACATTGTCCTCCATACAGTATAATGGACCCCACATAGTTCTCCATAAAGTATAATGGACCCCACATAGTCCTCCATACAGAATAATGGGCCCCACATAGTCCTCCATACAGTATAATGGACCCCACATAGTCCTCCATACAGAATAATGGGCTCAACATAGTCCTCCATGCAGTATAATGGGCCCCACATAGTCCTCCACACAGTAAAATGGCCCCACATAGTCCTCCATACAGTATAATGGACCCCACATAGTCCTTCATACAGTATAATGGGCCCCACATAGTCCTCCACACAGTAAAATGGCCCCACATAGTCCTCCATACAGTATAATGGACCCCACATAGTGCTCCACACATTAAAATGGCCCCACATAGTCCTCCATACATTATAATCGACCCCACATAGTCCTCCATACAGTAAAATGGCACCACATAGTCCTTCATACAGTATAATGGACCCCACATAGTCCTACACACAGTAAAATGGCCCCACATAGTCCTCCATACAGTATAATGGACCCCACATAGTCCTCCATACAGTATAATGGACCCCACATAGTCCTTCATATAGTATAATGGACCCCACATAGTCCTCCATACGGTAAAATGGCCCCACATAGTCCTCCATACTGTATAATGGGCCCCACATAATCCTCCATACAGAATAATGGACCCCACATAGTCCTCCATACAGTATAATGGACCACACAAAGTCCTCCATTCAGCATAATGGGCCCACATAGTCCTCCTTACAGAATAATAGACCACACATTGTCCTCCATACAGTATAATGGACCCGACATTGTCCTCCATACAGTAAAATGGCCCCACATAGTCCTCTATACAGTATAATGGTCCCCACATAGTCCTCCATACAGAATAATGTGCCCCACATTGTCCTCCATACAGAATAATGAGCCCACATAGTCCTCCATACAGTATAATGGGCCCCACATTGTCGTCAATGCAGTATAATGGGCCCCACATAGTCCTCCATACGGTATAATGGACCCCACATAGTCCTCCATACGGTATAATGGTCCCCACATAGTCCTTCATACAGTATAATGGACCCCACTAGTCCTCCACACAGTAAAATGGCCCCACATAGTCCTCCATACAGAATAATGGCCCCACATAGTCCTCCATACAGTATAATGGGCCCCACATAGTCCTTCATACAGAATAATGGGCCCACATAGTCCTCCATACAGAATAATGGGCCCACATAATCCTCCATACAGTATAATGGGCCCCACATAGTCCTCCATATAGTATAATGGGTCCACATAGTCCTCCATACAGTATAATGAGCCCACATAGTCCTCCATACAGTATAATGGGCCCCACATAGTCCTTCATACAGTATAATGAGCCCACATAGTCCTCCATACAGTATAATGGGCCCCACATAGTCCTCCATACAGTATAATGGGCCCCAGATAGTCCTCCATACAGTATAATGGGCCCCACATAGTCCTTCATACAGTATAATGAGCCCACATAGTCCTCCATACAGTATAATGGGCCCCACATAATCCTCCATACAGTATAATGCACGATGTCTATACAGCTGAAAGTGTGATGCTGGGCAGGGGGTGGGGTGGTGTCAGCGTCTTGGGCCAAATATAATCACCCTGTGGGCCAGAGTTTGGCATGCGTGCTATAGAACCAGGCAGATTTGCAATTCAGGGCCCCTGGACACCAGGGTGGCTGCTGATTTAAGGCTTGAAAGATTGTATCAGCCATGATGAGCACCTCCCAGTATACAATGTATCAGATCCATGGCTGCAGTTTCAGAAGATGCAGGTGAGGTCTGCCCTGGCATTCTGGCAGAATTAATTTGGCACCATTTTCAAGATTCTTAAGAAGTTCTGATGAATAAATACAGACAACAACGTGAGATCAGATAAGATTATTTGCAGTGACAAGTCTATCGCTGCACGCCCGGCCGCCAGTGATTCCAGAATTCAGCCTCGTGGAAAGACAATGGAGACATTCTGCTCCTTGAAACCTTGATTTTCCCTCTTTTGTTGATCTTCTCAGTTCCTGAAATATTTCAGTGCTGACAATGGCAGCAGAGTCACACAATGGAAGTATTCATCCGAGCTAATGCCAAGCAAATCTACATGAGATCAGTGCTGTGCCGGACTCCGCATTTCATCCCTAAGTTACTTCTATAATAAGAATCAATGGAAACCGGGTGTAACTACAATGGGTGCAGGGGTTGTAGTTGCCTCTGGGCCCTTGAGCCTATGGGGCCCAAAAGGTCCCTTTGGCCTGTATGAGATGACTGATACTATTAAAGACCTGTAAAGGTTGGGGCCTTGATGGAGATTTTGCTTTGGGGCCCAGGAGCTTGTAATTACGCCAATGAACGGAAACAAATATAGCCTCTTCTATATAATGGCGGCTCGGATGGTGGTATCACTATGCCTAGAGATATGGGAGGGAATGATATCATGACCAGGGTTAGGGGTCAACGTGCAAAGGTTGCTGTGGCATCTGGAGCCTGTAGGGGGCCTCTTATGATGAGACTAAGGGTGCAGTCAGATGGCTGTATAAATCGGACCCAGATCATAACACAGTGCACGGACTGGCCGGCGGCTCTCCTGGCACGAGCGTGACAGGCAGGGACGTCACTTCAATAGGTGCAGGAGTTGCAATCGCACCCGGGCTCTGGAGCCTAAGGGGCCCAAAAACTCCCTTTGGCTCATATGGAACTATGCTATTAAAGACTTGCAATAATTGGGGGCCGAATTGGAGCATTTGCATTGGGGCCCATGAGCTTCAAGTTACGCCACTGGTGACAGCTTTATATATTTTTATGCAGTGTCACGCTCAGGTCGGGAGAGCTGCTGACCAGTCCAAGCATTGTGATCCGATCTCGGTACTACTTTTATGGCCATCTGACTGCGCCCTATAAGTGATGTTTCATAATTTGGAGTCCTATTGGCTACCAGTCATTACTAGGCTCCTGGGTAAGCTGAGTGCCAATCCCTGTTGGCAGCCATACTGGTTATCACCCAGTTTTCCAAAGAACAGATATGATCCTTAGTAACCTGGCAGAAGATGCGACTCCAGGACTTATTTTTATCGTTACATCCTGATCCAAAGACAATGAAAACTAACAGGGAAATAGTCTGCAAATAATGAAATAAAACAAGTTTTTCGGCTTTCCCAGAGACGCTCACAAGAACAAGCTGTGACAGGTCGAGAATATTCTCTAGAAAAGTCACAATATCGTAATATTTGTATGATGCAATGGAGGAAATAATATGTGAATTATCCTGGGCACGTACTGGAGGCTGCAGCAGCAAAGCGCCAAGTCATGCTGGCTGTGCAGGCCGGAGAGCCAGCAGGAAGAAGAGGATAGTGGGGGTCACTACCCCGAGGAAGGACTGGAGAAACTCTGCAGACACCATGACACTGCACTTGTCACAAGAGCTGACACTCACTTCACAAAGACACATAATGCAGCATATATTCTGTCAATGAATTAGTAATGGAAATTCTAAACTGAAGGGTTTCTATGATTTTAAGGTCGGTTGGTGGTGTTTTCATGTTCCCCATCCTCTTACTGGGAGCAGAATGAATGGGAATTATGGAAACCCCTGAGCAATGCTGTATAAAGTTTCCTAAAGTTCTGACTCATCAGGTTTTCTTAAAGGGCCTCTAACCGTAAAGTGCTGGAGGTTGTAAGAGAAACGGCTGATATCAGTCACACGTATGGATGTAAATATGCCTGGAAGCTCTTAGCACTTGTGATATAGAGTGGGGGGATCGTGGGGGTTTCTACCCTTCCTATTCATCTAATTAAAGAACGTTTCAGCCAGTCCCTCCCCAAAATTTAATGAGTGATAATAAAGGGCAAAGATTTCTCCATCTTCTCCATTCCTTCAGTCCATGAAAATCTTACTACGGCGTGCAAATGACACTTGTGTGCGGTCCGATGGTTTCCACGGCCTCATTGACTTACATGGCCGACTGCAATCCACAGATCAGATCAAACTTGGGCATGCTGCGATATTTTCCTCGGACGGGCTCTGTCCTAGGAAGAAAATCTAACATGTGCACGATCCTAAAGAATAATATAGGTCTGAGTGCGATCTGATGTTTTGTTGATCACACTCGAACCAAAAATATGGTTGCCTGCACGAGCCCTTAAAGGGAAGCTGTGATCAGGATATTATACCCCTAACATCATGTGTGTAATGATGCTTAAATGCTAATTAAATCCTTACTTTGCTTGTAGAGTTTCATTCTGAAGTTTTAGAGAAATCCATTATTTAAATTTTATGCAAGTGCAGCGTGGTGGGCACTGCACTTACAGCTCTCCTGCACTCTCTCCATTTTCCCCACCTGTCGGCTGCCTCCGGTTTTTGACGAACAGGTCACTCTTGTGTCAGTAACCTGCCTCCCCTGTCCGAGATTTTACACCATCATTGCCTTATTGCCTGCGGTCATCTCCCCATAGGAAGTGGTGCAGGCGCAGATCGACAGTCCGGCTCTCGCAACGTCATCAGGAGATTACTGCACATGCACAGCCCCCTAAGAGGAGATGATCCCAGACGATGAAGACGCCTGAGCAAAATCTTGGGTGGTGGAGGCAGATTACTGAGACAAGAGTAACCTGTCCATCAAAGACTGGAGAGAGTGCATGGGAGCTGTAGTGCAGTGCCCACCCTTGTGCACTTGCAGCTCATTAGCATAAAATGTAAACTCTGGATTTCTCTAAAACTTCAAAACAAAGTTCTACAAGCAAAGTAAGGATTTAATCAGCATTAAAATTCCATTACACACATGGCACTAGTTAGGGGTATAATATCCTGAAGACTGGTTCCCTTTTAAGCAAATTGATATACAGTACAAGAAGCTCTATAGGTCCTATCCCATATCCTATGTGGCCACTGCATTACATTATATGGACCACTCAAGGAAAGATATTTTCTGGGCAATTCATGTTACAATGTGAGCAGTGTGGGAACAATGCATTCAGCAGTAATGTCAATATTTATCTGCCTAGCAGGACACTTACAGCTGCAGGGCGAAGTGGCTGCAGCATTCAATGTCAACGGCAAATGCATATACAATACATATATAGAGGGATCCAAATATAACATTATCTGTCTGGAAATATTTCATTAGGTTTCATCATGAATATGGGGGCAAATGGGAAAGGGGATTCAAAGGTGCTCACTAGAGTAATACATGGGATGTTGAAGTCTCTTTTATAATAAGAAACATTGGGATTTTTCAGATTGTAAAAAACTTTAGTGGAAATATTATTAAAATACTGATTGTATGAATATATAGAAATACAGGTGCTTCTCACTAAATTAGAATATTGTCAAAAAGTTAATTTATTTCAGTTCTTCAATACAAAAAGTGAAACTCCTATATTATATAGAGTCATTACAAACAGAGTGATCTATTTCCAGTGTTTACTTCTGTTAATGTTAATGATTATGGCTTACAGCCAATGAAAACACAAAAGTCATTATCTCAGTAAATTAGAATACTTTATAAAAACAGCTTGAAAAATGATTTTAAAATCCGAAATGTTGGCCTACTGAAAGGTATGTTCAGTAAATGCACTCAATACTTGGTCGGGCTCCTTTTGCATCAATTACTGCATCAATGCGGCAATATGGCATGGAGGCGATCAGCCTGTGGCCCTGCTGAGGTGTTATGGAAGCCCAGGTGGCTTTGATAGCAGCCTTCAGCTCGTCTGCATTGTTGGGTCTGGTGTCTCATCTTCCTCTTGACAATACCCCATCGATTCTCTATAATAGATTCTCTATGGGGTTAAGGTCAAGCGAGTTTGCTGCCAATCAAGCACAGTGATACTGTTGTTTGTAAACCAGGTATTGGTACTTTTGGCAGTGTGGACAGGGGCCAAGTCCTGCTGGAGAATGACATTTCCATCTCCAAAAAGAAGCATTTGTATATGAAGTCTGCTTATATGTGGGTGAGGGACAGGTGGCTCCATCATCAATGAACCATACAGTTATGTTTTGTTTTGTTTGTTTACAGTAAAAGCAGAGAAACATTTGAATGTCACAAGAGATATTAATGGAAGCGACAATCACAATGTCTTGGAATAGACCTACATGCAGGTACAGCTGTAGGAGAGATCAAGCTACTGTATGCAGGTGAGCAGGGCAGGGCTGTAGTACCTGACTCAGCCACACCAGTGTGTACGGGGCTGTGGCAGAATAAACTAATGTCCATTCATTCTGCTGATTGCTAAGGGTCCTGTGAGTCTGATCCCCACCATTCATATATCGATGACCTGTCCTATACATAGGTTGTAAGTTAAATGCCCAGCCAGACCTTTTAACTCCTTTCCCACCCTAGACCATTTGAGACATTCCTATTTAAGTGAATCTGTCAGCAGGTTTTTGTTATGTAATCTGAGATCAGCATGATGTAGAAGCAGAGACCCTGATTCCAGGGATGTGTCACTTGCTTGTCTGCTTGCTGTCATTTTGACAATCCCTGTTTCCTCTGCTACAGATCTAGCAGAGCTCTTAATGCTGATCTCTGAATGCTGATCTCTG
Source organism: Phyllobates terribilis (assembly GCF_046119375.1). Taxonomy (NCBI): domain Eukaryota; kingdom Metazoa; phylum Chordata; class Amphibia; order Anura; family Dendrobatidae; genus Phyllobates; species Phyllobates terribilis. The sequence goes on along the minus strand of NW_027362768.1, from coordinate 158,746,389 downwards.
AATGCTGATCTCTGTATGTCTGTACACTGTGCATAGGCAGAAAGCTGCTAATCAGTGGTTATACAGAGCAGTGGACCAGGAGGCTCCAGATTTTAACGCTTGAAGTGATAATCTCCTGCTGATAAAACAGTGATTGTGTTGATACAACACACAGCCTAATAAATGACACATCACTGGAATCAGGCTCTCTGCCCCTACCTCATGATGTCCTCAGATTACATAGCAAAAACCTGCTGACAGATTCTGTTTAACTAATTTATTACCCTAGGCCACCAGGGATTACTCATTACTCTCCTTCACTACTCTAGGCCATCAGGGGTGTTAGCATTATCCCCTTCAGTACTCTAGACCACCAGGGATGTTAGCATTATCCCATTCACTACCTTAGAGCACCATGGGTGTTAGCAATATTTCATTCAGTACCCTAGACCACCAGGGATGTTATCATTATCCCCTTCAGTACCCTAGACCACCAGGGATATTATCATTATCCCCTTCAGTACCCTAAACCACCAGGGATGTTAGCATTGTCCCCTTCAATACTCTAGACCACCAGGGATGTTAGCATTATCCCCTTCAGTACCCTAGACCACCAGGGATGTTAGCATTATCCCCTTCAGTACCCTAGACCAGCAGTGATGTTAGGAATTAATCCATTTAATATCCTAGATCTCCGAGCATGTTAGCATTAACCCTATTACTACTGTAGACCACCAGGGAAATTAGAATGACCCCCTTAATGAGATGCTAGCAGCTAGAATTAATAATAACAATATTTATATAATGTCGGCATATTACGCCACAATTAACACTTCATAGGAAACATGTACAAACAAATCCAGACATTACATTGAAGCACTGAGAATAAAAACACTAGGCGTGGGGACACAAGAGCTGACAATCTATGAGGATTAAAGCCTCTTAACCAAAAATCACTGAAAATGTGAGCGTTAGGCGAGGTCTAATGATGCCAATGAGGGCACCATCCCCAGAGAAACCAAACCTCGCTGGATTTTATGTCACATATTAGTTTCCCCCATAGACTTTAATGAAAAGCACATGAATCCTCTGCCTGTAAAAGGGGGAGGGGAAGAGCTGGGGGTCCACACACTGTTCTTCCACAGGGGGCTTGAGTTGTCACTGTCCATCCTTGGGTGGGATATTCTGTAGCTAGAAAAAGGTGAAGTGTTCTGCAAAAGAAAAAAAAGTGAGATGCTCTGGAAAAGAAAAAAGTGAAATAATCTGCATAACAGAGAAGAAATGGATGAAATAGACTGCAGATGGAAGAAGGTGAGATGAAAAAGTAAAAAAAAAGTGAGATGCTCTGCAATGAGAAGAGAAGGGTGGAATATTCTGCAGCAGGGAGAAGAGAAGGATGACATGTTCTGCAAAAGAAAAAGATGGTGAGATGCTCTGCAATAAGAAAACAAGAGTGAGATGCTCGGCGGCAGGGGGTCAAATAGTTTTATTGTAGGAGAAGCAGAGGAAGCCGAGACTCTTCTTACTGGAGCCAGGAGGGAGTGATGCTCTGCAGAAAGAGGAGGAGCCGCAGGAGGGGCGGGGCCAGACATCAGCAGGATATAAGGAGCTCCCGCAGCTACTCCATCTCCTCCGCCTGCTGCACCGACCGAGCGTCAGAGACCTGCACCGTAAGTGGCAGCCCGGGCCCCAGCACTGGAGATGGGGAATATCTGTATGGGGTGGGGAGAAGGGGCTGGGGGTCTCCGTCCTTAGACTTGCAGCACGTGTCTGTGTCCTCCCCGGGGCCTTCGCTGATCGTCACCTTCCCGTCCGCAGTTTGCGCCTTGTTTGCACCTGTCCTGGCGCAGAGGAGGCGGATTCTCCGCACAAAGAGCTCAGTGTCCGGATCTGCGACTTCACATTCCTGCACCTCCCGCTCCTTCCTCTGCAGCCACAGGCCGGCACACGAGGGGTTAACCCTGTCAGTCCACCACCATCATCATCGACCCCTCCCGACTACTGTATAAGTTCTGACATCCGCATGAGTGATGTGATTTGTGGCTCAGCTTCCTCTCTCTCAACCTGAATCTCTATAGGAGGAGCGGTATATATATATATATATATATATATATATATATATATATATATATATATATATATATATATATATATATATATATATATATATATATATATATATATATATATATATATATATATATATATATATATATAATGTGTATATGTGACCTGTCCCCAATAGACAGTATTGTCTCCCTATATACAGGACATGTTGTTAGTATATAGAAGACCTGTAATTGTCACCCTATAGACAGTCATGTCTCCTCTATACTAATAGCCTATACTGTATATAGGGAGACCTGTTGCCCTCACCCTATTAGTCATGTCTCCTATATAATAATCTGTATATAGGAAGAGCTGGTGTGGCCCTCACCCTATATAGACACCTGTGACCCTCACCCTATATTGTAATGTCTCCTTTATACCAGAGACCTTTCCTGTGTATAAGGAGATGTGACCCTCACCCTATAGTGTCATGTCTCCTATATACATTGTATACTGGGGACCTGTGACCCTCACCCCACACCCTGTCATGGCTCCTATATATCCATGAAGACCTATACATAGGAAGAGCTGGGGTGGCATTCACCCTATAGAGGACACAGATTAGAAGATAGAGATCTATATCTATCCCATGTTGTCTATAGGGAGTGTTGAATTAATAGGGGACTCTATGTATCGCAGTCACATTTTTCCTATATACCATCATCTTCTCTATAGCAGGAAGTAGTCTTGTATATACCAGTGACCTGTTCTGTATGGGTAGGGTCCTGTATACTGTGTGCCCTCCTCACCTGTATATAATGTGGATTAATTACATTACTGATTTATAGAAGATCTCTGGGTACTAGAATACCCTCTACCTGTTGTGAAGCTGCAGCCCCCTGTGTTACTGCCGGAGCATATTGGGAGTTGTAGTCTGGAGAACCTCCTGTAAACTCAGGAAGGGGAAAGTTTCTTGCTCAGAAGAATCTGCAGCGGATATTTGCCCTATAAACCTAATCTTCAGATAAGAGACTTCCAAATGGGTGGGGTATGTGTGGCCTGACTCCAGGGTCATTGTCAGTCTACACCCCCCTGTGCTGATGTATAATGAATTACTATATCAGCTTCCATGATTAACAAACTGTGGGGGAGGGGATGCGGCCTGCACCTGACTACACTAACTGCATGTTATTAGCCTGTATAATGAGTATCCGGGGGCCCCAGGATCCTGCTGTGACGGGGCCAGCTCCATCCAGTGATAACGCTGCCACTATTGGCTCTCGTTACAGATACTTAGTTCCAGTGATGCTGATGACACTGAATTTGGCAGGAGACTGGGATTGAGGAATTCCCTTTACTGTCTGCAGCGAGGTCACGGAGTGTTCAGTTACATTGTATTTAATACTGTTTGTAAACCGCACAGCTGTTACATTGTACCGATGTGTTTTATACAGTATTGTGTATAGGTTATTCTGTGATGTGTTCAGTATTGTGTATAGGTTATCCTCAGTACTATGTATAGTATTGTTACTGTATCTGTGTACACACATACTTGCTATTGTCTGGTGACTATCCTCAGCCATGTGTGCAGGATTATATCCAGGATCGGATATCGCCAGCTCTCAACTGTATCCGGATTATCTTTTTTGTCAACTTTGACTATTGGTAACTGAAGTGATTGTAAGACTGATTCCTGGAGAGGAGGATTATGGGTTGACAAGACATCACAATTTTCCTGCTATATTCAGTTTACATTCTGTGACTAATGGCTCCAGGGGGAGATTGGGGGGTAAATGCCGTTTACATAATGTTACTTGGAGAACAATCTTTCAACTATTCTTTTTACACCGCAGGAGATGCCTCTGCTTGCTATCTGTAAATTTCTTGTTCACATTAAGTCACACATTGTTGATCAGTAAAGGAGAACTGGATCCTAAACACTGAAAATATAATGGAAAGATTTGTACTGCTTTGCATCTATTCCTGAACGTGATGTTATAAGCCTGATCAAATCTGCATGTGGCCTTGGGCTGTAAATCCATCTGAAGCAAGTCGTGCTTATACCACCGCATGGTCCATTGTAGAGAAGTCTGATTATAGACCTTCGTGATGTATGTTTGTAATTCCCCTGGACTTTAATGGAGAGATCAGTGGCAGGTCAGGCCTCCTGTCGGCTTCTTCCTCTGCCACGCTGCGTTGATGCTCTGTTGGGTATTTATGACTTATTCTATGGATATCGATAAATCTGTGTGGTTTGCACACCCTATAAGTATAAAGTATATTGGAGATGGGCTTTTGCGAGACATATCAGCTGTGTGAGCAGGATGGGGTCAAGCATAGTTTTTATTCACCACCATCAAGCAGATCTAGTGAGGAAGTGAAATGCAAGGTTGCAGATCGCTTTAATAAAATTTAACACATAAGGTGGTTTCATCTTTTATCATATCTTGGAGTTTTTCCATTTATTTCTCACTCGCGGCAGCAGAACCCCACTTACTGGTATGTCCAGGCCCAAGTCAGGGTTTGTTGATCGCCCTTTGGAATCCAGAAAGCTGATATTGATGCTTAGATATGTAAAGGTAGAAGATGTGAACCTTGACCATAAGTTTTTAAGTTAATGAATGACATTTATATGCGGCATGAAATGTGTGGACTGCAATAACCACCAGCGCTGACTCTTCACATTTCGATGCTGCAAGGGTCCACCTTGACATTAGGTCTTGCTGACCAATCTGACTCCTGTCCCACAGTCCCCACAACTGGTACCAAATGGGTAGAGAATTGAAATTTGTGAAAATAAGCAATTCCCAAAATGTTAAATATTTATGCCATTACTTTCCATACCTTTCCCAGAGTTTTCTCTGGCCTATGATTATGGAGGGGCCTCTCTATCTTCTATGGGGGCAACACAACGGGAGCCAGCTGTAAAACCAAATTACAGAGAATAAGACGGTCCTGGGAAAGGGGCTGCCTCTTATAAATTGTATATAAACTTACAGGAGGGGTCTATAGATCATGGCTGACGGCTGTGTAATGTCTACAGCCAGACACAACTCCTTCCAATAACTATGTAGATTGTTTCTACGACTTGAGCGTGTGTGGAGTGGATGGGGGCACAGATATACATGGACCATAAAGCAGAGTGAATATGTACAAAAGCCCAGTAATGAAGGTGCTGTCCGCACATTACTAAACCGTCTGTAGCTCTGGTTATAACTGCTGTTATGTTGGAGAGCGCTGTCTTTAAATGCCCCTGAGATCTGATTTCCGGTGATACTTTGGGGAATAATTCATTATTTCTCCTGTGTCCAGGATGGAGCTCCTCCTTTTCATCTTGTAACTCTCGATTCTGAGACTTCAGCTGCTTCCATCTATTCTCACCACGCTCATCCTTGGGTTACTTGTTCCCTATTAATTTAGCAGAATTGCTTTTAATGTAGATTATTTCTGCGCTGACTACTCAACTATGGAGTGAATTGGATTTAATGTAAACTTATTTATTTTTTTTCTCCCCCCTAGACTGTCACCATGTCTGCCGGAAATGCTAAGATTGGTAAACTCGCTCCTGATTTCACAGCAAAAGCTGTGATGCCTGATGGACAATTCAAAGACCTGAAGCTCTCAGACTACAGAGGTGTGCGGACTGTTAAGTGTTAATACAATAAATGGGCAGAGACTGGTGGAAATATAGATTTGTCCCTGACTGTGACTCCTTCCCATGTAGTACACGCGGCAGAACTGTGGCTTTCTGGCTGTGATGTTTGCCATAGTTTACTAGGGGCTGATTCCAGTTGAGGACCTGCCTTATTCTAATAAGTATCTTCATTTAATAAGAGTCATAGTATAAAGCAGAATTTAAGTCAACCCTGGGCTCAAATACATGAGTTTTCAGTCCCCTTCCCATAAATAACCTGGAAGTAACTATTGGGGTGAACTTTCCAACTATTCCAGTACATGGGCGTTGCACACTGGCCTTTTTTTTTTTTTTTTCCCACCTGGACTGCAGGTTAGCGGTGGGAATGCAGTATGTGCTACTCTTGTACAGACTAGTGGATAAAGTGTCAGGTCATTTCTTTTGCCCCCTCCCCATACAGATGGGGGACACTGAGCCAATCATGTTCACAACTTACAGATATGGCTGCCCCAAGTTTCACCATGTCCTTCTGATCTTAACCTTTGCAAGTTTTCTGAAGAGCGCTGAGCAGTGTACACGGCAGATGGTGCCACCTAGTGGGCAGAAGTAATCAAAGTTGTCTTCCATCTGTAGGAAAGTATGTCGTGTTTTTCTTCTACCCCTTGGACTTCACATTCGTCTGCCCCACGGAGATCATCGCTTTCAGTGACCGCGTGGAGGAGTTTAAGAAGTTAAACTGTGAGGTCATCGCTGCGTCCGTGGACTCTCACTTCTGCCACTTGGCCTGGTAGGTTGCACGGAGCAGTGCCGTGTAGGAGTCCAGGATTTCTGGATGTCTTGAGATGATGCGGACGTCCGTTCTCTAACCTGTAACTGGATGGTGTCCCTCTTCTGCAAGTAAAGCATAAAGGGCTATTCCCAGAGGTTGTCCATGGAGCACGGAGCAGAAGCTAAACATGTGCCGATCTGATCCCTTCAGGACTGGGCTCTGCAGTCTGTTCTTAGACTTCCAGAACACCTTTCTTAAGATCACTGGGTATCCCAGAAATCAGCTAGTTTTCTCCTATCCATAAGATTAGGGATAGCTGTAATTTTGGGAATGACCCTCTTAACTGTTTGCAGCTTTCCAGTACAATTTCACTTCCTCACTATTTTCTCCAGGTTCTGTTTGCTGTCTGTAAAAGTTGCATGGTCTTCCTTGTTTAGATTTGTCCACATTGCAGATTTTCTGCCCACAGCTGATGACTTGTTACAATGTGTAGTCATCAGTGTGGGTAACAACTTGTGACTACACTGATCGTTCGCTTCTTGTAACGCTTGTTCTGTGTTTTCAGGCTCTTGTCATTTCCAGTTTCATCAATTCTTCTCTTTAAACCTTTTTGTATTTCTGCTACTTAGGACCAACAGTTCCCGGAAGGATGGAGGTTTGGGCCCCATGAACATCCCCCTAGTAGCCGACACTCTGCGCACAATCTCTACAGACTATGGTGTTCTCAAGGAAGATGAGGGAATTGCCTTTAGGTAAGATCTGGTGTCTGCTGTTCTGCAGCAGCTGTGCCACTATCTTTGCTGTGGGTGTTGGTGGTCAGACCTGCAGCAATCTTTGAAGGTGTCTGAGACCAGGTGGTCTTCCAAGAGGAGTTGATATAAGGTGGTCCCACTACGACCTGTGTAACCCTCTCCTTGCTGTTCTCTTCCTTGTTCAGAGGCCTCTTCATAGTGGATGAGAAGGGAATCCTGCGTCAGATCACCATAAACGATCTGCCCGTCGGCCGCTCTGTAGACGAGACCCTGCGGCTGGTTCAGGCCTTCCAGCACACAGACAAGTATGGTGAAGGTGAGTGGTCTGTGCCTGTCGTGCAGTGGACTGGGTGGCTTCTACTTGTACAGTCAGGACCCCCCACCCATGACTGGCTGCATGTTTGCTGTGATTTCTATAGGGGGTACTGTGGGAAGTACTTTAGGCTTTATTTGCATAAGTCTGTATGAGAACGGCACGACTCTACATCGGGTGCTGTACAGTACAGATCTCCTTGGGATAAAGCCTGTACCTCCAGATACGCCAGCATCTCTTTAATCTTCCAGATCCGGTGGTGTGTGACGCACTGGACGGACAGTCTGATGGGGTAACAGCCACTAACGAGAAACAGACCATGAATCCTAAATGATGACCAATACCTCTGACCGTCCCAGTCCTTGGGAGGGGGTGGAATGGAAACACTTGCCACTTTGAGACTTAAAACTTAAGTCCTTAACAACTTTTAAGGTTTACTTGCTGTCAGTGAATAAAAACCTGCTGGCTGCAATTGTATCCAGTCTAGACGAGGGACAAAAGAAACTGGACTCCAGACTGATACATTGTAGCAAAATATCTGAGGCTTGTATAGCTGAGGATGTTTAGATATGAGCACAAAAATGGTTCTCATTCACTGACGGCAAATGGGGAAGAACTGAAGAACAGTCTTTAAAAAGTGGTAAAACTTTACAGAATTGATCTTCATTAAAGGCCCCTTAGGCTGCATTCACACTCGGCAGCCATCCTGCAGCACTTTCCACAATAACCCTGTTGTCTGTGCAAGGAAACTAGGAAACTACTGTATTTTTCGGACTATAAGACGCACCTAGGTTTTAGAGGAGGAAAATAAAAATGTAAGCAAAAAATGTTGTCATGATGCACTTTTAAGGGGGAGGGGGGGTCTTCTGCTGACCCTGGTATAGGGGTAATGTCCCCCAATTCTGACAATATCCCCCCCATCCTGGTATATATATGCCTCCCCCCTTCCTTTTATACATGGTCCCCATCCCCATCCTGGTATGCATGGTCCCCCTAATCCCCATCATGCTGCACATTTAAAAAAATAAACTCATACTCTCCTTCTCTCCTCCAGCGCTGCGTCCGGTCTGCCTGCACTGATCTCTCCATGTGAGCCATGCATGACGTCACTGTTATGTGCGGCTCACATGGAGAGATCAGCTGCCGGAAGTCACTGCTCCCCACGCCGAGTCTGTGTGCACGGGGAGCAGTGACTTCACTCTCCTTCATAGCCGGCACACAGCGGAGCCGCGCTGCGGCTGCTGCCGGCTATCTCCTGTGCTCGCTCATTAAAGGGCATGAATATTCACCCCCTCCCCACGCACATGGGCATGGAGAGAGGTTGAATATTCATGCCCTTTAACAGCGGGCGCAGGAGCCGCAGCACGGCTACACTGTATACCGCTATTAAGGAGCATGAATATTCAATGCTCCCCACGCCCCATGGGTGTGGGGAGCAGTGAATATTCATTTTCTTTAGCAGCAGGGACAGTGTAGGGTGCAGCGGGGCGGCTACTGCCTCCTGTACCCCGCTCCCCCAACACCACACATAAATATACACCCACCCCCCAACATTCGGACTATAAGACCCCCCCCCCCCCCCATTTTCCTCCAAAATTTTGGAGGAAAAAAGTGCGTCTTATAGTCTGAAAAATACGGTAGATCTTTTAGATCTTGAAAGTGAAACTTTTTTTATTTCTATGCAAGATTATCATTTTGACAAGTTTTGCAGACGAAACTGATTGTGCAGGGAGTAAAATCTGCTGCATGTGAATGTGGCATAAAAAAAGTATCTGTCTCCTGATAGACTTAAACCCCTCTGCAGAGCTTTAGAGAGAAATGTTATCTGGGGGAGAATCTGGCTCGGTCTGATCTATAGAGCCGCCTCTATTACTGTCGGGGCATCTTCAAATGTAACTGGCACCTTGGCATCTCTTTGGCTGTAGCCTCTGGAGGTCTGGGACGGACAGAAATATAAATTGCTCACTACTAGACAGTGGGACATATGCTTCTTAAATGCTAAAGCCCACCAAATAAAAAAACAAAAACTATAGTTTCCTTAGATTGGAACCATCATGTGATTGTTGGATCTCCTTTCAGTCGTGTGACATTATATCTCATGGCTGTGGCACTTATGAGATGCAATGCCATGTTACTACCAGGAGACATTGTGTGGGTCCACCCCAGGGGGAACTTTAGCATATAAGGGGGTTGTTTAGTAGTGGACAACCCATTATTACTATATATCAATGATGGATGTGTAGTCCCTCTGTAGCTGCATGCACCCCTATAGGCTTCAGATTCTCCTCTCTATAAGAGGGGCCACCAGTGGCCATTCCTGGTGCTGTACTAAAATCCCAACCTGCTGGGTGGCCATGAGGACAAAATTGGGGTATGGCCCTCTATGTGACACTTATAGCATGTGTTATAAGTGTCCCAGATGAGAATAAATCTTATGGTACAGGTGTCCTTGCTGGTTTAGGATTTGTCACAGTACTTGATTTGTAGCTAATCTGACGTATGGCCGACCAGCCCTCTGTCCTGTACAATAACTATCCAATAAACTGTTTAATTTCCTTAATGTTATAAATATCTCTGCTTGCTGTCAGTGAACAGGATCATTACTTATAGTCCAAGGCTAAATGCCCACATCCTGACCACCTTACAGCTGAAGGTTTGCTTCAATTCTATCCAGTCTAAATGATCCTGTGAGCCAAGAGCCACAACCGCACAATGCTCCTTGTTCAGATGCCTTTAGGTTATGTCCCTCTAAGATGTAAACTGGGCATAAGGAAAATCCCCAAATTACTATACTGTACATGTCGATTGGAATTGGTGAAAATTACACTAGAAGCTGAGCCTCTGAAAACTAGCATGCTCATTTACTGACAGCAAGCGGAGATCTTAAAGAAGCACTCGCATCAAAATTATTAATATATTGCAACCATCATATAGCACTGTGTACTTACAATTGCTCACTTTGCCTTTCTACCCAGCTAATTCTTCTATTTTCCATTAAATCTATGACATCACGTGATTAAAAGCTGACTAGCTGAATCCTTCTAAGCCCTGTGTAGAAACAGGAGGTCAATTTTCTCTGCACAAGTCATCAGTCAGTACAAAAGTCCCTGGCAGGAGGAGCAGAGCAGCTGTGTCAGGAGATGAAGAGGGGAATGATAAATGCAGGGACAAGAGACTTCCTGTTTCTACATAGAAAAGAGAAGAATTAGCTGGGTAGAAAGGCAAAATGAGCAATTGTAAGTGCAGTGATGTATAATATGATGACTGCAATATAGTAAGAGGATAAAAACTTTGATTGAATTGACAATTCATTAAGTTGCAGTAATTCAGCTTTTATATCATTCTGGGCTGACCAGTTACATTTTGCTGACTCCTGCACTGGTGACTTTTCTGATGTAACCTCCTGCACTAATGTTGTTTGCAGTCTGCCCGGCCGGATGGAAGCCCGGAAGTGACACCATCAAGCCCGACGTCAAGAAAAGCAAGGAGTATTTCTCCAAGCAGAAGTAAAGGCAGGAGGTGCTGCCCGTCGTAGTTGGGGCCTCGTCTCCATATAAAATGTTTAATGTATTTTAGGATCATTTTCTAATGTAGAGCATAGAGCCCCGGTGCCCGTCTGCAGGGTGGCATTACGTCTGTGTTGTAACATTCCTTGTCACTGATGACAGGCAAATTTTTGTAAAGACCAATTAAAATTCTTTTGGGAACGACCTGGTGTCTGTAGCTCTCTGGACGGCGGCATCACACACTGTAGATGGTGGTCGGGCTACTTGCCACTCAGTTTGGCTGCTGCAGTAATCTGAGAATGGCAATATCTTTATTAGAGGAAAAAAACTCTATACACAACCAGTTTAATTTTTGGTCCATACTTCTGGGGAGTGGGGTAAGATCGCACTTCTTCTTGCTTCCTAGGCAACACCCCTTCATAATGAGCATATGCACAGAGTACACCCCAAGCAATAAGTGCCTTCTATGGAGCCAGTACTACACTTATGGCTTTTGAAAAGTCTCTGTACAAACACATCAGCCGCAGACCCTGTTGCCCAATGTGGGTGGTCTGTATCTAAACTCGAAACATACAAGTGTAATTAGTTGTTTTAAAACATGAGGTCGTGTTGCACATGGAGCCCAACACCCCTGGCAACTGACAATATGAGGTGGCTGTTAACACCAGGATTGAGAGGACACAATCTCTGCAATTTTAAAGGGAGTCTGTCTGCAGAAAATGACTGTCCAGATAAAGCTCTGGGTGCACCCTTGGTGTGGCAGAGTAGCTCAGTGCACCTTCCATCTATCGCTCACCTACTTGCTCCAGCCAGTGCTGTCAATCAAGGGAGGGGGGATATGAAGGGAGCTGCCCAGCCATCCCAGGGGGCACCAAGTGCCTCTGTGTGGCTTGAAAAGTTGCTTTATGCCTGGACTCCAGTTAACCCCCTCTTGCTTTAGCTTTGCAGTATTTATTGATCATGGCCTCTAAGCTGGAAGAGGTTAACACTGAATAATTTAACAAGACTTCTTATGAGAAATCTTATCCTGTATTGATCTTAATTTACTTCACATCTGAAGGAGCACTTATAATCTTGCTGGATGCCACCTGCCAAATATCAGTTATCTACTGGCCATTAATAGATCAGCACTTTGCATCCCAATATGGTGTACAGGCCCTGAACCAGCAGGGGGCAGTGAGGAGATGAGGTCAAGAAGCCAGTGCTGTAACCATAGACTAATGAGACTTGGATGTGACAGTACCTATTCATGCAATGGTTTTCTTACTGGAATGTGCACACTATAGATTCAGATTAAAGGCCGCAAAACCACAAAGGAGAGAACACTTGACACAAGCTAGAATATATTCTACTTTAAATTCCTCACGGGTCCCCCTTTATTAATCCCGAGCCATTCTTCATTCCCCCTTCCAATCGGTGCCATGACTACCTCCGGGTCTACCAGCTACGGTGGCCTTGTTAGATCATGCCACTAACATGGTGTAAGAAACTTCTGTCAGTGCAACACTGACTGCTGGTATAATGCATTGCAATGCTTTATACCTAGAAAATTCCCCTAGAGGGACAAAAAATTTTGTCTTAAATTGTAAATAAAAAAAAAAAAAACTAAATAAAAGCCAAAATGTGTATTTTTCACATATTGGTGTGATGGTAACGACACGAGCTATAAACCAGTCACACTAGTTACCCCCTTCAGGGAACGATGGAAAACTCTTCTCACCATCCCACCAAATAAAGTGTGATTAAAATGCAATATAAATCAAAATGATACAGCTGAAACCATTTTATCCAGAAAAAGCAAGCTGCCATACACCTCCATCGATGGAAAAATGAAGTTTCTAGCTCTCAGAATTAAGAGATGCAAAAAAAAAAACAAAAAAACAAATTTCTATACACTTTTTTTTTTTGTGTAAAAGTGCCAAAACAAATGATATAAATGTGGTATCTGTGTAATCATATTGACCTGAGAAATAAAGCTGTCTTAGCTTTTACCACACGATGAATGGCAAAAAACAAACCCTGAATTGTCTTTTGTTCATTCTGACTTCCAAAAATTGGAATAAATGCTTTTTGCCTTTAATAAAAAAAAAAAAAAAAAAAAAAAAATCCAATGTGATGCTTTTTCCCTTCTGAGCTTTGCATTGTGCCCAAAAGTAGTTTTTGACCACGTATGGAGTATTGGCATACTCGGGAGAAACTGCGTAACAAATTGTACAGTTTGTTTGCTCATATTATCCCTTCTGAAAATTAAAGTTGGGGCCAAAGCAATGTTTTAGTGGAAAAAATGGTACTTTTCAATTTACTCAGCCCAATGTTATACAAGTCTATGAATTGTCTGAGGTTTAAAAATTCTCACTACACCCCTAGATGAATTCCCCTAAGAGGTGTAGTTTCCAAAGTTGGGGTTTCTGCTGTCTAGGCACATCAGGGGCTCTCAAAATGTGACAATCTATTCCAGCCAAAATGGTGCTCCTTTCTTGCCGTGCACCCATACAGTAGTTTTCCCCCACATATGGGGTATCGGCATACTGACGAGAAATTGCACAACAAATGTCCATTTTCTATTTTAACACTTATAAAAATGCAAAATGTGTGGCTAAAGCAACACTTTTGTAGGAAAAGGTAAAATTTTTTTTTTTTTCTTTCCAAACTTACTTTAATTCCTGTGACGCACAAAGGGTTAATAAACTTCTTGAATGTGGCTCTGAACACCTTGAGTGATGTTTTTAGAATGTTGTCACTCAAGTGACTGAGGGGCCTATACTGTATGAATAGAAAATACCCAAATGTGATGTGATGTCCCAAAAAAAAAATATTTTTGTCAAGTTTGAGAAATTGCTGGTCAACTCTTATCCCTTAACTTCCTAACCAACTACATGTTTTCTAAAATAGTGCAGCTGTAAAGCAGACATTTGGGAAATATTATCTATTTTGTGTGAAATAACTCTGGTTTAAGAGCCTGAAAAAAAAATGCAAAATTTGCCAAAATTCTGACACTTTTACAAAACACAAACTTACCACTAAGGTACAATCAGGCTATGTGCCCATGATGCAGAAATGCTGCAGATTTTTTTTCCACTTCTCCCTGGCAGGAAAAACGCATGCGGATTGTACATGCGGATTGTACATGCGGATTGTACATGCGGATTGTACATGCGGATTGTACATGCGGATTGTACATGCGGATTGTACATGCGTTTTTCCTGCCAGGTAGAAGCGTTTGTCAAGCGTTCCTCACATGCATTTCCGCATGCGGGTTGACAAGCGCTTTCCAAGCGATTTTAGCATCACTAGGAAAGTGCTTGACAACTTGTTCACACTATATAAATCCATGCAACCGGCATATATAGTGTGACCAAGTAATAGTTAAAAAAAAGAATAAAAATGGTAAAGATTATACTTGCCTTCTGATGGCCCTCTGTCTCCTCAGCGATGCATCCGGTGTGTTGTATGGGTAAGGTGGTGTGAAAGGACATGACATCATTGAGTCATGTGACAGGTCACGCAACCGCCGACGTCAGGTCCTCACACCACCGCAAGCCGTACAAGAGACCGGACGCATCGCTGAGGAGGCCGGGAGACAGCGGAAGGTAAGTATAATTTTTATTTTGTTATTAATTATTTTTTTATTTTTTAACAGGTTCTATAGTACCTGGGTCTGGATGAGTCTCCTTCTCCAGCCCCGGGTACCATCCGCACACAGAATCACTTAATATCCGTGTGCAAATGTGCCGACATGGATATTATGCGTTTCATTGAAAGTCAATGGCGGCAATTACGCTACATGTCCACAAAATTAATGGTGGTGCTGCGTATTTTTCCGCAATGATGATCCGCAGTGGAAATTTCCACAGCATGTGCACAGCACATGTGGATTATCATTGGGGACCATGGGGCACGTATTAGCAAGCCTTTTCGCTGCAGCAAAAAACACTTGAAAAATGCATAGTGGGCACACAGCTTCAGTGGGATCCATGGAAGAGTTTCAAGAGTTCTCAAAGGGACACTGGTCTGAATTGTAAAATTTGGCCTGGTTGTGAAGGTGAAAACAGACTTGTTGGGGGGAGGTGAAGGGGATAAGACTAGTAGCTGATGAACTTCTCCTCTGCAGCAGAGGTAATTATTCATTCTTTCCTTCAGCAGTCATCATGAGAGCCAATCTTATCACAGCAATTGCTGGATTTTGACTGCACTTCAGGATACTGTAATAATTTTAGCAATTTTCCATAATGTAACGATGGAGTGTGGTGTCTCTTTACTTAGTTGAGTGGCTCTTTCCACATTCTGGCATAGAACAGTTGTGGGTTAGGATAGGGTTCAGCACTGTATGGAGCCATGGACCAACACTGCCCCGACAAAACACAATAGTATTTGTGACCATCTGAAGACCGGTGATTCCATAAATGAACTGTTGATGAAGCGACCTGTTCATTGGAAGCCATTCCAGGTGACCGCCTGATGAAGCTGCTGGACACAATGTCAGGGGGTGTAAAGCGGTCGTCAGCGTAACGGGATTATTCTGGGGAATCTAAGGTTTAAGACTATGTTCACATGCAGCAGTCTGAGTTTTTTTTTTCTGCAGTGAACACTGCATTCACAATGCCTGTTTTTCAGCATTTTCCAGTGCAGATTACATGTGCTTGTATACAGTGCACATTTAAGTTATTTGCATTGTTAGTGTTTTTTCCACACTTTCTGATTACGTTCTAAAAGGGAATAATCAGACGGCTGTATAACTCGAATGGGGATCGCAACGCAGTGCTCAGACGGGCCGGCGGCTCACCCGACCCGAGCAGACATCTGCATCGAAATACATGAAGATGTGACACTCAGATTTCAGGAACGCTGCAGTTCTCATAATTTAATTCACAGAAAAGAAAAACAAGCGTATGTGTGAGATTTCTGATATACTGTAAAAAGCAGCTTTTAATTTGCATAAAAAATGCCACATGTGAACGTAGCCTAACACATTCTGGTTTGTTTCACTGTTTGTGGTTTTGCTGCCTTCAGTCTGAATCTACAATGTGCACATTCCAACAAGATCATGGAAAATCACTGCATGAACAGGGGTCTCCAAACATTTGGCCAGTACTATACAAGTATAATATTTCACTTCATACACCGAATAACTGCCTCAACATTTTCTATAAGTTCTGCAAGAGATTTATTGCCTTCATCCACACCTGTACAATTATATCCCTGTCTGCGCAGTATCAGCTCTGCTCAGTCCAGACTGTTACAGGACACATCATCAGCATCAAACAAGTTATCCAGAGCAGCTCGCACAGTATTAAATGAAGAAGCCTGGTCACAATGTGAACAGCTTCTAGTTTACCATGTTCGAGCGCCGCCTGCAGTGTAAAGAACAGAGGTTTACATGGCTGCAACCCAGATCCTATCAGTAAGTAAATCCACTTTCTTCTCGCATAGATAGATACCAGATTACAGATGTGAGCTTTAAAAAAACCCCAAAAGATGAGCAAAGGGGTTGTATTGTTTTTTTTTTTTTTCCCCCCTCCCTGTATAAACTGTCTGTTTCTACGGTTCCCAGAATGGAAACCTCCGTACTTTACACTGCAGGCTGAAATTCTACAAACTTGTATTAAATCATATAGAGAGGATTAGTCTCGGTTTCATTATATAAAAATAAAATTATAGTAAAATCTATGAATATAAAACATGTCTAGAAGCAAATTACAGAGTATTTGCAGGGTACTGAGAATTGTAAAGTTGGTAGCACGACCCTTCGTACCGGGGGGGATAAAAGTTCTGACTCCATTCTTACAGATTGTGCACATTCTTTTTCCAGAAACGTTATATTCAGAACGGCACCAAAATTGTAAGACCCCTCCCCACCCCCCGAGCAGTTGAAATGCTATCCTGACAATTTTTTAAGACAGCCATGGTCTTGCTAACATTTTAGGGCATAATTTATTGTCCTTTGATTCCTCCTAACTTTCAGAGGTCACTGAAATTAAGTTCTGGGGCGCTGTCTGAAAGTTCATCCAGGTCGTGGTCACTGTCGCTCCGGCTTCTTCCATCTCTGCTTGTGGTCGATTTTTCTCTGGACTCTGCTGGAGGGAAACAATAAATATATGACAATCAGATGGGATTCCTGTTCTACACGACTCATTATGTACAACAATGGCGACAACGTTATCTCAGATGTTGTGCGATTCAGCGATAATCAAGTGATAGTATTGCACCTCTAGAAGCTCCATAAGAAATTCTCCCAGTCACCACCAGAGGGAGCTCATTGCACACAATTCCTATTGAAATCAATCATTAGAGCTCCCCCTAGTGGCAGGACACCTTTAAACAACGTATAACGAGAAGTTTTGCAAAATTTAGGTGTTTGCATTTTTAAATCCTGAGCCTATTGCACCTTCATGACCAGGTCCAATTTTTACAATTCTGATCAATGTCACTTTATGATGTAATAACTCGAACGCTTCAACGGATCCCACTGATTTTGAGATTGTTTTTTCGTGACATATTGTACTTCATGATAGTGGTAACATTTCTTCGATAGCACTTGCGTTTGTGAAAAAAAAGAATTGAAAATTGCAACATTTTTGGCAAATTTCCAACTTTTAATTCTTATAGCCTTAAATCAGAGAGTCAAGTCACATAAAATAATAACATTTCCCACACGTCTACTTTACATCAGCACCATTTTGGAAACTATTTTTGGGTGTGTGAGGAAGTTATAAGGGTTAAAAGTTGACCAGCAAGTTTTTTTTTTTTGTTTTTTTTTTTTTAGGGACCACATCACATTTGAAGTGACATTGAGGGGCCTTTATGATGGAAAATACCCAAAAGTGACACCATTCTAAAAACTGCACCCCTCAAGGTGCTCAAAACCACATTCAAGAAGTTTATTAACCCTTCAGGTTCTTCACAGGAATTTTTGGAATGTGGAAGAAAACAATGAACATTTAACTTTTCTCAATAAAAATTTTACTTTAGACCCAATTTTCTTTTATCTTTGCAAGGGTAACAGCAGTAAATGGACCCCGAAATTTGTTGTGCAGTTTCTCCTGAGCATGCAGATACCCCATATGTGTGGGGAAAACCACTGTTTGGGCGCACGGCAGGGCTCCAAAGGGAAGGAGCGCCATTTGACTTTTTGAATGTAAAATTTGCTTGAAAAATTAGCGGACGCCATGTTACGTACGGAGAGCCCCTGATGTGCCTAAACAGTGGAAACCCCCCACAAGTGACACCATTTAGGAAACTTATCTAGATGTGTGTTGAGCACCTTCAAACGCACAAGTGCTTCACAGAAGTTTCTAACGCTGTGTGAAACAAAAAAAATTTTTTTCCACAAAAATGTTTTTTAGCCCAATTTTTTTACATTTTCACAAAGGATAGCAGGAGAAAATGTACCCCAAAATTTGTTGTGCAATTTCTCCTGAGTCCGCCGATACCCTATATGTGGTCGAAAACTACTTTTGAGGCACAATGCAAAGCTCAGAAGGGAAGGAGCGCCATATTGGAGTTCAGATTTTGTTGGACTGGTTTGAGGGTGCCATGTCACACTGGTAGGGCCCCTGAGGTGCCAGACAGGGCTGTGGAGTCGGTATAAAATGGACCGACTCCTAAAATATATAATAAATTGGGTACAGTAGTTCAATGCAGTTTGTGGGGAATATTTTTTCATAAGAATTTGGGAAAGTTATGAAATATCCTATAAATGGCTGTTCTATTCCTGATCTAAGGCTACATTCACACAGCGTTTTTTGAGGATACGTTTTTCAGCTGCAAAAGCAGATCAGCTTTTTAAAAAACCACATCACCTGAAAGGTTTTTGAGCTCATAGATAATGTTTTCAATAGCAAAAGCAGATTAGAAAAACGCAGCACAAACTGACATGCTCATTCTTTGTGAGGATCCGTTTTTGAGCCCAAAAACGGATCCTCACAAAACGATGTGTCTGAATGTCATATCTTGAAACCCATTGACTTTGCTGGGATGCCCAGAGTCACTGCATTTTACTGCAAAAAAACGGATCCGCAAAAACGCTGTGTGTGAATCATGGCCGTAGCCAGCGAGGGGCGGGGGGTAGCTGCCCCCCCCTCCCCCAGAAGCAGGGGTACGGCCTGCATCTATCAAAACTCACTTGTATGCTGCAGTGCTCCCATCTTGCATCGGCTCCAGACTGCTTGGGGCAATCTCCCCTCCTCTGTCCTGTCTTCTGCCGCCTTCACCAGAGAGAGGAGGGGGAGGGGGAGGGGTGCCTGCCCTGCACAGGATCCGATTCCTGGGCCCCAAGCTGGAGAAAGTGAAAGTACTACTGCTCATCTCTGTCACAGGAAGGTATCTAATGCTAATATTGTAGGTGATTATTATGTGCTCTCTGTACAATATGTGTGAACTATATGTGCAATGTACTATTTGCTGTCTGTAGCTGTCATCTGTCTATCACACTCTATCCCTCCAGCCAACCCTCTATCTATCCATCCATCCATCATTATATCATAAAAATGATTAAATGTCTGATGTTCACATTGTACTACAATACATTTTTCACTTAAATATAAGCAATATATGTAGGAGTCGGAGTCGGTGTAAGGGAAATTGAGGAGTCGGAATCGCAGGTTTGGCTTACCGACTCCACAGCCCTGGTGCCAGATCAGCCAAACCCCCCCATAAGTGACCCCATTTTACAAACTACACCTCTCAATGAACTCATCTAGGGGTGCAGTGATCATATTGACACCACAGGTGTGTCACAGCATTTTATACCATTGATCAGGGAAGAAAAAATAATTTACATTTTTAACCACCAAAATGTTGTTTTAGCACCTTATTTTACATTTTCACACTGGGAAATGGGTAAAAATGGCACCAAAATGTGTCCCACAAATTCTGCTGAATGTAGAAATACCCCATCTGTGCCTGTACAGTACTGCTTAGCCACGCGGCGGGACTCAGGAGGGACGGAGTGCTATATGCCTCCTGGAGCGCAGATTTTCTTAGGGTCTCTGTATATTGAGTCTGCAAACTATTCTAAGTGGTAGAAAAGCAGAATCTCCCCTCAAGTGACCCCATTTTGGAAATTATACCCCTCTGTGAATTTAGCTATAGGTGTAGTGACAATTTTGACTCCATGGGTCTTTTCCAGAAACAAGCAGCAGTGGATGATGCTGAGTGAAGATTGCAAACTGTCGTTGTAGTGACCAGTACGTTGTAGTGACCAGCTCATGCTTCTGGAGATATGCACCAGTAAATTAAGTGAGCTCTCATCGCTACAGGAATGCCAAACATGTGGACACTATCTGCGGTTTAGGCACACTGGGACTCAGAAGGGAGGGGGGAATTTAGAAGCACAGAATTCGCTGAATTTCTTTTGGGGGAGTTGAGGAGCCATTTTGCTTTTCCAGAGCCTTTGTACTACCAGTAATGTGGAAGTCCCTATATTTCCATTGACAGACCTGAGTGGGGACTTGCTTTTTTTTGGATTGAGTTGAAGCCTTTACATAAAATTTGGGATCACATTTATCCTTTGCTCTACGATAAGCACTGACTGATATCAGGGTTTCCATCTAAATCTCTGAGTGACGTGATTCAGATGAAACCCTGGAGGGATCCATTCACTATAATGAGGCAGCAGATTACTCTGGACTCCATCTGGCCTCTGTTCAGCGTTGTCCTTTTCAGAAGTGCACAAAACTGGCCAATCTCGCTTTAATGCATGCCTAAAAAGACAGACACCGCCGTATCACAGGTTCTATGGCGTCCACAGTGCCCCCATCTGCCTCATTGCAGGGAATCTTCAGAGATTTACATGAAAACCCCGGTGTAAGTGCTCAGTGCAGGATAAATGTGCACAGAGCCTTACTGTGATCTTTGGGAGGCAGAATAAACAAATCAGCAGCAGGTGAACAATTGGTTTATTTATCTTTTACGCCGTTCCTCGTGCAGTATAAAAGTGATTAGACAACTTTATTCTTCGGGTCGGTGCGATTACAGCGATACCAGATGTATATCGGGTTTTTAGGTTTGGCTGCTGTCACACACTAAAAGACGCTTTTCTTTTTGGCAAAAGCTAGTTTTTACATCGCTATACTTTTCCGATATTTCTGCCGACAGTCATGTGACGGCTTGTTTATTTGCGGGCACATGACATTTTTTGATCGCTTTCTCTTCTCATTTTTGGGAGGCAGATTGAACAAAAACCGGCAATTCAGGAATTATTATTTTTTTTTTTATGCAGTTCCGCATGTGGTAAAATTGATAAGGAAGCTTTACTCTTTGGGTCAGTACGATTACAGCGGTTCCACATTTATAGCATTTTTTTTTTTTACAGTGTTTACTAAAGGGGTTAACTAGTGTGACATTTTTATAGGTCAGGTCTGATTGGACGGAGCAATACCAAATATGTGTACTTTTTTTTCATAAAAATACTCTATCCTCTAATTTTTTTGGGGAAAATATTTTTACAATTTTATTAAAGAAAATGAATATTCACTACTCCCCACTCCCATGGGTGTGAGAAGTAGTGAATATTCATTCTCTTTAGTAATGGGCATACGTGATCGCCGAGACGCTGCAGGAGCGGTGGCTGACACTGTGCGCGCTATTAAGGAGAAAGAATATTCAGTGTTCCACACACCCATAGTCCGGGCATGGGGAGCAGTGAATCTTCCATCAGCTGATCTCAGCGTGTGAGGGCGTATGGCAGTGACGTCATGCGCGGCTCACAAAGTGAGATCAGTGCTGGCAGCACAACAGGATGCAGTGCTGGAAGGTGAGTATAATCAGTTATTTTATTTTTTTATGTGTGCAGCGTGATGGGGATGAGGGGGCCATATATACCAGGATGGGGGACATTACCCCTATACCAGTGTCAGCAGCAGACCTCCCTCCCTCATGACCACATTTTTTGCTTCAATTTTTTTTCCTGCTCTAAAACCTAGGTGAGTCTTATAGTCCGAAAAATAAGTACTAGTGCCTGGTGACCCGGCTGTTGTCATGACAACATTGGGTCACCATGGCAATGATCGGGCCCCTGCGACTTCACGTGGGGGCGCCGATCTAAGAGCAGAGGGTGCTCCCTCCCTCTGTCTGCCGACTAAATGCTGCGATTGCAGCATTTAGGGGGTTAAAGTGCCAGCTGTAAGAATCAGCTGACACCCAGCGGTGATCGCCCGCGTACAGCCCCCTGTGCGCGAGCAATCACCATGACGTATATATACCCCTTGTTGGTGGAGAAGTACTTCCCGACCATGGCGTGTATATACACTGCAAATGTTGGGAAGATCTTATTCCGATCAGTAAATGGAACAGAAAACTCATCCTGCTGATCATTATATCTCCCAAGTTTATCCTATGGATGGATATTGCCTTAGGGTAGCGGCCTGTAGCCTGTGCTGGGGGTTGTAGAGAAGTCATTGCTACAGATCTCCTGTGCGACACACAGGACATGAAGAGAAGGGGCGACTACCTCTAGAAACAGCAGCAGCGGCGGCTCCAAGGCTGAGCGACGTGTCCTCAGAGCTGATGTCGGCCAGGCTGATCTGAGAGTAGTCATCATCCGCAGAAGAAGAGGACACCGACCTGCTGAGCTCCTGTCTCTGCCTGCAGCGTCTGTGGTCTGTAGAGCATTAAGGAGAGCGGTAAAGGTCTATAATGAACAGGAGGTGACATCACAGCGCTCCAGATACAGGTTATATATTAGATCCCGAGAGCAGTGATTGTCACCTCCTGTATATTACATCCTGGAGGCGAGGGCACAGCACTCCAGGAATAAGTTATATCATACAAGGGGGTGATAGCACCACTTTCCAGATATATATTAAGTGATATTATACACCACTCTTTAGATACAAGCAATAATATACAGGAGTGACATCACCACTCCGTAGATGCAGGTTGCATTTACATCGGTGGTGACATCATTGTCTATAGAAACAGGTCATATGCTACAGTAGTAACATCACCAGCTATATGTACAGGTCGTATTATACTACTAGCTGTTATAACCTGCCGTGGCTGGGATTATACTGACCAGGCCGCTCACTCCTTGTTCTGTTGAGAGAAGCTTTCCTCTCCAGAACGCTCACATCCTCCTGCAGGTCTCCGATTGCCAAGCTGTGGATGACACAATAAATAACCAGAAAACCGATCTAATCTGATCTTTACAGAGTTTATTGGTGAAATTCTTTTAATCTGCTACCCGATGGTCTGGCACTGGGGTTCCTGGTGGCAGATGTGCCACCATCCCCGTGCTGGGACCTATATGCCATTACTGGAGATGGTGTAAACATCACAATTTTGCAGATTTTCTAAACCTGGAACTGGCCATCTTGGATAACGGTAACGATCCATGGTGGTGGGAGTTTGGATACGGCCGGTACCTGATCCGCTGTATCTCTCGATGCGCTCCTTGTGTATCCGATCGGACCCGCTCCAGCTCCTGCGTCTGCACTTGATGGCAGCTCTGTATTCTCTCCAGCACCTGGGGAAGAAGACAGACCTTATATATGACCGGCAGCGATTAGCGGGCTCAGGCACTGTCACCTGCTCCACCACCTACCGCGCCGTGTCTCTCCTGCGTCCGCATCAGCTCCTGCCCGTCGGTGATGTGCTGCCGTAAGTCGTCCTCTTGTCGGCCTTTTTACACAGAATAAGTTTTGGAAAGTTACCGGGCTACTGTAATAAACCGCGGACCCCCTCACCCTGCAGAGGTCACTCACGTAATCTTTGGTGCATGTAGTCGGTGTCTCGCAGGAGACTTTCCAACTCCTTACAGATTAGCTTCTTGCTGCAGGTGACAGAAGAATAGTCTAACATGACGTGCGCAGTGATGGCGGTGAGGAGACTGCGGCTTCACTTACGTTTCGCTCATCTCCTGTGAGATGCTAATGGCTGAGCGCAGCGAGGGACTCAACCCGCAGGTGCTGGAATCTTTCACTCTGTCCTCCAGGTGGCGCAGTTCGCTGGACAGTTCCTGACGCAGGCCGGCCATCTTCCTCTCCAGCACAGACTCTGACAAGTCCGGCCCACGCGAGGCTGCGAGCCGCTGCACCTCAGCTGTGCAATGGGGAGAGGGGAACATCACCGTCACTAATAGCAATGTACATGGCAGCCTACATTCATCCCCAGCGGTGCTTGCCATTCATTGCAAAAGAGGGGGTAGCCATATTTATCCTACAGCGAGATCCAGCGATCGGAGAGTTCAGGACTTAAAGTATCAATGACGATCAGATCGGACTATTATATCATCCTCGGCTCCTACCTTCCAGACTCTGTATCCGCTGGATATGAAGGTCGCGGTCTCTCTCCAGACGGCCAATGGCTTCATGCAAGGAAGTGATCATCTGACGGGAAGAAGGAGACCAAACACATCATCACTGGCTGTATGTACATAGAGCGCCCCTCAGTGGTCATGGGAAGCGGGTCGTGCATGGTCATTGGCTGGCTCTTAAACTTATGTTTTTTTCTAAAATGATGGAGCAAGACTAATTTTTGCTCCCGTGTTCCAGGCAGCAGGAATCCGCTGTCAGGTTCCCTTTAAGATAGAGCATTCATGTTTGATCTGTGGGGATCTGACTACAGAGATGCAATTAAAGGGCCACGGTGACTTTTCCATATTAGACCTATCCGAAACTAAATCCACCGAGTTACCGCTTGTGCGATGGTGACGCTTATAACGGTGCAGCCCGTGAGGTGAGGACATTATACCTTAGCCTGTGACAGCAGCTGACTGCTCAGATTGACCATGTCTTCAGAGGACACCAGCGCGGTGTGGGTGTAGGCAAACGGGGCATACGGTGAGGCGGGTTTAATTGCTGACCTGTCATCATACTGGACTGATCTTCTGACAGGAGTTGAATCATAGCAAAAATCTGCAAAAAAAAAAAAAAGCCACAATAGAAATTCTGAACCAGTCCAGTATCCTCAAAGCTTTCAGGCCTCAGTGTTGCATCTTCAAGTTCTCCGCTGATTTACAGTGATGTGAAAAAGTGTTTGCCCCCTTCCTGATTTCTTATTCTTTTGCATGTTTGTCACACTTAAATGTTTCAGATCACAAAATAAATGTAAGTATTAGAGAAAGATAACACAAGTAAACACAAAATGCAGTTTTTAAATGAAGTTCTTTATTATTAAGGGGAAAAGAAATCCAAACATACAGAGCCCTGTGTGAAAAAGTGATTACCCCCTAAACCTAATAACTGGTTGGGCCCTTAGCAGCAACAACTGCAATCAAGAATTTGCGATAACTGCCAATGAGTCTTGTACAACCCTCTGAAGGAATTTTGGCCACTCATCTTTAGAAAATTGTTGTAATTCAGCCACATTGGAGGGTTTCCGAGCATGATCTGTCTTAAGGTCATGCCACAGCATCTCAAATCGGACTAAGGTCAGGACTTTGACTAAGCCACTCCAAAGTCTTCATCCCCAATCCATCACACTACCACCACTATATTTTACTGTTGGTATGATGTTCCTTTCCTGAAAAGTTCAACTTTTGTCTAGTCAGTCCACAGAGTATTCCTCCAAAAGTCTTGGGAATCATCAAGATGTTTTCTAGCAAAAACTAAGACGAGCCTTTATGTTCTTTTTGATTAGCAGTGGTTTTCGTCTTGGACCTCTGCCAATCATGCCATTTTTGCCCTGTCTCTTATGGTGGAGTCTGGAACATTGACCTTAACTGAAGCAAGTGAGGTCTGCAGTTCTTTGGATGATGTTGTGGGGTCTTTTGTGACCTCTTGGATGAGTAGTTGCTGTGCTCTTGGGTAATTTTGGTCGGTCGACCACTCCTGGGAAGGTTCACCACTGTTCCATGTTTTCACCATTTGTGGATAATGGCTCTCACTGTGGTTAGCTGGAGTCCCAAAGCTTTAGAAATGGCTTCATAACCTTTTCCAGGCTGATAGATCTCAATTACTTTGTTTCTCATTTGTTCCTGAATTTCTCTGGATCTCAGCATGATGTCTAGCTTTTGAGGATCTTTTGATCTGCTTCACTTTATCAGGCAGATGCTATTTTAGTGATTTCTTGATTGAGAACAGGTGTGGCAGTGATCAGGCCTGTGTGTGGCTAGGGAAATTGAACTCAGCTTCCCAAAGATGTGATAAACCACAGATAATTTATGTTTTAAGAGGGGGGAGAAATCACTTTTTCACACAGGGCCCTGTAGGTTTGGATTTTTTTCCCCCTTAAAATAATAAAGATCTTTATTTAAAAAACTGCATTTCGTGTTTACTTGTGTTATCTTTGTCTAATATTTAGATGTGTTTTGTGATCTGAAACATTTAAGTGCGAAAAACATGCGAAAGAATAAGAAATCAGGAAGGGGACAAACTTTTTCACACCACTGTATATCCCAAAGTTGAAATTCTTTCCCTCTCTTACAAATAAAATATATTACAGCCAGAAACTGAAAACCTGCACAAATATAAGAATGCTCTGGTTTAGTGACAGCAGAGATCTTGCAAACAGACTACAATGGAATCCAAATGAACAATCATTGCAATATGACCATCGTCGCTGTGCAGCCCGAGGTTAGAACGTGTTGCAAGTTTAGTGCGCGGCTTGTATGCCCGATACTTGACGCAATCTGAATCATGAGAGCGAGTTTTACCTCTGATGGTGTCGCCCCGGGTGTTCAGCCTTTCCTGCAGAGAAAAGAGCGTGTGTCAGAAGTGCAGCAGGTAATGTCACAGACGCCATTACTAACCCCTTGTATTCTTATAGGACGTTCACAACACCTACAGGCAGAGTCCAGAAATCCCAAAGGTCACTGCTCTAGATGTACACGGCATTTATAATATCCAGCACTTTGATATTTAACTGCTCCACAGGGCAGATGCCGGCTGTGTTATACAGCCAGCACCCACCTCCAACAGCAGCGATCGGAGCAAGCTATCAATCACAGGCACCTTTTGCCGACCCCCCTCCCCATGATCTCACTGCGGTGCCAATGACCTGCCAAGGCAGCCAATGCCAGCTGAAGGCCCTCATTGTCGCCATTATGGTGCTCCTGTGAAGCTCAGCCACAAGCTGGACTTAACAGGAGACTGATTTCACTATGTACTGCAATACTGGAGTATATAGAAGAAGCCATCGGGCGATCGCAGGTTAGAGTCTACTATAAAAAAAAAAAAAAAAAAAAAAAAAAAAAAAGTAAAAATAAAACCTAAATACGATCACCGCCTTCTCGCCATCTAAAAATAATTAAACGAATAAAAAAAGAAAAAAAAAGTCCAATCCATCAAAATACAAAATTATTTTACCCATAAATGCTAAATTTTTTTTTTGTTTTGTTTTATTGCATAAAAATGCAATAAAAAAATAAATTTACATACTGCTCAAAAAAATAAAGGGAACACTTAAACAACACAACTCCAAGTCAATCACACTTCTCTGACATCAGCCTGTCCAGTTAAGAAGCAACACGGATTGTAAATCAATTTCTCCTGCTGTCGTGCAAATGGAACAGACAACTGGTAGAAATAAATGATCGGCAATTAGCAAGATACCCCCTATAAAAGGAGTGGTTCAGCAGGTGGTGACCACAGACCATTTCTCTGTTCTCATCCTTTTTGGCTGTTGTTTTGGTCACTTTAGCATTTTGTCACTGCTCTCACCCTGAGTGGTACAACAGCATGAGGTGGTGTCTACAACTCACAGAAGTTGCTCAGGTAATGCAGCTCATCCAGGATGCACATCAATGTGAGCTGTGGCAAGAAGGTTTGCTGTGTCTGTCAGCACAGTGTCCAGAGGATGGAGCAGATACCAGGAGACAGGCCAGTACACCAGGAGACATGGAGGGGGCCATATGAGGGCGGCAGTAGAACCGCTGCCTCCTCCTTTGTGCAAAGAGGAACAGGAGCAGTGTCACAGCCCTGCAAAATTACCTCCAGCCGCCACTAACATCCTCATGTCTGCTCTCAGAAACAGACTTAATGAGAGTCTGACGTCCACAAATGGATGTTGTGCTCACAGCCCAACACCGTGCGAGAGAGATTGGCATTTGCCAGAGAACACCAAGATTGGCAGATTCCACATTGGCGCCCTGTGCTCTTCGTGGATGAGAGCCGGTTCACACTGAGCATTGGTGTGACAGACATGTCCGAGTCTGGAGACGCCATGGAGAACGTTCTGCTGCCTGCAACATCCTTCAGCATGACCAGTTTGGCAGTGGGTCAGTAATGGTGTGGGGTGGCATTTCTTTGGAGGGCCGCACAGCCCTCCATGTGCTCGCCAGTGGTAGCCTGACTGCCATTAGGTACCAAGATGAGATCCTCAGGACCCTTGTGAGACCATATGCTGGTGCGGTTGGCCCTGGGTTCCTCCTAATGCAAGACAATGCCAGACCTCATGTGGCTGGAGTGTGTCAGCAGTTTCTGCAAGATGAAGGCATTGAAGCTATGGACTGGCCCGCCCGTTCCCCAGACCTGAATCCGATTGAACACATCATGTCTTGCTCCATCCACCAACGTCACGTTGCACCACAGACTGTCCAGGAGTTGGCGGATGCTTTAGTCCAGGTCTGGGAGGAGATCCCACAGGAGACCATCCGCAACCTCATCAGGAGCATGCCCAGGCATTGTAGGGAGGTCATACAGGCACGTGGAGGCCACACACAATACTGAGACTCATTTCCTTGTCTTGAGGCATTTCCACTGAAGTTGGATCAGCCTGTAATTTGATTGAGTATCATCCCAAATCTAGACTCCATGGGATATTAATTTTGATTTACATTGATCATTTTTATGTTTTCTTGTTCTCAACGCTCCGCTATGTAATGAATAGAGATTTGCAACTGGAATATTTCATGCAGTGATCTCTAGGATGTGGTATTTGTGTTCCCTTTATTTGAGCAGTGTATATCGCAATAAAGATTTTTCAAAATGTCACCCGAATAGCAAATAAATAAACACCCTACACAGGTTTGGCAACGCCGGGATCGTGCTGTTTAGAGGAATGTTTTCCAGTCATGTTTACCGCACTATTAAAAAGTCGTAAAAACTAAAAAAAATACAAAAAAAAAGTTCTGGCTCTTGTAAGAAGGGGAGAAGGATTGTTGCAGCGCCAGGGACAGACTGCAGCGCCGCGGCCTCTCACCTTGATTTTCGCCACGCTGTCGTCAGCGGCCATGAGGACGGCGTCCAGCTTAGAGTCCCAGTTCATGGCGGCGGCCGGTCCTCACTAGGAAACAATGGAAATTCTGGAAGAAAACAGAAGAAATAGCTATAAATATCCCAGAGAACAAAGATCACAGAGGAGGGTCCGTTACAATGGATCATGAGATTATAAGCAGCCTGACACATTGTAACAGACCATCAGCAGGAGAGGCCTGTGCTGCTGATGTGGGGACCAGGTCTATAGACTCACTGTAACAAACACTCAGCTGTGCAGTCAGCAGAGCTCTTACCCCACAGTCTGCAGCACCTTATGATGGTTATTGTGATCACAGAGGCCCTGTGAGGGTCGTCCCGCACTTACTGGGGGCCCCCGACCTCTCAACTTAGGCTCCTCTCATCTCCGCTCTCCTTCCCTGACCATTCAAACAGTCTCCCGGGCACCAGTAGCGTCCAGCTCTCGGTAACGGCGCCTGCCGCGGAGGACGCCGGGATGTGTAGTTCTCTTTGCCACACCTTGTACAGAGAGCGGCGAGAAAAGAAACTACAAGTCCCAAGAGTCTCCACGCAGTGCACGCACTGTGCACGTAACATCAGCTCCGCCCCCGTACTACAAATCCCATGAGGCGCCGCGGCTGGAGGTGACTTGGGGTATAATGGGCGCACACGTGGAGATCCTGGAGAAGCTGCAGGGGGCGCTACAGTGGCAGGGGTTCGAGGTGTATCCATTCCAGGTAACCGGGGGTCCCGAAATATACTTCTGAATGTCAGTAGAGGAGGAGGCTCTGTGAGTAAGAGGCTGCAGGAGGAGGCTCAGTGAGTAAGAGAGAGGAGGAGAAGGCTCAGTCAGTAAGAGAGTAGAGCAGGAGGCTCTGTGAGTAAGAGAGTAGAGGAGGAGGCGGCTCTGTAAGTAAGAGGTTGCAGGAGGAGGCTCAGTGAGTAAGAGAGAGGAGGAGAAGGTTCAGTGTGTAGGAGGCTGCAGAGGAGGCTCAGTGAGTAAGAGGCTACAGGAGGAGGCTCAGCAAGTAAGAGAGAAGAGGAGAAGGCTCAGTGGGTAAGAGGCTGTGAGAGGAGGCTCAGTGATTAAGAGAGATTAGGAGGAGGTGCAGTGAGTAAGAGTCTGGAGGCTCAGTGAGTTAGAGGCTGCAGGAGGAGGCTCAGTGAGTAGGAGACTGGAGGAGAAGGCAAAATAACTTCTGTTTCAGTTATCAGATCACAAATTTGTGCTGCTACTTGCAGTTTTGCCACAGCTGGAGATCGGTTATAACTGACATAGGAGAGGGCTCAGTGTGTAACAGTCTGAAGATGAGTAAGAGACTGTGCTACATATGGAACAGCTGTAATATCGTGAAGAAAGTGGTGCAGTGAATGAGTAGGGTGCAAGGATCCATCACTAATAGGGGAGGGTCAGTGGGTTAGACATTGGAAGTGTGTGTCGGAGGGGGTCAGTGGGTAAGCTACTGGGTTAGGTTCATGTCTGAGGAGGTTCAGTAAGTAAGAGGCTGGGTTAGTTGCATGTCTGAGGAGGGGGGTCAGTGGATAAAGAACTGGAGGAGATTTGTGTCTGAAGAGGATCAGTGGGTAAGAGACTATAGAAGGTGTGTTCCTTAAATAGAGGGTCAGTGGGTAAGAAACTGGAGGAGGAATATGTCTGAGGAGAAGGATGGGTAAGAGACAGGAGGAAGTATATGTCTGAGGAGAAGGATCAGTGGGTAAGAGACTAGTGTGTCGTAGGAGGAAAGTCAGTAGGTAAGAGACTGCAGGAGGTGTATGTCTAATGAGGGGGGATCAGTGAGTAAGAAATTAGAGGTGTATGTCTGAGGTGGAGGATTAGTGGGTAAAAGACTAGGTATGGTCAATGTCTGGGGTGCAGAGACAGTGGGTAAGAGAATGAAGAAGTATGTATGACTTGTAGGGTCAGTGAGAACGAGTCTAGAGATATTCTCCATCTATGAGACTAGGTACAGTGGGTCAGAGATGGGGCGAGAAGGTTCAATTAATAGAATACTAAAACAAACTCCTCATTGGAGGCTCAGTAGGTAGATGCACAGGAGGACTGGACATTAGAAACATGATGTGGCTCGATGGGTAAGAGGCTTGATTGTGTCCTGTAGTGTAATCTTCCAGTTGCTTTTCCCTGGTGTTTTCCTTGCAGGTCGGTTGGTACAATGGCGTCCTGGATCCCGTCTTCCATCTCTCCTTCCCATCTGACACGCTGGCGGTTGTGGTGCTGAGTGCGCCCTCCATGTTTGAGAAGGCGTTTAAGCCTTTCCTCGCTCAGCACGAGCTGCAGAGTCTCCGGGACCCGATAGATCAGTGCGTGTCCTACCACATGGTGCAGGTGAAGGAGGTGGGTGCAGAGACCCCGCCGGAAAAGATTGGGGGGTTAGGGGTGGGTGTGGCCTAGATGAGGGGGGGGGGTTTGATGGAGACAGTTGTCCATGGGCGGAGTCTAGTGGAATCTGGCTAAGCGGGGGCATGGCCTGAATAATTACTGTTGTACGGGAGCGGGGCCACCATGGAGGCGACAATGGATTCATCTTCAGCTCCTTCCCACAGAGATTTTCCGCATACGACATTGACATCATCTACGACTATGAACTCCACCCCAATCGGCGGCCGAAGGTTCTCATGCAGACGGCGGCACACGTGTCCGGAGCGGCGTACTATTACCAGAGGAAAGACGTGGAGCAGGATCCCTGGGGGGCGAAGGTAAGTGCAGTAATAATCGGCGCTTGTACAAAGCTGTCTGGTCAGTGGGACTGCCAGGAGAAGGGACTGAGTGTCTCTGACCAGCACCTGTCAGGAGGAGGGACTGAGGGTCTCTGACCAGCACCTGTCAAGAGGAGGGACTGAGGGCCTCTGATCATTACCAGGGGCAGTCAGGAGGAGGGACTGAGGGTCTCTGACCAGCACCTGTCAGGAGGAGGGACTGAGGGTCTCTGACCTGCACCTGTCAGGAGGAGGGACTGAGGGTCTCTGACCTGCACCTGTCAGGAGGAGGGACTGAGGGTCTCTGACCAGCACCTGTCAGGAGGAGGGACTGAGGGTCTCTGATCATTACCAGGGGCAGTCAGGAGGAGGGACTGAGGGTCTCTGACCTGCACCTGTCAGGAGGAGGGACTGAGGGTCTCTGACCTGCACCTGTCAGGAGGAGGGACTGAGGGTCTCTGACCAGCACCTGTCAGGAATGACACCCGACAGAAGCCGCACAGATTATGAACATATTAATGTCAGAGCTGAGAGTTACAGCTATCGGCTCCGCCTGCCGGAATATGGATTGTGTGCTGTATGGGGGGTGCAGCGCCTGATAATACTCCGAAGGGATTACGGCAGTCACTGATGAGGTTCTGCAGCAGCTGGGGTGTATATTATAAGTTATATTGCCCCAACTGCTGCAGGACTTCTTGGATTTGGGGAGCACGTCAAAACCAGTGACAATAATGGAGAAGACCTGATATATAATGGGTGGAGGGTCCAGGCTGGGAGTTGACGGTCTGGGTTCTCTGGAAACAGGTTTAGCGGCTTTTCACATTCCTCCAAGATTAGTGAAGACTCAGGGCGAAGTCCAACGAAAACTTTCTTGATTCTCTGGAATTTCTGCACTTTATCTGTCAGGTCTTTGTTTAGAGTTAGTTCTGTATTTTATATTTGGGGGGTGGGGATGACATTAGATTTTACTTTTACTAGATTTTACTTATTGTCTCCCACAGGTGAAACCATCTTAGTTTTTGTCAACACCACTTTCACTTTTTATTAGAAAATTTGAAGTTCCCCATTATGTCCACTAGGTGTCACGATACACATACTTGTGTATGTAGCAGCTACTACCATACTGACACTTAGTGGACATAATGGGGAACTACATATTTCTAATAAAAATGTGCAAGAGGTAGTGATATAATTAATAAGTGAGGTTTGCAGAAAGTCAGATTTATGTTATTATTTTTCTGCAGACATTCACCGAGTTCTTTGTGTTCTTTGCTCCAACAGAAGATGTTCGGTGTCTGTGTTCATCCGCGATTCGGGGGCTGGTTTGCCATTCGCGCTGTGCTGGTGTTTACCGATGTCCAGGCTCTGGGCTTGGAGCAGACTCTTCCCATTGACTGTGTCCCCAGCAGGGAGGACAGGATAAGTCTCCTAGAAAGCTTCAACTTTAACTGGAAGGATGGGAAGTACCGGGACGTGCTGCCGGCAGAGGAGAAGTATTCAGCGGAGCAGACTCTGTACTTTGCTACTCCACCTGCGGAGAGACTGACGTTACTTACACTTTCGGGTCAGATACAGCCCATCCATCCCTGCTGAGACTGTGACGACTCCTCCACTAACCTAGTCCTTCCCTATATTCAGTGTATTCTGTGGCCCCAGGCTGCAGTCCGGCAGGTCATGGGTACAGGTGGCCGGTACTGGACAATTACGGGAAGATCTAACACTACATGGTACTTGGTATTTATTGGTCTTGTAGATGGTGCGGGGGCTGGGATTGTAGTTTCTGGATTTTCTTTATTTCTGATTCTTAAAACTTCAGATTTATTTTATGACTTTTTTTATTATTTATTAAACTTCGGGAAAAATTTTATTTAAAAATGGAAAGTTTTATTTTTGTAATGAGATTCTAATAAAATGGACACATTATCTCCTGGTTTGTCACAAGATTATGAGAGGGAACGTGTGTGTGTGTAATGTACGTACGGGCTGCGGCTCCAGCGAGAGGGTCTGAATATTAGGCCACGGCCCCACTATCAGTATTTTTTCTCAGGAGTGGGAGCCAAAACCAGGAGTGGGTGATAAATGCAGAATTGGTGACTTGTTTCTATTACACCTTTTCTCTGATTGTTCCACTCCTGATTTTGGCTCCCACTCCGGAGAAAAAATACTGACCGAATACTGATAGTGGGTCCATGGCCTATGAGCCATAACTTTTTTTCTTCACATTTACATACTATAGCCATATGATTGTTGTTTTTTTTGTGGGACAAGCTGATGTATAGAATGACAGCATTTACTTTATCATATAATGTAATCAAGAATGGGAAAAAAAAACTAGTAAAAAAAAAAAAAAAGGTTGCATTTTTTTTATATTTTAAACTTTTGTAAAAATATATATATATACAGTACAGACCAAAAGTTTGGACACACCTTCGCATTTAAAGATTTTTCTGTATTTTCATGACTATGAAAATTGTACATTCACACTGAAGGCATCAAAACTATGAATTAACACATGTGGAATTATATACTTAACAAAAAAGTGTGAAAGAACTGAAAATATGTCTTATATTCTAGGTTCTTCAAAGTAGCCACCTTTTGCTTTGATGACTGCTTTGCACACTCTTGGCATTCTCTTGATGAGCTTCAAGAGGTAGTCACCGGAAATGGTCTTCCAACAATCTTGAAGGAGCTCCCAGAGATGCTTAGCACTTGTTGGCCCTTTTGCCTTCACTCTGCGTCCAGCTCACCCCAAACCATCTCAATTGGGTTCAGGTCTGGTGACTGTGGAGGCCAGGTCATCTGGCGTAGCACCCCATCACCCTCCTTCTTGGTCAAATAGCCCTTACACAGCCTGGAGGTGTGTTTGGGGTCATTGTCCTGTTGAAAAATAAATGATGGTCCAACTAAACGCAAACCGGATGGAATAGCATGCCGCTGCAAGATGCTGTGGTAGCCATGCTGGTTCAGTATGCCTTCAATTTTGAATAAATCCCCAACAGTGTCACCAGCAAAGCACCCCCACATCATCACACCTCCTCCTCCATGCTTCACGGTGGGAACCAGGCATGTAGAGTCCATCCGTTCACCTTTTCTGCGTCGCACAAAGACACGGTGGTTGGAACCAAAGATCTCAAATTTGGACTCATCAGACCAAAGCACAGATTTCCACTGGTCTAATGTCCATTCCTTGTGTTCTTTAGCCCAAACAAGTCTCTTCTGCTTGTTGCCTGTCCTTAGCAGTGGTTTCCTAGCAGCTATTTTACCATGAAGGCCTGCTGCACAAAGTCTCCTCTTAACAGTTGTTGTAGAGATGTGTCTGCTGCTAGAACTCTGTGTGGCATTGACCTGGTCTCTAATCTGAGCTGCTGTTAACCTGCGATTTCTGAGGCTGGTGACTCGGATAAACTTATCCTCAGAAGCAGAGGTGACTCTTGGTCTTCCTTTCCTGGGGCGGTCCTCATGTGAGCCAGTTTCTTTGTAGGGCTTGATGGTTTTTGCAACTGCAATTGGGGACACTTTCAAAGTTTGCCCAATTTTTCGCACTGACTGACCTTCATTTCTTAAAGTAATAATGACCACTCATTTTTCTTTACTTAGAATTTGTTTTATGGCAAGAAAAAAGCTGCTAACAGTCTATTCAGTAGGACTATCAGCTGTGTATCCACCTGACTTCTGCACAACACAACTGATGGTCCCAACCCCATTTTTAAGGCAAGAAATCCCACTTATTAAACCTGACAGGGCACACCTGTGAAGTGAAAACCATTTCCGGTGACTACCTCTTGAAGCTCATCAAGAGAATGCCAAGAGTGTGCAAAGCAGTCATCAAAGCAAAAGGTGGCTACTTTGAAGAACCTAGAATCTAAAACATATTTTCAGTTGTTTCACACTTTTTTTTGTTAAGTATATAATTCCACATGTGTTAATTCATAGTTTTGATGCCTTCAGTGTGAATGTACAATTTTCATAGTCATGAAAATACAGAAAAATCTTTAAATGAGAAGGTGTGTCCAAACTTTTGGTCTGTACTGTACATGTCTATTTTTGTTCTTTACATTTCTGTCAATGGAGCAGAATTAGGGCTTGTTTCCCACATGCAGAGTTGACCCATCCTCTCTGGCTAGCTATCGCCCCATATCACTTCTCCCTTACGCCTCAAAACTACTGGAACATCACGTCCATCTCGAACTATCCTCCCACCTCTCCTCTTGCTCCCTCTTTGACCGCCTCCAATCTGGCTTCCGACTGCACCACTCCACTGAAACTGCCCTGACTAAAGTCACCAACGACCTACTGACCGCCAAATCCAAGCGACCCTACTCTGTCCTCCTCCTCCTGGACCTGTCATCTGCCTTTGACACAGTGAACCATTCCCTCTTACTGCAGACTCTCATCTCTCGGCAACACAGACTTGGCGCTATCTTGGATCTCCTCATACTTAACAGACTGGACATTGTGTCTCCCGCTCACTCACCACCTATCTGTCGGTGTCCCCTAAGGCTCAGTTCTAGGGCCCCTGCTCTTCTCCATCTACACCTTCGGCCTGGGACAGCTCAGAGTCTCACGGCTTTCGGTTTCATCTCTATGCTGATGACACACAGCTCTACCTCTCTGGATCCGATATCTCCTCCCTACTAACCAAAATCCCACACTGCCTGTCCGCCATCTCATCCTTCTTCTCTGCTAGATTTCTAAAACTTAACATGGATAAAACAGAATTCATCATCTTTCCACCAACTCACTCAGCCCCCCCCCATCTGACCTATCCATAAAAGTCAATGGCTCTTCACTCTCCCCAGTCCCACAAGCTCGCTGCCGCGGGGTAACCCTGGACTCTAATCTCTCCTTCAAACCACATATCCAAGCCCTTTCCACCTCCTGCCGACTCCAACTCAAAAATATCTCCCGAATCCACTCATTCCTCAACCATGAATCTGCAAAATCACTGGTGCACGCCCTCATCATCTCCCACCTCGACTACTGCAACCTCCTGCTCTGTGGCCTCCCCTCTAACACTCTTTTGCCCCTCCAATCTATCCTAAACTCTGCTGCCCGACTAATCCACCTGTCCCCCGCTATTCCCCGGCCTCTCCCCTCTGTCAATCCCTTCACTGGCTCCCCATTACTCAGAGACTCCAGTTCAAGACCCTAACCACCGCATACAAAGCCATCCACAACCTGTCTCCCCCATACATCTGTGACCTAGTCTCCCGGTACATACCTGCACGCAACCTCCAATCATCACAAGATCTCCTTCTCTACTCCCCTCTTATCTCCTCCTCCCACAATCACATACAAGATTTCTCCCGTGCATCCCCCCTACTCTGGAACTCTCTACCCCAACATATCAGACGCTTACCTACCGTGGAAACCTTCAAAAGGAACCTGAAGACCCACCTGTTCCGACAAACCTGCAACCTGCAGGAACCACCGCTCCACCATACCTCTGCACGAACAGCTCTACCCTCACCTACTGTATCCTCACCCATCCCTTGTAGATTGTGAGCCCTCGAGGGCAGGGTCCTCGCTCCTCCTGTACCAGTCACCGACTTGTATTGTTCAAGGTTATTGTACTTGTTTTTATTATGTATACCCCTCTTGACATGTAAAGCGCCATGGAATAAATGTCACTATAATAAATAATAATTTATGGATATCATCTTGGTGTACATACAATATTTATCACCTTTTTATTGCAGTTTTTTTTTTTTATAGGGGATGTGCTGCCGCCAATAAACCAGCAAATTATCAGTTTTAATTTTTTTGTTTTTTACAGCACTTACTGTACGGGTTAAATAATTTAATATTTTGATAGATTGGACTTTTATAGACGCAATGAAACCAAATCTGCTTTTATTTTTATTTTTTAACTAGGTGATTTGAATCTTTAAAGCTTGAACCCGCAATTATTTGATCACTTATACTGTACAGTTGTCATATAAAACTAAACCCCAGGCTGGGCCTCATGGTTTGATCTGCATGGCAGCAATAGGGGTCTTCAGCACACCTCACCTGCCATCGTAACTTATTGGCACCCCTCCATTGTGTCCTTGTGGGATTGATGGGAGCCATTAAACCCCACCATTTAAATACCGCTGACACTGATTGCAGCAATGATTGGAGCTCGCCCCCGTAGCTGCCAGCTCTGTAATAACACCTCGCCCGCTTCATAACACACTCTGTGCATATATGACGTAAGGTTACGTTTTATGGTAGGGAAAGGGTTAAGTGACTTGCTTTGGCTTTATGGATTTTGAACATTACCTTCACGTCCCAAAAAAATGAGCTTCTGTCTTGTGTGAAATGTAACAGCAAAGTCTTAATTGTGCAAAACTCATCTCCGCTCCTATAATCCAGGAAACGAGCAGAATTATGATGACAGCTCTGGATGTGACTGGAGTATAATAACTTAGTAAAGAGACTTATTAGCGAAGTTCCTCAACTTAATACGACTTATGAAGGTCTTGTACGATGGATGATACTTTCCAAAACTGCGCGTCCGGAACATTGCATTGAAAAAAACAACACAAAATTGGGGAAAAATAAAAACTTTATTTCACCAAGTAATAAAAACGAAAAAGAAAAAACTTTTCAGTACAGTTTCCCCAACGTTCAGTACTGCTGGAGAGGCCGAATGTGCGGCGACGTTTCGTGCCGCTTATATGCGACAATGGCGCAATGTGATGGCGTCTCCTGTGGGGCAATACCCTGTGCTGCGGGGTGGTCTGCCTGGTAAGGCCGTGCCCCTGTTCCTCACCGGACGCGTTACCCTGAGTGCAAATGATGGACTATATCTACGATGAGAGTGACGTGTACGGAAACAACCGTGATGATCAATATATTACATTTTGAACCCCCCCCCCCCCCCAAAAAAAAAAATATAAAAAAATTGGGGACATCAGACCAGATTATCAATACTGGGAAAAAAATAACCTGTAAATCGTATTTTCTTGTGCAATTTACAAAAAAAAAATAATTAAATTAACATTAAACACTAAATGTTCCCGGTTTGATTGTCTTTCTATGAGATGGTAAAGCTGTGTGTGTAATCCAGCAGCACATCGATGAATGTGACCCCTTTAAGGACCCCCACATTTACAGCACAAGCCCCCATCTACATACAATGGAGAATTCTGCCAATCTGAGCATAAAAACAAAAAAATTGGCAGATAACAGCGGGGGGAGGGGGGGGGGTTAGGACGGTGTTCGGGATGATAAAAGTCCACATAGACTCCAAGCGGATGCCGGATCGTGACGATCACCCAGGATGTAATTAAAGGCAAACGATAAAAGATGCACCTGAGGCGCCCGTCACGAGAGGGGGACGAGGGGTCACAGACTCGTGGAGGGGTCTTCAGTAGTAAAAGTGTCTGTGTTGCGTTTCTTTCACACATTTTCAGCTAAAGTCCTCCCATAAGTGCGCCAAGGCCGCCCCGAACTGACTGAAGGCACAGAGGGAACGTCGCCCCGTCCAGAGGAGGAGGCTCTGTGCAATATAAGGCTCTAGTAGCTGTACAGAGACAACGGGGTGTCCTCCATCATGTCGTCCTGCAGGGGGGGGGGGATAGGTTTATAAACATTAATGAGTGACGGACAGCAGGCAGACATCTTAAAATGTTGAATAACTGCAAAACAACCTCAGGAAGCAGAGACTCGTTAAGTGCTCTGTCACGCCCATAGCACTTAAAGCCTCATTTGCATATGAATGAAAATGCTATTTTCTAGGGAATGGATTTGAAAGACCTGCATGTGCAGTTTATGAGTGTTGATCTCACTGATCGATTCTCTGTAAGCTCGCTCCATTTTTCAAAAGTGGCAGGAAAAAAAAAAAAGCCCCTACTGCAACTGGAACATATGAAGATACAGTGCCTACAAGTAGTATTCAACCCCCTGCAGATTTAGCTGGTTGACACATGCGGAATTAACTTGGAATTGTGACATTTGTACTGTAGATCAGCCTGGAAGTGGTAAATGCCCTGCAGCAAATTTTGTTTTTGTTTTTTTGTTTTTTTAAAACGTTAAAAGTTAATTCAGAGTGTCATTTATTATTCAACCCCTCAAACCACAAGAATTCTGTTTGGTCCCCCTAAAGTATTAAGAAGTAGTTCAGGCACCAAGAATAATGAGCTTCACATGTGTGGATTAAAGATCTCTTTTGCCAGCCTTTTCTGACTATTTAAGACCCTCCCCAAACTTGTGAACAGCACTCAGACATGGTCAACATGGGAAAGACAAAGGAGCATTCCAAGGCCATCAGAGACAAGATCGTGGAGGGTCACAAGGCTGGCAAGGGGTACAAAACTCTTTCCAAGGAGTTGGGCCTACCTGTCTCCACTGTTGGGAGCATCATCCGTAAGTGGAAGGCTTATGGAACTACTGTTAGCCTTCCACGGCCTGGACAGCCTTTGAAAGTGTCCTCCCGTGCTGAGGCCAGGCTTGCCCGAAGAGTCAAGGCTAACCCAAGGACAACAAGGAAGGAGCTCCGGGAAGATCTCATGGCAGTGGGGACATTGGTTTCAGT
The DNA here is from genome assembly GCF_046119375.1 of Phyllobates terribilis. Classification (NCBI taxonomy): domain Eukaryota; kingdom Metazoa; phylum Chordata; class Amphibia; order Anura; family Dendrobatidae; genus Phyllobates; species Phyllobates terribilis. Next base: position 158,706,059 of record NW_027362768.1, on the reverse strand, counting down.
CACTACCATAAGTAACGTACTCCACCGCAATGGTCTCCGTTCCAGACGAGCCCGTAAGGTACCTTTACTTTCAAAGCGTCATGTCAAGGCTCGTCTACAGTTTGCTCATGATCACTTGGAGGACTCTGAGACAGACTGGTTCAAGGTTCTATGGTCTGATGAGACCAAGATCGAGATCTTTGGTGCCAACCACACACGTGACGTTTGCAGACTGGATGGCACTGCATACGACCCCAATAATACCATCCCTACAGTCAAGCATGGCGGTGGCAGCATCATGCTGTGGGGCTGTTTCTCTGCCAAGGGGCCTGGCCATCTGGTCCGCATCCATGGGAAGATGGATAGCACGGCCTACCTGGAGATTTTGGCCAAGAACCTCCACTCCTCCATCAAGGATCTTAAGATGGGTCGTAATTTCATCTTCCAACAAGACAACGACCCAAAGCACACAGCCAAGAAAACCAAGGCCTGGTTCAAGAGGGAAAAAGTCAAGGTGTTGGAGTGGCCTAGTCAGTCTCCTGACCTTAACCCAATTGAAAACTTGTGGAAGGAGCTCAAGAATAAAGTCCACATGAGACACCCAAAGAACCTAGATAACTTGGAGAAGATCTGCATGGAGGAGTGGGCCAAGATAACTCCACAGACCTGTGCCGGCCTGATCAGGTCTTATAAAAGACGATTATTAGCTGTAATTGCAAACAAGGGTTATTCCACAAAATATTAAACATAGGGGTTGTATAATAATTGACCCACACTTTTATGTTTAAAATTTAATAAAATTCAACTGAGCAACATGACTTTTTGGTTTGTAAGATTTATGCTTCTGTTCATAAAACCTACTCTCGTTTGCAGTTTGAAGGCTCTAACTTATTTGCATCTTATCAAACCAGCTAAATCTGCAGGGGGTTGAATACTACTTGTAGGCACTGTATGACGAGAGGAAATAATAAAATGCTCCATTCGTGTCCAGAAAGCAGTGCTATTAAAAGGGGACTGTCCTGGGAACACTTTGCAGTGTAAAGAATGGAGGTTTTGGATCAGATACAACAGTGACATCATCCAAGCGACCTAATGTCACTGGATACAGGCCATGCCGCCATGGGACCTGCCACAGATCCTAACAGGTTGTGTTATTGCTCAATAACAAAAAGACCCTACCTCTGCATAGAGTTAAAAATATAATAATAATAATATAAAATTCAGTCTGTATAAATTGTATACACCTTTTTTTAGGTTTCAATATTTTTTTTGCTAATTGGAAACTGTCAACAAGCTGCCGGTAACAGATCTGTATTTTACTGTCTGTATATTTACTATTTATGGACATAAGCCCGGCAGTCCCATGTGTTCACACAACATAATCAGAATGAAAAAAATATCTGTTAATAAGATCCGTCATCAGCAGTGAGCCTACTTGTTGATGGTTTCCAAGCAGTACCAGTTTTTAGCTACTATAATGCTGGCTGTCACTGAACCACTGTGAGAAGTTGGATTTTCATGCTGTGACAGTAATGGGGGGTCCCGCGTGTGGTTTTTCAGGTCTCACCATTGGTAGATCCTGCAGGCGTCTGAACTCCGTACGGTTGTTCCTCTTCTTGTATTGATGGAAGCCAACTACAACCACCACCATGAGCACCATGATGGTGAAGACGGAGACGATCATGACGAACAGCGGGTTGGAGCTGTTCCTGGAGTGATAACTTGTCAGATCTACAACAAGAGGGAACAGATCACTGGATCCATCAACAGCCAACGGGAGCCTGACCACTGACTCCATCTTACCGGTCACATACACAATCTCCATAAACAGCAGAATTGCTTTGTGAATACTTCCGCTTCGGAGCTGAAATCTTCCAGCATTCTCAGCTTGCTCTAGTAAGTTTCAGGAAAAGGATATCCCCCCTCCCAATACTGGAGCTCAGCTAAGCTGTCAGGGGGGGCGTTGGATCCACAAGCTTGCTGACTGTTTCCAATATTACAATGTATCAGCGGAAAGAAAATTCTTCCTGTCCTGAACCCTGCACTGATAGATGGTAACAAATCCCCAAACCCACCTTTCTCATCCCCTACTTCCAGCACAGACGGCCCCCTCTGCACCTCCGCCCTGGTTGTGTGCGGTGCGGTGGTGCTCGGGGTGGCCGCGCTGCTCGGTTCTTGGGAGGTCACTGTGGTGGTGGTGAAGAGGCTGGTGGTGATAGTGGACATCCAGGTGGAGTGGTAGGATATGGAGCCCGTGGTGTAAGGGGTGGCATCATCGCTGGGGGCCGTCTTGGCTGCTGCGGTCGTCCTGAGAGTGGCGAGGAAAGAGGACGTCTCTGTCACGGTGTCTATGGTGGATAAGAGGAGGGGACATGTACAAAGCATTGCAATGCAGGCTGATAACTGCGAGAGGGGCTCTGACTGCAATACAGAAAGGGATAGGACAAGTACATTTAACTCAAAGCTTCAGCAATACTGACTGTTTCCACCTTAGGAAACTTTCCCCTGAGCCAACTTACTGGTGGTCTCTAGCTGGGAGCTAAATTCATGATGATGCCAGACTCTGGATCTTAAAAAGGGGCAAAGTAGGACCCCCCAAAAGTCAGATCTAACTCACCGTCTGTCACATTGTTTGCTGGCGATATTGGAGGGGGCTGGGTGGCCTCCATACTGGTGGTCTCACTGCTTCTTGTCACGGGGGACACGCTGCTGGGGTCCGACGTCACCGGAGACAGAGATGAGACATCCTCACCTGGTGCGGTGGTGACGCTGACACCTGCGTCGTCCGATTCTGGCCCACCGATGGTGAATGAGGGCGGAAGGGTTGGCCGCCCAGTCTCTGTTATTATCTCATTATCTGGAAGCTCGGAGGAAGCATCAGGTGATCCGGGGGGGACATTGGAGCTGGTACCCAAATCAGAAGAACTCAGAAGAAACAGGCCGGTGGTGGCCACAGAGCTGTCAGTGGGAAGGAGGCTCGTCCCCTCCTGAGCTTCACCTAGAAGATAAACACAACAGATGAGACGGGGCAGGTGGAGAGAAATCTATTATTTTCTGTTATCAGCCATTCCAACCCCCCCCCCAAAAAAAATAAAGAGAGTTTTAGAGTAGACAGTCGTTTTTTTATATTGTAAATTCCCCTAAAACAACCTAGCTAAAAAAGGTCCTCTAGCAGACACCCCCCCCCCATAACATAAAATAAATTCTGAAGCAATCTCAGGTACGTCCACTAGAGGGCGATCTACTACAGATGTAACAAAGCAATTCATAAAACAAGAACAAAACTATTAGTAACAATCTCTACAAGTATAAACTCAGAAAAGTGATTCTAAAAACCACTCACCCCCCAAACTGAGAAATCCCTGAACTTAGAAGTCAGAATCCAGTGTAAACCAATATCACAGCAATCTGGCAACGATGCAAACCAGTTACAGCATATATACAGCGGTCACATATTAGGGTTCTTCTGCCTTTCCAGAAAAAGGGCCCTGCTTTATTATTGCATTTCAACCAGTTTTTTTTTTCTCTAGTATTTGGTGTTTTTAGCCTGTTTTTGATTTGCATCTTTTTATGGTGTTAGCCTGTGTCATTTATTTTTTTATTATTCATCTATTTATTCCACTCACCATTGTGGGCATAACTTTTTTTGTTCCATGATGTTTGTGACCAATTGCGACTATTTGAAAAGTTGCAACAGTTTTTGCGTAAATGAACTAGGTCCCCCCTGTGATTTTTTTTCTTTGTACGGCAAAAATTTGTGCAAAGGGCACGAAATAGATTAAAAATATTTCACAAAATTCATGAATCACACGTGCCATTTTGAAGAATTCAATCCAAAAAATGTAAACTAATCCCCCCCCCCCAAAAAAAGAAAAAAAAAAAAAAAAAAAAAAGACTAAAATCATGAATCAGGCCTGATATTTCTATTAAATGGGGCTAGGGAGGAAACTACCAGATAATAGGGGATCTGTGCTTGCATCTATTTATACGGAATACATAAAAATATATATATATGTATTATGTTACACTTGTATTATCGACACTTTGTTTTTCCGGGTATAAATACATGTGCATGGTGTCAGTGAAATGATTAATGAAAGTTCTCCATACACTATTGACAGTCCATAGATTTGCAATCACATCAGTTCACTGCATAAATGAACCAATGTGATTGCACATCTATGGACGGTCACTAAATATTGTATAAGGAACTTTCATTAATCATTTCATTGTGGACACCAAGCACATGTATTTATACCCGGACACTACAGCACGTCAGCGCTCGACAAAGTCTCCATGAGCAGAACCGAAATATCACGTGTGGGTGAATAAAGATTGACGCTGATTGTTTTTTTTATATATTTTCACTAAACTTTGTAGTTCTGCCTCATCTTTATATTTGTGGATTTCTTTTATAGGGACCCAAATCCAGTATAGGGGGCAGTATTATAGTAGTTATATTCTTGTACATAGGGGGCAGTATTATAGTAGTTATATTCTTGTACATAGGGGGCAGTATTATAGTAGTTATATTCTTGTACATAGGGAGCAGTATTATAGTAGTTATATTCTTGTACATAGGGGACAGTATTATAGTAGTTATATTCTTGTACATATGGAGCAGTATTATAGTAGTTATATTCTTGTACATAGGGGGCAGTATTATAGTAGTTATATTCTTGTACATAGGGGGCAGTATTATAGTAGTTATATTCTTGTACATAGGGAGCAGTAATATAGTAGTTATATTCTTGTACATAGGGGGCAGTATTATAGTAGTTATATTCTTGTACATAGGGGCAGTATTATAGTAGTTATATTCTTGTACATAGGGAGCAGTATTATAGTAGTTATATTCTTGTACATAGGGGACAGTATTATAGTAGTTATATTCTTGTACATATGGAGCAGTATTATAGTAGTTATATTCTTGTACATAGGGGGCAGTATTATAGTAGTTATATTCTTGTACATAGGGAGCAGTAATATAGTAGTTATATTCTTGTACATAGGGGGCAGTATTATAGTAGTTATATTCTTGTACATAGGGGGCAGTATTATAGTAGTTTTCTTCTTGTACATAGGGGACAGTATTATAGTAGTTATAGCCTTGTACATAGGGGGCAGTATTATAGTAGTTATATTCTTGTGCATTATATGTGAAGGGGTGATAAGCAGGGATCCTACCAAAGCAACAATATACGAGTCCTTGGACTGTAGAGGGTCTGATATTGATACAGTTATTGATCTAGAAGCTTATTGTTTGTTAAATCCCTCAATAAAATGAACTAGAACATACCGTATTACACATCTGGCCCTTTGCCGGCCCCCATGGACTGGACTTGAGATACAGTGTTAATGAGTTGTAGGGGTATTCCCCAGGCATTCACCATATTGTACCCACAGTCAGCCCCTTCTTCATCATGAAAAGCGGATTGTGAGTGGAGGTCGCTGCAGGAAAGCTCCATGATGCTCGGCTCCAGGGTCACTCAATGGGAACGTGTTAATAATAGTCTCACACTGCTCCATTCATGAGAGAGGCCGTGTAAACACACAGGAATATCCTGCCCCAACCACAAGACACTGCACCCTTTCAGCTCTGCCCTGTGCCAAGGAGCAGTACATGCCCGCCATGAGCCCTACTATACTGTCCCGTAAAAGGAGGAGAGCGTGCAGAAGACATATGGTCCGACAAAATATCCACCGGTCAATCACATAACAGACCCAATGGAAACATATCCGAATCCATAATCTAGAAAGGGTAAAAGAAATGAGCAGTGAGGTCTGCAGAACAGAGTATTTAAGGAAATGGTCAGTCAACATTGATACCCGTAAAACCACACCAGTGGCAAGGTAAACAAAACATGAACACTGCAATAATAATATAAAAGTAATACATTTTATTTTGCCAAAATAACAACACACACTTAAAGTGTGAGTCTAGTGTGAGGGACTAACTGAAGAAATGCCCATACAAAACCAGAGGCCCATGGGGAGTGCATTATACTATATGGAGGACTATGGGGAGTGCATTATACTGTATGAAGGCCTATGGGGAGTGCATTATACTATATGGAAGACTATGGGGAGTGCATTATACTATATGGAAGACTATGGGGAGTGCATTATACTATATGGAAGACTATGTGGAGTGCATTATACTATATGGAAGACTATGGGGAGTGCATTATACAATATATAGGTCTATGGGGAGTGCATTATACTATATGGAGGACTATGGGGAGTGCATTATACTATATGGAAGATTATGGGGAGTGCATTATACTATATGGAAGACTATGGGGAGTGCATTATACTATATGGAAGACTATGGGGAGTGCATTATACTATATGGAAGACTATGGGGAGTGCATTATACTATATGAAGGCCTATGGGGAGTGCATTATACTATATGGAGGACTATGGGGAGTGCATTATACAATATGGAGGACTATGGGGAGTGCATTCTACTATATGGAGGACTATGGGGAGTGCATTCTACTATATGGAGGACTATGGGGAGTGCATTCTACTATATGGAGGACTATGGGGAGTGCATTCTACTATATGGAGGACTATGGGGAGTGCATTCTACTATATGGAGGACTATGGGGAGTGCATTCTACTATATGGAGGACTATGGGGAGTGCATTCTACTATATGGAGGACTATGGGGAGTGCATTCTACTATATGGAGGACTATGGGGAGTGCATTCTACTATATGGAGGACTATGGGGAGTGCATTCTACTATATGGAAGACTATGGGGAGTGCATTATACTATATGGAAGACTATGGGGAGTGCATTATACTATATGGAAGACTATGGGGAGTGCATTATACTATATGGAAGACTATGGGGAGTGCATTATACTATATGGAAGACTATGGGGAGTGCATTATACTATATGGAAGACTATGGGGAGTGCATTATACTATATGGAAGACTATGGGGAGTGCATTATACTATATGGAAGACTATGGGGAGTGCATTATACTATATGGAAGACTATGGGGAGTGCATTATACTATATGGAAGACTATGGGGAGTGCATTATACTATATGGAAGACTATGGGGAGTGCATTATACTATATGGAAGACTATGGGGAGTGCATTATACTATATGGAAGACTATGGGGAGTGCATTATACTATATGGAAGACTATGGGGAGTGCATTATACTGTATGGAGGACTATGGGGAGTGCATTATACTGTATATAGGCCTATGGGGGGTGCACTATACTATATGGAGACCTATGGGGAGTGCATTATACTATATGGAGGACTATGGGGAGTGCATTATACTATATGGAAGACTATGGGGAGTGCATTATACTATATGGAAGACTATGGGAAGTGCATTATACTATATGGAAGACTATGGGAAGTGCATTATACTATATGGAAGACTATGGGGAGTGCATTATACTATATGAAGAGTGCATTATACTATATAGATGCCTATGGGGAGTGCATTATGCTATATAGAGGCCTATGGGGAGTGCATTATACTATATGGAGGATATTTATGGGGCTATCATACACTGCGGGGATTACAGTGTGAAAGGTTATTTGGGGTCTTTGTAGAGTGTGGGGGCCATCAAACAGTTTGGTGGCTACTAAGGGGTCAGTGTACTGTGTGGGGGGTACTATACAGTGTGAGGGCATTACACTGTGTATAGGAGAGCATCATACGTGTAGAGGGGAGCTGTACGGGGGGGGGGGGGAGACTCAGGACATTATTAAATGTTAAGTGGGCACTTATTGTTATAGGGGCACTCTGGTTATTGTGACTGTCAAAGTGGCACACAGAGGGCACTATTACTTTCTAGGGGGCAAAATGTGGGCACGGTTTTCTAGGGCACTTGCACAGGGCAGTAATATATTCTAGAGGGTTGTTTTACCATCTAGAGAGCACACAGCAGGTGCAGTAATTGGGACACATACAGCAGCAGAAGCTCAGTATTGGGGTATCAGCAGGATGAGGCATTTGTGCAGGTTGGGAATAGATGGGGACGGGGCCTGAAATGTGAGAAGTCAGATGTGTCTGTGCTGTAATCTCTGTAGACGAGTCCTGGATGGAGAAGTCGTCATGTCGGTCTGGGCCAGATGGAAAAGACGGGAAAAGTGAACGATCCCATCAGAAAGAACATCAGCTGTAAGTCACTATATATAAACTGTACTGTAATCTCTTATATGTTCTGCAGGACTGGTATCTACCACCATATGTCACCATATGGCGGTAATATCAGTGCTGGTTTTTGTATAGAGATTATTTTCAGTAACAGCGCAGTCATCTGCTGAGGGTCTCCTACATCCACCATTAGGGTGCGCCACCATAGCTGTAATCAGGGTTACCTCAGAATCCCCCCCCCCCTTCCTGATCCCAAACTCTAGCTACGCCTCTGATCACTGGCTATAAAAATCTGAGGTGTTAAAAGTGTTTCTGGGGGCGGACGGACGTGGGATAAACGCTCGGATGCACGATTTTCACGCTCATCTTTACATCATTTACACCTCGGTCGTCCTGTGATTGAGGCTCCGGTGGGCGCTGAGTCACCGAGGAAGCGAATTCCCAGGACGGGCCGGGCTGCAGACAAAGCTCTAGACCCTATTAGGAAGAGCTCGGGGCTCCGGCACTGACGCACGCGGAAAGGATCTTATAAATATTTGCTCAAGGCTCCAACAGACGAGAAATGCAGCATAAATCTGCATCTCTCCCCCCAGGATCCAGACAAAACAGAGAAGTCCTGAGACATCGGGGGTCCGACTGATGACAATGCTCTAGAAATGGACGAAGAATCTTCCAGGTGGCAACTAACGCCCCGTACATCTGACTACCACTCATTATATTACTAATGTTACAGGGGTTGTCAGATCATCAAATCACTTTTCTTTTTATAGGTATGAAAGGTTTAAAAACAATAAAAGGAAGCAGACTCGTCTTACAGGACCCCCGCGGATCCGGCACAGGCTGCTCCGGTGGTCTCTGCACCAGTTGCTGAAGCAATGTCTGCGCTGTTTTTAAGTCACCAAGATCGCGGCAGTTGGTGCTTGGCTGCAGCGGTAAGATGACTACAAAAGCATGACATTAGAGGTTTCTCTGATGATGGACTCTTCTAGTCACCTGACCACTGCAGCCAACCACAGACTGCAGCGGTCCTGGTAACTTCCAATGGAGTACACATAATTTCTGCAGCTAGTAGACCTGACCACTGCAGTCGGTGGTTGGCTGCAGTGGTAAGGTGACTACAAGAGCATGACATTGGGTGTTTCTCTGATAATGGGCTCTTCTAGTTCAATGACCGCTGCAGGCAACCACATACTGCAGCAATCCTGGTGACTTCCAATGGAGCAGATATCACTTCCGGTGATGGTACAAACCTGACCGCTGCAGCCAACCACAGACTGCAGCGGTCCTGGTAACTTCCAAATGGAGCAGACATCACTTCCAGCGATAGTACAGCCCTCCAGAGTGGCCTGTTTTGGATCCACTGTGGTCCTGGAGGGCGAGAATGCCTCCAAGTATTGTTTTAAAGCCATAAGACTAGAAAAAAAAAAATCAGTGCCCAAAACCCCCTTAAATAACAGAGGTTGGGGCTGTGAAACCTCCCAGACATGATATAGTGGCTGGTTGTCAGCACCAAGATGAATAGCTGTTACTCTAGTATAAGGTGTGGATCTGATGCCCGTGTCGGGTGTTTGTGCAGAGAATATTCAGGTTTGCACAGTGCACAAGCAACTGAAGATCCAGCAAGAGAGAAAAAGGAACAGACTGGCCCTTTAAATGAGTTTATTTTGCATGAAATGTTGGAGAATTAGTCCGACGCATTTCAGTGACCTGGATTTTACTTGGATCCTTTGTGCCATGACCCAGTTCTGGAGGCACGTGGCACATGGTGGACTGCGAGGGCAGTTGTGAGAAATCTCACCTCCTCGCACTATGGAGGTGGTGCGGCATCTCCAGGCTGGAAGCTGATGTCATTGCTGCCCAGTGCACTGCGCCAACGCAACCGTCCTCAGAGACCCGCGCCAGGGGAAGGTGCTCTCCGCCTGCAAACGCTGTCGCTTCCAATGTCCGTCTGACATCAGCCAATAAATAATAGATCAGCCACAAACCGCGGCAAATCTCCGCAGAGCCGCAACACACGAGAGCAGCAGAGTATACGGTGACTGATGAAATCAGACAGGTGTCAAAGACACCCATGGTATCATAAGATTAGATACACGGCTCAGCAGACAGTATCACACAGGATGGGATCAGATACATGGCTCAGCAGACAGTATCACACAGGATGGGACCAGATACACGGCTCAGCAGACAGTATCACACAGGATAGGATTAGATACACAGCTCAGCAGACACTGTCACACATGGTAGGATTAGATACATGGCTCAGCAGACAGTATCACACAGGATAGGATTAGATAGACAGCTCAGCAGACAGTATCACACAGGATAGGATTAGATACATGGCTCAGCTGACAGTATCACACAGAATGGGATCAGATACACGGCTCAGCTGACAGTATCACACAGGATAGGATTAGACACACAGCTCAGCAGACAGTATCACACAGGATGGGATCAGATACACAGCTGAGCAGCCGGTATCACACAGGATAGGATTAGATACACAGCTCAGCAGACAGTACCACACAGGACAGGATTAGATACACAGCTCAGCAGACAGTATCACACAGGATAGGATTAGATACACGGCTCAGCAGACAGTATCACACAGGATAGGATTAGATACACAGCTCAGCAGACAGTATCACACAGGATAGGATTAGATACACAGCTCAGCAGACAGTATCACACAGGATAGGATTAGATACACAGCTCAGTGGTGGCTCAGCTCTGAACTATAGATCAAAGCCTAAGTGACCACCTAGCAGGCGCCCCCTGGTCAGTCATTCAGTTGCACCTCGGTGTCACATTTCTGTCTTTTCATCCTTACATCACAAATAGACTAAATAAAAACCCCTCAGGGGTCTCAGGGAGATGAAATAGTTTCTCTTTGCAAATTGGACACTTCTTGCAGCTTTAGCAGGGAGGTGTGAACAGAAGCTCCATCACACCAGGCAACCCTGGATCTGGCAGGATGGTGGTCACCATGATGGGAGTCTGGGATAGGGGCGAGGGTGAACGCTTCTTTGTGGGAACACGCAGATTCCAGGCCCAGAGGCTGGGGAGTCGCCATTATTCCTGCAGGTTGGGACTTGGAGGAAACAGAGGAAGTGATGCCAGGATGTGCACCATGGGTGGATATTAAAGGGGGATTCCGGTTTACAAAAAAATTATTGCGTATCCACAGAATAGATTGATGGGGGTCTGACCGTTAAGATGCCATAAATGGACACTTTGGGGGGAAGCGCGCACGCTCAACCGTCGCTCCATTCAGTGTCTATAGGGTTGCCGGAGAAAGCCGAGCGCTGTAGTCAGCTTGTACATGAGATAATCGACTCCAGGTCTCATTTTACAGAGATTTATTTCTGGGGAGATGCAGGTGAAGGAGCCACAGGCCACCTCATTATTAGATAAAAGCCATCCTGCCTTTATTGTCTCGCTTCCTACAGATGTGACTCCGGGAACTTCAAAGCACAATGATATGGCAACGTCACACCCATCTCAACCGCGCACCGCCCCAGGGCGACTATACAGCATGTGATGGTTGGGGCCCCTGGAACACATTATAGGGCCCCAGGTGCTGAACCTCATGGAGTATAATGTATATACAGGAGACGGCTGTCATATGCTATAATGCACGGTAATCATGAACCTATATACACTGCAGAACTCCATCAATAAGAATCCAGAAACTGTTTACAAACAAAGTTAAAAAAAGTAAATAAAAATACAAAAGTAAAGAAATTGGACATTTCACCCCAAAAAGCGCCAGACTGAGCCTCTTCTGAGGCGAGGGCTTTTTTTTAAACCACCTCAGACGCCAATTGACAATGCAGCTAAATCAGAGCCTCTAAACAAACAGCAGCCGTAATGGAGCAGAGCTGTAGTGTAGAGCATGAGAGAGGGACAGAGCAGCAACCTGAGCCTCTGATGAGAAAGGAGTTGAATTTAAGCCTACCCCAGGCTCCAGTAGATAATGCAGTTAAGCAGGAGCCGCTCAACGCAGAGGAGCCATTTCAAAGAAGCGTTGTAGTGTAAAGCATGGGGAAGAGACGGAACCACCACCCAGAGATAGAGTTCAACCTACCTCAAATTCCAGTAGATGATGCAGATAGGCTAGAGCCACTCAATACAGAGGTGCTCTTATAGAGCAGAGCTGTAGTGTAAAGCATGGGGAAAAGACAGAACAACCACCTAAACCGCTGATGAGAAAAGAGATGGATTTCAGCCTGCCTTCGATTCCTATAGACAATGCAGAGAGGCTAGAGCCACTCAACACAGAGGTTCCCTTATGGAGCAGAGCTGCACTGTAAAGCATAGGTGAGAGATAGCCTCAGTAAGCTGGAACTCTGAGGAGCCTAAATCAGACTCCAATAGACAATGCAGTTAAGATGGAGCTTCTGAACACGGAGGTTCTCTAATGAAGCAAAGTTGTAGTGTAAAGCATGGCAGAGAGACAGAGCAGCAACCGAGTCTCTGGTCAGACAGGAATTAGATTCCAGACAACCTCAGACTCCAACAGATGATGGAATTAATCTGTTGGGAACCTGGAACCTCTCAGCATAAAAGGTCCCCTAATAGAGCAGAGCTTCAGTGTAAAGCACTGAGGAGGAGCAGGAGAAAGGGTAGATCTCAGATTACCGCCACTTTCGCACAGTAGTATTCTGGCCAGCATTTTCCATTAGTATTTTTAAGCCAAAATCAGAAGTGGAACCTATAGGAATAAAATTACTCCTTCATCTGTTAGACCCATTCCTGGTTTTGGTTGACAAATACAGCCATGTAAATCAGAACAACCTCAGACTCCGATAGGCAATGCAGCTGAACAGGAGTCATGCTTGGTCCTAATGAAGCAAAGCTGCAGTGTAAAGCAATCGGAAAAAAAACAACCCAAAAAACAGGACAGCAAGCAAAACCTTTGATGAAACAGTGGTGGATTTCAAACTATGTATTCGGCCTTTTATAAAACTTTTATTTTTAAATTGTTGATGTATAAACCGAATGTCACGTGGATGTAAAAAAGACAAAAAACATGCGGATATAAAAATGTCCGCTCTTTTTCTGGATGAAAATCCATATTTTTCATGCACTCGTCTGTACTCGGCCGACCAAAGACGCCAAAAGACGCTGCAGCCGGGGTGAAGTCACTGCTGCCGGCCGTGTTCTGCGCCATCACGGAGATCCGCAACGGTTTTGTGTGATTCTGTGGATATAGTGTCACGGCCGGGCTCGGGATGTGCGGCTGCAGGTTCGCACACGTCAGATGCTTCCTGGAAATTGCCCGGCGGTCTCTGCGCTCGCTAATCTCTGCCATATTAACCCTCACACTACCGACAGGCTACAACGACACTGTATCCACAGCGCAGCCGCCTCTCCAAGTGCCCAGGAGACCTCTCACGTCTGCGGTCTCGTTACACCAGATGTCTCTCCTATCCCCTGTGGATGTCTCATCTGTTGCATCACCGGTCGGCTCTGCTATAAACCTTAGACAAAAGGGTCTGTCGATAACGAGAAAGAGCACTATGAGTTTGCGATAAAATGACGCCGGCCGTCAGACGACTTTACTTTTCTGCCCTTTAAATCCTAACTCGTGATGTCCCTGAAAATGCTGATATAAAAGAGGAGACCGATAACGAAGGGTTAACGGGGCATGTACAAACCCAGATAGTCGAGCCTTCTGAACGTGGATCAGCCCTTTAAGCCGAACATTACTGAATAAGCCAAAAATCTAAAATAATCTCCCCCCAAGAAAATAGAAATTCCAAACTTTCGGCTTCTGTTAAATTCTTAAAGGACTCGTTCATTTCTGAATCCGGGAAAGTTGGGTGATGCAGAGGTGCAGTACTGAGGCCATGTGGGAGCGGTAGAGGTCGCCACATTGGTCCTCAGTCAGAAACGCATAGGAGTAACCTGTAGGGTAAAGGGTTTCCCAAAAATACTAAATAATGGCAGGAAGTGGAAAGGTTAATGGGACATGTACAACAACAAAAAGGAACATGAAGCTGCAGCAGCCCCATAAAGCGGATCTGTCATCAGACTCTACAATACAAACTGCAGACATTATTAAATAGATCTCTTGGACCTGATGAGGCTAGTGTATTTATTGCAAGAATCCATGTCAGTAAGTCTGTATAATCCTTCTGGAAAATTTCCCTGAAGGGCTGTGGATGGACTCATAGGCTGTTCGTTTTAATTTAAGAATGATACAGCCATTCTGACATGAATTTTAAAAGTAAGTACACCAATGTCATCAGGTCTAAAACATCTACATAGCATTAAATAACACTATAGAATATTGTAAAATCTGGTGACGAATCCTTGTTCAGTCTATTCCTGCAGCTGCCCAATGAAGGATACTGTGGGATAGATTGTGGGTCCTTCCCTGAGGAAAATCCCTCTGCTCTCCGGCCCAGCACTGAAAAGGTTAATCAGACAAAGTGACGTCACTTGGTGTCATATTTTATTCATCCTGGTGATAATGGGAATCCACACAGCTTCAATATGACAGGTGGGCGAGGCAGGCATGGAAGCACCAGCCACTGTGGAACTAGAAGGCTCAGAATGTACTCATATCCCATTATATCAGTATAATGCTCCAAGGACCATCTGACAACACAGCTGCAATCTGCGACCGGTGGCCCATTGTCAGGAGACTACAATTCTCAACAGCATTCTCACCACATGTATCCAGAATGGCCATGCTGAGAGTTATAGTTCCTGGTATCTGCACTGCAGGGATCAATGTAAAGCAGTTCACAGAGTCCCAAAGACCTCAACGTCGATATACGCCTGAGATGCACTGTTGTGATGGGACTGAGATACAGTGCACTCCCACCCCCCAGTAGAGGGCTGTCATACCGTGCCCCCCCCAGTACAGGGCTGTCATACCGTGCACCCCCCCCCCCCAGCACAGGGCTGTCATACCGTGCACCCCCCCCCCAGCACAGGGCTGTCATACCGTGCACCCCCCCCCCCAGCACAGGGCTGTCATACCGTGCACCCCCCCCCCCAGCACAGGGCTGTCATACCGTGCACCCCCCCCCCAGCACAGGGCTGTCATACCGTGCACCCCCCCCCCAGCACAGGGCTGTCATACCGTGCACCCCCCCCCCAGCACAGGGCTGTCATACCGTGCACCCCCCCCCCAGCACAGGGCTGTCATACCGTGCACCCCCCCCCCCAGCACAGGGCTGTCATACCGTGCACCCCCCCCCCCCAGCACAGGGCTGTCATACCGTGCACCCCCCCCCCCCAGCACAGGGCTGTCATACCGTGCACCCCCCCCCCCCCAGCACAGGGCTGTCATACCGTGCACCCCCCCCAGCACAGGGCTGTCATACCGTGCACCCCCCCCCCCAGCACAGGGCTGTCATACCGTGCACCCCCCCCCAGCACAGGACTGTCATACCGTGCACCCCCCCCCAGCACAGGGCTGTCATACCGTGCACCCCCCCCCAGCACAGGGCTGTCATACCGTGCACCCCCCCCCCCAGCACAGGGCTGTCATACCGTGCACCCCCCCCCCCCCAGCACAGGGCTGTCATACCGTGCACCCCCCCCCCCCCAGCACAGGGCTGTCATACCGTGCACCCCCCCCCCCCAGCACAGGGCTGTCATACCGTGCACCCCCCCCCAGTACAGAGCTGTCATACCGTGCACCCCCCCCCCAGTACAGAGCTGTCATACCATACACCCCCCAGTACAGGGCTGTCATACCGTACACCCCCCCCCCCCCAGTACAGGGCTGTCATACCGTACACCCCCCCAGTACAGAGCTGTCATACCGTGCACCCCCCCAGTACAGGGCTGTCATACCGTGCACCCCCCCAGTACAGGGCTGTCATACCGTGCACCCCCCCAGTACAGGGCTGTCATACCGTGCACCCCCCCAGTACAGGGCTGTCATACCATGCACCCCCAGTACAGGGCTGTCATACCGTGCACCCCCTCAGTACAGGGCTGTCATACCGTGCACCCCCCAGTACAGGGCTGTCATACCGTGCACCCCCCAGTACAGGGCTGTCATACCGTGCACCCCCCCAGTACAGGGCTGTCATACCGTGCACCTCCCCAGTACAGGGCTGTCATACCGTGCACCCCCCCAGTACAGGGCTGTCATACCGTGCACCTCCCCAGTACAGGGCTGTCATACCGTGCACCCCCCCCCCAGTACAGGGCTGTCATACCGTGCACCCCCCCCCCAGCACAGGGCTGTCATACCGTGCACCCCCCCCCAGCACAGGGCTGTCATACCGTGCACCCCCCCCCCCAGCACAGGGCTGTCATACCGTGCACCCCCCCCCCCAGCACAGGGCTGTCATACCGTGCACCCCCCCCCCCCAGCACAGGGCTGTCATACCGTGCACCCCCCCCCAGTACAGAGCTGTCATACCATACACCCCCCAGTACAGGGCTGTCATACCGTACACCCCCCCCCCCAGTACAGGGCTGTCATACCGTACACCCCCCCAGTACAGAGCTGTCATACCGTGCACCCCCCCAGTACAGGGCTGTCATACCGTGCACCCCCCCAGTACAGGGCTGTCATACCGTGCACCCCCAGTACAGGGCTGTCATACCGTGCACCCCCTCAGTACAGGGCTGTCATACCGTGCACCCCCTCAGTACAGGGCTGTCATACCGTGCACCCCCCAGTACAGGGCTGTCATACCGTGCACCCCCCCAGTACAGGGCTGTCATACCGTGCACCCCCCCAGTACAGGGCTGTCATACCGTGCACCCCCCCAGTACAGGGCTGTCATACCGTGCACCCCCAGAACTGTGATACTTCCTAGTGATAGCGTCCCCCACCCCACCCCGGTCATTCCTGATTAACCCCTTGCATACCACGTCTCCGCAGAGCTGCCTAGCTCAGTATTGGGGGTCGCGCCCTCTATGACCCGCTGTGTGCAGACCCCTCACCTACAATCATCCCCATCCATGTGCAGAGCGGAGATTCGAGGTTAACCACTTGTACCCCGGACTCGGCTCGTCCATGTATCCCACAGGGGGCACTCACCCGGCAGCAGAGCCCCTGAGAGCAGGCACAGGAGCCCCAGGAGCAGGCAGCTCTCCCACCGTCCTCCCATCCCAGCCGAGTCCCGAAGTGGAGCTGCCACGTGTGACTGAGGCTGGAGTCCTCCCTCAGGGGTGTGAGGCGAACAGGAGCCTCCAGTGACGTCAGGGGATCTCCTCTGCTATGATGTCACGCGGCTTAGATCGCAGTTCTGTAGTTGGGGGAACCTTCAGCAACAACCCGGACCCGGCGCGGTCTCCTCCTAAAGCGATGAACAGTGTGACGTCACGCTGAAGCCGGATTTCCCGCTTTGTATGTGACGTCACACTGAAGCAGGACCCGGTGTGTGACGTCACGGTGGCGCTTGCTGCTCAGACGCTATTGTTACTTTGTATCAGCGGCAACAAAGGACTGCGCACCCCGGCCCCGCCCACTGTGCACTGATAGGCCAAGCCGCGCCGTCTGCCACGCCCATAGATTCTCCCGGCCCTGTGATTGGTGGATTTATTGTAGGGATTTATAGGGGACTCGGAAGTGTCCGGTGTGCGGGATAATTGTAGGAAAAGTCCCGGTCCCGGGATCACGGGCCCCAGAGTGACCAAGAGCTGAGACAGTGATGAGAGAGTTGTATATGGCGCCCCCTGCTGCCCCTGCCTATCAGGGGGTAACTATAATAGGTGCAGGGGTTGCAATTGCATCCGGGCCCTGGTAGGGGGCTCCTTTGGCCCATATGAAAAGACCATTACTATTAAAGATCTCTAATAATTGGGGGGCCCGTTTGAGATTTTGCATTGGGGCCCACGCGCTTCAAGTTACACCGCTGCTCCCTATGAGGCTCATGTTTAAGGTCGTGGATCAGGTCATTTTCATTATAATGGATCAGAACAACTTGCAAGAAACATGTTTTAAAAGGCAGATCCCAGCTCTGGTAGATCTCTACCATGTCTTGTGCAGTGATGGGCGCCCCCTGCTGTCCAGAAACTGTAACTACACAGAAAATAGCTGTTTCTTTTGTCAAAGGGAATCTGCCACCAGTATTTTGGCACCTAACGTGAGAGCAGCATAATGTAGAGGCAGATACCCTGATTCCAGCGATGTGTCACTTACTGGGGTGTTTGCTGTACTTTTCATATAATCACAGTTTTATCAGGAGATTAGTATAAACCCCTCCCCCACCACTGACTGGCAGCTTTTGGTATACACTGTGCATAGGCAGAAAGCAGCCAATCACTACTGTAGGCGTGGCTATACAGAGCTCAGCTAGATATGCAGCAAATAAAAAAGAGATTTTATCAAAATAACAACAAGCAGGCCAGTAAGTGACACATCACTGGAAACAGGGTCTCTGCCCCTATATTATGCTGCACTCAGATGAGGGCGCAGAATTCTTGTGACAAATTCCCTTTAACTTCACTTATTTTCTTCCCCAGCTAAAAAAAAATGTATATGTTAATATGTGACTTATGTTTTTGTCGCATTTTTTCCACTTTACAAAGTTTGAGATTCTAAGAGGAATCTTCAAATTATCAAATCTTGGTGGCGCAGGGTCCCCTGGGGTCACACATCACTTTGATTATGCAGCTCAAGCCCGTTTTTGTGCTGGAGAGAAAAATAAATCCAAACATCTGAAGGGGCTCAACTTCGAAAACTTTGTAATCTTCCCTTTGTTTTTTCCCTTTTCTTGTTATCATACAGATAATTAATGACAATTTATGATACTAAAATGGGGTAAATTACGCCAGAAATGTACTCCAGTCAGTGACTGGGGTAACATTTCAGGCAAAGACACACAGTTGCTGAAAGATGCATCAAATTCATTAAAAGGGAATCTGTCACCAGGTTTTGCTTCCCCATCTGAGAGCAGCATGATGTAGAGGCAGAGGCTCTGATTCCAGCGATGTGTCACTTACTTGCTTGCTGCAGTTTTGATCAAAATCTGTTTTCTCTGCTGTAGATCTAGCAGTTCTCTGAATACTTTGCTCTGTATAACCCGGCCCACACCACTGATTGGATGCTTCCTGTGTATGCTGTGCATAGGCTGAAAGTTGGTAATCAGTGATGGGGGCGGGGTTAAACAAAGCTCATGAATATGGAGGACTACACATCAGCAGGTTTACTAGTCCTCTAGGGATAATCTCCTGCTGATAAAACTGTGATTTTATCAAAACTACAGCAAGAAGCCCAGTATGTGACACATTAAGAAAAAGGGGCAATCAACCTCCACGTCTTCAGATAACGGGGGTCTAGGTGAGGACAACATCGGCTGTCCTGTGTCACAAGATCAGGGAGCATCCTTGCTCATCACTATCCAGGCTGTGAACCAGGTCCTCTTGGGAAGAAAATGATAAGCAAGACCTGTTCCCATCTGAGCGTTTGTGAAACCTTTTGCGATTATCGAAATTGAAGGAATCACATAAGTGCCACGATATCGGAAGATAATCCAGAGCTACGAAGAGGGAGCGGAAGTGGACGAGCTGCTTTCTTGTTCTTGCAAGTGGCCTTCAAGTCCACCTGAAGATACCTGCCACGGTTCTCCATCTGGAGAAAGATGTTCTGGTCCTGAGACCGTTCTCCTGGAAGGAGCAAATCGCAACTTAGCCGGACTGCTAGATTATTCCGGTCCCTCCTGATATACTCCGCTGATAATTGCTGTAAATTGTTTTCTGCCCAAGAAAAGATGGATTAGAAGAGCTACGGATCTGACACATCCCTGATGGTTTACACAGGACACTGCCGCCTGGTTGTCAGACATGATCCTGACAGATCTCCGCTGGATGGATGAAAGTACAGAAGAGTTCTCTGAACTGCCTTTAACTCACTGAGGTTTGAAGATGGAGCTCGTCTGTCCATCTGGCCCGTCATATGGGCGTCCCATCCTGTAAGAGGCGCATCTGTCGCTATCTCTGTCCATGGAGGGGGAACAATGACCGGCCGTCCTACTGTCTCGGCAGGGGCGGACACTGACTGCTTGGGGCCCCTGTGCAAGTAATGTGTCTGGACCCCCAGCTTTTGTGGCGACAAAGCTACACATGTATATATAGTCACACACACATATATTCCTCTTACATAGCCTCCTTTATTATGTATATTGCTGCCCCTTTTTACACAGTGCCCTCTCTTGTTATGTACAGCACCGTCCCTTACATATTGGATTATCTATAGCACCCTGTCCTTATTACATAGTGTCCTCTCTTGTTAGATATATAATGCAATGACGACTGATGGAGCATGGGAAAGCATCTTTTCTGATGGAGGAGCTGATGGACTGGTCTTCTGGTCACCGGCTGCCCCATCAGCCGTCATTTTATATCTAACAAGAGACGACTATGTAATAAAAGAGGGCGCTGTGACTGACAAAAATAACAAGAATACACTATGGAAGGGACAGCACTGTACATAACAGCAGAGGAAACTATATAATAAGAGACAGCACCATATATAACTAGAGAGGATGGTACGTAATAAGGGAGGGCGTTATACATAATAAAAGAGGAAACTATGTAACTAAGGATGGCGCTCTTCATAATAAGTGAGTACACTATATACTAAGGGACTGTGCTATACATAATACGGCTACATTCCTGTATCTGTATGCAGTGTCGGTGTGCTGCCCTGTTTTACCGACGCATTGAGCATGTCCTATTCTAATCCCCAAAATCAGATCAGAACAGGACATTATCTGACCCTCACAGATCTCATTCTCAGATCCGTGATTTTCATGGATGTGTGAATGGATCTATAAAACTCTACGAGTCCGTGGACCATCCGATAAAAAGATCTGGCAGCACACGGACATTTCACACAAATGTGAGAATGTGGCCTGAGGGATTTTACAGATAACATCATCACTCCAAGTCACACAGTGCAGATACAGAATAATATTTACATCCAGGCACTTACCGCTGACGTCTCATCTGATCAGAGTCGGTTTCTGCTGCTTTTTCACCATCTGGTCAGACCTTCATGACGACATCTCCCAGCCACGACTCGTCTTGTCACGATGATCTCCAGCCTAGAAAATAACAAGGTCACATATATTGTATATATACATGTGTCTCCTCTGCACTGCGCCCCTGACTACAGATATGTACCCCCCCCATTAATATACTATTAGCCAAGCACCAATCAAAATATAAAGTGATAAGCAGCACTGTGCCCCCCATTAACTATAATCTCCCCCAGCCAATAATATAAAGTATTCAGTCTCTGTGACTCTCCCCAATTAACTGTAAGGCTATGTGCACACGGAAAACATACAAGGCTTTACAGTACAAGCAAACTGAAACCCCCATCATTGCTCTTTCCCACCACCTCCATCATTGCTCTATCCCAGCACCTCCATCATTGGTCTGTCCCAGCACCCCCGTCATTGCTCTCTCCCAGCACCCCATCATTGCTCTCTCCCAGCACCCTCATCATAGCTCTCTCCCAGCACCTCCGTCATTGCTCTCCCAGCAACCCGTCATTGCTCTCCCCAGCCCCATCATTGCTCTCCCCAGCCCCATCATTGCTCTCCCCATCCCCATCATTGCTCTCCCCAGCCCCATCATTGCTCTCCCCAGCCCCATCATTGCTCATCATTGCTCTCCCCATCCCCATTAACCCCATTATTGCTCTCCCCATCGCCACCATCCCTATCATTGCTCTCTTCATCCCCATCATTGCTCTCCTCATCCTCATCACTGCTCTCCCCATCCCCATCATTGCTCTCCCCATCGCCACCATCCCCATCATTGCTCTCTCCATCCCCAACATTGCTCTTCCCCACCTCCCCTCATTCTCCTGTTCCCATTCCCAGCGTTTCAGTAAAAAAACAAAAAAAACAACTTACCTCTCTGCTCTTCCCCTGCAGCATCCTCCTTGCCAGCAACTTTCTCCCTGACTCAGGCGCGCGCTGCATGATGACGTCATCAAGCTGCGTGCATCTGTGTCAGGGAGTGTTATGAACTGCTACAAGCACTAAGGAAAGATAGGAAAACTGTCCCTACAATAGGACTAAGCTGATTCCCTACGATGCAGCGGGGGACCTGTTCCTTGTGAACAGACCCACCTAAGTCCTCGGCTAGTCTGAACGTAGACCTATAGATATAAGGGAGGGGTCCCTACAAGAACTAAGGACTGGGATATAGTTGGACACCTCCTAGCAGAAATTGTAGCAGAGCAAAGATAAACAAACAAAAAGTACTAGTGGTCCAAAGACCAAGCAAACTACAGAGTAAGGTACAAGGCACCTGGCTAGCTTAAGAGTAAATGTAACACTGAAGTCCAGCAAGGCCAGGAGGGCGGAGCTGGATTAAATAGGCAAAAAGTCATGTGACCAACAAAAATAGAAAAAAAACTAACAGGAGGGTTCTAACAGGGAGGAAGCGTCGGGCAGGAAGCAGAGGACGGATCCCTCCAGCTTTGCTGCCATTTTCCTCCTGTCAGCAGCGGAGCTGGAGGCAGCAGAGCTGAGGGATCGTTCCCTGACCACCGTACATGAGAGGGCAATCTGGCCATGTGCCCCCCCGGAGCTTTGTGCTCCGAGAAGCAGGCCAGATTGCCCTCAACATTAGCCGCCCGGCAAGGGCCTCCCTGACCCTCCGGGCCCCGGTGCAGCTGCACTGGCGTTATATCCGCCCCTGTGTCTCGGTGGCTACTGTTGTAAGACCCCATAACTTCACATCTGACAAAGAGATATTGGTCTGGGTCATTATATAAGTCTGATTTAGATCCGCGTGTAGGCTCTTCATAAGACCACGGCTCCACTATCAGTATTCGGTCAGTATTTTTTTTCAGGAGTGGGAGCCAAAACCAGGTGAGGAACAATCAGACAAAGAGAATAATAGAAACAAGTCACCAATTCTGCATTTATCACCCACTCCTGGTTTTGGCTCCCACTCCTGAGAAAAAATACTGATAGTGGGGCCGTGGCCTTAGAAGAAATTCTGACATGAAATAATGCTTAGAAATGTATTCTCCTGGGATGAGGAATTGATGATCCATCCTACACCACAGATGTGCCTGAAAATTGCACCCAGATGAGAAGAAAGGATCTTCCCAAAAGTGGCTTTTACGAGCCAATCATGTGCGGGAAGGTAGTAATTCCCATTTCTCGGGGTCCACACAGACAGGTACATTAAAGGAAGTATAAAATTAAAAAAAAAAAAAGAATACTTCCCCGTGTTAACACGGAAGGACAGAAAAAAGCACAAGTGAAATTGCGGACTATGGGGCTAACAAATAATGTGACTAAAGCAACATTCACACCAGCGTGTGAGAAATAAAGCAGTTTGGAGTCGGGCGGATTTTGCAATTTGATTTTATACACAAAAAAAAAATGATCTGAGGGTTTTCATCAGTGACACAAGTTTGATGTAAAGGTCACGGTGACCTTGCTGCCCAGGGCACAGCGTGTGGTGCTGTCATCTTCGCCCACAACGTCAGGAGAATATTTCCTTCAATGTTCTTTCTGAGTAATGAGATTTATCTGTTCCCATCGATACAATAAACCCCACACGTCTCGTACATAATAGATGTCAGCGGAGAGAGCGTTAATTAACAATGAATCGGTCCTTCAGCTGCGATCATCTGCAGCGCTTGTCTTATGCTGCCACCTGCTGGTCAGTGCTATTGCCTTCACCTGAAATCTCCAAACATCCAACGCTGGTTACATAATACAGAAAAATCCTATAATTATACGACAGCAATAAAAATAATGATATATTGACATGACTTTGGTGAAGAAGATCACTAGGTTCAGTGGCAATAATCAGCCAGAGGCGCAGCGGCTGAAATTAACTACCAGCAATGATAACAGCTGATCACCATTGCTTAAGAAACCATCTAGGTCAGAGTAGGTATTCAGTTTCCTAAATAATTAAGTTACTTTTCACTCACAGGAAGTAAAGATCTTGACAAAAATAAAAAAAAAATTAAATTTCTGTCTAAAAATGTCATTATACTGTATAATCATTTAAAGGGAATCTCCCAGCAGGTTTTTGCTATGTAATCTGAGAGCACTATAATGTAGGGGCAGAGACCCTGATCGATGTGTCACTTACTACACTTTGTTGCTGTTTCAATTCAATCAGTGTTTTATCAGAAGGCGATGATCACTACAGGACTAGGTATCTCGTGCCTCCTGGTCCAACTACACCCCCACCACTGATTAGCAGCTTTCTATCAATACACCGTGTACACAGAAAGCTGCCTATCAGTTATACAGAGCTCATCATTCTCAGTTCTGCTAAATCTGCAGCAGAGTAAACTGTGATTCTATCACAACTGCTGCACCCACTAAACTAAGTGATACATTACTGGAATCAGGATCTCTATCCCTACATCATGGCTCTTTTCAGAAACGTGCAAAAAAAAAAAAAAAGTTTTTATTTTAATATCGATTTATTTAAAAAAAAATAAAGAACATTTATAAAGATTGACATGCTGCTAGTGAGTTTGGGTATGTGCCCATGATGAGGAAATGCTGCGGGTTTGATTCTGCTTATTTATACAGCGTCAAACCCGCAGCGGCCAGATGTTACAGTATAGTGGATAAGATTTCTAGAAATCCCATGTTCACTATGCGTGCATCTGAGGCTGCAGACCGCGTCTTTCAGGACCGCAGCATGTCAAATTCACTTGCGGAGTCGCTAGTCTATGCAACAGAAATTTGACCACTAGAATGTATTGAATGCGATAAATCTGCATGGTTCAGTGAACACGTGGATTTACCGGCATTCAATAGAATGCAGAGTTTTGGACGCAGAGAAAACATGCTGCGTCCAAAGCGCTGCTACGTCCGGATAGTGGGCACATAGCCTAAAATTTAAAAAAAGGCGTGGGCTTCCAGATCATTTTCATAACCAACAGAGGGAAAGCCAACTACTGAGGGCTGACATTGCTAGCTGGGGAAGGGGCCATTAGCCAAAAATGTTCCCAGGCTATTAATAACAGCTCATAGCTGTTTGCTTAGCCTTTACTGGCTAGATTACAGGGGGACAAAAATTGACGTAGGGTCTCCCTATAAAATCTAACCAGCGAAGGCTAAACAGACAGCTGTGAGCTGATATTAATAGCCAGGGAAGGGGCCATGTATCCTGGCCCCTTCTAAGGCTAATAATATCAGCTCTCAGCAGTCCCAGAACTGGCGCTACCATAAGATGCGCCATATCTGGCACTTAGCCTCCGCTCTTCCCCCTAGCAAAATAAAGTCTTTAATTTTAAATAAAATTCCACACGGTTTTAATAATTTATTTAAATATAAAAAACACCATATACTCACCTAAGACCCATTCCGCTGAAGCCATTGTCACCTGTAAGAAACCAAAAATAAAAAACAACCATATCCCTCATCTGTCTGCCGTTATGATGTAATTCCAGTGTCCCACGACGATCTGGTCACTTCTACAGCAGTCACATCAGCAATCACTGCTGTGACTGTTGTAGAAGACATCACTGTATACACTGACAGGAGTGTAATCACTCCTGTCAGTGTATAGCGCTGAGGTGCCGGGACTGATGAAGATCAGCTGAGAGCTTTGGTGCCCTCACTTACTGCATCAGTGTTGCGTGAGAAAATGCCGTAAGTGAGGTCACTGGAGCTTTCAGCTGATCTTCAGCTGAATGAACTCCAGTGGCCTCAGTCCCGGCACCTCAGCGCTATACACTGCCAGGAGAGATTACACTCCTGTATAGAGTGCTGCCGAGTGATCTGATCGCCGTGGGACACTCGTGATGATGGCGGTAGGTGAGTATAAAGTGTTTATTATTTTAACATCGATTTATTTTAACTTTTTTATTTTTTACACTGCGCACAGACGCCGGCTGGAGGAGACTACTTCACCCCTCAGTGGCCACTGCTCCTGCGATTATCAGCTGGAGCAGCAGTAGGATGATGGGAGGAGTAGTCTCCCGCTGGCAATTCTTTGTGAGTTTTTTTGCAGCGATTTTGACTTATTGACTTGAATTGAGTCAGTCAAATACGCAGCAAACATCTGCAGCAAATCCACAAATATTTTTATACCTGCGTTTTTGCTGCGGATTTTACTGACTCAATTCAAGTCAATGGCTGAAAAACGCTTCAGAAAGGCACAAAGAATTGACATGCTGCAGATTTAAACGCAATGACAATCCTGACAGGAAAATACCTGATCATGTGCACAGCACTTCAGGATTGTCATTGCATTAGCTGGCAGACGGATTACCTAGCGTTTTTGGCCCATTTTCGAGTGGAATAAATGCTGCAAAAATGCACCAAAAATGCACAGTGTGCACATAGCCTTAAACGCCTTGCATGCTCCTCTGGGGAATTAAATATGCAAACTGTCTCTTCAGAGAGGAAGAGGACTTGAATTCTAGAGCGCCACCTATTGGAAGTAGCAACCCTAAAAGTCATTATCGACCCTTTAGCGAGCCTGAAATATGACTTAGGATAAAAGCCAAATCAGAACCTCAATTTTCAGACACGGTGTTTCGGGGTATTGCTTCTCATCAGTGCAAAGTATGAGATCTGATTTGGCTGGGTGAGAGGCTAAGGCGTGCCAGACCTGGCATGTCACTCTCCACAAGGAGAAACCTTACCCCTGAGATCTCAGTCTTAGTACTGGAATAGAATGAAGAATACAAATGACAGATGTTCAGGTGTTAGATGTGCAAAGATAGAGATAGATCGATGATTGGTTATAGAAATATGTCAGTGTGATATATAATCAGCGCTTTGCATGTGTACTTGCTGAGGAAAAGCAGACAGCTGGGGGCAGGTGTTATTATTCTGGGAAGTGGACAATATCCATGGAGCTTACCAGACCATTAATATCAGCCCACAGCTGTCTGCATAGCCTTAACTGGTTATTAAAAATGTTGGACCCAAAAAAATTACGTGGAGTCGACCCTATTTTTAATAACCAGCAAAGGCTAAGCAGACAGCTGTGGGCTGATATTAATAGGCTGGGAAGGGGCCATGGATATTGGCCCCCTCCCAGACTAATAACACCAGCGCTCAGCCAGCCCAGAAATGGTGTATCCATTAGACGCGCCAATTCTGGTGTTTAGCCTTGGCTCTTCCCAATTACCCTGGTGCGTTGGCAATCGGGGTAATGGGATTGTGGGGTTGATGTCAGCTGTGTAATGTCCACGGACATGAAGCCCAGGGGTTAGTAATGGTGAGGAGTCTATCAGACACCCCCATTGTTAACCCCATAGTCAAAAGTAATAAACACACAGAAAAAAAGTCCTTTAATTGTAAAAATCACTGCCCGACAATTACCATCATTTACCCATTTATTACAATAAAAATAAAATTAATCCACATGGGTCCGCCGTGAACTTACATAAAAATCCGTAAAAATGGATATGTCTACGTGTGGGGCACACGGTCCATGTAAACACACTGACATGTGCGCAGACCCATAGATGTGAGTGGGTCTATGTGTGTAAGTGTCTCCAGTACGTGTGGAAACTGTCACCACACGTACCGGACACTGATGTGTGAAGGGGGCATTGTAGGGGGACAGCCGTACCACACCTTCCTCCTTAAAAACGTGATGGCAGCTTCCATTTAAACCAGTAGAGTACGATGTGAGCTCTGGTGACACTGTGGACATTGTGGCAACTGCTGGCTACAGGCATCTCGTCAGGATGTAGCTCACATGCTAGAATGTAATCACTTTTAGGCCACGTTCACATGTTCAGTATTTGGTCAGTATTTTACATCGGTATTTGTAAACCAAAACCAGGAGTGGAACAATTAGAGGAAAAGTATAATAGAAACACGTCACCACGTCTGCATTTATCACCCACTCCTGGTTTTGGCTTACAAATACTGATGTAAAAAACTGACCAAATACTGAACGTGTGAACATGGCCTAATTAGCAAAGTCACTGGAAATAAATTCTGTTTACAACAGAGAATGATCTGCCAGTTATATCATGGAAAAAACACCTAATAACATTAATGAATAACATCAGGTTAATCATCAGTTCAATGGAAGAGATACAGAGGACACAAATGTCAGTGACCTGCTAGCAAAGCAAGTAATACCAGTAATGTCCACCAGAGGACAGCAAATGATTATAAAATAACCACCGTCCACCAGGAATAATGAAGCTACAAGGAAAATCACAATACAGCTCAGGTATAGGGAGAAAGACCGGGAAAGTAAAGTATCTAATCCTACCATGTGTGATACTGTCTGCTGAGCTGTGTATCTAATCCTACCATGTGTGGTACTGTCTGCTGAGCTGTGTATCTAATCCTACCATGTGTGATACTGTCTTCTGAGATGTGTATCTAATCCTATTCTGTGTGATACTGTCTGCTGAGCTGTGTATCTAATCCTATCCTGTATAATACTGTCTGCTGAGCTGTGTATCTAATCCTATCATGTGTGATACTGTCTGCTGAGCTGTGTATCTAATCCTATCCTGTGTGATACTGTCTGCTGAGATGTGTATCTAATCCTATCCTGTGTGATATTGTCTGCTGAGCTGTGTATCTAATCCTATCCTGTGTGATACTGTCTGCTGAGCTGTGTATCTAATCCTATCATGTATAATACTGTCTGCTGAGCCATGAATCTAATCCTATCCTGTGTGATACTGTCTGCTGAGATGTGTATCTAATCCTATCCTGTGTGATATTGTCTGCTGAGCTGTGTATCTAATCCTATCCTGTGTGATACTGTCTGCTGAGCTGTGTATCTAATCCTATCCTGTGTGATACTGTCTGCTGAGCCGTGTATCTAATCCTATCCTGTATAATACTGTCTGCTGAGCTGTGCATCTAATCCTATCCTGTGTGATACTGTCTGCTGAGCTGTGTATCTAATCCTATCCTGTGTGATACTGTCTGCTGAGATGTGTATCTAATCCTATCATGTATGATAGTCTGCTGAGATGTGTATCTAATCCTACCATGTGTGATACTGTCTCTGAGATCAGGGTAAGTGCTGGGGACAACAGCTCCAGGAGGATCAGTTCTGCCCAGGTATCAGTTGGTGCCATCCCGAGTACATGTATGTAATGTGTGCGCTGTGTACAGCCGGCGCTCAGGTATAACATGTGCAATCGGAGCTCATCACAGCGGCATATAAAAATTTGGGAAAGGTTTCCCTTCTGTCACCCATCAAGTCCTGTACTGATAGAGGGGGCAGACACGTTATCCTGGCAGCTGGCGGCCCCCCGTGTCCGCCATCTTTGTACACCTTCTGAGTCTCCACAGCAGAGCAGTAAGTTTACAATACAGCGGAATATTGCAGGACTACAGGGCATTGTGCGCAGGCGATCACCGCTCCTGTTGGAAGAGCAAGAAAATAAAATGTAAAAAAAAAAAATTAATTAAAATAAATAAAAATGTTTTATAAGGTAAAATAAAGCAAACTTCACGTCACTCGTCCGCTGTATTCCTAGGAGCGAAAATAAAATCTAAAAATGTTAAAATAACATATTTGCCGTCAGCGCACCAGTGACGGTCCAAAATAATAAAATATAATATTCCTCCTCTGTGAGCCCCAAGAGATAAAAGAATCAGCGGAAGTCCTGATCACCTGCAAAAAAAGGAAAAACAGACCAGAAAGCTGTAATGATAAAATCCACCACTGCCTGTACCGTAAAGAACCAGCAAAGGGTCTGTGCCGCACTGAGGGCACTCAGCATCAGCAGGACTGTCACCACCACCACTACTTTACCACTGCTCACTTTTAATTCGTCAAATAATCTGTCAATCATTTATAAAGTATAACTATTGGCACATTACTTCCTCCTAGGCTCCTCCCTCTGAGAGTTACTGACCAATCCCAGGAGAGAAACATCCTGTCCACAAAACTATTTACCAACTTTGAGCTGCGACATGCGCCCTCCCGCCTCCTATTGGCTGACAATTATCAGGCCCGCCCCAACAGTATATGCTTTCTATTCGACAAAGCGACTGCCACTCAGTAAATAGGCAGCCAATAGAAAAACGACTTCTGTGTGGGAGTCGGGCTATGCGAAAATTGCGATTAGTGATTGGACGAGAGTGTAACATGTCAGTCACGCTTTCGCGAACGTAGATTGGCTAGTGTACGAGAGGTGGGCGGGGTACACTGTAGGGTTCCGCCCCCTGTTGAAGCTGCGCTGGGTCGCGGCGGAGTCTCCGCTGAGAGATCGACATTGGCGGACATGGAGGCCGGAGAAGAACGCTGAGGGCGGCGGGCGGTACGGGAAACCGCGTACGGTGAGTGCAGCGTGACGTACCGCCCTCTACGGCCGCGGACGTATCCGACCCATCCCGCTCACTAGCGACCCCTAGTGTTGCTGCAACATACAGCTCAGAGGGGCCACAGCCTGATGTACAACGACACACACACTATATACAGTGACACACACACAATATATACTGACAACAGTGACACACACTGACACGCGCTATATACACTGACACGCGCTATATACACTGACACGCGCTATATACACTGACACGCGCTATATATACACACACTATATACACTGACGCGCGCTATATACACTGACGCGCGCTATATACACTGACGCGCGCTATATACACTGACACGCGCTATATATACACGCGCTATATACCCTGACGCGCGCTATATACCCTGACACGCGCTATATACCCTGACACGCGCTATATATACACACACTATATACACTGACACACGCGCTATATACACTGACACACGCGCTATATACACTGACGCACGCGCTATATACACTGACGCACGCGCTATATACACTGACGCACGCGCTATATACACTGACGCACGCGCTATATACACTGACGCACGCGCTATATACACTGACGCACGCGCTATATACACTGACGCACGCGCTATATACACTGACGCACGCGCTATATACACTGACGCACACACTATATACTGACGCACACACTATATACAGTGACAAACACTATATACAGTGACACACACTATATACAGTGACACACACTATATACACACTATATACAGTGACACACACTATATACACACACTATATACACTGACACACACTATATACAGTGATACATATACACACTGTATACTGACACACACACTATATACAGTGACACACACTATATACACACACTATATACACTGACACACACACTATATACAGTGACACACTGTATACTGACTGACACACACACACTATATACAGTACAGACCAAAAGTTTGGACACACCTCATTTAAAGATTTTTCTGTATTTTCATGACTATGAAAACTGTACATTTACACTGAAGGCATCAAAACTATGAATTAACACATGTGGAATTATATACTTAACAAAAAAGTGTGAAACAACTGAAAATATGTCTTATATTGTAGGTTCTTCAAAGTAGCCACCTTTTGCTTTGATGACTGCTTTGCACACTCTTGGCATTCTCTTGATGAGCTTCAAGAGGTAGTCACCGGAAATGGTTTTCACTTCACAGGTGTGCCCTGTCAGGTTTAATAAGTGGGATTTCTTGCCTTATAAATGGGGTTGGGACCATCAGTTGTGTTGTGCAGAAGTCAGGTGGATACACAGCTGATAGTCCTACTGAATAGACTGTTAGAATTTGTATTATGGCAAGAAAAAAGCAAAGTAAAGAAAAACGAGTGGCCATCATTACTTTAAGAAATGAAGGTCAGTCAGTGCAAAAAATTGGGAAAACTTTGAAAGTGTCCCCAAGTGCAGTTGCGAAAACCATCAAGCGCTACAAAGAAACTGGCTCACAAGGACCGCCCCAGGAAAGGAAGACCAAGAGTCACCTCTGCTTCTGAGGATAAGTTTATCCGAGTCACCAGCCTCAGAAATCGCAGGTTAACAGCAGCTCAAATTAGAGACCAGGTCATTGCCACACAGAGTTCTAGCAGCAGACACATCTCTTCAACAACCGTTAAGAGGAGACTTTGTGCAGCAGGCCTTCATGGTAAAATAGCTGCTAGGAAACCACTGCTAAGGACAGGCAACAAGCAAAAGAGACTTGTTTGGGCTAAAGAACACAAGGAATGGACATTAGACCAGTGGAAACCTGTGCTTTGGTCTGATGAGTCCAAATTTGAGATCTTCGGTTCCAACCACCATGTCTTTGTGCGACGCAGAAAAGGTGAACGGATGGACTCTACATGCCTGGTTCCCACCGTGAAGCATGGAGGAGGAGGAGGAGGAGGTGTGATGGTGTGGGGGTGCTTTGCTGGTGACACTGTTGGGGATTTATTCAAAATTGAAGGCGTACTAAACCAGCATGGCTACCACAGCATCTTGCAGCGGCATGCTATTCCATCCGGTTTGCGTTTAGTTGGACCATCATTTATTTTTCAACAGGACAATGACCCCAAACACACCTCCAGGCTGTGTAAGGGCTATTTGACCAAGGAGAGTGATGGGGTGCTTACCTAGATGACCTGGCCTCCACAGTCACCAGACCTGAACCCAATCGAGATGGTTTGGGGTGAGCTGGACCGCAGAGTGAAGGCAAAAGGGCCAACAAGTGCTAAGCATCTCTGGGAACTCCTTCAAGATTGTTGGAAGAGCATCTCCGGTGACTACCTCTTGAAGCTCATCAAGAGAATGCCAAGAGTGTGCAAAGCAGTCATCAAAGCAAAAGGTGGCTACTTTGAAGAACCTAGAATATAAGACATATTTTCAGTTGTTTCACACTTTTTTGTTAAGTATATAATTCCACATGTGTTAATTCATAGTTTTGATGCCTTCAGTGTGAATGTACAATTTTCAAAGTCATGAAAATACAGAAAAATCTTTAAATGAGTAGGTGTGTCCAAACTTTTGGTCTGTACTGCACACACACACACACACACACTATATTCAGTGTTATATACCGCTCTGTGTGTGCCTGTATACAGTGTTATATGCCGCTCTGTGTGTGCCTGTATACAGTGTTATCTACCGCTCTGTGTGTGCCTGTATACAGTGTTATATACCGCTCTGTGTGTGCCTGTATACAGTGTTATATACCGCTCTGTGTGTGCCTGTATACAGTGTTATATACCGCTCTGTGTGTGCCTGTATACAGTGTTATATACCGCTCTGTGTGTGCCTGTATACAGTGTTATATACCGCTCTGTGTGTGCCTGTATACAGTGTTATATACCGCTCTGTGTGTGCCTGTATACAGTGTTATATACCGCTCTGTGTGTGCCTGTATACAGTGTTATATACCGCTCTGTGTGTGCCTGTATACAGTGTTATATACCGCTCTGTGCGTGCCTGTATACAGTGTTATATGCCGCTCTGTGCGTGCCTGTATACAGTGTTATATGCCGCTCTGTGCGTGCCTGTATACAGTGTTATATGCCGCTCTGTGCGTGCCTGTATACAGTGTTATATGCCGCTCTGTGCGTGCCTGTATACAGTGTTATATGCCGCTCTGTGCGTGCCTGTATACAGTGTTATATGCCGCTCTGTGCGTGCCTGTATACAGTGTTATATGCCGCTCTGTGCGTGCCTGTATACAGTGTTATATGCCGCTCTGTGCGTGCCTGTATACAGTGTTATATGCCGCTCTGTGCGTGCCTGTATACAGTGTTATATGCCGCTCTGTGCGTGCCTGTATACAGTGTTATATGCCGCTCTGTGCGTGCCTGTATACAGTGTTATATGCCGCTCTGTGCGTGCCTGTATACAGTGTTATATGCCGCTCTGTGCGTGCCTGTATACAGTGTTATATGCCGCTCTGTGCGTGCCTGTATACAGTGTTATATGCCGCTCTGTGCGTGCCTGTATACAGTGTTATATGCCGCTCTGTGCGTGCCTGTATACAGTGTTATATGCCGCTCTGTGCGTGCCTGTATACAGTGTTATATGCCGCTCTGTGCGTGCCTGTATACAGTGTTATATGCCGCTCTGTGCGTGCCTGTATACAGTGTTATATGCCGCTCTGTGCGTGCCTGTATACAGTGTTATATGCCGCTCTGTGCGTGCCTGTATACAGTGTTATATGCCGCTCTGTGCGTGCCTGTATACAGTGTTATATGCCGCTCTGTGCGTGCCTGTATACAGTGTTATATGCCGCTCTGTGCGTGCCTGTATACAGTGTTATATGCCGCTCTGTGCGTGCCTGTATACAGTGTTATATGCCGCTCTGTGCGTGCCTGTATACAGTGTTATATGCCGCTCTGTGCGTGCCTGTATACAGTGTTATATGCCGCTCTGTGCGTGCCTGTATACAGTGTTATATGCCGCTCTGTGCGTGCCTGTATACAGTGTTATATGCCGCTCTGTGCGTGCCTGTATACAGTGTTATATGCCGCTCTGTGCGTGCCTGTATACAGTGTTATATGCCGCTCTGTGCGTGCCTGTATACAGTGTTATATGCCGCTCTGTGCGTGCCTGTATACAGTGTTATATGCCGCTCTGTGCGTGCCTGTATACAGTGTTATATGCCGCTCTGTGCGTGCCTGTATACAGTGTTATATGCCGCTCTGTGCGTGCCTGTATACAGTGTTATATGCCGCTCTGTGCGTGCCTGTATACAGTGTTATATGCCGCTCTGTGCGTGCCTGTATACAGTGTTATATGCCGCTCTGTGCGTGCCTGTATACAGTGTTATATGCCGCTCTGTGCGTGCCTGTATACAGTGTTATATGCCGCTCTGTGCGTGCCTGTATACAGTGTTATATGCCGCTCTGTGCGTGCCTGTATACAGTGTTATATGCCGCTCTGTGCGTGCCTGTATACAGTGTTATATGCCGCTCTGTGCGTGCCTGTATACAGTGTTATATGCCGCTCTGTGCGTGCCTGTATACAGTGTTATATGCCGCTCTGTGCGTGCCTGTATACAGTGTTATATGCCGCTCTGTGCGTGCCTGTATACAGTGTTATATGCCGCTCTGTGCGTGCCTGTATACAGTGTTATATGCCGCTCTGTGCGTGCCTGTATACAGTGTTATATGCCGCTCTGTGCGTGCCTGTATACAGTGTTATATGCCGCTCTGTGCGTGCCTGTATACAGTGTTATATGCCGCTCTGTGCGTGCCTGTATACAGTGTTATATGCCGCTCTGTGCGTGCCTGTATACAGTGTTATATGCCGCTCTGTGCGTGCCTGTATACAGTGTTATATGCCGCTCTGTGCGTGCCTGTATACAGTGTTATATGCCGCTCTGTGCGTGCCTGTATACAGTGTTATATGCCGCTCTGTGCGTGCCTGTATACAGTGTTATATGCCGCTCTGTGCGTGCCTGTATACAGTGTTATATGCCGCTCTGTGCGTGCCTGTATACAGTGTTATATGCCGCTCTGTGCGTGCCTGTATACAGTGTTATATGCCGCTCTGTGCGTGCCTGTATACAGTGTTATATGCCGCTCTGTGCGTGCCTGTATACAGTGTTATATGCCGCTCTGTGCGTGCCTGTATACAGTGTTATATGCCGCTCTGTGCGTGCCTGTATACAGTGTTATATGCCGCTCTGTGCGTGCCTGTATACAGTGTTATATGCCGCTCTGTGCGTGCCTGTATACAGTGTTATATGCCGCTCTGTGTGTGTCACTGTATACAGTGTTATATGCCGCTCTGTGCGTGCCTGTATACAGTGTTATATGCCGCTCTGTGCGTGCCTGTATACAGTGTTATATGCCGCTCTGTGCGTGCCTGTATACAGTGTTATATGCCGCTCTGTGCGTGCCTGTATACAGTGTTATATGCCGCTCTGTGTGTGTCACTGTATACAGTGTTATATGCCGCTCTGTGCGTGCCTGTATACAGTGTTATATGCCGCTCTGTGCGTGCCTGTATACAGTGTTATATGCCGCTCTGTGCGTGCCTGTATACAGTGTTATATGCCGCTCTGTGCGTGCCTGTATACAGTGTTATATGCCGCTCTGTGCGTGCCTGTATACAGTGTTATATGCCGCTCTGTGTGTGTCCCTGTATACAGTGTTATATGCCGCTCTGTGCGTCCCTGTATACTGTGTTATATACCGCTCTGTGCGTCCCTGTATACTGTGTTATATACCGCTCTGTGCGTCCCTGTATACTGTGTTATATACCGCTCTGTGCGTCCCTGTATACAGTGTTATATGCCGCTCTGTGCGTCCCTGTATACAGTGTTATATGCCGCTCTGTGCGTCCCTGTATACAGTGTTATATGCCGCTCTGTGCGTGCCTGTATACAGTGTTATATGCCGCTCTGTGCGTGCCTGTATACAGTGTTATATGCCGCTCTGTGTGTGTCCCTGTATACAGTGTTATATGCCGCTCTGTGCGTGCCTGTATACAGTGTTATATGCCGCTCTGTGCGTGCCTGTATACAGTGTTATATGCCGCTCTGTGCGTGCCTGTATACAGTGTTATATACCGCTCTGTGCGTCCCTGTATACTGTGTTATATACCGCTCTGTGCGTGCCTGTATACAGTGTTATATGCCGCTCTGTGTGTGTCCCTGTATACAGTGTTATATACCGCTCTGTGCGTCCCTGTATACAGTGTTATATACCACTCTGTGCGTCCCTGTATACTGTGTTATATACCGCTCTGTGCGCCCCTGTATACAGTTTTAGCAGAGCTTGTCCCCTCTGTGCTTCGGTGGGCACCACACACATAGAAACCATCCATTCTCATTTTCTGCTTTTCACAAAGACATGGCGGTTTGCACAAAAAATCTCAAATTTTCCCTCATCAGCGCAGAGTTCACACTTCCACTGATCTAATGTCCGGTCCTTGTGTTGCTTCGTCCAAACAAGTTTTTTTCTTGTTTGTGGTCTTCAGTAGCAGCTTCTTTGCAGCTTTTCGACAATTTGACCATAAAGATCATCTCCTCACAGTCTCCTCTGGACAGCTGATGCTGAGATGTGTCTGCTACTTGATGTCTGTGTATCATTTATGAGGGTCTTTATCTGAGGGGCTGTCTGTTTGCATATTCTGAGGCTGGTAACTCTGATGAACTTATCCTCTGCAGCAGAGAATTCTTGTTCTCTTTCCTTGGGCAGTCATCATGAGAGTAAGTTTCTTAGCGATTGATGGTTTTCATGACTACACTTGAAGATACCGTCAAGGTCCTAGCAATTTTTCGGATTGATTTCATGTCATAAAGTAACGATGGACTGTGGTTTCTCTTTAGTTGAGTGGTTCTTGCCATATTCTGGCTTAGAACAGTTGTGTATGGTGCTGTGTACCAACACTGCTCCTGCAAAACACAGCTGAGGGAGGTGGCTCGCTCTTTCACCCTATTGGCACCCCTGCAGCGCAATCTCAGTATGCTGGTGTTTGCTATGGAAATCTGGAGTCTGCCAGATACGGTGGCGTGTTAGGCCCTGCCAAAAGCGGCGGCTTATAGCCCTCCTGACGCTATAAGCGCTCATTCAGACTTCCTTTCAAATTGGTCCGATCTCGCACCGCAATGCACGGACAGGCTGCAGTTCTCCCGACCGGAGCATAGCATCTTCATGTATTTCCATGAGGCTGTCACGCTCAGGTTGGGAGAGCTGTGGCCAATTTGCACGGACGTCTGCATGTGCCCTAAAGCTGACAGGTGTTAAAAAAAAAAAAAAGAAAGAAAAGAATAATTTTGGTGTAAAAAAAAAAAAAGGCAAATCATAAAAAAGCTATAAAGAAATGTAATTGCGGTGTAATTTAGATGCCGGCGCTGCTGCTGAGTTTTCCCATGTGAAGCTTTTTCAGGAAAAGGCCAGTGGTCATTTTCCTGAGGTGGGTTCGCAGTCGTTCTTGTGACGGCTTTCACTCTATACTCGAGCTACTTTTAAGGGGTCTAGTTTCTAAAATGGGGTCACCTGTAAGTGTTTCTGCTATTTTGGCACCTCGGGGGGGGCTCTGCCCATGCGGCACGGCATCTACAATCTATTCAAGCCAAATTTACACTACAAAAATCAAACCGTGCTCTTTCGTCCTTTCCGAGCACTGTTGTGCGCCCAAACAGTTTTTATGGCCACCTTAGGGTATCACTATATTTGTTAGAAGTTGCATAACTAATCATGGGCTCCATTTTCTCCTGTTACCATGTATGTAAATGAAAAGTTTTGGGGCTAAAGTAAAAGTTTTTAGTGATTAAAAATGTAATTTTTCTTTCTTGTGAATCGCCTGAAGAGTTGGCAACTCTTTAGTTTAAGGGTATAAAAACTCAAACTGTGAAAATTGTTAATTTTTCAACATTTTCATTGAATTTCAGTTGTTTTCATAAATATTTGCAAGATCGATCGACCTAAATTTTAAAAAACACGTCGACATAAATTACAATAAGTTATGAAAAACGATTTCAGAATCGCTGATTTACGTAGAAGCTTTCCAGAGTTATTGCCACATAAAGTGACACGTCAGATTTGCAAAATGGGGCTTTTTCGCAAATTGCAAAATTGGCTTCGTCAGTAGGAATAAGGTTTATTGATGTCAGACTGGACACCGTCCCCATCCTGCTTGGTTGTATTCTGCCTCTCGATGGTGCCCTCGGCTTGGTGCATGCAGCAGAGACATTGTAAATGAAATGCTACCTGCCCTATGATCCCTCATACTGATTATCGCACTGCGTCGTGTAATGTGACCTATGGTACCGGCTTCTGCGGTGCCCAGAACACCACCCCTTTAATCAACAAACCGTGGATTTAGCAGCATCGGCGAATCTTACAGCGCTCTCCTAAAAGTGAGTCTGAAATGTTCTATAAGAAATTAATGGGGTTGTCCTAGATTTGGTGGCATGTCCCTCTAAGGAGCGCAGTTCGCAGTCCTCCTGTATGACTACAAGTCTAAGCATGCCCAGTGGATTGTCGGCAAAGCCCTTGCCATATCTGATCAGTGCATAAATTGTTTTTCAGCTTTAATCAATCCCTTGCTTCCTAAAGGTTAATCAGTGCGCGGCCGCTGGAGCTCATCGGTCACGGGATGGCGGAGTGAGCGCGCTGGCTGCTGGCTCTCTAATCATTTGTCCCCTGAGGTCACTGCTCGTATAAGACGCGCTTCATAAAGTCATCCTGAGTTGATTTGTTTTCCTGTTTTGCAGCTGGGAAAAAGCTTTTTATGTAAAATCCCAGGGTCCCTTCCCAGTCATCCGTCCATACGGCGTTCCCTCACCGCCGGCTACTGAAAATGGCTTTACTGGTTGCGTCTTCTTTCAAGGCTGGAATTTTCGTTTATTGATCTTGAATTTTATAGGCTGTATTGTACTCTAGTTACATCCAGAGCTGCGCTCCTTATTCACTGGGCATATGTAGAATAAGGTTGTTATAGGCTGTATTGTACTCTAGTCACATCCAGAGCTGCACGCCTCATTCACTGGGTATATGTAGAATAAGTTTGTATTAAAAAAAAAAGTTCTGCAAATTTCTATTAGATTTTGTTTTATTTTATCACTATGTTGATGATTTCTGCCTGCTTTCAGTGAATGGGAACATTTTTGTTTACATACAGAAGTTAAAAACTGGTCATAACCCAAACAGCTGAGGGTTCGTTACAGTTGTGTTCAATCTACAATGAAACACAGCATATAATGTTTGCTACTTTGCAGTTTAAGCATTACACATTGTTATTTTTATTTGGTCCTTTTTTTTATAGTCCCATTGATTATTAGTCGCCGCCGTGTCGCTGTCAGTCCTTTGCTCTTTTCTGCTGCGTTAACACCATTCTGTTTTTTTTAGCGCTTCATGAACGCCGTGCGGCCGCGCTCTAGGACGCCCTAAAATGTGATCGTTCCTCTTCACATCCAGTCTTAACTCAGGGAGCAATGGATCGGAATAAACGAAATTCAATCGCCGGATTCCCGCCTCGGTTGGACCGTATTGAGGATACCGTCTCAGGTGAAGGCGCGATTGGTCAGCTGGGCAGAGTCTACTCCTCGTCCTACAACGCACTCATCAGCGCCTTCTCCAGGCTGACGCGACTCGATGACTTCACCTGCGAGAAGATCGGATCTGGCTTCTTCTCCGAGGTCTTTAAGGTAATTTTCGTTTGCAGTCATCCTTAATACGTTTGGTTTGCAAACATTCAGTACATTTAATCTTCTGATATGCTTCATATAATTTCCTTACCAGGTTTAAGATCTCTGCTTGCTGTCAGTACATGGAAATAATATTGTTTACATCCAGAGGCAGAAAACCCATTCTGGCCCTAATACTTGCTGTTTATAGTCATCTCTGCACTCGATAATAATAATTATTATTTTTATTTCTAGAACGGCAACATATTTCGCACCTATATTAGATGCCTGTCTATCTTGCACCGCCCCTTGTCTATGGGGCCCGCCCCTTGTCTATGGGGCCCGCCCCTTGTCTATGGGGCCCGCCCCTTGTCTATGGGGCCCGCCCCTTGTCTATGGGGCCTGCCCCTCCCCCTTATCTATGGGCTCCTCCCTTTTGTCTGTCCAACAGTTTCCTGAACTATTTTTCAGTTCAGTTGCTTGTAGTTTTTTAATCTTCTGTCCTTATTATATTTTTATCATCTCTCCATGTACTGACTTCTGTGCCTGTGTGAACAGCTTGTGTGAACAAGCAAAGCTGTAATATAAAGCATGGTGGAGCGACAGAGATGCTACCTGTGCCTATGATGTAACAGGGTTGTTACAAGATAAGTAAAGCGTAGGTTTTATATGTAGATATACATTGTAACATGCTAAATACCAGAGAACAAGGTCATGTGACCAAACGCACGCGGCCCACACTCCGAACAGCGATAGAGAGCAGACGTCGGTCGTCACTTCTGGGAAAACTTTGGAACTTGTCGTCGGTTTCTCTTTCTGTTTGCAGCAGGTCTTGTTTGCAGCAGGTTTTTTTCATTTTCTTCAATTTTGTTATGATCCTGGGAAAGATTCTCTGCGGTTCAGTGCTATGTTTGCATTAATCGTTGTATAAATAGTCTCCGCATCACTGTGTGCTCTTAAAGGGACCTGCATCTGCAAAGTGTACAATATAGTTAGACATGACCATCTCAGGATTCTTGTGTTTTTTTGCAGAGATGCATCTGAGCGCTGCAAACCTGCAGCATATTGCTCCCTCACTGCCAGCCTGTGTAGGAAGATGCTGAGCTATATATACTTATAGATACATCTATATGATGATTAATGTAGTCTCACAGCCACAGTTGTCATGGTAATTGACGGCAGATCCTTTTATATTATCACCTGCGATGCCTCATTTCTTTCCCTGTTTCGCCGGCCAAAGCTTAACTCCAGGTTTTGAGGACGACACTCGTTGGATGACAGCGATTTATCGAAATCCGTGAATTTATAGGTTGCTGTAAATGGCACCAGTTTCACTGAATTTAATAAAAATTTGCATAATTGGTTCATGTTCAATGCATCTCACTTATTTATGTCATTGCATCACATTGCCTGTAACATAATAGCAACGATAGAAGCGAGTTTTAATTGCTGCTGTTTATTTAAATGCTGCTGTCAATCACTGACGGCAGCGTTTTAATGGCTTGGATGCCATTGCGCACAGGCTCAGCCCCCTCTCGATGCAATTGCAGGATGAATGTCATGGCAGTTTGGGACCTACTGAAGACCCCCGATACTGCTATCTTGGTCAATATAAATATATGCTGGAATACTAGAATATGTAGAACAAGCGATCAAATAAAATATAAAATAAAAAAATGAACATTTTAATAATATTAACAAACTAAAAATGTATTTAGAAATGTGAAAAATAAACATATTTGGTATTACCACATATTATTATTATTATTATTATTAATAATATATATTATATATTATTAATTATATTACGGTACTTAATAATACAATTGTTTAACCTGCACAATAAGCTCCGTAAAGCAAAAAAAATGTTGAAGCACAGAAATTCATTTTTTTCGTCTCCGTTTAGCAATAAAAAAAACAAAATAAAGCTGCATATGTACCCAAAAATGGTACCTATACTAATGACGGCTTGCCTTGAAGGTAACAAGTCCTCGCATAGCTCTATTGAAGGAGATGGGTTGCTGCCTGAAATATGTGACGGTGGCCATTTTGGACACTTCTTGGGGAGCTTAAACAGTACAACTGCCTTTGATGCCCATAGTAACCAATCACAACGCAGCTTTCATTTTTCCAGAGCTGGTTATGAGATGAAAGCTGAGCAGTGATTGGTTGCTCAGGGCAGCAAAGTATAAATGAGGCCCAGTATATGTCAGACGTCAGCCGGTCCTGTCTGACGTCTCCTCCGGGTTTCATCTTTGTTCCGCTGTCTGGATCCAGTGGGATGTGGGATTCTCAGCCGCTCGTCTCCTCTTTGATCTTTATTTTGAGCCGTAGCGGAGGTTTATTATTACGGGCTGTCTTCAGTTACCGCGCGGCTAGCATCTGTGATTTGCGTGCAGGGCTGCGACGTGTAATTACCTCTCCTGTCAGGGCAGGTTCCATGATGTCTGCGTGATAGGAGCTCAGCGACTTTACATGACCGGATTAAATGCTCAGTGAACTGGAGGGGAACCCACAGCTGTTGTAGGACTACAAGTCCCAGGGTGACCTGCATGTAGTGTGCATTATCAACACATACAATTGGGAGTTAATAGTTTTCATCAGTTAGTGGGTTT
This sequence comes from Phyllobates terribilis, assembly GCF_046119375.1. NCBI lineage: Eukaryota > Metazoa > Chordata > Amphibia > Anura > Dendrobatidae > Phyllobates > Phyllobates terribilis. The sequence continues at coordinate 158,663,470 of NW_027362768.1, read as the reverse complement.
AGGGGGGATTAGCGGTTGTCTTTTTCGTTGTCAATAAAGCTTGTAAAATTCAATCATAGTTTTCAAGTGCAGGAGACCACATCAACCACTGCGTTTTATTTCTCTCATAGCAACCAATCAAAACCCTGCTTTCTTTTGCCGATATGTTCTGGAGGAATGAAAGCTGATTGGTTGCTATAGGCAACTTGTACCCTCCACTGGGGATAGACTGTATACATGGTAGTCACTGGCAGCCATGTTGTCTCTCAGATGGTATGGCATGTCAGCAGGTGATTGGTTAGTCACGCAACTTCTGTCTGGGACTGGTTGTGTAATATACAGATGTTCAGAGTATTTTACACTTTTTATTTGCCAGGACGAGCGCTGCAATTCTCCGGCAGACGGTGGACTTCCCATTAGAGAAATCTAATTAGATATAAAGTGTGTGTTTTGCTTAGTGTTGAGATCATTGGAAAAATAATATGAATGGTCTCGTCGTTAAGTAAAAGTATAAAAAGCAAAGATTAGTGACCCCCCCCCCCCCTCCAGAGATCAGCGTTATAACATCCCATATTTAGAAAGGGACCGGTATGTCATCCAGGAGAACGGGACCCCTGGCATTATGTCATCCAGGAGAACGGGACCCCTGGCATTATGTCATCCAGGAGAACGGGACCCCTGGCGTTATGTCATCCAGGAGAACGGGACCCCTGGCGTTATGTCATCCAGGAGAACGGGACCCCTGGCGTTATGTCATCCAGGAGAACGGGACCCCTGGCGTTATGTCATCCAGGAGAACGGGACCCCTGGCGTTATGTCATCCAGGAGAACGGGACCCCTGTATTGTATCATTGAGAACAAGGCCCCTGCTGTATAATGACCTGCTGCACGGGGCCCCTGCATTATGGCATCCTGTATACAGAGCCTGAGCTCTGTCCTCCCCATGGAGAACACTTAGTAATCCTATACTATAGACACCTAATAAATCAATTACGAGGTGCAGAGGGAAGGAGTCCTGCCGAGGGAACTTGCATTGTAAAGTGGTCACATGATGCTCGCAGAGCGAAACAACGTAAGTGAAAGGAGCCTGACACGGATCAGCCAGAGGAGCCACGAGCTGCTCCAATGTAAGCAGGGGCACAGAGCACGGGCCCTGAGCAGACAAGGAGCCTCCATCCGCTAATCATCGGGGTGTATTACTTGCATACATTTGACTGCTATTTTCCATTATGTCACATGTGATGGTATAATATCTAATTTATATATATTAATGACGGGAGGCTCCTGTTTGTACATGGCTGGCCTCCCATCTGCACAGTGGCTTCCTGTCCCGCAGGCCCATCCATCATCTGATCTCTGAGTGTGTTGGGCCGTGATATCAGAGATTCAGGTGGAGTAACTGGGTGTCATACACAATGTTCTCCTTACATGTAAGGACTTATGTCTGGGGCGGAGGTCAAAAGTTTGAAGTTAGAGTTGTAATAAAAATGGAAAAAGCTGCGTAAATCTCAGATCAGTCATATTTTGATTTGACAGCAGAACCCCACATCACTGATCTCGTTGATGAGGCTGTTTGGGGTGTGTTTTTTTTTTTTTTTTTTTTTTTTCTGCCTTTTCGTGCAATTTTAATGCTTTTTTTTTCTCCATACATTTTAATTACTTGTCTTGCATTACATCATCTCCACTCCAGTTACACACATTTTTTGTGCCACAAAAGTAAGAACAGTGTTGATTAATCCTTAAGGTATAAGAGGACAATATCCTAATCTTTAGCATATAAGGTATATGAAAAATATCCCATGGATGGATTCCACAAGAGATGGCGGTATCATTTATTACAGACTCAACCGCATTTACAAAGCATCCGTACAATCCTCAGCGTACGGGGTGTAAACGTTTGGTTGGTTACAGGTGCAGTTTGTGTTCTTTCATTGATGAGGTTGTAGTTTGGGTTTTTTGCAGTGATTCCTCCTCCAGTTTTCTTTAGGATTTTGGGGCAGATGAAATCCTTAAAAGGCATGAACGGCCCTGAGATCACAGCATGAGGACTCGGAGCAAAACGCATTAATGTTTCATAATCCATGTAACGTTCCTGTGCGAGAAAAGCCAAATCCAATCTCTCTTAAAGTGACAGCAGAGGTCACATAAATATCGTGCGGGTCGTTCTTCTCTCTACGGAGAGCAAAACCCAGTGCATCCGGATATGTACAAGCATTGAATATGTGAAATGTAAACTGCATCGTACAGAATATACTTACGACATGATTGAGGTTGTCCACTTCATAAATACTGTTCTCCCCAATGCAAAATAAAAATAGCGGATACTCGCCTCCCACACTGTTACTGTTTCAGTGATGTTGGTGCTGGATTTCCCGACACTCACGTGACTGTTTGCAACGCTCACACAAACACTGTAACAATCAACGGCTGCTTCTCTCACACTTCCCTTACACAGAACTGATCTATGAGGGAAGTGTGAGAACTGCAGCCCATTACAGGCCGCCGATTGACTGCAGTGCTCATGTTGCATAACAATATCCCGTAAGGCGCTGACATTACTGGAACGGCGCCCGTGCAGAAGGCGAGTGTTTTGTTGTCTTTATATTACATTGGGGAGGGAGTACAGCATTTAAAGGGAACCTGTCACCAGGTTTTTCCCATATGAGGTAGGGCGAGTACCTGTAAGCCCTGATATACAGCATTCTAATATACTGTATATATGACGGTATCACAACAAGAAAGGAGGCAATAGATCAAGACCTGAGATGCCCATCGGACCGGATGAGGGCAAGTATAATAAAAGCTCTTTTTCTTGTCTTGCAGGCCGGATTGGGGGCATATATACAGTATATTAGAATGCTGTATATCAGGGCTGAAAGGTACTGGTCTTACCTTGTATGGGAAAAACCTGGTGATAGGTTCCCTTTAAGAGCTTGCTCAAGTAGTCGACACCCCTTTAGGCTGTGTTCACACATTTCATTTTTGCTGCGTTTTTTTTTTAATATAAAATTTTCTGCTGCGTTTTATAATACCAGCAAAGTCTATGAGATTCCAGAAATCTCATGCACACAGCTTGTTTTTTTTCTTAATCAGGATTTTGTGCTTTGCATGTTTTTTTTTTTGCACAATAGAGCATGTCAATTCTTTCATTTTTTTTCACCCATTGGAAGTAATGGGTGGTTAAAAAAATGCACCAAAAACGCAGGTGTCAGGTTTTTCAGTGTTTTTGTGCCAAAACCAGAATGAGTTTTTTTTTTTCACTGAACTTTATGTACATGCATAAAGAGAGAAAAGGACAGTGAAAAAAAACGCTCCAACAAAACAAGCAAAAAAGCAAGAAAAATCCTGATCAAACCTCCTGGCAAGAGATCAGATTTTGCTGCAGCAAAAACGAAATGTGTGAACATAGCCTTAAGGTACTTCTCACACAAATTTGTGTGTGCCTGCCAGCCAAGACAAGGTGACTTTTATTTTTGATGGGATCCCTAACCTTTTTTTTATCAGGCTATACCTCTCCTATGTAAAATGTCTACATATTTAAAGGGCTGGTTGGGGAAGCTTAGCTTACTTCTGTTATAAGCTGCCTCCTTCTCATTTGCCTTTTGGTTTTTATTTTGCAGGTTCGTCACCGGACGTCTGACCAAGTTATGGCGCTGAAGATGAACAAACTGAGCAGTAACCGAGCCAACATGCTGAAGGAGGTGCAGCTGATGAACCGCCTGTCACACCCCAATATACTGAGGTGAGTCAGTCAGGGCCTGCGCTGATTGCTCCTCTAGTCACCATCATGCCGCATCCATGGGGCTGCTGCAACATGAAATCCTTTACTATTGTGTAAGCCGATTGCCCTCCTAGAATCTCAGCTGGAGATCCATGATAATGCATTGTGCAGGTGCTAGAATTTATTTCTTTTTTTTGCATGGATTTGTGTAGTGTAGCGTGCTTGGTGTGAACGCTACATCTTCCACAATGCAGCAGACCGTGCCCTCCATGATCACCACTGCCTAGGATGGATGGCAGGACACCGGCATTTATATGTGTATGGCCGGCTGCACAGCATGAAGCCCATGTCCCAGAGCTAGATGTCAGTGGGAGTCTGAGAGACGCTATTCTAGATCTTACTGCAGCTCTGGTGAGAAATCAAAAAATTGTCCGACCTTCTGGTCAAAGATGAAAAAGATTCTGTACAAGATCGCTGCTCAGATAGCGAAAGGTTCTGTATCCGAGCGCAAGTCAGTAATCGGAGATGTTCTAGACTACTAGTGACTAGATGTAGACATTTTTGAGAGGTGCTAAACCGGACTAGTGATCACTATGGTCAGTATATATAGAGGAGCTAAACCGGACTAGTGATCACTATGGTCAGTATATATATAGAGGAGCTAAACCGGACTAGTGATCACTATGTGGTCAGTATATATAGAGGAGCTAAACTGGACTAGTGATCACTATGTGGTCAGTATATATAGAGGAGCTAAACTGGACTAGTGATCACTATGTGGTCAGTATATATAGAGGAGCTAAACTGGACTAGTGATCACTATGGTCAGTATATAGAGGAGCTAAACCGGACTAGTGATCACTATGTGGTCAGTATATATAGAGGAGCTAAACTGGACTAGTGATCACTATGTGGTCAGTATATATAGAGGAGCTAAACTGGACTAGTGATCACTATGTGGTCAGTATATATAGAGGAGCTAAACCATACTAGTTATCACTATGTGGTCAGGATATATAGAGGTGCTAAACCGGACTAGTGATCACTATGGTCAGTATATATATAGAGGAGCTAAACCGGACTAGTGATCACTATGGTCAGTATATATATATAGAGAGGAGCTAAACCGGACTAGTGATCACTATGTGGTCAGTATATATAGAGGAGCTAAACTGGACTAGTGATCACTATGTGGTCAGTATATATAGAGGAGCTAAACTGGACTAGTGATCACTATGTGGTCAGTATATATAGAGGAGGTAAACTGGACTAGTGATCACTATGGTCAGTATATATATATATAGAGGAGCTAAACTGGACTAGTGATCACTATGTGGTCAGTATATATAGAGGAGCTAAACTGGACTAGTGATCACTATGTGGTCAGTATATATAAAGGAGCCAAACCAGATTACTGGTGATCACTATGTGGTGAGTATATATAGAGGAGCTAAACCATACTAGTGATCACTATGTGGTCAGTATATATAGAGGAGCTAAACCGGACTAGTGATCACTATGTGGTCAGTATATATAGAGGTGCTAAACCGGACTAGTGATCACTATGTGGTCAGTATATATAGAGGAGCTAAACCGGACTAGTGATCACTATGTGGTCAGTATATATAGAGGAGCTAAACCGGACTAGTGATCACTATGTGGTCAGTATATATAGAGGAGCTAAACCGGACTAGTGATCACTATGTGGTGAGTATATATAGAGGTGCTAAACCGGACTAGTGATCACTATGTGGTGAGTATATATAGAGGTGCTAAACCGGACTAGTGATCACTATGTGGTGAGTATATATAGAGGTGCTAAACCGGACTAGTGATCACTATGTGGTGAGTATATATAGAGGAGCTAAACCATACTAGTGATCACTATGTGGTGAGTATATATAGAGGAGCTAAACCGGACTAGTGATCACTATGGTCAGTATATATATAGAGGAGCTAAACCGGACTAGTGATCACTATGTGGTCAGTATATATAGAGGAGCTAAACTGGACTAGTGATCACTATGTGGTCAGTATATATAGAGGAGCTAAACCGGACTAGTGATCACTATGTGGTCAGTATATATAGAGGTGCTAAACCGGACTAGTGATCACTATGTGGTGAGTATATATAGAGGTGCTAAACCGGACTAGTGATCACTATGTGGTGAGTGTATATATAGAGGAGCTAAACCGGACTAGTGATCACTATGTGGTGAGTATATATAGAGGTGCTAAACCGGACTAGTGATCACTATGTGGTGAGTATATATAGAGGAGCTAAACCATACTAGTGATCACTATGTGGTGAGTATATATAGAGGAGCTAAACCGGACTAGTGATCACTATGGTCAGTATATATATAGAGGAGCTAAACCGGACTAGTGATCACTATGTGGTCAGTATATATAGAGGAGCTAAACCGGACTAGTGATCACTATGTGGTCAGTATATATAGAGGAGCTAAACCGGACTAGTGATCACTATGTGGTCAGTATATATAGAGGAGCTAAACTGGACTAGTGATCACTATGTGGTCAGTATATATAGAGGAGCTAAACCATACTAGTGATCACTATGTGGTCAGTATATATAGAGGAGCTAAACTGGACTAGTGATCACTATGTGGTCAGTATATATAGAGGAGCTAAACCATACTAGTGATCACTATGTGGTCAGTATATAGAGAGGTGCTAAACCGGACTAGTGATCACTATGTGGTCAGTATATATAGAGGAGCTAAACTGGACTAGTGATCACTATGTGGTCAGTATATATAAAGGAGCCAAACCGGACTACTGGTGATCACTATGTGGTCAGTATATATAGAGGTGCTAAACCATATTTTTTCCCATCTCAATTGTTTATTTTCATGTGTTACAGTGAGAATAAGAGCCAAACAACTCCAAAATGTAAAAAATGCTTTTCTGACATTTTCTCTGACCAATGCAGTAACCTGGAGTCTCAGTTTCTTCATCTGTTGATGATCAACTTTTTGGGCAGCTCCAACCACAGCCGACAGTGATCAGAGAGGCGACTGTTCTCCTTCACCGTAAATCTCCCGTTTAGGAGGCCCCACAAGTTCTCAGTAGGGTTTAGGTCCTGTGAGGAAGGGGCCGGGTCATTATTCTGTCATCTTTTAAGACCTTTACTGGCCCTGAGGAGTGGAGATCTCGATGCTGCGATGGAGAATTGTCCTGCAGAAAAGTTATGGTTTCTTGAATGATGCAGACTTTTTCCTGCACCACTGCTTGAAGGAAGTATCTTCTAAAATATGGCAGTATGTTGGGGAGCTGATTTTGAGTACATCTTTAATAAATCCCAGTCCATAGCAGTGCCCAACTCCACCTCACTGGCATCTGAGTGGAAGTGGAGGTCTGTGCCCGTTACTTATCCAGCCACGGCCCATCCGTCTTGTCTGTCAAGACACCCTCTCATCTCATCAGTCCATAAAACCTGTGAACAATCAGTCTTCTGATATTTTTTGGCCCAGTCTTGATGTTTCCGCTTCTGTCTTTGCTCAGTGGTGGTCGGGCTCAGCCTCCTCACCTTGGCCGTGTCTCTGAGCACCTTGTACTTCTTTGTCTTGCTCAGTGGTGGTCGGGCTCAGCCTCCTCACCTCGGCTTTGTCTCTGAGCACTGAACACCTTGTACTGCTGTTTTTTAGTCAGTGGTGATCGGGCTCAGCCTCCTCACCTCGGTCGTGTATCTGAGAACTGTACACCTTGTACTTCTGTGTCTTGCTCAGTGGTGGTCGGGCTCAGCCTCCTCACCTCGGCCGTGTAGCTGAGCACTGAACACGTTCTACTTCTGTGTCTTGGTCAGTGGTGATTGGGCTCGGCCTCCTCACCTCGGTAGTGTCTCTGAACACCTTGTACTTCTGTGTCTTGGTCAGTGGTGGTCGGGCTCAACCTCCTCACCTCGGTCGTGTATCTGAACACCTTGTACTTCTGTGTCTTGGTCAGTGGTGGTCGGGCTCAGCCTCCTCACCTCGGTCGTGTCTCTGAACACCTTGTACTTCTGTGTCTTGGTCAGTGGTGATTGGGCTCGGCCTCCTCACCTCGGTCGTGTCTCTGAACACCTTGTACTTCTGTGTCTTGGTCAGTGGTGATTGGGCTCGGCCTCCTCACCTCGGTCGTGTCTCTGAACACCTTGTACTTCTGTGTTTTGCTCAGTGGTGGTTGGGCTCGGCCTCCTCACTTCGGCGGTGTCTCTGAGTACCTTGTCCTTCTGGCCTCCAGGGAGGCTGCAGCTCTGGAATATGACTGCACTGGAGGATAATGGCTCCTAGTCGCTTCATGTCTGATTTTTCTCGTATGTTTTGCAATTAATCTACGTATTTTTTTTCTCTACACGTGTTTTGCTCCCTGCTGACTATTTGCAACAAAACTTTTGATGGTTCTGTGATTCCCCCAATATCTGAGCAATCTCAGGAGCTGCATCCTCTGTAAGACTTGTAACAGTTTGTGACTTTTCACAGATAAATCTTTTTTGGCCCATTTTCCCTGGGTGGAAAACAAGCTGCCTAATAATTCTGCACGCCCTGATGAAGGCCGTTGTATCCTTAGACCTCACCTTCCTCATTATACAAATGCACATCACATGATCTGCTTCATCCAATAAGCATTCGAGTTTATACAGTTTGAAGTTGGAAAATCTGCATAAAAATGATGATATGGTCAAATTCCTTTTGCAATAATTCTGAGCACGGTGTACAGAGATTTTCTAAACTTTTTTTGCTGGTCGGTATATGGAGTAACGGTTCTAGATCAGATTAGTCTGCAAGCGGAGATCGTCTAGATTACTGGTGGGTAAATGGTACCAGTACAGACTGAATGCCTGTCAGTAAATGGACAGGCTCTGGTCTGTAAATCACAAGCTTTTGGACGTCCCGTCAGTAATGGAGGAATTTGGGTGCTTTTTTGGGGTACTTTGTCACGGGGTGCTGCTACTCTTGCACCTGAGACATTTCTCTTTGTGTAACTGGATCTTCTCAGGATATAGCAGAATAAACACAAGGAAATCGCGTGTTGGCTCAGTGCAAATGAACAAAGGGCGCAAAACAATTTAGCAACTGTAACGGGGCGAGCCGCAGCCACAGGTATGATCCTGGGCGTGAGCCCGCCGGAGAGAAGCCTCTGTTAACCCCTTCCCGGTCCTGGAAGACTCGGTGCTCAGGATGGGTTATTGGTGTTGGCGTCCTGCCCCTTGGCTCTGCTGCGTGGGTTTTTGGCAGCTTTCAGCCATTTCTGTTTATGCTGCGAGATCTCCTCGTATTTGATGAGTCTCTCTCCGGCTTGTGTTGCAGTTTCGCCGCGCGGCTTTTTTACGAGGTATTTTTAGCAAGTAAAATGTTTGCCGAGTGAGCTCATACTCCAGAGATCGAACAGCGGCTCCTGCTCCGGGGGTTGTTTTATGCCAAAAAAATAATAATTTTTCATTAAAGCTCGATACTGTTACACGTTTTTTCCATGTTCACTCAAAGTAACATAAAACTGCAAATGGATCCTCGCAGTAGAAACAGTAATTTTGCGGCATCCACGGCTGGCAGATCGGCTCTTGCCATTACTGGACATATAGGGTAATGCTTCTCCATCCGACGGGAAGGTTTTATTGACTGTAATATTGGCTTCGGCAGCAGATTTATGTGTCTATTGACAAGTGCAGAAAGCAATTATGTGGATTTACGGCTTCATTTCGAGACTGTCACTTTAAGATGAGTTTCCATCATCAGCGCATACGTGTTTCTGGAAACGCAGGATCGTGTATCTGGGGCGTAAAAAGTATGGGAATGCTAGGTGACAACCACTGTGGCTGCTTTTGTAGATTGTCACCACTTCTTTCTAGAATCCTGTGTGATAAATCTGCGTCTTTGTACACGCTCCTCCTTGGTGATGACTACTGATGATGAGGGTTTTTGTAATGTTTCCTTAGATCTGTGGGTGCTGTCGGAGTCTTACTATATTCTGCAATCTCTGGGGGTCACATTCAGTCACCTGCCATGATATTGGGTTAATCAGGGCCTGACCCGACCGTCTGACACGGAGCGGTGCGCGGAGCGTAACATTAGAATGTCAGCCCTTTTAATGATTGGCAGCTCTCCAGCGGCGCAGCACTCAGGATCCGGTTTCCCTTTAGTGCATTTGAAGATAAATGTTTGATTTCCCTGAAATCCTGATAATACAGATGATGGGACTCCCTTCTATTAACCCCCCCAAATATAATTTCTTAACCCTTCATTTCTCGGTGGCTTTTAGGACCTCATTCATTGTGTGACTTTCAGACTGTGGTTAATGTAGCACATAAGTAATAAAAATTGAAAAGTTCAGTAATTTTCTAATATACTTTAATTATTTCACTAGTTTTACAGGGAATCGGTCACGTCCAGAAACTCTATTTAGCTGCAGGTAAAAAGCATTTACATCCTGACTAGCTGTCTTACTGGAGCAGCGGCTACAAGGAGAAAATGAAGTTTTATCCTCCCTGCAGCCGCTCTCTTCCAGTCATCGGGGCGGTGCAGGGAGCGGTTACGGTCACCGCTCACTATTACAGCGAGCTCACAGTATAATGAGCAGTGACTGTAATCACTGGAAGCGAGCGGCTGTAGTGACAATATATTTATTCATTTTCTCCCTGTAGCCGCTGCGCCAATAAACTTGTATGGTCAACCGACACTGACTTGCAAAAATGGACACGGATCATTAAAAAAAAAATGATTAATGACTAGCCCCATTGACAAGGTTAGGTACATGTTCCATCTATGAAGGTTTGTTACAATGTCTCAGAGCACACAATCCCATCCAATGCCACAAGCTATTAGGTATATGACTCTGCATGTGAACATGAAGAGATGATATCTCATCTGTGTTGCTGTTGTTTTTCTGATCACATTAGAGGAAAACGGATAACACTGTGATAGCGGATACATTGTAGTGCACTGTATCATCTGTGTATAACCGCCTGTGGTCTCTGTGTCATCGCTGCTGTAATACTCGTTTTGTTATCTCTTCCTGCAGGTTTATGGGGGTCTGCGTCCACCAAGGGCAGTTACACGCACTGACGGAGGTAAGACTCGGGGGCATCTCTCACATTATTTCTATGTTGCAGTAATGTTAATCATTCCCCAATGCTGCAGTCACTTGTGAAATATCCCGTGGATTCACTAAATAATACTCCTGCTATTAACTCCTTCAGAACTGTATTAATGGAACCTCCTGTGCATTATTGTCCTGTTCCACCGAATGTCAGCATATCCTTGTCCTGTCCACACTCAAGTGTCAGTCTTGTTCTGTCCCCCTCACACCCCCCTTTTCCAAGTGTCAGCATCTCCTGGTCCTGTCCCTCCTCCCCAAATATCCAGTCTTGTGCTCCAGTCCACCCTCGAGTGGCGGTGCCCCGTGTGCCAGTCCACCCTCGAGTGGCGGTGCCCCGTGCGCCAGTCCACCCTCGAGTGGCGGTGCCCCGTGCGCCAGTCCACCCTCGAGTGGCGGTGCCCCGTGCGCCAGTCCACCCTCGAGTGGCGGTGCCCCGTGCGCCAGTCCACCCTCGAGTGGCGGTGCGCCAGTCCACCCTCGAGTGGCGGTGCGCCAGTCCACCCTCGAGTGGCGGTGCGCCAGTCCACCCTCGAGTGGCGGTGCGCCAGTCCACCCTCGAGTGGCGGTGCGCCAGTCCACCCTCGAGTGGCGGTGCCCCGTGCGCCAGTCCACCCTCGAGTGGCGGTGCCCCGTGCGCCAGTCCACCCTCGAGTGGCGGTGCCCCGTGCGCCAGTCCACCCTCGAGTGGCGGTGCCCCGTGCGCCAGTCCACCCTCGAGTGGCGGTGCCCCGTGCGCCAGTCCACCCTCGAGTGGCGGTGCCCCGTGCGCCAGTCCACCCTCGAGTGGCTGTGCTCCAGTCCACCCTCGAGTGTCAGTCTTGTTCTTTCCCCCTCACCCCTCCCAAGTGTAAGCGTCTGCTGACCTGTCACTCCTCCACAAATATCCAGTCTTGTGGTCCAGTCTATCCTCAAGTGGCGGCGTCTCGTGGTCCAGTCCACATGTCATCTATCTGCTATTCTGGTTTGTCTCTGTCTGAGCCCTCACACCTTTGTTGTGAATCCGTGTATGATTTATCCCTCACCCGGCCCCCGTAGACTCTTGTGGCCCCATCCCTGCGGTTTCTCTTGTTTTGCTCTGTGGTCTTGGCTGACAGCCAGGTTCAGTCTTGCATTATATCCGAACAGTTATTGATGCAATGAATTGGGGATTTGCTTCAATAATGTTGCAGAACACATAGTGTCAGCCTTATCCGGCCTGAGGCCGTGTCTGCTGCGTCCCTGCAATCACCAGCAGAGACCTGTGGAGCTGACAGTCTGATTCCTCTGCTACAGACACTACATACAAATGTGTGAAGCCAATTAATAACCCAATGGGGAAATAAAGCAAAGGAGGCAACTGCAGGGAGCGCAGGAGCTCGGAGAGCTGCGTGACAACAAGAGGTGCATCTGTCAGTGTTGTCACTCAGCTTTCTTAGATTCCTGAATATCATTTCTACTTTATATACAAATAACTGGGTAAATAAATTCAGGATTGAAGGGACGCTGGGTGATGACACTTGGGGAACCGGGCTGTTGAGGACAGGCACCACTATATTTGAAGGAGATACTGCTTGACTGTTGATGTAAGACCCTGATCCTGTGTCTGTGAAGGAAATCTGCCACCAGGTTTTTGCTATCTGAAAGCAGTATGATGTAGAGATAGAGACCCTGATTACAGCGATGAGTCACTTACTGGGCTGACTGCTAAAGTTTTTGCAGCAGAGAAAACTTTTTATCAAAACTGCAGTAAGCAGCCCAGTAAGTGACACATCACTGATATCGGGGTCTTTGCCCCTACATCATGCTGGGGTAATAAAAACCTAGTGACAGATTCCCTTTAAGTTGCAGGGAATTATTCTGCCTGTCTGGATCAGAGGTGATGGGGCAGTGCAGGTTGTTGTTATCTGGCTCACCAGTAACATTCCTCTAGCGGATGATTGATTCTCCGGGTGATTGTTTCGCTTCCTCCAGCAGGTGCCCCCCACCTCTTCATTTTGTTGGGGTCAGATGACTGCTCTGTGAAGCATTAATTTGTAAGACAAGACTCCTCTCATGAACAAAGGAGCCCATGGAGCGTCCTCAGCTCTATTATTATGAAATAGTATCTGTCCGCAGCCAGATTTCTACAATCTTTGTAGTCGCTTCTTGCAGAACACTAGTGTTTATGATGAGGATGATGACGTCAGATGCGTCACGTGTTTATATACATTCGGCTCATTAGCGATGGTTACAATCTTAGACTCTGCCATTTTATTAAATGCTGAAACTGTAATAAAAGTGCACGTTTGGTGTTCTGCATGCTCGGCGGGCTGCGCTACACGCTCGGTGTTCTGCATGCTCGGCCGGCTGAATTCATTGGCAGACTGCATGCTCGGCTTATATGTGTATATATCCTGTAGGACGTAGCATGTAAAGTCGTGCTGATTGGCTGGAGAATCCACCCTCCATTGGTTTTAGCTCTTTGCTCCACGGTATCGGCTGTATTGGCGTCTTCCTGATCCCCAGCGCAGATGACTCCCTTGCGCCTTCAGTCACCGCTAAAGACAGCAGACGGGGTGGTAAAGCTGCTGCTGGTGCGTCCTGCACAATCCACCATTGTTCACGCTCGGTGTAGATTCTTCTATATACACAGGGCGCAGGTTTTTGTGCCAAATTAAACAGCCCTGATCTCATAAAAATTCCATTGTTGTGATTCGGGAAGCCTGGAGATAATATTCATGTTTTATGTCAGGATGGAGCGTGTGATGGGACACGGTGAGGTCGTTCATCGGTCCCACAGCTTCCTGCATTTGTGAAGCCACGTCGGCCTTAATGTGTCCAGTGAGACTTCCAGGTGCCCGGCCAGTGATCAGCGCTCGGGCTCGGGGCTTCCTAGCCTGTGTATGGTAAATGCACCCGGCCATGATGGTGGCAGTGGACTAGAGAGCTGCGTCTGTGTAACCCATAACATAAAGACATACAGAGCGGTAATGCACCTCCTGTATAATACTGCACCAATCAGCCATTGTCCTTCTCGTCCTACAAGAAGGCCGTCTGTGTTATTTGCTCAATGGTGCAGTTTTGCTGATCAGGTTCCTATTATTGGTAATTTTCGTGCTGCACTGGATTCGGCTTAGATACGCGATCATTTTACTTACAGCCCTGTCACCAGTTGTCGTTCCTTTAGGTATTAACCACTACATACCAGGAACATCCCATGTCTGATCCATTTGTCTAGACGTTTTGGCTCCCTGATACATCCCACCCCATCACAGGCCCCAGTGTTACTCACTAAACCTGTGGTTTTACTGGTATGGCTGATTAATGTGTATATATGCATATATACCTGATATCTGGAGAGCGGTGATGTCACTGCTGTGTAATATACCTGATATCTGGAGAGCGGTGATGTCACTGCTGTGTAATATACCTGATATCTGGAGAGTGGTGATGTCACTGCTGTGTAATATACCTGATATCTGGAGAGCGGTGATGTCACTGCTGTATAATATACCTGATATCTGGAGAGTGGTGATGTCACTGCTGTGTAATATACCTGATATCTGGAGAGCGGTGATGTCACTGCTGTATAATATACCTGATATCTGGAGAGTGGTGATGTTACTGCTGTATAATATACCTGATATCTGGAGAGCGTTGTCGTCTCCCTTGTTATTATATAGCCTATCGATCACATAGGGTTCTACCTTGTTTCTTCTACTTTCTGCAGCGGCCGCACTCGGTCGGACGCTCCAGACATTACTGTACGGGGTGTTAGACTGTCCGGGTTTTGCTCCTTCTTTTCTGTGCAGTCCGGGGTTTTCTTTGGCAGCGCGGTTGGTGTTTTCTCAGCTGGGCGTCCGGCCCGGCACCTCCTGATCGCTGCCACCTGCCTCCGTGCAGCAATTGTCACCTGAGCCTCCTGCACATGTGTGAATTATTAAATGGAGGTAACAGACAGACTCCGTGCATATTGGGGGGGAACTCCGGGCAAAACAACTGGATCTGAATACAGATGATATCCGGGGGCTTTAACTTTATCATCCGCCATTGATGGATTGCACTCGTATCAGACTAAGTTCACACCATTGCAATTAGTACCGCTATTAAAGCTTATTCTAGTTGCCGAAGTGTTGACGCCATAGGCGGGGGGGTTAACTTACCATGGGATCAGAACCCCCACTCCAAAATAACCACTAAGGATTGTCCTGAGAGTGGATCAGGTGGCGCATGCTCCTTTGTGATATAATGCATCCTGCGCTCCTTGTTTTGCAGTATATTAACAGTGGGAATCTGGAGCAGCTCCTGGACAGCAACCAGCACTTGTCATGGACGGTACGGGTGAAGCTGGCGCTGGATGTCGCCCTCGGTCTGGCTTATCTGCACTCCAAGGGAATCTTCCATCGAGACCTCACATCCAAGGTAGGTTGGATGCCGTCCTTCTCCCGGGGTCAGGTCAGATGCAAGAATGGCTTCTAGGGGACCTTATTTATGGTTGGACCGGTGCAGGTGGAGATACAGACAAACTTTCAAGATCTCTTCTGGGTGTCACTCACTAGTCCTGACCTAATCCTCAGCTTATTTAGAAGGCTTGCACCTATTCATTAAATGCATCATGCTGCAGCTAGCTCCACATTAAGTATGACATTGGAATTGTCAGTGTTAATAACTTTTTCCAAGACTCCGGGGATGAGACCCTGATGCAGCAAAACAATCAGAAATTTCCTTTCTGGGGGTTGTAGTTCTCCAGCTGCTGGAGTGCCACCATGTCCCGTTTTCTTTTCATAATGAAATGGCCCGGGGAGATTTAGGAATGATATAGATATGTTAGAGGGAGTCCAGCTTGCTGCTTTTTTATTGTCAGCCATTAATGTAAATGGTTTCACAATCGGGGCGATCTCTGGGGAGAGGCCGCAGATGTGATTGCAGCTGTAAAAATTGACTGCAGATTGCAAGATTGTGAAAGAGACCTCAGGCTGTGATCACAGATCCTACCTAAGCCAGCACACCCCTACACCCGCCATAAGGGACATAGTGATGCTAAAGATAGAAAGGCGCCAATAATCAATTCCTCGCTGTCACATATGCTGAATTATAGGATATTCTGAACCATTGGAAGCCTCTACGTATGTACACAATGCTAACGGCAGCTCTCCAGAGATAGGTTGTACTGGGGTCCACCTTGTAATCGATCCCACAACACCTGTCACTTTCAGCATTAATGGAGAGAGCAATATGTTGTACTGAACAGCAAAGAATCCTTCCATGCCAGGAGTCAGGGAAATTCCTGTTACTCCTGTTGGTGTTTTTAGAGACTTTTGCTGCAGTTGGACACTTGGTCATGGCTCGCTGCTGCGTATGTTTGGCCTTCGTTCCTTTTTTTACTGTTTATTCCTGAGATGCAAACACTTCCTTGTCCCTGACCGCAAATTCTTCTTCTGTCACGTTCCCCTTGTTCTAGAGACAATGTGATAATGTTACAGTATTATCCTTCAGTTTATAGGGTGAGCATTGTAGCTACATATATAGATTTACATAAAATCCACATCAGTGACGCCTACATAAAGTCAGGTATTTTCAGGTTACTGCACAATTTACCTCCATTTTAATCTCTTAAATTACGATTTTGTACCGATCCTCAGTTATAGACTGCAATATACTCCAGAGCTGCAGTCACTAGTCTGCTGGTGCAGTCACTGTGTACATACATTACATTACTGATCCTGTACTGATCCTGAGTTACATCCTGTATTATACTCCAGAGCTGCACTCACTATTCTGCTGGTGCAGTCACTGTGTACATACATTATATTACTGATCCTGTACTGATCCTGAGTTACATCCTGTATTATCCTCCAGAGCTGCACTCACTATTCTGCTGGTCCAGTCACTGTGTACATACATTACATTACTGATCCTGTACTGATCCTGAGTTACATCCTGTATTATACTCCAGAGCTGCACTCACTATTCTGCTGGTGCAGTCACTGTGTACATACATTACATTACTGATCCTGTACTGATCCTGAGTTACATCCTGTATTATACTCCAGAGCTGCACTCACTATTCTGCTGGTGCAGTCACTGTGTACATACATTACATTACTGATCCTGTACTGATCCTGAGTTACATCCTGTATTATACTCCAGAGCTGCACTCACTATTCTGCTGGTGCAGTCACTGTGTACATACATTACTTCTCCTGAGTTACCTCCTGTATTATACTCCAGAGCAGCACTCCTGATCAGTACTGTAATGTGCGTGGCTCTCCCATGGATTAAGCCCCTGTCCACACTGTTCTGTGGTGTCTCACCGCTCCCGTTCAGTGTACGCAGCAGTTTAGTAGCAGATGTTCCATACTTTGGCAGATTTGTGCGCTGTCTGGCGGTGGACCGCAGATGTTTTCAGGCCGTGTCCTACATAAGGGCCTCTGTGTTTCTGCACTAAGCAGAACCTCACACTCTTCCTCGCCGCACAAAGAGCACATTAATCCCGGTTTATGTTTTACATTTATTATTTTATCTGTGACTGGTTAGCCGCCATCTTTCATTGCGAGGTGGATAAATAGCGCCACTCAGTGGTTGAATTGTCAGACCCGCAGTAATATCTGTGTGGGTGAGGAGACACCAAGAAGACTTCATTGATGAGAACCCACCACTAATATCCTGCATTATACGATGCTTTCTGCTTCCCTCAGACCCTGGAATTTGTAGCGCTCGCCCAGAATATCTGCTGGGTTTCCCCCTCTCTCCAGCTGCTCTGTCTCATTGTCAGACTGGACTGCAATTTTAATTCTGAATCAGGAGGCTCAGGATGAGCAGGAGGTTTCCGTATAAAATGAGTGACGGTGTAAGAGATCTGGGGATGGATCTGTATTTATCATACATCTCCCCTGCCTACCCTCAACCTGGCCATTCATGAATGAGTCAGGCTTTGTTTGCGGGCTGTGGGGCATACGACAGGGATCACTGCTCCCTACTGACTTATACGGCACGTAAAGAAGCGCTGGATGCAATTCAGACGCGGACAAAAGTGAGAACAAAGCCATATATGCTAAGATTGTGGCTCCCTGCAGCCACCACTAGGGGGAACCCGACGTATACAGAGTTACTCAGCTCCATAGCGCTCCCTACTGGTGTCAGCACGAACACAATGTAACAAGCTCATCAGCAGTGTGAGCAGGACTGGCTCTGTACAGCTTTTAAATGTAAAAAATGATTAGTTTTATTCACTGACAGGAAACTGCACTCTTTATAAAGCACACAGTGTATGAGAAGTACAATCCAGGACCCGGGCCCCGCTCAGTGCCCCCAAAAGACCCTGGATTTCTTGCTGTTGTCTGTGCATTAAGGGGACCCCCGGGGTAGTGGGAGGTCAGTGGCATAAACCTAAGTGGCAGCTCCGTCTTGTGCTCGCGTCCAGGGCGGATCCATGGGTTTTGCAGCCTCAGCTTCTTTTCAGGGATTGTGCTCATTGCATTAGTTTAATGTTAAGCCGCAGCTCCGGCCTCGTTAACCCCATGGTGGTCAGGCAGCGAGTCCGCCGTGTATTTCACGATTCTCTCCATCTATCTCTTTACAGAACTGTCTCATCAAGAGCGACGAGGGCGCTTACTCGGCCGTGGTGGCCGATTTCGGTCTGGCGGAAAAAATTCCAGATTACAGGTAAATGCGCCGTGCCCGGATGAACCTGCCCCCTCTATCTATAAACCAAGCAATTACTGTAATAACAAGGTCCTGAATGGAGGAGGATTAACGCAGCAGAGCGTTCCTCCGCTCACATGACTTCTGGGCTGACGCGGACGCCCTACACTTGAGCCACTTACTATAAATCTCCATATAATGTTACATTACATAACCTCATAGACTTCAAGCTCTAGTCACATCCACAGCTACAGTCACTGCTCCGCTGGTTTCTTTTTTACATCATTAGAGGCAGAGTTTCAGCAGATCAGCTAGCAGAATTATGAATGCAGCTCTGGGTGTGTAAATATGATATAAAAACAACATCCCTTAACCAGTTACCAAGTTCCCATCATTCATTGTCGTTTTAGGATTAGAGGTCTAATCTCCGCTGATTGTCGTGTACTGGCGGATTATCAGCGTTTAGCGCTGTGTCTATGGCTGGATTACTATATCAATCAGTGCGACATATAGCTGTGCAGTTTCCAAGGTATTTTCCGGTATCGTTGGACCTCAGTGGTTTTTTTTTTTTTTTATAAACTTCAGTCTCCTTCAATCTCATCCAAAAATAAAAAAATTAATGCTTCCACGAATACTTGGATGTTGCACTGGTTTATATCGCAGTTTTAGGTTATGCTCCATAAGCGACCTTTACTTAAAGTGGAGCAGCAGAAGCAGGAAAGTGAAATGCTTTCTAAATGTGCAGAGGTTTTATAGAATTTCTTTATTCGGGGCTGGGAATAGCGAGGCAGTAGGGTTGCACCTCATTAAACGTATTGATGATGAGCCGCATAGTCTGTCGCCAGCCAGTATATATCACCACATCAGGTCCAGACATGGTGGCCGGGGATCCTACCTGCAAAACTCGTCCTGGCAGCTGGAGGATCAATAACGTTTGTTCCATCTGTATGAGAGCAATAATAATAGGGGGCTGCAGTGTATGGAGACCCGTTCTGAAGGAGGAGATCTCCCAGCTGATAGGAGACTCCCAGTGATCCTCCGTACAGTGATAGCCCCCCAAAGAGTGTCCAGGAATCCAATCGCTGAACTGCACCAATGCACAAAACTGACAACTGTGGAACATCTGACCATGACGGCAAAACATCACTGTAATGGCTGATAACTGGGAGCAATAGATTATTCACTTGCAAAGTAAATGGGAGAGTAGATAGACTTCAGGGGTAATGTCTCTTATAATGCAGTGTTATTAGTTTTAATTGACAGAGTGTGGTTGGCAGGAAGCTGTGGTTGATTGAGTAACATAACTGGAGATATCCGGAGTTTATAGTAGACGTTAGTCCGCAAAAGACATGAAGTCCGGCCTCGCTGCACAGAAACTCGCTGTCCAATGTATGTCTACATGTATGTGCATTACTGATCTTGTGCTGAGCCTATAATTCTATTATACTCCAGAGCTGCACTCACTATTCTGCTGGTGCCGTCACTGTGTACATACAGTACAGACCAAAAGTTTGGACACACCTTCTCATTTAAATATTTTCATGACTATGAAAATTGTACATTCACACTGAAGGCATCAAAACTATGAATTAACCCATGTGGAATTATATACTTAACAAAAAAGTGTGAAACAACTGAAAATATGTCTTATATCCTAGGTTCTTCAAAGTAGCCACCTTTTGCTTTGATGACTGCTTTGCACACTCTTGGCATTCTCTTGATGAGCTTCAAGAGGTAGTCACCGGAAATGATCTTCCAACAATCTTGAAGGAGTTCCCAGAGATGCTTAGCACTTGTTGGCCCTTTTGCCTTCACTCTGCGGTCCAGCTCACCCCAAACCATCTCGATTGGGTTCAGGTCTGGTGACTGTGGAGGCCAGGTCATCTGGTGTAGCACCCCATCACTCTCCTTCTTGGTCAAATAGCCCTTACACAGCCTGGAGGTGTGTTTGGGATCATTGTACTGTTGAAATATAAATGATGGTCCAACTAAACGCAAACCAGATGGAATAGCATGCCGCTGCAAGATGCTGTGGTAGCCATGCTGGTTCAGTATGCCTTCAATTTTGAATAAATCCCCAACAGTGTCACCAGCAAAGCACCCCCACACCATCACACCTCCTCCTCCATGCTTCACGGTGGGAACCAGGCATGTAGAGTCCATCCGTTCACCTTTTCTGCGTCGCACAAAGACACGGTGGTTGGAACCAAAGATCTCAAATTTGGACTCATCAGACCAAAGCACAGATATCCACTGGTCTAATGTCCATTCCTTGTGTTCTTTAGCCCAAACAAGTCTCTTCTGCTTGTTGCCAGTCCTTAGCAGTGATTTCCTAGCAGTTATTTTACCATGAAGGCCTGCTGCACAAAGTCTCCTCTTAACAGTTGTTGCAGAGATGTGTCTGCTGCTAGAACTCTGTGTGGCAATGACCTGGTCTCTAATCTGAGCTGCTGTTAACCTGCGATTTCTGAGGCTGGTGACTCGGATAAACTTATCCTCAGAAGCAGAGGTGACTCTTGGTCTTCCTTTCCTGGGGCGGTCCTCATGTGAGCCAGTTTCTTTGCAGCGCTTGATGGTTTTTGCAACTGCACTTGGGGACACTTTCAAAGTTTTCCCAATTTTTCGGACTGACTGACCTTCATTTCTTAAAGTAATGATGGCCACTCGTTTTTCTTTACTTTGCTTTTTTATTGCCATAATACAAATTCTAACAGTCTATTCAGTAGGACTATCAGCTGACTTCTGCACAACACAACTGATGGTCCCAACCCCATTTTTAAGGCAAGAAATCCCACTTATTAAACCTGAGAGGGCACAACTGTGAAGTGAAAACCATTTCCGGTGACTACCTCTTGAAGCTCATCAAGAGAATGTCAAGAGTGTGCAAAGCAGTCATCAAAGCAAAAGGTGGCTACTTTGAAGAACCTAGAATATAAGACATATTTTCAGTTGTTTCACACTTTTTTGTTAAGTATATAATTTCACATGTGTTAATTCATAGTTTTGATGCCTTTAGTGTGAATGTACAATTTTCATAGTTATGAAAATACAGAAATTTCTTTAAATGAGAAGGTGTGTCCAAACTTTTGGTCTGTACTGTACATTACATTACTGATCCTACACTGATCCTGAGTAACATCCTGTATTATACTCCAGAGCTGCACTCACTATTCTGCTGGTGCAGTCACTGTGTACATACATTACATTACTGATCCTGTACTGATCCTGAGTTACCTCCTGTATTATACTCCAGAGCTGCACTCACTATTCTGCTGGTGCAGTCACTGTGTACATACATTACATTACTTATCCTGTACTGATCCTGAGTTACATCCAGTATTATACTCCAGAGCTGCACTCACTATTCTGATGGTGCAGTCACCGTGTACATACATTACATTACCTATCCTGTACTGATCCTGAGTTACATCCTGTATTATACTCCAGAGCTGCACTCACTATTCTGCTGGTGCCGTCATTGTGTACATACATTACGTTACTTATCCTGTACAGATCCTGAGTTACATCCTGTATTATACTCCAGAGCTGCACTCACTAGTCTGCTGGTGCAGTCACTGTGTACATACATTACATTACTGATCCTGTACTGATCCTGAGTTACATCCTGTATTATACTTCAGAGCTGCACTCACTATTCTGCTGGTGCAGTCACTGTGTACAGACATTACATTACTGATCCTGAGTTACATCCTGTATTATACTCCAGAGCTGCACTCACTATTCTGCTGGTGCAGTCACTGTGTACATACATTACGTTTCTTATCCTGTACAGATCCTGAGTTACATCCTGTATTATCCTCCAGAGCTGCACTCACTATTCTGCTGGTGGAGTCACTGTGTACATACATTACATTACTGATCCTGAGTTATATCATGTATTATACTCCAGAGCTGCACTCACTATTCTGCAGCTCTAGAGCTGAACTCTCCCAGCATTTACTGCTTTTTCAGTGTTTTTGAAGAACTTGTCAAAAAACATAACTGCCCACCTGTATTATCAGCGGACCACAATCTTGCTGACTGTTTCTGATAACAAATAGCAGAGTAGTAAGTGCAGCTGTGGAGCGCAGTAGTGGCTATCCTGTGGGCTGCTATGTGCATAGTCACTTCCGCCCACATTAGGACAGGGTCACTCTCAGTGTTGGGGGTACCTGATATTGCCGTATATTCGGCATTGTCATTCTTCTGAATACAGAGCAGCTGAGCCGTTCACTGTTAACCCCTTTATTTCTGTTTTCCTTGTAGCGGGGGTAGTGAGAAGCTGGCGGTTGTGGGGTCTCCATATTGGATGGCCCCGGAGGTTCTACGTGATGAGCCGTACAATGAAAAGGTGAGTGAGTCGCAGTGTGCTGTGGCCATAGATCTGCGTGGTCATCAGGTCATTGATCTGTGAGGACGATGCTACAAAATAATGTTCTTTAGATGCACCAAAAATGTCAGTGTAAGGAGCGCCCAGAGGGTAAATCTAATATTTCTCACAGCTGAGGGTTTGCTTTAATGCATCAGTGAAGTTCTGAATAGCTAGAATGTCACACGTAGTTGTAAGCTGATGGGCGAGGACAGATTCTCTTGAATTTATAGGGTCACCCTCACCCGCCCAGTTTCCAGGTCACCCGGACAAGGCGGCTACCTACCTCTCACCTACATGGAAGGTGCAACCGGTGGAAACGTACACAGAAGTCGCCATGGTAACCGGGATTGCTCCAAAGTGTCAATATTCCTCCGCGCTGTCAGAGAAATACGTGGAATTCCTCCGGGGGAGTATAAACCTGCGCCGGACGCCCCATCACTGTCGGTAGAAGATTAACCAGCTTCTTATCTCCTGACTTGTACAAAGAGGAGCGACTGCACTCTGCAAATATCGCCCGCTGCACGCCCCATATCGGCTCCGAGATTCCTCAGATCCCAGATCAATAGCAGTGATCAGAAGAAGCCGCCTTCCCCGGTCACATCACACTAACACCGCTGCGGGGTGCCGAACAGAGAGACTGAGACATTGGCACAAACCATACTATTCTCTTTCTTGCCTTTTCTCCCACATGAGAAGTCACTTCTTGCTTCATTATTAAGTTGTTGTTTTTTCTTGTCATTGTCACACTTTCACCTGTTGTTGAGAAATGTCACAGGCTTTGATCTACGGGGGTCCGGGTGCTGAGAATCCCACCGTTCTCTAAAATGAAGGGACAGACGCAAACGCCGCTCTGTGACAAGGCTTAGACTTTCTTTAGTTTGGCTGAGCACTTCAGTTCATTTCTTCTAGTGATTAGTTGGGGTCTCAGTATTCTGACCCCCACCGATTAAAAACCGATAGACTGATTAATAACAGTCGGTCTTATATGATATTTTGAAAGTTACTGTAACTTAATTTCCCCTCTTTCTGCCAGGCCGATGTCTTCTCCTATGGTATCATCCTGTGCGAGATCATCGCCCGGATACAGGCGGACCCGGATTACCTGCCCCGCACAGAGGTAACACATCCACATGATCCGCGGAGTGTATTACCGCACTGGTTACATGTCTACCGTCTCATCACACCGGATGTTTGTAGTTTGTGCCCAGAACAGATCTGTAAAATTGTCCTGATCCGTAACCCCCAGTGTATCAGTGCCTGCCGCTCACCAGCCTCCATCACCCCGAAATCTAAGAGGGAGCGTCATCAGGAAATGGCAGCATAGAGTCGGGTTCACAGCGTGACTATTTGTTTTTATAGCCGCCCAATAAATGTGACGCATGTTCAGAATCGTTATCATTATATCCATGGTAACAAAATACTGATCAATAGGGACGTTCAGGAATTATCACCAGTGCAAAGACTGAAGAGATGGCAATAAATACCTGCAGCATTAAAGGGACAGCGTTTATATACTGAACTATAGGGAAAGTGTCAGTGTAATGACTTATACAAGAGTGCCATCTACAGGGCACAAGAAGAACTAATGGAAGCAGAGATCTGGGTTGTGACAACTTGTTTTCACACGGACTGGTAACGGTGACTGCCAAGCTAATATAGAGATGTTGTTTTCCCTGATTCACCCCACATGCTGTTCACAGCCATATTCTCTCCTCCACCCTTCCACATAATGCAAGTTCTCCGAAAACGGCTTACTATTGCCCACGTTCTTCCTGCATGTACCGGAAGCAATGGAAGTAATAGACGTGTATTAGAGAACTGACCACAGTGCAATGACCTAACACACCAGGTAAAGTCGGACCCTGATAGACCAGGATGTAGAGTACAGAAGAGGATTTGTCATTATTGGCCCTGACTCACTGGGTCCTGGTGGGGCCGGTGATGTTGCGTTCATGTGCTGTGAGATCCCATGACACCAGGTGAACCCGTCCTGTTTCTTTCTCGTGTTTAGAACTTCGGTTTGGACTATGATGGTTTCCAGCACATGGTGGGTGACTGCCCCCAGGACTTCCTCCAGCTGACCTTCAACTGCTGCAACGTGAGTGCCCCACATAACAGCCGGACCACCACTGAGCAGCGCCAACATTATGTCCTGCCAAAGTTCCTGATCTTTTGTTTTTTTGACTTTTTGGCAGATGGATCCAAAGCTCCGTCCTTCCTTCACGGACATTGTGAAGCAGTTGGAGGAAATATCACTTCGTTTAAGAAAAGAAGAGGCCGAAAATGAGCGACGGTCCAACAACCCCGAGATCAACGAGACTAAACCTCTCACTAAGGGTAAGAGTTCTCCTATCTACTGGTCCTCATCATGCAGCTCCTGTATAGTGAGAAGTGCTGCTACTTTGTCAATTACTTCACATTTGTAAGATCTCTGCTGGCTGCCAGTGAATGGCGAGATGTTTGTTCACATGCAGACATTGCTGTTGTAGAAATCTCTCTGCAGTCCTGACAGATTGATGGAGTGCTACACATCTACTGAGCCCCATGCTGCTCGGCCCATAGCTTGGAGAGCTCTTATAGATGGCCAGGAATTAAAATACTAAGGCCACGGCCGCACTATCAGTATTTGGTCAGTATTTTTTCTCAGGAGTGGGAGCCAAAACCAGGAGTGGGTGATAAATGCAGAATTGGTAACTTGTTTCTATTATACCTTTTCTCTGATTGTTCCTCACCTGGTTTTGGCTCCCACTCCTGAGAAAAAATACTGACCAAATACTGATAGTGGGGCTGTGGACTAAGTCTGAGAATACAACGGAGCTTATAGAAACCTTGACACTCTAACCACCCCCCAGCCATCACGGCTCGGCGCTGCCCTCCCCCCCCCCCCACCCCCCGGCCATCGCGGCTCGGCGCTGCCTCCCCCCCGGCCATCGCGGCTCGGCGCTGCCTCCCCCCCGGCCATCGCGGCTCGGCGCTGCCTCCCCCCCGGCCATCGCGGCTCGGCGCTGCCTCCCCCCCGGCCATCGCGGCTCGGCGCTGCCTCCCCCCCGGCCATCGCGGCTCGGCGCTGCCTCCCCCCCGGCCATCGCGGCTCGGCGCTGCCTCCCCCCCGGCCATCGCGGCTCGGCGCTGCCTCCCCCCCGGCCATCGCGGCTCGGCGCTGCCTCCCCCCCGGCCATCGCGGCTCGGCGCTGCCTCCCCCCCGGCCATCGCGGCTCGGCGCTGCCTCCCCCCCGGCCATCGCGGCTCGGCGCTGCCTCCCCCCCGGCCATCGCGGCTCGGCGCTGCCTCCCCCCCGGCCATCGCGGCTCGGCGCTGCCTCCCCCCCGGCCATCGCGGCTCGGCGCTGCCTCCCCCCCGGCCATCGCGGCTCGGCGCTGCCTCCCCCCCGGCCATCGCGGCTCGACGCTGCCTCCCCCCCGGCCATCGCGGCTCGGCGCTGCCTCCCCCCCGGCCATCGCGGCTCGGCGCTGCCTCCCCCCCGGCCATCGCGGCTCGGCGCTGCCCCCCCCCCCCCCCCCCGGCCATCGCGGCTCGGCGCTGCCCCCCCCCCCCCGGCCATCGCGGCTCGGCGCTGCCCCCCCCCCCCCGGCCATCGCGGCTCGGCGCTGCCTCCCCCCGGCCATCGCGGCTCGGCGCTGCCTCCCCCCGGCCATCGCGGCTCGGCGCTGCCCCCCCCCGGCCATCGTGCGGCTCAACGCTTCTCCCCGGGCCGTCCCGGTTCGGCGCTCTCCCCCCACCCCCCTCCTTTCCCGTTATAGCTCTGCTTTGCGCTCTCACCCCCCTTCGCCGTGGCGACTTGAGTGCATCTTACCAGATTTTACTTTCTTTGTTGTGTTTGCTGATGGTGAATGTGGCACTGAGGTTCAGAACTTTGTTTTCTTCGCTCTCCAGCTTCCAATGAGAAAGGTCAAGGGGTGAAGCGTCTCATCACAATCCCGCAAAACGACAAAATCCCACAGAAGTCGCCACGTCCCCGGAGGAACATCACTCTCTCCCGGAGTCAGTCTGATGTTTTTGCCCGGAAACCTCAGCGAAAGATAAATGTACAGGACCCATTCTACACCCCCAGCAAGGGGCTGCTGCGCAAGGTTAACCCTTTCAATGCCAGGGAGGACTTAAAGGGAGGGAAAATTAAATTCTTCGACATGCCAAGCAAGTCTGTCATTTCCCACGTCTTCGACCTGCACTCCCCCAAAATGGATGGGAGTCAGACACCAGGGCTGGTGCGGCAGCCATACAGCCAGGACACTGTGGACTATTGCTACATACCCAAGAGGCGCTGCAGGTCTCTGCCCGTCTCTCCTGAGCTTGTAAAAAAAGACTGCTCCCCTCCGCCGGCTCTCTCCTCCACCGTGGGGAGGTGTGACCCCGCACAGCTCAGCAACGAGGTGAGGGCCAAGCTCCTCTGTAATGTCAAATACGGTGTAGCAGAAATCCCACCCTATAAACTGCGGTTCGCGTTCCCCGACAGCGTACAGACCGAGGAAATGGACTGTACCGATGGGATAGGAGTGATGGAAGGAAGCCGGGAGGGCCAGGTGGAGTACTGTAACCGGCTGCTGGTCAGCAATAGGAAACCTGCTCAGTGTTCCCAGCCCCCCACCAACAGCCCCCCGGAGGACGAGCTCTCACAGGGCTTCAACTCCAGCTCCGAGGCCATGGAAATAGAGGACGAACTGAACGACAACCAGCTGAGCTGCAGCCCCCCGGCGTGTTTTGGAGGGCTGTCCTCACTGCCAGTGGACAATACAGAGAGCAGGGACTGCCTGTGTGACTCTGTGTCTGGCTGCCGGATCCGCCAGGGAGTGGTGAAAATGTGATATGTGTAGGGTTTACACGACCTCAGATCCTAGGATGGGAGATTCCTGAGCAGCCGGATTATCCCGTCAGTGATCAGACCTGTCCATATTGTCTGGGCTCGGCCGCGGATCGCTGATCACCACGGGTCACGCTGTAAGCGCCGCTCCGGTGTCCTAATAATTCACATAGGAAAGTGTCTGCCGGGAGAGGGGAGCAATGAAAAAATAAAAAAAACAGTTGATCATGCAAAAGAGCATCCATGTTACGGCGCGTTTCACACGCAATTTCACCTCGTTTAGTGGCATGCGACCTGGAGTAACCCTGTATTAACCCCTTCACCAGTCATGGTCTATGAGGACAACTTGTTGAGGTAGCTTATGGTCAATCGATGACGCCTTAACCCACTCAGTGCCACTGCGATAGCTTTTATACCTTTGTGAGGCATCAGATCATCCGGCACTACGCGATTACTCACGTGGAATGTGCAACATGCCCCGTCCCTGCACACCTGTGGGCCATCCTGGGGGCACATGCAAGTTTTAATGTAACTTTTAGCTCCAGGTCAGGTTCCTGGGTTGCTGTTAATAGTTTTCTTCTCCGTAGATGGAGGTCAGTATATTGTCTGCAGCCGCTGTGACTGTAGAGTTTCCAGGTTTTTTGATTGATTGTAGTGTTGAGGCTGCCCTCTAGTGGTGGACTGCACTCACAACACCTCAGATATAAAAAATATTTTAGTTTTTGTTGAGTAAAACGATCGTTCTGCTATAGTATTGGGCAGGGACATTTTTGTTGCTAGCAGTTCCAGACCTTACCAGCGGTACAAGAAAGCACAGTAGCGCCCCCTCCTGGCCGATATATCTATCACACAGCAATGAGTTTGATATATAATAACTATAGACTGCATCTTCTACCAGAAGTGTCTGACTCTGTTTATTCCATGGGGACAATGGGTTTTCTTCTAGAATTCAGTGTTACTGTTCCTTTAAATCACCCCCTAAAATGCATATAATGCAAAACCCAAACATGGCCGCTTAGCGCTCACCATGCCATTATCTGAAAAAAAAAAAAAAAGGAAATATTTAATTAGAGGAAGTTTGGCTTTTGTTGTACTGCCTGATCCGGGGGTACAATCATCTGCACAGGACGTTAGGTCAGGCGGATTCTCCTGATTGCCTGGACTGACCGCGGGTCTCCTGACCCCAACTTACAGCCTCTTGTGTGTCTATGAGGCCGTAACCTGGGGCCGGGAGACCTTTGGTCAGTCGAGGCTTTGAGGACGGTATACAGACTGTCAGATACTCTGGTGTGAACCCGGCCTTACTGATCTGTCACCAGATTTCTCCATATAAGCTTCATATATTACTAGATGGATATCAGACCTTATGATACTGGTGTACTTACTATGAAAACCCACATCAGAATGGTTTTAGAATCATTGATCTAAAAATTAGCCTTTTAAGGCTTTAGCTAAAGCCGAACGCCCAAAAATTTATCATTTTAATGTTGGGCAAGGAAACTGAAAATCCATGTCAGAACAGGTTTTGAAAATAAATTCATCAATATCATCAGATCTAAGATCTGTTTTAAAGAGGATTGATCACCAGATTTTACCATACAAGCTGTAAACGTTAGTAATCACAGGAGTGTTATCTTATTAAAGAAACCTTTTTTTTTTTTTTCTTCCTCTTCCTCCCATGTCACTGCTGGATCCCCATGTTAAATATAGTATGAATCTCTAAAACAAGCTGCGTCCATGTGTAGATGCAATGCATGACTTCTGTGTTATATCCTGCATTATACTTCAGAGCTGTACTCGCTGTTCTGCTGGTGCAGTATACATACATTAGGCTGCTCTGTATGTGTTCTATGTACTGTGACTTCTTCCACAACACTGTAAATGCAGCTCTGGAGTATAATGCAAGATAACTAATGTATGTACCCAGTAACTACACCAGCCGAATTGTGAGTGCAGCTCTGGAGTATAATACATTACTGATCCTGAGTTACATCTTGTATGTACTCAGTGACTCTACCAGCAAAATAGTGAGTGCAGCTCTGAGGTATAATACAGGATAAGTACTGTATATACACAATGACACTACCAGCAGAATAGTGAGTGCAGCTCTGGAGTATAATGCAAGATAACTAATGTATGTACACAGTAACTACACCAGCCGAATAGTGAGTGCAGCTCCGGAGTATAATAAAGGATAAGTACTGTATGTACACAATGACACTACCAGCAGAATAGTGAGTGCAGCTCTGGGGTATAATACAGGATATAACTCAGGATCAGTAATGTATGTACATAGTGAGTGCAGCTCTGGGGTATAATACAGGATGTAACTCAGGATCAGTAATGTATGTATGCAGTGACTCTGCTGTCTATGGAGATTTATCCTATATATAGTGTTTATATATCCCCCCCCCCCCCCCCCCGTTGTCCCATCTGTACATTATAATGGATCCGTAGCTGATTATTCGCGTTGCTGAACCCCCAATCATAAATCCATTCCCCCGATCGCCTCCCTGTTTTCTATCATCGGACAGAGCACAGTCCGATTGAGAAAGTGGTAAAAAAAAAATAAACTTGAATGATCAATTGTAAAGAGATTTTTGTACATTTTCTCTTTTGAACCTTAGAAAATTACAGATTATTATTTTTGCCTCATTGAACACTATAAAGACCTGCAGCTGTTGAAAAACTACAACTCCCAGCATGCCCTGACAGCCTGCAGCCTCTGGAGCTCACTGCTTTAGACTGACTCTTCCTTGCCATTGCGGCAGACGACTTTTGGCATAAGCTATATTATGGACTGGCGTCTGGTGGGGACGTCCTGCGCGGAGGAGATTCTCCCACAAGATGATTTTATAGACACTTGAATCCTGATTTTTTTGTTTGTTTTATTTTTGCACTTAAGATGATATTTTGCCGTCGATACATTTCTATGCAATCGTTTTCCCTGCTCCGGTTTCTGTTTCTATTTATGAAGGTGTTTTTATTAAAGTCTTATGTTCGCGCTCATGACACTGCCGCCGCCGGAGGCGAGGTTTCCTCCATGTGTAATTTATACGCTGTGGTTCTGCCCGTCAGTGCTCTCTGTATATATGATGTCTGTAACGAGGAACCAAAGAGGAAAAGAAATTAATCCATTGACGTTTTATTTGTTTTGTAGATGTAATTTTCTCATTTATCTTTCAGATTAAACCGTCTGTAGCAGTCCTGTGCGAGTCTGTGCAGCGTCATTTACAGCGCTGAAAATTGCGCTGTACCTTTCAATGGATGGCGAGTTCCACTGTTGGGGACTTTGCTTTTTTTTTTTTGTTTTTACCTAAATGCATGTATTTGAGGCTAAAAAAATATTTTTGTAATTGGGTTTCATTACAAATTTTGCCCTGTTTGGCTTTTACAGGCATTTGGTTTCTCAAAACATTCAACCTAGATATGGTTTGTGGTCATAAATCAGCCGAGATGAGCGCAGTCAAAAACAGATAAGAATTGCAACCTCCCCGTCAGAGGTCGTAGCGAGCTCACTGCTGGATACTCAGTTAACTCATGCTGCAGCCAGCAATAGACATTGCAACACGGAGGCTATTGAAAGCAAATGGTGCAAAATATTTAATGGAACCCAATTGCAAAAAATATTTTTAGCCCAAATTACAAGCATTTATGTAAAGTAAAAAAAAAAAAAAAGTAAATAGTCCTGAAAGGTAGACAACCCCTTTATAATGTGAGGCGTAATAATATGTCCCTGTGCCCTGGGCCTTAATGACGAGGTACGTATTATTACGCCTCGACAATCACGCCCGACCAGCCTCTGTACGATCGCCACCGGGTGTCAGCTGGAGCTCCCAACACATTAACCCCTGAAATGCTGCAATCTGAGTCGATCGCAGCATTTCGGGAGCAGGCAGAGGTAAGACAGGTAATTTGGATCGGAGACCCCGCACTGTCAGCGCAGGGTCCCAATCTTTGTCATGGTGACCCGATGTCATCATGACGACATCTAGGTCACCAGGCCCAAGCAAGTTAGTTAAATCGTGTGCAGTAAAAACTGTTCCACTAGTTAACCCCTTTAGTGAACACAGTAAAAAAAAAAAAAAAACGAGGCAAAAAATGGTGCTTTATCATACTACAAAAAGCGGAATAAAACTCGATCAAAATGTAAATAAAAATGGTACCGCTGAAAACGTCATCTTGTCCTGCAAAAAACAAGCCGCCATACAGCTCCATCAGCCGAAAAATAAAAAAGTTATAGCTCTCAGAATAAAGCGATTTTTTTAAAAAAAAATTTCTTTAAAAGTTTTTACTGTGTAAAAGCGCCAAAACATAAAAAAAAAAAAAAAAGCAAAAACAATATAATTGTGGTATCGCTGTAAACGTACTGACCTGAAGAATAACGCTGCCTTATCAATTTTACCACACGTGGAACGGCAAAAAAAAACAACCTATTCCTGAATTGCTGTTTTTGTTTATTCTGCCTCCCAAAAATTGAAATAGAAAGTGATCAAAAAATGTCACGTGTCCAAAAATGGCACCAATAAAAACGTCAACTTGTCCCGCAAAAAACAAGTCGTCACATGACTGTCGGCCAAAATATGGAAAAACTAGTCTTTGCAAAAAAAAAAAGTCTTTTAGTGTGTGACAGCAGCCAAACATAAAAACCCGATATGAATCAGGTATCGCTGTAATCGCACCGACCCGAAGAATAAAGTCGTTTAATCGCTTATACCACACGAGGAACGGCGTAAAAAATAACAAATCAATTCTTCACCTGCTGCTGATTTGTTCATTGTGCCTCCCAAAGATCGCAGTAAGGCTCTGCTCACATTTATCCTGCACTCTACGCTGAGCGCTTATACCGGGGTTCCCGTATAAATCTCTGAAATACGTGATTCAGACAAACCCCGGCAGAAGATTTCCAGTGATGAGGCAGATGGAGGCACTGTGGATGCCGTCTGGCCTGTGATCCCACGGTGTCAGCGGTTTTATTAGGCCTGCATAAAAGTGTTGTCGGCCACAGTTTTATGAACCTTGGGGAAAAAAAGGACACCGCTTAACAGAGGCCAGACGGAGTCCAGAGTAACTCTGCTGCCTCATTATAGTGAATGGATCCCTCGGAATAAGAATAGGGTTGTGTTGGGATTTTTTTTTTCAAAAGAAAAAAAAAAGACTATATGGCGACTAGTGTTGAGCGCAAGTGCTCGCTACTTAAGTTTGCATCAGGTGCTTGGGTATGCACCGAGTATCGCGGGTGCTCGAGTGACATGCTCGAGTCTCCCCCCATATGTTTCGCAGCTGTTATACAGCCAAAAAAAAACACGAGACTGCCTGCCATACATGAGCAATCCCCCCCATGGTTTTTTTTGGATGTCTAATAACCGTGAAACATGCAGGCGGGGACTCGAGCATGTCACTTGAGCACCCGTGATACATGGTGCTTACCTGAGTACCTGATGCAAACTCAAGCAGCGAGCACTTGCGCTCAAGAGTAATGACAACTTATTTAATATGATGACCTAATGTTATCAAATTCTGTGTCGTACCTCTGGGTTCAAAATGTTCACTATACCACTTGATGATATCCTTGAGAGGTGTAGTTTCCAAAATGGGGTCACTTGTGGGGGGTTTCCAATATTTAGGCACATCCGGGGCTCTCCAAACGCGACATGGCGTCCGCTCTCAATTCCAGCCATGCAGAAAGTCACACAGTTCTCCTTCCTTTCCAAGGCCTGTCATGCACCCAAACAGTGTTTTTCCCCCACATATGGGGTATCTGCGTGCTCAGGAGAAATTGCACAACAAATTTTGCAGTTCATTTTTTCTTGTTACCCCTGCGAAAATAAAAAAATTTGGGTCTAAAGTAATATGTTTGTGAAAAAAATTAAATGTTCATTGTTTTCTTCCACATTCCAAAAATTCTTGTGCAGCACCTGAAGGGTTAATAAAGTTCTTGAATGTGGTTTTGAGCACCTTGAGGGGTGCAGTTTTTAGAATGGTGTCACTTTTGGGTATTTTCCATCATAAAGGCCCCTCAATGTCACTTCAAATGTGATGTGGTCCCTAAAAAAATAGTTTTGTAAATTTTGTTGGAAAAATGAGAAGTCGCTGGTCAACTTTTAACCCTTATAGCTTAAAAAAAAAAAATGTTCCAAAATTGTGCTGATGTGAAGTAGACATGTGGGAAATGTTATTTATTAACTATTTTGTGTGTCATATCTCTGATTTAAGGGCATGAAAATTCAAAGTTTGAAAATTGCAAAATTGCTACATTTTTCCCAGATTTCCAATTTTTTCACAAATAAACGCAAGTGCTATCGAAGAAATGTTACCACAATCATGAAGTACAATATGTCACGAAAAAACAATCTCAGAATCAGGGGAATCCATTGAAGCGTTCTAGAGTTATTACATCATAAAGTGACAGTGGTCAGAATTGAAAAAATTGGCCTGGTCATTAACGTGCAAACCACCCTCGGGGGTAAAGGGGTTAAATGTATCATTTTTAAGATGTCTAGGTGAATGGGAATATGTCATGTTTTCATCAAGCGGCTTCTACAATATATGGGCCTAGAGAACAACTGGTCTGGACTTTGTTATATCCAGTAAAAAGTTCATCACCGGTGTAAACAGGACTGTCAGGAAAAGTGTTTTGCCTCAGGATTAACTAAACTTCTTAAGGAGCCTCCTAGAATCCTGATCTGAACTGCGTCACAGGGGCACAGACATTGGCTGGATCCACTTTCAGAGTTGCTTCTGCAAGTTGTATAGCAAAGAGCTTGTAAGCGCTGCACTCCTTGCCTTGGAAACAGACCACTTCTAATAGACTGCAGAGGTGGCTGGTAACCTAGGCAGCGAGCAGTAAACTATAAACTTAAAAATTCCTCCATTCTTGAGAAAGGAAAGTAATTTTTTTTTTTTTTTAATAGGGTAAATTACAGAGTTTCTAGTTTTTATAAGCACTTTGTCTCAACTTGTTAAATGGGTAACATTGCAGTCTTTTTAAAAATCTCTGCTTGCCATCAGTGAATGAAAAGTGTTAGAAGTAGAGAATTTTTTTTCAATGCAATGTAAATGGTACTGTGTTTAATATCTCATAAAAAAAAATTAAGTTTTTTTTGTATTTTGAGTAACCAAGATTGCATTTATGATCAACATTCACTCCAGAGTTTGTGTCCTCTTATAAATGATCGACTGTAAAGAGTCCGGTCCCTTTAAATCAGGGATTTCGAATGAAAATACAGAGGGACAAAATTAAGCTCGGACAAAGTCACCGGCCAACCTCGATATTTAGAAAAATATCTACAATTGAGGAAGTTTTTCCTTATCAAATCTAATGATGACATTTTTCATATTGAATCAATCTTAAAGGTGTTGTACCAGGAACAAAGTACATCTTAATAAACAGATCTTAAGAGTCAGATCACATGACCGGAGCATTGGTTATTTCCTCACGGACAGGGGCTTATATGGAAATAATGGAGCCCCATAGCAGAAGTTCTAATTGTAACTCTATCCTATCCGTAGGATAGGATATCAATGTATGATTGGCTGGGGTCCCGCACGCGGCACCCCCGCCAATCAGCTGTCATTGCTGCTGGCAGCAGCCACCGGCCGGAAGTGCTCACCTGCGGGGCTCCGCCGTCAAGTGGTAGTGGCTGCCATGGTGTACTGCACATCCACCTACCATTCAATAGGTAGATCATACACTGATAGGGCATCAATGTAAAACTAGTGGACAGGATGCAAGAAGTATTAGGCTAGGGTTGGTAATAATTGGTAACTTTGGATACGACGGACATCTGGTGATCGCAGTGCTCCATTTATATACGATAATGTAAATAAATGTGGTTACAACATGACCGGCTGTGGGATATCTGGCAGGTTGACCTTGAGACTCACGTGTTATGATCACAGATACATTATGATGTGCTGGAACATTGCGATACTGCAATCTAAAAAGGAAACCCGATAATTTCACCTTTTTTATTATTTACAGATTTTATTTTTTTTAAATAAAATAAATGAATTTACAAATCTCTTTGAAACGTCAAATGAGAAGCGGAGCTGCAGGCAGCCATATTGTCCGAGCCACTTAAAAAAAACAACCCACAATCCTTAGACTTTACCATCATAGAGAAAAGATGCTCATTTGGTGACACTTTGCAGCTTTTCACCTTAAAGTCAACACAGGAGAAAACAAATTATTTTTTTTTTAAAAAAGTCATCGATCTTTAGCGTCATGGTCAAAGGTGCCGTGTAGGCCCGGCCATCAGGAAAGTGAGTTTAGGCTGAGAGACATCACTTCAAGGGACACGAACATTAAAAAAAAAAAAAAAAAATCCTGATTATACACCTTGTCTCTATTCTGCATCCTGTGGTGTAAAGAATGGAGGGTTGTCTGTATATGCAAATCCACTTTCTTCAACAACCTATACTAGATATATAACTAGACATGGGATCTAGCCTTGGATAATCAAGTTTGTGTATGAAAGTGCAATATATATATATATATATATATTTATATTTATATATACACACACACATACATACACACTGTATTTCCCAGTTTCATTATATCTAAAAAAAAAAATAAAACTGGGAAAAAAATTATATATGTATTATAAATAATAATACGTTGCAGATATATCTGTGACAGACAATAGAACCTCAATCCTCTACACTGAACTCTCTATCCAGAAAACTGAAATGTGTTGCAAAATCTAAACAATTTATATTACAAATCAACTTTTGCAGATTCCTGCACTGCAGATATGAGTAGACCGCCTTTACGTCTCATGTCTGCTATTCAGGAGCCTGATAAAGTGGAATGATGAGCTCCTAGGAGTTCTGATGGTCGATCTAGGTAGATCCAACCTCAGCGAGAAAAAAAAAGGCGTTTACCAGTAAGTGCTGCCGGATCACCTCTACATGGGGCACGGTGTCGTCCCCCAAGGTTGTGCCAGCCTTCTCAGGAGCTGACGCTTGAGATCAGCCTCATCTTCTGCACGTGAGCTCGGGATGACTTGGAGAAGACGCTCTTGACGATCTGCAGGGGAACATTTTTCCCACTTAAATATATTTTATTTAGACAGTTTGGGAGGGAACAGGAGGCTGAGGAGTCTGAGCCCTTCTCCTTCTTCAGCATCCACACATAGGCCATGATGTAACCTGTCATGAAAGCATCAAACCCGGCTCTGTGAGTCCCTGACTCAGATGATGGCGGTGGTGTCAACTTGGTGACGGCTCCATGGTTGTTGGTAGAGTCCTGCAATAATGGGGTGGCCTTGTCTCTCAGAGGTTGGGTGGTCTCAGAACCACCTGGGTGTTGGCACATGTCTGAGGGCACACTCCCTGGGATGATCTTGGCACCATCTTGGTCTTCATCCATTTGACCATCCACATTATTAGTCACAGTAGATTCTGATACCCCCATCTCTCCCTGTTCCGTATCACTAGTTTTATGAGAGACCCCTGGACTTTTCTTACTGGGGGGCTCAGTTTCCATCTCCACAGGTGCCACCACTGCAGTCACTTTCTTTCTCTTCCGTCGTTTTCTCTTTTTTTCCTCTCTACATTTCTCATCCTCCTCGATGATCAGGTCGATATTGTGGGACTGTGGGCACTTTATCCCATTGGGACACCAGCCATAGGCCTTAGAGGAAAAAAATAAATAAATCAGACAAGATAAAGGCATCTTCAGATGTGGCAGATGCACATACATTAGAGGATGGCCACAGGAAGGGCTAGAAATGCACTTTGCTAAGTGTCGTACTGCAGTAGTTTACTAATTAAACATGTATCTGTCCCTCTGATTATATTGGCAAAACCAAACGAGCGCTTAGGAGGTGAGTGGGGACCATATTGGTGACATTATCAATGCATACGATAACATGGGGAAGGGGGGGATTTTGATTTTAGTGTGTTAGAAGTAGTTACACCATCAGTGAGGAGAGGTGGTCGAGACTGGAAGATCCTACAAAAAGAAGCAAAATGGATTTACAGGATGAATAATGTCAAACCAATGGGTTTAAATTGTCAACTTCAATTTGGTTGCTTTCTATGTCAGTCAGTCTCCCCTAAATCGCTGCAGCCCCTCTGCCGCCTCCTTCTCTCATAACAGTTTTCCTACAATCCTTATCTGCTTTAGGATCCATGCAATCATCTATCCACTACTCAGTACCGGTTTTAGCCCACGTTCACATGTTCAGTATTTTACAGCAGTATTTGGAAGCCAAAATCAGGAGTGGAACAATCATAGGGAAAGTATAGTAGAAACGTCACCACTTCTGTATTTATCACCCACTCCTGGTTTTGGCTTACAAATACTGATGTAAAATACTGACCAAATACTGAGCGTGTGAATGTGGGCTTATTTGATATTTTCAGCCTATTAGCCCACTGACCCAGATGGGTGTTGGCAAAGGTGGCATCTTGTGCTCCATCATTATCTAAACAGGGAAATGCATCGTTTGTTTCTTTATCTCAATGTTTTGTTTATTTTAATTTCCACAAATTGATAAACTATAGTGATAAGCAAATACACTACACTGGTGATAGAAGGGATACTGGCCTATGTCATCTATGGGAATACTTTGCTTCTGTTTATGAGTAATTCTGGGGAATAATATGTAAATACCTTCCATTGATATGTAAATTAAAGAGTTCCATAGAGAAAGAGAGTGAGTGTGTACATTAGGCAAATTAACTCCGACATGATATTGCTCATATTTATGGCAAACTGAATATGAGCTTGTCTCTAATGAGACACTTCAGGCCTATGAGTATAAGCTTTTATGTAACACCCCTGCATGTATGGGCAATTTATGGTCCCCTTTATTGCTTCACCTAGGGCCTTCAATAAGGCATTTTTTGGCCTATATAAGGTAATCTGACCATTGATGTTGGTAATGTGATCCGTTATCTATATAAGCCAGTGGTTATCAATTGCATCTATACATATAGGGCTTATTATGGTGAGTGTACATTGAGTAGGGTGCCCACAAGCAGTATTTTTCACCAATCTGGGTACAGCAATCAACTATATTATTTCTACTATTTTATCTTCTGTTTTTCTAGTTTTTTTTTAAATAAGAATTAATATAAGTAATGTTTTATGTAGAGTAATAAGCGAGTAAACTACACAAATAAAAATAGACTGTCGGCCGAACCAGTCAATACCGGCAGATTTCACCAGTCATTTTGGCTCCTAGCCTGAAATGACTGATAAATTAAATCCATGACAGCCGACAATAAAGCATATACAAAAGACAAAAATCATAAGTGATCATTGTTGCGTTGTGCTTGTAAATATAATCAATTTTGCAATTTACTGGTTTTTAAAATTTTCCGCTGTTATTGCGATAAAAATTCTTTTGTTTACAGCTTGTTGCCTTGGAGACAGACCACTGCTGCTAGACCGTAGAAATTGCTCAGTTCTCACAAGCTCTTCTTTATTGTATTCTTCACAGCAGCGCTTACAAGGTGGTCGGTCTCCTAGACAACAAGATGTAAAACAAAAGAAAAGTGTTAATAACTCAAGAACAGCTGCTACTCTAAGGCCATGTGCCCACGTAGGGTTCTTGTAGCGTTTTTGCAGAGTTTCTACGGCCGCGAAAACGCTAGTAAAACCGTCTGCCGTGCAAAGCAATGTGAATTCGGATGTGCTGTGCACATGATGCGCTAATTTGCACGCCGAATTCACATTTCGTTACAAAACGCAGCATGACCATTTCTACCGCGATTACGCTGCAAATTCGCAGCCATCGAGGAACATTGAAACGCAGCAAACCCGCAGGTATATGTGGATTTGCTGTGTTTCAATTAAATTCAATGGCCACAAATTTGTGGCGTAATCGCGGTGCGTGTAGTACCCTGGATGAAGAGGAGACTACAACTCCTCTTCATCCCGGCTACCACGCGGTGAAAAAAAGAAATAAAAAAGTTATACATAAAAAAAACCCTGTATATTCACCTCTCCGGTCTCCTCCCGGCGGCGATCCTCTCTCCTCGGCGTCCCGTGGTGTACTGGCAGGACCTGCGGTGACGTCATTTAGTCAGCTGATGGTCACACGACTGCGGACGTCAGCGGTCAGGTGATGGTCGCGTGACCATTAGCTGACTAAATGACGTCACCGCAGGTCCTGCCAGTACACCACGGGACGCCGAGGAGAGAGGATCGCCGCCGGGAGGAGACCGGAGAGGTGAGTATACAGGTTTTTTTTTTTATTAACGTTTTAATTTTTTTATTTTTTTTTACTATAGATGCAGCATTTTAAGCATCTAAGTTGGTCACACAATATAAATAAATGCCGGTTGCATGGATTTATATTGTGTGACCAACTTGTCAAGCACTTTTCCAAGTGATGCTTAAAATCGCTTGAAAAAAACACATGTAAAAACATTCTCCCTAGCATAAAAAAAAAAAAGCATGTAAATCTGCATGCGTTTTTTTCTGCCAGAGAGGCAAAAACGTTCTGCAACAAATCTGCATCGTGGGCACTAACCCTTAGTAAGCAGTAAATTGCAAAAGAGCTTGTTTTTACAAGAATTACCCGACAATATCCATCTATGAAGGCTGGAATGACCCTTTAAGTTTCTTTCTATTAATGCACTTACGGAAAACCTCTCACAGATGTGAGGAGCGTCAGTGCCAAAATCTGAAGCTACTGGGTCCGGTAGGGAGCACACGCGGTAATCTATATACGCCGACATGGCGGCCGGGTAGTGACAGAACTCTACGTCCAAGTGTCCGCTGCTGGCATCCATCAGTCTGCCATTCTCACGTATACTGGAAGAGAAATGAACAATGAATGACTGAGACCTGCTCTCACTGCTGCGGGTTTGTTACAATGTATCAGTGTAAACGATCCTCTGTTGACTAAAACACAGCAGGACTTCAGCTTTTACCTGCACTGATACACTGTAACAAACCCTCATATCAGTGAGCAGGACAGTTTATTTATTCATGAATGTTTCAATTCACTGACAGCAAGTAGGAATCTGGAAAATAGAGCAACTGACATTATATTCTACTTATAAAATATTACTATAAATCAGAAAACACCCAGATACATCTTCTAAAAAGTGCTCTAAAAAAATGGATTATACTGTAAGAATTCGCTAATATCAGACAGACCATCCTGACTATCAGATTCTGGATTACAGGATCTACCCAGCACTCACCATTTTTTATAAGCGTATTCCAGATATGAAGCCGTGAAGCGAGTCTCAAACTCCGAGGCGTATTTGGTGTCATAGACTCCAGCTGGGAACATTTCCGACAGGTCTGCGATAAAGTTCATCATTTTGTCGGGGAGATGAGCGTAGAAGCACTGATAAAGGAAAGCCAAGTCTATGAGGCCGTTGTGCAGGACGAGCGGCTTCCGGGCCCGGAGAAGCTCCAGGAAGAGAGTGCGGACGCTCTGGAGATGGCGATCGTCATCCTGAACAGAAAGAAAACGAGGCAAAATGTTTATATAGATTGGAGAGCATTTACCTTCAGTCAGTATTCTAATCTAGAAGTACACTGGTATAAAGTGTTACCCTGTCGTTGCCCTTGTAGTAAGGGATCCCCTGGGAATATTGCTTATTGAAGTCAAAGCCGTGCTGGACCAGGAACTGGACGGACTGAGGTTCTATGGTGTAATCCTCCATACACAGCAGGGTCAGATTGTAGATCTGAGACAGGTAGGTGTCCTCCCCCTGTATAGTACAGCAATGGTGTCAACATGCACAACAACAACTGCACCACAATCCTACACAATAGCTGAAATCCTCTGCGCTGCTTCCTCCACCACTAAGTGACTTTCAGTCGGTGACTGCTCACGAGATCAAAACACTTCTCTTTAAAAATACTCTGTGCTGCTGGGCATTCAAGCTCTTATATAATACGAATTAAGACCCAAATTCAATGTGAACTCTGGACCGTTGCCCTCAGTAGACTCTCAAGCCCTAAATTATTAGTCAATTTCATATATTATTTATTTATCTTATTCAGACCCCAAATATAAACTGCAGCACATTTCATTATCTTCAGTGCTCATTTGTATGAAATGGTAAAACATCATCACACTGCTCTCCTAAAATACTCTGTGTTGCTGGGGGATCCTGCTCAATCCCCTACGTAATCCTCAGTATGTGACGTCCCACAAGGTCAGCACACTTGTCCCTTGAAACTCTCTGTAGCGCTGGGAACCCTGTTCATCTCAAGATGTTACTTATAAGATCAGCACTCTTCTCGCCTAAAATACTCTGTGCTGCTGGTGATCCTGTTCTTGTTTGTTTTTTTTTGTTTTCCCTCGGTCTGTAAACTTCCACCAGATCAGCACACTTCTCTCCTGAAACTCTCTGTTGTGCTGGGCACCCTGCTCCTTCCACTATATAACACTCACAAGATCTGCCCACAACTCTCCTATAATACTCTGTGTTGCTGGGAGGATTTACCTTTGCTGGGAGAGTTTTGAAGCAGGCGATCCCCAGGGACAGTATGGATCGTGTCCGTGCAGCCTGGCATATTGCTTTGTACCGCTCCTCAACGCACCTACAAGAAAGCAACACCAAGTTATACTTAACAGACATGCCTTTCACATATATAAGTTTATTTATCCGCACAGACTTGTCCTGCATGGAGATGTCAACAATTCGGAGGCTTTATAAAGAGGAAAATGCCTTCAATCCAATACAGAGCAGTCTGATATTTACTGGAGATTTTTCTGTATTTTACAGAACATCCGCTATCTCAGGGTAAATATCACTTACTGGTTCAGTAAACTTCTTCGGGATCCCAGGCCGCTCAGTTCCTGCAAGAAAGGAAGACAAACACATTGTTACACACCAGGAGACTTTGTTTTAATTTCTCTTTTTTTTTCCAGGAACTCAGCTTGCTGTCATTAGTCATCATTTCCTTCCAAAAGATGAAATTTTGTCCTGCTCTAAGGTTATGTGCACATGTTCAGGATTTGCTTGCAGAAATTTCTGCAAGGTTGTGCACCTCTTGGCAGCAAAAACGCTGCGGAAATTCTGTGCGGTTTTGATACACGTTTTTTTGCCTGCGGATTTGCTATGTGTTTTTTCCAATCCATCATTGTATAGGAAAAACGCAGGCAAAAACGCACAAAGAATGGACATGCTGCTTCTTTTTCCGCACATGAAATTCTGTAAAGAAAAATCCTGATCATGTGCACAGAGCTTGTAAAAGCTCATAGGAAATGCTGGGAAAAAATTTGCAATGCGTTTTTGGGGCCAATTCAGAGTGTATTTACCGCATCAAAAACGCGCCGTGTGCACATAGCCTAAAGTTCTTCAGCTGCTCATACAGTAATCAAGCCTCCCAACTTTGAAAGAAAGGAAAGAACAAGAAATGCAGCATTTTTTTAAGCTAAACCATTCCCCTAATGGCAAGCAGTTCTTCATATGAACCTACACATAAATATTGCTTCTCGTGAAGCCCCTTAGTGTCACCATGCACTACGATACTGCACTCTGTACGATGCTCCCACAGCTCCCATGTGCTGTACACACCACACTATAATCCTCCTGCCAGTAAATTCACCCTCACAAGCTCCGTATCTCTGCCACTGAGCCGCTTCTGCTGTCGAGTCACATAACAGGAGGTCCCTGCATAGCATTCAGCAATTACCCAGACTGAATGGCAGAGCAAGGACTGGCGACTCCATGTTCCACCATTGTATTGTAGGACATGGATACAGTTGAAGTCACGACAAAACCACCGACATCTCGAGGCAGCTCCCAATCAATGACTGTCCCACTGGATAAGACAGATGAGAGGCATGGAGTTATACCCTGCTCTCTATGGAGGGATCAGCTGACCGGTCTAAAACCTCAAGTCTGCAGAGACTCAACGTGACTGCAGACTTCTGAATCCTCACATTGTGAGGATTCTCC
Organism: Phyllobates terribilis; assembly: GCF_046119375.1. NCBI lineage: Eukaryota > Metazoa > Chordata > Amphibia > Anura > Dendrobatidae > Phyllobates > Phyllobates terribilis. Next base: position 158,619,991 of record NW_027362768.1, on the reverse strand, counting down.
GGTCATGTGACCGAATGTGATATACATACTCCTGGCTGCTCTCCGGCTATATAGAGCGGCTTCGCTTGATGCAGGTGTATTAAACAAGACAGAACCATCTAGTCGGATTGTGGCCGGGAGTTTGCATATCGCATACTTAGTCATAAGTGACTGCAGACTTGTGAATCCTCACACTGTGCACTGTGAGGATTCTCCAGTCATGTGACCGTAATGTAATGTGTATCCTGACTCGATGTGGGAAAGGATCAGGCTGTTGAAATTCAACATGCCCAAATCTTTAGTTTTCCAAAGAGATAATCTGTCACCACCAGACGTGTCTGTCAGCTGCTCATCAGTCGTTTTCTGTGAATTCAGGGGCGAATCAGACGACTGTATCCTCAGTTACCATCCTAATTTCACCACCATAACTAAAACGATGGAGTGTGCTGTGGGCTGACGTGTCACTTACAGTGTCCACCGCGATAAATGTAGACGTCTTCAACGCCAGTAACATGGACGGCCAGAGCTCGCCAAAGTTATCATTGTGAACGTCGATCACCGGGATCTTCAGAGTCATCATCTTCACCTGAGAAATACAGAAAAACATTACAAATGAGCACAGGGGGAGGACCAGTGAGGCCAGGGAGGGGGGGCTGCAGCAGGGGGAGGACCAGTGAGGCCAGGGGGGAGCAGGGGAGCGGCTGCAGCAGGGGGGAGGACCAGTGAGGCCAGGGGGGCTGCAGCAGGAGGGGGAATAGTGAGGCCGGGGGGCTGCAGCAGGGGGAGGAATAGTGAGGCCGGGGGGGCTGCAGCAGGGGGAGGAATAGTGAGGCCGGGGGGGCTGCAGCAGGGGGAGGAATAGTGAGGCCGGGGGGGCTGCAGCAGGGGGAGGAATAGTGAGGCCGGGGGACTGCAGCAGGGGGAGGAATAGTGAGGCCGGGGGACTGCAGCAGGGGGAGGAATAGTGAGGCCGGGGGGGCTGCAGCAGGGGGAGGAATAGTGAGGCCGGGGGGGCTGCAGCAGGGGGAGGAGTAGGGAGGCCGGGGGACTGCAGCAGGGGGGGGGGGGGGAAATAGTGAGGCCGGGGGGGCTGCAGCAGGGAGAGGAATAGTGAGACCGGGGGGCTGCAGCAGGGGGAGGAATAGTGAGGCCGGGGAGCTGCAGCAGGGGGAGGAATAGTGAGGCCGGGGAGCTGCAGCAGGGGGAGGAATAGTGAGGCCGGGGGACTGCAGCAGGGGGGGGAATAGTGAGGCCGGGGGGGCTGCAGCAGGGGGAGGAATAGTGAGACCGGGGGGCTGCAGCAGGGGGAGGAATAGTGAGGCCGGGGAGCTGCAGCAGGGGGAGGAATAGTGAGGCCGGGGAGCTGCAGCAGGGGGAGGAATAGTGAGGCCGGGGGACTGCAGCAGGGGGAGGAATAGTGAGGCCGGGGGGCTGCAGCAGGGGGGGGGAATAGTGAGGCCGGGGGGGCTGCAGCAGGAGGAGGAATAGTGAGACCGGGGGGCTGCAGCAGGGGGAGGAATAGTGAGGCCGGGGAGCTGCAGCAGGGGGAGGAATAGTGAGGCCGGGGAGCTGCAGCAGGGGGAGGAATAGTGAGGCCGGGGGGCTGCAGCAGGGGGAGGAGTAGTGAGGCCGGGGGGCTGCAGCAGGGGGAGGAGTAGTAAGGCCGGGGGCTGCAGAGCGTCTCACGGCTCCACGTGTCTCTACACAAGATATAAATACTCGTAAAGATTTATCAATGTCTGAAAGAAAACACCCACCATAAACCTCACATAAAGCTTCAGCTTCCCGACTAACACTGCATCACTTCCGGCGCATGCTAATGACGTAAGATTACGTAGTTCTTGCTGATAAAACTACTGCGCCTCGTTATTGGACGATGAACACATCAGTCATACTTTAGCTCTGCCCTCTGACCTGCCAGGGCCAATCAAGATATAGGAAAGACAGAGAGGGTGTGTCCTTGTGTTTCGGGCAGCGCGGAGATCACAGAGCAGTGAGTAGACCGTTATTACATTGACCGTTCTGTTTTTTGGCGCCTTGTGATGACGTAGAATATATATTTTTAAAAAAAAGCGATAGTAATAGTAATGCTGTGCAGGTAGGAGTCACGTGGTCAGCAGTAGTTGCACGCATCCTGCCACGTGCTTTGCTGTTCTGTGTTTATTAGGGATAAAGTTGATTGAATTGATAGCTCTATATTAGAGATGGCGCTGAGCAGCTTTTTTCCCTTCTGTCCACTTAAACAGTCGCAGGCGTCCATGTTGGAATTCCTGTGAGCATCAGGAATAATTGCTAATCTAGCGCCTGCTGCATCAATGGAGTTTCACTGTAAATAGTAATTTTACAGTGACAGCAGCAATGTAGAGTCAGTGTGACATGCTGGGAGTTGTAGTGCGCCTTCTAGAATAATTACCAGTATGACCAATTATTCCCATCCTCACAGAATGGGCCGATCAGCCACAAAACGTCCCGCAAAGACGAAGCCGACCTCCCCAAGCAAACAGAAGACCAGAGGTGAGATGGCGGAGGAGTGAGAGAGGGGACCACTATGTCAGCGGACAGGGATTCACACTGTGTGTTCTGTCTGCAGAGCCCAAACGCCATCATTCTCCATACCATATATTTACCTCAGAGGAGACGGCCACCCTGAGGAAGGAACTCCTCACCTGGTACGACCGATGCAAGCGAGACCTGCCATGGCGGAGACTGGTACGAGACTGAAGTGCTTTAGTATCCCAACCAGAGCTGCGCTGACTATTCTTATGGTGCAGTCACTGTGTACATACATTACATTACTGATCCTCAGTTACATCCTGTATTATACTTCAGAGCTGCACTCACTATTCTGCTGGTGCAGTCACTGTGTACATACATTACATTACTGATCCTGAGTTACATCCTGTATTATACTCCAGAGCTGCACTCACTATTCTGCTGCTGCAGTCACTGTGTACATACATTACATTACTGATCCTGTACTGATCCTGAGTTACATCCTGTATTATACTGCAGAGCTGCACTCACTATTCTGCTGGTGCAGTCACTATATACATACATTACATTACTTATCCTGTACTGATCCTGAGTTACATCTTGTATTATACTCCAGAGCTGCACTCACTATTCTTCTGGTGCAGTCACTGTGTACATGCATTACATTACTGATCATGTACTGATCCTGAGTTACATCCTGTATTATACTCCAGAGCTGCACTCCCTATTCTGCTGGTACAGTCACTGTGCACATACATTACATTACTGATCCTGAGTTACATCCTGTATTATATTCCAGAGCTGCACTCCCTATTCTGCTGGTACAGTCACTGTGTACATACATTACATTACTGATCCTGTACTGATCCTGAGTTACATCCTGTATTATACTACAGAGCTGCACTCACTATTCTGCTGGTGCAGTCACTATGTACATACATTACATTACTGATCCTGTACTGATCCTGAGTTACATCCTGTATTATACTCCAGAGCTGCACTCACTATTCTGCTGGTGCAGTCACTGTGTACATACATTACACTACTTATCCTGTACTGATCCTCAGTTACATCCTGTATTATACTCCAGAGCTGTACTCGCTATTCTGCTGCTTGTGATTTTCTGTGTAGAGATGTCTGGATGACACTAATAGATGTCTTTTGTGGTTTAGGCCAGTGCAGAAACAGACTTGAACCGCAGAGCATATTCAGGTGATTCCCTGAGATCTGTTGTTTTCTGTTATCAGCTTTTTTAGCCTGTAAGGCAGGTAAGTACAGGCAGAGGCTGACTGTAGGACAGGTAAATGTATGTTTTTGCCTCTTTTATCAGCAATTATTCTCTGGGGAAAAATTAACTTTAGGACAAGTGGATATAATCAATTGCTCTCTGTTATCAGCCATTGTGTTTTGGGAAGGTCCATGGATATTTCCATCATATGTCTCTGATAGCAGCTGCTCATCTTATAACGCTCCGGCACTGTATAATCTCCAGGCTGATCCCGGCCCCTTATACCACGGCCGGTTGTCCGGTTTTCTTGTCCTCTTGTGATGACCCCATGTCCCCCCTCTTCTCAGTTTGGGTGTCGGAGGTGATGCTGCAGCAGACGCAGGTGTCCACAGTCATCGACTACTACACCAGGTGGATGAAGGTGACGGAGAACTGGGGGGAGGGGATTACGGAAACATTTTTTTGTCCCTTAAAGTATCTCTTCCACTAACACTTCTGGGTGTTTGTCCTGCAGACGTGGCCGACGGTTCAGGATCTGGCGATGGCATCACTGGAGGTAGGTGACCGGGGCCGTCTGTGTGTTACATTGTATCAGTACACCAGGTGCGATGCTCTGCAGGATCCTACGTCCAATGATTTCACAGCCCAATGCAATCTACAGAAGGTTTACCTTTTATCTTTGTACTTTTTATCATTTTCCTTTCCCATCTGTAATTCTATACGGCCATTCCTTATTCCGCACAGGTTGTCACCCAGCTTTCCCAGGCTTCTGAAGGGCAGAACTAGAATGTATGCAGAAGTTCAGATCTGCCATTCAGGACTCCAGGAAAGCAAGATGAGGACACATGACAGAAGAGGACGACTTCTACTTACTAAAGATTTTATGGGAATAGGAAATGCTCTAACTAGTTACTTACTCCCCACCAGGAGGTGAATCAAAAGTGGTCGGGTCTGGGGTATTACTCCCGAGGACGGCGGCTGCATGAAGGAGCTCAGAAGGTTTGTGGAAGGCGTCCATACTACTTATTCCCATCTCCAAGATCATATCCTAATATGTAGTAGGTGTAGTAATAATAGTCTTACCAAGCACCTCCTCAGAAATGTAGTATAGTTCTTCTGATTAGCTATGTCTCTTACCTTATGTGCAGGGCAGTGCAGTAGCTAAGGTATCCACGGTTATGACCACTAGCAACTAACTGTCACTATGTGTATGGTCGTAACCATGGATACCTAAGCTACTGCAATGTCCTGCACATAAGATAAGTGACATAGCTAATCAGAAGAACTATACTACATTTCTGTATTTGCTAATACTATTATTATTATTACACATACTACATATTGGGATAGGATCTTGGAGATGGGAATACCCCTTCTAAACTTATTTTAAAAAAAATAAGTGAGTTGAATGGTTTGGTCCATATTCGATCACGCCTTGGCTTCTTCTACCTCCAGGTTGTGCGGGAGTTTGGGGGTCGGATGCCTCGGACTGCGGAAGACTTACAGAAGCTGCTGCCAGGGGTGGGCAGGTACACCGCCGGGGCAGTGGCTTCTATCTCCTATGGGCAGGTAAGCCCCAGCCGCCACAGCACAGGGGACTCCGGCTCATGGCCTCCCCAGAACAACCGGCCTAGTCTTTCTATTTTTCCTTTCCCCAGGTTACTGGCGTCGTAGATGGAAACGTCATCCGAGTTCTCTGCCGCCTCCGCTGCATTGGAGCCGATTTTACCTCCCCAGCCGTCACCGATTCTCTTTGGTGAGTTCTGCAGCATTAAACAAAACTTCTGCCACTTTCTAATAGTCCAACTTCATCATTATTTTCAAGACCTCCGATTGCTGTCAGTAGACAGAATTAAGCCTTTGCTCACATTCAGAAGCTCGAATCCAAAGTCTTTTAGAAAGTTGGAGAACTTTTCTTTGAATGGGGCCAATAATGTAGAGGGAGAATAACACTTATTAATGTTTTATACTCCTAAGGAATTTGGCGAATAATCTTGTTGATACCGATCGGCCGGGAGATTTTAACCAGGCGATGATGGAGCTGGGAGCAATGGTCTGCACACCAAAAAAAGCATTGTGCAGTGAATGTCCAGTACAGAGCCATTGCAGGGCGTACAGGAAGGTGAGATGGATCGTCTTCAGTCATTGTCCCTGCATCACATGTACATCCCGAGTTCAAGAACACCATTGAAGGCTGTTCCCTTTTATGTTAGAATGGTCTCTTGCAATAAGCAAATCATAGTGTGTGCTAATGGGATCCCAAATGATCTGCGGTAATCTAGAAAGACCTTGGTGAAAAGTGTTCAGTTTTCCTGCAGTGCCGCGTCTCCGAGAGGGACGAGACTCCTGCAGCCACAATGTCCTGAACATTTTGTGTAATTAGGACTTTTATACCAGACAATGCCATTGGTATCCTGCATTATGTCTTGTAGGTGGAGCTGGATTCTGCATCCTCCCGCAATAATCTCGTGAACAGAAGAGCTAACACTCACACCGGCCTCATCTCCGACATTGAGGAGTGTGGTGAGTGTGGAGAAATTACAGGTTCTTTTAATACTTTGCCTTATGTAGCGGTCCTGAATACGGCATCTGATGGAGCAAAATGGGAATTTTTTCCTTTATGCAGTTTGCAAAAATGTGCCCCCATAGGAGTGCGTAAATCCATGAGGCTGGGTACAGGCCTGTGGTTTAGTTGTTGGGTGACACCAGGAATCGCTTGTACCTTTTATACCAGTGGTTTCCAACCTGTGGCTCTTCAGCTACTGCAAAACCAAGAAACTGGGAGTTGTAGTATTGCAATCGCTGCAGAGCCACAAGATGGCGCCACTGACTTATACACCAATAATAACTAGTGATCTGTGACTGACCCATTGTAACAGATCTGTTCCTCTGCAGCAGTCACCTCCTGTCCACTCTGTATACAGCCCAGTGATCAGTGGGACCGCAGCCTCGGAGTGGCCAACTACCCCCGCAAATCTACAAAGAAGCCATCAAGAGAAGAGCAAACTGTGACGTGTGTGTGGGAGCGACCCGGAGAACTGGGGGACGCGGAATATTTACTGGTTCAGAGACCCCAGAAAGGTGATGGATTGTGATTCTCTGCTTTGTACAATGTCTCAGCACTCGCACTGACCGCCGTATCCTGTGCAGGGCTCCTGGCTGGGATGTGGGAGTTTCCTAGCATGCTGTCAGAGAAGACGCTCACTGAGAAGGAACGGGAGGATATTCTGTGCGGCCGTCTCCAGGAGCTGAGCAGCTGTGAGGTTTCTGTAAAGGATCTGCAGCTTGTCGGGGAGGTAAGAAGGACATTAACCATGGGGTGCTGCTTGGAAACAATGCAGAAAAATTATTATGGTAAAACTTTTTAAATAAATTTTTACCAAAGTTTTCCTATAAGGCCCCGTTCACACGTTCAGTATTTGTAAGCCAACGCCAGAATCTGGTGAAAAATGGTGACGTGTTTCTATTATACTTTCCGCTCTTGATTTTGGCTTACAAATATTGATGTAAAATACTGAACGTGTGAACATGGCCTAAAAAGCAGCCCCATTTGTAGGGTGACATATACAGGTCCAGTATCACATGATCAGGAGAGGACTGTAATAGTCAGTTCTTCTCCCTGGCAGGTCATCCACATCTTCTCCCATATCAACCAGACGTACCTGGTCTACTTCTTACACAGTGTTTCTGCGAAGGTTCAGGATGCGGAGGGTTCAGCAATGCGCTGGGTCACCAGGACACAATTTATGGAGTCCGCCGTCCCTACCGCCATGAAAAAGGTATATTCTGGAAATTTCTGCCTTCTAGTAATCCAATTGGTACATGTGGTGGTCTTCAACACTCACATCTAGTTCAGACTTGTATTGGGTTTCCTGTGATCTGAGAATAGATCTGGGGATCAAATAGCCCCTTCACTGAGCCGAGCCTGGATATTGCAGCGCTGATAGAGGTGGAACTAAAACCCCAGGACTTTCAAAGTAGCCATATATATAAATGGAGAATAAAAAATAATTAAAACTGCAAAAACAGTAATAGAAATTGCTAAAAAACTGTAGTGTAGTTAAAGGATAGCTCCATCATTATTACTAGGACATGCCATCACATAATAAATGCTCTGGGACCCCACTGATCCTCAGATTGAAGGGGCCGCAGCGCTACTTCTGTGCTATACAACTTCTCCCGGAGCGCTGTGCCGAAACTGAGAAGGGGACCTATCAATGAATCTGTACTGCAGCCCATTCATTATCAAGTTTGGCAGATGTCAGACCCCAGTGATGGCATGACCTGGCTAAGCGCTCCCGTGACGTGTGCATCTCTGGCAATGTTGCACAACATTTTAAAGATTCGCCAAATTTATAGAAGAGGCAAGTGCTTCTTAATGGATTTGATGCATCCTTCTCCAGCACTGCCTTTTATTAAGACTGATGTTCAAAATGTCAGTCCTAATGAGTCGGGGCCAGAATTCTTCAGAACTGGAATGAGTTGGTTAATAATCAATAAGTATTAGTCAACGCGTTTCGAAGTTACAAACTTTTTTATCAAGACAAACCACAGCCAGAATTCTGCTATGGCTGCTCTATTATATTCTATTTTTCTTTTTTTTTCAATTCAGCTTCTGAAATAACTGATAACAGGGAGCAATAGATTGTGTTAGCTGCACCATAATTAGAGCTCTGACGGCCTGCAGGCTTAGTGTCACATTGTCACTTCTGCCTTTCCAGATTCTGAAGTTCTGCGAGAGTCACAAGTTACTGAGCGGTGGAGCGGAGCCGGTGAGTGGACGCACACCTCGTGTTACTGCATCTTTTTTTATTTTTTTTTTATTAACAGACTTTTATTCTTCATCTTTCAGTCTAGAAAAAGGAAGAAGGACATAAGTGACATCCAACTACCCGCTGGGAAAGCCAAGATGGACAGCAAGCAGAGGTCTATACAGAGCTTCTTCAAAGCTGCTGTCAAGAAATGATCCTGGATGTTTCAAGTCTGCAACTTTCTAACAGACTGTGGCTCACATGTACTGTCAGACGATCCTGACAATATTAGCGAGTTCAACCAACCTTAGTCTAATATCCATGCGTTGCTTGCTGTCAGTGAATTGACTTTATTGTTTAAATGAAGAGTCACATCAGTCCTTTCCTTGTCCTGCTCACATGGGAGAACCTGTCACTGTCTCCTCCTTGTTTGTCACACTGTATCATTGGGAGAAAAAGTTATTGCCCCGACATGTGGGTTATTGCCATCACTGATGATTGTTCACACTGGATACAATTGTAGAAAATCTTAGCAGTAAGGAGGAATACAACAGGACCGGATGTTTAGCCTAAGAATGTTTCCATTTACTGACAGCAAGAGATCTTGTAAACTATGAAGAATTGAAATCTGGTTTATTGTGAAATTGCAGATCAAGGATGAAGCATTTTTATAGAAGGCTGGACCATGGCAATTGTCCGTGTGTCCTCCTTCTGCAGGATCAATGACACTCCTGTTTTATAGAGGCTACACGTCTAGGGGGGCACAAAGATTTGTGCTGTGAGCTGCATGAGCCCCCCTGGTCCTACGATAAAAACATGAAACAACAATGAATCCTCCAATAGTTCTGCGCTGACGTCTACGTACGTTATATTGCACATCGGAGCAGGCGACGGCTGCACCTTCAACCCCTGCAGAGGCCTAATGATGCCTTGTATCGGTTTTATATGTTATACAGCTTATATTTTATATTAAATCACAGACTTGTATTCTAACCCATTTTACATAAGCTAAATCAGTAATCTGGACCCAGTGTACAGAATACTTTTTTATACATTTTCTAAGGAATAAAACTTTTAGTAATATTGCATGGTCTGATTTTTCTGCCTGATGATAGTCAATTTAGGTTATAGTCAGGATTTCATTATAATTTTTTTCCCCAATTTTGATCATGTTTAATTTTTATATAACTATGTTTTAAAAAAAAAAAATACTGTATATATAGGCGTTATCAGTCATTGTACAGGAGGAGGCTGAGGTGAGCTGTGACATCACCTATTGTGAATGGTGGGGCCTGTAATATCAGTGATTGTACAGGAGGGGGGTGATAACACAGGATCCACCATTCACAATAGGTGATGTCACAGCTCACCCCCTCCTCCTGTACAATGACTGATAACACCTCTATATAGTACATAACACAGGATCCTTCTTTTCCCAATAGATAATGTATATATAGTAGATATCATCAGTCATTGTAAAGGAGGAGGAGGTGAGCTGTGATATCACGTATTGTGAATGGTGGATCCTGTGTTATCAGTCATTGTACAGGAGGAGGAGGTGAGCTGTGACATCATCTATTGTGAATATACTGAATATAGGTGTCGATGTACATTCTTTTTAAGACCTTTAACATAAATCCTGCTTTGTGCATATGGACATTTTGTGAAGCCTCATTCCCTTCAAGAAAAGATAAACCTACAACATTTATAGAATAATATTTATTAGACACCATTTTATTGGTGATAATCACAGAGCTGGAACATTACACAAATAAGTTAATCTGTGACTTGTAGTTCTTCAGTGTTGGCTGCTTTTTCTCTCTGCTCCATTAAGACATGGCTCTGATTAGTGAGTCCAGCGCCGGTCCATCAATCTCTTGTTTCGTCTCCCTCTGGCCTCAGTGCCGTCCTACATCCTGCGATATAATATGGGGCACGTGCCAGGTATCACTGGGTCATTGCCCCTTCCTGCGCTTTTTGGCCCAAGTCATGCATCATATCTTGCATAGAGCGCCACAATGCACGAATATTTCCCTCCCCGAACCCCCGCGCCCCCCTGCGCTCTATCAGCTCCAGGTAGAACGAGTCCTTGGCAAACAAGGGTTCAGCAAAAACCTGTAAAAGGATTTTCTGGATATGATCTTTATCTTGGAATTCAGTGGAAGAATCCAGCAAAATCCCAAACTGTGAGAGTCGTTGGGGGGTGAACCCTGCTCGGAAGATCTCTGCTTTCTTCTGGGGGTCATTATAATAAGCCGGCGGCTGCCCGGCAAAGAGGACCCCACTATCAGTCAGTGCTGCCGCAGCTTGGAAGATGTCCGGTGTCAGGAGGCCGACATGCTGGATCCCACCTTCGTTATGGTGTCGGAGAAACTGGTCGATTTGATTGATCCCTTGTTGGGGTAAAGATTCCGCCATCACAATCTTACCCACTTTCGCCCGCCCCGAGCATTCGATAGAGGTCAGACGGAGCCCGATTTGGGGACCACTGATCTCAAACCCCTGGCTCGGGATTTCTCCTTCTCTGAGAGGAAAGTGTTGGAATCCAAGACACTCTCTGTACCACTCGATCACTTGTGGCGTGGCCCCCCGTGGACAGGCATAAGTCACATGATCTATTCGTGAGACATTTGCCGGAGAACCATCGGCGGCATATTCTTTCTCGAGAGGTTGAAAGCCTGGAAGGAAAGTGGCCGAACACCGGGTGCGGTCAATAAGAGTGTGTCTGATGTCCCCGAGGATGGACTTGACCACACAGTAGGACACGGGGCCGGCGTCGCTGTGAAGCTGGGTGGGGGGCACCAACAAGCTGCAGCCTTTGCTGACCAGTCGTTGGCACAACCCTGGCACATCTTCCACCTCGTAGCTGACATTGCAGGCCGTGTCTGGAGATGGCGAGGGCACCGGAGAATCGTAGAGAAGGGCAGAGCTCTCGGACGTCTCGTTGACGATGAATACGACTTTTCCATTTCTTAAAGCTACTTGACAAGGAGCGACTCCGTCCAGACCGCGAGCGGCGAAGGGTCTAAATCTGTACTTGGTCACCAGGTCGGTGATGATCCGCTGGGGGTTGGAGACTTGGAGAGTGATGTGACTGAGACGGGTCAGCGGGGAGCTCATGGTGCAGGGAGGAGGCTATCGGCTGAAACACAACGGAATGAGATGAAACTTCACGTCTGGATGAGAATTATACACACGTCCTAATAGATGGCAGGCATTGCAAGAAAGATCTTAAAGGGCGACTGTTGGTCTATAAACTAAGCACATGGCCTGGGAGGGGACAAATCCGCTACAGAAATCGCACGTCTGTGTTCTAATCGCTGCCTCCAAGCTGCACAAAATGAAGTCTAATCAAATATGCTAATTAGAATGACTGGTGCATCCTGGGTGTGGCCGAGACGCTCAGGGTAATAATCCGCTCACTGATCGGTGTATCCTGGGTGTGGCCGAGAGGCTCAGGATAATAATCCGCTCACTGATCGGTGCATCCTGGGCGTGGCCAAGAGGCTCAGGATAATAATCCGCTCACTGATCGGTGCATCCTGGGCGTGGCCAAGAGGCTCAGGGTAATAATCCGCTCACTGATCGGTGCATCCTGGGCGTGGCCAAGAGGCTCAGGATAATAATCCGCTCACTGATCAGTGCATCCTGGGTGTGGCCGAGAGGCTCAGGGTAATAATCCGCTCACTGATCGGTGCATCCTGGGTGTGGCCAAGAGGCTCAGGATAATAATCCGCTCACTGATCAGTGCATCCTGGGTGTGGCCGAGAGGCTCAGGGTAATAATCCGCTCACTGATCGGTGCATCCTGGGTGTGGCCGAGAGGCTCAGGATAATAATCCGCTCACTGATCAGTGCATCCTGGGTGTGGCCGAGAGGCTCAGGATAATAATCCGCTCACTGATCGGTGCATCCTGGGCGTGGCCAAGAGGCTCAGGATAATAATCCGCTCACTGATCAGTGCATCCTGGGTGTGGCCGAGAGGCTCGGGGTAATAATCCGCTCACTGATCAGTGCATCCTGGGTGTGGCCGAGAGGCTGAGGGTAATAATCCGCTCACTGATCGGTGCATCCTGGGTGTGGCCGAGAGGCTCAGGATAATAATCCGCTCACTGATCAGTGCATCCTGGGTGTGGCCGAGAGGCTCAGGATAATAATCCGCTCACTGATCGGTGCATCCTGGGCGTGGCCAAGAGGCTCAGGATAATAATCCGCTCACTGATCAGTGCATCCTGGGTGTGGCCGAGAGGCTCGGGGTAATAATCCGCTCACTGATCGGTGCATCCTGTGCATGGCTGAGAGGCTCAGGGTAATAATCCGCTCACTGATCAGTGCATCCTGGGTGTGGCCGAGAGGCTCAGGGTAATAATCCGCTCACTGATCGGTGCATCCTGGGTGTGGCCGAGAGGCTCAGGATAATAATCCGCTCACTGATCAGTGCATCCTGGGTGTGGCCGAGAGGCTCAGGATAATAATCCGCTCACTGATCGGTGCATCCTGGGCGTGGCCAAGAGGCTCAGGATAATAATCCGCTCACTGATCAGTGCATCCTGGGTGTGGCCGAGAGGCTCGGGGTAATAATCCGCTCACTGATCAGTGCATCCTGGGTGTGGCCGAGAGGCTCAGGGTAATAATCCGCTCACTGATCGGTGCATCCTGGGTGTGGCCGAGAGGCTCAGGATAATAATCCGCTCACTGATCAGTGCATCCTGGGTGTGGCCGAGAGGCTCAGGATAATAATCCGCTCACTGATCGGTGCATCCTGGGCGTGGCCAAGAGGCTCAGGATAATAATCCGCTCACTGATCAGTGCATCCTGGGTGTGGCCGAGAGGCTCGGGGTAATAATCCGCTCACTGATCGGTGCATCCTGTGCATGGCTGAGAGGCTCAGGGTAATAATCCGCTCACTGATCGGTGTATCCTGGGTGTGGCCGAGAGGCTCAGGGTAATAATCCGCTCACTGATCGGTGTATCCTGGGTGTGGCCGAGAGGCTCAGGGTAATAATCCGCTCACTGAACGGTGCATCCTGGGTGTGTCCAAGAAGCTCAGGATATTAATCCGATCACTGAACGGTGCATCCTGGGTGTGGCCAAGAAGCTCAGGATATTAATCCGATCACTGAACGGTGCATCCTGGGTGTGGCTAAGAGGCTCGGTGCACTGTTCCGCCCACTGGTTTTGCATATCCCTGCCTCCCTCACTGGTGATTGACAGCACTGGCTTGCCTAAGCTTTCTCTGCAAACAGCCCTCACTCTGGGCAAATCAGTGCTGTCAATCACTAGTGAGGGAGGCGGGGACATGCAAAACCAGTGGGCGGAACAGTGCACTGAGCCTCTCGGCCACACCCAGGATGCTCTGATCAGTGAGCGAATTGATGCACTGAGGCTCTTGGCCACACCCAGGATGCACCGATCAATGAGAGGATTGATGGCCTGAGCCTCTTGGCCATAGGCAGGATGCAGTGATCAGTGAGCAGATTGATACCCTGAGCCTCTCAGCCACACCCAGGATGCACCCATCAGTGAGCAGATTGATGTCCTGATCCTCCTGGCCAAGTGAAGAGGGCACTGAACACCCTAATTAGCATATCAAATGATGACATTAATGATTATTCATGATTAAACTTCAGTTTCTGCAGAAAGGAGGCAGTGAATAGATCACTAATGGTGTGATTTCTTTTTTTTATAGGGCCTATAACCTCTACAAGGCTGTGTGCTTATTTTATATTGTCAGTTTGGACTGACACACTCCGTTTAAAGGGAATGTATCATTAGACATCATCGCGTACTCGCCGGCATCGAGCACCAGGATGTCAGTCTAGAAGTGGAGCTGCTCCTGCAGAGGATCCTATGAGAGGTAAGTATGAAAACCTTTTTTTTTTTTTTTAAATATAATTAATTAATTATAATGAACTCGGAGTAGGTGGGTGGGGAGAGCATATGATGAACTCTGAGTGGAGGGTGGGGAGAGTACATGAACTGGGAGAGCATATGATGAACTGGGAGTGAGGAGAGCTAATGATGAATTAGGAGTGGAGCGGGGGGGGGAGCAAATAACGATTGGGGGTGGGGAGAGCAAATAATGAATTGAGGATGGGGGAGAGCAAATAATGATGAATTGAGGGTGGGGGTGGGGAGAGCACATGATAATGAATTGAGGGTGGGGGACAACAAATGATGATGAATTGGGGGTGGGGGGAGAGTAAATGATAATGAAGTGGGTGTCGGAAAGAGAGAGGACATGACAAAATGAATTGAGGTGGAGGGGGCATGTAAATCTAATGAAGAGGGGGTGTTGAGGATGACGGAGTGTGACTGGTAATAAATTGGGGGAAAGAGTACAGGTTCTAATTAATTTGTATATTTATTGGGTGGGGAAAGTGGATATTTACAGTTAGTAGGGGCACACTGGTGGATTACAACTTATATTTGGAATGGTGGGTTGCATAATAAATAATTATATATTAATGGTGGGTGCACGTCTGTATTCAGCTGTGTAGTGTATAAGTTGGGGAATGTGCTCTAGATAACTGTGTTATTTTATGCAGAGACGAGTCTTGGCTGGAAGAAGTGATGGAGGTCTGCGCAGGATGAAGGAGAAAAGCGAAGATGAAGGACTCCAAATAGAGACGTCACTGGTGTGTCTGTGTTATCTGTACACTGACACTATACACTGTATACTATGTACAGAGTTCCTGTGTATAATGTCACTGGTGATCCCTGTATTAACTGTACACTATATACAGAGCTCCTGTGTATAATGTCACTGGTGATCCCTGTATAACCTGTACACTATACACTATATACAAAGCTCCTGTGTATAATGTCACTGGTGATCACAGTATTACCTGTTCACTGACACTATATACAGAACGCCTGTGTATAATATCACTAGTGATCACTGTATTACCTGTACACTATATACTATGTACAGCGCTCCTGTGTATAATGTCACTGGTGATCACTGTATTACCTGTACTATATACTATATACAGCGCTCCTGTGTATAATGTCACGGAGATCCCTGTATTA
This sequence comes from Phyllobates terribilis, assembly GCF_046119375.1. Classification (NCBI taxonomy): domain Eukaryota; kingdom Metazoa; phylum Chordata; class Amphibia; order Anura; family Dendrobatidae; genus Phyllobates; species Phyllobates terribilis. The sequence goes on along the minus strand of NW_027362768.1, from coordinate 158,604,509 downwards.
CCTGTACACTGACACTATATACAGAGCTCCTGTGTATAATGTCACTGGTGATCACTGTATTACCTGTACACTATATACTATATACAGTGCTCCTGTGTTTAATGTCACGGTGATCCCTGTATTACCTGTGCATTGACACTATATACAGAGCTCCTGTGTATAATGTCATCGATGATCACTGTATTACCTGTACGCTATACACTATATACAGAGCTCCTGTGTATAATGTCACTGGTGATCGCTGTATTACCTATACACTATATACAGAGCTCCTGTGTATGTCACTGGTGATCACTGTATTACCTATACACTATATACAGAGCTCCTGTGTATAATGTCACTGGTGATCGCTGTATTGCCTGTATGCTACACTATATACAGAGTTCCAGTGCATAATGTCACTGGTGATCCCTGTATTACCTGTACACTATATACAGAGCTCCTGTGTATAATGTCACTGGTGATCACTGTATTACCTGTACACTATATACTATATACAGTGCTCCTGTGTATAATGCCACGGTGATCCCTGTATTGCCTGTACAATGACACTATATACAGAGCTCCTGTGTATAATGTCACTGGTGATTGCTGTATTGCCTGTATGCTACACTATATACAGAGCTCCTGTGTATAATGTCACTGGTGATCACTGTGTTACCTGTACACTGACACTATATACAGAACGCCTGTGTATAATGTCACTAGTGATCACTGTATTACCTGTACACTGACACTATATACAGCGCTCCTGTGTATAATGTCACTGGTGATCACTGTATTACCTGTACACTATATACTATTTACAGTGCTCCTGTGTATAATGGTACGGTGATCCCTGTATTACCTGTACATTGACACTATATACAGAACGCCTGTGTATAATGTCACTAGTGATCCCTGTATTACCTGTACACTGACACTATACACAGAGCTCCTGTTTATAATGTCACTGGTGATCACTGTATTACCTGTACACTGACACTATACACTGTATACTATCTATAGAGCTGCTGTGCATAATGGCACTTATGGTAATATTAGTATTGTATTTTTTTATTAATGATCAGTATTGTAATATTCGGTCACTATGTGGTTGTAATATGTTCTCCAGTCATGGAGTGGCAGTATTTGTTCCTTGTATGTAGTAGTATTCGGTCACTATGTGGTGGTAATATGTGATCTAGTCCTGGTGTGGTGGTATTTGTTCCTTGTATGTAGTATTATTCGGTCACTATGTGGTGGTAATATTCGGTCCAGTGATGGTGTGACGATATTTGTCCCTTGTATGTGGTAATATTCGGTCACTATGTGGTGGTAATATGTGGTCTGGCCATGATGTGACAGTATTTGTCCCTTGTATGTGATATTATTGGTCAAATTAAAAAATGTATGTGACACATTCCCTTAAAGAAAAATAAAGAAAAATATACCTAAAAAGAGTATTGGATATTATAAGAAATGTTTAATAGGTTAGAGTAGAGTAGGGCCCGGCCAGAAGAGTCTCCTTGTCGAGGTGGCAGCTTAAAAATCTTTTGGGCAAAACAAAAGCTGCTGGTTATGTATGTGATATGGTTCAATGGGAACTGTTAATGCGTGATTGGTGAGGACGTGGTGCAGAAGTGGAGTTTTTCCAAGCGTGGGCGGTGGGACTGTGGAAGGTTCGAGGGGTGGGGGTGGAGCTGGGGTGGAGCCTGGACGGAGTCTCAAGGGGGCCTGAAAATTTTGCCAATATGGGGCCCTGAAATTCCTGGTAGCCTCCCTGCACACATGTAAATAGTTTGGGGGTGTGAAATCCTGATGACAGATTCAATTGAAACATTTTGAATCATTTAGCTTTTACAGCCTCTTTGTTTCTTTGCAGATTTAACGTTGATGTAATCTGTGGTCATAAATCAGAAAGCAGCTCGGAAAAAGAGAGATAAAAGAGTTACAAAGCTCCCATCAAGAGGAGCTCACTGAAAGATTCTCAGTTAACCCATTCTGCAATCGGCAATAGAAGACAAATGGTGCAAACTGTTTAAATTAAACCTAATTACAAAAATGATTTTTAGCCAAAAACACATGCGTTACAGTAAGAAATAAAATCCTTTTAACCTATTGTGGTGGAAAAAGTGACAAGTACACCCCTTGTAGAGCAGTCGTGCCCCCCATTCTGTGCTCACCTTACTGCTGGGGCACATGGATCCTCTCCATTCATTCGCTCTCATGTCACCCTTGAGTTCTCCCAGTAATGCCTTGAAGGTGGACTGTACCATTTCACCAACAGGAAGGGGGGAGGAGAACATCTTGTAACTCTACCAGCATTCTTGTGAGTGATCACGCTGGCTGTGTGAGGTGTAGTAATGTCAGTAATACATGCCGGGGCTAATGACAAATTAATGGGGGCATCTGTACCAATGATTAACCCCCACAAACCTGAATATAATAGGGCAAGTCCAAGTTCTAGTCCATCAGAAGTGTCTGGTTCCCTCATTTACATGTGTGACTATCTCTTTAAGGCTGGGGCTCCACACTGTCACGCCCAACGTCACAAGTATCACAATTCTTTTGTCATTTTAATCTTTCTGTAAATAAAACTTAATCTTTTGCAAATTGAAAAGTTTTTGCAACTTTCTAATAAACTTTGTGCTTCATTTCCTCGCTATTTTCAAGATATCTGCTTATCTTTAATCAACAAAAAATAATTTAAAGGGACCTTCTACCACTTTGATATTGATGACCTATCCCTGGTATACTATAGGTCATCAGTAGTAGAATGGTGGGGGGTCCGGCGTCCCCCCACACACTGTTTAGCTGATGGCAGGATGTAAGCAGAATGTACGGAGCGGAAGGATAGGTCATCAATATCAAAGTGGTGGAAAATTCCTTTAAGTCCTTATTCACGTGTAATGTTTTTGTTGAGCTTATTTTACGTGTAGTTTTTTATTTTTACATTGACGCCAAAATGATTGAGATTTCTATAATTTCTGTAATGAATGTATTGTAGTATTTTTTACAGCAGTTTTTCCCCTTTGAGATGAAAAAGACATAAATAATGTGTAATATCCGTTACAGTTTTTCGACGATAGTCTGTATGAACTCTTGATGGGGGGACATATATACCTGGAAAGGGCCCAGGATGGGGGACATACGTTTTTCTCAATATCTGACATGAAATCAGAATAAACCTTTCCTGTTTTAGGTCAATTAGGATTACCATAATTTTTAATATTTGTCAAATGCCAGAATAATGAGAGAGAGAGAGAATGCTTTAAGGCATTTTTATTAATTACTGCAAAGTCAAAAGTTTACATACACTAATATTACTATGGCTTTAAACAATTCTGGACTGCTCATATGATGATGTCATATGTTTGGAAGCTTCTGTTTTTTTGGCAACATCTGAGTTAATTAGAGACACACCTGTGGATGTATTTTAATGCACACCTGAAACATACTGCTTCTTTGTGTAGCATCATGGGAAAGTCTAAAGAAATCAGCCAAGATATCAGGAAGAAAATTGTGGACTTGCACAAGTCTGGCTCATCCTTGGGTATAATTTGAAGATACCTGGAGGTGCCTTGTTCATCTGAACTAACAATTATATGCAAGTACAAACAAGATGGAAATGTCCAGCCATCATACCTCTCAGGAAGGAGACGGGTTCTGTGTCCCAGAGATGAACGTGCTTTGGTCCAACATGTGCATATCAACCCAAGGACAAAAGCAAAAGACCTTGTGAAGATGATGGCTGAAGCTGGTAAGATTGTGTCCATATCCACAGTGAAACGAGTACTGTATCAACATGGGCTGAAAGGCCACTCTGCCAGGAAGAAGCCATTACTCCAAAAGAAACACAAAAAAGCCAGATTGATGTTTGCAAATGCACACAGGAACAAAGACCTTAATTTTTGGAGACATGTCCTGTGGTCTGATGAAACTAAAATTGAACTTTTTGGGCATAATGATGATCGTTACGTTTGGAGGAAAAAGGGAGAAGCTTGGAAGCCCAAGAACACCATCCCAACTGTGAAACACGGGGGTGGCAGCATCATGTTGTGGGATTGTTTTGCTGCAGGAGGGACTGGTGCACTTCACAAAATAGATGGCATCATGAAACAAGAAGATTATGTGGCAATACTAAAGCAACATCTCAAGACATCAACCAGGAAGTTAAAGCTTGGGTGGAAATGGGTCTTCCAAATGGACAATGACCCGAAGCATACTGCCAAAATGGTAACAAAGTTGCTTAAGGATAACAAAGTCAATGTTTTGGAGTGGCCATCACAAAGCCCTGATCTCAATCCTATTGAAAATTTATGGGCAAAGCTGAAAAGGCTGGTGCGAGCAAGGCGACCTTCAAACCTGGATCAGTGACACCAGTTTTGTCAGGAGGAATCAGCCCAAATTCCGACCAACTATTGTGAGAAGCTTGTGGAAGGATATCCCAAACGCTTGACCCAAGTCATTCAGTTTAAGGGCAATGGTACCAAATACTAATGAAATGTATGTAAACTTTTGACTTTGCAGTAAGTAATAAAAATGCATTAAAACATTCTTTCTATCTCATTATTCTGGCATTTGCCAAATATTAAAAATTATGGTAATCCTAACTGACTTAAAACGAAAAAAGGTTTATTCTGATTTCACGTCAGATATTGAGAAAAACATGCAGATGTGTCTTTTTATATAGTGTATGAAAACTACTGGTTTCAACTGTATATACCAGAATGGGGGACATATATACCTGGAAGAGGCCTAGGATGGGGGACATATATACCAGGATGGGGGACATATATACCTGTAAGGGGCCCATGATGGGGTATATATAGATATCATTTAATATGTAGCATAGTATTGTACAGTATTATACTTTAGTGTATTAGAATATTGTATATTGTGCATAATCACGTAGTATATTACACTTCTCATCATTGAAATTACAACACCAAGCAATTAAAATCGAGGAAGTAACAGATGTCGCTGAGATCTGCAAGTGTTCACATTTTCAAGCACCTCGGTCCAATCTGTGACATGTGGCTGGGGCAGAAAAGCCAGATGAAAAGTAAACATTTTTTAGCCATATGAAACCTTAAAATCGGATGAAGTTTTGTGGGATGATTGTGTGATGCCTCCTGTCCAATGTGCCAGTTTTTTATTGCCACTTATCGCAAATTGAAAGGGACAGAATCCTTGAACTGAGAGACCTTTGTGTATCAGTCTGGCACATCACCCGCATAGACCAAGATGTCAACAGTGTTCAACGATGCGATGCGTGTCCCTCTGGTTGGGAGAACAACGGCAAACTGTAATGAGAGGTGCATAGAGGAGGAGCTCATATGGACGCATTGTCCGATTAGGAGAATTGTGCATAGTGATCCATTCTGTACTGTAAGTGAATCAGGACATCACATACCGAGCCTAAGACATCAGTGTCTACGCAACCATCAGAAGGTGTTTGCATGACATGGCGGTCCGGCTACAGTTGCACCATTGACCTGATGCCCCCATTATCAAAGGCTATCATAGTGCAGAGCAAGATGGCAATGGAGGCTAGAATGTAGGTGTATCTTCTTCAGCGATGAGTCTCAGTTTTGACTCGTACGCAATGGTAGCTGGAGATTAGCCAGGGGACTATGTGGACAACACCATGAAAAGGTCTCCCTGGATTAATGGTGTGTGGGGGCATAATATATGTTAGCTGGACCCCTCTAGTCTTCATTCCTGATACTGTAATAGCTCGGCGTTACATTGATTAGGTCATGGAACCAGGTGGTGCAGCCATTCTCCAAAGTTTCCCAGGAGCCATTTTTAACAGGACAATGCCAGTCCGCATTTTGCTCATTATGCTGTGAGCAGACTTCGTGACCTAAACGTGCTCGCATGGCTCCAGACTTGTCTCCCATCAAACACATCTGGGACATCATTCATCGGTAATTGCACAGGGAGCTGCCAGCAGTGGATCTTGATGATTTGCCCAAGTGCATTCAGCAGCAAAATGTTCCTCAGACAATCATTAATAACCTCAGTGATAGCAGCTAAGGCTGTAAGTGCCAGGATTTCTGCACTTGAAGTTCATACTCCAGATTTCAAAAATGTAAATATTCTGCAAATGTTGTTATCATTTTTTCATCATCTGCATATCAGTAACATGTATCCATCCTGTGATTTCCACAATTAGATGACTTCTACGTCTTGGTGTTGCAAGTTCAGTGTTGAGAAGTGTATATTATAATTCATTGTATTTTATAAGTTAGTATATTATATTATTGTAAAGTCCATAGTATATTCAAAAATGATATACTGTTTACTCCAGCATCTATAGTATATTGTATTATATGTGTTTATAGTGGAATATGCTATTGTATAATTGTATATAGTAAAATATGTAGTACATTACATTATTAAATTATGGATAAGAAAAAAAGACCGATATGTCCATTATTTATATTAATAAAAAAAAAATAGAGTAATTATACAAAAAGCAGAATTGAATAGGTAGAGGACAGAAGTAAAGGCCCTGATCCTAAGGCCTCCATCACACGTCCGTGTTTCTAGTACGTGTGGCATCCGTTTTTTCACAGATACCACAAGTACCCATTATAACTTATGGTGCTGTGCACATGCCCATGTTAACCATAAGGAGACATGTCTATTTTTTTCCAGCAGTACAGTCATGGCCAAAAGTATTGAGAATGAGACAAATAGTAATTTTTCCAAAGTTTACTGCTTCATTTTTTGTAATGGCAATTTGCATATACTCCTGAATGTCAAAGAGTGATCAGCTTAACAGCAATTACAGTACTTGCAAAGTCAATATTTGCCCAGAAAATGAACTTTAACCCCCAAAACACATTTCAACATCATTGCAGTCCTGCCTTAAAAGGAGCAGCTAACATCGTTTTAGTGATTGATCCATTAACACAGGTGTGGGTGTTGATGAGGACAGGGCTGGCGATCAATCAGTCATGATTAAGTAAGAATGACATCACTGGACACTTTAAAAGGAGGCTGGATCTTGGTATCATTGTTTCTCTTCAGTTAACCATGGTTATCTCTAAAGAAACACGTGCAGCCATCATTGCACTGCACAAAAATGGCCTAACAGGGAAGAGTATCGCAGCTACAAAGATTGCACCTCAGTCAACAATCTATCGCATCATCAAGAACTTCAAGGAGAGAGCTTCCATTGTTGTCAAAAAGGCTCCAGGGCGCCCAAGAAAGACCAGCAAGCGCCAGGACTGTATCTTAAAACTGTTTCAGCTGCGGGATCGGACTACCAGCAGTGCCGAGCTTGCTCAGGAATGGCAGCAGGCTGGTGTGAGTGCTTCTGCACGCACTGTGAGGCGGAGACTCTTTGAGCAAGGGCTGGTTTCAAGGACGGCAGCAAAGAAGCCACTTCTCTCCAGAAAAAACATCAGGGACCGACTGATATTCTGCAAAAGGTACAGGGAGTGGACTGCTGAGGACTGGGGCAAAGTCATTTTCTCTGATGAATCCCCTTTTCGATTGTTTGGGACATCTGGAAAACAGCTTATTCGGAGAAGAAGAGGTGACGCTACCACCAGTCTTGTCTCATGCCAACTGTAAAGCATCCTGAAACCATTCATGTGTGGGGTTGCTTCTCAGCCAAGGGAATCGGCTCACTCACAGTCTTGCCTAAAAACACAGCCATGAATAAAGAATGGTACCAGAATGTCCTCCAAGAGCAACTTCTCCCAACCGTCCAAGAGCAGTTTGGCGCCCAAAAATGCCTTTTCCAGCATGATGGAGCACCTTGCCATAAAGCAAAGGTGATAACTAAATGGCTCATGGAACAAAACATAGAGATTTTGGGTCCATGGCCTGGAAACTCCCCAGATCTTAATCCCATTGAGAACTTGTGGTCAATCATCAAGAGACGGGTGGACAAACAAAAACCAACAAATTCTGGCAAAATGCAAGCATTGATTATGCAAGAATGGACTGCTACCAGTCAGGATTTGGTCCAAAAGTTGATTGAGAGCATGCCAGGGAGAATTACAGAGGTCTTGAAGAAGAAGGGGCAACACTGCAAATATTGACTTGCTGCATTAACTCATTCTAACTGTCAATATAACCTATTGGTACTCATAATATGATTGCAATTATATTTCTGTATGTGATATAAACATCAGACAAATACTAATAAAAACCAGAGGCCAGCAGATCATGTGAAAATATAATTTTGGTGTCATTCTCAAAACTTTTGGCCATGACTGTACAGATGACAAGGGCCAATGCAAGTCTATGAAAACCACGTACAGCACATGGATGGCGTCAGTGTACCATTCGCGTGCCGTGCCTGTGCTGTACGTGTTTAACATTGCAAAGTATAGGAGCAGCTTTGAATTTCATTCTTTTATCCATACTGGAAAAACACGGATGGCAAAAACGGACACACTGATGACACAAGGATCCAAAACACTGATGACACCGGTACTGTTTTTTCCGGTACCGATTTTATCCGGACGTGTGAAGGGGGCCTAAAAGGAACATTAGGCCTAGTGATATGGAAGCTTGGTCAGATATATAGCCAGGGAAAAATTCCAAAACATGTAGAGCCGACTACACAAAGATAAAGGTTTGTATACATCTAATACTTAGGGATACTGTAATACTTAAAAATTACCACAAGATGGCAGTGTTTCTATTAATCATTAGGAATATGTAGCAGGCGGAAAGAAGCCCCTAAATATAAGGGCACCTTGATACATGTTTTTCATTCTTTGTAAGGAGGGTAGTATATTAAATAACTACATATTATGTAGTACAGTGTAGGAGTATATTTCATTTTTGTGTAGCATGGGTTATAGTGTAGTACATTCTATTATCCCTGTAGAATGTAAGCCCGCAAGGGCAGGGTCCTCTTCCCTCTGTATCAGTCTATCATTGATAGTTTTAGCCATGGACTCAATGGCGCTATATAAATTAATAATAATAATAATAATATTGGAGAATGTGTAATATAATGTGCTATAGTCTATAGAATTAACAGGTAGTGTACATTATATTGTAGTATATTATTGTACAGTGTGTAATATATTATAATATTGGATAGTGTGTAATATATATTGTATTACTGGATAGTGTATAATATATATTCTATTATTGCATAGTATGTAATATATATTCAATTATTGGATAGTGTGTAATACACTGCTCAAAAAATAAAGGGAACACTCAAATAACACAACCTAGATCTGAATGAATGAAATATTCTCATTGAATACTTTGTCCTGTACAAACTTGAATGTGCTGACAACAAAATCACACAAAAATCATCAATGGAAATCAAATTTATTAACCAATGGAGGCATAGATTTGGAGTCACCCCCAAAATTAAAGTGGAAAAACACACTACAGGCTGATCCAACTTTGATGTAATGTCCTTAAAACTACAACGCCCTCCAAAGAAATGCCACCCCACACCATTACTGACCCACTGCCAAACCGCTCATGCTGAAGGATGTTGCAGGCTGCAGATCGCTCTCCACGGCGTCTCCAGACTCTGTCACGTCTGTCACATGTGCTCAGTGTGAACCTGCTTTCATCTGTGAAGAGCACAGGGCGCCAGTGGCGACTTTGCCAATCCTGGTGTTCTGTGGCAAATGCCAAGAGTCCTGCACGGTGTTTGGCTGTGAGCACAACCCCCATCTGTGGACATCAGGCCCTCATACCACCCTCATGGAGTCGGTTTCTAACCGTTTGTGCAGACACATGCACATTTGTGGCCTGCTGGAGGTCATTTTGCAGGGCTCTGGCTGTGCTCCTCCTGTTCCTCCTTGCACAAAGGTGGAGGTAGCGGTCCTGCTGCTGGGTTGTTGCCCTCCTACGGCCCCCTCCACGTCTCCTGGTGTACTGGCCTGTCTCCTGGTAGCGCCTCCATCCTCTGGACACTATGCTGACAGACACAGCAAACCTTCTTGCCACAGCTCGCATTGATGTGCCATCTTGGATGAGCTGCACTACCTGAGCAACTTCTGTGGGTTGTAGAGTCCATCTCATGCTACCACGAGTGTAAAAGCACAACCAACATTCAAAAGTGACCAAAACCTCAGCCAGAAAGCATTGGTACTGAGATGTGGTCTGTGGTCCCCACCTGCAGAACCACTCCTTTATTGAGTGTGTCTTGATAATTGCCAATAATTTCCATCTATTGTCTATTCCATTTGCACAACAGCATGTGAAATTGATTGTCAATCAGTGTTGCTTCCTAAGTGGACAGTTTGATTTCACAGAAGTTAGATTTACTTGGAGTTATATTCTGTTGTTTAAGTGTTCCCTTTATTTTTTTGAGCAGTGTATATATTTTATTATTTTATAATGTGTACTTTATTCTATTATTGGATAGTGTATAATATATTCCATTATTGTTTAGTGTGTAATATATTCTATTATTGGATAGTGTGCAATATAGTTATATAGAACTATATTACACACTAAAATATATATATAGATATATTCTATTAACCATCACTGCCTTCTATATTCTGTATTTGTTTTGGCATCGTAAGGAAATTTCAAATTAGTGACAGTTTTCTTGCGTCATGATTTATGACTATCCTAAAAATAATAATATATTGGTAAGTTAAAAAAAAAAAGCCTGATTGTAAAGTTTCAGCAATGTCTGTAAACTCCCGCCAACTAATTCCACCTCAGTCCTGACCCCTGGTCCACCCCTGCTCTGGGGCCCAATGTCCTTCATGGGGGTTGGAGGTCCTGGCCCTGCCTCCAGGGATAAAGTGCAGGATTGTGCCACATACTGCTGCAGAAATCAGCCGGAGGAACATCGCAGGGAACAGACTGTGAGTGAGTAGAGGGGGATGGTGATTCACTTTTGTACTGTAATTTAATTATTTTTTCTTAGTGCATAAGTTAATAACACTTTTTGTGCATAATGATCAAATTGCATTATCCCAAGTAATGGTATAAAACCTGCACCTAATAAAAACATATTAACAATACCAGAATTGTTCTAGAAATTCTGCAAGTTGTGCTATGCAAGGACAGTCTATATATATGGGCCATTGCAGTATAATAGTTCTTTCTATGAGAAAAGCTGCTTGCTGCTTTGGAGGTGGTAGTGGCCCCCATACCGCTTGAGCCCCTGTGCGATTGAACAGGCTGCACCAATGATATATCCATCCCTGAATCCTTAATTATGTGCCAGGGCTCAATAAAGGGTTGATTTTGACTTTTAATATTGCTACCTCCAGTGGGTGGCGCCAGAGTTCCTGCCCTCCTCCTCTGGAGAGATTCTTTGTATACAAGAAAATGTTAACATTGGTTCAAAAAATGTTGAAGTCGGATGTAGAAATATCTAAGAATTGCTTCTAACTTTACATGAAATATCATTTTTTTATATAGGGACCCGATTAATAATTAAAAAGTAAAAGGTAAATAATAAAGAATATTTTTGATTTTGCATAAAAATAATGAGCCGTGCTGTCTTGAAAAATTTGGCACAAAAAAACGACAATGAATATCACAAGACAAAAAACAACCTGCAAATGATGAATTGAGCCCATAATTTCTATATTTTTTCTAATTAGTATATTTTTATTACTTTTTTGTAATTCTGACACCTTAGTGTAATGTTAGCAGTTGTATGTATCATATAAAGGCAGAGCCACACACCTCTTTTACCACTGATTTACCTCTATAATGTGATTACTTGGGGAAGTGGAAGAAATGGACGATGATGGCTATAGATGGCCACAGGGCTATAAATTCAGAAATTTCAGCATTTGGAGGGTAAGTTTGAATGACCCCTCCAAAAATCAGAAACTTGGAAAAGTCTATGGTAAAACACTTCTAACACCTAAGACCTACTGCACAAGCATGCCTACATGGTCAGTCTAACTAAAAAAAAAATTTTTTAGGTTACTGTCTCTTTAAGAAAGTGATCAGAAACGTTAACTTTTTTTTTTTAAATTCCCAGGATTTTGCGAGTCCAGTCTCTATAATGAGGGGGTCTTCTCTCTTTATCGTCTCCCTCCTGGGTCTCCTGGCTGTGGTCTCCTCAGCGCACAATGAAACGTCGTTTTGTAAGCCTCCTCCTCGCTGGAGCATCGGGGACGAGGAGCCCATGGGGAGGTCTGTCGGACAAGTGACGGTGCTGGCGCTCCTCCAGGCCAGCTGTGGCTTCTGCCTCATCCAGGCAGCCAAGTAAGTCATCCCATTGATGTTACGGAAGTGTCTCGCGAAATATGAGCCACATCTGGAATTGTGCCGCGCCATTTTTTCCTATATTCTAAATGCTGCTAGTGCCCAAATTTGGAGAATCCGACTCTTCAAAGTTCCTATTGATGCTGGAATAACGGAATATTACAGCTCATATTAGTTACTAGATGGTGGCCCGATTCTAACGCATCGGGTATTCTAGAATATGCATGCGGCCGATCAGGTGCAATCAGCAGAGCGGTGTTTAAATTTGGCGCCAATCTCGCTGATTGTTCGCGGCTGGCGGCCCGACCAATCAGAACGGTGTTTCAATTTTGCGCCAAAATCGCTGATTGGTCGAGGCCGCGACCAATCAGCAGAGCGTTTTTTAAATTTGGCGCCAATGTCGCTGATTGGTCGCGGCTGGCGGCCGCGACCAATTAGCAGAGTGGTGTTTAAATTTGGCGCCAAAAACGCTGATTGGTCGCAGCCGGCGGTCACAACCAATCAGCAGAGCGGTGTTTAAATTTGGCGCCAATCTCGCTGATTGTTCACGGCTGGCGGCCCCGACCAATCAGCAGAGCGTTGTTTAAATTTGGCGCCAATCTCGCTGATTGGTCGCGGCTGGCAACCGCGACCAATCAGCAGAGCGGGGTTTAAATTTGGCGCCAATAATGCTGATTGGTTGCGGCCGGCGACCGCGACCAATCAGCAGAGCGGCGTTTAAATTTGCCGCCCATATCGCTGATTAGTCGCGGGCGTCGAGCGCGACCAATCAGCGTCGTATTAGCGAGGACCAGGGAGCAGAATCGTATTGTTGAGGACTGGTACTGCCTGTGCGGCTACTTCCGCTGCGAGAAGCCGGGAGATGCGCGGCTGCTCGCAGCAGAAGTATCCCGACCGACAGCGCCACTCCCTGGTCCTCCCTTGACACCCTAGCCGCATAGAGGTCAGCGGCGCCGCCGGTCGGGGTACTTCTGCTGCTAGCGGCCGGGAGATGAGCGCCTCGCGCCGGTCATCTCCCTGCTGCATCGCCGCTGACCTCCGTCCTGCAGATGAGCCGCTAACGGCCGCCATCTTTTTCTCAAATCCCGCGTCGCTGATTGGCCGCGGCCGAACCAATCAGCGACGCGGGATTTCCTGGACAGACAGACAGACAGAAAGACAGACAGAAAGACAGACAGACAGACTGACAGACAGACGGGATAAGATGATATATATATAGATTCTATATCCATCTGCTAATCCACAACATTTCATAATCCATCACATTAGGTCCCATTAAAGGGATTGGCCCACAAGTATAATTTATTAACTGTTCTGGACTGATCTTTCACTCTTAATTAAAGGGTAAAATCTGTATTCAGTGAAGACAAACTTTACCATTAGTGAGATAGGAGATGCCAGTTGGTGCTCATAAGGTTCTATGGAGAGGAGGGAGAGCTAGAGATAGACATTCTGCTGCAAGTGCCCCTTAAATGACAGTTACAATTCTCCATATCACTTTATGAGCACTTGCAGCAGAATGTCAGTATCGGCCTCTCGCTCCTCCCTCCTTTCCATAGAACTTTATGAGCACCAACTATCATCTGCTATCTGTTAACTGAATACAGATTTTACCCATGAATTCAAAGTGAAAAAGTAACCGAGGAGGAGGAAGAAACAAATTCCTCTGATAAGATATATTACAAAGTTTTTTTATTTTCACATCTATAACTGATTTATGGAAAAAAATAATAATTAAATTAATTTTTAAAGGGGGAACTTGGGAAAACTGTTCTCGTGGCCAAGGGGGGGGGTCATACATTTATCACCTCTCCTGTGAATGTTATTCTTTAACCCTTTGGCGATGCACTCTGTACATGTACGGTGGACGTAAGTGCTTACTGTATGGAGCAGGCTCAGGAGCTGAGCGTGCTCTATACATTACAGGTGCTGGCTGCAATATGGGAGTAACTGCTGCGACCAGAGCTAGCTCCGATCGCATAAATTTAACCTTTTAGATACTGCATTTAAGACATTAGGAACGGGGTTAAGGGGTGGTCAGTTCCCATTGCCATTGACGCCCTCCCTACACGTGATCCTAGCGTGTCGATGCAGCCAGGGACCTACTGAAGGCCCCTGTGTCCTCGTTTCTGCCTGCCATATTACTACACCTATTTACCAATACACTTTATACAGTTCATATTGTATAAGTGATCAAGCAATCGCAGGTTCAAGTCTCCTAAAATAACTAATTAAAAATGTAAAATAACATTAAACAATTCGCTAAATAAATAAAGCTTAAATCAACTTTTCCCCCAAACATGTGAAAATCCCCCAAAAAATAACAAAAATAACATACTTGGTGTCGCTGTGTGCGTAATCTACCAAATAATAAAATAGAAAAATATTGATTGCTAAAGATAAATAAAAAAACATAATGTCAGAATCACTTCTTCTGATCATGTCACCCCCCCCCCCCCCAAAAAAAAAGAGATCAAAAATTTGTATGGACCCTAAAATGGTACAAAACCAAAAATCACAAAACCTCGGGCTCACGAAAAGCAAGTCCTCCAAAAACTCTATCAAAAGTTATGGATCTTGGAAGGTGAGAAGAAAAAATAAGTGGAAAATTGAAAAATGGCGTTGTCTTCAAGGGGTTAATGACAGTGCGCAGTTTAGATCCGGGGCAGTGCAGCGCTCACCGACTCCTGACGACCTCACGGGCAAAAGGTTTATTATTTTTCTCTTAAAAGTTGAAATGCAGTGTAAATAGTAACCAGACAAAGGTTGTATTTACCAGTGGCGCGGGCTGCAGAGCCGGGACGTTGGAGAGCCGGGACGTTGCAGAACCGGGACGCCACAGCAGACAGTATGGACAGATATAACCCTGATGTGACGTCTACACCCCACACACATCATTTGGGATCTTCACGCCCTGGCCTGAGGGACATATAATGTACCGCCTCCCGAAACAGTTTTTGACAATGTTCAGACTCAAAAAAATTTATTTTTAATCACTATTTTTAATTATTTTGTGCTCCATGTTCTCTGTTCCTGTGTATGAGACAGAGAGGTTAAATCTGGAATTCCTGAGATGATGGGAGTGATACATTCTAAGAGGTTTTGTTGTGAGTTCCTGGGATCTGGGATAATGGGAGTGATATCTTCTGTGTGAGATAGGGAGATTACATGGTAAACTTTGGGAATCAGTAATGATGGGTGTGATAAATTGTGTGTGATACAGGGAGATTCCATAGTGACCCTCTGTGGACAGGGATGATGGGAGTAATAAACCTTGTGCACGACAATGCAACTGATTTTATCACTCAGAAAAAAATAACTCGGTGATATAATT
The DNA here is from genome assembly GCF_046119375.1 of Phyllobates terribilis. Classification (NCBI taxonomy): domain Eukaryota; kingdom Metazoa; phylum Chordata; class Amphibia; order Anura; family Dendrobatidae; genus Phyllobates; species Phyllobates terribilis. The sequence goes on along the minus strand of NW_027362768.1, from coordinate 158,589,004 downwards.
GGTGGGGATCCTTCCATGCATCAGTAATAGCTGGAAGCAAGACTGTCCTGGTGTCATATTGAAGTGTGACCACTAGGGGGCGGATATATTCTTTCACATTTGTCACCAGTTTTGAATGAGTAATTTCCTGCCCCGCCACCTGCAGCACATGTGATAATACCGTCTGATGCGTCGCACTAATATACAACATTACATTTGCGGTTGAGACATTTTCAGCTCTTCATTGAGACTTGTCAGAAGATGTCAGAACCCCACCAACCATTGCTTTATAGAGCACAGCTTAGAGACTTATTTATTTATTTTACTCACTTATATAGCGCCATTAATTCCACAGCGCTTTACACATATTATCATCACTGTCCCCATCGGGGCTCACAATCTACATTCCCTATCAGTATGTCTTTGGAGTATGGAAGGAAACCGGAGAACCCAGAGGAAACCCACACAAACACGGGTAGAACATACAAACTCCTTGCAGATGTTGTCCTTGGTGGGATTTGAACCCAGGACCCCAGCGCTGCAGTGCTAACAATTGAGCCTTATGTCCCATTCTCCCAATGACGTCATCTCATGACAGAGCGACTCTTCTCTTACCCATCCTGTAATATCTCTTAGGCTACGGCCCCACTATCAGTATTTAGTCAGTATTTTTTCTCAGGAGTGGGTGATAAATGCAGAATTAGTGACTTGTTTCTATTATACCTTTTCTCTGATTGTTCCTCATCTGGTTTTGGCTCCCACTCCTGAGAAAAAATACTGACCGAATACTGACCAAACACTGATAGTGGAGCTGTGGCCTAATATTGGTACCACCACAATAACAGAGGACGTCAGCCATGACTCTGTCCCTCCGCATAATGCAGGCTGCTGTCTTCTCCATGATTACAGAATTACGCTGCAGATTGATCTAAAAGCTATTTCCTGATATAAAAGCTTAGTTTCCTGTTTGAACCCTTAGGCCTCATTCACACATCAGTTTTGCACGTACGTCGCCTATCAGGATAAAAAGCGCACCCATTATTATCTATGGGCAGGGTCACAGGTCCTAGTTTTTATGGAATGAGAGTCTGTTTTTCATCTGAGTCGCGGATCAAACTCATCCATTCAAATCAATAGGTTTGTGAAAAAATGGATTTTCTGGATTGGTCCCACTTTCCTAAATTGCCCCATAATTGCCCCCAGTGCTGGACTAGGACTGAATGGGTTTTTTTTATTCACTGGCAGCAATGAAAGATCATGAAAGTGATGGAGACGACATGAAAAAAAACATTTTTAATTAAAGAATTGCAAAAATGGATTTTAGAAATGTACCTAGACTGTGCAATCATTCCACTGTAGTAAGAAGTGACGTTCTTGTATTCCAGCATGGGGCCCCTACGCGATAAGCTGGAGCAGCGGGGGCTCACAAACATAAGTTATATAATTGTTAATGACCAGAGCTTCTTGTCAAAGCTGATGCTCCCGGAGCTGAAGAGAAGAGCTCCGGCAGGGATACCCGTGTACGAGCAGCCGCCCAACCAGGAGGACGTGTGGGAGATCCTAAATGGAGGCAAGGACGACTTCCTGATCTACGACAGGTAGGTAACATGGCGGCCTAGGACTACCCAGGGACTGAATGACTGATATGTGGGACCACTGAGAGCATTCCCATAATTGTCCCTCCTGAGGCATCTGCAGATGTGTATCAGATAGAGAGCTGCCAGATATTTACGTCTTACTGCAGATACTGGGGGCACCATGCACTCAGCCGCGCCATTGTAATAATGATGATGACTGTATTTGTGTTTCTCAGGTGCGGCCGTCTCACCTTCCATATCCGCCTTCCTCTCAGCTACCTCCACTTTCCTTATGTGGAATCCGCCATCATCTCCACCTACTATGAAGATTATTGTCAGAACTGCAGCTTCTATGCAAACGTCACTAAAATGGTAAAAAAATATCATCTGATGCATATATCAGCAAAAATCTAACAGTGTAATGCTCAAAACTGCTAATTATGTCCTCACAGTAGTGATCAGATTGGTATAATAGGGCTGCACCTATATATTATATTTTCATAATAGCAATAATGCTCAATTCCTATCAAAATGATTCGCCCCTTCATGACCAGCACCTTTAATACTTTGTAGAGCCCCTCTGGCTGTTATAACCTGCTGCAGATGTGATGACCTGCTACACTGTTCCTGAGGAGTCTTAGCCTGGTCCTCATGGATAATAGCCTCTAGGTCACCTATATTCCTGGGTTTGTGAACAGCCTTCTTCAAATCCCACCACATATTTTTTAAGGGGTTTGGATTAGCCAACTGTGATGGCTGCTCCAGTATCTTACAAGGCTTCAGATCATTGTCCTGTTAGAAAGTCCAACGTCACCATTTAGCTTCCTCGCAGAAGGCATGATGTTTTCTCCTTGAATTTCCCGATACTTGATTGAATCCATCCCACCCATATTGCATGTTTCCAGTGCTAGTTGAAGCAAAGCAGTTCCACCGCATCACCAAGCCACCACCATGCTTCATCGTAGACATCACCAAACCACCGCCATGTTTTACTGTAGAAATCACTGAGCCACTGCCATGCTTAACTGTAGGCATCACCAAGACACTGCAATGTTTCATTGTAGGCATCACCGAGCCACCACCATGCTTCACTGAAGATATCATCGGGTTACCGCCATGTTTTACTGTAAGAATCACCAAGCCACTGCCATACTTAACTGTAGGCATCACCAAGCCCCCACCATGTATCGCTGTACACATTACTGTGCCCCCGCCATGCTTCGTTGTAGGTATCATTGAGCCCCCCCACCCTACTTTATTAAAGGAATCATTGAGCCACCACCATGCTTTACTCTAGGCATCATTGACCCACCACCATGCTTTACTTTAGATATCACCGAGCCACCGCCATGGTTCACTGTACATCACCAAGTCACCTCCATGCTTTACTGTAGGAATCACTGAGCCACCACCATGATTCACTGTAGGCAGGCTGTTGTTTTCAGCATGTGCTTCATTCTTCCTCCTCCAGACATATCACTGATCCTTAGGCCCAAAAAGTTCCAGTTTTGTTCCATCCCTCTACAGAACAGGATCCCCAAACTTCTGTGGCTTAGTTATGAGGTTTTAAGTATAAAGGAGTCGACTTTTATTGTGCTTTTGGTTAGTGGAGCTGTATGCATTAAGCCCCCATACACATTAGATGACTGTCAGTCATCACTCCCGCTCAGCCAAGCTGTTATGTTCTCTATGAGAAAGCCGCCTACTTACGCATCAGCCGGCGGCTTATCTCAGGGAGAACATGACCAATCGACATCTCCCCCAACTATCAGTCAGCTGGCGCTCCCCATACACATTAGACTGTAGGCCAAATACATCAATATCCACGGGTACGGCTGACCGGCATGGGCATGGAGACCGTCAGCGTTTAGTATGTACCTGGGGGTTGAATAATTTTGCCTTGAGCTGTAGTTATAATAGAGCTGCACAGATGCATTATATCATCATAGCAGTGACAATACAGAGCTGTATGCATTGGATTTTCTGTTTCTTCAATTTTCCCTAATTTCTTACAGAATGAAACATTGGGGAATAACACTACAGAAGTGAAGACAGAACAGAGTTCAGAGATGGGGAGCCAGGCTCCCGAAAAAGCCAAAAGCAATATAAATACACCCAGTGACCGTCGTATTAATGACCACCGAGAGGGAAACCACGAGCATCAACCAAGGGAGGGAGAACGTCATGAAGCCATCAGTAATGATGGAGAACATCATGAAGCCATCAGTAATGATGGAGAAAGTCATCAACTAATGAAACATGGGGGAAAACATCATTAAAACCCCTAAATCTGAATAATATGTAATGATGACGACTATTAACCTCATCATCCAATCATCACTGAGGCGTATTCTCCAATCATCTGAGAATGCCGGAATCCACTGAAAATGATCTAATGTGTACGGCCGTATGTACTATCATCCAAAAAGTGATGACCAACCATAACCCTCATCATTTAGTCATTAGTGACTAAGTCTATATCTCATCATCCAATCAACAAATCACAACTACTACAAGGCTGATAGGAAGAGGCTCGCAGAGCTCAAGTCCCCTCTTTTCCGGCATAATTTTCTGCTTTTTAGTGATATTGCATCTTTAATATTTGCACCTTATCCTCTATACATTTTGCGCCACTTTTTGACTTTCTTTTTTATGACTTTTTTGGATTTCCCCTCAACAACTTTACTTTATCCAGATCTTTTTAGACTGATTCTTGATATGTGACGTTGTCATATGTTTCATTTTTCAGGCGCATCTCACTCCAGGTAGGGACTGGATTCTGATGTAGTTTTTAATTTGGAGCATTTTTATAGGCAAATGTGCAACTTAACGGATTTGCGAATTTTTAGCACAAAAAATCCTTGAAAAGTCGCACGTTTGTCTAAAATTGGTTGCATGCAAAAATAAAGAGCATTTTTGATTTTGTTCCAAATCCATAAACCCCGTGAAATGTTTTGAAGCACTTGCTGCAAAAAAACTCAGCGGATCCCGCAAGACAAAAAAAAAAAAAAGTAAAAGTGATAAGTCGCAAATGATGAATCAGGGATTATTGGAATAATGAGAACTATTGAGATTCTACAAGGGCCATGCATCTAGAAACTCCTTGGATTGGTTAGAAAGAAGATGTTGAACAGGAGTGGCCAGAGCCAAGCCTCTATTAAAGGAGTTGTCCAGGACTATAATAGAGAGGACCCTTCCTTCAGATAGGTAACCGATATCAAATTGGTGGGGGTGTGACATCTGGGGACCCTGTGATCATCACCTGCTAGGGGGTCTCATGGCAAACCAGAGGTGCACAGAGTACTGAGCTAGAACTGCACAGCGCCATACATTGTGTAGTGGCAGTTCTCGGGTACTGCAGTTCATTTCCTTTTGAAGATGTTCTGCAGTACCCAGGAACGGCCACTACATAGTGTATGGAGCTGTCTAGTTCTGGCTCTGTAAATTGCCGTCTTCTGATCACCACTGATCAGTGGGGGTGCCAAGTGTCAGACCCCCCACCCATCTTATATTGATACCTATTTTATTTACAGTCACTGACGTGTGGACCTGGCCTCTCCGTGATAAATGCTACTGTACAGTATCGTGACATCTCTTAAGACTTCATGTCCTAACTCAATGGACCTGATTGTTTTTTGCAATTGATCCTTTTTTTTGCCTAGATTTTGGTGTTTTGTTTTTGTTTTTGTTTTTTCTTTTTGTTCTTTTAATTTGTGCCTTATCTAAAGTATATTTTATGTTTGTTTGTGTATTTTTTTTTAATGTTCGCCATGTTCATTATGTACAAAGATTATTTCGGTTGATTCAACAATTGTGACTTTTTTAAAAAGTTACAAAATGTTATGCTCAAATGCACTCTACAGTCATGGCCAAAAGTTTTGAGAATGACACCAAAATGATATTTTCCCATGATCTGCTGGCCTCTGGTTTTTATTAGTGTTTGTCTGATGTTTATATCACATACAGAAATATAATTGCAATCATATTATGAGTACCAATAGGTTATATTGACAGTTAGAATGAGTTAATGCAGCAAGTCAATATTTGCAGTGTTGCCCCTTCTTCTTCAAGACCTCTGTAATTCTCCCTGGCATGCTCTCAATCAACTTTTGGACCAAATCCTGACTGATAGCAGTCCATTCTTGCATAATCAATGCTTGCATTTTGCCAGAATTTGTTGGTTTTTGTTTGTCCACCCGTCTCTTGATGATTGACCACAAGTTCTCAATGGGATTAAGATCTGGGGAGTTTCCAGGCCATGGACCCAAAATCTCTATGTTTTGTTCCATGAGCCATTTAGTTATCACCTTTGCTTTATGGCAAGGTGCTCCATCATGCAGGAAAAGGCATTGTTGGGCGCCAAACTGCTCTTGGACGGTTGGGAGAAGTTGCTCTTGGAGGACATTCTGGTACCATTCTTTATTCATGGCTGTGTTTTTAGGCAAGACTGTGAGTGAGCCGATTCCCTTGGCTGAGAAGCAACCCCACACATGAATGGTTTCAGGATGCTTTACAGTTGGCATGAGACAAGACTGGTGGTAGCGCTCACCTCTTCTTCTCCGAATAAGCTGTTTTCCAGATGTCCCAAACAATCGAAAAGGGAATTCATCAGAGAAAATGACTTTGCCCCAGTCCTCAGCAGTCCACTCCCTGTACCTTTTGCAGAATATCAGTCGGTCCATGATGTTTTTTCTGAAGAGAAGTGGCTTCTTTGCTGCCCTCCTTGAAACCAGCCCTTGCTCAAAGAGTCTCCGCCTCACAGTGCGTGCAGAAGCACTCACACCAGCCTGCTGCCATTCCTGAGCAAGCTCGGCACTGCTGGTAGTCCGATCCCGCAGCTGAAACAGTTTTAAGATACGGTCCTGGCGCTTGCTGGTCTTTCTTAGGCGCCCTGGAGCCTTTTTGACTACAATGGAAGCTCTCTCCTTGAAGTTCTTGATGTTGCGATAGATTGTTGACTGAGGTGCAATCTTTGTAGCTGCGATACTCTTCCCTGTTAGGCCATTTTTGTGCAGTGCAATGATGGCTGCTCGTGTTTCTTTAGAGATAACCATGGTTAACTGAAGAGAAACAATGATACCAAGAACCAGCCTCCTTTTAAAGTGTCCAGTGATGTCATTCTTACTTAATCATGACTGATTGATCGCCAGCCCTGTCCTCATCAACACCCACACCTGTGTTAATGGATCAATCACTAAAACAATGTTAGCTGCTCCTTTTAAGGCAGGACTGCAATGATGTTGAAATGTGTTTTGGGGGTTAAAGTTCATTTTCTGGGCAAATATTGACTTTGCGAGTACAGTAATTGCTGTTAAGCTGATCACTCTTTGACATTCAGGAGTATATGCAAATTGCCATTACAAAAAATGAAGCAGTAAACTTTAGAAAAATTACTATTTGTCTCATTCTCAATACTTTTGGCCATGACTGTATAGTCCTTCCTTCCCCCCCCCCCCCCCCCGGAGGGATTTTATGCAAGACAGGAATTTTTTTACAAATAATCTTGCAACATTTTATTAGCACATCCAACTTTATTTGTCCTAAAATACGCAACAAAAAAAGACAAAAATAAAGAGCATTTTCTATTTTTTGCAAAATCCATTAACCCTGTGCGCCATTTGAAAGAATTTGGCATTAAAAAAAAAATCATTGAAAATTGATTTAAAAAAACTCGCAAATGATGAGTTGGGACCATTGTATAGATACCGTCACAACATATGGAAATTATGTGGTTAAAAAAATGTTGAATTTGGAAAACGTCACTTATTGGAAAATAAAGGGTTACAATTATTCTATGAGCAAAAATGGAATCAACGAGAATTTTTTTTATAGGCAAAAATACTGTAAAAATATGTGCCCCCTCCATAGATGGAATGCAATTATCCAGTACTTGGTTTTTGAGAATTTGGGATTCTGTGGGTTCTAGTGACCGGTGTTTCTACCGCTGCCCATATTATTTGTAATGAAGCCGGATGATTAGGACTGGAATTAAAGGGAAACTCCAAAATTAAACAAAACTGTTTCCTGTTGTAATTATTAATGAAAAAAAAGTCTGAATAATTTGTGGCCGGCTAATCGTCTGGTTTGGCTCAGAGACTTCTCCATTATCTTGTCGGGATGTGGATGTGCTGCTCAAATTTAGTAGCAATGGCAGCAACGACTGGTGATAAGTGGCGCCAGCACAAGTACTGGCAGACACAGAGAGCGGGGTGGCTGCCACTTCTCTTGTTTGAGGGGGCATAAGAATATGGAGAGGGTAGGGGTCCTGGCACCGGCTTCCTGCCGCCTTTCGGGGTCCATTTCCTGGGGGAGCCATGTGTCCGGCTGATGAGAGCTATGTAATCTCTGTGTCAGGGAAGTGGTGGTCTCGGGTCACTCACAGGATGGGGGGCTGAGACAGGCGGGTCATGATGACAGGTCACCTCCGCACATCTGAGCCCAGCAGCAAAACCTAACAGGGCAGGAAATGAGAAGGAAATGAATGGAGCAGGAACATGCAGTGACCCCGAGAGCTGCTCCGACCAGGGGTGTACCCCCTAAACCCTAGGGGGGTCCGTATGAATAGACCAGTACTATTAAAGACCCGTGATATTGGGGGGCCCCATAGGAGACTTTGCATCAGTGCCCACAAGTTACTCCAATGGCTCCAATCCGTGAGGCATCGAGTGGAGCAAACTTTCTGCCCGACTCCAACAAACCTTGATGGTAAAAACTGTGGCGGTCGCAGTTGTGCGATTATGGAGCCACTGACACCTGTGATCCAACCTGGGGTCACAGAAGTCACAGGTCACTAATGGGAAAAATGGCTGCCACCCCCCTCCATACCGCAGCACAGAGCGAAACCATAGTAACAGCCACACAGCAGAAAATGGCCGATGAGGGGAAGACAGCGCTGTGTGCTCAGAGGACCACACAAGGCAGGATGAGATACACAGCTCAGCAGTCAGTATCACACAGGATAGGATTAGATACACAGCTCAGCAGACAGTATCACTCAGGATAGGATTAGATACACAACTCAGCAGACAGTATCACATAGGATAGGATTAGATACACAGCTCAGCAGACGGTATCACACAGGAGAGTATTAGATACACAGCTCAGCAGACAGTATCACACAGGATAGGATTAGATACACAGCTCAGCAGACAGTATCACACAGGATAGGATTAGATACACAGTAGACAGTATCACACAGGATAGGATTAGATACACGGCTCAGCAGACAGTATCACACAGGATAGGATTAGATACACAACTCAGCAGACAGTATCACATAGGATAGGATTAGATACACAGCTCAGCAGTCAGTATTACACAGGATAGGATTAGATACACAGCTCAGCAGACAGTATCACACAGGATAGGATTAGATACACGGCTCAGCAGACAGTATCACACAGGATAGGATTAGATACATGGCTCAGTAGACGGTATCACACAGGATAGGATTAGATACATAGCTCAGCAGACAGTATCACACAGGATAGGATTAGATGCGCAGCTCAGCAGACAGTATCACACAGGATAGGATTAGATACATGGCTCAGCAGACAGTATCACACAGGATAGGATTAGATACACAACTCAGCAGACGGTATCACACAGGATAGGATTAGATACACAGCTCAGCAGACGGTATCACACAGGATAGGATTAGATACATGGCTCAGCAGACGGTATCACACAGGATAGGATTAGATACACAGCTCAGCAGACAGTATCACACAGGATAGGATTAGATGCGCAGCTCAGCAGTCAGTATTACACATAATAGGATTAGATACACAACTCAGCAGACGGTATCACACAGGATAGGATTAGATACACAGCTCGGCAGACGGTATCACACAGGATAGGATTAGATACATGGCTCAGCAGACGGTATCACACAGGATAGGATTAGATACACAGCTCAGCAGACAGTATCACACAGGATAGGATTAGATGCGCAGCTCAGCAGTCAGTATTACACATGATAGGATTAGATGCATAGCTCAGCAGAAAGTATCACACATGATAGGATTAGATACATAGCTCAGCAAACAGCATCACACAGGATGCGATTAGATACACGGCTCAGCAGACGGTATTACACAGGAAAGGATTAGATACACAGCTCAGCAGACAGTATTACACAGTATAGGATTAGATGCACAGCTCAGCAAACAACATCACACATAATTGTATTAGATACACAGCTCTGCAGACGGTATTACACATGATAAGATTAGATACACAGCTCAGCAAACAATATCACATATGCTAGGATTAGATACAGCAACCCAGAAGACAGTATCACACATGATAGGATTAGATACATGGCTCAGCAGACAGTATCACACAGAATAGGATTGATACATGGCTCGGCAGACAGTATCACACAGGATAGGATTATATACATACCTGTAGCTCTGCATACGGTATTACACATGATAAGATTAGATACACAGCTCAGCAGACAGTATCACTCAGGATATGATCAGATACACTGCTCAGCAGAGGGTATCACACAGGATAGGAATTAGATACATGGCTCAACAGACGGTATCACACAGGATAATATTAGATACACGGCTCAGTAAACAGTATCACAAAGGATAGGATTAGATACACAGCTCAGCAGACAGTATCACACAGGATAAGATTGGATACAGCAAACGGTATCAAACATGTACAAATTAGATACACAGCTCAGCAGTCAGTATCACACATGATAATTAGATGCATAGCTCAGCAGACAGTATCACACATGATAGGATTAGATATACAGCTCAGCAGACAGTATCACTCAGGATAGGATTAGATACACAGCTCAGCAGACAGTATCACACATGATAGGATTAGATACACAGCTCAGCAAACAGCATCACACAGGATACGATTAGATACACGGCTCAGCAGACGGTATTACACAGGAAAGGATTAGATGCACAGCTCAGCAAACAACATCACACATAATTGTATTAGATACACAGCTCAGCAGTCAGTACCACATAGGATAGGATTAGATACACTGCTCAGCAGACAGTATCACACGATAAGATTGGATACAGCAAACAGTATCACACATGTACAAATTAGATACACAGCTCAGCAGTCAGTATCACACATGATAATTAGATGCATAGCTCAGCAGACAGTATCACACATGATAGGATTAGATACACAGCTCAGCAAACAGCATCACACAGGATGCGATTAGATACACGGCTCAGCAGACAGTATTACACAGGAAAGGATTAGATACACAGCTCAGCAGACAGTATTACACAGTATAGGATTAGATGCACAGCTCAGCAAACAACATCACACATAATTGTATTAGATACACAGCTCTGCAGACGGTATTACACATGATAAGATTAGATACACAGCTCAGCAAACAATATCACATATGCTTGGATTAGATACAGCAACCCAGAAGACAGTATCACACATGATAGGATTAGATACATGGCTCAGCAGACAGTATCACACAGAATAGGATTGATACATGGCTCGGCAGACAGTATCACACAGGATAGGATTAGATACACAACTCAGCAGACAGTATCACTCAGGATATGATCAGATACACTGCTCAGCAGACGGTATCACACAGGATAGGATTAGATACACAGCTCAGCAGACAGTATTACACAGTATAGGATTAGATACACAGCTCAGCAGACAGTATCACACAGGAAAGGATTAGATGCACAGCTCAGCAAACAACATCACACATAATTGTATTAGATACACAGCTCAGCAGACAATATCACATATGCTAGGATTAGATATAGCAACCCAGAAGACAGTATCACACATGAAAGGATTAGATACACTGCTCAGCAGACAGTAATACACAGAATAGGATTGATACATGGCTCGGCAGACAGTATCACACAGGATATGATTAGATACACAGCTCAGCAAACAGTATCACACAGGATAGGATTAGATACACAGCTCAGCAGACAGTATCACACAGGATAAGATTAGATACACAGCTCAGCAGACAGTATCACACAGGATAGGATTAGATGCACAGCTCAGCAGACAGTATCTCACATGATAGGATTAGATACACAGTGCAGCAGACAGTATCACACAGGATAGGATTAGATACACAGCTCAGCAGACAGTATCACTCAGGATAGGATTAGATACACAGCTCAGCAGACAGTATCACTCAGGATAGGATTAGATACACAGCTCAGCAGACGGTATCACACAGGATAGGATTAGATACACAGCTCAGCAGACAGTATCACACAGGATAGGATTAGATACACAGCTCAGCAGACAGTATCACACAGGATAGGATTAGATACAAAGCTCAGCAGACAGTATCACACAGGATAGGATTAGATACACAGCTCAGCAGACAGTATCACACAGGATAGGATTAGATACACAACTCAGCAGACAGTATCACACAGGATAGGATTAGATACACAGCTCAGCAGACAGTATCACACAGGATAGGATTAGATACACAACTCAGCAGACAGTATCACACAGGTTAGGATTAGATACACAGCTCAGCAGACAGTATCACACAGGATAGGATTAGATGCACAGCTCAGCAGACAGTATCTCACAGGATAGGATTAGATACACAGTGCAGCAGACAGTATCACACAGGATAGGATTAGATGCACAGCTCAGCAGACAGTATCACACAGGATAGGATTAGATACACAGTGCAGCAGACAGTATCACACAGGATAGGATTAGATGCACAGCTCAGCAGACAGTATCACACAGGAGAGGATTAGATACACAGTGCAGCAGACAGTATCACACAGGATAGGATTAGATACACAGCTCAACAGACAGTATCACACAGGATAGGGTTAGATACAGCACACAGTATCACACAGGATAGGATTAGATGCACAGCTCAGCAGTCAGTATCACACAGGATAGGATTAGATACACAGCTCAGCAGACAGTATCACACAGGATAGGATTAGATACACAGCTCAGCAGTCAGTATCACACAGGATAGGGTTAGATACACAGTGCAGCAGACAGTATCACACAGGATAGGATTAGATGCACAGCTCAGCAGACAGTATCACACAGGAGAGGATTAGATACACAGTGCAGCAGACAGTATCACACAGGATAGGATTAGATACACAGCTCAACAGACAGTATCACACAGGATAGGGTTAGATACAGCACACAGTATCACACAGGATAGGATTAGATGCACAGCTCAGCAGTCAGTATCACACAGGATAGGATTAGATACACAGCTCAGCAGACAGTATCACACAGGATAGGATTAGATACACAGCTCAGCAGTCAGTATCACACAGGATAGGGTTAGATATATGTATGAGATTATTTTTTCAGTGAAACTCAGGGATATTACATGATGGGAATGTAGTGATGTGTGTTTTCTGAGACTGTATCCCACATAATAGGCTTAGATACACTGACTGGGTCCATTGTGCTGAAGACCAGAGTATGAGTTTAAAATAACAGTAAACCTGTGAGAGATAAGGGAGAGAAAAGAATGGTGGCCAGGACAGAGGGGGCTCTCTACACAGGAAGGTCCTCAGAGCAGATAGCAGAAGTGGCCTGTAATGTCTGGGTCTGCTAGTGGGGTCATTCAGGGTCTCCATTCTACACCCCATGTGTACACACACAGGGACCACCCTCCCCAGCACTGAAGGATATGACATATGACATCCTGCTTGGAGGATGTGAGCTGTGGGGTGGGGGGATGTGGCTGCAAATCATTGTATCCCTGCCTGCCAGGCTGAGGACCCTCCAACCCCATGGAAGCGATGCAGAAATCATCATTCAGGGAAATAGTTCGGTAGCAATAGATTGTGAACCCCTGAGAAAAGGGATGATGGGAGTGATTGATGCGTGTAAGATGGCGAGGTTAGATTGTGAGCTCCTGGGGACTGGAATAATGGGAGTAAGTCTCTACCCTCACCTACTGTATCCTCACCCATCCCTTGTAGATTGTGAGCCCTCGCGGGCAGGGTCCTCGCTCCTCCTGTACCAGTCGCCGTCACATTGTGTTCAAGATTATTGTAATTGTTCTTGTATTATACCCCCTTTTTCACATGTAAAGCGCCATGGAATAAATGGCGCTATAATAATAAATAATAATAATAATAAGTCTCAGTTCACAGGAAAAAATTTCTACGTGTGATGAAATGGTGAATAAATGCAACTCTGTCATTGGTTTTGGGGTTTTGTTTTTACAGTGTTCATTGTGTGGGAAAAATTGGTGGGATTCATGACTGTCTAGGTCAGTTCGATGAAAGTGTCCCCAGACATGCATCAATTTTTTTTTTTTATTTAAAGAGAATCTGTCAGTAGGATCAACCCTCCTAAGCCGTCTATAAGGCCATGCAGGTCATAGGAAGCTGAATAAAATGATACCTTGATATCTGCAATCCGATGTCTTATTCCAGAGAAATATCCGTTTTTCTTATATGTAAATCAGCTGTTAAGATCTATGGGAGGGACATAGATCTTCCCAAGAATCTGTCTCCAGGACGTATTGTAAATAAAAGGGGTGTTACCAGTGTGAGACATGTAGATCAGGAGAGCAGACTGACAGTCATTACATGTCTCACACGCCTCATTTCATTCACTATAAGCTCTGGAGGCAGATTCTCGGAGAGACCTATATCCGGCCCATAGATCTTAACAGATAATTTACATCTTAAGAAAAATTTGGATTTCTCTGGAATAAAACATCGGATCACAGATATCAAGTTATCATTTTATTCCACTTTCTATGATCAGCATGCTTATATAGACGGCTTAGGATGGTTTATCCTACTGACAGATTCCCTTTAAGCAACTTTTATTTTTTTGTTCATGGGGCTGAGAGCTTGTTTTTAGCGCAGGAGCTGATGTTTTTATTCATGTCAATTTTGTGTACATACGATGCTTTGATCGCTTATTATTTCATTTTTAGGGAGCTGAGGTTTGGAGCAATCTCCCTGTCAAAAGCTTAGTGCAAATGACAAGTACCGAGAAGAAGTGTTGTAGGCAAAGAGCAGTCACCAAATATTGATGTGATTTCGATTTCTCTTTTATTCATTCACTTTGCATTTTGTTAATGGATAAACTATTAACATTTCTATTTTCTAAAGCTTCTTGCTGTGCAGCATTTTTTCCACAACTGCCTAAAACTTTTGCACAGCACTGTATATAGTAGGTGACATATGGGGGCCCTGGTCCATATACTATATAGGGGCTCAGGAGCGTTCATTTACACTCCCGTATGTTACTATTCACAAACGTGTCTGTAGGACGATCTGGACTCACAGCAGTGGCGTTCCCGTGTCTCCAGCGCTCAACCTCATTACAATATTTACACGCCACATATGTGACTACTTAACCGACAAGTGGCAAACACATTTTACCAGCATTGAAGTGACATGTGGCCTCATTATACAAACACGAGACCCGTGACGTCACCTCCTTGATAAGGAAAAAAGAAATAAATGAGATGATTTCACTCCATTTAGTTGTTACTTTGATTTCCTGCATGTGTAACAGAAGCTTGGTGACAACCACTGTTTGCTGCCACTACAGAATCCAAAAAGATTGTGATAGATCTACAATTTATAAAGCTATATATATAGTATATCCGGTGCTTTATATATACTCGGTACTGTATATATGTAAAGTATACCTGATGCTGTATATATGTATAGTATACACGGTGATTGTATATACCCAGTGCTGTATATACTGTATGTACACACGTGGTCAAAATTGTTGGCGCCCCTCGTTTAATGAAAGAAAAACCCACAATGATCACAGAAATAACTTGAATCTGACAAAAGTAATAATAAATTAAAAATCTATGAAAATGAACAAATGAAAGTTAGACATTGCTTTTCTGCTTCCACAGAATTTTTAAAAAATAAACTCATGAAATCGGCCGGGACAGAAATGATGGTTCTTCTTAACTTAATATTGTGTTGAACAACCTTTTGAGGCAATCACTGCAATCAAACGATTCCTGTAACTGTCAATGAGACTTCTGCACCTCTCGACAGGTATTTTGGCCCACTCCTCATGAGCAAACTGCTCCAGTTGTCTCGTGGTTGAACGTTGCCTTTTCCAGACGCCATGTTTCAGCTCTTTCCAAAGATGCTCAATAGGATTTAGGTCAGGGCTCAAAGAAGCCACTTCAGAATAGTCCAATGTTTTCCTCTTAGCCATTCTTGGGTGTTTTTAGCTGTGTGTTTTGGGTCATTATCCTGTTGCAAGACCCATGACCTGCGACTGAGACCAAGCTTTCTGACACTGGGCAGCACATTTCTCTCTAGAATCTCTTGATAGTCTTGAGATTTCATTGTACCCTGCACAGATTCAAGACACCCTGTGCCAGATGCAGCAAAGCAGCCCCAGAATATAACAGGGCCTCCTCCATGTTTCACAGTAGGGACAGTGTTCTTTTCTTGATATGCTTCATTTTTCAAGCAAAGTGAAACCCCTATCCTTGCTCTCTCCCAGCACCCCCGTCATTGCCATTCCCCATCCCCACCATTCTCATAATTGCTCTCCCCATCCTCATCATTGCTCTCCCCATCCCCATCATTGCTCTCCCCAGCCTCATCATTGCTCTCCCCAGCCCCACCCTCCCCATCATTGCTCTCCCCAGCCCCATCATTGCTCTCCCCATCCCCAACATCCCCATTATTGCTCTCCCCAGCCCCATCCTTGCTCTCCCCAGCCCCACCATTGCTCTCCCCATCCTCATCATTGCTCTCCCCATCCCCACCATCCTCGTCATTGCTCTCCCCATCCCCACCATTGCTCTCTCCAGCCCCATCATTGCTCTCCCCAGCCCCATCATTGCTCTCCCCATCATTGTTCATCCCAGCCCCATCATTGCTCTCCCCATCATTGCTCTCACCAGCCCCATCATTGCTCACCCCAGCCCCATCATTGCTCTCTCCAGTCCCATCATTGCTCTCCCCTGCCCCATCATTGCTCACCCCAGCCCCATCATTGCTCTTCCCAGCCCCGGCTGCACGGGCGGTAGGTCCGCCCCCGTATAGAATACCCGTTAATGTATATGTACCCTGTAATTTATACATACCAGGTGCTGCATATATACTTGATGGCCGGTGATTATATATACCTACCACTGTATATATGTACCCAGTATACCCGGTGATAATATATACACGGTGCTGTATATATCAAAACAAAAAAAATGAGCCAGAGCATAAGTTGGTATATGTGTAATGTGTAAGAGCACGTTCACACTGTGGCCATTTCACAGACAAAACCCAAGAAAAAGACAAACTGAGCATATACCCTGGAGTAAGTAAATTTTAATAGTACATGTAAATAACATAGGGTACTTAGTTAACACTATTTTGATCAAAAAAGCCTAAAATCAATCCCACTGCGACAAGGTGTACCCATTCGTTCCTATCCTGTCTCTAATATTTAGGCTATGTGCACACAAAGCGTTTTTAGTGCGTTTCTTTCGCTGCGAAAACGCATTAAAATCGTTTGTAATAGGTCTGCCATTTATTGCAATGCAAATCCGCATGTACTGTGCACATCATGCAGAAATTTCCGCTGCGAATTCGCATTGCGGTAAAACCCGCAGCAAGACCAATTCTAGTGCGATTTCACTCCGAAATCGCCGCCATTGACTTGCATTGGATTGCATAAGATCCGCATGACTACATGCGATTAATGCGCAGATGGTACCCGGGTCTAGAGAAGAGGAGACTCTCCTCCAGACCGGGTACCCTAGTACCTGTAAGTAAAAAAAAGAATTAAAATAAAAAATAACCTTATACTCACCTTCTGATGGCTCCCGCTCTGCTCCCGGCGTCACTGCTGGCTCCGTGGCGGGTACCGGTAATGTAAAAGGACCTTCCATGATGTCAGAAGGTGAGTATAAGGTTATTTTTTACGTTCTAATTCTTTTTTTTTTTAACATTATGTTGGTCACACAATATAAATCCATGCCGGTTGCATGGATTTATATTGTGTGACCAACTTTCAAGCACTTTTCCAAGTGATGCTAAAATTGCTTGTAAAAGTGCTTGACAAAAGAATGCGAAATCACATGCTAAAAACGCTTGACAAACGCTTGTCCCTGGCAGAAAAACCGCATGTAAAATCCGCATGCGTTTTTTCTGCCAGGGAGATGCAGAAACGCTCAGGAAAAATCAGGAGCATTTCTGCATCATGGGCACATAGCCTAAAACTTTAACATGTGTCAGCCGACCTCAATGTGAATAAGGGCAGAGCAGGATACAGGCCTGACTGTTCAGACACCAGTCCATGGGAAGCTATATATATAAAATACCTAGCTCAAAAAGGGGGGCCACACCCCTGTTTGAACAAAGTACAATAAACTACAGCAAGACCAAAAAAATGAGCCAGAGCATAAGTTGGTATATGTGCAATGTGTAAGAGCACGTTCACACTGTGACTATTTCACAGACAAAACTCAAAGATAAAAACAAACTGATCATTTATATGTATATATTTTTGTATACCATACTATCATACCTGGTGCTGTATATATACCTGGTGCTGTATATACTGTATGTATAGTATACCCGAAGCTCTATATAAACCTGGTGTTCTATATACGGTGGATATAAAATGTCTACACACCCCTGTTAAACTGCTCGGTTTTTTTGTCATGTAAAAAAGAAGACCAAGACCAAAAAGAATAATTTCAAAACGTTTTCCATCTTTGATGTCGCCCATGATCTGTACAATTCAATTGAAAAATTAACTGAAATATTTTTGAGTGGAAAAACAAAAATAAAGAACAAAAATCTTAAATATGCACAACCTTAAACAATATTGTGTTGAAGTCCCCTTTGAATTTATGACAGTATTCAGTCTTTTTGGGTCGGAGTCTATCAGCACATGGCACATCTAGAACTGGCACCTCTGGCCCCTTTTCTTTGCAGTAGCTCCACATCTGTAAGGGCATATCCTTTGTATAGCGCACTCTTCAGGACATCCACAAATTTTGAATTGGAATCAGGTCTGGGCTCTGGCTGTGACATTCCAAAACTTTGATCTTCTTCTGGTCAAGCCATTTTTTTGCTGATTTGGAGGTCGCTTAGGATTGTTGTCCTGAAAGGTGAAATTCCTCTTAATCTTCAGATTTTTTTAGATTAGAGTCCTAAAGGTTTTGTTACAAAATTGACTGATATTTGGAGCTGTTAATAGTTCACTTAACCTTGACTAAATCCCCATACCCAACTGCCAAAATAAAACCCCAAAGCTTAATGCTGCCTCCACCATGCTTCACTGTGGGTGTGGTGTTCTTTTGATGATACACAGTGTTGGCTTTGCGCTAAACATGTGTTTTGGAATTATGGCAATAAAATTCCACCTTAGTCTCATCAGGCCATAACACGTTTTCCCACATGCTTTTGGCAGACTTGATGTAGGTTTTGGCAAACCTTAGCCAGACTTAGATGATTTTCTTTGTAAGAAAAGGCTTTTGTCTTGCCACCCTATCCACAGGCTGGACATATGGAGAATATGGGAGATTTCTGTCACATACAGTACACAACCAGCACTTGCCAGAAATTCTTGCAGCTCCTTTAATGTTTTTTTAGCAGCCTCCAGACCAATTTTCTTCTTGGCAATTTAATAAATTTTCACTGTAAATGATGGCAGCTGTGTACTGACAACTATGTAACATGAGAGTAAATGTGATTGGTTAATTCTGAATACAACCATATCCACAATAATAGAAGGGTGTTCACACTTCTGCAACCACATTTATTCCCCCTTCCCTCAATGACTTCAGTTTGTTTCTTAATTGATTTGTACAGATTATGGGCGACATAAAAAGTGGAAAAAGTTCTGAAATTATTTTTCTTGGAATTATTTTTTACATGACAAAAACCTGGAATTTTTACAGGTGTGTATAGACTTTTTATATCCACTGTATTTATAGTATACCATACCCAATGATTATATATACCTGGTGCTGTATATATGTATAGTATACACAGTGATTTATACATAAACCCAGTGCTGGTGCTAAATATATACCCTGTGCTGTATATATAATTGGTGGTTATATATATCTGGGAATTTATATACCGCAACTTGTGCTGTACATATACCTGGTGATTATACATACCCGGTGCTGTCTGTATGTATAGTTTACCCATTGATTATATATGGTATACCCAGTGATTTATATACATACCTGGTGCTGTACATATATCTGGTGCTGTATATATGTATAGCAGTTGTAGGGAGAGGGAGATTTGAAAGCTTACTATGCTGCCAATGATCGTATCAATCTTTCAGCTGGAGACCGTCCTGTGGGTGCCGCACCCGTTGGTGATCACAGACATGAAGTGAAGGAAGGAGGATAAATTTGACACATTCCACCTTTTGCTGATGACGGCTTTGCACACTCTTGGCATTCTCTTGATGAGCTTCAAGAGGTAGTCACCGGAAATGGTTTTCACTTCACAGGTGTGCCCTGTCAGGTTTAATAAGTGGGATTTCTTGCCTTATAAATGGGGTTGGGACCATCAGTTGTGTTGTGCAGAAGTCTGGTGGATACACAGCTGATAGTCCTACTGAATAGACTGTTAGAATTTGTATTATGGCAAGAAAAAAAGCAGCTAAGTAAGGAAAAATGAGTGGCCATCATTACTTTAAGAAATGAAGGTCAGTCAGTCCGAAAAATTAACAGCAGCTCAGATTAGAGACCAGGTCAATGCCACACAGAGTTCTAGCAGCAGACACATCTCTACAACAACCGTTAAGAGGAGACTTTGTGCAGCAGGCCTTCATGGTAAAATAGCTGCTGAGAAACCACTGCTAAGGACAGGCAACAAGCAGAAGAGACTTGTTTGGGCTAAAGAACACAAGGAATGGACATTAGACCAGTGGAAATCTGTGCTTTGGTCTGATGAGTCCAAATTTGAGATCTTTGGTTCCAACCACCGTGTCTTTATGCGACGCAGAAAAGGTAAACGGATGGAACCTAGAATATAAGACATATTTTCAGTTGTTTCACACTTTTTTGTTAAGTATATAATTCCACATGTGTTAATTCATAGTTTTGATGCCTTCAGTGTGAATGTACAATTTTCATAGTCATGAAAATACAGAAAAATCTTTACATGAGGTGTGTCCAAACTTTTGGTCTGTACTGTATATACCCGGTGCTGTACATATATCCGGTGCTGTATATATATGTATAGTATACCGGGTGATTTCTATATATACCCGGTGCTGTACATATATCCGGTGCTGTATATATGTATAGTATACCCGGTGATTTATATATATACCCGGTGCTGTACATATATCCAGTGCTGTATATATATGTATAGTATACCCGGTGATTTATATATATACCTGGTGCTGTACATATATCCGGTGCTGTATATATATGTATTGTATACCCGGTGATTTATATATATACCTGGTGCTGTACATATATCCGGTGCTGGATATATATGTATAGTATACCCGGTAATTTATATATATATATACCCGGTGCTGTACATGTATCCAGTGCTGTATATATATATGTATAGTATACCCGGTGATTTATATATATATACCTGGTGCTGTACGTATATCCAGTGCTGTATATATATGTATAGTATACCCAGTGATTTATATATATACACCTGGTGCTGTACATATATCCGGTGCTGTATATATATGTATAGTATACCAGGTGATTTATATATATATATACCCGGTGCTGTACATATATCCGGTGCTGTATATACAGTGCCTACAAGTAGTATTCAACCCCCTGCAGATTTAGCTGGTTTGATAAGATGCAAATAAGTTAGAGCCTTCAAACTGCAAACGAGAGTAGGTTTTATGAACAGAAGCATAAATCTTACAAACCAAAAAGTTATGTTGCTCAGTTGAATTTTATTAAATTTTAAACATAAAAGTGTGGGTCAATTATTATACAACCCCTATGTTTAATATTTTGTGGAATAACCCTTGTTTGCAATTACAGCTAATAATCGTCTTTTATAAGACCTGATCAGGCCGGCACAGGTCTGTGGAGTTATCTTGGCCCACTCCTCCATGCAGATCTTCTCCAAGTTATCTAGGTTCTTTGGGTGTCTCATGTGGACTTTATTCTTGAGCTCCTTCCACAAGTTTTCAATTGGGTTAAGGTCAGGAGACTGACTAGGCCACTCCAACACCTTGACTTTTTCCCTCTTGAACCAGGCCTTGGTTTTCTTGGCTGTGTGCTTTGGGTCGTTGTCTTGTTGGAAGATGAAATTACGACCCATCTTAAGATCCTTGATGGAGGAGCGGAGGTTCTTGGCCAAAATCTCCAGGTAGGCCGTGCTATCCATCTTCCCATGGATGCGGACCAGATGGCCAGGCCCCTTGGCTGAGAAACAGCCCCACAGCATGATGCTGCCACCACCATGCTTGACTGTAGGGAGGGTATTCTTGGGGTCGTATGCAGTGCCATCCAGTCTCCAAACGTCACGTGTGTGGTTGGCACCAAAGATCTCGATCTTGGTCTCATCAGACCATTGAACCTTGAACCAGTCTGTCTCAGAGTCCTCCAAGTGATCATGAGCAAACTGTAGACGAGCCTTGACATGACGCTTTGAAAGTAAAGGTACCATACAGGCTCGTCTGGAACGGAGACCATTGCGGTGGAGTACGTTACTTATGGTATTGACTGAAACCAATGTCCCCACTGCCATGAGATCTTCCCGGAGCTCCTTCCTTGTTGTCCTTGGGTTAGCCTTGACTCTTCGGACAAGCCTGGCCTCGGCACGGGAGGACACTTTCAAAGGCTGTCCAGGCCGTGGAAGGCTAACAGTAGTTCCATAAGCCTTCCACTTACGGATGATGCTCCCAACAGTGGAGACAGGTAGGCCCAACTCCTTGGAAAGGGTTTTGTACCCCTTGCCAGCCTTGTGACCCTCCACGATCTTGTCTCTGATGGCCTTGGAATGCTCCTTTGTCTTTCCCATGTTGACCATGTCTGAGTGCTGTTCACAAGTTTGGGGAGGGTCTTAAATAGTCAGAAAAGGCTGGCAAAAGAGATCTTTAATCCACACATGTGAAGCTCATTATTCTTGGTGCCTGAACTACTTCTTAATACTTTAGGGGGACCAAACAGAATTCTTGTGGTTTGAGGGGTTGAATAATAAATGACACTCTGAATTAACTTTTAACGTTTTTAAAAAAAAAAAAAAAAAAAAAATTTGCTGCAGTGCATTTCCCACTTCCAGGCTGATCTACAGTACAAATGTCACAATGCCAAGTTAATTCCGCATGTGTCAGCCAGCTAAATCTGCAGGGGGTTGAATACTACTTGTAGGCACTATATACAGTACAGACCAAAAGTTTGGACACACCTTCTCATTTAAAGATTCTGCATTTTCATGACTATGAAAATTGTACAATCACACTGAAGGCATCAAAACTATGAATTAAAACATGTGGAATTATATACTTAACAAAAAAATGCGAAACAACTGAAAATATGTCTTATATTCTAGGTTCTTCAAAGTAGCCACCTTTTGCTTTGATGACTGCTTTGCACACTCTTGGCATTCTCTTGATGAGCTTCAAGAGGTAGTCACCGGAAATGGTCTTCCAACAATCTTGAAGGAGTTCACAGAGATGCTTAGCACTTGTTGGCCCTTTTGCCTTCACTCTGCGGTCCAGCTCACCCCAAACCATCTCAATTGGGTTCAGGTCTGGTGACTGTGGAGGTCAGGTCATCTGGCGTAGCACCCCATCACTCTCCTTATTGGTCAACAAGCCCTTACACAGCCTGGAGGTGTGTTTGGGCTCATTGTCCTGTTGAAAAATAAATGATGGTCCAACTAAACGCAAACCGGATGGAATAGCATACCGCTGCAAGATGCTGTGGTAGCCATGCTGGTTCAGTATGCCTTCAATTTTGAATAAATCCCCAACAGTGTCACCAGCAAAGCACCCCCACACCATCACACCTCCTCCTCCATGCTTCACGGTGGGAACCAGGCATGTAGAGTCCATCCGTTCACCTTTTCTGCGTTGCACAAAGACACGGTGGTTGGAACCAAAGATCTCAAATTTGGACTCATCAGACCAAAGCACAGATATCCACTGATCTAATATCCATTCCTTGTGTTCTTTAGCCCAAAAAAGTCTCTTCTGCTTGTTGCCTGTCCTTAGCAGTGGTTTCCTAACAGCTATTTTACCAT
The DNA here is from genome assembly GCF_046119375.1 of Phyllobates terribilis. NCBI lineage: Eukaryota > Metazoa > Chordata > Amphibia > Anura > Dendrobatidae > Phyllobates > Phyllobates terribilis. The sequence goes on along the minus strand of NW_027362768.1, from coordinate 158,565,249 downwards.
GAAGACCTGCTGCACAAAGTCTGTAGAGATGTGTCTGCTGCTAGAACTCTGTGTGGCATTGACCTGGTCTCTAATCTGAGCTGCTGTTAACCTGCGATTTCTCAGGCTGGTGACTTGGATAAACTTATCCTCAGAAGCAGAGGTGACTCTTGGTCTTCCTTTCCGGGGCGGTCCTCATGTGAGCCAGTTTCTTTGTAGCGCTTGATGGTTTTTGCAACTGCACTTGGGGACACTTTCAGAGTTTTCCCAATTTTTCGCACTGACTGACCTTCATTTCTTAAAGTAATGATGGCCACTCATTTTTCTTTACTTAGCTGCTTTTTTCAAGCCATAATACAAATTCTAACAGCCTATTCAGTAGGACTATCAGCTGTGTATCCACCTGACTTCTGCACAACACAACTGATGGTCCCAACCTCATTTATAAGGCAAGAAATCCCACTTGTTAAACCTGACAGGGCACACCTGTGAAGTGAAAACCATTTCCGGTGACTATCTCTTGAAGCTCATCAAGAGAATGCCAAGAGTGTGCAAAGCAGTCATCAAAGCAAAAGGTGGCTACTTTGAAGAACCTAGAATATAAGACATATTTTCAGTTGTTTCGCACTTTCCACATGTGTTAATTCATAGTTTTGATGCCTTCAGTGTGAATGTACAATTTTCATAGTCATGAAAATGCAGAAAAATCTTTAAATGAGAAGGTGTGTCCAAACTTTTGGTCTGTACTGTATGTATAGTATACCCGGAGATTTATATATATACCTGGTGCTGTGCGTATATCCGGTGCTGGATATATATGTATAGTATACCCGGTGATTTATATATATACCCGGTGCTGTACATATATCCAGTGCTGTATATATATGTATAGCATACCCGGTGATTTATATATATACCCAGTGCTGTACATATATCCAGTGCTGTATATATATGTATAGTATACTTGGTGATTTATATATATACCTGGTGCTGTGCGTATATCCGGTGCTGGATATATATGTATAGTATACCCGGTGATTTATATACGGTATATACCCGGTGCTGTACATATATCCAGTGCTGTATATATATGTATAGCATACCCGGTGATTTATATATATACCCAGTGCTGTACATATATCCAGTGCTGTATATATATGTATAGTATACCCGGTGATTTATATATATACCTGGTGCTATACGTATATCCGGTGCTGGATATATATGTATAGTATACCCGGTGATTTATATATATACCCAGTGCTGTACATATATCCAGTGCTGTATATATATGTATAGTATACCCGGTGATTTATATATATACCTGGTGCTGTACGTATATCCAGTGCTGTATATATATGTATAGTATACCCGGTGATTTATATATATACCCGGTGCTGTACATATATCCAGTGCTGTATATATATGTATAGCATACCCGGTGATTTATATATATACCCGGTGCTGTACATATATCCGGTGCTGTATATATATGTATAGTGTACCCGGTGATTTATATATATACCTGGTGCTGTACGTATATCCGGTGCTGTATATATATGTATAGTATACCCGGTGATTTATATATATACCCGATGCTGTACATATATCCGGTGCTGTATATATATGTATAGTATACCCGGTGATTTATATATATACCCGGTGCTGTACATATATCCGGTGCTGTATATATATGTGTAGTATACCCGGTGATTTATATATATACCTGGTGCTGTACATATATCGGGTGCTGTATATATATGTATAGTATACCAGGTGATTTATATATATATACCCGGTGCTGTACATATATCCGGTGCTGTATATATATGTATAGTATACCCTGTGATTTATATATATACCCGGTGCTGTACATATACCCGGTGCTGTATATACTGTATATGTATAGTATACCCGGTGATTTATATATATACCCGGTGCTGTATATATATCCGGTGCTGTATATATATATGTGTAGTATACCCGGTGATTTATATATATACCCGGTGCTGTACATATATCCAGTGCTGTATATATATGTATAGTATACCCGGTGATTTATATATATACCCGGTGCTGTACATATATCCGGTGCTGTATATATATGTATAGTATACCCGTGATTTATATATATACCCGATGCTGTACATATATCCGGTGCTGTATATATATGTGTAGTATACCCGTGATTTATATATATACCCGGTGCTGTACATATATCCAGTGCTATATATATATGTATAGTATACCCGGTGATTTTTATATATACCCGGTGCTATATATATATGTATTGTATGCCCGGTGATTTATATATATACCTGGTGCTGTACATATATCCGGTGCTGGATATATATGTATAGTATACCCGGTGATTTATATACAGTGTGTAGCGCCGGCGTCCCTGCCCTCTGCTAGGCAGGGACGCTGTTCCCCTCACCTCTCTGCTCCGTGCCCGGCGTCCTCCTCCCGCTCTGCTGGCAGCGCGCGCTCCTTCCCGGCCACTGTGCTTAGGGCGCGCGCGCTCTCCCTCCCTCTTAAAGGGGCCGCGCGCGCCGTCCTAAGGAGTCCCCGGCCAATGGCCGGAGGACTTCACCATATATAAGGCACCTCCTCCAAAATGGAGGTGCCCGAGCAATGTTGTTGCACTGTTCACTACTCTGCTTCAGCCCTCAGGTCCCGTTGCCAGTTACCTGCCAGATACCTGCCAGATTCCTGCCAGCTTGCTGTCTTATTCCTGCCTGATTATCTGCTACCTGCCTGCTAGTCTGAGGTCCGACGGTCTGCCTTACTACTCCTGTCAGTCAGTCTAAGGACCAGCCTGTCCGCTCACCTGGGAGCGCACTTCAGCCACCTGCCTGCTTGCCTGAGGTCCGACGGTCTGCCTTCCAACTCCTGTCAGTCTGTCTATGGACCAGCTTGCCTGCTCACCTGGGAGCACACATCTGCTACCTGCCTGCTAGCCTACCTGGAGGCTCCGCCGTCACGTGCTGTGACCACCTGCCTGTCCAGTGACTCCTGCCCGCTCACCTGGGAGCGCTCATCTGCTGCCTGTCTGCTAGCCTACCTGGAGGCTCTGCCGTCACGTGCTGTGACCACCCGCCTGTCCAGAGACTTCTGCCCGCTCACCTGGGAGCGCTCATCTGCCGCCTGTCTGTTGGTCTTCCTGGAGGCTCCGCCGTCACATGCTGTGACCACCCGTTCATCCAGAGACTCTCGCCTGCTCACCTGGGAGCTCACGTCTATCATCAGCCGCCACAGGTCGTACCAACCCTTTACCCAGAGACTGCCCCGGTCACTTGCCGTGACCATCTGCCCGTTCATCCAGAGACTGCCCCGGTCACTTGCCGTGACCATCTGCCCGTTCATTCAGAGACTGCCCCGGTCACTTGCCGTGACCATCTGCCCGTTCATTCAGAGACTGCCCCGGTCACTTGCCGTGACCATCTGCCCGTTCATTCAGAGACTGCCCCGGTCACTTGCCGTGACCATCTGCCCGTTCATCCAGAGACTGCCCCGGTCACTTGCCGTGACCTCCAGCCCGTTCACTCAGAGACTGTCCCGGTCACCTGCTGTGACTTCCTGCCCGTCTTCCCTGGTCGCCACCCGCTCCCTTACAAGGACCGCCCCCTTGTATAGTAGCTCAGAGGTTCCGCCTCCCAGACCCGTTACAGTTTGCTTGGGCCATGGAACCCGGTGGCACCCAAGCTCCCTCGCTCTCGGACCTTTGTCATGAACTGTCCCGTCAAAGGTCCCAACAGGAGTCCATCCTGGGTCACCTGCGGAATGTCAATACTCGCCTGGACACTCTGACTGCTCCACCAGCAACCTCCGCCAGTGCCATGTCTCGCAATCCGGCAGCTCCGCTGCCCACTAATACCATGGTATCCTACCCCGGACCCCGGCTTTCTGCACCTCCTCGCTTCGGAGGCGACTCCGCCCAGGCTCGGGGCTTCATAAATCAGTGCACCCTGCACTTTGAACTATTGTCCCACCAGTTTAACTCCGACCGAGCCAAAATTGCATTCATCATGTCCCATCTCACCGGGGAGGCCCTGGCCTGGCTAAATCCTCTATGGGAGAGAGGAGACCCCCTGGTGTCCAACTTGCCTGCTTTTCTCACGGCTTTCCGGAAAGTCTTCGACGAACCCGGACGGAAGACCTCATCCGCATCATCACTGCTACGCCTCAGTCAGGGAAGTCTCACCGTGGGCCAATATGCCATACGGTTCCGTACCCTTGCCTCGGAGCTGGCCTGGGATAACGACGCTCTGGTATCCGTCTTCTGGGAGGGTCTGTCCGGCCGTATTAAAGATGAACTTGCCGGTCGGGACATCCCTACCACTCTCGATGACCTAATAACTCTTGCCACCCGGATTGACCTACGGTTCCAGGAGCGTGCCAAAGAGGTCACCCGTGAGAGGAGGTTACCACGTCTAGCTCCTACTTTTCAGAAACCCGTCACTCCCTCCGTCTCTACCCAGGTACACTCTCCTGAGCCTATGCAGGTCGACCAGACCAAGATGGTCAAAACCCGTCAGGACTTACGCCGTGCCGAGGGGAGCTGCTTCTACTGTGGCAGTAAGGAGCACCGGATCCGTACCTGCCCGGAGAGGTCGGGAAACGCCTGTGTCTAGGTTCGCTCAGAGAGGTCGACCTAGACAAGAATAAATCCTCTCCATCTCTGCTGTTGTCAGTCTCAATCGTCTGCGGGGAGAACCGTTATTTCGAACTAGCCCAACTTGACTCTGGAGCAGCCGGGAATCTTATTTCACAGTCCCTGGTAGAGAAATACCGCATCCCCACCAAACCTCTGGCTGTACCCTTGTCTGTTGCTGCCGTGGATGGGGGTCTCTTACCACGCCCCATCCAACTCATCACCGAATCCATTACTCTGCAGGTGGGAATGCTGCATTCTGAGAGTATCTCCTTTCATGTTCTGCCTGGACTCTCCCACGCCCTCTTGCTAGGCCTACCTTGGCTCCAGAGACATGCACCCGTGCTTGACTGGCAGACCGGAGAAGTCCTTCGCTGGGGACAGGACTGCCATAAGACCTGTCTGGTTCCCGTCCATCCCGTCCGTCCTTCTCCTACCCCAGCTAATCTACCTGGACTTCCGATTCCTTATTGGTCTTATGCTGATGTCTTTAATAAAAAGGAAGCAGAGACACTACCCCCTCATAGACCATACGACTGCCCTATCGACCTGTTACCTGGTACTACTCCTCCCCGTGGGCGTATTTATCCATTATCCGCTGCTGAGACCCGGTCGATGTCCGAATATATTGAGGAGAATCTGGCCAGGGGATTCATCCGGAAATCTACCTCCCCAGCGGGAGCAGGCTTCTTTTTCGTCAAAAAGAAGGACGGCTCTCTCCGTCCCTGTATAGACTATAGAGGCCTTAACCAGATCACGGTGAAGAATAAGTACCCCCTTCCGCTCATTCCGGAGTTATTTGATCGTCTGAGGGGGGCTAGAATCTTCACCAAACTGGACCTCCGTGGGGCGTACAACCTGGTTCGTATCCGTCAGGGGGATGAATGGAAGACGGCATTCAACACCCGGGACGGCCACTATGAATATCTGGTAATGCCCTTTGGTCTCTGTAACGCTCCTGCCGTCTTTCAAGAGTTGGTCAATGACATCTTCCGGGACCTTCTCTACTCCTGCGTAGTGGTGTACCTGGACGACATCTTGGTCTTCTCTCCGGATCTCCAGACTCACCGGAGGGACGTTCGTCAGGTCCTGCTCAGGCTCAGGCAGAATCACCTCTTCGCTAAATACGAGAAGTGCCTCTTTGAGCAGACCTCGCTTCCGTTTTTGGGCTACATTATTTCTCAGACCGGCCTACGAATGGATCCAGAGAAGCTGTCTGCCATCGAGAAATGGCCTCGACCGGAGGGGTTGAAGGCCATTCAGCGATTCCTGGGCTTCGCTAACTACTACCGCCTCTTCATACCACACTTCTCTTCCCGGACTGCCCCAATTTCCGCGCTCACCCGTAAGGGTACTAATCCCAAAGAGTGGCCGCCCGAAGCTGAGGAGGCCTTTCTTTCCCTAAAACAGGCCTTCTCTTCCGCCCCGGTGCTGCATCGCCCGGATGGCAACAAGCAGTTCTTCCTGGAAGTTGACGCCTCCTCCTCTGGAGCCGGAGCGGTACTTACTCAAAAATCATCTTCCGGGAGAATGGTAACTTGTGGCTTCTTCTCCAAACTCTTCTCCTCTTCTGAGCGCAACTATTCCATAGGAGACCGAGAGTTATTGGCCATCAAGCTGGCGTTGGAGGAGTGGCGTTACCTACTCGAGGGGGCTCTTCACCCGGTAATAATTTACACTGACCACAAGAACTTGGCTTACCTCCAGCATGCCCAGAGACTTAACCCGCGCCAAGCCCGGTGGTCCTTGTTTTTTGCTCGCTTTGATTTTGTTCTTCATTTTCGCCCGGCTGACAAAAACGTCAAAGCAGACGCCTTGTCCCGATCCTTTCTGGTGTCCGATCTCGAGGAAGAACCTAAACATATCATCGATCCCGCCAGAGTAATGCAGGTGGCTCCCGTGAGTCTAAATCGTCTCCCTCCCGGTAAGACGTTTGTTTCAGTACCTGATCGGAAGAAGATCCTACACTGGGGCCATTCGTCTAAACTAGCTGGCCACGCCGGTCAGAAAAAGACCCTCCAGCTTATTGCCCGGCACTACTGGTGGCCTACCCTGCACAAGGACGTAATAGACTTTGTTTCTGCCTGTGTGTCCTGCGCCCGCAACAAAGTCCCGAGACACCTGCCAGCCGGTCGCCTCCTTCCGCTTCCTGTGCCTGCTGCCCCCTGGCAGCATATTGCTATGGACTTCATAACTGATCTCCCCGTCTCCGCCGGTTGTACGGTCATTTGGGTGGTCGCTGATCGCTTTTCCAAGATGGCTCACTTTATTCCCCTGCCAGCCCTCCCGTCTGCACCCGAGCTGGCTAAAGACTTTATCCGCCACATCTTCCGTCTTCATGGCCTGCCCCTCCACATCATGTCGGATCGTGGGGTACAGTTCACCTCACGTTTCTGGAGAGCCACTTGTAAACTGCTAGACGTCACCCTGGACTTCTCTTCCGCTTACCACCCACAGTCCAATGGTCAAGTGGAGCGGATCAATCAGAACCTGACCAGTTACCTCCGGCACTTCGTTAATGCCCATCATTCAGACTGGGTGGATCTCCTACCATGGGCCGAGTTCTCTTATAACAATCACGAGAGCGAATCCTCCTCCAAATCCCCGTTTTTTGTAGTCTTCGGTCAGCATCCTCGGATTCCTTTTCCTGTCTCCACCTCTGTGGACAACCCGGCTGCGGAATCTCTCGTTAGCAAATTTTCCTCCATTTGGGAGAGTACCCGATCCGCACTCCTTCAGTCGTCCGAACGGATGAAAAGACACGCTGACAAAAAACGCCTGGATCCTCCACAATTTCGTCCTGGAGATAAAGTCTGGCTCTCATCTAAATATGTCCGACTCAAGATACCTTCTTACAAGTTAGGGCCTCGGTTCATCGGTCCTCTGGAGGTCATCAGTCAGATCAACCCGGTGGCCTATAAATTGAAACTCCCGGCCAACTTACGGATCCCTAACTCCTTCCATGTATCTCTCCTCAAACCTGTGGTACTTAACTCTTTTTCCAAGTCTACAGGTACGCCTCCTGCTCCGGTTTCTGCTGAGGACGAGTTTGAGGTAGAGAACATTCTTGCCACCAAAAGGGTAAGAGGAAAGACCTTTTTTCTAGTAGATTGGAAGGGGTTTGGTCCTGAGGAGAGAACGTGGGAGCCCCGGGAGAACATCCATGCCCCTCTTATCCTAGCTAAATTTCTGTCTGGCCTAAAAAAGGGGGGGCCTAAAGGGGGGGGTACTGTAGCGCCGGCGTCCCTGCCCTCTGCTAGGCAGGGACGCTGTTCCCCTCACCTCTCTGCTCCGAGCCCGGTGTCCTCCTCCCGCTCTGCTGGCAGCGCGCGCTCCTTCCCGGCCACTGTGCTTAGGGCGCGCGCGCTCTCCCTCCCTCTTAAAGGGGCCGCGCGCGCCGTCCTAAGGAGTCCCCGGCCAATGGCCGGAGGACTTCACCATATATAAGGCACCTCCTCCAAAATGGAGGTGCCCGAGCAATGTTGTTGCACTGTTCACTACTCTGCTTCAGCCCTCAGGTCCCGTTGCCAGTTACCTGCCAGATACCTGCCAGATTCCTGCCAGCTTGCTGTCTTATTCCTGCCTGATTATCTGCTACCTGCCTGCTAGTCTGAGGTCCGACGGTCTGCCTTACTACTCCTGTCAGTCTGTCTAAGGACCAGCCTGTCCGCTCACCTGGGAGCGCACTTCAGCCACCTGCCTGCTTGCCTGAGGTCCGACGGTCTGCCTTCCAACTCCTGTCAGTCTGTCTATGGACCAGCTTGCCTGCTCACCTGGGAGCACACATCTGCTACCTGCCTGCTAGCCTACCTGGAGGCTCCGCCGTCACGTGCTGTGACCACCTGCCTGTCCAGTGACTCCTGCCCGCTCACCTGGGAGCGCTCATCTGCTGCCTGTCTGCTAGCCTACCTGGAGGCTCTGCCGTCACGTGCTGTGACCACCCGCCTGTCCAGAGACTTCTGCCCGCTCACCTGGGAGCGCTCATCTGCCGCCTGTCTGTTGGTCTTCCTGGAGGCTCCGCCGTCACATGCTGTGACCACCCGTTCATCCAGAGACTCTCGCCTGCTCACCTGGGAGCTCACGTCTATCATCAGCCGCCACAGGTCGTACCAACCCTTTACCCAGAGACTGCCCCGGTCACTTGCCGTGACCATCTGCCCGTTCATCCAGAGACTGCCCCGGTCACTTGCTGTGACCATCTGCCCGTTCATTCAGAGACTGCCCCGGTCACTTGCCGTGACCATCTGCCCGTTCATTCAGAGACTGCCCCGGTCACTTGCCGTGACCATCTGCCCGTTCATCCAGAGACTGCCCCGGTCACTTGCCGTGACCTCCAGCCCGTTCACTCAGAGACTGTCCCGGTCACCTGCTGTGACTTCCTGCCCGTCTTCCCTGGTCGCCACCCGCTCCCTTACAAGGACCGCCCCCTTGTATAGTAGCTCAGAGGTTCCGCCTCCCAGACCCGTTACACAGTGCCTACAGTAGTATTCAACCCCCTGCAGATTTAGCTGGTTGACACATGCGGAATTAACTTGGCATTGTGACATTTGTACTGTAGATCAGCCTGGAAGTGGGAAATGCACTGCAGCAATTTTTTTTTTTTTTTTTTTAAAACCTTAAAAGTTAATTCAGAGTGTCATTTATTATTCAACCCCTCAAACCACAAGAATTCTGTTTGATCCCACTAAAGTATTAAGATGTAGTTCAGGCACCAAGAATAATGAGCTTCACATGTGTGGATTAAAGATCTCTTTTGCCAGCCTTTTCTGACTATTTAAGACCCTCCCCAAACTTGTGAACAGCACTCAGACATGGTCAACATGGGAAAGACAAAGGAGCATTCCAAGGCCATCAGAGACAAGATCGTGGAGGGTCACAAGGCTGGCAAGGGGTACAAAACCCTTTCCAAGGAGTTGGGCCTACCTGTCTCCACTGTTGGGAGCATCATCCGTAAGTGGAAGGCTTATGGAACTACTGTTAGCCTTCCACGGCCAGGATAGCCTTTGAAAGTGTCCTCCCGTGCCGAGGCCAGGCTTGTCCGAAGAGTCAAGGCTAACCCAAGGACAACAAGGAAGGAGCTCCGGGAAGATCTCATGGCAGTGGGGACATTGGTTTCAGTCAATACCATAAGTAACGTACTCCACCGCAATGGTCTCCGTTCCAGACGAGACCGTAAGGTACCTGTACTTTCAAAGCGTCATGTCAAGGCTCATCTACAGTTTGCTCGTGATCACTTGGAGGACTCTGAGACAGACTGGTTCAAGGTTCTATGGTCTGATGAGACCAAGATCGAGATCTTTGGTGCCAACCACACACGTGACGTTTGGAGACTGGATGGCACTGCATACGACCCCAAGAATACCATCCCTACAGTCAAGCATGGTGGTGGCAGCATCATGCTGTGGGGCTGTTTCTCTGCCAAGGGGCCTGGCCATCTGGTCCGCATCCATGGGAAGATGGATAGCACGGCCTACCTGGAGATTTTGGCCAAGAACCTCCGCTCCTCCATCAAGGATCTTAAGATGGGTCGTAATTTCATCTTCCAACAAGACAACGACCCAAAGCACACAGCCAAGAAAACCAAGGCCTGGTTCAAGAGGGAAAAAGTCAAGGTGTTGGAGTGGCCTAGTCAGTCTCCTGACCTTAACCCAATTGAAAACTTGTGGAAGGAGCTCAAGAATAAAGTCCACATGAGACACCCAAAGAACCTAGATAACTTGGAGAAGATCTGCATGGAGGAGTGGGCCAAGATAACTCCACAGACCTGTGCCGGCCTGATCAGGTCTTATAAAAGACGATTATTAGCTGTAATTGCAAACAAGGGTTATTCCACAAAATATTAAACATAGGGGTTGTATAATAATTGACCCACACTTTTATGTTTAAAATTTAATAAAATTCAACTGAGCAACATAACTTTTTGGTTTGTAAGATTTATGCTTCTGTTCATAAAACCTACTCTCGTTTGCAGTTTGAAGGCTCTAACTTATTTGCATCTTATCAAACCAGCTAAATCTGCAGGGGGTTGAATACTACTTGTAGGCACTGTATATACCCGGTGCTGTACATATATCCGGTGCTGTATATATATGTATAGTATACCCGGTGATTTATATATATACCCGGTGCTATACATATATCCGGTGCTGTATATATATGTATAGTATACCCGGTGATTTATATATATACCCGGTGCTGTACATATATCCGGTGCTGTATATATATGTATAGTATACCCGGTGATTTATATATATAGCCGGTGCTGTACATATATCCGGTGCTGTATATATATGTATAGTATACCCGGTGATTTATATATATATACCCGGTGCTGTACATATATCCGGTGCTGTATATATATCTATAGTATACCCGGTGATTTATATATATACCCGGTGCTGTACATATATCCGGTGCTGTATATATATGTATAGTATACCCGGTGATTTATATATATACCTGGTGCTGTACATATATCCGGTGCTGTATATATATGTATAGTATACCCGTGATTTATATATATACCCGGTGCTGTACATATATCCGGTGCTGTATATATATGTATAGTATACCCGGTGATTTATATATATATAGCCGGTGCTGTACATATATCCGGTGCTGTATATATATGTACAGTATACCCGGTGATTTATATATATACCCGGTGCTGTACATATATCCGGTGCTGTATATATATCTATAGTATACCCGGTGATTTATATATATACCCGGTGCTGTACATATATCCGGTGCTGTATATATATGTATAGTATACCCGGTGATTTATATATATACCCGGTGCTGTACATATATCCGGTGCTGTATATATATGTATAGTATACCCGTGATTTATATATATACCCGGTGCTGTACATATATCCGGTGCTGTATATATATGTGTAGTATACCCGTGATTTATATATATACCCGGTGCTGTACATATATCCGATGCTGTATATATATATGTATAGTATACCCGGTGATTTTTATATATACCCGGTGCTGTACATATATCCGGTGCTGTATATATATGTATAGTATACCCGGTGATTTATATATATACCCGGTGCTGTACATATATCCGGTGCTGTATATATATGTTTAGTATACCCGTGATTTATATATATACCCGGTGCTGTACATATATCCGGTGCTGTATATATATGTGTAGTATACCCGTGATTTATATATATACCCGGTGCTGTACATATATCCGATGCTGTATATATATGTATAGTATACCCGGTGATTTCTATATATACCCGGTGCTGTACATATATCCGGTGCTGTATATATATGTATAGTATACCCGGTGATTTATATATATACCCGGTGCTGTACATATATCCGGTGCTGTATATATATATGTATAGTATACCCGGTGATTTATATATATACCTGGTGCTGTACGTATATCCGGTGCTGGATATATATGTAAAGTATACCCGGTGATTTATATATATACCCAGTGCTGTACATATATCCGGTGCTGTATATATATGTATAGTATACCCGGTGATTTATATATATACCTGGTGCTGTACATATATCCGGTGCTGTATATATATGTATAGTATACCCGGTGATTTATATATATACCTGGTGCTGTACGTATATCCGGTGCTGGATATATATGTATAGTATACCCGGTGCTGTATATATATACCCGGTGCTGTATATATATGTATAGTATACCCGGTGATTTATATATATACCCGGTGCTGTACATATATCCGGTGCTGTATATATATGTATAGTATACCCGGTGATTTATATATATACCCAGTGCTGTATATATATCCGGTGCTGTATATATATGTATAGTATATCCGGTGATTTATATATATACCTGGTGCTGTACATATATCCGGTGCTGTATATATATATATGTATAGTATACCCGGTGATTTATATATATGCCTGGTGCTGTACATATATCCGGTGCTGTATATATATGTATAGTATACCCGGTGATTTATATATATACCCGGTGCTGTACATATATCCGGTGCTGTATATATATGTATAGTATACCCGGTGATTTATATATATACCCGGTGCTGTACATATATCCGGTGCTGTATATATATGTATAGTATACCCAGTGATTTTTATATATACCCGGTGCTGTACATATATCTGGTGCTGTATATATATGTATAGTATACCCAGTGATTTTTATATATACCCGGTGCTGTACATATATCCGGTGCTGTATATATATGTATAGCATACCCGGTGATTTATATATATACCCGGTGCTGTATATATATCCGGTGCTGTATATATATGTATAGTATACCTGGTGATTTATATATATACCCGATGCTGTACATATATCCGGTGCTGTATATATATGTATAGTATACCCAGTGATTTTTATATATACCCGGTGCTGTACATATATCCGGTGCTGTATATATATGTATAGTATACCCAGTGATTTTTATATATACCCGGTGCTGTACATATATCCGGTGCTGTATATATATGTATAGTATACCCGGTGATTGATATATATACCCGGTGCTGTACATATATCCGGTGCTGTATATATATGTATAGTATACCTGGTGATTTATATATATACCGGTGCTGTACATATATCCGGTGCTGTATATATATGTATAGTATACCCGGTGATTTATATATATACCCGGTGCTGTATATATATCCGGTGCTGTATATATATGTATAGTATACCCGGTGATTTATATATATACCCGGTGCTGTACATATATCCGGTGCTGTATATATATGTATAGTATACCCGGTGATTTATATATACCCGGTGCTGTACATATATCCGGTGCTGTATATATATGTATAGTATACCCGGTGATTTATATATATACCCGGTGCTGTACATATATGCGGTGCTGTATATATATGTATAGTATACCCGGTGATTTATATATATACCCGGTGCTGTATATATATCCGGTGCTGTATATATATGTATAGTATACCCGGTGATTTATATATATACCCTGTGCTGTACATATATCCTGTGCTGTATATATATGTATAGTATACCCGGTGATTTATATATATATATATATATATACCTGGTGCTGTACATATATCCGGTGCTGTATATATATGTATAGTATACCCGGTGATTTATATATATACCCGGTGCTGTACATATATCCGGTGCTGTATATATATGTATAGTATACCCGGTGATTTATATATATACCCGGTGCTGTACATATATCCGGTGCTGTATATATATGTATAGTATACCCGGTAATTTATATATATACCCGGTGCTGTACATATATCCGGTGCTGTATATATATGTATAGTATACCCGGTGATTTATATATATACCCGGTGCTGTACATATATCCGGTGCTGTATATATATGTATAGTATACCCGGTGATTTATATATATACCCGGTGCTGTATATATATCCGGTGCTGTATATATATGTATAGTATACCCGGTGATTTATATATATACCCGGTGCTGTACATATATCCGGTGCTGTATATATATGTATAGTATACCCGGTGATTTATATATATACCCGGTGCTGTACATATATTCGGTGCTGTATATATATGTATAGTATACCCGGTGATTTATATATATACCCGGTGCTGTACATATATCTGGTGCTGTATATATATATATAGTATACCCGGTGATTTATATATATACCCGGTGCTGTATATACAGTACAGACCAAAAGTTTGGACACACCTTCTCATTTAAAGATTTTTCTGTATTTTCATGACTATGAAAATTGTACATTCACACTGAAGGCATCAAAACTATGAATTAACACATGTGGAATCATATACTTAACAAAAAAGTGTGAAACAACTGAAAATATGTCTTATATTCTAGGTTCTTCAAAGTAGCCACCTTTTGCTTTGATGACTGCTTTGCACACTCTTGGCATTCTCTTGATGAGCTTCAAGAGGTAGTCACCGGCAAGGTCTTCCAACAATCTTGAAGGAATTCCCAGAGATGCTTAGCACTTGTTGGCCCTTTTGCCTTCACTCTGCGGTCCAGCTCACCCCAAACCATCTCGATTGGGTTCAGGTCTGGTGACTGTGGAGGCCAAGTCATCTGGCGTAGCACCCCATCACTCTCCGTCTTGGACAAATAGCCCTTACACAGCCTAGAGGTATGTTTGGGGTCATTGTCCTGTTGAAAAATAAATGATGGTCCAACTAAATGCAAACTGGATGGAATAGCATGCCACTGCAAGATGCTGTGGTAGCCATGCTGGGTCAGTATGCCTTCAATTTTGAATAAATCCCCAACAGTGTCACCAGCAAAGCACCCCCACACCATCACACCTCCTCCTCTATGCTTCACAGTGGGAACCAGGCATGTAGAGTCCATCCGTTCACCTTTTCTACATCGCACAAAGACACGGTGGTTGGAACCAAAGATCTCAAATTTGGACTCATCAGACCAAAGCACAGATTTCCACTGGTCTAATGTCCATTCCTTGTGTTCTTTAGCCCAAGCAAGTCTCTTCCGCTTGTTGCCTGTCCTTAGCAGTGGTTTCCTAGCAGCTCTTTTACCATGAAGGCCTGCTGCACAAAGTCTCCTCTTAACAGTTGTTGTAGAGATGTGTCTGCTGCTAGAACTCTGTGTGGCATTGACCTGGTCTCTAATCTGAGCTGCTGTTAACCTGCGATTTCTGAGGCTGGTGACTCGGATAAACTTATCCTCAGAAGCAGAGGTGACTCTTGGTCTTCCTTTCCTGGGGCGGTCCTCATGTGAGCCAGTTTCTTTGTAGCGCTTGATGGTTTTTGCAACTGCACTTGGGGACACTTTCAAAGTTTTCCCAATTTTTCGGACTGACTGACCTTCATTTCTTAAAGTAATGAAGGCCACTCGTTTTTCTTTACTTAGCTGCTTTTTTCTTGCCATAATACAAATTCTAACAGTCTATTCAGTAGGACTATCAGCTGTGTATCCACATGACTTCTGCACAACACAACTGATGGTCCCAACCCCATTTATAAGGCAAGAAATCCCACTTATTAAACCTGACAGGGCACACCTGTGAAGTGAAAACCATTTCCGGTGACTACCTCTTGAAGCTAATCAAGAGAATGCCAAGAGTGTGCAAAGCAGTCATCAAAGCAAAAGGTGGCTACTTTGAAGATCCTAGAATATAAGACATATTTTCAGTTGTTTCACACTTTTTTGTTAAGTATATAATTCCACATGTGTTAATTCATAGTTTTGATGCCTTCAGTGTAAATGTACCATTTTGATAGTCATGAAAATACAGAAAAATCTTTAAATGAGAAGGTGTGTCCAAACTTTTGGTCTGTACTGTATATCCGGTGCTGTATATATATGTATAGTATACCCGGTGATTTATATATATACCCGGTGCTGTATATATATCCGGTGCTGTATATATATGTATAGTATACCCGGTGATTTATATATATACCCGGTGCTGTACATATATCCGGTGCTGTATATATATGTATAGTATACCCGGTGATTTATATATATATACCCGGTGCTGTACATATATCCGGTGCTGTATATATATGTATAGTATACCCGGTGATTTATATATATACCCGGTGCTGTACATATATCCGGTGCTGTATATATATGTATAGTATACCCGGTGATTTATATATATATACCCGGTGCTGTACATATATCCGGTGCTGTATATATATGTATAGTATACCCGGTGATTTATATATATATACCCGGTGCTGTACATATATCCGGTGCTGTATATATATGTATAGTATACCCGGTGATTTATATATATATACCCGGTGCTGTACATATATCCGGTGCTGTATATATATGTATAGTATACCCGGTGATTTATATATATACCCGGTGCTGTACATATATCCGGTGCTGTATATATATGTATAGTATAACCGGTGATTTATATATATACCCGGTGCTGTACATCTGTGTACATTGAGCTCTGGGCTTTGACAGCTGCTGAGTGTCACATTCCTCCCCGGCTTCCTGGCCTTTCTTGTCACCAACCAATCAGCAGCCACCTTCCCTGCGCGTCCTTGAACACCGACCAATGAAATAGCAGTTTCTATGCGCGGCCGCGGGATGCAGCCAATGAGCGGATATATTCGCAGTGGTCGTGGACGCGCCGCGCGGGTCCGGCGCTCAGTCAGTCAGAGAGCTCAGAGCGGACATGGCGGAGGGTGAGAGAGCTCCGCCGCCGCCGCTCCAACTCCCCCCGGCCAAGCGGCTGTGCTCCCGGACCCGTCAGCCCCCCCAGCAATGTCCGCAGCAGCGAGGGGCCGCAGCCCGGCCGCTCTACCAGCCCGAGTCCCTGCTGGACTGCGCCGCCAAGGCGGTGGCGGAGAAATGGGCCTTCGAACGGGTGGAGGAGCGGTTCGAGCGGATACCGGAGCCTGTTCAGCGCCGCATCGTCTACTGGTCTTTCCCCCGCAACGAGCGAGAGATCTGCATGTACTCCTCCTTCCAGTACCGAGGCGAGGAGACGGGGGCCCCTGCCGGGGGGTCTATAGGAGGGGCCCTGGGGCCGGGCCAGAGCTCTACTCTTGCAGGCATCGGGGGTCCTGGGGCCCCGGGAACAGGAGGAGGCGAGGGGCTGCCATTCCGTCGTGGGATACGACTTCTGGAGAGCGGCTGCGTGGAAAACGTTCTGCAAGTCGGTGAGTGGCCCTAAGACTGTGCGGGGTGGGGGCCCCAGTGCTGGAGAAAGGGTGTATAGGTGTACTCAATGACCAGGAAGCCTGGACCAGGAACTAGCGAGTGTTGGGCCAGTTCAGGACCTTTTGTTGGATGCCAGAGTCTGGATAAGCTCCTGGTTGGGGGCCAGGACCCATTTAAGTTTCTGTTTGGTTGTAGGGACCCATTTAAGACCTTGATTGGTTGTAGGGACCCATTTAAGACCTTGATTGGTTGTCAGGATGCGTTTAAGACCATGGTTGGTTGTTGGGACCCATTTAACACGCTGGTTGGGGATACGGTATCAGTTTAGCATCCTAGTTGGGAACAGAATTAAATTCAGTCCCTGGTTTGATGTCGGGACACTTTAAGACCCTGGTTGGGTCTGGTAAACCATTTAAGACCCTGGTTGGTTGTTGAGACCCATTTAAGACCCTGGTTGGGGTACGGTATCAAATTCAGACCCTGGTTGGGGGACAGGACCAGTTTAAGATTTTGGTTGGAATGGGTTCAGGACCACGGATGAGTTCTGTGAATATGGATCCAGTTTAAGGTCTTGAGTGGACAATTTGCAGGTAATTGGTTCATCCCTTTCAGGACCACGGACAATTGACAGGCGCAGGTTCAAGCGTTGAGCGATGTGACAGGGAATGAAGGGCATTGGGCGAGTTCAGGGGCATTCTGTACGGCTTGGTTGGGCTTAGACAGGTCAGCGGCTCGGAACAAGGACAAGGGAATCTGATTGATTTGCTCATGAACATTCAGACCGTGGATGAGTAATGAGATATTCAGTTCTGTAAATGAGGTGTGGGACTGAGCCTGGGGACTGGTGAACTAATCACTGCTCAGGCTTCCTATAATCTCCCTGACAGGTTTCCCTTCAGAGCTTTCTGTCATGTGAACCTTTGATGCTGAATTTTGGAGATGTTGTCGTCTAGTGTCTGGATCAGTCCCGGATCTTCTGACCCTGTTAGACATAGTGTTCTTCTCTAAAATCTGTGAAATTGAACTTTCATTTAGAAAAGCCCATAATGTGGACTATTTCTGCATTTACCCTTTATTGTAGGGGGGGGGGGGCTCTGGATATAGGATAAAAATTGGAATGTAAATTTTGAAAGTTGAGACTTTTACATCAGTTCTGGCAGAGAAGATACATTCATGTTTATCATTTATGAATATTCATTATCTATATCTCCTTCCTATCTGATGATTTTGTCCTTGACATTTCATTATAAAGCTGTTACGGACGGATCTGCAGGTTGTATACTCGGGTCTACGGACAATGTATTTTTTTTATATAGTTACATTCTATCTATTTGTTGTTTTCTTTTCTATCTTTGCTACAATCTATTCGAATTTTCCTCTGAACCAATCACCCTCATCGTCCCCATCATCATTCTAATCATCATTGTCTTCTCCTTCTAAGCATTTTTTGTAATTATGTTTGTTTCCAAGGAAGCTTTGCTAATAAGTGACATTCTCCAGACAAGCGGAGAGATTATCCCCCTCCCCTCCACTTTATCAGCAATGGATTGACTCTAACAGGCTTTGTAGGGTAAAATCCCCAGGCCAGACAATCACAAGGCTGTCAGCCTGACAAAGCAATGACTGCTCTTGCCTGCAGTGTCAGAGGGCATTGGAGCTCTAGCTGGCCCTTTTCCTGGGGTGGGTGGGGGTGTATAAATCTAATTGAAGTGGTGTTATTATTTTAGTCTCTGATGGCTACCGGCTGTTTATCTCTCCTCAGTCTTTTCTTTCAGGGTTATTTTTTTTTTTAGATGGAACAAATCGATTAATCGGGGCAATCGCTGCAATCATTTAACATCTTTTATTTTCAGTTACGGAAAAACAAACAAAAAAAATGAATGTGGACGGATGAGTGAGTAGAGCGTTGTTAATATTGATTCATCTATCACCCCCTGAAAAGTCACTGATTCGGTGAAATCTGTTGGTGATCTTGTACTACCACAGATTATTCTGACCACGCTGCAAGATTGGGAATGTGGAGGTTGTCGGCGACAACCCTAAAGATTACATGCGCAGAATGACCGTGTATAATGACTGTCAACAATCAGTCAGATCTGAGCTAGATTTATTTAAGCCTTTTCAGAGATGTTACAACATTTTGATTGATTTATCATGTAACAGGGTCATTATTGATTCATTATAGTCACCAGTCAGTGCAAGATCATTCATTTTGCATTTTTAGCATCTTTACCAGAATTTTTCTAGTATGGTCTGGCTGTGTAGAGGGATTATTTACCCACTGATCCATCTATCATCTCTCTGTTTCTTTAAAGAGACAAACACGGTCAGATATCTGCAAAAATCTTAATTGTGCATGGGGTACTTGTAAGACTGGAGGGTTAAAGAATTATGCTAATCCTGAGAACAGGGCTTTTAAGTGCCCCTTAGAAATGGGATGGTGGCCACGTATGTGTGCCAATTATTTTCTATGGGACTGCCCAGAGATAGTTGAGGACAGTGTTTGACTTTTCCCTGCAGGTCTAAGAATGGTGGCATGAATGCTTGGCCATTGCTCAATTTGGATGGGGCATTTAAAGATCTTGTGCTCAGGATCAATGGAGGTCGTACCCTCACCAGTCATGAAGTTATCATTTATCCAAAGGGAAGGTGGTATCTTTCAGTGTTTGGAATAATCCTTTAAATATCTTATCTGCTTTACTCATGGCGTGTAAACACCAGTGGTCTTTAAACCATGGCTTTCCAGCTGTTGCAAGATTACAACTCCCACCCTACAGCTGTCAAGGTCTGCTGAGAGTTGAACTTTCATGTTGGAGACCACTGAATGTAAGCCTCATAGGACTTTGCATATAAACTCATAACGATTGTAAGACACAAGGAGGACATTTGTATCATCATCTGATATCTCGCTGTTGTCGTAGGCAGGGCTCCCCCTCTAAAGTTTCCACTTATGTAATTCCCAACGCCCCACTGATGGGAGCCATGAAAGGGTCACTTGTTTATAAGCAGACACCCTTCCTATTTTTTTTCCAGGGTTATGGAATTTCGTTAACTTCTTCCAGAACCTAAAAGCCCCTAAAATCTTAACATTTGGCAGCAAATATCCAGGGGGAGGGAAAGCGAGAACTCCAAAGCCTTCTTCCTCCATCCGCTGAAAACTTTTAAATGCAGTTTCTTTCATCCCTCAGAGAGGCTTTTTTTTAATTCCCAGTACCAGATTCAAAGGGATTTAATTAGGCATTTAGAAAAAAAGAGGAACAAAGCGGCTCAGAAAGAGGCCATCAGCGTTTGTAGTGTGCGGGGCTCGCTGTGTGCAAGGGATGTGCAGTCACAGGCATTTCCATGCTGCTTGTGCCACCATCTAGGTTTCCATAAATGATCTCTGCATCCGTCCATCACCTCCTCCGTGGTGCCGCTGACCACAGACCACACACAGGTTGCTCTACTTAGTAATTTGGGGTTTACATGCAGCAGTTTTAGTTTCAGTCACCTGGACGTTCAATGTGTTTCTCGGCTCGACTTTTGCAGGCAGATATTTTGCCTGGGAAAAATTGTTTAAAAAAATAAATTCGTATATTGACTATATACTGTTTTTATTGCTGCATTTTTTAAATATTTTAGCAAAACTGCTGCATTTTGCTGTTATTTCATAAAAATCGTATAAAAAAAATCCATAAGTAAAACTGAATAATGTTTCTCAACTAGAGTATGAAAGTATTCCCAACAGGTCATGGATTCATAGCTGCATGCACATCAAATAAACTATATGTATGAATTGTAAGGACATCATATTACGGTAGTAAACGTAAGCACCTTATATTGTTTAGTATATATTCAAACATCCATACAAATCGGCTTGAGATCGGACCGCAATGCACGGACTGGCCGTGGGTCTCCCAACCCGAGCGTGACTGCTTCATAGCAATATATGAAGCTGTCACACGCTCAGGTCGGGAGATGAGCCACCAGTCCGTGCATTGCAGTCTGATCTCGGACCGATTTGTATGAAGCTGTCATGCTCGGCTTGGGAGATTTGCAGCCAGTCCGTGCATTGCAGTCTGATCTCGGACCAATTTGTCTAAGTGCGCTTTTTTAGAGCACCATAGGTGGTACAGCAAGTGCAACTGGCATATAACCTACAGAGCCTTGTACGCAAGGCCCTAGATTGTAAGCTCTTGTGGTCAGGATCTTTATAACTAGTAATGTCAGTTTTTGTGTGTTTTTTTTGATGCTTTTGTAATGCTGGATAAAAAAAGAATAAAAAAAAACCTTATGCATTTCACATGAGTTTTACAATGTGTTTTTTTGTCTGCATTTTGTATTTGCTGGTGAAACGTGGTTTGGAAATGTGTCACCTAAATAAAAATAAAAAAAACGCATGGCCAAAACCTGCATTGCACAAAAATGCAAAAAATAATAGGGAAAACCTGCAGCAGGTAGACATATAAAATATCGTCTAAGTTTCATCCAGAAGACTCGGATGATTTTTTCCCATTTGTCATCTGTGTGCAATCCGTTTTTGTGCAGCAGCAATTGTTGAAACTTTACAAGACTACAGTTTCCTGTGTTAGAGAACTGCAATGTATCCGTAAAAATCCGATGCTATATGGTGAATTCATACGGCACCCAATTTTATTTGCACACCCTTAGACTTAAATGGGCGAGTCTCATCCGATTTACAGAAGAAACAAGTGGACATTGCGATTGATTTTGGTTAGTGAAATTTTTTTTTATCTGCACTGCCCCATTGAGTAACATCAGTTCGAGTGCTGTCCGTTTAATTTCTCGTACCGAAAATGCAGCTGTGTGAACTTAGCCTTGATGAAACACTTGACTGTCACCTAAATTAGGGTGGGACCACAAAGGCGTCTGAAGCTCCATATACCTGCTGTAGTCAATGGTCGCACAATCAAGACACGAAATAATGTGGCCATCATGGTGGGTGGAGCCGGTAGATTTGCTTTTTATAGTACTAAGATCCTTAGATCAGCAATAAATTGGGAATTGGCAAACTGTTTGCTCATCTTGCAGAGTAGCGAATGCATAATGTGAATAATTCCTCTTTATATTCTCTTATTACCTGTTATTATTTATCTCAAACATCCGAGTAGAAAAAAACTTACTATTGTAATCTAGGTTTATCTCTGTTTTTGTATCAGATGGGATCAGACAAAAAAAACTGGTTAAACTGTGACATGCATGTACCAGCCCACTGTGTAAAGCTGCTGACAGCTTTGCAATGGGTCCAAATAATCTCCTGACAGCAGAACAGACGCCGAGTCCTGTGTGTTGTGCGGAGGCAACACCGAATGTCAGAACACCCCGGTGGTTACAGTCATAGCTGTCAGGGGCCCAGTGACTAAGGGGCCAATGTCCATTGAGATATAAAATGTGGTTAGTAGAGATGAGTGGATTACAACTGACCAAAATTCACCAGAAGCATTGATAAATCTGGCAGGTAGGAGGTAGTTTGCAGGCTCCTAGGAGTTCAGCTGCCGTGGAATACTGACCGGGCCGCTGGACCTGGGACCTGTGAATCGATTGGACATATAAATTCAATATGCCCAATTCTTCTCTTGTTGGCGACATTTTTCAGGAAAGAATTGGGAGGCCCCCAATACACATCAGATGGTCGATTAAGTTAGTTATAGTTACCCCTTTAGTACCTCTCTTGCTGTCATCATTATTTTTTCTGGGTAGTATTACTCTTTGCATTATTCCTGTGCTATGACAGCACTGAATGATGAGTCATTAAATCACATTGTTCTGAGACATCATATGGCCGGCATGTGTCATCTTCATATATTTTATACTGTGATGTCAAAATATAGTTGATGACGTTTTCTGTGTGCCTCATTCTACTGCTATAATATCAGTGTATGTTACTGATGTACTGTACTGCACCTCATGACTGCTACTGTAACTCATGTACTGTAACTTCACTCTATCCCTGCACTGTGACATCACTGTGTGTATTATCCCTGCACTGTGACATCACTGTGTGTATTATTCCTGTGCTGTGACATCACTGTGTATTACTGTACTGTGGCATAAGTGTGCATTATCCCTGTACTGTGACATCAGTGTGTGTATTATCTCTGTACTGTGACATCACTGTGTGCATTATCCCTGTACTGTGACATCAGTGTTCATTATCCATGTACTGTGACATCACTGTGTGCATTATCCCTATTCTGTGACATCACTGTGTGCATTATCCCTGTACTGTGACATCACTGTGTGCATTATCCCTATTCTGTGAGATCACTGTGTGCATTATCCTTATTGTGTGACATCATTGTGTATTATCCCTATACTAGGACATCATTGTGTGCATTATTCCTGTACTATGATATCACTGTGTGCATTATCCCTGTACTGTGACATCAGTGTGTGTATTATCTCTGTACAGTGACATCACTGTGTGCATTATCCCTGTACTGTGACATCAGTGTTCATTATCCATGTACTGTGACATCACTGTGTGCATTATCCCTGTACTGTGACATCGCTGTGTGCATTATCCCTGTACTGTGACATCACTGTGTGCATTATCCCTATTCTGTGAGATCACTGTGTGCATTATCCTTATTGTGTGACATCATTGTGTATTATTCCTATACTAGCACATCATTGTGTGCACTATTCCTGTACTATGATATCACTGTGTGCATTATCCCTGTACAGTGACACTACTGTGTGCATTATCCCTGTACTGTGACATCACTGATATTAGCTTTGTGCTGTGACATCATTGTGTGCACTTTCTCTGTACTGTGACATTACCAAGTTTACTATCCCTGTAGTGTGACATCACTGTGTGTATTAGCTTTGTGCTGTGACATCACTGTGTGTATTATCTCTGTACTGTGACATCACTGTGTATTATCCCTGTACTGTGACATCACTGTGTGCATTATCCCTATACTGTGACATCACTGTGTGCATTATCCCTATTCTGTGAGATCACTGTGTGCATTATCCTTATTGTGTGACATCATTGTGTATTATTCCTATACTAGCACATCATTGTGTGCACTATTCCTGTACTATGATATCACTGTGTGCATTATCCCTGTACAGTGACACTACTGTGTGCATTATCCCTGTACTGTGACATCACTGTATATTAGCTTTGTGCTGTGACATCATTGTGTGCACTTTCTCTGTACTGTGACATTACCAAGTTTACTATCCCTGTAGTGACATCACTGTGTGTATTAGCTTTGTGCTGTGACATCACTGTGTGTATTATCTCTGTACTGTGACATCACTGTGTATTATCCCTGTACTGTGACATCACTGTGTGCATTATCCCTATACTGTGACATCACTGTGTGTATTAGCTTTGTGCTGTGACATCACTGTGTGCATTATCCCTTTACTATGACATCAGTGTGTGTGTTATCCCTGTACTGTGACATCACGGTGTGTATTATCTCTGTACTGTGACATCACTGTGTGCATTTTGTCTGCATTATGCTAACGTCACGGAGTGGAGTCCCATTACAAGTTTTATTGTAGGGCCCCTAGTTATCTGTTGTGGCCTTGGGGAGCTGAATCTGGTCATGAGCGGCTACTGTAAGGGATAGGTGAGATTTACAAGGATCTTCCATCACGGCAAAAAAACCCCCTCACAACTAAATTAAAACCTCTTAAATACACGTAATAAACGCTTATGTGACCCTATAGACACAATCCTGGCCGACACTTACAAGAAATTGACCGCAATGAGTCAGCCGGTGAATACATCAGATAGCGATTCTAACGCACGACAAAATATTCATAAGCATGAGGCGATCCTCAGTTGTCACTTCCATCACACCGACTGTCTGACCCTGGGATCTTCTGTCTGCCCCCTGGGGGTGGTAATGTCTCACCTCTCCGTTCGTGCAGGGCACTGTTAGTGTAAGTTGCTGGGACTTGCTTGTACAACATACTTTTCATAACTTAACCCCTTTCCTGCCCTAAGCGTAAAGAACAGGAGTCGCTGGGTGGGCGCAGTCCTGGTAGACAGCAGCGTTACGCCAATCCCATCTTGGCGCATGGTTTCATTAATAGTCCCCTCCCCCGGAGTTCTGCTGTATCCTCTGTATACACAGTGAGTCCGGTGCTGTATATATAAGAGCTGGCTTTTCTTGTTACTACTCCCTGGAATGTAACTTTTTGCTCTCGATGTGCAGAGATTACCCAAATAAAATGAATATCACAGGATTAGCGCCTCATCTCTCATCCAGCCTCCCTGCACATAGCTATATTTTATACACAGAAAATTCTTATTTTCTTCTTTATTAATTTGTAATATACTTATCTCATTCCTCCCTCGTCTGCCCCACAAGTGAAAGGGACGACACAGACGTCCTGCCAGATACTTTGTAGCTGAGAGGATAATGACAGAAGGTAATTTCTTAATGTATTTGGTGTCTCCAGGCCAGAAGGATAATCTTACCGCCTGGTAACAGAATAGCGGAGCACGTTTATCATTAGCGATATCAGACAAAGGAAGATTTATCAACATGGTGCGTGACTTAAGACATTTGGCCCAAGCCACGTTCCTTACTCCACGTCATGACTGTCGGACATGTATGGCAAAAATGGAGCCAGATGAGATTAAATTTGAACTGATGTTTGATGTTACGCTTCACTTCTTTGTTTGATTCTTTTTTCCCTTTCCTCTTTTTCATCAATTATACCCTCACATTTCACAGTTTCTACACCATAGATTCAGTACTTGTGAATGTAGTTGCTTTTGCAGCAGGTGTGTGGATTTCTGCACGCCTCATCCGGAGATCTCTTGTATTGTTTTATTACCAAACTTGTCAGATACAGATGTATTCAAGTAATTACAATTTGTCAGAAGACGCTTACAATCGTTGCTGTCCCAGATTGATCTCTCGTGTCGCCTGTTGGCAATGAGACCGTCGGCAGTACTGAGCAGAGTATTTTTAAGGCGCGGGCGTTTGATGATCATCGCTGTAAGTGGGTGATGGAAAATTGTCACCATCAGTCTTCCGCGGGTCAGTCCTACACCTTTTCACCTAAAAGGTTACGAATACCCCTGTGAGTCACCACAGCCCCAGACGTCCACATCAGTATGACAGAGAAATTTTAGAGATATTATGTAAATTAATGTTAATCATATTATAAAGTTGCACAACTTTTTTTTTTTGTTTTAATTTTTCAAGATCTCTGCTTGCTTTGAACAAATAGAGACATGTTTATTCCCACCCAGAAGCAGGATAGGAGAGTCAAGAGCTGTCGCTATGTTCATCTGCCAAAGAATCATTCAGACTAAATATATTGTAAGGAACCTAGGTCAGGACAGAGCCTCTGAATATAAACTATCACTGGCGCCAATAACTGACAGCTAACAGATCTAGAAAAAAAATAAGGGGAGATAACGCAATGTATAATAGAAATTTGTAGAATTCGTAGTAATTGTCAGGTATTGCTTTCTGAAGTCTGGACCGGCCCTTTAAGAATCCAATTAGGGCATTAAACATTGTGCACCCCCCAAAAAATTATTTTTGTTAATTTACACAAGTTCGGTAATTCCTTTCGAACTAATTAGTTTCTGAGCAGCTTTCTTGTTTACGAGATTAACCCCTTTCATGCAACAGCAGTTTGGCGAGAGGTCGTCCCTTTTTTAGCTGTCCGGATGATTAGGTGTCCTGATTATGGTGCAGCAGATGTGGCTATATGAGGTTAATCCTGCACAATGTAATGCGGAGAACGTCAGCTAGCTCCATTCCAGAAACCTTCATATTCTTGTACCGCTATTCCCTATGGCTGTAGAGAACGGCAGCCATGTTTCTCAGGTCTGTTCACTTCTATGAGTAGAAGCAAGATTGTAATACAACCTCTGTTATATATGTAGCACAATATGGCATCGGCTCACTATTTGTGCCATGTATTTGGGGGTCACTGCACTCTTGCCTGAGGGGGAATGAAGGAAAGAAGAATCAGGCATGTTGGAGTTCAGCATGCCTGATCCTTGTTTCCATGGAAGATAAGCTACCACCAGAGGGGTCTGGTTACAGCTTATTTCCTTTTCTTCATTGACTTGATATGTATGCTCATCTGAGTTGAGGGTGCATATATATTTGGGTCAAGAGGGAGCTATCTATGATGTATGGGCAACTTTAGCTGTGAGGTCACGTGTATGACAGCCGTTGTCTATTTTCAAGGTCATCCAGCAGGATTTTGACTAATGACTGCCCCCCTCAATGCAAACATTTTCAAGGTCATCCAGCAGGATTTTGACTAATGACTGCCCCCCTCAGTGCAAACATGGCGTCTGGATGCTTTATGAATATGGAGCACAGTCGGCACTATGTGTATAGAAAACCCAAAACCCTAGTCTGGTCCGATGCATCGAGCTCGGATGTGCATGAATTATTTGCTGTATATAATTATATATTTTTTTCTTTAACTTCAAAGCAGTAATAAGTAACAAGATCCATTGCCACAAGACCAGCAAAGCAGCATCGATCTGTCAGTGATTAAGATTTGTCCCTTCTCGGGTAGCCGGTAATTAACGGGTAAACCTAATCTCACAAAATTGCTGTTATCTTGAGCATTCGGAATAATTTGCGGCTGCTCCTTATCTATGAAAGATGGATTACCAGTGTTTAGGGAATGGACTCAGGGGGGGGATGTGAGGAAGAAAGTGCGTGGAATTTAATTAAACGCCCAGAGATTATGAATATGGATGAACTTTGGGATTGTCGCGTCTCGAATGGTTGGAATAGAATCAAGTCTCCAGGACAGATCTTTAATCTGAACACATTAACCGTAGTTACTGGTGTAAGTGACGACGGAGCCGTGGGCCTCTCCTCTGCCGGATTCACTATCGGTCCTCCCGACCCGGCATGATGACATATACTCCCACTGATTTCATGCTTCTGCTAGAAATGTGATTGGCTTATATCCTGGGGCATCCACAAAACTCCTATAGGTGAATGGAAAGATATCACTCGGGCCGTGTTCAGATGAAGCCGTGGAAAATCGTTCTGATCAATAGCAAATTTAAAGATGATTGTCGCTTGGGAACATTCTGGACCTTTCTAACGACTGTATGCAATGACGGAAAACCCTCATTAGTGACAAGTATTAAAGGTGTTTCTGACAAGTTCAAAAATTGCACAAAAAAAATTGAAAGACACGTTACTTTAAATTCACTGCCATTATTGCGCCACTGATTCCGTGATTGGGTACCGCTGAGGTCAGTGATTGTCTGCAGTTGTCATGTTAGTGACATGACAGACCAGTGAGCAGCACTGGAATGGCGGCAGATCTATCAGCTAAATAATGTGTTCTTCATTATCATAATTCCAGCCCTTGGACAATTTTTTTTTTATAGTAAAAGCCTCTTCTGCAATGCCACTGATAAAGGTTTGCTACAGTTGTATCCTGTCTTCTGTCTGCCTCTGTCCTGACTTGTTACATTTTACCTTACAGTATACATGGTATCAGTCTGGAGTATGGTCTTCTAGACTGGATACAAATGCAAACCCTCAGCTGTGAGAGGTATTTGATCAGACTAGGCCTCTAGTACAAAACATTTCACTGAGGCAGAGATCTTTAGATTGGAGCACAAAGTGCAGTATAGGAGAAAGAATGGCTTCATTTTTTGCTATTTTTATTATATACTGCTGCTTTATTTTTTATAAGCACATAGCTTTTCCTATTATTACATTTGCATTTGTCTGTCATTTGCAAATTTGGAGCCATTCCCATAATTTCATACAACAGAAAGTCGCCCATTACATATGTGACCGGAAAAAGATTGCATTGCCTAATAATTGTTAATTTCATAATTTTGCAAAGTTTGATTTTTTTTTTGTTTCTTTTACATTATTGTCTAGAGCAGGGGTCTCAAACACGCTTCCCCTGAGGCTGCTTAATGCGGCAGCAGAGACCCCGTAATGATTGCGGCCTGGTCCTGACGGCCGCCGAAGTCAGTGATTCTTTTCAGTTGAATGTTATACAAGTTAGGGACCAGCATGGGCCATTACTACAAGATGGGAACCACGATGGGCACATTACTACAAGATGGGAACCACGATGGGCACATTACTACAAGATGGGGACCAGGATGGGCACATTACTACAAGATGGGGACCAGGATGGGCACATTACTACAAGATGGGGACCAGGATGGGCACATTACTACAAGATGGGGACCAGGATGGGCACATTACTACAAGATGGGGACCAGGATGGGCACATTACTACAATATGGGGACCGGGATGGGCACATTACTACAATATGGGGACCGGGATGGGCACATTACTACAAGATGGGGACCAGGATGGGCACATTACTACAAGATGGGGACCAGGATGGGCACATTACTACAAGATGGGGACCAGGATGGGCACATTACTACAAGATGGGGACCGGGATGGGCACATTACTACAATATGGGGACCGGGATGGGCACATTACTACAATATGGGGACCGGGATGGGCACATTACTACAAGATGGGAACCACGATGGGCACATTACTACAAGATGGGAACCAGGATGGGCACATTACTACAATATGGGGACCGGGATGGGCACGTTACTACAAGATGGGAACCACGATGGGCACGTTACTGCAAGATGGGGACCAGGATGGGCACATTACTACAATATGGGGACCGGGATGGGCACGTTACTACAAGATGGGGACCGGGATGGACACATTACTACAATATGGGGACCGGGATGGGCACATTACTACAAGATGGGGACCGGGATGGACACGTTACTACAATATGGGGACCGGGATGGGCACGTTACTACAAGATGGGGACCGGGATGGACACATTACTACAATATGGGGACCGGGATGGGCACATTACTACAAGATGGGGACCGGGATGGACACATTACTACAATATGGGGACCGGGATGGGCACGTTACTACAAGATGGGGACCGGGATGGACACATTACTACAATATGGGGACCGGGATGGGCACATTACTACAAGATGGGAACCACGATGGGCACATTACTACAAGATGGGAACCACGATGGGCACATTACTACAAGATGGGGACCAGGATGGGCACATTACTACAATATGGGGACCGGGATGGGCAATTTACTACAAGATGGGGACCGGGATGGACACATTACTACAATATGGGGACCGGGATGGGCACATTACTACAAGATGGGGACCAGGATGGACACATTACTACAAGATGGGAACCAGGATGAGCACATTACAACAAGATGGGGACCAGGATGGGCACAATATTACAATATGGGGACCAGGATGGGGGACATTACTACAAGATGCGGACAAGGATGGGGGACATTACCACGAGATGGGGAAACTACTACAAGATGGGGACATTACTATAAGAAGTTGGTCAGAATTACTATATGGTGCAAATTGTAAGAAAAAAAATCACTATGTGGCCAATTAGGGGACACAAAAAGGAAATACAAATTGTAAAAACTGTAAAATTGTACCATAGCCCATAAAATGAATGCCATGTAAAAGAATAAAATAAAAAAGCCAAAAATTTTCAAAAAATTATCCAAAAGGTGTATAGAAAAAACAATATGGTATCATTAAAAATTTCACATCATCCTGCAAAGAATGCGGCCCTTCAAATTCACATTTTTTCTATGTGCGGCCCATATACTTAGACGAGTTTGAGACCCTTGGTCTAGAGGTTGTCATGAAGTCAAGGCAACAAACATGGCTCCTGACGGAAGAGCGTCACAACACATTTCATAGAAATATACATTAAGCAGGAAGGATGGGTGCAATCGCTGGCACTAATGAATGCTGGTTTCTTAGTGCCCCCTGGTACGGAGTGCAGGCCTTTACTTCCCCTGGAGTCCCTTCTCCTGCACTCCGCTCTTCTACCCATCCTAATGAGTTATGGCAACAGCTAGTAAGGGCTGGGGGGGATTGTGCAGCCGCGCTGACCCACTTCCTGGACATCCCTACTGGAAAGCTGGATGTGTCTCCTATATGAGAGCAGGACGCCGCTGACAGCTGTGTTTATGGCTTTCCTTTCCATAATCCCGGACAATTCAGCCATTTGCAACAACAGCACAGGGGCAAAGGCATTGATTGTTGACGGGGATCATATATGAAGGCAGACAGGCCTGCACCCTCCGCACATGACAGCCACATACATTAATAAAGACTTTGGGGACAAAAGCTCCCACACTGCCAGGCCTGAATGACAGACAGATGTCTGCTGATTACAGCCGGGAAGCCATTGATGCCCACATGCAGAATTATTCATCTCTAGATTTTTTTTTTTCTCCCAATGTGGGTCTGTAAAAAGAAAAACAAACCTTAAAACGAAAGGACTGGGCAGATTGATCTCTGCAGTAAGCCGTCAGTCGTCTTTTATCATGGGTGTTGCATGTCGGCTGCTGGGGTTAATGAAACCCATCTGAAATAATCCCAATTCATTGGGTGAAATAATTGCATTTGGTTATGCTTGGACAGCCTTAATTAAAGATGTGTCCCAAGCTTTCCATGAAAGGAGACGTGATTTACTTGGGGATCTCCGTAGAGGATGAGGTTCCAGAAGTCGTCAATCCATATGTGTTGGATCAGAGCACTGAAGTGTTAAAGAACCACTAGTCCTACAGTATATACTGTACACATATACATGTAACGTCATTGGGGGGCGAAGTGTCCGGTGATGTCTCTTCTTCCCTTAGTCATTTTACTATCTTTTCTTCTCTATGTAACAGATACCCCCTTTAAAGCAGATGTCCACTTTTGTGTGCATACAATCCAGTGCTGATTTTTATCTCTGTCTCATTAGTACACATGTTTGATCAGTGACTCCAGCTGAGCTGTGGAACCTATTTGAGTCCATATCTCAGCAGAGGTTGAGATTACTGCTCCCCCATGCTTTACACTGCAGCTTTTTTTTTTTTTTAAAGCACAAGCACTGCATCAAGTCAGTATGTCGAGGGCTGAGGACAGGATGATTATAGCCTACAAACAGATTATACAAAACAATTGTTGCTCCTTGGGGAGGAGCCACAATAAGGAGGAGGAGCCGGGAGATCGGTTTTACAATAAATGTCAGTCTGTCCAGCTGCAGTGACCCAGATGAAAATCCATGACATGGGTGACATCAAGACTGGAGATGTTGATTGCCATTCGACAGTTTCCAAAAAAAGTGATTTAATATTTTTTTTCTCCCATTGAACAAGCATAAATGGCTTCCTAAAAAAAATCCATGCGGAAGGAAAATTGGAAATGTGAATGTTAGAATGAAATAGAGATGCAAGGGGGCTGGAGAGTCCTTGTCAGGTCTCATTAGCCCTTGCAGCCCCCTCCAGGCTTCTGTATCCAGGACCCAAGGAGATGAGTGCCCTCCCTGACACGTCAGCACTTCCAGCGCCCGCACGTTTCTCCTGACAGGTGGCATTTATTTCAGGTTATTTTTTGTTGCTGCGTATGGTCCACAGATTTTGCTGTAGAGGAGCCTGGAATTGCATTAGACTCCGGCTGACCACATTCACATGGGTGGCATATGGCTTTTCTGGGAAATTTGTGGCTTTTGTTGTTGGAAGCCTGTTTTTAGGTCCAGCAGCATGTAAATAACACACCCCGGCCTTACCATGGAAACTAAGAGCAATGTGGGGCCTGGTATATTCATCCTAAGCAGCGAGGAAGGGGGGGGTGATAACTGCGAGAAGCTGTGAATGGGAAGGATGAGAGATAAGTGCAGGTTCGCTGCCAGAATAGAAGCTTTTTGACACTCTCTGCATCACAATAGGAACAATATCTGTTGGCCTTGGAAATGAGAGGTGGCAATTGTAAAGCAATGAGTGTTGGACAAACCCCAAGAGAATATCGCTCTTCAGTATCTGAGAAAGCTTTTGTGAGGCCTCCGATCATCAGAATGGTTCATCGGCTCCCCTTGCATCACTCCCTGCTCCTTTCAGGCTTGTTTACTGTCACGCAGAACATTTCCCCCCCATCGTCATCTGATATGGAGGGCGATCTGAGAACTCGGGCCAGAAAACAGAAAGGAAGGATTTTCCTAAGACAAGTAGGACATCGTGTGACCTCAACGCAAGGCAACATAAGCCTTCATATGTCTTGGGAGTGGGACTAGGTAACCAGGCCAAGAAGTATCATCTCGCTGGTGGCTTGTCCTTGGAAGAACCTCCTTATAGTTCTGCATTTTGGGGTGACCTAAATCCTCCAGGAGAAGAAAGACCAGGCATGTTAGATTTTAACATACCAAATCTTTTGTTAATAGAGATGTCTGGCAGCGACTTTATTCCTCTTGCCCCATGAATGCTTGGCCGACCCAGTGTGTCTGTATGTGGGAGGGCCGGGAAGAATGGCTGACTACTGAATGAAATGAAGGTGTTTGGTTACCTTTATCCACAGGGGCACATCACTTATACACAGTGCGGATCGTGAGGAGAGGAGCGCCATATCAGGCACATCCTGATCTCAATGGGGGATCCTAGCGCTAAATAAAAGCGGGGAACACCAGGAGTGGTACAAATATCTGCTCATCCAGATACCTATTCCAATATTTAATCTGCTGCTATAGAAAGATCCCCTCTTTGTTTCGGTCAGGCCCCTCCACTATAGGCTAATTGTAATATATGTGATCTCTCTATACTCAGATTTTGTACTCGTCCCCCCCCCATCCCTTGACATCTAGCATTGTAAGCCTTATATATAAATATACATATATATATATATATATATAAGCGCTATACGGCTCCAGTGATTTGCTGACTCCTGCAGCTTAGGAACAAAGAAGACCAACCACAGCCGGGCCTTATAGAGCCTCTTTCTCTTTTGAACACCCCACCTCTCTATTCAGCCCCCTCCTGCTAATTAACGTAATTACAACTCAAGTGAATATTCATAAATGACTCTGGCTTTAATTTGTCTGAAATGACAGGCTGCTCACCCCCTGAATGATTGAAGAGGTCCGCGATAATTCCATTTGATTAGTCTCTTTCACCTCTTCTTTCCGCCTCTGTTAGTTTCATTACATTCTGTGTTTGTTTAAACATCCCATAGGAGAACCTCCTCACCCCTGTAGACCCTCCACAACTGTGCAGATCTCCCTCACCCCTGCAGACCCTCCACAACTGTGCAGATCTCCCTCACCCCTGCAGACCCTCCACAACTGTGCAGATCTCCCTCACGCCTGCAGACCCTCCACAACTGTGCAGATCTCCCTCACCCCTGCAGACCCTCCACAACTGTGCAGAGCTCCCTCACCCCTGCAGACCCTCCACAACTGTGCAGAGCTCCCTCACCCCTGCAGACCCTCCACAACTGTGCAGAGCTCCCTCACCCCTGCTGACTCTCCACAACTGTGCAGAGCTCCCTCACCCCTGCAGACCCTCCACAACTGTGTAGATCTCCCTCACCCCTGCAGACCCTCCACAACTGTGCAGAGCTCCCTCACCCCTGCAAGACCCTCCACAACTGTCCAGATATCCCTCACCCCTGCAGAGCCTCCTCAACTGTTCAGATCTCCCTCACCCCTGCAGACCCTCCACAACTGAGCAGATCTCCCTCACCCCTGCAGACCCTCCACAACTGTGCCGATCTCCCTCACCCCTGCAGACCCTCCACAACTGTACTGATCTCCCTCACCCCTGCCGACCTTCCACAACTGTGCCGATCTCCCTCACCCCTGCAGACCCTCCACAACTGTACTGATCTCCCTCACCCCTGCCGACCTTCCACAACTGTGCAGATCTCCCTCACCCCTGCAGACCCTCCACAACTGTGCAGATCTCCCTCACCCCTGCAGACCCTCCACAACTGTGCAGCTCTCCCTCACCCCTGCAGACCCTCCACAACTGAGCAGATCTCCCTCACCCCTGCCAACCCTCCACAACTGTGCCGATCTCCCTCACCCCTGCAGACCCTCCACAACTGTGCCGATCTCCCTCACCCCTGCAGACCCTCCACAACTGTACCGATCTCCCTCACCCCTGCAGACCTTCCACAACTGTGCAGATCTCCCTCACCCCTGCAGACCCTCCACAACTGTGCAGATCTCCCTCACCCCTACAGAACCTCCTCACCCCTGCAGACCCTCCACAACTGTGAAGATCTCCCTCACCCCTGCAGACCCTCCACAACTGTGCAGATCTCCCTCACCTCTACAGACCCTCCACAACTGTGCAGATCTCCCTCACCCCTACAAAACCTCCTCACCCCTGCGGACCCTCCACAACTGTGAAGATCTCCCTCACCCCTGCAGACCCTCCACAACTGTGCCGATCTCCCTCACCCCTGCAGACCCTCCACAACTGTGCAGATCTCCCTCACCTCTACAGACCCTCCACAACTGTGCAGATCTCCCTCATCCCTGCAGACCCTCCACAACTGTGCCGATCTCCCTCACCCCTGCAGACCCTCCACAACTGTGCAGATCTCCCTCACCCCTGCAGACCCTCCACAACTGTGCAGATCTCCCTCACCTCTACAGACTCTCCACAACTGTGCAGATCTCCCTCACCCCTACAAAACCTCCGCACCCCTGCAGACCCTCCACAACTGTGCAGATCTCTCTCACCCCTGCAGACCCTCCACAACTGTGCAGATCTCCCTCACCCCTGCCGACCCTCCACAACTGTGCAGATCTCCCTCACCCCTACAGACCCTCCACAACTGTGCCGATCTCCCTCACCCCTGCAGACCCTCCACAACTGTGCAGATCTCCCTCACCCCTGCAGACCCTCCACAACTGTGCCGATCTCCCTCAACCCTGCAGACCCTCCACAGCTGTGCCGATCTCCCTCACCCCTGCAGATCCTCCACAACTGTGCAGATCTCCCTCACCTCTACAGACCCTCCACAACTGTGCAGATCTCCCTCACCCCTGCAGACCCTCCACAACTGTGCCGATCTCCCTCAACCCTGCAGACCCTCCACAACTGTGCAGATCTCCCTCACCCCTGCAGACCCTCCACAACTGTGCAGAACCCCCTCACCTCTACAACTGTGTAGGGAAGGACGATAAGAAGAACCTCCTCACTCCTCCAGTACCTCTACAACTGTGTTGGACCCCAGCACCTCTGCAGTACATCCACAAATGGTTAGAACTCCTTCACTGCAGTAGATCCGCCTCACTCCTGCAAAACTGCAAAGTCCCCGAATACTTGAACAAATAGATCTGTACTTTCACTACAACCGTGCAAAGCCTCTTGATCCCTGCAGAATCCCCTCAACACTGCACAACCTTCAATCCCTGCTGAAATTACTTACCAATAAAACACTTATTTTTGCAGGGCCCTACTCATCTCAGACCCTGCTGGACACCCATCAGACTTTTGACCCCTGTAGGACCCCACTGATTGCTTCATCTTATCAGCCTTACCTGCTCCTTCTCTTTCACCTCTTCTTTCCGCCTGTTAGTTTCATTACATTCTGTGTTTGTTTAAACATCCTGTAGGAGAACGTCCTCACCCCTGTAGACCCTCCACAACTGTGCAGATCTCCCTCACCCCTGCCGACCCTCCATAACTGTGCAGATCTCCCTCACCCCTGCCGACCTTCCACAACTGTGCAGATCTCCCTCACCACTACAGACCCTCCACAACTGTGCAGATCTCCCTCACCCCTGCAGACCCTCCACAACTGTGCAGATCTCCCTCACCTCTACAGACTCTCCACAACTGTGCAGATCTCCCTCACCCCTGCAGACCCTCCACAACTGTGCAGATCTCCCTCACCCCTGCAGACCCTCCACAACTGTGCAGATCTCCCTCACCCCTGCCGACCCTCCACAACTGTGCAGATCTCTCTCACCCCTGCTGACCCTCCACAACTGTGCAGATCTCCCTCACCCCTGCCGACCCTCCATAACTGTGCAGATCTCCCTCACCCCTGCCGACCTTCCACAACTGTGCAGATCTCCCTCACCACTACAGACCCTCCACAACTGTGCAGATCTCCCTCACCCCTGCAGACCCTCCACAACTGTGCAGATCTCCCTCACCTCTACAGACTCTCCACAACTGTGCAGATCTCCCTCACCCCTGCAGACCCTCCACAACTGTGCAGATCTCCCTCACCCCTGCAGACCCTCCACAACTGTGCAGATCTCCCTCACCCCTGCCGACCCTCCACAACTGTGCAGATCTCTCTCACTCCTGCAGACCCTCCACAACTGTGCAGATCTCCCTCACCCCTGCCGACCCTCCACAACTGTGCAGATCTCTCTCACCCCTGCTGACCCTCCACAACTGTGCAGATCTCCCTCACCCCTGCAGACCCTCCACAACTGTGCAGATCTCCCTCACCTCTACAGACTCTCCACAACTGTGCAGATCTCCCTCACCCCTGCAGACCCTCCACAACTGTGCAGATCTCCCTCACCCCTGCAGACCCTCCACAACTGTGCAGATCTCCCTCACCTCTACAGACTCTCCACAACTGTGCAGATCTCCCTCACCCCTACAAAACCTCCGCACCCCTGCAGACCCTCCACAACTGTGCAGATCTCTCTCACCCCTGCAGACCCTCCACAACTGTGCAGATCTCCCTCACCCCTGCCGACCCTCCACAACTGTGCAGATCTCCCTCACCCCTGCAGACCCTCCACAACTGTGCAGATCTCCCTCACCCCTGCAGACCCTCCACAACTGAGCAGATCTCCCTCACCCCTTCAGACCCTCCACAACTGTGCAGATCTCCCTCACCCCTGCAGACCCTTCACAACTATACTGATCTCCCTCACCCCTGCAGACCTTCCACAACTGTGCAGATCTCCCTCACCCCTATAAAACCTCCTCACCCCTGCAGACCCTCCACAACTGTGCAGATCTCTCTCACTCCTGCAGACCCTCCACAACTGTGCAGATCTCCCTCACCCCTGCCGACCCTCCACAACTGTGCAGATCTCCCTCACCCCTGCTGACCCTCCACAACTGTGCAGATCTCCCTCACCCCTGCAGACCCTCCACAACTGTGCAGATCTCCCTCACCCCTGCAGACCCTCCACAACTGAGCAGATCTCCCTCACCCCTGCAGACCCTCCACAACTGCAGATCTCCCTCACCCCTGCAGACTCTCCACAACTGAGCAGATCTCCCTCACCCCTGCAGTCCCTCCACAACTGTGCAGATCTCCCTCACCCCTACAGAACCTCCTCACCCCTGCAGACCCTCCACAACTGTGCCGATCTCCCTCACCCCTGCAGACCCTCCACAACTGTGCAGATCTCCCTCACCCCTGCCGACCCTCCACAACTGTGCAGATCTCCCTCACCCCTGCAGACTCTCCACAACTGTGCAGCACCCCCTCACCTCTACAACTGCGTAGGGAAGGACGATAAGAAGAACCTCCTCACTCCTGCAGAACCTCTACAACTGTGTTGGACCCCAGTACCTCTGTAGTACCTCCACAAATGGTTAGAATTCCTTCACTGCAGTAGATCCGCCTCACTCCTGCAAAACTGCAGAGTCCCCGAATACTTGAACAGATAGATCTGTACGGTCACTACAACCGTGCAAAGCCTCTTGATCCCTGCAGAATCCCCTCAACACTGCACAACCTTCAATCCCTGCAGAAATTACTTACCAATAAAACACTTATTTTTGCAGGGCCCTACTCATCTCAGACCCTGCAGGACACCCATCAGACTTTTGACCCCTGTAGGACCCCACTGATTGCTTCATCTTAGCAGCCTTCCCTGCTCCTTCTCTTTACACCTTTTCTCCTGTGTCTCACAGTCTCTCTGCTTTCCTGCCCACTTCTCACTTTCCCATCATCTTGTCACATTCCTCAAGGCTCAGTGGCTTCCCGCCGATTATTACAGTGCGGACTTTTTATTAACACATTGATTCTTCCCTATTGTCTTGGACGGGTTGCATTGTGCAGGGCTTAATGCCTACCATTATTTACAGAGTCAGACGACTCAGGGGCGTGAGATCTGTTCCCATTACATAGATAACAGACACTGGGTGACAACCAACAAGGGCTGCCTTCACAGTGTTCATGGGTTGTCACCCAGATAATCACCTGCTCTTTGTAGTAAATGACATTGCATTATTATACACTCACTCTCTGGTGAACGGCTCCAGGGGTCGTCATTAAAGTTCTCGAAATGCACTGAATAGCAGTCCTTCCTGACCAGAGAATGTAACCAGACATGATTGGAAGCGCTGGTAGAAAGTGCAAGTCCGTAAGCCATTAACATACCAGGAGAGTGGGACTTGTACTGTGGCGCACATAGTGATGCATTTTTTTGTTCGCCGAGTCACAACCCTAACCTTGACCAGTCAAAATAGTCCCTACACGTAGTGAAGTCCCTTAGTCTTCCCATTCAGTACGGTACCAAATTCTGCGTGACGAGGCATCATACTGTATCTGCCCTCACGGTGCCCGTCACACAGTGTGATGCCCCCACTGTGCCTCCAAACACTTTATGATGCCCCTACAGTGCCCAACATACACTATAATACCTCATGCAATACCCCTCGCACATGATGTCCACACAGGGCTTCTCATGCACTATGATGCCCACACTGTGCCCCCCACACATTATGATACCCCAACAATGGGAAAGGACCCATCATACATTATGATGCCACCCCAGTGCCCCTCACACTGTATGATGCCTCCAGAGTAATGCATTAATGCCAGTGCACAAGACGGGAACTATTCAGGCCTTTTAAATAACCAGCATTGTGTGTGAAATACCTTTGTTACACGCTAGTAATCAGCTATTGAGCTATGACCACATCTCCATTTCCATTCCTTTTTTTTTCTGGTCAATAACAGGGAACAGCAGCACTCGAGATACAGTACACCTCCCCAGTGAGAGCACACTGTAAGGCTGTGTGCACACGTTGCAGATTTGTTTTGTTTTTGCCATGCTGATTTACTAGAAAAATCTGATGCCAGTAAAGTGAATGAGAAATCTGAAGTGTCATGCACACGTTGAGTATTTTTGACTTGCAGATTTGGCGCAGAAAATAATCTGCATCATTTCACTTCTCTGTGTGTTTTTGCCTGCGTTTTTCACCCATTGAATGCACTCAAAAAACTCAGGCAAAAATGCAAAATTTTTGAGGCTGCGTTTTCCTGCCAAGAGATGCAGAAATGGTGCAAAAATTTTTGCAGACAAAATACTCAGTGTGCACATACCCTAAGGCTGCGCTCCCATGATCAGGAAGTAGCAGCGTTTTGGACCCAGCGTATATTTGCTGTGTCCAAAGCGCTGCATTCTAATTACGCAGTTAAATCTGCATTTGTTCACTGAACCATGCGGATTTAACGCATCCTATCCATTCTATTGTTTCCACAACAGAAATTGACATGCTGCGGCTCCTAAAACCGCGCCACCGGTGAGTTTATGCGGCGGCAACTAGAAGCACAGTGGGCATGGGATTTCTATAAATCTGATCCACTGTGCTTGTACTGTACAACGCAGCGGTTTGGACGCAGCGCAGGTGAGCTGCTCCAAACCATTGCTGCTCCGGATTGTGGCCGCATACCCATAGGCTCAGAGGAAAAAGCTGGTTTACAGATCCCCAAACTAAGTCCTTGTTTTATTAGCATCCACTGTGAATTAATAATAATATTTTTTTATTTCTATAGCGCCAACATATTCCGCAGCACTTTACATTTTAGATGGAACTTGTACAGAAAATAAAGACATAATAGAATAACACATAATTGAATAGATACGAAGAGTAGTGAGGTTTCTGCTCGCAAGCTTGCAAATCTATGAGGAAATAGGGGAGACACAAAGGTAAATGGTAAAAAGTGCCAGTATTGTATGGTTCAGCCATCAATACAATAAATAGGGTATTCTCATAACGCTGCATGAACCGGTCCCCAGACAGTATGTGTACAGTACAGATACTGAGGGCTATTAAGTGCATGGAGGATGTGTAAACAGATGCTTCAAGGGGCCAGATTTGGGAGAACATATTGGAAGAGCAAAACGGGAATAGTTAAATAAGTGAGGTGATAGGCCAGTCTAAAGAAGTATGTTTTTAGGCCACGCATAAAACTGTGGGTATTGGGAATTAATCTAATTGTCCTGGGTAGTGCATTCCAAAGAATTGGTGCAGCACGCAAGAAGTCTTGGAGACGGGAATGGGAGGTTCGGATTGTTGAGGATTCTAATCTTAGGTCATTAGCAGAACAAAGGGCACGGGGTAGGGTGGTAGATTGAGACGAGGGAGGAGATGTAGGGTGGTGCTCAAGCGTGGGGAGCTTTGTGGGTAAGAATGATAAGTTTATATTGAACTCTATATTGGATGGGCAACCAGTGCAACGACTGGCACAGGGTGGAGGCATCATTGTAGCGGTTGGAAAGCAATATGATCCTGGATGCTTCATTCAGCACAGATTGGAGAGGGGTGAGTTTAGTAAGAGGAAGACTGATTAGTAGAGAGCTGCAGTAGTCCAGACGAGAATTAATAACAGCAACAGTAAGAGTTTTTGCCGAGTCAAAGGAAAGAAAAGGTCAAATTCTAGAGATGTTTTTGAGGTGTAGGCGACATAAGCGGGCGAGTGTTCGGATGTATTGGATGAAGGAAAGATCTGAGTCAAATATGACCCCAAGACAGCGGGCATGTTACTGGGGAGTAATGGTAGAATCACTCATTGATATGACAGTATTTTGTTTGGGAAGGTTAGTGGAGGGAGGAAATACAAGGTCGTCAGTTTTTGACAGATTCCGTTTTAGATAAGAGTTAGAGACAGCAGAAAGACAATCACTGGTTTTGTAGTAATGCAGGGGCGATGTCAGGAGACAATGTGTATAATTGGGTGTCATCAACCATTAACATTGTTGTTAGGCTACAATTGGCATCGTTATGCCTAATTTCTAAAAGTTTTGGGCCCCTTTTTCTCTCCTTTTGTTTCTGAGAACATTTTTTTTTAATAGGTCATGACAGTCATCAGTCATTGCCAGAACCCAATTTCTTATGCACATTGTGCCGTCTTGGTTAAGTCGGTGCACAACCAGTATCCGGCACCATTCGCAGCCACTCGCTTGTGTAAATATGGACGCCAACACTTCAGTATACACAAAACTGTTGCATTTTTTTGGGATACAGGTGCCTTCCCAACACTTATGGAGGCTGCCATGTTGTGGGCTTAGTCTACAGATATTTCGGGTGAACTCAGAATCGGGTCAAGGCACCGGCTCTAGTGCAAAACAGGGAGAAAAAAAGCAACTTCCAAATAGAAAGGGACAGAGAAACAGATCGTTGCCGGCACTGAGCGTCGGCCCCAAGGGCCGCCTGTGGCGTGTTCGCTTGGATGGAGACTCGTTCTCCTTCCTCTTCAGCAATCACTTAGCTTCCATGTCCTCACGTCCCGGTCGTACTTGTCACATGAAAGGCTGCGGCCTCGTTCATCAGTGGCATTTACATGCACGAGAGGCTCCTGAGTGTTTGTTGTGGTCCTGTACTTGGGGCCTCATTCATCGCTCCGTCCGTCCTCCTCTTCCTCGTTCGCTGCATTAGATCTCTCTGATTTGTCCCCTTGTTTCTGCCTGCATAGACCACTTGAAGAACAATCGCTCAGATTGGGAACCTGTGATCGCTAATGAATGCAGAGTATGAGGCTATATTAGTCTGCTCGTAACCCTTTAGCTGCCAGTGCTCACACTTGCCACGGAGCGTGACATCTGTTTGTCATCCAGCTTTCCTAGACTACTGAATGGCAAATCTGCAAGAATATGAACAGGAGAGGGTGGGCATACCAGCCGCTGCACTGGGGCACGTCCAGCCCGGGGGCTCATTACCAACATGTGCTGCTTTCACAGTGTTTGGAGGTGTCTGCCGTATTCACTAGGAAAAATGGCGCCTGTATGCTACCACTCACCTATGAAGGCCGATAGAGGATACGGGGTGAGTCTGCATAAAACCTGCACGCCCTAGGAACAGCGGGTGTTTTTATAGGGTGTGTGGCCGCATGGTGACTGCCTGGCAGGCTGGTGACAGTAGTAGATTAAAGGGAGAAGTAAGCAGATTTCTTGTTGCTGGGGATTTGCCTTATGATGGAGCTATCTATTTCCTTTACATCTTTCTGACCAGATGATTAAATCGGTTTTCTTAAAAATGAAATACGTTTTCCTGTGATCTCATCAACCAAACAAGAAAAACTCACATTAATCCCCGTAATAAGTTCTGCACCCCCATTGGTTATGACCCACAGGACCCTGCACTGCAATCATACAGCATTATCCCATACACTGTGCTTGTTGTTGGGTTAGATGAGATCCACATGCT
The DNA here is from genome assembly GCF_046119375.1 of Phyllobates terribilis. Taxonomy (NCBI): domain Eukaryota; kingdom Metazoa; phylum Chordata; class Amphibia; order Anura; family Dendrobatidae; genus Phyllobates; species Phyllobates terribilis. Next base: position 158,521,720 of record NW_027362768.1, on the reverse strand, counting down.
CCCCCCTTTATTGAGACTCCTTCCCCCTGTATATTTGCAGTGGATTCCTTGATAATCTTCTTTTCCTAACTGGAGATTTAGTTACTTGTGGTTAATAATCTTCTGTCCATATTATGATCGAATCAGCTTTTGATTTCCTGCTGAGCTTGTGCTTATACACAGCATTCATTCAGAACAAGCAGAGCTGCAATGTAAAGTATCACACTATTTTAGAGTAGACTTGACAGGAGCTGTGCTGGAGTCACTGATCCAGGTGGAGCACAAGTTAAAGTGACAGGGCCATCCGTCAGTGAGTGGTATATGTTGGGCAGTAAGGATACAGGAAAAATGGGCATCTGAGCGACTAGGACCAACTTGTGATATCTAGACAACTTGGTCAGGTCTTGTTCCTGGTATGTACAGTACAGACCAAAAGTTTGGATACACCTTCTCATTTAAAGATTTTTCTGTATTTTCATGACTATGAAAATTGTACATTCACACTGAAGGCATCAAAACTATGAATTAACACATGTGGAATTATATACTTAACAAAAAAGTGTGAAACAACTGAAAATATGTCTTATATTCTAGGTTCTTCAAAGTAGCCACCTTTTGCTTTGATGACTGCTTTGCACACTCTTGGCATTCTCTTGGTGAGCTTCAAGAGGTAGTCACCGGAAATGGTCTTCCAACAGTCTTGAAGGAGTTCCCAGAGATGCTTAGCACTTGTTGGCCCTTTTGCCTTCACTCTGCGGTCCAGCTCACCCCAAACCATCTCGATTGGGTTCAGGTCTGGTGACTGTGGAGGCCAGGTCATCTGGCGTAGAACCCCATCACTCTCCTTCTTGGTCAAATAGCCCTTACACAGCCTGCAGGTGTGTTTGGGGTCATTGTCCTCTTGAAAAATAAATGATGGTCCAACTAAACGCAAACTTGATGGAATAGCATGCCGCTGCAAGATGCTGTAGTAGCCATGCTGGTTCAGTATGCCTTCAATTTTGAATAAATCCCCAACAGTGTCACCAGCAAAGCACCCCCACACCATCACACCTCCTCCATGCTTCACGGTGGGAACCAGGCATGTAGAGTCCATCCGTTCACCTTTTCTGCGTCACACAAAGACACGGTGGCTGGAACCAAAGATCTCAAATTTGGACTCATCAGACCAAAGCACAGATTTCCACTGGTCTAATGTCCATTCCTTGTGTTCTTTAGCCCAAACAAGTCTCTTCTGCTTGTTGCCTGTCCTTAGCAGTGGTTTCCTAGCAGCTATTTTACCATGAAGGCCTGCTGCACAAAGTCTCCTCTTAACAGTTGTTGAAGAGATGTGTCTGCTGCTAGAACTCTGTGTGGCATTGACCTGGTCTCTAATCTGAGCTGCTGTTAACCTGCGATTTCTGAGGCTGGTGACTCGGATAAACTTATCCTCAGAAGCAGAAGTGACTCTTGGTCTTCATCTCCTGGGGCGGTCCTCATGAGAGCCAGTTTCTTTGTAGTGCTTGGTGGTTTTTGCAACTGCACTTGGGGACACTTTCAAAGTTTTCCCAATTTTTCGGACTGACTGACCTTCATTTCTTAAAGTAATGATGGCCACTCGTTTTTCTTTACTTAGCTGCTTTTTTCTTGCCATAATACAAATTCTAACAGTCTATTCAGTAGGACTATCAGCTGTGTATCCACCTGACTTCTGCACAACACAACTGATGGTCCCAACCCCATTTATAAGGCAAGAAATCCCACTTATTAAACCTGACAGGGCACACCTGTGAAGTGAAAACCATTTCCGGTGACTACTTCTTGAAGCTCATCAAGAGAATGCCAAGAGTGTGCAAAGCAGTCATCAAAGCAAAAGGTGGCTACTTTGAAGAACCTAGAATATAAGACATATTTTCAGTTGTTTCACACTTTTTTGTTAAGTACATAATTCCACATGTGTTAATTCATAGTTTTGATGCCTTCAGTGTGAATGTACAATTTTCATAGTCATGAAAATACAGAAAAATCTTTAAATGAGAAGGTGTGTCCAAGCTTTTGGTCTGTACTGTAGTTTTTAATACCTACCACCAAGGAAGGAAAGCTGGTGAACCTGTGACCAGATCATGGGCGTTCACGGGTTTTTGATGCTTAACAGCACCATAGGATAGTCCTACAGAGGACAAAGTGATGAAAAAGTTCCTGCCCTCGTTGACTCCAGTCCACCACTACAAGTGCCCACATCTTGGTGATAGATCAATGAAAGGAGACTGCCTGGTCTGATAAATCACATTTACTGTTACCAGGATGGGAAGAAGACAAGCCAGCAGAGGGGGCACCAGGATGTGAAGAAGACAAGCCAGAGGAGGCGGCACCAGGATGGGAAGAACACAAGCCAGAGGAGGCGGCACCAGGATGGGAAGAAGACAAGCCAGCGGAGGCGACACCAGGATGGGAATAAGACAAGCCAGCAGAGGCAGCACCAAGATGGGAAGAAGACAAGCCAACGGAGGCGGCACCAGAATGGGAAGAAGACAAGCCAACGGAGGCGGCACCAGGATGGGAAGAAGACAAACCAATGGAGGAGGCACCAGGATGGGAAGAAGACAAGCCAATGGAGGCGGCACCAGGATGGGAAGAAGACAAGCCAGTGGAGGCGGCACCAGGATGGGAAGAAGACAAGCCAGCGGAGGTGGCACCAGGATGGGAAGAAGACGAGGCAGCACCAGGATGGGAAGAAGACAAGCCAGCGGAGGCAGCACCGGATGGGAAGAAGACAAACCAGCGAAGGCGGCACCGGGATGGGAAGAAGACAAGCCAGCGGAGGCGGCACTGGGATGGGAAGAAGACAGGCCAACGGAGACGGCACCGGGATGGGAAGAAGCCAAGCCAACGGAGATGGCACCGGGATGGGAAGAAACCAACGCAAAGGAGGCGGCACTGGGATGGGAAGAAGACAAGCCAGCGAAGGCGGCACTGGGATGGGAAGAAGACAGGACAACAGAGACGGCACCGGGATGGGAAGAAACCAAGCCAAAGGAGGCGGCACTGGGATGGGAAGAAGACAAGCCAGCGGAGGTGGCACCAGGATGGGAAGAAGACAAGCCAGCGGAGGCGGCACTGGGATGGGAAGAAGACAGGCCAACGGAGACGGCATCGGGATGGGGAGATGGCACCGGGATGGGAAGAAACCAAGCCAAAGGAGGCGGCACTGGGATGGGAAGAAGACAAGCGAGCGGAGGCAGCACTGGGATGGGAAGAAGACAAGCCAGCGGAGGTGGCACCAGGATGGGAAGAAGACAAGCCAGCAGAGGCGGCAAAGGGATGGGAAGAAACCAAGCCAACAGAGATGGCATCGGGATGGGAAGAAGCTAAGCCAACGGAGGCGGCACTGGCATGTGAAGAAGACAAGCCAGCGGAGGTGGCACCAGGATGGGAAGAAGACAAGCCAGCGGAGGCGGCCCCAGGATGGGAATAAGACAAGCCAATGGAGGCAAAGTGATGCTCTGGGAATTCTTGGGTCCTGGCATCATGTGGACGGGACACGTATGACCTACCTAAACAGACCAAGTTCCCGCTTTCATGGCAGCACTATTCCTTAATGGCAGTGCCCTGTTTATTAGGCTAATGCCCACGAAAGCTGTTCAGAATGATTGGAGGAAGATGACAAAGAGCTCAAGGTCATGACATCAGATCTACGTCTGGTGGAAGAACCCATTAGATCCATGGAGGCCATACCGAGCAACTTACAGGACTTATAGAATCTGCTGCTGACGGATAGCACAGGACACCTCAGAGGTGGAGTTCATGCCTTGATGGGAGGCCCAATACACATTAGGCTGGCATTTTTTTTAAATGTGCATTGTCCGTCCCCATATGCAGGCGCTCACTCTTTTAGGTTGCCATCTTTATTAAGCTAATTGCTCGCACACAAACCTCCAGATGCTGAATGAGCGAAACCTGACTGCGGTCTCCCATCCGGCCAAAAGCCGCAGATAAAATTTCACCCTTTGCCTTTTATCCCTGTGCCTCCCCTGGCTTTTCTGCCTGGCTCTTCTTGGGTTACAGGCCGCGACATGCGGGCAGCCTTTTATTAATGCTCGCCAGCAGGTCTCGGAAGAGCAGCCATGGGAAGTGTGCAGAGTGCGGTCACGGGGAATCGAGTTGCAATTTTCCAGGGATTGCTAATGCAGAAAAGCTGTTGTGAAGTCGGAGCAGGATTCCCATTAACTCCATGTCCAGGTCACTGGGGCTTGTAGTCCTCGTTGCAGAGCTGCTTTATGAAGTGGAACGTTATATTCTCCATAGGCAACTGCCATCTCTTATACATGGGGGTGACCTTTAAGCTTCTTGCACCCGTTATAGGATACATTATCCCTCTGTACATTGTTATTGGTTACCATTTCATCCCCAAGATCGTTTTCATTGTATTTTTATCCAGGTTAATTGATTATTGATCCACCATCAGGCCAAGTATCCATTCTTCAGCTTTCCCAGTAAGCACAGACTGGATAGGTAGGTACTCATCCCAAATCCTCAGGACAATATGCAGTGGTTTAAATAAGTATTGAACACCTCACCAATTTTCTAAGTAAATATATTTCTAAAAGTGCTATTGACATGAAATTCTCACCAGATATCAGTAACAACCCATCCATTCTGCACAGGCAAAGAAATCAGACCATATATGGCCATAAATGGAGTTATGTGTAATAATGAGAAATGATAAATGGAAAAAGTATTGAACATGCTTACTGAAATGTATTAATACTTCATACAAAAGCCTTTGTTGGTGATGACAGCTGCAAGATGCCTCCTGTATGGAGAAACTAATCGCAGGCATTCCTCAGGTGTGATTTTGTCCTGTTCTTCCATGCAAACACTCTTTCCTGAAGGTCCTGTGGGCTCCTTCTATGGACTCTTAGCTTTAGTTCCTTCCATACATTTTCTCTTGGTTTCAGGTCATGTGATCGGCTCGGCCATTCTAGCAGCTTTATTTTCTTTATCTGAAACCAATTAAGAGTTTCCTTGGCTGTGTGTTTGGGATCATTGTCATACTGAAATGTCCACCCTTTTTTCATCTTCAGATGGCAGCAGATTTTTATCAAGAATGTCTTGGTACATTTGTCCATTCATCCTTCCTTCAAATATATGAAGTTTGCCAGTGCCATATGCTGAAAAACAACCCCACGCCATGATGAACCCACCTCCAAACTTCACTGTTGGTATGGTGTTTTGGGGGTGATAGGCAGTGCCTTTTGGCCTCTAAACATGGTGTGTATTATAGCTTCCAAAGAGTACAATTTTGGTCTCATCTGACCATACTATATTCTCCCAGTATTTCTCATGCTTTTCTAACTGTAAACGTGCTTGAGCATGGTTTTTGTTCAGTAATGGAGTCTTGTGTGGTGAGCATGCATACAGACCATGAATATTGAGTACTTTGCTTATTGTGTTCTTTGAAACAATTGTACCTGCTGATTCCAGGTCTTTCTGTAGGTCTCCACAGGTCGTCCTTGGCTCTTGGACAACTCTTCTGACAATTCTTTTCATTCCTCTCAATGAAATCTGGCAGGGAGCACCTGGTCGTGGCCGGTTTATGGTGAAATTATGTTCTTAACACTTCCGGATTATGGCCTCAGCAGTGCTCACTGGAACCTTCAGTAGTTTAGAAATTCTTCTGTAGCTAATGCCATCAGTATGTTTTGCAACAATAAGGTTGCAAAGGTCTTAAGACAGCTCACTGGTTTTACTCATAATGAAATGTTTCTTGTACGGCACCTTGATAATGAGACACCTTTTAATAGGCAATCAGTTAAACCAGCTGATATTATTTTTCACTTAGTGGCAGGATTGCTTTCTAATTACCGTATTTTTCAGACTATAAGACACACCCATGGGAGTGGTGAATATTCATGGACTTTAATAGTGGGCACACTGACCGCTGAGCGCAGAAGGAGCTGCGCTTAGAGTGTGCGCACTATTAGGGAGAATGAATGATCACTGCTCCCCACGCACACAGTACCGGCGTGGAGAGCAGTGACTATTCCAGCACAGAGCGGGACACAGCGCTGGAGGAGACAGGAGGTGAGTATAATTGTTTATTTTTTTTTCTGTGCAGCGCGACAGGGATCAGGGGTGCCAAGCATACCTGGATGAGGGGGCCATACGTACAGGGATAAATGGGGCCATGCATACAGGGATGAAGGGTGTCATACATACCAGGAGCCATGCTACAGGCACACTGTGTCGGCTATTAAGGAAAATTTATATTCACTGCTCCCCACGCCCATGGGTGTGGGGAGCAGGGAATATTCATTTTCTTTAGTAGCGGGCACAGTGCCTCCTGTGCCCTGCTACTCAGCCGCTGTCGTTTCCCCCACAGCCACAATATTTATGTATATCGGACTATAAGACGCACCCCCTACATTCCTCCAAAATTTTGGAGGAAAAAAGTACGTCTTATAGTCCGAAAAATACGGTACTGATAGATTTCAGCTGGTGTCATGATTTCCATGGCTTTTTGCACCTCTCTTTCTTCTTTTTCCCTGGGTCATTTCTCATTATTACACATAATTTATGGACATCTATGGTTTGATTTATTTGCCTGTGTGGATTGGATGGGTTGTTACTGACATCTGGTGAGAATTTAATGTCAATAGCACCTTTAGAAATAGATTTACTTAGAAGATTGGTGACGTGTTGAATACTTATTTCACCCGCTGTATATATCCATTCTGCTGGCTGTTAGGTTATCTAGCAAGGCCGCCATCACCCGCTCCCACCAAGGTTGTCATCCATCCTTCCCAAAATGCTGAACTCCCCTTGACACTTTAAGGGAAGGGGGGCTTTACTATATAATTAGGTGGTTTTTATTATCAAGAGTCAGAGAAAGCTGAATGATCGCCCTACCTCCTCCCTTCCTGTCTTAGCAGTAATTGGCCGCAATATTGATGATAATTTTAGCAAACTGCTAAAAAGTTTAACCAAATAGTTTTTCTTTATTAAGGGAGGGGAAGAGAGAGGGACCATGTGGGGCGAGCAGCCTGGTGCAAGAGCCCCTGGTGTTTGCCGTGTTGTTCTGCGTCCTCGTACGTTTTGTTGCATCAGATGAGGCTATTTATATTCTCAGGGAAAGACTCCTTAGGCTGCAATATTAATGAAGCATCGTCCAATTAAGACAGATGAGGCTCGTGTTGTAAGGTGCCTGCTCAGTGCGGCTGCAGGTACTGCTGACTACAAGTCTCCTCCAGGGGCCACAAATAACAGGTCTCCTAGTTCTCTGATATGAGACGCTGCAGCGGCTTCACACAAAAAGAGCACGATTAAAAATCACCCATAAATTTCAGTCCTGCAATTGCCTTCTATTCACATGTCTTCTCTGCTTCTGGGAAAGCTGGGTAACAACCAGTTGGATATCCATTATAGCTTCCACAAAAGTTGTCAGAGGTTTTCCCAATCTCTTGAATACCAGTTCTGCCTATTATTTAGTAAAGCCTTCCCTCTGCTCTATCACCCGAAAAGTATGGCGGTAACTATTATATATTATTACATCTCGTACACAAAGGTCACCCAGCTTTCCCAGACTGCAGCATTACAAGATGGGGGTTATAAATCCCTCTGTAACTAGGCAGATTGCCATTCAGGTACCTGGAAAGTTGGATGACAGATAGTTAGCCATTACTGCATCCACAGAGGTGGTTGGAGGTATTCCTATTATTGAGCAATGCCTTCCCGCTCTATCAGTGCAAATCTATGGTGGTAACTATTATATGTCATTTAGTATCCCACACAGGAGGTCACCCAGCTTTCCCAGAGTAATGCAGCATTACAGGAAATCCCTCTGTAACTAGGTAGGGTGCCATTCAGATACCCAGAGCTGGGTGTCAGGAACTCAGATTTAACCCTCGCTATTCTGGATAACCTCTTCCCTAATGTCACCAAGGGCTCTCTATATTGGGGGGGTGGGGGTCATTTGCTCTTATTGAGACAATTGAAAATATCAAGCCGCGATGGACCTGGAGGTTACGGTGGACAGATTCATCACATGGCATCGGTCCTGCCCGTCATGTGCCCTCTTCATCTGCTCCTGATTACCTCCTGTTACTGTGGTGCCAAGCCCAGGATGGCAGAGTAAAGCGCTGTTGCCATGTCACACCACAGAAGAGGCAGCAGGAGCGTAATCCGTTCACGGCAGGACAATCTCATCCATCTGCCTGCGAGGTCAGGACGTTTCTCCAGGTTGAAGCCTTGTTTGCATGGTGACCGGGGACGTTATTTATTCCATCTTCATTTCAAGGTCAGAGAAGACTAAGCAACAGTTACTATAGGGCGAGTGTGAACAGCGCCGACCTGGTGCAGTCAGATGGGAAAAAAGGGATACTTGGGAGTTATGTTTTATTACGTTCATCATACCCAATATTAGCCTCTACTCAACCTGAAAAGGATGAAAACAGAGAGCAATAGATTGTTTTCACCCGTCCTACACTCTGCTTCTTCCCAGCATGGCTTGGCGTGGCTGATAACAGAGACAAATAGATTGCAGTCAGCCTCTTTCCAGCCTTACATGGTGCGATAAAATGTATTCACCCAACCTACAGCCATGTTCATTCTCCCTGGTTCGAGATCGCTGACAGCAAAGGTAAGTATTATTTAAAATTGCCCATTGAAGTCAATGGTTCTTTGAAAAGAAACAGATAGAAACGATGCCGACATAAACCTAAAACAAACAGAACTGATCAAAATTGATTCATTTTTCTTTTATGCAAAAAATAGAAATTAACTTCCATCAATGTAGAAAAAAAAGTTCTGTACGTTTCTGAAACGCCCCGATTTTTAAGACTTTTCTTCAATGTCTTGTGCTATTTGCTACTGTATTTGCTCCCAAAATGCACGCCATTTGTTGAAGTTGCGCAAAATCGAAGATGCTCTTTTTTTTTTTTTTTATCTTTCTCGCATATTTTTAGAGCAAAAAGTCACACGATCCTTTAAAACGTCACAACTGCGCAAAAAAAAAATCTGAACGATATTATATTCTAGGAACGCGCAAGAATTTTGCAAACCGGACAAAAGTTTAATTAAAGTTAGCTTAAACAAAGGCACAAAAGTAAAAGTCGGCGTTAGAACTATTTTTACTCAAGAAAAAGGTGCAAAGACAATGATGAATCAAGGCTTTTGTGTCGATTCCTCCCCAGTTGCAACAGTTGGATCCAGTCTGATACTTTGTAACATTTGTAGCAAATTCACTTTAGCTTTATCTTCTCGCGGGTGAATTGTATATGACGATACCCGCGACGGATCTACAGGAAGCTGTGAAATTCCATCTTTTTCTCCTCTGTGTTCATTTAGTGAGATTATTCCTAAAACGAGGCATCAGGGCAGGGATTTGGCAGCGAGCCTGTCACTCATTTGCTTGCCGGGCTTTGTTGTTGCCATGTGAATAGTTGTCCAGAGCCAGAGGAATGCACATAAAGCTTTACCATAGGGCAGATCACTGCTGGGGTCATTGTATCAGGAAACTCTAGGGCATCTCAAGGGCTTCTGTGACTATAACTAGGGAGGTCCTGAGTCACCTCTTTGTGACTGCATTTCTACAGACTGTGGCATACTCCTGGCTGTCAGGACGGGCATCGCTCCCTTCCTCACATGCGTCACAGTCCGGCGTTTGCCACTCTTAATGTATTTCGCTGCACGTTTAGGGATTTTTTTTTATTTTGCAGTGTAAAGTATTTCTCTAGTTACATGACAGGATGTTTGGGGAGCACAACTTGTGTAGCATCTGCCTGTTCCTCCACCCATATGTCCATGATGCTGGGGTGGAGGCCTAAATTGTGACAAAGGACGACACTCCGCAGGGCGGTGAGGCTGGGTGTCGACATGGTGTAATGTGTGAACGCACGGGTCTCAAAACGCATCGGCTCCATGATAAAGTATCATACACTGTTCACCTTCTCAGACCCCTGGTGCAATTCCAGCCTCCTCTGCATGCTAATGTAGCACCCTGAGGATTCGGCTGCTACAGGGGTATTGCACCTCAAGCCAGAGGTGTGATATTTCACTCCCGGGTAAGGATGGAGTGTGGAACTGAGCTCAGATAGCTGCATGCACTACATACATCCCATTTCCGGGGGACAGATCGACGGTACTCCCACCAATATATGTGCAGGTACGATAGTGTCTGTCCCTGGCTGGAGTGGGAGGGGGGTGGAACATCCCAGTAGTGTAGGGGCAGATAGGGGGAGCAGTCTGGGTAAAGCTAGGAGCTCATTGGGTGCTGGTCACCTGAGCTCACACATAGAGGGAGTATATAAGGTGGGAACCATCTTAGATCAGAGTCAGACAGGCAGACAGCTACTAGTCAGTCTGTTGTAGAGGGTCAAGCAGTCCTGAAAGAAGAGAGAGAGGAGTCAGAAGGACCCAGAGGGGAAGAAGAGGGAACCCCAAGAGCCCAAATACAAGCAACAGGGTGAAGGGTTGGCACAAGGGTACCGGATCCCAAGCTGGTGGAGGGCACTAATCCTCAGCCAGAGACCGGAGGTTGTGGGCAGGATCTGCCACGACCCCCCACTAAATCCACCAGGAAGGCAGACCAAGTATAGGGTCAGGGAACCCAGAAGAGGTGTACCCACCAAGAGACCCGAGGGAGCCGGACATAGGTGGATCCCTGGTGGGGAAGGCCAGAGAAAAGGAACGTCAGAAAGGGAGCTCAGGATCACGCTCCAGAATTACCTGGGGGTTGGCCGAGTCCAGGACCTGGTGGACGCAGCACGGCTCGGGCGGTCACTCAAGGCCGGAGTGACCAGAACAACAGCAGTAAGTAAAGACCCTGAACTGCACAGCCCGACTCCGAGTCCTAATACCATCCTCACTGCACCACCACAACCACCACCCTCTACAACTGACCCCCTGAGGCTATACCCCTCCCGTTGGGGGTTATACCACCAGAAGCTGCACACACACCACCAGCCTCAGCGGACCCTGCTGCAGCGGCGGCCGTATTGACCGCAAATCAACGGGTGGCGTAGTCGACACTAAAGAACATCCAGCAACATCTGTAGGACTGCCACACACTGAGCTTGACACCCTGGGCACGGACCGGGTCACCGCCACTCGGAGACTACAACCCCCATCTGATCCGGCTCCGGGTATCCCCCAAACAACACTGGCCCAGGGGGCGCGTCAACTTTGGCGTAGTCGGCAGGATAACGTGCCCGCAACAACCGGGTACTGCGTGCCTGAAGAAAAGTTCACCGTTACCTCAAAAAGAAGTCTCCCGCCGGTTCCGGAGGGTCCCCGCCAACGGACCCCATCACAGGTCGTTTCCCGCCGGTTGTCCGCCATTTGCAGCTTTTTCCCGCCATCCATGGAGTTTCCCGCCACTGGGAGACGATTCCCGCCATTTCCAAAGATTTCCCGCCTTGGAAGAGCGGACGCCATTATGGGCGTGCCAGAGGGTGGCAAGAGGTCACCTCCCATCGTGGGCCAGGTCGAAGAATGGCGCCAAAAGCGGAAACCGCGCCCACCAACAGAGACTGTGATGCTGGAAGTGTCCATCAGCGTAAGAGAACTGCCCCTGGAACTGACAATCACAAAGTTGCCCCGGGACCACCTTCAATGTGGGCGGAGACTGAACAAAAGAACGAAGATGGGTGCAGCCTGGAGGAGTCTGGAGAGAGCGCACCCGGAGACAAGAAGTCTGGAGAGGACTCCGGAGAAGTCGTACCCGGAGATGGAGGGAGAGGCAGGCAGCACCGACCCAGTGGTCAGGAGCCTGTTGCAAGCAACAACCCCACTAGGCTTAGTGGAGATCCTAGCACAGCTCCCCCGAGACCGGGAGTGTGCACAGACCGCGCTGGAGGGCCTCGCACGGAGGATGGCCCAGGTGCAGCAAGACACGCTGGCGGAGTGGAGCCGTGAGATGGCCCAGCAGACCGGAACCCGTCAGCGGAGCACGCCACCCGAGACGAGGAGACAGACCGCCTCTGAGGATGGTGCAGGAGGAGTGAAGGCCGGAGACGGCGCCGAGAAGGGAGCTGAACGGACGAAGGCAGGTAAAGGGGACGTCTCTACCCCGAGCCGAGAAACCGTGTACCTGTCCCAGCTCCCCGTCGCAGAGCCCGAAATTCCCCCTGCCGTGCCCGTCGCTGCATCGTCACCGTGCCAGACTAGGCCTCAAGCAGAAGCCGCGGCCGCGACCCCTGTGACGTCACACGCCTCGACCCTGAGCGCGGCGAAACAGGAAATACCATCGGCCTGGTCGCAAGGTCTAGTACCCCCGGGCGCCGCAATTCCAACAGCGCCCCCTACCTCCGCGGAGCCACCGGCCTGGTCGCAGGGCCGAGTACCCCCGGGCACCGCCGTCCTTACGGTGCCCTTTACCTTTAGGGTGCCCCAGGCCTGGTCGCAAGGCCTGGTCAATCCGGGCGCCGCTTCCATCAACGCGCCCTCAACATCTCGAGTGCCGCACCTGGGCGAAGACCTATTTGCCCAGCACACGTGCCCGGATGGGCAGCCCTTTGTATGGCCCCAGGAGTACTACCAACTGGAACTCCAAAGAGCAAGGCCCCTGTGCGAGCCCCTGATTCCGGCTCCGAAGCCCGTCAGGAGAACCCCGCTCCCGCTAGAAGAAGCACAATTCGAGTGGGACCCCACCGGAGGAGACCTCATGGGGTTCACTCAAGAAACGCGGGCAGCCGCAGCAGAGCGAGTGGAGTGCTGCCGCCAGCAGTTGGCAGCCTTTGAGCAAGAGCGGAAAGAGAGGCGGATCCGTGAGCAGCGGCTGCAGGAACAGAGCGCAGGGCAGAAGAGCCGGACCAGGAGGAACCCCCGTGCAGCTCATGGTCCCCGTACCACCGGGACTGTGATTAAATTCAACCTGCAGCATGGGTGGGGCTTCATAAAAGACCATCATACCCCCGGCGACGTCTTTGTAACCCGCAGAGACGTAGAAAGCCATCTGCCGGAGGGACACAGAGGTCGTGACCTGTACGTAGGGGACGAGGTCACGTTCACCCGGCACAAATGTGCCAAAGGACCCTACGCCCTCCATGTGCATCGCCTGACGGAGGAGGAGCTGCGGTGTGAGGAGGAGCAAGAGGACCCGGACGGGTCTGAAGATAAAGAAGGAGCAGGAGGACGCCGTCGTTAAAGTACGGTAAAGAGACTGTAAATAGTTACCTGTCGGGGTACAGTGAACTGTTGCTGCTTTAAATATGTCCCCGTTGGGACAAGAGTAAACTGTTACCCGTATTCCCCTTAATCCCACTGACCGAGGACTGAGAGCGGTCATTCCTTCCTTTTCCCCACTGGCCGAGGACTGAGAGCGGCCATACCTTCCCTTGTATATAGTTGCGCTTTCTAAGGCACCCCCTACCGGTTTTATAGGAAACTGTTGTTTTTCTTGAAGAGACTGTCGCACTTTACCCGGTCACAAGTTGCACCGTGGCCGGAGGAACAAGAATGTTATTTATGAAAAGTTTATGCTGATATATATATTGTTTTATATGTTTATGTTTTATGAAAAAAAAATGTATGTTTTGGATGTTTATTCTCTTACAGCCCGAGGACGTGCTGTGATTTACCAGGGGGGAATGTAGCACCCTGAGGATTCGGCTGCTACAGGGGTATTGCACCTCAAGCCAGAGGTGTGATATTCCACTCCCGGGTAAGGATGGAGTGTGGAACTGAGCTCAGATAGCTGCATGCACTACATACATCCCATTTCCGGGGGACAGATCGACGGTACTCCCACCAATATATGTGCAGGTACGATAGTGTCTGTCCCTGGCTGGAGTGGGAGGGGGGTGGAACATCCCAGTGGTGTAGGGGCAGATAGGGGGAGCAGTCTGGGTAAAGCTAGGAGCTCATTGGGTGCTGGTCACCTGAGCTCACACATAGAGGGAGTATATAAGGTGGGAACCATCTTAGATCAGAGTCAGACAGGCAGACAGCTACTAGTCAGTCTGTTGTAGAGGGTCAAGCAGTCCTGAAAGAAGAGAGAGAGGAGTCAGAAGGACCCAGAGGGGAAGAAGAGGGAACCCCAAGAGCCCAAATACAAGCAACAGGGTGAAGGGTTGGCACAAGGGTACCGGATCCCAAGCTGGTGGTGGGCACTAATCCTCAGCCAGAGACCGGAGGTTGTGGGCAGGATCTGCCACGACCCCCCACTAAATCCACCAGGAAGGCAGACCAAGTATAGGGTCAGGGAACCCAGAAGAGGTGTACCCACCAAGAGACCCGAGGGAGCCGGACATAGGTGGATCCCTGGTGGGGAAGGCCAGAGAAAAGGAACGTCAGAAAGGGAGCTCAGGATCACGCTCCAGAATTACCTGGGGGTTGGCCGAGTCCAGGACCTGGTGGACGCAGCACGGCTCGGGCGGTCACTCAAGGCCGGAGTGACCAGAACAACAGCAGTAAGTAAAGACCCTGAACTGCACAGCCCGACTCCGAGTCTTAATACCATCCTCACTGCACCACCACAACCACCACCCTCTACAACTGACCCCCTGAGGCTATACCCGTCCCGTTGGAGGTTATACCACCAGAAGCTGCACACACACCACCAGCCTCAGCGGACCCTGCTGCAGCGGCGGCCGTATTGACCGCAAATCAACGGGTGGCGTAGTCGACACTAAAGAACATCCAGCAACATCTGTAGGACTGCCACACACTGAGCTTGACACCCTGGGCACGGACCGGGTCACCGCCACTCGGAGACTACAACCCCCATCTGATCCGGCTCCGGGTATCCCCCAAACAACACTGGCCCAGGGGGCGCGTCACTATTAGGTGCCAAGTTTTGCCTTGGGAAGTTCCTTTAACAACTATGTACACCTTCACAACTAAAAGAAAGCTACAATGAAAAAAAATGGAGCAACTTTGCAATAAGTTTTGTTGAAAAATTTCCTACTGTTTTTGTATACAGCTTCTATGCAGACTATGCGTCTCCACGGTAACAGGCAGCAAACACAAATCATCCCGTAGCCATGGGTTACTCTCATCCGTTTCTTCTATGTGTTGTATGTATAGCAAGAAAAGGGGACAGAGGACCAAGAGGGTCACGTGACTGCAAGATCAGACTACAAAGTTTGCTTGTTGTCTGTTACCATGGAGACATAGTTCAGCAGAAGAACTGTAGAAGATAAGCAAAAAGACATTATAATTAGGACATATTACAAAGTTTCTTCATTTCATAGCTATTGAGAGAAGTAATAAAATGTTTGCAAAAATGAACATCCAGTAATCCAGAAAGTTCGATAATCTGGAAAATGGCTGCAACATAATGTGAAATTTGACAAGAATGAAGAAGAAGAGGCATAGAGGAAAAACAAAGGGAACGATGACCTGTTCAACCATGTTTTCTGGTTAACGTGTGGGGAGCAGCAGCGAGTTAACATCTAACTACCGTTTGCAAAGTGATTAAATTCCCCTCTGATTCCGGTGTTTTTGTCCCCTGTGATCCGGTTTGGGAACTGTCGGCCTGCAGTGTATTCCTGCTGTTTAATTAACATCATTTGGAGGAGGAGGTTGTCAGAGGCCATTGTAAGGGACAAGGAGCATGGGACTCGGCCCCAGCGGACTGAGCTCTCCATCGCCCTGCGCCTGCCGCGCTCATGGGCTCCTGCTGGGCTGATGCAAGAAATGGAAATAGATCGTGTCAGCCAGATGATAGGAACTGAGTGTCCTGCAGGGGGAGCTGCGTACATGGGCCGGGTGGCTCCTGTGCATCACATCATGAAGGTTAATTCACCTGTTTTATCGGATTCCTCCAAAATATCTTCAATAAATATTATTGCTCCAAGTTGCGACTGCAGTTTTTAATTTTCTAACTGCTAGGAAAGCTGGGTGTCATCCAATATGGCTGCCATTACTGCCCCGAAAGGGGTTGTAGCCCAGAATTCAAGATCCAATGCTTTATCTTGTTTTCAGAAATACTGGGTGCTAACCAATATTAGATCCAGCTCACTGGATGGGACATCTTGAAGGTGTTAGAAGCCGTGAAACGCCATGTCAAGGCATGGAACAATCATAAAACGAAGATAATCCAGCTCAACAAACCATGAATAGGCTTTTATTCACACAAAGTGCATATCAGCAGTACAGCTAGAAGGAATGTGACATCAATGCGTTTCGGGTGACAACCCAACCAATATGGCTGCCTTTATGGATATTGTCTCCCATGCTCCTGAACTGCAAAGCAGGGGCGGCCAGTGAATCCCAGAGTGCTGGTAATTCTGTCCTATTTTGCACCAATTTACTTTTTTTCTTTCTAGATGAAATCTTGCAAAAAAAAAAGGCAAATGTGTGTCAGGCCCTGTATACAGAGGAGGTGAGTGTGGGGGGCTTCACTTCTTCTCCGCTGCTTTTATTTGACCTTTACAAGGCACGAACTCTGCAAATGACAAGGCCGAAACCAAATGTAACCGAATAGGCGTCCTGCCTTCTCGTAACAAGTATTCGGAGGTTTCCTGTCTGTTAAAGCCTCATTCGCACTTCTGTATTTTGCATCAGTAAGAAGATGAATTCTCATGAAAGGGATGTAGGTGTTATACCGGAGTATTGGAGGACCTATGTAAAATAAAAATGGCTCCTCCACCTTACAGCCTTCTCACTTCTTGCAGGACTGAGCTGCTTCCCCTTCATTTGGATGCAAGTTAACCCATAGACTGAGCTGGCAAATGTCATCGTCTTCTGGGGTCTGGTCATTACGGAAAATCTAAACATAAGGACATATATTTACCTACAGCGGAAGATGAAAATGATAGAGCTCCTCCCAAAACTCTTCGAGGGGGTCTTCTACATATCTCTGCACCTCTATATACTACCAGTGCCAGTGTAACGTGCTCAGCCTTCGTGCACACAGATTACGATCACTCCCATCATCCATGCCCGCAGGATCTATGTCACACGCAATGTATCTCTCCGTTCATCTCTGTCCCCAAGAGCGCACAATCTAATCTATCATACATAGTATCACTCCCATTATCCCGTTCTCACATACTAATCTGCTGGTGCTGCGCATTTTGCACAGTCGTCATACGTGCCCCCGATGTGTCGCTTCAAGGGTGCAGATTTTTGCCATCTTTCTCCTTATTTTTTTCTATTTCAGACCAAACCAGAATGTAAATCGTGTCGCTCGGGGATTGTGAAGTCTCTCCGGTTGCGTTGGGCTTAACGTCCTGATTTTGTAGCCTAGATAAAACGGCTCAGCGACTATGGAGAGGAAAGGGATGGGGGGCAGGGGGAGAAACATGGCGTCCTGCGCAAATGTCAGACATTTGCAGTAAAATCAGAACAGGAAAAAGTGTCAATCATCTGACCTGGACATGGAGCAATCCGTGTGCATGCGGCCATAAACATTGGAGGGAGAATAGGGATTTGGAGACTTTTACAGGTGACTGGGCCTGACAATATGGCTGACGGCGACACGTTGCGGATGACTGGAAGGTGAGGTGGCAGCAGGGGGGCTCCACAGACATTGCATCTGCATAAACCAGGACAACTCAGGAGGGGGATGAAGGGAGGGATTGTCCTTAACTCTGCTTCTCCCAGGACAGATGGAAAGCGAAGGGCCCCGGCTGCACAGGATTAACTGCCGGACAGGGGCCCTCACGGCTGATTTGAGGTTAACAGGACTGGAAAGGAGGGATTTTGTGTTTTGCAGGAGGTGTCCTGGGTGTGGAGCAGATGGTGAGGAGAGGCCTCCCTCCAGCTTTCTCAGCTGCTCAGGGAAGCTTACAGGCCACCTCCGGCATCAACAATCCCACTAACATCTTGTGGATTTAGTGCAGAAGACCCTGCCTGCTTTTTGAACCATTTCCCAGTGTTCGCCATCGGCTCCCTGACCCTTTTTATAATACACTTTCCATCCACAAAAGCAGAAAAAAAATGTAATCATTTTTTTTTTCTTAAAGTGCATCTCGAATGTCAATATAGGTGCAATATGGCTGACACTACGGCTCAAAAAGGTGTCGCCACTCAGCTTTTATAAGGGTGTATTTATATTATACTTTTATTTTTTACCCTGAGATTAAAAATTCATCAAAACCGCATGATGTCTTACTGCAGTTTTGCCACGCGGCTTTTGATCGTGGTTTACAAAATCTGCGCTATTCGATGTGGCTTTTGAAGCGTTTTTGGCATTTCATTTAGAAAGTCTCGCCCGGCCGTGACACAGGTCACACAGTCAGAGATCTTGCTATGCCACTGCTTCATCGTAGCGTGAAAGGGGTCGTATTACAACCAGCAAGAAGCAAAAAAGAGTCGGCACTAGTTGGATTTTTGTGTGACTTGTATTATGTAGATTTCTCTCCCAGCTTTCCCAATTCTCTGAAAGGCAACTCTCGCTCTGGGGATCTTCCTGTATGGCCGGGCAGATTTTCCATTTGGCGGACTCTGCAGCTTGGGGTAGTTGTAGTGGCGGCAATACGCAGCTTTACTAAAAACAGTCAAGCCTGAGACTGACCTGCAGACCACCTTCCCCTTCATGACCCCTGACCTGACCATTTCCCTGCTCTGTCACGAAGTCTAGTGACAAAGTGAAGGGGCAATGATGCAGATCCCTGCATCGTAATGAATGGAAAACATTGATTTATCTCCTATTAACCCTGTAGCCACACAAAACCCGGTGTGTCTGTGCTCGCCCAAGGCGAAGCGGCAAATCACTGCTCTACAAGGCTCACACTTTAGGTTGATCATGTTTCATTGATTATCTAGTCATTACCTATGGAAGAATGCAAACGACTTTCCTGTTGGCAAAAAACTAATGATCGCGGGCGTCATCCCCGGGTCATGCCACAGTTACACCGGGCGACTGATCGCGGGCGTCATGTCCGGGTCATGCCGTAGTCACACCAAGCCACTTATCGGGGACATCATCTCCAGATCATGCCGAAGTTACACCGGGCGACTGATCGGGGGCGTCATCCCCGGGTCAGGCCGTAGTCACACCGAGCGACTGATCGGAGGCGTCATCCCCGGGTCAGGCCGTAGTCACACCGAGCGACTGATCGGGGGCGTCATCCACAGGTCAGGCCGTAGTCACACTGAGCGACTGATCGGGGGCGTCATCCCCGGGTCAGGCCGTAGTCACACTGAGCGACTGATCGGGGACGTCATCCCCTGGTCAGGCGTAGTCACACCGAGCGACTGATCGGGGGCGTCATCCCCGGGTCAGGCCGTAGTCACACCGAGCGACTGATCGCGGGCGTCATGTCCGGGTCATGCCGTAGTCACACCAAGCCACTTATCGGGGACATCATCTCCAGATCATGCCGAAGTTACACCGGGCGACTGATCGGGTGCATCATCCTTGGGTCTTGCCATAGTCACACCGGGCGACTGATTGGGTGCGTCATCCTTGGGTCATGCCATAGTCACACCGGGCGACTGATCGGGGGCGTCATCCTTGGGTCAGGCGTAGTCACACCGAGCGACTGATCGGGGGCGTCATCCCCGGGTCAGGCCGTAGTCACACCGAGCGACTGATCGGGGGCGTCATCCCCGGGTCAGGCCGTAGTCACACCGAGCGACTGATCGGGGACGTCATCCCCGGGTCAGGCCGTAGTCACACCGAGCGACTGATCAGGGGCGTCATCCCCGGGTCAGGCCGTAGTCACACCGAGCGACTGATCGGGGGCGTCATCCCCGGGTCAGACCGTAGTCACACTGAGCGACTGAACCATCTGACACTGGAGTCTACGCCATATTAATCGATGGGGTGGATAAGGATTACGGTGTTTTGCAACTTTCGAGTATATTTTGTGTCTCACTTCCTCCCCATTTTCACGCTCTCTGCATGCTTTCAGTGAACAGGTACTTAAATTAAAAGAATATCATATTTCCCTCCTTTGGCTCTATGGTTTTAACAACTTAGACTTAATGATTTTTTTATGGTGAACTTCAATGATCATTATATCCGTAATAGCCTCTTCCAATGTTACTCACGCGTGTCTAATGCAGGTTAGTCATGGGAGGCCATATTGTCCTCCTTGTGTCAGTCTACACTGCATGAATCAGGAGGCTCGGGATGACCATTCAGTTCTTTCTGAAGGCAGCACTTCTGGGCATGAGATTGGGGATTGTAATGTAGTTGAAATGGTAGGATGTATAAATTACAAATGTGATAATCATCTGCCAGGAATGCAGGGACTCCTGGAATGGCCCTTTAATTATCTGATTTTATGACCTCTCCTAATTATTGACTGTTCCAGGCCAGTTATCATATGTTACAGAGAAGGGTCTCATTCCTCCTGCCCCCCTACTCTCCCAGTCCTGAGATCCTGCTTTGTGTCCATCTGCCTGAAGCCCTGCAGCTGGAGGAAGGTGACGTGTGCCTGGCACTGAAAGGGTGCATTCTTCACCCTGCCAGGGAGATTATGGAACAAAGCCCCTCTCCATTCTTCACATGCCTCCAAAAGTTCAGAAACTAATATGTTTTCCTACTGCTTGTTTAAACACAGTTAATGAAGCGGTGACCGAGATGTGAACCATGCTGGATCTAATCAGCAGTGTATCCGATCAGCAGTGTATCTGATCAGCATTGTATCTGTATATGTCTGATCAGGATAGTATCTATGTGTATCTAATCAGCAGTGTATCCATTCAGCATTGTATCTGTATATGTCTGATCAGGATAGTATCTATGTGTATCTAATCAGCAGTGTATCCAATTAGCATTGTATCTGTATATGTCTGATCAGGATAGTATCTATGTGTATCTAATCAGCAGTGTATCCAATCAGCATTGTATCTGTATATGTCTGATCAGGATAGTGTCTGTGTATCTAATCAGCAGTGTATCCGATCAGCATTGTGTCAGTATATGTCTGATCAGGACAGTATCTATGTATATCTGAAGAGCAATGTATCTGATCAGGAGAGTATCTATATGTATCCAGTTGGCAGTATATCTAATCAGCAGTGCATCTGATCAGGCAAATATCTCTACATAGCTAGTCAGCAGTGAATCTGCGTGCATCTGACCGGCAGTGTATTTGATCAGTAGCATGTGTCTAACCACGTAAGTGTGACAGTGTGTATCTAATCAGAAGTTTATCTAGCCAACCTCTGATATGCGGCGTCACTGTGTATCTGATCTGCGGCGTCACTGTGTATCTGATCTGTGGCGTTGGTGCGTATCTGATCTGTGGCATCGGTGTGTATCTGATCTGTGGCGTCAGTGTGTATCTGATCTGTGGCGTCGGTGTGTATCTGATCTGTGGCGGCGGTGTGTATCTGATCTGCGTCGGCGGTGTGTATCTGATCTGCGGCGTCACTGTGTATCTGATCTGCGGTGTCACTGTGTATCTGATCTGCGGCATCACTGTGTATCTGATTGGTTCCCTCAGCTCCATCTTTCTCTGGATATGGCCACCATTGTTATGGCTTTTCGAGGGTCCTGATTATTAGAGTGGCCGTGTAGCGTGTTCCTCTCCTTTCGGGAGTCTAGGAAAGCCGGACAACTACTCCTGTCAGATCTGCAGGGGACGGACGTAAATCTTCTTTGTTTTGTTATTTGCACATATTGACCTCACAGCTCCTTAGTTCAGCACATTACTTGCAGTTTTCTCCCTCTTTGCCAGCCATAGACTTGCTAGGGGTTAACAGCGACTTTATCACTGTGGACCTTTGCACTGGGCCCGTGGCTGTGAAGTAGCAGGGGCGCCTCTAGGCAGCTTCTAAATATAACTGTCCATCGTTACCCCGCTTCCACCCCGCTGCCTTGTGCCCTGTCATTGGGGAAGTCACAGCCGGCGGAGTGCTGCATCCTGGCCTCAGGAACGCTGAGTATAATTAACCCTTCCATATCCTCTGTGTATGAATCGCCATCCGTATCCCAGGATAAGTTGTGACTTATGGTGTCTGGATGTGATTCTCTTCCCAATGCCAGGCAGCTGCCAGCAAGCTGCATGTGATATTGTAAGAGCTCCCGTGAATGGTGCTCTCTGCCGTATTCTGTATCTACAGTGGCTTCATTATCATCCGCTCTGCATTGATTATCATTATCTCTCCAGGCCGAGCCCGTCAGTAAATCCTCATCACCCCTCCCAATTTCCGTTTGAACTCCCTCAAGGTTTCAGACCCGGCTATTTTTTTCTTTTCTTTTCTCAGCAGAGGAAATTATTTTTGGCCCTGATTGCTGCCTTCTGCCTTGCTTATGGGAGATGTGGTGTAACATGTGCGGCTCTGGAGACACTGACCAACAAAGTTACTGATTACTGTTCACCTCGTCGAAAACAAATGGATCTGAAGTCCGAATTTGGACTCGCCGGATTCTTATCTCCCCCCGGGGAGAGTCAGGAGGCCCCCCCATACAGCCGGGTGACATTGGCAGGGCTTTCGTCTATGGGGGGCTAGATCTGTAGATACGAGAATATTTGTGTAAATTGACAGCGAGCCGAGATCTGGAGGAATCTGTACCTGAGTGATGAATGTCCGTGCGTCTCTGCGATGTATAAAGCTCACATTTCTCCATTTTTTCTGATTTTAGGCTTCCACCTAAGTGGCACCGTCACGGAGCCAGCCATACAGTCGGAGCCGGAAGCCACCTATAAAGTGGCCATCAGTTTTGACCGCTGTAAAATCACCTCTGTGACCTGTGGTTGCGGCAACAGGGACATTTTCTACTGCGCCCACGTGGTGGCGCTCTCACTGTACCGAATCCGCAAGCCAGACCAGGTGAAACTGCGTCTTCCCATCTCAGAAACCCTCTTCCAGATGAACAGGGACCAGCTGCAGAAGTTTGTCCAGTACCTGATCACGGCCCACCACACGGAAGTGCTTCCCACCGCCCAGAAGCTGGCCGACGAGATCCTGTCCTCCAACTCGGAAATCAACCAAGTGCACGGTAATGACCCCCATATACAGGGAGGACCCCGTCCGCTGGTCTCCTGGCCTGTCCTACTCAATCTGATCCTCTTCCTACAGGGGCCCCCGATCCCACCGCCGGAGCGAGCATCAACGACGAGAACTGCTGGCATCTGGATGAAGAGCAGGTCCGGGAGCAGGTGAAGCTCTTCCTGTCTCAGGGAGGATATTACAGCTCCGGGAAGCAGCTCAACTCCATGTTTGCTAAGGTAAGAGTCAATTCACATCCCAACATTAGATCAGATGACTGGGGAGGTTTCATCATGTATCCCGTCCCACAGGTGAGAGAGATGCTGCGGATGAGGGACTCCAATGGTGCCCGCATGCTGACCCTGATTACAGAGCAGTTCATGGCGGACCCCCGGCTGGCACTGTGGAGACAGCAGGGGACAGGGATGACGGATAAGTGCCGACAGCTATGGGATGAGCTTGGTAAGTGGTCTTCAGTACCCTACTTCTAGCCACATTCCATATTGGCTGCCACTTCATGTGCCCAGCACCTCATGGGGACAGGCAAGGAAGGAATAAATTAAGTATTTTTCATTCTGTCCAATCCTTTGCTCCCCCCGGATATGTGCAGCCACTTATCCCTTGCCCTTATAATGGCTATGTTTATAGGGGACTTGAGGATGATGTATAGGGGACTTCACTTGTGATGATCACGGCTCATATATCTTTATCTCACAGTCCTCTTGTTTGGGTCCCTCTTTAGGGGCGCTCTGGGTCTGTATTGTCCTGAACCCCCACTGCAAACACGAAGAGAAAGCCTGTTGGCTGCGACAGCTGAAAAAGTGGAACGACATGGACGTGTGTCCGCTGGAGGATGGAAATTATGGCAACGACCTACCTAACATCACCAATGCCCTCCCTCAAAGCAACGGTCACGGTAAGGGCACAGGGAAAAAAATGCAAAGATTTCAACTTTCTCATAAAATAGAAAGTTCTGCAACTTCTTAATACTTCACATTTCATTCTGTGTATACAAACCTCCGTGAGGATGAACATCCACAACCACAGGCTGTCAGAACATGATGGGAGTTGTGGTTTCGCCACAGGTGTAGAGCTCCAGGTTGCAGACCGCTCATCTAGGGTTTGTTTCCTGCAGAATCCTCCTGCGACCACCTGTCGTCTTCTCCCGTCTCTCCAGGTGTTTTTCACATTGTGCAAGAAGTGAAGTGTGGCGCTTAATAAACCTGCGGAGTTTTTTTTATTTTTTATTTTTTCCTGAGAGCTCTTTTGTGACCTCAGCAATCTCATCCTCCCCCCAATCATCTGATGAGCCGCACAAATCAATGTCTGAGGCCTCGTCAGACGCACTTGTCCTGATTGCCCTGCATGCCGCGCTCTTGCTAGGAGGACAGGAGGTTGATTAAAGCTCAGCATTTACTTCCCTGTAGAGTTTTCTTCTGTTTAACTCTTCAACTCAGACAAAACTTAATCCTGTTCTGTAACTAAAGGCTGAGGATATGCGAGTGACGCTCCTGCCACTCGCTCAGATATTTTCCAAGTCAAAACAATAAGACACGAACCATTACGTAATGTAGCATGTCTTTATGTATGGTTTTTTTCTGTAAATCAGAAAAATTCCTGATATCCTGCATTAACCAGGTATTTATAAGTGCCAGACTAGAGCTGCACTCCCTATTCTGCTGGTGCAGTCACTGTGTACATACATTACATTACTTATCCTGTACTAATCCTGAGTTACATCCTGTATTATACTCCAGAGCTGCACTCACTATTCTGCTGGTGCAGTCACTGTGTACATACATTACATTACTTATCCTGTACTAATCCTGAGTTACATCCTGTATTATACTCCAGAGCTGCACTCAGTATTCTGCTGGTGCAGTCACTGTGTACATACATTACATTACAGATTCTGTACTGATCCTGAGTTACATCCTGTATTATACTGTAGAGCTGCACTCACTATTATGCTGATGTAGTCACTGTGTACATACATTACATTACTGATCCTGAATTACATCCTGTATTATACTCCAGAGCTGCACTCACTATTCTGCTGGTGCAGTCACTGTGTACATACATTACATTACTTATCCTGTACTGACCCTGAGTTACATCCTGTATTATGCTCCAGAGCTGCACTCACTATTATGCTGATGTAGTCACTGTGGACATACATTACATTACTTATCCTGTACTGATCCTGAGTTACATCCTGTATTATACTCCAGAGCTGCACTCACTATTATGCTGATGTAGTCACTGTGTACATACATTATATTACTGATCCTGAGTTACATCCTGTATTATATTCCAGAGCTGCACTCACTATTCTGCTGGTGCAGTCACTGAGTACATACATTATATTACTGATCCTGAGTTACATCCTGTATTATACTCCAGAGCTGCACTCACTGTTCTGCTGGTGCAGTCACGGTATACATACATTACATTATTTATCCTGTACTGATCCTGAGTTACATCCTGTATTATACTCCAGAGCTGCACTCACTATTCTGCTGGTGCAGTCACTGAGTACATACATTACATTACTGATCCTGCACTGATCCTGAGTTACATCCTGTATTATACTCCAGAGCTGCACTCACTATTCTGCTGATGCAGTCACTGTGTACATACATTACATTACTTATCCTGTACTGATCCTGAGTTATATCCTGTATTATACTCCAGAGCTGCACTCACTATTCTGCTGATGCAGTTACTGTGTACATACATTACATTACTTATCCTGTACTAATCCTGAGTTACATCCTGTATTATACTCCAGAGCTGCACTCACTATTCTGCTGGTGCAGTCATTGTGTACATACATTACATTACTTATCCTGTACTAATCCTGAGTTACATCCTGTATTATACTCCAGAGCTGCACTCACTATTCTGCTGGTGCAGTCACTGTGTACATACATTACATTACTGATTCTGTACTGATCCTGAGTTACATCCTGTATTATACTCTAGAGCTGCACTCACTATTATGCTGATGTAGTCACTGTGTACATACATTACATTACTTATCCTGTACTGATCCTGAGTTACCTCCTGTATTATACTACAGAGCTGCACTCACTATTCTCCTGGTGCAGTCACTATGTACATACATTACATTACTGATCCTGAGTTACATCCTGTATTGTACTCCAGAGCTGCACTCACTATTCTGCTGGTGCAGTCAATGTGTACATACATTACATTACTTATCCTGTACTGACCCTGAGTTACATCCTGTATTATGCTCCAGAGCTGCACTCACTATTATGCTGATGTAGTCACTGGGGACATACATTACATTACTTATCCTGTACTGATCCTGAGTTACATCCTGTATTATACTCCAGAGCTGCACTCACTATTATGCTGATGTAGTCACTGTGTACATACATTATATTACTGATCCTGAGTTACATCCTGTATTATATTCCAGAGCTGCACTCACTATTCTGCTGGTGCAGTCACTGAGTACATACATTACATTACTGATCCTGCACTGATCCTGAGTTACATCCTGTATTATACTCCAGCGCTGCACTCACTATTCTGCTGATGCAGTCACTGTGTACATACATTACATTACTGTTCCTGCACTGATCCTGAGTTACATCCTGTATTATACTCCAGAGCTGCACTCACTATTCTGCTGATGCAGTCACTGTGTACATACATTATATTACTGATCCTGAGTTACATCCTGTATTATACTCCAGAGCTGCACTCACTATTCTGCTGGTGCAGTCACGGTGTACATACATTACATTATTTATCCTGTACTGATCCTGAGTTACATCCTGTATTATACTCCAGAGCTGCACTCACTATTCTGCTGGTGCAGTCACGGTGTACATACATTACATTACTGATCCTGCACTGATCCTGAGTTACATCCTGTATTATACTCCAGAGCTGCACTCACTAGTCTGCTGATGCAGTCACTGTGTACATACATTACATTACTTATCCTGTACTGATCCTGAGTTATATCCTGTATTATACTCCAGAGCTGCACTCACTATTCTGCTGATGCAGTCACTGTGTACATACATTACATTACTTATCCTGTACTGATCCTGAGTTACATCCTGTATTATACTCCAGAGCTGCACTCACTATTCTGCTTGTGCAGTCACTGTGTACATACATTACATTACTGATCCTGTACTGATCCTGAGTTATATCCTGTATTATACTACAGAGCTGCACTCACTAATCTGCTTGTGCAGTCACTGTGTACATACATTACTGATCCTGTACTGATCCTGATTTACATCCTGTATTATACTCCAGAGCTGCACTCACTATTCTGCTTGTGCAGTCACTGTGTACATACATTACATTACTGATCCTGTACTGATCCTGAGTTATATCCTGTATTATACTACAGAGCTGCACTCACTAATCTGCTTGTGCAGTCACTGTGTACATACATTACATTACTGATCCTGTCCTGATCCTGAGTTATATCCTGTATTATACTACAGAGCTGCACTCACTATTCTGCTTGTGCAGTCACTGTGTGCATACATTACATTACTGATCCTGTACTGATCCTGAGTTATATCCTGTATTATACTCCAGAGCTGCACTCACTATTCTGCTTGTGCAGTCACTGTGTGCATACATTACATTACTGATCCTGTACTGATCCTGAGTTATATCCTGTATTATACTCCAGAGCTGCACTCACTATTCTGCTTGTGCAGTCACTGTGTACATACATTACATTACTGATCCTGTACTGATCCTAAGTTACATCCTGTATTATACTACAGAGCTGCACTCACTATTCTGCTTGTGCAGTCACTGTGTGCATACATTACATTACTGATCCTGTACTGATCCTGAGTTATATCCTGTATTATACTCCAGAGCTGCACTCACTATTCTGCTGGTGCAGTCACTGTGTACATACATTACATTACTGATCCTGTACTGATCCTGAGTTACATCCTGTATTATACTCCAGAGCTGCACTCACTATTCTGCTGGTGCAGTCACTGTGTACATACATTACATTACTTATCCTGTACTGATCCTGAGTTACATCCTGTATTATACTACAGAGCTGCACTCACTATTCTGCTTGTGCAGTCACTGTGTGCATACATTACATTACTGATCCTGTACTGATCCTGAGTTATATCCTGTATTATACTCCAGAGCTGCACTCACTATTCTGCTTGTGCAGTCACTGTGTGCATACATTACATTACTGATCCTGTGCTGATCCTGAGTTATATCCTGTATTATACTCCAGAGCTGCACTCACTATTCTGCTTGTGCAGTCACTGTGTACATACATTACATTACTGATCCTGTACTGATCCTGAGTTACATCCTGTATTATACTCCAGAGCTGCACTCACTATTCTGCTTGTGCAGTCACTGTGTGCATACATTACATTACTGATCCTGTACTGATCCTGAGTTATATCCTGTATTATACTCCAGAGCTGCACTCACTATTCTGCTGGTGCAGTCACTGTGTACATACATTACATTACTGATCCTGTACTGATCCTGAGTTACATCCTGTATTATACTACAGAGCTGCACTCACTATTCTGCTGGTGCAGTCACTATGTACATACATTACATTACTGATCCTGAGTTATATCCTGTATTATACTCCAGAGCTGCACTCACTATTCTGCTGGTGCAGTCACTGTGTACATACATTACATTACTGATCCTGTACTGATCCTGAGTTATATCCTGTATTATACTCCAGAGCTGCACTCACAATTCTGCTGGTGCAGTCACTGTGTACATACATTACATTACTTATCCTGTACTGATCCAGTATTATACTCCAGAGCTGCTCTCACTATTCTTTCTGCTTTAGGAAATAACAGCTGTTCCCCTGTAATTTAGGAGCCGATATATCAGACATTCGCAGCCCCATAGATATTGACCAGTAACGTTGTCAGGATCCGTTGTACATTACAGACGTCTCCAGAGTTATTTTGCAGTGGTGACTTACATTTCCGTCTTCTCTCTTGTAGATTCCTTGGTGCGTCCTCGAAGGACCGTGTTCACCCGTGCGATTGAAGCTTGTGACTTGCACTGGCAGGACAGCCACCTGCAGAGGATAATCAGCAGTGACTTCTATCTGTCGCCTGCCTGTCAGAGGGATGGCGAGAGCCTGCTCTTCAACTCCCAGGGACAGCCTCTGTGGCTGGGTGAGTACAGGGCCTGTCACATATACAAGATCTTTGACATGTCTGCAGTACCACTCTTCTCAGACTTTACATTTATGTGTATATATATATAATGTTTTTTACATTTAGAACACGTTCCTACAGCGTGTGCAAGAGTCGATGCCCTGCGAT
The DNA here is from genome assembly GCF_046119375.1 of Phyllobates terribilis. Lineage (NCBI taxonomy): Eukaryota > Metazoa > Chordata > Amphibia > Anura > Dendrobatidae > Phyllobates > Phyllobates terribilis. The sequence continues at coordinate 158,492,579 of NW_027362768.1, read as the reverse complement.
CCCACGGTTATCCCAAAGAAGCTTTACGCCTGGCAGTCGCCATAATAAGCACTCTGAGATTACAGCAGCAACGGCAGCTGGAGATCTACAAGCAGCAGAAAAAAGGTTAGTGATGCCGATCATGGCCGACGTGTTGCTTAGTTATAGCGAGCAGCCTGGGCACAAGAATCGGGCAAGTAGTTATGGCACGGTGTGACTGGGTAACATTTATAGCCCTGGGTGCTTGGACTTTGAGTATCTGACACTGCGGTGAGTTTCCGCCTCTGGGTGTTTGGCCTTGGGTCATTGTCCTGCACTTAGTGCATAGGTTTGAGGCGAATGGATGGCACAGAGATGTCTCCGGGTTTATCAACTGTAGAGATATTTCTGACTTTCTTATTTCTGCAGAACTGATTCAGAGAAACACAACTACAATCACCAATCTGGAGGGATGGGTGGGTCACCCACTAGACCCCGTTGGATGTCTATTTACCACTCTGACAGAAGCGTGCCGCTTGGACGAAGAAAATACCATGGAGGTGACAGGTGAGAAATCGTACCAATCCTCCAGCCAGATGACGTGCCCCCCATAGCTGACTATGCTTAGTGCTGGATGACCCCCACAGACTCTTCATTATGGCGGCTTGATGTTTCTCTTCCCCTTTTACAGAAAGCAACGAGTCTCAGCGCCCAAATTACCAACATGTATGTGTTGCCAACGACTCCATGGAGAACGGAGAATCCTACCTTTCCCTGGCACTGGAGGTGGCGCTGATGGGCATGGGGCAGCAGCGACTCATGCCTGAAGGGTTGTATGCACAGGATAAGGTGTGCCGCAACGAGGAGCAGATCATCGGCCGCCTGCAGGAGCTGGAGCTGGATGCCGTGCTGGTCCAGACCCTGCGCAAACAGTGCATACTGCTGCTGGAGGGTAAGAGCACCATCCTCTGGCTCTAGTGGGCATTGTGTCTAGTAATTTGTTCATTAGTGTAGAATAGTGCAGGCCGGGATCTGAGTCTTTCAGCTGATGCAGAAACACATGCAGAATCTTTCACGTTTGTAACGATGACATTTTCTGTTTCAGGGGGTCCGTTCAGCGGTCTGGGAGAGGTCATCCATCGAGAGAGCGTCCCCATGCACACGTTTGCCAAATACCTCTTCTCTGCATTGCTGCCCCACGATGCGGACTTGGCCTATAAACTGTCTCTCCGTGCTATGAGGTAAGCGCAGGGAAATAATATAAGATTAATGGGATGGTTCACATGGCATGGAGATCATGTAGGGGGGATAGAAGATGGGGTTCTGCATTTGATGCCCATTTACAGGGAAGGTGTGTGTGTCCTTGCCACCTTTCATTTCACCTCATTGCTGGCATAATTCTCTACTTCAGGCTCCCGGTGTTGGAGAGCAGTGTCCCCTCAGGCGACGTATCCCACCCTCATCACATTGTGTCCGTGGTGCCGAGTCGGTACCCCCGCTGGTTCACCCTGGGGCACCTGGAGTCACAGCAGTGCGAGCTGGCCTCCACCATGCTGACCGCTGCCAAAGGTGAGAAGTTGCTGCCCCAAGTGGGACTTGCATTTAAAATTAATAGATTTTTGTTTCATTTCTTTGTTCTTTCATGACCTCTGCTTGCTGTTAGTGAATTGAAACATTACTCTTTACACCTAGAGGTTGACAACGTATGCCGCACAAATCTCTCTCCTGTCCCATAGTTTATGTTGCAGTGGATTTATGTGCATTCATCGATTACATTCACTTCATATATCGCCCCATTGACCCCCGACATGACACTTTCTCTCCTCCCCGCAGGTGACATGCTGCGACTCCGCACTGTTCTTGAAGCCATACAGCGCAACATCCATTCCTCCTCCCTGATCTTTAAGCTGGCGCAGGATGCCTTTAAGATCGCCACGCCAGCTGACAGCAGCTCGGACACGACGCTGCTCAATGTCGCTTTGGAGCTTGGGCTGCAGGTAAGATTTAGCGCCACGTTGTCACCTTCCTGATTTAATGATACGGTGTAACCCCATGTAAATCATTGACTTCCTCCACCCTTAGGTCATGAGAATGACGCTCAGCACCCTGAACTGGAGGCGCAGGGAGATGGTGCGGTGGCTGGTGACGTGTGCCACGGAAGTCGGTAAGTGGTATCGGCCATTATCCGGAGGGCGGCCTCACTGACTTCATACAGGCGGCTGCAACAGGAGTCTGTACAGTGGGACAAGGGCCCCAATGTGGTGCAGGTCCTTGTTCTACTCCGTATACAGAAAATGTATAAAATAGGATAAATACACAATTCTACCATAGATAAAGTACAGTATTACCCAAATATCGCACAATCCTGTACCCCCACTCACCCCTACATCCCTCTGGTGGAAAGGATAGAAAAAAATGGAATTTTCTTCTTTCCCCTCATCCTCACCCCCACAGCTCCTCCACCCATTGAATATCTTGATGTTTTTACTTGACATACATCCCTTCAGATTTTCTTGCATATTTTCTAGCTGCCTTTTCTTAAATATATTAACTTGTCCAACATAATCCAACAATATTTTATCCACAAGAGTCTATTGTGGCCGGTTCAACTTTCTCACTCGACTCCTCCATACACAGGAGCGCTCTGCGCCCTCTCGGAAGATCGATCCCGTGGTCTCTATGAGAGAGATGCTGCCAGACATCTCTGGACCGAGGCTCAACAAAAGGATCAGCAGTACAATATCAGACACGTCCGATCCTTACCGCCCCTGACAATCACCCCATACATATTAGACTTTCTTGCCGATAGGTTATTAGTCTCGTGTGTGGGGGGGCTTACAATCATCAGTGATTGGTAAAATTTTGTCTTCTGCTTTCCTTGCAGGTGTCCGTGCCCTCGTGAGTATCCTACAGACCTGGTATACACTCTTCACCCCCACAGAAGCCACCAGCATCGTAGCGGCAGCCGCCACGTCGCACAGCACCGTCCTACGACTAAACCTGGACTATGCACAGCGGGAAGAGCTCGCCAGCTGCTCGAGGACCTTAGCCCTGCAGTGCGCCATGAAAGACCCACAAAACTGCGCCCTGTCGGCCCTGACCTTGTGCGAAAAAGATCACACGGCTTTTGAGACGGCCTACCAAATCGCGGTGGATGCCGCCTCGGGTGGCATGACCTACTCGCAGCTCTTCACTATCGCCCGCTATATGGAGCATCGGGGCTATCCACTGCGGGCGTTCAAACTCTGCTCGCTTGCAATGAGCCACCTCAACCTGGCGTACAACCAGGACACGCACCCTGCCATTAATGACGTCCTATGGGCCTGCTCCCTCAGCCACTCGCTAGGAAAAAACGAATTGGCGGCGTTAGTGCCTCTGGTGGTGAAAAGCGTGCACTGCGCCACTGTCTTGTCAGACATCCTTAGACGATGCACGCTCACGGCTCCGGGATTGGCTGGGATTCCTGGCAGGAGGAATTCTGGTAAACTCATGTCCACAGACAAACCACCCCTGCGCCAGCTGCTGGATGCCGCGGTCGGCGCCTACATCAACACCACCCATTCCCGCCTCACACACATCAGCCCCCGGCACTATGGAGAGTTCATAGAGTTTCTCAGCAAAGCCCGGGAGACCTTCCTCCTCGGGCAGGACGGGTTACTGCAGTTCGCTCAGTTTATAGACAATTTAAAGCAGATCTATAAAGGCAAGAAAAAGCTGATGATGCTGGTCAGGGAGAGGTTTGGCTGAGGCTCGCACCTCTCCCGTCTCTGCTTTCTTGTCTATGTGGGCCCCTAATATCCAAAGGGGGTCAAACCAGGACCGTCACAGCAGGAGCCTTTCATCACCTGCCAAACATTTCATCATTCTCTTTGGGGGGGGGACAGTTCACCTTCTCACAAGTGTAGCCAGCGCTGGGCCTCTGGTTTAATTCATACGAACATCAGGTTTTTATGTTTTTGGTTAATTGGAGACCATGCGAAGCTTGTTGCCTGGATGGAGGAAGATTTTGCCCTGTCCACTAGGTGGCGCTGCAGCAGGCACCATGCATCACCCCCAGCAGGGGACAATATAATTCTTTCAGCCGGGAATCACCAAAGTCTGGGATTTCCAGTATGGAGCTCAATGACTTCTGGTTCTGCATCACTCAGGGTTGACCAGTCTCATTCCTAGACCCAATTACCACCGGTTACACCAGGGAGATGCTACCGTAACCTGTGCCCCCTCACAGACCACGAAACATACCAACCGTTAGATGCGAAAACTAAACCAACCCCGCTGCCAAACGGCCCCCTAATGTGTCACTATACTCCCCCCATCCTCTCCACCACGTGCGGTAAGGACACCAAACTTTCCAGACATCCAATGGTGGAACTACAAGTCCCAGCATCGCCAGAGAAGTGCAGTAGTCCTGCAACAAGCAGTGCTCCAGGTATACAATATAGATTGTAGCACTTATATAGGTTGAAAAAAAGACCTAGGTCCAACAAATTCAGCCTTTTGCACCAATTATACATTCTGCAGAGTGCACAGAAGGTGGATGACCAAATTCTGGCAAAGACATTGAAATGTTATCTATTAGTCCATAGAAGAACGCAAAGGTATCTTTACCTTATAGGCCGTTATCGGTGACCCTGCTCACCTAGTTTTCTGAGTGCAGTACAGGGCAGTGACCACTAGAGGCCGACGTCTGTGTAACACTCGGTGCCAGCGGCTCTGCCGTCTTCGCTGACCTCCAAGCCTTGGGATTAGCTTTTATCATCAATCATTGACGACAGATCCGTCCAGTCTCGTGTGAATAAAGCTTATTCATCAAATATTGCAAAGTTCTGAAACTTTACAATAATCTTTTTTTTTCTATTTCTCACCATTTTCAGGATCTCTGCTTGCTGTCGTGGAATGGGAACCTCCTTTTTTTTAGAATCCTGTACAGACTAATACATCTCACAGCTGGAGGGTTGTTACAGTAGTATCCAGCCTAGACAATCCTCCATGAGTTACTCTGGCTGGATTGTAAAGTAATTTACCTGCACTGATACATTGTAACACACCCTCAGCTGTAAGATGTATAAGACTAGTGTCGTGGCTTCCGTCATAACCACTGTGAATGATGAAAAGGAATCCTGATGGACCCGACGGAGGCCGCTCGAGTAGTGGTATTTTTGGCTACAAGAATAACCTTGCAAAATACCAATATACTAGAACCTTGATGGAAACCAGTAGTAAAAGTGTGAACAAGAAGAATCCCATTCACTGACAGCAAGCGAGATCCTGAAAATGGTCAGGAATTGAAACAGAAAGGGCCCGATTCATTATTGCATTTGAGCCTATTTTTTCATATTTTTGTGCTTTTTTGTTTTTTCTTTTGTTTTGCGCCAAATTCTTTTTTTAAAGTTGCGCTTTATTTTTAAGTCAATTTTCAACTTATTTGTCTTTTTTTTCTCCTCCGTTCGCCATTGTGGCCGTGGTTTTTACGACTTTTTAAAAAGTTGCAACTTTTTGCGCAGATGTACTTTAGTTTCCCACTCCTGCAGTGAATTTTTTTTTTTTTTTTTTTTTTTAAGACTCCAGAATTTTTTTGCACAAATGTCAATATTTTTCTCTAAAAGGGCACAAAAAAAGCTAAAAGACAAAAATATAGAGCATTTTTTTTATTATTTTATGCACAATTGAAGAACCTTTATGCACCATATTGGAGAATTTGGCGCTAAAAAACGGCAACAAATACAAGGAAAAAAAGAAAAGTAACTTTAAAAAAAAGAAGAAGAATGCAAATGATGAATTGGCCCTAAAGTATATTAGAAAAAATACAGATCATCTTCCTTTATAGGAGAACTGGAAAATCTCCTTAAAGGGAACCTGTCACCATAAAAATGCAGTCTAATATGCAGGCAGCGCGTTGTAGAGCGGGAGGAGTTGAGCAAAAGTTTTAGGAGGATGTGAAAAAAATGCTGCAAAAGTAAAAAACAGAAGTGTTAATTTATTTTTATCAATCAACGAAATGCAAAGTGGATGAACAAAAGAGAAATCTAAATCATATCAACGTTTGGTGACCGCCCTTCACCAGTTCTTCCTTGTATACTTGCAGTCAAGAGATTTTGTAGGATTATAGTCAGGTTGTTGAGTACTTGTTAATCTTATTACACCAACAAGTTATAGTGATCATCATTTTCATATGTCAGTTGACACGGCTATTAACTGAAACAGCTGTGTGGGAGGCTTAAAACTGGGTGAGGAACAGCCAAACTCTGCTACAAAGGTGAGGTTGTGGAAGACTGTTTCATTCCACAGACCATACACCATAGCAAGACTGAGGACAACAAGATACAAGGTAGTTATACTGGATCAACAAGGTCTCTCCCAAGCAGACTGAGGTTTCAACATGTGCAGCTCTTTTGAAGAATCACCTGAGAAATAGGCGATGTTGAAGACCGTAGACGCAGTGGTTGGCCAGGAAACTTAGTGCAGTACATCCTTCCAAAACTGGAAGATGTCCAGCAGTGCCATCAGCTCAGAACTGGCAGCAACCAGTGGGACCCAGCTGCACCAATCTAGTCCGATGAAGTCTGCCCAGAAGTGGTAATCATGCAAAAACCATACCTTCAACATAGAAACAAGGCAAAGTGACTCATATATGCACGATAACATAGGAACCAAGGTACAGCAGGTGCCCTCGACTGATTTGCCAAAATGTGGAATATTTGGGTGTAACAGGAGGCAGTTTGTTTGCTGAGAGGCTGAAAAAGAGGCACAATAATGAGAGTGCAAGAACAGTGAAGCACGGTGGCAGGTCCTGCAAGTTTTTCATTTTGGCAAATGGAGGATTGTGTACTCAATGCTGAGAAATACAAGCAGATCCATCATCTAATCTCATCAGGGAGGCGTCTGATTGGCTTCAAATTTATTCTGCAGCAGGAAAACGTCCCCAAAAATCCAGCCAATGTCATTAAAAACGAGGATTCCTGGAAGTGGTGATGCGGCCCTCAGAGCCCTGATCTCACATCATCCAGTCTGTCTGGGATCACATGGAGAGACTGAAGGATTTGCATAAGTGACATCCACAGAAGATCTGTGGTCAGTTCTCCAAGATGTTTGGAACAACCTCCCTGTGTGCAAGTACCCAGAAGAATTGATGAAGGCAAAGGGTGGTCACCAAATAGTGATGGGGTTTAGTTTTCCCTTTTCTTCATTCACTTTGCATTTTGTTAATTGATGATAATAATCGATTAACACTTCTATTTTTGAAAGCTTACTGTGCAGCACTTTTTCCAAACTTTTGCACAGTGCTGTATATACCAGCTCCTTCTGCTTTAGAACAGCAACAATAAACTTTTGTATTGCGCTTTTTTTCGCAATGGACGATGCCTCAAGATTGTTCTGCATTTTCAATGTGACAAGCAAATATCTGAAGACAGGTCAGTTTCACACGGTCCGTACTCTGATAAGAAAACCTGTCCTGAACATTGAGGCTATGTGCCCACGTAGCAGATTTGATGCAGAGCGTTTTTGCCTCTCTCTGGCAGAAAAAAACGCATGCAGATTTACAGATTTTGAGCATCACTTGGAAAGTGCTTGACAAGTTGGTCACACAATATAAATCCATGCAACCAGCATAGATCTATATTGTGTGACCAACTTGGATGCTTTAAATGCTGCATCTATAGTAAAAAAAAAAAAAAAAGTTAAAAATAAAAAAAAACCTGTATACTCACCTCTCCGGTCTCCGATCCTCTCTCCTCGGCGTCCTGCGGTGTACTTGCAGGACCTGCGGTGACGTCATTTAGTCAGCTGATGGTCACCCGACCATCACCTGACCGCTGACGTCAGTGGTCACATGACCATCAGGTGACTAAATGACGTCACCTCAGGTCCTGCCAGTACACTGCGGGACGCCGAGGAGAGAGGACGCGGCCGGGAGGAGCCTGGAGAGGTGAATATACAGGTTTTTTTTAACTTCTTTATTTCTTTTCTTCACCGCGTGGTAGCCGGGATGAAGAGGAGTTGTAGTCTCCTCTTCATCCCGGGTACCACACGCACCGCGATTACGCTGCAAATTTGTGGCCATTGAATTTAATTGAAGCGCAGCAAATCCACATATACCTGCGGGTTTGCTGCGTTTCAATGTTCCTCAATGGCCACGATTTTGCGGTGTAATCGCGGTAGAAATGGTCATGCTGCGTTTTGCAAAGCAATGCGAATTCGGCACGCAAATTAGCGCATCATGTGCACAACACATCCGAATTCACATTGCTTTGCTTGGCAGACGGTTTTACAAGCATTTTCGCAGCCGCAAAAATGCTACAAGAACGCTACGTGGGCACATGGCCTGAGGCTCCTAACTTGAGCTGACCGCCTGATATATGCCTATGAGGCAGCGAGCTGAGGGCAGAAGACCCTACGGTTGTGCCGGCTTCTCCGATCCAAGCATGAACGTGTCAGATCGGATTTATGCCTCATTCAGACAGAACCTGTATCTATTATAGTCTATAGGGCCGTTCGCCTCGGTGTCTCAAACGTCTATTTTTTATCCAAGTCAAGTCTATGGTGGGGTGGGGGGCGCACAGATCCTATCCCTGTTCTATCCGTTTTTAACATAAAGGGGGATGTGTTTTTTTTTTTCTGGCTTACGAAAAAAAATCACTGATGGTAAAACCTGACACTGACCAAAAACGGAACATCAGTCGTTTGTTTTTTCATGTACGAGAAAAAAAATCCTGAATAAGGCTTTAGGCTTGGGCTACATTCACACATCACTGTAAAGCAGACCTTTCTCTCGTATCATCTGTTTTAGGTCAGTGTTGCATCCTTTCTTTTTTTTTTCTAGACCGTCTGAACTTGTTTTAAACATGGACTCTTAATATATCAGTTAAAAAAATGGATGAAACTGATGGAAAACTTAATTACCAAGTCTGTCATCTATTTTTTTATGGTTCATTTTGCAAATTGGATGAGAATAGGACACGCTCCGAGCCTCACGGACCGGTCACATGGACCCCTATCACGGATGAATAAAATTTTATAGGTCAGTGTAACGTCCGATAAGAAAAGCGGAGCGCATGAGGACGTGTCCCACAGGTGTGAATATAGCCTTAGGCTACGTTCCCACGATGCGTTTTTGATGTTGCAGATTTTCTGCACCCATTAAGTAAAATAAGTTACTTGCGTTTTTTAAAAAAAATATGCAGCGTAAAAATCTCATTGTGGGAACGTAGCCTTACGCTGCAGTTTAGGCATCAATGCTGACAGCCCTCTGACCCCCAGAGCATCCTGACATCACACAGGGTCACGTAAAGTCATTCTAGATCCATTCCAGATCCGGAGGGTCCATCACTGCCCCTCCACCGCTCGCCCCCTGCCGTTCACCTCCCTCATCCTAAAGAGAAGTGTCTCCCACCTCATCGCTGAACTGTAACTGAAACTCAGGGAACACTACACGATATAAAGTGACGACAAAGCGTTTATCGAGCTGTAAATACGAGAATATATGTGGATTATCAGATGTAAAATACTAATTATTTATGACGGTTCTGTCCTTCTCCGCAGGGCGACGGTATACTTGAATGCTTTGGCTGGGGCGGTGCTTTAAGTGCTTTTCTCAGGTGGGAGAAGGGAAGCGTTTCTTCTTTTTTAGCCGGGTGGAGGGGGGGGGGGGTGTCGTTATTTGTGCAATGAGGTTTGGCGATAATTTGTGGGAGGATTAGACTGTGCCAAGAATCTGAGCTGGTCGACCCCCTCCAACTCCCGCATTCATAACAGTTGTACAGAGTGGATTTTGCAATAATGAACACACCCTCCCGAGAAAAGAATTGAGAATCCTTAACCCTGACCATTAATTTGGGGGTCTTTAGGAATGGCCGTGTATTTGTCTTGGCGATTCCAAAATTGTGCGCTGCAGGCGATTACGAAAGACTGTGAGGTTTAGCAATAACTGTGGTGCAGGAGGGGCGACCCCCCCCAAAAATGAACAATGTCCTGTGAACTCGCACCAGTTTCTGTTCCCCTCCCTAATATTTATTTGTACCCCTTTATATGCACCTGTCAGTCACTCCTCTCCCAAACTTGACGTCTTCTGTTGGATGATGAAGAGGCCTGATCTTGGAGAGTGGGGGAGGGGTGATTATTGGTTGTCACTTACTCCGCTGCCGCCGCCGCCGCCACCACACGTCTCTTTCTGCATCGCTTCTCCGCGTCCCAGCGCGCTCGCCCCTCAGTATTCCTTGCCACAGACGTATCATTGCTCTTATTTTTACCAGTTTTATTTGTATGCTTACTTTTATCTTTTTTTTTTTTTTTGTGCAACCTCTTAATGTTTGTTAATATTAATAAGAAAATGAACCCTATTTATGTATTGCCGAAACCATTTTATATGAATTGTGTTGAAAATTTCAGTGCTTTTCTATGAATAAATTGTGAATCACAAAACTTTTTGGTTTCCCGTGAATGGAACATTTAAAATGAAGAAATTGTAGTATTAATCCAGAGATCAGCAATACAAGATGCTGTAACACCCGTCCAGCAGAGGGCGCACTGTGTACGTCCCATAGATTGGGGCCTGCACAGAAGTAGAGATTATTACATTATCCCTCATGGAAAGAGGAGCGGGATTGAGGCGCAGGTCCTCTCCTGACCGACGACTATGGCATGCCATTTTTAAGGCTAACATTTTTAAAGGGGTGCTCTTAAGTTTGAAAGTGATCCCTTCATGGACTAAAAGATAACTTTCTAGTCGCTGCCCCCCATCAATCCAGAGAACTAGGCCTTTGAAGACCCCTTGCAACCAGGAAATACAGATTAGCAAACCATCATTTCCAGAAAACTGTGAGCCTGCAGCCACCACTAGAGGGAGCTGTTGTTCACTTGCTGGTCATTTATTTACTTAAAAGTAATTATCTGGGACTTCGTGCCATAGTAAAAAAAAAAAAAAACATGCAAAGAATTTACAGGCCGGTAGTTGCCAACTACCTGATTTTTCTGCCTGATGCCGATCTCTGTCGCTCCTGTCGTTTCCAGTGACATCACGATGAAAGACCAGCAGCTTCTCTTCCGCTCTGTGGATGGGAAGTCACTGCCGATATCATGCTGATTGACAGCCAGCTCTCCGCTGTCTAACCGCAGGGAGCCGGCTGTCAATCAGCGTGATGTGAGCAGGGACACCCAATCAACAGACCAGAAGGGGAAGTGCTGCTCTGGTCACAAGAGGTCAAACAAGATAGCAGAATCACCTACAGGAGGCTCTGACCAAGCGAAAGATCGGCATAGGGTAGAACAAGCTGGTAGCTAGCCCCATACATAAAAAAAAAAAAAGTAAAGGTTTTGAATAACCCCTTTAATTGCAAGCAGGGAGCGCCCCCTGGTGGTGGCTGAAGGTAGACAGCACCCCATGTAAGGAACTTGTTACTCTGATTCAGTTCAATATTATAAATTAAATAAAAAAAAGTTTCAAACATTATCCAGGACTTTAATATTGAGGACTTATATATTTGATCTATTGATAACCCAGGTAAAAAAAAAAAAAATCCAAGGTCAAGTCATTAAAGGAGCTATAATGCAATGGAAGTGGGAGCAGAACCCCTTCTAATATGACACTGATAATATAAAAATAGGTCACCAACATCAATATCCCGGGAAAACACCTTTGAGGGCGACTTTAACTGCGACAGATTCATTACATAAATTGCAAAGGGGGCGGGGGGGGGGGGGGGGGGGATTGAAAAAAGCCAGGAACGTACTGCAAAAAATCCACCATCCAGATATCTGTGACAGAAGGGGACCTGCTCATCTGAACGTCTGCGGTAAGATCAGCGCCAATCTGCCCTGCAGCATATACACAACACATCAGATCACACCGATCCCCCTCCGTGAGGCTCAGAACACATTTTATTCTATTAGATCAGACAATTACTGGGAGGTTGTAACATTTTCCTCCAACTCATCAGAAAGTGAAGCAGCTTCCTCCATTCAGACTGGAGCAGCGATCCTTGATATCTAGAAGAGGGGTCACCAGTAACAGTCCAGAGGTTAATTCTGCTACAATAGTCTCGTTATTAACCTCAGGGGAGCAGGTCCGGTGCGCTCTCTGCCCTCCGCTGCAATCAGACTCTTTATAGCTCTGCCTTCAGTTCTCCTTTGTCTCTGAGTATTTATGTACAGCAGAAATGAAGGCCCCCACGTGCTCCGGGTCCATGTCTGGATACAAACCATGACCCAAATTAGCAATGTAGCCCCGGCACCCAAAGGCCTCCAGCATCTTCTTGACAATCTCCTCAATGTTCTCCTGCAGCAAAAGGGCAAGAGAGTAAAGATCAGATCTGTCAGCGCAAAATATAGAGGACAGGACCGCCCCACACACCAAATCCAAGAAATGCAAATATGTACAAGAATATAACTACTATAATACTGCTACTATGTACAAGAATATAACTACTATAATACTGCTACTATGTACAAGAATATAACTACTATAATACTGCCCCCTATGTACAAGAATATAACTACTATAATACTGCCCCTATGTACAAGAATATAACTACTATAATACTGCTCCCTATGTACAAGAATATAACTACTATAATACTGTCCCCTATGTACAAGAATATATCTACTATAATACTGTCCCCTATGTACAAGAATATATCTACTATAATCCGGCCCCCTATGTACAAGAATATAACTACTATAATACTGCCCCCTATGTACAAGAATATAACTACTATAATACTGCCTCTATGTACAAGAATATAACTACTATAATATTGCCCCCTATGTACAAGAATAAAACTACTATAATACTGCTCCCTATGTACAAGAATATAACTACTATAATACTGCTCCTATGTACAGGAATATAACTACTATAATACTGCTCCTATGTACAAGAATATAACTACTATAATACTGCCCCCTATGTACAAGAATATAACTACTATAATACTGCTCCTATGTACAGGAATATAACTACTATAATACTGCTCCTATGTACAGGAATATAACTACTATAATACTGCCCCCTATGTACAAGAATATATCTACTATAATACTGCTCCTATGTACAGGAATATAACTACTATAATACTGCTCCTATGTACAAGAATATAACTACTATAATACTGCCCCCTATGTACAAGAATATAACTACTATAATACTGCTCCTATGTACAAGAATATAACTACTATAATACTGCCCCCTATGTACAGGAATATAACTACTATAATACTGCTCCTATGTACAGGAATATAACCACTATAATACTGCTCCCTATGTACAAGAATATAACTACTATAATACTGCTCCTATGTACAGGAATATAACTACTATAATACTGCTCCTATGTACAGGAATATAACTACTATAATACTGCCCCCTATGTACAAGAATATAACTACTATAATACTGCCTCTATGTACAAGAATATAACTACTATAATACTGCTCCCTATGTACAAGAATATAACTACTATAATCCTGCCCCTATGTACAAGAATATAACTACTATAATACTGCTCCCTATGTACAAGAATATAACTACTATAATCCTGCCCCTATGTACAAGAATATAACTACTATAATACTGCCCCTTTGTACAAGAATATAACTACTATAATACTGCCCCTATGTACAAGAATATAACTACTATAATACTGCCTCTGTGTACAAGAATATAACTACTATAATACTGCTCCCTATGTACAAGAATATAACTACTATAATACTGCTCCCTATGTACAAGAATATAACTACTATAATACTGCCCCTATGTACAAGAATATAACTACTATAATACTGCCCCTATGTACAAGAATATAACTACTATAATACTGCCTCTGTGTACAAGAATATAACTACTATAATACTGCTCCCTATGTACAAGAATATAACTACTATAATACTGCTCCTATGTACAAGAATATAACTACTATAATACTGCTCCTGTATACAAGAATATAACTACTATAATACTGCCCCTATGTACAAGAATATAACTACTATAATACTGCCTCTGTGTACAAGAATATAACTACTATAATACTGCTCCCTATGTACAAGAATATAACTACTATAATACTGCTCCTATGTACAAGAATATAACTACTATAATACTGCTCCTGTATACAAGAACATAACTACTATAATGATCTTTTTATTTAAAACTGACAACCAAATATTACAGAATAATTACATTAAAATCACAAAATAATAAATATTAAAGAAAATAAATACTGTGTTGTTACATCACTTACATAATAACATTAGATAACATTGATAAATCCCGCCACATGAATGTTCCTCCAGTTCACATTACCTGCGTTAATCTTTATATCTTTCTTATACACTGTCTTAAGACTTTCCAGGATCTTATACCTGACACTATCACAGGACAGGACCTCCTTATTGATGAGCAGGCAGCACCGTGCACACCACAGATGATAGATGGTCACCACATTTATTACATATAGTGAGCTTCGGTTATACGCCCTGAGCTCAGGCTGGAAGTCTCCGTACAGCAGCTGACCATACGACTGTCCCACCAGGTGCGGTAACTTTAGGGACAAGGACACACACTCCCATACCTGCATACTGAAGGGACACTCTAGAAGCAGATGCTCCATAGTCTCCTGTATACGGGGACACTCTTCTCTAGAACAGGATCTGTCTGATACATTCCTGCACTTTAGGTTATCTCTGACGTACATCTTACCATGGAGCCCCAGCCACGCCACATCTCTCATATGAGTGGGAATTCTGGGATCTAGCACGTTTTTTGCAGCCTGTTTTACATCTAGACTTGGGGCGCCCCTCAATTGTACATGGACACTAAAGTGAGATGACAGCACATTCTTATACAGCTCCTTCCTACTGAGCTGCTTGTCGTCCTCATACAGGATCCTCCATCTAATAACCTTACTTATTACATGGACACCATACCAAGAAACATTATTCTTTAGTCGGCCTGAGATTCTCTTGATGGGGTCCCCTACCGACCACATGGACACAAACTGCTGGATCTGGCTCTTAAACAAACAAGACCATGGCGTCTTCTCTGAATTCTTACAAAATGAAAAATTCTTCATAAGAAACATGAGATTAAAGAAGAGCTCAGGACAGGGCATGGAGAGACCACCCTCCTTATGGGGGAGATAGACAATGTTTCTCCTGACCACATTCACTCTGTTACCCCACAAGAAGTGAAAGAAGACATTGGTAAGTCTGGGGAGTAACGCATCGGGCACAGGGAACACCACACTGATATAGAGGAAGAGCGGGAGCAGGAAGGTCTTCAGCAGGCGGACCTTCTCCAGATACGTCAGCTTCCAGTGTCTCCAGCTCTGCACCCTCTGCTCACACACCACCAGCTTCTCCTCCCAGTTCACCTTCCCATCATCTACAGCTCCAAACACTACTCCCAAAATCTTTATCTGACCCTGAACTGTTCTGAAGGGCACAGAGAAGACATCACTATCACCCCCCAACCACAATGCCTCGCTCTTCTCCATGTTCACAGAGGAGTTAGACACATTGGAGAAGGCTGTGATCTCCTGCTGTAGAGCCGCAGTCATCTCTAGAAGACACCACCACCGACACGTCATCCGCATAGGCGCAGAACTTTACATCCTCCACTGTACTCTGCAGGCAACACCTCAGCCCTGTGAAACCTCTATGATCCTGCACTTTTCTGAGGAAAGGATCCAGACTAAAGACATACAACAATGGGCTGAGAGGACAGCCCTGCTTCACCCCTGACATGATCCTGAAGGGCTCAGCCAAGTGACCATTAATCAGCGGCAGGCTTACAGCCTCCTTATACACAACCTGCAGCCACTGCACAAACCGCACCGGGAGGCCATAGTGTAACAACACCTGGTACAGTGTAGCGCCGGCGTCCCTGCCCTCTGCTAGGCAGGGACGCTGTTCCCCTCACCTCCCTGCTCCGTGCCCGGCGTCCGCCTCCCGCTCTGCTGGCAGCGCGCGCTCCTTCCCGGCCATTGTGCTTAGGGCGCGCGCGCTCTCCCTCCCTCTTAAAGGGGCCGCGCGCGCCATCCTAAGGAGTCCCCGGCCAATGGCCGGAGGACTTCACCATATATAAGGCACCTCCTCCAAAATGGAGATGCCCGAGCAATGTTGTTGCACTGTTCACTACTCTGCTTCAGCCCTCAGGTCCCGTTGCCAGTTACCTGCCAGATACCTGCCAGATTCCTGCCAGCTTGCTGTCTTATTCCTGCCTGATATTCCGCTACCTGCCTGCTAGCCTGAGGTCCGACGGTCTGCCTTACAACTCCTGTCAGTCTGTCTAAGGACCAGCTTGCCCGCTCACCTGGGAGCGCACTTCAGCTACCTGCCTGCTTGCCTGAGGTCCGACGGTCTGCCTTCCAACTCCTGTCAGTCTGTCTATGGACCAGCTTGCCCGCTCACCTGGGAGCGCACATCTGCTACCTGTCTGCTAGCCTACCTGGAGGCTCCGCCGTCACGTGCTGTGACCACCTGCCTGTCCAGTGACTCCTGTCCGCTCACCTGGGAGCGCTCATCTGCTGCCTGTCCGTTAGCCTACCTGGAGGCTCTGCCGTCACGTGCTGTGACCACCCGCTTATCCAGAGACTCTCGCCCGCTCATCTGGGAGCGCTCATCTGCCGCCTGTCTGTTGGTCTTCCTGGAGGCTCCGCCGTAACATGCTGTGACCACCCGTTTATCCAGAGACTCTCGCCTGCTCACCTGGGAGCTCAAGTCTACCATCAGCCGCCACAGGTCGTACCAACCCTTTACCCAGAGACTGCCCCGGTCACTTGCCGTGATCATCTGCCCGTTCTTCCAGAGACTGTCCCGATCACTTGCCGTGACCATCTGCCCGTTCACCCAGAGACTGCCCCAGTCACTTGCCGTGATCTCCTGCCCGTTCTTCCAGAGACTGTCCCGGTCACTTGCCGTGACCATCTGCCCGTTCACCCAGAGACTGCCCCAGTCACTTGTCGTGATCTCCTGCCCGTTCTTCCAGAGACTGTCCCGGTCACCTGCTGTGACTGCCTGCCTGGTCGCCACCCGCTCCCTTACAAGGACCGCCCCCTTGTATAGTAGCTCAGAGGTTCCGCCTCCCAGACCCGTTACAGTTTGCTCGGGCCATGGAACCCGGTGGCACCCAAGCTCCCTCGCTCTCGGACCTCTGTCATGAACTTGCCGGTCGGGACGTTCCTACCACTCTCGATGACCTAATAACTCTTGCCACCCGGATTGACCTACGGTTCCAGGAGCGTGCCAAAGAGGTCACCCGTGAGAGGAGGTTTCCACGTCTAGCTCCTACTTTTCAGAAACCAGTCACTCCCTCCGTCTCTCCCCAGGTACACTCTCCTGAGCCTATGCAGGTCGACCAGACCAAGATGGTCAAAACCAGTCAGGACTTACGCCGTGCCGAGGGGAGCTGCTTCTACTGTGGCAGTAAGGAGCACCGGATCCGTGCCTGCCCAGAGAGGTCGGGAAACGCCTGTGTCTAGGTTCGCTCAGAGAGGTCGACCTAGACAAGAATAAATCCTCTCCATCTCTGCTGCTGTCAGTTTCAATCGTCTGCGGGGAGAACCGTTATTTCGAACTAGCCCAACTTGACTCTGGAGCGGCCGGGAATCTTATTTCACAGTCCCTGGTAGAGAAATACCGCATCCCCACCAAACCTCTGGCTGTACCCTTGTCTGTTGCTGCCGTGGATGGGGGTCTCTTACCACGCCCCATCCAACTCATCACCGAATCCATTACTCTGCAGGTGGGAATGCTGCATTCTGAGAGTATCTCCTTTCATGTTCTGCCTGGACTCTCTCACGCCCTCCTGCTAGGTCTACCTTGGCTCCAGAGACATGCACCCGTGCTTGACTGGCAGACCGGAGAAGTCCTTCGCTGGGGACAGGACTGCCATAAGACCTGTCTGGTTCCCGTCCATCCCGTCCGTCCTTCTCCTACCCCAGCTAATCTACCTGGACTTCCGATTCCTTATTGGTCTTATGCTGATGTCTTTAATAAAAAGGAAGCAGAGACACTACCCCCTCATAGACCATACGACTGCCCTATCGACTTGTTACCCGGTACTACTCCTCCCCGTGGGCGTATTTATCCATTATCCGCTGCTGAGACCCGGTCGATGTCCGAATATATTGAGGAGAATCTGGCCAGGGGATTCATCCGGAAATCTACCTCCCCGGCGGGAGCAGGCTTCTTCTTCGTAAAAAAGAAGGACGGCTCTCTCCGTCCCTGTATAGACTATAGAGGCCTTAACCAGATCACGATGAAGAATAAGTACCCCCTTCCGCTCATTCCGGAGTTATTTGATCGTCTGAGAGGGGCTAGAATCTTCACCAAACTGGACCTCCGTGGGGCGTACAACCTGGTTCGTATCCGTCAGGGGGATGAATGGAAGACGGCATTCAACACCCGGGACGGCCACTGTGAATATCTGGTAATGCCCTTTGGTCTCTGTAACGCTCCTGCCGTCTTTCAAGAGTTGGTCAATGACATCTTCCGGGACCTTCTCTACTCCTGCGTAGTGGTGTACCTGGACGACATCTTGGTCTTCTCTCCGGATCTCCAGACTCACCGGAGGGACGTTCGTCAGGTCCTGCTCAGGCTCAGGCAGAATCACCTCTTCGCTAAATACGAGAAGTGCCTCTTTGAGCAGACCTCGCTTCCGTTTTTGGGCTACATTATTTCTCAGACCGGCCTACGAATGGATCCAGAGAAACTGTCTGCCATCGAGAAATGGCCTCGACCGGAGGGGTTGAAGGCCATTCAGCGGTTCCTGGGCTTCGCCAACTACTACCGCCTCTTCATACCACACTTCTCTTCCCGGACTGCCCCAATTTCCGCGCTCACCCGTAAGGGTACTAATCCCAAAGAGTGGCCGCCCGAAGCAGAGGAGGCCTTTCTTTCCCTAAAACAGGCCTTCTCTTCCGCCCCGGTGCTGCATCGCCCGGACGGCAACAAGCAGTTCTTCCTGGAAGTTGACGCCTCCTCCTCTGGAGCCGGAGCGGTACTTACTCAAAAATCATCTTCCGGGAGGATGGTAACTTGCGGCTTCTTCTCTAAACTCTTCTCCTCCTCAGAGCGCAATTATTCCATAGGAGACCGAGAGTTATTGGCCATCAAACTGGCATTGGAGGAGTGGCGTTACCTGCTCGAGGGGGCTCTTCACCCGGTAATAATTTACACTGACCATAAGAACTTGGCTTACCTCCAGCATGCCCAGAGACTTAACCCGCGCCAAGCCCGGTGGTCCTTGTTTTTTGCTCGCTTTGATTTTGTTCTTCATTTTCGCCCGGCTGACAAAAACGTCAAGGCGGACGCCTTGTCTCGATCCTTTCTGGTGTCTGATCTCGAGGAAGATCCGAAACACATCATCGATCCCGCCAGAGTAATGCAGGTGGCTCCCGTGAGTCTAAATAGTCTCCCTCCCGGAAAGACGTTCGTATCAGTACCTGATCGGGAGAAGATCCTTCACTGGGGTCACTCGTCTAAACTAGCTGGCCATGCCGGTCAGAAAAAGACCCTCCAGCTTATTACCCGGCACTACTGGTGGCCTACCCTGCACAAGGACGTAATAGACTTTGTTTCTGCCTGTGTGTCCTGCGCCCGCAACAAGGTTCCGAGACATCTGCCAGCCGGTCGCCTCCTTCCGCTCCCAGTACCTGCTGCCCCCTGGCAGCATATAGCAATGGACTTTATAACTGACCTCCCAGTCTCTGCCGGTTGTACGGTCATTTGGGTGGTCGCTGACCGCTTCTCCAAGATGGCTCATTTCGTTCCCCTGCCAGGCCTCCCGTCTGCACCCGAGCTAGCTAAAGACTTTATTCATCACATCTTTCGTCTTCATGGCCTGCCCCTCCACATCGTGTCGGATCGTGGGGTACAGTTCACCTCACGCTTCTGGAGAGCCACTTGTAAACTGCTAGATGTCACCCTGGACTGCTCTTCCGCTTACCACCCACAGTCCAATGGTCAAGTGGAGCGGATCAATCAGAACCTGACCAGTTACCTCCGGCACTTCGTTAATGCCCATCATTCTGACTGGGTGGATCTCCTACCATGGGCCGAGTTCTCTTATAACAATCACGACAGCGAATCCTCCTACAAATCCTCGTTTTTTGTAGTCTTCGGTCAGCATCCTCGGATTCCTTTTCCTGTCTCCACCTCTGTGGACAACCCGGCTGCGGAATCTCTCGTTAGCAAATTTTCCTCCATTTGGGAGAGTACCCGATCCGCACACCTTCAGTCGTCCGAACGGATGAAAAGACACGCTGACAAAAAACGCCTGGATCCTCCACAATTTCGTCCCGGAGATAAAGTCTGGCTCTCCTCTAAATATGTCCGACTCAAGATACCTTCTTACAAGTTAGGGCCTCGGTTCATCGGCCCCCTGGAGGTCATCAGTCAGATCAACCCGGTGGCCTATAAATTGAAACTCCCGGCCAACTTACGGATCCCTAACTCCTTCCATGTATCTCTCCTCAAACCTGTGGTACTTAACTCTTTTTCCAAGTCTACAGGTACGCCTCCTGCTCCGGTTTCTGCTGAGGACGAGTTTGAGGTAGAGAACATTCTTGCCACCAAAAGGGTAAGAGGAAAGACCTTTTTTCTAGTAGATTGGAAGGGTTTTGGTCCTGAGGAGAGAACGTGGGAGCCCCGGGAGAACATCCATGCCCCTCTTATCCTTGCTAAATTTCTGTCTGGCCTAAAAAAGGGGGGGCCTAAGGGGGGGGGGGGTACTGTAGCACCGGCGTCCCTGCCCTCTGCTAGGCAGGGACGCTGTTCCCCTCCCCTCCCTGCTCCGTGCCCGGCGTCATCCTCCCGCTCTGCTGGCAGCGCGCGCTCCTTCCCGGCCACTGTGCTTAGGGCGCGCGCGCGCGCTCTCCCTCCCTCTTAAAGGGGCCGCGCGCGCCATCCTAAGGAGTCCCCGGCCAATGGCCGGAGGACTTCACCATATATAAGGCACCTCCTCCAAAATGGAGATGCCCGAGCAATGTTGTTGCACTGTTCACTACTCTGCTTCAGCCCTCAGGTCCCGTTGCCAGTTACCTGCCAGATACCTGCCAGATTCCTGCCAGCTTGCTGTCTTATTCCTGCCTGATATTCCGCTACCTGCCTGCTAGCCTGAGGTCCGACGGTCTGCCTTACAACTCCTGTCAGTCTGTCTAAGGACCAGCTTGCCCGCTCACCTGGGAGCGCACTTCAGCTACCTGCCTGCTTGCCTGAGGTCCGACGGTCTGCCTTCCAACTCCTGTCAGTCTGTCTATGGACCAGCTTGCCCGCTCACCTGGGAGCGCACATCTGCTACCTGTCTGCTAGCCTACCTGGAGGCTCCGCCGTCACGTGCTGTGACCACCCGCTTATCCAGAGACTCTCGCCCGCTCATCTGGGAGCGCTCATCTGCCGCCTGTCTGTTGGTCTTCCTGGAGGCTCCGCCGTCACATGCTGTGACCACCCGCCTGTCCAGAGACTCTCGCCCGCTCATCTGGGAGCGCTCATCTGCCGCCTGTCTGTTGGTCTTCCTGGAGGCTCCGCCGTCACATGCTGTGACCACCCGTTTATCCAGAGACTCTCGCCTGCTCACCTGGGAGCTCAAGTCTACCATCAGCCGCCACAGGTCGTACCAACCCTTTACCCAGAGACTGCCCCGGTCACTTGCCGTGATCATCTGCCCGTTCTTCCAGAGACTGTCCCGATCACTTGCCGTGACCATCTGCCCGTTCACCCAGAGACTGCCCCAGTCACTTGCCGTGATCTCCTGCCCGTTCTTCCAGAGACTGTCCCGGTCACTTGCCGTGACCATCTGCCCGTTCACCCAGAGACTGCCCCAGTCACTTGTCGTGATCTCCTGCCCGTTCTTCCAGAGACTGTCCCGGTCACCTGCTGTGACTGCCTGCCTGGTCGCCACCCGCTCCCTTACAAGGACCGCCCCCTTGTATAGTAGCTCAGAGGTTCCGCCTCCCAGACCCGTTACATACAGGTAGTCATGATGGACTCTATCAAAGGCTTTACTCTGGTCTAAGCCCACAATATACGCCCCCACATTGTGCTGCTTAATGTATGTCACAGCTTCTCTCACCAGCAGCAATGAGTCCTCTATCGTCCGACCCGTCACACCACACGTCTGGTTGGCGATGATCAGCTCACCCGCCACCTCACTCAGCCAATAATACAAGATCTTGGCCAGGATTTTATAGTCAGTGTTTAGCAAAGACAGTGGACGCCAGTTCTTTACATCTTTTAGATTTCCCTTCTTTGCTAAGAGAACCAGAACAGATCTATACTGGGACTGTAGGAGCTTCCCTGCAGAGAGGCAATCATTATAAACCTGCACCAGGTCCGGAGCCAGCAAGTCCCTGAACTCTTTGTAAAACTCGCTGGTCAGGCCGTCCAGTCCTGGGCTCTTGTTGGCCTTTAAGGAGTCAATGCTCCTCTTCACCTCATCCTCAGTTATGGGATCGGCCATACTATCTGCCTGCACCAGGTCTAACATTGGCAGAGATGCCCCCTTCAGATAGGCTTTAATGTCATCCCTATCAATATGAGCCCCTTTATACAGATCTCTATAATAATCACCAATGATCCTGTGGACTTTCTCCGGCTCTGACTGCTCCACCCCATTCTCATCTAACAAGCCAATGATCAGCTTCTTACTGACCCTGTTCTTACAGGCAATAAAGGGATCTGGGTTATGGACGCCCCAACTATCAAACTGTCCCTCCACCTTGAGAGACTTGAGGCGATCGTACTGCAGCTCCCTCATCCGCTGTTTATATGGCTGACGCTCCGTCCGTCCACCTGCTCACCACCATTCATCCTGCTGTATAGCCGGCTGAGGTGCAGTCTCAGGGCTGTGTATCTCATATAATCCATATTACTACGTCTCCTGGCTGCTCCTACAATAAACTGCTTGATGTCACTCTTCATGATCTCCCACCACTCGGCTGTGTCATCACACATACATTGGGTGGTCCTACGCTCATTATAGAATGTGGTGAAGGCCTCTCTGAACCGAGGATCTTGGACTACAGAGCTGTTCACCTTCCAGTACCCCTTTCCACAGACCACAGCTTGGGCCAGATCCAGCGTCACACTCACCATACAATGGTCCGAATACTCCAGGGGGCTGATCCTGTACTGAGAGCATCTCACCTCCCTCTTTATATACACCCGGTCTATCCTACTGGCATTACCACCCTTATGGTAAGTGTACGTCTTACTGGTATGATGAGACCCATAGGGGTCTACTAGGCGGGCCTGCTGGACTATATTATTAAGGAACGTCTCATCATATCTTAGTTGCTTATGACTGCTGGATCTGTCCACATTACAGGACACATTATTAAAGTCCCCACACAATATAAATACTTTAGATGTAAAGCAATATGGTTTCATGTGGTCAAATAGTTCCCTCCGCTCTTTCCTGGTCTGCGGAGCATAAATGTTTATCGCTCTATAATGGATGGAGTCCAATGTAAAGTCCAGCATCAGACAGCGACCCGGACAGATCTCCAGGACTCTGTCCACCTGGACATTCATGGTATTAAAGAGGACCCCCACACCGTCATTTCTCTCCAGACCGAAGGACCAGTATGACGGCCCAAGTCTCCAGTCTCTCTTGGCTGCATACACATGAGCATTACACTTCAGATACGTCTCCAGCAAGAAGAAGACGTCAGATCTCTCGTCAGATAAACGCTGGTAAATCGCCTGGCGCCGACTCGCAGTCCTCACACTGTTCACATTAATGGAGCTTATTCTCAGCTGCATCCTGATCACTTAGACTTTTTGGTCTTCTTCCTCCTTCCACTGCTGTCACCTGTAGTGCCCCATCTCTTCGTGGACACGGGAGGGTCAGGATCCACCTCAGAGACGTTTTCTAGGACGCATGAAGGACTTTGCTCCATTTGTGCCTCTTCTTGGTCGTCTTTTCCCAGCACATTGTAACGTCCAGGACTTATCGCCAGCACTGGAGGCTCAGAGGTTTTCTGTACTGTTGTGACTTTTCTGGTGGGATCCACAGATGCATTTTTTCTTTTTACGGTCACAAAGCCTTCCTCATCCACACTGGACAGTGCAGGCGGACTAACTGCTTCCACAGATGTACTGGGCTGATGTTTGGTTGGTTTGGTGGCAGGCTTTCTGGACACCTTAGGCCTCTCTTTAACAACTGGCGTTTTAGGCCCTACTTTAGTGGCTGATCGAAGCTTAGGTCTTATTATATTGGCTGATGACGCTTTAGGTCTTTCTTTAGTGGCTGGTGGGCCTTTAGATGGTTCTTCAGTGGCTGGTGGTCCTAGTAGTGCAGCATCCGTTAATACATGAGACTCTGGAGCAGGTTCACTGATACTGTGACTTCTGTCCTCATCCATACCGGCTTCTGGGACATCAGAACCTCTGGTGACATCTTCCTGTATAACTTCTGAGGAGGTCTGGCCATTATATTTATTATGTTCTGCATGCCGGCAATCCCGGAACGTATGCCCTGGTTCTGAGCACAGATTACAGATGACGGGTCCTGTGCATTTGTCCTTTGTATGACCGAACTTTCCACATAATGAGCACGTGATACGAGAGCAATTTATGGCGAGATGCCGGCCCCCACATCTATGGCACAGACGTGGCTGACCAGGGTAGTAGCAGATCCCCCTCTCTGAGCCCAGGTAGGAGTGCGGCAGATGTCTGGTCACACCGCTCTCTTGTATCAGCTGGATTTTCAGTGTATATCCTCCATTCCATATCTGCTCCTCATCATAGATCTTGTCGGGATGACTTCTCACTATGCACTGCCGGTTCAGCCAGTGCTGCAGATCCGCCACCGCCTCAGACTGGAACAGGACAGTGGCCGTTATCTCCTGCGGCTTAGACAGCTGGATACAATGGAGGTGATCCCAGATCTCATCTTCTCTGGTGTCATTACAGATGTTCCAGAACAAATCCAGATCGCACTGGAGCTTAAAGCTGATGTCATAGATCCTGCTGGATGGGATATGGATCAGAGTGTAGACCTCAGACGCATTGAACTTCATGAAGTCTTTCAGGAGAACTTTCCCAATGTAAATTCTGGATGGGATGTTCTCCTCTGGTCCTGTGTATTTTATCCTGACTGCGTTTCTCCTCTGAGGAGGGGGGGTTCACTGGTCTGGTGACGTTAGAAAACAGTCTCCTGAACTGATGGTCAGCAGATGGGTCAGTGCTGGAGCTTTCACCAGAAGCAGATGGGTCAGTGCCGGAGCTTTCACCAGCCGCAGGTGGATCAGTGCTGGAAATCTCCACCGCTGCTGGAGGATTAGTGCTGGAGCTCTCCCCAGTCCCATGATTACTGACACCTGACTGTGCTGCAACAACGCCCAGATCTACTACTGATTGTTGCACAATGTGGTCTCCATTCACTGACATGGAGGGTTGAGAGTCCATTACCACTGCAGTGTGGTCTCCATCTGCTGACATACATGACATAGAGTCCATCACCACTGATTGCTGCACAGTATTGTCTCCATTCACTGACATGGAGGGTTCAGAGTCCATTATAATATTTGTACTTTCTGTTGCAGACAGACATTCACTAGCACCAGTGAGCGGGGTCTCACTCACAGTATCAGTACAGGGGGCACATTCTTTCTCACTCTCAGCAGCTGAGCTCACTTCATTGCTGCATACAGAGGTCACTGCAGTTAACCCCTCGTTTGCTGGCACACTTTCCTCTGCAGCACTTTCTGGTGTCTCGGACCCCTCACATTGTGCCCCTGATATCAGCGCTGCATTTCTCACTGGGCTTCCTTGCTCCACAATGCTGTACACAGTTTTATATTTAATGTCCTTATTCCCAATAAAGCGTTTTCTGCTCACAGTCTGGGCTCTGGATTCCTTCTTTTTCTCTTTAGCCCAAGTCTCCTTTCTGGGCACAGAGATTAAACCTTTCTCCAGTTTTTCTTTCCTGATCACCAGCTCTCGGCTGCAATCATCCAGACACTCGCACTTCATCAGCTTTACCTTAGGATCAGTCTCTTTCTTAATTTCTTCTTTTAGTTTGCTGATTTGCAATTCCAGCTTAAATATACTTTGCCTTGTTACTTTAGCATTTAATCCTCCAACATAACAAGCAGATTTAGATAACATAACTACTATAATACTGCCCCTATGTACAAGAATATAACTGCTATAATACTGCCCCTATGTACAAGAATATAACTACTATAATACTGCCCCTATGTACAAGAATATAACTGCTATAATACTGCCCCTATGTACAAGAATATAACTACTATAATACTGCTCCTATGTACAAGAGTATAACTACTATGATACTGCCCCTATGTACAAGAATATAACTACTATAATACTGCTCCTATGTACAAGAATATAACTACTATAATACTGCCCCTATGTACAAGAATATAACTTGAAATGTATAATGGGACTCCCTCATGATCCCCAAAATATAATAAAAATATATAACATTTTACCTGTAAGGATGTGATTGCGTTTACAAATATTTGTGTATGAAGTGATCCCTCCATGTAATACACACTATAAACCCTGCGGTCGGTCGGGTGTCGCACTCACCTTGCTGGCGTACAGGGCGCACGGGTCCATGTTTCCTTGTAGGGTCACCCTCTTCCCGGTTTTCTCCCTGAAATAAAAGGTTGATATTGAAGTTCTGGAATAAGTAGAATATTAGAGTTAAATGTCAGATGAAAGATTTACAGCGACACCAGAGAGTAGATGATAAACCAGGAGCCCCTAGGAATTTCATGACAAACATTGTGGAGTTACAGATAACCCTGGCACCATGCCCGGCTCACCTGGCCTCCTGGGGTCGGATCGTCCAGTCCAGACCAACCACCTCATATCCCGACTGGGACAGATCCTCTAACCCGTAATGTGCGTCCTTGGCAAAAACGATCTGCAAGACAATCATTCTACAATGGAATCCAGCACTAAACATCCCATCAGTCTGATACAATGTATTGGTAAAGGCAAAATGTATCACAATGTATAAGCACAAAAAGGGGGTTTGTGCAGCTCATGTGTTTAGTTTGCAGAAAATCTGTCTAGACTGATACACTGTAACAAACCCTCAGCTGTGTCAACAGTTTGACATCAGTGGGTGGAATTTGGATTCTGGCTCTTTAAATAGTGAATACCTGACGGGCTGCATTAGAAAGTTGCAGAAGTTTTTAGAATGAAGCAATCCATTACTTCTGGAAGGCCATGTGGCTGATGTATGCGATATATTGCATCTCTGGATGTACACGGGCGCAGAACCCTTCCCTTGGACTCACCATAGGTACTTTCTCCAGCCCCTCCACTTTCAGCTTCTGCTTCACTCTGCGCGAGATTTCCCGGATATACGGCAAAGAAAAGTCTGCGAACTGCTGGGGTCCGAGGCAGCCGGCGTGAGACTCAAACACCTGCAGAGCCTAAAAGTCACAGAAGAGAGTCATTACAGGACACGACACCCTCTCTGCAGAGACCGGCCACCGAATCCTGCTCTACCTGCGCTCCCGCTGCCACCTGGCCCACCAAGTAGTCAACGATGACGTCCGTGAGTTGCTGCAGCAGCTGGTGACTGGCGCTCGGGTTCTGGTAGAGCCAGCGTTTGGCTTTGGACATGGTGTTGGAGCCTCCTCCTTCTATCATATAGGTCATCAGCGTCCACTGGGAGGAGATGAGAGGACATGAAGCCTCGCTGAACGGGTCCTGTGCCTTCTCCATCACCATCAGTGACACTTACCGGAGCGCCGGTGAATCCGATCAGCGGGACCTGCCCGGCTATTTTATGACGAGTCAGCGTGATCGCCCGGAACACGTAACCCAGCTCCTGAGACACGTCCACTGTAGGCTTCAGTTTCTGCAGATCCTCTGGGCCTTTAAGAGGCTCTGGGAATACCGGCCCCCTCCCTGGCTCCATGCGGATCTCCATCCCTAGTGCCTGGACCATGGGAAGAATATAATACACAGTCAAAACAAGTTTTGGGAATGTGTATGGCCCTTTAAGAGTGGTGCAGCATTTATTCTAGTGCAATGTCCTATTAAGTCTTGTGGAGTCTGCTGCCCTCTAATGGTGAAAATGATTATTACACCACACGGGACATTTATGTATAATGTAGAGAATTTACAATAACGGTCGTCCACTTGACCCGGTTTTGCGGGAAGAAGTGTCATGGCGTCGACTTTTACCTATATCCACCCACATTAAACACACATATGTCTGCACACAAAGACTGGGCTCGTATAGAAGAACATTCACCTGCGGGATCACCAAAATATCCGAGAAGATAATCGCCGCGTCCAAGGGGAACCGGCGCAGCGGCTGCAAAATAAAAAGGCAATAATCGCTCTTACTGCTGAGCTGGAGCACAACCCTCATTATCCCTCCCAGCACCATCCCCACCTGTTACCTGTAACGTCAGCTCACAGCAAACCTCAGGGCTCCGACATGACGCAAAGAAATCCTGAGCGGCGCGGGTCTCCCGGAACTCTGCACCAGGAGAGAGGGATGCATGACAAAGTTAAGTCACCAGGGGGCAGCGCTGAGTGAGCGGTAATAAGCTGGGTATGGGGGTAGTATAAGGCTTTATGTCCACATATTGAGGGGTGGAGGAACCAGTGCTGTCAATCACCAGTGAAGGGAGTTGGGGACATCCAAAAATAGTAGGCGGAACATTGTACGGAGCCTCTTTGGCCACACCCAGGATGCATTGACCACCTAATTAGCATATTTGATTACATTTCCATTCCGTTAGCGATTAGATCACTAAAGGTGTGATTTATACAGTAACTATAACCCCTACCAGGCCATTTGCTTGGTTTATACAGCTTGGGCCGACAATCTCCCTTTGCGAAGAGGACTAAATAAAGTGATGATATATGCAACTAGTGTACAGTGATACTTACAAGCTTGTCCCCATGACAACACTTCTTGCTTACGTGCTTCGACAGTATTACCATAGGGTTCTTGGGCCTCGTAACAACCAATCAGATCGACTTCTATCGCCGCTAATAACACTAGATACCAGATCTAGTGGGCTGCCAACACGGCATTACAAAATGTACAAGCCCAGAAGTGTTGTCATAGGGCAAAACACAGAAAATAGCTTCTCACAGGAGATCTTCAAAAATCTTTACAAAACTTAGATAATTCAGGACAAGAAGAAGAAGAAGAAATTTAGAATTAGTTTTTTTTTAAACGGGCGAAAGAAGCTTAAAAATGCATCTGACGGGTGACATCTTCTTATCCTCCAGTTTCTTACAGAGCTGCACCAAAGGATCCATTCAAGATACAAAGTAAAGCAGAGGTGATACCAAGTTACTTATTTGCAGCTTTACCCCGACACGGTGGTGGAAATCTCACTCCAGGCCGAGAGCACAGGGAGAAGATCCTTTATTCTATAAAACCACCCACCTGGTAGATATCTGCCTGCCTGAAACCACCCACCTGGTAGATATCTGCCTGCCTGAAACCACCCACCTGGTAGATATCTGCCTGCCTGAAACCACCCACCTGGTAGATATCTGCCTGCCTGAAACCACCCACCTGGTAGATATCTGCCCGCCTGGCGCATACACCACACCGGCACATGGCGGCACTCCTCTCCCCGAGCGGCGCAGAGGAAGGTGTCGTTCTTCAGAGCTGGGAAACCCTGAGGCCTGGAATAGAAGGACAGTAATCACTGATCAGTGGAACGGCTCGTTATAAAGTATCATTACCCCGGAGAGGCTGCGCCCATCACGTGCCAAGCAGTGCAGCCCCCGCACCCCATACTGTTATTTCTATATCACAAATGGTGCGAGACGACCTGACGCCGCTCACCTCCGCAGCCCCTCATGGAGAACAGACCGATAAGACTGGATCCACTGGCAGAAATTCTACGAAACGTGGACGAGCAGCGACGGCGCCCCTTATCTCCACACAAGTGTCACATCTGCAGGTTTAGAGCCAATCTTGTTATCTAGAGGCTGCAGACAAAACCTTCAAAGTGGGATATGGAGGGGGCCGACCAGGGGGCCCCACCCTGCTGACACATGGCATTCCTGATCGACAACATGGCCCAGAAGAACACCAGGGACTGGAAGGTTTAAAGCGATAGAGACCACAAAATGGAAATTTATGGCACGTGGTTGTGGCAGGTGTAGGGAGCTAAGCAGGTACCGTACCAAGAAGATGCCGGCTGTGTTATACAGCCTATAGCAGCAGCAGACAAAGTCGACCTCCGATCACTGCTGTCACAGCATTTAAATTGCACCAGCTCCCATTGGCTCCCAACAATACGATCGTAGGGAACCCATGAGTTCTGAACCGGAGGAATGTCCAAAGACGCAGCCATCTTGGTCCTCCTGTACAGCTCAGCCACAGGAGAACGGCAATTATTTCTATATACTGCAGTATAATGTATAAACGATCCAGGGGGGGGGGGGGGGGGCAGAATCAGGGGTGCAGGGTGACCGTCACTAGGGGCAGCAGTTTAGGGTCAGGCCCCTTTATGCACACTCTTAGGTCACTTCTGCAGGAAAATACACCAATATTTCCCTATACGTTACAATTGAAGTGCAGCCTCCTGTCCCTTCCCCGGTGCATGGCCCTGTATGGCGCTGACCTCAGGCCACTAGGGTAACGGCGCCCAAAACCCCTCTAAAGTTCAGTGTGACCCCAAAATCTGTCCAAATCTCCAGATTTTGGGGTCACTAAAGGGGCGTCCCACCTCCCCCAGCAGAGGACGTCCATACTCACAGCAGGTGCTCCGGCTGCTCCATGACACTGCTGTGTATAAGGAAATGTCAGTAAAGTGCCTGCTGCACTCAGCCTCCTCCGTCCACGCCTCCACATGGGCGCAGCCATAGCGATCACTAATCTAATGACCACGCCCCCTCAGCTTTACCGAACGTATTAAAAGGACGGCAGCCATTGGTTAGAGGATTCCCCGCTATCCAATCCGGATTGAGAACACAAAGAATGTTACTAAGCAACCATACGGAGGGTCCGGAAGCGGTTACTCGGCTGTCAGTGTGACCTTACCGTACTTATCATACTATGCGAGCACATTAAAGGCGCATGAAATAATAAATGTGGTGATATTGGGCTGTGGAGGATTGCTGCACACTCTGACGTCACTTATATGGGTGATATTGGGCTTAGTCCTGGAGGACTACACGTGCCAGCCATTCTTAATTTTGACTGTGAAGTGTCATTTATACGGAGAGCTGTACATAATCATTGCGGCCATTGAGTGCAGGGGCTTACACGTCAGAAATCACCCTGAAAACATGCAGCGCTGTGGGGACAGAGCCGGCTGCAGGCCGCGCCCAGCATCACAGGGATTATTCCGTACAGCAGTGATGACGACCCGCACAGGGGGCTGCACCGACCCCGGCTCTAATGTAACCGCACCGAGCCCCTGTACCAGACCACCGTATATACAGACTGCAGGTCTGCGGCTGACCCCAGCGACAAAGGTCACCACAGTTATATGGAGGGGTCAGAGGAGTCTGGGGGGGACAGAGGGGTCTGGAGGGGACAGAGGAGAACAGAGAAGTCTGGGAGGGACAGAGGAGTCCTGAGGGGACAGACAGAGGAGAACAGAGAAGTCTGGGAGGGACAGAGGAGTCTGGGGGGGGGGGGCAGAGGAGTCCTGAGGGAACAGAGGAGTCCTGGGGGACAGAGGAGTCCTGAGGGGACAGAGGAGAACAGAGAAGTCTGGGAGGGACAGAGGAGTCCTGAGGGGACAGAGGAGAACAGAGAAGTCTGGGAGGGACAGAGGAGTCCTGAGGGGACAGAGGAGAACAGAGAAGTCTGGGAGGGACAGAGGAGTCCTGAGGGGACAGACAGAGGAGAACAGAGAAGTCTGGGAGGGACAGAGGAGTCTGGGGGGGACAGACAGGAGAACAGAGAAGTCTGGGAGGGACAGAGGAGTCTGGGGGGGACAGACAGAGGAGAACAGAGAAGTCTGGGAGGGACAGAGGAGTCCTGAGGGGACAGACAGAGGAGAACAGAGAAGTCTGGGAGGGACAGAGGAGTCCTGAGGGAACAGAGGAGTCCTGAGGGGACAGAGGAGAACAGAGAAGTCTGGGAGGGACAGAGGAGTCCTGAGGGGACAGAGGAGAACAGAGAAGTCTGGGAGGGACAGAGGAGTCCTGAGGGGACAGACAGAGGAGAACAGAGAAGTCTGGGAGGGACAGAGGAGTCCTGAGGGGACAGACAGAGGAGAACAGAGAAGTCTGGGAGGGACAGAGGAGTCCTGAGGGGACAGACAGAGGAGAACAGAGAAGTCTGGGAGGGACAGAGGAGTCCTGAGGGGACAGAGGAGAACAGAGAAGTCTGGGAGGGACAGAGGAGTCCTGAGGGGACAGAGGAGTTCTGGGGGGACGGAGAGGTCTGGAGAGGACAGTGAAGTCTATCTAAGATCGCTACTTTACAGTAAAGTCATATTTGCGTTGGAGCCTCCATTGCAGATTATTTGGTGAGAACAATAGTTAACCATATCCACTGCGTCCGTCCTTTTTCGAACTGTAATAGAACTACAAGTCCCAGAATGACAAGCCTCCGCTGTCACGTCCCCTCGAGTTTCTAATCCAGACACACAAAATATGAAAGACTCTACTGTGCCTCTCTGGTCAGAGATCCCCAGCCTCTGTGGTGAGAGATACCCGACCTCTCTGGTCAGAGATACCCGGCCTCTGTGGTGAGAGCTACCCGGCATCTGTGGTCAGAGATCCCCGGCCTCTGTGGTGAGAGATACCCGGCCTCTGTGGTGAGAGATACCCGGCCTCTGTGGTGAGAGATACCCGGCTTCTGTGGTCAGAGATACCCTGCCTCTGTGGTCAGAGATACCCGGCCTCTGTGGTCAGAGATCCCCAGCCTCTGTAGTGAGAGATACCCGGCCTCTGTGGTCAGAGATCCCCAGCCTCTGTAGTGAGAGATACCCGGCCTCTGTGGTCAGAGATCCCCAGCCTCTGTAGTGAGAGATACCCGGCCTCTGTGGTCAGAGATACCCGGCCTCTGTAGTCAGAGATACCCGGCCTCTTTGGTCAGAGATACCCGGCCTCTTGGTCAGAGATACTCGGCCTCTGTGGTCAGAGATACCCGGCCTCTGTAGTCAGAGATACCCGGCCTCTGTGGTCAGAGATACCCGGCCTCTGTGGTCAGAGATACCCGGCCTCTGTAGTCAGAGATACCCGGCCTCTGTAGTCAGAGATACCCGGCCTCTGTGGTCAGAGATCCCCGGCCTCTGTGGTGAGATATACCCGGCCTCTGTAGTCAGAGATACCCGGCCTCTTTGGTCAGAGATACCCAGCCTCTTGGTCAGAGATACTCGGCCTCTGTGGTCAGAGATACCGGGCCTCTGTAGTCAGAGATACCCGGCCTCTGTGGTCAGAGATACCCGGCTTCACTGCTTGTTCCCAGAAGATAAAGACTTGGCCTCAGATTAAAGTTTATCAGCCGGGCGGATCCTGCAGCGAGCGACCGAGGAGACCACGCCGACAAGACGGGCGTAAATATTCACAGGATGGGTGATAACGTCCGGGGTCTGATCGCTGGGACCCTCACTGATCGGCACAAGGAAGCGCCATTATAATCCAGCGATAACACCGGCTCCATTCATTCTACACAGGACTCCCGGAAAAAGCTGAACACAACGCCCCATAGTCCCATAGAGAAGGAGTGGAGGGCTGCAGTGTGGGTTACACCTCCACCAGAAGACCATTATAATCCCCTCCCCCACAACAGTGAGTGTCTGACACCAAATGTATCCAAGCAGTGTGATACCATATGCTGAGCTGTGTATCTAATCCTATTAGTTGTGATGCGGTGTGCAGAGTCCCCGCATTATTAGCATTTATTTTAAAGCAAAATTAATTGCAGGGAGCTGAATATAAGAGCAGGTCTCACCCATATAATACATATATAATATACTGTACAATAAACAGAGGGGAGAGGACCCGGCCCTGGTGGGCTCACAGTCTACTAGTGTCTGACCCTACCCTGTGTGATACTGCCTGTATGTTTAGTATCTAACTCTATCTAATACAGTCTGCTGAGCTGTGTATCTAATCCTATCGTGTGTGATACTGCTGCTTGTATTCCGTGTATCTGAGCTGACCGCTTCTTCACAGCACCACCCTGCTCTCTGTGCACTTGCTGCAGGACCCGGGTGCGCGTCTCCTCGGTGATATACGGCAGCGGTAGTTCCGGGTTCTTTCTTCCTGGGATGCTCGGTGATCCGGGGCCGGAGGTGAGCTCTGTGCTGTGTGAACATACCTGGCCCTGTGCTGGCTGCATCCCCTGCCCCATGTGTAGTCCTCACCCCTCCAGAGATGTGTATGGTCCTATAGAATGTGCCCTGCACCATGGCAGCCCCTACAGATCTGCATCCATGTCCTCCCTGCGGGTCTGTGTGATTGGGGCGGTGCTGAGTGGCATCCCTTATAGATCTGTGCGGTGCTCGGTGACGGCCCCTATAGATCTGTGCGGTGATCTGTGACGTCCCCCTATAGATCTGTGCGGTGCTCGGTGACGGTCCCTATAGATCTGTGCGGTGCTCGGTGACATCCCCTATAGATCTGTGCGGTGATCTGTGACGTCCCTCTATAGATCTGTGCGGTGCTCGGTGACGGTCCCTATAGATCTGTGCGGTGCTCGGTGACGGTCCCTATAGATCTGTGCGGTGCTCAGTGACGTCCCCTATAGATCTGTGCGGTGATCTGTGACGTCCCTCTATAGATCTGTGCGGTGCTCGGTGACGGCCCCTATAGATCTGTGCGGTGATCTGTGGCGTCCCCCTATAGATCTGTGCGGTGCTCGGTGACGGCCCCTATAGATCTGTGTGGTGCTCGGTGACGGCCCCTATAGATCTGTGCGGTGCTCGGTGATATCCCCTATAGATCTGTGCGGTGATCTGTGACGGTCCCTATAGATCTGTGCGGTGATCTGTGACGTCCCCCTATAGATCTGTGCGGTGCTCGGTGACGGCACCTATAGATCTTTGCGGTGCTCGGTGACGGTCCCTATAGATCTGTGCGGTGCTCGGTGACATCCCCTATAGATCTGTGCGGTGATCTGTGACGTCCCCCTATAGATCTGTGCTGTGCTCTTTGACGTCCCCTATAGATCTGTGCGGTGATCTGTGACGTCCCTCTATAGATCTGTGCGGTGCTCGGTGACAGCCCCTATAGATCTGTGCGGTGATCTGTGACGTCCCCCTATAGATCTGTGCGGTGCTCGGTGACAGCACCTATAGATCTGTGCGGTGATCTGTGACGTCCCCCTATAGATCTGTGCTGTGCTCTTTGACGTCCCCTATAGATCTGTGCGGTGATCTGTGACGTCCCTCTATAGATCTGTGCGGTGCTCGGTGATGGCCCCTATAGATCTGTGCGGTGATCTGTGGTGTCCCCCTATAGATCTGTGCGGTGCTCGGTGACGGCCCCTATAGATCTGTGCGGTGCTCGGTTACGCCCCCTCTAGATATCCAGCACATAGAAGTGCACATACAGGATCCGTGTGTACTCGGTCACCTATGAATACTGTGCACCTATATAGAGCCATACTGTATACTCTCTGCCGGCACTTATGGGGGCTCACATTGCAGGCTCCTCAGTATGGGGGGGGGGGTATCCTGACTGTTATCGGGTCATGTGCTCTCTGCCCCCTGTGCGCCATATTTCGGGGCTGTTGTTGGATCAGGCGTCTTCCGTGTATAGATCAGTAAACAGCGCTGTGAGTCACCTGCAGTGTCAGTCACTTGTGTGACACGAGGGCGTTTCTGGAGCCGGGTGTGATCACATAAAGCGGGTAGATTGTCAGCTCTTGTGAGCCGCCCATGTCAGGATTGGCCATGTAATGGGATGTAATTGGGGTGTTGCTCCCCCTTATACAGCGCCTCCACCTTCCCCCCTGCACTTTATGTCTCCTTGATACTTTGTTGTCAGGTATTACATGGATTCTCATTGTCTCCCTTGCAGTGAAGTTTTTGGGGCCCCTTCGCCCCATTTCCTGTGAACGCTGCAGCCATGCAGGACGCCAATAACCCGCGCCGGCTCCTGGCCCACATCCGCTGTGTGCTGGAGTGCATCGACTGCTTCCGCCGCGCGGTCCCCCTGCCCGAGGTGCTGTGCTACGTTCCAGGGGAGGTGCTGTACAAGATCTGTAAGGACCCCAGCAGCGCGTCCTCCGCCCGCTCCCTGCTCACCGTGTGGGAGGCCCCGGGGTTCTCCAAGCAGAACCTGAAGAAGCTGTCACGCGCCACGGTGGAAGTGCGTAAGGGAAGCTGCATCCGAGCCACGGGGGAGGAGTACGGCAACGCCAATGGCCTCTGGGTGAAGCTCAGCAAGGTGGGAAACTCACAGCGAACCCCAGGAAACGTGACCCTCACCGGACATATATAATTCTGGTGAAGAGCTTGTCCTCCGCTCACACCCAGAGCTGCAGTCAGGCTGACCCCTGGTTGTTCAATCTCTAAACACAGTACCTTCAGAAGTAGCCAGCAGAATTGTGCACGCAGCTCTGGAGTATGTCATTTTGGATCGATATCGGGTAAAGTGAAGGATATATAACACTTCTACCCCAGTGCACTATTTGGATGAGCGCCGAGTTCCCCACCCCCCCTAAGTGGACTGAGAGTTTCTTACTCCGGTCTCTTTTTCTGCAGGAGCAGATGGAGGAATACAGAGAGAGCTGCGACTTGGTGGAGGGCTGGGTCCTTCTCTGCAGGCAGGACGAGGGTGGTGACAGGCTGGTCCTGGTCGAGACCGCCGATAAAACCTACAGACAGCAGCAGTTATTTGGGGTGGACTACAAGCCCCTCAGCAGGTAAATTTATATCATTACACATATGACGTCACTGCAAAAGTTTTAGGCAGATCTGGAAAAAATGCTATAAGCAAAAATGTTTTATAAAGCAGAAGTATCTTTGGTTAGTTCTCCGAGATGTTTGGGATCAGCTCCTGCCGAGTTCCTTCAAAAACTGTATGCAAATACTTGGAATAAAGTGATGGAGGGTACAGGCGGCCACCAAATATTGATAGGATTTAGAATTGTGCAAAAGTTTTAGGCAGATGTGGAAAAAATGCTGCAAAGCAAAAATGCTTTATAAAATGGAAGTGTTAAATCCACAGAAGATGTGGGGTCAGTTCTCTGAGTTGTTTGGAACAATTTCCTCTGAGTTTTTCAAAAACTGTGCGCAAATACCAGTATGAAGTGATGGAGGCGACAGGTGGCCACCAAATATTGATGGGATTTAGATTCCTCTTTTGCTAAAAATAATTGATATAAAAATAAACTTCTTTAAAGCTTCTTACTCTGCAGCACTTTTTCCGCACCTGCCTAAGGCTATGTGCCCACGTTGCATTTATGAAGCAGAAAATTTCTGCTGCATAAATGCAAGTCCTCTCCCGGAAAAACGCATGCGGAATTCCGCACGCATTTTTCGCGCGTTTATCACGCGTTTTCCACATGCGGAATTGCCTTGCGTTTTTTATGCATTGGACTAAGGCAATTCCGCTTGCGGAAACGCAAAATTAAATGACATGCTGCGGATTTTTGAACGCGGCATAAACGCTGCGGAAAAATCTGCAACATGTGCATAGAACTTGCGGAATCCCATTGGGGACCATGGGGTGCGGATATACATGCGTTTTTCAAGCGTTTACGCTGCGGAAATTCCGCAGCATATACGCTTGAAAAATGCTACGTGGGCACACAGCCTAAAACTTTTGCACAGTGCTGAAGACAAAACACATCGCTGACCGGCAGTTTTTGGCCTTTCTTGGTATCTTTTTCCCTCGTCTGCAGATGGGAAGACGTCGTGCACACCACATACTCCATGCGTCTCGGCAAGAAACCCCAGATCACACCTCCAGACACGGAGGCCGTGCCGAAATTACGGTGAGAACTCTTGATACAGGTACCGGCATAAAACCGTGGGGCTACATAGTCGACTGCTGGGAGTACCCACGTTTGTGATACTGTGAATGCCTCTCTTTGATCCGTCTGTTGTACAGTATCCTCCTCCACCGCTGTATATTTGATGCACTGGGAGTACTCACCTTGTTTTTTAAAGGGGTAGATCACTTTCTTACCACCACTTTATTTCTAGGTCATTTGTGTATATAATATTCGCTCGCCTCCCTGTATGACGTCGTCTTTCCTCGTCCGCAGGTTCATTCCTCCGTCCTGGACGTACGAGTGCGACGAGGATCTGGTTCACTTCTTATACGAACGTGTGGGAAAAGAGGACGAAAGTTTGGGAAACATGAAGCAGTTTGTGGAGACCATCAACGTGTCGTCAGCCACGGTACGGCTTGGTGACGTGGCCTCGCTGCGAGCACACAGCCTCTGCTCATATCACAGACCTTTGATTCCCGTCGTGTTTTATTACCCCGCCCGCCCTGTGCCAATAACCAGATGGTCGTCTGCCAACTGCTGAGGCAGCGAGCGGTGCGAGGTGCCACTATAGCTCCGCTGCATAAATGTCAGTGCACCAAAAGTGGCGCCCTCTCCTGATGCTGGATAAGCCTGCCCCACCTACCTTCTGTAAAAGCAGCACGAATCCCCCTGCCCATTCCCAGCTTCTGGAAAAAGGACGACCCTGCAAGGTCAATGCAACCCTTGAGGAAGGCAAGTGCCGCGAAACCGAGCTGTGCAGCAGCCAACAGGGGAGCTGTCACATTGGTTGTCACCCAGCTTTCCCAGCGCCTGCAAGATTGATATTTACTGGGATTTTTTTTTAGTGGTCAGGAAAAAGTCTTGACGCATTAAATCTGCCATTACAGGAGGAGAACAATTTGTCGGCCCTGACTGACGGACAACACGACACCTACTGGGAAAGCGATGGGTCCCATGGGCAACACTGGATCCAGCTGCACATGAAAGAAGGCACCGTCATCAAGTAAGAGTGAGCAGTATATACCACAGGCGACCTACAGCGATGGCCTCAGCCACATAGATGCGGTGATGGTTGCAAATAATCATGCAGATTCAGCTGTACCTTTGGACTTCAGAGCCTGGCGAACTACAAGACCCATAGTCCCCAGCGGAGCCTGAGTTACTTGTGGGTCATTATGTGTTCCTGGTTACACATGTTAACGCTTTCCTCATTGTGCAGGAAGCTGATGCTGACGGTCGACTCCACAGATGAGAACTACATGCCCAAGCGAGTTATGGTCTATGGGGGCGAGAGGGAAAACCTGAAGAAACTCAATGATGTCATCATAGAGGAGTGAGTGTGAGGGGCACAGGCAGGAAGTACTACAGGAGGGATCAGGGGGTATTTAATATTGGCCTGTTAGATCAGATTCCTAATTATGCTGGATGTTTGCACTTCAGAGATTATATCCTATTATTTTTGCATTGAAAATTAAAACCAGGAAAATCCATTAATGGGGTTGTCCAACCTTAGGATAGAAGTCTGCAGTCACTTTATGTACGCTGTGAGAATACTCCAGTGCTGGCGGCGGGCGTGTGACCACAAGTATGTGATTTTCATACATAAGGTCACTTGCCAACTAGTCGTGTGCAGCTTCGCTCAATGCAAGTCTAGTCGGAATGTAAATAGTAATATGCAAATCACATGCTTGCACTCACATGACCTCCCGACACCGGAGGAGAATCCTCGCAGTGCATGCGATGTGTGGATTCACAAGTCTGCAGTCACATAGAATGAGGCTGAACAACCCTTTTAAAGTAGTATTCTCGAGTTTGGAAGATATTCCTTATCCATGGGATAGGGGATAACTTCTTGATCACTGGGGGTCTGACCACTGATTCTCAGAACCGGGGTTCTGAACAGCCCCGTGTGAATGGAGCCAGGGTCAATTGTACGTACCTCCGCTCCATTCATTCATTCAGAGTGCTGAACTTTGTTTTTGGCTGGATTTTGTGGGGTCCCATAAGAATGAATGAAGCTGCAGTACGCCCTGCAGAGCACCGGTTCTCTGGATCGGTGGGGGTCCCAGTAATTGAGAAGTTATCCCGTAGCCTACGGATAGGGGGTAACTTCCAAACTTTAGAATACTCCTGTAAGTCAACCTCATGAACGGATCTGGGAGGTGGAGAAGGAAACTATTACATTTTTAGGGCCCTTCAGCCTCTTGATCTTTTAGCTTTAGATCAATAAGCATATCTTATTACCGATCCCGTTGCGTTTACTGCTGGCACTCTATATCCTTAACTTTGTGTCTGACCTCTCCTCTCTCGGCAGTAGCCTCATTGGAGACGTTTGCGTCCTGGACGACATGACCTCTCACATCCCGGTCATCGAGATCCGGATCACTGAGTGCTTTGGTGAGTGGGTGAGCGGTGGAGTGCAGGAGATGGCGGTGGAGTGCAGAAGACGGCGGTCTCATCTAATCTCTGATGGCTTATTACATAAAGGGCCGGTGCCCACTCTTCTGCAAATAAAGCTGCATCACCCTTGTTTAGTTCATTGTTTGCAGACTCTGTGCCTCAGTTCCTGCTCTGCTTTCTGTCAGTGAATGGATACATCCTGACCCCAGTTCTGCTCACTCAGCTTTCTTCCTTTGTGGGTTGACCGGAGGGATGCATTGTAACAAACCCTCAGCTGTGATCGTAGCACTTGATCTACATTTGTTTTTAGACTGTGAGGAACAATGTCCCCAATTACTTTGCAGAAAAGATCTTGTAAGTCACGGAACTTATAGTGCTGGAGGTTTCATTTCTACTTTCTCTGTTTTTTTTCTTGTAGATGAAGGGATTGACGTCCGAATCCGAGGGATTAAGATTAAGTCCTCTAAGGAGAGGGATTTGGGGATGACGGCCGACATGTTTCACCCTCCCAACCTGGTACGATACCCGCGCCTGGAAGCCATTGATCCTGACGTCCTGTACCGGCGAGCTACAGTCATTCAGAGGTCAGAGAACGTGGCGCAATGTCTTGGCAGATTTGCCTTTTAGCTTTTTATAAGCCATATTGGTTTCCCAGAAAGTAAGCGCTTATTCATGTGAGCATATAGGGGCCGTATCTTCTGGCCTGGTACATATGGTTCTCTTATTTCAGGTCAGGAGATCCGGGCTGTAACATGCGCCTGAATATGCGGCTGCTGTGTGGTCATGTAATTAAAGGGAACCTGTCAATAACACCACCCCTGTACAAGAGGAGATAGTGCAGTATAGAGCATTATTTACAGGACTTATAGCAGCGCCAAAATCAGCTTTTATTGCTACGTGAATTAGATTTGCAAGTGCACTAGGGGACATATCGATGCACTTGCAGTCTATGGCTCCTCTTTGCTTCTTCTTTCCCATGCTGTTTGATTGACAGCGGAGACAGCGGCTGCTGCATAACGTCACCATTGTTCTAATCTGTCAATCAAAAAGCGTGCGCAGGGAGAAGCGAAGAGCAGCCATAGACTGCAGCTACTCTGATGGGCTCAACATTTCCTTGCAAAAATAATTTACGTAGCAATTTCGTTTTATACGGCCCTATCCTGCACTACCTTGTTACTGACGGGCGCCTTTTTAAGCCCCTTACAGAAGATGACGACTTATCGACTGATATTTTAAGGAGAACGATCCTTAATATGAGAATATTTTATATCCTTTCCCTCCTCCAGATTTGTGCGGCTGCTCGACAACGTCCTCCATCACCTCGTTCCCGCCTGGGACCACAGTATCGGCACTTTTAACCAGCTGAAGGTGCGGTTCTCACAGCTGAGTGTTTGCTTCAGTTGTATCCAGTCTAGATGATTCTCTCTGAGCTTGAACTTCAGATTGATACGTTTGCTTGTTTTTTCTTCCTTCGCTGAAACATTGTAACAAATTTAAAGCACGGGAGAAAGATAATTTGTGTTGCTGATGTTATAGGCTACACTGTTACATTGTGACAACCCATCCGCTGTGAGTGCAGGACAATATCGTGTCGTTTCTCTGATTTCAGTACATCAAACAGTTCCTGCTTCTGTCCAAACGCCGCTGCCCCCTCATCACTCAGTGCTTGAAGGACTCCGAGACCAGCAAGCCCAACTTCATGCCCCGTCTGTATATAAACCGCAGGCTGGCGGTGGAGCACCGGGACAACCCGGCTCTGGACCCCACCTACAAGAAGACCGTCTTCAGCCAGGTACCCGAGGGTCAATGCAGAATAATATGCATGGAGAACACGTGCAGGGAGGGCGGCCCCCCCAGGGCGGCCCCCCCAAAAACATTAATCATTTGTTGCATTTTATGTTATTTTTTACGATTTCTGCCCCCAGGTATATGAAGGCCTGAAGCCCACGGACAAGACTGAAAAGCCGCTGGATTACCGGTCAGTGCAGCTGCGCCTCTTGTCTGTACGTTGTATCTCTGCGATGCTGCATCCTGTTCTCCAGAAGTTTTATAGACATTTCTTGTGACCGTTTGATAATCCAAAATTTCATAATCTTGACAGTGATCGGATGTCAGATTAATGGAAGTTTACTTTATATCCGTTATGATAAACGCACTTGTTTGTCCCTCCAGGTGGCCGGTGCGTTACGACCAATGGTGGGAGTGTAAATTCATCGCAGAGGGAATCATTGATCAAGGTACGGAGTGGGGGAGAACCTGGAGGTGACCGTGAGAGCTCATGAAGTTTGCGCTGGGTTTTCTACTAATTATATCCCCTCCCCCACCCAATTAATATAAGATGCAGCTATTTTGACATCTGTGGCGGGCTATAATTCTGTGGTCTCCGAGGACTGTATCCAACCCCTTTCTAGCTCTGTAACACAAACATAGCCTTTGTAATGTCAAAGTGGCCTTTCCATAGAAAGCATGGTAACCCGGTTGTAACCAACTGCCTATTTAATATAACATTATCCTGACATACTTTTGATGATTTTTATTTATTAATAAATGATCCAAAAATTATCCCTTTTAGTCATTTGTGATCAGGTAGATTGTTCTGTGCAGAACACTGATTCTATCTGATGGTGTCGCTGTCAGAGGTAACATCATCCTCAGCTACTGAAACAAATGTGCTATGCCACATATTCC
Source organism: Phyllobates terribilis (assembly GCF_046119375.1). NCBI lineage: Eukaryota > Metazoa > Chordata > Amphibia > Anura > Dendrobatidae > Phyllobates > Phyllobates terribilis. The sequence goes on along the minus strand of NW_027362768.1, from coordinate 158,449,663 downwards.
ATAACTCATTCATTCTGTGTGGGGTTTTCTACTGACATTATCATGCCCAGCTATTCCAGCATCTCTTGTGGTGTCGTGATGCTGTACACTGCGACATTATGTTTTTAGGGGGTTTTTTATGTTTTTTTTTATCTTCTACTCCACAGGTGGAGGTTTTCGAGACAGTCTGGCTGATATATCAGAGGAGCTCTGCCCCAGTTCTGCTGATTCTCCCGTGCCGCTGCCATTTTTCGTACGGACATCAAACCAGGTGAAAATGCCTAAAGCTTAAAGTCACCTTCCGACCACGTGTTGCAGCTCTGCTGGAGAGAGTCAGCAAGCTTGTGGCATTGTCTTTACCCGGCATTAGCTGCTGGACGCTGGCAGTCATCAATCATGGTTGGCACAGTGATCCCCATGGTTGGCACCATCGATGCCCAATACTTGTTATCCTGGGTCACATCATCTCTGTCTGCCGCCATGGTATCGGCCATTCACATGTTGTGACTCCTTCTGTTCCAGGGGAATGGCACCGGGGAAGCGCGGGATATGTACGTCCCCAACCCGTCCTGCAAGGATCTGACAAAGTACAATTGGATCGGGCAGCTGATGGGCGCAGCTCTGAGGGGAAAAGAATTCTTGGTATGTTAGTTCCTCTGTGTGCTGTGGTTCTCTGTATCTCTACCCTTCTCCGCTGACCGCCCTGTGCCCGCAGGTCCTGGCGTTACCTGGCCTCATATGGAAGCTTCTGACGGCAGAGGAAGTGAGCTGGAGCAAGGATTTCCCGGCAGTCGATTCTCTGCTTGTGAGTCCGGGATCCCTGACTATATACCATGTGTCCTGTGCCATCGGCGCCGGTGTGTGGCACCTGCCCACCCTCATCATTGTGTCTGTGTATGAGCCTTCTGTGATATAGTGCATATCCTGACCTTCTGGGGGCACTGTTTCTTCGTCAGGTGAAGCTGCTGGAGATGATGGAGCTGATGGATAAGGACACGTTTGAGTTTAAGTTTGGCGGGGAGCTGACGTACACAACGGTTCTGAGCGACCAGAGGATGGTGGAGCTGGTACCTGGCGGCAGCAACATATCCGTGCGCTATGAGGACCGCCTGGAATTCATCCAAATGGTGCAGAAAGCGCGGCTGGAGGAGAGTAAAGAGCAGGTAAGAGACCGGACAGGGAGGAGGAAGTGTCTGCAGCTCTGATCCTCCAGAGCTGTACTCACTATTCTGCTGGTGCAGTCACTGTGTACATTACATTACTTATCCTGTATTGATCCTGAGTTACATCCTGTATTATACTCCAGAGCTGCACTCACTATTCTGCTGGTGCAGTCACTGTGTACATTACATTACTTATCCTGTACTGATCCTCAGTTACATCCTGTATTATACTCCAGAGCTGCACTCACTATTCTGCTGGTGGAGTCACTGTGTACATTACATTACTTATCCTGTACTGATCCTGAGTTACATCCTGTATTATACTCCAGAGCTGCACTCACTATTCTGCTGGTGCAGTCAGTGTGTACATTACATTACTTATCCTGTACTGATCCTCAGTTACATCCTGTATTATACTCCAGAGCTGCACTCACTATTCTGCTGGTGCAGTCACTGTGTACATTACATTACTTATCCTGTACTGATCCTGAGTTACATCCTGTATTATACTCCAGAGCTGCACTCACTATTCTGCTGGTGCAGTCACTGTGTACATTACATTACTTATCCTGTACTGATCCTGAGTTACATCCTGTATTATACTCCAGAGCTGCACTCACTATTCTGCTGGTGCAGTCACTGTGTACATACATTACATTACTGATCCTGTACTGATCCTGAGTTACATCCTGTATTATACCCCAGAGCTGCACTCACTATTCTGCTGGTGGAGTCACTGTGTACATACATTACATTACTGATCCTGAGTTACATCCTGTATTATACTACAGAGCTGCACTCACTATTCTGCTGGTGCAGTCGCTGTGTACATTACATTACTTATCCTGTACTGATCCTGAGTTACATCCTGTATTATACTCCAGAGCTGCACTCACTATTCTGCAGGTGCAGTCACTGTGTACGTACATGACATTACTAATCCTGTACTGATACTGAGTTACATCCTGTATTATCCTCCAGAGCTGCACTCACTATTCTGCTGGTGCAGTCACTGTGTACATACATTACATTACTGATCCTGTACTGATCCTGAGTTATATCCTGTATTATACTCCAGAGCTGCACTCACTATTCTGCTGATGCAGTCACTGTGTACATACATTACATTACTTATCCTGTACTGATCCTGAGTTACAGCCTGTATTATACTGCAGAGCTGCACTCACTAGTCTGCAGGTGCAGTCACTGTGTACATACATTACATTACTGATCCTGTACTGATCCTGAGTTACATCCTGTATTATACTCCAGAGCTGCACTCACTATTCTGCTGGTGCAGTCACTGTGTACATACATTACATTACTGATCCGGAGTTACATCCTGTATTATACTCCAGAGCTGCACTCACTATTCTGCTGGTGCAGCCACTGTGTACATACATTACATTACTGATCCTGTACTGATCCTGAGTTACATCCTGTATTATACCCCAGAGCTGCACTCACTATTCTGCTGGTGCAGTCACTGTGTACATACATTACATTACTGATCCTGAGTTACATCCTGTATTATACTACAGAGCTGCACTCCCTATTCTGCTGGTGCAGTCGCTGTGTACATTACATTACTTATCCTGTACTGATCCTGAGTTACATCCTGTATTATACTCCAGAGCTGCACTCACTATTCTGCTGGTGCAGTCACTGTGTACATACATTACATTACTGATCCGGAGTTACATCCTGTATTATACTCCAGAGCTGCACTCACTATTCTGCTGGTGCAGTCACTGTGTACATACATTACATTACTGATCCTGTACTGATCCTGAGTTACATCCTGTATTATACCCCAGAGCTGCACTCACTATTCTGCTGGTGGAGTCACTGTGTACATACATTACATTACTGATCCTGAGTTACATCCTGTATTATACTACAGAGCTGCACTCACTATTCTGCTGGTGCAGTCGCTGTGTACATTACATTACTTATCCTGTACTGATCCTGAGTTACATCCTGTATTATACTCCAGAGCTGCACTCACTATTCTGCAGGTGCAGTCACTGTGTACGTACATGACATTACTAATCCTGTACTGATACTGAGTTACATCCTGTATTATCCTCCAGAGCTGCACTCACTATTCTGCTGGTGCAGTCACTGTGTACATACATTACATTACTGATCCTGTACTGATCCTGAGTTATATCCTGTATTATACTCCAGAGCTGCACTCACTATTCTGCTGATGCAGTCACTGTGTACATACATTACATTACTTATCCTGTACTGATCCTGAGTTACAGCCTGTATTATACTGCAGAGCTGCACTCACTAGTCTGCAGGTGCAGTCACTGTGTACATACATTACATTACTGATCCTGTACTGATCCTGAGTTACATCCTGTATTATACTCCAGAGCTGCACTCACTATTCTGCTGGTGCAGTCACTGTGTACATACATTACATTACTGATCCGGAGTTACATCCTGTATTATACTCCAGAGCTGCACTCACTATTCTGCTGGTGCAGCCACTGTGTACATACATTACATTACTGATCCTGAGTTACATCCTGTATTATACCCCAGAGCTGCACTCACTATTCTGCTGGTGCAGTCACTGTGTACATACATTACATTACTGATCCTGAGTTACATCCTGTATTATACTACAGAGCTGCACTCACTATTCTGCTGGTGCAGTCGCTGTGTACATTACATTACTTATCCTGTACTGATCCTGAGTTACATCCTGTATTATACTCCAGAGCTGCACTCACTATTCTGCAGGTGCAGTCACTGTGTACGTACATGACATTACTGATCCTGTACTGATACTGAGTTACATCCTGTATTATCCTCCAGAGCTGCACTCACTATTCTGCTGGTGCAGTCACTGTGTACATACATTACATTACTGATCCTGAGTTATATCCTGTATTATACTCCAGAGCTGCACTCACTATTCTGCTTGTGCAGTCACTGTGTACGTACATTACATTACTGATCCTGTACTGATCCTGAGTTACATCCTGTACTGATCCTGAGTTACATCCTGTATTATACTCCAGAGCTGCACTCACTATTCTGCTGGTGCAGTCACTGTGTACATACATTACATTACTGATCCTGAGTTACATCCTGTATTATACTCCAGAGCTGCACTCACTAATGCTTATGGAGATTCCCTGTAGCAGTTCCTTTGACTTTCCTGCAGTTTGTGTTTTCTCACTTGCCGCCATGTTTCTTGGTTTTGTAGACTAACGCCCTCCAGGCCGGGCTGCTTAAAGTCGTTCCTCAGGCTGTGTTGGATCTTCTCACCTGGCAAGAGCTGGAAAAGAGAGTCTGTGGAGACCCCGAGATCTCCGTGGAGGCCCTAAAGAAGCTCAGTAAGATTGCAGACGGCTTATGTTTCTAATCTGTAGAGTGTGATCGGTGCTGATGCGTTTCATCTCCTCTGCAGCGCGCTTTGAAGATTTGGAACCAACAGACATTCGAGTTCAATATTTCTGGGAGGCATTAAATAACTTCACGAATGGTGAGTGTCGCCTGCCTGTGGCTGAGGATTAGTGCATGCTTCTATGGGACCGAAACGCACTGGGCTGAGCGCATATTATTTATTTATTATTATTATAGCGCCATTTATTCCATGGCGCTTTACATGTGAAAGGGATATACATAGCACAAACAATTACAGTAAATTTTGAACAATACAAGTCGGCGACTGGTACAGGAGGAGCAAGGACCCTGCCCGCGAGGGCTCACAGTATACAGGGGATGGGTGAGGATACAGTAGGTGAGGGTAGAGCTGGTCGTGCAGCGGTGGTTACTGCAGGTTGTAGGCTTGTCGGAACAGGTGGGTCTTCAGGTTCCTCTTGAAGGTTTCCACGGTAGGCGAGAGTCTGATATGTTGGGGTAGAGAGTTCCAGAGTAGGGGGGATGCACGGGAGAAATCTTGTATGCGATTGTGGGAAGAGGAGATAAGAGGGGAGTAGAGCAGGAGATCTTGTGAGGATCGGAGGTTGCGTGCAGGTATGTACCGGGAGACTAGGTCACAGATGTATGGGGGAGACAGGTTGTGGATGGCTTTGTATGCCAGGGTTAGGGGTTTTCTCTGGGCAATGGGGAGCCAGTGAAGGGATTGACAGAGGGGAGAGGCCGGGGAATAGCGGGGGGACAGGTGGGTTAGTCGGGCAGCAGAGTTTAGGATAGATTGGAGGGGTAGGAGAGTGTTAGAGGGGAGGCCACAGAGCAGGAGGTTGCAGTAGTCGAGGTGGGAGATGATGAGGGCGTGCACTAGTGTTTTTGCAGATTCGTGGTTGAGGAACGTGCGGATCCGGGAGATATTTTTGAGTTGGAGTCGGCAAGAAGTGGAAAGGGCTTGGATTTGTGGTTTGATGGAGAGATCAGAGTCCAGGGTTACCCCGCGGCAGCGAGCTTGCGGGACTGGGGAGAGTGAAGAGCCATTGACTTTGATGGATAGGTCAGATGGGGGGGCTGAGTGAGATGGTGGAAAGATGATGAATTCTGTTTTATTAATATTAAGTTTTAGAAATCTAGCAGAGAAGAAGGATGAAATAGCGGACAGGCAGTGTGGGATTCTGGTTAGTAGGGAGGTGATATCGGGTCCAGAGAGGTAGAGCTGTGTGTCATCAGCATAGAGGTGATACTGAAAGCCATGGGACTCTATGAGCTGTCCCAGGCCGAAGGTGTAGATGGAGAAGAGCAGAGGTCCTAGAACTGAACCATAGGGGACACCGACAGATAGGGGGTGAGATGAGGAGGTGGTCTGTGAGTGTGAGACGCTGAATGTCCTGTGTGTTAGGTATGAAGAGATCCAAGATAGGGCCAAGTCTGTGATGCCGAGAGATGAGCGAGTCTGCAGTAAGAGGGAATGGTCCACTGTGTGTAAGGCAGATGACAGGTCCAGGAGGAGGAGGACAGAGTAGTGTCGCTTGGATTTGGCGGTCAGTAGGTCGTTGGTGACTTTAGTCGGGGCAGTTTCAGTGGAGTGGTGCGGTTGGAAGCCAGATTGGAGGCGGTCAAAGAGGGAGCAAGAGGAGAGGTGGGAGGACTGCTCAAGATGGATGTGTTGTTCCAGTAGTTTTAAGGCATAGGGAAGAAGTGATATGGGGCGGTAGCTAGTCAGAGAGGATGGATCAAGGGACTTTTTTTGAGGATGAGTGTGATCGAGGCATATTTGAAGCATGAGGGGAAGACACCAGTTGTTATTGACAGGTTGAAGAGGGTGGGTTAGGGTTGGGATGAAGACTGTGGTAAGGTTTGGGATGAGGTGGGACGGGATTGGGTCAAGTTCACAGGTGGTGAGGTGTGACTTGGAGAGTAAGGCTATGTGCCCACGTAGCAGATTTGATGCAGAGCGTTTTCACCTCTCTCTGGCAGAAAAAAACGCATGCAGATTTACATGCGTTTTTTCAGCTTTTTTACATGCGTTTTCGCATGCGTTTTTTCAAGCAGTTTTCCAAGCGATTTTGAGCATCACTTGGAAAAGTGCTTGACAAGTTGGTCACACTAAGGCTGTGTGCCCACGTAGCGTTTTTCAAGCGTATATGCTGCGGAATTTCCGCAGCGTATACGCTTGAAAAACGCATGTATATCCGCACCCCATGGTCCCCAATGGCATTCCGCAATGTCAATGCCCATGCTGCGGATTTTTCCGCAGCGTATATGCTGCGGTCAAAAATCCGCAGCATGTTCATTAATTTTGCGGAAGCGCAGCGGAATCAATGTGCGGATGGTACCCAAGTCTGGATGAGAGGAGACTCTCATCCAGACCTGGGTACCAAAGAACCTGTAAAAAAAAGAATAAAATAAAGTTTATACTTATCTTCTGATGTTTTCCCTCCGTCGCGCTGTTGTCTGAAGGACCTGCCACGTCATTGAGTCATGTGACCCACCACATGACTCAATGACGTCACCGCAGGTCCTGCACACAACAGCGTGAGCCGCTCAAGCCTCCGGACGGGGCAGAGAATGCATCAGAAGGTGAGTATAAAGTTTATTTTTTTATTTTTTACCATTCTGAACAAGTTGTCAAGCACTTTTCCAAGTGATGCTTGGAGAAGTGCTTGATAACCCGCATGCGGAAATGCATGCAAAGACGCCTCACAAACGCTAATATATGTAATATCCGCATGTGATTTTCCCGCCAGGGAGAAGCGTAAAAAATATGCTTCAGGTCCGCAACGTGGGCACATTGCATGGAGTTAGGCTACCGGCATGGATTTATATAGTGTGACCAAGTAATAGTTAAAAAAATAAATAAAAAAAAAAGCTTATACTCACCTTCCTGTGTCTTCCCGGTGTTCTCTCTGATGCGTTCGGTCTCTTGCAATGCTTGCGGTGGTGTGAAGGACCTGCGGTGACATCATTGAGTCATGTGATGGGTCACATGACTCAGTGACGTCATGGCAGGTCCTTCACAACAGCGCGAGCATTGCAAGAGACCGGATGGCGTGGACAAAACACCGGGAGGACGTTGGAAGGGGAGTATAAACTTTATTTTTTAGTTTAAATTCTTTTTTTTACAGATTCTATGGTACCCAGGTCTGGATGAGAGTCTCCTCTTCTCCACACCCGGGTAACATCCGCACATTAGAACGCGCCAATTACTCAAGTACAGATGCAGTCTTGCGGAATTGGCGCGTTCTAATGCAAGTCAATGGCGGCGATTACGCTGCGTGTCCGCAAAATTAATGGACATGCTGCATATTTTTGAGCGCATCATAAACGCTGCGGAAAAATCCGCAACATGGGCATTGAAAGTGCGGAATTGCATTGGAGACCATGGGGGGCGGATTACCAAGCGTTTATGCTGCGGAAATTCCGCAGTGTAAACGCTTGAAAAAACGCATTGTGGGCACACGGCCTAAAGAGGAAAGTTGATCTTCTGTAATGGCGGAGAAGCTGGTTTTGGAGGAGGAGGATTGAGTAGATATGAGAAGGGGCTGTGGGGACTTTAGGCAAAAGCTTTGTCTGATGGTATCAATCTTCTGCTTGAAGAATGAGGCAAAGTCCTCGGCTGAAATAAGAGGAGAGGGAGGAGGCGCTGGGTGACGGAGGAGAGAATTGAAGGTGGTGAATAGCTGTTTAGGGTTGTGTGACAGGGAGGATATGAGAGATGAGAAGTAGGTTTGTTTATAGTTGTCATAGTTATTGTATAGGTATAGTTATTGTTTAACCCCATACTATAGTACTGTGGACGAGAGCTGCTTTTCCTTTACAGAATAATGGGGGTTTTACTGCTGTTTGTCGTGACATTTGCCCCATGATGTATACAACCGTCGTCTCTAGCCTGCGGCTGCTACAAAACTCCAACTCCAACCGTGTCCTTACAGACATAGCGGGAATCGAATGACTGTTTTGCTGCTGTTTATTGTGAACTGTGCCCTATATGCATTGGATAGAGGTCTTTATAGGGTTATTCTCAACGCTCCTCTGCCTCCCAGTTTCCTGCTTGTTGGGGGGCGATGCGCTCCCAAAGATAGACGGCTCGGACTGTCGGCATGGTGGCACCACGGGTCCGAGCTGTGCGCTCTACCATGTTGCTTGCAGAGACAGCTGTTACCTCTGCAGCATCGGAGGAGCGCAGACGCACTAAAGCTCGGATTCGGTCAGCTTAGTAGTGGCCACTTCTGAGATGGTAGAGGTGGTCGGTAACTATAGTATTACAAATTCCTCTGCTCTTGAGAACAGAGAGGATTCTTAATAAGGGGTGAATTGCAAAGTTGCCTTTTTTTAGATGCACTTTGCAATTTTAACCATTTAAGAACCCCTTTTACTTGTCTTTCTTAAGCTGTTGCAAATGTACAACTCCCTCGTTCCTCTCTTAGGGCATGCTGGGGGTTGTAGTTTTGCAACAGGGGGTGAGCCACAAGGTAAAGGTGACTGATATAGGCGGTTTGCTTCCGTCGTAGACCTAAAAAACGCTCTTGTACTTTTCAGAGGATCGAAGCCGCTTCCTCAGGTTCGTCACCGGGCGCAGTCGTCTTCCCGCGCCCATATATATTTATCCGGATAAATCCGGGTGAGTACGACGGTAAATGCAGAAGATCATGGATGCCGTCTGGGGGTCTCGGCTCGGTGGTCCCTATAACCATGTGATTTCTTGTCCTCAGCTCGGACACTACTGACTCCCTTCCCGAATCCTCCACCTGCTCCAGCACTTTATACCTCCCCAACTACCCCAGGTACAGTATCTGCACCCGCCGCCGTGCCAGGCTCGGCCCATCTGTTATCGCCACAGTCATGTGACACCGAGGAAAACAGAGAAGTATTCCGGAATCCGTCATTAATTGCTCCTCTCTGCTGTCGTGAATAATGCCGCCATCCGAACTAACACAACAGCTTTTCGGCTTTTCGTTACTTTGTGTGATCCTTTTTTTTTTTCTTTCAGCGCCAAGATCTGCGAGGAGAAGCTGCGCTACGCTGCGTACAACTGTGTGGCCATTGATACAGACATGAGTCCGTGGGAGGACTAAGATGGCGGCAGATACGACGCTGGTCCGCGGGGCCGGGAGAACCGCGCTTTATTTATGTTTTTCCTCTATGGACTTTTAATACCAGTAATTGCACCAGATGCTTCGCTGTCGCCCGGCTCCTGTGCAGACATCCCGGCGCGTGATGTGTTTGTGTCATTTTTATTTTTGTATATTGCTCTGACTGTAGCCGAGAAAATACAAGAACCAAATATAAACCTGTGTCTGTGATACCCACCTAGAGGGGGCGCCGTCTGCAGTATGGCATCTGTGGGATTCTAGTCGGTATTCTGTGTCTTACCCTGTATGATGTCTGCAAGCAGATTTTTACAGCTGAAATCTCCCAGCATTCCTTTCTTGTTCAGTCTCTTTGCAGAGTAATGACTGTTTCTAATAAGAACTAGCAGAATAGTGAGTGCAGCTCTGGAGTATAATACAGGATGTAACTCATGATCAGTAATGTAATATATGTACACAGTGACTACACCAGCAGAATAGTGAGTGCAGCTCTGGAGCATACTACAGGATGTAACTCAGGATCAGTAATGTAATGTATATACACAGTGACTGCACCAGCAGAATAGTGAGTGCAGCTCTGGAGTATAATGCAGGATGAACTCAGGATCAGTACAGGATCAGTAATGTAATGTATGTACACAGTGATTGCACCAGCAGAACAGTGAGTGAAGCTCTGGAGTATAATACAGGATGTAACTCAGGATCAGTACAGGATCAGTAATGTAATGTATGTACACAGTGACTGCACCAGCAGAATAGTGAGTGCAGCTCTGGAGTATAATACAGGATGTAACTCTGGTTCAGTACAGGATCAGTAATGTAATGTATGTACACAGTGACTGCACCAGCAGAATAGTGAGTGCAGCTCTGGAGTAAAATACAGGATGTAACTCAGGATCAGTAATGTAATATATGTACACAGTGACTGCACCAGCAGAATAGTAAGTGCAGCTCTGCAGCATATTAGACGTTATATGTACATATACCTGGATTATAATGCATACAGTGGAGCTCATAGTTGGGCTGCCCCATCTAAGTTTGCTCATGACTGTTAGATTTTAGTGTATCCTAATTTATCTACATATATTACTAGATTCTGCATTCAGAATTGATCCTGATTTGCTGCTCTAATTCTGAGTCCTAAAACTCTGCTCCATTGCTCCCCTGCTGTCCTGCCACTATGTAGTAAGATAGATGTCATTGCAGCATGTAACCAGGAGAGGGCACCACACTACAAGAGACAATGGAGGCGACATGTCTGGCGCAAATGTCATTATCACCCAACCTGGGCATTACTGGCGCAGCTCAGCCGTGTTGTTCCTCATCCCTCAGTGCTTCACGTCACTGAATTGATTATATATTCTCTTGTATTAATTTTAAATATTAATTTCTCATAAATGAAGTCTAGTGTGATATATTAGTTGACTTTATTAATATTATTTATTTCATTTATTTTACAGCCTTTGGCTCGACCTTGAGCCATGGTGACTTGATGGAAGAACCTGGCTTATTCTGCAGCACCAGTTGCATGTTCTGGGCAGTTCATGTAGTGGGAGGCAGGTGGCGCTAGATTTGATTGACTCCCTAACCGCAGTCACCTCCTTACGTTTCCCACCGCACAGTGTGCGTGTGTTCTGGTGTCTGTCGCCGTCTGCGTGTGCGGCGGACGTGATGACGTGAGGTTCAGGGTGTTGTGTGAGTCGCATGGAGCTGTCAGCACCAGAAGCCGCCGCACACCTTAGAGTCGTTCCCAGAAAATGTCTGCTTTATGTGTCTGTGCTAGAAAAAGAAGGACGTGTGCAGCTCAGATCACACCCCGGGGCCACACACACCCCACGACCACGCCAGATAGACTATATGGGCAAAAGTTTTGGGACATCCCTCTTAAAGGGATATTCCTCTACTGGGCTGCAGCATAAAATAATCAGAATCCTGTATGTACCTCTGATCGGCGCCGCTCCTTTGATCTCAGCGCTGCCCTCTGCTGGTCACCAGATATAATATCGCACCTGCTACAGCGAAACAGCGGCCGCCGAACAGAAAAAAACATTTTTCCACCTCTCAGATAAAGATATGACCGGAGGGGGAGGAAGGAATGGCGCTGGTCTAAAAGGTAAGTATAGATCGTTTTTTATTTTACGTTGCATGCTTTTCTGGATGAATGTGTGCAAATTCCCACAAACACCTTCCTAAATCTTGTAAAAAAAATCCTCCCAAAATACGTGAGCTGTGAAAGCTGCAAAGTGGAAACCGACTGAGCTCAGCGGTTCATGCTGTTAACCCGGGCGCCGCCTCTGAGCGTAGCGATTGTCTGCAGCGCTTTTGATGTGATATCAGTGCTGCAGACAATAACAGACATAGGGTCAGGGGCAGAGACTTAGCGTTGGACCGGGGGAGGGTGAATAAAGAAAGTTTGGTTTTCTTTTACAACAAACTGGAGGTGAGGGAAATTGGAAAATCCCTTTAAGGTGGAGGTGTCCTAATACTTTTGTCCATATAGTGCAGATGGTAGATATGAGATACATAAATAGATTAGATCAGGGGCGGACATATCATTGGGTCCGAGAGGTAAGGGGGGCACATCTACCTCCAGAGCAGGTGGGATTGTGCATTATGATGAGATATTGGACTGTAAATGGCCCATATACTGTTCTTACACAGGGGCCTCTTCCGTCTGTGTTCCCCCTCGTGGATTAGATACCCCATTATTAGGCAGGTACGAGTTCAGGCATCCGAGCCGGTGATTGCAGATTTTTGCTTCTCTGGTGATTCAGATGTTTATTCTCCGCTGACGCAGAAATCTGGGAGGAATTGTTTCTGTATATTTAAACAGGGGGAAAGTTTGTGAAGAGTTTGGCAAATGCTCCGGATGGCAGAAGAGATAAAAGACTGCAGTAAATACAAGGCGATATCCACATAAAGCGATAATCACCCGTCTGCTGCACTCAGACCACCCACATCCTGGTGAATGCGCCTGTATGTTACAGTGTATCCGCTATCGGCTGTAGGATAAAATGTATCCACCGTAATGTGTATGATAGAAAAGAAAAATACTACACTCCTCAAGAAAGAAACTGCAACACCAAGAAGGAAAAGTTGTGTAATTATGAAATCACATAGTCCTCCATACAGAATAATGGGCCCAACATAGTCCTCCATACAGCATAATGGGCCCACATAGTCCTCCATACAGAATAATGGGCCCAACATAGTCCTCCATACAGAATAATGGCTCCATATAGTCCATACAGAATAATGAGCCCAACATAGTCCTCCATACAGAATAATGAGCCCAACATAGTTCTCCATACAGAATAATAGGCCCAACATAGTCCTCTATACAGAATAATGAGCCCCACATAGTCCTCCATACAGAATACTGGCCTCACATAGTCCTCCATACAGAATACTGGCCTCACATACTCCTCCATACAGAATAATAGGCACCACATAGTACTCCATACAGAATAATGGGCCCAACTTAGTCCTCCATACAGAATATTGGTCCCCACACAGTCCTCCATACTGAATAATAGCCCCACATAGTCCTCCATATAGTATAATAGTCCTCCATACAGAATAATGGGCTCTAAATAGTCCTCTATACCGTAAAATGACCCCACATAGTCCTCTATACAGTATAATGGGCCCCAGATAGTCCTCCGTACAGTATAATGGGCCCCACATAGTCATCCATACAGTATAATGGACCCCACATAGTCCTCCATGCAGTATAATGAGCCCCACATAGTCCTCGGTACAGTATAATGGGCCCCACATAGTCCTCCATATAGTATAATGGACCTATATAGTCCTCTGTAAAGTATAATGGGCCCCACATATCCTCCATACAGTATAATGGACCCCACATAGTCCTCCATACAGTATAATGGGCCTCACATAGTCCTCCATACAGTATAATGGGCCTCACATAGTCCTCCATACAGTATAATGGGCCTCACATAGTCCTCCATACAGTATAATGGGCCTCACATAGTCCTCCATACAGTATAATGGGCCCACATAGTCCTCCATACAGAATAATGGGCCCCAGACAGTCTTCCATACAGTATAATGGGCCCCACATAGTCCTACGTACAGTATAATGGGCCCCACATAGTCCTCCATACAGTATAATGGGCACCACATGGTCCTCCATACAGTATAATGGCACCACATAGTCCTCCATACAGTATAATGGCCCCACATAGTCCTCCACACAGTATATGGCCTCCACATAGTGCTCCATACAGAATAATGGGCCCCATATCGTCCTTCATACAGAATAATGGGCCCCGTATAGTCCTCCATACAGAATAAAGGGCCCACATAGTCCTCCATGCAGAATAATGGGCCCAATATAGTCCTTCATACAGAATAATGAGCCCCATATAGTCCTTCATACAGAATAATGGGCCCCACATAGTCCTCCATACAGTATAATGGACCCCACATATCCTCCATACAGTATAATGGGCCCCACATAGTCCTCCATACAGTATAATGGGCCTCACATAGTCCTCCATACAGTATAATGGGCCTCACATAGTCCTCCATACAGTATAATGGGCCTCACATAGTCCTCCATACAGTATAATGGGCCTCACATAGTCCTCCTTACAGTATAATGGGCCCACATAGTCCTCCATACAGAATAATGGGCCCCACACAGTCTTCCATACAGTATAATAGGCCCCACATAGTCCTCCATACAGTATAATGGCACCACATAGTCCTCCATACAGTATAATGGCCCCACATAGTCCTCCACACAGTATAATGGCCTCCACATAGTGCTCCATACAGAATAATGGGCCCCATATCGTCCTTCATACAGAATAATGGGCCCCGTATAGTCCTCCATGCAGAATAAAGGGCCCACCTAGTCCTCCATACAGAATAATGGGCCCCATATATTCCTTCATACAGAATAATGGGCCCCATATAGTCCTTCATACAGAATAATGGGCCCCGCATAGTCCTCCATACAGAATAAAGGGCCCACATAGTCCTCCATACAGAATAATGGGCCCCACATGGTCCTCCATACAGAATAATGGGCCCCATATAGTCCTCCATACTGAATAATGGCCCCACATAGTCCTCCATACAGAATAATGGGCCCCACATAGTTCTCCATACAGAATAATAGGCCCAACATAGTCCTCCATACAGAATAATGGTCCCCACATAGACCTACATACAGAATAATGGCCTCACATAGTCCTCCATACAGAATAATGGGCCCAACATAGTCCTATATACAAAACATTGGGCCCCACACAGTCCTCCATACTGAATAATTGCCCCACATAGTCCTCCATGCAGAATAATGGGCCCTACATAGTCCTCCATACTGTAAAATGACCCCACATAGTCCTCCATACAGTATAATGGGCCCCACATAGTCCTCCATACAGTATAATGGGCCTCACATAGTCCTCCATACAGTATAATGGGCCCACATAGTCCTCCATACAGAATAATGGGCCTCACACAGTCTTCCATACAGTATAATGGCACCATATAGTCCTCCATACAGTATAATGGCCCCACATAGTCCTCCATACAGTATAATGGCCCATACATAGGGCTCCATACAGAATAATGGGCCCCATATAGTCCTTCATACAGAATAATGGGCCCCACATAGTCCTCCATACAGTATAATGGCACCACATAGTCCTCCATACAGTATAATGGCACCAAATAGTCCTCCATACAGTATAATGGCCTCCACATAGTCCTTCATACAGAATAAAGGGCCCAAATAGTCCTCCATACAGAATAATGGGCCCACACAGTCTTACATACAGTATAATGGGCCCCACATAGTTCTCCATACAGTATAATGGGCCCCACATAGTCCTCCATACAGTATAATGGGCCCCAGATAGTCCTCCATACAGTATAATGGACCCCACATAGTCCTCCATGCAGTATAATGAGCCCCACATAGTCCTCCATACAGTATAATGGGCCCCATATAGTCCTCCATACAGTATAATGGGCCCCACATAGTCCTCCATATAGTATAATAGACCTATACAGTCCTCTGTACAGTATAATGGGCCCCACATATCCTCCATACAGTATAATGGACCCCACATAGTCCTCCATACAGTATAATGGGCCTCACATAGTCCTCCATACAGTATAATGGACCCACATAGTCCTCCATACAGAATAATGGGCCGCACACAGTCTTCCATACAGTATAATGGGCCCCACATAGTCCTCCATACAGTATAATGGGCCCCACATAGTCCTCCGTACAGTATAATGGGCCCCACATAGTCCTCCATGCAGTATAATGGGCCCCACATAGTCCTCCATACAGTATAATGGCACCACATAGTCCTCCATACAGTATAATGGCCCCACATAGTCCTCCATACAGTATAATGGCCCCACATAGTCCTCCATACAGTATAATGACCTCCACATAGTGCTCCATACAGAATAATGGGCCCCATATAGTCCTTCATACAGAATAATGGGCCCCACATAGTCCTCCATACAGTATAATGGCACCACATAGTCCTCCATACAGTATAATGGCACCACATAGTCCTCCATACAGTATAATGGCCTCCACATAGTCCATCATACAGAATAAAGGGCCCATATAGTCCTCCATACAGAATAATGGGCCCACACAGTCATCCATACAGTATAATGGGCCCCACATAGTCCTCCATACAGTATAATGGGCCCCACAAAGTCCTCCATACAGTATAATGGGCGCCAGATAGTCCTCCATACAGTATAATGGATCCCACATAGTCCTCCATGCAGTATAATGAGCCCAACATAGTCCTCCGTACAGTATAATGGGCCCCACATAGTCCTCCATATAGTATAATGGACCTATATAGTCCTCTGTACAGTATAATGGGCCCCACATATCCTCCATACAGTATAATGGACCCCACATAGTCCTCCATACAGTATAATGGGCCTCACATAGTCCTCCATACAGTATAATGGGCCCACATAGTCCTCCATACAGAATAATGGGCCCCACACAGTCTTCCATACAGTATAATGGGCCCCACATAGTCCTCCATACAGTATAATGGGCCCCACATAGTCCTCCGTACAGTATAATGGGCCCCACATAGTCCCCCATACAGTATAATGGGCCCCACATAGTCCTCCATACAGTATAATGGCCCCACATAGTCCTCCACACAGTATATGGCCTTCACATAGTGCTCCATACAGAATAATGGGCCCCATATCGTCCTTCATACAGAATAATGGGCCCCGTATAGTCCTTAATACAGAATAATGGGCCCCACATAGTCCTTCAAACAGAATAATGGGCCCCATATAGTCCTTCATACAGAATAATGAGCCCCATATAGTCCTTCATACAGAATAATGGGCCCCACATAGTCCTCCATATAGTATAATGGAACTATATAGTCCTCTGTACAGTATAATGGGCCCCACATATCCTCCATACAGCATAATGGGCCCCACATAGTCCTCCATACAGTATAATGGGCCTCACATAGTCCTCCATACAGTATAATGGGCCTCACATAGTCCTCCATACAGTATAATGGGCCTCACATAGTCCTCCATACAGTATAATGGGCCCCACATAGTCCTCCATACAGTATAAAGGCACCACATAGTCCTCCATACAGTATAATGGCCCCACATAGTCCTCCACACAGTATAATGGCCTCCACATAGTGCTCCATACAGAATAATGGGCCCCATATCATCCTTCATACAGAATAATGGGCCCCGTATAGTCCTCCATACATAATAAAGGGCCCACATAGTCCGCCATACAGAATAATGGGCCCCATATAGTCCTTCATACTGAATAATGGGCCCCATATAGTCCTTCATACAGAATAATGGGCCCCGCTTAGTCCTCTATACAGAATAAAGGGCCCACATAGTCCTCCATACAGAATAATGGGCCCCACATAGTCCTCAATACAGAATAATGGGCCCCACATAGTCCTCCATACTGAATAATGGCCCCACATAGTCCTCCATTCAGAATAATGGGCCCCACATAGTTCTCCATACAGAATAATAGGCCCAACATAGTCCTCCATACAGAATAATAGTCCCCACATAGACCTACATACAGAATAATGGCCTCACATAGTCCTCCATACAGAATAATGGGCCCAACATAGTCCTACATGCAGAATATTGGGCCCCTCACAGTCCTCCATACTGAATAATTGCCCCACATAGTCCTCCATACAGAATAATGGGCCCTACATAGTCCTCCATACTGTAAAATGACCCCACATAGTCCTCTATACAGTATAATGGGCCCCAGATAGTCCTCTGTACAGTATAATGGACCCCACATAGTCCTCCATACAGTATAATGGGCCCCACATAGTCCTCCATACAGTATAATGGGCCCCACATAGTCCTCCATACAGTATAATGGGCCCACATAGTCCTCCATACAGAATAATGGGCCCCACACAGTCTTACATACAGTATAATGCGCCCCACATAGTCCTCGATACAGAATAATGGACCCCACATAGTTCTCCATACAGTATAATTGGCCCCACATAGTCCTCCATACAGTATAATGGGCCCCACATAGTCCTCCATACAGTATAATGGGCCCCACATAGTCGTACATACAGTATAATGGCACCACATAGTCCTCCATACAGTATAATGGCCCCACATAGTCCTCCATACAGTATAATGGCCTCCACATAGTGCTGCATACAGAATAATGGGTCCCACATAGTCCTCCATACAGTATAATGGCACCACATAGTCCTCCATACAGTATAATGGCACCACATAGTCCTCCATACAGTATAATGGCCTCCACATAGTCCTTCATACAGAATAAAGGGCCCAAATAGTCCTCCATACAGAATAATGGGCCCACACAGTCTTCCATACAGTATAATGGGCCCCACATAGTTCTCCATACAGTATAATGGGCCCCACATAGTCCTCCATTCAGTATAATGGGCCCCAGATAGTCCTCCATACAGTATAATGGACCCCACATAGTCCTCCATACAGAATAATGGGCCCCACACAGTCTTCCATACAGTATAATGGGCCCCACATAGTCCTCCATATAGTATAATAGACCTATACAGTCCTCTGTACAGTATAATGGGCCCCACATATCCTCCATACAGTATAATGGACCCCACATAGTCCTCCATACAGTATAATGGGCCTCACATAGTCCTCCATACAGTATAATGGGCCCACACAGTCCTCCATACAGAATAATGGGTCCCACACAGTCTTCCATACAGTATAATGGGCCCCACATAGTCCTCCATACAGTATAATGGGCCCCACATAGTCCTCCGTACAGTATAATGGGCCCCACATAGTCCCCCATACAGTATAATGGGCCCCACATAGTCCTCCATACAGTATAATGGCACCACATAGTCCTCCATACAGTATAATGGCCCCACATAGTCCTCCACACAGTATATGGCCTTCACATAGTGCTCCATACAGAATAATGGGCCCCATATCGTCCTTCATACAGAATAATGGGCCCCGTATAGTCCTCCATACAGAATAAAGGGCCCACATAGTCCTCCATACAGAATAATGGACCCCATATAGTCCTTCATACAGAATAATGGGCCCCACATAGTCCTTCAAACAGAATAATGGGCCCCATATAGTCCTTCATACAGAATAATGGGCCCCACATAGTCCTCCATATAGTATAATGCAACTATATAGTCCTCTGTACAGTATAATGGGCCCCACATATCCTCCATACAGCATAATGGGCCCCACATAGTCCTCCATACAGTATAATGGGCCTCACATAGTCCTCCATACAGTATAATGGGCCCACATAGTCCTCCATACAGAATAATGGGCCCCACACAGTCTTCCATACAGTATAATGGGCCCCACATAGTCCTCCATACAGTATAAAGGCACCACATAGTCCTCCATACAGTATAATGGCCCCACATAGTCCTCCACACAGTATAATGGCCTCCACATAGTGCTCCATACAGAATAATGGGCCCCATATCATCCTTCATACAGAATAATGGGCCCCGTATAGTCCTCCATATATAATAAAGGGCCCACATAGTCGTCCATACAGAATAATGGGCCCCATATAGTCCTTCATACTGAATAATGGGCCCCATATAGTCCTTCATACAGAATAATGGGCCCCTCTTAGTCCTCTATACAGAATAAAGGGCCCACATAGTCCTCCATACAGAATAATGGGCCCCACATAGTCCTCAATACAGAATAATGGGCCCCACATAGTCCTCCATACTGAATAATGGCCCCACATAGTCCTCCATTCAGAATAATGGGCCCCACATAGTTCTTCATACAGAATAATAGGCCCAACAGAGTCCTCCATACAGAATAATGGTCCCCACATAGACCTACATACAGAAAAATGGCCTCACATAGTCCTCCATACAGAATAATGGGCCCAACATAGTCCTACATGCAGAATATTGGGCCCCACACAGTCCTCCATACTGAATAATTGCCCCACATAGTCCTTCATACAGTATAATGGGCCCCACATAGTCCTCCATATAGTATAATGGACCTATATAGTCCTCTGTACAGTATAATGGGCCCCACATAGTCCTCCATATAGTATAATGGACCTATATAGTCCTCTGTACAGTATAATGGGCCCCACATATCTTCCATACAGTATAATGGGCCCCACATAGTCCTCCATACAGTATAATGGGCCTCACAAAGTCCTCCATACAGTATAATGGGCCCACATAGTCCTCCATACAGAATAATGGGCCCCACACAGTTTTCCATACAGTATAATGCGCCACACATAGTCCTCCATACAGAATAATGGACCCCACATAGTCCTTCAAACAGAATAATGGGCCCCATATAGTCCTTCATACAGAATAATGAGCCCCATATAGTCCTTCATACAGAATAATGGGCCCCACATAGTCCTCCATATAGTATAATGGAACTATATAGTCCTCTGTACAGTATAATGGGCCCCACATATCCTCCATACAGCATAATGGGCCCCACATAGTCCTCCATACAGTATAATGGGCCTCACATAGTCCTCCATACAGTATAATGGGCCCACATAGTCCTCCATACAGAATAATGGGCCCCACACAGTCTTCCATACAGTATAATGGGCCCCACATAGTCCTCCATACAGTATAAAGGCACCACAGAGTCCTCCATACAGTATAATGGCCCCACATAGTCCTCCACACAGTATAATGGCCTCCACATAGTGCTCCATACAGAATAATGGGCCCCATATCATCCTTCATACAGAATAATGGGCCCCGTATAGTCCTCCATACATAATAAAGGGCCCACATAGTCCTCCATACAGAATAATGGGCCCCATATAGTCCTTCATACTGAATAATGGGCCCCATATAGTCCTTCATACAGAATAATGGGCCCCGCTTAGTCCTCTATACAGAATAAAGGGCCTACATAGTCCTCCATACAGAATAATGGGCCCCACATAGTCCTCAATACAGAATAATGGGCCCCACATAGTCCTCCATACTGAATAATGGCCCCACATAGTCCTCCATTCAGAATAATGGGCCCCACATAGTTCTCCATACAGAATAATAGGCCCAACATAGTCCTCCATACAGAATAATGGTCCCCACATAGACCTACATACAGAATAATGGCCTCACATAGTCCTCCATACAGAATAATGGGCCCAACATAGTCCTACATGCAGAATATTGGGCCCCACACAGTCCTCCATACTGAATAATTGCCCCACATAGTCCTTCATACAGAATAATGGGCTCTACATAGTCCTCCATACTGTAAAATGACCCCACATAGTCCTCTATACAGTATAATGGGCCCCAGATAGTCCTCCGTACAGTATAATGGACCCCACATAGTCCTCCATACAGTATAATGAGCCCCACATAGTCCTCCATACAGTATAATGGGCCCCACATAGTCCTCCATACAGTATAATGGGCCCCAGATAGTCCTCCATACAGTATAATGGGCCCCACATAGTCCTCCATACAGTATAATGGACCCCACATAGTCCTCCATGCAGTATAATGAGCCCCACATAGTCCTCCGTACAGTATAATGGGCCCCACATAGTCCTCCATATAGTATAATGGACCTATATAGTCCTCTGTACAGTATAATGGGCCCCACATATCTTCCATACAGTATAATGGGCCCCACATAGTCCTCCATACAGTATAATGGGCCTCACAAAGTCCTCCATACAGTATAATGGGCCCACATAGTCCTCCATACAGAATAATGGGCCCCACACAGTCTTCCATACAGTATAATGCGCCACACATAGTCCTCCATACAGAATAATGGCCCCACATAGTCCTCCACACAGTATAATGGCCTCCACATAGTGCTCCATACAGAATAATGGGCACCATATAGTCCTCTATACAGTATAATGGCACCACATAGTCCTCCATACAGTATAATGGCCCCACATAGTCCTCCATACAGTATAATGGGCCCCACATAGTCCTCCATACAGTATAATGGCACCACATAGTCCTCCATACAGTATAATGGCCTCTACATAGTGCTGCATACAGAATAATGGGCCCCATATAGTCCTTCATACAGAATAATGGGCCCCACATAGTCCTCTATACAGTATAATGGCACCACATAGTCCTCCATACAGTATAATGGCACGACATAGTCCTCCATACAGTATAATGGCCTCCACATAGTCCTTCATACAGAATAAAGGGCCCAAATAGTCCTCCATACAGAATAATGGGCCCACACAGTATTCTATACAGTATAATGGGCCCCACATAGTCATCCATACAGAATAATGGGCCCCACATAGTCCTCTATACAGAATAATGGGCCCCACATAGTCATCCATACAGAATAATGGGCCCCACATAGTCCTCTATACAGAATAATGGGCCCCACATAGTCCTCCATACAGAATAATGGGCCCCACATAGTCCTCCATACAGAATAATGGCCCCACATAGTCCTCTATACCGTATAATGGGCCCCACATAGTCCTCCATATAGTATAATGGGCCCCACATAGTCCTCCATACAGAATAATGGGCCCCACATAGTCCTCTATACAGAATAATGGGCCCCACATAGTCCTCCATACAGAATAATGGCCCCCACATAGTCCTCCATACAGTATAATGGGCCCCACATAGTCCTCCATATAGTATAATGGGCCCCACATAGTCCTCCATACAGAATAATGGCCCCACATAGTCCTCCATACAGTATAATGGGCCCCACATAGTCCTCCATACAGTATAATGGACCCCACATAGTCCTCCATACAGTATAATGGGCCTCACATAGTCCTCCATACAGAATAATGGGCTCACATAGTCCTCCATACAGAATAATGGGCCCCACACAGTCTTCTATACAGTATAATGGGCCCCACATAGTCCTCCGTACAGAATAATGGGCCCCACATAGTCCTCCATACAGAATAATGGCCCCACAGTCCTCCATACAGTATAATGGGCCCCACATAGTCCTCCATATAGTATAATGGGCCCCACATAGTCCTCCATACAGTATAATGGGCCCCACATAGTCCTCCGTACAGTATAATGGGCCCCACATAGTCCTCCATACAGAATAATGGCCCCACAGTCCTCCATACAGTATAATGGGCCCCACATAGTCCTTCATATAGTATAATGGGCCCCACATAGTCCTCCATACAGAATAATGGCCGCACATAGTCCTCCATATAGTATAATGGCCCCACATAGTTCTCCATACAGAATAATGGGGGGGAATGGTGTTGGTGTTTCAGGTCAAATATAATCAGCCTGCGGGCCAGAGATTGACATGTGTATTCCAGAGTATGAGCTCCACGTGCAGAAATCCCGGCACTCGCAGCCTTGTCAGCTGTCACTGAGGTTATTACAGTCTTCTATACAGTATAATGGGCCCCACATAGTCATCCATACAGAATAATGGGCCCCACATAGTCCTCTATACAGAATAATGGGCCCCAGATAGTCCTCCATACAGAATAATGGGCCCCACATAGTCCTCCATACAGAATAATGGCCCCACATAGTCCTCTATACAGTATAATGGGCCCCACATAGTCCTCCATATAGTATAATGGGCCCCACATAGTCCTCCATACAGAATAATGGGCCCCACATAGTCCTCCATACAGAATAATGGCCCCCACATAGTCCTCCATACAGAATAATGGCCCCACATAGTCCTCCATACAGTATAATGGGCCCCACATAGTCCTCCATATAGTATAATGGGCCCCACATAGTCCTCCATACAGAATAATGGCCCCACATAGTCCTCCATACAGTATAATGGGCCCCACATAGTCCTCCATACAGTATAATGGACCCCACATAGTCCTTCATACAGTATAATGGGCCTCACATAGTCCTCCATACAGAATAATGGGCCCCACACAGTCTTCTATACAGTATAATGGGCCCCACATAGTCCTCCATACAGAATAATGAGCTCCACATAGTCCTCCATATAGTATAATGGGCCCCACATAGTCCTCCGTACAGTATAATGGGCCCCACATAGTCCTCCATACAGAATAATGGCCCCACAGTTCTCCATACAGTATAATGGGCCCCACATAGTGCTCCATATAGTATAATGCGCCCCACATAGTCCTCCATACAGAATAATGGCCGCACATAGTCCTCCATATAGTATAATGGCCCCACATAGTTCTCCATACAGAATAATGGGGGGGAATTGAGTTGGTGTTTCAGGTCAAATATAATCAGCCTGCGGGCCAGAGATTGACATGTGTATTCCAGAGTATGAGCTCCACGTGCAGAAATCCCGGCACTCGCAGCCTTGTCAGCTGTCACTGAGGTTATTAATGGTCGTCTGAGGAAGGTTCTGTGGTTGAATGCACTTGGGCAAATCATCAAAATCCGCTGCTGGCAGCTCCTGTGTGATTACCAAATCCAGTGGATCGGCACTCAATGAATCAGGGTGGTGCTCATGGAGAAGCCAATAGTGGATTTCAGTAAAGCAGCAGCACTCTCGTTCTGGTGAATTTGTCTTTAATTTTATCAACAGATAGGACGCACCTTATTAGAAAATGCAGCCCAGGTTTCGACTGCAGAAAATAGGAAAAACAGATTTCCTCTGACCGTTAAATCCATCCGATTTTCTGCAGCGGAATAAAATGCATTTATGCTACATGTGAACACGGTCTAACGGGGAGACATTACTAATACTTTATAGTTAGATTCAGGGAATGATGAGCCGGACACTGATATTACTGAAAATAGTTGACATTTGAGGCTCACGTGGTGGGCCTGTAGATTGAGGGGTCAGTTGGTCTTAGGGGGGCGCTCTTTTCTCCTGGATCTGAACTCTCGGCCCAATGTCAGCTTGTATGATGTTCCCTTAAACACGGCAGGATCTATACCATTTATCAGACAAAGATACACAAATCTCGCCACCCAGCGCGCTGGAAACACATCTGTGCCTGATTGTGTAAATACACACACAATTACCCGTGTGCAGAGGAACGTACAATTATACAGCGAAAGGTATACAAATACATCTGTCTCTCACACACATAAACACAGACGCACAAATAAGCAGCAAGCACAATCCTACAAACATATAGCTCCAGATATACACAGATACAAACAGCAGGACCCCCAGCTCTCTACAGCTTGGGTGGTCCCATCTACTGTGGCCCTATTCCTGCAGATGGCACCTTAACCCCTGCATGGCTGCAGATTGGGACCATTTCAGTCTGAGCTCAACAAACCCTACATAACTGTTTCCTTTTTCTTCCAAGTTGTTCGGCTTCTCAAAGTTATATCTGTTTCTAGGAAAGTTGGATGACAACCAATATGATCTTGATTACAGCTCCCTCCATGAATGGTAAGCGGAGTTATAAATGTGGCCCACAGGACATGCCATCAACGCCTTAGGCTCTGTGCACACGTAGAGTACTTGCAGCAGATTTTTCCGCTGCAAAATCCAATGTTGGCAGGAAAAGCAATGAGTAAAATATGCGCGTTTTTGATGCTTTTTGTGTTTTTGCCTCATTCATTTACATGGGTGAAAAATGCTGCAAAAACACTGAAAGAATTGATGCACTGTAGAATTGAAAAAATACTTTGATGGTTCAAATCTGCAAGGAAAAAATAAGCAGCATCTGCATGACATTTCAGAAATCTCATTTACTGTAAATTGCTGCATTGTTTTCTGACATCAAAATGTGTAGCAAATACAAAATATGTGAACAACATGGTAGCAGACATCTATGGCATATCATGTGAATACACAACACACAGAGCACTCTACTTACATAAAACAAACACACAGAGCATTCTACTGATACTGTATAATACAAAGAACATTCTACTAATATATAGATATAACACACAGAGAACTCTACTAATATGAACATTTTACTGATATATCTATCAGTAGAGTACTCTGTGTATTATATATCAGTATAATGTTCTGTTATATCAGTAGAGTGCTCTGTGTTGTATATCAGTAGAGTGTTCTGTTATATCAGTAGAGTGCTCTGTGTGTTGTAGATCAGTAGAATGTTCTGTTGTATCGGTAGAGTACTCTGTGTGTTGTAGATCAGTATAATGTTCTGTTATATCAGTAGAGTGTTCCGTGTGTTGTAGATCAGTAGAATGTTCTATTATATCAGTAGAGTACTCTGTGTTGTATATCAGTAGAGTGTTCTGTTATATCAGTAGAATGCTCCGTGTGTTGTAGCTCAGTATAATGTTGTTATATCAGTAGAGTGCTCTGTGTGTTGTAGATCAGCAGAATGTTCTGTTATATCAGTAGAGTGCTCTTAGTGTTGTATATCAGTAGAATGTTCTGTTCTATCAGTAGAGTATTCTGTGTGTTGTATATCAGTATAATGTTCTGTTATATCATTAGAGTGCTCTGTGTGTTGTAGATCAGTAGACTGTTCTGTTATATCAGTAGAGTACTCTGTGTGTTGTAGATCAGTATAATGTTCTGTTGTATCAGTAGATTACTCTGTGAGTTGTAGATCAGTAGAATGTTCTGTTATATCAGTAGAGTATTCTGTGTGTTGTATATCAGTATAATGTTCTGTTATATCATTAGAGTGCTCTGTGTGTTGTAGATCAGTAGACTGTTCTGTTATATCAGTAGAGTACTCTGTGTGTTGTAGATCAGTAGAATGTTCTGTTGTATCAGTAGAGTGCTCCGTGTGTTGTAGCTCAGTATAATGTTCTATTATATCAGTAGAGTGCTCTGTGTGTTGTAGATCAGTAGAATGTTCTGTTATATCAGTAGAGTGCTCTTAGTGTTGTATATCAGTAGAATGTTCTGTTCTATCAGTAGAGTATTCTGTGTGTTGTATATCAGTATAATGTTCTGTTATATCATTAGAGTGCTCTGTGTGTTGTAGATCAGTAGACTGTTCTGTTAAATCAGTAGAGTACTCTGTGTGTTGTAGATCAGTAGAATGTTCTGTTATATCAGTAGAGTGCTCCGTGTGTTGCAGCTCAGTATAATGTTCTGTTATATCGGTAGAGTGCTCTGTGTGTTGTAGATCATTAGAATGTTCTGTTATATCAGTAGAGTGCTCTGAGTGTTGTATATCAGTAGAATGTTCTGTTATATCAGTAGAGTATTCTGTGTGTTGTATATCAGTATAATGTTCTGTTATATCATTAGAGTGCTCTGTGTGTTGTAGATCAGTAGAATGTTGTTATATCAGTAGAGTGCTCCGTGTGTTGTAGCTCAGTATAATGTTCTGTTATATCAGTAGAGTGCTCTGTGTGTTGTAGATCAGTAGAATGTTCTGTTATATCATTAGAGTGCTCTTAGTGTTGTATATCAGTAGAATGTTCTGTTCTATCAGTAGAGTATTCTGTGTGTTGTATATCAGTATAATGTTCTGTTCTATCAGTAGAGCGTTCTGTGTGTTGTATATCAGTATAATGTTCTGTTATATCATTAGAGTGCTCTGTGTGTTGTAGATCAGTAGACTGTTCTGTTAAATCAGTAGAGTACTCTGTGTGTTGTAGATCAGTAGAATGTTCTGTTGTATCAGTAGAGTGCTCCGTGTGTTGTAGCTCAGTATAATGTTCTATTATATCAGTAGAGTGCTCTGTGTGTTGTAGATCAGTAGAATGTTCTGTTATATCAGTAGAGTGCTCTTAGTGTTGTATATCAGTAGAATGTTCTGTTCTATCAGTAGAGTATTCTGTGTGTTGTATATCAGTATAATGTTCTGTTATATCATTAGAGTGCTCTGTGTGTTGTAGATCAGTAGACTGTTCTGTTAAATCAGTAGAGTACTCTGTGTGTTGTAGATCAGTAGAATGTTCTGTTGTATCAGTAGAGTGCTCCGTGTGTTGTAGCTCAGTATAATGTTCTATTATATCAGTAGAGTGCTCTGTGTGTTGTAGATCAGTAGAATGTTCTATCAGTAGAGTGCTCTTAGTGTTGTATATCAGTAGAATGTTCTGTTCTATCAGTAGAGTATTCTGTGTGTTGTATATCAGTATAATGATCTGTTATATCAGTAGAGTGCTCTGTGTGTTGTATATCAGTATAATGTTCTGTTATATCAGTAGAGTGCTCTGTGTGTTGTAGATCAGTAGAAAGTTGTTATATCAGTAGAGTGCTCTGTGTGTTGTATATCAGTATAATGTTCTGTTATATCAGTAGAGTGCTCTGTGTGTTGTATATCAGTAGAGTGTTCTGTTATATCAGTAGAGTACTATGTGTGTTGTATATCAGTATAATGTTCTGTTATATCAGTAGAGTGCTCTGTGTGTTGTAGATCAGTAGAATGTTGTTATATCAGTAGAGTGCTCTGTGTGTTATAGATCAGTAGAATGTTCTGTTCTATCAGTAGAGTGCTCTGTGTGTTGTAGATCAGTAGAATGTTCTGTTCTATCAGTAGAGTACTATGTGTGTTGTATATCAGTAGAGTGTTCTGTTATATCAGTAGAGTGCTCTGTGTGTTGTAGATCAGTAGAATGTTCTGTTGTATCAGTAGAGTGCTCTGTGTGTTGTAGATCAGTAGAATGTTCTGTTCTATCAGTAGAGTACTCTGTGTGTTGTATATCAGTAGAGTGTTCTGTTATATCAGTAGAGTGCTCTGTGTGTTGTAGATCAGTATAATGTTCTGTTATATCAGTAGAGTACTTTGTGTGTTGTATATCAGTATAATGTTCTGTTATATCAGTAGAATGCTCTGTGTGTTGTATATCAGTAGAATGTTCTGTTATATCAGTAGAGTGCTCTGTGTGTTGTAGATCAGTAGAATGTTCTGATATATCAGTAGAGTGCTCTGTGTGTTGTAGATCAGTATAATGTTCTGTTAAATCAGTAGAGTGCTCTGTGTGTTGTAGATCAGTAGAATGTTCTGTTATATCGGTAGAGTGCTCTGTGTGTTGTATATCAGTATAATGTTCTGTTATATCAGTAGAGTGCTCTGTGTATTGTAGATCAGTAGAATGTTCTGTTAGATCAGTAGAGTGCTCTGTGTGTTGTAGATCAGTAGAATGTTCTGTTATATCAGTAGAGTGCTCTGTGTGTTGTAGATCAGTAGAATGTTCTGTTCTATCAGTAGAGTACTCTGTGTGTTGTATATCAGTAGAGTGTTCTGTTATATCAGTAGAGTGCTCTGTGTGTTGTAGATCAGTAGAATGTTGTTATATCAGTAGAGTGCTCTGTGTGTTGTATATCAGTATAATGTTCTGTTATATCAGTAGAGTGCTCTGTGTGTTGAATATCAGTAGAGTGTTCTGTTATATCAGTAGAGTGCTCTGTGTGTTGTATATCAGTATAATGTTCTGTTATATCAGTAGAGTACTCTGTGTGTTGTATATCAGTAGAGTGTTCTGTTATATCAGTAGAGTGCTCTGTGTGTTGTAGATAAGTAGAATGTTCTGTTATATCAGTAGAGTGCTCTGTGTGTTGTAGATCAGTAGAATGTTCTGTTCTATCAGTAGAGTATTCTTTGTGTTGTATATCAGTAGTGTTCTGTTATATCAGTAGAGTGCTCTGTGTGTTGTAGATCAGTAGAATGTTGTTATATCAGTAGAGTGCTCTGTGTGTTGTATATCAGTATAATGTTCTGTTATATCAGTAGAGTGCTCTGTGTGTTGAATATCAGTAGAGTGTTCTGTTATATCAGTAGAGTACTCTGTGTGTTGTATATCAGTATAATGTTCTGTTATATCAGTAGAGTGCTCTGTGTGTTGTAGATCAGTAGAATGTTATGTTATATCAGTAGAGTGCTCTGTGTGTTGTAGATCAGTAGAATGTTCTGTTATATCAGTAGAGTGCTTTGTGTGTTGTAGATCAGTAGAATGTTCTGTTCTATCAGTAGAGTACTCTGTGTGTTGTATATCAGTAGAGTGTTCTGTTATATCAGTAGAGTGCTCTATGTGTTGTAGATCAGTATAATGTTCTGTTATATCAGTAGAGTACTCTGTGTGTTGTATATCAGTATAATGTTCTGTTATATCAGTAGAATGCTCTGTGTGTTGTATATCAGTAGAATGTTCTGTTATATCAGTAGAGTGCTCTGTGTGTTGTAGATCATTATAATGTTCTGTTATATCAGTAGAGTGCTCTGTGTGTTGTAGATCAGTAGAATGTTCTGTTATATCGGTAGAGTGCTCTGTGTGTTGTATATCAGTATAATGTTCTGTTATATCAGTAGAGTGCTCTGTGTGTTGTAGATCAGTAGACTGTTCTGTTATATCAGTAGAGTACTCTGTGTGTTGTAGATCAGTAGAATGTTCTGTTGTATCAGTAGAGTGCTCCGTGTGTTGTAGCTCAGTATAATGTTCTATTACATCAGTAGAGTGCTCTGTGTGTTGTAGATCAGTAGAATGTTCTGTTATATCAGTAGAGTGCTCTTAGTGTTGTATATCAGTAGAATGTTCTGTTCTATCAGTAGAGTATTCTGTGTGTTGTATATCAGTATAATGTTCTGTTATATCATTAGAGTGCTCTGTGTGTTGTAGATCAGTAGACTGTTCTGTTAAATCAGTAGAGTACTCTGTGTGTTGTAGATCAGTAGAATGTTCTGTTATATCAGTAGAGTGCTCCGTGTGTTGCAGCTCAGTATAATGTTCTGTTATATCGGTAGAGTGCTCTGTGTGTTGTAGATCATTAGAATGTTCTGTTATATCAGTAGAGTGCTCTGAGTGTTGTATATCAGTAGAATGTTCTGTTATATCAGTAGAGTATTCTGTGTGTTGTATATCAGTATAATGTTCTGTTATATCATTAGAGTGCTCTGTGTGTTGTAGATCAGTAGAATGTTGTTATATCAGTAGAGTGCTCCGTGTGTTGTAGCTCAGTATAATGTTCTGTTATATCAGTAGAGTGCTCTGTGTGTTGTAGATCAGTAGAATGTTCTGTTATATCATTAGAGTGCTCTTAGTGTTGTATATCAGTAGAATGTTCTGTTCTATCAGTAGAGTATTCTGTGTGTTGTATATCAGTATAATGTTCTGTTCTATCAGTAGAGCGTTCTGTGTGTTGTATATCAGTATAATGTTCTGTTATATCATTAGAGTGCTCTGTGTGTTGTAGATCAGTAGACTGTTCTGTTAAATCAGTAGAGTACTCTGTGTGTTGTAGATCAGTAGAATGTTCTGTTGTATCAGTAGAGTGCTCCGTGTGTTGTAGCTCAGTATAATGTTCTATTATATCAGTAGAGTGCTCTGTGTGTTGTAGATCAGTAGAATGTTCTGTTATATCAGTAGAGGGCTCTTAGTGTTGTATATCAGTAGAATGTTCTGTTATATCAGTAGAGTGCTCTTAGTGTTGTATATCAGTAGAATGTTCTGTTCTATCAGTAGAGTATTCTGTGTGTTGTATATCAGTATAATGTTCTGTTCTATCAGTAGAGTGTTCTGTGTGTTGTATATCAGTATAATGTTCTGTTATATCATTAGAGTGCTCTGTGGGTTGTAGATCAGTAGAATGTTCTGTTGTATCAGTAGAGTGCTCCGTGTGTTGTAGCTCAGTATAATGTTCTATTATATCAGTAGAGTGCTCTGTGTGTTGTAGATCAGTAGAATGTTCTGTTATATCAGTAGAGTGCTCTTAGTGTTGTATATCAGTAGAATGTTCTGTTCTATCAGTAGAGTATTCTGTGTGTTGTATATCAGTATAATGTTCTGTTATATCATTAGAGTGCTCTGTGTGTTGTAGATCAGTAGACTGTTCTGTTAAATCAGTAGAGTACTCTGTGTGTTGTAGATCAGTAGAATGTTCTGTTGTATCAGTAGAGTGCTCCGTGTGTTGTAGCTCCGTATAATGTTCTATTATATCAGTAGAGTGCTCTGTGTGTTGTAGATCAGTAGAATGTTCTGTTATATCAGTAGAGTGCTCTTAGTGTTGTATATCAGTAGAATGTTCTGTTCTATCAGTAGAGTATTCTGTGTGTTGTATATCAGTATAATGATCTGTTATATCAGTAGAGTGCTCTGTGTGTTGTATATCAGTATAATGTTCTGTTATATCAGTAGAGTGCTCTGTGTGTTGAATATCAGTAGAGTGTTCTGTTATATCAGTAGAGTACTCTGTGTGTTGTATATCAGTATAATGTTCTGTTATATCAGTAGAGTGCTCTGTGTGTTGTAGATCAGTAGAATGTTCTGTTCTATCAGTAGAGTACTCTGTGTGTTGTATATCAGTAGAGTGTTCTGTTATATCAGTAGAGTGCTCTGTGTGTTGTAGATCAGTAGAATGTTCTGTTATATCAGTAGAGTGCTCTGTGTGTTGTAGATCAGTAGAATGTTCTGTTCTATCAGTAGAGTACTCTGTGTGTTGTATATCAGTAGAGTGTTCTGTTATATCAGTAGAGTGCTCTGTGTGTTGTAGATCAGTAGAAAGTTGTTATATCAGTAGAGTGCTCTGTGTGTTGTATATCAGTATAATGTTCTGTTATATCAGTAGAGTGCTCTGTGTGTTGAATATCAGTAGAGTGTTCTGTTATATCAGTAGAGTACTCTGTGTGTTGTATATCAGTATAATGTTCTGTTATATCAGTAGAGTGCTCTGTGTGTTGTAGATCAGTAGAATGTTGTTATATCAGTAGAGTGCTCTGTGTGTTGTAGATCAGTAGAATGTTGTTATATCAGTAGAGTGCTCTGTGTGTTATAGATCAGTAGAATGTTCTGTTCTATCAGTAGAGTGCTCTGTGTGTTGTAGATCAGTAGAATGTTCTGTTCTATCAGTAGAGTACTATGTGTGTTGTATATCAGTAGAGTGTTCTGTTATATCAGTAGAGTGCTCTGTGTGTTGTAGATCAGTAGAATGTTCTGTTATATCAGTAGAGTGCTCTGTGTGTTGTAGATCAGTAGAATGTTCTGTTCTATCAGTAGAGTACTCTGTGTGTTGTATATCAGTAGAGTGTTCTGTTATATCAGTAGAGTGCTCTGTGTGTTGTAGATCAGTATAATGTTCTGTTATATCAGTAGAGTACTTTGTGTGTTGTATATCAGTATAATGTTCTGTTATATCAGTAGAATGCTCTGTGTGTTGTATATCAGTAGAATGTTCTGTTATATCAGTAGAGTGCTCTGTGTGTTGTAGATCAGTAGAATGTTCTGTTATATCAGTAGAGTGCTCTGTGTGTTGTAGATCAGTATAATGTTCTGTTATATAAGTAGAGTGCTCTGTGTGTTGTAGATCAGTAGAATGTTCTGTTATATCGGTAGAGTGCTCTGTGTGTTGTATATCAGTATAATGTTCTGTTATATCAGTAGAGTGCTCTGTGTGTTGTAGATCAGTAGAATGTTCTGTTATATCAGTAGAGTGCTCTGTGTGTTGTAGATCAGTAGAATGTTCTGTTATATCAGTAGAGTGCTCTGTGTGTTGTAGATCAGTAGAATGTTCTGTTCTATCAGTAGAGTACTCTGTGTGTTGTATATCAGTAGAGTGTTCTGTTATATCAGTAGAGTGCTCTGTGTATTGTAGATCAGTAGAATGTTCTGTTATATCAGTAGAGTGCTCTGTGTGTTGTAGATCAGTAGAATGTTCTGTTCTATCAGTAGAGTACTCTGTGTGTTGTATATCAGTAGAGTGTTCTGTTATATCAGTAGAGTGCTCTGTGTGTTGTAGATCAGTAGAATGTTGTTATATCAGTAGAGTGCTCTGTGTGTTGTATATCAGTATAATGTTCTGTTATATCAGTAGAGTGCTCTGTGTGTTGAATATCAGTAGAGTGTTCTGTTATATCAGTAGAGTGCTCTGTGTGTTGTATATCAGTATAATGTTCTGTTATATCAGTAGAGTACTCTGTGTGTTGTATATCAGTAGAGTGTTCTGTTATATCAGTAGAGTGCTCTGTGTGTTGTAGATCAGTAGAATGTTCTGTTATATCAGTAGAGTGCTCTGTGTGTTGTAGATCAGTAGAATGTTCTGTTCTATCAGTAGAGTACTCTTTGTGTTGTATATCAGTAGTGTTCTGTTATATCAGTAGAGTGCTCTGTGTGTTGTATATCAGTATAATGTTCTGTTATATCAGTAGAGTGCTCTGTGTGTTGAATATCAGTAGAGTGTTCTGTTATATCAGTAGAGTACTCTGTGTGTTGTATATCAGTATAATGTTCTGTTATATCAGTAGAGTGCTCTGTGTGTTGTAGATCAGTAGAATGTTATGTTATATCAGTAGAGTGCTCTGTGTGTTGTAGATCAGTAGAATGTTCTGTTCTATCAGTAGAGTACTCTGTGTGTTGTATATCAGTAGAGTGTTCTGTTATATCAGTAGAGTGCTCTATGTGTTGTAGATCAGTATAATGTTCTGTTATATCAGTAGAGTGCTCTGTGTGTTGTATATCAGTATAATGTTCTGTTATATCAGTAGAGTGCTCTGTGTGTTGTAGATCAGTAGAATGTTCTGTTATATCAGTAGAGTGCTCTGTGTGTTGTAGATCAGTAGAATGTTCTGTTATATCAGTAGAGTGCTCTGTGTGTTGTAGATCAGTAGAATGTTCTGTTCTATCAGTAGAGTACTCTGTGTGTTGTATATCAGTAGAGTGTTCTGTTATATCAGTAGAGTGCTCTGTGTGTTGTAGATCAGTAGAATGTTATGTTATATCAGTAGAGTGCTCTGTGTGTTGTAGATCAGTAGAATGTTCTGTTCTATCAGTAGAGTACTCTGTGTGTTGTATATCAGTAGAGTGTTCTGTTATATCAGTAGAGTGCTCTGTGTGTTGTAGATCAGTAGAATGTTGTTATATCAGTAGAGTGCTCTGTGTGTTGTATATCAGTATAATGTTCTGTTATATCAGTAGAGTGCTCTGTGTGTTGAATATCAGTAGAGTGTTCTGTTATATCAGTAGAGTGCTCTGTGTGTTGTATATCAGTATAATGTTCTGTTATATCAGTAGAGTACTCTGTGTGTTGTATATCAGTAGAGTGTTCTGTTATATCAGTAGAGTGCTCTGTGTGTTGTAGATCAGTAGAATGTTCTGTTATATCAGTAGAGTGCTCTGTGTGTTGTAGATCAGTAGAATGTTCTGTTCTATCAGTAGAGTACTCTGTGTGTTGTTTATCAGTAGAGTGTTCTGTTATATCAGTAGAGTGCTCTGTGTGTTGTAGATCAGTAGAAAGTTGTTATATCAGTAGAGTGCTCTGTGTGTTGTATATCAGTATAATGTTCTGTTATGTCAGTAGAGTGCTCTGTGTGTTGAATATCAGTAGAGTGTTCTGTTATATCAGTAGAGTGCTCTGTGTGTTGTATATCAGTATAATGTTCTGTTCTATCAGTAGAGTACTCTGTGTGTTGTATATCAGTAGAGTGTTCTGTTATATCAGTAGAGTGCTCTGTGTGTTGTAGATCAGTAGAATGTTCTGTTATATCAGTAGAGTGCTCTGTGTGTTGTAGATCAGTAGAATGTTCTGTTCTATCAGTAGAGTACTCTTTGTGTTGTATATCAGTAGAGTGTTCTGTTATATCAGTAGAGTGCTCTGTGTGTTGTAGATCAGTAGAATGTTGTTATATCAGTAGAGTGCTCTGTGTGTTGTATATCAGTATAATATTCTGTTATATCAGTAGAGTGCTCTGTGTGTTGAATATCAGTAGAGTGTTCTGTTATATCAGTAGAGTACTCTGTGTGTTGTATATCAGTATAATGTTCTGTTATATCAGTAGTGTGCTCTGTGTGTTGAATATCAGTATAATGTTCTGTTATATCAGTAGAGTGCTCTGTGTGTTGAATATCAGTATAATTTTCTGTTGTATCTATCAGTAGCGTGTTATGTGTGTTGTATACCACACAGTGCACTCTACTAATATAAAACACACAAAGCATCCTACTGATAGATAAAACATAGAGCATCCTACTGATAGATAAAACATAGAGCATCCTACTGATAGATAAAACATAGAGCATCCTACTGATAGATAAAACATAGAGCATCCTACTGATAGATAAAACATAGAGCATCCTACTGATAGATAAAACATAGAGCATCCTACTGATAGATAAAACATAGAGCATGCTACTGATAGATAAAACATAGAGCATGCTACTGATAGATAAAACATAGAGCATCCTACTGATAGATAAAACATAGAGCATGCTACTGATAGATAAAACATAGAGCATCCTACTGATAGATAAAACATAGAGCATGCTACTGATAGATAAAACATAGAGCATCCTACTGATAGATAAAACATAGAGCATGCTACTGATAGATAAAACATAGAGCATGCTACTGATAGATAAAACATAGAGCATCCTACTGATAGATAAAACATAGAGCATCCTACTGATAGATAAAACATAGAGCATCCTACTGATAGATAAAACATAGAGCATCCTACTGATAGATAAAACATAGAGCATGCTACTGATAGATAAAACATAGAGCATGCTACTGCTAGATAAAACATAGAGCATCCTACTGATAGATAAAACATAGAGCATCCTACTGATAGATAAAACATAGAGCATCCTACTGATAGATAAAACATAGAGCACCCTACTGATAGATAAAACATAGAGCATCCTACTGCTAGATAAAACATAGAGCATGCTACTGCTAGATAAAACATAGAGCATCCTACTGATAGATAAAACATAGAGCATCCTACTGATAGATAAAACATAGAGCACCCTACTGATAGATAAAACATAGAGCATGCTACTGCTAGATAAAACATAGAGCATGCTACTGCTAGATAAAACATAGAGCATCCTACTGATAGATAAAACATAGAGCACCCTACTGATAGATAAAACATAGAGCATGCTACTGCTAGATAAAACATAGAGCATGCTACTGCTAGATAAAACATAGAGCATCCTACTGATAGATAAAACATAGAGCATCCTACTGATAGATAAAACATAGAGCACCCTACTGATAGATAAAACATAGAGCATGCTACTGCTAGATAAAACATAGAGCATGCTACTGCTAGATAAAACATAGAGCATGCTACTGCTAGATAAAACATAGAGCATCCTACTGATAGATAAAACATAGAGCATCCTACTGATAGATAAAACATAGAGCATGCTACTGATAGATAAAACATAGAGCATCCTACTGATAGATAAAACATAGAGCATCCTACTGATAGATAAAACATAGAGCATCCTACTGATAGATAAAACATAGAGCATGCTACTGATAGATAAAACATAGAGCATCCTACTGATAGATAAAACATAGAGCATGCTACTGATAGATAAAACATAGAGCATCCTACTGATAGATAAAACATAGAGCATGCTACTGATAGATAAAACATAGAGCATGCTACTGATAGATAAAACATAGAGCATCCTACTGATAGATAAAACATAGAGCATCCTACTGATAGATAAAACATAGAGCATCCTACTGATAGATAAAACATAGAGCATCCTACTGATAGATAAAACATAGAGCATCCTACTGATAGATAAAACATAGAGCATGCTACTGATAGATAAAACATAGAGCATCCTACTGATAGATAAAACATAGAGCATGCTACTGCTAGATATAACATAGAGCATCCTACTGATAGATAAAACATAGAGCATCCTACTGATAGATAAAACATAGAGCATGCTACTGATAGATAAAACATAGAGCATCCTACTGATAGATAAAACATAGAGCATGCTACTGATAGATAAAACATAGAGCATCCTACTGATAGATAAAACATAGAGCATCCTACTGATAGATAAAACATAGAGCATGCTACTGATAGATAAAACATAAAGCATCCTACTGATAGATAAAACATAGAGCATCCTACTGATAGATAAAACATAGAGCATGCTACTGATAGATAAAACATAGAGCATGCTACTGCTAGATAAAACATAGAGCATGCTACTGATAGATAAAACATAGAGCATGCTACTGATAGATAAAACATAGAGCATCCTACTGATAGATAAAACATAGAGCATCCTACTGATAGATAAAACATAGAGCATGCTACTGATAGATAAAACATAAAGCATCCTACTGATAGATAAAACATAGAGCATCCTACTGATAGATAAAACATAGAGCATGCTACTGCTAGATAAAACATAGAGCATGCTACTGCTAGATAAAACATAGAGCATGCTACTGATAGATAAAACATAGACCATGCTACTGATAGATAAAACATACAGCATGCTACTGATAGATAAAACATACAGCATGCTACTGATAGATAAAACATAGAGCATGCTACTGATAGATAAAACATAGAGCATGCTACTGATAGATAAAACATAGAGCATGCTACTGATAGATAAAACATAGAGCATGCTACTGATAGATAAAACATAGAGCATCCTACTGATAGATAAAACATAGAGCATGCTACTGATAGATAAAACATAGAGCATGCTACTGATAGATAAAACATAGAGCATGCTACTGATAGATAAAACATAGAGCATGCTACTGATAGATAAAACATAGAGCATGCTACTGCTAGATAAAACATAGAGCATCCTACTGATAGATAAAACATAGAGCATCCTACTGATAGATAAAACATAGAGCATGCTACTGATAGATAAAACATAGAGCATGCTACTGATAGATAAAACATAGAGCATGCTACTGATAGATAAAACATAGAGCATCCTACTGATAGATAAAACATAGAGCATGCTACTGCTAGATAAAACATAGAGCATCCTACTGATAGATAAAACATAGAGCATCCTACTGATAGATAAAACATAGAGCATGCTACTGCTAGATAAAACATAGAGCATACTACTGATAGATAAAACATAGAGCATGCTACTGCTAGATAAAACATAGAGCATACTACTGATAGATAAAACATAGAGCATCCTACTGATAGATAAAACATAGAGCATCCTACTGATAGATAAAACATAGAGCATGCTACTGATAGATAAAACATAAAGCATCCTACTGATAGATAAAACATAGAGCATGCTACTGCTAGATAAAACATAGAGCATGCTACTGATAGATAAAACATAGAGCATGCTACTGCTAGATAAAACATAGAGCATGCTACTGATAGATAAAACATAGAGCATGCTACTGCTAGATAAAACATAGAGCATCCTACTGATAGATAAAACATAGAGCATGCTACTGATAGATAAAACATAGAGCATGCTACTGCTAGATAAAACATAGAGCATACTACTGATAGATAAAACATAGAGCATCCTACTGATAGATAAAACATAGAGCATCCTACTGATAGATAAAACATAGAGCATGCTACTGATAGATAAAACATAAAGCATCCTACTGATAGATAAAACATAGAGCATCCTACTGATAGATAAAACATAGAGCATCCTACTGATAGATAAAACATAGAGCATGCTACTGCTAGATAAAACATAGAGCATGCTACTGCTAGATAAAACATAGAGCATCCTACTGATAGATAAAACATAGAGCATGCTACTGATAGATAAAACATAGAGCATGCTACTGCTAGATAAAACATAGAGCATACTACTGATAGATAAAACATAAGCATGCTACTGCTAGATATAACACACTGAAAATTGTAACTGCATGAAGAATAGAATTATGTTATGCACAGCGCCCACACAATTCCAAAAAGCAAGAGGAAATTCCGTTTTTTTTTTCATTCTTTCAGCTCAAAAATTACTAAAAGTTATTGAATACATTACATGTTCCCCAAAAAAATAATGGCACAAAAAAAAAGAAAATACAAGAAAGCAATAAAAAATGGAAAGTACAAAGTTAGGACTTTTTTTTTTTAAAGGGGCTTATTTAGAGGATGGGTCTCAGGGGTGCGACCCCTACATGTCATAAACAAAAATATATTCATAATGGTAAGAACAGTGATAAATAATGATGATAATAGCACAGACATTATGGTCACATGACAGCAAACTGTACACAGCACGTGGAGAACACGTGGTCGGTGTTCGCGTTGACGTTCTTTTTGTCCCTGAGCGGGATCCGTCCTCCATCGCCGGAACTGTGGAATCTACAGGAGCCGGGACCGGTGCAGCCTGACAGGTACCGGGTCACTCGCCCGCGGGCTCCGGCCTGGGTGTTATAGCGCTGTCAGTGAGGCAGGGGGTGACAAAAGTCCGCCCGCTCAGTGTATACGCTCTTCCTGCCACTGAGCGATCTGTTATCTATCACTATGCGGCGACTACAAGCCCCAGCATGCCTCCCCTGCCAGATTCACTCTAGAGAAGCAGTGCAAGCAACTACAAGTCCCAGCAGTCAACAGAACCTTCCTGTATTGTAATGTGGGTTCTCCAGCTGTGGACTACAAGTCCCAGCAGTTCTGGCACCAGACAGTGGGTCTCGTCATAGTTATTAGCCCCCCACCATTGTGGACACTATATATCACCGCCAAACTGAGCTCACATCCCATGTGTCTGTCCGTGTCGCTCCGACATCTGGAGAGAATCGCCCTCCTGACCGGATAAGAAATAGTTCTGCAACTTTGTAACAAACTTTTCAGAGAACTCTGCTTGGTTACTGTGAATGGAAACAATGGCACGGATTTAATATCTTCCTTAATATTCATAATAAATAAAAAAAAACAGCGTGAACTATTAGATTTTCAGTATTTGGACTCCACAAGAAGGTTCACGTTCCCTGGAAGTAATCAGAGATGTCATGAAGTGACACAGAAACCCTGTCTGAAGGCTGCTTCACTGTAGCCTGACGCGTTATTCGCCGGCCCTTTAATAATTGAGGATTTGGATGATGATTTATGGATGTAATGTTGTTTCTTGCTGCCCCCCCCTACAGGATGGCAGTGGAGTTACAGGCGGTGGTGATGGCGGTGTATGGGGGGTCCCGGATGCAGGACCTCACCACCAGTATACCCAAGCCGCTGCTCCCTGTGGGCAATAAGCCTCTGCTGTGGTACCCGCTGAACATGCTGGAGCGGGCAGGATTTGAGGGTGAGTCCTGCTGCAGTCACATTTACTGCAAACAATGATCACATGGCTCTTGGGAAATCTGGTGACAACCAACATGGCTATCAGTACAGCTACCACAGTGGTGGTCACCCAACTCTCCAGGGTTTCTGTCTGGTTAATGTATCTAGTCATGCTGGAATACATCCTCCGATCACCTGCTGTCACATGACTGGGCGATCGCCTGCAGGAGAGGTAACAGCTATAATGGTTGTCATCCAGCTTTCCCAGAAACAGACTCAGACTATGTGCCCACGATACAGAAGTGCTCTGGATTTTTCCTGAGCGTTTCTGCTTCTCCCTGTCAGAAAAAACGCATGCGGATTGGACATGCGGATTGCACGTGTGGATTGCACGTGTGGATTGCACGTGTGGATTGCACGTGTGGATTGGACGTGCGGATTGGACGTGCGGATTGCACGTGCGGATTGTACATGCGTTTTTCCTGCCAGGGACATGCGGATGTGAAGCGTTCTTCACTTGCATTTCTGCATGCGGGTTGACAAGCGCTTTCCAGGCGATTTTAGCATCACTTGGAAAGTGCTTGACAACTTGGTCACACTATATAAATCCATGCAAACAGCATGGATTTTTATAGTGTGACCTTAAAGAATGGTAAAAAATAAAAAAAATAAATCTATACTTACTTTCTGATGGCCCCCGCAGTCTTACTTCGCTCCGTCCTGACTGCCGGCAGATCGGGTACACTGCACTGAAGGATCTGCCGTCACATGACTATGACGTCAGCTCAAGTCCTTCAGTCCACCGCGATCTGCCGGCAAGGGAGGACGAGCGCAGCAGGGGCCGCCAGAAGGTAAATATAACATTTATTTTTTATTTTATTCTTTTTTTCACAGGTACTATGGTACCCGGGACCGGAGGAGAGTCTCCTCTCCTCTAGACCCGGGTACCATCCGCACATTGGAATGCATGGAATCCTCATGTACAGATCCAGTGATGCGGAATCCATGCGTTTCAATGCAAGTCAATGGCGGCGAAAACGCAGCACTTCCGCAAAATAATTGGTAATGCTGTTTTTTTTTCCGCAATGATAATCCGCAGCGGAAATTTCCGCATCATGTGCACAGCACATGCGGATTATCATTGGGGAACATGGCAGGCCTTCTACCATGCGTTTTTTAAGTGTTTCTGCAGCGTTTTTGCCGCTGCGGAAACGCTTAAAAAACGCATCGTGGGCACACAGCCTAACAGGTGAATAAAACATTAAAGGTTTTTTTTCTCTTTTTCTTTCTTTTCTTTCCTTCTTGTTTTCCCTTCTTCTTTTTTTTCCTTCATTTATTTTTCCTTTTTTTTCTTTCTTTCCCTTTTTTCTTTCCTTCTTTTTTCCCTTTTTTTTTTTATGTTTAGAGGGGTTTTACAGTTTCAGAAAACTTCTGTTCCCTAGCTAAGTCTGGTGTCTGTTATTGTCTACAACTGACATCTTGTTGACAGCGGTGCAGCCAATCAGTGAGCTCAGCGGCCCGTGCGGTCAACTTGTGCAGTACCTCTGATTGGCAGCAGCGTTTTCAGCGTGACTTCAGCTCTGCAGAAAATTGCAGAGACTCAGTGCTGAACCCTGGGGAGGGTGTGTAAAGCACAGTTTGTTTTTAAAACAAATGACAGCAGGATAACGAGGGTTTGCTGAAAAAAACAAACAAACAGAAAACTCTTTTTACGAGATCCGATTAAAGGTTAACGTGTGGTTTCTTTGCTCTCAGAGGTCATTGTAGTGACGACTCGAGAAGTTCAGAAATGCATCCCAGACATGAAAATTAAAATGAAGGTGGAGGTGGTGTGCCTGCCCGATGATAAG
Organism: Phyllobates terribilis; assembly: GCF_046119375.1. NCBI lineage: Eukaryota > Metazoa > Chordata > Amphibia > Anura > Dendrobatidae > Phyllobates > Phyllobates terribilis. The sequence continues at coordinate 158,406,786 of NW_027362768.1, read as the reverse complement.
GCGTCAGAGAGGGGCACCGCGGACTCTCTGCGACACATCTACTCAAAGATAAAGGTAACCCCCCCCCCCAGGACTGCGGCCTCCTGTATCTGCCAGAGCTCTGACCATGTCTTGCGCTGCTGTTCCAGTGTCTGCTCGCAGCACAGCCCACTGGACTGATGGCAAAATGGTGACTCTGTATGGGTGGGAGAAGCTGGAACATATACTATTATTATTATTATATATGAGGAAAAACCGACGACACATTGATGGTAAAAAGTAACACAGGTGAAAATAGATGAAGATCGGGACCAGCGCAGTTAATGATAAAGGGTTTGTTTTTTTTCTCACATGACAAAAGCACGATGTCCGTATGATGCCTCACGCAGCTGGAATTGACTTTTACTTATATTACTGTGTTCCTGATTTATTAAGATAGTGAAGTATTAGCCATGTGATTGTTGCTCTGAAAGTTAATGCAGCTCTGGATGTGACTGGAGTATTTGCATTGTGAATGTAGCTCTGGAGGAGAATGAAACTCTGGATGTGACTGAAGTACAAGCTCAGTAAAGGCTGCTCTGGATGTGACTGGAGTATAAACATTGTGAATGCAGCTCTGGATGTGACTGGAGTATAAGCTCAGTAAAGGTTGTTCTGGATGTGACTGGAGTATAAACATTGTGAATGCAGCTCTGAATGTGACTGGAGTATAAGCTCAGTAAAAGTTGTTCTGGATGTGACTGGAGTATAAACATTGTGAATGCAGCTCTGGATGTGACTGGAGTATAAGCTCAGTAAAGGTTGTTCTGGAATGAATGTGGCTCCGGATGTGACTGAAATATAAGCATTGTGAATGGAGCTCTGGATGTGAATGGAGCTGCTTACTGCAAATGACCATGAATCAGATATTTGGGAGATGTATTTTGACTCTTGTCTGACTCCTTTGATTTACACTAGAGCGACGTCCTGGTGCTCAGCTGCGACCTCATCACAGAAGTTGCTTTGCATGAAGTTGTGGACTTGTTTCGGGCTCACAACGCCACGCTCGCCATGCTGATGCGGAAAGCGCCAGAGCCTAGTGAGCACGTCCCCGGACAGAAAGGGAAGCAGAAGGCCGGTGAGTGGCGGTCGGATGCCATCGGTATTCATTGTACAGTGGATCCAGCGCTGCGTTAATGAAGGTCTTTATTATTAAGGGAAAAATAAATCCAAACCTACAGGGCCCTGTGTGAAAAAGTGATTGCCCCCCAAACCTAATAACTGGTTGGGCCCTTAGCAGTAACAACTGCTTCAAGCATTTGCGATAACTGGCAATGAGTCTTGTACAACCCTCTGGAGGAATTTTGGCCACTCATCTTTGCAAAATTGTTGTAATTCAGACACATTGGAGGGTTTCAGAGGATGAACCGCCTTTTTAAGGTCCTGCCACAGCATCTCTACAAGATTAAGGTCAGGACTTTGACTAGGCCACTCCAAAGTCTTAATTTTGCTTTTCTTAAGCCATTCAGAGGTGGACTTGCTGGTGCTTTTTGGATCATTGTCCTGCTTCATAACCCCAAGTACACTTCAGCTTGAGGTCACGAACAGAAGGCCGGACATTCTCCTTCAGGATTTTTTGGTACACAGCAGAATTCATGGTTCCATTTACCACAGAAAGTCTTCCAGGTCATGAAGCAGCAAAATAGCCCTAGACCATCGCACTACCACCACCATATTTTACTGTTGATATGATGTTCCTTTTCTGAAATGCTGTATTACTTCTCCGCCAGATGTAATGGGACATACACCTTTCAAGAAGTTCAACTTTTGTCCCGTCAGTCCACAGAGCATTCTCCCAAAAGTCTTGGCGATCATCAAGATGTTTTCTGGCAAAACTGAGACGAGCCTTTATGTTCTTATTGCTCAGCAGTGGTTTTCGTCTTGGACCTCTGCCATGCATGTCATTTTTGCCCTGTCTCTTTCTTATGGTGGAGTCAGGAACATTGACCTTAACTGAGTCAAGTGAGGTCTACAGTTCTTTGGATGTTGTTGTGGGGTCTTTTGTGACCTCTTGGATGAGTCATCGCTGCACTCTTGGGGTAATTTTGGTCGGCCAGCCACTCCTGGGAAGGTTGACCGCTGTTCCATGTTTTCACCATTTGTGGATAACAGCTCTTACTGTGGTTCGCTTGAGTCCCAAAGCTTTAAAAATGGCTTCATAACCTTTTCCAGACTGATAGATCTTAATTACTTTGTTTCTCATTTGTTCCTGAATGTTTTTGGATCTCAGCATGATGTCTAGCTTTTGAGGATCTTTTGATCTGCTTCACTTTGTCAGGCAGGTCCTATTTAAGTGATTTCTTGATTGAGAACAGGTGTGGCAGTGATCAGGCCTGTGTGTGGCTAGGGAAATTGAACTCAGCTTCCCAAAGATGTGATAAACCACAGATAATTTATGTTTTAAGGGGGACAATCACTTTTTCACACAGGACCCTGTAGGTTTGGATTTGTTTTTCCCTTAATAATAAAGACCTTCATTCAAAAATTGGATTTTGTGATTACTTGTGTTATATTTGACTTTTTGTTTTGTGATCTGAAACATTTAAGTGTACAGTACAGACCAAAAGTTTGGACACACCTTCTCATTTAAAGATTTTTCTGTATTTTCATGACTATGAAAATTGTACATTCACACTGAAGGCATCAAAACTATGAATTAACACATGTGGAATTATATACTTAACAAAAAAGTGTGAAACAACTGAAAATATGTCTTATATTCTAGGTTCTTCAAAGTAGCCACCTTTTGCTTTGATGACTGCTTTGCACACTCTTGGCATTCTCTTGATGAGCTTCAAGAGGTAGTCACCGGAAATGGTCTTCCAACAATCTTGAAGGAGTTCCCAGAGATGCTTAGCACTTGTTGGCCCTTTTGCCTTCACTCTGCGTCCAGCTCACCCCAAACCATCTCGATTGGGTTCAGGTCTGGTGACTGTGGAGGCCAGGTCATCTGGCGTAGCACCCCATCACTCTCCTTCTTGGTCAAATATCCCTTACACAGCCTGGAGGTGTGTTTGGGGTCATTGTCCTGTTGAAAAATAAATGATGGTCCAACTAAACGCAAACCAGATGGAATAGCATGCCGCTGCAAGATGCTGTGGTAGCCATGCTGGTTCAGTATGCCTTAAATTTTGAATAAATCCCCAACAGTGTCACCAGCAAAGCCCCCCCACACCATCACACCTCCTCCTCCATGCTTCACGGTGGGAACCAGGCATGTAGAGTCCATCCGTTCACCTTTTCTGCGTCGCACAAAGACACGGTGGTTGGAACCAAAGATCTCAAATTTGGACTCATCAGACCAAAGCACAGATTTCCACTGGTCTAATGTCCATTCCTTGTGTTCTTTAGCCCAAACAAGTCTCTTCTGCTTGTTGCCTGTCCTTAGCAGTGGTTTCCTAGCAGCTATTTTACCATGAAGGCCTTCTGCACAAAGTCTCCTCTTAACAGTTGTTGAAGAGATGTGTCTGCTGCTAGAACTCTGTGTGGCATTGACCTGGTCTCTAATCTGAGCTGCTGTTAACCTGCGATTTCTGAGGCTGGTGACTCGGATAAACTTATCCTCAGAAGCAGAGGTGACTCTTGGTCTTCCTTTCCTGGGGCGGTCCTCATGTGAGCCAGTTTCTTTGTAGCTCTTGATGGTTTTTGCAACTGCACTTGGGGACACTTTCAAAGTTTCCCAGTTTTTCGGACTGACTGACCTTCATTTCTTAAAGTAATGATGGCTGCTCGTTTTTCTTTACTTAGCTGCTTTTTACTTGCCATAATACAAATTCTAACAGTCTATTCAGTAGGACTGTCAGCTGTGTATCCACCAGACTTCTGCACAACACAACTGATGGTCCCAACCCCATTTATAAGGCAAGAAATCCCACTTATTAAACCTGACAGGGCACACCTGTGAAGTGAAAACCATTTCCGGTGACTACCTCTTGAAGCTCATCAAGAGAATGCCAAGAGTGTGCAAAGCCGTCATCAAAGCAAAAGGTGGCTACTTTGAAGAACCTAGAATATAAGACATATTTTCAGTTGTTTCACACTTTTTTGTTAAGTATATAATTCCACATGTGTTAATTCATAGTTTTGATGCCTTCAGTGTGAATGTACAATTTTCATAGTTATGAAAATACAGAAAAATCTTTAAATGAGAAGGCGTGTCCAAACTTTTGGTCTGTATGTGTGTGTGTATATACTTTGTTCTGTACTAAGTTGAATGTGCTGACAACAAAATCACACAAAAATCATCAATGGAAATCAAATTTATTAACCAATGGAGCCCTAGATTTGGAGTCACCCCCAAAATGAAAGTGGAAAAACACACTACAGGCTGATCCAACTTTGATGTAATGTCCTTAAAACAAGTCAAAATGAGTCTCAATATTGTGTGTGGCCTCCACGTGCCTGTATGACTTCCCTACAATGCCTGGGCATGCTCCTGATGAGGTTGCGGATGGTCTCCGGTGGGATCTCCTCCCAGACCTGGACTAAAGCATCCGACAACTCCTGGACGGTCTGTGGTGCAACGTGACGTTGGTGGATGGAGCGAGACATGATGTCCCAGATGTGCTCAATCGGATTCGGGTCTGGGGAACGGGCGGGCCTATCCATAGCTTCAATGCCACTACGCTGACAGACACAGCAAACCTTCTTGCCACAGCTCACATTGATGTGCCATCCTGGATGAGCTGCACTACCTGAGCAACTTCTGTGGGTTGTAGAGTCCGTCTCATGCTACCACGAGTGTGAAAGCACAACCAACGTTCAAAAGTGACCAAAACATCAGCCAGAAAGCATTGGTACTGAGATGTGGTCTGTGGTCCCCACCTGCAGAACCACTCCTTTATTGAGGGTGTCTTAATAATTGCCAATAATTTCCATCTATTGTCTATTCCATTTGCACAACAGCATGTGAAATTGATTGTCAATCAGTGTTGCTTCCTAAGTGGACAGTTTGATTTCACAGAAGTCTAATTTACTTGGGAGTTATATTCTGTTGGTTAAGTGTTCCCTTTATTTCTTTGAGCAGAATGTGTATATATACATATGTATGTATGTATATATATATATATATATATATATATATATATATATATATATATATATATATATATATAGTACAGACCAAAAGTTTGGACACACCTTCTCATTTAAAGATTTTTCTGTAGTTTCAAATCTATGAAAATTGTACATTCACACTGAAGGCATCAAAACTATGAATTAACACATGTGGAATTATATACTTAACAAAAAAGTTCATCGTTTTGATGCCTAATATATAATAATTTTGATGCCTAATATATAAAATCTCTAAACATGAGAAGCACAATAAGAGCAGCAGATCCGTCAATAGCAGCTTGTTGATGTTTTGCAACAGAAAAGAAAAATGTTCTTTCTCCATCTATATGTGTCTTTTTTTTTAAAAAAAAAGTTTTAAATGTGTTTTTTTTTTAAACAAATTCAGCAATGTATTATATGGATCCTGTCCGCACACCTGTACAGCAGTTTGTATTCTGAATCTGACTCCTGTAATTCACTGCTATTACCCGTTCTTCTTCTCGTTGTCAGTGGAGGAGCGAGATTTCATTGGAGTGGACAACAGCGGGTCCCGACTTCTGCTGCTGGCTAATGAGGAGGACCTGGACGATGGTCTAGACCTGAAGAAATGCATCTTCCAGCGGTGAGTCCGCACAATGGCCCGATGTTACTATACCCAGGGGTGACGTAGCCACATTCCTCTGCACGTGGGCGACGATCCGGGGATTCATGCCATAATTAGCGTCCGGCGGGTCGGTCTGGCAGCTGTTAGTCCCAGGTGCGTTGCTGCAGGAGGCATCGGAAGTGATGAATCACCGAGTTTACACCCCGCAGATCGTCTGCGTTGACGGACAAGAGGTCTCGGAGACTTCTCACATATGGGGTCACTATGTTGCCGCCCTCCTTGCTACGAGGGAACATCAACCCTCATTACTGCTGGAGGGGGTCAATAATATGATGTTACGCTAATATGATGCTATAATCCAAAGGATCTATCTGGGATTTTCACTGTTGAGAACCTCTGTGTAAATGCCAGAGGGCGACCCAAACATTTCCTTAAATCCGGAGCGTCATGTTCTGGTCATCATGATCATCCAAAATAAGACAAAAATCGCCCCTCGTCCAATAAACATGGTATTAAAAAAAAAAAAAAAGATCAGTTTTTCTTTCTCCATCTCCGCACCATGTGACAAGGCTGCGACCAGTCAGACAATTCTAATACTTATGAAACTTTTAGTTCTTTTTTATCGATGAAGTTCTGAGAGGTGACTTAGGCAAGGAAGAAGCCGAAGCGGCAGAGATCTCTGCCACCCTTAAACCAATTGACCTATGACCTGTGTCCATCTTGAGGTCAATTTCTCAGCTCTCTTGGATATTTCGGGGTTACGCAACCGCCCACACACACCGTTGCATGCGGAGGGATGACCATTGTTTATATCATGTTCCATGGGCACATTGAGACTCTTAGTAAAATGTTACCTTGCCCATAAACATAATAGGTCAGGGAGGACGGCACAGAAATAGCCATATGTTTTGGGCTGGCTGGACCCTTATTGGTTGGGGCACAGCATATCGCCCCCTTTTTATTAGATGATCATCAGGGTTCCCTTCTGTGTAAAATGTGGATTTTGCATTATGTTCATGCATCAGGTGGATCAGAATGGATAGATCTTTAGCAGCTACTGCTCTATCTGGAAGGGACCTGAAACTCCGTTCATCCTGATTGATGAATATAATGATAGATCTGCAGTATAGACTGACTCACAGGGACAGTGCACTGCACATCTATTTAATGTGATGGTGGTCTGTTGTGGAGTTGCTTCCTAGTTAGACTGTTAAAGGGGCTGTCCAGCATTAAAATAGTATACGTGCCCGATACCTGCCGATCGTGCACGAGTCTCGGCAGGTACGTAGGGTCTTAAAGTCATTGCCATCACTCACTTATGATGTAAACGTTAGAGGTTAAAGTGAACTGTATGGCGGATTAAAAAAAAAATATTTTGGAGCGTGCTGGGAATAAAAACTGGGAACTTTTGACCTGGTGACAGGTTCTATTTAAAAGGAATCTGTTACCAGATTTAACCACTTAATGTGAGAGCAACATGATGTAGGGGCAGAGACCCCGATTCCAGCAATGTCAGTTGATGGGGCTGCTTGCTGCAGTTTTGATAAGTTTATCTGCTGCAGATCTAGCAGTTCTCTGAATGCTGAACTCTTTATAACCCGCCCACACCACTGATTGGAAGATTTCTGCCTATGCACAATGTACACAGAAACAGGCAACAAGTGGTGGGGGTGGGGTTATTCAGAGCTCATGAATATGGAGGACTACATGGCAGCAGCTTTACTAGTCCTCTAGTGATGATCTCCTGCTGATTAAAACTGTGATTTTATCAAAACTGCAGCAAACAGCCCAGTAAGTGACACATCACTGGAATCAGGGTCTCTGCACCTACATTATGCTGCTCTGAGATTAAATGGCAAAAACCTGCAGACAGATTCCATTTAAAGTTTACAGCATTTAAGTATTTAGTGTCATTTGCTGTTGTCGACATTATTATGCCGCTCCGTGTGCAGAAAATAAAGATTTTCTGCTATTCTTTATAAGCTCCCCTTACAGGCATCCAGCTGATGTAGAGGAGGAAATGAAAAAAAGCTGTGATTTTAGTAATGTATTAATTTCACATTGCTTATATAGCAGCATTATATTCTGCAGAGCTGGCATCACTCTCATCCCTCCCTCTCCCTAATGGGGCTCTCCAGCTAAATTGCATAAGAAAGAGGCATAAAAGCGCTGGAGGTGGCCGAACACATTAATGTAAATGTTTGCTGAGCTGGCAGATTTTGGTGGGACTGGATGACCACCCAGTGTGTATGAGGGGCTTTATAGGGAACTTGACAGGGATTCAGGCTGCCCGAATCACAGGCAGCGGGTACAGAGCCTGACCGCGCGCTTTACCCAGGTCTGTCCTACTGCCTCCAGTGCCCTCCATGTCTCAGATGACTAGTCAAAGGCCGGTCCGGTGTCTGCTTCATGCTGACCGTGGTACAAGCAGCAAGAATCTAACGACAGGTCCCTATAATATGTCATTTATGACCTAGCAGACGTTATATTACACATTATGTTCCCCTTTCTACTTCTAGGTATCCCCGGATTCACATGAAGATGGGAATGCTGGACGCACATCTGTACTGTCTGCGCAAATATGTGGTGGATTTTTTAGCTGACGATGAGTATGTAAATGTGACGATAAGTAGTGTGATTTATGTACAGTGACTGCAGTAGCAGAATAGCGAGTGCAGCTCTGCAGTATAATACTGGATGTAACTCAGGATCAGTACAGGATAAGTAATGTAATGTATGTACACAGTGACTCCACCAGCAGAATAGTGAGTGCAGCTCTGGAGAATAATACAGGATGTAACTCAGGATCAGTACAGGATCAGTAATGTAATGTATGTACACAGTGACTGCACCAGCAGAATAGTGAGTGCAGCTCTGGAGTATAATACAGGATATAACTCAGGATCAGTACAGGATCAATAATGTAATGTATGTACACAGTGACTACACCAGCAGAATAGTGAGTGCAGCTCTGGAGTATAATACAGGATGTAACTCAGGATCAGTACAGGATCAGTAATGTAATGTATGTGAACAGTGACTGCACCAGCAGAATAGTGAGTGCAGCTCTGGAGTATAATACAGGATATAACTTAGGATCAGTACAGGGTCATTAATGTAATGTATGTACACAGTGACTGCACCAGCAGAATAGTGAGTGCAGCTCTGGAGTATAATACAGGATGTAACTCAGGATCAGTACAGGATCAGTAATGTAATGTATGTGAACAGTGACTGCACCAGCAGAATAGTGAGTGCAGCTCTGGAGTAGAATACAGGATGTAACTCAGGATCAGTAATGTAATGTATGTGAACAGTGACTGCACCAGCAGAATAGTGAGTGCAGCTCTGGAGTATAATACAGGATGTAACTCAGGATCAGTAATGTAATGTATGTACACAGTGACTGCACTAGCGGAATAGTGAGTGCAGCTCTGGAGTATAATACAGGATGTAACTCAGGATCAGTACAGGATCAATAATGTAATGTATGTACACAGTGACTACACCAGCAGAATAGTGAGTGCAGCTCTGGAGTATAATACAGGATGTAACTCAGGATCAGTACAGGATCAGTAATGTAATGTATGTGAACAGTGACTGCACCAGCAGAGTAGTGAGTGCAGCTCTGGAGTATAATACAGGATATAACTTAGGATCAGTACAGGGTCATTAATGTAATGTATGTACACAGTGACTGCACCAGCAGAATAGTGAGTGCAGCTCTGGAGTATAATACAGGATGTAACTCAGGATCAGTACAGGATCAGTAATGTAATGTATGTGAACAGTGACTGCACCAGCAGAATAGTGAGTGCAGCTCTGGAGTAGAATACAGGATGTAACTCAGGATCAGTAATGTAATGTATGTGAACAGTGACTGCACCAGCAGAATAGTGAGTGCAGCTCCGGAGTATAATACAGGATGTAACTCAGGATCAGTAATGTAATGTATGTACACAGTGACTGCACTAGCGGAATAGTGAGTGCAGCTCTGGAGTATAATACAGGATGTAACTCAGGATCAGTACAGGATCAGTAATGTAATGTATGTACACAGTGACTGCACCAGCAGAATAGTGAGTGCAGCTCTGGAGTATAATACAGGATATAACTCAGGATCAGTACAGGATCAATAATGTAATGTATGTACACAGTGACTACACCAGCAGAATAGTGAGTGCAGCTCTGGAGTATAATACAGGATGTAACTCAGGATCAGTACAGGATCAGTAATGTAATGTATGTGAACAGTGACTGCACCAGCAGAATAGTGAGTGCAGCTCTGGAGTATAATACAGGATATAACTTAGGATCAGTACAGGGTCATTAATGTAATGTATGTACACAGTGACTGCACCAGCAGAATAGTGAGTGCAGCTCTGGAGTATAATACAGGATGTAACTCAGGATCAGTACAGGATCAGTAATGTAATGTATGTGAACAGTGACTGCACCAGCAGAATAGTGAGTGCAGCTCTGGAGTAGAATACAGGATGTAACTCAGGATCAGTAATGTAATGTATGTGAACAGTGACTGCACCAGCAGAATAGTGAGTGCAGCTCTGGAGTATAATACAGGATGTAACTCAGGATCAGTAATGTAATGTATGTACACAGTGACTGCACTAGCGGAATAGTGAGTGCAGCTCTGGAGTATAATACAGGATGTAACTCAGGATCAGTACAGGATCAATAATGTAATGTATGTACACAGTGACTACACCAGCAGAATAGTGAGTGCAGCTCTGGAGTATAATACAGGATGTAACTCAGGATCAGTACAGGATCAGTAATGTAATGTATGTGAACAGTGACTGCACCAGCAGAATAGTGAGTGCAGCTCTGGAGTATAATACAGGATATAACTTAGGATCAGTACAGGGTCATTAATGTAATGTATGTACACAGTGACTGCACCAGCAGAATAGTGAGTGCAGCTCTGGAGTATAATACAGGATGTAACTCAGGATCAGTACAGGATCAGTAATGTAATGTATGTGAACAGTGACTGCACCAGCAGAATAGTGAGTGCAGCTCTGGAGTAGAATACAGGATGTAACTCAGGATCAGTAATGTAATGTATGTGAACAGTGACTGCACCAGCAGAATAGTGAGTGCAGCTCCGGAGTATAATACAGGATGTAACTCAGGATCAGTAATGTAATGTATGTACACAGTGACTGCACTAGCGGAATAGTGAGTGCAGCTCTGGAGTATAATACAGGATGTAACTCAGGATCAGTACAGGATCAGTAATGTAATGTATGTACACAGTGACTGCACCAGCAGAATAGTGAGTGCAGCTCTGGAGTATAATACAGGATGTAACTCAGGATCAATACAGGATCAGTAATGTAATGTATGTACACAGTGACTGCACCAGCAGAATAGTGAGTGCAGCTCTGGAGTATAATACAGGATGTAACTCAGGATCAGTACAGGATCAGTAATGTAATGTATATACACAGTGACTGCACCAGCAGAATAGTGAGTGCAGCTCTGGAGTATAATACAGGATGTAACTCAGGATCAGTACAGGATCAGTAATGTAATATATGTGAACAGTGACTGCACCAGCAGAATAGTGAGTGCAGCTCTGGAGTAGAATACAGGATGTAACTCAGGATCAGTAATGTAATGTATGTGAACAGTGACTGCACCAGCAGAATAGTGAGTGCAGCTCTGGAGTATAATACAGGATGTAACTCAGGATCAGTAATGTAATTTATGTACACAGTGACTGCACTAGCGGAATAGTGAGTGCAGCTCTGGAGTATAATACAGGATGTAACTCAGGATCAGTACAGGATCAATAATGTATGTACACAGTGACTACACCAGCAGAATAGTGAGTGCAGCTCTGGAGTATAATACAGGATGTAACTCAGGATCAGTACAGGATCAGTAATGTAATGTATGTGAACATTGACTGCACCAGCAGAATAGTGAGTGCAGCTCTGGAGTATAATACAGGATATAACTTAGGATCAGTACAGGGTCATTAATGTAATGTATGTACACAGTGACTGCACCAGCAGAATAGTGAGTGCAGCTCTGGAGTATAATACAGGATGTAACTCAGGATCAGTACAGGATCAGTAATGTAATGTATGTGAACAGTGACTGCACCAGCAGAATAGTGAGTGCAGCTCTGGAGTAGAATACAGGATGTAACTCAGGATCAGTAATGTAATGTATGTGAACAGTGACTGCACCAGCAGAATAGTGAGTGCAGCTCCGGAGTATAATACAGGATGTAACTCAGGATCAGTAATGTAATGTATGTACACAGTGACTGCACTAGCGGAATCGTGAGTGCAGCTCTGGAGTATAATACAGGATGTAACTCAGGATCAGTACAGGATCAGTAATGTAATGTATGTACACAGTGACTGCACCAGCAGAATAGTGAGTGCAGCTCTGGAGTATAATACAGGATGTAACTCAGGATCAATACAGGATCAGTAATGTAATGTATGTACACAGTGACTGCACCAGCAGAATAGTGAGTGCAGCTCTGGAGTATAATACAGGATGTAACTCAGGATCAGTACAGGATCAGTAATGTAATGTATATACACAGTGACTGCACCAGCAGAATAGTGAGTGCAGCTCTGGAGTATAATACAGGATGTAACTCAGGATCAGTACAGGATCAGTAATGTAATGTATGTACACAGTGACTGCACCAGCAGAATAGTGAGTGCAGCTCTGGAGTATAATGCAGGATGTAACTCAGGATCAGTACAGGATCAGTAATGTAATGTATATACACAGTGACTGCACCAGCAGAATAGTGAGTGCAGCTCTGGAGTATAATACAGGATGTAACTCAGGATCAGTACAGGATCAGTAATGTAATGTACACAGTGACTGCACCAGCAGAATAGTGAGTGCAGCTCTGGAGTATAATACAGGATGTAACTCAGGATCAGTACAGGATCAGTAATGTAATGTATGTACACAGTGACTGCACCAGCAGAATAGTGAGTGCAGCTCTGGAGTATAATGCAGGATGTAACTCAGGATCAGTACAGGATCAGTAATGTAATGTATGTACACAGTGACTGCACCAGCAGAATAGTGAGTGCAGCTCTGGAGTATAATGCAGGATGTAACTCAGGATCAGTACAGGATCAATAATGTAATGTATGTACACAGTGACTGCACCAGCAGAATAGTGAGTGCAGCTCTGGAGTATAATACAGGATGTAACTCAGGATCAGTACAGGATCAGTAATGTAATGTATGTACACAGTGACTGCACCAGCAGAATAGTGAGTGCAGCTCTGGAGTATAATGCAGGATGTAACTCAGGATCAGTACAGGATCAGTAATGTAATGTACACAGTGACTGCACCAGCAGAATAGTGAGTGCAGCTCTGGAGTATAATACAGGATGTAACTCAGGATCAGTACAGGATCAGTAATGTAATGTACACAGTGACTGCACCAGCAGAATAGTGAGTGCAGCTCTGGAGTATAATACAGGATGTAACTCAGGATCAGTACAGGATCAGTAATGTAATGTATGTACACAGTGACTGCACCAGCAGAATAGTGAGTGATGCTCTGGGGTATAATACAGGAGGTAACTCGGGATCATTGCAGGCCTCTTAGACATTATATGGACACTATCAGAATCGTGTGTGTTACAGGCGGCTGTAGACTTTCTTGTCTTCCTTTCTGCAGCTCCTTCTCTTCCATTCGGAGGGAGCTGGTCCCGTATTTGGTCAGTAAACAGTTCTCCTCACATAAAAATGTGGAACATGAAAGAGACAAGAAAGGTAAAACAAATGCTGTGATGTTTGGAGTAAATGAACGCTGTGAACCATAAATACAATGTAATCAGAAAGCCTTTGCCTCTCACTTTCCTCGTCTCTTCAGCTGTGTTGAACTCTTACAATATATGAATGGTTTTGTGCAGATAATCAGATTTTCTGGATTATTAGATGTCTGATTCGGGGATTTTACACTTTTTTACATCTTTAGTTTAATAAAAATATAATTTAGGATGGACGGATGGGCCGGGGAGCTTCATCGTGTGACAAGTAACTGATCACATTTGCCTCTTGCCCCCCGCAGACATCTACAGTTATATCCCCAGTGATAATCTGCTGGAAATGGCATTAACCAAGTCTAGCTGGAACGACCACCGTGGTGACATGATGGAGTCTTATCACGGCAGCCGCCTGCGCTGCTACGTCCACGTGGCCAATAATGAACTGTGCTGCCGGGTGAACAGCCTGGCCATGTATATAGAGGCCAACAAGCAGGTGAGGACATGAACGTGGGGGACGCAGCAGATTATTATGTATGTAGCATATTATATATACGGAGGGTCCTCGTCTCTTATCAGTACGTGGGACTCCAGCGGTGGCCACTTCAGGTGACTTTCTTATGTTTTTCAGGTGCCGCAGAGCTCCATCTGTAGTGAAGAGCCTCGGGTGCATCCTACAGCCGACATCACAGATAAGCACATGGTGAGGAGCGACATCACAGCCCGTTCTGGCCATGACCCTAATCACATTGCACCGTGGCCGATATAATGTGTGATGATCAGATGGGGCAGATTACCGCAGCATGCCCAGTCTTTGCACCCTACACGTGAGCAGCACAGATCTCTGTCCTGTCCTGATAGTTTGTTACAATGGACCAGTGCAGGAAAAATTTATCAGCCTGGAGTTCAGACGTTTTAGTGGAAAACTGTTCAATTTCCATTCACTGACAGCAAGCAGAAAGGTATTAGAAAGCTTCTGATCTTTTATTATGCAATGATTGGATTCGTTGGACAATTATCCATTCATTCGTGACACGATTATCCGGTCGTAACAGTACACCCTATGGTAATATCTTAGATCAGGGATGTCAAACTCAAAACACACAGAGGGCCAAAATGAAAAACTTGGACAAAGTCATGGGCCAACCAGTATACAGTATAATGGGCCCCACATAGTCCTCCATCCAGTATAATGGGTCCCACGTAGTCCTCCATATAGTATAATGGGCCCCACGTAGTCCTCCATACAGTATAATGGGCCCCACGTAGTCCTCCATACAGTATAATGGGCCCCACGTAGTCCTCCATATAGTATATTGGGCCTCACGTAGTCCTGCATACAGTATAATGGGCCCCACATAGCCCTCCATACAGTATAATGGGCCCCACGTACTCCTGCATACAGTATAATGGGCCCCACGTACTCCTCCATACAGTATAATGGGCCCCACGTACTCCTCCATACAGTATAATGGGCCCCACGTACTCCTCCATACAGTATAATGGGCCCCACGTACTCCTCCATACAGTATAATGGGCCCCACGTACTCCTCCATACAGTATAATGGGCCCCACGTACTCCTGCGTACAGTATAATGGGCCCCACGTACTCCTGCGTACAATATAATGGGCCCCACGTACTCCTGCGTACAGTATAATGGGCCCCACGTAGTCCTCCATACAATATAATGGGCCCACATAGGGGTGGTGGTTTTGGTGTTGAGGGCCACATAAAACCACCCTGCGGGCCAGAGTTTGACATATATGTCTTAGACCCTATGGTAATGTCTTAGACCTTATGGTAATGTCTTTTATGGCTTCTCAGGTGGGTACGGACAGCATGATCGGGGAACAGGCGAGGATCGGGGAGAAGACGTCGGTGAAGCATTCTCTCGTGGGCTCTAATTGCATCATCAAAGAAAGAGTGAAGATCACAAACTGCATCATCATGAACGGTGTCACAATACTGGACAGGTAGGAGCAGCCGCTGTTCCCTGTTCTGCCACTTGGTGGCACTACACCCCGGAGCTGGCTTGTGAGTGTCTTCCCCCTCATCAGCTGGGTTGTCAGACATTAACCATTTAATCGCCAGCACTGGGTCTGACGCTTTATCATATTGCTTATATTGTACCAACATAATCATATTAGTCCCTGTGCAATCTATAAAAAAAATGCATTGGTGACTGCAGCCATCATGATATGAATATTCAGACATATTAATACCTATCACTGTTAGGGGGCAGCAGGGAGTCTCGGGTACATACTGGAGAATGTGGATGGCACAGCCATATCCTTTCTGGGGATAATTAATGAAGATAACTATTCCTATTCCAGTCTCTGCCATTTCTCCCATCATGGGGGGCCATGCGTTATCCACATTGTTTATAAGGCGTGTGTGCCCGGGGAGGGGGGACACCTCCAGGCCCTTGCTGGTGGCTGAGGTGCTTCATTCTTATCTTGTTAGGTGGTCCGGCTGTTTTAACACACAGATCTATGTAATCCCACCCCCTCCCTGAGAGGACACACACATACACCGGATCCCACCCCCAGTCGTTTTCCATACCCCACCCTGCACATGGCCGCCTCGTGGGGGGGAGTCACAGGCATTGTCCTATCTCTGCATGCAGCCCCTGCCCTCTTCAGTATATGTTTCCTCACCTTCACACTCGCTGTGGCCCCTCACTCTGATTTACACAGCTGGATCCATCGGCCCTGGAACATGTTTACTCCAAAAAAAATGAAAGACACAAAAAAATGTGAAAGTTTCAGAAACATTAAAGGCCGGTGATATGGCCGCCGTCAGATCTGTGACTGCTCGCAATATGGCAGACACACGTGCCGCAAGCGCTGGAGTAAGAGGCGCTGAGTCCTGCGCCCAAATACTGAATTTAGCACCTTGTCTGGTCAATTATCATGCATTTGTTGGGCACTCTGGTCACATCCCATCCCAACCCAGCTTCATCCTTTACTAAAAGTTGGCAGGATTGGGGTAAAAATACTGTAATATTTATCCATACACATGTCCACAGCTATCTCTCCTGACTCGGCCATACACCAGAGCTCTGCTAAGCCTTTAATGGAGAGAGGGGAGAAAGCTGCTTCCAGACATTTCTGCCTGTTACTTATCTACCCTGAAAATAAAAGGAAGGATTTGTGCCGCCAGACGAGGGCAGTTTCATTCCAATGTTCCCATACATTCTTCTTATTGTGCAAGATCTCTGCTTGCTGTCAAGGAATGTTGGTAATCTGCAGATCTTGGCATTATACAGCGAAGAGTACCTACACTTTCTCAAGAAATCGGTTACAGTGCCGGACTCTGCTACATAATCGTTTTTATAAAACGCTCTATTAGGGGTTTTTGAGGATAACATGGACCGGCCAACGAGTGTCCTGCTTGTCGTTCTTGGCTGCCTTCTTCATTGCGGGATCGAGTGCTGTAAGATCCTGCGACACTCTTGCTAGCACAGGAGACAGATGCAGGAGGAGGACGCTGCTTAGTTTCGTGTAGCCCCCCAAAACAGACATCGGGCGTACCGTGTTATCCTCAAAAAGCTCATTCTATGTGACTGAAAACCGATGAGGATTCTCCGGTGCCACAATCCGACTAGACTGTTTCCGCTCGCATTCCAACTAGACTGTTTCCGGCCTCACTCCATTCACTAGTATTGCTATAATATTCACTATAATATTGCGCGAGGCTGTGCCCATCTAGTTGACACATAACCGCATCTCTGCAAATCACATACTTGCAGTCACGTTCCCCCCACTCCCCGCATTAGAGATCCTTGCAGCGTGCATGATGTGAGGATTCACTAGCCTGCAGACACTTCATGTACCCTTAGGTCGGACAACCCTTTTAAGCTTCATTTGTGTAAAAGGAGAACCCCCTCTGGAGCGCATTACCAGACCACACGTCTACTGCACAGAGAGAAGGGTTGTCAGTATTAATCATTAGGTTTTCGGTATTTCACGCTCGTGTCCTTTGCTTCTCCCTCAGTTGCACCCTCCAGGGAAGCGTCATCTGTAACAAAGCCGTGATACACAGCGGGGCCGATATTAAAGATTGTCTGGTCGGCTCAGGTCTCCGAATCAATAATAAAGGTGAGTAATGTCCGGAGCTGAATCCTGAGACCGTGTGTCCTCCTGTGAGCCCCAGTTTGTATTGTTTTTTCTCTCTTTGCCTCCTCTATGGCCCATTATCTATATGACCCTCTAACATCATAAAGGTGAGCAGCAATCTGGCTCCTCAGCACTAGGTAGAATACTCAAGATTTGGTTCATTTTTAAGAACAGTGTTTTTTTTTTCTTATTTTGTTTTTACTTACTGTGTGTAATTGAGGCTAAAACTCATTTTTGCAATTGGGTTTCATTCAAATTTTTGCACCATTTACCTTTAATAGGCTTTGTATTACTCAGTCTATTGGTGGCTGCAGAATGTGTGCACTGAGAATCTGTCAGTGAGCTCACCACTATGACGGGGAGTTTATGACTCTTTGATCTGACTTTTTCTGAGCTCATTTCAGCTGATTTCTGACCACAGACCACATCAAAGTTGAATATGCCAGGTAAACAAAAGAAGGCTGGAACAGCCAAACGGTGCAAAATTTTTAATGGAACTCCAATTGCAAAACAGATTTTTAGCCTAAATAACATGCATTTAAGTAAAAAAAAGAACAATAGATGGCAGCAAAAGAGGATAATCTCCCGTGTGGTTACCCCTGAGCATTCAGCTGGTAGGTATCTCATTATATGGCCAGCTTTACACTTTCCCATGCAACACCAAGAATGAAAAGTTGTGGAATTATGGAAATCGCAGGATGGATAGAAGCGTTAATGATATGCAGATACTGAAAAAAACATCTCAATGTATTGAGTATGGGCGGCCATTTCTCCAAAGTGTCCCAGGAACCATTCATCAACACAACAACGCCAGGCCACATGTTGCTCGTGCTACTGTGAGCCGCCTGTGTGGTCTAAACCTGCTCCATGGCTGCAGCGTCTCCGGTTTTGTCTCCCATCAAGCACATCTGGGACGTCATTGGTCGGTGCTTACACAGGAGCTGCCAGCAGCTGATCTTGATGATTTGCTCAATTTCATTCAGCAAGGCAGAACCATTAATAACCTCAGTGATGGAAAACCTGGATTATCGGGTCATTTTTTTTTTATCTTGATCATCATTCCTCTATATGTGATGCCACATTTGCTTGAACAAAAGCCTGGTCTTGAGAGGGTTAACCGCTCGTCCGCTGATATGACAGGATTTACATTGATCATGGGATATTCTGTGCGCATAATAACGTCCTTCGTCCCCATAATAGCCGCACTATGTGGGGCGTGTGCGGTGCTATTGAAGCCTCTAGTCCTCATGAAGGTGGGGGGTAGTATAGACTGGGATTTGTCTTCTGTGGGTGGTCTCGGCACAGTGGGAACTAAGTGTCAGTACAGAATATAAGCAGATAAAATGCACGGCTTCCGATTCCACCTCCCAGAGACCCGGCACGAGTGCCCCACAAATGTAAGCGAAGCCTCTGCCATTGTACGGCGCGGTGTAAATACTCACACGGCTATTGTAAGCATCTGCAGGGTTGTGTCAACCAAAGTCATCGCTGATCTGGAGACCACCTCTAAAGCCAGACTCAACAGTCTCTGCAGGGGTCACGCTCATCTGCAGGTGTATAAGAAGCGTGACCGGGGTCTGCGGTGCTCCATCATTTACTGATCTCACATACACATATTGGGGGGTCTCCATGGCACTGGGTATCTTCGCTAAGGGGCAGGAATATAAAAGATTGCAGAAACCATTAGTAATTTCTGGGACCCTTATAGATGAAGTTGAGTGGGAATTGTGTAACCAGGAGTCTAATTAAGGGGGCACTATAAGGCTATGTTTACATGTTGCAATTTTGCTGCGTTTTTTTCTTTCTCCAGGCAAAACCTGCTCTCTTGGCAGCAAAAAAGCTTGTTTTTCCGGTCGCAATCTGACTAGACTGTTTCCGGTTTCAATCCGACTAGACTTCCGATCGCACATTTGTCTCTTGTGCATGCTGATAAAGTTTAGTGCAGAAAAAAAAATAACCTGATAAAATTTTATCACGTTTTGGCGTTTTTGCACTTACCCATTGAAAGCAATGGGTGAAAAACACTGAAAGAAGTGATAAGTTACATTTTGCAAAAACGCAGCTCTTTGACAAAACAGTCAGAAAAAAAACAATGTGTGCATGAGATTTCTCATAGACTTTGCTGGTACTGTAAAACGCAGATGAAAATTTGCATAAAAAAACGCATCCAAAAAATGCAACGTGTGAACATAGTTTAATAACTCACCTTTGCCTTGATTCTTCTTCTGCCTTAGGCCCCTTTCACAAATCCAATTTTTGCATACAAGTGCTGGTTTTCAGCACTCGTAGTGGTGATAGTCTATGGGGCAATTCACATGTCCGTGATTTTTCGAGGACCGAGACGACATGTCCGACTGCGGAGACACGTCTGATTTTGATTCAAGGGTCAGATCAAAATCGTCAATGGGTCCGTGAAAAAAATCGAATGACATCTGAGTGCAGTCCGATTTTCAGAATGGAAAAGGTGGAGTTACTTTTTTTAAAAAAATTTCGCCATGTACGATAAAATCAGATGACACTCAGATCAAACTTTGATGAGACTTTGATCAGAATAATCGGTCCATGTTTCTCGTGCGTGGAAAAATCGGAGGTGTGAATGAAGCCTTATGCGTATGTGGCGTCATGTACTTTACAGTGCAACGGTCCCTTCCTTAATAAAAGGTAAAAGCTGCATTGTGCTCGTTACTTTGTGATTAGAGATGATTAGAAAAGATTTGTGAAACCCCAGTCCAGGGACACGTTGGTCGTCCGTGGCCTCCAACCAGGGAGCCACAGACTACAGAAGTGGCCGCTGGTCCAGGGTCCTGCAAATCTTTTTTGCACCACTATATATAATCTGCTTTACTCATTTTTATCTCCACAGAAAAACGCGTCAATGAGATCATTGTGGGGAATGAGCAACTAATGGAGATCTAGTGTGCCCCCTCCCCGTCCCGAAGAAGCTGCCGCTCCCCTCCCCCATCGTCATCTTATTTATATATGAGAATAAAGGATTTGGAGGTTTATCTGCGAGCTGTGTTTTATGGGGGATTCTGCCTGCTCCCCGTTATTTGCAGGGTCTTTAAGTCCTGGTATATGAATTATGCTCAGTAAAATCCATGGATGCTGTCCAGGTATACGTCTATTATAGTGACCCCCCCCACAGATAATCCAAGAAAACCACTATCTGCTCCATGGTCTCCGCAATGTATCACTCCCATCATCTCTGACCCCAGCTCACAATCTAATCACCATATCGCTGCCGTCATCCTCCCCTTCCCTTTTGTAAGTGCAGAACCAGGAATACGATACAGTCATTCTGTAACTGTCCAGTAATGGCGCCCGGCGTCTTATAGTCACCGTAGGATCATGTTTACATGTTGTTTAATCCATCTCGTAAGTAACACAAATTAAATGTAAAAGTAATGGGCACCTGTCAGCGGCCCACCCGCTATAATTGTAGGTTACGTAGCATAGAACATGTAATTTACCTCTCATGTCTCCTTTCTCCCCTCCCGCTGTCACACGGACTTTCACACATCTATATAAAAAGAAAGTGAGAAGACAAATCACAACCAGTCATCAACCAAAGCCGAAAATACTCCTATACATTGCAGTCTTCATAGGAGCACTATTATACAGTTATATTCTTCTATATAGTAGTTATATTCTTGCACATAGAGGCAGTATTATAGTAGTTATATTCTTGCACATAGGGGGCAGTATTATAGTAGTTATATTCTTGTACATAGGGACAGTATTATAGTAGTTATATTCTTGTACATAGGGGGCAGTATTATAGTAGTTATATTCTTGTACATAGGGGCAGTATTATAGTAGTTATATTCTTGTACATAGGGGCAGTATTATAGTAGTTATATTCTTGTACATAGGGACAGTATTATAGTAGTTATATTCTTGTATATAGGAGCAGTATTATAGTAGTTATATTCTTGTACATAGGGGGCAGTATTATAGTAGTTATATTCTTGTACATAGGGGGCAGTATTATACTAGTTATATTCTTGTATATAGGAGCAGTATTATAGTAGTTTTATTCTTGTACATAGGAGCAGTATTATAGTAGTTATATTCTTGTACATAGGGGGCAGTATTATAGTAGTTATATTCTTGTACATAGGAGCAGTATTATACTAGTTATATTCTTGTACATAGGAGCAGTATTATAGTAGTTATATTCTTGTACATAGGGGGCAGTATTATAGTAGTTATATTCTTGTACATAGGGGGCAGTATTATAGTAGTTATATTCTTGTACATAGGGGACAGTATTATAGCAGTTATATCCTTGTACATAGGGGGCAGTATTATAGTAGATATATTCTAGTACATAGGGGGCAGTATTATAGTAGTTATATTCTTGTACATAGGGGGCAGTATTATACTAGTTATATTCTTGTACATAGGGGGCAGTATTATAGTAGTTATATTCTTGTACATAGGGGACAGTATTATAGCAGTTATATCCTTGTACATAGGGGGCAGTATTATAGTAGATATATTCTTGTACATAGGGGGCAGTATTATGTAGTTATATTCTTGTACATAGGGGGCAGTATTATAGTAGTTATATTCTTGTACATAGGGGCAGGATTATAGTAGTTATATTCCTGTACATAGGGGGGCAGGATTATAGTAGTTATATTCTTGTACAGTATTATAGTAGTTATATTCTTGTACACAGGGGGCAGTATATAGTAGTTATATTCTTGTACACAGGGGGCAGTATTATAGTAGTTATATTCTTGTACATAGGGGACAGTATTATAGTAGTTATATTCTTGTACATAGGGGCAGGATTATAGTAGTTATATTCCTGTACATAGGGGGCAGGATTATAGTAGTTATATTCTTGTACATAGGAGCAGTATTATAGTAGTTATATTCTTGTACCTAGGGAGCAGTATTATAGTAGGTATATTCTTGTACATAGGAGCAGTATTATAGTAGTTATATTCTTGTACATAGGGGGCAGTATTATAGTAGTTATATTCTTGTACATAGAAGCAGTATTATAGTAGTTATATTCTGGTACATAGGGGCAGTATTATAGTAGTTATATTCTTGTACATAGGAGCAGTATTGTAGTAGTTATATTCTTGTACATAGGAGAAGTATTATAGTAGTTATATTCTGGTACATAGGGGCAATATTATAGTAGTTATATTCTTGTACATAGGAGCAGTATTATAGTAGTTATATTCTTGTACATAGGAGCAGTATTATAGTAGTTATATTCTTGTACATAGGGGCAATATTATAGTAGTTATATTCTTGTACATAGAGAGCAGTATTATAGTAGTTATATTCCTGTACATAGGAGCAGTATTATAGTAGTTATATTATTGTACAGTCATGGCCAAAAGTTTTGAGAATGACACCAAAATTATATTTTCACATGATCTGCTGGCCTCTGGTTTTTATTAGTGTTTGTCTGATGTTTATATCACATACAGAAATATAATTGCAATCATATTATGAGTACCAATAGGTTATATTGACAGTTAGAGTGAGTTAATGCAGCAAGTCAATATTTACAGTGTTGTCCCTTCTTCTTCAAGACCTCTGTAATTCTCCCTGGCATGCTCTCAATCAACTTTTGGACGAAATCCTGACTGGTAGCAGTCCATTCTTGCATAATCAATGCTGCATTTTGCCAGAATTTGTTGATTTTTGTTTGTCCACCCGTCTCTTGATGATTGATCACAAGTTCTCAATGGGATTAAGATCTGGGGAGTTTCCAGGCCATGGACCCAAAATCTCTGTTTTGTTCCATGAGCCATTTTGTTATCACCTTTGCTTTATGGCAAGGTGCTCCATCATGCTGGAAAAGGCATTGTTGGGCGCCAAACTGCTCTTGGACGGTTGGGAGAAGTTGCTCTTGGAGGACATTCTGGTACCATTCTTTATTCATGGCTGTGTTTTTAGGCAAGACTGTGAGTGAGCCGATTCCCTTGGCTGAGAAGCAACTCCACACATGAATGGTTTCAGGATGCTTTACAGTTGGCATGAGACAAGACTGGTGGTAGCGCTCACCTCTTCTTCTCCGAATAAGCTGTTTTCCAGATGTCCCAAACAATCGAAAAGGGGATTCATCAGAGAAAATGACTTTGCCCCAGTCCTCAGCAGTCCACTCCCTGTAACTTTTGCAGAATATCAGTCGGTCCCTGATGTTTTTTCTGGAGAGAAGTGGCTTCTTTGCTGCCCTCCTTGAAACCAGCCCTTGCTCAAAGAGTCTCCGCCTCACAGTGCGCGCAGAAGCACTCACACCAGCCTGCTGCCATTCCTGAGCAAGCTCGGCACTGCTGGTAGTCCGATCCCGCAGCTGAAACAGTTTTAAGATACGGTCCTGGCGCTTGCTGGTCTTTCTTGGCCGCCCTGGAGCCTTTTTGACAACAATGGAAGCTCTCTCCTTGAAGTTCTTGATGATGCGATAGATTGTTGACTGAGGTGCAATCTTTGTAGCTGCGATACTCTTCCCTGTTAGGCCATTTTTGTGCAGTGCAATGATGGCTGCACGTGTTTCTTTAGAGATAACCATGGTTAACTGAAGAGAAACAATGATACCAAGAACCAGCCTCCTTTTAAAGTGTCCAGTGATGTCATTCTTACTTAATCATGACTGATTGATCGCCAGTCCTGTCCTCATCAACACCCACACCTGTGTTAATGGATAAATCACTAAAACGATGTTAGCTGCTCCTTTTAAGGCAGGACTGCAATGATGTTGAAATGTGTTTTGGGGGTTAAAGTTCATTTTCTGGGCAAATATTGACTTTGCAAGTACAGTAATTGCTGTTAAGCTGATCACTCTTTGACATTCAGGAGTATATGCAAATTGCCATTACAAAAAATGAAGCAGTAAACTTTTGAAAAATTACTATTTGTCTCATTCTCAATACTTTTGGCCATGACTGTACATAGGGGCAGTATTATAGTAGTTATATTCTTGTACATAGGAGCAGTATTATAGTAGTTATATTCTTGTACATAGGAGCAGTATGATACTTGTTATATTGTACATAGGAGCAGTATTATAGTAGTTATATTCTTGTACATAGGAGCAGTATTATAGTAGTTATATTCCTGTACATAGGAGCAGTATTATAGTAGTTATATTCTTGTACATAGGGGCAGTATTATAGTAGTTATATTCTTGTACATAGGAGCAGTATTATAGTAGTTATATTCTTGTACATAGGGGCAGTATTATAGTAGTTCCATTCTTGTACATAGGGGCAGTATTATAGTAGTTATTTTCTTGTACATAGGAGCAGTATTATAGTAGTTATATTCTTGTACATAGGGGGCAGTATTATAGTAGTTATATTCTTGTACATAGGGGCAGTATTATAGTAGTTATATTCTGGTACATAGGAGCAGTATTATGGTAATTATATTCTTGTAGATAGGAGCAGTATTATAGTAGTTATATTCTTGTACATAGAGGCAGTATTATAGTAGTTATATTCTTGTACATAGGAGCAGTATTATAGTAGTTATATTCTTGTACATAGGGGCAGTATTATAGTAGTTATATTCTTGTACATAGGAGCAGTATTATAGTAGTTATATTCTTGTACATAGGGGCAGTATTATAGTAGTTCCATTCTTGTACATAGGGGCAGTATTATAGTAGTTATTTTCTTGTACATAGGAGCAGTATTATAGTAGTTATATTCTTGTACATAGGGGGCAGTATTATAGTAGTTATATTCTTGTACATAGGGGCAGTATTATAGTAGTTATATTCTGGTACATAGGAGCAGTATTATGGTAATTATATTCTTGTAGATAGGAGCAGTATTATAGTAGTTATATTCTTGTACATAGAGGCAGTATTATAGTAGTTATATTCTTGTACATAGGAGCAGTATTATAGTAGTTATATTCTTGTACATAGGGGCAGTATTATAGTAGTTATATTCTTGTACATAGGAGCAGTATTATAGTAGTTATTTTCTTGTACATAGGGGGCTGTATTATAGTAGTTATATTCTTGTACATAGGGGCAGTATTATAGTAGTTATATTCTGGTACATAGGAGCAGTATTATAGTAATTATATTCTTGTAGATAGGAGTAGTATTATAGTAGTTATATTATTGTACATAGGGAGCAGTATTATAGTAGTTATATTCTTGTACATAGGGGCAGTATTATAGTAGTTATATTCTTGTACATAGGGGCAGTATTATAGTAGTTATATTCTTGTACATAGGAGCAGTATTATAGTAGTTATATTCTTGTACATAGGGGCAGTATTATAGTAGTTATATTCTTGTACATAGAGAAGAGTATTATAGTAGTTATATTCTTGTACATAGAGAAGAGTATTATAGTAGTTATATTCTTGTACATAGGAGCAGTATTATAGTAGTTATATTCTTGTACATAGGAGCAGTATTATAGTAGTTATATTCTTGTACATAGGAGCAGTATTATAGTAGTTATATCTTGTACATAGGGGGCAGTATTATAGTAGTTATATTCTTGTTCATAGGGGGCAGTATTATAGTAGTTATATTTTTGTACATAGGGGCAGTATTATAGTAGTTATATTCTGGTACATAGGAGCAGTATTATAGTAATTATATTCTTGTAGATAGGGGCAGTATTATAGTAGTTATATTTTTGTACATAGGGGCAGTATTATAGTAGTTATATTCTTGTACATAGGAGCAGTATTATAGTAGTTATATTATTGTACATAGGGGGCAGTATTATAGTAGTTATATTCTTGTACATAGGGGAGAGTATTATAGTAGTTATATTCTTGTACATAGGGGCAGTATTATAGTAGTTATATTCTTGTATATAAGGGCAGTATTATAGTAGTTATATTCTTGTACATAGGGGGCAGTATTATAGTAGTTATATTCTTGTACATAGGGGCAGTATTATAGTAGTTATATTCTTGTACATAGGAGCAGTATTATAGTAGTTATATTCTTGTACATAGGGGCAATATTATAGTAGTTATATTCTTGTACATAGAGAGCAGTATTATAGTAGTTATATTCCTGTACATAGGAGCAGTATTATAGTAGTTATATTATTGTACAGTCATGGCCAAAAGTTTTGAGAATGACACCAAAATTATATTTTCACATGATCTGCTGGCCTCTGGTTTTTATTAGTGTTTGTCTGATGTTTATATCACATACAGAAATATAATTGCAATCATATTATGAGTACCAATAGGTTATATTGACAGTTAGAGTGAGTTAATGCAGCAAGTCAATATTTACAGTGTTGTCCCTTCTTCTTCAAGACCTCTGTAATTCTCCCTGGCATGCTCTCAATCAACTTTTGGACGAAATCCTGACTGGTAGCAGTCCATTCTTGCATAATCAATGCTGCATTTTGCCAGAATTTGTTGATTTTTGTTTGTCCACCCGTCTCTTGATGATTGACCACAAGTTCTCAATGGGATTAAGATCTGGGGAGTTTCCAGGCCATGGACCCAAAATCTCTGTTTTGTTCCATGAGCCATTTTGTTATCACCTTTGCTTTATGGCAAGGTGCTCCATCATGCTGGAAAAGGCATTGTTGGGCGCCAAACTGCTCTTGGACGGTTGGGAGAAGTTGCTCTTGGAGGACATTCTGGTACCATTCTTTATTCATGGCTGTGTTTTTAGGCAAGACTGTGAGTGAGCCGATTCCCTTGGCTGAGAAGCAACTCCACACATGAATGGTTTCAGGATGCTTTACAGTTGGCATGAGACAAGACTGGTGGTAGCGCTCACCTCTTCTTCTCCGAATAAGCTGTTTTCCAGATGTCCCAAACAATCGAAAAGGGGATTCATCAGAGAAAATGACTTTGCCCCAGTCCTCAGCAGTCCACTCCCTGTAACTTTTGCAGAATATCAGTCGGTCCCTGATGTTTTTTCTGGAGAGAAGTGGCTTCTTTGCTGCCCTCCTTGAAACCAGCCCTTGCTCAAAGAGTCTCCGCCTCACAGTGCGCGCAGAAGCACTCACACCAGCCTGCTGCCATTCCTGAGCAAGCTCGGCACTGCTGGTAGTCCGATCCCGCAGCTGAAACAGTTTTAAGATACGGTCCTGGCGCTTGCTGGTCTTTCTTGGCCGCCCTGGAGCCTTTTTGACAACAATGGAAGCTCTCTCCTTGAAGTTCTTGATGATGCGATAGATTGTTGACTGAGGTGCAATCTTTGTAGCTGCGATACTCTTCCCTGTTAGGCCATTTTTGTGCAGTGCAATGATGGCTGCACGTGTTTCTTTAGAGATAACCATGGTTAACTGAAGAGAAACAATGATACCAAGAACCAGCCTCCTTTTAAAGTGTCCAGTGATGTCATTCTTACTTAATCATGACTGATTGATCGCCAGTCCTGTCCTCATCAACACCCACACCTGTGTTAATGGATAAATCACTAAAACGATGTTAGCTGCTCCTTTTAAGGCAGGACTGCAATGATGTTGAAATGTGTTTTGGGGGTTAAAGTTCATTTTCTGGGCAAATATTGACTTTGCAAGTACAGTAATTGCTGTTAAGCTGATCACTCTTTGACATTCAGGAGTATATGCAAATTGCCATTACAAAAAATGAAGCAGTAAACTTTTGAAAAATTACTATTTGTCTCATTCTCAATACTTTTGGCCATGACTGTACATAGGGGCAGTATTATAGTAGTTATATTCTTGTACATAGGAGCAGTATTATAGTAGTTATATTCTTGTACATAGGAGCAGTATGATACTTGTTATATTGTACATAGGAGCAGTATTATAGTAGTTATATTCTTGTACATAGGAGCAGTATTATAGTAGTTATATTCCTGTACATAGGAGCAGTATTATAGTAGTTATATTCTTGTACATAGGGGCAGTATTATAGTAGTTATATTCTTGTACATAGGAGCAGTATTATAGTAGTTATATTCTTGTACATAGGGGCAGTATTATAGTAGTTCCATTCTTGTACATAGGGGCAGTATTATAGTAGTTATTTTCTTGTACATAGGAGCAGTATTATAGTAGTTATATTCTTGTACATAGGGGGCAGTATTATAGTAGTTATATTCTTGTACATAGGGGCAGTATTATAGTAGTTATATTCTGGTACATAGGAGCAGTATTATGGTAATTATATTCTTGTAGATAGGAGCAGTATTATAGTAGTTATATTCTTGTACATAGAGGCAGTATTATAGTAGTTATATTCTTGTACATAGGAGCAGTATTATAGTAGTTATATTCTTGTACATAGGGGCAGTATTATAGTAGTTATATTCTTGTACATAGGAGCAGTATTATAGTAGTTATATTCTTGTACATAGGGGCAGTATTATAGTAGTTCCATTCTTGTACATAGGGGCAGTATTATAGTAGTTATTTTCTTGTACATAGGAGCAGTATTATAGTAGTTATATTCTTGTACATAGGGGGCAGTATTATAGTAGTTATATTCTTGTACATAGGGGCAGTATTATAGTAGTTATATTCTGGTACATAGGAGCAGTATTATGGTAATTATATTCTTGTAGATAGGAGCAGTATTATAGTAGTTATATTCTTGTACATAGAGGCAGTATTATAGTAGTTATATTCTTGTACATAGGAGCAGTATTATAGTAGTTATATTCTTGTACATAGGGGCAGTATTATAGTAGTTATATTCTTGTACATAGGAGCAGTATTATAGTAGTTATTTTCTTGTACATAGGGGGCTGTATTATAGTAGTTATATTCTTGTACATAGGGGCAGTATTATAGTAGTTATATTCTGGTACATAGGAGCAGTATTATAGTAATTATATTCTTGTAGATAGGAGTAGTATTATAGTAGTTATATTATTGTACATAGGGAGCAGTATTATAGTAGTTATATTCTTGTACATAGGGGCAGTATTATAGTAGTTATATTCTTGTACATAGGGGCAGTATTATAGTAGTTATATTCTTGTACATAGGAGCAGTATTATAGTAGTTATATTCTTGTACATAGGGGCAGTATTATAGTAGTTATATTCTTGTACATAGAGAAGAGTATTATAGTAGTTATATTCTTGTACATAGAGAAGAGTATTATAGTAGTTATATTCTTGTACATAGGAGCAGTATTATAGTAGTTATATTCTTGTACATAGGAGCAGTATTATAGTAGTTATATTCTTGTACATAGGAGCAGTATTATAGTAGTTATATCTTGTACATAGGGGGCAGTATTATAGTAGTTATATTCTTGTTCATAGGGGGCAGTATTATAGTAGTTATATTTTTGTACATAGGGGCAGTATTATAGTAGTTATATTCTGGTACATAGGAGCAGTATTATAGTAATTATATTCTTGTAGATAGGGGCAGTATTATAGTAGTTATATTTTTGTACATAGGGGCAGTATTATAGTAGTTATATTCTTGTACATAGGAGCAGTATTATAGTAGTTATATTATTGTACATAGGGGGCAGTATTATAGTAGTTATATTCTTGTACATAGGGGAGAGTATTATAGTAGTTATATTCTTGTACATAGGGGCAGTATTATAGTAGTTATATTCTTGTATATAAGGGCAGTATTATAGTAGTTATATTCTTGTACATAGGGGGCAGTATTATAGTAGTTATATTCTTGTACATAGGGGCAGTATTATAGTAGTTATATTCTTGTACATAGGAGCAGTATTATAGTAGTTATATTCTTGTACATAGGGGCAGTATTATAGTAGTTCCATTCTTGTACATAGGGGCAGTATTATAGTAGTTATTTTCTTGTACATAGGAGCAGTATTATAGTAGTTATATTCTTGTACATAGGGGGCAGTATTATAGTAGTTATATTCTTGTACATAGGGGCAGTATTATAGTAGTTATATTCTGGTACATAGGAGCAGTATTATGGTAATTATATTCTTGTAGATAGGAGCAGTATTATAGTAGTTATATTCTTGTACATAGAGGCAGTATTATAGTAGTTATATTCTTGTACATAGGAGCAGTATTATAGTAGTTATATTCTTGTACATAGGGGCAGTATTATAGTAGTTATATTCTTGTACATAGGAGCAGTATTATAGTAGTTATTTTCTTGTACATAGGGGGCTGTATTATAGTAGTTATATTCTTGTACATAGGGGCAGTATTATAGTAGTTATATTCTGGTACATAGCAGTATTATAGTAATTATATTCTTGTAGATAGGAGTAGTATTATAGTAGTTATATTATTGTACATAGGGAGCAGTATTATAGTAGTTATATTCTTGTACATAGGGGCAGTATTATAGTAGTTATATTCTTGTACATAGGGGCAGTATTATAGTAGTTATATTCTTGTACATAGGAGCAGTATTATAGTAGTTATATTCTTGTACATAGGGGCAGTATTATAGTAGTTATATTCTTGTACATAGAGAAGAGTATTATAGTAGTTATATTCTTGTACATAGAGAAGAGTATTATAGTAGTTATATTCTTGTACATAGGAGCAGTATTATAGTAGTTATATTCTTGTACATAGGAGCAGTATTATAGTAGTTATATTCTTGTACATAGGAGCAGTATTATAGTAGTTATATCTTGTACATAGGGGGCAGTATTATAGTAGTTATATTCTTGTTCATAGGGGGCAGTATTATAGTAGTTATATTTTTGTACATAGGGGCAGTATTATAGTAGTTATATTCTGGTACATAGGAGCAGTATTATAGTAATTATATTCTTGTAGATAGGGGCAGTATTATAGTAGTTATATTTTTGTACATAGGGGCAGTATTATAGTAGTTATATTCTTGTACATAGGAGCAGTATTATAGTAGTTATATTATTGTACATAGGGGGCAGTATTATAGTAGTTATATTCTTGTACATAGGGGAGAGTATTATAGTAGTTATATTCTTGTACATAGGGGCAGTATTATAGTAGTTATATTCTTGTATATAAGGGCAGTATTATAGTAGTTATATTCTTGTACATAGGGGCAGTATTATAGTAGTTATATTCTTGTATATAAGGGCAGTATTATAGTAGTTATATTCTTGTACATATGGGAGAGTATTATAGTAGTTATATTCTTGTACATAGGGGCAGTATTATAGTAGTTATATTCTTGTACATAGGGAGCAGTATTATAGTAGTTATATTCTTGTACATAGGGAGCAGTATTATAGTAGTTATATTCTTGTACATAGAGGGCAGTATTTTAGTAGTTATATTCTTGTACATAGGAGCAGTATTATAGTAGTTATAGTCTTGTACATAGGAGGCAGTATTATAGTAGTTATATTCTTGTACATAGGGAGCAGTATTATAGTAGTTATATTCTTGTACATAGGGAGCAGTATTATAGTAGTTATATTCTTGTACATAGGAGCAGTATTATAGTAGTTATAGTCTTGTACATAGGAGTAGTATTATAGTAGTTATAGTCTTGTACATAAGGGCAGTATTATAGTAGATATATTCTTGTACATAGGAGCAGTATTATAGTAGTTTTATTCTTGTACATAGGGGCAGTATTATAGTAGTTATAGTCTTGTACATAGGAGGCAGTATTATAGTAGTTATATTCTTGTACATAGGAGTAGTATTATAGTAGTTTTATTCTTGTACATAGGGGCAGTATTATAGTAGTTATATTCTTGTACATAGGGGAGAGTATTATAGTAGTTACATTCTTGTACATAGAGGGCAGTATTATAGTAGTTATATTCTTGTACATACTAGAAGTATTATAGTAGTTATATTCTTGTACATAGGGGAGAGTATTATAGTAGATATATTCTTGTACATAGGGGCAGTATTATAGTAGTTATATTATTGTACATAGGGGGCAGTATTATAGTAGTTATATTCTTGTATATAAGGGCAGTATTATAGTAGTTATATTCTTGTACATAGGGGCAGTATTATAGTAGTTATATTCTTGTATATAAGGGCAGTATTATAGTAGTTATATTCTTGTACATATGGGAGAGTATTATAGTAGTTATATTCTTGTACATAGGGAGCAGTATTATAGTAGTTATATTCTTGTACATAGGAGCAGTATTATAGTAGTTATAGTCTTGTACATAGGAGGCAGTATTATAGTAGTTATATTCTTGTACATAGAGGGCAGTATTATAGTAGTTCTATTCTTGTACATAGGGGCAGTATTATAGTAGTTATATTCTTGTACATAGGGGGCAGTATTATAGTAGTTATATTCTTGTACATAGGGGCAGTATTATAGTAGTTATATTCTTGTACATAGGAGCAGTATTATAGTAGTTATATTCTTGTACATAGGGGGCAGTATTATAGTCGTTATATTCTTGTACATAGGGGCAGTATTATAGTAGTTATATTCTTGTACATCTTGGCAGTATTAATAGTAGTTATATTCTTGTACATAGGGGGCAGTATTATAGTAGTTATATTCTTGTACATAGGGGCAGTATTATAGTAGTTGTATTCTTGTACGTAGGAGCAGTATTATAGTAGTTATATTCTTGTACATAGGGGGCAGTATTATAGTAGTTATATTCTTGTACATAGGAGCAGTATTATAGTAGTTGTATTCTTGTACATAGGGGCAGTATTATAGTAGTTATATTCTTGTACATAGGGGCAGTATTATAGTAGTTATATTCTTGTACATAGAAGCAGTATTATAGTAGTTATATTCTTGTACATAGGAGCAGTATTATAGTAGTTATATTCTTGTACATAGGGGGCAGTATTATAGTCGTTATATTCTTGTACATAGGGGCAGTATTATAGTAGTTATATTCTTGTACATCTTGGCAGTATTATAGTAGTTATATTCTTGTACATAGGGGGCAGTATTATAGTAGTTATATTCTTGTACATAGGGGCAGTATTATAGTAGTTATATTCTTGTACGTAGGAGCAGTATTATAGTAGTTATATTCTTGTGCATAGGGGGCAGTATTATAGTAGTTATATTCTTGTACATAGGAGCAGTATTATAGTAGTTGTATTCTTGTACATAGGGGCAGTATTATAGTAGTTATATTCTTGTACATAGGGGCAGTATTATAGTAGTTATATTCTTGTACATAGGGGCAGTATTATAGTAGTTATATTCTTGTACATAGGGGAGAGTATTATAGTAGTTACATTCTTGTACATAGAGGGCAGTATTATAGTAGTTATATTCTTGTACATAGGAGAAGTATTATAGTAGTTATATTCTTGTACATAGGGGAGAGTATTATAGTAGATATATTCTTGTACATAGGGGCAGTATTATAGTAGTTATATTATTGTACATAGGGGGCAGTATTATAGTAGTTATATTCTTGTACATAGGGGAGAGTATTATAGTAGTTATATTCTTGTACATAGGGGCAGTATTATAGTAGTTATATTCTTGTATATAAGGGCAGTATTATAGTAGTTATATTCTTGTACATAGGGGCAGTATTATAGTAGTTATATTCTTGTATATAAGGGCAGTATTATAGTAGTTATATTCTTGTACATATGGGAGAGTATTATAGTAGTTATATTCTTGTACATAGGGAGCAGTATTATAGTAGTTATATTCTTGTACATAGGAGCAGTATTATAGTAGTTATAGTCTTGTACATAGGAGGCAGTATTATAGTAGTTATAGTCTTGTACATAGAGGGCAGTATTATAGTAGTTCTATTCTTGTACATAGGGGCAGTATTATAGTAGTTATATTCTTGTACATAGGGGGCAGTATTATAGTAGTTATATTCTTGTACATAGGGGCAGTATTATAGTAGTTATATTCTTGTACATAGGAGCAGTATTATAGTAGTTATATTCTTGTACATAGGGGGCAGTATTATAGTAGTTATATTCTTGTACATCTTGGCAGTATTAATAGTAGTTATATTCTTGTACATAGGGGCAGTATTATAGTAGTTATATTCTTGTACATAGGAGCAGTATTATAGTAGTTATATTCTTGTACATAGGAGCAGTATTATAGTAGTTATATTCTTGTACATAGGGGCAGTATTATAGTAGTTATATTCTTGTACATCTTGGCAGTATTAATAGTAGTTATATTCTTGTACATAGGGGGCAGTATTATAGTAGTTATATTCTTGTACATAGGGGCAGTATTATAGTAGTTATATTCTTGTACGTAGGAGCAGTATTATAGTAGTTATATTCTTGTACATAGGGGGCAGTATTATAGTAGTTATATTCTTGTACATAGGAGCAGTATTATAGTAGTTGTATTCTTGTACATAGGGGCAGTATTATAGTAGTTATATTCTTGTACATAGGGGCAGTATTATAGTAGTTATATTCTTGTACATAGAAGCAGTATTATAGTAGTTATATTCTTGTACATAGGAGCAGTATTATAGTAGTTATATTCTTGTACATAGGGGGCAGTATTATAGTCGTTATATTCTTGTACATAGGGGCAGTATTATAGTAGTTATATTCTTGTACATCTTGGCAGTATTATAGTAGTTATATTCTTGTACATAGGGGGCAGTATTATAGTAGTTATATTCTTGTACATAGGGGCAGTATTATAGTAGTTATATTCTTGTACGTAGGAGCAGTATTATAGTAGTTATATTCTTGTGCATAGGGGGCAGTATTATAGTAGTTATATTCTTGTACATAGGAGCAGTATTATAGTAGTTGTATTCTTGTACATAGGGGCAGTATTATAGTAGTTATATTCTTGTACATAGGGGCAGTATTATAGTAGTTATATTCTTGTACATAGAAGCAGTATTATAGTAGTTATATTCTTGTACATAGGAGCAGTATTATAGTAGTTATATTCTTGTACATAGAGAGCAGTATTATAGTAGTTATATTCTTGTGCATAGGGGGCAGTATTATAGTAGTTATATTCTTGTACATAGAAGCAGTATTATAGTAGTTATATTCTTGTACATAGGAGCAGTATTATAGTAGTTATATTCTTGTACATAGGGAGCAGTATTATAGTAGTTATATTCTTGTACGTAGGAGCAGTATTATAGTAGTTGTATTCTTGTACATAGGGGCAGTATTATAGTAGTTATATTCTTGTACGTAGGAGCAGTATTATAGTAGTTATATTCTTGTGCATAGGGGGCAGTATTATAGTAGTTATATTCTTGTACGTAGGAGCAGTATTATAGTAGTTGTATTCTTGTACATAGGGGCAGTATTATAGTAGTTATATTCTTGTACGTAGGAGCAGTATTATAGTAGTTATATTCTTGTGCATAGGGGGCAGTATTATAGTAGTTATATTCTTGTACATAGGAGCAGTATTATAGTAGTTGTATTCTTGTACATAGGGGCAGTATTATAGTAGTTATATTCTTGTACATAGAAGCAGTATTATAGTAGTTATATTCTTGTACATAGGAGCAGTATTATAGTAGTTATATTCTTGTACATAGGGAGCAGTATTATAGTAGTTATATTCTTGTGCATAGGGGGCAGTATTATAGTAGTTATATTCTTGTACATAGGAGCAGTATTATATTAGTTATATTCTTGTACATAGGGAGCAGTATTATAGTAGTTATATTCTTGTACATAGGGGGCAGTATTATAGTAGTTATACTCTTGTACATAGGGGCAGTATTATAGTAGTTATATTCTTGTACATAGAAGCAGTATTATAGTAGTTATATTCTTGTACATAGAAGCAGTATTATGAATGAACTTGCAAATTAATAAACCATGATGGAGGCCAGAAATGTGTGGACGTGATAATGTGGGAAGCAGAAACCTCCACTCGATGTAAAGAGAATATAAAATCTGCTCATCCTCCTGCAGTTTGGGGAGGACACCGTTATTAAAACAAGAGGTTATTACACATTATTTTTCTCACCAATATAAACTGGAAATGTCCTTTCATTCCAGAAATGTGTCATCCGTGCTATCTGGAGTTTGGTTGTTTGTTATATTCTGTTCCTTTAACACAACAGACACATTTTAATGCCGCTCATTAGCAGCAAATTCACCCAATTATGTATAAAATCCTATTAATGGCTGATCGCTGATTTCCAGCACAACACTAATGTATTATTTTACTGAGTTCCTTGGCCTGGAGCAGAACCCCCCATTCACCTCTCCCACAGCCCCTCTACCACTGCTGTCCATGGGACCCCCTCTGCCACCTCTTCCTGGTGCTTCCCCCACTTCCTCTAGGCTATGACACAATGTAATCAGTTCTTTCTCTTGTGTTTAAATGGTTAATTGTGTTTGGGTAAGGAGGAGGGGTGGTGGTGGTGGGGGGGGACCACCCAGCCAGTTACAAATTGGGAGGGTGCAGTGAACAGAGGAGTAAAAAAAAAAAAAGACAGGACAGAGGACAAGCTAATTGTTCATTTATTCCATGTTGTATGATGTGTTTGGATATTCGGCGCATCTCTCCATGGTGGTGGTTACAGTAAGCGGCGGCTCCAGCAGTGAAGGGGTGCAGAGCGATGACATGTGATTAGGGTGCGGTAACAGACTGCAGCGTGGGTGGTCCGGGCCTGATGGCTGCGCTCTGTGGGGTTGAGTTGCCCCGGGGCAGAGGAAGGTGCTGTGTCTTAGTAACGTGGTGTCCTGGCAGAGTGGTAGATTGGCATCAGTAAGAGAAGTGGGAGACAATTGGGGGTAAACTCAATGTGGCACAGTTCTGGGGAGATTCGTTGCTGTTCTCTGCCCCCTGTCCCGGCTCGAGCTGCCAATAAGGACTCCAGGTCTGCAGAGTATCGTGCGTAAGCGCAAAAGTTGGGTTAGAGGCGTTCCTTAGCCTTACGGCCTGGGGGACATATGTAACTGCCCAATTTCTTCATAAGGGAACATAAAGGCACTGCCTGGATTGCAGTAATCTCCCTCTATACACATGTATACTCAACTCAGCATGTGTTCCCTATGGGGAGAGTGGAGTAAACTGCTGTCAGATACCACTAGGGTGGCACATTTCCCAGGCCCCCAAAATCGGTGTGTTGAACTGACTTCTGTGTATTTGGGGGGCCTTAAAGGGAATCTATCGCCAGGTTTTTGCTGCCTAATCTGAGAGCAGCATAATGTAGGTTCAGAGACCCTGATTCCAGCAATGTGTCACTTACTGGGCTGCTTGCTGTAGTTTTTATAAAATCACGGTTTTAGCAGCAGGAGATTATTACTAGTAAACCTGCAGCCAGGAAGTCCAGCCACGCCCCCCACACCACTGATTGGCTGCACTCTGTACACTGTGTATGGGCAGGCCAATCGGGTGTGAGTGGGGTTATACAGGGCTCAGCATTCAGAGAACTGTCAGATCTGCAGCAGAGAAAATAAGGATTCTATCAAAGGTGCAGCAAGCAGCCCAGTAAGTGACACATCACTGGAATCAGGTTCTCTGACCCTACATCATGCTGTTCTCAGATCACATAGCAAAAAGATTCCTTTTAAGATAACATTGAGTAAGGCTATGTGCCCACGATGCAGAAATAAAGCGGAGAATTTGCGCTTCATTTCTGCATGTCCTTGCCAGTAAAAACGCATGCCGAATTTAACACGCGTTTTTGACGCGTTTTGTACATGCGGAATTGCCATGCGTTTTTCTAATGCATTGAGTAGGCAATTCCGCATGCGTAAACGCAGAAATAATGGACATGCTGCGGATTTTTCCGCACAAAATCCGCTGCGGAAAATTCCGCAGCATGGGCACAGAACATGCGGATTGTCATTGGGGACCATGGGGCACGGATTACCAAGCGTTTTTCAAGCGTTTCTGCAGCAGAAATTCTGCAGCAAAAATGCTTGAAAAACGCATCGTGGGCACGCAGCCTTCATGGTGAATCTTACCATTCCACAGTATTATGGTTTGTGTATTAAACATAGTAACGTAGGTTGAATAAAGACCTAGGTCCATCAAGTTCAACCTTTCTCCCCCAGTTGTACTCCCTACACTAACAATACGCTAACTTACTAGAACTAGGCTGGAAATGTCCAGCATGGCCGACTTCTTTTCAGATGATGGCCATCTGCCATTGGTTGCCTAAAACTAGCGACCACCCTAGAGGTGGCTGCAGACAGAATCTT
This sequence comes from Phyllobates terribilis, assembly GCF_046119375.1. Taxonomy (NCBI): domain Eukaryota; kingdom Metazoa; phylum Chordata; class Amphibia; order Anura; family Dendrobatidae; genus Phyllobates; species Phyllobates terribilis. The sequence goes on along the minus strand of NW_027362768.1, from coordinate 158,368,221 downwards.
ATCATGTATCTCTGTGTACAGGGAGCTCCCCCTAGTGGTGGCTGCAGACAGAATCTTATCATGTATCTCTGTATAAAGGGTGCTCCCCCTAGTGGTGGTTGCAGACAGAATCTTATCATGTATCTCTGTATAAAGGGTGCTCCCCCTAGTGGTGGCTGCAGACAGAATCTTATCATGTATCTCTGTATACAGGGAGCTCCCCCTAGTGGTCGGTGCAGATACCTTTATCATGTATCCCTGCATACAGGGAGTTTCCCCTAGTGGTGGCTGCAGTCAAAAAATAATCTTATCATGTCTCTGTGTATAGAAAGCTTCCCCTGATGGTGACTGTAGACAGAATATAATAATACATCTGTATTCAGGGAGTGCAAAATACATTTTGTACCTAAACTAAAAATGGTGTTACATAGTAGGTATCTACTTTATGGCACATGTAATAAAATATTATGGTGGTACAATTTATTTACTTGTACCTGTAGTTTTGCTTAAAAAGTTACTTTCACACAAGTTATTCTCCATCCATAGGATGGAGGTCCCAGCGGACAGACCCTCGGCAATCTAAGTTTCCTGTATTCCGTGGATAGGAGAAAACTTATGATTTTGGGAATGACTCTTTAGATACTTCTACTTTAAGCTGGTGACGCAGAAGAAAGGACAGAGTTGACATTGCCGTGTGCATCATTGTTTGCATCCTCATTTGGCTGAGAATCCCTATGGACACCAGTACTACAGACAAAGTAGTTGGGGCCGGTCTGCAGGGGCCGGCTGCCATATTGGTTGCCACCCAGCTTTCCCAGGAACCTATGACTAGAATGGAACGACTTAGGGATTATTTCCTCTGTAGGGGACATGATCACACTTGGGTTTTTGCATTTATTGATAAAACCTTATAATATTTGGTCCTATCTAATGTTTTGGGTGTTTTTGCGTCTGCGCCTGGGCAGTCCATGGTCTCTCGCGCGCCCCGTGTAGGCAGATTTACTGAACTCCGTGTTGGCAAACATTGCGCTGGGTTATTTTGTAACTTTCTGTGAGAAATGACACAACGGGCCGTTTCTCTGCCGGGTGAAATAAAAGATTGTGAGGGCTACAAACAGCCCCCTTTACTGCCACCTGCTACTCCCTGCTGGACCCCCACCCACCCGGCCCCCTCCACTGAGACACAAAACAAAACAAAAAGCAACAACAAAAGACCCCCAAAATCTTAAAGGAGCCATTCATCAGCGCCACAAAAGAGGGACGTAATACGTTATTATAATTAGTCTTGGGTGGTACGACTTGCTGCATTAACCCCTTCCCTGCCAGAGCCCAGACTGCTAGGCTGTGCCCAGCGACAGTGTATCCTGCGGCTGTCACACGCTTCATTATACAGAACTGCAGTCATTCTATAGGTGTGCGCCCCCCTATGGTGCAGTATGGTGACTGATACTTTGCCATTGTTGTCACTCACCAGACGCTCGTGCTTCCATTCACTGCACGGCAGAGACTTGATTTTCATACAGAGAAAGTAATAAGTTGTGCAACACACCTCCGCCATACCTACATGCCCAAGGCACTTCCGCCATACCCACATGCCCAAGGCTCCTCCGCCATACCCACATGCCCAAGGCACCTCCGCCATACCCACATGCCCAAGGCTCCTCCGCCATACCCACATGCCCAAGGCTCCTCCGCCATACCCACATGCCCAAGGCACCTCCGCCATACCCACATGCCCAAGGCTCCTCCGCCATACCCACATGCCCAAGGCACTTCCGCCATACCCACATGCCCAAGGCACCTCCGCCATACCCACATGCCCAAGGCACCTCCGCCATACCCACATGCCCAAGGCTCCTCCGCCATACCCACATGCCCAAGGCTCCTCCGCCATACCCACATGCCCAAGGCACCTCCGCCATACCCACATTCCCAAGGCACCTCCGCTATACCCACATGCCCAAGGCACCTCTCACGTACCCACCTGTCCAGTCCACCTCTCCCGTACCCACATGCCCAACGCACCTCCGCCGTTCCCACATGCCCAACGCACCTCTGCCGTACCCATGTGCCCAAGGCACCTCTCCCTTGCCCACCTGTCCAGTCCACCTCTCCCGTTCCCACATGCCCAACGCACCTCCGCCGTTCCCACATGCCCAACGCACCTCCGCCGTTCCCACATGCCCAACGCACCTCCGCCGTTCCCACGTGCCCAACGCACCTCCGCCGTACCCACGTGCCCAAGGCACCTCTCCCTTACCCACCTGTCCAGTCCACCTCTCCCGTACCCACATGCCCAACGCACCTCCGCCGTACCCACATGCCCAACGCACCTCCGCCGTACCCACATGCCCAACGCACCTCCGCCGTACCCACATGCCCAACGCACCTCCGCCGTACCCACATGCCCAACGCACCTCCGCCGTACCCACATGCCCAACGCACCTCCGCCGTACCCACATGCCCAACGCACCTCCGCCGTACCCACATGCCCAACGCACCTCCGCCATACCCACATGCCCAACGCACCTCCGCCGTACCCACATGCCCAACGCGCCTCCTCCGTACCCACATGCCCAACGCGCCTCCTCCGTACCCACATGCCCAACGCGCCTCTCCCGTACCCACATGCCCAACGCGCCTCCGCCGTACCCACATGTCCAAAGTGCCTTCTCCATACCTACATTCCTGACGCACCTTCGCCATATGTGGATGACAATTGTCTTATTTTCTTCAGGACACCAAACGGATGACGTTTTTGGGCGTTAGTCTGAACTGAGCTTTATACACAATTAGTGCGCCTAATTCATCAAGTTGCTTTCACCAACAAGGCACGGCTATGCTCGCCCATCTATTTCATGAGAAGTTAGTCCAGAAATGTCCTCCAGTCACTGATAGCGGTGCACGGCACTTGTAAGATGCTCAGAATGGGCCTCTTCATAAATTAGTCGCACCCTACTCCACCATTAAGAATGGCGTCTACATCCCCAATGTGTTTTCGTACAGTTTTTTGAGCCAAAGTCAGAAGTGCATCCAGCAGTGGAAGTAGAAGTCTCTCCTTTTCTATCCACTTGTGACTTCAGCTCAAATAACTGCATTAAAAATGCTGCGTGTGTGAACTACCTCCAGGCCATGTGCACACAACGTCTTTTTCAGGTGTATTCCACCTGGAACCCGACAGAAAAAGCAACGCAAAAAAAATGAACATAGCGCACTGCAATGCAAAAATGACACCGCTGTGCACATGTTTGGTCTTTCGTTACGTCTTTTAATAACACGTTCATTCTTCGGCCAAGCATAGGGAAAAGATGAAGGTGGCAAAACCGCCAGCGAAGCCGCTAAAAGAAAAAAGACCACCGGCTTCATCCTGAAACAGCTTTGGCTACTCCAACAGCATCTTAAGGATGTGCACATATTTACAGTTTTTAAAATAATGTGTTCGTCACATTATAAGGGTGCAGTCCAGGCTTGGACTGGCCCACAAGAGAACAGGAGAATCCTCCGGTGGGCCCCTTTTATATGAGCAGTACTCGACATTATATACTTGAATCACTATGTGCAGACAGAGGCAGCATCTTATTCATTTAACAATCTACCCAGTTCATTGTTGTATAAATTTGTGATTGAGGATAATGTCACATTTGCATGTAGTTGAAAAGTGGGGCCCTGGAGTTGGTTACTGGTGGGCCCTTGGCACCCCAGTCCAACACTTTCACAGTCAGACGGCCGTTTAAATCTGACCGAGAACGGAAGACCATGCATGGACCGGCCGGCGGCTCTCCTTATCCTTGCATATCAGCTTCATGTATTTCTATGCAGCTGTCACACTCAGGTGGGTAGAGCTGCCGGCCAGTCCATGCATGGTCGTCTGTTCTCGGTTCGATTTATACGGCCGTCTGACTGCGCCCTAACCCACAGCAACTGAAGAAAGAAAAAAAAGAAATGTAAGGCAATTATTTAAATAAAACAGGACCCCCCCCCCCTCTCAAATTTTTACAATACATGGTGTGGGTGAAATCATCCTTGGACTTCCTCCATATCCAATTTTTTAACACTTTTTTTGGTTTGTAAAAATGACTTGAATTTCATGCAGTTCTTTTAACAAGCTTTTTTTTTTTCCTTTTGGGTCATTCAGATGTTTTCGCTTTTTTTCCTATACACAGGTAGATGTACAATGCACCATACCTGGAGCCTGCTGTGTTTTCAAAGATGATAAAAACGGAGAAATGCATCAAGCGAAGCCACAAAAAGACGCACGGTCTGTAGTGCTCATCATAGTTCCATACTGAATGTCAGATAATAATAAAAAAAAAAGTCAGGAAAAACTGAATTGTTGGCATATTCCACAAAAACTCTTTATGTGAAGGCATCCTCATAGGGAATTCCACTTTGGTACAGTATGGACTGTCAGTCCAAAAAGATGAAGAAAGATGAAAAAAATTCCTTGTGAGCAGCGTCCCTCCATCCTGACCGCAAGATCTGGGGAAATGCATCCGGGCGCCCAGTAGAAGCGCTGCAATCTGGGAAAAATAGCTGGATTTTAGGGTTTGTTCACACATTCAGAAAAATCTGCTGTAAATACTGATGTATTGGCAGGAAAAACATAGCATAAAATACATTTGTTTTTTATGCGTTTTCCCCACTCATTAGTCTGGGTGAAATCTGCAGCAAAAACGCTCAAAGAATTAACATTCTGAAGATGTAAATCTGTAAGGAGAAAAATAACCAACGTGTGGATGAGAGTTCAAGACTCTTATTCACTTTGCTGGAACTTGGAAATCCTTCTGGTTTGTGACAAATCTGCACAGAAAAAAATGCAAAAAAAACGTAACTTGTGCACAGGCCCTTAACTACGAACAAAGGAAAATGGGGATCGGTAAAAATATTGATCACAATTGGATTCCAGTTCTGCCAAAACAAGTTTTCCCCCTTTTACAATAACTTTTCACGATCACTTTGCAGCCTCATTTGGGGGTATTCTCCCCACCTTCCATGCCCCCCACTAAACGCTCTGTTTTATATTGGCTGTATTTATTTTTGCAGACGGTCGCACAGCATTTCCCCCTCTGGCTGTCAGACCTGGTGGTCACTGGAGAAGTTCAACCTTGTAACCTTTAATTATGGCCATTTCTGACCTATTGACTGCCTCACACTCCTATTAGATCTAGACACATGGATGGGAGATTTGGGGGGTATCTCGCCGTCCTCACTACAAGAAGGGGTTAAGGTTTTCTGTAGTAGGCAGCGACCTGTGAGTATATGGTCATGTGTCCAGAGCAATCTATTAACCAAATTTTAGACATAATGGAAATAAATTTGATTTTTAACTTGTGGTCTTGAATTATATCAAATCTTACTCTCCAATCACATCCAGAGCTGCATTCACGTCAGGTGAGGTATGCAACCGGAGCTCTGATAGCCGTTAATCAACCTCCGATTTACTAAATGCAAGCTGATTGGTGGTTGTTTAATGGCCGACCACAATTCTATGTGCACAGAACAATCGTTAATACAATTGTTCTGTGCACATAGAATATCATTGTTCTCGGCAGCACACTTACTCTTCACACAGGACGATGTGCTGCCGAGAAGAAAGATTTTTTAAGCCGGACAAAAAAATAGTTTCACCCGATGAACAAGCATTTTGTTTGTTCGTTGGCTATTAATCAGACCAAGAATGCTAGGAACACCTGTTAGCCGATCATTGCCCAGTGTAAATATCCCCCAAATTGAGCTGTGAGGTGAAGGAACATGACCACTGGGCAGCTCTCAGAAAAGCACTAATACCACACGGTCTGCTGAAAAATCTGTGTATCTAACCCTAACGTGTGATACTGTCTGCGAACCCAGTGTATCTAATCCTACCATATGTGATACTCTCTGCTGAGCAGTGTATCTAACACTACCATGTGTGATACTGTCTGCTGAGCCGTGTATCTAATCCCACCATGTGTGATACTGTCTGCTGAGCCGTGTATCTAATCCTATCCTGTGTGATACTGTCTGCTGAGCTGTGTATCTAATCCTATCCTGCGTGTTACTGTCTGCTGAGCAGTGTATCTAATCCTATCCTGTGTGATACTGTCTGCTGAGCTGTGTATCTAATCCTATCCTGCGTGTTACTGTCTGCTGAGCTGTGTATCTAATCCTATCCCACGTGTTACTGTCTGCTGAGCAGTGTATCTAATCCTATCCCACGTGTTACTGTCTGCTGAGCCGTGTATCTAATCCTATCCTGTGTGATACTGTCTGCTGAACTGTGTATCTAACTCTTCCATGTGTGATACTGTCTGCTGAGCCGTGTATCTAATCCTACCATGTGTGATACTGTCTGCTGAGCCGTGTATCTAACTCTTCCATGTGTGATACTGTCTGCTGAGCCGTGTATCTAACTCTTCCATGTGTGATACTGTCTGCTGAGCCGTGTATCTAACTCTTCCATGTGTGATACTGTCTGCTGAGCCGTGTATCTAATCCTACCATGTGTGATACTGCCTGCTGAGCTGGGTATCTAATCCTATCCTGTGTGATACTGTCTGCTGAGCTGTGTATCTAATCCTATCCCGCGTGTTACTGTCTGCTGAGCCGTGTATCTAATCCTACCATATGTGATACTGTCTGCTGAGCCGTGTATCTAATCCTACCATGTGTGATACTGTCTCCTGAGCCGTGTATCTAATCCTACCATATGTGATACTGTCTTCTGAGCCGTGTATCTAATCCTACCATGTGTGATACTGTCTGCTGAGCCGTGTATCTAATCCTACCATATGTGATACTGTCTGCTGAGCCGTGTATCTAATCCTACCATGTGTGATACTGTCTCCTGAGCCGTGTATCTAATCCTACCATATGTGATACTGTCTTCTGAGCCGTGTATCTAATCCTACCATGTGTGATACTGTCTGCTGAGCCGTGTATCTAACTCTTCCATGTGTGATACTGTCTGCTGAGCCGTGTATCTAATCCTATCCCGTGTGTTACTGTCTGCTGAGCAGTGTATCTAATCCTATCCCACGTGTTACTGTCTGCTGAGCAGTGTATCTAATCCTATCCTGTGTGATACTGTCTGCTGAGCTGTGTATCTAATCCTATCCTGCGTGTTACTGTCTGCTGAGCAGTGTATCTAATCCTATCCTGTGTGATACTGTCTGCTGAGCCGTGTATCTAATCCTACCATGTGTGATACTGTCTGCTGAGCTGTGTATCTAATCCTATCCTGTGTGATACTGTCTGCTGAGCAGTGTATCTAATCCTATCCTGTGTGATACTGTCTGCTGAGCTGTGTATCTAATCCTACCATGTGTGATACTGTCTGCTGAGCTGTGTATCTAATCCTATCCTGTGTGATACTGTCTGCTGAGCCGTGTATCTAATCCTACCATGTGTGATACTGTCTGCTGAGCTGTGTATCTAATCCTATCCTGTGTGATACTGTCTGCTGAGCTGTGTATCTAATCCTACCATGTGTGATACTGTCTGCTGAGCCGTGTATCTAATCCTACCATGTGTGATACTGTCTGCTGAGCTGTGTATCTAATCCTATCCTGTGTGATACTGTCTGCTGAGCTGAGTATCTAATCCTACCATGTGTGATACTGTCTGCTGAGCTGTGTATCTAATCCTACCATGTGTGATACTGTCTGCTGAGCCGTGTATCTAATCCTACCATGTGTGATACTGTCTGCTGAGCTGTGTATCTAATCCTATCCTGTGTGATACTGTCTGCTGAGCTGTGTATCTAATCCTATCCTGTGTGATACTGTCTGCTGAGCTGTGTATCTAATCCTACCATGTGTGATACTGTCTGCTGAGCTGTGTATCTAATCCTATCCCGTGTGATACTGTCTGCTGAGCTGTGTATCTAACCCTACCATATGTGATACTCTCTGCTGAGCAGTGTATCTAATCCTACCATGTGTGATACTGTCTGCTGAGCCGTGTATCTAATCCTACCATGTGTGATACTGTCTGCTGAGCCGTGTATCTAACTGTTCCATGTGTGATACTGTCTACTGAGCCGTGTATCTAAGCCTACCATGTGTGATACTGTCTGCTGAGCCGTGTATCTAATCCTACCATGGGTGATACTGTCTGCTGAGCTGTGTATCTAATCCTATCCTGAGTGATACTGTCTGCTGATCTGTATCTAATCCTATCCTGTGTGATACTGTCTGCTGAGCTTTGTATCTAATCCTGTCCTGTGTGATACTGTCTGCTGAGCTGTGTATCTAATCCTATCCTGTGTGATACTGTCTGCTGAGCTGTGTATCTAATCCTGTCCTGTGTGATACTGTCTGCTGAGCTGTGTATCTAATCCTACCATGTGTGATACTTTCTGCTGAGCCGTGTATCTAATCCTACCATATGTGATACTGTCCTCTGAGCCGTGTATCTAATCCTCTCCTGTGTGATACTGTCCTCTGAGCCGTGTATCTAATCCTCTCCTGTGTGATACTGTCCTCTGAGCCGTGTATCTAATCCTATGGTGTACACTACACCATGTCTCTCATTACGTGACCGATTTATAGAATAATGTACAGCTGACGATTTGTGACAGTGTTACAGGGACGGACATACAATTGGTGCAGTCACATAGGCCACTACCCCCAGACACAGAGGGGGCATTATGAGGAGCACAGGAGCCCCCTCTGCCTGTTTCGCCCCCCCCCCCCCCCCCCGGTGAACGCTTTGGTCCGTATTCACTTTTGCAAGATTCGATGCTGATAAATGCGACATCTTCACGCGGACCTGACGCGCTTTCAGCCGTTTCTCTACATTTGATGATATCTGTGATACTCCTCTCCGCACATTGCCCCCAGTTTTGGACGATGTTTTATTCAGACCATAAATCCTTATGAACGGTTTAGGGAACTTGGCGTTTGGGGGATTAATCCGCTGTGGCCGTGAAGAGGTTAAGTCCGTCTCCCCCCCAGGTTTGGAGCCTTCTGTAAATAAGCTGTTCCCCTCTCCTGGTGTCTTTGGTATATTTGTCTTTCTATCATTTTGGATCTGTGTCTGTGTAAATAAATGCCCCCCTCCTCCCTGCGCTCTATGGTTGGGTGCAAACTACCCCAGAGTGGCCCCATGCGAGGCCTGCAGCCTTCACCGCCATGTGGAACAGTTCTGCAGCGAGCTGGTCATCCCCGGGTGTTTATATAGAAGCTGGCAGGCCTCAATGAAGACCTCCCTCAGTTTGTTAAGGTTCCTGTCTGCCTCTCATCCCTCCACCAGCCTGAGAGACGTTGTTCACACACGTTCCTGCAGACGGTGCCAGATGGGGGGCTAATCGTCCTGCTGCGGACCCAAAAAAACCCTGGCTTCCATCATATGTACCCAAAAAATAATGCAAAATTTCCTAATAAAAAGGACGCCAATAAAAATAGCCTGCCATCCTCATTAAATCAACGGGGGGTCCGCCAGGTGCCAATGAGGGGGTCCATCCTGTGATGGATCCGTTACAGAACTTTGCACCTGTCAACAGAATTTTTAACGCAAATTTGACAAAATTCAACACAATCCGAAAGAAGAAGAAGAGATCTACGCGTTAAACTCGGGAGAGAATTCTATACATTGTCACGACCCCTCAGCTATTGAAAGTAGACAGCGAGGACAGGTATTTAGTCAAAGTTTTCATTCACTGACAGCAAACAGCATTATTGAAAGTGGCGAGGGGAAAATGATCATTACCAGTTTGCGAGAAAAAAAAAGTTGCAAATTTTGGCGCAATCAATTGTGATTATTTTTTTTTTACACTTTTCTAAAACCTGAGTGCAGTTTACCAAAGTGTCGCAGCCTCCAGCAACCCGACAAAATGTGCTATAGTTTACACCAGACTGGCGTAGATTTGTTTTTTTCTGGTATATAAAATAAAAAAAAAAGTACATCCATCTGAAGCATCCTAAACATCCGAGGGTTAACCTTAAAGGGGTTGTCCAGACATAGAGTGATTGCAGACTTGTGAATCCTCACATTGCGCGCACTGCGAGGATTCTTCAGCGCCAGGAGTGTGCGGTCATTTGACTGCAAGTGTGTGATTTGCATACAAGCGGTCATGTGCCGACTAGACGTGCACAGCCTCGCTCAATGCAAATGTATTGAGCAAGGCCACACATGTCTAGTCGGAATGTGTCCGGAAGTATGCAAATCACATGCTTGCAGTCACATGATCACGTGCTCCCGGAGAATCCTCGCAGTGTGCGCGATACGAAGATTCACAAGTCGGCGGTTGGTTACATAGTGACTGCAGACTTGGACTAGTCTCGCAGGGTTGGGGAAGGAGGGGTCGTTCCGCCTCATTTGTGATTCATTTCCAGGTTTTCATCTTTTCGTTTTCCATATTTCAGAGGGTGAAGCTGCAGCTCTGATCCCATCCTCCATGTGACTCATAATGGATTCTGGTGACTTATAAAGCAATGTCCCCACGATCAGGATATAGCAGCGTTTTGTAAGCAGCGTATTTTCATTGTGTCCGATCACACAGGTAACTCCGCATGTGTTCATTGAATAATGCGGAGTCACCGCACCATATACATTCTATTGAGGAAACTGACATGCTGCCGCCGCGCCGCCGGTGAGTTTATGCGGTGGCAAATACAAGCACAGTGGGCATGGGGTTTCCATAGATCCATCTACTGTGCAACCCAGGAGATCTGCGTCCAAAACGCTACTATTACGAATCGTGGGCACATAGCCTAAGGCAGCCACCCGACAGCTTCTCCTGTATATACCGGGATGTGACAGACGCACAGTACCACTTCTCTTGTATATACCGGGATGTGAAGGACACACAGTACCACTTCTCTTGTATATACCGGGATGTGACAGACGCACAGTACCACTTCTCTTGTATATACCGGGATGTGAAGGACGCACAGTACCACTTCTCTTGTATATACCGGGATGTGACGGACGCACAGTACCACTTGTCTTGTATATACCGGGATGTCATGAACACACAGTACCACTTGTCTTGTATATACCGGGATGTCATGAACACACAGTACCACTTGTCTTGTATATACCGGGATGTGATGGACGCACAGTACCACTTGTCTTGTATATACCGGGATGTGATGGACACACAGTACCACTTCTCTTGTATATACCGGGATGTGATGGACGCACAGTACCACTTCTCTTGTATATACCGAGATGTGAAGGACGCACAGCACCACTTGTCTTGTATATACCGGGATGTTACAGACGCACAGAACCACTTCTCCTGTATATACCGGGATGTGAAGGACGCACAGTACCACTTCTCTTGTATATACCGGGATGTGATGGACGCACAGTACCATTTGTCTTGTATATACGGGGATGTGATGGACGCACAGTACCACTTCTCTTGTATATACCGGGATGTGATGGATGCACAGTACCACTTCTCTTGTATATACCGGGATGTGATGGACGCACAGTACCACTTCTCTTGTATATACCGGGATGTGATGGACGCACAGTACAAATTGTCTTGTATATACGGGGATGTGATGGACGCACAGTACCACTTCTCTTGTATATACCGGGATGTGATGGACGCAAAGTACCACTTCTCTTGTATATACCGGGATGTGAAGGACACACAGTACCACTTCTCTTGTATATAGCGGGATGTGATGGACGCACAGTACCACTTGTCTTGTATATACCGGGATGTGATGGACGCACAGTACCACTTCTCTTGTATATACCGGGATGTGATGGACGCAAAGTACCACTTCTCTTGTATATACCGGGATGTGAAGGACACACAGTACCACTTCTCTTGTATATAGCGGGATGTGATGGACGCACAGTACCACTTGTCTTGTATATACCGGGATGTGATGGACGCACAGTACCACTTCTCTTGTATATACTGGGATGTGATGGACACACAGTACCTCTTCTCTCACCCTCTGTGCTGGGGTGTGACGTGTATACAGCAGTGTCGGAGTGCTGTGGGTGGCGGAGAACATGCTCTGGTCAGCAGAGTTTAACCACTAATGCCAACTCCATCCTCTCGAATAAAAATAGGAGCCGCTCCACAGACACTTTACAGCTGAGCCGAAAATAAAAGCACAAATGACAGGATCCGGGGCCTGAGCGAGCATTCCTCCATGTGTGGTGTCCTGTTCGTCCTGTTCCGGCTCAGTCCCATTATTCTGTATGGATGACTATGTGGGGCCATTATTATGTATGGAGGACTATATGGGGCCCATTATCCCATTATTCTGCATGGAGGACTATGTGGGGCCCATTATTCTGCATGGAGGACTATGTGGGGCCATTACACTGTATGGAGGACTATGTGGGGCCATTATACTGTATGGAGGACTATGTGGGGCCATTATTCTGTATGGGGAACTATGTGGGGCTCATTATTCTGTATGGAGGAGTATGTGGGGCCCATTATTCTGTATGGAGGACTATGTGGGGCCCATTATACTGTATGGAGGACTATGTGGGGCCATTATTCTGTATGGAGGACTATGTGGGGCCCATTATACTGTATGGAGGACTATGTGGGGCCATTATACTGTATGGAGTACTATGTGGTGCCCATTATTCTGTATGGAGGACTATGTGGAGCCCATTATTCTGTATGGAGGACTATGTGGGGCCCATTATTCTGAATGGAGGACTATGTGGGGCCCATTATTCTGTATGGAGGACTATGTGGGGCCCATTATTCTGAATGGAGGACTATGTGGGGCCCATTATTCTGAATGGAGGACTATGTGGGGCCCATTATTCTGTATGGAGGACTATGTGGGGCCCATTATTCTGAATGGAGGACTATGTGGGGCCCATTATACTGTACGGAGGACTATGTGGGGCCCATTATTCTGTATGGAGGACTATGTGGGGCCCATTATTCTGAATGGAGGACTATGTGGGGCCCATTATTCTGAATGGAGGACTATGTGGGGCCATTATTATGTATGGAGGACTATATGGGGCCCATTATCCCATTATTCTGTATGGAGGACTATGTGGGGCCCATTATTCTGTATGGATGACTATGTGGGGCCCATTATTCTGTATGGAGGACTATGTGGGGCCATTATACTGTATGGAGGACTATGTGGGGCCCATTATACTGTATGGAGGACTATGTGGGGCCATTATACTGTATGGAGTACTATGTGGTGCCCATTATTCTGTATGGAGGACTATGTGGGGCCCATTATACTGTATGGAGGACTATGTGGGGCCATTATACTGTATGGAGTACTATGTGGTGCCCATTATTCTGTATGGAGGACTATGTGGGGCCCATTATACTGTATGGAGGACTATGTGGGGCCCATTATACTGTATGGAGTACTATGTGGTGCCCATTATTCTGTATGGAGGACTATGTGGGGCCCATTATACTGTATGGAGTACTATGTGGTGCCCATTATTCTGTATGGAGGACTATGTGGTGCCCATTATTCTGTATGGAGGACTATGTGGGGCCCATTATACTGTATGGAGGACTATGTGGGGCCCATTATACTGTATGGAGGACTATGTGGGGCCCATTATACTGTATGGAGGACTATGTGGGGCCATTATACTGTATGGAGTACTATGTGGTGCCCATTATTCTGTATGGAGGACTATGTGGAGCCCATTATTCTGTATGGAGGACTATGTGGGGCCCATTATTCTGAATGGAGGACTATGTGGGGCCCATTATTCTGTATGGAGGACTATGTGGGGCCCATTATTCTGAATGGAGGACTATGTGGGGCCCATTATTCTGAATGGAGGACTATGTGGGGCCCATTATTCTGTATGGAGGACTATGTGGGGCCCATTATTCTGAATGGAGGACTATGTGGGGCCCATTATACTGTACGGAGGACTATGTGGGGCCCATTATTCTGTATGGAGGACTATGTGGGGCCCATTATTCTGAATGGAGGACTATGTGGGGCCATTATTATGTATGGAGGACTATATGGGGCCCATTATCCCATTATTCTGTATGGAGGACTATGTGGGGCCCATTATTCTGTATGGAGGACTATGTGGGGCCCATTATTCTGTATGGAGGACTATGTGGGGCCCATTATTCTGTATGGAGGACTATGTGGGGCCCATTATTCTGAATGGAGGACTATGTGGGGCCATTATTCTGTATGGAGGACTATGTGGGGCCCATTATTCTGAATGGAGGACTATGTGGGGCCCATTATTCTGAATGGAGGACTATGTGGGGCCCATTATTCTGTATGGAGGACTATGTGGGGCCCATTATTCTGAATGGAGGACTATGTGGGGCCCATTATACTGTACGGAGGACTATGTGGGGCCCATTATTCTGTATGGAGGACTATGTGGGGCCCATTATTCTAAATGGAGGACTATGTGGGGCCATTATTATGTATGGAGGACTATATGGGGCCCATTATCCCATTATTCTGTATGGAGGACTATGTGGGGCCCATTATTCTGTATGGAGGACTATGTGGGGCCCATTATTCTGTATGGAGGACTATGTGGGGCCCATTATTCTGTATGGAGGACTATGTGGGGCCCATTATTCTGAATGGAGGACTATGTGGGGCCATTATTATGTATGGAGGACTATATGGAGCCCATTATCCCATTATTCTGTATGGAGGACTATGTGGGGCCCATTATTCTGTATGGAGGACTATGTGGGGCCATTATACTGTATGGAGGACTATGTGGGGCCATTATACTGTATGGAGGACTATGTGGGGCCATTATTCTGTATGGAGAACTATGTGGGGCTCATTATTCTGTATGGAGGACTATGTGGGGCCCATTATTCTGTATGGAGGACTATGTGGGGCCCATTATACTGTATGGAGGACTATGTGGGGCCATTATTCTGTATGGAGGACTATGTGGGGCCCATTATTCTGAATGGAGGACTATGTGGGGCCCATTATTCTGTATGGAGGACTATGTGGGGCCCATTATTCTGAATGGAGGACTATGTGGGGCCCATTATACTGTATGGAGGACTATGTGGGGCCCATTATTCTGTATGGAGGACTATGTGGGGCCCATTATTCTGAATGGAGGACTATGTGGGGCCCATTATTCTGTATGGAGGACTATGTGGGGCCCATTATTCTGAATGAAGGACTATGTGGGGCCCATTATTCTGAATGGAGGACTATGTGGGGCCCATTATACTGTACGGAGGACTATGTGGGGCCCATTATTCTGTATGGAGGACTATGTGGGGCCCATTATTCTGTATGGAGGACTATGTGGGGCCCATTATTCTGTATGGAGGACTATGTGGGGCCCATTATTCTGTATGGAGGACTATGTGGGGCCCATTATACTGTACGGAGGACTATGTGGGGCCCATTATACTGTATGGAGCACTATGTGGGGTCCATTATACTATATGGAGGACTATGTGGGGTCCATTATACTATATGGAGGACTATGTGGGGCCCATTATTCTGTATGGAGGACTATGTGGGGCCCATTATTCTGTATGGAGGACTATGTGGGCCCATTATTCTGTATGGAGGACTATGTGGTGCCCATTATTCTGTATGGAGGACTATGTGGTGCCCATTATTCTGTATGGAGGACTATGTGGGGCCCATTATTCTGTATGGAGGACTATGTGGGCCCATTATTCTGTATGGAGGACTATGTGGTGCCCATTATTCTGTATGGAGGACTATGTGGGGCCCATTATTCTGAATGGAGGACTATGTGGGGCCCATTATACTGTACGGAGGACTATGTGGGGCCCATTATTCTGTATGGAGGACTATGTGGGGCCCATTATTCTGTATGGAGGACTATGTGGGGCCCATTATTCTGTATGGAGGACTATGTGGGGCCCATTATTCTGTATGGAGGACTATGTGGGGCCCATTATACTGTACGGAGGACTATGTGGGGCCCATTATACTGTATGGAGCACTATGTGGGGTCCATTATACTATATGGAGGACTATGTGGGGTCCATTATACTATATGGAGGACTATGTGGGGCCCATTATTCTGTATGGAGGACTATGTGGGGCCCATTATTCTGTATGGAGGACTATGTGGGCCCATTATTCTGTATGGAGGACTATGTGGTGCCCATTATTCTGTATGGAGGACTATGTGGTGCCCATTATTCTGTATGGAGGACTATGTGGGGCCCATTATTCTGTATGGAGGACTATGTGGGCCCATTATTCTGTATGGAGGACTATGTGGTGCCCATTATTCTGTATGGAGGACTATGTGGGGCCCATTATTCTGTTGACCCGCTGTGTGTTTGAGTTTGACATTCCTGATTTAGGGGTTCTGGTGCATTTCCTGAAATCATTTTGGGGTCTGCTCTTGGGTCGTCTGTATTAGTTTAGGGGGGTCTGAGATGATTTTGGAGTGTGGTCTGAAGGTTGTATTTAATTTAGGGGGTCCTGGTCTGGGGTCTGATTATTTAAGGGGTCTGGGGTCTCATTTATTTAGAAGTTTGTACTAAGGTCTTATTTATTTATCGGGTAAGGGATCTAATTGATTTAGAAGATCTGGTCTGTGGCCACTTTATTTAGGGGTGTGATCCACGGTCTCTATTTAAAGGTTTGGTCTGAAGTCTCATTTATTTCGGCAGTCTGGGGTCTCATTTATTTCAAGGTTTAGTCTGGGGTCTCTTTATTTAGGGTGTCTGGGGTCTCAATTATTTAAATGTTTAGCGTGGGGTCTCGTTAGGCGGTCTGGTCTGGCATTTAATTTATTTAGAGGTTTAGTATGGAGTCTCTTTATTTAGAAGTTTAGTCTGGGGTCTCTTTATTTAGGGGGTCTGGTGTGAGGTCTAATTTATTTTGAGATTTAGTCTGGGGTCTCTTTATTTAGAGATTTAGTCCGGAGTCTCTTTATTTAGGGTCTGGTCCAGGGTCTCATTTATTTAGAGGTTTAGTCTGGGGTCTCTATTTTTAAGGGTCTGGTCTGAGGTATCATTTATTTAGAGGTTTAGTCTGGGGTCTCTTTATTTAGGTGGTCTGGGGTCTCATTTATTTAGAGGTTTAGTTTGAGCTCTCTTTATTAAGGCAGTCTGTTCTGGGGTCTCTATTTATTTACAGGGTCAAGTCAAAATTATTTAGAGGTTCAGTTTGGGGTCTATTTTCAATTTGATGGTCTGGGGTCTTATTTATTTAGTGGTTTCGTTTGGGGTCCCTACTTATTTAGAGGGTCTGGTGTGGGCTTTGATTTATTTCGATGGTCCGGGGTCTTATGTCTCATTTATTTAAAGGTTTGGTCAGGGGTTTCTGTTCATTTAGGGGGTCTCGTGTGGGCTGTGTTAAAGGGGATGTGCGGGGAAAACAAGTCTATCCACACAGATAGGTGATATTCTGTTGATCGATGGGGGTCCGTCCACTGGGGCCAGCACTGATATTCAGAACAGGGAGCTGTTATCCCTCCACCACCGCTTCATGCATTCCCTGTGATTTTTATGGCAGCCCCATAAGGAATAAGGCTGGTCGGACGTCCATTTTGTAACTGAGGTAAAAGTCCCCCATTCTGCAGATGGATGCAGGTCCCAGCGGTCGGACCCCACAAATCAAGAAGCTATCATTTAATTTTGGGACAGGTAATAACCAACCCCTTTAATTTTGATATCTGCTCTTGGGATGGTCTGGGGCATGATTTATTTAGGACCGCACCAGAGGAGCCATGTCTGGGCATATATACAGGCATGGAGGCTGAGGTGAATGATTTGGAGGCGCATTATGGTTACACCTCTGCTGCCTGATATAACATTAATAACACCAGAGCTATCTGCAGCAGGCAATAGCCGTCAGCATTTGACGTTTCGCCGCAAGCAATCCCGCTCTTTATATGACCCCTCATGGACAGTGATGTTTCTTATTGGCTGTTATAACTGTCAGTCATCCTATGCTTTCTCCCTATTGGTTACTTTTCCTTGTCTGAGCGGGACTCTCCCCTATTGGCTGCACACTGCGCAGGGGGTGTGGTCTGCTCGGGAGAGGTTAGGCTGGTCTTTGTAGTTCAGTTGGTGTTATTTTAGTGTTGCAGGATTAATATTCGACTACCTTTCCCATCATGCCTCACTGCTGACCGACTGTCAGATTTACAACCTAGGATCCAGGAAAGGTGAGTGAGAAGGAAGAGTCGTGGCTGCTAAAATCTGTTATATATCCAGAGGCAAAATGCTGCTGAGTCAGTGTATCTGAGCCTGTCTATTGAGTTACTGTCTGTATCTAATCCCATCATGTGCAATACTCTCTGTTGAGCTGTGGTATCTAATCCTATCCTGTGTGATACTGTCTGCTGAGCCGTGTATCTAATCCTGTCCTGTGTGATACTGTCTGCTGAGCTGTGTATCTAATCCTATCCTGTGTGATACTGTCTGCTGAGCTGGGTATCTAATCCTATCCTGTGTGATACTGTCTGCTGAGCCGTGTATCTAATCCTATCCTGTGTGATACTGTCTGCTGAGCTGTGTATCTAATCCTATCCTGTGTGATACTGTCTGCTGAGCTGTGTATCTAATCCTATCCTGTGTGATACTGTCTGCTGAGCTGTGCATCTAATCCTATCCTGTGTGATACTGTCTGCTGAGCTGTGTATCTAATCCTATCCTGTGTGATACTGTCTGCTGAGCCATGTATCTAATCCTGTCCTGTGTGGTACTGGCTGCTGAGCTGTGTATCTAATCCTGTCCTGTGTGGTACTGTCTGCTGAGCTGTGTATCTAATCCTGTCCTGTGGTACTGTTTACTGAGCTGTGTATCTAATCCTGTCCTGTGTGGTACTGTCTGCTGAGCTGTGTATCTAATCCTGTCCTGTGGTACTGTTTACTGAGCTGTGTATCTAATCCTGTCCTGTGTGATACTGTCTGCTGAGCCATGTATCTAATCCTGTCCTGTGTGGTACTGGCTGCTGAGCTGTGTATCTAATCCTGTCCTGTGTGGTACCGTGTTGCGCTTTGGACGCTGCCGCTGCTTCATTATTAAGTGCGGAATCAAAGTTTTTCTGTAAAAAAAAACACATTAAAAACGTGGCTTCACATCTGCACCAAAAACACATTAAATAAGAGGGAAAAGGCATCAAAACCCCACAACAAAAATGTAATAATCAGAGAAAACATTCAGCTTAAAAGAAGAGAAAAAAACCCCGCAGCACTTACACTATGTGTGAACATGGCCTAAAAGGACTTTTTTTTTATTTGGGTGGGATAATTCTTATTCTTGGCCCCCGAGCAGAGACATCTTCCCTTTCCCTGCGTGGACCGCGGTGTCTTTTTTTGTGAAGGATGCACGCGGTACAGGGGGGAGGATGCGTGCGGTACAGGGGGGTAGGATGCACGCTGTACAGGGGCGTAGGATGCGTGCGGTACAGGGTCGTGGGATGCACGCGGTACGGGGGCATAGGATGCACGCGGTACAGGGGGGGAGGATGCGCGCGATACAGGGGGGGAGGATGCGCGCGATACAGGGGGGGAGGATGCTCGTGAAACAGTTGGGGAAGATGCTCGTGATACAGTTGGGGAAGATGCTCTCGATACAGGGGGGGGAGATGCGCGCGATACAGGGGTGTGGAGGATGCGTGCGGTACAGGGGTATGGAGGATGCGAGCATTATAGGGGGGTAAGGATGCTCGCGGTACAGGGGGGTTAGGATGTGAGCGGTACAGGGGGTAGGATGTGGGGGGGAGTATGCGCTCGGTACGGGGATATGGAGGATGCGAGCGTTATAGGGGGGAAGGATGCGAGCATTACAGGGGGGTTGGGGTGCGCGCGGTACAGGGGGGGAGGATGCGCGCGGTACAGGGGGGGAGGATGCGCGCGGTACAGGGGGGGAGGATGCGCGCGGTACAGGGGGGGAGGATGCGCGCGGTACAGGGGGGGAGGATGCGAGTGATACAAGGGTGGAGGATGCGTGCGATACAGGAGGGGTTAGGATGTGAGCGGTACAGGGGGTTAGGGTTAGGATGCGCGCGGTACAGGGGGGTAGGATGCGTGCGATACAGGGGGGTAGGATGCGCGCGATACAAGGGTGTGGAGGATGCACACTGTACAGGGGGGGATGCGCGCGGTACAGGGGGGTAGGATACGCATGGTACGGGGGGGTTAGGATGCGCACGGTACGGGGGGGGTTAGGATGCGCGCGATACAGGGGGGGCTGATGCGCGCGATACAGTGGGGGTGAGCGCAGTACAGGGAGGGAGGATGCACGCGGTACAGGGGGGCATGGATGCGAGCGGTATAGGGGGGTTAGGATGCACGCGGTATAGGAGGGTTAGGATGCGAGGGGGAGGATGCGTGGTACAGGGGGAGTTAGGGGGGGAGGAAGCGCGCGATACAGGGAGGGAGGATGCGCGTGGTACAGGGGTGTGGAGGATGCGCGCGGTACAGGGGGGTAGGATACGCACGGTACGGGGGGGTTAGGATGCGCGCGATACAGGGGGGAGGATACGCACGGTACGGGGGGGTTAGGATGCGTGCGATACAGGGGGGGGCTGATGCGCGCGATACAGGGGGGGGCTGATGCGCGCGATACAGGGGGGGGTGAGCGCAGTACAGGGAGGGAGGATGCACGCGGTACAGGGGGGCATGGATGCGAGCGGTATAGGGGGGGTTAGGATGCACGCGGTATAGGAGGGTTAGGATGCGAGGGGGAGGATGCGTGGTACAGGGGGAGTTAGGGGGGGAGGAAGCGCGCGATACAGGGAGGGAGGATGCGCGTGGTACAGGGGTGTGGAGGATGCGCGCGGTACAGGGGTGTGGAGGATGCGAGCGGTACAGGGGGGGTTAGGATGCGCGCGGTATAGGAGGGTTAGGATGCGAGGGGGAGGATGCACGTGGTACAGGGGGGGTTAGGATGCTCCTGATAGTGTGGGGGGAAGGATGCGCGTGGTACAGGGGGAGTTAGGATCCGCGTGGTACAGGGGGAGTTAGGAAGCGCGCGATACAGGGGGGTTAGGATGGGCGCGGTACAGGGGGGAGGATACACGCGGTACAGGGGGGAGGATACGCGCGGTACGGGGGGAGGATGCACGCGGTACGGGGGGTGAGGGTTAGGATGTGCGTGGTACAGGGGGGTAGGATGCGCGCGGTATAGGGGGGGAGGATGCGAGCAGTACAGGAGGGGATAGGATGCGTGTGGTACAGAGGGAGGGATGCGAGCGATGCAAAGGGGGAAGAATGCAGGCGGTACAGGAGGGGGTTAGGATGCGCACGATACAGTGGGGTGAAGGATGCGCGTGGTACAGGGGGAGTTAGGATGCGAGCGGTACAAGGGGGGAGGATGCGCGCTGTACAGGGGGGGGATGCGTGCGATACAAGGGTGGAGGATGAGAGCGGTACGAGGGGGTGGAGGATGCGTGCGATACAGGAGGGGTTAGGATGTGAGCTGTACAGGGGGAGGATGAGTACGGTACAGGGGGTTAGGATTAGGATGCGCGCGATACAGAGGGGAGGATGCGTACGGTACAGGGGGTTAGGGTTAGGATGCGCGCGATACAGAGGGGAGGATGCGCCCTATACAGGGGTGTGGAGGATGCACACTGTACAGGGGGGAATGTGCGCGGTACAGGGGGGTAGGATACGCACGGTACGGGGGGGTTAGGATACAGGGGGGGAGGATGCGCGCGATACGGGGGGGGTGAGCGCGGTACAGGGGTGTGGAGGATGCACGCGGTACAGGGGGGCATGGATGCGAGCGGTACAGGGGGGTTAGGATGCGCGCGATACAGAGGGGAGGATGCGTGCGGTACAGGGGGTTAGGGTTAGGATGCGCGCGATACAGAGGGGAGGATGCGTGCGGTACAGGGGGGTAGGATGCGCGCGATACAGGGGTGTGGAGGATGCGCACGGTACGGGGGGGTTAGGATGCGCACGGTACGGGGGGGTTGGGATGCGCACGATACAGGGGGGGAGGATACGCACGGTACGGGGGGGTTAGGATGCGCGCGATACAGGGGGGGAGGATACGCACGGTACGGGGGGGTTAGGATGCGCGCGATACAGGGGGGGAGGATACGCACGGTACGGGGGGGTTAGGATGCGCGCGATACAGGGGGGGAGGATACGCACGGTACGGGGGGGTTAGGATGCGCGCGATACAGGGGGGAGGATACGCACGGTACGGGGGGGTTAGGATGCGCGCGATACAGGGGGGGAGGATACGCACGGTACGGGGGGGTTAGGATGCGCGCGATACAGGGGGGAGGATACGCACGGTACGGGGGGGTTAGGATGCGCGCGATACAGGGGAGGAGGATGCGCGCGATATGGGGGGGATGAGCGCAGTACAGGGAGGGAGGATGCGTGCGGTACAGGGGTGTGGAGGATGCACGCGGTACAGGGGGGCATGGATGCGAGCAGTACTGGGGGGGTTAGGATGCACGTGGTACAGGGGGGAGGATGAGTGGTACAGGGGGGGTTAGGATGCGCATGATAGTGTGGGGGGAAGGATGCACGTGGTACAGGGGGAGTTAGGGGGGGAGGATGCGCGCGGTACAGGGGTGTGGAGGATGCGCGTGGTACAGGGGTGTGGAGGATGCGCGCGGTACAGGGGTGTGAAGGATGCGAGCGGTACAGGGGGGGTTAGGATGCCCGCGGTATAGGAGGGTTAGGATGCGAGGGGGAGGATGAGCGGTACAGGGGGGAGGATGAGCGGTACAGGGGGTGTTAGGATGTGCATGATAGTGTGGGGGGAAGGATGCGCGTGGTACAGGGGGAGTTAGGATGCGCGCGGTACAGGGGGGAGGATGCGCGGTACAGGGGGTTAGGATGTGCGCGGTACAAGGGGTTAGGATGCGCGCGGTACAGGGGGGAGGATACGCGCGGTACGGGGGAGGATGCACGCGGTACGGGGGGTGAGGGTTAGGATGTGCGTGGTACAGGGGGGTAGGATGCGCGCGGTATAGGGGGGGAGGATGCGAGCGGTACAGGAGGGGTTAGGATGCGTGTGGTACAGAGGGAGGGATGCGAGCGATGCAAAGGGGGAAGAATGCAGGCGGTATAGGGGGGGATGAGCGGTACAGGGGGGGTTAGGATGCGCACGATACAGTGGGGTGAAGGATGCGCGTGGTACAGGGGGAGTTAGGATGCGAGCGGTACGGGGGGAGGATACGCGTGGTACAAGGGGGGAGGATGCATACGATAAGAGGGGTTAGGATGCGCGTGGTACGGGGGGGAAGGATGCGAGCGATGCAGGGGAGAAGAATGCGAGCGGTACAGGAGGGGTTAGGATGTTCGCGGTACGGGGGGGATGAGCGGTACAGGGGGTGTTAGGATGCACGCGGTACAGGGGTTGGAGGATGCTTGTGTTACAGAGGGGAGTTAGGATGCGAGCGGTACGGAGGGGGGATGCGCGCGGTACAGGGGTTGGAGGATGCTTGTGTTACAGAGGGGAGTTAGGATGCGAGCGGTACGGAGGGGGGATGCGAGCGATACAGGGGGGGAGGATGCGCGCGGTACAGGGAGGGAGGATGCGCGCGGTACAGGGGGGGAAGGATGCGAGCGGTACAGGGGGGTTAGGATGCGTGCGGTATAGGAGGGTTAGGATGCGAGGGGGAGGATGCGCGTGGTACAGGGGGGAGGATGAGCGGTACAGGGGGGGTTAGGATGCACATGATAGTGTGGGTGGAAGGATGTGCGCGGTACAGGGGGGTTAGGATGCGCGCGGTACAGGGGGGTTAGGATGCACGCGGTGCAGCGGGGGAGGATGCGCGCGGTACGGAGGGGAGGATGCACGCGGTACGGTGGGTGAGGGTTAGGATGTGCGTGGTACAGGGGGGGGAGATGCGCGCGGTACAGGGGGTAGGATGTGCGCGGTATAGGGGGGAGGATGCGAGCGGTACCGGAGGAGTTGGGATGCGGGCGGTACAGGGGGGGTTAGGATGCGCACGATACAGTGGGGTGAAGGATGCGCGTGGTACAGGGGGAGTTAGGATGCGAGCGGTACGGGGGGGAAGGATGCATACGATAAGAGGGGTTAGGATGCGTGTGGTACGGGGGGGAAGGATGCGAGCGATGCAGGGGGGAAGAATGCGGGCGGTACAGGAGGGGTTAGGATGCGCGCGGTACAGGGGGGGTTAGGATGCTCGCGGTACAGGGATTGAAGGATGCTTGTGTTACAGGGGGAGTTAGGATGCGCGCGATACAGGGGGGGAGAATGCGCGTTTCAGGGGGGAAGCCGCTCGGTGCATTGTATACACCCGGCCGTCTGTGTTTAGACTATATCTATCAATGTCTGAGTGTATAGAAGAGCGCGGCCAGCACCGGCTATAGAGGGTCACATAATGGGCCGAGGCCGGAAACGCGGAACCTGCGCTCAGCGGAGTGTTAGGCTTTATATTATGTCCCACTCTGTACAGGATTAGATGCACAGCTCAGCAGACGGTATCACACAGGAGAGGATTAGATACACAGCTCAGCAGACAGTATCACACAGGATAGGATTAGATACACAGCTCAGCAGACAGTATCACACAGGACAGGATTAGATACACGGCTCAGCAGACAGTATCACACAGGATAGGATTAGATACACAGCTCAGCAGACAGTATCACACAGGATAGGATTAGATGCACAGCTCAGCAGACGGTATCACGCAGGATAGGATTAGATACACAGCTCAGCAGACAGTATCACACAGGATAGGATTAGATACACAGCTCAGCAGACAGTATCATACAGGATAGGATTAGATACACAGCTCAGCAGACAGTATCACACAGGATAGGATTAGATACACTGGCTGAGCAGACAGTATCACACAGGATAGGATTAGATACACAGCTCAGCAGACAGTATCACACAGGATAGGATTAGATACACAGCTCAGCAGCCGGTATCACACAGGATAGGATTAGATACACAGCTCAGCAGACAGTATCACACAGGATAGGATTAGATACACAGCTCAGCAGACAGTATCACACCTGATAGGATTAGATACAGTAGCTCAGCAGGGTACGTGGTTTCCGCGCTGTGTGACTTGGTGATGATGAGGGATATTTGTCTTCTTTGCGGGAATCTTTATCAATCGCCTTTTTCTGTTCATGTATCTCGTAAACCACCAATAATAGTAGTGATGTAATCTGTATAATGACCCTGTGCCGGACTGTTGATGCTAGGAGTAGTAGTTCTGCATTGTCCTGTATATTACACTGATACTTTCAGTCTTATATTTCATTGCAGGACCCCCGGCAGCAGCCTGGAAATAGCCCCCTGCAGAGGGAGCGCCTGCACTGCATTGACCTGACACTCCCTCTGCTGGCCACTGCTGGTACTGCGCCTTTCACTGATCACAATCTACCGTATATTCTGAATTTATGGGACTAATAGGTGAGAATATTTTCCTGCAGGTGTTAACATAAAAATCTGTGTAAATCTCATTTTCTGTTTTTGCAAAAACATATACTTTTCTCCCATTGCATACATACGCAGCATAGATCTATTGGTCTATTCATACGTAGGGCATGTAAATATGCAGTGCTCACATTTGGAGTCAGAATTGACCCAAATTAGGAAAAAAAAAATCCAGATTTTTTTTCCCAGTATTATCTCTATTTAATGTTGCAAATTCATCTTATTGCATTGGTGACCACTATTGTCACGTTACAGAATAATTCCCAAATCTGCGCACACAATGGGATGGAAGTAAATTTGGAGACAGCGGAGGACGGAACAATTCATCTCAGTTCTTATTTAATTGCTGCAAGATGGCCGGAGAAGCGTTTGCGGAATTTTTTTTTGTTGTGGGGGGGTCTGTATTTTCTGACACAATGTTTGTGCAGTGATGTGATGCGTGTGAAATGGATCATTTAGCGGCTGGGAGGGAGAGAGAGGCCCCGGCTTTTATAGAAATACACACATCCCCTTACATAAATAATCCATTTCAACTCTCTGCAATCTCCTTCTATAAACATCTGTCTGAAAAAATCAACTGAAATAGGGGAAGGCTGCGCTCGGGATGGCCCGCATTTCTCCTAGAAAAAATAAAAAAATGCATAGAAATCATACTATATACTATATAGCGTGTATATATACTATATAAAATGTGTGTATATACTATATAGCGTGTTTATATACTATATAGCGTATATATATACTCTATAGAGTGTGTGTATATACTATATAGCGTGTTTATATACTATATAGCGTGTTTATATACTATATAGCGTGTTTATATACTATATAGCGTATATATATACTCTATAGAGTGTGTGTATATACTATATAGCGTGTTTATATACTATATAGCGTATATATATATATGTACTTTATAGTGTATATATACTATATAGCGTATATATGTACTCTATAGAGTGTGTATATATACTATATAGCATGTTTATGTACTATATAGCGTATATATATACTATATAGCGTGTTTATATACTATATAGCGTATATGTGTGTATATATTATTATTATTTATTATTATAGCGCCATTCATTCCATGGCACTTTACATGTGAAGAAGGGGGTATAATACAAGAACAATTACAATAATCTTGAACACAATGTGACAGCGACTGGTACAGGAGGAGCGAGGACTCACAATCTACAAGGGATGGGCGAGGATACAGTATATATATATATATATATATATATATATATATATATATATATATATATATATATATATATATACAGTACAGACCAAAAGTTTGGACACACCTTCTCATTTAAAGATTTTACTGTATTTTCATGACTATGGAAATTGTACATTCACACTGAAGGCATCAAAACTATGAATTAACACATGTGTAATTATATACTTAACAAAAAAGTGTGAAACATCTGAAAATATGTCTTATATTCTAGGTTCTTCAAAGTAGCCACCTTTTGCTTTGATGACTGCTTTGCACACTCTTGGCATTCTCTTGATGAGCTTCAAGAGGTAGTCACCGGAAATGGTTTTCCAACAATCTTGAAGGAGTTCCCAGAGATGCTTAGCACTTGTTGGCCCTTTTGCCTTCACTCTGCGGTCCAGCTCACCCCAAACCATCTCGATTGGGTTCAGGTCTGGTGACTGTGGAGGCCAGGTCATCTGGCGTAGCACCCCATCACTCTCCTTCTTGGTCAAATAGCCCTTACACAGCCTGGTGGTGTGTTTTGGGTCATTGTCCTGTTGAAAAATAACTGATGGTCCAACTAAACGCAAACCGGATGGAATAGCATGCTGCTGCAAGATGCTGTGGTAGCCATGCTGGTTCAGTATGCCTTCAATTTTGAATAAATCCCCAACAGCGTCACCAGCAAAGCACCCCCACACCATCACACCTCCTCCTCCATGCTTCACGGTGGGAACCAGACATGTAGAGTCCATCCATTCACCTTTTCTGCGTCGCACAAAGACACGGTGGTTAGAACCAAAGATCTCAAATTTGGACTCATCAGACCAAAGCACAGATTTCCACTGGTCTAATGTCCATTCCTTGTGTTCTTTAGCACAAACAAGTCTCTTCTGCTTGTTGCCTGTCCTTAGTGGTTTCCTAGCAGCTATTTTACCATGAAGGCCTGCTGCACAAAGTCTCCTCTTAACAGTTGTTGAAGAGATGTGTCTGCTGCTAGAACTCTGTGTGGCATTGACCTGGTCTCTAATCTGAGCTGCTGTTAACCTGCGATTTCTGAGGCTGGTGACTCTGATAAACTTATCCTCAGAAGCAGAGGTGACTCTTGGTCTTCCTTTCCTGGGGCGGTCCTCATGTGAGCCAGTTTCTTTGTAGCTCTTGATGGTTTTTGCAACTGCACTTGGGGACACTTTCAAAGTTTTCCCAATTTTTCGGACTGACTGACCTTCATTTCTTAAAGTAATGATGGGCACTCATTTTTCTTTACTTAGCTGCTTTTTTATTGCCATAATACAAATTCTAACAGTCTATTCAGTAGGACTATCAGCTGTGTATCCACCTGACTTCTGCACAACACAACTGATGGTCCAACCCCATTTATAAGGCAAGAAATCCCACTTATTAAACCTGACAGGGCACACCTGTGATGTGAAAACCATTTCCGGTGACTACCTCTTGAAGCTCATCAAGAGAATGCCAAGAGTGTGCAAATCAGTCATCAAAGCAAAAGGTGGCTACTTTGAAGAACCTAGAATATAAGACATATGTTCAGTTGTTTCACACTTTTTTGTTAAGTATATAATTCCACATGTGTTAATTCATAGTTTTGATGCCTTCAGTGTGAATGTACAGTTTTCAAAGTCATGAAAATACTGAAAAATCTTTACATGAGAAGGTGTGTCCAAACTTTTGGTCTGTACTGTGTATATATATATATATATATATATATATATATATATATATATATATATATATATATATATATATATATATATATATACATTAGTGTGTACATATATATACTATATAAAATATACATATATATAGTAACAGTACATTCTGAATTTCAAACTTAAAAAAAACAACATATTAAATGTGTAAAAGAATGTGCAATAAATAAAGATATTATATATATATATATATATATATATATATATATATATATATATATATATATATATATATAGACACGCACCAGCAATGGTGATTAATTCCTAAAATTCCCAGCTTAAAAAGACATGAGTCCCTAATACATTAGCTCTTAGAGTTGATAAAATATCAAATAAAAAAGAGTTTTTATTTATTTCTGATTAAAACTCCCCGGCAGTATTTGGGGGCGCCCCTGTTCCCCCTTTGCCCGTAGTCTGGGTGTTCCCTGTGGCAGAGCAGGGGATGTGTGTTTTTGTCTCTGCAGTACAATGGCTGGGTTGCAGCTGTCTCTGTGCAGTCTGTCTGTTTGCACCACTAAATAAGAGATGAGGGGCGATGTGGGAAGGGTGGGTTTTCGGGGCTGTTTGGACAGAGCAGGGTGGTAAGAAATTTGTAGCATTTGGAGGTCTGCGGAGCAGAATTCCTGTAAAAGTTGTGCGGCTTCTATGTTGAATCCCCCCTCCCTTCCCCTCCTGTCCCCTCATTGATTTGAGAGGGTGCAGCCTGGGTGGTCTCCGCACTCCCTCCTCACTTTGGGGAGCTGTTGCTTAGCAGCTAATAATAGGAGTTGTTTAGAGAGTAATTTGCCTCTACCCTGGCCAATGAGAACCTGCACACATTTCCATGCGCCTCTCCCCCCTCTCTTCCCTTCCTCTCTCTCTTTACAGGCACAGTAGAGAGTCGCACAGATGCTGAGAGGCCGGACAGCGGATCACACAGGGCAGAGCTGTGCCATCATCTTCCTCACTTTCAGGGATTTCTCACATTGCGGTCTCCGGGACTAGACCCTTTCCCTCCTTCCTTCTTTCCTTCGTGCCGTTGGTGTTGACTCTTTGATTTGCATCGGATCAGAGCTGGGAAGCATGAAGGAGAAGACCCCCGGACCTAAGGAGCTGCCCACCTAGATGGAAACCCCTGCACCTCAGCCGGCAGCCCCCTCGTCCTCCCCGTCCTCCTGACGGAGGCTGCTCACTTGTGCATGGATTATTTTCTGTTGATTCTTTTTAGTCGGTGATTTTCCACATATCTACCCTCCAACCGCAGTCGCTGTCCCGCTGCTTGCTATCGGATACCAATGGCCTCTGTTCCCCCCAACGCGGGGGAAAGAGGCTTTACAGATTTACCCCCAGGCTACAAAACTTCCTACCCGGCTCCGGGATCCGATCTGCTGCGGAGACCCAGCTATTGTCACGCTGCCTTTGCACTTAAGCAAATATCTAAGGTGAGTTGTCAGAGCGGCTCTTGTGTCATCATCTGTCACCGGGCTACCGGCCCCCACCCACTACGGTGATCACCTCGGAGTGCACTTTGCTCTTTCTACCTCTACCGGTCCTAGAGTCATTCATTATTTGGCTCTGCTCACACTTTGGAAATTTAATTTTTGGATGGGACATGGGGGTCTTCACATTCCTGCACATGTCCTAATGGAAATGTCATTGTTATTGTGCTTTTATATATGCCGGGTGGGAGCAGGGACCATCATATCCTACATCTATGCTGGTTATGATAGTCCAGCCACTAAAGGGTCCAAATTTCTGGTAAAATGCCGGCAGCATAGGGACCCTCAAGGAAGGGGGTCTGCAGAGTCACAATATTCCGAATTATTCCCATGTGAGCGGAGGAGATGGGGGAAAACATCGCTGTCATTGCTGCATGACCCACGGAGCTGACAGTCGTTGGGTGCCGTGAGCTGACAGTCGGCGGGTGCGGAGAGCTGAGTGCCGTGAGCTGACAGTCGGCGGGTGCAGACCTGACAGTCGGTGGGTGCAGAGGTATCGCTGTCTGTCATGTAGGTGATTGGTGCAGGAACTTTGGACAATAAGTTTATCGTAAGTGGCGGCATGGAAAGAGTTACTGTCATGTTGTGGGGTCTCTATCTTTCTTGGACCAGCTCCTTTTCCTTCTCAGTCTTGACATTTGTCAGAGGGAGGAAACGTTGCGGCCGTTGCGTAAGCAGGACCACCTGTGTCGGCAGAAACCTCCTATTTCCCTGCCGCAGGATGCCCGCTTGCCCTGCGCAGTCCCCTCTGTGGTTGGTTTAGTTTTCCAGCCACAGGGGACTGGCTTTGGGACAAGGCCACAAGAAATGCATGGGAGGGAGGGTCAGGGTTCTCTTCCAGGTTTTCCCCTATCATTTTTTTTATGTTTCTGTCCATTTCTCCAACTTCCTTTCTCCGTAAATTCCCTCTTGCTGGTCAAGAGTCACCTGTCAGACGTGGCGAGCGCGGGGGGCCATGCCCGGCCAGGTGGGCCCTTTTTTTAATAAGTCGTCTGGGTTTTCACATCATCAGAAGAGTCTTTTATGACCTTGAGAGCTCATGAGCAGCATCTATAAAGAGTCGTCCCATAAAACTCACAACAACCTGCTAGGAATTAGAGGTCATTGCATGACACATGGTCTGCGCCGCTCCCGTGCTGCAACATCTGCTCTTAATCTGCTCCTCTGGCACAACACGCAGCGCCCGGCATCATCATGGCATCGGGTCCGGGCCTCACTTGTTGCACAGATGGGGGTGGTTGTCCGTAGGCTCTGGGTCTAGGAATATAGAGGGGCAATCAGGTGACATGAGCTTCGCCCGGCTATGACGCTGAGAGTTGTAGTTCCCCGTTAGTTATGGGCGCCCTGGTAGGAGTCCCGCTATGTCAGCCATCACGTTGTGACCCCTTTTTTTCTCTTTTTAGGGTAAAGCAGTCGGGCAGAAGGCTCCGCTCTGGCTCCGGGCTCAGTTCCAGTCCCTGCTCTTCTCTTTGGGATGCTCCATTCAGCGACATTGCGGGAAGGTGCTGTTCATCGGGCTGCTGGTGTTCGGAGCGCTGGCCGTGGGCCTACGGGTAGCCTCCATTGAGACCGACATCGAACGTCTATGGGTGGAAGGTGAGTCAGGCGGCCATTGGTGTATGTTGTGCGTCACACAAGGATTTTGCTGTAGCTTCTTACTGTTGAACTACAAGTCCCATAATGTTGTCCATCAGCTTCTTTTTCTGGGAAAGCTTCCCGACAACCTACAGGGCTACTATTATATCTCTTGGTTGTCACCCAGCTTCCGAAGACGCCTGAATGGTACATACCTGCTAAGGTATCACTGCCATTCTGAATTGTTGGATGACAGCCATGCAAGAACTGTTATGGCGGCCACATTGGTTGTCACCCAGCGTCTTAAGAGCCCTGAATAGTATATACCTGCTAAAGTATCACTGACATTCTGGGTCGTAGGAAAGCTGTATGACAACCATGCAGGAACTGTTAAGAAGCTGGGTGACAGCCAATGTGGCAGCCATAACAGTTCCTGCATGGTTGTCATACAGCTTTCCTACGACCCAGAATGGCACTTTCTTCTGCAGTGATACTTTATCAGATATGTACCACTCAGGGATCTTAGGAAGCTGGGTGACAATCAATGTGGCCGCCATAAGATCCCGAATCGTACATATCTGCTAAGGTATCACTGCAGAAGAAAGTGCCATTCTGGGTCGTAGGAAAGCTGGATGACATCCATGCAGGAGTTGTCATAGTGGCCACATTGATTGTCACCCAGTGTCTTTAGACCCCTGAATGGTACACGCCTGCTAAAGTATCACTGCCATTGTGGCTTGTGGGAAAGCTGGGTGACAACCCTGCATGAATTGTCATAGCGGCCACATTGGTTATCACCAGCTTCTTAAAACCCCTGAATGGTACATACCTGCAAAAGTATCACTGCAGAAGGAAGTGCCATTCTGGGTTGTAGGAAAGCTGGATGACAACCCTGCAGGAGCTGTCATAGTGGCCACATTGGTTGTCACCCAGTGTCTTTAGACCCCTGAATGGTACGCGCCTGCTAAAGTATCACTGCAGAAGGAAGTGCCATTCTGGGTTGTAGGAAAGCTGGTTGGAACAGTTATGGTGGCCACATTGGTTGTCACACAGCTTCCTAAGTCCCCTGAGTGGTACATACCTGCTAAAGTATCACTGCTACTCTGGGTTGTAGAAAAGCTGGGTGACATCTCTGCAGGAGCTGTCATAGAGGCCACATTGGCTGTCACCCAGCTTTCTCAGAATGAGATATGACTTAGTGGAAGGAATCCAACTCCTCTTTGCACAGTGAGGGTGAATGCCATCATTGATTACTTCTGATCTGGCCGATCATGTCTCGTCGCGATGCATAAAACGCGTCCTGTATGAGGTGCAGGTTGGGATCTGCCGCTGCGTTTCCTGGCGGTGGTTCCTTGTGGTTTCTGCGCCCTGATACTCATAAATCGCCAGCACAGGAGCCCCAGTGTTCCCGGCAGCACAGAGCGCAGTGTGTAATATTCACAGCTCTCGCGGCGTTGGCCGGAGGAGAAGCTTCGGTAAACAGGACGCTGCATGGACGTGTCCCAGCTCTGACAGCCTCCCCTGCAGCTACTGCAGAACCTCTTAGTGCTGGACTTTCCGATGCAGATTAATGTGACATTGCTTACATTCCGTGAATATTTCCTGGCTCGGTAATTCCTACCATGATGGGTGGAGTAGTCCTTGCTTCCTTACATGTGCCTTTGATCTTCCTTATTGAATTGTGGTTTATGATGAGGGGGGGTGGGGTTGGGGGTCTCCAGGAGGTTACACTATACATCCCTCCTGTGACCCTGGGGTTGGCTGGGTTTATTGCGCTGTTCTGAGTTTTTTTGGGGGGTGCAGGGGGTACAGGATAAGGAGGCATACTGTGGGATTATTATTTTCACAAGCAGGAAGGCTGCAGAAGGAGGCAACGTACCATAGACAGACAGAGAAAACAAACTGAGCATTAGGGATCTGGCTTCCTATAGGCTCCTTTCTGTAAGCAGGAAGAGCGGGGAGGAGGGGAGCTGCGGGGAAAGCCTGGGTGGTCACCATAGGTAGTGGGTGGTCTAGGACCTAATAGGGGGACCACAAAAGGCTTGTTGCTGGAGCTGAGTAGATGGTGAGCAGCTGTGTCTTGTAAGGAAAGGGGGAGGGGAGGCCTGTTAAACATATACCGCGCTCTATACGGTAAAAATAACCCACACGATGGACGCTTTATAGGTCCATGGACACAAGTATCTGTGCATCTGTCCCTGCATGCATGGAAGTACATGATGTGTGCAGCAGATTATCCCAAGTGTATGTGCATATATACATATGTAGAAGCCTTTATTCATTTTGTCATAAATATTTATTTTCCTTGATTTTCAGTTGCAATATTAATGCATTTTTAATATCTGAATATGCCCTTATAGCTGACATAAGACAATTGGGCGGATCCTAAACCCCCCATCCAATATTTATTATGTAGTGCAGACTAGAAAGTCATAAATAGTCTTTAAAGCGGTTGTCCTGTAAAAAACAAGATCACTTTCTGATCAGCGGGTGTCTGACTGGCAGAATTTGGGAGTTTTTACCCCCCGACGGTGAACTTTTATCTGTTACAAGATGGCACGGCAGATCAGGCGACTGCCTGCACGCCGCTCCATTCATCCTCTATGGGGCTGCTGGAGAAAGCTGAGCACAGAACCATAGAGAATGAATGAAGCGAGGGAAGAATGGCGCACTGCTGCCCCATTCTAAGGGGGATAAAAGTGCCCTGTTCTGCCGTTCGGTGCGGATCCCTTTGGTCGGACCCCCGCCGATCAGTTATCTCCTGTCCTGTAGATAGGTGATAACTTGTTTTCACCAGAGAATCTCTTTAAGGACGCAGTCAGATGGCTGAGAATGGACCGCAATGCATGGACTGGCCGGCGGCTCTCCCGACCCTAGCGTGACAGCTGCATAGAAATATATGAGGCTGTCACGCTCAGGTGGGGAGAGCCGCCGGCCGGTCCGTGTGTTGCGGTCCGATTTATGCGGCCGTCTGATAGTGCCCTAAATTTACACCACTTCTCGGTTGGTTACTTTGCAAGACTTTTTTTAATTCTTACTCAAATTTTGATACAAGCGCCATCTTAATCCACACCCTTCCCCTCTAAGCCACCAAATGAGCGGCAAAACATATAGTTGCCAAGTCATTAGACAGTTTGTGCCAGAAATTTGGAGTAAAGCTTCAAGTGTTGTACATTTTTTGCGCAACTCTTAGTTGGACTTAAACCTTATTCCTTTATGGCGGTTTTACAGCGGTGGGTGGAGCTTAGTCCGCTAGGGGGTGTGGCCTGTTTGCCTCTATATGAGGGTTTATGTGCCTGGTCACTCAGTGCCTTGAGCTTCTGGCGCTGCACCGCGTGCAGTGGGTGCCATGTTGCTGACATAACTGTGGTCAGTGTCAGTTCTGGTGTTTGCGCCGTCGTTTTATTATAAATTCTGCTTTTGGCGGTGCTGACGCTGATTTGGTACAAGAAGAACTGATATTGTGACAGGATGGTGGCGGCGCGGTGGAAATACTGAATTCTGAGGCAGATATTTAGAGTTCGTGCTTTTATCTAGTCACATTCACATAACCCTGGATGCAGGGAGTCCGAGCGTCTACATCCATGGTGGCACACATGAGTTATGGGGGATCTGGGAGCCATAAGCCGCCATTCCCAGGGAATTAGTTACTGAAATAAAGAACAGATTGTAGACTAGGCCCCTACAAAGTGTAAACATCTGTCTGAGGTGACAGCACCGGGATGTGTGAGGTGACAGTAACCTATCGCGCCCGCCAGCGAGCGCGAGCATGAACCTCCATGAGGTGAACGCATGGATTATGACTGTATTGTATCACTTTGTCAGGACTAATAAAGTTTACAAAATAAAAAAAAGTGCTGGTGTTGCCCATAGCAACCAATCAAATCACTGTTTTTTTTTTCCCTCAATCGAAGGGGCTGCCTATGGCGTCCAATGAGATTCATTTTTATAGAGGATGAAACAAGTTATCTGATTGAATGTTATGGGAGACTATAAAAGCAGTGTTGTGATTGGATGCTATGGCAGTGATTTCATTGGTTGTTATGGAAAACATGAAAGCAGTGACGTAATTGGCTGCTATCACAGTACATGAAAGAAGCAATGTGATTGGTTGTTATTGAAAGCAATGATGCAATTGGTTGTTATTGCGGTATGTGAGAGTAATGTGATTGGCTGTTATAGAACATGAAAACAGTGATGTGATTGGTTGTTATGGATGACATGAAAGCATTGATATGATTGGCTGTTGTGGTGAACATGAAAGCAGTGATGTGATTGGTTGTTGTGGCAAACATGAAAGCAGTGATGTAATTGGTTGTTATGACGAACAAGAAAGCAGTGATGTGATTGGTTGTTTTGACGAACATGAAAGCAGTGATGTGATTGGTTGTTATGACGAACATCAAAGCAGTGATGTGATTGGTTGTTATGACGAACATGAAAGCAGTGATGTGATTGGTTGTTATGGAAATTATGAAAGCAGTAATGTCATTGGTTGTTATGGAGAATATGAAAGCAGTGATGTGATTGGTTATCATAGAATAAAGTGTAAGCAATTTTCTGGTAGGTTGTTTTGGATCCTCCCCTTTGCCTGTATATGAGGGTTTATGTTCCTGGTCGCTCAGTTACTTCCCCTCTGATCATGTCATTCATGCTTCAGTCATTTTTTGTACACGTGAAATGGGTTTTTCTTAGACTCTGGTATCTGCAAACAGCAGGGAGGATGGTTTATTACACCCGGGGGCTGTGTAGGCCGCAGCCTGGATGGCAGTGACCTGTAATTATAGAACGTGGCGGTGGCCAGAGCGTAGTAAATGTTTGATCTGTTCTGTGGTTAATACCGGAGACAGAAATCTACCCAGGACTAAGAAGCCAGGACATGGATGGATTATATATATTAGAGATGGTGCAAATCCATTCGTAGGACCCGATCCATCGGACACGTCAGTGAGCTGCGGCTGCCAGACGGGAGCCCTGAGATCCGCCATTTACCTGACGGCATTCGCGGCTCTTCTTTTGATTAACTGGCCTGGTGTGACGCCATGGTTGCGGTGTGACTCCATGGTTGCGACATCATGGTTGCGGTGCGACGCCATGGTTGTGGTGCGACACCATCAATGCTGTGTGACGCCATGGTTGCAGTGTGACTCCATGGTTGCGACATCATGGTTGCGGTGCGACGCCATGGTTGTGGTGCGACACCATCAATGCTGTGTGATGCCATGGTTGCGGTGCGACGCCATGGATGCGGTGCGACGTCATGGTTGCAGTGCGACATTAAAAAAAGAAGCGACGCAGAGGCCGTCAGATAAGAGCGGTCCTCTGGGCTCCCGTCTGGCGGCCATGGATCACCGCTGTGGCTACTAGAGATATATAACGCTGGCGTGCTGCGCTCTGTCATCCGCTTTTTCCTGCTTATCCATACTATGTGCACCTCGTCCTTACTGACACCGACCAACGCAAAACAGCGTCAAAGCACCACTTTACTCCGCAATGTCCCCCTCAGCCTCTATATATAATCAGTCCGTTTATTATAAGTCTTATAATTAATCCCGGGGGGAACTTGCTCCATCTCCCGGACTTTATGCTTCACTTTACAGAAGTTTCAGCAGAAACCTGGGACAAATGAATGAGGAGTCTCATGGAGGGGGTCATTACCGCCCTTCTCCCTTTCCCCTCTCTCCCTCTTATTCCTTGTGTCTTATTTGCAGTATAGAACAATCTATAGGAGAGAGGACAAAAGGGCCAAGTCTTGACGGGTAAAGACCTTTTGAGGCTTCGGGAAGACGGTGCATCTGGTCTTGGTATTTATTGGTTGCAGCGCTTGGCTCCATCTTAAGTGCTATAGCAGCATTTATATGGGGTGTGGGAAAAAGAAAAAAAAAAGCGTTTGAGCCTGTGGTTAAGATGTTGGTCTGAAATTCTTTGTTGCCAGCACGCCCTGCAGTCCTGAAACTTTTCTAATCTTCTTCCAGTTTTTTTTTTTTTTTTCCTTCCTAAAAATATCAGTTTCAGTATTAATATATAAGGGCGTTCATATATATCAATACTCTCGGTAAGCAAAAACTATTCACACATTCATTTTCTGTTTTTTTTTTTTTTTACAGAAACAGCACTCTTGTTAATGGTTGTGTCCGGTATTGCACCCTATCCTTAAATTCTGCAATACCAGACACTGCCTATGGACAAGAGTGGCGCTGTCATGTTTTGTTTTTTTTTCAGTCTCCTGATACTTTAGAGTCTTACACCCTAAGATAACCCTGTAGAGCCCTACTCTCTCATTGTGCCATTTTTTGAAGCAGTTTGGGAAAAACATCCAAAACCTTCTCCTTCTCATTAGTATTAAACTTAAAAACTTTTTTTTTTGTAAACCGGATTATGTAAATTAGAGAAAGGCGATTGGTCGGCGGCTCTATAATGGAAGCGGCTGAGTTTTTAGGGCTCATTGTGTCGTCTGGAGCAGGTAGAATACCCTCCGTGAGACGTATCCTCTTAAACAACATGGTGCCTTTCACACACTCCTTAATCCATATAATCCACCCAAAAACACTTAAACTTTGCTTGTCCCTGCAACACTTATGCAGATATCTTTGTGGGGGTGCTGCTGGCGGTGGCGTCAGGGGGATAAAGGGAGCCCCCGGGGAAGGCAAGCCGAAAAAAAAGGAGGAGGCTGAGGAAAGTCTCTGTCAGTCGTCGTTTTACTGTTGCAAAACTGGAGCAAAATTTTTAGCAGATTCCTACATAATATCCATTTATAATGGGGGTCCTCTTTCTCACCTTTGCCTCCTCATTCCCAAAAGAATCCTTATATTTGCTTCTGATAACTTTTATGTAAAAGGTTTAATCCCAGCTAATCCAAAAAGTCAGATTTTGGGGATACATTTTTACATTTTTCCATCTCCCCCCCCCCCCCCCCCCCCATCTTTTTCTGGTCTAATAATTAAAGGGCTGTTCCTGTATTCATCCCATTAGGTCACTTTGTACCCCAGATCCCTGATTTACACGGACCCGCGAGGTCATTACTGAGGACACCGGATTTTTCATAGAAGTGAAAATAACCCCCAAAACTTGTTGACATGTTACATGGGAAGGGTTTGCGTGTAATTGGTCGGGATCACGGTCGCTTACTCGTTCTTGGTTGTGCTCGCTCCCCGCGCTGGGACGCTGCCATTATTTTTTTATTTTACTTGCGCGGCCTGTGCCAAGGCGGTGTGTGCGCTGGCAGCGTCTCTGAGCGCCGTGGAAAGACTCTGTGTGTGTGGTTGTTCAGCGCTTGTTATCACATCTGTAGCTGAAAGGAAAGTTAACCATAGGGTGGGAATATTTCCTGTTTAAACACGACTGGGTGCAGGAGACGATGGAAAAAAAGAAGCTTTAACCCCTTCCCGGCCTCCAGACATAACGCCCAGGAATGCCGCTGTTTGTTTTACCAGTCGGCCCCACGATTGACAGATTTAACGCAGCCGCGAGTTCCAGACTAAGCATAAAAATATCGGGATTATTATTATTTTTTTTTGTATTTTGTCGGCTCTGGACGGAAAGGAGTTAATGACGCAGCAAAATTCTAACACCCCCCATCCTAGAAATACCGAGAAGTCGCCCGTAAGACGCTCACCTGCCCGTTTTAAGACGCGCTGCATGAGTTGACGCTCGGCCAGGACCTCTGCTAACATAATATACAGCGCACACGTGCGGCTCCGATTCCTGTGTCAGGAAATTTTGGCCATTCCAGAGCGGCAGTCAACCAGGGTGAAGCAAACGGGCCGTTCTGGGCAAAGTCTCGCTGCAGAACTTGTAAAGATCCCATTCATCACTGCCTCCATAAAAATCTATCCCTGAATTATTTAGGGGCCCTGGGGGCCTCATGTCAGGCCTGAGCGGCGGACTAACACCAGAGGACTCTGGATAGTACGATAACATTAGGCTGATTTCATTTTTATAGGGTATTTTATAGGGTTTATTGTATGTGGTCATGGTCTTGGCTCTAGTTTACCCTATCTCCTTCCCTAACGCAGGTCATACACAGCATTAACCACTCTTCTAATCTGGTGGAGTGAGATCTTCCCATTTGGGACCTCCCTTTAATGAGTGAAGCCCACCATACACATTGTTGGAACTGGCCGACTATCTGATGTGTAAAGAGGCCTCTGCCAGAGGAGTCTGGCAGCGGCTTTTTCCTCTCCCCCCCATTGCTCAGCCAGGCCGATTCTCATATATTGGGGGGAGTCGGGTGTGACGACAGTGGTCTCCCATGTATGGCCAACTTTAGAGCCAAAGGGCATCTGATTGCGCCCAAGTCCCCCCAAGATCATCTAGTATTTTAGGGGTTGTCCCAGCAGGACGAGAGATTGTAGTGAAATGCACCAGCAGGGGACCACCTATTCTAAGTGTCCCCCGGTACGAGCACTGGTGGCCCTCAAACCTGACAACTAAGAAAAAAACAAAGTGACCTTGCTGTCCGGCAGACACTGAGTGCCACTTGTCCTCTGGACTGTTATTCCTAGAGATCCTGTCTGCTCGGCTTTCTCGGGTCCCGACCTCAGATTTGGACAATTAAGGCTCTTTCCATTTTTCTTGCTCGCCGTCCAGTAGGGAACGTTTTTTTTTTCCCTTTGCGTGGGAGTTTGTGTGTCTGCAGCGAGCGAGAGAGCAAGCGAGCAATGTGTCTGCATCACATGGTGAACAGATGAGAGATGAACCTCCACTATGGGTGGTCCAGATGGATGAAGGAAGACAGGACAGGAGGCAACATAAAACATGGGCCCCCTGTAATTACAACGCTTCCTTCTAATAAACTGTATTTATGGTCGCCGTCCGCCTGCCTGCCCGGTTCTGCTGCTCCTGCAGGAAGTTAGCTCCACCGCAGGCCTCTTATTGAGGTTGGGTTAGCGGGGTCCCATGATTTAGGGTAGGTAGATCATTTTTACAGGATGTTTCCATGCACCTTTTTATTTGTCCAGGCTACCTCTCCGTGTCCCCCACTTACCCACCATACACACTTCTCCCATCCTTTGCAGCAACCTCTCCTTTTGAAGTTTGCGTCCTTGGGTCCCATCGCCGTCTCTTTTCATGTCTGTTCCCTGGGTTAATTAGGGAGTTGAAATTCCTCAGCCTCTGCTCAATGGGCTTTGAAGCCCAGATGGACCAGCGCTCCTTCAAATTAACACTAATGACAAGAAACTTTCTTTCGTGCTCACAAAGTTCGCAAGCGGCGCGGTGAATACCCCGGCCATACCGTTCCCACAAACCGAGAGCTCATTATGACACGGGCACTTTAACCCATTCTGCTCCACCAGATCATACGTGATATATATTATTATTTTTATATATATATGACCTCCGAAGAGCCTGATAGGTCACGTGAGGGTATTAACTCTCGGAATTTCCTGTCTTGTATTATGTACTTTTGCATTATGTCATACACCAGCCAGGAATGCAGGACCCCGATGCAAAATTACTGAACACTCCTTCTTGTTCCCCTCCAGTGGGAAGTCGGGTGAGCCAGGAGCTCAGCTACACGAAAGAGAAGATGGGCGAGGAGTCCGTCTACACCTCGCAAATGCTCATCCAGACCCCGAAGACGGAAGGCGAAAATATCCTGACCCAAGAGGCTCTAATGCTGCACCTCAGTGCTGCGCTGGCTGCTAGCAAAGTGCAGGTCTCAATGTACGGAAAGTAAGTGCCACAAAGCTACAGGCCGCCATGACGGGAAGCTGGGATTGTGATATAGTCTTGTGTGCAGAACCTCTTAGAAGGCAGAGCTATCAATCACATTTCATGCAATGAATTAAGTATGGGAAGGGTTTGTCGTGGATCCTTTAGACCAGGGACTACACGGCGAGTTTGGCCACGTGACCCTGCTACATCGCAAGTGAATAGGGTCGCTCAGGGGGCCACGGCTGCAACAAGGAAGTCGCAAAAAAAATCGGACCCACTTCACTTGTGACATAGCGACCTTTGCCGTCACGACCGAAGTCGCCATATTATGTCACCGCATCGTTACTCATCATTTCTTTTTTTTTTTTTCCAGGTCGTGGGATCTGAACAAGATTTGCTACAAGTCAGGTGTCCCGATAATCGAGAATGGGATGATTGAGCGGGTGAGTGCAACGTGCAGAGAGCTAATATGGGGGCCCTCCCTTTGAAAGCAGAATTAAGTGGGAGCCACAAAGTGGGATATTTTTTATTTTATTTTAATAACAGCTGGCGGGATTTTTTCCTGTTTTGTAGATGATCGAGAAGCTTTTCCCGTGTGTCATCATCACCCCGTTGGATTGTTTTTGGGAAGGGTCTCAGCTGCAGGGAGGCTCTGCGTATTTACCGTAAGTAATTCTCCACCTGGCAATGGCGGGCAATCAGCCATCCACGCCCCTGTCAGCTGTCCGATCCCCCGTCAGCCGCCCGCGCCCCCATCACCCGTCCGCGCCCTTATCAGCCGTCCGATCCCCCGTCAGCCGCCCGCGCCCTTATCAGCCGTCCGATCCCCCGTCAGCCGCCCGCTCCCCCGTCACCCTCAGCCGCCCTTATCACCCGTCCGTGCCCTTATCACCCGTCCGTGCCCTTATCACCCGTCCGTGCCCTTATCACCCGTCCGCGCCCTTATCACCCGTCCGCGCCCTTATCAGCCGTCCGCTCCCCCACCAGCCGTCTGCTCCCCCACCAGCCGTCCCCGCCCCCACCCCCACCCGCCGTCTCCAACCCCACCCGCCGTCCCCGCCCCCACCAGCCGTCCGCTCCCCCACCAGCCGTCCGCGCCCCCGTCAGCCGTCCGCGCCCCCGTCAGCCGTCCTCTCCCCCGTCAGCCGTCCTCTCCCCCGTCAGCCGTCCTCTCCCCCGTCAGCCGTCCTCTCCCCCGTCAGCCGTCCTCTCCCCCGTCAGCCGTCCTCTCCCCCGTCAGC
Organism: Phyllobates terribilis; assembly: GCF_046119375.1. Lineage (NCBI taxonomy): Eukaryota > Metazoa > Chordata > Amphibia > Anura > Dendrobatidae > Phyllobates > Phyllobates terribilis. The sequence goes on along the minus strand of NW_027362768.1, from coordinate 158,326,039 downwards.
CGTCCGCTCCCCCCACCAGCCGTCCGCTCCCCCGTCAGCCGTCCGCTCCCCCGTCAGCCGTCCTCTCCCCCGTCAGCCGTCCTCTCCCCCGTCAGCCGTCCTCTCCCCCGTCAGCCGTCCTCTCCCCCGTCAGCCGTCCCGCTCCCCCGTCAGCCGTCCGCTCCCCCGTCAGCCGTCCGCTCCCCCGTCAGCCGTCCTCGCCCCCGTCAGCCGTCCTCTCCCCCGTCAGCCGTCCTCTCCCCCGTCAGCCGTCCTCTCCCCCGTCAGCCGTCCTCTCCCCCGTCAGCCGTCCTCTCCCCCGTCAGCCGTCTTCTCCCCCGTCAGCCGTCTTCTCCCCCGTCAGCCGTCTTCTCCCCCGCCAGCCGTCCGCGCCCCCACCAGCCGTCCGCGCCCCCACCAGCCGTCCTCTCCCCCGTCAGCCGTCCTCTCCCCCGTCAGCCGTCCTCTCCCCCGTCAGCCGTCCTCTCCCCCGTCAGCCGTCCTCTCCCCCGTCAGCCGTCCTCTCCCCCGTCAGCCGTCCTCTCCCCCGTCAGCCGTCCTCTCCCCCGTCAGCCGTCCTCTCCCCCACCAGCCGTCCGCACTCCCTCCTCTAATAATCAAGTGATATTTTTTGAACACTTATTTCTGGGGTTTAGGACGCCTGTAAATACGTTCCGTTTATTGCTTATCGCTGGCCGTTGATTTAATAATTTGAAGGTGGTCGTCTGAGCCGCCTCTTAAACAAACATGACAGACGGATAATGGAGCATGTCGGCTTTCTGTCACTATCATGGAGGCGCAGGAAAGTGTCATCCCTCCAGATTCCGGCCCCAGATTTACACATTGTGGCAACCTTGACTGAGCCGGTGTGGCCCCCGCAGGACTTCAAGTATCTCCCCGGCTCACCCTCCCTCAATCTCACTCTGGCAATTATGTGTCTATTAAGGCTGGGGGGCTGCGGAGGCTTCTGGTGGGTTGTGGGGGGGAGGAACAGAAGATGGAAGCGGGACAATAGTGACTATTCTTTGTGTTTACAAGTGTGTTTATCTATATGGGGCCCAAGCTGAGCGCCGGCTTTGTCAGCAAATGGTAACAGAACGTATTCTCATGCTAATGATGTGTAAATGGCTTCAGTCGCTAAACAAATTGAAATGCTGCCATTATTCAGGCCGCGGGTGGAATAAAGAGCTGTAAAAGAGAGGGGAGAACTGAGTGAGGAGACAGAGGGAGAGAAGGAGAAAGCGAGAGAAGGAGAGCGACCAGGAGAGCGAGAGAAGGAGAGTGAGACATGGAGAGAGCAACAAACAGAGAAAGAGAGCGACAAGGAGAGCAAGCAAGAGAGAAAGAGAGCAACAAGGAGAGAGTGACACATGAGGAGAGCAAGATAGAGAAAGAGAGCGACAAGGAGAGCAAGAGAAGGAGAGTGAGACATGGAGAGAGCAACAAACAGAGAAAGAGAGCGACAAGGAGAGCAAGAGAAGGAGAGTGAGATGTGGAGAGAGCGACAAGGAGAGCAAGCAAGAGAGAAAGAGAGCAACAAGGAGAGAGTGACACATGGGGAGAGCAAGATAGAGAAAGAGAGCGACAAGGAGAGCAAGAGAAGGAGAGTGAGACATGGAGAGAGCAACAAACAGAGAAAGAGAGCGACAAGGAGAGCAAGAGAAGGAGAGTGAGATGTGGAGAGAGCGACAAGGAGAGCAAGCAAGAGAGAAAGAGCAACAAGGAGAGAGTGACACATGGGGAGAGCAAGATAGAGAAAGAGAGCGACAAGGAGAGCAAGAGAAGGAGAGTGAGATGTGGAGAGAGCGACAAGGAGAGCAAGCAAGAGAGAAAGAGCAACAAGGAGAGAGTGACACATGGGGAGAGCAAGATAGAGAAAGAGAGCGACAAGGAGAGCAAGAGAAGGAGAGTGAGACATGGAGAGAGCAACAAACAGAGAAAGAGAGCGACAAGGAGAGCAAGCATGAGAGAAAGAGAGCAACAAGGAGAGAGTGACACATGGGGAGAGCGAGATAGAGAAAGAGAGCGACAAGGAGAGCAAGCAAGAGAGAAAGAGAGCAACAAGGAGAGAGTGACACATGGGGAGAGCAAGATAGAGAAAGAGAGCGACAAGGAGAGCAAGAGAAGGAGAGTGAGATGTGGAGAGAGCAGCAAAAAGAGAGAAAGAGAGCGACAAGGAGAGCAAGAGAAGGAGAGTGAGATGTGTAGAGAGCAACAAAAAGAGAAAGAGAGCGACAAGGAGAGCAAGTGAGAAAGAGAGCGAGATATGGAGAGAGGAGAGCAAGACATGGAGAGAGCGAGAGGAGAGCGAGACACAGAGAGACCGAGAGGAGAGCGAGACATGGAGAGACCGAGAGGAGATCGAGACACAGAGAGACCGAGACATGGAGAGACAGCGAGACATGGAGAGAGCGAGAGGAGTGCAAGACATGGAGAGAGTGACAAGGAAAGAGCGAGAGAAGACCGAGACATGGAGACAGAGCGAGAGAAGGAGGGAGAGAAAAAGCGACAAGGAGAGAGAGTGAGAGGCGTTCGAGACATAGAGAGTGACATGGAGAGAGAGCATGAGAAGGAGAGTGATACATAGCGAGAGGAGATCAATAAGGAGAGAGCGAGACATGGAGACAGAAAGAGAGCGACAAGGAGAGAAAGAGAGTGTGACATGGAGACAGCGAAACATCGAAAGTTAGAAACTTGGAGAGTAGAATGAAGAAGAGAAAGCAAAATATAAAGAGAGGATAAGTAAGTGGGGAGAGCGGGGGCAGGAGGCACCAAAAGGAAATATGGAGTCGGGCAGGAGATGATTTTGTAATTGACTTGTTCTGAACCTACATGTGATGGATCCTGACCGCGTCCGGCCGCCCCGCGCCCCAATACAGGAGATCTGTGCAGCCGATAGAATAATTATAAACATTCGTCCAGCTCCATAACTGACCCGTATACTTTGTGCCGCTCTGTGAGATAGTCTGCAGTCCGCTGAGCCATATACTCTGCGCTGCTCTGCGTGATAGTCTGCAGGCCGCTGACCTGTATACTCTGTGCAATAGTCTGCAGGCCGCTGACCTGTATACTCTGTGCGATAGTCTGCAGGTCGTTGACCTGTATACTCTGTGCGGTAGTCTGCAGGCCGCTGAGCTGTATACTCTGCACCGTTCTGTGCGATAGTCTGCAGGCCGCTGACCTGTATACTCTGTGCGGTAGTCTGCAGGCCGCTGACCTGTATACTCTGTGCGATAATCTGCAGGCTGCTGACCTGTATACTCTGTGCGATAATCTGCAGGCTGTTGACCTGTATACTCTGTGCGATAGTCTGAAGGCCGCTGACCTGTATACTCTGTGCGATAGTCTGCAGGTCGTTGACCTGTATACTCTGTGTGATAGTCTGCAGGCCGCTGACCTGTATACTTTGTGCGGTAGTCTGCAGGCCGCTGACCTGTATACTCTGTGCGATAGTTCGCAGGCCACTGACCTGTATACTCTGTGTGATAGTCCGCAGGCCGCTGACCTGTATACTCTGTGCGATAGTCTGCAGGCCGCTGACCTGTATACTCTGTTCGTTAGTCTGCAGGTCATTGACCTGTATACTCTGTGTGATAGTCTGCAGGCCGCTGAGCTGTATACTCTGCACCGTTCTGTGCGATAGTCTTCAGGGTGCTGACCTGTATACTCTGCGATAATCTGCAGGTCGTTGACCTGTATACTCTGTGTGATAGTCTGCAGGCCGCTGACCTGTATACTCTGTGCGGTAGTCTGCAGGCCGCTGACCTGTATACTCTGTGCGATAGTTCGCAGGCCACTGACCTGTATACTCTGTGTGATAGTCCGCAGGCCGCTGACCTGTATACTCTGTGCGATAGTCTGCAGGCCGCTGACCTGTATACTCTGTTCGTTAGTCTGCAGGTCATTGACCTGTATACTCTGTGTGATAGTCTGCAGGCCGCTGAGCTGTATACTCTGCACCGTTCTGTGCGATAGTCTTCAGGGTGCTGACCTGTATACTCTGCGATAATCTGCAGGCCGCTGACCTGTATACTCTGTGCGATAATCTGCAGGCCGCTGACCTGTATACTCTGTGCGATAGTCTGAAGGCTGCTGACCTGTATACTCTGTGCGATAGTCTGCAGGCCGCTGACCTGTATACTCTGTGCGATAGTCTGCAGGCCGCTGACCTGTATACTCTGCGATAGTCTGCAGGCCGCTGACCTGTATACTCTGTGCGATAGTCTGCAGGCCGCTGAGCCATATACTCTGCGCTGCTCTGCGTGATAGTTTACAGGCCGCTGAGCCGTGTACTGTGCGATAGTCTGCAGGCCGCTGACCTGTATACTCTGTGCGGCAGGCTGCTGACCTGTATACCCTGTGCGATAGTCTGCAGGCCGCTGACCTGTATACTCTGTGCGATAGTCTGCAGGCTGCTGACCTGTATACCCTGTGCGATAGTCTGCAGGCCGCTGACCTGTATACTCTGTGCGATAGTCTGCAGGCCGCTGACCTGTATACTCTGCGCGATAATCTGCAGGCCGCTGACCTGTATATCTGTGCGATAGTCTGCAGGCCGCTGACCTGTATATCTGTGCTATAGTCTGCAGGCCGCTGACCTGTATACTCTGTGCGATAGTCTGCAGGTCGTTGACCTGTATACTCTGTGTGATAGTCTGCAGGCCGCTGACCTGTATACTCTGTGCGGTAGTCTGCAGGTCGTTGACCTGTATACTCTGTGCGATAGTCTGCAGGTCGTTGACCTGTATACTCTGTGTGATAGTCTGCAGGCCGCTGACCTGTATACTCTGTGCGGTAGTCTGCAGGCCGCTCACCTGTATACTCTGCGATAGTCTGCAGGCCGCTGACCTGTATACTCTGTGCGATAGTCTGCAGGCCGCTGACCTGTATACTCTGCGCGATAATCTGCAGGCCGCTGACCTGTATACTCTGTGCGATAGTCTGCAGGCCGCTGACCTGTATACTCTGTGCGATAGTCTGCAGGCCGCTGACCTGTATACTCTGTGCGATAGTCTGCAGGCCGCTGACCTGTATACTCTGTGCGATAGTCTGCAGGCCGCTGACCTGTATACTCTGTGCGATAGTCTGCAGGCCGCTGACCTGTATACTCTGTGCGATAGTCTGCAGGCCGCTGACCTGTATACTCTGTGCGATAGTCTGCAGGCCGCTGACCTGTATACTCTGTGCGATAGTCTGCAGGCCGCTGACCTGTATACTCTGTGCGATAATCTGCACGCCGCTGACCTGTATACTCTGCACTGTTCTGTGCAATAGTCTGCAGGCCGCTGACCTGTATACTCTGTGTGATAGTCCGCAGGCGCTGACCTGTATACTCTGTGCGATAGTCTGCAGGCCGCTGACCTGTATATCTGTGCGATAGTCTGCAGGCCGCTGAGCTGTATACTCTGTGTGATAGTCTGCAGGCCGCTGACCAGTATACTCTGCGATAGTCTGCAGGCCGCTGACCTGTATACTCTGCGATAGTCTGCAGGCCACTGACCTGTATACTCTGTGATAGTCTGCAGGCCACTGACCTGTATACTCTGCGATAGTCTGCAGGCCGCGACCTGTATACTCTGTGTGGTAGTCTGCAGGCCGCTGACCTGTATACTTTGTGCGATAGTCTGCAGGCCGCTGACCTGTATACTCTGCGATAGTCTGCAGGCCGCTGACCTGTATACTCTGTGTTATAGTCTGCAGGCCGCTGACCTGTATACTTTGTGCGATAGTCTGCAGGCCGCTGACCTGTATGCTCTGCGATAGTCCGCAGGCCGCTGACCTGTATACTCTGTGATAGTCCGCAGGCCGCTGACCTGTATACTCTGTGATAGTCCGCAGGCCGCTGACCTGTATACTCTGTGCGATAGTCTGCAGGCCGCTGACCTGTATGCTCTGTGCGATAGTCTGCAGGCCGCTGACCTGTATATCTGTGCGATAGTCTGCAGGCCGCTGAGCTGTATACTCTGCGATAGTCTGCAGGCCACTGACCTGTATACTCTGTGATAGTCCGCAGGCCGCTGACCTGTATACTTTGTGCGATAGTCTGCAGGCCGCTGACCTGTATACTCTGCGATAGTCTGCAGGCCGCGACCTGTATACTCTGTGTGGTAGTCTGCAGGCCGCTGACCTGTATACTTTGTGCGATAGTCTGCAGGCCGCTGACCTGTATACTCTGCGATAGTCTGCAGGCCGCTGACCTGTATACTCTGTGTGATAGTCTGCAGGCCGCTGACCTGTATACTTTGTGCGATAGTCTGCAGGCCGCTGACCTGTATACTCTGCGATAGTCCACAGGCCGCTGACCTGTATATTTTGTGCGATAGTCCGCAGGCCGCTGACCTGTATACTCTGTGATAGTCCGCAGGCCGCTGACCTGTATACTCTGTGCGATAGTCCGCAGGCCGCTGACCTGTATACTCTGTGCGATAGTCTGCAGGCCGCTGACCTGTATACTCTGCGATAGTCCGCAGGCCGCTGACCTGTATACTCTGTGATAGTCTGCAGGCCGCTGACCTGTATACTCTGTGTGATAGTCCGCAGGCCGCTGACCTGTATACTTTGTGCGATAGTCTGCAGGCCGCTGACCTGTATACTCTGTGCGATAGTCTGCAGGCCGCTGACCTGTATACTCTGTGCGATAGTCTGCAGGCCTCTGACCTGTATACTCTGTGCGATAGTCTGCAGGCCGCTGACCTGTATACTCTGCGATAGTCTGCAGGCCGCTGACCTGTATACTCTGTGATAGTCTGCAGGCTGCTGACCTGTATACTCTGTGCGATAGTCTGCAGGCTGCTGACCTGTATACTCTGCGATAGTCTGCAGGCCGCTGACCTGTATACTCTGCGATAGTCTGCAGGCCGCTGACCTGTATACTCTGCGATAGTCTGCAGGCCGCTGACCTGTATACTCTGCGATAGTCTGCAGGCCGCTGACCTGTATACTCTGCGATAGTCTGCAGGCCGCTGACCTGTATACTCTGCGATAGTCTGCAGGCCGCTGACCTGTATACTTTGCGATAGTCTGCAGGCCGCTGACCTGTATACTCTGCGATAGTCTGCAGGCCGCTGACCTGTATACTCTGCGATAGTCTGCAGGCCGCTGACCTGTATACTTTGCGATAGTCTGCAGGCTGCTGACCTGTATACTCTGCGATAGTCTGCAGGCCGCTGACCTGTATACTCTGCGATAGTCTGCAGGCCGCTGACCTGTATACTCTGCGATAGTCTGCAGGCCGCTGACCTGTATACTCTGCGATAGTCTGCAGGCCGCTGACCTGTATACTCTGCGATAGTCTGCAGGCCGCTGACCTGTATACTCTGCGATAGTCTGCAGGCCGCTGACCTGTATACTTTGCGATAGTCTGCAGGCCGCTGACCTGTATACTCTGCGATAGTCTGCAGGCCGCTGACCTGTATACTCTGCGATAGTCTGCAGGCCGCTGACCTGTATACTCTGTGTGATAGTCTGCAGGCCGCTGACCTGTATACTCTGTGTGATAGTCCGCAGGCCGCTGACCTGTATACTTTGTGCGATAGTCTGCAGGCCGCTGACCTGTATGCTCTGTGCGATAGTCTGCAGGCCGCTGACCTGTATACTCTGTGATAGTCCGCAGGCCGCTGACCTGTATACTCTGTGCGATAGTCCGCAGGCCGCTGACCTGTATACTCTGTGCGATAGTCTGCAGGCCGCTGACCTGTATACTCTGCGATAGTCCGCAGGCCGCTGACCTGTATACTCTGTGTGATAGTCTGCAGGCCGCTGACCTGTATACTCTGTGTGATAGTCCGCAGGCCGCTGACCTGTATACTTTGTGCGATAGTCTGCAGGCCGCTGACCTGTATACTCTGTGCGATAGTCTGCAGGCCGCTGACCTGTATACTCTGTGCGATAGTCTGCAGGCCTCTGACCTGTATACTCTGTGCGATAGTCTGCAGGCCGCTGACCTGTATACTCTGCGATAGTCTGCAGGCCGCTGACCTGTATACTCTGTGATAGTCTGCAGGCTGCTGACCTGTATACTCTGTGCGATAGTCTGCAGGCTGCTGACCTGTATACTCTGCGATAGTCTGCAGGCCGCTGACCTGTATACTCTGCGATAGTCTGCAGGCCGCTGACCTGTATACTCTGCGATAGTCTGCAGGCCGCTGACCTGTATACTCTGCGATAGTCTGCAGGCCGCTGACCTGTATACTCTGCGATAGTCTGCAGGCCGCTGACCTGTATACTCTGCGATAGTCTGCAGGCCGCTGACCTGTATACTTTGCGATAGTCTGCAGGCCGCTGACCTGTATACTCTGCGATAGTCTGCAGGCCGCTGACCTGTATACTCTGCGATAGTCTGCAGGCCGCTGACCTGTATACTCTGTGATAGTCTGCAGGCCGCTGACCTGTATACTCTGCGATAGTCCGCAGGCCGCTGACCTGTATACTCTGTGTGATAGTCTGCAGGCCGCTGACCTGTATACTCTGTGATAGTCTGCAGGCCGCTGACCTGTATACTCTGCGATAGTCCGCAGGCCGCTGACCTGTATGCTCTGTGTGATAGTCTGCAGGCCGCTGACCTGTATACTCTGTGTGATAGTCTGCAGGCCGCTGACCTGTATACTCTGTGCGATAGTCCGCAGGCCGCTGACCTGTATACTGTGTGCGATAGTCTGCAGGCCGCTGACCTGTATACTCTGTGCGATAGTCTGCAGGCCGCTGACCTGTATACTCTGTGCGATAGTCTGCAGGCCGCTGACCTGTATACTGTGCGATAGTCTGCAGGCCGCTGACCTGTATACTCTGCAGGCCGCTGACCTGTATACTCTGTGCGATAGTCTGCAGGCCGCTGACCTGTATACTCTGCGATAGTCCGCAGGCCGCTGACCTGTATACTCTGTGTGATAGTCTGCAGGCCGCTGACCTGTATACTCTGTGATAGTCTGCAGGCCGCTGACCTGTATACTCTGCGATAGTCCGCAGGCCGCTGACCTGTATGCTCTGTGTGATAGTCTGCAGGCCGCTGACCTGTATACTCTGTGATAGTCTGCAGGCCGCTGACCTGTATACTCTGTGTGATAGTCCGCAGGCCGCTGACCTGTATACTGTGTGCGATAGTCTGCAGGCCGCTGACCTGTATACTCTGTGCGATAGTCTGCAGGCCGCTGACCTGTATACTCTGTGCGATAGTCTGCAGGCCGCTGACCTGTATACTGTGCGATAGTCTGCAGGCCGCTGACCTGTATACTCTGCAGGCCGCTGACCTGTATACTCTGTGCGATAGTCTGCAGGCCGCTGACCTGTATACTCTGCGATAGTCCGCAGGCCGCTGACCTGTATACTCTGTGTGATAGTCTGCAGGCCGCTGACCTGTATACTCTGTGATAGTCTGCAGGCCGCTGACCTGTATACTCTGCGATAGTCCGCAGGCCGCTGACCTGTATGCTCTGTGTGATAGTCTGCAGGCCGCTGACCTGTATACTCTGTGATAGTCTGCAGGCCGCTGACCTGTATACTCTGTGTGATAGTCCGCAGGCCGCTGACCTGTATACTGTGTGCGATAGTCTGCAGGCCGCTGACCTGTATACTCTGTGCGATAGTCTGCAGGCCGCTGACCTGTATACTCTGTGCGATAGTCTGCAGGCCGCTGACCTGTATACTGTGCGATAGTCTGCAGGCCGCTGACCTGTATACTCTGCAGGCCGCTGACCTGTATACTCTGTGCGATAGTCTGCAGGCCGCTGACCTGTATACTCTGTGATAGTCTGCAGGCCGCTGACCTGTATACTCTGTGATAGTCTGCAGGCCGCTGACCTGTATACTCTGTAGGCCGCTGACCTGTATACTCTGTGCGATAGTCCGCAGGCCGCTGACCTGTATACTTTGTGCAATAGTCTGCAGGCCGCTGACCTGTATACTCTGTGATAGTCTGCAGGCCGCTGACCTGTATACTCTGTGCGATAGTCCGCAGGCCGCTGACCTGTATACTTTGTGCGATAGTCTGCAGGCCGCTGACCTGTATACTTTGCGATAGTCTGCAGGCCGCTGACCTGTATACTCTGCGATAGTCTGCAGGCCGCTGACCTGTATACTCTGCGATAGTCTGCAGGCCGCTGACCTGTATACTCTGTGATAGTCTGCAGGCCGCTGACCTGTATACTCTGCGATAGTCCGCAGGCCGCTGACCTGTATACTCTGTGTGATAGTCTGCAGGCCGCTGACCTGTATACTCTGTGCGATAGTCTGCAGGCCGCTGACCTGTATACTCTGTGCGATAGTCTGCAGGCCGCTGACCTGTATACTCTGTGCGATAGTCTGCAGGCCGCTGACCTGTATACTCTGTGCGATAGTCTGCAGGCCGCTGACCTGTATACTCTGTGCGATAGTCTGCAGGCCGCTGACCTGTATACTCTGTGCGATAGTCTGCAGGCCGCTGACCTGTATACTCTGTGCGATAGTCCGCAGGCCGCTGACCTGTATACTCTGTGCGATAGTCCGCAGGCTGCTGACCTGTATACTCTGTGCGATAGTCTGCAGGCCGTTGCTGCGGTTTCTATCGGCGGCTCTAGGTTCTGGCCTCTTCCGCTTCAGTTCAGCCTCGGGGATCTCTCCCTCTTCTTTAAGGCCGGAGTCAGAGGGAGAGGCTGCAGAACAAAGGAGCAGTAATGTGTGCAAAAAACAAAAGCGTTGAGTTGGCTTCAGTGAAGCAAAAAAAGGACGGATAAAGGGACTTCACTGTGGAAGCAACTGCCAGCCGCTTGGTATGTGGGAATCTGGAAGAATCAGCCTCGTTTCTGGCCAGATTTAATGAATTATTTGCACTGCCCCTCCCTCACCCACCAGAGCAATTCTCTGTGTTGTGTCCCCTTCTCCGCTAATGTCCCCGGCTGGAGCGGCGCCCTCCGGGGGAGGAGGACTTTGTATCTTTCTCTTCTGCAGATACAATCTGGACCGCTCTCTCTCTAGATGGCTGATGATTGGTGGCACCGGGGTGTCCTTTTTTTCTCTTTTTTCGTGGCCCCGGAGTATTCTGCACTCAGGGATGTTTTGGACCATGGAGAGGCAGTAAAATAAAGCTGCCCCCTTCCACCTACCTCTCCTCTCCTTTCTCTACCTCCTCCTCCCTCTCCCTCTCTCTCTCCTCCCTCCCCCTCATTCACCTCCCTTTATCTGGGGGCTTGAGAAAACACAGAACTTGTTAGGTGGGGTCATCACATCTTTTGGAGGGGTAAAAATGGTGAATTTCCCAGCATCCAAAGAGGGGATGCAAGGGACCCATAGCCTCTATATGAGCCAGTTGTTCGGGAGGCCCCCAGATCCAAGTGGATGCCCCCTTTTCATGTGAGAATTTTCTTAGCTCACTGTTAACCCATCCGATGCTGGATTTCAAGTTCATTGGAACTCTGAGACCCCCCCCAATAGAGGGTCCAGCCGCCATATTTGTCAGGTTCTTCTGTCATTTAAGATGTCGTTCCACCTTATAAAGTCGTTTTCCCATCTAATATGGCTCCTCCACTAGATCCAATGCAAAATGTTGTCTAACTTAGACTTTCGTGCACTTTTCATTCCCCGCTTGCCGTCAGCGGATGTAATTATCGGGGATTCCTTGAATTCTGCTCACACAGCTGCGGTGCTCATTACAGTGTGTGTGTGTTACAGTTTTGCTCTTCGATACATTGTAACAAGTGATCAGAACCAAACCAGGACACACTTCTGCCAATGATCGTTTCCATTCACCAACAGCAAGCAGAGATTTCGGAGGGAGCGAAGCACAAAGCATCACAATATTCCAGTCCGGCTCCCGTCAGGCATCGCTGGGCTCATTCCTGGAGACTTTTCCTATCGCCCGGCTTTCCTCGGCCCCCCATGCTGCAGCCGTAGAACCCACCATCCCGACCACCTTCCCAGCATTTCTTGCAGGGATTCTCGGTCTATCAAGATGTTAGCGAGTTGCTGATAATTGCCCTGACTTGCGCTACGTGCTGATGAAATGGGAGTACACAGCTTTGTTCCCCTGTGTAACAGGATAATACATGCTCTTTTTTTATTTCTCTTAGCATCTGGCACGCCTCATCGGGTAAGGAGGGGGACGCAGCTCTTGGAGAAGGGGGGAAAGCATCAGTCAAAACTATTTCAATAGAAAAAAAAAGGTTTAATATCAGTTTTTTCTTCCACCTTCGCTGCAACTCTTACTATCTGCAACCAAGAGAACAAGCGCAAGTGTGAACGGGGCAATATAGGAGAGCCTGATAATCCGGCATGGTTGTGCACCCCAACTTCTGGCTCTCCAGCTGCTGCAAAGCTACAACTCCAAGCATGATGGGAGTTGTAGTAACTGAAGAGCCACAAGCTGGTGGCACTGACTTAAGTCATCAAACACTAAAGATGGGCATACATAAAGCCGCCGATATCAATGGGTTCGGCTGACGACGGTCTAATGAGTATGGGGCATCGGGCGACTGAATGTCTGGGAAGATGTCGGTCGGACCTGTCCGATTTCAGACTCCCTTTCATATTGTGATAAGCCGTCGGCCAGTAGCTTTATTAATAGAGAACACGGGAGCTCACGGCTGAACAAGCTCTCCTGTGTATGGGGGTGGCGGCCGGGACCGTAGGCCGGGGCTGGTGGCCGGGGCAGTTGTTCGGGCCAACAGTCATCTGATGGCCATCTAATGTGCATGACCAGCTTAATTCCCATCATATACATCAGTGCCCCCCGACAGTTCGTGGCCGTCAGCTTGTTGGACCCCTGAAAACAATACAGGACAATTCCCTCGCTTGTAAAATGTTGCAGAATGTTATCAGATTCGCAATATATAATGACATAATTTTTCATTCCTTTCTTATTTGCAGGGGAAGGAGAGACATTCAATGGACAAACTTGGACCCCATTCAGTTGATGGAGGAGCTCAGCCAATTCACCAGCCTCGACGGCTTCAAAGAAATGCTGGACAAGGCCGAGGTGGGACAAGCGTACATGGAGCGGCCTTGTCTCGACCCCACAGATTCCGAGTGTCCCGAAAGTTCTCCTAACAAGAAGTCACAAGAGGTTAGCACCAGCAATGTCCTCTCCTACCAGAGCTGCTTTTCCTGTAAGAACCAGGATAATATTCTAATATATACGTCCGTGTTCCATCGTAGACCCCAGACATTGTCGCCACACTTCAGAATGGCTGCCACGGATTTTCCAAGAAGTTCATGTATTGGCAAAAGGAGCTGATTCTAGGCGGGATGTCCAGGGGGACCACCGGAGAGTTAAAGAGGTAGAGAGCAGTTCTCTAAGCAGAGCCGGTCATTGCTCCGTGGCCGATCCCCTGATGCTGACGTCCTTCTTTCTCTTAGCGCTGAAGCTCTGCAGACCATGTACCTCCTGATGAGTCCGGGGCAGCTGTACGAACACTTCAAAGATGACTACGAAATCCATGACATCAACTGGAATGAGGAGAAGGCAGCCGCCATATTGGAGTCGTGGCAGCGAAAGCTTGTGGAGGTTTGTGACTTTTATCATACTTTCAACTTGTGTCCATGGGTGGGCTATTTTTAATTGGGGAAGGGGGATTCAGTAAAAAGAATGGGGGTGGGTTTACCTAGAGGAGCTGGAGCTTCTCCAGAGACCAGGTGACCTCAACCAACCTCTGCCCTCCGCGCCCCCAGCATCTGCAGTCATCAGCGTTTTGTTTAGAGGGGGGATTTGTTTGGCGGGGAAGGATAAGATAACAAGGAGAGGAGAGATCCAGTAATCTATATTATGTACCAGGCAGACCGGCATTGGGGTCCCGCCGCCGCCTCCTCGTCCTCCTCACATGGGCAATGGTAATTGTAGACATAGGGTGATGATAACAAAATGTCATCTGTTCACAGCAAGCGCAGCAGTCCATCCCGCAGAACTCCTCGCAGAACATCCACGCCTTCTCCACCACCACCCTGAATGACATCATGAAGTCCTTCTCTGACGTCAGCGCCATCCGTGTGGCCGGCGGGTACCTGCTGATGGTAGGGACCGATGCTTTCACCTTGGTAGTGATTGATGATGTTGGGAACAGGGTCAGTAAATCGTCTCCTCTCCCCGTAGTTGGCCTACGCCTGCGTCACCATGCTGCGCTGGGATTGCTCCAAGTCGCAAGGAGCCGTGGGTCTGGCCGGCGTCCTCCTTGTGGCTCTCTCCGTAGCATCGGGACTGGGACTTTGCTCCCTTCTTGGCATCTCCTTCAACGCTGCAACAACCCAGGTAAATGAATAAATCCTTACAACTTACTTTCATGCTGTGCAGCTCACTGAACGCTTCCAGCAATCTTATAAAATGTTCCCTTTTAAAGGTGCTGCCATTTCTTGCGCTTGGTATCGGTGTGGATGACATGTTCTTGCTGGCGCATGCTTTCACCGAGGCTGGCCTGAGTACCCCATTAAAGGTGAGTGACCTCATTTACATCCATTAAAATAGCTCTCGCCTTATAGACCACCCACTGACGCTGCCACTCACATCCACACCTCTCATTTATGTTTTTTTTTTTTTTATTGTGGCAGGAAAGGACTGGCGAATGCCTGAGGCGCACGGGTACAAGTGTGGCGCTGACGTCCATCAATAATATGATTGCTTTCTTTATGGCGGCTTTGGTTCCAATCCCAGCATTGCGGGCTTTTTCCCTGCAGGTAACGTTACCCACCTTACACAGTGAAACACGACAGAGGGACCCTCCTCCTCTATGTGCAGAGCATATGAGGGGGTCCGTCAACCTCCGCACTACAATTACAGTGACCCTGGAGGGTAGTGAAAGGCGAGACTGCACCAGAAGTCTCTAATGGGAATTGTACGAGCTGCTCAGGTGAAAGGTGACATCAGTACAAAGGCCTTGGATACATTAAGATGTCACTTCCCTGGAGGCTGTGGGGGGAAGGGGCTGGGACTTTCTGGGTGGTCTGTGAGATAAGGGTGGACTGGAGACTACAGGATGTTTCCACCTAATTATATACAACAAGTCTGGAATGTGAACTATAGAAACGTTACGTAAGCGATGATGATGACGAAGTATCTCCATACCCTTCTTCTTCTTTCAGGCTGCTATTGTGGTCGTCTTCAATTTTGCAATGGTTTTGCTTATATTTCCTGCTATTCTGAGCTTGGATCTCCAGCGTAGAGAAGATCAGAGGCTGGACATCCTCTGCTGCTTCTACAGGTAGATAATTATTAATATTGCATTATGCAATGATGGGTCAGGATGTGAATGGTTTATAACCCTGTTTCTTGTTTGTAGCCCATGCTCCTCCAGAGTGATCCAGATTCAGCCTCAAGAAATGCCCGACGCTAACGACAATCACACTTACCATCCGTCATCATACGGCAACCCCACTATCACTACCAGCACCCATATCACTACCACCGTCCAGGCTTTCACTCAGTGTGACTCATCTGGGCACCATGTGGTCACCATCCTACCACCGACCTCCCAGATCTCCACCTCGCCCTCCGTCATTGTCCCCACTGTGGACCCTTTGGGGTCTCAGGTCTTCAGCCCCTCCAGCTCCACCCGAGATTTGCTGTCTCAAGTGAATGAAACGAAAGGAAGGCGCGAGTGCGTCCCTCTTCCATTTCTGAAGTGGAGCCTGTCCGAATTTGCCCGTGAGAAGTACGCGCCTTTACTGCTGAAGCCGGAAATGAAGGTGAGCTATGTGACCAAACGGTAATTTAGATCTGGTGAAACCTGAAGATTTTCCTGTACTGAGGCCTCTGCTGCTCTTCTTTCTAGGGGATCGTGGTTGCTCTCTTCATGGCCCTTTTAGGCCTCGGCTTGTACGGGACCACCATGGTTCATGATGGCCTCTACCTGACGGACATTGTTCCTCGAGAGACCAAGGAATACAACTTTATCTCCGCTCAGTTCAAATACTTCTCCTTCTACAACATGTTCATTGTTACAAAGGGAGGCTTTGATTACCCCAAGGCTCAGAAGTCCTTGTACGAACTTCACGAGTCCTTTGGCTCTGTCAAGTACGTTGTTCGAGAGGAAGGAAGAGACTTGCCCAAAATGTGGCTGCATTATTTCCAGGACTGGCTGAGAGGTGAGGATCCAAATGTATCATGATGTACAAAGGAAGGTCGCTGGTCATGGTGGGACCACCCGTGACGGTGTATGGTGCCACATTCAGCATAGATGGTGCATCTGATGGAGCCACGTGACCTTATGTGAAAGCGAATGTCAGGATTTCCTTTTTTTTTTCGCCAAGTAATTTTATAGTAAATTTTCCTTCCCTTCCAACAGGCCTCCAGGATTCTTTCGACAAGGACTGGCAGTCTGGCCGCATCACACAGGATAATTACCGTAACGGCACCGAAGACGGCATCCTGGGTTACAAACTCCTAATCCAGACAGGAAACAAAAAGGATCCCTTCAATATTGATCAGGTAGATTTTTTTTTTTTTTTTTTTACATAATAAATAGCTATCGGCTGTGATCGACCCCCAGCAATCTGTCCCGACTCCCGTGTCTTTTACTGAGACGGCAGCTGTCAGACTCCTCCGGCGTCTGCTCATCTCACCGAGGACAAAATCGGACATGCCGAATCCTTAACTGTCCCCTGAGATCATCTGTCGGGGAAGAGTCGGGAGGCCCCCGATACTCATTAGTCTGTCGGGTTTTGCCCACATTGGTCTAATGTGTAAACTTCACAGACTTGTAAGTACATTTGTGTTACCTTAATACATTGTTCTATTCTTCCCCCTGCGCAGCTGACTAGTCGGCGACTGGTGGACGAGAACGGCCTCATTCCTCAGGATGCTTTTTACATCTACCTGACGGTGTGGGTCAGCAATGATCCCCTGGGCTACGCCGCCTCTCAGGCCAATTTTTACCCTCAACCACCAGAATGGATCCACGATCGATACGACACTACTGGGGAAAATCTGAGAAGTGAGTTGATATCTCTGTACTTATATCCCATCTACTAGGTATCGGCAGCGTCTCTGAGGCAAGCGGCACGTGGCGCCTCGTTCCCTGGTGATGTCTCTGATGCTTTGAAAATGGGTAGATGATAACCAATCATCTTTGTGAAAATTAAAATATCCCTTTCCTCCCCAGTTTCGGCAGCCGAACCTATCGAATTTGCCCAGTTTCCCTTCTATCTGAACGGTTTACGCCAGACGTCCGATTTCATCGAAGCCATTGAGAGTGTGCGCTCGGTGTGCAAGGAGTTTGCGGAGCAGGGGGTGTACAGCTACCCCAGTGGTTACCCCTTCCTCTTCTGGGAGCAGTACATCGGTCTGCGTCACTGGTTCCTCCTGGCGATCAGCATCGTCCTGGCGTGTACATTTTTGGTGTGTGCCCTCCTCCTGCTGAATCCATGGACGGCCGGAATCATTGTAAGACCCCATAATATTGCCGAGCTATCAGAATAAGGCACGAGGCGCCACGACTGCTGGACTCACCGGCCCCTGTTTTTGTGCTGTAGGTTTTCATCTTGGCTATGATGACGGTGGAGTTGTTTGGCATTATGGGACTGATTGGCATCAAGCTCAGCGCCATTCCTGTGGTAATCCTCATCGCCTCTGTTGGCATTGGAGTAGAGTTCACCGTTCACGTGGCATTGGTGAGTCGCCAGCTCAACTATTTGTCAATCAAAGACAATGGGATGATTACAATTGGGCTGTGTTCACTCGTTGCCAAATTGTGGGAAAACCTGGAGAGTTTTTTCCTGTAATTTCGAAAAATCACAGCAAAATAATCCATACGGTTTTAGTGTGTTTCAAAAGGAATACAGACACGGAAGATATTTAGGAAGTTTTTAAATTTATTTCTAGAAACTAATCCTATATTTTGCCTGCAGGGATTTCTCACTGCTATTGGTGACCGGAACCAGCGCTCTGTACTCGCCCTAGAACATATGTTTGCCCCGGTTCTGGATGGCGCCATATCCACTCTTCTCGGGGTGCTGATGCTGGCAGGATCCGAGTTTGACTTTATTTTAAGGTACAGTTCTGGTGTCAAAGCCTCTTGTTCTGGATGTATTGTGATTGATTACAACACATTATACAGCTTTACTATTACTCTGCCTCCTATCATGTAGAGTCCATATCGGGTTTATCTTGTGACATTTAAAGCCCCTTAAAGAGAACCTACACCTTACTTTATCTTTTAATTGACAATGTGCCATGAGATGCCCTGCAGATCGTTGGGGATCCTGTTCTGAGACCCCCAGGTATTGCTCCAAACTCTTGTCTGATGTGGGCTGTTCTGGGAGCAGGAGCGGCTTCCTTCTTCCTGAATGGTGTAGGGGCTCATAGATTTGTTATTGATCCCATACAGCTCCATGTGCACACATCAGACAAATGTTATGAGTGATCGGTGGGATTCTCAGGACCCGGACTCTCACCAATCTGCAGTGCTTTTTAATGTTCATCACTTAGTTAAAAAAATATATATATAAATAAATATATATTTATTGCAGAGGTTTCTGTGACTGGCAGAAATCCCTGGTCACGTTACAGTAATGTCGGATGTCATCCGAGTGCCGTCTGATGTTTTCCACGGACTCATTGACTTGCATGGCCGAGAGCCATCCGAAAATCGGTTCCACCTCGGGCATCCTGCGATTTTTTTTTTTCCTTGGACTGGCTCAGTTCAAGGAAAAAATTGTCCCCATAGAATAACATCGGTCCGAGTGTGATCCGATGTTTTGTCGAAACGCACTTGCTCTGAAGATACGGTCATGTGCATGAGCCCTAAGGGTGTGTTCATACTGCTTTTTTTAGCCTGCAGTCAAAAACGTCCATTTTTCAAGCAGAATCGCTCCTTTTCTCCGGAGTTTTGTAATCCTGAAGCATTTTTCTTTTTTGGTGTTTTTGTTGGTGAATCCCTTGGAGCGTGTCCAATGTTTATGGGCGGCTGGTGGTGTTTTTTGGGCGTTATTTTTAACTTTGTCCCAGCATTTTTGGATCATATTTTGCACTGGAACATTTTTTAAAATTCTATTTCTCTATGGCTTCATTGATGGACACCGGAAACCATGGGTGTATGCTGCTGACACTATGCAGAAAAACAATGAAGAAACTGCTGGTGGTTTATAAAGCAAAAATGCTTAAAAAAAAAACTCCCGGGCGACTTCCAGGCATCTTTCTGAGCCTTCCCATTGACTTATATAGTAAAGTATAAAGCGTCTTCAGAAGGCCTAAAGAAGGATCTGGTTCTTTCTTTTAACAGTGTTTCCTTAGCGCTTTTTCAGGGGGGTTTTCCACCTGAAAAAGATGTCGTGTGCACAGACCCTGAGGCCGAATTGTCACCGGTTCACGGAGCGGCCGACTCGAAGTCAGCAGCCACATAGGCATATATGAGGCTGACAAGTCAAGGTCAGGAGACCCCCGGCCGCTCTGTATTCTGACCGCAAAACGTGAATGTGTGAATATGGCCGAACAGTGAAGCTTCTGTGTTTGTTTGGTTTATTTCTATTAAAAAGTAACAGAAAGTCCAGCAGAAAATGTCAATGTCTGCCCCTTTTAGACCTCTTGTGTTTTTGCATTTTTTTTTTCTGCAAATATTCACATTCTGGAGCGTTCAGCAATGCAGAGGTTAACAGGAATATTTAAAACCCTCCGCAGAGGTTTGACGTAGTTTGGACCTGGGGTCAGGGGCTGAGCTGGCAGGAGATTACAGCCCAGCGTGCTGCCATGTCTAGAAAGACGCAGAGTCTGAATCCCGTCCAAGAGCCTTCGTCAACCTGGGAGGTCTTGTTTAGAAGAGCGGGGGAGGAGGGAGCCGGAGCAAGTCCTGACTGATCAGGAAATAGCACAGCGATCCCTCATGTAAACAGACATTCTGCGCACAGTTTGGTGTAAACAGCTGAAGTCCCTCAGAGATGTTCTCCACCCCCCCCCAAACTCCTAAACTAAACACTCAATGAGAGGGGAGATTACTGCACCCAACATAAACATCACATCCCACTTCTAAGAACTCTGCTGATTCACATCTTGGAGCAGAGACCACTTAACCCTTCCTCCACCAGTGGCTAATGTGGTGCCGGAGTCCCGCTCCCTCCCTCCCCCTTACGCGGACCACCAAGGTATTTTTTTTTTTCGTGGTGTTAAAGCTTCTATAAAGGTCCGGACAGACCTTGTTCTTGGCAGCGGGACAGGTGACCCAGTTCTGCCTTCAGTTTTATTCTGTGCCAAGACGCTCTCCTTGCATCCGCCGTGCGCTCTCACGCTGTGTGTGACACTCTCCCATCCCCCATTCCTGGGGGTCAGAATGCAGGTTGTAATGGATGGATAGTGGGGTGGGGGGGGAGGGAGAGTTCAGGAAGCCGGGGCAACCCCCCCACTGACGGGGAAGGAATCCCCAGGGAAGCAGCAGGGTCCTATGCTCTGACTTAGCCAGACTGGCCCTTTAAAAATCCAGTGCAGAAATCAGTTCAGCTCGCTGGGAGTTGTAGTTTAGAAATTAAATGCATTGCCCTGTTATAATAAATAATAATTGCATTTCTACGAGGGACCCTCCGTGATGATGTGTCTTCTCTTCTCTGCAGGTATTTCTTTGCTGTGCTCACGATTCTCACCATCCTGGGGCTGCTGAACGGGCTGGTTCTGCTCCCGGTGCTGCTCTCTCTGATTGGACCTCCGGCTGAGGTGAGTCCTACTATGAGACATCTTGTACGGCCGCATTAAGACGTCCGTACAAATCGGACCTCAATACACAGACTGGCCGCGGGTCTCCCTACCCATATATTTCTATGCAGCTGTCACACTCGGGTCGGGAGGGCCACGGACGGTCCATGCTTTGAGGTCTGATCTGTACAGACGTCTGAATGCGCCAACCTTCTATCATCTGTGTGATTATGGACTTACCAATATTCCTCATCCATAGGTGACTCCTGCAGACAACGGTAACTGCCTCCCTACCCCCACACCTGAGCCGCCGCATCTCAACCACCACACCTTCTACATGCAGCACAAAGCCGGAGGACGAGGGGGATTCAGTGATCCCGAGGAGTCCTCCGAATACTACTCTGAGACCACCGCAACATCAGGGGTGGAGGAAGATGATCCCCAACTCTATGAGCGCAGCCCATATATCATCCCCCCAAAACCATCACACATCCTGCTGGAAGCAAGCAAAAGCCCCTCGCATCCCAAAATCATGGTAAGTGATCCGGAGACTAAAACATTCATAAAATAGAGTAAAAGAACTGCAGTAGAACAGCACCACCTAGTGGCCAATCTCTGAAGAAAAAACATGCATACATATTGCAAGTGGTAAAGAGCTACATGTGCCACCTAGTGGCCATTCTCTAAAGAAAAAACATGCATACATGTAAAATATATATTGCAAGTGGTAAAGACCTAAATGTGACACCTAGTGGCCATTCTCTAGAGAAAAACCCTTGTGAACATGTAAAATATATTTTGCAAGGAGTAAATGGCTACAATAAAAGAGCTCCACCTAGTGGTCATTCTCTAGAGAAAAACCCTTCCACACATGTAAAATATATTTTGCAAAAGGTAAATAGCTACAATAGAAGAGCGCCACCCAGCTACATGTGCCACCTAGTGGCCATTCTCTAGAGAAAACCCTTGCAAACATGTAAAATATATTTTGCAAGTGGTAAATAGCTACAATAGAAGTGCGCCACCTGGTGGCCATTTTCTAGAGGGAAAGCCCTTGCAAACTTGTAAAATATAAGTGCTAAATGAGGTCAGAAGAGTAAAACGTTGTTATTTCTATGTTCTAGCTGGTAAAACCTTGCAAGGGAAACCAAGAAGAAGTCCTTCAGGATGGAGCAGATACGACTCTACAGGACGTAACCCGGAGCAGTAATCAAGATTCTAAGGACTCTCAGGAGCCTAAAGACTGGAGGAAGTGTAACCAGGGGTCTGCGTGGGCTAAGCAGCCCCCCACTTACAGGACTCAGTACAGTAGTAGACCTCAGGGTCACAGAACTACACCTCCAGCCTACTGTACAAAGGTGACGGGACCCAGCGGCTCCATCACCACCGTCACCGCTACGGCCTCGGTGACTGTTGCGGTTCATCCGAACTTGCCAGGAGCCGTACGGGCATACAGCCACGAGGCCTATGAGGACAGCGATACGGACTGCATGGAACACAGGCCCAAATGGGTCAGGAGTAAAAAACGGCGCCCCGAAGTGTTTGAGCTGGAGGATCTGGAGCAGAACCGGAGCACGGAGCGATCGTCTGTGGTGCGCTAGGTCAGTATATGGCGGCAGGGGACATACTGCCATCAAGTGGTTGTCAGCGGTACTGCAGTCATCAGTTACATCAACCACAAGTTTAATACTTTTTTTTTTTCTTCTTTTTCAGAAAAGCGTCCACTTCAAGATCTTGCATCTTTGTACATTAGCCATGACCCCCCGGAGCCGTCTACAAGGAGAGAAGAGAATACTAATAAGATTAGATCAATCAAGTATTAGAGACTGCGACCACAACTTCTATTTAATAAGCTGATAATGTACTGTAGATGCGGGGGAGGGGAGAGACCCCCCCAAACCTTTTCCTGAACCCCTCCTCCCATCCAACCTTTTATGTCTCCTGCAAATCAGACTCACCAGTTTTGCTGCTATGTGTTAACTCCTTTATTGCTGGAGTCTTTTTTTTATACGCAGTGTTTTATTCACTTTGGGAAATTGGAAGAAAATGTTAAAAGGAAAAAAACAAAACAAAGCACTTTCCTTCCCTGTAAAAAAAATTCAGATTTCTCTACTCTATGTTCGTTCCTCTGTATCGGGATCCATAATCGGCTGTCGTTTCGGATACAGTGCATCTATGCAACATATTCCCACCCATCGTCTTTTTTTTTTTTTATCTTTACAGTTGGTTCCAAATGTCTCAAAGGTCAATGAAAAAATTATATTTTGGAGCTTTAAAGTGTCCAGAGATTTTTTTTAGCAGGTTTTTTTTTTTTTTTTAAACAGATCTGCTCCAAAATCCTCCTTGAAAATTCTTCCCATTCATTTCTATGGGAAATCCACTTTGCTGTTCATATGAGAAGTTTTTAGACCTTTTTTTTTTTTTTTTCCTGAAGAGGTTTTGAAAAATTTCTGGTGGAAAAAAAAAGTGCAAGTCACCTTAAAGGAAGCGGATCATGATGAAATTTGCTCCAAATTTGGCACTGTCCAATTAAAAAAAAAGACTTTAGGGGAAAAAAAAATTTCAAAACTGCTTCAGGAAAAGAAAAACTCCTCCAAAAAATAGCATTTTTTTAAAAAAGGTTTTTTTTATTTTTACAGACAGATTTTTATTTTTTTTTTTTAGAAAATTTTGGAAGCGGATCTACTCCATATACTCCTTAAAAAGAGTTAGAAATCTCTTCCTATTCATTTCTATGGGGAAACCCAATTTGCTGCTCACATGAGGAGTTTTTTGAGTATTTTTAGTGAATGAACGCCTGATTGGGGGGGGGGGGGTGCATTTTTTATTTTAAACAGATCCTGATGTTATCCGCTACAAACTAGGCACTGGCCAATCAAAAGGCTGCAAAAAAAAAAAAAATCAGCAAGAAATACGTAAAATAATTCTGCAAAAAAGGAGCAGATTTGTCAATGTTACATCTAACGGATATGGAGCTGACGAGATTTATCAAAATCCTCACGCTTCAATTAAAAGTTGCAAGCTATTTATTTTTTTCTCCAAACCCAAAAAAAAATAAAATCGGAGGGTCCAACTTTGGAAAAAATCCCCCCCACCTCCAGCAATATCAGATACAGAGCTATTGCCCAGATTCTGTCTCCCCCAATCCTTTCCCCCCAGAACTTGTAGCACTGCAGATGCTAATTAACCTCTTAATGCCTTCACTGCCAGAATGTTGTCCAGCACTAAAGTGGTTAATCCCCACTTTGTCTTCGCTGTGAATGATGGAACCGTTATAAATGTCTCTATATAAATATATAGGATTATATATATATAAATGGCCTGTCCTTTATAGGACATCGTTATATTTGTCCCGCTTCAGGGACCTCTATAGTATTCTGGTGTTTGTTAATTAATATAATAATTATTATTGTTATTATTAGCGTGGTGTCTATAAGATGTGAAACGGCAGCTTCTCTAACAAATATATATAAATATTAACCCTTTTCGTCGCTCCCGGGAAGCCGCAGGGCGATGCACAGGTGACCACGTGCCACCCTGCGGCTTCCAGCGACGTGAAGGGTCTAAGGTCTAAGTGTTTGTGTCTGTTCTGTGGACTGAAGCTCGGTACAAGGTGTCACTGCGCCAAATCTAAATTATTTATATTAAATGGAAACAAAGGTTTATTTTTGTAGATTGTACAGAAGTTGTAGCCGCCAACCGAAGTCTATTTTTAAAGAGTAAAAATATATATTATATATGATTATATTTACCGGCTCTCGAGTCTTTATTCTTATTTATTTATTTTTTATGTCAGTGATGAGAATAAAATCCCCTTATATAATTATCTATATGGGCAGTATTATAGTAGTTATATTCTTGTACATAGGGGCAGTATTATAGTAGTTATATTCTTCTACATAGGGGCAGTATTATAGTAGTTATATTCTTGTACATAGGGGGCAGTGTTATAGCAGTTATATTCTTGTACATAGGGGGCAGTATTATAGTAGTTATATTCTTGTACATAGGAGCAGTATTATAGTAGTTATATTCTTGTACATAGGAGCAGTATTATAGTAGTTATATTCTTGTACATAGGAGCAGTATTATAGTAGTTATATTCTTGTACATAGAGGGCAGTATTATAGTAGTTATACTCTTGTACATAGGGGCAGTATTATAGTAGTTATATTCTTGTACATAGGGGCAGTATTATAGTAGTTATACTCTTGTACATAGAAGCAGTATTATAGTAGTTATATTCTTGTACATAGGGGCAGTATTATAGTAGTTATATTCTTGTACATAGAGGCAGTATTATAGTAGTTATACTCTTGTACATAGGGGCAGTATTATAGTAGTTATATTCTTGTACATAAGAGCAGTATTATAGTAGTTATATTCCTGTATACAGGGGCAGTATTATAGTAGTTATATTCTTGTACATAGGGGCAGTATTATAGTAGTTATATTCTTGTACATAGAGGCAGTATTATAGTAATTATACTCTTGTACATAGAAGCAGTATTATAGTATTTATATTCTTGTACATAGGAGCAGTATTATAGTAGTTATATTCTTGTACATAGGGGCAGTATTATAGTAGTTATATTCTTGTACATAAGAGCAGTATTATAGTAGTTATATTCCTGTATACAGGGGCAGTATAATAGTAGTTATATTCTTGTACATAGGGGGCAGTATTATAGTAGTTATATTCTTGTACATAGGAGCAGTATTATAATAGTTATATTCTTGTACATAGGGGCAGTATTATAGCAGTTATATTCTTGTACATAGAGGGTAGTATTAAAGTAGTTATATTCTTGTACATAGGGGGCAGTATTATAGTAGTTATATTCTTGTACATAGGAGCAGTATTATAATAGTTATATTCTTGTACATAGAGGGCAGTATTATAGTAGTTATATTCTTGTACATAGGAGCAGTATTGTAGTAGTTATATTCTTGTACATAGGGGCAGTATTATAGTAGTTATATTCTTGTACATAGGGGCAGTATTATAGTAGTTATATTCTTGTACATACGAGCAGTATTATAGTAGTTATATTCTTGTACATACGAGCAGTATTATAGTAGTTATATTCTTGTACATAGGGGCAGTATTATAGTAGTTATATTCTTGTACATAGGAGCAGTATTATAGTAGTTATATTCTCGTACATAGGGACAGTATTATAGTAGTTATATTCTTGTACATACGAGCAGTATTATAGTAGTTA
The DNA here is from genome assembly GCF_046119375.1 of Phyllobates terribilis. Lineage (NCBI taxonomy): Eukaryota > Metazoa > Chordata > Amphibia > Anura > Dendrobatidae > Phyllobates > Phyllobates terribilis. The sequence continues at coordinate 158,300,266 of NW_027362768.1, read as the reverse complement.
TATTCTTGTACATAGGAGCAGTATTATAGTAATTAAATTCTTGTCCATAGAGGGCAGTATTATAGTAGTTATACTCTTGTACATAGGAGCAGTATTATAGTAGTTATATTCTTGTACATAGGGGGCAGTATTATAGTCGTTATATTCTTGTACATAGGAGCAGTATTATAGTAGTTATATCCTTGTACATAGGGTCAGTATTATAGTAGTTATATTCTTGTACATAAGAACAGTATTATATTAGTTATATTCTTGTACATAGGAGCAATATTACAGCAGTTATATTCTTGTACATAGGGGCAGTATTATAGTAGTTATATTCTTGTACATAGGGGGCAGTATTATAGTAGTTATATTCTTGTACATAGGAGCAGTATTATAATAGTTATATTCTTGTACATAGGGGCAGTATTATAGCAGTTATATTCTTGTACATAGAGGGCAGTATTAAAGTAGTTATATTCTTGTACATAGGGGCAGTATTATAGCAGTTATATTCTTGTACATAGAGGGCAGTATTATAGTAGTTATATTCTTGTACATAGGAGCAGTATTGTAGTAGTTATATTCTTGTACATAGGGGCAGTATTATAGTAGTTATATTCTTGTACATAGGGGCAGTATTATAGTAGTTATATTCTTGTACATACGAGCAGTATTATAGTAGTTATATTCTTGTACATACGAGCAGTATTATAGTAGTTATATTCTTGTACATAGGGGCAGTATTATAGTAGTTATATTCTTGTACATAGGAGCAGTATTATAGTAGTTATATTCTCGTACATAGGGACAGTATTATAGTAGTTATATTCTTGTACATACGAGCAGTATTATAGTAGTTATATTCTTGTACATAGGAGCAGTATTATAGTAATTACATTCTTGTCCATAGAGGGCAGTATTATAGTAGTTATATTCTTGTACATAGGAGCAGTATTATAGTAATTAAATTCTTGTCCATAGAGGGCAGTATTATAGTAGTTATACTCTTGTACATAGGAGCAGTATTATAGTAGTTATATTCTTGTACATAGGGGGCAGTATTATAGTCGTTATATTCTTGTACATAGGAGCAGTATTATAGTAGTTATATCCTTGTACATAGGGTCAGTATTATAGTAGTTATATTCTTGTACATAAGAACAGTATTATATTAGTTATATTCTTGTACATAGGAGCAATATTACAGCAGTTATATTCTTGTACATAGGGGCAGTATTATAGTAGTTATATTCTTGTACATAGGGGGCAGTATTATAGTAGTTATATTCTTGTACATAGGGGGCAGTATTATAGTAGTTATATTCTTGTACATAGGAGCAGTATTATAATAGTTATATTCTTGTACATAGGGGCAGTATTATAGCAGTTATATTCTTGTACATAGAGGGCAGTATTAAAGTAGTTATATTCTTGTACATAGGGGGCAGTATTATAGTAGTTATATTCTTGTACATAGGGGACAGTGTTATAGTAGTTATATTCTTGTACATAGGAGCAGTGTTATAGTAGTTATATTCTTTTACATTAGGGCAGTATTATAGTAGTTATATTCTTGTACATAGGGGCAGTATTCTAGTAGTTATATTCTTGTACATAGGGAGCAGTATTATAGTAGTTATATTCTTGTACATAGGAGCAGTATTATAGTAGTTATATTCTTATACATAGGGGTAGTATTATAGCAGTTATATTCTTGTACATTGGGCAGTATTATAGAAGTTATATTCTTGTACATAGGAACAGTATTATATTAGTTATATTCTTGTACATAGGGAGCAGTATTACAGTAGTTATATTCTTGTACATAGGGAGCAATATTACAGTAGTTATATTCTTGTACATAGCAGCAGTATTATAGTAGTTATATTCTTGTACATAGGGGCAGTATTATAGTAGTTATATACTTGTACATAGGAGCAGTAATATAGTAGTTATATTCTTGTACATTGGAGCAGTATTATAATAGTTATATTCTTGTACATAGAGGGCAGTATTAAAGTAGTTATATTCTTGTACATAGGGGGCAGTATTATAGTAGTTATATTCTTGTACATAGGAGCAGTATTATAATAGTTATATTCTTTTACATTAGGGCAGTATTATAGTAGTTATATTCTTGTACATAGGGGCAGTATTATAGTAGTTATATTCTTGTACATAGGAACAGTATTATAGTAGTTATATTCTTGTACATAGGGAGCAGTATTATAGTAATTATATTCTTGTACATAGGGAGCAGTATTATAGTAATTATATTCTTGTACATAGGGGACAGTGTTATAGTAGTTATATTATTGTACATAGGAGCAGTATTATAGTAATTATATTCTTGTACATAGGAGCAGTATTATAGTAGTTATATTCTTATACATAGGGGTAGTATTATAGCAGTTATATTCTTGTACATTGGGCAGTATTATAGAAGTTATATTCTTGTACATAGGAACAATACTATATTAGTTATATTCTTGTACATAGGGAGCAGTATTACAGTAGTTATATTCTTGTACACAGGGGGCAGTATTATAGTAGTTATATTCTTGTACATAAGAGCAGTATTATAGTAGTTATATTCTTGTACATAGGGGGCAGTATTATAGTAGTTATATTCTTGTACATAGAGGCAGTATTATAGTAGTTATATTCCTGTATACAGGGGCAGTATTATAGTAGTTATATTCTTGTACATAGGGGCAGTATTATAGTAGTTATATTCTTGTACATAGGGGCAGTATTATAGTAGTTATATTCTTGTACATAAGAGCAGTATTATAGTAGTTATATTCCTGTATACAGGGGCAGTATAATAGTAGTTATATTCTTGTACATAGGGGGCAGTATTATAGTAGTTATATTCTTGTACATAGGAGCAGTATTATAGTAGTTATATTCTTGTACATAGGGGCAGTATTATAGTAGTTATATTCTTGTACATAGGGGGCAGTATTATAGTAGTTATATTCTTGTACATAGGAGCAGTATTATAATAGTTATATTCTTGTACATAGGGGCAGTATTATAGAAGTTATATTCTTGTACATAGAGGGCAGTATTAAAGTAGTTATATTCTTGTACATAGGGGGCAGTATTATAGTAGTTATATTCTTGTACATAGGAGCAGTATTATAATAGTTATATTCTTGTACATAGGGGCAGTATTATAGCAGTTATATTCTTGTACATAGAGGGCAGTATTATAGTAGTTATATTCTTGTACATAGGAGCAGTATTGTAGTAGTTATATTCTTGTACATAGGGGCAGTATTATAGTAGTTATATTCTTGTACATAGGGGCAGTATTATAGTAGTTATATTCTTGTACATAGGAGCAGTATTATAGTAGTTATATTCTCGTACATAGGGGCAGTATTATAGTAGTTATATTCTTGTACATAGGGGGCAGTATTATAGTAGTTATATTCTTGTACATAGGAGCAGTATTATAGTAATTAAATTCTTGTCCATAGAGGGCAGTATTATAGTAGTTATATTCTTGTACATAGGAGCAGTATTATAGTAGTTAAACCTTGTACATAGGGTCAGTATTATAGTAGTTATATTCTTGTACATAAGAACAGTATTATATTAGTTATATTCTTGTACATAGGAGCAATATTACAGCAGTTATATTCTTGTACATAGGGAGCAGTATTATAGTAGTTATATTCTTGTACATAGGGGACAGTGTTATAGTAGTTATATTCTTGTACATAGGGGCAGTATTATAGTAGTTATATTCTTGTACATAGGGAGCAGTATTATAGTAGTTATATTCTTGTACATAGGAGCAGTATTATAGTAGTTATATTCTTATACATAGGGGTAGTATTATAGCAGTTATATTCTTGTACATTGGGCAGTATTATAGAAGTTATATTCTTGTACATAGGAACAGTATTATATTAGTTATATTCTTGTACATAGGGAGCAGTATTACAGTAGTTATATTCTTGTACATAGGGAGCAATATTACAGTAGTTATATTCTTGTACATAACAGCAGTATTATATTAGTTATATTCTTTTACATTAGGGCAGTATTATAGTAGTTATATTCTTGTACATAGGGGCAGTATTATAGTAGTTATATTCTTGTACATAGGAACAGTATTATAGTAGTTATATTCTTGTACATAGGGAGCAGTATTATAGTAATTATATTCTTGTACATAGGGGACAGTGTTATAGTAGTTATATTATTGTACATAGGAGCAGTATTATAGTAATTATATTCTTGTACATTGGAGCAGTGTTATAGTAGTTATATTCTTTTACATTAGGGCAGTATTATAGAAGTTATATTCTTGTACATAGGGAGCAGTATTACAGTAGTTATATTCTTGTACACAGGGGGCAGTATTATAGTAGTTATATTCTTATACATAGGGGTAGTATTATAGCAGTTATATTCTTGTACATTGGGCAGTATTATAGAAGTTATATTCTTGTACATAGGAACAATACTATATTAGTTATATTCTTGTACATAGGGAGCAGTATTACAGTAGTTATATTCTTGTACACAGGGGGCAGTATTATAGTAGTTATATTCTTGTACATAAGAGCAGTATTATAGTAGTTATATTCTTGTACATAGGGGCAGTATTATAGTAGTTATATTCTTGTACATAGGGGCAGTATTACAGTAGTTATATTCTTGAACATAGGAGCTCCAGCACTGATCTACCTGCAGCTAAGGAGAGCTCCAGCACTGATCCCCCTACAGCTGAGGAGAGCTCCAGCACTGACCCCCCTGCAGCTGAGAAGAGCAACAGCACTGACCCCCCCTGCAGCTGAGTAGAGCTCCAGCACTGACCCCCCTGCAGCTGAGTAGAGCTCCAGCACTGACCCCCCTGCAGCTGAGTAGAGCTCCAGCACTGATCCCCCTGCAGCTGAGTAGAGCTCCAGCACTGATCCCCCTGCAGCTGAGTAGAGCTCCAGCACTGATCCCCCCTGCAGCTGAGGAGAGTTCCAGCACTGACACCCCTGCAGCTGAGGAAAGCTCCAGCACTGATACCATCAGAGACTGATGTACCATCACAGGATGATCTACTACAACTACCATCTGCTACTGCAGAAATACCTAAGGTACCACCAGCCACCAAAGAAACAAAGTACCATCATCTGCTAAAAACCACCTAAAGTGGCCAGAAAACCTTTAACACAAACAAAATAGCAGCTTACACCTGTTCAGACTTGCTTTATTCTTTTTGGAGGTATTGGTCAGTTGTTTTTTTTCAGAAATCTTTTAATTAACAATTCAGACTATTTAGCATCTATGGAACCAGCTGATCCAGCGACAGGAGCCCGTGTGATGAGGAAGGGTTCCAAACTGTAAAGTGAAAAAAGATCATTATAGTAGTTATATTCTTATACATAGGAGCAGTATTATAGTAGTTATATTCTTGTACATAGGGAGCAGTATTATAGTAGTTATATTCTTGTACATAGGAGCAGTATTATAGTAGTTATATTCTTGTACACAGGGGGCAGTATTATAGTAGTTATATTCTTGTACATAGGAGCAGTATTATTGTAGTTATATTCTTGTACGTAGGAGCAGTATTATAGCAGTTATATTCTTGTATGCAGGAGCAGTATTATAGTAGTTATATTCCTGTATATATGGAGCAGTATTATAGCAGTTATACATAGAGGGCAGTATTATAGTAGTTATATTCATGTACGTATGAGCAGTATTATAGTAGTTATATTCTTGTACATAGGGGCATATTATAGTAGTTATATTCTTGTACATGGGGGCAGTATTATAGTAGTTATATTCTTGTACATAGGGGGCAGTATTATAGTAGTTATATTCTTTTACATAGGGGCAGTATTATAGTAGTTATATTATTGTACATAGAGGGCAGTATTATAGTAGGTATATTCTTGTACATAGGGGCATATTATAGTAGTTATATTCTTGTACATAGGGGGCAGTATTATAGTAGTTATATTCTTGTACATAGGAGCAGTATTACAGTAGTTATATTCTTGTACATTGGAGCAGTATTATAGTAGTTATATTCTTGTACATAGGGGCAGTATTATAGTAGTTATATTCTTGTACATACTGTAGGAGCAGTATTATAGTAGTTATATTCTTGTACATGAAGGCAGCATTATAGTAGTTATATTCTTGTACATAGGGGTCAGTATTATAGTAGTTATATTTTTGTACATAGGGTCAGTATTATAGTAGTTATATTCTTGTACATAGGGGCAGTATTATAGTAGTTAATTTCCTGTACATATGGAGCAGTATTATAGCAGTTATACATAGAGGGCAGAATTATAGTAGTTATATTCTTGTACATAGGAGCAGTATTATAGTAGTTATATTCTTGAACATAAGAGCAGCATTATAGTAGTTATATTCTTGTACATAGGGGTCAGTATTATAGTAGTTATATTCTTGTACATAGGGTCAGTATTATAGTAGTTATATTCTTGTACATAGGGGGCAGTATTATAGTACTTATATTCTTGTACATAGGAGAAGTATTATAGTAGTTATATTCTTGTACATAGGAGCAGTATTATAGTAGTTATATTCTTGTACATAGGGGCAGTATTATACTAGTTATATTCTTGTACATAGGAACAGTATTATATTAGTTATATTCTTGTACATAGGAGCAGCATTATAGTAGTTATATTCTTGTACATAGGGGCAGTATTATACTAGTTATATTCTTGTACATAAGAACAGTATTATATTAGTTATATTCATGTACATAGGGAGCAATATTACAGTAGTTATATTCTTGTACATAGCAGCAGTATTATAGTAGTTATGTTCTTGTACATAGGAGCAGTATTATAGTAGTTATATTCTTGTACATAGGGGGCAGTATTATAGTAGTTATGTTCTTGTACATAGGAGCAGTATTATAGTAGTTATATTCTTGTACATAGGAGCAGTATTATAGCAGTTATATTCTTGTACATAGGGGCAGTATTATAGTAGCTATATTCTTTTACATATGGGACAGTATTATAGTAGTTATATTCTTGTACATAGGAGCAGTATTATAGTAGTTATATTCTTGTACATAGGGGACAGTGTTATAGTAGTTATATTCTTGTACATTGGAGCAGTATTATAATAGTTATATTCTTTTACATTAGGGCAGTATTATAGTAGTTATATTCTTGTACATAGGAACAGTATTATAGTAGTTATATTCTTGTACATAGGGCAGTATTATAGTAGTTATATTCTTTTACATTAGGGCAGTATTATAGTAGTTATATTCTTTTACGTAGGGGTAGTATTATAGCAGTTATATTCTTGTACATAGGGGCAGTATTACAGTAGTTATATTCTTGAACATAGGGGGCAGTATTATAGTAGTTATATTCTTGTACATAGCAGCTCCAGCACTGATCTACCTGCAGCTAAGGAGAGATCCAGCACTGATCCACTTGCAGCTGAGGAGAGCTCCAGCACTGACCCCCCTGCAGCTGAGTATAGCTCCAGCACTGATCCCCCTACAGTTGAGAAGAGCTCCAGCACTGACCCCCCTGCAGCTGAGTAGAGCTCCAGCACTGATCCCCCTACAGTTGAGAAGAGCTCCAGCACTGACCCCCCTGCAGCTGAGGAGAGCTCCAGCACTGACCCCCCTGCAGCTGAGTAGAGCTCCAGCACTGATCCCCCTACGGTTGAGAAGATCTCCAGCACTGACCCCCCTGCAGCTGAGTAGAGCTCCAGCACTGATCCCCCTGCAGCTGAGTAGAGCTCCAGCACTGATCCCCCCTGCAGCTCAGGAGAGCTCCAGCACTGATCCCCCTGCAGCTGAGGAGAGCTCCAGCACTGACACCCCTGCAGCTGAGGAAAGCTCCAGCACTGATACCATCAGAGACTGATGTACCATCACAGGATGATCTACTACAACTACCATCTGCTACTGCAGAAATACCTAAGGTACCACCAGCCACCAAATAAACAAAGTACCATCATCTGCTAAAAACCACCTAAAGTGGCCAGAAAACCTTTAACACAAACAAAATAGCAGCTTGCAACTGCTCAGACTTGCTTTATTCTTTTTGGAGGTATTGGTCAGTTGTTTTTTTTTTTCAGAAATCTTTTAATTAACAATTCAGACTATTTAGCATCTATGGAACCAGCTGATCCAGCGACAGGAACCCGTGTGATGAGGAAGGGTTCCAAACTGTAAAGTGAAAAAAGATCATTATAGTAGTTATATTCTTGTACGTAGGAGCAGTATTATAGTAGTTATATTCCTGTATATGTGGAGCAGTATTATAGCAGTTATACATAGAGGGCAGTATTATAGTAGTTATATTCTTGTACATAGGGGCAGTATTATAGTAGTTATATTCTTGTACATAGAGGTCAGTATTACAGTAGTTATATTCTTGTACATAGGAGCAGTATTATAGTAGTTATATTCTTGTACATAGGGGCAGTATTATAGTAGTTATATTCTTGTACATAGAGGCAGTATTATAGTAGTTATATTCTTGCACATAGTGGGCAGTATTACAGTAGTTATATTCTTGTACATGGGAGCAGAATTATAGTAGTTATATTCTTGTACATAGGGGCAGTATTATAGTAGTTATATTCTTGTACATAGGAGCAGTATTATAGTAGTTATATTCTTGTACATAAGGGCAGCATTATAGTAGTTATATTCTTGTACATAGGGGTCAGTATTATAGTAGTTATATTCTTGTACATAGGGTCAGTATTATAGTAGTTATATTCTTGTACATAGGGGCAGTATTATAGTAGTTATATTTTTGGGCATAGGAGCAGTATTATAGTAGCTATATTCTTGTACATAAGAGCAGTATTATAGTAGTTATATTCCTGTACATATGGAGCAGTATTATAGCAGTTATACATAGAGGGCAGTATTATAGTAGTTATATTCTTGTACATATGAGCAGTATTATAGTAATTATATTCTTGTACATAGGGAGCAGTATTATAGTAGTTATATTCTTGTACATAGGGGCAGTATTATAGTAGTTATATTCTTGTACATAGGGGCAGTATTATAGTAGATATATTCTTGTACATAGGGGCAGTATTATAGTAGTTATATTCTTGTACATAGGAGCAGTATTATAGTAGTTATATTCTTGTACATAGAGGTCAGTATTACAGTAGTTATATTCTTGTACATGGGAGCAGAATTATAGTAGTTATATTCTTGTACACAGGGGCAGTATTATAGTAGTTATATTCTTGTACATAAGGGCACCATTATAGTAGTTATATTCTTGTACATAGGGGTCAGTATTATAGTAGTTATATTCTTTTACATAGGGTCAGTATTATAGTAGTTATATTCTTGTACATAGGGGCAGTATCATAGTAGTTATATTCTTGTACATAGGGGCAGTATTATAGTAGTTATATTCTTGTACATAGGAGCAGTATTATAGTAGTTATATTCTTGTACATAGGAGCACTATTATAGTACTTATATTCTTGTAAATCGGGTTCAGTATTATAGTAGTTATATTCTTGTACATAGGGTCAGTATTATAGTAGTTATATTCTTGTACATAGGGGCTGTATTATAGCAGTTATATTCTTGTACTTAAGAGCAGTAATACAGTAGTTATAGTCTTGCACATAGGGGCAGTATTATAGTAGTTATATGCTTGTACATAGGGGCAGTATTATAGTAGTTATATTCTTGTACATAGGGTCAGTATTATAGTAGTTATATTCTTGTACATAAGAGTAGTAATATAGTAGTTATATTTTTGTACATAGGGGCAGTATTATAGTAGTTATATTCTTGTACATAGGGGCAGTATTATAGTAGTTATATTCTTGTACATAGGGTCAGTTTTATAGTAGTTATATTCTTGTACATAGGGGGCAGTATTATAGTAGTTATATTCTTGTACATAGGAGCAGTATTAAAGTAGTTATATTCTTGTACAAAGGAACAGTATTATAGTAGTTATATTCTTGTACATAGGGGCAGTATTATAGTAGTTATATTCTTGTACATAGGAACAGTGTTATATTAGTTATATTCTTGTACATAGGAGCAGTATTATAGTAGTTATATTCTTGTACATAGGGGCAGTATTATAGTAGTTATATTCTTGTACATAAGAACAGTATTATATTAGTTATATTCTTGTACATAGGGAGCAATATTACAGTAGTTATATTCTTGTACATAGAGGCAGTATTATAGTAGTTATGTTCTTGTACATAGGAGCAGTATTATAGTAGTTATATTCTTTTACATTAGGGCAGTATTATAGTAGTTATAATCTTGTACATAGAGGCAGTATTATAGTAGTTATATTCTTGTACATAGGAACAGTATTATAGTAGTTATATTCTTGTACATAGGGAGCAGTATTATAGTAGTTATATTCTTGTACATAGGGCAGTATTATAGTAGTTATATTCTTTTGCATAGGGGTAGTATTATAGCAGTTATATTCTTGTACATAGGGGCAGTATTATAGTAGTTATATTCTTCTACATAGAAACAATATTATATTAGTTATATTCTTGTACATAGGGAGCAGTATTACAGTAGTTATATTCTTGTATATAGGGGGCAGTATTATAGTAGTTATATACTTGTACATAGGAGCAGTATTATAGTAGTTATATTCTTGAACATAGGAGTAGTATTATAGTAGTTATATTCTTGTACATAGGGGCAGTATTACAGTAGTTAAATTCTTGTACATAGGGGGCAGTATTATAGTAGTTATATTCTTGTACATAGGAGCTCCAGCACTGATCTACCTGCAGCTGAGGAGAGCTCTAGTACTGATCCAACTGCAGCTGAGGAGAGCTCCAGCACTGACCCCCCTGCAGCTGAGTAGAGCTCCAGCACTGATCCCCCTACAGTTGAGAAGAGCTCCAGCACTGACCCCCCTGCAGCTGAGTAGAGCTCCAGCACTGATCCCCCTACAGTTGAGAAGAGCTCCAGCACTGACCCCCCTGCAGCTGAGTAGAGCTCCAGCACTGACCCCCCTGCAGCTGAGTAGAGCTCCAGCACTGATCCCCCTACAGTTGAGGAGAGCTCCAGCACTGACCCCCCTACAGTTGAGGAGAGCTCCAGCACTGATCCCCCTGCAGTTGAGGAGAGCTCCAGCACTGATCCCCCTACAGTTGAGAAGAACTCCAGCACTGACCCCCTGCAGCTGAGTAGAGCTCCAGCACTGACCCCCCTGCAGCTGAGTAGAGCTCCAGCACTGATCCCCCTACAGGTGAGGAGAGCTCCAGCACTGACCCCCCTGCAGCTGAGTAGAGCTCCAGCACTGATCCCCCTGCAGCTGAGGAGAGCTCCAGCACTGATCCCCCTACAGTTGAGAAGAGCTCCAGCACTGACCCCCTGGCAGCTGAGTAGAGCTCCAGCACTGACCCCCCCTGCAGCTGAGTATAGCTCCAGCACTGATCCCCCTACAGTTGAGGAGAGCTCCAGCACTGACCCCCCTGCAGCTGAGTAGACCTCCAGCACTGATCCCCCTACAGTTGAGAGCTCCAGCACTGATCCCCCTGCAGCTCAGGAGAGCTCCAGCACTGATCCCCCTGCAGCTGAGTAGAGCTCCAGCACTCATCCCCCTACAGTTGAGGAGAGCTCCAGCACTGACCCCCCTGCAGCTGAGTAGAGCTCCAGCACTGATCCCCCTAAAGTTGAGGAGAGCTACAACACTGATCCCCCTGCAGCTGAGGAGAGCTCCAGCACTGATCCCCCTAAAGTTGAGGAGAGCTCCAGCACTGACCCCCCCTGCAGCTGAGTAGAGCTCCAGCACTGATCCCCCTGTAGCTCAGGAGATCTCCAGCACTGATCCCCCTGCAGCTGAGGAGAGCTCCAGCACTGACACCCCTGCAGCTGAGGAAAGCTCCAGCACTGATACCATCAGAGACTGATGTACCATCACAGGATGATCTACTACAACTACCATCTGCTACTGAAGAAATACCTAAGGTACCACCAGCCACCAAAGAAACAAAGTACCATCATCTGCTAAAAACCACCTAAAGTGGCCAGAAAACCTTTAACACAAACAAAATAGCAGCTTGCATGCACTTGTTCAGACTTGCTTTATTCTTTTTGGAGGTATTGGTCAGTTGTTTTTTTGTCAGAAATCTTTTAATTAACAATTCAGACTATTTAGCATCTATGGAACCAGCTGATCCAGTGACAGGAACCCGTGTGATGAGGAAGGGTTCCAAACTGTAAAGTGAAAAAAGATCATTATAGTAGTTATATTCTTATACATAGGAGCAGTATTATAGTAGTTATATTCTTATACATAGGAGCAGTATTATAGTAGTTATATTCTTGTACGTAGGAGCAGTATTATAGTAGTTATATTCTTGTACATAGGGGCAGTATTATAGTAGTTATATTTTTGGACATAGGAGCAGTATTATAGCAGTTATATTCTTGTACATAAGAGCAGTATTATAGTAGTTATATTCCTGTACATATGGAGTAGTATTATTGCAGTTATACATAGAGGGCAGTATTATAGTAGTTATATTCTTGTACGTATGAGCAGTATTATAGTAATTATATTCTTGTACATAGGGAGCAGTATTATAGTAGTTATATTCTTGTACATAGGGGCAGTATTATAGTAGTTATATTCTTGTACATAGGAGGCAGTATTATAGTAGTTATATTCTTGTACATAGAGGGCAGTATTATAGTAGTTATATTCTTGTACATAGAGGCAGTATTATAGTAGTTATATTCTTGCACATAGGGGTCAGTATTATAGTAGTTATATTCTTGTACATAGGGTCAGTATTATAGTAGTTATATTCTTGTACATAGGGGCAGTATCATAGTAGTTATATTCTTGTACATAGGGGCAGTATTATAGTAGTTATATTCTTGTACATAGGAGCAGTATTATAGTAGTTATATTCTTGTACATAGGAGCAGTATTATAGTAGTTATATTCTTGTAAATCGGGTTCAGTATTATAGTAGTTATATTCTTGTACATAGGGTCAGTATTATAGTAGTTATATTCTTGTACATAGGGGCTGTATTATAGCAGTTATATTCTTGTACTTAAGAGCAGTAATACAGTAGTTATATTCTTGCACATAGGGGCAGTATTATAGTAGTTATATTCTTGTACATAGGGGCAGTATTATAGTAGTTATATTCTTGTACATAGTGTCAGTATTATAGTAGTTATATTCTTGTACATAAGAGTAGTAATATAGTAGTTATATTCTTGTACATAGGGGCAGTGTTATAGTAGTTATATTCTTGTACATAGGGGCAGTATTATAGTAGTTATATTCTTGTACATAGGGTCAGTATTATAGTAGTTATATTCTGGTACATAGGGGGCAGTATTATAGTAGTTATATTCTTGTACAAAGGGACATTATTGTAGTAGTTATAATCTTGTACATAGTAGCAGTATTATAGTAGTTATATTCTTGTACATAGGAGCAGTATTATAGTAGTTATATTCTTGTACATAGGAGCAGTATTATAGTAGTTATATTCTTGTACATAGGGGCAGTATTATAGTAGTTATATTCTTGTACATAAGAACAGTATTATATTAGTTATATTCTTGTACATAGGGGGCAATATTACAGTAGTTATGTTCTTGTACATAGGAGCAGTATTATTGTAGTTATATTCTTGAACATAGGAGCAGTATTATAGTAGTTATATTCTTGTACATAGGGGCAGTATTATAGTAGTTATATTCTTGCACATAGGAGCAGTATTAAAGTAGTTATATTCTTGTACATAGGGGACAGTATTATAGTAGTTATATTCTTGTACATTGGAGCAGTATTATAATAGATATATTCTTTTACATTAGGGCAGTATTATAGTAGTTATATTCTTGTACATAGGAACAATATTATATTAGTTATATTCTTATACATAGGGAGCAGTATTACAGTAGTTATATTCTTGTACATAGGAGCAGTATTATAGTAGTTATATTCTTGTACATAGGGAGCAGTATTATAGTACTTATATTCTTGTACATAGGGCAGTATTATAGTAGTTATATTCTTGTACATGGGGGTAGTATTATAGCAGTTATATTCTGGTACATAGGGGCAGTATTATAGTAGTTATATTATTCTACATAGGGAGCAGTATTTTAGTAGTTATATTCTTGTACATTGGGCAGTATTATAGAAGTTATATTCTTGTACATAGGAACAATATTATATTAGTTATGTTCTTGTACATAGGGAGCAGTATTACAGTAGTTATATTCTTGTACACAGGGGGCAGTATTATAGTAGCTATATTCTTGTACATAGGAGCTCCAGCACTGATCTACCTGCAGCTGAGGAGAGCTCTAGTACTGATCCAACTGCAGCTGAGGAAAGTTCCAGCACTGATCTACCTGCAGCTAAGGAGAGCTCCAGCACTGATCCCCCTACAGCTGAGGAGAGCTCCAGCAATGATCTACCTGCAGCTGAGTAGAGCTCCAGCACTGATCCCCCTACAGTTGAGAAGAGCTCCAGCACTGACCCCCCTGCAGCTGAGTAGAGCTCCAGCACTGATCCCCCTACAGTTGAGGAGAGCTCCAGCACTGACCCCCCTGCAGCTGAGTAGAGCTCCAGCACTGATCCCCCTACAGTTGAGGAGAGCTCCAGTACTGATCCCCCTGCAGCTGAGGAGAGCTCCAGCACTGATCCCCCCTACAGTTGAGGAGAGCTCCAGCACTGACCCCCCTGCAGCTGAGTAGAGCTCCAGCACTGATCCCCCTGCAGCTGAGGAGAGCTCCAGCACTGACCCCCCTGCAGCTGAGGAGAGCTCCAGCACTGATCCCCCTGCAGCTGAGGAGAGCTCCAGCACTGACCCCCCTGCAGCTGAGGAGAGCTCCAGCACTGATCCCCCTGCAGCTGAGGAGAGCTCCAGCACTGACACCCCTGCAGCTGAGGAGGGCTCCAGCACTGATCCCCCTGCAGCTGAGGAGAGCTCCAGCACTGACCCCCCTGCAGCTGAGTAGAGCTCGAGCACTGATCCCCCTGCAGCTGAGGAGAGCTCCAGCACTGACCCCCCTGCAGCTGAGGAGAGCTCCAGCACTGATCCCCCTGCAGCTGAGGAGAGCTCCAGCACTGATCCCCCCTGCAGCTGAGGAGAGCTCCAGCACTGACCCCCCTGCAGCTGAGGAAAGCTCCAGCACTGATACCATCAGAGACTGATGTACCATCACAGGATGATCTACTACAACTACCATCTGCTACTGAAGAAATACCTAAGGTACCACCAGCCACCAAAGAAACAAAGTACCATCATCTGCTAAAAACCACCTAAAGTCGCCAGAAAACCTTTAACACAAACAAAATAGCAGCTTGCACTTGTTCAGACTTGCTTTATTCTTTTTGGAGGTATTGGTCAGTTGTTTTTTTTCAGAAATCTTTTAATTAACAATTCAGACGATTTAGCATCTATGGAACCAGCTGATCCAGCGACAGGAACCCGTGTGATGAGGAAGGGTTCCAAATAGTGTTGAGCCACCCCCGTAGTGTTCGAGTTCGGTTCGGTTTGTCGAACACCCGTGTGTTCGCCGAACTGTTCGTCGAACTGTTCGTCGAACACCTTCGAACACCGTTAAAACCAATGGCAGGCAAACAAAAACACATAGAAACACACAGAAAACACCTTCAAAGGTGTCCAAAAGCTGACAAACTGCTCAGAAGACACAACTAACACATGGAAAAGTGACAAGTACATATAGTCATGCGAAAAGAAAAGAGGTGGAGGAGTAAAAGGAGGGGGAGACACAGATATAGGCATGTCATGCCCTTCTAAAATCCAAAAAGTGAGAAGCCGACACGTTCAGTCCGCTCCTGCCCGTGCCACCTCCGTGTCGCCGGGTTTGTGCCAGAGCCGCGGTGGACCCTGACGGCCAGCCCCCCTCTCCCAATACTGGTGCCTGTCCGCTGGTGGGTCGAGCGAGCCCCCCTGTGGTGGAGGCAGCTCTAAGCTTTTTAATTTAAATTGTCTCTCTAGTTTGAATGAATACACTTTAAATCCATTTACAAGGATCTATTGGAGGGCAAGTCTCATGCCAGCAGCCGCGTAATTCCAGCTCCAGTAGCGTCCACTAAAGCTGCTGCAGTTAAAAAGCTTTTATAAGGATCGTGCTCAGCTGTCCACCGCAAGGCGTCCTACTGCCAGTCCCAGCCCCTATGCCTTGGGGTGCCTCCTGATGCTCTTCACTGAGTATCCCGTGGTCCCGAAGCATTTCCTTTGAAAAAATTAAGTGTCCAAACTACAGGTGGTGTAGCTTGCTTAACAGCCGGGATAATCCGCTGACTAGCAGACACTGCTACTAGGCACAAAGTATTTCCTGGGCTAGATGCAGTTAAAAATTTGTAATTAGATACTCTCGTTGGATGCTGAGAAAGCATTCCATAGAGTCTCCTGGCACGCCATATATGATTCTCTTAAAAAGCTTGGGGTAGGGGTCTAGGGGACCCTTTTATAGCCAAAATCACGGCCCTGTATCACAATACGTCACCTAGGCTGAAGATAAATGGAACTGTAGCACCCTGAGGGCTCGGTTGCTACAGAGGTATTGCACCTCACCCAGAGGTGTGATATCTCACTCTCAGGTAAGGATGGAGTGTGGATCAGGACCCGACACCTGCATGCATTACACCACATTGCCGTGGGGCATGGCGACCAATATGCCTCTGAGATGGGCACGACAGTCCCTGTCCCTGGCTGGAGTGGGGGGAGGGAACACTGAGGAAGGGGAACCCTGTAGTGCAGGAGCAGGGAGGAAGCAGTTCCTGGGTGCATTGAGAAGGGAGTATAAAAGGTGGGCACCATCTTAGTTCAGTGCAGAGAAGTCTGAGCAGAAGTGGCAGGGAGCAGGGTCTCTGCATGAGCTCTGCTCCGGAGGCGGGCCTAGTAACAGAGGCCCAGGCCTGGAAGAGGGAGAAGGAAGGAAGAGGAGCGGAGAAGGCTCCAGGAACGAGGAATGAAGGGATCCCAGGGGTGCGGACGGGCGAGTCGCCACCGCACACCCGAATCCACCTGCGTGGAGGGGTCAGGCCAAACGGGGAGATCGGTCCCCGAAACTAATGGAGGCAGGAAACGACCCTCAGCTAGAAACCGGAGGCTGTGACATTTATGTGGCGCAGCCCCTCGCTACACCCGCTAGGAAGGCACCACATAGGGTCAGGAAAACTGGCGCCAAGTTTACCAAGAGGAGGCCCGAGGCAGCCGGACAGAAGTGTTGGTAAGAAAGGCCAGACAAAGGACACACAAAGGGGGTCCTGTGAAGTGCTCCAAAGTTATCTGGGAGTTGTCTGAGCCCCTCACCTGGTGAGCACAGTACGACGTGGGCAGCCGTTACCTGCAGACGTGGTCTGGATAATAAGAACTGTGAGTAAAGGCCCTGGACTGCATCACTGACTCCGTGTCGTTACTGCTGCTGCCCTGCACCATCACCCCCATCCTCCGCATACACTGCCCTGAGGCTATACTCCTCCCGTGGGGAGTTATGCTACGCTCTGCTGCACCCACAACACCAGCCTCAGCGGTCTGCCCTGCAGCGGCGGTTCACTCTGACCGCAATCCACGGGTGGCGTAGTCGGACATTTAAACATCAAAACCACATAAATAGTTCCGCCACTGGTTTGACCACCCTGAGCCACGGAACCGGGTCGCCGCCACGAAGACTACAACCACCAGCATCCACCAAAAAGGGTCCGGCTCCGGGTGTCCCAAGGCCCAGGGGGTGCATCAGAACATTTTCATCACCTTTCACAATCACCAATGGGACAAGGCAGGGATGTCCTCTGTCCCCTCTCTTATACATCCTAGTGACGGAGCACCTGCTCTCATCAGTTCGCCATAACCCCAATATTAGGTGGATTGAGGTGGGAGGCACCGAGTGCAAGTGCTCTCTATTTGCTGATGATGTCCTAGTATATATCACTCAATCACATATATCCATCCATGCTGTTATGGCTGAAATAGATCACTTTGTTACATGGTCAAATTTTAAAATCAATGCAGCGAAGTCTGAGGCCCTCGATGTCTCCCTCCCCAAATCCATATAGGATTCCATCCAGTCCAACTTTCCCTTTGCCTGGCCCTCACAGGGTATCAAATACTTAGGAATTCCTATTCATAGAGACCTCTCCCATCTATGTTATCTTAATTTTGGACCCTTTATTGAACAACTCCATACAGACCACGGTTGGCAAGTTAGAACTGTAAGATTCACTACGTGAACCACTGGTGTTTTGTGGAAAAGCACATGTACACTGTGTTCCAAATTATTATGCAAAAAGTGTTTAGGAGTGATAAGGGAAGAATTTGTTTGTTTGTCAGTTAAACTCATTGATGGTGATGTGTGTCAGGGCTCTTTATATCACTTTAAGCAATTGCAGACACCTGTGCTAATTAGTTTGGCAGGTGTGTCCAATGAAAGGCAAGACTACTTAAGAAGGCTGTCTCACATCATTAAGCAGCCTACATTTTCTGCCAAAATGGGAAAGAAAAAGGATGTGTCGGCTGCTGAGAAGCAACAAATTGTGGAGTGTTTAGGTCAAGGCATGACTTCAATCAACATTGTGCGATGATCAGGATGAAGTGTCTTGGCAATCAAGAAGTATGTAGCTGATTCACAGTACACACGTGTGCGTGCTGATAAGGGCAAATTGAGGACTCTTTCCTACAGGCAATTATGTCAGGTTAAAAGAGCAGCGGCAAAAAAGCCTGGTCATAGCAGCAGACAAGTTTTTGAAGCTGCTGGTGCCTCAAACGTCCCCCAAACAACAAGATGCAGGGTCCTTCAGAGGTTTGCAGCTGTGCATACGCCATCCTGTCGACCTCCTCTATCCACTTCACACAAGCAGAAACGGCTCCAGTGGGCCAAACATTACATGAAGACTGATTTCAAAACGGTTTTGTTCACGGATGAGTGCCGTGCAGCGCTCGATGGTCCAGATGGATGGAGTGGAGGATGGCTGGTTGATGGACACCCCACGCAAACACGGCTACAGCGCCAACAAGGAGGAGGTGGAGTAATGTTTTGGGCTGGAATCATGGGGAGAGAGATTGTCGGCCCCTTTAGGATCCCTGAAGGCGCTAAAGATGAACTCCATAATGTATGTGGATTTTCTCAAACAGCACTTCCTGCCATGGTTCAAGAAGAACCGTGCATTTCACAGCAAGATCATTTTTTTGCATGATAATGCACCATCTCATGCTGCACATAAAACATCTGCATCTCTGGCTGATATGGGCATAAAAGGGGACAAACTTATGGTGTGACCCCCATGCTCCCCTGACCTCTACCCCATTCAGAACCTCTGGAGCATCATCAAAAGGAGTGTCTATGATGGCGGGAGGCAGTTCACATCTAAGCAACAGCTCTGGGAGGGTATTCTGTCCTCATGCAAAACAATTGAAGCAGAAACCATCCAAAACCTGACAAATTCAATGGACGAGAGAGTTCAGAAGCTCCTTTCGAACAAGGGGTCCTATGTGAAAATGTAACATCACCTAGAATAAAGTTTTGAGTTGAAAACTGTTTGATTTCAGTTTCTAATAACCTGCTAATGCTTATAATTTCAAAAATGACCATTTTTTTGGTCTTTAATAAAATGAAAAGGTTGATCGAAAAGTTTGGGGGATCTAAGAGTGTGGCAACCCAGTAGTCAGGATTACTTCGAATTCTGACAATATGAGGGTCATGTTGCAGGTAGTGCAGCAAGAAGGCACTTATGTGTCTTGCGCATCTCGGAGCCCCAAAATTATTTTCCGGGCTAGATGCAGCTAAAAATTATTATTAATTTTAAATCTGGTGGAGCTTAGTATAGATGGCCTAATAGGATCAGTGCTGCACACTGCTACAAAGCCCAAATTATTTTCCAGTCAAGATACAGATAAACATGATTAGTAATTTTAAATCTGGTGGAGCTTATTATAGATGGCCTAATAGAATCAGTGCTGCACACTGCTACAAAGCCCAAATTATTTTCCAGCCAAGATACAGATAAACATGATTAGTAATTTGAAAGCTTAAAACGGTTGGTGATGACACAGGGGTAGAAAAGTCGTTTCGGATCCATGATTTGTTCATCTTTATGAACGTGAGTCTGTCTACATTATCAGTGGAGAGCCGCGTGCGCTTATCTGTCAGCACACAACCAGCAGCGCTGAACACACGTTCAGACAGAACGCTGGCTGCGGGGCATGACAAGATCTCCAAGGCGTAAGTGGCTAGCTCCGGCCATTTATCCAGATTGGAAGCCCAAAAAGAGCAAGGGTCCAGTGACACAGTCATGGCTTCAATGTTTACTTGGAGATACTCCTGTACCATCGTCTCTAGGCGTTGACTATGTGTCAGACTTCTTGTCTCCTGTGGCCTTGCAAAGGATGAGCTAAAAAAGTGGTGAAATGATTCCGCAAAATTGATGTTACCAGCAGATACTGTGGTTCTGTTACGGTTTGAGTGCTGAACACTCGACGGTCCCACGGTTGGCAAGTTGGAACTGTGAGATTCACTACGTGCACCACTGGTGTTTTGTGGAAAAGCACATGTAAGATTCTGCAACAGTCTCTGCTGATACTCCTGCATGCGTGCATCCCTTTCTATGGCAGGAATAATTTCTGCAAATTTACTTTTGTACCGGGGATCTAACAGTGTGGCAACCCAGTAGTCAGGATTATTTCTAATTCTCACAATTCGAGGGTCATGTTGCAGGTAGTGCAGCGAGAAGGCACTCGTGTGTTGCGCATCCAGGAGCACCAAGTCCCTGTTGTGTTGGTGGCGAGGTAACAATCATGCTTCCTTCCTCTGTCCTCTCCCCCCAACCTCGCACAACAGAAATGTGATCAAGGTCTCCCTCATCTGATGAGTCTTCCATCAGTTCGTCCTCCACTTCTTCCTGGGCTCCTGCACCTTCCTCACTAGTTTGGCTGCTACCATGCGCCCTGGTAAAACCATCTCCCCCACCCTCACATGCCTGCCGCCTTGGTGCTGCCGACCGTCTGGACCTTGCAGATGTTAGCCCTTCCGCATACAACTCCTCCTCCTCTACTTCCTCCACCTCCTCTTGTGCCACCACCTGACTCCGAATTCTGTTTAACATGTGCTCCAGCATGTAAATCACCGGAATAGTCATGCTGATAATGGCATCGTCAGCACTAAACATCTTCGTCGCCATTTCAAAACTGTGCAGAAGGGTGCATAGGTCCCTGATCTGAGACCACTCCTCCAGCGTGATTTGCCCCACCTCTGGATCTCGTTGGCCCAGGCTATACGTCAGAACGTATTGCACCAGGGCTTGTTGGTGCTGCCACAGTCGCTGCAACATGTGCAGAGTTGAATTCCACCGGGTAGGCACATCGCATTTTAGCCGGTGAAGTGGCAGGCCCAACGACTTCTGTAGAGATGTAAGTCGCTGAGCTGCGGGATGCGAACGGCGGAAGTGAGCACACAGCGACCGTGCCCTCTGCAGAAGGCCATCTAGTCTGGGATAGTGGGCTAAAAATTGCTGGACAACCAGGTTCAACACGTGAGCCATACAAGGCACGTGTGTGACATTGCCCCGGCGAAGGGCCGCACCCAGGTTTGCAGCATTGTCGCACACGGCCTTCCCTGGTTTCAGGTCCAGTGGAGACAACCATTCATGAAATTGGTTCTCCAGAGCTGACCACAACTCCTCAGCTGTGTGACTCACATTTCCCAGACATTTCAAAGTAAAAACCGCCTGATGACGTTGAGCCCTACTGCCAGCATAGTAAGGAGGTGTGCAGGATCCCTTCTGCGCAGTTAGAAAGCTTGTGGCATGACCAGACAGGCTTTGGGTGCAGGTGGAAGACCGAGAGGAGGTTGAGGAGGCAGCAGTGGAGGAACTTTGACATAAAGAGGATTGACGCACAACTCGTGGGGACGGCAAGACTTGGACAGCAGCCCCTTGTCCTGCTGTCACCATAGTTACCCAGTGCCCAGTCAGCGACATGTAACGCCCCTGTCCATGCCTACTCGTCCAAGTGTCTGTGGTGAAATGCACCCTGTCACACACAGAGTTTCTCAAAGAAGCGGTGATGTTGTGTGCGACATGCTGGTGGAGCGCAGGCACACCTTTCTTTGAGAAGTAGTGCCGACTGGGCATCTGGTACTGGGGCACTGCGACGGACATAAGGTCTCGAAAATCCTCTGTGTCCACCAGGCGGAAAGGTAGCATTTCTGTAGCCAAGAGCTTGCAGATGGTGAAATTCAACCTCTTAGCTTTCTCATGGCTAGGAGGAAATGGTCTTTTACTTGTCCACATCTGAGGGACCAAGGGTTGGCTATTGTGCTTAGACGGGGTTGATAAGGGTGTCCCCGGCAAACTGCCGGTCTGTGAGGAAGATGCAGGCGGACATGTTAGGTTGCCTTGATCCAAAGGTGGTGCTATCGATGTCGGACAGCGCTCAACACCAGCTGGTGTTACCACCTCCAAAGAAAATGATGACCTGCCAATCACGCTGGCTGTTGCGGGTAAAGAGGTGGCAGGTCTGCGCCCCAAAACAGGTGTGACTGCTGTCCCCCCAGTCACAGAGGATGTAGAGGCCGCGGATGCACAAGATATGGCAGACGGTGGTTGGCCCGGCCGGCTAGGCCGCATTGTAGCACACTGAGCTTCCCACTGCAACTTATGCTTCATGTCCATGTGCCGGTTCATGCATGAAGTACTCAAACTATGTATTTTTTGGCCTCTACTTAGCTTTTGCTGACAAATGTTACAGATAACACGAGTTGGGTCATCTTTATCGATCTGAAAAAATGCCCAGGCTATGCAAGGCTTAGCACCCATGCGACCTGAAGAGCCACCACGACTTCTGGTGAGAGGCAGAGTTGTGTTTGAGGATGCAGTTGTTGACGTGCTTCCAGTACTACGTCTCTGTCCAGGAAGGCGCAACCTGACCTCGTCGTCACTAGCATCTTCCTCCACCTCCTCTGCTGACCTCATCTCTTGGCTGACTGTGGGTTGACAGTAAGTGGGATCTCCGACCTCATCATCATCACCCTGTGCGTTATCACACCCGTCGTCCTCAGAGCCAACCTGTTCCTGCCCTGACAAAAAACTAAAGTTGTCGCTCCAATCAGGTATTTGAGTCTTATCATCGTCTTCCTCATTGTCTCCACCAACAGGAGTTACAGTTTGGGAATGAGGGTCTACATTATGGTCAGAACCTTCTGCGTCTGGTCCTGGATCCGACTCATAAAGATTCTGGGCATCAGTGCAGATCATTTCCTCGTCTGGATTCACAGAAGCGCTGGAGTCGACCTCTGATTCTCAGGCTATAGTATGAGTAAACAGCTCTGCAGACTCAACCATCTGTTCTACCTCATACTCAGACGGGCAGCTGGAGATTTGGGAGCTGTGAGGAAGCAAGTGCGATTGGGGTGACACCTTTGAGGACTGGAGTATTTGTGATGTTGAAGTTGATGTGGAGGAGAGCCCACTTAAAGGAGCACTTGATATCCGTTGAAGCACCTGCTGTTTTTGTGCCTCATCTGGAATTTGTAGCGATTGGCGTGGCCGTAAGAAAGGGATCTTATCACATTGTCCGCTAAAAGAAGTAGACATTTTAGTTTGGCTGGAAGATGGTCTTTCTTCTGCAGATGTTACTGTTGCTTTAACACCTACCCCACGGACACAACCTTTTTTTCCCCTTCCCAACACGCCTATTCCCCTTTCCACCAGCAGCAGGCCTTTTTCCACTCATTTTGGTGGTTAACTAATTCACAACTCTGGAGTTGTTTGCACAAAAAAACAATGGATGGGAACCGAGCAGAGCTGAGTGGCCAAACTGTGGTATTAGGCCAAAACTATTGGCTGGGTTAGATGCAGAAAAAAATTATATTCAATTTGCAACCTGATGGAGGTCAGTATAGATGGACTAATAGAACAAGTCCCACACACAGCTAGAAGCCCAAATATTTTTTCAGAGGTAGATGCAGAAAAAAATTGTATTCAGTTTGCAACCTGATGGAGGTCAGTATAGATGGACTAATAGAACAAGTCCTACACACAGCTAGAAGCCCAAATATTTTTTCAGAGGTAGATGCAGAAAAAAATATATTCAGTTTGCAACCTGATGGAGGTCAGTATAGATGGACTAATAGAGAAAGTCCCACACACTGCTAGAAGGCCAAATATTTTTTCAGAGCTAGATGCAGACAAAAAATTATTTTTAATTTGCAACCTGATGGAGGTCAGTATAGATGGACTAATAGAGAAAGTCCCACACACTGCTAGAAGGCCAAATATTTTTTCAGAGCTAGATGCAGAAAAAAATTATTTTTAATTTGCAGCCTGATGGAGGTCAGTATAGATGGACTAATAGAGAAAGTCCGACACACTGCTAGAAGGCCAAATATTTTTTCAGAGGTAGATGCAGAAAAAAATTATATTCAGTTTGCAACATGATGGAGGTCTGTATAGATGGATTAATAGAACAAGTCCCACACACAGCTAGAAGCCCAATATTTTTTCAGAGGTAGATGCAGAAAAAAAATGTATTCAGTTTGCAACCTGATGGAGGTCAGTATAGATGGACTAATAGAGAAAGTCCCACACACTGCTAGAAGGCCAAATATTTTTTCAGAGCTAGATGCAGACAAAAAATTATTTTTAATTTGCAACCTGATGGAGGTCAGTATAGATGGACTAATAGAGAAAGTCCGACACACTGCTAGAAGGCCAAATATTTTTTCAGAGCTAGATGCAGATATAAATTATTTTTAATTTGCAACCTGATGGAGGTCAGTATAGATGGACTAATAGACCAAGTCCCACACACTGCTAGAAGGCCAAATATTTTTTCAGAGCTAGATGCAGAAAAAAATTATATTCAGTTTGCAACCTGATGGAGGTCAGTATAGATGGACTAATAGAACAAGTCCCACACACAGCTAGAAGGCCAAATATTTTTTCAGAGGTAGATGCAGATAAAAACTATTTTTAATTTGCAGCCTGATGGAGGTCAGTATAGATGGACTAATAGAGAAAGTCCCACACACTGCTAGAAGGCCAAATATTTTTTCAGAGCTAGATGCAGACAAAAAATTATTTTGAATTTGCAACCTGATGGAGGTCAGTATAGATGGACTAATAGACCAAGTCCCACACACTGCTAGAAGGCCAAATATTTTTTCAGAGCTAGATGCAGAAAAAAATTATATTCAGTTTGCAACCTGATGGAGGTCAGTATAGATGGACTAATAGAACAAGTCCCACACACTGCTAGAAGGCCAAATATTTTTTCAGAGCTAGATGCAGAAAAAAATTATATTCAGTTTGCAACCTGATGGAGGTCAGTATAGATGGACTAATAGAACAAGTCCCACACACTGCTAGAAGCCCAACTATTTTTTCAGAGCTAGATGCAGAAAAAAATTATATTCAATTTGCAACCTGATGGAGGTCAGTATAGATGGACTAATAGAATGATGCTATGCCCAAAAGATTTTACTTCACTAGGTGCAGTAAAAAAATTGGTATTCTATACACAGGTGGTATAGCTTGCAACACAGATAGGCTACTCCACTGACTAACACACTCTGCAATAGGCCAAAAAGGATTAGCTTTGCTAGATTCAGCCAAATGCTGTGAAAAAAACTTGCACAGCACTGGCACAGACCTGCCTGGCAAAAACTGATAGGAACTGATGTAACCTAGTCCTGAAAAGGACTCCAATTACAACTAGTCTTTACTCCCACAATCTATCTATTTAAGAGCACAGACCTGCCTGATAAAAGTCATAGGAAATGCTGTAACCTAGTCCTTAAAAGGACTGCAATCACAACTATTCCCTACTCCCAAGCTATCTGTAGATTTGTGCGAAAATTGGCTTGAAATTAACAAGGTATAGCGCACACAGCAACAGCGGTGCCGTCTAACACGCAGCTGCAGCAGTGAGAAAATGGTGGCGACGGGGAAAATGGCTTGGTCTTATAGGGCAAGGACATGTGACATACACTGCCAATGACACATGCCCTTGCTTGTGTGAAAAAAAGCACTTCGCTCCGTGTGTGCGCTGCTGATAGGCTGACAGATTGCACCTCCCCACTGTAAATGCGGGAAAGAGAAAAAAAAATGGAGATCTTCATTATTCCTGCAGAGATCCATCCCCTGCCCCTCCCCCCACCCCGCTGTACACTCAAACTGCGTATTAACATTAATTTTCATCATTACTGAGAAAAAATCCAGTTATGATTTTGGTGCACGAACAGTTATCGAACATAACCTCGAACAGCCGAATTTTTCTCAAATCGTTCGTGTTCGCCGAACGGCTCGAACACCGCCCAAAACAGCTCGAATTTGAGATTGGCGAACAGTTCGAGTCGAACAACGCTCATCTCTACATAGGAGCAGTAATATAGTAGTTATATTCTTGTACATAGGAGGCAGTATTATAGTAGATATATTCTTGTACATAGGTGGCAGTATTATAGTAGTTATATTCTTTTACATAGGGAGCAGTATTATAGTAGTTATATTCTTGTACATAGGGGCAGTATTATAGTAGTTATATTCTTGTACATAGGGGCAGTAATATATTAGTTATATTCTTTTACATAGGAGCAGTATTATAGTAGTTATATTCTTGAACATAGGGGGCAGTATTATAGCAGTTATATTCTTGTACATAGGGGCAGTATTATAGTAGTTATACTCTTTTACATAGGAGCAGTATTATAGTAGTTATATTCTTGAACATAGGGGGCAGTATTATAGTAGTTATATTCTTGTACATAGGGGGCAGTATTATAGTAGTTATATTCTTGTACATAGGAGCAGTATTATAGTAGTTATATTCTTATACATAGGGAGCAGTATTATAGTAGTTATATTCTTGTACATAGGAGGCAGTATATTATAGTGGTTATATTCTTTTACATAGGAGCAGTATTATAGTAGTTATATTCTTGAACATAGGGGGCAGTATTATAGTAGTTATATTCTTGTACATAGGGGACAGTATTATAGTAGTTATATTCTTGTACATAGGGGCAGTATTATAGTAGTTATATTCTTGTACATAGGGGACAGTATTATAGTAGTTATATTCTTGTACATAGGGGCAGTATTATAGTAGTTATATTCTTGTACATAGGGGACAGTATTATAGTAGTTATATTCTTGTACATAGGGGCAGTATTATAGTAGTTATATTCCTGTACATAGGGAGCAGTATTATAATAGTTATATTCTTGTACATAGGGGCAGTATTATAGTAGTTATATTCTAGTACATAGGGGCAGTATTATAGTAGTTATATTTTTGGACATAGGAACAGTATTATAGTAGTTATATTCTTGTACATAGCAGTATTATAGTAGTTATATTCTTGTACATAGGAGCAGTATTATAGTAGTTATATTCTTGTACATAGGGGCAGTATTATAGTAGTTATATTCTTATACATAGGGGCAGTATTATAGTAGTTATATTCTTGTACATAGGGTCAGTATTATAGTAGTTATATTCTTGTACATATGGGGCAGTATTATAGTAGTTATATTCTTATACAAAGGGGCAGTATTATAGTAGTTATATTCTTATACATAGGGGCAGTATTATAGTAGTTATATTCTTGTACATAGGGTCAGTATTATAGTAGTTATATTCTTGTACATAGGGTCAGTATTATAGTAGTTATATTCTTGTACATAGGGGGCAGTATTATAGTAGTTATATTCTTGTACAAAGGGGCAGTATTATAGTAGTTATATTCTTGTACATAGGAACAGTATTATATTAGTTATATTCTTGTACATAGGGAGCAATATTACAGTAGTTTTATTCTTGTACATAGCAGCAGTATTATAGTAGTTATGTTCTTGTACATAGGAGCAGTATTATAGTAGTTATATTCTTGTACATAAGAGCAGTATTATAGTAGTTATATTCTTGTACATAGGGGACAGTGTTATAGTAGTTATATTCTTGTACATTGGAGCAGTATTATAATAGTTATATTCTTTTACATTAGGGCAGTATTATAGTAGTTATATTCTTGTACATAGAGGCAGTATTATAGTAGTTATATTCTTGTACATAGGAACAGTATTATAGTAGTTATATTCTTCTACATAGGGAGCAGTATTATATTAGTTATATTCTTGTACATAGGGCAGTATTATAGTAGTTATATTCTTTTACATAGGGGTAGTATTATAGCAGTTATATTCTTGTACATAGGGGCAGTATTATAGTAGTTATATTCTTGTACATTGGGCAGTATTATAGAAGTTATGTTCTTGTACATAGGAGCTCCAGCACTGATCTACCTGCAGCTGAGGAGAGCTCTAGTACTGATCCAAATGCAGCTGAGGAGAGCTCCAGCACTGATCCCTCTACAGCTGAGGAGAGCTCGGGCAATGATCTACCTGCAGGTGAGTAGAGCTCCAGCACTGATCCCCCTACAGTTGAGAAGAGCTCCAGCACTGACCCCCCTGCAGCTGAGAAGAGCTCCAGCACTGACCCCCCTGCAGCTGAGTAGAGCTCCAGCACTGATCCCCCTACAGTTGAGGAGAGCTCCAGCACTGACCCCCCTGCAGCTGAGTACAGCTCCAGCACTGATCCCCCTACAGTTGAGGAGAGCTCCAGCACTGATCCCCCTGCAGCTGAGGAGAGCTCCAGCACTGATCCCCCTACAGTTGAGAAGAGCTCCAGCACTGACCCCCTGCAGCTGAGTAGAGCTCCAGCACTGACCCCCCTGCAGCTGAGTAGAGCTCCAGCACTGATCCCCCTACAGTTGAGAAGAGCTCCAGCACTGACCCCCCTGCAGCTGAGTAGAGCTCCAGCACTGATCCCCCTACAGTTGAGGAGAGCTCCAGCACTGACCCCCCTGCAGCTGAGTAGAGCTCCAGCACTGATTCCCCTACAGTTGAGGAGAGCTCCAGCACTGATCCCCCTGCAGCTGAGGAGAGCTCCAGCACTGATCCCCCTGCAGCTGAGTAGAGCTCCAGCACTGATCCCCCGGCAGCTGAGTAGAGCTCCAGCACTGATCCCCCTACAGTTGAGGAGAGCTCCAGCACTGACCCCCCTGCAGCTGAGTAGAGCTCCAGCACTGATCCCCCTACAGTTGAGGAGAGCTACAGCACTGATCCCCCTGCAGCTGAGGAGAGCTCCAGCACTGACCCCCCTACAGTTGAGGAGAGCTCCAGCACTGACCCCCCTGCAGCTGAGTAGAGCTCCAGCACTGATCCCCCTGCAGCTCAGGAGAGCTCCAGCACTGATCCCCCTGCAGCTGAGGAGAGCTCCAGCACTGACACCCCTGCAGCTGAGGAAAGCTCCAGCACTGATACCATCAGAGACTGATGTACCATCACAGGATGATCTACTACAACTACCATCTGCTACTGAAGAAATACCTAAGGTACCACCAGCCACCAAAGAAACAAAAGTACCATCATCTGCTAAAAACCACCTAAAGTGGCCAGAAAACCTTTAACACAAACAAAATAGCAGCTTGCATGCACCTGTTCAGACTTGCTTTATCCTTCTTGGAGGTATTGGTCAGTTGTTTTTTTTCAGAAATCTTTTAATTAACAATTCAGACTATTTAGCATCTATGGAACCAGCTGATCCAGTGACAGGAACCCGTGTGATGAGGAAGGGTTCCAAACTGTAAAGTGAAAAAAGATCATTATAGTAGTTATATTCTTATACATAGGAGCAGTATTATAGTAGTTATATTCTTATACATAGGAGCAGTATTATAGCAGTTATATTCTTGTACGTAGGAGCAGTATTATAGTAGTTATATTCTTGTACATAGGGGCAGTATTATAGTAGTTATATTTTTGGACATAGGAGCAGTATTATAGCAGTTATATTCTTGTACATAAGAGCAGTATTATAGTAGTTATATTCCTGTACATATGGAGCAGTATTATAGCAGTTATACATATAGGGCAGTATTATAGTAGTTATATTCCTGTACGTATGAGCAGTATTATAGTAATTATATTCTTGTACATAGGGAGCAGTATTATAGTAGTTATATTCTTGTACATAGGGGCAGTATTATAGTAGTTATATTCTTGTACATAGAGGGCAGTATTATAGTAGTTATATTCTTGTACATAGAGGCAGTATTATAGTAGTTATATTCTAGTACATAGTGGGCAGTATTACAGTAGTTATATTCTTGTACAAGGGAGCAGAATTATAGTAGTTATATTCTTGTACATAGGGGCAGTATTATAGTAGTTATATTCTTGTACATAGGAGCAGTATTATAGTAGTTATATTGTTGTACATAAGGGCAGCATTATAGTAGTTATATTCTTGTACATAGGGGTCAGTATTATAGTAGTTATATTCTTGTACATAGGGTCAGTATTCTAGTAGTTATATTCTTGTACATATGGGCAGTATCATAGTAGTTATATTCTTGTACATAGGGGCAGTATTATAGTAGTTATATTCTTGTACATAGGAGCAGTATTATAGTAGTTATATTCTTGTACATAGGAGCAGTATTATAGTAGTTATATTCTTGTAAATCGGGTTCAGTATTATAGTAGTTATATTCTTGTACATAGGGGCTGTATTATAGCAGTTATATTCTTGTACTTAAGAGCAGTAATACAGTAGTTATATTCTTGCACATAGGGGCAGTATTATAGAAGTTATATTCTTGTACATAGGGGCAGTATTATAGTAGTTATATTCTTGTACATAGTGTCAGTATTATAGTAGTTATATTCTTGTACATAAGAGTAGTAATATAGTAGTTATATTCTTGTACATAGGGGCAGTGTTATAGTAGTTATATTCTTGTACATAGGGGCAGTATTATAGTAGTTATATTCTTGTACATAGGAGCAGTATTATAGTAGTTATATTCTTGTACATAAGGGCAGCATTATAGTAGTTATATTCTTGTACATAGGGGTCAGTATTATAGTAGTTATATTCTTGTACATAGGGGCAGTATTCGAGTAGTTATATTCTTGTACATAGGGGCAGTATTATAGTAGTTATATTCTTGTACATAGGAGCAGTATTATAGTAGTTATATTCTTGTACATAGGAGCAGTATTATAGTAGTTATATTCTTGTAAATTGGGTTCAGTATTATAGTAGTTATATTCTTGTACATAGGGTCAGTATTATAGTAGTTATATTCTTGTACATAGGGGCTGTATTATAGCAGTTATATTCTTGTACTTAAGAGCAGTAATACAGTAGTTATATTCTTGCACATAGGGGCAGTATTACAGTAGTTATATTCTTGTACATAGGGGCAGTATTATAGTAGTTATATTCTTGCACATAGGGGCAGTATTATAGTAGTTATATTCTTGTACATAGGGGCAGTGTTATAGTAGTTATATTCTTGTACATAGTGTCAGTATTATAGTAGTTATATTCTTGTACATAGGGGCTGTATTATAGCAGTTATATTCTTGTACTTAAGAGCAGTAATATAGTAGTTATATTCTTGCACATAGGGGCAGTATTATAGTAGTTATATTCTTGTACATAGGGGCAGTATTATAGTAGTTATATTCTTGCACATAGGGGCAGTATTATAGTAGTTATATTCTTGTACATAGGGGCAGTATAATAGTAGTTATATTCTTGTACATAGTGTCAGTATTATAGTAGTTATATTCTTGTACATAAGAGTAGTAATATAGTAGTTATATTCTTGTACATAGGGGCAGTGTTATAGTAGTTATATTCCTGTACATAGGGGCAGTATTATAGTAGTTATATTCTTGTACATAGGGTCAGTATTATAGTAGTTTTATTCTTGTACATAGGGGGCAGTATTATAGTAGTTATATTCTTGTACAAAGGGACATTATTATAGAAGTTATATTCTTGTACATAGGGGCAGTATTATAGTAGTTATATTCTTGTACATAGGAACAGTATTATATTAGTTATATTCTTGTACATAGGGAGCAGTATTACAGTAGTTATATTCTTGTACGTAGGAGCAGTATTATAGTAGTTATATTCTTGTACATAGGAGCAGTATTATAGTAGTTATATTCTTGTACATAGGAGCAGTATTATAGTAGTTATATTCTTGTACATAGGGGCAGTATTATAGTAGTTATATTCTTGTACATAAGAACAGTATTATATTAGTTATATTCTTGTACATAGGGGGCAATATTACAGTAGTTATATTCTTGTACGTAGGAGCAGTATTATAGTAGTTATATTCTTGAACATAGGAGCAGTATTATAGTAGTTATATTCTTGTACATAGAGCAGTATTATAGTAGTTATATTCTTGTACATAGGGGACAGTATTATAGTAGTTATATTCTTGTACATAGGAGCAGTATTATAGTAGTTATATTCTTGTACATAGGGGACAGTATTATAGTAGTTATATTCTTGTACATTGGAGCAGTATTATAATAGTTATATTCTTTTACATTAGGGCAGTATTATAGTAGCTATATTCTTGTACATAGGAGCAATATTATATTACTTATATTCTTATACATAGGGAGCAGTATTACAGTAGTTATATTCTTGTACATAGGAGCAGTATCATAGTAGTTATATTCTTGTACGTAGGGAGCAGTATTATAGTAGTTATATTCTTGTACATAGGGCAGTATTATAGTAGTTATATTCTTGTACATAGGGGTAGTATTATAGCAGTTATATTCTTGTACATAGGGGCAGTATTATAGTAGTTATATTCTTCTACATAGGGAGCAGTATTATAGTAGTTATATTCTTGTACATTGGGCAGTATTATAGAAGTTATATTCTTGTACATAGGAACAATATTATATTAGTTATGTTCTTGTACATAGGGAGCAGTATTACAGTAGTTATATTCTTGTACACAGGGGGCAGTATTATAGTAGTTATATTCTTGTACATAGGAGCTCCAGCACTGATCTACCTGCAGCTGAGGAGAGCTCTAGTTCTGATCCAACTGCAGCTGAGGAGAGTTCCAGCACTGATATACCTGCAGCTAAGGAGAGCTCCAGCACTGATCCTCTTGCAGCTGAGGAGAGCTCCAGCACTGACCCCCCTGCAGCTGAGTAGAGCTCCAGCACTGATCCCCCTACAGTTGAGGAGAGCTCCAGCACTGATCCCCCTGCAGCTGAGGAGTGCTCCAGCACTGATCCCCCTACAGTTGAGGAGAGCTCCAGCACTGATCCCCCTGCAGCTGAGGAGAGCTCCAGCACTGATCCCCCTGCAGCTGAGGAGAGCTCCAGCACTGACCCCCCTGCAGCTCAGGAGAGCTCCAGTACTGATCCCCCTGCAGCTGAGGAAAGCTCCAGCACTGATTCCATCAGAGACTGTTGTACCATCACAGGATGATCTACTACAACTACCATCTGCTACTGCAGAAATACCTAAGGTACCACCAGACACCAAATAAACAAAGTACCATCATCTGATAAAAACCACCTAAAGTCACCAGAAAACCTTTAACACAAACAAAATAGCAGCTTGCACCTGTTCAGACTTGCTTTATTCTTTTTGGAGGTATTGGTCAGTTGTTTTTTTTTTCAGAAATCTTTTAATTAACAATTCATACTATTTAGCATCTATGGAACCAGCTGATCCAGCGACAGGAGCCCGTGTGATGAGGAAGGGTTCCAAACTGTAAAGTGAAAAAAGATCATTATAGTAGTTATATTCTTATACATAGGAGCAGTATTATAGTAGTTATATTCTTGTACATAGGAGGCAGTATATTATAGTAGTTATATTCTTTTACATAGGAGCAGTATTATAGTAGTTATATTCTTAAACATAGGGGGCAGTATTATAGTAGTTATATTCTTGTACATAGGGGACAGTATTATAGTAGTTATATTCTTATACATAGGGGCAGTATTATAGTAGTTATATTCTTGTACATAGGGGACAGTATTATAGTAGTTATATTCTTGTACATAGGGGCAGTATTATAGTAGTTATATTCTTGTACATAGGGGACAGTATTATAGTAGTTATATTCTTGTACATAGGGGCAGTATTATAGTAGTTATATTCTTGTACATAGCAGTATTATAGTAGTTATATTCTTGTACATAGGGGCAGTATTATAGTAGTTATATTATTGGACATAGGAACAGTATTATAGTAGTTATATTCTTGTACATAGGAGCAGTATTATAGTAGTTATATTCTTGTACATAGCGGCAGTATTATAGTAGTTATATTCTTGTACATAGGGGTCAGTATTATAGTAGTTATATTCTTGTACATAGGGTCAGTATTATAGTAGTTATACTCTTGTACAAAGGGGCAGTATTATAGTAGTTATATTCTTGTACATAGGGGCAGTATTATATTAGTTATATTCTTGTACATAGGGAGCAGTATTATAGTAGTTATATTTTTGTACATAGGAGCAGTATTATAGTAGTTATATTCTTGTACATAGGAGCAGTATTATAGTAGTTATATTCTTGTACATAGGGGCAGTATTATAGTAGTTATATTCTTGTACATAAGAACAGTATTATATTAGTTATATTCTTGTACATAGGGGGCAATATTACAGTAGTTATATTCTTGTACATAGCAGCAGTATTATAGTAGTTATGTTCTTGTACATAGGAGCAGTATTATAGTAGTTATATTCTTGAACATAGGAGCAGTATTATAGTAGTTATATTCTTGTACATAGGGGCAGTATTATAGTAGTTATATTCTTGTACATAGGGGACAGTATTATAGTAGTTATATTCTTGTACATAGGAGCAGTATTATAGTAGTTATATTCTTGTACATAGGGGACAGTATTATAGTAGTTATATTCTTGTACATTGGAGCAGTATTATAATAGTTATATTCTTTTACATTAGGGCAGTATTATAGTAGTTATATTCTTGTACATAGGAGCAATATTATATTAGTTATATTCTTATACATAGGGAGCAGTATTACAGTAGTTATATTCTTCTACGTAGGGAGCAGTATTATAGTAGTTATATTCTTGTACATAGGGCAGTATTATAGTAGTTATATTCTTGTACATAGGGCAGCATTATAGTAGTTATATTCTTGTACATAGGAGCAGTATTATAGCAGTTATATTCTTGTACGTAGGGAGCAGTATTATAGTAGTTATATTCTTGTACATAGGGCAGTATTATAGTAGTTATAGTCTTGTACATAGGGAGCAGTATTATAGTAGTTATATTCTTGTACATAGGGGTAGTATTATAGCAGTTATATTCTTGTACATAGGGGCAGTATTATAGTAGTTATATTCTTCTACATAGGGAGCAGTATTATAGTAGTTATATTCTTGTACATTGGGCAGTATTATAGAAGTTATATTCTTGTACATAGGAACAATATTATATTAGGTATGTTCTTGTACATAGGGAGCAGTATTACAGTAGTTATATTCTTGTACACAGGGGGCAGTATTATAGTAGTTATATTCTTGAACATAGGAGCTCCAGCACTGATCTACCTGCAGCTGAGGAGAGCTCTAGTTCTGATCCAACTGCAGCTGAGGAGAGTTCCAGCACTGATCTACCTGCAGCAAAGGAGAGCTCCAGCACTGATCCTCTTGCAGCTGAGTAGAGCTCCAGCACTGATCCTCTTGCAGCTGAGGAGAGCTCCAGCACTGATCCCCCTACAGCTGAGGAGAGCTCCAGCACTGATCTACCTGCAGCTGAGTAGAGCTCCAGCACTAAGCCCCCTACAGTTGAGAAGAGCTCCAGCACTGACCCCCTGCAGCTGAGTAGAGCTCCAGCACTGATCCCCCTACAGTTGAGGAGAGCTCCAGCACTGACCCCCCTGCAGCTGAGTAGAGCTCCAGCACTGATCCCCCTACAGTTGAGGAGAGCTCCAGCACTGATCCCCCTGCAGCTGAGGAGAGCTCCAGCACTGATCCCCCTACAGTTGAGGAGAGTTCCAGCACTGACCCCCTGCAGCTGAGTAGAGCTCCAGCACTGATCCCCCTGCAGCTGAGGAGAGCTCCAGCACTGACCCCCCTGCAGCTGAGTAGAGCTCCAGCACTGACCCCCCTGCAGCTGAGTAGAGCTCCAGCACTGATCCCCCTGCAGCTGAGTAGAGCTCCAGCACTGATCCCCCTGCAGCTGAGGAGAGCTCCAGCACTGACCTCCCTGCAGCTGAGGAGAGCTCAAGCACTGATCCCCCTGCAGCTGAGAAGAGCTCCAGCACTGATCCCCCTGCAGCTGAGGAGAGCTCCAGCACTGACCCCCCTGCAGCTCAGGAAAGCTCCAGCACTGATACCATCAGAGACTGATGTACCATCACAGGATGATCTACTACAACTACCATCTGCTACTGAAGAAATACCTAAGGTACCAGCAGCCACCAAAGAAACAAAGTACCATCATCTGCTAAAAACCACCTAAAGTCGCCAGAAAACCTTTAACACAAACAAAATAGCAGCTTGCACCTGTTCAGACTTGCTTTATTCTTTTTGGAGGTATTGGTCAGTTGTTTTTTTTCAGAAATCTTTTAATTAACAATTCAGACTATTTAGCATCTATGGAACCAGCTGATCCAGCGACAGGAACCCGTGTGATGAGGAAGGGTTCCAAACTGTAAAGTGTAAAAAGATCATTATAGTAGTTATATTCTTATACATAGGAGCAGTATTATAGTAGTTATATTCTTGTACATAGGAGGCAGTATATTATAGTAGTTATATTCTTTTACATAGGAGCAGTATTATAGTAGTTATATTCTTGAACATAGGGGGCAGTATTAAAGTAGTTATATTCTTGTACATAGGGGACAGTATTATAGTAGTTATATTCTTGTACCTAGGGGACAGTATTATAGTAGTTATATTCTTGTACATAGGGGCAGTATTATAGTAGTTATATTCTTGTACATAGGGGACAGTATTATAGTAGTTATATTCTTGTACATAGCAGTATTATAGTAGTTATATTCTTGTACATAGGGGCAGTATTATAGTAGTTATATTATTGGACATAGGAACAGTATTATAGTAGTTATATTCTTGTACATAGCAGTATTATAGTAGTTATATTCTTGTACATAGGAGCAGTATTATAGTAGTTATATTCTTGTACATAGCGGCAGTATCATAGTAGTTATATTCTTGTACATAGGGGTCAGTATTATAGTAGTTATATTCTTGTACATAGGGTCAGTATTATAGTAGTTATATTCTTGTACATAGGGGCAGTATTATAGTAGTTATATTCTTGTACATAGGGTCAGTATTATTGTAGTTATATTCTTGTACATAAGAGTAGTAATATAGTAGTTATATTCTTGTACATAGGGGCAGTATTATAGTAGTTATATTCTTATACATAGGGGCAGTATTATAGTAGTTATATTCTTGTACATAGGGTCAGTATTATAGTAGTTATATTCTTGTACATATGGGGCAGTATTATAGTAGTTATATTCTTGTACAAAGGGGCAGTATTATAGTAGTTATATTCTTGTACATAGGGGCAGTATTATAGTAGTTATATTCTTGTACATATGGTCAGTATTATAGTAGTTATATTCTTGTACATAGGGGGCAGTATTATAGTAGTTATATTCTTGTACAAAGGGGCAGTATTATAGTAGTTATATTCTTGTACATAGGAACAGTATTATATTAGTTATATTCTTGTACATAGGGAGCAGTATTACAGTAGTTATATTCTTGTACGTAGGAGCAGTAATATAGTAATTATATTCTTGTACATAGGGGGCAGTATTATAGTAGTTATATTCTTGTACATAGGGGGCAGTATTATAGTAGTTATATTCTTGTACATAGGAGCAGTATTATAGTAGTTATATTCTTGTACATAGAGGGCAGTATTATAGTAGTTATATTCTTGTACATAGGAGCAGTATTATAGTAGTTATATTCTTATACATAGGAGCAGTATTATAGTAGTTATATTCTTGTACATAGGAGGCAGTATTATAGTAGTTATATTCTTGTACATAGGAGCAGTATTATATTAGTTATATTCTTGTACATATGGGCAGTATTACAGTAGTTATATTCTTGTACATAGAAGCAGTATTATAGTAGTTATATTCTTGTACATAGGGAACAGTATTATAGTAGTTATATTCTTGTACATTGGAGCAGTATTATAATAGATATATTCTTTTACATTAGGGCAGTATTATAGTAGTTATATTCTTGTACATAAGAGTAGTAATATAGTAGTTATATTCTTGTACATAGGGGCAGTATTATAGTAGTTATATTCTTGTACATAGGGGCAGTATTATAGTCGTTATATTCTTGTACATAGGGTCAGTATTAAATTAGTTATATTCTTGTACATAGGGGCAGTATTATAGTCGTTATATTCTTGTACATAGGGTCAGTATTATAGTAGTTCTATTCTTGTACATAGAGGCAGTATTATATTAGTTATATTCTTGTACATAAGAGTAGTAATATAGTAGTTATATTCTTGTACATAGGGGCAGTATTATAGTAGTTATATTCCTGTACATAGGGGCAGTATTATAGTCGTTATATTCTTGTACATAGGGTCAGTATTATAGTAGTTATATTCTTGTACATTGGAGCAGTATTATAATAGTTATATTCTTTTACATTAGGGCAGTATTATAGTAGTTATATTCTTGTACATAAGAGTAGTAATATAGTAGTTAAATTCTTGTACATAGGGTCAGCATTATAGTAGTTATATTCTTGCACATAGGGGCAGTATTATAGTAGTTATATTCTTGTACACAGGAACAGTATTATATTAGTTATATTCTTGTACATAGGGAGCAGTATTATAGTAGTTATATTCCTGTACATTGGAGCAGTATTATAATAGTTATATTCTTTTACATTAGGGCAGTATTATAGTAGTTATATTCTTGCACATAGGGGGCAGTATTATAGTAGTTATATTCTTGTACATAGGGGGCAGTATTATAGTAGTTATATTCTTGTACATAGGAGCAGTATTATAGTAGTTATATTCCTGTACATAGGAGCAGTATTATATTAGTTATATTCTTGTACATAGGGGCAGTGTTACAGTAGTTATATTCTTGTACATAGGAGCAGTATTATAGTAGCTATATTCTTGTACATTGGAGCAGTATTATAATAGTTATATTCTTTTACATTAGGGCAGTATTATAGTAGTTATATTCTTGTACATAAGAGTAGTAATATAGTAGTTATATTCTTGTACATAGGGGCAGTATTATAGTAGTTATATTCTTGTACATAGGGGCAGTATTATAGTAGTTATATTCTTGTACATAGGGGCAGTATTATAGTAGTTATATTCTTGTACATAGGGGGCAGTATTATAGTAGTTATATTCTTCTACAAAGGGGCAGTACTATAGTAGTTATATTCTTGTACAAAGGGGCAGTATTATAGTAGTTATATTGTTGTACATAGGAACAGTATTATATTAGTTATATTCTTGTACATAGGGAGCAGTATTACAGTAGTTATATTCTTGTACGTAGGAGCAGTATTATAGTAGCTATATTCTTGTACATAGGAGTAGTATTTTAGTAGTTATATTCTTGTACATAGGAGCAGTGTTACAGTAGTTATATTCTTGTACATAGGAGTAGTATTTTAGTAGTTATAATCTTGTACATAGGAGCAGTGTTATAGTAGTTATATTCTTGTACATAGGGTCAGTATTATAGTAGTTATATTCTTTTACATTAGGGCAGTATTATAGTAGTTATATTCTTGTACATAAGAGTAGTAATATAGTAGTTAAATTCTTGTACATAGGGTCAGTATTATAGTAGTTATATTCTTGCACATAGGGGCAGTATTATAGTAGTTATATTCTTGTACATAGGAACAGTTTTATATTAGTTATATTCTTGTACATAGGGAGCAGCATTATAGTAGTTATATTCTTGTACATTGGAGCAGTATTATAATAGTTATATTCTTTTACATTAGGGCAGTATTATAGTAGTTATATTCTTGCACATAGGGGGCAGTATTATAGTAGTTATATTCTTGTACATAGGGGGCAGTATTATAGTAGTTATATTCTTGTACATAGGAGCAATATTATAGTAGTTATATTCTTGTACATAGGAGCAGTATTATGTTAGTTATATTCTTGTACATAGGGGCAGTATTACAGTAGTTATATTCTTGTACATAGGAGCAGTATTATAGTAGTTATATTCTTGTACATAGGGGACAGTATTATAGTAGTTATATTCTTGTACATAGGGACAGTATTATAGTAGTTATATTCTTGTACAATGGGGCAGTATTATAGTAGTTATATTCTTGTACAAAGGGGCAGTATTATAGTAGTTATATTCTTGTACATAGGAACAGTATTATATTAGTTATATTCTTGTACATAGGGAGCAGTATTACAGTAGTTATATTCTTGTACGTAGGAGCAGTATTATAGTAGTTATATTCTTGTACATAGGAGTAGTATTTTAGTAGTTATATTCTTGTACATAGGAGCAGTGTTACAGTAGTTATATTCTTGTACATAGGAGTAGTATTTTAGTAGTTATATTCTTGTACATAGGAGCATTGTTATAGTAGTTATATTCTTGTACATAGGAGCAGTACTATAGTAGTTATATTCTTGTACATAGGGGCAGTATTATCGTAGTTATATTCTTGTACATAGGGGCAGTATTATTGTAGTTATATTCTTGTACATAGGGGGCAGTATTATAGTAGTTACATTCTTGTACAAAGGGGCAGTATTATAGTAGTTATATTCTTGTACATAGGAACAGTATTATATTAGTTATATTCTTGTACATAGGGAGCAGTATTACAGTAGTTATATTCTTGAACATAGGAGCCATATTATAGTAGTTATATTCTTGTACATAGGGAGCAGTATTACAGTAGTTATATTCTTGTACGTAGGAGCAGTATTATAGTAGTTATATTCTTGTACATGGGAGCAGTATTTTAGTTATATTCTTGCACATAGGGGCAGTATTTTAGTAGTTATATTCTTGTACATAGGAGAAGTGTTACAGTAGTTATATTCTTGTACATAGGAGTAGTATTTTAGTAGTTATATTCTTGTACATAGGAGCAGTGTTATAATAGTTATATTCTTGTACATTAGGGCAGTATTATAGTAGTTATATTCTTGTACATAGGAGGCAGTATTATAGTAGTTATATTCTTGTACATAGGGAGCAGTATTATAGTAGTTATATTCTTCAACATAGGGGCAGTTTTATAGTAGTTATATTCTTGTACATAGGAGGCAGTATTATAGGAGTTATATTTTTGTACATAGGAGCAGTATTATAGTACTTATATTCTTATACATAGGGGCAGTATTATAGTACTTATATTCTTGTACATAGGAGCAGTATTATAGTACTTATATTCTTGTACATAGGGGCAGTATTATAGTAGTTATATTCTTGTACATAGGAACAGTATTATATTAGTTATATTCTTGTACATAGGGAGATGTATTACAGTAGTTATATTCTTGTACATATAGTGCTGGCCAAAAGTATTGGCACCCCTGCAATTCTGTCAGATAATACTCAGTTTCTTCCTGAAAATGATTGCAATCACAAATTCTTTGGTATTATTCTCTTCATTTAATTTGCTTGCAAGGAAAAAACACAAAAGAGAATGAAGCAAAAATCAAATCATTGATCATTTCACACAAAACTCCAAGAAAGGGCCAGACAAAAGTAACCATCAATGAGCTTCTTACAATGCTCTGCTGGAATTGTAGACCATTCTTCTTTGGCAAACTGCTCCAGGTCCCTGATATTTGAAGGGTGTCTTCTCCAAACTGCCATTTTGAGATCTCTCCACAGGTGTTCTATGGGATTCAGGTCAGGACTCATTGCTGGCCACCTTAGAAGTCTCCAGTGCTTTCTCTCTAACCATTTTATAGTGCTTTTGGAAGTGTGTTTTGGGTCATTGTCCTGCTGGAAGACCCATGACCTCTGAGGGAGACCCAGCTTTCTCACACTGGGCCCTACATTATGCTGCAAAATTTGTTGGTAGTCTTCAGACTTCATAATGCCATGCACACGGTCAAGCAGTCAAGTGCCAGAGGCAGCAAAGCAACCCCAAAACATCAGGGAACCTCCGCCATGTTTGACTGTAGGGACCGTGTTCTTTTCTTTGAATGCCTGTTTTTTTTTCCTGTACACTCTATGTTGACGCTTTTTCCCAAAAAGCTCTACTTTTGTCTCATCTGACCAGAGAACATTCTTCCAAAACGTTTTAGGCTTTCTCAGGTAAGTTTTGGCAAACTCCAGCCTGGCTTTTTTATGTCTCG
Source organism: Phyllobates terribilis (assembly GCF_046119375.1). NCBI lineage: Eukaryota > Metazoa > Chordata > Amphibia > Anura > Dendrobatidae > Phyllobates > Phyllobates terribilis. The sequence goes on along the minus strand of NW_027362768.1, from coordinate 158,258,025 downwards.
GGGTAAGAAGTGGGGTCTTCCTGGGTATCCCACCATACAGTCCCTTTTCATTCAGACGTCGACGGATAGTACGGGTTGACACTGTTGTACCCTCGGACTGCAGGGCAGCTTGAACTTGCTTGGATGTTAGTCGAGGTTCTTTATCCACCATCCGCACAATCTTGCGTTGAAATCTCTCGTCAATTTTTCTTTTCCGTCCACATCTAGGGAGGTTAGCCACAGTGCCATGGGCTTTAAACTTCTTGATGACAATGCGCACGGAAGACACAGGAACATTCAGGTCTTTGGAGATGGACTTGTAGCCTTGAGATTGCTCATGCTTCCTCACAATTGGGTTTCTCAAGTCCTCAGACAGTTCTTTGGTCTTCTTTCTTTTCTCCATGCTCAATGTGGTACACACAAGGACACAGGACAGAGGTTGAGTCAACTTTAATCCATGTTAACTGGCTGCAAGTGTGATTTGGTTATTGCCAACACCTGTTAGGTGCCACAGGTAAGTTACAGGTGTTGTTAATTACACGAATTAGAGAAGCATCACATGATTTTTCAAACAGTACCAATACTTTTGTCCACCCCCTTTTTTAGGTTTGGTGTGGAATTATATCCAATTTGGCTTTAGGACAATTCTTTTTGTGTTTTTTTCATTGAAGACAAATTAAATGAACAGAATAATACCAAAGAATTTGTGATTGCAATCATTTTCAGGAAGAAACTGAGTATTATCTGACAGAATTGCAGGAGTGCCAATACTTTTGGCCAGCACTGTAGGAGCTGTATTATAGTAGTTATATTCTTATACATAGGGGGCAGTATTATAGTAGATATATTCTTGTACATAGGTGCAGTATTATAGTAGTTATATTCTTGTACATAGGGCAGTATTATAGTAGTTATATTCTTATACATAGGGGGCAGTATTATAGTAGTTATATTCTTGTACATAGGAGGCAGTATTATAGTAGTTATATTCTTGTACATAGAGGGAGTATTATAGTAGTTATATTCATGTACATAGAGGCAGTATTATAGTAGTTATATTCTTGTACATAGAGGCAGTATTATAGTAGTTATATTCTTGTACATAGGGGGCAGTATTATAGTAGTTATATTCTTGTACATAGAGGCAGTATTATAGTAGTTATATTCTTGTACATAGGGGGCAGTATTATAGCAGTTATATTCTTGTACATAGGGGCAGTATTATAGTAGTTATATTCTTGTACATTGGGCAGTATTATAGTAGTTATATTCTTGTACATAGGAACAATATTATATTAGTTATATTCTTGTACATAGGGAGCAGTATTACAGTAGTCATATTCTTGTACATAGGGGGCAGTATTATAGTAGTTATATTCTTGTACATAGAGGCAGTATTATAGTAGTTATATTCTTGTACATAGGGCAGTATTATAGTAGTTATATTCTTGTACATAGGAACAATATTACATTAGTTATATTCTTGTACATAGGGGTCAGTATTATAGTAGTTATATTCTTGTACATAGGGGGCAGTATTATAGTAGCTATATTCTTGTACATAGGGGCAGTATTATAGTAGTTATATTCTTGTACATAGGAACAGTATTATATTAGTTATATTCTTGTACATAGGGAGCAGTATTATAGTAGTTATATTCTTGTACATAGGAGCAGTATTACAGTAGTTATATTCTTGTACATAGGAGCAGTATTATAGTAGTTATATTCTTGTACATAGGAGCAGTATTATAGTAGTTATATTCTTGTACATAGGGGCAGTATTATAGTAGTTATATTCTTGTACATAGGGGCAGTATTATAGTAGTTATATTCTTGTACATAGGGGACAGTATTATAGTAGTTATATTCTTGTACATTGGAGCAGTATTATAATAGTTATATTCTTGTACATTAGGGCAGTATTATAGTAGTTATATTCTTGAACATAGGGGCAGTTTTATAGTAGTTATATTCCTGAATGGAGGAGCAGTATTATAGTGGTTATATTCCTGCACTTAGGGGGCAGTATTATAGTAGTTATATTCTTGTACATAGGGTCAGTATTATAGTAGTTATATTCTTGTACATAGGGCGCAGTATTATAGTAGTTATATTCTTGTACAAAGGGGCAGTATTATAGTAGTTATATTCTTGTACATAGGGGCAGTATTATAGTAGTTATATTCTTGTACATAGGGGCAGTATTATAGTAGTTATATTCTTGTACATAGGAACAGTATTATATTATATTCTTGTACATAGGGAGCAGTATTACAGTAGTTATATTCTTGTACGTAGGAGCAGTATTATAGTAGTTATATTCTTGTACATAGGGGGCAGTATTATAGTAGTTATATTCCTGTACATAGGAGCAGTATTATAGTAGTTATATTCTTGTACATAGGGGACAGTATTATATTAGTTAGATTCTTGTACATAGGAGTAGTATTATAGTAGTTATATTCTTGTACAGAGGAGCAGTATTATAGTAGTTATATTCTTGTACATAGGAGCAGTATTATATTAGTTATATGCTTGTACATAGGGGCAGTATTACAATAGTTATATTCTTGTACATAGGAGCAGTATTATAGTAGTTATATCCTTGTACATAGGGGACAGTATTATAGTAGCTGTATTCTTGTACATTGGAGCAGTATTATAATAGTTATATTCTTTTACATTAGGGAAGTATTATAGTAGTTATATTCTTGTACATAGGGGCAGTATTATAGTAGTTATATTCTTGTACATAGGAACAGTATTATATTAGTTATATTCTTGTACATAGGGAGCAGTATTACAGTAGTTATATTCTTGTACATAGGGGACAGTATTATAGTAGTTATATTCTTGTACATTGGAGCAGTATTATAGTAGTTATATTCTTGTACATAGGGTCAGTATTATAGTAGTTATATTCTTGTACATAGGGGCAGTATTATGGTAGTTATATTCTTGTACATAAGAGCAGTAATATAGTAATTATATTCTTGTACATAGGGGCAGTATTATAGTAGTTATATTCTTGTACATAGGGGCAGTATTATAGTAGTTATATTCTTGTACATAGGGTCAGTATTATAGTAGTTATATTTTTTTACATAAGAGTAGTAATATAGTAGTTATATTCTTGTACATAAGGGCAGTATTATAGTAGTTATATTCTTGTACATATGGGCAGTATTATAGTAGTTATATTCTTGTACATAGGGGCGGTATTATAGTAGTTATATTCTTGTACATAGGGTCAGTATTATAGTAGTTATATTCTTGTACATAGGGGGCAGTATTATAGTAGTTATATTCTTGTACAAAGGGGCAGTATTATAGTAGTTATATTCTTGTACATAGGGGCAGTATTATAGTAGTTATATTCTTGTACATAGGCACAGTTTATATTAGTTATATTCTTGTACATAGGGAGCAGTATTACAGTAGTTATATTCTTGTACGTAGGAGCAGTATTATAGTAGTTATATTCTTGTACATAGGAGCAGTATTACAGTAGTTATATTCTTGTACATAGGAGCAGTATTATAGTAGTTATATTCTTGTACATAGGGGCAGTATTATAGTAGTTATATATTCTTGTACATTGGGCAGTATTATAGTAGTTATATTCTTGTACATAGGAACAATATTATATTAGTTATATTCTTGTACATAGGGAGCAGTATTATAGTCGTCATATTCTTGTACATAGGGGGCAGTATTATAGTAGTTATATTCTTGTACATAGAGGCAGTATTATAGTAGTTATATTCTTGTACATAGGGGGACAGTATTATAGCAGTTATATTCTTGTACATAGGGGCAGTATTATAGTAGTTATATTCTTGTACATTGGGCAGTATTATAGTAGTTATATTCTTGTACATAGGAACAATATTATATTAGTTATATTCTTGTACATAGGGGGCAGTATTATAGTAGTTATATTCTTGTAAATAGGGGGCAGTATTATAGTAGCTATATTCTTGTACATAGGGGCAGTATTATAATAGTTATATTCTTTTACATTAGGGCAGTATTATAGTAGTTATATTCTTGTACATAGGGGCAGTATTATAGTAGTTATATTCTTGTACATAGGAACAGTATTATATTAGTTATATTCTTGTACAAAGGGAGCAGTATTACAGTAGTTATATTCTTGTACATAGGAGCAGTATTATAGTCGTTATATTCTTGTACATAGGAGCAGTATTATAGTAGTTATATTCTTGTACATAGGAGCAGTATTATAGTAGTTATATTCTTGTACATAGGGGCAGTATTATAGTAGTTATATTCTTGTACATTGGAGCAGTATTATAATAGTTATATTCTTGTACATTAGGGCAGTATTATAGTAGTTTTATTCTTGTACATAGGAGGCAGTATTATAGTAGTTATATTCTTGAACATAGGGGCAGTTTTATAGTAGTTATATTCCTGTACTTAGGGGGCAGTATTATAGTAGTTATTGTCTTGTACATAGGAGCAGTATTATAGTAGTTATATTCTTGTACATAGGAGCAGTATTATAGTAGTTATATTCTTGTACATAGGGGCAGTATTATAGTAGTTATATTCTTGTACATAGGAACAGTATTATATTAGTTATATTCTTGTACATAGGGGGCAGTATTATAGTAGTTTTATTCTTGTACATAGGAGGCAGTGTTATAGTAGTTATATTCTTGTACATAGGAGCAGTATTATAGTAGTTATATTCTTGTACATAGAGGCAGTATTATAGTAGTTATATTCTTGTACATAAGGGGCAGTATTATAGTAGTTATATTCTTGTACATAGGGTCAGTATTATAGTAGTTATTTTCTTGTACATAGGGTCAGTATTATAGTAGTTATATTCTTGTACATAGGGGGCAGTATTATAGTAGTTATATTCTTGTACAAAGGGGCAGTATTATAGTAGTTATATTCCTGTACATAGGGGCAGTATTATAGTAGTTATATTCTTGTACATAGGAACAGTATTATATTAGTTATATTCTTGTACATAGGAGCAGTATTTTATTAGTTATATTCTTGTACATAGGAGCAGTGTTATAGTAGTTATATTTTTGTACATAGGAGCAGTATTATAGTAGTTATATTCTTGTAGATTGGAGCAGTATTATAATAGTTATATTTTTGTACATTAGGGCAGTATTATAGTAGTTTTATTCTTGTACATAGGAGGCAGTATTATAATAGTTATATTCTTGAACATAGGGGCAGTTTTATAGTAGTTATATTCTAGAATGTAGGAGCATTTTTTATAGTAGTTATATTCCTGTACTTAGGGGGCAGTTTTATAGTAGTTATAGTCTTGTACATAGGAGCAGTATTATAGTAGTTATATTCTTGTACATAGGAGCAGTATTATAGTACTTATATTCTTGTACATAGGGGCAGTATTATAGTAGTTATATTCTTGTACATAGGAGCAGTATTATAGTAGTTATATTCTTGTACATTGGGCAGTATTATAGTAGTTATATTCTTGTACATTGGAACAATATTATATTAGTTATATTCTTGTACATAGGGAGCAGTATTACAGTAGTTTTATTCTTGTACATAGGAGGCAGTATTATAGTAGTTATATTCTTGAACATAGGGGCAGTTTTATAGTAGTTATATTCCTGTACTTAGGGGGCAGTATTATAGTAGTTATTGTCTTGTACATAGGAGCAGTATTATAGTAGTTATATTCTTGTACATAGGAGCAGTATTATAGTAGTTATATTCTTGTACATAGGGGCAGTATTATAGTAGTTATATTCTTGAACATAGGGGCAGTTTTATAGTAGTTATATTCCTGTACTTAGGGGGCAGTATTATAGTAGTTATTGTCTTGTACATAGGAGCAGTATTATAGTAGTTATATTCTTGTACATAGGAGCAGTATTATAGTAGTTATATTCTTGTACATAGGGGCAGTATTATAGTAGTTATATTCTTGTACATAGGAACAGTATTATATTAGTTATATTCTTGTACATAGGGGGCAGTATTATAGTAGTTTTATTCTTGTACATAGGAGGCAGTGTTATAGTAGTTATATTCTTGTACATAGGAGCAGTATTATAGTAGTTATATTCTTGTACATAGAGGCAGTATTATAGTAGTTATATTCTTGTACATAAGGGGCAGTATTATAGTAGTTATATTCTTGTACATAGGGTCAGTATTATAGTAGTTATTTTCTTGTACATAGGGTCAGTATTATAGTAGTTATATTCTTGTACATAGGGGGCAGTATTATAGTAGTTATATTCTTGTACAAAGGGGCAGTATTATAGTAGTTATATTCCTGTACATAGGGGCAGTATTATATTAGTTATATTCTTGTACATAGGAGCAGTATTTTATTAGTTATATTCTTGTACATAGGAGCAGTGTTATAGTAGTTATATTTTTGTACATAGGAGCAGTATTATAGTAGTTATATTCTTGTAGATTGGAGCAGTATTATAATAGTTATATTTTTGTACATTAGGGCAGTATTATAGTAGTTTTATTCTTGTACATAGGAGGCAGTATTATAATAGTTATATTCTTGAACATAGGGGCAGTTTTATAGTAGTTATATTCTAGAATGTAGGAGCATTTTTTATAGTAGTTATATTCCTGTACTTAGGGGGCAGTATTATAGTAGTTATAGTCTTGTACATAGGAGCAGTATTATAGTAGTTATATTCTTGTACATAGGAGCAGTATTATAGTACTTATATTCTTGTACATAGGGGCAGTATTATAGTAGTTATATTCTTGTACATAGGAGCAGTATTATAGTAGTTATATTCTTGTACATTGGGCAGTATTATAGTAGTTATATTCTTGTACATTGGAACAATATTATATTAGTTATATTCTTGTACATAGGGAGCAGTATTACAGTAGTTATATTCTTGTACATAGGGGGCAGTATTATAGTAGTTATATTCTTGTACATAGAGGCAGTATTATAGTAGTTATATTCTTGTACATAGGGGGCAGTATTATAGCAGTTATATTCTTGTACATAGGGCAGTATTATAGTAGTTATATTCTTGTACATTGGGCAGTATTATAGTAGTTATATTCTTGTACATATGAACAATATTATATTAGTTATATTCTTGTACATAGGGGGCAGTATTATAGTAGTTATATTCTTGTACATAGAGGCAGTATTATAGTAGTTATATTCTTGTACATAGGGTCAGTATTATAGTAGTTATTTTCTTGTACATAGGGTCAGTATTATAGTAGTTATATTCTTGTACAAAGGGGCAGTATTATAGTAGTTATATTCCTGTACATAAGGGCAGTATTATAGTAATTATATTCTTGTACATAGGAACAGTATTATATTAGTTATATTCTTGTACATAGGGAGCAGTATTACAGTAGTTATATTCTTGTACGTAGGAGCAGTATTATAGTAGTTATATTCTTGTACATTGGAGCAGTATTATAATAGTTATATTCTTGTACATTAGGGCAGTATTATAGTAGTTTTATTCTTGTACATAGGAGGCAGTATTATAATAGTTATATTCTTGAACATAGGGGCAGTATTATAGTAGTTATATTCTAGAATGTAGGAGCAGTTTTTATAGTAGTTATATTCCTGTACTTAGGGGGCAGTATTATAGTAGTTATAGTCTTGTACATAGGAGCAGTATTATAGTAGTTATATTCCTGTACATAGGAGCAGTATTATAGTACTTATATTCTTGTACATAGGGGCAGTATTATAGTAGTTATATTCTTGTACATAGGAGCAGTATTATAGTAGTTATATTCTTGTACATTGGGCAGTATTATAGTAGTTATATTCTTGTACATTGGAACAATATTATATTAGTTATATTCTTGTACATAGGGAGCAGTATTACAGTAGTTATATTCTTGTACATAGGGGGCAGTATTATAGTAGTTATATTCTTGTACATAGAGGCAGTATTATAGTAGTTATATTCTTGTACATAGGGGGCAGTATTATAGCAGTTATATTCTTGTACATAGGGCAGTATTATAGTAGTTATATTCTTGTACATTGGGCAGTATTATAGTAGTTATATTCTTGTACATATGAACAATATTATATTAGTTATATTCTTGTACATAGGGGGCAGTATTATAGTAGTTATATTCTTGTACATAGGGGCAGTATTATAGTAGTTATATTCTTGTACATAGGAACAGTATTATATTAGTTATATTCTTGTACATAGGGAGCAGTATTATAGTAGTTATATTCTTGTACATAGGAGCAGTATTATAGTAGTTATATTCTTGCACATAGGAGCAGTATTATAGTAGTTATATTCTCGTACATAGGAGCAGTATTTTAGTAGTTATATTCTTGTACATAGGGACAGTATTATATTAGTTATATTCTTGTACATAGGGGCAGTATTATATTAGTTATATTCTTGTACATAGGGGACAGTATTATAGTAGTTATATTCTTGTACATTGGAGCAGTATTATAATAGTTATATTCTTGTACATTAGGGCAGTATTATAGTAGTTATATGCTTGAACATAGGGGCAGTTTTATAGTAGTTATATTCTTGAATGTAGGAGCAGTATTGTAGTTATATTCCTCTACTTAGGGGGCAGTATTATAGTAGTTATATTCTTGTACATAGGGGCAGTATTATAGTAGTTATATTCTTGTACATTGGAGCAGTATTATAATAGTTATATTCTTGTACATAGGGGGCAGTATTATAGTAGTTATATTCTTGTACATAGGGAGCAGTATTATAGTAGTTATATTCTTGAACATAGGGGCAGTATTATAATAGTTATATTCTTGTACATAGGGGCAGTATTATAGTAGTTATATTCTTGAACATAGGAGCAGTATTATAGTAGTTATATTCCTGTACTTAGGAGGCAGTATTATAGTAGTTATATTCTTATACATAGGGGACAGTATTATAGTAGTTATATTTTTGTACATAGGGGGCAGTATTATAGTAGTTATATTCTTGTACATAGGAGCAATATTATAGTAGTTATATTCTTGTACATAGGGGCAGTATTATAGTAGTTATATTCTTGAATGTAGGAGAAGTATTATAGTAGTTATATTCCTGTACTTAGGGGGCAGTATTATAGTAGTTATATTCTTGTACATTGGAGCAGTATTATAATAGTTATATTCTTGTACATTAGGGCAGTATTATAGTAGTTATATTCCTGTACTTAGGGGGCAGTATTATAGTAGGTATATTCCTGTACATAGGAGGCAGTATTATAGTAGGTATATGCTTGTACATAGGGGGCAGTATTATAGTAGTTATATTCTTGTACATAGAAGGCAGTATTATAGTAGTTATATTCTTGTACATAGGGGGCAGTATTATAGTATGTATATTCTTGTACATAGGGGGCAGTATTATAGTAGTTATATTCCTTTACATAGGAGGCTGTATTATAGTAGTTATATTCTTGTACATAGGGGCAGTATTATAGTAGTTATATTCTTGTACATTAGGGCAGTAGTATAGTAGTTATATTCTTGAACATAGGAGCAGTATTATAGTAGTTATATTCCTGTACATTGGAGCAGTATTATAATAGTTATATTCTTGTACATTAGGGCAGTATTATAGTAGTTATATTCCTGTACATTGGAGCAGTATTATAGTAGTTATATTCTTGTACATAGGGGGCAGTATTATAGTAGTTATATTCTTGTACATAGAGGACAGTATTATAGTAGTTATATTCTTGAACATAGGGGCAGTATTATAGTAGTTATATTCTTGAATGTAGGAGCAGTATTATAGTAGTTATATTCCTGTACTTAGGGGGCAGTATTATAGTAGTTATATTCTTGTTCATTGGAGCACATAGTTACATAGTTTATAGTTACATAGTTTATAAGGCTGAAAAAAGACAAGCGTCCATCCAGTTCAGCCTGTTTCTTGTGCACTGCAGCTATTCCACAGCGTTGATCCAGGGGAAGGCAAAAAAAAAAACATGCGGTATAGGCCAATTTACATCACTGAGGAAAAATTCACTTCCCGACACCAATCTGGCAGTCAGATTAAATCCCTGGATTAATTAACTATCACTAAGCATAAGATGTAATTTTATTGTTCTCAAGAAAGGCGCCCAGGCCTCTCTTGAACTCATTAAGTGAGTTGGACATCACCACTTCCTCTCCCAGAGAGTTCCAGAGTCTCACGGCTCTGACCGTAAAGAATCCCCTTCTATGCTGGTGCAGGAACCTCCTTTCCTCCAGACGCATAGTGTGCCCCCTCGTCTTTGTCACCATCCTTGGTATAAACAGGTCATGGGAGAGATCTCTGTACTGCCCCCTGATGTATTTATACATGTTTATGAGGTCTCCCCTAAGCCTTCTCTTTTCCAACGTAAATAGGCCTAATTTGGACAACCTCTCTGGGTATTCTAGTCCCTCCATTCCCTTTATTACCTTAGTTGCCCTCCTTTGTACCCTCTCTAGCTCCAATATGTCTTTCCTGAGCCCCGGAGCCCAGAACTGTGCACAATATTCTAAGTGCGGCCTTACCAGCGCTTTATACACAGGAAGAACAATGTTCTCATCATATGCCCCTATTCCTCTTCTGATGCATGCCATGACTCTATTTGCCTTCGCAGCTGCTGCCTGACACTGGGCACTCCAATTTAATTTGCTATTAACCAAGACGCCCAGGTCCTTCTCCATGTCAGATTTCCCCAACGGTTTCCCATTTAATATGTGTGGGTGACTGCTGTTTTTCTTTCCCATGTGCATGACCTTACATTTATCTGCATTGAACCCCATTTGCCATTTTTTGGCCCAACTCCCCAATTTATCTAAATCCTCCTGTAGCTGTGCCCTATCCTCATCTGTATTAACTACTTTACAAAGTTTAGCATCATCTGCAAATATTGCTATTTTACTATGCAACCCTTCCACTAGATCATTAATAAATATATTAAATAATATAGGGCCCAAGACAGACCCTTGAGGCCCCCCGCTAGTAACCCTGACACACCCTGAGCTTACTCCATTGATAACCACCCTCTGCTTTCTATCACTCAGCCAGCTATTTACCCACTTGCACACATTATCTCCCAGACCAAGCATTCTCATTATCGCAGTATTATAATATTTATATTCTTGTACATAGGGGCAGTATTATAGTAGTTATATTCTTGTACATAGGGGCAGTATTATAGTAGTTATATTCTTGTACATGGGGGCAGTATTATAGTAGTTATATTCTTGTACATAGGGGCAGTATTATAGTAGTTATATTCTTGTACATAGGAGCAGTATTATAGTAGTTATATTCTTGTACATAGGGGCAGTATTATAGTAGTTATATTCTTGTACATAGGGGCAGTATTATAGTAGTTATATTCTTGTACATAGGAGCAGTATTATAGTAGTTGTATTCTTGTACATAGGGGCAGTATTATAGTAGTTATATTCTTGTACATAGGGGCAGTAGTATAGTAGTTATATTCTTGTACATGGGGGCAGTATTATAGTAGTTATATTCTTGTACATAGGGGCAGTATTATAGTAGTTATATTCTTGTACATAGGAGCAGTATTATAGTAGTTATATTCTTGTACATAGGGGCAGTATTATAGTAGTTATATTCTTGTACATAGGGGCAGTATTATAGTAGTTATATTCTTGTACATAGGGGCAGTATTATAGTAGTTATATTCTTGTACATGGGGGCAGTATTATAGTAGTTATATTCTTGTACATAGGAGCAGTATTATAGTAGTTATATTCTTGTACATAGGAGCAGTATTATAGTAGTTATATTCTTGTACATAGGGGCAGTATTATAGTAGTTATATTCTTGTACATAGGAGCAGTATTATAGTAGTTATATTCTTGTACATAGGGGCAGTATTATAGTAGTTATATTCTTGTACATAGGGGCAGTATTATAGTAGTTATATTCTTGTACATAGGAGCAGTATTATAGTAGTTATATTCTTGTACATGGGGGCAGTATTATAGTAGTTATATTCTTGTACATAGGAGCAGTATTATAGTAGTTATATTCTTGTACATGGGGGCAGTATTATAGTAGTTATATTCTTGTACATAGGAGCAGTATTATAGTAGTTATATTCTTGTACATAGGAGCAGTATTATAGTAGTTATATTCTTGTACATAGGAGCAGTATTATAGTAGTTATATTCTTGTACATGGGGGCAGTATTATAGTAGTTATATTCTTGTACATAGGAGCAGTATTATAGTAGTTATATTCTTGTACATAGGAGCAGTATTATAGTAGTTATATTCTTGTACATAGGAGCAGTATTATAGTAGTTATATTCTTGTACATAGGGGCAGTATTATAGTAGTTATATTCTTGTACATAGGAGCAGTATTATAGTAGTTATATTCTTGTACATAGGAGCAGTATTATAGTAGTTATATTCTTGTACATAGGAGCAGTATTATAGTAGTTATATTCTTGTACATGGGAGCAGTATTATAGTAGTTATATTCTTGTACATAGGAGCAGTATTATAGTAGTTATATTCTTGTACATAGGAGCAGTATTATAGTAGTTATATTCTTGTACATAGGGGCAGTATTATAGTAGTTATATTCTTGTACATAGGAGCAGTATTATAGTAGTTATATTCTTGTACATGGAGGCAGTATTATAGTAGTTATATTCTTGTACATAGGAGCAGTATTATAGTAGTTATATTCTTGTACATAGGAGCAGTATTATAGTAGTTATATTCTTGTACATAGGGGCAGTATTATAGTAGTTATATTCTTGTACATAGGGGCAGTATTATAGTAGTTATATTCTTGTACATAGGGGCAGTAGTATAGTAGTTATATTCTTGAACATAGGAGCAGTATTATAGTAGTTATATTCTTGTACATAGGGGCAGTATTATAGTAGTTATATTCTTGTACATAGGGGCAGTAGTATAGTAGTTATATTCTTGAACATAGGAGCAGGACTGAATTTAGATAAAGTGTGACCCCGGGCAAAATTAAAAGTGGGGCCCCCAATGCTTGCATATTGCACCATCAAATAGAAACATTTAGCATGCATTTACGTGTGCTGATTTCAGACCTTTTAACAACCACTGATCAACCATATTCGATCAACCATATTCTTGTTGTTTGGCGCTTGTTTCCTGGCCTTATATTGTAATGAAATGGCCGGGTTCGTTACAATGTATCAATTGTCAACATTGATACATTGTAGCGAAACCTCAGTTATGTGAGCAGAACAAGGTCAGAAAAGGTTCAGCATAAAGAAGGTAATTAAGATGGAGCCATCAGCGAGCAGTGATCTTGACAATGGTGAAAAGTTGAAACACACAGACCCACATTTACTATATCGATGCACGGGAAATCACTGACAACAAGCACAAGTTTTGAAAATGATGAAGAGTTTAAACCCACATTCACTAATGCCGTCTAAGGGCATGTTCACACAAACGTTATATTTGGTCCCTGTGCTTCTGTTTATGGCCTCCAGAACTGATGTGAAAATTATATGGCCTTTGTCGCCATCTGGTGATGAAAAGAGTGAATATCATCCATGAATATTTCATTTTTTGTAGAGTCACAAATAGCGGAACAACTAAGACCCCTCCACCCAGTCCCATGTAAAGAAAGCACAGTCCTTGTACCATGAGAAGTTATGTAAGTTTCTAATAGACTTTGGAGGAATTTATCTGGACGTGCGCCAGAACCGTGGAGGAAAAAAAAGACCAACATTTTGTTATATGTCTCATATATGCAAGAATATGACCCTTTATTTGTTTCAATCTTCTGCCTTTCTCACAATTTTTTTTTCTTAAAACCAGCCAGGACAGCAGCCCAACAAATTAGCTATAATTTATGCCATAAATTGATATAATAGATGCCAGAGATGCGTAAAATAAATAAAAGTCGTTAACCCATCACTAACATCACAGAATATTCATTTATTATCTATGTGATGTTCCATTGTTCATGGCTTTGGGCCTTTTATCAATATAAGAAAGGGTTCTTTACAGTAAGCGCCAGTGGCGTACCGCCAATGGCGGCAGACAACGCGACTGCTATGGGGCCCCTGACCCGGGGGGGCCCTATAGCAGTCCAGGGGTGAACATACCGCCGCCGGTGCAGCTGCGCCGGGTCCCCACCATGCAGCTGCACCAAGGGGCCCGCAAGGTGCAGCAGCTCCCTGCACGTGGCGGTCAGCTGCTGGAGCTGGAGGGTTCGTCCTCTGCTTCCTCCCTGACCCAGGCGCGCGCAGCTTGATGACATCATCATGCAGCTCGCGCCTGGGTCAGGAAGAAAGCTGCCGGCAACCAGGAGGATGCTGCTTCAGGGGAGCGAGCTGAGGTAAGTTGTTGTTTTTTTTACTGAAATGCTGGGGAGGGGAGGTGGGGGGAGAGCAATGGTGGGATGGTGGGATGGTGGGGCTGGGGAGAGGAATGATGGGGCTGGGAAGAGCAATAATGGGGCTGATGGGACTGGGAAGAGGTATGATGGTGCTGGGGAGAGAAATATGGGGGCTGGGGAGAGGGCTGATGGGGCTGGGGAGAGGAATAATGGGGTTGATGGGGCTGGGGCGAGCAATAATGGGGCTGATGGGGCTGGGGAGAGGAATAATGGGGTTGATGGGACTGGGGAGAGCAATAATGGGGCTGATGGGGCTGGGGAGAGGAATGATGGGGCTTGGGATAGAACTAATGGGACTAATGGGGCTGGGAAGAGCAATAATGGGGCTGGGGAGAGGAATGATGGGACTGGGGAGAGGAATAATGGGGTTGATGGGGCTGGGGAGAGGAATAATGGGATGGTGGGGCTAGGGAGAGCAATGATGGGGCTGGGGAGAGGAATGATGGGGCTGGGGAGAGCAATGATGGGGATGGTGGGCTGGGGAGAGCAATGATGGGATGGTGGGGCTGGGTGAGCAATAATGGGGCTAGGGAGAGGAATAATGGAGTTGATGGGGCCGGGGAGAGGAATGATGGGATGATGGGACTGGGGAGAGCAATAAAGGGGCTGATGGGGCTGGGGAGAGGAATGATGGGGCTGGGAAGAGAAATAATGGGGCTGGGGAGAGGAATGATGGGGCTGGGAAGAGCAATAATGGGGCTGATAGGTCTGGGGAGAGCAATGATGGGGATGGTGGGGAAGGGGAGAGCAATGACGTGTTGCTGGGAGAGAGCAATGATGGGGGTGCTGGGAGAGAGCAATGATGGGGGTGCTGGGACAGAGCAATGGTGGGGGGCTGGGAGAGAGCAATGATGTGGGGCTGGGAGAGAGCAATGATGGAGGTGCTGGGACAGAGTAATGATAGGGGTGCTGAGAGGAAATGATGGAGATGCTGGGAGTGCGCAATGATGGGGGTGCTGGGAGAAGCAATGATGGGGGTGCTGGGAGAGAGTAATGATGGGGGTGGTGGGAGAGAGCAATGATGGGGGTGGTGGGACAGAGCAATGATGCGGGTGCTGGGAGAGAGCAATGATGGGGGTGCTGGGACAGAGCAATGACGGGGGTGCTAGGAGAGAGTAATGATGGGGGTGCTGAGAGAGAGCAATGACGGGGGTGCTGGGAGAGAGCAATGACGAGGGAGCTGGGAGAGAGCAATGATGGGGGTGGTGGGAGAGAGCAATGATGAGGTGGTGGGACAGAGCAATGATGCGGGTGCTGAGAGAGAGCAATGATGGGGGTGCTGGGACAGAGCAATGATGGGGGTGCTGGGACAGAGCAATGACGGGGGTGCTGGGAGAGAGCAATGATGGGGGTGCTGGGACAGAGCAATGACGGGGGTGCTGGGAGAGAGCAATGACGGGGGTGCTGAGAGAGAGCAATGATGGGGTGCTGAGAGAGAGCAATGACGGGGGTGCTGGGAGAGAGCAATGACGAGGGTGCTGGGAGAGAGCAATGATGGGGTGCTGGGAGAGAGCAATGATGGGGGTACTGGGAGAGAGCAATGATTGGGGTTTCACTTTGCTTGTACTGTGAAGCCTTGTATGTTTTCTATGTGCACATAGCCTTACAGTTAATTGGGGAGAGTCACAGAGACTGAATAATTTATATTATTGGCCGGTGCAGATTATAGTTAATGGGGGGCACAGTGCTGCTTATCACTTTATATTTTGATTACTAAGTGGCTAATAGTATATTAATGGGGGGGGGTACATATCTGTATTCGAGGACGCAGAGCGGAGGAGACACATGTATGCATACAATGTATGACCTTGTTATTTTCTAGGCTGGAGATCATCGTGACAAGACGAGTCGTGGCTGGGAGATGTCGACATGAAGGTCTGACCAGATGGAGAAGAAGCAGCAGAAACCGACTCTGATCAGATGAGACGTCAGCGGTAAAGTGCCTGGATGTAAATATTATTCTGTATCTGGACTGTGTGACTTGGAGTGATAATGTTATCTGTAAAATCTCTTAGGCTGCATTCTCACATTTGTGTGAAATGTCCGTGTGCTGCCAGATTTTTTTTATCGGATGGTCCACGGACTCGTAGAGTTTTATAGATCCATTCACACATCCATGAAATCACAGATCTGAGAATGAGATCTAAGAGGGCAGAGAATGTCCTGTTCTGATCTGATTTTGGGGATTAGAATAGGACATGCTCAATGCATCTGTAAAAGCGGGAGCACACCGACACTGCACACAGATGCAGGAATGTAGCCTTATTATGCATAGTACAGTCCCTTAGTATATAGTGTACTCACTTATTATGTATAGCGCCATCCTTATATAGTTTCCTCTTTTATTATGTATTGCGCTATCCCTTATTATGTACCATCCTCTCTAGCTCTAGGGGGTCACAGTTGGGGAATCATACTGTGTTGGGGTCAGCATACTTTGCCCTGGGAGTTGAGGTGGGGTACAGTAGGGTCATTATACTGCGCATGTGGAGGAATTCACCATGGGGGTTTCATACTGTGTTTGGGGGGCCCTTTTATTGGCATCACACTTTATGGGGCAATGAAAGAGGAATCTAGGATGTCAGCAGGAGGAAAATTACTATGTAAAGGATGGAAAGTTGTGAGATCTGATCTTTGGTGACCCCGACAATTATTATTTTTTTTTATTTATTTTTTTTTTTGTGGGGGGGGGGGGGGGGGGGGGCAATTATAGCTTCTGCTATGGGGCCCCATGATTCCTATGTACGCCCCTGGTAAGCGTCATCGCTCTATGTAACCCCAGACCACAAGACATAGAAATGGCGGACACATCAGTGGCATTTATAAAACAGCATATAAATTTATGTTACATCATTTCTCCAAGGTTTATCGCCCGAGTACTGAAGGCAGAGATGGCAAAAGTCGGCTGAGGGATTTGTGTTCTCTTTTTCAACCTGAAAGTGAAAGTTTGCAGTACCATATATGACCAATAGATGGCGATCTATGGTATTATGTATACAATGTAGCTAAGAGCAGAGCAGCACAGAGGCTTTCAGGACACAGTCTGTATGGGATCTGTCTTTGGCTCCCTCCTCTTTTCCACAATCATTATATTAGATTGTAAGCTCTTGTGGCTGCGATGTGATTTATATTGTACTGTATATGGACTCGAGCAGGGGCGAACACAGAAATCATGGATGTACAAAACTGGGCTTTGTGCACTGCAAGGGGAATTATAAGGAAATGTCCCCAAACGGATAACCCCATGGAATTAGTGCACCAGGGGTTAACCTCTTGTAGTCCCCGATGCTCACTCCTCAGCCAATGTTATTGATGGGGGGCCCATGTGATCCTCAGTAAACAGGCAGGGGCCACCCAGGAGCATGGACACCTCAGTCTCCTGCACTCCTGGGAATTATCCACAAGGTGGGGGGGACAGAAACTCTGTTAACACAACAAAGGCGCAGCCCACCCAAGAAGCCCCCAGACAGGCCTAACACAGTCTGAGTCATTTACCCATCAACTGCCATGCCTCCCTGCAGCAACACAGGACAAGGCTTAAATTCAGTATTACTCTGCTCATAAGTGGTGTTACATAGGACTGCAGGTCACACATCTACTACATTATTTATACATAGAATTATTACTCTGTAATCTGTGGTGTTACATAGGACTGCAGGTGACATACTATATGATCTGTACTCCGTTATCACTGTGTTATCTGTAGTGTTGCATAGGACTGCAGGCTGCATCTACTCCATTAGCTTTACTCAGAGACATATCAATATTATCTGTGGTGTTACATAGGACTGCAGGTAATCTCTATGACATTATCTTTACTAAGAGACTTAGAACTGTTGTAATCCGTAGTCTTACATAGGACTGCAGGTGACATACTATATGATCTAAACTCCGTTATCACTGTGTTATCTGTAGTGTTACATAGGACTGCCGGTAACATCTGCATTATATGTTCTCAGAGTTACCAATATTTTTGGATTGTTACATAGGACTGCAAGTAACATCTACTACATTATCTCTACTCTAAGAGTTATCCATGTGTTGTCTGTGGTGTTACATAGGACTGCAGGTCATATACATTATCTGTACTTGTAGAGTTATCATTTATTATTTAGGGTGTTACATAGGGGTGCAGGTAACATCTACATTATGTCTGCTCAGAAAGCTATCTCGGTGTTATTTGTGATGTTACAAAGGCAGTTATCTGATCAGAGAGATATTACTGTATTATCTGCAATGCTACATAGGACTGCGGGTAACATCTACTACATTAGTTAACACTGTTATCTGTGGTGTTACATGGGACTGCAGGTCATAGAGGTAATTTATACTCAGAGAGTTATCACTGTGATTTCTGAAATGTGATATGATGTTATTAAATAGAACTGCAGGTAACATTTACTGATTAATTAGTCTACACCAGGGATGTCAAACTCAAACGCACGGAAGGCCAAAATGAAAAATGTGGACAGAGTCGCGGGACAATCATTATAATGGGTTCCACATTGTCCTCCATACAGTATAATGGTCCCACATAGTCCTCCATACAGTATAATGGGCCCCTCACAGTCCTCCATACAGTATAATGGGCCCCACATAGTCCTCCATACAGTATAATGACCCCACATAGTCCTCCATACAGTATAATGGGCCCCACATAGTCCTCCACACAGTATAATGGCCCCACATAGTCCTCCATACAGTATAATGGGCCCACATAGTCGTCCATACAGAATAATGGGCCCCACATAGTCCTCCATGCAGAATAATGGCCCCACACAGTCCTCCATAAAGAATAATGGGACTCACATAGTCCTCCATACAGAATGATAGCCTCACATAGTCTTCCATACAGAATAATGGCCCCACATAGTCCTCCATACAAAAAAATGACCCCACCTAGTCCTCCATACCGAATAATGGCCCCACATAGTCCTCCATACAGTATAATGGCCTCACATAGTTCTCCATACCGAATAATGGCCACACATAGTCCTCCATAAAGAATAATGGCCCCATAGTCCTCCATACAGAATAATGGGCCCACATATTCCTCCATACAGAATAATGTGCCCTGCATAGTCCTCCAT
Organism: Phyllobates terribilis; assembly: GCF_046119375.1. Classification (NCBI taxonomy): domain Eukaryota; kingdom Metazoa; phylum Chordata; class Amphibia; order Anura; family Dendrobatidae; genus Phyllobates; species Phyllobates terribilis. Next base: position 158,238,549 of record NW_027362768.1, on the reverse strand, counting down.
ACAGAATAATGGCCCAACATAGTCCTCCATACAGAATAATGGTCCAACATAGTCCTCCATACAGTATAATGGGCCCCACATAGTCCTCCATACAGTATAATGGCCCCACATAGTCCTCCATACAGAATAATGGGCCCCGCATAGTCCTCCATACAGAATAATGGGCCCCGCACAGTCCTCCATACAGAATAATGGCCCAACATAGTCTTCCATACAGAATAATGGACCCCACATAGTCCTCCATACAGTATAATGGGCCCACATAGTCCTCCATACAGTATAATGGGCCCCACATAGTCCTCCATACAGTATAATGACACCAAATAGTCCTCGATACAGAATAATGGGCCCCACATAGTCCTCCATACAGTATAATGGGCCCCACATAGTCCTCCATACAGTAAAATGGCCCCACATAGTTCTCCATACAGAATAATGGGCTCTACATAGTCCTCCAAACAGAATAATGGGCTCCACATAGTCCTCCATATAGAATAATGGGCCCACAAAGTCCTCTATACAGAATAATGGGCTCCACATAGTCCTCCATGCAATATAATGGCCCCACATAGTCATCCATACAGAATAATGGGCCCCGCATAGTCCTCCATACAGAATAATGGGCCCCGCACAGTCCTCCATACAGAATAATGGCCCAACATAGTCATCCATACAGAATAATGGACCCCACATAGTCCTCCATACAGTATAATGGGCCCCACATAGTCCTCCATACAGTATAATGACACCAAATAGTCCTCGATACAGAATAATGGCCCCCACATAGTCTTCCATACAGAAAAATGGACCCCACATAGTCCTCCATACAGTATAATGGGCCCCACATAGTCCTGCATACAGTAAAATGGCCCCACATAGTCCTCCATACAGAATAATGGGCTCTACATAGTCCTCCATACAGAATAATGGGCTCCACATAGTCCTCCATACAGAATAATGGGCCCACAAAGTCCTCCATACAGAATAATGGGCTCCACATAGTCCTCCATGCAATATAATGGCCCCACATAGTCCTCCATACAGTATAATGGGCCTTACATAGTCCTCCACACAGTATAATGGCCCCACATAGTCCTCCATACAGTATAATGGGCCCACATAGTCCTCCATACAGTATAATGGCCCCACATAGTCCTCCATACAGTATAATGGGCCCCACATAGTCCTCCACACAGTATAATGGCCCCACATAGTCCTCCATACAGAATAATGGGCCCACATATTCCTCCATACAGAATAATGTGCCCTGCATAGTCCTCCATACAGAATAATGGCCCAACATAGTCCTCCATACAGAATAATGGTCCAACATAGTCCTCCATACAGAATAATGGACCCCACATAGTCCTCCATACAATATAATGGGCCCCACATAGTCCTCCATACAGTACAATGACCCCAAATATTCCTCCATACAGAATAATGGGCCCCACATAGTCCTCCATACAGTATAATGGGCCCCACATAGTCCTCCATACAGTATAATGGCCCCACATAGTCCTCCATACAGAATAATGGGCCCCGCATAGTCCTCCATACAGAATAATGGGCCCCGCACAGTCCTCCATACAGAATAATGGCCCAACATAGTCTTCCATACAGAATAATGGACCCCACATAGTCCTCCATACAGTATAATGGGCCCCACATAGTCCTCCATACAGTATAATGACACAAAATAATCCTCGATACAGAATAATGGGCCCCGCATAGTCCTCCATACAGTATAATGGGCCCCACATAGTCCTCCATACAGTAAAATGGCCCCACATAGTCCTCCATACAGAATAATGGGCTCTACATAGTCCTCCATACAGAATAATGGGCTCCACATAGTCCTCCATACAGAATAATGGGCACATAAAGTCCTCCATACAGAATAATGGGCTCCACATAGTCCTCCATACAATATAATGGCCCCACATAGTCCTCCATACAGTATAATGGGCCCCACATAGTCCTCCACACAGTATAATGGCCCCACATAGTCCTCCATACAGTATAATGGGCCCACATAGTCCTCCATACAAAATAATTGCCCCACACAGTCCTCCATACAGTATAATTGGCTTCACATAGTCCTCCATACAGTATAATGGGCAGCACATAGTCCTCCACACAGTATAATGGTCCCAGATAGTCCACCACGCAGAATAATGGACCTCAAAAAGTCCTCCATACAGTATAATGGGCCCCATAGTCCTCCGTACAGAATAATGGGCCCACATATTCCTCCATACAGAATAATGGGCCCCGCATAGTCCTCCATACAGAATAATGGGCCCCACATAGTCCTCCATACAGAATAATGGCCCAACATAGTCTTCCATACAGAATAATGGGCCCACATAGTCCTCCGTACAGAATAATGGGCTGCACATAGTCCTCCATACAGAATAATGGGCTCCACATAGTCCTTCATAAAGAATAATGGCCCCATAGTCCTCCATACGGAATAATGGGCCCCACATAGTCCTCCATACAGAATAATGGCCCAACATAGTCTTCCATACAGAATAATGGGCCACATAGTCCTCCATACAGTAAAATGGCCTCACATATTCCTCCATAAAGAATAGTGGCCCCATATTCCTCCATACAGAATAATGGGCCCACATATTCCTCCATACAGAATAATGGGCCCCGCATAGTCCTCCATACAGAATAATGGCCCAACATAGTCCTCCATACAGAATAATGGTCCAACATAGTCCTCCATACAGAATAATGGACCCCACATAGTCCTCCATGCAGTATAATGGGCCCCACATAGTCCTCTATACAGTATAATGGGCCCCACATAGTCCTCCATACAGTATAATGGGCCCCACATAGTCCTCCATACAGTATAATGGCCCCACATAGTCCTCCATACAGAATAATGGGCCCCGCATAGTCCTCCATACAGAATAATGGGCCCCGCACAGTCCTCCATACAGAATAATGGCCCAACATAGTCTTCCATACAGAATAATGGACCCCACATAGTCCTCCATACAGTATAATGGGCCCACATGGTCCTCCATACAGTATAATGGCCCCACATAGTCCTCCATACAGAATAATGGACCCCACATAGTCCTCCATACAGAATAATGGCCCCACATAGTCTTCCATACAGAATAATGGGCCCCGCATAGTCCTCCATACAGAATAATGGGCCCCGCATAGTTCTCCATACAGTATAATGGGCCCCACATAGTCCTCCATACAGTATAATGGCCCCACATAGTCTTCCATACAGATTAATGGGCCCCGCATAGTCCTCAAAACAGAATAATGGGCCCCGCATAGTCCTCCATACAGTATAATGGGCCCCACATAGTCCTCCATACAGTATAATGGCCCCACATAGTCTTCCATACAGATTAATGGGCCCCGCATAGTCCTCAAAACAGAATAATGGGCCCCGCATAGTCCTCCATACAGAATAATGGCCCAACATAGTCCTCCATACAGAATAATGGACCCCACATAGTCCTCCATACAGTATAATGGGCCCCACATAGTCCTCCATACAGTATAATGACCCCAAATAGTCCTCGATACAGAATAATGGGCCCCACATAGTCCTCCATACAGTATAATGGGCCCCACATAGTCCTCCATACAGAATAATGGGCTCCACATAGCCCTCCATACAGAATAATGAGCTCCACTGTAACATACCTGGTGTCGTCCTTGCATAGTGGTCCATCTCCCACTGTGCAAGAGCGCGCACTTGACCTCCAGTCCAGACTGCCACTCTGGTTTCTTTCCATGTTGTCTGCTTTGCTCTTGCTGTTTAGGGCGACTCCCGCCGAACTTCCTAATTCTTGTAGCTGCTGCAGACACACCCCTAATACGTCCTCAGCCTATTGCTGTCTGTCACCTGGTATTTAAACCAGCTGTTTCTTGCAATCCATGCCTGAGCGTCTTGTTCTGTCAGTTGGCTTCTTGTCACTGATGTGCCAGGTCCTGTCTATGTTTCCTGCCTTACGGTATCAGTTCCCGTGTCTGAACTGTGTCCTGTCTGTGCACACTAGCCAGCTGTCTCTCTGCCTTCCTGGAGGCTGTATTTCCAGGCCTGTCTGAACACGCTCCTAGCCTGTTTGTCTCGCCCTCTGGGGCCGCATACCCAGACTCGCTCCTGTATTTGTTGCAGTACAGTTCCTGTCTGAACTGTCTCCTAGCTTCCTACCTGTTTTGTCTTTATGTCCGTTTGTTCCCTTTTTCTGCAGTGTCTGAACCAGCTCTTGGCTTTACCTAGGCTCGTTCCTGCATTTTGTTGCAGTAACTGTTCTTGTCTGAACTGTCTCCTAGCTTCTTACCTGTTTAGTCTTTATGTCTGTTTGCTCCCTTTTTCTGTAGAGTCTGAACCTGCACCTAACTTCTACTCATTGTCATTGTACTTCCGTTTGTGAGTTGGAGTCCTTTCGCTACTTCTTTGCAAGTACCTTGTGTGTATCTGGTTCTGCCTTTCTTTTCCTGTCTGTTCCATGTGAACAGAGCTCTGTCCCCTTTGCTTGGTCTTTGTTTACCTCTTCGGCGATTTATCTCGGCCCTGTCCGCCGCGTCTGCGTTTTCGCTCTGCTCGGCCCTGTCCGCCGCGTCTGCGGTTTCGCTCTGCTCAGCCCTGTCCGCCGCGTCTGCGGTTTCGCTCTGCTCGGCCCTGTCCGCCGCGGCTGCGGTTTCGCTCTGCTCGGCCCTGTCCGCCGCGGTTTCGCTCTGCTCGGCCCTGTCCGCCACGTCTGCGGTTTCGCTCTGCTCGGCCCTGTCCGCCGCGGCTGCGGCTTTGCTCTGCTCGGCCCTGTCCGCCGCGGCTTCGCTCTGCTCGGCCCTGTCCGCCGCGGCTTCGCTCTGTTCGGCCCTGTCCGCCGCGGCTTCGCTCTGCTCGGCCCTGTCCGCCGCGGCTTCGCTCTGCTCGGCCTTGTCCGCCGCGGCTTCGCTCTGCTTGGCCCTGTCCGCCGCGGCTTCGCTCTGCTTGGCCCTGTCCGCCGCGGCTTCGCTCTGCTCGGCCTTGTCCGCCGCGGCTGCGGCTTCGGTCTGCTCGGCCCTGTCTGCCGCGGCTGCGGCTTCGCTCTGCTCGGCCCTGTCTGCCGCGGCTGCGGCTTCGCTCTGCTCGGCCCTGTCCGCCGCAGCTTTGCTCTGCTCGGCCCTGTCCGCCGCAGCTTTGCTCTGCTCGGCCCTGTCCGCCGCGGCTGCGGCTTCGCTCTGCTCGGCCCTGTCCGCCGCGGCTGCGGCTTCGCTCTGCTCGGCCCTGTCCGCCGCGGCTGCGGCTTCGCTCTGCTCGGCCCTGTCCGCCGCGGCTGCGGCTTCGCTCTGCTCGGCCCTGTCCGCCGCGGCTGCGGCTTCGCTCTGCTCGGCCCTGTCCGCCGCGGATGCGGCTTCGCTCTGCTCGGCCCTGTCCGCCGCGGCTGCGGCTTCGCTCTGCTCGGCCCTGTCCGCCGCGGCTGCGGCTTCGCTCTGCTCGGCCCTGTCCGCCGCGGCTGCGGCTCTGAACTCTTCTCCCAGTCTGTACTGGACCCTACCCACCCTGCGCTCTAGCCTGCCTGTTCCTGTATTCCCCGGTGTGGGTCAACAGCCGTGTCCAGAGTCTGACCTGGAGTAGACCCTGGTCCCTCTGCTCGGTTCCTCCCTGGTGCACTGGCGTCGTATGCCGTCGTGCGACCTTGGTCGGATCGAGCAGATACTTAGTTACGCCCCTCCAGGCACTCTCCGGTTCATGGCACAGTGGAACCACTAAACACGCACACGCCAGTCAGTGCGGGCGTGTGCATTACATCCACATAGTTCTCCATACAGAATAATGGGCTCCACATAGTCCTCCACACAGTATAATGGGCCCACTTAGTTCTCCATACAGTATAATGCCCCACATAGTTCTCCATACAGAATAATGGGCTCCACATAGTCCTCCATACAGTATAATGGGCCCCACATAGTCCGCCACACAGAACAATGGCCCCACACAGTCCTCCATACAGAATAATGGCCCCACACAGTCCTCCATACAGTATAATGGGCAGCACACAGTCATCCATAGAGTATAATGGGCCCCACATAGTCCTCCACACAGTATAATGGGCCCCACATAGTCCTCCACACAGTATAATGGTCCCACATAGTCCTCCACACAGAATAATGGGCCTCAATAGGTCCTCCGTACAGTATAATGGGCCCCATACTCGTCCGTACAGAATAATGGGCCCGCATAGTCCTCCATACAGAATAATGGGCCCGCATAGTCCTCCATACAGAATAATGGGCCCCACATAGTCATCCATACAGAATAATGGTCCAACATAGTCATCCATACAGAATAATGGGCTCCACATAGTCCTCCATGCAGAATAATGGGCTCCACATAGTCCTCCATGCAGAATAATGGGCTCCACATAGTCCTCCATGCAGAATAATGGGCTCCACATAGTCCTCCATGCAGAATAATGGGCTCCACATAGTCCTCTATACAGTATAATGGGCCCCACATAGTCCTGCATACAGAATAATGGGGCCCACATAGTCCTGCATACAGAATAATGGGCCCCACATAGTCCTGCATACAGAATAATGGGCCCCACATAGTCCTGCATACAGAATAATGGGCCCCACATAGTCCTGCATACAGAATAATGGGCCCCACATAGTCCTGCATACAGAATAGTGGGCCCCACATAGTCCTGCATACAGAATAATGGGCCCCACATAGTCCTGCATACAGAATAATGGGCCCCACATAGTCCTGCATACAGAATAATGGGCCCCACATAGTCCTGCATACAGAATAATGGGCCCCACATAGTCCTGCATACAGAATAATGGGCCCCACATAGTCCTGCATACAGAATAATGGGCCCCACATATTCCTCCATGCAGAATAATGGGCCCCACATAGTCCTCCATACAGATTAATGGGCCCCACATAGTGCTCCATACAGAATAATGGGCTCCACATAGTCCTCCACACAGTATAATGGGCCCCACTTAGTCCTCCATACAGAATAATGGGCCCACTTAGTCCTCCATACAGAATAAAGGGCTCCACATAATCCTCCATACAGAATAATGGGCTCCACATAGTCCTCTATACAGTATAATGGCCCCACATAGTCCTCCATACAATATAATGGGCCCCACATAGTCCAACACACAGTATAATGGCCCCACATAGTTCTCCATACAGTATAATGGGCCCACATAGTCCTCCATAAAGAATAATGGCCCCACACATTCCTCCATACAGAATAATGGCCCCACACAGTCCTCCATACAGTATAATTGGCCTCACACAGTCCTCCATACAGTATAATGGGCAGCACACAGTCCTCCATACAGTATAATGGGCAGCACATAGTCCTCCATACAGTATAATGGGCAGCACATAGTCCTCCATACAGTATAATGGCCCCACATAGTCCTCCACGCAGAATAATGGGCCTCAAAAAGTCCTCTATACAGAATAATGGGCCCCGCATAGTCCTCCATACAGAATAATGGGCACCACATAGTCCTCCATACAGTATAATGGCCCAACATAGTCTTCCATATAGAATAATGGGCCCACATAGTCCTCCATACAGAATAATGGCCCCACACAGTCCTCCATACAGTATAATTAGCCTCACACAGTCCTCCATAAAGAATAATTGGCCCCACACAGTCCTCCATACAGAAAAATGGCCCTACACAGTCCTCCATACAGTATAATTGGCCTCACATAGTCCTCCATACAGTATAATTGGCCTCACATAGTCCTCCATACAGTATAATGGACCCCACATAGTCCTCCACACAGTATAATGGTCCCACAAAGTCCTCCACGCAGAATAATGGGCTCCACATAGTCCTCCATGCAGAATAATGGGCCCACATAGTCCTCCATGCAGAATAATGGGCCCACATAGTCCTCCATGCAGAATAATGGGCTCCACATAGTCCTCTATACAGTATAATGGGCCTCACATAGTCCTCCATACAGAATAATGGGCCCCACATAGTCCTACTTACAGAATAATGGGCCCAACATAGTGCTCCATACAGAATAATGGGCCCCTCATAGTCCTGCATACAGTATAATGGGCCCCACATAGTCCTCCATACAGTATAATGGGCCCCACATAGTCCTCCATACAGTATAATGGGCCCCACATAGTCCTGCATACAGTATAATGGGCCCACACAGTCCTCCATACAGTATAATTGGCCTCACATAGTCCTCCATACAGTATAATGGGCCCCACATAGTCCTCCATACAGCATAATGGGCCCCACATAGTCCTCCATACAGTATAATGGCCCCACATAGTCCTCCATACAGAATAATGGGCCCCACATAGTCCTCTATACAGTATAATGGCCCCACATAGTCCTCCATACAATATAATGGGCCTCACATAGTCCAACACACAGTATAATGGCCCCACATAGTTCTCCATACAGTATAATGGGCCCACATAGTCCTCCATAAAGAATAATGGCCCCACACATTCCTCCATACAGAATAATGGCCCCACACAGTCCTCCATACAGTATAATGGGCAGCACACAGTCCTCCATACAGTATAATGGGCAGCACACAGTCCTCCATACAGTATAATGGGCAGCACATAGTCCTCCATACAGTATAATGGGCAGCACATAGTCCTCCATACAGTATAATGGCCCCACATAGTCCTCCACGCAGAATAATGGGCCTCAAAAAGTCCTCCATACAGAATAATGGGCCCCGCATAGTCCTCCATACAGAATAATGGGCCCCACATAGTCCTCCATACAGTATAATGGCCCAACATAGTCTTCCATATAGAATAATGGGCCCACATAGTCCTCCATACAGAATAATGGCCCCACACAGTCCTCCATACAGTATAATTAGCCTCACACAGTCCTCCATAAAGAATAATGGCCCCACACAGTCCTCCATACAGAAAAATGGCCCTACACAGTCCTCCATACAGTATAATTGGCCTCACATAGTCCTCCATACAGTATAATTGGCCTCACATAGTCCTCCATACAGTATAATGGGCCCCACATAGTCCTCCATACAGTATAATGGACCCCACATAGTCCTCCACACAGTATAATGGTCCCACAAAGTCCTCCACGCAGAATAATGGGCTCCACATAGTCCTCCATGCAGAATAATGGGCCCACATAGTCCTCCATGCAGAATAATGGGCCCACATAGTCCTCCATGCAGAATAATGGGCTCCACATAGTCCTCTATACAGAATAATGGGCTCCACATAGTCCTCTATACAGTATAATGGGCCTCACATAGTCCTCCATACAGAATAATGGGCCCCACATAGTCCTACTTACAGAATAATGGGCCCAACATAGTGCTCCATACAGAATAATGGGCCCCTCATAGTCCTGCATACAGTAGAATGGTACCCATAGTCATCCATACAGTATAATGGGCCCCACATAGTCCTCCATACATAGTCCTCCATACAGTATAATGGGCCCCACATAGTCCTCCATACAGTATAATGGCCCCACATAGTCCTCCATACAGAATAATGGGCCCCACATAGTCCTCTATACAGAATAATGGGCCCACATAGTCCTCCATACCGAATAATGGGCCCCACATAGTCCTCCACACAGTATAATGGCCCCACATAGTCCTTCATAAAGAATAATGGGTCCCACATAGTCCTCCATAGAGAATAATGGGCCCACATAGTCCTCCACACAGTATAGTGGGCCCCACATACTCCTCCATACAGTATAATGGGCCCCACATATTCCTCCATATAGAATAATGGGCGCCACATAATACTCCATACAGTAAAATGGGCCTCACATAGTCCTCCATACAGTATAATGGGCCCCACATAGTCATCCATACAGTATAATGGCCCCACATAGTCCTCCATACAGAATAATGGGCTCCACATAGTCCTCCATACAGAATAATGGGCTCCACATAGTCCTCCATACAGAATAATGGGCCTCACATAGTCCTCCCTACAGAATAATGGCCCCACATAGTCCTCCATACTAAATAATGGCCCCACATAGTTCTCCATACAGAATAATGGGCCCCACATAGTACTCAGTAAAGAATAATGGGCCACATAGTCCTCCCTAGAGAATAATGGGCCCCGATTTTCCTCCATACAGTATAATGGGCCCCACATAGTCCTCCATACAGTATAATGGCCCCACATAGTCCTCCATACAGTATAATGGGTCCCAAATAGTCCCCCATACAGAATAATCGGCCCCACATAGTGCTTCATACAGAATAATGGCTCCACATAGTTCTCCAAACAGGATAATGGACCCACATAGTCCTCCATACAGTATAATGGGCCCCACATAGTCCTCCATACAGAATAATGGGCCCAACATAGTCCTCCATACAGAATAATGGCCCCCACATAGTCTTCCATACAGTATAATGGGCCCCACATAGTAGTCCATACAGTATAATGGACCCCACATAGTCCTCCATACAAAATAATGGGCCCCACATAGTCCTCCATACAGCATAATGGGCCCCACATAGTAGTCCATACAGTTTAATGGGCCCCACATAGTCCTCCATACATAATAATGGCCCCACATAGTCCTTCATACAGAATAATGGGCCCCACATAGTCTTCCATACAGTATAATGGGCCCCACATAGTCCTCCATACAGTATAATGGGCCCCACATAGTCCTCCATACAGGAGAATGGGCCCCACAAAGTTCTCCATACAGTATAACGGGCCCCACATAGTCCTCCATACAGTATAATGGGCCCCACATAGTCCTCCATACAGTATAAAGGGCCCCACATAGTCCTCCATACATTATAATGGGCCCCACATAGTCCTCCATACAGAAAAATGGGTCCACATAGTCCTCCATACAGTATAATAATCCCCACATAGTCCTCCATACAGAATAATCGGCCCCACATAGTCCTCCCTACAGTATAATGGGCCCCACATTGTCCTTCATACAGAATAATGGGCCCCACATAGTCCTCCATACAGAATAATGGGCCCCACATAGTCCTCCACACAGTATAATGACCCCACACAGTCCTCCATACACAATAATTGGCCCACATAGTCCTCCACACAGTATAATGGGCCCCACATAGTCATCCATACAGTATAATAGGCCCAACATATTTCTCAATACAGTATAATGGGCCCACATAGTCCACCATACAGTATAATGGCCCCACATAGTCCACCATACAGTATAATGGCCCCACTTAGTCCTCCATACAGAATAATGGGGCCCACATAGTCCTCCATACAGAATAATGGGCCCACATAGTCCTCCATACAGTATAATGGGCCCACATAGTCCACCATACAGTACAATGGCTCCACATAGTCCTCCATACAGAATAATGGGCCCCACATAGTCCTCCATACAGTATAATGGGCCCCACATAGTCCTCCATACAGTATAATGGGCCCCACATAGTCCTCCATACAGTATAATGGGCCCCACATAGTCCTTCATACAGAATAATGGGCCCCACATAGTCCTCCATACAGAATAATGGACCCCACATAGTCCTCCATACAGAATAATGGGCCCCACATAGTCCTCCATACAGAATAATGGGCCCCACATAGTCCACCATACGGAATAATGGGCTCACATAGTCCTCCATACGGAATAATTTGCCCACATAGTCCTCCATAGAGTATAATGGGCCACACATAGTCCTCCATACAGAATAATGGGCACCACATAGTCCTCCATACAGTATAATGGCCCCACATAGTCCTCCATACAGTATAATGGCCCCACATAGTCCTCCATACAGAATAATGGGCCCCACATAATGCTTCATACAGAATAATGGCCCCACATAGTGACTGATGTGCCAGGTCCTGTCTATGTTTCCTGCCTTACGGTATGAGTTCCCGTGTCTGAACTGTGTCCTGTCTGTGCACACTAGCCAGCTGTCTCTCTGCCTTCCTGGAGGCTGTATTTCCAGGCCTGTCTGAACACGCTCCTAGCCTGTTTGTCTCGCCCTCTGGGGCCGCATACCCAGACTCGCTCCTGTATTTGTTGCAGTACAGTTCCTGTCTGAACTGTCTCCTAGCTTCCTACCTGTTTTGTCTTTATGTCCGTTTGTTCCCTTTTTCTGCAGTGTCTGAACCAGCTCTTGGCTTTACCTAGGCTCGTTCCTGCATTTTGTTGCAGTAACTGTTCTTGTCTGAACTGTCTCCTAGCTTCTTACCTGTTTAGTCTTTATGTCTGTTTGCTCCCTTTTTCTGTAGAGTCTGAACCTGCACCTAACTTCTACTCATTGTCATTGTACTTCCGTTTGTGAGTTGGAGTCCTTTCGCTACTTCTTTGCAAGTACCTTGTGTGTATCTGGTTCTGCCTTTCTTTTCCTGTCTGTTCCATGTGAACAGAGCTCTGTCCCCTTTGCTTTGTCTTTGTTTACCTCTTCGGCGATTTATCTCGGCCCTGTCCGCCGCGTCTGCGTTTTCGCTCTGCTCGGCCCTGTCCGCCGCGGCTTCGCTCTGCTCGGCCCTGTCCGCCGCGGCTTCGCTCTGCTCGGCCCTGTCCGCCGCGGCTTCGCTCTGCTCGGCCCTGTCCGCCGCGGCTTCGCTCTGCTCGGCCCTGTCCGCCGCGGCTGCGGCTTCGCTCTGATCGGCCCTGTCCGCCGCGGCTGCGGCTTCGCTCTGCTCGGCCCTGTCCGCCGCGGCTTCGCTCTGCTCGGCCCTGTCCGCCGCGGCTGCGGCTTCGCTCTGCTCGGCCCTGTCCGCCGCGGCTGCGGCTTCGCTCTGCTCGGCCCTGTCCGCTGCGGCTTCGCTCTGCTCGGCCCTGTCCGCTGCGGCTTCGCTCTGCTCGGCCCTGTCCGCTGCGGCTGCGGCTTCGCTCTGCTCGGCCCTGTCCGACGCGGCTTCGCTCTGCTCGGCCCTGTCCGCCGCGGCTTCGTTCTGCTTGGCCCTGTCCGCCGCGGCTGCGGCTTCGCTCTGCTCGGCCCTGTCCGCCGCTGCTGCGGCTTCGCTCTGCTCGGCCCTGTCCGCCGCTGCTGCGGCTTCGCTCTGCTCGGCCCTGTCCGCCGCGGCTGCGGCTTCCCTCTGCTCGGCCCTGTCCGCCGCGGCTGCGGCTTCCCTCTGCTCGGCCCTGTCCGCCGCGGCTGCGGCTTCCCTCTGCTCGGACCTGTCCGCCGCGGCTGCGGCTTCCCTCTGCTCGGACCTGTCCGCCGCGGCTGCGGCTTCCCTCTGCTCGGCCCTGTCCGCCGAGGCTTCGCTCTGCTCGGCCCTGTCCGCCGCTGCTGCGGCTTCGCTCTGCTCGGCCCTGTCCGCTGCGGCTTCGCTCTGCTCGGCCCTGTCCGCCGCGGCTGCGGCTTCCCTCTGCTCGGCGCTTTCCGCCGCGGCTGCGGCTTCCCTCTGCTCGGCCCTGTCCGCCGCGGCTTCCCTCTGCTCGGCCCTGTCCGCCGCGGCTTCGCTCTGCTCGGCCCTGTCCGCCGCGGCTTCGCTCTGCTCGGCCCTGTCCGCCGCGGCTTCGCTCTGCTCGGCCCTGTCCGCCGCGGCTTCGTTCTGCTCGGCCCTGTCCACCGCGGCTTAGCTCTGCTCGGCCCTGTCCACCGCGGCTGCGGCTTCACTCTGCTCGGCCCTGTCCGCCGCGGCTGCGGCTTCGCTCTGCTCGGCCCTGTCCGCCGCGGCTGCGGCTTCGCTCTGCTCGGCCCTGTCCGCCGCGGCTGCGGCTTCGCTCTGCTCGGCCCTGTCCGCCGCGGCTGTGGCTTCGCTCTGCTCGGCCCTGTCCGCCGCGGCTGTGGCTTCGCTCTGCTCGGCCCTGTCCGCCGCGGCTGTGGCTTCGCTCTGCTCGGCCCTGTCCGCCGCGGCTGCGGCTTTGCTCTGCTCGGCCCTGTCCGCCGCGGCTTCCCTCTGCTCGGCCCTGTCCGCCGCAGCTGCGGCTTCGCTCTGCTCGGCCCTGTCCGCCGCGGCTTCGCTCTGCTCGGCCCTGTCCGCCGCGGCTTCGCTCTGCTCGGCCCGGTCCCCCGCGGCTTCGCTCTGCTCGGCCCTGTCCGCCGCGGCTTCGCTCTGCTCGGCCCTGTCCGCCGCGGCTTCGCTCTGCTCGGCCCTGTCCGCCGCGGCTTCGCTCTGCTCGGCCCTATCCGCCACGGCTGCGGCTTCGCTCTGCTCGGCCCTTTCCGCCGCGGTTGCGGCTTCGCTCTGCTCGGCCCTGTCCGCCGCGGCTTCGCTCTGCTCAGCCCTATCCGCCACGGCTGCGGCTTCGCTCTGCTCGGCCCTGTCCGCCGCGGCTGCGGCTTCGCTCTGCTCGGCCCTGTCCGCCGCGGCTGCGGCTTCGCTCTGCTCGGCCCTGTCCGCCGCGGCTGCGGCTTCGCTCTGCTCGGCCCTGTCCGCCGCGGCTTCGCTCTGCTCGGCCCTGTCCGCCGCGGCTTCGCTCTGCTCGGCCCTGTCCGCCGCGGCTTCGCTCTGCTCGGCCCTGTCCGCCGCGGCTTCGCTCTGCTCGGCCCTGTCCGCCGCGGCTTCGCTCTGCTCGGCCCTGTCCGCCGCGGCTTCGCTCTGCTCGGCCCTGTCCGCCGCGGCTTCGCTCTGCTCGGCCCTGTCCGCCGCGGCTTTGCTCTGCTCGGCCCTGTCCGCCGCGGCTGCGGCTTCGCTCTGCTCGGCCCTGTCCGCCGCGGCTGCGGCTCTGAACTCGTCTCCCAGTCTGTACTGGACCCTACCCACCCTGCGCTCTAGCCTGCCTGTTCCTGTATTCCCCGGTGTGGGTCAACAGCCGTGTCCAGAGTCTGACCTGGAGTAGACCCTGGTCCCTCTGCTCGGTTCCTCCCTGGTGCACTGGCGTCGTATGCCGTCGTGCGACCTTGGTTGGATCGAGCAGATACTTAGTTACGCCCCTCCAGGCACTCTCCGGTTCATGGCACAGTGGAACCACTAAACACGCACACGCCAGTCAGTGCGGGCGTGTGCATTACATCCACATAGTCCTCCACACAGAATAATGGGCTCCACATAGTCCTCCCACAGTATAATGGGCCCCACATAGTTCTTCATACAGAATAATGGGCCCACTTAGTTCTCCATACAGTATAATGCCCCACATAGTTCTCCATACAGAATAATGGGCTCCACATAGTCCTCCATACAGTATAATGGGACCCACATAGTCCGCCACACAGAATAATGGCCCCACACAGTCCTCCATACAGAATAATGGCCCCACACAGTCCTCCATACAGTATAATGGGCAGCACACAGTCATCCATACAGTATAATGGGCCCCACATAGTCCTCCACACAGTATAATGGGCCCCACATAGTCCTCCACACAGTATAATGGTCCTACATAGTCCTCCACGCAGAATAATGGGCCTCAATAGGTCCTCCGTACAGTATAATGGGCCCCATAGCCCTCCGTACAGAATAATGGGCCCGCATACTCCTCCATACAGAATAATGGGCCCGCATAGTCCTCCATACAGAATAATGGGCCCCACATAGTCATCCATACAGAATAATGGTCCAACATAGTCATCCATACAGAATAATGGGCTCCACATAGTCCTCCATGCAGAATAATGGGCTCCACATAGTCCTCCATGCAGAATAATGGGCTCCACATAGTCCTCCATACAGAATAATGGGCTCCACATAGTCCTCTATACAGTATAATGGGCCCCACATAGTCCTGCATACAGAATAATGGGGCCCACATAGTCCTGCATACAGAATAATGGGCCCCACATAGTCCTGCATACAGAATAATGGGCCCCACATAGTCCTCCATACAGAATAATGGGCTCCATAGTCCTCTATACAGTATAATGGCCCCACATAGTCCTCCATACAATAAAATGGGCCCCACATAGTCCACCACACAGTATAATGGCCCCACATAGTTCTCCATACAGTATAATGGGCCAACATAGTCCTCCATAAAGAATAATGGCCCCACACATTCCTCCATACAGAATAATGGCCCCACACAGTCCTCCATACTGTATAATTGGCCTCACACAGTCCTCCATACAGTATAATGGGCAGCACACAGTCCTCCATACAGTATAATGGGCAGCACATAGTCCTCCATACAGTATAATGGGCAGCACATAGTCCTCCATACAGTATAATGACCCCATATAGTTCTCCATACAGTATAATGGCCCCACATAGTTCACCATACAGTATAATGGCCCCACATAGTTCTCCATAAAGAATAATGGCCCCACACAGTCCTCCATACAGAATAATGGCCCCACACAGTCCTCCATACAGTATAATTGGCCTCACATAGTCCTCCATACAGTATAATTGGCCTCACATAGTCCTCCATACAGTATAATGGGCCCCACATAGTCCTCCATACAGTATAATGGACCCCACATAGTCCTCCACACAGTATAATGGTCGCAAAAAGTCCTCCACGCAGAATAATGGGCCTCAAAAAGTCCTCCATACAGTATAATGGGCCCCATAGTCCTCCGTACAGAATAATGGGCCCACATATTCCTCCATACAGAATCCTCCACACAGTATAATGGTCCCACAAAGTCCTCCACGCAGAATAATGGGCCTCAAAAAGTCCTCCATACAGAATAATGGGCCCCGCATAGTCCTCCATACAGAATAATGGGCCCCACATAGTCCTCCATACAGTATAATGGCCCAACATAGTCTTCCATATAGAATAATGGGCCCACATAGTCCTCCATACAGAATAATGGGCTCCACATAGTCCTTCATACAGAATAATGGACCCACATAGTCATCCATACAGAATAATGGGCTCCACATAGTCCTCCATGCAGAATAATGGGCCCACATAGTCCTCCATGCAGAATAATGGGCCCACATAGTCCTCCATGCAGAATAATGGGCCCACATAGTCCTCCATGCAGAATAATGGGCCCACATAGTCCTCCATGCAGAATAATGGGCTCCACATAGTCCTCCATACAGAATAATGGGCTCCACATAGTCCTCTATACAGTATAATGGGCCTCACATAGTCCTCCATACAGAATAATGGGCCCCACATAGTCCTACTTACAGAATAATGGGCCCAACATAGTGCTCCATACAGAATAATGGGCCCCACATAGTCCTGCATACAGAATAAGGGCCCCACATAGTCCTGCATACAGAATAATGGGCCCCACATAGTCCTCCATACAGAATAATGGGCCCCACACAGTCCTCCATACAGTATAATGGGCCCCACACAGTCCTCCATACAGTATAATGGGCCCCACATAGTCCTCCATACAGAATAATGGGACCCACATAGTCTTCCATGCAGGATAATGGCCCAACATAGTCCTCCATACAGAATAATGGGCCCCACATAGTCCTCTATACAGAATAATGGACCCACATAATCCTCCACACAAAATAATGGGCACCACATAGTCCTCCATAATGAATTATGGGGCCCACATAGTCCTCCGTACAGAATAATGGGCCCACATAGTCCTCCGTACAGAATAATGGGCCCACATAGTCCTCTGTACATTATAATGGGCCCACATAGTCCTCCATACAGTATAATGGGCCTTACATAGTCCTCCATATAGAATAATGGGCCTCACATAGTCCTCCATACAGAATAATGGGCCCCATAGCACTGCATACAAAATAATGGCCCCACACAGTCCTCTATACCGTAAAATTGGCCACATAGTCCTCCATACAGTATAATGGGCCCCACATAGTCCTCCATACAGTATAATGGGCCCCACATAGTCCTCCATACAGTATAATGGGCCCCACATAGTCCTCCATACAGTATAATGGGCCCCACATAGTCCTCCATACGGTATAATGGGCCCCACATAGTCCTCCATACAGTATAATGGCCCCACATAGTCCTCCATACAGTATAATGGCCCCACATAGTCCTCCATACAGTATAATGGCCCCACATAGTCCTCCATACAGTATAATGGCCTCACATAGTCCTCCATACAGTATAATGGGCCCACATAGTCCTCCACACAGTATAATGGGCCTACATAGTCCTCCATACAGTATAATGGGCCCACATAGTTCTCCATAAAGAATAATGGCCCCACATAATCCTTCATACAGAATAATGGGCCCCACATAGTCCTCTATACAGAATAATGGGCCCACATAGTCCTCCATACAGAATAATGGGCCCCACATAGTAGTCCATACAGTTTAACAGGTCCCACATAGTCCTCCATACAGAATAATGGGCCCCATATAGTCCTCCATACAGTATAATAATCCCCACATAGTCCTCCATACAGTATAATGGGCCCACATAGTCCTCCACACAGTATAATGGGCTCACATAGTCCTCCACACAGTATAATGGGCCCCACATAGTCCTGTGTACATTATAATGGGCCCACATAGTCCTCCATACAGTATAATGGGCCTCACATAGTCCTCCATATAGAATAATGGGCCTCACATAGTCCTCCATACAGAATAATGGGCCCCATAGCACTGCATACAGAATAATGGCCCCACACAGTCCTCCATACCGTAAAATTGGCCACATAGTCCTCCATACAGTATAATTGGCCCCACATAGTCCTCCATACAGTATAATGGGCCCCACATAGTCCTCCATACGGTATAATGGGCCCCAGATAGTCCTCCATACAGTATAATGGCCCCACATAGTCCTCCATACAGTATAATGGCCCCACATAGTCCTCCATACAGTATAATGGGCCCACATAGTCCTCCACACAGTATAATGGGCCTACATAGTCCTCCATACAGTATAATGGGCCCACATAGTTCTCCATAAAGAATAATGGCCCCACATAATCCTTCATACAGAATAATGGGCCCCACATAGTCCTCTATACAGAATAATGGGCCCACATAGTCCTCCATACAGAATAATGGGCCCCACATAGTAGTCCATACAGATTAACAGGCCCCACCTAGTCCTCCATACAGAATAATGGGCCCCATATAGTCCTCCATACAGTATAATAATCCCCACATAGTCCTCCATACAGTATAATGGCCCACATAGTCCTCCACACAGTATAATGGGCTCACATAGTCTTCCACACAGTATAATGGGCCCCACATAGTCCTCTGTACATTATAATGGGCCCACATAGTCCTCCATACAGTATAATGGGCCTCACATAGTCCTCCATATAGAATAATGGGCCTCACATAGTCCTCCATACAGAATAATGGGCCCCATAGCACTGCATACAGAATAATGGCCCCACACAGTCCTCCATACCGTAAAATTGGCCACATAGTCCTCCATACAGTATAATGGGCCCCACATAGTCCTCCATACAGTATAATGGGCCCCACATAGTCCTCCATACGGTATAATGGGCCCCACATAGTCCTCCATACATTATAATGGCCCCACATAGTCCTCCATACAGTATAATGGCCCCACATAGTCCTCCATACAGTATAATGGCCCCACATAGTCCTCCATACAGTATAATGGCCCCACATAGTCCTCAATACAGTATAATGGGCCCACATAGTCCTCCACACAGTATAATGGGCCTACATAGTCCTCCATACAGTATAATGGGCCCACATAGTTCTCCATAAAGAATAATGGCCCCACATAATCCTTCATACAGAATAATGGGCCCCACATAGTCCTCTATACAGAATAATGGGCCCACATAGTCATCCATACAGAATAATTGGCCCCACAAAGTCCTGCACACAGTATAATGGCCCCACATAGTTCTCCATAAAGAATAATGGGTCCCACATAGTCCTCCATACAGAATAATGGGCCCCACATAGTCCTATATACAGAATGATGGGCCCACATAGTCCTCCATACAGAATAATGGGCCCCACATAGTAGTCCATACAGTTTAACAGGCCCCACATAGTCCTCCATACAGTATAATAATCCCCACATAGTCCTCCATACAGTATAATGGGCCCACATAGTCCTCCACACAGTAAAATGGGCTCACATAGTCCTCCACACAGTATAATGGGCCCCACATAGTCCTCCATACAGTATAATGGCCCCACACAGTCCTCCATACAGTATAATGGGCCTCACATAGTCCTCCACACAGTATAATGGGCCTCACATAGTCCTCCACACAGTATAATGGGCCTCACATAGTCCTCCACACAGTATAATGGGCCTCACATAGTCATCCATACAGTATAATATGCCGCACATAGTCCTCCATACAGAATGATGGGCCCACATAGTCCTCCACACAGTATAATGGGCCCACATAGTCCTCCATACAGAATAATGGGCCCACATAGTCCTCCATACAGAATAATGGGCCCCACCTAGTCCTCCATACAGTAAAATGGGCCCTACCTAGTCCTCCATATAGTAAAATGGGCCCCACCTAGTCCTCCATACAGAATAATGGGCCACACGTAGTCCTCCATACAGAATAATGGGCCCCACATAGTCCTCCATACTGAATGGGCCCCACATAGTCCTCCATACAGTATAATGGGCCTCATACAGTCCTCCATACAGTATAATGGGCCTCATACAGTCCTCCATACAGTATAATGGGCCCCACATAATCCTCCATACAGTATAATGGCCCCACATAGTCCTCCATACAGAATAATGGGCTCCACATAGTCTACCATACAGAATAATGAGCCCACATAGCCCTCCATACAGAATAATGGCCCCACATAGTCCTCCATACATTATAATGGCCCCACACAGTCCTCCATACAGAATAATGGGCCCACATAGTCCTCCACACAGTATAATGGGCCCCACATAGACCTCCATACAGAATAATGGGCTCCACATAGTCCTCCATACAGTATAATGGCCCCATACAGTCCTCCATACAGTATAATGGCCCCACATAGTCCTCCATACAGAATAATAGGCCCCACATAGTCCTCCACACAGTATAATGGCCCCACATAGTCCTCCACACAGTATAATGGCCCCACATAGTCCTCCATACAGTATAATGGGCCCACACAGTCCTCCATAAAGAATAATGGCCCCACACAGTCCTCCATACAGAATAATGGCCCCACATAGTCCTCCATACAGTATAATTGGCCTCACATAGTCCTCCTTGCAGAATAATGAGCCCCACATAGTCCTCCATACAGTATAATGGGCCCCATAATCCTCCATACAGAATAATGGGCCCACATATTCCTCCATACAGAATAATGGGCCCCGCATAGGCCTCCATAAAAAATAATGAGCCCCGCATAGTCCTTTATACAGAACAATGGCCCGACATAGTCCGCCATACAGTATAATGGGCCCCACATAGTCCTCCATACAGTATAATGGGCCTCACATAGTCCTCCATACAGTATAATGGCCCCACATAGTCCTCCATACAGAATAATGGGCCCCGGATAGTCCTCCATACAGAATAATGGGCCCCGCATAGTCCTCCATACAGAATAATGGGCCCCGCATAGTCCTCCATACAGAATAATGGGCCCCACATAGTCCTCCATACAGAATAATGGGCCCCACATAGTCTTCCATACAGTATAATGGGCCCCACATAGTAGTCCTTACAGTTTAATGGGCCCCACATAGTCCTCCATACAGTATAATGGGCCCCACATAGTCCTCCATACAGAATAATGGGCCCCACATAGTCCTCAATACAGTATAATGGGCCCCATAGTCCTCCATACAGTATAATAATCCCCACATAGTCCTCCATACAGAATAATCGGCCCCATATGGTCCTCCATACAGAATAATGGACCCCACATAGTCCTCCATACAGAATAATAGGTCCCACATAGTCCTCAATACAGAATAATGGGCCCCACACAGTCTTCCATACAGTATAATAGTCCTCACATAGTCCTCCATACAGTATAATGGGCCCACATAGTCCTCCATATAGTATAATGGGCCCACATAGTCATCCATACAGAATAATGGCCCCACATTGTCCTCCATACAGTATAATGGGCTCCATAGTCCTCCATACAGAATAATCGGCCCCACATAATCCTCCATACAGAATAGTGGGCCCCAGATAGTCCTCCATACAGTATAATGGGCTCCGCATAGTCCTCCATACAGAATAATGAACCCAACATAGTCCTCCATACAGAATAATGGGCCCACATAGTCCTCCATACAGAATAATGGGCCCACATAGTCGTCCATACAGAATAATGGGCCCCACATAGTCCTCCATACAGTATAATGGCCCCACACAGTCCTCCATACAGAATAATGGGCCCACACAGTCCTCCACACAGTATAATGGGCCTCACATAGTCACCCATACAGTATAATAGTTCCCACATAGTCCTCCATACAATATAATGGGCCCCATAGTCCATACAGTATAATAATCCCCACATAGTCCTCCATACAGAATAATCGGCCCCACATAGTCCTCCATACAGTATAATGGGCCCCACATAGTCCTCCATACAGTAAAATGGGCCCACACAGTCCTCCATACAGTTTAATTGGCCTCACATAGTCCTCCATACAGAATAATGGGCCCCACATAGTCCTCCGTACAGAATGATGGGCCCACATAGTCCTCCATACAGTATAATGGCCCCACATAGTCCTCCATATAGAAAAATGGGCCTCACATAGTCCTCCATACAGAATAATGGGCCTCACATAGTCCTTCATACAGTGTAATGGTACCCATAGTCCTCCATACAGTATAATGGGCCCCACATAGTCCTCCATACAGTATAATGGGCCCCACATAGTCCTCCATACAGTATAATGGGCCCACACAGTCCTCCATACAGTATAGTTGGCCTCACATAGTCCTCCATACAGTATAATGGGCCCCACATAGTCCTCCATACAGTATAATGGGCCCCACATAGTCCTCCATACAGTATAATGGCCCCACATAGTCCTCCATACAGAATAATGGGCCCCACATAGTCCTCTATACAGAATAATGGGCCCACATCGTCCTCCATACAGAATAATGGGCCCCACATAGTCCTCCATACAGAATAATTGGCTCCACATAGTCCTCCATATAGAATAATGGGCTCCACATAGTCCTCCATACAGAATAATGGGCCTCACATAGTCCTCCCTACAGAATAATGGCCCCACATAGTCCTCCATACTAAATAATGGCCCCACATAGTCCTCCATACAGAATAATGGGCCCCACATAGTCCTCAGTAAAGAGTAATGGGCCACATAGTCCTCCCTAGAGAATAATGGGCCCCGATTGTCCTCCATACAGTATAATGGGCCCCACATAGTCCTCCATACAGTATAATGGCCCCACATAGTCCTCCATATAGTATAATGGGTCCCAAATAGTCCTCCATACAGAATAATCGGCCCCACATAGTGCTTCATACAGAATAATGGCTCCACATAGTTCTCCAAACAGGATAATGGACCCACATAGTCCTCCATACAGTATAATGGGCCCCACATAGTCCCCCATACAGAAGAATGGGCCCAACATAGTCTTCCATACAGTATAATGGCCCCCACATAGTCTTCCATACAGTATAATGGGCCCCACATAGTAGTCCATACAGTATAATGGGCCCCACATAGTCCTCCATATAGAAAAATGGGCCTCACATAGTCCTCCATACAGAATAATGGGCCTCACATAGTCCTTCATACAGTGTAATGGTACCCATAGTCCTCCATACAGTATAATGGGCCCCACATAGTCCTCCATACAGTATAATGGGCCCCACATAGTCCTCCATACAGTATAATGGGCCCACACAGTCCTCCATACAGTATAGTTGGCCTCACATAGTCCTCCATACAGTATAATGGGCCCCACATAGTCCTCCATACAGTATAATGGGCCCCACATAGTCCTCCATACAGTATAATGGCCCCACATAGTCCTCCATACAGAATAATGGGCCCCACATAGTCCTCTATACAGAATAATGGGCCCACATCGTCCTCCATACAGAATAATGGGCCCCACATAGTCCTCCATACAGAATAATTGGCTCCACATAGTCCTCCATATAGAATAATGGGCTCCACATAGTCCTCCATACAGAATAATGGGCCTCACATAGTCCTCCCTACAGAATAATGGCCCCACATAGTCCTCCATACTAAATAATGGCCCCACATAGTACTCCATACAGAATAATGGGCCCCACATAGTCCTCAGTAAAGAGTAATGGGCCACATAGTCCTCCCTAGAGAATAATGGGCCCCGATTGTCCTCCATACAGTATAATGGGCCCCACATAGTCCTCCATACAGTATAATGGCCCCACATAGTCCTCCATATAGTATAATGGGTCCCAAATAGTCCTCCATACAGAATAATCGGCCCCACATAGTGCTTCATACAGAATAATGGCTCCACATAGTTCTCCAAACAGGATAATGGACCCACATAGTCCTCCATACAGTATAATGGGCCCCACATAGTACCCCATACAGAAGAATGGGCCCAACATAGTCTTCCATACAGTATAATGGCCCCCACATAGTCTTCCATACAGTATAATGGGCCCCACATAGTAGTCCATACAGTATAATGGGCCCCACATAGTCCTCCATACAAAATAATGGGCCCCACATAGTCCTCCATACAGCATAATGGGCCCACATAGTAGTCCATACAGTTTAATGTGCCCCACATAGTCCTCCATACAGTATAAAGGGCCCCAGATAGTCCTCCATACATTATAATGGGCCCCACATAGTCCTCCATACAGAATAATGGGTCCACATAGTCCTTCATACAGTATAATAATCCCCACATAGTCCTCCATACAGAATAATCGGCCCAACATAGTCCTCCCTACAGTATAATGGGCCCCACATTGTCCTTCATACAGAATAATGGGCCCCACATAGTCCTCCATACAGAATAATGGGCCCCACATAGTCCTCCACACAGTATAATGACCCCACACAGTCCTCCATACACAATAATTAGCCCACATAGTCCTCCACACAGTATAATGGGCCCCACATAGTCATCCATACAGTATAATAGGCCCAACATATTTCTCAATACAGTATAATGGGCCCACATAGTCCACCATACAGTATAATGGCCCCACATAGTCCACCATACAGTATAATGGCCCCACATAGTCCTCCATACAGAATAATGGGGCCCACATAGTCCTCCATAGAGAATAATGGGCCCACATAGTCCTCCATACAGTATAATGGGCCCACATAGTCCACCATACAGTATAATGGCCCCACATAGTCCTCCATACAGAATAATGGGCCCCACATAGTCCTCCATACAGTATAATGGGCCCCACATAGTCCTCCATACAGTATAATGGGCCCCACATAGTCCTTCATACAGAATAATGGGCCCCACATAGTCCTCCATACAGAATAATGGGCCCCACATAGTCCTCCATACAGAATAATGGGCCCCACATAGTCCTCCTTACAGTATAATGGGCCCCACATAGTCCACCATACGGAATAATGAGCTCACATAGTCCTCCATACGGAATAATTTGCCCACATAGTCCTCCATAGAGTATAATGGGCCACACATAGTCCTCCATACAGAATAATGAGCACCACATAGTCCTCCATACAGTATAATGGCCCCACATAGTCCTCTATGCAGAATAATGGGCCCCACATAATGCTTCATACAGAATAATGGCCCCACATAGTCCTCCATACAGAATAATGGGCCCTACATAGTCCTCCATACTGAATAATTTGCCCACATAGTTCTCCATAGAGAATAATGGGCCCACATAGTCATCCATACAGAATAATGGCCCCACATAGTCCTCCATATAGTATAATGGGATCCATAGTCCTCCATTCAGTATAATAATCCCCACATAGTCCTCCATACAGAATAATCGGCCCCACATAATCCTCCATACAGAAAAATGGGCCCCAGATAGTCCTCCATACAGTATAATGGGCTCCGCATAGTCCTCCATACAGAATAATGAACCCAACATAGTCCTCCTTACAGAATAATGGGCCCACATAGTCCTCCATACAGAATAATGGCCCCCACATAGTCCTCCATACAGAATAATGGGCCCCACATAGTCCTCCATACAGTATAATGGCCCACACAGTCCTCCATACAGAATAATGGGCCCACACAGTCCTGAACACAGTGTAATGGGCCTCACATAGTCTTCCATACAGTATAATAGTTGCACATAGTCCTCCATACAATATCATGGGCCCCATAGTCCTCCATACAGTATAATAATCCCCACACAGTCCTCCATACAGAATAATCGGCCCCACATAGTCCTCCATACAGTATAATGGGCCCCACATTGTCCTTCATACAGAATAATGGGCCCCAAATAGTCCTCCATACAGAATAATAGGTCCCACATAGTCCTCTATACAGAATAATGGGCCCCACACAGTCCTCCATACAGTATAATGGGCCCCACACAGTCCTCCATACAGTATAATGGGCCCCACATAGTCCTCCATACAGTATAATGGCCCCACACAGTACTCCATACCGTATAATTGGCCTCCCATAGTCCTCCATACCATATAATTGGCCTCCCATAGTCCTCCATACAGTATAATGGGCCCCACATAGTCCTCCATACAGTATAATGGTACCCATAGTCCTCCATATAGAATAATGGGCCTCACATAGTCCTCCATACAGAATAATGGGCCTCACATAGTCCTCCATACAGAAAAATGGGCCTCACATAGTCCTCCATACAGTATAATTGGCCTCACATAGTCCTCCATACAGTATAATGGGCCCCACATAGTCCTCCATACAGTATAATGGGCCCCACATAGTCCTTCATACAGTATAATGGCCCCACATAGTCCTACATACAGAATAATGGGCCCCACATAGTCCTTTATACAGAATAATGGGTCCATATCATCCTCCATACAGAATAATGGGCCCAACATAGTCCTCCACACAGTATAATGGCCCCACATAGTCCTACATAAAGAATATTGGGTCCCACATAGTCTTCCATACAGAATAATGGGCCCACATAGTCCTCCACACAGTATAGTGGGCCCCACATAGTCCTCCAAACAGTATAATGGGCCCCACATAATCCTCCATACAGTATAATGAGCCCACATAGTCCTCCATATAGAATAATGGGCCCACATATTCCACCATACAGTATAATGGCCCCACATAGTCCACCATACAGTATAATGGCCCCACATAGTCCTCCATACAGAATAACGGGCCCCACATAGTCCTCCATACAGTATAATGGGCCCCACATAGTCCTCCATACAGTATAATGGGCCCCACATAGTCCTCCATAGAGAATAATGGGCCCACATAGTCCTCCATACAGTATAATGGGCCCACATAGTCCATCATACAGTATAATGGCCCCACATAGTCCTCCATACAGAATAATGGGCCCCACATAGTCCTCCATACAGTATAATGGGCCCCACATAGTCCTCCATACAGTATAATGGGCCCCACATAGTCCTCCATACAGAATAATGGGCCCCACATAGTCCTCCATACAGAATAATGGGCCCCACATAGTCCTCCATACAGAATAATGGGCCCCACATAGTCCTCCATACAGAATAATGGGCCCCACTTAGTCCTCCATACAGTATAATGGGCCCCACAGTCCACCATACAGAATAATGGGCTCACATAGTCCTCCATACGGAATAATTTGCCCACTTAGTCCTCCATAGAGTATAATGGGCCACACATAGCCCTCCATACAGAATAATGGGCACCACATAGTCCTCCATACAGAATAATGGCCCCACATAGTCCTCCATACAGTATAATGGCCCCACATAGTCCTCCATACAGAATAATGGGCCCCACATAATGCTTCATACAGAATAATGGGCCCCACATAGTCCTCCATACAGTATAATGGGCCCTACATAGTCCACCATACAGAATAATGGGCCCTACATAGTCCTCCATACTGAATAATTTGCCCACATAGTCCTCCATAGAGAATAATGGGCCCACATAGTCATCCATACAGAATAATGGCCCCATATAGTCCTCCGTACAGTATAATGGGCTCCATAGTCCTCCATTCATTATAATAATCCCCACATAGTCCTCCATACAGAATAATCTGCCCCACATAATCCTCCATACAGAATAATGGGCCCCAGATAGTCCTCCATACAGTATAATGGGCTCCGCATAGTCCTCCATACAGAATAATGAACCCAACATAGTCCTCCATACAGAGTAATGGGCCCACATAGTCCTCCATACAGAATAATGGGCCCACATAGTCCTCCATACAGAATAATGGGCCCCACATAGTCCTCCATACAGTATAATGGCCCCACACAGTCCTCCATACAGAATAATGGGCCCACACAGTCCTGCACACAGTGTAATGGGCCTCACATGGTCATCCATACAGTATAATAGTTCCCACATTGTCCTCCATACAATATAATGGGCCCCATAGTCCTCCATACAGTATAATAATCCCCACATAGTCCTCCATACAGAATAATTGGCCCCACATAGTCCTGCATACAGTATAATGGGCCCCACATTGTCCTTCATACAGAATAATGGGCCCCAAATAGTCCTCCATACAGAATAATAGGTCCCACATAGTTCTCCATACAGAATAATGGGCCCCACACAGTCCTCCATACAGTATAATGGGCCCCACATAGTCCTCCATACAGTATAATGGCCCCACACAGTACTCCATACCATATAATTGGCCTCCCATAGTCCTCCATACCATATGATTGGCCTCCTATAGTCCTCCATACAGTATAATGGGCCCCACATAGTCCTCCATACAGAATAATGGGCCCCACATAGTCCTCCATACAGAATAATGGGCCCCATATAGTCCTCCATACAGAATAATGGGCCCCACATAGTCCTCCGTACAGAATGATGGGCCCACATAGTCCTCCATACAGTATAATGGCCCCACATAGTCCTCCATATAGAAAAATGGGCCTCACATAGTCCTCCATACAGAATAATGGGCCTCACATAGTCCTCCATACAGTATAATGGTACCCATAGTCCTCCATACAGTATAATGGGCCCCACATAGTCCTCCATACAGGATAATGGGCCCCACATAGTCCTCCATACAGAATAATGGGCCACACAGTCCTCCATACAGTATAATTGGCCTCACATAGTCCTCCATACAGTATAATGGGCCCCACATAGTCCTCCATACAGTATAATGGGCCCCACATAGTCCTTCATACAGTATAATGGCCCCACATAGTCCTCCATACAGAATAATGGGCCCCACATAGTTCTCCATACAGAATAATGGGTCCACATCGTCCTCCATACAGAATAATGGGCCCAACATAGTCCTCCACACAGTATAATGGCCCCACATAGTCCTTCATAAAGAATAATGGGTCCCACATAGTCCTCCATACAGAATAATGGGCCCACATAGTCCTCCACACAGTATAGTGGGCCCCACATAGTCCTCCATACAGTATAATGGTACCCATAGTCCTCCATATAGAAAAATGGGCCTCACATAGTCCTCCATACAGAATAATGGGCCTCACATAGTCCTCCATACAGAAAAATGGGCCTCACATAGTCCTCCATACAGTATAATTGGCCTCACATAGTCCTCCATACAGTATAATGGGCCCCACATAGTCCTCCATACAGTATAATGGGCCCCACATAGTCCTTCATACAGTATAATGGCCCCACATAGTCCTACATACAGAATAATGGGCCCCACATAGTCCTCTATACAGAATAATGGGTCCATATCATCCTCCATACAGAATAATGGGCCCAACATAGTCCTCCACACAGTATAATGGCCCCACATAGTCCTTCATAAAGAATATTGGGTCCCACATAGTCTTCCATACAGAATAATGGGCCCACATAGTCCTCCACACAGTATAGTGGGCCACACATAGTCCTCCAAACAGTATAATGGGCCCCACATAATCCTCCATACAGTATAATGAGCCCACATAGTCCTCCATATAGAATAATGGGCCCACATAGTCCACCATACAGTATAATGGCCCCACATAGTCCACCATACAGTATAATGGCCCCTCATAGTCCTCCATACAGAATAACGGGCCCCACATAGTCCTCCATACAGTATAATGGGCCCCACATAGTCCTCTATACAGTATAATGGGCCCCACATAGTCCTCCATAGAGAATAATGGGCCCACATAGTCCTCCATACAGTATAATGGGCCCACATAGTCCATCATACAGTATAATGGCCCCACATAGTCCTCCATACAGAATAATGGGCCCCACATAGTCCTCCATACAGTATAATGGGCCCCACATAGTCCTCCATACAGTATAATGGGCCCCACCTAGTCCTCCATACAGTATAATGGGCCCCACATAGTCCACCATACAGAATAATGGGCTCACATAGTCCTCCGTACGGAATAATTTGCCCACATAGTCCTCCATAGAGTATAATGGGCCACACATAGCCCTCCATACAGAATAATGGGCACCACATAGTCCTCCATACAGAATAATGGCCCCACATAGTCCTCCATACAGTATAATGGCCCCACATAGTCCTCCATACAGAATAATGGGCCCTACATAGTCTACCATACAGAATAATGGGCCCTACATAGTCCTCCATACTGAATAATTTGCCCACATAGTCCTCCATAGAGAATAATGGGCCCACATAGTCATCCATACAGAATAATGGCCCCACATAGTCCTCCGTACAGTATAATGGGCTCCATAGTCCTCCATTCATTATAATAATCCCCACATAGTCCTCCATACAGAATAATCTGCCCCACATAATCCTCCATACAGAATAATGGGCCCCAGATAGTCCTCCATACAGTATAATGGGCTCCGCATAGTCCTCCATACAAAATAATGAACCCAACATAGTCCTCCATACAGAGTAATGGGCCCACATAGTCCTCCATACAGAATAATGGGCTCACATAGTCCTCCATACAGAATAATGGGCCCCACATAGTCCTCCATACAGTATAATGGCCCCACACAGTCCTCCATACAGAATAATGGGCCCACACAGTCCTGCACACAGTGTAATGGGCCTCACATGGTCATCCATACAGTATAACAGTTCCCACATTGTCCTCCATACAATATAATGGGCCCCATAGTCCTCCATACAGTATAATAATCCCCACATAGTCCTCCATACAGAATAATTGGCCCCACATAGTCCTGCATACAGTATAATGGGCCCCACATTGTCCTTCATACAGAATAATGGGCCCCAAATAGTCCTCCATACAGAATAATAGGTCCCACATAGTCCTCCATACAGAATAATGGGCCCCACACAGTCCTCCATACAGTATAATGGGCCCCACATAGTCCTCCATACAGTATTATGGCCCCACACAGTACTCCATACCATATAATTGGCCTCCCATAGTCCTCCATACCATATGATTGGCCTCCTATAGTCCTCCATACAATATAATGGGCCCCACATAGTCCTCCATACAGAATAATGGGCCCCACATAGTCCTCCATACAGAATAATGGGCCCCATATAGTCCTCCATACAGAATAATGGGCCCCACATAGTCCTCCATACAGAATAATGGGCCCCACATAGTCCTCCGTACAGAATGATGGGCCCACATAGTCTTCCATACAGTATAATGGCCCCACATAGTCCTCCATATAGAAAAATGGGCCTCACATAGTCCTCCATACAGAATAATGGGCCTCACATAGTCCTCCATACAGTATAATGGTACCCATAGTCCTCCATACAGTATAATGGGCCCCACATAGTCCTCCATACAGGATAATGGGCCCCACATAGTCCTCCATACAGAATAATGGGCCCACACAGTCCTCCATACAGTATAATTGGCCTCACATAGTCCTCCATACAGTATAATGGGCCCCACATAGTCCTCCATACAGTATAATGGGCCCCACATAGTCCTTCATACAGTATAATGGCCCCACATAGTCCTCCATACAGAATAATGGGCCCCACGTAGTTCTCCATACAGAATAATGGGTCCACATCGTCCTCCATACAGAATAATGGGCCCAACATAGTCCTCCACACAGTATAATGGCCCCACATAGTCCTTCATAAAGAATAATGGGTCCCACATAGTCCTCCATACAGAATAATGGGCCCACATAGTCCTCCACACAGTATAGTGGGCCCCACATAGTCCTCCATACAGTATAATGGGCCCCACATAATCCTCCATACAGTATAATGAGCCCACATAATCCTCCATATAGAATAATGGGCGCCACATAATACTCCATACAGTATAATGGGCCTCACATAGTCCTCCATACAATATAATGGGCCCCATAGTCCTCCATACAGTATAATAATCCCCACATAGTCCTCCATACAGAATAATCAGCCCCACATAGTCCTCCCTACAGTATAATGGGCCCCACATTGTCCTTCATACAGAATAATGGGCCCCACATTGTCCTCCATACAGAATAATGGGCCCCACATAGTCCTCCATACAGAATAATGGGCCCCACATAGTCCTCCATAAAGAATAATGGGCTCCGCATAGTCCTCCATACAGAATAATGGGCCCCACAAAGTACTCCATACAGAATAATGAGCCCCACATAGTCCTCAATACAGAATAATGGCCCCACACAGTCCTCCATACAGAATAATGGGCCCACATAGTCCTCCACACAGTATAATGGGCCCCACATAGTCCTCCATACAGTATAATGGCCCCACACAGTCCTCCATACAGAATAATTGGCCCACATAGTCCTCCACACAGTATAATGGGCCCCACATAGTCATCCATACAGTATACTAGGCCCCACATAGTCCTCAATACAGTATAATGGGCCCACATAGTCCACCATACAGTATAATGGCCCCACATCGTCCACCATACAGTATAATGACCCCACATAGTCCTCCATACAGAATAATGGAGCCCACATAGTCCTCCATAGAGAATAATGGGCCCACATAGTCCTCCATAGAATATAATGGACCACACATAGTCCTCCATACAGAATAATGGGCACCACATAGTCCTCCATACAGAATAATGGCCCCACATAGTCCTCCATACAGAATAATGGGCCCCACATAATGCTTCATACAGAATAATGGGCCCCACATAGTCCTCCATACAGTATAATGGGCCCTACATAGTCCACCATACAGAATAATGGGCCCACATAGTCCTCTATATGGAATAATTTGCCCACATAGTCCTCCATAGAGAATAATGGGCTCACATAGTCCTCCTTACAGTATAATGGCCCCACATAGTCCTCCATACAGTATAATGGCTCCACATAGTCCTCCATACAGAATAATGGGCCCCACATAGTCCTCCATACAGAATAATGTCCCTCACATAGTCTTTCATACAGAATAATCGGGCCCACATAGTCTTCTATACAGTATAATTGGCCCCACATAGTCCTTCATACAGAATAATGGGCCCCACATAGTCCTCCATACAGTATAATGGGCCCCACATAGTCCTCCATACAGCATAATTGCCCCACATAGTCCTCCATACAGAATAATGGCCCCGCATAGTCCTCCATGCAGAATAATGGCCCCGCATAGACCTCCGTACAGAATAATGGGCCCCACATAGTCCTCCATACAGCATAATGGGCCCTACATAGTCCTCCATACAGTATAATGGCCCCACATAGTCCTCCATACAGAATAATGGGCCCCACATAGTCCTCCATACAGTATAATGTGCCCCACATAGTCCTCCATACAGAATAATGGGCCCCACATAGTGCTTCATACAGAATAATGGGCCCCACATAGTCCTCCATACAGTATAATGTGCCCTACATAGTCCACCATACAGAATAATGGGCCCACATAGTACTCCATACGGAATAATTTGCCCATGTAGTCCTCCATAGAGAATAATGGGCCCACATAGTCCTCCATACAGTATAATGGCCCCACATAGTCCTCCATACAGAATTATGGGCCCCACGTAGCCCTCCATACAGAATTATGGGCCCCACATAGTCCTCCATACAGTATTATGGGCCCCACATAGTCCTCCATACAGTATAATGGCCCCACATAGTCCTCCATACAGTATAATGGGCCCCACATAGTCCTCCATACAGTATAATGTGCCCCACATAGTCCTCCATACAGTATAATGGGCCCCACATAGTCCTCCATACAGTATAATGGGCCCCACATAGTCCTCAGTATAGAATAATGGGCCCACATAGTCCTCCATAGAGAATAATGGGCCCAGATAGTTCTCCATACAGTATAATGGGCCCCACATAGTCCTCCATACAGAATAATGGGCCCCACATTGTCCTCCATACAGAATAATGGGCCCCACATAGTCCTCCATACAGAATAATGGGCCCCACATAGTCCTCCATACAGTATAATGGCCCCACATAGTCCTCCATACAGTATAATGGGCCCCACATAGTCCTCCATACAGAATAATGGGCCCCACATTGTCCTCCATACAGAATAATGGCCCCACATTGTCCTCCATACAGAATAATGGGCCCCACATAGTCCTCCATACAGTATAATGGGCCCCACATAGTCCTCCATACAGTATAATGGCCCCACATAGTCCTCCATACAGAATAATGAGCCCCACATAGGGATGGTAGTTCTGGTGTCACAGGCCAAATAAAACCACCCTGAGGGCCAGAGTTTGACATGTATGGTCTACCCTGAAGGCTTGTTACAATGTATCAGCCAGGACAGAGATCTGTGAATGTGTTCAGCATTGTCTGCTCTGAATACAATGTCCTGCGGGTACGCACAGGACTGGATCAGGAATATTCTCCTTCTTAAGCTTCTGGATAACAACAGTAAATATTTCCATTCACCGATGACAAGCAGAGGTTCTGAGAATAGTAAAAAAAAAAAAAACATTAGAAAGTTGCAGAACGCTTTATTGATAGGAGACTGAACACCGGCCCTTTAAATCACCTGCTACTCCACTAATCGTACAATAACTGAGCACTACCGGGAGCTTCTCCCCAATCTGAAATGGCTGACAACAGGGAGCAATAGACTGTATTCACTTGCCCTACAACTAGCCACTTCCATAATAAAAATGGCTGATAACAGTGAGTAATAGATTATATTCACCTGTCTTACCATCTGCTTCTCCGAAGACGGATACAACTGATAACAGGGAGCAATAGCTTCATGCATAGTTCTGTATTTTTTGTTTTGGCCATGCTCCCCCCTCCGTCTGCCTGTGTGGGCCGCGGTACGATCTTCTATCATTGTGCTTTACATTAGATATTTGGAGTTGTCATCTTTATGGAGCAGACTGCTGGTGGTCCTGGCTTTGATTCCTCCCTGGTGGTCCCTGCCCCTCATTCTCTCCAGGAAGCAGAGCGCAGGGTTTTATAAACATCTTTAATTTGTTTCTATATATTATAGTGTATAATGTACAAGAGGTTAGAGCGGCAGCTCAGGGGTTAATGTGTCCTCCCTCGTCCCCCCTGACCCCAGCATTGTCTGATGTGGGCTGTGGGTGAAAGCTGCTTCTATCTGGGTGGTCTCCTCTGTCTCATTAATTGTCTTGTCACTGCTCCTCCTGCCCGGAGGGACAGGTTGCTGAAGGAAGGGGGGATATGTTACCCCACCCTCCGCCTGTAACTAATACCAAACTTCCCACCTAGAGCATTGTCACATTGTGTCTCTTCCCTGTTTCTTTTCAGGTTTTGTCAATAGAGACCCCCCTCCCCTTAAGGACAGAGATATGGAATCTGGCTCCAAACAAGAGGCAGTGGGGGGCTACGAGGATGACTCCAAGTTTGACCCTTTTAAGGCTTAGGGTGTATTTACCAAAGTGGTAACAAGATCTGCGTCATTTCACGCTTCTGCGCTTTCTATATACTGAGAGGTGACATGTGGAGCCATTGGAGATCCAGAAAAGTCCCCTAGAGCCACATCCTGGTGCCCCCCTTAGAACAGAGTTTTTCAGAACAGAAAAAAAGCCTGAAAAATCACTAAAAAAATGCTGGAAAAACTCATACCATTGATTTCTATTGTAAAGTTAATTTATTTCAGTTCTTCAATACAAATAGTGAAACTCCTATATTATATAGAGTCATTACAAACAGAGTGATCTATTTCAAGTGTTTATTTCTGTTAATGTTGATGATTATGGCTTACAGCCAATGAAAACACAAAAGTCATTATCTCAGTAAATTAGAATACTTTATAACAACAGCTTGAAAAATGATTTTAAAATCTGAAATGTTTCCTACTGAAATGTCTGTTCAGTAAATGCCCTCAATACTTGGTCGGGATCCTTTTGCATCAATTACTGCATCAATGCGGCAATGTGGCATGGAGGCGATCAGCCTGTGGCACTGCTGAGGTGTTATGGAAGCCCAGGTGGCTTTGATAGCAGCCTTCAGCTCGTCATCATTGTTGGGTCTGGTGTCTCATCTTCCTTTTTGACAATACCCCATAGATTCTCTATAATAGATTCTCTATGGGGTTAAGGTCAGGCAAGTTTGCTGCCAATCAAGCACAGTGATACTGTTGTATATAAACCAGGTATTGGTACTTTTGGCAGTGTGGACAGGGGCCAAGTCCTGCTGGAGAATGACATTTCCATCTCCATAAAGCTTGTCGGCAGAGGGAAGCATGAAGTGCTCTAAAATTTCCCAGTAGACGGCTGCGCTGACTTTGGTCTTGATAAAACACAGTGGACCTACACCAGCAGATGACATGGCTCCCCAAACCATCACTGATTGTGGAGACTTCACACTAGACCTCCAGCAGCTTGGATTGTGGCCTCTCCACTCTTCCTCCAGACTCTGGGACCTTGATTTCCAAATGAAATGCAGAATTTACTTTCATCTGAAATCAACACCTTGGACCACTGAGAATCAGTCCAGGTCTTTTTCTCCTTGGCCCAGGTAAGACGCTTCTGGCGTTGTCTATTGGTCATGAGTGGCTTGACACAAGGAATGTGACACTTGTAGCCCATGTCCTGGATACATCTGTGTGTGGTGGCTCTTGAAGCAATGACTCCAGCAGCAGTCCACTCCTTGTGAATCTCACCCAAATTTTTGAATGGCCTTTTCATAACAATCCTTTCAAGGCTGCGGTTATCCCGGTTGCTTGTGCACTTTTTTCTACCACACTTATTCCTTCCACTCAACTTTCCATTAATATGCTTGGATACAGCACTCTGTGAACAGCCAGCTTCTTCAGCAATGACCTTTTGTGGCTTACCCTCCTTGTGGAGTGTCAATGACTGCCTTCTGGACATCTGTCAAGTCAGTAGTCTTCCCCATGATTGTGGAGCCTACTGAAACAGACTAAGGGACCTTCTTAAATGCTTAGGAAGCCTTTGTAGGTGTTTTTTTTATTAATTATTCTAATTTCCTGAGATAATGACTTTTGTGTTTTCATTGGCTGTAAGCCATAATCATCAGCATTAACAGAAATAAACACTTGAAATAGATCACTCTGTTTGTAATGACTCTATATAATATACGAGTTTCACTTTTTGTATTGAAGAACTGAAATAAATTAACTTTTCGATGATATTCTAATTTAGTGAGAAGCACCTGTATATGGTTGAAGCAGAAGCAGTTTGTTCTGTGAAGGGCTGGAGAGCGGCACAGTAATGAGTCTGCAGGGACAGTGGAGAACGGTGGAGGATCCTGCATTTCAGAGGATGGAATTGGGACTTTGTTCAAGATTAATGGTGTCCTCAATGCAGAGAAATACAGGCAGATACGTATCCATCATATAATACCATCAGGGAGGTGTCTGATGGGCTGAAAATTGTCATTAAGAACGATCTTCAGTGTTCTCAAGAAGAACCAAGAGACCTGGAAGAGATGATCCGGCCCCACATATCTCACATAATTCAGTCTGCCTGAGATTACATGGAGAGACAGGAGGATTTTTGTCAGCCTACATTCACAGAAGATCTGTGGTCAGTTCTCCGAGATGTTTGTAACAATCTCCTGCAGAGTTCCTTCAAAAACTGTGTGCAAGTATCTAGAAGAATTGATGAAGGCAAAGGGTGGCCACCAAATATTGAGGGGATTTAGATTTCTCTTTTGTTCATTCACTTTATTTTTTATCAATTATCAAAATACAAAATATTGACACAAAGATTTTCCACACCAGCCTAAAACTTTTGCACAGTGCTGTATCTCTATAGCTGCAACTCCTGCCCTGTGCTAAGCATAGAAATACACGGTGACAGGTCTTTGTCTGACATCTACTGGCCATCAACAATACTGCAGCTATTCTGTTCCACTTTAGTTTAGTTTGGGTCACTTACAGTGGAATTTTTATACTCCCGCCTTACCCACTAAACACAGCAGCTAGCGATCAACTTATTTACACATTTCTTTTTAGTTTTGCGCTCTCAGAGATTGATTCACCGCAATGTCCTATTGTGAAAGTGACCTACCATATCCAACATACCGATGACACGTAAACCCTACATGTGTCAACAGTAACATCCTGACAGTGATTCATATATTCATCCAAGAATAACTAAGCCCTTAATGATCTTATGCTGCCCTCCGCTGGTGAAAACTGGGTAATACATTCAAAAGAAAAAAATCTAAAAATCCTATTATTATTATGTGGGTGCAGCTCTGAACTACTGTACCAGGGTGGGATTCACATATTTAAAGGGAATCTGTCACCAGGTGTTTGCTACCTCATGTGATAGCAGCATAATGTAGAGACAGACACTTTGATTCTGTTATGATCTGCTACAAGCACTAAGGAAAGACGGGAGATCTGTCCCTACAATAGAACTAAGCTAGATCCCTACGATGTAACGGGGAACCTGATCCTGCGATCAGACCCGCTAAAGTCCTCAGCTAGTCTGAACGAAGACCTATAGATGTGAGGGAGGGATCCCTACAAGAACTAGGGACTGGGAGAAAGATGGACACCTCCTAGCAGAAATTGTAGCAGTAAAAGACAAACAAACAACATAGAACATAGAGGTCAAAAGACCTAGCTAAACTGAGAAAGGTAACAAAGCACCTGGCTAGCTTAAGAGTAGAAATTACAATTAAGTCCAGCAAGGCCAGAAGGGCGGAGCAGGATAAAATAGGCAAAAACGGTCATGTGACCAGCATAATAGAAAAACCTAACAGGAGAGTTCTAACAGTACCCCCTCTTCTATGAGGATCCTCCAGATCCCCTAGGCCCAGGCTTATCAGGAAACCTCTTGTCGTTTCCTGTCAAAGTACCTCTTAGATTTTTTGTTAGCCTCCTGAAGATTACCACGCACATCCGTCCAAACTCTTTCCAAATCACCGGAAAAACTCTCCTCAGGCACAGCCGATATCAATTTGGAGAATGACCCAAAAGACGGATGTCTCCCAGAACAACAAAAAAAAGGCGAACACCCAGCAGAAGAGGATGTATAGTTGTTAAGAGCAAATTCAGCAAGCGGCAGAAACTCAGACCACCCCTCCTGATTGTCTGCCACAAAACAACGCAAGAACTGCTCAACATCCTGGTTCTTCCTTTCTGTCTGGCCATTAGACTCAGGATGATATCCAGATGAAAATGACAAATGAACTCCCAACCTATCACAAAAGGCACGCCAAAAACGAGCCACGAACTGAAGTCCCCTATCAGAAACAATGTCAGTAGGAACACCATGGAGTCTGACAATTTCCTTGACAAAGGCCTTAGCGAGTGTCTTAGCGCAGGGCAGTTTGATGAAGGGAACCAAGTGACACATCTTGCTAAAACGGTCCACGACCACCCAGATGACCGTGAAACCCTCAGAGGGGGGAAGGTCAGTAATAAAGTCCATTGCCAGATGTGTCCAAGGTACACTAGGAACCTCCAGAGGGCAAAGCAACCCCGCAGGAGTATGTGAAGACTTAGATCTAGCACACACAGTTCTTAATGAAATGGTCAGATTTGCCGCAATAGAAGCACAAACCTTCAGAAAACCTGCGGTCTTTTTTCCTGAGAGCGGGGTGACATCGCCCCAATCTCCATCGGCTCTCCAGTGTCAGTACAGACCCTCTCAAGACTCGGAGCTGACATGGCAGAGGATTTACTCTCATTAACCCTTGCACGCAGTCTCCTGTCCACCGGTATAGCTAATTGCATGGCCTCCTGCAAGTTTCCAGGTGTAGGATAAGCAATAAGCAGATCCTTAACCCTTTCACCTAGTCCAGCAATAAACAAACTTTTCAGAGCTGAATCGTTCCACCCCACCTGAGCAGACCACCGACGGAAGTGAGTACAATAATTTTCCACATTACCTGATCCCTGCCTCAAATGTCTCAATTCCATCTCAGCTGATTAGACACGATCAGGATCATCATACAACAAACCCAAAGCAGAAAAAAAACTATCCACTGATCTAAAGCACGGATCACTAGGTTGGAGAGAAAAGGCCCATCCCTGAGGTTCTTTGCGCAAAAGTGACATTATGAACCCTATGCGCTGTGATTCATCACCAGAGGATCTGGGTCTCAAACGAAAATACAATAAACAAGCATTTTTAAAGGAAAAAAAATCTTGTTGTTCACCAAAAAATAAATCAGGCAATCGTACCTTTGGCTCCACAAAATGCGCTCCAGAACAGCTACTCACGTGTTGTTGGAGCTCGGCCACCTTCAGAGAGAGTCCCTGTAGGCGTTGAGCCAAATCCTGAACCGACACCATGATGAAAACTGGAGGTCTTTCCTTAGAGAAATTTTTTTGGGCTGGACTTACTGTTATGATCTGCTACAAGCACTAAGGAAAGACAGGAGATCTGTCCCTACAATAGAACTAAGCTAGACCCCTACGATGTAACGGGGAACCTGATCCTGCGATCAGACCCGCTAAAGTCCTCAGCTAGTCTGAACGAAGACCTATAGATGTGAGGGAGGGATCCCTACAAGAACTAGGGACTGGGAGAAAGATGGACACCTCCTAGCAGAAATTGTAGCAGTAAAAGACAAACAAACAACATAGAACATAGAGGTCAAAAGACCTAGTTAAACTGAGAAAGGTAACAAAGCACCTGACTAGCTTAAGAGTAGAAATTACAATTAAGTCCAGCATGGTCAGAAGGGCGGAGCAGGATAAAATAGGCAAAAACGGTCATGTGACCAGCATAATAGAAAAAACCTAACAGGAGAGTTCTAACAGATTCCAGTGATGTGCCACTTACTTTGCTGCTGGCTGCAGTTCTGATAAAATAAGTTTTCTTTGCTGTAGATGCAGCGGTTCACTGAAGGCTGAGCTCTGTATAACCCTGCTCACACCACTGATTGTCCATAATATATCAATGTCTCTTTACATTTTACCGTGGTCTATAAGAGTGACAGCTTGGGATTTCTTCTACAAGTTATTGAATGGGTAAATTCCTGCCACCAGAGGAGGCGATTATCGCTGAAAATTATTACGTAGGGAAGCATTTTAGGTTTTTAAAATGAAAACCAGAATTTCATCAGGGTTAAACAGAAAACAAGATTTGCTACAGCATTATTAAATCATACATATGCGCTCCCCCATCCTGGGGTCCATGCTTCCCTATCCTGGTATTTGCGCCTCCATCCTGGTATATGCTCCCCAATCCTGGTATTTGCACCCACATCCTGGTATATGTGCCCCCATCCTGGTATATGCGGCCCCATCCTGGTATTTGTGCCCCCATCTTGGTATTATATGCTCCCCCATCCTGGTATTTGTGCCTCCATCCTTGTATATGCGCTCCCATCCTGGTATATGTTTCCCCATCCTGGTATTTGTGCCTCAATCTTGATATATGCTCCCCCATCCTGGTATTTGTACCTCCATCCTGGTATTTGTGCCTCCATCCTGGTATATGCTCCCTCATCCAGGTATTTGTGCCTCCATCCTGGTATATGCACCCCCGCCCTGGTATTTGTGCCCCCATCCTGTTATGTACTCCCCCATCCTGGTATATGCTCCCCCATCCTGGTATTTCTGCCCCCATCTTGTTATGTGCTCCCCCATCCATCCATAAATTAAAAAAACACTCCTACTCACCTTTCCATCGCTCCCCTGCAGCGCGTCGCCTGGGATATTCTACTAAAATGGCGCCAAAATCAGCGCCTGCATAGCGCGATATCCAGCGCCATTTTATTGAAAACAAATGTGCAGAGTGTCTTCAACAAAACGGCGCCGAAGTACGCGCGTGCGCATACCGTGATGTCCAGCACCATTTTATTGAAGACACACTGAAAGTGTGTCTTCACTAAAGTGGCGCCGGATATCGCGCTATGCGCAGGTGCCGATTCCAATGCCACACTCCTCCCTGCCAGGTATGTGCTTGTAGCGCTGGAGATCGCGGTTTTCGTTCAGTGCCTACGCATATCGCGATCTCCAGCGCCACACTCTTTATCCCTGTCTGGGATGTGGTCTTCTGTCTGGGGCCAGACTGCGCAGGCGCCTTGCATGCGCAGTCTATAGAGGCTTATGACAGAAGGACACATCCCTGATTAT
Source organism: Phyllobates terribilis (assembly GCF_046119375.1). Lineage (NCBI taxonomy): Eukaryota > Metazoa > Chordata > Amphibia > Anura > Dendrobatidae > Phyllobates > Phyllobates terribilis. Next base: position 158,196,184 of record NW_027362768.1, on the reverse strand, counting down.
ATTATAGATACATAGGTTTTTTTTTCTTATTTGCTTCTATTTATTTATTGCATTCCTATTATATTGGATTCGATCTAGTCACAGCCAAAAGTGTTGGCACCTTTGAAATTGTTCCAGAAAATGAAGTATTTCTCCCAGAACATTATTACAATTACACGTTTTGTTATACACATGTTTATTTCCTTTGTGTGCATTAGAACAAGACAAAAAAAACAGAGGAAAAAAAAGCAAATTGGACATAATGTCACACAAAACCTCAAAAATGGGCCAGACAAAATTGTTGGCACCCTCAACTTAATATTTGGTTGCACACCCTTTGTAATAAATAACAGCAATCAATCGCTTCCTATAACCATCAACAAGCTTCTTACACCTCTCAACTGGAATTTTGGACTCTTCTTTTGCAAACTGAGCCAGGTCTCTCATACTTGAGGGTGCCTTCTCCCAACAGTAATTTTAAGATCTCCCCACAGGTGGGGATTTAGATCTAGACTAGTGATGATCGAGTATGCCTCATCAACCCTTTCGGTGAGCACGTTCGGGTGCTCGCCGAGTATTTTAGAGTACTCGGTGTTTCATTCACTCTCGCCGCGCCTGCAAGTGTCATGGCTGTTAAACAGGCTATCTCTGCATGTGTCACGGCTGTCTAACAGCCGTGACACTTGCAGGCACGGCGACAGTGAATGAAACACCAAGCACGCTAAAATACTCGGCGACCATCCAAGCGTGCTCGCCGAAAGGGTTAATGAGGCATACTTGATCATCACTAATCCAGACCCATTGCTGCCACTTCAGAACTCTCCAGTGTTTGTTTCCTTCCATTGCTGGGTGCTTCTTGAAGCATGGTTGGGGTCAATGTCCTACTGGAAGACCCATGACCTAGGACGCAAACCCAAGTTTCTGACACTGGCCACTAAATCTAAATTGCCACCCAAAATCCATTGGCAATCTTTATATTTCATGATTTCTTGTACATAGTCAAGACACCCAGTGCCAGAGGCAGCAAAAAAAAACATCTTTGAACCTCCACCATATTTCACTGTAGGTACTGTGTTCTTTCTTTGTAGGCCTCATTCAGTTTTTGGTAAACAGTAGAATGATGTGCTTTACCAGAAAAGCTCTATCTTGCTCTCATCTGTCCACAAGACGTTTTCCCAGAAGAATTTTGGCTTACTCATGTACATTTTGGCAAACTGCAGTCTAGCTTTTTTATGCCTCTGTGTCAGCAGTGGGGTCCTCCTGGGACTCCTGGCATAGGGTTTCATTTCATTCAAATGTCGACGCATAGTCCCCGCTGACACTGATGCACCCGGAGCCTGCAGGACAGCTTGAATTTCTTTGGAACTTCATTGGGACAGCTTATTCACTATCCGGAATATCCTGTGTTGCAGCCCTTCATCAGTTTTTCTCTACTGTCCACGTCCAAGGAGATTAGCTACAGTGCCATGGGTTGCAAACTTCTTGATTATGTTGCACACTATCAACAAAGGAACATCAAGATCTCTGGTGATGGACTTGTAACTTTGAGATTGTTGATATTTTTCAACAATTTTTGTTCTCAAGTCCTCAGACAGTTCTCTTCTTCTCTTTCTGTTCTCCGTGCTTATTATGGCACACAGACACAATGCAAAGATTGAGTCAACTTCTCTTCTTTTTACCTGGTTTCAGGTGTGATTTTCATATTGCCCACACCTGTTATTTGCCACAAGTGAGTTTTAACAAGCATCACATGGTTGAAAAAAAGTTGTTTACCTACAATTTTGGAAAGGTGGCAACAATTTTGTCCGGCCCATTTTTGGGGTTTTGTGTGAAATTATGTCCAATTTACCTTTTTTTTCTCTTTTTTTATGTTGTTCCAATACACACAAAGGAAATAAACATGTGTATAACAAAACATGTGTAATTGCAATAATTTTCTGGGAGAAATACTTCATTTTCTGGAACAATTTCAAGAGGCCAATACTTTTGGTCATGACTGTACACTGTGTGCAGAATTATTAGGCAAGTTGTATTTTAGAGGATTATTTTTATTATTGATCAACAACTATGTTCTCAATCAACGCAAAAGACTCATAAATATCCAAGCTATTTTTGGAAGTTGGAGTGATTTTTTTTTAGATTTGGCTATCTTAGGAGGATATCTATTTGTGCAGGTAACTATTACTATGCAGAATTATTAGGCAACTTAATAAAAAACAAATATAATCCCACCTCACTTGTTTATTTTCACCAGGTAAACCAATATCAGTGCACAAAATTTAGAAACAAACATTTCTGACATGCAAAAACAAAAAAAATTAGTGATCAATATAGCCACCTTTCTTTATGATGACACTCAACAGCCTTCCATCCATAGATTCTGTCAGTTGCTTGATCTGTTTTCCATCAACATTGCGTGCAGCAGCCACCACAGCCTCCCAGACACTGTTCCGACAGGTGTACTGTTTTCCCTCCCTGTAGAGCTCACATTTTATGATGGACCACAGGTTCTCTATGGGGTTCAGATCAGGTGAACAAGGGGGCCATGTCATTATTTTTTCTTCTTTTAGACCTTTACTGGCCAGCCACGCCGTGGAGTAGTTGGATGCATGTGATGGAGCATTGTCCTGCGTGAAAATCATGTTTTTCTTGAACGATACCGACTTCTTCCTGTACCACTGCTTGAAGAAGTTGTCTTCCAGAAACTGGCAGTAGGTCTGGGAGTTGAGCTTCATTCCATCCTCAACCCAAAAAGGTCCCACAAGTTCATCTTTGATGATACCAGCCTATACCAGTACCCCACCTCCACCTTGCTGGCGTCTGAGTCGGAGTGGAGCTCTCTGCCCTTTACTGATCCAGCCTCTGGCCCATCCATCTGGCCCATCAAGAGTCACTCTCATTTCATCAGTCCATAAAACCTTTGAAAGATCAGTCTTAAGATATTTCTTGGCCCATTCTTGACATTTTATGTTATGTTTCTTGTTCAAAAGTGGTCATTTTTCAGCCTTCCTTACCGTGGCCATGTCCCTGAGTATCGCACACCTTGTGCTTTTTGATACTCCAGTAACCATGCAGCTCTGAAATATGGCAAAACTGGTGGCGAATGGCATCTTGGCAGCTTCACGCTTGATTTTCCTCAATTCATGGGCAGTTATTTTGCGCCTTTTTTGGCCAACACGCTTCTGGCGACCCTGTTGGCTATTTGCCATGAAACGCTTGATTGTTCGGTGATCACGCTTCAAAAGTTTGGAAATTTCAAGACTGCTGCATCCCTCTGCAAGACATCTCACAATTTTGGACTTTTCAGAGCCCGTCAAATCTCTCTTCTGACCCATTTTGCCAAAGGAAAGGAAGTTGCCTAATAATTAAGCACACCTTATATAGGGTGTTGATGTCATTAGTCAACACCCCTCCTCATTACAGAGATGCACATCACCAGATTTACTTAATTGGTAGTTGGCTCTCAAGCCTATGCAGCTTGGAGTCGGACAACATGTATAAAAAGTATCATGTGATCAAAATACTCATTTGCCTAATAATTCGGCACACAGTGTATATGAATTTAATATATTGTTTAGTCTATTTCTGACCAGCTGCTTCACAGATGCCTCCATCTTGTGCCTTGTTGCTGGTTACCCATTTGCTACAGGGTCCAATATAAACTCATCACTCTCACCCACAAAGCTATCCACAGTTCTGCACCGCCTTATATCTCCTCTCTCACCTCTGTCTATCACTCTACACGTGCCCTCCGTTCTACAAATGACCTAAGAATAACATCTCCCATAATCCAAACCTCACACCTCCATTTCTAAGACTTCTCTTGTGCTGTGCTAGTTCTCTGGAATGCTCTACCCCAGATGATCCGACTGATGCCTAGCCTCCATGTCTCCAAGCGCGCTTTAAAAACCTCTCTCTTTAAACAGGCCTACCACCTCAACTCAGCAAACTAACTTTCCCCTGTTCCCTCCTCCTAAATATTATTCAGAATCTGCTCCCTACTATTCATCTGTCTCCACACCCTCCATGCACACGATAACAGCATGCGATACTTGATTTTTGCACTTAAACATACTGGCTGATGACTGGATCATGCAGCCTTATACGAAAATCCCTATTTATTATAATTGCCAGACCTGAAATAACAAGCACTTTTCACCTATTGTATTCCCCCTTGCAGACTGTAAGCAGCGAGCAGGGACCTCATTCCTAATGTAACTGTTTAAACTGTCTTAAATTGTATTGAATTTATTGTCTGTACATGTCCCCGCTTAATTGTAAAGCGCTGCAGAATATGTTGACGCTATAGAAAAAAAAATTATTATAATTATTATTATTCCCTTGTATTGCTATCTCATTAATGACTTTTTTTTCCATCAACAATGAATTGCTCGTAACTATTCACAAGGTGCGGTTTTACCATGATATGCAATTTTTTACTGTATTTATATAGGTGATTATGGGTTTGATATCCTGGATTGCACTTTATATATCATATGAAATGCAGTAATGTTTATCAAGTTATAGTTCATTAATAATTATTGTGTATGTAACCCCCCCCCCCCCAATGGACGACTGCATATATTGTGGTGCATCCTCCATGAAGGTTTGCCATTACAGAGTTTATCTTGCCATCTTTAGATTGGTTGTTTGATATTATATATTGTATCAATGTGAAATTCATTATCGGCTATAACTTAGAACACTTTTAGTGTTCGAAACGCGTTGATTTTTTTTCCTTTTCTGGTCTCTCCTGGATTTTAATACGTGTGGACAATAAAGTTGAATACTTATCGTTTATCTATGAATAGTTCTGGATTCTATTTCATTTTCTGCTTGCTGTTTGGGATGTTGTAGTCTATCTGTGCACCTGACCCCTTGGTTGTGTACTGGTAATTATAGATACGCTGCTTGTATAAATTAGCATGGGTTTTATGAAGGGATACTTGTAATTTGGGGGTGTACTGGCTAGTTAGAAGCATACTGGAATTGCTGTACTGGGACTAAATCTTTTATGGAGGTATGCTAGTTGTATTGCGGTATAATGATTATTTGGAGATGTGCTGGTTATATGGAGGTGTATGGGTTACATGAAGGCATATTGCTTATATAGAGGTGGTTATATTGGGTATGTAGAGGCAATCTGGTTATATTGGGTATACTGGTTATATGGAGTTATAATCATTATATCCAATAAAACCAGTAACTGAGCTTTTCTATATTGCCAACATCAATGTTGATAAGTACTCAGAAGAAATGCAGGTGTACACAGAAGACAGTTCAGAATAATTTACTCACAAAGGCAACCAAATTGGTGGTTTCAGAGTCTTACCAGCGGTATCATCCTGGCTTGAACATAAACAATTAGTATTAGTAATAATGGTGGACTGACACTTTATACAGCTTGCTTGCAATCTCCTCTGCAGCTCCTCCTTCTCTCAGACACAATCTATTTCTCACAGTCCACGTACACAGCACACTTCCTCAGTGCTGGCCTCAGCAACTCTCCATCACCCTTAACGATTACTATATAACTGTCTCTTTGCCGTCTCTGCGGCTCTAAACCTCTTTACTCACAGGCATCAGTCTACTCCATGGCTTCCTCTGGGGTGGCGACTCCTTGCCCCCTGTGGTTGGGTAATTTTAACCTTACTGGTGGATGCAGTCTTCACTTACAAGAATTATCCCCTATGCTCTTCTATATGGTGGAAATCCTCACCCTCTCTCTAGCCTTCTCATGGAGTTAGGCCCCCTCACCTTGGACAAACTACTTTGACAGCAAACTAGAACTTTTTGCACACTCCTCTGTGACCTTGTGCATCATATATAATAGGTGCTACTCACCCCTACCTGCTTGTTAGCAATGGTGCAGGCATTACTCTGTTACTGACATCACTATAACTCACATCACATTTGTTGTAGATTTGTCGCATGTCTTTGGCAACTCAAATGCAGCATTCACATAGCAAATAGCAATAATGAACAAAAACATTTCTAATCCAGACTATTTGCATTGGTTGTTCCAGATTTTCTGCACATTCTTCTTGCCTTTTACAGGTTAATCGCTATGATCATAGTTCATAATCATGCCAAAAAATACATCAGCTATGAAGCAGGGGAATAAGGTTTACAAAGATCGGCAAGACTTCACATCTGCATGTTATAATTTCCTTGGTATTTCAATCCCCTGTATGAAAATAACATTGGACCAGGGTTGGTTTTCTGCAGAAAATGTTGTTCTACAGCTGCACCTCCCAGCTATGTCCAGCAGGTGTCAGAACACTCACGGTAGTACATTACTGGAGACCTCCCCTTCCAATAGTTTATGGTTCATTCCTTGGCCTGAGTCACTGCATTCCACACATGGAGGGGAGGGGGTGTAAAAGTCTTTCCAGGGATTTCCCTTCCTCACACCATAACACTATTTGGCCTGATAACAGTGTCAGGATTACCCCTCACCCACCGACCTTTGAACTCAGCTCCTGCAGTTACTGCCTTATATACTTAGCTACCAGATGCTCTGAACTTATACAATAACTCTCTACTAATTAACCTTTAAAATTCCTGTCCTGCAGCTAAAGCCCATATTATAACAGCAGGGGCCACCGCCTGATCACATTGCATGGAGTCTTATATACGCACGGACAATTGCAAAATGTAGATATTTTCGCAGAAATTATTTGCATTTTCATTTTAAAAGAACTGTAGTTCTAACCATAACCTGCAGGTGGAGCTATTCATAGGGCGCTGCATGTGTGATTCCAGCCTTAATAACTTGCATTATATCACATAGCATCTTACCAGCGGCGTGACTACAGTGGGAGCAAGGGTTGCAATCGCATCTAGGTCTGGAAGCTAAGGGGGGCATATATATATGTAGACACTGTATATTATATATATGAAAAAAACACTATTGAAGAGCTGTGCAGTTGGGGGCCAGAAACTTTTCACTGGAGCCCACAAGCTTGAAATTATGCTACTGCATCTCATAAAATCCATAACACATAAAAATCTCAGTCTGAACAGCGGCATTAAGTTATACGGCAGCAATAAACCATTATATTGCTGGAGCTGCCACATTCCACATACAGGGGAAAGGTCTCTATGTGAAGGTTCACCGTTATACAATGGAGAAAATAAGTATTTGATACGCTGACAATTTTGCAAGTTTTCCCACCTACAAAGAATGGAGAGGTCTGTAATTTTTATCGTAGGTACACTTCACCTGTGAGAGACTGAATCTAACAATAAAACCCAGAAAATCACATTTTAATGATTTTTACATAATTAATTTGCATTTTATTGCATGAAATAAGTATTTGATACAATAGAAAAACAGAATTAATATTTGTGTTACATGCACGCCGCTAGGTTCAGATAGGGCGAGACGGGTTTCATGATTTCGTTGGAATCCTGGGGGAACCGTTACTCAGGGCGACCATAGACCATGTGCTGCAGCTTCTCTCAGGCACACGATAGATTCAATTGCTAACCAGACACATCTGACAAGAGTCTTCATAAACAGTTGAACAGCGGAGTTTAATCAAGTACGGTCAGTACCATTTAACTCTTAGAAGCAACAGGCTTCACCACAGTACAGTCTATTAAAGCAGTCACAGTATTACAGTCTCTTCAGTAGCATAATTCAGCACAGATTAGATCTCTTAGCAGCACACTTCTATGCATACACAACCACAGGCTTTTCCTTCACAAGGACACAATAGTACACAGCATTCTTTATCCTGCATGGAGATGGAGGGGTTTGATGAGGGAGATGATCTCTGACACAAATCCTTCCAGTCCTTATCTTTCTGCCTTATAATACTCCACACTGTTAGCTCAGGGAGTCTATCTGACCTGTGTTTAGCTTCCCTCCTGACCTGAATTCTGTTCCCTTGCCTTCTGTGAGATACAGATCACACACCACCTTTCTCTTGGGCTCCAGACAGAACAGTAAACAATGTCCCCACAATCCCCCTGGGGCTCTGCTAAACACTCCCTGTCTCCTGTGACTGTGTTAACTCTTATAGTTGCTGGATGCTTTTGAAGCAACAGCACTACTTCTGCATGTCACATTTGGTACAGAAACCTTTGTTTGCAATTACAGACGTTTCCTGTAGTTCTTGACCAGGTTTGCACACACTCCAGCAGGGATTTTGGCCCACTCCTCCCTGCAGATCTTCTCCAGATCTTTCAGGTTTCGGGGCTGTCGCTGGGCAACATTGAGTTTCAGCTGCCTCCAAAGATTAAAGATTTTCTATTGGGTTCAGGTCTGGAGACTGGCTAGGCCACTCCAGGACCTTGAAATGCTTCTTACGGAGCCACTCCTTAGTTTCCCTGGCTGTGTGTTTTGGGTCATTGTCATGCTGGGAAACCCATTCATGACACATCCTCAATGCCCTTTCTGAGGGAAGGAGGTCCTTGGCCTAAATCTCGTGATACATGACCTCATCCATCCTCCTTTCAATACGGTGCAGTTGTCCGGTCCCCTTTGCAGAAAAGCATCCAAAGTCTGAGGTATCCCCCCACCATGCTTCACGGGTTTGGATAGTGTTCTTGGGGTTCTACTCATCCTTCTTCCTCCAAACAGGGCAAGTGGAGCGGATACCAAAAAGTTCTATTTTGGTCTCATCTGACCACATGACCTTTTCCCGTGTCTCCTCTGGATCATTCAGATTGTCATTGGTGAACTTCAAACAGGCCTAGACATGTGCTGGTGTGAGCAGGGGGACCTTGCGTGCCATGCAGGATTTTAATCCATGACGATGTAGTGTGTTACTAACGGTAATGTTTGAGACTGTGGTCTCAGCTCTCTTCAGGTCATTGACCAGGTCCTCCCATGTAGTTCTGGGATGATTCCTGATTTTTCTCAGAATCATCCTTACCCCACGAGGCGAGATCGAGGAAGACTGACAGTCAATCAGACTGAGGAAGATTGACAGTCATCTTGTGTTTCTTCCATTTTCTAATAATTGTGCCAACAGTTGTTCCCTTCTCACCAAGCTGCTTGCCTTTTGTCCTGTAGCCCATCCCAGCCTTGTGCAGGTCTACAATTTTGTCCCTGGTGTCCTTAGACAGCTCTTTGGTCTTGGCCATGGTGGAGAGATTGGAGTGTGATTAATTAAGTGTGTGGACAGGAGTCTTTTATACAGGTAAAAAGTTCAAACAGGTGCAATTAATACAGGTAATGAGTGCAGAGTAGGAGGGCTTCTTAAAGAAAAACTAACAGGTTTGTGAGAGCCAGAATTTTTGCTGGTTGATAGGTGATCAAATACTTATTTCATGCAATAAAATGCAATTTAATTATGTAAAAATCATACAATGTCACTTTCTGTGACTCACCATTGTTTGTAGGTGGGAAAACTTGCAAAATCGGCAGTGTATCATATACTTATTTTCCTCACTATATATACATCATAGCTGAGTCTATACCTTGCACATGAGCGCATTTTAGGTTGTTTTTGCTCTCTGCCTACTGACAGTGAATGACAGTCATCCTCAATGACATCCAGAGGCTGAAAATATGCATAAAGATCCTAATAATAGAAAAGTCAAAGACAAAGTTTATCAGAAAGTTACAGAACGCCCATATGATGCATTAATAACAATTAATTTATATAAAACAGCCCTGTAAAAAGGAACTCTGACACAGGTCATAAATGTGTTTTTTTTATTTTATTTTTTCACCTGGTGTAAATGCCGCTGTTCTCCTGAATCCGGAAATGTTTTTATTTTGTTCCTGCTCCTCTCCGTTCCTGAGATATAACCCATTCTTCAATGTATATAAATCTTGTTTTCTTAGCCAAGTGGGTTTGATCCTCAAGAACACGCCCACAGAGAAGAGTTGAGGATCACACCCACTTGGATTAAAATACTAGATTCATATACAGGGACGAAGAGGCCATATCTCAGGAAGAGAGGCACAGGAACAAAATAAAAACAACGCTGGATTCAGGAGAAAAGTGACATTTACACCAGGTTAAAAAAAACCTAAAAATTACATATTTATGACAAGTGACAGGTCCTCTTTAAGAATAATAAATATTAGCACTCTGGTCACATTGGGGGATATTTGACCGGTGGCAAGTGGATATTTTGCCTAAAAAAACTCTTGACTGGTGGAAACAAAAGCTTTATGTCTGTTGTGAAGCAGGCACAGGTGCAGACAGCGCCCTCCGTCCGGGGTCCCTCACCCCCCACCAGCTGTCTGGAGGTCAAAGGGCACTGCATCTGATTCTCACCTGCTTGTCTGGTTGTGAGGATGAAGCCCCCCACAATGAGGCCGACACGTGCTCAATGAATATTTATCCAACAGACACCAGACCTCCGATACTGGAACAAAACCGTGCAGTAATTTCATTATAAAAGAACCTATTATACCACACACCCCACCCCGACACACCGCCGGAGGCCGATAAAACTCCCTATAGGGTAGATTTACATTAAAGAAAAATGACATATCCAGAAACTACTGAACTAAAAATGGAAAAAAAACAAAAACTATATTTCCACAGAGAAAAATAATTTCCAGGATTTCATCTGTAAGGATTGCAGGGGACAGAGTCATTGCAAGAACAAGTAAATTCTCGGCTGGTTCCATTGACAGCATAATTAAGGACCGGGTAATATTTTGCTATTTTTTAAGTTTTCATTTTTCCCTCCCCTTCTTCCAAGAACCATAACTTTTTGTTATTTTTAAGTCAACATAGACATTTGGGAGCTTGTTTTTTGCTGGACCAGTTGTCGTCTTGAATGAGCCCACTCACTTTACCATGTAATCTAGTAAAAAATGGGATGGAATTTAAAAAAAAAAACCACACACAGCAATTTCGCCATTGTTTCATGGATTTAGTTTCTATGTTGTTTACTTTTCGATAAAATAACTTTGTTCTACAGGTCAGCTTGGTTATGGTGATACCAAATTTCTATAGATTTTATATTGTTTTACTAGTTAAAAGGAACTTGTCACGTTATATGGGGTTAATAGCATTCTGAAACTGAGAGCCCCGCTGCCAGGAGGAAATTAACTTTATTCCTCCTTCCTGGCAGCGTTTGGATTTGAGTCACGGAGGCGGCACCGGCGTGGTGTCAGTCACCGCTCTGTGTATATAGAGCGGCTGCTGTAACCCGCTCATCATTAGAGCCGGATGGCCGTCAGGGCCGGGGTAGCAGTTACAGCTGCCGCTCTCTATACTCAAAGCAGTGACAACCTGTGCCGGCGCCGTCCCGGTGACTGAAACCCAAACACTGCCGGGAGCAATAAAGTTAATTTCCTTCCAGCAGCGAGGCTATAAGTGCCGGCGTCGGGCAGGTTCAGAACGCTATTAACCTGCAGATTAACCCCATATCAGCAGGTTAATAGCGTTTTTTCAAGTGACAGGTTCCCTTTAAAAAACAATAAATTACAAAATTAAAATCTGTCATAACTATTGTTATTCTTTTTTTTTGTGGTAAGAGCCGTAGTTTTTGACATTATTAGATTTTAATCCAAATCCAATTTTTGTTTTTATTCAATTTTTTTTTTGGAGAGGTGTCGTAATCAAAATTCAGCAATTTTGATTTTATTTATTTTTTTTCATTTTGGCCTCCACTGTATGGGGCAAATATATTGAGATTTTAATTATTATTTTTTGTTGTTTAATCATTATTTTTAATTTTTAGATTTTTTTTTTTTTTTTTTTTAATTTTTAGTTAGGGAAGGATAATCTGTGATTGCTTGATCACCTGTACATTTTGTGATAATGCAGGGTGCAGTGACTCCTGCGCTGTATGGAGCGGGCTCAGCTCCCGAGCCTGTGCCATCCAAGCAGTGCACCATATTGGAAGGTGGACTGAATGCTCCCCATTGCTTCCCTGCCAGAAGGTGAGGAGCGTAGAAGTTGCCCACAACAGCGAATCAGATCACATCTTTTATTTTTGTTTTCAACTGTATGACAAAAATGGCAAATGAAATCTGATTTGGATTATATACACCCAAGACAACCAATGAGATCACTGCTTTTATTTCCTAAAACCTATACTAGAAAAATATGACAACAAGAATCTAATTGGTTCAAGGGGCTCTATGAGAACCAATCAGATCACTGCTTTTTGTTTGCCACCTGCACTGGGAAAATAACAAATAGAATCTTATTGGTTACTATGGGCCTATAACAACCAATTAGATCATTACTTTCGTTTCCTACTCTGCATTTGAAAAATATCTGGTTGCTATGGGCAACATATCTAGTGTTTGTTTCCACGGTTATGTTTGTGGTTGGATTAAACTAATCTTTGATCACAGGGAGTTATTAGGACTTCTCCCATTAGTAAATAAACCCTAATGGGATCCTGCATCCTCGTAGTATGTCTTAAGGTGATGAGTAACAACGCAGTCTATTTCTAGCCGTGTTTGGTCTATTAATAGCCATGGCCATTTCCTCTGCTCCATCACCGTCCTCTCCAGGGAGGATCTGAGTCTTGTCTTACATTACAAACGTGACATTGAGTGAATAATAATGTACTGTGCACAACATGGCGGCGGGATCTGTGGTGAAAATGTAAAACAGAATTAATAAGAGTGGTTGTCTCTGAGCAATGCAACATTGGAAAAAGCTTTGCTTTCACCAGCAGTGGAATCCTGCAACAAGTGGAGGGCAAGATGGAGTCACTCAAGTATCAGGAACTGCTAAGAGAAAACATCTGTGAGGAACCTGAAGTTTGGGATCATTACACCTTCCAACAGGACAATGACCCCAATCTTATCTCAAAGACCACCAAGACTTGGTTTTAAAAGTTGTCCTAGAAGGTTCTGAAGTGGTCTTCACAGTCACCTGACTTGAACCCAATAAAAAATCTTTGTTGGATTTGGAAGAAGGAGAATGCAGCAAATGCAAGAATATTAGTAAACTGGAGGCCATCGCTCATGAGGCGTGGGCCAAAAGTCATAGAATGTTAGAGTTGGAGGGGACCTCCAGGGTCATCGTGTCCAACCCCCTGGCTCAATGCAGGAGTCACTAAACCTTCTCAGACAGATGTCTGTCCAGCCTCTGAAGACTTCCATTGAAGGAGATCTCACCACCTCTCGTGGCAGCCTGTTCCACTCATTGATCACCTTCACTGTCAAAATTTTTTTTCTAATATCTAATCTGTATCTTCTCCCTTTCAGTTTCATTCCATAGATTCTCGTGTTTCCTTGTGCAAATGAGAATAAGAATGATCCCACTACAGTGTGACTATCCCTTCAGATATTTGTAGAAAGCTATTAAGTCTCCTCTTAGTCTTCTTTTTTACAAGCTAAACATTCCCAGATCCTTTAACCGTTCCTCGTAGGACGTAGTTTGCAGTCCACTCACTATTGCAGTTCTTCTCTGAACTTGTTCCAGTTTTTCGATCTCTTTTTTAAAATGTAGTTCCCAGAACTGGACACAGTATTCCAGATGAGGTCTGACCAAGGAGGAGTAGGCGGGGATAATTACTTGACGTGATCTAGACTCTATGTTTCTCTTAATACATCCCAGAACTGTGATTGCTCAGAAACGCCGTCAGAAGCCAGTGTCTGCCTATGCATCACGCCAGCAGCAGGTTATAACAGCTAGAGGGGCACTACTAAGTACTAAATGCACTTGTCATAAAGGGGCAAATAATTATGTAACTCCAGGAGTCAGTAAAAGTGGCGTTTTGAGTTGAATTTGAAGATATTAGTTATGTTGAGCAATTCACATTGTTCTTGTTTGATTCTGTTTGGAGTAAACCAAAGTTTGTAAATTTAGCAAGTAATCCGGATTTTCAACGGGGGCTGAATAACTGTGATTGCAGCTGTATACAGCACTACATGCTCAGCTCCAGTATTATTACATAGTTAGACAGTCAGGATCCTAGAACAGCCAGGAGAAGAAGATTCCTGCGGGTGCTGCAATATCAGAAGCTGTTAACACTGTGCTTCACACTTCAATAAAATAACTCTGGAAACATTTTTATGGTTATTATAACAAAATCTAAAATCTTTCTGTGAATTATTTACAGTGCGGTAGAGTGTTCCTTGGTGCAGCTTCCTGCTAGTGTTATGACCAGAACTGGTAGCTGTTGCCATCAGAGCTCACACTCAATTCTGGGCGAGGTCACTAAAGTCTCCCCTCGCTCTACATCCAACTCCTCGTCTGGCTGTCATAGAAGATCCTTTTTTGGTCCCAAGAGATGACTATCTAGATTATTTAGAGGGAGAGTACAAGTAACGGTGGTGCTCTCTCCCCAATGTCCCCTTCCTCCTTTGAAAATGATGAGGGTGGGTGTCGCTGACTTTTTTCAGGGCGTGAAATTTCCAGGCCTGAGCGATCTGGATTTCCTAATAATAAGAAGATATGGTTAGAAGAAGGAGGTTATAATATACGATGAGGAAAGCCCTATCCTCGCATCTCACAGGGATGAGGTCGTCTTTGCCATTTTCCCGCTCTAGTGTAGTGAGTTCATCTGGTGACAGGAGGATGAGGCGTAGTTCTCGCACTGCGTCCTGAGCGACCACAGACACTGGGACATCCAGAACCACCTTACAAGGAAAGGTAAGTATTAAAATGCACATATGGTATTACAATATGACCATCGTTCCCATCTACACAGGGCTCTTCAGAGCCCCAGTTCTCAGGATTGGTTGAAGTCCCAGAGGTCGAGAAGTTATTCTCTTTTTAGTGAATTAGGGCATAACCTCCAAGATTGAGACAAGCCTTTTAAGTCTTTAAATTAACCAGGTGCTTCTTGCAGCATTGAGGCGTAAGGCACAAAAACAGCTCATGCCTCTGATGTCAATGGGTCCAAGGGCAAAATGCAAGGATGTTTTCTATTTCAAAATTTCAACTTTCGACACACAACTACACCGGGATACTTACCGAGCTGACATATGCCCACTCCCGGACTGCCTGGATAAGGGGGACCTCATCAATAGACAACCGGTCGCTCTGTAAAATATTGACAATTCCAAGATCGGAGAGTTCCCGGAAACTCTGCGTCTTAATGATTTCCTGTAAGGAGGAGAAATCATGAGAAAAGGTTGGAGGTCAGCGCTGAGGACAGCAACTGTGATCGTAAGATGTCTATTCTCAGTTTACATCCTGTTTGGATAATTCCCACTCAGGGGACAGATGAGGGACATCTCGGCCCAGAATCCATAATCAGTGACATCCTCACATACATTCCCCTCTATTTGCTGACAACCAGCTTTTATATCATGTCTGAGACTGAAGTTGTCACAACGATGGTTTGGACGATTGTTCGCCGATATCTCATACGCAGGAGCGCTTAGTCTGCCAATGTTCTCTACGAGAGAGCCGCTGCCAGACTCAGACGAATTATCTCTTAGAGAACAATAGGATAGGCAGTCCGAAATCAAATCCTTCTGTCCTCTGACATCTGTCGGGGGACAATAGGGATGCCCCCATAGACTGTCGGCCAAACCAATCGAAATCAGAAGGTTCATATGGCGTTAGTCTAATGTGTATGGGGGACTTAACAGTTATTCATCTACTGATGGTGACAACTAGCCTCCATATCATGTCCAAGAGGTTGTCACAGCTCTGTCGGGTTTATAATTACATTGTGATCAGCCATGAGATCCGTGCACCTTATAGCACTGCTGACAACCAGCCTTTATCATATCTAAATATTGTCACAGCCTCGTACCCCAAAACTAAAATGCTACACCAGGTTGGTCAAAATTAAGGTGTATAAATGACCTCCATGATTAATCATAGGAGAAGGAAAATTGTACAATACACTGCAATATTACAATATCGCAGTGTATTTTTCAACTGATCCCGGTGGACTAATGAAAAAAAAAAAAAATCTTACATGAAAGTTCTGATACGGAAATAAAATTGAAAAAAATAAATATGACATATTTGGTATCGTGGTGTATCTGTCTAAACTAGTAAAATGTTATAAGAATTTATTCCAGGCAATGAGTGCCAAAACAAGAAAAAAATTGAAATGCCATTATCGCTGTGTTTTGGTCACTTTACCTCTCCAAAAAATGGAATAAAAGAGATAAGAAAGTCATATGGGCTGAAAAATAGTAATACAAATAAAACGCCATAAAAAAATAAAAAAAGTAATATCTTATAAGGCGAGGGGGAAAAATGGAAAGTGATGAGTGCCCACGGCGTCCTCAGAACCCTGGAGCCCACCCTGTGCTCAGCACTGTTTTTTTGGTGAAATTTCCGCAGAATTATTTTGATGCACAAAATTATGGGAGAATCTGTATCCTCCGCCCTTACATCGTCCTGCTGGATGCGAACAACAGATTCATCTACAATAGTCTCTGCGACCCGTCTTCATCTTGTGGGCAGCCATGTCTATGAATCAGACAGCGCAGATTGGCCTGAGGGGTCTGCACTAGCAAAAAATGGACGCCATCTGCTGCGAATTTCACCTTACTTCTCTCTCAATGCTGTGACAAATGGCACAAAGTGATGTCCCCAGAATACACCCAACATTTTTGTTTGTTGCCTTTATATTCCCGGCTCATGTCGTGGCGTTAAATAACGTTCACCCGGCAGATGTGAGCCGCCTGCGAGCCGACCATAAAAAACAATGGGGCACGACAAAGACACAATACAAGGAGGAGGAGGAGGCCAAGTAGATCTGTCACAGCCTGTACTCAAGTGAGAGGATCTGGAAGACCCCCTGACCTCCACTTTACAATCCAGGAGATCCCATCCCCCCCTCCACTGCGGGGAGAAAATGGCACAAAAATACCCCCGAAACAAATCCACATGAAGCTGCTGTTTGGGGGTACGCTAGTTACATCTCAGTAAAAAATCCCCTTATAAAATCCTAATATAATGGCCATTTGTCTTTGTGCCGCCACACCACCACCCGGAGGTTACTCACCACAGTATGGCGCTCTATGAACGACAGGCATCTCTGTTGCAGGTCGTTCTGACCATAACTCACCGCAGCCTGAAAACCGAGAACAAATGTAAGACATGGACAATCAGTGTTACATCATAGCAATGTTACATCAGCGTCCGTCACATTCGGTACTCTACAGAGGTGACCACCACCAATGGCTGCCAGTACAGGCTCCAGGGTTATGCGGGCACATTGGTGACTTGGGAGTCTCAGGAGCTCCTTTTCTCTTTTGATCTTTCCTCCTTGCTTTTCAAGAGTTAGCATTTTTACTTTTCAGTCCATAGAGCTTTATCAATTTTTTTTTGTGCTATGAGCTTTAGATTTTATCGTTACCATTATTTTTTAATCCATTTTTTGGGGGGGAAGTGACTCTGACTTTTTTTTTTCAGCAGTAATTAAGTAAATATAATATTTTATTTGTTTAGACGGATATGTAGGTGGAGATGTCTAATACGTTTCTTTTAATTATTTTACATTCTGGGGAAAAGGGGTGGGATGATATTATCTTTTATATTAGCTTTTCATATATATATAAATATCTATATAAATAATAATTTTCTTTTTTTTTAGATTTTTTCTTTTTTTTTTTTCCATTTTCTCTTGTTTGCTGTAGGGGACTTGACCACTTGCTTGCTCATACAATATGGTTATATTACATATAATGAATAGTAAAATTACTGATCTCCTATAAAGCCATACACAGGCTTCATAGGTGTACAAACATGCCAGATACAGGAGCCTACAAGTAGGACCCCCAGCAGCCATGACAATAGCATCACCACACAGAAATCATGTTGTGGGGGCCGATGTGCATCAGAAAAAATCTTTCCCCATTTCCAACCGTTTAACTGCTGCTGCTGATGTTGATTGACAGCAGCATCTAAAAGGTTAAACTGCTGCAAATGGACTTAGCTCTGATCGAAGCAGTTTTGCAGCCAGTCTTGCTGCTATTTACCACCACAAAAAATGTACCATGGGGCTGAATGGCGGATATCGCAGATTCCAGACTTGGCCTCCCGGGCCCTGTCACTTGCCTGGGTTCGCCGGGTGCTGCCATTCCACTTTCCATAAACTCTGAATAGCTCATAAATCTGCATTGTAATGCAAAGTCGCAATCCTTCATACAGCTCACTCTGTGAATGTGTCAGTCTTTACTGCAGTTCTAATATTCAATTCATGAACAAGGAGGATGAACAGATCTACAAATCTTCCGCAGAAGGATGGGGGGTGAGACAGAGAACAAAAATGATGAATTGTTATTATATATGGGGCTCCAGGAAAGAGGGCAGGGACAATGGGGGCTCTTAGATTATGCTATTATCAGGAAGTATACATTATATAATATAGTATTTAGTGTGTTTGTATAATTAGAGAGGAAATTGAGGGTTGGGGGTATTATACTGGGGGCAACAATTTGCTGACATCTACTTCACTTCCTGGGAATTGGTTTAAGATTCCGGCTCCCATTAATAGGCCCTTCATGTGGTACTGGTGTAGACTGGAAACCAATGATTTATAGTCCATTTATTTTATATTTTTTGCAAATCAGAGTGAGAGCAAGACAAATCCAACTGATTAAAGCTTAGATACAGCAGCTCAGCTGGCACTATCTACCATAAGTTTGGATAGATCAGCAAAGAAGACAGTATCACATATAATACTATGAGATACAGCAGATTAGCACGTGACTGTATTAGATACTACAACTCGGAAGACAGTATCACTCCTTATAAGATTAGATACAGCAGTGAACAGTATCACACATGATAGGATTGTATACAAAGCAGCAGATAGTATCTCACATATAGAATTAGATACAGCAGCTCATTAGACAGTATCGCATGATAGTGTTAGATACAATAATTCAGCAGACAGTAATGGAAGAAAAACTTTGATACAGTAGATACAGCAGCTTAGAAGACAGTATCACACATGATGGGCTTAGATACAGAGCTCAGAAGCCGGTTACTGGTATTTCAGAGATATGACTGGATGTACTCTAGAGGAGGTCAGGGGGCTCTAGACTGGGACAGGCAACTCTAGAGGGGGGTCAGGCGACGCTAGAAGGGATCAGGCGGCTCTAGAAGGGATCAGGCGGCTCTAGAAGGGGGTCAGGGGGCTCTAGAAGGGGGTCAGGGGGCTCTAGAAGGGCGTCAGGGGGCTCTAGAAGGGCGTCAGGGGGCTCTAGAAGGGCGTCAGGGGGCTCTAGAAGGGCGTCAGGGGGCTCTAGAAGGGCGTCAGGGGGCTCTAGAAGGGCGTCAGGGGGCTCTAGAAGGGCGTCAGGGGGCTCTAGAAGGGCGTCAGGGGGCTCTAGAAGGGCGTCAGGGGGCAGGTAACTCTAGAGGTCAGGCGGCTCTAGAAGAGGGTCAGGAGGGGGCTCTAGACTGGGACAGGCGGCTGTAGAGGGGGGCCAGGCGACTCTAGAAGGGATCAGGCGGCTCTAGAAGGGGGTCAGGCGACTCTAGACTCGGTCAGGCAACTCTAGAAGGAGGTCGAGCAGCTCTTGACTAGGACAGGCAGCTCTAGAGGGGGCCAGGCAACTCAAGAGGGAGGGGGGTCTAGAAGGGGGTCAGGAGGCTCTAGACTGGGTCAGATGTCTCTAGACTGGGTCAGGCAACTCTAGAGGGGGGTCAGGTGACTCTAGAAGGGATCAGGCGGCTCTAGAAGGATGCCAGGTGGCTCTAGAGGGGGGTCAGGTAGCTCTTAACTGAGACAGGCGGCTCTAGAGGGGGGGGGGGGGGGGGGTCAGGTGACTCTAGAGGTCAGGCGGCTCTAGAAGGGGGTCAGGGGGCTCTAGACTGGGACAGGCGGCTCTAGAGGGGGTCAGGCACCAATCTTGTGTCAGAATTTTTTTTTTCCGCTTTTCAGAAGATTTACAAAGAATTCGGAAAATGTCTACAGTAGCGAGTGACGCGTCCAGATAACTGCCACCAGCGTCACAGTAGGAACATGACATTTAGAGAGGTTTGTCCCCTCTGTGAGTGCAGATCATTGCTCTGCAGGTTCATGGTGGCACGATGACTGATGGATGTTCATGTGCCGCCGTTCAGCTGACGATATCTGAGAGACTAAATCATACTGGAACTAAATCCAAAAAGGGAAGTATATAAATAAAATGTATCGTGAAAATATCTAACAGTGAGGGGAAGGGGCACATAACAATACAACCGCATGTATGCGCAATTTTACGATTGTTGTGATGTTACTATACATATGCCATGCAGTCTGAGAAAAGGCTACAAAAGTTCTGAAACTTTTTAATATAGTTTGTGCTACCAATCCTTATCATTCTAAAATCTCTGCTTTTTTTGTCAGTGAATGGAATATTGTCCCTGTCCAGTTCTGCTCCATTAGCTGAAGATTTGTTACAGTGTATCAGTTTAGATAATCCTGTGATCTAAACAAAACTGTAGAACTCTCTATAATGTATGTGCACACAGTGAGTTTTTCTAGCCGAGGCTGCTTCTGAAAAATGCCAGTGTTTCCACTCCAGCTCAATTGCTCCAAAACCAAAAATTTTAGTGCAGCCTTGAGTTGCGCCAAAATTTTGTGACTTTTCGAAGCTTTATACTGCAGAATTCTGGGGTAAAAGCTTTGATGAATCAGGCCCTTAGATGTTAGGGTGCTTTTTGATGCTTTGCAGACACCCAGGTACGTGCTGTAAGCGTCAGCCTCTGCAGCTGTGGATACCAATCACAATCCTGTATAATAAGCCCACTGCGCCGTCTCCTACCTGTAAAGCTTCACAAGCCATGTCCACCGTCAGCGTCCGACTGATAAAATCCACACAAAGCTGGAAAATAGACAAGAAGAGAAAACTCAGAGAACTGAAATACTAAGAAGGGAACCTACCATGGCTTGATCAATGGGCCCCCAGGTATATTAGAAATTGTTTTTCTCCATTGACATAACACCAGAAAAGTGAACATTTAACTAAAAATACCCAAAGGTTTTTCCAGATTGTTACATAGTATAACTTTAACGCAGTTTGAGCTCTGGGTTTCTGACGCAAAGCTCCAAATCCTCTGCATAGACAGTTACATGATAAACTTCTGTCAGACTGCAGCCACTGTTTTGCCACGTTTTTAACACTAAGGTTCAGGTACGGCTTTAAAGAAGAAGATATAACGCAATTTTATTTATAATACTTCATTTAAAAGATAAAATACACTATTAAAGAAATTGTATGACATTATGATATTGCGTAAACTTTTGTATATGTTAACATACAAAGGTTAAGTACATATACTCCACCAGTAGGGGGAGCACACTACATACTGATTCTACAAGCAATAATAACACAGTATGTAGGGAGCTCCCCCTAGAGGTGGTTGCATGTAGACACGATATTATGAACCTCTGTTTGCAGAGTGCTCCATCTAGTGGTGGCTGCAAATAGACACCATATTATAATGCACCACTTTATGCATCTCTGTATACAGGGAGCTCCCCCTAGAGGTGGCTGCAGACAGAATCGTATGATGTATCTCTGTTTACAGGGAGCTCCCCCTAGTGGTGGCTGCAGACAGAATATTATCATGCATCTCTGTATACAGGGAGCTCCACCTAGTGGTGGCTGCAGACAGAATCTTATCATGCATCTCTGTGTAAAGAGAGCTCCCCCTAGTGGTGGCTGCTGACAGAGTCTTATCATGTCTCTCTGTATACAAGGTGCTTCCCCTAGTGGTGGCTGCAGACAGAATCTTATGTATCTCTGTATACAGGGAGCTCCCCCTAGTGGAAGATGGATACAGTCAGAATCTCATCATGTATCTCTGTATGCAGGGAGCTCCCTCTAGTGGTGGCTGTAGACAGACAATCTTTTATGTAACTGTCAGTGCAGTGGACTTGGAGCTCTAGACAATAGATAGATCTACTATGATATAAAAAACCTACAGTTTTAAAAAGGAGGAAACCTCATGACTCTCCTATATAATCCCAATGGAGGAGTCAGAAAAGGTCCATCCTCTCCCTCATACACCCCATTATTCAGCGGACCCGTCCTGACACATCCAGCAGATCCACGTGTAATGTTGAGAGTTTGTGAATCACTTTAGTGTTTGCTTTAGAACAAGTATAATGACACAAACTGGAGTTCGGGAGACAGCGATGACATCCTGGACATTGTCAGATATGGCGATCCGTGGGAACAATCTGCTGTGATACGGTGTATGTCATCCGAGGCATTGATCAATTCCACAAGTCCCAGGATTACGGGTCACCGATTCGTGTCCCCCAGTGATCTCAGAAGCTGCTGCGTACAATCATACGCTACAATCACCCCCCCCCATATAGCACTGGTCAGGGCAGTCAGGCCCGCAGACCACCATACTTCTGGTACTGCTGGCACTTTATCCATACGACAATTGTAAGTGTCTACAAATAATGAAACCCTCATCACTTAGTGGGAAGGTTACATTTCATCATTGCCGGAAAGATCGGTACATACAATGTATCATTCCAGACTCAGGGGGTGTCCCATGGGGGTCTCCGGGAGTCATGTCAGTACAGAGAGCCGCAGAGGCAGAAGTTTTGGCTGCGGGAACGGGGATAGGAAAGTTGTGGAGGTGGGGAGGGTTATACTTGGGGTTCCCCTGGGGGAATCCTAGCAGACGTGATGATCAGTACAGTCATGTCAGGAGGAGCGTGACTAAGAGAGAAGCTGCTGACAGTCACAAACCTCCTGATTAGACCCTTATGGGGAGACCCTCGTGGCTTCCAGTCCGCCCCTCCCCTGCCTGTCACTTATGGACAATTCTGCCGCCCCCAACTTACAATCCTCCCCTAAAAGGCCATCAGGGGTCTTTAATAGATTTATTATAATTTATAAGATTAGATTTTACATTTCCTTCCATTTGCTGTGTAGCTGTATAATCTATTGCTCCCTGTTATCAGCCAATCTAAGCTGGAGAGAGGCTGACCACACGACAGGTGAATGCAATCTATTTCTCTCTGTTATCAGCCATGTAACAAACTTTCCTACCGATGATCTCTTCCTTATGTCACACATCTTCAGTGCTGAAATATCAGTCGCTCCCCCTATAATGCTCTAGCACGGATATAACCTCCATATAAGTGGCTGATATCAGCCACTCCCCCTATAAGGCTCTAGCACGGATATAACCGCCATATAGGTGACTGATATCAGCCGCTCCTCCTATAACGCTCTAGCACGGATATAACCTCCATATAGGTGACTGATATCAGCCGCTCCTCCTATAACGCTCTAGCACGGATATAACCTCCATATAGGAGACTGATATCAGCTGCTCCTCCTATAACCCTCTAGCACGGATATACCCTCCATATAGGTGACTGATATCAGCCGCTCCTCCTATAACACTCTAGCACGGATATAACCTCCATATAGGTGACTGATATCAGCTGCTCCTCCTATAACCCTCTAGCACGGATATACCCTCCATATAGGTGACTGATATCAGCCGCTCCTCCTATAATGCTCTAGCACGGATATAACCTCCATATAGGTGACTGATATCAGCCGCTCCTCCTATAACGCTCTAGCACGGATATAACCTCTATATAGGTGACTGATATCAGCCGCTCCTCCTATAACGCTCTAGCACGGATATAACCTCCATATAGGTGACTGATATCAGCCGCTCCTCCTATAACACTCTAGCACTGATATAACTTCCATATAGAAGACTGATATCAGCCACTCCCCCTATAACGCTCTAGCACGGATATAACCGCCATATAGGTGGCTGATATCAGCCACTCCCCCTATAACGCTCTAGCACGGATATAACCGCCATGTAGGTGGCTGATATCAGCCACTCCCCCTATAAGGCTCTAGCACGGATATAACCGCCATATAGGTGGCTGATATCAGCCACTCCCCCTATAACGCTCTAGCACGGATATAACCTCCACTTAGGTGACTGATATCAGCCGCTCCTCCTATAACGCTCTAGCATGGATATAACCTTCATATAGAAGACTGATATCAGCCGCTCCTCCTATAACACTCTAGCACGGATATAACCTCCATATAGGTGACTGATATCAGCCGCTCCTCCTATAACACTCTAGCACGGATATAACCTCCATATAGGTGACTGATATCAGCCGCTCCTCCTATAACACTCTAGCACGGATATAACCTCCATATAGGCGACTGATATCAGCCACTCCCCCTATAAGGCTCTAGCACGGATATAACCTCCATATAGAAGACTGATAACCTCCATATAGAAGACTGATATTAGCCGCTCCTCCTATAACACTCTAGCATGGATATAACCTCCATATAGAAGACTGATATTAGCCGCTCCTCCTATAACACTCTAGCATGGATATAACCTCCATATAAGTGGCTGATATCAGCCACTCCCCCTATAAGGCTCTAGCACGGATATAACCTCCATATAGGTGACTGATATCAGCCGCTCCTCCTATAACACTCTAGCACGGATATAACCTCCATATAAGTGGCTGATATCAGCCGCTCCTCCTATAACACTCTAGCACGGATATAACCGCCATGTAGGTGACTGATATCAGCCACTCCCCCTATAAGGCTCTAGCACGGATATAACCGCCATATAGGTGGCTGATATCAGCCACTCCCCCTATAACGCTCTAGCACGGATATAACCTCCATATAGAAGACTGATAACCTCCATATAGAAGACTGATATTAGCCGCTCCTCCTATAACACTCTAGCATGGATATAACCTCCATATAGAAGACTGATATCAGCCGCTCCCCCTATAATGCTCTTGCGCCATTGTTTGCTGCCTCATTAGGGTTAATATTTCGTCCTCTTGGTTGTGGACATTGGGACATACAGGAAGCGTCCGTCTGATCAATGGCTTCCCATAAGGAAGTTATAGTGCGGCTGCGGTGACCGCAGTACAATGGCTCGTCCTCTCTAATGACAAGCAGCTGGGAGGAAGAGGAAGCGATGATCTCACGGGAGGGAGACCCCCGAACTCCCCCCACCTACTCTTTCTTCATGTCATTTTACTTCAAAGCCTTCATGCTCTTGTGCTGACCTCGTAGAGACATCCGGAGTTGAGAATAGACCCCCCCATGATGTCACGGCCAGCGCTCAGACCCCCATAATGGCAGCAACCATACTAACACATCAGTTCCCAGTTCAGATATGTAATTGCCGGGGTTTGGTGCCGCCGTGCCCAGAAGCAAATCGGACTTTTCCCTCTTAGGCTATGTGCCCACGATGCAGAAATGCTGCATATTTTTTACGCTTCTCCCTGGCAGGAAAAACGCATGCGGTTTTTACATGCGGTTTTCCGCCAGGTAGAAGCGTTTGTGAAGCGTCTTTGCATGTGTAGCGCCCCGAGGGCTCGGCTGCTACAGAGGTATTGCACCTCATCCAGAGGTGTGATATCCCACTCCCGGGTAAGGATGGTTTGTGGACCAGGGCTCTGTTAGCTGCACACATTACACTCCTCATTCGGGGGGGGGGGGGGGGACAGCTCGATGGTGCTCCCATTAATATAAATGGAGGCATGAGTGACCTTGTTCCCTGCCTGGAGTGGGGAGGGGGGGAACCTAGTGATGTGGGAGCAGATAGGGGCTGGTTTCTGGGCATAGGTAGGAGCCCATTGGTTGCAGGTCACCTGGGCTCATACACAGAGAGGGAGGTATATAAGGTGGGCACCATCTTAGTTCTAGTGTAGAGAAGTTCAGTCCAGTCAGTGAGAGGAGAAGACAGGGAGCGGAGGCTCCAAAGGAGCTCTGCTCAAAGGCAGGCCTAGGGTGAAGGCCGGAGCCTGAGAGGAAGGAGGAGAAGAAGGAACAGACCACCAGGAGAGGCCCAGAGACACGAAGGCAGAAGGAACCCTAAGGACCCAGGCGATTGCGGGTGACGGGTTGGCAGAACAGGGTACCGGATCCCAAGTTGGTGGAAGTGACTAATCCTTAGCCAAGAACCGGTGGTCGTGATCATTTACTGGTGCGACCCCTCACTACACCTACTAGGAAGGCACACCACATAGGGTCAGGGAAGTGGGCACCCAGCCCTCCCAGGAGACGACCCGAGGCAGCTGGACAGAAGTAGTGTCACTGGTGGGGCACGGCTGACGAAAGGATAGAAGGGAGTCCTGTGCCACACTCCGGAATTGCCTGGGGGTTGATCGAGCCCCCTGCCTGGTGGACGCAGCACGGCTCAGGCGATCCTACCTGTGCACAAGTGACCTGGATGAGAACTGTGAGTAAAGAACCTGAACTGCAACAACTTGTCTCTGTGCTTCCTCACCGCGTACAGCACTACTAGTACTGGGACGCCCCGCACCACAACCACCATCATCGCTCTACACTGCCCTGAGGCTACACTCCTCCCGTGGGGAGTAATACTATTCTCTGCTGCACCCACAACACCAGCCTCAGTGGTCTGCCCTGCAGCGGCGGTTCACTCTGACCGCAATCCACGGGTGGCGTAGTCGGACATTGCAAACCATATAAATAGACTGACACAATTTGGTCTGACCACCCTGAGCCACGGGACCGGGTCGCCACTACTACTCCCGGCATTGCCCTGAAGCCCGGTCCCGAGTACCCCACGGCCCAGGGGGTGAGTCACATGCATTTCTGCATGCGGGTTATCAAGCGCATAAGAATAAGAATGGTGAAAAATAAAAAGAATAAAGTTTATACTCACCTTCCGATGTCTTCCCGGTGTTTTGTCTGCTCCGTCCGGTCTCTTGCACTGCTTGCGGTAGTGTGAAGGACCAGCGGTGACGTCATTGAGCCATGTGATGGGTCACATGACTCAGTGACGTCATGGCAGGTCCTTCACATCAACGCGAACATTGCAAGACACCGTCCCGGAGCAGACAAAACACCGGGAAGACATCGGAAGGTGAGTATAAACTTTATTTTTTATTTTAAATTCTTTTTTTACAGTTTCTATGGTACCCTGGTCTGGATGAGAGTCTTCTCTCCTCCGGACTTGAGTACCATCCGCACACAGAAACGCATATAATCCGTGAGTACAAATGTACTGACGCAGATTATATGCATCTCAATGCAAGTCAATGGCGGCGATTACGCTGCGTGTCCGTAAAATTAATGGACATGCTGCGGATTTTTGAGCGCAGCATAAACGCTGCGGTAAAATCCGCAACATGGGCATTGACAGTGCGGCTTGTCATTGGGGACCATGGGGGGCGGATTACCAAGCGTTTCCCAAGCGTTTATGCTGCGGAAATTCCGCAGCATAAACGCTTGTAAAACGCTACGTGGGCACACAGCCTAAGCCTTCTGCCATAGTCCCCTATGCAATTCCGCACTTTCAATGCCTATGCTGCGGATTTTTCTGCAGCGTTTATGCTGTGCTCAAAAATCCGCAGCATGTCCATTAATTTCGCGGAAGCGCGGCGTAATTGCCGCCATTGACTTGCATTGAGACGCACATAATCCGTGTCAGTACATTTGTACTCACGGATTATATGCATTTCAATGTGCGGATGGTACCCAGTTCTGGAGGTCATCCAGACCTGGGTACCATTGTACCTGTAAAAAAAAGAATAAAATAAAAAATAAAGATTATATTCACCTTCCGACGGCCCCCGGTCTCCTTCCCTGTGCTTGCGGGCAGGACTGAAGGACCTGTGGTGACGTCACAGTCATGTGACGGCAGGTCTTTCAGTGCAGTGTCCCGCGATCAGCTGGCAGCCAGGAAAGAGCGCAGCAACACACGCCGGGCCATCGGAAGGTAAGTATAGGTTAATTTTTTTATTTTTAAACATTCTTTTACGGTCACACTATATAAATTCATGCTGTTTGCATGGATTTATATAGTGTGACCTAGTTGTCAAGCACTTTCCAAGTGATGCTAAAATCGCTTGGAAAGCGCTTGACAACCCGCATGGGGAAATGCATGTGAAGAACGCTTCAAATCCGCTTGTCCCTGGCAGGAAAAAAGCATGTAAAATCCGCATGTACAATCCGCATGTACAATCCGCATGCGTTTTTTCTGCCAGGGAGATGCAGAAATGCTGCAGAAATTTTCTGCTTCATTTCCGCATCGTGGGCACATAGCCTAAGGATTTTTTTGTTGTTGTTGAAGACAAAATCAGCTTGTCATCAAGAAAACTGTAATCCCTGCGCAGCGCAGATGGAATGTAGGACATGCTCCGCGCCAAAGCTGGAAGTTGTGGAAAAGATCTGCAGGACCCAGGTCTCGTGGTCATGTTAGCAGTCCATGGTGTTGCCACACGAGCATCCTGCATACCTCCTCCTTACCGCCGGCATCACCAGTGCCTTTTATGATGAGCAAACCCAGAGCGAAACCATGTAAGCATCAAGACACGCCGATGGCTTCGTGCAGGACCACCTAATCAGAGGAGGCGCTGGAGATGCCTACAAGAAAGAGGACTGGTGGCACTGGTCCGGCCACCATGGACTAATGACCAGAGTCATCCGAATGTTTTTGTTCAACTGTTCAGCGCTCGGATTGTAGATTTCCCGCCTCTGCTCCGGTCTTTATGTTTAGGAATGGACTAAGTTCTTGTCATTTGGAAGTTTCCACTAATTTTACCTGGAAATATATCGCTGAATGCACCACGAGTGACTCCCTGACTGACCCTACTGTACGTTAATGGGGTTCAGTAAGCCCCAATATAAACGGAAATCACCACCCCGGTGTGATCAGAGCAGTCAGTGGGATGATAAATGGAAAGATGGAGGATGTCTGGTGATCCCATGACTTGTATCCATTGTCTCAGTGACTTCATTGTAGAACACAGGAAATAAAAATGATGATGATTGAATGAATGATGACGATGAATGAATGAAGAATGAATGGATAATGAAGATGAATGAAAATAAATGAAGATGATTATGAAGAATGAATGAAGAATGAATAAAAGAGGATGATGAAGCTTAATATAGAATGGATGAAGAATGATTCCTGATAGATGGGATTTACTGAATGATGGACAATGAATCATGGACAATAAATGATGGCCGATGAATAACAGATAACTGATAGCTGATTTATGATAAATAACATAACGAATGATGGGTGATTGGGAACAGGTGATCAATGATGCTTACTGAATGACAGATGACAAATAATGGATGATGAATGACAGATAAATTATAGCAGAGTTATGATAAATGACATGAGAAGATGAATGAGGGACGAATCATGACGACAGATGGATGATAAATGAGGTTTACTTAATGACATGGACGATGGGTAATGAATGATGGCTGATAAATGATAGATAAATAATTGATTTATGATAAATGACATAACGAATGCTGGATGACTGGCAACAGATGATGGATGATTAATGATGTTTATTTAAAGATAGATGATGGATGGTGGATGAAATATTTGACAAATGATTTGATAAACAAGAGATGATGGATGATAAATGATAATATTCTATGATTGACATGGTAAATGATATGTGGCAAATGATGGCTATTCGGTGATAGATGATACACGATAGGAGAATGATAAATGATGAATGGGACATTTTCCTACAATTATACAATCACTGACACATTTTGAAACATTTTATAATAAAAATGAAATCAGTAGGATCTATTCTAATATCTCACAATTGAGGACAAACATAGGCATAAAAATGGAGAGATATAAGTAAGAAGAGAAAGTGAGGATGTAGCCGGTGTGAATATGGTCCTACACGCCCGCTCACTATTAATATTGTAATACCTACACAGGGAATCTTGGCATTAAAAAAATTGCTCAGGAGCAGGATGAGCGGATGGGCGACCATGTGCTGAAGCCCTTTGTCTGGGTATTGGGGTGTGCAGCATGACTAAGCACAAGGAGAGGTCCTGATTTGTCTACGGGACCCCGCTTTGTTGTTTCCCCCTGGATGACGACGTCCCGTTTCTATCTTTGCGTTCCTGGATTATAAGCAGGGACTTTGAGGTCTCCTGATATCTGGAGATAATTACAGACGCCTACAGCCCGGAGCAGACTCCTAGGTGTGGGTCATTTACTGGCGTGCTCACTTTCATCTACAGGAGTATAATAATTTTCATAGAAGTCTCCTCGTAATATCACGGCAGTATTCTCACAGTAAAATTATGGACCCGGCGTCTGCCGGTAACACAGGACCCAGGGATAACTCCAGTCACTGCTGTTTAACCATTTATATGCCACTATCAACCACTGACAGTGGCATTTACATGCACTGACATCTATTGCTCCCTTCTCTTCCATCATGGGGTGGTAGTGGATTGTTATGGCAGCCTGCCATCACTGCCATCTTGGTCCTCCTATGAAGCCAAGCCTCTACTTGGCTTCATAGAATGTCATTTTGCATTATTTTCACTCCTCAACATTGAAATTGCAACACCAAATAGGAAAAGTCATGGAGTAATGGAAATCACAGGATGGATAGACGCGTTACTAATCTGCAAATGATTAAACAAATGGGAACAAAATTTTCAAAACATCTCAATTTCTTCAATCTGGAGTATGAGTTCCACATGTAGAAATCCTCGCACTTACAGCCTCGGCTGCTATCAGTGAGGTTATTAATGGTCGTCTGAGGAAGGTCCTGCCGCTGGATGCACTTGGGAAAATCATCAAGATCCGCTGCTGGCAGCTCTTTGTGCAATTACAGATGAATGACGTCCCAGATGTGTGGAGATGCTGCAGCCTTGGTAGCACGTTTAGGCCATGCAGGCTGCTCACACAAGTACAAGCAACATGCGGCCTGGCGTTGTCATGTTGAAAAATGGTTCTTGGGATAAGTACCACTGTTTCCATGATTGATCCTGGTCCCAGGAGCTGTTTTCAACACGATAACGCCAGGCCGCATGTTGTCTGTGCTACAGTGAGCAGCCTGCGTGGCTTAGACGTGCTACCAAGGCTGCAGCGTCTCCAAACTTGTCTCCCATCTAACACATCTAGGTCGATGATTGCACAGGAGCTGCCAGCAGAGGACCTTGATGATTTGCCCAAGTGCATTCAGGGCGGCAGAACCTTCCTCAGACGACCATTAATAACCTCATTGTTAATGGTGTAATGGTGTTGCAATGTTAATGTTGTCACAAACAATATTGTAAAAACAACAACAACAAAAAAAAACGATGTCAGAATTGCTTTTTTTTTCAATTTTTTTTATAATTTCATCCTACTTGGATTTTTTCCCTGTCTTCCAGTACACTATGTGGCAAACTAATTAGTGTCAGTCAAAACTACAACTCGTTCTGCAAAAGTAACATTTTCTTACGGCTGCTTTGATGGAAAAAAAAAAGTTATGACTCTTGGAGGAATGGGAGGAAAAAACAAAAGCGCAATGCACAGTATATAATTACACACACACACACACACACACACACACACACACACACACACACACACACAGTGTATGATATACAGTGGGTACGGAAAGTATTCAGACCCCTTTAAATCTTTCACTTTTTGTTTCATTGCAGCCATTTGGTAAATTCTAAAAAGTTATTTTTTTTCTCATTAAAGTACACTCTGCACCCCATCTTGACTGAAAAAAAAAATCAGAAATGTAGAAATTTTTGCAAATTTATTAAAAAAGAAAAACTGAAATATCCCATGGTCATAAGTATTCAGACCCTTTGCTCAGACACTCATATTTAAGTCACATGCTGTCCATTTCCTTGTGGTCCTCCTTGAGATGGTTCTACTCCTTCATTGGAGTCCAGCTGTGTTTAATTAAACTGATAGGACTTGATTTGGAAAGGCACACACCTGTCTATATAAGACCTCCCAGCTCACAGTGCATGTCAGACCAAATGAGAATCATGAGCTCAAAGGAACTGCCCAAGGAGCTCAGAGACGGAATTGTGGCAAGGCACAGATCTGGCCAAGGTTACAAAAGTATTTCTACATTACTCAAGGTTCCTAAGAGTACAGTGGCCTCCATAATCCTTAAATGGAAGAAGTTTGGGACCACCAGAAGTCATCTTAGACCTGGCCGTCCAGCCAAACTGGGCAATCGTGGGAGAAGAGCCTCGGTGAAAGAGATAAAGAAGAACCCCAAGATCACCGTGGCTGAGCTCCAGAGATACAGTAGGGAGATGGGAGAAAGTTCCACAAAGTCAACTATCACTGCAGCCCTCCACCAGTCGGTCCTTTATAGCAGTGTCCTGATGGAAGCCTCTCCTCAGTGCAAGACATATGAAAGCCCGCATAGAGTTTGCTCAAAAACACATGAAGGACTCCCAGACTATGAGAAATAAGATTCTCTGGTCTGGTGAGACAAAGATAGAATTATCACCTAAAAGTTCTAAGCGGTATGTGTGGCGAAAACCAGGCACTGCTCATCACCTGCCCAATACAATCCCAACAGTAAAACATGGTGGTGGCAGCATCATGCTATGGGGGTGTTTTTCAGCTGCAGGGACAGGACGACTGGTTGCAATTGAAGGAAACATGAATGCACCCAAGTACAGAGATATCCTGAATGAAAACCTCTTCCAGAGTGCTCTGGACCTCAGACTTGGCCAAAGGTTCACCTTCCAACAATACAATGACCCTAAGCACACAGCTAAAATAACAGAGTGGCTTCAGAACAACTCTGTGACCATTCTTCACTGGCCCAGCCAGAGCCCTGACCTAAACCCAATTGAGCATCTCTAGAGAGACCTGAAAATGGCTGTCCACCAACGTTCACCATCCAATCTGATGGAACTGGAGAGGATCTGCAAGGAAGAATGGCAGAGGATCCCCAAATCCAGGTGTGAAAAACTTGTTGCATCATTCCCAAGAAGACTCATGGCTGTACTAGCTCAAAAGGGGGCTTCTCCTCAATACTGAGCAAAGGGTCTGAATACTTATGACCATGTGATATTTCAGTTTTTCTTTTTTAATAAATTTGCAAAAATTTCTACATTTCTGTTTTTTTCCAGTCAAGATGGGGAGCAGAGTGTACTTTAATGAGAAGAAAAATGATCTTTTTAGAATTTACCAAATGGCTGCAATGAAACAAAGAGTGAAAAATTTAAAGGGGTCTGAATACTTTCCGTACCCACTGTACACAGAATATGATATACACTATCCATAGTATATGATATACACTATACACAGTATATGATATACACTATACACAGTATATAAGACATACGCTGCATTGTTACACATGACTGATAGCAGCAGCACAGTGACAGGAGGTGACAGTATGGGGCAACAGCTGTGCACAGTTTGGTCCCAGACGTCAGACATTTCCTGTCGGATTATTAATAGGATCCTGTATGGATACAAATTCTCACAGGAAGAATCAGCTGCAATTATTACAACGTTAAATTCAACTACAAGTGAGAAGCTTTTTTTTCTGTTTTTACAGAGCTGATTCCTGTATAATAAAACTTTCTATAACTTTCTACCAACTTTGTTAGTCAGCTACCCACCTTTTTTAAAGTGATTTTCTGGGCACAAAAAAAAAACAAAAACCAGATCTGGCTATCCCTAGAATGAGCCCTCTAAGCGCCTTGCCATCTTTATTTTCACTTGCCTGCAGTGCAGCCATCTTTGTGGTTTGTTATTGTTTACGTTCTGAACTTGCCATCTCTCATTCTGTGGCTGTAAACTACATTTCTCAAGAAGAGGCAGAGCTGTTTCTGTCCCACAACTCACACACTCTATATCCTGGGATGTTCACTCCACCTATATACTGTAGCACCACCTTGAGACTCCTATACAGTCTCAAGATGGATATATCACTGAACACTCAGTTTCTCCTTCCTATCATTCCTTCCGCTTCGCATAGTATTTGCTATCCTAACGATCTCCTGTAGTTAGTGAAGGTACATGTGCTGAACCGGTTGTCGCACTGTACTATAGGGGAGCAACGAGATATATGTCCTCCCGGTGTTTGCCCCGATATCCTCCCACACTCCAAAGACATACTGATAGGGAACTTAGATTGTGAGCCCTAATGGGGACAGTGATGATGATGTCTGTAAAGCGCTGTGGAATATGATGGTGCAATAAAAGTGAGTAAAATAAAGGCTTTAATACAAAATGTTAACCTTGATGAACCGGGGCCAAAGTCTTTCTAGAAAGGTGCAAAACATTTCATTATACAAAGATATTGTGAGGAGGCGCAGCAAGACATCTCACTGAAAAGGTCAATCATTGGCCAAATTTTAAAGAGGAATTTCAAAATAAAGTTAGTGTGGGGGGAGGGAAATATGATCTTTTACCATCTGGGAGCAGATCAGCAGAACATTACCCTGCACTGCGCACCGGCACTCAGTGATAACGGCATTTCAGCAGCACATCAAACGTCTAATAAGTAAAAGCACCTGACAGCGAGGAATTCAGAAATCTCTAGTGGCATGTGAAGAATTCTCACTGCTGGCCAGGAGGCTCAGAAAATATCCTCAAGGCAAAAAAATGGAAGATCCAAGAAATACTTTACTTTAACATTATATTACTGATCCGGAGTTACATCCTGTATTATACTCCAGAGCGGCACTCACTATTCTGCTGGTGTAGTCACTGTGTACATACATTACTGATCCTGAGTTACATCCTGTAGATCTTTTATTATAAAAATGAAAAACATAACAATAATAATAACAGAAACATAACAAAATTAATAACCAGAAAATAAACAATGTAATGAAACTGGTCCAGCCGCTCCCTCTCTCCTCACACACATATTATACATATATACACAATAATAACTACCTACACCATGACATCTGGTCCGGTTACCAAACAAATAATAACAATATAATAAACAATAACCGACAAATTATATACATACTAATATATACATTCTTTTTTTTTTTTTTTTTTTTTAAATAAATAAAATAAAATAAATACTAACTATACAAATATATACAAGACAAAACAAAACACCCCACACTCAAGCCCACCAGTCCCTCCCCGGCACTGACCTGAGAGCTGGTCCTGCGTCTCATGCCTCAGTCCATGTCCAACGTCCATAGGCCAGATTAGGCAGTGCCAGTTTTTCACCCAAATAACCAGTGTCCCACAAGATGAACCCACCTCCCCCCTTTTCCCTCCACCCAACCTAACACCTACACCCAAACCAAATATACAATATATACAGAAACAAACAATACAATAACCACAACTAACAAAGCCCAAGTTCGGTGCCTGCAGCCCTACATCACTGTCTACTGATCAAAATAAAACAAAAATCTATGGTGTCAGCAGCAGCCCACCACCAGGAGAGGAGATGACCAGACTAGGGCACACTAAAAGAAAAGCCCCTCCAGAGGAGAGCGGCCCTCCGTGTACCCAGTCTCTCATACTCCAGAGAACGCACCTTCACCAGGTCACCGAGTATGGTCCTAAACACATCGTCCACTGGGAGGATTTTCCGCTGTGTCAATACTAAGCACCGTGCGTTCCACGTGTGATACCTAACCACTGCGCTAACTAGAAATAAGGTGCAGCGGTCCCGACCACCCAGGTCGCCAAATGCTCCATAGGCCCATTCCGCATAAGAGAGACCGGCCAGCCGGGGCCAGCCAATGGAGGCGCCCACCCTGTGGTACACCTCTATGTTAAAGGGACAACGAAGCAGGAAGTGGTCCATGCTTTCAAGCAAGGCACCACAATGCTCCCGAGGACAGTTCCTGTCCTCAGAGCTCCTACACTTCAGATTCTCCCTCACACACAGTTTCCCATGGAAGCAGCGCCAAGCCAAGTCCCAAATCTTCGAGGGGATCCTGATAGAATTCAAAAGATGCAGACCCACCCCAAGATCCCGACTTGGGCAATCTCTGAGCGCCAGAGGCCTCTGAAAATGGGTCAACAGAACCCTTTTGTCAAGGAGCTTCCTTGGCAGAGTCCTGACCTCCCACATTCCCAGACCCCACCGGCGAATTACCTTCAGAACCACGGTAGCGTAAGCCGGGAGATATCCATGCGGTGTGCGGAGATCCTTCACTTGCCCTCCTGTCTCCCATTCCTGGAAGAAAGGCTGAAACCATCCCTTACAGGAGAATACCCACGGAGGAGCCCTCTCTTTCCAGAGGTCTGCAATATTGATCTTAATGAAGGTATTCACAAGGAATACCACAGGGTTGACCATACCCAACCCTCCTAGTC
Source organism: Phyllobates terribilis (assembly GCF_046119375.1). Taxonomy (NCBI): domain Eukaryota; kingdom Metazoa; phylum Chordata; class Amphibia; order Anura; family Dendrobatidae; genus Phyllobates; species Phyllobates terribilis. The sequence continues at coordinate 158,160,278 of NW_027362768.1, read as the reverse complement.
TCCTCGTATGGTAAGTAACCTCCCTCTTGACCAGGTTCAGTCTATTCCCCCATAACAGTTGGAAGAACAAACTGTAGACCCGAGTCCAGAGAGGCTCCGGCAAGATGCACACACTGCCCAGATAGATCAGCAAAGGGAGCAGGTAAGTTTTGATCAGGTTTACCCTTTCCCTTAGGGTCAAAGACCAACCCTTCCATTGGTTCACCTTCTGAGTGGCGATCTCTAGCCTGCTGTCCCAATTTTGTTTGGGGTAATCCGCCTGGCCAAATTCGATGCCAAGAACTTTTGCAGAGACTTTGGGTTCTGGAAGGGTGTCCGGGAGATCAAAACCAGGATCTCCTCCTCCCAGCCAGAGACTCTCACACTTATCCCGGTTGATCTTAGACCCGGATGCCTCCGAGTAGCGATTTACCTCTGACATCAGCCATTCTGCCTCCCCATCAGAGGAAACAAAAACGCTGACATCATCGGCATACGCCACCACTCTCAGAGTGCCTTCCGGTGCTGCCCGGTCCATCCCGATCCCAGCCAACGGTCCACGCTCCACCCTCCTAAGAAGTGGGTCAATCGCAAACACGTACAGTAGCGGGCTCAAGGGACAACCCTGGCGAACACCACACCCAACCTCAAAAGAGCTGCCAATCCAACCGTTCACAAGCGGGAAACTCTCTGCCCCAGCGTACAAGGTCTTAAGCCAATCAACGAACCCCCCCGGCAGGCCATACCTCAGAAGGACAGACCAGAGGTACTCATGATTAACCCGATCAAACGCTTTTGCCTGGTCCAATGACAGCATGTACCCCTTCCAGTGACCAGCCCTACCCTGCTCCACCACCTCTCGGACACAGAGTACAGCACTAATTGTACTGCGGCCCGGAACACAGCAATGCTGGGCCCCCGAAAGGAGTTGGGGTGCAAGTTTCACCAGCCGATTAAACAGCACCTTAGCCAAAACCTTCCTGTCTGCATTGAGAAGCGCTATGGGACGCCAATTCTCAATGCAAGATGGGTCCTTACCCTTTGACAAGATGATCAGGGCAGACCTCCTCATTGACTTTGGCAGAGTGCCCGAGGAAAGACACTCATTGAATACCTCAGTCAAGAGGGGAACCAAGGCGTCCTTAAAGGTCTTATAGAATTCAGATGTTAAGCCATCTGGACCGGGAGATTTCTTTAGGGCAAGCCCTTCAATCGCCAACTTAACTTCCTCTTCCCTGATCATCTCTGTCAAAACGCCAAGAGAGGGATCTACCCCTGTTTCGGGGACGGCTTCAGCCAGAAAAGCCGACATCTCATCCCAATCCAGATCCCTCTTTCCCAAGAGGTGCGAGTAGAAGGATCTGACGACCTCCAGGATCCCTGATCTGGATCTTTTCAGGGACCCCGCAGTGTCAACCAGTCCTGTAACAACTTTACTATTCACTGACATCTTGCAGTTTCTGTAAAGGTCGGGCGAGCGGTACTTCCCGTAATCCCTCTCAAAAACCAAAGATGCGTGTCTATCATACTGACACCTCATTAGCAAAGATTTCACTCTGGAGATCTCCTCGCGGCTACCTCCAGTTGAGACAAGATGCTCGAGTTTCCTCCTCAGGCCCTGATACAGGCGGTACCTGTCCAGGCTCCTGAGGCTCGAGAGCTGGCGGAAGAATCTCGCCACCCTTTTCTTAAACATCTCCCACCACTCTGACTTACTACTACAAAGATCCAGTAAGGGTACCTGGCTCTGAAGAAAATCCTCAAAGGACTGTCTTATCTCCGCTTCTTCCAAGAGAGACGAATTGAGCCTCCAAAAGCCTCTTCCCATCCAGGGGGTCTCTGTAACATTCAGGGAAAACAGAATCAAACAGTGATCGGAGAACTCCACCTCAACAACAGACACTGCTGAAGAGACGGCTTCCTCCTTTAAATAAAACCTGTCTATCCTGGACCTACAGTTACCTCTATGATAGGTGAACCCCTCGTGGCCTGCGGTGTGCCGGATGTGGACATCCACCAGGCGAGCCTCACTAGCTATACTATTAAGGGCGACGCTATCATAAGTCAGCTTGTCTCTGGAACCTCCTCTATCCCGGGGCCTCGTGACAGTGTTGAAGTCCCCTCCAAAGACGACCTGCCGACTCGTAAAAAGGTAGGGCTTGATCCTCGTAAAGAGACACTTCCGGTCCCACTTAGATTGGGGACCATAGATGTTAATGAGCCAAAGCTCTTGTCCCTTCATGAGGACATCTAATATCAGGCACCTCCCCATTTCTAACTCAATAACCCGTCGGCATTCTACCGGTGCGGTAAAAAGGACCGCAACTCCGCTATACGGCTCGGCCGCAAGAGACCAATAGGAGGGCCCGAGTCTCCACTCCCTCTTAGCTATAAACACCTCTGCCATATTTGGCAGCCTGGTCTCTTGCAAAAAGAAAATGTCAGCTTCAACCCGGCTGAGAAAATCAAAGGCCGCAAATCTAGCCATATTTGACTTAATGCTGGCGACAATAATGGATGCCAGTGTCAACGGAGTGGGCACCGCCATCATTGGTGATTGAGTTAGATGGCTTTCTTCTTCCCACTCCCCTTATCCTCTGCCTCAGAGGAGGAATCCTTCCCCCTCTTTAATGATACAGATGTGTCCATTCCCACATTTTTCCTTCTTTTTTCGTCCTCGTCTCCGGACTCTGGGCCAGTCCCTCCCCCCAAGGACCTTGCATCCCCAGGAGAAGGAGACTCGGCGCCCCCTGTAAGCTCCGCCGGAGCCGGAACCTCACCCTCAGCCTCCTCTTCTGAGGAAGAGATGTTATCAAGGGCTTGGAACCGGTTAGAAAAACCAACTAGAGGGGAGTCAGTTTTACCTTCCTTAGGTACCTTGGTCAGAGCGGGAGAAGATGTTTTATCTCCCTTCTTTCTCTTCTTTTTGGTGCCGAGCTTACGCTTGTTCTCTAGCCACCGCTTATTATCCTCATCCATACTTTCATAATGGGAGGATTCTGAGGCAGAGGCAGTTTCCTCCCTGTGGATCCTCCTGACCTCCTCATCCAACTCATCATCCCTCGGGGCCTCAGCAGCAAGACTGGCATCCAGGACAGGGGCTGCCCCGGTAGTCTGGGGATCGCCCCGCTCCCTCTCCTGTCTGCGCTTGTCTAGAAGCCTCAGCTGGGCAGGCGTCTTTTTATTGCTTTTCTTCCCTGGCCCCTCAGCTCCCCCACCCCTGCTAGTCCCCTCCCCAGCAGAATCGGCCTCACGGCTTTCTCCCACCGGGGTCTCGACTGCATTAGCGAAGGAGCGAGGACAACGGCTGAATGGGTGACCTAACTCACCACACAGGTGGCACCTAATCTCCACACAAGAGGCAGCAAGATGGCCGACACCCCCACACAACGCACATTTCTGCACAGTGCAGCTTGCACTGAAGTGTGTGGGGTCACCGCACCTGTGACAGAGCTTCGGTTGCCCCTGGTAGAAGACCAGGATACGATCCCTACCCAGGAAGGCAGACGATGGAATGTGGGCAACCGTACCACCTGAACGCTTAAGTTTTACCATAAACGTCCAGGCCCCTGACCAGATACCAAACTCGTCGCGGTTTTTCTTTGGCATCTCCACCACCTCTCCATACCGACCAAGCCACGTCATGATGTCATAGCAAGAAAGCGACTCGTTACGAGTCATCACGGTCACTTTCTTGATCTGGTTTTGGCGAGACACTGCCTGAACGGCAAAGTCTCGCCAGCCGGGCTCATTTTTTGCCAACTCATAATTCGCCCAGAAGAGCTCAAGCCCCTCCGGCCGAACAAAGCTGACATCAAACTCAGGCGTGGAATAGGGATGTATCAAGGCGTAGATGTCAATCGCCTTGAAGCCCATCCTCAGCAGGAGCTCCACAACTTTAGACCTTGGCGGACATGCATCACTGCCCCTCCACCGAAGACGGACCACATTCCTACGCACACTGCCTGGCCCGGCTGTTGGGAGGGACCACACTGTATCCCCCCCTTTTTGCTCTCGGAAGGCCCCGAGGCCAATGCTCTCTATCCAGAAGGATAGATCAACCTGTCGACCCTCTACCATTAGTGATCTCTCCCCCTTCTTTAGAGCCTCCAGAAGGCATGCCATCCCCAAAGCACGGAGACGAGGAGGATGCCCTATTTGCCCCGGAAGTGACACTGGCATAACTCTGGACAGGTGTTGCCACCCCCGGGGGGGCAACCGGACCAGTGACCACATCAGCCCCAACAGCATCACCATTACCCACCTCCATCTCACCCTCCACCAAACCAGCAACCACACCACTAGACAATGAATTAGCCTCATTCACCCCTCACCACCACATTCATTCCTGCTGGACCAGTAACAATGGCAGATGACATTTTGACCTCCGCATCAGGCACAAGGGGCTCAGTCACCTCCATAGAACTGGAGACGACCTCACCCCTGGTCTTATGTGTGCCCTCCACATCATTGGTCGGTAATTTCCGCTGTTTGGCATCGGTATAATGTGCCGCTGATCTTTAGCTGCTGTTAGGCGCCGCTGATCTTTAGCATCAGGATCTTCCGGACCAGCGACGCCAACACAAAATAGCACTTTGGTGGGAGGACCGGAACGCTCAGCCCCGACAGCCCCCTCACACTGCCGCCGCTTCTCAACTAAGTGAACAGCGGCAACAGCATTCAGAGGTGCCGAGGCTACCGGAGCTGCCCCCGACACCGGGCTGCTCCCCCCTCCCACTGAGGAGCGCACCACAGCATCGTGGCCTGATGGAACGCCTGCCGCCGGGCCGCCCTCACTGTCCAGCCTCTCGGCTGATGCACCTCCTGCTACGTCCCCACTACTACAAGCAGAGACGGAGCTCTGCGCCTCACTACCGCGCTCTGTAATCTCCCCGCGCCTTTGCACCGGATCCACAGCAGAACCCGGGCTGGGCTGGGCAACGGTGCTTATACAGCGAGCTGAGCCTGCCGCCGACTCAGGGGGTACAGGGAGGGGAGCATATACGTATCTTACCGCTTCCTGCAGCTTTGGCTTGGTCTTCTTTGCCTTTTTGTGGCCCCCAGGTGCCTCTTCTGGTAGATCGCCACCAAGATGGAAGTTTTGGAGGCACACTGGGGACTCCAGGAGCTTAATCTCGGCCATTAGCGCCCCTCCCTGGCTGCTGCTGTCACTGTCCTCCCCAGAGCCGGCGGAACTGCGACCGGATGTCACTGTCGTCTGTCCTGCAGGGAGCTCGCTGCACGTGGCCTGCGGGTGACTTTGCAGGCTGCCAGGTGGGGCTTCCTGCTGGTCATCATCACTCTCATCATCCATCTGGCTCTCAGGCTGCAGCCCCATCTGCCTTTGCTCTCTGGTATCAGCCATTTCTCTGTAGCGGTCTTCATTTATTAGTTTTTCTTTGAATGGACCACTCTGCTCTCTGATGGTGGCTTTCCTTATTTCCAGCAGGTGAATCTCACTGGTGAGCCTCTTTACTTCAGCCTGGAGCATGGCCTTCCTTGGTTTGGAGGCCCCTGCAGCTTTTGCGTTTGTGCAGCGCAGCTCCTCCTGGAGCCTCCTGATGAGCTTACTGGCATCTTCATACTCACGGAGGTGGATCATGACCCGGGAGGCATAGGTGGACACAGACTCCCGGGGTCCCTGCAGCACCCAACCCCCCTCAGGGAGGTCGGCCTCACCTCCATGAGCACTCAGCTTTCCTCCGGAAGGAGCGCCATCATGCACGCCGCTGTCAGGCTTTTCCTCCATGCTGGAAGCCTTGCGGCTTCTAGGGGTCTCCACAATCCCGGGGGGAGTAGGAGCCACATTGCTGCGACTCCTGGTGCAGCGTCTCACCCCCGAGTCCTCTGATGTGCAGGCCGGTTGCTGGTTTCTTCTGCCCCCCGCCGGCCTGGTTCGGGAAGCAGAAGCCTGGGACTTGGCTCCTTCACTCATCCCAGAAACCCGCTCTCTCTCTGGGAAAGAGAGAGAGCAGGTCCCCAGGTGGAGAGGTGTTGGTTTCTCAGAGATCAGGAGCTCACAGCAGGATCTGCAGCCACCACACCAGTAATCAGCACACTGACTAGCAGCTGATCAGAGCTGCACCCAGTATGCTGCTGGTGCAGTCACTGTGCACATACATTACATTACTGATCCTGTACTGATCCTGAGTTACATCCTGTATTATCCCCCAGAGCTGCACTCACTATTCTGCTGGTGTAGTCACTGTGTACATACATTACATTACTGATCCTGAGTTACATCCTGTATTATCCCCCAGAGCTGCACTCACTATTCTGCTGGTGTAGTCACTGTGTACATACATTACATTACTGATCCTGTACTGATCCTGAGTTACATCCTGTATTATCCCACAGAGCTGCACTCACTATTCTGCTGGTGCAGTCACTGTGTATATACATTACATTACTGATCCTGAGTTACATCCTGTAGATCTTTTATTATAAAAATGAAAAACATAACAATAATAATAACAGAAACATAACAAAATTAATAACCAGAAAATAAACAATGTAATGAAACTGGTCCAGCCGCTCCCTCTCTCCTCACACACATATTATACATATATACACAATAATAACTACCTACACCATGACATCTGGTCCGGTTACCAAACAAATAATAACAATATAATAAACAATAACCGACAAATTATATACAAACTAATATATACATTCTTTTTTTTTTTTTTTTTAAATAAAATAAATACTAACTATACAAATATATACAAGACAAAACAAAACCCCCCACACTCGAGCCCACCAGTCCCTCCCTGGCACTGACCTGAGAGCTGGTCCTGCGCCTCATGCCTCAGTCCATGTCCAACGTCCATAGGACAGATCAGGCAGTGCCAGTTTTTCACCCAAATAACCAGTGTCCCACAAGATGAACCCACCTCCCCCCTTTTCCCACCACCCAACCTAACACCTACACCCAAACCCATATATACAATATATACAGAAACAAACAATACAATAACAAACAATACAATAACCACAACTAACAAAGCCCAAGTTCGGCGCCTGCAGCCCTACATCACTGTCTACTGATCAAAAACAAAAATCTATGGTGTCAGCAGCAGCCCACCACAAGGAGAGGAGATGACCAGACTAGGGCACACTAAAAGAAAAGCCCCTCCAGAGGAGAGCGGCCCTCCGTGTACCCAGTCTCTCATACTCCAGAGAACGCACCTTCACCAGGTCACCGAGTATGGTCCTAAACACATCGTCCACTGGGAGGATTTTCCGCTGCGTCGATACTAAGCACTGTGCGTTCCACGTGTGATACCTAACCACTGCGCTAACTAGAAATAAGGTGCAGTGGTCCCGACCACCCAGGTCCCCGAATGCTCCATAGGCCCATTCCGCATAAGAGAGACAGGCCAGCCGGGGCCAGCCAATGGAGGCGCCCACCCTGTTGTACACCTCTGTGTTAAAGGGACAATGAAGCAGGAAGTGGTCCATGCTTTCAAGCATGGTACCACAATGCTCCCGAGGACAGTTCCTGTCCTCAGAGCTCCTACACTTCAGATTCTCCCTCACACACAGTTTCCCATGGAAGCAGCGCCTTGCCAAGTCCCAAACCTTCGAGGGGATCCTGATAGAATTCAAAAGATGCAGCCCCACCCCAAGATCCCGACTTGGGCAAACCCTGAGCGCCAGAGGCCTCTGAAAATGGGTCAACAGAACCCTTTTGTCAAGGAGCTTCCTTGGCAGAGTCCTGACCTCCCACATTCCCAGACCCCACCGGCGAATTACCTTCAGAACCACGGTAGCGTAAGTCGGGAGATGTCCATGCGGTGTGCGGAGATCCTTCACTTGCCCTCCTGTCTCCCATTCCTGGAAGAAAGGCTGAAACCATCCCTTACAGGAGAATACCCATGGAGGAGCCCTCTCTTTCCAGAGGTCTGCAATATTGATCTTAATGAAGGTATTCGCAAGGAATACCACAGGGTTGACCTTACCCAACCCTCCTAGTCTCCTCGTATGGTAAGTAACCTCCCTTTTGACCATGTTCAGTCTATTCCCCCATAACAGTTGGAAGAACAAACTGTAGACCCGACTCCAGAGAGGCTCTGGCAAGATGCACACACTGCCCAGATAGATCAGCAAAGGGAGCAGGTAAGTTTTGATCAGGTTTACCCTTTCCCTTAGGGTCAAAGACCAACCCTTCCATTGGTTCACCTTCTGAGTGGCGATCTCTAGCCTGCTGTCCCAATTTTGTTTGGGGTAATCCCCCTGGCCAAATTCGATGCCAAGAACTTTTGCAGAGACTTTGGGTTCTGGAAGGGTGTCCGGGAGATCAAAACCAGGATCTCCTCCTCCCAGCCAGAGACTCTCACACTTATCCCGGTTGATCTTAGACCCGGATGCCTCCGAGTAGCGATTTACCTCTGACATCAGCCATTCTGCCTCCCCATCAGAGGAAGCAAAAACGGTGACGTCATCGGCATACACCACCACTCTCAGAGTGGCTTCCAGTGCTGCCCGGTCCATCCCGATCCCAGCCTACGGTCCACGCTCCACCCTCCTAAGAAGTGGGTCAATCGCAAACACATACAGTAGCGGGCTCAAGGGACAACCCTGGCGAACACCACACCCAACCTCAAAAGAGTTGCCAATCCAACCGTTCACAAGAGGGAAACTCTCTGCCCCAGCGTACAAGGTCTTAAGCCAATCAACAAACCCCCCAGCAGGCCATACCTCAGAAGGACAGACCAGAGGTACTCATGATTAACCCAATCAAACTTTTTAGCCTGGTCCAATGACAGCATGTACCCCTTCCAGTGACCAGTCCTACCCTGCTCCACCGCCTCTCGGACACAGAGTACAGCACTAATTGTACGGCGGCCCGGAACAGAGCAATGCTGGGCTCCCGAAAGGAGCCGGGGCGCAAATTTCACCAGCCGATTAAACAGAACCTTTGCCAAAACCTTCCTGTCTGCATTGAGAAGAACTATGGGACGCCAATTCTCAATGCAAGAGGAGTCCTTACCCTTTGACAAGATGATCAGGTCAGACCTCCTCATTGACTTTGGCAGAGTGCCCGAGGAAAGACACTCATTGAATACCTCAGTCAAGAGGGGAACCAAGGCGTCCTTAAAGGTCTTATAGAATTCAGATGTTAAGCCATCTAGACCGGGAGATTTCTTAAGGGCAAGCCCTTCAATCGCCAACTTAACTTCCTCTTCCCTGATCATCTCTGTCAAAACGCCAAGAGAGGGATCTACCCCTGGTTCGGGGACGGATTCAGCCAGAAAAGCCGACATCTCATCCCAATCCAGATCCCTCTTCCCCAAGAGGTGCGAGTAGAAGGATCTAACAGCCTCCAGGATCCCTGATCTGGATCTTTTCAGGGACCCCGCAGTGTCAACCAGTCCTGTAACAACTTTACTATTCACTGACATCTTGCAGTTTCTGTAAGGGTCGGGCGAGCGGTACTTCCCATAATCCCTCTCAAAAACCAAAGATGCGTGTCTATCATACTGACACCCCATTAGCAAAGATTTCACTCAGGAGATCTCCTCATGGCTACCTCCAGTTGAGACAAGATGCTCGAGTTTCCTCCTCAGGCCCTGATACAGGCGGTACCTGTCCAGGCTCCTGAGGCTCGAGAGCTGGCGGAAGAATCTCGCCACCCTTTTCTTGAACATCTCTCACCACTCTGACTTACTACTACAAAGATCCAGTAAGGGTACCTGGCTCTGAAGAAAATCCTCAAAGGACTGTCTTATCTCCGCTTCTTCCAAGAGAGACGAATTGAGCCTCAAAAAGCCTCTTCCCATCCGGGGAGTCTCTGTAACATTCAGAGAAAACAAAATCAAACAGTGATCGGAGAACTCCACCTCAACAACAGATACTGCTGAAGAGACGGCTTCCTCCTTTAAATAAAACCTGTCTATCCTGGACCTACAGTTACCTCTATGATAGGCGAATCCCTCGTGGCCTGGGGTGTGCCGGATGTGGACATCCACCAGGCGAGCCTCACTAGCTATACTATTAAGGGCGACGCCATCATAAGTCAGCTTGTCTCTGGAACCTCCTCTATCCCGGGGCCTCGTGACAGTGTTGAAGTCCCCTCCAAAGACGACCTGCCAACTCGTAAAAAGGTAGGGCTTGATCCTCATAAAGAGACACTTCCGGTCCCACTTAGGTTGGGGACCATAGATGTTAATGAGCCGGAGCTCTTGTCCCTTCATGAGGACATCTAATATCAGGCACCTCCCCATTTCTAACTCAATAACCCGTCGGCATTCTACCGGTGCGGTAAAAAGAACCGCCACTCCGCTATACGGCTCGGCCGCAAGAGACCAATAGGAGGGCCCGTGTCTCCACTCCCTCTTAGCGATAAACACCTCTGCCATATTTGGCAGCCTCGTCTCTTGCAAAAAGAAAATGTCAGCTTCAACCCGGCTGAGAAAATCAAAGGCCGCAAATCTAGCCATATTTGACTTAATGCTGGCGACATTAATGGATGCCAGTGTCAACGGAGTGGGCACCGCCATCATTGGTGATTGAGTTAGATGGCTTTCTTCTTCCCACTCCCCTTATCCTCTGCCTCAGAGGAGGAATCCTTCCCCCTCTTTAATGATACAGATGTGTCCATTCCCACATTTTTCCTTCTTTTTTCGTCCTCGTCTCCGGACTCTGGGCCAGTCCCTCCCCCCAAGGACCTTGCATCCCCAGGAGAAGGAGACTCGGCGCCCCCTGTAAGCTCCGCCGGAGCCGGAACCTCACCCTCAGCCTCCTCTTCTGAGGAAGAGATGTTATCAAGGGCTTGGAACCGGTTAGAAAAACCAACTAGAGGGGAGTCAGTTTTACCTTCCTTAGGTACCTTGGTCAGAGCGGGAGAAGATGTTTTATCTCCCTTCTTTCTCTTCTTTTTGGTGCCGAGCTTACGCTTGTTCTCTAGCCACCGCTTATTATCCTCATTCATACTTTCATAATGGGAGGATTCTGAGGCAGAGGCGGTTTCCTCCCTGTGGATCCTCCTGACCTCCTCATCCAACTCATCATCCTTCGGGGCCTCAGCAGCAACACTGGCATCCAGGACAGGGGCCACCCCAGTATCCTGTGGCTCGCCTTGCTCCCTCTCCTGTCTGCGCTTGTCTAGACACCTCAGCTGGGCAGGCGTCTTTTTATTGCTTTTCTTCCCTGGCCCCTTAGCTCCCCCACCCCTGCTAGTCCCCTCCCCAGCAGAATCGGCCTCACGGCTTTCTCCCACCGGGGTCTCGACTGCATTAGCGAAGGAGCGAGGACAACGGCTGAATGGGTGACCTAACTCACCACACAGGTGGCACCTAATCTCCACACAAGAGGCAGCAAGATGGCCGACACCCCCACACAACGCACATTTCTGCACAGTGCAGCTTGCACTGAAGTGTGTGGGGTCGCCGCACCTGTGACAGAGCTTCAGTTGCCCCTGGTAGAAGACCAGGATACGATCCCTACCCAGGAAGGCAGATGATGGAATGTGGGCAACCGTACCACCTGAATGCTTAAGTTTTACCATAAACGTCCAGGCCCCTGACCATATACCAAACTCGTCGCGTTTTTTTTTTGGCATCTCCACCACCTCTCCATACCGACGAAGCCACGTCATGATGTCATAACAAGAAAGTGACTCGTTAAGAGTCATCACGGTCACTTTCTTGATTTGGTTTTGGCGAGACACTGCCTGAACGGCAAAGTCTTGCCAACCGGGCTCATTTTTTGCCAACTCATAATTCGTCCAGAAGAGCTCAAGCCCCTCCGGCCGAACAAAGCTGACATCAAATTCAGGCATGGAATAGGGATGTATCAAGGCGTAGATGTCAATGGCCTTGAAGCCCATCCTCAGCAGGAGCTCCACAACTTTAGACCTTGGAGGACATGCATCACTGCCCCTCCACCGAAGACAGACCACATTCCTACGCACACTACCTGGCCCGGCTGTTGGGAGGGACCAAACTGTATCCCCCCCTTTTTGCTCTCGGAAGGCCCCGAGCCCATGCCTCTCTATCCAGAAGGATAGATCAACCTCTCGACCCTCTACCATTAGTGATCTCTCCCCCTTCTTTAGAGCCTCCAGAAGGCACTGTTGCAACATGCCGTCCCCAAAGCCCGGAGACGAGGAGGAGGAGGATGCCCTGTTTGCCCCGGAGGTGACACTGGCATAACTCTGGACAGGAATTGCCACCACCGGGGGGGGCTACCGGACCAGTGACTACATCAGCCCCATTACCCACCTCCATCTCACCCTCCACCAAACCAGCAACCACACCACTAGACAATGAATTAGCCTCATTCACACCCACCACCACATTCATTCCTGCTGGACCAGTAAAAATGGTGGATGACATTTTGACTTCCGCATCATCAGGCACAAGGGGCTCAGTCACCTCCATAGAACTGGAGGCGACCTCACCCCTGGTCTTATGTGTGCCCTCCACATCATCAGTCGGTAATTTCTGTTAAGCATTCGGTACAATGCGCCGCTGATCTTTAGCTGCTGTGAGGCGCCGCTGATCTTTAGCATCAGGATCTTCCGGACCAGTGACGCCAACACAAAATAGCACTTTTGTGGGAGGACCGGAACGCTCAGCCCCGACAGCCCCCTCACACTGCTGCCGCTTCTCAACTAAGTGATCAGCGGCAACAGCATTCAGAGGCGCCGAGGCTACCGGACCTGCCCCCGACACCGGGCCGCTCCCACCTCCCACTGAGGAGCGCACCACAGCATCGTGGCCTGACCGAACGCCCGCCGCCGGGCCGCCCTCACTGTCCAGCCTCTCGGCTGATGCACCTCCTGCTGCGTCCCCGCTACTACAAGCAGAGACGGAGCTCTGCGCCTCACTACCACGTTGTGCAATCTCCCCGCGCCTTTGCACCGGATCCACAGCAGAACCCAGGCTGGGCTGGGCAACGGGCCTTATACAGCGAGCTGAGCCTGCCGCCGACTCAGGGGGTACAGGAAGGGGGGCATAGACATAGCTTACCGCTTGCTGCAGCTTTGGCTTGATCATCTTAGCCCTTCTGTGGCCCCCAGGTGCCTCTTCTGGTAAATCGTCACCAAGATGGAAGTTTTGGATGCACACTGGGGACTCCAGGAGCTTTATTTCCGCCATTAGCGCCCCTCCCTGGCCGCTGCTGTCACTGTCCTCCCCAGAGCCGGCAGAACTGCGACCGGATGTCACTGTCGCCTGTCCTGCAGTGACTTTGCAGGCTGCCAGGTGGGGCTTCCTGCTGGTCATCATCACTCTCATCATCCACCTGGCTCTCAGGCTGCAGCCCCATCTGCCTTTGCTCTCTGGTATCAGCCATTTCTCTGAAGCGGTCTTCATTTATCAGCTTTTCCTTGAATGGACCACTCTGCTCTCTGATGGTGGCTTTTCTTAGTTCCAGCACATTAATTTCAGATGTTAGCCTCTTTACTTCGGCTTGGAGTTTAGCCTTCATCTGTTTGGAGGCACCTGCAGCTTTGGCGCTTGTACAGCGCAGCTCCTCCCGAAGTCTCCTGACGAGCTTACTCGCATCTTCATACTCACGGATGTGGATCATGACTCGGGAGGCATAGGTGGACACAGACTCCCGGGGTCTCTGCAGCCCCCAACCCCCCTCAGTGAGGTCGGCCTCACCTCCGTGAGCACTCAGCTTTACTCCGGAAGGAGCGCCATCATGCACGCCGCTTTCAGGCTTTACCTCCATGCTGGAAGCCTTGCGGCTTCTGGGAGTCTCCACAGTCCCGGGGGGAGTAGGAGCCACATTGCTTCGACTCCTGGTGGAGCGTCTCACCCCCGAGTCCTCCGATGTGCAGGCCGGTTGCTGGTTTCTCCTGCCCCCCGCCGGCCTGGTTCAGGAAGCAGAAGCCTGGGACTCGGCTCCATCACTCATCCCAGGAAACACACTCCCTCCCTGGGTAGGAGAGAGAGCAGATCCCCAGGTGGAGAGGTGTTGGTTCTCAGGAGAGCTGGAGCACACAGCAGAATCTGCAGCCACCACACTCACAATCACCACAGTGAGCAACAGCTGATCAGGGCTGCAATCACTATTCTGCTGGTGCAGTCACTGTGTACATACATTACATTACTGATCCTGTAATGATCCTGAGTTACCTCCTGTATTATACTTCAGAGCTGCACTCACTATTCTGCTGGTGCAGTCACTGTGTACATACATTACATTACTGATCCTGTAATGATCCTGAGTTACCCCCTGTATTATGCTCCAGAGCTGCACTCACTATTCTATTCTAAATGGTTACATTGAGAACTAGACAGATTTTTCGCTTACCATCTTTACAAAAAAACATAATCATTTTTATCCAAAACCACCCCACAATCCTCAGTGTTACCTTTCTCAGGTCTGTGAGCCCGTACTCTACGGCGGCAGTGAGAACTTCCAATGCCTGCAGAAGAAAAAGGGTTAGTAAATATGTGATGATTGATATGACCGAATGAGCACAGAGCGCCGGCGAGTGAACTACTGTCCTATTGTCTTCTGTGAGTTATGTGATTATCCTAACCTAAGTGTGTGACCACATCGGTCTTATATATGGACTTGTCAGGTCTATTGGTAGCATCCCCCTAATATTATTAATGTGGTGAAATAGAGCCCCCTTTATCTCCATATTATGTAGCATGCCTTATGGACAGGGTTTGTAGAAAGTGGACAACCCCTTTAAACATAGCGCTGGACTTGCTTTTTGCTGTTATTAGACAATATTCTCCTTCAGGAGTCACATGACAAGTCCCCGGATATTATGTAATAACCCATATGGTCTCCTGTCGGACCACCCGGATTTGTACTGTAGAATGGAGTAATGTTCCCTATGTACAATGCCTTGTGTAACTTTTATTTTTAGTGCAATTTTGCAATGTCCGTCAGACGATGACACAGATGTCTGCGACACACAACTTCCCGAAAAATCGATATCAGACCTGGGGTCATCGGTATCTACAAAGTGACAGCCAACCAACATGGCCACTTCCCAGGTCCCCCCCCCCACTACCCCCGTTACAAAGTTGTCACCCAGCTTTAGTTCTGCTTGTAGGAAATATGTGATGCCGGCCATATTGTTACTCACCCATCTTTCCTAGAAACGGATGAAGGCTGGAGGACATTTGTAAGAACCAGAGAGGAAGAATTGAGAAATTATAGGAGGTGCAGCTACCGGGCCGATATAAATCCCCCCACCGTCATTGACCCTGTTTTGTCTCTTGATTTCATAAGCGACTGGACGAGTAGAAGTGCAGAAATAGGAAGAAATAATTCAACGCCGGTTATTGCAGCCACTTCCTGCACTATTGCAACACGAAGAGGACACACGTCCAGGCGCCCACCACGCAAGGGAATAAACACAGGTCACCGCACGGAGAAAGGATGTCACAACTGAAAATACAAAGGATTTTTCATCTTATCATTTATAATCTGTGTTCTCCCTTTATTCTGTGGTCTGCAGCATTACATGGGAGGGAGCTAGAAGTCTGTTCATCCTGAGCCTCCTGATTCTTCCACATTCACCAATCAAACGCACAATGATCCAGACAATTTTTTATTGGATAGTTACATGCCAGATTGAAGAGTCAAAGGTCATCATATGCTGGAAGTACTGTGCAATGCAGCCACCATGGTACAGATCTCATAGGCTGTATGTGCCCTCCGCACCACCTGGCCCCAGGAGGAACAAATACCCATAAGGGTGGGGAGTGAAAGAAGTTAAAGAATGAAAAGTTCTGCAACTTTGCAATTTTTCAGTATTTTTTATGATGTCTCCTTGATGTCCTGATCAGGGGAGTAAGTATTATAGGTGCAGGGGATGCAATTGCACTCGGGCCCTGCAGCCTAAAGGAGCCCAAAAGATCCCTATGGCCTATATGAAAAGACTTTTACAATTAAAGACCCATGATAGTTGGGGACCCTGGTAGGGATTTTGTATTGGGGCCCACAAGCTTCAAGTTACACCACTGGTCCTAGAATCACAGAATGTTAGAGTTGGAAGGGACCTCCAGGGTCCTCGTGTCCACCCCCCTGCTCAATGAAGGAGTCACTAAACCATCTCAGACAGATATCTGTCCAGCCTCTGAAGACTTACATTGAAGGAGAACTCACCACCTCTCGTGGTCGCCTGTTCCACTCATTAATCACCCTCACTGTCAAACGCATTTCTAATATCTAATCTGTATCTTCTCCCTTTCAGTTTCATTCCATTGCTTTGTGATTCCATGTGCAAATGAGAATAAGGATGATCCCTCTTCACTGTGACATCCCTTCAGATATTTGTAGAAAGCTATTAAGTCTCCTCTCAGTCTTCTTTTTAACAAGATAAATATTTCCAGATCCTTTAACCGTTCCTCGTAGGACATAGTTTGCAGTCCGCTCACCATCCTGGTAGCTCTTCTCTGAACTTGTTCCAGTTTTTCAATGTATTTTTTAAAATGTGGTGCCCAGAACTGGACACAGTATTCCAGATAAGGCCCGACCAGGGAGGAGTAGAGGAGGATAATTACGTGACCTAGACTCTATGCTTCTCTTAATACATCCCAGAACTGTGTTTGCCTTTTTTGCAGCTGCATCACACTGTTGACTCATGTGCAGTCTGTGATCTATTAGTATACCCACGTCTTTTTCACACATGCGGTTGCTTAGTTATATTCCTCCCATTCTGTAGATGTCATTTTCGTTTTTCTTGCCCAGATGTAGAATGTTGAATTTCTCCCTGTTAAATACCATTCTATTAGTCGCTGCCCAGTGTTCAAGCTTATCTAGATCGTTCTGAATCATTTCTCTGTCTTCTCTAGGGTTAGCTGTCCCTCCTAGCTTTGCATCATCTGCAAATTTGATTAGTTTACCTTCAGTTCCCTTATCTAGATCATTTATAAAAATGTTGAACAACACTGAGGCCAGGACAGAGCCTTGTGGTACCCCACTTTAAACACTCTTCCAATTGGATGTGCAACCATTTATTACCACTCTTTGAGTACGATCACTGAGCCAGTTATGAATCCACCAACCGTAGCCTTGTCAATTTCATACTTGGTCATTTCTTCAATAAGGATAGTATGAGATAATTTATCAAATGTTTTGCTGAAGTCGAGATATACTATATCTACTGTATTTCCCTGATCCACCCAGTCAGTGATTCCGTCATAGAAGGAAATTAAGATTAGTCTGGAATGACTTGTTTGCTACAAACCCATGCTGTCTCTGGTTAATTACTGTATTCTTACCCAAGTACTTACATACATGCTGTTTAATAATTTGTTCAAAGATCTTTCCTGGTACAGAAGTGAGGCTCACTGGCTTGTAATTTCCTGGCTCCATCTTCTTTCCTTTTTTGAAGATAGAAATCCCAGAAGATTGGAGAAGGGCTTTCTCCAGGAATTTTCAAAGATTCTGGCTAGCAGTTCTGCAATTTCCTCTGCTATATCTTTCAGAACCATAGGATGTAATTCATCTGGACCAGGAGATTTAAATTAGCTAAGCGTTCCCTCACCCCTGATCAATCCCTGTGTGCACAGCAGAGGGCTGGTTACAGTGTATCAGTGAGATGTCTCTGGCACAGTCAGATGCATTCTATTAAGGTCTATATCCCCTCCGCACCCTGATCCGCCTGATCCGGATACTCACTATCACACTGTTCAGCGTCACACTGTTGGTGTAGATGAACTCTATGACTGCCAGGAAGACCTCAGGCTGCACGTCTGCCAACACGAAGGGGACCTGCATCTCCTGGGGGGTCTGCGCTGCCTGCAGCTGGTGGCTGAACATTCTGTGGAAGACTTTACAGCGACACATCAGGATACAGCGATGAGCGTGGACCACCTGCCGCTGCTTCCCCACCACGAACGAGACGTCACTAGAAAACAAGATCCAACAGCGGCTTATAAGACTGAGCAAATGTCAAGACACTGTATCTAATCCAGTCATTTGTGATACTGTCTGCTGAGCTGCTGTATCTAATGCTATCATGTGTGATACTGTGAGCTGAGCAGCTCTATCCAATCCTGTGTGCTGAGCTGCTGTATCTAATCCTATTATGTGTGATACTGTTTGTAAAACCATTGTATCTAATTGTATTCTATATAGTACTGTCTACTGAGATGCTGTATCTAATCCCATCATGTGCGATACTGCCTCATGAGCCCCTTTTCTATAATGTGGGGAGAGGTAACTCCAGAAGAGAAAAGAATCAACAGCGCTGGGGTCCTGGGTTCAAATCCCACCAAGGACAACATTTGCAAGGAGTTTGTATGTTCTCCCCATGTTTTCTGGGTTTCCTCTGAATTCTCCGGTTTCCTCCCACACTCCAAAGACATACTGATAGGGAATGTAGATTGTGATCCCCAATGGGGACAGCGCCCATAATGTCTGTAAAGCGCTGTGGAATATGTTAGCACTATATAAAAATAAAGATTGACCCCCACCTACAAGATGCCCCCTTCTACAAGACACCCCAGGGGGTGACCTTCACCTACAAGATGCCCCAGGGGATGACCCTCACCTAGCAGATGCCCCAGGGGGTGAACCTGCACGGACAGGCCCGAAGTTAATAATTCTTCGCACAGGTCACCGCTGCAGATACAATATTATCAACGGATTATTAAATATTAACAGAAATGTTCCAGGCAGAGCGATTCACTGATGGCGGCAGTGATGGATCATTCTTGTGCACACGGGAGTATCAGCTCCTGAGCTCATCAGGTAGAGAACAGTATGTTTTAAGTTTATAAGAGACAGCCGCAGCGCCCCCCATAAGAGCGTCAGCCTCAGCAACTCCTACAAGAGCGACAGCCCCGGTGCCCCCCACAAGAGCGACAGCCTCAGCAACTCCTACAAGAGCAACAGCCCCGGCGCCCCCCACAAGAGCGACAGCCGCAGCGCCCCCAACAGCAGCGACAGCAGCAGCGCCCCCAACAGCAGCGACAGCCGCGGCGCCGCCACCAGCAGCGACAGCCGCAGCGCCGCCAATAGCAGAGACAGCCATAGCGCCCCCAACAGCAGCGACAGCCCCACCAGCAGCGACAGCCGCAGCGCCAATAGCAGAGACAGCCATAGCGCCCCCAACAGTAGCGACAGACGAAGCGCCCCCCACAAGAGCGACAGCACCGGCGCCCCCCACAAGAGCGACAGCCCCGGCGCCCCCCACAAGAGCGACAGCCCCAGCGCCCCCAACAGCAGCGACAGCCGCAGCGCCCCCAACAGCAGCGACAGAAGCGGCGCCCCCAACAGCAGCGACAGCCGCAGCACCGCCAATAGCAGAGACAGCCATAGCGCCCCCAACAGTAGCGACAGACGAAGCGCCCCCCACAAGAGCGACAGCACCGGCGCCCCCCACATGAGCGACAGCCCCGGCGCCCCCCACATGAGCGACAGCCCCGGCGCCCCCCACATGAGCGACAGCCCTGGCGCCCCCCACAGCGGCGACAGCCCCGTTGCCCCCCACAAGAGCGACAGCCGCGGCGCCCCCAACAGCGGCAACAGCCCCGTTGCCCCCCACAAGAGCGACAGCCACGGCGCCCCCAACAGCAGCGACAGCCGCAGCGCCCCCAACAGCAGCGACAGAAGCGGCGCCCCCAACAGCAGCGACAGCCGCAGCACCGCCAATAGCAGAGACAGCCATAGCGCCCCCAACAGTAGCGACAGACGAAGCGCCCCCCACAAGAGCGACAGCACCGGCGCCCCCCACATGAGCGACAGCCCCGGCGCCCCCCACATGAGCGACAGCCCCGGCGCCCCCCACAAGAGCGACAGCCCCGGCGCCCCCCACAGCGGCGACAGCCCCGTTGCCCCCCACAAGAGCGACAGCCGCGGCGCCCCCAACAGCGGCAACAGCCCCGTTGCCCCCCACAAGAGCGACAGCCACGGCACCCCCAACAGCAGCGACAGCCGCGGCGCCCCCAACAGCAGCGACAGCCGCGGCGCCCCCAACAGCAGCGACAGCCGCGGCGCCCCCAACAGCAGCGACAGCCGCGGCGCCCCCAACAGCAGCAACAGCCGCGGGGCCCCCAACAGCAGCGACAGCCGTAGCACCCCCCAGAGGAGCGACAACCGCAGCGCCCCCAACAGCACAGACTGCCATGGGGCTCCTACACAGCAGCGACAGTAACCCTCTAAATAAAGTGGCCCCCCATAACATTTTGGTCTCGGACCCCCCTCTCCAGTTCATGTAATTCACATGTGCCTATTTTGGGCACAAGGTTCCTGCCTGCGCCATATGTATCCAGCACACACCCCTATGAGATATATTTAGCGGCGGCCGCCATTGTATTGTGTGGGATGTGATTGTGGCAGACAATGACACAACATCTGCGTCACACCACAAACCGTCCCTCCATCATGTTTACCTCACGCCCGCGCTCCACACCGACAACTTCCTGCAGTCGCAGCAAAATTTCACTTGCTGCAACGTGTAGGAAGATGAAAGTCAGCGACCGAAGAAACAGGGGGCGGCCAGAAAATACCCGACCGTCACGTGTGATCCCGCCGAAGCCACCGTCCCCGCTCTCGTACTGATGCCACGTGTTCGGCCACTCAGGAGTATCCCATTCTAGAAAAGCTGGGTTGTGCTGGTTGTCAGAACTTTGTGGGAAAAGTGCCACAAAAAAAAAAGAAGAGCCCTCCTGTTTAACCCCTGCAGTGCCGCCCCGCACAGAGGACCCTGCTGACGTGCTGCACTTTCACTGTGACCACAACTGGGTCTTTCCACCTCTCAAGCAACTCTGAAGAGAAATAGACACAGCGCCAAAACCTCAGCGACAAGAGGCGATTAACCCTATCCTTACCAGAGTTACTAGTGAACACTCTCTGGGCAAACCCCAGCAGCACAGAGTATTTCAGTAGAGAAGTGGGAAGTCAGAGTTTGAGAAATTGAATAGAAGGCTCAAGGTCCCCAGCAGCACAGAGATTTTCAGGAAAGCACAGACTACCTGGTACTTTAAGGATTAGTGCAAGATTAGGAAAAGTGGGCACTTTTTTTTTTTTTTGCAGAAACATTGCTGCTCTTGGCCACAGGACACCTGAGGGCACAGAGGACCCTTCCTACCAATACGGGGTGCCCCCTCTGTGGCCATAGCCCTGTATCTGCTGCCAGGATGCCCTCTGCTGTGGAGACCAGTGGGTGGTGCCACCTCCCTTCTGCCCTCCTGTGTGGCAGCAGTGCCCCCTCCATAGCTGCACACAGAGCTGCCAGTGAGGGTGGCCTGCACTGCCCACACAGGGGCCCCAGTCTCAGCTACTCAGCCTGGCAGGGCCACTTACCTGAACTGTTCATTGTTAATGAGGCCCCTCAATGCAGCAGGGAGGGATGAAGTGTCCCCCTGCAGAAAGACCCCAACCTTCTCAGGAGGCTGTGACATAGCTGCACATGGAATCCCCCCACAGAGATCCCAGACACAGCCAGGAAATGCCTGATGTGGAGGCTGGAAGGAAAGTCTGGGCGGACACAGGCTGCAGCCAGAGCAGAGAGAGTCCAGCTCAGCCAGTGTATCTAATCCTATCCTGTGTGATACTGTCTGCTCAGCCAGTGTATTCAATCCTATCCTGTGTGATACTGTCTGCTCAGCCAGTGTATCTAATCCTGTCCTGTGTGATACTATCTGCTGAGCAGTGTATCTAATCCTATCCTGTGTGATACTGTCTGCTCAGCCAGTGTATCTAATCCTCTCCTGTGTGATACTGTCTGCTCAGCCAGTGTATCCAATCCTATCCTGTGTGATACTGTCTGTTGAGCTGTGTATCTAATCCTATCCTGTGTGATACTGTCTGCTCAGCCAGTGTATCTAATCCTGTCCTGTGTGATACTATCTGCTGAGCAGTGTATCTAATCCTATCCTGTGTGATACTGTCTGCTCAGCCAGTGTATCTAATCCTCTCCTGTGTGATACTGTCTGCTCAGCCTGTGTATTCAATCCTATCCTGTGTGATACTGTCTGTTGAGCTGTGTATCTAATCCTATCCTGTGTGATACTGTCTGCTCAGCCAGTGTATCTAATCCTGTCCTGTGTGATACTGTCTGCTCAGCCAGTGTATCTAATCCTGTCCTGTGTGATACTGTCTGCTCAGCCAGTGTATCTAATCCTATCCTGTGTGATACTGTCTGCTCAGCCAGTGTATTCAATCCTATCCTGTGTGATACTGTCTGCTCAGCCAGTGTATCTAATCCTATCCTGTGTGATACTGTCTGCTCAGCCAGTGTATCTAATCCTATCCTGTGTGATACTGTCTGCTCAGCCAGTGTATCTAATCCTGTCCTGTGTGATACTGTCTGCTCAGCCAGTGTATTCAATCCTATCCTGTGTGATACTGTCTGCTCAGCCAGTGTATCTAATCCTGTCCTGTGTGATACTGTCTGCTCAGCCAGTGTATCTAATCCTGTCCTGTGTGATACTGTCTGCTCAGCCAGTGTATCTAATCCTATCCTGTGTGATACTGTCTGCTCAGCTAGTGTATCTAATCCTATCCTGTGTGATACTGTCTGCTCAGCCAGTGTATCTAATCCTATCCTGTGTGATACTATCTGCTCAGCCAGTGTATCTAATCCTATCCTGTGTGATACTGTCTGCTCAGCCAGTGTATCTAATCCTATCCTGTGTGATACTGTCTGCTCAGCCAGTGTATCCAATCCTATCCTGTGTGATACTGTCTGCTCAGCCAGTGTATCTAATCCTATCCTGTGTAATACTGTCTGCTCAGCCAGTGTATCTAATCCTATCCTGTGTGATACTGTCTGCTCAGCCAGTGTATCCAATCCTATCCTGTGTGATACTGTATGCTCAGCCAGTGTATCCAATCCTATCCTGTGTGATACTGTCTGCTGAGCTGTGTATCCAATCCTATCCTGTGTGATACTGTATGCTCAGCCAGTGTATCCAATCCTATCCTGTGTGATACTGTCTGCTGAGCTGTGTATCCAATCCTATCCTGTGTGATACTGTCTGCTGAGCTGTGTATCTAATCCTATCCTGTGTGATACGGTCTGCTGAGCTGTGTATCTAATCCTATCCTGTGTGATACGGTCTGCTGAGCTGTGTATCTAATCCTATCCTGTGATACCGTCTGCTGAGCTGTGTATCTAATCCTATCCTGTGTGATACTGTCTGCTGAGCTGTGTATCTAATCCTATCCTGTGTGATACCGTCTGCTGAGCTGTGTATCTAATCCTATCCTGTGTGATACTGTCTGCTGAGCTGTGTATCTAATCCTATCCTGTGTGATACCGTCTGCTGAGCTGTGTATCTAATCATATCCTGTGTAATACTGTCTGCTGAGCAGTGTATCTAATCCAATCCTGTGTGATACTGTTCGGGTGGCTCTGCGGTGATCCTCTGTGTATTTCCAGTCTCGGATGCTCATTGATGTGACATTCCTGTGCAGACTCAGCGGGTCAGTCTCTGGTACAGCGATGACTCACAGTCTGCACCATGGTCATAGCATTACAATGTGCAGACAATCCTCAGCCTACAAACCCTGGAGCTTTATCTGCTTCCGGAAAAGTTGGGTGGTCACCATTATGGCCACCAGGAAAGTTCCCACAAAGCGTCGCTTCCATGCAGCTATGAGAAGCTTTTGTGGGTCAGTGTTACCTGACTAAAGTACTGGCCCCTGCAGGAGTGTAAATTCCCAAAAAGTAGGATTTACAGGAGCACAGAGTATTTCAGGACAGAATTTTGCTGTCTTGTGGGAGCTCACATAGTAAAAGAACCAAAGCCCCACAGCAGCACAAAGTATTTTGGAGGGGACTATTCTGACCTTGTGAGAGGCAACTGACAAAGAGATTCACAGGAGAAACAGGGCCCAGGCAGTACAGAGTATTTCAGAAGGGAGGGAATGTGCAGGTCTTGTTTGTGGGAGGACAAAAGAGCTATATAGTGGAGGAAACAGGGTCCCCAGCAGCACAGAGTATTTCAGGAGAGGAGTGTGCTAATATACTGGAGGTTACAGGCTGAGAGCTACATAATAGAAAGTGCAGGGTCGCCAGCAGCACAGAGTGTTTCAGGAGAGGAGTCTGCTAATATGCTGAGAGCTACATAAAAGAGGGAGCAGAGTTCTCAGCTGCACAGAGTATTTCAGATAAAACATATACTAATATACTGGGAGGTTATAAGTTGGGAGTTACATAGTGGCAAGAGCAGAGTCCTCAGCTGCACAGAGTATTTCAGGGGAGCAATGTGCAAGTCCTGTGGTAAGTCATAGGCTGACAGTTTTATAGTAGAAGGCGCAGGGACCCAGCAGCACAGAGTATTTCAGGAGAGGAGTGTGCTAATATACTCGGAGTTTACAGGCTGAAAGCTATATAGTGACAAGAGCAGGGTCCTCAGCTGCACAGAGTATTTCAGGAAAGGAATGTGCTAGTCCTTTGCATGGTCACAGACTGACAGTTAAGCCCCCCATACACATTAAACTAATGTCAGCCGAAATCACAGATATCGGGGGGGCTCGGCCGACAGTCCCGACTCCCTGATAAGTGTCTGGCGTGATTTTGGACCTCCGATCCTTTTGTTCTTGGCAGGAGCGTACATAGGAATCATGGGTCCCCATAGCAGAAGTACTAATTGGGCCCCCACCCACCCCCAAAAATGTAAATAATTGTTGGGGTCACAGAAGAGCAGATCTCACAACTTTCCATCCTTTACATAGTAATTTTCCTCCTGCTGAAGTCCTAGATTCCTCTTTCATTTCCCCCATAAAGTGTGATGCCAACAAAAGTGTCCCCCAAACACAGAATGATCCCCCCATGGTGAATTCCTCTACTTGCGCAGTATAATGTCCCTACTGTACCCCACCTCAACTCCCAGGGCAAAGTATGGTGACCCCAACACAGTATGATCCCCCAACTGTGGCCCCCTAGAGCTAGAGAGAATGGTACATAATAAGGGAGAGTGTGAGAGTGTTATACATAATAAAAGAGGAAACTATATAACTAAAGATGGCGCTATACATAATAAGTGAGTACACTATATACTAAGGGACTGTGCTATACATAATAAGGTTACATTCCTGCATCTGTGTGCAGTGTCGGTGTGCTACCGCTTTTACAGATGCATTGAGCATGTCCTATTCTAATCCTCAAAATCAGATCAGAACAGGACATTCTCTGACCCTCACAGATCTCATTCTCAGATGCGTGATTTTCATGGATGTGTGAATGGATCTATGAAACTTTACGAGTCCGTGGACCATCCGATAAAAAAATCTGGCAGCACACGGACATTTCACACAAATGCGAGAATGCAGCCTAAGAGATTTTACAGATAACATTATCACTCCAAGCCACACAGTGCAGATACAGAATAATATTTACATCCAGGCACTTACCGCTGACGTCTCATCTGATCAGAGACGGTTTCTGCTGTTTTTTCTCCGTCTGGTCAGACCTTCATGACGACATCTCCCAGCCACGACTCGTCTTGTCACGATGATCTCCAGCCTAGAAAATAACAAGGTCACGTATATTGTATACACAGTGGATATGTAAAGTATTCAGACCCCTTTAAATTTTTCACTCTTTGTTTCATTGCAGCCATTTGGTAAATTCTAAAAAGTTCATTTTTCTCTCTCATTAAAGTACACTCTGCGCCCCATCCTGACTGAAAAAAAACAAATGTAGAAATTTTTGCAAATTTATTAAAAAAGAAAAACTGAAATATCACATGCTCATAAGTATTCAGACCCTTTGCTCAGACACTTGAGATGGTTCTACTCCTTCATTGGAGTCCGGCTGTGTTTAATTAAACTGATAGGACTTGATTTGGAAAGGCACACACCTGTCTATATAAGACCTCACAGCTCACAGTGCATGTCAGACCAAATGAGAATCATGAGCTCAAAGGAACTGCCCAAGGAGCTCAGAGACAGAATTGTGGCAAGGCACAGATATGGCCAAGGTTACAAAAGAATTTCTGCATTACTCAAGGTTCCTAAGAGCACAGTGGCCTCCATAATCCTTAAATGGAATAAGTTTGGGACCACTAGAAGTCTTCCTAAACCTGGCCGTCCAGCCAAACTGAGCAA
Source organism: Phyllobates terribilis (assembly GCF_046119375.1). Classification (NCBI taxonomy): domain Eukaryota; kingdom Metazoa; phylum Chordata; class Amphibia; order Anura; family Dendrobatidae; genus Phyllobates; species Phyllobates terribilis. The sequence goes on along the minus strand of NW_027362768.1, from coordinate 158,134,310 downwards.
TCGTGGGAGAAGAGCCTTGGTGAGAGAGGTAAAGAAGAACTCCAAGATCACCGTGGCTGAGCTCCAGAGATGCAGTAGGGAGATGGGAGAAAGTTCCACAAAGTCAACTGTCACTGCAGCCCTCCACCAGTCGGTCCTTTATGGCAGAGTGTCCCGACTAAAGCCTCTCCTCAGTGCAAGACAGATGAAAGCCCGCATAGAGTTTGCTCAAAAACACACGAAGGACTTCCAGACTGTGAGAAATAAGATTCTCTGGTCTGATGAGACGAAGATAGAACTTTTTGGTGATAATTCAAAGCGGTATGTGTGGAGAAAAACAGGCACTGCTCATCACCTGCCCAATACAATCCCAACAGTGAAACATGGTGGTAGCATCATGCTATGGGGGTGTTTTGTAGCTGCAGGGACAGGACGACTGGTTGCAATTGAAGGAAACATGAATGCGGCCAAGTACAGAGATATCCTGGATGAAAACCTCTTCCAGAGTGCTCTGGACCTCAAACTTGGCCGAATGTTCACCTTCCAAGAAGACAATGACCCTAAGCACTAAGCTAAAATAACAAAGGAGTGGCTTCAGAACAACTCTGTGACCATTCTTGACTGGCCCAGCCAGAGCCCTGACCTATGCCCAATTGAGCATCTCTGGAGAGACCTTAAAATGGCTGTCCACCAACGTTCACCATCCAACCTGACGGAACTGGAGAGGATCTGCAAGGAAGAATGGCAGAGGATCCCCAAATCCAGGTGTGAAAAACTTGTTGCATCATTCCCAAGAAGACTCATGGCTGTACTAGCTCAAAAGGGGGCTTCTCCTCATTCTCCTCAATACTGAGCAAAGGGTCTGAATACTTATGACCATGTGATATTTCAGTTTTTCTTTTTTAATACATTTGCAAAAATTTCTACATTTCTGGGGTTTTTTCAGTCAAGATGGGGTGCAGAGTGTACTTTAATGAGAAAAAAATTAACTTTTTAGAATTTACCAAATGGCTGCAATGAAACAAAGAGTGAAAAATTTAAAGAGGTCTGAATACTTTCCGTACCAACTGTATACACGTGTCTCCCCCAGACTGCGTCCCTGACTACAGATATGTACATATGTACCCCAACATTAATATACTATTAGCCACTTAGTAATCAAAATATAAAGTGATAAGCAGCACTGTTCCCCCCCATTAACATAAATTATTCAGTCTCTGTGACTCTCCCCAATTAACTGAAAGGCTATGTGCACACAGAAAATATACAAGGCTTTACAGTACAAGCAAAGTAAAACCCCCATAATTGCTCTCTCTCAGGACCCCCATCATTGCTCTCTCCCAGCACCTCCATCATTGCTCTCTCCCAGCACCCCCATCATTGCTCTCTCCCAGCACCCCCATCATTGCTCTCTCCCAGCACCCCATCATTGCTCTCCCCATCCCCACCATTGCTCTGCCAGCACCTTCATCATTGCTCTCTCCTAGCAACCCGTCATTGCTCTCTCCCACCATCCTCATCATTGCTCTCCCAATCCTCATCATTGCTCTCCCCAACCCCATCATTGCTCTCCCCAACCCCATCATTGCTCTCCCCGGCCCCATCATTGCTCTCCCTGACCCCATCATTGCTCTCCCCAGCCCCATCATTGCTCTCCCCATCATTGCTCTCCCCATCCCCATCATTGCTCTCCCCCGCCCCATCAGTCCCATCATTGCTCTCCCCAGCCCCACCATCCCCATCATTGCTCTCCCCAGCCCATCATTGCTCTCCTCAGCCCCACTATTCCCATCAATGCTCTTCCCAGCCACATCAGCCCCATCATTGCTCTCCCCAGCCCCACCATCTCCATCATTGCTCTCCCCAGCCCCAACATCCCCATCATTGCCCTCCCCATCGCCACCATCCCCATCATTGCTCTCCCTATCGCCACCATCCCCATCAGTGCTCTCCCCAGCCCCATCAGTGCTCTCCCCAGCCCACCATCCCTATCACTGCTGTGCCCATCGCCACCATCCCCATCATTGCTGTGCCCATCGCCACCATCCCCATCATTGCTGTCCCCATCACCACCATCCCCATCATTGCTCTCCCCAGCCCCACCATCCTCATCATTGCTCTCCCCAGCCCCATCATTGCTCTCCCCATCGCCACCATCCCCATCATTTCTGTCCGACACATCCCCTCATTCTCCCGTTCCTCTCCCCAGCGTTTCAGTAAAAAAAAAAAACTTACCTCTCAGCCCGCTCCCCTGCAGCATCCTCGTTCCCGGCAACTTTCTCCCTGACCCAGGCGCGTGATGCATGATGACTTCATGGGAGGAAGCATCAGGCAGGAAGCAGAGGACGGATCCCTCCAGCTCTGCTGCCATTTTCTCCTATCAGCAGCGGAGCAGCAGGGATCACTCCCTGCCCGCCGCGTGTGATGAGGGCAGTCTGGCCATGGGACCCGGAGCTTCGGGCTCCGAGAAAAAGGCCAGATTGCCTTCAATATTAGCCGCCCGGCAAGGGCCCCCCTGACCCTCCAGGCCCCGGAGCAGCTGCACCGGTGGTATGTCCGCCCCTGGACTGCTATGGGGCCCTCCCCGACTCACGTGTCGCGTGGCCTGCTGCCATTGGCGGTACGCCACTGGTTCTTGGCGATCTGTCTGGCAGTGATAAGTGAGCACTCCTGTGTATGGAGGAATCGGGAGAGATACACTGTACATCACTATCTATCGTGTATTGGGCTGTAACACAGTAGAAGGAGCAGATCCCACCGCAGCACAGAGTATTTCAGGAGAGTCCGCAGCGTCACTGGTGCATCCGTGCAGGAATCTTAGTCCCGAACAAAGGGTGTTAATTAAATGTGAACTGTTCCCCAATTAACAGCTCAGTAACAAATAAATGTGAGCGCAGGAGGAGGACAGGACGCGCGGTGTCCACGGTGACCCGGTATTTGGGCTGGCCGCGGGCCTGGGCTCTGCACGCTCAGCTGGCATCGAGCTGTCTCCAGTTTGGCAATGATTTACAGTAGCCGGAAAAATGATTAATCTGGGGACGAGCCCAGGCATGCTGCTGCTGCCCCTTATAAGATCAGGGCTGGACGGGCATCGCAGGAGCAGAGAGGACCCCGGACCCCCGGACATACGTGACTCCCTGCTGCTGGGCACACAGGTAACCAGAATCCAAATTATTAATCCTGATTAACCCCTCAGGTGACTACAGATAGGAGCGGGCGGAGGGACGACTATCAATCTGTCCTACTGGTTTCGAAATTTGCGATTTTGACACATTTCTGTTACATGATTCACCTGTAAAAGCTGCACGAAGAATAAAGAATCACAAAGCGCGGAAATTCACGGTAAAACTGAGCGCAGTTATCAAATGTGGTTGTAAACGCACCGTGTGAACGGACCCCAATTGTACAGTCACCGGACATGAGAGGTTTGGGGTGAGTGATCTGCGTCCATTAACCATGAACATACCACAGTGAGATGTGACACATTCCCGGTCACTGTGTCATGTCTGGAATCCCTGAAATGTCAGTGGAAGCAGAATTTAGTGCAACATTGTATCTCTGGGGAGTGTTACAGAAATATCAATCATGACAGGCTTAGATACACAGCTCAGCAGAGAGTAGTATCACACATAACAGGCTTAGATACACAGCTCAGCAGAGAGTAGTATCACACATAACAGGCTTAGATACACAGCTCAGCAGAGAGTAGTATCACACATAACAGGCTTAGATACACAGCTCAGCAGAGAGTGGTATCACACATAACAGGCTTAGATACACAGCTCAGCAGAGAGTAGTATTACACATAACAGGCTTAGATACACAGCTCAGCAGAGTAGTATCACACATAACAGGCTTAGATACACAGCTCAGCAGAGAGTAGTATCACACATAACAGGCTTAGATACACAGCTCAGCAGAGAGTAGTATCACACATAACAGGCTTAGATACATAGCTCAGCAGAGAGTAGTATCACACATAACAGGCTTAGATACACAGCTCAGCAGAGAGTAGTATCACACATAACAGGCTTAGATACACAGCTCAGCAGAGAGTAGTATCACACATAACAGGCTTAGATACACAGCTCAGCAGAGAGTAGTATCACACATAACAGGCTTAGATACACAGCTCAGCAGAGAGTAGTATCACACATAACAGGCTTAGATACACAGCTCAGCAGAGAGTGGTATCACACATAACAGGCTTAGATACACAGCTCAGCAGAGAGTGGTATCACACATAACAGGCTTAGATACACAGCTCAGCAGAGAGTAGTATCACACATAACAGGCTTAGATACACAGCTCAGCAGAGAGTAGTATCACACATAACAGGCTTAGATACACAGCTCAGCAGAGAGTAGTATCACACATAACAGGCTTAGATACACAGCTCAGCAGAGAGTAGTATCACACATAACAGGCTTAGATACACAGCTCAGCAGAGTAGTATCACACATAACAGGCTTAGATACACAGCTCAGCAGAGAGTAGTATCACACATAACAGGCTTAGATACACAGCTCAGCAGAGAGTAGTATCACACATAACAGGCTTAGATACATAGCTCAGCAGAGAGTAGTATCACACATAACAGGCTTAGATACACAGCTCAGCAGAGAGTAGTATCACACATAACAGGCTTAGATACACAGCTCAGCAGAGAGTAGTATCACACATAACAGGCTTAGATACACAGCTCAGCAGAGAGTAGTATCACACATAACAGGCTTAGATACACAGCTCAGCAGAGAGTGGTAACACATAACAGGCTTAGATACACAGCTCAGCAGAGAGTGGTATCACACATAACAGGCTTAGATACACAGCTCAGCAGAGAGTAGTATCACACATAACAGGCTTAGATAAACGGCTCAACACACAGTACAGGAGCGGACACTGACAGACGAGGGCCCCTGTGCAAGAACAATATACGAGCCCTTTCCAATCCAATATTTCATCATAATGCACAATTCCACCTGCTTTGGAAGGTGGTAGTGGCCCCCCTTACCTCCTGGGCCCCTATACAACTGCACCAATGATAAGTCCGCCTATAAGAGAGTATCACACATGATAGGATTAGATACACAGATTAGCAGATAGTACCACACAGGATAGGATTAGATACACTGGCTGAGGAGACAGTATCACACAGGAGAGGATTAGATACACTGCTCAGCAGAAGGTATCACACATTATAGGATTAGATACAGCTGAGCAGGGAATATCACACATGATGGGATTAGATACACAACTCAGCAGACAGTATCACATGATAAGATTAGATGCAAATCTCAGCAGACAGTATCACACAGGATAGGATTAGATACACAGCTCAGCAGACAGTATCACACAGAATAGGATTAGATACACAGCTCAGCAGACAGTATCACACAGGATAGGATTAGATGCACAGCTCAGCAGACAGTATCTCACAGGATAGGATTAGATACACGGCTCAGCAGACAGTATCACACATGATGGGATTAGGTTCAGCAGTTCAGCAGCTCAGCAGATGGTATCACACAGGATAGGATTAGATACAGAGCTCAGCAGATGGTATCACACAGGATAGGATTAGATACAGAGCTCAGCAGACAGTATCACACAGGATGGGATTAGATACAGAGCTCAGCAGACAGTATCACACATGATGGGATTAGGTTCAGCAGCTCAGCAGACAGTATCACACAGGATAGGATTAGATACAGAGCTCAGCAGACAGTATCACACAGGATAGGATTAGATACACAGCTCAGCAGACAGTATCACACAGGATGGGATTAGATATACAGCTCCGCAGTCAGTATCGCACATGGTAGGATTAGATACACAGCTCAGCAGGCAGTATCACACATGGTAGGATTAGATACACAGCTCAGCACACAGTATCACACATGGTAGGATTAGATACACGGCTCAGCAGATAGTATCACACAGGATAGGATTAGATACACAGCTCAGCAGACAGTATCACACAGGATAGGTTTAGATACACAGCTCAGCAGACAGTATCACACAGGATAGGATTAGATACCCAGCTCAGCAGACAGTATCACACAGGATAGGATTAGATACCCAGCTCAGCAGACAGTATCACACAGGATAGGATTAGATACCCAGCTCAGCAGACAGTATCACACAGGATAGGATTAGATACCCAGCTCAGCAGACAGTATCACACAGGATAGGATTAGATACCCAGCTCAGCAGACAGTATCGCACAGGATAGGATTAGATACCCAGCTCAGCAGACAGTATCGCACAGGATAGGATTAGATACCCAGCTCAGCAGACAGTATCACACATGGTAGGATTAGATACACAGCTCAGCAGACAGTATCACACAGGATAGGATTAGATACATGGCTCAGCAGACAGTATCACACAGGATAGGATTAGATACATGGCTCAGCAGACAGTATCACACAGGATAGGATTAGATACACAGTGCAGCAGACAGTATCACACAGGATAGGATTAGATACACAGCTCAGCAGACAGTATCACACATGGTAGGATTAGATACACAGCTCAGCAGACAGTATCACACAGGATAGGATTAGATACCCAGCTCAGCAGACAGTATCACACATGGTAGGATTAGATACACAGCTCAGCAGACAGTATCACACAGGATAGGATTAGATACCCAGCTCAGCAGACAGTATCACACATGGTAGGATTAGATACACAGCTCAGCAGACAGTAGCAGTGGATGTGGGTTAGCTGCAGATTTTCGGGTATGAATGGACTTTCCGTGGTCGGGGGTCTGCAGACACTTTCACCTGTGAATGACATATTAGTATATTAGTTGCTAAGATGACAGTGATGCGGATAAATGTTTGGTATCTTCTATCCTAAACCCCTAAGTATCTGATCGTCTCCACAAATAATGAACATGTTGTAACTTGCTGCCTTCCATCTCTGGTTACGCCGGATAATGGGCAGGACATGTATCACGGGCTTAGATACAGGGGGAGCTGCCGCGGAGGAAGGTCATATGATATAGTGAATGATCCCTTTCTACCTCAGGTTCCTGCCCTGTACCCGCTGCCACCTACCCACCGCCCAGGACATTGCTGGGCATCAGCGCCTCCATGAGAACACGTTACTGGGGACTCCTGCTGGTACATTGTAGCGGAGCTTCTGCTGGGTGAATGTTCTCTGCTGTTTCCTGCCATTGTTACTAATGCTGCTATATACTTGGTGCTATATAAGTAAATAATAATAATAATATACTTCTCCATGGGTTCTCTACATTTATTAAAGAGACCGTCATCTGAAATCGGTGACATCAATGATTTGTTTCTGCTCTGCAGACCATTCTCAGGATCTCTGCTTGCTGTCAGTGAATGGAAATGATAGCTGTGTATATTCAGCAGCTGCTTGTAGGGGACAAGTGATGGGAAAAAAACAAAATTAACTCTATAAGGCCACGGCCCACTATCAGTATTTGGTCAGTATTTTTTCTGAGGAGTGGGAGCCAAAACCAGGAGTGGGTGATAAATGCAGAATTGGTGACTTGTTTCTATTATACCTTTTCTCTGATTGTTCCACACCTGGTTTTGGCTCCCACTCCGGAGAAAAAATACTGACCAAATACTGACCAAATACTGATAGTGGGGCTGTGGCCTAAGGAAAAAAATCTATCCCTTTAGTGCCACCTTGTAGATGTACTACTGCATCTACAAAGGCTGCAAGTTCAGCCTGACCCTATAGTCTTGTTTGTTGCAATGTATCAGAGTAGACAATCCTCTGTGACCTAAACACAGCAGCACGCGTCTCTGTCCCGCTGGTGAATATGGTCATAAAAGCGCATGATGTCCCTACTGTACATCCAGATCCATACAGAAATATTTAAAGAATACATTTTCTTATTCACTAACAGCAAGCAGAGATCTTGAAAACTGTAAAAAAAAAAAAAAAAAAATACACAAAGGGATCATCAGTTTTAAGAAGAATTCTGGTATAAAATAGTTTGAATTGTTACAAAATGTCTGCGTAAGTTGCAGTTGCACAGACGTTTTGTAACTTTTGTAACTAGTATTTTGTCAGTCTTGTCCAGCTTCGACAACTGTTTGCAGTGCACCCTTCATTAGGCATGGGGGGGCAGAGTGTTTTGGAGTATTAAGCTACTACCCCACTATCAGTATTTGTTCAGTATTCGGTCAGTATTTTTTCTCAGGAGTGAGAGCCAAAACCATGTGAGGAACAATCAGAGAAAAGGTAGAATAGAAACAAGTCACCAATTCTGCATTTATCACCCACTCCTGGTTTTGGCTCCCACTCCTGAGAAAAAATACTGACCAAATACTGATTGTGGGGCAGAGGTCTAACACAACGGTTCGTTTTATGATGACGGTCGCGCTTTATATGATGCAGTTTTTTTCTCTCCCGGTCTCCAGGGCAGGACAATGGCAGATAATCCTACGTCTCCCTCTGAGGACATTACGACTCTGGGTGCCGCAGGCGATTCTTATTCCAAGTCAGGTCCCCTCTCCAGCCGCCGCCTCTCTCACTCCATAGAAATGCCCCCGCGCCAGCTGGCACGTTTGAGAAGCATCGAGGAGCGCCCCGCCATGTACTCGCGCCGCAGCTCGGTCGTCAGTAACATCAACGTCCCATTCTCCCGCAAGAACTCGCTTTGCACAATGGGCTCCAACAAGCGCCTGTCTCTGGGGCCCTGGGCTCATTATGGACGCGTTAGTTTTTCAGGTCTTCCCCTCTATCAGCCCATTAAGGAGATTCAGTATGAAAACACCTACAAGATGGGCCCCGACCTGGACTGCAGGTTCAACCCATGCAGTACCCAGAAAGCTCTAGAGACCATCCTGAGGAACTACCTGGTGGACACCAAGTACAACCCCATCACTAGTGGGCAGCTGGCCCAGAACCTGTCCGACCTCATCCGCAGCAAACAGAAGGAATTCACCCCTGCCCGGTACAAAGTGGTCTGCAGCGTCTTCCTGGGCCAGATATGCCACCAGGGGGTGAAGGTGTCCAGCCGCTCCCTGTGGGACCCCCAGAACGATAATTTCGCCTCGGCTTCGTATTCTAACGCCACGTTGTTTGCTGTGGCCATGGTGCATGGGCTGTACTATGAATGACGCTGGCATTCACTGTGTATAATAAATTCATATGGTGTAAATGCATTGTGTATATGGTCAGCGTAGCATGGAGGACCCCAAAGCAAAGCCAAAATGAGGACCCACTTCTACTGATAAAGGCCAACCTCCTTCAAATTATTTGTAGGACCCCCACCTGGTTCTTCCCCTTGTCTGCTAATATTACAGAGTGTATATAGTGGGGGAACCTCAACTTTTAACCCTGTGTAGATAGGGCAAACCACCGGACCCCCCCCAAACTTCATGAGCTCCATAGTAGCAGCATGTGCAGCCTCCAACCAGTGGCTTTATAGCCTTTTGTACAACTACAACTCCAAGCATACCCCCTCAGCTACAGTCTCCTTTTCCACAGTAACTTGAAGCTTGCGGGCCCCATTGCAAAATCTCTAACGGGGCCCCCAAATTACAGGTCTTTAATAGTAATAGTCTTCATTTGGAGCAAAGGGACCTTCGGACCTATCTAGTCTCCTGCAACGCCTACACCTTCTATCGTTATGGCCCTGGTATATACTATGTTAGGGCTAATTCATACTACTATATAGTGGTTGTATTTTCTCACCCGACCACTGGTTTTGTGACCCCAAACTATCAGCAAATGTCATTTTCAGTTTTGATCTGCGTAGAATTTTTCAAAAGTTTGCATGTATGGTTTAAAGGGGTTGTTCGTGCACAACATCTATCTGTAGTAATCAGTATGAGATGGGTGGGGGTCTGGCGTCCATTCCTCCTTCACCGATCAGCTATTATTTCCATCTGGATGTAAACACTTTGAACAGAGCTGTAGGTTCAACTCCGTTCAACGTGTAGCGGCCACTGCCAGGTTCTGCCGAACGACTACTATTCTCTTGGTAAGGGCTGTTCTGCAGTACCTGGCAGCAGCTGCTACACATTGAATAGTGTTGTGCTTTGCAGCTCTGTTCAAAAAATTTACATCCGGCTGTCACCAGAGCAAATAACAGCTGATCATTGGGGGTGCCGGATATCAGTCGGGTCTCCATCAATCTCCTATCGGTGACCTGAGGCATTGTAGGGAGGTCATACAGGCACGTGGAGGCCACACACAATACTGAGCCTCATTTTGACTTTTAAGGACATTACATCAAAGTTGGATCAGCCTGTAGTGTGTTTTTCCACTTTAATTTTGGTGGTGACTCCAAATCCAGGCCTCCATTGGTTAATAAATTTGATTTCCATTGATGATTTTTGTGTGATTTTGTTGTCAGCACATTCAACTTTGTACAGAACAAAATATACAATGAGAATATTTCATTCAGATCTAGGATGTGTTATTTGAGTGTTCCCTTTATTTTTTTAAGCAGTTTAAGTGTCCCATGTCTATCAGTATATACACTTTACCTTTTCTGAAAGGCCACAGAGGCTGCAACACCATGAAGCCCAAGGAGATCTCCAAACAACACCATGAAGCCCAAGGAGATCTCCAAACAACACCATGAAGCCCAAGGAGATCTCCAAACAAGTCATGGACGAAGTTGTTGAAAAGTGCAAGTCAGTGTTGGGACATAAAACAAAATCCCAATCTCTGATAATCCCCCGGAGCATCAAATGGAAAGGAAATGGCAACAAACCTGCCAAGAGAGCCATCCACCAAAACTCTCAGCCCTGCAAAGGAGGGTGTTCGACAGCAGAGACCAAAAGGTGACCCTGGAGGAGCAGCAGATTTCCCAAGCAGAGACTAGACTATGTCACCATATGACCATGATAAGCAGTGCTCTCCATAGAGGTGGGCTTTATGGAAGAGTGGGCAGAAATAAAAGCCTTTGCTTACACAAAAATTGTAAGGCTCATATGGAGTTTAACAAGAGACATATGGGAGACTTTGCAAATGTATGGAGGAAGGTGCTGTGGTCAGAGGAGACCAAAATAGAACTTTTTGGGCACCAAGGTGAACACTGCCTGGGACCAAACCAACACAGCTCATCACTACAAGAACACCATCCCCACTATGAAACATGGTGGTGGCAGCATCATGCTTTGGGGATGTTTTTGGCAGCAGGTACAGGGAAAATGGTCCGAGTCAAAGGAAAGGTGGATGGTGTGAAATATAGGGATATTCTTGAGCAAAATCTGTGTCAGTAATTTGAGACTGGTACAGAGGTTCACCTTCCTACAAGAAAATGACCCAAAGCATACTGCTAAAGCGACACGTGTAAATGTTTTGGAGTGGCTGAATCAAAGCCCCGACCGTAATCCAAATGAAAATCTGGTCAGACCTGAAGATTGCCATTCACCAGAAGAAACCATCCAACTTGACGGAGCTGCAGCAGTTTTGCCTTGAGGAATGAGACTTGCAGCTGTAATTGCTGCAAAAGGAGGCTCAACAAAGCATGGACTTTGGAATGGGGGGGGGGGGGTGAATAGTTCTGCACACTGAAGTGATCTTGTCCTGGTTGTTTACTTCACCAAAAAAAAAAAAAAAAAAAAAGTGCAGTTGGCATGTTCTTTACATGAACTGATGCAAACCCTCAAAAAAAAAAAAAAAGTCAAATTCAAGGTTGTGGAGGTAGCAAAACCATGAAGATGTCAAGGTGAGGTTGAATACTCTTGCAAACCACTGTATAGTATTGTTAAAGGGTGGGGTGTGTGGGGGACGCAAATATATCAGGAATCCGTGGCCACTAGACAAAATTCTGCAAACTGCCTCCTAACTGCTGGAATTGCCCGCGCCTGTTTGTAGGCCCAGCGTAATGTCATTGCTGCGGTATGATGCACACAACATCAGGCTGGGCCTACTAATCAGAAGAGGCACTGGTAGGTGGGGGAAGGGGGGCACACAGAGGTCTTGTCATGTGGCTACGGACTCCTGAACCACGGTCCCGCATATAGATTCACTACACATCCACGAAGTTCAAAGTGAGAGCGGAAGATGTATAGCTACATGTACTACATAGACAGGACAGCACCTAATCATAGAATTCAGTCCCTATGTCTCCCAATGTACAGCTCCCGCCATGAGACAGACTGGTGGTGCAGAGATCACCGATACCAGCGCAGTCCTGTAATAGGAGCCACCGGGGTAACAAGTCCTGTCATTACATTTCTTCCTCCTAAATCTTTCCCCATTATTTGTGAGTGATGAAGTGGAAGGAACTGCAGCGACTCAGACCATGTAACATTACCGAGCAGGGGTCACCGAGTGCTGAGGAGCTGAGGGCAGAAAAATCACCAATGCTCTGCTGACCCCATAACTGCAGAGTCCAGACCTCCTCTGGTATAACATCAGCACAAATGCTGTGCCCCCGCTGGAAACTTCATGGCCAAGCATCTGCATGCAGCCTTACATCACCAAGCACAATGCTGAGCATCGGATGGAGTGGTGTAAAGCCGCCACCACAGGACTCTGGAGGAGACGTGTCCTGTGCAGTGACAGATCACTTCTAGATTTGGCAGATGCTAGAACATCAGATGCCAGATAGATGTGCGTTACCCCCTGATTGCATTGTGCCCTCTGTATAGATGGAGGAGGATAACGCTATGGGCAGTTATAAGAGTCGGCCTCAGCTTCTTAGCACCGGCGAAGGGAAGTCATACTTCAGCTAAAGATATTTTGGACAATTGTAGCTTTCAGCTTTCTGGGAACAGTTTGTAGAAGACCCTTCTCTGGCCCAAAAAATAAAAAATAAAATAAGTTTCGACATGGAGGAGTTTGGTGGAAGAACATGACTGGCTTTAACCTCAACCCCACAGGATCAACTAGAAATGGATAGTGAGCGCAGCCTTCTCCAACATCAGTGTCAATATATTGTCTTTCCTCCTAGGGACAGATATTGAGGGGGAAGAAGTAATCAAACATCTGGCATTTTACTGCATTGCTTTCCTAACACTGAAATTCAGCAATATGCTCTACAGATGGAGCAGGGTTGGTTTCATCCTACATATTTCTGACCTGTGTCGTTCCCGCCTGCCATCCACAGTAGACAGGATTAGATTAACGCAGAGAATTACACAAGACGCCATTGTTTGGGTTTCTCCAATTAAAACTAATCCTTTACCTTATTGACTTAGATCACGCTGCATAACAGATCCCAGCCCATTCTCTGGATTTCTCTCTACACATCACCAAGACAAACAAATCCACCAGAAACACTATAAATTTGGTTGCCAAAAGAATTTCCCAAATGAACCAGAACACAATTTTCTGCAGTTTTCAGATCAGTTTTTTATTTATCGTTTTTGTATAAAACTTTATTTTAACTTTTGGTTTGATTAATGTAAATCTAAGAAAAAAAAATACATTAAAAATAAATACCATTCTTTATAAATAAAACATAAATAAATGTTATTATGCAATGGAAGAACAGATATAAACAGTAGTGGGGCCCGCACTGCTCTCGTGGGGGCCCGTACCGTGAAACCAAGACAACATTTTCAAGTAGCAGCCTGAACTCTGCAGTCCTCCGCTTTGGTGGAGTCTGTACTTGCCGAATTGGGAAAGTGGAACCAGACTCCTGATAAGTAGCGTATAAGAAACATGTGGGGTGTACGGGTGCGGGGAGGGCATTAAAGTGCTGTGATTGTATTGAGCCCTGTATAAAAATACCTTCTATACGGAGCTCTGGAGTCACAGATTTGTCTAAAGGGTCTTTGGTAGAAGTCACAAGAAATGAAGCAGACGGTTGTGTTAAGTTTTAGTGAGCAATGAGGATTCCTCAGATTTTTTTTTTTTTTGCTTACAACAGCAAAGTTGACAAATCAAAGAATCCTTTGGTAATGTAGTGCATTAAGTGAGGGGGGGGGGCATTGACTTTAGTAAATTAACTCCAACCTGCACCCATTAGGATTTCACCATGCAGTTTTTAAAATTTGGGGATTAGCCATTTAAGTCAATGGCCTGTTTGCAAGACTAACAGGAGCAGTACTACAAGTTGGCAGACGTGGGGGGTTATGGAATGAGGACCCCCAGCATGAGATGGCATTAGAGATTGGAGAATAAGCTTGCAGGACCCAGCTCATTCTGCAAGCGACCTCCTACCTGTCAGCATCGGCAGCTCTTGCCATAAGGATGATGTTTTTGCCAGATGCTGGCAGGTAGGAGAAGATTTGCAGGGCTCCAGAATCCTGAGACTCAATTTGCTCATCTGTAGGATTAGCAAGATCAGACAAGGGGGCAAGTCTCATGAGAGGAGATACATGGCATCAAGCCGACAATTCTGGATCCCAGCATGGAAGATTCAGCTCCATGCACTGAGAAGATCATAAAGTTTGTTGACAGAATACATTGTTGCAACCAAGGACAATCAATAACTGATCTATATTGCACCTGTATGGCAGGTCACCCTGGAGCAGCAGGGGGGGGAATAGTCACCCATTTCTGACCCTTCAAGGGTCTTATCAGAGTAGCCCCCAGCAGCTGGTTGTATTGCATCAGCAACACCCTGATGGATTGGCGTTTTTTTGTTTTTAACAAGACAGCAGATTAATGTCCCCAGCGCAAGTCAGCTTAATCCTCTTGTGTTCAGCTTAATACAGTAAGTGAGCTGCCAAATCCACTGATCAGATAACTTTTACCAGGAGCATCCTGTATCCACAATCCAATCCTCCAGTCACGAGATCAGACAAACCGTGCGCATCCCATAACCATAGTGTCACACCCAGTGATCTGTGCAGGAACAGCCACTGCCGGCTCATTGTGAATCAAGTCAAGTGAAGGCAACTTCAAGAATGTCGCTACAGATTTCATATTTCAAGCACCAAAGAGCTCTGAGGAGCCTTGGATTGTACAGTCTCAGGGTCTGGTCCTCCAGATAAAGACTCTGCCTCATATCCCAGGCAGATAAATCAGGCCGCCACTGTTAAGAGCAGGGAATGGCATGAAGGACGAAGTATAGGGGGCAAGGAAATTTAGGATTCAGACTTCTGCTCTAGAAGCTTCAGGGTGTACTTTAGGCGGTGGTACATGTCAGCGGTGCAGCCGCTTTCCACCAGGGAGCTGAGCAGGAAGGTCTGGGAGCTGCGGTCACGGTTGATGTAGGTCAGCAGGTAGACGTCCTGAGGTTTGCTGAGGATGAGCTTCGTGTGATCGTTGTAGAAGTTCACCTGAGAATAAGAAGAATCCGTCAGCAGCAGAAATGGAAGGTCGAGAACAGCACCGATAGATCTCCCATACTAGGCATCTGTAAGGCTTAGGTCTTACAAGGAAAAGACCTCATTTGTTAAATTCATCACAATATTAAAGGATATGCTGGAGGACAGTGAATGGCAACAGATTTTGGCAGGGTCAAGCCCCCCACACACCTTAGAGGATATTATGCCAGACCACCCGATTGTCTTTTCTGCAAACTGCTTCCTCTCGCCTCCTAACATTCAGTTGACAGCTGTGTCATGTGTATTGGTAGCTTGCCCCCCCCCCGCCCCCCTGATTCAATGTATGCAGTTATACAATAAAGCTGGAGAAACATTGACGCATCGTACCAAACTTTATTTTTGGAATGTGCACTTGTTTTAAAAGGGGATGGGGGGGGGGGGGGGGGGCGACTTGAACTCTATAGCGCCACCTATTGGAAGCAGCGATCCTACAAGTTACAATCAATCCTTTAACGAGTCTTGCAATATGACTTCGGATAATAGCAAAGTCAGAATCTCAATTTGCAGACACTGGGTTTTGGGCTGTGCAAAGTATGAGATCTGATTTAAAGTCTTCCCATTAACTTATTGTAAATTATAGAGTCTTCCAAGCAGATGACATCTGAAGAATGGTTGGGTCACTTAACTGCTTGGAGTATTTGGAAACCTAAAGCGGTTAAAAGATGCAAAAAAAAAAAAAAAAAAAAAAAGCAGCTTTTACATTAGGAATGAACACTGGTGCATCTCACAAAGTTAGCATATTAAAAAGTTAATGTATTTCAGTTAAATGCAAAAAGTGAAACTCATTATATAGAGTCATTACAAACAGTGATCTATTTCACGTGTTTATTTCTGCTAATGTTGATTATGGCTTACAGCCAATGAAAACACAAGTCATTATCTCAGTAAATTTTATTATTTTTCATGCTGGTGTTATAAAGTGTTTTTTTTTTAAATCCAAAATTTATGTTCAGTAAATGCACTCAATACTTGGTCGGGCTCCTTTTCCATCAATTCCTGCATCAATGCGGCGTGGCATGGAGGCGGTCAGCCTGTGGCACTGCTGAGGGGTTATGGAAGCCCAGGTGGCTTTGATAGCAGCCTTCAGCTTTTCTGCATTGTTGGGTCTGGGGTCTCTCATCTTCCTCTGGACAATACCCCATAGATTCTCTATAATAGATTCTCTATGGGGTTAAGGTCAGGTGAGTTTGCTGCCAATCAAGCACAGTGATACTGTTGTTTGTTAACCAGGTCTTGGCACTTTTGGCAGTGTGGACAGGGGCCAAGTCCTGCTGGAGAATGACATTTCCATCTCCAAAAAGCTTGTCGGCAGAGGGAAGCATGAAGTGCTCTAAAATGTCCTGGTAGACGGCTGCTCTGACTTTGGTCTTGATAAAACACAGTGGACCTACACCAGCAGACGACATGGCTCCCCAAACCATCACTGATTGTGGAAACTTCACACTAGACCTCCAGCAGCTTGGATTGTGGTCTCTCCACTCTTCCTCCAGACTCTGGGACCTTGATTTCCAAATGAAAATTGGAACTCTGGGACCTTGTGGAGTGTGTCAATGACTGCCTTCTGGACAACTGTCAAGTCAGCAGTCTTTCTCCCCCCCCCCCCCCCCCCCCATGATTGTGGAGCCTACTGAAACAGACTAAGGGACCTTTTTAAATGCTTAGGAAGCCTTTCCAGGTTTTTATGAATTATTTTAATTTACTGAGATAATGACTAGTGTTTTCATTGGCTGTAAGCCATAATCAACATTAACAGAAATAAACACTTGAAATAGATCACTGCTTGTAATGACTAATGCGTTTCACTTTCTGTATAGAACTGAAAAATAAAATTTGATATTCTAATTTTGTGAGAGGGGGGGGGGGGGCACGCACGCATGAAAAGGACTGCACCCCAAGGCAGGATAGTAAGTAGCAGTGAGGGCAGAGGTTGGCAGTAACTGGGGGAGGTATATAGTGTATACTTAGTGGCCTCACCTGCAGAGTGCCGTTGTTGAAGAGCATCAGCAGGGCATGTTCAGTCTTCACCCACTGGAGGAGAAGCAGCAGCGGCCGGCTCCCCTCGTCCTGACATGGCAGATCCCCTCCCTGCAGACAAGAGGAATTTGTAAGGAGTCAGTTACAGCCAGAAGATTGAGGAATGGCAACGATTCAAGTGTTGATGGAGGCGAGTGAGGACGGGGCAAGAGCAGCTTCCAGCCCGCACTTCCCGCTGGATCCCCACAACTGGTTATGTCCGTCACATTCCTGACCTATGACCATCAGAAACCACCAATATGAGGCAAGACGCTGCGACTGATTAACCACACCTTAAGACATTGCTAGACTGATGGTAGGTGTCCTTCTCCCCAGTGGAGGAGCCTACTATCCAAAATAACCCCTTCCTGACTTAAAATATATAAGTGATCAAAAAGTTGTATTTTTTGGCGGAGTTGCAGAGACCCAAAAACTGCTATTCTGGACATTAAGCGGCGGAAGTGAGCAGCCACCAAGAAAACAAGACGTTACTTGATAAAGAATTTTAGATTGAAGTTTATGCAGTGGAAAAGTTCAGGTGAGCAGTTTTGCATTTGTTCTGACACCCGTCATGTAAATGTTTAATTTGAGATGCAAATGAGCATTCAAATGCTACTCCTACGTGGACACCACATCCCACCGAAACGCTCACCTTCATGAGGTTCTTCTCCATGTACGTGGCAAAATACTGCAAGATGCTCATTTGACCCTGGAGCTGCTCTGGAACGGCCAAGATCGGGAACACAAAGTGGCGGCTGTTGGTCAGGTTGTAGTGGACATTTCTATGTTAGGAGAGAATCTAATGAATTACACCATTCCCTGATACATTGTAGCCAATCGTATTTCAAGTGTTTGCTTGGGATACAGGCAATTTTTTTTGCTAGAGTCCCATTGTACCGTGGCATGAGGCTCGTCAGAAGCATTCAGTAATAAACTGTACAATTTAGGAAAAAGGGACAAGTTTGAGGCCGTTCCCAGGTCAGACACGGCCATATTAATCATGTATATAAGAGTCAGACCCGTACCTGCGACTGGCTGGTAGAACCATGTGGGTGCCATTGTTGAAGAGGACGCCAATGCTTCTATTGGATAACTGGTAACCGAAGCCGTACTTGTTGGAGTAGTCTACCCACTTTGACACCCACATAAAGTCCTCATATTTGGAGAGGGGGGTTGGTTTACCTTCACCTGGGAAAACAAGAGACTATTATAATCCAACCATTCAAGAGTTGTTGACGAGCAGCGTGTACAGAATGGGGTATTCACCTATGGGCATGGAAGATATACAGTCTTTCAGGACTTCTAGAGCAGTCTCCATAACACCAGATGCGGTGACACAATCTTCAAAACCTGTCAGGATGGGGAAAAAAAAAAATAAGTCAGCCATGATCAGATTTATGAGCGTAAAGAACCACGAAGGGCTGCCATAAGCTGTGTCACTTACCGTCACTACTGACCAGGCTCCCACGGATTGATCTGGACACAGATTTCCCCGAAGCCTCTTCAGTCAAGGATTCTACTGGGCTACAGCTGGTGCTGAGGGCATGACCAGTGACCGGGGCGGCCGCCTGCTGGTAGGAGACAAAGCAAAAGGTCAGCAGAGTAATAGAGGCCAAACTACAAGAGTCTCACAAGGGACCCTATAGGCATCGGCTGCTCAGCGAGCC
The DNA here is from genome assembly GCF_046119375.1 of Phyllobates terribilis. Classification (NCBI taxonomy): domain Eukaryota; kingdom Metazoa; phylum Chordata; class Amphibia; order Anura; family Dendrobatidae; genus Phyllobates; species Phyllobates terribilis. Next base: position 158,115,418 of record NW_027362768.1, on the reverse strand, counting down.
ATGGGGGTCTACACTAGCATCGGTGCAAAAATTGATAGGACTGGGTCCAGACCAGCCAGAGATTGCAGAATGGCGACCATGTGAAGTCATGGCAGCCCAGCCAACAAAAAGTTATGGATGCAGTCAGGCAAGAGGCGGCTCCGCATCTTGCTTTTGGTTGAGGGGGGGGGGGGGACCCCAAATTGGGTTTTGCAGACAAATTTGCACTAACTCTAGTCTCTACAGAAGATTTAGACCAAAATGGCTCCTTAAAGGGTTTATCCAGTGATAACTTGCAGATCAGTCGGTGTCCAACCATCAGACAGGGGATATATTTTTAATTCCCATCATAAGATGGAGCAGCAGGTCCAACACCAACCACAACTTCTGCAGTAAAATGTAGAGCGTAGCACTTTACTGCTCCATTCTAACAGGGATTAAAAAAAAAAAAAAAAAAAAAAAAAAAAAGAAGTTACTCGTTCTGCCAAATTGTGCAAGTCACAGTGGTCGGACCCCTGCCGAACACAAGAATCTATCTTTTGGCCACAGGACAACACCTTTTATGGAACGTATATATAAACAGTCTTATCCATGAGAACACAGATAGATTTTTTTGGGATAAAAACAAGGCCCTTTCCAGCTTTTGCCCCTTACCTCATTTCCTTCCACAGTTTTATAGCTGAGCTGTCGGCAGATTGAAGTTTTCACCAGACCCGTCACCAGCTTCGATATTTCGTCCTTGTCGGAGGAGCCATTCTTTGCTGCAAAAACAAACAGATGTCAGACACAGAAAGGCCTGAAAACTGCTGAATTAACAGTTTAGAAGTTAATCAGAGTTCCTGCAGGATCAGCATTATAACGCTTTAGTGACTTGGGAAGAGGGGCCCTTTATTTTTACTAGAAGTGATCAGTGTTCTGCAGAGCATCAGAAACAAGCGGTGCCGATTACTTTACGACCGGACGAGATGAGAGCATGATCGGCAGGTACTGCGCTCACATTCTGTTCATTAGGTTACAGACTGTGCACAATACCTGTTGATGGTGCATAATTGGGCTGGTTGTAACCTCATTTGCACCACTCAATTCTGATGCAAACGTGAGCAGCTCTGGATAACCCCTTCAAGGCATATAACATAACATGTGTACAAAAAAGGAGTCTAAAAAAGGGAAGGTTTGAGTTTAAAGGAGCTGCAGCTGCCTCCTGTTAACAGCTGATCAGCAGGGGTGCAGGGAGCTGGACTCTGCAGAGTTTCATTAAAAAAAAAAAAAAAAAAAGTCTTAAGTGTCAGAAGCCAATTTGGAGTGTAATTAGCTTACAGTAGCAGAGTAAATAGGAGGCTGAAAGCCTTGGTGCTACCTCACTGATTGCACAGGTTAGAGTGCACTTTCATTACCTTTTGACTTTCCTTTTCCAAACAAACTCTTGGCAACTTTGGTGAGGAGGCTCTTTGCAGGGTTGGGCGGGTGTAGATCCGGGACCATGACACAGCTGCTTGGAGGTAACTTTTCCGGGGTGTAACCCTGAACAAGAATACACAAGGGTTAATCTACTGATGAAAAAAAATAAATAAAAGCTCTCAAATGTGTGGAGGAGGTAGGACGCACCTTGGAGAAGAATTCATGCTCAATGATTTGGTCGAGTGTCAGCCGCTCACTTGGAGTGCGCTTCAAGATCCCCATGATAAGCTGCTTGGCAGAGGACGAGAGGCAAGCTGGCAAGGTGTACTTCACCTGCTTAATACAGCGATAAGTCTCCTTTAAATCTGCAGTTTCAAAGGGTGGCGTACCACAAAGTAGTGTGTACCTGCAGGGAACAAGGGTCATTTAATAAAACTAGTTATACCATGCACAATGCAGACATTTATAGGCACTTTGGAAATGACTGACTTTCCGATATCTTTACTGACGTCAAATGCAAGTTCCACAGAAGATAAAACGAGTCAATTAAACCACAGGGGACCAACATTAGGAACATGTATTCCCCAGTAATTAGTGTAGTGTCAGCATGCGACACAAGTGATGCCTAAGGAAGAACACTCGTGGGGCAGCGTCAGTCTCCTGCAGGGAGTCGGGCACACTACATGCGCCATGATGTTTGTAACGTCAGGAAGTAGAGCAGCAGAACATCAGTTATACGGCAATGCCGCAGGCTTCCTGTGTGACGCCAAACAAGAAATGCAGCTGGAGAGAACAACAAGATCGTTCCACCACAGCGTGCGGCTGAACCCACGCGCTGCTCCGGGATGACAATCACAAGCTTATATTTTCCTAATTGCGATAAAAAAGGAAAATAAACCTACATGACACATCCCAGAGACCAGATATCCGACTCCGGCCCGTGACCGTGTCTTTGGAGGACTTCAGGGGCCAAGTAATTTGGGGTCCCACAGATTGTTCTAAAGGAGACCAGAGGATAAATGTTAATATGTAAAACGGCAGTCTGTAAGCCCAGGAACATTCCCAGACCATGGTGGGATATTAATCCAATTCATATCCCCCTGCATGGTAAAAGTTTGCATTCTTGTGTCCCCACCACAACTACTCACTTTTTCCTCTGCTCTGGAGGCTCCAGCCTTGCTGCCAGCCCAAAATCACCAACTTTGAGCTCCATGCCCTCATTGATGAAAAAGTTCCCTGTAGGAGAAAAAAAATAAAAAAATAAAATTAGCACAAGTGGCAAAAGATGCTGCTACATCTGGGAGACTGCAGGGCACACAACTTACCCAATTTGAGGTCCCGGTGAATGATTCCTCTCATGTGCAGGTACTTGAGGCCAGAGATGATTTGCTTCAGGTAATACCGGACCTCAGGTTCCAGCAGCGTGTGACGCGCCTTCCAGATATGAGCAAGAGACTGCAAAAAGATAAGACACATTGCACTTAGCGGCTAAACCTCAAAATTCACAAGCCCCAGAGGCAAACAGTCCCCGCTGCCTGTGCAAACAGCCAGCTGGAAACAATGACCTGAAGAAACAAAGTATCTGGAAACATTCATGACTGTCTATATCCTATTACATAGTAACGCTGCGACACGATAGATCTAAAGTCTCATTACTCGGGAGGAATCCAAAGATAGAATCTACAGAATCAGGTCCATTGCACTGCAGCCCCCCACCCGTTTCTAACACCCCCCCGGCTGTTGACCATCTCTATAGACTTTAGCCAACAGTAGCATCGAGCACCATGAATCAGTGGTTACAGCAGGCGGCTTTGTAACATCTGTATTGTGTCTGGGGAGACCCAGGGGCCACAGAAGAGCTGGGATTTATTTTTGGAGTCTTTACTACAAAGAGCCTTCAGAGCAGCTGGGATGTACAGCTGGCTGCATTTGACTGGGACCCAGCTTAGGTTACATATTTCCACAGGGGCGGGGGTTGTGTAAATGTAACCTGCACAAAGGGGCAATTCTAGAACCGATCTCTCGCAGCCGTCCGACTCCTCTGTACAAAGCTGACAGCTGCCTCAGTGCATATGAATGAAACCGACGACAGCGCAGAATAAACCTTCCATGACCAGAGCACAAAAGCAGCAGCTGAGAAGGGAGAAAAAAAAAAAAAACCTGCACCAAGTGCACCGTCACTGCGCTAAGTGCACCGTCACTGCAGACCAGACATTTCTCCAGATGCTGCAAGGACGACGACTTTCTACCAGTAAAGCCAAAACTTACTTTGCGGCTGCAGAGCTCCAGGAAGATGTAAATGTTATCAGAGTCTTCAAAATGGTGGGAGAACTTCACAACGTGTTTGTGATAAAGCTGCCTGTGAAGGTCGATTTCATTCACAATCTGCAAAGAAAAAAATATAAAAAATAAGATGAAGGAATTTTACAGTTGACAAAGTTATGAAGCGTATTTCTCACGCTGTCCTGAGAAAATGGGGTAATGGCATCATACTCCCACTCGCAGGAGTGTCGGGCCGGAATATATGAATTATGGTGTTTTAAGTCAACGGATTCCTTTGAACATCCCAGAAAACAAAAGGCTCATGTCCTTTAATTGCAGAACTGGGAACCTCAGGCTCCTTACAAGCCTATGAAACCAGGGCTGGGCTCCGCAACTAGACCATTATGCTGTTAACCCCTCACAGGCCACAAGGCAGCCCATAGATCCACACAGGTTAATAAACTCTTGGAGCTGGCGCTGGGCATCCATGGCGCTCACCTTTTCCCGCTGATGAGGCTTGGCCACACAGCTGTGTGGAATCACTTTCACAGCATAGGTTTTATTAGTGGAAACCTCGGTCATTTCATAGCATCGAGCAAATCCTCCCTGGAAAGTAAAAAAAAGGACAATACAATAAACTCCGGGTGAAGCAATGCACCCAAAAAACACATGACCAAACTTCTATTCATTGACAGCAAGCAGATCTTTTGAGAGTTGTGATAAAATAGGAAATCGCAGAATGTCTCATCCTATATTTTAGGTCTTGTGACCCTGAGAGCTTCTTATAGCATTTATCAGCCGAGGAAGGATGTGGATGAACAGTGCTCCTTGCAGGAAGCCAGCAGCCAGCCTGATTCACAGCACTGATCCACCCTGTCCTGACTGATAATCAATCACAGAGCTTAAAATAACAGCCTGTGATCTTAGAGCTTCCTCTACATGAGACATTAATAGAATCCCCCCCCACCCCTCTCCAATAAATGATTATTTAGTGTCTGCAGAAGCAATAATGGAGGACGACTGCAGACAACGCACCCATAATAGCTGCTCAGTCCATTAACTGCTGCAGAAATTCACTTCTTCCACATTAAAGAGCAGAATTCATTGCAAACTCATTACAGAGCGCATCCCTTTAAATGAGCAATATCAGGAGATGCCCAGGAAAACATTACATTGTAACCAGCAGAAGACAATGGAAGCCAAAAGGTGAAGAGTGCATAAATCAGATTCCTATATGGAGGAATCATATCCAGGGTAAGGCCGTGACTCAGAACCATCACCAATTCTTCAGAAGTGTCAGCACCTGCCAGCTGCACACCCACAGTGCCAGTCACCGTGCGCTAGTCAGGGAACACTGGAGAGTCCCTCAGCAAGAACACTATATGGGCCCTAAGCAGCCCCATTGCACCTACATTGGTGGAGTAGTGTAATAATAATAATAATAATAATAATAATAATAATAATAATAATAATAATAATAATAATAATAATAATAATAATAATAATAATAATAATAATAATAATAATAATAATAATAATAATAATAATAATAATAATAATAATAATAATAATAATAATAATAATAATAATAATAATAATAATAATAATAATAATAATAATAATAATAATAATAATAATAATAATAATAATAATAATAATAATAATAATAATAATAATAATAATAATAATAATAATAATAATAATAATAATAATAATAATAATAATAATAATAATAATAATAATAATAATAATAATAATAATAATAATAATAATAATAATAATAATAATAATAATAATAATAATAATAATAATAATAATAATAATAATAATAATAATAATAATAATAATAATAATAATAATAATAATAATTCTGCAAACAGTGTAAACTCACTGCAGAAACAGTGTCCCACGGCAGAACAATGCCAGGCAGGGTGCAGAAAGCACCACACAGGAGAGAGTGCCATCTGCACCACAAGGTACATATATTCCATTATATATAAGGATACAGCAATATTCGTGACAACCCAACAATCCACACAGACACTGCAGAGCGGCACACCACACGGGGGGCTCCGCACACTCCTGCAGGGACACATTTATATTCCAGACCCATCACCACTGGATGACGCCACAGCCAGAACAAGCGCCATGACATCAACACGGTGCTGAATATATACAGGGCCATGATGGATGTGACGAGAGAGCAGTAACCAGAGGGCACAAGCAGAAAAAAAATAAAATAATAATGAAGCGCAACCCAACCATAAAGGTATTCTGGGACTGATAGTTCTACACCAGTCAGACATAATGGGAGCAGGAGGGGAGGCACACAATCAGCTGCCCCTGACCTCTGCCAGAGTATAGGGGTCACAATATACTAGGGGGGAAAGAATGATGATGGAAGTCACTTTTAATGATCTAATAGGAGGATAAAAAAATAAATTTATTAATTTCCCAGATGTGGGAAAACAGCAAAACGCAGTTCAGTGTCCCCATTCACATTCAGTGGGCTGCACGTATATTGTACATGTACAGAGGAACAAGATTTTATATTTATTACTTTTGGTATTTTTTGATAATTTATTGTTATCTTTTGCTTAATGTCAGACACCCCCTGCCACCATTCACAAGCCCCGGCTACTCCTCACCTTGCCCAGGGTCCTGCCCCGCGTATAGCTCCGTCCGGTCAGGGGGTCAGTGATGAGCTTGCAGGGTGTTGGCTGTGCAGGTCTGGGGGATTCTGGCTTGGGGGCCGTCAGCAGAGCGCTGGGGTATGGCTGGCTCTGGATATAACACGCAGCCTCCATCTCTCATCTCCGCCGCCCGCAGCGCCACTGCCCCGGACCCCTGACTACAGCTTTTATGAATGAGAACGTGACGTCAGACGCATGCGCGCAGCTTTGCAGGCGGGTGCGAGGCGCAGCCACGTGTCTCCTCCTTCCTCCTGCTCCAATCTGCCCCGCCCACCGGCATCTAACAGACACGCCTCCTAGTCCCACAGTTAAGCAGTATATAGTAAATAGTGCCTGCACCAGCCTTGTAGCAGTCTATAGTGCCTGCACCAGCAATGTAGCAGTATATAGTGCCTGCACCAGCCTTATAGCAGGATATAGTGCCTGCACCAGCCTTGTAGCAGTCTATAGTGCCTGCACCAGCCTTGTAGCAGTCTATAGTGCCTGCACCAGCCTTATAGCAGTATATAGTGCCTGCACCCGCCTTATAGCAGTGTATAGTGCCTGCACCAGCCTTGTAGCAGTCTATAGTGCCTGCACCAGCCTTGTAGCAGTCTATAGTGCCTGCACCAGCCTTATAGCAGTACATAGTGCCTGCACCAGCCTTGTAGCAGTCTATAGTGCCTGCACCAGCCTTGTAGCAGTCTATAGTGCCTGCACCAGCCTTATAGCAGTCTATAGTGCCTGCACCAGCCTTGTAGCAGTCTATAGTGCCTGCACCAGCCTTGTAGCAGTCTATAGTGCCTGCACCAGCCTTGTAGCAGTCTATAGTGCCTGGACCAGCCTTGTAGCAGTATATAGTGCCTGCACCAGCCTTATAGCAGTATATAGTGCCTGCACCAGCGTTATAGCAGTATATAGTGCCTGCACCAGCCTTATAGCAGTATATAGTGCCTGCACCAGCCTTATAGCAGTATATAGTGCCTGCACCAGCTTTATAGCAGTATATACTGTGCCTGCACCAGCTTTATAGCAGTATATACAGTGCCTGCACCAGCCTTATAGCAGTATATAGTGCCTGCACCAGCCTTATAGCGGAATATACTGTGCCTGCACCAGCCTTATAGCAGTATATACTGTGCCTGCACCAGACTTATAGCAGTATATACTGTGCCTGCACCAGCCTTATAGCAGTATATACTGTGCCTGCACCAGCCTTATAGCAGTATATAGTGTCTGCACCAGCCTTATAGCAGTATATAGTGTCTGCACCAGCCTTATAGCAGTATATAGTGCATGCACCAGCCTTATAGCAGTATATACTGTGCCTGCTCCAGACTTAAAGCAGTATACAGCGCCCGCACCAGCCTTATAGCAGTATATAGTGTCTGCACCAGCCTTATAGCAGTATATAGTGTCTGCACCAGCCTTATAGCAGTATATACTGTGCCTGCACCAGCCTTATAGCAGTATATACAGTGCCTGCACCAAAATTAGCAAAAATCTCTGTCATGCATGAAATCATTCCAAGGGGGAGCTAGAGTAAATTTCCAACAAAGTTTACCACTTTCTGAAAAGTTGCAAATTATGAATTAGATGAAAATATCTGGAAAATCCACAGTGGCAAACTAAAAAAAAAGAAAACAGGCGAACACATAAAATAGATTTAAAAAAAAGGTACAAGTGAAAAGATGAATTTGGTGCATTACACCAAAACGCGACAAAAAAAACCCAAAATAAATTGGTCCCAAGGAGCATCTTTAATTTTGTGTAAAATTCATCAACCCGCATGAGCTATTTTTAAGAATTTGGTGCGGCAACAAGACAGGAATGAAACATCACTTTAAAAAAGATGCAAGAATGCAAATGATGAATTGACTCCATATTCTTTTAGAAAGTTGTTCAATATGCAATAATTTTTTGTTGACCTTGCAACCAATTTTCGATAGATCAGTAAGAACAGGGGTGAAAAAGAGAAACGCATGTCTGCAGAATTGGGTTACACAAGGAACTTTTTTTGGAGTCTGAAACTATGGACTCAAATATTTCCGCATAGAAGCTGTAAACCCCAAACGGTAGGGAATACACAAAACGGAAAGGGGGAGGACGGGTTCACAAAGGCTGTTTGTCAGGGCTCATTCACATCAGTTTTTTGCATGAGAGTGCTATCCATGTTTTCACTGATCGCACTCGTACCAGTGTTAGTGAATGGGGTCAATCACGTCTGAGATTTTTCGCGGACCAAGCGGTCTGCGCAAAATCGCGGAGACATATCTAATATTGAGCCAAGTGTCAGATCAGAATCTGCAATGCAAGTCTTGGATCCTTGGGTCCAAGTGCGGTCCGATTTTCATGGACTGTTAGATAGGAGAAGGTGGAGAAATTTTTTTTATCCTTACAAGAAAAAAGTGATGAAAATTGGATCAAAGTCTAATAAAACTCTGACCGAAAACACTGATGAAACTCGGTCAGTTTATCCTGTACGTGAAAAAAACTGACATGAAAATGAGTCCTGAGGTTGTTTCATTCTGATCTTGATACTTTGTATTAATAAGCAAACTTGGTTGCAAAAGTCTGGACTCCCTTAAAGAGTTTGTAACAAGATTGCAAGTTATTCCCTAACCATAAGATAGAGGATAACTTCCTGGTACTTGGGGCTTGAGCCCACCAATCTTGAGAAAGGGGACTGTGAATGGAGTGGAGGTCAAGCATGCACACTAGCGGACACAGACAGAAAAGGGCCCCTGTGCAAGAACAATATATGGGCCCTTTGCAGCCCAAGAGCTCCTAAAAATTAAAAATTGCACATGCTTTGGAGGTATAAATGGGCCCCCTTACCTCTTGGGCCCCTGTGCGGCCGCACAGGTTGCACCAATGATATGTCCGCCCCTGTCTCTGCTCCATTTGCTCTCATTGGGAGTGCTGAAGACATCTGAGCGTAGAGCTGTGCCCATCCCAGAGCCGAGAAAGGCATGGTAGGCATGGTTCAGACCACTAGTGGCCCCTTTTGCAGTCCAATAACTCATCATAATGCACAATTCCACATATTTTGGAGGTGGTAGTGGCCCACTTAACCCTTGGGCCCCTGTGCAGGTGCACAGGTTGCACCAATGATATGTCCACCCCTAGATACGCCCGAATCCCTTTTTGCGGGGGTTTTGGACGTAAGCCCCAGCGGGAACAACTAACGGGTGCCAAAAAGCAGCGTGAAAGCTTCCTAAGGTACGTATCGTCTGCATTGGGACATTTATGGGTCCACGTGACGAGGTTAATATTGGCCTCCTGCACTGCGTTAACCCTTCTGGTTCTAATCAGTGTGTCGGAGACGCTAGAAAGTAGCAGGAGAATGTGACTGATAAATCACTACAGAGAGACACAATCCCATAACGTCATTCTGCAAACATCCTGTGAAATCTCTATGGTCTCCTTGTATCTCCCTCAGCCGCGCCCGCCCTCCACTGCTGAGATATCAGGACTTTGCTCTTGGATAATAGATCTTTTTTTCTACAGGAAAGTGTCCACAGCTGCAGGTGAAAGTCCCACCATTATAATGATATCATTTACTGGGGATATCTCTAAATTAATCATTTTGTCTATGACTACACCTCTAAACCTTTTTCTTATTTTTATGGTGGATTATTACAATTTTTAAAATATTTTATTTTCCAAAATTAATTTCTAAATCAGTAAAAAAAAATAAAAAAAATAATAGAAGCACTTGCAATACTCAGTATGACCACCAGGTGCAGTGTAATGTAATTTGTAGATTATTTTAGGCAGTAATAGTATATACCATATGATAAGTGTCTGATACATATTTTAGGAATATGATGTAGTATTGTACGCTACATATTAGCGGAGAACTAGGTAAGCCCAAATACCAGTTTATTGCACTTTTATTTGGTTGTTACCCTCTCTTCATGTGTGTTCATTATGTAGCACCCTGAGGATTCGGCTGCTACAGGGGTATTGCACCTCAACCCAGAGGTGTGATATTCCACTCCCGGGTAAGGATGGAGTGTGGAACTGAGCTCGGTAGGCTGCATGCACTACACACATCCCATTTCCGAGGAGCAGACCGACGGTACTCCCACTTAGAAATGTGCAGGTACGACCGAGTCTGTTCCTGGCTGGAGTGGGAGGGGGGTGGTACATCCCAAGTAGTGTAGGGGCAGATAGGGGGAGCAGCCTGGGTAAAGTTAGGAGCTCATTGGGTGCTGGTCACCTGAGCTCACACATAGAGGGTGTATATAAGGTGGGCACCAACTAAGAACAGGGTCAGATGCAGAGAACAAGTCAGGAGCAGAGGAGAAGGAAAGACCCAGAGTGAGAGAGGAGAGAGAGAGACCCAGAGGCACAGAAGAACAGGACTCTAAGATCCCAAATTAAAACCCCGGGTGAAGAGTCGGCACAGGGTACCGGAACCCAAGCTGGTGGGGGTAAAAACACTCCCCAGCCAGAGACCGGAGACCGTGGGCAGCGTTTGCCACGGTCACCCACCACATCCACCCCGAAGGCACACCACATGAAGGGTCAGGGAACCCAAGGCCAAGGGTGTCCCAACAGAAGGCCCGAGGGAGCTGGACCTAGGTGGATCACTGGTGGGGACGGCCAGAGAACGGGACAGAAGGAGAGCTCAGGGCCACGCTCCGGACTTGTTTGGGGGTTGGCTGGATCCAGGACCTGGTGGACGCAGCACGGCTCGGGTGGTCACTCGGAGCTGGAGTGACCAGTACAACATCTGCAGTAAGTAAACACCCTTAACTGCACAACCCGACTCTGTCTTCACTGCCGTCTGCACTGCACCACCACAACCCCCATCCTCTGCACCTGTTCCCCCTGAGGCTATACCCCACCCGTTGGGGGTTATACCATCTCAAGCTGCACCTGCACCATCAGCCTCAGCGGACCCTGCTGCAGCGGCGGCCACAGTGACCGCATCACAACGGGTGGCGTAGTCGACACAAAAGAACTCTTAATAACATCTGTAGGACTGCCACATAACACTGAGCTTGACGCCCTGGGCACGGGGCCGGGTCACAGCCGCTCGGAGACTACAACCCCCCATCTGATCCGGTGCCGGGTATTCCCCTCAAAAAGGAATATGGCCCAGGGGGCGCGTCAACTTTGGCGTAGTCGGCAGGATTACGTGCCCGCAACACCCGGGTACTGCGTGCCTGAAGAAAAGTGCAAGTTTACCTCAGAAAGAAGTCTCCCGCCGGTTCCGGAGGGTCCACGCCATCGGACCCCATCACAGGTCGTTTCCCGCCGATTGTCCGCCATTTCCAGCTTGTTCCCGCCATCTGCAGAGTTTCCCGCCACTGGGCGACGCTTCCCGCCAAATCCGAAGATTTCCCGCCTTGGAAGAGCAGCGGACGCCATTATGGGCGTGCCAAAGGAGGGCAAGAGGCCGCCTCCCATCGTGGGCCGGGACAGAAAATGGCGCCAAAAGTGGAAACCGCCCCCACCAACAGAGACTGTGATGCTAGAGGTGTCTGTCAGCGTGAAAGAACTACCCCTGGAGCTGACAGTCACCGAGTTGCCCCGGGACCGCCCTCGAAGTGGGAGGAGACGAAAGAAAAGAACGAAGATGGGTGCCGCCTGGAGCAGTCTGGAGCGAGCGCACCCGGAGGCAGGAAGCCTGGAGAGGAGCAGCAGAAAAGCTCACCCGGAGATGTCCAGAGAGCAGAGCAGCACCGGCCCGCTGGCCAGGAGCCTGCTGGAAGAAGAGCAGAGCAGCACCGACCCGTTGGTCAGGAGCCTGCTGGACACCACGACCCCACTAGGCCTAGTGGAGGTCCTTGCACAGCTCCCCCGAGACCGGGAGTGTGCACAGACTGCCCTGGAGGGCCTCGCACGGAGGATGGCCCGGGTACAGCGCGAGATATTGGCGGAATGGAGCCGGGAGATGGCCCAGCAAGCTGAAACCAAGACCCGGAGCACGCCAGCCAAGATGAGGAAACAGACCGCCTCTGAGGATGGCGCGGGAGGACCAAAGGCCGGAGACGGCGCCGAGAAGGGAGCCGAACGCATGGAGGCAGGTAAAGGGGACGTCTACACCCCAAGCCGGGACACCGCTTACCTGCCCCAGCTCCCCGTCGCAGAGCCCGAAAGTCCCCCTGCTGTGCCCGAAAACGCCATGTCACCGACGCAGACTAGGCCCCAACCGGAAGCCGCCGCCGCGACCCCTGTGACGTCACACGCCTCGACCCCGAGCGTGACCAAGCAGGAAGTACCACCAGCCTGGTCGCAAGGCCTAGTACCCCCGGGCGCCGCAATACCAACAGCGCCCCCTACCTCCGCGGAGCCTCCGGCCTGGTCGCAAGGCCAGGTAGCCCAGGGTGCCGCCGTCCTAACGGTGCCCTTCACCTTCCAGGTGCCCCAGGCCTGGCCGCAAGGCCTGGGCAACCCGGGCGCCACCACCACCGCGCCCGCACCCGTAAAACCAAGGGTGCCGCGTCTGGGAGAGGACTTGTTTGCCCAGCACACGTGGCCGGACGGGCAGCCTTTCATCTGGCCCCAGAAATATTACGAACTGGAGCACCAGAGGAGGGTTGGGGCCATGTGTGCACCCCTGATTCCGGCTCCGAAGCCCGTGATAAGGATCTCGCCTCTTCTGGAAGAAGCCCAATTTGAGTGGGACCCCATCGGAGAAGACCTAATGGGGTTCACTCAAGAAACCAGGGCAGCTGCAGCAGAGCGTGCTGAGTGTTGCCGACAGCAGCTCGAGGAGTTCGCACGGGAGCGGAGAGAGAGGCGGGTCCGGGAGCAACAGGCCCAAGTACGGAGCGCCGAGCAGAAGAGCCGGACCAGGAGGGACCCCCGTGCAGCGCATTGTCCCCGCACCATCGGGACAGTGATCAAGTTCAACCAGCAGCATGGGTGGGGCTTCATCAGAGACCACAACACCCCCGGCGACGTTTTTGTAACGCGCAGAGACGTTGAGTCCCATCTGCCGGAGGGGCATAGAGGTCGTGACCTCTACATCGGAGACGAGGTCACCTTCACCCGGCACAAGTGTGCCAAAGGACCTTACGCCCTCCACGTACACCGCCTGACGGAGGAGGAGTTGCGGTGCGAGGAGGAGGAGCAAGAGGACCCGGACGGGTCTGAAGTTACCATCAGCTACAAGCAAAGAGCAGGAGGAAGACGCCGTTGAGTGCGGCAGAGCAGGTGCTGTAAATAAGTTACCCGATCGGGGTATAAAGAAACTGAAACTGTTGTTGCTAATATAGTCCCCGTTGGGACCAGCTGAGTGAACTGTTTACCCGTTAACCCCTTAATCCCACAGGCTGAGGACTGTGAGCAGCCATTCCCTTTCCCTCCTTAACTGGCCGAGGACTGAGAGCGGCCATATTCCCTGTATATAGTTGCGCTTCCTAAAGCGCCCCCTACCGGTTTTATAGAAAACCAGTTTTTCTAAGAGACTGTCGCACTTTTCCCGGACACACGTTGCACAGTGTCCGGAGGAGGAACCAGAAACAAGAGACGACGAGAATGTTATATGAAAAGTTTTATATATATATAATGTTTTATATGTTCATATGAAAAATTTGTATGTTTTGGTGATGTTTTATGTCTTACAGCCCGAGGACGTGCTGTGATTTACCAGGGGGGAATGTAGCACCCTGAGGATTCGGCTGCTACAGGGGTATTGCACCTCAACCCAGAGGTGTGATATTCCACTCCCGGGTAAGGATGGAGTGTGGAACTGAGCTCGGTAGGCTGCATGCACTACACACATCCCATTTCCGAGGAGCAGACCGACGGTACTCCCACTTAGAAATGTGCAGGTACGACCGAGTCTGTTCCTGGCTGGAGTGGGAGGGGGGTGGTACATCCCAAGTAGTGTAGGGGCAGATAGGGGGAGCAGCCTGGGTAAAGTTAGGAGCTCATTGGGTGCTGGTCACCTGAGCTCACACATAGAGGGTGTATATAAGGTGGGCACCAACTAAGAACAGGGTCAGATGCAGAGAACAAGTCAGGAGCAGAGGAGAAGGAAAGACCCAGAGTGAGAGAGGAGAGAGAGAGACCCAGAGGCACAGAAGAACAGGACTCTAAGATCCCAAATTAAAACCCCGGGTGAAAAGTCGGCACAGGGTACCGGAACCCAAGCTGGTGGGGGTAAAAACACTCCCCAGCCAGAGACCGGAGACCGTGGGCAGCGTTTGCCACGGTCACCCACCACATCCACCCCGAAGGCACACCACATGAAGGGTCAGGGAACCCAAGGCCAAGGGTGTCCCAACAGAAGGCCCGAGGGAGCTGGACCTAGGTGGATCACTGGTGGGGACGGCCAGAGAACGGGACAGAAGGAGAGCTCAGGGCCACGCTCCGGACTTGTTTGGGGGTTGGCTGGATCCAGGACCTGGTGGACGCAGCACGGCTCGGGTGGTCACTCGGAGCTGGAGTGACCAGTACAACATCTGCAGTAAGTAAACACCCTTAACTGCACAACCCGACTCTGTCTTCACTGCCGTCTGCACTGCACCACCACAACCCCCATCCTCTGCACCTGTTCCCCCTGAGGCTATACCCCACCCGTTGGGGGTTATACCATCTCAAGCTGCACCTGCACTATCAGCCTCAGCGGACCCTGCTGCAGCGGCGGCCACAGTGACCGCATCACAACGGGTGGCGTAGTCGACACAAAAGAACTCTTAATAACATCTGTAGGACTGCCACATAACACTGAGCTTGACGCCCTGGGCACGGGGCCGGGTCACAGCCGCTCGGAGACTACAACCCCCCATCTGATCCGGTGCCGGGTATTCCCCTCAAAAAGGAATATGGCCCAGGGGGCGCGTCAACTTTGGCGTAGTCGGCAGGATTACGTGCCCGCAACACCCGGGTACTGCGTGCCTGAAGAAAAGTGCAAGTTTACCTCAGAAAGAAGTCTCCCGCCGGTTCCGGAGGGTCCACGCCATCGGACCCCATCACAGGTCGTTTCCCGCCGATTGTCCGCCATTTCCAGCTTGTTCCCGCCATCTGCAGAGTTTCCCGCCACTGGGCGACGCTTCCCGCCAAATCCGAAGATTTCCCGCCTTGGAAGAGCAGCGGACGCCATTATGGGCGTGCCAAAGGAGGGCAAGAGGCCGCCTCCCATCGTGGGCCGGGACAGAAAATGGCGCCAAAAGTGGAAACCGCCCCCACCAACAGAGACTGTGATGCTAGAGGTGTCTGTCAGCGTGAAAGAACTACCCCTGGAGCTGACCGTCACCGAGTTGCCCCGGGACCGCCCTCGAAGTGGGAGGAGACGAAAGAAAAGAACGAAGATGGGTGCCGCCTGGAGCAGTCTGGAGCGAGCGCACCCGGAGGCAGGAAGCCTGGAGAGGAGCAGCAGAAAAGCTCACCCGGAGATGTCCAGAGAGCAGAGCAGCACCGGCCCGCTGGCCAGGAGCCTGCTGGAAGAAGAGCAGAGCAGCACCGACCCGTTGGTCAGGAGCCTGCTGGACACCACGACCCCACTAGGCCTAGTGGAGGTCCTTGCACAGCTCCCCCGAGACCGGGAGTGTGCACAGACTGCCCTGGAGGGCCTCGCACGGAGGATGGCCCGGGTACAGCGCGAGATATTGGCGGAATGGAGCCGGGAGATGGCCCAGCAAGCTGAAACCAAGACCCGGAGCACGCCAGCCAAGATGAGGAAACAGACCGCCTCTGAGGATGGCGCGGGAGGACCAAAGGCCGGAGACGGCGCCGAGAAGGGAGCCGAACGCATGGAGGCAGGTAAAGGGGACGTCTACACCCCAAGCCGGGACACCGCTTACCTGCCCCAGCTCCCCGTCGCAGAGCCCGAAAGTCCCCCTGCTGTGCCCGAAAACGCCATGTCACCGACGCAGACTAGGCCCCAACCGGAAGCCGCCGCCGCGACCCCTGTGACGTCACACGCCTCGACCCCGAGCGTGACCAAGCAGGAAGTACCACCAGCCTGGTCGCAAGGCCTAGTACCCCCGGGCGCCGCAATACCAACAGCGCCCCCTACCTCCGCGGAGCCTCCGGCCTGGTCGCAAGGCCAGGTAGCCCAGGGTGCCGCCGTCCTAACGGTGCCCTTCACCTTCCAGGTGCCCCAGGCCTGGCCGCAAGGCCTGGGCAACCCGGGCGCCACCACCACCGCGCCCGCACCCGTAAAACCAAGGGTGCCGCGTCTGGGAGAGGACTTGTTTGCCCAGCACACGTGGCCGGACGGGCAGCCTTTCATCTGGCCCCAGAAATATTACGAACTGGAGCACCAGAGGAGGGTTGGGGCCATGTGTGCACCCCTGATTCCGGCTCCGAAGCCCGTGATAAGGATCTCGCCTCTTCTGGAAGAAGCCCAATTTGAGTGGGACCCCATCGGAGAAGACCTAATGGGGTTCACTCAAGAAACCAGGGCAGCTGCAGCAGAGCGTGCTGAGTGTTGCCGACAGCAGCTCGAGGAGTTCGCACGGGAGCGGAGAGAGAGGCGGGTCCGGGAGCAACAGGCCCAAGTACGGAGCGCCGAGCAGAAGAGCCGGACCAGGAGGGACCCCCGTGCAGCGCATTGTCCCCGCACCATCGGGACAGTGATCAAGTTCAACCAGCAGCATGGGTGGGGCTTCATCAGAGACCACAACACCCCCGGCGACGTTTTTGTAACGCGCAGAGACGTTGAGTCCCATCTGCCGGAGGGGCATAGAGGTCGTGACCTCTACATCGGAGACGAGGTCACCTTCACCCGGCACAAGTGTGCCAAAGGACCTTACGCCCTCCACGTACACCGCCTGACGGAGGAGGAGTTGCGGTGCGAGGAGGAGGAGCAAGAGGACCCGGACGGGTCTGAAGTTACCATCAGCTACAAGCAAAGAGCAGGAGGAAGACGCCGTTGAGTGCGGCAGAGCAGGTGCTGTAAATAAGTTACCCGATCGGGGTATAAAGAAACTGAAACTGTTGTTGCTAATATAGTCCCCGTTGGGACCAGCTGAGTGAACTGTTTACCCGTTAACCCCTTAATCCCACAGGCTGAGGACTGTGAGCAGCCATTCCCTTTCCCTCCTTAACTGGCCGAGGACTGAGAGCGGCCATATTCCCTGTATATAGTTGCGCTTCCTAAAGCGCCCCCTACCGGTTTTATAGAAAACCAGTTTTTCTAAGAGACTGTCGCACTTTTCCCGGACACACGTTGCACAGTGTCCGGAGGAGGAACCAGAAACAAGAGACGACGAGAATGTTATATGAAAAGTTTTATATATATATAATGTTTTATATGTTCATATGAAAAATTTGTATGTTTTGGTGATGTTTTATGTCTTACAGCCCGAGGACGTGCTGTGATTTACCAGGGGGGAATGTAGCACCCTGAGGATTCGGCTGCTACAGGGGTATTGCACCTCAACCCAGAGGTGTGATATTCCACTCCCGGGTAAGGATGGAGTGTGGAACTGAGCTCGGTAGGCTGCATGCACTACACACATCCCATTTCCGAGGAGCAGACCGACGGTACTCCCACTTAGAAATGTGCAGGTACGACCGAGTCTGTTCCTGGCTGGAGTGGGAGGGGGGTGGTACATCCCAAGTAGTGTAGGGGCAGATAGGGGGAGCAGCCTGGGTAAAGTTAGGAGCTCATTGGGTGCTGGTCACCTGAGCTCACACATAGAGGGTGTATATAAGGTGGGCACCAACTAAGAACAGGGTCAGATGCAGAGAACAAGTCAGGAGCAGAGGAGAAGGAAAGACCCAGAGTGAGAGAGGAGAGAGAGAGACCCAGAGGCACAGAAGAACAGGACTCTAAGATCCCAAATTAAAACCCCGGGTGAAAAGTCGGCACAGGGTACCGGAACCCAAGCTGGTGGGGGTAAAAACACTCCCCAGCCAGAGACCGGAGACCGTGGGCAGCGTTTGCCACGGTCACCCACCACATCCACCCCGAAGGCACACCACATGAAGGGTCAGGGAACCCAAGGCCAAGGGTGTCCCAACAGAAGGCCCGAGGGAGCTGGACCTAGGTGGATCACTGGTGGGGACGGCCAGAGAACGGGACAGAAGGAGAGCTCAGGGCCACGCTCCGGACTTGTTTGGGGGTTGGCTGGATCCAGGACCTGGTGGACGCAGCACGGCTCGGGTGGTCACTCGGAGCTGGAGTGACCAGTACAACATCTGCAGTAAGTAAACACCCTTAACTGCACAACCCGACTCTGTCTTCACTGCCGTCTGCACTGCACCACCACAACCCCCATCCTCTGCACCTGTTCCCCCTGAGGCTATACCCCACCCGTTGGGGGTTATACCATCTCAAGCTGCACCTGCACTATCAGCCTCAGCGGACCCTGCTGCAGCGGCGGCCACAGTGACCGCATCACAACGGGTGGCGTAGTCGACACAAAAGAACTCTTAATAACATCTGTAGGACTGCCACATAACACTGAGCTTGACGCCCTGGGCACGGGGCCGGGTCACAGCCGCTCGGAGACTACAACCCCCCATCTGATCCGGTGCCGGGTATTCCCCTCAAAAAGGAATATGTCCCAGGGGGCGCGTCAATTATAGGGTACTAACGAGTTCTCATTGGGTTTCAGTGGAAATACAAATATATTTAAAAGCAGTGACATATTGGGTGAGTAGGTGAGGGTTGATCGTGGGTATTGGGGGCATTGCCCCTGCAGCAGTGACATTAGGATAATGAAGTTCTAAGCATTCCACCTTGTGACCTTCTCTTGCCGGGCCGCAGATTTATCAGAATCATAGGTCACTGGTCACAGATCTGGTTCCTAAACCTGTTATTTCAGTACAAGTTATTTTTTCTTAACTTTTTATGCATAAACGTTTTGTTTCTCTTTCTCTGAAGATCACATTTTTCTTTTTTCTTAAAAGCCCGAGGTGCCGATTTATCAAATTGTTTCCAGTAGATAACGGTCGTAAGACACTTTGAAAAGTTGCAACATTTTTGAGCAAAGTTCTGTAAAAATGTTGTGACTTTTGGCATTTTTACATCATCACCAAAGAGAAGGGATGAGGCATGGCGGTGTTTGCCTGGACAATTCATCAAAAGCTATGATGTAACTTACCCCAGAAATGTTACTCCAGTGCTTGACTGGAGTAGCATTTCTAGAAAGATGCCTGGAGGCGTACGCCACTGAGAAGATGCGCCAAATTAATTTAATAGTGTGCTCCTGTTAATGAATTTGGTACATCCTACTCCGCTGTATGTGCTGTCTATGCCTGAGTGCATAATAATTCTGGGAATCTGTCAGCAGGATTTCACCCCCAAACTATTTCTAAGCCCATGTAGCTCTTTTAAAGACAAGTCCAGCAATTCCTTTACATGGCCAGTCCGTTCCTCTTTTACTGAGAAATTGGTGTTTGAATTGATATGCAATTGAGGCTGAAGGACTATGATAGTCTCTGTCACTCCAGCTCTATTCCCCGCCAGAATTGCTTCTTCCTGCTTGACTGGCAGTCTCTGTGTTGTTTGACTTCAGACAAAGGAACTGTCAGTTAAGCAGGAAAAGGCGGCACTTGGCAGGAAAAAGAGCTGGAGTGACACAGGCTTTAGATCTACCATAGCTCTTCAGCCTCGTTTGCATATCAATTGGACATACCATAATGCATATCAATTGTATATCAATTGGACATTTTCAAAAGGAAAAATGGGAGAAAAGGGGGAGGGGAAATTCAGCTCACCAAGTGTGGAAGAAATGCCTGCATGAAAAACTGCAGTGCACGGACTCCAGGCTTCTGGGCAGAAAGCAACGTAGAGAAGAAAAATTCCAGCATCCGCCATGATATTAAATATTAAAACATGACTTTTAATTACGTTTTTTTTTAAATATGTAAGAACAAAACATTTCAATAAAATCAGTGAGACAAAAGAGGAAGGGTGATTGGGGGGAAAAAAAGGGGGCACAATACCATACTGTGTCCGCACCCATCCCCTCTCACTCCTCATACTGTGCCTCAAATTTACCCACTCTCTCTCCATTCTGTCTTCAAATTTCTACCCCCTCGCTCCCCATACTGTGTCCGCACCCATCCCCCCTCGCTCCCCACACTGTGTCTGCACCCATCCCCTTCGCTCTCCACATTGTGTCCCCAAATCCTCCCTCCTCACTCCCCATACTGTGTGTGCACTCATCCCACCCCCTTGCTCCCCATACTGTGTCTGCACCTATCCCCCCTTGCTCCTCATACTGTGTTTGCACCCACACCCCCTCTCTCCTCATACTGTTTGCACCCATCCTCCCTCGCTCCCCATACTGTGTCCGCACCCATCCCACCCCTCGCTCCCCATATTGTGTCTTCAAATTTCTTCCCCCCTTCTCTTAATTACAATAAATCTCCGATGTCTTCAGCTCCATTGGAGCACTTAACCATGCCAAACTTCTGCCATCTATGCACCGCCGAGGAGTTACATCAACAGTGTGATCACATGACCTGATCAGGCTACTGACGTCGGCATGACCCAGAAGTGCTGGTAGTCAGGTCTTCAATTGTACTCGCACCTGAAAGACGCAAATACAATTGATCACTGGGAGCCGGCACGCTGTCTCTGAGCCGGCTGTCAGCTTGACAGCCGGCTCAGAGAACTGCTGACTCACACTACTCCCACAATGGGGGGGCGGCAAAATGTAGATGTCGGGGAGACACCTTGGAGCACCGCATCAGGTGGCCCGACGGTGCCCCCCTGCCGGCTGCGCCCCATCTGCCCCTCCCAGATACGCCCCTAAAGGGAGCAATCACTGAAGAAGGACATCATGGTCAGAAGAAGAGAAGGAACAAGGCGAAGAGGAAGACTAGCAACCTGATGGCTCGATACTGTCAAGAAAACGGTGGAGAAGACCCTAGTGGACATATCTAGGCTTGCACCTGGTCGATATTCCTACAGATCGTTCCTCCATCAAGTTGCCCATGGCTCGAGGTGGGGCCGAAGGGCGGAAAAAAAATCCGGACCAGAAATATCTGAAACATGAAAATAAAAAAACTATTTGTGGACTTTTTATGGGAAATTTTATTTCAGAGGGAAATATTCTTTAATGTCAGTCTCTGAAAAAAAAAGGGAAGATGTATCGCAGCATTGCTCTGTGGTAAGACACCAGTAAAGGTAACTGGAGGGGAAATCTGGTCAGACGAAAACTTAGTGGATCTGTTTCTTTTTTCTATCTGTGGAACTATGAAAACTAGGTGAGGATAAAATACCAAATCATAGAAATGTTACAAGTGTCGGGAGATTCTTTATGATGTGATTATAGACATAGCGTTCTGTAGGATTCTGCATCCCTACACCTAATTATTTCTTAAAGGCGATGTCAGAATAGGTCATCAATGTCAGATTGGTGGAGGTGAGGTACCCTGGGACCCCGCTGATCAGCTGTTCCTGGTGTCGGCCAGCGGCGGCCGGAACTGCAGAATTTCAGCGCAGCTCTGTCGACAGAATAATGGCTGCGATTGAGTAATGCACATCCGCCTCCTATTGATTTGAATAAGGGGTGTATGTGGTTTACCCAACCACTACCAATATATAGGTGACGGAGCTGTGCTGTGCAGCTCAGTAACTGAGCAGTTCTAGCCGACACTGGGAATAGATGATCAGCCGGGTTTCGCACCCCCACCGATCAGACATTGATGACCTATCTTAAGTATAGACCATCAATGTTAAAGTCCCGGACAACTCTCTTTAAACTAGCAGAGTCCATGTGCACACAGAGTTTTTTGAGGAGTATTTTGGAATGGGTTCACTCAATAAAACGACTCTCTTAAAAAATGCTTGAAAGAGATTTTTCCAGTTCATTTCGACTGTAAAACCACTTTGCTATATACAGTACAGACCAAAAGTTTGGACACACCTTCTCATTTAAAGATTTTTCTGTATTTTCATGACTTTGAAAATTGTACATCCACACTGAAGGCATCAAAACTATGAATTAACACATGTGGAATTATATACTTAACAAAAAAAGTGTGAAACAACTGAAAATATGTCTTATATTCTAGGTTCTTCAAAGTAGCCACCTTTTGCTTTGATGACTGCTTTGAACACTCTTGGCATTCTCTTGATGAGCTTCAAGAGGTAGTCACCGGAAATGGTTTTCACTTCACAGGTGTGCCCTGTCAGGTTTAATAAGTGGGATTTCTTGCCTTATAAATGGGGTTGGGACCATCAGTTGTGTTGTGCAGAAGTCAGGTGGATACACAGCTGATAGTCCTACTGAATAGACTGTTAGAATTTGTATTATGGCAAGAAAAAAGAAGCTAAGTAAAGAAAAACGAGTGGCCGTCATTACTTTAAGAAATGAAGGTCAGTCAGTCCGAAAAATTGGGCAAACTTTGAAAGTGTCCCCAAGTACAGTTGCAAAAACCATCAAGCGCTACAAAGAAACTGGCTCACATGAGGACCGCCCCAGGAAAGGAAGACCTAGAGTCACCTCTGCTTCTGAGGATAAGTTTATCCGAGTCACCAGCCTCAGAAATTGCAGGTTAACAGCAGCTCAGATTAGAGACCAGGTCAATGCCACACAGAGTTCTAGCAGCAGACACATCTCTACTACAACTGTTAAGAGGAGACTTTGTGCAGCAGGCCTTCATGGTAAAATAGCTGCTAGGAAACCACTGCTAAGGACAGGCAACAAGCAGAAGAGACTTGTTTGGGCTAAAGAACACAAGGAATGGACATTAGACCAGTGGAAATCTGTGCTTTGGTCTGATGAGTCCAAATTTGAGATCTTTGGTTCCAACCACAGTGTCTTTGTGCGACGCAGAAAAGGTGAACGGATGGACTCTACATGCCTGGTTCCCACCGTGAAGCATGGAGGAGGAGGTGTGATGGTGTGGGGGTGCTTTGCTGGTGACACTGTTGGGGGTTTATTCAAAATTGAAGGCATACTGAACCAGCATGGCTACCACAGCATCTTGCAGCGGTATGCTATTCCATCCGGTTTGCGTTTAGTTGGACCATCATTTATTTTTCAACAGGACAATGACCCCAAACACACCTCCAGGCTGTGTAAGGGCTATTTGACCAAGAGGGAGAGTGATGGGGTGCTACGCCAGATGACCTGGCCTCCACAGTCACCAGACCTGAACCCAATCGAGATGGTTTGTGGTGAGCTGGACCGCAGAGTGAAGGCAAAAGGGCCAACAAGTGCTAAGCATCTCTGGGAACTCCTTCAAGATTGTTGGAAGACCATTTCCGGTGACTACTTCTTACACAGTTACATAGTTACATAGTTTATAAGGCCGAAAAAGACAAGCGTCCATCCAGTTCAGCCTATTTCTTGTGCACTGCAGCTATTCCGCAGCGTTGATCCATGGGAAGACAAAAATAAACCATGCAGTATAGGCCAATTTACATCATTGAGGAAAAATTCACTCCCCGACTCCAATCTGGCAGTCAGATAAAATCCCTGGATTAATTAATTATCACTAAGCATAAGATGTAATTTTATTGTTCTCAAGAAAGGCGTCCAGGCCTCTCTTGAACTCATTAAGTGAGTTGGACATCACCACTTCCTCTCCCAGAGAGTTCCAGAGTCTCACGGCTCTGACCGTAAAGAATCCCCTTCTATGCTGGTGCAGGAACCTCCTTTCCTCCAGACGCATAGTGTGCCCCCTCGTCTTTGTCACCATCCTTGGTATAAACAGGTCATGGGAGAGATCTCTGTACTGCCCCCTGATGTATTTATACATGTTTATGAGGTCTCCCCTAAGCCTTCTCTTTTCCAATGTAAATAGGCCTAATTTTGACAACCTCTCTGGGTATTCTAGTCCCTCCATTTCCTTTATTACCTCTCTGCAGGGCTCTGGTCCAGCAGTCAAGAACTATCAGCAAGGCTGCTCGATTTTCTTGATTGTCTCTTTTAGGTGGAATTCTGATCCATCAGACATGTATGGTACACTCCATTCACTTCTATGGGAGCAGTACTGCACGTATGTGACCACCACTCCCATGGACAGTGAGTGAAGCAGTGGCGTCAGGGGACTATGAGACTCCTATTCTCGTGATCGGTGAGGACCCCTGCACTCTGATCCCCATTGATCATACAGTGATGTATATGGCACAACTCCTTTAAGAGCGGCCTAGTTCAGACAATGCTGGCGTGGCCCAATGTGCATTAGGGAGTTGCAGTATGAGCCGGGCATGCAAAGATTGCATCGATGTGGCCCACGTGGCAGTGTCACATAATCATCTACGTGACTGATTTTTTTTCTTAAGTAAGATGGTCCGGAGTTTTCTGTGATATGTATTGGGTGCTTGGATGTACATACACGTGTGTGGGTAGGTGGGCACGTGTATATAAGGCAGTGTCATACCATTTATCCTCCCATCGTCAGCTCGCGGTATCCGGCCCTCTGGACTCTTCGGATGAAAATCCTTCTTTGCCGGTCGTTAATTCTTGGTCTTCTACGTCTTATCGGTGGTAGTAGAGCTGATAGATCTATATTCAAACCTGTCGGAAATTAATATTGCAGTTATTATCTATGGAGGAACATACACCAGGAATAAGTCACTCTGCTCACACCAGGTATTTGTTGGCTACATCCAATGGGAAGAGACAAGTGGGCCACAGAGAATGCCCCATGGGCCTTTACCTTCCCCTCTTATTGTGGGGCCTATGGAGAGGAGTAGCCCTATGTGCATTCAGTCCATAATGAAGAGGGATGAACCTCCTGAACTTTAGGAAGTTCTGGAGCAGAACTGTCAGACAGTGGTGGTTGTTTGGAGGGCAAGAAAATCCTGAATAGTTCCTGTATTTTTTCCACTGGAATGGAGCCGAGCTGCAATACCAGACCCAGCCTATTGACAAGGATGGCGCTATTGACAAGACTGATACTGTTTCACATCCAGTCCACCTCCCATGTAAACTGTGCTTATAAGTGACCAGGTATCACGTATCTGAAAGTATTTTGGGGAGACTTGTTGTGACTTGTGTTTCATCCATCAATTTTAAACCAAAGTGCAGCGGAGGAAAATGCACTAATTTATTAGAAGACGCACGCTCTTTAATAAATTTCTCATTTTCTTCTAAATACAGAAATTGAAATCACTGTATTATTTGTGCCAGTTTCTACCATAATGAATATTAGATCTATATTGATCTGATTGTGGCCATCATCCCTATCTGTTAATACCGCACACCCTTTCCAAACTTTTCCAAAGTTTCTAATTTTATTGCAAAAATTCCGAGCACAAAAATTTGGGATTTTTTAAGGCACCAATTTTGTTTTTAAATTAAATTACTAATATATTTATATATATTAGTAATTTAAAAAAAATGTGTGTGCCTTAAAAAAATAAATAAATAAATAAATATATAAATATATATATATATATATATATATATATATATATATATATATATATTTGGGTTGTTAACTGAATTTGTATCTAGTCTCTAGTCTCTGATCACCCCATAGAAGCCTCTAGTGAGTGACCATCCGAGTGCATGAGCCCAAGGCTAACTGAAGACATGGCGGCAGTTAAAGACAGTTTAAGACCAACCCAAGCAAGAAGGAAGATCCTCTGCTCTAAGGAAGACAGACTGTGCTTATTTGGAAAGTTAGAGGGGTACAGGGGGTCCTGCTCAGGGTGACGTCTAAACTCCATTATTATCCCACCAAACTTCCCGTCCGAGACTAGAATATCTAGAACGGTTTTCTTCTTCTATTTTGGATGATACTAAGGGTATGTGCACACGGTCCTTTCTGGCGGCTCTTTGAACACAGTATACTTTATGCTGCGTCCAAAGCGCTGCACGCAGGTGAATCTGCATTTGTTCATTGAACACATGCGGATTCACCGCATCCTATACATTGCACTGATAAAATTTCGCATGTGGAGACTAGAGAAATTGACATGCTGCGGTCTGAGAAGACGCACCGCATGTCTGTCTCCACGGACATATTGGGCCAAGATATTTTTGGGTTGTAGAATTTGAAGAACCTGGAAGAAACCTACATGACCATGGAGATGATCATACAAAGTCAATGCCTATGATTTTTGAAGGCCTGGTCATCTCTATATATTAACATTGGTAGTTTTTGTACACTTTTTAGGAGATGATGGTGCAAATTTTGGATAGGAGATTCCAACATCCACTAACCGCCTCCGTTCATGAAGGGCATCTGGCCACACAAAATCAGTTTTGGGCGGCTTTTCTTCTCCCAATATATTAAATTTAATGTTCATAAGCTGCTAAAGATCTGACCTGATGTGATGACGTACTGCCCTTCTGAAAATCTCAAGACGTTCGAACACAATTCAAATAAAATGCAAAACATTTTGCAAAATTTGGGGAATCACAAAACGAGATGCTGTCTCTCCAACCGCCGTCACTGCATCAACGATTTGTTTCCACGGCAACGATTATGAGCGCTCTACTCGGGCATTCTAAATGGGAGGAGCTTCCAGCAGCCAATAGGAATCAAGTATTAATTTTTAAATGTAAACAATCTGCGTACTTTTAGTTATTTTCAAAACAGCCATTTGACAAGTTGAATTATCATTAAAAGGAAATGGTCCAATAATGAAAATAATAAAAAATGATGACTATAACTGCTGTCGTTAGTTATATGTCTGAATAATGACCTTTAACCATTACAACACATGCAGCCAATGTGATGCCCTTTTATATCCACCATGGATGTGGCCCATGGGCTGCTATGGGGCCATTATAAACAGGCACAACTGGTTGATCTCATCTCCATTGGTGTTGTGTGGTGTTTGATACAGGACTCCCCTCTATAGAGGGGTGCCATTTTTAGTAAACCAGGTGGTGAGGAATTGACCAAAATAGTCATAGAAATGGCATAAGTGTCACAACCTGGCATCATAATAGTCTTTACTATGGAACCCAAAAAAATGGAAGCTGGGTTGTGATTGTTCAGTATGAGGAACAAAGACTTTTTTTTCTTTTTGATATAAAACATTATTTTATTTATTAAAAGTGAAAAAGAAAAACTTTTAATATATTTCCATTCTTCTGTATTGATCTTTCACTCCAAATTTCACATTACTGAGATAGGAGATGGCAGTTGGTGCTCATAAAATTCTCTGGAGGGGGAGGAGCGAGAGGCCGATACTGACATTAAGCTGCAAGTTCTCCTGAAACGATAGTTATACATTAACCCCTTCACGCTGCGGCCAATTTCCGTTTTTTTCTCCCCTTCTTCCAGAGCCATAACTGTTATTTTTCTGTCCACATGGACATATCAGGACTAGTTTTTTGCAGGACGAGTTATACTCTTGAATGTCACCATTCATTTTAGCACATAGTGTACTGGATAATGGGAAAAAAATTCCAAGTGTGGTGAAATTGTGTAAGGAAAACCCAATTCTGACATTGTTATTTCGGAATTGTTTTTACAGTGTACTTTTTTTTGGTAAAAACAACCTTACAATATGAGACTCCTCATCAATATGATTACGACTATACCCAATATGTCCATTTTTTGTTATGATTTTAGTGGTGAAAATAAAATCTGAAGTTTGTAAACAAAAAAATTTGGGGGTTAGTCGCCATTTTTTGAGTCCCGTAACAATTTTATTTTTCAGCCTATAGAGCTGTGTGGAGGCTTATTTTTTTGCGGGGCGAGACAACGTTTTTATTAACATCATTTTGAATACATGTGACTTTTTGATCGCTTGTTACATCCCTTTATGTGGAATTGTGGCAACCAAAAAAATGTAATTTTGGTGTTCTTGAATTTTTTCCGTTTACGGTGTTTACCGATCAGGTTAATTGTTTTTATATTTTGATAGATCGGACTTTTTTGAACACGAGGATACCACATGTCTGTATTTTTTTTTTTATATATATATATATATATATATATATATATATATATATATATATATATATATATATATATATATATATAGTACAGACCAAATGTTTGGACACACCTTCTCATTTAAAGATTTTTCTGTATTTTCATGACTATGAAAATTGTACATTCACACTGAAGACATCAAAACTATGAATTAACACATGTGGAATTATATACTTTGCAAAAAAGTGTGAAACAACTGAAAATATGTCTTATATTCTAGGTTCTTCAAAGTAGCCACCTTTTTCTTTGATGACTGCTTTGCACACTCTTGGCATTCTCTTGATGAGTTTCAAGAGGTAGTCACCGGAAATGGTCTTCCAACAATCTTGAAGGAGTTCCCAGAGATGCTTAGCACTTGTTGGCCCTTTTGCCTTCACTCTGCGGTCCAGCTCACCACAAACCATCTCGATTGGGTTAAGGTCTGGTGACGGTGGAGGCCAGGTCATCTGGCATACCACCCCATCACTCTCCTACTTGGTCAAATAGCTCTTACACAGCCTGGAGGTGTATTTGGGGTCACTGTCCTGTTGAAAAATAAATGATGGTCCAACTAAACGCAAACCGGATGGAATAGCATGCAGCTGCAAGATGCTGTGGTAGCCATGCTGGTTCAGTATGCCTTCAATTTTGAATAAATCCCCAACAGTGTCACCAGCAAAGCACCCCCATACCATCACACCTCCTCCTCCATGCTTCACAGTGGGAACCAGGCATGTAGAGTCCATCCGTTCACCTTTTCTGCGTCACACAAAGACACGGTGGTTGGAACCAAAGATCTCAAATTTGGACTCATCAGACCAAAGCACAGATTTCCACTAGTCTAATGTCCATTCCTTGTGTTCTTTAGCCCTAACAAGTCTCTTCTGCTTGTTGCCTGTCCTTAGCAGTGTTTTCCTTGCAGCTATTTTACCATGAAGGCCTGCTGCACAAAGCCTCCTCTTAACAGTTGTTGTAGAGATGTGTCTGCTGCTAGAACTCTGTGTGGCATTGATCTGGTCTCTAATCTGAGCTGCTGTTAACCTGCGATTTCTGAGGCTGGTGACTCGGATAAACTTATCCTCAGAAACAGAGGTGACTCTTGGTCTTCCTTTCCTGGGGCGGTCCTCATGTGAGCCAGTTTCTTTGTAGCGCTTGATGGTTTTTGCAACTGCACTTGGGGACACTTTCAAAGTTTTCCCAATCTTTCGCACTGACTGACCTTCATTTCTTAAAGTAATGATGGCCACTCGTTTTTCTTTACTTAGCTGCTCTTTTCTTGCCATAACACAAATTCTAACAGTCTATTCAGTAGGACTATCAGCTGTGTATCCACCTGACTTCTGCAAAACACAACTGATGGTCCCAACCCCATTTATAAGGCAAGAAATCCCACTTATGAAACCTGACAGGGCACACCTGAGAAGTGAAAACCATTTCCGGTGACTACCTCTTGAAGCTCATCAAGAGAATGCCAAGAGTGTGCAAAGCAGTCATCAAAGCAAAAGGTGGCTACTTTTGAAGAACCTAGAATATAAGACGTATTTTCAGTTGTTTCACACTTTTTTGTTAAGTATATAATTCCACATGTGTTAATTAATAGTTTTGATGCCTTCAGTGTGAATGTACAATTTTCATAGTCATGAAAATACGGAAAAATCTTTAAATGAGAAGGTGTGTCCAAACTTCTGGTCTGTACTGTATATATATATATATATATATATATATATATATATATATATATATATATATATACAGAAAAACGAGTGGCCATCATTACTTTAAGAAATGAAGGTCAGTCAGTGCGAAAGATTGGGAAAACTTTGAAAGTGTCCCCAAGTGCAGTTGCAAAAACCATCAAGCGCTACAAAGAAACTGGCTCACATGAGGACCGCCCCAGGAAAGAAAGACCAAGAGTCACCTCTGTTTCTGAGGATAAGTTTATCCGAGTCACCAGCCTCAGAAATAGCAGGTTAACAGCAGCTCAGATTAGAGACCAGGTCAATGCCACACAGAGTTCTAGCAGCAGACACATCTCTACAACAACTGTTAAGAGGAGACTTTGTGCAGCAGGCCTTCATGGTAAAATAGCTGCTAGGAAACCACTGCTAAGGACAGGCAACAAGCAGAAGAGACTTGTTTGGGCTAAAGAACACAAGGAATGGACATTAGACTAGTGGAAATCTGTGCTTTGGTCTGATGAGTCCAAATTTGAGATCTTTGGTTCCAACCACCGTGTCTTTGTGCAACGCAGAAAAGGTGAACGGATGGACTCTACATGCCTGGTTCCCACCGTGAAGCATGGAGGAGGAGGTGTGATGGTGTGGGGGTGCTTTGCTGGTGACACTGTTGGGGATTTATTCAAAATTGAAGGCATACTGAACCAGCATGGCTACCACAGCATCTTGCAGTGGCATGCTATTCCATCCAGTTTGCGTTTAGTTGGACCATCATTTATTTTTTAACAGGACAATGACCCCAAACACATCTCCAGGCTGTGTAAGGGCTATTTGACCAAGTAGGAGAGTGATGGGGTGCTACGCCAGATGACCTGGCCTCCACAGTCACCAGACCTGAACCCAATCGAGATGGTTTGGGGTGAGCTGGACCGCAGAATGAAGGCAAAAGGGCCAACAAGTGCTAAGCATCTCTGGGTACTCCTTCAAGATTGTTGGAAGACCATTTCCGGTGACTACCTCTTGAAGGTCATCAAGAGAATGCCAAGAGTGTGCAAAGCAGTCATCAAAGCAAAAGGTGGCTACTTTGAAGAACCTAGAATATAAGACATATTTTCAGTTGTTTCACACTTTTTTGTTAAGTATATAATTCCACATGTGTTAATTCATAGTTTTGATGCCTTCAGTGTGAATGTACAATTTTCATAGTCATGAATAATACAGAAAAATCTTTAAATGAGAAGGTGTGTCCAAACTTTTGGTCTGTACTGTATATGCAGTGAAAGAAATAAGTATTTGGTCCCTTGCTGTTTTAGTAAGTTTGTCCACTAACAAAGACATGAACAGTCTATAATTTTAAGGGTAGGGTAATTTTAACATTGAGAGATAGAATATCCCCCCAAAAAATCAAGAAAATCACATTGTATAAATTAGATAAATTTATTTGCATTTTGCAGTGAGAAATAAGTATTTGATCCCCTACAAACCATTATGAGTTCTGGCTCCTACAGACCAGTTAGACGCTCCTAATCAACTCGTTACCTTCATTAACCCCTTAACAACATTTGACGTACTAATACGTGTCTGTGCCCTGGGCTTTAAGAGCCAGACCCGTATTAGTACGTCATGGCGATCGCGCGCGCACACAGGTTGTGCGGGCGCGATCGCCGCCGGGTGTCAGCTGATTGTCACAGCTGACACCCGGTACTATGTGCAGGGAGCGGTCACGCACCGCTCCCAGCACATTAACCCCCGCGATGCTGCGATCGAAGTCGATCGCAGCATTGCGGTGGCAAGGGGAGGTGATCGCAGATACTCACCTCCTCTTCCGGCTTCCAGCGCTGTCTGCCGTGGCTTCCAGGATGTTGCCATGATGACCCAATGTCGTCATGACAACATCTGGGTCACCAGACAGCAGGAAGATTTTTTGGACATGCGCAGTGCATCTCCAAACAATCTTCTCCCTGTCCAGCGCTGACAGCCTGCATGGCACAGGGATGGTGCTGCATTCCTGTGCCATGCAGGCGATCAGAGAAAAAAAAGTGAAAGTCCCAGAGTGGGACAAAGTAATAGAGTATAAAAACTATCAGAAAGTGAAAAAAAAAAAAAAAAAAAAAAAAAATATAAAAAAAAAAGAAATAAAAATAATCCACCAAAAATAAAAATATAATGTACCCATCAATAAATATTATTATATAAAAACAAAAAAAAAACCAATAAAAGTACACATATTTGGTATCGCCGCATCCGAAACAACCTGACCTATAAAACTGTCCCACTAGTTAACCCCTTCAGTGAACACGGTAAAAAAAAAAAACGAAGCAAAAAACAATGCTTTATCACCATACCGCCAAACAAAAAATGGAATAACACGCGATCAAAAAGACAAATATAAATAAAAATGGTACTGCTGAAAACGTCATCTCGCCCCGCAAAAAAACAAGTCGCCATACAGCTCCATCAGCCGAAAAATAAAAAAGTTATAGCTCTCAGAATAAAGCTATGCTAAAAAATATTTTTTTCTATAAAATTGCTTTTATTATGTAAAGGTGTAAAACATAGAAAAACTATATAAATGTGGTACCGCTGTAAACGTACTGACCCGAAGAATAAAGCTGCCTTATCAATTTTACCACACGCGGAACAGAATAAAAAAAACCAAAAAGAACAATTCCTGAATTGTTGTTTTTTGTTTATTCTGCCTCCCAAAAATCGGAATAGAAAGCGATCAAAAAATGTCATGTGCCTGAAAATGGCACCAATAACAACGTCAACTCATCCCGCAAAAAACAAGTCGTCACATGACTATCTGCCAAAATCTGGAAAAATTATAGCTCTCAAAATATGGCGATGCAAAAACTAGATTTTACAAAAAATGCGTCTTTTAGTGTGTGACAGCTGTCAGTCATAAAAACCCCATATGATTCTGGTATCGCTGTAATCACACCGACCCGAAGAATAAAGTCGTCTAATCACTTATACCGCACGAGGAACTGCGTAAAAAATAAACTCTCGGGTTAGGGTTGGGCTAGGGTTAGGGCTGGGTTTGGGGTTAGGGTTGTGATTTTTTTCAAAAGTAAGAAAAAAAGATGACGATATGGCGACTAGTGTTGAGCGCAAGTGCTCGCTACTTGAGTTTGCATCGGGTGCTCTGGTATACATTGAGTATCGTGGGTATTTGAGTGACATGCTCGAGTCTCCGCCCCATATGCTTCGCAGCCTAAAAAACTTTGCGGGGATTGCCTGCCATGCACGTGTTTTTTTTTTCACTTTTTCATTTTTACGAATCAATTTGTGAAGCACCTGAGGGTTCCAAGTGCTCACTATGCATCTAGATAGGTGCCTTGGGGCGTCTAGTTTCCAAAATGGGGTCACTTGTGGGGGAACTACAATGTTTGGGCACACAGGGGCTCTCCAAACGCAACATGGTGTCCGCTAACAATTTGAGCCGATTTTCCATTCAATTTGTTAGCGGACACCATGTTGCATTTGGAGAGTCCCTGTGTGCCCAAACATTGGAGCTCCCCCTCAAGTGACCCCATTTTGGAAACTAGACCCCCCAAGGCACCTATCTAGATGCATAGTGAGCACTTGGAACCCCTAGGTGCTTCACAAATTGATTCGTAAAAATGAAAAAGTGAAAAAAAAAACCACTTTTTCATTTTTAAGAATCAATTTGTGAAGCACCTGGGGGTTCCAAGTGTTCACTATGCATCTAGATAGGTGCATTGGTCGGTCCAGTTTCCAAAATGGGATCACTTGTGGGGGAGCTCCAATGTTTGGGCACACAGGGGCTCTCCAAACGCAACATGGTGTCCGCTAACAATTTGAGCCCACAATTTGTTAGCGGATACCATGTTGCATTTGGAAAGTCCCTGTGTGCCCAAACATTGGAGCTCCCCCACAAGTGACCCCATTTTGGAAACTAGACCCCCCAAGGCACCTATCTAGATGCATAGTGAGCACTTGGAACCCCTAGGTGCTTCACAAACTGATTCGTAAAAATGAAAAAGTGAAAAAAAAACAACACTTTTTCATTTTTACGAATCAATTTGTGAAGCACCTGGGGGTTCCAAGTGCTCACTATGCATCTAGATAGGTGCCTTGGGGGGTCTAGTTTCCAAAATGGGGTCACTTGTGGGGGAGCTCCAATGTTTGGGCACACAGGGTCTCTCCAAACGCAACATGGCGTCCGCTAATTATTCAAGCAAATTTTACAATCAAAAAGTCAAATGGCGCTCCTTCCCTTCCGAGCCCTGCCGTGCGCCCAAACAGTGTTTTTTCCCCACATATGGGGTATCTGCGTGCCCAGGGGAAATTGCACAACAAATTTTGGGGTCCATTTTTTCTTGTTACCCCTGTGAAAATAAAAAAATTGGGTCTAAAGTAACATTTTTGTGAAAAAAGTTAAATGTTCATTTTTTCTTCCACATTCCAAAAATTCCTGTGAAGCACCTGAAGGGTTAATAAAGTTCTAGAATGTGGTTTTGAGCACCTTGAGGGGTGTAGTTTTTAGAATGGTGTCACTTTTGGGCATTTTCTGTCGTAAAGACCTCTCAAAGTGACTTCAAATGTGATGTGGTCCCTAAAAAAATGGTTTTGTAAATTTTGTTGGAAAAATGAGAAATCGCTGGTCAACTTTTAACCCTTATAGCTCCGTAACAAAAAAAAATTTTGGTTCCAAAATTGTGCTGATGTAAAGTAGACATGTTAGAAATGTTATTTATTAACTCTTTTGTGTGACATATCTCTCTGATTTAAGGGCATAAAAATTCAAATTTTGAAAATTGCACAATTTTCAAAATTTTTGCCAAATTTCTGTTTTTTTTCACAAATAAATGCAAGTGATATCGAAGATATTTTACCACAATCATGAAGTACAATATGTCACGAAAAAACAGTCTCATAATAAGCGTGATTCGTTGAAGCGTTCCAGAGTAATTACCTCATAAAGTGACAGTGGTCAGAATTGTAAAAATTGGCCTGGTCATTAACGTGCAAACCACCCTCGGGGGTTAAGGGGTTAAAGACAGCTGTCTTACATAGTCACCTGTATAAAAGACTCCTGTCCACAGACTCCATTAATCAGTCAGACTCTAACCTCTACAACATGGGCAAGATCAAAGAGCTTTCTAAGGATGTCAGGGACAAGATCATAGACCTGCACAAAGCTGAAATGGGCTACAAAACCATAAGTAAGATGCTGGATGAGAAGGAGACAACTGTTGGTGCAACAGTAAAAAAAATGGAAGAAATACAAAATGACTGTCAATCGACATCGATCTGGGGCACCATGCAAAATCTCACTTCGTGGGGTATCCTTGATCAGAAGGAAGGTGAGAGATCAGCCTAAGGCTGTGTGCCCACGATGCGTTTTTTAAGCATTTCTGCAGCGGCAAAAACGCTGCAGAAACGCTTAAAAACGCATTGTAGAAGGCCTGCCATGGTCCCCAATGATAATCCGCATGTGCTGTGCACATGCTGCGGACATTTCCGCTGCGGATTATCATTGCGGAAAAAGCCGCAGCACTACCAATTATTTTGCGGAAGTGCTGCGTTTTCGCATCCATTGACTTGCATTAGAACTTATGGATTGCGCATCACTGCATATGTAGATGCACATTCCATGCGTTCTAATGTGCGGATGGTACCCCGGTCTAGAGAAGAGGAGACTCTCCTCCAGACCTGGGTACCATTGAAAACTGGAAAAAAAAAGAATAAAATAAAAAATAAATATATACTTACCTTCCGGCGGCCCGCGGTGTGCTCCTCCTTGCATGGCAGCAGTTCACGATGGAAGGAAGGACCTGCGCTGACGTCAGAGTCATGTGACGGGTCACGCGACGCTGACGTTGGCAGGTCCTTCAGTGCAGTGTACCGCTGCCGGCAGCCGGGACGGTGAAGCAAGCCAGCGCGGGCCATCGGAGGGTAAGTATACATTTTTATTTTTTGACATTCTCTCGGTCACACTATATAAATCCATGCTGTTTGCATGGATTTATGTAGTGTGACCAAGTTGACAAGCACTTTCCAAGTGATGCTAAAATCGCTTGAAAAGCGCTTGTCAACCCGCATGCGGAAATGCAAGTGAAGAACGCTTCACTTCCGCATGTCCCTGGCAGGAAAAACGCATGTACAATCCGCATGTACAATCCGCATGCGTTTTTTTCTGCCAGGGAGATGCAGAAAAAGTCCTGAGCATTTCTGCATCGTGGGCACATAGCCTCAAACTACACGGGGGAGAACATGTTAATGATCTCAAGGCAGCTGGGACCACAGTCACCAAGAAAACCATTGGTAATACATTTTAATCCTTAAAGGTTTAAAATCCTGCAGTGCCCGCAAGGTCCCCCTGCTCAAGAAGGCACATGTGCAGGCCCGTCTGAAGTTTGCCAATGAACACCTGGATGATTCTGTGAGTTGTTGGGAGAATGTGCTGTGGTCAGACGAGACAAAAATTTAGCTCTTTAGCATTAACTCAGCTCGCCGTGTATGGAGGAAGAAGAAGGATGAGTACTACCCTATGAACATCGTCCCAACCGTGAAGCATGGTGGAGGAAACATTATACTTTGGGGGTGCTTTTCTGCAAAGTTGACATGACGACTGCACCATACTGAAGGGAAGATGGATGGGGCCATGTATCATGAGATTTTGGCCAACAACCTCCTTCCCTCTGCCAGGACATTAAAAATGGGTTATGGCTGGGTCTTCCAGCAAGACAATGACCCAAAACATACATCCAAGGCTACAAAGGAGTGGCTCAAAAAGAAGCACAGTAAGGTTGTTGTTAGAATCTATGTTGTTTTACTATCGGCCATCTTGTTGTGGTTTGCTGGCTTCTAGTCTTTTCCTCTGGTGCTGGGTGTCTTGGTCACGTGATCTCTTCACTCTTTATTACTCAGCACCTGTCTCCCATTCCCCGCTGGACATCAGTGTTGTTACGCTTGTGCACTGGCTAAGTTGCCGTGTTAAGTTCCTTGTGCTTTGGACAATTGATATCCTGGAACTTCTTGTTCCACCAGTTTTGTTCCCTTTAACTAACTTTTCTGTTAGGAGGTCTCCTGTTTTTACTCCCAGTCCTTACGCTTTGTCTTGTAGTTTCTCTCCAGCGGTGAATGCTGAGAGGGAGGAGTGTATTTTGCAGAGAGGGGTGGTGGTGGCCGCATTGGATTCTGAGTTGGAGAATAGCATCCTAGGAGCTCAGAGTGCGGCACCAACTAACACTCCGTGTGGTATATTGTTTGTGCCTAGAGCCTTGAGGAGAGCGTTGTTTGTTGAATGTCAAGAGTCTCGATTGGCGGGTCACCCAGGGATTTCGGAAACTAGGAAGTCTATCGGTCGGAGTTTCTGGTGGCCAGGATGGCAAAGGGAAGTCATCAAGTGGGTGCGTCAGTGTTCTGTGTGCGCTAAGTCGAAGGCCTCTCACGCTCCGGCTGCGGGGTTGCTGTGCCCCTTGGAAGTTCCTAGTTCGCCATGGACGCACCTTGCCATGGATTTTATCACCGATCTGCCTTTATCGGAGGGTTTTTCTGTCATCTGGGTTGTTGTGGACCGGTTTAGTAAAATGTGTCATCTGGTTCAGTTCAACAAGTTACCTTGCGCCAAGACTCTTGCTAAGGCTTTTGTGAAGGAGATTGTCAGGCTCCATGGTGACATTGTTTCCGATAGAGGACCACAGTTTGTGGCTCGCTTTTGGCGTGCTTTTTGTGACAGATTGAAAATTAATTTGTCATTCTCGTTGGGGTATCATCCAGAGTCCAATGGACAGACTGAAAGGAAGAACCAGGATGTCGAGCAGTTTTTGAGATGTTTTGTGGCAGATAATCAGGAAATGTGGTTAGAATTTCTACCACTTGCGGAGTTTGCCCTTAATAATCATACTTCTTCCTCGGCTGGTTGTTCTCCTTTTTTTTTGTTGTACTGGCAGGTATCCATCTTTTTGTCCATTTTCCAAAGTTGGGGCTGCTGTACCGGAGGAGGACAATTTTTCTGGTGATTTGGAGAGGGTTTGGACCAGTGTACGCCTGAACCTTAAAGAGGCTAACAGGAGATCAAAAAGGTATTTTGACAAAAAAAGAAAGGAGTCCTTGTTTGCTGTTGGGGACATGGTTTGGTTGTCCTCTAGGAATCTTCGTTTGAAAATTCCTTTTAAAAAACTGGGGCCTAAATTTGTGGGTCCTTTCAAAGTGGTCCAGATTGTCAACTCGGCAGCGGTGAGGTTGGGCATTCCCTCGTCCTGGAGGATTAATTCTGTGCTTCATGTGTCGTTACTTAAGAAGGCGGACATGCCTGATAAGCAGACGAAGCCTACTGTTCCTCCTGTTGATGAGGACGGTGAATTTGAGATTTCTCGCATTTTGGATTCCAGGTGGCATAGAGGAAGATTACAGTATCTTGTGTCCTGGAGAGGTTTCGGCCCCGAGGATAATTCCTGGGTGAAGACCGAGGACGTCTCGGCCTCAAGGCTAATTAAGGCTTTTCACAGGAGATTTCCTGGTAAGGCTCGCCTAGAGGATCCGGAATATCCTCGTAAAAGGGAAGCTACTGTTGGAATCTATGTTGTTTACTATCGGC
This sequence comes from Phyllobates terribilis, assembly GCF_046119375.1. NCBI lineage: Eukaryota > Metazoa > Chordata > Amphibia > Anura > Dendrobatidae > Phyllobates > Phyllobates terribilis. The sequence continues at coordinate 158,077,103 of NW_027362768.1, read as the reverse complement.
CATCTTGTTGTGGTTTGCTGGCTTCTAGTCTTTTTCTCTTGTGCTGGGTGTCTTGGTCACGTGATCTCTTCACTCTTTATTACTCAGCACCTGTCTCCCATTCCCTGCTGGACATCAGTGTTGTTACGCTTGTGCTCTGGCTAAGTTGCCTTGTTAAGTTCTTTGTGCTTTGGACAATTGATATCCTGGGACTTCTTGTTCCACCAGTTTTGTTCCCTTTAATCTTCGTTTCTGCAACTAACTTTTCTGTTAGAAGGTCTCCTGTTTTTGCTCCCAGTCCTTAGATCTTTTAGGGACCCCTTTCCCCTTCCTTCAGGTCTTCGTTTGAGTTCAGTGCTGGAGTTTCGGTGGGGCTATTCACAAGGAATAGGGCACCCACCCCAGCGTAGCGTTAAGCTGAGTCTCAGTGCAGGGACAGCTTTTCCCTCCTATTCCTTAGTTCTAAGTTGCAGAACATAACAGTTGTGCAGTGGCAAAGCCAGTCTCCAGACCTTAATCCCATAGAAAACTTATGGAGGGAGTTGAAGCTCCGAGTTGCCAAGCGACAGCCTCAAAATCTTAATGATTTAGAGATGATCTTCAAAGAGGAGTGGACCAAAATTCCTCCTGACATGTGCACAACCCTCATCATCAACTACAAAAAACGTCTGACTGCTGTGCTTGCCAACAAGGGTTTTGCCACCAAGTATTAAGTGTTGTTTGTCAGAGGGATCAAATACTTATTTCTCACTGCAAAATGCAAATAAATGTATCTAATTTATACAATGTGATTGTCTTAAATTTTTTTGGGATATTCTATCTCTCAATGTTAAAATTAATCTACCCTTAAAATTATAGACTGTTAATTTCTTTGTCAGTGGGCAAACTTACAAAAACAGCAAGTGATCAAATAATTATTTCCTTCACTGTACACACATATATATATATATATATATATATATATATATATATATATATATGTCTATATATAGACTTACATGCATTTTTTCCTCTTAAGGTTTTGAAAAATGAATGCTAGGAAAACAGAGAGTGCATTTTGATTCTTTGAAGCTGTTCCTGATAAAATCCACTCCAGACGTGACACTGGCCAATCAGAAGACTGCAAACAAAAACTTTAAAAAACTGTTGAAAACTGCTTCAGTGTGATTTGTCTACAGTGCACGTTAATAAAGTTAGATTTATTCAGCAAAAATGCTGCTGCTGCAAAAAAAGCAAGTGGTATGCCGCATTTTTTTTTTTTTTTTTTTTATGGGTGAAAAAAATCTGCAAAATGCTGAAGTAATTGACATGTTGCAGATTTTCAAAAACGCTGCAGTGCTCAAATTCAATCAGACTTTTTTTTTTCTTCTAACTGAATTGGAAAACTGCAGAGTTTTTGAAAATCTGCAACATGTCAGTTACAACAGCGTTTTTGCAGCATTTTTCCACCCATAGAAAGCAATGAAAAAGTGCAAAAAAAACACAACAATGCATTTTTGGTGAATAAAACTTACTTTATTAATCATGTGCTGTAGACAAATGACACATAAAATCTGCACACAGAAAAAAAAACTGGTGCAAAAACCCAATATGTGAACTTAGCCTTACGTAAATTAAGTTACTTGTGTTTTTTTTTTCATTGCTGTTTTACAAGCGTCTTTGACCCCTTCATTTTTTGTCTTTCTGTTATATCAAGCTTTAAATAAAGCAGGTCAATTTATGCTGAGTATTGAGTAACAAAAAAGCACAGTGAGCATAAATCCCATCCACTTTGCTGGAATGGTAAGATTTTCGCTGCGCAAAAAAAACAGCATCGAACACTAATCGTTGTGGGAGCTTAAAATAATACTAAACCAATAGTTCATAGGTTAAGATGTTCATACACCTTAGATAAATATCATCCAGACGCGGCTCAGGGTTGTGTGGCAGACTCTGATTTATCCTCTCCACAACACAAGCACCTTTATCTGACGGCCATATAAGATGTATGACCAGGAGTGGAGAACAGCCGAGGAATCAGGAGTTTGCTGCAGGCAAATAATGAGGGCTGATCAACGGTATACAAGTCAATTGGCGCTCTTTTAATTATCTGCTCACAAGGGCCGATATCATGGGGAGAGAATGACACTTAGGGTGAAGTCAGACGGCCATATAACACGGTCAACGATCGCAGCGTAGTTCTCGGACTGGCCAGCGGTTCTATGCAGCTTTCATGCTCAGGTCAGGATAGCCGCCGGCCAGTCTGAGCATTGCGATGTGATCGTCATCCATGTTATACGGCCGCCTGACTGCACCCTTAAGGTGGCCGTTCTGTCCCCATACAGCAAGCATGTTGTCGTCAGCATATCCCCTGTTTACACGTGGCGATGTGCTGCCGACAATAATGTTTTTATGTTGGTACAAACGATCCTATCAACCTACAAACGAGTTGATGGGCGCCATGTTTTACACAATCCTGATACATCCGCTGATTGATCTGATCATTGTCTCATTACTTATCCCCTGCTGGACACTGTTAGAATAATTTGTGAATCGATTGCTGATCCATTGATTACAAGGATCTAAAGACTTCCATACACATTAGAAAAAAGTCATCCAAACTAACGTTATGTACTTAGGGAGTTCTTCTAAGGCTATGTTCCCACGATGAGCTTTTGGTGAGTTTTTGATGTTGCAGATTTTCTGCACCATTTCTCATGTAAAGCGCTTTGGAAATAACAGCGCTATAATAATAATAATAATAATAATAATAATAAGGTCTGCACCCATTAAGTAATAGGTTACTTGCAATTTTTCAAAAATACGCAGCGTAAAAAACTCTCCAAAACCTCCCTGTGGGAACGTAGCCTAAAACGTGAGATCCTTTATGTTCTCGGGGAGGAATTTGTGCTGCCAAATTATCCCATTAAGAGATTTTCCAATATGTCAGATTGGCTACAGTTTCATTACATTGGCAATTGGCAATGACTGCAGAGATCCCAAACAAGGAATTTGCTTTAATATCCAGTTACTTAACTGCTCTGCCATTACTATAAAACAAGGATTTAGCATTCAGGACTTAAAAAGTTATCATTCCCCTCTTCAACGATCTATATTGTCAGAGAGAGCATCTAAAAACAAGCACTTTTGCAATTTTCTGCCTATTAAAATTTGCAGCTGTTCTTGAGATATTACCAATTTTCTTTCTTTTGTTTACAGCTCGTTACCTAAGAGAACGACCACCACTGCTGTCTAGCTTGTAAGTAATGCTCTGAAGATGGCCGGGATTAGGAGGTAACAGTGCTCTCAAAGTGATCCTGGCGATTTTTTAAAACCGTGCTTACAAGCTCAATAGAAAAAGGCTTGTAAGCACTGCGCATGTTCTGCAGCGGTGATCGGTCTCCCAGGCAACGAGATTAATAAGCAATAAATTGCAAAATTAATTGTAAATACAAGCACTATGTGACAATACCCATTTATGAAGATGGGAATAAACTGTTGGATTGCAATACTTGAGCAAACAGCACAGCTACAATGCTGGAATATGGGTGGTCACCGAACTTCCCCAGAGCCAGAAAATGTGTCTGAATTTAGTTTTATTTGTAGTATCATTGTAATTGTTACAGTGTAATCAGTTACAGATGAATCTCCATTTTTTTTTGACCTTTGGAAATATTGAGTCGTAAGATTTCAGCCGGCGGAGCTCGAGCCTGTTATGTCTGAAACAATAGGAAAGGAAGTGAAAGAGAAAAATGAGAACAGTGACAGCTTACTCTACAATCTGTACTGGGATCTTGGAAGTTTTCTTTTCACAAGGCTGGGTTTCCAGAGTGGGTGATAAAAAATGACATCTTAGGTCATATACAGCTGGAGCAACAGATGTTATATATAAAGCACCACAGCAGTAGATGCTAGATGTAAAGCACTGCAGCAGCAGATGTTACATATAAAGCACTGCAGCAGCAGATGTTACATCTAAAGCTCAGCAGCAGCAGATGTTACATCTAAAGCTCAGCAGCAGCAAATGTTCCATATAAAGCTCAACAGCAGATGTTACATATAAAGCATCGCAGCCGCAGATGTTACATATAAAGCACCGCAGCAGCAGCTGATGTTACATATAAAGCATGGCGGCAGCAGATGTTACATATAAAACTCAGCAGCAGATGTTACATATAAAGCACCACAGCAGTAGATGTTACATATAAAGCACCATAGCAACAGCAGATGTTACGTATAAAGCTCAACAGCAGCAGATATTACATATAAAGCACTGCAGCAGCAGATGTTACATCTAAAGTTCAGCAGCAGCAAATGTTGCATATAAAGCTCAATAGCAGATGTTACATATAAAGCACTGCAGCAGCAGATGTTTCATATAAAGCACGGCAGCAGCAGATGCTAGATGTAAAACTAAGCAGCAGCAGATATTACAATATAAAGCACTGCAGCAGCAGATGTTACATATAAAGCACGGCAGCAGCAGATGCTAGATGTAAAACTAAGCAGCAGCAAATATTACAATATAAAGCACTGCAGCAGCAGATGTTACATATAAAGCACGGCAGCAGCAGATGCTAGATGTAAAACTAAGCAGCAGCAGATATTACAATATAAAGCACTGCAGCAGCAGATGTTACATATAAAGCACGGCAGCAGCAGATGCTAGATGTAAAACTAAGCAGCAGCAGATATTACAATATAAAGCACTGCAGCAGCAGATGTTACATATAAAGTTCAGCAGCAGCAAATGTTACATATAGAGCTCAACAGCAGATGTTACATATAAAGCACCACAGCAGCAGATATTACATATAAAGCACCACAGCAGTAGATGTTACATATAAAGCACCATAGGAAAAGCAGATGTTACATATAAAGCTCAACAGCAGCAGATGTTACATATAAAGCACCACAGCAGCAGATGTTACATATAAAGCACCACAGCAGCAGATGTTACATATAAAGCTCAACAGCAGCAGATGTTACATATAAAGCACCACAGCAGCAGATGTTACATATAAAGCACCGCAGCAGCAGATGTTTCATATAAAGCACTGCAGCAGCAGATGTTACGTATAAAGCTCAGCAGCAGCAGATGTTAAATATAAAGCACTGCAGCAGCAGATGTTACGTATAAAGCTCAGCAGCAGATCTTACGTATAAAACATGCACTGGCAGTCAGTGCTACGTGTAAAATATTATGGCTGATACTCTAACTTGTTACACCTATTAACCCTGCTCTTGTCGTGCACTTTACGTTGGTGGTCACCCAGCTTTCCTATAAACAGATATGATTTATTTAAATTGCAATCAGCGACTTTATGCTGAACAACCAGACAGGTCCTATAGACGAGAGTATCTGAGATCCCGCCTGTCAGTGTCTCTCCCCATTGTTGGGATCAGACAGGACCTTGAGCCTCATATCAGGAATAGTTAGATACAAAGCCTTCAAGTGGATTATCTAATCCCTCATTATCAGGTGTGAGGGCAGGACAGGGGGACATTATAAGTAATCTGTCAGTGTTTATTACATGCTCAGTGAAGGTGTGGGGCGTGTAAATGAGGGCGACACAAAGCCTGATCCTGGCTCTCCCAGCAGGGATGGGGTATAAGAGGCATAATCTTGTTTGCCCTAGTGAGTGAAAGTCGCACAATGCTTTGCACCAACAATAGACCCATTGTTCCTATGTAATCGACCCCCAGGGGTGAGGCAGGGAGTCGGGGCCCCGGGGAGTCTGTAGAAGGGGTTTATAGCCCATATACAGATAACAATAGAGAATATTGCACGGACTTTATATAAAATGCGGCTAAATGTTGCTGCTTCATCATTTAGGTTATGTGCGCACGATCAGGAATTGCTTGCAGTAATTTCTGCAGCGTTTCTGCAAGGTTCTGCATCTTTTGGGTATGTTCCCACGGTCAGGAGCCGCTGCGGGCTTGACGCTGTGTTGGGGCCGCAGGCAGCTCCGGACAGTCTACTCATACCCTCAGGCAGCAAAAACGCTGTGGAAATTCCGTGCGTTTTTGATGCGTTTTTTTGCTTTTACATGTGTTTTTTTGTGCGTTTTTGCCTGCGGATTTGCGATGCGCTTTTTCCAATGCATTGTATAGGAAAAAAGCCGGCAAAAACGCAAAAAGAATGGACATGCTGCTTCTTTTTCTGCACATGAAATTCAGTCAGGAAAAATCCTGATCATGTGCACAGATCTGCCTAATGTGCACACGGTGCGTTTTTGGTGAGTTTTTTGTGCGTTTTTTTCCACGCAGAAATGGACCAAAAACGCATTACAAACCTTATCTCATGATTTCCTATGACATTTTGCAAGATCTGTGCACATGATCAGGATTTTTCCTGACTGTATTTCATGTGCAGAAAAAGAAGCAGCATGTCCATTCTTGTGCTTCTTGGCCTACGTTTTTCCAATACAATGCATTGGAAAAAAAACGCATGGCAAATCCGAGGGCAAAAACGCACAAAAAATGCATGAAAACGCATCAAAAACGCTTGGATTTTCCGCAGTGTTTTTGCTGTCAAGAGGTGCAGAACCTTGCAGAAACTCTGCAGAAAGTATATGGGTACATGAAAAACTCGTACAGCACACAGATGATATCCGGGTGCTGTCCGTATTTAACATTGCAAAGTATTGGAGAAAATGTGGAATTTATTTCTTTATCCATCCGTGAGAAACACTGACGACACACTGATGGTAAAAACAGACATATGGATGACACAATGATGGTAAAAATGGACACACTGATGACACACTGATGGTAAAAACAGACACATGGATGGTAAAAACAGACATATGAATGACGCAATGATGGTAAAAACGGACACACTGATGGTAAAAACAGACACATGGATGGTAAAAACGGACACATGGATGACACACTGATGATACACTGATGGTTAAAACAGACACATGGATGACACACTGATGACACACTGATAGCAAAAACGGCCACATGGATGACACACTGATGGTAAAAACGGACACAGGGATGATACACTGATGGTAAAAACGGACACAGGGATGATACACTGATGGTAAAAACGGACACATGCATGGTAAAAATGGAGACACGGATCACACACTGATGGTAAAAATGGACACAGGGATGACACACTGATGGTAAAAACGGACACACGGATGACACACTGATGGTAAAAACAGACATACGAATGACACACGGATGACACACTGATCGTAAAAACGGACTCATTGATGGTAAAAAGGGACACACGGATGACACACTGATGGTATAAACGGACACATGGATGACAGACGGATGACACACTGATGGAAAAAACATATTCATTGATGGTAAAAACGGACAGACGGATGACACACTGATCCAAAACACTGATGACACAAGTACAATTTTTTCCCGTACGTGTTTACACACGGACATGTTGTATCCTTTTATTTCACGGATCCCACACGTACCATTATAATCTTTGGTTCTATTTACATGTCCGTGTGTCCATGCAATACACACAGAGGCATGTCTGTTTTTTTTTCAGCAGCACGGATGACAAGGGCCAATACAAGTCCATTGGTCCGTGAGAAACACGTACAAAATACAGCTAGTATCCAGGTCCCATCCGTGTGCTGTCCTTGTTTAGGAGACTCTTCCTCACCTACCGTATCCTCCCCCATCCCTTGTAGATTGTGAGCCCTCGCGGGCAGGGTCCTCGCTCCTCTTGTACCAGTCGCTGACTCGTTGTGTTCAAGATTATTGTAAGTGTTTTCGCTATGTATATCCCTATCACATGTAAAGCGCCATGGAATAAATGGTGCTATAATAATAAATAATAATAATAATCTTTGGAATTTCTTTCTTTATCCATCTGTGCTGATGATTCACTCATAGTAAAAATGGACACACGGATGACACAGTGATGCAGAAGACCAATGAAATCGGCACGTTCACGTACATGTTTAAACAAAGACTTGTGAACGAGGCCTAAGGCTGTGTGCCCATAATGAATTTTTGGTGAGTTTTTGACGCTGCGTACTTTCTCTGCTTCAAAAACGCTGCATTTACAGTTCTAGCAAAATGTATGGGATTTATAGGAATCTCATGCCCACTGTGCTTATTTTTTAATCAGTGTTAACTGACCTGCGGTGTATGTTTCAAACCTGCAACATGTCAATTTCTTTTGTAGGTACACTGAGTTTTATGTGCATATTTTTCCCACAGACTTGCATTAGATGCAGAAATTCCACTGGTAAAAAAAGCGCATGAGTTTTTAGTGCATTTCAAAAACGTGTGTAATCCGCAGATGAAGTTTTGTAAAAGGCAAATATCAAGACGTTTAAAAAGAAAAATACCTGTGTTTAAAACATGACATAACACAAAGAGACAAAAACTGCAGCGTCAAAAACGTGATAAAAACGCATTTTAAAATTACGCAAGTAGGTGCAGAAATTCTGCAACATCAAAAACTCACCAAATACTCATCATGGGAATGTATCCTTGCTAGTTATTTATTAACTTGTTTATAATTTCTATAGAAAATCCATGTTCATATGTGGAGTTTTTTGACGTTTGGAAAAACGCTGTCTGGCAGAAAAAAATAAGTGCATGCCACTTCTTTAATATAGATCCTGATGGAATCTGTTTCAAACTAGGCACAAACCAATCAAAAAGTCTTCCAAAACCGCTTCAAGAAAAGCAAGGGCTTATTCTTGCTATGATTTTTCCATTCGTTTTTTTTCATGCAGAAAGAACGCCACATTTTACAGTAGCAGCGCAATAAATTAGATTTCTAAAATCCCATTCATACGGTGCATTTTTTTCCTTGTGTTTATTAGAGCTGGATGCCTTTTTTTTTTAACCCGCAGCATGTCAATTCTTGCATCGTTGTTGCTGCATTTTTTTAGCCATTCAATTGAGTACATAAAAAACAAATCAAAAACGCATAAAAAATGTGCGTTTTTAGTGCCAAGGCTCTGCGTTTTTAATGCAGAAAATAACACTTGACTGTGTGAACTTACTTAAAGACTACTCAAACACTCCCCCAAAAAATGAAGGTTTTCTGCTTGAAAAACGCATTGTTCTTGAAAGCTTCAAAAACTCTGTGTGAACATGTCCTAGGGAAATTGACTGATTACATTTTGGGTGATGTTTTAGCAGGCATATTGTTGTTCCTGATTCCGTATCTACAAACTCTGCAATGATAGATACTCCGCAACTATATTGCTAAATAATTAGGTTGATTCTTCTTTCAGGATTTTTTGTTTTCAGTGGCGGCCATTTTGTTTGTCTCTCCGTCTTTTCCAGAAATGATTAAAAAGCGATTTATACCAATGTGACAGAAGTGACTGTGGTACCTGGGGATTTTGGAAGGATAGGTCTAATTTGCTACCTGTGATGAGTCCACATAAATGAATCACATGGTAATCGGTGCAGTGTTATAACATCCTGTGCGGCACTGTATACAGGGATCTGACATGTCATGAAGACCCTGTGAAAATGGCATTTCATCCGCATGACAATAGCGGCCATTCATCCCTATGACATCACATCAACATTTAGGACAGGTGGACCCTCATGTCCCTAATTATTTCCTCGTTACCTCATTATTCAGATGTAAACATGGTCTCATAGCAACAACCCATCATGTCTATCAAATGCAAAATGTAAATTATTCCTGTTTTTGCCCTAAACTGCACCCACATTTTTTTACAGGGGATGTGTGACATATTTGCAAAACATTTAAACCTTTAATTCTAATTTTTGAGCTATGAAAAATTATGAGAAAACTGAGTGTGGTCTCCGGTCACAGAAGATACCAGGGGTCCTATTATAACGCTAACCCTATTATTTTATTTTCTCGCTTCTTATCAACCTTATCCTAAGCCAAAAATTATACTGGAAGCGTAACATGAAACATTAAGATATTTAGGAGATGGTGGGATAATGTCACAGGATGCGCTCTGGTCCTGTGGGCCCCTCAGGACTCGTTGTGGGGGGACACACAGCAGGGGGGCTTTATTGGCGCTCCTTGTGGCTTGAGCTGCTTAATTCAGAGGCTTCAAGGGGGTTTATTATTGTCATTTATATCAGCTGAAATTTCACACTGTGCGGCCAGAGAATCGTTTGTGTCCCCCAGAAAGCCCCCCCAGGACCCCAAGAGCCTTTGCGTCAGCTAAGTCCATTATACGCGTGTCACTGTAATGATTGGAGATTTTCAGGCGGCCTAGGCCATAATCCTTGCTGACAACCCTTATCCACCGTACTAATGAAGTTGTCAGCTGCACAGAGGTTTCTACATGTCACATTACAGCCAAAGGCCTAATGAAGAAGTATCATTGCAGCCATGTTGTAGAGACGTTGTCCGTAGCAACTAAAATTCTTGTAGACCAATCAGATTTTGACTTTTATTTTTTTCCCGTAGATTAGATCAGGGATCTCATTGAATGTGGAGTGGTTGCTATTGACAACTCTGCTCACAGAATCTCACATTGTGGAGCTAAGTGGCCAATCAAAATGGCCGACCCGGCGGCCCATCTCCTCTGCATAGGAGACGTCTATGGGGACCTTAATCTTAGACTAGTGGCCTCATCCCCAGCCGCACTTCCAACTGTGTTTTTTCTCTGACAACCGATAGCGCCCAATTCATTATTGTATTTTCACCTTTTCTTTGTCTAGTTTTTGGTGTTTTTTACCTGTTTTTAATTTGCACCTAACTCTTCCCTTAATTTGCGGTGTTTTTTTTTCAAGTGTATTTTATATGTGTTCGCTGTTTTGTTTTTCTTGTTGTTGTTGCTTTTGCTATTGTGAGTGGAGTTTTGCGTTCCCGGACGATTCCTCATTTTCAACTTTCCCAAAAGTTGCATAAATTTGTCGCAGATGTACTCCAGTCCTCCCTTCCTTTTCCTCGAGTGATTTTATGCAGGCCGAATATTTTGGCACAAATTTTGCACCTTTTTGTAAAAGTTGTGATTTTTTTTTTTTTGCACTATAAAGTCACAAAAAAGGCTAAATACAAAGATAAGAGTATTTCTACTTTGTGCAAAATTGATTAACCGCATGCGCCAGTTTAAAGAATTTGGCACAAAAAAAAATGACAGCGAATACCAAAAGACAAAGAAAAGTGACTGCAATGATGAATTGTTGCCATTGTGTTTCAGAGTGAAAAAAAAAAAAGATTTTTAGAATTCAGGAGTTGGTGAGATTTAATTTATGCGTAGTTTGGGCAGCAGGAATGGGGTGACAGTTTCTCTTTAAAAAAAACTGCAACCAATCACAATGCAGAGGCGGCACCACAATTACCAAAGCATCTCACTAAATTAGAATATCAGCAAAAAGTTTATTTATTTCAGTTCTTCAATACAAAAAGTGAAACTAATATTATATAGAGTCATTACAAACAGCGTGATCTATTTCAAGTATTTATTTCTGTTAATGTTGATGATTATGGCTTACAGCCAATGAAAACACAAAAGTCATTATCTCAGTAAATTAGAATACTTTATAACAACAACTTGAAAAATTATTTTAAAATCTGAAATGTTGTCCTACTGAAATGTATGTTCAGTAAATGCCCTCAATACTTGGTGGGGCTCCTTTTGCATCAATTACTGCATCAATGTGGCGTGGCATGGAGGCGATCAGCCTGTGGCACTGCTGAGGGGTTATGGAAGCCCAGGTTGCTTTGATAGCAGCCTTCAGCTCGTCTGCATTGTTGGGTCTGTGATCTCTCATCTTCCTCTGCACAATACCCCATAGATTCTCTATAATAGATTCTCTATGGGGTTAAGGTCAGGCGAGTTTGCTGGCCAATCAAGCACAGTGATACTGCTGTGTGTAAACCAGGTATTGGTACTTTTGGCAGTGTGGACAGGGGCCAAGTCCTGCTGGAGAATGACATTTCCATCTCCAGAAAGCTTGTCGGCAGAGGGAAGTATGAACTGCTCTAAAATGTCCTGGTAGACGGCTGCACTGACTTCGGTCCTGATAAAACACAGTGGACCTACACCAGCAGATGACATGGCTCCCCAAACCATCACTGATTGTGGAAACTTCACACTAGACCTCAAGCAGCTTGGATTGTGGCCTCTCCACTCTTCCTCCAGACTCTGGGACCTTGTGGAGTGTGTCAATGACTGCCTTCTGGACATCTGTCAAGTCAGCAGTCTTCCCCATGATCATGGAGCCTACTGAAACAGACTAAGGGACCTTTTTAAATGCTTACAAAGCCTTTGCAGGTGTTTTTTGTTAATTATTTTAATTTACTGAGATAGTGACTTTTGTGTTTTCATTGGCTGTAAGCCATAATCATCAACATTAACAGAAATAAATACTTGAAATAGATCACGCTGTTTGTAATGACTCTATATAATATTAGTTTCACTTTTTGTATTGAAGAACTGAAATAAATAAACTATTTGATGATATTCTAAATTAGTGAGATGCACCTGTACGAGTGTCAGGCCCATTGTTACAGTGTTAGGCCACGTTCACACATTCAGTATTTGGTCAGTATTTTACATCAGTATTTATAAGCCAAAACCAGGAGTGGAACAATCAGAGGAAAAGTATAATAGAAACACGTCACCACTTCTGCATTTATCACCCACTTGTGGTTTTGACTTACAAATACTGGTGTAAAATACTGAACGTGTGAACGTGGGCTTAATTAGCAGGTCTGATGTTTGTGTTTAATGAGTTACTACTATTATACTAGATATTACTGTCACTCAGGGAATATACACCCACCCCTCATTCGCATTGACCAGTCTCCCCATAATTAGAGATGAAGGCTAGTCGTTCACAAAACAGCAACCTCCTTGGGTCTGTCCTGAGATCAAAAATGAACTGTTTTTGCTCTTTTTTTTCCCCGCTGCTCCAGAGTATTCCATTTTCTTTAAATCATCCATAGGCTATGTCCCCACGATGAGTTATTGGTGACTTTTTCATGCTGAATATTTAAAAAAAAATGCAAGTAACCTATTTTGCTTAATGGGTGCAGAAAATCTGCAACATCAAAAAGTCACCAAAAGCTCATCGTGGGAACATGGCTATACAGTTCCAGAGATACGGACCTTTTTATGTAGTGTTACATTTTGTTTTTTTATCCCCACAGGGTTCATCCTGTGAGCCACGACCCCTTGGTAAAGTGTATAAAACGTAGCACTAAATGAAAAGTCCATATCTCTGGTACCATACGGTGGACTTAAACAAAAAAAAAAAGATTTAAACACTTCGGAACTAGTGACAGATCCTTTTTAAGTAAAAATGTATATTACTGTGTACCAAGAAGATAAATACACACGTTAACGTTATCCGCATGTCATGTGTTTTTTACAGCTCCATTGCAATGATTAACATGGGAAACGCAATTTATTTATTTATCTTACTCACTTATATAGCGCCATTAATTCCACAGCTCTTTACAGACATCATCATCACTGTCCCCATTGGGGCTCACAATCTACATTCCCGATCAGTATGTCTTTGGAGTGTGGGAGGAAACCGGAGAACCCAGAGGAAACCCACACAAACACGGGGAGAACATACAAATTCCTTGCAGATGTTGTCCTTGGTGGGATTTGAACTCAGGACCCCAGCGTTGCAAGGCTAACCTCTATTTCTCCTGTTATTTTAAAATATTGTTGTAGAAAACGAATGCTACATGGAAGTAAAAAAAATATATATTGATGGCGTATTGGAAGACAAAATATCCAGTTTATTTTTCTTTCTGGATGAAAAATGGACGATTTTGCATACGCTTGTCTGAACTCTGTCTTAACCGTGTCTGTTATCTGTGTACAGCCGTAGCTTGAGACAAAAAGTTTAATGCACCCAAAGCCAGATGGCTGTGGTGCTGCCGAAAGCCTGCAGCGTCATGCAGGTCACAGGGTTTTCATATGGATTGTTAAAAATTACATGGAAAATACTTTCTGATTGTTAATGGTAAAACCACAATCCATTTGTAAACCGCATTGACTTACATGAGCGTGAAGGTTTTTGGCTGCACGATTGCTGCTACTAGGACCTCACTCTAAATCTGTGAGACGTGATCGCCATCTAGTGGTGACTGCAGGATGGTGGAATTAATGTGTTCACTGGACAAGGTCTTCAAATCGAGGAACATTTATTTCACTGACAATGAACACGTACATAGTCTGTTTTTTTTCTGTAGTAACATATGGAGGTGAAACCTGGACGATAAAGAAACAAGACAGTAGAAGAACAGACGTTAGAAGGATGTTATCAATACCATGGATGGCAAGAAGAACCAACAAATCAATTTTGGAACAAATCAAGCCAGACATGTCACTGGAAGCAAAGATCACCGAGCTACGACTTGCCTACTTTGGACACATCTTATGAAGAGCGCAATCACTGGAGAAGAACATCATGGTCAGAAGAATAGAAGGAACAAGGCGAAGAGGAAAACCACTGGCTATAATGGGTCAGTGACGCACATGGACAGCAGATGGACCAATTACAGTGGGTACGGAAAGTATTCAGACCCCTTTAAATTTTTCACTTTGTTTCATTTCAGCCATTTGGTAAATTCTAAAAAGTTCATTTTTTTTCTCAGTAAAGTACACTCTGCACCCCATCCTGACTGATAAAAAAACAGAAATGTAGAAATTTTTGCAAATTTATTAAAAAAGAAAAACTGAAATATCCCATGATCATAAGTATTTAGACCCTTTGCTCAGTATTGAGTAGAATCACCCTTTTGAGCTAGTACAGCCATGAGTCTTCTTGGGAATGATGCAACAAGTTTTTCACACCTGGATTTGGGGATCCTCTGCCATTCTTCCTTGCAGATCCTCTCCAGTTCCGTCAGGTTGGATGGTGAACGTTGGTGGACAGCCATTTTCAGGTGTCTCCAGAGATGCTCAATTGGGTTTAGGTCAGGGCTCTGGCTGGGCCAGTCAAGAATGGTCACAGAGTTGTTCTGAAGCCACTCCTTTGTTATTTTAGCTGTGTGCTTAGGGTCATTGTATTGTTGGAAGGTGAACCTTTGGCCAAGTCTGAGGTCCAGAGCCCTCTGGAAGAGGTTTTTATCCAGGATATATCTGTACTTGGCCGCATTCATGTTTCCTTCAATTGCAACCAGTCGTCCTGTCCCTGCAGCTGAAAAACACCCCCATAGCATGATGCTGCCACCACCATGTTTCACTGTTGGGATTGTATTGGGCAGGTGATGAGCAGTGCCTGGTTCTCTCCACAAATACCTCTTAGAATTATCACCAAAAAGTTCTATCTTCGTCTCATCAGACCAGAGAATCTTATTTCTCATAGTCTGGGAGTCCTTCGTGTGTTTTTGAGCAAACTCTATGCAGGCTTTGATATGTCTTGTACTGAGAAGAGGCTTCCGTCGGCCCACTCTGCCATAAAGGCCCGACTGGAGGAGGGCTGCTGTGATAGTTGACTTTGTGGAACTTTCTCCCATCTCCCTACTGCATCTCTGGAGCTCAGCCACAGTTATGTTGGGGTTCTTCTTTACCTCTGTCCCCAAGGCTCTTCTCCCACGATTGCGCAGCTTGGCTGGACGGCCAGGTCTAGGAAGACTTTAGGTGGTCCCAAACTTCTTCCATTTAAGGATTATGGAGGCCACTGTGCTCTTAGGAACCTTGAGTAATGCAGAAATTCTGTTGTAACTTTGGCCAGATCTGTGCCTTGCCACAGTTCTGTCTCGGAGCTCCTTGGGCAGTTCCTTTGAGCTCATGATTCTCATTTGGTCTGACATGCACTGTGAGCTGTGAGGTCTTATATAGACAGGACTTGATTTGGAAAGGCACACACCTATCAGTTTAAACACAGCTGGACTCCAATGAAGGAGTAGAACCATCTCAAGGAGGATCACAAGGAAATGGACAGCATGTGACTTAAATATGAGTGTCTGAGCAAAGGGTCTGAATACTTATGACCATGTGATATTTCAATTTTTCTTTTTTAATAAATTTGCAAAAATTTCTACATTTCTGTTTTTTTCAGTGAAGATGGGGTGCAGAGTGTACATGAATGAGAAAATAAATGAACCTTTTAGAATTTACCAAATGGCTGCAATGAAACAAAGAGTAAAAAAATGTAAAGGGGTCTGAACACTTTCCATACCCACTAGTCTGAATGAGCCCTTATTCTGGTTTGGGAAGTGATGCTCCCTGCCACGGGGAAGTCTGGAAATCAGAGACAGGTAGATGGAACCGTGCGATCTGATGAATGTCGAGCTGATATCAAGGTGCGGGGGGGGGTCCCTCTGTTGGCAGCCATGTCAGCTGTTTTGCTAAGGAGGTTGGGGGGTATTGCTATTCCTAAAGCATCATATTGCCCCCACAAACAGGTCTGTCTACCGATAAAGCGATATACTTGTCACTAAATCCACAATACTTTTGAGGTCTTTATAGCGCTAACTGCTGTAGGCCAACCCACCCTAAATAGTAGGGTGCCCATTACTTCTTTTTGGTATGTGATCCTAATTCTAAAACAAAGAAAAAAAAGAAAGAAAAATGATAAGTTAATTTTTAATCAGAGGCCCAAATCAAACTCACCAATGCAAGCCAAAGGGTCTGCAAAAAAACAAAACAAAAAACTCAGCACTCATCCAAGTGCAGTCTTTATTTTACTGTTTAATGGCTATAAAAAGCATGGACTTTCTTTTTGCATATGAGAAAAGCAGACACCACCACTGATGGTAAAAATGGACACATGGACCAATAATGGATGAAAATATGTCCATTTTTTTTCTCCTATGAAAATGCCTAACAGGACTGTAGCGGTGTAGTGTGCACAGAGCCCAGGTGCAGAATCTCATCTCCTGGCCATTTTTATGGAAGGCCTCAGTCACACATCCATGTTTTTGGGTCCGAGTACAGACTGTGATGCACGGTCCGGCCGTGGGTCTCCTGACCCAAACTCTACAATCTCATTTTAGGGACCAACCCCAAAAAATGGGTGTGTGAATCGGTCTTTCGAGTGTAACATACCCCCACCTTAGTGTTGTGGTTTTATTCTTTATATGCACCCTTATTTTTGCGGCTTCCCCTTGCGTGCTTATTTGGCAGGCCACAGGCTGGTGTTCCCAGCATTTACTATGTTCCCGGCTTTCAGCTATTAGGAGGGGCTCGGTCCAGTAATGTGGGTTATCCAGTTAGAAAACCCAGTTTCTTATACCCCATTTGTGAACTCTTAAATAATAGTGAGGGGTCATTGGTTTAGGATTCTCACATTTGGCTACCGTGGAGCGTTCTCTTGTTCTGGAGGACCAGTCCTGTCCTCTATTACACAGACAACCTATAGATGTGAATTGGTCTTGTGTAATACCCGATTTCCCCTGCGGGAGTGCTACATGGAAATTGAACACTTCCTGTCATATTTCCACACACAACAGTCCATCACTGTTAAGTCCTAGCAGGGGAAGAGAGAGGGGTGCTCTTTATGATCTTTTTACTGTCATGGGAAAGAGGAGAACTCCTTTAACTAAACCTTAAGGAATGTCTAATCTCAGACTCCTACCTATTACCAATATTTTGCAGTTTGGTTCTAATAAAGTGAATGGGCCTGTTAAAAGACCACAATCCTCTTAGATCTGCCCTGCGCAGTCTTGTGCGCCGACTAAGTTTGCCCCTTTTGGTTACCGCCCATATGCGGGATACCTAAACCATTTTACTAAGCAAAAATCATATAAAAAAAAAAAAAATGTAAAAGTCATGCGCCAAATTTATTATGTGCTTTTCGACACTTTACACCGACCTCAACACTTTTGAAAAGTTTCAAGAGAAAGTGGTATAATAACAGGATACACCATATTTCTTACGTAAATTATTGGTATAGATGTACAACAATCATGAGGCGGTATAAGAGAGAGATGTGCGGCATCTAACATGACCGACGACTTGTATCATTGTGATAAATTTGGTGCCATTTGTGCCATGTCTGCCAATCTGGATTTGGCATCACTACTAATAGAAATCCCCATTATTCTGAATTTCTCAATAAGAGACACAGGCAGAAAGACTGAGGATCGTCGCTTAACCTTGAAGAGTTTATGCCGCCATACTGTACACACGACACGCTATCAGAGTTGATCCTCGGACAGGATACTGCATATACACAACAAATAAAATACTTCTTCATAGAAACCATGCCCATCGGAAATGGTGTGCTGAGGCCAGGGACACCAAACTTAGAGTCTATTTGTTGTGCAGTTGAATACAAGCTATCATTCTCTGGTATCAGCCATTCCAGGTTTCTCAGAGACTGACTATAGCGTCCTTCATTGGGATGATGGTGAGGAAATCTGGTAAAGTCTCTGCCTCCTTGTTCACCACTTTATGTCACAAATCGTCAGTCCTGAGAAAGTTGTAGCGGCTCCTCCTCTCATTAGAATGAAACTTCAGGGTTTAGAGTTCCTTCAGTAGATTTTTCCAAGCTTGTGTCTAGAAATATTCTACAGATGGAGGCGGAAAACAATCTTCATCTTCCAAATTATTTCTACCTGCACAGAAAAAGCAAAAAAAGATGTTATATTAAGGGTTTGTCTAGGATTAGAATTAAAGTGATCTACTTTATTTTCAGGAAAAGCACCACTCCTCTCCATACCAAATATGTCGATTTTGATTTCTTTCTTTATTTTTTCTTTTTAAAAAAAGGAAAAGGGGATAATTCAAACTTAGATTTTTTTTCTTAATATTTTACACTTTCTCTTTTTAGCCCATCTAAATGGACTTGAACTTGTGTTGTGTGACTGCTTGATTTGTGTGCAATATAATTATATATATATATATATATATATATATATATATATATATATATATATATATATATATATATATATATATATATATATATATATATATATATATATATATATATATATATATACACACACACAGTTATATGAAAAAGTTTGGGCACCCCTATTAATCTTTAGCTTAATGTTTTATAAAAATTAGTGTTTTTGCAACAGCTATTTCAGCTTGATATACGTAATAACTGTTGGACACAGTAATGTTTCTGCCTTGAAATGAGGTTTACTGTACTAACAGAAAATGTGCAATCTGCATTCAAACAAAATTTGACAGGTGCATAAGTATGGGCACCCTTATCATTTTCTTGTTTTAAATACTCCTGCCTACTTTTTACTGACTTACTAAAGCACTTTTTTTGGTTTTGTAACCTCATTGAGCTTTGAACTTCATAGCCAGGTGTATGCAATCATGAGAAAAGCTACTTAAAGTGGCCACTTGCAAGTTGTTCTCCTGTTTGAATCTCCTCTGAAGAGTGGCATCATGGGCTCCTCAAAACAACTGTCAAATGATCTGAAAACAAAGATTTTTCAACACAGTTGTTCAGGGGAAGGATACAAAAAGCTGTCTCAGAGATTTAACCTGTCAGTTTCCACTGTGAGGAGCATAGTAAGGAAATGGAAGAACACAGTGACAGTTCTTGTTAAGGCCAAAAGTGGCAGGCCAAGAAAAACATCAGAAAGGCAGAGAAGAAGAATGGTGAGATCAGTCAAGGACAATTCTCAAACCACCTCCAGAAAGCTGCAGCATCAACTTGCTGCAGATGGTGTCACTGTGCATCGGTCAACTATACAACGCACTTTGCACAAGGAGAAGCTGTATGGGAGAGTGATGTGAAAGAAGCCGTTTCTGCAAGCACGCCACAAACAGAGTTGGCTGAGGTATGCAAAAGCACATTTGGAGAAGCCAATTTCTTTTTGGAAGAAGGTCCTGTGGACTGATGAAACCAAGATTGAGTTGTTTGGTCATACAAAAAGGCGCTATGGATGGCGGCAAAAAAACACAGCATTCCAAGAAAAACACTTGCTACCCACAGTAAAATTTGGTGGAGGTTCCATCATGCTTTGGGGCTGTGTGGCCAATGCCGGCACCGGGAATCTTGTTAAAGTTGAGGGACGCATGGATTCCACTCAGTATCAGCAGATTATTGACAATAATGTTCAAGAATCAGTGATAAAGTTGAAGTTACGCAGAGGATGGATCTTTCAGCAAGACAATGATCCAAAACACAGCTCCAAATCTACTCAGGCATTCATGCAGAGGAACAATTACAATGTTCTGGAATGGCCATCCCAGTCCCCAGACCTGAATATCATTGAACATCTGTGGGATCATTTGAAGAGGGCTGTCCATGCTCGGCGACCATCAAACTTAACTGAACTGGAATTGTTTTGTAAAAAGGAATGGTCAAAAATACCTTCATCCCGGATCCAGGAACTCATTAAAAGCTACAGGAAGCGACTAGAGGCTGTTATTTTTGCAAAAGGAGGATGTACTAAATATTAATGTCACTTTTCTGGTGAGGTGCCCATACTTATGCACCAGTCAAATTTTGTTTGAATGCAGATTGCACATTTTCTGTTAGTACAATAAACCTCATTTCAAGGCAGAAACATTACTGTGTCCAACAGTTATTACATATATCAAACTGAAATAGCTGTTGCAAAAACACCAATTTTTATAAAACAATAAGCTTAAGATTAATAGGGGTGCCCAAACTTTTTCATATAACTGTACATATATATATATATATATATATATATATATATATATATATATATATATATATATATATATATATATATATATATATATATATATACACATACATATATATATATACACAGACACACACACACAGCTGAAACCAGAAGTTTACATACACTATAAAAAAAAGACACATGAAATCAGAATAAACCTTTCCTGTTTTAGGTCAGTTAGGATTACCATAATTTTTAATATTTGCCAAATGCCAGAATAATGACAGAGAGAGAGAGAATGTTTTAAGGCATTTTTATTACTTACTGCAAAATCAAAAGTTTACATACACTAAGATTACTATGGCTTTAAACAATTCTGAACTGCTCATATGATGACGTCATGTGTTTGGAAGCTTATTTTTTGGCAACATCTGAGTTAATTAGAGACGCACCTGTGAATGTATTTTAATGCACACCTGAAACACTCTGCTTCTTTGTGTAGCATCATGGGAAAGTCTAAAGAAATCAGCCAAGATATCAGGAAGAGAATTGTGGACTTGCACAAGTCTGGCTCATCCTTGGGTACAATTTCAAGATACCTGAAGGTGCCTCGTTCATCTGTACAAACAATTATACGCAAGTACAAACAAGATGGGAATGTCCAGCCATCATACCGCTCAGGAAGGAGACGGGTTCTGTGTCCCAGAGATGAACGTGCTTTGGTCCAACATGTGCATATCAACCCAAGGACAAAAGCAAAAGACCTTGTGAAGATGATGGCTGAAGCTGGTAAGATTGTGTCCATATCCACAGTGAAACGAGTACTGTATCAACATGGGCTGAAAGGCCACTCTGCCAGGAAGAAGCCATTACTCCAAAAGAAACATAAAAAAGCCAGATTAATGTTTGCAAATGAACACAGGAACAAAGACCTTGATTTTTGGAGACAAGTCTTGTGGTCTGATGAAACTAAAATTGAACTTTTTGGGCATAATGACCATCGTTACGTTTGGAGGAAAAAGGGAGAAGCTTGGAAGCCCAAGAACACCATCCCAACTGTGAAACACGGGGGTGGCAGCATCATGTTGTGGGGCTGTTTTGCTGCAAGAAGGACCTGCATCCTATTGAAAATTTATGGGCAAAGCTGAAAAGGCAGGTGCGAGCAAGGCGACCTACAAACCTGGATCAATTACACCTGTTTTGTCAGGAGGAATGGGCCCAAATTCCGACCAACTATTGTGAGAAGCTTGTGGAAGGATATCCCAAACACTTGACCCAAGTCATTCAGTTTAACGGCAATGGTACCAAATACTAATGAAATGTATGTAAACTTTTGACTTTGCAGTAAGTAATAAAAATGTCTTAAAGCATTCTCTCTCATTATTCTGGCATTTGCCAAATATTAAAAATTATGGTAATCCTAACTGACCTAAAACATGAAAGATTTATTCAGATTTCATGTCAGATATTGAGAAAAACAAGCATATGTGTCTTTTTATATAGTGTATGTAAACTTCTGGTTTCAGCTGTATATATTCCACTCCCCGCAATAAATATAATGGACACTCACCGTTCACAGCAACACAGCAGCGACGTAGACATGTCCTCCACTTCTCTGTAACGTCCGGAAGTTGGTAAATCCTTACACTCAGACACAAAAGTGTGAAGCTCGGACTGCGGAAAGCCGTCTTTTTGGTAATTCTAAGTAACATCAAAATGAAAATCTCATTATGTAATGCATTTTATGTGAAAGATAAAGTTCCATATAGACAGATACAAATTTTACAGATATAGACTGCACATTTGGTTGTGGATCCCTATAGATCTGTCATGGAAGTACTCCAGTATTTGAACCAATCTTTGGGGTATGTTCACACTCTGGTTCTTTCTGGCAGTCAAAAGTGACATTTTTTTTTTTAAGCAGAAAACGCTTCGGAAAATCCCGCCACCTTATTTTTTAATTATGGATAGCCAGAAGTACAATATAGAAGTAGAAAAGAGAACTACATATCGAAGAGCACACCTGCAAATTCATAAAAAACATCTAATAAATTGGTCACAGAATAGCACCAATAATACAATGTCCCATTTGCATGCCAAAACTATATACATGGAGAAGAGGAGTCTCCTGGTCCGTACATACAAGGAATGCAGACAGACGCAGGGACAAATAGTGCCGCCAGACGATTTAGTCCCACAATGGGGGATAGAGTATGATAGGGGCTGGACAGAGGATAAAGTATACCTGCTGACACCTAGGATGAAAGGGCCCCTTAAACTGGGGGGAGCAGTACGGAATGATTAGGCAAGAGGACCCCACGCGTATCGCCATGTCAAGCACGGCTTCATCAGGGGAAACGAGGTCTATAAGATCCGCATCACTTAAATATATGGTTGATTACTCATAAGTACATACCAGTGGTGGTAACGGTGCCGCCATCTGAGGACGGAAGCGGAAGCATGATGGCGAGCTGCGCTAGTAAGGGCAAGCGTCTTTTGCCCATACCTCGCAGCACGCGTGCGATATGGCATAGGGGCAGAAGCATAATGACGGGCTAAACTATTAAGGGCAAACGTCTTTGCCTATAGCTCGCAGCACGCGTGCGATATGGCATAGAGGCAGAAGCATAATGACGGGCTAAACTAGTAAGGGCAAACGTCTTTGCCTATAGCTCGCAGCACGCGTGCGATATGGCATAAGGGCAGATGCATAATGACGGGCTGCGCTAGTAAGGGCAAACGTCTTTGCCTATACCTCGCAGCGCGCGTGCGATATGGCATAGGGGCAGAAGCATAATGACGGGCTAAACTAGTAAGGGCAAACGTCTTTGCCCATACCTCGCAGCGCGCGTGCGATATGGCAAAGGGGCAGAAGCATAATGACGGGCTAAACTAGTAAGGGCAAACGTCTTTGCCCATACCTCGCAGCGCGCGTGCGATATGGCAAAGGGGCAGAAGCATAATGACGGGCTAAACTAGTAAGGGCAAACGTCTTTGCCCATACCTCGCAGCGCGCGTGCGATATGGCATAGGGGCAGTAGCATAATGATGGGCTAAACTAGTAAGGGCAAACGTCTTTGCCCATACCTCGCAGAGCGCATGAGCGATGGCATGGGAAAAAATCGCTGCGCAACCAAAGTGAATGATCGCATTAATACATCGTGCTAGGGTATCTCATACGTGAAGCAGGGTGCCACAACGTGTTGCCACCTGTGTGCCAATCTGATGTCTTAACATACATTTGTGCAGCACTCATCCATAATTATACAAAAAGAGAGATTAAGATACCGCTAATGTTAAGTAGCATCATGTTGTCTGGGGAGTTAGAATAATGGATTGTCTTATGACAAAAGTTCCAATAGTGTGACCAGCGGCGAGATTAGAGACACACCATGGGGCAAACCCTTGGAGTATTTGATAAAGATGGGCAGCCAGACGCAATTCTAGGACCACTCTGGGGGTCATGAGCATGAAAAGTGAAATATGCGATTTTGTTCACTTGAACAGCATGAGGTATTAGGTTTTGGCATGTCGTATATTTGAAATGTCTGTCCATACTTCCTAATAAAGATTGATTTTTTATGCATTTGCAGGTGTGCTCATCGATATGTAGTTCTTTTTTCTTCTTCTATATTGTGCTCACAGATTACTGTCTCAGAAGAGGGACACTTTGTGATCAGCCTATTGCCAAGAGACCATTCTAAGAAGTGCGACTTGTTCAAAGGCGGACATCCTCTGTAACCATTACAGAGATCGGACACAGAATGCCACCCACCTTAATGGTTTCGTAGGTGTCTGTAATGAGGGCGATAAACAGGCTGAGGACCATGTAGATGAACAGACTGATGAAGGAGTACAGATAGACCCGGCTGAACAACCAGACCAAGTAACTTTTCTGCTGCATGATGGAAAACGTGGTGAACATGTCATCTCCATTAATGAGGGAGAAGAGACACTCGGAGACCATGTTCAGGGACCTAAACTGAAGAAGGAGAAGCATACAGATCAGCAGCGAGCAGTGTGAGGGATGGACAAGGGCTGGCGTGCTGGGAAACTACCTTGGTGTGATACGGCCCCAGTACTATCCAGCCACAGAAGCAGTAACCCAGATAGATCATGGCTGCGCAGCAACAGAACCGGATCACATTGGGAAGAGCCGCCCTCAGCGTCAGGATCAAGATCTGTAGAAAATGGAGGAAATCAACACCTTCCTAACTATATAATTTGACATCCAAATACTACAATGTAGAGGTTTTATGAAGAGCCTAAATTCTGGTTTTGTAAAAAAAAAAAAAAAAAAATCCCAGACTTGATGAAGCTGGTTTGCTTACATAATAAATTTAAATGTCAGAAATGATTATTTAACCCTTTGTGAACGTTTTCCTTCCTAATGTAAAAACAAACATTTTATAAATCCTCTAACTGGACTAAAATGAGCACTTTCATTTCAATATCATGCATTCATTCAGACGTGGATTTTCAAAGTAAGCACACCAGCCCCATTAGATGTGTGTCCTTCGGGTAAAGCCCCCGTCTCACATAGCGAGATCGCTAACGAGATCGCTGCTGAGTCACGGTTTTGGTGACGCAACAGTGACCTCACCAGCGATGTCGCTATGTGTGACACTTTGCAGCGATCAGGCCCCTGCTGTGAGGTCGCTGATCGCTGCAAAATGTCCTGGACCATTTTTTGGTCGTTGCTCTCCTGCTGGTCAGCACACATCGCTGAGTGTGACCAGCGATTTAAGCTGGTAACCATGGTAAACAGCGGGTTACTAGGGGCACACGGGCACTTAGTAACCCGCTGTTTATCATGGTTACCACTCTGCTACGTGAGCGGTAACCTCCCGCTCACCGTAGCAGGCTCGTAACCATGATAAACAGCGGGTTACTAAGTGAGCGTGTGCCCCTAGTAACCCGCTGTTTACCATGGTTACCAGCCTGCTCCTGCTTCAGCAGGCTGGTAACCAGGAGCAGGACATCGTGGAAAGATTCTTTCCACGATGTCGCTGCTCCCCTGATCGTTGGTGAGCCTGCCTGTTTGACAGCTCACCAGCGACCACATAGCGACGCAGCAACGATCCCTAACAGGTCGTATCGTTGTTGGGATCGCTGTAGCGTCGCTAAGTGTGACGGGGCCTTAAGTGTAGGTGACTTCTCACCAGATTTCACAATACCAAAACTGCATACATTATAAATTAGATCTCGTAGACCTGATGAGGTTGATGAACTTACTTTGAAAAAAAAAAAACAATCCATGTCAGAATAGCTGTATATTGTTTTATGAAAGTCTTCTCACTTGAAATTAACATTTTAAATGTCCAACTAGAGGCTCATCAGGATTATTCAGCAGATCTGACATGGATTTTCAAAGGTAAGTACACCAGTCTCATCAGGTTTAAAATGCATTAATAACGCATAAAGTTTGTATTGTAACATTTGTAAAAAAAAGTTATTGGCGATTCATTTTAGATAGATTGCTGCTTGCATAGATTTTTTTTTTGTCTAAATACCCCCCCCTTAACATTTTCTGTATTGGACAGAGAAAATGTAAAGCTGTCCAATCTAGGTTTTGTCCTGACCCCAGACTTTGGTAGGTGGCTGCCAGCACCCATAGATATGAGAGTGTTGAAATTATTTGCAAAATTTGCCAAAACCTTACAAAAATGTATATCTGGTACAACAGTCGACTCTTACATTGTATTTCTGGAAAAACCCTAAATAGCGAATAACACCAAGCCAGACCAGCATGGTAGATGTCCCCAGGAGAATACTGCACACGTCATAACTTGTCAGACTCTGTTGGAGAGAAATATATTCGTTACTAATGTACATACTATATACTTTGGCAGACAATTATGAATATTGACCATTTTAATATATGTGGTAGACTGTTACCCAACTTCCTCAAAAGCCCCTGCCAGGTTACGATTCCTGCTTTATACATCAGAGTCTGTATTGGAAACATTGTCTTTGTAACAATAGGAGTACGCCCTATGCATAGGTCCAGCACAGGCATCAGATTTACATTTCAAGAAGGTGACAAAGGAAAGCAAAAACCATTAGGTCATACATCGGGTAATAACAGCAGGCATAGACTGAATTTTTATACAGTAAGATTTTGGAGGAAATTGTTCTTCAAGCAAGGAAGAGGCTGTTCTAAAAATCTGACCTGATTTGCTCAATTTCATCTTAAAATTAGAAAATGGCAATAAATAGTAACTAGAACCATAAAAGGAGACAGATGAAGCAAATAAAAAACGACAGGTAACACTTTTATACAATAGGGAGTAAGCAGGAGTCTACGTGGTGCCCATTGCGGTCCCTAAAAGCTATAAATTACCAAAGCAACCCCTTTTTAGCTTGTCAGAGTGGCTGGTCGTGACTGGCTTTTCTTAAAGAGATCAGCTATATCTGGGGTCTCATTGGCAAGGCTACATAGCAAGAAAGTATGCAAATTATCTCAATCCCATAAAGAAGGAATACCATCTCGCCAGGGTCAGCCTGTAGAGTCAGCTACCCTATAGGTATAGGTGTAGCTACCTCAAAAGGATGGTACTAGTGAGATAGTCTAGCTTTATTCTAGACAAATTAAACCTCCCCTTTAACAAAAGAAAACTATCAACTGCTTACAATGGGTCTAATTGCAGAAATCAGAGAAAGAATCTGTTCTCACTCGGAAAACTTATGGGGCCTTATGATTATTTCACCTGTGCAGTGCAAGTGTAATATTACATGCCCACCATTCAAGTGGCCATCTATGCAATACATAGGATGGGTCTACTAGGGCCAGTCTTTGCAATGGCGTTTTTTTTTTTTTTTAACGGCTTCCGGCTCGATCTTGAGCCATGGCGTCTACATGGATGAAAGATATGTAGGAAGATCGATCTTCTGCAAGTCTAGATAGATCCACCATGGTCTTATCCGGAGTTTATATGGTTCAACAAATGCCGGAGAATATTAGTGCCAAACAATCGGCACATGAGCAGAATAAACAATCATGAGCAGATGGTTGCTAATAAACAGCGCTGCTAGAAATAGAAATGATGAAATGTGTAAAAAAAATACAAAATTGGGTCAGGGAACAGCAGAGGGAAATGAATCTAATGGTGAGAGACAGGATCAGATTATAGAGCAGGTGGTAGGAGGAGGTAATTCTGGTAATGGGCACTATGGACAGATATTAGAGTCACTGATGCAGGGAGATGGGTACAATAATGGATAATAACCGCTAATAGAAGAAGTCATGCACCGACTCGTGGTGATAATGCCAGTCATTAACAGTCATCAAGTGACCCGCCGTCTCATCATACAAGTACAACGAGTACAAAATCCGCTGCTCTCCTGATATGGCGAGATCATGGATAAAAAGGAAAAAAAATACGATCTGCAATTTTAAACGGACATTTTTGTGAAAATAATACTTTGTGTGAATGGCCTAAGTGCAGAACAACTGGACTGCATGTATAATGGAGGCCAGCCATTGCTGGAAAATTTACCACAACCTGAACAGAAATCTGGCGACAGGGGGCGTTACACCCGCGCCAGGAGGAAGCCGGGGGCGTTACACCCGCGCCAGGAGGAAGCCGGGAGCGTTACACCCGCGCCAGGAGGAAGCCGGGGGCATTACACCCGCGCCAGGAGGAAGCCAGTGTCCACTGCACCAGTGTAAGGTCTGACAAGGGCTATGAAGATTTCATCCTTGTGTCTAACAGTCAGGGTACAGTTGGCTATAAAGTAGGGGTTTGTATGACCCTCCAAGGATACGCCAGCGCCGAACACCACTAACCCACTGCCAAACCGATTAAGCTGCATGATGTTACAGACATAAGGTCCACCATGGCGTCTCCAGACTTTTTTATCTCTATCTATACACTATAAGGCAGGTTTACCTTGCACTGAATGGCAGTATTGTGTGTGCAGTACATGGTAGCATCATCTAATATGGCAGTATTATGGACACAGAATAGTGCAGTATTATCTTGGCACTATGCAGCAGTATTATGAAGTCAGAATATGATATTTTTCCTGTACTTTTCAGCTTACCAAATGGTTAAACGCCTGCAGAATAGTTGCGGGTTCCAGCAGCAGGACCCAAACCAAACAAAACTTATAAAGTTAATACTTGGGAAATATTTGAGTCATAAAGAAATAAAGCCGCTCTGCAGTAGTAAATGATGTCCACCAGATCCTTCACCCCATACTCATCTCTCTCGTACAGTGTGCGCTGACACTCACCTTTGCCTGGATTTCCATCTTGAGAATGGAGCCCACGATAGACAGGATATCGCTCACAATGATTAGGATGTACCAGCCATTGACAAACTCCATCTGGTCTGACCATGGCACAGACTTGGAGAATCGTTGATGGACAAAGCCTACGTATTCCTTAGGGAAATAAAGAAGGATTTAAACAGATTGCCCTATGCATTGGATGGGATGTGTAATGGTGGATCATAAAAAAAAAAGTTTCCCATTTACATACTGTTGACCCAGTGACAAGTTCTTTCATATATAGTGTAGCGCCAACTAGTGTTCATAGTGTATAGCAATGTGTACGTCCACCTATTGACGGTGCTGGTGGTCGCACATGCTCAGTCGCTCTCCCCACAGCCTGTTCACTGCAGGGTAGCCAATAAAATTAGCTTTCTGCTTTGCTTCCCATTTCTATTGGCTCATATACAAGGATCACAGTGTCTCAGATAAGGGATCTAGACCTACAGTACAGACCAAAAGTTTGGACACACCTTCTCATTTAAAGATTTTTCTGTATTTTCATGATTAGGAAAATTGTACATTCACACTGAAGGCATCAAAACTATGAATTAACACATGTGGAATTATATACTTAACAAAAAAGTGTGAAACAACTGAAAATATGTCTTATATTCTAGGTTCTTCAAAGTAGCCACCTTTTGCTTTGATGACGGCTTTGCACACTCTTGGCATTCTCTTGATGAGCTTCAAGAGGTAGTCACCGGAAATGGTTTTCACTTCACAGGTGTGCCCTGTCAGGTTTAATAAGTGGGATTTCTTGCCTTATAAATGGGGTTGGGACCATCAGTTGTGTTGTGCAGAAGTCTGGTGGATACACAGCTGATAGTCCTACTGAATAGACTGTTAGAATTTGTATTATGGCAAGAAAAAAGCAGCTAAGTAAGGAAAAATGAGTGGCCATCATTACTTTAAGAAATGAAGCTCAGTCAGCGCGAAAAATTGGGAAAACTTTGAAAGTGTCCCCAAGTGCAGTTGCAAAAACCATCAAGCGTTACAAAGAAACTGGCTCACATGAGGACTGCCCCAGGAAAGGAAGACCAAGAGTCACCTCTGCTTCTGAGGATAAGTTTATTCGAGTCACCAGCCTCAGAAATCGCAGGTTAACAGCAGCTCAGATTAGAGACCAAGTAAATGCCACACAGAGTTCTAGCAGCAGACACATCTCTTCAACAACTGTTAAGAGGAGACTTTGTGCAGCAGGCCTTCATGGTAAAATAGCTGTTAGGAAACCACTGCTAATGACAGGCAACAAGCAGAAGAGACTTGTTTGGGCTAAAGAACACAAGGAATGGACATTAGACCATTGGAAATCTGTGCTTTGGTCTGTGAGTCCAAATTTGAGATCTTTGGTTCCAACCACCGTGTCTTTGTGCGACGCAGAAAAGGTGAACGGATGGACTCTACATGCCTGGTTCCCACCGTGAAGCAAGGAGGAGGAGGTGTGATGGTGTGGGGGTGCTTTTTTGGTGACACTGTTGGGGATTTATTCAAAATTGAAGGCATACTGAACCAGCATGGCTAACACAGCATCTTGCAGCGCTATGCTATTCCATCTGGTTTGCGTTTAGTTGGACCATCATTTATTTTTCAACAGTACAATGACCCCAAACACATCTCCAGGCTGTGTAAGGGCTATTTGACCAAGAAGAAGAGTGATGGGGTGCTACGCCAGATGACCTGGCCTCCACAGTCACCAGACCTGAACCCAATCGAGATGGTTTGTGGTGAGCTGGACCGCAGAGTGAAGGCAAAACGGCCAACAAGTGCTAAGCATCTCTGGGAACTCCTTCAAGATTGTTGGAAGACCATTTCCCATGACTACCTCTTGAAGCTCATCAAGAGAATGCCAAGAGTGTGCAAAGCAGTCATCAAAGCAAAAGGTGGCTACTTTGAAGAACCTAGAATATAAGACATATTTTCAGTTGTTTCACACTTTTTTGTTAAGTATATAATTCCACATAGTTTTGATGCCTTCAGTGTGAATGTACAATTTTCATAGTCATGAAAATACAGAAAAATCTTTAAATGAGAAGGTGTGTCCAAACTTTTGGTCTGTACTGTATTTCCCACAATGGACAGGGACTCGTGACTAAGTG
The DNA here is from genome assembly GCF_046119375.1 of Phyllobates terribilis. Lineage (NCBI taxonomy): Eukaryota > Metazoa > Chordata > Amphibia > Anura > Dendrobatidae > Phyllobates > Phyllobates terribilis. Next base: position 158,046,290 of record NW_027362768.1, on the reverse strand, counting down.
CTACAGAAAATAATGTCTTTTATATAGTCAACATGAAATAATGAAACACTTTGGGATCATTGGCAAAAATTTAGCATAAACATTTCATTTTCTGATGGTACTTTACCTTTAAGAATATGCATTTTTTTCACATTACAATTTGAATACTTTTTTTTTTTTTTTTTTTTTTAAATCTGGCAATTTTTAGGTTTTAAAAAAAAAAAAACATTTAACATAAAAACCTGATTTAAGCAGCAAGCCTTAGTGCATTCCCTTTAAATTACTTGCAGTTCCATTCTTAACCACATCCATGGACAGGTTAATTCCATAGACAACAATGCAACAGCGCCACCACCGGTGTATATATCAAAATAAACAAGCCAGCCTTTCTGTTTTTATGCAGGATGACCATTGTTTTTCGTCAATGGGATATAACGTAGTGTTGAGCGAGTATGTTCTGTCCGAGTACGCTCGGGCCCAGCTCCGAGTATTTATAGCTTCTCGGTGATAAGGTTAAATCGCTCCCGTGTGCATGATTTGCGACTGTTTGACAGTTTTAATACATGGGAGGAATGTCTATTTCTTACACATTCCTCACATGTAATAAAGCTGCCAAACAGTTGCAAATCATGCACACGGGAGCGATTTAACCATATCACCGAGCAGCTATAAATACTCGGAGCTCGGCCCGAGCGTACTCGGACAGAACATACTCGCTCAACACTAGATATAAGTCAAAATGGTAAATTATTGATCGTATCCTAAAGACTTACCCTCTGAAGGTGAATACCTCGAACCACTGATCGTATGCAGAGACTTATGGAAGATATACAAGTTACGATTATGACTGCATCAAAAATCATCATGTAGTGAGTATTTTTCTGTACTAAAAGTGGCAACAAACACAAAAATTATTATTTTCATTGAGGGAAAATGAAAAATTACACACTGGAAACTGACTGAATCGTAGGCATTGTGGTTAGGGAAATGGCTAGAATACAGAAATATGTTAAATGCAGACTTACCAGGAACTTTTTAGAAAAACTTTTTATGAAAAATGAACAGTGTAACAGCAATATGCAACAGATATTAGGAAATGATATTTTTTTCTTGCAACTGTGTATATCATCCAGTATGGCCATTTCTACAGTGATGAATTAAAGAGTCTGTCACCTCCAAAATGGCATTTAAACTGCCTAAACAGCACCGACACTGAGTGCGCCGCCGCGATCATCCAGTGTCAGTGCGCAGGTGCAGACAGGACCGGTAGCATTCGCTCTGGGCCTTAGAGACAAGTCACCCAATGTGAGGTTCCAGATTTATTACATAGGGGTTGAGCGATGGGAAGTCCCAGGGATATTATACATCTTATAGAATAGACTTGTACTTACTGGACCCGGACACGTGCCAGTCTCTGCATTCCTGGATGCCAACATCATTATCTAGGCGTATTTTAATACGGCCACTGTGGGCTTTATTGTCGAAGGTGATCTGCATAGAACAAAGCAAAGCAGGGCCCTGATTACATCTTCTTATAAATGTAAGTATTAGGGGCACAGAGATAAACCGTCCATATCGAGGAACAATCTTGGGTTTCTGAGTCCTGGGGAACTGAGTTTTATAATGGCTATTAGATCCGATAAGAGTTTGCCTCACTCTGAAAGGGTGTCTGTACCTTAAAGCACTGGTATACCCGTAAGATATACCTTGATTGTGTGATTGATGTCAGTCCAACAAGGGATATATTGCAGGCAAAGGCATTTTTAAGTGTCTATGAGAACAAAATCTGAATTTTCTGTTAAAATTTAAAAAAAACAAAACAAAAAGACAGCGCTACTTCTGGCTGTGTCTGGTATTACAGCTCAACCCCATTCAAGTAAATACCGGACACAACCACGCACAAGAGTGGCAATTTTTGGAATATAGTAGACATGCCTTTCTTACCACATACAACTTAAAAGTTATACCCGACAACCACTAGAAAAATATGATCAAATTACCCCAATGACATGAACTATGTGAAAAATAGAATCTTTATTAAACAAATAAGTAAAATTGTAATACAGGTAAGTGGGACATAATGGTAGGGACACATACACACATGAAAAAGGACAGCACGTTACACTGTGGGACCCTAGTAATATTAAAAATCTCTATATTGTGCAATAACATAATAATGAACAGACCCCACATGATCAACAGTAAATAGATCCACAATAGTGTGTATCAAAGCTGTCCATTAAGGTATCATACATGAAATATGATCAGTCAGTCACGTGACATAATCGATCCATGATGTGACACAAATCATTAAAAAGAATGTAATTGCAGCATACAAAGAAATGGAACAGCGGGGTACTGGGGAACCCAGAGAGGTCGCGTGTCCACCCCAACGCACGTTTCGGCACGGCCTTCTTCAGGGGGTATGCTGCAATTATATGTTTTAATGATTTGTGTACACTTACCTGTACTACAATTTTACTTATTTGTTTAATAAAGATTCTATTTTTTCACATCGTTCATATCATTGGGGTTATTTGATCGTATTTTTCTTTTTCTTGTTGTTGTTGGGTATGTACTATTTGCGATTATGCTCCGCTTGATATACAATCCACAGGTGCTGCTAGCTTTTTTTAATTAATTGCTTACATCATGTGTGAGCACCAGTTGAAGATTCGAATTATTAACTTAAAAGGTTATGTACACTGCCGCAATTTTTCTTTTACTATTCATTTGCTTTCCAAACATGGACCCATAGACATGTATTGGCCCTTGTCATTCGTGCTGCTGGACATCCGCATAGCACAATAGATTATAATGGGTACGTGTGGCATCCGTGAAAAAAATGGATGCCACAAGTACTGCAAACATGGACATGTGAAGGAGGCCTTAGAGATAACAGAAAGGAAGGAGTTGTACACAGATCTCCATAGGATGGAAAGGGGAGATATAACCTCTGGGAGAAGCAGATAAAACAGGATTATAGAGGAGGAGGAAAGAAAACAAAGAGGAAAAAAGTGAAGGATAGAAGCTGTGCTAATAATCTAAAGAGGACAGCAGCACCCTGGATAGGCAGGCATCACATCCAGCCTATAGTACTGGGAGAGACACTCCCAGAAGAGAAAAATGTGAAACTTGGATCAGGCTGCAAATGGCGTATCAAGAGTGAAGGAATGAAGATTGTAGACTGAAATTTTTATTAACTAAAAGTAACCAACACACGTAAACAATCTTTTTCCTTGTCAAAGGTGTCCATAGCCTCTAAGGGTGGTTTCACACAGTTTCTTTGCTGCAAAAAAAAAAACAAAACCAAAAAAACAACAACCCTCTGCTGGGAGTCAATTGAGAAAAATGAAACACAATATATGCAATATTTTTTTCTGTATCAGTAGTTAGCTATTCATTTTACTTGCTTTTTTGTGTTTTTTTTTTTAACCAAATCATGTGATACTACAGAGGAAGAAAAGGAATCACACGAGCTGTGAATCACGACGTGTAAAGTTAAAGCAGATAGAAAAACCTAAATGATCGCCTTCCCATACAACACTGCCTGCAGGTGTAAGAGACGAGGCGTAAATGTCCGGTGTGTTTCCAGGTGACTGTAGGGGGCAGCACATCACACGTACTCACTGTGACGGTAAAGTCGTAGCAGTCAGGGAGCTCATGGTGACGGATGGTCTGTAGATTGATCGCCTTGAGTTTAAACATGATCTCCACCGAGATGAGCCTGGAGGTGTAAATAATTCACATTAGAAGGTACGTGAACTGGGGAAACTGGGACGCTACCTGTGAAACTGGGACTCACCGATAGAAGTCCAGTGTCATGTTCCAGAACTTGTCATCCAGGGAGATATCACTCATCGGGGTCATTGGTTCCACAGTGAAGCATTCTGGAAGGAGAGAGGCTCTTACCAGCTGTACAGGACTTTCCGGCTCTCATAACCCCATTATATCACGTAATTCCATCTCCCCCAGGGGTGTAATGACCACGGTCTCAGAGGTCACGACCGTCGAGGTGAAGATGCCCGCACAAGCTTCACCTGGATGTGCGGTATCGTGGCACACAGACCAGTCGGGTCCGTGCATGGCAATACACGCTGCCGGACAATCAGAGGCCAGTAGCTGACATCGGCGTGCACGTGACGACATACGCTCCCATTGCTCGCACGCTGAAGTCAGCTGCCGCTTCAGAAAAGGACGCAGCACAGCGGGGGAGCAGAGGGAAGGTGAGTGTAATGGTTTATTTTTTTCTATGTAGTAAAGAACAGTGGCAGAACGGGGGCATATACCAAGATGGGGGATATACTGTATATACCAGGATAAGGGACATATATACCAGGATGGAGGGCATATACATACACACACAAGCTCCGGGATGGGGCCAGGATGAGTAGCACCGGGGCCATCGGATTCTAGTTACGCCACTTGTCCTCCCCACATGTGTATGGGACAATCTACAGCAATAATCGCTCTATATAGAAAGTACTACTATATGGGAGACAAGAGTTATCCATAACTGGTGTAAACCCTAATGTCCCACAAGCGAGGGTGAGCCGTTTAATAAATTTTGGAATTTTCCAGGGTGACGAATTTAGGGACCATAACAGACACAGAAATGAGGAGCCATAAATGGGATCTCTGCATGCATGGAGATTTTAGGACTTTAATAGTAGACGTGGGAAGTATAGGAATAGGTAGGAATATAGACATAAGGGTCAGCATATTAATATGAGAGACGGGCATATTTAGTAATTAGTGGTGTGTGTTTAGGGACAAGAGAGGGGCATTTTTGGCAGGAAAACAAAAAACAGGATGGTTTGGGAAGTCATTAATGTTATATATTGTACAGCAATTTCTTTGATATATTATGCGGAAGTCACATATTCATTAATTGACCCATTACATAGCGTTGATCCACGTGCAGATCGGTGGTTGTCAAAAACTACAGATCTGGTATGTTTCTTTAAATTCAGCACCAGATTTTTCACCTTCAGGTTACATTACCTGTCTCAATTTTAGGATCAATATCAAAGGTTTCATTTCCAGGAAAGATGCTCCCCTGTTTATAGAAGTACTTGCAGACAGTCATCCCGTGCTGCCCCCCTGCCATCCTCTCATAGGCATGGTTCCCGACTGATATATTTCTGAGCTCCAAGTACTGTGAAAACAAGAATAAAGACTCATCACCACCTTAAAGGGGTTGTACCAAATTAATAAGGGATAACTTATTAATCACTGGGGATCAGACTGCAGGGACCCTGTCTGAATGGAGATCCAACTGTAGAGCCTGATCTGAAAGGAGCGGAGGTCGGGCATATTCTCAATGGAACTACATGGGATGGCCAAGCATTGTACTCCGTTATCTTCAGTTTATCAAAGGCCAAAAAGAAAATCATCTGGTCCTCGAAAGAGACTGTAATAATCTGGGGCATAAAATCACCCTGCATCATCATCAGTTCCACAACTGATAACATGATGAAACCTCAAAAGAGCCCATTACTAGTCAATGGGTCTATCAGGCGCTGTATGGATCCATTGTATAACAGATCCCGCATGTTGTTGTTTCTTACACTACAGGACCAACAATGCAGATATAAGCAGAGTTTAGGATGATCAACACAAGTCCTCTAGGAGGACTAAACAATAAAAGTATAAAGTTTAAAAAAAAAAACGTTTTGGGAATTAGATTATTATAAATCCCGTCTACTTTGCTGGAAGCGTAAGACGCTGTGTCGTGAGAACGTAACCAAAAATGTAATAAAAATAAATCAAAACATTGTATGTACCCCAAAATTGTATCAATAAAGATGTCAGCTCACTGCACACAAAAAAAAAAAAAAAAAATCACCATTTTTCAAAGTTCTACCTTTTTTTTTTGTAGCCACTAAAATATTAACTAAACTATATCGCTTTGGTATCGCAGTCATCCGGGTTATTTTTGCCGCACAATGAACTCTGTAAAATCAAAACTCCCTCCAAAAAAACTATTGCAGAATTAAATTACTTTCTTTTTGATCATCATTTCACCCCACTTGGAATTTTTCCCATTCTTCACTACATTACATGGCAAATTGAATGGCGACATTCAAAACTACAACTCAACCTGCAAAAATGAAAAAAAAAAAAAAAAACAAGCCTCATACAGTTAAGTCAACTGAATAGTAAAAAAAAAAAAAAAAAAAAAAGTTATGGCTCTTGGAGCAAAAAAAAAAAAAATATGCAAAAATTAAAAATTGCCAGATCTTTAACATGTTCAAGGGGTCATAAAAGACAGAATGGCTGTCGAAAGTCACCGTATGAACTCACCCGCTGAATTGTAAAAGCAATGTGATCATAGACGTCCTCCTGCCGATAGACGGCGTACGTATCATCTCTGGCATCCTTGTAGCCCTTTAGAAACAAGTGTTTGAAGGCCACCGTGTTCTCCTCCTTGAAACTGACGACCATCTCATTGCTGAGCCCAAATAACACCAGCTACGGGAGAGACGGGCACAATGCAGGCATTCACCATGGCAGGAGCTCATTACAATTACGGCTTTGTTATACAGGGGTGAAATAAACTTTGCTTAATTCCCTGAATGTGCACTTTTGTTCGGTAACGCTGAGGTCATATCTACTTTTCAAAATTACCTTGTCCCCCCACCACCCACCCAAGGCTAAGATTTACTTAAAAGGAGATTTCGGGGATTGTCTAAAACACAAAAAAAATTAAATTATCTGCAGCTGATAAATCCCTGCCGATATCTAGTGGTCCCTGATGGTCTTTGTTTAATTTTCTGGAGCACTGATGTGCCGTAACAGCGTGCAACCGCTGCAGCCAATCAGTGGCACCAGCGGTGATGCCATCATGCATGGCACATATTTGCTCCAGGAAAGTAACCTAGACAGCCCGGGACCACCAAAGTATCAGCGCTGGAGCGGTCGGGCATTTATTAGGTGAATAAGTTATTTTTCTAGTCTTCCTACACCTAGTTTTATTTCTTAACCCTTTCACGACATGGATCATACATGTATGACTCATCTCCCCCTTTGGTCTGGGCTCCGGCGCTGAGCCTGCACCTTTCCGGGGACATTACAGCTGATCTGTACAGCTGTCATGTGCCCCCAAAAGCTGCAGGTGGAATCGCGATCCACCCTCTGCTGTTAACCTGTTAAATGCCACTGTCAAACTGACAGAGGCATTTAACATCGCCGCACCAGAAGTGCGTCATAGGACCCACCCATCGGCGCTCGTGTCACATGATCGCGGGTCACCAATGGGTTGGCATGACAACCCAAGGTCGGCAGGAGACCCCTGTGGTTATCATAGCCGATCTGGTACGAGCGCCGCCCAGCGGTCGCGTTGATAGCAGATGAGCACTTTTGTTACACATAGCAGGGCTGAAGCGATCATCCGATCGCAGCTTCTAGTCTCCCATGGAGACTACTGAAGCAGTAAAAAGTAGAAAAAAAAAAAAAGTTTAAAAATATTAAAAAAAATTATAAAAGTTCAACTCACTCCCCTTTCGCCCCATTCGAAATAAAACAATAATAATAAAAAAAAAAATCAAATACACGTTTGGTATCACCACGTTCAGAATCACCCAATCACTATAAATAAAAGAATTAATCTGATCGGTAAACGGCATAACGAGAAAAAAATCAAAACGCCACAATTACGTTTTTTCTTTTGGTCGCCGCAAAATTGCAATAAAATGCAATAACAGGCGATCAAAACATCGTATCTACACAAAATTGGTATAAAAAAAAAAAAAAGTCAGCTGGGTGAGCAAAAATAAGTCCTCACCCCGCCCCAGATCCTGAAAAATGGAGACGCTACAGGTCTCAGAAAATGGCACTTTTTTTTTTTTTTTTTTTTTAAACAAACTTTGGATTTTTTTTTCACCACTTAAATAAAAATTAACCTGTACATGTTTGGCATCTACAAACTCGTAATGACCTGGAGAAGCATAATGGCAGGTCAGTTTTAGCATTTAGTGAACTTGGTAAAAGACAATTGTGGAATTGGACTTTTTTGGCAATTTCACTGCACTTTGAATTTTTTTTCCCGATTTCCATTACACGATATGGTAAAACCAATGGTGTAGTTCAAAAGTACAACTTACTTGTCCTGCAAAAAATAAGCCCTCACACAGCCATATTGACAGAAAAATTAAAAAAAAGTTATGGCTCTGGGAAGAAGGGGAGCAAAAAACAAAAGCGCAAAAACGGAAAAGGGCCGCGGGGTTAAACTATGGGACAGCTACTTTAAAGCACCCTTAGGTTTTTTCAGCCTATAGATATCGGACATTGCAGCTCATTCCCACTCAAGTGAACTGCAATATCAAACACTTCCCATGGACAAAAGAGGCGCTATTTTATGAAAAGTCAGTTTTTTCTATTGGGCAATCCCTTTAGTCATAGCCCGTTTTTGGATGCGGCTTTTCAAAAGTGTGCAAAACTGAAATTAAACGGCATGGTTTTATTAAAGGGGTTGTATCATGATTGATCTTCAGCAGCGCATCAATCCCCACCCATGGGGCAGTGATTGACAGTTCAGCCAGCAGCATGAGTGCACAGGTAGCCTGAACGGTGAGCTCTCTGATGATGCAAAATGAGGCAGCTTTGCATCTGCATAATCAAAGGAGCACAGGGACACTGAAAGAGCGGATTCATGGTTATGGCCAACTTCAGAGCAGCGCTCACAACCTTTATAGCAAATAGCTTGTAAAAACTTTGCTCCTTGCCACTGCAGAGGTGGTCGGTACCCCAGGCAACAAACAATAAATTATAGAGATAAATTGCAAAGTTGCCCGTCTTTACATGCACTTTGCAACTTTACCCATTAAAAAACTTGGGAATAGTCCTTAAAAGGTCCAACATCTACATTTTCCTGCAGAAAAATAAATAAATACAGGCCCTTCCTTATCTCATTTCAGAGCTCACCTGGATTGTCACCAATGCAATCTTCAAGATCTGGATGCAAAGTTTCCACGGCTTGCGACCACGAGCTCGAAATTTTTCACAAGGATTCATAAAATAAAATTTGAGCTTCCTCTTCAGCATGTCTTCTAGGAGGAGCTCCTCTGTAATGGAGCAGGTCTTACTCAGGTAGGGACTGTCATGTTCATCCAGGGAAGGGGACGGCTTCACCGTTATCTCTGGGGTCTCCATTACTTTAACAGAACAGACCGTAGTGTTACAATGTGTGAAAACTATGTAGCCCAGGTCATCGACAGAAGGTTTGATAGAAATCTCAGTGTTAACCAGAAGATTTAACAGAATGGTAGATTTCTAACGGACTACATCAGAAGGTCACATTGGTGGTTATCCCACTGCTCAGGGGCGGAGCCCAATCCTATAGCGTTTTTTAACCCTGCTAAGGTCACATCCTATTTTATACGCTTTTCTATGAGTTTCCATCACTCCTATGAGGGCTAATATTTCACTGGGACAGGTTGTGTTTTCCTGATACACTTTTTAAAATGGAATTTATTATTATTATTATTTTTTATTTATTTAAAGTAGGTGGGTATAAAAAATTTGTAATCACCCCAAAAGTTTTTTCCCTAGAACCCTCCCCCACCACCCCCCCAAAAAAAATGTTGCATTTGCACCATCACATTTTGACAGCCATAAAGTTTTTAAAAACTTTACAAGCATTATTTCAGGGAACAAATTTAATCAACTTCTTTTACTTTAATAAGGAGTGGGGTGCGAAATGAAAAAGAAAAAAAATTAGCTTTTTTCTTACTTATTTTTACCATGTTGTATAATATTAAATATACAGTACAGACCAAAAGTTTGGACACACCTCATTTAAAGATTTTTCTGTATTTTCATGACTTTGAAAATTGTACATTTACACTGAAGGCATCAAAACTATGAATTAACACATGTGGAATTATATACTTAACAAAAAAGTGTGAAACAACTGAAAATATGTCTTATATCCTAGGTTCTTCAAAGTAGCCACCTTTTGCTTTGATGATTGCTTTGCACACTCTTGGCATTCTCTTGATGAGCTTCAAGAGGTAGTCACCGGAAATGGTCTTCACTTCACAGGTGTGCCCTGTCAGGTTTAATAAGTGGGATTTCTTGCCTTATAAATGGGGTTGGGACCATCAGTTGTGTTGTGCAGAAGTCTGGTGGATACACAGCTGATAGTCCTACTGAATAGACTGTTAGAATTTGTATTATGGCAAGAAAAAAGCAGCTAAGAAAAACGAGTGGCCATCATTACTTTAATAAATGAAGGTTAGTCAGTGCGAAACATTGGGCAAACTTTGAAAGTGTCCCCAAGTGCAGTTGCAAAAACCATCAAGCGCTACAAAGAAACTGGCTCACATGAGGACCACCCCAGGAAAGGAAGACCAAGAGTCACCTCTGCTTCTGAGGATAAGTTTATCCGAGTCACCAGCCTTAGAAATCGCAAGTTAACAGCAGCTCAGATTAGAGACCAGGTCAATGCCACACAGAGTTCTAGCAGCAGACACATCTCTTCAACAACTGTTAAGAGGAGACTTTGTGCAGCAGGCCTTCATGGTAAAATAGCTGCTAGGAAACCACTGCTAAGGGCAGGCAACAAGCAGAAGAGAGTTGTTTGTGCTAAAGAACACAAGGAATGGACATTAGACCAGTGGAAATCTGCGCTTTGGTCTGTGAGTCCAAATTTGAGATCTTTGGTTCCAACCACCGTGTCTTTATGCGACGCAGAAAAGGTGAACGGATGGACTCTACATGCCTGGTTCCCACCGTGAAGCATGGAGAAGGAGGTGTGATGGTGTGGGGGTGCTTTGCTGGTGACACTGTTGTGGATTTATTCAAAATTGAAGGCATACTGAACCAGCATGGCTACCACAGCATCTTGCAGCGGCATGCTATTCCATCCGGTTTGCGTTTAGTTGGACCATCATTTATTTTTGAACAGGACAATGACCTCAAACACACCTCCAGGCTGTGTAAGGGCTATTTGACCAAGAAGGAGAGTGATGGGGTGCTACGCCAGATGACCTGGCCTCCACAGTCACCAGACCTGAACCCAATCGAGATGGTTTGGGGTGAGCTGGACCGCAGAGTGAAGGCAAAAGGGCCAACAAGTGCTAAGCATCTCTGGGAACTCCTTCAAGATTGTTGGAAGACCATTTCCGGTGACTACCTCTTGAAGCTCATCAAGAGAATGCCAAGAGTGTGCAAAGCAGTCATTAAAGCAAAAGGTGGCTACTTTGAAGAACCTATAATGTAAGACATATTTTCACTTGTTTCACACTTTTTTGTTAAGTATATAATTCCACATGTGTTAATTCATAGTTTTGATGCCTTCAGTGTGAATGTACAATTTTCAAAGTCATGAAAATACAGAAAAATCTTTAAATGAGAAGGTGTGTCCAAACTTTTGGTCTGTACTGTATATATATTTTTCATTGGAATAAAATATTTTTTTAAATAAATAATTTCAATTAAGAGGGGCTGTCTCATGTTCATTAATGGTTCATATTGCAAAGTGCTGGGAAACACAAGCACCTTTGCAATTTATTACTCAAAGATCCCCTCCATTCTCAAGATTGCAGTCTTAAAGGGTTAATATGTTCTCCATTGTCTATCGCTTCAGTCATTGGGCTGAAAAAACTATAATTTTCTTTTAATAAAGCCGGCAGACGGGACTACGATTAAGCTCTTGTATTTATGTCTAAGAAAGGTCAGTCTCCTGCTGGTGACTCCAGTGTCCTAACAAGAATATAACTATCGGCTATGGGAAGTTATCAAATGAAACTTGGACAACTTTTTGGAACTTTTTACTATTTTAAATCGGTAACGATCACAGAAACTTTATCAGTAAAAGTTAAAGGGTGGGTTCTGATTGTGACCTGAACTTATATATCTCTGACCTCTATATAAGGCATTTCCTTAGTATATTTGTGTCCCTGGAATGGTGCCCCCTATGGGGCGAGCAGTGTGATGACAGAGAGGAGTCACAATCCAATGCTGGGATTCTGCTACAACCTTCCTATCGCTGATTGATTGGACAGTATTATCAGGGATGAAGCTGCATTTTGCCCTTCTATTTACTATGTAATAATGACATTTCTTAAAGGGAATTAGTCAGCAGGTTTTTGTTATGGAATCTGAGAGCAGCATGATGTAGGGGCAGAGATCCTGATTCCAGCGATGTGTCACTTACTGGGCTGCTTGGTGCAGTTTTGATAAAATCCAGGTTTCCTCTGCTGTAGATGTAGCAGTGCTCAGAATGCTGAGCTGTGTATAACCCAGTCTACACCCCTAATTGGCAGCTTCCTGTAAAGCTGCCAATCAGTGGTGGAGGCGGGGTTTTACAGAGTGGACTACCCGGCACGTGACACCTAGTCCGGCAGTGATAATTTCCTGCTGAAAAAAAACACTGATTGTATTGAAGCTACAGCACACAGCCTAATCAGTGACATATCCCTGGAATCAGGGTCTCTGCCCCTACATCATGCTGCTCACAGATTACATAGTAAAAAACTTTAAAGGGAACCTGACAGAACGATCATGATGCCTGACTCACAGATGGCATGCAGATGAGTATGTCTGTGTCTGAAACGCTGCGGAGTACTGTGAAAAGCTGGCCGGGGACTATGTGTCTCAAATCACTAGTCCAAGAGGCCGGTCCCCGGCGGCTTCTCTCTGTCCCGCTCATCTAGACTGACAGGCAGGGCCGGCGTCAGCACCCGACGTACCCGGGCAAGTGCCGGGGCCCTGGACCATCAGGGGGGCCCACTCGCCTTTAATTGTGCTTGTGTGACGCACCTGCCGCGTCATTACTACCAGACACAGCAGCACAACGCGCGGCCATGTCTGGAAAGTGACACCACTGGGCCTGATTGGTGGAGCAGCAGCAGCACACTGACCGCACACTGCTGCATGAAGCAGAGCAGGGCTCGGACAGCACCGGCGGCCCTGCACAGATGCCGGGGAAGCGGCCGGGCCCTGACGGCGAGTGGGCCCCCCTGATGGTCCAGTGTCATGTGACACACCTGAGGCCCTGCACTGCCACATGACTGAGGAGCTGGATGGGAAACAGGCCAGGGGGCAGGTGAGCGAGCTTCCCCAATCCCCATATAAAAAATATTTCTTATGTGTGTGCATGTATGATGTGAATGTCTGTGTATGTCAGTGTGTATGACTGTGTATATATATTTATGTCTGTTTTATATGTGTTTTTAAGAATGTGTTCAAATATGTATGTGCGTGCGTATATTGTGCGTGCGTGCGTATATTGTGTGTGCATGTTTGCATATGTGAAGGATGAGGTGGCAGGCTGGGCCCTGTGTTGTATTCCTATATTTCTCTGCCGTATCTGTGCATCATGAATCGTGGTATGTGCTAAAGGGGCCACTGAGACTCTTCCGCCCAGGGCCCACAAACACCTGGATCTGGCCCTGGTGACAGGTCTCTGTGTGTGTGTGAGAATAGGAAGACACCTGTCATTAAAGAGGAGTAGGGCCAGGAGAAGCCGCCGGGGACCTGCCTGGGACTACTCAAGAGACTCATGGTCCCCGGCCAGGTTACAGTAAAACACACACTCCTGCTATAACACAGCCGGGCTCTGATTAAAGTTGTTGAGGGCCAGGTAACATGAATCCGATGACAGGTCCCCTTTTAAAACAGGGCAAGAAGCTCCTACAATATCATTATATATATATATATATATATATATATATATATTAAAAAATATAAATAGTTAATTAAAGAATAAAAGATATAAATAAAATAAAAAAAAATAAATTAAATAAAGACAAAATATATGTAAAAAAAAAAGAACATTAAAATAAGGAAAAAAATAAGTACGAGTAGATAATAAATGAATAACATATGATGCCTATCAGCACGATGGCCGCTCACCTGGAATAACAGGCGCCTTTGTTGCCGGATCTTCCTATTCTACCCCCTCTGCAGCCTCATCTTTGCGGCAGGCAGCAGCCTCCATGTACCCGGTCCGCACACTGTGGCAGCTCAGCGGGCAGTGCTCTGTCTGCCGCAGCTCGATGCCCGGCTTCCCCTCTGCCAGTCTTCCCCTCTCTCGCTCTCTGCGCATCGCTGTCAAATTCTCCGTCACGTGACACGCGCTACTGCTGCTGCAGCCAGAGGGCGTGTTCAAAATAAAAAAAAAAATTCGCAGGGCAGAATTCATTGGCTAATATCACTGTCAATCACTTGTTAGCTCCGCCCATCAGGCAGGAGGGTAATCTATTGGTCGAGAAGGGTTTCGTGTTCCTCACGTGACTTGGTAACAATTACTAGGGACGCTGGAGGAGGACACGGCTGTACCCCCGTTTCTCTCCGGTGACCTCCTGAGTCGGGAGAAGCCCCCCACAATAATACTGAGGTATTTCTGTTCATTTGTTAATCCTGGCAGGTCTGGGAGTTGTGGAGGATAAATAGAGAAAAGGAAGGAACTGACCCTCAAAATGTAAAACTTAGCTGCAAACGTAAGTTATGGGGGACGGCCTCCTATTTAAAGGGGTTGTCCATTGCTGGACAATCCTTTTTTATTGCTTACTTGCCTCTAAAAAATAAAAAGAAAATACTTATCCCCCTTCCCCTCGAACCGGCAACTGTGACTTCCAGTGACATTGTTATTTCCAAATCCAGTGGCCATCTTGGTAGTCCATGGCCACCTTACTAACTTACTTACTAATGCGGACATTGGACTGGGGTCCTGCAAATCTTTTGCTTAACTCGAATACATTTCCAGGAGGAATAACAGAGGATCAACAAGTTCTAATAAAAGAGGTTCCAGATCTGTTTTATTATGAGGAAATCAAGTATTTACTAAAACAGACATGTCAGCAGTGGCGTAACTAGAGTCCAATGGGCTTTGGTGCAAAATTTGGACCTGGGCCCCCACCTGCATGTTGGTCAGATGTATGTGCCCTTGTAGTGTTTTAGATCCTATAAATACATACCTGTTCCGCCACTGTGTTATAATGTCCCCATCCTGGCCCCTTTCTGTAATAATGTCCCTGATTCTGGCCCCTTCCTGTAATAATTTCTGCGATCCTGGCCCCCTCCTGTAATAATGTCCTTTTATCCCCCATCCTGGGTCCTTTCTTAGGATATAGTGCCCCTGAACCTGGTATAATGCCCCCTATCCTGGGCCCCTTCCTGGTATAATGACTCCCATACCGGTGTATTATCCCTAATCCTGCTCCCATTCTTGGTATAATGTTCCCCATCCAAGGCCCCTTCCTGTTATAATATCCCTCATTCTGGGCCCCTTCCTGATATAATGTTCTCCATCCTGGGTCCTTTCCTGGTATAATGTCACCCATCTTGGGCCCCTTTCTGGTATAATGTCCCCCATCCTGGGTCCCTTCCTGTTATAATTTCTCCCATACTGGGCCCCTTCCTGTTATAATTTCCCCCATCCTGGGCACCTTCCTGGTATAATATCCCCCATCCTGGGCACCTTCCTGATATAATGTCCCTCATCCTTGGTCCCTTCCTGGTGTAATATCCCCCATCCTTGGTCCCTTCCTGGTGTAATATCCCCCATCCTTGGTACCTTCCTGATATAATGTCCCCCATCCTGGGTCCCTTCCTGATATAATGTCCCCCATCCTAGGTCCCTTCCTGGTATAATGTCCCCCATCCTGGGTCCCTTCCTGGTATAATGTCCCCCATCCTGGGTCTCTTCCTGTTATAATTTTGCCCATCCTGGGCCCCTTGCTGTTAAAATGTCCCCCATCTTCCGTTCTGCCGTTCTTCTCACCACATTTAAAATAAGAAATAAAAGATTCCTCCTCCTCTCCTACACCCCCACGCTGTGCGGAGTTCTCTTCCTTAGCCAGCACAGAGGCCGGCAGCTGACTTCTGCGTGCCCGTCTCCGGCAGCGCATGATGTCAGCTGTGGCCTCCGAATGGCCAGTGGTATGTTTTGCAATGGAGGGAACCGATGGGTCTCTGGGCTGCAATACATTTCAGCTGGATGTGTGCATGTCCGACTGAAATATTTCCTCCATACTGTGTGTCCAGCAGGTCCCCAGTGAGGGGCATCACATGACCGCTGCAGCCAATAAGCAGATAATGATCAGCTGCCCTGGGCCCATTAAGATTAACTTTTATTATAGAGAATCCCTTTAAACAATCCATTTCTCACATTTTCTTACACAGCCCTGGTTTATTAATCAGTGACATTTCTTCTATCACATATTGTGTCATTTCTGATTCAGTAAACAAACAGTCCATAGAGGAGTCACAGGTCCGCAGCGCCCCCCGCCCCGGCCACTGTGTGTCTTGGCTACAGATAAATGGGGGCTTCTCATCTGACCTGGAGGATACAAGAAAAAGGGAAATTTCCAGGAAAAAACCCTAGAACATAGCACTGAACCGCATTATAGCCTTAGGCTGTAATTACGGCCAGGAACATAGCATGGTGTTCTATGGGGAGTCATCACATGATGGTCACACATCTTATCTATTCTCATAATATAACATGTAATTTATGGAAAATATGTCCTAATAATAACCGCAAAGCCACAGCTTAGAGAGTCGGACCCCCACTGATCTAATATATGAAGGTTAGCGCATTATACAAATGACACATTTAAAGATATTTACCTGGAAATTACATTAATGGTATTACGTCTCCCCTGATGAGGTGGACCCTCGAAGCCCTTGGTCTGGATGGCACAGCCATGTAGCAGAGTAGACTCGGCAGCGAGGAACCATAGTAGAAGTGGCAAGCCAGCCTCTGAGTTTAATGCAGCAGAGCTGGCACAGTGATGTAGCAGAGTTGACTCAGCAGTGAGGAACCATAGTAGAAGTGGCAAGCCAGCCTCTGAGTTTAATGCGGTAGAGCTGGCACAGTGATGTAGCAGAGTTGACTCAGCAGTGAGGAACCATAGTAGAAGTGGCAAGCCAGCCTCTGAGTTTAATGCAGCAGAGCTGGCACAGTGATGTAGCAGAGTTGACTCAGCAGTGAGGAACCATAGTAGAAGTGGCAAGCCAGCCTCTGAGTTTAATGCGGTAGAGCTGGCACAGTGATGTAGGAGAGTTGACTCAGCAGTGAGGAACCATAGTAGAAGTGGCAAGCCAGCCTCTGAGTTTAATGCAGCAGAGCTGGCACAGTGATGTAGCAGAGTTGACTCAGCAGTGAGGAACCATAGTAGAAGTGGCAAGCCAGCCTCTGAGTTTAATGAAGCAGAGCTGGCACAGTGATGTAGCAGAGTTGACTCAGCAGTGAGGAACCATAACAGAAGTGGCAAGCCAGCCTCTGAGTTTAATGCAGCAGAGCTGGCACAGTGATGTAGCAGAGTTGACTCAGCAGTGAGGAACCATAGTAGAAATGGCAGCCAGCCTCTGAGTTTAATGCGGCAGAGCTGGCACAGTGATGTAGCAGAGTTGACTCAGCAGTGAGGAACCATAACAGAAGTGGCAAGCCAGCCTCTGAGTTTAATGCAGCAGAGCTGGCACAGTGATGTAGCAGAGTTGACTCAGTAGTGAGGAACCATAGCAGAAGTGGCAAGCCAGCCTCTGAGTTTAATGCAGCAGAGCTGGCACAGTGATGTAGCAGAGTTGACTCAGCAGTGAGGAACCATAGTAGAAGTGGCAAGCCAGCCTCTGAGTTTAATGAAGCAGAGCTGGCACAGTGATGTAGCAGAGTTGACTCAGCAGTGAGGAACCATAACAGAAGTGGCAAGCCAGCCTCTGAGTTTAATGCAGCAGAGCTGGCACAGTGATGTAGCAGAGTTGACTCAGCAGTGAGGAACCATAACAGAAGTGGCAAGCCAGCCTCTGAGTTTAATGCAGCAGAGCTGGCACAGTGATGTAGCAGAGTTGACTCAGTAGTGAGGAACCATAGCAGAAGTGGCAAGCCAGCCTCTGAGTTTAATGCAGCAGAGCTGGCACAGTGATGTAGCAGAGTTGACTCAGCAGTGAGGAACTATAGTAGAAGTGGCAAGCCAGCCACCGAGTTTAATGCAGCAGAGCTGGCACAGTGATGTAGCAGAGTTGACTCAGCTGTTGAGTTGAGTCAACAACTCAGTTCAATGTATCAGAATAGCAATGTAACATGAAACAGAGTAGCAGCGTGGTGTCCTATTTCCTGAATACTCAGGTGGTGTCCCACCACCTGAGCCGAGCTATAAGGCCTGGGAAAGTGTCATTCACAGAGGAGTTGAGGGATCTGACGACAGAAGACTGTGGACGCAGCGCTCAGCGCTGGATCCAGGAAAGGTGAGTGACAGATGGAAGGTCCTTACGATAATGAGGGGATTGTTAGTACTTTCTGGTCCTTACGATAATGAGGGGATTGTCCTCAGAAGGACAATAGTACTTTCTGCAGAGACATCTGTGCCTATATTGCCTATATTGTAGCACCTGTAGAAAAACAGGAGACATCCCTGACTCCTGATAGAGTTGGCCAATTCCCAGCTGGGGTTATTTTGGTCAGCACTTTCCCTGTTTTATCACTGATCTGCATTTATTCTTTTTAGCGCTATCAGCCTCTCACCACCAAGACAATATGAGCCCCCCTGTAGTTGTGGGACCCCCAGTAGCTGCCACCCTGTAGTTTTATGACCATGAGCGGGGTCAGTAGATGATTATTCCTAGACATTAGCCATGCAGTGACCCATTGATCCTCAGTAGCAGCACACGCTGCACATTTTGGCTTTCTGTCCCCGGACTTCATATTTCACAATTGTTTTTACAGCCCTGTGCCAACAAACATTGCTTCTCCCTTTGTTTCCTCCGCAGCGTGTCAGCCACATGAAGCAACCATGTTAATAAATAATCAAATCAATTTGTGAATCCCATGAAGCCAGTGAACGCTGTGTAATTGTAGATAGTAGAATTAGTGTATGCCTGAAACGCGCGTTGGAGGGAGGTCTTCTAGTAAACCAGAGGAATGGAGCTCACAGTGATGTAGTAAAAGCTTTGCGTTACTTATATTACACAGTGAGGCCTCGCTAAAATGTCCATTTTTTTTTTTTCACGTGAAAAAAAAACAGACAATTATTCGTGAGCGTTCTGGATCCGATTTTGATCCATTTTTGGCTCTCTGCCCCTACATCATGCTGCACTCAGATTACATAGCAAAAAAAGTGACATTTCTACGTACACTGCATTTTTTTGTGGCATTTTGGTGGTATGGCATCTTTTTCAGTTTTTTTTCCCCCATAGACTTTGTTATAGTTCTTTTAACATGGCAGAAACAAACGTTACAAATCTCATAAAAAAATGAACTCCCAGCGAAAAGCTTGTAAAAAAAAAATTACATTAGTAAATAAGCTGAAAAAGTTCTGTGAAGAAGGCCTCGCAGCCATCGCAGCAAAAACATACATTGTCCAGGATTTTCCAATACCATGACACAAACGTTACAGAGGAGAAAAACTCAATGTAGTTGCAACGTGTGAACGCAGCCTCATTTACACCGGCCTAGTGGAAACAGGCTGCCAATCACCCCATGAACAAGCAGAATGCTCGTTTTAGCTCGGCTAAAAATCATCGTTCTCGGTAGCACGTCGTCCTGTGTAAACAAGATGTGCTGCTGAGGATAACGATACCTTAAACACACAGATCAATCATATTAATGATCAATCATATTAACGATCGGTCTGTTAGCACGGAAGTGCGGTCGTGAGGTCTAAACAGGCTACTAAGCGTCTGCCGATCTGCCTCTATGTAGCGGTGGATAAATGGCTGTGGGCAAAACAAGTCTAATTTCATTCTTATTACAAAGTAATATTGTAATGTTCAACATTGGAGATCCACTTTTCAACGGGCCATAGATCAGGAGGTGTTTATACCTTATATCTGTATCCTTTGGGTCTGATCCTACAGCTGCATCTCACTAAATTAGAATATCATCAAATAGTTAATTTATTTCAGTTCTTCAATACAAAAAAGTGAAACTCCTATATTATATAGAGTCATTACAAACAGAGTGATCTATTCCAAGTGTTTATTTCTGTTAGGGTATGTGCACACGATGCAGAAATGCTCAGGATTTTTTCCTGAGCGTTTCTGCGTCTCTCTGGCAGGAAAAAACGCATGCGGATTGTACATGCGGTTTCCTGCCAGGGACATGCGGAAATGAAGCGGTCTTCACTTTCATTTCCGCATGCGGGTTGACAAGCGCTTCCCAAGCGATTTTAGCATCACTTGGAAAGTGCTTGTCAACTTCACACTATATAAATCCATGCAACCGGCATGGATTTATATAGTGTGTGAATGTCAAAAAATAAAAAATAAATATATACTTTACCCTCTGATGGCCCCCGGTGTCCTGCTTCATCGGTCCCGGCTGCCGGCAGTGAAGACTTTAGGACCTTCCGACGTCAGCGTCACGTGACCCGGTCACATGACTCTGACGTCAGCGAAGGTCCTTCATTCAACCGCGAAGTGCGCGGGAAGCCAGCAGGACGCAGCGCGGGCCGTCAGAAGGTGAGAATATATATATTTTTTATTTTATTCTTTTTTTTTTAATGGTACCTGGGTCTGGATGAGAGTCCTCTCATCCACACCCGGGTACCATCCGCACATTAGACCGTATGAAAAGCGCTTCAACATATACAGTGATGCGGATTCCATGCGGTCTAATGCAAGTCAATGGCGGCAAAAGAGCAGCGTTTCCGCAAAATTAATTGACATGCTGCAGATTTTTGACCGCAGCGTTTACGCTGCGGAAAAATCCGCATCATGGGCACAGCACATGCGGATTTCAATTGGGGAACATTGCTGCCCTTCTACCATGCGTTTTTCATGCGTTTCCGCTGCGTTTACGCAACTGCAAAAACGCCGCGGAAACGCATGAAAAACGCATCGTGTGAACTCAGCCTTAATGTTGATGATTATGACTTACAGCCAATGAAAACACAAAAGTCATTATCTCAGTAAATTAGAATACTTTATAACAGCTTGAAAAATGTTATTAAAATCTGAAAAGTTGTCCTACTGAAATGTATGTTCAGTAAATGCCCTCAATACTTGGTCGGGCTCCTTTTGCATCAATTCCTGTATCAATGCGGCAATGTGGCATGGAGGCGATCAGGATGTGGCACTGCTGAAATAAATGAACTTTTTGATGATATTCTAACTTAGTGAGATGCACCTGTATATTTCTAGTGACCGCCTGGAGCAGACGCCAGTGTATACCCCAGTGTATAGAGCCCTTTCTGCTCCCGATCTCAGTTCTGTTGCACAATGTCATCCAGATCAGGACATGCTGAGCACATAGTTATTTGGTTTGGTTAATTATTAGTAATCTGCTTTTGAGCCCTACATTTGGCACTGTTTTGGCCTCCGTCAGGCTGATATACTTTTTTTTTTTAGTGTATAGGAAAGTGCAGCAGACTGAACTCTCCAAAATTTTCCACTTTATTCACTGGCCATTGCCGATGCCCAAAAGTATACTGTATTTTGCGTTATTTTTTGCTATAATGGCAGTCAATCAGCATTGTATGGCAGTGTCAGCCTATAGCGTGCCATATGTGTCAGATGTATAGTAATGTGGGAAATCTGCATCACGTGTACTGTATATTTCCTCTCTCGCCATTTTCTGGGCAGCTGTGAAGCCGAGAAGTTTTTTCCATCTTATGTTTGCAGCTTCCCAGCATAACAGACGTGAGTCACCGCTAAGTCACAGTCTGGTGAACGCTCCGCGTCCGCTATAATCACCGTATGTTTTACTTCTGCTTACAGACAGCCGACTAACACACATCTCACTTCATAGAGGATATGCCATTATTTTTTTCCAAATGCTTTACATGACTATTTCACTTATGTACAGTACAAAATATTCTATATTGTATCCTCTGTCCACAGCACTGGCCAATAGGGCTTTTTTATACTCATACTTCAGGTGGTTTCAGGAGATAGCACATGTACATTAGCCACAATGATTGTATCCTGACCTTATCTTTTGTACTGAAGCATCTAATGAGCATGTGCAAAGATCATTGTGAAGGGCGGAGGAGGTGAGCTGTGATATCACCTATTGTGATTGGTGGATCCTGTGTTATCAGCTGTTTATAGAGGTGTCTCCTGTCATTTTAATCCTGGCTCTGATGATAATGAGACTGCTGAAAGCTTTTCCTGAAAGGACAGGAAATTAGAGTCTAAATTTGACCCAGTGGCCAGTGTGAATATTGCAAGATTACTAATTGTGTTTTATAATAAATAATGTGATAGGAAGAAAAAAAATCATAGTCAAAATGAAAAAAAAAAAACCAACAAGCCAAAACCTTACTCAAATGAAAGGACAATTTCCTGATGATACAATCCTGTTATGACATAAGTTACCTTTTTACATTTTTGTAGATGATGATGATGATGATTTTTTGCTGGCATAAGTGAACCCAATACAATAGACAGAACAACCAAAATGTCTGCTATACACATTTTATCAAAAGGTAGGCGGCGTGATAAAACAATAAAATAACCAATACTCACCTCTTTAGGCCGACAGTTCTAAACCACTTCGGTCCCCGTGGGTATTTCTTTAATTTTTGGACAGCTGAACATTGCTTTCGTAGCAGGTGATCGCTGCTCCAATCACTAGTCTCTGCTGTCATAGTCTATAAAGTAGATTAGCGTGCGCACAGTCTGTATGTCGAGGTGCCCGTGGACGAGATGTGGAACCTCAAGTAACAATATAGAATAATACAACGCCTACTCTTGTTTCAAAATGCCATAGAGAAAAATTAAAATCCATAAAGACCTTTCCGGAGAGGGGACATATCACCCTCACATTGAACATATGGGATTAAATATAACTTGGGAAGTGAGAAAGAGCTGACACTCCAACCCCCATTGAAGTAGGGACCCCCTGCGATGAACAGGTAATTACAGCAGAGATCTTCTCTGAGAACCAGCCACCAAGATTCGGATTTGTTTACTCTGAAGCAGAGACGTACACTTCCGAGGCAAGAGCTTCCTCTGTTCAAAGCACTGGTCCCCAGACTTTCTGGAGCCAGTGGTTAGTGATGAATATTGGGTTTGCATTGATCCGATATTTATGGGAGATATATTCTCGGCGTTGTAGCAAAGGGACGAACATAAGACATTTATTCACATCACTGTAAGGCCATTCTAATCCCTCCAACTTAATCAGATGGATGATGCTATCCGTGCCATGTTTCATCTCTATAGAAATGTAAAATCGCGATAGGAAACATGACAACAATATCTACCATCTGGGACCTCCAGGAGCGAAAATATCATAAAAGTTGGGGATCTCATAATCTGCTAAAAGACCTAGCACATCCCACAACCTGCTCCTCATGTGAGGTATGTGGGTTAACCTTGATCTAATAAAAATCAGAGTTTAAACACTGCCTACCTTTCCAGATTAAATATCTAAAACTTAATAGCTCTGTTCCTCTTGCTTTGTAAATCGCACCCCTGAAGCCATATGCTACCTGTAATCGGTGTCCAATTGGCCTGTATAAACAATTGGTAGTGGCAGATAGTAGTACTTTTTGTTATTGTGGAGTTTGCGGTGATCGCTTTGGGGTATATCTATATGTTCCATGCTTTGGAATCGGAGGTGTATATACCATACACTCACTGTGAATTCCCCAATAACCGGCCTATGAGTGGAAGCCGAGCCTAGGTCTGGTCCGTCTCTCTTTCCCTGCACGTGCGACTGGCGTCGCTGTTCCTCTGCGCTACATCTCCTGAGAACTCCATCTCTTCGGCAGTCCGTTGCCTTCCGATGAAGGTCCAAGGTCTAGTACCGAAATGTTTATATTTTGTGCAATTGGATTGTCTAATTAAAATATTTTCACTATTCTGCTACTCAGTCCCGAGTTTTTCCTCTATTGATGTCGATATTCGGGGGATGCATTTCTGTCTTGTACATTTCTGGTGCATACAGCGGTCATAAACAAGCCGGACCCAGTGATTACCGAGTCACGCGCCCAACCAGGTGCATTTCTGCTTCAATGGCTCATAAATAAGGGTTTACCTGCAGATAATGTTCCCACTGCTATTAGTGTTCGAAAAGAGCTATGTGTCTGTGCCTGTCCTTGCAGATCTGCATTATAGGGGCAGTATATAGTATATAGTATGTCAGGGCTCGACAAACCCAGGCGCCTGGTCGCCAGTGGCGCCTAGAAAATGTTGTCTGGCGCCTAGAAAATGTTGCCTGGTGCTTGAGGAGTTGAGGAGTTGAGAAGAAAAAAAAATACTCTCAATCCAATCCCACCTCCTGCACGGAGTCATCCAATCGGAGGAAGCAGGGACAGTATCGCTCAGGCCGCCTTCTCCACTTTGCTCCGCCCCCCTTATGCTCCGGGACTGGACAGGGAGAGTTGGGTTACGGGGGAAGGATCGCTGTGGCCTGGGGTCCGTTCTCATCTCCCGCTACCTGTGTAAGTACATACAAAGGCCGTGCTCCCCGGGGAGACGCCGTGTGTGAGGGGGTCTATATGTACAGTTTGTCAACAAAAAAACGGAACAGGCATTTTTTTAAAAAAATTAGTTTCTTTGATTTTTCTGAGAAAAAAACTGAGAATATAAAAAATTTATAAATGTAATGACATCTATTTATTTTTTTTTAAAAAGCAATTTTTAAAGCATTCGTAAAAATTAAAAAAAAAATGTCAAGAAAAAAACGGAACAACAATTTATCTTTACTTTTCCCTCCAAAAAACATTTAAGGTGAGTATGTTGTTTCATTGATTTAGAAAAGTGTTGTTCCTACAAAAAAGGATTTGAAACTTCTTATGGTTAGAAAATAAAATATATGGATAATAAGGCAGATTGATTTTTAATCTTCTCTAGAAGTGCTGAGAGACCCTATCCTGCTGGACCACCACTGAATGGAGTTTCCTACATTGCTAAATCTTTTTGTAAGTAGGGTATAGCAGTATATACACAGTATATGCTGTAATTATATGGTTACTATATGGCAGTATATTCACAGTGTATCCCATTATTATATGGGTACTATATGGCGGACTGCGGAGTGCTGCTGGAAGAACAAAGTCGGGTGCCGCCGGGAGAACGAAGCCGGAGTACTGCCTCGTCCACTCGGACAAAGAAGGGTAAAGAGATCATGTGTAAGTTATAATTGGCATAGCAGAGCAAAGTGCACATTTTTTTTTTCTTTTCTGGGTTCAGGAAAAAAATGAAGCGCAGAGCAACAGAGAGAATACCAGAAAATGAAAAGCAACTGAAAATGACACAGTTCTTTACAAAGACCTCTCTTGAAAGCGCAGTGCAACAGGTAGAAAGTGCCGGGCAACAGGTAACTGAAGAAACAAGAGTTGACCCACCAGCAGAGGAGTCCCCATCAACAAGCCGTTGTCAAACTGCTGGACCCAGGAGATTTAGGCAAGAGTGGTGTAAAGAACTCGCATGGCTTAAATTTGACCATACAACTGGTATAGCTATATGCGAGATTTGTGCTTCCTTCCCTGGCATTGCTGACCAAGCATCTAGGATCGTAAAAGGATTTTCAGGACCCTTTAAACTTGAAACCTTCAAAAAGCAGCAAAGTCTCTCCAGCATCTAAATTGTGTGGAGGCTAAACATGCAGCGTTGGCTCCAGAAGCTACTCCATTGGCTGCTTGTATAAGGAAAATGGATGAAGACATTTTTAAACATATGACCATTCTATTTAATGTGGCCTATTATATTGCCAAAAACAACAGACCTTTCACAGATTTTGAAGGGTTGCTAGAGTTGACGGAGAAATTAGGGAGTGCTGTGCGACAGGAATATGCAAACGATAAAAGATGCAAAGAATTCATTTCCCATATTGCAGAAATAATCAGGAAAAACCTAATCAGTGAGCTCAAAGAGGCAAAATATGTCAGCTTGATGCTAGATGGCTCAACTGACAAAGCAGGGGTTGAACAACTGATTCTGTATGTCAGGTACATCAAGGACAACAGGGTCAAAGAAGTATTTCTTTCTGTTTCTCCTCTTGAAATGGCTACTGCAGATGGATATTTAGAAGCGCTCACAGAAGAACTTAGAACACTTGGTCTTGTAGGCTGGCTTTCTTCAAGTCACTTGATTGCCATTGGTACAGATGGTGCTGCCAGCATGATTGGGACCGAAAATGGCTTGGTGCAGAAAATACGCCAAAACATCAGTCATTTAATTGGCATTCACTGTGTTGCACACCGATTGAACTTAAGTGTATTAAGTTCAGTAAAAGAAGCTAAATTAATTGATGATTTTGACTCTATTTTAAAGAAACTCTACCAATTTTATCAATACTCACCTAAGAGAATGCGACAGCTGAAGCAAGTAGCAGAAAACCTGCAGCTTACAATTCTGAAATTCCAATACTTGCATAATGTCAGATGGGTAGCAAGCAAAGTCGGTGCTCTGTCTGCACTTGTCAAAGACTGGAAATGCGTGACAATCCACCTAGAAAGTGTGGCTGCGGAAAAAGACATTTCCTCTGCAGCTGCCCATGGTTTACTGAGAAAGCTCACAGATTTTAAATTTGTTCACATGCTCCATTTTCTACTGGACTATCTGGAAATTCTTAAAAACTTGTCACTTATATTTCAAAGGGAAGAGCTTTTTTTAAGCACAATTGAGTTGCATGTGAAAAGCACAATTTCAACAATCAATTCACTTAGAGATGCACCAAAACAACATGAGGCCAGATTTGTCTCAGGAACATCTCTTCAAGGACTGTTTCAAAATGTACAGCTACATGGACTGAGCAAAACTGTAGCTGCATCAATTCAGCAGGAAAAAGCTAATTTAATTAATCATGCAGTTAAATACTTGACAGTGCGATTTCTAAGTGATATAAATATTGAAAGATCCACCGCAGTGTTTGACACCTTTGCCTGGCCAGCAGGAACAACATTGCAAGACTACGGTGTGGTTGAGATTACTGCATTGGCTCATCATTTTCGTAAACAGCTATCTCCACCTGAAAGTGATGACCAATGCATTCACTCACTCCTCAATGAGTGGTATGAGTTTAAGGTCCTTGGAAAAGGAAAGAAACTGTGTGAGCTTCTGGATTTGGCACTCTCCAACACCGAGAGATTTCCAGTTCTGGGAAACCTGTTGTCGATTGTGGCGGTGCTCCCTGTCTCAACCTCATGTTGTGAAAGAGGATTTAGTTTGATGAACATGGTCAAAAATAAATTCAGGTCAAGGATGCAAGAAGAAAGTTTAAGTGACTTGTTTATGATCACCATGAATGGGCCATCTGTGAAGGCGTTTGATCCTGCCAAGGCTGTGGACCACTGGTACTTCAGCTCTAAAATCACAAGGCATGTTCATGGCCACAAAAAGCAAAGTGAAAAACACTAGAATGTTGCCTAAAATCTAAAATATCAAAATATAATATTTATTATCTTTAAAAGTAAAAATGTTGTTTATAACGTTTGTAATGTTTTTTTTTGTTAAATTAAAAACCAAGTTTGCTTAAAAAAAATTCTGGCTCCTAAATTTTTTGGCTGGCTCCTAGATTCTGAACAACTTTGTCGACCCCTGTAGTATGTATATGATGGTGGAAGGTGCCATCATTCACCTAATGGACTGACAGCATGTGGACGTACATTGTGACCCCACAGACTAAGGCTGCTGTAACAAACATCATCTGTCACCATCTTTTATTTCGTAAATACATGTATTCCCCATGTAATAACAATTCTGCATCATCTTTACTTAAAATTCTGTATTGTGCCATTCCTCTGTTATTCCTCCTGGAAATTCATGAAAAGAAATGCTGTTTAGTAAGCTCTGTTCTAAAACTGGTCGGGAGGTAAGAGCGCACTGCAGCGATCCTGGCCTGGTTTCAAAACTGTGCCTACAAGCTCAATAGAAAAGAGCTTGTAAGCACTGCGTCTGATCTGCTGTCTAGCAGCGGTGGTCGGTCTCCAAGGCTACGAGATTATAAAAAATAAACAAAATAAAGTGTTAATATCTAAAGAACAGCTGAAAATTTTGATAAGCAGTAAATGGCGCAGTGCAGAAGTGCCCTATTGCTACTTATCTCTATCAGGATGTCTTTGGAGTGTGGAAGGAATCGGAGAACCAGGAGGAAACCCAGCAGACACGAGGAGAACATACAAACTCCTTGCAGATGTTGTCCTTGGTGGGATTTGAGCCCAGGACCCCAGTGCTGCAGTGCTGTATGGATCCATAATCTCGTGCCGCCATGCCAGTGTCATATGTTTGCATTTCACCTGTCTCACAAACTGCTTCTTGTTTCACAGACATGTCCGATAGAGATTCATCCCGATCTCCATCTGGAGGTTCCAGGTCGTCCTCTCTTAAAAGCAAGAAGAAGGGGAGCGCAGAGCGGAAAGCGAAACGCTCAGGTGACTCTTCTCATAAGATCTCGATATTAAAGTCATGCATCTATGTGCTAGATTGTGCAGAAGTCACATGAAGGTTTCTACTCATTTATGCTCTTTGAGTAACAGGAAAGCTCCATGCAGTACCCAGTCTGGCCACATGGTGGCGATATCACGTGAATTAGACATAACGTGAGAGAGACTACACTGTGTGTGAACACAGCCTTACACATAACATGAGACTACGCTGCTTATCACTTGGAGCCGCAGTGAATCTATATCTATAGGTATGGATTTATGTTGAATATTCTAAATTATGGAAATATACAAAAAAAAGCTGGTATGTGGGCATACAAGTCTTATTTGCAATGGGGTGCATCCCAATATAGACTGACTTTGGAGTGGCGGCCATGCTGGAACATCAGTGGCTTAAAGGGGATGCTTATTAGTTATTTTATTGCTTCATTACAATCCCTGCCATTTTTATACATACTATTATATACTGGACAATCCCTTTAAATCCAACAACAAATTAATTTCAGTGGTTTCCTAGTTATTTCTATTTTTTGTGAAAGAAGAGACAGCATGGCTGCCATCACAGCTGTCACAAGGCAGTCATAGTCCTGGGTGACCTGTATGTCACGTTAAAGGGAATGTTTTCATGGAGTTTTCTTATGCAGATTCTGTTAAAAATCCACCTAAAAATGCTTCAAATCCTCTTGCAATAATGGAGACATTGCATCTATAGCTCACAAGTCCTATTTTTTTTTTAACGTGTTGTTAATAAAGCATCATATCAGCTCTTTGGCGGAATCACAGACAACGCACATTTTTGCTGCAGTTTTTATTCCATGTTTTCCATGCAGTGAGCTGCCCTCATCATTGTCCCCTGCTGGCGCTGTGATCAGCGCTAGCAAAGAACAATGATGAGAGTAGTATTCTGCTCCCGCTGTGTCCTGGTGTAAAACAAGGAATAAAATAAAAAAATCCTGTCCGAAGAAGTCCCCTGCTGTAACCCATCTGACCGCTCATGCCGAGTAGACGGGGAGAATGACTCACTGCAGTGAGCGGTGTCCTGTCACTCACTGAGCGCAACTCTGGGGCTCGCTCGCTGCAACGAGTCTTTCTCACTGACTCCTTGGCATGAGCAGTCAGATGAATTACAGCGGACGACCTCTTCAGACAGTTGAGTATAAGGATTTTTTTATTTCATTCTTATTTTTACACCAGGACACAGCGGAAGCAGAATACTACTCTCAACATTGTCCCTTGCTTGTGCTGATGGCAGCACCAGCAGGGGACAATGATGAGGGCAGCGTTCAGCACCCGGCGCTTGGGAACAGCGCTAACTGTACACTGATTCCCAGGCGCCGGTACATGTGATCCTGATATGGCACACGGTTGTCACACAGTTGCACACGGACATGGATATCTCCGGTACTGTTTTTTCCAGTACCTGAAATATCCGGACGTCTAAATCGCGCCTTATCATTACACCCCATATTATAATTAAAATACATCATAAAAAACAGGCTGAGAAAAAAATGCATCAAAATCAACATGGATCTTAGAAGCAGGTTTTTTTTTAGACTTTTTCAGCCAGAAAATTCCCTGCGAAAAAAAATGTCTGTGTGAACAAACCCTTATTTGATAAGTTCAAATGTGACTGGGAAAAATCTATGCAGATTTTGTTGCAGATTTCACATTATGCATTGCAAAGGGTGAAATCCACGTGAAAATTGGCTCAAAGAATCGTCTTTAAGCTCGCAGACTGAATAAATCGAGCTGTTTTGAACATTTTCTTTCCATTTTCCTCATTTGCAGATCATGTCTCTATCCTGCGATTTCCATCGTTCCACCACTTTTTCTTCTTGGTGTTGCAGTTTCCGCGTTGCGGCGTGTATATTTGCGTTTCACGTATCTCACGGATTGCTTCATGTTTTGCAGATATGTCCACCAGGGATTCATCCCGATCTCCGTCTGCAGGTTCCAGGTCATCGTCTCGTAGAGGCAAGAGGAAGGGGAGCGCAAAGAGGAAAGCAAAACTCTCAGGTGACTCTTCTTCAAGATGTCGGTGTTAGATATATCAGATTGTTCAGAAATTAAAATGCCCGTGAAGTGTTTTTTACTCGGCTGCTCATCTTGGCCTCATTCAGACTTCAGTGTTTTTTCTCGCATGCGAAAAATTGACCTTTTTTATGTGTTTTGGATCCGATTTTTTTTATCAGCGTCAGTTTTTACCATCAGAGTTTCATCAGTTTTTCTTATATAAATAAACCCCACTAATGGCGGTTTCTTAAGATTTTCCTATCAAACAGGGAAAAACGGACAAGACACCGATAAAATCTGAATGTTGTCCAATTTTTTACAGACCCCGATTCATTAAAAGTGTTTACTCCGTAAATCTTAAAATACTTTGAAAAATTGCAAAACTTGTGGTTACTGAAAAATTTTGCGACTTTTGCCATTTTCACGACAGATTTGGCCAGCTACGCCAAAATGGGCAGAGTTGGGACAGGGCATGGCGACACCGGCTCATCAAATCCATGGTTACATCACAAATCTTACTCCAGTCACTGGACTGGAGTAAGATCTGTGGTGGGCAGCACACATAGGTGCACACTACTTTTAAAGACGCTCCTGATCCATTAAGAAGCTCGCGCCACTTAATAAATCAGGAGCGTCTGACCCCAACATGTTCCCTCATCAAGACCGGGCGTGATGAATCGGGGCCATAGACGAGTTTGATCAAAATCGGACAGTTCTCCATGTTTTTGATGCCGACCAATCAATCCGCAAAAATACATGGACATGTCAACAATGAGATCGATTCGAGGAAAAAAACAGAGATAGGACTAGTACTGTGTGAATGAGTCCTAACAGGAGTGATTCCATGCTGCACATTGTCTGACCACATGGTGGCGATGACTAGCCACATAACGTGAGCCTGCACTGCATATAGGGGAGAGGATGAGGAGTAATTGCAGAGCTATGGGCACAAGTTACATATTCTAAGTCATACCATAGATTCTTAATATTTGGTGTTATACCTGCTTGTACGGCTGCATGTTTGTTGCATGATTGGGGACTACTACTCCCATCATGTACTGGTATGATCATTAACCATTTGACTCCCTCAGGTCTCAGTATCATTTTTCGGATCATCTGATTGGTTATTTTCATTATTACCTTTAGCTAAAAAGCGCGAGGACTCGGAGGCTTCCACCCGGTCAGGTAAGTCACCTCTGAGAAATGGCTGGGACATTAGGAGAGGGATAGCCCAGTGTATTGGTCACCTACTGAAGTCATTGACCAAAGCCAAAGAGGGCCTGTCTGCTTTCCTAATATGTGTTTTAGTAACTAAATGCATTCCCCATAA
This sequence comes from Phyllobates terribilis, assembly GCF_046119375.1. NCBI lineage: Eukaryota > Metazoa > Chordata > Amphibia > Anura > Dendrobatidae > Phyllobates > Phyllobates terribilis. The sequence goes on along the minus strand of NW_027362768.1, from coordinate 158,014,688 downwards.
ATAAAAAAAACTTGTGCAGAATTATAAAAATGCTTTCTTCCAGGAACAGCGCCACACCTGTTTATAGGTTGTGACTGGTATAGCAGCTCAAGTGGAGTGAAGGAGGCAGATCAGCAATACCATACACAACCTATGGACATGAGTGGCGCTGTTTTGTAAAGAAAGAGGCCTCGTTTTTCTAATCTTTTACAACCTTACTTTAAATGAGACATGAAAAAAGCCCTTTAATGGGCAGTAAAATTGTGAAAACTATCTGTCTCCTGTGCTGAAACTACAACCTCAAAGCCTGAGGCTGAAGACATTGTGCCTCCCTATCATTTTGGTCAGGTTCATATTGTTACGGAGATCTCCTTTGACCCCCAAAAAACAATATCCATATCCTTCCTGGCTTACATGGTGATAATTGAAGTAGATCTATCACAATACAAACCGTACACACTAATAAATACATCTTGTAGACCTGGTGAGGCTGGTGTGCTTACTGTAAAAGAACAGGGTTCACAGCACAGCTGTGCAAGGGTCACGTCACGCTGTATCGGAGACATAGACCTGGAGGATTTTCCAATGTATCCTTTAAGAAGAATTGAGTGTGTCGCTATAAGGCTGTGTTCACACCTAGCGTAAACACTGCTTTTGGTGCGTTTTTTTTTCCTATAGGTTTTTATGTGGTACCTGAAAAAAAAACAACATTTTTTTTCTGTATGAAAAAGGCAGCCGATGGGCAGAAAACCACAGCAGAGATTACGCAAGTTTTTGGTGCATTTTTTTGGTGCCAAGCCATTTTGATCTCAAGGGGAATAAAACACACACAAAAAAAAACTGCATTAAAAAGGCTGAAAAATTGACATCCTGCATTAAAAAAAAAGAAAAAAAGAGCACCGCAGGTGCAAAAAACGGAAGGAAAAAAATGCACCGTGTGAATTAGATTCTTGAAATGTCACTCATTTTGCTGTTACTCTACAATGTTGCATTTGGTCCTCACAAAATAATTAATTGACAAAAAAAAACGGTAGGTGTGAACAAACCCTAAGGGAGACATGTCTTTGTAGTCCCCAATCTCAAAGGATTGTCCGACGTGGCGGCGTGTGCATTCAGATCTTATTTCTTAGAAGTCATTCTCAGGTTAAAACCCCACATCAGACAGAATTCCCATCTAGAAAAAAATAGGGATTTTTGTGCGGCGCACAGACGCCGGCAGCGAGATGAACCTTCTCATTGTTCCACATTGCCCCGAGCCGGCGGGATCAAACGAGAAAGCAATGTAACATCGTATCACACATATCATGTGCGGGGGGGACCAGAGGGGTCTGCAAAAATGACTTCATTCATCCATGACCCCACACCGACCGCCAACACATTGCAGATGAGCCGTTTGCCGCTCTCTGTATACAGATACCAGGGTGCACGGAGGACGAGGGACCTAGAAATAATAATGCCTAAATGACCCCTCCAAAAGTGATAATGTCCATTTAGTGTCCCTTTAAAAAATAATATTGCCCCTGAGTGCTTCCTTGACAGCACTGGTGCCCCCTGTGTGCCTCTTTGCATGTTATAAAGCCCCCTATGTGCCCACTTAAATTGTAATATTTTTACCTGCAATGTATTGATACCTCATTAGAGCAACTTAGTCAATAATAATGTCCCCTGTGTGCAAGTTAGCAGGCAATAATGCCCTCTGAGGACCCTCTAGACTGTGCTAAGGCAATAATGCCCCCTGAGGACCCTCTAGACTGTGCTAAGGCAATAATGCCCTCTGAGGACCCTCTAGACTGTGCTAAGGCAATAATGCCCCCTGAGGACCCTCTAGACTGTGCTAAGGCAATAATGCCCTCTGAGGACCCTCTAGACTGTGCTAAGGCAATAATGCCCCCTGAGGACCCTCTAGACTGTGCTAAGGCAATAATGCCCTCTGAGGACCCTCTAGACTGTGCTAAGGCAATAATGCCCCCTGAGGACCCTCTAGACTGTGCTAAGGCAATAATGCCCCCTGAGGACCCTCTAGACTGTGCTAAGGCAATAATGCCCTCTGAGGACCCTCTAGACTGTGCTAAGGCATTAATGCCCTCTGAGGACCCTCTAGACTGTGCTAAGGCAATAATGCCCTCTGAGGACCCTCTAGACTGTGCTAAGGCAATAATGCCCTCTGAGGACCCTCTAGACTGTGCTAATGCCCCTTTATGTAAGTTATAATGCCCCCTAAGTGCCTTTCTGAAAGTCTTAATGCAACCCCCAGTATCCCCTTAAAAAAAATAAATAATGCCCCATGATCCTGTCTCACCTCAACCCAAACATCACCACAGTCTTTACCCTAACCATAGCCCATCTCTTTAACCTTTCACTAACAACTGGTGTCTTCCCCTCATGCTTCAAACATGCCTCAATCACTCCCATCCTCAAAAAGCCTTCCCTTGACCCATCCTCTCTGGCTAGCTATCGCCCCATATCACTTCTCCCTTACGCCTCAAAACTACTGGAACAACACATCCATCTTGAGCAGTCCTCCCACCTCTCCTCTTGCTCCCTCTTTGACCGCCTCCAATCTGGCTTCCGACTGCACCACTCCACTGAAACTGCCCTGACTAAAGTCACCAACGACCTACTGACCGCCAAATCCAAGCGACACTACTCCATCCTCCTCCCCCTGGACCTGTCATCTGCCTTTGACACAGTGAACCATTCCCTCTTACTGCAGACTCTCTCATCTCTCGGCATCACAGATTTGGCGCTATCTTGGATCTCTTCATACCTAACTGACCGGACATTCAGTGTCTGCCACTCACACACCACCTCCTCATCTCGCCCCCTATCTGTCGGTGTCCCCTATGGTTCAGTTCTAGGACCTCTGCTCTTTTCCATCTACACCTTCGGCCTCGGTCAGCTCATAGAGTCCCATGGCTTTCAGTATCACCTCTATGCTGATGGCACACAGATCTACCTCTCTGGACCCGATATCTCCTCCCTACTAACCAGAATCCCACACTGCCTGTCCACCATCTCATCCTTCTTCTCTGACAGATTTCTAAAACTTAATATGGATAAAACAGAATTCATCATCTTTCCACCATCTCACTCAGCCCCTCATCTGACCTATCCATCAAAGTCAATGGCTCTTCACTCTCCCCAGTCCCGCAAGCTCGCTGCCTCGGGGTAACCCTGGACTCTGATCTCTCCTTCAAGCCACATATCCAAGCCCTTTCCACCTCCTGCCGACTCCAACTCAAAAATATCTCCCGAATCCACTCATTCCTCAACCACGAATCTGCAAAAACACTAGTGCACGCCCTCATCATCTCCCGCCTCGACTACTGCAACCTCCTGCTCTGTGACCTCCGTTCCAACACTCTTTTGCCCCTCCAATCTATCCTAAACTCTGCTGCCCGACTAATCCACCTGTCCCCTGCTATTCCCCGGCTTCTCCCCTCTGTCAGTCCCTTCACTGGCTCCCCATTGCTCAGAGACTCCAGTTCAAGACCCTAACCATGACATACAAAGCCATCCACAACCTGTCTCCTCCTTATATCTGTGACCTAGTCTCCCGTTACATACCTGCACGCAGCCTCCGATCCTCACAAGATCTCCTTCTCTACTCCCCTCTTATCTCCTCCTCCCACAATCGTATACAAGATTTCTCCCGTGCATCCCCCCTACTCTGGAACTCTCTACCCCAACGTATCAGACTCTCGCCTACCGTGGAAACCTTCAAAAGGAACCTGAAGACCCACCTCTTCCAACAAGCCTACAACCTGCAGTAACCACCGCTGCACGACCAGCTCTCCCCTCACCTACTGTATCCTCACCCATCCCTTGTAGATTGTGAGTCCTCGCTCCTCCTGAACCAGTCGCCCACTTGTATTGTACAAGGTTATTGTACTTGTTTTTATTATGTATACCCCTCTTCACATGTAAAGCGCCATGGAATAAATGGCGCTATAATAATAATGAGTACCCCCCTAAAAAGTAATATTGTCCCCTGAGTACACCCCTAAAAAGTAATATTGTCCTCTGAGTACCCCCTAAAAAGTAATAATGTCCCCGGAGTACACCCCTAAAAAGTAATAATGACCCCTGAATACCCCCTAAAAAGTAATAAGGTCCCATGAGTGCCCCCTTTAACCTGTGACAATGCCATATTTACCCTTTTGCTGTACACAATTCCCCCAGCAGGTGTCGCTGTGCCCTTCTCCATGTCCCTTTGTCCTATATTCACCAGTGACGTCAGTGCTGCGGTGCTGGGAGTCACCAACATCCCGGCTGTAATCACAGACACAAGGATACGGCTGATATTTTGGTGACCGCCATGTCTAATTGCAGCCGTCTCAAAACTTCCTTTTCACGTTGTCTCATGTAATTTAACCCTCCTGATTTGTAAAGAGAGGACCTGATGTTTGTATTTTCCATCACTTTTATTAATAGGGTCCTTGGTATAGGAGAATAAAAAAATCCTAGAGATATTTTACAATAAGTCTTCAGATGTTAAGGAGCTACTTCAATGGATGCTGCCGTCATTAGGTCCATGGAGACGGGGCTGCAGTGCAGAATAGCGGTGGTCTCACTACTGCTCTATTTACACAGGGGACATAGGGACCCCCAGACTTTTGATCAGTTGGAATTCCAGTGGCCGGACCCCCAGCAATCAGACACTTGTTATCTATCCTTTAAGAAGGATGGGGAGCAGAAAGACCCCCGTTTCAGAATGGGGGTAATTTGATCAAGTGAACAAGATGGCACCTATTGGGGTAACTTTCTGTCTGCACAGGTCACCCCGAATATATCGTTCCTCTGGTTCTAACCTCCAAGACTCAGGAGATCTTCAGCTGTCGAATCGATGAGGACGTCACCCAAGAAAACCCATTCAGACTATTAAAGAAAGATGAGATTCTCAGCGATCTGAAGAGCAGAGCGGCGGTTTCTGACTTCAGCCCCTTTAAGTCTATAATTACGGTACAGTCGATGGCCGTGGTCTTCTTACAGCCTCCTGGTGAATGTTCTGCCTTGTAATCATTTACCTTTTTCTCTCTGAATATAAAGGAGTACCCCGGAGAAGAGCTGCTGCTGGTGTTCGATAGAGATTTCACCTACGGTCAGAACTTTTATCTCATTGTAACTGAGGAAGCCAAAGAGTCAGCCCTGAAGGTAAGAAGCCGGGGTTCAGATATGTCAGATATGTCCGCTAGGCGGTGGTGGTCCCGGTACGTCTGCCAATGGCAGCGCCACAGAAGCGGCCATCTCATCTCCTGTCGACTCCACTTTGGCTTTATTCTGGAGGACACATAGTCGGCCCATTAGACTTAATACCCAACTTCATCACTTCTAGATAAAGCTGAACAGAGCGGACAAACGATGAATTGGATGAACGCTTTCCTAGCCCCGCTGCTGCTTCATTCTTGCAACCCCCATCTTTGTGTCATACACATGCACACTCTTCTAGGCTGAGCATGCATGTCATTTCAGTGAGGAGAGCAGAGTAAGCCACTGCCAGACATTAGTGGCAGCTGCTTATCTACTTTGGAAAGAAAAGGATCCGGCATATTACATTTTTCTATGGCCTCCATTCACATAAGATGGCCGTCCGGTCCCACCAGATCAGCAGATTCGGACGAGTTTAATGTGCACAGTCCTGGCCTGTCCAGTGTCGCAGAGGATACCACATCCTTCTGTATGACCGAGGAGCCGCCAGTGATGTGGACACTGAATAGAGATAAGGTGCTTAGAAGCCATGTATTACTGAGGTTATTTGTCATTGATTTGTAGCCACCAGAAGCTGTAACTGATGAAGAAGAGAAAGACGATGACTCTGAAGAGTTCACGTACAGCTCTCCAGTACCCAGACCTTGGATCTCTTTAGGCAGCGAGCTGGAGGTCGAGGAAGAAATGGTGAAGGAATCTCAGACCAAGGTCAGATGATTTACATGGGATGATATATGGTATAAGATGTCACTTCATATAAAAGTAGTTAGATCAGGAATCTCATTTATTATTGAGCCAAAGTGGACGACTTTGCACAGGAAAATCGAATCCCTCAAATGCTTCCAGTAAGGGCTCATCCTGACGTCCGATATTCTCAAGTACGACGAAAAAGTTTTTTTTTTTCTAGACAAGTAACCAATAATTTATATTTGGAGTTAAAAGGTTATTCTCCAAAAAATCAAGATATCCCCGATCGCTGTGGCTCTGAATACTGGGTTTCCAGCGATCCTGGAAGTCTGAGAATGACGCTCTGCAACCCGTTCCCGAGGGGTGCGGAGGCGCACATGCTTGGCCTGCGCTCCATTCATTGTCTGTGGGACTGCTGGCTATGTCCGTTGGTCCCATAGATAATAAATGGAGCGGAGACCGAGTACGTGCACCTCAGGAAGGGGCTACAGAGATACTAAACCAACGTTCTCTGGATCGCTGTGGTCTCTTCAGAAGAACTCGAAATTATTCCCTATCACATGGATTTGCAAAACATTTTTAATGCTGCATAAAAAGGCAATATTCTCAGTCATTTTTAAAAGTTGCCAAGTCTTCTTCCCCTCCTTCACGAGATATTAAGAAAGCTGGAGCACCAAATATCAGCTTTTTTCTCCCCCCAGCAAAGGGCATCCTTGGCCTTGGGGGTCTGGCTGTTGGACCTCCATGCTCAGTTTTTGTGGAGCTCGCACACTACAATGTGTTCTTTTGATAGGAACACCCTTCTAAGAGAAAACAAAATATACAATAGAAAAAAAAAGAAAAACGTACAAGCATCTGACACCGAGACAGTGCCACGGTGAATCCAGCCTGGGGCACAAGGACGGCATCCACTATCTAGTAAGATTCAGCCGTCCCATTTGTTTCACAGATCAAATTCATGATTTCGCGGCTGCACAGAGAGTTTGGCTCACGGGTCACTTTCGGCGATTGCAATGCGTCCGATGTAAAGGACGGGTACATGGAGTGCGCCTCTTACCAGGACAAACGGTTCAGCGTTAAACCCAAAGAGCGAGACACCGGCGTACAAGCGGTGCCGTCACTACAGGAGCGGAGCACCCAGACCAAGTGGTAAGACATCAGTCACTTCTGTTTGTAGAGATTAGGTTGTGCCAGGGACACACACTTAATGCACAGAATTGATGGGGGTCCCAGAGGTTGTAACTTAACGATATGCCATCACTTACTGAGATGAGACTAACTCTTTATGTCTATACAGTGGACGATGGATGTCACAGGGACCCTCAGACTACTTCTTCGCTCCACTGACAATATTGAGAGTGGTTGTTTTAGGCTGTAATTTAACGCTAGCACTCACCACATATACCCATCAAGAGGGCATGGCGAGAACCCACACCAACTCAGCGCCATCAGCCATGGCCGTATCCCATCCCCTAATTCTGTATTTATTTGATTTAGGACTTACCCTCGAAATGCCTGTACCCAGTACACACCGAGAGAGTTCACCGAAGAGCAGAAGTGGGAATATCTCTCATCTAAGAGTCTGAAGGAATTCGTCAACTCCGTGTCATTAAGGTAAAACTGCAAGATTAAAGGGGTCACATGGGGTTTGTAAAATGAATGACCTACCCAATGGCTAGGATATGAATACTAGGTTGGTGGGGGTCCGGTATCTGGCCAATCACACTCCGGCGGTCCGCCTGTCCTCTATATCTCTTTAGTAGTGGCAGTGCCCGGTCTTGCAGCCCGTATATGTAGGAGTCTGTAATACCCGGCACAGTCACTAAACATTCTGGTGCCCCTCCGATCAGCTGATGCGCAGGGTTGCCAGTAGTCAGACCCCTGTCAGATGTCTGCTATCTACGGCGCTCTATCTGTTGTGAAACTACAACTCCCATTATTCAGCTGTCAGGTTGCAGACCTCCACTGTAGAGCCCACATACACAGTAGCAGTGTACTCATTTGTTATTCCTCATCCGCATCCTTCTGTTTCTTTGCCACAGACTGGAATTGGCTTTACAGCAAAATGAGATAGTGAACGCCTTTGTGGACGACTGGCGAGCATTGTGCGAGCAGGAGAGCACTTTCGGGGGCAAATCTGACTCCCACCTTAAGGAATATCAGTCTTTTACAGAACACCAGTCAGGCAAAGAAAAAACCATCAGCTGCATCAGCTGGCACCCGACACTGCAGGGTAAATGCCGGACCCTCTGTCTTTCCTGATATTGTTTTCTCCCATGATTTCTCATGACTTCCAGTAACTTAAAGGGATCGTACCAAGTTTTTAAGTTCCTATATGGAGTGGAGAAGAACACGTTCATACTAAGGTGTGGCTGGGGGTCCCATTGGTTAAGACCCCATAGATCAGTAAATGATCCCCTATTCTATCTAAGTTAACATTGGGGCGAAAACCCTTTAATGTTATATTAGATTTAAATCTCCTACCGTTCTGCGCTTACAGGTTCTCTGCAGATCTATGTGTCTCCATGGTTGCAGCGTACTAATAAATCATGATTTTTCCATCACGTCTCTCCCCAGTTTTCTTTTTTTGGCTGAAGACAGCAAAAGAGGAAGAGGATCAGACTACACACAGGGATTATATTGTAGTCTGTAACCATAGAGACACATAAGTTTGTTTAGGGGCTGTATCCACAAAACAATAGGACTATTTGCAAATGTTCCTATTTTTCATTTTAGATGCATCAGGTGAATAAAGATTATTATAATAAATGTAATAATAATATTTGTACACGACTGTAATGTTATGGCAGTAAACAGTGTTACATTGCGACATCACATTTAATGATTTCCTTATCACACAGGGTAGGAGGTAATGGGTGAGCGATGGTCGCAACCAGCGCCAGTAAGTTACCATCATTACTATTGGGGCGCAGTCAGATGGCCATATAAATCGGACCAAGATTGGAACATAATGGCCGGCGGCTCTCCCGACCCGAGCGTGACTGCTTCATACACCGTATATCTATGCTGCTGTCACATTCGGGCCGGGAGAGCCGCCGGCCAGTCCGAGCATTGTGTTCCGATCTTGGTCCGACTTATGTGACTGCGCCCATAGCAGCAGGTGCCGGTCGTATTACACAGCCGGCACCGCCTGGCTATGGAGCAGCTCAGCTCCTGACATGTCTGCCCACTTTGCAATCCACTATACATTATATGTTCTGTACTACTTATTCCTTCACCAGGTTTGGTCGCAGTCTCGCTCACAGAACGGCTGTCGCTGGAGGATCGAGTCAACGCTTCTTCTAAACTCATCTTGACGCCATCGCTGATTCTCATTTGGAGCCTGAATGACCCCATCCATCCGCAGGTCCGACTTCATTTCTGGGGATCCTGAATTCTGCTGCGATCCCGTCTCATGGTGACTTTTTCTCTTATTCTCTCCAGCTGATGCTCGAATGCCCAGATGACATTTATTGCTTCCAGTTCTGCCCAAGTGACCCCAATATCATCGCTGGAGGATGTATGAACGGTCAGGTACTGGGAACATTACAGAAGGTGGATTATTAAAGGGAAGGGTCTGCTGTACATGAGGCGAAACAAACTGATCACTTGTATCATAGCAGCAAATGATCAACGTTCTAATTTAATTGTAAAGTGCTGCGGAATATGTTGGCACTATATAAATAAAAATTATTAACGCTCGTGCCATAATACACATCATTAATGTCACCAACAACGGCCTAAAAAGCACCCAAACTGACAGATCACACTTTTGGCAAATGGAAGTTACCTGTCGACAACCGTGAATAATCGTTTGTTTATAATTGATCGGCCAAACTTTTAAATTCCACTATATCAGCTGACTTTTTCTGTATGTGGCCAGTGTACACGATAGATAGCTGTCATCTGAACTCTCCTCCATGAGAGAGCCACTGTCAGTCCTAAGGATGCGGCTTATCTCAGAGGCAACAATCGGACATGTCGGACCCTTCTGTCTCTAATCTGAGCTGCTGTTAACCTGCGATTTCTGAGGCTGGTGACTCGGATAAACTTATCCTCAGAAGCAGAGGTGACTCTTGGTCTTCCTTTCCTGGGGCTTTCCTCATGTGAGCCAGTTTCTTTGTAGCGCTTGATGGTTTTTGCAACTGCACTTGGGGACACATTCAAAGTTTGCCCAATTTTTCGAACTGACTGACCTTCATTTCTTAAAGTAATGACGGCCACTCGTTTTTCTTTAATTAGACTAATGTCGGATGACCCTGCTGATATCGGAGGATTCGCTGCCGTGAGTCTAAAATCTATGGGGGTCTTTAGGGTACATTCACACTGATTTTTTTTTAGGAGTTTTTGGAGCAGAAGGTCCCTGGAGCTCAAAAGTGTGAAATAACGCTTAACAAAAGGCAGATCGGATGTTCAAGGATCTTGACGTTGTGTTTTCCCTCCAAGGTTGTGCTGTGGGACATCTCCGCTTACTACGAGCTGCTGTCAGCAAAAACTGCTGTGACCAAGAACACCGCCTCAAAGGTGAGAAATAGAGGCTATTTAGTATCTTTAGAATTATTATCCTTCTGGCCAGTAGGGGGCAGTACTTCCATACATCGTCTACAGCACTTTGCATTGTAAATTGCCGGCTTAGATTATAGAATAGCATTGCACGCTCGGCATAATGTGATAAGAATATGGGGCAGATTCACTAATGTCTTTATGTCTAGAATTCGGTGAAATAGGCATCAAATTTTGGCACATTTTTTGCATCATTTAATGTGTCATTATGTTTTACACCTATCATTATGTGCTTTAGACACTTTTGTGCTTCAGAGCATAAGATGCAAGTCCTAGATCAAAGGGGTATGGCGCAACATGTTAGAAAATGTGACACAAAGTAAGGGCTCGTTCAGACGTCAGTTTTTCTCATCTGTGTTTTTCGCGGACACCACTCTCACCTATGATAAGTCTATGGGGTCGTTCACATGTTAGATATTTTTTCCTTGGACTGAGTGGTCGGCACAAGAGCGCGGAGACTTGTCCGATATTGATCCCATTCTCAGATCAAAAATACCAATGGCAGTCTATGGGTCAGTGAGAAAATCATACAGCGCCTGGATGTCAACCGCGGCCGTCTGGTAAGAGAAGCTGGAGACTCCATCCGAGTCTCCTCCAAGAAGAACTGCTGAAACGCTGAGCAAACTCTGATGGTGAATATTTATACTGAGCAAACTCTGATCACTCTGATCAAGAACATTGCTGAAAAATCACCGAAGTCTGAATGAGCCTTAAGCCAAACAAAAGGTCTAGAAATTGTGTATTACTGTTATTATTAACGCCTGATACAGTATATTATGGTAATATTATTACCACCTGGTGTATTACTGTTATTATTACCACCTGGTATAATAGGGTTAATATTACCGCCTGGTGTATTAGTGGTAATATTATTACCGCCTGGTGTATTACTGTTATCATTAACTCCTGATACAGTATATTATGGTAATATTATTACCGCCTGGTGTATTACTGGTAATATTATTACCGCCTGGTGTATTACTTTTATTATTACTGCCTGGTGTATTACTGGTAATATTATTACCGCCTGGTGTATTCCTGGTAATATTATTACCGCCTGGTGTATTACTGGTAATATTATTACCGCCTGGTGTATTACTGGTAATATTATTACCGCCTGGTGTATTACTGTTGATATTACCGCCTGGTGTATTCCTGGTAATATTATTACCGCCTGGTGTATTCCGGGTAATATTATTACCGCCTGGTGTATTACTGGTAATGTTATTATCGCCTGGTGTATTACTGGTAATATTATTACCGCCTGGTGTATTCCTGGTAATATTATTACCGCCTGGTGTATTCCGGGTAATATTATTACCGCCTGGTGTATTACTGTTATTATTACCACCTGGTATAATAGGGTTAATATTACCGCCTGGTGTATTACTGGTAATATTATTACCGCCTGGTGTATTCCTGGTAATATTATTACCGCCTGGTGTATTACTGTTATTATTACCACCTGGTATAATAGGGTTAATATTACCGCCTGGTGTATTACTGGTAATATTATTACCGCCTGGTGTATTACTGTTGATATTACCGCCTGGTGTATTCCTGGTAATATTATTACCGCCTGGTGTATTCCTGGTAATATTATTACCGCCTGGTGTATTCCGGGTAATATTATTACCACCTGGTGTATTACTGTTATTATTACCACCTGGTATAATAGGGTTAATATTACCGCCTGGTGTATTAGTGGTAATATTATTACCGCCTGGTGTATTACTGTTATCATTAATGCCTGATACAGTATATTATGGTAATATTATTACCGCCTGGTGTATTACTGGTAATATTATTACCGCCTGGTGTATTACTTTTATTATTACCGCCTGGTGTATTACTGGTAATATTATTGCCGCCTGGTGTATTACTGGTAATATTATTACCGCCTGGTGTATTACTGGTAATATTACCGCCTGGTGTATTACTGGTAATATTATTACCGCCTGGTGTATTCCTGGTAATATTATTACCGCCTGGTGTATTCCTGGTAATATTATTACCGCCTGGTGTAATACTGTTGATATTACCGCCTGGTGTATTCCTGGTAATATTATTACCGCCTGGTGTATTACTGGTAATATTATTACCGCCTGGTGTATTACTGGTAATGTTATTACCGCCTGGTGTATTACTGGTAATGTTATTACCGCCTGGTGTATTACTGGTAATTTACCGCCTGGTGTATTACTGGTAATATTATTACCGCCTGGTGTATTACTGGTAATGTTATTACCGCCTGGTGTATTACTGGTAATATTATTACCGCCTGGTGTATTACTGGTAATATTATTACCGCCTGGTGTATTACTGTTGATATTACCGCCTGGTGTATTACTGGTAATATTATTACCGCCTGGTGTATTACTGGTAATATTATTACCGCCTGGTGTATTCCTGGTAATATTACCGCCTGGTGTATTACTGGTAATATTATTACCGCCTGGTGTATTACTGGTAATGTTATTACCACCTGGTGTATTACTGGTAATATTATTACCGCCTGGTGTATTACTGGTAATATTATTACCGCCTGGTGTATTACTGGTAATGTTATTACCGCCTGGTGTATTACTGGTAATATTATTACCGCCTGGTGTATTACTGGTAATATTATTACCGCCTGGTGTATTACTGGTAATGTTATTACCGCCTGGTGTATTACTGGTAATGTTATTACCGCCTGGTGTATTACTGGTAATTTACCGCCTGGTGTATTACTGGTAATATTATTACCGCCTGGTGTATTACTGGTAATGTTATTACCGCCTGGTGTATTACTGGTAATATTATTACCGCCTGGTGTATTACTGGTAATATTATTACCGCCTGGTGTATTACTGTTGATATTACCGCCTGGTGTATTACTGGTAATATTATTACCGCCTGGTGTATTACTGGTAATATTATTACCGCCTGGTGTATTCCTGGTAATATTACCGCCTGGTGTATTACTGGTAATATTATTACCGCCTGGTGTATTACTGGTAATGTTATTACCACCTGGTGTATTACTGGTAATATTATTACCGCCTGGTGTATTACTGGTAATATTATTACCGCCTGGTGTATTACTGGTAATGTTATTACCGCCTGGTGTATTACTGGTAATATTATTACCGCCTGGTGTATTACTGGTAATATTATTACCGCCCGGTACATTGCTGTTTTTCTTTCTACAGACACCTCTGGAAGTGAAGCAATCCCATGATTCTCCGCTGGTGAGATACTGCGCAGTGTCCTCTATAGAGCACGGCCACCGGGAGGTGATCACTGACTTACACTGGCTCCCGGACTACTTTGAGGTGAGTTTTGGCCACCAATTATTTTATTTATGTTTTTTTTTTCTTTCAAAAACTCCTCTGACGAAGTCCAGAACATCGGGAGGAAAAGTCCGGCATGAGAGGACTTGTGATGTGTCAGATTCCTATGCAGAATATTGGCAGATGTACCGCCGCCATGATGTGTCATAAGGAAGAGACACTCAGCGAGTCCAACAGGAGGAGCGACTCAGATCACTGTTCTACAATTTTATGTCACTATTTACATCTCATAGATTCATTTATATTCAAAAATCTACAAAATGCGACATGTAAATTACGGATGCATTTTATATAGATACAATGACTGCACCAGCAGAATATTGAATGCAGCTCTGGAGTATAATACAGGATGTAACTCAGGATCAGTACAGGATCAGTAATGTAATGTATGTACACAGTGACTGCACCAGCAGAATAGTGAGTGCAGCTCTGGAGTATAATACAGGATGTAACGCAGGATCAGTAATGTAATGTATGTACACAGTGACTGCACCAGCAGAATAGTGAGTGCAGCTCTGGAGTATAATACAGGATGTAACTCAGGATCAGTACAGGATCAGTAATGTAATGTATGTACACAGTGACTGCACCAGCAGAATAGTGAGTGCAGCTCTGGAGTATAATACAGGATGTAACTCAGGATCAGTACAGGATCAGTAATGTAATGTATGTACACAGTGACTGCACCAGCAGAATAGTGAGTGCAGCTCTGGAGTATAATACAGGATGTAACGCAGGATCAGTAATGTAATGTATGTACACAGTGACTGCACCAGCAGAATAGTGAGTGCAGCTCTGGAGTATAATACAGGATGTAACTCAGGATCAGTACAGGATCAGTAATGTAATGTATGTACACAGTGGCTGCACCAGCAGAATATTGAGTGCAGCTCTGGAGTATAATACAGGATGTAACTCAGGATCAATACAGGATCAGTAATGTAATGTATGTACACAGTGACTGCACCAGCAGAATAGTGAGTGCAGCTCTGGAGTATAATACAGGATGTAACGCAGGATCAGTAATGTAATGTATGTATACAGTGACTCCACCAGCAGAATAGTGAGTGCAGCTCTGGAGTATAATACAGGAGGTAACTCAGGATCAGTACAGGATCAGTAATGTAATGTATGTACACAGTGACTGCACCAGCAGAATAGTGAGTGCAGCTCTGGAGTATAATACAGGAGGTAACTCAGGATCAGTACAGGATCAGTAATGTTATGTATGTACACCACGACTGCACCAGCAGAATAGTGAGTGCAGCTCTGGGGTATAATACAGGATGTAACTCAGGATCAGTACAGGATAAGTAAAGTAATGTATATACATAGTGACTCCACTAGCAGAATAGTGAGTGCAGCTCTGGGGTATAATACAGGATGTAACTCAGGATCAGTACAGGATCAGTAATGTAATGTATGTACACAGTGACTGCACCAGCAGAATAGTGAGTGCAGCTCTGGAGTATAATACATGATGTAACTCAGGATCAGTACAGGATCGGTAATCTAATGTATGTACATAGTGACTGCACCAGCAGAATAGTGAGTGCAGCTCTGGGGTATAATACATGATGTAACTCAGGATCAGTACAGGATCAGTAATCTAATGTATGTACACAGTGACTGCACCGGCAGAATAGTGAGTGCAGCTCTGGAGTATAATACAGGATGTAACTCAGGATCAGCACAGGATCAGTAATGTAATGTATGTACACAGTGACTGTACCAGCAGAATAGTGAGTGCAGCTCTGGAGTATAATACATGATGTAACTCAGGATCAGTACAGGATCAGTAATCTAATGTATGTACATAGTGACTGCACCAGCAGAATAGTGAGTGCAGCTCTGGGGTATAATACATGATGTAACTCAGGATCAGTACAGGATCAGTAATCTAATGTATGTACACAGTGATTCCACCAGCAGAATAGTGAGTGCAGCTCTGGAGTATAATACAGGATGTAACTCAGGATCAGTACAGGATAAGTAATGTAATGTATGTACACAGTGACTGCACCGGCAGAATAGTGAGTGCAGCTCTGGGGTATAATACAGGATGTAACTCAGGATCAGTACAGGATAAGTAATGTAATGTATGTGCACAGTGACTGCACCAGCAGAATAGTGAGTGCAGCTCTGGAGTATAATACAGGATGTAACTCAGGATCAGCATGAGTAATGTATTTAGAAAATTGTCTCCATCCATTCCAGGTTTTAGGCCTTTATGAGATTTAATGCCATGTAACCCTACGTTCATACAAACAATATTTTATAATAAATCCATATTAGTTTGTGTGATTTTTACTTTTCAGATAACTCGGACTGGATATCCTTATGAGAATAAAAGCGGTTACTGCGTCCAGCTCGCCACGTGTTCTCCTGACTGGTATGTGGAGTGACTTTTCTTTTCCGGGTTTCCATTAGACGATGCTCTGGATCTTCCTTGTAGTAAAAGTCATTGAGTTGTTCTTTTCTCTTATGATGTAACAATAACACCCATCATTTCTGGAAATCCGGGTGACGATAAATCTTGCTGCCATAACAGTAATCATCATCCAATTACTATACGCCCCAACAACAATCTGCCTGCTGATACAGGAGAGCGGGCTTCATGGCTGGACAATTTGGCATATTCTCTATTCAGAAGTTTCGGAAAGTTGCAAAAACTCTCACAACTTTTTTCCATATTGGAAAACAATGAGTTTCTGTAAAAGCCGCATAACCTGTGATTTACTGAGACTTTTCTGGAATCAAACTCAAAGGCTAAAATCCTGTCCTGATGATTTCCAGACGACGCGGTTACTTTTACACGTTGTAAAGCCCTATTCACAGGTCTGTTTTGTATGTCCGTATGCTGTCCGTTTTTAAAGGGCCGCAAATACTGACATACCCACAACCATTGTATTCAGTGGGTGTGCGCAGATGTCAGGTTTGTCACATGGGCTGTGTGTCCATGTGAGAAACCCGCAGACATGACAGGTTTTTTGGTGCAGCACTCAGAAAATGCATGCTGCACACGTGCACACAGATGACACACAGATGACATACGTGTGTTATCAGCGTGACACGTACCGGCGTCTGGGAATCAGCAGTACAGTTCACGCTGATCCCCTGCACCGACTGCTGGAGGCAGCTCTCATCATTGTCCCCTGCTCGCGCTGATCTCGGAGACAATGATGGGAGTTGTATTCAGCACCCGCTGTTTACATCCAGTGTAAAATGAAGAATTAAATTAAAAATAATGGTGTGGGCTCCCTCATCATTTTCATAACCAGCAGAGGGAAAGCTGACCGCGGGGGGCTGATGTTACTAGCCAGGGAAGGGGCCTTGGATACTGGCCCCTTCCGAGGCTAATGAGATCAGCCCTCAGTGGCCCCAGAAATAGCGCATCAATAAGATGCGCCAACTCTGGCGCTTAGCCTCCGCTCTTCCCACTTGCCCTGGTGCAGTGGCAGTGGGGTAATAGGGTTGGGGTTCATGTCAGCCTTGTATTGGCAGCTGACATGAAGCCCAGGTTAGTAATGGAGGGTGTCTATAAGACGCCCCCATTACTAACCCCATAGTCATATTGTAATAAACCTGAATAAAATCCTTTATTACAAATAAAAGTCCACCACTGCAGGTGCTCCGTGCATCGTGGTCCTTACTTGGAACATGATATATGGACGTCTGAATTTGGCCTTATAGTGAGACGTCTGATTGTAGGAAGGATGATATACATTGGTGTGAAAAGTGTTTGCCCCCTTCCTGATTTCTTATTCTTTTGCATGTTTTTCGCACTTAAATGTTTCAGATCACAAAACAAATTTAAATATTAGACAAAGATAACACAAGTAAACACAAAATGCAGTTTTTGAATGAAGGTCATTATTATTAAGGGAAAAAGAAATCCAAACCTACAGGGTCCTGTGTGAAAAAGTGATTGCCCCCCTCTCTTAAAACATAAATTAATAGTGGTATATCACATTTTTGGGAAGCTGAGTTCAATTTCCCTAGCCACACACAGGCCTGATCACTGCCACACCTGTTCTCAATCAAGAAATCACTTAACCAGGACCTGCCTGACAAAGTGAAGTAGACCAAAAGATCCTCAAAAGCTAGACATCATGCTGCGATCCAGAGTTTTCAAAGACACATTGGTTTGGCCAAGATTCATCTCATGTGTATGGTCATGCTAAAGTCTACCTTTGACACAATCTCATTTCTCCTCTACAGTTCTGTGATGTTCTGGGACATTCGCTCACACAAGACTCATCTACAGACGCCGACAAGCAGAAAGCAAGAGGAGAACCAGCACTCGGCTCCTCTCGGGGTGCCGGATATCTTCAAACACCTCGATCTAATCTGGAGGCCACTACTCAAGGTGCAGATCCATCAGGATACAAGATCCAACTTAACTAACTGCTTGTTGGTCACATTATGGGCCCATGGGCCTCCATACTCATTAGAGAAAGTCATCCGAACCTGTATGGAGACCCCCGACTCTCCCCCCTGAAGCACAGGTGTACGGGGTCTGGAAGAAATGGCTGTCAGCTGCTCTGCAGATACCTGGGCACCTTTATGGCTACAGTAACTCCATCCTAATCCCTTAGTATTTCTCTGCTTCTCGCTGGCAGACACTTGCCTTCCTGTCCCGACCACCGCCATTTCAGTGTGACTACAGGTTATTCTATAAGTGCTATACAGTACACTGCCTCCCTGTGCGACACAGACTGTTTTACAGAACAGCAGTAAGCCAGAGAAGATTGTATGAGAAATCATCAGTCGTATTCCGAGCACAGCGGGAAAAATGGGCAGAAACAAGAACAATTTTAAAGGGTTTTTATCCAGCTCATCAGGTCCAGCACTGAATCTTTGCCGCTGCTCCCAGCGCCAACATAACATCGTCAGTGCTGCAGCCAATCACTGAGCTCAGCGGCTCTTCCCGAGTTGATAGCATAAGCCTCTCAGAGGGTGATTACCTGCAGTGGTGGCAAGATGATATCAGCGCTGGACCCGGGGAGGGTGAGAAAAGATCAGCTTGATATTTTAAAACAAATTGCATCCAGGGGTTTACTGAAAGCAGAAAACTCCTCTTAGTCCACAGCCCCACTATCAGTATTTGGTCAGTATTTTTTTCTCAGGAGTGGGAGCCAAAACCAGGAGTGGGTGATAAATGCAGAATTGATGACTTGTTTCTATTATACCTTTTCTCTGATTGTTCCTCACCTGGTTTTGGCTCCCACTCCGGAGAAAAAATACTGACCAAATACTGACCAAATACTGATAGCGGGGCCGTGGCCTTAAGTTATGGCTTTTGCACAGTGATAGGTTTGCAGCTGGCCTAGCGGGTGCATTTAGAGCCCATGCTTGTGCCAATGCTTCTCTACCTATTGTTAATACTCCAGAAGCCGTGTACCTACAGGGCCCTGTTCAGATTTATCCTGTAAGCTCAGGCCAGAGCATATCCACCCGAAAGTACCGGCATTGTCCGTATGGTGCTGCTGGTGCCTGACAAGTAGGGGGCCAATGCTTCCATGAATTTGGGATATCTGTTCCTATAACGGTGGTTCCCCTTCACATATATACATTTCTGCCCCCACATACACCAGTATATACATGCATCCTCTAAATAACAATATCTGATGCTACAGCTGTCATTTTGGTGCTTGTATTAGATTATGAAGAAAGAAGAAAAGCCGATCCAGAGATGACCGGAAGAAGGATCTGCGGATAATCCCCGGCCAGGATTATTGTCCTATTAGAGCGGCTCCGGCACTTTCTCCATCATGTCTGGTCGCTGTCACTTATTCTGGATGCAAAAAAAAAATATATAGCATTTCCCCCTCATTTACTTCCCTGGCAGGAAACTTAATGCAACATTTTTTTAATTGCAGACAGGCATCACAGACGTGTATTTTACTGTTTTTGCTGCAGAAGAATCTGCTGTAAATATTCAATGTGTGCACATAGCCTTATTCTCCAGAGCTGCATTCATAATTCTGTTGGTTCATACTGTAAACGGTCAACAAGCCGAGCTCCTGTGATGCAGTGATAGCTGTTTCCACATTAGATTGTTATACATCACCTGGTGTAAATAGGCATTACTGTGAATGGAAATTACTATCCTGGGGCATGCTGGGAGATTTCAGCTCTGAAAGCTACAGAATTGTGAATCCAGCACTATAACTTAACATTAGTGTAAGATAAATAATAAAATGTACATACAAAGTGACCAAACTTTTTCTTTTCGTGCATTGAAGGTAATATCTGCCTTTTAACACCATCTCATTTGATGGTTTAACATTTTTAATTTCTGCAAAAACTTTATATGAATCGGTGCTCTTATTTTTGTGTATAGCTTCTAGTGCCCTGCAATTATATGACAGCATTGTGATTATCTGCTACTCCCACTGGGGGGGGGGGGGGGCTTCTGTGCTCACTGTATACTGACTTTTTGTTCAGTTCAATGTATATACAGTATTATCTGATCTCTTGAGCTCCCTCTAGTGGTGGCTTTAGTTGGACAGATTTTATAACAATAGCTGTGCGTGGTTTGGAGCTTCATCTTTTATAAGGAATTTTGCAGTTTTGTACTTCTAACAATCATTTGCTGTTATTTCTTTCTATTTTAAGACTTCAATTCCAAAGATTGAGACAGGAGGAGAGTTCAGCCCCATCAAAATCAGCCTTAGAGATGAGCATCATCACTGCAGGACGGCAGGTAAGACCAGCTCTGTGCTCTCTCAGGTGGATCCCACCTCGATGGATGGCCGGGCACATGATGTGACTCGAGTACTCCATGATTTATGAGTGACGCAGTCTCTGAGCAGAATACTTGGGAAATATCATATAGTCCAGGGCAGGATCTGTTGAGACTACTGCCATGTTTTGTAAGGAGAGAAGTAGCCACTAATAGTCACAATACAATCCAAATAAGTGCCACACTGTGCCAAATATAATAATACCGCCATACAGTGCCAAATATGATACCACCATACAATGCCAAATATAATAATGACACCATACACTGCCAAATATAACACTACCATATAGTTCTAAATATAATCCACCATACAGTGCCAAATATAATAATACTACCATAGTGCCAAATATAATAATGGCACCATACTGTGGCAAATATAATTATTCCGTCAGTGTCAAATGTAATAATGCCATCAAACAGTGCCAAATATAATACCACTATACAATGCCAAATATAATAATGCCACCATACAGTGCCAAATATAAGAATACTACCATAGTGTCAAATATAATAATACTACTACCATACACTGCCAAATATAATAATACTACCATAATGCCAAATATAATAATACTACCATAATGCCAAATGTAATAATGCCACCATACAGTGCCAAATATAATAATGCCATCATACAGTTAAAAATATAATAATTCTACCATACAGTGCCAGATATAATAGTACTACCATAGTGGCAAATATAATAATGCCACTATACAGTGCCAAATATAATAATACTACCATACAGTGCCAAATATAATAATACTACCATAGTGCCAAATATAATAATGCCACCATACAATGCCAAATATAATAATTCCGCCAGTGTCAAGTGTAATAATTCCATCAAACAGTGCCAAATATAATACCACCATACAATGCCAAATATATTAATACTGCCATACAGTGTCAAATATAATGATGCTGCCATACAGTGCCAAATGTAATAATACCGCCATACTGTTCCAAATGTAATAATACCGCCATACTGTGCTAAACAGTACAAGCCATTGTGTAAGGACTGTTGTCAGTAGATACGTTCTCTCCTATCCATCTTTATGTAGGATGAGCATCCGCAGTTCCTCCTTTACTTTCCCTATAAGACATCTAAGATGTTAGAATGACGCTACAGATATGTGACTCCGCACAGGGAGAAGATTGCTGTGTTTTCTGGATGCCATGTTGGCATATGAGCAAGCAGGGACATTACATTTTGTATTGCAAAGTGGGTGGTAATAATACCCCTTTAAATTGCAGTGCCCCAGTCCAGTTGCCCCTTCTGCCCATTGTATCGTCCATTCCTGAGTTTACTGTAGTATAGGTCACTGTTTTATCACCCTAGCTTATATATGCTGGGAGGTTACATTTTGTGGCCCTATTATTGGGGCCCACAGACAGCGAGGCCTCTGCCCCCACAGCCGGCTCCTGTTCCTGCAGTCCTGCGTTGTATCCCCGGACCGCGCTCCTATGAGGACAATGGGGTCTACACTTCCCAGGGGGGAATGCGGAAGCCTCAGGCTTGTTTTACAGCCAGACTCGGGCATTCCAGAGCCGCGGCCAACGTTTCCCCGGCACACGCCATTCTCCTCCTGAGTCTAATTCCGTCACGTGGTCATTCAGCGCCGAAACCTCAGGATATCACATTCAGGAACTCACAGCTTCTTCATGTGACACTGATCCATTCTGCCGCCATTAATAGCAGGATGCTGGCCGTCCTCGCAGGAACCACCGTTCCTTAGATTTGTGATAATACATCCTCGGTGAAAAAGATAAAGGATGAGGAAAGGATCTATTCTGGGCAAGCAGTGGCCTGGTCAGAAAACGACATTCCTTCATAGATAATCAAGCATGGAGGACATCCCTAAGCAGGACGTCAGTGGGACTGATGGAAATAGCCGAGCGATGTACTCTTCCTTCTCTACTAGTCCCATAGGCAATGAATGGAGCGGAGGTTGGCATGTGCACCTCCCTGTATTCTGGACAGGGCTCTGCACGGGATCCCTGATGTCAGGTATCTCCATAAGATAGGGCGACCCCCACTGATCAAACAGTGACGGCCGCTCCTAAAGACAGGACATCCATTGTCTTGGAGGATTCAGTGTGATATGTTCTTAAGAAAGGCTTAAGGCGAGGAAGATCTATAGTGAGCGATGGTGATCTCCCAGGACCATTGCTGCCACCACCAGCGCCCCATACTCTGCCGGTGAGGTGGCCTCTTGGACATAATGATTCCTGGCTGTATGGGTCTGACAGATCGCTCTGGGCTTACACAGCCATATATATTCATAGCACATCTGTAATATTACTTATTCTCTCCTTTCTCTCTATCGTGTGTAGATAAACTACAGACTCCGATCAAAGAGGAGAAATCCGAGGGATCCATTCATTACAGCAGTTTAAGAGCGGCCTCGGCCAAGAACAGCAAAATTCTGGAGGACGTCAACACCAGTTATTTTGCCGGAACTGAAGTGAGTGCTTCCATCTTTGAGATACAGACGGTAGCGCTTGGTAAATGTCAGCAAATGTTATACTACTGGCCTTGTACTGCTGAAAACCAGTGGCCAAAGGAGCCCAAGCAGGAACAGCAAGCGTTAGTAAAAGTTCTTGTAGTTAGCAAAAAGGAGTTGTAGGAAACAATCCGTAGATAGGTGAGAACAATCTAGGTAAGAATGGTCAGGAGCTTGGAGACTGGAAACTAGGCTAACAGCTAGACACAATACTCAAGCAATGAGTGAGAGATCCATGCAGCTTTAAAGTTTCTCAAACAGCACTTCCTTCCATGGTTCAAGAAGAAGAACCGTGCATTCCGCAGCAAGATCATTTTCATGCATGATAATGCATTTTGAGTGCAGTTTGAGTTTTTTATGTTTTTAAAAATATACTGTTATCATAGGCAGTTTGTACAAAAACCTTTCAATTGTACTCTAATAGTTATTTGACTGGAAAATTACAATGACTGCAATTCCCAGGTAATTTGGGAAAATCTGAGAAAATATTATTTGCATAATAATTTGGAACACAGTGTAAATCGTAAAAGTGGACAATTATTTATATAGTAGAAAGGGATATACGGATAATTCTGCTGCTGATCAAGAAGATATCCAATGGAGATGATGGTGTTGAGCAAAGAGCCGTTTTATTAATTAACGCATTTCAGAGTTGAACAAACTCCTTCATCAGGAGAAAAACACAATGACTGCAATGACTGAAACGCGTTGGTTAATAAAACTGCTCTTTGTTCAACACCATCATCGCCATTGGATATCTTCTTGACCAGTAGCAGAATTATCCGTATATCCCTCTCTACTATTGCATTTACTGCTGGTTTTATTCCGGTATACGGCGCAGCTGATTTCTATACCTGCATAGGAGTTGTGCCTGATACAACCCAGCCTGGTGAGCAATACCAGACTATCTACAGCATTTATTGCCCGGGTGATGTCCTATTGTGCGTTTTTTGTCACTTTTCAGCTATACTACAAGTGATATGGTTTTGACACTGATACGATTGTTTCTTAAAGAGCCACATGCCGGGGACCCAAGAGACACACGTGGCCCCTGAGCCACTGGTTGGGGAACTGTGATAACCAGCATTTCAGGGAATATAATACTGATTAATCCCCTCAGATCATTTATAAAGGTGCAGTACACACATGAGACGAACGTCGGCTGAAGTCACCGGCCGACCATCGAGAGGGGTTTGAACTCTCTCCTAATGGCAGATGTAGGGGGAAGAGGGATCAGGTACAATGGGCTCCAGCATGGCCGAACCTTTGTTCTCATTGGAGATATACCATTGTTTTGTTGAACCCAGCTATGTATTGAGGGGTCAGAGGAATGGCTGATTGGTGCCAGCCATCTAACAAGTATGGTCATCTTATCTGACATTCACTGGATCTGCACTTTGGGAATGGTGAGAGCGGCCATATGTCTTGTGTATATATTAGTGACAATATAACACGCCATTGTCCACTCTGTCCATCTTACTACAGGACGGGGAGCTGCTGTACACAGACTGGAAGATGGAAAAGGACGGAGACACTGGAAGACACATCAGTGAGTTGTCTGTATATACACTATATACATCAGTGGTCCATAGACCCATCCTGGACCCTCCTCCATTTTCTTGGGTCTAGAACCTTTGTTATATACTTTTAGTGCAGTTTCAGGATCATAGTCTTTTTATAAGTAAATTCACCATCTGGACATGGCAGCAACATTTTATAAACTGCACAATTATTGGAAGGGCATGTAGCGTCTCCCATAGCATTATCTCCAGTGTATCCACTGACTGTGGATTGAATTTTGGTATTTGCAGGTGCTAAACCCTCGCAGAGACACGGCATCCATGATGGACTGGTCCACACTGTGCAAAGATCTGCATTTCTGAAGGACTTTGCACTCACCGTCGGGGGCTGGAACTTCGCTATCTGGAAGGAAGGAGTCACTGTGAGTATTACTATTCTGGGCAGATGGACCCCCATCACATAATATAAGAGATCAGGGAAGTGCGCTCCTCCCAGAACCTACCCCGGGATCCATAACTAGTGCAGGTCCTGCCCCTATAACTCTCGGGCCCTATAAACCCCCGAAATAAATGTCTCCTTGGTCTCCTGCTGCAGGAAGGGAATAACACAACATTATCATGGTGGACGGAGCTCCTCTCCATAGCAGAATTCTTGTCCAAAATGTATCTGCTGGATAACTGATGGAAATGCAATCAGAGGGGCCGCATTGATTATTAGGGGGTATGTCTGAGTTCTATTATGTGCTGTATTTAGAAAAAATTTTTTTTGCACGCTGCTCTTTTTCTTACATTTTAAAAACCAAGATGGACCCCATACGACCCAACGTGGCCCAGTGCTTCCATTTGCCTCGGTTATGCAGCGGATCCGTTTTGGACATATATTCCATTTATCTGTTCTTAAAAACAGGGCAAAGAAAAGGAAAGTGTAAACGGACGTGTGAACGAGAGCCTGCGGCAGCATCTTGGGTTTCATTTAAGTGTTTGATCATTTTTAATTTTTTGGGACGGTGGAATGAACACAAAAC
This sequence comes from Phyllobates terribilis, assembly GCF_046119375.1. NCBI lineage: Eukaryota > Metazoa > Chordata > Amphibia > Anura > Dendrobatidae > Phyllobates > Phyllobates terribilis. Next base: position 157,989,113 of record NW_027362768.1, on the reverse strand, counting down.
AGCAACCCTGACATTTTTTTTCAACAGTGTTGACCATGTATGATAATTTTAGGCCATGACTAATGACATATCTCTCTGAAACACGTAGGACGGCGTGATGAACGGGCTCTGGAATATTAATGAACATAAAATAAAATGGATGTTTGTTATAGACACTGCAATAACTTTTTTCATATTTATATAACATTTTATTTTGTATTTTCATTTTTTTATTGCATCTTTCTTTCGCAGAGCGGACCGATCCTGCAGTCGTGTTGCACTCAGAAGAGGTACACCGCAGCCCACTGGTCACTGTCCAGGCCCGGCGTCTTCTTCATCGGCAAGGAAGATGGAAATGTGGATATCTGGGACTTACTGGAGAAGACACATGAGCCGTCTCAGACGCAGAACATATCAGCAGCGGCCATCACCTGCATTAAACCCTGGATCATGTCAGGTAACAGCTGAAATAATACAAAAATGATGATGATATGGCCTTTTCGTGTATGCAGGTGCAGTGCAGACCAATGTGTCTCCATGGTTACAGACTACAAGTAAACTATGTGTAGTCTGATCCTGCAGTCATGTGTCACTCTCATCTATCTATTCATCTATCCCCTTTTCTTTCTCATTCACAAACAGAAGGGGGAAGACTTCAGAGGGTAATAAATGAGCGGATCAGACGACACCGGTGACTTCTTTGCAGTCGCAGGTCTGCCGGAGCGGAAGCTGCTTGTACAAATCAGCTCTATTTTGGCCCATAGACGGGGGGGCTGCCCTCATTTGTTGACCCCCATCTACAATGCCCATATGCCATAACAGGGGTTGTTTTTGTGAGACAACCTCTTCAAGGATTTCTCGCACATGCCCAAGGATAAGGAATTATATTGTGAGACCAAAACAGATACAGACTCAAAATAATGAATTACATCTTATTTATTGCAGCAAAGCAGCATTTCCTGGCCGTGGCCGATGACAGCGGGACCCTCCATGTATTACAGATCCCGTGGACCTTACATCACCCGTCCGCTAATGAGGTTGGTTCGGGGACAGAGTCTTCATATATTGAACACATTAATAAACGAGGAAAGTGTTATTTTATTGCTGCCGATGTGATTTGCTCCGGCCTCCTATAGACTTGCACAATCTTTGCTTTTCTTCTATTACATTTCACTCTTGCATCTTTCTGTGGTCGTACATTTACTGTAACTCAGGAAGATGCTTTAATAACAAGAATCTTTGACAAACCATTTTTTACCCCTTTTTCGGTGTCTATACCAGCCTCACGTGCCAGTTTAAATGTTTCTCGTGTATCATGCGCACTGACACGCTGGCGTTAGGACTGAACGTACTACTAGTGATACTTCATGTTGTCCTATGGTGGCACTGCAGTGAGTTTAACACATTCGGCAAGGTTTGTTTTATTGTTTTTGCAAATTACCACTGATCAATAGTGGTCCGAGCATGGGACACCATGTCATCAGGGTATTTTCATAGGTTCCTCTATGGTAAAGGGATTCTTGAGGTTGACAACCCCTTTGAAGCCTTTTAGGTGCTTTACCATATACATATAATGACTGTCAGAAATATTGATCAGTCGTGATTCCTCCTGGTCCTTTCCAGGGATTATAAAAGGCTTAGACAAGAAAAGGGCCACCATGTTGGGTCCTTGTCCGCCCCAAGGAAAACCAAGAGTCTCATATACTAATGGTAAATCCTATAGACATAAATGTCTGTGTCTGTGCCCAGCTTCACAACTGGCTCTTTGACTCTGGCTGAAACCATTTAGGTCCAGTTGACAGCTGTGACTCGATGGCACCATGCCAGGAAAATATGGGCACTAATAGAGTAAGTGAAGAAGTATTGAGTCCAACAACTGGAAACAGTGGAAGGGTCTAATGTCTGGACTCCATAATTGAGGTCCTCTGCTAAAGCTGCTGGTTGCAGCTGATTTGGTGAATTTGTTTTTCCTGACCAATGGCTTCTTCTACCATTCGCCACCAGGCCTACATGAAAATTTGCAGCGGTGGCATTGGCAGCTTGCATTGCAAGACACCATGTAATCAGGGTCATTTCATAGGTTCTTCTATGGTAAAGTGATTCTTGAAGGTTGACAACCCCTTTGAAGCCTTTTAGGCACTCTACCATATACATATAATGACTGTCAGAAATATTGATCAGTCTTGATTCCTCCTGGTCCTTTCCAGGGAATATAAGAGGCTTGGACAAGAAAAGGGCCACCATGTTGGGTCCTTATCTGCCCCAAGGAAAACCAAGAGTCTCATATACTATTGGTAAGTCCTATAGACATAAATGTCTGTGTCTGTGCCCAGCTTCACAACTGGCTCTTTTACCCTGGTTCTTTGGTTGAAACCATTTAGGTCCAATTGGCTGCTGTGACTCGATGGCACCATGCCAGGAAAACATTGGCACTAGTAGAGTAAGTGAAGAAGTATTGAGCCCAAGAACTGGAAACAGTGGAGGGGTCTAATGTCTGGACTCCATAATTGAGGTCCTCTGCTAAAGCTACTGGTTGCAGCTGAATTGGTGAATTCATTTTTCCTGACCTATGGCTTCTTCTACCATTCGCCACCAGGCCTACATGAAAATTTGCAGTGGTGGCATTGGCAGCTTGCATCGCAAGACACCATGTAATCAGGGTAATTTCATAGGTTCCTCTATGGTAAAGGGAATCTTGAAGGTTGACAACCCCTTTGAAGCCTTTTAGGTGCTTTACCATATACATATAATGACTGTCAGAAATATTGATCAGTCCTGATTCCTCCTGGGCCTTTCCAGTGAATATAAGAGGCTTGGACAAGAAAAGGGCCACCGTGTTGGGTCCTTGTCCGCCCCAAGGAAAACCAACAGTCTCATATACTATTGGTAAATCCTATAGACATAAATGTTTGTGTCTGTGCCCAGTTTCACAACTGGCTCTTTGGCCCTGGCTCCTTGGTTGAAACCATTTAGGTCCAGTTGACAGCTGTGACTCCATGGCACCATGCCAGGGAAACATGGGCACTAGTAGAGTTAGTGAAGAAGTAGTATTGACCCCAACAACTGGGAACAGTGGAAGGGTCTAATATCTGGACTTCATAATTGAGGTCCTCTGCTAAAGCTGCTGGTTGCAGCTGAATTGGTGAATTTGTTTTTCCTGACCAATGGCTTCTTCTACCACTATGAGGAAATTTGCAACGGTGGCATTGGCAGCTTGCATTGTAAGATCCGCTATGGGTTGTCCCGTCTGCAATTGTGGGAACATGTCCGCAGCAATATTCTCCTTTCTCTTCTGCAGAGCACCGCGGTCCTGCATTACTTGGACAGGGAGGTCAGTCATTTGGAATATTATGAACAGAGAAAGACATTTCGGGCTGCAGAGAAGAGAACGCTGGAGCTGAAGGAGCACAGCAAGAAAAGCGTAAGTATCTCGCTCCACACTGCTCAGCTCTTGCACTTTGTGCCGTCACTTCTACTTGTTTTTATATCCATGAGTGATCATGTAGGATAAGAGAAGGAAGTCGAGTATAACTCTGTCCTATTTATGTCTAGGAAATCTCTCCACCGGTGAAGTCAAAGGAGCAGCTCGAGGAGGAGATAAGCCGAGAGTACGGCACATACTTGGCCCTGGAGAGCTCTGTGCTGATCGGTCTGGGGATTAAGAAAGAGAATGAAAAAGAACTGTGAAAACCTAATTCTCATAATGACAGATGTTTGTATTCTTCAAAGCTACAGAATAGTAAAAACCCAGCGCATACATTGTACTGTGGTGTACTGCGGTCACCCCCAACCTGGGGCTCTGCAGATATTGCAAAGACTACAAATCCCAGCGTGCAGGGAGTCATAGTTTTTGCAACAGTTGTAAAGTCACAGGTTGTGGATCACCGGTGTGTAACATATATTTACATCCACCGCTAGTCTGATGGATCATATAAAATGTGTTCTTCTGGACTGTACAAATAAAGTTGTGTTGAAAAGAATTAGGAGCGTTCTGACACTATTTAAGGTGAACCTCTCGCTTTCTCCCCAGGTCTCTATCACCCAATGTGCTGGTGGAGTCTCCCGTCATCCAAGTAGGGACATTTTTTGTCTCAATTAATTTATTAAAGTGATAATTGAGCTAAAAGATTAGGACTCTGGTCCAGTGACCACATTAGTAGCCATGGTCACTGGATCCGAGCCCGGAGAACCTCCTCCTATCTGCTCACATCTTCGGTGCCTCTTCTGATTAGTAGGCCTTGCAACGCTATGATGTTGTGGCACAAAGCAGAAGAGGTGTCGAGAATATCGGAAGGTAGGAAGAAATTTGCAGGGCTCTGGTCCAGCAGTCAAAAACTAGCAGCAAGGCTGCTCGATTTTCTTGATCGTCTCTTTTAGGTGGAATTCTGATCCATCAGACATGTATGGTACACTCCATTCACTTCTATGGGAGCAGTACTGCACGTATGTGACCACCACTCCCATGGACAGTGAGTGAAGCAGTGGCGTCAGGGGACTATGAGACTCCTATTCTCGTGATCGGTGAGGACCCCTGCACTCTGATCCCCATTGATCATACAGTGATGTATATGGCACAACTCCTTTAAGAGCGGCCTAGCTCAGACAATGCTGGCGTGGCTCAATGTGCATTAGGGAGATGCAATATGAGCCGGGCATGCAAAGATTGCATCGATGTGGCCCACGTGGCAGTGTCACATAATCATCTACGTGACTGATTTTTTTTCCTTAGTAAGAGGGTCCGGAGTTTTCTGTGATATGTTTTGGGTGCTTGGATGTACATACACGTGTGTGGGTCGGTGGGCACGTGCCTATAAGGCGGTGTCATACCATTTATCCTCCCATTGCCAGCTCGCGGTATCCGGCCCTCTGGACTCTTTGGATGAAAATCCTTCTTTGCCGGTCGTTAATTCTTGGTCTTCTACGTCTTATCGGTGGTAGTAGAGCTGATAGGTCTATATTCAAACCTGTCGGAAATTAATATTGCAGTTATTATCTATGGAGGAACATACACCAGGAATAAGTCACTGTGCTCACACCAGGTATTTGTTGGCTACATCCAATGGGAAGAGACAAGTGGGCCACAGAGAATGCCCCATGGGCCTTTACCTTCCCCTCTTATTGTGGGGCCTATGGAGAGGAGTAGCCCTATGTGCATTCAGTCCATAATGAAGAGGGATGAACCTCCTGAACTTTAGGAAGTTCTAGAGCAGAACTGTCAGACAGTGGTGGTTGTTTGGAGGGGAAGAAAATCCTGAATAGTTCCTGTATTTTTTCCAGCTGGAATGGGGCCGAGCTGCAATACCAGACCCAGCCTATTGACAAGAATGGCGCTATTGACAAGACTGATACTGTTTCACATCCAGTCCTCCTCCCATGTAAACTGTGTTTATAAGTGACCAGGTATCACGTATCTGAAAGTATTTTGGGGAGACTTGTTGTGACTTGTGTTTCATCCATCAATTTTAAACCAAAGTGCAGCAGAGGAAAATGCACAAATTTATTAGAAGACGCACGCTCTTTAATAAATTTCACATTTTCTTCTAAATACAGAAATTGAAATCACTGTATTATTTGTGCCCGTTTCTACCATAATGAATATTTGATCTATATTGATCTGATTGTGGCCATCATCCCTCCCTGTTAACACCGCACACGCTTTCCAAACTTTTCCAAAGTTTCTAATTTTATTGCACAAATTACGAGCACCAAAATTTGGGATTTTTTAAGGCACCAATTTTGTTTTTAAATTAAATTACTAATATATTTATATATATTAGTAATTTAAAAAAAATGCATGTGCCTTAAAAAAAATAAATATATATATAAATTTGAGTAGGTAACTGAATATGTATCTAGTCTCTGATCACCCCATAGAAGCCTCTAGTGAGTGACCATCCGAGTGCATGAGCCCAAGGCTAACTGAAGACATGGTGGGAGTTAAAGACTGTTTAAGACCAACCCAAGCAAGAAGGAAGATCCTCTGCTCTAAGGAAGACAGACTGTGCTTATTTGGAAGGTTAGAGGGGTACAGGGGGTCCTGCTCAGGGTGACGTCTAAACTCCATTATCATCCCACCAAACTTCCCATCCGAGACTAGAATATCTAGAACGGTTTTCTTCTTCTATTTTGGATGATACTAAGGGTATGTGCACACGGTCCTTTCTGGCGGCTCTTTGAACACAGTATACTTTATGCTGCGTCCAAAGCGCTGCACGCAGGTGAATCTGCATTTGTTCATTGAACACATGCGGATTCACCGCATCCTATACATTGCACTGATAAAATTTCGCATGTGGAGACTAGAGAAATTGACATGCTGCGGTCTGAGAAGACGCACCGCATGTCTGTCTCCACGGACATATTGGGCCAAGATATTTTTGTGTTGTAGAATTTGAAGAACCTGGAAGAAACCTACATGACCATGGAGATGATCATACAAAGTCAATGCCTATGATTTTTGAAGGCCTGGTCATCTCTATATATTAACATGGGTAGTTTTTGTACACTTTTTAGGAGATGATGGTGCAAATTTTGGATAGGAGATTCCAACATCCACTAACCGCCTCCGTTCATGAAGGGCATCTGGCCACACAAAATCTGTTTTGGGCGGCTTTTCTTCTCCCAATATATTACATTTAATGTACATAAGCTGCTAAAGATCTGACCTGATGTGATGACGTACTGCCCTTCTGAAAATCTCAAGACGTTCGAACACAATTCAAATAAAATGCAAAACATTTTGCAAAATTTGGAGAATCGCAAAACGAGATGCTGTCTCTCCAACCGCCGTCACTGCATCAACGATTTGTTTCCGCGGCAACGATTATGAGCGTTCTACTCGGGCATTCTAAATGGGAGGGACTTCCAGCAGCCAATAGGAATCAAGTATTAATTTTTAAATGTAAACAATCTGCGTACTTTTAGTTATTTTCAAAACAGCCATTTGACAAGTTGAATTATCATTAAAAGGAAATGGTCCAATAATGAAAATAATAAAAAATGATGACTATAACTGCTGTCGTTAGTTCTATGTCTGAATAATGACCTTTAACCATTACAATAGATGCAGCCAATGTGATGCCCTTTTATATCCACCATGGATGTGGCCCATGGGCTGCAATGGGGCCATTATAAACAGGCACAACTGGTTGATCTCATCTCCATTGGTGTTGTATGGTGTTTGACACAGGACTCCCCTCTATAGAGGGGTGGCATTTTTAGTAAACCAGGTGGTGAGGAATTGACCAAAATAGTCATAGAAATGGCATAAGTGTCACAACCTGGCATCATAATAGTCTTTGCTATGGAACCCAAAACGTGGAAGCTGGGCTGTGATTGTTCAGTATGCGGAACAAAGACTTTTTTTTCTTTTTGATATAAAACATTATTTTATTTATTAAAAGTGAAAAAGAAAAACTTTTAATAGATTTCCTTTCTTCTCCTGTACTGATCTTTCACTCCTAATTTCACATTACTGAGATAGGAGATGGCAGTTGGTGCTCATAAAATTCTCTGGAGGGGGAGGAGCGAGAGGCCGATACTGACATTAAGCTGCAAGTTCTCCTGAAACGATAGTTATACATTAACCCCTTCATGCTGCGGCCAATTTCTGTTTTTTTCTCCCCTTCTTCCAGAGCCATGACTGTTATTTTTCTGTCCACATGGACATATCAGGACTAGTTTTTTGAAGGACGAGTTATACTCTTGAATGTCACCATTCATTTTAGCACATAGTGTACTGGATAATGGGAAAAAAATTCCAAGTGTGGTGAAATTGTGAAAGGAAAACCCAATTCTGACATTGTTTTTTGAGAATTGTTTTTACAGTGTACTTTTTTTTGGTAAAAACAACCTTACAATATGAGACTCATCATCAATATGATTACGACTATACCCAATATGTCCATTTTTTGTTATGTAAAATCAGAAGTTTGTAAACAAAAAAATTTGGGGGTTAGTCGCCATTTTTTGAGTCCCGTAACAATTTTATTTTTCAGCCTATAGAGCTGTGTGGAGGCTTATTTTTTTGCGGGGTGAGACAACGTTTTGATTAACATCATTTTGAATACATGTGACTTTTTGATCGCTTGTTACATCCCTTTATGTGGAATTGTGACAACCAAAAAAATGTAATTTTGGTGTTCTTGAATTTTTTCCGTTTACGGTGTTTACCGATAAGGTTAATTGTTTTTATATTTTGATAGATCTGACTTTTTTGAACACGAGGATACCACATGTGTGTATTTTTTTATATATATATACAGTATGTACATGACTGTAATGTTATGGCAGTAAACAGTGTTGTGTTGCGACATCACATTTAATGATTTCCTTATCACACAGGCGCAACCAGCGCCAGCAAGTTCCCATCATTACTATTGGGGCGCAGTCAGACGGCCGTATAAATCGGACCAAGATCAGAACACAATGCTTGGACTGGCCGGCGGCTCTCCCGACCCAAGCGTTTCGGCTTCATGCTCGGGTCGGGAGACTCGCCAGCCAGTCCTGGCATTGTGTTCCGATCTTGGTCCGACTTATGTGACTGCGCCCATAGCAGCAGGTGCCGGTCGTATTACACAGCCGGCACCGCCTGGCTATGGAGCAGCTCAGCTCCTGACATGTCTGCCCACTTTGCAATCCACTATACATTATACGTTCTGTACTACTTATTCCTTCACCAGGTTTGGTCGCAGTCTCGCTCACAGAACGGCTGTCGCTGGAGGATCGAGTCAACGCTTCTTTTAAGCTCATCTTGACGCCATCGCTGATTCTCATTTGGAGCCTGAATGACCCCATCCATCCGCAGGTCCTGGGGCTCCTGAATTCTGCTGCGATCCCGTCTCATGGTGACTTTTTCTCTTATTCTCTCCAGCTGATGCTCGAATGCCCAGATGACATTTATTGCTTCCAGTTCTGCCCAAGTGACCCCAATATTATCGCTGCAGGATGTATGAACGGTCAGGTACTGGGAACATTACAGAAGGTGGATTATTAAAGGGAAGGGTCTGCTGTACATGAGGCGAAACAAACTGATCACTTGTATCATAGCAGCAAATGATCAACGTTCTAATTTAATTGTAAAGTGCTGCGGAATATGTTGGCACTATATAAATAAAAATTATTATTATTAACGCTCGTGCCATAATACACATCATTAATGTCACCAACAACGGCCTAAAAAGCACCCAAACTGACAGATCACACTTTTGGCAAATGGAAGTTACCTGTCGACAACCGTGAATAATCGTTTTTTATAATTGATCGGCCAAACTTCTAAATTCCACTATATCGGCTGACTTTTTCTGGTACCCGGAGCCGGACCTTGTAGATGCTGGGGGTTGTAGTCACCGTGGCGGCGACCCGGTCTGTGACCCAGGGCGGTCAAACCAGGCTAGTCTATGTGTATAGGCTATATATAGTCCGACTACGCCACCTGTGGGATGCGGTTATTGGGAACCGCCGCTGCGGAGCAGTCCACTGAAGCTGATGGTATGGGCAGCAAGGTGATGTAACTCCCCACAGGAAGAGTGGAGCTTCAGGGCAGCGTGTATGGATGATGGTGGTGATAGTGCCTGGATCAGTAATAATAACACGGAGTCTTTGCAGTGCAGTCCTAGGGTCTTTACTGGTGGTAATTATATAGACCCCAACGGGAGTACTTGCTATGGATGAGGGCCTGGTCAGTCTGGGAGCAGTCCTGGAATTCCCTTGGCCAGGTGGAGTTGTAGGCCTGCCGTTCTGACTCTACTCTTTGGCTATCTCGCTTATAGTCGTGTTGTAGCCCACGTCCCTGAGTGTGACGTGCGGTGCTCACCCGTATGGCTGGCGACTCGGATCCCGTGTATTCCTCGCTCCTCTGTGATGGTACTGGTCCTTTCCTGTGGCTGAGCCTCCGGGCTTCTGTTGGGCCAGGAGACCTGAAATCCCCTGCCCTGCGGTATCTGCTGCTGAGCCTGAAGGTTCCCACAGCCTCGGACTCCGGTGTCCACAACTCTGTATATACTCCGGCTAGGATGAACTCTGCCAGCTCCAGTCCTCAGCTCCTTGCTCCTTAGTGTGTCCTGCTTGACTCCTGTCACTAGACTGGCTAACCCCGCCTCCAGATCCAGTAATAAAGGGCAGGATCCTCCCCTTTTCTGGTCTGCAGCAGGAGGTGTTGCAGGTAGTGTGTTCCCTAACCAGGAAACTCCTGTTTTGCTCCCAGACATGGTATTACTACCACTGTGGCAACCAGACCCTCTGGGGTGCCACATATGTGGCCAGTGTACACGATAGATAGCTGTCATCTGAACTCTCCTCCATGAAGGAGCCACTGTCAGTCCTAAGGATGTGGCTTATCTCAGAGGCAACAATCGAACATGTTCGACCCTTCTGTCTCCGAACATGATGTGTCGGGGAGAGTCGGGAGGCTCCTATTCACATTAAACTAATGTCGGACGACCCTGCTGATATCTGAGGGTTCGGCTGCCGTGAGTCTAAAATGTATGGGGGTCTTTAGGGTACGATCACACTGATTTATTTTGAGGCGTTTTTGGAGCAGAAGGTCCCTGGAGCTGGTGAGATACTGCGCAGTGTCCTCTATAGAGCACGGCCACCGGGAGGTGATCACTGACTTACACTGGCTCCCGGACTACTTTGAGGCGAGTTTTGGCCACCAATTATTTTATTTATGTTTTTTTTTACTTTCAAAAACTCCTCTGACGAAGTCCAGAACATCGGGAGGAAAAGTCCGGCATGAGAGGACTTGTGATGTGTCAGATTCCTATGCAGAATATTGGCAGATGTACCGCCGCCATGATGTGTCATAAGGAAGAGACACTCAGCGAGTCCAACAGGAGGAGCGACTCAGATCACTGTTCTACAATTTTATGTCACTATTTACATCTCATAGATTCTTTTATCTTCAAAAATCTACAAAATGCGACATGTAAATTACGGATGCATTTTATATAGATACAATGACTGCACCAGCAGAATATTGAATGCAGCTCTGGAGTATAATACAGGATGTAACTCAGGATCAGTACAGGATCAGTAATGTAATGTATGTACACAGTGACTGCACAAGAAGAATATTGAGTGCAACTCTGGAGTATAATACAGGATGTAACTCAAGATCACTAATGTAATGTATGTACACAGTGACTGCACCAGCAGAATAGTGAGTGCAGCTCTGGAGTATAATACAGGATGTAACTCAGGATCAGTACAGGATAAGTAATGTAATGTATGTACATCGTGACTCCACCAGCAGAATAGTGAGTGCAGCTCTGGAGTATAATACAGGAGGTAACTCAGGATCAGTACAGGATAAGTAATGTAATGTATGTACACAGTGACTGCATCAGCAGAATAGTGAGTGCAGCTCTGGAGTATAATACAGGATGTAACTCAGGATCAGTATGAGTAATGTATTTAGAAAATTGTCTCCATCCATTCCAGGTTTTAGGCCTTTATGAGATTTAATGCCATGTAACCCTACGTTCATACAAACAATATTTTATAATAAATCCATATTTGTTTGTGTGATTTTTACTTTTCAGATAACTCGGACTGGATATCCTTATGAGAATAAAAGCGGTTACTGCGTCCAGCTCGCCACGTGTTCTCCTGACTGGTATGTGGAGTGACTTTTCTTTTCCGGGTTTCCATTAGACGATGCTCTGGATCTTCCTTGTAGTAAAAGTCATTGAGTTGTTCTTTTCTCTTATGATGTAACAATAACACCCATCATTTCTGGAAATCCGGGTGACGATAAATCTTGCTGCCATAACAGTAATCATCATCCAATTACTATACGCCCCAACAACAATCTGCCTGCTGATATTGGAGAGCGGGCTTCATGGCTGGACAATTTGGCATATTCTCTATTCAGAAGTTTCGGAAAGTTGCAAAAACTCTCACAACTTTTTTCCATATTGGAAAACAATGAGTTTCTGCAAAAGCCGCATAACCTGTGATTTACTGAGACTTTTCTGGAATCAAACTCAAAGGCTAAAATCCTGTCCTGATGATTTCCAGACGACGCGGTTACTTTTACACGTTGTAAGGCCCTATTCACAGGTCTGTTTTGTATGTCCGTATGCTGTCCGTTTTTAAAGGGCCGCAAATACTGACATACCCACAACCATTGTATTCAGTGGGTGTGCGCAGATGTCAGGTTTGTCACACGGGCTGTGTGTCCATGTGAGAAACCCGCAGACATGACAGGTTTTTTGGTGCAGCACTCACAAAATGCATGCTGCACACGTGCACACAGATGACACACAGATGACATACGTGTGTTATCAGCGTGACACGTACCGGCGTCTGGGAATCAGCAGTACAGTTCACGCTGATCCCCTGCACCGACTGCTGGAGGCAGCTCTCATCATTGTCCCCTGCTCGCGCTGATCTCAGAGACAATGATGGGAGTTGTATTCAGCATCCAGTGTAAAATGAAGAATAAAATTAAAAATAATGGTGTGGGCTCCCGCATCAGTTTCATAACCAGCAGAGGGAAAGCTGACCGTGGGGGGCTGATGTTACTAGCCAGGTAAGGGGCCATGGATACTGGCCCCTTCCAAGGCTAATGAGATCAGCCCTCAGTGGCCCCAGGAATAGCGCATCAATAAGATGCGCCAACTCTGGCGCTTAGCCTCTGCTCTTCCCACTTGCCCTGGTGCAGTGGCAGTGGGGTAATAGTGTCGGGGTTCATGTCAGCCTTGTATTGGCAGCTGACATGAAGTCCAGGTTAGTAATGGAGGGTGTCTATAAGACGCCCCCAATACTAACCCCATAGTCAATATTGTAAATAAACAAACAGCCCGAATAAAATTCTTTATTAAAAGTCCACCCCTGCAGGCGCTCCGTGCATCGTGGTCCTTACTTGGAACATGATATATGGACGTCTGAATTTTGCCTTATAGTGAGACGTCTGATTGTAGGAAGCATAATATACATTGGTGTGAAAGTGTTTGCCCCCTTCCTGATTTCTTATTATTTTGCATGTTTCTCACACTTAAATGTTTCAGAGCACAAAACAAATTTAAATATTAGACAAAGATAACACAAGTAAACACAAAATGCAGTTTTTGAATGAAGGTCATTATTATTAAGGGAAAAAGAAATCCAAACCTACAGGGTCCTGTGTGAAAAAGTGATTGCCCCCCCCCCCTTAAAACATAAATTAATTGTGGTATATCACATCTTTGGGAAGCTGAGTTCAATTTCCCTAGCCACACACAGGCCTGATCACTGCCACACCTGTTCTCAATCAAGAAATCACTTAACGAGGACCTGCCTGACAAAGTGAAGTAGACCAAAAGATCCTCAAAAGCTAGACATCATAATGTGATCCAAAGTTTTCAAAGACACATTGGTTTGGCCAAGATTCATCTCATGTATATGGTCATCCTAAAGTCTACCTACATTTTTTTTTTTTTTTAAATGTCCTGAGACCCCCAATAATCTCTCAGCACGCAGAGGTGACCACCAGCTTCTGCATAAGTAGGAGCTCAGACACCACAGACATAAAACGCCAAGTCCACTCCAGCGTTCATTCACTCACGTTCTGTCGGATGTTATTTCCCGGGCAGATTGCAGAATCTTAGCGACAAATCATCATGACGCACATATTCTGGAGATTGCTATTGATTTCTTGTCTCATATGAATAGTTGGTTGGATTTCCTTTGACACAATCTCATTTCTCCTCTACAGTTCTGTGATGTTCTGGGACATTCGCTCACACAAGACTCATCTACAGACGCCGACAAGCAGAAAACAAGAGGAGAACCAGCACTCGGCTCCTCTCGGGGTGCCGGATATCTTCAAACACCTCGATCTAATCTGGAGGCCACTACTCAAGGTGCAGATCCATCAGGATACAAGATCCAACTTAACTAACAGCTATTTGGTCACATTATGGGCCCATGGGCCTCCATATTCATTAGAGAAAGTCATCCGAACCTGTATGGAGACCCCCGACTCCCCCCCGAAGCACAGGTGTATGGGTTCTCGAAGAAATGGCTGTCAGCTGCTCTGCAGATACCTGGGCACCTTTATGGCTACAGTAACTCCATCCTAATCCCTTAGTATTTCTCTGCTTCTCGCTGGCAGACGCTCGCCTTCCTGTCCCGGCCACCGCCATTTCAGTGTGACTACAGGTTATTCTGTAAGTGCTATACAATACACTGCCTCCCTGTGCGACACAGACTGTTTAACAAAACAGCAGTAAGCCAGAGAAGATTGTATGAGAAATCATCAGTCGTATGCCAAGCACAGCGGGATAAATGGGCAGAAACAAGAACAATTTTAAAGTTTTTTTTCCAGCTCACCAGGTCCAGCACTGAATCTTTGCATATTACCAGCGCTGCAGCCAATCACTGAGCTCAGCGGCTCTTCCTGAGTTGATGGCATAAGCCTCTCAGAGGGTGATTACCTGCAGTGGTGGCTAGATGATATCAGCGCTGGACCCGGGGAGGGTGAGAAAAGATCAGTTTGATATTTTAAAACAAATTGCATCCAGAGGTTTACTGATAGCAGAAAACTCCTCTTAGGCCACGGCCCCTCTATCAGTATTTGGTCAGTATTCGGTCAGTATTTTTTCTCAGGAGTCGGAGCCAAAACCAGGAGTGGGTGATAAGTGCAGAATTGATGACTTGTTTCTATTATACCTTTTCTCTGATTGTTCCTCTCCTGGTTTTAACTCCCTCTCCTGAGAAAAAATACTGAACGAATACTGACCGAAAACTGATAGTGGGGCCGTGGCCTTAAGTTATGGCTTTTGCATAGTGATAGGTTTGCAGTTGGCCTAGCGGGTGCATTTAGAGCCAATGCTTGTACCAATGCTTCTCTAAATAACAATATCTGATGCTACAGCTGTCATTTTGGTGCTTGTATTAGATTATGAAGAAAGAAGAAAAGCCGATCCAGAGATGACCGGAAGAAGGATCTGCGGATAATCCCCGGCCAGGATTATTGTCATATTAGAGCGGCTCCGGCACTTTCTCCATCATGTCTGGTCGCTATCACTTATGCTGGATGCAAAAAAAAATAGCATTACTCTGTCGCCTCATTGGGGGACACAGGACCATGGGTGTTATGCTGCTGTCCACTAGGAGGCGACACTATGCATAATCTGAAAAAGATTAACCGTGGCTCCTCCTCTGCAGTATACACCCCTGGACGGCGTCAGCCTTCTCCAGTTTTTGCTTAGTGTCGCATAGGAGGCACACCTAAAACTTTTACTTCGTTTTCTCCAGACAGGATTACAGATGAAGAAAAATGGGTCTCCTGCAAGACTCCCGACATGGCTCCTTCCTCTGCCCCCTATTACGGGGTGCACAGTTGAAGTCGAGATGGCTATTCCCCATGTCGCTCCTTCCCCATCCCCTCGGGTGCTGGTTCGAAGTCGAGACCCCCCTCCTTCCCCAATTCCTTTTGGTTTCTGGGTTGAGGTCAAGGCGAGGCGAGGATAAAGCCCCCTGATGGTGACAGCAGCACCCTCCCTAATCCCCCTCTGGGGGCATTAGGTTTAGACGCCTCAGGTAGGGCCTGTACAGGCAGCACTCTGCAGCTCCCAGTAGCCAGCACACTGCAGCTGAATTCAGGGACCCCAGCCCTGCTGCAGGCTCTTGTCGGGGTCGGGGGGAGTGCAGGCAGGCATGGCACAACACAGGCACAGGCCTCCCTGCCCTGTCTCTGCGGCAGCACCAGCTCTATGGTGCCTCAGGGGGACTCTTCTCAGGGCCCCCCTTCCGCTTATACCCCCACCGCTATCCTGCCTTTAAATCCGGGGGGGGGTCCGGTTCAGATCCGGCCCCCTCCCCGACTTCCGCGCCGGCCTGGAGCCCCTTTGGGCATCAGGCATCTAATTTAGACCGCGGCTTCGACTAGGCCGAAGCCGCCACCTCCTCTCCGCCCCCCGGATGACAAATATGACACTCTACAGTGTCATAGAGGGGGCGGATCCAGACTGAAAGGGCACGATTTCACACAGCAACTGCTGCCCTTCTTCCTTAAAATTTACTCCGGCGGCCATTATCTGCTGCAGGATAAAGAATTAACCCTGCAGCTACCGGTCGGCAGATACAGACCAGGCCTGCCAGTCTCCGGGGAGGCACAGGACTGTGGATCTTCGGCGCTGGACCTAGGGGCACACTGGTGGGGTAAGATCACAGCTGGAGTTCCTCCTCGGCTGTGAATCCATTATTTCTTATACGCTCCTCTACATAGTAGGGCCCTACCCCTGTGCACTATGCCGGACTCAAGGTCCAAGAGAACCAGGCAGGACTGCTATTATGCACTCTGTACAGCCTGCAGTAATACTCTCCCCAGTGGTAGCACGTACCCGCACTACCAGGATTGCATCCAGACTACTGTGCCAGAGCCCCAAGAAGCCCCTGCTAATGCTTCGGGTCTAATGCCACGCAGGAATGGGTGACTCAGATGTCGCAATCTATGACGCAGTCTATAGATAGCCCAACCCCCACATTGCTTCAGGCTCTGGAGTGTCATGCCTCGGCTATGAACGCTACCTAGCAAAGGGGGCTACCCAGCAAAGGGAGAGCTCGACTCAGGGACATGCGACCCGGGCACATCCACGTCTAGGTCAGGACGCTAGCGGACCCACAGGTCATGTTCATCTGCGTCATCCCATAACACACGGTCATCCCCTTCTAGAGAGAGACACCGTAATTCCAGGTCATTTAGACCGTCCCCTACCAGGGACAGACAATGCAGATCTCTGCAGCGATCCCCGACCAGAGAAAGCCTCCGCCCCGGTTCATCCAGCAGGAGACACCTTAGCGATACACAGGATTCGGAAGACATCTGTGATTCCGACTCTGACAAGGAAACTGAAGGGTCGCTGATCTCAATCCCCCCTAGCAATACAGCGCTAGTTGAGGACGTAATCTCGCCCATCCATCCAACATTTCCTTCGAAGGAGCTCTGAAGCCGCCTAAGATCTCTTTGACCACCCACAGTTTAAATCAATCATTAAATCGCAAATATCTGGAGGCGCGGTACCCCTTCCCACAGGAGGTCACCAAGGAATGGACAGATCCACCCAAAGTGGATCCCCCAGTCTCTAGGCTAGCACCACAGTCACCCCTTTCACTGCCAGATAGCTCAACCCTCAGGGATGAAGCAGACCGGCAGATGGAACGCAAGGCTCGTTCAATTTTCAAGGCCGCAGGGGCCTCCCTGGCTCCCGCGTTCGCTTCAGTTTGGGGCTGCCAAGGTCTCCTGGCTTGGCCCCAAAAATTTACAAGCTGGCCTCCAAGCATTTGCTCCTGAGCTGTCGGACCAAACGGTTCAAATAGCAGTTGTAGCAAATTATATGCTTCATGCAACTCTGGATTCAGCAAGGGGTGCAGCAGGGATAGCATCAAACGCCATCACGATTTGGCGTATCCTCTGGCTGCGGGAATGGAAAGCAGACGCAGCCTCAAGGAAGTCCCTCACGCACCTCAGTGGTCGACTTTTTGGCGAACAGTTGGACATGATGATATTCAACGCCACCAGGGGTATGAGTACCTCTCTCCCCCAACTGAAACCCAAACGCACTTACAGGAAGCGTAACCAAACTCGATTCCGATCCTTTCAGAACTCTTCGGGGTGGTCCGTCTCGCGTCCAGCACATAATAGCAACCGCACCCCACGCAAGGACAACTCGCGGTTGACGCAAAAGTCGGACAAGACCTGGCAGTCAAAAGCATGCCAGTCAAAGTCCAAAGGAGAAAAATCTCAGGGCGGCCGACTTTTTCTCTTTCATCAAGTCTGGCTGCCTGTTACAGAAGACAGGTGGGTCAGGGAACTAGTGTCTTCGGGATACAAGATGGAGTTCACTTCCAATCCAAGGGTTCTGCTCCAATCTATTCGTAGTCCCTAAGAAAGGAGGCGGCGTACGGCCCATACTGGACCTAAAACCCATCATTGCGTCCATGGAGAAGGGAGAATTTCTCGCCTCCATAGACATACAAGACGCATACCTGCATATACCAATTGCTCCCGCCCATCAGAGATTTCTCAGGTTCGCAATTGACCAGGACCACTACCAGTTAGTGGTTCTCCCGTTCGGACTCGCCACAGCTCCCAGAGGGTTTACCAAAGCCATGGCAGCCACCATGGACGTCCTGCACTCCAGAAGCATAGTAGTCGTTCCATACCTGGACGATCTCTTTATCAAGGCTCCTACTTTCAAGGACTGCGACCTCAGCGTCTCAATCACAACCGACTCTCTGAGTCGCCTGGGCTGGTTAGTCAACCTACAAAAGTCATCACCAACCCCGAGTCAGTCTCTGACCTTCCTGGGAATGCTATTCAACCAACAAATCCCCTCGATCTCTCCGGTCTGCCATGAGAGTCCTCGACAGGATGATGGCGGCAAGAGAAGCGGTCCCATTTGCCCAGCTTCACCTCAGGCCTCTCCAACTAGCCATCCTCAAGTCATGGGACAGGAACCCCTTTGTCTCTCGACAGGGAGTTCCAGCTGACGTCGTCAACCAGGAGGACCCTGCACTGGTGCCTCAAGCCAGCGTCACTAACAAAGGGGAAATCCTTTCTCACGGGTCAATGGAAGGTTCTGACCACCGACGCGAGCCTGACTGGTTGGGGTGCGGTGCACTTACACCACGGAGCACAGGGCAAGTGGTCCCCAGGAAGCGACCATGCCCATCAACATCTTGGAATTTCGTGCCATCCTCCTGGCGTTGAGAGCCTTCCATCACTTACTGGCAGCCTCTCACATCAGAGTACAGTCAGACAATGCCACCATATGTGAATCACCATGGGGGGACCCGCAGTGCCCAGGCGATGCGAGAAGTGACACACATTCTCAACTGGGCAGAAGACACAGGTTCGGTTCTCTCTGCGGTCCACATTCCGGGTGTGGACAACTAGGAAGCTGACTTCCTCAGCCAGCAAGCAATGGACTCAGGAGAGCGGTCTCTCCATCCCGAAGTTTTTCGCCAGATCTGCCATCGCTAGGGGACTCCGGACGTGGACCTAATGGCATCCCACTTCAATGCCAAGGTCTCCAACTTCATGGCCATAACACACGACCCGAGGGCGCTAGGAGCGGACGTCCTGGTTCAGGAATGGACCCAGTTCCAGCTCCTGTACATTTTTTCCACCTCTCCCCCTGATATCCAGAGTGGTGAGGAAGATCAAGCAAGAGGGAGTTCCAACCACCTAATCGCACCGGACTGGCCCAGACATACATGGTACGCTGACATTGTTCAGCTCACAGCAGACATCCCCTGACGTCTCCCCGACCGCCCGGATCTTCTGTGACGGTGTGGCCATTGAGACCTAGGTTCTAACCCAGTCAGGGTTCTCACCGGACGTCATTGCAACCATGATCAGGGCACGGAAGCCAACCTCTGCTAAGATTTATTACCGTACCTGGAAAGCCTTCTTTACCTGGTGCGAATCTCGTGGCCAGACCCCATTCCCTTATTGCCTCCCCAGGGTACTTGAGTTTTTCCAATCGGGTCTGGAGGCCAGACTGTCCCTGGCCTCCCTTAAGAGCCAGGTGTCAGCTGTCTCAGTGCTTTTTCAGAAGTGCATTCCTAACAAGCCGCAAGTAAGGACATTTCTTCAGGGGGTTTCCCGATTGGTTCCCCACTACAGACGACCGCTAAAAACGTGGGACCTCAACCTGGTACTGACAACATTGCAGGAAACATCTTTGAACCCCTTAGTGAAGTCCCACTCCACCTTCTATCCCAGAAAGTGGTTTTCCTGGTGGCAATAACCTCGCTACGCAGGCTGTCTGAACTCACAGCACTCTCCTGCAGGCAGCCCTTCCTGTTTTTTTACCAGGACAAGGTAGTTCTCCGTACAGTCCCATCCTTTCTTCTGAAGGTTGTGTCCAACTTCCACCTCAATGAGGAAATTTCACTACCATCCCTCTGTCCGGTCCCGGTTCATAGAATGGAGAAGGCTCTGCATACGCTTGACCTTGTCAGGGCATTACGTATCTATGTGTCTAGGACTGCGCCCTTCCGGAAGTCTAATTCTCTTTTCCTTCTACTGGAAGGCGGCCGCAAGGGTCTGCCAGCTTCCAAAGCTACCCTTGCCAGGTGGATCAAATCCACCATACAAGAGGACTACCGCCTCAAAAATTCTCCTCTTCCAGCAGGTATTACGGCACACTCTACACGTGCGGTAGGGGCCTCCTGGGCCATTCGGCACCAGGCTTCGGCACAACAAGTGTGTAAGGCAGCCACCTGGACAAGTCTACACACGTTTACCAAACACTACAGGGTTCATACCCAGTCCTCAGCAGACGCTAGCCTGGGTAGACGTGTTCTGCAGGCGGCGGTGCTCCAGTTCTAGGGGCCTCTCTACACAATATTCGTCCATTGCTTCCCACCTGTAGCGCCGGCGTCCCTGCCCTCTGCTAGGCAGGGACGCTGTTCCCCTCACCTCTCTGCTCCGTGCCCGGCGTCCTCCTCCCGCTCTGCTGGCAGCGCGCGCTCCTTCCCGGCCACTGTGCTTAGGGCGCGCGCGCGCGCTCTCCCTCCCTCTTAAAGGGGCCGCGCGCGCCGTCCTAAGGAGTCCCCGGCCAATGGCCGGAGGACTTCACCATATATAAGGCACCTCCTCCAAAATGGAGGTGCCCGAGCAATGTTGTTGCACTGTTCACTACTCTGCTTCAGCCCTCAGGTCCCGTTGCCAGTTACCTGCCAGATACCTGCCAGATTCCTGCCAGCTTGCTGTCTTATTCCTGCCTGATATTCTGCTAGCCTGAGGTCCGACGGTCTGCCTTACAACTCCTGTCAGTCTGTCTAAGGACCAGCTTGTCCGCTCACCTGGGAGCGCACATCAGCTACCTGCCTGCTTGCCTGAGGTCCGACGGTCTGCCTTCCAACTCCTGTCAGTCTGTCTATGGACCAGCTTGCCCGCTCACCTGGGAGCGCACATCTGCTACCTGCCTGCTAGCCTACCTGGAGGCTCCGCCGTCACGTGCTGTGACCACCTGCCTGTCCAGTGACTCCTGCCCGCTCACCTGGGAGCGCTCATCTGCTGCCTGTCTGCTAGCCTACCTGGAGGCTCTGCCGTCACGTGCTGTGACCACCCGCCTGTCCAGAGACTTCTGCCCGCTCACCTGGGAGCGCTCATCTGCCGCCTGTCTGTTGGTCTTCCTGGAGGCTCCGCCGTCACATGCTGTGACCACCCGTTTATCCAGAGACTCTCGCCTGCTCACCTGGGAGCTCACGTCTACCATCAGCCGCCACAGGTCGTACCAACCCTTTACCCAGAGACTGCCCCGGTCATTTGCCGTGACCATCTGCCCGTTCATCCAGAGACTGCCCCGGTCACTTGCCGTGATCTCCTGCCCGTTCTTCCAGAGACTGTCCCGGTCACCTGCTGTGACTGCCTGCCTGGTCGCCACCCGCTCCCTTACAAGGACCGCCCCCTTGTATAGTAGCTCAGAGGTTCCGCCTCCCAGACCCGTTACAGTTTGCTCGGGCCATGGAACCCGGTGGCACCCAAGCTCCCTCTCTCTCGGACCTGTGTCATGAACTGTCCCGTCAGAGGTCCCAACAGGAGTCCATCCTGGGTCACCTGCGGAATGTCAATTCTCGCCTGGACACTCTGACTGCTCCGCCAGCAACCTCCGCCAGTGCCATGACTCGCAATCCGGCAGCTCCGCTGCCCACTAATACCATGGTATCCTACCCCGGACCCCGGCTTTCTGCACCTCCTCGCTTCGGAGGCGACTCCGCCCAGGCTCGGGGCTTCATAAATCAGTGCACCCTGCACTTTGAACTCCTGTCCCACCAGTTTAACTCCGACCGGGCCAAAATTGCCTACATCATGTCCCATCTCACCGGGGAGGCCCTGGCCTGGCTAAATCCTCTATGGGAGAGAGGAGACCCCTGGTGTCCGACTTGCCTGCCTTTCTCACGGCTTTCCGGAAAGTCTTCGACGAACCCGGACGGAAGACCTCATCCGCATCATCACTGCTACGCCTCCGTCAGGGAAGTCTCACCGTGGGCCAATATGCCATACGGTTCCGTACCCTTGCCTCGGAGCTGGCCTGGGATAACGACGCTCTGGTATCCGTCTTCTGGGAGGGTCTGTCCGGCCGTATTAAAGATGAACTTGCCGGTCGGGACATTCCTACCACTCTCGATGACCTAATAACTCTTGCCACCCGGATTGACCTACGGTTCCAGGAGCGTGCCAAAGAGGTCACCCGTGAGAGGAGGTTTCCACGTCTAACTCCTACTTTTCAGAAACCCGTCACTCCCTCCGTCTCTCCCCAGGTACACTCTCCTGAGCCTATGCAGGTCGACCAGACCAAGATGGTCAAAACCCGTCAGGACTTACGCCGTGCCGAGGGGAGCTGCTTCTACTGTGGCAGTAAGGAGCACCGGATCCGTGCCTGCCCGGAGAGGTCGGGAAACACCTGTGTCTAGGTTCGCTCAGAGAGGTCGACCTAGACAAGAATAAATCCTCTCCATCTCTGCTGCTGTCAGTCTCAATCGTCTGCGGGGAGAACCGTTATTTCGAACTAGCCCAACTTGACTCTGGAGCAGCCGGGAATCTTATTTCACAGTCCCTGGTAGAGAAATACCGCATCCCCACCAAACCTCTGGCTGTACCCTTGTCTGTTGCTGCCGTGGATGGGGGTCTCTTACCACGCCCCATCCAACTCATCACCGAATCCATTACTCTGCAGGTGGGAATGCTGCATTCTGAGAGTATCTCCTTTCATGTTCTGCCTGGACTCTCTCACGCCCTCTTGCTAGGTCTACCTTGGCTCCAGAGACATGCACCCGTGCTTGACTGGCAGACCGGAGAAGTCCTTCGCTGGGGACAGGACTGCCATAAGACCTGTCTGGTTCCCGTCCATCCCGTCCGTCCTTCTCCTACCCCAGCTAATCTACCTGGACTTCCGATTCCTTATTGGTCTTATGCTGATGTCTTTAATAAAAAGGAGGCAGAGACACTACCCCCTCATAGACCATACGACTGCCCTATCGACCTGTTACCCGGTACTACTCCTCCCCGTGGGCGTATTTATCCATTATCCGCTGCTGAGACCCGGTCGATGTCCGAATATATTGAGGAGAATCTGGCCAGGGGATTCATCCGGAAATCTACCTCCCTGGCGGGAGCAGGCTTCTTTTTCGTCAAAAAGAAGGACGGCTCTCTCCGTCCCTGTATAGACTATAGAGGCCTTAACCAGATCACGGTGAAGAATAAGTACCCCCTTCCGCTCATTCCGGAGTTATTTGATCGTCTGAGGGGGGCTAGAATCTTCACCAAACTGGACCTCCGTGGGGCGTACAACCTGGTTCGTATCCGTCAGGGGGATGAATGGAAGACGGCATTCAACACCCGGGACGGCCACTATGAATATCTGGTAATGCCCTTTGGTCTCTGTAACGCTCCTGCCGTCTTTCAAGAGTTGGTCAATGACATCTTCCGGGACCTTCTCTACTCCTGCGTAGTGGTGTACCTGGACGACATCTTGGTCTTCTCTCCGGATCTCCAGACTCACCGGAGGGACGTTCGTCAGGTCCTGCTCAGGCTCAGGCAGAATCACCTCTTCGCTAAATACGAGAAGTGCCTCTTTGAGCAGACCTCGCTTCCGTTTTTGGGCTACATTATTTCTCAGACCGGCCTACGAATGGATCCAGAGAAACTGTCTGCCATCGAGAAATGGCCTCGACCGCAGGGGTTGAAGGCCATTCAGCGGTTCCTGGGCTTCGCCAACTACTACCGCCTCTTCATACCACACTTCTCTTCCCGGACTGCCCCAATTTCCGCGCTCACCCGTAAGGGTACTAATCCCAAAGAGTGGCCGCCCGAAGCAGAAGAGGCCTTTCTTTCCTTAAAACAGGCCTTCTCTTCCGCCCCGGTGCTGTATCGCCCGGACGGCAACAAGCAGTTCTTCCTGGAAGTTGACGCCTCCTCCTCTGGAGCCGGAGCGGTACTTACTCAAAAATCATCTTCCGGGAGGATGGTAACTTGCGGCTTCTTCTCGAAACTCTTCTCCTCCTCAGAGCGCAATTATTCCATAGGAGACCGAGAGTTATTGGCCATCAAACTGGCATTGGAGGAGTGGCGTTACCTGCTCGAGGGGGCTCTTCACCCGGTAATAATTTACACTGACCACAAGAACTTGGCTTACCTCCAGCATGCCCAGAGACTTAACCCGCGCCAAGCCCGGTGGTCCTTGTTTTTTGCTCGCTTTGATTTTGTTCTTCATTTTCGCCCGGCTGACAAAAACGTCAAGGCGGACGCCTTGTCTCGATCCTTTCTGGTGTCTGATCTCGAGGAAGATCCGAAACACATCATCGATCCCGCCAGAGTAATGCAGGTGGCTCCCGTGAGTCTAAATCGTCTCCCTCCCGGAAAGACGTTCGTATCAGTACCTGATCGGGAGAAGATCCTTCACTGGGGTCACTCGTCTAAACTGGCTGGCCACGCCGGTCAGAAAAAGACCCTCCAGCTTATTACCCGGCACTACTGGTGGCCTACCCTGCACAAGGACGTAATAGACTTTGTTTCTGCCTGTGTGTCCTGCGCCCGCAACAAGGTTCCGAGACATCTGCCAGCCGGTCGCCTCCTTCCGCTTTCTGTACCTGCTGCCCCCTGGCAGCATATAGCAATGGACTTTATAACTGACCTCCCAGTCTCTGCCGGTTGTACGGTCATTTGGGTGGTCGCTGACCGCTTCTCCAAGAAGGCTCATTTCGTTCCCCTGCCAGGCCTCCCGTCTGCACCCGAGCTAGCTAAAGACTTTATTCGTCACATCTTTCGTCTTCATGGCCTGCCCCTCCACATCGTGTCGGATCGTGGGGTACAGTTCACCTCACACTTCTGGAGAGCCACTTGTAAACTGCTAGACGTCACCCTGGACTTCTCTTCCGCTTACCACCCACAGTCCAATGGTCAAGTGGAGCGGATCAATCAGAACCTGACCAGTTACCTCCGGCACTTCGTTAATGCTCATCATTCAGACTGGGTGGATCTCCTACCATGGGCCGAGTTCTCTTATAACAATCACGAGAGCGAATCCTCCTCCAAATCCCCGTTTTTTGTAGTCTTCGGTCAGCATCCTCGGATTCCTTTTCCTGTCTCCACCTCTGTGGACAACCCGGCTGCGGAATCTCTCGTTAGCAAATTTTCCTCCATTTGGGAGAGTACCCGATCCGCACTCCTTCAGTCGTCCGAACGGATGAAAAGACACGCTGACAAAAAACGCCTGGATCCTCCACAATTTCGTCCTGGAGATAAAGTCTGGCTCTCATCTAAATATGTCCGACTCAAGATACCTTCTTACAAGTTAGGGCCTCGGTTCATCGGCCCTCTGGAGGTCATCAGTCAGATCAACCCGGTGGCCTATAAATTGAAACTCCCGGCCAACTTACGGATCCCTAACTCCTTCCATGTATCTCTCCTCAAACCTGTGCTACTTAACTCTTTTTCCAAGTCTACAGGTACGCCTCCTGCTCCGGTTTCTGCTGAGGACGAGTTTGAGGTAGAGAACATTCTTGCCACCAAAAGGGTAAGAGGAAAGACCTTTTTTCTAGTAGATTGGAAGGGGTTTGGTCCTGAGGAGAGAACGTGGGAGCCCCGGGAGAACATCCATGCCCCTCTTATCCTTGCTAAATTTCTGTCTGGCCTAAAAAAGGGGGGGCCTAAAGGGGGGGGGTACTGTAGCGCCGGCGTCCCTGCTCTCTGCTAGGCAGGGACGCTGTTCCCCTCACCTCTCTGCTCCGTGCCCGGCGTCCTCCTCCCGCTCTGCTGGCAGCGCGCGCTCCTTCCCGGCCACTGTGCTTAGGGCGCGCGCGCGCGCTCTCCCTCCCTCTTAAAGGGGCCGCGCGCGCCGTCCTAAGGAGTCCCCGGCCAATGGCCGGAGGACTTCACCATATATAAGGCACCTCCTCCAAAATGGAGGTGCCCGAGCAATGTTGTTGCACTGTTCACTACTCTGCTTCAGCCCTCAGGTCCCGTTGCCAGTTACCTGCCAGATACCTGCCAGATTCCTGCCAGCTTGCTGTCTTATTCCTGCCTGATATTCTGCTAGCCTGAGGTCCGACGGTCTGCCTTACAACTCCTGTCAGTCTGTCTAAGGACCAGCTTGCCCGCTCACCTGGGAGCGCACATCAGCTACCTGCCTGCTTGCCTGAGGTCCGACGGTCTGCCTTCCAACTCCTGTCAGTCTGTCTATGGACCAGCTTGCCCGCTCACCTGGGAGCGCACATCTGCTACCTGCCTGCTAGCCTACCTGGAGGCTCCGCCGTCACGTGCTGTGACCACCCGCCTGTCCAGTGACTCCTGCCCGCTCACCTGGGAGCGCTCATCTGCTGCCTGTCTGCTAGCCTACCTCGAGGCTCTGCCGTCACGTGCTGTGACCACCCGCCTATCCAGAGACTTCTGCCCGCTCACCTGGGAGCGCTCATCTGCCGCCTGTCTGTTGGTCTTCCTGGAGGCTCCGCCGTCACATGCTGTGACCACCCGTTTATCCAGAGATTCTCGCCTGCTCACCTGGGAGCTCACGTCTACCATCAGCCGCCACAGGTCGTACCAACCCTTTACCCAGAGACTGCCCCGGTCACTTGCCGTGACCTCCTGCCCGTTCTTCCAGAGACTGTCCCGGTCACCTGCTGTGACTGCCTGCCTGGTCGCCACCCGCTCCCTTACAAGGACCGCCCCCTTGTATAGTAGCTCAGAGGTTCCGCCTCCCAGACCCGTTACACCACCCAGGGACTGCTTTGGGACGTCCCATGGTCCTGTGTCCCCCAATGAGGCGACAGAGTAAAGGAGATTTTTGTGTACTTACCGTATAATCTCTTTCTCTTAGCCTCTATTTTGGGGACACAGCTCCCACCCTGTTGCCCGTTCCGGGCCGTTGTTATGTTGAGTTCTCATATTGTTTTGTTTGAGCTCATACATAGTTGCCTTCTTATAGGCATGGTTATGTTATCCATGTTACGTTCCTCCTAATGCTTTGGCACAAAACTGGAGAAGGCTGACGCCGTCCAGGGGTGTATACTGCAGAGGAGGAGCCACTGTTAATCTTTTTCAGATTATGCATAGTGTCGCCTCCTAGTGGACAGCAGCATAACACCCATGGTCCTGTGTCCCCCCAATTAGAGGCTAAGAGAAAGAGATTTTACGGTGAGTACACAAAAATCTCCTTTTCCCCCTCATTTACTTCCCTGGCTGGAAACTTAATGCAACATTTTTTCCCCAGCCATGTAATTAATTGCAGACTTTCGGACGGACAGGTGTTGACGACATACCAGCGCTTTCCTGGGATTTGTGAAATCTCCTGCACTTGTGGATTATGCTTTCCTTGCAGATTTGAAGCATTAATGCTTTTTTTATATCTGCATCTTGTTAATTCTTTAAGAATTTTTTGCAGCGTTTTTCATCTATTCAAGTGAATGTGAGAAAAATGCAAGAAAAAAGGCTTCACAAACATGTGTATTTTACTGGTTTTTGCTGCAGAAGAATCTGCTGCAAATATTCAATGTGTGCACATAGCCTTATACTCCAGAGCTGCATTCATAATTCTGTTGGTTCATACTGTAAACGGTCAACAAGCCGAGCTGCTGTGATGCAGTGATAGCTGTTTCCACATTAGATTGTTATACATCACCTGGTGTAAATAGGCATCACTGTTAATGGAAATTACAATTCTGGGGCATGCCGGGAGATTTCAGCTCTGAAAGCTACAGAATTGTGAATCCAGCACTATAACTTTACATTAGTGTAAGAGAAATAATAATAAACTATACATACAAAGTGACCAGACTTTTCATTTACGTGCATTGAAGGTAATATCTGCCTTTTAACACCATCTCATTTGAAGGTTTAACATTTTTAATTTCTACAAAAACTTTATATGAATCGGTGCTCTTATTTTTGTGTATAACTTTTAGTGCCCTGCATTATATGACAGCATTGTGATTGTCTGCTACCCCCACTAGGGGGAGCTTCTGTGCTCACTGTATACTGACTTTTTGTTGAGTTCAATGTATATACAGTATTATCTGATCTCTTGAGCTCCCTCTAGTGGTGGCTTTAGGTAGACAGATTGTATAACAACAGCTGTGCGTGGTTTGGAGCTTCATCTTATATAAGGAAATCAATTGAATTTTGCAGTTTTGTACTTCTAACAATCATTTGCTGTTATTTCTTTCTATTTTAAGTCTTCAATTCCAAAGATTGAGACAGGAGGAGAGTTCAGCCCCATCAAAATCAGCCTTAGAGATGAGCATCATCACTGCAGGACGGCAGGTAAGACCAGCTCTGTGCTCTCTCAGGTGGATCCCACCTCGATGGATGGCCGGGCACATGATGTGACTCGAGTACTCCATGATTTATGAGTGACGCAGTCTCTGAGCAGAATACTTGGGAAATATCATATAGTCCAGGGCAGGATCTGTGGAAACTACTGCCATGTTTTGTAAGGAGAGAACATGCCACTAATAGTCACAATACAATCCAAATAAGTGCCACATTGTGCCAAATATAATAATACCGCCATACAGTGGAAAATATGATAATGCTGCCATACTGTGCAAATATGATACCACCAGTGTCAAATATAATATGACACCATACAGTGCCAAATATGATACCACCATACTATGCCAAATATAACAATGCCACCATACAGTGCGAAATATAATAATACTACCATAGTGTGCCAAATATAATAATACAACCATACAGTGCGAAATATAATAATTCCGCCAGTGTCAAATGTAATAATTCCATCAAACAGTGCCAAGTATAATACCACTATACAATGCCAAATATATTAATACTGCCATACAGTGTCAAATATAATGAAGCTTCCATACAGTGCCAAATGTAATAATACCGCCATACTGTTCCAAATGTAATAATACCGCCATACTGTGCTAAACAGTACAAGCCATTGTGTAAGGACTGTTGTCAGTAGATACGTTCTCTCCTATCCATCTTTATGTAGGATGAGCATCCGCAGTTCCTCCTTTACTTTCCCTATAAGACATCTAAGATGTTAGAATGACGCTACAGATATGTGACTCCGCACAGGGAGAAGATTGCTGTGTTTTCTGGATGCCATGTTGGCATATGAGCAAGCAGGGACATTACATTTTGTATTGCAAAGTGGGTGGTAATAATACCCCTTTAAATTGCAGTGCCCCAGTCCAGTTGCCCCTTTTGCCCATTGTATCGTCCATTCCTGAGTTTACTGTAGTATAGGTCACTGTTTTATCACCCTAGCTTATATATGCTGGGAGGTTACATTTTGTGGCCCTATTATTGGGGCCCACAGACAGCGAGGCCTCTGCCCCCACAGCCGGCTCCTGTTCCTGCAGTCCTGCGTTGTATCCCCGGACTCTGCTCCTTTGAGGACAATGGGGTCTACACTTCCCGGGGGTGATGCGGAAGCCTCAGGCTTGTTTTACAGCCAGACTCGGGCATTCCAGAGCCGCGGCCAACGTTTCCCCGGCACACGCCATTCTCCTCCTGAGTCTAATTCCGTCACGTTGTCATTCAGCGCCAAAACCTCAGGATATCACATACAGGAACTCACAGCTTCTTCATGTGACACTGATCCATTCTGCCGCCTTTAATAGCAGGATGCTGGCCGTTCTCGCAGGAACCACCGTTCCTTAGATTTGTGATAATACATCCACGGTGAAAAAGATAAAGGATGAGGAAAGGATCTATTCTGGGCAAGCAGTGGCCTGGTCAGAAAACGACATTCCTTCATAGATAATCAAGCATGGAGGACATCCCTAAGCAGGACGTCAGTGGGACTGATGGAAATAGCCGAGCGATGTACTCTTCCTTCTCCACTAGTCCCATAGGCAATGAATGGAGCGGAGGTTGGCATGTGCACCTCCCTGTATTCTGGACAGGGCTCTGCACGGGATCCCTGATGTCAGGTATCTCCATAGGATAGGGCGACCCCCACTGATCAAACAGTGACGGCCGCTCCTAAAGACAGGACATCCATTGTCTTGGAGGATTCAGTGTGATATGTTCTTAAGAAAGGCTTAAGGTGAGGAAGATCTATAGTCAGCAATGGTGATCACCCAGGACCATTGCTGCCACCACCAGCGCCCCATACTCTGCCGGTGAGGTGGTCTCTTGAACATAATGATTCCTGGCTGTATGGGTCTGACAGATCGCTCTGGGCTTACACAGCCATATATATTCATAGCACATCTGTAATATTACTTATTCTCTTCTTTCTCTCCATCGTGTGTAGATAAACTACAGACTCCGATCAAAGAGGAGAAATCCGAGGGATCCATTCATTACAGCAGTTTAAGAGCGACCTCTGCCAAGAACAACAAAATTCTGGAGGACGTCAACACCAGTTATTTTGCCGGAACTGAAGTGAGTTCTTCCATCTCTGAGATACAGACGGTAGCGCTTGGTAAATGTCAGCAAATGTTATGATACTGGCCTAGTACTGCTGGAAACCAGTGGCCGAAGGCACACAAGCAGCAAAAGCAAGCATTAGTACAAGTTCTTGTAGTTAGCAAAAAGGAGTTGTAGGAAACAATCCATAGATAGGTGAGAACAATCCAGGTAAGAATGTTCAGGAGCTTGGAGACTGGAAACTAGGCTAACAGCTAGACACAATACTCAAGCAATGAGTGAGAGATCCATGCAGCTTTAAGTAGAACTGAACAGGAAACAAGATGGATCCCACAGGTTCAGAATCTGCCATCTTAGTAAAGGGTAATTGCAGAACACAACAGCAGCCTCCAGTGGTAAGGAGTGGGATTGCAGCACAATTATTAAGGTGAACAATAGCAGCCACTAGTGGTCAAACTGTAGAAGGTCAACTGGAATCCTGACAGCAAATCACACAAAATAAAGAATCCACAGAAGGAGATAATGTACAGGGGCTTTACATCGCCCAGTGACTACACGACAAAATCCTGAAAATATTTGTGGTCAGCAGCACAGTCATCATAGGTAAGATCAATAAATCATAAAAGTGGACAATTATTTATATAGTAGAAAGGGATATACGGATAATTCTGCTGCTGGTCAAGAAGATATCTAATGGAGATGATGGTGTTGAACAAACAGCAGTTTTATTAATTAACGCATTTCAGAGTTGAACAAACTCCTTCATCAGGAGCAAAACACAATGACTGCAATGACTGAAACGCGTTGTTTAATAAAACTGCTCTTTCTTCAACACCATCATCGCCATTGGATATCTTCTTGACCTGCAGCAGAATTATCTGTATATCCCTCTCTACTATTGCATTTACTGCTGGTTTTATTCCGGTATACGGCGCAGCTGATATCTATACCTGCATAGGAGTTGTGCCTGATACAACCCAGCCTGGTGAGTAATACCAGACTATCTACAACGTTTATTGCCCGGGTGATGTCCTATTGTGCGTTTTTTGTCACTTTTCAGCTATACTACAAGTGATATGGTTTTTACACTGATACGATTGTTTCTAAAAGAGCCACATGCCGGGGACCCAAGAGACACACGTGGCCCCTGAGCCACTGGTTGGGGAACTGTGATAACCAGCATTTCAGGGAATATAATACTGATTAATCCCCTCAGATCATTTATAAAGGTGCAGTACACACAAGAGACGAACGTCGGCTGAAGTCACCGGCCGACCATCGAGAGGGGTTTGAACTCTCTCCTAATGGCAGATGTAGGGGGAAGAGGGATCAGGTACAATGGGCTCCAGCATGGCCGAACCTTTGTTCTCATTGGAGATATACCATTGTTTTGTTGAACCCAGCTGTGTATTGAGGGGTCAGAGGAATGGCTGATTGGTGCCAGCCATCTAACAAGTATGGTCATCTTATCTGACATTCACTGGATCTGCACTTTGGGAATGGTAAGAGCGGCCATATGTCTTGTGTATATATTAGTGACAATATAACACGCCATTGTCCACTCTGTCCATCTTACTACAGGACGGGGAGCTGCTGTACACAGACTGGAAGATGGAAAAGGACGGAGACACTGGAAGACTCATCAGTGAGTTGTCTGTATATACACTATGTACATCAGTGGTCCATAGACCCATCCTGGACCCTCCTCCGTTTTCTTCTTCGTTCAACATCCCCATAAACAGCCCCACCTCCTCATCCGCATCCCAGCTTCTATCTTTAACCACTTCTCTCGGCCTCTCACAGCTTTCAACCTCTGAGACACACAAAGATGGAAACACCCTTGATCTGGTCTTTGTCCGGCTTAGTTCAATCCCCCACCTAAATAACTCCCCTCTTCCCCTCTCTGATCATAACATTCTCTCCTTCACGCTCACAAATCCTCGCCCGCCCCAGCACACTCCTACCTATCACACATTCAGAAATCTACAAGCCATTAACCCTCATACACTCACAGACTCCCTTCACTCATCACTGTCCCCAATCTCCTCTTCTTCCTGTCCTAATCTGGTTGTAAACCACTACAATGACACTCTCAGAAGCATGCTGGACCAATTAGCGCCCCTCACCCTCAGAACCTCTAAACACAGAGTAAAACAGCCCTGGCTCACGCCGCAAACCCGATTTCTCCAGCGATGCTCTAGAAGTGCCGAACGGCTATGGAGGAAAACTCGGACATCAGAAAACTTTATCCACTACAAATTTATGTTAAAAACATATAACTCTGCCCTTCACTTCGCCAAACAGACCTACTTCACCACCCTGATCTCCTCACTATCCAACAACCCCAAAAAACTCTTTGATACCTTTCACTCCCTCCTCAGTCCTAAAGCGCAGGCCCCCACCACGGACATTTGTGCTGAGGACCTGGCTTCCTACTTCACAGAGAAAATAGACACCATCCGTCAGGAAATCGGCTCCCAGCCACAAAGTGCCGTGACTCCCATCCCCCCGCACATCCCCTCTGGATCCCTCTCCACATTTGACCCAGTCACAGAAGACGAAGTCTCCAGGCTCCTCTCTTCTTCTCATCCCACCACATGCACCACTGACCCCATCCCCTCACATCTACTCCAGTCTCTTTCTTCAGTCGTCACTACTCACCTAACTAAAATCTTCAACCTCTCCCTCTCTTCGGGTATCTTCCCCTCCTCCTTCAAACACTCCATCATCACTCCATTATTAAAAAAGCCCTCTCTTGACCCTTCCTGCACAAACAACTACAGGCCAGTCTCCAATCTTCCCTTCATCTCTAAACTCTTGGAGCGCCTGGTCTACTCCCGCCTTACCAGCTACCTCTCCACTCACTCTCTTCTAGACCCATCACAGTCCGGCTTCCGCCCTCTACATTCTACAGAAACTGCACTCATCAAAGTAACCAATGACCTTCTGACAGCAAAACGTAATGGTGACCACTCTTTGCTCATTCTTTTTGACCTCTCTGCAGCCTTTGACACCGTTGACCACAACCTCCTACTCTCTATGCTTCACTCAATCGGCATAAAGGACACTGCTCTCTCCTGGTTCTCCTCCTACCTATCTGACCGCTCTTTCAGTGTATCGTTCGCTGGCTCCACTTCTTCCCCTCTTCCTCTCACTATTGGGGTTCCTCAGGGTTCAGTCCTTGGCCCTCTTCTCTTCTCTCTCTACACAGCCCCAATTGGACGGACAATCAGCAAATTTGGTTTGCAGTATCATCTTTATGCTGATGACACACAACTATACACCTCATCCCCTGACCTTACCCCCGCTGTACTACAGAACACCAGTGACTGTCTGGCCGCAGTTTCTAAAATCATGTCCGCTCTCTATCTGAAACTCAACCTCTCAAAAACTGAATTTCTTCTGTTCCCGCTGTCTACTCACCTCTCTAAATCTGACATCTCTCTCTCAATGTGTGGCACCACAATAATGCCGAGCAAGTAGGCGCGTTGCCTGGGCGTTGTGTTTGACACCAATCTCTCCTTCACCCTCCACATACAATCTCTTGCCCGCTCTTGTCGCTTGCACCTGAAGAACATTTCTAGAATCCGCCCCTTTCTCACCTTGGAAACAACAAAAACCCTCACTGTTGCCCTGATCCACTCCCGCCTTGACTACTGTAACTCTCTCTTAATTGGCCTCCCCCTCACTCGACTTTCCCCCCTCCAGTCCATCCTTAATGCTGCAGCCAGGGTCATCTATCTGGCTAATCGTTACTCAGACTCCTTCGCTCTGTGCCAGTCATTGCACTGGCTGCCCATGAATTATAGGATCCAATTTAAATTGCTTGTTCTCACCCACAAAGCTCTCCACAGTGTGGCACCCCCCTACATCTCTTCCCTCATCTCTGTCTATCGGCCTACCCGTTTTCTACGCTCTGCAAGCGACCTTCGACTAACATCCGCACTAATCCGTACCTCCCACTCCCGGCTTCAAGACTTCTCCCGAGCTGCACCTATTCTTTGGAATGCTCTACCCCAAGAAATTAGGATGAACCACAACTTACACAGTTTTAGGCGCTCCCTAAAAACACATCTGTTTAGGGTGGCCTATCACGTTCCCTAATCAAAGTCCTTTTATATTCTCATAGCCCATTCCTTATTTCTCCAAACATAAGTCTCCACCCAACCAAAAAGCACCACAAATACTGGCAGGTGATGAGCTCATGCAGCCTTCATCTATCCCTCATCCCCTCAAGATGGCTGGACTATCCTTGTAAATAAGCCATTGTACTTTGTGTCACCCCCACCTCATTGTAGATTGTAAGCTCTTAGGAGCAGGGTCGTCATTATTTTTGCTGTAATTATTGTATTATCTTTAGCTATGTTACTTATGACTGTTGTACATGAACCTGTGAATTGTTAAGCGCTGCGGAATATGTTGGCGCTATATAAATAAAGATTATTATTATTATTATTATTATTGGGTCTAGAACCTTTGTCATATACTTTTAGTGCAGTTTCAGGATCATAGTCTTTTTATAAGTAAATTCACCATCTGGACATGGCAGCAACATTTTATAAACTGCACAATTATTGGAAGGGCATGTAGCGTCTCCCATAGCATTATCTCCAGTGTATCCACTGACTGTGGATTGAATTTTGGTATTTGCAGGTGCTAAACCCTCGCAGAGACACGGCATCCATGATGGACTGGTCCACACTGTGCAAAGATCTGCATTTCTGAAGGACTTTGCACTCACCGTCGGGGGCTGGAACTTCGCTATCTGGAAGGAAGGAGTCACTGTGAGTATTACTATTCTGGGCAGATGGACCCCCATCACATAATATAAGAGATCAGGGAAGTGCGCTCCTCCCAGAACCTACCCCAGGATCCATAACTAGTGCAGGTCCTGCCCCTATAACTCTCGGGCCCTATAAACCCCCGAAATAAATGTCTCCTTGGTCTCCTGCTGCAGGAAGGGAATAACACAACATTATCATAGTGGACGGAGCTCCTCTCCATAGCAGAATTCTTGTCCAAAATGTATCTGCTGGATAACTGATGGAAATGCAATCAGAGGGGCCGCATTGATTATTAGGGGGTATGTCTGAGTTCTATTATGTGCTGTATTTAGAAAAAATTTTTTTTGCACGCTGCTCTTTTTCTTACATTTTAAAAACCAAGATGGACCCCATACGACCCAACGTGGCCCAGTGCTTCCATTTGCCTCAGTTATGCAGCGGATCCGTTTTGGACATATATTCCATTTATCTGTTCTTAAAAACAGGGCAAAGAAAAGGAAAGTGTAAACGGACGTGTGAACGAGAGCCTGCGGCAGCATCTTGGGTTACATTTAAGTGTTTGATCATTTTTAATTTTTTGGGACGGTGGAATGAACACAAAACAGCAACCCTGACATTTTTTTTCAACAGTGTTGACCATGTATGATAATTTTAGGCCATGACTAATGACATATCTCTCTGAAACACGTAGGACGGCGTGATGAACGGGCTCTGGAATATTAATGAACATAAAATAAAATGGATGTTTGTTATAGACACTGCAATAACTTTTTTCATATTTATATAACATTTTATTTTGTATTTTAATTTTTTTATTGCATCTTTCTCTCGCAGAGCGGACCGATCTTGCAGTCGTGTTGCACTCAGAAGAGGTACACCACAGCCCACTGGTCACTGTCCAGGCCCGGCGTCTTCTTCATCGGCAAGGAAGATGGAAATGTGGATATCTGGGACTTACTGGAGAAGACACATGAGCCGTCTCAGACGCAGAACATATCAGCAGCGGCCATCACCTGCATTAAACCCTGGATCATGTCAGGTAACAGCTGAAATAATACAAAAATGATGATGATATGGCCTTTTCGTGTATGCAGGTGCAGTCAGACCAATGTGTCGCCATGGTTACAGACTACAAGTAAACTATGTGTAGTCTGATCCTGCAGTCATGTGTCACTCTCATCTATCTATTCATCTATCCCCTTTTCTTTCTCATTCACAAACAGAAGGGGGAAGACTTCAGAGGGTAATAAATGAGCGGATCAGACGACACCGGTGACTTCTTTGCAGTCGCAGGTCTGCCGGAGCGGAAGCTGCTTGTACAAATCAGCTCTATTTTGGCCCATAGACGGGGGGCTGCCCTCATTTGTTGACCCCCATCTACAATGCCCATATGCCATAACAGGGGTTGTTTTTGTGAGACAACCTCTTCAAGGATTTCTCGCACATGCCCAAGGATAAGGAATTATATTGTGAGACCAAAACAGATACAGACTCAAAATAATGAATTACATCTTATTTATTGCAGCAAAGCAGCATTTCCTGGCCGTGGCCGATGACAGCGGGACCCTCCATGTATTACAGATCCCGTGGACCTTACATCACCCGTCCGCTAATGAGGTTGGTTCGGGGACAGAGTCTTCATATATTGAACACATTAATAAACGAGGAAAGTGTTATTTTATTGCTGCCGATGTGATTTGCTCCGGCCTCCTATAGACTTGCACAATCTTTGCTTTTCTTCTATTACATTTCACTCTTGCATCTTTCTGTGGTCGTACATTTACTGTAACTCGGGAAGATGCTTTAATAACAAGAATCTTTGACAAACCATTTTTTACCCCTTTTTCGGTGTCTATACCAGCCTCACGTGCCAGTTTAAATGGTTCCCGTGTATCATGCGCACTGACACACGCTGGCGTTAGGACTGAACGTACTACTAGTGATACTTCATGTTGTCCTATGGTGGCACTGCAGTGAGTTTAACACATTCGGCAAGGTTTGTTTTATTGTTTTTGCAAATTACCACTGATCAATAGTGGTCCGAGCATGGGACACCATGTCATCAGGGTATTTTCATAGGTTCCTCTATGGTAAAGGGATTCTTGAAGGTTGACAACCCCTTTGAAGCCTTTTAGGTGCTTTACCATATACATATAATGACTGTCAGAAATATTGATCAGTCGTGATTCCTCCTGGTCCTTTCCAGGGATTATAAAAGGCTTAGACAAGAAAAGGGCCACCATGTTGGGTCCTTGTCCGCCCCAAGGAAAACCAAGAGTCTCATATACTAATGGTAAATCCTATAGACATAAATGTCTGTGTCTGTGCCCAGCTTCACAACTGGCTCTTTGACTCTGGCTGAAACCATTTAGGTCCAGTTGACAGCTGTGACTCGATGGCACCATGCCAGGAAAATATGGGCACTAATAGAGTAAGTGAAGAAGTATTGAGTCCAACAACTGGAAACAGTGGAAGGGTCTAATGTCTGGACTCCATAATTGAGGTCCTCTGCTAAAGCTGCTGGTTGCAGCTGATTTGGTGAATTTGTTTTTCCTGACCAATGGCTTCTTCTACCATTCGCCACCAGGCCTACATGAAAATTTGCAGCGGTGGCATTGGCAGCTTGCATTGCAAGACACCATGTAATCAGGGTCATTTCATAGGTTCTTCTATGGTAAAGTGATTCTTGAAGGTTGACAACCCCTTTGAAGCCTTTTAGGCACTCTACCATATACATATAATGACTGTCAGAAATATTGATCAGTCTTGATTCCTCCTGGTCCTTTCCAGGGAATATAAGAGGCTTGGACAAGAAAAGGGCCACCATGTTGGGTCCTTATCTGCCCCAAGGAAAACCAAGAGTCTCATATACTATTGGTAAGTCCTATAGACATAAATGTCTGTGTCTGTGCCCAGCTTCACAACTGGCTCTTTTACCCTGGTTCTTTGGTTGAAACCATTTAGGTCCAATTGGCTGCTGTGACTCGATGGCACCATGCCAG
Source organism: Phyllobates terribilis (assembly GCF_046119375.1). Classification (NCBI taxonomy): domain Eukaryota; kingdom Metazoa; phylum Chordata; class Amphibia; order Anura; family Dendrobatidae; genus Phyllobates; species Phyllobates terribilis. The sequence continues at coordinate 157,951,002 of NW_027362768.1, read as the reverse complement.
GAAAACATTGGCACTAGTAGAGTAAGTGAAGAAGTATTGAGCCCAAGAACTGGAAACAGTGGAGGGGTCTAATGTCTGGACTCCATAATTGAGGTCCTCTGCTAAAGCTACTGGTTGCAGCTGAATTGGTGAATTCATTTTTCCTGACCTATGGCTTCTTCTACCATTCGCCACCAGGCCTACATGAAAATTTGCAGTGGTGGCATTGGCAGCTTGCATCGCAAGACACCATGTAATCAGGGTAATTTCATAGGTTCCTCTATGGTAAAGGGAATCTTGAAGGTTGACAACCCCTTTGAAGCCTTTTAGGTGCTTTACCATATACATATAATGACTGTCAGAAATATTGATCAGTCCTGATTCCTCCTGGGCCTTTCCAGGGAATATAAGAGGCTTGGACAAGAAAAGGGCCACCATGTTGGGTCCTTGTCCGCCCCAAGGAAAACCAACAGTCTCATATACTATTGGTAAATCCTATAGACATAAATGTTTGTGTCTGTGCCCAGTTTCACAACTGGCTCTTTGGCCCTGGCTCCTTGGTTGAAACCATTTAGGTCCAGTTGACAGCTGTGACTCCATGGCACCATGCCAGGGAAACATGGGCACTAGTAGAGTTAGTGAAGAAGTAGTATTGACCCCAACAACTGGGAACAGTGGAAGGGTCTAATATCTGGACTTCATAATTGAGGTCCTCTGCTAAAGCTGCTGGTTGCAGCTGAATTGGTGAATTTGTTTTTCCTGACCAATGGCTTCTTCTACCACTATGAGGAAATTTGCAACGGTGGCATTGGCAGCTTGCATTGTAAGATCCGCTATGGGTTGTCCCGTCTGCAATTGTGGGAACATGTCCGCAGCAATATTCTCCTTTCTCTTCTGCAGAGCACCGCGGTCCTGCATTACTTGGACAGGGAGGTCAGTCATTTGGAATATTATGAACAGAGAAAGACATTTCGGGCTGCAGAGAAGAGAACGCTGGAGCTGAAGGAGCACAGCAAGAAAAGCGTAAGTATCTCGCTCCACACTGCTCGGCTCTTGCACTTTGTGCCGTCACTTCTACTTGTTTTTATATCCATGAGTGATCACATAGGATAAGAGAAGGAAGTCGAGTATAACTCTGTCCTATTTATGTCTAGGAAATCTCTCCACCGGTGAAGTCAAAGGAGCAGCTCGAGGAGGAGATAAGCCGAGAGTACGGCACATACTTGGCCCTGGAGAGCTCTGTGCTGATCGGTCTGGGGATTAAGAAAGAGAATGAAAAAGAACTGTGAAAACCTAATTCTCATAATGACAGATGTTTGTATTCTTCAAAGCTACAGAATAGTAAAAACCCAGCGCATACATTGTACTGTGGTGTACTGCGGTCACCCCCAACCTGGGGCTCTGCAGATATTGCAAAGACTACAAATCCCAGCGTGCAGGGAGTCATAGTTTTTGCAACAGTTGTAAAGTCACAGGTTGTGGATCACCGGTGTGTAACATATATTTACATCCACCGCTAGTCTGATGGATCATATAAAATGTGTTCTTCTGGACTGTACAAATAAAGTTGTGTTGAAAAGAATTAGGAGCGTTCTGACACTATTTAAGGTGAACCTCTCGCTTTCTCCCCAGGTCTCTATCACCCAATGTGCTGGTGGAGTCTCCCGTCATCCAAGTAGGGACATTTTTTGTCTCAATTAATTTATTAAAGTGATAATTGAGCTAAAAGATTAGGACTCTGGTCCAGTGACCACATTAGTAGCCATGGTCACTGGATCCGAGCCCGGAGAACCTCCTCCTATCTGCTCACATCTTTGGTGCCTCTTCTGATTAGTAGGCCTTGCAACGCTATGACGTTGTGGCACAAAGCAGAAGAGGTGTCGAGAATATCGGAAGGTAGGAAGAAATTTGCAGGGCTCTGGTCCAGCAGTCAAAAACTAGCAGCAAGGCTGCTCGATTTTCTTGATCGTCTCTTTTAGGTGGAATTCTGATCCATCAGACATGTATGGTACACTCCATTCACTTCTATGGGAGCAGTACTGCACGTATGTGACCACCACTCCCATGGACAGTGAGTGAAGCAGTGGCGTCAGGGGACTATGAGACTCCTATTCTCGTGATCGGTGAGGACCCCTGCACTCTGATCCCCATTGATCATACAGTGATGTATATGGCACAACTCCTTTAAGAGCGGCCTAGCTCAGACAATGCTGGCATGGCTCAATGTGCATTAGGGAGATGCAATATGAGCCGGGCATGCAAAGATTGCATCGATGTGGCCCACGTGGCAGTGTCACATAATCATCTACGTGACTGATTTTTTTTCCTTAGTAAGAGGGTCCGGAGTTTTCTGTGATATGTTTTGGGTGCTTGGATGTACATACACGTGTGTGGGTTGGTGGGCACGTGCCTATAAGGCAGTGTCATACCATTTATCCTCCCATTGCCAGCTCGCGGTATCCGGCCCTCTGGACTCTTTGGATGAAAATCCTTCTTTGCCGGTCGTTAATTCTTGGTCTTCTACGTCTTATCGGTGGTAGTAGAGCTGATAGATCTATATTCAAACCTGTCGGAAATTAATATTGCAGTTATTATCTATGGAGGAACATACACCAGGAATAAGTCACTCTGCTCACACCAGGTATTTGTTGGCTACATCCAATGGGAAGAGAGAAGTGGGCCACAGAGAATGCCCCATGGGCCTTTACCTTCCCCTCTTATTGTGGGGCCTATGGAGAGGAGTAGCCCTATGTGCATTCAGTCCATAATGAAGAGGGATGAACCTCCTGAACTTTAGGAAGTTCTAGAGCAGAACTGTCAGACAGTGGTGGTTGTTTGGAGGGCAAGAAAATCCTGAATAGTTCCTGTATTTTTTCCAGCTGGAATGGGGCCGAGCTGCAATACCAGACCCAGCCTATTGACAAGAATGGCGCTATTGACAAGACTGATACTGTTTCACATCCAGTCCTCCTCCCATGTAAACTGTGTTTATAAGTGACCAGGTATCACGTATCTGAAAGTATTTTGGGGAGACTTGTTGTGACTTGTGTTTCATCCATCAATTTTAAACCAAAGTGCAGCAGAGGAAAATGCACTAATTTATTAGAAGACGCACGCTCTTTAATAAATTTCACATTTTCTTCTAAATACAGAAATTGAAATCACTGTATTATTTGTGCCAGTTTCTACCATAATGAATATTTGATCTATATTGATCTGATTGTGGCCATCATCCCTCCCTGTTAACACCGCACACGCTTTCCAAACTTTTCCAAAGTTTCTAATTTTATTGCACAAATTACGAGCACCAAAATTTGGGATTTTTTAAGGCACCAATTTTGTTTTTAAATTAAATTACTAATATATTTATATATATTAGTAATTTAAAAAAAATGCATGTGCCTTAAAAAAAATAAATATATATATAAATTTGAGTAGGTAACTGAATATGTATCTAGTCTCTGATCACCCCATAGAAGCCTCTAGTGAGTGACCATCCGAGTGCATGAGCCCAAGGCTAACTGAAGACATGGTGGGAGTTAAAGACTGTTTAAGACCAACCCAAGCAAGAAGGAAGATCCTCTGCTCTAAGGAAGACAGACTGTGCTTATTTGGAAGGTTAGAGGGGTACAGGGGGTCCTGCTCAGGGTGACGTCTAAACTCCATTATCATCCCACCAAACTTCCCATCCGAGACTAGAATATCTAGAACGGTTTTCTTCTTCTATTTTGGATGATACTAAGGGTATGTGCACACGGTCCTTTCTGGCGGCTCTTTGAACACAGTATACTTTATGCTGCGTCCAAAGCGCTGCACGCAGGTGAATCTGCATTTGTTCATTGAACACATGCGGATTCACCGCATCCTATACATTGCACTGATAAAATTTCGCATGTGGAGACTAGAGAAATTGACATGCTGCGGTCTGAGAAGACGCACCGCATGTCTGTCTCCACGGACATATTGGGCCAAGATATTTTTGTGTTGTAGAATTTGAAGAACCTGGAAGAAACCTACATGACCATGGAGATGATCATACAAAGTCAATGCCTATGATTTTTGAAGGCCTGGTCATCTCTATATATTAACATGGGTAGTTTTTGTACACTTTTTAGGAGATGATGGTGCAAATTTTGGATAGGAGATTCCAACATCCACTAACCGCCTCCGTTCATGAAGGGCATCTGGCCACACAAAATCTGTTTTGGGTGGCTTTTCTTCTCCCAATATATTACATTTAATGTACATAAGCTGCTAAAGATCTGACCTGATGTGATGACGTACTGCCCTTCTGAAAATCTCAAGACGTTCGAACACAATTCAAATAAAATGCGAAACATTTTGCAAAATTTGGGGAATCGCAAAACGAGATGCTGTCTCTCCAACCGCCGTCACTGCATCAACGATTTGTTTCCGCAGCAACGATTATGAGCGTTCTACTCGGGCATTCTAAATGGGAGGGACTTCCAGCAGCCAATAGGAATCAAGTATTAATTTTTAAATGTAAACAATCTGCGTACTTTTAGTTATTTTCAAAACAGCCATTTGACAAGTTGAATTATCATTAAAAGGAAATGGTCCAATAATGAAAATAATAAAAAATGATGACTATATCTGCTGTCGTTAGTTCTATGTCTGAATAATGACCTTTAACCATTACAATAGATGCAGCCAATGTGATGCCCTTTTATATCCACCATGGATGTGGCCCATGGGCTGCAATGGGGCCATTATAAACAGGTACAACTGGTTGATCTCATCTCCGTTGGTGTTGTGTGGTGTTTGATACAGGACTCCCCTCTATAGAGGGGTGGCATTTTTAGTAAACCAGGTGGTGAGGAATTGACCAAAATAGTCATAGAAATGGCATAAGTGTCACAACCTGGCATCATAATAGTCTTTACTATGGAACCCAAAACGTGGAAGCTGGGCTGTGATTGTTCAGTATGAGGAACAAAGACTTTTTTTTTCTTTTTGATATAAAACATTATTTTATTTATTAAAAGTGAAAAAGAAAAACTTTTAATAGATTTCCTTTCTTCTCCTGTACTGATCTTTCACTCCCAATTTCACATTACTGAGATAGGAGATGGCAGTTGGTGCTCATAAAATTCTCTGGAGGGGGAGGAGCGAGAGGCCGATACTGACATTAAGCTGCAAGTTCTCCTGAAACGATAGTTATACATTAACCCCTTCACGCTGCGGCCAATTTCTGTTTTTTTCTCCCCTTCTTCCAGAGCCATAACTGTTATTTTTCTGTCCACATGGACATATCAGGACTAGTTTTTTGCAGGACGGGTTATACTCTTGAATGTCACCATTCATTTTAGCACATAGTGTACTGGATAATGGGAAAAAAATTCCAAGTGTGGTGAAATTGTGAAAGGAAAACCCAATTCTGACTTTTTTTTGGTAAAAACAACCTTACAATATGAGTCTCCTCATCAATATGATTACGACTATACCCAATATGTCCATTTTTTGTTATGTAAAATCAGAAGTTTGTAAACAAAAAAATTTGGGGTTAGTCGCCATTTTTTGAGTCCCGTAACAATTTTATTTTTCAGCCTATAGAGCTGTGTGGAGGTTTATTTTTTTGCGGGGTGAGACAACGTTTTGATTAACATCATTTTGAATACATGTGACTTTTTGATCGCTTGTTACATCCCTTTATGTGGAATTGTGGCAACCAAAAAGATGTAATTTTGGTGTTCTTGAATTTTTTCCGTTTACGGTGTTTACCGATAAGGTTAATTGTTTTTATATTTTGATAGATCGGACTTTTTTGAACACGAGGATACCACATGTCTGTATTTTTTTATATATATATATATATATATATACAGTATGTACATGACTGTAATGTTATGGCAGTAAACAGTGTTGTGTTGCCACATCACATTTAATGATTTCCTTATCACACAGGCGCAACCAGCGCCAGCAAGTTCCCATCATTACTATTGGGGCGCAGTCAGACGGCTGTATAAATCGGACCAAGATCAGAACACAATGCTCGGACTGGCCGGCGGCTCTCCCGACCCAAGCGTGTCGGCTTCATGCTCGGGTCGGGAGACTCGCCAGCCAGTCCGGGCATTGTGTTCCGATCTTGGTCCGACTTATGTGACTGCGCCCATAGCAGCAGGTGTCGGTCGTATTACACAGCCGGCACCGCCTGGCTATGGAGCAGCTCAGCTCCTGACATGTCTGCCCACTTTGCAATCCACTATACATTATACGTTCTGTACTACTTATTCCTTCACCAGGTTTGGTCGCAGTCTCGCTCACAGAACGGCTGTCGCTGGAGGATCGAGTCAACGCTTCTTTTAAACTCATCTTGACGCCATCGCTGATTCTCATTTGGAGCCTGAATGACCCCATCCATCCGCAGGTCCTGGGGCTCCTGAATTCTGCTGCGATCCCGTCTCATGGTGACTTTTTCTCTTATTCTCTCCAGCTGATGCTCGAATGCCCAGATGACATTTATTGCTTCCAGTTCTGCCCAAGTGACCCCAATATTATCGCTGCAGGATGTATGAACGGTCAGGTACTGGGAACATTACAGAAGGTGGATTATTAAAGGGAAGGGTCTGCTGTACATGAGGCGAAACAAACTGATCACTTGTATCATAGCAGCAAATGATCAACGTTCTAATTTAATTGTAAAGTGCTGCGGAATATGTTGGCACTATATAAATAAAAATTATTATTATTAACGCTCGTGCCATAATACACATCATTAATGTCACCAACAACGGCCTAAAAAGCACCCAAACTGACAGATCACACTTTTGGCAAATGGAAGTTACCTGTCGACAACCGTGAATAATCGTTTTTTATAATTGATCGGCCAAACTTCTAAATTCCACTATATCGGCTGACTTTTTCTGTATGTTATGCGCCCCCTGGGCCATGGGGGGTACCCGGAGCCGGACCTTGTAGATGCTGGGGGTTGTAGTCACCGTGGCGGCGACCCGGTCTGTGACCCAGGGCGGTCAAACCAGGCTAGTCTATGTGTATAGGCTATATATAGTCCGACTACGCCACCTGTGGGATGCGGTTATTGGGAACCGCCGCTGCGGAGCAGTCCACTGAAGCTGATGGTATGGGCAGCAAGGTGATGTAACTCCCCACAGGAAGAGTGGAGCTTCAGGGCAGCGTGTATGGATGATGATGGTGATAGTGCCTGGATCAGTAATAATAACACAGAGTCTTTGCAGTGCGGTCCTAGGGTCATTACTGGTGGTAATTATATAGACCCCAACGGGAGTACTTGCTATGGATGAGGGCCTGGTCAGTCTGGGAGCAGTCCTGGAATTCCCCTGGCCAGGTGGAGTTGTAGGCCTGCCGTTCTGACTCTACTCTTTGGCTATCTCGCTTATAGTCGTGTTGTAGCCCACGTCCCTGAGTGTGACGTGCGGTGCTCACCCGTATGGCTGGCGACTCGGATCCCGTGTATTCCTCGCTCCTCTGTGATGGTACTGGTCCTTTCTTGTGGCTGAGCCTCCGGGCTTCTGTTGGGCCAGGAGACCTGAAATCCCCTGCCCTGTGGTATCTGCTGCTGGGCCTGAAGGGTCCCACAGCCTCGGACTCCGGTGTCCACAACTCTGTATCTACTCCGGCTAGGACGAGCTCTGCCAGCTCCAGTCCTCAGCTCCTTGCTCCTTAGTGTGTCCTGCTTGACTCCTGTCACTAGACTGGCTAACCCCGCCTCCAGATCCAGTAATAAAGGGCAGGATCCTCCCCTTTTCTGGTCTGCAGCAGGAGGTGTTGCAGGTAGAGTGTTCCCTAACCAGGAAACTCCTGTTTTGCTCCCAGACATGGCATTACTATCACTGTGGCAACCAGACCCTCTGGGGTGCCACATAAGTGGCCAGTGTACACGATAGATAGCTGTCATCTGAACTCTCCTCCATGAAGGAGCCACTGTCAGTCCTAAGGATGTGGCTTATCTCAGAGGCAACAATCGAACATGTTGGACCCTTCTGTCTCCGAACATGATGTGTCGGGGAGAGTCGGGAGGCTCCTATTCACATTAAACTAATGTCGGACGACCCTGCTGATATCTGAGGGTTCGGCTGCCGTGAGTCTAAAATGTATGGGGGTCTTTAGGGTACGATGACACTGATTTATTTTGAGGCGTTTTTGGAGCAGAAGGTCCCTGGAGCTCAAAAGTGTGAAATAACGCTTAACAAAAGGCAGATCGGATGTTCAAGGATCTTGACGTTGTGTTTTCCATCCAAGGTTGGAATATTGATATTGATGTTGATATTACCGCCTGGTGTATTACTGGTAATATTATTACCGCCTGGTGTATTACTGGTAATGTTATTACCGCCTGGTGTATTACTGGTAATATTACCGCCTGGTGTATTACTGGTAATATTATTACCACCTGGTGTATTACTGGTAATATTATTACCGCCTGGTGTATTACTGGTAATGTTATTACCGCCTGGTGCATTACTGGTAATATTACCGCCTGGTGTATTACTGGTAATATTATTACCGCCTGGTGTATTACTGGTAATATTACCGCCTGGTGTATTACTGGTAATATTATTACCGCCTGGTGTATTACTGGTAATATTATTACCGCCTGGTGTATTACTGGTAATATTACCGCCTGGTGTATTACTGGTAATATTATTACCGCCTGGTGTATTACTGGTAATATTTTTACCGCCTGGTGTATTACTGGTAATATTACCGCCTGGTGTATTACTGGTAATATTATTACCGCCTGGTGTATTACTGGTAATATTATTGCCGCCTGGTGTATTACTGGTAATGTTATTACCGCCTGGTGTATTACTGGTAATATTATTACCGCCTGGTGTATTACTGGTAATATTATTACCGTCTGGTGTATTACTGGTAATATTACCGCCTGGTGTATTACTGGTAATATTATTACCGCCTGGTGTATTCCTGGTAATATTACCGCCTGGTGTATTACTGGTAATATTATTACCGCCTGGTGTATTACTGGTAATATTATTACCGTCTGGTGTATTACTGGTAATATTATTACCGCCTGGTGTATTACTGTTGATATTACCGCCTGGTGTATTACTGGTAATATTATTACCGCCTGGTGTATTACTGGTAATATTATTACCGTCTGGTGTATTACTGGTAATATTATTACCGCCTGGTGTATTACTGTTGATATTACCGCCTGGTGTATTACTGGTAATATTATTACCGCCTGGTGTATTACTGGTAATGTTATTACCGCCTGGTGTATTACTGGTAATATTACCGCCTGGTGTATTACTGGTAATATTATTACCGCCTGGTGTATTACTGGTAATATTATTACCGCCTGGTGTATTACTGGTAATATTACCGCCTGGTGTATTACTGGTAATATTATTACCGCCTGGTGTATTACTGGTAATATTACCGCCTGGTGTATTACTGGTAATATTACCGCCTGGTGTATTACTGGTAATATTATTGCCGCCTGGTGTATTACTGGTAATGTTATTACCGCCTGGTGTATTACTGGTAATATTATTACCGCCTGGTGTATTACTGGTAATATTATTACCGCCTGGTGTATTCCTGGTAATATTACCGCCTGGTGTATTACTGGTAATATTATTACCGCCTGGTGTATTACTGGTAATATTATTACCGTCTGGTGTATTACTGGTAATATTATTACCGCCTGGTGTATTACTGGTAATATTATTACCGCCTGGTGTATTCCTGGTAATATTACCGCCTGGTGTATTACTGGTAATATTATTACCGCCTGGTGTATTACTGGTAATATTATTACCGCCTGGTGTATTACTGGTAATATTATTACCGCCTGATGTATTACTGGTAATATTATTACCGCCTGGTGTATTACTGGTAATGTTATTACCGCCTGGTGTATTACTGTTGATATTACCGCCTGGTGTATTACTGGTAATATTATTACCGCCTGGTACATTGCTGTTTTTCTTTCTACAGACTCCTCTGGAAGTGAAGCAATCCCATGATTCTCCGCTGGTGAGATACTGCGCAGTGTCCTCTATAGAGCACGGCCACCGGGAGGTGATCACTGACTTACACTGGCTCCCGGACTACTTTGAGGCGAGATTTGGCCACCAATTATTTTATTTATGTTTTTTTTTTCTTTCAAAAACTCCTCTGACGAAGTCCAGAACATCGGGAGGAAAAGTCCGGCATGAGAGGACTTGTGATGTGTCAGATTCCTATGCAGAATATTGGCAGATGTACCGCCGCCATGATGTGTCATAAGGAAGAGACACTCAGCGAGTCCAACAGGAGGAGCGACTCAGATCACTGTTCTACAATTTTATGTCACTATTTACATCTCATAGATTCATTTATCTTCAAAAATCTACAAAATGTGACATGTAAATTACGGATGCATTTTATATAGATACAATGACTGCACCAGCAGAATATTGAATGCAGCTCTGGAGTATAATACAGGATGTAACTCAGGATCAGTACAGGATCAGTAATGTAATGTATGTACACAGTGACTGCACCAGAAGAATAGTGAGTGCAGCTCTGGAGTATAATACAGGATGTAACGCAGGATCAGTAATGTAATGTATGTACACAGTGACTGCACCAGCAGAATATTGAATGCAGCTCTGGAGTATAATACAGGATGTAACTCAGGATCAGTACAGGATCAGTAATGTAATGTATGTACACAGTGACTGCACCAGAAGAATAGTGAGTGCAACTCTGGAGTATAATACAGGATGTAACTCAAGATCACTAATGTAATGTATGTACACAGTGACTGCACCAGCAGAATAGTGAGTGCAGCTCTGGAGTATAATACAGGATGTAACTCAGGATCAGTACAGGATCAGTAATGTAATGTATGTACACAGTAACTGCACCAGCAGAATAGTGAGTGCAGCTCTGCAGTATAATACAGGATGTAACTCAGGATCAGTACAGGATAAGTAATGTAATGTATGTACACAGTGACTGCACCAGCAGAATAGTGAGTGCAGCTCTGCAGTATAATACAGGATGTAACTCAGGATCAGTACAGGATAAGTAATGTAATGTATGTACACAGTGACTCCACCAGCAGAATAGTGAGTGCAGCTCTGGAGTATAATACAGGATGTAACTCAGGATCAGTACAGGATAAGTAATGTAATGTATGTACACAGTGACTGCACCAGCAGAATAGTGAGTGCAGCTCTGGAGTATAATACAGGATGTAACTCAGGATCAGCATGAGTAATGTATTTAGAAAATTGTCTCCATCCATTCCACGTTTTAGGCCTTTATGAGATTTAATGCCATGTAACCCCACGTTCATACAAACAATATTTTATAATAAATCCATATTTGTTTGTGTGATTTTTACTTTTCAGATAACTCGGACTGGATATCCTTATGAGAATAAAAGCGGTTACTGCGTCCAGCTCGCCACGTGTTCTCCTGACTGGTATGTGGAGTGACTTTTCTTTTCCGGGTTTCCATTAGACGATGCTCTGGATCTTCCTTGTAGTAAAAGTCATTGAGTTGTTCTTTTCACTTATGATGTAGCAATAGCACCGATCATTTCTGGAAATCCGGGTGACAATAAATCTTGCTGCCATAACAGTAATCATCATCCAATTACTATACGCCCCAACAACAATCTGCCTGCTGATACAGGAGAGCGGGCTTCATGGCTGGACAATTTGGCATATTCTCTATTCAGAAGTTTCGGAAAGTTGCAAAAACTCTCACAACTTTTTTCCATATTGGAAAACAATGAGTTTCTGTAAAAGCCGCATAACCTGTGATTTACTGAGACTTTTCTGGAATCAAACTCAAAGGCTAAAATCCTGTCCTGATGATTTCCAGACGACGCGGTTACTTTTACACGTTGTAAGGCCCTATTCACAGGTCTGTTTTGTATGTCCGTATGCTGTCCGTTTTTAAAGGGCCCAAATACGGACATACCCACAACCATTGTATTCAGTGGGTGTGCGCAGATGTCAGGTTTGTCACACGGGCTGTGTGTCCATGTGAGAAACCCGCAGACATGACAGGTTTTTTGGTGCAGCACTGACAAAATGCATGCTGCACACGTGCACACAGATGACACACAGATGACATACGTGTGTTATCAGCGTGACACGTACCGGCGTCTGGGAATCAGCAGTACAGTTCACGCTGATCCCCTGCATCGGCTGCTGGAGGCAGCTCTCATCATTGTCCCCTGCTCGCGCTGATCTCGGAGACAATGATGGGAGTTGTATTCAGCACCCGCTGTCCACATCCAGTGTAAAATGAAGAATTAAATTAAAAATAATGGTGTGGGCTCCCTCATCATTTTCATAACCAGCAGAGGGAAAGCTGACCGCGGGGGGCTGATGTTACTAGCCAGGGAAGGGGCCTTGGATACTGGCCCCTTCCGAGGCTAATGAGATCAGCCCTCAGTGGCCCCAGAAATAGCGCATCAATAAGATGCGCCAACTCTGGCGCTTAGCCTCCGCTCTTCCCACTTGCCCTGGTGCAGTGGCAGTGGGGTAATAGGGTTGGGGTTCATGTCAGCCTTGTATTGGCAGCTGACATGAAGCCCAGGTTAGTAATGGAGGGTGTCTATAAGACGCCCCCATTACTAACCCCATAGTCATATTGTAATAAACCTGAATAAAATCCTTTATTACAAATAAAAGTCCACCCCTGCAGGCGCTCCGTGCATCGTGGTCCTTACTTGGAACATGATATATGGACGTCTGAATTTGGCCTTATAGTGAGACGTCTGATTGTAGGAAGCATGATATACATTGGTGTGAAAAGTGTTTGCCCCCTTCCTGATTTCTTATTCTTTTGCATGTTTTTCGCACTTAAATGTTTCAGAGCACAAAACAAATTTAAATATTAGACAAAGATAACAAAAGTAAACACAAAATGCAGTTTTTGAATGAAGGTCTTTATTATTAAGGGAAAAAGAAATCCAAACTTACAGGGTCCTGTGTGAAAAAGTGATTGCCCCCCTCCCTTAAAACATAAATTAATAGTGGTATATCACATTTTTGGGAAGCTGAGTTCAATTTCCCTAGCCACACACAGGCCTGATCACTGCCACACCTGTTCTCAATCAAGAAATCACTTAACCAGGACCTGCCTGACAAAGTGAAGTAGACCAAAAGATCCTCAAAAGCTAGACATCATGCTGCGATCCAGAGTTTTCAAAGACACATTGGTTTGGCCAAGATTCATCTCATGTGTATGGTCATCCTAAAGTCTACCTACATTTTTTTTTTAAATGTCCTGAGACCCTCAATAATCTCTCAGCACGCAGAGGTGACCACCAGCTTCTGCATAAGTACGAGCTCAGACACCACAGACATAAAACGCCAAGTCCACTCCAGCGTTCATTCTCTCACGTTCTGTCGGATGTTATTTCCTGGGCAGATTGCAGAATCTTAGTGACAAATCATCATGACGCACATATTCTGGAGATTGCTATTGATTTCTCATCTCATATGAATAGTTGGTTGGATTTCCTTTGACACAATCTCATTTCTCCTCTACAGTTCTGTGATGTTCTGGGACATTCGCTCACACAAGACTCATCTACAGACGCCGACAAGCAGAAAACAAGAGGAGAACCAGCACTCGGCTCCTCTCGGGGTGCCGGATACCTTCAAACACCTCGATCTAATCTGGAGGCCACTACTCAAGGTGCAGATCCATCAGGATACAAGATCCAACTTAACTAACTGCTTGTTGGTCACATTATGGGCCCATGGGCCTCCATGCTCATTAGAGAAAGTCATCCAAACCTGTATGGAGACCCCCGACTCTCCCCCCTGAAGCACAGGTGTACGGGGTCTGGAAGAAATGGCTGTCAGCTGCTCTGCAGATACCTGGGCACCTTTATGGCTACAGTAACTCCATCCTAATCCCTTAGTATTTCTCTGCTTCTCGCTGGCAGACACTTGCCTTCCTGTCCCGGCCACCGCCATTTCAGTGTGACTACAGGTTATTCTATAAGTGCTATACAGTACACTGCCTCCCTGTGCGACACAGACTGTTTTACAGAACAGCAGTAAGCCAGAGAAGATTGTATGAGAAATCATCAGTCATATTCCGAGCACAGCGGGAAAAATGGGCAGAAACAAGAACAATTTTAAAGGGTATTTATCCAGCTCATCAGGTCCAGCACTGAATCTTTGCCGCTGCTCCCAGCGCCAACATAACATCGTCAGCGCTGCAGCCAATCACTGAGCTCAGCGGCTCTTCCCGAGTTGATAGCATAAGCCTCTCAGAGGGTGATTACCTGCAGTGGTGGCAAGATGATATCAGCGCTGGACCCGAGGAGGGTGAGAAAAGATCAGTTTGATATTTTAAAACAAATTGCATCCAGGGGTTTACTGAAAGCAGAAAACTCCTCTTAGTCCACAGCCCCACTATCAGTATTCGGTCAGTATTTTTTTCTCAGGAGTGGGAGCCAAAACCAGGAGTGGGTGATAAATGCAGAATTGGTGACTTGTTTCTATTATACCTTTTCTCTGATTGTTCCTCACCTGGTTTTGGCTCCCACTCCGGAGAAAAAATACTGACCAAATACTGACCAAATACTGATAGCGGGGCCGTGGCCTTAAGTTATGGCTTTTGCACAGTGATAGGTTTGCAGCTGGCCTAGCGGGTGCATTTAGAGCCCATGCTTGTACCAATGCTTCTCTACCTATTGTTAATACTCCAGAAGCCGTGTACCTACAGGGCCCTGTTCAGATTTATCCTGTAAGCTCAGGCCAGAGCATATCCACCCGAAAGTACCGGCATTGTCCGTATAGTGCTGCTGGTGCCTGACAAGTAGGGGGCCAATGCTTCCATGAATTTGGGATATCTGTTCCTATAACGGTGGTTCCCCTTCACATATATACATTTCTGCCCCCACATACACCAGTATATACATGCATCCTCTAAATAACAATATCTGATGCTACAGCTGTCATTTTGGTGCTTGTATTAGATTATGAAGAAAGAAGAAAAGCCGATCCAGAGATGACTGGAAGAAGGATCTGCGGATAATCCCCGGCCGGGATTATTGTCCTATTAGAGCGGCTCCGGCACTTTCTCCGTCATGTCTGGTCGCTGTCACTTATTCTGGATGCAAAAAAAAAATATATAGCATTTCCCCCTCATTTACTTCCCTGGCAGGAAACTTAATGCAACATTTTTTTAATTGCAGACAGGCATCACAGACGTGTATTTTACTGTTTTTGCTGCAGAAGAATCTGCTGTAAATATTCAATGTGTGCACACAGCCTTATTCTCCAGAGCTGCATTCATAATTCTGTTGGTTCATACTGTAAACGGTCAACAAGCCGAGCTGCTGTGATGCAGTGATAGCTGTTTCCACATTAGATTGTTATACATCACCTGGTGTAAATAGGCATTACTGTGAATGGAAATTACTATCCTGGGGCATGCTGGGAGATTTCAGCTCTGAAAGCTACAGAATTGTGAATCCAGCACTATAACTTAACATTAGTGTAAGATAAATAATAAAATGTACATACAAAGTGACCAAACTTTTTATTTTCGTGCATTGAAGGTAATATCTGCCTTTTAACACCATCTCATTTGATGGTTTAACATTTTTAATTTCTGCAAAAACTTTATATGAATCGGTGCTCTTATTTTTGTGTATAGCTTCTAGTGCCCTGCAATTATATGACAGCATTGTGATTATCTGCTACTCCCACTAGGGGGGGGGGCTTCTGTGCTCACTGTATACTGACTTTTTGTTCAGTTCAATGTATATACAGTATTATCTGATCTCTTGAGCTCCCTCTAGTGGTGGCTTTAGTTAGACAGATTTTATAACAATAGCTGTGCGTGGTTTGAAGCTTCATCTTTTATAAGGAATTTTGCAGTTTTGTACTTCTAACAATCATTTGCTGTTATTTCTTTCTATTTTAAGACTTCAATTCCAAAGATTGAGACAGGAGGAGAGTTCAGCCCCATCAAAATCAGCCTTAGAGATGAGCATCATCACTGCAGGACGGCAGGTAAGACCAGCTCTGTGCTCTCTCAGGTGGATCCCACCTCGATGGATGGCCGGGCACATGATGTGACTCGAGTACTCCATGATTTACGAGTGACGCAGTCTCTGAGCAGAATACTTGGGAAATATCATATAGTCCAGGGCAGGATCTGTGGAGACTACTGCCATGTTTTGTAAGGAGAGAAGTAGCCACTAATAGTCACAATACAATCCAAATAAGTGCCACACTGTGCCAAATATAATAATACCGCCATACAGTGCCAAATATGATACCACCATACAATGCCAAATATAATAATGACACCATACACTGCCAAATATAACACTACCATATAGTTCTAAATATAATCCACCATACAGTGTCAAATATAATAATACTACCATAGTGCCATATATAATAATGGCACCATACTGTGGCAAATATAATAATTCCGTCAGTGTCAAATGTAATAATGCCATCAAACAGTGCCAAATATAATACCACTATACAATGCCAAATATAATAATGCCACCATACAGTGCCAAATATAAGAATACTACCATAGTGTCAAATATAATAATACTACTACCATACACTGCCAAATATAATAATACTACCATAATGCCAAATATAATAATACTACCATAATGCCAAATATAATAATGCCATCATACAGTTAAAAATATAATAATTCTACCATACAGTGCCAGATATAATAGTACTACCATAGTGGCAAATATAATAATGCCACTATACAGTGCCAAATATAATAATACTACCATACAGTGCCAAATATAATAATACTACCATAGTGCCAAATATAATAATGCCACCATACAATGCCAAATATAATAATTCCGCCAGTGTCAAGTGTAATAATTCCATCAAACAGTGCCAAATATAATACCACCATACAATGCCAAATATATTAATACTGCCATACAGTGTCAAATATAATGATGCTGCCATACAGTGCCAAATGTAATAATACCGCCATACTGTTCCAAATGTAATAATACCGCCATACTGTGCTAAACAGTACAAGCCATTGTGTAAGGACTGTTGTCAGTAGATACGTTCTCTCCTATCCATCTTTATGTAGGATGAGCATCCGCAGTTCCTCCTTTACTTTCCCTATAAGACATCTAAGATGTTAGAATGACGCTACAGATATGTGACTCCGCACAGGGAGAAGATTGCTGTGTTTTCTGGATGCCATGTTGGCATATGAGCAAGCAGGGACATTACATTTTGTATTGCAAAGTGGGTGGTAATAATACCCCTTTAAATTGCAGTGCCCCAGTGGAGTTGCCCCTTCTGCCCATTGTATCGTCCATTCCTGAGTTTACTGTAGTATAGGTCACTGTTTTATCACCCTAGCTTATATATGCTGGGAGGTTACATTTTGTGGCCCTATTATTGGGGCCCACAGACAGCGAGGCCTCTGCCCCCACAGCCGGCTCCTGTTCCTGCAGTCCTGCGTTGTATCCCCGGACCGCGCTCCTATGAGGACAATGGGGTCTACACTTCCCAGGGGGGAATGCGGAAGCCTCAGGCTTGTTTTACAGCCAGACTCGGGCATTCCAGAGCCGCGGCCAACGTTTCCCTGGCACACGCCATTCTCCTCCTGAGTCTAATGCCGTCACGTGGTCATTCAGCGCCGAAACCTCAGGATATCACATACAGGAACTCACAGCTTCTTCATGTGACACTGATCCAGTCTGCCGCCTTTAATAGCAGGATGCTGGCCGTCCTCGCAGGAACCACCGTTCCTTAGATTTGTGATAATACATCCTCGGTGAAAAAGATAAAGGATGAGGAAAGGATCTATTCTGGGCAAGCAGTGGCCTGGTCAGAAAACGACATTCCTTCATAGATAATCAAGCATGGAGGACATCCCTAAGCAGGACGTCAGTGGGACTGATGGAAATAGCCGAGCGATGTACTCTTCCTTCTCTACTAGTCCCATAGGCAATGAATGGAGCGGAGGTTGGCATGTGCACCTCCCTGTATTCTGGACAGGGCTCTGCACGGGATCCCTGATGTCAGGTATCTCCATAAGATAGGGCGACCCCCACTGATCAAACAGTGACGGCCGCTCCTAAAGACAGGACATCCATTGTCTTGGAGGATTCAGTGTGATATGTTCTTAAGAAAGGCTTAAGGCGAGGAAGATCTATAGTGAGCGATGGTGATCTCCCAGGACCATTGCTGCCACCACCAGCGCCCCATACTCTGCCGGTGAGGTGGCCTCTTGGACATAATGATTCCTGGCTGTATGGGTCTGACAGATCGCTCTGGGCTTACACAGCCATATATATTCATAGCACATCTGTAATATTACTTATTCTCTCCTTTCTCTCTATCGTGTGTAGATAAACTACAGACTCCGATCAAAGAGGAGAAATCCGAGGGATCCATTCATTACAGCAGTTTAAGAGCGGCCTCGGCCAAGAACAGCAAAATTCTGGAGGACGTCAACACCAGTTATTTTGCCGGAACTGAAGTGAGTGCTTCCATCTTTGAGATACAGACGGTAGCGCTTGGTAAATGTCAGCAAATGTTATACTACTGGCCTTGTACTGCTGAAAACCAGTGGCCAAAGGAGCCCAAGCAGGAACAGCAAGCGTTAGTAAAAGTTCTTGTAGTTAGCAAAAAGGAGTTGTAGGAAACAATCCGTAGATAGGTGAGAACAATCTAGGTAAGAATGGTCAGGAGCTTGGAGACTGGAAACTAGGCTAACAGCTAGACACAATACTCAAGCAATGAGTGAGAGATCCATGCAGCTTTAAAGTTTCTCAAACAGCACTTCCTTCCATGGTTCAAGAAGAAGAACCGTGCATTCCGCAGCAAGATCATTTTCATGCATGATAATGCATTTTGAGTGCAGTTTGAGTTTTTTATGTTTTTAAAAATATACTGTTATCATAGGCAGTTTGTACAAAAACCTTTCAATTGTACTCTAATAGTTATTTGACTGGAAAATTACAATGACTGCAATTCCCAGGTAATTTGGGAAAATCTGAGAAAATATTATTTGCATAATAATTTGGAACACAGTGTAAATCGTAAAAGTGGACAATTATTTATATAGTAGAAAGGGATATACGGATAATTCTGCTGCTGATCAAGAAGATATCCAATGGAGATGATGGTGTTGAGCAAAGAGCCGTTTTATTAATTAACGCATTTCAGAGTTGAACAAACTCCTTCATCAGGAGAAAAACACAATGACTGCAATGACTGAAACGCGTTGGTTAATAAAACTGCTCTTTGTTCAACACCATCATCGCCATTGGATATCTTCTTGACCAGTAGCAGAATTATCCGTATATCCCTCTCTACTATTGCATTTACTGCTGGTTTTATTCCGGTATACGGCGCAGCTGATTTCTATACCTGCATAGGAGTTGTGCCTGATACAACCCAGCCTGGTGAGCAATACCAGACTATCTACAGCATTTATTGCCCGGGTGATGTCCTATTGTGCGTTTTTTGTCACTTTTCAGCTATACTACAAGTGATATGGTTTTGACACTGATACGATTGTTTCTTAAAGAGCCACATGCCAGGGACCCAAGAGACACACGTGGCCCCTGAGCCACTGGTTGGGGAACTGTGATAACCAGCATTTCAGGGAATATAATACTGATTAATCCCCTCAGATCATTTATAAAGGTGCAGTACACACATGAGACGAACGTCGGCTGAAGTCACCGGCCGACCATCGAGAGGGGTTTGAACTCTCTCCTAATGGCAGATGTAGGGGGAAGAGGGATCAGGTACAATGGGCTCCAGCATGGCCGAACCTTTGTTCTCATTGGAGATATACCATTGTTTTGTTGAACCCAGCTATGTATTGAGGGGTCAGAGGAATGGCTGATTGGTGCCAGCCATCTAACTTGTATGGTCATCTTATCTGACATTCACTGGATCTGCACTTTGGGAATGGTGAGAGCGGCCATATGTCTTGTGTATATATTAGTGACAATATAACACGCCATTGTCCACTCTGTCCATCTTACTACAGGACGGGGAGCTGCTGTACACAGACTGGAAGATGGAAAAGGACGGAGACACTGGAAGACACATCAGTGAGTTGTCTGTATATACACTATATACATCAGTGGTCCATAGACCCATCCTGGACCCTCCTCCATTTTCTTGGGTCTAGAACCTTTGTTATATACTTTTAGTGCAGTTTCAGGATCATAGTCTTTTTATAAGTAAATTCACCATCTGGACATGGCAGCAACATTTTATAAACTGCACAATTATTGGAAGGGCATGTAGCGTCTCCCATAGCATTATCTCCAGTGTATCCACTGACTGTGGATTGAATTTTGGTATTTGCAGGTGCTAAACCCTCGCAGAGACACGGCATCCATGATGGACTGGTCCACACTGTGCAAAGATCTGCATTTCTGAAGGACTTTGCACTCACCGTCGGGGGCTGGAACTTCGCTATCTGGAAGGAAGGAGTCACTGTGAGTATTACTATTCTGGGCAGATGGACCCCCATCACATAATATAAGAGATCAGGGAAGTGCGCTCCTCCCAGAACCTACCCCGGGATCCATAACTAGTGCAGGTCCTGCCCCTATAACTCTCGGGCCCTATAAACCCCCGAAATAAATGTCTCCTTGGTCTCCTGCTGCAGGAAGGGAATAACACAACATTATCATGGTGGACGGAGCTCCTCTCCATAGCAGAATTCTTGTCCAAAATGTATCTGCTGGATAACTGATGGAAATGCAATCAGAGGGGCCGCATTGATTATTAGGGGGTATGTCTGAGTTCTATTATGTGCTGTATTTAGAAAAAATTTTTTTTGCACGCTGCTCTTTTTCTTACATTTTAAAAACCAAGATGGACCCCATACGACCCAACGTGGCCCAGTGCTTCCATTTGCCTCGGTTATGCAGCGGATCCGTTTTGGACATATATTCCATTTATCTGTTCTTTAAAACAGGGCAAAGAAAAGGAAAGTGTAAACGGACGTGTGAACGAGAGCCTGCGGCAGCATCTTGGGTTTCATTTAAGTGTTTGATCATTTTTAATTTTTTGGGACGGTGGAATGAACACAAAACAGCAACCCTGACATTTTTTTTCAACAGTGTTGACCATGTATGATAATTTTAGGCCATGACTAATGACATATCTCTCGGAAACACGTAGGACGGCGTGATGAACGGGCTCTGGAATATTAATGAACATAAAATAAAATGGATGTTTGTTATAGACACTGCAATAACTTTTTTCATATTTATATAACATTTTATTTTGTATTTTCATTTTTTTATTGCATCTTTCTTTCGCAGAGCGGACCGATCCTGCAGTCGTGTTGCACTCAGAAGAGGTACACCACAGCCCACTGGTCACTGTCCAGGCCCGGCGTCTTCTTCATCGGCAAGGAAGATGGAAATGTGGATATCTGGGACTTACTGGAGAAGACACATGAGCCGTCTCAGACGCAGAACATATCGGCAGCGGCCATCACCTGCATTAAACCCTGGATCATGTCAGGTAACAGCTGAAATAATACAAAAATGATGATGATATGGCCTTTTCGTGTATGCAGGTGCAGTGCAGACCAATGTGTCTCCATGGTTACAGACTACAAGTAAACTATGTGTAGTCTGATCCTGCAGTCATGTGTCACTCTCATCTATCTATTCATCTATCCCCTTTTCTTTCTCATTCACAAACAGAAGGGGGAAGACTTCAGAGGGTAATAAATGAGCGGATCAGACGACACCGGTGACTTCTTTGCAGTCGCAGGTCTGCCGGAGCGGAAGCTGCTTGTACAAATCAGCTCTATTTTGGCCCATAGACGGGGGGGGGCTGCCCTCATTTGTTGACCCCCATCTACAATGCCCATATGCCATAACAGGGGTTGTTTTTGTGAGACAACCTCTTCAAGGATTTCTCGCACATGCCCAAGGATAAGGAATTATATTGTGAGACCAAAACAGATACAGACTCAAAATAATGAATTACATCTTATTTATTGCAGCAAAGCAGCATTTCCTGGCTGTGGCCGATGACAGCGGGACCCTCCATGTATTACAGATCCCGTGGACCTTACATCACCCGTCGGCTAATGAGGTTGGTTCGGGGACAGAGTCTTCATATATTGAACACATTAATAAACGAGGAAAGTGTTATTTTATTGCTGCCGATGTGATTTGCTCCGGCCTCCTATAGACTTGCACAATCTTTGCTTTTCTTCTATTACATTTCACTCTTGCATCTTTCTGTGGTCGTACATTTACTGTAACTCGGGAAGATGCTTTAATAACAAGAATCTTTGACAAACCATTTTTTACCCCTTTTTCGGTGTCTATACCAGCCTCACGTGCCAGTTTAAATGGTTCCCGTGTATCATGCGCACTGACACACGCTGGCGTTAGGACTGAACCTACTACTAGTGATACTTCATGTTGTCCTATGGTGGCACTGCAGTGAGTTTAACACATTCGGCAAGGTTTGTTTTATTGTTTTTGCAAATTACCACTGATCAATAGTGGTCCGAGCATGGGACACCATGTCATCAGGGTATTTTCATAGGTTCCTCTATGGTAAAGGGATTCTTGAGGTTGACAACCCCTTTGAAGCCTTTTAGGTGCTTTACCATATACATATAATGACTGTCAGAAATATTGATCAGTCGTGATTCCTCCTGGTCCTTTCCAGGGATTATAAAAGGCTTAGACAAGAAAAGGGCCACCATGTTGGGTCCTTGTCCGCCCCAAGGAAAACCAAGAGTCTCATATACTAATGGTAAATCCTATAGACATAAATGTCTGTGTCTGTGCCCAGCTTCACAACTGGCTCTTTGACTCTGGCTGAAACCATTTAGGTCCAGTTGACAGCTGTGACTCGATGGCACCATGCCAGGAAAATATGGGCACTAATAGAGTAAGTGAAGAAGTATTGAGTCCAACAACTGGAAACAGTGGAAGGGTCTAATGTCTGGACTCCATAATTGAGGTCCTCTGCTAAAGCTGCTGGTTGCAGCTGATTTGGTGAATTTGTTTTTCCTGACCAATGGCTTCTTCTACCATTCGCCACCAGGCCTACATGAAAATTTGCAGCGGTGGCATTGGCAGCTTGCATTGCAAGACACCATGTAATCAGGGTCATTTCATAGGTTCTTCTATGGTAAAGTGATTCTTGAAGGTTGACAACCCCTTTGAAGCCTTTTAGGCACTCTACCATATACATATAATGACTGTCAGAAATATTGATCAGTCTTGATTCCTCCTGGTCCTTTCCAGGGAATATAAGAGGCTTGGACAAGAAAAGGGCCACCATGTTGGGTCCTTATCTGCCCCAAGGAAAACCAAGAGTCTCATATACTATTGGTAAGTCCTATAGACATAAATGTCTGTGTCTGTGCCCAGCTTCACAACTGGCTCTTTTACCCTGGTTCTTTGGTTGAAACCATTTAGGTCCAATTGGCTGCTGTGACTCGATGGCACCATGCCAGGAAAACATTGGCACTAGTAGAGTAAGTGAAGAAGTATTGAGCCCAAGAACTGGAAACAGTGGAGGGGTCTAATGTCTGGACTCCATAATTGAGGTCCTCTGCTAAAGCTACTGGTTGCAGCTGAATTGGTGAATTCATTTTTCCTGACCTATGGCTTCTTCTACCATTCGCCACCAGGCCTACATGAAAATTTGCAGTGGTGGCATTGGCAGCTTGCATCGCAAGACACCATGTAATCAGGGTAATTTCATAGGTTCCTCTATGGTAAAGGGAATCTTGAAGGTTGACAACCCCTTTGAAGCCTTTTAGGTGCTTTACCATATACATATAATGACTGTCAGAAATATTGATCAGTCCTGATTCCTCCTGGGCCTTTCCAGGGAATATAAGAGGCTTGGACAAGAAAAGGGCCACCATGTTGGGTCCTTGTCCGCCCCAAGGAAAACCAACAGTCTCATATACTATTGGTAAATCCTATAGACATAAATGTTTGTGTCTGTGCCCAGTTTCACAACTGGCTCTTTGGCCCTGGCTCCTTGGTTGAAACCATTTAGGTCCAGTTGACAGCTGTGACTCCATGGCACCATGCCAGGGAAACATGGGCACTAGTAGAGTTAGTGAAGAAGTAGTATTGACCCCAACAACTGGGAACAGTGGAAGGGTCTAATATCTGGACTTCATAATTGAGGTCCTCTGCTAAAGCTGCTGGTTGCAGCTGAATTGGTGAATTTGTTTTTCCTGACCAATGGCTTCTTCTACCACTATGAGGAAATTTGCAACGGTGGCATTGGCAGCTTGCATTGTAAGATCCGCTATGGGTTGTCCCGTCTGCAATTGTGGGAACATGTCCGCAGCAATATTCTCCTTTCTCTTCTGCAGAGCACCGCGGTCCTGCATTACTTGGACAGGGAGGTCAGTCATTTGGAATATTATGAACAGAGAAAGACATTTCGGGCTGCAGAGAAGAGAACGCTGGAGCTGAAGGAGCACAGCAAGAAAAGCGTAAGTGTCTCGCTCCACACTGCTCGGCTCTTGCACTTTGTGCCGTCACTTCTACTTGTTTTTATATCCATGAGTGATCACATAGGATAAGAGAAGGAAGTCGAGTATAACTCTGTCCTATTTATGTCTAGGAAATCTCTCCACCGGTGAAGTCAAAGGAGCAGCTCGAGGAGGAGATAAGCCGAGAGTATGGCACATACTTGGCCCTGGAGAGCTCTGTGCTGATCGGTCTGGGGATTAAGAAAGAGAATGAAAAAGAACTGTGAAAACCTAATTCTCATAATGACAGATGTTTGTATTCTTCAAAGCTACAGAATAGTAAAAACCCAGCGCATACATTGTACTGTGGTGTACTGCGGTCACCCCCAACCTGGGGCTCTGCAGATATTGCAAAGACTACAAATCCCAGCGTGCAGGGAGTCATAGTTTTTGCAACAGTTGTAAAGTCACAGGTTGTGGATCACCGGTGTGTAACATATATTTACATCCACCGCTAGTCTGATGGATCATATAAAATGTGTTCTTCTGGACTGTACAAATAAAGTTGTGTTGAAAAGAATTAGGAGCGTTCTGACACTATTTAAGGTGAACCTCTCGCTTTCTCCCCAGGTCTCTATCACCCAATGTGCTGGTGGAGTCTCCCGTCATCCAAGTAGGGACATTTTTTGTCTCAATTAATTTATTAAAGTGATAATTGAGCTAAAAGATTAGGACTCTGGTCCAGTGACCACATTAGTAGCCATGGTCACTGGATCCGAGCCCGGAGAACCTCCTCCTATCTGCTCACATCCTCGGTGCCTCTTCTGATTAGTATGCCTTGCAACGCTATGATGTTGTGGCACAAAGCAGAAGAGGTGTCGAGAATATCGGAAGGTAGGAAGAAATTTGCAGGGCTCTGGTCCAGCAGTCAAAAACTAGCAGCAAGGCTGCTCGATTTTCTTGATCGTCTCGTTTAGGTGGAATTCTGATCCATCAGACATGTATGGTACACTCCATTCACTTCTATGGGAGCAGTACTGCACGTATGTGACCACCACTCCCATGGACAGTGAGTGAAGCAGTGGCGTCAGGGGACTATGAGACTCCTATTCTCGTGATCGGTGAGGACCCCTGCACTCTGATCCCCATTGATCATACAGTGATGTATATGGCCAACCCCTTTAAGAGCGGCCTAGCTCAGACAATGCTGGCATGGCTCAATGTGCATTAGGGAGATGCAATATGAGCCGGGCATGCAAAGATTGCATCGATGTGGCCCACGTGGCAGTGTCACATAATCATCTACGTGACTGATTTTTTTTCCTTAGTAAGAGGGTCCGGAGTTTTCTGTGATATGTTTTGGGTGCTTGGATGTACATACACGTGTGTGGGTCGGTGGGCACGTGCCTATAAGGCAGTGTCATACCATTTATCCTCCCATTGCCAGCTCGCGGTATCCGGCCCTCTGGACTCTTTGGATGAAAATCCTTCTTTGCCGGTCGTTAATTCTTGGTCTTCTACGTCTTATCGGTGGTAGTAGAGCTGATAGGTCTATATTCAAACCTGTCGGAAATTAATATTGCAGTTATTATCTATGGAGGAACATACACCAGGAATAAGTCACTCTGCTCACACCAGGTATTTGTTGGCTACATCCAATGGGAAGAGAGAAGTGGGCCACAGAGAATGCCCCATGGGCCTTTACCTTCCCCTCTTATTGTGGGGCCTATGGAGAGGGGTAGCCCTATGTGCATTCAGTCCATAATGAAGAGGGATGAACCTCCTGAACTTTAGGAAGTTCTAGAGCAGAACTGTCAGACAGTGGTGGTTGTTTGGAGGGCAAGAAAATCCTGAATAGTTCCTGTATTTTTTCCAGCTGGAATGGGGCCGAGCTGCAATACCAGACCCAGCCTATTGACAAGAATGGCGCTATTGACAAGACTGATACTGTTTCACATCCAGTCCACCTCCCATGTAAACTGTGTTTATAAGTGACCAGGTATCACGTATCTGAAAGTATTTTGGGGAGACTTGTTGTGACTTGTGTTTCATCCATCAATTTTAAACCAAAGTGCAGCGGAGGAAAATGCACAAATTTATTAGAAGACGCACGCTCTTTAATAAATTTCACATTTTCTTCTAAATACAGAAATTGAAATCACTGTATTATTTGTGCCAGTTTCTACCATAATGAATATTTGATCTATATTGATCTGATTGTGGCCATCATCCCTCCCTGTTAACACCGCACACGCTTTCCAAACTTTTCCAAAGTTTCTAATTTTATTGCACAAATTACGAGCACCAAAATTTGGGATTTTTTAAGGCACCAATTTTGTTTTTAAATTAAATTACTAATATATTTATATATATTAGTAATTTAAAAAAAAAGCATGTGCCTTAAAAAAAATAAATATATATATAAATTTGAGTAGGTAACTGAATATGTATCTAGTCTCTGATCACCCCATAGAAGCCTCTAGTGAGTGACCATCCGAGTGCATGAGCCCAAGGCTAACTGAAGACATGGTGGGAGTTAAAGACTGTTTAAGACCAACCCAAGCAAGAAGGAAGATCCTCTGCTCTAAGGAAGACAGACTGTGCTTATTTGGAAGGTTAGAGGGGTACAGGGGGTCCTGCTCAGGGTGACGTCTAAACTCCATTATCATCCCACCAAACTTCCCATCCGAGACTAGAATATCTAGAACGGTTTTCTTCTTCTATTTTGGATGATACTAAGGGTATGTGCACACGGTCCTTTCTGGCGGCTCTTTGAACACAGTATACTTTATGCTGCGTCCAAAGCGCTGCACGCAGGTGAATCTGCATTTGTTCATTGAACACATGCGGATTCACCGCATCCTATACATTGCACTGATAAAATTTCGCATGTGGAGACTAGAGAAATTGACATGCTGCGGTCTGAGAAGACGCACCGCATGTCTGTCTCCACGGACATATTGGGCCAAGATATTTTTGTGTTGTAGAATTTGAAGAACCTGGAAGAAACCTACATGACCATGGAGATGATCATACAAAGTCAATGCCTATGATTTTTGAAGGCCTGGTCATCTCTATATATTAACATGGGTAGTTTTTGTACACTTTTTAGGAGATGATGGTGCAAATTTTGGATAGGAGATTCCAACATCCACTAACCGCCTCCGTTCATGAAGGGCATCTGGCCACACAAAATCTGTTTTGGGTGGCTTTTCTTCTCCCAATATATTACATTTAATGTACATAAGCTGCTAAAGATCTGACCTGATGTGATGACGTACTGCCCTTCTGAAAATCTCAAGACGTTCGAACACAATTCAAATAAAATGCGAAACATTTTGCAAAATTTGGGGAATCGCAAAACGAGATGCTGTCTCTCCAACCGCCGTCACTGCATCAACGATTTGTTTCCGCAGCAACGATTATGAGCGTTCTACTCGGGCATTCTAAATGGGAGGGACTTCCAGCAGCCAATAGGAATCAAGTATTAATTTTTAAATGTAAACAATCTGCGTACTTTTAGTTATTTTCAAAACAGCCATTTGACAAGTTGAATTATCATTAAAAGGAAATGGTCCAATAATGAAAATAATAAAAAATGATGACTATATCTGCTGTCGTTAGTTCTATGTCTGAATAATGACCTTTAACCATTACAATAGATGCAGCCAATGTGATGCCCTTTTATATCCACCATGGATGTGGCCCATGGGCTGCAATGGGGCCATTATAAACAGGTACAACTGGTTGATCTCATCTCCGTTGGTGTTGTATGGTGTTTGATACAGGACTCCCCTCTATAGAGGGATGGCATTTTTAGTAAACCAGGTGGTGAGGAATTGACCAAAATAGTCATAGAAATGGCATAAGTGTCACAACCTGGCATCATAATAGTCTTTACTATGGAACCCAAAACGTGGAAGCTGGGCTGTGATTGTTCAGTATGAGGAACAAAGACTTTTTTTTTCTTTTTGATATAAAACATTATTTTATTTATTAAAAGTGAAAAAGAAAAACTTTTAATAGATTTCCTTTCTTCTCCTGTACTGATCTTTCACTCCCAATTTCACATTACTGAGATAGGAGATGGCAGTTGGTGCTCATAAAATTCTCTGGAGGGGGAGGAGCGAGAGGCCGATACTGACATTAAGCTGCAAGTTCTCCTGAAACGATAGTTATACATTAACCCCTTCACGCTGCGGCCAATTTCTGTTTTTTTCTCCCCTTCTTCCAGAGCCATAACTGTTATTTTTCTGTCCACATGGACATATCAGGACTAGTTTTTTGCAGGACGGGTTATACTCTTGAATGTCACCATTCATTTTAGCACATAGTGTACTGGATAATGGGAAAAAAATTCCAAGTGTGGTGAAATTGTGAAAGGAAAACCCAATTCTGACTTTTTTTTGGTAAAAACAACCTTACAATATGAGTCTCCTCATCAATATGATTACGACTATACCCAATATGTCCATTTTTTGTTATGTAAAATCAGAAGTTTGTAAACAAAAAAATTTGGGGTTAGTCGCCATTTTTTGAGTCCCGTAACAATTTTATTTTTCAGCCTATAGAGCTGTGTGGAGGCTTATTTTTTTGCGGGGTGAGACAACGTTTTGATTAACATCATTTTGAATACATGTGACTTTTTGATCGCTTGTTACATCCCTTTATGTGGAATTGTGGCAACCAAAAAGATGTAATTTTGGTGTTCTTGAATTTTTTCCGTTTACGGTGTTTACCGATAAGGTTAATTGTTTTTATATTTTGATAGATCGGACTTTTTTGAACACGAGGATACCACATGTCTGTATTTTTTTATATATATATATATATATATATATATACAGTATGTACATGACTGTAATGTTATGGCAGTAAACAGTGTTGTGTTGCGACATCACATTTAATGATTTCCTTATCACACAGGCGCAACCAGCGCCAGCAAGTTCCCATCATTACTATTGGGGCGCAGTCAGACGGCCGTATAAATCGGACCAAGATCAGAACACAATGCTCGGACTGGCCGGCGGCTCTCCCGACCCAAGCGTGTCGGCTTCATGCTCGGGTCGGGAGACTCGCCAGCCAGTCCGGGCATTGTGTTCCGATCTTGGTCCGACTTATGTGACTGCGCCCATAGCAGCAGGTGTCGGTCGTATTACACAGCCGGCACCGCCTGGCTATGGAGCAGCTCAGCTCCTGACATGTCTGCCCACTTTGCAATCCACTATACATTATACGTTCTGTACTACTTATTCCTTCACCAGGTTTGGTCGCAGTCTCGCTCACAGAACGGCTGTCGCTGGAGGATCGAGTCAACGCTTCTTTTAAACTCATCTTGACGCCATCGCTGATTCTCATTTGGAGCCTGAATGACCCCATCCATCCGCAGGTCCTGGGGCTCCTGAATTCTGCTGCGATCCCGTCTCATGGTGACTTTTTCTCTTATTCTCTCCAGCTGATGCTCGAATGCCCAGATGACATTTATTGCTTCCAGTTCTGCCCAAGTGACCCCAATATTATCGCTGCAGGATGTATGAACGGTCAGGTACTGGGAACATTACAGAAGGTGGATTATTAAAGGGAAGGGTCTGCTGTACATGAGGCGAAACAAACTGATCACTTGTATCATAGCAGCAAATGATCAACGTTCTAATTTAATTGTAAAGTGCTGCGGAATATGTTGGCACTATATAAATAAAAATTATTATTATTAACGCTCGTGCCATAATACACATCATTAATGTCACCAACAACGGCCTAAAAAGCACCCAAACTGACAGATCACACTTTTGGCAAATGGAAGTTACCTGTCGACAACCGTGAATAATCGTTTTTTATAATTGATCGGCCAAACTTCTAAATTCCACTATATCGGCTGACTTTTTCTGTATGTTATGCGCCCCCTGGGCCATGGGGGGTACCCGGAGCCGGACCTTGTAGATGCTGGGGGTTGTAGTCACCGTGGCGGCGACCCGGTCTGTGACCCAGGGCGGTCAAACCAGGCTAGTCTATGTGTATAGGCTATATATAGTCCGACTACGCCACCTGTGGGATGCGGTTATTGGGAACCGCCGCTGCGGAGCAGTCCACTGAAGCTGATGGTATGGGCAGCAAGGTGATGTAACTCCCCACAGGAAGAGTGGAGCTTCAGGGCAGCGTGTATGGATGATGGTGGTGATAGTGCCTGGATCAGTAATAATAACACGGAGTCTTTGCAGTGCAGTCCTAGGGTCTTTACTGGTGGTAATTATATAGACCCCAACGGGAGTACTTGCTATGGATGAGGGCCTGGTCAGTCTGGGAGCAGTCCTGGAATTCCCTTGGCCAGGTGGAGTTGTAGGCCTGCCGTTCTGACTCTACTCTTTGGCTATCTCGCTTATAGTCGTGTTGTAGCCCACGTCCCTGAGTGTGACGTGCGGTGCTCACCCGTATGGCTGGCGACTCGGATCCCGTGTATTCCTCGCTCCTCTGTGATGGTACTGGTCCTTTCCTGTGGCTGAGCCTCCGGGCTTCTGTTGGGCCAGGAGACCTGAAATCCCCTGCCCTGCGGTATCTGCTGCTGAGCCTGAAGGGTCCCACAGCCTCGGACTCCGGTGTCCACAACTCTGTATATACTCCGGCTAGGATGAACTCTGCCAGCTCCAGTCCTCAGTTCCTTGCTCCTTAGTGTGTCCTGCTTGACTCCTGTCACTAGACTGGCTAACCCCGCCTCCAGATCCAGTAATAAAGGGCAGGATCCTCCCCTTTTCTGGTCTGCAGCAGGAGGTGTTGCAGGTAGTGTGTTCCCTAACCAGGAAACTCCTGTTTTGCTCCCAGACATGGTATTACTACCACTGTGGCAACCAGACCCTCTGGGGTGCCACATATGTGGCCAGTGTACACGATAGATAGCTGTCATCTGAACTCTCCTCCATGAAGGAGCCACTGTCAGTCCTAAGGATGTGGCTTATCTCAGAGGCAACAATCGAACATGTTCGACCCTTCTGTCTCCGAACATGATGTGTCGGGGAGAGTCGGGAGGCTCCTATTCACATTAAAATAATGTCGGACGACCCTGCTGATATCTGAGGGTTCGGCTGCCGTGAGTCTAAAATGTATGGGGGTCTTTAGGGTACGATCACACTGATTTATTTTGAGGCGTTTTTGGAGCAGAAGGTCCCTGGAGCTCAAAAGTGTGAAATAACGCTTAACAAAAGGCAGATCGGATGTTCAAGGATCTTGACGTTGTGTTTTCCATCCAAGGTTGGAATATTAATATTGATGTTGATATTACCGCCTGGTGTATTACTGGTAATATTATTACCGCCTGGTGTATTACTGGTAATGTTATTATCGCCTGGTGTATTCCTGGTAATATTATTACCGCCTGATGTATTTCTGGTAATGTTATTACCGCCTGGTGTATTACTGGTAATATTATTACCGCCCGGTACATTGCTGTTTTTCTTTCTACAGACACCTCTGGAAGTGAAGCAATCCCATGATTCTCCGCTGGTGAGATACTGCGCAGTGTCCTCTATAGAGCACGGCCACCGGGAGGTGATCACTGACTTACACTGGCTCCCGGACTACTTTGAGGCGAGTTTTGGCCACCAATTATTTTATTTATGTTTTTTTTTTCTTTCAAAAACTCCTCTGACGAAGTCCAGAACATCGGGAGGAAAAGTCCGGCATGAGAGGACTTGTGATGTGTCAGATTCCTATGCAGAATATTGGCAGATGTACCGCCGCCATGATGTGTCATAAGGAAGAGACACTCAGCGAGTCCAACAGGAGGAGCGACTCAGATCACTGTTCTACAATTTTATGTCACTATTTACATCTCATAGATTCATTTATCTTCAAAAATCTACAAAATGCGACATGTAAATTACGGATGCATTTTATATAGATACAATGACTGCACCAGCAGAATATTGAATGCAGCTCTGGAGTATAATACAGGATGTAACTCAGGATCAGTACAGGATCAGTAATGTAATGTATGTACACAGTGACTGCACCAGAAGAATAGTGAGTGCAGCTCTGGAGTATAATACAGGATGTAACTCAAGATCACTAATGTAATGTATGTACACAGTGACTGCACCAGCAGAATAGTGAGTGCAGCTCTGGAGTATAATACAGGATGTAACTCAGGATCAGTACAGGATAAGTAATGTAATGTATGTACACAGTGACTGCATCAGCAGAATAGTGAGTGCAGCTCTGGAGTATAATACAGGATGTAACTCAGGATCAGTACAGGATCAGTAATGTAATGTATGTACACAGTGACTGCACCAGCAGAATAGTGAGTGCAGCTCTGGAGTATAATACAGGATGTAACTCAGGATCAGTATGAGTAATGTATTTAGAAAATTGTCTCCATCCATTCCAGGTTTTAGGCCTTTACAAGATTTAACGCCATGTAACCCCACGTTCATACAAACAATATTTTATAATAAATCCATATTTGTTTATGTGATTTTTACTTTTCAGATAACTCGGACTGGATATCCTTATGAGAATAAAAGCGGTTACTGCGTCCAGCTCGCCACGTGTTCTCCTGACTGGTATGTGGAGTGACTTTTCTTTTCCGGGTTTCCATTAGACGATGCTCTGGATCTTCCTTGTAGTAAAAGTCATTGAGTTGTTCTTTTCTCTTATGATGTAACAATAACACCCATCATTTCTGGAAATCCGGGTGACGATAAATCTTGCTGCCATAACAGTAATCATCATCCAATTACTATACGCCCCAACAACAATCTGCCTGCTGATACAGGAGAGCGGGCTTCATGGCTGGACAATTTGGCATATTCTCTATTCAGAAGTTTCGGAAAGTTGCAAAAACTCTCACAACTTTTTTCCATATTGGAAAACAATGAGTTTCTGCAAAAGCCGCATAACCTGTGATTTACTGAGACTTTTCTGGAATCCAACTCAAAGGCTAAAATCCTGTCCTGATGATTTCCAGACGACGCGGTTACTTTTACACGTTGTAAGGCCCTATTCACAGGTCTGTTTTGTATGTCCGTATGCTGTCCGTTTTTAAAGGGCCCAAATACGGACATACCCACAACCATTGTATTCAGTGGGTGTGCGCAGATATCAGGTTTGTCACATGGGCTGTGTGTCCATGTGAGAAACCCGCAGACATGACAGGTTTTTTGGTGCAGCACTCACAAAATGCATGCTGCACACGTGCACACAGATGACACACAGATGACATACGTGTGTTATCAGCGTGACACGTACCGGCGTCTGGGAATCAGCAGTACAGTTCACGCTGATCCCCTGCACCGACTGCTGGAGGCAGCTCTCATCATTGTCCCCTGCTCGCGCTGATCTCAGAGACAATGATGGGAGTTGTATTCAGCATCCAGTGTAAAATGAAGAATAAAATTAAAAATAATGGTGTGGGCTCCCGCATCAGTTTCATAACCAGCAGAGGGAAAGCTGACCGTGGGGGGCTGATGTTACTAGCCAGGTAAGGGGCCATGGATACTGGCCCCTTCCGAGGCTAATGAGATCAGCCCTCAGTGGCCCCAGGAATAGCGCATCAATAAGATGCGCCAACTCTGGCGCTTAGCCTCCGCTCTTCCCACTTGCCCTGGTGCAGTGGCAGTGGGGTAATAGTGTCGGGGTTCATGTCAGCCTTGTATTGGCAGCTGACATGAAGTCCAGGTTAGTAATGGAGGGTGTCTATAAGACGCCCCCAATACTAACCCCATAGTCAATATTGTAAATAAACAAACAGCCCGAATAAAATTCTTTATTAAAAGTCCACCCCTGCAGGCGCTCCGTGCATCGTGGTCCTTACTTGGAACATGATATATGGACGTCTGAATTTGGCCTTATAGTGAGACGTCTGATTGTAGGAAGCATAATATACATTGGTGTGAAAAGTGTTTGCCCCCTTCCTGATTTCTTATTATTTTGCATGTTTCTCACACTTAAATGTTTCAGATCACAAAACAAATTTAAATATTAGACAAAGATAACACAAGTAAACACAAAATGCAGTTTTTGAATGAAGGTCATTATTATTAAGGGAAAAATAAATCCAAACCTACAGGGTCCTGTGTGAAAAAGTGATTGCCCCCCCCCCTTAAAACATAAATTAATTGTGGTATATCACATCTTTGGGAAGCTGAGTTCAATTTCCCTAGCCACACACAGGCCTGATCACTGCCACACCTGTTCTCAATCAAGAAATCACTTAACGAGGACCTGCCTGACAAAGTGAAGTAGACCAAAAGATCCTCAAAAGCTAGACATCATGCTGTGATCCAAAGTTTTCAAAGACACATTGGTTTGGCCAAGATTCATCTCATGTATATGGTCATCCTAAAGTCTACCTACATTTTTTTTTTTTTTTAAATGTCCTGAGACCCCCAATAATCTCTCAGCACGCAGAGGTGACCACCAGCTTCTGCATAAGTAGGAGCTCAGACACCACAGACATAAAACGCCAAGTCCACTCCAGCGTTCATTCACTCACGTTCTGTCGGATGTTATTTCCCGGGCAGATTGCAGAATCTTAGCGACAAATCATCATGACGCACATATTCTGGAGATTGCTATTGATTTCTTGTCTCATATGAATAGTTGGTTGGATTTCCTTTGACACAATCTCATTTCTCCTCTACAGTTCTGTGATGTTCTGGGACATTCGCTCACACAAGACTCATCTACAGACGCCGACAAGCAGAAAACAAGAAGAGAACCAGCACTCGGCTCCTCTCGGGGTGCCGGATACCTTCAAACACCTCGATCTAATCTGGAGGCCACTACTCAAGGTGCAGATCCATCAGGATACAAGATCCAACTTAACTAACAGCTATTTGGTCACATTATGGGCCCATGGGCCTCCATATTCATTAGAGAAAGTCATCCGAACCTGTATGGAGACCCCCGACTCCCCCCCGAAGCACAGGTGTATGGGTTCTCGAAGAAATGGCTGTCAGCTGCTCTGCAGATACCTGGGCACCTTTATGGCTACAGTAACTCCTTCCTGATCCCTTAGTATTTCTCTGCTTCTCGCTGGCAGACGCTCGCCTTCCTGTCCCGGCCACCGCCATTTCAGTGTGACTACAGGTTATTCTGTAAGTGCTATACAATACACTGCCTCCCTGTGCGACACAGACTGTTTAACAAAACAGCAGTAAGCCAGAGAAGATTGTATGAGAAATCATCAGTCGTATGCCAAGCACAGCGGGATAAATGGGCAGAAACAAGAACAATTTTAAAGTTTTTTTTCCAGCTCACCAGGTCCAGCACTGAATCTTTGCATATTACCAGCGCTGCAGCCAATCACTGAGCTCAGCGGCTCTTCCTGAGTTGATGGCATAAGCCTCTCAGAGGGTGATTACCTGCAGTGGTGGCTAGATGATATCAGCGCTGGACCCGGGGAGGGTGAGAAAAGATCAGTTTGATATTTTAAAACAAATTGCATCCAGAGGTTTACTGATAGCAGAAAACTCCTCTTAGGCCACGGCCCCTCTATCAGTATTTGGTCAGTATTCGGTCAGTATTTTTTCTCAGGAGTCGGAGCCAAAACCAGGAGTGGGTAATAAATGCAGAATTGGTGACTTGTTTCTATTATACCTTTTCTCTGATTGTTCCTCTCCTGGTTTTAACTCCCACTCCTGAGAAAAAATACTGACCGAATACTGACCGAAAACTGATAGTGGGGCCGTGGCCTTAAGTTATGGCTTTTGCATAGTGATAGGTTTGCAGTTGGCCTAGCGGGTGCATTTAGAGCCCATGCTTGTACCAATGCTTCTCTAAATAACAATATCTGATGCTACAGCTGTCATTTTGGTGCTTGTATTAGATTATGAAGAAAGAAGAAAAGCCGATCCAGAAATGACCAGAAGAAGGATCTGCGGATAATCCCCGGCCAGGATTATTGTCATATTAGAGCGGCTCCAGCCCTTTCTCCATCATGTCTGGTCGCTATCACTTATGCTGGATGCAAAAAAAAATAGCATTACTCTGTCGCCTCATTGGGGGACACAGGACCATGGGTGTTATGCTGCTGTCCACTAGGAGGCGACACTATGCATAATCTGAAAAAGATTAACCGTGGCTCCTCCTCTGCGGTATACACCCCTGGACGGCGTCAGCCTTCTCCAGTTTTTGCTTAGTGTCGCATAGGAGGCACACCTAAAACTTTTACTTCGTTTTCTCCAGACAGGATTACAGATGAAGAAAAATGGGTCTCCTGCAAGACTCCCGGCATGGCTCCTTCCTCTGCCCCCTATTACGGGGTGCACAGTTGAAGTCGAGATGGCTATTCCCCATGTCGCTCCTTCCCCATCCCCTCGGGTGCTGGTTCGAAGTCGAGACCCCCCTCCTTCCCCAATTCCTTTTGGTTTCTGGGTTGAGGTCAAGGCGAGGCGAGGATAAAGCCCCCTGATGGTGACAGCAGCACCCTCCCTAATCCCCCTCTGGGGGCATTAGGTTTAGACGCCTCAGGTAGGGCCTGTACAGGCAGCACTCTGCAGCTCCCAGTAGCCAGCACACTGCAGCTGAATTCAGGGACCCCAGCCCTGCTGCAGGCTCTTGTCGGGGTCGGGGGGAGTGCAGGCAGGCATGGCACAACACAGGCACAGGCCTCCCTGCCCTGTCTCTGCGGCAGCACCAGCTCTATGGTGCCTCAGGGGGACTCTTCTCAGGGCCCCCCTTCCGCTTATACCCCCACCGCTATCCTGCCTTTAAATCCGGGGGGGGGTCCGGTTCAGATCCGGCCCCCTCCCCGACTTCCGCGCCGGCCTGGAGCCCCTTTGGGCATCAGGCATCTAATTTAGACCGCGGCTTCGACTAGGCCGAAGCCGCCACCTCCTCTCCGCCCCCCGGATGACAAATATGACACTCTACAGTGTCATAGAGGGGGCGGATCCAGACTGAAAGGGCGCGATTTCACACAGCAACTGCTGCCCTTCTTCCTTAAAATTTACTCCGGCGGCCATTATCTGCTGCAGGATAAAGAATTAACCCTGCAGCTACCGGTCGGCAGATACAGACCAGGCCTGCCAGTCTCCGGGGAGGCACAGGACTGTGGATCTTCGGCGCTGGACCTAGGGGCACACTGGTGGGGTAAGATCACAGCTGGAGTTCCTCCTCGGCTGTGAATCCATTATTTCTTATACGCTCCTCTACATAGTAGGGCCCTACCCCTGTGCACTATGCCGGACTCAAGGTCCAAGAGAACCAGGCAGGACTGCTATTATGCACTCTGTACAGCCTGCAGTAATACTCTCCCCAGTGGTAGCACGTACCCGCACTACCAGGATTGCATCCAGACTACTGTGCCAGAGCCCCAAGAAGCCCCTGCTAATGCTTCGGGTCTAATGCCACGCAGGAATGGGTGACTCAGATGTCGCAATCTATGACGCAGTCTATAGATAGCCCAACCCCCACATTGCTTCAGGCTCTGGAGTGTCATGCCTCGGCTATGAACGCTACCTAGCAAAGGGGGCTACCCAGCAAAGGGAGAGCTCGACTCAGGGACATGCGACCCGGGCACATCCACGTCTAGGTCAGGACGCAAGCGGACCCACAGGTCATGTTCATCTGCGTCATCCCATAACACACGGTCATCCCCTTCTAGAGAGAGACACCGTAATTCCAGGTCATTTAGACCGTCCCCTACCAGGGACAGACAATGCAGATCTCTGCAGCGATCCCCGACCAGAGAAAGCCTCCGCCCCGGTTCATCCAGCAGGAGACACCTTAGCGATACACAGGATTCTGAAGACATCTGTGATTCCGACTCTGACAAGGAAACTGAAGGGTCGCTGATCTCAATCCCCCCTAGCAATACAGCGCTAGTTGAGGACGTAATCTCGCCCATCCATCCAACATTTCCTTCGAAGGAGCTCTGAAGCCGCCTAAGATCTCTTTGACCACCCACAGTTTAAATCAATCATTAAATCGCAAATATCTGGAGGCGCGGTACCCCTTCCCACAGGAGGTCACCAAGGAATGGACAGATCCACCCAAAGTGGATCCCCCAGTCTCTAGGCTAGCACCACAGTCACCCCTTTCACTGCCAGATAGCTCAACCCTCAGGGATGAAGCAGACCGGCAGATGGAACGCAAGGCTCGTTCAATTTTCAAGGCCGCAGGGGCCTCCCTGGCTCCCGCGTTCGCTTCAGTTTGGGGCTGCCAAGGTCTCCTGGCTTGGCCCCAAAAATTTACAAGCTGGCCTCCAAGCATTTGCTCCTGAGCTGTCGGACCAAACGGTTCAAATAGCAGTTGTAGCAAATTATATGCTTCATGCAACTCTGGATTCAGCAAGGGGTGCAGCAGGGATAGCATCAAGCGCCATCACGATTTGGCGTATCCTCTGGCTGCGGGAATGGAAAGCAGACGCAGCCTCAAGGAAGTCCCTCACGCACCTCCCGTACCTCAGTGGTCGACTTTTTGGCGAACAGTTGGACATGATGATATTCAACGCCACCAGGGGTATGAGTACCTCTCTCCCCCAACTGAAACCCAAACGCACTTACAGGAAGCGTAACCAAACTCGATTCCGATCCTTTCGGAACTCTTCGGGGTGGTCCGTCTCGCGTCCAGCACATAATAGCAACCGCACCCCACGCAAGGACAACTCGCGGTTGACGCAAAAGTCGGACAAGACCTGGCAGTCAAAAGCATGCCAGTCAAAGTCCAAAGGAGAAAAATCTCAGGGCGGCCGACTTTTTCTCTTTCATCAAGTCTGGCTGGCTGTTACAGAAGACAGGTGGGTCAGGGAACTAGTGTCTTCGGGATACAAGATGGAGTTCACTTCCAATCCAAGGGTTCTGCTCCAATCTATTCGTAGTCCCTAAGAAAGGAGGCGGCGTACGGCCCATACTGGACCTAAAACCCATCATTGCGTCCATGGAGAAGGGAGAATTTCTCGCCTCCATAGACATACAAGACGCATACCTGCATATACCAATTGCTCCCGCCCATCAGAGATTTCTCAGGTTCGCAATCGACCAGGACCACTACCAGTTAGTGGTTCTCCCGTTCGGACTCGCCACAGCTCCCAGAGGGTTTACCAAAGCCATGGCAGCCACCATGGACGTCCTGCACTCCAGAAGCATAGTGTTAGAACCTTGCTGTTAGGTTTTTTTTCCTTTGCTGGTCACATGACCTTGTTGGCCTATTTAGTCCTGCTCCGCCCTTCTGGCTTTGCTGGACTTCTTTGTATATCTACTTTCTAGCTAGCCTGTGCTCTGTATCTAACTCTGTTAGTTTGCTTGGTCTACGGACCTCTATGTTCTATCTATTTTGTTTGTTCTTCTGTCTGCTACTATTTCTGTTAGGAGGTGTCCCATATTCCTCCCAGTCCTTAGTACTTGTAGGGATTCCCTCCCCACATCTATAGGTCTTCGTACAGACTAGATTAGGACTTTAGCAGGTCTGATCGCAGGATCAGGTTCCCTGTTACATCGTAGGGATTCAGCTGAGTCTCATAGTAGGGACAGATCTCCTCTCTTTCCTTAGCTTTGGTAGCAGAACATAACAGTAAGTCCAGCCAGCAAATTCTCTAAGGAAAGATTTTTCTGTTCCATCATGGTGTCGGTTCAGGATTTGGCTCATCGCCTGCAGGGACTCTCTCTGGAGGTGACCGAGCTCCGTCAGCACGTGAGTAACTGTCCTGGAGCACATTTCTTGGAGCCTAAGGTATGTTTGCCGGATTTGTTTTTTGGTGAACACCGAGAATTTTTTTCATTTAAAAATGCTTGCTTATTGTATTTTCGTTTGAGACCTAAGTCCTCTGGGGATGAATCCCAGCGCGTAGGGTTCATAATGTCACTTTTGCGCAAAGAGCCTCAGGAGTGGGCCTTTTCTTTGCAACCTAGTGATTCATGCTTCAGATCAGTGGATAGTTTTTTTTCTGCTTTGGGACTATTATATGATGATCCTGACCGTGTCGCATCAGCTGAGACTGAGTTGAGACGTCTAAAACAAGGATCGGGTAATGTGGAAAAATATTGTACACATTTTCGTCGTTGGTCCACTCAAACAGGGTGGAACGATTCTGCTCTGAAAAGTCTATTTCTTGCTGGGCTCAGTGAAAGGGTTAAAGACCTGCTAATTGCTTATCCTACACCTGAAGATTTGCAACAGGCTATGCAATTAGCTATACGGGTGGATAGAAGACTGCGTGCTAGGGTTAATGAGAGCAAATCCTCTGCTATGTCAGTTTCTGGTTATGATAATGTGTGTACTAACAGTGGTGAACCGATGGAGATTGGATCGGTGGCACCTCGCTCTCAAGAAAAAGACCGTCGTTTTTCGCAAGGCTTGTGTTTCTACTGCGGAAAATCTGGTCATTTGATTAAAGGCTGTGAGCTTCGTATGAAGAAAGAAAAAAAAAATGGTCAGTCACGCCCGTATTGCCTGTTTAAATTCCAAGGGTATATTTTTAGCTGCTTCCACGATTGCTCAGGAAAAATTAATGGAATTTCGGGTGTTTGTTGATTGCGGGTCTACACTGAATGTAATTGATGGGGGATTCGTGGAAAAACTCAATTTAAAACCTGAACCTTTATCATCCCCCATTGCTGTGGTTTCTGTGGATGGTTCCCCTTTGAAGAATATTACTCTCAAGGTCAGTGAATTTCCTCTCACTATTAATGGTGTTCACCATGAGAAATTGGATTTGGTAGTGTTGAATAACTTGCCTTCTCCAGTAATATTGGGTTTGCCCTGGTTAAAATTTCACAATCCTGTACTGGAT
Source organism: Phyllobates terribilis (assembly GCF_046119375.1). NCBI lineage: Eukaryota > Metazoa > Chordata > Amphibia > Anura > Dendrobatidae > Phyllobates > Phyllobates terribilis. The sequence continues at coordinate 157,909,835 of NW_027362768.1, read as the reverse complement.
TGGTCTACCAGTGAAATTAAATCCTGGAGCCATAAATGTTATGACAAGTGTTGTAACGGGCGTATTGCAGCTTTGGATAGGGGAGAATTGCCTGTTCCTATTCAGGATTTTTGGAGAGTTTTTTCTGAGAAGGAATCGCAGGTTTTGCCTCCCCATAGAGACTATGATTGTTCTATTGAATTTGTCCCTGGAGCGACTCTTCCTAAGAGTCGTTTATTTAACCTTACTATTCCTGAGAGGAAGGCTTTGGAGGAATACATACAGACAAGCTTGGCCGCCGGTCACATTAGGCCCTCTAAGTCTCCTGTGGCGGTTGGATTTTTTTTTGTAAAAAAAAAGGACGGCGGTTTACGTCCTTGTCTGGATTTTCGTGAGATTAACAAAATTACGGTACGCAATCCTTACCCACTGCCATTGATTCCTGATCTGTTTAACCAGTTATTGGGGGCCAAGTGGTTCTCTAAAATTGACCTTAAGGGGGCATACAATCTGTTGCGCATGAAGGAGGGTGATGAATGGAAGACTGCTTTTAACACTCCTGTGGGTCATTTTGAGAATCTGGTTATGCCTTTTGGTCTCACTAATGCTCCTGCATTTTTTCAGAATCTGATTAATGACATCCTTAGACCTTTGATCGGTAAAAATGTGGTTGTGTATTTGGATGACATTTTGATTTATTCGCCAGATCTGGAGTCTCATTGGCGGAGCGTGCGTGAGGTATTACAGTTATTAATGGACAATTCGCTTTTTGCTAAGCTGGAGAAATGTGAGTTCGCTGTACAGAGAATTAGTTTTTTGGGCTACATTATCTCCAGCAAAGGTTTTGAGATGGATCCGGTTAAGGTTCAGGCTGTGCAGGAATGGCCTAGGCCTATTGGTTTGAAATCGATACAGAGGTTTTTGGGTTTCGCCAATTACTATAGAAAGTTCATAAAAAATTTTTCTAGTATTGTCAAACCTCTGACTGATCTCACCAGGAAAGGTGCTGATGCGGTTCAGTGGTCTTCTGAGGCCATTGAAGCTTTTGTGTATCTCAAGGAGAGGTTCACCTCTGCTCCCATCCTTATGCAGCCTGATGTTACTAGGCCGTTTTTGGTTGAGGTTGATGCTTCCTCTGTGGGGGTTGGCGCAGTATTGTCTCAGGATAACGGGGATGGATTACATCCCTGTGCCTTTTTTTCAAAAAAATTTTCGGAGACTGAATTGAATTACGATATTGGTAATCGGGAATTATTGGCTATTAAACTCGCATTTGAACACTGGCGCCACTTCTTGGAAGGTGCGGAATTTCCCGTTCAGGTTCTTACGGATCATAAAAATCTGATATATCTTGATGCTGCCAAGCGCCTGAATGCCCGTCAGGCTAGGTGGGCACTGTTTTTCTCGCGGTTTAATTTCTCCGTTACTTACATCCCTGGTACTAAGAATGTTAAGGCGGATGCCTTGTCTCGCAGTTTTTCTCCCATAGTCGGTGCTGAGAAAGAGGAAAACATTTTACAAGAAGGTGTTGTGATAGCTGCTTTAGACTCCGTTTTGGAAGATGAGATTCTTAAAGCTCAGGAGAATGCCCCATCTAACACTCCTCATGGGAGGTTGTTTGTGCCTGAGACCTTTAGGAGAGATTTGTTTGTTGAGTGTCACGAATCTCGGTTGGCAGGTCATCCCGGAATCTCTGAGACCAAGAGACTGGTGGGTCGCAGTTTTTGGTGGCCTGGATGGCAGAAGGAAGTCATTAAGTGGGTGCGCCAATGTACTATATGTGCTAGATCTAAGTCCTCACATACTCCTGCTGCGGGGTTGCTTTGTCCTTTGGAGGTCCCCAGTGCTCCTTGGACACATTTGGCTATGGACTTTATAACTGACCTTCCCCCCTCTGAGGGTTTTACTGTCATCTGGGTGGTCGTGGACCGTTTTAGCAAGATGTGTCACTTGGTTCCCTTCGTCAAACTGCCCTGCGCTAAAACTCTCGCTAAGGCCTTTGTCAAGGAAATTGTCAGACTTCATGGCGTTCCTACTGACATTGTTTCTGATAGGGGTCCTCAGTTCGTGGCTCGTTTTTGGCGTGCCTTTTGTGACAGGTTGGGAATTCATTTGTCGTTTTCGTCCGGATATCATCCTGAATCTAATGGCCAGACAGAAAGGAAAAACCAGGATGTTGAGCAGTTCTTGCGTTGTTTTGTGGCAGACAATCAAGAGGGGTGGTCTGAGTTTCTGCCACTTGCCGAATTTGCTCTGAACAATCATACATCTTCTTCTGCTGGTTGTTCGCCTTTTTTTTGTTGTTCTGGGAGACATCCGTCGTTTGGGTCGTTCTCCAAGTTGGGATCTGCCGTGCCTGAGGAGGAGAATTTTTCCGGTGATTTGGAAAGAGTTTGGACGGATGTGCGTGGTAATCTTCAGGAGGCCAACAGAAAATCTAAAGACTACTTTGATAGGAAACGACAGGAGGTTTTGTTCGCTGTTGGTGACATGGTTTGGTTGTCCTCTAGGAATCTGCGGTTGAGGATTCCTTCTAAGAAATTGGGTCCCAAGTTTGTAGGGCCCTTTAAGGTGCTTCAGGTTGTCAACCAATCTGCTGTTAGGTTGGAGGTTCCTACCTCCTGGAGAATTAATCCGGTCTTTCATGTCTCTCTGTTAAAAAAAGCTGTTGTGTCGGATGGTGACGCCTCTGCCTCTGTTCCTCCGGTGGTGGAGGACGGGGAATATGAAATTTCTCGCATCCTTGACTCTAGACGGTATAGAGGTAGTTTGCAGTATCTTGTGGCCTGGAAAGGTTTCGGACCCGAGGATAACTCTTGGGTGAGGTCAGATGATGTTTCCGCGTCCAGACTTATCAGAGCGTTTCACAGGAGATTTCCTGATAAGCCTGGTCCTAGGGGATCCGGAGGATCCTCTTAGAAGGGGGGGTACTGTTAGAACCTTGCTGTTAGTTTTTTTTTCCTTTGCTGGTCACATGACCTTGTTGGCCTATTTAGTCCTGCTCCGCCCTTCTGGCTTTGCTGGACTTCTTTGTATATCTACTTTCTAGCTAGCCTGTGCTCTGTATCTAACTCTGTTAGTTTGCTTGGTCTACGGACCTCTATGTTCTATCTATTTTGTTTGTTCTTCTGTCTGCTACTATTTCTGTTAGGAGGTGTCCCATATTCCTCCCAGTCCTTAGTACTTGTAGGGATTCCCTCCCCACATCTATAGGTCTTCGTACAGACTAGATTAGGACTTTAGCAGGTCTGATCGCAGGATCAGGTTCCCTGTTACATCGTAGGGATTCAGCTGAGTCTCATAGTAGGGACAGATCTCCTCTCTTTCCTTAGCTTTGGTAGCAGAACATAACACATAGTAGTCGTTCCATACCTGGACGATCTCTTTATCAAGGCTCCTACTTTCAAGGACTGCGACCTCAGCGTCTCAATCACAACCGACTCTCTGAGTCGCCTGGGCTGGTTAGTCAACCTACAAAAGTCATCACCAACCCCGAGTCAGTCTCTGACCTTCCTGGGAATGCTATTCAACCAACAAATCCCCTCGATCTCTCCGGTCTGCCATGAGAGTCCTCGACAGGATGATGGCGGCAAGAGAAGCGGTCCCATTTGCCCAGCTTCACCTCAGGCCTCTCCAACTAGCCATCCTCAAGTCATGGGACAGGAACCCCTTTGTCTCTCGACAGGGAGTTCCAGCTGACGTCGTCAACCAGGAGGACCCTGCACTGGTGCCTCAAGCCAGCGTCACTAACAAAGGGGAAATCCTTTCTCACGGGTCAATGGAAGGTTCTGACCACCGACGCGAGCCTGACTGGTTGGGGTGCGGTGCACTTACACCACGGAGCACAGGGCAAGTGGTCCCCAGGAAGCGACCATGCCCATCAACATCTTGGAATTTCGTGCCATCCTCCTGGCGTTGAGAGCCTTCCATCACTTACTGGCAGCCTCTCACATCAGAGTACAGTCAGACAATGCCACCATATGTGAATCACCATGGGGGGACCCGCAGTGCCCAGGCGATGCGAGAAGTGACACACATTCTCAACTGGGCGGAAGACACAGGTTCGGTTCTCTCTGCGGTCCACATTCCGGGTGTGGACAACTAGGAAGCTGACTTCCTCAGCCAGCAAGCAATGGACTCAGGAGAGCGGTCTCTCCATCCCGAAGTTTTTCGCCAGATCTGCCATCGCTAGGGGACTCCGGACGTGGACCTAATGGCATCCCACTTCAATGCCAAGGTCTCCAACTTCATGGCCATAACACACGACCCGAGGGCGCTAGGAGCGGACGCCCTGGTTCAGGAATGGACCCAGTTCCAGCTCCTGTACATTTTTTCCACCTCTCCCCCTGATATCCAGAGTGGTGAGGAAGATCAAGCAAGAGGGAGTTCCAACCACCTAATCGCACCGGACTGGCCCAGACATACATGGTACGCTGACATTGTTCAGCTCACAGCAGACATCCCCTGACGTCTCCCCGACCGCCCGGATCTTCTGTGACGGTGTGGCCATTGAGACCTACGTTCTAACCCAGTCAGGGTTCTCACCGGACGTCATTGCAACCATGATCAGGGCACGGAAGCCAACCTCTGCTAAGATTTATTACCGTACCTGGAAAGCCTTCTTTACCTGGTGCGAATCTCGTGGCCAGACCCCATTCCCTTATTGCCTCCCCAGGGTACTTGAGTTTTTCCAATCGGGTCTGGAGGCCAGACTGTCCCTGGCCTCCCTTAAGAGCCAGGTGTCAGCTGTCTCAGTGCTTTTTCAGAAGTGCATTCCTAACAAGCCGCAAGTAAGGACATTTCTTCAGGGGGTTTCCCGATTGGTTCCCCACTACAGACGACCGCTAAAAACGTGGGACCTCAACCTGGTACTGACAACATTGCAGGAAACATCTTTGAACCCCTTAGTGAAGTCCCACTCCACCTTCTATCCCAGAAAGTGGTTTTCCTGGTGGCAATAACCTCGCTACGCAGGCTGTCTGAACTCACAGCACTCTCCTGCAGGCAGCCCTTCCTGTTTTTTTACCAGGACAAGGTAGTTCTCCGTACAGTCCCATCCTTTCTTCTGAAGGTTGTGTCCAACTTCCACCTCAATGAGGAAATTTCACTACCATCCCTCTGTCCGGTCCCGGTTCATAGAATGGAGAAGGCTCTGCATACGCTTGACCTTGTCAGGGCATTACGTATCTATGTGTCTAGGACTGCGCCCTTCCGGAAGTCTAATTCTCTTTTCCTTCTACTGGAAGGCGGCCGCAAGGGTCTGCCAGCTTCCAAAGCTACCCTTGCCAGGTGGATCAAATCCACCATACAAGAGGACTACCGCCTCAAAAATTCTCCTCTTCCAGCAGGTATTACGGCACACTCTACACGTGCGGTAGGGGCCTCCTGGGCCATTCGGCACCAGGCTTCGGCACAACAAGTGTGTAAGGCAGCCACCTGGACAAGTCTACACACGTTTACCAAACACTACAGGGTTCATACCCAGTCCTCAGCAGACGCTAGCCTGGGTAGACGTGTTCTGCAGGCGGCGGTGCTCCAGTTCTAGGGGCCTCTCTACACAATATTCGTCCATTGCTTCCCACCTGTAGCGCCGGCGTCCCTGCCCTCTGCTAGGCAGGGACGCTGTTCCCCTCACCTCTCTGCTCCGTGCCCGGCGTCCTCCTCCCGCTCTGCTGGCAGCGCGCGCTCCTTCCCGGCCACTGTGCTTAGGGCGCGCGCGCTCTCCCTCCCTCTTAAAGGGGCCGCGCGCGCCGTCCTAAGGAGTCCCCGGCCAATGGCCGGAGGACTTCACCATATATAAGGCACCTCCTCCAAAATGGAGGTGCCCGAGCAATGTTGTTGCACTGTTCACTACTCTGCTTCAGCCCTCAGGTCCCGTTGCCAGTTACCTGCCAGATACCTGCCAGATTCCTGCCAGCTTGCTGTCTTATTCCTGCCTGATATTCTGCTAGCCTGAGGTCCGACGGTCTGCCTTACAACTCCTGTCAGTCTGTCTAAGGACCAGCTTGTCCGCTCACCTGGGAGCGCACATCAGCTACCTGCCTGCTTGCCTGAGGTCCGACGGTCTGCCTTCCAACTCCTGTCAGTCTGTCTATGGACCAGCTTGCCCGCTCACCTGGGAGCGCACATCTGCTACCTGCCTGCTAGCCTACCTGGAGGCTCCGCCGTCACGTGCTGTGACCACCTGCCTGTCCAGTGACTCCTGCCCGCTCACCTGGGAGCGCTCATCTGCTGCCTGTCTGCTAGCCTACCTGGAGGCTCTGCCGTCACGTGCTGTGACCACCCGCCTGTCCAGAGACTTCTGCCCGCTCACCTGGGAGCACTCATCTGCCGCCTGTCTGTTGGTCTTCCTGGAGGCTCCGCCGTCACATGCTGTGACCACCCGTTTATCCAGAGACTCTCGCCTGCTCACCTGGGAGCTCACGTCTACCATCAGCAGCCACAGGTCGTACCAACCCTTTACCCAGAGACTGCCCCGGTCATTTGCCGTGACCATCTGCCCGTTCATCCAGAGACTGCCCCGGTCACTTGCCGTGATCTCCTGCCCGTTCTTCCAGAGACTGTCCCGGTCACCTGCTGTGACTGCCTGCCTGGTCGCCACCCGCTCCCTTACAAGGACCGCCCCCTTGTATAGTAGCTCAGAGGTTCCGCCTCCCAGACCCGTTACAGTTTGCTCGGGCCATGGAACCCGGTGGCACCCAAGCTCCCTCTCTCTCGGACCTGTGTCATGAACTGTCCCGTCAGAGGTCCCAACAGGAGTCCATCCTGGGTCACCTGCGGAATGTCAATTCTCGCCTGGACACTCTGACTGCTCCGCCAGCAACCTCCGCCAGTGCCATGACTCGCAATCCGGCAGCTCCGCTGCCCACTAATACCATGGTATCCTACCCCGGACCCCGGCTTTCTGCACCTCCTCGCTTCGGAGGCGACTCCGCCCAGGCTCGGGGCTTCATAAATCAGTGCACCCTGCACTTTGAACTCCTGTCCCACCAGTTTAACTCCGACCGGGCCAAAATTGCCTACATCATGTCCCATCTCACCGGGGAGGCCCTGGCCTGGCTAAATCCTCTATGGGAGAGAGGAGACCCCTGGTGTCCGACTTGCCTGCCTTTCTCACGGCTTTCCGGAAAGTCTTCGACGAACCCGGACGGAAGACCTCATCCGCATCATCACTGCTACGCCTCCGTCAGGGAAGTCTCACCGTGGGCCAATATGCCATACGGTTCCGTACCCTTGCCTCGGAGCTGGCCTGGGATAACGACGCTCTGGTATACGTCTTCTGGGAGGGTCTGTCCGGCCGTATTAAAGATGAACTTGCCGGTCGGGACATTCCTACCACTCTCGATGACCTAATAACTCTTGCCACCCGGATTGACCTACGGTTCCAGGAGCGTGCCAAAGAGGTCACCCGTGAGAGGAGGTTTCCACGTCTAACTCCTACTTTTCAGAAACCCGTCACTCCCTCCGTCTCTCCCCAGGTACACTCTCCTGAGCCTATGCAGGTCGACCAGACCAAGATGGTCAAAACCCGTCAGGACTTACGCCGTGCCGAGGGGAGCTGCTTCTACTGTGGCAGTAAGGAGCACCGGATCCGTGCCTGCCCGGAGAGGTCGGGAAACACCTGTGTCTAGGTTCGCTCAGAGAGGTCGACCTAGACAAGAATAAATCCTCTCCATCTCTGCTGCTGTCAGTCTCAATCGTCTGCGGGGAGAACCGTTATTTCGAACTAGCCCAACTTGACTCTGGAGCACCCGGGAATCTTATTTCACAGTCCCTGGTAGAGAAATACCGCATCCCCACCAAACCTCTGGCTGTACCCTTGTCTGTTGCTGCCGTGGATGGGTCTCTTACCACGCCCCATCCAACTCATCACCGAATCCATTACTCTGCAGGTGGGAATGCTGCATTCTGAGAGTATCTCCTTTCATGTTCTGCCTGGACTCTCTCACGCCCTCTTGCTAGGTCTACCTTGGCTCCAGAGACATGCACCCGTGCTTGACTGGCAGACCGGAGAAGTCCTTCGCTGGGGACAGGACTGCCATAAGACTTGTCTGGTTCCCGTCCATCCCGTCCGTCCTTCTCCTACCCCAGCTAATCTACCTGGACTTCCGATTCCTTATTGTCTTATGCTGATGTCTTTAATAAAAAGGAGGCAGAGACACTACCCCCTCATAGACCATACGACTGCCCTATCGACCTGTTACCCGGTACTACTCCTCCCCGTGGGCGTATTTATCCATTATCCGCTGCTGAGACCCGGTCGATGTCCGAATATATTGAGGAGAATCTGGCCAGGGGATTCATCCGGAAATCTACCTCCCTGGCGGGAGCAGGCTTCTTTTTCGTCAAAAAGAAGGACGGCTCTCTCCGTCCCTGTATAGACTATAGAGGCCTTAACCAGATCACGGTGAAGAATAAGTACCCCCTTCCGCTCATTCCGGAGTTATTTGATCGTCTGAGGGGGGCTAGAATCTTCACCAAACTGGACCTCCGTGGGGCGTACAACCTGGTTCGTATCCGTCAGGGGGATGAATGGAAGACGGCATTCAACACCCGGGACGGCCACTATGAATATCTGGTAATGCCCTTTGGTCTCTGTAACGCTCCTGCCGTCTTTCAAGAGTTGGTCAATGACATCTTCCGGGACCTTCTCTACTCCTGCGTAGTGGTGTACCTGGACGACATCTTGGTCTTCTCTCCGGATCTCCAGACTCACCGGAGGGACGTTCGTCAGGTCCTGCTCAGGCTCAGGCAGAATCACCTCTTCGCTAAATACGAGAAGTGCCTCTTTGAGCAGACCTCGCTTCCGTTTTTGGGCTACATTATTTCTCAGACCGGCCTACGAATGGATCCAGAGAAACTGTCTGCCATCGAGAAATGGCCTCGACCGCAGGGGTTGAAGGCCATTCAGTGGTTCCTGGGCTTCGCCAACTACTACCGCCTCTTCATACCACACTTCTCTTCCCGGACTGCCCCAATTTCCGCGCTCACCCGTAAGGGTACTAATCCCAAAGAGTGGCCGCCCGAAGCAGAAGAGGCCTTTCTTTCCTTAAAACAGGCCTTCTCTTCCGCCCCGGTGCTGTATCGCCCGGACGGCAACAAGCAGTTCTTCCTGGAAGTTGACGCCTCCTCCTCTGGAGCCGGAGCGGTACTTACTCAAAAATCATCTTCCGGGAGGATGGTAACTTGCGGCTTCTTCTCGAAACTCTTCTCCTCCTCAGAGTGCAATTATTCCATAGGAGACCGAGAGTTATTGGCCATCAAACTGGCATTGGAGGAGTGGCGTTACCTGCTCGAGGGGGCTCTTCACCCGGTAATAATTTACACTGACCACAAGAACTTGGCTTACCTCCAGCATGCCCAGAGACTTAACCCGCGCCAAGCCCGGTGGTCCTTGTTTTTTGCTCGCTTTGATTTTGTTCTTCATTTTCGCCCGGCTGACAAAAACGTCAAGGCGGACGCCTTGTCTCGATCCTTTCTGGTGTCTGATCTCGAGGAAGATCTGAAACACATCATCGATCCCGCCAGAGTAATGCAGGTGGCTCCCGTGAGTCTAAATCGTCTCCCTCCCGGAAAGACGTTCGTATCAGTACCTGATCGGGAGAAGATCCTTCACTGGGGTCACTCGTCTAAACTGGCTGGCCACGCCGGTCAGAAAAAGACCCTCCAGCTTATTACCCGGCACTACTGGTGGCCTACCCTGCACAAGGACGTAATAGACTTTGTTTCTGCCTGTGTGTCCTGCGCCCGCAACAAGGTTCCGAGACATCTGCCAGCCGGTCGCCTCCTTCCGCTTTCTGTACCTGCTGCCCCCTGGAAGCATATAGCAATGGACTTTATAACTGACCTCCCAGTCTCTGCCGGTTGTACGGTCATTTGGGTGGTCGCTGACCGCTTCTCTAAGATGGCTCATTTCGTTCCCCTGCCAGGCCTCCCGTCTGCACCCGAGCTAGCTAAAGACTTTATTCGTCACATCTTTCGTCTTCATGGCCTGCCCCTCCACATCGTGTCGGATCGTGGGGTACAGTTCACCTCACGCTTCTGGAGAGCCACTTGTAAACTGCTAGACGTCACCCTGGACTTCTCTTCCGCTTACCACCCACAGTCCAATGGTCAAGTGGAGCGGATCAATCAGAACCTGACCAGTTACCTCCGGCACTTCGTTAATGCTCATCATTCAGACTGGGTGGATCTCCTACCATGGGCCGAGTTCTCTTATAACAATCACGAGAGCGAATCCTCCTCCAAATCCCCGTTTTTTGTAGTCTTCGGTCAGCATCCTCGGATTCCTTTTCCTGTCTCCACCTCTGTGGACAACCCGGCTGCGGAATCTCTCGTTAGCAAATTTTCCTCCATTTGGGAGAGTACCCGATCCGCACTCCTTCAGTCGTCCGAACGGATGAAAAGACACGCTGACAAAAAACGCCTGGATCCTCCACAATTTCGTCCTGGAGATAAAGTCTGGCTCTCATCTAAATATGTCCGACTCAAGATACCTTCTTACAAGTTAGGGCCTCGGTTCATCGGCCCTCTGGAGGTCATCAGTCAGATCAACCCGGTGGCCTATAAATTGAAACTCCCGGCCAACTTACGGATCCCTAACTCCTTCCATGTATCTCTCCTCAAACCTGTGGTACTTAACTCTTTTTCCAAGTCTACAGGTACGCCTCCTGCTCCGGTTTCTGCTGAGGACGAGTTTGAGGTAGAGAACATTCTTGCCACCAAAAGGGTAAGAGGAAAGACCTTTTTTCTAGTAGATTGGAAGGGGTTTGGTCCTGAGGAGAGAACGTGGGAGCCCCGGGAGAACATCCATGCCCCTCTTATCCTTGCTAAATTTCTGTCTGGCCTAAAAAAGGGGGGGCCTAAAGGGGGGGGTACTGTAGCGCCGGCGTCCCTGCCCTCTGCTAGGCAGGGACGCTGTTCCCCTCACCTCTCTGCTCCGTGCCCGGCGTCCTCCTCCCGCTCTGCTGGCAGCGCGCGCTCCTTCCCGGCCACTGTGCTTAGGGCGCGCGCGCGCGCTCTCCCTCCCTCTTAAAGGGGCCGCGCGCGCCGTCCTAAGGAGTCCCCGGCCAATGGCCGGAGGACTTCACCATATATAAGGCACCTCCTCCAAAATGGAGGTGCCCGAGCAATGTTGTTGCACTGTTCACTACTCTGCTTCAGCCCTCAGGTCCCGTTGCCAGTTACCTGCCAGATTCCTGCCAGCTTGCTGTCTTATTCCTGCCTGATATTCTGCTAGCCTGAGGTCCGACGGTCTGCCTTACAACTCCTGTCAGTCTGTCTAAGGACCAGCTTGCCCGCTCACCTGGGAGCGCACATCAGCTACCTGCCTGCTTGCCTGAGGTCCGACGGTCTGCCTTCCAACTCCTGTCAGTCTGTCTATGGACCAGCTTGCCCGCTCACCTGGGAGCGCACATCTGCTACCTGCCTGCTAGCCTACCTGGAGGCTCCGCCATCACGTGCTGTGACCACCTGCCTGTCCAGTGACTCCTGCCCGCTCACCTGGGAGCGCTCATCTGCTGCCTGTCTGTTAGCCTACCTGGAGGCTCTGCCGTCACGTGCTGTGACCACCCGCCTGTCCAGAGACTTCTGCCCGCTCACCTGGGAGCGCTCATCTGCCGCCTGTCTGTTGGTCTTCCTGGAGGCTCCGCCGTCACATGCTGTGACCACCCGTTTATCCAGAGACTCTCGCCTGCTCACCTGGGAGCTCACGTCTACCATCAGCCGCCACAGGTCGTACCAACCCTTTACCCAGAGACTGCCCCGGTCATTTGCCGTGACCATCTGCCCGTTCATCCAGAGACTGCCCCGGTCACTTGCCGTGACCTCCTGCCCGTTCTTCCAGAGACTGTCCCGGTCACCTGCTGTGACTGCCTGCCTGGTCGCCACCCGCTCCCTTACAAGGACCGCCCCCTTGTATAGTAGCTCAGAGGTTCCGCCTCCCAGACCCGTTACACCACCCAGGGACTGCTTTGGGACGTCCCATGGTCCTATGTCCCCCAATGAGGCGACAGAGTAAAGGAGATTTTTGTGTACTCACCGTAAAATCTCTTTCTCTTAGCCTCTTATTGGGGGACACAGCTCCCACCCTGTTGCCCGTTCCGGGCCGTTGTTATGTTGAGTTCTCATATTGTTTTGTTTGAGCTCATACATAGTTGCCTTCTTATAGGCATGGTTATGTTATCCATGTTACGTTCCTCCTAATGCTTTGGCACAAAACTGGAGAAGGCTGATGCCGTCCAGGGGTGTATACTGCAGAGGAGGAGCCACTGTTAATCTTTTTCAGATTATGCATAGTGTCGCCTCCTAGTGGACAGCAGCATAACACCCATGGTCCTGTGTCCCCCCAATTAGAGGCTAAGAGAAAGAGATTTTACGGTGAGTACACAAAAATCTCCTTTTCCCCCTCATTTACTTCCCTGGCTGGAAACTTAATGCAACATTTTTTCCCCAGCCATGTAATTAATTGCAGACTTTCGGACGGACAGGCGTTGACGACATACCAGCGCTTTCCTGGGATTTGTGAAATCTCCTGCACTTGTGGATTATGCTTTCCTTGCAGATTTGAAGCATTAATGCTTTTTTTATATCTGCATCTTGTTAATTCTTTAAGAATTTTTTGCAGCGTTTTTCATCTATTCAAGTGAATGTGAGAAAAATGCAAGAAAAAAAGCTTCACAAACATGTGTATTTTACTGGTTTTTGCTGCAGAAGAATCTGCTGCAAATATTCAATGTGTGCACATAGCCTTATACTCCAGAGCTGCATTCATGATTCTGTTGGTTCATACTGTAAACGGTCAACAAGCCGAGCTGCTGTGATGCAGTGATAGCTGTTTCCACATTAGATTGTTATACATCACCTGGTGTAAATAGGCATCACTGTTAATGGAAATTACAATTCTGGGGCATGCTGGGAGATTTCAGCTCTGAAAGCTACAGAATTGTGAATCCAGCACTATAACTTTACATTAGTGTAAGAGAAATAATAATAAACTATACATACAAAGTGACCAGACTTTTCATTTACGTGCATTGAAGGTAATATCTGCCTTTTAACACCATCTCATTTGAAGGTTTAACATTTTTAATTTCTACAAAAACTTTATATGAATCGGTGCTCTTATTTTTGTGTATAACTTCTAGTGCCCTGCAATTATATGACAGCATTGTGATTGTCTGCTACCCCCACTAGGGGGAGCTTCTGTGCTCACTGTATACTGACTTTTTGTTGAGTTCAATGTATATACAGTATTATCTGATCTCTTGAGCTCCCTCTAGTGGTGGCTTTAGGTAGACAGATTGTATAACAACAGCTGTGCTTGGTTTGGAGCTTCATCTTATATAAGGAAATCAATTGAATTTTGCAGTTTTGTACTTCTAACAATCATTTGCTGTTATTTCTTTCTATTTTAAGTCTTCAATTCCAAAGATTGAGACAGGAGGAGAGTTCAGCCCCATCAAAATCAGCCTTAGAGATGAGCATCATCACTGCAGGACGGCAGGTAAGACCAGCTCTGTGCTCTCTCAGGTGGATCCCACCTCGATGGATGGCCGGGCACATGATGTGACTCGAGTACTCCATGATTTATGAGTGACGCAGTCTCTGAGCAGAATACTTGGGAAATATCATATAGTCCAGGGCAGGATCTGTGGAAACTACTGCCATGTTTTGTAAGGAGAGAACATGCCACTAATAGTCACAATACAATCCAAATAAGTGCCACATTGTGCCAAATATAATAATACCGCCATACAGTGGAAAATATGATAATGCTGCCATACTGTGCAAATATGATACCACCAGTGTCAAATATAATATGACACCATACAGTGCCAAATATGATACCACCATACTATGCCAAATATAACAATGCCACCATACAGTGCGAAATATAATAATACTACCATAGTGTGCCAAATATAATAATACAACCATACAGTGCGAAATATAATAATTCCGCCAGTGTCAAATGTAATAATTCCATCAAACAGTGCCAAGTATAATACCACTATACAATGCCAAATATATTAATACTGCCATACAGTGTCAAATATAATGAAGCTTCCATACAGTGCCAAATGTAATAATACCGCCATACTGTTCCAAATGTAATAATACCGCCATACTGTGCTAAACAGTACAAGCCATTGTGTAAGGACTGTTGTCAGTAGATACGTTCTCTCCTATCCATCTTTATGTAGGATGAGCATCCGCAGTTCCTCCTTTACTTTCCCTATAAGACATCTAAGATGTTAGAATGACGCTACAGATATGTGACTCCGCACAGGGAGAAGATTGCTGTGTTTTCTGGATGCCATGTTGGCATATGAGCAAGCAGGGACATTACATTTTGTATTGCAAAGTGGGTGGTAATAATACCCCTTTAAATTGCAGTGCCCCAGTCCAGTTGCCCCTTCTGCCCATTGTATCGTCCATTCCTGAGTTTACTGTAGTATAGGTCACTGTTTTATCACCCTAGCTTATATATGCTGGGAGGTTACATTTTGTGGCCCTATTATTGGGGCCCACAGACAGCGAGGCCTCTGCCCCCACAGCCGGCTCCTGTTCCTGCAGTCCTGCGTTGTATCCCCGGACCGCGCTCCTTTGAGGACAATGGGGTCTACACTTCCCGGGGGTGATGCGGAAGCCTCAGGCTTGTTTTACAGCCAGACTCGGGCATTCCAGAGCCGCGGCCAACGTTTCCCCGGCACACGCCATTCTCCTCCTGAGTCTAATTCCGTCACGTTGTCATTCAGCGCCAAAACCTCAGGATATCACATACAGGAACTCACAGCTTCTTCATGTGACACTGATCCATTCTGCCGCCTTTAATAGCAGGATGCTGGCCGTTCTCGCAGGAACCACCGTTCCTTAGATTTGTGATAATACATCCACGGTGAAAAAGATAAAGGATGAGGAAAGGATCTATTCTGGGCAAGCAGTGGCCTGGTCAGAAAACGACATTCCTTCATAGATAATCAAGCATGGAGGACATCCCTAAGCAGGACGTCAGTGGGACTGATGGAAATAGCCGAGCGATGTACTCTTCCTTCTCCACTAGTCCCATAGGCAATGAATGGAGCGGAGGTTGGCATGTGCACCTCCCTGTATTCTGGACAGGGCTCTGCACGGGATCCCTGATGTCAGGTATCTCCATAGGATAGGGCGACCCCCACTGATCAAACAGTGACGGCCGCTCCTAAAGACAGGACATCCATTGTCTTGGAGGATTCAGTGTGATATGTTCTTAAGAAAGGCTTAAGGTGAGGAAGATCTATAGTCAGCAATGGTGATCACCCAGGACCATTGCTGCCACCACCAGCGCCCCATACTCTGCCGGTGAGGTGGTCTCTTGAACATAATGATTCCTGGCTGTATGGGTCTGACAGATCGCTCTGGGCTTACACAGCCATATATATTCATAGCACATCTGTAATATTACTTATTCTCTTCTTTCTCTCCATCGTGTGTAGATAAACTACAGACTCCGATCAAAGAGGAGAAATCCGAGGGATCCATTCATTACAGCAGTTTAAGAGCGACCTCTGCCAAGAACAACAAAATTCTGGAGGACGTCAACACCAGTTATTTTGCCGGAACTGAAGTGAGTTCTTCCATCTCTGAGATACAGACGGTAGCGCTTGGTAAATGTCAGCAAATGTTATGATACTGGCCTAGTACTGCTGGAAACCAGTGGCCGAAGGCACACAAGCAGCAAAAGCAAGCATTAGTACAAGTTCTTGTAGTTAGCAAAAAGGAGTTGTAGGAAACAATCCATAGATAGGTGAGAACAATCCAGGTAAGAATGTTCAGGAGCTTGGAGACTGGAAACTAGGCTAACAGCTAGACACAATACTCAAGCAATGAGTGAGAGATCCATGCAGCTTTAAGTAGAACTGAACAGGAAACAAGATGGATCCCACAGGTTCAGAATCTGCCATCTTAGTAAAGGGTAATTGCAGAACACAACAGCAGCCTCCAGTGGTAAGGAGTGGGATTGCAGCACAATTATTAAGGTGAACAATAGCAGCCACTAGTGGTCAAACTGTAGAAGGTCAACTGGAATCCTGACAGCAAATCACACAAAATAAAGAATCCACAGAAGGAGATAATGTACAGGGGCTTTACATCGCCCAGTGACTACACGACAAAATCCTGAAAATATTTGTGGTCAGCAGCACAGTCATCATAGGTAAGATCAATAAATCATAAAAGTGGACAATTATTTATATAGTAGAAAGGGATATACGGATAATTCTGCTGCTGGTCAAGAAGATATCTAATGGAGATGATGGTGTTGAACAAACAGCAGTTTTATTAATTAACGCATTTCAGAGTTGAACAAACTCCTTCATCAGGAGCAAAACACAATGACTGCAATGACTGAAACGCGTTGTTTAATAAAACTGCTCTTTCTTCAACACCATCATCGCCATTGGATATCTTCTTGACCTGCAGCAGAATTATCTGTATATCCCTCTCTACTATTGCATTTACTGCTGGTTTTATTCCGGTATACGGCGCAGCTGATATCTATACCTGCATAGGAGTTGTGCCTGATACAACCCAGCCTGGTGAGTAATACCAGACTATCTACAACGTTTATTGCCCGGGTGATGTCCTATTGTGCGTTTTTTGTCACTTTTCAGCTATACTACAAGTGATATGGTTTTTACACTGATACGATTGTTTCTAAAAGAGCCACATGCCGGGGACCCAAGAGACACACGTGGCCCCTGAGCCACTGGTTGGGGAACTGTGATAACCAGCATTTCAGGGAATATAATACTGATTAATCCCCTCAGATCATTTATAAAGGTGCAGTACACACAAGAGACGAACGTCGGCTGAAGTCACCGGCCGACCATCGAGAGGGGTTTGAACTCTCTCCTAATGGCAGATGTAGGGGGAAGAGGGATCAGGTACAATGGGCTCCAGCATGGCCGAACCTTTGTTCTCATTGGAGATATACCATTGTTTTGTTGAACCCAGCTGTGTATTGAGGGGTCAGAGGAATGGCTGATTGGTGCCAGCCATCTAACAAGTATGGTCATCTTATCTGACATTCACTGGATCTGCACTTTGGGAATGGTAAGAGCGGCCATATGTCTTGTGTATATATTAGTGACAATATAACACGCCATTGTCCACTCTGTCCATCTTACTACAGGACGGGGAGCTGCTGTACACAGACTGGAAGATGGAAAAGGACGGAGACACTGGAAGACTCATCAGTGAGTTGTCTGTATATACACTATGTACATCAGTGGTCCATAGACCCATCCTGGACCCTCCTCCGTTTTCTTCTTCGTTCAACATCCCCATAAACAGCCCCACCTCCTCATCCGCATCCCAGCTTCTATCTTTAACCACTTCTCTCGGCCTCTCACAGCTTTCAACCTCTGAGACACACAAAGATGGAAACACCCTTGATCTGGTCTTTGTCCGGCTTAGTTCAATCCCCCACCTAAATAACTCCCCTCTTCCCCTCTCTGATCATAACATTCTCTCCTTCACGCTCACAAATCCTCGCCCGCCCCAGCACACTCCTACCTATCACACATTCAGAAATCTACAAGCCATTAACCCTCATACACTCACAGACTCCCTTCACTCATCACTGTCCCCAATCTCCTCTTCTTCCTGTCCTAATCTGGTTGTAAACCACTACAATGACACTCTCAGAAGCATGCTGGACCAATTAGCGCCCCTCACCCTCAGAACCTCTAAACACAGAGTAAAACAGCCCTGGCTCACGCCGCAAACCCGATTTCTCCAGCGATGCTCTAGAAGTGCCGAACGGCTATGGAGGAAAACTCGGACATCAGAAAACTTTATCCACTACAAATTTATGTTAAAAACATATAACTCTGCCCTTCACTTCGCCAAACAGACCTACTTCACCACCCTGATCTCCTCACTATCCAACAACCCCAAAAAACTCTTTGATACCTTTCACTCCCTCCTCAGTCCTAAAGCGCAGGCCCCCACCACGGACATTTGTGCTGAGGACCTGGCTTCCTACTTCACAGAGAAAATAGACACCATCCGTCAGGAAATCGGCTCCCAGCCACAAAGTGCCGTGACTCCCATCCCCCCGCACATCCCCTCTGGATCCCTCTCCACATTTGACCCAGTCACAGAAGACGAAGTCTCCAGGCTCCTCTCTTCTTCTCATCCCACCACATGCACCACTGACCCCATCCCCTCACATCTACTCCAGTCTCTTTCTTCAGTCGTCACTACTCACCTAACTAAAATCTTCAACCTCTCCCTCTCTTCGGGTATCTTCCCCTCCTCCTTCAAACACTCCATCATCACTCCATTATTAAAAAAGCCCTCTCTTGACCCTTCCTGCACAAACAACTACAGGCCAGTCTCCAATCTTCCCTTCATCTCTAAACTCTTGGAGCGCCTGGTCTACTCCCGCCTTACCAGCTACCTCTCCACTCACTCTCTTCTAGACCCATCACAGTCCGGCTTCCGCCCTCTACATTCTACAGAAACTGCACTCATCAAAGTAACCAATGACCTTCTGACAGCAAAACGTAATGGTGACCACTCTTTGCTCATTCTTTTTGACCTCTCTGCAGCCTTTGACACCGTTGACCACAACCTCCTACTCTCTATGCTTCACTCAATCGGCATAAAGGACACTGCTCTCTCCTGGTTCTCCTCCTACCTATCTGACCGCTCTTTCAGTGTATCGTTCGCTGGCTCCACTTCTTCCCCTCTTCCTCTCACTATTGGGGTTCCTCAGGGTTCAGTCCTTGGCCCTCTTCTCTTCTCTCTCTACACAGCCCCAATTGGACGGACAATCAGCAAATTTGGTTTGCAGTATCATCTTTATGCTGATGACACACAACTATACACCTCATCCCCTGACCTTACCCCCGCTGTACTACAGAACACCAGTGACTGTCTGGCCGCAGTTTCTAAAATCATGTCCGCTCTCTATCTGAAACTCAACCTCTCAAAAACTGAATTTCTTCTGTTCCCGCTGTCTACTCACCTCTCTAAATCTGACATCTCTCTCTCAATGTGTGGCACCACAATAATGCCGAGCAAGTAGGCGCGTTGCCTGGGCGTTGTGTTTGACACCAATCTCTCCTTCACCCTCCACATACAATCTCTTGCCCGCTCTTGTCGCTTGCACCTGAAGAACATTTCTAGAATCCGCCCCTTTCTCACCTTGGAAACAACAAAAACCCTCACTGTTGCCCTGATCCACTCCCGCCTTGACTACTGTAACTCTCTCTTAATTGGCCTCCCCCTCACTCGACTTTCCCCCCTCCAGTCCATCCTTAATGCTGCAGCCAGGGTCATCTATCTGGCTAATCGTTACTCAGACTCCTTCGCTCTGTGCCAGTCATTGCACTGGCTGCCCATGAATTATAGGATCCAATTTAAATTGCTTGTTCTCACCCACAAAGCTCTCCACAGTGTGGCACCCCCCTACATCTCTTCCCTCATCTCTGTCTATCGGCCTACCCGTTTTCTACGCTCTGCAAGCGACCTTCGACTAACATCCGCACTAATCCGTACCTCCCACTCCCGGCTTCAAGACTTCTCCCGAGCTGCACCTATTCTTTGGAATGCTCTACCCCAAGAAATTAGGATGAACCACAACTTACACAGTTTTAGGCGCTCCCTAAAAACACATCTGTTTAGGGTGGCCTATCACGTTCCCTAATCAAAGTCCTTTTATATTCTCATAGCCCATTCCTTATTTCTCCAAACATAAGTCTCCACCCAACCAAAAAGCACCACAAATACTGGCAGGTGATGAGCTCATGCAGCCTTCATCTATCCCTCATCCCCTCAAGATGGCTGGACTATCCTTGTAAATAAGCCATTGTACTTTGTGTCACCCCCACCTCATTGTAGATTGTAAGCTCTTAGGAGCAGGGTCGTCATTATTTTTGCTGTAATTATTGTATTATCTTTAGCTATGTTACTTATGACTGTTGTACATGAACCTGTGAATTGTTAAGCGCTGCGGAATATGTTGGCGCTATATAAATAAAGATTATTATTATTATTATTATTATTGGGTCTAGAACCTTTGTCATATACTTTTAGTGCAGTTTCAGGATCATAGTCTTTTTATAAGTAAATTCACCATCTGGACATGGCAGCAACATTTTATAAACTGCACAATTATTGGAAGGGCATGTAGCGTCTCCCATAGCATTATCTCCAGTGTATCCACTGACTGTGGATTGAATTTTGGTATTTGCAGGTGCTAAACCCTCGCAGAGACACGGCATCCATGATGGACTGGTCCACACTGTGCAAAGATCTGCATTTCTGAAGGACTTTGCACTCACCGTCGGGGGCTGGAACTTCGCTATCTGGAAGGAAGGAGTCACTGTGAGTATTACTATTCTGGGCAGATGGACCCCCATCACATAATATAAGAGATCAGGGAAGTGCGCTCCTCCCAGAACCTACCCCAGGATCCATAACTAGTGCAGGTCCTGCCCCTATAACTCTCGGGCCCTATAAACCCCCGAAATAAATGTCTCCTTGGTCTCCTGCTGCAGGAAGGGAATAACACAACATTATCATAGTGGACGGAGCTCCTCTCCATAGCAGAATTCTTGTCCAAAATGTATCTGCTGGATAACTGATGGAAATGCAATCAGAGGGGCCGCATTGATTATTAGGGGGTATGTCTGAGTTCTATTATGTGCTGTATTTAGAAAAAATTTTTTTTGCACGCTGCTCTTTTTCTTACATTTTAAAAACCAAGATGGACCCCATACGACCCAACGTGGCCCAGTGCTTCCATTTGCCTCAGTTATGCAGCGGATCCGTTTTGGACATATATTCCATTTATCTGTTCTTAAAAACAGGGCAAAGAAAAGGAAAGTGTAAACGGACGTGTGAACGAGAGCCTGCGGCAGCATCTTGGGTTACATTTAAGTGTTTGATCATTTTTAATTTTTTGGGACGGTGGAATGAACACAAAACAGCAACCCTGACATTTTTTTTCAACAGTGTTGACCATGTATGATAATTTTAGGCCATGACTAATGACATATCTCTCTGAAACACGTAGGACGGCGTGATGAACGGGCTCTGGAATATTAATGAACATAAAATAAAATGGATGTTTGTTATAGACACTGCAATAACTTTTTTCATATTTATATAACATTTTATTTTGTATTTTAATTTTTTTATTGCATCTTTCTCTCGCAGAGCGGACCGATCTTGCAGTCGTGTTGCACTCAGAAGAGGTACACCACAGCCCACTGGTCACTGTCCAGGCCCGGCGTCTTCTTCATCGGCAAGGAAGATGGAAATGTGGATATCTGGGACTTACTGGAGAAGACACATGAGCCGTCTCAGACGCAGAACATATCAGCAGCGGCCATCACCTGCATTAAACCCTGGATCATGTCAGGTAACAGCTGAAATAATACAAAAATGATGATGATATGGCCTTTTCGTGTATGCAGGTGCAGTCAGACCAATGTGTCGCCATGGTTACAGACTACAAGTAAACTATGTGTAGTCTGATCCTGCAGTCATGTGTCACTCTCATCTATCTATTCATCTATCCCCTTTTCTTTCTCATTCACAAACAGAAGGGGGAAGACTTCAGAGGGTAATAAATGAGCGGATCAGACGACACCGGTGACTTCTTTGCAGTCGCAGGTCTGCCGGAGCGGAAGCTGCTTGTACAAATCAGCTCTATTTTGGCCCATAGACGGGGGGCTGCCCTCATTTGTTGACCCCCATCTACAATGCCCATATGCCATAACAGGGGTTGTTTTTGTGAGACAACCTCTTCAAGGATTTCTCGCACATGCCCAAGGATAAGGAATTATATTGTGAGACCAAAACAGATACAGACTCAAAATAATGAATTACATCTTATTTATTGCAGCAAAGCAGCATTTCCTGGCCGTGGCCGATGACAGCGGGACCCTCCATGTATTACAGATCCCGTGGACCTTACATCACCCGTCCGCTAATGAGGTTGGTTCGGGGACAGAGTCTTCATATATTGAACACATTAATAAACGAGGAAAGTGTTATTTTATTGCTGCCGATGTGATTTGCTCCGGCCTCCTATAGACTTGCACAATCTTTGCTTTTCTTCTATTACATTTCACTCTTGCATCTTTCTGTGGTCGTACATTTACTGTAACTCGGGAAGATGCTTTAATAACAAGAATCTTTGACAAACCATTTTTTACCCCTTTTTCGGTGTCTATACCAGCCTCACGTGCCAGTTTAAATGTTTCTCGTGTATCATGCGCACTGACACACGCTGGCGTTAGGACTGAACCTACTACTAGTGATACTTCATGTTGTCCTATGGTGGCACTGCAGTGAGTTTAACACATTCGGCAAGGTTTGTTTTATTGTTTTTGCAAATTACCACTGATCAATAGTGGTCCGAGCATGGGACACCATGTCATCAGGGTATTTTCATAGGTTCCTCTATGGTAAAGGGATTCTTGAAGGTTGACAACCCCTTTGAAGCCTTTTAGGTGCTTTACCATATACATATAATGACTGTCAGAAATATTGATCAGTCGTGATTCCTCCTGGTCCTTTCCAGGGATTATAAAAGGCTTAGACAAGAAAAGGGCCACCATGTTGGGTCCTTGTCCGCCCCAAGGAAAACCAAGAGTCTCATATACTAATGGTAAATCCTATAGACATAAATGTCTGTGTCTGTGCCCAGCTTCACAACTGGCTCTTTGACTCTGGCTGAAACCATTTAGGTCCAGTTGACAGCTGTGACTCGATGGCACCATGCCAGGAAAATATGGGCACTAATAGAGTAAGTGAAGAAGTATTGAGTCCAACAACTGGAAACAGTGGAAGGGTCTAATGTCTGGACTCCATAATTGAGGTCCTCTGCTAAAGCTGCTGGTTGCAGCTGATTTGGTGAATTTGTTTTTCCTGACCAATGGCTTCTTCTACCATTCGCCACCAGGCCTACATGAAAATTTGCAGCGGTGGCATTGGCAGCTTGCATTGCAAGACACCATGTAATCAGGGTCATTTCATAGGTTCTTCTATGGTAAAGTGATTCTTGAAGGTTGACAACCCCTTTGAAGCCTTTTAGGCACTCTACCATATACATATAATGACTGTCAGAAATATTGATCAGTCTTGATTCCTCCTGGTCCTTTCCAGGGAATATAAGAGGCTTGGACAAGAAAAGGGCCACCATGTTGGGTCCTTATCTGCCCCAAGGAAAACCAAGAGTCTCATATACTATTGGTAAGTCCTATAGACATAAATGTCTGTGTCTGTGCCCAGCTTCACAACTGGCTCTTTTACCCTGGTTCTTTGGTTGAAACCATTTAGGTCCAATTGGCTGCTGTGACTCGATGGCACCATGCCAGGAAAACATTGGCACTAGTAGAGTAAGTGAAGAAGTATTGAGCCCAAGAACTGGAAACAGTGGAGGGGTCTAATGTCTGGACTCCATAATTGAGGTCCTCTGCTAAAGCTACTGGTTGCAGCTGAATTGGTGAATTCATTTTTCCTGACCTATGGCTTCTTCTACCATTCGCCACCAGGCCTACATGAAAATTTGCAGTGGTGGCATTGGCAGCTTGCATCGCAAGACACCATGTAATCAGGGTAATTTCATAGGTTCCTCTATGGTAAAGGGAATCTTGAAGGTTGACAACCCCTTTGAAGCCTTTTAGGTGCTTTACCATATACATATAATGACTGTCAGAAATATTGATCAGTCCTGATTCCTCCTGGGCCTTTCCAGGGAATATAAGAGGCTTGGACAAGAAAAGGGCCACCATGTTGGGTCCTTGTCCGCCCCAAGGAAAACCAACAGTCTCATATACTATTGGTAAATCCTATAGACATAAATGTTTGTGTCTGTGCCCAGTTTCACAACTGGCTCTTTGGCCCTGGCTCCTTGGTTGAAACCATTTAGGTCCAGTTGACAGCTGTGACTCCATGGCACCATGCCAGGGAAACATGGGCACTAGTAGAGTTAGTGAAGAAGTAGTATTGACCCCAACAACTGGGAACAGTGGAAGGGTCTAATATCTGGACTTCATAATTGAGGTCCTCTGCTAAAGCTGCTGGTTGCAGCTGAATTGGTGAATTTGTTTTTCCTGACCAATGGCTTCTTCTACCACTATGAGGAAATTTGCAACGGTGGCATTGGCAGCTTGCATTGTAAGATCCGCTATGGGTTGTCCCGTCTGCAATTGTGGGAACATGTCCGCAGCAATATTCTCCTTTCTCTTCTGCAGAGCACCGCGGTCCTGCATTACTTGGACAGGGAGGTCAGTCATTTGGAATATTATGAACAGAGAAAGACATTTCGGGCTGCAGAGAAGAGAACGCTGGAGCTGAAGGAGCACAGCAAGAAAAGCGTAAGTATCTCGCTCCACACTGCTCGGCTCTTGCACTTTGTGCCGTCACTTCTACTTGTTTTTATATCCATGAGTGATCACATAGGATAAGAGAAGGAAGTCGAGTATAACTCTGTCCTATTTATGTCTAGGAAATCTCTCCACCGGTGAAGTCAAAGGAGCAGCTCGAGGAGGAGATAAGCCGAGAGTACGGCACATACTTGGCCCTGGAGAGCTCTGTGCTGATCGGTCTGGGGATTAAGAAAGAGAATGAAAAAGAACTGTGAAAACCTAATTCTCATAATGACAGATGTTTGTATTCTTCAAAGCTACAGAATAGTAAAAACCCAGCGCATACATTGTACTGTGGTGTACTGCGGTCACCCCCAACCTGGGGCTCTGCAGATATTGCAAAGACTACAAATCCCAGCGTGCAGGGAGTCATAGTTTTTGCAACAGTTGTAAAGTCACAGGTTGTGGATCACCGGTGTGTAACATATATTTACATCCACCGCTAGTCTGATGGATCATATAAAATGTGTTCTTCTGGACTGTACAAATAAAGTTGTGTTGAAAAGAATTAGGAGCGTTCTGACACTATTTAAGGTGAACCTCTCGCTTTCTCCCCAGGTCTCTATCACCCAATGTGCTGGTGGAGTCTCCCGTCATCCAAGTAGGGACATTTTTTGTCTCAATTAATTTATTAAAGTGATAATTGAGCTAAAAGATTAGGACTCTGGTCCAGTGACCACATTAGTAGCCATGGTCACTGGATCCGAGCCCGGAGAACCTCCTCCTATCTGCTCACATCTTTGGTGCCTCTTCTGATTAGTAGGCCTTGCAACGCTATGACGTTGTGGCACAAAGCAGAAGAGGTGTCGAGAATATCGGAAGGTAGGAAGAAATTTGCAGGGCTCTGGTCCAGCAGTCAAAAACTAGCAGCAAGGCTGCTCGATTTTCTTGATCGTCTCTTTTAGGTGGAATTCTGATCCATCAGACATGTATGGTACACTCCATTCACTTCTATGGGAGCAGTACTGCACGTATGTGACCACCACTCCCATGGACAGTGAGTGAAGCAGTGGCGTCAGGGGACTATGAGACTCCTATTCTCGTGATCGGTGAGGACCCCTGCACTCTGATCCCCATTGATCATACAGTGATGTATATGGCACAACTCCTTTAAGAGCGGCCTAGCTCAGACAATGCTGGCATGGCTCAATGTGCATTAGGGAGATGCAATATGAGCCGGGCATGCAAAGATTGCATCGATGTGGCCCACGTGGCAGTGTCACATAATCATCTACGTGACTGATTTTTTTTCCTTAGTAAGAGGGTCCGGAGTTTTCTGTGATATGTTTTGGGTGCTTGGATGTACATACACGTGTGTGGGTTGGTGGGCACGTGCCTATAAGGCAGTGTCATACCATTTATCCTCCCATTGCCAGCTCGCGGTATCCGGCCCTCTGGACTCTTTGGATGAAAATCCTTCTTTGCCGGTCGTTAATTCTTGGTCTTCTACGTCTTATCGGTGGTAGTAGAGCTGATAGATCTATATTCAAACCTGTCGGAAATTAATATTGCAGTTATTATCTATGGAGGAACATACACCAGGAATAAGTCACTCTGCTCACACCAGGTATTTGTTGGCTACATCCAATGGGAAGAGAGAAGTGGGCCACAGAGAATGCCCCATGGGCCTTTACCTTCCCCTCTTATTGTGGGGCCTATGGAGAGGAGTAGCCCTATGTGCATTCAGTCCATAATGAAGAGGGATGAACCTCCTGAACTTTAGGAAGTTCTAGAGCAGAACTGTCAGACAGTGGTGGTTGTTTGGAGGGCAAGAAAATCCTGAATAGTTCCTGTATTTTTTCCAGCTGGAATGGGGCCGAGCTGCAATACCAGACCCAGCCTATTGACAAGAATGGCGCTATTGACAAGACTGATACTGTTTCACATCCAGTCCTCCTCCCATGTAAACTGTGTTTATAAGTGACCAGGTATCACGTATCTGAAAGTATTTTGGGGAGACTTGTTGTGACTTGTGTTTCATCCATCAATTTTAAACCAAAGTACAGCAGAGGAAAATGCACTAATTTATTAGAAGACGCACGCTCTTTAATAAATTTCACATTTTCTTCTAAATACAGAAATTGAAATCACTGTATTATTTGTGCCAGTTTCTACCATAATGAATATTAGATCTATATTGATCTGATTGTGGCCATCATCCCTCCCTGTTAACACCGCACACGCTTTCCAAACTTTTCCAAAGTTTCTAATTTTATTGCACAAATTACGAGCACCAAAATTTGGGATTTTTTAAGGCACCAATTTTGTTTTTAAATTAAATTACTAATATATTTATATATATTAGTAATTTAAAAAAAATGCATGTGCCTTAAAAAAAATAAATATATATATAAATTTGAGTAGGTAACTGAATATGTATCTAGTCTCTGATCACCCCATAGAAGCCTCTAGTGAGTGACCATCCGAGTGCATGAGCCCAAGGCTAACTGAAGACATGGTGGGAGTTAAAGACTGTTTAAGACCAACCCAAGCAAGAAGGAAGATCCTCTGCTCTAAGGAAGACAGACTGTGCTTATTTGGAAGGTTAGAGGGGTACAGGGGGTCCTGCTCAGGGTGACGTCTAAACTCCATTATCATCCCACCAAACTTCCCATCCGAGACTAGAATATCTAGAACGGTTTTCTTCTTCTATTTTGGATGATACTAAGGGTATGTGCACACGGTCCTTTCTGGCGGCTCTTTGAACACAGTATACTTTATGCTGCGTCCAAAGCGCTGCACGCAGGTGAATCTGCATTTGTTCATTGAACACATGCGGATTCACCGCATCCTATACATTGCACTGATAAAATTTCGCATGTGGAGACTAGAGAAATTGACATGCTGCGGTCTGAGAAGACGCACCGCATGTCTGTCTCCACGGACATATTGGGCCAAGATATTTTTGTGTTGTAGAATTTGAAGAACCTGGAAGAAACCTACATGACCATGGAGATGATCATACAAAGTCAATGCCTATGATTTTTGAAGGCCTGGTCATCTCTATATATTAACATGGGTAGTTTTTGTACACTTTTTAGGAGATGATGGTGCAAATTTTGGATAGGAGATTCCAACATCCACTAACCGCCTCCGTTCATGAAGGGCATCTGGCCACACAAAATCTGTTTTGGGTGGCTTTTCTTCTCCCAATATATTACATTTAATGTACATAAGCTGCTAAAGATCTGACCTGATGTGATGACGTACTGCCCTTCTGAAAATCTCAAGACGTTCGAACACAATTCAAATAAAATGCGAAACATTTTGCAAAATTTGGGGAATCGCAAAACGAGATGCTGTCTCTCCAACCGCCGTCACTGCATCAACGATTTGTTTCCGCAGCAACGATTATGAGCGTTCTACTCGGGCATTCTAAATGGGAGGGACTTCCAGCAGCCAATAGGAATCAAGTATTAATTTTTAAATGTAAACAATCTGCGTACTTTTAGTTATTTTCAAAACAGCCATTTGACAAGTTGAATTATCATTAAAAGGAAATGGTCCAATAATGAAAATAATAAAAAATGATGACTATATCTGCTGTCGTTAGTTCTATGTCTGAATAATGACCTTTAACCATTACAATAGATGCAGCCAATGTGATGCCCTTTTATATCCACCATGGATGTGGCCCATGGGCTGCAATGGGGCCATTATAAACAGGTACAACTGGTTGATCTCATCTCCGTTGGTGTTGTGTGGTGTTTGATACAGGACTCCCCTCTATAGAGGGGTGGCATTTTTAGTAAACCAGGTGGTGAGGAATTGACCAAAATAGTCATAGAAATGGCATAAGTGTCACAACCTGGCATCATAATAGTCTTTACTATGGAACCCAAAACGTGGAAGCTGGGCTGTGATTGTTCAGTATGAGGAACAAAGACTTTTTTTTCTTTTTGATATAAAACATTATTTTATTTATTAAAAGTGAAAAAGAAAAACTTTTAATAGATTTCCTTTCTTCTCCTGTACTGATCTTTCACTCCCAATTTCACATTACTGAGATAGGAGATGGCAGTTGGTGCTCATAAAATTCTCTGGAGGGGGAGGAGCGAGAGGCCGATACTGACATTAAGCTGCAAGTTCTCCTGAAACGATAGTTATACATTAACCCCTTCACGCTGCGGCCAATTTCTGTTTTTTTCTCCCCTTCTTCCAGAGCCATAACTGTTATTTTTCTGTCCACATGGACATATCAGGACTAGTTTTTTGCAGGACGGGTTATACTCTTGAATGTCACCATTCATTTTAGCACATAGTGTACTGGATAATGGGAAAAAAATTCCAAGTGTGGTGAAATTGTGAAAGGAAAACCCAATTCTGACTTTTTTTTGGTAAAAACAACCTTACAATATGAGTCTCCTCATCAATATGATTACGACTATACCCAATATGTCCATTTTTTGTTATGTAAAATCAGAAGTTTGTAAACAAAAAAATTTGGGGTTAGTCGCCATTTTTTGAGTCCCGTAACAATTTTATTTTTCAGCCTATAGAGCTGTGTGGAGGCTTATTTTTTTGCGGGGTGAGACAACGTTTTGATTAACATCATTTTGAATACATGTGACTTTTTGATCGCTTGTTACATCCCTTTATGTGGAATTGTGGCAACCAAAAAGATGTAATTTTGGTGTTCTTGAATTTTTTCCGTTTACGGTGTTTACCGATAAGGTTAATTGTTTTTATATTTTGATAGATCGGACTTTTTTGAACACGAGGATACCACATATGTGTATTTTTTTATATATATATATATATATATATACAGTATGTACATGACTGTAATGTTATGGCAGTAAACAGTGTTGTGTTGCGACATCACATTTAATGATTTCCTTATCACACAGGCGCAACCAGCGCCAGCAAGTTCCCATCATTACTATTGGGGCGCAGTCAGACGGCCGTATAAATCGGACCAAGATCAGAACACAATGCTCGGACTGGCCGGCGGCTCTCCCGACCCAAGCGTGTCGGCTTCATGCTCGGGTCGGGAGACTCGCCAGCCAGTCCGGGCATTGTGTTCCGATCTTGGTCCGACTTATGTGACTGCGCCCATAGCAGCAGGTGTCGGTCGTATTACACAGCCGGCACCGCCTGGCTATGGAGCAGCTCAGCTCCTGACATGTCTGCCCACTTTGCAATCCACTATACATTATACGTTCTGTACTACTTATTCCTTCACCAGGTTTGGTCGCAGTCTCGCTCACAGAACGGCTGTCGCTGGAGGATCGAGTCAACGCTTCTTTTAAACTCATCTTGACGCCATCGCTGATTCTCATTTGGAGCCTGAATGACCCCATCCATCCGCAGGTCCTGGGGCTCCTGAATTCTGCTGCGATCCCGTCTCATGGTGACTTTTTCTCTTATTCTCTCCAGCTGATGCTCGAATGCCCAGATGACATTTATTGCTTCCAGTTCTGCCCAAGTGACCCCAATATTATCGCTGCAGGATGTATGAACGGTCAGGTACTGGGAACATTACAGAAGGTGGATTATTAAAGGGAAGGGTCTGCTGTACATGAGGCGAAACAAACTGATCACTTGTATCATAGCAGCAAATGATCAACGTTCTAATTTAATTGTAAAGTGCTGCGGAATATGTTGGCACTATATAAATAAAAATTATTATTATTAACGCTCGTGCCATAATACACATCATTAATGTCACCAACAACGGCCTAAAAAGCGCCCAAACTGACAGATCACACTTTTGGCAAATGGAAGTTACCTGTCGACAACCGTGAATAATCGTTTTTTATAATTGATCGGCCAAACTTCTAAATTCCACTATATCGGCTGACTTTTTCTGTATGTTATGCGCCCCCTGGGCCATGGGGGGTACCCGGAGCCGGACCTTGTAGATGCTGGGGGTTGTAGTCACCGTGGCGGCGACCCGGTCTGTGACCCAGGGCGGTCAAACCAGGCTAGTCTATGTGTATAGGCTATATATAGTCCGACTACGCCACCTGTGGGATGCGGTTATTGGTAACCGCCGCTGCGGAGCAGTCCACTGAAGCTGATGGTATGGGCAGCAAGGTGATGTAACTCCCCACAGGAAGAGTGGAGCTTCAGGGCAGCATGTATGGATGATGGTGGTGATAGTGCCTGGATCAGTAATAATAACACGGAGTCTTTGCAGTGCAGTCCTAGGGTCTTTACTGGTGGTAATTATATAGACCCCAACGGGAGTACTTGCTATGGATGAGGGCCTGGTCAGTCTGGGAGCAGTCCTGGAATTCCCTTGGCCAGGTGGAGTTGTAGGCCTGCCGTTCTGACTCTACTCTTTGGCTATCTCGCTTATAGTCGTGTTGTAGCCCACGTCCCTGAGTGTGACGTGCGGTGCTCACCCGTATGGCTGGCGACTCGGATCCCGTGTATTCCTCGCTCCTCTGTGATGGTACTGGTCCTTTCCTGTGGCTGAGCCTCCGGGCTTCTGTTGGGCCAGGAGACCTGAAATCCCCTGCCCTGCGGTATCTGCTGCTGAGCCTGAAGGGTCCCACAGCCTCGGACTCCGGTGTCCACAACTCTGTATATACTCCGGCTAGGATGAACTCTGCCAGCTCCAGTCCTCAGCTCCTTGCTCCTTAGTGTGTCCTGCTTGACTCCTGTCACTAGACTGGCTAACCCCGCCTCCAGATCCAGTAATAAAGGGCAGGATCCTCCCCTTTTCTGGTCTGCAGCAGGAGGTGTTGCAGGTAGTGTGTTCCCTAACCAGGAAACTCCTGTTTTGCTCCCAGACATGGTATTACTACCACTGTGGCAACCAGACCCTCTGGGGTGCCACATATGTGGCCAGTGTACACGATAGATAGCTGTCATCTGAACTCTCCTCCATGAAGGAGCCACTGTCAGTCCTAAGGATGTGGCTTATCTCAGAGGCAACAATCGAACATGTTCGACCCTTCTGTCTCCGAACATGATGTGTCGGGGAGAGTCGGGAGGCTCCTATTCACATTAAACTAATGTCGGACGACCCTGCTGATATCTGAGGGTTCGGCTGCCGTGAGTCTAAAATGTATGGGGGTCTTTAGGGTACGATGACACTGATTTATTTTGAGGCGTTTTTGGAGCAGAAGGTCCCTGGAGCTCAAAAGTGTGAAATAACGCTTAACAAAAGGCAGATCGGATGTTCAAGGATCTTGACGTTGTGTTTTCCATCCAAGGTTGGAATATTGATATTGATGTTGATATTACCGCCTGGTGTATTACTGGTAATGTTATTATCGCCTGGTGTATTCCTGGTAATATTATTACCGCCTGATGTATTACTGGTAATATTATTACCGCCTGGTGTATTACTGGTAATGTTATTACCGCCTGGTGTATTACTGGTAATATTACCGCCTGGTGTATTACTGGTAATATTATTACCGCCTGGTACATTGCTGTTTTTCTTTCTACAGACACCTCTGGAAGTGAAGCAATCCCATGATTCTCCGCTGGTGAGATACTGCGCAGTGTCCTCTATAGAGCACGGCCACCGGGAGGTGGTCACTGACTTACACTGGCTCCCAGACTACTTTGAGGCGAGTTTTGGCCACCAATTATTTTATTTATGTTTTTTTTTTCTTTCAAAAACTCCTCTGACGAAGTCCAGAACATCGGGAGGAAAAGTCCGGCATGAGAGGACTTGTGATGTGTCAGATTCCTATGCAGAATATTGGCAGATGTACCGCCGCCATGATGTGTCATAAGGAAGAGACACTCAGCGAGTCCAACAGGAGGAGCGACTCAGATCACTGTTCTACAATTTTATGTCACTATTTACATCTCATAGATTCATTTATCTTCAAAAATCTACAAAATGCGACATGTAAATTACGGATGCATTTTATATAGATACAATGACTGCACCAGCAGAATATTGAATGCAGCTCTGGAGTATAATACAGGATGTAACTCAGGATCAGTACAGGATCAGTAATGTAATGTATGTACACAGTGACTGCACAAGAAGAATATTGAGTGCAACTCTGGAGTATAATACAGGATGTAACTCAAGATCACTAATGTAATGTATGTACACAGTGACTGCACCAGCAGAATAGTGAGTGCAGCTCTGGAGTATAATACAGGATGTAACGCAGGATCAGTACAGGATAAGTAATGTAATGTATGTACATCGTGACTCCACCATCAGAATAGTGAGTGCAGCTCTGGAGTATAATACAGGAGGTAACTCAGGATCAGTACAGGATAAGTAATGTAATGTATGTACACAGTGACTGCACCAGCAGAATAGTGAGTGCAGCTCTGGAGTATAATACAGGATGTAACGCAGGATCAGTACAGGATAAGTAATGTAATGTATGTACATCGTGACTCCACCAGCAGAATAGTGAGTGCAGCTCTGGAGTATAATACAGGAGGTAACTCAGGATCAGTACAGGATAAGTAATGTAATGTATGTACACAGTGACTGCATCAGCAGAATAGTGAGTGCAGCTCTGGAGTATAATACAGGATGTAACTCAGGATCAGTATGAGTAATGTATTTAGAAAATTGTCTCCATCCATTCCAGGTTTTAGGCCTTTACAAGATTTAATGCCATGTAACCCCACGTTCATACAAACAATATTTTATAATAAATCCATATTTGTTTATGTGATTTTTACTTTTCAGATAACTCGGACTGGATATCCTTATGAGAATAAAAGCGGTTACTGCGTCCAGCTCGCCACGTGTTCTGCTGACTGGTATGTGGAGTGACTTTTCTTTTCCGGGTTTCCATTAGACGATGCTCTGGATCTTCCTTGTAGTAAAAGTCATTGAGTTGTTCTTTTCTCTTATGATGTAACAATAACACCCATCATTTCTGGAAATCCGGGTGACGATAAATCTTGCTGCCATAACAGTAATCATCATCCAATTACTATACGCCCCAACAACAATCTGCCTGCTGATACAGGAGAGCGGGCTTCATGGCTGGACAATTTGGCATATTCTCTATTCAGAAGTTTCGGAAAGTTGCAAAAACTCTCACAACTTTTTTCCATATTGGAAAACAATGAGTTTCTGCAAAAGCCGCATAACCTGTGATTTACTGAGACTTTTCTGGAATCAAACTCAAAGGCTAAAATCCTGTCCTGATGATTTCCAGACGACGCGGTTACTTTTACACGTTGTAAGGCCCTATTCACAGGTCTGTTTTGTATGTCCGTATGCTGTCCGTTTTTAAAGGGCCCAAATACGGACATACACACAACCATTGTATTCAGTGGGTGTGCGCAGATGTTCGGTTTGTCACACGGGCTGTGTGTCCATGTGAGAAACCCGCAGACATGACAGGTTTTTTGGTGCAGCACTCACAAAATGCATGCTGCACACGTGCACACAGATGACACACAGATGACATACGTGTGTTATCAGCGTGACACGTACCGGCGTCTGGGAATCAGCAGTACAGTTCACGCTGATCCCCTGCACCGACTGCTGGAGGCAGCTCTCATCATTGTCCCCTGCTCGCGCTGATCTCAGAGACAATGATGGGAGTTGTATTCAGCATCCAGTGTAAAATGAAGAATAAAATTAAAAATAATGGTGTGGGCTCCCGCATCAGTTTCATAACCAGCAGAGGGAAAGCTGACCGTGGGGGGCTGATGTTACTAGCCAGGTAAGGGGCCATGGATACTGGCCCCTTCCAAGGCTAATGAGATCAGCCCTCAGTGGCCCCAGGAATAGCGCATCAATAAGATGCGCCAACTCTGGCGCTTAGCCTCCGCTCTTCCCACTTGCCCTGGTGCAGTGGCAGTGGGGTAATAGTGTCGGGGTTCATGTCAGCCTTGTATTGGCAGCTGACATGAAGTCCAGGTTAGTAATGGAGGGTGTCTATAAGACGCCCCCAATACTAACCCCATAGTCAATATTGTAAATAAACAAACAGCCCGAATAAAATTCTTTATTAAAAGTCCACCCCTGCAGGCGCTCCGTGCATCGTGGTCCTTACTTGGAACATGATATATGGACGTCTGAATTTGGCCTTATAGTGAGACGTCTGATTGTAGGAAGCATAATATACATTGGTGTGAAAAGTGTTTGCCCCCTTCCTGATTTCTTATTATTTTGCATGTTTCTCACACTTAAATGTTTCAGATCACAAAACAAATTTAAATATTAGACAAAGATAACACAAGTAAACACAAAATGCAGTTTTTGAATGAAGGTCATTATTATTAAGGGAAAAAGAAATCCAAACCTACAGGGTCCTGTGTGAAAAAGTGATTGCTCCCCCCCCTTAAAACATAAATTAATTGTGGTATATCACATCTTTGGGAAGCTGAGTTCAATTTCCCTAGCCACACACAGGCCTGATCACTGCCACACCTGTTCTCAATCAAGAAATCACTTAACGAGGACCTGCCTGACAAAGTGAAGTAGACCAAAAGATCCTCAAAAGCTAGACATCATGCTGTGATCCAAAGTTTTCAAAGACACATTGGTTTGGCCAAGATTCATCTCATGTATATGGTCATCCTAAAGTCTACCTACATTTTTTTTTTTTTTTAAAAGTCCTGAGACCCCCAATAATCTCTCAGCACGCAGAGGTGACCACCAGCTTCTGCATAAGTAGGAGCTCAGACACCACAGACATAAAACGCCAAGTCCACTCCAGCGTTCGTTCACTCACGTTCTGTCGGATGTTATTTCCCGGGCAGATTGCAGAATCTTAGCGACAAATCATCATGACGCACATATTCTGGAGATTGCTATTGATTTCTTGTCTCATATGAATAGTTGGTTGGATTTCCTTTGACACAATCTCATTTCTCCTCTACAGTTCTGTGATGTTCTGGGACATTCGCTCACACAAAACTCATCTACAGACGCCGACAAGCAGAAAACAAGAAGAGAACCAGCACTCGGCTCCTCTCGGGGTGCCGGATACCTTCAAACACCTCGATCTAATCTGGAGGCCACTACTCAAGGTGCAGATCCATCAGGATACAAGATCCAACTTAACTAACAGCTATTTGGTCACATTATGGGCCCATGGGCCTCCATATTCATTAGAGAAAGTCATCCGAACCTGTATGGAGACCCCCGACTCTCCCCCGAAGCACAGGTGTATGGGTTCTCGAAGAAATGGCTGTCAGCTGCTCTGCAGATACCTGGGCACCTTTATGGCTACAGTAATTCCATCCTAATCCCTTAGTATTTCTCTGCTTCTCGCTGGCAGACGCTCGCCTTCCTGTCCCGGCCACCGCCATTTCAGTGTGACTACAGGTTATTCTGTAAGTGCTATACAATACACTGCCTCCCTGTGCGACACAGACTGTTTAACAAAACAGCAGTAAGCCAGAGAAGATTGTATGAGAAATCATCAGTCGTATGCCAAGCACAGCGGGATAAATGGGCAGAAACAAGAACAATTTTAAAGTTTTTTTTCCAGCTCACCAGGTCCAGCACTGAATCTTTGCATATTACCAGCGCTGCAGCCAATCACTGAGCTCAGCGGCTCTTCCTGAGTTGATGGCATAAGCCTCTCAGAGGGTGATTACATGCAGTGGTGGCTAGATGATATCAGCGCTGGACCCGGGGAGGGTGAGAAAAGATCAGTTTGATATTTTAAAACAAATTGCATCCAGAGGTTTACTGATAGCAGAAAACTCCTCTTAGGCCACGGCCCCTCTATCAGTATTTGGTCAGTATTCGGTCAGTATTTTTTCTCAGGAGTCGGAGCCAAAACCAGGAGTGGGTGATAAGTGCAGAATTGATGACTTGTTTCTATTATACCTTTTCTCTGATTGTTCCTCTCCTGGTTTTAACTCCCACTCCTGAGAAAAAATACTGACCGAATACTGACCGAAAACTGATAGTGGGGCCGTGGCCTTAAGTTATGGCTTTTGCATAGTGATAGGTTTGCAGTTGGCCTAGCGGGTGCATTTAGAGCCCATGCTTGTACCAATGCTTCTCTAAATAACAATATCTGATGCTACAGCTGTCATTTTGGTGCTTGTATTAGATTATGAAGAAAGAAGAAAAGCCGATCCAGAAATGACCAGAAGAAGGATCTGCGGATAATCCCCGGCCAGGATTATTGTCATATTAGAGCGGCTCCAGCCCTTTCTCCATCATGTCTGGTCGCTATCACTTATGCTGGATGCAAAAAAAAATAGCATTACTCTGTCGCCTCATTGGGGGACACAGGACCATGGGTGTTATGCTGCTGTCCACTAGGAGGCGACACTATGCATAATCTGAAAAAGATTAACCGTGGCTCCTCCTCTGCAGTATACACCCCTGGACGGCGTCAGCCTTCTCCAGTTTTTGCTTAGTGTCGCATAGGAGGCACACCTAAAACTTTTACTTCGTTTTCTCCAGACAGGATTACAGATGAAGAAAAATGGGTCTCCTGCAAGACTCCCGGCATGGCTCCTTCCTCTGCCCCCTATTACGGGGTGCACAGTTGAAGTCGAGATGGCTATTCCCCATGTCGCTCCTTCCCCATCCCCTCGGATTCCTTTTGGTTTCTGGGTTGAGGTCAAGGCGAGGCGAGGATAAAGCCCCCTGATGGTGACAGCAGCACCCTCCCTAATCCCCCTCTGGGGGCATTAGGTTTAGACGCCTCAGGTAGGGCCTGTACAGGCAGCACTCTGCAGCTCCCAGTAGCCAGCACACTGCAGCTGAATTCAGGGACCCCAGCCCTGCTGCAGGCTCTTGTCGGGGTCGGGGGGAGTGCAGGCAGGCATGGCACAACACAGGCACAGGCCTCCCTGCCCTGTCTCTGCGGCAGCACCAGCTCTATGGTGCCTCAGGGGGACTCTTCTCAGGGCCCCCCTTCCGCTTATACCCCCACCGCTATCCTGCCTTTAAATCCGGGGGGGGGGTCCGGTTCAGATCCGGCCCCCTCCCCGACTTCCGCGCCGGCCTGGAGCCCCTTTGGGCATCAGGCATCTAATTTAGACCGAAGCCGACTAGGCCGAAGCCGCCACCTCCTCTCCGCCCCCCGGATGACAAATATGACACTCTACAGTGTCATAGAGGGGGCAGATCCAGACTGAAAGGGCGCGATTTCACACAGCAACTGCTGCCCTTCTTCCTTAAAATTTACTCCGGCGGCCATTATCTGCTGCAGGATAAAGAATTAACCCTGCAGCTACCGGTCGGCAGATACAGACCAGGCCTGCCAGTCTCCGGGGAGGCACAGGACTGTGGATCTTCGGCGCTGGACCTAGGGGCACACTGGTGGGGTAAGATCACAGCTGGAGTTCCTCCTCGGCTGTGAATCCATTATTTCTTATACGCTCCTCTACATAGTAGGGCCCTACCCCTGTGCACTATGCCGGACTCAAGGTCCAAGAGAACCAGGCAGGACTGCTATTATGCACTCTGTACAGCCTGCAGTAATACTCTCCCCAGTGGTAGCACGTACCCGCACTACCAGGATTGCATCCAGACTACTGTGCCAGAGCCCCAAGAAGCCCCTGCTAATGCTTCGGGTCTACTGCCACGCAGGAATGGGTGACTCAGATGTCGCAATCTATGACGCAGTCTATAGATAGCCCAACCCCCACATTGCTTCAGGCTCTGGAGTGTCATGCCTCGGCTATGAACGCTACCTAGCAAAGGGGGCTACCCAGCAAAGGGAGAGCTCGACTCAGGGACATGCGACCCGGGCACATCCACGTCTAGGTCAGGACGCAAGCGGACCCACAGGTCATGTTCATCTGCGTCATCCCATAACACACGGTCATCCCCTTCTAGAGAGAGACACCGTAATTCCAGGTCATTTAGACCGTCCCCTACCAGGGACAGACAATGCAGATCTCTGCAGCGATCCCCGACCAGAGAAAGCCTCCGCCCCGGTTCATCCAGCAGGAGACACCTTAGCGATACACAGGATTCGGAAGACATCTGTGATTCCGACTCTGACAAGGAAACTGAAGGGTCGCTGATCTCAATCCCCCCTAGCAATACAGCGCTAGTTGAGGACGTAATCTCGCCCATCCATCCAACATTTCCTTCGAAGGAGCTCTGAAGCCGCCTAAGATCTCTTTGACCACCAACAGTTTAAATCAATCATTAAATCGCAAATATCTGGAGGCGCGGTACCCCTTCCCACAGGAGGTCACCAAGGAATGGACAGATCCACCCAAAGTGGATCCCCCAGTCTCTAGGCTAGCACCACAGTCACCCCTTTCACTGCCAGATAGCTCAACCCTCAGGGATGAAGCAGACCGGCAGATGGAACGCAAGGCTCGTTCAATTTTCAAGGCCGCAGGGGCCTCCCTGGCTCCCGCGTTCGCTTCAGTTTGGGGCTGCCAAGGTCTCCTGGCTTGGCCCCAAAAATTTACAAGCTGGCCTCCAAGCATTTGCTCCTGAGCTGTCGGACCAAACGGTTCAAATAGCAGTTGTAGCAAATTATATGCTTCATGCAACTCTGGATTCAGCAAGGGGTGCAGCAGGGATAGCATCAAACGCCATCACGATTTGGCGTATCCTCTGGCTGCGGGAATGGAAAGCAGACGCAGCCTCAAGGAAGTCCCTCACGCACCTCCCGTACCTCAGTGGTCGACTTTTTGGCGAACAGTTGGACATGATGATATTCAACGCCACCAGGGGTATGAGTACCTCTCTCCCCCAACTGAAACCCAAACGCACTTACAGGAAGCGTAACCAAACTCGATTCCGATCCTTTCGGAACTCTTCGGGGTGGTCCGTCTCGCGTCCAGCACATAATAGCAACCGCACCCCACGCAAGGA
Organism: Phyllobates terribilis; assembly: GCF_046119375.1. Lineage (NCBI taxonomy): Eukaryota > Metazoa > Chordata > Amphibia > Anura > Dendrobatidae > Phyllobates > Phyllobates terribilis. Next base: position 157,870,718 of record NW_027362768.1, on the reverse strand, counting down.
CAACTCGCGGTTGACGCAAAAGTCGGACAAGACCTGGCAGTCAAAAGCATGCCAGTCAAAGTCCAAAGGAGAAAAATCTCAGGGCGGCCGACTTTTTCTCTTTCATCAAGTCTGGCTGCCTGTTACAGAAGACAGGTGGGTCAGGGAACTAGTGTCTTCGGGATACAAGATGGAGTTCACTTCCAATCCAAGGGTTCTGCTCCAATCTATTCGTAGTCCCTAAGAAAGGAGGCGGCGTACGGCCCATACTGGACCTAAAACCCATCATTGCGTCCATGGAGAAGGGAGAATTTCTCGCCTCCATAGACATACAAGACGCATACCTGCATATACCAATTGCTCCCGCCCATCAGAGATTTCTCAGGTTCGCAATCGACCAGGACCACTACCAGTTAGTGGTTCTCCCGTTCGGACTCGCCACAGCTCCCAGAGGGTTTACCAAAGCCATGGCAGCCACCATGGACGTCCTGCACTCCAGAAGCATAGTAGTCGTTCCATACCTGGACGATCTCTTTATCAAGGCTCCTACTTTCAAGGACTGCGACCTCAGCGTCTCAATCACAACCGACTCTCTGAGTCGCCTGGGCTGGTTAGTCAACCTACAAAAGTCATCACCAACCCCGAGTCAGTCTCTGACCTTCCTGGGAATGCTATTCAACCAACAAATCCCCTCGATCTCTCCGGTCTGCCATGAGAGTCCTCGACAGGATGATGGCGGCAAGAGAAGCGGTCCCATTTGCCCAGCTTCACCTCAGGCCTCTCCAACTAGCCATCCTCAAGTCATGGGACAGGAACCCCTTTGTCTCTCGACAGGGAGTTCCAGCTGACGTCGTCAACCAGGAGGACCCTGCACTGGTGCCTCAAGCCAGCGTCACTAACAAAGGGGAAATCCTTTCTCACGGGTCAATGGAAGGTTCTGACCACCGACGCGAGCCTGACTGGTTGGGGTGCGGTGCACTTACACCACGGAGCACAGGGCAAGTGGTCCCCAGGAAGCGACCATGCCCATCAACATCTTGGAATTTCGTGCCATCCTCCTGGCGTTGAGAGCCTTCCATCACTTACTGGCAGCCTCTCACATCAGAGTACAGTCAGACAATGCCACCATATGTGAATCACCATGGGGGGACCCGCAGTGCCCAGGCGATGCGAGAAGTGACACACATTCTCAACTGGGCGGAAGACACAGGTTCGGTTCTCTCTGCGGTCCACATTCCGGGTGTGGACAACTAGGAAGCTGACTTCCTCAGCCAGCAAGCAATGGACTCAGGAGAGCGGTCTCTCCATCCCGAAGTTTTTCGCCAGATCTGCCATCGCTAGGGGACTCCGGACGTGGACCTAATGGCATCCCACTTCAATGCCAAGGTCTCCAACTTCATGGCCATAACACACGACCCGAGGGCGCTAGGAGCGGACGCCCTGGTTCAGGAATGGACCCAGTTCCAGCTCCTGTACATTTTTTCCACCTCTCCCCCTGATATCCAGAGTGGTGAGGAAGATCAAGCAAGAGGGAGTTCCAACCACCTAATCGCACCGGACTGGCCCAGACATACATGGTACGCTGACATTGTTCAGCTCACAGCAGACATCCCCTGACGTCTCCCCGACCGCCCGGATCTTCTGTGACGGTGTGGCCATTGAGACCTAGGTTCTAACCCAGTCAGGGTTCTCACCGGACGTCATTGCAACCATGATCAGGGCACGGAAGCCAACCTCTGCTAAGATTTATTACCGTACCTGGAAAGCCTTCTTTACCTGGTGCGAATCTCGTGGCCAGACCCCATTCCCTTATTGCCTCCCCAGGGTACTTGAGTTTTTCCAATCGGGTCTGGAGGCCAGACTGTCCCTGGCCTCCCTTAAGAGCCAGGTGTCAGCTGTCTCAGTGCTTTTTCAGAAGTGCATTCCTAACAAGCCGCAAGTAAGGACATTTCTTCAGGGGGTTTCCCGATTGGTTCCCCACTACAGACGACCGCTAAAAACGTGGGACCTCAACCTGGTACTGACAACATTGCAGGAAACATCTTTGAACCCCTTAGTGAAGTCCCACTCCACCTTCTATCCCAGAAAGTGGTTTTCCTGGTGGCAATAACCTCGCTACGCAGGCTGTCTGAACTCACAGCACTCTCCTGCAGGCAGCCCTTCCTGTTTTTTTACCAGGACAAGGTAGTTCTCCGTACAGTCCCATCCTTTCTTCTGAAGGTTGTGTCCAACTTCCACCTCAATGAGGAAATTTCACTACCATCCCTCTGTCCGGTCCCGGTTCATAGAATGGAGAAGGCTCTGCATACGCTTGACCTTGTCAGGGCATTACGTATCTATGTGTCTAGGACTGCGCCCTTCCGGAAGTCTAATTCTCTTTTCCTTCTACTGGAAGGCGGCCGCAAGGGTCTGCCAGCTTCCAAAGCTACCCTTGCCAGGTGGATCAAATCCACCATACAAGAGGACTACCGCCTCAAAAATTCTCCTCTTCCAGCAGGTATTACGGCACACTCTACACGTGCGGTAGGGGCCTCCTGGGCCATTCGGCACCAGGCTTCGGCACAACAAGTGTGTAAGGCAGCCACCTGGACAAGTCTACACACGTTTACCAAACACTACAGGGTTCATACCCAGTCCTCAGCAGACGCTAGCCTGGGTAGACGTGTTCTGCAGGCGGCGGTGCTCCAGTTCTAGGGGCCTTTCTACACAATATTCGTCCATTGCTTCCCACCTGTAGCGCCGGCGTCCCTGCCCTCTGCTAGGCAGGGACGCTGTTCCCCTCACCGAGCAATGTTGTTGCACTGTTCACTACTCTGCTTCAGCCCTCAGGTCCCGTTGCCAGTTACCTGCCAGATACCTGCCAGATTCCTGCCAGCTTGCTGTCTTATTCCTGCCTGATATTCTGCTAGCCTGAGGTCCGACGGTCTGCCTTACAACTCCTGTCAGTCTGTCTAAGGACCAGCTTGCCCGCTCACCTGGGAGCGCACATCAGCTACCTGCCTGCTTGCCTGAGGTCCGACGGTCTGCCTTCCAACTCCTGTCAGTCTGTCTATGGACCAGCTTGCCCGCTCACCTGGGAGCGCACATCTGCTACCTGCCTGCTAGCCTACCTGGAGGCTCCGCCGTCACGTGCTGTGACCACCTGCCTGTCCAGTGACTCCTGCCCGCTCACCTGGGAGCGCTCATCTGCTGCCTGTCTGCTAGCCTACCTGGAGGCTCTGCCGTCACGTGCTGTGACCACCCGCCTGTCCAGAGACTTCTGCCCGCTCACCTGGGAGCGCTCATCTGCCGCCTGTCTGTTGGTCTTCCTGGAGGCTCCGCCGTCACATGCTGTGACCACCCGTTTATCCAGAGACTCTCGCCTGCTCACCTGGGAGCTCAGGTCTACCATCAGCCGCCACAGGTCGTACCAACCCTTTACCCAGAGACTGCCCCGGTCATTTGCCGTGACCATCTGCCCGTTCATCCAGAGACTGCCCCGGTCACTTGCCGTGATCTCCTGCCCGTTCTTCCAGAGACTGTCCCGGTCACCTGCTGTGACTGCCTGCCTGGTCGCCACCCGCTCCCTTACAAGGACCGCCCCCTTGTATAGTAGCTCAGAGGTTCCGCCTCCCAGACCCGTTACAGTTTGCTCGGGCCATGGAACCCGGTGGCACCCAAGCTCCCTCTCTCTCGGACCTGTGTCATGAACTGTCCCGTCAGAGGTCCCAACAGGAGTCCATCCTGGGTCACCTGCGGAATGTCAATTCTCGCCTGGACACTCTGACTGCTCCGCCAACAACCTCCGCCAGTGCCATGACTCGCAATCCGGCAGCTCCGCTGCCCACTAATACCATGGTATCCTACCCCGGACCCCGGCTTTCTGCACCTCCTCGCTTCGGAGGCGACTCCGCCCAGGCTCGGGGCTTCATAAATCAGTGCACCCTGCACTTTGAACTCCTGTCCCACCAGTTTAACTCCGACCGGGCCAAAATTGCCTACATCATGTCCCATCTCACCGGGGAGGCCCTGGCCTGGCTAAATCCTCTATGGGAGAGAGGAGACCCCTGGTGTCCGACTTGCCTGCCTTTCTCACGGCTTTCCGGAAAGTCTTCGACGAACCCGGACGGAAGACCTCATCCGCATCATCACTGCTACGCTTCCGTCAGGGAAGTCTCACCGTGGGCCAATATGCCATACGGTTCCGTACCCTTGCCTCGGAGCTGGCCTGGGATAACGACGCTCTGGTATCCGTCTTCTGGGAGGGTCTGTCCGGACGTATTAAAGATGAACTTGCCGGTCGGGACATTCCTACCACTCTCGATGACCTAATAACTCTTGCCACCCGGATTGACCTACGGTTCCAGGAGCGTGCCAAAGAGGTCACCCGTGAGAGGAGGTTTCCACGTCTAACTCCTACTTTTCAGAAACCCGTTACTCCCTCCGTCTCTCCCCAGGTACACTCTCCTGAGCCTATGCAGGTCGACCAGACCAAGATGGTCAAAACCCGTCAGGACTTACGCCGTGCCGAGGGGAGCTGCTTCTACTGTGGCAGTAAGGAGCACCGGATCCGTGCCTGCCCGGAGAGGTCGGGAAACACCTGTGTCTAGGTTCGCTCGGAGAGGTCGACCTAGACAAGAATAAATCCTCTCCATCTCTGCTGCTGTCAGTCTCAATCGTCTGCGGGGAGAACCGTTATTTCGAACTAGCCCAACTTGACTCTGGAGCAGCCGGGAATCTTATTTCACAGTCCCTGGTAGAGAAATACCGCATCCCCACCAAACCTCTGGCTGTACCCTTGTCTGTTGCTGCCGTGGATGGGGGTCTCTTACCACGCCCCATCCAACTCATCACCGAATCCATTACTCTGCAGGTGGGAATGCTGCATTCTGAGAGTATCTCCTTTCATGTTCTGCCTGGACTCTCTCACGCCCTCTTGCTAGGTCTACCTTGGCTCCAGAGACATGCACCCGTGCTTGACTGGCAGACCGGAGAAGTCCTTCGCTGGGGACAGGACTGCCATAAGACCTGTCTGGTTCCCGTCCATCCCGTCCGTCCTTCTCCTACCCCAGCTAATCTACCTGGACTTCCGATTCCTTATTGGTCTTATGCTGATGTCTTTAATAAAAAGGAGGCAGAGACACTACCCCCTCATAGACCATACGACTGCCCTATCGACCTGTTACCCGGTACTACTCCTCCCCGTGGGCGTATTTATCCATTATCCGCTGCTGAGACCCGGTCGATGTCCGAATATATTGAGGAGAATCTGGCCAGGGGATTCATCCGGAAATCTACCTCCCTGGCGGGAGCAGGCTTCTTTTTCGTCAAAAAGAAGGACGGCTCTCTCCGTCCCTGTATAGACTATAGAGGCCTTAACCAGATCACGGTGAAGAATAAGTACCCCCTTCCGCTCATTCCGGAGTTATTTGATCGTCTGAGGGGGGCTAGAATCTTCACCAAACTGGACCTCCGTGGGGCGTACAACCTGGTTCGTATCCGTCAGGGGGATGAATGGAAGACGGCATTCAACACCCGGGACGGCCACTATGAATATCTGGTAATGCCCTTTGGTCTCTGTAACGCTCCTGCCGTCTTTCAAGAGTTGGTCAATGACATCTTCCGGGACCTTCTCTACTCCTGCGTAGTGGTGTACCTGGACGACATCTTGGTCTTCTCTCCGGATCTCCAGACTCACCGGAGGGACGTTCGTCAGGTCCTGCTCAGGCTCAGGCAGAATCACCTCTTCGCTAAATACGAGAAGTGCCTCTTTGAGCAGACCTCGCTTCCGTTTTTGGGCTACATTATTTCTCAGACCGGCCTACGAATGGATCCAGAGAAACTGTCTGCCATCGAGAAATGGCCTCGACCGCAGGGGTTGAAGGCCATTCAGCGGTTCCTGGGCTTCGCCAACTACTACCGCCTCTTCATACCACACTTCTCTTCCCGGACTGCCCCAATTTCCGCGCTCACCCGTAAGGGTACTAATCCCAAAGAGTGGCCGCCCGAAGCAGAAGAGGCCTTTCTTTCCTTAAAACAGGCCTTCTCTTCCGCCCCGGTGCTGTATCGCCCGGACGGCAACAAGCAGTTCTTCCTGGAAGTTGACGCCTCCTCCTCTGGAGCCGGAGCGGTACTTACTCAAAAATCATCTTCCGGGAGGATGGTAACTTGCGGCTTCTTCTCGAAACTCTTCTCCTCCTCAGAGCGCAATTATTCCATAGGAGACCGAGAGTTATTGGCCATCAAACTGGCATTGGAGGAGTGGCGTTACCTGCTCGAGGGGGCTCTTCACCCGGTAATAATTTACACTGACCACAAGAACTTGGCTTACCTCCAGCATGCCCAGAGACTTAACCCGCGCCAAGCCCGGTGGTCCTTGTTTTTTGCTCGCTTTGATTTTGTTCTTCATTTTCGCCCGGCTGACAAAAACGTCAAGGCGGACGCCTTGTCTCGATCCTTTCTGGTGTCTGATCTCGAGGAAGATCCGAAACACATCATCGATCCCGCCAGAGTAATGCAGGTGGCTCCCGTGAGTCTAAATCGTCTCCCTCCCGGAAAGACGTTCGTATCAGTACCTGATCGGGAGAAGATCCTTCACTGGGGTCACTCGTCTAAACTGGCTGGCCACGCCGGTCAGAAAAAGACCCTCCAGCTTATTACCCGGCACTACTGGTGGCCTACCCTGCACAAGGACGTAATAGACTTTGTTTCTGCCTGTGTGTCCTGCGCCCGCAACAAGGTTCCGAGACATCTGCCAGCCGGTCACCTCCTTCCGCTTTCTGTACCTGCTGCCCCCTGGCAGCATATAGCAATGGACTTTATAACTGACCTCCCAGTCTCTGCCGGTTGTACGGTCATTTGGGTGGTCGCTGACCGCTTCTCCAAGATGGCTCATTTCGTTCCCCTGCCAGGCCTCCCGTCTGCACCCGAGCTAGCTAAAGACTTTATTCGTCACATCTTTCGTCTTCATGGCCTGCCCCTCCACATCGTGTCGGATCGTGGGGTACAGTTCACCTCACGCTTCTGGAGAGCCACTTGTAAACTGCTAGACGTCACCCTGGACTTCTCTTCCGCTTACCACCCACAGTCCAATGGTCAAGTGGAGCGGATCAATCAGAACCTGACCAGTTACCTCCGGCACTTCGTTAATGCTCATCATTCAGACTGGGTGGATCTCCTACCATGGGCCGAGTTCTCTTATAACAATCACGAGAGCGAATCCTCCTCCAAATCCCCGTTTTTTGTAGTCTTCGGTCAGCATCCTCGGATTCCTTTTCCTGTCTCCACCTCTGTGGACAACCCGGCTGCGGAATCTCTCGTTAGCAAATTTTCCTCCATTTGGGAGAGTACCCGATCCGCACTCCTTCAGTCGTCCGAACGGATGAAAAGACACGCTGACAAAAAACGCCTGGATCCTCCACAATTTCGTCCTGGAGATAAAGTCTGGCTCTCATCTAAATATGTCCGACTCAAGATACCTTCTTACAAGTTAGGGCCTCGGTTCATCGGCCCTCTGGAGGTCATCAGTCAGATCAACCCGGTGGCCTATAAATTGAAACTCCCGGCCAACTTACGGATCCCTAACTCCTTCCATGTATCTCTCCTCAAACCTGTGGTACTTAACTCTTTTTCCAAGTCTACAGGTACGCCTCCTGCTCCGGTTTCTGCTGAGGACGAGTTTGAGGTAGAGAACATTCTTGCCACCAAAAGGGTAAGAGGAAAGACCTTTTTTCTAGTAGATTGGAAGGGGTTTGGTCCTGAGGAGAGAACGTGGGAGCCCCGGGAGAACATCCATGCCCCTCTTATCCTTGCTAAATTTCTGTCTGGCCTAAAAAAGGGGGGGCCTAAAGGGGGGGGTACTGTAGCGCCGGCGTCCCTGCCCTCTGCTAGGCAGGGACGCTGTTCCCCTCACCTCTCTGCTCCGTGCCCGGCGTCCTCCTCCCTCTCTGCTGGCAGCGCGCGCTCCTTCCCGGCCACTGTGCTTAGGGCGCGCGCGCGCGCTCTCCCTCCCTCTTAAAGGGGCCGCGCGCGCCGTCCTAAGGAGTCCCCGGCCAATGGCCGGAGGACTTCACCATATATAAGGCACCTCCTCCAAAATGGAGGTGCCCGAGCAATGTTGTTGCACTGTTCACTACTCTGCTTCAGCCCTCAGGTCCCGTTGCCAGTTACCTGCCAGATACCTGCCAGATTCCTGCCAGCTTGCTGTCTTATTCCTGCCTGATATTCTGCTAGCCTGAGGTCCGACGGTCTGCCTTACAACTCCTGTCAGTCTGTCTATGGACCAGCTTGCCCGCTCACCTGGGAGCGCACATCTGCTACCTGCCTGCTAGCCTACCTGGAGGCTCCGCCGTCACGTGCTGTGACCACCTGCCTGTCCAGTGACTCCTGCACGCTCACCTGGGAGCGCTCATCTGCTGCCTGTCTGCTAGCCTACCTCGAGGCTCTGCCGTCACGTGCTGTGACCACCCGCCTGTCTAGAGACTTCTGCCCGCTCACCTGGGAGCGCTCATCTGCCGCCTGTCTGTTGATCTTCCTGGAGGCTCCGCCGTCACATGCTGTGACCACCCGTTTATCCAGAGACTCTCGCCTGCTCACCTGGGAGCTCACGTCTACCATCAGCCGCCACAGGTCGTACCAACCCTTTACCCAGAGACTGCCCCGGTCATTTGCCGTGACCATCTGCCCGTTCATCCAGAGACTGCCCCGGTCACTTGCCGTGACCTCCTGCCCGTTCTTCCAGAGACTGTCCCGGTCACCTGCTGTGACTGCCTGCCTGGTCGCCACCCGCTCCCTTACAAGGACCGCCCCCTTGTATAGTAGCTCAGAGGTTCCGCCTCCCAGACCCGTTACACCACCCAGGGACTGCTTTGGGACGTCCCATGGTCCTGTGTCCCCCAATGAGGCGACAGAGTAAAGGAGATTTTTGTGTACTCACCGTAAAATCTCTTTCTCTTAGCCTCTATTTGGGGGACACAGCTCCCACCCTGTTGCCCGTTCCGGGCCGTTGTTATGTTGAGTTCTCATATTGTTTTGTTTGAGCTCATACATAGTTGCCTTCTTATATACATGGTATGTTATCCATGTTACGTTCCTCCTAATGCTTTGGCACAAAACTGGAGAAGGCTGACGCCGTCCAGGGGTGTATACTGCAGAGGAGGAGCCACTGTTAATCTTTTTCAGATTATGCATAGTGTCGCCTCCTAGTGGACAGCAGCATAACACCCATGGTCCTGTGTCCCCCCAATTAGAGGCTAAGAGAAAGAGATTTTACGGTGAGTACACAAAAATCTCCTTTTCCCCCTCATTTACTTCCCTGGCTGGAAACTTAATGCAACATTTTTTCCCCAGCCATGTAATTAATTGCAGACTTTCGGACGGACAGGCGTTGACGACATACCAGCGCTTTCCTGGGATTTGTGAAATCTCCTGCACTTGTGGATTATGCTTTCCTTGCAGATTTGAAGCATTAATGCTTTTTTTATATCTGCATCTTGTTAATTCTTTAAGAATTTCTTGCAGCGTTTTTCATCTATTCAAGTGAATGTGAGAAAAATGCAAGAAAAAAGGCTTCACAAACATGTGTATTTTACTGTTTTTTGCTGCAGAAGAATCTGCTGCAAATATTCAATGTGTGCACATAGCCTTATACTCCAGAGCTGCATTCATAATTCTGTTGGTTCATACTGTAAACGGTCAACAAGCCGAGCTGCTGTGATGCAGTGATAGCTGTTTCCACATTAGATTGTTATACATCACCTGGTGTAAATAGGCATCACTGTTAATGGAAATTACAATTCTGGGGCATGCTGGGAGATTTCAGCTCTGAAAGCTACAGAATTGTGAATCCAGCACTATAACTTTACATTAGTGTAAGAGAAATAATAATAAACTATACATACAAAGTGACCAGACTTTTCATTTACGTGCATTGAAGGTAATATCTGCCTTTTAACACCATCTCATTTGAAGGTTTAACATTTTTAATTTCTACAAAAACTTTATATGAATCGGTGCTCTTATTTTTGTGTATAACTTCTAGTGCCCTGCAATTATATGACAGCATTGTGATTGTCTGCTACCCCCACTAGGGGGAGCTTCTGTGCTCACTGTATACTGACTTTTTGTTGAGTTCAATGTATATACAGTATTATCTGATCTCTTGAGCTCCCTCTAGTGGTGGCTTTAGGTAGACAGATTGTATAACAACAGCTGTGCGTGGTTTGGAGCTTCATCTTATATAAGGAAATCAATTGAATTTTGCAGTTTTGTACTTCTAACAATCATTTGCTGTTATTTCTTTCTATTTTAAGTCTTCAATTCCAAAGATTGAGACAGGAGGAGAGTTCAGCCCCAACAAAATCAGCCTTAGAGATGAGCATCATCACTGCAGGACGGCAGGTAAGACCAGCTCTGTGCTCTCTCAGGTGGATCCCACCTCGATGGATGGCCGGGCACATGACGTGACTCGAGTACTCCATGATTTATGAGTGACGCAGTCTCTGAGCAGAATACTTGGGAAATATCATATAGTCCAGGGCAGGATCTGTGGAAACTACTGCCATGTTTTGTAAGGAGAGAACATGCCACTAATAGTCACAATACAATCCAAATAAGTGCCACATTGTGCCAAATATAATAATACCGCCATACAGTGGAAAATATGATAATGCTGCCATACTGTGCAAATATGATACCACCAGTGTCAAATATAATATGACACCATACAGTGCCAAATATGATACCACCATACTATGCCAAATATAACAATGCCACCATACAGTGCGAAATATAATAATACTACCATAGTGTGCCAAATATAATAATACAACCATACAGTGCGAAATATAATAATTCCGCCAGTGTCAAATGTAATAATTCCATCAAACAGTGCCAAGTATAATACCACTATACAATGCCAAATATATTAATACTGCCATACAGTGTCAAATATAATGAAGCTTCCATACAGTGCCAAATGTAATAATACCGCCATACTGTTCCAAATGTAATAATACCGCCATACTGTGCTAAACAGTACAAGCCATTGTGTAAGGACTGTTGTCAGTAGATACGTTCTCTCCTATCCATCTTTATGTAGGATGAGCATCCGCAGTTCCTCCTTTACTTTCCCTATAAGACATCTAAGATGTTAGAATGACGCTACAGATATGTGACTCCGCACAGGGAGAAGATTGCTGTGTTTTCTGGATGCCATGTTGGCATATGAGCAAGCAGGGACATTACATTTTGTATTGCAAAGTGGGTGGTAATAATACCCCTTTAAATTGCAGTGCCCCAGTCCAGTTGCCCCTTTTGCCCATTGTATCGTCCATTCCTGAGTTTACTGTAGTATAGGTCACTGTTTTATCACCCTAGCTTATATATGCTGGGAGGTTACATTTTGTGGCCCTATTATTGGGGCCCACAGACAGCGAGGCCTCTGCCCCCACAGCCGGCTCCTGTTCCTGCAGTCCTGCGTTGTATCCCCGGACTCTGCTCCTTTGAGGACAATGGGGTCTACACTTCCCGGGGATGATGCGGAAGCCTCAGGCTTGTTTTACAGCCAGATTCGGGCATTCCAGAGCCGCGGCCAACGGTTCCCCGGCACACGCCATTCTCCTCCTGAGTCTAATTCCGTCACGTTGTCATTCAGCGCCTAAACCTCAGGATATCACATACAGGAACTCACAGCTTCTTCATGTGACACTGATCCAGTCTGCCGCCTTTAATAGCAAGATGCTGGCCGTCCTCGCAGGAACCACCGTTCCTTAGATTTGTGATAATACATCCACGGTGAAAAAGATAAAGGATGAGGAAAGGATCTATTCTGGGCAAGCAGTGGCCTGGTCAGAAAACGACATTCCTTCATAGATAATCAAGCATGGAGGACATCCCTAAGCAGGACGTCAGTGGGACTGATGGAAATAGCCGAGCGATGTACTCTTCCTTCTCCACTAGTCCCATAGGCAATGAATGGAGCGGAGGTTGGCATGTGCACCTCCCTGTATTCTGGACAGGGCTCTGCACGGGATCCCTGATGTCAGGTATCTCCATAGGATAGGGCGACCCCCACTGATCAAACAGTGACGGCCGCTCCTAAAGACAGGACATCCATTGTCTTGGAGGATTCAGTGTGATATGTTCTTAAGAAAGGCTTAAGGTGAGGAAGATCTATAGTCAGCAATGGTGATCACCCAGGACCATTGCTGCCACCACCAGCGCCCCATACTCTGCCGGTGAGGTGGTCTCTTGAACATAATGATTCCTGGCTGTATGGGTCTGACAGATCGCTCTGGGCTTACACAGCCATATATATTCATAGCACATCTGTAATATTACTTATTCTCTTCTTTCTCTCCATCGTGTGTAGATAAACTACAGACTCCGATCAAAGAGAAGAAATCCGAGGGATCCATTCATTACAGCAGTTTAAGAGCGACCTCTGCCAAGAACAACAAAATTCTGGAGGACGTCAACACCAGTTATTTTGCCGGAACTGAAGTGAGTTCTTCCATCTCTGAGATACAGACGGTAGCGCTTGGTAAATGTCAGCAAATGTTATGATACTGGCCTAGTACTGCTGGAAACCAGTGGCCGAAGGCACACAAGCAGCAAAAGCAAGCATTAGTACAAGTTCTTGTAGTTAGCAAAAAGGAGTTGTAGGAAACAATCCATAGATAGGTGAGAACAATCCAGGTAAGAATGTTCAGGAGCTTGGAGACTGGAAACTAGGCTAACAGCTAGACACAATACTCAAGCAATGAGTGAGAGATCCATGCAGCTTTAAGTAGAACTGAACAGGAAACAAGATGGATCCCACAGGTTCAGAATCTGCCATCTTAGTAAAGGGTAATTGCAGAACACAACAGCAGCCTCCAGTGGTAAGGAGTGGGATTGCAGCACAATTATTAAGGTGAACAATAGCAGCCACTAGTGGTCAAACTGTAGAAGGTCAACTGGAATCCTGACAGCAAATCACACAAAATAAAGAATCCACAGAAGGAGATAATGTACAGGGGCTTTACATCGCCCCATGACTACACGACAAAATCCTGAAAATATTTGTGGTCAGCAGCACAGTCATCATAGGTAAGATCAATAAATCATAAAAGTGGACAATTATTTATATAGTAGAAAGGGATATACGGATAATTCTGCTGCTGGTCAAGAAGATATCTAATGGAGATGATGGTGTTGAACAAACAGCAGTTTTATTAATTAACGCATTTCAGAGTTGAACAAACTCCTTCATCAGGAGCAAAACACAATGACTGCAATGACTGAAACGCGTTGTTTAATAAAACTGCTCTTTCTTCAACACCATCATCGCCATTGGATATCTTCTTGACCTGCAGCAGAATTATCCGTATATCCCTCTCTACTATTGCATTTACTGCTGGTTTTATTCCGGTATATGGCGCAGCTGATTTCTATACCTGCATAGGAGTTGTGCCTGATACAACCCAGCCTGGTGAGTAATACCAGACTATCTACAACGTTTATTGCCCGGGTGATGTCCTATTGTGCGTTTTTTGTCACTTTTCAGCTATACTACAAGTGATATGGTTTTTACACTGATACGATTGTTTCTAAAAGAGCCACATGCCGGGGTCCCAAGAGACACACGTGGCCCCTGAGCCACTGGTTGGGGAACTGTGATAACCAGCATTTCAGGGAATATAATACTGATTAATCCCCTCAGATCATTTATAAAGGTGCAGTACACACAAGAGACGAACGTCGGCTGAAGTCACCGGCCGACCATCGAGAGGGGTTTGAACTCTCTCCTAATGGCAGATGTAGGGGGAAGAGGGATCAGGTATAATGGGCTCCAGCATGGCCGAACCTTTGTTCTCATTGGAGATATACCATTGTTTTGTTGAACCCAGCTGTGTATTGAGGGGTCAGAGGAATGGCTGATTGGTGCCAGCCATCTAACAAGTATGGTCATCTTATCTGACATTCACTGGATCTGCACTTTGGGAATGGTAAGAGCGGCCATATGTCTTGTGTATATATTAGTGACAATATAACACGCCATTGTCCACTCTGTCCATCTTACTACAGGACGGGGAGCTGCTGTACACAGACTGGAAGATGGAAAAGGACGGAGACACTGGAAGACTCATCAGTGAGTTGTCTGTATATACACTATGTACATCAGTGGTCCATAGACCCATCCTGGACCCTCCTCCGTTTTCTTCTTCGTTCAACATCCCCATAAACAGCCCCACCTCCTCATCCGCATCCCAGCTTCTATCTTTAACCACTTCTCTCGGCCTCTCACAGCTTTCAACCTCTGAGACACACAAAGATGGAAACACCCTTGATCTGGTCTTTGTCCGGCTTAGTTCAATCCCCCACCTAAATAACTCCCCTCTTCCCCTCTCTGATCATAACATTCTCTCCTTCACGCTCACAAATCCTCGCCCGCCCCAGCACACTCCTACCTATCACACATTCAGAAATCTACAAGCCATTAACCCTCATACACTCACAGACTCCCTTCACTCATCACTGTCCCCAATCTCCTCTTCTTCCTGTCCTAATCTGGTTGTAAACCACTACAATGACACTCTCAGAAGCATGCTGGACCAATTAGCGCCCCTCACCCTCAGAACCTCTAAACACAGAGTAAAACAGCCCTGGCTCACGCCGCAAACCCGATTTCTCCAGCGATGCTCTAGAAGTGCCGAACGGCTATGGAGGAAAACTCGGACATCAGAAAACTTTATCCACTACAAATTTATGTTAAAAACATATAACTCTGCCCTTCACTTCGCCAAACAGACCTACTTCACCACCCTGATCTCCTCACTATCCAACAACCCCAAAAAACTCTTTGATACCTTTCACTCCCTCCTCAGTCCTAAAGCGCAGGCCCCACCACGGACATTTGTGCTGAGGACCTGGCTTCCTACTTCACAGAGAAAATAGACACCATCCGTCAGGAAATCGGCTCCCAGCCACAAAGTGCCGTGACTCCCATCCCCCCGCACATCCCCTCTGGATCCCTCTCCACATTTGACCCAGTCACAGAAGACGAAGTCTCCAGGCTCCTCTCTTCTTCTCATCCCACCACATGCACCACTGACCCCATCCCCTCACATCTACTCCAGTCTCTTTCTTCAGTCGTCACTACTCACCTAACTAAAATCTTCAACCTCTCCCTCTCTTCGGGTATCTTCCCCTCCTCCTTCAAACACTCCATCATCACTCCATTATTAAAAAAGCCCTCTCTTGACCCTTCCTGCACAAACAACTACAGGCCAGTCTCCAATCTTCCCTTCATCTCTAAACTCTTGGAGCGCCTGGTCTACTCCCGCCTTACCAGCTACCTCTCCACTCACTCTCTTCTAGACCCATCACAGTCCGGCTTCCGCCCTCTACATTCTACAGAAACTGCACTCATCAAAGTAACCAATGACCTTCTGACAGCAAAACGTAATGGTGACCACTCTTTGCTCATTCTTTTTGACCTCTCTGCAGCCTTTGACACCGTTGACCACAACCTCCTACTCTCTATGCTTCACTCAATCGGCATAAAGGACACTGCTCTCTCCTGGTTCTCCTCCTACCTATCTGACCGCTCTTTCAGTGTATCGTTCGCTGGCTCCACTTTTTCCCCTCTTCCTCTCACTATTGGGGTTCCTCAGGGTTCAGTCCTTGGCCCTCTTCTCTTCTCTCTCTACACAGCCCCAATTGGACGGACAATCAGCAAATTTGGTTTGCAGTATCATCTTTATGCTGATGACACACAACTATACACCTCATCCCCTGACCTTACCCCCGCTGTACTACAGAACACCAGTGACTGTCTGGCCGCAGTTTCTAAAATCATGTCCGCTCTCTATCTGAAACTCAACCTCTCAAAAACTGAATTTCTTCTGTTCCCGCTGTCTACTCACCTCTCTAAATCTGACATCTCTCTCTCAGTGTGTGGCACCACAATAATGCCGAGCAAGTAGGCGCGTTGCCTGGGCGTTGTGTTTGACACCAATCTCTCCTTCACCCTCCACATACAATCTCTTGCCCGCTCTTGTCGCTTGCACCTGAAGAACATTTCTAGAATCCGCCCCTTTCTCACCTTGGAAACAACAAAAACCCTCACTGTTGCCCTGATCCACTCCCGCCTTGACTACTGTAACTCTCTCTTAATTGGCCTCCCCCTCACTCGACTTTCCCCCCTCCAGTCCATCCTTAATGCTGCAGCCAGGGTCATCTATCTGGCTAATCGTTACTCAGACTCCTCCGCTCTGTGCCAGTCATTGCACTGGCTGCCCATGAATTATAGGATCCAATTTAAATTGCTTGTTCTCACCCACAAAGCTCTCCACAGTGTGGCACCCCCCTACATCTCTTCCCTCATCTCTGTCTATCGGCCTACCCGTTTTCTACGCTCTGCAAGCGACCTTCGACTAACATCCGCACTAATCCGTACCTCCCACTCCCGGCTTCAAGACTTCTCCCGAGCTGCACCTATTCTTTGGAATGCTCTACCCCAAGAAATTAGGATGAACCACAACTTACACAGTTTTAGGCGCTCCCTAAAAACACATCTGTTTAGGGCGGCCTATCACGTTCCCTAATCAAAGTCCTTTTATATTCTCATAGCCCATTCCTTATTTCTCCAAACATAAGTCTCCACCCAACCAAAAAGCACCACAAATACTGGCAGGTGATGAGCTCATGCAGCCTTCATCTATCCCTCATCCCCTCAAGATGGCTGGACTATCCTTGTAAATAAGCCATTGTACTTTGTGTCACCCCCACCTCATTGTAGATTGTAAGCTCTTAGGAGCAGGGTCGTCATTATTTTTGCTGTAATTATTGTATTATCTTTAGCTATGTTACTTATGACTGTTGTACATGAACCTGTGAATTGTTAAGCGCTGCGGAATATGTTGGCGCTATATAAATAAAGATTATTATTATTATTATTATTATTGGGTCTAGAACCTTTGTCATATACTTTTAGTGCAGTTTCAGGATCATAGTCTTTTTTATAAGTAAATTCACCATCTGGACATGGCAGCAACATTTTATAAACTGCACAATTATTGGAAGGGCATGTAGCGTCTCCCATAGCATTATCTCCAGTGTATCTGTAGCACCCTGAGGATTCGGCTGCTACAGGGGTATTGCACCTCAAGCCAGAGGTGTGATATTCCACTCCCGGGTAAGGATGGAGTGTGGAACTGAGCTCGGTTAGCTGCATGCACTACACACATCCCATTTCCGGAGGACGGACCAATGGTACTCCCACTTAATAATGTGCAGGTACGACCGAGTCTGTCCTTGGCTGGAGTGGGAGGGGGGTGGAATATCCCAGTAGTGTAGGGGCAGATAGGGGGAGCAGCCTGGGTAAAGCTAGGAGCTCATTGGGTGCTGGTCACCTGAGCTCACACATAGAGGGAGTATATAAGGTGGGCACCATCTTAGGACAGGGTCTTTGCAGAGGAGTCTTTTGTAGAAGGCTGGTCAGTCTGTCAGCCTTTTGCAGAGCAGTGGAGGAAAGCAGAGGAGCAGAGCAGCCCCAAGGCCAAGAGAGAGAGAGGAGAAAGAAGGACCCAGAGGGGGAGAAAGAAGGAACTCCAAGAGCCCAAATTAGACCAGAGGGTGAAGAGTTGGCAACAGGGTACCGGATCCCAAGCTGGCAGAGGCTACAGCATACCTTAGCCAGGAACCGGAGGTCGTGGGCAGGATTGATCTGCCACGATCACCCACTAAATCCACCCGGAAGGCAGACCACGAATAGGGTCAGGGAACCCAGAGCCAAGGGTTTACCACCAAGAGGCCCGAGGGAGCCGGACATAGGTGGATCCCTGGTGGGGAAGGCCAGAGAAGAGGACAGGACAGAAAGGGAGCTCAGAACCACGCTCCAGAACTACTTGGGGGTTGGCCGAGTCCAGGACCTGGTGGACGCAGCACGGCTCGGGTGGTCACTCAAGGCCGGAGTGACCGGTACAAGAACAGCAGTAAGTAAACAAACCCTGAACTGCACAGCCCGACTCTGACTCTCATTACCATCCTCACTGCACCTCCACAACCACCATCCTCTGCACCTGACCCCCTGAGGCTATACCCCTCCCGTTGGGGGTTATACTACCTGGGCTGCACAAACACCATCAGCCTCAGCGGACCCTGCTGCAGCGGCGGCCGTAGTGACCGCAATTCAACGGGTGGCGTAGTCGACATAAAGAACTTTAGTAATATCAGTAAGGACTGCCACACACTGAGCTTGACACCCTGGGCACGGACCGGGTCACAGCCACTCGGAGACTACAACCCCCATCTGATCCGGCTCCGGGTATCCCCAACAACACTGGCCCAGGGGGCGCGTCATATCCACTGACTGTGGATTGAATTTTGGTATTTGCAGGTGCTAAACCCTCGCAGAGACACGGCATCCATGATGGACTGGTCCACACTGTGCAAAGATCTGCATTTCTGAAGGACTTTGCACTCACCGTCGGGGGCTGGAACTTCGCTATCTGGAAGGAAGGAGTCACTGTGAGTATTACTATTCTGGGCAGATGGACCCCCATCACATAATATAAGAGATCAGGGAAGTGCGCTCCTCCCAGAACCTACCCCGGGATCCATAACTAGTGCAGGTCCTGCCCCTATAACTCTCGGGCCCTATAAACCCCCGAAATAAATGTCTCCTTGGTCTCCTGCTTCAGGAAGGGAATAACACAACATTATCATGGTGGACGGAGCTCCTCTCCATAGCAGAATTCTTGTCCAAAACGTATCTGCTGGATAACTGATGGAAATGCAATCAGAGGGGCCGCATTGATTATTAGGGGGTATGTTTGAGTTCTATTATGTGCCTTATTAAGAAAAAAAATTTGTTGCACGCTGCTCTTTTTCTTACATTTTAAAAACCAAGATGGACCCCATAAGACCCAACGTGGCCCAGTGCTTCCATTTGCCTCAGTTATGCAGCGGATCCGTTTTGGACATATATTCCATTTATCTGTTCTTAAAAACAGGGCAAAGAAAAGGAAAGTGTAAACGGACGTGTGAACGAGAGCCTGCGGCAGCATCTTGGGTTTCATTTAAGTGTTTGATCATTTTTAATTTTTTGGGACGGTGGAATGAACACAAAACAGCAACCCTGACATTTTTTTTCAACAGTGTTGACCATGTATGATAATTTTAGGCCATGACTAATGACATATCTCTCTGAAACACGTAGGACGGCGTGATGAACGGGCTCTGGAATATTAATGAACATAAAATAAAATGGATGTTTGTTATAGACACTGCAATAACTTTTTTCATATTTATATAACATTTTATTTTGTATTTTAATTTTTTTATTGCATCTTTCTCTCGCAGAGCGGACCGATCCTGCAGTCGTGTTGCACTCAGAAGAGGTACACCGCAGCCCACTGGTCACTGTCCAGGCCCGGCGTCTTCTTCATCGGCAAGGAAGATGGAAATGTGGATATCTGGGACTTACTGGAGAAGACACATGAGCCGTCTCAGACGCAGAACATATCAGCAGCGGCCATCACCTGCATTAAACCCTGGATCATGTCAGGTAACAGCTGAAATAATACAAAAATGATGATGATATGGCCTTTTCGTGTATGCAGGTGCAGTCAGACCAATGTGTCGCCATGGTTACAGACTACAAGTAAACTATGTGTAGTCTGATCCTGCAGTCATGTGTCACTCTCATCTATCTATTCATCTATCCCCTTTTCTTTCTCATTCACAAACAGAAGGGGGAAGACTTCAGAGGGTAATAAATGAGCGGATCAGACGACACCGGTGACTTCTTTGCAGTCGCAGGTCTGCCGGAGAGGAAGCTGCTTGTACAAATCAGCTCTATTTTGGCCCATAGACGGGGGGCTGCCCTCATTTGTTGACCCCCATCTACAATGCCCATATGCCATAACAGGGGTTGTTTTTGTGAGACAACCTCTTCAAGGATTTCTCGCACATGCCCAAGGATAAGGAATTATATTGTGAGACCAAAACAGATACAGACTCAAAATAATGAATTACATCTTATTTATTGCAGCCAAGCAGCATTTCCTGGCCGTGGCCGATGACAGCGGGACCCTCCATGTATTACAGATCCCGTGGACCTTACATCACCCGTCCGCTAATGAGGTTGGTTCGGGGACAGAGTCTTCATATATTGAACACATTAATAAACGAGGAAAGTGTTATTTTATTGCTGCCGATGTGATTTGCTCCGGCCTCCTATAGACTTGCACAATCTTTGCTTTTCTTCTATTACATTTCACTCTTGCATCTTTCTGTGGTCGTACATTTACTGTAACTCGGGAAGATGCTTTAATAACAAGAATCTTTGACAAACCATTTTTTACACCTTTTTCGGTGTCTATACCAGCCTCACGTGCCAGTTTAAATGTTTCTCGTGTATCATGCGCACTGACACACGCTGGCGTTAGGACTGAACGTACTACTAGTGATACTTCATGTTGTCCTATGGTGGCACTGCAGTGAGTTTAACACATTCGGCAAGGTTTGTTTTATTGTTTTTGCAAATTACCACTGATCAATAGTTGTCCGAGCATGGGACACCATGTCATCAGGGTATTTTCATAGGTTCCTCTATGGTAAAGGGATTCTTGAAGGTTGACAACCCCTTTGAAGCCTTTTAGGTGCTTTACCATATACATATAATGACTGTCAGAAATATTGATCAGTCGTGATTCCTCCTGGTCCTTTCCAGGGATTATAAAAGGCTTAGACAAGAAAAGGGCCACCATGTTGGGTCCTTGTCCGCCCCAAGGAAAACCAAGAGTCTCATATACTAATGGTAAATCCTATAGACATAAATGTCTGTGTCTGTGCCCAGCTTCACAACTGGCTCTTTGACTCTGGCTGAAACCATTTAGGTCCAGTTGACAGCTGTGACTCGATGACACCATGCCAGGAAAATATGGGCACTAATAGAGTAAGTGAAGAAGTATTGAGTCCAACAACTGGAAACAGTGGAAGAGTCTAATGTCTGGACTCCATAATTGAGGTCCTCTGCTAAAGCTGCTGGTTGCAGCTGATTTGGTGAATTTGTTTTTCCTGACCAATGGCTTCTTCTACCATTCGCCACCAGGCCTACATGAAAATTTGCAGCGGTGGCATTGGCAGCTTGCATTGCAAGACACCATGTAATCAGGGTCATTTCATAGGTTCTTCTATGTTAAAGTGATTCTTGAAGGTTGACAACCCCTTTGAAGCCTTTTAGGCACTTTACCATATACATATAATGACTGTCAGAAATATTGATCAGTCGTGATTCCTCCTGGTCCTTTCCAGGGAATATAAGAGGCTTGGACAAGAAAAGGGCCACCATGTTGGGTCCTTATCTGCCCCAAGGAAAACCAAGAGTTTCATATACTATTGGTAAGTCCTATAGACATAAATGTCTGTGTCTGTGCCCAGCTTCACAACTGGCTCTTTTACCCTGGTTCTTTGGTTGAAACCATTTAGGTCCAGTTGGCTGCTGTGACTCGATGGCACCATGCCAGGAAAACATTGGCACTAGTAGAGTAAGTGAAGAAGTATTGAGCCCAAGAACTGGAAACAGTGGAGGGGTCTAATGTCTGGACTCCATAATTGAGGTCCTCTGCTAAAGCTACTGGTTGCAGCTGAATTGGTGAATTCGTTTTTCCTGACCTATGGCTTCTTCTACCATTCGCCACCAGGCCTACATGAAAATTTGCAGTGGTGGCATTGGCAGCTTGCATCGCAAGACACCATGTAATCAGGGTAATTTCATAGGTTCCTCTATGGTAAAGGGAATATTGAAGGTTGACAACCCCTTTGAAGCCTTTTAGGTGCTTTACCATATACATATAATGACTGTCAGAAATATTGATCAGTCCTGATTCCTCCTGGGCCTTTCCAGGGAATATAAGAGGCTTGGACAAGAAAAGGGCCACCATGTTGGGTCCTTGTCCGCCCCAAGGAAAACCAACAGTCTCATATACTATTGGTAAATCCTATAGACATAAATGTTTGTGTCTGTGCCCAGTTTCACAACTGGCTCTTTGGCCCTGGCTCCTTGGTTGAAACCATTTAGGTCCAGTTGACAGCTGTGACTCCATGGCACCATGCCAGGGAAACATGGGCACTAGTAGAGTTAGTGAAGAAGTAGTATTGACCCCAACAACTGGGAACAGTGGAAGGGTCTAATATCTGGACTTCATAATTGAGGTCCTCTGCTAAAGCTGCTGGTTGCAGCTGAATTGGTGAATTTGTTTTTCCTGACCAATGGCTTCTTCTAGCACTATGAGGAAATTTGCAACGGTGGCATTGGCAGCTTGCATTGTAAGATCCGCTATGGGTTGTCCCGTCTGCAATTGTGGGAACATGTCCGCAGCAATATTCTCCTTTCTCTTCTGCAGAGCACCGCGGTCCTGCATTACTTGGACAGGGAGGTCAGTCATTTGGAATATTATGAACAGAGAAAGACATTTCGGGCTGCAGAGAAGAGAACGCTGGAGCTGAAGGAGCACAGCAAGAAAAGCGTAAGTGTCTCGCTCCACACTGCTCAGCTCTTGCACTTTGTGCCGTCACTTCTACTTGTTTTTATATCCATGAGTGATCACATAGGATAAGAGAAGGAAGTCGAGTATAACTCTGTCCTGTTTATGTCTAGGAAATCTCTCCACCGGTGAAGTCAAAGGAGCAGCTCGAGGAGGAGATAAGCCGAGAGTATGGCACATACTTGGCCCTGGAGAGCTCTGTGCTGATCGGTCTGCGGATTAAGAAAGAGAACGAAAAAGAACTGTGAAAACCTAATTCTCATAATGACAGATGTTTGTATTCTTCAAAGCTACAGAATAGTAAAAACCCAGCGCATACATTGTACTGTGGTGTACTGCGGTCACCCCCAACCTGGGGCTCTGCAGATGTTGCAAAGACTACAAATCCCAGCGTGCAGGGAGTCATAGTTTTTGCAACAGTTGTAAAGTCACAGGTTGTGGATCACCGGTGTGTAACATATATTTACATCCACCGCTAGTCTGATGGATCATATAAAATGTGTTCTTCTGGACTGTACAAATAAAGTTGTGTTGAAAAGAATTAGGAGCGTTCTGACACTATTTAAGGTGAACCTCTCGCTTTCTCCCCAGGTCTCTATCACCCAATGTGCTGGTGGAGTCTCCCGTCATCCAAGTAGGGACATTTTTTGTCTCAATTAATTTATTAAAGTGATAATTGAGCTAAAAGATTAGGACTCTGGTCCAGTGACCATATTAGTAGCCATGGTCACTGGATCCGAGCCCGGAGAACCTCCTCCTATCTGCTCACATCCTCGGTGCCTCTTCTGATTAGTAGGCCTTGCAACGCTATGACGTTGTGGCACAAAGCAGAAGAGGCGTCGAGAATATCGGAAGGTAGGAAGAAATTTGCAGGGCTCTGGTCCAGCAGTCAAAAACTATCAGCAAGGCTGCTCGATTTTCTTGATCGTCTCTTTTAGGTGGAATTCTGATCCATCAGACATGTATGGTACACTCCATTCACTTCTATGGGAGCAGTACTGCACGTATGTGACCACCACTCCCATGGACAGTGAGTGAAGCAGTGGCGTCAGGGGACTATGAGACTCCTATTCTCGTGATCGGTGAGGACCCCTGCACTCTGATCCCCATTGATCATACAGTGATGTATATGGCACAACTCCTTTAAGAGCGGCCTAGTTCAGACAATGCTGGCGTGGCTCAATGTGCATTAGGGAGTTGCAGTATGAGCCGGGCATGCAAAGATTGCATCGATGTGGCCCACGTGGCAGTGTCACATAATCATCTACGTGACTGAATTTTTTTCTTTAGTAAGAGGGTCCGGAGTTTTCTGTGATATGTTTTGGGTGCTTGGATGTACATACACGTGTGTGGGTCGGTGGGCACGTGCCTATAAGGCAGTGTCATACCATTTATCCTCCCATTGCCAGCTCGCGGTATCCGGCCCTCTGGACTCTTTGGATGAAAATCCTTCTTTGCCGGTCGTTAATTCTTGGTCTTCTACGTCTTATCGGTGGTAGTAGAGCTGATAGGTCTATATTCAAACCTGTCGGAAATTAATATTGCAGTTATTATCTATGGAGGAACATACACCAGGAATAAGTCACTCTGCTCACACCAGGTATTTGTTGACTACATCCCATGGGAAGAGACAAGTGGGCCACAGAGAATGCCCCATGGGCCTTTACCTTCCCCTCTTATTGTGGGGCCTATGGAGAGGAGTAGCCCTATGTGCATTCAGTCCATAATGAAGAGGGATGAACCTCCTGAACTTTAGGAAGTTCTGGAGCAGAACTGTCAGACAGTGGTGGTTGTTTGGAGGGCAAGAAAATCCTGAATAGTTCCTGTATTTTTTCCAGCTGGAATGGGGCCGAGCTGCAATACCAGACCCAGCCTATTGACAAGAATGGGGCTATTGACAAGACTGATACTGTTTCACATCCAGTCCTCCTCCCATGTAAACTGTGTTTATAAGTGACCAGGTATCACGTATCTGAAAGTATTTTGGGGAGACTTGTTGTGACTTGTGTTTCATCCATCAATTTTAAACCAAAGTGCAGCGGAGGAAAATGCACAAATTTATTAGAAGACGCACGCTCTTTAATAAATGTCACATTTTCTTCTAAATACAGAAATTGAAATCACTGTATTATTTGTGCCAATTTCTACCATAATGAATATTAAATCTATATTGATCTGATTGTGGCCATCATCCCTCCCTGTTAACACCGCACACGCTTTCCAAACTTTTCCAAAGTTTCTAATTTTATTGCAAAAATTACGAGCACCAGAATTTGGGATTTTTTAAGGCACCAATTTTGTTTTTAAATGAAATTATTAATATATTTATATATATTAGTAATTTAAAAAAAATGTTTGTGTCTTAAAAAAAAAAAAAAAAAATAATAAATAAATATATATATATATATATATATATATATATATATATTTCGGTTGGTAACTGAATATGTATCTAGTCTCTGATCACCCCATAGAAGCCTCTAGTGAGTGACCATCCGAGTGCATGAGCCCAAGGCTAACTGAAGACATGGTGGGAGTTAAAGACAGTTTAAGACCAACCCAAGCAAGAAGGAAGATCCTCTGCTCTAAGGAAGACAGACTGTGCTTATTTGGAAGGTTAGAGGGGTACAGGGGGTCCTGTCTAAACTCCGTTATCATCCCACCAAACTTCCCGTCCGAGACTAGAATATCTAGAACGGTTTTCTTCTTCTATTTTGGATGGTATGGTTATGTGCACACGATTATTTCTGGCAGCGCTTTGAACTTTACTTTATGCTGCGTCCAAAGCGCTGCACGCAGGTGAATCTGCATTTGTTCATTGAACACATGCGGATTCACCGCATCCTATACATTGCACTGATAAAATTTCTCTTGCGTCTCCGCAAGAGAAATTGTCATGCTGCGGTCTGAGAAGACGCACCGCATGTCCGTCTCCACGGGTGAGCCGCAGGAGCACGGAGACGCATAGTGTACATGGGATTTCTTGAAATCCCATCCACTATGCTGTAACATCTGGCCGCTGCGGATTGCATGCAACACTACTTTGCTGCGTCCGATCCGCAGCCATTCCTGACCATGTGCACCTACCCTAATACTCATATTGGGCCAAGATATTTTTGGGTTGTAGAATTTGAAGAACCCGGAAGAAACCTACATGACCATGGAGATGATCATACAAAGTCAATGCCTATGATTTTTGAAGGCCTGGTCATCTCTATATGTTAACATTGGTAGTTTTTGTACACTTTTTAGGAGATGATGGTGCAAATTTTGGATAGGAGATCCCAACATCCACTAACCGCCTCCGTTCATGAAGGGCATCTGGCCACACAAAATCAGTTTTGGGCGGCTTTTCTTCTCCCAATATATTAAATTTAATGTACATAAGCTGCTAAAGATCTGACCTGATGTGATGACGTACTGCCCTTCTGAAAATCTCAAGACGTTCGAACACAATTCAAATAAAATGCGAAACATTTTGCAAAATTTGGGGAATCGCAAAACGAGATGCTGTCTCTCCAACCGCCGTCACTGCATCAACGATTTGTTTCCGCGGCAACGATTATGAGCGTTCTACTCGGGCATTCTAAATGGGAGGGACTTCCAGCAGCCAATAGGAATCAAGTATTAATTTTTAAATGTAAACAATCTGCGTACTTTTAGTTATTTTCAAAACAGCCATTTGACAAGTTGAATTATCATTAAAAGGAAATGGTCCAATAATGAAAATAATAAAAAATGATGACTATATCTGCTGTCGTTAGTTCTATGTCTGAATAATGACCTTTAACCATTACAATAGATGTAGCCAATGTGATGCCCTTTAATATCCACCATGGATGTGGCCCATGGGCTGCTATGGGGCCATTGTTAACAGGCACAAATGGTTGATCTCATCTCCGTTGGTGTTGTATGGTGTTTGATACAGGACTCCCCTCTATAGAGGGGTGGCATTTTTAGCAAACCAGGTGGTGGGGAATTGACCAAAATAGTCATAGAAATGGCATAAGTGTCACAACCTGGCATCATAATAGTCTTTACTATGGAACCCAAAAAGTGGAAGCTGGGCTGTGATTGTTCACTATGAGGAACAAAGACTTTTTTTTCTTTTTGATATAAAACATTATTTTATTTATTAAAAGTGAAAAAGAGAAACTTTCAATAGATTTCCTTTCTTCTGTACTGATCCTTCACTCCCAGTTTTACATTACTGAGATAGGAGATGGCAGTTGGGGTTCATGTCAGTCTTGTATTGGCAGCTGACATGAAGCCCAGGGGTCTATAAGACGCCCCCATTACTAACCCCATAGTCATATTGTAAATAAACATACAGCCTGAATAAAGTCCTTTATTACAAATAAAAGTCCACCCCTGCAGGCGCTCCATACATCGTGGTCCTTACTTGGAACATGATATATGGACGTCTGAATTTAGCCTTATAGTGAGACGTCTGATTGTAGGAAGCATGATATACATTGGTGTGAAAAGTGTTTGCCCCCTTCCTGATTTCTTATTCTTTTGCATGTTTCTCACACTTAAATGTTTCAGATCACAAAACAAATTTAAATATTAGACAAAGATAACAGAAGTAAACACAAAATGCAAATTTTGAATGAAGGTCTTTATTATTAAGGGAAAAAGAAATCCAAACCTACAGGGTCTTGTGTGAAAAAGTGATTGCCCCACCTCCTTAAAACATAAATTAATTGTGGTATATCACATTTTTGGGAAGCTGAGTTCAATTTCCCTAGCCACACACAGGCCTGATTATTGCCACACCTGTTCTCAATCAAGAAATCACTTAACCTGCCTGACAAACTGAAGTAGACCAAAAGATCCTCAAAAGCTAGACATCATGCTGCGATCCAAAGTTTTCAAAGACACGTTGGTTTGGCCAAGATTCATCTCATGTATATGGTCATCCTAAAGTCTACCTACATTTTTTTTTTTTAAAATGTCCTGAGACATTTATTTCCCAGGCAGATTGCAGAATCTTAGCGACAAATCATCATGACGTCCATATTCTGGAGATTGCTATTGATTTCTCATCTCATATGAATAGTTGGTTGGATTTCCTTTGACACAATCTCATTTCTCCTCTACAGTTCTGTGATGTTCTGGGACATTCGCTCACACAAGACTCATCTACAGACGCCGACAAGCAGAAAACAAGAGGAGAACCAGCACGCGGCTCCTCTCGGGGTGCCGGATACCTTCAAACACCTCAATCTAATCTGGAGGCCACTACTCAAGGTGCAGATCCATCAGGATCCAACTTAACTAACAGCTTTTTGGTCACATTATAGGCCCATGGGCCTCCATATTCATTAGAGAAAGTCATCCGAACCTGTATGGAGACCCCCGACTCCCCCCCCTGAAGCACAGGTGTACGGGGTCTGGAAGAAATGGCTGTCAGCTGCTCTGCAGATATCTGGGCCTTATAGGCTACAGTAACTCCATCCTAATCCCTTAGTATTTCTCTGCTTCTCGCTGGCAGACACTTGCCTTCCTGTCCCGGCCACCGCCATTTCAGTGTGACTACAGGTTATTCTATAAGTGCTATACAATACACTGCCTCCCTGTGCGACACAGACTGTTTTACAAAACAGCAGTAAGCCAGAGAAGATTGTATGAGAAATCATCAGTCATATGCCGAGCACAGCGGGAAAAATGGGCAGAAACAAGAACAATTGTAAAGTTTTTTTTAGCTCACCATGTCCAGCACTGAATCTCTGCCGCTGCTCCCAGCGCCAACATAACAGTATTTGGTCAGTATTCGGTCAGTATTTTTTCTCAGGAGTGGGAGACAAAACCAGGAGTGGGTGATAAATGCAGAATTGGTGACTTGTTTCTATTATACCTTTTCTCTGATTGTTCCTCTCCTGGTTTTGGCTCCCACTCCTGAGAAAAAATACTGACCGAATACTGACCAAATACTGATAGCGGGGCCGTGGCCTTAAGTTATGGCTTTTGCACAGTGATAGGTTTGCAGCTGGCCTAGCGGGTGCATTTAGAGCCCATGCTTGTGCCAATGCTTCTCTACCTATTGTTAATACTCCAGAAGCCGTGTACCTACAGGGCCCTGTTCAGATTTATCCTGTAAGCTCAGGCCAGAGCATATCCACCCGAAAGTACCGGCATTGTCCGTATGGTGCTGCTGGTGCCTGACAAGTAGGGGGCCAACGCTTCCATGAATTTGGGATATCTGATCCTATAACGGTGGTTCCCCTTCACATATATACATTTCTGCCCCCACATACACCAGTATATACATGCATCCTCTAAATAACAATATCTGATGCTACAGCTGTCATTTTGGTGCTTGTATTAGATTATGAAGAAAGAAGAAAAGCAGATCCAGAAATGACCGGAAGAAGGATCTGCGGATAATCCCCGGCCGGGATTATTGTCCTATTAGAGCGGCTCCGACACTTTCTCCGTCATGTCTGGTCGCTGTCACTTATTCTGGATGCAAAAAAAAATAGCATTTCCCCCTCATTTACTTCCCTGGCAGGAAACTTAATGCAACATTTTTTCTCTATCGCTTCATTGGGGGACACAGGAAACCATGGGTGTATGCTGCTGCCACTAGAGGGCTGAC
Organism: Phyllobates terribilis; assembly: GCF_046119375.1. Taxonomy (NCBI): domain Eukaryota; kingdom Metazoa; phylum Chordata; class Amphibia; order Anura; family Dendrobatidae; genus Phyllobates; species Phyllobates terribilis. The sequence goes on along the minus strand of NW_027362768.1, from coordinate 157,841,624 downwards.
ACTAGGCAGTAAAAAAGACTAACTCCTCCCCAGCAGGCTACACCCACACTGGGAGTGAACTAACCAGTTTTTGCTTAGTGTCCAAGGAGGCAAGACATGGGTCTGCGTTCAGACCCGTCTCTACCATCTTGTGTTTTATTAATGTTTACTCTGTCGGCTCATTGGGGGACACAGGACCATGGGTGTTATGCTGCTGTCCACTAGGAGGCGACACTATGCTTAATCTGAAAAAGATTAACTGTGGCTCCTCCTCTGCAGTATACACCCCTGGACGGCGTCAACCATCTTCAGTTTTTCTTAGTGTCGCATAGGAGGCACACCTAAAGATTTTTTACTCCAATTTTTTTCTGACGGATTTACAGATGAAGATAATTGGGTCTCCTGCGAGACTCCCGGCATGGCTCCTTCCTCTGCCCCCTTTTATGGGGTGCACAGTTGAAGTCAAGATGTCTACTTACCATGTCGCTTCTTCCCCAGCCCCTCGGGTGCTGGTTCGAAGTCGAGACCCCCCTCCTTCCCCAATTCCTTTTGGTCTCTGGGTTGATGTCGAGGCAAGAATAACAGCCCCCTGATGGTGACAGCAGCACCCTCCCTAATCCCCCTCTGGGGGGTATTAGGTTGAGACTCCTCAGGTAGGGCCTGTGCAGGCATCCGCAGCTCCCAGTAGCTGGCATTCTGCACCGAGTCCAGGAATCCCAGCCCTGCTGCGGACTCCTGTTGGGGCCGGGGGAGAGTGCAAGGCAGTCATGGCATACTTACATACAGGCCTTCCCAGCCCTGTCTCATTGCTGGCACCAGCGCCATGGTGCCTCAGGGGGACCCTTCAAGGGCCCCCCCTTACACTAATACCCCCACCGCTATTACTGCCATTAAAACCGGGGGGGTCCAGCTCAGATCCGGCACCCCCCCGGACTTCCGCGCCGGCCCGGAGCCCTTTTGGGCATCGGCTATAAATTTACACCGAGGCTCCGCCGCCCACTCTCCCCCTGGCCCGCCCCCCGGATGATGAATATGACACTCTACAGTGTCATAGAAGGGGCGGAGCCAAGCTGAAAGGGCGCGTTTTTCAGCAATACTGCCGCCCTTTTCAGCTCTCCGCCCACCTTCTTCCTCACACTCCTGCGGCCATTATCTGCTACAGGAACATTAACCCTGCAGCTACCGGTCGGCACATACAGACCAGGCCTGCCAGTCTCCGGGGGGCACTGGATTGTGGATCTGCGACGCTGGACTGAAGAGGCACACTGGTGGGGTAAGATCACAGCTGGAGTCTCTCACTCGGCTGTGAATCCTATAAGCTTCTCTGCATTGCTGGCCCCCTCTGCATAGCCACCCCTGTATACTATGCCGGGCTCAAGGTACAAGAGAACCAGGCAGGACTGCTATTAAGCACTCTGTACAGCCTGCAGTAATACTCTCCCTGTCAGGATCTAGGCCTGGAAGCTGTTGTTTGTGTTCTTTTGCCCTTAGTTAACATGGATCTTTATGTTTCACATCGGCCATCTTGCTTCCTGGCAAAGATATATATAAAGTCAGCACCTGTTCTGTTTCCTTGCTTGTGTGCTATGTTTTGGACCTTGTTCCTCTGCAGTCTCAAGCCTGGACTTATGATCCCTGTTGGTCCTTTCCTAATGGCGGAGTCCTCTGCCGACCTGCACATCTGGATCCCCGCCTGGTGACCGAGTGATTGCTAACACCTGACTTCAGAAATCTCCGACCTGACTACACCTGCGGTTATGTAAGAACTCCCGCCAGCTTGCGTTTCTCTGCTCTGCAAGAGAGTCTGTCAGTGCCGGACATCTTGGTGCTCTTATTGCACAGTGACTTTGCATGCTATATTGCCGAGTGTAAGCTCTGCCGCTATTGTCTGTTGGATTGGCTAAAGACTCGTCTGAACTTCTATGCTGTATTGCATTCAAATCATCAATACAATATCTCTTGTTTAACCCTTGTGTCTGCAGTCTCTTTGACCTAGCTACTGGTGTCCAGTTGTATCCACTAGTATCGTGACAGGATACTCAAGCCAGCTAAAATGGATGCCACTGGGTCAGAGACTTTGGACTTGCGTGTTAAGAAGCTTAATAATGTCACTGCCGCTGTACACGCTGAGATGCAGACATGAAAGAGCAGAATAGAAGGCCTAGAGGGTCAAACTAAATATGATGTGCAAGTACTTAGTCAGACCATTCAGGAATTGCGTGCCCGGGTTGCGGCCCTGGAAGCACAGCCCCAGACTTCAGTCCCTGCCATCCCCAAACTACCGCCATTCAGGTTCGGTGGCGACCAAGATAAGTACCGTGGATTTCTGAACCAGTGTCATTTATTTTTTGCTGCACATGCCACACAGTTTCCTATTGATCGATCCAAAGTATTGACTATCATCATGTTTCTGACTAACAAGGCTCTTGCCTGGGCAAACCCCTTGATAGAATCGCAGGATGCATGTCTGAATGACTTCAATATGTTTATCACTGCCATGGGGCAGATGTTTGACGATCCGAACCGTAGCCTTACAGCGGAGACGGCCCTGCTGAACTTGCGTCAATGTAAACGCCCAGTGATTGAGTATGCTATGGATTTTAGAAGGTGGGCCCAGGATACCCCCTGGAATAGTGCAGCAAAGTACTCAATATTCAAGAAGGGGTTGTCCAGTTCTATCAAGGTTGAGCTTGCACGTGCAGAGGCCCCCACCGCTCTAGGCGACTTCATCAATCATTGTATTCGCCTAGATGCTCGCATCTCCAAACGAAGACTAGAGAGGTGGTCTGAGATGAACCGCAGCAATAAATCGCTTCTACCTTTCCTTCCCAAGGAGATTCTGGATCCAGGTCCACAGGAGTCCACACCTGAACCGATGCAGGTAAATTCCCTACGAAGTCGAGCAAGTGACGAATGGAAGGAATTTCGTTTAAAGGAGAATTTATGTTTCTACTGCGGAAAATCAGGACATTTTATTATCAATTGTCCCAGCCGTTCTTGCAGAATAACCACAGCCGTGGTAGAACACGACTTCTCAGACTCACGCTCCGTGGTTTCCGAACCAGGGCCACCCGGAATTGCAGCAGCTGTTCCGGACTATGACTTTTCAGACATGAACTCTGTTACATCCGAAACGGTGCTACCTATCAATGCTGTTATTTTGTCTTCTGCAGTTTCAGACCTCTACAGTAAGAAAAAAGACTCACATTGCTATCTCCCTATCAAGATCTGGATTGACTCACGTTGGGTGAACAGTTCCGCCATGATAGATTCGGGGACCAGCGGTAACTTCATGGACACCTCCTTTGCTAATGAATATGGAATCTGATCACAGAAAAGAGCATCTTCTATTCTGATGGAGACTGTGGATGGCTCTCCTTTGGCCTCGGGGCCAGTGGACCTGCAGACTGAGCCCCTGAAGATTCTCATGGGAGATGACCACCAGGAGAAATTGCCCTTCCTTCTGATTTCCTCCCCACACTTCCCTATTATCTTGGGTTTACCCTGGTTGCAGGCTCAGAATCCCATTATTGACTGGGAGACCAAGAGATTGCGCTTCCCAGCTAGGGAGGTAATTTCTGGGGATTTGAGTGGACCATCTTCAGGCGACCCATCTTCGGATTTAAGGTTACCGGCAGTTTATAAAGAATTTTCGGATGTGTGCGATAAAAAGAATGCAGACAAGTTGCCACCACATCGACCTTATGATTGTCCAATCAAGCTCCTACCTGCTGCTGCCATTCCCTTTGGAAATATTTATCCTTTGTCCGGTCCTGAGCTCAAGACCCTCAAAGAATACATTGATGAGAATCTGTCCAAAGGTTTCATACGCCACTCATCCTCTCCAGCCGGCGCACCCATTTTTTTTGTTAAAAAGAAGGATGGATCCCTTAGACCCTGTGTTGACTACCGGGAAATTAACAAAGTGACCATCGAGAACCACTAACCCCTGCCATTAATTCCGGAGCTTCTCGAGAGAGTCCGTCAGGCCAAGGTCTTTTCAAAATTGGACCTACGCGGGGCATATAATCTAGTCCGAATAAGACCTGGAGAGGAATGGAAGACAGCATTTAGGTCTCGATATGGACACTTTGAGTATCTGGTCATGCCATTTGGACTTTGTAATGCCCCAGCAACCTTCCAACATCTAGTAAACGATATCTTTAGAGATATTCTGGACCTTTTTGTCTTAATCTATCTGGATGACATTCTGATTTTTTCTAGCTCCATGGAGGAACATCCGCAACATGTCAAGACTGTCCTGCAACGTTTGAGGTAACACCATCTATACATCAAGTTGGGGAAATGTGAATTTCACAAGACTGAGGTCCAGTTCTTAGGATATGTAATTTCTCCACGGGATCTGAGTATGGATAACAGTAAGATCAAGGCGATTCAGGAGTGGCCGATCCTCAAGAACGTCAAGGAGGTCCAACATTTCATTGGGGTTGCTAACTTTTACAGACGCTTTATTAAGAACTTCTCTGACATCATCTCGCCCATCACCCGGCAGACACAGAAGAAGACAACGTTTATTTGGTCCCCTCAAGCCCAAGAAGCATTCTCTTGGCTCAAGATGAAGTTCACATCGGCACCAGTACTGATCCACGCTGATCCGGAACTCACCTTCATTATTGAAGTAGATGCCTCAAACTGTGCCGTCGGGGCTATACTGTCCCAAAGAACAGGTGAGAAGAACTTACTTCATCCTTGTGCTTTCCTTTCCAAGCGACTGTCTCCAGCCGAAAAGAACTATGATGTAGGAAATAAAGAATTACTGACTATCATCACCGCCTTCAAGGAGTGGAGACATCTTCTCCAAGGAGCTTCACAGCCGATCATTGTCCTCACGGATCATCGCAACCTTGAGTTTATCAGGTCAGCAAGATGTCTGACCCCACGACAGGCCCGCTGGAGCCTTATCCTTAACCAATTCAATTTTACAATCTCTTATAGACCAGGTTCTCGCAATGGAAAAGCAGATGCTTTATCTCGGATGTACTCCACTGATGCTGTTCCAGATGCTCCACCTAAGACCATACTTTCTGATCGCAATTTTGTAGGAGTCATTCATAATCAAGATTTGTTACAGGTCATCAAAGAGGCTTACAACTCGGACTCTTTCCTGTCTCAGCCGTCTGATGAGGTAAGCCTTCTTTTTAGGAATGGAGTTTGGACCCGGCAACGGCGCCTCTACATTTCTGAGACCGTGAGGCTAAGAGTGTTGAGATTGGTTCATGACTCTAAGGTTGCGGGGCACAGAGGAATTCAGAAGACTCAAGAATTCTTATCTCGCTTCTTCTGGTGGCCAGGTTTTCGGAAGGATGTTCAGAAGTACGTTTCATCTTGTGAGGTATATGCTAAATTCAAGATCCCACTTGCCTCCCCTACAGGTCTGCTACAGCCTTTGCTGGTGCCGTCTCGGCCGTGGGGGTCCATTTCCATGGACTTTATTGTGGAACTGCCCACTTCCGAGGGAAAGAGTACGATTTTGGTGGTGGTCGATCGCCTGACCAAGGCTGCCCATTTCATCCCTTGATCCGGCTTACCCTCTGCGAAGGACACTGCTGACCTAATCATCCAGAACATCTTTCGTTTGCACGGGGTTCCGGATGAAGTTGTTTCTGACCGTGGAGTTCAATTTACTTCAAAGTTCTGGCGAAGCTTTTGTTCGGCATTAGGTATTGAGGTTAATTTATCTTCTGCTTTCCACCCATAGTCCAACGGGCAGACAGAACGTACCAATCAAACATTGGAGCAATACCTTCACTGTTAGGTTGGCCATTTACAAGATGATTGGGTAAGACTATTCCCATTGGCCGAATTTTCGTATAATAATGCCCAGAGTGCTTCCACCAAGCAGTCACCATTTTACGCTAACTTGGGATATCACCCTAGCATTCTTCCCAGATAACCGGTAGATACATCGTTACCAGCAGTTGCCGACAGGATCTCTTCACTTCAGCAGAACCTTGAGCTTCTGAAAGAGACTTTGGTTTCCGCATGAGATAGGTACAAGAAGGCAGCTGACAGATTTCGCAAACCAACACCAACATTCAAGGTAGGAGATTTAGTCTGGTTGTCTACAAAAAATTTAAAGCTGAAGATCCCTTCCCCTAAGTTGGGACAGAAGTATATCGGTCCCTATAGGATCAGTGGATTGGTAGGTGCTGTTGCATGTCGCTTAAAACTCACAAGAACTATGAGGATACATCCTGTCTTTCATACTTCCTTACTTAAGGCTGTAGTACAAAATCCTTTTCCAGGACGTTCATCTCCTCCTCCCGATCCCATTCTCGTGGATCGTCAAGAACAGTTTATCGTTGAGAGGATTCTGGACTCGAGAATCTACAGAAATCGATTGCAGTACTTGATTAAATGGCAAGGCTATTCTTCAGAGGAGAATTTCTGGGAACCCGTGGATAATATTAATGCATCCCGATTGATTGAGCAGTTCCATCAAAGGTACCCTGGCAAGCCTGGTCTGGGATCGTCCTGAGGCCGTTCTTGAGGTGGGAGTAATGTCAGGATCTAGGCCTGGAACCTGTTGTTTCTTTTGCCCTTAGTTAGCATGGATCTTTATGTTTCACATCGGCCATCTTGCTTCCTGCCAAAGATATATATAAAGTCAGCACCTGTTCTGTTTCCTTGCTTGTGTATTATGTTTTGGACCTGGTTCCTCTGCAGTCTCAAGCCTGGACTTACGATCCCTGTTGGTCCTTTCCTAACGGCGGAGTCCTCTGCCGACCTGCACATCTGGATCTCCGCCTGGTGACCGAGTGATTGCTAACACCTGACTTCAGAAATCTCCGACCTGACTACACCTGCGGTTATGTAAGAACTCTCGCCAGCTTGTGTTCCTCTGCTCTGCAAGAGAGTCTGTCAGTGCCGGACATCTTGGTGCTCTTATTGCTCAGTGACTTTGCATGCTATATTGCCGAATGTAAGCTCTGCCGCTATTGTCTGTTGGATTGGCTAAAGACTCGTCTGAACTTCTATGCTGTATTGCATTAAAATCATCAATACAATATCGCTTGTTTAACCCTTGTGTCTGCAGTCTCTTTGACCTAGCTACTGGTGTCCAGTTGTAGCCACTAGTATCGTGACACTCCCCAGTGGCAGCACGTATCCACATTGCCAGGACTGCATGCAGACTGCTGTGCCAGAGCCCCATGAAGCCCCTGCCAATACTTCGGTGCCTAATACCACACCGGAATGGGTCACTCAGATGTCGCAATCTATGATGCAGTCTATAGATAACCTCACATCCACATTGCTTCAGGCTCTGCAGAGTCATGCCTTGGCTATGAACACTACTCAGCAAAGGGAGAGTTCCACTTGGGGACATGATGGCATGGGCACATCCACGTCTAGGTCAGGACGCAAACGGACCCACAGGTCACGTTCATCTGCATCATCCCATACCATACGGTCGTCCCCTTCCAGTGAGAGACACCGTACTCCCAGCTCATCTAGACCGTCCCCTGCCAGGGGCAGACAATGCAGATCTCCACAGCCATCCCTGACCAGAGAAGGCCTCCGCTCCGGTTCTCCCAGCAGGAGACGCCTTAGTGATACACAAGATTCGGATGACATCTGTGATTCCGACTCAGACAAGGAAACCGAAGGGTCCTTAATCTCTATCCCCCTGGCAATACAGTGCTAGTTGATGATCTAATCTCATCTATCCATCGGGTACTGGACATCTCCGACCCACCCCTCGAGACACCAGGACATAAGATTTACTTTGAAGGAGTCCTAAAGCCGCCTAAGGTCTTCTTTGACCACCCAGAGTTTAAAGCGATTCTTAAAAAGCAGTTCTCACAACCTGAGAAAAAGTTTACTAATCACAAATATCTGGAGGCGCGGTACCCCTTTCCACAGGAGGTCACCAAACACTGGACAGATCCAGTCTCCAGACTAGCAGCACAGACACTCCTTTCACTGCCAGATAGCTCGACCCTCAGGGACACAGCAGACCGGCAGGTGGAACGCATAGCTCGTTAAATTTTCGAGGCTGCAGGGGCCTCCCTGGCTCCCGTGTTCGCCTCAGTTTTGGCTGCCAAGGCCATCTTGGCCTGGACCCAAAATTTACAAACTGGCCTACAAGCATCTACCCCTGAACTGTCGGACCAAGCGGCCCAAATAGCAGTTGTAGCAGATTACATGCTCCATGCTTCTCTGGATTATGCAAGGGGTGCAGTGGGGATAGCATTAAACGCCATCACGATTTGGTGTATCCTCTGGCTGCGGGAATGAAAGGCAGATGCAGCCTCAAAGAAGTCCCTCACACACCTCCCATATCTCAGTGGTCGGCTTTTCGGTGAACAGCTGGACACAATGATATCCAACGCCACCGGGGGTAAGAGTACCTCTCTCCCCCAACTGAAGCCCAAACACACTTACAAAAAGCGCAATCAAGCACAATTCCAATCCTTTCAGAACTCTTCCGGCTGGTCCGTCTCGCGACCAGCACAAAATAACAACCGCGATCCACGCAGGGACAACTTGCGGTCGACGCAAAAGTCGGACAAGACCTGGCAATCAAGGGCAGGCCAGTCAAAATTTAAAGGAGGAAAATCTCGCATTTCCTCCTCATCGTGACTTACGGACTCGGGAAGCCACCCCACCTGTAGGCGGCCATCTTTCGCTCTTTCACCAAGTCTGGCTGCCTATTACAGAAGACAGGTGGGTCAGGGAACTGGTGTCTTCAGGATACAAGATAGAGTTCACTTTCAACCCGCCAAACCGATTCTTTCTGTCTGTTCCCCCAAAACCCCCAGCCAAGGCTCTTGCCTTCCACCACGCGGTCTCCCCGCTTCTTCAAGCAGGAGTCATAGTACCGGTCCCCACGGCCGAGCGCTTCCAAGGGTTCTACTGACATTTATTCGTAGTCCCCAAAAAAGGAGGCAGCGTACGGCCCATACTGGACCTAAAACAGCTCAACAAATATGTGCGGGTACGTCATTTTCGCATGGAGTCCCTTCGGTCCATCATTGCGTTCATGGAGAAAGGAGAATTTCTCGCCTCCATAGACATTCAAGACGCATACCTACATATACCAATTGCGCCCGCCCATCAGAGATTTCTCAGGTTCGCAATCGACCAGGCACACTACCAGTTCGTGGCTCTCCCGTTCGGACTCGCCACGGCTACCAGAGTGTTTACCAAGGTCATGGCAGTCACCATGGACGTCCTGCACTCCAGAGGCATAATAGTCGTTCCATATCTGGACGATCTCCTCATCAAGGTTTCCACCTTCAAGGACTGCGAACTCAGCGTCTCAATCACAATCGACATTCTGAGTCGCCGGGGCTGGTTAGTCAACCTACAAAAGTCATCACCAATCCCGAGTCAGTCTCTGACCTTCCTAGGAATGTTATTCAACACCCTCAAGGGTCTAATACTCCTTCGCAAGGAGCCTCTCTGTTTAGGAGTCTGCACCCTACTTCGCAAACCCCCTCGGTCTCTCCGTTTTGCCATGAGAGTCCTTGGCAGGATGGTGGCGGCAATAGAAGCGGTACCATTTGCCCAGCTTCACCTCAGGCCTCTCCAACTAGCCATCCTCAAGTCATGGGACAGGAACCCTTTTTCTCTCGACAGGGAGTTCCAGTTGACGTCGTCAACCAGGAGGTCCCTGCACTGGTGGCTCAAGCCAACCTCACTAACAAAGGGGAAATCCTTTCTCACGGGTCAATGGAAAGTTCTGACCACCGACGCGAGTCTGACAGGTTGGGGTGCGGTACACCTACACCACAGAGCACAGGGCAAGTGGTCCCCAGCAGAAGCGACCATGCCCATCAACATCTTGGAAATTCGTGCCATTCTCCTGGTGTTGACAGCCTTCCATCACTTACTGGCAGCCTCTCACATCAGAGTACAGTCGGACAATTCCACGGCTGTGGCATATGTAAATCACCAAGGGGGGACCCGCAGTGTCCAGGCGATGCAAGAAGTGACACACATTCTCCACTGGGCGGAAGACACAGGTTCAGTTCTCTCGGCAGTCCACATTCCGGGTGTGGACAACTGGGAAGCAGACTTCCTCAGCCGGCAGGGAATGGACTCGGGAGAGTGGTCTCTCCATCCCAAAGTTTTTCGCCAGATCTGCCATCGCTGGGGGACTCTGGACGTGGACCTAATGGCATCCGACTTCAATGCAAAAGTCTCCAACTTCATGGCCAGGACACACGACCCGCGGGCACTGGGAGCGGACGCCCTGGTCCAGGAATGGACCCAGTTCCAGCTCCTGTACATTTTTCCACCTCTCCCCCTGATATCCAGAGTGCTGAGAAAAATCAAGCAAGAGGGAGTTCCAACCATCCTAATCGCACCAGACTGGCCCAGACGTACGTGGTACGCTGACATCGTGCCGCTCACAGCTGATGTCCCCTGGCGTCTTCCCGACCGCCCGGATCTTCTGTCACAAGGCCCGTTCTACCACTAGAACTCAGGGGTCCTCAATTTGACGGCATGACCATTAAGACCTGGGTTTTAACCCAGTCAGGGTTCTCGCCTGACGTAATTGGAACCATGATCAGAGCACGGAAGCCAACCTCTGCAAAGATTTATTACCGTAAATGGAAAGCTTTCTTTACCTGGTACGAATCTCGTGGCCAGACCCCATTCCCTTATTCCCTCCCCAGGGTATTTGGTTTTCTCCAATCGGGTCTGGAGGCCAGACTGTCTCTGGGCTCTCTTAAGAGCCAGGTATCAGCTTTCTCAGTGCTTTTTCAGATGCGCATTGCTAACAAGCCGCAAGTAAGGACATTTCTTCAGGGGGTTTCCCGATTGGTTCCCCCCTACAGACGACCACTAGAAACGTGGGATCTCAACCTGGTGCTGACAGCATTGCAGAAAACACCTTTTGAACCCCTTAAGGAACTCTCACTCCGCCTTCTATCCCAGAAAGTGGTTTTCCTAGTGGCAATCACCTCGCTACGCAGGGTGTCTGAACTCACAGCACTCTCCTGCAGACAACCCTTCCTGTTTTTTTTACCAGGACAAGGTAGTTCTCCGTACGGTTCCATCCTTCCTTCCGAAGGTTGTGTCCAACTTCCACCTCAATGAGGAAATTTCACTGCCATCCCTCTGTCCGGTCCCGGTTCATAGAGTGGAGAAGGCTCTGCATACGCTTGACCTTGTCAGGGCATTATGTATCTATGTGTCTAGGACTGCGCCCTTCCGGAAGTGTGATTCTCTTTTCCTACTTCTGGAAGGTGGCCGCAAGGGTCTAACAGCTTCCAAAGCTACCCTTGCCATGTGGATCAAATCCACCATACAAGAGGCCTACCGCCTCAAAAATTCTCCTCTTCCAGCAGGTATTACGGCACACTCTACACGTGCGGTAGGGGCCTCCTGGGCCATTCGTCACCAGGCCTCGGCGCAACAAGTGTGTAAGGCAGCCACCTGGACTAGCCTACACACATTTACCAAACACTACAGGGTTCATACCCAATCCTCAGCAGACGCGAGCCTGGGTAGACGTATCCTGCAGGCAGCAGTGCCACAATTATAGGGGCCTGTCTACACAATATTCGTCCATTGCTTCCCACCCAGGGACTGCTTTGGGATGTCCCATGGTCTTGTGTCCCCCAATGAGGCGACAGAGTAAAGGAGATTTTTGTGTACTCACCGTAAAATCTCTTTATCTTAGCCTCTAATTGGGGGACACAGCTCCCACCCTGTTGCCCGTTCCGGGCCTTTGTTATGTTGAGTTCTCATATTGTTTTTTCTTGAGCTCGTACATAGTTGCCTTCTTATAGGCATGATTATGCTATCCATGTTACGTTCCTCCTACTGCTTTTGCTCAAAACTGAAGATGGCTGACGCCGTCCAGGGGTGTATACTGCAGAGGAGGAGCCACTGTTAATCTTTTTCAGATTAAGCATAGTGTCGCCTCCTAGTGGAGAGCAGCATAACACCCATGGTCCTGTGTCCCCCAATTAGAGGCTAAGAGAAAGAGATTTTACGGTGAGTACACAAAAATCTCCTTTTTCCTTTCTTTTTCAGATACAGCTTGTGACTTCAGGCAACAGGGTGTAACAGCTCACCCTGATTTCCCACCTTTTGGGACAGAGAGAACAATGTGGTGTCGCCCACATCGTCCACTCTCTTGTCTAACAGGCAGGACCCTTTTTTCCCCCTAACTCTTCCGAACCGCTTTGGGGTGACTTGTGGCGCATGGTCCTGCCTTTCCCCACCCCAGCCCCCTCCTCGGAGCGGGCCGGAAGAAAGACGGTGATCACTAGTCAGTGATCCTCCCCTCACCCAGGGTCGACACAGTCTTTTGCACCGCCGGGGACTACGGCGGTGCGGGAAGGAAGACGTTCCTATTCCAGCGACCCCCCCTCAACCGGGGGTCTCCTGATGCCGTCTTCAGGACTGTGAAGAAGTAGTCGGGGCCTCTCCAGAAAACAGGTACCCTCCTTTCTACAGTCCTTTCTTCAGGTGGCGGGAGCTCCACAGGACAGCCAGCTGGAAACTGTTCCTAGTCTATCTGGGTTGATACCTCAGTGGTTAGTGCACTGGTTTCTGGACACAGAATTGTGGGTTCAGATCCCATCAGAGAACAGTGACTTTCCTCATTGCCAGCCCTCTTTCAAAATTTAGGCCCTGGCTTCGGCCTAGTTCCATTCACACGCCCCCACACCGCACCATTAGCCCCTCAGAGCTACGGACTCTTCCTAACCCCTTTTTTCTATCCAATCCCTGCTGTTTTTTCTTTTCCTCAGAGCGGGCTCTCTGTGCGCATTTTCGACTCCGCCCCCTCCCTCTCCCGCCGGCGCCATTACTCATGCGGCCTGCGGCCTCCATCTTGGCGCCTGCCTCAGCCGGGTTCACAGCTACAGACGCTGCCCGCGCCACACCGCCAATCACGAAGAGATCTGATTGAGTGCCCTGCGAATGAGGTATACTCAGGAAATGGTGTTGAGAGCAGTTACCGTTCTGAATTCTTCTACAGCCTACGGTTACTGGTCATATACCATTCTGGTACCTGCAGGGTGCCTTGCCTATAGCAGGTTACCTTGTTTATGGTACACACAGGAGTTGTTTTATGCCTCTCCCTACGGACAGGTCCTCAATTCACCAAGGTTGTGCCCTCACACTGTTAAAACTAGCGATAGTAAGTCAGTACCGAGGTGTCTCCAGAGTTATTATTTTTATAACGGAGTAGTTGCCCATACCTTGACTGTTCGATACTTTGCCACTCTTCCAGTGTGTCAGAACACTCCATCCTCCATGTCCACACCAGTAGAGCTTCCATTAGGGAACATACCTGGTGTTCCACCCGCTCCACGACCATACCTATGGCACGTCTACCCAGGCAAGCCACTGCCAACTCCTGCCCACTTCCTAATGGCATCAGATCTATGTGGTTGCCTATCCTGCCAACAGTCCTTTCAGACTAAGGCGGGTCAGTAACAGAGTGTTACCTCGCCACTGCTATTTAAGAACATACATGCAACAACCTCCATTATCTCCATTTCAGAGGTTCCTTATGTATCAACGGTCGGGTACCCTCTGCAGTTGGTCAGACCCACTAACATCTATGGACACAGCTATACAGCTGTCTCTTTACAACGGCATAATTCCATGTAGTGCTCCAGGCACTTATCTATATCTGGGCTCTCTGTCCATTATCCCTAGCAGTTCAGACCTACTACCCCCCCCCCCCTTATTAGCAGCTACAGTGTTTTTTATCCATTTGCTGCTAACCCTGTAGTATTCGATCCACTATCCACAGCCTGTCAGTTTGTCGACACTCACCTTTTTGTTTCCTCAGGAGCAGACCTCTTCAAGTCTTCAACAAATTACAGACATGGTATTACAGACCAGATGCTGTTACAGGCTCTGTTCATACCAGGGAGCAGGTCTTAGTTCGTCACGAAAACAGATTTTTCTCGTCCTGCTCTTCCTGACCGCCCCGGTTCACCCAGGCTCCGTGGGACCTACCGGTCTGATGCCTATACACGAGTTGTTGTCGAGTTGTTGCTCCTGTTTTCTTTTAACCTACAGTTGTCGTCAACGCCTTTCATCAGTTGGATAATCGGCTGTTTGTGGCGCTCCTCTAGTGAGACTATTCCGCATACAGGTACTCGCCTTTTCTTCCGTCACTTTCGAGGACAGAAACAGACCTAGGGTCTCTAGATGCCTTGAGACGAAGCACTTGATTACCTCCTACCGGTCAGGTACCTCAGTAATGTCGTGTCTCTTGCTTAATTTTCTCTTTCGACAAGAGAACTTCCGACTTTCAGGACATGGTAGCCTTTCCTCAAGCCGACACTATCCGGCTTAACATGTGTCCAGTCAGAAGTTTCCACTTCCAGAGACAGTTGTTGGCAGCACCCAACATTTTCACGATGAACGGTTGGTAACGGAGCTCATCTCGGAAGACTCATCTTAGGATTCAGGATTCTGCATGCAGGTATTCTTCTTTTCTTCCTTCCTTTCGGGATTGCCACTTGTCTAGAATCAAGATGGACTATCGGTCTCCAGACGCCTTATGATGAAACACCTGATTCCACAACCTGAATCAGTCTGCCGTCTACCTGACTAGGACCTCATTAATGCCATGTCTCTTGCCTTACCTTCTGTTTCGACGAAGAGAACTTCCGCCTAGCAGGATATGATGGCCGTTATTCAAACCGGTCCTGTCCAGCGTAACAAGAACCAGTGGGTTGTTTCCAGAGACAGGTAAGGTTCTCCTCAGAGCATTCCCTTCAGATAGGCGGTCGTTACTCCTGCGTGACATGTGTCATCATGATTAATCCTACCGTGGGTGGAATCCTCCCTCCGTTGGTGCCATAGTCTTTACTTTCACGGTAAGAGTTCTCGATCCTTCCCTTGGAGGGTTGGACTCTTTGGTGTCCATATTCCTGTCCTCTTTTTTTTGCCTTCTTCTCTCATCTCCACATAAGCATGTTGAGTAAATTTGGGGGACAGTGTAACACATGGAACAGGGGGGCCCTTCCCCAGATCGGTCCTTATTCTTCCCCCCTGAGCAAAGTTTTCCCTGTATGGGAGGGGCTATCCTCCCGTCTAGCCTGAGCACTGTGCCTGTCGGAAGTGGAAGTGTTCTGGGACACTTGTTCCCTGGCCGGGGAGCTGCCTTCTGGTGCCCCCCTTTCAGGGTCGCAGGAAGTCCGGGACCTTTCCCTTTTTCCGACTCGCTTAGGTTTAGAGCCCGTCTCATCTGTTCTAGCCGTGACTTACATACAGGGTGGAGCGCTAAATTAGATAGTCTGGTGCTTCGATCTTTACTCATTGTTCTGTTTTTCCTTCCACAGTTTCTCCCCTTAACGGTGGACACTGCCAGTTTATCCAGAATGTTCCTATCGCTCCATGGACTGTTCGTCCTTCCTGGTCTTCGGTCCACACATTCTTCTTGTACTACACAGTATCTCCACTCGGCCTCAGCAATGCCAATCGGTATTGGAAGGTCCCTCAGGCAGCAGTGGACCGACCTTACCTTTTGAGTACTTGTCTCTTCCCGCCCTAGGGACTGCTTTAGGACGTCCCATGGTTTCCTGTGTCCCCCAATGAAGCGATAGAGAAAAGAGGATTTTTGGTACTCACCATAAAATCCTTTTCTCGGAGCCTTCATTGGGGGACACAGCACCCACCCTTATTTGTGCCATTTTTGGTTCATCTTAGGGTAATCTTTTATATCTCCTTTCCTACTGCTTTCTCACAAACTGGTTAGTTCACTCCCAGTGTGGGTGTAGTCTGCTGGGGAGGAGTTAGCCTTTTTTTCTGCCTAGTGTCAGTCTCCTAGTGGCAGCAGCATACACCCATGGTTTCCTGTGTCCCCCAATGAAGGCTCCGAGAAAAGGATTTTACAGTGAGTACCAAAAATCCTCTTTTTTTCCAGCCATGTAATTAATTGCAGACTTTCGGACGGACAGGCATTGACGCCATATCAGCGCTTTCCTGGGATTTGTGAAATCTCCTGCACTTGCGGATTATGCTTTTGACGCGCCCCCTGGGCCGTGTGTGCAAGTGTGTGGGTTACCCGGAGCCGGGTCTCTGGGGGGGTTGTAGTCTCCGTGGCGGCGACCCGCCAGGGTGGTCAAACCAGTGGCAGTCTTTTATATGTTTTAGGTTAATGTCCGACTACGCCACCCGTGGATTGCGGTCAGGGTGTACCGCCGCTGCGGGGCAGAACGCTGAGGCTGGTTGTTGTGTGAGCAGCAGAGGATGGGACAAATCCCCACGGGAGGAGTATAGCCTCAGGGCAGTGAGTGTGGATGATGGGAGTGATGGTGCACGGGTGAAGCAGGAACAACTCAGAGTCTTTGCAGTGCAGTTCAGGGTCTTTACTGATGATGATAAGGCAGACCCTCAGGGGAGTACTGGCTAGCATAAGAGGCCTGGTCAGTCTGTGAACAAACAGGAGTTCCCCTGGCCAGGTGGAGTTGTAGGCCTCCCCGTCTGTCTGCACTCTTCCTGGCTACCTTGCTGTGGAAGTAGCCTACGTCCCTGCGAGTGGAAGTAGCCTACGTCCCTGAGTATACCGTGTGGTGCTCACCCGTATGGCTGGTGACTTGGGGCCTTCTGATAGCCTCCGCTCCTCGATGGCGGTGCTGGTCCCTTGCTCGTGACTGAGCCTCTGGGCTTCTATGGCCAGAGGACCTGGAATCCCCTGCCGGCTGGTTTCTGCTGCTGGACGTAGAGATCCTCACAGCCTCGGACTCCGTTGTCCGGTCGTAGTGTCTTCAGCCAGGACGAGCTATATCTGTTTCCAGTCCCTGGCACTCAGCTCCTGCTCCTACAGAGCTCCTTGCTGTTGCTTTCCCTGTGTCTGGAACTTTTCTCTCTCCTCTCTCTGGAGCTTCACTTTCTACTCTCACCCCACCCCAGATCCAGTTTATATAGGGCAGGTTCCTCCCCTATCTGGTCTGGGACAGGAGGTGTTGCATGTTAAGTGCTCCTGACCAGGAAACTCCCACTTGCTCTCAGACGTGATATTTCTATCACTGTGGCAACCAGACCCCTGGGGTGCCACATTTAAGCATTAATGCTTGTTTTATATCTGCAGCTTGTTAATTCTTTAAGCATTTTTTGCAGAGTTTTTCACCTATTCAAGTGAATGGGAGAAAAATACAAGTAAAAAGGCTTCACAAACATGTGTATTTTACTGGTTTTTGCCTCAGAAGAATCAGCTGCAAATACTCAATGTGTGCACATAGCCTTATTCTCCAGAGCTGCATTCATAATTCTGTTGGTTCATACTGTAAACGGTCAACAAGCCGAGCTGCTGTGATGCAGTGATAGCTGTTTCCACATTAGATTGTTATACATCACCTGGTGCAAATAGGCATTACTGTGAATGGAAATTACTATTCTAGGGCATGCTGGGAGATTTCAGCTCTGAAAGCTACAGAATTGTGAATCCAGCACTATAACTTAACATTAGTGTAAGATAAATAATAAAATGTACATACAAAGTGACCAAACTTTTTCTTTTCGTGCATTGAAGGTAATATCTGCCTTTTAACAGCATCTCATTTGATGGTTTAACATTTTTAATTTCTACAAAAACTTTATATGAATCGGTGCTCTTAATTTTGTGTATAACTTGCCCTGCAATTATATGACAGCATTGTGATTATCTGCTACCCCCACTAGGGGGGCTTCTGTGCTCACTGTATACTGACTTTTTGTTGAGTTCAATGTATATACAGTATTATCTGATCTCTTGAGCTCCCTCTAGTGGTGGCTTTAGTTAGACAGATTGTATAACAACAGCTGTGCGTGGTTTGGAGCTTCATCTTATATAAGGAAATCAATTGAATTTTGCAGTTTTGTACTTCTAACAATCATTTGCTGTTATTTCTTTCTATTTTAAGTCTTCAATTCCAAAGATTGAGACAGGAGGAGAGTTCAGCCCCAACAAAATCAGCCTTAGAGATGAGCATCATCACTGCAGGACGGCAGGTAAGACCAGCTCTGTGCTCTCTCAGGTGGATCCCACCTCGATGGATGGCCGGGCACATGACGTGACTCGAGTACTCCATGATTTATGAGTGACGCAGTCTCTGAGCAGAATACTTGGGAAATGTCATATAATCCAGGGCAGGATCTGTGGAAACTACTGCCATGTTTTGTAAGGAGATAAGTAGCCACTAATAGTCATAATACAATCCAAATAAGTGCCACACTGTGCCAAATATAATAATACCGCCATACAGTGCTAAATATGATAATGCCGCCATACTGTGTCAAATATACCACCAGTGTCAAATATAATATGCCTCCATACAGTGCCAAATATGATACCACCATACTATGCCAAATATAATAATGCCACCATACAGTGGCAAATCTAATAATACTACCATAGTGTGCCAAATATAATAATACTACCATACACTGCCAAATATAATAATACTACCATAGTGCCAAATATAATAATGCCACCATACAATGCCAAATATAATAATGGCAACATACAGTGCCAAAGATGATACCACCATACAATGCCAAATATAATAATGCCACAATACACTGCTAAATATAATAACACTACCATACAGTTCTAAATATAATAATGGCACCATGCAGTGCCAAATACTGTATAATAATACTACCATAGTGCCAAATATAATAATGTCACCATACAGTGCCAAATATAATAATTCCGCCAGTGTCAAATGTAATAATGCCATGAAACAGTGCCAGATATAATACCACCATACAATGCCAAATATAATAATGCCACCATACAGTGGCAAATATAATAATAGTACCATAGTGTCAAATATAATAATGCCACAATACAGTGCCAAATATAATACTACCATAGTGTCAAATATAATAATAGTACCCTACACTGCCAAATATAATAATACTACCATAGTGCCAAATATAATAATGCCACCATACAGTGCTAAATATAATAATGCCACCATACAATGCCAAATGTAATAATGCCACCATACAGTGCCAAATATGATGCCACCAGTGTCAAATAGAATAATTCCACCATACAGTGCCAACTATAATAATGCCACCATACAGTGCCAAATATAATAATGCCACCATACAGTTAAAAATATAACATTTCTACCATACAGTGCCAAATATAATAATGCCAAAATACAGTGCCAAATATGATACCACCATACTATGCCAAATATAATAATGCCACCATACAGTGGCAAATCTAATAATGCTACCATAGTGTGCCAAATATAATAATACTAGCATACAATGCCAAATATAATAATACTACCATAGTGCCAAATATAATAATGGCACCATACAGTGCCAAATATAATAATGGCACCATGCAGTGCCAAATATAATAATTCCACCAGTGTCAAATGTAATAATGGCATCAAACAGTGCCAAATATAATACCACCATACAAAAATATAATAATGGCACCATACAATGCCAAATATAGTAATACTATCATAGTGTCAAATATAATAATACTTGCGAAAATATAGCTCCAACATATTCCGCAGCACTTTACAATTAAGCGGGGACATGTACAGACAATAAATTCAATACAAGGTGAGACAGTTTAAACAGTTACATCAGGAGTGAGGTCCCTGCTCGCAAGCTTACAGTCTGCAAGGAAATGGGAGACACAATAGGTGAAAAGTGCTTGTTATTTCAGGTCTGGCAATTATAATAAATAGGGATTTTCCAAAAAAGCTGTATGATCCGGTCATCAGCCTGTATTTTAAGTGCAGTTATCTTGTGCATGGAGGGTGTGGAGACAGATGAAGAGTAGGGAACAGATTCTGAATTATATTTAGAAGGAGGGAACAGGGGAAAGTTAATTTACTGAGCAGTTAAGGCGGTAGGCCTGTTTAAAGAGATGGGTTTTTAAAGCAAGCTTGAAGATATGGGGGCTAGGCATCAGTCGGATCGCCTTGGGTAGTGCATTCCAGAGAACTGGCGCAGCACGAGAGAAGTTTTGGAGACGGAGTTGCGAGGTTCGGATTACGGGGGATGTTAGTCTTAGGTCATTTGTAGAACGGAGGGCACGTGTAGGGCGATAGACAGAGATGAGAGAGGAGATATAAGGCGGTGCAGAACTGTGGATAGCTTTGTGGGTGAGAGTGATGAGTTTATATTGGACCCAGAGGCGGACCGGCAACCAGTGTAAAGACTGGCACAAGATGGAGGCATTGGTGAAGCAGCTGGACAGAAATACGACTCTGGCTGCCACTGTTGAGGGAGGGATTCAGGATGGATTGGAGAGGAGAAAGTTTGCTAAGAGGGAGACTGATGAGAAGAGAGTTACAATTGTCCTGCCGAGAATGAATAAGAGCGACAGTAAGAGTTTTAGCAGTTTCAAAGGTGAGAAAAGGTCGGATTCTGGAGATGTTTTTAAGATGCAGGTGACAGGAGCGAGTGAGTGATCGGATATGGGGGGTAAAGGAAAGGTTAGTGTCAAATATGACCCCCAGGCAGCGGGCGTGCTGCTTGGGAGTTATGGTTGAACCCTCCAAGGTAATTTCGATGTTAGGTAGAGTTGGGTTAGTAGAGGGGAGAAACACAAGAAGTTCAGTTTTGGAGATTCAGTTTCAGATAGAGGGAAGACATGATGTTAGAGACAGCGGTCAGACAATCACTGGTATTTTGTATTAGGTTAGGGGTGATGTCAGGTGAAGAGGTGTATAATTGGGTGTCGTCAGCATAGAGATGATACTGGAACCCAAATCTGCTGATTGTTTGTCCAATAGGGGCAGTGTATAGAGAGAAGAGGAGGGGGCCTAGGACTGAGCCCTGCGGACCCCGATAGTAAGGGGACGAGGAGAGGAAGAGGAGCCGGCAAAAGATTCCGTGAAGAAGCGGTCAGAGAGGTAGGAAGAGAACCAGGAGAGAACGGTGTCCTTGAGGCCTATAGAGCGGAGCATAGTGAGGAAGAGCTGGTGATCCACAGTGTCAAATGCGGCGGAGAGATCCAGGAGAATCAGCAGGGAGCAGTGACCTTTGGATTTGGCTGTTAGTAGATCATTAGAGACTTTAGTGAGGGCAGTTTCAGTGGAGTGTAAGGAGCGGAAACCAGATTGTGGAGCAGGGGTCCTCAAACTACGGCTTGCGGGCCACATGCAGCCCGCGGATGATTTTTATCCGGCCCGCCGGGCTGTGGGCGAAGGAGAGCGGTGTCAGCGCCCGCTCCCCCCCGCTTGCCGGATACTTACCTCTCCCCGTGACGTCTCAGGTCAGAGGGTGCGGTGACGTCTTTACACCGCGCGCTCCCCTGAGCTGTCACAGGCAGCGCAGAGCGGGAAGACGCCGGCGAACCTGGAGTACAGACCTGAGCAGCGGCAGCAGGTGAGGAGGAGTGAGGTAAGTATTTGATTTTTTTTTTTTAATGTATGGAGGCATGGTGCATAAAATTATGGGTGACATCCTGCATGGGGCATAATATGGGGGGGTGACATCCTGCATGAGGCATTATATGGGGGAGTGACATGCTGCATGGGGCATTATATGGGGAGGTAACAGCCTGCATGGGGCATAATATGGGGGGTGACATGCTGCATGGGGCATTATATGGGGGGGTGGCATCCTGAATGGGGCATTATAACGACAGGGGAGTGATACCCTGCATGGGGCATTATATGGGGGGGTGACATCCTGACTGGGGCATTATATGGGGGGGTGACATGCTGAATGGGGCATTATAAAGACAGGGGAGTGAAATCCTGCATGGGGAATTATATGGGGGGGGTGACATCCTGAATGGGGCACTATATGGGGGGGTGACATGCTGCATGGGGCATTATATGGGGGAGTGACATCCAGCATGGGGCATTATATGGGGGGGGTGACATCCTGCATGGGGCATTATAAAGACAGGGGAGTAATATCTTGCATGGGGCATTATATGGTGGGAGAAAGGGACGTCCTGCATGGGGCATTATATGGGGGGTGACATCCTGCATGGGGCATTATATGGAAGGGTGACATGCTGCATGGGGCACAATATTATGGGTGACATCCTGCATGAGACATAATATGGGGGGGGTGACATACTGCATGGGGCATTATATGGGGGAGTGACATGCTGCATGGGGCATTATATGGGGGGGTAACAGCCTGCATTGGGCATAATATGGGGGGTGACGTGCTGCATGGGGCATTATATGGGGGGGGTGACATCCTGAATGGGGCATTATAACGACAGGGGAGTGATATCCTGCATGGGGAATTATATGGCGGGAGAAAGGGACATCCTGCATGGGGCATTATATGGGGGGGTGACATGCTGCATGGGGCATAATATTATGGGTGACATCCTGCATGGGGCATAATATGGGGGGGTGACATACTGCATGGGGCATTATATGGGGGAGTGACATGCTGCATGGGGCATTATTTGGGGGGGTAACAGCCTGCATTGGGCATAATATGGGGGGTGACGTGCTGCATGGGGCATTATATGGGGGGGTGACATCCTGAATGGGGCATTATAACGACAGGGGAGTGATATCCTGCATGGGGAATTATATGGTGGGAGAAAGGGACATCCTGCATGGGGCATTATATGGGGGGGTGACATGCTGCATGGGGCATAATATTATGGGTGACATCCTGCATGGGGCATAATATGGGGGGGGGTGACATACTGCATGGGGAATTATATGGGGGAGTGACATGCTGCATGGGGCATTATATGGGGGAGTGACATGCTGCATGGGGCATTATATGGGGGGGGTGGTGACATCCTGAATGGGGCATTATAACGACAGGGGAGTGATATCCTACATGGGGCATTATATGAGGGGGTGACATCCTGAATGGGGCATTATATGAGGGGGTGACATCCTGAATGGGGCATTATATGGGGGGGGGGGTGTGACATGCTGAATGGGGCATTATAAAGACAGGGGAGTGATATCCTGCATGGGGAATTATATGGGGGGTGACATCCTGAATGGGGCATTATATGGGGGGGGGTGACATGCTGCATGGGGCATTATATGGGGGGTGACATCCAGCATGGGGCATTATATGGGGGGTGACATCCTGCATGGGGCATTATAAAGACAGGGGAGTGATATCTTGCATGGGGCATTATATGGTGGGAGAAAGGGACATCCTGCATGGGGCATTATATGGGGGGTGACATCCTGCATGGGGCATTATAAGGGGGAACAGCCTGCATGGGGCATTATAATGGGGCAACAGCCTGCATGGGGCATTAAAAGGGGGGAACAGCCTGCATAGGGCATTATAAGGGGGAAACAGCCTGCCTATTGAGCACCAATGCTGCCTATTGGGGACATTTACCTGCCCATTGAGGACCTATGCTGCCTATTGGGAACATTTACCTCCCCATTGAGGACCTATGCTGCCTATTGGGGACATTTACCTCCCCATTGAGGACCTATGCTGCCTATTGGGGACATTTACCTGCCTATTGGGGACCTATGCTGCCTATTGGGGACATTTACCTGCCTATTGGGGACATTTACGTACCTATTGAGGACCTATGCTGCCTATTGAGGACATTTACCTGCCCACTGAGGACCTATGCTGCCTATTGGGGACATTTACCTGCCCACTGAGGACCTATGCTGCCTATTGGGGACATTTACCTGCCTATTGGGGACCTATGCTGCCTATTGGGGATATTTACCTGCCTACTGGGGACCTATGCTGCCTATTGGTGACATTTACCTGCCTATTGAAATACCGGTTGATTTAACTTTATGTGTTCTTCATTTTAAATATCGTATTTGTTCCTGTATTGTTTTTTTACCTCAAATTAAGATATGTGCAGTGTGCATAGGAATTTGTTCATAGATTTTTTAAAAAAACTATATTCTTACCCTCCAATGGTCTGAGGGACAGTGAACTGGCCCCCTGTTTAAAAAGTTTGAGGACCCCTGTTGTAGAGGGTCGAGGAGAGAGTTATCTGAGAGATAGCGGATTAGACGGGAGTGGACCAAGCATTCCAGGAGTTTAGAGATAAAGGGAAGATTAGAGACCGGTCTGTAGTTAGCAGTGCAGTTCTGGTCCAGGGATGGCGTTTTTTAAGTAAAGGGGTTATGATGGCGTGTTTAAATGAGGAGGGAAAGATACCTGAAGAAAGAGAGAGGTCAAATATTTTAGTCAGGTGAGTGGTGACCACCGGTGAGAGAGACTGCAGGAGATGTGAAGGAATGGGGTCACTGTTGCAGGTTGTAGGCCGAGAAGAAGCGAGGAGCTGGGTAACTTCTTCAGTAACAGGATCAAAGATGGCTAGTGAGCTAGAAGTGCGGCAGGGAAGGGGATCCAGGCACTGAGGAGATTGGGCTGAGATGTCCTGATGGAAGTGGTTGATTTTTTCTAGGAAATAAGTGGCCAGATCCTCCCCGCTGAGGTTGGTGGTGGGGAGTCTGTGCTTTAGGTTTTAGGAGGGAGTTTAAGGTTTCAAAAAGTCGTTTTGGATTGTTGGACAGTGAAGTGATGAGAGTGGTGAAGTAGGATTGTTTGGCCAGATGAAGGGCAGAGTTAGGCTATGTGCCCACGATGCAGAAATGCTCACGATTTTTTCCTGAGCGTTTCTGCATCTCCCTGGCATAAAAAAACGCATGCGGATTTGTCACGTACCCGCTCCTCAGCACGTGACTTGGGGTTGCGCCTGCAAGGGTTAATCTCTCTCCTCTCACTCAATCCAGCACTCGACCTCTGTCCTATGCTGAAGGGAGCATCAATCACACCCCAACTCAGACTGCGCACTCCGCTTCACACGGTGCCACCACCCACCGGATTTGGGGCCGATGGGTCCCCTAAACTAAGACTATTGGACAATCAACAACATCACACCCTTCCTAGGGTTATGGGTTCTTTAGCGCATACAAGATTCAGGCTTATTAAAGTTTTAAGCTTTAATAGAAAAGGTACAGTGCTTATAATAAAAAGATATAAAAAATAGAAATAAAAATTGACATACAGATATGCAAACAGTATGAAAATAAACAGGAGAACTTACAGAACCCTAAACTTGGTCTTCTGTAGCCCGATGGGGAAGGCGGAAATATGGGATGATGATCACAGCAGTGCTCGGCTGCCCCATCTCTGTGACCAAAAGATTTTAGCCTGGAGGATCCAGTTATAGACCCAGACTGGGGGTCAGATTTCTACACCAGCCTTCCATTTAAACATTCTAATTCTGGGTCTATGATTGGACCCTCACTAATTTAGCCGTGCATATATTATGTTGTACAAATGTTCCTTGACCCTCTAACTAGGTCTCTTGAACTTTGTTTGAAGTTCACTATTTGAGATGGCTTCTCTCTCTTATCAATTCTCTTCCTCTTTGAGGCTCCCTCTAGGTGTGATTTATTGCCCTGGTGCTAGGACGCCCCCTGGTGGTAGGACGCCCCCTGGGGAGACTGGAGTCAGTGTGACTGGGAATGATTCCTCACACTGAGGAGTCCAGGACACAATTTGGGGAAGCTTCCTCCTGGTTAGGTCAGTTAATGGCTTAGCCAGGGCACTTTAGGCGGGCACAAACCTCCTGTAATAGCCAGCCGTACCCAGGAAGGACAGTACCTGTTTCTTGGTTCGTGGGGTGGGCCAGGCTGTAATGGCTTCTACCTTCCCTGGTTCAGGTTTTATCAGACCTCCCCCCACCCGGTGTCCGAGGTATTGTACTTCCCTCATGGCTACCTGACACTTCCCAGGCTTCACAGTTAGACCTGCCGTGTGAAGCCTCTGCAACACCTGAGAAAGATGTGCAAGATGTTCCTCCCAGGAGTTACTAAAAGTGGCGATATCATCCAGATAAGCAACGGAAAAGCCCTCAAATCCTTCCAATAGGTGATTTACCAGCCCCTGGAAGGTGGCAGGGGCATTCTTCATCCCAAATGGCATCACCAAAAATTCAAATAGCCCAAATGGCATTATAAAGGCCGACCTTTCCTGAGCTTCTTTGGTCATGGGTATCTGCCAATATCCCCTACTCAGGTCCATGATAGTGAGATACGATGCATTAGCTAGCTGCTCTAACAGCTCATCTATCCTCGGCATGGGGTAGACAGTAGATGTAGTAAGGAGGTTTAACTTCCTATAGTCTACGCAGAACCTGGTCGTGCGGTCCTTTTTCGGGACAAGAACCACAGGTGAGGCCCAGGCACTCTGGGATTTTTGTATTACCCCAAGGTTCAACATCTCGTCTACCTGCTCCTTCATGTGTGCCTTCACCTCTGCGGACACCCGGTATGCATACTGCCTTACAGGGGGATTAGTACCTGTGTCCACATGGTGAGTGGCTAAGTGAGTCCTCCCAGGTTTTTCTGTGAAGACTCCTGTGACCTCATTGAACACCTCCATCAGCTCAGACCTCTGACTGTGGGAGAGCTCAGGGTTAAACTCTGCAGACTCCAGGGACTCCATATACTGAGCCCCAGCCCCCACATCTAGTAACACATCAGCCTCCCCCTCTTCAGGCATGCTACAGACAGGTAAGACACAAGTCTCCCTGTCATGATGAGCCTTCAACATATTGACATGAAATACTTTGTGATGCTTGGCATGTTCACCTAGAGTCACCACATAGTTAACATAATTTAGCCGCTTGTGCACAGTGTATGATCCCTCCCATGCGGCCTGTAGTTTGTTCTGTAACGTAGGGACCAACACCCAAACCTTTTGCCCCTCTTCATAGGCCCTCAGTCTGGCATTATGGTCATACCAGACCTTCTGGTTGATTTGGGCCTGGGTCGCATTCTCATGGGCAAGGTTGCTTAATTTTTGCATTCTGTCCCGGAGTCGCAGTACATATTCAACCACTGGGACTCCTGTATTGTTGGGATCACCCTACCAACAGTCCTTAATCAAGTCCAGGGGTCCTCTGACCCTCCTCCCATAAACCAGTTCGAAGGGGGAGAATCCTGTGGAGGCCTGGGGTACCTCTCGGTACGCAAACAACAGATGAGGAAGGAAACGCTCCCAGTCCCTTCCTTCAGCTTCCACCAGCAGTTTCAGCATTTGTTTTAATGTCCCGTTGAAACGTTCGCAGAGTCCATTTGTTTGGGGATGATAAGCGCTGGCCACAACATGCTGCACCTGTATTTTTTCGTAGAGACTCTCCATCAAGTTGGACATGAATTGGGTTCCCTGATCGGTTAACATCTCCCTGGGAAAACCCACACGAGAAAACACAGTCAGTAAAGCATCCGCCACCTTGACCGCTCGGATGGAGGACAGTGCCACAGCCTCTGGATATCGTGTAGCATAGTCCACCATTGTGAGGATGTACTTTTTGCCCGAACTGCTAGCTATTGCAAGTGGCCCTATTCTATCCACAGCAACTCGCTGGAACGGCTCATCAATCACTGGCAGGGGTATCAATGTTCTTTCTGTATAGTCCCAGACTTTCCGACCCTCTGACACACTACACAGGATCGACAGTAGTTGGCTACATCCGTCCCCATCTTTGGCCAATAAAAGTTATGAGCAAGGCGAGCTTTAGTTTTTTGTTCTCCAAGGTGTCCGGCCAGAGGAATTTCATGAGCAATTCTCAATAATTGTTCCCTAAACAGATAAGGAACCACCAGCCGCTTTTCACAGTCCCAATGTTCTGTGTTATCAATGGGGAGAGTCTCTTTATACAGTCTGCCCTGCTCCCAGTAGATTCTCTCTTTGTCAGAAGCAGTAGGGGGTTGGTCAGCAAGACATCGGAGCTTCTCCAGACTGGCATCTGCCAGCAGGGCCTCCTGGAAGCTCTGGCTGTCAGTCTGCAGGCCCTGGCCTAGTGTGAACACCAGTCTCTGGTCGGAAGCAGAGTCTTCCGGGTCTGTGGTCAGGGACCTCAGTGGATCTGGCATGTGAGGGAGCTCCTGGGCCAGAGGAGGGCCCTCCTGTTCTGGCAGTTCTATCTGAGACTCATCCTCTAGTCTCTGGGGTTGAGTCTGAGCCGCTGCCTGCCTCCGGGTCACAGCGGCCACATACGTACAGTCCTGCACATGGGTACATTTTCCCTCTTGGCACAGGGTCTCAGGTGGGACACGGGCTTCCACCTTCTCAGTAGCATTTACGTTCAATGGAGGAATATAGTGGGACACCATCCTTCCCAGGTCGGTGCCTAGCCGCACATTGGTGGGAATAGCCTCTGATACTCCCACTTCCCTTACTCCCTTCCCTGCTCCCCAGTCCAGATACACACGGGCCATGGGCACGGCAGGGCTGACCCCTCCAACCCCGGTGATAGACATAGTCTTTCCTGGTATGATATCTGCAGGGTTTACCGTTTCGGGACGCACCAGAGTTACTTGTGCTCCAGTGTCTCTGAGACCAATGGTAACTTTATCGCCAACAGTGACAGGTTGACAGTTCTCATCAGTGCCGGCCACAAATAGGACAGAAGGTGGGGGCCCAGACGGCTTTGTGGTGGTAGTGGGGTGTTTCTCCCTATCCGGGCAGACTGCACTAACATGTCCCACTTTCTTGCACGTGAAGCATTGGCGTGAATCACCTGAAGGATATCTGGTCCCCGGGGCCCCATAGGAGATGGGTTTGGACAGCACTGGTGACCGGCTGGCAGAGGGGGAGGGGTCCCCATTTGGCTTACCTCCCTTCCAGCTGAATCCCGATGGCTTCCGCACCTCCGGCATCCTGTTGGCCACGTAGCGGTCCACAATCCTTGCAGCCTCATCCGCAGATTGTGGCTCTCGATCACACACAAATTGTCGTACATCCGTGGGGCACATATGGAGAAATTGATCCTTGACCATAAGATCCGTTAAGGCCTCGAAGCTGCTAACAGAAAGTCCCCTGATCCATTGGTGGAAGGTGCTCCTCAAGGTGCTCACAAAATCTGCATAGCTGTCAGCTGACCACGTTGTAAGTTCCGAAACTTTCTCCGATACACTTCTGGGGTTAGGTTGTATTTCCTGATCAGAGCCTCTTTGATTGCCTCATAGTTCCCATCCAGGTCGGATGGGAGGTCAGCAAACACCTCCGCAGCTTTGCCTCTCAACCCCGGGGCTAGGTACAGCGCCCATTGCTCAAGGGGTAGATGATATTGTTTGCAGGTTTTCTCAAACCCCCGAAGAAAAGTATTCAAGTCCGTGTCCTTCTCCATCACAGGGAAGTTTTCCAAACGTGGCCTCCTTGGATTTATGTCCTGGGAGGGGGTTAGCTGAAGATTGCTACCCCGCTCTACTTGGGCCATCCGGAGCTTGAACTCTCTCTCAGCCTGGCGTTCTGCAGCAGCCGCCTCTCTCTCGGCTCGGCGTTCTGCAGCCTCTCTCTTGGCCCGGCGTTCTGCAGCCCCTCAGTACTGTAGAACAAGCTGCAGGTGCAGAGCGGGATCACTTGTTCCCAGCTGTTGTAAGGCCATTTGTAACGTAAAGTCCACAGGCTCCTCAGAACTGGTATTGCTGGCACCTTCAGAGGACATCTCCGGTGCAAAGACTGGCATTTCTGGGCCTCTCGGAGGTGGACTCTCTCTTTGTCCGGCTGCTTCAGCATTTTGCGCCAAGTCGTGCTCCGCCAAGTTGTGCATCAGCATCTCCTTGGATCTGTCGGTGGTCTCTATTCCTCTTTGCTCGCAGAGGTCGATCAGAGCATCCTTACTCTGCTTCTTGTATCGGGCTGCCACATTAATGAACAGCCTTTGCCAAATAAAAGCTAGAAAAGAAAAACGGGGAAGGGGAAACTGTTTGCAAGTCTGTCTAAGTAAGCACTGAGCCGAATCTTGTAGAACTGGTGGCTCCTCGTAAGGACACCAATTCTTTAGTACAGGGAATAATTTCTTAAACCCTGCACTAATGCGCTAATAGAAATAAATTCTATCCCACCAGATACATATCGTGACTTGGGGTTGCGCCTGCAAGGGTTAATCTCTCTCCTCTCACTCAATCCAGCACTCGACCTCTATCCTATGCTGAAGGGAGCATCAATCACACCCCAACTCAGACTGTGCACTCCGCTTCACACGGTGCCACCACCCACCAGATTTGGGGCCGATGGGTCCCCTAAACTAAGACTATTGGACAATCAACAACATCACACCCTTCCTAGGGTTATGGGTTCTTTAGCGCATACAAGATCCAGGCTTATTAAAGTTTTAAGCTTTAATAGAAAAGGTACAGTGCTTATAATAAAAAGATATAAAAAATAGAAATAAAAAGTGACATACAGATATGCAAACAGTATGAAAATAAACAGAACTTACAGAACCCTAAACTTGGTCTTCTGTAGCCCGATGGGGAAGGCGGGAATATGGGATGATGATCACAGCAGTGCTCGGCTGCCCCATCTCTGTGACCAAAAGATTTTAGCCTGGAGGATCCAGTTATAGACCCAGACTGGGGGTCAGATTTCTACACCAGCCTTCCATTTAAACATTCTAATTCTGGGTCTATGATTGGACCCTCACTAATTTAGCCGTGCATATATTATGTTGTACAAATGTTCCTTGTCTCCTCTAACTAAGTCTCTTGAACTTTGTTTGAAGTTCACTATTTGAGATGGCTTCTCTCTCTTATCAATTCTCTTCCTCTTTGAGGCTCCCTCTAGGTGTGATTTATTGCCCTGGTGGTAGGACGCCCCCTGGGAGTAGGACGCCCCCTGGGGAGACGGGAGTCAGTGTGACTGGGAAGATGACTTGTGCTTAGATTGTGACCTGTGTGTGTTGTTGAGTTAACCCTTAGCTTGTATCCAATCCCCTCAGATACATATTTCACTACAGGATTGTACATGCGTTTTCCTGCCGGGGACATGCGGAAATGGAGCGTTATTCACTAAAATTTCCGCATGCGGGTTGACAAGCGCTTTCCAAGCGATTAGCATCACTTGGAAAGTGCTTGTGACAACTAGGTCACACTATATAAATCCATGCAAACGGCATGGATTTATATAGTGTGACCAGAAAGAGTGGTTAAAAATAAAAAAATAAATATATACTTACCCTCCGATGGCCCGCGCTGGCTTGCTTCGCTCGGTCCCGGCTGCCGGCAGCGGTGGATTGAAAGACCTGCCGACGTCAGCGTCGCGTGACCCGTCACATGACTCTGACGTCAGTGCAGGTTCTTCAATCCACTGCGAAGTGCCGGGAAGCAAGGAGGAGCGGTGCGCGGGCCGCCAGAAGGTAAGTATACATTTGTTTTTTATTTTATTCTTTTTTTACAGATTTTTTAATGGTACCTGGGTGTGGAGGAGACTCTTCTCTCCTCTACACCCGGGTACCATCCGCACATTAGAACGCGCCAATTACGCAAGTACAGATGCAGTCTTGCGGAATTGGCGCGTTCTAATGCAAGTCAATGGCGAAAACGCAGCACTTCCGCAAAATAATTGGTAGTGCTGCGTTTTTTTCCGCAATGATAATCCACAGCGGAAATTTCCGCAGCATGTGCACAGCACATGCGGATCATCATTGGGGAACATTGCTGCCCTTCTACCAAGCGTTTTTAATGTGTTTCCGCCGCTGCAAAAACGCTGCAGAAACGCATTAAAAACACATCGTGGGCACACAGCCTTATAGGTTTTGAGCATGAATTTATAGTGGATGAAGTCCTCTGCTAAAAGAGATTTTCTCCACTGCCGCTCAGCACACCTAGAGCAACACTGAAGAAAGATTGTTTGCATTGTGTGCCAGGGCTGCCGTTGTCTGTGTCGGGTCTTTCTGCGTGTAGGAGATGCGGCTTCATCTAGGGCACTCTTAAGTGTATTATTGTAGTGTGACAATGCTAAGTCTGGACAGGAGAGGGAGGAGATGGGGGCTAAAGATGTGTGGAGATTGTCCATAAGCTGCTGGGTATTAATGGTACGTGTATTCCTATAAGTGTGGTAAGTGGGGATGTACCGGGTGAGGAGACGGTTCTTGACAGAGAAGGAAAGAAGGTTGTGGTCAGAGAGCGGGAGAGGGGAGTTAGTAAAGTCATGCAGCGAGCATAAACGGGAGAAAACCAGGTCCAGAGTATTCCCGTCTTCATGCGTAAGAGAATGAGTAAATTGTGAGAGGCCGAATGAGGAGGTTAGAGAGAGTAGATGAGAGGCAGATTGGTAGAGGGGATCATTGATGGGGATATTAAAGTCTCCTATGATGATGGTGGGGATGTCACAGGATAGAAAGTGAGGAAGCCAGGTGGCAAAGTGATCCAAGAACTGGCGGGAGGAGCCTGGAGGGCGATACACAACCACCACTCGCAGGGAGAAGGGTTTGAAGAGTCTGACGGTGTGCACTTCAAAGGAAGGAAACATGAGTGAGGGAACTGGTGGGATGACCTGGAAAGCACATTGTTGTGAAAGGAGCAAACCAACACCTCCACCCTGTCTATTCTCAGGTCTGGCAGTATGTGAAAATTTCAGCCCACCAAATGAGAGAGCAGCAGCTGCGGTGGTGTCGGAATGCTGGATCCAGGTTTCTGTAATAGCCAGAAGGTTAAGAGAATTAGAGAGAAAAAAATCGTGAATGTAAGTTAGTTTGTTACACACAGACCGTGCGTTCCAGAGAGCACAATGGAAAGCGATAGGAGAGGGCATGCACTGAATGTTAATAAGATTAGCAGGGTTTCTATATGCAGCTGGAGGAGAGTGGTGTATGCTAGTGGAGGGAGGCCCAGGGTTGGGGGGAGATGTCGCCAGCGACTAGTAGAAGGAGAAAAAAGAGAAAGAGCAGGTGGTACAATGATTTGTATGAACGTTTTGAGTGCTGTATGGAGGTGGTGGATGGTTTGAAGTGGGTGAGAAAGGTCAGTAGAGCCTCAGAGTTATACATGGGAGAGGGGAGAAGGGAGGGGTGGATATGGAGTGAGTGCACAGAATGTGTTAAAGGGCGGACGAGATGTGAGAAAGCAGAAGTTAAAACAAGTAAGAAGCAGATTCCTATGACCAATGCCTAATGCAATACATCTGACCAAGAAGCAGCATGTTTGTATGAATAGCTTATACACCTTGCCTGTCTCCTGCCCAACTGCCATTGTATAACTGCTTATTAAACACACTTTAAGCTATTGCACTTAAAGTCTGTTGCACGCGTGACCCAGCACGCGTCTTATCCTGAGCCAGAGCTGAATATATATGAATTGAAATGTCTGCTAGCATGCAGCACCAATTGGCCAATCTGCGTAATTAGCCAATTAGCACAAGGCCAGAGCAGGCAATGCTATGCAGGGTAAACAAACAAATACACAACAGAGGGCATAAAACAGTGAAAAACAAAGCTTTGAACACTTCAAAACAGAGCCAAAATATATATATATCATAATACCACCATGCTGTTCCAAATGTCATAATACTGCCATACTGTGCTAAACAGTACAAGCCATTGTGTAAGGACTGTTGTCAGTAGATACGTTCTCTCCTATCCATCTTTATGTAGGATGAGCATCCGCAGTTCCTCCTTTACTTTCCCTATAAGACATCTAAGATGTTAGAATGACGCTACAGATATGTGACTCCGCACAGGGAGAAGATTGCTGTGTTTTCTGGATGCCATGTTGGCATATGAGCAAGCAGGGACATTACATTTTGTATTGCAAAGTGGGTGGTAATAATACCCCTTTAAATTGCAGTGCCCCAGTCCAGTTGCCCCTTTTGCCCATTGTATCGTCCATTCCTGAGTTTACTGTAGTATAGGTCACTGTTTTATCACCCTAGCTTATATATGCTGGGAGGTTACATTTTGTGGCCCTATTATTGGGGCCCACAGACAGCGAGGCCTCTGCCCCCACAGCCGGCTCCTGTTCCTGCAGTCCTGCGTTGAATCCCCGGACCGTGCTCCTATGAGGACAATGGGGTCTACACTTCCCGGGGGTGATGCGGAAGCCTCAGGCTTGTTTTACAGCCAGACTCGGGCATTCCAGAGCCGCGGCCAACGTTCCTCCCGGCACACGCCATTCTCCTCCTGAGTCTAGTTCAGTCATGTTGTCATTCAGCGCCGAAACCTCAGGATATCACATACAGGAACTCACAGCTTCTTCATGTGACACTGATCCATTCTGCCGCCATTAATAGCAGGATGCTGGCAGTCCTCGCAGGAACCACCATTCCTTAGATTTGTGATAATACATCCACGGTGAAAAAGATAAAGGATGAGGAAAGGATCTATTCTGGGCAAGCAGTGGCCTGGTCAGAAAACGACATTCCTTCGTAGATAATCAAGCATGGAGGACATCCCTAAGCAGGACGTCAGTGGGACTGATGGAAATAGCCGAGCGATGTACTCTTCCTTCTCTACCACACCCATAGGCAATGAATGGAGCGGAGGTTGGCATGTGCACCTCCCTGTATTCTGGACAGAGCTCTGCATGGGATCCCTGATGTCAGGTATCTCCATAGGACAGGGCGACCCCCACTGATTAAACAGTTAAACAGTGACGGCTAATCCTAAAGACAGGACATCCATTGTTTTGGAGGATTCAGTGTGATATGTTCTTAAGAAAGGCTTAAGGTGAGGAAGATCTATCGTCAGCGATGGTGATCACCCAGGACCATTGCTGCCACCACCAGCGCCCCATACTCTGCCGGTGAGGTGGCCTCTTGGACATAATGATTCCTGGCTGTATGGGTCTGACAGATCGCTCTGGGCTTACACAGCCATATATCATCATAGCACATCTGTAATATTACTTTTTCTCTTCTTTCTCTCCATCGTGTGTAGATAAACTACAGACTCCGATCAAAGAGGAGAAATCCGAGGGATCCATTCATTACAGCAGTTTAAGAGCGACCTCGGCCAAGAACAGCAAAATTCTGGAGGACGTCAACACCAGTTATTTTGCCGGAACCGAAGTGAGTTCTTCCATCTCTGAGATACAGACGGTAGCGCTTGGTAAATGTCAGCAAATGTTATAATAGTGGCTTAGTACTGCTGGAAACCAGTGGCCGAAGGAGCACAAGCAGGAACAGCAAGCGTTAGTAGAAGTTCTTGTAGTTAGCAAAAAGAAGTTGTAGGAAACAATCCATAGATAGGTGAGAACAATCTAGGAGACAGAAACTAGGCTAACAGCTAGACACAATACTCAAGCAATGAGTGAGAGATCCATACAGCTTTAAGTAGACCTAAACAGGAAACAAGATGGATCCCACAGGTTCAGAATCTGCCATCTTAGCCAAGGGCAATTACAGAACACAACAGCAGCCTTCAGTGGTAAGGAGTGGGATTGCAGCACAATTAAGGTGAACAATAGCAGCCACTAGTGGTCAAACTGTAGAAGTACAACTGGAATCCTGACAGCAAATCACACAAAATAAATAATCCACAGAAGGAGATAATGTACAGGGGCTTTACATCATGATAAAATCCTGAAAATATTTGTGGTCAGCAGCACATCCATCATAAGTAAGATCAATAAATCGTAAAGTGGACAATTATTTATATATTAGAAAGGGATATACGGATAATTCTGCTGCTGATCAAGAAGATATCCAATGGAGATGATGGTGTTGAACAAAGAGCCGTTTTATTAATTAACGCATTTCAGAGTTGAATAAACTCCTTCATCAGGAGAAAAACACAATGACTGCAATGACTGAAACGCGTTGATTAATAAAACTGCTCTTTGTTCAACACCATCATCGCCATTGGATATCTTCTTGACCAGTAGCAGAATTATCCGTATATCCCTCTCTACTATTGCATTTACTGCTGGTTTTATTCTGGTATATGGCGCAGCTGATTTCTATACCTGCATAGGAGTTGTGCCTGATACAACCCAGCCTGGTGAGCAATACCAGACTATCTACAACGTTTATTGCCCGGGTGATGTCCTATTGTGCGTTTTTTGTCACTTTTCAGCTATACTACAAGTGATATGGTTTTGACACTGATACGATTGTTTCTAAAAGAGCCACATGCTGGGGACCCAAGAGACACACGTGGCCCCTGAGCCACTGGTTGGGGAACTGTGATAACCAGCATTTCAGGGAATATAATACTGATTAATCCCCTCAGATCATTTATAAAGGTGCAGTACACACATGAGACGAACGTCGGCTGAAGTCACCGGCCGACCATCGAGAGGGGTTTGAACTCTCTCCTACTGGCAGATGTAGGGGGAAGAAGCAGGGGCGTACATAGGAATCATGGGGCCCCATAGCAGAAGTTCTAAATGGGCCCCCTCCCCCCACAAAAAAATGTAAATAATTGTCGGGGTCACAGAAGAGCAGATCTCACAACTTTTCATCCTTTACATAGTAATTTTCCTCCTGCTGAAGTCCTAGATTCCTCTTTCATTGCCCCATAAAGTGTGATGCCAACAAAAGTGCCCTGAAACACAGTGTGATACCCCCATGGTGAATTCCTCCACATGCGCAGTGTAATGACCCTACTGTACCCCACCTCAACTCCCAGGGCAAAGTATGCTGACCCCAACATAGTATGATTACCCAACTGTGACCTCCTAGAGCTAGAGAGAATGGTACATAATAAGGGAGAGTGTGAGAGTGTTATACATAATAAAAGAGGAAACTATATAACTAAAGATGGCGCTATACATAATAAGTGAGTACACTATATACCAAGGGACTGTGCTATACATAATACAGCTACATTCCTGCATCTGTGTGCAGTGTCGGTGTGCTGCCCTGTTTTACTGACGCATTGAGCATGTCCTATTCTAATCCTCAAAATAAGATCAGAACAGGACATTCTCTGACCCTCTTAGATCTCATTCTCAGTCCAGTCCGTGGACCATCCGATAAAAAAATCTGGCAGCACACGGACATTTCACACAAATGTGAGAATGTGGCCTAAGGGATTTTACAGATAACATTATCACTTCAAGTCACACAGTGCAGATACAGAATAATATTTACATCCAGGCACTTACCGCTGACGTCTCATCTGATCAGAGTCGGTTTCTGCTGCTTCTTCTCCATCTGGTCAGACCTTCATGTCGACATCTCCCAGCCACGACTCGTCTTGTCACGATGATCTCCAGCCTAGAAAATAACAAGGTCACATATATTGTACATGCATCTCCCCCACACTGCGCTACTGACTACAGATATGTACCCCCCCCCTTTAATATACTATTAGCCACTTAGTAATCAAAATATAAAGTGATAAGCAGCACTGTACCCCCATTAACTATAATCTCCACCTGCCAATAATATAAATTATTCAGTCTCTGTGACTCTCCCCAATTAACTGTAAGGCTATGTGCACACGGAAAATATACAAGACTTTACAGTACAAGCAAAGTGAAACCCCAATCATTGCTCTCTCCCACCACCTCCATCATTGCCAGGTCCCAGCTCCTCCATCATTGGTCTGTCCTAGCCCCCCTGCCATTGCTCTCTCCCAGCACCCTCATCATTGCTCTCTCCCAGCAGCCTCATCATTGCTCTCTCCCAGCACCCCGATCATTGCTCTCTCCCAGCAGCCTCATCATTGCTCTCTCCCAGCAGCCTCATCATTGCTCTCTCCCAGCACTCCCGTCATTGCTCTCTCCCAGCACTCCCGTCATTGCTCTCTCCCAGCACCCTCATCATTGCTCTCTCCCACCACCCCCATCATTGCTCTCTCCCAGCACCCCGATCATTGCTCTCTCCCAGCACTCCCGTCATTGCTCTCTCCCAGCACCCTCATCATTGCTCTGTCCCAGCACCTCCATCATTGCTCTCTCCCAGCACCCCGATCATTGCTGTCTCCCAGCACCTCCATCATTGCTCTCTCCCAGCACTCCGATCATTGCTCTCTCCCAGCACCCCCATCATTGCTCTCTCCCAGCACTCCCGTCATTGCTCTCTCCCAGCACCCTCATCATTGCTCTGCCCCAGCACTCCTGTCATTGCTCTCTCCCAGCACCCCCGTCATTGCTCTCTCCCAGCACCCCCGTCATTGATCTCTCCCAGCACCCCCATCATTGCTCTCTCCCAGCACCCCCATCATTGCTCTGTCCCAGCACCCCCATCATTGCTCTCTCCCAGCACCCCGATCATTGCTCTGTCCCAGCACCGTCATTGCTCTTTCTGAGCTCTCCGTCATTGCTCTCTCACAGCAAACCCCGTCATTTGTCTCTCACAGCACCATCATTGCTCTCACAGCACACCCATCATTGCTCTCTCCCAGCACTCCCATCATTGCTCTCTCCCAGCAACCCGTCATTGCGCTCTCCTTCCCCATATCCCTATCATTGCTCTCCCCAGCCCCACTATCCCCATCATTGCTCTCTCCAGCCCCATCACTGCTCTCCCCATCTCCACCATCCCCATCATTGCTCTCCCCAGCCCCATCATTGCTCTCCCCAGCCCCATCATTGTTCTCCCCAGCCCCATCATTGCTCTCCCCAGCTCCCCCATCCACACCATTGCTCTCCCCAGCCCCCCATCACCATAATTGCTCTCCCCAGCCCCACCATCCCCATCATTGCTCTCTCCAGCCCCATCACTTCTCTCCCCCGCCCCACCA
Organism: Phyllobates terribilis; assembly: GCF_046119375.1. Taxonomy (NCBI): domain Eukaryota; kingdom Metazoa; phylum Chordata; class Amphibia; order Anura; family Dendrobatidae; genus Phyllobates; species Phyllobates terribilis. The sequence goes on along the minus strand of NW_027362768.1, from coordinate 157,803,322 downwards.
TCCCCATCATTGCTCTCCCAAGCCCCATCATTGCTCTCCCAAGCCCCATAAGCCCCATCATTGCTCTCCCCAGCCCCATGAGCCCCATTATTGCTCTTCCCAGCCCCATCATTCCTCTCCCTAGCCCCATCAGCCCCATAATTCCTCTCTACAGCCCCATAAGCCCCATTATTGCTCTCCCCAGCCCCACCATCCCATAAGTTCTCTCCCCAGACCCATTATTGCTCTCCTCAGCCCCACCATCCCATCATTGCTCTCCCCACCTCTCCTCCCCAGCGGTAAAAAACAAACAAAAAACAACAACTTACCTCAGCTCGCCCCCCTGCAGCATCCCCCTGGTTGCCGGCAGCTTCCTACCAGACCCAGGCGCACGCAGCATGATGACATCATCAAGCTGCGTGCACCTGGGTCAGGGAGGAAGCAGAGGAGGAATCCCTTCAGTTCCGCTGCCATTCTCCTCCTGTCAGCAGTGGAGCTGCAGGGATCGCTCCCTGCCCACCGCTGGCAGGGAGCAGCTTTCTGGCGGGCCCCCCGGCGCAGCTGCACCGGCAGCGGTATGTCCACCCCTAGACTGCTATGGGGCCCCCACGGCTCATGGGCCCCATAGCAGTCGCGTGGCCTGCCGCCATTGGCGGTACGCCACTGGGAAGAAGCATCAGGTACAATGGACTCCAGCACGGCCGAACCTTTGTTCTCATTGGAGATATGCCATTGTTTTATTGAAACCAGCTGTGTATTAAGGGGTCAGAGGAATAGCTGATTGGTGCCAGCCATCTAACTTGTATGGTCATCTTATCTGACATTCGCTGGACCTGCACCTTGGGAACCGTAAGAACGGCCATATGTCTTGTGTATATATTAGTGACAATATAACACGCCATTTTCCACTCTGTCCATCTTACTACAGGACGGGGAGCTGCTGTACACAGACTGGAAGATGGAAAAGGACGGAGACACTGGAAGACTCATCAGTGAGTTGCCTGTATTTTTTGAGCAGTGCATATATAGTACAATGCCAAAGATTTCACTTCTTACATTACATGAGCGATATCTATTGTAAATTCAACAATAGCTCAGAAACCAGCGAATCCTCGCAGCGCACAGTGCAGACCGGACAGTATAGTCCTCCATACAGTATTATGAGCTCTGCATAGTCGTTCATACAGAATAATGGACCCCATAAAATGCTCCATGCAGGATACTGGCCCCCATAGAACGCTCCATACAGGATACGGGCTTCCATATAATGTCCCATGCAGGCTGTTCCCCCCACATAATGCCCCATGCAGGCTGTTCCCCCCACATGATGCCCCATGCAGGCTGTTCCCCCCACATGATGCCCCATGCAGGCTGTTCCCCCCACATGATGCCCCATGCAGGCTGTTCCCCCCACATGATACCCCATACAGGCTGTTCCCCCCACATGATGCCCCATGCAGGCGGCCCCCCTCCACATGATGCCCCATGCAGGCGGCCCCCCCCACATAATGCCCCGTACAGGCTGTTCCCCCAACATAATGCCCCATGCCGACTGTCCCCCCCCCCACATAATTCCCTATGCATGCCCCCCCCACATAATGCCCCATGCAGGCTGTTTCCCCACCCCCCCACACTTAATGCCCCATGGAGGCTGTTTCCCCACCCCCCCACACTTAATGCCCCATGCAGGCTGTCCCCCCCCTTATAATGCTCCATGCCTCCATGCATAAAAAAAAAGAAAATGAAAAACTCACCTCACTTCTCCTCACCTGCTGCCACTGCTCTCATCGCTGCCGCTGCTCCCGACTCCTCATCCGTTTCGCTGTCTTCCCGCTCTGCGCTGTGACTGCTCAGGTGAGGACACGGTGGAAAGACGTCATTGCGCCCTCTGACCTGAGACGTCACAGTGCAGCAACCGCGGAAGATACAGGACCTGCTGAGGCACGGGGAGAGGAAAGTATTGTGTCAGAGCCCTGAGGAAGCAGGGGGGGGGTGCGGGCGCTGGCACCGCTCCCCTCCACTCACGGGTCCCATTGCGTGCCAGGATGCCCAACAGCGAGTGAGCCCCCTGTCTGCTCAGGACCCCGGCTCTTGCCCGAGTGCTGACGCCGGGCCTGGTTGAGACAACAATAGACGGTTAATTATTTCACATGTGAGTGCCGGGATCCTACTTAGTTGACCAACCAGTAATTAGAGTTGGCCAAAATGCGTACAACGTGAGGGTCACGAGAAAGGCAGTGGAATATAAACTCAGCTATGTGTGCCAGACTGCCAACAGCCAAGACTTCCCTGTCACCACCAAGAGGACACCTGTCCATCTTCTCCACCTCGTCCTCCCTCTCCTCCTCTTCAGGCCATTCTTGCTGAACAAATGGGATGAAGGTGGTGTGGGTAGTACCATCTGTAGCGCAGGAAACCAGCTTCTGTTCCTCCTCCTCCTCCTCATTATGTATTTGTCCCTCAATCCTGGTATATATATCCCTCCCATCCTGGTATATATGGCTCCCATCCTAGAATATATGGCCCCCCATCCTGGAATATATGGCCCCCCATCCTGGAATATATGGCCCCCCATCGTGATATATACAGTACAGACCAAACGTTTGGACACACCTTCTCATTTAAAGATTTTTCTGTATTTTCATGACTTTGAAAATTGTACATTCACACTGAAGGCAAAGTAGTCATCAAAGCAAAAGGTGGCTACTCTGAAGAACCTAGAATATAAGACATATTTTCAGTTGTTTCACAATTTTTTGTTAAGTATATAATTCCACATGTGTTAATTCATAGTTTTGATGCCTTCAGTGTGAATGTCCAATTTTCATAGTCATGAAAATACAGAAAAATCTTTAAATGAGAAGGTGTGTCCAAACGTTTGGTCTGTACTGTATATCCCCCCACCCTGATATATATGTCCCTCCATCCTGGTATATACTGTATATCCCCCCCCATCCTGGTATATATGGCCCTCCCATCCTGGTATATATGGTCCCCCATCCTGGTATATATGTCCCCCCATTCTGGTATATATGATTTCAAATCCTGGTATATGTGGCCCCCTGTCCTGGTATAAATGTTTTCCCCGTCCTAGTGTATATGGCCCTCCCGTCCTGGTGTATATGGCCCTCCCGTCCTGGTGTATATGGCCCTCCCGTCCTGGTGTATATGGCCCTCTCATCCTGGTGTATATGATCTCCATCCTTGTATATGTGGACCTGAACTCCATTGAAACTCCCGCTGTCCCTCCCGATTTGCATTTAGGCCGACTGTCAGTCAGTGCCGGGGGGCGCGGTTACAACCACTGCTCTGCATAGTTAGAGCAATGATTGAACCAGCGCCGACACCGCCCCCGTGACTGAAATCAAATGCTGCCGGGGAGAATAAAGTTAATTTTCTCCCCGCAGCGGGCCCTGGGCAGGTTAGTAATGCTATTATCCTGTAGATTAACCCCATATCTGCAGGTTAATAGTGTTTTTCTAGTGACAGGTTCCATTTCAAGTTAATTTTCTCCCAAATGCTTTCGGCACAGCAGCTGGGCACTTTCATAACACTATTATCCTGCAGATTAACCAGCTATCTGCTCATGACTAGTGTTCTTCAACCTCTCATGTCTCCTTTAAAGCCCCCGTCTCACATAGCGAGATCGCTAGCGAGATCGCTGCTGTGTCACGGTTTTGGTGACGCAACAGCGACCTCACCAGCGATGTCGCTATGTGTGACACTTTGCAGCGATCAGGCCCCTGCTGTGAGGTCGCTGATCGCTGCAGAATGTCCTGAACCTTTTTTTGGTCGTTTCCCTGACACTAGTCAGCACACAACGCTGTGTGTGACCAGCGGGAGCAGCGATCAGGCTGGTAACCATGATAAACATCGGGTTACTAGGGGCACACGCGCACCTAGTAACCCGCTGTTTATCATGGTTACGAGCCTGCTAAAGTGAGCGGTAACCTCCCGCTCACCGTAGCAGGCTCGTAACCATGATAAACAGCGGGTTACTAGGTGCGCGTGTGCCCCTAGTAACCCGATGTTTACCATGGTTACCAGCCTACTCCTACTTCAGCAGGCTGGTAACCAGGAGCAGGACATCGTGGAAAGATTCTTTCCACGATGTCGCTGCTCCCCTGATTGTTGGTGAGCCTTCCTGTTTGACATCTCACCAGCAACCACATAGCGACGCAGCAACGATCCCTGACAGGTCATATCGTTGTCGGGATCGCTGCAGCGGGGCCTTAAGAGCTTCCCTGCCGCCTGCTCTCTCACTAGATAAGAACTGTTACCTCTGCAAACAATCTGACTGATCCACATGGCTTGGTCTTTTTTGACTCACTCAGAGACCTTCACTGAACTTGCACTTTTTGGGCCTTTTAGGCTCCAGAGCCCGGGTGCGATTGCAACCCCTGCACCCATTGTAGTTACGCCCCTGCCTATAACTGCGGGACCCTTTTCCAATAAGCCACCTTTATGACAGCGCTTGTCTTTGGCAGAAATCACATAGGCACTGATTCATCATTGCTGTTTCTCCATTTTTTCTGGAGTAATTTGCCCCATATTAGTGGCTTTAGTATTTGTGCCTTATTTGCTATATGTTTTGTGCCACTTTTTAAGTTGTGTTTCTTTTTCAAGTCTTTTTTCATTTTCTTGACAACTTTGCTTATCCAGATGTTTTAGATTAATGAATTGCGACTTTTACCAAATATCACATTTTTTTGGCATTTTTCTCCAATCCTAACTGGAGAAAGATTTCTGAAGGAATTTTCAATGTGGCGCATTTCTGAGACTTTAAAAGATTTGAGAATTTTGGTGTTGAAAAAGAAAAAAAAACAATAAAAAGCATTTTTTCTTTTCCCCAAATTAATGGACTACGTGTATCCGTATCATGAATGCCGATACAGTTGAAAACAATGATGGAAAGGGAGCCGTCAGGTGTTGTTCCCTCTCCCATCATTCCCCCTCTGCAGCCGAGCTCTGTGACGTCTCAGCGTAGAAGGCACAAAGACATTACTACAGCGCACCATCTGTGCTGAGCAGTGCAGGGGCTGGAGCTGCGAGGGATTAGGGAGAGGTGAGTATTTGTTTATTTATTTTAGATGTATGGAGGACTACATGGGGCCCATAATACTGTATGGAGCACTATATGGGGCTCATTATACTGTATGGAGCTCATTATACTTTATGAAGGACTATATGGTGCCCATAATACTGTATGGAGCACTATATGAGGAACATTTTACTGTATGGAGCACTATATCGGGAACATTATACTGTATGGAGCACTATGTGGTGCCCAATATACTGTGTGGAGCACGATATGGGGAATATTATACTGTATGGAGGACTAGGTGGGACCCACAATATTGTATTGAAGACTATGTGGTGCCCATAATGCTGTTTGGAGCACTATATGAGGAACATTATACTGTATGGAGCACTATGTGGTGCCCATTATACTGCATGGAGCACTATATGAGGAACATTATACTGTATGGAGGACTATGTGGAGCCCATAATATTGTATGGAAGATTATGTGGTGCCCATAATACTGTATGGAGCACTATATGAGAAACATTATACTGTATGGAAGACTATATGGTGCCCATAATACTGTATGGAGCACTATATGGGGAACATTATACTGTATGGAGAACTATGTAGTGCCCATAAAACTGTATGGAACACTATATGGGGAACATTGTACTGTGTGGAGGCCTATGTGGTGCCCATAATACTGTATGGAACACTATATGGGGAACATTGTACTGTGTGGAGGACTATGTGGTGCCCATAATACTGTATGGAACACTATATGGGGAACATTGTACTGTGTGGAGGACTATGTGGTGCCCATAATACTGTATGGAACACTATATGGGGAACATTGTACTGTGTGGAGGACTATGTAGTGCCCATAATACTGTGTGGAGCACTATATTGTGCCCATAATACTGTATGGAACACTATACGGAGAACATTGTACTGTGTGGGGGACTATGTGATGCCCATAATACTGTGTGGAGCACTATATTGTGCCCATAATACTGTATGGAACACTATACGGAGAACATTGTAATGTGTGGAGGACTATGTGATGCCCATAATACTGTGTGGAGCACTATATTGTGCCCATAATACTGTATGGAACACTATACGGGGAACATTGTACTGTGTGGAGGACTATGTGGAACCCAGATTAAAACTGAATGTCCCAAAAAAAGACTCAGGAGCTCATGCAGGCAGAGTGTTTAGAAAATAAATCTCAGACTAAGCGCCCAGAAACCAGCACATTCCGACATGAGAATGGCCAGTCTGGATGAATCGGGGCTAAATCTTTACTTGAAAGTTTCCAATGTAATAGAAATGTTCTGGCTGCAGTGAGGAGGTCATGTGACTGCAGGTGATTGGCTGCAGTGAGGAGGTCATGTGACTGCAGGTGATTGGCTGCAGTGAGGAGGTCATGTGACCGCAGGTGATTGGCTGCAGTGAGGAGGCCATGTGACTGCAGGTGATTGGCTGCAGTGAGGAGGTCATGTGACTGCAGGTGATTGGCAGTTACTGGTCATTCCTGGCTCCAGCAATGTTATCATTTGTATCTCAGGTGACAGTTAGGAGAGAGCGACGCAGCGACTTGTATACAAGGAGCATCCGGAGAGATTTTAGCTTCAAAAGGCACTGTGTTTTGGCATTTTTTCCTTCCCTTCCCATTTGTACCCTCCCCCATTTCCCCTTTTTTCATTTTTGCAGGATTTGCAGGATTCCATCATCCTTTACTGGTCATCGTGTGGCAAGTATCATTCTCTGTACCCCATATACAGTTCACAGAGCACAATACATTCACATTACACAATGTATACACAGAGGGAGGAGCGGAGCTGGTCACATTATTTGGTTGGAAGGAGCTGTATAACAGATTTATAGTTTTAGAGTTGTAAAATAAACATTAAAAGTGTGCATCATCCATCAGAGGTATCTGTTTAGCTTATATGTCCCAGCGTATACATTAAATGGATGCCGAAATGTGATATAAAAATTGTCTAACACTGGCCATAGAAAGAAAGGGGACAAGGGAGCAGGAGAACTCTATGTGTGTATACACACAACAAGCTCTATAGGAAAGTAATGTGGAGAACTGAAATTACCTGTATAATAAGTGTGTGTTCTTATATCTCACACATTAGCGCCAGACTAATTGGTAACAAAACTGGTATGGACAAAAAAATAATAATGAAGTCAATATAGCGAGTCATAAATAAATGTCATAAAAGATGAACTTTATTGATGAAGTAAAAAGGTGCAGAGGACATACAAAAAATAGGAAGACAGCGCAGAACACACATATAAATAGCAGAATGTAAAGGAGGCGCACTGCTTAGTATAAAATCACAAATATAGTATATTAGATGTAACCCTCATCAGAAATATATATAAGCAAATATGTGTAAAAATACATATCTAATAATGATGATGCAATGAGAATATCTGGGGGTATGGTGACTAAATAATGGTCAAGTATACAAGATTGGGGTAAAAGGTAAATATATTCCCATACATGGCACGGTCAAATAGTCGGCGGACACTCAGGATGGATGGGAAAAAATTAGTTTAGTACATACTTGGTTCACAGCTGGAGCTGCCTTACGATGTGCCCACCCCGACACATCACAGGAAGAGGGGGAATAAAACTGCAGCACTAGCCAATAGGAGAGGGACGCAGAGTGTAGTGACGCATGCGTGCACTGGTGAAGTCCGGGAGCTCGCCTCGACCCACGTCACATGACCGACCGGGACAAACTGGGTTGCGGCGCCGAAGGGCACGAAAGATACAGGAAGATGAGAGCCGGCCGGGCACCAGACGAGCCAATGTGCAAAAGAAGTCTAACATTCATAGTTGAGAGAAATCAACAACGTGTATAGTTGGAGAGTAATACTCACAAAAGGCCACAAGATGGTGCAAAAGAGCATGGTATTAACTGTATACAGCACAATGGAGAGAACACATTATGTGATATTATGACAAAAGGATATTAATAATGGCATAAATAAGATACATATTATTGATGATATCTATAGTGACAAATGCAAAACAAACAATATGAAATGGAAAATAATGTAATTAAATATAATAAAAAAGTGTGTCATTTATAAATGCGTGTGAAGAGAGAAAAAGAATATATATAATATTTATATATCCAAACAAGCAATGATGGGTGAATGTGAATAAGGGAACACATAGATCAAGGTTTATACCACTCAAAGTGGCATGATTTCATTACATTAGATAAGAGTAAATACATGTATGTGAATCCACAATGTAAAATGTGTAGGGAAATAATGGGGAGTAAGTGGGGTAGAAAAAGGGAAGAATCCCCATCCTGATATAGACCAGAATAGGGGCCATATTCTGTGTATGATTCCCATCCAGGTATACAGTATATGGCCCCAATCTTGGTATATATGGCCCCCATCCTGGTATATATGATCCACATCATGGTATATATGTCCCTTCTTCCTGTTATATATGGCCCTCCAGCCTGGTATATATGTCCCCCCATCCTGCTATACAGAGGGGAAAATAAGTATTTGATACATTGCCGATATTGCAAGTTCTCCCACTACAAAGAATGGAGAGGTCTGTAATTTATCGTAGGTACACTGCAACTGTGAGAGACAGAATCGAAACTAACAGTAAATCACATTGTGTTTCCTTTCTGTCTCTCACAGTTGCAGTGTACCTACGATAAATTACAGACCTCTCAATTCTTTGAAGTGGGAGAACTTGCAATATCGGCAATGTATCAAATACTTATTTTCCCCTCTGTATATGTCCCCCCCATCCTGGTATATAAGTCCCCTCATCCTAATATATATATCCCCACCCATCCTAACATATATATCCCCACCCATCCTGGTATATCTCTATCCTGGTGTATGTGGCCCTCCATCCAGGTACATGTGTCGCCCATCCTGGTATATATGTCCCCCGCCATCCTGGTATATATGTCCCCCGTCATCCTGGTATATATTTCCCGTCATCCTGGTATATGATCTCCATCACGCCGCACACATAAAAGAAAATAAACCATTCTACTCACCTTCCCTTCGCTTCCTCGCATAGCGGCGTCCTCTTCTGATGCTGGCAACTGACTTCAGGGTGTAAACGGCGCAGCTCATGACGTCAATGCCATGTGCCCCCATATGCCAACGACAGCTGCCGAAATATTCACTGCTCCCCACGCCTGGGATTATGGGCATGGGGAGCAGTGAATATTCATTTTCCTTAATAGCGAACACACGTGATCGCCCAGCCACAGCTGGAAGCCGGTGTCTGCGGCTAACACGTGCACCCCATATTGAAAAAAAATGAATACGCGCTGCTCCCCACTCCCACAGTCCCACCCACCTCTACGTCCTGGCTTCACTGCAGAGAGGTGGGCGGTATTATTGGCGTGGGGAGCGATGCATGTTCATTTTCTTTAATAGCAGGCACAGGTGGTAGCCCCAGCGCCGGCTCCTGCCTCCTGTGACACTGCTCAGGGCCGGTGTCAGCACCCGGCGCTCCCGGCCCTGAGCAGGCGGGGGGGCCCACTCGCCATCAGGTACCCCGCTGCGCTATAGGACCCGTGAGCGGAGGAGAGCGTTGCCAGCGCCCGCTCCCCCCCCACTTGCTCAGGGCCCCGGCACCCGGCGCAATACTTACCTCTCCCCGTGCCTCCGCAGCAGCTCCGGTCTCTTCCGCAGCTGCTGCACAGTGACGACTTAGGTCAGAGGATGCGGTGACATCTTTACAACGCGCTCTCTCTTAGCCGTCACAGCGCAGAGCGGGAAGACGCCGGCGCACGTGAGGAGTCCGGAGCAGCGGCAGCAGGTGAGTGAGGTGAGTATTTGATTTTTTTTTTATTGTATGGAGGCGTGGTGTGACATCCTGCATGGGGCATTATAAGGGAGGGGTGGGTGGGGTGGTGTGACATCCCGCATGGGGCATTTTAAGGGAGGGGGGACTCACATCCTGCATGGGGCATTATAAGCGAAGGGTGGTGTGACATCCTGCATTGGGCATTGTAAGGGAGGGGATGTGTGTGACATCCTGCATGGGGCATTATAAGGGAGGGGGTGTGTGAAATCCTGCATGGGGCATTATAAGGGAGGGTGTGTGTGAAATCCTGCATGGGACATTATAAGGGAGGGGGTGTGTGACATCCTGCATGGGGCATTATAAGGGAGGGGGTGTGTGACATCCTGCATGGCGCATTATAAGGGAGGAGGGGTGTGACATCTTGCATGGGGCATTATAAGGGGGGGGACAAGTAACATCCTGCATGGGGCATTATAAGCGGGGGGGGCTGTGAAATCCTGCATGGGGCATTATAAGGGAGGGGATGTGTGACATCCTGCATGGGGCATTATAAGGGAGGGGGGTGAAATCCTGCATGGGGCATTATAAGGGAGGGTGTGTGTGAAATCCTGCATGGGACATTATAAGGGAGGGGGTGTGTGACATCCTGCATGGGGCATTATAAGGGAGGGGGTGTGTGACATCCTGCATGGCGCATTATAAGGGAGGAGGGGTGTGACATCTTGCATGGGGCATTATAAGGGGGGGGGACAAGTAACATCCTGCATGGGGCATTATAAGCGGGGGGGGCTGTGAAATCCTGCATGGGGCATTATAAGGGAGGGGATGTGTGACATCCTGCATGGGGCATTATAAGGGAGGGGGGTGAAATCCTGCATGGGGCATTATAAGGCAGGGTGTGTGTGAAATCCTGAATGGGGCATTATAAGGGAGGGGGTGTGTGACATCCTGCATGGGGCATTATAAGGGAAGGGGGGTGTGACATCTTGCATGGGGCATTATAAGGGGGGGACAAGTAACATCCTGCATGGGGCATTATAAGGGGGGTGAAATCCTGCATGGGACATTATAAGGGAGGGTGTGTGTGAAATCCTGCATGGGACATTATAAGGGAGGGTGTGTGTGAAATCCTGCATGGGGCATTATAAGGGAGGGGGTGTGTGAAATCCTGCATGGGACATTATAAGGGGGGGGGGCAAGTAACATCCTGCATGGGGCGTTATAAGGGGGTGTGTGACATCCTGCATGAGGCATTATGTGTGTGTGTGTGGGGGGGGCAGCCTGCATGGAGCGTTTTATGGGGGTCAGTATTCTGTATGGAGCGATTCATCGGTTTCTGAGCTATTGTAGAATTTACAATAGATATCACTCATGTAATGTAAGAGGTGAAATCTTTGCATTGTACTATATCTATATTTCTCTTCGGTATCTGTGCATCATGAATCGTGGTATGTGTTAAAGGGGCCCATTGAGACTCTTTCGTCCAGGGTCCACAAAAACCTGAAGCTGGCCCTGACCCTGCTCCTGCCTCCCGTGACTCGCTTCTTCACCGCTGTCCACCCCTCAATTCCACAGCCACAGGCAGGTACATCATGACTATAAGATGCACCCTTCTCCACTTTCCTCCAATTTTGGGGGGTAAAAGAGCGTCTTATAGTCTGCAAAATACGGTATAAGTAAAACACCTACATGAAAATAAGTAGTATAGTATAGAGTATAGAGGTCTCACATAAATTGAAAGTAGAATAAATGGTGGAAGGTGTAAAAACCAAAGAGGACACAGTAAAGCAACATTGTGCAGTAATATAAAGAAATTGTATATCTACATAGATGGTAAAATTGTGCACATCAGATGGTTCAGAGGGACAGTGAATGACGATGAGAATGATGTGACGATACATCGCAGTCATTCCCAGAAACTAAGGGCACAGTCAGTCAGCCAAAGTAATCATGAGGACGTGAGCGGCTGCAGCTCTGACCTCCTCTTGATTACATGTACATTCAAGGCGGGGACAGTGACACCAGCGGTGATTGGGCGCCGGGCTCACGAGTCATAACAGCCGCACAGGAGTTCCGGGAACGTGAGTGCTGAAACCGATGGAAAGGGGCCCGACACGAGAGGTGAGTATGGGAGCTTTTATTTTCATGGTGGCAAACATTCAGATTGAGAAGGGGTTGTCCTAATAATGGACACCCCCTTTAAGCTGATGAGTAGTGAGTACCACGTATAATTTTGAATAGCGGCATGTGGCATAATAAACGGCTTTTGTGGTAAAAGATATTTTATGATTGATGTTAAAATGTTTCAGTCTTGTGGAATCACAAAAGGTGTCAGTGCGATCAATGTTAGGACAGGAAATGCATCTGCCACAAGGTGATCATCCTCGACGAGGGCGGACATTATCCAAAAAGAAGATTGGATCACTGTGGTAGTGACTTTCACCACATGATCACGGAGGTTTTTACTTCTCCGAAAGGTGATACTAGGTCTATTAGAGAAGTATTTGGATAGAGTAGAATCCGCCAAAAAGGATGGGCCACAATTTTTCCTAAATATTTCCTTTTCAAGGAGGCTTGGGAAAACTCTTGATTTTATAGTTGTATTACATTATTAAACTATGAGCAATCAGACAATCCAAGATCCAAATCCCCCAAAAGGATTAAAGAAAAAAGTAAAAAAAAATCTAAAGAATTATAAAAAGTCAAAAAAAAGTCAACCACACTCCCTTACTTCTATTAAAAATAAAGATATTAAAAAAAATAGATAAACATATTTGATATCTCCACATTTGTAAAAGTACAATCTATCAAACAATTAATTAACTGTAGAGCAATGGTCCCCAACATTTCTTACATTGAGAACCACATTCAGCTCTGAGAAAGGGTCACAAGCCACATCCAGACCCCACCTGTCCCCCGAGTAGTGACATCTCGCTCCCGCTCCCCCTCACAGTAGTGACACCTAGAGCTCCCATGACCAGTATGACGGCCAAGCTTTCACACAGAAATCACACTGAGGCCTCCTTCACACATCTTGGTAATTCCTGCATAGGAAAATACATTACTGGCGAGATCTGGGGTCTGTGTCCGTGTGACATCCATGTGCTCTCCATATGTCTGTGTGTCCGTATGCAGCATCTGTTTTTTTGTCAAGGAAAAAAATGGATGCTATTTAAACAATTTATTTTTAAAGTTTAATTGCAAGAAATTTAAGAACACAGGACTTGCAAGAGGGAGAACAGATGATAGATAGATAGATAGATAGATAGATAGATAGATAGATAGATAGATAGATAGATAGAAATATGTGAGTGAGATATATATTCAGTGCTTTGGGGTTGTAGCTTACTGTACATGTAATTTATTAATAAATTATTACATTTTTAAAAAAATGGCTTGGGATCCTGCTACATTTTATTAACCAGCAGATAGAAAGCGGAAAGCTGGGGCTGATGTTTATAGCCTGGGAAGAGGGTACTACCCATGTAGCTTCCCAGGCTATTAAGATCAGCTCACAGCTGTATACTTATTCTTTACAGGTTATTAAAATGGGGGACCCCCCCAAAAAAATTATGTGGGGTCCCTCCTATTTTAACAACCAGCAAAGGATAGGCAGACAGCTGCAGGCTGATATTAATAGCCTAGGAAGGGGCCATGGATTTTGGTCCCCTCCATTATTTAAACATCAGCTCTCATCCGCCCCAGAAATTGCGCATTCATAAGATTCTGGCACTTAGCCTCCGCTCTTCCCGCTTGCCCTGGTGCAGTGGCAAGTGGGGTAATAGGGTTGGGGTTGATGACCGCTTTGTATCGGCAGCTGATATCAAGCCCAGTGGTTAGTAATGTAGAGGCGTCTATAAGACGCCTCCATTATTAACCCAAGAGTCAAATACCCAGAATAAAGTACTTTATTTGAAATAAAAGTGTACACTGTTTTACACATTTATTTAAAAATAAAAAACATTTATACTCACCTTATGCCCATTCCTCTGAAGCCCAAAAAAAAAAAAAATTGAAAATAAAAACCAACCATATCCCTCATATTGTCCCTCACCATAATCCATCTCTGTGATAATTGGATTAGAAGCTGAATGGTGCCAAGATGCGACCGTCCATACTGTAAATCAGGACTCAGGACACAATGAGCTGCTGCGACCGGCGTCATAGAGGTTACCGTCTGTCACTGAAGGTGCGTTCCCACGGGCAGCTCACTGCAAGCTGGGACGAGGAACTGCCGTGACCTCAGTGAGATCACCACGAGCACCATGAGAAATTTCTCAGTGTTGTGCTGAGCTCACTGAGTTCACCGCTGTTAACTCAATTCACAGTGAATTGCGCTGAATTAAGTGAGCTCAGCGCAACAACATGAAAAATTTCTCACGGTGCGAGCGGTGATCTCACTGAGGACATGGCAGTTCCTCTTCCCAGCTTGCAGTGAGCTTCCCGTGGGAACGCACCTTCAGTGACAGGCGGTAACCTCTATGACACCGGTCGCAGCAGCTCATTGTGTCCTGATTTACAGCCTGGACGGTCGCATCTTGGCACCATTCAGGTTGTAGACCAGTGATCATAGACATTGATTACAGTTTGGGACAGTATGTCGGACAGGTGAGTATTATGGTTGTTTTTTTATTTTAGTTTTTCTACCGGTGACACGGGCTTCATGGCATTATGTGTAAGGTGAATATAAGGTTTTTTTACTTTATTCTTTATTTTAAACCCGTTGACAGCGGGGGCTGCCTACAACTCCTAACATTGTCTCTTGCTCGTGCTGATCTCAACATGAGCAGGGGACAATGATGAGAGATGCTCCCAGCAGCAGCAGCAGAAGCAGCAGCAGAAGCAGCAGCAGGGGACAATGATGAGAGATGCTTCCAGCAGCAGCAGCCGCCGCAGCAGCAGAAGCAGCAGCAGATGAAGCAGCAGCAGGGGATTCGCACGAACTGTGCCGCTGATTCCCAGGTGCCGGTATGTTCCACACTGATGACACATGGCTGTCATCTGTGTGTCATCAGTGTGCAGGATCTATTCAGTGCGTGCTGTGCAAAAACCCTGACATGTCTGCATTTTTTTATACGGACACAAGGTCAGCATGAAAAACCTAACATGTGTGCACACCCATTGAATACAATTGGTGTGTGTATGTCCGTATTTGTGGTCCTTTAAAAACGGGCTGCATATGGACATAGAAAATGGACATGTGTAGGGGGCCTGAATCAGTATACCTAGACCCACCTTACCCCCATTCAGTATTGTCTCCTCAACCACCCCCACAACACTGTTACGTCCAGCTTCAAGCATCCCCTCTGACTATAAGTACCCTATCTCCACCTTACAATACTTAAATTATCACTAAACCCCCAAGGCCAGTATATGAGCATCCAGATCTGCTCTTCTGTACTGGGCTAATCACAGAAGTCACCATCTGGAAATGTACTGTTCATAGCCGTTAGCTAGGCTTGGTGCTAATGCACCATATTGGCAGACAGTCGTGAGCCACACTTCATGGGTCCGCAAGCCACATGTGTGGCACCGAGCCACATGTTGGGACAGCTGCTGTAAAGAGAAAAAATCCAAAAGCCAGAACTGTGATTTTTTGGCTACAGCAACTCTGTAAAAAAAATGCAATAAGCGATCAAAACGTGATATCTAACCCAAATGGCATCAATAAACACGTCAGCTCGCCATGCAAAAATAAAGCCCTCACACAGCAATATCGATGGAAAAATGAAACTGTAACAGGTCTTGGAAAATGGGGACACAATCATATTCTGTTTACAAAATTCCAATTTTTTTTTCTTTAAACAAAAAAATATGCAGGTTTGGTTTTGCTGTAAAGTATACAAATAGGGCAACACAAAAAACCAAGACACCAGATGTGGACTTCTTATAAGGCTGGTTATTGGTGATGAGCGAGCGTGCTCGTTTAACCCTTTAGTATTGGTTTTAGTGCCAAGCATTTGCGGCATGTTCGGCACCTATTTTTATCCGCCGCGGTTGCATATTTCACGGCTTTTAGACAGCTGCGACACATGCAGGGATTGCCTGTTTGTTAGGCAATCCCTGCATGTGTCGCAGCTGTCTAACAGCCGTGACACATGCAGCGGAGTAAACATAGATGCCGAGCATGCCGCAAATCTTCGGCGAGCACCCGAGCATGCTTGATTAAAGGATTAAACGAGCAAGCTCGCTCATCACTACTGGTTATCTATTAAGATGCCTATGCTCATTTGCTTATTCTGTTTGGTGTCTTGATTTTTTGTTTTGCCCTATTTGTGTACTTTCCCTGATTACTCCTGATCATTTCTGCATATACTTATAGGGGTCAGGGACTTAATAATAATTGATGCACACTTTGATATATAACATCTTTGTCTTTCAAACATGGACAGTGCATTGCTGTTTATTTAGTTACATTGACACACATCCAGGATTTTGTAATTACTACTACTTGTGCTGCACTTTAGATTAGGGGTGTAATAGGGTCCTATATATCATATCCTGTCAAAATATTATATATTTTTTGTGGACCCTTATATATGTTGGATGTTAAATGTGTAATTGAGTACACACCTTATAATATATATTTTTGAGAGTTTTTAACTTAATCATTAAAGGTTATATTTTAGGGGTCTATTTTTTGGTGGTTACTGAATAAACGTCATAACTGGTGTAAAATGCTGGGATCCGATGAGTAATAAATACGTCATGTTCAGAAAGTAAACTAAGTCCGCACCTCTGACTGCATTGCGCAGGGGAATACAGATTTGTGCATTGATCCTGTATATTGTACTTATGTGGTCGGGCACTCAGATATTGTATTCTGTTATATTTAGTTACTCAGCACATTTCTAGTCTTATACAGTGGGAAAAAAGTATTTAGTCAGCCACCAATTGTGCAAGTTCTCCCACTTAAAAAGATGAGCGAGGCCTGTAACTGACATCATAGTTAGACCTGAACTATGAGACAAAATGAGAAAAAAAATCCTGAAAATAACATTGTCTGATTTGGAAAGAATTTTTCAAATTTTGGTGGAAAATAAGTTTTTGGTCAATTACAAAAGTTCATCTCAATATTTTGTTATATATCATTTGTTGGCAATGACAGAGGTCAGACGTTTTATGTAAGTCTTCACAAGGTTGGCACACACTGTTGCTGGTATGTTGGCCCATTGCTCCATGCAGATCTCCTCTAGAGAAGTGATGTTTTGGGGCTGTAGCTGGGCAACACGGACTTTCAACTCCCTGCAAAGGTTTTCTATAGGGTTTAGATCTGGAGACTGGCTAGGCCACTCCAGGACCTTGAAAAGCTTCTTACGAAGCCACTCCTTCATTGCCCTGGCGGTGTGCTTGGAATCATTGTCATGCTGAAAGACCCAGCCTCGTTTCATCTTCAATGCCCTTGCTGATGGAAGGAGGTTTGCACTCAAAATCTCATGATACATGGCCCCAATTATTCTTTCATGTACACGGATCACTCATCCTGGTCCCTTGGCAGAGAAACAGCTCCAAAGCAGGATTTGTCCACCCCCATGCTTCACAGTAGGTATGGTGTTCTTTGGATGCAACTCAGCATTCTTTCTCCTCCAAACACGACGAGTTGTGTTTCTACCAAACAGTTCTACTTTGGTTTCATCTGACCATATGACATTCTCCCAATACGCCTCTGGATCATCCAAATGCTCTCTAGCAAACTTCAGACACGTCCGGACATGTAATGGCTTAAGCAGAGGGACACGTCTGGCACTGCAGGATCTGCGTCCCTGGTGGCGTAGTGTGTTACTAATGGTAGCATGTGTAAAATTGGTCCCAGCTCTCTGCAGGTCATTCACTAGGTCCCCTGCGTGGTTCTGGGATTTTTGCTCACTGTTCTTGGGATCATTTTGACCCCATGGGGTGAGATCTTGTGTGGAGCCCCAGATCGAGGGAGATTATCAGTGAGTGGTCTTGTATGTCTTCCATTTTCTAATTATTGCTCCCACAGTGATTTCTTCACACCAAGCTGCTTGCCTATTGCAGATTCAGTCTTCCCAGCCTGGTGCAGGGGTACAATTTTGTTTCTGGTGTTCTTCAACAGCTCTTTGGTCTTCACCATAGTGGAGTTTGGAGTGTGACTGTTTGAGGTTGCGGACAGGCGTCTTTTATACTGATAACAAGTTCAAACATGTGCCGGTACTACAGGTAATGAGTGGAGGACAGAGGAGCCTCTTAAAAAAGAAGTTACAGGTCTGTAAGAGACAGAAATCTTGCTTGTTTGTTATTGACCAAAAACTTATTTTCCACCAAAATTTGAAAAAAAATTCTTTCCAAATCAGACAATGTGATTTTCAGGATTTGTTTTCTCATTTTGTCTCTCATAGTTCAGGTCTAACTATGATGTCAATTACAGGCCTCTCTCATCTTTTTAAGTGGGAGAACTTGCACAATTGGTGGCTGACTAAATACGTTTTTCCCTCACTGTATTCTGGTCTCCCTTTGTAACTTTATACTGGTGACTCTGGAATATGACATTCTTACATGTTTAAGCATATTTCTAATATCTGCCCAGGAACCAGCGATGTCCGGATCTACATCCTCTGACAGCGAGATGGACGATGCTGAGAGCTACCTGTCGATGATCTCTGACCTGCTGGACAGCTTTATAGACAGTGTCAGTGCCAGCTCCTTCATCTATTAGATTGGCTGTGTACTGTATATGTTTGATTTCATTCAGAAAAACAGATGATTTTCATCTCCATTTTCATCCATATGGCATTTATATGGCCAAATACAATTTCCTATGTTAAAGAATTGTTTGTATCCATAACAATCTTACAGTATATAGTAGTGTAAGATATATAGTATATACATATGGTATGTATATAGATCTGCATTGGATCCAATTTTTTGCGCTCTCATAGACTCAATGCCTTTATTATTCTCCAAGTCATTACGAGTTCATAGACACCTAACATGTACAGGTTCTTTTTTTTTAATTGGTGAAAAAAATCCAAAGTTTGCTAAAACAAATGGCTCCATGTTCAGAGACCCGTAGCGTCTGCATTTTTCATGATCTGAGGCTGGATGAGGGCTTATTTTTTCTACGCGGAGCTGACATTTTTTTTATACCAGTTTGGGCCTAGATCCAATGGTTTTGTCGCCCGTTATTGCATTTTATTGCAATGTTGGGCGACCAAAAAAATTTAATTTTGGCGTTTACATTTTTTTTCTCATTACGCCGTTTGCAGATTTGATTAATTCTTTTTATATTGGTAGATTTGGTATCGCCGCGTTCAGACCCGCTCAATATGTGTATGTGATTTTTTTTTATTGTTTTATTTTGAATGGGGTGAAAGGGGGGCGATTTAAAGGGAATCTGTCACCCCCTGGGACCTATCAGACCTCTAATATGGGCATACAGGTGATAGAAATGTGAATCTATACTTACCTGTATGGCCCATAGTAGAGGATTGCTTGCCTTGAAATACATTTTAGTTTTGATAAGCTTCGCGTCTGGGGGACACAAAGAAATCCCCGCCTGTTAATTTCCATATTCCCCCTCCCCTGCACATCACAGGGCCCTGTGACGTGCAGTTCCTGGCCGGATCCCGCGCCTGTGTAATTTACCTTGTACGGGAGGCGCAGTAATCCCTGCAGTCTGTGTATCCTTGTGGAGCAAGAAACTTGTGCGCAGGCGCCGGGAAGGCAGAGTGACTCACCGGCGCCTGCGCGGGATCCGGCCGGGAACTGCACGTCACAGGGCCCTGTGACGTGCAGGGGAGGGGAGGAATATGGAAATTAAGTAGGTAGGCAGGGATTTCTTAGCGTCCCCCGGACGTGAAGCTTGTCTAAACTAAGTTAATAAAAATGTATTTCAAGGCAAGCAAACCGCTAATATGGAACATACAGGTAAGTATAGATTCACATTTCTATCACCTGTATGCCCATATTAGAGGTCTGATAGGTCCCAGGGGGGTGACAGATTCCCTTTAAACTTTTATATATATTTTTTTTAAATCATTTTTTTTATTACTTTTTGCTTGCTTCAATAGTCTCCATTAGAGACTAGAAGCAGCACTTACCTGCTCGGCTGTGCTACATACAGGAGATGAGCAGATCGCCCGTATGTAGCAGATTTGCTTACTTGCTATGAGCGCCGACCACTGGGCGGCACTCATAGCAATCTGGACATGACAACCACAGGGGTCTTCTGCCAACCCATCGGTGACCCGCGATCATGTGACGTAGTCGCAGATGGGTGGAGTAAGTGACTCGCTTCTGGCGTGGCGATGTTAAATGCCACTGTCAGAGACTGACAGCGGCATTTAACTAGTTAACAGCCCCAGATGGGTCGCGATTTCACCCATGGCTGTTGTGGGCACATGTCAGCTGTATAGATCAGCTGACATGTGTCCGGTTTAGCGCGGGCTCAGCGCCGTAGTCCACGCTGAACAGGGGGTGTGTTACGCAAACACCCGGGCTGACTGGCGTGAGCATGGTTAGTGATCCCACTGGACCATGAACCGAGGAATGCCTGGAGGGGCGTAACTAAGTATCAACTCGGTCCGACCAAGGTCGCACAGCGGCTCTGTCGACTCCGCGAACCAGGGAGGAACCGAGCAGAGGAACCAGGTGCTACTCCAAGTCAGACTCTGGTCACAGCTGTTGACCCACATCGGGGAATGCAGGAACAGACAAGTTAGGCTGGCATACTGACAAGTGGGTACTGGCAGGCACGGCTTGTATGCAGACAGGTGGGTACTGGCAGGCACAGCTGGTATGCAGACAGGTGGGTACTGGCAGGCACAGCTGGTATGCAGACAGGTGGGTACTGGCAGGCACAGCTGGTATGCAGACAGGTGGGTACTGGCAGGCACAGCTGGTATGCAGACAGGTGGGTACTGGCAGGCACAGCTGGTGGTATTCAGACAGGTGGGCACTGGCAGGTAGGAACACAGGCAGGAAAGGGACCAGTACAGACTGGGATACAGGAACAGAGCTGCAGGTGATGTAGACAAGCAAAGCAAAACCCGCAGGTGCGGTAGGCAAGCAGAGCAAAACCCGCAGGTGCGGTAGACAAGCAGAGCAGAGCAAAACCCGCACGTGCGGTAGACAAGCAGAGCAGAGCAAAACCCGCAGGTGCGGTAGACATGCAGAGCAGAGCAAAACCCGCAAGTGCAGTAGACATGCAGAGTAGAGCAAAACCCGCAGGTGCGGTAGACATGCAGAGCAAAACTCGCAAGTGTGGTAGACATGCAGAGCAAAACCTGCAAGTGCGGTAGACATGCAGAGCAGAGCAAAACCCGCAGGTGCGGTAGACAAGCAAAGCAAAACCCGCAGGTGCGGTAGACAAGCAGAGAAGAGCAAAACCCGCAGGTGCGGTAGACAAGCACAGCAGAGCCACACAAGGTACTTACAATGAAGTAGCGAGTGAACACTAAACTCACAAACAGAAGTACAGAGACAACGAATTGGAGTTAGGTGCAGGTTCAGACACTGCAGGAAAAGGGAAGACACGAACATAGAGACAAACAAATAATGGGCTAGGACACTGTTCAGACAGGAACTGAACCAGAAACAAGATAAAGGAACGAGCCTGGGAACTCAGTTCCCAGGGTGGCGGAACAGACAAGATACAGGACAGGACCTGGCAACTCAGTTGCACAAAACACACTGAAAGAAAGTGTTGCTCAGGCACCTCCTACTGGGTGGAGGGGGTTTAAGTATCCAGTGACAAACAACAATAGGCTGGGGACCCATTAGGACAGCGCACACAGTAACTATAAGAATCAGACAGTAACCGTGCCGCCGCCCTAAGCAATCAGACAAGAAACATGCACACAGCAGATACTGGAGCAAAGTGTGCAGCCAGGACTGATAGGTAAGTTGGCGGTCTTGCATGGTGGGAGGTGGTAAGCCATGCCAGCACGCCACCAGGGATGTTACAGGGTGTTGACGTGGTGCATACTATTATGTACAGTACAGACCAAAAGTTTGGACACACCTTCTCATTTAAAGATTCTTCTGTATTTTCATGTCTATGAAAATTGTACATTCACACTGAAGGCATCAAATCTATGAATTAACACATGTGGAATTATATACTTAACAAAAAAGTGTGAAACAACTGAAAATATGTCTTATATTCTAGGTTCTTCAAAGTAGCCACCTTTTGCTTTGATGACTGCTTTGCACACTCTTGGCATTCTCTTGATGAGCTTCAAGAGGTAGTCACCGGAAATGGTTTCCACTTCACAGGTGTGCCCTGTCAGGTTTAATAAGTGGGATTTCTTGCCTTATAAATGGGGTTAGGACCATCAGTTGTGTTGTGCAGAAGTCTGGTGGATACACAGCTGATAGTCCTACTGAATAGACTGTTAGAATTTGTATTATGGCAAGAAAAAAGCAGCTAAGTAAAGAAAAACGAGTGGCCATCATTACTTTAAGAAATGAAGGTCAGTCAGTGTGAAAAATTGGGAAAACTTTGAAAGTGTCCCCAAGTGCAGTTGCAAAAACCATCACGCGCTACAAACAAACTGGCTCACATGAGGACCGCCCCAGGAAAGGAAGACCAAGAGTCACCTCTGCTTCTGAGGATAAGTTTATCCGAGTCACCAGCCTCAGAAATAGCAGGTTAACAGCAGCTCAGATTAGAGACCAGGTCAATGCCACACAGAGTTCTAGCAGCAGACACATCTCTACAACAACTGTTAAGAGGAGACTTTGTGCAGCAGGCCTTCATGGTAAAATAGCTGCTAGGAAACCACTGCTAAGGACAGGCAACAAGCAGAAGAGACTTGTTTGGGCTAAAGAACACAAGGAATGGACATTAGACCAGTGGAAATCTGTGCTTTGGTCTGATGAGTCCAAATTTGAGATCTTTGGTTCCAACCACCGTGTCTTTGTCTTGTCCCACCGTGAAGCATGGAGGAGGAGGTGTGATGGTGTGGGGGTGCTTTGCTGGTGACATTGTTGGGGATTTATTCAAAATTGAAGGCATACTGAACCAGCATGGCTACCACAGCATCTTGCAGCGGCATGCTATTCAATCCGGTTTGCGTTTAGTTGGACCATCATTTATTTTTCAACAGGACAATGACCCCAAACACACCTCCAGGCTGTGTAAGGGGTATTTGACCAAGGAGAATGATGGGGTGCTAAACCAGATGACCTGTCCTCCACAGTCACCAGACCTGAACCCAATCGAGATGGTTTGGGGTGAGCTGGACCGCAGAGTGAAGGCAAAAGGGCCAACAAGTGCTAAGCATCTCTGGGAACTCCTTCAAGATTGTTGGAAGACCATTTCTGGTGACTACCTCTTGAAGCTCATCAAGAGAATGCCAAGAGTGTGCAAAGCAGTCATCAAAGCAAAAGGTGGCTACTCTGAAGAACCTAGAATATAAGACATATTTTCAGTTGTTTCACACTTTTTTGTTAAGTATATAATTCCACATGTGTTAATTCATAGTTTTGATGCCTTCAGTGTGAATGTACAATTTTCATAGTCAAGAAAATACAGAAAAAATCTTTAAATGAGAAGGTGTGTCCAAACTTTTGGTCTGCACTGTATATCATAAAGGGGTTAAAAAATAAAAAAAAAAACACGCTCCTATCAACAATTCGAACTGCATTGGTCCTAGTGCCGTCCGTGTGATTCATGTTTTTTCATG
The DNA here is from genome assembly GCF_046119375.1 of Phyllobates terribilis. NCBI lineage: Eukaryota > Metazoa > Chordata > Amphibia > Anura > Dendrobatidae > Phyllobates > Phyllobates terribilis. The sequence goes on along the minus strand of NW_027362768.1, from coordinate 157,779,843 downwards.
TACAGACCGAAAATAAAATTGTGTGAACTTGGCCTTACGATCAGAGGCTGAGTCTGTTTTGCCAGAGTGCTCTGCTAGTTTTGCTGTCAAAATGGCAGATCGGAACAAATCCTTAACCTGAATAAGAAAAGCAGTAATTTTCCAGATGCCACTGAGATTGTTGAGGAATTCAGCACAGATTATATTTGATAACGTGTGATGTGCATTGGGAGGACAGATACATACAGCTCTGGCAAAAATTAGGAGACCACTGCACAGTTTTCTAAAAATCACCATCTCTTCATGTCTGACAGCCATTCCATTCCAGTGTCAGTTGAATTCCAACCAAAGTACATCCCATTCTACTTAATGTGCTTCTGATTAGGTGATCACCTGAACCAAATCTTATGTAACGAGGGAAAGTATAAAAACACTGCTGTGGTCTTCACAATCCTCTTGCAATAGGACAAGCTGGATGGCAAAGCAACTGCTAGGAATAGCACAAAACTAATTTGAATGAAAAACTAACTTTTAACCATGCCAAAGGAGTTGAAAAGAAAATTCTTGAGTGAGGAAAAGAAGGGCTCAATTCTGGTTTTACTATACAGTGAGCGTCATGTTGCCTCCATCCTTAAAATTTCGAAGATGGCAGTCCATTACAACAAGATCAAGCAGCAGACATTGGGGACAACAAAGCTACAGACCGGCAGAGGGCGAAAGCGACTCTCCACTGACCGGGATGACCGTCATCTTATTCGAATGTCACTCAGCAACCGCAGGATGACATCAAGTGACCTTCGTAACAGGCTCCTAGAGGCAGGCCTCAAGTCATGTAAAGCTAGAAAAAAGCCTTTCATCAATGAGAAGCAAAGGAGAGCCAGGCTGAAGTAAGGTACTAGAGGACTGGAGTAAGGTAATCTTCTCTGATGAGTCTAATTTTCAGCTTTGCCCAACACCTGGTCATCTAATGGTTAGACAGAGAACGGGAGAGGCATACCAGCCACAGTGTCTTACACCCACTGTGAAATTTGGTGGAGGATCGGTGATGGTCTGGGGATGCTTCAGCAAGGCTGGAATTGGGCAGGTTAATCTTTGCAAAGGACGTATGATTCAAGCCGCATACAAGGTTATCCTTGAAAAACCACTTGCTTCCTTCTGCTCAGACAATGTTCCCCAACTCTGAAGACTGTTTTTTTCCAGCAGCACAATGCCCCATGCCACACAACTAGGTCAATTAATGTGTGGATGAAGGAGCACCACATCAAGACCCTGCCATGGCCAGCCCAGTCTCCAGACCTGAACCCCATTGAAAACCTCTAATGTAATCAAGAGGAAGATGGATAGTCACAAGCCATCAAAGAACTGCTTACATTTTTGTGCCAGGAGTGGCATAAGGTCACCCAAAAGCAGTGTGAAAGACTGGTGGAAAGCATGCCAAGACACATGAAAGCTGTGATTAAAAATCATGGTTATTCCACCAAATATTGATTTCTGAACTCTTCCTGAGTTAAAACATGAGTATTGTTGTTTCTAAATGAATAAGAACTTGTTTTCTTTGCATTATTTGAGGTCTGAAAGAACTGTTTCTTTTTTATTATTTTGACGATTTCTCATTTGCTGCAAATAAATTTAAAATTTTTAGCTTTGAATTTTGGAGACATGTTGTCAGTAGTTTATAGAATAAAACAACATTGTACATTTTACTCAAAAATAGACCTATAAAGAGAAAAATCAGAGAAAATGAAAATTTTGCAGTTGTCTCTTAATTTTTACCAGAGCTGTACAAAGGATGATCCGATTTGGCTATTGATAAAAATGTTTGTAACAGAAACCACATGAGTCGAGTTTTTTAGATCTGTTACTATAATACAGATAAGATACTAATAATGTTTTTTTTTTCTCATTGCAACAGATGAGAGACTCAGTGCTACAGATGACGGAATACTACGTAAGCGATATGAGCAGATCATATTATTAAAGTGTATTCCAACTGCACCATAGAAACTTTCACTAGCGCGTTTCACACAAACAAATTGTTCTTAGTCAAAGTTCACTGTAACTAAAGTCACAGTGCAATATATACTGCTACCAATCACATACAAGGAGAAAAAACACACAAAATCATAGGAGAATAAGTGTGAGGGCCGCGAGTAGTGTCAGATCTGCTGTGTTCAAGTCAGTCAGCGGAAATCTTGTATATTTGAACAGTTAATGAGAGTTAAATCATTATAGTTCACCGAGGTCACTCCGCTCCGTGAGACATGTACACAAAGTAATATTCAGAAAAAAGCAAAATTGTATGACTAGCAGTGTATTAAGCAACTGATTAAAAGCGCACAAAATCATATATATTTGTGTGCCTACAATTTTTGTTATATGAAGCATAAAACAACTGCATCAAAACTAGAATATAGAAAAAACACGAATACACAGAAAAACACCAATAATATCATAGTGCAGATCTGAGAGCACCCAAACATTTTCCCAATACATCACCAATTACGGAAAAAGATAGAGGAGCAGTGGATCAGAGTAATTTACATTTTTTGATATAATAAATTTCTGAAGAGTATTTTTTAAAAGAATGATAACATAGATTTTCACATATACATAGAAATAGGACATAGCTTAGTACAAAGGATTTTAAGAGACCAGTGAGCCGGACTACAATATTTTTTCTCCCCTAAGTCTAAGGTATAAGATGGTAAACAGTAAAGTGAATGTGGGAGACTACCTAATAATACAATTTGATAGGTCTTATTGAAGTAGTAAATGATAGAGGTATATTTGATATGGTCTATAGGTGTCTCAAAGGTATAATTAGAAAGGTATATTACCTGTAGACATTGGATGTAGTCTTAGATGGTGGGCTCACTTGCTACCTCGACGCGCGTTTCACCGCTGCTGCAGTTTCGTCAGGAGGTGTTTTCCCAATACAATTTGTAATTTTCCTCTTTTCTTCTATAAGGATCAAGATGTGGAAGGTTATGACGACAATGATGGGGTAAGAGACTCATTCCCACCATGGTTTATATAAGTGCTCTCTTACCTATGGCCCTGCAGGCATCTCTAAGCTACAAATCCTAGTATGCAATAATATGAGGAATGTATAAAATGACTGAAATCAAAGGGGTTGTTCAGCCCTGGAGTAATTTACAACAGAATGCAAGCAGTATGTAATGTTCTACTGACATGACAACTTGTATGCAAATTGCATACTTTTGATCATAAAACAACTGCTGACACCGACAGGCGAAGCCGAATCCTGACAGTGTGTTAGGGTACAATTCTTTATGAAAATTCCATCAGGGCTACACAACTCCTTTATAATATTAAAAAAAATAAATACTAACGAATTCTTACCTGTTGTATTGCAGCCCATCTACATGAAGCTGGATGATGGCATTAGGATCCCAAAGGATGAGGTAAGTGATGGTGGTGATGATCCAGGGTTTATCTTCATACTGAACTGAAAGGACATGATTTACATTAGCATCATGTAGAGGAAAAAAACTGGAATTGTCAATCTTTGGTTATAGTAGTTATATACAGATCCCCATCACTATGCTCAGCATTTATTCAGATACACAGTTGATTATATATCAGTATCACCCCCATCTTTCAGCCGATACACTTTTTAGCTTCTCTGATTATTACACATAGGGAACGTCTCCGGGTCACAGGCCCTGATTCATCATTGCCTTTGTACCAGATTTTTTGTCTAGTTTTGTGTGTTTAGCGCCTTTTTTGTTTCCACCTATTTCATTATTTTATTTGCGCCTTTTCTAAGTCTATACTATATGTGCTTGCCTGTTTTTTTATTTTATTTTCTGCTTTGTGGGTGGAGTCTAGTAATTCCAGATATTTTATCCTGATTCATCAATTGAAACCTTTTAAAAATTTACCACAAGTTTACTCCAGTCCAACCCAGCTGCATTTTTCAGTAAGCCAGTATTAGGGGCAATTTTTGCAACTTTTGGTGCCAAAATTTACAAAAACTAGTTCAAGACAGAGAAAGACCATTTTTTACTTAATGCCAAATTCATAAATCTTGTTCACCGATTTCATAAATTTGACACCCAAAAACGCAACTAATACCACAAGACAAAAAAAGGAAAGGAACTTAAAAATGCATATGATGAATCAGGGCCACAATATTTAGCTTTACTTCATTGTGTTTATAGGAACCAGAGACTGAGAATATTCCAGAAGAAGACATCACTTCTACAGAGGAAGAAGAACCTGTCCAAGAAAGAGGCAGCCAAAGTACAGAGGAGGAAACAACTTGCTGCGCCTGGCCCCGCATTAATGCAAGAAGGATGATGAGAAGAGGAAGGGCCAGGATTGCCTCCTTCATAAATACTCTATTCAGATAAGTATAAATAAGAAAGGATAAGGATAGGTAAGAAACGATAAGTAGATGTAAAAAATAAAACAAAAAACAAAAAAAAGATAAGTATAGGTAGGGAAGGATAAGTATTGATAAAAAAGCATAACTATAGATAATTATAGGTAAGAAACAATAAGTATATTTAAAAAAGATAAAAAATATGTATAGGTAAAAAAAGATAAGAATACGTAATAAAGGCTAAATATATTTCAATTCAATAAAAATAAGAAAAAAAGTTTAAGTGTAGTTAAGGATAAATATTATTAGGTAAGGATAACTGTAGGTACGAGAGGATAACTATAGGAAAAAAGAAGAAATATAGGTAAGTACACTGCTCAAAAACATAAAGGGAAGACTTAAACAACAGAATATAACTCCAAGTAAATCAAACTTCTATGAAATCAAACTGTCCACTTAGGAAGCAACACTGATTGAAAATCAATTTCACATGCTGCTGTGCAAATGGAATAGACGATAGATGGAAACTGGCAATTATCAAGATACCCTCAATAAAGGAGTGGTTCTGCAGGTGGGGACCACAGACCACATCTCAGTACCAATGCTTTCTGGCTGATGTTTTGATCACTTTGGAATGTTGGTTGTGTTTTCAAACTCGTGATAGCATGAGACAGACTCTACAACCCACAGAAGTTGCTCAGGTAGTGCAGCTCATCCAAAATAGCACATCAATGCGAGCTGTGGCAAGAAGGTTTGCTGTGTCTGTCAGCGTAGTGTCCAGAGGCTGGAGACGCTACCAGGAGACAGGCCAGTACACCAGGAGATGTGGAGAAGGCCGTAGGAGGGCAAAAACCCAGCAGCAGGACCACTACCTCCGCATTTGTGCAAGGAGGAACAGGAGGAGCACTGCCAGAGCCTGCAAAATGACCTCCAGCAGGCCACAAATGTGCATGTGTCTGCACAAACGGTTAGAAACTGACTCCATGAGAGAGGTATGAGGGCTCGATGTCCACAGATGGGGAGTTTGCTCACAGCCCAACACCGTGCAGGACGCTTGGCATTTGCCACAGAACACCAGGATTGGCAAAGTCGTCACTGGCGCCCTGTGCTCTTCATAGATGAATGCAGGTTCACACTGAGCATATGTGACAGATGTGACAGTCTGGAGTCGCTGTAGAGAGCGATCTTCTGCCTGCAACATCCTTCAACATGACCGGTTTGGCAGTGGGTCAGTAATGGTGTGGGGTGGGATTACTTTTGAGGGCCGCACAGCCCTCCATGTGCTCACCAGAGGTAGCCTGACTGTCATTAGGTACTGAGATGAGATCCTCAGACCCCTTGTGAGACCATATGCTGGTGCGGTTGGCCCTGGGTTCCTCCTTATGCAGGATAATGCCAGACCTCACCACACCATTACTGACCCACTGCCAAACCGGTCATGCTGAAGGATGTTGCAGGCAGCAGATCGCTCTCCACGGCATCTCCAGATGGTGTCACGTCTGACACATGTGCTCAGTGTGAACCTGCTTTCATCTGTGAAGAGCACAGGGCGCCAGTGGCAACTTTGCCAATCCTGGTGCTCTGTGGTAAATGCCAAACGTCCTGCACGGTGTTGGGCTGTGAGCACAATCCCCATCTGTGGATGTCGGGCTCTCATACCACCCTCATGGAGTCGGTTTCTAACAGTTTGCGCAGACACACGCACATTTGTGGCCTGCTGGAGATCATTTTGCAGGACTCTGGCAGTGCTCCTCCTTTCCTCCTTGCACAAAGGCGGAGGTAGCGGTCCTGCTGCTGGGTTGCTGCCCTCCTACGGCCCCCTCCACGTCTCCTGGTGTACTGGCCTGTCTCCTGGTAGCATCTCCAGCCTCTGGACACTACGCTGACAGACACAGCAAACCTTCTTGCCACAGCTCGCATTGATGTGCTATCCTGGATGAGCTGCACTACCTGAGCAACTTCTGTGGGTTGTACAGTCCGTCTCATGCTACTACGAGCGTGAAAGTACAACCAACATTCAAAAGTGACCAAACCATCAGCCAGAAAGCATTGGTACTGAGATGGGGTTTGTGGTCCCCGTCTCATGCTACCACGAGTGTGAAAGCACAACCAACATTCAAAAGTGACCAAACCATCAGCCAGAAAGCATTGGTACTAAGATGTGGTCTGTGGTCCCCACTGGCAGAACCACTCCTTTATTGAGGGTGTCTTGATAATTGCCAATAATTTCCATCTTTTGTCTATTCCATTTGCACAACAACATGTGAAATTGATTGTCAATCAGTGTTGCATCCTAAGTGGACAGTTTGATTTCACAGAAGTTTGATTTACTTGGAGTTATGTTCTGTTGTTTAAGTGTTCCCTTTATTTTTTTGTGCAGTGTATATAGGTGGGAAAGGATAAGTACAGATAAATAAGTATATTTAAAATTTAAAAAATTAAAAGAATACTTATAGATGAAGATAAGTATGTTTAGCATTCAATAAACATTTTCCTAAAATAAAATAATAAGTATAGGCAAGCTAGAATAAGTATAGGTAAGTATTGGTAAGAAAGTATAAGTAAATATAGGCAAGTAAAAATAAGTGTAGATAAAAAAGAATAAATATAGGTATAAAAGATTAAGTATAGGTAAGTAAGGATAAGTAAAAAAAGATAAGTATAGGTACAAAAATGATAAGTAGAAGTATATGTAAGAAACGTATACATATACACATAGGATTTGGCATACATGAGTACACCCCCTTTGAAAAGTTAGATTTTCATCAATGTCTCATTGAATACAAGACTAATTTCCAACATTTTTACAAGACTGACTATGATAGCATAAAAGTAAGGTTAATAATACAACTTTCATTACAAAATCTTCAGGTCTACTCAAATTAAATGATACAAAAATGAATACACCCCACACAAAAAACTGCTACATCTAATATTTGTATGACCATGATTTTGAAGAATCGCAACAAGTCTTCAAGGCATGGGATGAAGAAGATGGCGACGTATTCCACCATCTATCTTATTTCATTCTTCATCAGTGACCTCTTTTTATAGCCTGGATGCCTGTAATGCTCAACTTGTCTCTTCAGAATTCCCCATAGGTCTTCGGTTGGGTTCAGATCAGGAGACATACTTGGCCTCTGAATCACGTTCACCATGTTCTTCTTCAGAAATGCAACAATAACCTTAAATGTGTGTTTTTGATCATTATCATGTTGCTAAATTACACATCTACCAAGGACACGGGGTGATGGTAGCATATTCTCTATCAATATAGAGCAGTACATCTGTAAATTTAGGATACCCTCAATGAATTGCAGCTCACTGACACCAGCAGCACTCATAACCCCACATAAGGACACTGCTACCACTATGTTTCACTGTAGGCGCCATGCATTTAGAAAAAAGTATTTATAAAAATGCCTGGAGACTAAAGTGAAACATGGTGGTGGCAGTCTCTTTATGTGGGGTGACATGGGTTCTGCTGGTGTAGTGGAATCACAGTTCGTGCAGGGTATTATAAATTCACAGATGTACTGCCACTACACAGTAGATATACTATCTATATTGAAAGAGAAGATGCTACCCTCACTCCGTGCCTTAGGTAGATGCGCTCTTTTCCAACATGACAATCCAAAACACACATCTGTTGCATTTCTGAAAAAGAACAGGGTGAACGTGATTCAGTGGCCAAGTGTCTCCTGATCTGAACCCAATCAAACACCTATGGGGAATTCTGAAGAGACAAGTTGAGCATCACTCTCCATCCAGTGTCCAGGCTATAAAAGAGGTAAATTTTGAAGAATGGTATAAAAGTTAGATGTTACATTATGTCGCCGACTTGTTCATTTCATGCCTAGAAGACTTGGTGTTGTTCTTAAAAAATCATAGAGGTCATACAAAATACTAGATGTAGCATTTTGATGTGGGTGTATTCATTTTTGCTTCAATTAATTTGAATAAAACTGAAGATTTTGTAATGAAGGTTATATGATTAACCTTACTTTCATGCTATGGGTTAATAAAATGTTATATGAAAATCAGCCTTGTAAAAATTGGAGACTGTTCTTGTATTAAGTGAGACATTGATTAAAATCTTATTTTTCAAAGCTTGTGTACTCATTTACGTGTGTGTATGTATGTTACGCCGAGTGTGTGTGCATGTATGTTACACAGAGCACTGTGTGTGTGTGTGTGTGTGTGTGTGTGTGTGTGTGTGTGTATATAGACATATATATCAACACTAACAAAACATCAGGGTGCCAAGCTTATCAGGTAAAGATCAAGCCTTAAATAGAACAAGAAAAATGGAGGCAGCACACCAGATGAAAGAGTGAAAAAAGTGCTATTTATTAGCCCATAATGGTGACGTTTCGGTTCTAAGTGAGAACCTTTCTCAAGCCGTACAGAAGTGCATGTGCATACCTTATGGAGAACATCAATTACAAAAAGTGTTTAACAATAATTACACAAAAAAAAAGCATATCCCATCATTTATAGTAAGATATACATACAGCGAATGACAATTCATAATGATGACATTGGAATAAAGTGCATTATGATGACCAGAAAAGAAAAACAATGTAAATAATACATGAAAAATATTAAATATAAATTAAGAAACAGCTGTATGTGACTAATCAAGCCATGATCACCCCATTGTATTTTGAAAACAGCGCCAATATCGGCATCAAGACAGAAAGCCTGCATGCACCCTAAAGTGCGGGATCGCACCAGCTCCATTTTGGACAAGGGATTTGAATTAATATGTGCCAGAAAAGTAACATTAAATCATTAATGAGGAATAGTGATGAGCGAGTGTGCTAGTTTAACCCTTTAACTAAGCATGCTCAGGTGCTTATCGAGTAGCTTCGGTGTACTCGTATATTATGTTCGAGTCCCTGCGTCTGGGGGGGTCTTCTGTTTGGATTAAGTCCTGTGCCATTTTTGGGGATATTAAATAAATATGTATAAAGTCCTCCTTGCATATTATATTTTCTCTTTAATGATTTAATGTTACTTTTCTGGCACATTTTAATTCAAATCCCTTGGCCAAAATGCAGCTGGTGCGATCCGGCATTTTAGGGTGCATGCAGGCTTTCTGTCTTGTATCATTGGTCAGCCGGCTATACTGCCGTAACTTCAGGATACTCGGACGCATGTGCAGATGATGGTTTGATTCTCCTTTACCAAGATGGCGCTGGAAACCTCATAGCATCTTTGTGCATGCATGAAATGCCGCTTATGTCCTTCCTTTCTTCTTTCTGACTTGCGCATTAAATGTGGCAGGACGCTGATATTGGCGCGGTTTTCAAGATACAATGCAGTGAGTTATGGCATGATTAGTCATATACAGCTGTAAAGTAATATTTAATCTTTTTCATGTATTATTTACATTGCATTATGATGACCAGAATAGAAAAACACTTTATTCCAATGTCATCATTATGAATTGTCATTCACTGTATGTATATCTTACTATATATGATGGGATATGCTCTTTTTTGTGTAATTATTGTTAAACACTTTTTGTAATTGATGTTGTCCATAAGGTATGCACATGCACTTCTGTACGGCTTGAGAAAGGTTCTCACTTAGAACCGAAATGTCACCATTATGAGCTAATAAATAGCACTTTTTTCACCTGGTGTGCTGCCTCCATTTTTCTTGTTTTATATATACATATGTAAATATATATATGTATTTACATGAAAATGAAACATACATATGTCCGTTTGTATCAATCTATGTTAATGTGTGTAAATGAATCATTATGTGTGTATATACGTGCTCCCTAGTCTACATGGATGTATTTTGTGGGTGTGATTAAATGTACAGTACAGACCAAAAGTTTGGACACACCTCATTTAAAGATTTTTCTGTATTTTCATGACTATGAAAATTGTACATTCACACTGAAGGCATCAAAACTATGAATTAACACATGTGGAATTATATACTTAACAAAAAAGTGTGAAACAACTGAAAATATGTCTTATATTCTAGGTTCTTCAAAGTAGCCACCTTTTGCTTTGATGACTGCTTTGCACACTCTTGGCATTCTCTAGATGAGCTTCAAGAGGTAGTCACCGGAAATGGTCTTCCAACAATCTTGAAGGAGTTCCCAGAGATGCTTAGCACTTGTTGGCCCTTTTGCCTTCACTCTGCGGTCCAGCTCACCCCAAACCATCTCGATTGGGTTCAGGTCTGGTGACTGTGGAGGCCAGGTCATCTGGTGTAGCACCCCATCACTCTCCTTCTTGGTCAAATAGCCCTTACACAGCCTGGAGGTGTGTTTGGGGTCATTGTCCTGTTGAAAAATAAATGATGGTCCAACTAAACGCAAACCGGATGGAATAGCATGCCGCTGCAAGATGCTGTGGTAGCCATGCTGGTTCAGTATGCCGTCAGTTATGAATAAATCCCCAACAGTGTCACCAGTAAAGCACCCCCACACCATCACACCTCCTCCTCCATGCTTCACGGTGGGAACCAGGCATGTAGAGTCCATCCGTTCACCTTTTCTGCGTCGCAGAAAGACACTTTGGTTGGAACCAAAGATCTCAAATTTGGACTCATCAGACCAAAGCACAGATTTCCACTGGTCTAATGTCCATTCCTTGTGTTCTTTAGCCCAAAGAAGTCTCTTCTGCTTGTTGTCTGTCCTTAGGAGTGGTTTTCTAGCAGCTATTTTACCATGAAGGCCTGCTGCACAAAGTCTCCTCTTAACAGTTGTTGAAGAGATGTGTCTGCTGCTAGAACTCTGTGTGGCATTGACCTGGTCTCTAATCTGAGCTGCTGTTAACCTGCGATTTCTGAGGCTGGTGACTCAGATAAACTTATCCTCAGAAGCAGAGGTGACTCTTGGTCTTCCTTTCCTGGGGCGGTCCTCATGTGAGCCAGTTTCTTTGTAGCGCTTGATGGTGTTTGCAACTGCACTTGGGGACACTTTCAAAGTTTTCCCAATTTTTCAGACTGACTGACCTTCATTTCTTAATGTAATGATGGCCACTCGTTTTTCTTTACTTAGCTGCTTTTTTCTTGCCATAATACAAATTCTAACAGTCTATTCAGTAGGACTATCAGCTGTGTATCCACCTGACTACTGCACAACACAACTGATGTTCCCAACCCCATTTTTAAGGCAAGAAATCCCACTTATTAAACCTGACAGGGCACACCTGTGAAGTGAAAACCATTTCCGGTGACTACCTCTTGAAGCTCATCAAGACAATGCCAAGAGTGTGCAAAGCAGTCATCAAAGAAAAAGGTGGCTACTTTGAAGAACCTAGAATATAAGGCATATTTTCAGTTGTTTCACACATTTTAGTTAAGTATATAATTCCACATGTGTTAATTCATAGTTTTGATGCCTTCAGTGTGAATGTACAATTTTCATAGTCATGAAAATACAGAAAAATCTTTAAATGAGAAGGTGTGTCCAAACTTTTGGTCTGTACTGTATATGTTTGTAGGACTAAGTATGTATGTGTCTCAGTGTGAGATATGTGAGTGAATGTATGTTTGTGAATCTCGCCGTGTGTATCTGCAGATATGTAAGCATATATGTGGATGTGTCACAGCGTGTATATGTGTGAATGGATGTGTGACTGTGTTCATCATTTTTAAGCAGCCAACCTTTTGTTAGTTTGTCGGGTGATCGCACCTGTTTACACTACACAATTTTCGGAAAATGACTGTTCCTAAAAACGCCAATTCCGGATAATCGACCAGCGCCCTTAGTTAGACATAAGCTATAAATAGTCCAGGTATAAAGATAAGATAGAAATCTATGTATTAGATATGTATAAATCTTCCATGTAGAGCGGTGATAGGGCCATCCAGAGCTGACACTGCAGTGAACCAGGGATCAGCCGATCGCCAGGACTTGGGGTCAGGAAGGAATTTTTCCCCACACATGGGGTTGTTTTGCCTTCCTCTGGTTCACATCCTTTTTATGCAGTAAATCCTATAAATGGCACTGGATGATTAAATTATACTAAATTTCATAATAGATAAGAATAAAGATTAATAAACTCCATTCATTGTGTCTGTCTTCTTTATATGCTGTTCTCTCTGCTGTGACTATTATTTTAATTTTGGACAGCAGTAGTAAATGTTACAAATGGCCAAGGAATTAATAGTTAATCTGATGTTTTGTTTTGCGGGGAGTTGGGCCACGTGATCTCGCTGCCGATTGTTTCCCATTGTGACAGTGATGTTCTGTCCATCTGTCATATGGCTTTCCCAGACTAATGTCACTGCCCCAATATGCAGCAGATCATCAATCACATGTTGTACTTGGGATAGGGCTAACATCATCAGCGACTGCTCTTTACCCCAGTGTAGTCTCCTCCACTAATGTCCCCGCATATCACAGATCATGTAGAGATCGGCCATGCTCCATAGTCTCTGTACTTACTCCGCAGTAGCTCCACACCGCGCTCCATGTCAGGAGCCTCCAGCCCATCACATATGGAAAGGTGAACCTGGAGCAAGGGGATGGAATGGGAATAGCAGATATTAGTGCAGCACAAGATGTATTGGGTGGATACAGATGGAGAAAGGCCTTACACAACACGGAGGTATAGTAGCAGGATAAAGATGGTGGGAACAGGATGCCACAATGTAAAGTTATAATCGTAGTGAGCTGAATTGGCACCACGACCATAAACCTGAAAGCAAACAAGTGGCATGTGCCCAGGATAATGGACCAGTAAAAAAACACCAAAAGCAAGAAAAAGTTCATTGATATAATTTGCAACACAAAAACTTCATTTTCAAAGTCTAAGATAATGTATTCAGATTGTAATCTTGAATATTGGTGGTAGATCCACTATAACTACTTATATTTACTCCTTTTTCAAATATATTTATGTAAAATCTGATGCTAACACTTCTAAAAAAAGTTATAAAAGCAACTGCAAAAAAGCCCCATAAAACAAAATATTGTAGAATCACTTTTTGTGGATGCCAGAACAGGAGAGCCAGGAAGGTTTTACTTTTGCAAACCATTATGTATCCTACCCCCTGAAGAATATCACATCTGCTGTGAAATGGAGAAATAACACAAGGACTAACTTTACTAAGGCTCGCTATGGACACGTTCCTGACAGTTTTGCAGCTGAATATATTATTTATTCTGGTGGTCAGTGGAATCTGGAGGTTTGGTCCATGGTGGGTGGTAGATTTATGATGGGAACATAGAAGAAATTATAGAAATGTCTTATGAAAACAGTGAACAGATCACTTGTAAAATAACAATTTTTTAAAAATATACTCCTTAACATTGAAATTACTACACCAATAAGGAAAAGTCCTAAAAAGTTATAGAAATCACAGGATGGATAGAAACAAAATTTCAATACATCGTGATCTATTCAGTACTGAGTATGAGCACGAAGCGCAGAAATCCCCACACTTATACCCCTTGGCCACTGTCAATGAGGTTATTAAAGAAGTTGTCCACTACTTTCACATTGATACCCCATCCTATAAATAGGGCATCAATGTATAATCAGCCGGGGTCCCCACGGTGGCACCCCTGCCGATCAGCTGTTATCGGTTCCAGTGGCGGCAGTCGGCCGCAAGTCCTTATCTGCGGTGCTTGGCCGTCCATCTGTAGTGGCCGCCGCGGGGTTCTACACATCTGCTTCCCATTGAATTGAATGGAAGGCGGATGTGCAGTAACAAGCGCCAGCCACTACAACTTGACAGCCAAGCTCCGCAGGTAAGGACTTCTGGCCGGCAGCTGCCGGCACCAATAACAGCTGATCAGCGAGAGTGCTGCGTGCGGGACCCCGGCCCATCATACATTGATACCCTAGCCTATAGATTGATGCCCTATCCTATAGATAGGGCATTAATGTGAAAGTAGTGGACACCCCCTTTAAATGGCTGTCTGAGGAACCTTCTGCCACACTGGATGCATTTGGGAAAATCATCAACATCCTCTGCTGGCAGTTCCCTGTGCAAATTGCTGACTAATGATGTTCCAGATGTGCTTGATGGGAAACCAGAGAGACGTTGCAGGCCATGTTAGGCCATTTACGCCTCGATGCTCCTGGGAGAAATGGCTTTAACACTGGATCCATGACCAAATCAATGAAATATCGAGCAGTTAGTGTACTTAGAATTAAGACTAGCGGGGTCTGGTTTCCATATATTACGCCGCTTCACGCCATAACCCGAGCAGCATAACCTGTGTGATTTTCCTTTGTGAAGACCTCTTCATTGACCTCATGCCATCACTCTCATAGGCTATGATGTGAGGAGTTCAGCCTTTTACTTGGATGCAGTGGTAGCCAGAGATTGCCATGTGGGCAATATCATGACGCTTTGCCTGTGTATGGTGGATTTTTAAACATTTTTTTAAAAAAAATCTAGAATGCAAAGGGGAACAACTGGAATAAAATGCAAGCAAACACTAGCCAATTTTGGCCTACTGACAAGTCCTCATTAAACAATAGGTCATTTTGTCATGACACATTCCCTTTTACTGCCATAATGAAATCTAACAGCTTATATGTGTGCAGGAGAAAATATTGAATCAGAATCATTTGAATCAGTTTGTAATAACCCACCACAACAGCACACTGGAGGATGTAACTGGACCCTAGTAGGGACAGGAAAAACAATGAGTCAAATAGTGCCTCCCACATCCTCCCTCCAGTTTTATTACAGAGGACCACAAGAATATGAATGCTTCAAATTATATTTATTATCACTTAATTCGAAAATATAAGAAATAATTGAGCAAAGGGAGGGAATTACCCATGCTGTCATGGTGGGTTATTAGAAACCAGATTACGGAGTAAGTCTAATTCTATTTTTTCTAATAACCCCCCATGACAGCACACCTGAGGAATACCAAAGAGTAACGTCTAGGGAGGGACAATAGCCCGTAGAACTTTTCTCCCAAAGGACAAATCTCTAACAGATGCTAAGTTAAGTCTGTAATGTTTGGAGAAGATATGGATCGAGGACCAGGTAGCAGCTCTGCAGACCTGCTCGATTGAAGCACTGGCTTTCTCAACCCAGGAGACCGATACCGCTCTAGTGGAGTGAGCCGTGAATTTCTTTGGAGTCAAGAGGTTCTGAATCTGGTATGCTTCAGTAATCGGTCTTTTGATCCATATGACAATCGTAGCTTTGGAAGTCTTCTTCCCCTTATTTTGGCCATGAAGTTGGATGAACAGATTTTGGTCTTTCCTCCACATCTGTGTTTCTTGGAGGTAATGAAAGACCACTCTTCTTACGTCCAGAGTGTGGAATTCTTCCTCCCTCTTGTTTGCTGGATTTTGGCACAATGAGGGAAGAATTATCTCTTGAGGTTTGTGGAACTCTGAGACTACCTTAGGTTGAAATGATGGGTCGAGACGAAAAATAAGTCGGTCTTCCAGGATTCTCAAGTATGGCTCATTAATTAGGAGAGCCTGCACTTCACTAACCCTTCTGGCTGTAGTGATTGCTACAACTAAGGCCTTCTTCCACAACAGTCTGTCTGGTTTTATGGATGATAAGGGCTCAAATGGTGGAAGTGTCAGCCTCTTATGGACGATATTAAAGTCCCACGAGGTGACTAGATTGAGCATTCTAGGATGAAAATGGGAGGCTACTGTAAAGAATCGCTTCACCCAACGATATTCAAGCAGGCTCTGGTCAAAATAAGAACTTTTTGCTGCCACCTGGACCTTGAGGGTACTGGGTTTGCGACCTTTTTCCAGGCCATCCTGCAAAAAATCAAGGATTAGGGCAATGTTTGGTTGCCGAAGATCTGGATGTTCAGGCGCACACCATGATACGAAGGTTTCCTGCTTTTTTGAAGGGTCTTAATGACTGAGAGGCCCCGGGTTTTTAATATTGAGAATTCAGAAGCCAGGCGTAAATTCGAGGTCTGGATGGTAAATTGGCCCTTGGTGAAGGAGGTCTCTGGTGGAAGGAACAGGGGACTATCTTTAATCAGGTTGCTTAAGATGCCAAACCAGTTTCTTTTCAGCCAGACTAGTGCTATCAGGATTACTCTGGCCCTCTCTGTTCTTATTTTCTGCAGTGTTCTTGGTAGAATTGGAACCGGAGGGGAGGTGTATGCCAGTTTGAATTTCCATTGGTGGGAGAACGCGTCCACGCCTAGACAGGTATCGTCTGGGTTTAAGGAAAAGTACTTGGCTACTTTTGCATTCTGGCATCCTATCCAGAAGAGATCTACCTCTGGGCAACCCCACCTTCTGGTCAATATCCCAAAGACTTCTGGATTTAGGCTCCATTCTCCCAGATTAATATCTCTCCTGCTCAGGAAATCGGCCTGGATGTTGACAGAACCTTTTATATAGAGGGCTGATAAGGAGAGAAAATGCTCTTTGGCCCAGGAGAATATTCTTGCAGAGATAGTTTTCAGGCCTTTGTGTCTCATGCTTCCTTGATGACATGGGTGCGTGACCGTAGTTTTGTTGTCTGAGTAGATTTTCACATGGACATTCTGGATCAGAGATGTTGCTGATCTGAGTACTTCATCCACCGCCTTCAGCTCCCTGAAATTGGAAGATTGCTGGCTGACCTTTTTTGACCAGAGTCCCTGGAAGGAGTTTTGGGAGACGATGGCTCCCCATCCTCTTTTGCTGGCGTCTACCTTTATTGTCACCAGGGGGTCCTGGATCCAGGGGACTCGCTTGTGTAGGTTCCTTGGGCTGAGCCACCAGGATAGATAGGCTTTTACCAGGGCAGGTATTAGAATTTTCTTGTCCAGGGATTCTGGGGATCAATTCCAATTTGCAAGAATATGGGTCTGGAGGGTTCTGGTGTGTGCTTCGGCCCAAGCTACCATCTGGATGCAAGATGTCATGGAGCCGAGGACTGACATAGCAAACCTCACAGACATCGATATTTTGCTACATAGTACACCAATCCTTGATCTTAACTGATTCTGCTTTTGCTTGGGCAAAAAGGATGTCTGACTGGGAGAATCCAGTAGAACACCTAGGAACGTCTTTGCCGTGGATGGAACCTTGTTGGACTGTTGGTAGTTCACTAGCCATCCAAGAGATGTTAGGATATGGGTTGTTGTCTGTAAATATTCCTGGAGTAACGGTATTGAGGGGACCATAAAGAAGAAGTCGTCGAGGTATGGTATTATGCAAATATTCTGACCTCTGATGTAAGCCATGACTTCTGCCATAATCTTCGTGAACGGGAGGATATTGAATTCAAGTGCATTATCTGTCTTGCCTGGACCACTCCAAACCTTCCAATAAATTGAGTGAATAGGAATGTGATAGTATGCGTCTTTTCAGAGGCATAGCTAGGTGTTCAAATCGGGGGAAGGGGTGAAACATCTGAGTGGGCCCCTAACTAGGTAACTGTGGGTACAACTACAGTGGTGAACAATGACCTTGGGTATAGAGGAACCTCAGCAGATGAACACACTGTTTACAGAATATTAATTTCTATACAAAGACTAACACTGATCTTACCACCATATGGTGACCATATAGTGGTAGATACCAGACCTGCAGACCATACAAGTAATTACAGTACAGGTATATATAGTAACTTACAGCTGATGATCTTTCTGGTGGCGTAGTTCATTTTCCCCATCTTTTACATCTGGCCCAGACCGACATGACAACTTCTTCCAGCCACAACTCACCTGCAGAGAATACAATGAAAACACATTTGACTTTTCACATTTCCAGTGCCATCCCTATCTATTCCCAATCTATACAAACTCCTCATCCTGCTGATACCCCAATACTGAGAAGCTGCTGTCAATGTGTCCTTATTACAGCACCTGCTGTGTGGTACAAAAACAGAGCTCCTCTTAGTGCCTCACATAATAGTGCCCACCAGGGTCAGACTGGGGTGTCTGGGGCCCACAGGGGAATTGACTCTAGGGGCCCACCTACAGCCATATGCAAATATCTGTTATCCGCTATCCCTGTTATAGTGGAGCATTGACTGGAGGCTCCTGCACATCTACTGTGCACATACTATAACTGGGATGTACAATTACTTTAACTTGTTTTAACCAAATAACCCCTTTAATGCAAACTATCACTGATCCATGGGATCCACAGGATCGGTGATCACTTATTGATCGTTTGGGTCGGAACATTGAAAAAAGCAACTATGGGAAGAATGGGGAAGTTTTATGACTGACAGGACACTTATCCCCATTTTAAAATGCAGCGACAGGTGGAACATCTGACCACAGCTCTATTCATTCTCTTGGGCGCTTCCAAAAAAAGAGCAGCGCTCACAGCCACTGAGGGAATGAATGGATCAGTGGTCGCATCTCACATGCAGCTCCAGTCTAATGGGGAGAAAAGCTTCACATTCTGCCGATTCTGTGCCAGCAGTCAGACCCCCACCAATCAATATTAGCACTGATACTGTGGAGAGGTGATTACTTGTTTTCACAAGAGAATCCCTGTAAGTGCTTCTCTGCCGCTCTGGTCCAAGTATTTAATCTCAAAGGACACGGCTCCACTATCAGTATTTGGTCAGTATTTTTTCTCAGATGTGGGAGCCAAAGCCAGGTGAGGAACAATCAGAGAAAGAGAATAATAAATGCAGGATTGGTGACTTGTTTCTATCACTCACTCCTTGTTTTGGCAGCCACTCCTGAGAAAAAATACGGACCAAATACTGATGGTGGGACTGTGGCCTAATGGAAAAAAATCTTTTCCTTGTTAATATCAGTGAGAACAAAATGACCGCCATACACAACACAGTCCACTATATCAACACCAATAATACCACATACAAAAGGGACAAATATCGCCACACCATGACTATATCACATATTACCACCACATAGGGACCAAATAATACCACATACACGGAATAAATATGGCCACACCATGACCAGACCACATATTACCACCCCAAAGTGACCAAATACTACAATACAGATCATGAATACAAACCACAATACTAACAACACTGTTATTACCACCAGCGACATACACAGGAGCCCTGTATATAGTGTCAGTGTACACAGTGATCACCAGTGACTTATAAACAGGAGCTCTGTATATAGTGTATAGGTAATACAGTGATCACCAGTGACATACACAGGAGCTCTGTATATACTATATACACACACACACACACACACACACACACACACACGTGGTCAAAATTGTTGGTACCCCTCGTTTAATGAAAGAAAAACCCACAATGGTCACACAAATAACTTGAATCTGACAAAAGTAATAAATTAAAAATCTATGAAAATGAACAAATGAAAGTCAGACATTGCTTTTAAACCCTGCTACCACAGAATTAAAAAAAATTAAACTCATGAAATAGGCCTGGACAGAAATGATGGTACTCTTCTTAACTTAATATTTTTTTCTGTTTTTCTGTTATTTCTGTGACCATTGTGGGTTTTTCTTTCATTAAACGAGGGGCACCAACAATTTTGACCACGTGTGTAGTGTAAGTGTACATGTAACACACTGACTCACCAGTGACGCCTCTAGGTAAAATCGTTTATCTTCACTTTTGTTCTTCATCAGGCACAGATGGCCATCACTTCTTCCAGCCAGGAATCATCTCTGCAGAAAATAACACACAGTTATCAATAACTGATCTTCTAGAGCACATTCCCACTTTTCTCCCCGACTTCTACACTACACCAGTTGAAAAAAAGCGATATAGTGCCGCCCTGCACAGTAACAGGAGCCCTCTTTTGTCCCCTCCCGTGGAAAACAATTTCCTAAAAAGTAAATTATATTACAGAAGTAATAATGTTCCTAATTGGAGTCTAAAGTAATAATGTTCCCCACTGGCCACCATAAACTAAAAGTATGCTCCTCAATCTGGCCCCCAAACATTAATTAAGTCCCTTGTCCAGCCTGGAACCCCCATATGTCCAGGGTGGCCCCTCCATATATTTATCCTAGCCCACGTGTATCGAGTCTGCCCCCTCCCACATATCCATCCTGGCCTCCATGTGTCCAGCTTGCCCCCCTATATATCCATCCTGGCCTCCATGTGTCCAGCCTGCCCCCCCATATATCCATCCTGGCCTCCATGTGTCCAGCCTGCCCCCCTGCATATTCATCCTGGCCTCCGTGTGTCCAGCCTGCCCCCTCATATATCCATCCTGACACCCCCCATATATCCCTTCTGGCCCCCATATGTCCAGCGTGGCCCCTCCATATATTTATCCTATCCCAAGTGTATCGAGCCTGCCCCCCACATATCCATCCTGGCCTCCATGTGTCCAGCCTGCCCCCCCACATAGCCACCCTGGCCTCCATGTGTCTGGCCTCCATGTGTCCAGCCTAACCCCCCCATATATCAGTCCTAACCCCCCCATGTGTCCAGCCTGCCCCCCCATATATCGGTCCTAACCCCCCCATGTGTCCAGCCTGCCCCCCCATATATATCCATCCTGCCTTCCCATATATCCATCCTGGCCTTCATGTGTCCAGCCTGCCCCCCCATATATCCATCCTGGCCTCCATGTGTCCAGCCTGCCCCCCCATACATCCATCCTGGCCTCCATGTGTCCAGCCTGCCCCCTATATACCCATCCTGCCCCCCTTCGTGTGTTCAGCCAGGGCCCCCCCCCTCGTGTGTCCAGCCAGGGCCCCATCCCATTCTGCATTCATACACACAAACGCACACAGATTCCTCATATCTTCCTGCGCTCCCATGCGGTGTCCTCCTTCTCCGGCGGCTGAGTTGTACGCCTCCTTCACAGCAGGCGCATGATGATGACATCATATGCCGGCCAGCGAAGGGAGACGAGCAGCTTCAGCTGCTTCACTGGGACGTGCGCCGTGGCGGTTCAGGTAATGAACGCCACGTGTGCTCGTCCCTGCATACACTGTGCCTGCGCTTTTTAAGGGCCCGTGCCCCTTAAAAACGCAGTTGTTTTTTTTTTCGTTCTCTTCTCCCCCTCTCCTCTGCAGTAGGGGGGGCCCCACCGGGAAATTCCCAGTACCCCGCCAGCCCAGTCCGACCCTGGTGCCCACCACTGTGTAACTTGCAAAGTAATAATGCCTCCTTTGTGCCCTTTAGATGTTAAAATTGCTTCTTGTGCAAATGCCCTAGAAAAAAAGTGTCCACATTTTGCCCTTTTGGTGCCCCTATAACAATAATGCTTCTTAAGTGCCCACTTATTTATTTTACTCACTTATATAGCACCATTAATTCCACAGCGCTTCACAGACAATATTGGCACTGTTCCCATTGGGGCTCACAATCTAAATTACTTAACAGGAATGTGGGAGGAAACCGGAGAACCTGGAGGAAACCCACGCAAACACTGTGAGAACATTCCAGCTCCTTGCAGATGTTGTCCTTGGTGGGATTTCAACCTAGGACCCCAGCGCTGCAAGGCTGCAGTGCTAACTACTGAGCCACCATGCTGCCTACTTTACATTTAATAATATCCACTGGGTCCCCCAATATACAGCTCCTCTATATACAGTATAGTGGACCCATAGTTCCCTTACACAGAGTATGATGTCCCCTCAGCTCCCCTATTTACAGTATGATTAGCCCATAGCTCCCCTATACACAATATAATGCCCCATAGCTTTCCTATACACAGTATGGAGGGCAACACTCCCATATACACAGAACAACTGTCAGTATATGAATGTAGCACCAGAACCACTATACTGTAGGTAAATGAATGCAGTGCCAGAACCACCATCAATAGATGAATACAGCACTAGAACCACACTTTTCCTCCTCTGCATACTGCCCACAAGATACTGTGCCTTCCCATTAACATCCCTCATATGCAATAAAAGTCCCTATAACCTTCTGCTCTTTAAGGTGCTTACCTTTCTCACTTCGGCAGCAGGGTGACAGCAGCAGGAGGCTGAAAGCCACTGTAGGGAGCCAGAGGCAGAAAGGTGACAGCCTCAGCAGGGTGACGACCTCTGATCAGTTATGGATTGGTACATTTGTACACAATCAAGACCACGGTCAGTACATGAATCCATTACCAGATCCACTGTCAGTACCTGAATCCATAATGCACCCTCATTTCTCCATATTGTCCCCAAAGCTCTCACCTTTCCATACTGTCCCCTCACGCTCCCATCTCTACATATTGTGTCCCCAAAGCTCTCACCTCTCCATACTGTTCCCCCACTTCTTCATATTATACACCCATTTCTGCATACGGTCCATCCAGGCTCCCATTTCTCCATACGGTCGCCCCACACTCCCACCTCTCCATAATGTCCCCCACTTCTCCATATGGTCCCCCACTCATCCATACAATCCCACCACACTCCCACTTCTCCATATGGTGCTCAGATGCTCCCAATTCTCCATTCTGTTCCCCCATATTGTCCCTCATGCCCCCACCTCTCCATAATGTCTCCCCACTACTTCATATTGAAAACCCATTTCTCCATACAGCGCCCCACATCTCAATAATTTCCCCCACTTCTCCAAATGGTTCTCCCACTCCTCCATATTGTCCCCCATTGCTTGTACCAACACTTCAATATTGTTCCCCCACCCCCATGCTGATCCCTCTCACAATTTTCCTCACTGCCCCAAAATATGCAAGCACTGACTCCATTGCTGTTCTGCGGCTCAGTGATCTGACAGCAGCAGAGTTATAAGGTCCACTGCACATAGGGCTGGGGAGATGAGCGCTCCCCTCCTCCCAGCGCTGCAGTGTTGCTCAGACTTATTCACGTCTAAGACATCTGAGCACAGGGAAAAGGGAGCCAGCAGCGAGCAACATGCTGTGCAGCCCTGGCTTAACCAAATCGGAGTGCTGTGCACTCCGATATAGTTAAGGGTAGCATAGCTCTGGGTGGTTGCCCAGTGGTGGGCCTCCCCTGAGCACAGGGCCCGGGGCGGCCATACCCTCTGCCCCCCAGTAGCTACGCTACTGCGTCTTGTAGATCAATCGTAGCCCTGGTGAACGTTTGTCCTATCAGAGGAACTGTTGATCTAATAGACTCCATTTTGAACCTCCTGTATATAATGTGCTGGTTCAAGGGTTTCAGGTTTATTATAATTCGGTGAGGCCCACTTGGTTTCTTTATCAGAAAAAGACAGGAATAATGTCCCCTGTTTTTTCCCTTTCCGGAACTAGGGAGAATACCCCCAAGGATAGTAGGTTTTTCAGACTGGATATTAGGGTGCCTTGAAGTTTTGGAGAGGAGAGTTGTGTTATTTTCACACTCTGTGGGGGATAGGAGGCAAACTCTATTTTTAATCCTTCTTGGACTGATTTTAGGGTCCATGAGTTTGTGTAGTGCCAGCGTCCCTGCCCTCTGCTAGGCAGGGACGCTGTTCCCCTCACCGCTCTGCTCCGTGCCCGGCGTCCCTCTCCCGCTCTGCTGGCAGCGCGCGCTCCTTCCCGGCCACTGTGCTTAGGGCGCGCGCGCGCGTGCCCTCCCTCCCTCTTAAAGGGGCCGCGCGCGCCGTCCTAAGGAGTCCCCGGCCAATGGCCGGAGGACTTTACCGTATATAAGGCACCTCCTCCAAAATGGAGGTGCCCGAGCAATGTTGTTTGCACCTGTGTCTCACCTGTGCTTCAGCCCTCAGGTCCCATTGCCAGTTACCTGCCAGTTACCTGCCAGATTCCTGCCTGATTACTTGCTACCTGCCTGCTAGTCTGAGGTCCGACGGTCTGCCTTACTAATCCTGTCAGTCTGTCTAAGGACCAGCCTGCCCGCTCACCTGGGAGCGCACATCAGATACCTGCCAGCTTGTCTGAGGTCCGACGGTCTGCCTTACTAATCCTGTCAGTCTGTCTAAGGACCAGCCTGCCCGCTCACCTGGGAGCACACATCAGCTACCTGCCTGCCTGCCTGAGGTCCGACGGTCTGCCTTCCAACTCCTGTCAGTCTGTCTATGGACCAGCTTGCCCGCTCACCTGGGAGCGCACATCTGCTATCTGCCTGCTAGCCTACCTGGAGGCTCCGCCGTCACGTGCTGTGACCACCTGCCTGTCCAGTGACTCCTGCCCGCTCACCTGGGAGCGCTCTTCTGCTACCTGTCTGTTTGCCTACCCGGAGGCTCTGCCGTCACGTGCTGTGACCACCCGCCTGTCCAGAGACTTCTGCCCGCTCACCTGGGAGCGCTCATCTGTCGCCTGTCCGCTGGTCTTCCTGGAGGCTCCGCCGTCACATGCTGTGACCACCCGTTCATCCAGAGACTCTCGCCTGCTCACCTGGGAGCTCACGTCTATCTTCAGCCGCCACAGGTCGTACCAACCCTATATCTAGAGACTGCCCCGGTCACTTGCCGTGACCTCCAGCCCGTTCACTCAGAGACTGTCCCGTTCACTCAGAGACTGTCTCGTTCACTCAGAGACTGTCCCGTTCACCTGCTGAGACTTCCAGCCCGTCTTCCCTGGTCGCCACCCGCTCCCTTACAAGGACCGCCTCCTTGTATAGTAGCTCTGAGGTTCCGCCTCCCAGACCCGTTACAGTTTGCTCGGGCCATGGAACCCGGTGGCACCCAAGCTCCCTCGCTCTCGGACCTGTGTCATGAACTGTCCCGTCAAAGGTCCCAACAGGAGTCCATCCTGGGTCACCTGCGGAATGTCAATACTCGCCTGGACACTCTGACTGCTCCACCAGCAACCTCCGCCAGTGCCATGTCTCGCAATCCGGCAGCTCCGCTGCCCACTAATACCATGGTATCCTACCCTGGACCCCGGCTTTCTGCACCTCCTCGCTTCGGAGGCGACTCCGCCCAGGCTCGGGGCTTCATAAATCAGTGCACCCTGCACTTTGAACTTTTGTCCCACCAGTTTAACTCCGACCGAGCCAAAATTGCATTCATCATGTCCCATCTCACCGGGGAGGCCCTGGCCTGGCTAAATCCTCTATGGGAGAGAGGAGACCCCCTGGTGTCCAACTTGCCTGCTTTTCTCACGGCTTTCCGGAAAGTCTTCGACGAACCCGGACGGAAGACCTCATCCGCATCATCGTTGCTACGCCTCCGTCAGGAAAGTCTCACCGTGGGCCAATATGCCATACGGTTCCGTACCCTTGCCTCGGAGCTGGCCTGGGAAAACGACGCTCTGGTTTCCGTCTTCTGGGAGGGTCTGTCCGGCCGTATTAAAGATGAACTTGCCGGTCGGGACATTCCTACCACTCTCGATGACTTAATAACTCTTGCCACCCGGATTGACCTACGGTTCCAGGAGCGTGCCAGAGAGGTCACCCGTGAGAGGAGGTTACCACGTCTAGCTCCTACTTTTCAGAAACCCGTCACTCCTTCTGTCTCTAACCAGGTACACCCTCCTGAGCCTATGCAGGTCGACCAGACCAAGATGGTCAAGACCAGTCAGGACTTACGTCGTGCCGAGGGGACCTGCTTCTACTGTGGCAGTAAGGAGCACCGGATCCGTGCCTGCCCGGAGAGATCGGGAAACGCCTGTGTCTAGGTTCGCTCAGAGAGGTCCACCTAGACAAGAATAAATCCTCTCCATCCCTGCTGTTGTCAGTTTCAATCGTCTACGGGGAGAACCGTTATTTCGAACTAGCCCAACTGGACTCTGGAGCAGTCGGGAATCTTATTTCACAGTACCTGGTAGAGAAATACCGCATCCCCACCAAACCTCTGGCTGTACCCTTGTCTGTTGCTGCCGTGGATGGGGGGCTCTTACCACGCCCCATCCAACTCATCACCGAATCCATTCCTCTGCAGGTGGGAATGCTGCATTCTGAAAGTATCTCCTTCCATGTTCTGCCTGGACTTTCTCACGCCCTCTTGCTAGGCCTACCTTGGCTCCAGAAACATGCACCCGTTCTTGACTGGCAGACCGGAGAAGTCCTTCGCTGGGGACAGGGCTGCCATAAGACCTGTCTGGTTCCCGTTCATCCCGTCCGTCCTTCTCCTACCCCAGCTAATCTACCTGGACTTCCGATTCCTTATTGGTCTTATGCTGATGTCTTTAATAAAAAGGAGGCAGAGACACTACCCCCTCAAAGACCATACGACTGTCCTATCGACCTGTTACCTGGTACTTCTCCTCCCCGTGGGCGTATTTATCCATTATCCGCTGCTGAGACCCGGTCGATGTCCGAATATATTGAGGAAAATCTGGCCAGGGGATTCATTCGGAAATCCACCTCCCCGGCGGGAGCAGGCTTCTTTTTCGTCAAAAAGAAGGACGGCTCTCTCCGTCCCTGTATAGACTATAGAGGCCTTAACCAGATCACAGTGAAGAATAAGTACCCCCTTCCGCTCATTCCGGAGTTATTTGATCGTCTGAGGGGGGCTAGAATCTTCACCAAACTGGACCTCCGTGGGGCGTACAACCTGGTTCGTATCCGTCAGGGGGATGAATGGAAGACGGCATTCAACACCCGGGACGGCCACTATGAATATCTGGTAATGCCCTTTGGTCTCTGTAACGCTCCTGCCGTCTTTCAAGAGTTGGTCAATGACATCTTCCGGGACCTTCTCTACTCCTGCGTAGTGGTGTACCTGGACGACATCTTGGTCTTCTCTCCGGATCTCCAGACTCACCGGAGGGACGTTCGTCAGGTCCTGCTCAGGCTCAGGCAGAACCATCTCTACGCTAAATATGAGAAGTGCCTCTTTGAGCAGACCTCGCTTCCGTTTCTGGGCTACATTATCTCTCAGACCGGCCTACAAATGGATCCTGAGAAACTGTCTGCCATCGAGAAATGGCCCCGACCAGAGGGGTTGAAGGCTATTCAACGGTTCCTGGGCTTCGCCAACTATTACCGCCTCTTCATCCCGCACTTCTCTTCCCAGACTGCCCCAATTTCCGCACTCACCCGTAAGGGTACTAATCCCAAAGAGTGGCCGCCCGAAGCAGAGGAGGCCTTTCTTTCCCTAAAACAGGCCTTCTCTTCCGCCCCGGTGCTGCATCGCCCGGACGGCAACAAGCAGTTCTTCCTGGAAGTTGACGCCTCCTCCTCTGGAGCCGGAGCGGTACTTACTCAAAAATCATCTTTCGGGAGAATGGTAACTTGTGGCTTCTTCTCCAAACTCTTCTCCTCTTCTGAGCGCAACTATTCCATAGGAGACCGAGAGTTATTGGCCATCAAACTGGCGTTGGAGGAGTGGCGTTACCTACTCGAGGGGGCTCTTCATCCGGTAATAATTTACACTGACCACAAGAACTTGGCTTACCTCCAGCATGCCCAGAGACTTAACCCGCGCCAAGCCCGGTGGTCCTTGTTTTTTGCTCGTTTTGATTTTGTTCTTCATTTTCGCCCGGCTGACAAAAACGTCAAAGCAGACGCCTTGTCCCGATCCTTTCTGGTGTCCGATCTCGAGGAAGAACCTAAACATATCATCGATCCCACCAGAGTAATGCAGGTGGCTCCCGTGAGTCTAAATCGTCTCCCTCCCGGTAAGACGTTTGTTTCAGTACCTGATCGGGAGAAGATCCTACACTGGGGCCATTCGTCTAAACTAGCTGGCCACGCCGGTCAGAAAAAGACCCTCCAGCTTATTGCCCGGCACTATTGGTGGCCTACCCTGCACAAGGACATAATAGACTTTGTTTCTGCCTGTGTGTCCTGCGCCCGCAACAAAGTCCCGAGACATCTGCCAGCCGGACGCCTCCTTCCGCTTCCTGTACCTGCTGCCCCCTGGCAGCATATAGCAATGGACTTTATAACTGATCTCCCCGTCTCTGCCGGTTGTACGGTCATTTGGGTGGTCGCTGACCGCTTTTCCAAGATGGCTCACTTTATTACCCTGCCAGGCCTTCCGTCTGCACCCGAGCTGGCTAAAGACTTTATCCGCCACATCTTCCGTCTTCATGGCCTGCCCCTCCACATCGTGTCGGATCGTGGGGTACAGTTCACCTCACGTTTCTGGAGAGCCACTTGTAAACTACTAGACGTCACCCTGGACTTCTCTTCCGCTTACCACCCACAGTCCAATGGTCAAGTGGAGTGGATCAATCAGAACCTGACCAGTTACCTCCGGCACTTCGTTAATGCCCACCATTCTGACTGGGTGGATCTCCTACCATGGGCCGAGTTCTCTTATAATAATCACGAGAGCGAATCCTCCTCCAAATCCCCGTTTTTTGTAGTCTTTGGTCAGCATCCTCGGATTCCTTTTCCTGTCTCCACCTCTGTGGACAACCCGGCTGCGGAATCTCTCGTTAGCAAATTTTCCTCCATATGGGAGAGTACCCGGTCCGCACTCCTTCTGTCATCCGAGCGTATGAAAAGACACGCTGACAAAAAACGCCTGGATCCTCCACAATTTCGTCCAGGAGATAAAGTCTGGCTCTCATCTAAATATGTTCGACTCAAGATACCTTCTTACAAGTTAGGGCCTCGGTTCATCGGCCCTCTGGAGGTCATCAGTCAGATCAACCCGGTGGCCTATAAATTGAAACTCCCGGCCAACTTACGGATCCCTAACTCCTTCCATGTATCTCTCCTCAAACCTGTGGTACTTAACTCTTTTTCCAAGTCTACAGGTACGCCTCCTGCTCCGGTTTCTGCTGAGGACGAGTTTGAGGTAGAGAACATTCTTGCCACCAAAAGGGTAAGAGGAAAGACCTTTTTTCTGGTAGATTGGAAGGGGTTTGGTCCTGAGGAGAGAACGTGGGAGCCCCGGGAGAACATCCATGCCCCTCTCATCCTAGCTAAATTTCTCTCTGGCTTAAAAAAAGGGGGGGCCTAAAGGGGGGGGTACTGTAGTGCCGGCGTCCCTGCCCTCTGCTAGGCAGGGACGCTGTTCCCCTCACCGCTCTGCTCCGTGCCCGGCGTCCCTCTCCCGCTCTGCTGGCAGCGCGCGCTCCTTCCCGGCCACTGTGCTTAGGGCGCGCGCCCTCCCTCCCTCTTAAAGGGGCCGCGCGCGCCGTCCTAAGGAGTCCCCGGCCAATGGCCGGAGGACTTTTCCGTATATAAGGCACCTCCTCCAAAATGGAGGTGCCCGAGCAATGTTGTTTGCACCTGTGTCTCACCTGTGCTTCAGCCCTCAGGTCCCATTGCCAGTTACCTGCCAGTTACCTGCCAGATTCCTGCCTGATTACTTGCTACCTGCCTGCTAGTCTGAGGTCCGACGGTCTGCCTTACTAATCCTGTCAGTCTGTCTAAGGACCAGCCTGCCCGCTCACCTGGGAGCGCACATCAGATACCTGCCAGCTTGTCTGAGGTCCGACGGTCTGCCTTACTAATCCTGTCAGTCTGTCTAAGGACCAGCCTGCCCGCTCACCTGGGAGCGCACATCAGCTACCTGCCTGCCTGCCTGAGGTCCGACGGTCTGCCTTCCAACTCCTGTCAGTCTGTCTATGGACCAGCTTGCCCGCTCACCTGGGAGCGCACATCTGCTATCTGCCTGCTAGCCTACCTGGAGGCTCCGCCGTCACGTGCTGTGACCACCTGCCTGTCCAGTGACTCCTGCCCGCTCACCTGGGAGCGCTCTTCTGCTACCTGTCTGTTTGCCTACCCGGAGGCTCTGCCGTCACGTGCTGTGACCACCCGCCTGTCCAGAGACTTCTGCCCGCTCACCTGGGAGCGCTCATCTGTCGCCTGTCCGCTGGTCTTCCTGGAGGCTCCGCCGTCACATGCTGTGACCACCCGTTCATCCAGAGACTCTCGCCTGCTCACCTGGGAGCTCACGTCTATCTTCAGCCGCCACAGGTCGTACCAACCCTATATCTAGAGACTGCCCCGGTCACTTGCCGTGACCTCCAGCCCGTTCACTCAGAGACTGTCCCGTTCACTCAGAGACTGTCCCGTTCACTCAGAGACTGTCCCGTTCACCTGCTGAGACTTCCAGCCCGTCTTCCCTGGTCGCCACCCGCTCCCTTACAAGGACCGCCTCCTTGTATAGTAGCTCTGAGGTTCCGCCTCCCAGACCCGTTACAGTTTGTATATAACCTGCACCGCTGGGGAAGGAATCCTGAGATACGACTCCCTACGTTTGTCCTGGCGTCATGGTTTAATTTGACGTTGACCTTGGGAGAGAAATAAATTTCTGCCTCGTCCACCTTTTGGATAGATCCATTTGCCTGACTTTCCTTTTCCTCTGTAGTGAGGAGGCAGTTTCTTGAGAAGGCCGAAAGGATCTCTTTCTAGAGCTTTTAGGCTCAGGCAGGGATTTCTTCTTGTCTGAAGCCTTCTGTATTTAGTCGTCATGAGCTGGTCAGAACATGTATTTTCCCTTACAGAGAATAGAAAAACTTTATTTTTGAAGTCAGAGTCTTACTGAATTCGATAAGACTGAAGATCTTGCCGCCACTCTTACCGCCAATACATCTGACAGAAATTCCGTGGCTTTTTGGAGGAGAGGTAAAGACGCTAGAATGTCTTCTCTGGGAGTAACCGCAGAAAGATGTTCTAGTTGGATAAGCCAACGAGACATTGATCATACTACACATGTGGAGAAGGCATTGGTGTTCAGCAGTGCTGCTGAAGTTTCCCAGGATTTTCTTAAAAGTCTATCCATTCAGGGGATCCTTCAGTTGGGAGGAATCCTCAAATGGCAAGGTTGTCTTCTTGGCCACTCATGCAAACTGAATATCTATTTTCAGTACCTTGGAACAGCATTCTGCAGTTTCCTCATCCACTGGAAACCTGTCTCTCAGTTCGGCGGGAGTGCTTAGCCTCTTCTCCGGAGAATCCCATTCCTCCAAGACTAGGTCTCGGATATTCTTATGCATGGGAAATACCAATTTGCTCCTTGACCAGAGACCCCCGAATATCTCTTCTTGTACCGTACGGGTAGTCTTCTCCTCTTCTACTGCCATGGTTCTCCTTACTGACATAAAGACTCTTCCATGTTTTCGGAAGAGAAATAGTATTTCCTATCTTGGAGAGCTTCCGGGCCTGGGCTTACTTCACCTTCCTCTAGAAGTTCCTCCGGTATGGACATTTACTCTTGAGAGTCCAAGTCTCCCCCTTCTTCCTGGCTAATCTTTCTCTTTAGCTGCCAAAGGTATATTGGGAGTGGGTGTAGACTGTGACAAAGAAGCCAGGGAAGACTATCCCTTTAATTTCCTCCATTAAGGAGGGTTGCTCCTCTGAGGATTTTCTCAGTGCAATCCTGACATTGGGATTTCCTATGGGTGGATGTCAGCTTTTTCGCACAAATTGCACATTTGCAGCTTGATGCCTTAGAATTGCTTCTTGGTGCAGTTTCCTTGTCCTCCTGAAAGAGAGGGAAAAGGAATAAAGCTATCATACACCATAGCTGAACCATGGAGAGTACTCCCAATGCCAGACTACTTACTGGGACTAGAACAGTGCTGGGCTTTGTAGATGTGGAGCAGGAAGGACCTAAACCTTCCATGTTAACCACACAGGATTGGTCCTACCTTACGATGTTTTCTATCCAGAGCTCTTATATGGGTGACCGGACCCAGCACCTTCCTCTTCATTAGAGGGACTCCTCCCCCCAATCATCTAGGTGTGAGAGCAGGAGATCCAGCCATCACATGTGGTCATTCCCGCCACCATTATCCTTTCCTCGGTATTCTGCGCCATTGCGTTCCAGCGTGGGACGCAAAAACCGAAAGTGAGATCATCATAAGACGCCCGGCATCTGACTTCACTTCTGGTGAACGGCCTGCATCACATGCGCTACAGCGCGGGACAAGCCAGAAGTGTCAGAGCCCGGCGTTCCAGGCTTCCCAGGACTGGCGCGAGAAAACGGGGGAGGAGATGGTCTGGAGAGCTCAGGGAGGCCTCCAGCTCAAAGAACTCCCAGACCTTACCCGAAGGATTGGAGAGGAAGTCCTGAGTCCACATAGAAGACAGGAGCAGCGTCTGGAGAGGAAAGGTAAGCCCAATCGATACCCTGCTGCCCGGCTTCTAATCTTCTCCAGTGCTTGCCACCAGCACAGAGCACCATAAGATGATCTCTTCATCCCTATAGGGAAAGGGAAAAAAACCCACTGGATTTGGGAGGGACAATTTGACCTCTTTGTGTTTCCTGTCCCTATTAGGGTGGGGTTACATCCTCCGGTGTGCTGTAGTGGGGGATTATTGTAGAAAATATAGTTAAAATAATTTGCAAATGACCTGGAAAACACATCAAAACCTTCTGAGTTAGACAAAGAAGAGATTTAGTGGAGTAAACTTTTGCAATGTTGATAAAAACACAACAGAGGGTATAAAATATAGATTTATAGAACTAGAATATGTAGCCAGAAATAAGCAAAAGCACCCACACACAAATATCTACAGAATAGGCATATATAACACTTGTGATACTAAGCCCCATAATGACCAGAAGAGGGCAGTATATACAGTAAGGTTAATGCACAATGATGTGAGATCAGCAGAAGGCAGCAGCTTACAGTGAGCTTCATAGACTACAGCTCCGTACAGGATCTCCCATACCTTGCAGGCAGAGAAGTACAGTGTTCTGGCAGAGCGCACTGCCAGCATCTATAAGCAGGGATTACTGACGTCATCAGCAGTGTACCAGAGCTGAGAACCAGCACCCCCCACATTACTACCATACACAGCCGCACAGCGCACCGCTATGTCTGGTGAAGTGTCGGCATTCAAGCAGTGGTCCTGCACAGATGCAGGGAAGAGACCCAGGCCCCGACGACGAGCAGGCCCCTCTGATGGTCCAGGGCCCCGACACTTGCCCAGGTGCTGACGCAGGCCCCGATCAGCAGTGTACCAGAGCTGAGAACCAGCATGCCACAACTGAATAGCACATGGCCTTACGACAATTTGCAGATTGCTCCCTTACCTGCTGTATAAAACATCAGGAGCAGGAGATGTAGGACGGGGGTCACACTAGCATATTGCATTCGTAATTGCTCTGTGCGCCGATCCTCTTGCATAAGAGAATCCCAGCACAGGTAAGGAGGAGATGGAGACATTGATGTTTTGCACACACCCATAGACTTGTATGGTAAAGTACAAACAGATTCTCGGTCCGAATGTTATGGGATGTTTTATCACATAGCACTCGGCCATGTTATACGCTTGTGTGACCCCGGCCTTAGGCTGTGTGCACACGTTAAGTATTTACAGCAGAAATTTCAGCCTCATTTCTGCCTCTCTTGGAAGAAAAGAAGCTGCTGATAAAAAGCAAGTTTTGGAGCCTTTTTGCTACTTTATTTGGTTACATGTGTCATTTGTCTACAGTACATGTTCAATAAAGTTATTTTTATTCACCAAAAATGCAACAAATGTGCAGGGTTGTGTTTTTTTTCCAGCATTTTTTGCACTTTCTCATTACAGCATGGTGGCTCAGTGGTTAGCACTGCAGCCTTGCAGCGCTGGGGTCCTGGATTCAAATCCCACCAAAGACAACATCTGCAAGGAGTTTGTATGTTCTCCTCGTGTTTGCGTTGTCTTCCTCCAGGTTCTCGGGTTTCCTCCCACACTCCAAAGACATACTGATAGGGAATGTACTGTACATTGTGAGCCCCAATGGACAGTGCCGATAATGTCTTTCAATTGTCTGAATTGTAAAGCAAAAAGAGAAAAAATTATGATTAAGAGCCCCTGTTTGGTTCAAAGCCATCCAGATCCAACCAGCTTTAGAGCGGTGCGAGCAGGCCTTAAAGTATACAGCCTCCTTGCCGGCTCGCACTCCTTACCTAAGTAATTGGTCACTCTTAGGGCGCAGTCAGACGGCCGTATAAATGGAACAGAGATCGTAACGCAGTGCACAGACTGGCCGGAGGTTCTCCTGATCCGAACGTGACAGCTTCATACAAATACATAAAGCTGTCATGCTTAGCTCGGGCAATCGCTGGCCAGTCCGTGCACTGCGGTCTGATCTCAGGCTGTTTGACTGTTACCCCGGTGGCAGGTAACCTAGGCAACGAGCTGTAAAGTGTAAAAGTAAAAATTCATTAAATTCTTGAGAATATAAAGGATATTAAGAAAGGGTTAGGTGTCTAGCTGCTGAAGGAGAAGGACATCAAGCTGGAAGCTCCCTGAGTCTAACTCTCAATTTCAGCAATTAAAACAAGTTTCTCGGGTCCATCCACCATTCTAACATCTCAGGTGACAACCCAGGATCGGAAGACATCCCACGGAGAGCCTCCAAGAGCAGAGGTACCGATTTCTGAGGTCGGGCCTACCTAGATCCCTGAAGCCGTGGTCTTTCCTGCTGGGTAGTTTGAGCGCGCCCAGGAGGGTGCCGGCGGTCCTGACTGGTGTGGTCACGCGGAGGCTCTGAGGATCGCTTCGGGCTCGGCTCCCTCCTGCCGCAAAGGACAAGAGACGGTGACCGGAGAGAAGCGCTGCGAATGCTGAGTCGCTGTCCGGTAAGATCTGGAGCGGAGGTAGGGGAAGACCCTGACGCCCTGCCCCACGCCGCAGAGTCCCAGACCCACATAAAGGAGAGGACACCGGAGCTGCTGGCGGTCGCAGAGGCTTGCCCTCTGAGTTGCATCTGCCGCCTGAGGGGGTTTCCCGCCACAGAAGCGCCCGCCATCTTGGGGAGAGAGAGACCCGAGGAGAAGCTGGTTATTAGCAGCACAGACTCTGACAGAGGCCACAATAAATCCACACTGGGCAATCCAATAGAACCGGGTCCTATATGTGGCATCACCCTTCCACTATAAAACCTCTATAGACACATAGATACTGCTCTATAGGTGGGGAAAAAAAGCCTGTGCACATGAAAATCCTGCAGTGGGCTCCTTTTCTCCATTTCCTAACTTACAGAAGCTCTCTAATCTCACCATCGCAGAATCTCTGGCGGCATCTTGCGGATATATGCAAAATAACACCATAACCAGTCTTAACCCGGTACTGCAACCAAGATTTATTACTGCTCCCTTCTAATACCCAGCCACGGTGTGGCATAGAATCTATAAACAGACAATAGGCAGTTTACTCTGATGACCATGAGATACTGTAAGAACAACCTGCAAACTATGAATCTGTAAGTCTTCCTGGTTCAGGCACCAACCATGTGAATTCTAATTAACTGCTTATGTTCTCCCCTATGGTTTCCCATTTAACCATCTGATCCCCACATTCAGAACCCTCAAGGTCTTTGTTGTCATCACCTAGTTGAAGGCTCTTTAAATACCAACTTTTGTGTTTATGGACCGCTACCTCCTTCGTAGCCCACCTCTTCTCACCATATTGACATTTCTAATCATAGAAAGATGGCCTCAATCCTTGATCAAGAGAAACAACTCTACCAAGGAGATGGTGACGAGGAGGCATGCCACTCCCTTAGACCACCCCGCACCTCTTCTGTAAGGAAAGGGGACACACAAATGGACCCATCAGAACTGGCAGCTGAGGTCACGGCTAAATTAAATCTATCAATCTACACTTAATTCTGCCCTGATGGACTTACAGGTTAGGCAAGATGAACAAGCCAAACAGCTGACTGATTTAGAATCGCGGGTATCGACCATTGAGGATGACTCAAAGGAGGACCAAGCAAAAGGGACAGCTATTGCTCTTGAAAACATGATCCTAAGAGACTGTATTGATGACCTGAAGAATTGCTCCCGGCGGAGCAACTTGCGTCTGGTGGCACTACCGGAATCATATCCCCAAAGTGTTCTGAAACCACTGTGTGATAACGATATCCCAAAGGTTCTAAAATTACCTGAGAGCAGAAAGGTGGAATTGGCCCCCCCACCCTCAACATCCACGAACCGTGACACATCCAGACCTAGACAGGTCATCATGACATTCCTGTATTTTAATGATAAATCAGACATTATACGAGCCTATAAATGACTCAATCACCCGTTGGTCATTCAGGTTCTTAAAATTTTGCTCTTTGAGGATTACTCCATTGAGGTGACCAGAAAATGCAAAGCATTTAGCTCCATCTGCACTAGACTCCATAAAGAAAAGGTCCGCTTTCAACTCTGCTACCCAGCTACTCTATGATTGAAAGACTCAAATGGCTCTTTTCGTGAATTCATATCGCCGGACAAAGCCAAAACTTGTCAATAACCTGCTGTGTCCAGGGGTCAGCGCAGATCGGACCCCTCAAGATGACAACGAGGCTTCATATCCAAGAACCTCAGAGAGATTCGGAAGCTAAACTGGTAAAAGAGAACAGAGACCTAACAAAAAAAAGTTAATTATTCAGGAAATTATCCTCTCTACAAATGGGACGCCTCGATCTGAGTGGCCAATTGGAAATTGCTGCTCCCGCCCTTCCCTCTCTCTCTTTGGACTCCTAATACAGTAAATGACAAGTTACTAATTGGGGGAGGAGGGATAGAACTGGGAGCAAATGAGGGGAAAAAGCAAAAAAAATGAAACAAGACAGGGGAGATTTTACTTGAAAATCTTATACACATGGTCGGGCAGAAGTGAAGCCCAAAGGGAAAGGTTCTCCTAGCGAGCTGGAACAAAATGCCTCAGCTCATGCTAGGACTAATATGTTCTATTGTTTTGATGTTTGTTGTTCAATTTTGGTATATAATATTGAGAATGATTTCCGTTTCTTTATTCCAGTTGAATGCCATCACTGCCATCACTGCCATCATTTTACAAATACCCCACCAAGTCGATTTAACCATATTACTTCTATTTATGTACTGTAGATTGTGTCATGGAACGTTAAGGGTTTGAGATCTCCCCAAAAAAGTATGAAAATCCTCAGACATCTACAACGCCTAAAACCCGACATAGCCCTCCTTCAGGAAACACATCTTCCAGAGACAGATTTCCCTCGGATGAAGAAGTTATGGGTGGGCGCCGTTTATGGTTCCTCTTCACTGAATAGAAAGGCTGGGGTCCTAATTCTTATCAACAAACACTTCTCACACCAGATTATCAGCCAACAAATAGATAGTGAGGGTAGATTGGTTCACTTAACAATATCTACGCCCTGCAGGGTTTTATCCATTTATAATGCATATGCACCTAATGTAGGAAATAAATCCCTTATCAAACAGTTGGAAACTAGACTTTTGCTAGACCCCAACTCCAATAAAATAGTAGAAGGTGACTTCAATTCAGCAGTGTCGGTAGATGAAGACAGGAAAAATACTACAGGCATACAGTCAACAACTACACATGACAAGATGCTATCACCTCTCATGTCCACATGTCACTTAAGGCCCCGTCACACACAACGAGATCGCTAGCGAGATCGCTGATGAGTCACGTTTGGTGACGCAATAGCGATCTCGCTAGCGATCTCGTTATGTCTGACAGGTAGCAACGATCAGGCCCCTGCTGTGAGATCGCTGATCGTTACAAAGCTTCTTGGACCATTCCTGGGTCGTTGTGCTCCCGCTGGGCAGTGTGCATCGCTGTATTTGACACCTTGTCAACGACCTCGCTAGCGATTCAGAACTGAGACACGTAGAGGTGCATAAATTGGACTTTTCTGCGTTCATCGTCCCCGATTGGTGGTCGCTACTGCGTCCTTGTTTTTTCAGATCCCACCAGCGTTCTCCGGCTGTGACTCCACTTTGAACAAATCAGACATCTTTAGCGAAGTAGGTATTGTTTGGGGTCTCAAATGAGTTTCCATTTTTAATTCATTTATAGGACATCTACCAATTATCTGCTATCATTGCTCTTCGGGGAGGGAGGGCTTGGCTTCTATCTGTATATATATGCTTTTGCATGGGCAGATATTTTAGGGGTCTCGTGCACACACACCCACACAGCACGTTTTCTGACACGCTGTCGTGGCCAACCGCTTCAGAGTTTTTCATACGCCAATTAACATGAAGCTTAAATCAATAGACTCATAATAATAATATAATAATAGTTTATTTTTATAGCGCCAACATATTCCGCAGCACTTTACAAATTTTAGGGGGGACTTATACAGACAATACAGAATAAGCATATCTCATATCGAAAGGAGTGAGGGCCCTGCTCGCAAGCTTACAGTCTATGAGGAAGACTCTGTTCTTTTGGCCTGTTGCACGCTTCAAAACTTTCTTCGTCGACATGATGCAATTACGTACTGTCCGCCTGGGTTTGTGGACTCTGTGGACCGAGCCAATGGGGAAGTGGAGCTCTGTGAATAGCGTGCAAACGATCCTGCAATTGCAGGCCTTCAACCAGTGGGACATGGCAGAAACACTCATGATGCGAAGACCTGCCGCGACAACTGCTGCCAGTATTTTAACGGTCCTGGTGCCCCGTCACACATAACGAGATTGCTAACGAGATCGCTATTGAAGCCAAGCCCTCACTCCCTGAAGAGCAATGATAGCAGATAATTGGTAGATGTCCTATAAATGAATTAAAAATGGAAACTCATTTGAGACCCCAAACAATACCTACTTCGCTAAAGATGTCTGATTTGTTCAAAGTGGAGTCACAGCCGGAGAACGCTGGTGGGATCTGAAAAAACAAGGACGCAGTAGCGACCACCAATCGGGGACGATGAACGCAGAAAAGTCCAATTTATGCACCTCTACGTGTCTCAGTTCTGAATCGCTAGCGAGGTTGTTGACAAGGTGTCAAATACAGCGATGCACACTGCCCAGCGGGAGCGCAACGACCCAGGAATGGTCCAGGAAGCTTTGTAACGATCAGCGATCTCACAGCAGGGGCCTGATCGTTGCTACCTGTCAGACATAACGAGATCGCTAGCGAGATCGCTATTGCGTCACCAAAACATGACTCATCAGCGATCTCGCTAGCGATCTCGTTGTGTGTGACGGGGCCTTTAGTCTACTCATGGAGGTTTCTTAATCCTAACAATAGAGA
Organism: Phyllobates terribilis; assembly: GCF_046119375.1. Lineage (NCBI taxonomy): Eukaryota > Metazoa > Chordata > Amphibia > Anura > Dendrobatidae > Phyllobates > Phyllobates terribilis. The sequence goes on along the minus strand of NW_027362768.1, from coordinate 157,740,930 downwards.
ATTTACATATTTCTCACACGCCAATGATTCATGGTCTTGAGTCTCTTATATATGTTTGTCTCCCCTTCCCTGTTGGCCAAATTGATCTCTGTACACATAGACAATATCGCTATTTTGGACCATGCTCCAGTAATTCTGGAACTATCAGTCTTTTCCCAGAGGCACAGATTTTCTATGTAGATTTCCCAATTACTTCTGTAAAGATGACTTTTACCTTATCCCTCAAATTATGGTGGCAAGAATTTTAGACAACGCGGAACATCAAAACGACCCAATATTACTGTGGGAGTCAGCCAAGGCGGTGCTCAGGGGGAAAATTTTGGCTTATACATTTTCCACAAAAGAAAGTTCTAAAGAGATACTGACTTAAAACAAGCCTACACCAAATTCTTGCTTGACCCATCCATCATAAATAAAAAAACACTGGTCGCAAAAACAAGTGGAATTCAATCAATACGCAGACTTGAGGGAAAAATATCACCTATCCAAACCTGAAGCTTATTTTTATAGATTCGGAAATAAATCGGGGCGGATGTTGGCTAATTTAGCTAATGGGATGAGAAAACCACAGGGAATTTTTCAATTAAAAAGCACCACCGAGGAAATCCACACCAACCCTAAAACAATAAACGAGATATTAGGTTCTTTTTATAAAGATCTCTACAAAAATTCAAATCAAACCCCTTCCTCCTCAATTACACTTTTAGATAAAGTTAAGCTAAAAAGGTATTTTAAACAAACCTCTCTTTGGAAGAGGTCACGAATACAATGAAGAACCTAAAACCAAACAAAGCACCCGGCCCAGATGGTTACACAAACGAATTTTTCAAATCTCTGAGAAAGGAAATTTCCCCATTATTGGAATCAATTTTTAATAAACTCTCTCAAGGCGACCCCATTTTTCCTTCTGTAAACACAGCATATATTAAATTACTACTAACATCAGATAAAGACCCACTATTCCCTAGCTCCTACAGACCAATCTCTCTCATTAATACTGATATTAAGATCATATCTAAAATAATGGCCGACAGACTGGCTTCCATCTAACCCCATCTCATTTCTCCTGCCCAGGCGGGCTTTGTAAAAGGTCGCTCGGCCACTCTAAATATCAGAAAAGTACTACTGGTACTAGATAAAATTCACTCCTTACCAGATTTAAAGGGCTCCCCAGCAATTGTTTCCTTGGATGCAGAAAAAGCTTTTGATAATATAAATTGGGAGTGGCTGTATATGGTCTTAACAAAAATGTCACTAGCAGACCCCTTCTTTAACTACATTCATAATCTATATTCATCTCCAAGGGCTTAGGTTTACACTCCGGGTTTCTTGTGCACTCCATTCCCCCTTGAGAAAGGAATGAGACAAGGTTGTCCGTTGTCCCCCCTCCTCTTCAACTTAGCTCTGGAGCCCTTAGTCCGCATTTTATCTGATCCAAGCACTTTCACAGGCATTCAGTTTACTAGGAAATCAATTCAGGCGGCTTTCTTTGCTGACGATGTCATTTCATTTATGTCTGACCCCACCCAACATCTACCTATAGTATTAGACTTACTTACAAATTTTGGCTCTTACTCAAGGTTTAAAAATCAATGTTAAAAAATGTGAAATACTCCCATTAACCGAAAAGGGAACAAAACTCTGCCCAGATGGGTCTTTAAATGGTATATCCCTAGCACCCTCACATATCACCTACCTGGGAATTAAAATAGGCTGTTTGCCTTCATCTATATACACCTTAAACTACCATTGTCTTATAAATAAAATCGTCAATCAATTAAAGTCATGGCAAGATTTGCCGCTTTCTTTTATGGGTAGGGCCCATCTAGTAAAAATGATCAGTACAGCCAGGATTACGTATCAACTACAAACCTTACCATTACCCCTGAAACACACGGATGTAACTATACTCAATAGAGCCTTCAGTCACTTTATTTGGAAAGGAAAATGTCCCAGGATTAGTAGGAGCAAACTTATGGCTTCCAAAGATGACGAAGGCATTCATTTCCCAAGCATCAGAAATGACAAACTTGCTTGCCTTTTCCGGTATATAATACACTGGTTCCATAAGAGACGTACATATTCTGACTACACGCTGGAAGCAGATTATGCATACCCCCTTGACCTGGTTGCCCTCCTTCATTCTCGATTTATCTCCCTTCCCTTCGCAGTTAAAAAGTCAACAATCCTTAGGGACACTATTTCCGCATGGAAGGCAGTCAGAAAAAAATACGGTCTTCTTTCAGAATTTCAAAGCACCTTCCGATATGGCAAAACCCAGAATTCCCCCAGGGTAATGAAAATAAACTACTTCTGAAATGGCGGCAAGCAGGTGTAGACAACGCATCCCATCTTCTCCACTCAAGTGAGCAAAGATGGATGACATGTACCGAGTGTTTAGACAGACACACACACACACAATCTACCTCCCCAACATTATTTCCAATATGAACAAATCAAACTATCCATTATGGCCAATTTAAAAGATGTGACCTTTGAGGTCTCCTAAAAAGTCTTGGATGTCATTCTGTTGTCTCCAATGGGTACCCCTTCAATTTCTGTCCTTTATTCTGTAATGAGATCCAATCTACCAGGAGTTCACCCAGATACTTTCTTCAAATATTGGAGACAACAGTTGGAGGATGTGGAAATCTCTGACAAGATCAGGTCAGGCTGGAATTTAATAAGAAAACACATTATAAACGAAGTATGGAGAGAAACGCAATATAAAATTATGCATGGCGCCATCTATGCATTTAACATGCCTAAAAAAGACCCGCTGTCAACCAGGCTAACAGCTTGCCCTAAATGCCACCTTCCACTCTCTGACCTCATGCATAGACTATGGTCATGCCCGGCTTCAGTTTCATATTGGGGACAAGTATCAGCTATGATCAACACCATATGGGGTCCGGGTTATACGCTCCCCTTATCTAGCCTTGTTACATTTTTGGAACAACACGGAAAACCCCGAGGGGAAGAGGGGAAACCCTCCAAAACTGCTCCACACCCTACTTATCCTGGCAAAAACAGGTATCTGATTATCACCTTAATCTGGTATGTTTTGTTTCTTTTTGATAAAGTTAAAAATTATGTATTGAAAAAAAAAGGGTTAAATCGCAAAGTAGCTTGTTTTTACAAACATTTTGCAGTAATATAATAAAGTTTGTAGATGCAGCTCGCCCCATCCTATATCTGTGTGTTGCCCAGCCTGCTTTCCTGGGCACTCCACCCCACTATGTATGGATAAAGCTTGTGAGGTATCAACCAGCTTTGTTCAAAGCTGTGAAAAAAGGTTTTCAATCCAGCAAAGAGAGTTAAAAGCAAAAATACTTTGTGACTTCATTAAAATAGTACCCTGGGCATAAAAAATATACTAAAATTGATAATAACTCCGGCATTTCTCAACATAAGTCGACGATTAGATGTGAATGTACTCTACTACCTATCCCGGCTCACTTCATCTCCAGGGGACACACGATTACCCAATTCAAATATCAAATTATTGATCACGTCCCCTTAGCACGGAGAGGAGGAAACCGGGTAAAAAACTTAAAGAGCGAGAATCCTATTGGTTTCACACTCTTCAAACCTTGAATCCTATGGGCCTGAATCAAGAGCATGATATTCACCACTGATGGTTGACTGTAGTTCTCTTGCTTTTGTATTGGACTTTGGTCTGCGTACCAAGTCCTCCTGTTATATATACATTTATATACATATGGAAAAAAAATATGAATGGTGTATTTTCAGTTGTACATATGTAATATACATTTTTATATGTTTTTTCTAGACTGTCCAGTAACAATTCAACAAGTAGATATTTCTTTGTGTCTCCATCACTCCCTTTCTTCTCTTGTTTGTCTTTGCTAGTTTCTTTGGTTTGTCCTAGGTTCACTTCTCTGCAGTTATTTCATTTCTTATCTTTATTTGTTCCTTATCTCTTGTTATATCGTTTCTTTGTCCCTTCTTATCTTTACCATTCGGGTATGTTCCTTCTTTCTCCGCCGCCTGCTTATTTAATTGTTGCTTCTCTCCGCTTTTGCTATTGCGCACGCGCCCCTGCAAATCGGCAATCTCCGTTCTTTTTCGCTGCGAGTCGGTCCGCTCATGCGTCGTAGCACATCTCACACCGGCTTCTACGTCACCGGATGTAAGCACACCCGCCCCTTCCTGGCGCACATATAGGACAGCGCGGACGCTGTCTAGCACGGCGGCATCTATCTTCACCGCACTACTAGACGACGGGACCCTGGAACCACCAGGTAACTTCTTTTTCTTTGCTCCCCCTTTTTTTGTTTTTCTGCTTTTCTGATACTTGGGCACACTGTTCTAGGACATTACTTCCCCTCCTTTCTGGATATCTGACTGGATTATACCACCATTTGCTCTATCCGGTTTTCTCGTCTTCATCTTTGTAGAGTTGAGTGTGGAGACACCAATATTATCTTGGACCATATTTTTGACTCACAAGATGGAGTTTTGACATTAACCACCGATCCCATTTTATCCAGTATGTGAAATATATTGAAAATGTACAATATACAGTATATGAAGAACATACAGCGGGTACGGAAAGTATTCAGACCCCTTTACATTTTTCACTCTTTGTTTCATTGCAGCCATTTGGTAAATTCTAAAACGATCATTTTTTATTTTCTCATTCATGTACACTCTGCACCCCATCTTGACTGAAAAAAACAGAAATGTAGAAAATTTTGCAAATTTAATAAAAAGAAAAACTGAAATATCACATGGTCATAAGTATTCAGACCAGTTCAGGCCGAAACGTTGTGTTTATGTATCTGCTTCCACTTGGGTCTGGCTAAGTCATCAATAATAAACTTTTGAATTTTCCTGAAATTTTGAGTGCCGGAGTTATCATCCAGTTTTGTATTCTCTGTATTTACTCATACACTTACCCCTGAGCACCACATCCTTCATACCATAAAAAATATACTGTCGCGTTTCAAGTCTAGCCGACTCTTAATCGTAGATATAGTTCAAAAAGGACAAAACTAGTAGTATAAAAACACATAAAGTCACTAATTAGAACACATCACACATTGACAGCACCAAATAACAAAGTATTAACCCTACAATGGGATGTTGTGGACATGCATATATACCATAAACAACCATGTAACAACAAAAAGACCCTTATAATGTAATTAAGTCTTATACAAGCTGATAGAAGAGAACTCCTGTGATGCCACATCCATAGGAGCCTAGAGCTCATTATAATTATTAATTCCAACTATTGAAAAGAAATTGTATTGTGTCAGCACAAACTGACATCCACCATCTTTTATAAATACTTTGTATTGTCATTAGCCTGTTGTGCATTAAGATTATTTATTATAGGTATTGCTGATAGAATATATGTGTTAGGCTATGTGCCCACGATGCAGAAGTGCTCCGGATTTTTACTGAGCGTTTCTGCATCTCCCTGGCAGAAAAAACGCATGCGGATTGTACATGCGGATTGTACATGCGGATTGTACATGCGGATTGTACACGCGGATTGTACACGCGGATTGTACACGCGGATTGTACACGCGGATTGTACACGCGGATTGTACACGCGGATTGTACACGCGGATTGTACATGCGGATTGTACACGCGGATTGTACACGCGGATTGTACATGCGGATTGTACACGCGGATTGGACACGCGGATTGTACACGCGGATTGTACACGCGGATTGTACACGCGGATTGTACATGCGGATTGTACATGCGGATTGTACATGAGGATTGTACGTGTGGATTGTACATGCGGATTGTACATGCGGATTGTACATGAGGATTGTACATGAGGATTGTACATGCGGATTGTACATGCGGATTGTGCATGCATTTTTCCTGCCGGGGACATGCGGGTTGTCAAGCGATTTTAGCATCACTTGGAAAGTGCTTGACAACTTGGTCACACTATATAAATCCATGCAACCGGCATAGATTTATATACTGCGAGCGAAAGAATAGTTAAAAATAAAAAATAAATCTATACTGACCTTCTGATGGCCCCCGGAGTCTTTATCCGATGTGTCTCGGCTTGCCGGCAGCTAGCGGTACACTAAAGGACCTGCCGACGTCAGCGGTCACATGACCCGTCACATGACTAAATGACGTCACGGCAGGTCCTTTTCAGACCATTGCGAGTTCCTGTCAAGCCGAGACGCATCGCTATGGAGACCGGGGGCCATCAGAAGGTAAGTATAACATTTATTTTTTATTTTATTTTTATTCTTTTTTTTTTTTACAGGTACTGTGGTACCCGGGTCCAGAGGAAAGTCTCCTCTCCTCCAGACCCGGGTACCATCCGCACATTGCAGATACAGGGATGCGGAATCCATGCGCTCCAATGCAAGTCAATGGCGGCGAAAACGTCACGTTTGCACAAAATTAATGGTAGTGCTGCGGATTTTTCTGCAATGATAACCCGCAGCGGAAATTTCCGCTGGATGTGCACAGCACATGCGGATCATCATTGGGGAACATGGCAGGCCTTCTACCAAGTGTATTTTAGGCATTTCTGCAGTGGAATTGCCTCTGCGGAAACGCTTAAAAAACGCATAATGGGCACACAGCCTTAGCATGAACTGAAATCAACCATCCCTTGTTAATACTTTGTATCAGTGTGAAGCCGTTACACATTACATTAGTTAATTGTAGCTAATGTACTAAACAAATGTATCGTGTCAGTATAAACTGACAAAATATTCTCCTGCGAACATTCCTCTTCAATACAGAAACACATTAATGCACCAATACTGTGAACCATATCCCCTGCATCGTGTCAGTATAAACTGACATCAAATATCCTTTGTGAACACTCTACATTAAAGTGAACCTGTTCTGCGCCATCATTGCCAATTAGCTACTGTAGAGAAAACGCAGCGTGTCAGTGTGAACTGACATCAACCCTGTGCACACTTTGCATTAATACAAATCTGCTGTGCACATAAGGTACCAAACAGCCACCACCGGGAAATACCCAATGTCAGTGCAAGCTAACAAACCACCTCTCATGGAAACATTGCAGCAATACAAATCCGTTGTGGACCAAGATTGTTAGTAGTAGTTATTACAGGAAAATGTATCGTGTCAGTATAAACTGCCATCATTAGTGATAGTGGGTCAGGGGATGTATCGCCCGTTCCAGCATTTACCTCTTACCTCAATCAGAACAGTCTTAATCTTCGTTTTACAAGCAATGTACAATCACTTTCCATAAATGTCTTGGATATTACTCTGAGGGTTAATAGTGTGAGCCGCTCTGTAGATCCAGAATTGTATAGGTAAGACACAGCGGGTAACACATTGCTGCACGCCCCCTGTCACCCACCACCTACCATCAAATCCATTCCTGGGGGGAACCAAAGAGCCTTCTCCAACACCTACCAATACAATAAACCTGCTGGAGATACAAGCCAGAGACTTGGAGGGACCCAAAATGGACGATAGAACGGGCTGCAGTCATAGCAGGGACTAGACCCACGGAGGCATTATTACTAAGTGAGGAGAAAAACCCATACAGCAGGTTACCAACAGATTCACCTTTTCCATTGAATATAGTTGAGAATACAAACAAGTCATCATCATTAAATCAAATTTGTTTATTCAAATGGAGATTCACAAGAACAGAAAAAATGGATCAATAGGGTCAGAATTAAGGTGATTAGGGCCATATCAGCTTTAATGGTGCTGAATGTGGGAATTTATGTTAGACATCACGAGTTGGAATCTGGTGAGGGGAATTTCTGGTTGAATGATGGCAGGACTTGAATGCAGTTGGGATAGATTTATGGGCGCTCGCACTTCAGTAAGGGATAGGGCGAGCTTTGGTCTTGTTGGGTGGTCACGGCCCGGGTCTGAGGTTTCAGGACCGTTCGTTGTGGTTGGAGGCTGGTGTTAGAACCTTGCTCTTAGGTTTTTTCCTTTGCTGGTCACATGACCTCGTTGGCCTATTTAATCCTGCTCTGCCCTTCTGGCTTTGCTGGACTTCATTGTATAACTACTTTCTAGCTAGCCTGTGCTCTGTATCTAACCCTGTTAGTTTGCTTGGTCTACGGACCTCAGTGTTCTATATATTTTGTTTGTCTGTCTGCTACTATTTCTGTTAGGAGGTGTCCCATTTTCCTCCCAGTCCTTAGTACTTGTAGGGATTCCTTCCCCACATCTATAGGTCTCCGTACAGACTAGCTTAGGACTTTAGCAGGTCTGATCGCAGGATCAGGTTCCCTGTTACATCGTAGGGATTCAGCTGAGTTCTATCGTAGGGACAGATTTCCACTCTTTCCTTAGCTCTGGTAGCAGAACATAACAGTAAGTCCAGCCCTGCTTTGCTTCCGAGATCAGACGAGATCGGGCGTATCCAAGGTGGTATGGCCAGTAGACGCTTTTGTGTATCTCAAGGAGAGGTTCACCTCTGCTCCCATCCTTATGCAGCCTGATGTGACTAAGCCGTTTTTGGTTGAGGTTGATGCTTCCTCTGTGGGGGTTGGCGCAGTATTGTCTCAGGATAACGGGGATGGATTACATCCCTGTGCCTTTTTTTTAAAAAATTTTTTTCGGAGACTGAACTGAATTACGATATTGGTAATCGGGAATTATTGGCTATTAAACTCGCATTTGAACACTGGCGCCACTTCTTGGAAGGTGCGGAATTTCCCGTTCAGGTTCTTACGGATCATAAAAATCTGATATATCTTGATGCTGCCAAGCGCCTGAATGCCCGTCAGGCTAGGTGGGCACTGTTTTTCTCGCGGTTTAATTTCTCCGTTACTTACATCCCTGGTACTAAGAATGTTAAGGCGGATGCCTTGTCTCGCAGTTTTTCTCCCATAGTCGGTGCTGAGAAAGAGGAGAACATTTTACAAGAAGGTGTTGTGATAGCTGCTTTGGACTCCGTTTTGGAAGATGAGATTCTTAAAGCACAGGAGAATGCCCCATCTAACACTCCTCATGGGAGGTTGTTTGTGCCTGGGACCTTTAGGAGAGATTTGTTTGTTGAGTGTCACGAATCTCGGTTGGCAGGTCATCCCGGAATCTCTGAGACCAAGAGACTGGTGGGTCGCAGTTTTTGGTGGCCTGGATGGCAGAAGGAAGTCATTAAGTGGGTGCGTCAATGTACTATATGTGCTAGATCTAAGTCCTCACATACTCCTGCTGCGGGGTTGCTTTGTCCTTTGGAGGTTCCCAGTGCTCCTTGGACACATTTGGCTATGGACTTTATAACTGACCTTCCCCCCTCTGAGGGTTTTACTGTCATCTGGGTGGTCGTGGACCGTTTTAGCAAGATGTGTCACTTGGTTCCCTTCGTCAAACTGCCCTGCGCTAAAACTCTCGCTAAGGCCTTTGTCAAGGAAATTGTCAGACTTCATGGCGTTCCTACTGACATTGTTTCTGATAGGGGTCCTCAGTTCATGGCTCGTTTTTGGCGTGCCTTTTGTGACAGGTTGGGAGTTCATCTGTCGTTCTCGTCCGGATATCATCCTGAATCTAATGGCCAGACAGAAAGGAAAAACCAGGATGTTGAGCAGTTCTTACGTTGTTTTGTGGCAGACAATCAAGAGGGGTGGTCTGAGTTTCTGCCACTTGCTGAATTTGCTCTGAACAATCATACATCTTCTTCTGCTGGTTGTTCGCCTTTTTTTTGTTGTTCTGGGAGACATCCGTCGTTTGGGTCGTTCTCCAAGTTGGGATCTGCCGTGCCTGAGGAGGAGAATTTTTCCGGTGATTTGGAGAGAGTTTGGACGGATGTGCGTGGTAATCTTCAGGAGGCCAACAGAAAATCTAAAGACTACTTTGATAGGAAACGACAGGAGGTTTTGTTCGCTGTTGGTGACATGGTTTGGTTGTCCTCTAGGAATCTGCGGTTGAGGATTCCTTCTAAGAAATTGGGTCCCAAGTTTGTAGGGCCCTTTAAGGTGCTTCAGGTTGTCAACCAATCTGCTGTTAGGTTGGAGGTTCCTACCTCCTGGAGAATTAATCCGGTATTTCATGTCTCTCTGTTAAAAAAAAGCTGTTGTATCGGATGGTGACGCCTCTGCCTCTGTTCCTCTGGTGGTGGAGGACGGGGAATATGAAATTTCTCGCATCCTTAACTCTAGACGGTATAGAGGTAGTTTGCAGTATCTGGTGGCCTGGAAAGGTTTCGGACCCGAGGATAACTCTTGGGTGAGGTCAGATTATGTTTCCGCGTCCAGACTTATCAGAGCGTTTCACAGGAGATTTCCTGATAAGCCTGGTCCTAGGGGATCCGGAGGATCCTCTTAGAAGGGGGGGTACTGTTAGAACCTTGCTCTTAGGTTTTTTCCTTTGCTGGTCACATGACCTCGTTGGCCTATTTAATCCTGTTCCGCCCTTCTGGCTTTTCTGGACTTCATTGTATAACTACTTTCTAGCTAGCCTGTGCTCTGTATCTAGCTCTGTTAGTTTGCTTGGTCTACGGACCTCAGTGTTCTATATATTTTGTTTGTCTGTCTGCTACTATTTCTGTTAGGAGGTGTCCCATTTTCCTCCCAGTCCTTAGTACTTGTAGGGATTCCTTCCCCACATCTATAGGTCTCCGTACAGACTAGCTTAGGACTTTAGCAGGTCTGATCGCAGGATCAGGTTCCCTGTTACATCGTAGGGATTCAGCTGAGTTCTATCGTAGGGACAGATTACCTCTCTTTCCTTAGCTCTGGTAGCAGAACATAACAGCTGGGTCCTTAGAGTAGGTTATAGAATTTTTGGTGGGGGAATCATATGGCTGGTTCCCTTCATTATCAAGTTGAATAGGGGCTCATCTGGCACCTGGCTTGGATGGGGTCTGCCCTGGTAGCTTGTGGTGTGGTTAATCTACCACGTGTTATGTTCTGCTACCAGAGCTAAGGAAAGAGAGGAGATCTGTCCCTACGATAGAACTCAGCTAAATCCCTACGATGTAACAGGGGACCTGATCCTGCGATCAGACCTGCTAAAGTCCTAAGCTAGTCTGTACGGAGACCTATAGATGTGGGGAAGGAATCCCTACAAGTACTAAGGACTGGGAGGGAATATGGGACACCTCCTAACAGAAATAGTAGCAGACAGACGAACAAACAAAATATATAGAACATAGAGGTCAGTAGACCAAGCAAACTAACAGAGCAAGACACAGAGCACAGGCTAGCTAGAAAGTAGATATACAATGAAGTCCAGCAAAGCCAGAAGGGCGGAGCAGGCTTAAATAGGCCAACAAGGTCATGTGACCAGCAAAGGAAAAAAAACCTAAGAGCAAGGTTCTAACAGTACCCCCCCTTCTAAGAGGATCCTCCGGATCCCCTAGGACCAGGCTTATCAGGAAATCTCCTGTGAAACGCTCTGATAAGTCTGGACGCGGAAACATCATCCGACCTCACCCAAGAGTTATCCTCGGGTCCGAAACCTTTCCAGGCCACAAGATACTGCAAACTACCTCTATACAGTCTAGAGTTAAGGATGCGAGAAATTTCATATTCCCCGTCCTCCACCACCGGAGGAACAGAGGCAGAGGCGTCACAATCCGATACAACAGCTTTTTTTAACAGAGAGACATGAAATACCGGATTAATTCTCCAGGAGGTAGGAACCTCCAACCTAACAGCAGATTGGTTGACAACCTGAAGCACCTTAAAGGGCCCTACAAACTTGGGACCCAATTTCTTAGAAGGAATCCTCAACCGCAGATTCCTAGAGGACAACCAAACCATGTCACCAACAGCGAACAAAACCTCCTGTCGTTTCCTATCAAAGTAGTCCTTAGATTTTCTGTTGGCTTCCTGAAGATTACCACGCACATCCGTCCAAACTCTCTCCAAATCACCGGAAAAATTCTCCTCCTCAGGCTCGGCAGATCCCAACTTGGAGAACGACCCAAACGACGGATGTCTCCCAGAACAACAAAAAAAAAGGCGAACAACCAGCAGAAGAAGATGTATGATTGTTCAGAGCAAATTCAGCAAGTGGCAGAAACTCAGACCACCCCTCTTGATTGTCTGCCACAAAACAACGCAAGAACTGCTCAACATCCTGGTTTTTCCTTTCTGTCTGGCTATTAGATTCAGGATGATATCCGGACGAGAACGATAAATGAACTCCCAACCTGTCACAAAAGGCACGCCAAAAACGAGCCACGAACTGAGGACCCCTATCAGAAACAATGTCAGTAGGAACGCCATGAAGTCTGACAATTTCCTTGACAAAGGCCTTAGCGAGAGTTTTAGCGCAGGGCAGTTTGACAAAGGGAACCAAGTGACACATCTTGCTAAAACGGTCCACGACCACCCAGATGACAGTAAAACCCTCAGAGGGGGGAAGGTCAGTTATAAAGTCCATAGCCAAATGTGTCCAAGGAGCACTGGGAACCTCCAAAGGACAAAGCAACCCCGCAGCAGGAGTATGTGAGGACTTAGATCTAGCACATATAGTACATTGACGCACCCACTTAATGACTTCCTTCTGCCATCCAGGCCACCAAAAACTGCGACCCACCAGTCTCTTGGTCTCAGAGATTCCGGGATGACCTGCCAACTGAGATTCGTGACACTCAACAAACAAATCTCTCCTAAAGGTCCCAGGCACAAACAACCTCCCATGAGGAGTGTTAGAAGGGGCATTCTCCTGTGCTTTAAGAATCTCATTTTCCAAAACGGAGTCCAAAGCAGCTATCACAACACCTTCTTGTAAAATGTTCTCCTCTTTCTCAGCACCGACTATGGGAGAAAAACTGCGAGACAAGGCATCCGCCTTAACATTCTTAGTACCAGGGATGTAAGTAACGGAGAAATTAAACCGCGAGAAAAACAGTGCCCACCTAGCCTGACGGGCATTCAGGCGCTTGGCAGCATCAAGATATATCAGATTTTTATGATCCGTAAGAACCTGAATGGGAAATTCCGCACCTTCCAAGAAGTGGCGCCAGTGTTCAAATGCGAGTTTAATAGCCAATAATTCCCGATTACCAATATCGTAATTCAGTTCAGTCTCCGAAAATTTTTTTGAAAAAAAGGCACAGGGATGTAATCCATCCCCGTTATCCTGAGACAATACTGCGCCAACCCCCACAGAGGAAGCATCAACCTCAACCAAAAACGGCCTAGTAACATCAGGCTGCATAAGGATGGGAGCAGAGGTGAACCTCTCCTTGAGATACACAAAAGCTTCAATGGCCTCAGAAGACCACTGAACCGCATCAGCACCTTTCCTGGTGAGATCAGTCAGAGGTTTGACAATACTAGAAAAATTTTTTATGAATTTTCTGTAGTAATTGGCGAAACCCAAAAACCTCTGTATCGATTTCAAACCAATAGGCCTAGGCCATTCCTGCACCGCCTGAACCTTAACCGGATCCATCTCAAAACCTTTGCTGGAGATAATGTAGCCCAAAAAACTAATTCTCTGTACAGCGAACTCACATTTCTCCAGCTTAGCAAAAAGCGAATTGTCCATTAATAACTGTAATACCTCACGCACGCTCCGCCAATGAGACTCCAGATCCGGCGAATAAATCAAAATGTCATCCAAATACACAACCACATTTTTGCCGATCAAAGGTCTAAGGATGTTATTAATCAGATTCTGAAAAAATGCAGGAGCATTAGTAAGACCAAAAGGCATAACCAGATTCTCAAAATGACCCACAGGAGTGTTAAAAGCAGTCTTCCATTCGTCACCCTCCTTCATGCGCAACAGATTGTATGCCCCCTTAAGGTCAATTTTAGAGAACCACTTGGCCCCCATTAACTGGTTAAACAGATCAGGAATCAATGGCAGTGGGTAAGGATTGCGTACAGTAATTTTGTTAATCTCACGAAAATCCAGACAAGGACGTAAACCGCCGTCCTTTTTTTTTACAAAAAAAAATCCAACCGCCACAGGAGACTTAGAGGGCCTAATGTGACCGGCGGCCAAACTTGTCTGTATGTATTCCTCCAAAGCCTTCCTCTCAGGAATAGTAAGGTTAAATAAACGACTTTTAGGAAGAGTCGCTCCAGGGACAAATTCAATAGAACAATCATAGTCTCTATGGGGAGGCAAAACCTGCGATTCCTTCTCAGAAAAAACTCTCCAAAAATCCTGAATAGGAACAGGCAATTCTCCCCTATCCAAAGCTGCAATACGCCCGTTACAACACTTGTCATAACATTTATGGCTCCAGGATTTAATTTCACTGGTAGACCAATCCAGTACAGGATTGTGAAATTTTAACCAGGGCAATCCCAATATTACTGGAGAAGGCAAGTTATTCAACACTACTAAATCCAATTTCTCATGGTGAACACCATTAATAGTGAGAGGAAATTCACAGATCTTGAGAGTAATATTCTTCAAAGGGGAACCATCCACAGAAACCACAGCAATGGGGGATGATAAAGGTTCAGGTTTTAAATTGAGTCTTTCCACGAATCCCCCATCAATTACATTCAGAGTAGACCCGCAATCAACAAACACCCGAAATTCCATTAATTTTTTCTGAGCAATCGTGGAAGCAGCTAAAAATATACCCTTGGAATTTAAACAGGCAATACGGGCGTGACTGACCATTTTTTTTTCTTTCTTCATACGAAGCTCACAACCTTTAATCAAATGACCAGATTTTCCGCAATAGAAACACAAGCCTTCAGAAAATCGACGGTCTTTTTCTTGAGAGCGAGGTGCCACCGATCCAATCTCCATCGGTTCACCACTGTTAGTACACACATTCTCATAACCAGAAACTGACATAGCAGAGGATTTGCTCTCATTAACCCTTGCACGCAGTCTTCTATCCACCCGTATAGCTAATTGCATAGCCTGTTGCAAATCTTCAGGTGTAGGATAAGCAATTAGCAGGTCTTTAACCCTTTCACTGAGCCCAGCAAGAAATAGACTTTTCAGAGCAGAATCGTTCCACCCTGTTTGAGTAGACCAACGACGGAAAAGAGTACAATATTTTTCCACATTACCTGATCCCTGTTTTAAACGTCTCAACTCAGTCTCAGCTGATGCGACACGGTCAGGATCATCATATAATAGTCCCAAAGCAGAAAAAAAACTATCCACTGATCTGAAGCATGTATCACTAGGTTGCAAAGAAAAGGCCCACTCCTGAGGCTCTTTGCGCAAAAGTGACATTATGAACCCTACGCGCTGGGATTCATCCCCAGAGGACTTAGGTCTCAAACGAAAATACAATAAGCAAGCATTTTTAAATGAAAAAAATTCTCGGTGTTCACCAAAAAATAAATCCGGCAAACATACCTTAGGCTCCAAGAAATGTGCTCCAGGACAGTTACTCACGTGCTGACGGAGCTCGGCCACCTCCAGAGAGAGTCCCTGCAGGCGATGAACCAAATCCTGAACCGACACCATGATGGAACAGAAAAATCTTTCCTTAGAGAATTTGCTGGCTGGACTTACTGTTATGTTCTGCTACCAGAGCTAAGGAAAGAGAGAAGATCTGTCCCTACGATAGAACTCAGCTAAATCCCTACGATGTAACAGGGGACCTGATCCTGCGATCAGACCTGCTAAAGTCCTAAGCTAGTCTGTACGGAGACCTATAGATGTGGGGAAGGAATCCCTACAAGTACTAAGGACTGGGAGGGAATATGGGACACCTCCTAACAGAAATAGTAGCAGACAGACGAACAAACAAAATATATAGAACATAGAGGTCAGTAGACCAAGCAAACTAACAGAGCAAGACACAGAGCACAGGCTAGCTAGAAAGTAGATATACAATGAAGTCCAGCAAAGCCAGAAGGGCGGAGCAGGCTTAAATAGGCCAACAAGGTCATGTGACCAGCAAAGGAAAAAAAACCTAAGAGCAAGGTTCTAACACCACGTACAATGGTAGTGTGATGCCGTAGAGCTGAGGTTTTATAGCTGAGGATAAAATGGTCAGTGTAGAATTAAGTGATGTGATGCCAGATCTGGTAGCTCCCAGAACCCCTCTCTTCACGGTATTATTAATGAATATTGGTTATTTGTTGTATATTTGTTAATAAATATGTCAGTATTACACATAACCTAATTTATGGACATCTATGGTTTGATTTCGTTGCCTGTTGATTAGATGGCTTGATCTCAACATCTGGTGACAATTTCATGTCAATAACACCTTTAGAAATATATTTACTTTGAAAATTGGTGACGTGTTCAATACTTATTTCACCCGCTGTATAATCTGGTTTACAGTAGTGTTCAAAATAATAGCAGTGTGGAGTTCAATTAGTGAGGTCAATCATTCTGTATAGAAACAGGTGTGAATCAGGTGGCCCTTATTTAAGGGTGAAGCCAGCACATGTTGTACATGCATTTCTCCTTGAAAACCTGAGAAATATGGGTAGTTCGAGACATTGATCAGAAGAACAGAGTACTTTGATTAAAAAGTTGGTTGGAGAGGGTAAAACTTATAAAGAAGTGCAGACAATGACAGGCTATTCAGCTAAAATGATCTCCAGTGCTTTAAAATGGAAAGCAAAAGCAGACAGACCTAGAAGAAAACGGAAGACTACCATTCAAATGGATCAAAGAATAGCCAGAATGGCAAAGGCTCAGCCAATGATCAGCTCCAGGATGACCAAAGACAGTCTCAAGTTATCTGTGACAGTTAGAAGAAGCCTGTGTGAAGCTAATCTCTTAGTAAGAAGGCCCCGCAAAGTTCCACTGTTAAAAAGAAGACATGTACTGGAGCGGATACAATTTGCCAAAGAACACATCAACTGGCCTAAAGAGAAATTGAGAAACATTTTATGGACTGATGAAAGTAAAATTGTTCTTTTGGGGTCAAGGGGCCGCAGACAGTTTGTCAGACGACCCTCAAACTCTGCATAGGCATAGTACACTCTGAATACAGTGGAGCATGGTGGTGCAAGCATCATGATATGGACATGTTTCTCTTACTATGGTGCCGGACCTATTTATCGCATACCAGGGATCATGGACCAGTTTGCATATATTAAAATACTCGAAGAGGTCATGTTGCCTTACGCTGAAGAGGATATGCCCTTGAAATGGGAGTTTCAAGGGCATATCACCAGTAAATGAGCAAAATCTTGGTTACATCAAAAATGCAGTTTGAGGCAAAGCTATCAAATGCCAAAAAATTATGGGATGTAGTCAGTAACAGTCGACAGATGTCAGAGGTTGTACATGTTGTGAGTTTGTAAAGACAAATGCAGACACTGCTATTTTTTTGAACAGCCCAATGTTCATTTTTTGCTATTTTCTGTAAAGTCGTTAAAAATTATATACATCCTGTTCATGTTTTGAATTAGAAAACAGTGTGCAATGTTCCCAATGCATGGAAATAAAAACTAGTATTACGATTTTGTGCTTAACTCATGTTTTTGAACACACTGCTATTATTTTGAACACTACTGTATGAGGGATTCCAATGTAACATTTTTGGCAATTGGAGAATTTCATCCTTGAAACAAAATAAAAAGATTTACCAGATCCTCTTAGATTGATTCCCTACCTACATCCTAGCTAACAATGCAGTCAGTCTGGATATAGTAGTCCGACACATGCCTCTCGCCACACAATAGCAAAATTAATGGGACCAACCAGGTTCTCTTCGAGGCCCCCATATCACCTACATGAACTCACCTACCTATCTGCCTCTGACATGTATGGCTTTGTAATGCGTATAACTCTGGTTTGGCCAACAGCTATATCTCTCCACCCCCCTATACCCACTAACACTTTGTTTGGCCACTTTGGTGGAAGGTTATTTGCAGGGAACAATAAAGGGAATTGGAGTTCGAAATCAAACTACTTGAATTGGTGGATTTCCCAACCTTTAATGAGCTTCTGGGCCTTTATTCATGAACAGGTTTGTGCCAGCACCTGGTGAACCCTGATAAGTGCCTGAGCCCTAGTGATCCCATTCAGCTCTGTGCACACTGCATGTATGGAACGGGCTCAGGAGGTGTTGCACCGCCAGCACATGAGTCTAACTGGTGCAATGAGGGAAAGCAGTTTAAACCCTTAGATGCCGCTGTCATTGTGACAGAAGCATTAATAGGTTGGCAATTGAATGGAGATGGCGTTACAATGGGAACCATGGACAAACTGAATGCACCCTCACTTGGACGTTTATACACCTATGAAGCCCACATTGTGTCTGGGCTTCATAGAAAAATGCTAATTTTACAATACAGTGCAATAATGCTATATTGTATTGTATTGTGCAGGCAATTTCAGTAGTGATGAGCAAGCATGCTCGTCGTTACTCGCCCGAGCATCACTGTGCTCGGGATGGTTGTTACTCGACGAGTATTTTTTTAAAAGCTCAGGTGGGAGCTCGGGGTCCCCACCACGCATGTTTGGTGCTTTTAAGACAGTCAATAAACAGGCAGGGATTGCCTGCCAGTCACTGTAATGCCGTAGCCATGTTGGTTGTGGCATTACTGTGATTGGCTGGCCGGATGGCGTCATCGGGTCTATATAAGACCTGGGACCCCATGCTCGTCACTGTATACTCCGGAAACAGGCAGAGTAGGGAAAGGTGAGATACAAGTCCCATAGGCATATTGAGATACAAATAATAAGATCATCATAGATTATTAATGCATGTAAAGAAATCTAGAAATGAATACTTGAAAAGAGGAGGAGCAAAGGGAGTGTGTATAAAATATACATTTATATTAAATTCTGGTTAAAAACATTCTTACAACTAACCAGGACAGGCAAAATAGCAACAAGCAAAAACCCTGGGGTAGGGAAAACACATGCAACATGCGAGTGTAGAAGGTATTATATTACGACTGATAGGTGGAATCCTGACATGTATACAATCAATCCTTTATGTCAATGTCAATGTAGCAGGTTGAGGTTGGTTTATTATTTTACTTTTATTGCAGAAGACATTGGCTTCAGCTGGAATGGGCGTAAATGGTAAGTAGAGTTTAATTTAGAACAGTAAAGGAATGTGTGTTTATTTCAATTAAAGGATTTTATTCTGGGTGTTGGTGTTTTTTTTAACTTTCACTATGGGGTTAGTAATGGGGGTGTCTTATAGACGCCTCTCCATTACTAACCTGGGCTTGATGTCATCTGGCATTATAAGCTGACATCAACCCCAGCCCTATTACCCCACTGCCACCGCTACAGGGCAGTGGGAAGAGCGAGGCTAAGTGCCAGAATTGGCACATCCTGAGGATGCACCATTTCTGGGGCAGCTGAGGGCTGGTATTTCTAGCCTGGGAGGGGGCCAATATTCATCGCACCCTTCCTGGGCTATTAATATCAGCCCCCAGCTGTCTTCCTAGCCTTTGCTAGCTATTAAAATAGGGGGACCCCACGTCATTTTTTTTTGGGTTCCCCATTTTAATAGCTAGTAAAGGCTAGATATTCTGCTGGGGGCTGATATTAGTAGCCTGGGAAGCTCCGTGGGTATTACCCCCTTCCCAGGCTTCAAACATCTGCCCCAGCCGTCTGCTTAACCTCCACTAGAGATTAAAATTATGGGGGATCCCACACCAATTCTTTTTATTAATAAATCCTTTATTTTAACACTAAATGACAAGTACAGTAACCAACACTGTCACTGTACTTATATGTGTGACTGACATGTTTCTATCTATCTAATCTACATGTGATGCTCTATTCTTTCTGTTCTAAATTGTCGGGTACCGGTGTATGCCGCTGATGAATTGCCAGCCGGCTTTTTTAAAGAGACGGGTGCATGAAAATCGGAGGGCACTAGTGTGTTCCAAGTGCCCTGCTTTGTTTTTCATGCACCCTCCTATATACCCTGCCTGCCTGTCTGCCTATATATTCTGCCTGCCTGATGTTAAATTGAGCAATGTTCCCATCGATTTGGGCAATTTTTGACCTTCTGCAGACCACCAGGGGGCACTGACAGAAAAATGCTCGAGTTTCCCATAGACTTACATTGGGCTCGTTGCTCGGGTTGAGCACCCAAGTATTCCAATGTGCTCTACCCGAGCTTCGAGCACCAGAGCATTTTAGTGCTCGCTCATCGCTACTCAGCTACATCTCTGGTAGAGATTCTCTACCAGAGATGTAGCTGAGCTGTGCGGCCATGGGAAAGTTAATGTGAGTTCATGCAGTCAAAGATCAACTCGCGAGTAAGCCGGCAGTAAAAAGACTTCACCGCCGGCTTTCCCGTTAGGTGCTGCGCTCCCCGCTCCCTGATGTATGCTCCCCACTCCCTGGTGCTTCGCTCCCCGCCCGGTCCTAACTTAGGATCAGGATGGGAGGCGGCGGGAGAGCGGAGAATCGGGATGGGAGGCTGCGGGGAGGCAAGTATGGGGCTGATTGTTTAAAAGCCGGCGGCTTTTTACCGCCGGCTTTTAAACAATCATGCACCCATTTCAGCCTTTTCCTCAGACCCCAGACCGCTTTATAGGCTCCAGCATACACTTACTCGGCTTACTCGCTTTTCCCATTGACTTACATTGTACTCGTTACTCCTAGCGAGTAATCACAAGGAAACTCGAGGAGTGACGAGTAGCCCGAGTACCGTACTATTCGGCGAGTACCGAATAGTAACGAGTATACTCGCTCATCCCTACTGCCATCTCCTCGGCTAGACCGACAAACGCAGACAGGCTCTCAGTGTTCCGTCCATTGGTCATAGAGTGCTAGGTGCCCTGGCTAGACGTTACGCAGCACATGACCCTCAGGTGTAGGGGCAGCAGCCATCTTGGTTGTGGAAAGTCGCCGACATGTGGCTGCGTGCGTGTCACGTGATGTCTGTCCGTCTGTGCTGGTGGGGAGTTTGCCGTCATCGCTGTTAACCCCTTGGAGTCAGCCTTTCCAGTCAGAGCAGAGCAGCAGAGATCTGGTCCTGTGTGAGCAGATAAAGCTTCTTGTGTAATCATCAGAAATCTGTCGTGGCAGGTGATGACATGACTGACGTGCAGGGACCTAAATAATGCCCCATACACCGCCAGCATAGAATGGGTTACTGATAGGATTCTGTAGAGGGGAGGAGCTAGAGGCAGAGCTCCTCCTCCTCCTATTGACATAGAATCTTATCAGCACCAACTGCCATCTCCTATCTCAGTAATGTAATAATCTGTCTTCACTGAATACAGATTTTATCAGAGAATTGAGAATTTTAAGAAGGAAAGATCAGTCCAGGAGGAGAAAGAAGCTGATTTCTCTCATACGATATTACATAGTTGCTTATTTTCAGGTGAACTATTGATTTATGAAATACTAATTACTATGACTCCATAAATTCATGTATTTGGGGCTATGATTCATTTTTGCAATTGTAATTCATTACAAATTTTTCACCGTTGTGCTTTTCCAGGCTCTTTGTCTCCCTGCACATTCAACTTTGATGTGGTCTGATGTAAAAAATCAGCTGAAAGGAGCTCAGAAAGAGACAGATAAGAGTCACAAACTCTCCTGTTACACTGTCAGAAGAGCTCACTGACATATTCTCAGTTAACTCATCCTGTTGCCAGCAGCAGACAGAGCAAAAAAGAACTTATAGAATTCTCAAAGTTAAACTGTTTTACTGAAACCCAACTGCAAAAATTATTTTTAGCCCAAATACTTGCATTTGATGGGAAGCTGTCAACCAATTAATGCTACCCAAACCCCGGGCACCAAGAAGCAAAGCCTGGGGGCACGATTGCAGTCAGGTATATTTTCTCTTGCTATGAGACAGACCTGTCAATCACCTGCAGTGGCGCTGAGAGAATCCACCAGGGGGCGGTGTTGGACACGTTTCATCTCTACCTATAGGCTCCAGCTAGCTTTTCTAAAGGAGGCCACCAGGGGGCGGTGTTGGACTAGTTTCATGTCTCCCTATAGGCTCCGGCTAGCTCTTCTAACGGAATCCACCAGGGGGCGGTGTTGGACTAGTTTCATGTCTCCCTATAGGCTCCGGCTTGCTTTTCTAACGGAATACACCAGGGGGTGGTGTTGGACTAGTTTCATGTCTCCCTATACGCTCCGGCTAGCTCTTCTAAAGGAATCCACCAGGGGGCGGTGTTGGACTAGTTTCATGTCTCCCTATAGGCTCCAGCTAGCTCTTCTAATGGAATCCAGCAGCGGGCGGTGTTGGACTAGTTTCATGTCTCCCTATAGGCTCCGAGTAGTTCTTCAACGGAATCCATCAGGGTGCGGTGTTGGACTAGTTTCATGTCTCCCTATAGGCTCCGGCTAATTCTTCTAATGGAATCCACCAGGGGGTGGAGTTGGACTAGTTTCATCTCTCCCTATAGGTTCTGGCTAGCTCTTCTAACAGAATCCACCAGGTGGCGGTGTTGGACTAGTTTCATCTCTCTCTATAGGCTCCGGCTAGCTCTTCTAATGGAATCCACCAGGGGGCAGTGTTGGACTAGTTTCATGTCTCCCTATAGGCTCCGGCTAGCTCTTCTAACGGAATCCACCAGGGGGCGGTGTTGGACTAGTTTCATGTCTCCCTATAGGCTCCGGCTAGCTCTTCTAACGGAATCCACCAGGGGGCGGTGTTGGACTAGTTTAATGTCTCCCTATAGGCTCCGGCTAGCTCTTCTAACGGAATCCACCAGGGGGCGGTGTTGGACTAGTTTCATGTCTCCCTATAGGCTCCGGCTAGCTCTTCTAACAGAATCCACCAGGGGGCGGTGTTGGACTAGTTTCATGTCTCCCTATAGGCTCCGGCTAGCTCTTCTAACGGAGCGTTTCAGAGAAATATATACAGGGCAATTATAAAAGATTCATCGGGTTTCAAAGATTAGATTTCACGATGTATTACATGCAGGGGTGGATTAAGAGTAGCCAGGGCACTGAGCAGTTTAGAATATCTGGGCTCCCCTCACCCCACTACCTGATGTATCACGTGACATGTCACATGATCCCTTTGATAAATCATGTGATAGTTTATGTGAGTAACACGCAGGTGCTCTGGTGCAGATCTGTAAACAGAAAAAGATAGAGATAGCGGCGCGCAAATTTATCCCTTGTGTACAGCGCTCTGCATAACATAGTGCTAAACAAAATAGAGCAGGGTGGGAGATCAATTTTCCTCAGGGGCCACATGAGAGACCGTGACTGTTGTGGAGGCCGAACCAATAGGCTGAAATTAATTCTGCTCAATATTAATATTAATTATTTTTTCACATTAATTGTATGACTTAATATTGAGCATAATAAAATATGCTGACATCCCCCTTACATACAATATGAGCTTCCACATAATCCCCATATATACAGTATAAGCCGCACATAGCTCCCTATATACAGTATGAGGCCGCACGTAGCCATCTATATACAGCATGAGGCCGCACGTAGCCATCTATACACAGCATGAGGCCGCACGTAACCATCTTTATACAGCATGAGGCCACATGTAGCCATCTATACACAGCGCTTCCCTGATACAGCATGAGGAAGCACGGCACCCCCCAGATACAGTATGAGGCCGCACAACGCCACTCAGATACTGCATGAGGCCACACGGCGCTCCCGAGATACAGCATGAGGCCGCACGGCTCCCCATAGATACAGCATGAGGAAGCACGGCACCCCCCAGATACAGCATGAGGCCGCACAACGCCACTCAGATACAGCATGAGGCCACATGGCGGTCCCCAGATACAGCATGAGGCCGCCCGGCGCTCCCCAGATACAGCATGAGGCCGCACGGCGCCCCCCAGATACAGCATGAGGCTGCACGTAGCACCCTATATACAGTACGTATGTGGCACCCCAGGTCTGGTTGCCACAGTGGCAGCAATGTCATGTCTGAGAGCAGGTGGGAGGTTCCCTGGTTGGGGACATTTAGCAAGCAGCACCTCCTGCCTCAGTCCAGGGAGGGGAGAAACCTGCCCTTTATAAACTGGATCTGGGGCGGGGTTAGACCAGTGAGAGACAAGCCAGAGACAAGGCAGGGACAGGTCAGCAGCAGGCTGAGGAGTCCATGTAGGCAGAGGAGGAACTCGAGGCCAGGAGGGGAACTGCCAGAGTTCGTCCTGGCCAGAGACTTGTAAAGGCGGACACTGGAGTCCGAGGCTGTGAGGGTTATAAGCCCAGCAGCAGAAAACCACCACACAGGGGACTTCAAGTCCTCTGGTCCAAGGAAGCCCAGAGGCTCAGCCAGACGAGAGGGACCACTACTACCCCGGAGGGGTGAGAGGTACGGAAGGCCTGAGTAGAAAGTCATACGGGTGAGAACAACACGGTACACTCAGGGACGTGGGCTACCACCACACTACAGCGGGATAGCCAAGAAAGAGTGAAGTCAGCACGGTAGGCCTACAAACTCCCCCTGACCAGCGGGATTTCCCAGTTGCTCTCAGACTGTGCAGGCCTCCATTGTTAACCTGTATTCCAGACGGGTCCCTTAATACCACCAACAGTAAAGACCCTGACTTGCATGACAGACTCTGTGTGGTTACTGCTGCTCCCGCGCACCATCACCACCAACATCCCTAGTGTACTATCCTCTGCTGCACTCAGAACACCAGCCTCAGCGGTCTGCCCTGCAGCGGCGGTTCACTCTGACCGCAATCCACGGGTGGCGTAGTCGGACATTCAGCATATAGACTGCCATTTAGTTTGACCACCCTGTGCCACGGGACTGGGTCACCGCCACGGTGACTACAACCCCCAGCATCTACAAAGAGGCCCGGTTCCGGGTTCCCCACGCGGCCCAGGGGGCGCGTCAACTTTGGCGTAGTCGGCAGGATTTCGTGCCCTCCACCAACGGGTACTGCGTGCCTGAGGAAAGACTGTAAAATTTACTTTGGTGGAGTTTCCCGCCATCATCAGCCGTTTCCCGCCATCCGCGGCCATTTTCCCGCCATCGGGCGCCATCTTTGGGACGCCGCGCGGGAAGAAGAGGGGCGTGGACGACGAAAGCCCGCGAGAACTGGAGCCCCGCCTTACGCACGGACGCTGCGCAAGGTCCTGAAAGGAGCCGAGCGGACGCTGACGTCACCAGGATGCGACGCAAGGTCCTCAACCCCGACGATCGCCTGCGGAGCCGCGGCCTACAGAAGAAAAGCAACGGAAGGTAGGCCACGGTTGACTAGGGGGGAAGAGGATGACGGAAGCGGAGGGAACTGTCACCGCCAGCGCGGCCACTGCCGCAGTAATGACGTTCACGATGCCTTATATCCCGGAGCGGCCTGGTTTCCCCAGTACTCAGGGGAGTCGCATACCCTGAGCGACTTTAAAGAGAGACTATATAGCCTATTCAAGGTGTACCCCCTGACGGTGGAACAAAAAGTGACCATACTGATAGGCCAGTTAACCCAACGAGAAGTAAAGTACTGGTCAGTCAGGGACAAGGGGACCGTGAAGGAGATTTTGGCCCGTCTAAAGGACACTTTTGAAACCCGCACCTCAGCTGAGATCAAAATGAGATTTTATGGGAGCAAGCAGCGGGCCCAAGACAGTATAAGAGACTATGCTTTGAATTTGCAAGAGGCCCTGAGAGCCATTAAGCAGGCAGACCCTGACAGTGTGCGAAATGCAGATGAACTGCTGACTGAACAATTCATTGAGGGTCTGCTGTCCAGCACCCACCGAACCCAGTTACGCCTGATGGCCCTGCAGAACCCTGAGTTAGACTTTGCAAAGCGTTGCGGCCTCCAGGCGCCCTGCTATCACTTATCACCAGGAGGCGGCACCCCAGTCTACAGAATCTGCAGGAGCCAACGCACAGACTATGAATAGTACCCTGTCTACAGACCTGCACCATCAGGTCCAAGAACTGACTAAAAGCGTTGCCGCACTAACCAGGACTGTGCAGTCGTTGCAGGTATCCTCTCCAGGAAAGATCCAGCTGACTACCAGTCCGGAGGACGTCCCGTGGCGCCGACAGAAGAGGATCCCACCGTCCAGAGGGAAGCCAACGGACCGCTACAACCAGGATGGACAACCCATCTACCGCCGCTGCAGCGAGCCAGGACATATTGCGAGGTACTGTAATTTAAACGGGCAAAACCTGGGGCAGAGGGCCAACCCCCAGGCGTAAGATCATCAGGCCCGTCAAACTGGCGTGACAAGTATGTGGGGGGACGACCAGTCTTGCCTGTGGTGCTGGATGGCATTCCCATGGGTGCACTGTTGGACACCGGGTCACAGGTAACCACCATCCCCTATGTACTTTTCAAGCGGTACTGGGATGACACGGATATTACCCGCTACCCAGATAATGACTTGAGCATCATCGCCAGGAATGGTCAGCCCGTGCCGCAGGTGGGGTTCAAGGAGGTGACCATCAAGATTGGTAAAGTTGAACTGCCGGCGCAAGGACAGATTATTGTGGACATTGACCATCGTGAAAGTCACCCTAAAATAACCTTGGGTATTAACGTTATTGAAAATTGTCTTTCAGAGATAATTGTTATATTACAGCAGGTTGCAATGAATGCCAGCTCCAGCCAGCAGCGTGTCTTACAAAAGGAGATCAGAGCCCTGATGAAGCGGCAACAGGTAGAACTGTCGGGTGGTGAGATTGGTAGCGTAAGGATGAGCGACCCGTTCCCTATCGCCATGCCCCCAAAAAGCGAAATGATGATCTGGTGCCGGACTGCAATCGGGTTAAGAGGTAGAGACTACCAAGCTATGGTAGAACCCATTTACTCAGACAGTAGGCTCACCATTTTGGACAGCACGGGGGGCGGTTGATGTCCGCCATGGGAGGGTACCAGTCCGCATCCTAAATATTAGGAAAAGAGAAGTACACTTGCCCCGGTATGCCACTCTAGCCAAATTGTTCACCATTAACCAGAACTCTGTAAAGGCCGTGGAACCCTTGCCTCCATCTCAACCAGAGGAGGGTAACGGCTCCAAGAAACAAATGGAGGACTGGTGTCAGAAACTGCAAGTGGGCACCGACTCCACTCCCTCACACCTAAAACAGGGAGTCTACTGGGTGGTTCAGGAGTACGAAAGAGTCTTTAGCAAACACCCGCTAGACTTTGGGCAAGTAAAGGGGGTAGAACACCAAATCCCCACAGGAGACCATCCGCCCATAAAAGAGAGATACCGGCCTGTACCCCCTGCACACTATCAGAATGCCAAGGGTATGTTGCGAGAGATGAAGGAGGCTGGGGTGATCAGGGATAGCGGTAGCCCCTGGACAGCTCCTCTAGTTCTTGTAAAAAAGAAAGATGGCACGATGAGGATGTGTGTAGATTATAGAAAGGTCAACAGAATAACACTCAAAGATGCAAGAGTGCTGCAAGAGTTGCGCTGTGTGTGGAGAGAGCTCCTGGGAAGGGAGGAGAGCCAGGCGGAGGTGACCGAGCGGACCGGGAGGACCAGTAGGAGGCGACCGGAGGGACGAGCGCAAGAGAGCGCTGTGGCAGCGTGCAGTGCCGGCCAGCGGAGGGTGCCAGGTGGTGGTTACCAGGAGGTGATCAGGAGGACCGGTAAGAGGCGACCGGAGGGACAAGCGCGCTGTGATAGCGTGCAGCGTCCCTAGAGGAGGTGAGTGAGGGGCAGGAGGCCGCGATAAGCGGCCCTACTGAACCCAAGTGTGTACTGTACTGTATTCTATTTGTATCTGTATTGTAATTGTATTGTATTCCCTAGTCCATATTTAATTGATTACCCCCCCGTCCATATTTAAATTGATTCCCCTGAACACCCCCGTCCATATTTAACTGATCCCTCTGACCACATTAAATTGACCCCCCCGTCCTCATTTAATTGATCCCCGACCACCCCCCGTCCATATTAAAGTGATCCCCCTGACCACATTTAAATGATTGACCCCCCCAGCCCATAATTGATTGATCCCCCTTGTCCTATTTAATAGATTCCCCTTGTCCACTTTTACTCATCCCCAGTCCCTATCTATTTGCCTTATCCCCCACCATATTTAATTAACCCCTGTCCATAATTAATTGATTGATTCCCCAGACCACAATTAATTATTTCCCTAGTCCATATTTATTGATATTATTGATACTTATTGATCCCCAGTCCTTAGTTAATTGACCCACCGTCCATACCTATTTTTTTGCTTTACCCCCCATCCTATTTAATTAAACCCCCTGTCCATAATTAATTGATTGAATCCCTAGTCCACAATTAATTATTTCCCCAGTCCATACTTATTGATCCCAGTCCATAGTTAATTGACACACCGTCCACACTTAATTAATCCACCTGACCCACTCAGCTGATCCCCCGTCCATACTTAATTGATACTTAATTGATCCCCCGTCCATACTTAACTGATCCCGCGCCGATATCTAATCGATACACTTGCACATCCCTAATTGATCCCCGTCCATACACCTATATATAAATAATTGTGTTTTGTACTTGTACATATATACTGACTGTATCCCCATATTTAGAATGACGTCCATGTTGGCCGGAGCCGTGCAGTGTACATCTTGCGCAATGTATGCATTCCCTGAG
Source organism: Phyllobates terribilis (assembly GCF_046119375.1). Lineage (NCBI taxonomy): Eukaryota > Metazoa > Chordata > Amphibia > Anura > Dendrobatidae > Phyllobates > Phyllobates terribilis. Next base: position 157,712,579 of record NW_027362768.1, on the reverse strand, counting down.
CTACCGCTCAGGGATCCATACTGCTGCGAGAGATGTGAGCATATCGTGCACTTGGAAGCCCAAATCCTGGATCTAAGTGCTCAGATAGCGGTACTGAGGAGCATCGACAACATGGAACGGAGTTTGCTGCTCACCGAGCAGACACTCAATGGGTCAACACTGGGGGTGGAGCTTAGTGGGGAAGCGCAGGCTGAACAGGCAGGGAGCTGGGTAACGGTTAGAAGGGATAGAGGGAAGAAGTATAGGAAGGCTGGTTCAGAACCGGCATTATTGGAGCACGACAGATCCTCTGACCGCCGGGGGAGTGTATGCTCCAGTAATGAGGGGGAGGGGGGAAGTGTAGGGCAGGCTAGACAGGTCCTGGTAGTGGGTGACTCTATTATTAGGGGGACAGACAGGGCAATCTGTCACAAAGACCGGGATCGCCGAACGGTGTGCTGCCTCCCTGGCGCTCGAGTCCGGCACATCGCGGATCGGGTTGACAGGTTACTGGGTGGGGCTGGCGAAGACCCAGCGGTCATGGTCCACATTGGCACCAATGACAAAGTGAGTGGTAGATGGAGGGTCCTTAAAAATGATTTCAGGGATCTAGGTAGGAAGCTTAGGGCAAGGACCTCCAAGATAGTTTTCTCAGAAATACTACCAATCCTGCGAGCCACACAGGAGCGCCAACGGGAGGTTAGGGAGGTGAATAAGTGGCTAAAGAGTTGGTGCAAGGCAGAAGGGTTTGGGTTCATGGAGAACTGGGCCGACTTCGCTGTCGGCTACAGGCTCTACCGTAGGGACGGGCTGCACCTCAATGGGGAGGGTGCAGCGGTGCTGGGGAAGAAGATGGCTAATAGGTTGGAGGAGTTTTTAAACTAGAGACGGGGGGGGGGAAACCAAGGAAATAGGTGGGATGTGAGGCAAGCAAGGGGGAAGGGGAGAAGTGAATATAATGAGGGTGGAGAGGGGGGTGGGGATAGTACAGTTAGATCGTTAGAGAAGAATAGGATGCTAAATAACCCCAAAGTTTTATCTTGCATGCTGACCAACGCAAGAAGCCTGACCAATAAGGCGGATGAGCTGCGGGCGCTTATATCGGAGGAGAGGTATGACATCGTAGGTATAACAGAGACTTGGCTAGACCATAGCTACGACTGGGCGGTAAATTTAACAGATTATAGTTTATTTAGAAGGGACCGGAAACAGGGGAAGGGCGGAGGAGTCTGCTTATATGTAAAGTCACGTCTAAAGTCCAGACTAAGGGAAGATATAGGAGAGGGAGAAGAGGGGGTCGAGTCCATGTGGGTAGAGATAGAGGGGGCAAAAAATAATAATAAAATATTACTGGGGGTCTGCTATAAGACACCCAATATAACAGAGGAGAATGAGAAACTGCTATTAGGACAAATAGACAAAGTAGCAAAACATAATGAGGTGATTGTAATGGGGGACTTCAACTACCCGGATATTGACTGGGAAACAGAAACCTGTAGATCGCAGAAAGGAAAAAGGTTCTTGACAAATATCAAGGATAATTATCTCTCCCAACTAGTGCAGGAACCAACGAGAGGGAAGGCAGTGTTGGACTTAATATTGACTAATAGGCCTGATAGAATAACTGAGGTACAGATAGGGGGGCACCTAGGTAATAGCGATCATAATATTATCAATTTCAAAATGCCCTTCAGTAGGGTTATCAATAAGGGAACAACTAAAACATTAAACTTTAGGAGGGCGAAGTTTGATCAGCTGAAAGAAAACCTTCAACTTATAGACTGGGACAAAGTTCTTAATCAAGGAAATACGAATAGTAAATGGGAAACCTTCAAAAGAATTCTGAATACTCAGTGCGAGAGGTATATACCGTATGGGAATAAAAGGGCCAGAAATAAGAGGAAACCAATATGGTTGAATAAGAACGTAAAAGGGGCGTTAAATAGCAAAAAAGAGGCATTCAAGAGATTAAAACAGGAAAACAGCAAGGAGGCACTAATGTGTTACAAGGAAAAAACGAGAACCTGCAAAAAACAAATAAAAATAGCAAAGGAGGAAACAGAGAGACGTATTGCTAGGGAAAGTAGATCAAATCCCAAACTGTTCTTTACGTATATAAATAGTAAAAGGATTAAATCGAATAATATTGGACCGATAAAAAGTGATGAAGGCAAAATCATAGAGAAAGATGAGGATAAAGCTAATCTATTAAATAAATTTTTTTCGTCAACTTTCACAAAGGAAAAAGAACTAACAGGCGAAATGAGAAGTGACAAGCTTAATCCTCCACTAAGTATGACAAATCTAACCCAAGCTGGGGTACAGAAACGCCTCAGTAACATTAAAATAAACAAATCACCAGGACCTGATGGCATACACCCACGGGTACTAAGGGAACTAAGTAATGTGATAGACAGACCGTTATATCTTATATTTAAGGACTCTGTTGAGACTGGGTCTGTACCACTTGATTGGCGACAGGCGAATGTAGTGCCAATATTCAAAAAGGGAGCAAAAAGTGACGCCGGAAACTATCGGCCGGTGAGTCTGACGTCCGTTGTGGGCAAAATTTTTGAAGGCTTTATTAATGAGGCAATCATGGAGCATCTTGACGCTAATAATCTATTAACCCCGAACCAACATGGATTCATGAGGAATCGCTCCTGCCAAACAAACCTGATTGACTTCTACGAGGAGGTTAGCTCTCGAGTAGATCAGGGGGAACCAGTGGATGTCGTGTATCTCGACTTCTCAAAAGCGTTCGATAGCGTGCCACATAATAGGTTGGTATACAAAATGAGAATGATGGGGCTGGGGGAAAATGTCTGCAAGTGGGTAGCTAACTGGCTAAAGGATAGAAGGCAGAGGGTGGTTATAAATGGAATATACTCAGATTGGGTAAGCGTCAATAGTGGGGTACCACAGGGGTCTGTACTAGGCCCAATGTTATTTAATATCTTTATTAACGACATAGTCAACGGGATAAATAGTAAAATATCAATATTTGCAGATGACACAAAGTTATGTAAAACAATTAATACAAAAGAGGATAGTGAAGACCTTCAGAGGGATTTGGATAAGCTGGGTAGGTGGAGCATTAAATGGCAAATGAGGTTTAACGAAGAGAAATGTAAGGTCATACATATGGGAAGGAAAAATGGAAGTCACCAGTACTCACTGAATGGGAAATCATTGGGGAATTCAGAGATGGAGAAGGACTTGGGCATCTTGATTGATAGCAAACTAAATTGGAGTGCCCAAAGTCAGGCCGCTGCTGTAAGGGCAAACAGGGTAATGGGATGTATCAGAAGAGGTATAGCTGCAAAGGATGAGAACATTGTTCTTCCACTGTACAAAGCACTGGTCAGACCACACTTGGAATACTGTGCTCAGTTATGGGCCCCAATATATAGAAAGGATATAAATGAGCTTGAAAAGGTACAAAGGAGGGCAACAAAATTAATAAAGGGAATGGAGGGACTGCAATACCCAGAGAGGTTGGCAAAACTAGGACTATTCAGCCTGGAAAAGAGAAGGTTGAGGGGGGACATAATAAATGTGTACAAATATGTTAGGGGACAGTATAGAGACCTTGCCCGGGATTTGTTCAAAAGGAGGGATATTACGGTAACAAGAGGGCACTCACTAAGACTGGAAGAGAAAAGGTTTCAGCACCAGCATAGAAAGGGGTTCTTTACGGTAAGAGCAGTGAGAATATGGAATTCACTGAGTGAGGAGACGGTAATGTCGGATTCACTACACCAGTTCAAGCGGGGACTGGATGCTTTTCTAGATACCAGGCAGATTTCTGCATATACTTAAAAATAGAATAAAATAGTAGGTTGATACAGGGATTTATTCTGACTGCTGGTTTCAGAGTCGGGAGGGAATTTTTCCTCAGGTGAAGATTGGCTAAATCATTTGGGGTTTTTGCCCTCCTCTGGATCAACTTTAGCAACTACAGAACTTACAGGTCGAACTTGATGGACGCAAGTCTTTATTCGGCTTTACAAACTATGTACTATGTATGCATACCCGTTACCTAGGATAGAGGAGTCTTTGGCTGCATTAAAATCTGCTAACTTCTTCTCTACTTTGGATCTCACTAGCGGGTACTGGCAGGTTCCTGTAGCAGAGTCAGACAAGGAGAAGACCGCCTTCACCACCCCGATGGGTCTCAGTGAATTCAACTGTATGCCGTTCGGACTCTGCAACGCACCAGGGACCTTCCAGAGGCTGATGGAGTTCTGCCTGGGGCACAAAAATTTTGAGACGGTCCTACTCTACCTGGACGATGTCATCGTGTATTCCAAGACGTATGAGGACCATCTAAAGCACCTGGCAGAGGTGTTCGATGCCCTGGCAGGCTTCGGCCTAAAGGTAAAATCGTCCAAGTGTCATCTACTGAAGCCAAAAGTACAGTACCTGGGACACGTGGTGAGTGCTGACGGAGTAGCCCCAGACCCTGACAAGATCACGGTGATTAAGGACCTGCCAAGACCCTCCAGCATAAAGGAAGTGCGGCAGTTCCTCGGGTTGGTAGGCTACTACCGAAGATTCATCTCCGGGTTCACCAAAATGGCAGCCCCTATGCAGGACCTCCTGTTAGGTCAGTCAAAGACTAAAAGTCAGAAGCCGCCCTTTAAGTGGGACAAGCTGAAGGAGGAGTCTTTCCGCCAGCTGATGATGGCCCTCACATGGGATGGGATCCTGGCCTACCCTGATTACGGCCAGCCTTTTATCCTCCACACCGACGCCAGTAACGTGGGGCTAGGAGCCGTACTGTCCCAGATCCAGCAGGGCAGAGAACGGGTAATTGCTTATGCTAGCAGAAAGCTGAGACCCACAGAGAGAAACCCTGAGAATTATAGCTCCTTCAAGCTAGAGTTCCTGGCAGTGGTGTGGGCAGTCACCGAACGCTTCGATCATTACCTGGCTTCTTCTAAGTTCACTGTGTACACGGACAACAACCCGTTGACACACCTGGACACTGCAAGACTTGGTGCCCTAGAGCAGAGATGGATGGCCCGGCTGTCCAATTTTAAATTTACCATCAAATACCGGACAGGGCGCGTAAATGCCAACGCAGATGCATAGTCCAGAATGCCTCACTTGCAGGACGAGGGAGAGGATCCAGAAGAACTGGAAGAAATTGAACTCCCTGCATTCCACCGTCATGGGGTCACCCAGTGTTCCCACTGCATAAAGGAGAGGTGCTCTGCCACCGCTACGTTCAATCCCTTACCCCACCACGGCAGGGCAGAGACACAAGATAGTGACCCCGCAGTCCACCTGGTAAAAGAGATGCTGACCCAGGCTGATGTCCACCTTGATCCGGATGCTCCAGAAGAGGTCAAACAGCTGTGTAAGGAGAGAAGAGACGGCTCCACAAGTTGGATGACCAGTGGGAGAAAGACCCGTACACCGTACAGCCGTCAAGCCATGAAAACCCAAAGGTGTGTGTTATCAGTGTTAGAACTCTCCTGTTAGGTTTTTTCTATCTTGCTGGTCACATGACCTTTTTTGCCTATTTAATCCTGCTTCGCCCTCCTGGCCTTGCTGGACTTCATTGTAATTTCTACACTTAAGCTAGCCTGGTGCTTAGTTACCTTTCTCAGTCAGTTTAGCTAGGTCTTCGGACCTTTATGTTCTATGTTGTGTGTTTGTCTTTTACTGCTACAATCTCTGCTAGGAGGTGTCCAACTTTATCCCAGTCCCTAGTTCTTGTAGGGATCCCTCCCTTGCATCTATAGGTCCTCGTACAGACTAGCCGAGGACTTTAGCGGGTCTGATCGCAGGATCAGGTTCCCCGTTACATCGTAGGGATCTAGCTTAGTTTTATTGTAGTGTCAGATCTCCTTTCTTTCCTTAGTGCTTGTAGCAGATCATAACAGTAAGTCCAGCCCAAAAATATCTCTAAGGAAAGACCTCCAGTTTCCATCATGGTGTCGGTTCAGGATTTTGCTCAACGCCTGCAGGGACTCTCTCTGGAGGTGGCCGAGCTCCAACAACACGTGAGTAGCTGTTCTGGAGCACATTTTGTGGAGCCAAAGGTACGTTTGCCTGATTTATTTTTTGGTGATCAACAAGAATTTTTTTCCTTTAAAAATGCTTGTTTGTTGTATTTTCGTTTGAGACCCAGATCCTCTGGTGATGAATCACAGCGCATAGGGTTCATAATGTCACTTTTGCGCAAAGAACCTCAGGGATGGGCTTTTTCTCTCCAACCTAGTGATCCATGCTTTAGATCAGTGGATAGTTTTTTTCTGCTTTGGGTTTGTTGTATGATGATCCTGATCGTGTCTCATCAGCTGAGACTGAATTGAGACGTTTGAGGCAGGGATCAGGTAATGTGGAAAAATATTGTTCTCACTTCCGTCGGTGGTCTGCCCAGGTGGGGTGGAACGATTCAGCTTTGAAAAGTTTGTTTCTTGCGGGGCTAGGTGAAAGGGTTAAGGATTTGCTGATTGCTTATCCCACACCTGGAAACTTGCAGGAGGCAATGCAATTAGCTATACGGGTGGACAGGAGACTGCGTGCAAGGGTTAATGAGAGTAAATCCTCTGCCATGTCAGCTCCAAGTCTTGAGAGGGTCTGTACTGACATTGGAGAGCCGATGGAGATTGGGGCGATGGCACCCCGCTCTCAGGAAAAAGACCGCAGATCTTCTGAAGGTTTGTGCTTTTATTGCGGGAAATCTGACCATTTATTAAGAACTGTGTGCTTCGTATGAACAAAGAAAAAAAAAGGTCAGTTACACCCGTATAGCCTGTTTAAATACTAAGGGGGTATTTCTTTCTGCTACTACTGCTGCTCAGGAAGAATTAATTGAATTTCGGATATTTGTGGATTGTGGTTCTACTCTGAATGTGATTGATGGGGGATTCTTGGAAAAACTTAAATTAAAACCCAAACCTTTGTCATCCCCTATTGCTGTGGTTTCTGTCGATGGCTCCCCCTTGAAGAGTGTTACTCACAAGGTCTGTGAATTTTCCCTCACTATTAATGGTATTCACCAAGAAAATTTGGATTTGGTAGTATTAAATAATTTGCCTTCTCCAGTAGTTTTGGGGTTACCCTGGTTAAAATTGCACAATCCTGTACTGGATTGGTCTACCAATGAAATTAAGTCCTGGAGCCCTAAGTGTTATGACAAGTGTTATAACGGACGTATTGCTGCGGTGGAGAACGGGGAATACGAAATTTCCCGCATCCTAAATTCTAGACGGTATAGAGGGAGTTTGCAGTATCTCGTCGCTTGGAAGGGTTTCGGACCCGAGGATAACTCATGGGTGAGGGCGGATGATGTTTCTGCTTCCAGACTTGTCAGAGCGTTTCACAAGAGGTTTCCTGATAAGCCTGGGCCTAGGGGATCCGGAGGATCCTCATAGAAGAGGGGGTACTGTTAGAACTCTCCAGTTAGGTTTTTTCTATCTTGCTGGTCACATGACCTTTTTTGCCTATTTAATCCTGCTCCGCCCTCCTGGCCTTGCTGGACTTCATTGTAATTTCTACACTTAAGCTAGCCTGGTGCTTAGTTACCTTTCTCAGTCAGTTTAGCTAGGTCTTCGGACCTTTATGTTCTATGTTGTGTGTTTGTCTTTTACTGCTACAATCTCTGCTATGAGGTGTCCAACTTTATCCCAGTCCCTAGTTCTTGTAGGGATCCCTTCCTTGCATCTATAGGTCTTCGTACAGACTAGCCGAGGACTTTAGCAGGTCTGATCGCAGGATCAGGTTCCCCGTTACATCGTAGGGATCTAGCTTAGTTCTATTGTAGGGTCAGATCTCCTTTCTTTCCTTAGCACTTGTAGCAGATCATAACAATCAGTAAGGATGGAGGAGAGACCACAGCCACTGTCTCCAGAGACCACCTGAAGAGGTGTCCCGAGCAGCTGCAAAGTGCTGATGAAGACCAAGATAGCCCCCAACCCGCAGAGGAAAGGGAAGAAATGGTCAGTACAGTGCTCGGAGAATTTCCCCGGTCCTGGACACAAATCAACAACGCTATAGTGGTAAACGTCCTTACCTTCCTCCAGCCAACCCCTCAAGAGCCCGCAGAAGAGCCAGTAGTGTTGGAAGAGCAAGTGGCACCGGAGGCAGAAGAGCACCTACCAGCAGCTCAGGAGAATCAACCCTCTGCTAGTAGTGAACCTGCCATGCCCGTGGTGAGCCAAAGAGTACGCAGAAAGCTGCCCAACCTACCCGTAACATCTGCAAACACCTCTAGTGCAGACTCGAGCACACCCAGTACACAGGGGGTGGAAACAGGGGACACGCATAGAGTATCACCAGACAGCAGGTTACGTAGGTCCACCAGGAGCACTAAAGGTCAAATGCCCGCTCGCTGGAGAATCTAAATGCAAAGTATATATCTACCTGTATATTGCAAATGTTTTATGTTTGTTGCCTGGTTACTAATTATGTTTTTCTAGTTACCCGACAGGGTTCATGGACTAACAGGTTATGGACAGTGAATAACCGGAACTGTACCCTGTACATAGTTGCACCTGGTAAGGTGCCCTCTTTTGAAGACGACCACTGAACACAAAACCCGTGGAGGTGGCTGAAGACGTGGTCCAGCTCCGGATCATCTATGCCCTGTAGCCACGCCAGGGCCTACGTGGAGGGTTTAGGACGGGTCCCTCAAATTGCATCTTAGGTGACATGGACACCTGGTCACGGGAGCGCCGTGATCTCTAAAGACTAAACTTCTTGTACATATGTTGTTGTGTTATTGCTTATCCTCTTATGTTGTATTTTTGCAAAATGTGTTTAGTCCCGGAGTACTAAATTTCACTAGGGGGGAATGTGGCACCCCAGGTCTGGTCGCCACAGTGGCAGCAATGTCATGTCTGAGAGCAGGTGGGAGGTTCCCTGGTTGGGGACAATTAGCATGCAGCACCTCCTGCCTCAGTCCAGGGAGGGGAGAAACCTGCACTTTATAAACTGGATCTGGGGTGGGGTTAGACCAGTGAGAGACAAGCCAGAGACAAGGCAAGGACAGGTCAGCAGCAGGCTGACGAGTCCCTGTAGGCAGAGGAGGAACACGAGGCCAGGAGGGGAACTAGCAGAGTTTGTCCTGGCCAGAGACTTGTAAAGCCGGACACTGGAGTCTGAGGCTGTGAAGGTTATAAGCTCAGCAGCAGAAAACCACCACGCAGGGGACTTCAAGTCCTCTGGCCCAAGGAAGCCCGGAGGCTCAGCCACACGAGAGTGACCACTACTACCCCGGAGGGGTGAGAGGTACGAAAGGCCCGAGTCGCCAGTCATACGGGTGAGAACAACACGGTACACTCAGGGACGTGGGCTACCACCACACTACAGCGGGATAGCCAAGAAAGAGTGAAGTCAGCACGGTAGGCCTACAAACTCCCCCTGACTAGCGGGATTTCCGAGTTGCTCTCAGACTGAGCAGGCCTCCATTGTTAACCTGTATTCCGGACGGGTCCCTTAATACCACCAACAGTAAAGACCCTGACTTGCATGACAGACTCTGTGTGGTTACTGCTGCTCCCGCGCACCATCACCACCAACATCCCTATTCACTGCCCTGAGGCTATACTCCTTCCGTGGGGAGTTGTACTATCCTCGGCTGCGCCCACAACACCAGCCTCAGCGGTTTGCCCTGCAGCGGCGGTTCACTCTGACCGCAATCCACGGGTGGCGTAGTCGGGCATTCAGCATATAGACTGCCATTTAGTTTGACCACCCTGCGCCACGGGACCGGGTCACCGCCACGGTGACTACAACCCCCAGCATCTACAAAAAGGCCCGGTTCCAGGTTCCCCACGCGGCCCAGGGGGCGCGTCACGTACACACGCAGTCACGTGCACACACAGTCATTCACATGCAGATACGCACATGCACTCACATACACACATGCAGACTTGCATGTATACGGGTCGCAGAAATGTGTACACACACAAACATATGCAGATATATACAAAGCACAACAAAAACAAAAAAAACGATCACAGGCCACAATACATATTAATTAAATTAATCTTTATTTGTTAAAAAAAATAACAAGCCTACAACCAGCAGTAACCACATCTCCACGACATTGCTGCACGACCAGCTCTACCCTCACCTACTGTATCCTCGCCCATCCCTTGTAGATTGTGAGCCCTCGCCGGCAGGGTCCTCGCTCCTCCTGTACCAGTCGCTGATTCGTTCTGTTAAGATTATTGTAAGTGTTTTCGCTATCTATACCCCTTTCTCACATGTAAAGCGCCATGGAATAAATGGCGCTATAATAATAAATAATAATAATAAACAGGAAATGGAAGAAAAAGTGCACAGTGCAAATGGCTATGTGAATAAAGGACGTGCAGCCGTGGAGACAAAATTCATGGTAATATCAATATAACAATATATACACATATGTGTTTGTCCCCTCCATATCATGAAATCATAACCATGCCAATACACAATAATGCAGCACATGTATACATATATCTGCATGTCACCACTATCAAAAATATAATGGCATTCCCTAATCTAACCCTACCTCTATGGGCATGGTAATGGGGAATACTATCTTACAATATTAATTACTCATTAGTATAAACAGCACATCAGTGCTTATGTCTTACCGATAGATAGATTAGGGGTAATCCAGAACTGTTCTGGACCCGCGAGTTATAAACTCTGAGATGTGACCTTTCGATACGTTATTTTTACAACCGGTGAAATTTATATCTTTGCAGTAATATGAATGCAAAACCCGATGAATCTTTTATAATCACCCTGTACAGGGGAGAAAAAAAGTATTTAGTCAGCCACCAATTGTGCAAGTTCTCCCACTAAAAAAAGATGAGAGAGGCCTGTAATTGACATTATAGTTAGACCTGAACTATGAGAGACAAAATGAGAAAACAAATCCTGAAAATAACATTGTCTGATTTGGAAAGAAATTTTTTTCAAATTCTGATTTGTAACTTCTTCTTAAAGAGGCTCCTCTGTCCTCCACTCATTACCTGTAGTACTGGCACCTGTTTGAACTTGTTATCAGTATAAAAGACACCTGTCTGCAACCTCAAACAGTCACACTCCAAACTCCACTATAGTGAAGACCAAAGAGCTGTCGAAGGACACCAGAAACAAAATTGTAGCCCTGCACCAGGCTGGGAAGACTAAATCTGCAATAGGCAAGCAGCTTGGTGTGAAGAAATCAACTGAGGGAGCAATAATTAGAAAATGGAAGACTTACAAGACCACTGATAATCTCCCTCGATTTGGGGCTCCACAGAAGACCTCACCCCGTAGGGTCAAAATAATCTCAAGAACGGTGAGCAAAATTCCCAGAACCACACGGGGGGATCTAGTGAATGACCTGCAGAAAGCTGGGACCAACTTTACACAGGCTACCGTCAGTAACACACAATGCCAGCAGGGACTCAGATCCTGCAGTGCCAGACGTGTCACCCTGCTTAAGCCATTACATGTCCAGGCCCGTCTGAAGTTTGCTAGAGAGCATTTAGATGATCCAGAAGAGTACTGGGAGAATGTCATATGGTCAGATGAAACCAAAGTTGAATTGTTTGGTAGAAACACAACTCTGTGTGTTTGGAGGAGAAAGAATGCTGAGTTGCATCCAAAGAACACCATACCTACTGTGAAGCATGGGGGTGGCAACATCATGCTTTGGGGCTGTTTCTCTGCCAAGGGACCAGGACGACTGATCCATGTACATGAAAGAATGAATGGGGCCATGTATCGTGAGATTTTGAGTGCAAACCTTCCATCAGCAAGGGCATTGAAGAAGAAACGTGGCTGGGTCTTTCAGCATGACAATGATCCCAAGCACACCGCCAGGGCAACAAAGGAGTGGCTTCGTAAGAAGCATTTCAAGGTCCTGGAATGGCCTAGCTAGTCTCCAGATCTAAACCCTATAGAAAACCTTTGGAGGGAGTTGAAAGTCCGTGTTGCCAGCGACAGCCCCAAATTATTAGTGCTCTAGAGGAGATCTGCATGGAGGAATGGGCCAACATACCAGCAACAGTGTGTGCCAACCTTGTGAAGACTTACAAAAAATGTTTGACCTCTGTCATTGCCAACAAAGGATATATACAGTGGGTACGGAAAGTATTCAGACCCCTTTAAATTTTTCACTCTTTGTTTCATTGCAGCCATTTGGTAAATTCTAAAAAGTTTATTTTTTTCTCAAGTACACTCTGCACCCCATCCTGACTGAAAAAAAACAGAAATGTAGAAATTTTTGCAAATTTATTAAACAAGAAAAACTGAAATATCACATGGTCATAAATAAGTATTCAGACCCTTTGCTCAGTATTGAGTAGAAGCACCCTTTTGAGCTAGTACAGCCATGCGTCTTCTTGTGAATGATGCAACACGTTTTTCACACCTGGATTTGGGGATCCTCTGCCATTCTTCCTTGCAGATCCTCTCCAGTTCCGTCAGGTTGGATGGTGAAGGTTGGTGGACAGCCATTTCCAGGTCTCTCCAGATATGCTCAGTTGGGTTTAGGTCAGGGCTCTGGCTGGGGCAGTCAACAATGGTGAAAGAGTTGTTCTGAAGCCACTCCTTTGTTATTTTAGCTGTGTGCTTAGGGTCATTGTCTTGTTAGAAGGTGAACCTTTGGCCTAGCCTGAGGTCCAGAGCACTCTGGAAGAGGTTTTCATCCAGGATATCTCTGTACTTGGCCGCATTCATGTTTCCTTCAATTGCAACTGTGGCGTCCCTGCGGGTCTAGTTGCCACAGAGGTACTGCATCTCACCCAGAGGTGTGGTACCTCACTCTCAGGTAAGGACGGAGTACTACCCGGGACCCACACACCCACATCTAATACACTCCACTTCAGTAGGGAAGGGCGAGATTGCTCCTAAGGGAGAGTACAGTCCCTGGTCCCTAGCTGGAGGGTGGAACTAGGTAGAGGAGGTGGATGGAGGAAGAAGTTCAGTGGAGCACAGACAAAAAGAGTATAAAAGACAGAGAGAAACATTTAGAAAGAGTTCAAGCTCAGGCTCAGAGGAGAGACAGTTGGGAGTGGGAGCTCAGGAGAAGCTCCGCTCAGGAGAGCAAGGAAGGAGAGAGAGGAGTCGGGCCTAGTGAGAGAGGCCCAGGAGGAGAGTGAGAGAAGACGGGAGCAGAGGGAAAGGCTCCAGAGACAGAAGGGATCCCAGGGGCACGGTGAGTGCAGGAAGCCACCCGTGCGTCCGAATTCATACTTACGTGGAGGGATCAGGCCGCAGAAGGGGACCGGCCCCAAACTAGTGGAGAACAACCAGGCTCAGCTAGCCAACCGGAGGCTGCAGCATTTTCAACGTGTTGCAGCCAAAACCCACAATTACATTGCTGAAAAGTTGGCCACATAGGACCCAGGGGACTGCAAGTCGCCCGACAAGGCCCAAGGCCACTGGCTTGGGACACTGATTGTGAAGCGCAGGGCAGGAGGGTGAGCGCCAGCACAGTGAGACGACCAGGAAAGGTACATAGAACGGGGTCCCGTCCAAGTGCTCCTGAAATACCTGATGGTTTTCTGGATCACTACCCCGGAGGACACAGGATGACGTGGGCAGTTGCACACCGGTGATTGTAACCTGAGGAACTTAACAACTGTGAGTAAAACCTGAAGACTGCACCCCACTGTGTCCTTGAATTATTGCTGCGCCATCACCTGCATTACACCGCAACAACAACATCTACCACCACAATTCATAATCTACTGCCCTGGAGCTAAGCTCTGCCTGTTGAGAGCTGAACCAACACTGCTGCGTCACCATCAGCTCCAGAGGATCTGCACCGCAGCAGTGGCCCCAAATAGCCGCATACCACAGGTGGCGTCACAAACATTATCTCTATAAAAACTTTATTCCCCTTTTAATTTTATTTAATCATTTGACCGCCCGGGGCCACAGACCGGGTCACTGCCACCGTGACATCCCCAGCACCTACCGGCCCGGCTACCGAGTACCCCACGGCCCCAGGGGGTGAATCCCAACCTGTCGTCCTGTCCCTGCAGCTGAAAAGCACCCCCATAGCATGATGCTGCCACCACCATGTTTCACTGTTGGGATTGTATTGGGCAGGTAATGAGCAGTGCCTGGTTTTCTCCACACATACCGCTTAGAATTATCACAAAAAAGTTCTATCTTCGTCTCATCAGACCAGAGAATCTTATTTCTCATAGTCTGGGAGTCCTTCATATGTTTTTGAGCAAATTCTATATTTCATATATCTTGCACTGAGGAGAGGCTTCCATCGGGCCACTCTGCCATAAAGGCCCGACTGGTGGAGGGCTGCAGTGATAGTTGACTTTGTAGAACTTTCTCCCATCTCCCTACTGCATCTCTGGAGCTCAGCCACAGTGATCTTGGGGTTCTTCTTCACCTCTCTCACCAAGGCTCTTCTCCCACGATTGCTCAGTTTGGCTGGAAGGCCAGGTCTAGGAAGATTTCTGGTGGTCCCAAACTTCTTCAATTTAAGGATTAAGGAGGCCACTGTGCTCTTAAGAAACCTTGAGTAATGCAGAAATTCTTTTGTAACCTTGGCCAGATGTGTGCCTTGCCACAATTCTGTCTCTGAGCTCCTTGGGCAGTTCCTTTGTGCTCATGATTCTCATTTGGTCTGACATGCACTGTGAGCTGTGAGGCCTTTCCAAATCAAGTCCTATCAGTTTAGATTAATTAAACACAATTAAACACAGCTGGACTCCAATGAAGGAGTAGAATCATCTCATGGAGAATCACAAGGAAATGGACAGCATGAGACTTAAATATGAGTGTCTGAGCAAAGGGTCTGAATACTTATGACCATGTGACATTTCAGTTTTTCTTTTTTAATAAATTTGCAAAAAGTTCTATATTTCTGTTTTTTTTCAGTTAAGATGGGGTGCAGAGTGTACTTTAATGAGAAAAAATATGAAGTTTTTTAATTTACCAAGTGGCTGCAGTGAAACAAAGAGTAAAAAATGTAAAGGGGTCTGAATACTTTCCGTATCCAATGTAACAAAGTATTGAGATGAACTTTTGTAACTGACCAAATACTTATTTTCCATCAAAATTTGAAAAAAATTTCTTTCCAAATCAGACAATGTGATTTTCAGGATTTGTTTTCTCATTTTGTCTCTCATAGTTGAGGTTTACCTATGATGTCAATTACAGGCCTCTCTCGTCTTTTTAAGTGGGAGAACTTGCTCAATTGGTGGCTGAATAAATACTTTTTTCCCCACTGTATGTATAGCGCAATCCTTAGTTACATAGTTTCCTCTTTTATTATGTATAACGCCCTCCCTTATTACGTACCATCCTCTCTAGTTATATATGGTGCTGTCTCTTATTATATAGTTTCCTCTGCTGTTATGTACAGTGCTGTCCCTTCCATAGTGTATTCTTGTTATTTTTGTCAGTCACAGCGCCCTCTTTAACTACATAGTCCTCTCTTGTTAGATATAAAATGACTGCTGATGGAGCAGCCGGTGACCAGAAGATCAGCCCATCAGCTCCTCCATCAGAAAAGAAGCTTTCCCATACTGCATCAGCCATCACTGCATTATATATCTAACAAGAGAGGACACTATGTAATAAAGTACAGGGCACTATTGTGACAATACAGCGTAAAATCTTAATTATGCCAGACATATTTCTGATGGCAAGAGCAGCACTCCTTTATTTTTATGCTGACTCTTTAATCTCTGTTCTTCTTTAGTTGAACACAGACTACTATTTGTATAACTCTGAATGTTATCTGCTCTTTGATTCTGAAACAATGATGTATATTTACAAGAGCCCCTGTGATACCAACTATGTAAATAGATTATCTCAAACAATGATAGGTGAGCCCTGCACCTTTGATATGCACACTTAGCTTTGGGGGAGGAGGGTGAGAGCAGTTCTCGCCCTGTCTCCGGCCTGCTCTCGCTCTGGCCTGCCCTCGCCCTGGCTCCGGCATTCTCTCGCTCTGGCTTCGGCCTGCCGTCGCCTTGGATCCGGCCTGCTCTCGCTCTGGCTCCGGCCAGCCCTCGCCTTTGCTCCGACCTGCTCTCGCTCTGGCCTGCCTTTGCCTTGGCTCCGGCCTGCTCTCACTCTGGCCTGCCTTCACCTTGGCTCCGACCTGCTCTCGCTTTGGCTCTGGCCTGCTCTCGCTCTGGCCTGCTCTCGCTCTGGCCTGCCCTTGCCTTGGCTCCAGCCTGCTCTCGCCCTAGCCAGCTGTTGCTCTGGCCTACCCTGGTTCTGCCTCTGGCCTGCCCTCGCCTTGGCTACGGCCTGCTCTCGCCTTAGCTCCGGCCTGCTCTCGCCCTAGCTCCGTACTGCCCTCGCCCTGGCTCCGCTATGCCACAGCTCAGGCTCCGGCTTGCCCTCGCTTTAGCTCCGTCCTGCTCTCGCCCTGGCTCCGAACTGCTCTCGCTCTGGCCTGCCCTCGCCCTGGCTCCGGCCTACTCTCGCTCTGGCTCTGGCCTGCTCTCGCCCTGGTTCCGGCCTCCCCTTACCTTGGCTCCTGCCTGCTCTCGCTCTGGCATGCCCTAGCCTCGGCTCTAAACTACTCTCGCTCTGGCTCTGGCCTGCCCTCGCCTTGGCTCCGGCCTCCTCTTGCTCTGACCCTGGCCTGCCCTCGCCCTGGCTCCGGCCTGCTCTGGCTCTGTCCTGCCCTCGCCTTGGCTCCGGCCTGCTCTTGCTCTGGCCTGCCCTCGCTTTGGCTCTAGCCTACTCTCGCTCTGGCTCTGGCCTGCCCGCGTCCTGGCTCCGGCCTGCTCTCGCTCTGGCATGCCCTCGCCTTTGCTCCGGCCTCCACTCGCTCTGACTCTGGCCTGCCCTCGCCTTGGCTCTGGCCTGCTCCCGCCCAGGCCTCGGCCTGCCCTCGTCCTTGCTCCGGCCTGTTCTCGCTCTGGCCTGCCCTCGCTTAGGCTCCGGCTTGCTCTCGCCTTGGCTCCGGCCTGCTCTCGCTGTAGCTCCGGACTGCCCTCGCCCAGGCTCCGACCAGCTCTCGTTCTCGCTCTTGCCTGCCCTTGAACATAAATCCATTCATTTACTGCTTCAGAGAATATAGTGAAGAATAAAAAGAGAAACTACACTGGAAAGTAGCATTTGATTTCATTAAACTGTACAATAATATAGCTATGGTTTACAGAACATAAAAACCCATTCAATTTAGATGGAGGAGGCATCATTATGACCTGGGCAGTGTACAGAACACCAGTGACATCACATGGGCGACATTCTGAAGGTTCTAATACAACATTCCATATCTTACAGGCATAAAGGAAGGTCACGGATGTGCCGAGCTCGACAGTTATTTCTACTATGAAGTTCATTATTTGATGCAGGCATCCTCGCCTTGGCTCCGGCCTGCTCTCGCTCTAGCCTGCCCTGGCTCTGCTTCTGGCCTGCCCTCGCCTTGGCTCCGGCCTGCTCTCGCCTTGGCTCCGGCCTGCTCTCGCTGTAGCTCCGGACTGCCCTTGCCCTGGCTCCGGCTTGCCATCGCTCTGGCACTGGCGTGCCCTCGCCTTGGCTCCGGCCTGCTCTCGCTCTGACTCTGGCCTGCCCTCGCCCTGGCTCCGGCCTGCTCTGGATCTGCCTCTGGCCTGCCCTCGCCTTGGCTCCGGCCTGCTCTCTCTCTGGCTCTGTCCTGCCCTCGTAATGGCTCCGGCCTGCTCTCCCTCTGGTCCGCCCAAGCCTTGGCTTCGGCCTGCTCTCAATCTGGCTCCGGCTTGCTCTCTCTCTGGCTCTGGCTTGCCCTCGCCCTGGCTCCGGCCTGCTTTCGCTATGGCTCTGGCCTGCTCTAGCTCTGTCTCTGGCCTTGGCTCTGGCCTGCCCTCGCCGAGGCTCCGGCCTACTCTCACTCTGGCTCCGGCCTGCCCTCGCCCTGGCTCTGGCCTGCCCTCGCTCTGGCTCCGGCCTGCTCTCGCTCTGGCTCCGGCCTGCTCTCGCCCTGGTTCCGGGCTGCCTTTGCCTTGGCTCCGGCCTTCTCTCGCTCTGGGCTTTGGCCTGCCCTTGCCTTGGCTCTGGACTACTCTCGCTCTGGCCAGCTCTTGCTATGGCTCTGGCCTGCTCTCGCTCTGGAACTGACCTGCTCTCGTTCTGGCTCTGGCCTGCCTCAACTTGGCTCTGGCCTGCTCTTGCTCTGGCTCTGGCCTGCCGTCGCCTTGGCTCCGGACTGCGCTCGCTCTGGCACTGGCCTGCTCTCGTTATGGCTCTGGCCTGCCCTCACCTTAGCTCCGGCCTGCTGTCGCCTTGGCTCCGGCCTGCTCTCGCTCTGGCTCTGGCCTGCCCTGGCTCTGCTCAAGCCTGCCCTCATCTTGGCTCCGGCCTGCTCTCGCCTTGGCACCGGTCTGCCCTCGTCCTGGCTCCTGCCTGCTCTCGCTCTAGCCTGCTCTCGCTCTGGTTCTTGCCTGCCCTTGCCTCAGCTCCGGCCTGCTCTCGCTCTGGCCTGCCGTTTCCTTGGCTCCGGACTTCTCTCGCTCTGGCTCGCGCCTGCCCTAGCCTTGGCTCTGGCCTACTCTCGCTCTGGCCTGCTCTGGCTGTGGCTCTGGCATGCTCTCGCTGTGGCTCTGGCCTGCCCTTTCCTTGGTTCTGGCCTGCTCTCGCTCGGACTCTGGTCTGACCTTGCCTTGGCTCCGGCCTGCAATCGCCCTGGCTCCGGCCTGCTCTAGCTCTGGCTTCGGCCTGACCTCGCCCTGGCTCCGGCCTGCCCTTGCTCTGGCTCCGGCCTGCCCTCGCCTTGGCTCCGGCCTGCTCTCGCCCTGGCTCCGGCCTGCTCTTGTTCTCGCTCTGGCATGCCCTCGCCTTGGCTCCGGCCTCCTCTCGCTCTGACCCTGGCCTGCCCTCGCCCTGGCTCCGGCCTGCTCTGGCTCTGTCCTGCCCTCGCCTTGGCTCCGGCCTGCTCTCGCCCAGGCTCCGGCCTGCCCTCGTCCTGGCTCCAGCCTGCTCTTGTTCTGGCTTGCCCTCGCTTTGGCTCTAGCCTACTCACGCTCTGGCTCTGGCCTGCCCTCGTCCTGGCTCCGGCCTGCTCTCGCTCTGGCATGCCCTCGCCTTTGCTCTGGCCTCCTCTCGCTCTGACTCTGACCTGCCCTCGCCCTGGCTCCAGCCTGCTCTGGCTCTGTCCTGCCCTCGCCTTGGCTCCGGCCTGCTCTCGCCCAGGCTCCGGCCTGCCCTCGTCCTGGCTCCAGCATGCTCTTGCTCTGGCTTGCCCTCGCTTTGGCTCTAGCCTACTCACGCTCTGGCCTGCCCTCGTCCTGGCTCCGGCCTGCTCTCGCTCTGGCATGCCCTCGCCTTTGCTCTGGCCTCCTCTCGCTCTGACTCTGACCTGCCCTCGCCCTGGCTCTGTCCTGCCCTCGCCTTGGCTCCGGCCTGCTCTCGCCCAGGCCTCGGCCTGCCCTCGTCCTGGCTCCGGCTTGCTCTCGCTCTGGCCTGCCCTCGCTTAGGCTCCGGCTTGCTCTCGCTGTAGCTCCGGACTGCCCTCGCCCTGGCTCCGACCAGCTCTCGCTCTCGCTCTTGCCTGCCCTCGCTCTGGCCTGCCCTGACTCTGCTTCTGACCTGCCCTCGCCTTGGCTCCGGCCTGCTCTCGCCTTGGCTCCGGCCTGCTCTCGCTGTAGCTCCGGAATGCCCTTGCCTTGGCTCCGGCCTGCCATCACTCTGGCACTGGCGTGCCCTCGCCTTGGCTCCGGCCTGCTCTCGCCCTGGCTCCGGCCTGCTCTCGCTCTGACTCTGGCCTGCCCTCGCCCTGGCTCCGGCCAGCTCTGGATCTGGCTCTGGCCTGCCCTCGCCTTGGCTCCGGCCTGCTCTCGCTCTGGCCTGCCCTCGCCTAGGCTCCGGCCTGCTCTCGCCTTGGCTCCGGCCTGCTCTGGCTTCGGCCTGCCCTCGCTGTGGCCCCGGCCTGCCTTGGCTCTGGCTCCGACCAGCCCTCGCCTGGCCTCCGGCCTGCTCTCGCCCTCGCTTCGGCCTGCTCTTGCTCTGGCCTTCCCTCGCCCTGGCTCCGGCCTGCTCTTGCTCTGGCCTGCCCTAGTCTTGACTCCAGCATGCTCTCGCCTTGGTTCTGGCCTGCTCTCGCCCTGGCTCCGGCCAACCATTGCTCTGGCTCCGGCCTGCCCTCGCCTTGGCTCTGGTTCTGGCCTGCCTTCACCTTGGCTCCGGCATCCCCTCGCTCTGGCTCAAGCCTGCTCTAGCTCTGGCTCTGGCCTGCCCTTGCCTTGGCTCCAGACAGCTCTCGCTCTGGCTTGCTCTCGCTCTGGCCTGCCCTCGTCTTGGATCCGGCCTGCTCTCGCTCCTGCCTGCCCTCGCCTTGGCTCCGACCTGCTCTCGCTCTGGTCTGCCCTCGCCTTGGCTCTGGCCTGCTCTCGCTCTACTTCTGGCCTGCCCTTGCCTTGGTTCCAGCCTGCTCTCGCCTTGGTTCTGGCCTGCTCTCGCCCTGGCTCCGGCCAACCATTGCTCTGGCTCCAGCCTGCCCTCGCCTTGGCTCCGGCCTGCTCTCACCCTAGCTCCGGCCTGCTCTCGCTCTGGCCTGCCCTTGCCCTGGCTCCGGCCTGCCCTCGCCTTGGCTCCGGCCTGCTCTCGCCCTGGCTCCAGCCTCCGCTCGCCCTGGCTCCGGCCTACTCTCTCTCTGGCTCTGGCCTGCCCTGGCTCCGGCCTGTTATCGCCCTGGATCCAGCCTGACCTTGCTTTGGATCATGCCTGCGCTCGATCTGGCCTGACGTCAACTTGGCTCCGGCCTGCTCTCACTCTGGCTCCGGCCTGCCCTCGCTCTGGCTCCGGCCTGCCCTCGCCTTGGCTCCGGCCTGCTCTCGCCCTGGCTCCAGCCTGAGCTCACCCTGGCTCTGGCCTACTCTCTCACTGGCCTGCCCTCGCCCTTGCTCCGGTCTGCCCTCGCTCTGGCTCTGGCCTGCCCTCACCTTGACTCCGGTCTGCTCTCGCCCGGGCTCCGGACTGCTCTCGCCCTGGTTCCGGCCTGCCCTTGTCTTGGCTCATGCCTGCTCTCGCTCTGGCCTGCCCTCGCCTTGGCTCCGGCCTGCTCTCGCTCTGGATCCAGCCTGCCCTCGCTCTGGCTCCGGCCTGCCCTCGCCTTGGATCCGGCCTGCTCTCGCTCTGGCCTGCCCTCGCCCTGGCTTTGGCCTGCCCTCGCTCTGCCTCTGGCCTGCCCTCGCCCTGGCTCTGGCCTGCCCTCGCTCTGCCTCTGGCCTGCCCTCGCCTTAGTTCCGGCCTCCTCTCGACCTAGCTCCAGCCTGCTCTCGCTCTGGCCTGCCCTTGTCTTGGCTACTGCCTGCTCTCGACCTGGCTCCGGCCTGCTCTCGCTCTGGCCTACCCTCGCTCTCGACCTGGCTCCGGCCTGCCCTCGCCCTGGCTCCGGCTTGCTCTCGCCCTGGCTCCGGCCTGCTCTCGCTCTGACTCTGGCCTGCCCTCGCCCTGGCTCCGGCCTGCTCTGGATCTGGCTCTGGCATGCCCTCGCCTTGGCTCCGGCCTGCTCTCGCCTTGGCTCCGGCCTGCTCTTGCTCTGGCTTCGGCCTGCCCTCACTGTGGCTCTGGCCTGCCCTTGCTCTGGCTCCGACCAGCCCTCGCCTTGCCTCCGGCCTGCTCTCGCCC
Source organism: Phyllobates terribilis (assembly GCF_046119375.1). Lineage (NCBI taxonomy): Eukaryota > Metazoa > Chordata > Amphibia > Anura > Dendrobatidae > Phyllobates > Phyllobates terribilis. The sequence goes on along the minus strand of NW_027362768.1, from coordinate 157,691,063 downwards.
TGGCTCCGGCCTGCTCTTGCTCTGGCTCTGGCCTTCCCTCAGCCTGGTTCCGGCCTGCTCTTGCTCTGGCCTGCCCTCGTCTTGACTCCAGCTTGCTCTCGCTCTGGTTCTGGCCTGCCTTCACCCTGGCTCTAGCATCCCCTTGCTCTGGCTCAAGCCTGCACTAGCACTGGCTCTGGCCTGCCCTTGCCTTGGCTACAGACTGCTCTCGCTCTGGCTTGCTCTGCTCTGGCCTGCCCTCGCCTTGGCTCCGGCCTGATCTCGCTCTTGCCTGCCCTCGCCTTGGCTCCGACCTGCTCTCGCTCTGGTCTGCCCTCGCCTTGGCTCTGGCCTGCTCTCGCTCTACTTCTGGCCTGCCCTCGCCTTGGCTCCGGCCTGCTCTCGCCTTGGTTCCGGCCTGCTCTCGCCTTGGCTCCGGCCAACCATCGCTCTGGCTCCGGCCTGCCCTCGCCTTTGCTCCGGCCTGCTCTCACCCTGGCTCCGGCCTGCTCTCACTCTGGCCTGCCCTCGCCATGGCTCCGGCCTGCTCTCTCTCTGGCTCTGGCCTGCCCTCGCCTTGGCTCCGGCCTGCTCTCACTCTGGCTCCGGCCTGCCCTCGCTCTGGCTCCGGCCTGCCCTCGCCTTGGCTCCGGCCTGCTCTCGCCCTGGCTACAGCCTGCGCTCGCCCTGGCTCCGGCCTACTCTCTCTCTGGCTCTGGCCTGCCCTCGCCCTGGCTCCGGCCTGCCCTCGCCTTGGCTCCGGCCTGCTCTCGCTCTGGCCTGCCCTCGCCCTGGCTCCGGCCTGCTCTCTCTCTGGCTCTGGCCTGCCCTCGCCTTGGCTCCAACCTGCTCTCACTCTGGCTCCGGCCTGCCCTCGCTCTGGCTCCGGCCTGCCCTCGCCTTGGCTCCGGCCTGCTCTCGCCCTGGCTCCAGCCTGCGCTCGCCCTGGCTCCAGCCTACTCTCTCTCTGGCCTGCCCTCGCCCTGGCTCCGGTCTGCCCTCGCTCTGGCTCTGGCCTGCCGTCGCCTTAGCTCCGGCCTGCTCTCGCCCTTTTTCCGGACTGCTCTCGCCCTGGTTCTGGCCTGCCCTTGCCTTGGCTCATGCCTGCTCTCGCTCTGGCCTGCCCTGGCCTTGGCTCCGGCCTGCTCTCGCTCTGGATCCAGCCTGCTCTCGCTCTGGATCCAGCCTGCCCTCGCCTTGGCTCCGGCCTGCCCTCGCCTTGGCTCCGGCCTGCTCTCGCTCTGGCCTGCCCTCGCCCTGGCTCTGGCCTGCCCTCGTCTTGACTCCAGCTTGCTCTCGCTCTGGTTCTGGCCTGCCTTCACCCTGGCTCTAGCATCCCCTCGCTCTGGCTCAAGCCTGCACTAGCACTGGCTCTGGCCTGCCCTTGCCTTGGCTCCGACCTGCTCTCGCTCTGGTCTGCCCTCGCCTTGGCTCTGGCCTGCTCTCGCTCTACTTCTGGCCTGCCCTCGCCTTGGCTCCGGCCTGCTCTCGCCTTGGTTCCGGCCTGCTCTCGCCTTGGCTCCGGCCAACCATCGCTCTGGCTCCGGCCTGCTCTCGCCTTTGCTCCGGCCTGCTCTCACCCTGGCTCCGGCCTGCTCTCGCTCTGGCCTGCCCTCGCCCTGGCTCCGGCCTGCTCTCTCTCTGGCTCTGGCCTGCCCTCGCCTTGGCTCCGGCCTGCTCTCACTCTGGCTCCGGCCTGCCCTCGCTCCGGCCTGCCCTCGCCTTGGCTCCGGCCTGCTCTCGCCCTGGCTCCGGCCTGCCCTCGCCTTGGCTCCGGCCTGCTCTCGCCCTGGCTCCGGCCTGCGCTCGCCCTGGCTCCGGCCTATTCTCTCTCTGGCTCTGGCCTGCCCTCGCCCTGGCTCCGGTCTGCCCTCGCTCTGGCTCTGGCCTGCCGTCGCCTTGGCTCCGGCCTGCTCTTGCCCTTTTTCCGGACTGCTCTCGCCCTGGTTCTGGCCTGCCCTTGCCTTGGCTCATGCCTGCTCTCGCTCTGGCCTGCCCTCGCCTTGGCTCCGGCCTGCTCTCGCTCTGGATCCAGCCTGCCCTCGCCTTGGCTCCGGCCTGCTCTCGCTCTGGCCTGCCCTCGCCCTGGCTCTGGCCTGCCCTCGCTCTGCCTCTGGCCTGCCCTCGCCTTAGTTCCGGCCTCCTCTCGCCCTGGCTCCAGCCTGCTCTCGCTCTGGCCTGCCCTTGTCTTGGCTACTGCCTGCTCTCGACCTGGCTTTTGCTTGCTCTCGCTCTGGCTTTGGCCTGTCCTCTCCTTGGCTCCAGCCTGCCCTCGCCCTGGCTCTGGCCTGCCCTCGTCTTGACTCCAGCTTGCTTTCGCTCTGGCCTGCCCTCGCCCTGGCTCCGGCCTGCTCTCTCTCTGGCCTGCCCTCGCCTTGGCTCCAGCCTGCTCTCACTCTGGCTCCGGCCTGCCCTCGCTCTGGCTCCGGCCTGCCCTCGCCTTGGCTCCGGCCTGCTCTCGCCCTGGCTCCAGCCTGCGCTCGCCCTGGCTCCGGCCTACTCTCTCTCTGGCCTGCCCTCGCCCTGGCTCCGGTCTGCCCTCGCTCTGGCTCTGGCCTGCCGTCGCCTTGGCTCCGGCCTGCTCTCGCCCTTTTTCCGGACTGCTCTTGCCCTGGTTCTGGCCTGCCCTTGCCTTGGCTCATGCCTGCTCTCGCTCTGGCCTGCCCTCGCCTTGGCTCCGGCCTGCTCTCGCTCTGGATCCAGCCTGCTCTCGCTCTGGATCCAGCCTGCCCTCGCTCTGGCTCCGGCCTGCCCTCGCCTTGGCTCCGGCCTGCCCTCGTCTTGACTCCAGCTTGCTCTCGCTCTGGTTCTGGCCTGCCTTCACCCTGGCTCTAGCATCCCCTCGCTCTGGCTCAAGCCTGCACTAGCACTGGCTCTGGCCTGCCCTTGCCTTGGCTCCAGACTGCTCTCGCTCTGGCTCTGGCTTGCTCTCGCTCTGGCCTGCCCTCGCCTTGGCTCCGGCCTGCTCTCGCTCTTGCCTGCCCTCGCCTTGGCTCCGACCTGCTCTCGCTCTGGTCTGCCCTCACCTTGGCTCTGGCCTGCTCTCGCTCTACTTCTGGCCTGCCCTCGCCTTGGCTCCGGCCTGCTCTCGCCTTGGTTCCGGCCTGCTCTCGCCTTGGCTCCGGCCAACCATCGCTCTGGCTCCGGCCTGCTCTCGCCTTTGCTCCGGCCTGCTCTCACCCTGGCTCCGGCCTGCTCTCGCTCTGGCCTGCCCTCGCCCTGGCTCCGGCCTGCTCTCTCTCTGGCTCTGGCCTGCCCTCGCCTTGGCTCCGGCCTGCTCTCACTCTGGCTCCGGCCTCCCCTCGCTCCGGCCTGCCCTCGCCTTGGCTCCGGCCTGCTCTCGCCCTGGCTCCGGCCTGCCCTCGCCTTGGCTCCGGCCTCCTCTCGCCCTGGCTCCGGCCTGCGCTCGCCCTGGCTCCGGCCTATTCTCTCTCTGGCTCTGGCCTGCCCTCGCCCTGGCTCCGGTCTGCCCTCGCCTTGGCTCCGGCCTGCTCTTGCCCTTTTTCCGGACTGATCTCGCCCTGGTTCTGGCCTGCCCTTGCCTTGGCTCATGCCTGCTCTCGCTCTGGCCTGCCCTCGCCTTGGCTCCGGCCTGCTCTCGCTCTGGATCCAGCCTGCCCTCGCCCTGGCTCCAGCCTGCTCTCGCTCTGGCCTGCCCTTGTCTTGGCTACTGCCTGCTCTCGACCTGGCTTTTGCTTGCTCTCGCTCTGGCTTTGGCCTGTCCTCTCCTTGGCTCCAGCCTGCTCTTGCACTGGCTCCAGCCTGCCTTCGTCCTGGCTCCGGCCTGCTCTCGCACTAGCTCCGGCCTGCTCACGCCTTGGTTCCGGCCTGCTATATCTCTGGCTCCGGCCTACCCTCGCCTTGGCTCCTGCCTGTTCTCGCCCTGGATCCAGCTTGCATTCGCCTTGGCTCCGGCCTGCTCTCGCTCTGGTTCCAGCCTGCCCTTGCTTTGGATCATGCCTGCTCTCGATCTGGCCTGACATCAACTTGGCTCCGGCTTGCTCTCGCTCTGGCTTCGGCCTGCCCTCGCTCTGGCTAAGTCCTGCTCTCGCCTTGGCTCCGGCCTGCTCTCTCTCTGGCTCCAGCCTGCCCTCTCCCTGGCTCCAGCCTACTGTCGCTCTGGCTCTGGCCTGTCCTCGCCCTGGCTCTGGCCTGCCCTCGCCTTGGATCCAGCCTGCTCTCGCCCTGGCTCCGGCCTGCTCTCGCTCTGGCCTGCCCTTGCCTTGCCTCCCGCCTGCTCTCGCCCTGGCTCCGGCTTGCTCTCGCTCTGGCCTGCCCTCGCCTTGGCTCCGGCCTTCTCTCGCTATGGCTCCGGCCTGCCCTCGCACGGGCTCCGGCCTGCTTTCGCCCTGGATCTGGCCTACTCTCGCTCTGGCTCCGGCATGTTCTCGCTCTGTATCCGGCCTCCTCTCGCCTTGGCTCCGGCCTGCTCTCGCCTTGGCTCCGACATGCTCTCGCCCTGGCTCTGGCCTGCTCTCGCCCTGGTTCTGGCCTGCCCTTGCCTTGGCTCTGGCCAACTCTTGCTTTGGCTCCGGCCTGCCCTTCCCCTGGCTCTGGCCTGCTCTCGTTCTGGCTCCGGCCTGCCCTCGCCTTGGCTCCAGCCTGCCCTCGCCATGGCTCCGCCCGTTCTCGCTTCGGCCTGCTTTCGCCCAGGCTCCAGCCTGCTCTCACTCTGGCCTGCTCTCGCTCTGGCTCCGGCCTGCCATCGATCTGGCTCCGGCCTGCCCTTGCACTGGCTCCGGCCTGCCCTCGCCCTGGCTCCGGCCTGCTCTCGCTCTGGATCCGGCCTGCTCTCGCCTTGGCTCCGGATGGTTCTCGCCTTGGCTCCGGCCTGCTCTCGACCTGGCCCCGGCCTGCTCTCGCCCAGGTTCATGCCTACCCTTGCCTTGGCCTCGTCCTTCTCTCGCTCTGTCTGGCTCTGGCCTGCCCTCGCCTTGGCTCTGGCCTACACTCGCTCTGGCTCCGGCCTGCCCTTACTCTGGCTCCGGCCTGCCCTCGCTCTGACTCCGGCCTACCCTTGCATTGGCTCCGGCCTGCTCTCGGCCTGGCTCCGACCTGCTCTCGCTCTGGCGTGCCCATGCCTTGGCTCCGGCCTGCTCTTCCTCTGGCTCTTGCCTGCCATCGTCTTGACTCTAGCCTGATCTCGCTCTTGTTCTGGCCTGCCTTCGCCATGGCTCCAGCCTGCTCTCGCTCTGGCTCAGGCCTGCACTCGCTCTGGCTCAGGCCTGCCCTAGCTCTGGCTCCAGACAGCTCTCGCTCTGGCTCTGGCCTGCCCTTTCCTTGGCTCCAGCCTTCTCTGACTCTGGCTCTGGCCTGTCGTTGCCGTGGCTCCGGCCTGCTCTCGCTGTGGCTCTGGCCTGTCTTCTTCTTGGCTCCGGCCTGCTCTCACCCTGGCTCCGGCCTGCCCTCGTCCTGGCTCCGGCCTGCTCTCGCTCTGGCTCTGGCCTGCCCTCGCCTTGGCTCCGGCCTGCTCTCGCCCTGGCTCCGGCCTGCTCTCGCTTTAGCTCCGGACTGCGCTCGCCCTGGCTCCGGCCTGCTCTCGCTCTTGCTCCGACCTGCTCTCGCCCTGGCCTGCCCTCGCCCAGGCTCCAGCCTGCCCTTGCCTTGGCTCCGGCCTACTCTCGCTCTGGCGATGGCCTCACCCTGGCTCCGGCCTGCCCTCGCTTGGCTCCGGCCTGCTCTCGCTCTAGCTCCGGACTGGCCTCGCCTTGGGTCCGGCTTGCCATCGCTCTGGCTCTTGCCTGCTCTCGCCCTGGTTCCGGCCTGCCCTTGTCTTGGCTCCGGCCTTCTTTCGCTCTGCCTCTGGCCTGCCATTGCCATGGCTCTGGCCAACCCTCGCTCTGGCTCCGGCCTGCTCTCACCCTGGCTCCGGCCTGCGCTCGTCCTGGCTCCGGCCTGCTCTCGCTCTGGCTCTGGCCTGCTCTCGCCCTAGCTCCGGCCTGCTCTCGCTCTAGCTACGGACTGCGCTCGCCCTGGCTCCAGCTTGCCATCGCTCTGGCTCCGTTCTGCCCTCGCCTTGGCTCCGGCCTGCTCTCGCCCTGGCTCCGACCTGCTCTCGCCCTGGCCTGCCCTCGCCTTGGCTCCGGCCTACTCTCGCTCTGGCTCAGGACTGCTCTCGCCCTGGCTCTGGCCTCGCCCTGGCTCCGGCCTGACCTCGCTCTAGCTCCGGACTGGCCTCGCACTGGGTCCGGCTTGCCATCGCTCTGGCTCTTGCCTGCTCTCGCCCTGGTTCCGCCCTGCCCCTTGTCTTGGCTCCGGCCTTCTCTCGCTCTGGTTCTGGCCTGCCCTTGCCTTGGCTCTGGCCAACTCTCGCTCTGGCTCCGGCCTTCCCTTGCAATGGCTCTGGCCTGCTCTCGCCCTGGCTCTGGCCTGCTCTCGCTCAGGCTCTGGCCTGCTCTCACTCTGGCTCTGGCCTGCCCTTGCCTTTGCTCCGGCTTACTCTCGCTCTGGCTCTGGCCTGCCCTCGCCTTGGATCCGGACTGCTCTCGATTTGGCTCTGGCCTGCCCTCGATTGGCTCCGGCCTGCTCTCTCTCTGGATCTGGCCTACCCTCGCTCTGGCTCTGGCCTGCCCTCGCTCTGGCTCTGGCCTGCCCACGCCTTGGCTCCGGCCTGCTCTCACTCTGGCTCTGGCCTGCCCTCGACCTGGCTCTGGGCTGCTCTCGCTCTGGCCTGTCCTCGCCCTGGCTCCGGCCTGCTCTCGCCCTGGCTCCGGCCTGCCCTTGCCCTGGCCTGTTGTCGCTGTGGCTCTGGTCTGTCCTCGCCTTGGCTCCGGCCTGCTCTCACCCTGGCTCCGGCCTGCCCTCGTCCTGGCTCCGGCCTGCTCTCGCTCTGGCCTGCTCTCCCCCTGGCTCCGGCCTGCTCTCGCTCTAGCTCCGGACTGCCTGCGCCCTGGCTCCGGCTTGCCATCACTCTGGCTCCGGCCTGCCCTCGTCCTAGCTCCGGCCTGCATTTGCTCTGGCTCTGGCCTGCCCTCGCCTTGGCTCCGGCCTGCTCTCGCTCTAGCTACGGACTGCCCTTGCCCTGGATCCGGCTTGCCATCGCTCTGGCTCCCAGCCTGCCCTTGCCTTGGCTCCGGCCTGGTCTCGACCTGGCTCCGACCTGCTTTCGCTCTGGCTCAGGCCTGCCCTCGCCCAGGCTTCATCCTTCTCTCTCTCTGGCTCTGGCCTGCCCTCTCCCTGGCTCGGGCCTACTCTCGCTTTGGCTCTGGCCTGCTCTGGCTCTGCCTCTAGCCTCGCCCTAGCTCAGGCCTGCACTCGCCCAGGTTCAGGCCTGCCCTTGCCTTGGCTCCGTCCTTCTCTCGCTCTGGCCTGCCCTTGCCTTGTCCCTGGCCTACTCTCGCTCTGGCTCTGGCCTGCCCTCGCCATGGCTCCGGCCTGCTCACCATGGCTCTGGCCTTCTCTCGCTCTGGCTGTGGCCTGCACTCGCCACGGCTCTGGCCTGCTCTCGCGGATACTCTGGCCTGCCCTAGCCCTGGCTCCGGCCTGCACTGGCTATGGCATGCCCTCTCCTTGGCTTCGGCCTCCTCTCGCCTGGCTCCGGCCTGCCTCGTCCTGGCTCCGGCCTGCTCTCGCTTTGGCCTACCCTCCCTCGCCTTGGCTCCGTCCCGCTCTCGCCTTGGCTCCTGCCTGGTCTCGCTCTGGCTCCGGCCTGCCCTCGCCCTGGAGCCGGCCTGCCCTTGCTCTGGCTCTGGCCATCCCTCGCCTTGGCTCCGGCCTGCTCTCGCCCTAGCTCCGAACTGCTGTCGCTCTGGCCTGCCCTCGTCCTGGCTCCGGCCTGCTCTCGCTTTGGCCTACCCTCCCTCGCCTTGGCTCCGTCCCGCTCTCGCCTTGGCTCCTGCCTGGTCTCGCTCTGGCTCCGGCCTGCCCTCGCCCTGGAGCCGGCCTGCCCTTGCTCTGGCTCTGGCCATCCCTCGCCTTGGCTCCGGCCTGCTCTCGCCCTAGCTCCGAACTGCTGTCGCTCTGGCCTGCCCTCGCCCTGGCTCCGGCCTGCTCTCTCTCTGGCCTGCCCTTGCCTTGGCTCCGGCCTGCTCTCTCTATGACTCAGGCCTGTCCTCATCCTGGCTCCTGCCTGCTCTCGCTCTGGCGTACCCTCGCCTTGGCTCCGGCCTGCTCTCACCTTGGCTCCGGCCTGCCCTCGCTCTGGCTCCGGCCAGCCCTAGCCTTGGCTCCGACCTGCCCTTGGCTCTGGCTCCGGCCAGCCCTTGCCCTAGTTCCGGCCTGCTCTCGCCCTGGCTCCGACCTACTCTCGCTCTGGCTCCGGCCCGCCCTCACCCTAGATCCGGCCTGCCCTTCCTCTGGCTCCGGCTAGCCCTCGCCCTAGCTCCATACTGCTCTCGCCCTAGCTCCGTACTGCTCTCGCTCTGGCCAGCCCTCGCCCTGGCTCCGGCCTGCTCTCTCTGTGGCTCTGGCCTGCCCTTGCCTTGGCTCCGGCCTGCTCTCTCTATGACTCTGGCCTGCCCTTGTCCTGGCTCCGGCCTGTCCTCGTCCTGGCTCCGGCCTGCTCTCGATCTGGCTCTGGTGTACCCTCGCCTTGGCTCCGGCCTGCTCTCACCTTGGCTCCGGCCTGCTCTTGCTCTGGCTCCGGCCTGCCCTCGCCCTGGCTCTAACCTGCCCTTGCTCTGGCTCCGGCCAGCCCTTGTGCTGGCTCTGGCCTGCTCTCGCCCTGGGTCCGACCTACTCTCGCTCTGGCTCTGGCCTGCCCTGGCTCTGCCTCTAGCCTGCCCTCGCCTTGGCTTTGGTCTAATCTCGCCCTGGCTCCGGCCTGCTCTCGCTCTCTCGCTCTACATCCGGTCTGCCCTTACCTTGGCTCCGGACTGCTCTAGCCCTGGCTCCTGCCTGCTGTCACTCTGGCTCTGGCCTGCCCTTACCCTGGCTTCAGCCTGCTCTCTCTCTGGCTCTGGCCAGCTCTCGCTCTGGCCTCGAACTGTCTCCGGCGTGCTCTCGCCCTGGTTCCGGCCTGCCCTTGCCTTGGCTCTGGCCTGCTCTCACTCTGGCTCTGGCCTGCCCTTGCCTTTGCTCCGGCTTACTCTCGCTCTGGCTCTGGCCTGCCCTCGCCTTGGATCCGGACTGCTCTCGATTTGGCTCTGGCCTGCCCTCGATTGGCTCCGGCCTGCTCTCTCTCTGGATCTGGCCTACCCTCGCTCTGGCTCTGGCCTGCCCTCGCTCTGGCTCTGGCCTGCCCACGCCTTGGCTCCGGCCTGCTCTCACTCTGGCTCTGGCCTGCCCTCGACCTGGCTCTGGGCTGCTCTCGCTCTGGCCTGTCCTCGCCCTGGCTCCGGCCTGCTCTCGCCCTGGCTCCGGCCTGCCCTTGCCCTGGCCTGTTGTCGCTGTGGCTCTGGTCTGTCCTCGCCTTGGCTCCGGCCTGCTCTCACCCTGGCTCCGGCCTGCCCTCGTCCTGGCTCCGGCCTGCTCTCGCTCTGGCCTGCTCTCCCCCTGGCTCCGGCCTGCTCTCGCTCTAGCTCCGGACTGCCTGCGCCCTGGCTCCGGCTTGCCATCACTCTGGCTCCGGCCTGCCCTCGTCCTAGCTCCGGCCTGCATTTGCTCTGGCTCTGGCCTGCCCTCGCCTTGGCTCCGGCCTGCTCTCGCTCTAGCTACGGACTGCCCTTGCCCTGGATCCGGCTTGCCATCGCTCTGGCTCCCAGCCTGCCCTTGCCTTGGCTCCGGCCTGGTCTCGACCTGGCTCCGACCTGCTTTCGCTCTGGCTCAGGCCTGCCCTCGCCCAGGCTTCATCCTTCTCTCTCTCTGGCTCTGGCCTGCCCTCTCCCTGGCTCGGGCCTACTCTCGCTTTGGCTCTGGCCTGCTCTGGCTCTGCCTCTAGCCTCGCCCTAGCTCAGGCCTGCACTCGCCCAGGTTCAGGCCTGCCCTTGCCTTGGCTCCGTCCTTCTCTCGCTCTGGCCTGCCCTTGCCTTGTCCCTGGCCTACTCTCGCTCTGGCTCTGGCCTGCCCTCGCCATGGCTCCGGCCTGCTCACCATGGCTTTGGCCTTCTCTCGCTCTGGCTGTGGCCTGCACTCGCCACGGCTCTGGCCTGCTCTCGCGGATACTCTGGCCTGCCCTAGCCCTGGCTCCGGCCTGCACTGGCTATGGCATGCCCTCTCCTTGGCTTCGGCCTCCTCTCGCCTGGCTCCGGCCTGCTCTCGCTTTGGCCTACCCTCCCTCGCCTTGGCTCCGTCCCGCTCTCGCCTTGGCTCCTGCCTGGTCTCGCTCTGGCTCCGGCCTGCCCTCGCCCTGGAGCCGGCCTGCCCTTGCTCTGGCTCTGGCCATCCCTCGCCTTGGCTCCGGCCTGCTCTCGCCCTAGCTCCGAACTGCTGTCGCTCTGGCCTGCCCTCGCCCTGGCTCCGGCCTGCTCTCTCTCTGGCCTGCCCTTGCCTTGGCTCCGGCCTGCTCTCTCTATGACTCAGGCCTGTCCTCATCCTGGCTCCTGCCTGCTCTCGCTCTGGCGTACCCTCGCCTTGGCTCCGGCCTGCTCTCACCTTGGCTCCGGCCTGCCCTCGCTCTGGCTCCGGCCAGCCCTAGCCTTGGCTCCGACCTGCCCTTGGCTCTGGCTCCGGCCAGCCCTTGCCCTAGTTCCGGCCTGCTCTCGCCCTGGCTCCGACCTACTCTCGCTCTGGCTCCGGCCCGCCCTCACCCTAGATCCGGCCTGCCCTTCCTCTGGCTCCGGCTAGCCCTCGCCCTAGCTCCATACTGCTCTCGCCCTAGCTCCGTACTGCTCTCGCTCTGGCCAGCCCTCGCCCTGGCTCCGGCCTGCTCTCTCTGTGGCTCTGGCCTGCCCTTGCCTTGGCTCCGGCCTGCTCTCTCTATGACTCTGGCCTGCCCTTGTCCTGGCTCCGGCCTGTCCTCGTCCTGGCTCCGGCCTGCTCTCGATCTGGCTCTGGTGTACCCTCGCCTTGGCTCCGGCCTGCTCTCACCTTGGCTCCGGCCTGCTCTTGCTCTGGCTCCGGCCTGCCCTCGCCCTGGCTCTAACCTGCCCTTGCTCTGGCTCCGGCCAGCCCTTGTGCTGGCTCTGGCCTGCTCTCGCCCTGGGTCCGACCTACTCTCGCTCTGGCTCTGGCCTGCCCTGGCTCTGCCTCTAGCCTGCCCTCGCCTTGGCTTTGGTCTAATCTCGCCCTGGCTCCGGCCTGCTCTCGCTCTCTCGCTCTACATCCGGTCTGCCCTTACCTTGGCTCCGGACTGCTCTAGCCCTGGCTCCTGCCTGCTGTCACTCTGGCTCTGGCCTGCCCTTACCCTGGCTTCAGCCTGCTCTCTCTCTGGCTCTGGCCAGCTCTCGCTCTGGCCTCGAACTGTCTCCGGCGTGCTCTCGCCCTGGTTCCGGCCTGCCCTTGCCTTGGCTCCGGCCTTCTCTTGCTCTGGCGCTGGCCTGCCCTTGCCTTGGCTCTGGCCTACTCTTGCTCTGACCTGCCCTTGCCCTGGCCCCGGCCTGCTCTCGCTCTGGCCTGCTCTCGCTCTGGCGTGCCCTCGCCTTGGCTCCGTCCTGCTCTCGCTCTGACTCTGGCCTGCCCTCGCCCTGGCTCCGGCCTGCTCTGGATCTGGCTCTGGCCTGCCTTCTCCTTGGCTACGGCCTGCTCTCTCGCCCTGGCTCCGGCCTGCGCTCGCTCTGGACTTCCCTCGCCTTGGCTTTGGCCTGCTCTCGGCTTGGCTCTGGCCTGCTCTCGCTCTGGCTCCGGCCTGCCCTCACCCTGGCTCCGGCCTGCCCTTGCTCTGACTCTGGCCAGCCCTCGCCTTGGCTCCGGCCTGCTCTCGCCCTGGCTCCGGCCTGCTCTTGCTCTGGCCTGCCATCGCCCTGGCTCCGGCCTGCTCTTGCTCTGGCCTGCCCTCGTCTTGACTCCGGCATGCTCTCGCTCTGGTTCTGGCCTGACTTCGCCTTGGCTCCGGCCTGCTCTCGCTCTGGCTCAGGCCTGCCCTCGCCCTGACTCCGGCCTGCCCTTGCTCTGGCCTGCCCTTGTTGCTCTAGCTCAGGCCAGCCCTCACATTAGCTCCGGCCTGCCCTTGTCCTGACTCCGGCCTGCCCTTGTTGCTCTCGCTCGGGCCTGCCCTCGCCTTGGTTACGCCTGCTCTTGCTCTGGCTCTGTCCTGCCCTGGCTCTGCCTCTGGCCTGCCCTCACCTTGGCTCCGGCCAGCTCTCACCTTGGCTCCGGCCTGCTCTCGCTCTAGTTCTGGACTGCCCTTGCCCTGGCTCCGGACTGCCATCGCTCTGGCTCCGGCCTGCCCTCGCCTTAGCTCCGGCCTGCTCTCGTCCTGGCTCCGGCCTGCTCTCGCTTTGGCTCTGGCCTGCCCTCGCCCTTGCTCCGGCCTGTTCTCTGTCTTGCTCTGGCCTGCCCACGCCCTGGCTCCGGCATACTCTCTCTGGCTGTGGCCTGCTCTCGCTCTGGCCTCGCTCTGTCTCGGGACTGATCTAGCCCTTGTTCCGGCCTGCCCTTGCCTTGGCTCCGGCCTTCTCTCGCTCTGGCTCTGGCCTGCCCTTGCCTTGGCTCCGGCCTGCTCTCGCCCTGGCTCCGGCCTGCTCTTGCTCTGGCCTGCCATCGCCCTGGCTCCGGCCTGCCCTTGCTCTGGCTCTGGCCTGCCCTCGTCTTGACTCCGGCATGCTCTCGCTCTGGTTCTAGCCTGACTTCGCCTTGGCTCCGGCCTGCTCTCGCTCTGGCTCAGGCCTGCCCTCGCCCTGACTCCGGCCTGCCCTTGCTCTGGCTCCGGCCTGCCCTTGCCCTGACTCCGGCCTGCCCTTGTTGCTCTAGCTCAGGCCAGCCATCACATTAGCTCCGGCCTGCTCTAGCCCTGGCTCCGACCTGCTCTCGCTCTGGCCTGCCCTTGCCTTGGTTACGGCCTGCTCTTGCTCTGGCCTGCCCTGGCTCTGCCCTGCCCTCACCTTGGCTCCGGCCAGCTCTCACCTTGGCTCCGGCCTGCTCTCGCTCTAGTTCTGGACTGCCCTTGCCCTGGCTCTGGCCTGCCATCGCTCTGGCTCCGGCCTGCCCTCGCCTTAGCTCCGGCCTGCCCTCGCCCTTGCACTGGCCTGCCCTCGCCCTGGCTCTGGCATACTCTCACTCTAGCTGTGGCCTGCTCTCGCTCTGGCCTAGCTCTGTCTCGGGCCTGATCTAGCCCTTGTTCCGGCCTGCCCTTGCCTTGGCTCCGGCCTTCTCTCGCTCTGGCTCTGGCCTGCCCTTGCCTTGGCTCTGGCCTACTCTCAGAGCTCTTGCTTTTGCCTGCCCTCGCCCTGGCTCCGGCCTGCTCTCGCTCTGGTTCTGGCCTGCTCTCGCTCTGGCCTCCCCTCGCCTTGGCTCCGGCCTGCTCTCGCTCTGCCCTGCCCTCGCCTTGGCTACGACCTGCTCTTGCTCTGGCTCTGGCCTGCTCTTGCTCTGGCCTGCCCTGGCTCTGCCTCTGGCCTGCCCTCGCCTTGGCTCCGGCCAGCTTTCATCTTGGCTCCGGCCTGCTCTCGCTCTAGTTCCAGACAGCCCTTGCCCTGGCTCCGGCCTGCCATCGCTCTGGCTGCGGCCTGCTCTTGCCCTGGCTCGGGCCGGCTCTCGCTTTGGCTCTGGCCCGCCCTCGCCCTGGCTCCGGCCTGCTCTTTCTCTGGCTCTGGCCTGCCCTCACCCTGGCTCCGGCCTGCCCTCACCCTGGCTCCGGCATACTCTCAATCTGGCTGTGGCCTGCTCTCGCTCTGGCCTCGCCCTGTCTCGGGCCTGATCTAGCCCTTTTCCTGTCCTGCCCTTGCCTTGGCTCCGGCCTTCTCTCGCTCTGGCCTGCCCATGCCCCCTGGCCTACTCTCGCTCTGGCTTGTGCCTGCCCTCGCCCTGGCTCCAGCCTGCTCTCGCCCTGGTTCCGGCCTGATCTTGCCTTGGCTCCGGCCTTCTCTCGCTCTGGCTCTGGCCTGCCCTCGCCGAGCCTCCGGCCTGCTCTCTCTCTGGACGGCTCTCGCTCTGGCTTACCCTCGCCTTGGCTCCGGCCTGCTCTCGCCTTAGCTCCGGTCGGCTCTTGCTCTGGCTCCGGCATGCCCTCGCCCTGATTCCGGCCTGCCCTTGCTCTAGCTAAGGCCAGCCCTTGCATTGGATCCGGCCTGCTCTCTCTCTGGCTCTGGCCTGCCCATGCCTTGGCTCCGGCCTGCCCTTGCCTTAGCTCCGGCCGGCTCTCGCTCTGACTCTGGCCTGCCCTCGCAATGGCTCCGGCCTGCCCTCGTCCTTGCTCAGGCCTGCTCTCGCTCTGGCCTACCCTCGCCTTGGCTCCGGCCTGCTCTTACCTTGGCTCCGGCCTGCTCTTGCTCAGGCTCCGGTCTGCCCTCGCCCTGACTCCGGCCTGACCTTGCTCTGGATCCGGCCTGCCCTTGCTCTGGCTCCGGCCATCCCTCGCCTTGGCCCCGGCCTGCTCTCGCTCTGGCCTGCTCTCGCTCTGGCGTGCCCTCGCCTTGGCTCCGTCCTGCTCTCGCTCTGACTCTGGCCTGCCCTGGATCTGGCTCTGGCCTGCCTTCTCCTTGGCTACGGCCTGCTCTCTCGCCCTGGCTCCGGCCTGCGCTCGCTCTGGACTGCCCTCGCCTTGGCTTTGGCCTGCTCTCGGCTTGGCTCTGGCTTGCTCTCGCTCTGGCTCCGGCCTGCCCTCACCCTGGCTCCGGCCTGCCCTTGCTCTGACTCTAGCCAGCCCTCGCCTTGGCTCCGGCCTGCTCTCGCCCTGGCTCCGGCCTGCTCTTGCTCTGGCCTGCCATCGCCCTGGCTCCGGCCTGCTCTTGCTCTGGCCTGCCCTCGTCTTGACTCCGGCATGCTCTCGCTCTGGTTCTGGCCTGACTTCGCCTTGGCTCCGGCCTGCTCTCGCTCTGGCTCAGGCCTGCCCTCGCCCTGACTCCGGCCTGCCCTTGCTCTGGCACCGGCCTGCCCTTGTCCTGACTCCGGCCTGCCCTTGTTGCTCTAGCTCAGGCCAGCCCTCACATTAGCTCCGGCCTGCCCTTGTCCTGACTCCGGCCTGCCCTTGTTGCTCTCGCTCGGGCCTGCCCTCGCCTTGGTTACGCCTGCTCTTGCTCTGGCTCTGTCCTGCCCTGGCTCTGCCTCTGGCCTGCCCTCACCTTGGCTCCGGCCAGCTCTCACCTTGGCTCCGGCCTGCTCTCGCTCTAGTTCTGGACTGCCCTTGCCCTGGCTCCGGACTGCCATCGCTCTGGCTCCGGCCTGCCCTCGCCTTAGCTCCGGCCTGCTCTCGTCCTGGCTCCGGCCTGCTCTCGCTTTGGCTCTGGCCTGCCCTCGCCCTTGCTCCGGCTTGCTCTCTCTCTGGCGCTGGCCTGCCCACGCCCTGGCTCCGGCATACTCTCTCTGGCTGTGGCCTGCTCTCGCTCTGGCCTCGCTCTGTCTCGGGACTGATCTAGCCCTTGTTCCGGCCTGCCCTTGCCTTGGCTCCGGCCTTCTCTCGCTCTGGCCTGCCCTTGCCTTGGCTCCGGCCTGCTCTCGCCCTGGCTCCGGCCTGCTCTTGCTCTGGCCTGCCATCGCCCTGGCTCCGGCCTGCCCTTGCTCTGGCTCTGGCCTGCCCTCGTCTTGACTCCGGCATGCTCTCGCTCTGGTTCTAGCCTGACTTCGCCTTGGCTCCGGCCTGCTCTCGCTCTGGCCTGCCCTCGCCCTGACTCCGGCCTGCCCTTGCTCTGGCTCCGGCCTGCCCTTGCCCTGACTCCGGCCTGCCCTTGTTGCTCTAGCTCAGGCCAGCCATCACATTAGCTCCGGCCTGCTCTAGCCCTGGCTCCGACCTGCTCTCGCTCTGGCCTGCCCTTGCCTTGGTTACGGCCTGCTCTTGCTCTGGCTCTGGCCTGCCCTGGCTCTGCCCTGCCCTCACCTTGGCTCCGGCCAGCTCTCACCTTGGCTCCGGCCTGCTCTCGCTCTAGTTCTGGACTGCCCTTGCCCTGGCTCTGGCCTGCCATCGCTCTGGCTCCGGCCTGCCCTCGCCTTAGCTCCGGCCTGCCCTCGCCCTTGCACTGGCCTGCCCTCGCCCTGGCTCTGGCATACTCTCACTCTAGCTGTGGCCTGCTCTCGCTCTGGCCTAGCTCTGTCTCGGGCCTGATCTAGCCCTTGTTCCGGCCTGCCCTTGCCTTGGCTCCGGCCTTCTCTCGCTCTGGCTCTGGCCTGCCCTTGCCTTGGCTCTGGCCTACTCTCAGAGCTCTTTCTTTTGCCTGCCCTCGCCCTGGCTCCGGCCTGCTCTCGCTCTGGTTCTGGCCTGCTCTCGCTCTGGCCTCCCCTCACCTTGGCTCCGGCCTGCTCTCGCTCTGCCCTGCCCTCGCCTTGGCTACGACCTGCTCTTGCTCTGGCTCTGGCCTGCTCTTGCTCTGGCCTGCCCTCGCCTTGGCTCCGGCCAGCTTTCATCTTGGCTCCGGCCTGCTCTCGCTCTAGTTCCAGACAGCCCTTGCCCTGGCTCCGGCCTGCCATCGCTCTGGCTGCGGCCTGCTCTTGCCCTGGCTCGGGCCGGCTCTCGCTTTGGCTCTGGCCCGCCCTCGCCCTGGCTCCGGCCTGCTCTTTCTCTGGCTCTGGCCTGCCCTCACCCTGGCTCCGGCATACTCTCACTCTGGCTGTGGCCTGCTCTCGCTCTGGCCTCGCCCTGTCTCGGGCCTGATCTAGCCCTTTTCCTGTCCTGCCCTTGCCTTGGCTCCGGCCTTCTCTCGCTCTGGCCTGCCCATGCCCCCTGGCCTACTCTCGCTCTGGCTTGTGCCTGCCCTCGCCCTGGCTCCAGCCTGCTCTCGCCCTGGTTCCGGCCTGATCTTGCCTTGGCTCCGGCCTTCTCTCGCTCTGGCTCTGGCCTGCCCTCGCCGAGCCTCCGGCCTGCTCTCGCTCTGGCCGGCTCTCGCTCTGGCTTACCCTCGCCTTGGCTCCGGCCTGCTCTCGCCTTAGCTCCGGTCGGCTCTTGCTCTGGCTCCGGCATGCCCTCGCCCTGATTCCGGCCTGCCCTTGCTCTAGCTAAGGCCAGCCCTTGCATTGGATCCGGCCTGCTCTCTCTCTGGCTCTGGCCTGCCCATGCCTTGGCTCCGGCCTGCCCTTGCCTTAGCTCCGGCCGGCTCTCGCTCTGACTCTGGCCTGCCCTCGCCCTGGCTCCGGCCTGCCCTCGTCCTTGCTCAGGCCTGCTCTCGCTCTGGCCTACCCTCGCCTTGGCTCCGGCCTGCTCTTACCTTGGCTCCGGCCTGCTCTTGCTCAGGCTCCGGTCTGCCCTCGCCCTGACTCCGGCCTGACCTTGCTCTGGATCCGGCCTGCCCTTGCTCTGGCTCCGGCCATCCCTCGCCTTGGCTCCGGCCTGCTCTCGCCCTAGCTCCGAACTGCTGTCGCTCTGGCCTGCCCTCGCCCTGGCTCCGGCCTGATCTCTCTCTGGCCTGCCCTTGCCTTGGCTCCGGCCTGCTCTCTCTATGACTCTGGCCTGTCCTCGTCCTGGCTCCGGCCTGCTCTCGCTCTGGCGTTCCCTCGCCTTGGCTCCGGCCTGCTCTCACCTTGGCTCCGGCCTGCCCTCGCTCTGGCTCCGGCCAGCCCTCGCCCTGGCTCTGACCTGCCCTTGGCTCTGGCTCCAGCCAGCCCTTGCCCTGGTTCCGGCCTGCTCTCGCCCTGGCTCCGACCTACTCTCGCTCTGGCTCCGGCCCGCCCTCGCCCTAGCTCCGTACTGCTCTCGCTCTGGCCAGCCCTCGCCCTGGCTCCGGCCTGCTCTCTCTGTGGCTCTGGCCTGCCCTTGCCTTGGCTCCGGCCTGCTCTCTCTATGACTCTGGCCAGCCCTTGTCCTGGCTCCGGCCTGTCCTCGTCCTGGCTCCGGGCTGCTCTCGATGTGGCTCTGGTGTGCTCTCGCCCTGGCTCTAACCTGCCCTTGCTCTGGCTCCGGCCAGCCCTTGCCCTGGCTCTGGCCTGCTCTCGCCCTGGGTCTGACCTACTCTCGCTCTGGCCTGCCCTGGCTCTGCCTCTAGACTGTCCTCGCCTTGGCTTCGGTCTAATCTCGCCTTGGCTCCGGCCTGCTCTCGCTCTCTCGCTCTACATCCGGACTGCCCTCGCCCTGGCTCCGGACTGCCCTTGCCTTGGCTCCGGACTGCTCTCGCCCTGGCTCCTGCCTGCTGTCGCTCTGGCCTGCTCTCACCCTGGCTCCTGCCTGCTCTCTCTCTGGCCTGCCCTAGCCATGGCTCCGGCCTACTTTCGCTCTGGCCCTGGCTTGCTCTCGCTCTGGCTCTGGCCTCGAACTGTCTCCGCCGTGCTCTCGCCCTGGTTCCGGCCTGCCCTTGCCTTGGCTCCGGCCTGCTCTTGCTCTGGCTCTGGCCTGCCCTGGCTCTGCCTCTGGCCTGCCCTCACCTTGGCTCCGGCCAGCTCTCACCTTGGCTCCGGCCTGCTCTCGCTCTAGTTCTGGACTGCCCTTGCCCTGGCTCCGGCCTGCCATCGCTCTGGCTCCGGCCTGCTCTCGCCCTGGCCTCGCTCTGTCTCGGGCCTGATCTAGCCCTTGTTCCGGCCTGCCCTTACCTTGGCTCCGGCCTTCTCTCGCTCTGGCTCTGGCCTGCCCTTGCCTTGGCTCTGGCCTACTCTCGCTCTTGCTTTTGCCTGCCCTCGCCCTGGCTCCGGCCTTCTCTCGCTCTGGTTCTGGCCTGCTCTCGCTCTGGCCTCCCCTCGCCTTGGCTCCGGCTTGCTCTCGCTCTGGCTCTGGCCTGCCCTCGCCTTGGCTACGACCTGATCTTGCTCTGGCTCTGGCCTGCCCTAGCCTTGGCTCCGGCCTGCTCTTGCCCTGTCTCCGGCCGGCTCTCGCTTTGGCTCTGCCCCGCCCTCGCCCTGGCTCCGGCCTGCTCTTTCTCTGGCTCTGGCCTGCCCTCACCCTGGCTCCGGCATACTCTCACTCTGGCTGTGGCCTGCTGTCGCTCTGGCCTCGCCCTGTCTCGGGCCTGATCTAGTCCTTGTTCCGTCCTGCCCTTGCTTTGGCTCCGGCCTTCTCTCGCTCTGGCTCTGGCCTACTCTCGCTCTGGCTTTTGCCTGCCGTCGCCCTGGCTCCAGCCTGCTCTCGCCCTGGTTCCGGCCTGATCTTGCCTTGGCTCCGGCCTTCTCTCGCTCTGGCTCTGGCCTGCCCTCGCCGAGCCTCCGGCCTGCTCTCGCTCTGGCCTACCCTCGCCTTGGCTCCGGCCTGCTCTTGCTCTGGCTCCGGCATGCCCTCGCCCTGACTCCAGCCTGCTCTTGCTCTGGCTCAGGCCTGCCCTCGCCCTGATTCCGGCCTGCCCTTGCTCTAGCTACGGCCAGCCCTTGCATTGGATCCGGCCTGCTCTCGCTCTGACTCTGGCCTGCCCTCGCCCTGGCTCCGGCCTGCCCTCGGCCTGGCTCCGGCCTGCCCTCGTCCTTGCTCAGGCCTGCTCTCGCTCTGGCCTACTCTCGCATTGGCTCCGGCCTGCTCTCGCTCAGGCTCCGGCCTGCCCTCGCCCTGACTCCGGCCTGACCTTGCTCTGGCTCCGGCCTGCCCTTGCCCTGACTCCTGCCTGCCCTTGCTCTAGCTCAGGCCAGCCCTCGCATTAGCTCCGGCCTGCTCTCGCTCTGGCCTGCCCTCGCTCTGGCTCCGGCCTGCGCTCTCTCTGGCTCTCGCCTGCCCATGCCTTGGCACCGGCCTGCTCTTCCTCTGGATCTGGCCTGCCCTCGTCTTGACTCTGGCCTGATCTCGCTCTTGTTCTGGCCTGCCTTCGCCTTGGTTCCGACCTGCTCTTGCTCTGGCTCAGGCCTGTGACTCGCCCCCTGGGCCGTGGGGCACTCGGATCCGGGCAATAGGGAAACGGTGGGAGTAGTAGTGGCAACCCGGTTCCATGGCTCAGGGTGGTCAGGCCAGTGGTAGTCCGTTATGTGTTATTGATTATGTCAGACTACGCCACCCGTGGATTTGCGGTCATTAGGAACCGCCGCAGCAAGGCAGACCGCTGGGGCTGATGATGTATGCAGCTGGGATGGTGTGACTCCCCACGGGAAGAATGCGGCCCCAGGGCAGTGTAGTGGATGTTGGGAGTGATGGTAGTGAGAGTCCCAGTGCTGATAGTGCTGGAGGAGCAAGGAGCACGCAGACAACAGGTTGCAGTCCAGGGCCTTTACTAGAACTGGTAAATTGACCCACAAACAGTCCCGGCTAGGAGGGGACCTGGATGTCTGAGAGCAACGGGGAAATTGGCCCTGGTCAGGGTGAGGGTGTAGGCCTACCGTGCTTTCTGTGCTCCTTCTGGCTATCTCCTCCTTATAGGGTAACAGCCCACGTTTCCGAGCTCTCCGTGTATTCTCGCCTGTATGACCTGCGACGTGGGTTCCTTTCTGCTCCCAGCCTTGTACGGCTTTGCTGGTCCCTTCTGTTGTGGCAGGGCCTTCAGGCTTCTTAGGCCAAGGAATATACAGTCCCCTACGGACTGGTTATCTGCTGGAGGATGTGGAATCCTCCCAGCCTCAGACACCAAAGTCTGGTAAATTAAGTCTGTTATCTGCCAAGACAGGCTCACTTCGCCTCTTGTCTCTGGCTTGTGGCTCTCCTCCTGCCACACTTCCTCTTAGGGTGCAATACAACTGTCCCTCTCTGCTCTGGGACCTGAATCCTGAGACAGGTCGTCCAGCTCTCTCTAACCCTGCCCCCAGTACCAGCTTTTATAGGGGCAGCCTGCTCCCCCTACTGGCCTGAGACAGGAGGTACTGCATGCTAATGTTTCCCTGACTAGAGAACCTCCCCCTTGCTCTCAGACACAGCTTTATTACATTTTGCGGCATCCAGGCCAGGGTGACACACCTGCTCTCGCTCTGGCTCTGGACTGCTCTCGCTCTGGCCTCCCCTAGCCTTGGCTCCGGCCTGCTCTCGCTCTGCCTCTGGCCTGCCCTCGCCTTGGCTCCGACCTGCTCTTGCTCTGGCCTGCCAATGCCTTGGCTCTGGCCTGCTCTTGCTCTGGCTCTGGCCTGCCCTGGCTCTTCCTCTGGCCTGCCCTCACCTTGGCTCCGGCCAGCTCTCACCTTGGCTCCGGCCTGCTCTCGCTCTAGTTCCGGACTGCCCTTGCCCTGGCTCCGGCCTGCCATCGCTCTGGCTCCGGCCTGCCCTCGCCTTATCTCCGGCCTGCTCTCGCCCTGGCTCCGGCCTGCTCTCGCTTTGGCTCTGGCCCGCCCTCGCCCTGGCTCTGGCCTGCCCTCTTCCTGGCTCCGGCATACTCTCACTCTGGCTGTGGCCTGCTCTCGCTCTGGCCTCGCCCTGTCTCGGGCCTGATCTAGCCCTTGTTCCGGCCTGCCCTTGCCTTGGCTCCGGCCTTCTCTCGCTCTGGCCTGCCCTTGCCTTGGCTCCGGCCTACTCTCGCTCTGGCCCTTGCCTGCCCTCGCCCTGGCTCCGGCCTGCTGTCGCTCTGGTTCTGGCCTGCTCTCGCTCTGGCTCTGGCGTGCCCTCTCCTTGGCTCCGGCCTGCTCTCGCTCTGACTCTGGCCTGCCCTTGCCCTGACTCCGGCCTGCTCTTGCTCTGGCTCTGGCCTGCCCTCGTCTTGACTCCGGCCTGTTCTCGCCCTTGTTCCGGCCTGCCCTTGCCTTGGCTCCGGCCTTCTCTCGCTCTGGCCGGCCCTTGCCTTGGCTCTGGCCTACTCTCGCTCTGGCTCTTGCCTGCCCTCGCCCTGGCTCCGGCCTGCTCTCGCTCTGGCATGCCCTCGCCTTGGCTCCGGCCTGCTCTCACTCTGACACTGGCCTGCCGTCGCCCTGACTCCGTCCTGCTCTGGATCTGGCTCTGGCCTGCCCATGCCTTGGCTCCGGCCTGCTCTTCCTCTGGCTCTGGACTGCCCTCGTATTGACTCTAGCCTGACCTCGCTCTTGTTCTGGCCAGCCTTCACCTTGGCTCCAGCCTGCTCTCGCTCTTGTTCTGGCTCTGGCCTCGCCCTGTCACCGGCCTGCTCTCGCCCTGGTTCCGGCCTGCCCTTGCCTTGACTCTGGCCTTCTATCACTCTGGCTCTGGCCTGCCCTTGCCTTGGCTCTGGCCTACCCTTGCCTTGGCTCTGGTCTGCTCTCGCCTTGGCTCTGGCCTGCTATCGCTCTGGCCTGCTCTCGCTCTGGCCTCCCCTCGCCTTGGCTCCGGCCTGTTCTGGCTCTGGCCTGCCCTCACCTTGGCTCCGACCTGCTCTTGCTCTGGCCTGCCCTCGCCTTGGCTCCGGCCTGCTCTCGCTCTGGCCGGCCCTCGCCTTGGCTCCGGCCAGATCTCACCTTGGCTATGGCCTGCTCTCGCTCTAGTTCCGGACTGCCCTTGCCCTGGATCCGGCCTGCCATCGCTCTGGCTCCGGCCTGCTCTCGCCTTAGCTCCGGCCTGCTCTCGCTCTGGCTCCGGCCTGTCCTCGCCCTGGTTCCGGCCTGCCCTTGCTCTGGCTCCGGCCAGCCCTCGCCTTGGCTCCGGCCTGCTCTCGCCCTGGCTCCGGCCTGCTCTCGCTCTGGGTCTGGCCTGCCCTCGCTCCGGCCTGCTCTAGCTCTCGCCTGCTCTTGCTCTGGCCTGCTCTAGCTCTGGCTCTGGCCTGCCCTAGTATTGACTCCGGCCTGTTCTCGCACTTGTTCTGGCCTGCCTTCGCCTTGTCTCCGGCCTGCTCTCGCTCTGGCTCAGGCCTGCTTTCGCTCTGGCTCAGGCCTGCCCTTGCCTTGGCTCCGGACTGCTTTCTCTCTGGTTCTGGCCTGCTCTCGCTCTGGCTCTGGCCTGCACTCGCTCTGGCTCTGGCCTGCACTCGCTCTGGCTCTGGCCTGCACTCGCTCTGGCTCTGGCCTGCTCTCGCTCTGGCCTGCCCGCTCACTCTGGCTCCGGCCTGCTCTCTCTCTGGCCTACCCTCGCCCTGGCTCTGGCCTACTCTCGCTCTGGCCTGCTCTCGCTGCGGCCTGCTCTCGCTCTGGCACTGGCCTGCCCGCTCGCTCTGGCTCCGGCCTGCTCTGTCTCCGGCCTGCTCTCGCCCTGGTTCCGGCCTGCCCTTGCCATGGCTCTGGCCTTCTCTCGCTCTGGCTCTGGCCTGCCCTTGCCTTGGCTCTGGCCTACTCTCGCTCTGGCTCTTGCCTGCCCTCGCCCTGGCTCCGGCCTGCTGTCGCTCGGGTTCTGGCCAGCTCTCGCTCTGGCGTGCCCTCGCCTTGGCTCCGGCCTGCTCTCGCTCTGAATCTGGCTTGCCCTCGCCCGGACTCCGGCCTGCTCTTGCTCTGGCCTGCCCTCGTCTTGACTCCGGCCTCTTCTCGCTCTTGTTCCGGCCTGCCCTTGCCTTGGCTCCGGCCTTCTCTCGCTCTGGCTCTGGCCGGCCCTTGCCTTGGCTCTGGCCTACTCTCGATTTAGCTCTTGCCTACCCTCGCCCTGGCTCCGGCCTGCTCTCGCTCTGGCGTGCCTTCGCCTTGGCTATGGCCTGCTCTCGCTCTGACTCTGGCCTGCCCTCGCACTGACTCCGGCCTCCTCTGGATCTGGCTCTGGCCTGCCCTCGCCTTGGCTCCGGCCTGCTCTCGCCCTGCCCTCGCTTTGGCTCCGGCCTGCTCTCGCCTTGGCTCCGGCCTGCACTCGCTCTGGCCTGCTCTCGCCCTGGCTCTGGCCTACTCTCGTTCTGGCCTGCTCTCGCTCTGGCCTCGCCCTGTCTCCGGCCTGCTTTCGCCCTGGTTCCGGCCTGCTCTTCCCTTGGCTCTGGCCTTCTATCGCTCTGGCTCTGGCATGCCCTTGCCTTGGCTCTGGCCTACCCTCGCCGTGGCTCCGGCCTGCTCTCGCGCTGGCTCCGGCCTGCCCTTGCCCTGACTCTGGCCTGCCCTTACTCTGGCTCCGGCCTGCCCTCGAAATGGCTCCGGCCTGCTCTCGCCCTGGCTCCGACCTGCTCTCTCTCTGGCTCTGGCCTGTCCTCGCCCCGGCTCCGGCCTGCTCTTTCTCTGGCTCTTGTCTGCCCATGCCTTGGCTCCGGCCTGCTCTTCCTCTGGCTCTGGCCTGCCCTCTAGCCTGATCTCGTTCTTGTTCTGGCCTGCCTTCGTCATGGCTCCAGCCTGCTCTCGCTCTGGCTCAGGCCTGTTCTCGCTCTGGCTCAGGCCCGCCCTAGCTCTGGCTCCGGACTTCTCTAGCTCTGGCTCTGGCCTGCTCTCGCTATGGCTCTGGCCAGCCCTCGCCCTGGCTCCGGCATACTCTCGCTCAGGTTCTGACCTGCTCTGGCTCTAGCCTCGCCCTGTCTCCGGCCTGCTCTCGCCCATGTTCCGGCCTGCCCTTGCCTTGGCTCCGGCCTTCTCTCGTTCTGGCTCTGGCCTGCCCTTGCCTTGGCTCTGGCCTACTCTCTCTCTGGCTCTGGCCTGCCCTCGCCCTGGCTCCGGCCTGCTCTCGCTCTGGCTCTGACCTGCTCTCGCTCTGGCTGTGGTGTGCCCTCGCCTTGGCTCCGGCCTGCTCTCGCCATGACTATGGCCTGCTCTCGCTCTGGCTCCGGCCAGCCCTCGCCTTAGCTCCGGCCTGCTCTTGCTTTGGCTTCGGCCTGCTCTTACCCTGGCTCTGGCCTGCTCTCGACCTGGCTCCGGCCTGCTCTTGCTCTGGATCTGGCCGGCTCTTGCTCTGGCTCTGGCCTGCCCTTGTCTTGACTCCGGCCTGCTCTCGCCCTGGCTCTGACCTGCTCTCGCTCTGGCCTGCCCTCACTCTGGCTCCGGCCTGCTCTCTTTCTGGCTCTCGCCTGCCCATGCCTTGGCTCCGGCCTGCTCTTCCTCTGGCTCTGGCCTGCCCTCGTCTTTACTCTGGCCTGCCTTCGCCTTGGCTCCGGCCTGCTCTTGCTCAGGCATGCTCTCACTCTGGCTCAGGCCTGCTCTCGCTCTGGCGTGCCCTTGCCTTGGTTCCGGACTGCTTTCGCTCTGGCCTGCTCTCGCTCTGGCCTCCCCTCGCCTTGGCTCCGGCCTGCTCTTGCTCTGGCTCTGACCTGCCCTCGCCTTGGCTCTGACCTGCTCTTGCTCTGGCCTGCCCTCGCCCTGGCTCCGGCTCTGGCCTGCTCTTGCGCTGGCTCTGGCCTGCCCTCGTCTTGACTCCGGCCTGTTCTCGCCCTTTTTCTGGCCTGCCCTTGCCTTGGCTCCAGCCTGCTCTCTCTCTTGCTCTGGCCTGCCCTGGCTCTGCCTATGGCCTGCCCTCGCCTTGGCTCCGGCCTGCTCTCGCCCTGGCTCCGGCCTGCCCTCGCCCTGGCTCCGGCCTGCCCTCGTCCTTGCTCAGGCCTGCTCTCGCTCTGACCTACCCTCGCCTTGGCTCCGGCCTGCTCTTACCTTGGCTCCGGCCTGCTCTTGCTCAGGCTCCGGTCTGCCCTCGCCCTGACTCCGGCCTGACCTTGCTCTGGATCCGGCCTGCCCTTGCTCTGGCTCCGGCCATACCTCGCCTTGGCTCCGGCCTGCTCTCGCCCTAGCTCCGAACTGCTGTCGCTCTGGCCTGCCCTCGCCCTGGCTCCGGCCTGATCTCTCTCTGGCCTGCCCTTGCCTTGGCTCCGGCCTGCTCTCTCTATGACTCTGGCCTGTCCTGGTCCTGGCTCCGGCCTGCTCTCGCTCTGGCGTTCCCTCGCCTTGGCTCCGGCCTGCTCTCACCTTGGCTCCGGCCTGCCCTCGCTCTGGCTCCGGCCAGCCCTCGCCCTGGCTCCGACCTGCCCTTGGCTCTGGCTCCAGCCAGCCCTTGCCCTGGTTCTGGCCTGCTCTCGCCCTGGCTCCGACCTACTCTCGCTCTGGCTCCGGCCCGCCCTCGCCCTAGATCCGGTCTGCCCTTGCTCTGGCTCCGACTAGCCCTCGCCTTGGCTCCTGCCTGCTCTCGCCCTAGCTCCGTACTGCTCTCGCTCTGGCCAGCCCTCGCCCTGGCTCCGGCCTGCTCTCTCTGTGGCTCTGGCCTGCCCTTGCCTTGGCTCCGGCCTGCTCTCTCTATGACTCTGGCCAGCCCTTGTCCTGGCTCCAGCCTGTCCTCGTCCTGGCTCCGGGCTGCTCTCGATCTGGCTCTGGTGTGCTCTCGCCCTGGCTCTAACCTGCCCTTGCTCTGGCTCCGGCCAGCCCTTGCCCTGGCTCTGGCCTGCTCTCGCCCTGGGTCTGACCTACTCTCGCTCTGGTTCTGGCCTGCCCTGGCTCTGCCTCTAGACTGCCCTCGCCTTGGCTTCGGTCTAATCTCGCCTTGGCTCCGGCCTGCTCTCGCTCTCTCGCTCTACATCCGGACTGCCCTCGCCCTGGCTCCGGACTGCCCTTGCCTTGGCTCTGGCCTGCTCTCACCCTGGCTCCTGCCTGCTCTCTCTCTGGCCTGCCCTAGCCATGGCTCCGGCCTACTTTCGCTCTGGCTTGCTCTCGCTCTGGCTCTGGCCTCAAACTGTCTCCGCCGTGCTCTCGCCCTGGTTCCGGCCTGCCCTTGCCTTGGCTCCAGCCTTCTCTTGCTCTGGCTCTGGCCTGCCCTTGACTTGGCTCTGGCCTACTCTTGCTCTGGCTCTGGCCTGCCCTCGCCCTGGCCTGCTCTCGCTCTGGCCTGCTCTCGCTCTGGTGTGCCCTCACCTTGGCTCACTCCTGCTCTCGCTCTGACTCTGGCCTGCCCTCGCCCTGGCTCCGGCCTGCTCTGGATCTGGCTCTGGCCTGCCTTCTCATGGCTACGGCCTGCTCTCTCGCCCTGGCTTTGGCCTGCTCTCGCTCTGGACTGCCCTCGCCTTGGCTTCGGCCTGCTCTCGCCTTGGCTCTGGCTTGCTCTTGCTCTGGCTCCGGCCTGCCCTCACCCTGGCTCCTGCCTGCCCTTGCTCTGACTCTGGCCAGCCCTCGCCTTTGCTTCGGCCTGCTCTCGCCCTGGCTCCGGCCTGCTCTTGCTCTGTCCTGCCATCGCCCTGGCTCCGGCCTGCTCTTGCTCTGGCCTGCCCTCGTCTTGACTCCGGCATGCTCTCGCTCTGGTTCTGGCCCGACTTCGCCTTGGCTCCGGCCTGCTCTCGCTCAGGCCTGCCCTTGCCGTGACTCCGGCCTGCCCTTGCTCTGGCTCCGGCCTGCCCTTGCCCTGACTCCGGCCTGCCCTTGTTGCTCTAGCTCAGGCCAGCCCTCGCATTAGCTCCGGCCTGCTCTAGCCCTGGCTCCGACCTGCTCTCGCTCTGGCCTGCGAGCCTCGCCTTGGCTCCGGCCTGCTCTTGCTCTGGCCTGCCCTGGCTCTGCCTCTGGCCTGCCCTCACCTTGGCTCCGGCCAGCTCTCACCTTGGCTCCGGCCTGCTCTCGCTCTAGTTCTGGACTGCCCTTGCCCTGGCTCCGGCCTGCCATCGCTCTGGCTCCGGCCTGCTCTCGCCCTGGCCTCGCTCTGTCTCGGGCCTGATCTAGCCCTTGTTCCGGCCTGCCCTTACCTTGGCTCCGGCCTTCTCTCGCTCTGGCTCTGGCCTGCCCTTGCCTTGGCTCTGGCCTACTCTCGCCCTGGCTCCGGCCTTCTCTCGCTCTGGTTCTGGCCTGCTCTCGCTCTGGCCTCCCCTCGCCTTGGCTCCGGCTTGCTCTTGCTCTGGCTCTGGCCTGCCCTAGCCTTGGCTCCGGCCTGCTCTTGCCCTGGCTCTGGCCTGCCCTGGCTCTGCCTCTGGCCTGCCCACGCCTTGGCTCCGGCCAGCTCTCACCTTGGCTCCGGCCTGCTCTCTCTCTAGTTCTGGACAGCCCTTGCCCTGGCTCCGGCCTGCCATCGCTCTGGCTCCGGCCTGCCCTCGCCTTAGCTCCGGCCTGCTCTTGCCCTGTCTCCGGCCGGCTCTCGCTTTGGCTCTGCCCCGCCCTCACCCTGGCTCCGGCCTGCTCTTTCTCTGGCTCTGGCCTGCCCTCACCCTGGCTCCGGCATACTCTCACTCTGGCTGTGGCCTGCTGTCGCTCTGGCCTCGCCCTGTCTCGGGCCTGATCTAGCCCTTGTTCCGTCCTGCCCTTGCTTTGGCTCCGGCCTTCTCTCGCTCTGGCTCTGGCCTGCCCATGCCCCCTGGCCTACTCTCGCTCTGGCTTTTGCCTGCCGTCGCCCTGGCTCCAGCCTGCTCTCGCCCTGGTTCCGGCCTGATCTTGCCTTGGCTCCGGCCTTCTCTCGCTCTGGCTCTGGCCTGCCCTCGCCGAGCCTCCGGCCTGTTCTCGCTCTGGCCTACCCTCGCCTTGGCTCCGGCCTGCCCTCGCCCTGACTCCAGCCTGCTCTTGCTCTGGCTCAGGCCTGCCCTCGCCCTGATTCCGGCCTGCCCTTGCTCTAGCTACGGCCAGCCCTTGCATTGGATCCGGCCTGCTCTCGCTCTGACTCTGGCCTGCCCTCACCCTGGCTCCGGCCTGCCCTCGTCCTTGCTCAGGCCTGCTCTCGCTCTGGCCTACTCTCGCCTTGGCTCCGGCCTGCTCTCGCTCAGGCTCCGGCCTGCCCTCGTCCTGACCTTGCTCTGGCTCCGGCCTGCCCTTGCCCTGACTCCTGCCTGCCCTTGCTCTAGCTCAGGCCAGCCCTCGCATTAGCTCCGGCCTGCTCTCGCTCTGGCCTGCCCTCGCTCTGGCTCCGGCCTGCGCTCTCTCTGGCTCTCGCCTGCCCATGCCTTGGCACCGGCCTGCTCTTCCTCTGGATCTGGCCTGCCCTCGTCTTGACTCTGGCCTGATCTCGCTCTTGTTCTGGCCTGCCTTCGCCTTGGCTCCGACCTGCTCTTGCTCTGGCTCAGGCCTGTGACTCGCCCCCTGGGCCGTGGGGCACTCGGATCCGGGCAATAGGGAAACGGTGGGAGTAGTAGTGGCAACCCGGTTCCGTGGCTCAGGGTGGTCAGGCCAGTGGTAGTCCGTTATGTGTTATTGATTATGTCAGACTACGCCACCCGTGGATTTGCGGTCATTAGGAACCGCCGCAGCAAGGCAGACCGCTGGGGCTGATGATGTATGCAGCTGGGATGGTGTGACTCCCCACGGGAAGAGTGCGGCCCCAGGGCAGTGTAGTGGATGTTGGGAGTGATGGCAGTGAGAGTCCCAGTGCTGATAGTGCTGGAGGAGCAAGGAGCACGCAGACAACAGGTTGCAGTCCAGGGCCTTTACTAGAACTGGTAAATTGACCCACAAACAGTCCCGGCTAGGAGTGGACCTGGATGTCTGAGAGCAACGGGGAAATTGGCCCTGGTCAGGGTGAGGGTGTAGGCCTACCGTGCTTTCTGTGCTCCTTCTGGCTATCTCCTCCTTATAAGGTAACAGCCCACGTTTCCGAGCTCTCCGTGTATTCTCGCCTGTATGACCTGCGACGTGGGTTCCTTTCTGCTCCCAGCCTTGTACGGCTTTGCTGGTCCCTTCTGTTGTGGCAGGGCCTTCAGGCTTCTTAGGCCAAGGAATATACAGTCCCCTGCGGACTGGTTATCTGCTGGAGGATGTGGAATCCTCCCAGCCTCAGACACCAAAGTCTGGTAAATTAAGTCTGTTATCTGCCAAGACAGGCTCACTTCGCCTCTTGTCTCTGGCTTGTGGCTCTCCTCCTGCCACACTTCCTCTTAGGGTGCAATACAACTGTCCCTCTCTGCTCTGGGACCTGAATCCTGAGACAGGTCGTCCAGCTCTCTCTAACCCTGCCCCCAGTACAAGCTTTTATAGGGGCAGCCTGCTCCCCCTACTGGCCTGAGACAGGAGGTACTGCATGCTAATGTTCCCCTGACTAGAGAACCTCCCCCTTGCTCTCAGACACAGCTTTATTACATTTTGCGGCATCCAGGCCAGGGTGACACACCTGCTCTCGCTCTGGCTCTGGCCTGCCCTTGCCTTGGCTCTGGACTGCTCTCGCTCTGGCTCTGGCCTGCTCTCGCTCTGGCCTCCCCTAGCCTTGGCTCCGGCCTGCTCTCGCTCTGCCTCTGGCCTGCCCTCGCCTTGGCTCCGACCTGCTCTTGCTCTGGCCTGCCAATGCCTTGGCTCCGGCCTGCTCTTGCTCTGGCCTGCCCTGGCTCTGCCTCTGGCCTGCCCTCACCTTGGCTCCGGCCTGCTCTCGCTCTAGTTCCGGACTGCCCTTGCCCTGGCTCCGGCCTGCCATCGCTCTGGCTCCGGCCTGCCCTCGCCTTATCTCCGGCCTGCTCTCGCCCTGGCTCCGGCCTGCTCTCGCTTTGGCTCTGGCCCGCCCTCGCCCTGGCTCTGGCCTGCTCTCTCTCTGGCTCTGGCCTGACCTCTTCCTGGCTCCGGCATACTCTCACTCTGGCTGTGGCCTACTCTCGCTCTGGCCTCGCCCTGTCTCGGGCCTGATCTAGCCCTTGTTCCGGCCTGCCCTTGCCTTGGCTCCGGCCTTCTCTCGCTCTGGCTCCGGCCTGCCCTTGCCTTGGCTCTGGCCTACTCTCGCTCTGGCCTGCTCTGGCTCTGGCCTGCTCTCTCTCTGGCTTTGGCCTGCACTCGCTTTGGCTCTGGCCTGCTGTAGCCCTGGCTCCGGCCTGCTCTCGCTCTGGCACTGGCCTGCCCTCGCTATGGCTCCGGCCTGCTCTCTCTCTGGCCTGCCCTCGCCCTGGCTCTGGCCTACTCTCGCTCTGGCCTGCTCTCGCTCTGGCTCTGGCCTCGCCCTGTCTCCGGCCTGCTCTCGCCCTGTTTCTGGCCTGCCCTTGCCTTGGCTCTGGCCTTCTATCGCTCTGGCTCTGGCCTGCCCTTGCCTTGGCTCTGGCCTACCCTCGCTCTGCCTCCGGCCTTCCCTCGCCCTGACTCCGGCCTGCCCTTGCTCTGGCTCCGGCCTGCCCTCGCTCTGGCTCTGGCCTGCCCTTGCCTTGGCTCTGGCCTGCCCTTGCCTTGGCTCTGGCCTACTCTCGCTCTCGCTCTGGCCTGCCCTTGCCCTGGCTCCTGCCTGCTCTCTCTGGCTCTGGCCTGCCCATGCCTTGGCTCCGGCCTGCTCTGGCTCTGGGCTGCCCTCGCCTTGGCTCCGACCTGCTCTTGCTCTGGCTCTGGCCTGCCCTCGCCTTGGCTCCGGCCTGCTCTCACTCTGGCTGTGGCCTGCTCTCGCTCTGGCCTCGCCCTGTCTCGGGCCTGCTATAGCCGTTGTTCCGGCCTGCCCTTGACTTGGCTCTGGCCTTCTCTCGCTCTGTCCTGCCCTTGCCTTGGCTCCGGCCTACTCTCGCTCTGGCCCTTGCCTGCCCTCGCCCTGGCTCCGGCCTGCTGTCGCTCTGGTTCTGGCCTGCTCTCGCTCTGGCGTGCCCTCTCCTTGGCTCCGGCCTGCTCTCGCTCTGACTCTGGCCTGCCCTCGCCCTGACTCCGGCCTGCTCTTGCTCTGGCCTGCTCTCGTCTTGACTCCGGCCTCTTCTCGCTCTTGTTCCGGCCTGCCCTTGCCTTGGCTCCGGCCTTCTCTCGCTCTGGCCGGCCCTTGCCTTGGCTCTGGCCTACTCTCGCTTTGGCTCTTGCCTACCCTCGCCCTGGCTCCGGCCTGCTCTCGCTCTGGCGTGCCTTCGCCTTGGCTATGGCCTGCTCTCGCTCTGACTCTGGCCTGCCCTCGCACTGACTCCGGCCTCCTCTGGATCTGGCTCTGGCCTGCCCTCGCCTTGGCTCCGGCCTGCTCTGGATCTGGCTCTGGCCTGCCCTCGCCTTGGCTCCGGCCTGCTCTCGCCTTGGCTCCGGCCTGCACTCGCTCTGGCCTGCTCTCGCCCTGGCTCTGGCCTACTCTCGTTCTGGCCTGCTCTCGCTCTGGCCTCGCCCTGTCTCCGGCCTGCTCTCGCCCTGGTTCCGGCCTGCCCTTCCCTTGGCTCTGGCCTTCTATCGCTCTGGCTCTGGCATGCCCTTGCCTTGGCTCTGGCCTACCCTCGCCGTGGTTCCGGCCTGCTCTCGCGCTGGCTCCGGCCTGCCCTCGCCCTGACTCTGGCCTGCCCTTACTCTGGCTCCGGCCTGCCCTCGCATTGGCTCCGGCCTGCTCTCGCCCTGGCTCTGGCCTGCCCTCGCCCCGGCTCCGGCCTGCTCTTTCTCTGGCTCTTGTCTGCCCATGCCTTGGCTCCGGCCTGCTCTTCCTCTGGCTCTGGCCTGCCCTCTAGCCTGATCTCGTTCTTGTTCTGGCCTGACTTCGTCATGGCTCCAGCCTGCTCTCGCTCTGGCTCAGGCCTGTTCTCGCTCTGGCTCAGGCCCGTCCTAGCTCTGGCTCCGGACTTCTCTAGCTCTGGCTCTGGCCTGCTCTCGCTATGGCTCTGGCCAGCCCTCGCCCTGGCTCCGGCATACTCTCGCTCAGGTTCTGACCTGCTCTGGCTCTAGCCTCGCCCTGTCTCCGGCCTGCTCTCGCCCATGTTCCGGCCTGCCCTTGCCTTGGCTCCGGCCTTCTCTCGTTCTGGCTCTGGCCTGCCCTTGCCTTGGCTCTGGCCTACTCTCTCTCTGGCTCTGGCCTACTCTCGCTCTGGCTCTGGCCTGCCCTCGCCCTGGCTCCGGCCTGCTCTCGCTCTGACCTGCTCTCGCTCTGGCGTGCCCTCGCCTTGGCTCCAGCCTGCTCTCGCCATGACTATGGCCTGCTCTCGCTCTGGCTCCGGCCAGCCCTCGCCTTAGCTCCGGCCTGCTCTTGCTTTGGCTTCGGCCTGCTCTCGCTCCGGCCTGCTCTTA
Organism: Phyllobates terribilis; assembly: GCF_046119375.1. NCBI lineage: Eukaryota > Metazoa > Chordata > Amphibia > Anura > Dendrobatidae > Phyllobates > Phyllobates terribilis. The sequence goes on along the minus strand of NW_027362768.1, from coordinate 157,658,723 downwards.
CCCTGGCTCTGGCCTGCCCTCGACCTGGCTCCGGCCTGCTCTTGCTCTGGATCTGGCAGGCTCTTGCTCTGGCTCTGGCCTGCCCTTGTCTTGACTCCGGCCTGCTCTCGCCCTGGCTCTGACCTGCTCTCGCTCTGGCCTGCCCTCACTCTGGCTCCGGCCTGCTCTCTTTCTGGCTCTCGCCTGCCCATGCCTTGACTCCGGCCTGCTCTTCCTCTGGCTCTGGCCTGCCCTCGTCTTTACTCTGGCCTGCCTTCGCCTTGGCTCCGGCCTGCTCTTGCTCAGGCATGCTCTCGCTCTGGCTCAGGCCTGCTCTCGCTCTGGCCTGCTCTTGCCTTGGCTCCGGACTGCTTTCGCCCTGGCCTGCTCTCGCTCTGGCCTCCCCTCGCCTTGGCTCCGGCCTGCTCTTGCTCTGGCTCTGACCTGCCCTCGCCTTGGCTCTGACCTGCTCTTGCTCTGGCCTGCCCTCGCCCTGGCTCCGGCTCTGGCCTGCTCTTGCGCTGGCTCTGGCCTGCCCTCGTCTTGACTCCGGCCTGTTCTCGCCCTTTTTCTGGCCTGCCCTTGCCTTGGCTCCAGCCTGCTCTGGCTCTGCCTATGGCCTGCCCTCGCCTTGGCTCCGGCCTGCTCTCGCCCTGGCTCCGGCCTGCCCTCGCTCTGGCTCCGGCCTGCTCTCGCCCTGGCTCCGGGCTGCTCTTGCTCTGGCCTGCCCTCGCCCTGGCTCCGGCTCTGGCCTGCTCTTGCGCTGGCTCTGGCCTGCCCTCGTCTTGACTCCGGCCTGTTCTCGCCCTTTTTCTGGCCTGCCCTTGCCTTGGCTCCAGCCTGCTCTGGCTCTGCCTATGGCCTGCCCTCGCCTTGGCTCCGGCCTGCTCTCGCCCTGGCTCCGGCCTGCCCTCGCTCTGGCTCCGGCCTGCTCTCGCCCTGGCTCCGGGCTGCTCTTGCTCTGGCCTGCCCTCGCCCAGGCTCCGGCCTGCTCTTGCTCTGGCCTGCTCTTGCTCTGGCCTGCCCTCGTCTTGACTCCGGCCTGTTCTCGTCCTTGTTCCGGCCTGCCCTTGCCTTGGCTCCGGCCTGCTCTCGCTCTGGTTCGGGCTTGCCTTTGCCTTGGCTCTGGCCTCCTCTCACTCTGGCTCCGGCCTACTCGCTCTCTGGCTCTGGCCTGCCCTTGCCTTGGCTCCGGACTGCTTTCGCTCAGGCACTGGACTGCTCTCACTCTGGCACTGGCCTGCTCTCGCTCTGGCTCCGGCCTGCTCTCGCCCTGGCTCCGGGCTGCTCTTGCTCTGGCCTGCCCTCGCCCTGGCTCCGGCTCTGGCCTGCTCTTGCGCTGGCTCTGGCCTGCCCTCGTCTTGACTCCGGCCTGTTCTCGCCCTTTTTCTGGCCTGCCCTTGCCTTGGCTCCAGCCTGCTCTGGCTCTGCCTATGGCCTGCCCTCGCCTTGGCTCCGGCCTGCTCTCGCCCTGGCTCCGGCCTGCCCTCGCTCTGGCTCCGGCCTGCTCTCGCCCTGGCTCCGGGCTGCTCTTGCTCTGGCCTGCCCTCGCCCAGGCTCCGGCCTGCTCTTGCTCTGGCCTGCTCTTGCTCTGGCCTGCCCTCGTCTTGACTCCGGCCTGTTCTCGTCCTTGTTCCGGCCTGCCCTTGCCTTGGCTCCGGCCTGCTCTCGCTCTGGTTCGGGCTTGCCTTTGCCTTGGCTCTGGCCTCCTCTCACTCTGGCTCCGGCCTACTCGCTCTCTGGCTCTGGCCTGCCCTTGCCTTGGCTCCGGACTGCTTTCGCTCAGGCACTGGACTGCTCTCACTCTGGCACTGGCCTGCTCTCGCTCTGGCACTGGCCTGCTCTCGCTCTGGCACTGGCCTGCTCTCGCTCTGGCCTGCCCTCACCTTGGCTCTGGCCTGTTCTCACGCTGACTCTGGCCTGCCATCGCCCTGGCTCTGCGTATGGCCAGCCCTCGCCTTGGTTCCGACCTGCTCTCGCTCTGGTTCTGGGCTGCCTTCTCCTTGGCTCCGGCCTGCTCTCGCTCTGGCTCAGGCCTACTCTCTCTCTGGCTCTGGCCTGCCCTTGCCTTGGCTCCGGACTGCTTTCGCTCAGGCACTGGCCTGCTCTCACTCTGGCTCTAGCCTGTTCTCGCTCTGGCTCTGGCCTGCCCTCGCCCTGACTCCGGCCTGCACTGGCTGTAGCTCTGGCCTGCTCTCGTGCTGGCTCCGGCCTGCTCTCGCCCTGGCTCCGGCCTGCTCTCGCTCTGGCTCTGGCCTGCCATCGCACTAGCTCCGGCCTGCTCTCGCCCTGGCTCCGGCCTGCCCTCGTCCTGGCTCCGGCCTGCTCTCGCTCTGGCCTGACCTCGCCTTGGCTCCGACCTGCTCTCTCCCTGGCTCCGGCCTGCCCTCGCCCTGGCTCCGGCCAGCCCTCGCCCTGGCTACGGCCTGCCCTCGCCCTGGCTCCGGCCTGCCCTCGCCCTGGCTCCGGCCTGCCCTCGCCCTGGTTCCGGCCTGCTCTTGCTCTGGCTCTAGCCTGCCCTCGCCCTGGCCTGCTCTCACTCTGGCTCTGGCCTGTCCTTGCTCTGGCTCCGGCCAGCCCTCTCCTTGTTCTGGCTCCGGCCAGCCCTCTCCTTGGCTCCAGCCTGCTCTTGCTCTGGCTCTGTCCTGCCCTCGTCTTGACTCTGGTCTGCTCTCGCTCTGGTTCTAGCCTGACTTCGCCTTGGCTCCGGCCTGCTCTCGCTCTGGCTCAGGCCTACTCTCTCTCTGGCTCTGGCCTGCCCTTGCCTTGGCTCCGGACTGCTCTCGCTCTGGCACTGGCCTGCTCTCGCTCTGGCACTGGCCTGCTTTCCTTCTGGCTCTGGCCTGCCCTCACCTTGGCTCCGGCCTGCTCACGCTCTGGCTCTGGTCTGCCCTCGCTTTGGCTCCAGCCTGCTCTCGCTCTGGTACTGGCCTGCCCTGGCTCTGCCTCTGGCCTGCCCTCGCCTTGGCTCCGGTCTGCTCTCGCCTTGGCACTGGTCTGCCCTCGCCCTGGCTGCTGCCTGCTATTGCTCTGGCACCGGCCTGCTCTCTCTCTGGCCTGCCCTCTCCTTGGCTCCGGCCTTCTCTCGCTCTGGCTCTCGCCTGCCCTAGCCTTGGCTCTGGCTTACTTTCGCTCCTGATTGGTCTGCCCTCGCCCTGGCCTGCTGTCGCGCTGGCTCCGGCCTGCTCTCGCCCTGGCTCCGGCCTGCCCTCACCCTGGCTCCGGCCTGCCCTCGTCCTGGCTCCGGCCTGCTCTGGCTCTAGCTCTGGCCTGCCCTCGCCTTGGCTCTGGCCTGCTCTCGCCCTGGCTCCGGTCTGCCCTCGCTCTGGCTTCGGCCTGCCCTCGCCCTGGCTCCGGCGAGCCCTTACTCTGGCTCCGGCCAGCCATCGCCTTGGCTCCCGTCAGCTCCTGCAATGGTTCCGGCCTGCCCTCGCCCTGGATCCGGCCTGCCCTCGCCCTGGCTCCGGCCTGCCCTCAAACTGGCTCCGGCCTGCCCTTGACTTGGCTCCAGCCTGCTCTTGCTCTGGCTCTGGCCTGCCCTCGTCTTGACTCCGGCCTGCTCTCGCTCTGGTTCGGGCCTGCCTTTGCCTTGGCTCCGGACTCCTCTCGCTCTGGCTCAGGCCTACTCGCTCTCTGGCCTGCCCTTGCCTTGGCTCCGGACTTCTCTAGCTCTGGCACTGGCCTGCTCTCGTTCTGGCACTGGCCTGCTCTCGCTCTGGCACTGGCCTGCTCTCGCTCTGGCCTGCTCTCGCTCTGGCTCTGGCCTGACCTCACCTTGGCTCTGGCCTGTTCTCACTCTGGCTCTGGCCTGCCATCGCCTTGGCTCCGGCCTGCTCTATCTCTTGCTCTGGCCTGCCCTGGCTCTGCCTATGGCCTGCCCTCGCCTTGGTTCCGACCTGCTCTCGCTCTGGTTCTGGGCTGCCTTCTCCTTGGCTCCGGCCTGCTCTCGCTCTGGCTCAGGCCTACTTTCTCTCTGGCTCTGGCCTGCCCTTGCCTTGGCTCCGGACTGCTCTCGCTCAGGCACTGGCCTGCTCTCACTCTGGCTCTGGCCAGCTCTCGCTCTGGCCTGCCTTCACCTTGGCTCCGGCCTGCTCTCGCTCTGACTCTGGTCTGCCCTCGCCCTGACTACGGCCTGCTCTGGCTGTAGCTCTGGCCTGCTCTCGTGCTGGCTCTGGCCTGCTGTCGCCCTGGCTCCGGCCTGCCCTCGTCCTGGCTCCCGCCTGCTCTCTCTCTGGCTCTGGCCTGCCCTCGCCTTAGCTCCGCTCTTGCTCCTTGGATCCGGCCTGCTCTCGCTCTGGCTTTGGCCTTCCCTCCCTCGCCTTAGCTCCAGCCTGCTCTCACTCTGGCTCTGGCCTGCCTTTGCATTGGCTTCGGCCTGCTCTCGCTCTGACTGGCCTGCCTTTGCCTTGGCTCCTGCCTGCTCTCACTCAGGCTCTGGCCTGCTCTCGCTCTGGCTCTGGCCTGCTCTCGCTCTGGCTTGGGCCTGTCCTTGCCTTGGCTCCGGCCTGCTCTCGCTCTGGCCTGCTCTTGCTCTGGCCTACCCTGGCTCTGCCTCTGGCCTGCCCTTGCCTTGGCTACGGCCTGCTCTCGCTCTTGCTCCGTACAGGTCTCGCCCTGGCTCCGCAATGCCATAGCTCGGGCTCCGGCCTCCCCTCGCCTTGGCTCATTCCTGCTCTTGCCCTGGCTCCGACCTGCTCTTGCTCTGACTCTGGCCTGCCCTCGCCCTGGCTCCTGCCTACTCTCTCTGGCTCTGACCTGCCCTCGCCCTGGCTCCGGCCTACTCTCGCTCTGACTCTGGCCTGCTCTTGCTCTGGCCTCGCCTTAGCTCCGGCCTGCTCTCGCTCTCACTCTGGTCTGTCCTCGCCCTGACTCCGGCCTGCTCTGGCTGTAGCTCTGGCCTGCTCTCGTAATGGCTCTGGCCTGCTGTCGCCCTGGCTCCGGCCTGCCCTCGTCCTGGCTCCCGCCTGCTCTCTCTCTGGCTCTGGCCTGCCCTCGCCTTAGCTCCGGCCTGCTCTCGCCTGGCTCCGGCCTGCCCTCGTCCTGGCTCCGGCCTGCTCTCACTCTGGCCTGACCTCGCCTTGGCTCCGACCTGCTCTCTCCCTTGCTCCGGCCTGCCCTCACCCTGGCTACGGCCTGCCCTCGCCCTGGCTCCGGCCTGCCCTCGCCCTGGCTCCGGCCTGCTCTTGCTCTAGCCTGCCCTCGACCTGGCTCTGGCCTGTCCTTGCTCTGGCTCCGGCCAGCCCTCTCCTTGGCTCCAGCCTGCTCTTGCTCTGGCTCTGTCCTGCCCTCATCTTGACTCCGGTCTGCTCTCGCTCTGGTTCTAGCCTGACTTCGCCTTGGCTCCGGCCTGCTCTCGCTCTGGCTCAGGCCTACTTTCTCTCAGGCTCTGGCCTGCCCTTGCCTTGGCTCCGGACTGCTCTCGCTCTGGCACTGGCCTGCTCTCGCTCTGGCACTGGCCTGCTCTCCTTCTGGCTCAGGCCTGCCCTCACCTTGGCTCCGGCCTGCTCTCGCTCTGGCTCTGGTCTGCTCTCGCTTTGACTCCAGCCTGCTCTCGCTCTGGTACTGGCCTGCCCTCGCCTTGGCTCCGGTCTGCTCTCGCCCTGGCTGCTGCCTGCTATTGCTCTGTCTCCGGCCTGCTCTCGCTCTGGATCAGGCCTGCCCTTGCCTCGGCACCGGCCTGCTCTCTCTCTGGCCTGCCCTCTCCTTTGCTCCGGCCTTCTCTCGCTCTTCGTCTCGCCTGCCCTAGCCTTGGCTCTGGCTTACTCTCGCTCTGGACTGGCCTGCCCTCGCCCTGGCTCCGGCCTCCTCTCGTTCTCTGATTCAGGTCTGCCCTCGCCGTGGCTACGGCCTGCTCTGGCTCTAGCTCTGGCCTGCCCTCGCCTTGGCTCTGGCCTGCTCTCGCCCTGGCTCCGGTCTGCCTTCGCTCTGGCTTCGGCCAGCCCTCGCCCTGGCTCCGGCCAGCTCTTACTCTGGCTCCGGCCAGCCATCGCCTTGGCTCCGGCCAGCTCCTGCAATGGTTCCGGCCTGCCCTCACCTTGGCTCCGGCCTGCTCTCGCTCTGTCCCCGGCCTGCCCTCGCCCTGGCTCCGGCCTGCCCTCTAACTGGCTCCGGCCTGCCCTCTAACTGGCACCGGCCTGCCATCGCTCTGGCTCCGGCCTGTTCTCGCCCTGGCTCCATCCTGTTCTCGCTTTGGCTCCGGCCAGCCCTCGCCCTGGCTCTGGCCTGCTCTCACTCTGGCTCCGGCCTGCCCTCCTCTTGGCTCTGGCCTGCCCTAGCCCTGTCTTCGGCCTCCTCTCGCTCTGGCCTGCCCTCGCCCTGGTTCCGGCATTCTCTCGCTCTGGTTTCGGCCTGCCGTCTCCTTGGATCCGGCCTGCCGCCTCCTTGGATCCGGCCTGCTCTCGCTCTGGCTCCGGCCTGCCCTCCCTCGCCTTAGCTCCAGCCTGCTCTCACTCTGGCTCTGGCCTGCCTTTGCCTTGGCTTCGGCCTGCTCTCGCTCTGACTCTGGCCTGCCTTTGCCTTGGCTCCTGCCTGCTCTCACTCAGGCTCTGGCCTGCTCTCGCTCTGGCCTGGCCTTGCCTTGGCTCCGGCCTGCTCTTGCTCTGGCCTACCCTGGCTCTGCCTCTGGCCTGCCCTTGCCTTGGCTACGGCCTGCTCTCGCTCTTGCTCCGTACAGGTCTCGCCCTGGCTCCGCAATGCCATAGCTCGGGCTCCGGCCTCCCCTCGCCTTGGCTCATTCCTGCTCTTGCCCTGGCTCCGACCTGCTCTTGCTCTCACTCTGGCCTGCCCTCGCCCTGGCTCCTGCCTACTCTCTCTCTGGCTCTGACCTGCCCTCGCCCTGGCTCCGGCCTACTCTCGCTCTGACTCTGGCCTGCTCTTGCTCTGGCCTCAGGGCCTTAGCTCCGGCCTGCTCTCGCTCTCACTCTGGTCTGTCCTCGCCCTGGCCGCCTGCTCTGGCACTAGCTCTGGCCTGCTCTCGCGCTGGCTCCGGCCTGCCCTCGTCCTGGCTCCGGCCTGCTCTCGATCTGGCTCTGGCCTGCCCACATCTTGGCTCCGGCCTGCTCTCGCACTGGCTCCAACCTGCTCTCGCTCTGGCTTCGGCCTTCCTTCGCCTTGGCTCCGGCCAGCCCTCGCCTTGGCTCCGGCCAGCACCTGCTCTTGCTCCGGCCTGCCTTCCTTCGCCTTGGCTCCTGCCTGCACTCGCTCTGGCTCTGGCCTGCCTTCGCCTTGGCTCCGAACTGCTCTCGCTCTGGCTTGGGCCTGTCCTTGCCTTGGCTCCAGTCTGCTCTCAGTCTGGCCTGCTCTTGCTCTGGCCTACCCTGGCTCTGCCTCTGGCCTGCCCTTGCCTTGGATCCGGCCTGCTCTCGCTCTAACTCCGTACTGCCCTCACGCTAGCTCCGCTATGCCATAGCTCGGGCTCTGGCCTGCCCTCGCCTTGGCTCCATCATTCGTCCCGTCGTGGCTCCGACCAGCCCTCGCTCTGGCCTGCCCTCGCTCCGCCTACTCTCTTTCTGGCTCTGGCCTGCTCTTGCTCTGGCCTCGCCTTGGCTCCGGCCTGCTCTCGCTCTCACTCTGGTCTGCCCTCGCCCTGGCTGCCTGCTCTGTCTCTAGCTCTGGCCTGCTCTCGCCCTGGCTCCGGCCAGCCCTCGTCCTGGCTCCGGCCTGCTCTCACTCTGGCCTGCCCTCGCCTTGGCTCCGGCCTGCTCTCGCCCTTGCTCCAGCCTGCTCTCGCTCTGGCTCCGGCCTGCTCTCTCTCTGGCTCCGGCCTGCGCTCGCTCTGGCTCCGGCCTGCCCTCTCTCTGGCTCCGGCCTGCCCTCGCCCTGGCTCCGGCCTGCCCTCGCTCTGGCTAGGGCCTGCTCTCGCTCTGGCCTGCCCTCGCCCTGGCTCCGGCATTCTCTCGCTCTGGTTTCGGCCTGCAGTCGCCTTGGATCCGGCCTGCTCTCGCTCTGGATCCGGCCAGACCTCGCCTTGGCTCCGGCCTGCTCCCGCTCTGGCCTGCCTTTGCCTTGGCTCCGGCCTGCTCTCACTCTGGCTCTGGACTGCCTTTGCCTTGGCTCCAACCTGCTCTCTCTTTGGCTCTGGCCTGCTCTCGATGTGGCCTGCCCTTGCCTTGGCCCCAGCCTGCTCTCGCCCTGGCCTGCTGTTGCTCTGGCCTACACTGGTTCTGCCTCTGGCGTGCCCTCGCCGTGGATACGGCCTGCTCTCGCTCTAGCTCCGTACTGCCCTCGCCCTGGCTCCGCTATGCCACAGCTCGGGCTCCGGCTTGCCCTCGCTTTAGGTCCGTCCTGCTCTCACCCTGGCTCCGACTGCTCTCGCTCTGGCCTGCCCTCTCTCTCGCCCTGGCTCCGGGCTGCTCTTGCTCTGGCCTGCCCTCGCCCAGGCTCCGGCCTGCTCTTGCTCTGGCCTGCCCTCGTCTTGACTCCGGCCTGTTCTCGTCCTTGTTCCGGCCTGCCCTTGCCTTGGCTCCGGCCTGCTCTCGCTCTGGTTCGGGCTTGCCTTTGCCTTGGCTCTGGCCTCCTCTCACTCTGGCTCCGGCCTACTCGCTCTCTGGCTCTGGCCTGCCCTTGCCTTGGCTCCGGACTGCTTTCGCTCAGGCACTGGACTGCTCTCACTCTGGCACTGGCCTGCTCTCGCTCTGGCACTGGCCTGCTCTCGCTCTGGCCTGCCCTCACCTTGGCTCTGGCCTGTTCTCACGCTGACTCTGGCCTGCCATCGCCCTGGCTCTGCGTATGGCCAGCCCTCGCCTTGGTTCCGACCTGCTCTCGCTCTGGTTCTGGGCTGCCTTCTCCTTGGCTCCGGCCTGCTCTCGCTCTGGCTCAGGCCTCGCTCTAGCTCCGTACTGCCCTCGCCCTGGCTCCGCTATGCCACAGCTCGGGCTCCGGCTTGCCCTCGCTTTAGGTCCGTCCTGCTCTCACCCTGGCTCCGACTGCTCTCGCTCTGGCCTGCCCTCTCTCTGGCCTGCCCTTGCCCTGGCTCCAGCCTACTCTCGCTCTGGCCTGCTCTCGCTCTGGCCTCGCCCTGGCTCCGGCCTGCACTCGCCCTGGTTCCGGCCACCCCTTACCTTGGCTACTGCTTGCTCTCGCTCTGGCATGCCCTAGCCTCGGCTCTAGCCTACTCTCGCTCTGTCTCTGGGCTGCCCTCGCCCTGGCTCCGGCCTGCTCTTGTTCTGGCATGCCCTTGCCTTGGCTCCGGCCTCTTCTCGCTCTGACCCTGGCCTGCCCTCGCCCTGGCTCCGGCCTGCTCTCGCTCTGTCCTGCCCTCGCCTTGGCTCCGGCCTGCTTTCGCCCAGGCTCCGGACTGCCCTTGTCCTGGCTCCGGCCTGCTATCGCTCTGGCCTGCCCTCGCTTTGGCTCTAGCCTACTCTCACTCTCGCTCTGGCCTGCCCTCGTCCTGGCTCCGGCTTGCTCTCGCTCTGGCATGCCCTCGCCTTGGCTCCGGCCTCCTCTCGCTCTGACTCTGGCCTGCCCTCGCCCTGGCTCCGGCCTGCTCTGGCTCTGTCCTGCCTTCAGGGCCTTGGCTCCAGCCTGCTCTCGCCCTGGCTCCGGCCTGCCCTTGCTCTGGCTCTGGCTAGCCCTCGCCTTGGCTCCGACCTGCTCTCGCCCTGCCCTCACCCTGGCTCCGGCCTGCTCTTGCTCTGGCTTGCCCTCGTCTTGACTCCGGCCTGCTCTCGCTCGTTATGGCCAGCCTTCGCCTTGGCTCCGGCATGCTCTCGCTCTGGCGTAGGCCTGCTGTCGCTCTGGCTCTGTCTGGCCTGCCCTTGCCTTGGCTCCGGACTGCTCTTGCTCTGGCTCTGGCCTGCTCTTGCTCTGGCCTGCCCTTGCCCTGGCTCCGGCCAGCTTTTGCTCTGGCTATGGCCTGCTCTTGCTCTGGCCTGCCCTTGCCTTGGCTCTGGCCTTCTATCGCTCTGGCTCTGGCCTGCCCTTGCCTTGGCTCTGGCGTAGCTACTCTCGCCTTGGCTCCGGCCTTCTCTCGCTCTGACTCTGGCCTGCCCTCGCCCTGACTCCGGCCTGCCCTAGCTCTGGCTCTGGCCTGCCCTCGCATTGGCTCCGGCCTGCCCTCGCTCTGGCTCCGTCCCGCTCTCGCTCTGGCCTACTCTCGCTCTGGCCTGCTCTCGCTCTGGCCTGCCCTTGCTCTAGCTCCGCCCTGCCCTTGCATTAGCTCCGGCCTGCTCTCGCCCTGGATCCGACCTGCTCTCGCTCTGGCCTGCGCTCTCTCTGGCTCTCGCCTGCCGATGCTTGGCTCCGGCCTGCTCTTCCTCTGGCTCCGGCCTGCCCTCGTCTTGACTCTGGCCTGCCCTCGTCTTGACTCTGGCCTGATCTCGCTCTTGTTCTGGCCTGCTTTCGCCTTGGCTCCGGCCTGCTCTTGCTCTGGCTCAGGCCTGCTCTCGCTCTGGCACTGGCCTGCTCTCGCTCTGGCCTCCCCTCGCCTTGGATCCGGCCTGCTCTCGCTCTGGCTCTGGCCTGCCCTCGCCTTGGCTCTGACCTGCTCTTGCTCTAGCCTGCCCTCGCCTTGGCTCCGGCCTGCTCTCGCTCTGACTCTGGCCTGCCCTGGCTCTGCCTTTGGCCTGCCCTCGACTTGGCTCTGGCCTGCTCTCGCTCTAGTTCCTGACTGCCCTTGCCCTGGCTCCGGCCTGCCATCGCTCTGGCTCCGGCCTGCCCTCGCCTTAGCTCCGGCCTGCTCTCGCCCTGGCTCCGGCCTGCTCTCGCTTTGGCTCCGGCCCGCCCTCGACCTGGCTCCGGCCTGCTCTCTCTCTGGCTCTGGCCCGCCCTCGCCCTGGCATAATCCCACTCTGGCTGTGGCCTGCTCTCACTCTGGCTCTGGCCTCGCCCTGTCTCGGGCCTGCTCTAGCCCTTGTTCCGGCCTGCCCTTGCATTGGCTCCAGCCTTCTCTCGCTCTGCCTCTGGAGTGCCCTTGCCTTGGCTCTGGCCTACTCTCGCTCTGGCTCTTGCTTGCCCTCGCCCTGGCTCCGGCCTGCTCTCGCTTTGGTTGTGGCCTGCTCTCGCTCTGGCGTGCCCTCGCCTTGGCTCCGGCCTGCTCTTGCTCTGACTCTGGCCTGCCCTCGCCATGACTCCGGCCTGCTCTGGATCTGGCTCTGGCCAGCCCTCGCCTTGGCTCCGGCCTGTTCCCGCCTTAGCTCCAGCCGGCTCTCGCTCTGGCTCCGGCATGCCCTCGCCCTGACTCTAGTCTGCCCTTGCTCTGGCTCCGGCCTGCTCTCGCCTTGGCTCCGACCTGCTCTACCTCTGGCCTTCCCTCGCCCTGGCTCCGGACTGCTCTCTATCTGGCTCTGGTCTGCCCTTGCCTTAGCTCCGGCCTGCTCTCGCTCTTACTCTGGCCTGCCCTCGCCCTTGCTACTGCCTGCCCTCATCCTTGCTCCAGCCTGCTCTCACTCTGGCTCTGACCTGCCCTCGCCTTGGCTCCGGCCTGCTCTCGCCCTGGCTCTGGCCTGCTCTCACCCTGGCTCCGTCCTTCTCTCGCTCTGGCCTGTCCTTGCACTGGCTCTGGCCTGCCCTAGCTCTGGCTCCGGCCTGCCCTTGCTCTGGCTAGCCCTCGCCTTGGCTCCGGCCTGCTCTTGCTCCCTTCCTCGGTGTTCCCTCCCCCACTCCAGCCAGGGACAGGGACTGTTGTGCCCATCTCAGGGGCATATTGGTCGCCCTGCCCCACGGCAATGTGGTGTAATGCTTGCAGGTGTCGGGGTCCTGATCCACACTCCATCCTTACCTGAGAGTGAGATATCACACCTCTGGGTGAGGTGCAATACCTCTAGGTAGCAACTGAGCCCTCGGGGTGCTACAGTTCCATTTATCTTCAGCCTAGGTGACGTATTGCGATAGAGGGCCGTGATTTTGGCTATAAAAGGGTCCCCTAGACACCTACCCCAAGCTTTTTAAGAGAATAATATGGCCTGCTCTTGCTCTGGCCTGCCCTCGTCTTGACTCCGGCCTGCTCTCGCTCGTTATGGCCAGCCTTCGCCTTGGCTCCGGCATGCTCTCGCTCTGGCGTAGGCCTGCTCTGGCCTGCTCTTGCTCTGGCCTGCCCTCGCCCTGGCTCTGGCCTGCCCTTGCCTTGGCTCTGGCCTTCTATCGCTCTGGCCTGCCCTTGCCTTGGCTCTGGCGTAGCTACTCTCGCCTTGGCTCCGGCCTTCTCTCGCTCTGGCCTGCCCTCGCCCTGACTCTGGCCTGCCCTTTCTCTGGCTCCGGCCTGCCCTCGCATTGGCTCCGGCCTGCCCTCGCCCTGGCTTCGACCCGCTCTCGCTCTGGCTCTGGCCTACTCTCGCTCTGGCCTGCTCTCACTCTGGCCTGCCCTTGCTCTAGCTCCGGCCTGCCCTCGCATTAGCTCCGGCCTGCTCTCGCCCTGACTCCGACCTGCTCTCGCTCTGGCCTGCCCTCGCTCTGGATCCGGCCTGCTCTCTCTCTGGCTCTCGCCTGCCGATGCCTTGGCTCCGGCCTGCTTTTCCTCTGGCTCTGGCCTGCCCTCGTCTTGACTCTGGCCTGATCTCGCTCTTGTTCTGGCCTGCTTTCTTTCGCCTTGGCTCCGGCCTGCTCTTGCTCTGGCTCAGGCCTGCTCTCGCTCTGGCACTGGCCTGCTCTCGCTCTGGCCTCCCCTCGCCTTGGCTCCGGCCTGCTCTCGCTCTGGCTCTGGCCTGCCCTCGCCTTGGCTCTGACCTGCTCTTGCTCTGGCTCTAGCCTGCCCTCGCTTTGGCTCCGGCCTGCTCTCGCTCTGACTGTGGCCTGCCCTGGCTCTGCCTTTGACCAGCCCTCGACTTGGCTCCAGCCAGCTCTCACCTTGGCTCTGGCCTGCTCTCGCTCTAGTTCCTGACTGCCCTTGCCCTGGCTCCGGCCTGCTATCGCTCTGGCTCCGGCCTGCCCTCGCCTTAGCTCCGGCCTGCTCTCGCCCTGGCTCCGGCCTGCTCTCACTTTGGCTCTGGCCCGCCCTCGACCTGGCTCCGGCCTGCACTCTCTCTGGCTCTGGCCCGCCCTCGCCCTGGCTCCGGCATACTCTCACTCTGGCTGTGGCCTGATCTCGCTCTGGCCTCGCCCTGTCTCGGGCCTGCTCTAGCCCTTGTTCCGGCCTGCCCTTGCCTTGGCTCCAGCCTTCTCTCGCTCTGGCTCTGGAGTGCCCTTGCCTTGGCTCTGGCCTACTCTCGCTCTGGCTCTTGCTTGCCCTCGCCCTGGCTCCGGCCTGCTCTCGCTTTGGTTCTGGCCTGCTCTCGCTCTGGCTCTGGCGTGCCCTCGCCTTGGCTCCGGCCTGCTCTTGCTCTGACTCTAGCCTGCCCTCGCCATGACTCCGGACTGCTCTGGATCTGGCTCCGGCCTGCCCTCGCCTTGGCTCCGGCCTGCTCTTGCCCAGGCTCAGGCCTGCTCTCGCCTTGGCTCCGGCCTGTTCTCGCCTTGGCTCCGGCCTGCTCTCGGTCGGGCTGTAGCCTGCCCTCGCCTTGGCTCCGGCCTGCTCTCGCCCTGGCTCCGGCCTGTTCTTGCTCTGACTCTGGTCAGCCCTCGCCCTGGCTCCGGCCTGCTCTTGCTCTGGCCTGCCATCGTCTTGACTCCGGCCTGTTCTCGCCCTTGTTCCGGCCAGCCTTTGCCCTGGCTCCGGCCTGCTCTCACTCTGGCTCCGACCTACTCTCGCTCTGGCTCCGGCCTGCCCTGGCTCTGCCTCTGGCCTGCCCTCGCCTTAGCTCCGGGCTAATCTCGCCTTGGCTCCGGCCTGCTCTCGCTCTACATGCGGACTGCCCTCGCACTGGCTCCGGACTGCCCTTGCCTTGGCTCCGGACTGCTCTCGCTCAGGCTCTGGCCTGCCCTCACCCTGGCTCCGGTCTGCTCTCTATCTGGCTCTGGCCTCCCCTAGCCCTGGCTCCAGCCTACTTTCACTCTGGCTCTGGCCTCGAACTGTCTCCGGCCTGCTCTCGCCCTGGTTCCGGCCTGCCCTTAGGGCCTTGGCTCCGGCCTTCTCTTGCTCTAGCTCTGGCTTGCCCTTGCTTTGGCTCTGGCCTACTCTTGCTCTGGCCTGCCCTCGCCCTGCTCTCGCTCTGGCCTGCTCTCGCTTTGGCGTGCCCTCGCCTTAGCTCCGTTTTGCTCTCGCTGTGACTCTGGCCTGCCCTCACCCTGGCTCCGGCCTGCTCTGGATCTGGCCTGCCCTCTCCTTGGCTAAGGCCTGCTCTCGCCCTGGCTCCGGCCTGCCCTTGCTCTGACTCTGGCCAGCCCTCGCTTTGGCTCCGGCCTGCTCTCGCTCTGGCTCTGGCCTGTCCTCGCCCTGGCTCCGGCCTGCTCTTGCTCTGGTTTGCCCTCGTCTAGACTCCGGCATGCTCTCGCTCTTGTTCTGGCCTGCTCTCGCTCTGACCTGTTCGCTCATCTTGCCTTGGCTCCGGACTGCTCTCGCTCGCTCTGGCTTGCTCTCGCTCTGGCCTGCCCTTGCCTTGGCTCCGGCCTTCTCTGACTCTGGCTCTGGCCTGCTCTCGTCTTGACTCCGGCATGCTCTCGCTCTGGTTCTGGCCTGCCTTCGCCTTGGCTCCGGCCTGCTCTCGCTCAGGCTCTGGCTTGTCCTCGCATAGGCTCCGGCCCGCTCTCGCCCTAGCTCTGGCCTGCACTCGTCCTGGCTCCGGCCTGCTCTCGCTCTGGCCTGCTCTCGCCCTAGCTCCGGACTGCCCTCGCCCTGGCTCCGGCCTGCCACCGCTCTGGCTCCGGCCTACCCTCGCCTTGGCTCCGGCCTGCTCTCGCTCGTTATGGCCAGCCTTCGCCTTGGCTCCGGCCTGCTCTCGCTATGGCTCTGGCCTGTCCTCGCATAGGCTACGGCCCGCTCTCGCCCTGGCTCCGGCCTGCACTCGTCCTGGCTCCGGCCTGCTCTCGTCCTGGCTCCGGCCTGCTCTCGCTCTGGTTCTGGCCTGCTCTCGCCCTGGCTCCGGCCTGCTCTCGCTCTAGCTCCGGACTGCCTTGGCCCTGGCTCCAGCCTGCCACCGCTCTGGCTCCGGCCTGCCCTCGCCTTGGCCCTACTCTCTCTCTGGCTCTGGCCTACTCTCGCTCTGGTTCCGGCCTGACCTTGCCTTGACTCCGGCCTTCTCTCGCTCTGGCTCTGGTCTGCCCTCGCCGAGGCTCCGGCCTGCTCTCGCTCTGGCCTGCCCTCATCCTGGCTCCGGCCTGTTTTCACTCTGGCTCTGGCCTACCCTCGCCTTGGCTCCGGCCTGTTCCCACCTTAGCTCCAGCCGGCTCTCGCTCTGGCTCCGGCATGCCCTCGCCCTGACTCTAGCCTGCCCTTGCTCTGGCTCCGGCCTGCTCTCGCCTTGGCTCCAACCTGCTCTACCTCTGGCCTTCCCTCGCCCTGGCTCCGGCCTGCTCTCTCTCTGGCTCTGGTCTGCCCTTGCCTTAGCTCCGGCCTGCTCTCGTTCTGACTCTGGCCTGCCCTCATCCTTGCTCCGGCCTGCTCTCACTCTGGCTCTGACCTGCCCTCGCCTTGGCTCCGGCCTGCTCTCGCCCTGGCTCCGGCCTGCTCTCGCCCTGGCTCTGGCCTGTCCTTGCTCTGGCTCCGGCCTGCCCTTGCTCTGGCTCTGGCAAGCCCTCGCCTTGGCTCCGGCCTGCTCTCGCCCTGGCTCCGGCCTGCTCTCGCTCTGGCCTGTCCTCGCCCTGGCTCCGGTCTGCCCTTGCTCTGGCTCCGGACTGCCCTTGCTCTGGCTAGCCCTCGCCTTAGCTCCGGCCTGCTCTGGATCTGGCTCTGGCACACTGTCCTCAGGGCCTTGACTCCGGACTGCTCTCGCTCTGGCCTGCCATCTCCTTGGCTCCGGGAGCCTGCTCTCGCCTTGGCTCCGGCCTGCTCTCGCTCTGGCTCCGGCCTGCTCTCGCCTTGGCTCCAACCTGCTCTACCTCTGGCCTTCCCTCGCCCTGGCTCCGGCCTGCTCTCTCTTTGGCTCTGGTCTGCCCTTGCCTTAGCTCCGGCCTGCTCTCGTTCTGACTCTGGCCTGCCCTCGCCCTGGCTACTGCCTGCCCTCATCCTTGCTCCGGCCTGCTCTCACTCTGGCTCTGACCTGCCCTCGCCTTGGCTCCGGCCTGCTCTCGCCCTGGCTCCGGCCTGCCCTTGCTCTGGCTCCGGCCTGCCCTTGCTCTGGCAAGCCCTCGCCTTGGCTCCGGCCTGCTCTCGCCCTGGCTCTGGCCTGCTCTCGCTCTGGCCTGTCCTCGCCCTGGCTCCGGCCTGCCCTTGCTCTGGCTCCGGCCTGCCCTTGCTCTGGCTAGCCCTCGCCTTGGCTCCGGCCTGCTCTGGATCTGGCTCTGGCACACTGTCCTCAGGGCCTTGGCTCCGGACTGCTCTCGCTCTGGCCTGCCATCTCCTTGGCTCTGGGAGCCTGCTCTCGCCTTGGCTCCGGCCTGCTCTCGCCTGCTCTCTCCCTGGCTCCGGCCTGCCCTTGCTCTGGCTCCGGTCAGCCCTCGCCTTGACTCCGGCCTGCTCTCGCCCTGGCTCCGGCCTGCTGTTGCTCTGGCCTGCCCTCGCCCTGGCTCTGGCCTGCCCTTGACTCCAGCCTGCTCTCACTCTTCTTCTGGCCTGCCTTCGCCTTGGCTCCTGCCTGCTCTCGCTCTGGCTATGGCCTGCCCTCCTTGGCTCTGGCCTGCTCTCGCCCTGTCTCCGGACTGCTCTCTCACTGGCCTGCCCTCGCCCTGGCTCCGGCCTGCCCTCGCTCTGGCCTGCTCTGGCCTCACCCTGTCTCCGGCCTGCTCTCGTCCTGGATCCGGGCTGCCCTTGCCTTGGCTCCGGCCTTCTCTCGCCAGATCTGGCCTGCCCTTGCCTTGGCTCTGGCCTACTCTCGCTCTGGCTCTGGCCTGCCCTCGCCCTGGCTCCGGCCTGCTCTCGCTCTGGCCTCCTCTCGCTCTGGCGTTCCCTCGCATTGGCTCCGGCCTGCTCTTGCTCTGTCTGGCCTGCCCTCGCCCTGGCTCCGGCCTGCTCTGGATCTGGCTCTGACCTGCCCTCGCCTTGGCTCCGCAGAGCCAAGGCGAGGGCAGGCCAGAGCGAGAGCAGGCCAGTGCCAGAGTGAGAGCAGTCCGGAGCCAAGGCAAGGGCAGGCCAGAACCAGAGCTAGAGCAGGCCGGAGGCAGGGCAAGGGCAGTACAGAGCCAGAGCAAGAGCAGGCCGGAGCCAAGGCGAGAGCAAGCCGGAGCCAAGGCGAGAGCAAGCCGGAGCCAAAGCGAGGGCAGGCCAGAGCGAGAGCAGGCTGGAGCCAGGACGAGGGCAGGCCGGAGCCTGGGCGAGAGCAGGCTGGAGCCAAGGCGAGGGCAGGACAGAGCCAGAGCAGGCCGGAGCCAGGGCGAGGGCAGGCCAGAGTTAGAGCGAGAGGAGGCCGGAGCCAAGGCGAGGGCATGCCAGAGTGAGAGCAAGCCGGAGCCAGGACGAGGGCAGGCCAGAGCCAGAGCGAGAGTAGGCTAGAGCCAAAGCGAGGGCAGGTAAGAGCGAAAGCAGGCTGGAGCCAGGACGAGGGCAGGCCGGAGCCTGGGCGAGAGCGGGCTGGAGCCAAGGCGAGGGCAGGACAGAGCGAGAGCAGGCCGGAGCCAGAGCGAGGGCAGGCCAGAGTCAGAGCGAGAAGAGGCCGGAGCCAAGGCAAGGGCATGCCAGAGCCAGAACAAGAGCAGGCCGGAGCCAGGGCGAGGGCAGCCCAGAGACAGAGCGAGAGTAGGCTAGAGCCGAGGCTAGGGCATGCCAGAGCCAGAGCGAGAGCAAGCAGTAGCCAAGGTAAGGGATGGCCGGAACCAGGGCGAGAGCAGGCCGGAGCCAGGGCGAGGCCAGAGCGAGAGCAGGCCAGAGCGAGAGTAGGCTGGAGCCAGGGCAAGGGCAGGCCAGAGAGAGAGCAGGCCGGAGCCAGGGCGAAGGCAGGCCAGAGCCAGAGCGAGAGCAGTCGGAGCTAGGGTGAGAGCAGGACGGAGCTAAAGCGAGGGCAAGCCGGAGCCCGAGCTGTGGCATAGCGGAGCCAGGGCGAGGGCAGTACGGAGCTAGAGCGAGAGCAGGCCAGAGCCAAGGCGACAGCAGGCCGTATCCAAGGCGAGGGCAGGCCAGAGTCAGAACCAGGGTAGGCCAGAGCAACAGCAGGCCAGGGCGAGAGCAGGCTGGGGCCAAGGCAAGGGCAGGCCAGAGCGAGAGCAGGCCAGAGCCAAACAGAGAGCAGGTCGGAGCCAATGCAAAGGCAGTCCAGAGCCAGAGTGAGAGGAGGTCGGAGCCAAGGCAAAGGCAGGCCAGAGCGAGAGCAGGCCGAAGCCAAGACGAGGTCTGGCCGGAGCCAGAGCGAGAGCAGGCCGGATCCAAGGCGAAGGCAGGCCGAAACCAGAGTGAGAGAATGCTGGAGCCAGGGCGAGGGCAGGCCAGAGCGAGAGCCGGCCGGAGACAGGGCGAGGGCAGGCCGGAGCCAGAGCGAGAGCAGGCCGGAGCCAGAGCGAGAGCAGGCCGGAGCCAGGGCGAGGGCAGGCCCTAGCCAGAGCGAGAGCAGGATGGAGCCAGGGCGAGGGTAGGCCGGAGACAAGGCAAGGGCAGGCCGGAGCCAGAGCGAGAGCAGGCTGGAGCCAAGGCGAGGTCAGGCTGGAGCCAGGGCGAGGGCAGGCCCTAGCCAGAGCGAGAGCAGGATGGAGCCAGGGCGAGGGCAGGCCGGAGCCAGAGCGAGGGCAGGCCGGAGCCAGAGCAAGGGCAGGCCGGAGCCAGGGCGAGGGCAGGTCGGAGCCAGGGCGAGAGCAGGCCGAAGCCAGAGCGAGGGCAGGCCGGAGCCAGGGCGAGGGCAGGCCGGAGCCAGGGCGAGGGCAGGTCGGAGCCAGGGCGAGAGCAGGCCGAAGCCAAGGCGAGGCAGGCTGGAGCCAGAGAAGGAGCCGGCCGGAGCCAAGGCGAGGGCTGGCCGGAGGCAGAGCCAGGGTAGGCCAGAGCAAGAGCAGGCCTGAGCAAGAGCAGGCTGGAGCCAAGGCAAGGACAGGTCAGAGCGAGAGCAGTCCAAAGCCAAGGCGAAGGCAGGCCGGAGCCAGAGCAGGTGCTGGCCGGATCCAAGGCGAAGGCTGGCCGGAGCCAGAGCTAGGGCAGGCCGGAGCCAGGGCAAGGGAAGGCTTAAGCCAGAGCGAGAGCAGGCTGGAGCGAGGGCGAGAGCAGGCCGGAGCCAAGGCGAGGGCAGGCCAGAGCGAGAGCAGGCCGGAGCCAGGACGAGGGCAGGCTGGAGCCAGGGCGAGAGCAGGCCAGAGCTAGAGCCAGAGCAGGCGGCCAGGGCAAGGGCAGACCAGAGTGAGAGTGAGAGCAGGCCGGTGCCAAGGCGAGGCCAGAGCCAGAGCAAGAGCAGGCCAGAGCGAGAGTAGGCCGGAGCCAGGGCGTCGGCAGGCCAGAGCCAGAGAGAGAGTAGGCGGAGAAGGGCAGGCCAGAGCCAGTGCGAGGGCAGGTCGTAGCTAGAGCGAGAGCAGGCCGGAGCCAAGGCAAGGGCAGGCCAGAGGCAGAGCCAGGGTAGGCCAGAGCAAGAGCAGGCCAGACCGAGAGCAGACCGGAGCCAAGGCAAGGACAGGCCCAAGCCAGAGCGAGAGCAGTCCGGAGCCAGAGCGAGAGCAGTCCGGAGCCAAGGCGAAGGCAGGCCAGAGCCAGAGCGAGAGCAGTCCGGAGCCAGAGCGAGAGCAGTCCGGAGCCAAAGCAAAGGCAGGCCAGTGCCAGAACGAGAACAGGCCAGTGCCAGAGCTAGAGAAGTCCGGAGCCAAGGCAAGGGCAGGCCAGAGCCAGAGAGCGAGTAGGCCTGAGCCAGAGCGAGAGGAGGCCAGAGCCAAGGCAAAGGCAGGCCCGAACCAGAGCGAGAGCAGGCCTGAGCCAGAGTGAGAGCAGGCTGGAGCCAAGGCGAAGGCAGGCCAGAACAAGAGCGAGATCAGGTTAGAGTCAAGACGAGGGCAGGCCAGAGCCAGAGGAAGAGCAGGCCGGAGCCAAGGCATGGGCAGGCCAGAGAGAGAGCAGGCCGGAGCCAGGGCGAGGGCCAGCTGGAGCCAGAGCAAGGGCAGGCCGGAGCCAGAGCAAGGGCAGGCCGGAGCCAGGGCGAGAGCAGGCCGGAGCCAAGGCGAGGGCAGGTCAGAGCCAGATCCAGAGCAGGCCGGAGCCAGGGCGAGAGGGCAGGCGAGACAGAGCGAGAGCAGGCCGGAGCCAAGGCGAGGGCACGCCAGAGCGAGAGCAGTCCGGAGCCAGGGCAAGGGCAGGTCAGAGCGAGAGTAGGCCACAGCCAAGGCAAGGGCAGGCCAGAGCGAGAGCAGGCCAGAGTGAGAGTAGGCTGGAGCCAGGCGAGGGCAGGCCAGAGCGAGAGCAGGCCAGAGCCAAGGCGAAGGCAGGCCAGAAGAAGAGCGAGAGCAGGCTGGAGTCAAGACAAGGGCAGGCCAGAGCGAGAGCAAGAGCCGGCCAGATCCAGAGCAAGAGCAGGCCGGAGTCAGGGCGAGGGCAGGCCAGAGCGAGAGCAGGCCGGAGCCAAGGTGAGGGCAGGCCAGAGCTTGAGTAGGCCAGAGCCAAGGCAAGGGCAGGCCAGAGCCAGAGCGAGAGAAGGCCGGAGCCAGGGCGAGGGCAGGCCAGAGCTAAGGCAAGGGAAGGCCAGAGCGAGAGAAGGCCGGAGCCAAGGCAAGGGCTGGCCGGAACAAGGGCGAGAGCAGGCCGGAGACAAGGCGAGGCCAGAGCGAGAGCAGGTAAGAACCAGAGCGAGAGTATGCCAGAGCCAGGGCAAGGACAGGCCGGAGACAGAGCGAGAGCAGGTCGGAGACAAGGGTAGAGCAGGCTGGAGCCAAGGCGAGGGCAGGCCAGAGCCAGGGCAGGCCAGAGCCAGGGCTAGAGCAGGCCGGAGCCAAGGCGAGGGCAGGCCAGAGCCAGAGCAGGCTGGAGCCAGGGCGAGGCAGGCCAGAGTCAGAGCAAGAGCAGGCCGGAGCCATGGTGAAGGCACGCCAGAGCGAGAGCAGGCCAGAGCCAGGGCGAAGAGCAGGCCGGAGTCAGACCGATGGCAGGCCAGGGCGAGGGCAGTCCGAAGCTAGAGCGAAAGTAGGCCAGCGCCAAGGCGAGAGCAGGGCCGGAGCCAAGGCGAAGGCAGTCCAGAAGAAGAACGAGATGAGGCCGGAGTCAAGACGAGGGAGGGCAGGCCAGAGCCAGAGCAAGAGCAGGCCAGAGCAAGAGCAGGCAGGAGCCAGGGCGAGGGCCGGCCAGAGCAAGAGCAGGCCAAGGTGAGAGCTGGCTGGAGCCAAGGCGAGGGCAGGCCAGAGCCAGAGCCAGCGCAGGGCAGAGCCAGAGCAAGAGCAGGCCGGAGCCAAGGCGAGGGCAGGCCAGAGCGAGAGCAGGCCAGAGCCAAGGCGAGGGGAGGCCAGAGAGAGAGCAGGCCAGAGCCAGAGCGAGAGCAGTCCAGAGCCAAGGCAAGGGCAGGCCTGAGACAGAACGAGAGCAGGCCTGAGCCAGAGCAAGAGCAGGCCGGAGCCAAGGCGAAGGCAGGCCAGAACAAGAGCGAGATGAGGCCAGAGTCAAGACGAAGGCAGGCCAGAGCCAGAGGAAGAGCAGGCCGGAGCCAAGGCATCGGCAGGCGAGAGCAAGAGAGAGTGCAGGCCGGAGCCAGAGCGAGGGCAGGCCAGAGAGAGAGCAGGTCAGAGCCAGGGCGAGAGCAGGCCGGAGCTAATGCGAGGGCAGGCCGGAGCTAGAGCAAGGGCAGGCCGGAGCTAGAGCAAGGGCAGGCCGAAGCTAAAGCAAGGGCAGGCCGGAGCTAGTGCAAGGGCAGGCTGGAGCTAGAGCAAGGGCAGGCCGGAGCTAGAGCAAGGGCAGGCCGGAGTCAGGGCAAGGGCAGGCCGGAGCCAGAGCAAGGGCAGGCCGGAGTCAGGGCGAGGGCAGGCCGGAGCCAGAGCGAGAGCAGGCCGGAGCCAAGGCAAGGGCAGGCCAGAGCCGGAGAGAGAGCAGGCCAGAGCCAGAGAGAGAGCAGGCCGGAGCCAGGGCGAGAGCAGGTCAGAGTCAAGGCTAGAGCAGTCCGGAGCCAATGCAAGGGCTGGCCGGAGCTAGAGCAAGGGCAGGCCGGAATCAGGGCAAGGGCAGGCCGGAGCCAGAGCAAGGGCAGGCTGGAGTCAGGGCGAGGGCAGGCCGGAGCCAGAGCGAAAGCAGGCTGGAGCCAAGGCGAGAGCAGGCCGGATCCAAGGTGAGGGTAGGACAGAGCAAGAGCTAGAGCAGGCCGGAGCAAGGATGAAGGCAGGCAGTAGCCAGGGCGAGGGCAGGCCAGAGTCAGAGCGAGAACAGGCCGGAGCTAAGGCAAGGGCAGGCCAGAGCCAGAGAGAGAGCAGGCCGGAGCCAGGGCGAGGGAAGGCCAGAGCGAGAGCAGGTCGGAGCCAAGGCGAGAGCAGGCTGGAGCCAGAGCAAGGGCAGGCTAGAGTCAGGGCGAGGGCATGCCGGAGCCAGAGCGAGAGCCGGCCGGAGCTAAGGCGGGAACAGGCCGGAGCCAAGGCGAAGGTAGGCCAGAGCCAGAGTGAAAACAGGCTGGAGCCAGGACGAGGGCAGGCCAGAGCGAGAGAGAGAGCAGGCCAGAGCCAGAGCGAGGGCAGGCCAGAGCGAGAGCAGGTCGGAGCCAGGGCGAGAGCAGGCCGGAGCTAAAGCGAGGGCAGGCCGGAGCTAGAGCAAGGGCAGGTAGTAGCCAGGGCGAGGGCAGGCCAGAGTCAGAGAGAGAGCAGGCCGGTGTCAGGGAGCCAGAGCGAGAGCAGGCCGGAGCCAGGGCGAGGGAAGGCCAGAGCGAGAGCAGGTCGGAGCCAAGGCAAGAGCAGGCTGGAGCCAGAGCAAGTGCAGGCTAGAGTCAGGGCGAGGGCATGCCGGAGCCAGAGCGAGAGCAGGCCGGAGCCTCAGCGAGGGCAGGCCAGAGCCAGAGCGAGAGAAGGCCGAAGCCAAGGCAAGGTCAGGCCGGAACCAGGGCGAGAACAGGCCAGAGCCAGAGCGAGAGTAGGCCAGAGCCAGAGAGAGAGCAGGGCGGAGCCTGGGCGAGGGCAGGCCGGAAACAGAGCGAGAACAGGTCGGAGCCAGGGCGAGGGCAGGCCGGAGCCAAGGCGAGGGCAGGCCGGAGTCAGAGCGGTGGCAGGCCGGAGCCAGGGCGAGGGCAGTCCGGAGCTAAAGCGAGAGCAGGCCGGAGACAAGGCGAGAGCAGGCCAGAGCGAGAGCAGGCCGGAGCCAGGGCGAGAGCGGGCCGGAGCTTATGCGAGGACAGGCCAGAGCGAGAGCAGGCCGGAGCCAAGGCGAAGGCAGGCCAGATCCAGAGCTAGAGCATGCCGGAGGTCAAGACGAGGGCAGGCCAGAGCCAGAATCAGAGAAGGCCGGAGCCAAGGCAAGGGCAGGCCAGAGCCAGAGCGAGCCAGAGCCAGAGCGAGCGAGAGCAGTCCGGAGCCAAGGCAAGGGTAGGCCAGAGTCAGAGCGAGAGCAGGCCGGAGCCAAGGCGAGGGCAGGCCAGAACCAGAGCGAGAGCATGCCGGAGTCAAGACGAGGGCAGGCCAGAGGCAGAGCAAGAGCAGGCCGGAGCCAGGGCGAGGGCAGGCCGGAGCCAGGGCGAGGGCGGGCCGGAGCCAAGGCGAGGGCTGGCCAGAGTCAGAGCAAGGGCAGGCCGGAGCCAGGGCGAAGGCAGGCCGGAGCCAGAGCAAGAGCAAGGCAGAACCAAGGCGAGAGCAGGCCGGAGCTAAGGCAAGGGCAGTCCAGAGCGAGAGCCGGCCGGAGCCAGGGCAAGAGCAGGCCGTAGCCAAGGAGAGGGCAGAGCAGGCCGGAGCCAGGGCGATGGCAGGCCAGAGTCACAGCGAGAGCAGGACGGAGCCAAGGCGAGGGCACGCCAGAGCGACAGCAGGCCAGAGCGACAGCAGGCCAGAGCCAAGGCAAGGGAAGGCCAGAGCCAGAGCGAGAGAAGGCCGGAGCCAAGGCAAGGGCAGGCCGGAACAAGGGCGAGAGCAGGCCGGAGACAGGGCGAGGCCAGAGCGAGAGCAGGTAAGAACCAGAGCGAGAGTATGCCGGAGCCAGGGCGAGGACAGGCCGGAGACAGAGCGAGAGCAGGTCGGAGACAAGGGTAGAGCAGGCTGGAGCCAAGGCCAGGGCAGGCCAGAGCCAGGGCAGGCCAGAGCCAGGGCTAGAGCAGGCCGGAGCCAAGGTGAGGGCAGGCCAGAGCCAGAGCAGGCCGGAGCCAGGGCAAGGCAGGCCAGAGTCAGAGCAAGAGCAGGCCGGAGCCATGGTGAAGGCACGCCAGAGCGAGAGCAGGCCGGAGCCAGGGCGAAGAGCAGGCCGGAGTCAGACCAATGGCAGGCCAGGGCGAGGGCAGTCCGAAGCTAGAGCGAAAGTAGGCCAGCGCCAAGGCGAGAGCAGGGCCGGAGCCAAGGCGAAGGCAGGCCAGAAGAAGAGCGAGATGAGGCCGGAGTCAAGACGAGGGAGGGCAGGCCAGAGCCAGAGCAAGAGCTGGCCAGAGCCAGAGCAAGAGCAGGCAGGAGCCAGGGCGAGTGCAGGCCAGAGCAAGAGCAGGCCAAGGTGAGAGCTGGCTGGAGCCAAGGCGAGGGCAGGCCAGAGCCAGAGCCAGCGCAGGCCAGAGCCAGAGCAAGAGCAGGCCGGAGCCAAGGCGAGGGCAGGCCAGAGCGAGAGCAGGCCGGAGCCAAGGCGAGGGGAGGCCAGAGAGAGAGCAGGCCAGAGCGAGAGCAGTCCAGAGCCAAGGCAAGGGCAGGCCTGAGCCAGAACGAGAGCAGGCCTGAGCCAGAGCAAGAGCAGGCCGGAGCCAAGGCAAAGGCAGGCCAGAACAAGAGCGAGATCAGGCCAGAGTCAAGACGAAGGCAGGCCAGAGCCAGAGGAAGAGCAGGCCGGAGCCAAGGCATCGGCAGGCGAAAGCAAGAGAGAGTGCAGGCGAGAGCCAGAGGGAGGGCAGGCCAGAGAGAGAGCAGGTCAGAGCCAGGGCGAGAGCAGGCCGGAGCTAATGCGAGGGCAGGCCGGAGCTAGAGCAAGGGCAGGCCGGAGCTAGAGCAAGGGCAGGCCGGAGCTAGAGCAAGGGCAGGCCGGAGTCAGGGCAAGGGCAGGCCGGAGCCAGAGCAAGGGCAGGCCGGAGTCAGGGCGAGGGCAGGCCGGAGTCAGGGCGAGAGCAGGCCGGAGCCAAGGCAAGAGCAGGCCGGAGTCAGGGCGAGGGCAGGCCGGAGCCAGAGCAAGGGCAGGCCGGAGTCAGGGCGAGGGCAGGCTGGAGCCAGAGCGAGAGCAGGCCGGAGCCAAGGCAAGAGCAGGCCGGAGCCAAGGCAAGGGCAGGCCAGAGCCGGAGAGAGAGCAGGCCAGAGTCAGAGAGAGAGCAGGCCGGAGCCAGGGCGAGAGCAGGTCAGAGTCAAGGCTAGAGCAGTCCGGAGCCAATGCAAGGGCTGGCCGGAGCTAGAGCAAGGGCAGGCCGGAATCAGGGCAAGGGCAGGCCGGAGCCAGAGCAAGGGCAGGCTGGAGTCAGGGCGAGGGCAGGCCGGAGCCAGAGCGAAAGCAGGCTGGAGCCAAGGCGAGAGCAGGCCGGATCCAAGGTGAGGGTAGGACAGAGCAAGAGCTAGAGCAGGCCGGAGCAAGGATGAAGGCAGGCAGTAGCCAGGGCGAGGGCAGGCCAGAGTCAGAGCGAGAACAGGCCGGAGCTAAGGCAAGGGCAGGCCAGAGCCAGAGAGAGAGCAGGCCGGAGCCAGGGCGAGGGAAGGCCAGAGCGAGAGCAGGTCGGAGCCAAGGCGAGAGCAGGCCGGAGCCAGAGCAAGGGCAGGCTAGAGTCAGGGCGAGGGCCTGCCGGAGCCAGAGCGAGAGCCGGCCGGAGCTAAGGCGGGAACAGGCCGGAGCCAAGGCGAGGGTAGGCCAGAGCCAGAGTGAAAACAGGCCGGAGCCAGGACGAGGGCAGGCCAGAGCGAGAGAGAGAGCAGGCCGGAGCCAGAGCGAGGGCAGGCCAGAGCGAGAGCAGGTCGGAGCCAGGGCGAGAGCAGGCCGGAGCTAATGCAAGACAGGCCGGAGCTAGAGCAAGGGCAAGTAGTAGCCAGGGCGAGGGCAGGCCAGAGTCAGAGAGAGAGCAGGCCGGTGTCAGGGAGCCAGAGCGAGAGCAGGCCGGAGCCAGGGCGAGGGAAGGCCAGAGCGAGAGCAGGTCGGAGCCAAGGCGAGAGCAGGCTGGAGCCAGAGCAAGTGCAGGCTAGAGTCAGGGCGAGGGCATGCCGGAGCCAGAGCGAGAGCAGGCCGGAGCCTCAGCGAGGGCAGGCCAGAGCCAGAACGAGAGAAGGCCGGAGCCAAGGCAAGGTCAGGCCGGAACCAGGGCGAGAGCAGGCCAGAGCCAGAGCGAGAGTAGGCCAGAGCCAGAGAGAGAGCAGGGCGGAGCCTGGGCGAGGGCAGGCCGGAAACAGAGCGAGAACAGGTCGGAGCCAGGGCGAGGGCAGGCCGGAGCCAAGGCGAGGGCAGGCCGGAGCCAGAGCGGTGGCAGGCCGGAGCCAGGGCGAGGGCAGTCCGGAGCTAAAGCGAGAGCAGGCCGGAGCCAGGGCGAGAGCAGGCTAGAGCGAGAGCAGGCCGGAGCCAGGGCGAGAGCGGGCCGGAGCCTATGCGAGGACAGGCCAGAGCGAGAGCAGGCCGGAGCCAAGAAGAAGGCAGGCCAGATCCAGAGCTAGAGCATGCCGGAGGTCAAGACGAGGGCAGGCCAGAGCCAGAGTCAGAGAAGGCCGGAGCCAAGGCAAGGGCAGGCCAGAGCCAGAACGAGAGCAAGCCAGAGCCAGAGCGAGCGAGAGCAGTCCGGAGCCAAGGAAAGGGTAGGCCAGAGTCAGAGCGAGAGCAGGCCGGAGCCAAGGCGAGGGCAGGCCAGAACCAGAGCGAGAGCATGCCGGAGTCAAGACGAGGGCAGGCCAGAGGCAGAGCAAGAGCAGGCCGGAGCCAGGGCGAGGGCAGGCCGGAGCCAGGGCGATGGCGGGCCGGAGCCAAGGCGAGGGCTGGCCAGAGTCAGAGCAAGGGCAGGCCGGAGCCAGGGCGAAGGCAGGCCGGAGCCAGAGCAAGAGCAAGGCAGAACCAAGGCGAGAGCAGGCCGGAGCTAAGGCAAGGGCAGTCCAGAGCAAGAGCCGGCCGGAGCCAGGGCAAGAGCAGGCCGTAGCCAAGGAGAGGGCAGAGCAGGCCGGTGCCAGGGCGAGGGCAGGCCAGAGTCACAGCGAGAGCAGGACGGAGCCAAGGCGAGGGCTCGCCAGAGCGAGAGCAGGCCAGAGCGACAGCAGGCCAGGGCCAGGGCGAGGGCAGGCCAGAGCCAGAGCAAGAGAAGGCCGGAGCCAAGGTAAGGGCATGCCGGAACCAGGGCGAGAGCAGGCCGGAGACAGTTCGAGGCCAGAGCGAGAGCAGGCCAGAGCCAGATAGAGAGCAGGCCGGAGCCAAGGTGAGGGCATGCCAGAGCCAGAGAGAGAGAAGGCAGGAGCCAGGGCGAGAGCAGTCCGGAGCCAAGGCAAGGGCAGTCCAGAGCCAGGGCGAGGGCAGTCCGGATGTAGAGCGAGAGCAGGCCGGAGTCAAGGCGAGATTAGCCCGGAGCCAAGGCGAGGGCAGGCCAGAGGCAGAGTCAGGGCAGGCCAGAGCGAGAATAGGTCGGAGCCAGGGCGAGAGCAGGCCGGAGCCAGGGCAAAGGCTGGCCGGAACAAGGGCGAGAACAGGCCGGAGTCAAGACGAGGGCAGACCAGAGCCAGAGCAAGAGCAGGCCAGAGCAAGAGCAAGAGTAGGCCGGAGCCAGGGCGAGGGCTGACCAGAGCCAGAGCAAGAGCAGGCTGGAGCCAGGGCAAGAGCAGGGCGGAGCCAAGGCGAGAGCTGGCCGGAGCCAAGGCGAGGGCAGGCCAGAGCCAGACCGAGAGCAGGCCGGAGCCAGGGCAAGAGCAGGCCGGAGTCAGGGCGAGGGCAGGCCAGAGTCAGAGCAAGAGCAGGCCGGAGCCAAGGCGAGGGCACGCCAGAGCGAGAGCAGGCCAGAACCAAAGCGAGAGCAGGCCGGAGCCAGGGCGAAGGCCGACAAGAGCCAGATCGAGAGTAGGCCAGAGCCAAGGCAAGGGCAGGCCAGAGTCAGAGCGAGAGAAGGCTGGAGCCAGGGCAAGGGCAGGCCAGAACAAGGGCTAGAGCAGGCCCGAGACAGGGCGAGGCCAGAGCGAGAGCAGGCCACAGCCAGAGTGAGAGTATGCCGGAGCCAGGGCGAGGGCAGGCCAGAGCCAGAGAGAGTGCAGGCCGGAGCCAGGGCGAGGGCGGGCCAGAGCCAAAGCGAGAGCAGGCCGGAGCCAGGGCGAGAGCAGTCCAGAGCTAAGGCGAGGCCAGGCCGGAGCCAGAACGATGGCAAGCCGGAGCCAGGGCAAGGGCAGTCCGGAACTAGAGCGAGAGCAGGCCGGAGCCAAGGTGAGAGCTGGCTGGAGCCAAGGCGAGGGCAGGCCAGAGGCAGAGCCAGAGCGAGAGCAGGCCGGAGCAAGAGCAGGTCAGAGCCAAGGCGAGGGCAGGCCAGAGCTAGAGCGAGAGCAGGCCGGAGCCAAGGCGAGGGGAGGCCAGAGCGAGAGCAGGCCAGAGCCAGAGCGAGAGCAGTCTCCCGGAGCCAAGGCAAGGGCATGCCAGAGCGAGAGCAGGCCTGAGCCAGAGCAAGAGCAGGCGAAGGCAGGCCAGAACAAGAGCGAGATCAGGCCAGAGTCAAGACGAAGGCAGGCCAGAGCCAGAGGATGAGCAGGCCGGAGCCAAGGCATCGGCAGGTGAGAGCCAGAGAGAGAGCAGGCCGGAGCCAGAGCGAGGGCAGGCCAGTGCGAGAGCAGGTTGGAGCCAGGGCGAGAGCAGGCCGGAGCTAATGCGATGGCAGGCCGGAGCTAGAGCAAGGGCAGGCCCAAGTCAGGGCGAGGGCAGGCCGGAGCCAGAGCAAGGGAAGGCCGGAGTCAGGGCGAGGGCAGGCCGGAGCCAGAGCGAGAGCAGGCCGGAGCCAAGGCAAGAGCAGGCCGGAGCCAAGGCGAGGGTAGACCAGAACGAGAGCAGGCCTGAGCAAGGACGAGGGCAGGCCAGAGCCAGGGCGAGGGCGGGCCAGAGTCAGAGCGAGAGCCGGCCAGAGCTAAGGCAAGGGCAGGCCAGACTGGACAGAGAGAGAGCAGGCCGGAGCCAAGGCATGGGCAGGCCAGAGCCAGAGAGAGAGCAGGCCGGAGCCAGGGCGAGAGCAGGTCGAAGTCAAGGCTAGAGCAGGCCGGAGCCAATGCATCGGCTGGCTGAAGCTAGAACAAGGGCAGGCCGGAATCAGGGCGAGGGTAGGACGGAGCCAGAGCAAGGGCAGGCAGGAGTCAGGGAGAGGGCAGGCCGGAGTCAGGGCGAGGGCAGGCCGGAGCCAGAGCAAGGGCAGGCCGGAGTCAGGGCGAGGGCAGGCCGGAGCCAGAGCGAGAGCAGGCCGGAGCCAGAGCGAGAGTAGGCCGGAGCCAGGGCGAGAGTAGGCCGGAGCCAGGGCAAGGGCAGGCCAGAGCCAGAGAGAGTGCAGGCCGGAGCCAGGGCGAATGCAGGCCAGAGCCAGAGCAGTTCGGAGCCAGGGCGAGAGCAGGATGGAGCCAATGCGAGGGCAAGCTGGAGCCCGAGCTGTGGCATAGAGGAGCCAAGACGAGGGCAGTACGGAGCTAGAGCGAGAGCAGGCCGGAGCCAAGGCGAGAGCAGGCCGTAGCCAAGGCGAGAGCAGGCCAGAGGGAGAACCAGGGTAGGCCAGAGCAACAAACAGCAGGCCAGGGTGAGAGCAGGCTGGAGCCAAGGCAAGAGCAGGCCAGAGCGAGAGCAGGCCAGAGCCAAAGCGAGAGCAGGTCGGAGCCAAGGCGAAGGCAGGCCAGAGCGAGAGCAGGCCAGAGCCAAAGCGAGAGCAGGTCGGAGCCAAGGCGAAGGCAGGCTAGAGAAAGAGCAAGCCGGAGCCAAGGCGAGGGCAGGCCTTATCCAAGGCGACGGCAGGCCGAAACCAGAGAGAGAGAATGCAGGAGCCAGGGCGAGGGCAGGCCAAAGCGAGAGCAGGCCGGACACAGGGCGAGGGCAGGCCAGAGCGAGAGCAGGCCGGAGCCAGAGCGAGAGCAGGCCGGAGCCAAGGCGAGGGCAGGCCGGAGCCAGAGTGAGAGCAGGCCAGAGACAGGGCGAGGGCAGGCCTTAGCCAGAGCGAGAGCAAGCAGAAGCCAGGGCGAAGGCAGGCCGGAGCCAGGGCGATGGCATGCCGGAGCCAGGGCGAGGGCTGGCCGGAGCCAGGGCGAGGGCAGGCCGGAGCCAAGGCTCTGAGAGCAGGCCGGAGCCAAGGCGAGGGCAGGCCGGAGCCAGAGCTAGAGCAGGCCAAAGTCAGAGCGAGAGCAGGCCGGAGCTAAGGCAATGGCAGGCCAGAGCCAGAGAGAGAGGAGGCCGGAACCAGGGCGAGGGAAGGCCAGAGGGCGAGCAGGTCGGAGCCAAGGTGAGAGTAGGCCCCAGCCAGAGCAAAGGCAGGCTGGAGTCAGGGCGAGGGCATGCCATAGCCAGAGCGAGAGCCGGCCGGAGCTAAGGTGAGAGCAGGCCGGAGCCAAGGCGAGGGTAGGCCAGAGCCAGAGTGAAAACAGGCCGGAGCCAGGAGGAGGGCAGACCAGAGCCAGAGCGAGAGCCGGCCAGAGCGAGAGCAGGCCGGAGCGTCGGCGAGGGCAGGCCAGAGCCAGAGCGAGAGAAGGCCGGAGCCAAGGCAAGGTCAGGCCGGAACCAGGACATGAACAGGCCAGAGCCAGAGCGAGAGTAGGCCAGAGCCAGAGAGAGTAGGGCGGAGCCTGGGCGAGGGGAGGCTAGAAACAGAGCGAGAACAGGTCGGAGCCATGACGAGAGCAGGCCGGAGCCAAGGCGAGGGCAGGCCGGAGCCAGAGCGATGGCAGGCCGGAACCAGGGCGAGGGCAGGCCAGAGCGAGAGCAGGCCGGAGCCAGGACGAGTGCAGGCCGGAGCCAGGGCGAGAGCGGGCCGGAGCCAATGCAAGAACAGGCCAGAACCAGAGCGAGAGCATGCCGGAGTCAAGACGAGGGCAGACCAGAGCCAGAGTCAGAGAAGGCCGGAGCCAAGGCAAGGGCAGGCCAGAGCGAGAGCAAGCCAGAGCCAGAGCGAGCGAGAGCAGTTCAGAGCCAAGGCAAGGGTAGGCCAAAGCCAGAGCGAGAGCAGGCCTGAACCAGAGCGAGAGCAGGCCGGAAGACAGGCCAGAACCAGAGCGAGAGCATGCCGGAGTCAAGACGAGGGCAGGCCAGAGCAAGAGCAGGCCGGAGACAAGGCACTAGGTATAAATAGCATGCCTTGGCTCCGGCTTGCCCTCGTCTTGACTTTAACCTGATCTCGCTCTTGTTCTGGCCTGCCTTCGCCTTGGCTCCAGCCTGCTCTCGCTCTGGCCTAGCTCTGGCCTGCCCTCACCTTGGCTGTGGCCTGCTCTCGCTCTGGCCTGCCCTCGCCTGGCTCCGGCCTGCTCTCTCTTTGGCCTGCCCTCGACCTGGCTCCGGCCTACTCTCGCTTTGGCTCTGACCTCACTCACCCTGTCTCCGGCCTGCTCTCGTCCTAGATTCGGCCTGCCCTTGCCTTGACTCTGGCCTTCTCTCGCTCTGGCCTGCCCTTGCCTTGGCTCTGGCCTACTCTCGCTCTGGCTCTGGCCTGCCCTCGCCCTGGCTCCGGCCTGCTCTTGCTCTGGCGTGCCCTCGCCTTGGCTACGGCCTGCTCTCGCTCTGTCTGGCCTGCCCTCGCCCTGGCTCCGGCCTGCTCTGGATCTGGCTCTGGACTGCCCTCGCCTTGGCTCCGGCCTGCTCTCGCCCTGGCTCCGACCTGCTCTCGCCCTGGCTCCGGCCTGCTCTCGCCCTGGCTCCGGCCTGTCCTCGCCCTGGCTCCGGCCAGCCCTTGCTCTGACTCCGGCTAGCCCTCGCCTTGGCTCCGGCCTGCTCTCGCCCTGGCTCTGGTCTGCTCTTGCTCTGGCCTGCCCTCGTCTTGACTCCGGCCTGATCTCGCTCTTCTTCTGGCCTGCCTTCGCCTTGGCTCCAGCCCTGCTCTCGCCTTGGCCTACTTTCGCTCTAGCTTCGGACTGCCCTTGCCCTGGCTCTGGCCTGCCATCGCAATCAGAGGTGTCTTCACTCTCTCGTACATTGGAGGAATTGACCGCTGCAGCTGCTCTCCCACTTCCTCCAGATGTCAATGATGTCTGTAGGAGAGGAAAGTGAAGCCAGCGCTGAATGTCACGCCAAAGATGGCTGCCCTCCTATTATATAAATCTCACTATAACTCCACCACCTATCACATTCCTAGTTCCACATACCTCCATATCAAACCCTGTAATAAACCCTTCATTACCGGTCTTCAGGACCTCAATAAACCCAGCCTTTTTGAGGCCTAGTTCTGGTGTAAATAATGTGTGTGAGGTAAATTGTGTGGAAAACCGGATTGTAATCAAGCAATGATTTCTTCAATTGGACTGCAGAGTGGGGACGGCGACCTCCGGCAGCAGAGTGGGGACGGCGACCTCCGACAGCAGAGTGGGGGCGGCGAACTCCGGCAGCAGAGTGGGGACGGCGACCTCTGGCAGCAGAGTGGGGACGGCGACCTCCGGCAGCAGAATGGGGACGGCGACCTCCGGCAGCAGAGTGGGGACGGCGACCTCCGGCAGCAGAGTGGGGACGGCGACCTCCGGCAGCAGAGTGGGGACGGCGACCCCCGGCCACACACAGCGGAGACAGCGACCCCCGGCCGCAGAGTGGGGACGGCGACCTCCGGCAGCAGAGTGGGGACGCCGACCCCAGGACTACAGCCATATTGGCCAAAGCTGTGATATCACAGAGGCACATACCACCAGCATGTGGAAGCATGGCGACATAGCGATGACATCACAATGGCAGGTGCCGGAATGAGCCCTGGCCTGCCCTCGGGCCATGGCTCCAGCCTACTCTCGATCTGGCTCTGCCTGCTCTCGCTCTGACCTCGCCCTGTCTCCGGCCTGCCCTTGCCTTGGCTCTCTCGGGCCTTCTCTCGCTCTAGCTCTTGCCTGCCTTTGCCTTGGCTCTCGCCTACTCTCGCTCTGGCCTGCCCTCGCCCTGACTCCGGCCTGCCCCTCTGCAGGCCGCCCTGACTACGGCCTGCCCTCGCATTGGCTCCGGCCTGCTCTCGCCCTGGCTCCGACCCGCTCTCACTCTGGCTCTGGCCTGCCCTTGCCCTGGCTCCGACCTGCTCTCTCTCTGGCTCTGGCCTGCCCATGCCTTGGCTCCGGCCTGCTCTTCCTCGGGCTCTGGCCTGCCCTCGTCTTGACTCTAACCTGATCTCGCTCTTGTTCTGGCCTGCCTTCGCCTTGGCTCCAGCCTGCTCTCGCTCTGGCTCAGGCCTGCTCTCACTCTGGCTCCGGACTGCTCTCGCTCTGGTTCTGGCCTGCTATCGCTCTGGCCTGCCCTCGCCTTGGCTCTGGCCTGCTCTCGCTCTGGCCTGCCCTCGCCAGGCTCCGGCCTGCTCTCTCTCTGGCCTGCCCTCGCCCTGGCTCCACCCTACTCTCGCTCTGGCCTGCTCTCGCTCTGGCCTCACTCACCCTGTCTCCGGCCTGCCCTTGCATTGACTCTGGCCTTCTCTCGCTCTGGCCTGCCCTTGCCTTGGCTCTGGTCTACTCTCGCTCTGGCCTGCCCTCCTCACCTTGGCTACGGCCTGCTCTCGCTCTGTCTGGCCTGCCCTCGCCCTGGCTCCGGCCTGCTCTCGGTATGGCTTCGGCATGGCTTCAGCCTGCCCTCCCTCTGGCACCGGCCAGCCTTTGATCTGGCTCCGGCCAGTCCTCGCCTTGGCTCCGGCCAGCTCCTGCTCTAGCTCCGTCCGGCCTGCTCTCGCCTTGGCTCCGGCCTACTATCGCTCAGGCTCTGGCCTGCTCTTGCTCTGGCCTTGGCCGGATCCGGCCTGCTCTCGCTCTCACTCTGGTCTGCCCTCGCCCTGGCCTGCTCTCGCGCTGGCTCCGGCCTGCACTCGTCCTGGCTCCGGCCTGCACTCGCTCTGGCTCCGGCCTGCCCTCGTCTTGGCTCCATCCTGCTCTCGCCCTGGCTCTGGCCTGCCCTCGGCCTACTCTCTCTCTGGCTCTGGCCTGCCGTCGCCCTAGTTCCGGCCTACTCTCGCTCTGGCCTGCTCTTGCTCTGGTTCTGGCCTCGCCTTGGCTCCGGCCTGCTCTCGCTCTCACTCTGGTCTGCCCTCACCCTGGCTGCCTGCTCTGGCTCTGGCCTGCTCTCCCCCTGGCTCCGGCCTGCCCTCGTCCTGGCTCCGGCCGGCCTTCGCCTTGGCTTCGGACTGCTCTCGCTCTGGCCTGTCCTTGCCTTGGCTCCGGCCTGCTCTTGCTCTGGCCTACCCTGGCTCTGCCTCCGGCCAGCCCTCGCCTTGGCTCCGTTCTGCTCTTGCCCTGGATCTGGCCTGCCCTCGCCCTGGCACCGGCCTACTCTCTCTCTGGCTCTGGCCTGCGTTGCCCTAGTTCCGGCCTACTCTCGCTCTGGCTCTGGCCTGCTCTTGCTCTGGTTCTGGCCTCGCCTTGGCTCCGGCCTGCTCTCGCTCTCACTCTGGTCTGCCCTCACCCTGGCTGCCTGCTCTGGCTCTAGCTCTGGCCTGCTCTCGCTTAGGCCTTCCCTCGCCCTAGCTCCGGCCTGCCCTTGCCCTGGCTCTGGCCAGCCCTCGCCTTGGATACGGCCAGCACCTGCTCTGGCTCCGGCCTGCCTTCGCCTTGGCTTCGGACTGCTCTGGCCTGCTCTCGCTCTGGCTCTGGCCTGTCCTTGCCTTGGCTCCGGCCTGCTCTTGCTCTGGCCTACCCTGGCTCTGCCTCCGGCCAGCCCTCGCCTTTGCTCCGTCCTGCTCTCGCCCTGGCTCTGGCCTGCCCTCGCCCTGACACCGGCCTACTCTCTC
This sequence comes from Phyllobates terribilis, assembly GCF_046119375.1. Classification (NCBI taxonomy): domain Eukaryota; kingdom Metazoa; phylum Chordata; class Amphibia; order Anura; family Dendrobatidae; genus Phyllobates; species Phyllobates terribilis. Next base: position 157,623,969 of record NW_027362768.1, on the reverse strand, counting down.
TCTGGCTCTGGCCTGCCGTCGCCCTAGTTCCGGCCTACTCTCGCTCTGGCTCTAGCCTGCTCTTGCTCTGGTTCTGGCCTCGCCTTTGCTCCGGCCTGCTCTCGCTCTCACTCTGGTCTTCCCTCACCCTGGCTGCCTGCGATGGACGGTCTCCTCCAAGAGATCAGGAAACACCTTCTACCAGTGATGGACGTCAGAGAGACAACAATGCTGTGGAGCCACCTGCACAAAATCTACATGTGCGGGAGAGGCGGCAGCATTGGGTTCACAGGAGAGCACTGCTAATTGCAAATCTCCCAACAAGGGATGTAACCGCACAGGAGGCGGCTCAGTCATGTGTCGCCTGCTCTCGCCCTGGCTCCGGCCTGCCCTCGTACTGGCTCCGGCATGCCCTCGGCCTGGCTCCAGCCTGCTCTCGCTCCGGCCTGCCCTTGCTCTGGCTCCGGCCAGCCCTCGCCTTGGATACGGCCAGCACCTGCTTTGGTTCGCCTTGGCTTCGGACTGCTCTGGCTCTGGCCTGCTCTCGCTCTGGCTCTGGCCTGTCCTTGCCTTGGCTCCGGCCTGCTCTTGCTCTGGCCTACCCTGGCTCTACCTCCGGCCAGCCCTCGCTTTGGCTCCGGCCAGCTCCGGCACTGGCTCCGGCCTGCCCTCGCCCTGGCTCCGGCCTGCTCTCGCCCTGGCTCCGGCTTGCCTTTGCCATGGCTACAGCCTGCTATCGCTCTGGCTCCGGACTGCCTTTGCCTTGGCTCCGGCCTGCTCTCGCTCAGGCTCTGGCCTGCCTTCAAGGCCTTGGCCAGAACGAGATTTGGCCAGAGCCAAGGCAAGGGCAGCCCAGAGCCAGAGAGAAAGAAGGCCGGAGCCATGGCAAGGACAGCCGGAACCAGGGCGAGAGCAGGCCAGAGCCAGGGCGAGAGCAGACCGGAGCCAAGGCGAAAGCAGGGCGAGGGCAGGCCAGAGCCAGAGTCAGATCAGGCCGGAGACAAGGCGAGGGCAGGCCAGAGACAAAGCGAGGGCAGGCCAGAGCCAGAGCAAGAGCAGGCCGGACGGAGCCAAGCAAGGGCAGGCCAGAGACAAAGCGAGAGCAGTCCGGAGCCAAGGCGAGGGCAGGCCAGAGCCAGAGCAGGAGCAAGCCGGAGCAAAGGCAGGGGCAGGCCAGAGCCAGAGCGAGAGCAGGCCAGAGGCAGAGTGAGTGCAGGCCGGAGCCAGGGAAAGGGCAGGCCGGAGCCAGAGCGAGAGTTGGCTAGAGCCAAGGCAAGGGCAGGCCGGAGCCAGAGCAAGAGAAGGCCGGAGCCAAGGCAAGGGCAGGCCGGAGCCAAGGCAAGGGCAGGTCGGAGCCAAGGCAAGGGCAGGCCGGAGCCAAGGCAAGGGCAGGCCAGAGCCAGGGCGAGAGCAGGCCAGAGCCAGGGCGAGAGCAGGCCAGAGCCAGGGCGAGAGCAGGCCAGAGCCAGGGCGAGAGCAGGCCAGAGCCAGGGCGAGAGCAGGCCGGAGCCAGAGTCAGAGCAGGCCGGAGCCAGAGTCAGAGCAGGCCGGAGTCAAGGCTCGGGCAGGCTAGAGCCAGAGTGATAGCAGGCCGGAGCCAAGGCAAGAACATGCCGGAGCCAGGGCGAGGGTAGGCCAGAGCCAGAGAGAGGGCAGGCCGGAGCCAGGGCGAGGTCAGGCTGGAGCCAGGGCGAGGGCAGGCTGGAGCCAGGGCGAGGGCAGGCCGGTGCAAGAGCGAGAGCAGGCCGGAGTCAAGGCCCCGAGGGCAGGCCGAAACAAGCGCGAGAGCAGGCCGGAGCCTGGGCGAGAGCAGGCCGGAGCCAAGGCGAGGACAGGCCAGAGTGAGAGCAGGCCGGAGCCAGGGTGAGGGCAGGCCCGAGCCAGAGTCAGAGCAGGCCGGAGCCAAGGCGAGGGCAGGCAAGGGCCAGAGCCAAAGCGAGCTCGGGCAGGCTAGAGCCAGAGCGATAGCAGGCCGGAGCCAAAGCGAGGGCAGGCCAGAGCGAGAGCAGGCCGGAGCCAAGGCAAGGGCAAGCCAGAGCCAGAGCAAGAGCAGGCCGGAGCAAAGGCAAGGGCAGCTCAGAGACAGAGCGAGAGCAGGCCGGAGTCAGGGCAAGGGCAGGCCGGAGCCAGAGTCAGAGCCGGCCGGAGTCAAGGCGAGGGCAGGCAAGAGCCAGAGCGAGGGCAAGCCAGAGCCAAAGCGAGCTTGGGCAGGCTAGAGCCAGAGCGATAGGAGGCCGGAGCCAAGGCGAGAGCATGCCGGAGCCAGGGCGAGGGCAGGCCAGAGCCAGAGAGAGGGCAGGCCAGAGCCAGAGAGAGGGCAGGCCAGAGCCAGAGAGAGGGCAGGCCAGAGCCAGAGAGAGGGCAGGCCAGAGCCAGAGAGAGGGCAGGCCAGAGCCAGAGAGAGGGCAGGCCAGAGCCAGAGAGAGGGCAGGCCAGAGCCAGAGAGAGGGCAGGCTGGAGCCAGGGCGAGGGCAGGCCACAGCCAAAGCGAGAGCAGGCAGGAGCCAAGGCGAGGGCAGGCCGAAACCAGCGCGAGAGCAGGCCGGAGCCAAGGTGAGGACAGGCCAGAGCGAGAGCAGGCCGGAGCCAGGGCGAGGGCAGGCCCGAGCCAGAGTCAGAGCAGGCCGGCTAAGGCGAGGGCAGGCAAGGGCCAGAGCGAGGGCAGGCCAGAGCCAAAGCGAGCTCGGGCAGGCTAGAGCCAGAGCGATAGCAGGCCGGAGCCAAGGCGAGGGCAGGCCAGAGCCAGAGCGAGAGCAGGCCGGAGCCAAGGCAAGGGCAAGCCAGAGCGAGAGCACGCCGGAGCAAAGGCAAGGGCAGGCCAGAGACAGAGCGAGAGCAGGCTGGAGCCAGGGCAAGGGCAGGCGGGAGCCAGAGCGAGAGTAGGCCAGAGCCAAGGCAAGAGAAGGCCGGAGCCAAGGCAAGGGCAGGCCGGAACCAGGGCGAGAGCAGGCCGGGGCCAGGGCGAGAGCACGCCGGAGCCAAGGCGAGAGCAGGCCGGAGCCAGAGCGAGGGCAGGCCGGAGCCAGAGCGAGGGCAGGCCGGAGCCAGAGCGAGGGCAGGCCGGAGCCAGTGCAAGGGCAGGCCGGAGCCTGAGCGATGGCAGGCTGGAGCCAGAGGGAGAGCAGGCCAGAGCCAAAGCGAGAGCAGGCCGGAGCCTGAGAGAGAGCAGGCCAGAGCGAGAGCAGGCGGAGCCATGGCGAAGGCAGGCCAGAGCCAAGGCGAGGGCAGGCCGGAGCCAGAGCGAGAGATGGCCGGAGCCAAGGCAAGAGCAGGCCAGTACCAGGGTGAGAGCAGGCCGGAGCCAGGGCGAGAGCAGGCCGGAGCCAAGGCGAGAGGAGGCCGGATACAGAGCGAGGACATGCTGGAGCCAGGGCGAGGGCAGGCCAGAGCCAGAGAGAGGGCAGGCTGGAGCCAGGGTGAAGGCAGGCCGGAGCCAGAGCAAGAGCAGGCCAGATCCAGGGCGAAAGCAGGCCGGAGCCCGTGCGAGGGCAGGACAGAGCCATAGCGAGAGCAGGCCGGAACCAAGGCGAGGGCAGGCCAGAGCTCTGGCCTGCCCTCGCCCTGACTCCGGCCTGCCCCTCTGCAGGCCGCCCTGACTACGGCCTGCCCTCGCATTGGCTCCGGCCTGCTCTCGCCCTGGCTCCGACCCGCTCTCACTCTGGCTCTGGCCTGCCCTTGCCCTGGCTCCGACCTGCTCTCTCTCTGGCTCTGGCCTGCCCATGCCTTGGCTCCGGCCTGCTCTTCCTCGGGCTCTGGCCTGCCCTCGTCTTGACTCTAACCTGATCTCGCTCTTGTTCTGGCCTGCCTTCGCCTTGGCTCCAGCCTGCTCTCGCTCTGGCTCAGGCCTGCTCTCACTCTGGCTCCGGACTGCTCTCGCTCTGGTTCTGGCCTGCTATCGCTCTGGCCTGCCCTCGCCTTGGCTCTGGCCTGCTCTCGCTCTGGCCTGCCCTCGCCAGGCTCCGGCCTGCTCTCTCTCTGGCCTGCCCTCGCCCTGGCTCCACCCTACTCTCGCTCTGGCCTGCTCTCGCTCTGGCCTCACTCACCCTGTCTCCGGCCTGCCCTTGCATTGACTCTGGCCTTCTCTCGCTCTGGCCTGCCCTTGCCTTGGCTCTGGTCTACTCTCGCTCTGGCTCTGGCCTGCCCTCCTCGCCTTGGCTACGGCCTGCTCTTGCTCTGTCTGGCCTGCCCTCGCCCTGGCTCCGGCCTGCTCTCGGTATGGCTTCGGCATGGCTTCAGCCTGCCCTCCCTCTGGCACCGGCCAGCCTTTGATCTGGCTCCGGCCAGTCCTCGCCTTGGCTCCGGCCAGCTCCTGCTCTAGCTCCGTCCGGTCTGCTCTCGCCTTGGCTCCGGCCTACTATCGCTCAGGCTCTGGCCTGCTCTTGCTCTGGCCTGGCCTTGGCCGGATCCGGCCTGCTCTCGCTCTCACTCTGGTCTGCCCTCGCCCTGGCCTGCTCTCGCGCTGGCTCCGGCCTGCACTCGTCCTGGCTCCGGCCTGCACTCGCTCTGGCTCCGGCCTGCCCTCGTCTTGGCTCCATCCTGCTCTCGCCCTGGCTCTGGCCTGCCCTCGGCCTACTCTCTCTCTGGCTCTGGCCTGCCGTCGCCCTAGTTCCGGCCTACTCTCGCTCTGGCCTGCTCTTGCTCTGGTTCTGGCCTCGCCTTGGCTCCGGCCTGCTCTCGCTCTCACTCTGGTCTGCCCTCACGCTGGCTGCCTGCTCTGGCTCTGGCCTGCTCTCCCCCTGGCTCCGGCCTGCCCTCGTCCTGGCTCCGGCCGGCCGGAGCCTTGGCTTCGGACTGCTCTCGCTCTGGCCTGTCCTTGCCTTGGCTCCGGCCTGCTCTTGCTCTGGCCTACCCTGGCTCTGCCTCCGGCCAGCCCTCGCCTTGGCTCCGTTCTGCTCTTGCCCTGGCTCTGGCCTGCCCTCGCCCTGGCACCGGCCTACTCTCTCTCTGGCTCTGGCCTGCGTTGCCCTAGTTCCGGCCTACTCTCGCTCTGGCTCTGGCCTGCTCTTGCTCTGGTTCTGGCCTCGCCTTGGCTCCGGCCTGCTCTCGCTCTCACTCTGGTCTGCCCTCACCCTGGCTGCCTGCTCTGGCTCTAGCTCTGGCCTGCTCTCGCTTAGGCCTTCCCTCGCCCTAGCTCCGGCCTGCCCTTGCCCTGGCTCTGGCCAGCCCTCGCCTTGGATACGGCCAGCACCTGCTCTGGCTCCGGCCTGCCTTCGCCTTGGCTTCGGACTGCTCTGGCCTGCTCTCGCTCTGGCCTGTCCTTGCCTTGGCTCCGGCCTGCTCTTGCTCTGGCCTACCCTGGCTCTGCCTCCGGCCAGCCCTCGCCTTTGCTCTGTCCTGCTCTCGCCCTGGCTCTGGCCTGCCCTCGCCCTGACACCGGCCTACTCTCTCTCTGGCTCTGGCCTGCCGTCGCCCTAGTTCCGGCCTACTCTCGCTCTGGCTCTAGCCTGCTCTTGCTCTGGTTCTGGCCTCGCCTTTGCTCCGGCCTGCTCTCGCTCTCACTCTGGTCTTCCCTCACCCTGGCTGCCTGCGATGGACGGTCTCCTCCAAGAGATCAGGAAACACCTTCTACCAGTGATGGACGTCAGAGAGACAACAATGCTGTGGAGCCACCTGCACAAAATCTACATGTGCGGGAGAGGCGGCAGCATTGGGTTCACAGGAGAGCACTGCTAATTGCAAATCTCCCAACAAGGGATGTAACCGCACAGGAGGCGGCTCAGTCATGTGTCGCCTGCTCTCGCCCTGGCTCCGGCCTGCCCTCGTACTGGCTCCGGCATGCCCTCGCCCTGGCTCCAGCCTGCTCTCGCTCCGGCCTGCCCTTGCTCTGGCTCCGGCCAGCCCTCGCCTTGGATACGGCCAGCACCTGCTTTGGTTCGCCTTGGCTTCGGACTGCTCTGGCTCTGGCCTGCTCTCGCTCTGGCTCTGGCCTGTCCTTGCCTTGGCTCCGGCCTGCTCTTGCTCTGGCCTACCCTGGCTCTACCTCCGGCCAGCCCTCGCTTTGGCTCCGGCCAGCTCCGGCACTGGCTCCGGCCTGCCCTCGCCCTGGCTCCGGCCTGCTCTCGCCCTGGCTCCGGCTTGCCTTTGCCATGGCTACAGCCTGCTATCGCTCTGGCTCCGGACTGCCTTTGCCTTGGCTCCGGCCTGCTCTCGCTCAGGCTCTGGCCTGCCTTCAAGGCCTTGGCCAGAACGAGATTTGGCCAGAGCCAAGGCAAGGGCAGCCCAGAGCCAGAGAGAAAGAAGGCCGGAGCCATGGCAAGGACAGCCGGAACCAGGGCGAGAGCAGGCCAGAGCCAGGGCGAGAGCAGACCGGAGCCAAGGCGAAAGCAGGGCGAGGGCAGGCCAGAGCCAGAGTCAGATCAGGCCGGAGACAAGGCGAGGGCAGGCCAGAGACAAAGCGAGGGCAGGCCAGAGCCAGAGCAAGAGCAGGCCGGACGGAGCCAAGCAAGGGCAGGCCAGAGACAAAGCGAGAGCAGTCCGGAGCCAAGGCGAGGGCAGGCCAGAGCCAGAGCAGGAGCAAGCCGGAGCAAAGGCAGGGGCAGGCCAGAGCCAGAGCGAGAGCAGGCCAGAGGCAGAGTGAGTGCAGGCCGGAGCCAGGGAAAGGGCAGGCCGGAGCCAGAGCGAGAGTTGGCTAGAGCCAAGGCAAGGGCAGGCCGGAGCCAGAGCAAGAGAAGGCCGGAGCCAAGGCAAGGGCAGGCCGGAGCCAAGGCAAGGGCAGGTCGGAGCCAAGGCAAGGGCAGGCCGGAGCCAAGGCAAGGGCAGGCCAGAGCCAGGGCGAGAGCAGGCCAGAGCCAGGGCGAGAGCAGGCCAGAGCCAGGGCGAGAGCAGGCCAGAGCCAGGGCGAGAGCAGGCCGGAGCCAGAGTCAGAGCAGGCCGGAGCCAGAGTCAGAGCAGGCCGGAGTCAAGGCTCGGGCAGGCTAGAGCCAGAGTGATAGCAGGCCGGAGCCAAGGCAAGAACATGCCGGAGCCAGGGCGAGGGTAGGCCAGAGCCAGAGAGAGGGCAGGCCGGAGCCAGGGCGAGGTCAGGCTGGAGCCAGGGCGAGGGCAGGCTGGAGCCAGGGCGAGGGCAGGCCGGTGCAAGAGCGAGAGCAGGCCGGAGTCAAGGCCCCGAGGGCAGGCCGAAACAAGCGCGAGAGCAGGCCGGAGCCTGGGCGAGAGCAGGCCGGAGCCAAGGCGAGGACAGGCCAGAGTGAGAGCAGGCCGGAGCCAGGGTGAGGGCAGGCCCGAGCCAGAGTCAGAGCAGGCCGGAGCCAAGGCGAGGGCAGGCAAGGGCCAGAGCCAAAGCGAGCTCGGGCAGGCTAGAGCCAGAGCGATAGCAGGCCGGAGCCAAAGCGAGGGCAGGCCAGAGCGAGAGCAGGCCGGAGCCAAGGCAAGGGCAAGCCAGAGCCAGAGCAAGAGCAGGCCGGAGCAAAGGCAAGGGCAGCTCAGAGACAGAGCGAGAGCAGGCCGGAGTCAGGGCAAGGGCAGGCCGGAGCCAGAGTCAGAGCCGGCCGGAGTCAAGGCGAGGGCAGGCAAGAGCCAGAGCGAGGGCAAGCCAGAGCCAAAGCGAGCTTGGGCAGGCTAGAGCCAGAGCGATAGGAGGCCGGAGCCAAGGCGAGAGCATGCCGGAGCCAGGGCGAGGGCAGGCCAGAGCCAGAGAGAGGGCAGGCCAGAGCCAGAGAGAGGGCAGGCCAGAGCCAGAGAGAGGGCAGGCCAGAGCCAGAGAGAGGGCAGGCCAGAGCCAGAGAGAGGGCAGGCCAGAGCCAGAGAGAGGGCAGGCCAGAGCCAGAGAGAGGGCAGGCTGGAGCCAGGGCGAGGGCAGGCCACAGCCAAAGCGAGAGCAGGCAGGAGCCAAGGCGAGGGCAGGCCGAAACCAGCGCGAGAGCAGGCCGGAGCCAAGGTGAGGACAGGCCAGAGCGAGAGCAGGCCGGAGCCAGGGCGAGGGCAGGCCCGAGCCAGAGTCAGAGCAGGCCGGCTAAGGCGAGGGCAGGCAAGGGCCAGAGCGAGGGCAGGCCAGAGCCAAAGCGAGCTCGGGCAGGCTAGAGCCAGAGCGATAGCAGGCCGGAGCCAAGGCGAGGGCAGGCCAGAGCCAGAGCGAGAGCAGGCCGGAGCCAAGGCAAGGGCAAGCCAGAGCGAGAGCACGCCGGAGCAAAGGCAAGGGCAGGCCAGAGACAGAGCGAGAGCAGGCTGGAGCCAGGGCAAGGGCAGGCGGGAGCCAGAGCGAGAGTAGGCCAGAGCCAAGGCAAGAGAAGGCCGGAGCCAAGGCAAGGGCAGGCCGGAACCAGGGCGAGAGCAGGCCGGGGCCAGGGCGAGAGCACGCCGGAGCCAAGGCGAGAGCAGGCCGGAGCCAGAGCGAGGGCAGGCCGGAGCCAGAGCGAGAGCAGGCCGGAGCCAGAGCGAGGGCAGGCCGGAGCCAGTGCAAGGGCAGGCCGGAGCCTGAGCGATGGCAGGCTGGAGCCAGAGGGAGAGCAGGCCAGAGCCAAAGCGAGAGCAGGCCGGAGCCTGAGCGAGAGCAGGCCAGAGCGAGAGCAGGCGGAGCCATGGCGAAGGCAGGCCAGAGCCAAGGCGAGGGCAGGCCGGAGCCAGAGCGAGAGATGGCCGGAGCCAAGGCAAGAGCAGGCCAGTACCAGGGTGAGAGCAGGCCGGAGCCAGGGCGAGAGCAGGCCGGAGCCAAGGCGAGAGGAGGCCGGATACAGAGCGAGGACATGCTGGAGCCAGGGCGAGGGCAGGCCAGAGCCAGAGAGAGGGCAGGCTGGAGCCAGGGTGAAGGCAGGCCGGAGCCAGAGCAAGAGCAGGCCAGATCCAGGGCGAAAGCAGGCCGGAGCCCGTGCGAGGGCAGGACAGAGCCATAGCGAGAGCAGGCCGGAACCAAGGCGAGGGCAGGCCAGAGCCAGAGAGAGAGCAAGCCGGAGCAAGGGCGAGAGCAGGCTGGAGCCAAGGCAAGGGCAGGCCAGAGCCAGAGAGAGAGCAAGCCGGAGCAAGGACGAGAGAAGGCCGGAGCCAAGGCGAGAGCAGGCCAGATCCAGGGCGAGAGCAGGCCGGAGTCCGTGCGAGGGCAGGACAGAGCCAGAACGAGAGTAGGCCGGAGCCAGAGCAATGGCAGGCCGGATCCAGAGCGAGAGCAGGCAAGAGCAAGAGCGAGAGCAGACCAGAGACTGGGCGAGAGCAGGCCAGAGCGAGAGCAGGCGGAGCCATGGAGAGGGCAGGCCAGAGCCAGAGCAGGAGCAAGCCGGAGCAAAGGCAGGGGCAGGCCAGAGCGAGAGCAGGCCAGAGGCAGAGTGAGTGCAGGCCGGAGCCAGGGCAAGGGCAGGCCGGAGCCAGAGCGAGAGTTGGCTAGAGCCAAGGCAAGGGCAGGCCGGAGCCAGAGCAAAAGAAGGCCGGAGCCAAGGCAAGGGCAGGCCAGAGCCAGGGCGAGAGCAGGCCAGAGACAAGGCGAGGGAAGGCAAGATCAAGAGCGAGACCAGGCTGGAGACAAGGTGAGGGCAGGCCAGAGCCAGAACGAGAGCAGGCCAGAGCCAGAGAGAGAGCAGGCCAGAGCCAGAGAGAGAGCAGGCCAGAGCCAGGGCGAGGGAAGGTCGGAGCCATAGCAAGGGCATGCCGGAGCCAGTTAGAAGGCAGGCCGGAGCCAGGGCGAGGGCAGGCCGGAGCCAGGGCGAGAGCAGGCCGGAGCCAGGGCGAGAGCAGGCCGGAGCCAAGGCGAGGGCAGGCCGAGCCAGAGCAGGAGCTGGCCGGAGCCAAGGCGAGGGCAGGCCAGAGCCAGAGCAAGGTCAGGCCGGAGCTAGGGCGAGAGCAGGCCGAAGCAAAAGCAAGAGCAGGCCGGAGCCAAGGAGAGGGCAGGCCGGAGCCAAGGCGAGGGCAGGCCAGTGGCAGAGCCAGGGCAGGCCAGAGCCAGAGCGAGAGCAGGCCGGAGACAAGGCAAGGGCAGGCCAGAGACAGAACGAGAGCAGGCCAGTGCCAGAGCGAGAGAATGCCGGAGCCAGGGCGAGGGCAGGCCAGAGCGAGACCAGGCCGGAGACAGGGCGAGGGCAGTCCGGAGCTAGAGCGAGAGTAGGCCGGAGCCAGAGCAGGCCGGAGCCAAGGCAAGGGCAGGCCGGAGCAGAGTGAGAGCAGGCCGGAGCCAGGGCAGGCCGGAGCCAGAGCGAGAGCAGGCCGGAGTCAGGGCGAGGGCAGGCCGGAGCCAGAGCGAGGGCATGCCGGAGCCAGGACGAGAGCAGACCGGAGACAAGGCAAGGGCAGGTTGGAGCCAAAGCAGGAGTTCGCCGGAGCCAAGGCGAGGGCTGGCCAGGGCCAGAGCAAGGGCAGGCCAGAGCCAGGGCGAAGGCAGGCCGAAGCCAGAGAGAGAGCAGGCCGGGGCCAGGGCGAGAGCAGGCCGGAGCCAGAGCGATGGCAGGCCGGAGCCAGGGCGAGGGCAGTCCGGAGCTAGAGCGAGAGCAGGGTCGGAGCCAAGGCGAGGGCAAGCCAGAGGCAGAGCCAAGGCAGGCCAGAGCGAGAGCAGGCCGGAGCCAAGGCGAGGGCAGGCCATAGCGAGAGCAGGTCGGAGCCAAGGCCCTGAGGGCAGGCCAGAGCGAGAGCAGGCCGGAGCCAAGTCGAGGGCCGGCCAGAGCCAGAGCGAGAGCAGGCCAGAGCCAGAGCAAGAGCAGTCCGGAGCCAAGGAAAGGGCAGGCCACAGCCAGAGGTAGAGCAGGCTTGAGCCAGAGCGAGGGCAGGCTGGAGCCAATGCGCGGGTTGGCCGGAGCCAGGGCGAGGGCAGGCCAGAGAGAGAGAGCAGGCCAGAGCCAAGGCAAGGGCAGGCCAGAGCCAGAGAGAGAGCAGGTCGGAGCCAGGGCGAGAGCAGGCTGGAGCCAATGCGCGGGTTGGCCGGAGCCAGAGCAAGGGCAGGCCGGAGCCAGAGCAAGGGCAGGCCGGAGCCAGAGAGAGAGCAGGCCAGAGCCAAGGCGAGAGCAGGCCGGAGCCAAGGTGAGGGTAGGCCAGAGCCAGGGCGAGGGCAGGTCAGAGTCAGAGCGAGAGTAGGCCGGAGTTAAGGCAAGGGCAGGCCAGAGCCAGAGAGAGCGCAGGCTGGAGCCAAGGCATGGGCAGGCCAGAACCAGAGGGAGAGCAGGCCGGAGCCAGGGTGAGGGCAGGCCAGAGCCAGAGAGAGAGCAGGCTGGAGCCAAGGCAAAGGCAGGCCAGAACAAGAGCGAGAGAGATCAGGCCAGAGTCAAGACGAGGGCAGGCCAGAGCCAGAGGAAGAGCAGGCCGAAGCCAAGGCATGGGCAGGCCAGAGCCAGAGAGAGAGTAGGCCTGAGTCAGGGTGAAGGCAGGCCAGAGTCAGAGCGAGAGCAGGTCGGAGGCAGGGCGAGAGCAGGCCGGAGCCAATGCGAGGTCTGGCCGGAGCCAGAGCAAGGGCAGGCCGGAGCCAAAGCAAGGGCAGGCCGGAGTCAGGGCGAGGGCAGGCCGGAGCCAGAGTGAGAGCAGGCCGGAGCCAGGGTGAGGTCAGGCCGGAGCCAGGGTGAGGGCAGGCCGGAACAAGGGCGAGGGCAGGGCAGAGCCAGGGCGAGAGCAGGCCGGAGCCAGGGCGAGGGCACGCCGGAGCCAGGGCGAGGGCAGGCCAGAGCGAGAGCAGGCCGGAGCAAGGGCGAGAGCAGGCCGGAGCCGATTCGAGGGCAGGCCGGAGCAAGAGCGAGAGCAGGCCGGAGCCAAGGCGAGGGCAGGCAAGAGCCAGACTGAGAGCACGGCGAGGGCAGGCCAGAGCCAGAGCGAGAGCAGGCCGGAGCCAGGGCGAGGGCAGGCCAGAGACAGAGCAGGCCAGAGCCTGGGCAAGGGTAGGCCAGAGCCAGAGCGAGAGCAGGCCAGAGCCAAGGCGAGAGCAGGCCGGAGCCAAGGCGAGAGCAGGCCGGAGCCAAGGCGAGGGTAGGCCGGAGCTAAGGCAAGGGCAGGCCAGAGCCAGAGAAAGAGCAGGCCGGAGCCAAGGCATGGGCAGGTCAGAGCCAGAGAGAGAGCAGGCCGGAGCCAGGGTGAGGGCAGGCCAGAGCCAGAGAGAGAGCAGGTTGGAGCCAAGGCGAAGGCAGGCCAGAACAAGAGCGAGATCAGGCCAGAGTCAAGACGAGGGCAGGCCAGAGGAAGAGCAGGCCGGAGCCAAGGCATGGGCAGGCCAGAGCCAGAGAGAGAGCAGGCCGGAGCCAGGGCGAGGGCAGGCCAAAGCCAGAGCGAGGGCATGCCGGAGCCAGTTAGAAGGCAGGCCAGAGCCAGGGCGAGGGCAGGCTGGAGCCAGGGCGAGAGCAGGCCGGAGCCAGGGCGAGAGCAGCCCGGAGCCAAGGCGAGGGCAGGCTGTAGCCAGAGAAGGAGCTGGCCGGAGCCAAGGCGAGGGCTGGCCAGAGCCAGAGCAAGGTCAGGCCGGAGCCAGGGCGAGAGCAGGCCGTAGCAAAAGCAAGAGCAGGCCGGAGCCAAGGAGAGGGCAGGCCGGAGCCAAGGCGAGGGCAGGCCAGTGGCAGAGCCAGGGCAGGCCAGAACCAGAGCAGGCCGGAGACAAGGCGAGGGCAGGCCAGAGACAGAACGAGAGCAGGCCAGTGCGAGAGAATGCCGGAGCCAGGGCGAGGGCAGGCCAGAGCGAGACCAGGCCGGAGACAGGGCGAGGGCAGTCCGGAGCTAGAGCGAGAGTAGGCCGGAGCCAGAGAAGGCCGGAGCCAAGGCGAGGGCAGGCCGGAGCCAGAGTGAGAGCAGGCCGGAGCCAGGGCGAGGGCAGGTCAGAGTCAGAGTGAGAGTGAGAGTAGGCCGGAGTTAAGGCAAGGGCAGGCCAGAGCCAGAGAGAGAGCAGGCCGGAGCCAAGGCATGGGCAGGCCAGAACCAGAGAGAGAGCAGGCCGAAGCCAGGGTGAGGGCAGGCCAGAGCCAGAGAGAGAGCAGGCTGGAGCCAAGGCGAAGGCAGGCCAGAACAAGAGCGAGAGAGATCAGGCCAGTCAAGACGAGGGCAGGCCAGAGCCAGAGGAAGAGCAGGCCGGAGCCAAGGCATGGGCAGGCCAGAGCCAGAGAGAGAGCAGGCCAGAGTCAAGAAGAGGGCAGGCCAGAGGAAGAGCAGGCCGGAGCCAAGGCATGGGCAGGCCAGAGCCAGAGAGAGAGCAGGCCGGAGCCAGGGCGAGGGCAGGCCACAGCCAGAGCGAGATCAGGCCGGAGCCAGAGCGAGGGCATGCTGGAGCCAGTTAGAAGGCAGGCCGGAGCCAGGGCGAGGGCAGGCCGGAGCCAGGGCGAGAGCAGCCCGGAGCCAGGGCGAGAGCAGCCCGGAGCCAGGGCGAGAGCAGCCCGGAGCCAAGGCGAGGGCAGGCCGTAGCCAGAGAAGGAGCTGGCCGGAGCCAAGGCGAGGGCTGGCCAGAGCCAGAGCAAGGTCAGGCCGGAGCCAGGGCGAGAGCAGGCCGTAGCAAAAGCAAGAGCAGGCCGGAGCCAAGGAGAGGGCAGGCCGGAGCCAAGGCGAGGGCAGGCCAGTGGCAGAGCCAGGGCAGGCCAGAACCAGAGCAGGCCGGAGACAAGGCGAGGGCAGGCCAGAGACAGAACGAGAGCAGGCCAGTGCGAGAGAATGCCGGAGCCAGGGCGAGGGCAGGCCAGAGCGAGACCAGGCCGGAGACAGGGCGAGGGCAGTCCGGAGCTAGAGCGAGAGTAGGCCGGAGCCAGAGAAGGCCGGAGCCAAGGCGAGGGCAGGCCGGAGCCAGAGTGAGAGCAGGCCGGAGCCAGGGCGAGGGCAGGTCAGAGTGAGAGTAGGCCGGAGTTAAGGCAAGGGCAGGCCAGAGCCAGAGAGAGAGCAGGCCGGAGCCAAGGCATGGGCAGGCCAGAACCAGAGAGAGAGCAGGCCGGAGCCAAGGCATGGGCAGGCCAGAACCAGAGAGAGAGCAGGCTGGAGCCAAGGCGAAGGCAGGCCAGAACAAGAGCGAGAGAGATCAGGCCAGTCAAGACGAGGGCAGGCCAGAGCCAGAGGAAGAGCAGGCCGGAGCCAAGGCATGGGCAGGACAGAGCCAGAGAGAGAGCAGGCCAGAGTCAGAGCGAGAGCAGGTCAGAGGCAGGGCGAGAGCAGGCCGGAGCCAATGCGAGGTCTGGCCGAAGCCAGAGCAAGGGCAGGCTGGATTCAGGGCGAGGGCAGGCCGGAGCCAGAGTGAGAGCAGGCCGGAGCCAGGGTGAGGGCAGGCCGGAACCAGGGCGAGGGAAGGCCAGAGCCAGGGCGAGAGCAGGAAAGAGCTAGGGAGAGAGCAGGCCGGAGCCGAGTCGAGGGCAGGCCGGAGCAAGAGCAAGAGCAGGCCGGAGCCAAGGCGAGGGTAGGCAAGAGCCAGAGCGAGAGCAGGTCGGAGCCAGGGCGAGGGCAGGCAAGAGCCAGAGTGAGAGCACGCCGGAACCAGGGCGAGGGCAGGCCAGAGCCAGAGCGAGAGAAGGCCGGAGCCAGGGCGAGGGCAGGCCGGAGCCAGAGGGAGGGCAGGCCGGAGCCAGAGGGAGGGCAGGCCGGAGCCAGAGGCAGGCCGGAGCCAGGGCGAGGGCAGGCCGGAGCCAGGGCGAGGGCAGCCGGAGCCAGGGCGAGGGCAGCCGGAGCCAGGGCGAGGGCAGGCCAGAGACGGCGCGAGGGAAGGCAAGAGTCAGAGCAGGCCGGAGCCAGGGCGAGGGCAGGCCAGAGCCAGAGCGAGAGCAGGCCAGAGCCAGAGCGAGAGCAGGCCAGAGCCAGAGCGAGAGCAGGCCAGAGCCAGAGCGAGAGCAGGCCAGAGCCAAGGCGAGAGCAGGCCAGAGCCAAGGCGAGAGCAGGCCGGAGCCAAGGCGAGAGCAGGCCGGAGCCAAGGCGAGGGTAGGCCAGAGCCAGGGCGAGGGCAGGTCAGAGTCAGAGCGAGAGTAGGCCGGAGCTAAGGCAAGGGCAGGCCAGAGCCAGAGAAAGAGCAGGCTGGACCCAAGGCGAAGGCAGGCCAGAACAAGAGCGAGATCAGGCCAGAGTCAAGATGAGGGCAGGCCAGAGCCACAGGAAGAGCAGGCCGGAGCCAAGGCATGGGAAGGCCAGAGCCAGAGAGAGAGCAGGCCGGAGCCAGGGCGAGGGCAGGCCACAGCCAGAGCGAGAGCAGGTCGGAGGCAGGGCGAGAGCAGGCCGGAGCCAATGCGAGGGCTGGCCGGAGCCAGAGCAAGGGCAGGCCGGAGCCAGAGTGAGAGCAGGCCGGAGCCAGGGCGAGGTCAGGCCGGAGCCAGGGTGAGGGCAGGCCAGAACCAGGGCGAGGGCAGGCCAGAGCCAGGGCGAGAGCAGGAAAGAGCCAGGGAGAGAGCAGGCCGGAGCCGAGTCGAGGGCAGGCCGGAGCAAGAGCGAGAGCAGGCCGGAGCCAAGGCGAGGGTAGGCAAGAGCCAGAGCGAGAGCAGGTCGGAGCCAGGGCGAGGGCAGGCAAGAGCCAGAGTGAGAGCACGCCGGAACCAGGGCGAGGGCAGGCCAGAGCCAGAGCGAGAGCAGGCCGGAGCCAGGGCGAGGGCAGGCCGGAGCCAGAGCGAGAGCAGGCCGGAGCCAGAGCGAGAGCAGGCCGGAGCCAGAGCGAGAGCAGGCCGGAGCCAGGGCGAGGGCAGGCCGGAGCCAGGGCGAGAGTAGGCCGGAGCCAGGGCGAGAGTAGGCCGGAGCCAAGGCGAGGGCAGGCCAGAGCCAGTGCGAGAGCAGGCTGGAGTCAGAGCGAGGGCATGCCGGAGTCAGAGCGAGGGCATGCCGGAGCCAGAGCGAGAGCAGGCCGGAGCCAGGGCGAGGGCAGGCCGGAGCCAGAGCTAGGGCATGCCGGAGCCAGGGCGAGAGCAGGCCGGAGACAAGGTGAGGGCAGGTCGGAGCCAAAGCAGGAGCTGGCCGGAGCCAAGGCGAGGGCTGGCCAGGGCCAGAGCAAGGGCAGGCCAGAGCCAGGGCGAGGGCAGGCCGAAGCCAGAGCGAGAGCAGGCCGGGGCCAGGGCGAGAGCAGGCCGGAGCCAGAGCGATGGCAGGCCGGAGCCAGGGCGAGGGCAGGCCGGAGCTAGGGCGAGAGCAGGGTCGGAGCCAAGGCGAGGGCAGGCCAGAGGCAGAGCCAAGGCAGGCCAGAGCGAGAGCAGGCCGGAGCCAAGGCGAGGGCAGGCCATAGCAAGAGCAGGTCGGAACTAAGGCCCTGAGGGCAGGCCAGAGCCAGAGAAAGAGCAGGCCGTAGCCAAGTCGACGGCAGGCCAGAGCCAGAGCAGGCCAGAGCCAGAGCGAGAGCAGTCCAGAACCAAGGAAAGGGCAGGCCACAGCCAGAGGTAGAGCAGGCTTGAGCCAGAGCGAGGGCAGGCCGGAGCCAAGGCGAAGGCAGGCCAGAGCCAGAGAGAGAGCAGGCCAGAGCCAGAGCGAGAGGAGGCCGGAGCCAGGGCGAGAGCAGGCCGGAGCCAAGGCGAGGGCAGGACAGAGCCAAAGCGAGAGCAGGCCAGAGCCAAGGCAAGGGCAGGCCAGAGCCAGAGAGAGAGCAGGTCGGAACCAGGGTGAGAGCAGGCTGGAGCCAATGCGAGGGTTGGCCGGAGCCAGAGCAAGGGCAGGCCGGAGTCAGGGTGAGGGCAGGCCGGAGCCAAGGCGAGAGCAGGCCGGAGCCAAGGCGAGGGTAGGCCAGAGCCAGGGCGAGGGCAGGTCAGAGTCAGAGTGAGAGTAGGCCGGAGTTAAGGCAAGGGCAGGCCAGAGCCAGAGAGAGAGCAGGCCGGAGCCAAGGCATGGGCAGGCCAGAACCAGAGAGAGAGCAGGCCGAAGCCAGGGTGAGGGCAGGCCAGAGCCAGAGAGAGAGCAGGCTGGAGCCAAGGCGAAGGCAGGCCAGAACAAGAGCGAGAGAGATCAGGCCAGTCAAGACGAGGGCAGGCCAGAGCCAGAGGAAGAGCAGGCCGGAGCCAAGGCATGGGCAGGCCAGAGCCAGAGAGAGGGCAGGCCAGAGTCAGAGCGAGAGCAGGTCAGAGGCAGGGCGAGAGCAGGCCGGAGCCAATGCGAGGTCTGGCCGAAGCCAGAGCAATGGCAGGCTGGATTCAGTGCGAGGGCAGGCCGGAGCCAGAGTGAGAGCAGGCCGGAGCCAGGGCGAGGTCAGCCCGGAGCCAGGGTGAGGGCAGGCCGGAACCAGGGCGAGGGAAGGCCAGAGCCAGGGCGAGAGCAGGAAAGAGCTAGGGAGAGAGCAGGCCGGAGCCGCGTCGAGGGCAGGCCGGAGCAAGAGCAAGAGCAGGCCGGAGCCAAGGCGAGGGTAGGCAAGAGCCAGAGCGAGAGCAGGTCGGAGCCAGGGCGAGGGCAGGCAAGAGCCAGAGTGAGAGCACGCCGGAACCAGGGCGAGGGCAGGCCAGAGCCAGAGCGAGAGAAGGCCGGAGCCAGGGCGAGGGCAGGCCGGAGCCAGAGGGAGGGCAGGCCGGAGCCAGAGGGAGGGCAGGCCGGAGCCAGAGGGAGGGCAGGCCGGAGCCAGAGGCAGGCCGGAGCCACGGCGAGGGCAGGCCGAAGCCAGGGCGAGGGCAGCCGGAGCCAGGGCGAGGGCAGGCCAGAGACGGCGCGAGGGAAGGCAAGAGTCAGAGCAGGCCGGAGCCAGGGCGAGGGCAGGCCAGAGCCTGGGCGAGGGCAGGCCAGAGCCAGAGCGAGAGCAGGCCAGAGCCAGAGCGAGAGCAGGCCAGAGCCAAGACGAGAGCAGGCCAGAGCCAAGGCGAGAGCAGGCCAGAGCCAAGGCGAGGGTAGGCCAGAGCCAGGGCGAGGGCAGGTCAGAGTCAGAGCGAGAGTAGGCCGGAGCTAAGGCAAGGGCAGGCCAGAGCCAGAGAAAGAGCAGGCTGGACCCAAGGCAAAGGCAGGCCAGAACAAGAGCGAGATCAGGCCAGAGTCAAGATGAGGGCAGGCCAGAGCCACAGGAAGAGCAGGCCGGAGCCAAGGCATGGGCAGGCCAGAGCCAGAGAGAGAGCAGGCCGGAGCCAGGGCGAGGGCAGGCCACAGCCAGAGCGAGAGCAGGTCGGAGGCAGGGCGAGAGCAGGCCGGAGCCAATGCGAGGGCTGGCCGGAGCCACAGCAAGGGCAGGCCGGAGTCAGAGTGAGAGCAGGCCGGAGCCAGGGCGAGGTCAGTCCGGAGCTAGGGTGAGGGCAGGCCAGAACCAGGGCGAGGGCAGGCCAGAGCCAGGGCGAGAGCAGGAAAGAGCCAGGGAGAGAGCAGGCCGGAGCCGAGTCGAGGGCAGGCCGGAGCAAGAGCGAGAGCAGGCCGGAGCCAAGGCGAGGGTAGGCAAGAGCCAGAGCGAGAGCAGGTCGGAGCCAGGGCGAGGGCAGGCAAGAGCCAGAGTGAGAGCAAGCCGGAACCAGGGCGAGGGCAGGCCAGAGCCAGAGCGAGAGCAGGCCGGAGCCAGGGCGAGGGCAGGCCGGAGCCAGAGCGAGAGCAGGCCGGAGCCAGAGCGAGAGCAGGCCGGAGCCAGAGCGAAAGCAGGCCGGAGCCAGAGCGAAAGCAGGCCGGAGCCAGAGCGAAAGCAGGCCGGAGCCAGGGCGAGGGCAGGCCGGAGCCAGGGCGAGAGTAGGCCGGAGCCAGGGCGAGAGTAGGCCGGAGCCAGGGCGAGAGTAGGCCGGAGCCAAGGCGAGGGCAGGCCAGAGCCAGTGCGAGAGCAGGCCGGAGCCAGAGCGAGAGCAGGACAGAGCCAGAGCGAGAGCAGGACAGAGCCAGAGCGAGAGCAGGACAGAGCCAGAGCGAGAGCAGGACAGAGCCAGAGCGAGAGCAGGACAGAGCCAGGGCAAAGGCAGGCCAGAGCCAGAGCGAGAGCAGGCCGGAGCCAGGATATTTCAAAGCAAGCAGACCTCTAATATGGGCCATAGAAGTATGTATAGATTTACATTTCTATAACCTTTATGCCCATATTAGAGGTCTGATAAGTCCTAGGGAGTGACAGATTCCCTTTAAAGCTTGTGTCGCGGTTGGCCTCTAGCCCGGTGTCTCATGTGTTGGGTTTGCCCACTCCGGGTCCTCCTGAAGGAGGAAGTAGGATTTCTCTTTTTATTTTGTGCTTTTGGCTTCTTGCCCAGTGATAGGGGCGGATCTCATCTTCTCAGGCCTAGCCCAACCCTAACCCTAGCCCTAACCCCAACCCCAACCCTACCACAACACAGTTTATATTTTACGCCATTTAGACAACTTTATTCTTCGAGTCAGTGCGATTACAGCGATACCAGAATCATATCGGGTTTTTATGATTGACAGCTGTCACACACTAAAAGACTCATTTTTTCGTAAAATCTAGTTTTTGCATCGCCATATTTTGAGAGCTATAATTTTTCTATATTTTGGCCGACAGAGTCATGTGACGTCTTGTTTTTTGCGGGATGAGTTGACGTTTTTATTGGTGCCATTTTCAGGCACGTGACATATTTTGATCGCTCTCTATTCCGATTAATGGGAGGCAGAATAATCAAAAACCAACAATTCAGGAATTGTTTTTTTTTTTTTTTTTTATGCTGTTCCGCGTGTGGTAAAATTGATAAGGTAGCTTTATTCTTCGGGTCAGTACGTTTACAGTGGTACCACATTCATATGGATTTTCTATGTTTTAGCGCTTTTACACAATAAAAGCTATTTTATAGAAAAAATAATTTTTTTGCATCGCTTTATTCTGAGAGCTATAACTTATTTTTCGGCTGATGGAGCTGTATGGCGGCTTGTTTTTTGTGGGACAAAATGACGTTTTCAATGGTATCATTATTATTTATATTCGTCTTTTTGATCGCGTCTTATTCCATTTTTTGTTTGGCGGTATGATGATAAAGCATTGTTTTTAGCTTCATTTTTTATTTATTTTTTTTACCATATTCACTGAAGGGGCTAACTAGTGGGACAGTTTTATAGGTCAGGTCATTCCGGACGCTGCGATACCAAATATGTGTACTTTTATTGTTTTTTTTTTTCATAATAATATTTATTGATGGGTACATTATATTTTTATTTTTGGTGGATTATTATTTTTTTTTTTTTCTTCACTTTCTGACACTTTTTTTACTTTTATTATTTGTCCCACTATGGGACTTTCACTTTTTTTTATTCTGATCGCCTGTATAGCATAGGGATGGAGCACCAGCCCTGTGCTATACAGGCTGTCAGCGCTGCAAATGCAGAAGATACTTTGGTCATGCACTGCGCATGCCAAAATATCTTCCTGCTGTCTGGTGACCCAGATGTTGTCATGACGACATTGGGTCGTCATGGCAACATCCAGGAAGCGGCGGCAGACATCGCTGGACGCCGGCAGGAGAGGTGAGTATCTCGATCACCTCCCCTTGCCCCCGCAATGCTGCGATCGACTCAGCTGCGACAATCGGCTGACACCCAGCGGCGATCGCGCCCGCACAGCCTGTGTGCGGGCGCGATCGCAAAGACGTACTAATACGTATCAGGCTCTTAAGTCCCATGGCGCAGATACGTATTAGTACGTCTTGAGCTTTAAAGGGGTTAAACTAAAACTCCAATGTCAGCCCCTAATTCAATAGGAACCAAAGATCTGAGAACAGAGAATGATACTAAAATAATTTGTCCACATAAATGGCAAAACTACCCAAAAATGGAGCCCCATAAAGATGTCCCAACTTGACCTCCCCCACCCACCTAATATCAACTGATCGTCAGCAATTTCTCATTTAGACAAGGGGTTGTCCTGAAAATGTCTTATTACAGAGTGTTCCCGGCAATCCATGATAAATCCGGTGGATACATTATAAGTATACCAAAGCTTAAAAGTAAAGAGCTACTTACCTGGACTCGTTCTCTCTCAGCTGTCAGGTTATAGTGACACAAGATGGCAGCAGTGTAGAAATTTATACATTCTATTCCAATTGTGATGTCTATGATGTCATGTGCCTTGTGATGTCATAATAGCTATCACTGTCATTTCAAATTTACAACCGCAAGAAAAAGTTGATTTCATGGTTTAAGAAAAAATATGGTGGGTAATTGCAGCCTGTGATTATTTTACATATTGTTATTAATATTTGTCATGTCCTCCACTGCTGCCTCCTGCACTGCTTTTTATATACTGTTTATTTTAATAATGGACAATTCACAAGCCCTGCATGTAGAATATATAGTTAATGGCCTATGTTGAATGACTAGATGCCTATTAGAGCAATAAGATATACTCTATGTCTACAATCTTTTGGCTGAGTCTAAGGGCTCATACTCATCTGCGTTTAAATCACACGAGTGCAATCTGATAAAAAAAATTGGATTGCACTCTGACTCTTGTTATTGAATGATTATGTGTTCATCTGTGATTTTTTTTTCCCAGCTCGGATCGAACTGAGAAAAAAAAATCACAGCATGCTGCAAGTGGCTGCATATATCAGACGAGACTCGCCAATGCAAGTCAATGTGTGCGAGAAAAAAAAAGCACAGCAAACGGACCATGCTTATGCCATCCATATAGCGTCCATATAATACGCATCTATGTAACACCTTTCAGTGACTGTGGCGGCATCTCAGCACACAAATCCAGTATCTCAGATCTTTGTCTGGCCTTGTCTTCTGTGTTTTGGCCATCATGCCAACAAGACAAGGGTGATTGGGGCAAGAGACATGCTGGTGAGAGGGTTGTTGGCTGCCAAGATGCTGGCACTGGAGGTGGCTGCCGTGATGGTGCCACTGTAGTTGGTGGTGGTTGCTGTGATGCTGTGACTGGAGGTGGTGGTGATGGCTGCTGTGATGCTGGTACTGGAGGTGGTGGTGATTGCCGTGATGCTGGCACTGGATGTGGTGGCTGCCGTGATGGTGGGTCTGCTGAGTGCCCTTCTTGGGGGGTCTAATGACCGGGTTTGGTTGTCCTCAGAAAGTTGCCACCTTTAATAATTATCCTTAAAAGTGTACTCTATAGTACAAGTGAGAAAAAACTACACATATATCTCAAAAACAGGATACCATGTAAGGAGAATATAATATGAAATTAGCAATTAATTCAGACAAACTTACCCTGGATAGCACCTAATAAGATTGCTCTCCCTACCTAACAGCGGAGTGTTTTTCACCCTAAGGTTCAGATGGTGTCCCCGCTCCTCGGAGGCTGTCCCTCTCCTTTCCCTAGGTATCCCTACACAGTCAAAAGATGCCACACACATACATATAAATGGACCAGTTGTAGACTATTCATGTCATAATTGACATGCTCAATATAAAAAATTACAACAATACCATATCAGTGGGGAGTGGGCAAAAATAGATATAGTTGCACAAATAGAAGGTTTTTGATTTACAGTAGCCCACTAATATAAATAGATAGACATGTGTACCAGTCAGAGCAAGTCCGAAAAAAATATTAAGAATATTTTCATCCCCAATCAAACTAGGATTCAAGCAATGCCATAAATGATATCAATTAGTTGGCCTTTAGTACAATGACTAAATGTAGTCAATCCACAATACAAAATTTCCCAAAGCTATAATAGCAATATTCCAGACATCAATATTATAAGATTCCTCAGACTGGTGTAAAGTCATCCGCAAATAAGGTTATAATTAATCCCTTTGTCCCAACCCACTGGAATAGGTAAAAATGTGTACTAGTCAGACCAAATAAGAAATAGTAATACACTTATCTTAATCTCTAGTCCATCTGAGATTCACACAGTGCCTTGAGTGGTGTCCATTAGATGTCCTTTTTTATATATACATAACTGAATATAGTCAATCCACAATTCAGAACTCCCCAAAATAGTAACAGCACTCCAGGCATCAATTTTCAAGGTCCCTCAGACTGGTGTAAAATCATCAGCAGTAAAGTTATTCCTTAGGATTAGTCCCTTCGTCCCTATGCGTTTCACCCCCTCCTCAATGTGGGGCTCATCAGGGGACAAGAAATATTAGAGGAGATGAGCCATAATAGATGCCCGCATAATAGCTTCTTGTATACCGGAGTCCAACCGCATGTTCAATGGTGGGATTCATCCCTATATATCTGTGGAATGCCATGTGCCACGAGATTAATTTCACCTGTGATCAATCCCAGCGTTACCCTGACTACGAGACGCAAGCTTTAAGAAACTAGCGTACCACCGTGTTTAACATCACTTCCGGTCCCAACGTAATACGTCATTTCCAATTGCGTAGCCCAGGGTATTAGCTAAGGGATTGTACGAAGAATGCGTAAGCAAAGTACGTATCCTCCCGCTTTTTACGTCACTTCCTGGAACCACCAGGTGGAACGCAGACTGCGTTTCACTATCTGCATGGAGGATACCGCTACTCTCAGTTCAACGGGAACATGCAAGAGACAATCACTACCACAAAACAATAGACCCGGAAAATCACAAGATGAGCTGAATATTCCACCATAATTAAAAAGATGTGCATCCATCCCCAAATAAAAAGGGGGGGTAAATAGGTAGCATATTATCCACTTATGTGTGAGTAACTAAGCCAACTTGCATGTTCCCGTTGAACTGAGAGTAGCGGTATCCTCCATGCAGATAGTGAAACGCGGTCTGCGTTCCACCTGGTGGTTCCAGGAAGTGACGTAAAAAGCGGGAGGATACGTACTTTGCTTACGCATTCTTCGTACGATCCCTTAGCTAATACCCTGGGCTACGCAATCGGAAATGACGTATTACGTTGGGACCGGAAGTGATGTTAAACACGGTGGTACGCTAGTTTCTTAAAGCTTGCGTCTCGTAGTCAGGGTAACGCTGGGATTGATCACAGGTGAAATTAATCTCGTGACACATGGCATTCCACAGATATATAGGGATGAATCCCACCATTGAACATGCGGTTGGACTCCGGTATACAAGGAGCTATTATGCGGGCATCTATTATGGCTCATCTCCTCTAATATTTCTTGTCCCCTGATGAGCCCCACATTGAGGAGGGGGTGAAACGCGTAGGGACGAAGGGACTAATCCTAAGGAATAACTTTACTGCTGATGATTTTACACCAGTCTGAGGGACTTTGAAAATTGATGCCTGGAGTGCTGTTACTATTTTGGGGAGTTCTGAATTGTGGATTGACTATATTCAGTTATGTATATATAAAAAAGGACATCTAATGGACACCACTCAAGGCACTGTGTGAATCTCAGATGGACTAGAGATTAAGATAAGTGTATTACTATTTCTTATTTGGTCTGACTAGTACACATTTTTACCTATTCCAGTGGGTTGGGACAAAGGGATTAATTATAACCTTATTTGCGGATGACTTTACACCAGTCTGAGGAATCTTATAATATTGATGTCTGGAATATTGCTATTATAGCTTTGGGAAATTTTGTATTGTGGATTGACTACATTTAGTCATTGTACTAAAGGCCAACTAATTGATATCATTTATGGCATTGCTTGAATCCTAGTTTGATTGGGGATGAAAATATTCTTAATATTTTTTTCGGACTTGCTCTGACTGGTACACATGTCTATCTATTTATATTAGTGGGCTACTGTAAATCAAAAACCTTCTATTTGTGCAACTATATCTATTTTTGCCCACTCCCCACTGATATGGTATTGTTGTAATTTTTTATATTGAGCATGTCAATTATGACATGAATAGTCTACAATTGGTCCATTTATATGTATGTGTGTGGCATCTTTTGACTGTGTAGGGATACCTAGGGAAAGGAGAGGGACAGCCTCCGAGGAGCGGGGACACCATCTGAACCTTAGGGTGAAAAACACTCCGCTGTTAGGTAGGGAGAGCAATCTTATTAGGTGCTATCCAGGGTAAGTTTGTCTGAATTAATTGCTAATTTCATATTATATTCTCCTTACATGGTATCCTGTTTTTGAGATATATGTGTAGTTTTTTCTCACTTGTACTATAGAGTACACTTTTAAGGATAATTATTAAAAGTTAATTTTTATTGGGTATTTTTTCTGTCTATAGTTCTCTGGTAAATATATATACCCTATTACCAATTTAGTTTGGTGAATATTTTTCTGTTTTTTCTTGAAAGTTGCCACCTTTCAAGGAATTAAAAGATGGCCATCGGTGAATTTGGTGGCGCAGCGGCAGACAAAACAATTTGGAGGGCAGCCCTGGTCTGCAGCCTCAATAAAAAGGGAACGTGCCTGAAATCTCGGGCCAGGCTTAGACAAAAACTCTCATCATAACTCACAGGTATTCCCATGTCACGTACGCCAGTGATGGTGGGACGATAGCGATGCTGGCTTATTGGTGCATGAGGGAGGTGTCGAGGGGCTGTGGTGTACTGGTGCTCTCCGCAGGCTCTTCTTCTTTCTGGCCCCCAGCTCCGGCCTCCATTTCAGATTCCTCTCTGGCTTCCAGCACCTCCGAGCTACAGGTATTTCCCTTTTTGGTCCAGTCAGATCTGTAAGGTCAGGGATGACAGAGAAAAAAGCATTTTTAACGTGCAAAATAATAATCAAACCATTACAACAAATAAAACTGAAAAAGATAGCCACTTACGGGTGAAAATCTAGGACTAGGGTCAAAAACTGGAGCCGGTCATAATATAGGTACAGTACAGACCACAAGTTTGGACACAGCTTCTCATTTAAAGATTTTTCTGTATTTTCAAGATTTTGAAAATTGTACATTCACACTGAAGGCATCAAAACTATGAATTAACACATGTGGAATTATATACTTAACAAAAAAGTGTGAAACAACTGAAAATATGTCTTATATTCTAGGTTCTTCAAAGTAGCCACCTTTTGCTTTGATGACTGCTTTGCACACTCTTGGCATTCTCTTGATGAGCTTCAAGAGGTAGTCATCGGAAATGGTTTTCACTTCACAGGTGTGCCCTGTCAGGTTTAATAAGTGGGATTTCTTGCCTTATAAATGGGGTTGGGACCATCAGTTGTGTTGTGCAGAAGTCTAGTGGATGCACAGCTGATAGTCCTACTGAATAGACTGTTAGAATTTGTATTATGGCAAGAAAAAAAGCAGCTAAGTAAAGAAAAACGCGTGGCCATCATTACTTTAAGAAATGAAGGTCAGTCAGTCCAAAAAAATGGGAAAACTTTGAATGTGTCCCCAAGTGCAGTTGCAAAAATCATCAAGCGCTACAAAGAAACTGGCTCACATGAGGACCGCCCCAGGAAAGGAAGACCAAGAGTCACCTCTGCTTCTGAGGATAAGTTTATCCGAGTCACCAGCCTCAGAAATCGCAGGTTAACAGCAGCTCAGATTAGAGACCAGGTCAATGCCACACAGAGTTCTAGCAGCAGACACATCTCTACAACAACTGTTAAGATGAGACTTTGTGCAGCAGGCCTTCATGGTAAAATAGCTGCTAGGAAACCACTGCTAAGGACAGGCAACAAGCAGAAGAGACTTGTTTGGGCTAAAGAACACAAGGAATGGACATTAGACCAGTGGAAATCTGTGCTTTGGTCTGATCAGTCCAAATTTGAGATCTTTGGTTCCAACCACCGTGTCTTTGTGCGACGCAGAAAAGGTGAACGGATGGACTCTACATGCCTGGTTCCCACCGTGAAGCATGGAGGAGGAGGTGTGATGGTGTGGGGGTGCTTTGCTGGTGACACTGTTGGGGATTTATTCAAAATTGAAGGCATACTGAACCAGCATGGCTACCACAGCATCTTGCAGCGGCATGCTATTCCATCCGGTTTGCGTTTAGTTGGACCATCATTTATTTTTCAACAGGACAATGACCCCAAACACACCTCCAGGCTGTGTAAGGGCTATTTGACCAAGAAGGAGAGTGATGGGGTGCTACGCCAGATGACCTGGCCTCCACAGTCACCAGACCTGAACCCAATCGACATGATTTGGGGTGAGCTGGATGCAGAGTGAAGGCAAAAGGGCCAACAAGTGCTAAGCATCTCTGGGAACTCCTTCAAGATTGTTGGAAGACCATTTCCAGTGACTACCTCTTGAAGCTCATCAAGAGAATGCCAAGAGTGTGCAAAGCAGTCATCAAAGCAAAAGGTGGCTACTTTGAAGAACCTAGAATATAAGACATATTTTCAGTTGTTTCACACTTTTTTGTTAAGTATATAATTCCACATGTGTTAATTCATAGTTTTGATGCCTTCAGTGTGAATGTACAATTTTGATAGTCATGAAAATACAGAAAAATCTTTAAATGAGAAGGTGTGTCCAAACTTTTGGTCTGTACTGTATGGCCTTTCTTTTTAAGAGCCACATCACCACTCTTCCTACCCTGTTGTCGCTCGCGGCGGCACTGGTCCCGACAACTGCTCCATAATCTTGTCACTACACCCACTGGAAAGAAAAGTGGAACAGATGATATACATTTTTTATAGGTAAAGGATGCTGTATGTAATAACATGTATAGTGTGTATTCTAATATCACTGCTAGCAGGGGCTGACTGGCAAATTTTAGCCTGGGGGCAAGCACACAGCAGTGGTCCATGAGTAGCGGCCCATCCTTAAAGGTCGTTTTCCCACAAACAATAGTATATTTTAATCAATAGGTCTTGGAGTAATAATTATTTCCACAATTGGATGTGATATAATAATGTTCCTGTGCTGAGATAATCTTATAAATGTGCCCCTGCTGTGTACTGTGTAATGGCTGTGTCTGACCGTGCAGGAACATGGTCTGATCATACCACATCTCCTGGGCAGGGGGGGAGAAAAAGAGGATACAGGCAGGATAGCAGGGGATCACAGAGGATTCTTTTTGTGAGTAAAACATTTCAATGCCTGTTTTTAAACAATATTTTAGCTCAAAGAAAGACTCAGCTGTGATCCCCTGCTGTTATGTATATATACTCTCTTTATATATAGATGATTAGCGTGCACACAGTCTGTAGGTCAAGGTGCAGGTACACGGGATGTGGAATCCCCAGAATCACACACACAGCAGGCACAACCATCACACAGACATCACACACACAGCAGGCACAACCATCACACAGACATCACACACACAGCGGGCACAACCATCACACAGACATCACACACACAGCGGGCACAACCATCACACAGACATCACACACACAGCGGGCACAACCATCACACAGACATCATACACACAGCGGGCACAACCATCACACAGACATCACACACACAGCGGGCACAACCATCACACAGACATCACACACACAGCGGGCACAACCATCACACAGACATCATACACACAGCGGGCACAACCATCACACAGACATCATACACACAGCGGGCACAACCATCACACAGACATCATACACACAGCAGGCACAACCATCACACAGACATCATACACACAGCGGGCACAACCATCACACAGACATCACACACACAGCAGGCACAACCATCACACAGACATCATACACACAGCGGGCACAACCATCACACAGACATCACACACACAGCGGGCACAACCATCACACAGACATCACACACACAGCGGGCACAACCATCACACAGACATCACACACACAGCAGGCACAACCATCACACAGACATCATACACACAGCGGGGACAACCATCACACAAGACATCATACACACAGCGGGCACAACCATCACACAGACATCATACACACAGCGGGCACAACCATCACACAGACATCATACACACAGCAGGCACAACCATCACACAGACATCATACACACAGCGGGCACAACCATCACACAGACATCACACACACAGCGGGCACAACCATCACACAGACATCATACACACAGCGGGCACAACCATCACACAGACATCATACACACAGCGGGCACAACCATCACACAGACATCATACACACAGCGGGCACAACCATCACACAGACATCATACACACAGCGGGCACAACCATCACACAGACATCATACACACAGCGGGCACAACATGACATGTATATAGTCACTTCTTCTCCATCATGTCTCCAGTGGCAGTGGTGGGGCCTGGTGTTTGCAATCAGCAGCAGAGTATGGGCTGTACGCAGGAGAACTGTCAGCCCTGCAGTGCCCCTAAATCCCCCTCCCATCCCCCCTAGTCCCGACTGCAGAGCTGCTGGTGACATTGCATGAGCCCCCTCCCATCCTGTAATAACAGCAGCCACAGATGGGAGAGGCTGCGGGTCTCCCCCTCACCTCAGGACCGCACCTTGTTGTCATGTCCTCCGCAGACTTGGCCCCGCCCCCTGTCCCCTCACCTCCTCATGCTGTGCGGTCTCTGCACAGTAGAATTCCTCTGCCCTGATGCCGGGGAGGAGCAGAGAGCGGGAGGCGGAGCTACAAGGGGTCACACACAGCATGGAAAGCCTGCGTGTCTGGAGGAAAAGCCCAGTGCCCAGCAGCGCCCCTGCCGGGAGAAGAGCTGAGCCGGGACGGGACTGAGCCCTCACATCGGGACAGGCCCAGGGAATAGGGGAGGCTTGTTAGCTCTGGATATTATACCAGCCTCCTATTATCCTGTATATAATATGGGATGTCTGTGCCTATAGTATATAGATTATACCACATACAGGCTAATATGTAACTAGTGCACATTACACCTTGAGTACAGCCATTAGATATTACACCAGTCACTTATTATCCTCTACACCATCTGATGTCTGTGCACAGTATATTACATCCAGTATACAGGATACTATGTGATGGTATATATGACATACTGTTATACAGACATCAGATGGTATATACTGGATAATAAATGATGGTATATATCAGGGGTGGGCAATTCATTTTCCAGAGGGGCCACATGAGAGAACGTAACTGTTGTGGGGGCCTGAACCAATAGGCTGAAAGGCTGAAATTAGTTCTGCTCAATATTAATATTAACTACAATTAATATAAAATAATATTTATATCACTTAATATTGAGCAGAATTAAGTATGCCAACATCCCCCTATATACCGTATGAGCCCACACACAGCCCCCCTATATACCATATAAGCACACACATAGCCCCCTGTATACAGTATGAGCCCCCACACAGCCCCCCTATATACCATATGAGCACACACATAGCCCCCTGTATACAGTATGAGCCCCCACACAACCCCCTATATACCATATGAGCACACACATAGCCCCCTGTATACAGTATGAGCCCCCACACAGCCCCCTATATACCATATGAGCACACACATAGCTCCCTGTATACAGTATGAGCCCACACACAGCCCCCCTATATACCATATGAGCACACACATAGCCTCCTGTATACAGTATGAGCCCACACACAGCCCCCCTATATACCATATGAGCACACACATAGCCCCCTGTATACAGTATGAGCCCCCACACAGCCCCCCTATATACCATATGAGCACACACATAGCCCCCTGTATACAGTATGAGCCCCCACACAGCCCCCCTATATACCATATGAGCACACACATAGCTCCCTGTATACAGTATGAGCCCACACACAGCCCCCCTATATACCATATGAGCACACACATAGCCTCCTGTATACAGTATGAGCCCACACACAGCCCCCCTATATACCATATGAGCACACACATAGCCCCCTGTATACAGTATGAGCCCACACACAGCCCCCCTATATACCATATGAGCACACACATAGCCCCCTGTATACAGTATGAGCCCCCACACAGCCCCCCTATATACCATATGAGCACACACATAGCCCCCTGTATACAGTATGAGCCCCCACACAGCCCCCCTATATACCATATGAGCACACACATAGCCCCCTGTATACAGTATGAGCCCACACACAGCCCACCTATATACCATATGAGCACACACATAGCCTCCTGTATACAGTATGAGCCCACACACAGCCCACCTATATACCATATGAGCACACACATAGCCTCCTGTATACAGTATGAGCCCCCACACAGCTCCCTATTTATTTATTTATTTTACTAACTTACCATATTTTGCAGATTATAAAATGCACCGTATCATAAGACGCACCCCAAATTTTGGTGAGAAAAATAGGAAAAAAATGTTTTTAATAAAATGGTGGTGCTTCTTATAGTCTGCTTTTACGGTAGATTACCCAGGGAAGGGGGCTGCTGTGGTGGAGCAGAGTCGCTGCTCCAGGAAGCTGGCAGCGGCAGGAGTGGGGTGATGCTGTGGACCCCAGGCTGGGAGGGAGATGTTCGACGATGAGCCGGGCTCCGTGCTTTTGACGCGCCCCCTGGGCCTGTGTTGTGCAGGGAATACCCGGAGCCGGATCGCTGGGGGTTGTAGTCTCCGTGGCGCTGACCCGGTCCGTGCCCAGGGTGGTCAGTCCAGTGGCAGTTTTAGTATTTTGATAATTGTCCGACTACGCCACCCGTGGATTGCGGTCAGTGGGGACCGCCGCTGCAGAGCAGACCGCTGAGGCTGGTATTATGTGTGCAGCTTAGAATGGGATGACTCCCCACGGGAGGAGTATAGCCTCAGGGCAGTTAGTGTGGATGATGGGAGTGATGGTGCACGAGCGCAGCAGGAATAACTCAGAGTCCGTGCAGTGCAGTTCAGGGTCTTTACTGGTGTTATAAGGCAGACCCTCCCGGGAGTACTGGTTAGCAGTAGGGGCCTGGTCAGTCTGTGAGCAAGCAGGATCTCCCCTGGCCAGGTGGAGTTGTAGGCCTCCCCGTCTATCTGCACTCTTTCCTGGCTACCTTGCTGTATGCGGGTAGAAGTAGCCCACGTCCCTGAGTATACCGTGTGGTGCTCACCCGTATGGCCGGTGACTTGGGGCCTTCTGTTAGCCTCCGCTCCACGACGGCGGTGCTGGTCCCTTGCTTGTGACCGTGCCTCCGGGCTTCTATGGCCAGAGGACCTGGAATCCCCTGCCGGTTGGATTCTGCTGCTGCTGGACCTGGATGTCCCCACAGCCTCGGACTCCGTGTCCGGTATTAGTGTCTCCAGCCAGGGCGAGCTATCTGGCTTCCAGCCCCTGGCTCTCACTCCTGCTCCTACAGAGCTCCTGGTTCTTCCTTTCCCTGTGTCTGCTGTCCTCCAGACCAGACTGCGTCTCTGTCTGGGACTCTCTCTGACCTAATCCCGCCCCAGACCCAGTTTATAAGGGCAGATTCCTCCCCTCCCAGGTCTGGGCGGGCGGTGTTGCATGCTTAGGGCTCCTGACCAGAGAAACCTCCCACCTGCTCTCAGACGTAATATTTCTATTACTGTGGTAACCCGACCCCTGGGGTGCCACACTTTCACAAAATGCCGGCGGATCCCCTGTACTTCCCGTGGTTTTCAATGCTGTAGACTTAGGGAAAATGGCCACCGGAGGCGGCACATGCTTAGGTTGAGACCTCGGGAGACAAGATCTCGGTGTCACGATCTCAATCCGCACATGCGCCGCCTCTGGTGGCCTTTTTTCCCCAAGTTCACCGCATTGAAAACCATGGAAAGTGCGGGGGCTCCTCCGACATTTTGTGAAAGCACAGAGCCCGTCGCACAGCCAGACACCTACCTTCCCAGCCTGGGGCCCGCAGCATCGCCTCACTCCTGCCGACACCAGCTTCCTGCAGCAGCGACCCTAAAATGCCGCTCCCAAATGCCCCGGTAAACTACATTCAGATTATAAGACGTACCCCCATTTTCCCAAAAATTTTTGGAGGAGAAAAGTGCGTACTATAATCTGAAAAGTACAGTATATAGTGCTATTAATTCCACAGCAGATTACAGACATTATTCCTACATACAGTATGCACCCCACATAGCCCCTATATACAGTGTAAGCCATCACATAGCCCTTATATACAGTGTGAGCCCTCATATGCCATCCTATATACAGTATTAGCCACCACATAGCCCCCTATATACCGTATGAGACCCACATAGCCTCCTATACATATTATGAGCCGCCACATAGCCTCCTTTGTACAGTATGAGCCCGCATATAGCCTCCTATATATAGTATGAGCCCCCTATGTACAGTATGAGTCCTCATAGCCTCCTTTATACAGTATGAGCCCCCACATAGCCTTCTACTGTATACATATTATTAGCCGCCACATAGCCTCCTATGTACAGTATGAGTCCCACATAGCCTCCTTTATACAATGTGAGTCCCCACATAGCCTCTCTATATATTGACAGACCCCACGTGGCCTCTTATATACATTATGAGATCCGCATAGCTTCCTATATACAGTGTGAGCCCCCACATAGTCTCTCTATATACAATATGAACCCTCAAATAGCCTCCTATATACAGTATGATTCCCTCATAGCCTTCTATATACAGTGTAAGGCCCCACATAACCTCTTATATACAGTGTGAGGCCTCACATAACCTCCAATATACAATGTGAGCCCTCACATAGCCTCCTATATACTATATGAGCCCTCACATAGCCTCCTATATACTATATGAGCCCTCACATAGCCTCTTATATACTATATGAGCCCTCACATAGCCTCCTATATACTATATGAGCCCTCACATAGCCTCCTATATACAGTATGAGTCCTCACATAGCCCCCTATATGCAGGCACACATTCCATGCGCATCCGAAAAAAAAAAAAGAAGACATACTCACCTCGCTCTCGTTCCCCCGCGGTCTGTTCTTTTCTCTGGTGCACTGACTCTCCACACAGCAGATGTGATGTCGTGATGTCATCATGTTGGCTGTGTCAGTCGCAAAAGCTGATCTGTGGAAGTAGGAGCCAGTGGCTCCGTCTTCCACCAATGTTTTCACCACACTGCAGGTAGCAGTGATATTGGGATAGGGGAGAGTATGGTGTGGCCCGTGCACCACAGTTTTCAGACCTTCGGCTGACTCAGTCCGCGGGCTGAACTTTGTAGTTACAGTATTATATATACCAGACATGGGTAGAGTTCAGATATACTATACACACATTACCTGTACATAACATCTGTTCACACAGTATACCACATGCATACAATATATATTAGAATACATGACTAGTATATAATATACTGTCACTATAGACATCTGATGTTGTATAGTAATGTGTAGTTTTTTAAAACATCTGATGTGTGTATCACAGTAGATGATAGGCTAATCTGTATACTAGATGCGGTATATTATGTACAGGGATATACACTGCACTGCAGCCTTGCAGCGCTGGGGTCCTGGGTTCAAATCCCACCAAGGACAACATCTGCAAGGAGTTTGTATGTTCTCCCCGTGTTTGCGTGGGTTTCCTCCGGGTTCTCCGGTTTCCTCCCACACTCCAAAGACATACTGATAGGGAATCTAGATTGTGAGCCCCGATGGGGACAGCGACGATAATGTATGTAAAGCGCTGCGGAATATGTTAGCGCTATATAAAAATAAAGATTATTATTACTGAACACACCTGGACCTGCCTACAGGACCTCACATATTATATATGGGGCCATATAGTAGAATATGACGTGCTGTAGGTTCAGCTGTAATCAGTCGGTGCAGGGTCTTGTATTGTGATGTCTGTGGTCTCTGCTGGGACTAAGTGTGATTTATTGAACCAGACTGAACTTTTTGCACTGACAGGAGGACAATAATCTGCATGAAAGTTCAGACTCCTGCAATAACTCACACGGAGCCCCAGCAGCTGGCCCTCTGATTGGACAATATAGAATCCTGGGTGAATTTATGAGAAGGTGAGCACAGTCCCGCTTCCCCCTCACTGCAGACCTCCTGACCTCATACTGACTGAGACCACTGAGGTCTCCGATCCACAGGCTCCTGTCCGGCTGACTGAATCAGTTCCAGGTGCGCTGTGTGACGTCACTTCAGCAGACTCAGCCACACAGCGTGCAGGGGGTGTATCTGCATCTCTGCCATGTGGTCGGGTCGGCAGCTGAACATATTTAAAGGTACAGTGCAGTCCCCTGGCAGCCCTGAGCAGCTGCTTGGGAACTGGTCTGGGGGAGCATTTGCCCCTCTGCACTCCAGCCCAGCCCGCCCTTGACTGCTAGTATGATGGTGACTTTTCTTTGTCTTTTTTTTTTGTATTTATTCTGGCTTGCCAAATTTTCGCTTTTGATGGCGATATGTTTTGGAAAAAAATTAGACACATTATGTTCTGGCTTCAATAGTTATTTGTGTTAAACGTCACCTACAAAATAACACATATTCAGACAATCCTAATATACCGTTTGTATTTGCCATACTTATATCATCTTGAACCTGCTGTGAGCTGCCTTCCAAATTAGGATATAGTTGGCAACAAATATAGTTCCACGGACCGGCCATACCTACCAAACCCTCCGGACCATGGTGTATTTCTACCCTTTATTCCACTTCCCTCACTTACTCATGTTGCTGATCCCCCCACATTTTTCAACACCCAGTCCTGGCCCTGATTACAGTTCTGCACCTTATTATAATTTGAAATGTTTATTTGTTTTATTTTGCATGTTTTGGCGCATGACAGAAATATTTCTTTTTGATCATTTTTTAAATAAATTAAGTTTGTTTTTTTCCTATCTGCTTGTTTTATTCTTTGCCACCTTATACAAAAAGGTAGTTAAATGTAATGTTCAAGGATACAGCGGGTA
The DNA here is from genome assembly GCF_046119375.1 of Phyllobates terribilis. Lineage (NCBI taxonomy): Eukaryota > Metazoa > Chordata > Amphibia > Anura > Dendrobatidae > Phyllobates > Phyllobates terribilis. Next base: position 157,588,740 of record NW_027362768.1, on the reverse strand, counting down.
CGGAAAGTATTCAGGCCCCTTTACATTTTCACTCTTTGTTTCATTGCAGTCATTTGGTAAATTCTAAAAAGTTCATTTTTTTTCTCACTAAAGTGCACTCTGCACCCCATCTTGACTGAAATAAACAGAAATGTAGAATTTTTTGCAAAAACTGAAATATCACATGGTCATAAGTATTCTGACCCTTTGCTCAGACACTCATATTTAAGTCACATGCTGTCCATTTCCTTGTGATCCTCCTTGAAATGGTTCTACTCTTTAATTGGAGTCCAGCTGTGTTTAATTAAACTGATAGGACTTGATTTGGAAAGGCACACACCTGTCTATATAAGACCTCACAGTGCATGTCAGTCCAAATGAGAATCATGAACTCGAAGGAACTGCCCAAGGAGCTCAGAGACAGAATTGTGGCAAGGCATAGATCTGACCAAGGTTACAAAAGAAGTTCTGCATTACTCATGGTTCCTAAGAGCACAGTGGGCTCCATAATCCTTAAATGGAAGAAGTTTGGGACCACCAGCAGTCTTCCTAGACCTGGCCGTCCAGCCAAACTGAGCAATCGTGGGAGAAAAGCCTTGGTGAGAGAGGTAAAGAAGAACCCCAAGATCACTGTGGCTGAGCTCCAGAGATGCAGCAGGGAGATGAGAGAAAGTTCCACAAGGTCAACTATCACTGCAGCCCTCCACCAATCGGGCCTTTATGGCAGAGTGGCCCGACAGAAGCCTCTCCTCAGTGCAAGACATATAAAAGCCCGCATAGAGTTTGCTCAAAAACACATGAAGGACTCCCAGACTATGAGAAAAATAAGATTCTCTGGTCTGATGAGACGAAGATAGAACTTTTTGGTGATAATTCTAAGCGGTATGTGTGGAGAAAACCAGGCACTGCTCATCACCTGCCCAATACAATCCCAACAGTGAAACATGGTGGTGGCAGCATCATACTATGGGGGTGTTTTTCAGCTGCAGGGAAAGGACGATGGTTGCAATTGAAGGAAACATGAATGCTGCCAAGTGCAGAGATATCCTGGATGAAAATCTCTTCCAGAGTGCTCTGGACCTCAAACTTGGCCGAATGTTCACCTTCCAAGAAGACAATGACCCTAAGCTCTAAGCTAAAATAACAAAGGAGTGGCTTCAGAACAACTCTGTGACCATTCTTGACTGGCCCAGCCAGAGCCCTGACCTAAACCCAATTGAGCTTCTCTGGAGAGACCTGCAAATGGCTGTCCACCAACGTTCGGCATCCAACCTGATGGAACTGGAGAGGATCAGCAAGGAAGAATGGCAGAGGATCCCCAAATCCAGGTGTGAAAAACTTGTTGTATCATTCCCAAGAAGACTCATGGCTGTACTAGCTCAAAAGGGTGCTTCTCCTCAATACTGAGCAAAGGGTCTGAATACTTATGACTATGTGATATTTCAGTTTTTCTTTATTAATAAATTTGCAAAGATTTCTACATTTCTGTTTTTTTTTTCAGTCAAGATGGGGTACAGAAAAAAAATGAGAAAAAAATGAACTTTTTAGAATTTACCAAATGGCTGCACTGAAACAAAGAGTGAAAAATTTAAAGGGGTTGGAATACTTTCCGTACCCACTGTATATGATTTTCACAATAATCTTGGGGAAATTAAATTTATTAGAAAGATTTTGAGAAAGGGGGACTTCAAATACATAAGTAGGGCCATAGCAGTGATGACTTAGCCCAGGAACTTAGGACATTATATTGTCTATTCATATATAGTTTAGTCTACATTTTGGCGTTGTTTTACATCCTTACAAATTTAGGTATTTATTTTTGAAAAAATGGGATGGGGTCCATTTAATTTTCTTAACAGCTGAGGGAAAGCAGTGGGCAATCTGGGAAGGGGCCGCTATTCATGGATCTTCCCAGCTTATTAATAACAGCTCACAGCTGTCTGCTTAGCCTTTAATGGTATTAAAAAGGGGGTATCCCCCAAAAAATTATGTGGTGTCTCACCTAGTTTTAATAACCAGCAAAGGCTAGACAGACACCTGCAGGCTGATATTAAAAGGCTGGGAAGGGACCATGGATATTGGCCTCCTCCCTGACTAATAACATGAGCCCTCAGCCACCCCAGAAATTCTGGTGCTTATTCTCGGCTCTTCCCACTTGCCCTGGTGCATTGGCAAGTGGGGTAATGGTTTTGGGGTTGATGTCAGCTGTTTGATGTTTGCTGACATCAAGCCCAGGGGTTAGTAATGGAGAGGCGTGAATAAGACATCCCGATTACTAACGCCATTAGTTCAAGTAAAAAAACTCACGCAGAGCAAAGACATTTCTTAAGATCCACATAAAAATAAAAAAACAAAGTAATCCTCACCTGTCCGCAGATAATCCATACTGATGATGTCGAACAATGATCCCCAGATCTGCTACATCGGATTGGTGTGTTGAGCGGTTGCATGAGTATGCAACTGCTCAGCACGCCAGCTGGAACTCACTGACAGTAGCCTGAGGACGTTCCTGCAGTGACGAGCGATGCCGTCAATAAGGTTGCAACTTGAAAACGCTTTGCTATTTTCTTATAGCCTACTCTTGCTTTGTGGGCCTCCACCATTTTCATTTTCAGAGTGCTAGGCAGCTGCTTAGAAGAACCCATAGCTGCTGTTTTTTGGCACAAGGTTAGAGGAGGCTGGATTTTTATAAAGTTGGGAAATTTGTATCACCTGGCCTTTCCTAATGATAGTGAACAAGCCATAACCTTTAAGGTATGTGCAGATGGTCGGTGTTGGCTGCGCTTTGAACGCAGCATACATTACAGTGATATAATTTCTCTTGCAGAGACTAGGGTCTCTGCAAGAGAAATTGACATGCTGCGGTCTGTGAAGACGCAGTGCATGACCGTCTCCACGGGTGAGCTGCAGGAGCACGGAGACGCATAGTGGACATGGGATTTGTATAAATCCCATCCACTATGCTGTAACATCTGGCCGCTGCAGATTGCACGCAGCGCAAGTGTGCTGCGTCCAATCCGCAGTGTTTACTGACCATGTGCACGCACTCTAACAGGCTAATTAAGGTCTGAAACCTTGGTCAAAGTTTTCTGAGCACACAAATCTCCAAAGGTGCCCAAACTTTTGCATCAGCCCATTTTCCTTTGTGTAATTTTTAAAATGTAAAAAATTACAAGATTTTTTTTTGCCTAAAATACAAAGGAAATGTGTCATCTTTAACTTTAGCCCTTTTATAGAGATCATTTCATCTTCAACTTGCTTTACTGTTCACAATAACAGTAATTTTTTACCAAGGGGCCTAAACTTTTACATGCCACTGTAAGAGAAACACATCGCTATTTACATTACTCGTAAAACCGCATAGCACTGTACACATAATGGGATTATTGCCTTCAAGGGTAGGAATGCTGCAGAACAGTCCATCACTCTTACATTCCCTCTTTGGACATGGTCATCCTCGACCATTCTGGAACCTGGAAGACAACGCACAGCATAAACAGTGGGGGCCCTTGAAAACGCACACTGCAGCCGCAATACTCGCTGCCTCTGTCAGGCCTGAGGCTGTGGTACTAACCGTGGAGGAGTCATTGCTGGACATGATCTTCCCGCTGAGGGCTGAAATATTGGATGTGACATCTGGTCATCTGGTCAATGACTTTGTGGCACCCCTGAGGGTTCAGTCGCCACAGAGGTACTGCACCTCACCCAGAAGTGTGGCATCTCCTTCTCTCAGGTAAGGAGGAAGTACTGCCGGCGGCACGGTGGCGCAGTGGTTAGCATTGCAGCCTTGCAGCGCTGCGGAATATGTTAGCGCTTTATAAAGATTATTATTATTAAAGATTATTACTGCCCGGGACCCCAACACCTGCACTCAACACTGCACTACTCCAGGCCGGCTAGAAGGGCATTATGCACTTCTTCTGCTGCCCTGTCCCTGGCTGGAGTGGGGGGAACCAAGGAGAGGGGGAACCAGTAGTGGGTGTGGGTGGAGGACGTAGAACAGGGGAGCACTTAGAGAATAGATATAAAAAAGGAAGCCATCTTAGTTGGAGCAGTGCAGTTCAGCCAGTGAGTAGCAAGGAGAGGAGGGGAGCAGAGTCTCTTCAGGAGCTCTGCTCCATTGTGGGCCTAGTGAGAGAGGCCCAGGAGACGAGTGGGAGCAAGGGAGGAATTCTCCAGGAACAGAAGGGATCCCAGGGGGTACTGTGAGTGCAGGACGGCACCCATACGCCCGAATCTGCCAAGAATCAGAGGGATCAGGGAAGGGATCAGAGGGAAGGGAACTGGTCCCTGGACCAGCCGTGTTACTCCAGGTCTCGGCTGGAAAAACCGGAGGCTTCTGCACTTCCATGGTGCAGTTGCCACAGCCTCACCCTAGTCGCTGTGAAGGGCATCAAGTAGGTCCGGGAACTCCAGGTTGCCCAGAAGGGACTTCAGAGCACCCGATCGAGACTGTGTGTGGGGAGCGCAGGGCAGGAGTGAGAAGACCCAGCACGTGAAGTCAGTCAAGGAAGGAACATAAGAAAGGGGGTCCCGTTAAGTGCTTCTAATCTACCTGAAGGAGTGCTGAACCCCTGCCTGGCAAACGCAGTGCGACGCGGGAGTCTGACACCTGGACAGTGTACCCGAGGAACCTAAAAAGAACTGTGAGTAAACTCGGATGACTGCATTCCACTGTCTTTGTCAGTTATTTCCATCACGCTACCGCACCTGCACTACAACGCCCAGCATTACTATCTGCAACTACCCTGCCCCGGGGGCCCGCTCCGCCTGTGGGGAACAAAAACATCCCAGCTGCCATCCCATCACCCCTAGAGGTCTGCAGCAGCGCCGGTATTCATTACCGGGAACCACAGGTGGCGTCACGAGACAAACTGTTAACAAACCCCCTTTTAAAGAGCGACCCCAGAGGATGGGCCCGGGAGCCGACTGCCATGACATCCTACAAAGAAGGTAAAGGCCCGGGTACCAAGTTTCCCCCCGTATCCCCCCTGGGCGGGTCAACTTCACCACCTCCTGGGTGCTCGAGTTGGGCCCTCACCCATTTCTCCCACTCCTTCTTACCCTCAATGACCTTCACCACCCATCTGGCCTTAACAGGGTCCAGGGCTGGTGTCTCTTCCATGTACTGCTGTGGCCAGGGGATGAGGGCTGTTTCCCAGGCTGATAACACTCCAGGACGCTGAGGTGTACTTACCACCAGGGCTGCCAGCATAGCTTTCAGTCACCCTGCCTGGTCGCAGGATCTTGGCCACGCTGACACTGCTGCCTCCGCCTTGGAATCGGGTTCTGGTTTTGGGGACTGCGGGCGAACCTTTGTCTTGAGGTCAGGCATTGGATCCTGGGCCTTCCCTGGACCTTGGTTGGTGCCTCTACTGATGACAGTTCACCCGGCTGCATCTCTTGCTCCAGCTGCGTCATCTTCCTTTTCCACTTGACCTTTCTGAGCTCACCGCGGAGCACAATGCCGTAGCACCGACCATCACTTTCAATAGGTAAACCGTAGCACTCCATCTTCTCTTGCCACTTTACCTCCTCACCAACAATGGTCCCAGCCCACTCTGCTGTGGGTGTGCTCTTACGTTGCTCTGCCCATTCTTGGGGGAGGCCACTTCTGGCTCACCTGCCCGTTTCCTGGGAGTCTTCACCCGTTCTCCCTTGGCTTGCTGCAATGGGCATGGTTTCTTTTTCTTCCACCGTGCCCTTCTTACGCACACGATGGGACGGGTCCGTCTCACTCTTTCGTGTCACTCACCGACATCTTGCAGTCTCTATCCATTAACCCTATCCTAAAGACTAAACCTATTATTCTCATCTTATCTCCTGTACCGTTGCTAAGCCACTTAACTATATGAACAGTACTTCGCTGTTATAAGTTTTGTCCAAATAGTGTATATACGAGTACTTATATATATCAGTTTATCATAGTGTAAAGCGTTAGAAGTTTCGCACTCCTAATTAGAAGATGTAGTGCATAGAAGGAATATCAATAAGATCCAGAAAGAAAACCTTTGGCACTGTAGATATGACACTTGAGATGCAGACTAAATTCACTAGTACATTTATTCGCAACCGACATATAGTTTATCATATACTTATCTTTTTTTAAATCTTTAGATATTATTAATAAAGTGTTTAATTGAAAGTATAATGAATAAGGTTAATTTCAGATGAAACACATTGATGAAATGATATGTAAAATTAGACTAAGAATGGAGTGGTAATGGTGGACATTAGGACCCTGCGCTCTCATGAGCAGCATAGCTGAGCTCAACGTTCCTTCCAGACACTGGTGGACTAAACGTGCACAGATACCGTATTACGGAGATCTCCCCTCCTTTATCAGTGGCACCAGGAATTTTATGTGACAGTAACTGGAGGTGGCTATGACCACTATGCATGTAGCCTTACAAGGTTGGTTTTATCTCGTCACATCTTGCATTCAGTGACACACTCCTTCCTGCTTTATTGCTGATGTTTAGGAGTACGGGGGCGACTTGCATAGTGACATGCTTCTGTACATGACACGGATGAGATGGTGTTTTGTTCCTACAGAAGGCTGTGATCTCACCCGCACTATAGTGATGGAATACATCCGCCGCCCATCAGATGACAGCTGCAGTGATACAGAATGAGGGGATAGCACTTATGTTATCAGACATCAGCCACAACATGTGAGAACCGCTCATATGTTTAAAGGGAACAGACAAGTCCACCATGTACGAGGGTGTGTCTTCAATAACCAATCACAGATCCATGGGCTCCAATCAGAAGGGGTTTTACATCGCAGGCAGCAGTAAAGGGTGCAATGTCCCGCATAGCAGCATTGGTGGTGCCAGACTGCTGTCATTCAGGTAGTGAAAATAAATATCACTGCACTCCCTTTGTAGGTGCTCGAACAGGGGCCGAACCCTTTAGGACACAGTTCAAGAAACCTCGGCACTCAAAATGTCCTTTATATGTGAAAATTTATTTTAGCATGATAAACACACAGCAATATAACAACAAAACGTTTCGGTCATAATGACCTTCTTCAGTTGGCTGTAGAAGATAAAAAACAATGTAAGGTTTTGTCGGGAAATATGATTCATTATAAACAATAATGATAAGGACAAAACATAACTTACAAAGATAATAGTAGTAATCACGAAATACAATTGGTAGTTGGAAAAAAAACACATAGTGCCTAAATGGCATATTAGATAAATGAATAAAGCAATCTGATGATAAAAAAGGGGGAAGGAAGGGAGAAACATATGGAAAAGAAGGAGTGGGGGAGGGGGGGTTTCAAAAGGGGAAAGAGATTTTTGTAGAAAGTGTGTGAGACCACGAGAAAGAGCAGGTAAATGTGATATCACTGGTACTGTGAAAGGTGAATATCAAAGGAAATTGAATGTTGTACACAGTACAGGATAGGGAGGACAGGATAAAACAAGGGGGGAGATAATGAGAAAGAAGAGGGATGAGGAAGAAAATAGCGAGCAGCTGTAGAAGAAAATGTGGAGGAAATGCTAGTGGAGCCGCAGTGGAGGGTATAAACATACCAAAAAGAACTGCTGGTGTAGTTAGAGAGGTAGGGTCCCAAATGGGCTGCCTGTAGATGAGGGGATAGGAAGAAGCAAATAAGTATTTAGGGCAACAAAGATTATAACTAGCATATCCAGCAGTGGAGAGAAGGTTACCTTAGAGGAGCGTACGTAGGCTCCAGTTGTGCATCGCGGTGTCCACCGCTCGATGTGAGACCAGAGTGAGAGAGGGGGCGTATATAGGGGGAGAGGCTGACGAGTGAGCCAATGCAAGCGCGAGTACAAAAACAGGTGACCGCGCGAAACCGGAAGTGGCAAGTCGCGTGACCGGAAGTGACGGACTCCAGTCATGTGAGCGTTCCAGGAGGCGAAGCTTGCATTCCACAATGTTAAGTATAGCCAGAGGGAGCGGCAGGATTTCCTAAGGTTGCGGTGGAGAGGAGGGGCATAAGAAGAGGGGAGGGGAGGACCGTAGAGTAGGAGGAGCATCTGTGGGAAGGGCACAAAGAGGCAGGTCACAAAACAATGAATGAGCAGTATGGCATGATAATACAAACACATGAGTGCACCGATAGTATGGACATTATAATGACATTATATGTTGTAACATACGAGAGAAATACAATGGTTATGACATTTGGTAATGGCTTCTGTGAATTGGCGACATAACAGAGATGAGACGCGGTCAGTGGGCTGCGATGAGTGTGAAAGATGACTAACGGCTAAGGGTATACTATATATGGTAAAATAGAGAAGGCTGTTGGGATAAGGGGCAAGAATACACATGGGTGGGTATTGATAAGGGTATCAACTAAATGACAGGAGGTCGTACTCCCTGTTGAGGCCCCTGGGATGAAGGGAATCGAGGGTGTGGATCCAAAAAGCCTCTCGTTGTTTGAGGAGGTGAATCCTATCACCGCCACGGCGTGGTGGTGCTATTTGTTCAAGAACTTGAAATCTTAATTGGGAGACACTGTGTCCTGAGGAGATAAAATGGTGGGGGATAGGTAGAAGTAGATTTTTGCACCTGATTGTCGATTTGTGCTTTGAGATTCTATCTCGAATGGGTTGTGTGGTTTCTCCTACATAGAGGAGTCCACACGGACATTTAATCAGGTAGACGACATAGGCACTGTCGCAGGTATAGTATCCATTGATATTGAATTTCTTGCCCGTGTGAGGATGGTAGATCAAGTTGCCTTTGGTGAAGTTGTTGCACTGCCTACACTGGAGGCAAGGGAAGGTACCTGTTTTGGGATGTTGGAGAAAGCACTGAGTTGGTCGGGATCTGTTGGTGCCGATGTCTGCTCTAATGAGGGAATCTCTCAAATTGGGGGCTCGTTTGAAGCAGGGCATAAAAGGTTTCTGAAAATGGGAAATGGATGGATGTTTTGTCCTTATCATTATTGTTTATAATGAATCATATTTCCCGACTAAACCTTACATTGTTTTTTATCTTCTACAGCCAACTGAAGAAGGTCATTATGACCGAAACGTTTTGTTGTTATATTGCTGTGTGTTTATCATGCTAAAATAAATTTTCACATATAAAGGACATTTTGAATGCCGAGGTTTCTTGAACTGTGTCCTAAAGGGTTTGGCCCCTGCTCGAGCACCTACAAAGGGAGTGCAGTGATATTTATTTTCACTACCTGTACCGGTCCATTTGCACCCCTTGGGGACATGTCCTCATCCACTTTCTCTTACAATGTGGAGGAAACCAATTCCATTTTGGCTCGTACTTGCATATCCAGTAATTTCCTAAAGATCCCAGCGGGCGAAACAAGAGGACGGAATGTGGAGAAGGATCGTCGCCATCTGATCAACCTTGAACTCCATTGCACGACTCTAACCGAATATCTGAAAGCACAGAGGATCCCGAGGGGCCCGAGGGTGCCACTCAGACGCACCCTGTTCTCCGAACTTCAAGAATACAATGACAAATTTGAACAGATCCTGAACAAGTGCTCTTTTGACCTTATGGTGCTGACGGTCGATTTTCTGCACAAAGCTATCATATCCACCAAGGAACTTATCACCAACACAGAAACACAGCTGGCCGCTTCCCTAAAACCCGAAGAGTGGACGGACCTGAAAACCAAGATCCAATTGAATCTCGACCAACACAAGAGGGATACCGAGGCCAGGAAAAGGGCCAAGGTCCATCGAGACACAGAGGACTACGAGGCTAATAGGGTCTACCGCTGGCAAGAACGGCGTACATCAGGGAATAATCCACCCAGATTTAACCAGCCCCCCTCAGACGCCTCATCCTCAGGCTCAGAGTCAGAAAGGAGAACCCCCTTTACTAATCCCTCTCATTTTTTAGGTCAACAGCGAAGATTCCGCCAAGGAAGAAAACGAGGAGGGGAGGCCAACACCGGAGACACAACGGACTCGTACAGGGTAACGAGGTCTCAGACGCGCCCAACCTGGTGGTAAATATTTCCTCTAAGACTTTAAACATGGCCCAACTATCGGTCCTACAAAAGGGACTCTCTTTCTGTCCAACATTGAAGTACAATACCTTCAAGTTGGACATGGAACTACAGCGCTTCTACCGCTCCCTTAGACTTAAGGTTCACTTTGACCAAACCCCTTCCCCTCCCGATACGACAACCCCAACATCTGATAACGTGGCTATCACGGCCAAGAGACTTGGTCTTTATACAAAGAGCACATATAGACCCCCTCACGGTTCCCACGCCCTTGAGACTTTTATAGGCTTTGTCAATACGGCCTTCAAAGAATTACGATCTAAGGTCGACCGAGGGTCGCTACATCATGAACCCAATTTATCTGCCCTTGACCAACAAGCTCTCCGCAGTCTGAAAGACGATCATGATCTGATCATCCAACCTGCGGACAAAGGCGGAGCTATTGTGATCATGGACAAGGTCCAATACATCAGAAAAGTGGATCGCCAATTAAGTGATGCCACGACCTATCGGGAACTATCCCGTGATCCCACATCTGAGTTCAAGGACCTGATACACAGCACCATTAATCACCACCTCTTAGCCGGGACCATAGACAACAAAACAGCAGAATACCTCACTAAAACTAACCCTATCACTCCGGTCTTTTACATCTTACCCAAAATACACAAGAGTCTCACGGAACCCCCAGGCCGTCCCATAGTAGCCTCAACAGATTCGCTATTCTCCCCATTATCCATTCTCGTCGAAAAAATTTTGACACCACTCACACAGAAGAGCCCATCATTTTTACTTGACACTGGTGCCTTCCTCAAAATAATATCAGACCATAGACAAGTCCCTGTCTCTGCCCTGCTGGTTTCTCTCGACGTTAAGAATTTGTACACGTCCATCCCACATGATCGAGGCATTCACACAACAAGGTCTCTACTTATACAAGCCGAAACAGATCCAAGGATTGTAGACTTGGTGGTTGACCTACTATCTATCATACTCCAAAAAAACTACTTTCTCTTCCAGGATAAGTTTTTCCTGCAGATAAAAGGCACCGCTATGGGCTCGAACGTTGCCCCCTCTTACGCCAACAGCTACATGGCGGCATTCGAAGACCTCATTGTATACACCCATCCTCTCTTCCAGACACATTGTGTCGTCTGGAAGAGATACATCGATGACATCTTCTGCATCTGGGACGGCCCGGTAACCACCCTCGAGTCTTTTTCCATTGACTTGAATTTAGCATGGCCTGACCTGAACTTCACGGTCACACATGATCAGCACATGGTCAGTTTCCTGGATACTCTCGTCATCAAGGACGACAATGGCATATTATCCACAGATCTATACTCCAAACCTACTGATCGTAACAATTTACTGCACTATACCAGCAATCATCCAAAACACATCAAGAGATCCATCCCTAAGTCACAATTCAAAAGGGTCGAACGTATCGTATCCAATCCCACCGTACGCGATTCCAGGCTCCAGGACATGAACCAGAAATTCAGAAGGAGAGGCTACCCCTCCTCCTTACTTCAACCCACAGAAGATACACCACTGGCACATCGTGATAATTCAGGACGTATTCCCTTTGTTCATACGTTTCACCACTTTGCATATATATTACACAAAACCACCCGCAAACACTGGGGCATTTTAAGCACTGGCTATCCATCCATTTCCCATTTTCAGAAACCTTTTATGCCCTGCTTCAAACGAGCCCCCAATTTGAGAGATTCCCTCGTTAGAGCAGACATCGGCACCAACAGATCCCGACCAACTCAGTGCTTTCTCCAACATCCCAAAACAGGTACCTTCCCTTGCCTCCAGTGTAGGCAGTGCAACAACGTCACCAAAGGCAACTTGATCTACCATCCTCACACGGGCAAGAAATTCAATATCAATGGATACTATACCTGCGACAGTGCCTATGTCGTCTACCTGATTAATTGTCCGTGTGGACTCCTCTATGTAGGAGAAACCACACAACCCATTCGAGATAGAATCTCAAAGCACAAATCGACAATCAGGTGCAAAAATCTACTTCTACCTATCCCCCACCATTTTATCTCCTCAGGACACAGTGTCTCCCAATTAAGATTTCAAGTTCTTGAACAAATAGCACCACCACGCCATGGCGGTGATAGGATTCGCCTCCTCAAACAACGAGAGGCTTTTTGGATCCACACCCTCGATTCCCTTCATCCCAGGGGCCTCAACAGGGAGTACGACCTCCTGTCATTTAGTTGATACCCTTATCAATACCCACCCATGTGTATTCTTGCCCCTTATCCCAACAGCCTTCTCTATTTTACCATATATAGTATACCCTTAGCCGTTAGTCATCTTTCACACTCATCGCAGCCCACTGACCGCGTCTCATCTCTGTTATGTCGCCAATTCACAGAAGCCATTACCAAATGTCATAACCATTGTATTTCTCTCGTATGTTACAACATATAATGTCATTATAATGTCCATACTATTGGTGCACTCATGTGTTTGTATTATCATGCCATACTGCTCATTCATTGTTTTGTGACCTGCCTCTTTGTGCCCTTCCCACAGATGCTCCTCCTACTCTACGGTCCTCCCCTCCCCTCTTCTTATGCCCCTCCTCTCCACCGCAACCTTAGGAAATCCTGCCGCTCCCTCTGGCTATACTTAACATTGTGGAATGCAAGCTTCGCCTCCTGGAACGCTCACATGACTGGAGTCCGTCACTTCCGGTCACGCGACTTGCCACTTCCGGTTTCGCGCGGTCACCTGTTTTTGTACTCGCGCTTGCATTGGCTCACTCGTCAGCCTCTCCCCCTATATACGCCCCCTCTCTCACTCTGGTCTCACATCGAGCGGTGGACACCGCGATGCACAACTGGAGCCTACGTACGCTCCTCTAAGGTAACCTTCTCTCCACTGCTGGATATGCTAGTTATAATCTTTGTTGCCCTAAATACTTATTTGCTTCTTCCTATCCCCTCATCTACAGGCAGCCCGTTTGGGACCCCACCTCTCTAACTACACCAGCAGTTCTTTTTGGTATGTTTATACCCTCCACTGCGGCTCCTCTAGCATTTCCTCCACATTTTCTTCTACAGCTGCTCGCTATTTTCTTCCTCATCCCTCTTCTTTCTCATTATCTCCCCCCTTGTTTTATCCTGTCCTCCCTATCCTGTACTGTGTACAACATTCAATTTCCTTTGATATTCACCTTTCACAGTACCAGTGATATCACATTTACCTGCTCTTTCTCGTGGTCTCACACACTTTCTACAAAAATCTCTTTCCCCTTTTGAAACCCCCCCTCCCCCACTCCTTCTTTTCCATATGTTTCTCCCTTCTTTCCCCCTTTTTTATCATCAGATTGCTTTATTCATTTATCTAATATGCCCTTTAGGCACTATGTGTTTTTTTTCCAACTACCAATTGTATTTCGTGATTACTACTATTATCTTTGTAAGTTATGTTTTGTCCTTATCATTATTGTTTATAATGAATCATATTTCCCGACAAAACCTTACATTGTTTTTTATCTTCTACAGCCAACTGAAGAAGGTCATTATGACCGAAACATTTTGTTGTTATATTGCTGTGTGTTTATCATGCTAAAATAAATTTTCACATATAAAGGACATTTTGAGTGCCGAGGTTTCTTGAACTGCTGTCATTCAGGTGACGCACACTGAAGCCCTGGTTCCTGATCTACAAGCTGCAGGGATATAGCAGAGCACATCCCATTCATAGCATGATGCTATCTGCTGAGGGACAATAGAAGACTGCTACAGCACATCTAGCATCTCTGCTCAGCAGCGGGGGTGAGCTCCTGTGTTCTCTCCCTTCTATAGTACTGGTTCAGCACCACAGTGGTTGGCAGCTCTCCTCTGGGCACTACAGTCCTAGATTCAGCACCACAATGGTGGGCAGCTCTGATCTGGGCAGTACTGTCTAGATTCAGCACCACAGCAGTGGACAGCTTTTATATGGGAAGAACTGTCTAGATTCAGCACCACAGCAGTGGACGGCTTGTAACCAGGACGTTATAGTAACATTTGGTTCAATACCACAACGTTGGAGGGCAGTGCCATCCAGATTCAGCACCATGCTAGTGGACAGCTCTGGTGCTTCTGGATACAACAGTTTCAGCACTTCTGCCTAGGACAGCTCCAGCATCTTCACCTCTAACTTGAAGGTCCCAGTGCCCGCCAGCCTGTCTATTAGCCGTGCCCGCCTGTCAACCGGCTGTGCTCATCCGCTGTGCCTTTCAGCTTCAGCCATCAGTCACATGGGAGTCGCCTGCTCTCACAAGGTCGGTCCCAGAGTGGCACCAGGTTCACCTTCCCGGTCCCTCCTTGGTTCACAGAGTCAACTAAGCCGCTGTGAAGCCAGGGTCGGTCGGGGTAGGCACTTAGTTACGCCCCTCTGATCCCTCCTTGCATCACAGCACAGAGGTTCCACCACCCAGATTCGTAACAGAATACATTTTGTTATATAATAATTTTGTGTTCAAAGATCAATACTACCTACAGATTAAAGAGGTGGCAATGGCCGCGGCTTGGTCCCCATCTTACGCCAATCTCTCCTTGGGATTTTGGGAGTGTGAATACATCCGATTCCAGAACATTGAACATACGTCATTGGGATCAGTGATATCTTGGATGAGATTCATAGACGATGTGTTGTTTATTTTGCAGGGCTCCCATGAGGAACTTGAAAAATTCTTAAAATATCTCAATGACAATGCATTGAATATTAAGCTAACCCATCATATTGATCAAAAGAAAATTGATTTTCCGTATTTGGATATTCATGTTGATGACCATGGACAGTTGCATACAAATATTTATCACAAGATTACTAGTGCCAATGCTTTCTTGCATGCCAAATCAGTCGTCTGGCACATGCAATACAGGCAATGTCATCCGGACAATTTATTAGGGCACATTGTATTTGTGACCAAAACAAAGCTTTTGAAGAATAGGCATGTGATATGACCAGTAGATACTTACAACGTGGTACAAAATGGAAATTATTCAACAGACCTACTATCGGGCCAAACACGCCAATAGACAATATCTTCTCATTACTAAAAAGAAAAAGGAATCTGATGGGCATGTTCGATTCATCACAAATTATCATTTGAGGTGGAAGGAAATTACTAATATCATCTCTAAATTTTGGCTAATTCTCCAACAGGATCAGACAATACTTCCTTTTCTAGCAAATCGTCCATTGATTATGGCTAAACGTAACAAGACACTACGTGATGTACTAGTTCATAGTCATCATGTACCTGATACATCTTCATATACACTGCTCAAAAAAATAAAGGGAACACTCAAATAACACATCCTAGATCTGAATGAATGAAATATTCTCATTGAATACTTTGTTCTGTACAAAGTTGAATGTGCTGACAACAAAATCACACAAACATCATCAATGGAAATCAAATTTATTAACCAATGGAGGCCTGGATTTGGAGTCACCCCCAAAATTAAAGTGGAAAAACACACTACAGGCTGACCCAACTTTGATGTAATGTCCTTAAAACAAGTCAAAATGAGGCTCAGTATTGTTTGTGGCCTCCACGTGCCTGTATGACATCCTTACAATGCCTGGGCATGCTCCTGATGAAGTTGCAGATGGTCTCCTGTGGGATCTCCTCCCAGACCTGGACTAAAGCATCCGCCAACTCCTGGACAGTCTGTGGTGCAACGTGACGTTGGTGGATGGAGCGAGACATGATGTCCCAGATGTACTCAATCGGATTCAGGTCTGGGGAACGGGTGGGCCAGTCCGTAGCTTCAATACCTTCATCTTGCAGGAGCTGCTGACACTCTCCAGCCACATGAGGTCTGGCATTGTCCTGCATTAGGAGGAACCCAGGGCCAACCGCACCAGCATATGGTCTCACAAGAGGTCTGAGGATTTCATCTCGGTACCTAATGGCAGTCAGGCTACCTCTGGCAAGCACATGGAGGGCTGTGCGGCCCTCCAAAGAAATGCCACCCCACACAATTACTGATCTACTGCCAAACCGGTCATGCTGAAGGATGTATACCAGGAGAAACAGAGTCTTAAATGGCATAAAACAAAATTCTTTATTCAATATTATTAAAATGTAATCCACAAAGGTGGTGTCACAATATAAGTTATACAAAACAGCACATGGTGAAATACAATCTATATGTGGGTGACATAGTCCCGGCTGACTAACACACAGTGTGAGCCCTGGTAAATATATAGCACTTGCGGCAAGCTACCACACAAAACTATCCGCACCTGTGTGCAGATAGGGTGAAATAGTATTCACATCAGGGTTCTGCTTACCGGCTGATTACGCAGGGACGTCAGGAGGGAAGAACAGATAGATAAGAGGAAAACAGCAAGATCAGGTCGCCATCTGGCCAAGAAGAAACCTCGACGTGCGTTTCGCCACTATAGATGTGGGCTTTCTCAAGAGGCATGATGTCAGGTGGAAAAGGGACCCTTTTAAATGCCTCCCCTCATGATCACGTGATCGCAATATCGGTCACGTGACCGGAAGCTCATATGTGACCGATGTTCTATGGCGCATGCGCCGGGGGCTGAGGCCTGTCAGTGCGGGCAGCGGCCGTCACCTCGCAGCGCACTCCCGGAAACACGACACCCTGAACCGGAAGTGTGCGGCCAGGGTGAAGACAGCCGTGCCCGGACCAAGAGCCACGCACCCGGTGCGCATGCGCGCCGCATCATAGGTCGCAGAGCAGCACAGTAGCAAAAGATACTAGAATTATAAAGGAAAACACATAAAAGAGAGGGAGGGAAGGAAGAACAGGGAAGTGAGGTATTTTGTATTGCCGCATAGTATACTTGTATTGAGCATTAGCGTGTAGCAACAGAGATATAACTAGTGTTGAGCCACCCCCGTAGTGTTCGAGTTCGGTTCGGTTCGTCGAACACCCGTGTGTTCGCCGAACTGTTCGTCGAACTGTTCGTCGAACACCTTCGAACACCGTTAAAACCAATGGCAGGCAAACAAAAACACATAGAAACACATAGAAAACACCTTCAAAGGTGTCCAAAAGCTGACAAACTGCTCAGAAGACACAACTAACACATGGAAAAGTGACAAGTACATATAGTCATGAGAAAAGAAAAGAGGTGGAGGAGTAAAAGGAGGGGGAGACACAGATATAGGCATGTCATGTCCTTCTAAAATCCAAAAAGTGAGAAGCCGACACGTTCAGTCCGCTCCTGCCCGTGCCACCTCCGTGTCGCCGGGTTTGTGCCAGAGCCGCGGTGAACCCTGACGGCCAGCTCCCCTCTCCCAATACTGGTGCCTGTCCGCTGGTGGGTCGAGCGAGCCCCCCTGTGGTGGAGGCAGCTCTAAGCTTTTTAATTTAAATTGTCTCTCTAATTTGAATGAATACACTTTAAATCCATTTACAAGGATCTATTGGAGGGCAAGTCTCATGCCAGCAGCCGCGTAATTCCAGCTCCAGTAGCGTCCACTAAATCTGCTGCAGTTAAAAAGCTTTTATAAGGATCGAGCTCGGCTGTCCACCGCAAGGCATCCTACTGCCAGTCCCAGCCCCTATGCCTTGGGGTGCCTCCTGATGCTCTTCACTGAGTATCCCGTGGTCCCGAAGCATTTCCTTTGAAAAAATTAAGTGTCCAAACTACAGGTGGTGTAGCTTGCTTAACAGCCGGGATAATCCGCTGACTAGCAGACACTGCTACTAGGCACAAAGTATTTCCTGGGCTAGATGCAGTTAAAAATTTGTAATTAGATACTCTCGTTGGATGCTGAGAAAGCATTCCATAGAGTCTCTTGGCACGCCATATATGATTCTCTTAAAAAGCTTGGGGTAGGGGTCTAGGGGACCCTTTTATAGCCAAAATCATGGCCCTGTATCGCAATACGTCACCTAGGCTGAAGATAAATGGAACTGTAGCACCCTGAGGGCTCGGTTGCTACAGAGGTATTGCACCTCACCCAGAGGTGTGATATGTCACTCTCAGGTAAGGATGGAGTGTGGATCAGGACCCGACACCTGCATGCATTACACCACATTGCCGTGGGGCAGGGCGACCAATATGCCCCTGAGATGGGCACGACAGTCCCTGTCCCTGGCTGGAGTGGGGGGAGGGAACACTGAGGAAGGGGAACCCTGTAGTGCAGGAGCAGGGAGGAAGCAGTTCCTGGGTGCATTGAGAAGGGAGTATAAAAGGTGGGCACCATCTTAGTTCAGTGCAGAGAAGTCTGAGCAGAAGTGGCAGGGAGCAGGGGCTCTGCATGAGCTCTGCTCCGGAGGCGGGCCTAGTAACAGAGGCCCAGGCCTGGAAGAGGGAGAAGGAAGGAAGAGGAGCGGAGAAGGCTCCAGGAACGAGGAACGAAGGGATCCCAGGGGTGCGGACGGGTGAGTCGCCACCGCACGCCCGAATCCACCTGCATGGAGGGGTCAGGCCAAAGGGGGAGACCGGTCCCCGAAACTAGTGGAGGCAGGAAACGACCCTCAGCTAGAAACTGGAGGCTGTGACATTTTATGTGGCGCAGCCCCTCGCTACACCCGCTAGGAGGGCAGCACATAGGGTCAGGGAAACTGGCGCCAAGTTTACCAAGAGGAGGCCCGAGGCAGCCGGACAGAAGGGTTGGTAAGAAAGGCCAGACAAAGGACACACAAAGGGGGTCCTGTGAAGCGCTCCAAAGTTATCTGGGAGTTGTCTGAGCCCCTCACCTGGTGAGCACAGTACGACGTGGGCAGCCGTTACCTGCAGACGTGGTCTGGATAATAAGAACTGTGAGTAAAGGCCCTGGACTGCATCACTGACTCCGTGTCGTTACTGCTGCTGCCCTGCACCATCACCCCCATCCTCCGCATACACTGCCCTGAGGCTATACTCCTCCCGTGGGGAGTTATGCTACGCTCTGCTGCACCCACAACACCAGCCTCAGCGGTCTGCCCTGCAGCGGCGGTTCACTCTGACCGCAATCCACGGGTGGCGTAGTCGGACATTTAAACATCAAAACCACATAAATAGTTCCGCCACTGGTTTGACCGCCCTGAGCCACGGAACCGGGTCGCCGCCACGGAGACTACAACCACCAGCATCCACCAAAAAGGGTCCGGCTCCGGGTGTCCCAAGGCCCAGGGGGTGCATCAGAACATTTTCATCACCTTTCACAATCACCAATGGGACAAGGCAGGGATGTCCTCTGTCCCCTCTCTTATACATCCTAGTGACGGAGCACCTGCTCTCATCAATTCGCCATAACCCCAATATTAGGTGGATTGAGGTGGCAGGCACCGAGTACAAGTGCTCTCTATTTGCTGATGATGTCCTAGTATATATCACTCAATCACATATATCCATCCATGCTGTTATGGCTGAAATAGATCACTTTGTTACATGGTCAAATTTTAAAATCAATGCAGCGAAGTCTGAGGCCCTCAATGTCTCCCTCCCCAAATCCATATAGGATTCCATCCAGTCCAACTTTCCCTTTGCCTGGCCCTCACAGGGTATCAAATACTTAGGAATTCCTATTCATAGAGACCTCTCCCATCTATGTTATATTAATTTTGGGCCCTTTATTGAACAACTCCATACAGACCACGGTTAGCAAGTTAGAACTGTAAGATTCACTACGTGAACCACTGGTGTTTTGTGGAAAAGCACATGTACACTGTGTTCCAAATTATTATGCAAAAAGTGTTTAGGAGTGATAAGGGAAGAATTTGTTTGTTTGTCAGTTAAACTCATTGATGGTGATGTGTGTCAGGGCTCTTTATATCACTGTAAGCAATTGCAGAAACCTGTGCTAATTAGTTTGGCAGGTGTGTCCAATGAAAGGCAAGACTACTTAAGAAGGCTGTCTCACATTATTAAGCAGCCTACATTTTCTGCCAAAATGGGAAAGAAAAAGGATGTGTCGGCTGCTGAGAAGCAACAAATTGTGGAGTGTTTAGGTCAAGGCATGACTACAATCAACATTGTGCGATGATCAGGATGAAGTGTCTTGGCAATCAAGAAGTATGTAGCTGATTCACAGTACACACGTGTGCGTGCTGATAAGGGCAAATTGAGGACTCTTTCCTACAGGCAATTACGTCAGGTTAAAAGAGCAGCGGCAAAAAAGCCTTGTCATAGCAGCAGACAAGTTTTTGAAGCTGCTGGTGCCACCAACGTCCCCCGAACAACAAGATGCAGGGTCCTTCAGAGGTTTGCAGCTGTGCATATGCCATCCTGTCGACCTCCTCTATCCACTTCACACAAGCAGAAACGGCTCCAGTGGGCCAAACATTACATGAAGACTGATTTCAAAACTGTTTTGTTCACGGATGAGTGCCGTGCAGCGCTCGATGGTCCAGATGGATGGAGTGGAGGATGGCTGGTTGATGGACACCCCACGCAAACACGGCTACAGCGCCAACAAGGAGGAGGTGGAGTAATGTTTTGGGCTGGAATCATGGGGAGAGAGATTGTCGGCCCCTTTAGGATCCCTGAAGGCGCTAAAGATAAACTCCATAATGTATGTGGATTTTCTCAAACAGCACTTCCTGCCATGGTTCAAGAAGAAGAACCATGTATTTCACAGCAAGATCATTTTTTTGCATGATAATGCACCATCTCATGCTGCACATAAAACATCTGCATCTCTGGCTGATATGGGCATAAAAGGGGACAAACTTATGGTGTGACCCCCATGCTCCCCTGACCTCTACCCCATTCAGAACCTCTGGAGCATCATCAAAAGGAGTGTCTATGATGGCGGGAGGCAGTTCACATCTAAGCAACAGCTCTGGGAGGGTATTCTGTCCTCATGCAAAACAATTGAAGCAGAAACCATCCAAAACCTGACAAATTCAATGGACGAGAGAGTTCAGAAGCTCCTTTCGAACAAGGGGTCCTATGTGAAAATGTAACATCACCTAGAATAAAGTTTTGAGTTGAAAACTGTTTGATTTCAGTTTCTAATAACCTGCTAATGCTTATAATTTCAAAAATGACCATTTTTTTGGTCTTTATTAAAATGAAAAGGTTGATCGAAAAGTTTGGGGGATCTAAGAGTGTGGCAACCCAGTAGTCATGATTACTTCGAATTCTGACAATATGAGGGTCATGTTGCAGGTAGTGCAGCAAGAAAGCACTTATGTGTCTTGCGCATCTCGGAGCCCCAAAATTATTTTCCGGGCTAGATGCAGCTACAAATTATTATTAATTTTAAATCTGGTGGAGCTTAGTATAGATGGGCTAATAGGATCAGTGCTGCACACTGCTACAAAGCCCAAATTATTTTCCAGTCAAGATACAGATAAACATGATTAGTAATTTGAAAGCTTAAAACGGTTGGTAGGGTGATTTTAACCAATCATCAAGCTTTTACTCTCCCCAGGATGACACAGGGGTAGAAAAGTCGTTTCGGATCCATGATTTGTTCATCTTTATGAACGTGAGTCTGTCTACATTATCAGTGGAGAGCCGCGTGCGCTTATCTGTCAGCACACCACCAGCAGCGCTGAACACACGTTCAGACAGAACGCTGGCTGCGGGGCATGACAAGATCTCCAAGGCGTAAGTGGCTAGCTCCGGCCATTTATCCAGATTGGAAGCCCAAAAAGAGCAAGGGTCCAGTGACACAGTCATGGCTTCAATGTTTACTTGGAGATACTCCTGTACCATCGTCTCTAGGCGTTGACTATGTGTCAGACTTCTTGTCTCCTGTGGCCTTGCAAAGGATGGGCTAAAAAAGTGGTGAAATGATTCCGCAAAATTGATGTTACCAGCAGATACTGTGGTTCTGTTACGGTTTGAGTGCTGAACACTTGACGGTCCCACGGTTGGCAAGTTGGAACTGTGAGATTCACTACGTGCACCGCTGGTGTTTTGTGGAAAAGCACATGTAAGATTCTGCAACAGTCTCTGCTGATACTCCTGCATGCGTGCATCCCTTTCTATGGCAGGAATAATTTCTGCAAATTTACTTTTGTACCGGGGATCTAACAGTGTGGCAACCCAGTAGTCAGGATTATTTCTAATTCTCACAATTCGAGGGTCATGTTGCAGGTAGTGCAGCAAGAAGGCACTCATGTGTGTTGCGCATCCAGGAGCACCAAGTCCCTGTTGTGTTGGTGGCGAGGTAACAATCATGCTTCCTTCCTCTGTCCTCTCCCCCCAACCTCGCACAACAGAAATGTGATCAAGGTCTCCCTCATCTGATGAGTCTTCCATCAGTTCGTCCTCCATTTCTTCCTGGGCTCCTGCACCTTCCTCACTAGTTTGGCTGCTACCATGCGCCCTGGTAAAACCATCTCCCCCACCCTCACATGCCTGCCGCCTTGGTGCTGCCGACCGTCTGGACCTTGCAGATGTTAGCCCTTCCGCATACAACTCCTCCTCCTCTACTTCCTCCACCTCCTCTTGTGCCACCACCTGACTCCGAATTCTGTTTAACATGTGCTCCAGCATGTAAATCACCGGAATAGTCATGCTGATAATGGCATCGTCAGCACTAAACATCTTCGTCGCCATTTCAAAACTGTGCAGAAGGGTGCATAGGTCCCTGATCTGAGACCACTCCTCCAGCGTGATTTGCCCCACCTCCGGATCTCGTTGGCCCAGGCTATACGTCAGAACGTATTGCACCAGGGCTTGTCGGTGCTGCCACAGTCGCTGCAACATGTGCAGAGTTGAATTCCACCGGGTAGGCACATCGCATTTTAGCCGGTGAAGTGGCAGGCCCAACGACTTCTGTAGAGATGTAAGTCGCTGAGCTGCGGGATGCGAATGACGGAAGTGAGCACACAGCGACCGTGCCCTCTGCAGAAGGCCATCTAGTCTGGGATAGTGGGCTAAAAATTGCTGGACAACCAGGTTCAACACGTGAGCCATACAAGGCACATGTGTGACATTGCCCCGGCGAAGGGCCGCACCCAGGTTTGCAGCATTGTCGCACACGGCCTTCCCTGGTTTCAGGTCCAGTGGAGACAACCATTCATGAAATTGGTTCTCCAGAGCTGACCACAACTCCTCAGCTGTGTGACTCACATTTCCCAGACATTTCAAAGTAAAAACCACCTGATGACGTTGAGCCCTACTGCCAGCATAGTAAGGAGGTGTGCAGGATCCCTTCTGCGCAGTTAGAAAGCTTGTGGCATGACCAGACAGGCTTTGGGTGCAGGTGGAAGACCGAGAGGAGGTTGAGGAGGCAGAAGCAGTGGAGGAACTTTGACATAAAGAGGATTGACGCACAACTCGTGGGGACGGCAAGACTTGGACAGCAGCCCCTTGTCCTGCTGTCACCATAGTTACCCAGTGCCCAGTCAGCGACATGTAACGCCCCTGTCCATGCCTACTCGTCCAAGTGTCTGTGGTGAAATGCACCCTGTCACACACAGAGTTTCTCAAAGAAGCGGTGATGTTGTGTGCGACATGCTGGTGGAGCGCAGGCACACCTTTCTTTGAGAAGTAGTGCCGACTGGGCATCTGGTACTGGGGCACTGCGACGGACATAAGGTCTCGAAAATCCTCTGTGTCCACCAGGCGGAAAGGCAGCATTTCTGTAGCCAAGAGCTTGCAGATGGTCAAATTCAACCTCTTAGCTTTCTCATGGCTAGGAGGAAATGGTCTTTTACTTGTCCACATCTGAGGGACCGAGGGCTGGCTATTGTGCTTAGACGGGGTTGATAAGGGTGTCCCCGGCAAACTGCCAGTCTGTGAGGAAGATGCAGGCGGACATGTTAGGTTGCCTTGATCCAAAGGTGGTGCTATCGATGTCGGACAGCGCTCAACACCAGCTGGTGTTACCACCTCCAAAGAAAATGATGACCTGCCAATCACGCTGGCTGTTGCGGGTAAAGAGGTGGCAGGTCTGCGCCCCAAAACAGGTGTGACTGCTGTCCCCCCAGTCACAGAGGATGAAGAGGCCGCGGATGCACAAGATATGGCAGACGGTGGTTGGCCCGGCCGGCAAGGCCGCATTGTAGCACACTGAGCTTCCCACTGCAACTTATGCTTCATGTCCATGTGCCGGTTCATGCATGAAGTACTCAAACTATGTATTTTTTGGCCTCTACTTAGCTTTTGCTGACAAATGTTACAGATAACACGAGTTGGGTCATCTTTATCGATCTGAAAAAATGCCCAGGCTATGCAAGGCTTAGCACCCATGTGACCTGAAGAGCCACCACGACTTGTGGTGAGAGGCAGAGTTGTGTTTGAGGATACAGTTGTTGACGTGCTTCCAGTACTACGTCTCTGTCCAGGAAGGCGCAACCTGACCTCGTCGTCACTAGCATCTTCCTCCACCTCCTCTGCTGACCTCATCTCTTGGCTGACTGTGGGTTGACAGTAAGTGGGATCTCCAACCTCATCATCATCACCCTGTGCGTTATCACACCCGTCGTCCTCAGAGCCAACCTGTTCCTGCCCTGACAAAAAACTAAAGTTGTCACTCCAATCAGGTATTTGAGTCTCATCATCGTCTTCCTCATTGTCTCCACCAACAGGAGTTACAGTTTGGGAATGAGGGTCTACATTATGGTCAGAACCTTCTGCGTCTGGTCCTGGATCCGATTCATAAAGATTCTGGGCATCAGTGCAGATCATTTCCTCGTCTGGATTCACAGAAGCGCTGGAGTCGACCTCTGATTCCCAGGCTATAGTATGAGTAAACAGCTCTGCTGACTCAACCATCTGTTCTACCTCATACTCAGACGGGCAGCTGG
The DNA here is from genome assembly GCF_046119375.1 of Phyllobates terribilis. Classification (NCBI taxonomy): domain Eukaryota; kingdom Metazoa; phylum Chordata; class Amphibia; order Anura; family Dendrobatidae; genus Phyllobates; species Phyllobates terribilis. The sequence goes on along the minus strand of NW_027362768.1, from coordinate 157,564,086 downwards.
AGATTTGGGAGCTGTGAGGAAGCAAGTGCGATTGGGGTGACACCTTTGAGGACTGGAGTATTTGTGATGTTGAAGTTGATGTGGAGGAGAGCCCACTTAAAGGAGTACTTGATATCCGTTGAAGCACCTGCTGTTTTTGTGCCTCATCTGGAATTTGTAGCGATTGGCGTGGCCGTAAGAAAGGGATCTTATCACATTGTCCGCTAAAAGAAGTAGACATTTTAGTTTGGCTGGAAGATGGTCTTTCTTCTGCAGATGTTACTGTTGCTTTAACACCTACCCCACGGACACAACCTTTTTTCCCCTTCCCAACACGCCTATTCCCCTTTCCACCAGCAGCAGGCCTTTTTCCACTCATTTTGGTGGTTAACTAATTCACAACTCTGGAGTTGTTTGCACAAAAAAACAATGGATGGGAACCGAGCAGAGCTGAGTGGCCAAACTGTGGTATTAGGCCAAAACTATTGGCTGGGTTAGATGCAGAAAAAAATTATATTCAATTTGCAACCTGATGGAGGTCAGTATAGATGGACTAATAGAGAAAGTCCCACACACAGCTAGAAGCCCAAATATTTTTTCAGAGGTAGATGCAGAAAAAATATATATTCAGTTTGCAACCTGATGGAGGTCAGTATAGATGGACTAATAGAGAAAGTCCCACACACAGCTAGTAGCCCAAATATTTTTTCAGAGGTAGATGCAGATAAAAATTATTTTTAATTTGCAACCTGATGGAGGTCAGTATAGATGTACTAATAGAGAAAGTCCCACACACTGCTAGAAGGCCAAATATTTTTTCAGAGCTAGATGCAGACAAAAAATTATTTTCAGTTTGCAACCTGATGGAGGTCAGTATAGATGGACTAATAGAACAAGTCCCACACACAGCTAGAAGCCCAAATATTTTTTCAGAGGTAGATGCAGAAAAAAATTATATTCAGTTTGCAACCTGATGGAGGTCTGTATAGATGGATTAATAGAACAAGTCCCACACACAGCTAGAAGCCCAATATTTTTTCAGAGGTAGATGCAGAAAAAAAATATATTCAGTTTGCAACCTGATGGAGGTCAGTATAGATGGACTAATAGAGAAAGTCCCACACACTGCTAGAAGGCCAAATATTTTTTCAGAGCTAGATGCAGACAAAAAATTATTTTTAATTTGCAACCTGATGGAGGTCAGTATAGATGGACTAATAGAGAAAGTCCCACACACTGCTAGAAGGCCAAATATTTTTTCAGAGCTGGATGCAGATAAAAATTATTTTTAATTTGCAACCTGATGGAGGTCAGTATAGATGGACTAATAGAGAAAGTCCCACACACTGCTAGAAGGCCAAATATTTTTTTCAGAGCTAGATGCAGAAAAAAATTATATTCAGTTTGCAACCTGATGGAGGTCAGTATAGATGGACTAATAGAACAAGTCCCACACACAGCTAGAAGCCCAAATATTTTTTCAGAGGTAGATGCAGATAAAAATTATTTTTAATTTGCAACCTGATGGAGGTCAGTATAGATGGACTAATAGAGAAAGTCCCACACACTGCTAGAAGGCCAAATATTTTTTCAGAGCTAGATGCAGAAAAAAAATTATTTTCAGTTTGCAACCTGATGGAGGTCAGTATAGATGGACTAATAGAACAAGTCCCACACACAGCTAGAAGCCCAAATATTTTTTCAGAGGTAGATGCAGAAAAAAATTATATTCAGTTTGCAACCTGATGGAGGTCTGTATAGATGGACTAATAGAACAAGTCCCACACACAGCTAGAAGCCCAATATTTTTTCAGAGGTAGATGCAGAAAAAAAATATATTCAGTTTGCAACCTGATGGAGGTCAGTATAGATGGACTAATAGAGAAAGTCCCACACACTGATAGAAGGCCAAATATTTTTTCAGAGCTAGATGCAGACAAAAAAATATTTTTAATTTGCAACCTGATGGAGGTCAGTATAGATGGACTAATAGAGAAAGTCCCACACACAGCTAGAAGCCCAAACATTTTTTCAGAGCTAGATGCAGAAAAAAATTATATTCAGTTTGCAACCTGATGGAGGTCAGTATAGATGGACTAATAGAACAAGTCCCACACACAGCTAGAAGCCCAAATATTTTTTCAGAGGTAGATGCAGAAAAAAATTATATTCAGTTTGCAACCTGATGGAGGTCTGTATAGATGGATTAATAGAACAAGTCCCACACACAGCTAGAAGCCCAATATTTTTTCAGAGGTAGATGCAGAAAAAATATATATTCAGTTTGCAACCTGATGAAGGTCAGTATAGATGGACTAATAGAACAAGTCCCACACACTGCTAGAAGCCCAAATATTTTTTCAGAGGTAGATGCAGAAAAAAATTATATTCAGTTTGCAACCTGATGGAGGTCAGTATAGATGGACTAATAGAGAAAGTCCCACACACTGCTAGAAGGCCAAATATTTTTTCAGAGCTAGATGCAGAAAAAAATTATATTCAGTTTGCAACCTGATGGAGGTCAGTATAGATGGACTAATAGAACAAGTCCCACACACTACTAGAAGCCCAAATATTTTTTCAGAGCTAGATGCAGAAAAAAATTATATTCAATTTGCAACCTGATGGAGGTCAGTATAGATGGACTAATAGAATGATGCTATGCCCAAAAGATTTTACTTCACTAGGTGCAGTAAAAAAATTGGTATTCTATACACAGGTGGTATATCTTGCAACACAGATAGGCTACTCCACTGACTAACACACTCTGCAATAGGCCAAAAAGGATTAGCTTTGCTAGATTCAGCCAAATGCTGTGAAAAAAACTTGCACAGCACTGGCACAGACCTGCCTGGCAAAAACTGATAGGAACTGATGTAACCTAGTCCTGAAAAGGACTGCAATTACAATTAGTCTTTACTCCCACAATCTATCTATTTAAGAGCACAGACCTGCCTGATAAAAGTCGTAGGAAATGCTGTAACCTAGTCCTTAAAAGGACTGCAATCACAACTATTCCCTACTCCCAAGCTATCTGTAGATTTGTGCGAAAATTGGCTTGAAATTAACAAGGTATAGCGCACACAGCAACAGCGGTGCCGTCTAACACGCAGCTGCAGCAGTGAGAAAATGGTGGCGACGGGGAAAATGGCTTGGTCTTATAGGGCAAGGACATGTGACATACACTGCCAATGACACATGCTCTTGCTTGTGTGAAAAAAGCACTTCGCTCCGTGTGTGCGCTGTTGATAGGCTGACAGATTGCACCTCCCCACTGTAAATGCGGGAAAGAAAAAAAAAAATGGAGATCTTCATTATTCCTGCAGAGATCCATCCCCTGCCCCTCCCCCCACCCCGCTGTACACTCAAACTGCGTATTAACATTAATTTTCATCATTACTGAGAAAAAATCCAGTTATGATTTTGGTGCATGAACAGTTATCGAACATAACCTCGAACAGCCGAATTTTTCTCAAATCGTTCGTGTTCGCCGAACGGCTCGAACACCGCCCAAAACAGCTCGAATTTGAGATTGGCGAACAGTTCGAGTAGAACAACGCTCATCTCTAGATATAACATAATAAATAGATATAAAACAGTTATAAAGTACATGTAATCTGTTCCATGTGTTCAATGATGTAAGTTGTAAGGAAGCAAAGAAAGAAATAATTAGAATAATAATAAAAAAATAAAGAAATTAAAAACATAAAACTTCAGGCCAGGGTCAGATATATAGAACCGGAGAAATTTTTAAACAGACGAGACACAAATCATAAGAAGGATGCGAAACTAAGTACCTCATTTAGACCCCAGGGAACCATAGTATCCAGGTATGCGATCCATTTTGTTTCCTTTTGGGCAAGAATTTTGCTCCAGTTGCCACCACGGGAACCCAGATGTAAAATATCTATCTCACGTACCTTCAAAGATTTAGGGTCACAGTTATGTTTGTGTTGGAAGTGACGTGGGAGAGTTCTAAGTTCCCGTGGGTCGGCCACCGTCCTGGCTGCAATGATGTCGCGCACATGCTCCCGTATCCTCACTCTGAGCTCCCTGGTGGTCAGGCCAATGTAGATCAAATTGCAGGCACAGGTCGCATAATAGACCACGTGAGTTGATCCGCAAGAAATATAATTGCGGATATGGTATTCACGGGAGCCATCAGAGGAGGTAAAAGAGACAGAGCGCACGGCATTAGCGCATGCCAGACAGTGGCCGCATGGAAAGAAACCCGTCCTGGGCCCCCGGGATCCAAATGGGTTGGTGAGTGGGGGGATGTAGTGACTCCGTGTCAATATGTCTCCCAAGTTGTTGGCTTTCCTGGGAGTCATAAGCGGATAGTTACCCACAGCTTCTCGTAAAGAGGGTTCCACATTGAAAATATCCCAATGTTTGGAGAGGATCCGCCGCATCCCCTCCCATTCATGATTGAAGGTGGAGATGTAGCGGATCCTCCCCAAATTCTTCTTCCCATCGGCAGGGGTTGGATATAATAAATGATGGTGAGATGTTCCCCTTGCCCTCCTGTATCCACGGCCGATGCACCTGTTGCTGTATCCTCAGTTTTGGAAGCGTTTGGTGAGATCTACTGCCTGTGTCTCAAATTGAGAATCAGACGAGCAGATCCATCTCATCCTCAGGAATTGTCTGACCGGGATGGCGCCAATGGTTGAGGAGTGATGGGCAGATGAGGCATGGATGAGGGAATTAGTCGCTGTAAGTTTGCGAAATACATCCGTCTGGATGTAGCCACCTTCGTCAATCGCCAGGTTGATGTCCAAAAATGGCATTTTATTTGGGTGGTAGATGTATGTAAGTTTGATCCCCCATTCATTCTGATTCAACCTGCCCATAAACTTCTGAAGTTCCTCCACTGGGCCCTGCCACAAGAAAAAGATATCATCTATATATCTTAGCCACGTCACAACCATGCCCGCGCCCTGCACGCCCCCATCGCCAAAAAGCTCTCTCTCCCATGCTCCCAGGAAGAGATTGGCGTACGAAGGCGCACAGGCCGCGCCCATGGCCGTGCCGCGCTGCTGCAGGTACACTGCATCCTTGAAAAGAAAATAGTTGTTGTGCAGGACAAAGTGGAGGAGTTCTAACAGAAAGTCACATGAGGGGCCGTCCAGGTCTGACCCCTGGAGGAAGAGACGTACTGCTTCCAGACCGAGTTCATGTTTGATACAGGTATACAGGCTTTCTACATCAGCCGTGACCATAAGGGTCTGATTATCCACAAGGACCCCATCAACCCGTCTAAGGACCTCCGATGTGTCTTTGATATAGGAGGGTAAAGTTTCCACTAATGGGCGAAGGTAATTATCAATGTAAGTACATATTGGGCCGTTAAGACCTCCTATACCTGACACAATCGGACGTCCCGGAGGGCAGAGGGGGTCCATGTGGATTTTGGAAAGAAGGTAGAATGTAGCTGTGCGGGGAAATCGCACCGTCAATGCCTCCACCGTTTTTTTATCAATGATATATTTGTCACAGGCCCGGGCCAGGATCCCCTGGAGTAAGGAGGAGAAGGAGGCCGTAGGGTTAGATGGTAATTTGGAATAGGTATTGGTATCTCGTAGTTGTTTCAGTGCCTCTTTTTCATATTTGGAGCATGGCCAGATAACAATGTTCCCACCCTTGTCAGCCGGTTTGATAACTACATCCGTCAGTGCTTGAAGTTGGCAAATAGCTTGTCGTTGTAGGTGTGTAAGGTTATCAAATCTTCTGCGGGTAGACAGATGTTGTAAGTCATCTGTTACCAAACGCACGAAGATTTCCACTGCCGGACTAACTGACAAGGGAGGGAACCTTGTAGATCTGGGTACCACTGTCTTTAATGACCCACCTCTTTGTGAGGGTTCCTGCTCCAAAAGTAATTCTTCAAGGGCTTGTACTGCCTCCCTCTTTGCCAGCGCCACCAGGTCACCATCACCACCTGGCCTGGAATGCAATTTTTTCAAAATCAATTTGCGACCAAAAAGGTGGAGGTCCTTGAGTGCAGTAAAGTAATTAAATGGGTTCGTAGGTGCAAACGATAAACCTAGCTCAAGAACCTCCACCTGTGCCCTAGTTAGAGTATGTGTGGACAGATTGACGATGCGAAGTCCCCCCCCAGAATCACCAACCTGAAAGGGTACAGCAACAGGTGCATCGGCCGTGGATATAGGAGGGCAAGGGGAACATTTCGCCATCATTTATTATATCCAACCCCTGCCGATGGGAAGAAGAATTTGGGGAGGATCCGCTACATCTCCACCTTCAATCATGAATGGGAGGGGATGCGGCGGATCCTCTCCAAACATTGGGATATTCTCAATGTGGAACCCTCTTTACGAGAAGCTGTGGGTAACTATCCGCTTATGACTCCCAGGAAAGCCAACAACTTGGGAGACATATTGACACGGAGTCACTACATCCCCCCACTCACCAACCCATTTGGATCCCGGGGGCCCAGGACGGGTTTCTTTCCATGCGGCCACTGTCTGGCATACGCTAATGCCATGCGCACTGTCTCTTTTACCTCCTCTGATGGCTCCCGTGAATACCATATCCGCAATTATATTTCTTGCGGATCAACTCACGTGGTCTATTATGCGACCTGTGCCTGCAATTTGATCTACATTGGCCTGACCACCAGGGAGCTCAGAGTGAGGATACGGGAGCATGTGCGCGACATCATTGCAGCCAGGACGGTGGCTGACCCACGGGAACTTAGAACTCTCCCACGTCACTTCCAACACAAACATAACTGTGACCCTAAATCTTTGAAGGTACGTGAGATAGATATTTTACATCTGGGTTCCCGTGGTGGCAACTGGAGCAAAATTCTTGCCCAAAAGGAAACAAAATGGATCGCATACCTGGATACTATGGTTCCCCGGGGTCTAAATGAGGTACTTAGTTTCGCCTCCTTCTTATGATTTGTGTCTCGTCTGTTTAAAAATTTCTCCGGTTCTATATATCTGACCCTGGCCTGAAGTTTTATGTTTTTAATTTCTTTATTTTTTTATTATTATTCTAATTATTTCTTTCTTTGCTTCCTTATTCATTTCCCCTTTTTATATAGCTTGGAAGTGGGACTACATCTTTTCCTCTGTGGCAACTTACATCATTGAACACATGGAACAGATTACGTGTACTTTATAACTGTTTTATATCTATTTATTATGTTATATCTCTGTTGCTACACGCTAATGCTCAATACAAGTATACTATGCGGCAATACAAAATACCTCACTTCCCTGTTCTTCCTTCCCTCCCTCTCTTTTATGTGTTTTCCTTTATAATTCTAGTATCTTTTGCTACTGTGCTGCTCTGCGACCTATGATGCGGCGCGCATGCGCACCGGGTGCGTGGCTCTTGGTCCGGGCACGGCTGTCTTCACCCTGGCCGCACACTTCCGGTTCACGGTGTCGTGTTTCCAGGAGTGCGCTGCGAGGTGACGGCCGCTGCCCGCACTGACAGGCCTCAGCCCCCGGCGCATGCGCCATAGAACATCGGTCACATATGAGCTTCCGGTCACGTGACCGATATTACGATCACGTGATCATGAGGGGAGGCATTTAAAAGGGTCCCTTTTCCACCCGACATCATGCCTCTTGAGAAAGCCCACATCTATAGTGGCGAAACGCGCGTCGAGGTTTCTTCTTGGCCAGATGGTGACCTGATCTTGCTGTTTTCCTCTTATCTATCTGTTCTTCCCTCCTGACGTCCCTGTGTAATCAGCCGGTAAGCAGAACCCTGATGTGAATACTATGTCACCCTATTTGCACACAGGTGCGGATAGTTTTGTGTGGTAGCTTGCCGCAAGTGCTATATATTTACCAGGGCTCACACTGTGTGTTAGTCAGCCGGGACTATGTCAACCACATATAGATTGTATTTCACCATGTGCTGTTTTGTATAACTTATATTGTGACACCACCTTTGTGGATTACATTTTAATAATATTGAATAAAGAATTTTGTTTTATGCCATTTAAGACTCTGTTTCTCCTGGTATACATATAATTTTGAGTAGGCACATAATTGATGGACACTATGCACTGTCTAGATATCTATCAATTTTTTTCTTAGAATGAAGGCCGCCTTTTGTTTATTCATGCTGAAGGATGTTGCAGGCAGCAGATCGCTCTCCACGGCGTCTCCAGACTCTGTCACATGTGCTCAATGTGAACCTACTTTCATCTGTGAAGAGCACAGGGCGCCAGTGGTGACTTTGCCAATCCTGGTGTTCTGTGGCAAATGCCAAGCATCCTGCACGGTGTTGGGCTGTGAGCACAACCCCCATCTGTGGACGTCGGGCCCTCATACCACCTTCATGGAGTCGGTTTCTAACTGTTTGTGCAGACACATGCACATTTGTGGCCTGCTGGATGTCATTTTGCAGGGCTCTGGCAGTGCTCCTTCTGTTCCTCCTTGCACAAAGGCGGAGGTAGCAGTCTTGCTGCTGGGTTGTTGCCCTCCTACGGCTCCCTCCACGTCTCCTGGTGTACTGACCTGTCTCCTGGTAGCGCCTCCAGCCTCTGGACACTACACTGACAGACACAGGAAACCTTCTTGCCACAGCTCGCATTGATGTGCCATCCTGGATGAGCTGCACTACCTGAGCAATTTCTGTGGGTTGTAGAGTCCGTCTCAAGCTACCACAAGTGTGAAAGCACAACCAACATTCAAAAGTGACCAAAACATCAGCCCAGAAAGCATTGGTACTGAGATGTGGTCTGTGGTCCCCACCTGCAGAACCACTCCTTTATTGAGGGTGTCTTGATAATTGCCAATAATTTCCATCTATTGTCTATTCCATTTGCACAACAGCATGTGAAATTGATTGTCAATCAGTGTTGCTTCCTAAGTGGACAGTTTGATTTCACAGAAGTTTGATTTACTTGGAGTTATATTCTGTTGTTTAAGTGTTCCCTTTATTTTTTTGAGCAATGTATATTTGTCTCAAAGGGCCCCAAATGGGGCACATGGAAGTGTGGCAACTGCAAAGAGTGCAGATATATTGAAAAAATGAATACCTTCCAGGATTCAATGGGTGAGTAGGCTTACAAGATTCTGTATTTCATTAATTGTAGAACATCTATGGTCATCTATCAAGCCACATGTTTCTGTGGACTCATCTATATTGGTATGACAACTCGGGAGCTTTGGAACACATCAAAAATATTAGGGCAGCGGAAAAAATCTGTCAAGGTGGGTGCTATTTCTCAACCTAAACCTTTGGCGAGACAGTTTCGGAATTGCTACCCTCATCAATGTCATCTCTTACGTGTCAAAGGGATTGCCCGCCTGTATCCTGGGAATAGGAGGGAAAATCTAGCCAAAAAGCTGGCCCAGATTGAATAAATAAATAAAAAAGTAAATGGATCACCACTCTAAGAAGTATGACCCCCAGAGGTTTAAATGAACAGTGGTGATTTTCGAGTTTTCTTTAAGTATATACTAGGATTTTTGGTATATTCTCATCTTCAGTGTCTTGTCCTTATTATCAATCGAATAATATAATCAATATATATCATAGTGCATTTGATTGGATAAACATATATACATGTATTGTTGGCTTTATTGTACAGTACATATAGAGAGTTTATAGTGTGTTTATTCACTTTTACATATACACATTATATAAGCAATAATATTGTGTATGCACGCATTAACTATATTATATATAGAACTTTTTCTATATTTCATACAATTCTATTTTGGCACGTATAATTATATTTAGACTTTGATGCTGACCCGCACTTTTTCCCTTTTCTAATATGGCTGCAGGGTCGCTGTGCGCCACACTGCGCATGCTCCGGTGTGCTCTCGTACCCGATACTGGGATATTTTCATTGAACTGCGACCTTTGGTCGTGTTTCGGTAATGCACATTCGGTCGCAGACGGGACGGCTATCCGGAAGCGTGGGACAGTAGAGGCGTCCGATAATATGGCGTCCTTGATTTGTAAGTAACCACAGCTGTAATCACCCTATAAAACATCGCCTCTTCCTCCTCCACCTCACTTCCTAATGAATCGGTAGCGAAACGTGCGTTGAAGCATGTGGAAGGGGTGATGATGTGCCTCTGGATAGTACGTGTGATGGGAGCTAGTTAACCCATCCGCAGATGTCCAATCTTCTTCTGTAGGCCCCTGACATGGAAAAGCTTTTCTTACACTGGGATATATAAAATATGACTATCGCACAGTGTCTCCAAGATGAACTTAACTTTTATTCTCACAAGCAGGTTTTATAGAGAATCACACAGGCTATTTTTAACACCCATTGTTCTCACCAGATAATACCCACAGTAGGCTCCCAGACAGCAGTTATGCAACAACCCATTAATCAGCACATTGTCTGTTTGCGACTGCTAAGTGAGCACAGGAAGGTGGGGGCCAGGAGTGCTTCGGTCACATCACAAAATGTCCAATAATATGTGATCCACTTTATAACGTTATGTCCCATTAGCTGCATAGGAGCTACGACAACCCCCATGTGGCAAAATCTTGGGAGTACGGGGTTGCTCTGTCACAATGCTCCCCCTTCTCGGACAGGATCGACCTACCCAGTCTGCTCCCCGACGGATCAGCTGGAGAAGGTCCACGATTTATGAGGTTGGTAGCAGGTCAGTTTGTCGGCTTAGTTCATCGACGTTACCATTTTGCTTGCCAGGTCTATAGTGGATGGTGAAGTCTAACGGTTGTAGCGCCAAACTCCACCGTAGTAGTCTGGCATTGTCCCCGGAGACCCGATTAAGCCATACCAGGGGGTTATGGTCCGTTATGAGGGAAAACTCTCTTCCATACAAATATGGTTGGAGCTTCTTGGCAGCCCATACTACTGCCAGGCATTCCTTTTCGACGGCCGCATAGCTGACTTCTCGAGGCAGTAATTTCCGACTCAGATAAGCTATTGGGTGTTCTTGGTCGTCCGGCCCGACTTGGCTCAGTACTGCCCCCAACCCAAACATAGATGCGTCTGTGTGAACAAGGAAACGTTTAGTTGTATCGGGTGCGGCCAATATCGGGGTATTTGTGAGAGCGTCCTTTAGCTGGCGGAAGGCTTCCTTACACTTGGGGGTCCAGGTTACCTGGCGGGGGAGGTTCTTATGTGTCAGATCAGTGAGGGGCTTGGCAGTGCTGCTGTAATTATGGACAAATTTCCTATAATACCCCGCTGTCCCTAGAAAGGCCATGACTTGGGTTTTAGTACGTGGGGTGGGCCACTTGGCTACCGCCTCAATCTTGGCGGGTTCCGGTCGTTGTTTTCCACCCCCCACCCAATGTCCTAAATATTGAACCTCTGCTTTGCCTACGTGACACTTGTTGGGGTTCAGGGTGATTCCGGCTTTGTGGATCTTATCCAATACTGTCTCTAGGTGATTTTGATGCTCATCCCATGTCGCGCTGTAGATGACGATGTCATCCAGGTAGGCACAAGCATAGTCCTGGAGACCATCCAGAAGCCGGTCAGCCAGCCTCTGGAAGGTCGCGGGGGCATTCTTCATCCCAAATGGCATAACCCGAAATTGGAATAAGCCAAACTGGGTGACAAATGCAGACTTGGGAATAGCATCAGGACTTAGGGGGATCTATCTGCCAATAGCCTTTGCATAGATCGATGGTGGTCAAATACTTTGCCCCAGCCAGCCGGTCTAACAACTCGTCCACACGCGGCATGGGATACGCATCCGTCACAGTTTTCTCATTTAGCTTGCGATAGTCTACACAAAACCGGGTAGTCCCATCTTTCTTAGGCACTAACACTACAGGGGACGCCCAGGGACTATCTGACTCCTCAATGACCCCTAAACGCAACATCTCCTGTTTCTCTTGTCGCATCCCTTCTCGTACAGACTCCGGGATGCGGAAGGGGGGTTGTCTCAGGGGGGTCTGATCTTGTGTCTCAACCTTGTGTTGTGCAAGTCGGGTGAACCCCGGTCTCTCTGAGAACATCCTCTGCCGCTGCCTCAGCAATGTCTCAGCCTGCTCTCTCTCCCGGGCCCCTAGGTTTTCTCCTAAGTGTACCTGGTCCCAGGTTTTCGACTGAGTCTTCTCACCTAAGACATCAGGCAAGGGGAGTCCGGCTAAATCCTCTGCTTCGGGTGCGCAGATGGCAGCTACCTCTTCAGGGCACTCCCGGTAGGGCTTCAGCATATTCACGTGAAACATGCGGATAACTCTGGGGTCGTCACAATCGGCGACATTGTAGATGGTGTCAGCTATTTTCCCCACTACCCGGTAAGGCCCCTGCCATGCGGCCTGTAGTTTGTTCTGCCTAACTGGTTCTAGTACCAGGACCTTCTGTCCTATCTCGAAGGTGTGTTCTCTAGACCTCTGATCGTACCATATGCGCTGGCGCCGTTGGGCCGCCTGCATGTTCACATGCACAGCTTGAGTCAACTCCTGCAGGCGGTACCGGTGTTCCAGCACGAAGGGCACGATAGGGGTTCCTGCTATGGTTTCCTCCCCTTCCCAGAGCTCTTGCACTAAGTCTAGGGGCCCCCTCACCCACCTCCCATATAACCGTTCAAATGGGGAGAACCCCATAGATTTTTGGGGCACCTCCCGTTAGGCGAACAGGAGGTGCGGCAAGAATTTCTCCCAGTCCCTGTAGGTCCGGGTGAACGTCCCAATGAGTTGTTTTAACGTTCCGTTAAAGCGCTCACACAACCCGTTGGTTTGCGGGTGGTATGGGGCATTCTAATGGACTTTACACCACACAGTCTCCACAGTTGGCTGGTCACCTCTGCCGTAAATTGGGTGCCCTGATCCGAGATAATCTCCCGGGGAAATCCAACCCGTGAGAAAACCTGGAGCAGGGCAGCCACCACCGTCTCTGCCAGTATGTTAGGTAAGGCAACCGCCTCTGGATGCCGCGTGGGGTAATCTATCACTGTCAATATATACATTTTCCCTGACGGACTGGGTTTGGCTAACGGCCTTATCAGATCGACCGCTACTCGGCTAAATGGCTCCTCCACAACGAGAAGGGGGTGTAGTTTGGCCTTGCAGCAATCTCCCCTCTTGCCAATGCGCTGGCAACTGTCACAGGTCTGGCAGTACTGACGAACATCATGGGATACCCCTGGCCAAAAGAAGTTTTGTGTCAGACGATGCCTGGTGCGGCTGACTCCGAGGTGCCCCGCCAAGGGTATGTCATGAGAGATTCGCAGCAACTCCTGCCTATACTTTTTGGGAACTACCAGCTGTCGTTTTACAGTGGGGCTCGTCCCTGTGTGAGTTTGCTCTGTAACGCTGTAGAGGAGTCCCTGATGCCATATAAACTGTTCACCTTCCAGTACCCCTCTCCTCTCTTATGCCTTCCCGCGATACCCCTGCAATGAGGGATCCTCTAGTACCTCCCTCCTAAATTCTGTTGGGGTGTCCCATGAAATGTGTCTGGCTATGGGAATACGTGAAGGGCTGTAGTGTCTTACCTGGGCCTCCTCCGAGTGTGATTCCGCCTCCGCAGCTCGAGCTTGTCTCCAGGTAGTCACAGGATATGTCTGAGCCAGGGGGGCGACCGAGAAGGAAGACAACATGGGCCCCAAGTCATTTCCCAGCAGGACGTCTGCAGGCAAATCCTTCATCATGCTGACCTCGACAAGGCCATCCCCGACCCCCCAGTTCAGGTGAATCTTGGCCGTGGGAAGTCGATGTATGGCTCCCCCTGCTACACGGACCGCCACTGTCCGACCCGTCGTTTGGTCTTGGGCGAGCTGCGGCTTCACAAGGGTCAGAGTAGCTCCGGAATCTCTTAATCCTTGCAGCCGTTTACCATTAATCCACACCGACTGTCGATGTTGTTGTCGATTATCCGCCTGGGCTGCCTGCACAGGGTCCACTTCATGCAGCACTCCCTCTATCTCTTCCATCCCATAATTAGCCATAGCCACCGATGCCGGGTCAGCTTCGCCTTGGTAGCAGTGTACAGCGGCCCGGTTGAAGGTAGTCGTTTCTGGTTTTGGCCTCTGGGTGCGCTGGGTCCGGTTGGGACAGTGTCTCTGCAGGTGACCCAGCTGATGGCAGGTGTGGCCTCGCACCCCAGGAGGACTCTGGTAGGCCGGGGTATTGGTGGGTCCCCCGCCAAGCTTCTGTGGTTTAGGGGCCTCCAGACCCATGGGAGGGCCCCTTGAGACAGTTTTGGACCCTGACAATTGGGCCCTCCTGGCATCATAATGTTCATCGGTCAGCCATGCGGCCTCCTCAAGAGTCGTCGGTCCCGAAGCCATTCTTGCGTCTCGGGAGTTAACCCAGTAAAGAATCGTTCTAACGCGATGAGCTATAGGATGTCCTGCTTCGTGTCTGCTTTGCTACCTTGTACCCACTGTAGCAGTGACCGCCATAGTTTACAGGCCCATTCAGCGTGGGTATCCGTTTCCCGTTTTGTGGTTTTGCGGAACTTTTGACGGTATGCCTCTGGTGTTAGTGCATACCGGGCCAAGATCACTTCTTTGACTCGCTTATAGTCCATACAGTCCTTATCCGATACAGTGCGATAGGCATCCGCTGCCCGGCCTGTCAGCTTGCTGGCCAGAATCTGGACCCAATCCTCCGGCTCCACTTTATGAAGGGTACACTGCCGCTCAATGCCCTGCAGAAAGCCATCAATGTCTTCCTCTGCCTCCCCCAATGTCGGAAGGCATTGTATTGGATCTTTTTGTGGCTTACCCCTGCTGGTACCGGGGAGGAAGCCAGGGCTCCCCCTGCTCGCTGTATCTCCTCTCTCCATTCTGCCATCTCCATCTTGGCTAGCTTTATCTTGGTCCGCTCTGCCATCTCCATCCTGGCTAGCTCCATCCGCTCTGCCCTCTCCATCTCCATCTTTTTATCCAGATCAGTACGCACATCAGCCATCACCTCATCTATGATCTGTACTGCCGGGTTGGGAGCATAAAGTGCCAGTCTGCTCTTTACCTCCCTCTGGAATTCAGTCTCTTCCACGTTCCCACTGGAGGTTGTTGCGTTGTCGAGCTCCATAATGGCTGCTATCAAATCCGCTTTTGTTTTGTTGCTGGCGGTTAACCCTCAAGCTTCCACAAGGTCCTTCAACGTATTCCTCTTTAGCTTCTGGTAGATGTCTTCCATTCAGTCCTTGGTTCCTGAAGAAGATGGACCACATCCCACCGCTGCCACCAGTGTGACGGGAGCTAGTTACCCCATCCACAGATGTCCAATCTTCTTCTGTAGGCCACTGACATGGAAAGGCTTTTCTTACACTGGGATATATAAAATATGACTATCGCACAGTGTCTCCAAGATGAACTTAACTTTTATTCTCACAAGCAGGTTTTATAGAGAATCACAAAGGCTATTTTTAGCACCAATTGTTCTCACCAGATAATACCCACAGTAGGCTCCCAGACAGCAGTTATGCAACAACCCATTAATCAGCACATTGTCTGTTTGCCACTGCTAAGTGAGCACAGGAAGGTGGGGGCCAGGAGTGCTTCGGTCACATCACAAAATGTCCAACAATATGTGATCCACAATATTCACCCCACTTTATAACATTATGTCCCATTAGCTGCATAGGCGCCACGACAACCCCCATGTGGCAAAATCTTGGAGTACGGGGTTGATCCATCACAGTACGTAATAATATGTACAAGTTAAACTTTTTATGAACTTATTTCTGTATTCATTTTTGCATTATGACTAGTGTTGAGCGAGCACTAAAATGCTCGGGTGCTCGAAGCTCGGGCCGAGCTCACTGTGATACTCGGGTGCTTGACCCGAGCAACGAGCCCAATGTTAGTCTATGGGAGACCCGAACATTTTTGCGGCGGCACCCCCGGCAGTCTGTAGAAAGCCTAAAAAGTGCCCAAAACAATAGTGACAGTGCTCAAATGACATGGGGACAGCATGGGGATCGCCCCACGAAGCATTTCTGACCCCCAGGTCACTGCTGTCAACAACGTGGTCAGAGGTATTAAGCCACTTTTACAGGCTCACAATAAAACGTTCAAAAACGAAACTGAAAGTGCTTTCCTGTGAAATATGTTAACCCCTTAACGACCTTGGGTCTCTCTGTTTTTGTGTTTTCCTTTTTTGCTCCCCTTCTTCCCAGAGCCAGAACTTTTTTAATTTTCGTTCAATATGGCCATGTGAGGGCTTATTTTTTGCGGGACGAGTTGCAATTTTAAACACCATCACTGGTTTTACCATATCGTGTGCTGGAAAATGGGAAAAAAATTCCAAGTGCAGTGAAACTGCAAAAAAAATGCAATTCCACAGTTGTTTTTTGGGTCCTTTTTTTACCACGTTCACAGATTGCTAAAACTGACCTGCCATCATTATTTTCCAGGTTGTTACGAGTTCATAGACACCAAACATGTATAGGTTCTTTTTTATTTAAGTGGTGAAAAAAAAACCCAAAGCTTGCTAAAAAAACACAAAAAAAAATGATGCCATTTTCCGAGACCCTTAGCTTCTCCATTTTTCGGTATCTGGGGCTGGCTGAGGGCTTTTGTTTTGCGTTCCGGGCTGACGTTTTTATTGATACCATTTTGGGGTAGATCCGATGTTTTGATCGCCCGTTATTGCATTTTATTGCAAAGTTGTAGCGACCAAAAAAACTTAATTCTGGCGTTTAAAATCTTTTTCTCGTTACGCCGTTTACTGATTGTATTAATTCTTCTTTTATATTGATAGAGCGGGCGATTCTGAACGCGGCGATACCAAATATGTGTATGTGTTTTTTTTTTTTTATATATATATATTTTATTTTGAATGGGACGAAAGGGGGGTGACTTAACCTTTTTTATTTTTTTAATATTTTTAAAAACTTTTTTTTTACACTTTCTGCTTGCTTCTATAGTCTCCAGAGGAGACTAGAAGCAGCAGTTGTCTGATTGCTTCTACTGCATACAAGCGATGAGCAGATCGCTTGTATGCAGGAGAAATGCTCACTTGCTATGAGCGCTGACCACTAGGTGGCGCTCATAGCAATTGAGACATGACAACCACAGGCGTCTGCTGCAGACCCTGAGTTGTCATGCCCACCCATTGGTGACCCGCGATCACGTGACGGGGTCACTGTGGGCGGGGCTTAGGACTCCCGGAAGCGCGAGTTAAATGCCACTGTCAGAGATTTAACATGTTAACAGCCGCGGGTGGATTGCGATTCCAATAATCAGCTGACATGTGCACGCTTCAGTGCGGGCTCACCGCCGGAGCCCCCGCTGAACCGGCCTTCCCGACCTGGTGCGTACTATTACTGTACTGACCAGGTCGGAAAGGGGTTAAGGAACATCCTTTCCAGGGTAAAGACTTTTGTATAAGGTAAAATAAATAACCAAAAACAAAAATACTCCTCCACACCTTGGGCTATGTTCACAAGTAGCATTTTTTATGCGTTTTTGCACGTTTGTATTGCTTTCAACCGTGACAAATGCATTCACCGGGAAATGTCATTTTAACATTTTACAACCTTATCTGGTGATGTGCTGTGTGACACATGCATACAGTGCTAAAAAGACATGGGAACAGCATGGGGAAGACCCCTGGAAGGATCTCTGACACCCAGGTCACTGCCTAAAAGTGTGCCCATCAGAAGTGATCCTTGCCGCATCAGAAGATGCAGACTTGCAACTATCCCCGTGCAAGTCCTTGTCCCAGGGCAGTGTTCAATTGTACCTCCCCCATAACTTGCAATACAAGCGCAAGTATGCAGCCTGCCACCCACCCACCCCCAGGCTGCAATACCATACTGCTAGCTAGCTTGCACTTGAAATTGGGCCTTTTAGGCATGTGGAGGTGGAATCTGGCCACCACGTCATGGCTGCGTCGGTAGCCTGGTATCCATACTCAGTCCCCAGCCGCCCGGCGGCCGGGTGTCCACGCTTGGTCCCCAGCCGCCAGGGGGCGGCCGGGTGTCCATACTCGGTCCCCAGCCGCCCCGCGGCCGGGTGCCCACACACAGTCCCCAGCCGCGTGGGGGTGGCCGGGTGTCCATAAACGGTCCCCAGCCGCCCCTATTTGTTCCGGTGCGCCTTATACACAAGCGCGCATGCCAAAACATTACCTGTGCCCTCCCCAGTGCATTTAGTGGGAAGGACAGCCTAACCACAAACATGTGGACAAGTGAATGTGGCCAGGAATGGTCCATCTCACTGACGCCTTCACACTGGGTTAATATTGTGGAAGCCGGGACACAGTTGGACACTGGGATGCAACACGTCCTCCAGACATAGAGGATTGCGGGTCCTGGGTCAATCAGGCTTCAACACAAAGTTCAGAAGGTAGACAGCAGCAGTGGTCGGCCTCCTACACAACGAGTAAATTATTCATGATCATGAGGCCATCCACCTCCTTAGCTTTCTGTTCCTTGGAATGCAAGCGCATGTATGTAGTAGCAGCTAGGCCTGAGGTGGTCAGCGTTTTGGCGCATATTCTACCTCCTTCGAGGATTGCTGGATGTTTTCCTGCTACTATCCCAGTTCTATGACTCCCGTTAAAACAAAGCTTCAGGTGATGAATGATGGATGAGGTGGTGGCAAAGGAGAAAGAGCAGGAGGAACAGGGACCATTCACATCAATATCAGGCCAGACAACCACACATGTCTTGTAGGATATGTTTCTGTACCAAAAGGAGCGGTTCAGCTACACAGTTATAAGGCATACAGTGAATGCAATGCCTACCAAAAATTTCGAGGCACTCCAATACCCCTTGGAAGTGACATGGAGGTCAGAGGGCCTTAACTAAACCGTTTTTTCCATTTATAGCAACTGGGTCTCCTGTACACTGTTGGCCTAAGCAGGGAATGGAAGGCTTTCCAAAAATTATTAGGCACTGCAATGCCCCTTGAAACATACGTGGATTACAGCGTATTAAAAACCTTCTACCCATTATTGGGGAGTGGGTCTCCCTTAGTGTTCGCCTATGCATTGAAAAGCAAAAGCTGACAAAAATTAGGAGGAAATGCAATGCCCGTTGCAAGAGTCGTGGAGGTTAGAGGTAATTAAAAACAACATGTCAATGCCCCTTGAAAGAGCTGTGGAGTTCAGAGTGGTTTAACAAGACGGTTTTAATGCCCCTTAGAAGAGACGTGGAGTTCAGAGTGGTTTAACAAGACAGTTTTAATGCCCCTTGGAAGAGATGCGGAGGTCACAGTAGCTTAACAAGATGGTTTTAATGCCCCTTGGAAGAGACGTGGAGTTCAGAGTGGTTTAACAAGACAGTTTTAATGCCCCTTGGAAGAGTGGTGGAGGTTACAGTGAAATAAAAAGACAATATCAATGCCCCGTGGAAGATACGAGGAGGTCACAGTAGCTTAACAAGATGGTTTTAATGCCCCTTGGAAGAGACGTGGAGTTCAGAGTGGTTTAACAAGACAGTTTTAATGCCCCTTGGAAGAGTGGTGGAGGTTACAGTGGAATAAAAAGACAATATCAATGCCCTGTGGAAGAGACGTGGAGGTCACAGTAGCTTAACAAGACGCTTTTAATGCCCCTTGGAAGAGTGGTGGAGGTCGCAGTGGAATAAAAAGACAATATTAACGATTAATAATTAGGACAGAGCAACTTGCAATGCCCCTTACAAGAGCCATGCAGTACAGCATATTACAAACATAAGTCCCATTATTGGGGAGTGGGTGTCCCATGGTATTTGCTTATGCTTTCCAAGCAAAAGCTGACAAAAATTAGGACGGAGCAACTTGCAATGCCCCTTGCAAGAGCCATGCAGTACAGCATATTACAAACATAAGTCCCATTATTGGGGAGTGGGTGTCCCATAGTATTTGCTTATGCTTTCCCAGCAAAAGCTGCCAAAAATTAGTACGGAGCAACTTGCAATGCCCCTTACAAGAGCCATGCAGTACAGCATATTACAAACATAAGACCCATTATTGGGGAGTGGGTGTCCCATAGTATTTGCTTATGCTTTCCCAGCAAAAGCTGCCAAAAATTAGGACGGAGCAACTTGCAATGCCCCTTACAAGAGCCATGCAGTACAGTATATTACAAACATATGTCCCATTATTGGGGAGTGGGTGTCCCATGGTATTTGCTTATGCTTTCCAAGCAAAAGCGGCCAAAAATTAGGACGGAGCAACTTGCAATGACCCTTACAAGAGCTATGCAGTACAGCATATTACAAACATAAGTCCATTTATTGGGGAGTAGGTGTCCCATGGTATTTTCTTATGCTTTCCAAGCAAAAGCTGACAAAAATTAGGACGGAGCAACTTGCAATGCCCCTTACAAGAGCCATGCAGTACAGCATATTACAAACATAAGTCCCATTACTGGGGAGTGGGAGTCCCATGGTATTTGCTTATGCTTTCCAAGCAAAAGCTGCCAAAAATTAGGACGGAGCAACTTGCAATGCCCCTTACAAGAGCCATGCAGTACAGCATATTACAAACATAAGTCCCATTATTGGGGAGTGGGTGTCCCATGGTATTTGCTTATGCTTTCCAAGCAAAAGCTGCCAAAAATTAGGACGGAGCAACTTGCAATGCCCCTTACAAGAGCCATGCAGTACAGCATATTACAAACATAAGTCCCATTATTGGGGAGTGGGTGTCCCATGGTATTTGCTTATGCTTTCCAAGCAAAAGCTGCCAAAAATTAGGACGGAGGAACTTGCAATGCCCCTTACAAGAGCCATGCAGTACAGCATATTACAAACATAAGTCCCATTATTGGGGAGTTGGTGTCCCATGGTATTTGCTTATGCTTTCCAAGCAAAAGCTGCCAAAAATTAGGGCGGAGCAACTTGCAATGCCCCTTACAAGAGCCATGCAGTACAGCATATTAAAAACATTATTCCCATTATTGGGGAGTGGGTGTCCCATGTTATTTGCTTATGCTTTCCAAGCAAAAGCTGCCAAAAATTAGGACGGAGCAACTTGCAATGCCCCTTACAAGAGCCATGCAGTACAGCATATTACAAACATAAGTCCCATTATTGGGGAGTGGGTGTCCCATGGTATTTGCTTATGCTTTCCAAGCAAAAGCTGCCAAAAATTAGGACGGAGCAACTTGCAATGCCCCTTACAAGAGCCATGCAGTACAGCATATTAAAAACATTATTCCCATTATTGGGGAGTGGGTGTCCCATGGTATTTGCTTATGCTTTCCAAGCAAAAGCTGACAAAAATTAGGACGGAGCAACTTGCAATGCCCCTTACAAGAGCCATGCAGTACAGCATATTACAAACATAAGTCACATTATTGGGGAGTGGGTGTCCCATAGTATTTGCTTATGCTTTCCCAGCAAAAGCTGCCAAAAATTAGGACGGAGCAACTTGCAATGCCCCTTACAAGAGCCATGCAGTACAGCATATTAAAAACATTATTCCCATTATTGGGGAGTGGGTGTCCCATGGTATTTGCTTATGCTTTCCAAGCAAAAGCTGCCAAAAATTAGGACGGAGCAACTTGCAATGCCCCTTACAAGAGCCATGCAGTACAGCATATTACAAACATAAGTCCCATTATTGGGGAGTGGGTGTCCCATAGTATTTGCTTATGCCTTGCAAGCAAAAGCTGCCAAAAATAAGGACGGAGGAACTTGCAATGCTGGAACCCTGGTGGTATAGTGGTGGTGGAGGCTGAGGATAAGGAGAAGAAGATAAAACAGCTGAAATGAGGAAGCATATACCCATGTGTGGGTGTGAAGCGGTGCATATGAATACACCTCCCGAAATAACACAGTGGATTTAACTTTATGTTACTCTGCTGTCATTTGGTGGTGATGAGATGTCTGGCCCAATCCAGCCCTTGTTCATTTTGATAAGGGTCAGCTTGTCAGCATTGTCAGTTGACAGGCGAGTGCGCTTATCAGTTATAATTCCCCCAGCGGCTCTAAAAACACGCTCCGATAACACGCTAGCGGCAGGGCAGGCCAGGACCTCCAAGGCGTACAGAGCGAGTTCATTCCAAGTGTCCAGCTTGGATACCCAATAATTAAAAGGCACAGCGGAATCACGGAGGACGCTGGTACGATCGTCAAGGTACTCCCTCACCATCTTTTGAAACTTTCCACTCCTTGTGAGAGTACCCCGCGCCTCAGGGCCTGTAAGCTGGGCGGGTGTCAGAAAACTGTCCCAGAACGTTGACAGTGTTCCCCTGCCTCTGCTGGATTGGAGTTGCATCTCTCTCGCCTGTACGCCTTGGTTGGGCAACGAACTGTGACCTCTGCCACTAGCGTGTTCAGATGGGAATTTTTTTAAGAGTTCTGCAGTAAGGGCCTTCTGGTACTGCCCCATTTTTGTAGACCTCTCCACCTCAGGAAATAGAGAGTAAAAGTTCTCCTTGTAGCGGGGGTCTACAAGTGTCACCAACCAGTAATGACTGTCACCCAACATTTTGACAACGCGAGGGTCACGGTTAAGGCAGCGTAACATAAAGTCAGCCATGCGGGCCAGACTGGTAACGGGCAAGATTTCCGTGTCCTCACCAAGATGACGACTGACCATGCTCTCCTCCACCTCCTCTTCCTCCTCCCCTCTGTCCTCAGGCCACCCACGCTGAACCGACGGTATGACCCTTGTACAGGTACTACCGTCTACAACACATGATAGCAGCTCCTGTTCTTCCTCCTCCTCCTCCTCCTCCTCTCCCTCATTGTCCCCCAATGCATGCTGGGATGAGATGAGGCTGGGCTGTGTGTAATCGCCCGCTACTGCTTCTTGATCCATCTCATCATACTCTGGCTGCAATGCCTCCTCTTTAATTCTCTGCAGAGAGCGTTGCAAAAGACAGACAAGTGGGATGCTGACACTAATGATGGCATCATCGCCACTCACCATCTTGGTGGCCTCCTCAAAGTTTGTCAGGATGGTACATATGTCAGACATCCAGGTCCACTCCTGAGGTCTTATGTGTGGAGTCTGACCTGAATATCGACGGCCTTGTTGCAGCTGGTACTCCTCAACTGCTCTCTTCTGCTCACAAATCCTTTGCAACATGTGGAGGGTAGAGTTCCAACGTGTGGGGACATCACACACCAGTCGGTGTGCCGGAAGCTGCAAACGCTGCTGCAACACAGCAAGGGCGGCGGAAGCTGTAGCCGACTTGTGAAAATTAGCTGACAGGCGGCGTACTTTCACGAGCAGATCTGGCAACTCGGGGTACGATTTAAGAAACCGCTGAAACACGAGGTTAAGCACATGAGCCAGGCATGGTACGTGTGTGATCTCACCTTGCTTCAGAGCCGCCACCAGGTTACGGCCATTGTCACACACGACCATGCCGGGATGTAGCTTCAGCGGTCTCAGCCACAGATCTGCCTGCTCTTTCACAGCTGTCCACAACTCACAAGCAGTGTGAGGTTTATCACCTAAGCTTATGAGTTTCAGCACAGCCTGTTGCCGCTTGGCGGAGGCAGTACTGCAATGCTTCCAGCTTGTAACTGATGTGGTGATATCTGAGATGGAGGCTGAACATGAGGAGGAGGAGGATGCGCAGGAGCTGTACACTGTGGGGGCAACTCTGACTGACATAGGGCCCGCAATCCTCGGTGTGGGGAGGATGTGTTCCGTCCCAAGGTCCGACTGGGTCCCGGCTTCCACTATGTTTACCCAGTGTGCCGTCAGAGAGATGTACCGTCCCTGGCCACAAGCACTTGTCCATGTGTCCGTTGTCAGGTGGACTCTCCCAGTAACTGCGTTGTTGAGGGCACGGCAGATGCTTTGGGACACGTGCTTGTGTAGTGCGGGGATGGCACACCGGGCAAAATAGTGTCGGCTGGGGACCGAGTACCGAGGGACGGCCACCGCCATAAGATTGCGGAAGGATTCCGTCTCCACTAGCCTAAAAGGCAGCATTTCCAATGCAAGCAATCGTGACATGTGCGAATTTAGGACTGTGGCCTGTGGAGCGTTAGCTGCGTATTTCCGCTTTCGTTCAAAGGTCTGGGATATGGACAACTGAACGCTGCGGTGGGACGTGGACGTGGACGTTGATGCTGTTTCTTGAGAAACTGTCATAACAAGTGAAGACTGAGAGGAGGGGGCATCTTTACATGCTATATGGACAGGGGATTGCCTTGCACACACAACAGGGGGTTCTATTGCACGCACAACAGTGGAAGAAGCAGTGGTGACACCCGCTGACACTGGTCGTGGACCCTGGGTTTCGCCCCACAAAGTCGGGTGCTTTGCTGCCATGTGCCTGATCATGCTGGTGGTGGTCAGGCTGGTAGTTTTGTCACCCCTGCTGATGCTGCCATGGCAGGTGGAACATATGGCCTTTTTGGGGTTATCAGCAGAGTCTTTAAAAAAATTCCAGACTCTGGAAGACCTACCGCTTGTACTGGCAACGTCCCTCGTGTTGGTGTTACGGGGAACGGTTGCCTGCCTTCTGTCTGCGGCCACCACACTGCTTCTTCCTGCCTGTTGGGGTACTCTGCCTCCCTCCCCCTGTGTGCTGCTGGCCTCACTCTGCATGTCCTCCTTCCACGTTGGGTCAGTTACTAGATCATCCACCACCTCCTCCTCTTCCACTTGCGCACCACGATCCTCCTCCTCACTTCCTGGCAATTGTGTCTCGTCATCGTCCACCTCTTGTGACAGATTGCCAACGTCGACTTCCTGTGGCCGTGGCTGTTCAAATATTTGGGCATCGCAACATGGGATCTCCTCTTCCACCACTTCAAGCGTATCAGGCGAGGGGCCCAAATATGGAAATGGACCAGTGAACAGCTCTTCAGAGTGTCCAAGTGTGGGATCACTTGCTGTCTGACGACACTCGGCATGGTGGGAGGAAGGAGCATCAGGGTGAGGAGGAGTATGCGGTGGAGACTCACGGCTACTAAGAGTTGACCGTGTGGAAGACAGACCGGAGGTGGTGGTGCCCAGGTAACTGGAAGTATTATCTGCTATCCAATTAATAACCTGTTCACACTGATCAGTTCTCAATACTGGTGTTGTTCTGTGCTTCCCTAGTAATTCAGTCAAGAAGTGGGAGCGAGAAGATGTGGCTGTTGGTTGTGGCACATTTTCACCTTGGCCACGGCCCCGTCCTCTGCACGAACCATGATCAGTACGTCCACTTCCACGTCCCTTGCCACGCGCCTTGCCCATTGTAAATGAAGTAAAATAGCTTACACTTGCACTATCAATGGAAAAAGGGTAATAAAGAGTAGATTAGAACCTTGGAAGAGGAAAACCACAGTTATTGTTTACTGGGGTATACCACACTTTTTTAAATAGAGATATTTGCGGCTGAACAGTGAGCGACACACTCAAACTGCTTTTTTTTTTAGATACCAAAGGCCCAAAACTGGATAGTACAGCGATTTGACCCGTGGAACTGCGAAACTACACTGGGATGTCGGGCCTACACAAGACTATTTTCAACAGATATATTTTTGTGTCAAAACAGTCAGGAACACTATTGTTTTTCTTTACGGAAAAAACTACCAAAAGCTGAATAATAGAGATTTTTTACCGTGGGATGGCAAAACCACAGTTATTGTTTACTGGGGTATACCACACATTTTTAAATAGAGATATTTGCGGCTGAACAGTGAGCGACACACTCAAACTGCTTTTTTTTTTAGATACCAAAGGCCCAAAACTGGATAGTACAGCGATTTGACCCGTGGAACTGCGAAACCACACTGGGATGTCGGGCCTACACAAGACTATTTTCAACAGATATATTTTTGTGTCACAACAGTCAGGAGACACTACTGTTTTTCTTTACCGAAAAAACTACCAAAAGCTGAATAATAGAGATTTTTTACCGTGGGATGGCAAAACCACAGTTATTGTTTACTGGGGTATACCACACTTTTTTAAATAGAGATATTTGCGGCTGAACAGTGAGCGACACACTCAAACTGCTTTTTTTTTACATACCAAAGGCCCAAAACTGGATAGTACAGCGAATTGACCCGTGGAACTGCGAAACCACACTGGGATGTCGGGCCTACACAAGACTATTTTCAACAGATATATTTTTGTGTCACAACAGTCAGGAGACACTACTGTTTTTCTTTACGGAAAAAACTACCAAAAGCTGAATAATAGAGATTTTTTACCGTGGGATGGCAAAACCACAGTTATTGTTTACTGGGGTATACCACACTTTTTTAAATAGAGATATTTGCGGCTGAACAGTGAGCGACACACTCAAACTGCTTTTTTTTTACATACCAAAGGCCCAAAACTGGATAGTACAGCGATTTGACCCGTGGAACTGCGAAACCACACTGGGATGTCGGGCCTACACAAGACTATTTTCAACAGATATATTTTTGTGTCACAACAGTCAGGAGACACTACTGTTTTTCTTTACGGAAAAAACTACCAAAAGCTGAATAATAGAGATTTTTTACCGTGGGATGGCAAAACCACAGTTATTGTTTACTGGGGTATACCACACTTTTTTAAATAGAGATATTTGCGGCTGAACAGTGAGCGACACACTCAAACTGCTTTTTTTTTAGATACCAAAGGCCCAAAACTGGATAGTACAGCGATTTGACCCGTGGAACTGCGAAACCACACTGGGATGTCGGGCCTACACAAGACTATTTTCAACAGATATATTTTTGTGTCACAACAGTCAGGAGACACTACTGTTTTTCTATACGGAAAAAACTACCAAAAGCTGAATAATAGAGATTTTTTACCGTGGGATGGCAAAACCACAGTTATTGTTTACTGGGGTATACCACACTTTTTTAAATAGAGATATTTGCGGCTGAACAGTGAGCGACACACTCAAACTGCTTTTTTTTTTAGATACCAAAGGCCCAAAACTGGATAGTAAAGCGATTTGACCCGTGGAACTGCGAAACCACACTGGGATGTCGGGCCTACACAAGACTATTTTCAACAGATATATTTTTGTGTCACAACAGTCAGGAGACACTACTGTTTTTCTTTACGGAAAAAACTACCAAAAGCTGAATAATAGAGATTTTTTACCGTGGGATGGCAAAACCATAGTTATTGTTTACTGGGTTATACCACACATTTTTAAATAGAGATATTTGTGGCTGAACAGTGAGCGACACACTCAAACTGCTTTTTTTTTTAGATACCAAAGGCCCAAAACTGGATAGTAAAGCGATTTGACCCGTGGAACTGCGAAACCACACTGGGATGTCGGGCCTACACAAGACTATTTTCAACAGATATATTTTTGTGTCACAACAGTCAGGAGACACTACTGTTTTTCTTTACGGAAAAAACTACCAAAAGCTGAATAATAGAGATTTTTTACCGTGGGATGGCAAAACCACAGTTATTGCTTACTGGGGTATACCACACTTTTTTAAATAGAGATATTTGCAGCTGAACAGTGAGCGACACACTCAAACTGCTTTTTTTTTAGATACCAAAGGCCCAAAACTGGATAGTAAAGCGATTTGACCCGTGGAACTGCGAAACCACACTGGGATGTCGGGCCTACACAAGACTATTTTCAACAGATATATTTTTGTGTCACAACAGTCAGGAGACACTACTGTTTTTCTTTACCGAAAAAACTACCAAAAGCTGAATAATAGAGATTTTTTACCGTGGGATGGCAAAACCACAGTTATTGTTTACTGGGGTATACCACACTTTTTTAAATAGAGATATTTGCGGCTGAACAGTGAGCGACACACTCAAACTGCTTTTTTTTTAGATACCAAAGGCCCAAAACTGGATAGTACAACGATTTGACCCGTGGAACTGCAAAACCACACTGGGATGTCGGGCCTACACAAGACTATTTTCAACAGATATATTTTTGTGTCACAACAGTCAGGAGACACTACTGTTTTTCTTTACGGAAAAAACTACCAAAACCTGAATAATAGAGATTTTTTACCGTGGGATGGCAAAACCACAGTTATTGTTTACTGGGGTATACCACACTTTTTTAAATAGAGATATTTGCGGCTGAACAGTGAGCGACACACTCAAACTGCTTTTTTTTTACATACCAAAGGCCCAAAACTGGATAGTACAGCGATTTGACCCGTGGAACTGCGAAACCACACTGGGATGTCGGGCCTACACAAGACTATTTTCAACAGATATATTTTTGTGTCACAACAGTCAGGAGACACTACTGTTTTTCTTTACGGAAAAAACTACCAAAAGCTGAATAATAGAGATTTTTTACCGTGGGATGGCAAAACCACAGTTATTGTTTACTGGGGTATACCACACTTTTTTAAATAGAGATATTTGCGGCTGAACAGAGAGCGACACACTCAAACTGCTTTTTTTTTTTTACATACCAAAGGCCCAAAACTGGATAGTACAGCGATTTGACCCGTGGCACTGCGAAACCACACTGGGATGTCGGGCCTACACAATACTATTTTCAACAGATATATTTTTGTGTCACAACAGTCAGGAGACACTACTGTTTTTCTTTACGGAAAAAACTACCAAAAGCTGAATAATAGAGATTTTTTACCGTGGGATGGCAAAACCACAGATATTGTTTACTGGGGTATACCACACTTTTTTAAATAGAGATATTTGCGGCTGAACAGTGAGCGACACACTCAAACTGCTTTTTTTTTAGATACCAAAGGCCCAAAACAGGATAGTACAGCGATTTGACCCGTGGAACTGCGAAACCACACTGGGATGTCGGGCCTACACAAGACTATTTTCAACAGATATATTTTTGTGTCACAACAGTCAGGAGACACTACTGTTTTTCTTTACGGAAAAAATTACTAAAAGCTGAATAATAGAGATTTTTTACCGTGGGATGGCAAAACCACAGATATTGTTTACTGTGGTATACCACACTTTTTTAAATAGAGATATTTGCGGCTGAACAGTGAGCGACACACTCAAACTGCTTTTTTTTTTAGATACCAAAGGCCCAAAACTGGATAGTACAGCGATTTGACCCGTGGAACTGCGAAACCACACTGGGATGTCGGGCCTACACAAGACTATTTTCAACAGATATATTTTTGTGTCACAACAGTCAGGAGACACTACTGTTTTTCTTTACGGAAAAAACTACCAAAAGCTGAATAATAGAGATTTTTTACCGTGGGATGGCAAAACCACAGTTATTGTTTACTGGGGTATACCACACTTTTTTAAATAGAGATATTTGCGGCTGAACAGAGAGCGACACACTCAAACTGCTTTTTTTTTTACATACCAAAGGCCCAAAACTGGATAGTACAGCGATTTGACCCGTGGCACTGCGAAACCACACTGGGATGTCGGGCCTACACAATACTATTTTCAACAGATATATTTTTGTGTCACAACAGTCAGGAGACACTACTGTTTTTCTTTACGGAAAAAACTACCAAAAGCTGAATAATAGAGATTTTTTACCGTGGGATGGCAAAACCATAGTTATTGTTTACTGGGTTATACCACACATTTTTAAATAGAGATATTTGTGGCTGAACAGTGAGCGACACACTCAAACTGCTTTTTTTTTTAGATACCAAAGGCCCAAAACTGGATAGTAAAGCGATTTGACCCGTGGAACTGCGAAACCACACTGGGATGTCGGGCCTACACAAGACTATTTTCAACAGATATATTTTTGTGTCACAACAGTCAGGAGACACTACTGTTTTTCTTTACGGAAAAAACTACCAAAAGCTGAATAATAGAGATTTTTTACCGTGGGATGGCAAAACCACAGTTATTGCTTACTGGGGTATACCACACTTTTTTAAATAGAGATATTTGCAGCTGAACAGTGAGCGACACACTCAAACTGCTTTTTTTTTAGATACCAAAGGCCCAAAACTGGATAGTAAAGCGATTTGACCCGTGGAACTGCGAAACCACACTGGGATGTCGGGCCTACACAAGACTATTTTCAACAGATATATTTTTGTGTCACAACAGTCAGGAGACACTACTGTTTTTCTTTACCGAAAAAACTACCAAAAGCTGAATAATAGAGATTTTTTACCGTGGGATGGCAAAACCACAGTTATTGTTTACTGGGGTATACCACACTTTTTTAAATAGAGATATTTGCGGCTGAACAGTGAGCGACACACTCAAACTGCTTTTTTTTTAGATACCAAAGGCCCAAAACTGGATAGTACAACGATTTGACCCGTGGAACTGCAAAACCACACTGGGATGTCGGGCCTACACAAGACTATTTTCAACAGATATATTTTTGTGTCACAACAGTCAGGAGACACTACTGTTTTTCTTTACGTAAAAAAACTACCAAAAGCTGAATAATAGAGATTTTTTACCGTGGGATGGCAAAACCACAGTTATTGTTTAGTGGGGTATACCACACTATTTTAAATAGAGATATTTGCGGCTGAACAGAGAGCGACACACTCAAACTGCTTTTTTTTTAGATACCAAAGGCCCAAAACAGGATAGTACAGCGATTTGACCCGTGGAACTGCGAAACCACACTGGGATGTCGGGCCTACACAATACTATTTTCAACAGATATATTTTTGTGTCACAACAGTCAGGAGACACTACTGTTTTTCTTTACGGAAAAAACTACCAAAAGCTGAATAATAGAGATTTTTTACCGTGGGATGGCAAAACCACAGTTATTGTTTACTGGGGTATACCACACATTTTTAAATAGAGATATTTGTGGCTGAACAGTGAGCAACACACTCAAACTGCTTTTTTTTTTAGATACCAAAGGCCCAAAACTGGATAGTAAAGCGATTTGACCCGTGGAACTGCGAAACCACACTGGGATGTCGGGCCTATGTGACACCCCAGGGGTCTGGTTGCCACAGTGATAGAGATATTACGTCTGAGAGCAGGTGGGAGGTCTCTTGGTCAGGAATCCTATGCATGCCACACTTCCTACACAGTCCTGGGAGGGGAAGAACTTCCCCTATATAAAACTGGGGCTGAGGCAGGGTTAGTGAGTAGAGAAGAAGGATAGACAGAGAAAAGCAGCAGATATAGGAGAAGAACATCAGGAGCTCTGTGGGAGCAGATTCAGGGGCTGGCAGCTGCAGAGCTCGCCCTGACTGAGAAGCTATCACCGGACCCGGAGTCCGAGGCTGTGGGGACTAATCTTTACCCAGCAGCAGAAACCGCCCGGCAGGGGATTTCAGGTCCTCTGGCCAAGAAACCCGAAGGCACGGTCACACGCGTGGGACCAGCACCGCCGTCGTGGAGCGGACGCCACTAGAAGGCCCCGAGTCACCGGCCATACGGGTGAGCACCACACGGTACACTCAGGGACGTGGGCAACTTATACCCGCCTCTAGCAAGGTAGCCAGAAGAGTACAGTCAGTTTGGGAGGCCTACAACTCCGCCTGGCCAGGGGAGATCCCATCTGCTCAAGGACTGACCAGGCCCCGATCGCTAGCCAGTACTCCGGGAGGGTCTATCTTTATCACCAGTAAAGACCCTGAACTACACCGCATCGTCTCTGAGTGATTCCTGCTACCCCCATCATCCACGTCGGCTGCCCTGAGGCCATACCCCTCCCGTTGGGGGTGATACTACCACGCTGCACAATCCTACCACCGGCCTCAGCGGTCTGCCCTGCAGCGGCAGCTCCTTCGCTGCATTCAACGGGTGGCGTAGTCGTCCAACATCTACCGCTAATACAACGCCACTTAGTCTGACTCCCTGGGCACGGACCGGGTCACCGCCACGAGACTACAACCCTCAACAGATCCGGCTCCGGGTAAGCTCCTGCATGCGCAACGCTGTGCGACACAGGCCCAGGGGTGCGTCACCTACACAAGACTATTTTCAACAGATATATTTTTGTGTCACAACAGTCAGGAGACACTACTGTTTTTCTTTACGGAAAAAACTACCAAAAGCTGAATAATAGAGATTTTTTACCGTGGGATGGCAAAACCACAGTTATTGTTTAGTGGGGTATACCACACTTTTTTAAATAGAGATATTTGCGGCTGAACAGTGAGCGACACACTCAAACTGCTTTTTTTTTTAGATACCAAAGGCCCAAAACTGGATAGTAAAGCGATTTGACCCGTGGAACTGCGAAACCACACTGGGATGTCGGGCCTACACAAGACTATTTTCAACAGATATATTTTTGTGTCACAACAGTCAGGAGACACTACTGTTTTTCTTTACGGAAAAAACTACCAAAACCTGAATAATAGAGATTTTTTACCGTGGGATGGCAAAACCACAGTTATTGTTTACTGGGGTATACCACACTTTTTTAAATAGAGATATTTGCGGCTGAACAGTGAGCGACACACTCAAACTGCTTTTTTTTTACATACCAAAGGCCCAAAACTGGATAGTAAAGCGATTTGACCCGTGGAACTGCGAAACCACACTGGGATGTCGGGCCTACACAAGACTATTTTCAACAGATATATTTTTGTGTCACAACAGTCAGGAGACACTACTGTTTTTCTTTACGGAAAAAACTACCAAAACCTGAATAATAGAGATTTTTTACCGTGGGATGGCAAAACCACAGTTATTGTTTACTGGGGTATACCACACTTTTTTAAATAGAGATATTTGCGGCTGAAGAGTGAGCGACACACTCAAACTGCTTTTTTTTTAGATACCAAAGGCCCAAAACTGGATAGTACAGCGATTTGACCCGTGGAACTGCGAAACCACACTGGGATGTCGGGCCTACACCAGACTATTTTCAACAGATATATTTTTGTGTCACAACAGTCAGGAGACACTACTGTTTTTCTTTACGGAAAAAACTACCAAAAGCTGAATAATAGAGATTTTTTACCGTGGGATGGCAAAACCACAGTTATTGTTTACTGGGGTATACCACACTTTTTAAATAGAGATATTTGCGGCTGAACAGTGAGCGACACACTCAAACTGCTTTTTTTTAGATACCAAAGTCCCAAAACTGGATAGTACAGCGATTTGACCCGTGGAACTGCGAAACCACACTGGGATGTCGGGCCTACACAAGACTATTTTCAACAGATATATTTTTGTGTCACAACATTCAGGAGACACTACTGTTTTTCTTTACGGAAAAAACTACCAAAAGCTGAATAATAGAGATTTTTTACCGTGGGATGGCAAAACCACAGTTATTGTTTACTGGGGTATACCACACATTTTTAAATAGAGATATTTGTGGCTGAAAAGTGAGCGACACACTCAAACTGCTTTTTTTTTTAGATACCAAAGGCCCAAAACTGGATAGTAAAGCGATTTGACCCGTGGAACTGCGAAACCACACTGGGATGTCGGGCCTACACAAGACTATTTTCAACAGATATATTTTTGTGTCACAACAGTCAGGAGACACTACTGTTTTTCTTTACGGAAAAAACTACCAAAAGCTGAATAATAGAGATTTTTTACCGTGGGATGGCAAAACCACAGTTATTGTTTACTGGGGTATACCACACTTTTTTAAATAGAGATATTTGCGGCTGAACAGTGAGCGACACACTCAAACTGCTTTTTTTTTTAGATACCAAAGGCCCAAAACTGGATAGTAAAGCGATTTGACCCGTGGAACTGCGAAACCACACTGGGATGTCGGGCCTATGTGACACCCCAGGGGTCTGGTTGCCACAGTGATAGAGATTTTACGTCTGAGAGCAGGTGGGAGGTCTCTTGGTCAGGAATCCTATGCATGCCACACTTCCTACACAGTCCTGGGAGGGGAAGAACTTCCCCTATATAAAACTGGGGCTGAGGCAGGGTTAGTGAGTAGAGAAGAAGGATAGACAGAGAAAAGCAGCAGATATAGGAGAAGAACATCAGGAGCTCTGTGGGAGCAGTGCTATAAGGAGTCAGGGGCTGGCAGCTGCAGAGCTCGCCCTGACTGAGAAGCTATCACCGGACCCGGAGTCCGAGGCTGTGGGGACTAATCTTTACCCAGCAGCAGAAACCGCCCGGCAGGGGATTTCAGGTCCTCTGGCCAAGAAACCCGAAGGCACGGTCACACGCGTGGGACCAGCACCGCCGTCGTGGAGCGGACGCCACTAGAAGGCCCCGAGTCACCGGCCATACGGGTGAGCACCACACGGTACACTCAGGGACATGGGCTACTTATACCCGCCTCTAGCAAGGTAGCCAGAAGAGTACAGTCAGTTTGGGAGGCCTACAACTCCGCCTGGCCAGGGGAGATCCCATCTGCTCAAGGACTGACCAGGCCCCGATCGCTAGCCAGTACTCCGGGAGGGTCTATCTTTATCACCAGTAAAGACCCTGAACTACACCGCATCGTCTCTGAGTGATTCCTGCTACCCCCATCATCCACGTCGGCTGCCCTGAGGCCATACCCCTCCCGTTGAGGGTGATACTACCACGCTGCACAATCCTACCACCGGCCTCAGCGGTCTGCCCTGCAGCGGCAGCTCCTTCGCTGCATTCAACGGGTGGCGTAGTCGTCCAACATCTACCGCTAATACAACGCCACTTAGTCTGACTCCCTGGGCACGGACCGGGTCACCGCCATGAGACTACAACCCTCAACAGATCCGGCTCCGGGTAAGCTCCTGCATGCGCAACGCTGTGCGACACAGGCCCAGGGGTGCGTCAACTTTTGGCGTAGTCGGCAGGATTTCGTGCCCGCAACCACCGGGTACTGCGTGCCTGAAAAAGACTGTTCAAACTTACGAGTGGTGAAGATTCCCGCCATCCGGCGCCATCTTCTACCTTCTTCCCGCCATCCGCGAAGTTTTCCCGCCATCCGGCGCCATCTTCTGCCTTCTTCCCGCCATCCGTGGAGTTTTCCCGCCGTTGGACGCCATCTTGAAGACGCCGCGCGGGAAGAAGAGGGGCGTGGACTCCGAAAGCGCGCGAGAACTGAAGCCCCGCCTCACGTCCGGACGTTGCGTAAGGTCCTGGAAGGAGCCCAGCAGACGCCGACGTCACAGGAGCGCGACGGAAAGTCCTCAACCCTGACGATCCACTGCGGAGCCGCGGCCTACGGAAGAGGATCATCGCAAGGTAGGCCACGGTCCACTAGGGGGGAGGAAGATGTCGGATACGGAGGAGAGCTTCACTGCCTCAACCCCCGCCAGCGCCACCGCTGCTGCAGTCATGCCTTTCACCATGCCCTATATCCCGGGAGCGGCCTGGCTACCCCAGTACTCAGGGGAGTCACATACCCTGCATGACTTTAGAGAAAAGCTGGATAGCCTCTTCCAGGTGTATCCCCTCACAGAAGAGCAAAAAGTGAGCATCCTGGTGGCCCAATTAACCGGGGCAGCCCAAAGGGAGGTAAAGTCCTGGCCACCTGGGGGGAGGACTGTTGCAGGGATACTAACCCGGCTGAGGGACACCTTTGATACCCGCACCTCAGCCGAGATCAAGCTTAGATTCTACGGGTGCAAGCAGCGAGCACACGAGAGTATAAGGGACTATGCCCTGAACCTACAAGAGGCCCTGAGAGCCATTAAGCAGACCGACCCTGACGACGTGGGAAATGAGGACAGGCTGTTGACTGAACAATTTATAGAGGGTTTATATTGCAATGCCCATCGAACCCAGTTGCGGGCAATGGCCTTACAGGACCCTCATCTGGGATTTGCACAGTTCAAGGACAGAGCCATCCGGGTGCTCCGAGAACCGGCACCAGGTGGCGTTGTGACCCACAGACGCCCCACTACCACTTACCACCAGGAGGCGGCACCCTTGTCGGCAGGGCCTGTGGGAGCTGATGCGCAGGCTTTGAACAATGACCCGGCTCCAGACCTGCACCATCAGGTCCAAGAGCTAGCTAAAAGCGTTGCCGCGCTAACCCGAACTGTGCAGTCTTTACAGGTTTCCACTCCAGGGACCGGAGGACATCCCGTGGCGTCGACCAAGGAGGACCCCACCGGCCAGAGGAAGACCCAGCGACCGATACAACGAGGACGAACAACCCATCTGCCGCCGCTGCAATCAACCCGGACATATGGCAAGGTACTGTCCTTTAAACTGGCACAACCTGGGGTAGAGGGCCAAACCCCAGGAAAAAGATCATCAGGCCCATCGAACTGGCGCGACAAATATGTGGGAGGACGTCCAGTCTTGCCTGTGGTACTGGATGGCATCCCTATGAGTGCCCTACTGGACACCGGGTCACAGGTTACCACTATCCCGTACGTGCTCTTCAAGCAGTACTGGAATGACTCAGATATCACCCGCTACCCTGACGACGATTTGAGTATCATCGCCAGCAATGGTCAGCCCGTGCCACAGATTGGATTTAAAGAGGTGACCATTAAAATCGGTAGAGTTGAGCTGGCGGCACAGGGACTGATCATTGTAGACATTGACAAGCACGAGAGTCACCCAAAGATAACTCTAGGAACTAATGTAATTGAAAATTGTCTTGCAGAGGTGATTTTCCTTTTACAGCAGGTTGCCAAGAACGCCAGCTCCGGCCAGCAGCGAGTGCTCCAGAAAGAGATCCGGGCACTGATGCGACGGCAACAGATAGAACTCTCCGGTGGTGAGATTGGTAGCGTAAGAATGTGTGACCCTTTCCCTATTGCCATGCCCCCAAAAAGTGAAATGATGATTTGGTGCCGGGCAGCTATTGGTCTGAGAGGTAGAGATTACCAGGCAATGGTAGAACCAGTTTACTCAGACAGTAGGCCCACCATTTTGACAGCACGGGGGGTGGTCAATGTACGCCATGGGAGGGTGCCCGTTCGCATAATAAATATCGGGAAGAGGGAAGTGTACCTGCCCCGGTATGCCACGCTAGCCAAATTGTATACCATCAATCAAAATTCCATACAGTCCGTAGAACCCTTGCCTCCATCTTCCCCGGAGGAAGGTAACGGCTCTAAGGAAACAATGGAGGACTGGTGTCAGCAACTACATTTGGGTACTGACTCCACTCCCTCACACCAGAGACAGGGAGTCTATCGGGTGGTTCAAGAGTACGAGAGAGTGTTTAGTAAACACCCGTTAGACTTCGGGCGAGTCAAGGGGGTAGAACACCGCATCCCCACGGGAGACCATCTTCCCATAAAAGAGAGGTATCGACCCGTACCCCCTGCACACTACCAACACGCCAAGGGGATGCTTAGGGACATGAAGGAGGCTGGGGTGATCAGGGATAGCTGTAGCCCCTGGGCAGCTCCACTAGTCTTAGTCAAAAAGAAAGACAACACCATGAGGATGTGTGTAGATTACCGGAAAATCAACCGTATCACACACAAGGATGCGTACCCCTTACCAAGGATAGAGGAGTCTTTGGCTGCTTTAAGATCTGCTAACTTCTTCTCTACCTTGGATCTCACTAGTGGGTACTGGCAGGTTCCTGTAGCAGAGGCGGACCGGGAGAAGACCGCATTCACCACCCCGATGGGACTTAGCGAGTTTACCTGCATGCCGTTCGGACTCTGTAACGCACCAGGAACCTTTCAACGATTAATGGAGTGCTGTCTGGGCCACAAAAACTTCGAGACGGTCCTGTTGTACCTGGACGATGTCATCGTATATTCCAAGACTTATGAGGACCACCTGAAACACTTGGCGGAAGTGTTCGAAGCTCTGGCAAACTACGGCCTAAAGGTAAAACCCTCCAAGTGTCACCTCCTAAAACCAAAGGTGCAGTACCTGGGACACGTGGTGAGCGCTGACGGAGTGGCTCCCGACCCTGATAAGATCACCGCAATTAAGGAATGGCCAAGTCCCTCCAGTGTAAAGGAAGTGCGGCAGTTCCTCGGGTTAGTAGGCTATTACCGCAGATTCATCCCCGGTTTCACCAAAAAGGCAGCTCCTATGCAGGACCTCCTGATAGGCCAGTCCCGGAAGGCCAAGAACCAGAAGCCGCCCTTCAAATGGGAGAAGTTAGAAGAAGAGTCCTTCCGCCAGCTGAAGATGGCCCTCACGGGGGATGAAATCCTGGCGTACCCTGATTACAGCCAGCCCTTTATCCTCTATACCGACGCAAGTAACATCGGGCTAGGAGCCGTACTGTCCCAGATCCAGCAGGGGAAAGAACGAGTAATCGCTTACGCCAGTCGAAAACTGCGACCCACCAAAAGAAACCCTGAGAATTACAGCTCATTTAAGCTAGAGTTCCTGGCAGTGGTGTGGGCAGTCACCGAACGCTTTAAGCACTACCTCGCTTCTTCCCGGTTCACCGTGTACACGGATAACAACCCGTTGACACACCTGGACACGGCAAGACTCGGTGCCCTAGAGCAGAGATGGATGGCCCGTCTGTCCAACTACGAGTTCACAATCAAATACCGGGCAGGACGCTCCAATACCAACGCGGACGCCCTGTCCAGGATGCCAAACCTACCGGACGTAGGAGAAGATCCAGAGGGACTGGAAGAAGTCGAACTCCCCGCGTTCCACCGTCATGGGACTATCCAGTATTCCCATCGGGTAAGGAGTAAGCAAGCCGCTACGTTTAACCCCTTGCCTCACTACAACTGGGAGGAAACGCAAGACAGTGACCCTGCCGTCCGACTGGTGAAGGAGATGCTGACTCGGCCAGAGGCTCGCCTTGACCCAGACGCTCCGGAGGAAGCCAAACAACTGTGGGCTGAGAAGATTCGACTGTTCCTTTACAAGGGGAAGTTGTGCCGCAGAATGGTTAACTCCCGGACGCATGAACTAATCTGGCAAGTAGTGGTGCCACGAAGAGACGCAGCCATGGTGATGGAGGCATACCACGACGGGGCTGGACACTTCGGATGGAAGAAGCTGGAGTTCCTGCTGCGCGGGCGGTTCCACTGGGTAGGCATGAGGGGAACCATCGAGAGGTGGTGCAGAGACTGTGGCCCGTGCAACCTAAGAAGGAAGGACCGTGCCAGCCAGAAGACCCCCCTTCAGTCCATCGTCACCAAGCAGCCGTTGGAACTGGTAGCCTTGGATCATGTAAAACTGACCCCAAGCAGAAGTGGCTACGTCTACGCGTTAACCATTGTGGATCATTACTCCCGGTTCTTGGTTGTCGTCCCCGTTAAGGACTTAACAGCTCAAACAGCAGCTAGAGCCTTCCAGCAGCACTTCTGCCGTCCACACGGGTACCTGGACCAAGTGCTGACGGACCAGGGACCTGCCTTTGAAGCGGAGGTCTTCCAGGAATTCTGCAATCTGTATGGCTGTCGGAAGATAAGGACGACACCCTATCATCCGCAAACTAATGGACTTTGTGAGAAAATGAACCAGGTGGTAATGGATCTTCTGGAAACGTTGCCCCTGGAAGAACGCTGTCTGTGGCCTGAGAAGCTGCCCGACCTGGTGGACCTATACAACTACATCCCTGTAGGTTCCACCAACTGTACCCCGGCTTACCTAATGAGGGCAAGGCCTGGTAAGCTACCTGTTGACCTGGAGATGGGAGTCCTGACACCCGAGGACACTTCACCGGAAGCAGACTGGGACACAGAGAGGCAGCAGCAGTACCGGAAAGTACAGGAGAGCGTGGAGCGAAGTCTGTCTCGCTAGGGAAAGACAAGAGAAAACTTACAACCAGTATGCTCCCGCTGTTCCCCTGGTACCCGGAGAGCAGGTCTTGAAGAGGAAGAGACGGCTCCACAAGTTGGACGACCAGTGGGAGAAGGACCCGTACACCGTACTGCCCTCAAGGCACGACAACCCGAAGGTTTGTACCATCAGTAAAGACGGAGGGGAAACCACAGCCATTGTATCCCGGGATCACCTGAAGAAGTGTCCCGAACAGCTACGGAACCCAGAAGGAGAGCAAGAAGACCCTCGACCCGTAGAGGAAAGGGAAGATATGGTTAGTACTGTGCTCGGAGACTTCCCTCGGTCCTGGACTCAAGTCAATGGTGCAGTTGTGGTACCCGTCCTCACGTTCCTCCAACCAGCATCCCAAGTGCCTACGGACCAACAGGTAGAGCTGGAAGAGCAGCCGGTCCAGGAGGCAGCAGACTCCACACAAGCAGAACAGGAGGATCAACCCTCTGCTCATAGTGAGCCTGCCGTACCCCTAGTGAGCCAAAGAGCCCGTAAACAGCTGCCCAGTTTACCCTTGACAGCTCCTACACCCTGTAGTTCAGGGCCAGACAGTCAGCTCCGTAGGTCCACTAGGGCCACTAGAGGCCAGTTACCCGCACGTTGGAGGATTTGAAG
This sequence comes from Phyllobates terribilis, assembly GCF_046119375.1. Classification (NCBI taxonomy): domain Eukaryota; kingdom Metazoa; phylum Chordata; class Amphibia; order Anura; family Dendrobatidae; genus Phyllobates; species Phyllobates terribilis. Next base: position 157,524,169 of record NW_027362768.1, on the reverse strand, counting down.
TGTTTAAATTGTTTTATTTGTGGTCACCTGTCTGTTACTTGTAAATAATTATGTGTTTCTAGTTATTTTTAGGAGTCCTTGGTGGATTTACCGGGAATCCTTGTACAATTGGTTGGAGCGTAACCTAGGAATGGACTAAAGACTGTTAAGGACACGGGGCAGGACAGACCCCTACCTGGTTTCGTCTCCCTGTTTTGGTGAAATGGACACCTTGCTTTTCTTCAAAACTGCACCCGGTTGCGGACACGCCGTAACCATCTTTATGTGTTTTTCTTATTGTATTATTATTGTTTATACCTTGTTATGTTTTTCTAAAAATATGTTTAGTCCCGGAGTACTAAATTTCACTAGGGGGGAATGTGACACCCCAGGGGTCTGGTTGCCACAGTGATAGAGATATTACGTCTGAGAGCAGGTGGGAGGTCTCTTGGTCAGGTATCCTATGCATGCCACACCTCCTACACAGTCCTGGGAGGGGAAGAACTTCCCCTATATAAAACTGGGGCTGAGGCAGGGTTAGTGAGTAGAGAAGAAGGAGAGACAGAGAAAAGCAGCAGATATAGGAGAAGAACATCAGGAGCTCTGTGGGAGCAGTGCTATAAGGAGTCAGGGGCTGGCAGCTGCAGAGCTCGCCCTGACTGAGAAGCTATCACCGGACCCGGAGTCCGAGGCTGTGGGGACTAATCTTTACCCAGCAGCAGAAACCGCCCGGCAGGGGATTTCAGGTCCTCTGGCCAAGAAACCCGAAGGCACGGTCACACGCGTGGGACCAGCACCGCCGTCGTGGAGCGGACGCCACTAGAAGGCCCCGAGTCACCGGCCATACGGGTGAGCACCACACGGTACACTCAGGGACGTGGGCAACTTATACCCGCCTCTAGCAAGGTAGCCAGAAGAGTACAGTCAGTTTGGGAGGCCTACAACTCCGCCTGGCCAGGGGAGATCCCATCTGCTCAAGGACTGACCAGGCCCCGATCGCTAGCCAGTACTCCGGGAGGGTCTATCTTTATCACCAGTAAAGACCCTGAACTACACCGCATCGTCTCTGAGTGATTCCTGCTACCCCCATCATCCACGTCGGCTGCCCTGAGGCCATACCCCTCCCGTTGGGGGTGATACTACCACGCTGCACAATCCTACCACCGGCCTCAGCGGTCTGCCCTGCAGCGGCAGCTCCTTCGCTGCATTCAACGGGTGGCGTAGTCGTCCAACATCTACCGCTAATACAACGCCACTTAGTCTGACTCCCTGGGCACGGACCGGGTCACCGCCACGAGACTACAACCCTCAACAGATCCGGCTCCGGGTAAGCTCCTGCATGCGCAACGCTGTGCGACACAGGCCCAGGGGTGCGTCACCTACACAAGACTATTTTCAACAGATATATTTTTGTGTCACAACAGTCAGGAGACACTACTGTTTTTCTTTACGGAAAAAACTACCAAAAGCTGAATAGAGATTTTTTACCGTGGGATGGCAAAACCACAGTTATTGTTTACTGGGGTATACCACACTTTTTTAAATAGAGATATTTGCGGCTGAACAGTGAGCGACACACTCAAACTGCTTTTTTTTTACATACCAAAGGCCCAAAACTGGATAGTAAATCGATTTGACCCGTGGAACTGCGAAACCACACTGGGATGTCGGGCCTACACAAGACTATTTTCAACAGATATATTTTTGTGTCACAACAGTCAGGAGACACTACTGTTTTTCTTTACGGAAAAAACTACCAAAAGCTGAATAATAGAGATTTTTTACCGTGGGATGGCAAAACCACAGTTATTGCTTACTGGGGTATACCACACTTTTTAAATAGAGATATTTGCAGCTGAACAGTGAGCGACACACTCAAACTGCTTTTTTTTTTAGATACCAAAGGCCCAAAACTGGATAGTAAAGCGATTTGACCCGTGGAACTGCGAAACCACACTGGGATGTCGGGCCTACACAAGACTATTTTCAACAGATATATTTTTGTGTCACAACAGTCAGGAGACACTACTGTTTTTCTTTACGGAAAAAACTACCAAAACCTGAATAATAGAGATTTTTTACCGTGGGATGGCAAAACCACAGTTATTGTTTACTGGGGTATACCACACTTTTTTAAATAGAGATATTTGCGGCTGAACAGTGAGCGACACACTCAAACTGCTTTTTTTTTACATACCAAAGGCCCAAAACTGGATAGTAAAGCGATTTGACCCGTGGAACTGCGAAACCACACTGGGATGTCGGGCCTACACAAGACTATTTTCAACAGATATATTTTTGTGTCACAACAGTCAGGAGACACTACTGTTTTTCTTTACGGAAAAAACTACCAAAACCTGAATAATAGAGATTTTTTACCGTGGGATGGCAAAACCACAGTTATTGTTTACTGGGGTATACCACACTTTTTTAAATAGAGATATTTGCGGCTGAAGAGTGAGCGACACACTCAAACTGCTTTTTTTTTACATACCAAAGGCCCAAAACTGGATAGTACAGCGATTTGACCCGTGGAACTGCGAAACCACACTGGGATGTCGGGCCTACACAAGACTATTTTCAACAGATATATTTTTGTGTCACAACAGTCAGGAGACACTACTGTTTTTCTTTACGGAAAAAACTACCAAAAGCTGAATAATAGAGATTTTTTACCGTGGGATGGCAAAACCACAGTTATTGTTTACTGGGGTATACCACACTTTTTAAATAGAGATATTTGCGGCTGAACAGTGAGCGACACACTCAAACTGCTTTTTTTTTACATACCAAAGGCCCAAAACTGGATAGTACAGCGATTTGACCCGTGGAACTGCGAAACCACACTGGGATGTCGGGCCTACACAAGACTATTTTCAACAGATATATTTTTGTGTCACAACATTCAGGAGACACTACTGTTTTTCTTTACGGAAAAAACTACCAAAAGCTGAATAATAGAGATTTTTTACCGTGGGATGGCAAAACCACAGTTATTGTTTACTGGGGTATACCACACATTTTTAAATAGAGATATTTGTGGCTGAAAAGTGAGCGACACACTCAAACTGCTTTTTTTTTTAGATACCAAAGGCCCAAAACTGGATAGTAAAGCGATTTGACCCGTGGAACTGCGAAACCACACTGGGATGTCGGGCCTACACAAGACTATTTTCAACAGATATATTTTTGTGTCACAACAGTCAGGAGACACTACTGTTTTTCTTTACGGAAAAAACTACCAAAAGCTGAATAATAGAGATTTTTTACCGTGGGATGGCAAAACCACAGTTATTGTTTACTGGGGTATACCACACTTTTTTAAATAGAGATATTTGCGGCTGAACAGTGAGCGACACACTCAAACTGCTTTTTTTTTTACATACCAAAGGCCCAAAACTGGATAGTAAAGTGATTTGACCCGTGGAACTGCGAATCCACACTGGGTTGTCGGGCCTACACAAGACTATTTTCAACAGATATATTTTTGTGTCACAACAGTCAGGAGACACTACTGTTTTTCTTTACGGAAAAAACTACCAAAAGCTGAATAATAGAGATTTTTTACCGTGGGATGGCAAAACCACAGTTATTGTTTACTGGGGTATACCACACTTTTTTAAATAGAGATATTTGCAGCTGAACAGTGAGCGACACACTCAAACTGCTTTTATTTTAGATACCAAAGGCCCAAAACTGGATAGTAAAGCGATTTGACCCGTGGAACTGCGAAACCACACTGGGATGTCGGGCCTACACAAGACTATTTTCAACAGATATATTTTTGTGTCACAACAGTCAGGAGACACTACTTTTTTTTTCTTTACGGAAAAAACTACCAAAAGCTGAATAATAGAGATTTTTTACCGCGGGATGGCAAAACCACAGTTATTGTTTACTGGGGTATACCACACTTTTTTAAATAGAGATATTTGCGGCTGAACAGTGAGCGACACACTCAAACTGCTTTTTTTTTAGATACCAAAGGCCCAAAACTGGATAGTACAACGATTTGACCCGTGGAACTGCGAAACCACACTGGGATGTCGGGCCTACACAAGACTATTTTCAACAGATATATTTTTGTGTCACAACAGTCAGGAGACACTACTGTTTTTCTTTACGGAAAAAAACTACCAAAAGCTGAATAATAGAGATTTTTTACCGTGGGATGGCAAAACCACAGTTATTGTTTACTGGGGTATACCACACTTTTTTAAATAGAGATATTTGCGGCTGAACAGTGAGCGACACACTCAAACTGCTTTTTTTTTAGATACCAAAGGCCCAAAACTGGATAGTACAGCGATTTGACCCGTGGAACTGCGAAACCACACTGGGATGTCGGGCCTACACAAGACTATTTTCAACAGATATATTTTTGTGTCACAACAGTCAGGAGACACTACTGTTTTTCTTTACGGAAAAAACTACCAAAAGCTGAATAATAGAGATTTTTTACCGTGGGATGGCAAAACCACAGTTATTGTTTACTGGGGTATACCATACTTTTTTAAATAGAGATATTTGCGGCTGAACAGTGATTGACACACTCAAACTGCTTTTTTTTTAGATACCAAAGGCCCAAAACTGGATAGTACAGCGATTTGACCCGTGGAACTGCGAAACCACACTGGGATGTCGGGCCTACACAAGACTATTTTCAACAGATATATTTTTGTGTCACAACAGTCAGGAGACACTACTGTTTTTCTTTACGGAAAAAAATACCAAAAGCTGAATAATAGAGATTTTTTACCGTGGGATGGCAAAACCACAGTGATTGTTTACTGGGGTATACCATACTTTTTTAAATAGAGATATTTGCGGCTGAACAGTGAGCGACACACTCAAACTGCTTTTTTTTTACATACCAAAGGCCCAAAACTGGATAGTAAATCGATTTGACCCGTGGAACTGCGAAACCACACTGGGATGTCGGGCCTACACAAGACTATTTTCAACAGATATATTTTTGTGTCACAACAGTCAGGAGACACTACTGTTTTTCTTTACGGAAAAAACTACCAAAAGCTGAATAATAGAGATTTTTTACCGTGGGATGGCAAAACCACAGTTATTGCTTACTGGGGTATACCACACTTTTTAAATAGAGATATTTGCAGCTGAACAGTGAGCGACACACTCAAACTGCTTTTTTTTTAGATACCAAAGGCCCAAAACTGGATAGTAAAGCGATTTGACCCGTGGAACTGCGAAACCACACTGGGATGTCGGGCCTACACAAGACTATTTTCAACAGATATATTTTTGTGTCACAACAGTCAGGAGACACTACTGTTTTTCTTTACGGAAAAAACTACCAAAACCTGAATAATAGAGATTTTTTACCGTGGGATGGCAAAACCACAGTTATTGTTTACTGGGGTATACCACACTTTTTTAAATAGAGATATTTGCGGCTGAACAGTGAGCGACACACTCAAACTGCTTTTTTTTTACATACCAAAGGCCCAAAACTGGATAGTAAAGTGATTTGACCCGTGGAACTGCGAAACCACACTGGGTTGTCGGGCCTACACAAGACTATTTTCAACAGATATATTTTTGTGTCACAACAGTCAGGAGACACTACTGTTTTTCTTTACGGAAAAAACTACCAAAAGCTGAATAATAGAGATTTTTTACCGTGGGATGGCAAAACCACAGTTATTGCTTACTGGGGTATACCACACTTTTTTAAATAGAGATATTTGCAGCTGAACAGTGAGCGACACACTCAAACTGCTTTTATTTTAGATACCAAAGGCCCAAAACTGGATAGTAAAGCGATTTGACCCGTGGAACTGCGAAACCACACTGGGATGTCGGGCCTACACAAGACTATTTTCAACAGATATATTTTTGTGTCACAACAGTCAGGAGACACTACTTTTTTTTTCTTTACGGAAAAAACTACCAAAAGCTGAATAATAGAGATTTTTTACCGCGGGATGGCAAAACCACAGTTATTGTTTACTGGGGTATACCACACTTTTTTAAATAGAGATATTTGCGGCTGAACAGTGAGCGACACACTCAAACTGCTTTTTTTTTAGATACCAAAGGCCCAAAACTGGATAGTACAACGATTTGACCCGTGGAACTGCGAAACCACACTGGGATGTCGGGCCTACACAAGACTATTTTCAACAGATATATTTTTGTGTCACAACAGTCAGGAGACACTACGGTTTTTCTTTACGGAAAAAAACTACCAAAAGCTGAATAATAGAGATTTTTTACCGTGGGATGGCAAAACCACAGTTATTGTTTACTGGGGTATACCACACTTTTTTAAATAGAGATATTTGCGGCTGAACAGTGATTGACACACTCAAACTGCTTTTTTTTTACATACCAAAGGCCCAAAACTGGATAGTACAGCGATTTGACCCGTGGAACTGCGAAACCACACTGGGATGTCGGGCCTACACAAGACTATTTTCAACAGATATATTTTTGTGTCACAACAGTCAGGAGACACTACTGTTTTTCTTTACGGAAAAAAATACCAAAAGCTGAATAATAGAGATTTTTTACCGTGGGATGGCAAAACCACAGTTATTGTTTACTGGGGTATACCATACTTTTTTAAATAGAGATATTTGCGGCTGAACAGTGAGCGACACACTCAAACTGCTTTTTTTTTAGATACCAAAGGCCCAAAACTGGATAGTAAAGCGATTTGACCCGTGGAACTGCGAAACCACACTGGGATGTCGGGCCTACACAAGACTATTTTCAACAGATAAATTTTTGTGTCACAACAGTCAGGAGACACTACTGTTTTTCTTTACGGAAAAAACTACCAAAACCTGAATAATAGAGATTTTTTACCGTGGGATGGCAAAACCACAGTTATTGTTTACTGGGGTATACCACACTTTTTTAAATAGAGATATTTGCGGCTGAAGAGTGAGCGACACACTCAAACTGCTTTTTTTTTACATACCAAAGGCCCAAAACTGGATAGTACAGCGATTTGACCCGTGGAACTGCGAAACCACACTGGGATGTCGGGCCTACACAAGACTATTTTCAACAGATATATTTTTGTGTCACAACAGTCAGGAAACAATACTGTTTTTCTTTACGGAAAAAGCTACCAAAAGCTGAATAATAGAGATTTTTTACCGTGGGATGACAAAACCACAGTTATTGTTTACTGGGGTATACCACACTTTTTTAAATAGAGATATTTGCGGCTGAACAGTGAGCGACACACTCAAACTGCTTTTTTTTTAGATACCAAAGGCCCCAAAACTGGATAGTACAGCGATTTGACCCGTGGAACTGCGAAACCACACTGGGATGTCGGGCCTACACCAGTCTATTTTCAACAGATATATTTTTGTGTCACAACAGTCAGGAGACACTACTGTTTTTCTTTACGGAAAAAACTACCAAAAGCTGAATAATAGAGATTTTTTACCGTGGGATGGCAAAACCACAGTTATTGTTTACTGGGGTATACCACACTTTTTTAAATAGAGATATTTGCAGCTGAACAGTGAGCGACACACTCAAACTGCTTTTTTTTTACATACCAAAGGCCCAAAACTGGATAGTACAGCGATTTGACCCGTGGAACTGCGAAACCACACTGGGATGTCGGGCCTACACAAGACTATTTTCAACAGATATATTTTTGTGTCACAACAGTCAGGAGACACTACTGTTTTTCTTTACGGAAAAAACTACCAAAAGCTGAATAATAGAGATTTTTTTACCGTGGGATGGCAAAACCACAGTTATTGTTTACTGGGGTATACCACACATTTTTAAATAGAGATATTTGTGGCTGAAAAGTGAGCGACACACTCAAACTGCTTTTTTTTTTAGATACCAAAGGCCCAAAACTGGATAGTAAAGCGATTTGACCCGTGGAACTGCGAAACCACACTGGGATGTCGGGCCTACACAAGACTATTTTCAACAGATATATTTTTGTGTCACAACAGTCAGGAGACACTACTGTTTTTCTTTACGGAAAAAACTACCAAAAGCTGAATAATAGAGATTTTTTACCGTGGGATGGCAAAACCAGTTATTGCTTACTGGGGTATACCACACTTTTTTAAATAGAGATATTTGCGGCTGAACAGAGAGCGACACACTCAAACTGCTTTTTTTTTAGATACCAAAGGCCCAAAACTGGATAGTACAACGATTTGACCCGTGGAACTGCGAAACCACACTGGGATGTCGGGCCTACACAAGACTATTTTCAACAGATATATTTTTGTGTCACAACAGTCAGGAGACACTACTGTTTTTCTTTACGGAAAAAAACTACCAAAAGCTGAATAATAGAGATTTTTTACCGTGGGATGGCAAAACCACAGTTATTGCTTACTGGGGTATACCATACTTTTTTAAATAGAGATATTTGCGGCTGAACAGTGAGCGACACACTCAAACTGCTTTTTTTTTACATACCAAAGGCCCAAAACTGGATAGTACAGCGATTTGACCCGTGGAACTGCGAAACCATACTGGGATGTCGGGATTACACAAGACTATTTTCAACAGATATATTTTTGTGTCACAACAGTCAGGAGACAGTACTGTTTTTCTTTACGGAAAAAACTACCAAAAGCTGAATAATAGAGATTTTTTACTGTGGGATCGCAAAACCACAGTTATTGTTTACTGGGGTATACCACACTTTTTTAAATAGAGATATTTGCGGCTGAACAGTGAGCAACACACTCAAACTGCTTTTTTTTTAGATACCAAAGGCCCAAAACTGGATAGTACAGCGATTTGACCCGTGGAACTGCGAAACCACACTGGGATGTCGGGCCTACACAAGACTATTTTCAACAGATATATTTTTGTGTCACAACAGTCAGGAGACACTACTGTTTTTCTTTACGGAAAAAACTACCAAAAGCTGAATAATAGAGATTTTTTACCGTGGGATGGCAAAACCACAGTTATTGTTTACTGGGGTATACCACACTTTTTTAAATAGAGATATTTGCGGCTGAACAGTGATCGACACACTCAAACTGCTTTTTTTTTAGATACCAAAGGCCCAAAACTGGATAGTACAGTGATTTGACCCGTGGAACTGCGAAACCACACTGGGATGTCGGGCCTACACCAGACTATTTTCAACAGATATATTTTTGTGTCACAACAGTCAGGAGACACTACTGTTTTTCTTTACGGAAAAAACTACCAAAAGCTGAATAATAGAGATTTTTTACCGTGGGATGGCAAAACCACAGTTATTGTTTACTGGGGTATACCACACTTTTTTAAATAGAGATATTTGCGGCTGAACAGTGAGCGACACACTCAAACTGCTTTTTTTTTACATACCAAAGGCCCAAAACTGGATAGTACAGCGATTTGACCCGTGGAACTGCGAAACCACACTGGGATGTCGGGCCTACACAAGACTATTTTCAACAGATATATTTTTGTGTCACAACAGTCAGGAGACACTACTGTTTTTCTTTACGGAAAAAACTACCAAAAGCTGAATAATAGAGATTTTTTACCGTGGGATGGCAAAACCACAGTCATTGTTTACTGGGGTATACCACACATTTTTAAATAGAGATATTTGTGGCTGAAAAGTGAGCGACACACTCAAACTGCTTTTTTTTTTAGATAACAAAGGCCCAAAACTGGATAGTAAAGTGATTTGACCCGTGGAACTGCGAAACCACACTGGGTTGTCGGGCCTACACAAGACTATTTTCAACAGATATATTTTTGTGTCACAACAGTCAGGAGACACTACTGTTTTTCTTTACGGAAAAAACTACCAAAAGCTGAATAATAGAGATTTTTTACCGTGGGACGGCAAAACCACAGTTATTGCTTACTGGGGTATACCACCTTTTTTAAATAGAGATATTTGCAGCTGAACAGTGAGCGACACACTCAAACTGCTTTTATTTTAGATACCAAAGGCCCAAAACTGGATAGTAAAGCGATTTGACCCGTGGAACTGCGAAACCACACTGGGATGTCGGGCCTACACAAGACTATTTTCAACAGATATATTTTTGTGTCACAACAGTCAGGAGACACTACTTTTTTTTTCTTTACGGAAAAAACTACCAAAAGCTGAATAATAGAGATTTTTTACCGTGGGATGGCAAAACCACAGTTATTGTTTACTGGGGTATACCACACTTTTTTAAATAGAGATATTTGCGGCTGAACAGTGAGCGACACACTCAAACTGCTTTTTTTTTAGATACCAAAGGCCCAAAACTGGATAGTACAACGATTTGACCCGTGGAACTGCGAAACCACACTGGGATGTCGGGCCTACACAAGACTATTTTCAACAGATATATTTTTGTGTCACAACAGTCAGGAGACACTACTGTTTTTCTTTACGGAAAAAAACTACCAAAAGCTGAATAATAGAGATTTTTTACCGTGGGATGGCAAAACCACAGTTATTGTTTACTGGGGTATACCACACTTTTTTAAATAGAGATATTTGCGGCTGAACAGTGAGCGACACACTCAAACTGCTTTTTTTTTTAGATACCAAAGGCCCAAAACTGGATAGTACAACGATTTGACCCGTGGAACTGCGAAACCACACTGGGATGTCGGGCCTACACAAGACTATTTTCAACAGATATATTTTTGTGTCACAACAGTCAGGAGACACTACTGTTTTTCTTTACGGAAAAAACTACCAAAAGCTGAATAATAGAGATTTTTTACCGTGGGATGGCAAAACCACAGTTATTGTTTACTGGGGTATACCACACTTTTTTAAATAGAGATATTTGCGGCTGAACAGTGATTGACATACTCAAACTGCTTTTTTTTTAGATACCAAAGGCCCAAAACTGGATAGTACAGCGATTTGACCCGTGGAACTGCGAAACCACACTGGGATGTCGGGCCTACACAAGACTATTTTCAACAGATATATTTTTGTGTCACAACAGTCAGGAGACACTACTGTTTTTCTTTACGGAAAAAAATACCAAAAGCTGAATAATAGAGATTTTTTACCGTGCGATGGCAAAACCACAGTTATTGTTTACTGGGGTATACCATACTTTTTTAAATAGAGATATTTGCGGCTGAACAGTGAGCGACACACTCAAACTGCTTTTTTTTTTACATACCAAAGGCCCAAAACTGGATAGTAAAGTGATTTGACCCGTGGAACTGCGAAACCACACTGGGTTGTCGGGCCTACACAAGACTATTTTCAACAGATATATTTTTGTGTCAAAACAGTCAGGAGACACTACTGTTTTTCTTTACGGAAAAAACTACCAAAAGCTGAATAATAGAGATTTTTTACCGTGGGATGGCAAAACCACAGTTATTGCTTACTGGGGTATACCACACTTTTTTAAATAGAGATATTTGCAGCTGAACAGTGAGCGACACACTCAAACTGCTTTTATTTTAGATACCAAAGGCCCAAAACTGGATAGTAAAGCGATTTGACCCGTGGAACTGCGAAACCACACTGGGATGTCGGGCCTACACGAGACTATTTTCAACAGATATATTTTTGTGTCACAACAGTCAGGAGACACTACTGTTTTTCTTTACGGAAAAAAACTACCAAAAGCTGAATAATAGAGATTTTTTACCGTGGGATGGCAAAACCACAGTTATTGTTTACTGGGGTATACCACACTTTTTTAAATAGAGATATTTGCGGCTGAACAGTGAGCGACACACTCAAACTGCTTTTTTTTTACATACCAAAGGCCCAAAACTGGATAGTACAGCGATTTGACCCGTGGAACTGCGAAACCACACTCGGATGTCGGGCCTACACAAGACTATTTTCAACAGATATATTTTTGTGTCACAACAGTCAGGAGACACTACTGTTTTTCTTTACGGAAAAAACTACCAAAAGCTGAATAATAGAGATTTTTTACCGTGGGATGGCAAAACCACAGTTATTGTTTACTGGGGTATACCACACTTTTTTAAATAGAGATATTTGCGGCTGAACAGTGAGCGACACACTCAAACTGCTTTTTTTTTAGATACCAAAGGCCCAAAACTGGATAGTACAGCGATTTGACCCGTGGAACTGCGAAACCACACTGGGATGTCGGGCCTACACCAGACTATTTTCAACAGATATATTTTTGTGTCACAACAGTCAGGAGACACTACTGTTTTTCTTTACGGAAAAAACTACCAAAAGCTGAATAATAGAGATGTTTTACCGTGGGATGGCAAAACCACAGTTATTGTTTACTGGGGTATACCACACTTTTTTAAATAGAGATATTTGCGGCTGAACAGTGATTGACACACTCAAACTGCTTTTTTTTTAGATACCAAAGGCCCAAAAGTGGATAGTACAGCGATTTAACCCGTGGAACTGCGAAACCACACTGGGATGTCGGGCCTACACAAGACTATTTTCAACAGATATATTTTTGTGTCACAACAGTCAGGAGACACTACTGTTTTCTTTACGGAAAAAACTACCAAAAGCTGAATAATAGAGATTTTTTACCGTGGGATGGCAAAACCACAGTTATTGTTTACTGGGGTATACCACACTTTTTTAAATAGAGATATTTGCGGCTGAACAGTGAGCGACACACTCAAACTGCTTTTTTTTTACATACCAAAGGCCCAAAACTGGATAGTACAGCGATTTGACCCGTGGAACTGCGAAACCACACTGGGATGTCGGGCCTACACAAGACTATTTTCAACAGATATATTTTTGTGTCACAACAGTCAGGAGACACTACTGTTTTTCTTTACGGAAAAAACTACCAAAAGCTGAATAATAGAGATTTTTTCCGTGGGATGGCAAAACCACAGTTATTGCTTACTGGGGTATACCACACTTTTTTAAATAGAGATATTTGCAGCTGAACAGTGAGCGACACACTCAAACTGCTTTTTTTTTAGATACCAAAGGCCCAAAACTGGATAGTAAAGCGATTTGACCCGTGGAACTGCGAAACCACACTGGGATGTCGGGCCTACACAAGACTATTTTCAACAGATATATTTTTGTGTCACAACAGTCAGGAGACACTACTGTTTTTCTTTACGGAAAAAACTACCAAAAGCTGAATAATAGAGATTTTTTACCGTGGGATGGCGAAACCACAGTTATTGTTTACTGGGGTATACCACACTTTTTTAAATAGAGATATTTGCGGCTGAACAGTGAGCGACACACTCAAACTGCTTTTTTTTTTAGATACCAACGGCCCAAAACTGGATAGTACAACGATTTGACCCGTGGAACTGCGAAACCACACTGGGATGTCGGGCCTACACAAGACTATTTTCAACAGATATATTTTTGTGTCACAACAGTCAGGAGACACTACTGTTTTTCTTTACGGAAAAAAACTACCAAAAGCTGAATAATAGAGATTTTTTACCGTGGGATGGCAAAACCACAGTTATTGCTTACTGGGGTATACCACACTTTTTTAAATAGAGATATTTGCGGCTGAACAGTGAGCGACACACTCAAACTGCTTTTTTTTTAGATACCAAAGGCCCAAAACTGGATAGTACAGCGATTTGACCCGTGGAACTTCGAAACCACACTGGGATGTCGGGCCTACACAAGACTATTTTCAACAGATATATTTTTGTGTCACAACAGTCAGGAGACACTACTGTTTTTCTTTACGGAAAAAACTACCAAAACCTGAATAATAGAGATTTTTTACCGTGGGATGGCAAAACCACAGTTATTGTTTACTGGGGTATACGACACTTTTTTAAATAGAAATATTTGCGGCTGAACAGTGAGCGACTGTTATGTTCTGCTACCAGAGCTAAGGAAAGAGAGGAGATCTGTCCCTACGATAGAACTCAGCTGAATCCCTACGATGTAACAGGGAACCTGATCCTGCGATCAGACCTGCTAAAGTCCTAAGCTAGTCTGTACGAAGACCTATAGATGTGGGGGAGGAATCCCTACAAGTACTAAGGACTGGGAGGAATATGGGACACCTCCTAACTGAAATAGTAGCAGACAGACGAACAAACAAAATATAAAGAACATAGAGGTCAGTAAACCAAGCAAACTAACAGAGCAAGACACAGAGCACAGGCTAGCTAGAAAGTAGAAATACAATGAAGTCCAGCAAAGCCAGAAGGGCGGAGCAGGATAAATAGGCCAACAAGGTCATGTGACCAGCAAAGGAAAAAAAACCTAACAGCAAGGTTCTAACAGTACCCCCCCTTCTAAGAGGATCCTCCGGATCCCCTAGGACCAGGCTTATCAGGAAATCTCCTGTGAAACGCTCTGATAAGTCTGGACGCGGAAACATCATCTGACCTCACCCAAGAGTTATCCTCGGGTCCGAAACCTTTCCAGGCCACAAGATACTGCAAACTACCTCTATACCGTCTAGAGTCAAGGATGCGAGAAATTTCATATTCCCCGTCCTCCACCACCGGAGGAACAGAGGCAGAGGCGTCACCATCCGACACAACAGCTTTTTTTAACAGAGAGACATGAAAGACCGGATTAATTCTCCAGGAGGTAGGAACCTCCAACCTAACAGCAGATTGGTTGACAACCTGAAGCACCTTAAAGGGCCCTACAAACTTGGGACCCAATTTCTTAGAAGGAATCCTCAACCGCAGATTCCTAGAGGACAACCAAACCATGTCACCAACAGCGAACAAAACCTCCTGTCGTTTCCTATCAAAGTAGTCTTTAGATTTTCTGTTGGCCTCCTGAAGATTACCACGCACATCCGTCCAAACTCTTTCCAAATCACCGGAAAAATTCTCCTCCTCAGGCACGGCAGATCCCAACTTGGAGAACGACCCAAACGACGGATGTCTCCCAGAACAACAAAAAAAAGGCGAACAACCAGCAGAAGAAGATGTATGATTGTTCAGAGCAAATTAGGCAAGTGGCAGAAACTCAGACCACCCCTCTTGATTGTCTGCCACAAAACAACGCAAGAACTGCTCAACATCCTGGTTTTTCCTTTCTGTCTGGCCATTAGATTCAGGATGATATCCGGACGAAAACGACAAATGAATTCCCAACCTGTCACAAAAGGCACGCCAAAAACGAGCCACAAACTGAGGACCCCTATCAGAAACAATGTCAGTAGGAACGCCATGAAGTCTGACAATTTCCTTGACAAAGGCCTTAGCGAGAGTTTTAGCGCAGGGCAGTTTGATGAAGGGAACCAAGTGACACATCTTACTAAAACGGTCCACGACCACCCAGATGACAGTAAAACCCTCAGAGGGGGGAAGGTCAGTTATAAAGTCCATAGCCAAATGTGTCCAAGGAGCACTGGGGACCTCCAAAGGACAAAGCAACCCCGCAGCAGGAGTATGTGAGGACTTAGATCTAGCACATACAGTACATTGGCGTACCCACTTAATGACTTCCTTCTGCCATCCAGGCCACCAAAAACTGCGACCCACCAGTCTCTTGGTCTCAGAGATTCCGGGATGACCTGCCAACCGAGATTCGTGACACTCAACAAACAAATCTCTCCTAAAGGTCCCAGGCACAAACAACCTCCCATGAGGAGTGTTAGATGGGGCATTCTCCTGAGCTTTAAGAATCTCATCTTCCAAAACGGAGTCTAAAGCAGCTATCACAACACCTTCTTGTAAAATGTTTTCCTCTTTCTCAGCACCGACTATGCGAGAAAAACTGCGAGACAAGGCATCCGCCTTAACATTCTTAGTACCAGGGATGTAAGTAACGGAGAAATTAAACCGCGAGAAAAACAGTGCCCACCTAGCCTGACGGGCATTCAGGCGCTTGGCAGCGTCAAGATATATCAGATTTTTATGATCCGTAAGAACCTGAACGGGAAATTCCGCACCTTCCAAGAAGTGGCGCCAGTGTTCAAATGCGAGTTTAATAGCCAATAATTCCCGATTACCAATATCGTAATTCAGTTCAGTCTCCGAAAATTTTTTTGAAAAAAAGGCACAGGGATGTAATCCATCCCCGTTATCCTGAGACAATACTGCGCCAACCCCCACAGAGGAAGCATCAACCTCAACCAAAAACGGCCTAGTAACATCAGGCTGCATAAGGATGGGAGCAGAGGTGAACCTCTCCATGAGATACACAAAAGCTTCAATGGCCTCAGAAGACCACTGAACCGCATCAGCACCTTTCCTGGTGAGATCAGTCAGAGGTTTGACAATACTAGAAAATTTTTTTATGAATTTTCTATAGTAATTGGCGAAACCCAAAAACCTCTGTATCGATTTCAAACCAATAGGCCTAGGCCATTCCTGCACAGCCTGAACCTTAACCGGATCCATCTCAAAACCTTTGCTGGAGATAATGTAGCCCAAAAAACTAATTCTCTGTACAGCGAACTCACATTTCTCCAGCTTAGCAAAAAGCGAATTGTCCATTAATAACTGTAATACCTCACGCACGCTCCGCCAATGAGACTCCAGATCTGGCGAATAAATCAAAATGTCATCCAAATACACAACCACATTTTTACCGATCAAAGGTCTAAGGATGTCATTAATCAGATTCTGAAAAAATGCAGGAGCATTAGTAAGACCAAAAGGCATAACCAGATTCTCAAAATGACCCACAGGAGTGTTAAAAGCAGTCTTCCATTCATCACCCTCCTTCATGCGCAACAGATTGTATGCCCCCTTAAGGTCAATTTTAGAGAACCACTTGGCCCCCAATAACTGGTTAAACAGATCAGGAATCAATGGCAGTGGGTAAGGATTGCGTACCGTAATTTTGTTAATCTCACGAAAATCCAGACAAGGACGTAAACCGCCGTCCTTTTTTTTTACAAAAAAAAATCCAACCGCCACAGGAGACTTAGAGGGCCTAATGTGACCGGCGGCCAAACTTGTCTGTATGTATTCCTCCAAAGCCTTCCTCTCAGGAATAGTAAGGTTAAATAAACGACTTTTAGGAAGAGTCGCTCCAGGGACAAATTCAATAGAACAATCATAGTCTCTATGGGGAGGCAAAACCTGCGATTCCTTCTCAGAAAAAACTCTCCAAAAATCCTGAATAGGAACAGGCAATTCTCCCCTATCCAAAGCTGCAATACGCCCGTTACAACACTTGTCATAACATTTATGGCTCCAGGATTTAATTTCACTGGTAGACCAATCCAGTACAGGATTGTGACATTTTAACCAAGGCAATCCCAATATTACTGGAGAAGGCAAGTTATTCAAAACTACCAAATCCAATTTCTCATGGTGAACACCATTAATAGTGAGAGGAAATTCACAGACCTTGAGAGTAATATTCTTCAAAGGGGAGCCATCCACAGAAACCACAGCAATGGGGGATGATAAAGGTTCAGGTTTTAAATTGAGTTTTTCCACGAATCCCCCATCAATTACATTCAGTGTAGACCCGCAATCAACAAACACCCGAAATTCCATTAATTTTTCCTGAGCAATCGTGGAAGCAGCTAAAAATATACCCTTGGAATTTAAACAGGCAATACGGGCGTGACTGACCATTTTTTTTTCTTTCTTCATACGAAGCTCACAGCCTTTAATCAAATGACCAGATTTTCCGCAATAGAAGCACAAGCCTTTCGAAAAACGACGGTCTTTTTCTTGAGAGCGAGGTGCCACCGATCCAATCTCCATTGGTTCACCACTGTTAGTACACACATTATCATAACCAGAAACTGACATAGCAGAGGATTTGCTCTCATTAACCCTAGCACGCAGTCTTCTATCCACCCGTATAGCTAATTGCATAGCCTGTTGCAAATCCTCAGGTGTAGGATAAGCAATTAGCAGGTCTTTAACCCTTTCACTGAGCCCAGCAAGAAATAGACTTTTCAGAGCAGAATCGTTCCACCCTGTTTGAGTGGACCAACGACGAAAATGTGTACAATATTTTTCGACATTACCTGATCCTTGTTTTAAACGTCTCAACTCAGTCTCAGCTGATGCGACACGGTCAGGATCATCATATAATAGTCCTAAAGCAGTAAAAAAACTATCCACTGATCTGAAGCATGAATCACTAGGTTGCAAAGAAAAGGCCCACTCCTGAGGCTCTTTGCGCAAAAGTGACATTATAAACCCTACGCGCTGGGATTCATCCCCAGAGGACTTGGGTCTCAAACAAAAATACAATAAGCAAGCATTTTTAAATGAAAAAAATTCTCGATGTTCACCAAAAAATAAATCCGGCAAACATACCTTAGGCTCCAAGAAATGTGCTCCAGAACAGTTACTCACGTGCTGACGGAGCTCGGTCACTTCCAGAGAGAGTCCCTGCAGGCGATGAGCCAAATCCTGAACCGACACCATGATGGAACAGAAAAATCTTTCCTTAGAGAATTTGCTGGCTGGACTTACTGTTATGTTCTGCTACCAGAGCTAAGGAAAGAGAGGAGATCTGTCCCTACGATAGAACTCAGCTGAATCCCTACGATGTAACAGGGAACCTGATCCTGCGATCAGACCTGCTAAAGTCCTAAGCTAGTCTGTACGAAGACCTATAGATGTGGGGGAGGAATCCCTACAAGTACTAAGGACTGGGAGGAATATGGGACACCTCCTAACTGAAATAGTAGCAGACAGACGAACAAACAAAATATAAAGAACATAGAGGTCAGTAAACCAAGCAAACTAACAGAGCAAGACACAGAGCACAGGCTAGCTAGAAAGTAGAAATACAATGAAGTCCAGCAAAGCCAGAAGGGCGGAGCAGGATAAATAGGCCAACAAGGTCATGTGACCAGCAAAGGAAAAAAAACCTAACAGCAAGGTTCTAACAGCGACACACTCAAACTGCTTTTTTTTTACATACCAAAGGCCCAAAACTGGATAGTACAGCGATTTGACCCGTGGAACTGCGAAACCACACTCGGATGTCGGGCCTACACAAGACTATTTTCAACAGATATATTTTTGTGTCACAACAGTCAGGAGACACT
Source organism: Phyllobates terribilis (assembly GCF_046119375.1). Classification (NCBI taxonomy): domain Eukaryota; kingdom Metazoa; phylum Chordata; class Amphibia; order Anura; family Dendrobatidae; genus Phyllobates; species Phyllobates terribilis. The sequence goes on along the minus strand of NW_027362768.1, from coordinate 157,505,294 downwards.
ACTGTTTTTCTTTACGGAAAAAACTACCAAAAGCTGAATAATAGAGATTTTTTCCGTGGGATGGCAAAACCACAGTTATTGTTTACTGGGGTATACCACACTTTTTTAAATAGAGATATTTGCGGCTGAACAGTGAGCGACACACTCAAACTGCTTTTTTTTAGATACCAATGGCCCAAAACTGGATAGTACAGCGATTTGACCCGTGGAACTGCGAAACCACACTGGGATGTCGGGCCTACACCAGACTATTTTCAACAGATATATTTTTGTGTCACAACAGTCAGGAGACACTACTGTTTTTCTTTACGGAAAAAACTACCAAAAGCTGAATAATAGAGATTTTTTACCGTGGGATGGCAAAGCCACAGTTACTGTTTACTGGGGTATACCACACTTTTTTAAATAGAGATATTTGCGGCTGAACAGTGAGCGACACACTCAAACTGCTTTTTTTTTACATACCAAAGGCCCAAAACTGGATAGTACAGCGATTTGACCTGTGGAACTGCGAAACCACACTGAGATGTCGGGCCTACACAAGACTATTTTCAACAGATATAATTTTGTGTCACAACAGTCAGGAGACACTACTGTTTTTCTTTACGGAAAAAACTACCAAAAGCTGAATAATAGAGATTTTTTACCGTGGGATGGCAAAACCACAGTTACTGTTTACTGGGGTATACCACACTTTTTTAAATAGAGATATTTGCGGCTGAACAGTGAGCGACACACTCAAACTGCTTTTTTTTTACATACCAAAGGCCCAAAACTGGATAGTACAGCGATTTGACCCGTGGAACTGCGAAACCACACTGGGATGTCGGGCCTACACAAGACTATTTTCAACAGATATATTTTTGTGTCACAACAGTCAGGAGACACTACTGTTTTTCTTTACGGAAAAAACTACCAAAAGCTGAATAATAGAGATTTTTTACCGTGGGATGGCAAAACCACAGTTATTTTTTACTGGGGTATACCACACTTTTTTAAATAGAGATATTTGCGGCTGAACAGTGAGTGACACACTCAAACTGCTTTTTTTTTAGATACCAAAGGCCCAAAACTGGATAGTTCAGCGATTTGACCCGTGGAACTGCGAAACCACACTGGGATGTCGGGTCTACGCAAGACTATTTTCAACAGATATATTTTTGTGTCACAACAGTCAGGAGACACTACTGTTTTTCTTTACGGAAAAAACTACCAAAAGCTGAATAATAGAGATTTTTTACCGTGGGATGGCAAAACCACAGTTATTGTTTACTGGGGTATACCACACTTTTTTAAATAGAGATATTTGCGGCTGAACAGTGAGCGACACACTCAAACTGCTTTTTTTTTACATACCAAAGGCCCAAAACTGGATAGTACAGCGATTTGACCCGTGGCACTGCGAAACCACACTGGGATGTCGGGCCTACACAAGACTATTTTCAACAGATATATTTTTGTGTCACAACAGTCAGGAGACACTACTGTTTTTCTTTACGGAAAAAACTACCAAAAGCTGAATAATAGAGATTTTTTACCGTGGGATGGCAAAACCACAGTTACTGTTTACTGGGGTATACCACACTTTTTTAAATAGAGATATTTGCGGCTGAACAGTGAGCGACACACTCAAACTGCTTTTTTTTTACATACCAAAGGCCCAAAACTGGATAGTACAGCGATTTGACCCGTGGAACTGCGAAACCACACTGGGATGTCGGGCCTACACAAGACTATTTTCAACAGATATATTTTTGTGTCACAACAGTGAGGAGACACTACTGTTTTTCTTTACGGAAAAAACTACCAAAAGCTGAATAATAGAGATTTTTTACCGTGGGATGGCAAAACCACAGTTATTTTTTACTGGGGTATACCACACTTTTTTAAATAGAGATATTTGCGGCTGAACAGTGAGTGACACACTCAAACTGCTTTTTTTTTAGATACCAAAGGCCCAAAACTGGATAGTACAGCGATTTGACCCGTGGAACTGCGAAACCACACTGGGATGTCGGAACTACGCAAGACTATTTTCAACAGATATATTTTTGTGTCACAACAGTCAGGAGACACTACTGTTTTTCTTTACGAAAAAAACTACCAAAAGCTGAATAATAGAGATTTTTTACCGTGGGATGGCAAAACCACAGTTATTGTTTACTGGGGTATACCACACTTTTTTAAATAGAGATAATTGCGGCTGAACAGTGAGCGACACACTCAAACTGCTTTTTTTTTACATACCAAAAGCCCAAAACTGGATAGTACAGCGATTTGACCCGTGGCACTGCGAAACCACACTGGGATGTCGGGCCTACACAAGACTATTTTCAACAGATATATTTTTGTGTCACAACAGTCAGGAGACACTACTGTTTTTCTTTACGGAAAAAACTACCAAAAGCTGAATAATAGAGATTTTTTACCGTGGGATGGCAAAACCACAGTTATTGTTTACTGGGGTATACCACACTTTTTTAAATAGAGATATTTGCGGCTGAACAGTGAGCGACACACTCAAACTGCTTTTTTTTTACATACCAAAGGCCAAAAACTGGATAGTACAGAGATTTGACCCGTGGCACTGCGAAACCACACTGGGATGTCGGGCCTACACAAGACTATTTTCAACAGATATATTTTTGTGTCACAACAGTCAGGAGACACTACTGTTTTTCTTTACGGAAAAAACTACCAAAAGCTGAATAATAGAGATTTTTTACCGTGGGATGGCAAAACCACAGTTATTGTTTACTGGGGTATACCACACTTTTTTAAATAGAGATATTTGCGGCTGAACAGTGAGTGACACACTCAAACTGCTTTTTTTTTAGATACCAAAGGCCCAAAACTGGATAGTACAGCGATTTGACCCGTGGAACTGCGAAACCACACTGGGATGTCGGGCCTACGCAAGACGATTTTCAACAGATATATTTTTGTGTCACAACAGTCAAGAGACACTACTGTTTTTCTTTACTGAAAAAACTACCAAAAGCTGAATAATAGAGATTTTTTACCGTGGGATGGCAAAACCACAGTTATTGTTTACTGGGGTATACCACACTTTTTTAAATAGAGATATTTGCGGCTGAACAGTGAGCGACACACTCAAACTGCTTTTCTATTACATACCAAAGGCCCAAAACTGGATAGTACAGCGATTTGACCCGTGGAACTGCGAAACCACACTGGGATGTCGGGCCTACACAAGACTATTTTCAACAGATATATTTTTGTGTCACAACAGTCAGGAGACACTACTGTTTTTCTTTACGGAAAAAACTACCAAAAGGTGAATAATAGAGATTTTTTACCGTGGGATGGCAAAACCACATTTATTGTTTACTGGGGTATACCACACTTTTTTAAATAGAGATATCTGCGGCTGAACAGTGAGCGACACACTCAAACTGCTTTTTTTTAGATACCAAAGGCCCAAAACTGGATAGTACAGCGATTTGACCCGTGGAACTGCGAAACCACACTGGGATGTCGGGCCTACACAAGACTATTTTCAACAGATATATTTTTGTGTCACAACAGTCAGGAGACACTACTGTTTTTCTTTACGGAAAAAACTACCAAAAGCTGAATAATAGAGATTTTTTACCGTGGGATGGCAAAACCACAGTTATTGTTTACTGGGGTATACCACACTTTTTTAAATAGAGATATTTGCGGCTGAACAGTGAGCGACACACTCAAACTGCTTTTTTTTTACATACCAAAGGCCCAAAACTGGATAGTACAGCGATTTGACCCGTGGAACTGCGAAACCACACTGGGATGTCGGGCCTACACAAGACTATTTTCAACAGATATATTTTTGTGTCACAACAGTCAGGAGACACTACTGTTTTTCTTTACGGAAAAAACTACCAAAAGCTGAATAATAGAGATTTTTTACCGTGGGATGGCAAAACCACAGTTATTGCTTACTGGGGTATACCACACTTTTTTAAATAGAGATATTTGCAGCTGAACAGTGAGCGACACACTCAAACTGCTTTTTTTTTAGATACCAAAGGCCCAAAACTGGATAGTAAAGCGATTTGACCCGTGGAACTGCGAAACCACACTGGGATGTCGGGCCTACACAAGACTATTTTCAACAGATATATTTTTGTGTCACAACAGTCAGGAGACACTACTGTTTTTCTCTACGGAAAAAACTACCAAAAGCTGAATAATAGAGATTTTTTACCGTGGGATGGCGAAACCACAGTTATTGTTTACTGGGGTATACCACACTTTTTTAAATAGAGATATTTGCGGCTGAACAGTGAGCGACACACTCAAACTGCTTTTTTTTTTAGATACCAAAGGCCCCAAACTGGATAGTACAACGATTTGACCCGTGGAACTGCGAAACCACACTGGGATGTCGGGCCTACACAAGACTATTTTCAACAGATATATTTTTGTGTCACAACAGTCAGGAGACACTACTGTTTTTCTTTACGGAAAAAAACTACCAAAAGCTGAATAATAGAGATTTTTTACCGTGGGATGGCAAAACCACAGTTATTGTTTACTGGGGTATACCACACTTTTTTAAATAGAGATATTTGCGGCTGAACAGTGAGCGACACACTCAAACTGCTTTTTTTTTAGATACCAAAGGCCCAAAACTGGATAGTACAGCGATTTGACCCGTGGAACTGCGAAACCACACTGAGATGTCGGGCCTACACAAGACTATTTTCAACAGATATATTTTTGTGTCACAACAGTCAGGAGACACTACTGTTTTTCTTTACGGAAAAAACTACCAAAAGCTGAATAATAGAGATTTTTTACCGTGGGATGGCAAAACCACAATTATTGTTTACTGGGGTATACCACACTTTTTTAAATAGAGATATTTGCGGCTGAACAGTGAGCGACACACTCAAACTGCTTTTTTTTTACATACCAAAGGCCCAAAACTGGATAGTACAGCGATTTGACCCGTGGAACTGCGAAACCACACTGGGATGTCGGGCCTACACAAGACTATTTTCAACAGATATATTTTTGTGTCACAACAGTCAGGAGACACTACTGTTTTTCTTTACGGAAAAAACTACCAAAAGCTGAATAATAGAGATTTTTTACCGTGGGATGGCAAAACCACAGTTATTGCTTACTGGGGTATACCACACTTTTTTAAATAGAGATATTTGCAGCTGAACAGTGAGCGACACACTCAAACTGCTTTTTTTTTAGATACCAAAGGCCCAAAACTGGATAGTAAAGCGATTTGACCCGTGGAACTGCGAAACCACACTGGGATGTCGGGCCTACACAAGACTATTTTCAACAGATATATTTTTGTGTCACAACAGTCAGGAGACACTACTGTTTTTCTTTACGGAAAAAACTACCAAAAGCTGAATAATAGAGATTTTTTACCGTGGGATGGCGAAACCACAGTTATTGTTTACTGGGGTATACCACACTTTTTTAAATAGAGATATTTGCGGCTGAACAGTGAGCGACACACTCAAACTGCTTTTTTTTTTAGATACCAACGGCCCAAAACTGGATAGTACAACGATTTGACCCGTGGAACTGCGAAACCACACTGGGATGTCGGGCCTACACAAGACTATTTTCAACAGATATATTTTTGTGTCACAACAGTCAGGAGACACTACTGTTTTTCTTTACGGAAAAAAACTACCAAAAGCTGAATAATAGAGATTTTTTACCGTGGGATGGCAAAACCACAGTTATTGCTTACTGGGGTATACCACACTTTTTTAAATAGAGATATTTGCGGCTGAACAGTGAGCGACACACTCAAACTGCTTTTTTTTTAGATACCAAAGGCCCAAAACTGGATAGTACAGCGATTTGACCCGTGGAACTTCGAAACCACACTGGGATGTCGGGCCTACACAAGACTATTTTCAACAGATATATTTTTGTGTCACAACAGTCAGGAGACACTACTGTTTTTCTTTACGGAAAAAACTACCAAAACCTGAATAATAGAGATTTTTTACCGTGGGATGGCAAAACCACAGTTATTGTTTACTGGGGTATACGACACTTTTTTAAATAGAAATATTTGCGGCTGAACAGTGAGCGACACACTCAAACTGCTTTTTTTTACATACCAAAGGCCCAAAACTGGATAGTACAGCGATTTGACCCGTGGAACTGCGAAACCACACTCGGATGTCGGGCCTACACAAGACTATTTTCAACAGATATATTTTTGTGTCACAACAGTCAGGAGACACTACTGTTTTTCTTTACGGAAAAAACTACCAAAAGCTGAATAATAGAGATTTTTTCCGTGGGATGGCAAAACCACAGTTATTGTTTACTGGGGTATACCACACTTTTTTAAATAGAGATATTTGCGGCTGAACAGTGAGCGACACACTCAAACTGCTTTTTTTTAGATACCAATGGCCCAAAACTGGATAGTACAGCGATTTGACCCGTGGAACTGCGAAACCACACTGGGATGTCGGGCCTACACCAGACTATTTTCAACAGATATATTTTTGTGTCACAACAGTCAGGAGACACTACTGTTTTTCTTTACGGAAAAAACTACCAAAAGCTGAATAATAGAGATTTTTTACCGTGGGATGGCAAAACCACAGTTACTGTTTACTGGGGTATACCACACTTTTTTAAATAGAGATATTTGCGGCTGAACAGTGAGCGACACACTCAAACTGCTTTTTTTTTACATACCAAAGGCCCAAAACTGGATAGTACAGCGATTTGACCCGTGGAACTGCGAAACCACACTGAGATGTCGGGCCTACACAAGACTATTTTCAACAGATATAATTTTGTGTCACAACAGACAGGAGACACTACTGTTTTTCTTTACGGAAAAAACTACCAAAAGCTGAATAATAGAGATTTTTTACCGTGGGATGGCAAAACCACAGTTACTGTTTACTGGGGTATACCACACTTTTTTAAATAGAGATATTTGCGGCTGAACAGTGAGCGACACACTCAAACTGCTTTTTTTTTACATACCAAAGGCCCAAAACTGGATAGTACAGCGATTTGACCCGTGGAACTGCGAAACCACACTGGGATGTCGGGCCTACACAAGACTATTTTCAACAGATATATTTTTGTGTCACAACAGTCAGGAGACACTACTGTTTTTCTTTACGGAAAAAACTACCAAAAGCTGAATAATAGAGATTTTTTACCGTGGGATGGCAAAACCACAGTTATTTTTTACTGGGGTATACCACACTTTTTTAAATAGAGATATTTGCGGCTGAACAGTGAGTGACACACTCAAACTGCTTTTTTTTTAGATACCAAAGGCCCAAAACTGGATAGTTCAGCGATTTGACCCGTGGAACTGCGAAACCACACTGGGATGTCGGGACTACGCAAGACTATTTTCAACAGATATATTTTTGTGTCACAACAGTCAGGAGACACTACTGTTTTTCTTTACGAAAAAAACTACCAAAAGCTGAATAATAGAGATTTTTTACCGTGGGATGGCAAAACCACAGTTATTGTTTACTGGGGTATACCACACTTTTTTAAATAGAGATATTTGCGGCTGAACAGTGAGCGACACACTCAAACTGCTTTTTTTTTACATACCAAAGGCCCAAAACTGGATAGTACAGCGATTTGACCCGTGGCACTGCGAAACCACACTGGGATGTCGGGCCTACACAATACTATTTTCAACAGATATATTTTTGTGTCACAACAGTCAGGAGACACTACTGTTTTTCTTTACGGAAAAAACTACCAAAAGCTGAATAATAGAGATTTTTTACCGTGGGATGGCAAAACCACAGTTATTGTTTACTGGGGTATACCACACTTTTTTAAATAGAGATATTTGCGGCTGAACAGTGAGCGACACACTCAAACTGCTTTTTTTTTACATACCAAAGGCCCAAAACTGGATAGTACAGCGATTTGACCCGTGGCACTGCGAAACCACACTGGGATGTCGGGCCTACACAAGACTATTTTCAACAGATATATTTTTGTGTCACAACAGTCAGGAGACACTACTGTTTTTCTTTACGGAAAAAACTACCAAAAGCTGAATAATAGAGATTTTTTACCGTGGGATGGCAAAACCACAGTTATTGTTTACTTGGGTATACCACACTTTTTTAAATAGAGATATTTGCGGCTGAACAGTGAGCGACACACTCAAACTGCTTTTCTATTACATACCAAAGGCCCAAAACTGGATAGTACAGCGATTTGACCCGTGGAACTGCGAAACCACACTGGGATGTCGGGCCTACACAAGACTATTTTCAACAGATATATTTTTGTGTCACAACAGTCAGGAGACACTACTGTTTTTCTTTACGGAAAAAACTACCAAAACCTGAATAATAGAGATTTTTTACCGTGGGATGGCAAAACCACAGTTATTGTTTACTGGGGTATACCACACTTTTTTAAATAGAGATATTTGCGGCTGAACAGTGAGCGACACACTCAAACTTCTTTTTTTTTTTACATACCAAAGGCCCAAAACTGGATAGTACAGCGATTTGACCCGTGGAACTGCGAAACCACACTGGGATGTCGGGCCTACACAAGACTATTTTCAACAGATATATTTTTGTGTCACAACAGTCAGGAGACACTACTGTTTTTCTTTACGGAAAAAACTACCAAAAGCTGAATAATAGAGATTTTTTACCGTGGGATGGCAAAACCACAGTTATTGTTTACTGGGGTATACCACACTTTTTTAAATAGAGATATTTGCAGGGGAACAGTGAGCGACACACTCAAACTGCTTTTTTTTTAGATACCAAAGGCCCAAAACTGGATAGTACAGCGATTTGACCCGTGGAACTGCGAAACCACACTGGGATGTCGGGCCTACGCAAGACTATTTTCAACAGATATATTTTTGTGTCACAACAGTCAGGAGACACTACTGTTTTTCTTTACGGAAAAAACTACGAAAAGCTGAATAATAGAGATTTTTTACCGTGGGATGGCAAAACCACAGTTATTGTTTACTGGGGTATACCACACTTTTTTAAATAGAGATATTTGTGGCTGAACAGTGAGCGACACACTCAAACTGCTTTTTTTTTAGATACCAAAGGCCCAAAACTGGATAGTACAGCGATTTGACCCGTGGAACTGCGAAACCACACTGGGATGTCGGGCCTACACAAGACTATTTTCAACAGATATATTTTTGTGTCACAACAGTCAGGAGACACTACTGTTTTCTTTACGGAAAAAACTACCAAAACCTGAATAATAGAGATTTTTTACTGTGGGATGGCAAAACCACAGTTATTGTTTACTGGGGTATACCACACTTTTTTAAATAGAGATATTTGCGGCTGAACAGTGAGCGACACACTCAAACTGCTTTTTTTTTAGATACCAAAGGCCCAAAACTGGATAGTACAGCGATTTGACCCGTGGAACTGCGAAACCACATTGGGATGTCGGGCCTACACAAGACTATTTTCAACAGATATATTTTTGTGTCACAACAGTCAGGAGACACTACTGTTTTTCTTTACGGAAAAAACTACCAAAAGCTGAATAATAGAGATTTTTTACCGTGGGATGGCAAAACCACAGTTATTGTTTACTGGGGTATACCACACTTTTTTAAATAGAGATATTTGCGGCTGAACAGTGAGCGACACACTCAAACTGCTTTTTTTTTACATACCAAAGGCCCAAAACTGGATAGTACAGCGATTTGACCCGTGGAACTGCGAAACCACACTGAGATGTCGGGCCTACACAAGACTATTTTCAACAGATATAATTTTGTGTCACAACAGTCAGGAGACACTACTGTTTTTCTTTACGGAAAAAACTACCAAAAGCTGAATAATAGAGATTTTTTACCGTGGGATGGCAAAACCACAGTTACTGTTTACTGGGGTATACCACACTTTTTTAAATAGAGATATTTGCGGCTGAACAGTGAGCGACACACTCAAACTGCTTTTTTTTTACATACCAAAGGCCCAAAACTGGATAGTACAGCGATTTGACCCGTGGAACTGCGAAACCACACTGGGATGTCGGGCCTACACAAGACTATTTTCAACAGATATATTTTTGTGTCAAAACAGTCAGGAGACACTATTGTTTTTCTTTACGGAAAAAACTACCAAAAGCTGAACAATAGAGATTTTTTACCGTGGGATGGCAAAACCACAGTTATTGTTTACTGGGGTATACCACACTTTTTAAATAGAGATATTTGCGGCTGAACAGTGAACGACACACTCAAACTGCTTTTTTTTTACATACCAAAGGCCCAAAACTGGATAGTACAGCGATTTGACCCGTGGCACTGCGAAACCACACTGGGATGTCGGGCCTACACAAGACTATTTTCAACAGATATATTTTTGTGTCACAACAGTCAGGAGACACTACTGTTTTTCTTTACGGAAAAAACTACCAAAAGCTGAATAATAGAGATTTTTTACCGTGGGATGGCAAAACCACAGTTATTGTTTACTGGGGTATACCACACTTTTTTAAATAGAGATATTTGCGGCTGAACAGTGAGTGACACACTCAAACTGCTTTTTTTTTAGATACCAAAGGCCCAAAACTGGATAGTACAGCGATTTGACCCGTGGAACTGCGAAACCACACTGGGATGTCGGGCCTACGCAAGACGATTTTCAACAGATATATTTTTGTGTCACAACAGTCAAGAGACACTACTGTTTTTCTTTACTGAAAAAACTACCAAAAGCTGAATAATAGAGATTTTTTACCGTGGGATGGCAAAACCACAGTTATTGTTTACTTGGGTATACCACACTTTTTTAAATAGAGATATTTGCGGCTGAACAGTGAGCGACACACTCAAACTGCTTTTCTATTACATACCAAAGGCCCAAAACTGGATAGTACAGCGATTTGACCCGTGGAACTGCGAAACCACACTGGGATGTCGGGCCTACACAAGACTATTTTCAACAGATATATTTTTGTGTCACAACAGTCAGGAGACACTACTGTTTTTCTTTACGGAAAAAACTACCAAAACCTGAATAATAGAGATTTTTTACCGTGGGATGGCAAAACCACAGTTATTGTTTACTGGGGTATACCACACTTTTTTAAATAGAGATATTTGCGGCTGAACAGTGAGCGACACACTCAAACTTCTTTTTTTTTTTACATACCAAAGGCCCAAAACTGGATAGTACAGCGATTTGACCCGTGGAACTGCGAAACCACACTGGGATGTCGGGCCTACACAAGACTATTTTCAACAGATATATTTTTGTGTCACAACAGTCAGGAGACACTACTGTTTTTCTTTACGGAAAAAACTACCAAAAGCTGAATAATAGAGATTTTTTACCGTGGGATGGCAAAACCACAGTTATTGTTTACTGGGGTATACCACACTTTTTTAAATAGAGATATTTGCAGGGGAACAGTGAGCGACACACTCAAACTGCTTTTTTTTTAGATACCAAAGGCCCAAAACTGGATAGTACAGCGATTTGACCCGTGGAACTGCGAAACCACACTGGGATGTCGGGCCTACGCAAGACTATTTTCAACAGATATATTTTTGTGTCACAACAGTCAGGAGACACTACTGTTTTTCTTTACGGAAAAAACTACGAAAAGCTGAATAATAGAGATTTTTTACCGTGGGATGGCAAAACCACAGTTATTGTTTACTGGGGTATACCACACTTTTTTAAATAGAGATATTTGTGGCTGAACAGTGAGCGACACACTCAAACTGCTTTTTTTTTAGATACCAAAGGCCCAAAACTGGATAGTACAGCGATTTGACCCGTGGAACTGCGAAACCACACTGGGATGTCGGGCCTACACAAGACTATTTTCAACAGATATATTTTTGTGTCACAACAGTCAGGAGACACTACTGTTTTCTTTACGGAAAAAACTACCAAAACCTGAATAATAGAGATTTTTTACTGTGGGATGGCAAAACCACAGTTATTGTTTACTGGGGTATACCACACTTTTTTAAATAGAGATATTTGCGGCTGAACAGTGAGCGACACACTCAAACTGCTTTTTTTTTAGATACCAAAGGCCCAAAACTGGATAGTACAGCGATTTGACCCGTGGAACTGCGAAACCACATTGGGATGTCGGGCCTACACAAGACTATTTTCAACAGATATATTTTTGTGTCACAACAGTCAGGAGACACTACTGTTTTTCTTTACGGAAAAAACTACGAAAAGCTGAATAATAGAGATTTTTTACCGTGGGATGGCAAAACCACAGTTATTGTTTACTGGGGTATACCACACTTTTTTAAATAGAGATATTTGCGGCTGAACAGTGAGCGACACACTCAAACTGCTTTTTTTTTACATACCAAAGGCCCAAAACTGGATAGTACAGCGATTTGACCCGTGGAACTGCGAAACCACACTGAGATGTCGGGCCTACACAAGACTATTTTCAACAGATATAATTTTGTGTCACAACAGTCAGGAGACACTACTGTTTTTCTTTACGGAAAAAACTACCAAAAGCTGAATAATAGAGATTTTTTACCGTGGGATGGCAAAACCACAGTTACTGTTTACTGGGGTATACCACACTTTTTTAAATAGAGATATTTGCGGCTGAACAGTGAGCGACACACTCAAACTGATTTTTTTTTACATACCAAAGGCCCAAAACTGGATAGTACAGCGATTTGACCCGTGGAACTGCGAAACCACACTGGGATGTCGGGCCTACACAAGACTATTTTCAACAGATATATTTTTGTGTCAAAACAGTCAGGAGACACTATTGTTTTTCTTTACGGAAAAAACTACCAAAAGCTGAACAATAGAGATTTTTTACCGTGGGATGGCAAAACCACAGTTATTGTTTACTGGGGTATACCACACTTTTTAAATAGAGATATTTGCGGCTGAACAGTGAACGACACACTCAAACTGCTTTTTTTTTACATACCAAAGGCCCAAAACTGGATAGTACAGCGATTTGACCCGTGGAACTGCGAAACCACACTCGGATGTCGGGCCTACACAAGACTATTTTCAACAGATATATTTTTGTGTCACAACAGTCAGGAGACACTACTGTTTTTCTTTACGGAAAAAACTACCAAAAGCTGAATAATAGAGATTTTTTACCGTGGGATGGCAAAACCACAGTTATTGTTTACTGGGGTATACCACACTTTTTTAAATAGAGATATTTGCGGCTGAACAGTGAGCGACACACTCAAACTGCTTTTTTTTTACATACCAAAGGCCCAAAACTGGATAGTACAGCGATTTGACCCGTGGAACTGCGAAACCACACTGAGATGTCGGGCCTACACAAGACTATTTTCAACAGATATAATTTTGTGTCACAACAGTCAGGAGACACTACTGTTTTTCTTTACGGAAAAAACTACCAAAAGCTGAATAATAGAGATTTTTTACCGTGGGATGGCAAAACCACAGTTACTGTTTACTGGGGTATACCACACTTTTTTAAATAGAGATATTTGCGGCTGAACAGTGAGCGACACACTCAAACTGCTTTTTTTTTACATACCAAAGGCCCAAAACTGGATAGTACAGCGATTTGACCCGTGGAACTGCGAAACCACACTGGGATGTCGGGCCTACACAAGACTATTTTCAACAGATATATTTTTGTGTCACAACAGTCAGGAGACACTACTGTTTTTCTTTACGGAAAAAACTACCAAAAGCTGAATAATAGAGATTTTTTACCGTGGGATGGCAAAACCACAGTTATTTTTTACTGGGGTATACCACACTTTTTTGAATAGAGATATTTGCGGCTGAACAGTGAGTGACACACTCAAACTGCTTTTTTTTTAGATACAAAGGCCCAAAACTGGATAGTACAGCGATTTGACCCGTGGAACTGTGAAACCACACTGGGATGTCGGGACTACGCAAGACTATTTTCAACAGATATATTTTTGTGTCACAACAGTCAGGAGACACTACTGTTTTTCTTTACGGAAAAAACTACCAAAAGCTGAATAATAGAGATTTTTTACCGTGGGATGGCAAAACCACAGTTATTGTTTACTGGGGTATACCACACTTTTTTAAATAGAGATATTTGCGGCTGAACAGTGAGCGACACACTCAAACTGCTTGTTTTTTACATACCAAAGGCCCAAAACTGGATAGTACAGCGATTTGACCCGTGGCACTGCGAAACCACACTGGGATGTCGGGCCTACACAAGACTATTTTCAACAGATATATTTTTGTGTCACAACAGTCAGGAGACACTACTGTTTTTCTTTACGGAAAAAACTACCAAAAGCTGAATAATAGAGATTTTTTACCGTGGGATGGCAAAACCACAGTTATTGTTTACTGGGGTATACCACACTTTTTTAAATAGAGATATTTGCGGCTGAACAGTGAGCGACACACTCAAACTGCTTTTTTTTTACATACCAAAGGCCCAAAACTGGATAGTACAGCGATTTGACCCGTGGCACTGCGAAACCACACTGGGATGTCGGGCCTACACAAGACTATTTTCAACAGATATATTTTTGTGTCACAACAGTCAGGAGACACTACTGTTTTTCTTTACGGAAAAAACTACCAAAAGCTGAATAATAGAGATTTTTTACCGTGGGATGGCAAAACCACAGTTATTGTTTACTGGGGTATACCACACTTTTTTAAATAGAGATATTTGCGGCTGAACAGTGAGTGACACACTCAAACTGCTTTTTTTTTAGATACCAAAGGCCCAAAACTGGATAGTACAGCGATTTGACCCGTGGAACTGCGAAACCACACTGGGATGTCGGGCCTACGCAAGACGATTTTCAACAGATATATTTTTGTGTCACAACAGTCAAGAGACACTACTGTTTTTCTTTACTGAAAAAACTACCAAAAGCTGAATAATAGAGATTTTTTACCGTGGGATGGCAAAACCACAGTTATTGTTTACTGGGGTATACCACACTTTTTTAAATAGAGATATTTGCGGCTGAACAGTGAGCGACACACTCAAACTGCTTTTCTATTACATACCAAAGGCCCAAAACTGGATAGTACAGCGATTTGACCCGTGGAACTGCGAAACCACACTGGGATGTCGGGCCTACACAAGACTATTTTCAACAGATATATTTTTGTGTCACAACAGTCAGGAGACACTACTGTTTTTCTTTACGCAAAAAACTACCAAAACCTGAATAATAGAGATTTTTTACCGTGGGATGGCAAAACCACAGTTATTGTTTACTGGGGTATACCACACTTTTTTAAATAGAGATATTTGCGGCTGAACAGTGAGCGACACACTCAAACTTCTTTTTTTTTTTACATACCAAAGGCCCAAAACTGGATAGTACAGCGATTTGACCCGTGGAACTGCGAAACCACACTGGGATGTCGGGCCTACACAAGACTATTTTCAACAGATATATTTTTGTGTCACAACAGTCAGGAGACACTACTGTTTTTCTTTACGGAAAAAACTACCAAAAGCTGAATAATAGAGATTTTTTACCGTGGGATGGCAAAACCACAGTTATTGTTTACTGGGGTATACCACACTTTTTTAAATAGAGATATTTGCAGGGGAACAGTGAGCGACACACTCAAACTGCTTTTTTTTTAGATACCAAAGGCCCAAAACTGGATAGTACAGCGATTTGACCCGTGGAACTGCGAAACCACACTGGGATGTCGGGCCTACGCAAGACTATTTTCAACAGATATATTTTTGTGTCACAACAGTCAGGAGACACTACTGTTTTTCTTTACGGAAAAAACTACGAAAAGCTGAATAATAGAGATTTTTTACCGTGGGATGGCAAAACCACAGTTATTGTTTACTGGGGTATACCACACTTTTTTAAATAGAGATATTTGTGGCTGAACAGTGAGCGACACACTCAAACTGCTTTTTTTTTAGATACCAAAGGCCCAAAACTGGATAGTACAGCGATTTGACCCGTGGAACTGCGAAACCACACTGGGATGTCGGGCCTACACAAGACTATTTTCAACAGATATATTTTTGTGTCACAACAGTCAGGAGACACTACTGTTTTCTTTACGGAAAAAACTACCAAAACCTGAATAATAGAGATTTTTTACTGTGGGATGGCAAAACCACAGTTATTGTTTACTGGGGTATACCACACTTTTTTAAATAGAGATATTTGCGGCTGAACAGTGAGCGACACACTCAAACTGCTTTTTTTTTAGATACCAAAGGCCCAAAACTGGATAGTACAGCGATTTGACCCGTGGAACTGCGAAACCACATTGGGATGTCGGGCCTACACAAGACTATTTTCAACAGATATATTTTTGTGTCACAACAGTCAGGAGACACTACTGTTTTTCTTTACGGAAAAAACTACCAAAAGCTGAATAATAGAGATTTTTTACCGTGGGATGGCAAAACCACAGTTATTGTTTACTGGGGTATACCACACTTTTTTAAATAGAGATATTTGCGGCTGAACAGTGAGCGACACACTCAAACTGCTTTTTTTTTACATACCAAAGGCCCAAAACTGGATAGTACAGCGATTTGACCCGTGGAACTGCGAAACCACACTGAGATGTCGGGCCTACACAAGACTATTTTCAACAGATATAATTTTGTGTCACAACAGTCAGGAGACACTACTGTTTTTCTTTACGGAAAAAACTACCAAAAGCTGAATAATAGAGATTTTTTACCGTGGGATGGCAAAACCACAGTTACTGTTTACTGGGGTATACCACACTTTTTTAAATAGAGATATTTGCGGCTGAACAGTGAGCGACACACTCAAACTGCTTTTTTTTTACATACCAAAGGCCCAAAACTGGATAGTACAGCGATTTGACCCGTGGAACTGCGAAACCACACTGGGATGTCGGACCTACACAAGACTATTTTCAACAGATATATTTTTGTGTCAAAACAGTCAGGAGACACTATTGTTTTTCTTTACGGAAAAAACTACCAAAAGCTGAACAATAGAGATTTTTTACCGTGGGATGGCAAAACCACAGTTATTGTTTACTGGGGTATACCACACTTTTTAAATAGAGATATTTGCGGCTGAACAGTGAGCGACACACTCAAACTGCTTTTTTTTTACATACCAAAGGCCCAAAACTGGATAGTACAGCGATTTGACCCGTGGAACTGCGAAACCACACTCGGATGTCGGGCCTACACAAGACTATTTTCAACAGATATATTTTTGTGTCACAACAGTCAGGAGACACTACTGTTTTTCTTTACGGAAAAAACTACCAAAAGCTGAATAATAGAGATTTTTTACCGTGGGATGGCAAAACCACAGTTATTGTTTACTGGGGTATACCACACTTTTTTAAATAGAGATATTTGCGGCTGAACAGTGAGCGACACACTCAAACTGCTTTTTTTTTACATACCAAAGGCCCAAAACTGGATAGTACAGCGATTTGACCCGTGGAACTGCGAAACCACACTGAGATGTCGGGCCTACACAAGACTATTTTCAACAGATATAATTTTGTGTCACAACAGTCAGGAGACACTACTGTTTTTCTTTACGGAAAAAACTACCAAAAGCTGAATAATAGAGATTTTTTACCGTGGGATGGCAAAACCACAGTTACTGTTTACTGGGGTATACCACACTTTTTTAAATAGAGATATTTGCGGCTGAACAGTGAGCGACACACTCAAACTGCTTTTTTTTTACATACCAAAGGCCCAAAACTGGATAGTACAGCGATTTGACCCGTGGAACTGCGAAACCACACTGGGATGTCGGGCCTACACAAGACTATTTTCAACAGATATATTTTTGTGTCACAACAGTCAGGAGACACTACTGTTTTTCTTTACGGAAAAAACTACCAAAAGCTGAATAATAGAGATTTTTTACCGTGGGATGGCAAAACCACAGTTATTTTTTACTGGGGTATACCACACTTTTTTGAATAGAGATATTTGCGGCTGAACAGTGAGTGACACACTCAAACTGCTTTTTTTTTAGATACAAAGGCCCAAAACTGGATAGTACAGCGATTTGACCCGTGGAACTGCGAAACCACACTGGGATGTCGGGACTACGCAAGACTATTTTCAACAGATATATTTTTGTGTCACAACAGTCAGGAGACACTACTGTTTTTCTTTACGGAAAAAACTACCAAAAGCTGAATAATAGAGATTTTTTACCGTGGGATGGCAAAACCACAGTTATTGTTTACTGGGGTATACCACACTTTTTTAAATAGAGATATTTGCGGCTGAACAGTGAGCGACACACTCAAACTGCTTGTTTTTTACATACCAAAGGCCCAAAACTGGATAGTACAGCGATTTGACCCGTGGCACTGCGAAACCACACTGGGATGTCGGGCCTACACAAGACTATTTTCAACAGATATATTTTTGTGTCACAACAGTCAGGAGACACTACTGTTTTTCTTTACGGAAAAAACTACCAAAAGCTGAATAATAGAGATTTTTTACCGTGGGATGGCAAAACAACAGTTATTGTTTACTGGGGTATACCACACTTTTTTAAATAGAGATATTTGCGGCTGAACAGTGAGCGACACACTCAAACTGCTTTTTTTTTACATACCAAAGGCCCAAAACTGGATAGTACAGCGATTTGACCCGTAGCACTGCGAAACCACACTGGGATGTCGGGCCTACACAAGACTATTTTCAACAGATATATTTTTGTGTCACAACAGTCAGGAGACACTACTGTTTTTCTTTACGGAAAAAACTACCAAAAGCTGAATAATAGAGATTTTTTACCGTGGGATGGCAAAACCACAGTTATTGTTTACTGGGGTATACCACACTTTTTTAAATAGAGATATTTGCGGCTGAACAGTGAGTGACACACTCAAACTGCTTTTTTTTTAGATACCAAAGGCCCAAAACTGGATAGTACAGCGATTTGACCCGTGGAACTGCGAAACCACACTGGGATGTCGGGCCTACGCAAGACTATTTTCAACAGATATATTTTTGTGTCACAACAGTCAAGAGACACTACTGTTTTTCTTTACGGAAAAAACTACCAAAAGCTGAATAATAGAGATTTTTTACCGTGGGATGGCAAAACCACAGTTATTGTTTACTGGGGTATACCACACTTTTTTAAATAATGATATTTGCGGCTGAACAGTGAGCGACACACTCAAACTGCTTTTCTTTTACATACCAAAGGCCCAAAACTGGATAGTACAGCGATTTGACCCGTGGAACTGCGAAACCACACTGGGATGTCGGGCCTACACAAGACTATTTTCAACAGATATATTTTTGTGTCACAACAGTCAGGAGACACTACTGTTTTTCTTTACGGAAAAAACTACCAAAAGCTGAATAATAGAGATTTTTTACCGTGGGATGGCAAAACCACAGTTATTGTTTACTGGGGTATACCACACTTTTTTAAATAGAGATATTTGCAGGGGAACAGTGAGCGACACACTCAAACTGCTTTTTTTTTAGATACCAAAGGCCCAAAACTGGATAGTACAGCGATTTGACCCGTGGAACTGCGAAACCACACTGGGATGTCGGGACTAGGCAAGACTATTTTCAACAGATATATTTTTGTGTCACAACAGTCAGGAGACACTACTGTTTTTCTTTACGGAAAAAACTACGAATAGCTGAATAATAGAGATTTTTTACCGTGGGATGGCAAAACCACAGTTATTGTTTACTGGGGTATACCACACTTTTTTAAATAGAGATATTTGTGGCTGAACAGTGAGCGACACACTCAAACTGCTTTTTTTTTAGATACCAAAGGCCCAAAACTGGATAGTACAGCGATTTGACCCGTGGAACTGCGAAACCACACTGTGATGTTGGGCCTACACAAGACTATTTTCAACAGATATATTTTTGTGTCACAACAGTCAGGAGACACTATTGTTTTCTTTACGGAAAAAACTACCAAAACCTGAATAATAGAGATTTTTTACTGTGGGATGGCAAAACCACAGTTATTGTTTACTGGGGTATACCACACTTTTTTAAATAGAGATATTTGCGGCTGAACAGTGAGCGACACACTCAAACCGGTTTTTTTTTTAGATACCAAAGGCCCAAAACTGGATAGTACAGCGATTTGACCCGTGGAACTGCGAAACCACATTGGGATGTCGGGCCTACACAAGACTATTTTCAACAGACATATTTTTGTGTCACAACAGTCAGGAGACACTACTGTTTTTCTTTACGGAAAAAACTGCCAAAAGCTGAATAATAGAGATTTTTTACCGTGGGATGGCAAAACCACAGTTATTGTTTACTGGGGTATACCACACTTTTTAAATAGAGATATTTGCGGCTGAACAGTGAGCGACACACTCAAACTGCTTTTTTTTTAGATACCAAAGGCCCAAAACTGGATAGTACAGCGATTTGACCCGTGGAACTGCGAAACCACCCTGGGATGTCGGGCCTACACAAGACTATTTTCAACAGATATATTTTTGTGTCACAACAGTCAGGAGACACTACTGTTTTTCTTTACGGAAAAAACTACCAAAAGCTGAATAATAGAGATTTTTTACCGTGGGATGGCAAAACCACAGTTATTGTTTACTGGGGTATACCACACTTTTTTAAATAGAGATATTTGCGGCTGAACAGTGAGCGACACACTCAAACTGCTTTTTTTTTTACATACCAAAGGCCCAAAACTGGATAGTACAGCGATTTGACCCGTGGAACTGCGAAACCACACTGGGATGTCGGGCCTACACAAGACTATTTTCAACAGATATATTTTTGTGACACAACAGTCAAGAGACACTACTGTTTTTCTTTACGGAAAAAACTACCAAAAGCTGAATAATAGAGATTTTTTACCGTGGGATGGCAAAACCACAGTTATTGTTTACTGGGGTATACCACACTTTTTTAAATAGAGATATTTGCGGCTGAACAGTGAGTGACACACTCAAACTGCTTTTTTTTTAGATACCAAAGGCCCAAAACTGGATAGTACAGCGATTTGACCCGTGGAACTGCGAAACCACACTGGGATGTCGGGCCTACACAAGACTATTTTCAACAGATATATTTTTGTGTCACAACAGTCAGGAGACACTACTGTTTTTCTTTACGGAAAAAACTACCAAAAGCTGAATAATAGAGATTTTTTACCGTGGGATGGCAAAACCACAGTTATTGTTTACTGGGGTATACCACACTTTTTTAAATAGAGATATTTGCGGCTGAACAGTGAGCGACACACTCAAACTTCATTTTTTTTTACATACCAAAGGCCCAAAACTGGATAGTACAGCGATTTGACCCGTGGCACTGCGAAACCACACTGGGATGTCGGGCCTACACAAGACTATTTTCAACAGATATATTTTGTGTCACAACAGTCAGGAGACACTACTGTTTTTCTTTACGGAAAAAACTACTAAAAGCTGAATAATAGAGATTTTTTACCGTGGGATGGCAAAACCACAGTTATTGTTTACTGGGGTATACCACACTTTTTTAAATAGAGATATTTGCGGCTGAACACTGAGTGACACACTCAAACTGCTTTTTTTTTAGATACCAAAGGCCCAAAACTGGATAGTACAGCGATTTGACCCGTGGAACTGCGAAACCACACTGGGATGTCGGGCCTACGCAAGACTATTTTCAACAGATATATTTTTGTGTCACAACAGTCAAGAGACACTACTGTTTTTCTTTACTGAAAAAACTACCAAAAGCTGAATAATAGAGATTTTTTACCGTGGGATGGCAAAACCACAGTTATTGTTTACTGGGGTATACCACACTTTTTTAAATAATGATATTTGCGGCTGAACAGTGAGCGACACACTCAAACTGCTTTTCTTTTACATACCAAAGGCCCAAAACTGGATAGTACAGCGATTTGACCCGTGGAACTGCGAAACCACACTGGGATGTTGGGCCTACACAAGACTATTTTCAACAGATATATTTGTGTGTCACAACAGTCAGGAGACACTACTGTTTTTCTTTACGGAAAAAACTACCAAAAGCTGAATAATAGAGATTTTTTACCGTGGGATGGCAAAACCACAGTTATTGTTTACTGGGGTATACCACACTTTTTTAAATAGAGATATTTGCAGGGGAACAGTGAGCGACACACTCAAACTGCTTTTTTTTTAGATACCAAAGGCCCAAAACTGGATAGTACAGCGATTTGACCCGTGGAACTGCGAAACCACACTGGGATGTCGGGACTACGCAAGACTATTTTCAACAGATATATTTTTGTGTCACAACAGTCAGGAGACACTACTGTTTTTCTTTACGGAAAAAACTATGAAAAGCTGAATAATAGAGATTTTTTACCGTGGGATGGCAAAACCACAGTTATTGTTTACTGGGGTATACCACACTTTTTTAAATAGAGATATTTGTGGCTGAACAGTGAGCGACACACTCAAACTGCTTTTTTTTTAGATACCAAAGGCCCAAAACTGGATAGTACAGCGATTTGACCCGTGGAACTGCGAAACCACACTGGGATGTCGGGCCTACACAAGACTATTTTCAACAGATATATTTTTGTGTCACAACAGTCAGGAGACACTACTGTTTTCTTTACGGAAAAAACTACCAAAACCTGAATAATAGAGATTTTTTACTGTGGGATGGCAAAACCACAGTTATTGTTTACTGGGGTATAGCACACTTTTCTAAATAGAGATATTTGCGGCTGAACAGTGAGCGACACACTCAAACTGCTTTTTTTTTAGATACCAAAGGCCCAAAACTGGATAGTACAGCGATTTGACCCGTGGATCTGCGAAACCACACTGGGATGTCGGGCCTACACAAGACTATTTTCAACAGATATATTTTTGTGTCAAAACAGTCAGGAGACACTATTGTTTTTCTTTACGGAAAAAACTACCAAAAGCTGAACAATAGAGATTTTTTACCGTGGGATGGCAAAACCACAGTTATTGTTTACTGGGGTATACCACACTTTTTAAATAGAGATATTTGCGGCTGAACAGTGAGCGACACACTCAAACTGCTTTTTTTTTAGATACCAAAGGCCCAAAACTGGATAGTACAGCGATTTGACCCGTGGAACTGCGAAACCACACTGGGATGTCGGGCCTACACAAGACTATTTTCAACAGATATATTTTTGTGTCACAACAGTCAGGAGACACTATTGTTTTCTTTACGGAAAAAACTACCAAAACCTGAATAATAGAGATTTTTTACTGTGGGATGGCAAAACCACAGTTATTGTTTACTGGGGTATACCACACTTTTTTAAATAGAGATATTTGCGGCTGAACAGTGAGCGACACACTCAAACCGGTTTTTTTTTTAGATACCAAAGGCCCAAAACTGGATAGTACAGCGATTTGACCCGTGGAACTGCGAAACCACATTGGGATGTCGGGCCTACACAAGACTATTTTCAACAGATATATTTTTGTGTCACAACAGTCAGGAGACACTACTGTTTTTCTTTACGGAAAAAACTGCCAAAAGCTGAATAATAGAGATTTTTTACCGTGGGATGGCAAAACCACAGTTATTGTTTACTGGGGTATACCACACTTTTTTAAATAGAGATATTTGCGGCTGAACAGTGAGCGACACACTCAAACTGCTTTTTTTTTACATACCAAAGGCCCAAAACTGGATAGTACAGCGATTTGACCCGTGGAACTGCGAAACCACACTGGGATGTCGGGCCTACACAAGACTATTTTCAACAGATATATTTTTGTGTCAAAACAGTCAGGAGACACTACTGTTTTTCTTTACGGAAAAAACTACCAAAAGCTGAATAATAGAGATTTTTTACCGTGGGATGGCAAAACCACAGTTATTGTTTACTGGGGTATACCACACTTTTTTAAATAGAGATATTTGCGGCTGAACAGTGAGCGACACACTCAAACTGCTTTCTTTTTTACATACCAAAGGCCCAAAACTGGATAGTACAGCGATTTGACCCGTGGAACTGCGAAACCACACTGGGATGTCGGGCCTACACAAGACTATTTTCAACAGATATATTTTTGTGACACAACAGTCAAGAGACACTACTGTTTTTCTTTACGGAAAAAACTACCAAAAGCTGAATAATAGAGATTTTTTACCGTGGGATGGCAAAACCACAGTTATTGTTTACTGGGGTATACCACACTTTTTTAAATAGAGATATTTGCGGCTGAACAGTGAGTGACACACTCAAACTGCTTTTTTTTTAGATACCAAAGGCCCAAAACTGGATAGTACAGCGATTTGACCCGTGGAACTGCGAAACCACACTGGGATGTCGGGCCTACACAAGACTATTTTCAACAGATATATTTTTGTGTCACAACAGTCAGGAGACACTACTGTTTTTCTTTACGGAAAAAACTACCAAAAGCTGAATAATAGAGATTTTTTACCGTGGGATGGCAAAACCACAGTTATTGTTTACTGGGGTATACCACACTTTTTTAAATAGAGATATTTGCGGCTGAACAGTGAGCGACATACTCAAACTTCATTTTTTTTTACATACCAAAGGCCCAAAACTGGATAGTACAGCGATTTGACCCGTGGCACTGCGAAACCACACTGGGATGTCGGGCCTACACAAGACTATTTTCAACAGATATATTTTGTGTCACAACAGTCAGGAGACACTACTGTTTTTCTTTACGGAAAAAACTACCAAAAGCTGAATAATAGAGATTTTTTACCGTGGGATGGCAAAACCACAGTTATTGTTTACTGGGGTATACCACACTTTTTTAAATAGAGATATTTGCGGCTGAACACTGAGTGACACACTCAAACTGCTTTTTTTTTAGATACCAAAGGCCCAAAACTGGATAGTACAGCGATTTGACCCGTGGAACTGCGAAACCACACTGGGATGTCGGGCCTACGCAAGACTATTTTCAACAGATATATTTTTGTGTCACAACAGTCAAGAGACACTACTGTTTTTCTTTACTGAAAAAACTACCAAAAGCTGAATAATAGAGATTTTTTACCGTGGGATGGCAAAACCACAGTTATTGTTTACTGGGGTATACCACACTTTTTTAAATAATGATATTTGCGGCTGAACAGTGAGCGACACACTCAAACTGCTTTTCTTTTACATACCAAAGGCCCAAAACTGGATAGTACAGCGATTTGACCCGTGGAACTGCGAAACCACACTGGGATGTTGGGCCTACACAAGACTATTTTCAACAGATATATTTTTGTGTCACAACAGTCAGGAGACACTACTGTTTTTCTTTACGGAAAAAACTACCAAAAGCTGAATAATAGAGATTTTTTACCGTGGGATGGCAAAACCACAGTTATTGTTTACTGGGGTATACCACACTTTTTTAAATAGAGATATTTGCAGGGGAACAGTGAGCGACACACTCAAACTGCTTTTTTTTTAGATACCAAAGGCCCAAAACTGGATAGTACAGCGATTTGACCCGTGGAACTGCGAAACCACACTGGGATGTCGGGCCTACACAAGACTATTTTCAACAGATATATTTTTGTGTCACAACAGTCAGGAGACACTACTGTTTTCTTTACGGAAAAAACTACCAAAACCTGAATAATAGAGATTTTTTACTGTGGGATGGCAAAACCACAGTTATTGTTTACTGGGGTATAGCACACTTTTTTAAATAGAGATATTTGCGGCTGAACAGTGAGCGACACACTCAAACTGCTTTTTTTTTAGATACCAAAGGCCCAAAACTGGATAGTACAGCGATTTGACCCGTGGAACTGCGAAACCACACTGGGATGTCGGGCCTACACAAGACTATTTTCAACAGATATATTTTTGTGTCAAAACAGTCAGGAGACACTATTGTTTTTCTTTACGGAAAAAACTACCAAAAGCTGAACAATAGAGATTTTTTACCGTGGGATGGCAAAACCACAGTTATTGTTTACTGGGGTATACCACACTTTTTAAATAGAGATATTTGCGGCTGAACAGTGAGCGACACACTCAAACTGCTTTTTTTTTAGATACCAAAGGCCCAAAACTGGATAGTACAGCGATTTGACCCGTGGAACTGCGAAACCACACTGGGATGTCGGGCCTACACAAGACTATTTTCAACAGATATATTTTTGTGTCACAACAGTCAGGAGACACTACTGTTTTTCTTTTCGGAAAAAACTACCAAAAGCTGAATAATAGAGATTTTTTACCGTGGGATGGCAAAACCACAGTTATTGTTTACTGGGGTATACCACACTTTTTTAAATAGAGATATTTGCGGCTGAACAGTGAGCGACACACTCAAACTGCTTTTTTTTTTACATACCAAAGGCCCAAAACTGGATAGTACAGCGATTTGACCCGTGGAACTGTGAAACCACACTGGGATGTCGGGCCTACACAAGACTATTTTCAACAGATATATTTTTGTGACACAACAGTCAGGAGACACTACTGTTTTTCTTTACGGAAAAAACTACCAAAAGCTGAATAATAGAGATTTTTTACCGTGGGATGGCAAAACCACAGTTATTGTTTACTGGGGTATACCACACTTTTTTAAATAGAGATATTTGCGGCTGAACAGTGAGTGACACACTCAAACTGCTTTTTTTTTAGATACCAAAGGCCCAAAACTGGATAGTACAGCGATTTGACCCGTGGAACTGCGAAACCACACTGGGATGTCGGGCCTACACAAGACTATTTTCAACAGATATATTTTTGTGTCACAACAGTCAGGAGACACTACTGTTTTTCTTTACGGAAAAAACTACCAAAACCTGAATAATAGAGATTTTTTACCGTGGGATGGCAAAACCACAGTTATTGTTTACTGGGGTATACCACACTTTTTTAAATAGAGATATTTGCGGCTGAACAGTGAGCGACACACTCAAACTTCATTTTTTTTTACATACCAAAGGCCCAAAACTGGATAGTACAGCGATTTGACCCGTGGAACTGCGAAACCACACTGGGATGTCGGGCCTACACAAGACTATTTTCAACAGATATATTTTTGTGTCACAACAGTCAGGAGACACTACTGTTTTTCTTTACGGAAAAAACTACCAAAACCTGAATAATAGAGATTTTTTACCGTGGGATGGCAAAACCACAGTTATTGTTTACTGGGGTATACCACACTTTTTTAAATAGAGATATTTGCGGCTGAACAGTGAGTGACACACTCAAACTGCTTTTTTTTTAGATACCAAAGGCCCAAAACTGGATAGTACAGCGATTTGACCCGTGGAACTGCGAAACCACACTGGGATGTCGGGCCTACGCAAGACTATTTTCAACAGATATATTTTTGTGTCACAACAGTCAAGAGACACTACTGTTTTTCTTTACTGAAAAAACTACCAAAAGCTGAATAATAGAGATTTTTTACCGTGGGATGGCAAAACCACAGTTATTGTTTACTGGGGTATACCACACTTTTTTAAATAGAGATATTTGCGGCTGAACAGTGAGCGACACACTCAAACTGCTTTTCTTTTACATACCAAAGGCCCAAAACTGGATAGTACAGCGATTTGACCCGTGGAACTGCGAAACCACACTGGGATGTCGGGCCTACACAAGACTATTTTCAACAGATATATTTTTGTGTCACAACAGTCAGGAGACACTACTGTTTTTCTTTACGGAAAAAACTACCAAAACCTGAATAATAGAGATTTTATACCGTGGGATGGCAAAACCACAGTTATTGTTTACTGGGGTATACCACACTTTTTTAAATAGAGATATTTGCGGCTGAACAGTGAGCGACACACTCAAACTTCTTTTTTTTTTACATACCAAAGGCCCAAAACTGGATAGTACAGCGATTTGACCCGTGGAACTGCGAAACCACACTGGGATGTCGGGCCTACACAAGACTATTTTCAACAGATATATTTTTGTGTCACAACAGTCAGGAGACACTACTGTTTTTCTTTACGGAAAAAACTACCAAAAGCTGAATAATAGAGATTTTTTACCGTGGGATGGCAAAACCACAGTTATTGTTTACTGGGGTATACCACACTTTTTTAAATAGAGATATTTGCAGGGGAACAGTGAGCGACACACTCAAACTGCTTTTTTTTTAGATACCAAAGGCCCAAAACTGGATAGTACAGCGATTTGACCCGTGGAACTGCGAAACCACACTGGGATGTCGGGCCTACACAAGACTATTTTCAACAGATATATTTTTGTGTCACAACAGTCAGGAGACACTACTGTTTTCTTTACGGAAAAAACTACCAAAACCTGAATAATAGAGATTTTTTACTGTGGGATGGCAAAACCACAGTTATTGTTTACTGGGGTATACCACACTTTTTTAAATAGAGATATTTGCGGCTGAACAGTGAGCGACACACTCAAACTGCTTTTTTTTTACATACCAAAGGCCCAAAACTGGATAGTACAGCGATTTGACCCGTGGAACTGCGAAACCACACTGGGATGTCGGGCCTACACAAGACTATTTTCAACAGATATATTTTTGTGTCAAAACAGTCAGGAGACACTATTGTTTTTCTTTATGGAAAAAACTACCAAAAGCTGAACAATAGAGATTTTTTACCGTGGGATGGCAAAACCACAGTTATTGTTTACTGGGGTATACCACACTTTTTAAATAGAGATCTTTTCGGCTGAACAGTGAGCGACACACTCAAACTGCTTTTTTTTTAGATACCAAAGGCCCAAAACTGGATAGTACAGCGATTTGACCCGTGGAACTGCGAAACCACACTGGGATGTCGGGCCTACACAAGACTATTTTCAACAGATATATTTTTGTGTCACAACAGTCAGGAGACACTACTGTTTTTCTTTACGGAAAAAACTACCAAAAGCTGAATAATAGAGATTTTTTACCGTGGGATGGCAAAACCACAGTTATTGTTTACTGGGGTATACCACACTTTTTTAAATAGAGATATTTGCGGCTGAACAGTGAGCGACACACTCAAACTGCTTTTTTTTTACATACCAATGGCCCAAAACTGGATAGTACAGCGATTTGACCCGTGGAACTGAGAAACCACACTGGGATGTCGGGCCTACACAAGACTATTTTCAACAGATATATTTTTGTGACACAACAGTCAGGAGACACTACTGTTTTTCTTTACGGAAAAAACTACCAAAAGCTGAATAATAGAGATTTTTTACCGTGGGATGGCAAAACCACAGTTATTGTTTACTGGGGTATACCACACTTTTTTAAATAGAGATATTTGCGGCTGAACAGTGAGTGACACACTCAAACTGCTTTTTTTTAGATACCAAAGGCCCAAAACTGGATAGTACAGCGATTTGACCCGTGGAACTGCGAAACCACACTGGGATGTCGGGCCTACGGAAGACTATTTTCAACAGATATATTTTTGTGTCACAACAGTCAAGAGACACTACTGTTTTTCTTTACTGAAAAAACTACCAAAAGCTGAATAATAGAGATTTTTTACCGTGGGATGGCAAAACCACAGTTATTGTTTACTGGGGTATTCCACACTTTTTTAAATAGAGATATTTGCGGCTGAACAGTGAGCGACACACTCAAACTTCTTTTTTTTTTACATACCAAAGGCCCAAAACTGGATAGTACAGCGATTTGACCCGTGGAACTGCGAAACCACACTGGGATGTCGGGCCTACACAAGACTATTTTCAACAGATATATTTTTGTGTCACAACAGTCAGGAGACACTACTGTTTTTCTTTACGGAAAAAACTACCAAAAGCTGAATAATAGAGATTTTTTACCGTGGGATGGCAAAACCACAGTTATTGTTTACTGGGGTATACCACACTTTTTTAAATAGAGATATTTGCAGGGGAACAGTGAGCGACACACTCAAACTGCTTTTTTTTTAGATACCAAAGGCCCAAAACTGGATAGTACAGCGATTTGACCCGTGGAACTGCGAAACCACATTGGGATGTCGGGCCTACACAAGACTATTTTCAACAGATATATTTTTGTGTCACAACAGTCAGGAGACACTACTGTTTTTCTTTACGGAAAAAACTACCAAAAGCTGAATAATAGAGATTTTTTACTGTGGGATGGCAAAACCACAGTTATTGTTTACTGGGGTATACCACACTTTTTTAAATAGAGATATTTGCGGCTGAACATTGAGCGACACACTCAAACTGCTTTTTTTTTACATACCAAAGGCCCAAAACTGGATAGTACAGCGATTTGACCCGTGGAACTGCGAAACCACACTGGGATGTCGGGCCTACACAAGACTATTTTCAACAGATATATTTTTGTGTCAAAACAGTCAGGAGACACTATTGTTTTTCTTTACGGAAAAAACTACCAAAAGCTGAACAATAGAGATTTTTTACCGTGGGATGGCAAAACCACAGTTATTGTTTACTGGGGTATACCACACTTTTTAAATAGAGATATTTGCGGCTGAACAGTGAGCGACACACTCAAACTGCTTTTTTTTTAGATACCAAAGGCCCAAAACTGGATAGTACAGCGATTTGACCCGTGGAACTGCGAAACCACACTGGGATGTCGGGCCTACACAAGACTATTTTCAACAGATATATTTTTGTGTCACAACAGTCAGGAGACACTACTGTTTTTCTTTACGGAAAAAACTACCAAAAGCTGAATAATAGAGATTTTTTACCGTGGGATGGCAAAACCACAGTTATTGTTTACTGGGGTATACCACACTTTTTTAAATAGAGATATTTGCGGCTGAACAGTGAGCGACACACTCAAACTGCTTTTTTTTTACATACCAAAGGCCCAAAACTGGATAGTACAGCGATTTGACCCGTGGAACTGCGAAACCACACTGGGATGTCGGGCCTACACAAGACTATTTTCAACAGATATATTTTTGTGTCAAAACAGTCAGGAGACACTATTGTTTTTCTTTACGGAAAAAACTACCAAAAGCTGAACAATACAGATTTTTTACCGTGGGATGGCAAAACCACAGTTATTGTTTACTGGGGTATACCACACTTTTTAAATAGAGATATTTGCGGCTGAACAGTGAACGACACACTCAAACTGCTTTTTTTTTAGATACCAAAGGCCCAAAACTGGATAGTACAGCGATTTGACCCGTGGAACTGAGAAACCACACTGGGATGTCGGGCCTACACAAGACTATTTTCAACAGATATATTTTTGTGACACAACAGTCAGGAGACACTACTGTTTTTCTTTACGGAAAAAACTACCAAAAGCTGAATAATAGAGATTTTTTACCGTGGGATGGCAAAACCACAGTTATTGTTTACTGGGGTATACCACACTTTTTTAAATAGAGATATTTGCGGCTGAACAGTGAGTGACACACTCAAACTGCTTTTTTTTTAGATACCAAAGGCCCAAAACTGGATAGTACAGCGATTTGACCCGTGGAACTGCGAAACCACACTGGGATGTCGGGCCTACGGAAGACTATTTTCAACAGATATATTTTTGTGTCACAACAGTCAAGAGACACTACTGTTTTTCTTTACTGAAAAAACTACCAAAAGCTGAATAATAGAGATTTTTTACCGTGGGATGGCAAAACCACAGTTATTGTTTACTGGGGTATTCCACACTTTTTTAAATAGAGATATTTGCGGCTGAACAGTGAGCGACACACTCAAACTTCTTTTTTTTTTACATACCAAAGGCCCAAAACTGGATAGTACAGCGATTTGACCCGTGGAACTGCGAAACCACACTGGGATGTCGGGCCTACACAAGACTATTTTCAACAGATATATTTTTGTGTCACAACAGTCAGGAGACACTACTGTTTTTCTTTACGGAAAAAACTACCAAAAGCTGAATAATAGAGATTTTTTACCGTGGGATGGCAAAACCACAGTTATTGTTTACTGGGGTATACCACACTTTTTTAAATAGAGATATTTGCGGCTGAACATTGAGCGACACACTCAAACTGCTTTTTTTTTACATACCAAAGGCCCAAAACTGGATAGTACAGCGATTTGACCCGTGGAACTGCGAAACCACACTGGGATGTCGGGCCTACACAAGACTATTTTCAACAGATATATTTTTGTGTCAAAACAGTCAGGAGACACTATTGTTTTTCTTTACGGAAAAAACTACCAAAAGCTGAACAATAGAGATTTTTTACCGTGGGATGGCAAAACCACAGTTATTGTTTACTGGGGTATACCACACTTTTTAAATAGAGATATTTGCGGCTGAACAGTGAGCGACACACTCAAACTGCTTTTTTTTTAGATACCAAAGGCCCAAAACTGGATAGTACAGCGATTTGACCCGTGGAACTGCGAAACCACACTGGGATGTCGGGCCTACACAAGACTATTTTCAACAGATATATTTTTGTGTCACAACAGTCAGGAGACACTACTGTTTTTCTTTACGGAAAAAACTACCAAAAGCTGAATAATAGAGATTTTTTACCGTGGGATGGCAAAACCACAGTTATTGTTTACTGGGGTATACCACACTTTTTTAAATAGAGATATTTGCGGCTGAACAGTGAGCGACACACTCAAACTGCTTTTTTTTTACATACCAAAGGCCCAAAACTGGATAGTACAGCGATTTGACCCGTGGAACTGCGAAACCACACTGGGATGTCGGGCCTACACAAGACTATTTTCAACAGATATATTTTTGTGTCAAAACAGTCAGGAGACACTATTGTTTTTTTTACGGAAAAAACTACCAAAAGCTGAACAATACAGATTTTTTACCGTGGGATGGCAAAACCACAGTTATTGTTTACTGGGGTATACCACACTTTTTAAATAGAGATATTTGCGGCTGAACAGTGAACGACACACTCAAACTGCTTTTTTTTTAGATACCAAAGGCCCAAAACTGGATAGTACAGCGATTTGACCCGTGGAACTGCGAAACCACACTGGGATGTCGGGCCTACACAAGACTATTTTCAACAGATATATTTTTGTGACACAACAGTCAGGAGACACTACTGTTTTTCTTTACGGAAAAAACTACCAAAAGCTGAATAATAGAGATTTTTTACCGTGGGATGGCAAAACCACAGTTATTGTTTACTGGGGTATACCACACTTTTTTAAATAGAGATATTTGCGGCTGAACAGTGAGCGACACACTCAAACTGCTTTTTTTTTACATACCAAAGGCCCAAAACTGGATAGTACAGTGATTTGACCCGTGGAACTGCGAAACCACACTGGGATGTCGGGCCTACACAAGACTATTTTCAACAGATATATTTTTGTGTCAAAACAGTCAGGAGACACTATTGTTTTTCTTTACGGAAAAAACTACCAAAAGCTGAATAATAGAGATTTTTTTCCGTGGGATGGCAAAACCACAGTTATTGTTTACTGGGGTATTCCACACTTTTTAAATAGAGATATTTGCGGCTGAACAGTGAGTGACACACTCAAACTGCTTTTTTTTTAGATACCAAAGGCCCAAAACTGGATAGTACAGCGATTTGACCCGTGGAACTACGAAACCACACTGGGATGTCGGGCCCACACAAGACTATTTTCAACAGATATTTTTTTGTGTCACAACAGTCAGGAGACACTACTGTTTTTCTTTACGGAAAAAACTACCAAAAGCTGAATAATAGAGATTTTTTACCGTGGGATGGCAAAACCACAGTTATTGTTTATTGGGGTATACCACACTTTTTTAAATAGAGATATTTGCGGCTGAACAGTGAGCGACACACTCAAACTGCTTTTTTTTTACATACCAAAGGCCCAAAACTGGATAGTACAGCGATTTGACCCGTGGAACTGCGAAACCACACTGGGATGTCGTGCCTACACAAGACTATTTTCAACAGATATATTTTTATGTCACAACAGTCAGGAGACACTACTGTTTTTCTTTACGGAAAAAACTACCAAAACGTGAATAATAGAGATTTTTTACCGTGGGATGTCAAAACCACAGTTATTGTTTACTGGGGTATACCACACTTTTTTAAATAGAGATATTTGCGGCTGAACAGTGAGCGACACACTCAAACTGCTTTTTTTTTACATACCAAAGGCCCAAAACTGGATAGTACAGCGATTTGACCCGTGGAACTGCGAAACCACACTGGGATGTCGGGCCTACACAAGACTATTTTCAACAGATATATTTTTGTGTCAAAACAGTCAGGAGACACTATTGTTTTTCTTTACGGAAAAAACTACCAAAAGCTGAACAATAGAGATTTTTTACCGTGGGATGGCAAAACCACAGTTATTGTTTACTGGGGTATACCACACTTTTTAAATAGAGATATTTGCGGCTGAACAGTGAGCGACACACTCAAACTGCTTTTTTTTTAGATACCAAAGGCCCAAAACTGGATAGTACAGCGATTTGACCCGTGGAACTGCGAAACCACACTGGGATGTCGGGCCTACACAAGACTATTTTCAACAGATATATTTTTGTGTCACAACAGTCAGGAGACACTACTGTTTTTCTTTACGGAAAAAACTACCAAAAGCTGAATAATAGAGATTTTTTACCGTGGGATGGCAAAACCACAGTTATTGTTTACTGGGGTATACCACACTTTTTTAAATAGAGATATTTGCGGCTGAACAGTGAGCGACACACTCAAACTGCTTTTTTTTTACATACCAAAGGCCCAAAACTGGATAGTACAGCGATTTGACCCGTGGAACTGCGAAACCACACTGGGATGTCGGGCCTACACAAGACTATTTTCAACAGATATATTTTTGTGTCAAAACAGTCAGGAGACACTATTGTTTTTCTTTACGGAAAAAACTACCAAAAGCTGAACAATACAGATTTTTTACCGTGGGATGGCAAAACCACAGTTATTGTTTACTGGGGTATACCACACTTTTTAAATAGAGATATTTGCGGCTGAACAGTGAACGACACACTCAAACTGCTTTTTTTTTAGATACCAAAGGCCCAAAACTGGATAGTACAGCGATTTGACCCGTGGAACTGCGAAACCACACTGGGATGTCGGGCCTACACAAGACTATTTTCAACAGATATATTTTTGTGACACAACAGTCAGGAGACACTACTGTTTTTCTTTACGGAAAAAACTACCAAAAGCTGAATAATAGAGATTTTTTACCGTGGGATGGCAAAACCACAGTTATTGTTTACTGGGGTATACCACACTTTTTTAAATAGAGATATTTGCGGCTGAACAGTGAGCGACACACTCAAACTGCTTTTTTTTTACATACCAAAGGCCCAAAACTGGATAGTACAGTGATTTGACCCGTGGAACTGCGAAACCACACTGGGATGTCGGGCCTACACAAGACTATTTTCAACAGATATATTTTTGTGTCAAAACAGTCAGGAGACACTATTGTTTTTCTTTACGGAAAAAACTACCAAAAGCTGAATAATAGAGATTTTTTTCCGTGGGATGGCAAAACCACAGTTATTGTTTACTGGGGTATTACACACTTTTTAAATAGAGATATTTGCGGCTGAACAGTGAGTGACACACTCAAACTGCTTTTTTTTTAGATACCAAAGGCCCAAAACTGGATAGTACAGCGATTTGACCCGTGGAACTACGAAACCACACTGGGATGTCGGGCCCACACAAGACTATTTTCAACAGATATTTTTTTGTGTCACAACAGTCAGGAGACACTACTGTTTTTCTTTACGGAAAAAACTACCAAAAGCTGAATAATAGAGATTTTTTACCGTGGGATGGCAAAACCACAGTTATTGTTTATTGGGGTATACCACACTTTTTTAAATAGAGATATTTGCGGCTGAACAGTGAGCGACACACTCAAACTGCTTTTTTTTTACATACCAAAGGCCCAAAACTGGATAGTACAGCGATTTGACCCGTGGAACTGCGAAACCACACTGGGATGTCGTGCCTACACAAGACTATTTTCAACAGATATATTTTTGTGTCACAACAGTCAGGAGACACTACTGTTTTTCTTTACGGAAAAAACTACCAAAACGTGAATAATAGAGATTTTTTACCGTGGGATGTCAAAACCACAGTTATTGTTTACTGGGGTATACCACACTTTTTTAAATAGAGATATTTGCGGCTGAACAGTGAGCGACACACTCAAACTGCTTTTTTTTTACATACCAAAGGCCCAAAACTGGATAGTACAGCGATTTGACCCGTGAAACTGCGAAACCACACTGGGATGTCGGGCCTACACAAGACTATTTTCAACAGATATATTTTTGTGTCACAACAGTCAGGAGACACTACTGTTTTTCTTTACGGAAAAAACTACCAAAACGTGAATAATAGAGATTTTTTACCGTGGGATGGCAAAACCACAGTTATTGTTTACTGGGGTATACCACACTTTTTTAAATAGAGATATTTGCGGCTGAACAGTGAGCGACACACTCAAACTGCTTTTGTTTTACATACCAAAGGCCCAAAACTGGATAGTACAGCGATTTGACCCGTGGAACTGCGAAACCACACTGGGATGTCGGGCCTACACAAGACTATTTTCAACAGATATATTTTTGTGTCACAACAGTCAGGAGACACTACTGTTTTTCTTTACGGAAAAAACTACCAAAACGTGAATAATAGAGATTTTTTACCGTGGGATGTCAAAACCACAGTTATTGTTTACTGGGGTATACCACACTTTTTTAAATAGAGATATTTGCGGCTGAACAGTGAGCGACACACTCAAACTGCTTTTTTTTTACATACCAAAGGCCCAAAACTGGATAGTACAGCGATTTGACCCGTGAAACTGCGAAACCACACTGGGATGTCGGGCCTACACAAGACTATTTTCAACAGATATATTTTTGTGTCACAACAGTCAGGAGACACTACTGTTTTTCTTTACGGAAAAAACTACCAAAACGTGAATAATAGAGATTTTTTACCGTGGGATGGCAAAACCACAGTTATTGTTTACTGGGGTATACCACACTTTTTTAAATAGAGATATTTGCGGCTGAACAGTGAGCGACACACTCAAACTGCTTTTTTTTTACATACCAAAGGCCCAAAACTGGATAGTACAGCGATTTGACCCGTGGAACTGCGAAACCACACTGGGATGTCGGGCCCACACAAGACTATTTTCAACAGATATATTTTTGTGTCACAACAGTCAGGAGACACTACTGTTTTTCTTTATGGAAAAAACTACCAAAAGCTGAATAATAGAGATTTTTTACCGTGGGATGGCAAAACCACAGTTATTGTTTACTGGGGTATACCACACTTTTTTAAATAGAGATATTTGCGGCTGAACAGTGAGCGACACACTCAAACTGCTTTTTTTTTACATACCAAAGGCCCAAAACTGGATAGTACAGCGATTTGACCCGTGGAACTGCGAAACCACACTGGGATGTCGGGCCTACGCAAGACTATTTTCAACAGATATATTTTTGTGTCACAACAGTCAGGAGACACTACTGTTTTTCTTTACGGAAAAAACTACCAAAAGCTGAATAATAGAGATTTTTTACCGTGGGATGGGAAAACCACAGTTATTGTTTACTGGGGTATACCACACTTTTTTAAATAGAGATATTTGCGGCTGAACAGTGAGCGACACACTCAAACTGCTTTTTTTTTACATACCAAAGGCCCAAAACTGGATAGTACAGTGATTTGACCCGTGGAACTGCGAAACCACACTGGGATGTCGGGCCTACACAAGACTATTTTCAACAGATATATTTTTGTGTCACAACAGTCAGGAGACACTACTGTTTTTCTTTACGGAAAAAACTACCAAAAGCTGAATAATAGAGATTTTTTACCGTGGGATGGCAAAACCACAGTTATTGTTTACTGGGGTATACCACACATTTTTAAATAGAGATATTTGCGGCTGAACAGTGAGCGACACACTCAAACTGCTTTTTTTTTAGATGCCAAAGGCCCAAAACTGGATAGTACAGCGACTTGACCCGTGGAACTGCGAAACCACACTGGGATGTCGGGCCTATGTAGCACCCCGAGGACTCGGCTGCTACAGGGGTATTGCACCTCGAACCAGAGGTGTGGTATTCCACTCCCGGGTAAGGATGGAGTGTGGGACAGAGCTCAGAAGCTGCATGCACTACATACATCCCATTTCCGGGGGACAGAACAATGGTACTCCCACCAGATAGATGTGCAGGTACGACAGCGTCTGTCCCTGGCTGGAGTGGGAGGGGGGGAGGAACATCCCAGTAGTGTAGGAGCAGACAGGGGAGGGACTCTGGGCATAGGAAGGAGCCCATTGGGTGCTTGTCACCAGGGCTCGGGTGTCAGAGGGAGTATAAAAGGTGGGCAC
Source organism: Phyllobates terribilis (assembly GCF_046119375.1). NCBI lineage: Eukaryota > Metazoa > Chordata > Amphibia > Anura > Dendrobatidae > Phyllobates > Phyllobates terribilis. Next base: position 157,467,016 of record NW_027362768.1, on the reverse strand, counting down.
CATCTTGGATTAGGGTCAGTCTGTTCTGAGAGAGAGTTCAGCCAGAGAGTGCTGACAGGGAGCTGTGGCTCCGGCTGGGCCCAGCTCCAGGGCCAGGCCTGAAGCAGAAAGAAGGAGGCAGAAAGGCCGAGAGACGAAAGGAGAGAGGGAACCCTGAGATCCCACAGGAGAACGAAAAGGGTGAAGGGTTGGCAGAGAAGGGTACCGGATCCCAAACTGGTAGAGGCTAATCATCCTCAGCCAGGAACCGGAGGTCGTGGTCAAGCTTTGGCATGACCCTCACCACATCCACCAGGAAGGCATACCACGCATAGGGCCAGGGAAGCCAGGAAAGGTTTCACCACCAAGAGGCCCGAGGGAGCCGGACATAGGTGGGTCCCTGGTGAGAACGGCCAGTAGGAAGGAAGAGAGGGGAGCTCTGGACCACGCTCTGGAACTACCTGGGAGTTGGCCGAGTCCCTGACCTTGTGGACGCAGCATGACTCGGGTGGTCCTTATTGTGCACAAGCGACCGGATAAAGAACAGTGAGTAAAGCTTTTGAAACTGCACTGCAAGCCTCCGTGTTTCATGGTCACACCTGCACCTTCAGTACTGGGACACCCGCACCATCACTCCCCTCATCCAACTCACAATAGCTGCCCTGAGGCCATACCCCTCCCGTTGGGGGTTATACCATCCACGCTGCACCATCCTACCACCGGCCTCAGCGGTCTGCCCTGCAGCGGCAGCTCCATAGCTGCATTCAACGGGTGGCGTAGTCGAACAATACAGTATCATCTGCCAAACACTGCCACTCAGCTTGACTCCCTGGGCACGGACCGGGTCACCGCCACGAGACTACTGTCCCCATCTGATCCGGCTCCGGGTAGGCTCCCGCGTGCGCGATGCCGCACGACACAGCAGGCCCAGGGGCGCGTCACCTACACAAGACTATTTTCAACAGATATATTTTTGTGTCACAACAGTCAGGAGACACTACTGTTTTTCTTTACGGAAAAAACTACCAAAAGCTGAATAATAGAAATTTTTTACCGTGGGATGGCAAAACCACAGTTATTGTTTACTGGGGTATACCACACTTTTTTAAATAGAGATATTTGCGGCTGAACAGTGAGCGACACACTCAAACTGCTTTTTTTTTACATACCAAAGACCCAAAACTGGATAGTACAGCGATTTGACCCGTGGAACTGCGAAACCACACTGGGATGTCGGGCCTACACAAGACTATTTTCAACAGATATATTTTTGTGTCAAAACAGTCAAGAGACACTATTGTTTTTCTTTACGGAAAAAACTACCAAAAGCTGAATAATAGAGATTTTTTACCGTGGGATTTCAAAACCACAGTTATTGTTTACTGGGGTATACCACACTTTTTAAATAGAGATATTTGCGGCTGAACAGTGAGCGACACACTCAAACTGCTTTTTTTTTAGATACCAAAGGCCCAAAACTGGATAGTACAGCAATTTGACCCGTGGAACTGTGAAACCACACTGGGATGTCGGGCCTACACAAGACTATTTTCAACAGATATATTTTTGTGTCACAACAGTCAGGAGACACTACTGTTTTCTTTACGGAAAAAACTACCAAAAGCTGAATAATAGAGATTTTTTACCGTGGGATGGCAAAACCACAGTTATTGTTTACTGGGGTATACCACACTTTTTTAAATAGAGATATTTGCGGCTGAACAGTGAGCGACACACTCAAACTGCTTTTTTTTTACATACCAAAGGCCCAAAACTGGATAGTACAGCGATTTGACCCGTGGAACTGCGAAACCACACTGGGATGTCGGGCCTACACAAGACTATTTTCCGCAGATATATTTTTGTGTCACAACAGTCAGGAGACACTACTGTTTTTCTTTACGGAAAAAACTACCAAAACCTGAATAATAGAGATTTTTTACCGTGGGATGGCAAAACCACAGTTATTGTTTACTGGGGTATACCACACTTTTTTAAATAGAGATATTTGCGGCTGAACAGTGAGCGACACACTTAAACTGCTTTTTTTTAAACATACCAAAGGCCCAAAACTGGATAGTACAGCGATTTGACCCGTGGAACTGCGAAACCACACTGGGATGTCGGGCCTACACAAGACTATTTTCAACAGATATATTTTTGTGTCACAACAGTCAGGAGACACTACTGTTTTTCTTTACGGAAAAAACTACCAAAAGCTGAATAATAGAGATTTTTTACTGTGGGATGGCAAAACCACAGTTATTGTTTACTGGGGTATACCACACTTTTTTAAATAGAGATATTTGCGGCTGAACAGTGAGCGACACACTCAAACTGCTTTTTTTTTTACATACCAAAGGCCCAAAACTGGATAGTACAGCGATTTGACCCGTGGAACTGCGAAACCACACTGGGATGTCGGGCCTACACAAGACTATTTTCAACAGATATATTTTTGTGTCACAACAGTCAGGAGACACTACTGTTTTTCTTTACGGAAAAAACTACCAAAAGCTGAATAATAGAGATTTTTTACCGTGGGATGGCAAAACCACAGTTATTGTTTACTGGGGTATACCACACTTTTTTAAATAGAGATATTTGCGGCTGAACAGTGAGCGACACACTCAAACTGCTTTTTTTTTAGATACCAAAGGCCCAAAACTGGATAGTACAGCGATTTGACCCGTAGCACTGCGAAACCACACTGGGATGTCGGGCCTACACAAGACTATTTTCAACAGATATATTTTTGTGTCACAACAGTCAGGAGACACTACTGTTTTTCTTTACGGAAAAAACTACCAAAAGCTGAATAATAGAGATTTTTTTACCGTGGGATGGCAAAACCACAGTTATTGTTTACTGGGGTATACCACACTTTTTTAAATAGAGATATTTGCGGCTGAACAGTGAGCGACACACTCAAACTGCTTTTTTTTTAGATACCAAAGGCCCAAAACTGGATAGTACAGCGATTTGACCCGTGGAACTGCGAAACCACACTGGGATGTCGGGCCTACACAAGACTATTTTCAACAGATATATTTTTGTGTCACAACAGTCAGGAGACACTACTGTTTTTCTTTACGGAAAAAACTACCAAAAGCTGAATAATAGAGATTTTTTACCGTGGGATGGCAAAACCACAGTTATTGTTTACTGGGGTATACCACACTTTTTTAAATAGAGATATTTGCGGCTGAACAGTGAGCGACACACTCAAACTGCTTTTTTTTTACATACCAAAGGCCCAAAACTGGATAGTACAGCGATTTGACCCGTGGCACTGCGAAACCACACTGGGATGTCGGGCCTACACAAGACTATTTTCAACAGATATATTTTTGTGTCACAACAGTCAGGAGACACTACTGTTTTTCTTTACGGAAAAAACTACCAAAAGCTGAATAATAGAGATTTTTTACCATGGGATGGCAAAACCACAGTTATTGTTTACTGGGGTATACCACACATTTTTAAATAGAGATATTTGTGGCTGAACAGTGAGCGACACACTCAAACTGCTTTTTTTTTTAGATACCAAAGGCCCAAAACTGGATAGTACAGCGATTTGACCCGTGGAACTGCGAAACCACACTGGGATGTCGGGCCTACACAAGACTATTTTCAACAGATATATTTTTGTGTCACAACAGTCAGGAGACACTACTGTTTTTCTTTACGGAAAAAACTACCAAAAGCTGAATAATAGAGATTTTTTACCGTGGGATGGCAAAACCACAGTTATTGTTTACTGGGGTATACCACACTTTTTTAAATAGAGATATTTGCGGCTGAACAGTGAGCGACACACTCAAACTGCTTTTTTTTTACATACCAATGGCCCAAAACTGGATAGTACAGCGATTTGACCCATGGAACTGCGAAACCACACTGGGAAGTCGGGCCTACACAAGACTATTTTCAACAGATATATTTTTGTGTCACAACAGTCAGGAGACACTACTGTTTTTCTTTACGGAAAAAACTACCAAAAGCTGAATAATAGAGATTTTTTACCGTGGGATGGCAAAACCACAGTTATTGTTTACTGGGGTATACCACACTTTTTTAAATAGAGATATTTGCAGCTGAACAGTGAGCGACACACTCAAACTGCTTTTTTTTTACATACCAAAGGCCCAAAACTGGATAGTACAGCGATTTGACCCGTGGAACTGCGAAACCACACTGGGATGTCGGGCCTACACAAGACTATTTTCAACAGATATATTTTTGTGTCACAACAGTCAGGAGACACTACTGTTTTTCTTTATGGAAAAAACTACCAAAAGCTGAATAATAGAGATTTTTTACCGTGGGATGGCAAAACCACAGTTATTGTTTACTGGGGTATTCCACACTTTTTTAAATAGAGATATTTGCGGCTGAACAGTGAGCGACACACTCAAACTGCTTTTTTTTTAGATACCAAAGGCCCAAAACTGGATAGTACAGCGATTTGACCCGTGGAACTGCGAAACCACACTGGGATGTCGGGCCTACACAAGACTATTTTCAACAGATATATTTTTGTGTCACAATAGTCAGGAGACACTACTGTTTTTCTTTACGGAAAAAACTACCAAAAGCTGAATAATAGAGATTTTTTACCGTGGGATGGCAAAACCACAGTTATTGTTTACTGGGGTATACCACACTTTTTTAAATAGAGATATTTGCGGCTGAACAGTGAGCGACACACTCAAACTGTTTTTTTTTTTTTAGATACAAATGGCCCAAAATGGATAATACAGAGGTTTGAACAGTGGAAGTGCAAAACAACACTTCCGTTTCTCTAGCCTACACCAGACTATTTTCAACAGTTATATTTGTGTCTGAAAAATCAGAGACACGCTTTTTTTTTGGGGGGGGGGGGACACACCAAACGGTTAAAAAGACGGGTATTTGTACAGTGTGAAGGAGGAATAAAAAAGGAGGATTTAGATGAATAAAAAAGGATTTTTCCTGGCCCCCGACATCTGGTGCTAAGTCCAGCAATTTCAGCAACAGGAGCACACAGGACTGTAATGCAGCGTTTGCTGGTATAACCACTGTGTCTCCTATACAGCCTGCCTGCCTGGTATCTGGGATGGATATTAGTCCTGAAAAGGACTGTTTGTTTGTTCTGGCAGCCTTTATAGACCCTACACTAACTATTTCGCAGTTTATATCTCTCCCTAAATCAGCAGCGCTGTCCCTACACTGTCTAATCCGGAGCGACTGTGTCCAAGATGGCGGCGCCCCGTTTTAAATACTCGAGGTGACGCTGTGCGGCCAGCCAATCACTGTAATGCCCACAACCAACATGGCTGCAGCATTACAGTGACTGGCTGGCAACCCCTGCATGTTCATTGGCTCTGTAAAGAGTGCCAAACATGCAGGGCGGAGACCCGAGCTCCCGCCCGAGTAACCCGGAAATGCTCGATGCTCGCCAAACATCCCGAGTAGCGTGATGCTCGGGCGAGTACCGAGCAGTGTCGAGCATGTTCGCTCAACACTAATTATGACATTTGATATTGCATGGTGATCACTTTTAATGTTCATCCTATGATTTGGATAGGCATAGTTCCATACATATATAAATTTTCCTTTTTGCTTAAATAATGTAAATACATTTGGATATGCACATACATATATACAGTACAGACCAAAAGTTTGGACACACCTTCTCATTTAAAGATTTTTCTGCATTTTCATGCTTATGAAAATTGTACATTCACACTGAAGGCATCAAAACTATGAATTAACACATGTGGAATTATATAGTTAACAAAAAAGTGTGAAACAACTGAAAATATGTCTTATATTCTAGGTTCTTCAAAGTAGCCACCTTTTGAATGTTGCTGCATTGACCATGACCGTACAGTCGTTACAGATGGACCCGTCAGGACCAATCAAGCTGGCTTCCAGTCCGGAGGATGTCCCGTGGCGTCGACAGAGGAGGATCCTGTCGTTCAGAGGGATGCCCACCGACCGTTACACTGAGGATGGACAGCCGATTTGCCGCCGTTGCAGCCAGCCGCGACACGTAGCCAGGTACTGTACTTTAAACGGGTCCGACCTGGGGCAGAGGGCCAACCCCCAGGCATAAGGTCATCAGGCCCGTCTAATTGGCGTGATAAGTACGTGGGGGGATGCCCAGTTTTACCCGTAGTGCTGGACGGTATCCCCATGAGTGCACTGCTGGATACCGGGTCACAAGTAACTACCATCCCCTATGTACTTTTTAAGCAGTATTGGAGTGACACTGACATAACCCGCTATCCAGACAATGACTTGAGCATCATCGCCAGCAATGGCCAGCCCGTGCCGCAGGTGGGGTTCAAAGAGATGACCATTAAGATTGGTAAAGTTGAACTGCCGGCACAGGGAGTGATCATTGTGGACATTGACCGTCGAGAAAGTCACCCTAAAATAACCTTGGGTACTAACGTGATTGAAAATTGTCTTTCAGAAGTAATTGTAATTTTGCAGCAGGTAGCGATGAATGCGAGCTCCAGCCAACAGAGGGTCCTCCAGAAAGAGATAAGAGCCCTGATGAGACGGCAACAGGTAGAACTGTCTGGTGGTGAGATCGGTAGCGTGAGGATGAGCGACCCGTTCCCCATTGCCATGCCCCCCAAAAGTGAAATGATGATCTGGTGTCGGACTGCAATCGGGTTAAGAGGGAGAGACTACCAAGCCATGGTAGAACCTGTGTACTCAGACAGCAGGCCCACCATTTTGACAGCCCGGGGGGTGGTTGATGTCCGCCTTGGAAGGGTGCCCGTCCGGATCTTAAACATTGGGGAAATTGAAGTACACTTGCCCCAGTACGCTACACTAGCCAAATTGTATACTGTTGAACACAATGCTGTCAGGGCCGTGGAACCCTTGCCTCCATCTCCCCAGGCGGTGGGTAATGGCTCCCAGAAACCCAAGGAGGACTGGTGCCAGAAACTCGACGTGGGTGCTGACTCCACTCCCTTGCACCAAAAACAAGGAGTCTACTGGGTGGTTCAAGAGTACGAGAGAATCTTTAGTAAGCACCCGCTAGACTTCGGCAGAGTGAAAGGGGTCGAACACCACATCCCCACGGGGAGCCACCCACCAATAAAAGAAAGATACAGACCTGTACCCCCCACACACTATCAGAACGCAAAGGGCATGCTGAGAGAAATGAAGGAAGCCGGGGTGATTAGAGACAGTTGCAGCCCCTGGGCAGCCCCCTTGGTTCTGGTAAAATAGAAAGATGGTACTATGAGAATGTGCGTGGACTATAGACAAGTCAATCGTATCACCCATAAAGACGCATACCCGTTGCCTAGAATAGAGGAGTCTTTGGCTGCACTAAAATCAGCTACTTTCTTCTCTACTTTGGACCTTAGTAGCGGGTACTGGCAGGTTCCTGTGGCAAAGGCTGACAAGGAGAAGACCGCCTTCACCACCCCGATGGGATTAAGTGAATTCAACTGTATGCCCTTCGGGCTCTGCAACGCACCCAGGTCCTTCCAGAGGCTGATAGAATGCTGCCTTGGGCACCGAAACTTTGAGACGGTCCTACTTTACTTAGACGATGTGATTGTATATTCGAAGACCTACGAGGACCATCTAAAACACCTGGTAGAGGTGTTCGAAGCCTTGGCAGGCTATGGCCTGAAAGTGAAGCCCTCAAAGTGTCACCTGTTGAAACCGAAGGTACAGTACCTGGGGCACGTGGTGAGTGCTGAGAGAGTAGCCCCCGACCCCGACAAGGTTACGGCCATCAAGAGCTGGCCAAGCCCCTCTAACATCAAAGAAATGAGACAATTCCTCGGGTTGGTAGGCTACTACCGAAGGTTCATCCCCGGGTTCACTAAGATGGCAGCTCCAATGCAGGACCTCCTGATAGGTCAGTCTAAATCCAGAAGTCACAAGCCACCCTTCAAGTGGGATAAGTTGGAAGAGGATTCCTTCCGCCAGCTGAAGATGGCCCTCACGGGGGATGAAATTCTGGCCTACCCTGATTATGGCCAGCCTTTTATCCTCCACACCGACGCCAGTAATGTGGGGCTAGGAGCCGTACTGTCCCAAAATCAACAGGGCAGGGAACGAGTGATAGCGTATGCCAGCCGGAAGCTGAGGCCCACTGAAAGAAACCCGGAGAATTACAGCTCCTTCAAGCTAGAATTCTTGGCAGTGGTGTGGGCCGTCACAGAACGGTTTAAACATTACCTGGCCTCCGCAAAGTTCACTGTGTACACGGACAACAACCCGTTGACACACCTGGACAATGCAAGACTTGGTGCCCTGGAACAGCGGTGGATGGCCCGGCTATCAAAGTATGACTTCACAATCAACTACCGGGCAGGCAGAACCAACGCCAATGCAGACGCCCTATCAAGAATGCCCCACCTGCCTGAAGGAGAAGAAGACTCGGAAGAGCAGGAGGAAGTAGAGCTCCCTGCGTTCCACCGGTATGGGGCCACTCAGTATTCTCACCGGGTAAGAGACAAAGACCTAACCACCATCATGTTCAACCCCTTGCCCCACCACGGCTGGGCTGAAACACAAGATAGTGATCCTGCAATACGCCTGGTGAAGGACATGTTAACCCAGGCAGACGCTAGCCCTGGCCCGGACGCTCCAAAGGAAGCCAAGCAGTTATGGTAGGAGAAAAGCAGGCTATTCCTCTACGAAAGTAAGCTGTGCAGAAGACTTGTCAACCACCGGATGCACGAGCTGACCTGGCAAGTAGTGCTCCCAAAACAAGATGCAGCAATGGTCCTGGAGGCCTACCATGACAGAGCGGGACACTTCGGGTGGAAGAAACTGGAGTTCCTACTGAGAGAGCGGTTCTTCTGGATCGGTATGAGAGGGGCCATAGAGAAGTGGTGCAGGGACTGCGGCCCATGTCACCTCAGAAGGAAGGACGGTACCAGCCAGAAGACACCCTTGAGGCCCATCATCACCAGGCAGCCTCTTGAGCTGGTAGCTCTGGACCATGTGAAATTGGCTCCAAGCCGGTCGGGCTGCATCTATGCCCTGACAATAGTGGATCACTATTCCCGGTTCCTGGTGGTGGTTCCCGTTACAGACTTGACAGCCCAAACAGCGGCCAGAGCCTTCCAACAACACTTCTGCCATCCACACGGGTATCCGGAACAGGTCTTGACAGATCAAGGTATAGCGTATAGGCGGAAATCTTTCAGGAGTTCTGCAACCTCTACGGCTGTAAGAAGATTCGGACAACGCCTTACCACCCACAAACCAATGGGCTGTGTGAGAAAATGAATAATATCGTCATTGATCTCCTCAAAACGTTGCCCCTGGAATAACGCAGCCTGTGGCCTGAGAAGCTGCCAGACCTGATAGACTTATACAACCATATCCCGGTGAATGCTACAAATTGCACCCCGGCTTACCTGATGCGCGCAAGACCAGGTAAGCTGCCGATAGACCTGGAGATGGGAGTCCTGACACCCGAGGACACCTCCCCAGACGCGGACTGGGATACGGAACGGCGGCTACAGTACAAAAAGGTACAGGAGAGCGTGGAGAGGAGCCTGGCTCAAGCAAGAGAAAAGCAAGAGAGGCTCTTCAACCAACACGCCCCTGCTGGTCCCCTGGAACCTGGCGAGCAGGTCCTGAAGCGGAAGAGAAAGCTTCACAAGCTAGATGACCAGTGGGAGAGAGACCCGTACACAGTACTGCCGTCCAACCACGACAACTCGAAGGTATGTGTAATTACCAAGGATGGAGGAGAAACCACTAGCACCATCTCCAGAGACCACCTAAAAAGGTGCCCCGAGCAATTACAGAGTGCAGGAGAAGATCAAGATGACCTTGAACCCGCAGAGGACAAGGAAGAAATGATCAGCACAGTTCTTGGAGAGTTTCCCCGGTCCTGGACTCGGATAAATGATGTAATAGTGGTACCCGTCCTACACTTCCTTCAACCAACCCAGCAGGAACCTACAGGAGAGCAGGAAGAATCAGAGGAACAAGCAGCCCCAGAGGCCGAAGAACCCATCCCAGCAGCCCAGGAGAGTCAACCCTCTGCTGACAGTGAGCCTGCCATGTCTGCGGTAAGCCAAAGGACCCGCAGACAGCTGCCTGCACTGCCTGTAAACCCAGCTAGTAACTGTACGCTAAATGCTAGTGGGGAAAGCCAGGTTAGACCACCACCAGACAGTGGGTTACGTAGGTCAACCCGGAGCACTAGGTGGCAGATACCCGCTCGCTGGAAAATATAGGGTGTATTAAGAACTGTAAATAACCCTTGTAAATAATTGTCAAATGTTTAAACAGTGAATAGCATTACCAGTAATTATGTTTTTTTCAGTTTCTTTCAGTTGACTAAATGGACTAACAGGTTATGAACTTTGAGTAACCGGGACTTTCTTGTAAAATAAGTTCGGAGCTTAACCAACGGAATGAATAAAGACTGTCAAGGACTCGGGGCTAGGACAGACCCCCACCTGGTTAAGGCTCCCCTTGGTTTGGTGATATGGACACACGGTCACAGACCACACTGTGACCCTAAGAACTCAATATGTGATGTTGTTTGCTATTTCCTTCCCTGCAGTGTTTTCATGGTCATGTATATGTTACCCTGTTTGTTTTTGGCCAAAAAGGCTTAGTCCCGGAGTACTAAATTTTACTAGGGGGGAATGTGTTACCCCAGACCTGGATGTCACAAATAATGAAGGCTGTGTCTAAGAGCAGGAGGGAGGTTCCCTGGTTAGGGACAATTAGCATACAGCACCTCCTGTCCCAGGCCAGTAGGGGGAGCTGGCTGCCCCTATAAAAGCTGGAACTGGGGGCAGGGTTAGGGAGAACTGGAGGACCTAGCTCAGGAGTGAGACTAGTCCCAGAGGAGGAGGGACAGTTCAGCTGTAGCTGAGGAGGTCGTGAGGCAGTGGAGGAACTGCCAGCCAGGGACTTAAGGCGCAGAGAGCCTGTCCTGGCTGAGAGAAACCACCTAACCGGACATTGGCATCCGAGGCTGTTAGGATTCTAAGTCCTGCAGCAGATAACCAGCCCGCAAGGGATTTTATATCCTTTGGCCTAAGAAGCCCGGAGGCTCCGCCACAGCAGAAGGGACCAGCAAGGCCAAGAGAGGCCCAAGGTAAAAAGGCACCCAAGTTGCAAGCCATACGGGCGAGAATACACGGTACGCTCAGGAACGTGGGCTATTATACCACAAAAAGGGAAATAGTCAGGAAGAGCCTAGTGAGCACGGTAGGCCTACACCCTCACCCTGACCAGAAGGGCTTCCCGCTTGTTCTCAGACGTCCAGGCCCCCTCCTAGTCGGGACAGTTGTTGGGTCACTACCATCTGTTTCAATAAAGACCCTAAACTGTTTAAGTGGACTCTGCAGTCTGAATATTGCGACCGGAATTACAACTCCCAACATCCACCTACACTGCCCTGGGGCTACACTCCTCCCATGGGGAGTTATACTACTCTGTGCTGCACACCCACATCTGCCCCAGCGGTCTGCCTTGCAGCGGCGGTTATCCCTGACCGCAATCCACGGGTGGCGTAGTCGGACATTCAAAACACTGATAAATAGACCGCCGCAATTTGGTCTGACCACCCTGAGCCACGGGATCGGGTTGCCACTACTAACCCCAGCATCATACAGAAGGCTCGGTTCCGGGTACCCCACGGCCCAGGGGGCGAGTCATAGCGACGTGAGCAGGGCCGGACTGGGGTGCCTAGGGCCCACCAGGAGAACTGGCTCTAGGGGCCCACACTACAGCCCACCATAAACGTTTTTATTACTTGTTATGCTTTTCTATAATGTACTATAATTACATGATTGGCCGCGCTGTGGAGCACCAAGTGGCAGGACTTTGTTCGAACAGTCATTCCGTACTGCCAGAGTCCCTTTAATGGTAACCTGTCACCTTGAAAAACACTATTTATCTGCAGATATAGGGGTAATCTGCAGGTAAATAGGGTTTAAAGCCTGGTTAGATGGCTTATTGGAAAAGCGTTGGCTACACGGAGAAAATTACATTTTATTCTCCCTGCCGCCACTCGCTTCCCGTTATTAGGTCGGTGCAAGGAGGGAGACATTACAGTCACCGCGAACTACACAGTGAGGGTGCTGTTATAATGTCCGGCACCTTGATTGTGACACTTCCATGGAGCCCAACCTCAGGCTGTTTGAGCTTATCTAACAAACAGGCAATTCCTGCATGTGTTGCGTCTGTCTACCGCCGCAAAACATGCTACTCCGGGGACTCGAGCATATTAGCAGAGCACTACAAGATACTCGGATAACATCCGAGCATGCTGGGATCACGCCTTATCCGACCACGCTCGCTCAGCACTAGTTGCCAGGTGCTGCTGCCATGTTAGTCATTCAAAGGGCCCGCGACCACTTTTTTTTTTTTTTTAATTCTTCTCTGCAGGGGGCCCAGGGCCCACCGAGAAATTTCCCGGCAACCTGCCATGAAAGTCTGAGCCTGGGCATGAGCAGCACGCTGCTACAGTTACACTCCGGGCAGAGCAGGGAGACTCGATGTCCCTGCACTGCCTGGCGGCCGCTATGGGGCCCTTGAGCAGGAGGGGTGCCCCCGGTGCCAGCATCGGGCCCCCCCACCATTCACCACAACCGCGAGCTCAGTGATGGGAGAGGGAGCGATCTCTGTGTCTGAGCACCCGGCCCGCTGTGCTGAAGATGTGTACCGGCCGGGCGCTCAGAGCAGCGGGGGAACCAGGGGGAGAGAGAGGTGAGTATTGTGCTTATTTATTTATTTTTTCTTATGGGGGGATTATGCTACAGACTGCCTATGGGGTGGGGGGATTATGCTACAGACTGCCTATGGGGGGTGGGGGGATTATGCTACAGACTGCCTATGGGAGGGTGGGGGGATTATGCTGCAGACTGCCTATAGGGGGGGGTGGGGGGATTATTCTACAGACTGCCTATTGGGGTGGGGAGATTATGCTACAGACTGTCTATGAGGTTTGGGGGGAATTATGCTGCAGACTGCCTATGAGGGAGTGGGGGGATTATTCTACAGACTGCCTATGGGGGATTATGCTACAGACTGCCTATTGGGGGTTGGGGGAATTATGCTACAGACTGCCTATGGGGGGTGGGGGATTATGCTACAGACTGCCTGTTGGGGGTTTATGCTGCAGACTGCCTATAGGGGGTGGGGGGATTACGCTACAGACTGCCTATGGGGTGGGCGGGGGTATTATGCTACAGACCGCCTATAGGGGGTGGGGGGATTATGCTACAGACTGTCTATGGGGGGTGGGGGGATTATGCTACAGACTTCCTATGGGGGGGATTATCCTGCAAACTCTTCCTCTGGGGAGTGCACTATACTTTATTGTGGATTGTCTGGTGCATTATACTATATGGAGGTTATTTATACAGTGTGGGGATTACAGTTAGGGTCATACAGTGTGGGAGATTATTTGGGGTCTATTCACAGTGTAGGGGCCATCATACAGTGTGGGAGATAATGTGGGGTCTTTGTATATTGAGGAGGCCATCATACAGTGTGGGAGATAATGTGGGGTCTTTGTATAGTGTGGGGGCCTTCATACAATGTGGGAGATAATGTGGGGTGTTTGTGCAGTGTGGGGGCCATAATACAGTGTGGGAGATAATGTGGGGTCTTTACACAGTGTGAGAGCCATCATACACTGTGGGGGATAATGTGGGGTCTCTTCACAGTGTGGGGGCTATCATACAGTGTGGGAGATAATGTGGGGTCTTTGCACAGTGTGGGGGCCATCATACAGTATGGGAGATAATGTGGGGGTCTTTGCACAGTGTGGGGGCCATCATACAGTATGGGAGATAATGTGGGGTCTTTGCACAATGTGGAGTCCATCATACAGTGTTGGAGACATCAGTTTGGAGGCTGCTAAAGGGTCAGTATACTGTGTGTTGGGTACTATACAGTGAGGGGGCATTATACTGTGTATAGGAGAGCATCATACTTTGTATAGGAGAGCATCATACTGTGTATAGGGGAGCTGTGCATGGGGGGAGACTCAGGACATTATTAAATGTTAAGTGGGCTCTTATCGTTATAGGGTAACTCAGGTTATTGTGATTGTCAGAGGAGCACACAGAGGGCATTATTACTTTCTAGGGGGCAAAATGTGTCACTGTTTTCTAGGGCACTTGCACACGGCATTACTATATTCTAGAGGGTTGCTTTACCATTTTGAGAGCACACAGAAGGTGCAGTAATATGGACATGTAGAGCAAAAGAGGCTCAGTATTGGGGTATCAGCAGGAAGAGGTGTTTGTGCAGGTTGGGAATAGATGGGGACAGGGCCTGAAATGTAAGAAGTCAAATGTGTCTTTGTTATGATCTCTTTAGACCTGAGACTCTGAGTCCTGGATGGAGAAGTCGTTGTGTCGGTCTGGGCCAGATGGAAAAGACGGGAAAAGTGAACAATTTAATCAGAAAGAACATCAGCTGTAAATTACTATATATAACTGTGCTGTGATCTCTTATATGTTCTGCAGGACTGGTATCTAGCAATATGTCACCATATGGCGGTAATAGCAGTGCTGCTCTTTGTATAGAGATTATTTTCAGTAACAGCGCTGTCCTTTGCTGAGGTTCTCCTACATCCACTGTGTGGGTGCGCCACTATTTTTGTAATCAGGGTTACCTGATTAGGGGCCCACTCAGAAGTTTTGCCCCCCCCTGAACCAAAACCCTAGCTACACCTCTGATTTGATCATATATAAGCCCTGCTTACTGTCATTTAACAGTCATACATTACATACAGTTAGATCCAGAAATATTTGGACAGTGACTGAATCTTTGTGATTTGAGCTCTACATGCCACTATTTTTTATTTAAAATGAAACAACTGAGATGCAATTGAAGTGTAGACTTTCAGGTTCAATTAAAGGGTTTGAACAAAATTATCCTGTGAAATGTTTAGGAATTGCAACCATTTTTCTACATAGCCTCCTCACTTCAAGGCCACAAAAGTAGTTGGATAAATTAACTTTACCATAAATAAAATGTTCATTATTAATACTTTGTAGAGAATCCTCTGCAGGCAATGACTGCCTGAGGTCTGGAAGTTATGGACATCACCAAATGCTGGGTTTCCTCCTATTTGATGCTTTGCCAGGCCTTTACTGCAGCTGACATCAGGTGTAGCTTGTTTGTGGGCCTTTCTCCCTTAAATTTTGTATTAAAGGGGTTTTCCCACAAATAAAGTACATTTTAATTAATAGATCTTGGAATAAAAATAAGTTCCACAATTGGATGTGTTTAAAAAAAATGTTCCTGTGCTGAGATAATCTTATAAATGTGCCCCTGTTGTGTACTGAGTAATGGCTGTGTCTGACTGTGCAGGAACCTGGTCTAATCATACCACATCTCCTGGGCCGGCATTATGGGGGAGCACTTTGGGCGGTTGACTATGGCCCGCACTCTACCATAGGCCCCGAGCGATATTAGCAGCAGGCCACACAATCGCTATGGGGCCCGTGATTCGGAGGTGGGACCCGGTGCCAGCTGTCCACTCCTTCCCCCATCATTCTCCCTCAGCATCTGATGTCTGAGCCAGTGGGCGCAATGCCATCACTTCATCGCGCCGCATTGTGCCGGGCAGTGGAGTACTATATGTACTGTATGGAGGTCTGTTGGGTGTGCATTATAGTATATGTACTGTATGGAGGATTATGAGATGTGCGTTATACAAAATGTTCTATACTGAGGACTATGGGGTGTGCATTATACTGTATGTACTGTATGGAAGACTATGGGGTGTGCATTATACTGTATAGAGGACTATGGTGGGTGCATTATACTATATGCACTGTATGAAGAACTATGGGTGTGCATTAAACTGTATGGAGGACGAAGGGGAGTGTAGTATAGTGTATGGAGGACTATGGGGTGTGCATTATATTGCATGTACTGTATGTAGGACTATGGATTGTTCATTATACTGTATGGAGGACTATGGGGTGTGCATTATACTGTATGTACTTTATGGAGGACTATAGGGTGGGCATTATACTATATGAAGGACTATGGGGGTGCATTATACTATATAGGAGGTAATATGGGGCCCATTATACTATATGGAAGGCAATGTGGGCACCATTATATTATTTGGAGGGCTATGTGGAGACCATTATAATATTTGGAGGGGCATTATAAGATTTAAAGGGCTATGTGGGGTCATTATAATATTTGAAGGGCTATTTGAGGGTCACTATACTATATGGAGTGTAACGGATCTGGGAGGCGGAACCTCAGAGCTACTATACAAGGGGGCGGTCCTTGTAAGGGAGCGGGTGGTGACTAGGGAAGACGGGCAGGCAGTCACAGCAGGTGACCGGGACAGTCTCTGGGTGAACGGGCAGGAGGTCACGGCAAATGACCGGGGCAGTCTCTGGATGAACGAGCTGGAGGTCACGGCAAGTGACCGGGGCAGTCTCTGGAAGAACGGGCTGGAGGTCACGGCAAGTGACCGGGGCAGTCTCTGGATGAACGGGCTGGAGGTCACGGCAAGTGACCGGGGCAGTCTCTGGGTAAAGGGTAGGTACGACCTGTGATGGCTGAACCTCCAGGTAGGCTAGCAGGCAGATGGAAGATGTATGCTCCCAGGTGAGCAAGCGAGAGTCTCTGGATGAACGGGTGGTCACAGCATGTGACGGCGGATCTTCCAGGTAGGCTAGCAGGCAGGTAGCAGATGTGCGCTCCCAGGTGAGCGACCAAGCTGGTCCATAGACAGACTGACAGGAGTAGGAAGGCAGACCGTCGGACCTCAGGCTAGCAAGCAGGTAGCAGGAATATCAGGCAGGAAACAGACAGCAAACTGGCAGGACTCTGGCAGGAATCAGGCAGGTAACTGACAGGTAACTGGCAACGGGACCTGAGGGCTGAAGCAGAGTAGTGAACAGTGCAACAACATTGCTCGGGCACCTCCATTTTGGAGGAGGTGCCTTATATATGGTGAAGTCCTCCGGCCATTGGCCGGGGACTCCTTAGGACGGCGCGCGCGGCCCCTTTAAGAGGGAGGGAGCGCGCGCGCGCCCTAAGCACAATGGCCAGGAAGGAGCGCGCGCTGCCAGCAGAGCGGGAGGAGGACGCCGGGCTCGGAGCAGAGAGGTGAGGGGAACAGCGTCCCTGCCTAGCAGAGGGCAGGGACGCCGACGCTACAGTACCCCCCCCTTTAGGCCCCCCCTTTTGTAGGCCAGACAGAAATTTAGCAAGGATGAGAGGGGCATGGATGTTCTCCCGGGGCTCCCACGTTCTCTCTTCAGGACTAAACCCCTTCCAATCTACTAGAAAAAAGGTCTTCCCTCTTACCCTTTTGGTGGCCAGAATGTTCTCTACCTCAAATTCGTTTTCAGCGGAAACCGGAGCAGGAGGCGTGCCTGTAGACTTGGAAAAAGAGTTAAGTACCACAGGTTTGAGGAGAGATACATGGAAGGAGTTAGGGATCCGCAAGTTGGCCGGGAGTTTCAATTTATAGGCCACCGGGTTGATCTGACTGATGACCTCCAGAGGACCGATGAACCGAGGCCCTAACTTATAGGAAGGAATCTTGAGCCGGACATACTTGGACGAGAGCCAGACCTTATCCCCTGGACGGAATTGAGGAGGATCCAGACGTTTTTTGTCAGCATGTCTTTTCATACGCTCGGATGACAGAAGGAGTGCGGACCGGGTACTCTCCCATATGGAGGAAAATTTGTTAACAAGAGATTCCGCAGCCGGATTGTCCACCGAGGTGGAGACGGGAAACGGGATCCGGGGATGCTGACCGAAGACTACAAAAAACGGGGATTTGGAGGAAGATTCGCTCTCGTGATTGTTGTACGAGAATTCGGCCCATGGCAGGAGATCCACCCAGTCAGAATGGTGGGCATTAACGAAGTGCCGGAGGTAACTGGTCAGGATCTGATTGATCCGCTCCACTTGACCATTAGACTGTGGGTGGTAAGCGGAGGAGAAGTCCAGGGTGACGTCTAGCAATTTACAAGTGGCTCTCCAGAAACGAGAAGTGAACTGTACCCCACGATCCGACACGATGTGACGGGGCAGGCCATGAAGACGGAAGATGTGGCGGATAAAGTCTTTAGCCAGCTCGGGTGCAGACGGGAGGCCTGGCAGGGGAATGAAGTGAGCCATCTTGGAAAAGCGGTCAGCGACCACCCAAATGACCGTACAACCGTCAGAGACGGGAAGATCAGTTATGAAGTCCATCGCTATATGCTGCCAGGGGGCAGCAGGTACTGGCAGAGGAAGGAGGCGACCGGCTGGCAGGTGTCTCGGAACTTTGTTGCGGGCGCAGGACACACAGGCAGAAACAAAGTCTATTACATCCTTGTGCAGGTTAGGCCACCAGTAGTGCCGGGTAATAAGCTGGAGGGTCTTTTTCTGACCGGCGTGGCCAGCTAGTTTAGACGAATGACCCCAGTGTAGGATCTTCTCCCGATCAGGTACCGATACGAACGTCTTACCGGGAGGGAGACGATTTAGACTCACGGGAGCCACCTGCATTACTCTGGCGGGATCGATGATATGTTTAGGTTCTTCCTCGAGGTCAGATACCAGAAAGGATCGGGACAAGGCGTCCGCTTTGATGTTCTTGTCAGCCGGGCGAAAATGTAGAACAAAATCAAAGCGAGCAAAAAACAAGGACCACCGGGCTTGGCGCGGATTAAGTCTCTGGGCATGCTGGAGATAAGCCAAGTTCTTGTGGTCAGTGTAAATTATTACCGGATGAAGAGCCCCCTCGAGTAGGTAACGCCACTCCTCCAATGCCAGCTTGATGGCCAATAACTCTTGGTCTCCTATGGAATAATTGCGCTCAGAAGAGGAGAAGAGTTTGGAGAAGAAGCCGCAAGTTACCATCCTCCCGGAAGAAGATTTTTGAGTAAGTACAGCTCCGGCTCCAGAGGAGGAGGCGTCAACCTCCAGAAAGAACTGCTTGTTGCCGTCCGGACGATGCAGCACCGGGGCAGAAGAGAAGGCCTGTTTTAAGGAAAGAAAGGCCTCCTCTGCTTCGGACGGCCACTCCTTGGGATTAGTACCCTTACGGGTGAGCGCGGAAATTGGGGCAGTCCGGGAAGAGAAGTGTGGTATGAAGAGGCCGTAGTAGTTGGCGAAGCCCAGGAACCGCTGAATGGCCTTCAACCCCTCCGGTCGGGGCCATTTCTCGATGGCAGACAGTTTCTCTGGATCCATTCGTAGGCCGGTCTGAGAAATAATGTAGCCCAAAAACAGAAGCGAGGTCTGCTCAAAGAGGCACTTCTCATATTTAGCGAAGAGGTGGTTCTGCCTGAGCCTGAGCAGGACCTGACGAACGTCCCTCCGGTGAGTCTGGAGATCCGGAGAGAAGACCAAGATGTCGTCCAGGTACACCACAACGCAGGAGTAGAGAAGGTCCCGGAAGATGTCATTGACCAACTCTTGAAAGACGGCAGGAGCGTTACAGAGACCAAAGGGCATTACCAGATATTCATAGTGGCCGTCCCGGGTGTTGAATGCAGTCTTCCATTCATCCCCTTGACGGATACGGACCAGGTTGTACGCCCCATGGAGGTCCAGTTTGGTGAAGACTCTAGCCCCCCTCAGGCGATCAAATAATTCTGGAATGAGCGGAAGGGGGTACTTATTCTTCACCGTGATCTGGTTAAGGCCTCTATAGTCTATACAGGGACGGAGAGAGCCGTCCTTCTTTTTTACGAAGAAGAAGCCTGCTCCCGCCGGGGAGGTAGATTTCCGGATGAATCCCCTGGCCAAATTCTCCTCAATATATTCGGACATCGACCGGGTCTCAGCAGCGGACAATGGGTAAATACGCCCACGGGGAGGAGTAGTACCGGGTAACAGGTCGATAGGACAGTCGTATGGTCTATGAGGGGGTAATGTCTCTGCCTCCTTTTTATTAAAGACATCAGCAAATGACCAATAGGGAATCGGAAGTCCAGGTAGATTAGTTGGGGTAGGAGAAGGACGGACGGGATGAACAGGAACCAAACAAGTCTTATGACAGTCCTGTCCCCAGCGAAGGACTTCTCCGGTCTGCCAGTCAAGCACGGGTGCATGTCTCTGGAGCCAAGGTAGACCTAGTAAGAGGGCGTGAGAGAGTCCAGGCAGAACATGAAAAGAGATGCTCTCAGAATGCAGCATTCCCACCTGCAGAGTTATGGATTCGGTGATGAGTTGGATGGGACGTGGTAAGAGGCCCCCATCCACAGCAGCGACAGATAATGGTACAGCCAGAGGTTTGGTGGGAATGCGGTATTTTTCTACCAGGGACTGTGAAATAAGATTCCCGGCCGCTCCAGAGTCAAGTTGGGCTAGTTCTAAATAACGATTCTCCCCGCAGATAATAGAGACTGACAGTAGCAGAGATGGAGAGGATTTATTCTTGTCTAGGTCGACCTCTCTGAGCGAACCTAGACACAGGCGGTTCCCGACCTCTCCGGGCAGGTACGGATCCGGTGCTCCTTACTGCCACAGTAGAAGCAGCTCCCTTCGGCACGGCGTAAGTCCTGACGGGTTTTGACCATCTTGGTCTGGTCGACCTGCATAGGCTCAGGAGAGTGTACCTGGGGAGAAACGGAGGGAGTGACGGGTTTCTGAAAAGTAGGAGCTAGACGTGGAAACCTCCTCTCACGGGTGACCTCTTTGGCACGCTCCTGGAACCGTAGGTCAATCCGGGTGGCAAGAGTTATTAGGTCATCGAGAGTGGTAGGAATGTCTCGACCGGCAAGTTCATCTTTAATACGGCCGGACAGACCCTCCCAGAAGACAGACACCAGAGCGTCGTTATCCCAAGCCAGCTCCGAGGCAAGGGTACGGAACCGTATGGCATATTGGCCCACGGTGAGATTTCCCTGGTGGAGGCGTAGCAGAGATGATGCGGATGAGGTCTTCCGTCCGGGTTCGTCGAAGACTTTCCGGAAAGCCGTGAGAAAGGCAGGCAAGTCGGACACCAGGGGGTCTCCTCTCTCCCATAGAGGATTTAGCCAGGCCAGGGCCTCCCCGGTGAGATGGGACATGATGAAGGCAATTTTGGCCCAGTCGGAGTTAAACTGGTGGGACAGGAGTTCAAAGTGCAGGGTGCACTGATTTATGAAGCCCCGAGCCTGAGCGGAGTCGCCTCCGAAGCGAGGAGGTGCAGAAAGCCGGGGTCCGGGGTAGGATACCATGGTATTGGTGGGCAGCGGAGCTGCCGGGTTGCGAGTCATGGCACTGGCGGTGGTTGCTGGTGGAGCAGTCAGAGTGTCCAGGCGAGAATTGACATTCCGCAGGTGACCCAGGATGGACTCCTGTTGGGACCTCTGACGGGACAGTTCATGACAGAGGTCCGAAAGCGAGGGAGCTTGGGTGCCACCGGGTTCCATGGCCCGAGCAAACTGTAACGGGTCTGGGAGGCGGAACCTCAGAGCTACTATACAAGGGGGCGGTCCTTGTAAGGGAGCGGGTGGCGACCAGGGAAGACGGGCAGGCAGTCACAGCAGGTGACCGGGACAGTCTCTGGGTGAACGGGCAGGAGGTCACGGCAAATGACCGGGGCAGTCTCTGGATGAACGAGCTGGAGGTCACGGCAAGTGACCGGGGCAGTCTCTGGAAGAACGGGCTGGAGGTCACGGCAAGTGACCGGGGCAGTCTCTGGATGAACGGGCTGGAGGTCACGGCAAGTGACCGGGGCAGTCTCTGGGTAAAGGGTAGGTACGACCTGTGATGGCTGAACCTCCAGGTAGGCTAGCAGGCAGATGGAAGATGTATGCTCCCAGGTGAGCAAGCGAGAGTCTCTGGATGAACGGGTGGTCACAGCATGTGACGGCGGATCTTCCAGGTAGGCTAGCAGGCAGGTAGCAGATGTGCGCTCCCAGGTGAGCGGCCAAGCTGGTCCATAGACAGACTGACAGGAGTAGGAAGGCAGACCGTCGGACCTCAGGCTAGCAAGCAGGTAGCAGGAATATCAGGCAGGAAACAGACAGCAAACTGGCAGGACTCTGGCAGGAATCAGGCAGGTAACTGACATGTAACTGGCAACGGGACCTGAGGGCTGAAGCAGAGTAGTGAACAGTGCAACAACATTGCTCGGGCACCTCCATTTTGGAGGAGGTGCCTTATATATGGTGAAGTCCTCCGGCCATTGGCCGGGGACTCCTTAGGACGGCGCGCGCGGCCCCTTTAAGAGGGAGGGAGCGCGCGCGCACACGCCCTAAGCACAGTGGCCGGGAAGGAGCGCGCGCTGCCAGCAGAGGGGGAGGAGGACGCCGGGCTCGGAGCAGAGAGGTGAGGGGAACAGCGTCCCTGCCTAGCAGAGGGCAGGGACGCCGACGCTACATGGAGGACTATGTGGGAGCCTTTATACTTTATGAAGGGCTATGTGGGAGCCTTTATACTTTATGCAAGCATTTATACAGGGTGAAGGTTTGTGTGGGGTTCATCATACTGTGGAGGGCTGTGTGAGAGCCATTATACTGTTTGTAGGGCTGTTTGGAAGCCAATTACACTGAAGGGCTGTGTGGGGTCCATTATACTATGTCTCTGTATGTAACAGCTCTGTCCATGCATGTGTTGGTATGTATGTGCTCTGTCCATGCATGTGTCTGTATGTATGTGCTCCGTACATGCATGTGTTGGTAGGAATGTGCTCCATCCATGCATGTGTTTGTATTTATGTGTTCCATCCAAGCATGAGTCTGTATGTATGTGCTCCATATATGCATGCGTCTTTATGTAGGTGCTCTGTTTACATGTATCTGTATGTACGTACGTGCCTGTAAATATGTGCTCTGTGTATACATTTATGTGTATGTGATATGTGTATATACATGTGTGTAACATGCAGTTTGTGTATACTTGTGTGTCACATACTGTGTGTTTAGCATCCACATTTATAAATACCAGTAGCACAGACAGGAGAAAATAGGTGTAAACATCAGCAATCGCCCAGTGAACGAGCAAAATGCAACCTATTGTTTATGCCAGAACCGAAATCATTGTTCTCAGCAGCTCATCGCCTAGTGCAAACTGCAGATGTGCTGCTGATAACATTATATGTATGGGGACAGATTGATCTATTAGTGATTGTTCTGTGCCCATGATTTTTCCTCACCCAGTGTAAAGAGGCCGGGAAACAAGCACCGAAGGACTTCAGAATTGCTGATAGCACTCATTTAACGGCCTGAACTCAACCTATGTAAATGCAATGTAAATGTTTCTTCTCCTTAGCAGGGGAGGAAGTAAAAGAGTATACAGACAGGACAGCAAATGATTCTTTTTGTCAGGCAAAACATTTCACTGACTGTTATTAAGCAAAGTTTTACCTGGATTCATTTGTGATACTATGCTGTAATGTCTGTATACTCTTTTGCTTCCTCACCTGCCCAGGAGCTGTGGTATGTTCCTGCACGGTCAGACACAGCCATTACACAGTACATAGTATGGGCACATTTATAAGATTATCTCCGCACAGAAACCTTTTTTTGAAACACATCCAATTGTGGAACTTCTTAGAATTCAAAGATCAATTGATTAAAATGTTGATTCAAATTAACTTTGTTTGTGGGAAAACCCCTTTAAACCCTTCACAAACTTGGACGTATCCATACATCCTGGCTGGGATGGGTTCCCGACCTTGAATTTATGGATACGTCCTGGCGAAAATGCGGCACTGTGACCGAGCACACTGTGATCACACAAAGGTGCCTGCTGATTCTGACAGGACACTCGTAACCACAGAGCCGCCCCCGCAACTACAGTCACTGTGATTGACTTTTCAATTCTGAACAGCCAATCACAGCTATTTTAGAGTTTCATGCCATGAAAATGCCTGAAACATTAAAGTCCAGGTACGATCGGTGCTTTAACCACTTCGCGCCAGAGCCTGTTTTTGCCTTCGTGACCAGGCCAATTTTTTCAATTCTGACCACTGTCACTTTATGAGGTAATAGCTCTGAAACGCTTCAACGGATTCCCCTGATTCTGAGAATGTTTTTTTGTGACATATTGTACTTCATGATAGTGGTAAAATTTCTTCGAAATCACTTGCATTTATTTGTGAAAAAATCGGAAATTTGGCCAAAATTTTGAAAATTTTGCAATTTTCAAACTTTGAATTTTCATGTCCTTAAATCAGAGGGATATGTCACACAAAATAGTTAATAAATAACATTTCCCACATGTCTACTTTACATCAACACAATTTTGGAACCAACATTTTTTTTGTTAGGAAGTTCTAAGGGTTAAAAGTTGACCAGCGATTTCTCATTTTTCCAACAAAATTTACAAAGCCATTTTTATAGGGACCACATCTTATTTGAAGTGACTTTGTGGGGCCTTTATGACAGAAAATACCCAAAAGTGACACCATTTTAAAAACTGTGCCCCTCAAGATGCTCAAAACCACATTCAAAAAGTTTATTAATCGCTCAGGTGCGCCACGGGAATTTTTGGAATGTGGAAGAAAACAAAGAACATCTAACTTTTTTTCACAAAAATATTACTTTAGACCCAATTTTTTTATTTTCACAAGGGTAACAGGAAAAAATGGAATACAAAATTTGTAGTGCAATTTCTCATGAGCGCGCTGATAACCCATATGTGGGGAAAAACCACTGTTTGGGCACACTGCAGGGTTCGGAAGGAAGGAGCGCCATTAGACTTTTTGAATGTAAAATTTGTTTGAATAATTAGCGGACGCCATGTTGCGTTTGGAGAGCCCCTGATGTGCCTAATCAGTGGAAACAACCCACAAGTGACACCATTTTGGAAACTAGACCCCTTAGGGAACTTATCTAGATGTGTGGTGAGCACATTGAACCCCCAGGTGCTTCACAGAAGTTTATAATATTGAGCTGTAAAAATAAAATGTTTACATTTTTACCACGCATCCCTTAATTTTGCATTATCATAAGGGTAACAGGAGAAATTGCACCATGAAATTTGTTGTGCAATTTCTCCTGAGTACGCTGATACCCCATATGTGGGGGAAAACCACTGCTTTGACGTACGGCAGGGTTCGGAAGAGAAAGGAGCGCTATGTTGGCAGGGATAGGTTGCAGACGCCATGTCACATTTGAAGAGTCGCTGACATGCCGAAACAGCAGAAACCCCCACAAGTAACCCCATTTTGTAAACTACACCTCTCAAGGAATTCATCTAGGGAAGTAGTGAGTATTTTCTAATTTTTAAATTTATACCATTAGGCAGTGAAGAAAACATAATTATATTTTTACCACAAAAAAATGTTTTACCCACAGATTTTACATTTTCACACAGGGCAATGGGTAAAAATGGTGCCGAAATGTGTCACACAATTTCTTCTAAACATGGCAATACCCCATAGGTGGCTGTACCGTACCGCTTAGCCATACTGCGAGATCTGGGAGGGACAGAGCGCTATGACTGACAGCTGTCATGCACTAAAAGACGCTTTTTTTTGTAAAATCTAGTTTTTGCATCGCCATATTTTGAGAGCTATACTTTTTCCATATTTCGGCCGACAGAGTCATGTGAGGGCTTGTTTTTTGCGGGACGAGTTGACATTTTTATTGGTACCATTTTTGGGTACGTGACATTTTTTGATCGCTTTCTATTCCGTTTTTTGGGAGGTAAAATGAACAAAAACCAACAATTCAGGAATTGTTTTTTGAGTTTTTTTTTATGCCGTTCTGCGTGTGGTAAAATTGATAAGGCAGCGTTATTCTTCGGGTCAGTACGTTTACAGCGATACTACACTTACCGTATATTTTTTTTTATGTTTTGGCGCTTTGACATAATAAAACTATTTTATAGAAAAAATATTTTTTTTACATCGCTTTATTCTGAGAGCTATAACTTTTTGATGGAGCTGTATGGTGGCTTTTTTTTTGCGGAACAAGATGACGTTTTCAGCGGTACCATTTTTATTTCCATTTTGCTTTTTGATCGCATTTTATTCCACTTTTTATTTGGCAACATGATAAAAAAGCATAGTTTTTTGCTCCGTTTTTTATTTATTTTTATTACGGTGTGCACAGAAGGAGTTAATTAGTGTTACAGTTTTATAGATCGGGTTGTTTCGGACGCGGCAATACCAAATATGTGTACTTTTTTTGTTTTTGCATAAAAATACGGATTTATTGGTTTAATATTTTATTTATTTATTTTTATTTATTTTGTAATTTTTTTTAACAGTTTGAAAACATTTTTTAGACTTTTTTTTTACATTTTTACTTAGTCCCTGTATGGGACATTAATTTTTATTTTTCTAATCACTGTTCTCATGCAATTCAATAGACATGTATTGCATTGCATGAGAGCTCTGCTGACAGTTTAAAACTGTCATTATCTCCTGCTAGACTTCAGCTGCAGGCTGAGTCTAGCAGGACACCGTACATGGCAGACCCGGAGGCGGTCATCTGACCTCCGGCTGCCATGACAACGACAGGTCCTGTCAGACATCAAGGGGCCGTCGGAGAGGTAAGTGGACGACCCCCTCTCCTCTCACTATCTTCTAAATGCCGCGATCGCTATAGATCGCGGCATTTAGAAGATAGAAAAGGGTTAACATCATTGGGACCTGATCTAATCAGGTCCCGATGATGTTCCCTATCAGACCTGTTGCTCTGCACCGCACCCGTAGCGCTTGCAGGACCCTGGGGGTCCTGAGCGCTGCGGGACCACGGACCATTTATAAACATCGGCGCTGCACAGAGCCCAGCAAGCGCCGACTTTTATATACAGTGGGTGGTTGGGAAGCGGTTAACAGCACTGATCATAGCCAGGTGCTAGGAGACCACAGCGTCAGCAGCCACAGCACTGATTGGAACAATCAGATGATTGTACCAATCAGTGAGCAGAGACACGGTCTGATCTCACAGTGACCGCTTAGCCTCATTACAGCTTGTAGGCATTGCAGAGCAGTCACTGTGTCATTCTGTTGCTGATCTGCTGGGCCTTCTGGTACCGCAGACTTTTTAAAGCCTGTGACATCACGTCCTCTGCTGCTGCTACTGCTAGAAGAAAGAAGATGATCCTGATCCGTTTCTGACCTGTACCTGTCCCCTGTTTTTTCTAACCCACCCAAATACCCTTCACCATCTTTACCCCCTCTCTCTAACCTCTTCCCCACTCCCACTTCTACCACCGAGCCTGGATCAGTATTTGATCGCCGATCAGTAGTTGTTCTTTCTATTTTTGGCAGTTTCTTTGTGCTTCCTACAGTCGCTGAGCACTGATCAGTGACACACATCACTGATCAGAGTCCGTGCTCGCTTTTGGCCAGGACTTTTTTTCCTGTTCATTTTCTCTCCTCCCCCCCTTTGTACCACCTCCATGCGTGTGTCCTGCAGCCAGTGAGCCACTGATCGGTGATGCACATCACTGATCATCATCTGTGCTTGCTTTTGGCCAGGACTTTTTTTTTTCCCTGTTCATTTTTTCCCCCATTTTGCACCACATCTGTGCGTGCCTCCTACAACTTACAGGCTTCTACTGAAGGAAAACTCACCACCTCTCATGGCAGCCTGTTCTACTCGTTAATCACCCTCACTGTTGAAATGTTTTTTCTAAAATGTAATCTTTTTCGTCTCCCATTCTGTTTCATCCGATTGCTTGTAGCCTTTCTTTGTGCAAATGAGAATGTAGCTGAGCCCTCTACAGTGTGATAGGCCTTGAGATATTTGTAAACAGCTATTAAGTCTCCTCTCAGTCTTCTCTTTTGCAAGCTAAACATTCCCAAATCCTCTAACCAATCCTCATACCATTCCTCATAGTGAGGGAGAGGATGCCACCTTCTTTTATTCTCCCCCTCCTATTCCTCAAGAGATACCGAACTGCCATGCAAACTCCCCATGACCGCAAATGAGCCACCGCCCACCGTTAGTGACCCCCTACAAACTTCACCCCCGAAGATTACAAAATACAGATTCCTGATTTTGTGGTGCAATTAGGAATTGAATTTGACACTACCAGCCTCACAGAAATCAACTTTTTCAAAGTCTTTTTCTCTGAGGATTTTGTAAACCTCATGGTGCCCAAGACAAATTTATATGCCCAAAATATTTTGCCCAAAACCCCACTTCATCATTTTCTAACTGGACTCCAATAATGCAGTAGAAATTATGGGGCATTGTTCTTCATATGAGGATTGTGTAGAACCCAGAACTTCGGCAATATTGGAGTGTTGATGTTTCACATGGCTATGACTTGTAAACGCTTTGAGTCCATCCACAAATTTTTGCATTACAACTAGTGATGAGCGAGTATGTTCTGTTTACCCTTTCGGCGAGTATGCTCGGTGTTATGTTTGAATCACTCCCATGTGCATGATTTGCGACAGTTTGACAACTTTAATACATGTGAGGAATGTGTAAGAAATAGACATTCCTTACATGTACTAAAGCTGTCAAACAGTCGCAAATCATGCACACGGGAGTGATTCAAACATAACACTGAGCAGCTGTAACTACTCGGTGCTCGGCCCAACCATACTCGCCGAAAGGGTTAACAGAACATACTCGCTCATCACTAATTACAACGATTATGCACAGCGTCCACCCCGAGATGACCCCAACTTTGACCGACTTTTCAAAGTACAGCCGGTCATTGATCACTTCAGCAATAAGTTTGCTGAAGTTTACATTCCCCAAAGTGACATCTGTGTGGATGAGTTCATAATACTGAAATGTAGGGGAGGCTCAAATTCCAGCAATACCTACCCAGTAAGAGGGCCAGGTACGGAATTAAACTCTACAAGCTGTGTGAGAGTACCTCAGGGTTCACCCACAGATTTAGGGTTTATGAAGGGAAGGACACCTGGATTCAATCCTCTGAATGCCCCCCTGTCCTGGGAATGGGTAGGAGAATTGTGTGGGATTTGGTTCATCCACTGCGGGATCAAAGTTATCACCTCTACATAGATAACTTTTATACCAGCATCCCTCTCTTCATATTCCTGTCTGCCAGAGCTACTGCAGTATTTGGTACTGTCCGCAAAATTCAGAGAGGACTCCCTAAGTCACTAATTGGGCAGCTGCTCAGAAAAGGTGAGAGCAGAGCCCACAGTATCGACAACATGCTGGTGGGATATCCTTTTCTTGACCACCGTACATGGTGATGGCAGCACCTCCACAGCTGTACAAGGTACTTACACACAGGTCCGCAAACCAGACTGTGTACTGTACAATAAAAATGTGGGGGAAGTTGATCTGTAAGACTATTTTAACAATTCTGTCACCTGCATGCCCATAGTAATAGGTTTAAAATATCCCAGGGGGTGACAGATTCCCTTCAAGAAAGGCTGTATAATGCTATATGTTTTATTTCACTAATTTATATAGCGCCATTAATTCCACAGCACTTTACAGACATTATGGGCACTGTCCCCATTGGGGCTCACAATCTAGATTCCCTATCAGTATGTCTTTGGAGTGTGGGAGGAAACTGGAGAACACAGAGGAAACCCACACAAACATGGGGAGAACATACAAACTCCTTGCAGATGTTGTTCTTGGTGGGATTTGAACCTAGGACCCCAGTGCTGCAAGGCTGCAGTGCTAACCAATGAGCCACAGTGCTGCCCCGTAGGGCTGTATAATGCTATATGAAAGTTTTCCTGCCTAATTTGAACATGATTTTTTATGAGTCTAGGTCTAGCTGAAGTCATCAAATGCTATTTTAAAGTTGAGAATTAGACAGCCATTTGACATTGATTCTCACGATAATTACACCAGTTTCATCAGATTTAAGAGACATAATTAATGAGTTTTGCAGTGCGTAATGTGAAAGTGGCTAACAGATCAACTTTTAAGGTGTACTCCCATCTTAGACATTTGTGTCTGTAGAATATGCCATGAATGTCAGATAAATGCCATTTTCACATTTGTACTTCACACCTTTTTTCAGAATGGGTGTTCCCTATACTGCTTTTACATCTATTCCGTAACTCCCATGGAAATTAATGAAGAGGACTACAAATATTCATGGCCATCTCTCTATTTATTGGAAATTGGAGTGCATCTATCAGACAGTGATGACATATCCTGTGGATAGGCAATAACTAGTTATGGTGGAAATACCCTCTCCCCAGATACAGCATGAGGCCGCACGTAGCTCTCTAGATGCAGCATGAGGCCGCACGGTGCTCCCCAGATACAGCATGAGGCCGCACGGCGCTTCCCAGATACTGCATGAGGCCGCACGGTGCTCCCCAGATACAGCATGAGGCCGCACGGCGCTTCCCAGATACTGCATGAGGCCGCACGGTGCTCCCCAGATACAGCATAAGGCCGGACGATGCTCCCCAGATACAGCATGAGGCCGCACGGCGCTCCCCAGATACAGCATGAGGCCGCACGGCGCTCCCCAGATACAGCATGAGGCTACACGGTTCTCCGCAGATACAGCATGAGGCCGCACGTAGCTCTCTAGATGCAGCATGAGGCCGCACGGTGCTCCCCAGATACAGCATGAGGCCGCACGGCGCTTCCCAGATACAGCATGAGGCCGCACGGTGCTCCCCAGATACAGCATAAGGCCGGACGGCGCTCCCCAGATACAGCATGAGGCCGCACGGCGCTCCCCAGATACAGAATGAGGCCGCACGGCGCTCCCCAGATACAGCATGAGGCTACACAGTTCTCCGCAGATACAGCATGAGGCCGCAAGGCACTCCCCAGATACAGCAGGAGGCCGCACGGCGTTCCCCAGATACAGCAAGAGGCTGTACAGCGCTGCCCAGATAAAGTAGGAGGCCGCACGGCGTTACCCAGATACATTATGAGGCTGCACGGCGCTCCCCAGATACAGCAGGAGGCGCACGGCGCTCCCCAGATACAGAATGAGGCTGCACGGCGCACCCCAGATACAGCATGAGGTCGCATGGCACTCTGCAGACACAACATGAGGTCGCATGTCGCTCCCCAGATACAGCATGAGGCCGCACGGCGCTCCGCAGACAGCATGAGGTCACATGTCGCTCCCCGGATACAGCATGGGGCCGCACGGCGCTCCCCAGATACAGCATGAGGCTGCACGGCCCTCCCCAGATACAGCATGAGGCCGCATGGTGCTCCCCAGATACAGCATGAGGCTGCACGGCGCTCCCCAGATACAGCATGAGGCCGCTCATAGCACCCTATATACAATATGTACACAGACAGTCACGCACACACACGGTCATTCACATGCAGATACGCACAAGCACTCACGTATACACATGCAGACTTGCACGTATACAGGTCGCAGAAATGTGCACACACACAAACATATGCAGACATATGCAAAGCACAACAAGAATAAAAAAACGATCACAGGCCACAATATATATTAATGAAATTAATCTTTATTTATTAAAAAAAAAATAACAAGCCTACAACCAGCAGTAACCACCGCTCCACCATACTGCTGCACGACCAGCTCTACCCTCACCTACTGTTTCCTCACCCATTCGTCGTAGATTGTGAGCCCTCGCGGGCAGGATCCTCTCTCCTCCTGTACCAGTCGCTAACTTGTTTTGTTAAAATTATTGTAAGTGTTTTTGCTATGTATACCCCCTTTCACATGTAAAGAGCCATGGAATAAATGGTGCTATAATAATAATAAATAATAATAAAAATAATAAACAGGCAATGGAAGAAAATGTGCACAGTGCAAATGGCTATGTGAATAAAGGATGCGCAGCTGTGGAGACATAATTCTTGGTAATATCAATATAACAATACATACATATGTGTTTTCCCCCTCCATATCATGAAATCATAACCATGCTAATACACAATAATGCATCATACAGTCGCCGAGTGCTCATCAGTGACACACATCACTGATCAGCGTCCTTGCTCACTTTTGGCCTGGACTTTTTTTCCTGTTCATTTTCTCTCCTTCCCCCCTTTGCACCACCTCCATGCGTGTGTCCTGCAGCCAGTGAACCACTGATCAGTGACGCACATCACTGATCAGCGTCTGTGCTCGCTTTTGGCCAGGACTTTTTTTCCCTGTCCATTTTTTTCCCTGTTTTGCACCACATCCATGCGTGTGTCCTCACTGTCAAAAAGTTTTTTTTAATATCTAATCTGTATCTTCTCCCATTCAGTTTCATCCCATTGCTTCTAGTCTTTCTTTGTGAAAATGAGAATATAGCTGATCCCTCTACAATGTGAGAGGCCTTGAGATTTTCGTAGACAGCTAGTAAGTCTCCTCTCAGTTATCTCTTTTGCAAGGTAAACATTCCTAAATCCTCTAACAGTTCCTCATACCATTTCCTATAGTGAGGGAGAGGATGCCACCTTCCATCCTTTTCCACCCTCCTATAACTCAAGTGATACCGAACTGCCACGCAGACTCCCCAGGACAGCAAATGAGCCGGCGTCCACTGTCAGTGACCCCTTATAAACCTCACCCCCGAAGATTACGAAACATAAATTCCTGATTTTGTGGCGCAATCGGGAATCCAATTTGACACTACCGGCCTCACAGAAATCAACTTTTTCAAAGTCTTTTTCTCTGAGAATTTTGCAAACCTCATGGTGCCCCAGACAAATTTATATGGCCCAAAACCCCACTTCATCATTTTCTAACTGGACTCCCATAGATGCAGTAGAAATGATGGGGCCTTGTTTTTTACATGGGGATAGTGACGTTCCCAGAACTTCAGCAATATTGGAGTGTTGATGTTCCACATGGCTATGACCTGTAAACGCTTTCAGTCCATCCACAAATTTTTGCATTACAACGATAATAATGCACAGCGTTCACCCCGAGATGACCTCAACTTCTACTGACTTTTCAAAGTTCAGACGGTCATTGATCACTTCAGCAATGAGTTTGCTGAAGTGTACATTCCCCAAAGTGACATCTGTGTGGATGAGTCTCTAATACATTTCAAGGGGAGGCTCAAATTCTGGCAATACCTACCTAGGGCAAGGTACGGAATTAAACTCTACAAGCTGTGCGAGAGTACATTAGGGTACACCCACAGATTTAGGGTTTATGAAGGGAAGGACACCCGGATTCAGTTCCCTGAATGCCCCCCATCCTGAGAGTGAGTAGGGAAATTGTGTGGGATTTGGTGCACCTGACGCGCCCCTGGGCCTGAGTCGCGCAGCGTTGCGCACGCGGGAGCCTACCCGGAGCCGGATCTGATAGGGGTAGTAGTCTCGTGGCGGTGACCCGGTCCGTGCCCAGGGAGTCAAGCTGAGTGGCAGAGTTTAGCAGAAGATGGTACGGTGTTCGACTACGCCACCCGTTGAATGCGGCTATGAGGCCGCCGCTGCAGGGCAGACCGCTGAGGCCGGTGGTACGATTGTGCAGCCTAGATGGTATAACCCCCAACGGGAGGGGTATGGCCTCAGGGCAGCCGACGTGTTTGAAGGGGGTAGCAGAATAGCATGCAGGTAGCAGGAACCACTCAGAGACGGTGCGGTGTAGTTCAGGGTCTTTACTGATGACAAAGGTAGACCCTCCCGGAGTACTGGCTAGCGATCGGGGCCTGGTCAGTCCGTGAGCAGATGGGATCTCCCCTGGCCAGGCGGAGTTGTAGGCCTCCCCAACTAATTGTACTCTTCTGGCTACCTTGCTAGAGGCGGGTAAAAGTAGCCCACGTCCCTGAGTGTACCGTGTGGTGCTCACCTGTATGGCCGGTGACTCTGGGCCTTCTGGTAGCTTCCGCTCCACGGCGGCGGTGCTGGTCCCTTGCGTGTGACCGTGCCTTCGGGTTTCTTGGCCAGAGGACCTGAAATCCCCTGCCGGTCGGTTTCTGCTGCTGGGTAAGGATTAGTCCCCACAGCCTTGGACTCCGGGTCCGGTGAGAACTCTTCAATCAGGGCGAGCTCTACAGCTTCCAGCCCCTGACTCCTTTTAGCACTGCTCCCACTGAGCTCCTGATCTTTCTTTCCTATAGCTGCTCCTCTCCAGACCAGACTATGTCTCTGTCTGGGACTCTTCTTCTCCTCTTTCTCTCCTCCCTAACCCTGCCTCAGCCCCAGTCTTATATAGGGGAAGTTCTTCCCCTCCCAGGACTGGGCAGGAGGTGTGGCATGCATAGGATTCCTGACCAGGAGACCTCCCACCTGCTCTCAGACGTAATATTGCTATTACTGTGGAAACCAGACCCCTGGGGTGCCACATTCCCCCCTAGTGAAATTTAGTACTCCGGGACTAAACATACTTTTGTGAACATAACAAGTTATAAACAGAAACAGTACAATAAAGAAAAACACATTAGGATGGTCACGGCATGTCCGCAACCGGCTGCAGTTTTTGAAGAAAACAAGGGTGTCCATTCCACCAAAGAACAGGGAGCCGCAACCAGGTAGGGGTCTGTCCTGCCCCGAGTCTTTAACAGTCTTTAGTCCGTTCCTGGGTTACGCTCCAAACATATGTACAAAGGATTCCGGATAATCCATAAACGACACCTATAAAATAACTAGAAATACACAATTATTCACAAGCAACAATAAACAAGTAAATACAAATAAAACAGTTTGAGCACTTTAAATCCTCCAACGTACGGGCAGCTGGCCTCTGGTAACCCTAGTGGACCTACGGAGCTCACTAACTGGTCCTGCACTACAGGGTGTAGGGGCTGTCAAAGGTAAACTGGGCAGCTGTCTACGAGCTCTTTGGCTCACTAGGGGCACGGCAGGCTCACTATAAGCAGAGGGTTGATCCTCCTGGTCTGCTTGTGTGGGGTCTTCTGCCTCCTGGACCGGCTGCTCTTCCAGCTCTACCTGTTTCTCCGTAGGTACTTGAGATGCTGGTTGGAGGAAGGTGAGGACGGGTACCACAACAGCGCCATTGACTTGAGTCCAAGACTGAGAGAAGTCTCCGAGCACAGTACTGACCATATCTTCCCTTTCCTCTGCGGGTCGAGGGTCTTCCTGTTCTTCTTCAGGGTTCCGTAGCTGTTCGGGACACTTCTTCAGGTGATCTCGGGATACAATGGCTGTGGTTTCTCCTCCATCCTTACTGATTGTGCAGACTTTCGGGTTCTCATGGCTTGAGGGCAGTACGGTGTACGGGTCCTTCTCCCACTGGTCGTCCAACTTGTGGAGCCGTCTCTTCCTCTTCAAGACCTGCTCTCCAGGTACCAGGGGAACAGCGGGAGCATACTGGTTGTAAGTCTTCTCCTGTCTTTCTCTAGCTTGACAGAGACTTCGCTCCACGCTCTCCTGTACTTTCCGGTACTGCTGCTGCCTCTCTGTGTCCCAGTCTGCTTCTGGTGAAGTGTCCTCGGGTGTCAGGACTCCCATATCCAGGTCAACAGGCAGCTTACCAGGTCTTGCTCTCATTAGGTAAGCCGGGGTACAGTTGGTAGAACCTACAGGGATGTGGTTGTATAGGTCCACCAGATCAGGCAGTTTCTCAGGCCACAGACTGCGTTCTTCCAGGGGCAATGTTTTCAAAAGGTCTATCACCACCTGGTTCATTTTCTCGCAGAGTCCATTGGTTTGTGGATGATAGGGTGTTGTTCTTATCTTCCGGCAGCCATACAGAGTGCAGAACTCCTGGAAGACCTCCGCTTCAAAGGCAGGTCCCTGGTCCGTCAGCACCTGCTCTGGGTATCCGTGTGGACGGCAGAAGTGCTGCTGGAAGGCTCTAGCTGCTGTTTGAGCCGTTAAGTCCTTGACGGGGACGACAACCAAGAACCGGGAGTAGTGATCCACGATGGTTAACGCATAGACGTAGCCACTTCTGCTGGGGGTCAGTTTTACATGATCCAAGGCTACCAGTTCCAACGGCTGCTTGGTGACGATGGACTGCAGGGGAGTCTTCTGGCTAGCACGGTCCTTCCTTCTTAGGTTGCATGGGCCACAGTCTCTGCACCACCTCTCGATGGTTCCTCTCATGCCTACCCAATGGAACCGCCCGCGCAGCAGGAACTCCAGCTTCTTCCATCCGAAGTGCCCAGCTCCGTTGTGGTATGCCTCCAGTACCATAGCCGCGTCTCTTCTTGGCACCACTACTTGCCAGATCAGTTCATGCGTCCGGGAGTTAACCATTCTGCGGCACAACTTCCCCTTGTAATGGAACAGTCGACTCTTCTCAACCCACAGTTGCTTGGCCTCCTCCGGAGCGTCTGGGTCAAGGTGGGCATCTGGCTGAATCAGCATCTCCTTCACCAGTCGGACGGCGGGGTCACTGTCTTGCGTTTCCGCCCAGTTGTAATGAGGTAAGGGGTTGAACGTAGCATATTGCTTACCCCTTACACGGTGGGAATACTGGATAGTCCCATGACGGTGGAACGCGGGGAGTTCAACTTCTTCCAGTTCCTCTGGATCTTCCCCTACGTCCGGTAGGTTTGGCATTCTGGACAAGGCATCCGCGTTGGTATTGGAGCGTCCTGCCCGGTATTTGATGGTGAACTCATAGTTGGACAGGCGGGCCATCCATCTCTGCTCCAGGGCACCGAGTCTTGCAGTGTCCAGATGTGTCAACGGGTTGTTATCCGTGTACACGGTGAACCGGGAAGAGGCGAGGTAGTGCCTAAAGCGTTCGGTGACTGCCCACACCACTGCCAGGAACTCTAGCTTGAATGAGCTGTAATTCTCAGGGTTTCTTTCGGTGGGTCGCAGTTTTCGGCTGGCGTAAGCAATTACCCGTTCTTTCCCCTGCTGGATCTGGGACAGTACGGCTCCTAGCCCAATGTTACTTGCGTCGGTGTAGAGGATAAAGGGCTGGCTGTAATCAGGGTACGCCAGGATTTCATCCCCCGTGAGGGCCATCTTCAGCTGGCGGAAGGACTCTTCTTCCAGCTTCTCCCATTTGAAGGGTGGCTTCTGGTTCTTGGCCTTCCTGGACTGGCCTATCAGGAGGTCCTGCATAGGAGCTGCCTTTTTGGTGAAACCGGGAATGAATCTTCGGTAGTAGCCTACCAACCCGAGGAACTGCCGCACTTCCTTTACGCTGGAGGGGCTTGGCCATTCCTTAATTGCGGTGATCTTATCAGGGTCGGGAGCCACTCCGTCAGCACTCACCACGTGTCCCAGGTACTGCACCTTTGGTTTCAGGAGGTGACACTTGGAGGGTTTCACCTTTAGGCCGTAGTTTGCCAGGGCTTCGAACACTTCTGCCAGGTGTTTCAGGTGGTCCTCGTAGGTCTTGCAGTAGACGATGACATCGTCCAGGTATAACAGGACCGTCTCGAAGTTTCGGTGTCCCAGACAGCATTCCATCAATCGTTGGAAGGTTCCTGGTGCGTTGCAGAGTCCGAACAGCATGCAGGTAAACTCGCTAAGTCCCATCGGGGTGGTGAATGCGGTCTTCTCCCGGTCCGCCTCTGCTACAGGAACCTGCCAGTACCCGCTAGTGAGATCCAAAGTGGAGAAGAAGTTAGCAGATTTTAAAGCAGCCAAAGACTCCTCTATCCTTGGGAAGGGGTACGCATCTTTGTGTGTGATACAGTTGATTTTCCGGTAATCTACACACATTCTCATGGTGTTGTCCTTCTTTTTAACCAAGACTAGTGGAGCTGCCCAGGGGCTACAGCTATCCCTGATTACTCCAGCCTCCTTCATGTCTCTAAGCATCCCCTTGGCGTGTTGGTAGTGTGCAGGGGGTACGGGTCGGTATCTCTCCTTTATGGGAGGATGGTCTCCCGTGGGGATGTGGTGTTCTACCCCCTTTACTCGCCCAAAGTCTAACGGGTGTTTACTAAACACTCTCTCGTACTCTTGAACCACCCGATAGACTCCCTGTTTCTGGTGTGAGGGAGTGGAGTCAGTTCCCAAATGTAGTTGCTGACACCAGTCCTCCATTGGTTCTTAGACCCGTTACCTTCCTCTGGGTGAGATGGAGGCAAGGGTTCCACTGACTGTACAGAATTTTGGTCGATGGTATACAATTTGGCTAGCGTGGCATACCGGGGCAGGTATACTTCCCTCTTCCCGATATTTATTATGCGAACGGGCACCCTCCCATGGCGTACATCAACCACCCCCCGTGCCGTCAAAATGGTGGGCCTACTGTCTGAGTAGACTGGTTCTACCATTGCCTGGTAATCTCTACCTCTCAGACCAATAGCTGCCCGGCACCAAATCATCATTTCACTTTTTGGGGGCATGGCAATAGGGAAAGGGTCACACATTCTCACGCTTCCTATCTCACCACCGGAGAGTTCCACCTGTTGCCGCCGCATCAGTGCCCGGATCTCTTTTTGGAGCACTCGCTGCTGGCCGGAGCTGGCGCTCTTGGCAACCTGCTGTAAAATGAAAATCACCTCTGCAAGACAATTTTCAATCACATTAGTTCCTAGAGTTATCTTTGGGTGACTCTCGCGCTTGTCAATGTCTACAATGATCAGTCCCTGTGCTGCCAGTTCGACTCTACCGATTTTAATGGTCATCTCTTTAAATCCGATCTGTGGCACGGGCTGACCATTGCTGGCAATGATACTCAAGTCGTCGTCAGGGTAGCGGGTTATATCCGAGTCATTCCAGTACTGCTTGAAGAGCACGTATGGGATGGTGGTGACCTGTGACCCGGTGTCAAGTAGGGCACTCATAGGAATGCCATCCAGTACCACAGGCAAGACTGGACGTCCTCCCACGTATTTGTCACGCCAGTTCGATGGGCCTGGTGATCTTATTCCTAGGGGTTGGCCCTCTACCCCAGGTTGTGCCAGTTTAAAGGACAGTACCTTGCCATATGTCCGGGTTGATTGCAGCGGCGGCAGATGGGTTGTCCGTCCTCGTTGTATCGGTCGCTGGGTCTTCCTCTGGCCGGTGGGGTCCTCCTTGGTCGACGCCACGGGATGTCCTCCGGTCCGGATGCCAGCTGGATCTTCCCTGGAGCAGAAACCTGTAAAGACTGCACAGTTCGGGTTAGCGCAGCAACGCTTTTAGCTAGCTCTTTGACCTGATGGTGCAGGTCTGGAGCCGGGTCATTGTTCAAAGCCTGCGCGTCAGCTCCCACAGGCCCTGCCGACAAGGGCGCCGCCTCCTGGTGGTAAGCGGTAGTAGGGCGCCTGTGGGTCACCACGCCACCCGGTGCCGGTTCTCGGAGCACCCGGATGGCTCTGTCCTTGAACTGTGCAAAGTCCAGATGAGGATCCTGTAAGGCCATTGCTCGCAACTGGGTTCGGTGGGCATTGCAATATAGTCCCTCTATAAATTGTTCGGTCAACAGCCTGTCCTCGTTTCCTACGCCGTCAGGGTCGGTCTGCTTAATGGCTCTCAGGGCCACTTGTAGGTTTAGTGCATAGTCCCTTATATTCTCATGTGCTCGCTGTTTGCACCCGTAGAATCTAAGCTTAATCTCGGCTGAGGTGCGGGTATCAAAGGTGTCCTTCAGCCGGGTTAATATCCCTGCGACAGTCCTCCTCCCAGGTGGCCAGGACTTTACCTCCCTTTGGGCTGCCCCGGTTAGTTGGGCCACCAGGATGCTCACTTTTTGCTCTTCTGTGAGGGGATATACCTGGAAGAGGCTATCCAGCATTTCTCTAAAGTCATTCAGGGTATGTGACTCCCCTGAGTACTGGGGTAGCCAGGCTGCCCCCGGGATATAGGGCATGGTGAAAGGCATGACCGCAGCAGCGGCGGCGCTGGCGGTGGCAGTGAAGCTCTCCTCCGTATCCGACATCCTCCTCCCCCCTAGTGGACCGTGGCCTACCTTGCGATGATCCTCTTCCGTAGGCCGCGGTTCCGCAGTGGATCGTCAGGGTTGAGGACCTTCCGTCGCGCTCCTGTGACGTCGGCGTCTGCTCGGCTCCTTCCAGGACCTTACGCAACGTCCTGACGTGAGGCGGGGCTTCAGTTCTCGCGCGCTTTCAGAGTCCACGCCCCTATTCTTCCCGCGCGGCGTCTTCAAGATGGCGTCCAACGGCGGGAAAACTCCACGGATGGCGGGAAGAAGGCAGAAGATGGCGCCGGATGGCGGGAAAACTTCACGGATGGCGGGAAGAAGGCAGAAGATGGCGCCGGATGGCGGGAATCTTCACCACAGGTAAGTTTAACAGTCTTCTTTCAGGCACGCAGTACCCGGTGGTTGCGGGCACGGAATCCTGCCGACTACGCCAAAGTTGACGCGCCCCTGGGCCTGAGTCGCGCAGCGTTGCGCACGCGGGAGCCTACCCGGAGCCGGATCTGATAGGGGTAGTAGTCTCGTGGCGGTGACCCGGTCCGTGCCCAGGGAGTCAAGCTGAGTGGCAGAGTTTAGCAGAAGATGGTACGGTGTTCGACTACGCCACCCGTTGAAGGCGGCTATGAGGCCGCTGCTGCAGGGCAGACCGCTGAGGCCGGTGGTACGATTGTGCAGCGTAGATGGTATAACCCCCAACGGGAGGGGTATGGCCTCAGGGCAGCCGACGTGTTTGAAGGGGGTAGCAGAATAGCATGCAGGTAGCAGGAACCACTCAGAGACGGTGCGGTGTAGTTCAGGGTCTTTACTGATGACAAAGGTAGAACCTCCCGGAGTACTGGCTAGCGATCGGGGCCTGGTCAGTCCGTGAGCAGATCGGATCTCCCCTGGCCAGGCGGAGTTGTAGGCCTCCCCAACTAATTGTACTCTTCTGGCTACCTTGCTAGAGGCGGGTAAAAGTAGCCCACGTCCCTGAGTGTACCGTGTGGTGCTCACCTGTATGGCCGGTGACTCGGGGCCTTCTGGTAGCTTCCGCTCCACGACGGCGGTGCTGGTCCCTTGCGTGTGACCGTGCCTTCGGGTTTCTTGGCCAGAGGACCTGAAATCCCCTGCCGGTCGGTTTCTGCTGCTGGGTAAGGATTAGTCTCCACAGCCTCGGACTCCGGGTCCGGTGAGAACTCTTCAATCAGGGCGAGCTCTACAGCTTCCAGCCCCTGACTCCTTTTAGCACTGCTCCCACTGAGCTCCTGATCTTTCTTTCCTATAGCTGCTCCTCTCCAGACCAGACTATGTCTCTGTCTGGGACTCTTCTTCTCCTCTTTCTCTCCTCCCTAACCCTGCCTCAGCCCCAGTCTTATATAGGGGAAGTTCTTCCCCTCCCAGGACTGGGCAGGAGGTGTGGCATGCATAGGATTCCTGACCAGGAGACCTCCCACCTGCTCTCAGACGTAATATTGCTATTACTGTGGAAACCAGACCCCTGGGGTGCCACACACCCACTGCTGGTTCAAAGTTATCATTGCTACATAGAAAACTTTTATACCAGCATCCATCTCTTCATATTCCTTTCTGCTAGAGCTACCACAGTATTTAGTACTGTCTGAAAAACTCAGAGAGGACTTCTAAGGTCACTAATTGGGCAGCTGCTCAGAAAGGGTGAGAGCAGAGCCCAATTTAGCAACAACATGCTGGTGGGATATCCTTTTCTTGTACATGGTGATCGCAGCACCCCCACCGCTGTATGAGGTACCTATACACAGGTCCGCAAACCAGACTGTGTACTAGGGTACAATAAAAATATGGGGGGAGTTGATCTGTCTGATCAAGTCCTCAACCTCTACAGTGCCATGCCGAAAGCTAGTAGTGACCCCTGAATCCCGAGCCTGCGCCCTGCAATAGTGTGATTATACTTACCTTTTCCGCTCTTCAATGGGCATTTGCTTCATAGTTCTTCTGCACAGGTGCCTGCGAGTCACTGCTACTGAAGGGTGGAAAAGGTAAACATAATCGTGCCATTGCAGGCCCACAACTACATGTCACATGGTACTGTGATGCTGATGGAAGGGAGGTGGTATGCAAATGAACACCAGAGGCAGGAGTTTTCTTCCAGGCACCACCACAGAGTCTGGAAGAACTCATTAACATAAAGGATTAAAAGATGATTTATAAAAAACAAGACAGCAGCTATGAGGCATACAGGTAAGACTATTTTAACAATTCTGTCACTTGTATGCCCATAGTAATAGGTTTAAAACGTCCCAGGGGGTGACAGATTCCCTTCAAGAAAAGCTGTATAATGCTATGTGAAAGTTTTCCTGCCTAATTTGAAAATGATATATTATGAGTCTAGATCTAGCTGAAGTCATAAATTGCTCTTTTAAATTTGAGAATTAGACAGCCATTTGATATTGATTTTCATGAACATTACACCAGTTTCATCAGATTTAAAAGACATAATTAATGAGTTTTGCAGTGCGTAATGTGAAAGATGCTAACAGATCAACTTTTAAGGAGTATTTCCATCTTAGACATTTGCGTCCACAGAATATGCCATGAATGTCTGACAAATGCCATTTTCACATTTGTACTCCACACCTTTTTTCATAATGAGTGTTCCCTATCCCGCTTTTACATCTAATCCGTAACTCCCATGGAAATTAATGAAGAGGACCACAAATATTCAAGGCCATCTCTCTTTTTATTGGAAATTGGAGTGCATCTATCAGACAGTGATGACATATCCTGTGGATAGGCAATAACTACTTATGGTGGAAATACCCTTTTATTAGACTGTTTAGTGTTTAAAGGGGTTTTCTATGAGTTGAAAAATTCTTAACCTGAAAAGCTTTTGT
Organism: Phyllobates terribilis; assembly: GCF_046119375.1. Lineage (NCBI taxonomy): Eukaryota > Metazoa > Chordata > Amphibia > Anura > Dendrobatidae > Phyllobates > Phyllobates terribilis. The sequence goes on along the minus strand of NW_027362768.1, from coordinate 157,424,663 downwards.
GTTGAAAATAATTTCACTGCATTTTCTCTTGCTTTGATTATTTTTTTCTGGTCCCAATATCCCGGGCACATGCCACTCATTTGCTTTCACGTTTGTGGTGTTGTTGCCAGTTCAGCTTACTGCAATTGTAACTTTACACTGTAAAGGAAAAGATGAAAGGTGTCGGTAGTTCCGCGCTCCTAGGTTAGAACAGATTATATAGAATCCAGGACTTGTGTTGTGGATTTATTCTTTTGACAAGCTAAAAACAGACACGTTTCGTGGACGTCCCGTCCACTTCATCAAGTTCATAGCTTAAGAGATGTTAACAGCAGAGAACGTATATACACATGGAAAGTGAAAAAAACTGGCTCCAAGGCACCAGCAAACGTTTTCATTTAAAAATTAAACCTTTACATATTCCTTAAAAAAGTGTCTATTAGTGTCATTAAGAGAACAATTATAAAAAAGTAATGAGAATTGTATAAAATTGAAATAAAAATTGAAACGTCTTCTACATAAGTTCCATGATGTAAAAATAAAATATATTTTTGTGTATGATGATTCGAACCCGTTATCTCTTGGTACCCTATACCATATAAAGACAACATCCATGGTCAGTACCTCTAGACCATAGAAGTATCTGATAGCTGGTGGATGTTGTTTAGCTGCCTTTTTAAGAAGGATATAATTATAAGATGGTACTAACAAGGAAGACATGATTGTAGAAAAATGTATATTTATAGTGAAACACTGACAAGTGTATACGCACATGCATCCAACATTGCCCATATCCCTATCACTGAGTCAATAGAATAGATGATATACAAACTGGGCACATTGAAACCACGGGGTTTAAATGAGGTTACACTGCCCAAATCCAGGCAAGCCAGCGGAAGGGTGAGTCTCTGTAATTTGCCCCATCTTGTGTAGTTGTTGAGACTGTTTTATAAGTTATTGATTGTTGGTGGTTCAATAAATTATTGCCACACTGTTTACCATCACCCTGTGTTGTCTGAGTAATGTTCTACCCATGGTAAAAGAGAGTGGGCGTTCAGTGGTATGAGCCCTTGTCCATGCAATCTTTCTAAAGACCACCGGGCTAGCGGACAAGAGCACCCACTGACCCCCGTGTTTTCACACTGTCTCTGATCTGTGATATGCAGGGACTTTAGTGGAGGAGACTACACTTGGGTTACAGAGCAGCAGCTGATGATGCTAGCCCTATCCCATGTACAACATGTAATTGATAATGCGGTACATATTGGGGCAGTGACATTGGTCTGAGAAATCCATATGAAAGATGGCCATAACATCACTGTCATGATGGGAAAGAATCGGCAGCGAGATCATGTGACTCAGATTCCCGCAAAAAAAAAATCGGATTAACTCTTAATTCCCTGCTGTTTGTAACATTCACTACAACAGTCCAAAATCAAAATAATAGTGACAGCAGAATGAACAGAATATAAAGAATACACCGACACAATGAATAGAGTTCATTAATTTTTATTCTTATCTATTATCCAATTTAGTTTTATTTAATCATCCAGTGCCATTTTTAGATTTGCTGCATAAAAAGGATGTGAACCAGAGGAAGGCAAAACAACCCCATATGTGGGGAAAAATTCCTTCCTGACCCCACATACTGGCGATCGGCTAATCCCTGGTTCACTGCAGTGTCAGCTCTGGATGGGGCCCTGTCACACCTTTACATGGAATATTTCATACATATCTAATATATATGTTTGTCTTATTTTTATATTTAGACTATTTAAAGCGTATGTCTAACTAAGGGCGGTGTAGCATCGGCGTCTCTGCCCCGTGCTAGGCAGAGACGCCGTCCCTCTCACCTCCCCACTCCTGGCGCGGCGTCCTCCAGCGCTTCTCTCCCCGCTGCTTAGGGCACGCGCGCGCGCGCTCCCCCGCTCTTAAAGGGACCGCGCGCGCCGTCCTAAGGAGTCCCCGGCCAATTGCCGGAGGACCTCCCATTTATAAGGCACCTCCTCCAAAATGGAGGTGCCCGAGCTATGTTGTTTGCACTGTGTCTCAGCTGTGCTTCAGCCCTCAGGTTCCGCTGCTAGCCTGTCTTCCCGTCCTGCATGCCAGCCTGTTACTTGCCTAGTCCGTCAGACCGCTCACCTGGGAGCATCTTCTACTTACCTGCCTTGTCTGCCAGTCCGCTCACCTGGGAGCGTCCTTCAGTTACCTGCCTGTTACCTGCCTCGTCTGTCAGACCACTCACCTGGGAGCGTACACCAGTTACTTGCCTGTTACCTGCCTTGTCTGCTGACTGCTCACCTGGGAGCGCCCACCAGTCACCTGCCTGTCTCCTGCCTCGTCTGTCAGACTGCTCACCTGGGAGCGTCCACCAGTTACCTGACTGTTTCCTGCTGTCTCAGTCTGCCCGCTCACCTGGGAGCGCCCGCCAGCTACCTGTCAGGTACCCGCCTCGCCTGTCTACCCAGAGACTGCCCCGGTCACTTGCCGTGACCACCTGCCTATCTACCCAGAGACTGCCCCGGTCACTTGCCGTGACCACCTGCCTATCTACCCAGAGACTGCCCCGGTCACTTGCCGTGACCTCCTGCCTATCTACCCAGAGACTGCCCCCATCACTTGCCGTGACCACCTGCCTGTCTTCCCAGAGACTGTCCCCCGTCACCTGCCGTGACCACCTGCCCGCTTACCCAGAGACTGTCCCCGTCACTTGCTGTGACTACCTGCTTGCCTTCCCTGGGAGTCACCCGCTTCCTTACAAGGACTTTCCACTTGTATTGCAGCTCAGAGGTTCCACTTCCCGGACCGGTAACAGTTAGCTCGGGCCATGGAACCCGGTGGCACCCAAGCTCCCTCGCTCTCTGACCTATACCATGAACTCTCCCGTCAGAGATCCCAGCAGGAGTCCATCCTGAACCACCTGTGGAATGTCAACTCCCGCCTGGACACACTGTCTGCTCCACCAGCAACCACCGCTAGTGTCACGACTCGCACCCCGGCAGCACCGTTGCCCACCAATACCATGGCATCCTGTCCCGGACCCCGGCTGTCTGCACCTCCTCGCTTCGGAGGCGACCCCGCTCAAGCTCGGGGCTTCATAAACCAGTGCACCCTGCACTTTGAACTCTTGACTCACCAGTTTATCTCCGACCGGGCCAAAGTGGCATTCATCATGTCCCATCTCACTGGGGAGGCACTGGCATGGCTTAACCCCCTGTGGGAGAGAGGGGATCCCCTGGTGTCCGACCTGTCGTCTTTCCTCATTGCTTTCCGGAGAGTCTTCGATGAACCGGGACGAAAGACCTCATCTGCCTCCTCTATGCTACGTCTCCGTCAAGGGAGACTCACCGTGGGCCAATATGCCATACAGTTCCGCACCCTCGCTTCTGAGCTTGCCTGGGATAATGAGGCCCTGGTGTCCGTCTTCTGGGAGGGCCTTTCCGGTCGGATTAAAGATGAGCTCGCTGGTCGGGATATTCCTACCACCCTGGATGACCTGGTGTCGCTGGCTACCCGGATTGACATCCGGTTTCAAGAACGCACCAAAGAGACCACCCGTGAGAAAGGGTTTCCCCGCCTAGCTCCTACTTTCCAGAAACCTGTCTCCTCTTCTGTCACTCCCTGGGCACACTCACCCGAGCTCATGCAGGTCGACCAGACCAAGATGGTCAAATCTCGCCAAGAGTCTCGCCGAGCCGAGGGGAGCTGCTTCTATTGTGGCAGTAAAGAGCACTTGATTCGTTCCTGCCGGGAGAGGCTGGGAAACTCCAGTGTCTAGGACCGCTCGGAGAGGTCGCCCTAGACAAAAATAAATCCTCTCCAACCCTGACTTTGTCTGTATCTATCTCCTGGGGAGAGACCCGTCACTTTGAACTCGCCCACCTGGATTCTGGATCCGCTGGAAACCTCATCTCCCAGTCCCTGGTTGAGAAATACCGTATTCCCACCAAGTCTCTGGCTGAACCCTTGTCGGTCGCCTCAGTGGATGGAAGACTCCTTCCGGTGACCATCCTGCTCGCCACGGAACCCATAACCCTGCAGGTGGGAATGCTGCACTCTGAGGTAATCTCCTTCCATGTGTTGCCCGGACTCTCCCACTCCCTATTGCTAGGTCTACCTTGGCTCCAAACACACGAACCCGTGTTGAACTGGCATTCCGGTGAAGTACTCCGGTGGGGGCCGGACTGGCATAAGACCTGCCTGGTTCCGGTTCGTCCGGTTCGTCCTCCACCTACCCCAGCTAATTTACCCGGTCTTCCGGCTCCTTACTGAACCTATGCTGACGTCTTTGGTAAGAAGGAAGCAGAGACATTGCCACCTCATAGGCCATATGATTGCCCGATTGACCTGGTTCCTGGCGCCACTCCACCCCGTGGGCGTATTTATCCGTTGTCTGCGGCCGAAACCCGGGCCATGTCTGAGTACATAGAGGAGAATCTGGCCAGGGGATTCATCCGGAAGTCTACTTCCCCGGCTGGAGCCGGATTCTTCTTTGTCAAAAAAAAGGATGGCTCGCTACGCCCCTGTATTGACTATAGAGGACTCAATCAGATCACGGTTAAAAATAAATACCCCCTTCCGCTCATCTCCGAGTTATATGATCGCCTTAAAGGCGCCAGGATCTTTTCCAAGCTGGATCTACGTGGAGCGTATAACCTGGTCCGTATCCGTCAGGGAGACGAGTGGAAAACGGCATTTAATACCCGTGACGGACACTATGAGTACCGTGTGATGCCCTTCGGTCTCTGCAATGCTCCCGCCGTCTTCCAAGAACTGGTCAATAGTGTTGAGCCACCCCCGTAGTGTTCGAGTTCGGTTCGGTTCGTCGAACACCCGTGTGTTCGCCGAACTGTTCGTCGAACTGTTCGTCGAACACCTTCGAACACCGTTAAAACCAATGGCAGGCAAACAAAAACACATAGAAACACATAGAAAACACCTTCAAAGGTGTCCAAAAGCTGACAAACTGCTCAGAAGACATAACTAACACATGGAAAAGTGACAAGTACATATAGTCATGCGAAAAGAAAAGAGGTGGAGGAGTAAAAGGAGGGGGAGACACAGATATAGGCATGTCATGCCCTTCTAAAATCCAAAAAGTGAGAAGCCGACACGGCCAGTCCGCTCCTGCCCGTGCCACCTCCGTGTCGCCGGGTTTGTGCCAGAGCCGCGGTGAACCCTGACGGCCAGCCCCCCTCTCCCAATACTGGTGCCTGTCCGCTGGTGGGTCGAGCGAGCCCCCCTGTGGTGGAGGCAGCTCTAAGCTTTTTAATTTAAATTGTCTCTCTAATTTGAATGAATACACTTTAAATCCATTTACAAGGATCTATTGGAGGGCAAGTCTCATGCCAGCAGCCGCGTAATTCCAGCTCCAGTAGCGTCCACTAAAGCTGCTGCAGTTAAAAAGCTTTTATAAGGATCGAGCTCGGCTGTCCACCGCAAGGCATCCTACTGCCAGTCCCAGCCCCTATGCCTTGGGGTGCCTCCTGATGCTCTTCACTAAGTATCCCATGGTCCCGAATCATTTCCTTTGAAAAAATTAAGTGTCTAAACTACAGGTGGTGTAGCTTGCTTAACAGCCGGGATAATCCGCTGACTAGCAGACACTGCTACTAGGCAAAAAGTATTTCCTGGGCTAGATGCAGTTAAAAATTTGTAATTAGATACTCTCGTTGGATGCTGAGAAAGCATTCCATAGAGTCTCCTGGCACGCCATATATGATTCTCTTAAAAAGCTTGGGGTAGGGGTCTAGGGGACCCTTTTACAGCCAAAATCACGGCCCTGTATCGCAATACGTCACCTAGGCTGAAGATAAATGGAACTGTAGCACCCTGAGGGCTCGGTTGCTACAGACGTATTGCACCTCACCCAGAGGTGTGATATCTCACTCTCAGGTAAGGATGGAGTGTGGATCAGGACCCGACACCTGCATGCATTACACCACATTGCCGTGGGGCAGGGCGACCAATATGCCCCTGAGATGGGCACGACAGTCCCTGTCCCTGGCTGGAGTGGGGGGAGGGAACACTGAGGAAGGGGAACCCTGTAGTGCAGGAGCAGGGAGGAAGCAGTTCCTGGGTGCATTGAGAAGGGAGTATAAAAGGTGGGCACCATCTTAGTTCAGTGCAGAGAAGTCTGAGCAGAAGTGGCAGGGAGCAGGGGCTCTGCATGAGCTCTGCTCCGGAGGCGGGCCTAGTAACAGAGGCCCAGGCCTGGAAGAGGGAGAAGGAAGGAAGAGGAGCGGAGAAGGCTCCAGGAACGAGGAATGAAGGGATCCCAGGGGTGTGGACGGGCGAGTCGCCACCGCACGCCCAAATCCACCTGCGTGGAGGGGTCAGGCCAAAGGGGGAGACCGGTCCCCGAACTAGTGGAGGCAGGAAACGACCCTCAGCTAGAAACCGGAGGCTCTGACATTTTATGTGGCGCAGCCCCTCGCTACACCCGCTAGGAAGGCACCACATAGGGTCAGGGAAACTGGCGCCAAGTTTACCAAGAGGAGGCCCGAGGCAGCCGGACAGAAGTGTTGGTAAGAAAGGCCAGACAAAGGACACACAAAGGGGGTCCTGTGAAGTGCTCCAAAGTTATCTGGGAGTTGTCTGAGCCCCTCACCTGGTGAGCACAGTACGACGTAGGCAGCCGTTACCTGCAGACGTGGTCTGGATAATAAGAACTGTGAGTAAAGGCCCTGGACTGCATCACTGACTCCGTGTCGTTACTGCTGCTGCCCTGCACCATCACCCCCATCCTCCGCATACACTGCCCTGAGGCTATACTCCTCCCGTGGGGAGTTATGCTACGCTCTGCTGCACCCACAACACCAGCCTCAGCGGTCTGCCCTGTAGCAGCGGTTCACTCTGACCGCAATCCACGGGTGGCATAGTCGGACATTTAAACATCAAAACCACATAAATAGTTCCGCCACTGGTTTGACCGCCATGAGCCACGGAACCTGGTCGCCGCCACGAAGACTACAACCACCAGCATCCACCAAAAAGGGTCCGGCTCCGGGTGTCCCAAGGCCCAGGGGGTGCGTCAGAACATTTTCATCACCTTTCACAATCACCAATGGGACAAGGCAGGGATGTCCTCTGTCCCCTCTCTTATACATCCTAGTGACGGAGCACCTGCTCTCATCAATTCGCCATAACCCCAATATTGGGTGGATTGAGGTGGGAGGCACCGAGTACAAGTGCTCTCTATTTGCTGATGATGTCCTAGTATATATCACTCAATCACATATATCCATCCCTGCTGTTATGGCTGAAATAGATCACTTTGTTACATGGTCAAATTTTAAAATCAATGCAGCGAAGTCTGAGGCCCTCGATGTCTCCCTCCCCAAATCCATATAGGATTCCATCCAGTCCAACTTTCCCTTTGCCTGTCCCTCACAGGGTATCAAATACTTAGGAATTCCTATTCATAGAGACCTCTCCCATCTATGTTATCTTAATTTTGGGCCCTTTATTGAACAACTCCATACAGACCACGGTTGGCAAGTTAGAACTGTAAGATTCACTACGTGAACCGCTGGTGTTTTGTGGAAAAGCACATGTACACTGCATTCCAAATTATTATGCAAAAAGTGTTTAGGAGTGATAAGGGAAGAATTTGTTTGTTTGTCAGTTAAACTCATTGATGGTGATGTGTGTCAGGGCTCTTCATATCACTGTAAGCAATTGCAGACACCTGTGCTAATTAGTTTGGCAGGTGTGTCCAATGAAAGGCAAGACTACTTAAGAAGGCTCTCTCACATTATTAAGCAGCCTACATTTTCTGCCAAAATGGGAAAGAAAAAGGATGTGTCGGCTGCTGAGAAGCAACAAATTGTGGAGTGTTTAGGTCAAGGCATGACTACAATCAACATTGTGCGATGATCAGGATGAAGTGTCTTGGCAATCAAGAAGTATGTAGCTGATTCACAGTACACACGTGTGCGTGCTGATAAGGGCAAATTGAGGACTCTTTCCTACAGGCAATTATGTCAGGTTGAAAGAGCAGCGGCAAAAAAGCCTTGTCATAGAAGCAGACAAGTTTTTGAAGCTGCTTGTGCCTCCAACGTCCCCCGAACAACAAGATGCAGGGTCCTTCAGAGGTTTGCAGCTGTGCATACGCCATCCTGTCGACCTCCTCTATCCACTTCACACAAGCAGAAACGGCTCCAGTGGGCCAAACATTACATGAAGACTGATTTCAAAACAGTTTTGTTCACGGATGAGTGCCGTGCAGCGCTCGATGGTCCAGATGGATGGAGTGGAGGATGGCTGGTTGATGGACACCCCACGCAAACACGGCTACAGCGCCAACAAGGAGGAGGTGGAGTAATGTTTTGGGCTGGAATCATGGGGAGAGAGATTGTCGGCCCCTTTAGGATCCCTGAAGGCGCTAAAGATGAACTCCATAATGTATGTGGATTTTCTCAAACAGCACTTCCTGCCATGGTTCAAGAAGAAGAACCGTGTATTTCACAGCAAGATCATTTTTCTGCATGATAATGCACCATCGCATGCTGCACATAAAACATCTGCATCTCTGGCTGATATGGGCATAAAAGGGGACAAACTTATGGTGTGACCCCCATGCTCCCCTGACCTCTACCCCATTCAGAACCTTTGGAGCATCATTAAAAGGAGTGTCTATGATGGCGGGAGGCAGTTCACATCTAAGCAACAGCTCTGGGAGGGTATTCTGTCCTCATGCAAAACAATTGAAGCAGAAACCATCCAAAACCTGACAAATTCAATGGACGAGAGAGTTCAGAAGCTCCTTTCGAACAAGGGGTCCTATGTGAAAATGTAACATCACCTAGAATAAAGTTTTGAGTTGAAAACTGTTTGATTTCAGTTTCTAACAACCTGCTAATGCTTATAATTTCAAAAATGACCATTTTTTTGGTCTTTATTAAAATGAAAAGGTTGATCGAAAAGTTTGGGGGATCTAAGAGTGTGGCAACACAGTAGTCATGATTACTTCGAATTCTGACAATATGAGGGTCATGCTGCAGGTAGTGCAGCAAGAAGGCACTTATGTGTCTTGCGCATCTCGGAGCCCCAAAATTATTTTCCGGGCTAGATGCAGCTAAAAATTATTTTTAATTTTAAATCTGGTGAAGCTTTAGTATAGATGGCCTAATAGGATCAGTGCTGCACACTGCTACAAAGCCCAAATTATTTTCCAGTCAAGATACAGATAAACATGATTAGTAATTTGAAAGCTTAAAACGGTTGGTAGGGTGATTTTAACCAATCATCAAGCTTTTACTCTCCCCAGGATGACACAGGGGTAGAAAAGTCGTTTCGGATCCATGATTTGTTCATCTTTATGAACGTGAGTCTGTCTACATTATCAGTGGAGAGCCGCGTGCGCTTATCTGTCAGCACACCACCAGCAGCGCTGAACACACGTTCAGACAGAACGCTGGCTGCGGGGCATGACAAGATCTCCAAGGCGTAAGTGGCTAGCTCCGGCCATTTATCCAGATTGGAAGCCCAAAAAGAGCAAGGGTCCAGTGACACAGTCGTGGCTTCAATGTTTACTTGGAGATACTCCTGTACCATCGTCTCTAGGCGTTGACTATGTGTCAGACTTCTTGTCTCCTGTGGCCTTGCAAAGGATGGGCTAAAAAAGTGGTGAAATGATTCCGCAAAATTGATGTTACCAGCAGATACTGTGGTTCTGTTACGGTTTGAGTGCTGAACACTTGACGGTCCCACGGTTGGCAAGTTGGAACTGTGAGATTCACTACGTGCACCACTGGTATTTTGTGGAAAAGCACATGTAAGATTCTGCAACAGTCTCTGCTGATACTCCTGCATGCGTGCATCCCTTTCTATGGCAGGAATAATTTCTGCAAATTTACTTTTGTACCGGGGATCTAACAGTGTGGCAACCCAGTAGTCAGGATTATTTCTAATTCTCACAATTCGAGGGTCATGTTGCAGGTAGTGCAGCAAGAAGGCACTCATGTGTGTTGCGCATCCAGGAGCACCAAGTCCCTGTTGTGTTGGTGGCGAGGTAACAATCATGCTTCCTTCCTCTGTCCTCTCCCCCCAACCTCGCACAACAGAAATGTGATCAAGGTCTCCCTCATCTGATGAGTCTTCCATCAGTTCGTCCTCCACTTCTTCCTGGGCTCCTGCACCTTCCTCACTAGTTTGGCTGCTACCATGCGCCCTGGTAAAACCATCTCCCCCACCCTCACATGCCTGCCGCCTTGGTGCTGCCGACCGTCTGGACCTTGCAGATGTTAGCCCTTCCGCATACAACTCCTCCTCCTCTACTTCCTCCACCTCCTCTTGTGCCACCACCTGACTCCGAATTCTGTTTAACATGTGCTCCAGCATGTAAATCACCGGAATAGTCATGCTGATAATGGCATCGTCAGCACTAAACATCTTCGTCGCCATTTCAAAACTGTTCAGAAGGGTGCATAGGTCCCTGATCTGAGACCACTCCTCCAGCGTGATTTGCCCCACCTCTGAATCTCGTTGGCCCAGGCTATACGTCAGAACGTATTGCACCAGGGCTTGTCGGTGCTGCCACAGTCGCTGCAACATGTGCAGAGTTGAATTCCACCGGGTAGGCACATCGCATTTTAGCCGGTGAAGTGGCAGGCCCAACGACTTCTGTAGAGATGTAAGTCGCTGAGCTGCGGGATGCGAACGGCGGAAGTGAGCACACAGCGACCGTGCCCTCTGCAGAAGGCCATCTAGTCTGGTATAGTGGGCTAAAAATTGCTGGACAACCAGGTTCAACACGTGAGCCATACAAGGCACGTGTGTGACATTGCCCCGGCGAAGGGCCGCACCCAGGTTTGCAGCATTGTCGCACACGGCCTTCCCTGGTTTCAGGTCCAGTGGAGACAACCATTCATGAAATTGGTTCTCCAGAGCTGACCACAACTCCTCAGCTGTGTGACTCACATTTCCCAGACATTTCAATGTAAAAACCGCCTGATGACGTTGAGCCCTACTGCCAGCATAGTAAGGAGGTGTGCAGGATCCCTTCTGCGCAGTTAGAAAGCTTGTGGCATGACCAGACAGGCTTTGGGTGCAGGTGGAAGACCGAGAGGAGGTTGAGGAGGCAGAAGCAGTGGAGGAACTTTGACATAAAGAGGATTGACGCACAACTCGTGGGGACGGCAAGACTTGGACAGCAGCCCCTTGTCCTGCTGTCACCATAGTTACCCAGTGCCCAGTCAGCGACATGTAACGCCCCTATCCATGCCTACTCGTCCAAGTGTCTGTGGTGAAATGCACCCTGTCACACACAGAGTTTCTCAAAGAAGCGGTGATGTTGTGTGCGACATGCTGGTGGAGCGCAGGCACACCTTTCTTTGAGAAGTAGTGCCGACTGGGCATCTGGTACTGGGGCACTGCGACGGACATAAGGTCTCGAAAATCCTCTGTGTCCACCAGGCGGAAAGGCAGCATTTCTGTAGCCAAGAGCTTGCAGATGGTGAAATTCAACCTCTTAGCTTTCTCATGGCTAGGAGGAAATGGTCTTTTACTTGTCCACATCTGAGGGACCGAGGGCTGGCTATTGTGCTTAGAGGGGGTTGATAAGGGTGTCCCCGGCAAACTGCCAGTCTGTGAGGAAGATGCAGGCGGACATGTTAGGTTAAAAAACCAGACAATGTGAACTGAGGTCTAAGATGGCAGACATACAAGAAACAGAGGCATGTTCACACTAGCAAAAAAGAAGCAAGACAAAAATATATCTCATACCCTACCATAATTATATATAAATGTAAAGCAAAATTGCATAATAAATATAGGGTACTTAGTGAACTATTTTTGATCAAAAAAAGTATACAAGCCGTCCCACCAGCGGCAAGGTGACCCTAAATTGGGACGGTACCTATACTGCCTATATTAAAAACCTTACTGTATATCAAAGTTGAAGTAATGCATATAAAAGGGTAGACAAATAGGACCGGGTCCCAACTCCAGACCACCTAGGCCCGTGGTAAGCTACATATATACCAATCAGCTCAACAAAGGGCATGCCACACCCTTAAATTGCACAGAATGCAAACAAGTAAAAAAACCAGACAATGTGAACTGAGGTCTAAGATGGCAGACATACAAGAAACAGAGGCATGTTCACACTAGCAAAAAAGAAGCAAGACAAAAAAAGTATACAAGCCGTCCCACCAGCGGCAAGGTGACCCTAAATTGGGACGGTACCTATACTGCCTATATTAAAAACCTTACTGTATATCAAAGTATAGGTACCGTCCCAATTTAGGGTCACCTTGCCGCTGGTGGGACGGCTTGTATACTTTTTTTGATCAAAAATAGTTCACTAAGTACCCTATATTTATTATGCAATTTTGCTTTACATTTATATATAATTATGGTAGGGTATGAGATATATTTTTGTCTTGCTTCTTTTTTGCTAGTGTGAACATGCCTCTGTTTCTTGTATGTCTGCCATCTTAGACCTCAGTTCACATTGTCTGGTTTTTTGACTTGTTTGCATTCTGTGCAATTTAAGGGTGTGGCATGCCCTTTGCTGAGCTGATTGGTATATATGTAGCTTACCACGGGCCTAGGTGGTCTGGAGTTGGGACCCGGTCCTATTTGTCTACCCTTTTATATGCATTACTTCAACTTTGATATACAGTAAGGTTTTTAATATAGGCAGTATAGGTACCGTCCCAATTTAGGGTCACCTTGCCGCTGGTGGGACGGCTTGTATACTTTTTTTGATCAAAAATAGTTCACTAAGTACCCTATATTTATTATGCAATTTTGCTTTACATTTATATATAATTATGGTAGGGTATGAGATATATTTTTGTCTTGCTTCTTTTTTGCTAGTGTGAACATGCCTCTGTTTCTTGTATGTCTGCCATCTTAGACCTCAGTTCACATTGTCTGTTTTTTTGACTTGTTTGCATTCTGTGCAATTTAAGGGTGTGGCATGCCCTTTGTTGAGCTGATTGGTATATATGTAGCTTACCACGGGCCTAGGTGGTCTGGAGTTGGGACCCGGTCCTATTTGTCTACCCTTTTATATGCATTACTTCAACTTTGATATACAGTAAGGTTTTTAATATAGGCAGTATAGGTACCGTCCCAATTTAGGGTCACCTTGCCGCTGGTGGGACGGCTTGTATACTTTTTTTGATCAAAAATAGTTCACTAAGTACCCTATATTTATTATGCAATTTTGCTTTACATTTATATATAATTATGGTAGGGTATGAGATATATTTTTGTCTTGCTTCTTTTTTGCTAGTGTGGACATGTTAGGTTGCCTTGATCCAAAGGTGGTGCTATCGATGTCGGACAGCGCTCAACACCAGCTGGTGTTCCCACCTCCAAAGAAAATGATGACCTGCCAATCACGCTGGCTGTTGCGGGTAAAGAGGTGGCAGGTCTGCGCCCCAAAACAGGTGTGACTGCTGTCCCCCCAGTCACAGAGGATGAAGAGGCCGCGGATGCACAAGATATGGCAGACGGTGGTTGGCCCGGCCGGCTAGGCCGCATTGTAGCACACTGAGCTTCCCACTGCAACTTATGCTTCATGTCCATGTGCCGGTTCATGCATGAAGTACTCAAACTATGTATTTTTTGGCCTCTACTTAGCTTTTGCTGACAAATGTTACAGATAACACGAGTTGGGTCATCTTTATTGATCTGAAAAAATGCCCAGGCTATGCAAGGCTTAGCACCCATGCGACCTAAAGAGCCACCACGACTTGTGGTGAGAGGCAGAGTTGTGTTTGAGGATGCAGTTGTTGACGTGCTTCCAGTACTACGTCTCTGTCCAGGAAGGCGCAACCTGACCTCGTCGTCACTAGCATCTTCCTCCACCTCCTCTGCTGACCTCATCTCTTGGCTGACTGTGGGTTGACAATAAGTGGGATCTCCAACCTCATCATCATCACCCTGTGTGTTATCACACCCGTCGTCCTCAGAGCCAACCTGTTCCTGCCCTGACAAAAAACTAAAGTTGTCGCTCCAATCAGGTATTTGAGTCTTATCATCGTCTTCCTCATTGTCTCCACCAACAGGAGTTACAGTTTGGGAATGAGGGTCTACATTATGGTCAGAACCTTCTGCGTCTGGTCCTGGATCCGACTCATAAAGATTCTGGGCATCAGTGCAGATCATTTCCTCGTCTGGATTCACAGAAGCGCTGGAGTCGACCTCTGATTCCCAGGCTATAGTATGAGTAAACAGCTCTGCAGACTCAACCATCTGTTCTACCTCATACTCAGACGGGCAGCTGGAGATTTGGGAGCTGTGAGGAAGCAAGTGCGATTTGGGTGACACCTTTGAGGACTGGAGTATTTGTGATGTTGAAGTTGATGTGGAGGAGAGCCCACTTAAAGGAGCACTTGATATCCGTTGAAGCACCTGCTGTTTTTGTGCCTCATCTGGAATTTGTAGCGATTGGCGTGGCCGTAAGAAAGGGATCTTATCACATTGTCCGCTAAAAGAAGTAGACATTTTAGTTTGGCTGGAAGATGGTCTTTCTTCTGCAGATGTTACTGTTGCTTTAACACCTACCCCACGGACACAACCTTTTTTCCCCTTCCCAACACGCCTATTCCCCTTTCCACCAGCAGCAGGCCTTTTTCCACTCATTTTGGTGGTTAACTAATTCACAACTCTGGAGTTGTTTGCACAAAAAAACAATGGATGGTAATCCACGTCAGGCCCGGTGGTCTTTGTTTTTTGCCCGCTTCGATTTCATCCTTCATTTCCGCCCGGCGGACAAGAATGTCAAAGCTGATGCCTTGTCCCGATCCTTCCTGTCCTCCGACCAAGAGGAGGAGCCTATGCACATTATCGACCCCTCCAAGGTGATGAATGTGGCCCCCCTGGATTTGACTCGTCTTCCACCCGGCAAGACGTTCGTGGCGCCTCCTGACCGTGAGAAGGTTCTTCACTGGGGTCATTCTTCTAAACTTGCTGGCCATGCCGGCCAAAAAAAGACCTTCCTACTCATTTCCCGGCATTACTGGTGGCCTACCCTGCGTAAGGATGTGGTAGACTTCGTCTCTGCATGTTCATCTTGTGGCCGCAACAAGGTTCCCAGACACTTACCAGCTGGTCATCTCCTGCCGCTTCCCATACCTGTTGCCCCGTGGCAACACATCGCTTTGGACTTCATTACCGATCTTCCTGTCTCTGCCGGGTGTACTGTCATTTGGGTGGTCGCTGACCGCTTTTCTAAAATGGCCCACTTCATTCCCCTGCCTGGTCTTCCATCTGCACCTGAGCTGGCTAAGGACTTTATCCGCCATATCTTCCGTCTTCATGGCCTACCCCTCCACATTGTGTCAGATCGAGGAGTTCAGTTCACCTCGCGCTTCTGGAGAGCCACATGTAAACTGCTGGACGTCACCCTGGACTTCTCCTCCGCTTACCACCCTCAGTCCAATGGTCAAGTTGAGCGGATCAATCAGATCCTTACCAGCTATCTCCGGCACTTTGTTAATGCCCACCATTCTGATTGGGTGGACCTCCTCCCTTGGGCCGAGTTCTCTTACAATAACCACGAGAGCGAGTCCTCTTCCAAATCCCCGTTCTTTGTTGTCTTTGGCCAGCACCCCCGGATTCCGTTTCCCGTCTCCGCCTCTGTGGACAACCCTGCCGCGCAGTCTCTTGTCAGCGAGTTTTCTACCATTTGGGAGAGTACTAGATCCGCACTTCTTCTGTCCTCCGAGCGGATGAAGAGATATGCTGATAAGAGACGTCTGGATCCGCCTCAATTCCGTCCGGGAGACAAGGTTTGGCTCTCCTCCAAACATGTACGGCTCAAGATACCCTCCTACAAGTTAGGTCCTCGCTTCATCGGCCCATTCGAAATCCTCAGGCAAATAAATCCGGTGGCCTACAAACTAAAACTCCCGGCCACCTTATGGATTCCTAACTCCTTCCATGTGTCTCTCCTCAAACCCGTTGTCTTTAACTCTTTTTCCAATAATCCAGGTGCCCCTCCTGCTCCGGTTTCCGCTGATGACGTCTTTGAGGTAGAGAGTATTCTGGCCTCCAAGAGGGTAAGAGGAGAGACCTTTTTTCTGGTAGATTGGAGGGGGTTTGGTCCTGAGGAGAGAACTTGGGAGCCCAGGGAGAACATCAATGCCCCGCTTCTCCTTGAAAAATTTCTTTCTGGCCAAAAAAAGAGGGGGCCTAAAGGGGGGGGGTACTGTAGCATCGGCGTCTCTGCCCCGTGCTAGGCAAAGACGCCGTCCCTCTCACCTCCCCACTCCTGGCGCGGCGTCCTCCAGCGCTTCTCTCCCCGCTGCTTCCGGCACGCGCTCCTTCCCCGGCAGTGTGCTTAGGGCACGCGCGCGCGCGCTCCCCCGCTCTTAAAGGGACCGCGCGCGCCGTCCTAAGGAGTCCCCGGCCAATTGCCGGAGGACCTCCCATTTATAAGGCACCTCCTCCAAAATGGAGGTGCCCGAGCTATGTTGTTTGCACTGTGTCTCACCTGTGCTTCAGCCCTCAGGTTCCGCTGCTAGCCTGTCTTCCCGTCCTGCATGCCAGCCTGTTACTTGCCTAGTCCGTCAGACCGCTCACCTGGGAGCATCTTCTACTTACCTGCCTTGTCTGCCAGTCCGCTCACCTGGGAGCGTCCTTCAGTTACCTGCCTGTTACCTGCCTCGTCTGTCAGACCGCTCACCTGGGAGCGTACACCAGTTACTTGCCTGTTACCTGCCTTGTCTGCTGACTGCTCACCTGGGAGCGCCCACCAGTCACCTGCCTGTCTCCTGCCTCGTCTGTCAGACTGCTCACCTGGGAGCGTCCACCAGTTACCTGACTGTTTCCTGCTGTCTCAGTCTGCCCGCTCACCTGGGAGCGCCCGCCAGCTACCTGTCAGGTACCCGCCTCGCCTGTCTACCCAGAGACTGCCCCGGTCACTTGCCGTGACCACCTGCCTATCTACCCAGAGACTGCCCCGGTCACTTGCCGTGACCACCTGCCTATCTACTCAGAGACTGCCCCGGTCACTTGCCGTGACCTCCTGCCTATCTACCCAGAGACTGCCCCCATCACTTGCCGTGACCACCTGCCTGTCTTCCCAGAGACTGTCCCCCGTCACCTGCCGTGACCACCTGCCCGCTTACCCAGAGACTGTCCCCGTCACTTGCTGTGACTACCTGCTTGCCTTCCCTGGGAGTCACCCGCTTCCTTACAAGGACTTCCCCCTTGTATTGCAGCTCAGAGGTTCCACTTCCCGGACCCGTAACAGGCGGCCTACACTGGTTGATTATTGAGAATTGGTGCTTCTTTCCTATACTTATTATTACATACCTATGCTTATCCTTTCTTACATAAACTTTTCCTTACTTACCTATGCTCATCCATTTTTATTTTTTTAATTGAATGCTAAATATAGTTATCCTTTTTTAACAGTACTTATCCTTTTTTACCTATACTAATTCTTTCCTATCTATACTTCTCCTTTTTACCTATACTTTTTTAATTATATTTTAAATATGCTTCTCCTTTCTTACCTATATTTTTCCTTTTTTAATTATACTTATCCTTTCTTACCTCTAATTATCCTTCATTACATATACTTTCATATACATAGTGTAACGGGTCTGGGAGGCGGAACCTCTGAGCTACTATACAAGGGGGCGGTCCTTGTAAGGGAGCGGGTGGCGACCAGGCAGGCAGTCACAGCAGGTGACCGGGACAGTCTCTGGAAGAACGGGCAGGAGATCACGGCAAGTGACTGGGGCAGTCTCTGGATGAACGGGCAGATGGTCACGGCAAGTGACCGGGGCAGTCACTGGATGAACGGGCAGATGGTCACGGCAAGTGGCCGGGGCAGTCTCTGGGTAAAGGGTTGGTACGACCTGTGGCGGCTGATGGTAGACGTGAGCTCCCAGGTGAGCCGGCGAGAGTCTCTGGATAAACGGGTGGTCACAGCATGTGACGGCGGAGCCTCCAGGAAGACCAACAGACAGGCGGCAGATGAGTGCTCCCAGGTGAGCGGGCAGAAGTCTCTGGACAGGCGGGTGGTCACAGCACGTGATGGCAGAGCCTCCAGGTAGGCTAGCAGACAGGCAGCAGATGAGCGCTCCCAGGTGAGCGGGCAAGAGTCACTGGACAGGCAGGTGGTCACAGCACGTGACGGCGGAGCCTCCAGGTAGGCTAGCAGGCAGGTAGCAGATGTGCGCTCCCAGGTGAGCGGGCAAGCTGGTCCATAGACAGACTGACAGGAGTTGGAAGGCAGACCGTCGGACCTCAGGCAAGCAGGCAGGTAGCTGATGTGCGCTCCCAGGTGAGCGGGCAAGCTGGTCCTTAGACAGACTGACAGGAGTTGTAAGACAGACCGTCGGACCTCAGGCTAGCAGGCAGGTAGCAGAATATCAGGCAGGAATAAGACAGCAAGCTGGCAGGAATCTGGCAGGTAACTGGCAACGGGACCTGAGGGCTGAAGCAGAGTAGTGAACAGTGCAACAACATTGCTCAGGCACCTCCATTTTGGAGGAGGTGCCTTATATATGGTGAAGTCCTCCGGCCATTGGCCGGGGACTCCTTAGGACGGCGCGCGCGGCCCCTTTAAGAGGGAGGGAGAGCGCGTGCGCGCGCCCTAAGCACAGTGGCCGGGAAGGAGCGCGCGCTGCCAGCAGAGCGGGAGGCGGACGCCGGGCACGGAGCAGAGAGGTGAGGGGAACAGCGTCCCTGCCTAGCAGAGGGCAGGGATGCCGGCGCTACAGTACCCCCCCCTTTCGGCCCCCCCTTTTTTAGGCCAGACAGAAATTTAGCAAGGATGAGCGGGGCATGGATGTTCTCCCGGGGCTCCCACGTTCTCTCCTCAGGACCAAACCCCTTCCAATCTACTAGAAAAAGGTCTTTCCTCTTACCCTTTTGGTGGCAAGAATGTTCTCTACCTCAAACTCGTCCTCAGCAGAAACCGGAGCAGGAGGCGTACCTGTAGACTTGGAAAAAGAGTTAAGTACCACAGGTTTGAGGAGAGATACATGGAAGGAGTTCGGGATCCGTAAGTTGGCCGGGAGTTTCAATTTATAGGCCACCGGGTTGATCTGACTGATGACCTCCAGAGGACCGATGAACCGAGGCCCTAACTTGTAAGAAGGTATCTTGAGTCGGACATATTTAGATGAGAGCCAGACTTTATCTCCAGGACGAAATTGTGGAGGATCCAGGCGTTTTTTGTCAGCGTGTCTTTTCATCCGTTCGGACGACTGAAGGAGTGCGGATCGGGTACTCTCCCAAATGGAGGAAAATTTGCTAACGAGAGATTCCGCAGCCGGGTTGTCCACAGAGGTGGAGACAGGAAAAGGAATCCGAGGATGCTGACCGAAGACTACAAAAAACGGGGATTTGGAGGAGGATTCGCTCTCATGATTGTTATAAGAGAACTTGGCCCATGGTAGGAGATCCACCCAGTCTGAATGATGGGCATTAACGAAGTGCCGGAGGTAACTGGTCAGGTTCTGATTGATCCGCTCCACTTGACCATTGGACTGTGGGTGGTAAGCGGAAGAGAAGTCCAGGGTGACGTCTAGCAGTTTACAAGTGGCTCTCCAGAAGCGTGAGGTGAACTGTACCCCACGATCCGACACGATGTGGAGGTGCAGGCCATGAAGACGAAAGATGTGACGAATAAAGTCTTTCGCTAGCTCGGGTGCAGACGGGAGGCCTGGCAGGGGAACGAAATGAGCCATCTTGGAGAAGCGGTCAGCGACCACCCAAATGACCGTACAACCGGCAGAGACTGGGAGGTCAGTTATAAAGTCCATTGCTATATGCTGCCAGGGGGCAGCAGGCACAGAAAGCGGAAGGAGGCGACCGGCTGGCAGATGTCTCGGAACCTTGTTGCGGGCGCAGGACACACAGGCAGAAACAAAGTCTATTACGTCATTGTGCAGGGTAGGCCACCAGTAGTGCCGGGTAATAAGCTGGAGGGTCTTTTTCTGACCGGCGTGGCCAGCCAGTTTAGACGAGTGACCCCAGTGAAGGATCTTCTCCCGATCAGGTACTGATACGAACGTCTTTCCGGGAGGGAGACGATTTAGACTCACGGGAGCCACCTGCATTACTCTGGCGGGATCGATGATGTGTTTCGGATCTGCCTCGAGATCAGACACCAGAAAGGATCGAGACAAGGCGTCCGCCTTGACGTTTTTGTCAGCCGGGCGAAAATGAAGAACAAAATCAAAGCGAGCAAAAAACAAGGACCACCGGGCTTGGCGCGGGTTAAGTCTCTGGGCATGCTGGAGGTAAGCCAAGTTCTTGTGGTCAGTGTAAATTATTACCGGGTGAAGAGCCCCCTCGAGCAGGTAACGCCACTCCTCCAATGCCAGTTTGATGGCCAATAACTCTCGGTCTCCTATGAAATAATTGCGCTCTGAGGAGGAGAAGAGTTTAGAGAAGAAGCCGCAAGTTACCATCCTCCCGGAAGATGATTTTTGAGTAAGTACCGCTCCGGCTCCAGAGGAGGAGGCGTCAACTTCCAGGAAGAACTGCTTGTTGCCGTCCGGGCGATGCAGCACCGGGGCGGAAGAGAAGGCCTGTTTTAAGGAAAGAAAGGCCTCCTCTGCTTCGGGCGGCCACTCTTTGGGATTAGTACCCTTACGGGTGAGCGCGGAAATTGGGGCAGTCCGGGAAGAGAAGTGCGATATGAAGAGGCGGTAGTAGTTGGCGAAGCCCAGGAACCGCTGAATGGCCTTCAACCCCTCCGGTCGAGGCCATTTCTCGATGGCAGACAGTTTCTCTGGATCCATTCGTAGGCCGGTCTGAGAAATAATGTAGCCCAAAAACGGAAGCGAGGTCTGCTCAAAGAGGCACTTCTCGTATTTAGCGAAGAGGTGATTCTGCCTGAGCCTGAGCAGGACCTGACGAACGTCCCTCCGGTGAGTCTGGAGATCCGGAGAGAAGACCAAGATGTCGTCCAGGTACACCACTACGCAGGAGTAGAGAAGGTCCCGGAAGATGTCATTGACCAACTCTTGAAAGACGGCAGGAGCGTTACAGAGACCAAAGGGCATTACCAGATATTCATAGTGGCTGTCCCGGGTGTTGAATGCCGTCTTCCATTCATCCCCCTGACGGATACGAACCAGGTTGTACGCCCCACGGAGGTCCAGTTTGGTGAAGATTCTAGCCCCCCTCAGACGATCAAATAACTCCGGAATGAGCGGAAGGGGGTACTTATTCTTCACCGTGATCTGGTTAAGGCCTCTATAGTCTATACAGGGACGGAGAGAGCCGTCCTTCTTTTTGACGAAAAAGAAGCCTGCTCCCGCCGGGGAGGTAGATTTCCGGATGAATCCCCTGGCCAGATTCTCCTCAATATATTCGGACATCGACCGGGTCTCAGCAGCGGATAATGGATAAATACGCCCACGGGGAGGAGTAGTACCAGGTAACAGGTCGATAGGGCAGTCGTATGGTCTATGAGGGGGTAGTGTCTCTGCCTCCTTTTTATTAAAGACATCAGCATAAGACCAATAAGGAATCGGAAGTCCAGGTAGATTAGCTGGGGTAGGAGAAGGACGGACGGGATGGACGGGAACCAGACAGGTCTTATGGCAGTCCTGTCCCCAGCGAAGGACTTCTCCGGTCTGCCAGTCAAGCACGGGTGCATGTCTCTGGAGCCAAGGTAGACCTAGCAAGAGGGCGTGAGAGAGTCCAGGCAGAACATGAAAGGATATACTCTCAGAATGCAGCATTCCCACCTGCAGAGTAATGGATTCGGTGATGAGTTGGATGGGGCGTGGTAAGAGACCCCCATCCACGGCAGCAACAGACAAGGGTACAGTCAGAGGTTTGGTGGGGATGCGGTATTTCTCTACCAGGGACTGTGAAATAAGATTCCCGGCTGCTCCAGAGTCAAGTTGGGCTAGTTCGAAATAACGGTTCTCCCCGCAGACGATTGAGACTGACAGCAGCAGAGATGGAGAGGATTTATTCTTGTCTAGGTCGACCTCTCTGAGCGAACCTAGACACAGGCGTTTCCCGACCTCTCCGGGCAGGCACGGATCCGGTGCTCCTTACTGCCACAGTAGAAGCAGCTCCCCTCGGCACGGCGTAAGTCCTGACGGGTTTTGACCGTCTTGGTCTGGTCGACCTGCATAGGCACAGGAGAGTGTACCTGGGGAGAGACGGAGGGAGTGACGGGTTTCTGAAAAGTAGGAGCTAGACGTGGAAACCTCCTCTCACGGGTGACCTCTTTGGCACGCTCCTGGAACCGTAGGTCAATCCGGGTGGCAAGAGTTATTAGGTCATCGAGAGTGGTAGGAATGTCCCGACCGGCAAGTTCATCTTTAATACGGCTGGACAGACCCTCCCAGAAGACAGATACCAGAGCGTCGTTATCCCAGGCCAGCTCCGAGGCAAGGGTACGGAACCGTATGGCATATTGGCCCACGGTGAGACTTCCCTGACGGAGGCGTAGCAGAGATGATGCGGATGAGGTCTTCCGTCCGGGTTCGTCGAAGACTTTCCGGAAAGCCGTGAGAAAGGCAGGCAAGTCGGACACCAGGGGGTCTCCTCTCTCCCATAGAGGATTTAGCCAGGCCAGGGCCTCCCCGGTGAGATGGGACATGATGAAGGCAATTTTGGCCCGGTCGGAGTTAAACTGGTGGGACAATAGTTCAAAGTGCAGGGTGCACTGATTTATGAAGCCCCGAGCCTGGGCGGAGTCGCCTAGGAAGCGAGGAGGTGCAGAAAGCCGGGGTCCGGGGTAGGATACCATGGTATTAGTGGGCAGCGGAGCTGCCAGATTGCGAGTCATGGCACTGGCGGAGGTTGCTGGCGGAGCAGTCAGAGTGTCCAGGCGAGAATTGACATTCCGCAGGTGACCCAGGATGGACTCCTGTTGGGACCTCTGACGGGACAGTTCATGACACAGGTCCGAGAGCGAGGGAGCTTGGGTGCCACCGGGTTCCATGGCCCGAGCAAACTGTAACGGGTCTGGGAGGCGGAACCTCTGAGCTACTATACAAGGGGGCGGTCCTTGTAAGGGAGCGGGTGGCGACCAGGCAGGCAGTCACAGCAGGTGACCGGGACAGTCTCTGGAAGAACGGGCAGGAGATCACAGCAAGTGACTGGGGCAGTCACTGGATGAATGGGCAGATGGTCACGGCAAGTGGCCGGGGCAGTCTCTGGGTAAAGGGTTGGTACGACCTGTGGCGGCTGATGGTAGACGTGAGCTCCCAGGTGAGCCGGCGAGAGTCTCTGGATAAACGGGTGGTCACAGCATGTGACGGCGGAGCCTCCAGGAAGACCAACAGACAGGCGGCAGATGAGCGCTCCCAGGTGAGCGGGCAGAAGTCTCTGGACAGGCAGGTGGTCACAGCACGTGACGGCAGAGCCTCCAGGTAGGCTAGCAGACAGGCAGCAGATGAGCGCTCCAGGTGAGCGGGCAAGAGTCACTGGACAGGCAGGTGGTCACAGCACGTGACGGCGGAGCCTCCAGGTAGGCTAGCAGGCAGGTAGCAGATGTGCGCTCCCAGGTGAGCGGGCAAGCTGGTCCATAGACAGACTGACAGGAGTTGGAAGGCAGACCGTCGGACCTCAGGCAAGCAGGCAGGTAGCTGATGTGCGCTCCCAGGTGAGCGGGCAAGCTGGTCCTTAGACAGACTGACAGGAGTTGTAAGACAGACCGTCGGACCTCAGGCTAGCAGGCAGGTAGCAGAATATCAGGCAGGAATAAGACAGCAAGCTGGCAGGAATCTGGCAGGTATCTGGCAGGTAACTGGCAACGGGACCTGAGGGCTGAAGCAGAGTAGTGAACAGTGCAACAACATTGCTCGGGCACCTCCATTTTGGAGGAGGTGCCTTATATATGGTGAAGTCCTCCGGCCATTGGCCGGGGACTCCTTAGGACGGCGCGCGCGGCCCCTTTAAGAGGGAGGGAGAGCGCGCGCGCCCTAAGCACAGTGGCCGGGAAGGAGCGCGCGCTGCCAGCAGAGCGGGAGGCGGACGCCGGGCACGGAGCAGAGAGGTGAGGGGAACAGCGTCCCTGCCTAGCAGAGGGCAGGGACGCCGGCGCTACACATAGCCTTTTTAATATATATTTATACTTTTTTACTCATACCTATCCTTATCTACCAATATTTATCATTACTTACCTATGCTTATCCTTTTTTTATTGATCGGATGTTAGATATACTTATTATTTTTTACCAGTAATTCTCCTTACATATACTTATATTTTCTTACCTAGACTTATCCTTTCCTGCCTGTATTTTTATCTTAACTAGACTGATCTTTTTTTTCCTATAATTATCTTTTCTTACCCATATTTAGCTACACTTATCCTTTTTACTTCTACTTATCCTTTTTTATGCATACTTATCTTTTGTTACCTATGCTTATCATTTCTTTCCTGTATTTATCTATACTTATCATTTTTTCCTATATTTACCTATACTTATTCTTTCCTACCTATATTTACTTATAATTATCCTTTTTTGCCCTTTCTTACCTATACTTATCATTTTTACTTATGCTTATCCTCTCTTACCTATATTTACCTATTCTTATAATTTCTTACAATACTTACCTATAGTTATTCTTTCTTACCTATATTTATCTTTTTTTTCCTATACTTATCCTCTTGTACCTACACGTATCCTTACTTATCTATTCTTATATTTACCTATACTTTTTTACCTTTACTTATCTTTTCTTATCTTTTCTTACTTATACTTATTCTTTCTTACGTATTTTTATCTATATTTATCACTTATAGTTATCAATGCGGAGGTCCCTGATGATGTTGGACATCCGATCTTCTGCTCTTCTCTGCATGATCTTCTGGAAGCTCAGGTATGCAGCTTGCTCTGATATTATTGAGCAGGTGTCTTGTGGAGGGTTTTCTAGTTGACAAATTAAAACCCTCTGAACACGGCCTGGTCCTCTGGTGTTATAGATAATGTAGCCTCTGCCGCTTGGATCTTGTCAAGCTTAAAAGCACGGAACTTTGGTTTAGGCTTAGTTAGTTATAGAAAAGATGCAGAAAAAGTCATGGTGAAAATTGGTGACTAATTAAAATAGTTTTGACTTGAAGTATAGAAAAAAAATTGCTCAATATTAAGGAACGTTTTGAAATGTAAATGTAATATTGTAGAGACAAAACCATCACAACAAGCATTGCAGCTCAAGTTTAGTTACTTCAGTGCGATTTATCCATTTACTTCCAGTTATTTGGGTATTTTGCTTGTCTTTGTTTTTTCTCTGTCTAGTGGCCTTATGTGAACATGCATTTACATTTTGCATGCACATCAATTTACGTTTCAGTTCAGATTCCCAGGTTTTTTCTTTGTAGTTTAGTGTGCTTTAGTGCA
The DNA here is from genome assembly GCF_046119375.1 of Phyllobates terribilis. Classification (NCBI taxonomy): domain Eukaryota; kingdom Metazoa; phylum Chordata; class Amphibia; order Anura; family Dendrobatidae; genus Phyllobates; species Phyllobates terribilis. The sequence goes on along the minus strand of NW_027362768.1, from coordinate 157,399,389 downwards.
TATAAAAGGTGTGGCCGCCCTTTGTCTGAGCTGAAAGCTTCATTCTGCCTCTCAGGTCTATGTTTCTACTAGGGGTTCAGTCTCTCTGCCCTTATCCATATGTATGTCACTTGACAAATGGTAAGGTTTTAATATTAGAGTTAGGACTGTCCCATAAGGGTTACCGTGACATGGTGGGACGGCCTTTACATTATTTTGATCAAAATTATGTTAACTAAATACCCTTTATTATTTATCATTATTTTTGCATTGTGCGATTTATCCATTTAATTCCAGTTATTTGGGTATTTTGCTTGTCTTTGGTTTTTCTCTGTCTAGTGGCCTTATGTGAACATGTATTTACATTTTGCATGCACATCAATTTACATTTCAGTTCAGACTCCCAGTTTTTTTCTCTGTATTTTAGTTTGCTTTAGTGCATATAAGGGTGTGGCTTCCCTTTGTCTGAGCTGAAAGGTTCATTCTGCCTCTCAGGTCTATGTTTCTACTAGGGGTTCAGTCTCTCTGCCCTTATCCATATGCATGTCACTTGACAAATGGTAAGGTTTTAATATTACAGTTAGGACTGTCCCATAAGGGTTACCGTGACATGGTGAGATGGCTTTTACATTATTTTGATCAAAATTATGTTAACTAAATACCCTTTATTATTTATCATTATTTTTGCACTGTGCAATTTATCCATTTACTTCCAGTTATTTAGGTATTTTGCTTGTCTTTGGTTTTTCTCTGTAAATGTAATATTGTAGAGACAAAACCAGCACAACAAGCATTGCAGCTCAAGTTTAGTCACTTCAGTGAGCTGCAGTGCCACTAATTATCTCTATGGCCAATCATACTCCTGTCTCATCATATATAGGATGCAGAATTATGTGCAGGTAATAGGCAATAGCTTAAGTATGGTTAGAATGAGAAGTTTTTAAATAAGTACAATCTGTACTTATATCACTTCAACGCTGAACACTTTGATCTGTTAACAGACTCTTCCAAATTGGGACAGCTCCATCAGTTCTGTTTTTTTGACAAAATTGGTTCATATTTGTTGTTTTATTTTTCTTCTGGTCAAAATCAGCAGTGGAGACTATAAAAAGGAGAATTATTGTTGAAAAATGCAAACTAATTTTCTTTAGATTCACTTCCATGTCTGCCTGAAAAATTATCAAAACATTGTGGTCCTTATGGAGAACTCATTTCAATTGTTTTTAGCCAAGGATCTTCTCTATCTCCAGCTACAGATGCCTATGCAATTCTTTTGCCAGATTAAATGACTTGCACCTGACAGAACATATAACTAGTTAATTATTTGCGTATAGCCTGCAAAAGAGTCTGAAAGAAGTGCAATACTATAGACTAGACATGCACCATTAATAAATTACATTTTCCAGCCCGATCATTTATAATAGTAATGTAAACATTAACGTAGTCCAAATTATTTTTCAACCCTGATATTAACCCCTTTACAATCCAAGGTGGTTTGCACGTTAATGACCAGGCCAAATTTTACAATTCTGACCACTGTCACTTTATGAGGTAATTACTCTGGAACGCTTCAACGGATTCCCCTGATTATGAGAAGGTTTTTTCGTGACATATTGTACTTCATGTTTTTGGTAAAATTTCTTTGATATAACTTGCGTTTATTTGTGAAAAAAATGGAAATTTGGCAAAATTTTGAAAATTTAGCAATTTTCAAAATTTGAATTTTTATGCCCTTAAATCAGAGAGATATGTCACACAAAATAGTTAATAAATAACATTTCCCACATGCATACTTTACATCAGCACAATTTTGGAGCCAAATTTTTTTTTATTGGGGAGCTATAAGGGTTAAAATTTGACCAGTGATTTCTCATTTTTCCAATAAAATTTACAAAACCATTTTTTTAGGGACCACATCATATTTAAAGTCACTTTGAGGGGTCTTTATGACAGAAAATACCCAAAAGTGACACCATTCTAAAAACTGAACCCCTCAAGGTGCTCAAAACCACATTTAAGAACTTTATTAACCCTTCAGGTGCTTCACAGGAATTTTAGGAATGTGGAAGAAAAAAATTAACATTTAACTTTTTTTACAAAAATGTTACTTTAGACCCATTTTTTTTTCTTTTTGCAGGGGTAACAGGAAAAAATGGACCCCAAAATTTGTTGTGCAATTTCTCCTGAGTAAGCAGATACACCATATGTGAGGAAAAACCACTGTTTGGGCGCACGGCAGGGTTCGGAAGGGAAGGAGCGCCATTTGACTTTTTGAATGTAACATTTGCTTGAATAATTAGCGGAAGCCATGTTGCATTTGGGGAGCCCCTGATGTGCCTAAACAGTAGAAATCCCCCACAAGTGACACCATTTTGGAAACTAGACCCCTCAGGGAACTTATCTAGATGTGTGGTGAGCACCTTGAACCCACAGGTGCTTCACAGAAGTTTATAACAGTGAGACGTAAAAATAAAATTTTCACATTTTTCCCACAAAAATGTTTTTAAGCCCCCACTTTTGCATTTTCATAAGGGTAACAGGAGAAATTGCACCATGCAGTTTGTTGTGCAATTTCTCCTGAGTAAGCAGATACCCCATATGTGGGGGAAAACCACTGTTTGGGCTCACGGCAGGGTTCGGAAGGGAAGGAGCGCCATTTGACTTTTTGAATGTAAAATTTGCTTGAATAATTAGCGGACGCCATGTTGCATTTGGGGAGCCCCTGATGTGCCTAAACAGTGGATATCCCCCACAAGTGACACCATTTTGGAAACTAGACCCCTCAGGGAACTTATCTAGATGTGTGGTGAGCACCTTGAACCCCCAGGTGCTTCACAGAAGTTTATAACATTGAGCCGTAAAAATAAGATTTTCACATTTTTCCCACAAAAATGTTTTTCAGCCCCCACTTTTGCATTTTCATAAGGGTAACAGGAGAAATTGCACCATGCAGTTTGTTGTGCAATTTCTCCTGAGTAAGCAGATACCCCATATGTGGGGGAAAACCACTGTTTGGGCGCACGGCAGGGTTCGGAAGGGAAGGAGCGCCATTTGACTTTTTGAATGTAAAATTTGCTTGAATAATTAGCGGACGCCATGTTGCATTTGGGGAGCCCCTGATGTGCCTAAACAGTGGAAACCCCCCACAAGTGACACCATTTTGGAAACTAGACACCTCAGGGAACTTATCTAGATGTGTGGTGAGCACCTTGAACCCCCAAGTCCTTTACAGAAGTTTATAAGATGGAGCCGTGAAAATAAAAGAATCTAACTTTTTCCACAAAAATGATGTTTTAGCCCCAATTTTTTTATTTTCACAAGGGTAAGAGGAGAAAATGGACCCCAAAAACGTTTGTGCAATTTCTCTTGAGTACGCCAATACCCCATATGTGGGGAAAATACAGTGTTTGGGCGCACGGCAGAGTTCAGAAGGGAAGGAGCACTGTGTGACTTTTTGAACGCAAAATCGGCTGGAATCGAGAGCGGACGCCATGTCGCGTTTGGAGAGCCCCTGATGTGCCTAAATAGTTGAAACCCCCCCACAAGTGACCCCATTTTGGAAACTACACCCCTCAAGGATTTTATCAAGGGGTATAGTGAACATTTTGAGCCCAGAGATACGACATAGAATTTGATGACATTAGGTCATCATATTGAATAAGTTGTCATTAGTCTTGAGCGCAAGTGCTTGCTACTTGAGTTTGCATCGGGTACTCAGGTATGCACCATGTATCGCGGGTGCTCAAGTGACATGCTCGAGTCCCCGTCCTGTATGTTTCACGGTTATTAGACACCCCAAAAAAACATACTGGGATCGCTCGTGCATGGCAGGCAATCCCCGCGAGGTTTTTTTGGCCGCGAAGCATATGGAGCGGAGACTTGAGCACTTGCGATACTCAATGCATACCCGAGCACCCGATGCAAACTCAAGTAGCGAGCACTTGCCTTCAAAACTAGTTGCCATATCGTCATCTTTTTTTTTTTTTTTTTACTTTTGAAAAAAAAAAACAACCCTAACCCTACCCTAGCCCAGCCCTGACCCCAACCCTAACATTAGCACAACCCTAACCCCAACCCCAGCCCTAGCGTTTATTTTTTACGCCGTTCCTAGTGCAGTATAAGTGATTAGACGACCTTATTCTTTGGGTCGGTTCGACTACAGAGATACCAGAATGATATCGGGTTTTTATGATTGACAGCTGTCACACACTAAAAGACACATATTTTGTAAAATCTAGTTTTTGCATCGCCATATTTTGAGAGCTATAATTTTTCCACATTTTGGCCGAAAGAGTTATGTGATGGCTTGTTTTTTGCGGGATGAGTTGACGTTTTTATTGGTGCCATTTTCAGGCATGTGATATTTTTTGATCGCTTTCTATTCCAGCTTTTGGGAGGCAGAATAAACAAAAAACAACAATTCAGGAATTGTTTTTTTTTTTAATTTTTTTATTCTACTTCGCGAGTGGTAAAATTGATAAGGTAGCTTTATTCTTTGGGTCAGTATGTTTACAGCGGTACCACATTTATATAGTTTTTCTATGTTTTGGCGCTTTTACACAATAAAAGCTATTTTATAGAAAAAAATATTTTTTTGCATCGCTTTATTCTGAGAGCTATAACTTTTTGATTTTTTGGATGATGGAGCTGTATGGCAGCTTGTTTTTTGCGGGACAAGATGACGTTTTCAGTGGTACCATTTTTATTTATATTCGTGTTGTTGATCGTGTTTTATTCCATTTTTTGTTTGGCGGTATGATGATAAAGCATTATTTTTTGCTTCGTTTTTTTTTACCGTGTTCACTGAAGGGGTTAACTAGTGGGACAATTTTATAGGTCAGGTCGTTCCGGACGCGGCCATACCAAATATGTGTACTATTGTTTTTTTTTGTTTTTTACATAATAATATTTATTGATGGGTACATTATATTTTTTTTTTTTGGTGGATTATTTTTTTTTTTTTTATATTTTTACAATTTTTTTTAAAAATGTTTTCACTTTCTGAGAGTTTTTTTAGTTTTTTACTTAGTCCCACTCTGAGACTTTCACTTTTATTATTCTGATCGCCTGCATAGCATAGGGATGGAGCACCATCCCTGTGCTATGCAGGCAGTCAGTGCTGCACAGAGAGAAGATTGTTTGGTCATGCACTGCGCATGACCAAAAAATCTTCCTGCTGTCTGGTGACCCGGATGTTGTCATGACGACATCGGGTCGTCAAGGCAACACCCGGGAAGCCACGGCAGACAGCACTGGAGGCCGGAAGAGGTGGTGAGTATTGCGATCACCTCCCCTTAGCCACCGCAATGCTGCGATCGACTTCGGTTGCAGCATTGCGGGGGTTAATGAGCTGGGAGCGGTGCGAGACCACTCCCTGCACATAGTACCAGGTGTCAGCTGTAACAATCAGCTGACACCCGGCGGTGATCGCGCCCGCACAGCCTGACGTACTAATACAGGTCAGGCTCTTAAGTCCCAGGGCACAGACGCGTATTAGCACATCATGGGCTTTAAAGGGGTTAAACATAATGTATCACAGAGCCAAAAGCGTAGAAGATTGTGGGAGAGTATCTTATTCAGATCCATGTGACAATTCTGTACATATACTTACTACATGGATGTATGGTGGGGCCATCCTAAGGGCTTCCACTGAGACCCAATCAATTCGCTGGAAGAAGGGGTGTTCTCGGATGTTACCATTGACTCCTAATCTCTGGACAGGATCTTTCTGGAGGAGCTGTTCAATGATGTCCTTGGCGCCGGAGGATGATTCATCAAAGAGTGAGGGATGGTAGTTACACTCACTGGTAAGCATTTAGTTTAAGATGACTCCAAACGAGTACCAGTCTACTCCGGCGTTATACTCCTCCTTGTCCATGATCTGCCATAGAGAAGCATTATTAGTAGTGCTACCTCTTGTATATCACCGTTCTTACATGTCACTCATATTGTTATGTGATTCTATATTAAATGACAGTAAGTCTTACTACTTAATCAAGAGACAAAAAGGATCTTTCATAATTATGCTCCATAAATGAAATTAATAAATGATATGAAAAATCAGAATGAATGTAATATATACAATTGTGACAACGCTCAGCTCAGTGTGCTACCAGCTCAAACTTTAACCCCTTCAATATTGGGCGATTTTCAGTTTTTCCTCCCTTCTTACAAGAGCCATAACTTTTTTATTTTTCCATCCACATAACCATATGATGGCTTGTTTATTGCAGGATGAGCAGTAGTTTTGAATGACGCCATTAATTTTATCATGTGATGCACTTGAAAGTGGTAAAAAAATTCCAAGCATGTTAAAATTGCAAAAAAAGTGTAATTTTACAATTTTTGTTTTATTTACCATGTTAACTATATGTTAAATCTGACCTGGCTTTATGATTATCCAGGTGAGTACAATTACGCAGATACCAAACACATGATGACATTTTTATTGATATCATTTTGAGGCAGATACAATATTTTGATCACCTTTTATTGCATTTTATTACAATGTTGCGGTGGCCAAAAAAACTTAATTCTGGTGTTTTGATTTTTTCTTTGTTATGCCGTTTACTGATCAGATTAATTTTATATTTTGAGTGATCGGACTTTTACAAACACAGCAATACAGAGATACCAGATATGTGTATTTTTATTTTTTTTAATTGTTTTATTTTTAATGGGGCAAAAGGGGGGTGATTTGAACTTTTCTGTATTTTTTAGCTTCCTTATATTTTTAAAAACATTTTTTTTAAACTTTTTTTTCCTATATTTATCAGTTCCCTTAGGGGAATTGAAGCTTTGACTGTCTGACTGCTGATGCACAGCTATGTATAGCTAAAATTACAATCTCCTATGAATGCCAGCTAAACGGTGGCCTTCACAGGAGTACTGTCATGACAAGCACGGAGATCTTCAGTGACCCCCGAATGCCATGGTAACCCATCAGCACCTCGTGATCATGTCAGGGGCGCACCGATGGGCATGTAGAAAAACGCGCCCCCTCGCCAGCCATGTTAAATGCCACTGTCAGAGATTGACAGCGAGATCTAACATGTTAATGGCTGCAGGCGGAGTAGTGTTACACCAGCAGCTGTTAAAGATTAAATCAACTATCATCCGCAGGAAAAGATGCGGGCTCGGCGTGCGACCTCGCATCAAAGGCAGGGACATGACATATGACCGACATGTACGCCATATGTCATGAAGGGGTTAAGGAGCGATCTGTGACATAGCTGATAATACTGAGGTGGCGGCTTGCCCTGTATTATATACACAGAGCAGCTTAGTCCGATGTACTTGATATTTCAGATACTTGTTATCTAATAAATGTAATAAGTGCACATAAAATAATAGATTTTCCTGTATCATTATTACACATGTTATTGCCACTTTAGGACATCTCTGGTCCGGATAACTCAGCATTACACCTGGTTGGTCATAGTTCACCATCCATGTAGACATGCAGGCTAGGAGGAATAGGAGACGATGCTCCTCCCATTTGGTGATTGTGCGGCTCACAGTAGTGAAGCACTCAGAGGTCACACATCTTTTCCCTGTTCTGTGGATGGGTGATATATTGAAAATACTTTAAATGGATTTCTAGTGCTCTAATATTGATAACCAGAACAGGGCATCAATATAAGATTGGTGGGGGTCAATGCCCAGCAGTCCCACTGTTATTTCCTCCGCCAGTGGTTGGATATAACCAATAAACAGACATCACAGCACCGGTCACTGGTTAGTGGCGGCTGCTGGTACTACAGATTACCCCTATTGAAAGAAACACGGGCTGATCTGCATTTCTTGGCACTGACCACTAAACAGTACAGAGGTGCGATGTTCTGCTCTGTTTACATCAGGTTGCAGCCAGGGGTAAGAACAGCTAATCAGTGTTATCCGATCCTCAATGATTTTATATTGATGAATAGTGTTGAGCATTCCGAAACTGAAATATCGGGTATCGGCCGATATTCGCGGTATCGGAATTCCGATACTTAATTCCGATACTTTTACAATATCGAGTACCGGAATCGGAAGTTCCCATAATGCCTGCGCTCTGCAGTGTCTCTGAAGTATGACAAGCTGGATGGCAGCGCTCAGCTGAGATCCAGCCTGTCATCAGAATACCATCCCAGCGTGGGAGAATTCTCCTGATCGTTTAAAAGCCGGCGGGCGGTAAAAAGCCGACGGCTTTTAAACAATCACACAGCCCCATACTGCTTCCCCGCAGCCTCCCATCCTGATCCTCCGCTCCCCTCGCCACCTCCCATCCCGATCGTAAGTTAGGACCGGGCGGGGAGCGCAGCAACAAGGAGCGGGAGGCGAAGGACCCGGGCGGGGAATCCGGCAGTGAAAAGACTTCACCACCGGCTTTCCCGTTCTGTGCTGCGCTTTCCCGCCGGTTATTTCAAATGAACAGCTGAGGTATCAGGTGATGCTGATCAGCTGTTCATTTGAAGTCGCCACGGTGCCCTCAGAGGGTTCATGTGAGTTCATGCTTGACTGCATTGCATGAACTCACATGAACTTTCCCACGGCTGCACAGGTCAGCCACACCTCCCAGACGATCAGCCCGGTCATGATTGGTGTGTGTGGGTGTCTGTGCGTGTGTCTGCGAGTGTGTGCGGGGTGTCTGTGCGTGTGTCTGGGAGTGTGTGCGGGGTGTCTGTGCGATGTCTGCGGGTGTGTGCAATGTCTGCGGGTGTGTGCGGTGTCTGCAGTTGTGTGCGGTGTCTGTGCGATGTGTGCGGGTGTGCGCGGTGTCTGTGCTATGTCTGCGGTGTCTGTGCAATGTCTGCGAGTGTGTGCGGTGTCTGTGCGATGTCTGCGGTGTCTGTGCGATGTCTGCGAGTGTGTGCGGTGTCTGTGCGATGTCTGTGCAATGTCTGCGAGTGTGTGCGGTGTCTGTGCGATGTCTGCGAGTGTGTGCAGTGTCTGTGCGATGTCTGCGAGTGTGTGCGATGTCTGTGCGATGTCTGCGGGTGTGTGCGTGCAGGCAGACATAGGCCGATGTGACACTACTACTCCCATCGGCCTATGTCTGTCCCCCGTCCACTCGTGCCAGGAGGATCAGCTCGATGGGAGCAGTAGTTCCCATAAGCCTGATCCTGCTATTTAAATTGCCCTACTGTTTCCCCAATAAATTTTAAATACATGCCATTGGTGGCCAGTGGTTACCTACAATAAATTAGTTCATACATTACCTGTCCCCGCCGATCGCTACCTAAAATAAAGTAAAAATAAAAAACTACACCTATACTCACCTAGACACCTAATTCCACGAAGCCATCGATCTCCTGTAATAAAATATAAAATAGTAAACCACAACCTTATCCTTACCCCTCCGTAGTAGTCCACGAGTGTCCCACGATGATCTCCAGTTTAGAGCAGCCACATAGAATGTGACCGCTCTGAACCGCTGCCGCCGCTAGAATGATGGGGCCGTAAAGCAGCCCCGTCATTGCATAAGCGGGTTCGCCGGAGTTCAGGCAGCGCTGCTCCGGTTAGCTCCTTTACGGCCCTGCTGTATCGTGAGAAATTCCCACGGTACAGCAGTGCCGTAAAGGAGGTCTCCGGAGCTGCGCTGCCTGAATGCACTCCGGTGACCTCAGTCAGTGGCTCCCGCTGCCGGGAGCGGACGTGTTCCCGGCAGTGTGAGCTTACAGCAGCCATGCACAGCTGTCACCATCTCCAGATGTGACAGCTGTGCATGAGAGATCAGCGCAGGAACGTGGACAGGTAACTATTTTTTTTTAGTAAACTAAGAATTAAATAAAATGGTGTGTTTTATTTCAAATAAATTATTTTTTTCTGGGTGTAGTGTGTGTTTTTTGTAGGTTAGTAATGGGGGTGTCTTATAGACGCCCACCATTACTAACCTGGGCTTCATGGCAGCTGGCGCTGACATGAACCCCAGCCCTATTACCCCACAGCCACCGCTACAGGGCAGTGGGAAGAGCGAGGCTAAGTGCCAGAATTGGCGCATCCTATGGATGCGCCATTTCTGGGGCGGCTGACGGCTGGTGTTTCTAGCCTGGGAGGGGGCCAATATTCATGGCACCCTTCCTGGGCTATTAATATCAGCCCCCAGCTGTCTGCCTAGCCTTTGCTAGCTATTAAATAGGGGGTACCCCACGTCATTTTTTGGGGGGGTCCCCCATTTTAATAGCTAGTAAAGGCTAGGTATTCAGCTGGGGGCTGATATTAGTAGTCTGGGAAGCTCCGTGGGTATTACCCACTTCCCAGGCTTCAAACATCTGCCCCAGCCGTCTGCTTAACCTCCGCTAGAGCCTAAAATTATGGGGGATCCCACGCCAATTTTTTTTTAAATAAATCCTTTATTTTAACACTAAATGACATTTGTGGAGTTAATAAAGATGCAGTCCCTAAATTATTATTTATTTTTTAATTAATTTTTCCCAAAAATTTTGACGTGGGCTTTGCCATATTTTTGTATGCCAACCAGGTACAGCATCCAGCTTCTATGAACGCACCATTTTCCGGGGTGGCTGCGGACTGCAATTTGCACCGGGGGGGGGGGGGCAGAAAGCTTGGGCCTCCCTGCGCTGCAGATTCCATCCCCCAGCTGCCTAGTTGTACCTGGCTGGACACAAAAATAGGGAGAAGCCCCACGTATTTTTTTTTTTAATTATTTCATGAAATTCATGAAATAATTTTTTAAAAAAAGGGCTTCCCTATATTGTTGTGTCCGGCCAGGTACAAATAGGCAGCTGGTGGTTGGGCGCAGCCCGTTCCTGCCTGCTGTACCTGGCTGGACACAAATATAGTGCGAAGCCCCACGTCAATTTTTTTAAAATTATTTCAGGAAATTCATGAAATAATTAAAAAAAAATTGATGTGGGGCTTCGCCCTATATTTGTGTCCAGCCAGGTACAGCAGGCAGGAACGGGCTGCGCCCAACCACCGGCTGCCTATTTGTACCTGGCCGGACACAACAATATAGGGAAGCCCTTTTTTTAAAAAATTATTTCATGAAATAATTAAAAAAAAATTGACGTGGGGCTTCGCACTATATTTGTGTCCAGCCAGGTACAGCAGGCAGGAACGGGCTGCCCCCAACCACCAGCTGCCTATTTGTACCTGGCCGGACACAACAATATAGGGAAGCCCTTTTTTTCTTAATTATTTCATGAATTTCATGAAATAATTGAAAAAAAAAATACGTGGGGCTTCGCCCTATTTTTGTGTCCAGCCAGGTACAACTAGGCAGCTGGGGGCTGGAATCCGCAGCGCAGGGAGGCCCAAGCTTTCTGGGCCCCACCCGCTGCAAATTGCAGTCCGCAGCCGCCCCGGAAAATGGCGCGTTCATAGAAGCGCCATCTTCTGGCGCTGTACCCAACTCATCCAGGGCCCTGGTGCGGTGGCTCACTGGGTAATAAAGGGGTTAAGGCCAGCTTGGCATTATCAGCTGGCCCTAAGCCCGAAATTCATGGGGTCACGCCAATATTAGACATGACCACCATGAATTTCTAGTAAAGTATTTAAAAAAAACACAACACCCAGAAAAAAGTCCTTTAATTGAAATAAACACACAATTCTTTATTGTTCTAAATTAAACCATACTTACCATCACGCCCATTCCAGCTGAAGCCAACGATCTCCTGCAATAAAAGAAAAATAATAAAGCAACATCATCCTTACCTTTCCATGGTTCCCACGACAGCTTCAGCTCTGCTACATCGAGATAACAGGCTGGACCGCAGCAGAAAGCTGCCATCCAGCCTGTCATCCCGCAGACACTGAGAAGTGCAGGCTTGCTTGCGCTCCTCAGTGTCTCTCTGTGACGGCATAAAGATGAGCCGAGGTCATGTCCAATGAACTCGGCTCACCTCATGCACGTCACTGACAGCGTGGGAAAATTCTCCTGCACTCAGCGCTTCAGCGTGAGAATTTTCCCACGCTGTCAGTGACGTGAATGAGGTGAGGTCATATCAATGAACTCAGCTCACCTCATGCACGTCACTGACAGCGTGGGAAAATTCTCACGCTGAAGCGCTGAGTGCAGGAGAATTCTCCCACGCTGTCAGTGACGTGCATGAGGTGAGCCGAGTTCATTGGACATGACCTCGGCTCATCTGGATGCCGTCACAGAGAGACACTGAGGAGCGCAAGCATGCCTGCGCTTCTCAGTGTCTGCGGGATGACAGGCTGGATGGCAGCGTTTTGCTGCGGTCCAGCCTGTCATCTCGATGTAGCTGAGCTGGAGCTGTCCTGGGAACCATGGAAAGGTAAGGATGAGGTTGCTTTATTATTTTTCTTTTATTGCAGGAGATCGTTGGCTTCAGCTGGAATGGGCGTGACGGTAAGTATGGTTTAATTTAGAACAATAAAGAATTGTGTGTTTATTTCAATTAAAGGACTTTATTCTGGGTGTTTGTGTTTTTTTTGTAACTTTGACTATGGAGTTAGTAATGGGGGTGTCTTATAGACGCCTCTCCATTACTAACCTGGGCTTGATGTCAGCTGGCATTATAAGCTGACATCAACCCCAACCCTATTACCCCACTGCCACCGCTACAGGGCAGTGGGAAGAGCGAGGCTAAGTGCCAGAATTGGCGCATCCTATGGATGCGCCATTTCTGGGGCGGCTGACGGCTGGTGTTTCTAGCCTGGGAGGGGGCCAATATTCATGGCACCCTTCCTGGGCTATTAATATCAGCCCCCAGCTGTCTGCCTAGCCTTTGCTAGCTATTAAATTAGGGGGGACCCCACGTCATTTTTTTGAAGGGGTCCCCCATTTTAATAGCTAGTAAAGGCTAGGTATTCAGCTGGGGGCTCATATTAGTAGCCTGGGAAGCTCCGTGGGTATTACCCCCTTCCCAGGCTTCAAACTCTGCCCCAGCCGTCTGCTTAACCTCCGCTAGAGACTAAAATTACGGGGAACCCCACGCCAATTTTTTTTTAAATAAATCCTTTATTTTAACACTAAATGACAAGTACAGTATCCAACACTGTCACTGTACTTATATATGTGACTGACATGTTTCTATCTATCTAATCTATGTATGATTCTCTATTCCTTCTATTCTAAATTGTCGGGTACCGCTGCTGAATTGCCGGCCGGCTTTTTTAAAGAGACGGTGCATGAAAACACTATTATATTTTTAAATAAATCCTTTACACTAAATGACAAGTACAGTAAGCAACACTGTCACTGTACTTCATATATATGTGACTGACATGTTTCTATCTATCTAATCTATGTGTGAAGCTCTATTCTTTCTGTTGTAAATTGTCGGGTACCGGTGTATGCCGCTGATGAATTGCCGGCTTTTCGCGTAATACATTCTACATTATTCTTAGTTGTTTTACTTCATGTAGAATTAACCTACAAGGAAAGAAAGGGTTTATTTTCATTCCGATATTTGTGTCCCATTGACTTGCATTGGTTTCCGGTATCGGAATCGGCGATATCCGATACTTTTTGGGTATCGGTCCGATCCAATCCGATACGATATTTCCTGATATCGGAAGGTATCGCTCAACACTATTGATGAACTAGCCTAAATAAAGCTCATCAATGTGAAAGTATCCGGAATCCTTCTAAATACAACAAATAAAAACCTTCTATTCTCACCTCAGGAGCCATGTAACCCATGGTCCCAGCGAAACTGGTGGCTGTCCGGTCTCCGTGCATGTTCTCAAGTGCAAGACCGTAATCCGTGATCTTAATGTGGCCCGTATCAGTCACCAGGATGTTCTCGGGCTTCAGGTCTCTGTAAGAAAAAGAAAATTAACCTAAGTAAGTGTTCTTCTTATATCTGTGGTGAAATGATGATATACGAGAATAAACCTATTTTCTCTCACTGCTGTCCTTTCCTCTGAGATAACTCCTTTACTATATGCCCTGTACCACCGCAGGGATCACTGTATTACATGTGACCGCCGCTCATCTGCAGCTTCCTGACAGTGATACTGTAGCACCCCGAGGACTCGGCTGCTACAGGGGTATTGCACCTCGAACCAGAGGTGTGGTATTCCACTCCCGGGTAGGGATGGAGCGTGGAACAGAGCTCAGTAGGCTGCATGCACCACACTCACCCCATTTCCGGGGGACAGATCAACGGTACTCCCACCAGATAGATGTGCAGGTACGACAGCGTCTGTCCCTGGCTGGAGTGGGGAGGGGGGAGGAACATCCCAGTGGTGTAGGAGCAGACAGGGGAGGGACTCTGGGCATAGGTAGGAGCCCATTGGGTGCTAGTCACCTGGGCTCGGGTGTCAGAAGGGAGTATAAAAGATGGGCACCATCTTAGATCAGCGGTGAGTTCAGTCTGAGGAGAAGCTGAGAGAGAGTTCAGCCAGAGAGGGCTGACAGGGAGCTGTGGCTCCGTCTGGGCCCAGCTCCAGAGCTAGGCCTGAAGCGGAGAGAAAGAGGAGAAGAAGAGTCCCAGACAGAGACATAGTCTGGTCTGGAGAGGAGCAGCTATAGGAAAGAAAGATCAGGAGCTCAGTGGGAGCAGTGCTAAAAGGAGTCAGGGGCTGGAAGCTGTAGAGCTCGCCCTGATTGAAGAGTTCTCACCGGACCCGGAGTCCGAGGCTGTGGGGACTAATCCTTACCCAGCAGCAGAAACCGACCGGCAGGGGATTTCAGGTCCTCTGGCCAAGAAACCCGAAGGCACGGTCACACGCAAGGGACCAGCACCGCCGTCGTGGAGCGGAAGCTACCAGAAGGCCCCGAGTCACCGGCCATACGGGTGAGCACCACACGGTACACTCAGGGACGTGGGCTACTTTTACCCGCCTCTAGCAAGGTAGCCAGAAGAGTACAATTAGTTGGGGAGGCCTACAACTCCGCCTGGCCAGGGGAGATTCCATCTGCTCACGGAGTGACCAGGCCCCGATCACTAGCCAGTACTCCGGGAGGGTCTACCTTTGTCATCAGTAAAGACCCTGAACTACACTGCACCGTCTCTGAGTGGTTCCTGCTACCTGCATGCCATTCTGCTACCCCCTTCAAACACGTCGGCTGCCCTGAGGCCATACCCCTCCCGTTGGGGGTTATACCATCTACGCTGCACAATCGTACCACCGGCCTCAGCGGTCTGCCCTGCAGCGGCGGCCTCATAGCCGCATTCAACGGGTGGCGTAGTCGAACGCCGTACCATCTTCTTCTAAACTCTGCCACTCAGCTTGACTCCCTGGGCACGGACCGGGTCACCGCCACGAGACTACTACCCCTATCAGATCCGGCTCCGGGTAGGTTCCCGCGTGCGCAACGCTGCGCGACTCAGGCCCAGGGGCGCGTCATATATACATATATATATATATATATATATTGTGAACAAGGTCATGTGACCTAAACGTTGGCCCATTGCACACAGACGTTTGCTGATGATTGTTGTAATAAACTTCTAACTTTCGGCTTATATTGGAGAGCCTGGTTTCCTCTCTATCTACTTTCCAGAGCGTCCTCAAAATCTCCTCACAGAAAAGAGAGAAGGGGGTTCATCTGAAAATCGTCATGTGCAGGAGCAGGTTTCTTCTTCAGAGTCTCAATAATATCACAGAAATATGACCGCTATTTCATTGATCCTCATCTGAGAACTCAGTACTAGTACGATGTTTCCCAAAGCTGATGGTAAACTAAAGAAAAGACAGAACAGAAGTAAAGGAGAATTATTTTTTTTTAGCAATTGAAATGAATGCAGATGTAATCTATATGTTCTCTCTTACCTGGGCTGATGTACAAGATGGACTCTTCTAGTGTCACTGCCAAACTCTTAACTTCTTCCATGAAGATTTAAGATGTTCCTCTGAATTTTAGAAGGAAGCAGTGTTTGCGACACAGGGGGCACCGAAGGTTGGAGTTGAGCCAGGTAGAGATGCAACCCTGATGGAAACAATGATTGCATGGTAGCACTGTGACTTCCTCTCCGGTCTCATAATCCGTCATGCAGATGACACACGACTCCTCCTGAGATGTTACAGTTCTTGTTGAGAGGTTCCTAATTTGCTGAGCTCGCCAAGTCTGCTGTCTTTCCTGCAGATTATATTGTGCAGGTGGTGATGGTGGCCGCATCTGTGGCGGAGGCGTCATCACTCCCATTCCCTGCTGCTGAAAGATGATGTTGAACAGACGGTTTGCCTGCAGTAATTGTACAGGAGATCCACTTGCAGCTGGAGACTCCCTGAGTCTGCGGCTGGGCAGAATGGGAAATGGCCGTCTGAATTCAAACTCAGTGGCGGTGTCTGAGGATCCACTGTCATCCCTTCTGCTCTCTGATGTTTCTCTGGAGGGCTCTGCAGGGACTGGTCTAAGCGGAGAGCGACTTCTTTCTCTGCTCTCTTGTCCTCTTTGCCGGAGAGGAGTTCTGGCTTCTCTGTCTCTCGCAGTGACAGCAGTGGCGTCTGTTCTGTGTCCACCAGTAGTAATTGGTCTTCTCTGATCCCTTTGAGAAGATCTCAATTGATGGACAATCAGAGCCTGACCTATAAAGAAATAAAATGTACTATAAATATGCAAAAGTTTATAAAAAAAACACTTTTGAACCAAAGTGAAATAACCTGCTGTTGATTTGGAGTTTAGGGAGAGGAGCAAAAATTGATTAATGTTTGGGCTAAATAAACCTGCTCAATGGATCCCCTCTCTGCAGACATCACAGAGCAGGGGTGGAACGAGACTGCGACTAACACAGCCCCCAAGGACTATGAATGGGAAGGTGGAGGATGCACTAGTGTACTGAAACCGCTTATCCCAGGGAAATCTCCTCCCTGAAAAGATCCTATAAGGTGGGAATATTCTCTCACTTACGCTGATTTTCTGGTCGGCTCATCCAAGTCTCGTTGTCAGCAATAAGCTGATGCAGCTCCCTGGAAGTCATGGTTTAGTTTCCCGGGTAGAGTGATAGAAAATGAGAACTAAGTTCTCTGATGGCACGGATGTTATGGTGCCAAAATATCAATAAGAAGCTGTAGAAGTAAAGCACTAGATGTATGAAACAAACTAGCTCGCACTTCCAAAACCAAGGTAGAGTCTCAGCGAAAACTTCAACTCTGAAAATGGCGCTGATGTCACCGAGTGCATAGATTGTATAACCTCACAGCATTCTATGTCACTGTGACATCACATGTGAGACCAACAACGCGCTGTCATGATAGCTGACTGTCCAATCTGTTATATACATATTATAAAATGTTATATTATTATATATTATAATAGACATTGTAAAAAAATATATATTATTACTAACCATCTAACACTCTTAAGGTGTGTATATGTGTCTAAAGCATAGGATATATATACATCTTATGAATATCAGATGCCTTGGCATAATAGTCTCATACTCACCTTCCAGACTTCCAGTACTGCTGCTGTCAGTGTCCCTGACGACTTCCTGGCTTCTCCTTCCTGCAGGGGCCATTGGGTGACCACTGCAGCTAATCAGTTAATACACATTTCCCATTCATATGTTTCATCTTGATGTATAATAATAAACACTTTTAGAAAAGAAAACAGATAAATAAGATTTTCAAAATACGGCATGTACTAAGGTGAATACTCATGGTATGATATGCAGAAAGATTAATACTGGGAGGACACAGAACATGTTAGTCCACCTGCTTAACCCTCAGGATAATTCTTATCAGGTCATATAGGGGTGTACATAGAAATCCACAGACCCCATAGCAAAGGTCTGAAATGGGACCTCTTAATAGCCCCTGGCTGCCATTAAGCAACCCAGTGGTGGTCACAGAGACCCCCCTGTCTAACTGCCTAGATACCATAGTTGCTGGTCACTATGGAAGCTAAGGGGTTAAACCGATGTAATCAGAGCTAACTTGAATTGCAGCAATTACAAGTGTCTGTCTGCTGTGTAAAACAGCCGGCACCCACTGGATATGGAGTGGGCTGAGCATGTGAGTTTGCCCCTTATAAACCATCAGAACTTATGCTGTATATATACGATATAAGCAGGGGATGGGGCTATTCGGCACTAGGCTCCTCCTGTTCATGGGCTCCATAGCGGTCATGTGGCCTGCCAAAATTGACTGTATGCTACTGAGGTCATACATATAATATGGAAAAAAAATCATTCAAGGTAAAAAATTGAAATTCATATCAGATATAGTCCAGTTCTTTAGTGCCCATTCACATTAGAGGAAAATCATCTGAATTGATTGAATTTTGTGGGACAGGCCCATTATCCTCCCATGAAAAGCACATGCATGCTCGGCTGAATCAGGTGACGCGCCCCCTGGGCCAGTGCTGTTAGGGATACCCGGAACCGGATCAGATGGGGGTTGTAGTCTCCGAGTGGCTGTGACCCGGTCCGTGCCCAGGGTGTCAAGCTCAGTGTGTGGCAGTCCTTATGATGTTACTAGATGTTCTTTTGTGTCGACTACGCCACCCGTTGAATTGCGGTCAATACGGCCGCCGCTGCAGCAGGGTCCGCTGAGGCTGGTGATGTGTGTGCAGCTTAGGTAGTATAACCCCCAACGGGAGGGGTATAGCCTCAGGGGGTCAGTTGCAGAGGATGGGGGTTGTGGTGGTGCAGCGAGGATGGAAATGAGACTCAGAGTCGGGCTGTGCAGTTCAGGGTTTTTACTTACTGCAGTTGTTCTGGTCACTCCGGCCTTGAGTGACCACCCGAGCCGTGCTGCGTCCACCAGGTCCTGGACTCGGCCAACCCCCAGGCAGTTCTGGAGCGTGGTCCTGAGCTCCCTTTCTGTCCTGTCCTCTTCTCTGGCCTTCCCCACCAGGGATCCACCTATGTCCGGCTCCCTCGGGCCTCTTGGTGGTAAACCCTTGTCTCTGGGTTCCCTGACCCTATTCCTGGTCTGCCTTCCGGGTGGATTTAGTGGGTGGTCGTGGCAGATCCTGCCCACGACCTCCGGTCTCTGGCTGAGGATTAGTGCCCTCCACCAGCTTGGGATCCGGTACCCTTGTGCCAACTCTTCACCCTCTGGTCTAATTTGGGCTCTTGGAGTTCCTTCTTTCTCCCCCTCTGGGTCTTTCTTTCTCCTCTCTCTCTCTTGGCCTTGGAGCTGCTCTTCTCCTCTGCTCTCTTCCTCTGACTCTGCAAAAAGACTGACCCTGATCTAAGATGGTGCCCACCTTATATACTCCCTCTATGTGTGAGCTCAGGTGACCAGCACCCAATGAGCTCCTAGCACTACCCAGACTGCTCCCCCTATCTGCCCCTACACTACTGGGATGTTCCACCCCCCTCCCACTCCAGCCAGGAACAGACACTGTCGTACCTGCACATTTCTCTAGTGGGAGTACCATCGGTCTGTTCCTCGGAAATGGGATGTGTGTAGTGCATGCAGCTAACTGAGCTCAGTTCCACACTCCATCCTTACCCGGGAGTGGAATATCACACCTCTGGGTTGAGGTGCAATACCCCTGTAGCAGCCGAATCCTCAGGGTGCTACACAGGCATACATGAGTATAGGAGCAGTGAGGGAGAGAAGAGAGGAAGGGAGAAGACGGTGATTGGTGAGTATTTTAATCTGCCTAAATCACATAGATATTTAGGATGGATTAGGGAAACGTCAGCTTGGAGCGCTTCTTTCTCCAATAAGTTTTATTGATTTTTATAAACAAAGAAAAATATACAAACAATGAACAGAGAACGCAAAAGTGTAGACAAATTATAGATGAAAGTTACCATAAAAGTGAGTGATGAAAATGTTCAGCATGTGAAAAAGTGGAAATAAAAGGAGTGGTAGAGATGCGGAGTAGGTTGGGACTGCTTGCCTCCCATGTAGACAGATTTTGATAAGGCATATGGGGCTCTATTACCCTAATCGAGATCTCAAGTAGGGGAATGACACCTTTGCTCTCACCCAGGTTCACCTGTCATGCCAGGTGTTGGTGCAACACAGAGGGAAAAGGGAAAGGGAGCCCAGACACTAGGGGAAGGGGGAAGTGAAGACCTCATAGTCTGGTCTAGCGTCACCCTGTCTCAACTACCGTCCCTATAATGCCTCTTTAGCAATCGCCGCACGCGTGCCTTGCCCTACTTTCCCTGGTCTATGGCTAAGGCTAGGGATGGAAGGAGATGAGCATTAGTCAACCTCCACTAAACACTATAGACAACAAGGGAAGACAAAACAGGGGGAAATTGCTTAGCTTTAGATGACTCCAAATATGCACATGGCCTCAAACTCCAGAGAGGACAAAGAACTGCTCCTGCTAAGCCTCACAAGTAGAAATGAATATAGCCAGCGACTCCCTCTCAGACACACCAAGTATATATACACCCAGGCCAGAGAGATAATTAGCAAGAGAGAGGATGCCGCTTGGTTCTAAAGACAGCCTCTTATTTAAGAAGCTGTCTGCAATGCCAAACGTAGAGATCTCCTGCAACCCACTGCAGGGCGACTGTCTGTCACCTCTGACACACCCGTGACATCACCAGAGGGAAACCGTTGATAACATAATTGGGAGAATAGGGGAACAGGAGGTAGGATTGATGAAGTTGACGCGCCCCTGGGCCTGTGTCGCGCTGCGTTGCGCACGCGGGAGCTTACCCGGAGCCGGATCTGTTGAGGGTTGTAGTCTCGTGGCGGTGACCCGGTCCGTGCCCAGGGAGTCAAACTGAGCGGCGATGTATCAGCGGTAGATGTTGGACGACTACGCCACCCGTTGAGTACAGCTAAGGAGCTGCTGCTGCAGGGCAGACCGCTGAGGCCGGTGGTAGGATTGTGCAGCGTGATAGTATAACCCCCAACGGGAGGGGTATGGCCTCAGGGCAGCCGACGTGGATGATGGGGGTAGCAGGAACCACTCGGAGACGGTACGGTGTAGTTCAGGGTCTTTACTGGTGACAAAGATAGACCCTCCCGGAGTACTGGCTAGCGATTGGGGCCTGGTCAGTCCTTGAGCAGATGGGATCTCCCCTGGCCAGGCGGAGTTGTAGGCCTCCCAAACTAACTGTACTCTTCTGGCTACCTTGCTAGAGGTGGGTATAAGTAGCCCACGTCCCTCAGTGTACCGTGTGGTGCTCACCCGTATGGCCGGTGACTCGGGGCCTTCGGGTTTCTTGGCCAGAGGACCTGGAATCCCCTGCCTGACGGATTCTGCTGCTGGGTAGGAGTTAGTCCCCACAGCCTCAGACTCCAGGTCCGGTAAGAAATCTTCTCAGTCAGGGCGAGCTCTGCAGCTGCCAGCCCCTGACTCCTTGTAACACTGCTCCCACAGAGCTCCTGATGTTCTGTTCCTATATTTGCTTCTTTTCTCTGTCTCTACTTCTTCTCTACTCACTAACCCTGCCTCAGCCCTAGGTTTATATAGGGGAAGTTCTTCCCCTCCCAGGACTGGGCAGGAGGTGTGGCATGCATAGGATTCCTGACCAAGAGACCTCCCACCTGCTCTCAGACATAATATCTCTATCACTGTGGCAACCAGACCCCTGGGGTGTCACATATTCAGACTGAAGAGTCCACCTGGCGAAACCAAATTTAGCAAAAACATTTTCAAACTGCATCCATCTGTGAGATTAATTTGATAAGGATTGGATTACTGCTACGCAAGAGCTAGGTGTGAGAAGCTGTCCAGTTCAGATTTATGTGAATGATAAAAATGGTAGAAATGTTTCTTAAAGGAAACTGTCACCCCTGAGAGATTTGAGACCTCTAATATGGGCATACAGGTTATAGAAAAATAAATCTATACATACCTGTATTGCCCATAGTAGAGTTCTGAATGCAGTGAAATGTAGTTTTATAAAATCTGTTTTCACATGCTTGGCGTCCCCCGGAAGGCAAGAAATCCTCTCCTATATCTTTAGTTAGCCCAGAAATCCCCACCTATCTGCTTATTTAGCATGTTCCCTCATCCCCTGCACGTCACAGGGCCCTGTGATGTGCACTGGTGTAACTCATTTCCCGCGCATGCGCAATGCGACGCTCACATTAGGAGCATTTTGTTTCTCCCGGCCCCGTTTGTCTCTGCACTATTCCATAGTGTTCTAAATATGGACACACAGACCAAATACTGATGTCACACTGATCCAAAATGCTGATGACACTGGAACTATTATTGTCCACTTAAACGTTTAAACATGGACTTGTGAATGAAAAATATCAGATAATATAGCTGAGAGTTTCTTATTAATCATATACCAAGAGATCTGTCCTTTTCACTTCCTAGAAATTAGGTACTGGTTTTCTCCAGGCTAAGGCATCTGTGTTGATTAGTGATGAGCGAGCATACTCGCAAGTACTCGGTACTCGCCTGAGCATCTCAGTACTCGAGATGCTCGAAGCTCGCCGAGTACTTCCGGGATGCTCGGGCGGATGCTGGGGTCCCCTCCCTGCATGTTTGGCGCTCTTTAGAGCGCCATTCAACATGAAGGAATTGTCTGCCACACACTGCAATGCTGCAGCCATGTTAGTTGTGGCATTACAGTGATTGGCTGGCCGCACAGCCTCATCAGGTCTATACCAGACCTAGTGCCACCGTGCTCATCTGTCTACTCTGCAATCCGACAGTGTAGGGAGAGGTGCTGCTGAGCTAGGGAGAGATTTGGTTGTTTATTAGTTAGTGTAGGTATTCCACAAGATTCTCTACACATATTCATCTCAACTAACAGTCCTTCTGAGGACTAATCCAGCTGCAGAGATACCAGTGCTAGGCAGGCAGGCAGGGTATATAGCAGACTGCAGTGCATATAGCAAGAGGATCCATTTCAGTTCTGTCTGCTGGTGCTTTTACAGATATTATATTTGTAGAAATAGCCCCACGTATCAGGGGCCAGGAATATTTTTTTTTTATCTTTTTCTGATTGTTTGCTGTGTGCCCACGATGCGTTTTTTAAGTGTTTCCGCAGGGCAAAAATGCTGCAGAAATGCTTAAAAAACGCATGGTAGAAGGCCTGCCATGTTGCCTAATGATAATCTGCATGTGCTTTGCACGTGCTGTGGAAATTTCCGCTGCGGGATATCATTGCGGAAAAAAACACAGAACTACCAATTATTTTGCGGAAGCGCTGCGTTTTCGCTGCCATTGACTGGCATTGGAACGCTTGGATTTCGCATCATTGGATCAGTACATGCGGAATCCCAGCGTTTCAATGTGCGGATGGTACCCGGGTCTGGATGAGACGAGACTCTCCTCCGGACCCGGGTACCATAGAAACTGTAAAAAAAGAATAAAATAAAAAATAAATATAATACTTACCTTCTGATGGCCCCCGGTGTGCTTGCCTTCGCTTGCCAGCAGATCGCGGTGGACGGAAGGACCTGCGCTGACGTCATTTAGTCATGTGACGGCAGGTCCTTCAGTGTACCGCGAGCTGCCGGCAAGCCAGGACGGATCGAATAAAGACTGCGGGGGCCATCAGAAGGTAAGTATATATATATTTTTTTATTTTCTACCGTTCTTTAAGGACACACTATATAAATCCATGACGTTTGCATGGATTTATATAGTGTGACCAAGTTGTCAAGCACTTTCCAAGTGATGCTAAAATCGATTGGAAAGCGCTTGTCAACCCGCATACGGAAATGCATGTGAAGAACGCTTCACATCCGCTTGTCCCTGGCAGGAAAAACGCATGTACAATCCGCATGCGTTTTTTCTGCCAGGGAGATGCAGTAATGCTCAGGAAAAAATCCGGAGTATTTCTGCATCATGGGCACATAGCCTAAAAACCAATCCAGAGAACACCGTTTTTCTGCGCCATTTGCTTGTTGGCACTGCAGAATACAGCCAGGTCCTTTCCATATTACAGCGCTAAAAATCCAGCTATTCAAAACTGTGGTTTGTCCGTCACACGGATCACATATAATTGCCCCCAACAATGCAGTTACTGGGAAAGTCCACCTAACCACGGACACGTGGACAAGTGCTTATGGGCAGGGATGATACATCTCTCTGACGGCACTCTGGGTTAACATAGTGGAAGCCAGGACCCAGTCGGACCTTGGGACGGAACACATCCTGCCGATGCCGAGGATTGCGGGCCCCAGGTCAATCAGGGTTGCCCCCACAGTCTACAGCTCCTGCACCTCATCTTCCTCAGCCTCCTCCTCCTCTTCAGCCTCCATCTCCGAAATGACATCAGTCACAAGCTGGAAGCACTGCAGCACTGCCTCAGCCAAGCGGCAACAGGCTGTGCTGAAGCTAATATGTTTAGGTGCTGGGGTGTGCACGCGTCTTCTTGTGCAAAGTGGCTTCGGAGAGAAGTGGCAGTTATGTCAGAGGCAGTTAGTCAGGGCAGGAGTCAGGTAACAAACACTTTGACCACTTACTCTCCTTAAACTATGTTTCTGTTAGCTCTCACTTTTTCCTCTATAGTCCTCCACTTTCTAATAACCCCTCAAATCCCTACACCAAGTAAGAAACTCATCATCTCTCCCTCTATCCTCCCCATTCATCTCACCTCCTCCTCCAAATTATTCCTCAACATTCAATCCTGGATCTCCAAACACAGACAGCCACCTCATGCTCTCTCTTGCTCCCACCTGCTAACACTTTCTCTGCTCCTCCTCACTGCTGGAGATATCTCTCCAAATCCTGGTCCTCCTCGCCATATCCCCACAGTTACTTCTACCTCCTATCCACGACCTTCCTCAAACTGTCGCAACCCTTCTAACCTCATACCCATCCAACTAATACCCACCTCCTCAGCTATACTAACAGGAGCTCTATGGAACGCTCGCTCTGTCTGCAACAAACTTTCCTTCATCCACGATCTTTTCATTACAAACAAACTCTCCTTCCTCGCCATCACCGAAACCTGGCTCACCCCCTCTGACACAGCCTCCCCAGCTGCCCTTTCATATGGCGGATTCCACCTTTCCCACACCCCCCGCCCCAATGGCAAACATGGTGGAGGCGTAGGTTTCCTCCTATCAGAACTCTGCGCTTTCACCAAAATCCCACTGCCACCCTCCGTTACACTCCCCTCTTTTGAGGTGCACTGTGTGCGCATCTATTCCCCCTCCAACCTCCAACTGGCCGTCGTTTACCGACCCCCAGGGCAAGCCACCACCTTCTTAGACCATTTCACTACCTGGCTGCTTCACTTCCTTTCCACTGACATCCCCACTATCATAATGGGTGACTTCAACATCCCCATTGACACTCCCCACTCGTCTGTCTCTAAGCTCCTATCCCTCACTTCCTCCTTTGGACTCACTCAATGGTCTTCCACACCCACCCACAAAGATGGCCACACACTGGACCTCATCTTCACCCGCCTCTGTTCCCTATCTAACCTCTCTAACTCACCACTCCCTCTCTCTGGCCATAACCTCCTCACATTCTCTACCCTCTCCTCTCCGGGTGCACAATCCCCACTCCACAAACTCACACACCCTCGCAGAAATCTCAAACACCTTGACCTACACTCTCTCTCTGAATCCCTCCTTCCTCTCACAGACATAAATTCCTTGCACGATGCAGACGTTGCTGCTGCTTCATATAACACCACAATAGCTGCAGCTCTAGACTCGATCGCCCCTCTCACACACACCACACCTCGCACATTCAACAGGCAACCCTGGCAC
This sequence comes from Phyllobates terribilis, assembly GCF_046119375.1. Lineage (NCBI taxonomy): Eukaryota > Metazoa > Chordata > Amphibia > Anura > Dendrobatidae > Phyllobates > Phyllobates terribilis. Next base: position 157,373,928 of record NW_027362768.1, on the reverse strand, counting down.
ACTAAACTTACCAAAGAACTGCGCCGGGCCTCCAGGGTTGCGGAGCGGAGATGGAAAAGGTCTCACTCCATCGAGCACTTCATCGCATTCAAGCAATCCCTCACTAATTTCAAGTCCGCACTCACTACAGCAAAACAAACCTACTTCTCATCTCTCATATCCTCCCTATCTCACAACCCTAAACAGCTATTTAACACTTTCAACTCTCTCCTTCGTCCCCCAGCACCTCCTCCCTCTTCTCTCATCTCAGCCGACGACTTTGCCTCATTCTTCAAACAGAAGATTGACACCATCAGACAAAACTTTGGCCTAAAGTCCACACAACCCCTCCTCATATCTACTCAACCCTCCTCCTCCAAACCCCACTTCTCCACCATTACAGAAGGTCAAGTCTCCTCTTTACTCTCCAAATCACACCTCACCACCTGCGAACTTGACCCAATCCCATCCCACCTCATCACTAACCTCACCTCAGTCTTCATCCCAACCCTAACCCACCTCTTCAATCTATCACTAACAACCGGAGTCTTCCCCTCATGTTTCAAACATGCCGCAATCACACCCATCCTCAAAAAGCCCTCCCTTGACCCTTCCTCTCTGACCAGCTACCGCCCCATATCACTCCTCCCCTTTGCCTCAAAACTTCTAGAACAACATGTCCACCTTGAACTGTCCTCCCACCTCTCCTCCTGCTCCCTCTTCGACCGTCTACAATCTGGCTTCCGACCGCATCACTCGACTGAAACTGCCCTGACCAAAGTCACCAACGACCTACTAAATGCCAAATCCAAGCGACACTACTCCATCCTCCTCCTTCTGGACCTGTCATCTGCCTTTGACACAGTGGACCATTCCCTCTTACTCCAGATTCTCTCATCTCTTGGCATCACGGACTTGGCTCTATCTTGGATCTCCTCATACTTAACAGACAGGACATTCAGCGTCTCCCACTCACGCACCACCTCCTCATCTCGCCCCCTATCTGTCGGTGTCCCCCAAGGTTCAGTTCTAGGACCTCTGCTCTTCTCCATCTACACCTTCGGCCTGGGACAGCTCATAGAGTCTCATGGCTTTCAGTATCACCTCTATGCTGACGACACACAGATCTACCTCTCTGGACCCGATATCTCCTCCCTACTAACCAGAATCCCACAATGTCTGTCCGCCATCTCATCCTTCTTCTCCGACAGGTTTCTAAAACTCAACATGGATAAAACAGAGTTCATCATCTTTCCACCCTCTCATTCACATCCCCCATCCGACCTATCCATCAACGTCAATGGCTGTTCACTCTCCCCAGTCCCACAAACTCGCTGCCTTGGGGTAACCCTGGACTCTGATCTCTCCTTCAAGCCACATATTCAAGCCCTTTCCACCTCCTGCCGACTCCAACTCAAAAACATCTCCCGGATCCGTGCATTCCTCAGCAAAGACTCTGCAAAAACACTAGTGCATGCCCTCATCATATCCCGCCTCGACTACTGCAACCTCCTGCTCCGTGGCATCCCTTCCAACACTCTTGCACCTCTCCAATCTATCCTAAACTCTGCTGCTCGACTAATCCACCTGTCCCCCCGCTATTCCCCGGCCTCTCCTCTCTGTCAATCCCTTCACTGGCTCCCTATTGCCCAGAGAATTCAGTTCAAAACTCTAACCATGGCATACAAAGCCATCCACAACCTGTCTCCCCCATACATCTGTGACCTAGTCTCCCGGTACTTACCTGCACGCAACCTCCGATCCTCACAAGATCTCCTGCTCTACTCCCCTCTTATCTCCTCCTCCCACAATCGTATACAAGATTTCTCCCGTGCTTCCCCCCTACTCTGGAACTCTCTACCCCAACATATCAGACTCTCGCCGACCGTGGAAACCTTCAAAAGGAACCTGAAGACCCACCTCTTCCGACAAGCCTACAACCTGCAGTAAACACCACTGCACGACCAGCTCTACCCTCACCCACTGTATCCTCACCCATCCCTTATAGACTGTGAGCCCTCGCGGGCAGGGTCCTCGCTCCTCCTGTACCAGTCGCTGACTCGTTTTGTTAAGATTATGTAAATGCTTTTGTTATGTATATCCCTATCACATGTAAAGCGCCATGGAATAAATGGCGCTATAATAATAAATAATAATAATAATAATAGGTGACAAACCGCACAATGCTGAAGAGTTGTGGACAGCTCTGAAAGAACAGGCAGATCTGTGCCTGACACCGCTAAACCTACAGCCAGGCATGGTCGTGTGTAACAATGGCAGGAACCTGGTGGCGGCTCTGAGGCGAGCTTACACATGTACGATGCCTCGCCCATGTGCTTAACCTTGTGGTGCAGCGGTTTCTCAAAACCTACCCGGAGTTGCTGCATCTGCTTGTCAAAGTACCCCGCCTGTGTGCCTATTTTAGAAAGTGAGCTACAGCTTCCGCCGCCCTAGCCGTGCTTCAGCATCATTTGCTGGTGTGTGATGTCCCCACGCATTGGAATGTTACACTGCAGATGTTGGGAAGGATTTGTTAGCAGAAGGGGGCAGTTGTTGACTACTACCATCAACAAGGCCATCGGTATTCAGTTCAGACTCCACACATAAGAAATCAGGAGTGGACATGGATGTCAGACATATGTACCATCCTCCAAAACTTTGAGGACACCTCCAAGATAGTGAGTGGTGATGACGCCATAATAAGCGTCACCATCCCGCTTCTCTGTCTTCTGAAACTCTCTCTGCTAACAATCAAAGAGGATGCATTACAGGAGGAGCACGATGAGATGGAGCAAGGAACCATACAGAGTGATTCCTCACAGCCCAGCCTCATCTCATCCCAACGTGGATTGGGTGACAATGAGGAAGAGGAGGAGGAGGAGAAAGAACAGGAGCTAGTTTCATGCACTATAGACGGTACTACCTGCACAAATGTCATACCGTCTGTTCAGCATGGATGGCCTGAGGACAGGGAGGAGGAGGAGAGAATGGTCAGTTATCCTCCTGGTGAGGAGACGGAAGTCTTGCCTGTTAGCAGCCTGGCACGCATGGCTGAGTTTATGTTACGCTGCCTTTCCAGTGACCCTTGCGTTCTCAAAATTTTGGGAGACAGTCATTACTGGTTGATGACACTTCTAGACCCACGCTACAAGGAGAACTTTCTATCTCTTATTCCTGAGGCGGACAGGTCTACAAACATGGGGCAGTACCAAAAAGCCCTTGTTACGGAACTATTAAAAAAATTCCCATCTGAAAAAGCTGGTGGCAGAGGTCACAGTTCATTGGACAACCAAGGAGTACAGGCGAGAGGGACACAAATCCAATCCAGCAGAGGCAGGGGAACACTGTCAAAGTTCTGGGAGAGTTTTCTTAGCCCCTCCCATCGCACAGGCCCTGAGGCACGGGGTACTCTCACAAGGAGTGCAAAGTTTGGGAAGATACTGAGGGAGTACCTTGCCGACCATACCAACATCCTCTGTGATTCCTCTGTGCCTTATAATTATTGGGTATCCAAGCTGGAGACGTGGAATGAACTGGCTCTCTACACCTTGGAGGTCCTGGCCTGCCCTGCCGCTAGCGTTTTGTCAGGGCTGGATTGGGCCAGACTTCTCAACACCACTGAATGATAGCAGTGTAACATAAACTCAAATCCAGTTTCTTTTTTGTGAGGTGTATTCCCATGCACCTTTTCACACCCACACATGGGTATATGCTTCCTGATTTTGGCTATTTGCTCTTGTCCTCCTCCTTCTCTTCATCCTCATCCTCCACCACCATATCACCAGGGTGACGTGGTCTGTGATGCAACACCCACATATTTTTTTTAAAGGGTGTTTATGATACCCGTAAAAAAAATTTTTTATACAGTATGTTCATGTATACCCCCAGGGGTAAATGTTTGTCAGCCCATACACTTAGTGCATGGGCGTTGCAAGTATAGGAGACCCGCTTCTTTCTAATGGTAAACATTTTTTTATGAGGTCCTCCTCCACGTCTTTTCCAAGGTGCATTGGAATGCCTCCCAATTTTTGGCAGCCCTTGCATTTATTGCATAGGTCAACACTATGGGAGACCCACTTCCTAAAAATGGGAACATTTTTTCATGAGATCCTTTGTCTCTTCCAAGGGGCATTGGAGTGCCTCCCAAATTTTGGCAGGCCTTGCATTTACTGCATAAGCCAACTCTATGGGAGACCCACTTCCTAATAATGGGAACATTTTTTCATGAGGCCCTCTACGTCTTTTCCAAGGGGCATTGGAGTGCCTCCAAATTTTTGGCAGCCCTTGCATTCACTGCATAGGCCAACACTATGGGAGTCCCACTTACTAATAATGGGAACATTGTTTTCAGGAAGCCCTCTGACCTCCACGTCTCTTCCAAGGGGCATTGGAGTGCCTCCAAATTTTTGGCATCCCTTGCATTCATTTCATAGGCAAACACGATGGGAGACCCACTTCCTAATAATGGGAACATTTTTTTTCAGGAGGCTCTCCTCTACGTCTCTTCCAAGGGCAACAAAGCCCAATATAGTAGTAAATCCGACAAGAGGTCAATAAGTTAAAAACAAAGACCTTTATTACAAAAATTTGGGTACATAGTGGCAGAGAAAAGAGAGCGCACACACAGATATCTTAATTATATCAAGTAATAATGGGAGGGTATATAGATAATAACGATACCAGGGCTGGATTAGACTCCAAGTATACTCATGCATGCAAATGGTATCCTAGGTCATGTAATATAGGGATACAATCCTGTGAAAAAATTTAGCCAATATAGGCATCCCCAGGTAATACCTTTAAGTATGCATGTGTGTATCAAAAGATATGTTATACCCAAATGGGTTAGTTGACAAATAACAGTAGTGTTATATTAGATACATTCATACCTGGTATGTATAGAGACCTGCTCCTCAGCGTGGCGCCCACCCCGACGCGCGTTTTGGTGCGTCCTTCATCAGGGTGTTAGGCGGTAAACGCCGCCTGATGGCCCAATAAAAATAGGCTTTGTGACTTTCAGAGTCCCTCCTTCATAAATGAAACAGGATGTGTCTGATCATGTCTCACACACCACATGGCCGGATAAGGTTGTAAAATGTTAAAATGACATTTCCTGGTGAATGCATTTGTCATGGTTGAAAGCAATGCAAAAGTGCAAAAATGCATCAAAAACGCTAAGTGTGAACATAGCCCAAGGTGTGGAGGAGTATTTTTGTTTTTGGTTATGTATTTTGCCTTATATAAAAGTCATTACCCTGGAAAGGATGTTCCTTTACATATTTCCCAGGAAAATCCATTTTGGTTTCATTTTTGTATGTTTTATTGTGAGTCCGTAAAAGTGGCGTAATACCTCTGACAACAATGTTCACAGCAGTGACCTGGGAGTCAGAAATGTTTCCAGGGGTCTTCCCCATGCTGTTCCCATGTCATTTGAGCACTGTTCCCATCGATTTGGGCAATTTTTAAGCCCTCTGCAGACCGCCGGGGGGAGCCACCTGAATAATGATCGAGTTTCCCATAGACTTACATTGGGCTCGTTGCTTGGGTCGAGCACCCGAGTATTCCAATATGCTCGACCCGAGCAACGAGCACCCGAGCATTTTAGTGCTCGCCCATCCCTAGTGTTGATGTGTTGATGGGCATGGGGGACATGGGAGACATAACTGGACAGCTATCTAAGGTGTATAGGCACAAGACAGTTTAGGAGTTAAGGATAAAGATGTTACAAGATATTACATGAAATGTTACAATTTTTGCTGATCACTAATGGTTCACATAAACCTAAAATCTTCAGTCTTAACTTTTTCTTAAGGCATTATTGTAAAGTCTATGAGAAGATATGATGGGTTCAAAGAACTTCTGGAATTTTAACAAACGCAGAAGACAATTTTTGAGATGGGGATGGATAAATAAATAACATATCACCAATTATAAGAAGAGATCCTACTTTTTGGGGGTCGTGTTTTACTGTAATCAATTGTCTATTGCATCTGGAATGGAAGTTGTGCCATGATTTTGTCAGAGATAATCTGGGGAGGCAAAACCATTGGGGGTCACACAAATCTCCACTTTTGGTACCCTGACTGCTGTTAGGTGCTGTGATGAAATCCTTGGAGCCATTGTCAGACAATACACTGGTGCAGTGGTCCTGGGTTTCTCCTGGTACAGGACAATATCTATCCTCATGTGATCAGACTGTGGAGACAGTTCCTGAATGAGGAAGACATTTATGCCTTTGACTGGCCCTCATGTTTCCCAGACCTGAATCCTTTTGAGAACCGGTGGTTTGTTCTGTATCAGGCATCCAACAAAGTCAAGTAACATTATAAACTATGCAGGAGCTCACCGATGCCCTGATAACCCAGAATACCGCCCGTTGTCTCATCAGGAGCATGCCCAGACATTGTCAGGAGTGCTACAGACACGTGGGGTCATACTTTTATTTTTCACGTCACTGTAAATACTTCTATACCATCCTTTGTTATTATTCTCTACATCAAACAATATGATAAGCAGAGAATGGGAAGATAAACAGCAAAACAAATAATTATTAAAACAAATCCAATGGAAATATTTATTTTTTATTTATTTACTTTTTAGTTCTTCAAACTCGAATTGTCTTCTTTCTTTTCTCACTTTATACAGAGAAGTTTTGCTACAAGAAGCAGACGTTCCACGGGTAAGTCCTTACTGATACAACGCTGTTACAATGCCTTATACCAATGTTCCCAGCCGGCAGCTCTCTGCTGGCGTCAGAACTGCAACTCCTAGAATGGCATAAATAGCCATAGATTGGGCAAAACTGGCCGACACATCCACTGGTAAAACTCCAGAATAGTAATTTACAGGACTGACCGGAATGAAACAAGGATACAGATAGATGATGATGAATGGGTGAAGCTGCAGAAGAGATGATGTAGGACGGGACGTTGCTTTGCCCGCTGTCAAGTTCTTCAAAAGTTGAACCATTTCGTCTCCAGATATGTTACTCCAGTTCCTGTAGTCCTTGACTGGAGTAACACTTCTGAAGGGGCACACGTAGACGCACACCACTCATCAGATATGCCAAGTTCATTAAGTGTTGTGCGCCTCTTAATGAAAAGCATTCATGAATAAGATTTGACGATTTCTTTAAGACTGGGGCCTGAAAAAGCACTCACAAAATGATTAAAATCATTTTCCTAGTCATTTCTATGGATAGAATATTTATGTGCCTAAAGAGGCATAAGTCTTGATGAATTTGCCCGTCAGGCTTCCACAAGCACAGTAGTGCCTTAGTTTTGCAACTTTTGGTGGATCCAGCCAGGAGTGGAGTAAAAATGCTAAAATTCGCAACATTTTTGTGCTACTTTGAATTGCGACCAAAGTTTTGCAACGTTTCAAAGTGTTGAACACTAGAAAACTGTTGAAAACAACTTGATGAGTCGGGCCCTATATCTCCAACAGTGGCAGTAAATAAATGGAGCAATGAATGGAGTAATGAAGCTTGTGCAAGACTATCCCTCCATTCAAATGGAACAGAAAGAAACACAGAGGCGCTCTATGTGTGAATCAGCTTGGAGGTACAGAAATCCAGCGTTCTGGAATTGCTCACCTGGGATACTTGTGCTAACCATGCACAACACTGCATGAAATTTGAACTGAAAACACTCAAAGCTGCAGCACCGACCTCCTGTCCCAATTGCAAGAGAAGGAAGCAAAGGATAATCCAGGAAGGAGGAAAAAGTGCAGTTTCTCCAGGCGCTGCCACAAAGGATGACGAGCCAGATGGTAAGTAAGATTTTTCTATTATTTTGTAATGGTAACAAGACTACACATTTCTGGGATGATTCAATTCAAATGGGACACTATAGAGCCCCATGTTTTAAACTGTGGAGGTCCCAGTGTGGGATACCCAGTGGTCAGCAAGTATTTACTTTTTCGGTGAAAGGTGATAACTTGCAACCTTTGTAGCATATCTTTAAATGATTATTCTCATTTCTTCTTCAGAAGCGCACTGCTCCCCTGTCTTCCTACGTCCTGCTCGGCAGGGCAAAGTGCGCTCCGGACTGACTGACATTTTGGAGAAGCATCATAGATGCGCAGTTGGCCCAAACTTAGTTCCCTTGCCGCTATATGAAGCATCGGAGGATCACAGAAGTACTCAAGCTGGTTGGATTCACTCATCTGGCCAACTTCAGAGCAGCACTTGTAAGCTCTACAGCAAAGAGCTTGTAACTGTTGCGCTTCTCGCCTTGGAGAATGACCACCGAAATGAAATGGAAAAGACAGAAAATCATCTTTCCAGGTAAAGAAGGGGGCTGGAAGCAAGTGTAACTAGAAGGAAGCCCCACATGACCGGGATGGGCCACGAGGGTGTAATTTTAATCCCAATATCGGGATTGGTTATAAGCCTGGAGGGGCGGGCATTGGGAAAGGGGGGGGGGGAGATATAATAAGGAAAAATGTGGGAAAACGGTCAGTCCAGGAAGGAAGTCAGCGGGGAAAGTTGCTGAACTTAAAAAAAAAAAAAAAAAAATGCCACTTTCCCATTGTTTGGTACACTTACCAGGACTATGGAGACCGTTGATTCCCTGATCACCAAGCTGAGGGAGGCTGCTAGATCCAGGCGTGGAGGGTGGCTCGAGTCCCAGCTGTCGGGATTGCTGGGGAACGCCGGGGCAGAAGAACCCCCGTCAGGATCTGGAAGAAGTGGCAGGGGGACGCGGCCCCCCGAGAGGCTCTCCCCGGAGATGGTTAGCACGGGCAGCAGGCGCAGGCTGCGGAGCCCCTCAGGGGACCCTGCGTCCGGTGAGCGGGCCGGCGGAAACCCCCGCCGGCGCGCCCGCCACGGCAGGAATCCGCCCAGCCGGCCTGCGGGCTCCTCCAGCATCGGGTCGTGGTCCGCGACCATGGCGCCCCGCTCGGCTGTAGTGCGGCCTGCTACGGCGGCGCGCCGCAATACTAGAGCCCGGGCTGCGCCGGAAGCAAGGCCCGCGCTGCAGCCGCGTCACCTTCCGGTGGGCGGGGCTTTACCGGAAGTGCGTCAAACGTCACTTCCGGAACCGGAGTCATGTGACAGGGGTGCTCAGGAAGCGAGCGGAGGGCGCCTGGACACGCCCCCGCTGCAGGAGCCGGCGTTGATGCACGGCACCGCTTGCCCACCAGGAATCGGAGCCCTAGAGCAGATGAGCGGACCAGAGGGACCACCAGCACGTCAGGCACACCAGGCGATGTACCAGTCGGGGTGCCTGCCAGGGACATCAGCAGAAGGAGACAGCAGCCCAGGTGCACGGGCAGGCAGCAGCAATTCGGGGACCTGCTGCCTGGCTTGAGTCAGCAAATTCATGCCAGTGGAGTGGCGGGCAGCAGCACAGGGCTACCTGGCAGTCACCCATGGACCACCACGGATCGGGCTAGGGAGTCCGGGTCTGGAATTCGAGGAGTGCCGCGGATGGCGGGGAGGACCGGAGCCGGGACCGGCGGGAGACGATTGATGGGGACATCGGCACGTGCTCAGGTCCCCCCTGGTGACGAGGAGGCCAGGGGCGCGGGCCTTGAGCAGCAGCAGGAGTCTGGCGAATCGAAGTGTGGCAAGGATCAAAGCGAATCCAGGATTCATCAGGACTCGGGACGTTCGGCTGGCAGGGACACAGCACCTGCGCAGCTTGGTGAGTATGCGTCCATGTATTGTTTGTCGCCCGCTGGGTCATTAGTGGATGGGGGAGGTGATAGGCCCAGCGGGGAAAATACTAGGGGAGGTCGTGGGTCAGATGTAGTGGGTCTTAGGGACATTTTGTTTAGCATGTCGCAAATTTTGGCTAGAATAGACGGTGGTGGAGTTAATCAAGGAGGTTTGTTACCTGCGGCGGCGTGGGTACCTAGTCAACCGGTGTTGTCGCAGGTGGGGAGCGAGTCGGCCAGGTCGGCGGTGAATGCAGCCGGGACACCTTCTGGGGCATCGGTTTGCGTACAGGCAGAGAAGGACAAAGCGGATACCGTAAAGCTGGATGATAGGGCAAAACGGGAGGTATATGTGTGCTTTGAGGGGCCATTGGGGGCACACTTAAAAAAAAAAAAAAATAATAATAAAAAAAAAAAAAAAGAAGAAAGGAAAAAGTTTGGCGGGATGACTATGTTGAAATTTTTTCCCTTCTTCTGCTGGAAAAGTTTAATCTGGATAAGGGTAAAAAGGACGATAGTAAAAAAGAGGAAGAAGAGAAGCGTAGGTGGAGGTTGATTCCTCAGACGTTTGTTAATTGGTTACAGGCTTTTGCAATATTGGCTAGCGTTATTGAGGAAAAAGCTCCGGATAATTGCTCAGGTTTATTTTGCTACCTTGATTCTATTGGGGAGGCTCATCGTACTTATGGGGGTCAGGCGTGGTTACGATATGATGAGCAATTTAGGCAGAGAAAAGCTGTCCGCCCGGAGATCAGATGGGATCAAAAGGACATTGGGTTGTGGTTGAAGGTTATGGCCCCACTGAGGTATGGGCAGTCCTTTCACGGGAGCAACAGTAGCGGGAATCAGTCAGCAGGACACGGGGGAAGTAGTCAAGGGGCACACAGCACAAAAAAAGGAAGCGGGAACTTGCTGGCAATTTAATGACGGCCAATGCAAGTTCGGGACCTCCTGTAAATTTAAACATGTGTGCTCCCATTGTAACGGAAGTTCGCACTTAGCATCAAAATGCTTTAAGAAGGGTAAGGGAAAGCCGACAGTGGGTACCGGTCAAAGGGGTGACTCCGGTGAGGGTTCACGCAATGGCCTCCCTTTCTAAGTAGGTATCCGGATCAGTTGAAGGCTAAGGTCATTGCGGATGGTTTTTTGGAAGGGTTTAGAATCCCTCCTCCTGATCATGAGGCCCCCTTTTTAGTTAAAAATTTGACGTCGGCTTCCCTTCATCCGGAAGTGGTTAGTGTGAAGTTGGCTAAGGAGGTGGAATTGGACAGGATGGCTGGACTGTTTCAGGAATTGCCTAGTAGCAAGGTGATTATCTCACCTTTGGGGGTTGTGCCCAAGAAAGAGCTGAATAAGTTTTGTTTAATTCAGCATTTGTCGTACCCGAAGGGGCTTTCGGTTGATGATGGTATTGCGCAGGAGTTGTGTTCGGTTGAATATACATCATTCGATGAGGCAGTGCATTGGGTATGGAGATACGGGCCAGGCTCGTTGCTAGCTAAGACTGATATCGAGTCAGCCTTTAGGTTGTTGCCAGTTCACCCGGATAGCATCCCGTTGTTAGGTTGTTTTTGGGAAGGGGAGTACTATGTGGATAGGTGTTTGCCAATGGGTTGTGCGATTTCGTGTTCTTTGTTTGAAACGTTTAGCTCCTTTTTGGAATGGGTAGTGAAGGACCTGGCTTCTGTTAAGTCGGTCATTCATTATTTGGATGACTTCTTGTTTATAGGCCCCCCGCAATAGTTGTTGTGTAGGAATTTGTTAGGTACTATGGTGTGGGTAGCGGAGCATTTTGGCGTGCCGTTAGCAGAAGAAAAAACGGAAGGACCTGGCACCATTTTAAGTTTTTTGGGCATTGTGATTGATACCGAAAGAATGGAGTGTCGGTTACCGGATGATAAATTGAGTTTGCTTAAGCAGGAGGTCGATAGGATCAGGAAGTTGCGCAAGGTGACCCTGAGGGAGCTACTGTCGATGTTAGGGCATTTGAATTTTTGCCTGCTGGATTATGCCAATGGGCAGAATATTTTGTCGCAGGTTGTCAGGAGCGACAGCAGGAGTGTGCGCACCGCATCATTTCATTCGCCTTAATAAGGACCACAAGGAGGATCTAAAAGTTTGGAAATTGTTTTTAGAAAGTTATAACTGCAGGTCAGTAATCCAGCAGGAGTTCTTGAGCAGTTTTGATTGTGAGATATTTACGGATGCGGCAGGAGGTGTCGGTTACGGGGCCTACTGGAAAGGGCGGTGGAGCGTTGGCGAGTGGCCGAAGGTGTGGAAAGAGAGGGGTCTTACGAGGAACTTGGCATTTTTTAAATTGTTTCCTATTGTTGTTGCGGTTACTATTTGGGAGAATGTTTCGCCAACAGGAGAATTCGGTTTCACTGCGATAACATGGGAGTGGTGTCTGTCATCAACAGTTTGTCGGCCTCATCTCCGCCTGTGATTAGGCTGCTGAGGGCACTAGTACTTTGTTGTCTTAAGCTGAACGCTTGGATTACAGTGGTACATGTTCCAGGTGTACAAAATTCCATAGCAGATGCCTTGTCTCGTTTTCAGTGGGATCGTTTTTCGGACGCTAGCTCCAGAGGCAGAGGATGTGGGACAGGAATGCCCTTCGCGCTTGTGGCAGCTGGTTATGGAAGAGCGGGACGGTTAATACGGGAGTCCATCACGAGGCAGACCTGGGCATTATACGAGGCATCGTGGCGAGTATGGCAAAGTTGGATTATGCAGTGGGGTGTGATGGAGAGTGATGGAGATAGAGAGATGGCGGTGTTGTTTCTCGTGGGAAGGGCAGCGGAGAGCGGATGGTCGGTTTCAAAAGTTGGCAAGTTTGTTGCAGGTTTAGCGTTTGGTTTTAAATTCAGGGGATAAAGGATGTTACGAAGTCCTTTTTAGTGAAGCAAGCTCTCAAGGGCTTTAGGAGAAGAGGTAAAGAGTTGGATAAATGGAGGCCGGTAACCTTTAGTATTTTGGAACGTTTGGGTTTTGTATTGGATAAGATTTGTTGTTCAGTTATTGAAGCCACACTGTTTAGGTTGGCTTTTTCACTGGCGTTTTTTGGCGCGCTAAGAGTAGGTGAATTGGTGGCACCAAGCAGGAATAAGGTTGGGGGTTTGTTTGCTGAGGATATGAGTGGTCGAGATGGGGGTATTGAATTTTGGATTAGGTGGGGGAAGACGGATCAATTGGGCAAAGGTAAACGAGTAATATTGGGTGAGGTTATGGGATCTTTTCTTTGTCCTAAGAGATGTTTATTGGCTTATTGGCAGGTTTGGCCAGGGCGGAAGGGCCCATTATTGTGTCATGAAAATGGAGACTTTTTGTCACGTTTTCAATTCATAGCAGTGTTTAAAAAGGGGATTGCTGAGGTGGGCCTTAGCCCTGAGGTATACGGGTCACATTCATTCAGAATTGGTGCGGCATCAGAAGCGGATGGCTTGGGGTTAGGCAAGGATGTGATAAAACGTATTGGGAGGTGGAGTTCTGATCGTTACCTGTCTTGTGTAAGGCATTAGGTATGCTGTCTTAGGTAATTTGCCTTTTGAGATTCGAATACCTTTTGGTTGTCTTGTTGCTGGTGGCGTCCCGTTGTTAGTTTGGATGCTAAGACACTCTTTCGTCCATTGGGTGGCGCTGAGGGCGGATGTGAGGCCGGACGGTAGGCAAATGGGTTTTAGCAGGGAGCAAGCGGTGGTTCGGTTGTTGGGTTTTCGAGGGATGGTTTGGAGAAGGGTGCTGCCAGAATTCCATAAAGCAGCTCGTTTGGATCGGGCGCCGGATATTTTGGTGGTGCATATGGGGGGAAATGATTTGGACGGCTCGGCCGGTTAGGGAATTGATGAGGGACATTCGAATCGGTCTGTTAAGGTTATGGACATCTTTTCCTGAGGTGTTGACAGTGTGGTCTGACATTGTGCCCAGAGGAAAATGGAGGGAGGCCAGATCATTGAAGGGAATTAATAGGGCACGTATAAAGTTGAACAGAGCTATATCAGCTTTTGTTACCAGGAACCATCCTGATCTGGAAGCGGGAGTTGGAGATTTTTGGAAAAAGGACGGCGTACATTTGAATGATATTGGCATTGATTTATGGGCATTGGCCATACAGGAGGGGATCGAAAGGGCTTTTGCGGTGTTAGGGCGCTCACGAGCCTGAGGTGGTCAGGGCTGTTCGTTGGTGGCGGTGGGTGGGGTTCTTGGAGTTGGCACAGAAGTGTTGGTGGAAAGAGTATTGGATAATCACAGGCAGTGCCTTGATTAACCGGGGTGATCTGGCATTTGGTTTTGGGCTCTGGACGGGGTTTTACCCTGGGAGCTTTTGGTGCCCTTGAGCTGGTGATGGACGGCTTAGGGTAATATGGTGGTTCGAGTTCGGTTTAATTTATGCCAGATCTAATTTTAACTCCAAGAACCCTCCCTTCTTATTTATTTTAGAACACTGTTAATATGTTAATGTTGTTTGTTAATAAAATGGCCGCTGTGGCCAAATTTATCCAAAGAAATACAGGTGCAGTGTTTTTATTTGGTGGGGGAAAGGTGAGTGCTGGAAGATGGGGGCATGTTGAACCATGGAACCCGTGTTGGCAGTACACGGTCAAGAAGGGGGCTGGAAGCAAGTGTAACTAGAAGGAAGTCCCACATGACCGGGATGGGCCACGAGGGTGTAATTTTAATCCCAATATCGGGATTGGTTATAAGCCTGGAGGGGCGGGCATTGGGAAAGGGGGGGGGGATATAATAAGGAAAAGTGCGGGAAAATGGTCAGTCCAGGAAGGAAGTCAGCGGGGAAAGTTCCCACCTACCCACCCCTTCTTTCTGTTGGTATTCTGTGAAGGTAATGGTGAAAGGGTGGTTTTACAGAGGAGGAGATAAAGGAGTTATTGATATTGTGTATTATCGATGGGTTATATTAAAAAAGGACATGTAAAGTTTTATGAGGGTTTGTCGCAGTGGCTTGGCGGGGGGTGGGGTCCTTGGAGTTGGCACAGAAGTGTCGGTGGAAAGAATATTGGATAATCACAGGCAGTGCCTTGATTAACCGGTTTGATCTGGCATTTGGTTTTGGGCTCTGGACGGGATTTTACCCTGGGAGCTTTTGGTGCCCTTGAGCTGGTGATGGACGGCTGAGGGTAATATGGTGGTTCGAGTTCGGTTTAATTTATGCCAGATCTAATTTTAACTCCAAGAACCCTCCCTTCTTATTTATTTTATAACACTGTTAATATGTTAATGTTGTTTGTTAATAAAATGGCCGCTGTGGCCAAATTTATCCAAAGAAATACAGGTGCAGTGTTTTTATTTGGTGGGGGAAAGGTGAGTGCTGGAAGATGGGGGCATGTTGAACCATGGAACCCGTGTTGGCAGTACACGATCATGCACTAATGTATGTTTTTCTTTATATTGATCCATGTTTCCATATATTCAATATAATAAAATCTCATTCTCCCTCTATGAATGTTCATGTGCAGGAAAAAAACAGAGTAAACTCTCTTCTTTATTAATTCCGGCATCTTTTTGACTTGCTACATATGAAAATAGTAGAAGATAAATATAAAAGACTAATGCAGAAGACGACAGTCCAATGGGAACAGATATTGTGCCTTTATAGAAACAAATGTGGGGCCTTTGCAGTTGCCACCAAATTGATGCAATGTATCCTTATTCATAAAACAAAGATGTCTCTACCGGGTTCTCAAAATACTATTTATTGATTTATATAGCTCTGTTTCTAACAATCCAAACAATACAATAACTGCAAATATACAGCGAGTGAAATAAGTATAGAACGTTTCACCAATGTTCTACATAAATATGTTTTGAATGGTGCTATTGACATGAAATTCTCACCAGATTGCAGTAAAAACCTCATCCAATCTACACAGGCAAAGAAATGAAACCATAAATGTCCATAAATGAAATCATGTGTAATAATGAAGATGACACAGGGAAAAAGTATTGAACAAGCTTCCTGAAAATTATTTAATACTTCATACAAAAGCCTTTGGTGGTGATGATAGCTAGCTTTAAGACGCCTCCCGTATGGAGAAACTAGTCGCATGCATTGCTCAGGAGTGATTTTGGCCAATTCTTCTACACAAACACTCTTCAAATCCTGAAGGTTCGGTGGGCTCCTTCTATGAATTTTTAACTTTAGTTCCTTCTATAAATTATGCAATTTTTACCAAATGTGGAAATACACCATATGTGGTTGTACACTACAGTTTGAGCACACGGCAGGGATCGGATGAGTAGAAGCGCAACTTGGGTTTTAGAATGCAGATTCTGTTTGAATAGATTGAGTGTGCCATTAGCCGAGCCCCTGAGGTGTCAGATCAGCAGAAACCCCCACAAGTGACCCCATATTGGAAACTTTACTGCTTAAGGAATTCATCAAGGGGTGTAGTGAGTATTTTGAACCCACAGGTGCCTCACAGAATCTTATAACATTGAAATGTGGAAATTTCACATTTTAGTTGTTAACCCCTTTCCGACCCAAGGCGTACTAATACGTATCTGTGCCCTGGGACTTATGGACCTGATACGTATTAGTACGCCCTGGCGATTTCGCCCGCACACAGGCTGTGCGGGCGCGATCGCCGCCGGGTGGCAGCTGATTGTCACAGCTGACACCCGGTACTATGTGCAGGGAGCGGTCACGCACCGCTCCCAGCACATTAACCTCCACGATGCTGTGATCGAAGTCGATCGCAGCATTGCGGTGGCAAGGGGAGGTGATCGCCAATACTCACCTCCTCTTCCGGCCTCCAGCGATGTCTGCCGGGGCTTCCAGGATGTTGCCATGACGACCCGATGTCGTCATGACAACATCCGGGTCACCAGACAGCAGGAAGATTTTTTGGACATGCGCAGTGCATCTCCAAACAATCTTCTCCCTGTCCAGCGCTGACAGCCTGCATGGCACAGGGATGGTGCTGCATTCCTGTGCCATGCAGGCGATCAGAGAAAAAAAAGTGAAAGTCCCAGAGTGGGACAAAGTAAAAAAAAGTATAAAAACTATCAGAAAGTGAAAAAAAAAAAAATATATTGTAAAAATATAAAAAAAAAAAATAAAAAAAATAATCCACCAAAAATAAAAATATAATGTACCCATCAATAAATATTATTATAAAAAAAACAATAAAAGTACACATATTTGGTATCGCCGCGTCCGGAACAACCTGACCTATAAAACTGTCCCAGTAGTTAACCCCTTCAGTGAACACGGTAAAAAAAAAAAAAAAAAAAAGCAAAAAACAATGCTTTATCATCATAATGCCAAACAAAAAATGGAATAACACACAATCAAAAAGACAAATATAAATGAAAATGATACCGCTGAAAACGTCATCTCGTCTCGCAAAAAACAAGCTGCCATACAGCTCCATCAGCCGAAAAATAAAAAAGTTATAGCTCTCAGATTAAAGCTATGCTAAAAAATAATTTTTTCTCTAAAATTGCTTTTATTATGTAAAAGTGCAAAACATAGAAATACGATATAAATGTGGTAAACGTACTGACCCGAAGAATAAAGCTGCCTTATCAATTTTACCACACGCGGAACAGAATAAAAAAAAAACAAAAAAAACAATTCCTGAATTGTTGGTTTTTGTTTATTCTGCCTCCCAAAAATCGGAATAGAAAGCGATCAAAAAATGTCACGTGCCTGAAAATGGCACCAATAACAACGTCAACTCATCCCGCAAAAAACAAGCCATCACATGACTGTCTGCCAAAATCTGGAAAAATTATAGCTCTCAAAATATGGCGATGCAAAAACTAGATTTTACAAAAAATGCGTCTTTTAGTGTGTGACAGCTGTCAGTCATAAAAACCCCATATGATTCTGGTATCGCTGTAATCGCACCGACCCGAAGAATAAAGTAATCTCATCACTTATACCGCATGAGGAACGGCGTATAAAATAAACTCTCAGGTTAGGGTTGTGCTAGGGTTAGGCCTGGGGTTGGGGTTAGGGTTGGGGTTAGGGTTGCGATGGGGTTGGGATTTTTTTCAAAAGTAAGAAAAAAAGATGACGATATGGCGACTAGTGTTGAGCGCAAGTGCTCACTACTTGAGTTTGCATCGGGTGTTCTGGTATGCATTGAGTATCGTGGGTATTTGAGTGACATGCTCGAGTCTCCGCCCCATATGCTTCACGGCCCAAAAAACTTTGCGGGGATTGCCTGCCATGCATGAGCGATCCCCGCATGGTTTTTTTTGGGTGTCTAATAACCGTGAAACATCCGGGCGGGGACTCGAGCTTGTCACTCGAGCACACGCAGTACATGGTGCATACCTGAGTACCCGATGCAAACTCAAGTAGCGAGCACTTGCGCTCAAGACTAATGACAACTTATTCAATATGATGACCTAATGTTATCAAATTCTGTGTCGTACCTCTGGATTCAAAATGTTCACTATACACCTTAATAAAATCCTTGAGGGGTATAGTTTCCAAAATGGGGTCACTTGTAGGGGAGCTCCACTGTTTAGGCACATCAGGGGCTCTCCAAACGCGACATGGTGTCCGCTAACAAATTGAATGGAATATCGGCTCAATTTGTTAGCGGACACCATGTTGCGTTTGGAGAGCCCCTGCGTGCCTAAACTTTGGAGCTCCCCCACAAGTGACCCCATTTTGGAAACTAGACCACCCAAGGCACCTATCTAGATGCATAATGAGCACTTGGAACCCCCAGGTGCTTCACAAATTGATTCGTAAAAATGAAAAAATGGAAAAAAAAAAAACTTTTTCATTTTTACGAATCAATTTGTGAAGCACCTGGGGGTTTCAAGTGCTCATTATGCATCTAGATAGGTGCCTTGGGGGGTCTAGTTTCCAAAATGGGGTCACTTGTGGGGGAGCTCCAATGTTTGGGCACACAGTGACTCGCCAAACGCAACATGGTGTCCGCTAACAATTTGAGCCGACAATTTGTTAGCAGATACCATGTTGCATTTGGAGAGTCCCTGTGTGCCCAAACATTGGAGCTCCCCCACAAGTGAACCCATTTTGGAAACTAGACCCCCCAATGCACCTATCTAGATGCATAGTGAGCACTTGGAACCCCCAGGTGCTTCACAAATTGATTCATAAAAATGAAAAAGTGTTTGTTTTTTTCACTTTTTCATTTTTACGAATCAATTTGTGAAGCACCTAAAGGTTCCAAGTGCTCACTATGCATCTAGATAGGTGCCTTGGGGGGACTAGTTTCCAAAATGGGGTCACTTGTGGAGGAGCTCCAATGTTTGGGCACACAGGGGCTCTCCAAACGCAACATGGTGTCCGCTAACAATTTGAGCCGACAATTTGTTAGCGGATACCATGTTGCATTTGGAGAGTCCCTGTGTGCCCAAACATTGGAGCTCCCCCACAAGTGACCCCATTTTGGAAACTAGACCCCCCAAGTCACCTATCTAGATGCATAGTGAGCACTTGGAACCCCCAGGTGCTTCACAAATTGATTCATAAAAATTAAAAAGTGTTTTTTTTTTCACTTTTTCATTTTTACGAATCAATTTGTGAAGCACCTGGGGGTTCCAAGTGCTCACTATGCACCTAGATAGGTGCCTTGGGGGGTCTAGTTTCCAAAATGGGGTCACTTTTGGGGGAGCTCCAATGTTTGGGCACGCAGGGGCTCTCCAAACGCAACATGGTGTCCGCTAACAATTTGAGCCGACAATTTGTTAGCGAATACCATGTTGCATTTGGAGAGTCCCTGTGTGCCCAAACATTGGAGCTCCCCCACAAGTGAACCCATTTTGGAAACTAGACCCCCCAAGGCACCTATCTAGATGCATAGTGAGCACTTGGAACCCCCAGGTGCTTCACAAATTGATTCGTAAAAATGAAAAAGTGTTTTTTTTTTCACTTTTTCATTTTTTCAAATCAATTTGTGAAGCACCTGGGAGTTCCAAATGCTCTCTATGCATCTAGATAAGTGCCTTGGGGGGTCTAGTTTCCAAAATGGGGTCACTTGTGGGGGAGCTCCAATGTTTGGGCACACAGGGTCTCTCCAAACACAACATGGTGTCCGCTAACAATTTGAGCCGATTTTCCATTCAATTTGTTAGCGGACACCATGTTGCATTTGGAGAGTCCCTGTGTGCCCAAACATTGGAGCTCCCCCACAAGTGACCCCATTTTGGAAACTAGACCCCCCAAGGCACCTATCTAGATGCATAGTGAGCACTTGGAACCCCTAGGTGCTTCACAAATTGATTCGTAAAAATGAAAAAGTGTTTTTTTTTTCACTTTTTCATTTTTTCAAATCAATTTGTGAAGCACCTGGGGGTTCCAAGTGCTCACTATGCATCAAGATAGGTGCCTTGGGTGGTCTAGTTTCCAAAATGGGGTCACTTGTGGGGGAGCTCCAATGTTTGGGCACACAGGGGCTCTCCAAACGCAACATGGCGTCCGTTAATTATTCAAGCAAATTTTACAATCAAAAAGTCAAATGGAGCTCCTTCCCTTCCGAGCCCTGCCGTGCGCCCAAACAGTGTTTTTTCCCCACATATGGGGTATCTGCGTGCCCAGGGGAAATTGTACAACAAATTTTGGGGTCCACTTTTTCCTGTTACCCCTGCGAAAATAAAAAAAATTGGGTCTAAAGTAACATTTTTGTGAAAAAAGTTAAATGTTCATTTTTTTCTTACACATTCCAAAAATTCCCGTGAAGCACCTGAAGGGTTAATAAAGTACTTGAATGTGGTTTTGAGCACCTTGAGGGGTGCAGTTTTTAGAATGGTGTCAATTTGGGGTATTTTCTGTCATAAAGACCTCTCAAAGTGACTTCAAATGTGATGTGGTCCCTAAAAAAATGGTTTTGTAAATTTTGTTGGAAAAATGAGAAATCGCTGGTCAACTTTTAACCCTTATAGCTCCCTAACAAAAAAACATTTTGGCTCCAAAATTGTGCTGATGTAAAGTAGACATGTAGGAAATGTTATTTGTTAACTCTTTTGTGTGACATATCTCTCTGATTTAAGGGCATAAACATTCAAATTTAGAAAATTGCAAAATTTTCAAAATTTTCGTCAAATTTCCGTTTTTTTCACAAATAAACACAAGTGATATCGAAGAAATTTTACCATAATCATGAAGTACAATATGTCACAAAAAACAATCTCAGGATCAGGGGGATCCGTTGAAGCGTTCCAGAGTAATTACCTCATAAAGTGACAGTGGTCAGAATTGTAAAAATTGGCCTGGTCATTAACGTGCAAACCACCCTCAGGGGTAAAGGGGTTAAAATGTAATTTTTTTTTATTAGCTACAAATGTGTCAGTTACATGAGGGTTAGTAGGTGAAACTGGACCCCAAAATTTAGTCTGCAATTTCTCCCGAATATGGTGATGCTCTCAATATGTTGTCAGAAACTACTGTTTAGCATCACGTCATGGCTGAGAAGGAAGGAGCGCTATTTGGATTTGAACCACAGATTTTGCTAGAATAATTTTCGGGCAACATTTGCAGAGCCGTTAAGGTGCCAGAACAGCAGAAAACCTCCAAAAATGACCCCATTGCAGAATTTGGACCTCTCAATGAATTCATCTACGGCTCAAGTGACTATTTTGTAACATCCACGCCATAGTTTTTTGGGGGAAGAATTGCAAATATGCCAGCTCAGTGCCCACACAATGTGCCCAGTTTGTGTTTCTGGGGAAAACCCGTAAAATGTTAAGTGCGCTCTTCCCGCTACAATAATGCCAAAAATGTAGCCTCTTACTGTAATTTAGGCACAGTGGGGCTCAGAAGGAGGGGGTATTTGGGAGCGTATATTTCACTCTATTTTATTTGAGGGGTGGGAGCCATGTTGCTTTTCCAGAGTCTTTGTTCTACCAGTAACATGGGAACCCTTTACCTTTCCAGTGACAGATGGCAGATCTGAGTGGGGGCTGGTTTTGTGCGGGAAAAGTTAGGGTTTTTTTGGTAACATTTTGGAGTACAAAATATTTTTTGATCACTTTCAGTATGGTGGGATCACATTCTTGTGTTCTACGCTGAGCATTTATAACAGGGTTTCTGAGTAAATCTCACAAAAATGCGATCCAAACGAAATCCCCAGAGGAACCATCCATCATAATGAGGCAGATGGAGACACTTTGGACTCTGTTTGCCGTATATTCCGTTGGTATCCATCTTTTTTGGCGTGCACAAAACTGTGGTCGCCCACACTTGTGCGCTAAAAAGATGCATAAAATAATGTGACACCACTGTAACAGACACCAGACAGAGTCCAAAGTGCCTCCATCTGCCTCTTAATAGTGAGTGGTTCCATTGGGAGTTTTGTCTGAATTGTGTTTTGTCTGAATCGCGTTTTCTCTGATTTACTGTAACATACTTGGCGGCGTCCTTGCATAGTGGTCCATCTCCCACTGTGCAAGAGTGCGCACTTGATTTCCAGTCCAGACTATCACTCTGGCTTTCCTCCATGCTGTCTGCTTGCCTCTGTTTCTTCTGCTTAAGGGCGGCGCCCGATCACTTCCTGCTTCTTGTAGCTGCTGTGGGCACACCCCTTGTGCGTCCTCAGCCTATTGCTGTCTGTCACCTGGTATTTAACCCAGCTCTTTCCTGGAATCCTTGCCTGAGCATCTTGTGCTGTCAGTTGGCCTTTGGTCGCTGACGTGCCAGGTCCTTTCCTGTTCCCTGCCTTCGGTATCAGTTCCCGTGTCTGAACTGTGTCCTGTCTGTGCACTCTAGCCAGCTACCTGTCTGAACACGCTCTTTGCCTGTTCATCCTGCCTTCTAGGGGCTGCATACCTAGATCTGTTTCTGTGTTTGTTTGCCTGTCTGTCCGCCTTCCTTAGGCTGTATTTCTAGGCCTGTCTGAACGCGCTCCTTGCCTGTTCGTCCCGCCTCTCTGGGGGCCGCATACCCAGACTCGCTCCTGTCTCTCGCTGCAGTGTCGGTTTCTGTCCGAACACTCAGTTCCTGTCTGAACACTCTCCTACCTTTTACCTGTTTTGTTTATATGTCCGTCCCTTCCCTTTTTCTGCAGAGTCTGAACCTGCTCCTAACTCCTACTCGTAGTCATTGTACTTTCTTTTGGGAGTTTAGTGTCCACTCGCTACTTCATTGCAAGTATCTGGTGTGTATCTGGTTCTGCCTTTCCCTTCCTGTCTGTTCCGTGTGTACAGAGCCCTGTTCGCTCTGCTCCGCCTTGCTCACCGCTCCTGAGGTTTCCGCTCTGCTCTGCCTTGCTCACCGCTCCTGCGGTTTCCGCTCTGCTCCGCCTTGCTCACCGCTTCTGCGGTTTTCGCTCTGCTCCGCCTTGCTCACCGCTTCTGCGGTTCCCGCTCTGCTCCGCCTTGCTCACTGCTCCTGCGGTTTCCGCTCTGCTCCACCTTGCTCACCGCTCCTGCGGTTTCCGCTCTGCTCCGCCTTGCTCACCGCTCCTGCAGTTTCCGCTCTGCTCCGCCTTGCTCACCGCTCCTGCGGTTTCCGCTCTGCTCCACCTTGCTCACCGCTCCTGCGGTTTCCGCTCTGCTCCGCCTTGCTCACTGCTCCTATGGTTTCCGCTCTGCTCTGACCCTTTGCTCGCTGCTCCGGCAGCCTCGCTCTCCTCTGACCCTTTGCTCGCTGCTCCGGCAGCCTCGCTCTGCTCTGACCCTTTGCTCGCTGCTCTGGCAGTCTCGCTCTGCTCTGACCCTTTGCTCGCTGCTCCGGCAGTCTTGCTCTGCTCTTGCCCGCCGTTCTGAGCGGTCTCACCCTGCTGTGTTTGTCCACCGCATCTGCGGTTCTGTTCTGGAAGTCCCAGTCTGTACTGGGTCCTATCCTCTCTGTGCTCCAGCCTGTCGTGCCTGCCAGTACCTCCCTGTCTGCATACTAGTCGGGCTTACCAGCATCCACCTGCCTGCATTCCGGCCGTACCTGCCAGCACCTCTCTGCCTGCATACCAGTCGTGCTTACCTGCGTCCACCCGTCTGCATATCAGCCGTGTCTGCCTATACCCCCAGTCTGTGTTCCAGCCTTACCTTCCAGTTCCTGTATTCCCCGGTGTGGGCCAACAGCCGTGTCCGGAGTCTGACCTGGAGTAGACCCTGGTTCCTCTGCTTGGTTCCTTCCTGGTGCACTGGCGTCGTATGACGTCGTGCGACCTTGGTCAAATCGGGCAGATACTTAGTTACGCCCCTCCAGGCACTCTCCGCTTCATGGTCCAGTGGAACTACTAAACACGCACACACCAGTCAGTCCGGGCGTGTGCATTACATTTACATAGAAACTCCAATGTAAGCGCTCAACAGAGAGCGCAGGATAAATGTGAATCGAGCCATATTCCAATTTTTGGGATGTAGAATGAACAAATAGACAGTAGTACACAAACAGTTTTTATTTTTATTTTTGCGCCGCTCATCGTGCGGTATAAATTAATCTACGGGTCAGTGCAATTACAGCGATACCAGATTTATATAGTTTTTTATGTTTTGCTGCTGTCACGCAGTAAAAATGATTGTTTATAAAAAAATAGTTTTTTTTTTGTCGCCATATTGTGAGAGCTATAATTTCTTTATCTTTTGACGAACAGAGCTGTATGAGGGCTTATTTTTCACAACGAGTTGAAGATTTTTTTGGTACCATTTTGGTTTACATAACAATTTTTGGTTGCTTTTTACGAAGATTTTTCAGACACAGAATGAATAAAAAACAGCAATTCAGCTATTGTTTTTATACTGTACATTCTTTTGCACGGTTCACCATGCGGTAAAAGTGATAAGACTGATTTATTCTTCTGGTCTGTATGACTGTATGATTACAGTGATATCAAATTCATATGACCCCCTGATTCATTTGCTGTTTTGGGGTAACTTGGTTTCTCCTATTTTCCCTTGTCCATCTCTTCTTAAGGGTATTATATAGACCTGTTTACCTATCAAAATATATTTGTTTAACCACTTCGCACCAGAGCCTGTTTTTGCCTTCGTGACCGGGCCAATTTTTTCAATTCTGACCACTGTCACTTTATGAGGTAATTACTCTGGAACGCTTCAACGGATTCCCCTGATTCTGAGATTGTTTTTTTGTGACATATTGTACTTCATGATAGTGGTAAAATTTCTTCGATATCACTTGCGTTTATTTGTGAAAAAAATCGGAAATTTGGCGAAAATTTTGAAAATTTTGCAATTTTCAAACTTTGAATTTTCATGCCCTTAAATCAGAGAGATATGTCACACAAAATAGTTAATAAATAACATTTCCCACATGTCTAATTCACATCAGCATAATTTTGGAACCCAAATTTTTTTTTGTTAGGAAGCTATAAGGGTTAAAAGTTGACCAGCGATTTCTCATTTTTACAACAAAATTTACAAAAACATTTTTTTAGGGACCACATCTTATTTGAAGTGACTTTGAGGGGCCTTTATGATAGAAAATACCCAAAAGTGATACCATTCTAAAAACTGCACCCCTCAAGGTGCTCAAAACCACATTCAAGAAGTTTATTAACCCTTCAGGTGCTTCACAGGAATTTTTGGAATGTGGAAGAAAACAATGAACATTTAACTTTTTTTCACAAAACTGCTACTTTAACCTCAAATTTTTAATTTTCACAAGGGCAGCCAGAAAAAAATGGACCCCAAAATGTGCTGTGCAATTTCCCCTGAGCACGCTGATACCCCATATGTGGTGCAAAACCACTGTTTGGGTGCACGGCATGGCTTGGAAGGTAAGGAGCGCCGTTTGACTTTTGGAATGGAAATTTGACTGGAATCGATAGCGGACACCATGTTGCATTTGGAGAGCCCCTGAGGTGCCTAAACAGAGGAAACCCCCAACAAGTGACCCCATTTTGGAAACGAGACCCCTCAAGGAACTTATCTAGATGTGTGGTGAGCACCTTGAACCCCCAGGGGCTTCACAGAATTTTATAATGTTGAAGTGTGAAAATAAAAAAACACATTTTTAACACAAAACTGCTACTTTAGCCTCAAATTTTTAATTTTCACAAGGGCAGCCAGAAAAAATGGACCCCAAAATGTGTTGAGCAATTTCTCCTGAGCACACTGATACCCCATATGTGGTGCAAAACCACTGTTTGGGCGCACGGCATGGCTCGGAAGGTAAGGAGCGCCATTTGACTTTTGGAATGGAAATTTGGCTGGAATCTATAGCGGACGCCATG
Source organism: Phyllobates terribilis (assembly GCF_046119375.1). Taxonomy (NCBI): domain Eukaryota; kingdom Metazoa; phylum Chordata; class Amphibia; order Anura; family Dendrobatidae; genus Phyllobates; species Phyllobates terribilis. The sequence continues at coordinate 157,348,153 of NW_027362768.1, read as the reverse complement.
TTGCATTTGGAGAGCCCCTGAGGTGCCTAAACAGAGGAAACCCCCAACAAGTGACCCCATTTTGGAAACTAGACCCCTCAAGGAACTTATCTAGATGTGTGGTGAGCACCTTGAACCCCAGGGGCTTCACAGAATTTTATAATGTTGAAGTGTGAAAATAAAAAACCACATTTTTAACACAAAACTGCTACTTTAGCCTCAAATTTTTAATTTTCACAATTTTCACTGGAATGGATAGGGGACGCCATGTTGCATTTGGAGAGCCCCTGAGGTGCCTAAACAGAGGAAACCCCCAACAAGTGACCGAATTTTACAATCTACTCCTCTGTATAAATTAATCTAGTGGTGGGAAAATAAGTAGATAGGTAAATGGTCACTAAACCCATAGATGAATTCCCAGAGAGGTGTCATTTCCAAAATGGGGTCACTTCAGGGGGGATTCTGCTGTTCTGGTACTTTTCAGAGGCGCTAAGTACCAGAACTAAAGAATCCCCCCTGAAGTGACCCCATTTTGGAAATGACACCCCTCTGGGAATTCATCTATGGGTTTAGTGACTATTTTAACTCAATGGATGATTTCCAGAAACAAGCACGCAATGGAAGGTTTAGATTCTGGAGAACCCCCCCTGGAAATTAAGTGAACTCTACTCGAATGTGTCATTCACTAAATGAACCAAATGTTTGAATGACAAATTGGGATACATTTTTACAGTTTAAAAACGTGGTTCTGTGTGGAAGATTTTAAAGCAGTCAGTGACGCATAAGGCTGGCAATGATGGGCATTGTGGGCAATAGTAGCGGGTATCACGCCTCATTCCTCTCTTAGTACATAAACGACATCTTTTCTGGGGGTTCCTTCTTGTTTCCGTTGCTGGAATAAGTGCAATAAAATGTCGCTCAGTGAGTCTTTTCACATCCTCAGATTCTAATGGATGAGCGGGGCTAACACTTTGAAAGACAAGATTTTCAATTACCTTTTCTTGATAATCAAGAAAAGGATCTGAATTTCCTGCTTTTTTGTACAACACAAAAGAATTGTATGTGGCCACCTGAAACAAATAAATAACCAACTTTTTATACCAGGTATAGGACTTTCTTGATACCTGGTATGGCTGTAGAACCTGGTCTGCAAGGTCCACACCCCCCATGTGTTTGTTGTAGTCAATGACTGACACAGGTTTTTGATTCGGAGTGGTGGATCCTAGTTCTACAGTGGCCCTTGTGGCATCTGTGTGGATCGAGCTGAGGACAAAAATATCCCTCTTATCCCTATATTTCAGGGCAAGCAGCTCTCCGTTGCGTACAGCCCCTGACTGCCCCTTTTGAAACTTTTGGTTGACCAATGGTTGTGGAAACCCCTGACGGTTTTTACGGATGGTCCCACAAGCCCCGAAGTTGTGTTCAACCAGACTTTTAAATAGGGGTATGCTGGTGTAATAATTGTCCACATATAGATTGTAGCCTTTTTGAAAAAATGGACTTATCAGCTCCCAAACAATTTTTCCAGATGTCCCCAGATAAGTAGGGCATCCTGGTGGGTTTAGTTTGCTATCTTTCCCCTCATATATGCGAAAAGCGGATGTGTATCCGGTTGAACTTTCGCACATTTTATAGATCTTTATTCCAAACCTTGCCCTTTTAGATGGGATAAATTGCTTGAGGTGCAGTCTTCCTTTGAATTTTACAAGGGACTCATCTATAGAAATATTTTGTGTTGGGGTGTAGAGGCTTAAGATTTTTTCTGACAAATTTTCAATGATGGGTCTAATTTTATATAACCTGTCATGTTCTGGGGCATTTCTGGGCAGGCATTGACTATTGTCGTTAAAATGCCAAAACCGCATGAGCATTTCATAACAGGTCCTAGGCATAACAACTGAAAACATAAGGGTGGCTTGAACAGGGTGGTTGGACCAGTAGGATCGAATGCTCGGTTTTTTAACAAGCCCCATGGCAAATGTAAGTCCTACAAATTTTTTTTATTTCCGGGACACTAGTTGGTGTCCTTAAATTTGCCCTAGCATAGTAACAACAGGGATTCTGGCTTATGAATTGGGATGCATATAAATTTGTTTGCACGACAATATGCTCTAGCAAGCTGTCTGTAAAAAACAAATTAAAAAAATGAATTGGTCCAAAATCTTCCACCTCCACATTTATACCAGGAATGGCGTTGAAATCAGGGCTGAATGGAGCAGCCGAATCCGAAGCCTCCCATCTGGGAAATGCTATATCATGTGGCAAAGCCCCTTGTACACTGGCGTGCGCCAATTCACTAGTAGCAGGGACAGCGCTTGTACTGGGCAGTGTTCCCTGATTTGGAGACGTTTCTCCAGTAGCGCTATTTGCCCCTATTGCTGTACTGGTCCTTGGGCTTGAGGATAGACCAGAATCACTGCTCATTTCTGAGCTCTCAGTGTCGCCGCTACTAAAGCCCTCAAAATCCATATCTCCATCTGAGATTGCACTGTCATCAGTGTCAGAACATAGCAGGGCATACACCTCCTCTGCGGTATAAGTCTGAGGGGCCATTTTATTTTTATATTTTTTGACTGGACTGAACGGACCGGACTGAACGGACCGCACTGAAAGGACGGGACCGGACTGGACTGACCGGACTGGACTGACCGGACTGGACTGACCGGACTGACTGATCTGACAGGACTGACTGACTGACAGGACTGACTGATCTGACAGGACTGACTGACTGACAGGACTGACTGATCTGACAGGACTGACTGACAGGACTGACTGACCTGACAGGACTGACTGACTGACAGGACTGACTGATCTGACAGGACTGACTGATCTGACAGACTGACTAACCCTAACCTTACTTTCTTTTTTGATTTTTATTTTTCACTTTTACTGTGGCAAGGCTGACAGCTCTTGTCACAGTGTTTCTCCTCTGCTCTCTCACTGAGATCGGAAGAGAAACAATGTATTTATCAGGCAGATCGCCCGGGAAAGTTTGTTGCTTAAACAAACTTCCCTGGTGATCTCTCTGATTGGCTGGTGTGACGCTGACATCATCGAGACCTGAGCCAATCAGGTCTCGATGATGTCAGAGGTTACAGCACCGGGATCCCCACCGCTGGTGAGGTATGTGGGGGGTCCCGATCGCCGACCACCGGCTGTCACTATCTTTTAAATGCCGCGATCGCTATGGATCGCGGCATCTAGAAGATAGGAGCAGGTTAACATCATGGGGACCTGATCCAATCAGGTCCCCATGATGCCACATGTCAGAGCTATCGCTCTGAACCGGTACCGCAGCGCTAGCAGGACCCTGGGGGTCCTGAGCGCTGTGGGACCACCCACCTTTTTTAAACGTCGGCGCTGCACAGAGCCCAGCAAGCGCCGACGTTTATGTACAGTGGGCGGTCGGGAACCGGTTAATTCACCTAATGGACATCTATGGCATACAGTATATGTTCCATATGCATTTCATGTCCCTTTTGTTCAGGGATACTCACTCAGTATACATATTTTTGTACTGTTTGTACCTTTCTCTACGTGACCCCAGGTGTTCATGTCACTTAGACAATCAATATATCATTATTGCTTGGGGATATTTTAGCACACTTTTTTATTTTTATATGTTTTAATAATTTGTGTAATATTTATTATCCCCCACACATTTTTTGGTACACCAGTGCACTTATTTTGCACTTATTCATTGTTAGTGCTTATGGCATTTATGTTCAATATTATTGCTATTATTATTGTAACAGGTTAACCCTTTTTATTATTCACTTTTTTATGTATCTCTTAGTACACTAGTGCACTTGCTCCGCACTTATTCACCCACAGTGCTTATGGTATTATGTCCAACATCATTGCTGTCATTAGTAATAGGTTATTTCATCCATCCTCTCTCTAGTAGCTTCTAATTCCATCTGACTTATATACCAGGTTCAAGCGTTTATTAGGATTACTATGTATTATGTATTACGTTTTCCACCTCCTTTACACACGATGTGATATGAGTCCTGTCCAATAGCGATCTGGGCCCCCCCATTTTTTGTACACCTAGCGGTATTTGCTAGCCGCACACTTTACTTACTTCCTTTCTTTGGGCTTGTGCGCATGCGCATTCATGGCACTCAGTGTCTTCCGGAATGTGCACTCGGAACAGTGTGCGTGCCACGTATGCGTTCCGAGCGCACAATCCTGAAGTCACCTTTTACATCTATGAGTTACTGAGGAACGCTTCATGTGCCGCCTTCCACCCATGGCAACAATTGGATATAAGGCTAAAAACTTTGATTAATGGCTGTATATATACGGAACACTGTCCCCTCCCTAGTTAACGCCCCTTGGAAGAAGCACTGGCGAAACGGCGTTGTCGGGGGTCCATCCACATGTAGATCTGCCTACTAACAGTAAGTTCTAAGGGATAACTCCTTTCAAATCAGTACTACTGGGATTCAAAGCCTCCAAGCATTGCACTGTGCACTTTACGACGGGCTAGTCCCTATAATCTGTGTTTTATTTGATTCATGTTTACTGTTTTATGCCAATAGACTTCTCCATGCAAAACCTTGATTTATTAGGTTTCTTTTCTCCAGCACAATGCACCTTAGACGTGGGGTTATATATCTGCGTGGTTTAATTAGTGATCACCTGGAGTCATAGCTTATTTTCAAATAGAATTAGGCTCATCTATATGTGGATTGGTTAACTGTTTCCCTTCCCTGCTATGTTTATATGTTGTTTTATTGATTTTAGCATTATCAAATTAATAGAATAGAGTGTGTTCTTAAACCACTGGTAAAGATTACACCCAGCTACATTCAGGACACAACAGACCTACTGAATAAACTAGCAGCAATAGGTCCTCTACCAGAAGGAACCATCCTGGCCACCATGGATGAGGAATCTTTGTATTCTAACATCCCACATCAGGATGGATTAAATGCCTGCAAAATCTTCATAGAAAATACAGGAATTGTTGATGATTCTGTGGTCAAACTTACAGAATTCATCCTCACCCACAATTACTTTGAATTTGATAACAACATATATCTACAGGAAACTAGTACAGCGATGGGAAGTAAAATGGCTCCACAGTACGCAAATCTTTTCATGGCCAAGCTTGAAAGTGACTTTTTGTCCTCATGCCCCATCAGTCCTCTGGCCTACTATCGTTTCATTGACGATATTTTAATCATCTGGACAGGGTCTGAACAACAGCTGAAGACGTTCCATGAACACTTTAATCGATTTCATCTCACCATCAACCTAACACTCAACTACTCCTGTACTGAAATTAACTTTTTGGACACCATTATCAAGCTACAGAACAATGAAATAGAGACATCCTTGTACCAGAAACCAATCGACCGTCCTACATACCTTAAATGGGACAGTTTCCATCCAAAACACATAAAAAACTCTATTGTTTACAGACAAGCCATCAGATACAGTCGGATATGTTCCAACCCTATGGATAGAGACAAACACCTTGATGGCCTCAGAAAGACCTTTTTGAAACAGGGCTACCATCCAAGAACAATTGAGAACCAGATTACAAGAGCCACCAGAATACCAAAGAATCGCCTCCTACATTACAAAACCAAACAAGAAAGCAACCGGGTGCCTCTAGTAGTCACCTACTGTAGCATCGGCGTCTCTGCCTCCTGCCAGGCAGAGACGCTGTCCCTTTTACCTCCCCTGCTCCCCGCGCGGCGTCCTCCTGCGCTCCACTTCCTGCTGCTGCCGGCGCGCGCAGCTTCCCGGGCACTGTGCTTAGGGCGCGCGCGCTCCCTCCTTCTTAAAGGGGCCGCACACGCCGTCCTAAGGAGTCCCCGGCCAATAGCCGGAGGACCTCCCATATATAAGGCACCTCCTCCAAAATGGAGGTGCCCGAGCAATAGTTGATGCACAGCATACTTACCTCTGCTTCAGCTCTCAGGTCCAGTTGTCAGCCTGACTACTGTTCCAGTCCGCCAGTCTGACTACTCTCCAGCCCGACAGTCTGTCTTCCGTTCATCCGCCAGTCAGTCTATGGGCAAGTCCGCCTGCTTACCAGGAAGCACCTGCCAGTTACCCGCTTGCTACCTGCCGTGCCCGCTAGTCCGCTCACCTGGGAGCACTCGCCTGTTACCTGCCTGTTACCTGCTAGCCTACCTGGAGGCTCTGCCGTCACTTGCCGTGTCCACCTGATAGCCTACCTGGAGGCTCCTGCTGTCACCTGCCGTGACTACTGTTAGAACCCTCCTGTTTGTTTTTGTTTCTATCTTGTGTTTTGCGGTCACGTGATCATCTTCCTATATATTCCAGCTCCGCCCTTCTGGCCTTTCTGGACTTCAGTGTTGTTTAGACTGTCTCTCTAGCCAGGTGCTTTTGTGCCTATCTATCTCTAGTTTGCTTGGTCCTCTGGACCTCTAGTACTTTTGTCAGTTTATCTTTTGCTCTGCAACAACTTCTGTTAGGAGGTGTCACATTTTTTGTCCCAGTCCTTAGTTCTTTTAGGGACCCCTCTCTTTCTCTATAGGTCTCCGTTCAGACTAGCCAAGGACGAAGGCGGGTCTGTTCACAAGGAACAGGTCGCCCGCTACAACATAGGGACTCAGCTTAGTCTTACTGTAGGGACAGCTCTCCCCTTCTTTCCCTAGTTTATGTTGCAGATCATAACAGTAAGTTCAGCCCAAACAAAAAAAACTTTAAGGAAAGAAATCTGGGGATCAGTATGGTTTCTGTTCAAGATTTGGCTCAACGCCTGCAGGGATTGTCTCTGGAGGTGTCCGAGCTCCGGAAACACGTGAGTAGCTGTCCTGGAGCGCATTTTGTGGAACCTAAGGTAGGACTCCCTGATATTTTTGATGGTAAACAACAAGATTTTTTTTCCTTTAAAAATGCTTGTTTATTATATTTTCGTTTAAGACCAAAGTCCTCTGGGAATGAATCACAGCGCATTGGGTTTATCATGTCACTTTTGCGCAAGGAACCACAGGGGTGGGCCTTTTCTCTCCAACCTAATGATCCGTGTTTTAGGTCAGTGGAGGATTTTTTTTCTGCTATGGGGCTATTATATGACGATCCTGATCGAGTCTCATCTGCTGAGACAGAACTGAGACGTTTGAATCAAGGGTCAGGTGATGTTGAAAATTATTGTACACACTTCAGAAGGTGGTCCTCAGAAGTGAAATGGAATGATTCAGCGTTAAAATGTTTTTTTCTTGCTGGTCTAAGTGAAAGGGTTAAGGATCTGCTGATTGCATTTCCTGCACCTGAAACCTTGCAAGAAGCCATGCAATTAGCTATACGTGTGGACAGGAGACTGCGTGCCAGGGTTTATGATGAAAAAATTCCTGCTATGGCAGCTCCTAGTCCGCAGAGGGTCTGCTCGGACGGCGGAGAACCGACGGAGGTTGGGGCGATGTCACTCCGCTCTCAGGAAAGAGACCGCAGGTTTTCCAAGGGATTGTGTTTTTATTGTGGTAAATCTGACCAACCATTTTATTAAGAACTGTGAGCTTCGTTTAAGTAAAGAAAAAAAAAAGGTCAGTTACACCCGTATTGCTTGTTTGAACTCTAAGGGAGTATTTCTTTCAGGGACTACCTCATTGCAGGAAGATTTGATTGAATTTCAGGTATTTGTGGATTGTGGTTCAACACTTAATGTGATTGATAAGGGTTTTTTGGAAAAACTTAAATTGGAATCCAAACCTTTGTCATCACCTATTTCTGTGATTGCAATTGATAACACTCCTTTGAAATGTATTACTCACAAGGTTGCTGCATTTCCCCTCACTATCAATGGCATTCACCAAGAAAATTTGGATTTGGTGGTATTAAATAATTTAGCCTCTCCAGTTGTTTTAGGTTTGCCTTGGTTAAAACTGCAAAATCCTTTACTGGACTGGTCTACTAATGAGATTAAGTCTTGGAGTCCTAAGTGCTATGATAAATGTTGTAATGGTCGCATTGCAGCTGTGGAAAAAGGGGAATTACCTGTACCTATTCAGGATTTTTGGAAGGTTTTTTCAGAGGAGGCGTCGCAAGTTTTGCCTCCTCATAGGGACTATGATTGCACCATTGAGTTTGTTCCTGGAGCTACTCTTCCCAAGAGTCGCTTATTTAATCTGACTATCCCTGAAAGAAAGGCCTTGGAGGAATACATACAGACGAGCTTGGCTGCTGGTCACATTAGACCTTCTAAGTCGCCTGTAGCCGTTGGATTTTTCTTTGTTAAAAAAAAAAGACAGTGGTTTACGTCCATGTCTGGACTTTCGTGAAATTAATAAGTTTACCGTACGCAATTCCAACCCATCGCCGTTAATTCCGGACTTGTTTAACCAGTTAGTGGGGGCCAAGTGGTTCTCTAAGATTGATCTCCGGGGTGCATACAATTTGTTACGAATGAAGGAGGGTGATGAATGTAAAACTGCTTTTAACACTCCGGCAGGTCATTTTGAGAATCTGGTGATGCCCTTCAGTCTTACCAATGCACCCGCATTTTTTCAGAACCTTATTAATGACATCCTGAGACCTTTGATTGGCAAGAATGTGGTTGTGTATTTGGATGACATTCTGATTTATTCACCAGATCTGGAGTCCCATTGGCAGAGCGTACGTGAGGTGTTGCAGTTATTGAGTGATAATTCACTTTTTGCTAAGCTGGAGAAATGTGAGTTCGCTGTGCAGAGAATTAGTTTTTTGGGCTACATTATCTCCAGCGAGGGCTTTGAGATGGACCCGGTGAAAGTTCAGGCTGTGCAGGAATGGCCTAGGCCTATTGGTTTGAAATCGATACAGAGATTCTTGGGTTTCGCCAATTATTACAGGAAATTCATTAAGAATTTTTCTATAATTGTTAAGCCGCTGACCGATCTCACCAAGAAAGGTGCGAATACGGTCCAGTGGACTACTGAGGCCATTGAAGCTTTTGTGTATCTCAAGGAGAGGTTCTGTTCTGCCCCTATCCTTATGCAGCCTGATGAGACCAACCCTTTTTTGATCGAGGTTGATGCTTCTTCGGTGGGGGTCGGTGCAGTTTTGTCTCAGGAGAACAAGGATGGAGTACATCCCTGTGCTTTTTTTTCGAAAATTTTTTCAGAAACCGAACTTAATTACGATGTTGGTAATCAGGAATTGCTGGCTATTAAACTTGCGTTTGAACATTGGCGTAATTTCTTGGAAGGTGCTAAATTTCCTGTTCAGGTTTTCACAGATCATAAGAATTTGATCTATCTGGATGCTGCCAAACGCTTGAATGCCCGTCAAGCTAGGTGGGCACTTTTTTTTTCTCGGTTTAATTTTTCTGTTACCTACAGTTATATGAAAAAGTTTGGGCACCCCTATTAATCTTAAGCTTAATGTTTTATAAAAACTGGTGTTTTTGCAACAGCTATTTCAGTTTGATATATGTAATAACTAGTGTTGATCGAGCACTAAAATGCTCGGGTGCTCGAAGCTCGGGCCGAGTTCACCGTTTTACTCGGGTGCTCGACCCGAGCAACGAGCCCAATGTTAGTCTATGGGAGACCCAAGCATTTTTGCGGTGGCACCCCCGGCAGTCTTTTAAAAGCCTAACAAGTGCCCAAAACGATAGTGACAGTGCTCAAATGACATGGGGACAGCATGGGGATCGCCCCAGGAAGCATTTCTGACCCCCAGGTCACTGCTGTCAACAACGTGGTCAGAGGTATTAAGCCACTTTTACGGGCTCACAATAAAACGTTCAAAAACGAAACTGAAACTTTTTTCCTGTGAAATATGTTAAGGAATTTCTTTTCCAGGGTAAAGACTTGTGTATAAGGTAAAATAAATAACCAAAAACAAAAATACTCCTCCACACCTTGGGTTATGTTCACAAGTAGCATTTTTTATGCGTTTTTGCACTTTTGTATTGCTTTCAACTGTGACAAATGCATTCACCGGGAAATGTCATTTTAACATTTTACAACCTTATCTGGCCATGTGCTGTGTGACACATGCTTAAAGTGCTGAAAAGACATGGGAACAGCATGGGGAAGACCCCTGGAAGCATCTCTGACACCCAGGTCACTGTCTAAAAGTGTGGCCATCATAAGTGATCCTTGCCACATCAGAAGATGCAGACTTGCAACTCTCCCCGTGCAAGTTCTAGTCCCAGGGCAGTGTTCAATTGTACCTCCCCCATTCCTTGCAATACAAGCGCAAATATGCAGCCTGCCACCCACCCACCTCTAGGCTGCAATACTATACTGCTTGCTTCCTTGCACTTGAAATTGGGCCTTTTAGGCATGTGGAGGCGGAATCTGGCCACCACGTCATGGCTGCGTTGGCGGCCTGGAATCCATACTCAGTCCCCAGCCGCCCGGCAGCCGGGTGTCCATGTTCGGTACCCAGCCACCCCGCGGCCGGGTGTCCATACACGGTTCCCAGCCACCTGGGGGCAGCCGCATGTCCATAAACGGTCCCCAGCCGCCCCTATTTCTCCTTGGAACATCCCCCCACACACTTTTCTTAGCCCGGCCTGCTTTAGGGCAGCATTGGACGAGCCCACCAGAGAACCAGACTCCTCCGGTGGTCCCTGGCTTCTCCATCAGGGGAGTTGAGAGTGCCAAGGTGAGGAGCATGATGATGATGACAGAAGTTAGCATCTGCTTTGTTTTCTTTTAATGCAAGTGTAAGTGTGCAGCCTGCCACCCACCCACCCCCAGACTGCAATGCCATACTGCTAGCTTGCACTTGAAATGGGGCCTTTTAGTTTGGAGGAGGCCGAAGCTGGCCATACTCAGTCCCCAGCAGCCCCTATTTGTCCTGGTGTGTCTTATACATAAGATTAAGCGCGTATACCAAAACATTACCTGTGCCCTCCCCAGTGCATTTAGTGGGAAGGAGAGCCTATTCCGCTGTAGTGTGTGCATGCCAAACCCCTGTTCATGGTACATGCGAAGATGCCTCCCACCCTGCACCTGTTGTTGCAGACTTGCAACTATCCCCGTTCAAGTCCTTGTCCCAGGGCAGTGTTCAATTGTACCTCTCCCATTCCTTGCAATGCAAGCACAAGTATGCAGCCTGCCACCCACCCAACCCAAGGCTGCAATACCATATTGCTTGCTGGCACTTTAAATTGGGCCTTTTAGGCATGTGGAGGCGGAATCTGGCCACCACGCCATGGCTGCGTCGGCTCATTCCCCAGCCGCCCGGTGGCCGGATGTCCCCGCTTGCACCCCAGCCTCCAGGGGGTGGCCGGGTGTCCATACTCGGTCCCCAGCCACTCCTATTTGTCCCGGTAACCTTTCCCACACTTTTCTTAGCCTGGCCTGCTTTAGGGCAGCATTGGCCGAGCCCACCAGATAACCAGACTCCTCCGGTGGGCCCTGGCTTCTCCATCAGGGGAGTTGAGAGTGCCAAGGTGAGCAGCATGATGAGGATGTTAGAAGTTAGCATCTGCTTTGTTTTGTTGGAATGCAAGCGCATGTATGTAGTAGCGGCTAGGCCTGAGGTGGTCAGCGTTTTGGTGCATATCCTACCTCCTCTGAGGATTGCTGGATGTTTTCCTGCTACTATCCAAGTTATATGACTCCCGTTAAAACAAAGCTTCAGGTGATAAATGATGGATGAGGTAGTGGCAAAGGAGAAAGAGCAGGAGGAACAGGGACCATTCACATCAATATCAGGCCAGTCAACCAGATATGTCTTGTAGGATATGTTTCTGTAACAAAAGGAGCGGTTCGGCTACACAGTTATAGGGCATACAGTGAGTGCAATGCCTGCCAAAAATTTCGAGTCACTCCAATGCCCCTTGGAAATGACATGGAGGTCAGAGGGCCTTAACTAAAACTTTTTTTCCATTTATAGCAACTGGGTCTCCTGTGCACTGTTGGCCTAAGCAGTGATGGGAGGCTTTCCAAAAATTATGAGGAACTGCAATGCCCCTTACAAGAGCCATGCAGTACAGCATATTACAAACATAAGTCCCATTATTGGGGAGTGGGTCTCCCATAGTATTTGCTTATGCCTTCCAAGCAAAAGCTTCCAAAAATTAGGACGGAGCAACTTGCAATGCCCCTTACAAGAACCATGCAGTACAGCATATTACAAACATAAATCCCATTATTGGGGAGTGGGTTTCCCATAGGATTTGCTTATGCCTTCCAAGCAAAAGCTTCCAAAAATTAGGATGGAGCAACTTGCAATGCCCCTTACAAGAGCCATGCAGTACAGCATATTACAAACATAAGTCCCATTATTGGGGAGTGGGTCTCCCATAGGATTTGCTTATGCCTTCCAAGCAAAAGCTTCCAAAAATTAGGACGGAGCAACTTGCAATGTCCCTTACAAGAGCCATGCAGTACAGCATATTACAAACATAAGTCCCATTATTGGGGAGTGGGTCTCCCATAGTATTTGCTTATGCCTTCCAAGCAAAAGCTTCCAAAAATTAGGACGGAGCAACTTGCAATGCCCCTTACAAGAACCATGCAGTACAGCATATTACAAACATAAGTCCCATTATTGGGGAGTGGGTTTCCCATAGGATTTGCTTATGCCTTCCAAGCAAAAGCTTCCAAAAATTAGGACGGAGCAACTTGCAATGCCCCTTACAAGAGCCATGCAGTACAGCATATTACAAACATAAGTCCCATTATTGGGGAGTGGGCCTCCCATAGGATTTGCTTATGGCTTCCAAGCAAAAGCTTCCAAAAATTAGGACGGAACAACTTGCAATGCCCCTTACAAGAACCATGCAGTACAGCATATTACAAACATAAGTCCCATTATTGGGGAGTGGGTCTCCCATAGGATTTGCTTATGCCTTCCAAGCAAAAGCTGACAAAAAATAAGGATGGAGGAACTTGCAATGCTGGCACCCTGGTGGTATAGTGGTGGTGGAGGCTGAGGATAAGGAGAAGAACATGAAACAGCCGAAATGAGGAAGCGTATACCCATGTGTGGGTGTGAAGCGGTGCATGTGAATATACCTCCCGAAATAACACAGTGGATTTGACTTTATGTTACTCTGCTGTCATTTGGTGGTGATGAGAAGTCTGGCCCAATCCAGCCCTTGTTCATTTTGATAAGGGTCAGCTTGTCAGCATTGTCAGTTGACAGGCGAGTGCGCTTATCAGTTATAATTCCCCCAGCGGCACTAAAAACACGCTCCGATAACACAGTAGCGGCAGGGCAGGCCAGGACCTCCAAGGCGTACAGAGCGAGTTCATTCCAAGTGTCCAGCTTGGATACCCAATAATTAAAAAGCACAGAGGAATCACGGAGGACGCTGGTACGGTCGGCAAGGTACTCCCTCACCATCTTTTGAAATTTTCCACTCCTTGTGAGAGTACCCCGCGCCTCAGGGCCTGTAAGCTGGGCGTGTGTCAGAAATCTGTCCCAGAACGTTGACAGTGTTCCCCTGCCTCTGCTGGATTGGAGTTGCATCTCTCTCGCCTGTACGCCTTGGTTGGGCAACGAACTGTGACCTCTGCCGCTAGGGTGTTCAGATGGGAATTTTTTTAAGAGTTCTGCAGCAAGGGCCTTCTGGTACTGCCCCATTTTTGCAGACCTCTCCACCTCAGGAATAAGAGAGTGAAAGTTCTCCTTGTAGCGGGGGTCTAAAAGTGTCACCAACCAGTAATGACTGTCACCCAACATTTTGACAACGCGAGGGTCACGGTTAAGGCAGCGTAACATAAAGTCAGCCATGCGTGCCAGACTGGTAACGGGCAAGATTTCCGTGTCCTCACCAAGATGACGACTGACCATGCTCTCCTCCTCCTCCTCCCCCCTGTCCTCAGGCCACCCACGCTGAACCGACGGTATGACACTTGTACAGGTACTACTGTCTACAGCGCATGATAGCAGCTCCTATTCTTCCTCCTCCTCCTCCTCCTCCTCTCCCTCATTGTTCCCCAATGCACGTTGGGATGAGATGAGGCTGGGCTGTGTGTAATCGCCCACTACGGCTTCTTGATCCATCTCATCATACTCTGGCTGCAATGCCTCCTCTTTAATTCTCTGCAGACAGCATTGCAAAAGACAGACAAGTGGGATGCTGACACTAATGATGGCATCATCACCACTCACCATCTTGGTGGCCTCCTCAAAGTTTGTCAGGATGGTACATATGTCAGACATCCAGGTCCACTCCTGAGGTCTTATGTGTGGAGTCTGACCTGAATATCGACGGCCTTGTTGCAGCTGGTACTCCACAACTGCTCTCTTCTGCTCACAAATCCTTTGCAACATGTGGAGGGTAGAGTTCCAAAGTGTGGGGACATGACACACCAGTCGGTGTGCCGGAAGCTGCAAACGCTGCTGCAACACAGCAAGGGCGGCGGAAGCTGTAGCCGACTTGCGAAAATGAGCTGACAGGCGGCGTACTTTCACGAGCAGATCTGGCAACTCGGGGTACGATTTAAGAAACCGCTGAACCACGAGGTTAAGCACATGAGCCAGGCATGGTACGTGTGTGATCTCACCTCGCCTCAGAGCCGCCACCAGGTTACGGCCATTGTCACACACAACCATGCCGGGATGTAGGTTCAGCGGTCTCAGCCACAGATCTGCCTGCTCTTTCACAGCTGTCCACAACTCACAAGCAGTGTGAGGTTTATCACCTAAGCTTATGAGTTTCAGCACAGCCTGTTGCTGCTTGGCGGAGGCAGTACTGCAGTGCTTCCAGCTTGTAACTGATGTGGTGATATCTGAGATGGAGGCTGAACATGAGTAGGAGGATGAGGAGGATGATGCGCAGGAGCTATACACTGTGGGGGCAACTATGACTGACATAGGGCCCGCAATCCTCGGTGTGGGGAGGACGTGTTCCGTCCCAAGGTCTGACTGGGTCCCGGCTTCCACTATGTTTACCCAGTGTGCCGTCAGAGAGATGTACTGTCCCTGGCCACAAGCACTTGTCCACATGTCCGTTGTCAGGTGGACTCTCCCAGTAACTGCGTTGTTGAGGGCACGGCAGATGCTTTGGGACACGTGCTTGTGTAGTGTGGGGATGGCACACCGGGCAAAATAGTGTCGGCTGGGGACCGAGTACCGAGGGACGGCCACCGCCATAAGATTGCGGAAGGATTCCGTCTCCACCAGCTTAAAAGGCAGCAATTCCAACGCAAGCAGTCGTGAAATGTGTGAATTTAGGACTGTGGCCTGTGGGGCGTTAGCTGCTAATTTCCGCTTTTGTTCAAATGTCTGGGATATGGACAATTGAGCGCTGCGGTGGAACATGGACGTGGACGTTGATGCTGTTTCTTGAGAACTGCCATAACAAGTGAAGACTGAGAGGAGGAGGCATCTTTACATTCAGTATGGACAGGGGATTGCCTTGCACACACAACAGGGAGTTCTATTGCACGCACAACAGTGGAAGAAGCAGTGGTGACACCCGCTGACACAGGTCGTGGACCCTGGGTTTCGCCCCAAAAAGTCGGGTGCTTTGCTGCCATGTGCCTGATCATGCTGGTGGTGGTCAGGCTGGTAGTTTTGTCACCCCTGCTGATGCTGGCATGGCAGGTGGAACATATGGCCTTTTTGGGGTTATCAGCAGAGTCTTTAAAAAAATTCCAGACTCTGGAAGACCTACCGCTTGTACTGTCAACGTCCCTCGTGTTGGTGTTACGGGGAACGGTTGCCCGCGTTCTGTCTGCGGTCACCACACTGCTTCTTCCTGCCTGTTGGGGTACTCTGCCTCCCTCCCCCTGTGTGCTGCTGGCCTCACTCTGCATGTCCTCCTGCCACGTTGGGTCCGTTACTAGATCATCCACCACCTCCTCCTCTTACACTTGCGCACCACGATGCTCCTCCTCACTTCCTGGAAATTGTGTCTCGTCATCGTCCACCTCTTGTGACAAATTGCCAGCGTCGACTTCCTGTGGCCGTGGCTGTTCAAATATTTGAGCATCTCTACATGGGATCTCCTCTTCCACCACTTCAAGCGTATCAGGCGAGGGGCACAAATATGGAAATGGACCAGTGAACAGCTCTTCAGAGTGTCCAAGTGTGGGATCAATTGCTGTCTGACGAGACTCGGCATGGTGGGAGGAAGGAGCATCAGGGTGAGGAGGAGTATGCGGTCGAGACTCACGGCTACTAAGAGTTGACCGTGTGGAAGACAGACCGGAGGTGGTGGTGCCCAGGTAACTGGAAGTATTATCTGCTATCCAATTAATAACCTGTTCACACTGATCAGTTCTCAATACTGGTGTTGCTCTGTGCTTCCCTAGTAATTCGGTCAAGAAGTGGGAGCGAGAAGATGTGGCTGTTGGTTGTGTCACATTTTCACCTTGGCCACGGCCCCGTCCTCTGCACGAACCATCACCAGAGCGTCCACTTCCACGTCCCTTGCCACGCGCCTTGCCCATTGTAATGGAAGTAAAATAGCTTACACTTGCACTATCAATGGAAAAAGGGTAATAAAAAGTAGATTAGAACCGTGGAAGACGAAAACCACAGTTCTATTTCTCTGGCCTACACCCGACTCATTTAAACAATCTGAACAATCAGGGAGAAACTATTACTGTTTTTCTTTACGGAAAATATACCAAAACCTGAATAATAGAGATTTTTTACTGTGGGATGGCAAAACCACAGTTATTGTTTACTGGGGTGTACCAGACTTTTTTAAATAGATATAATTGCGAGTGAACAGTGAGCGACACACTCAAACTGTGTTTTTTTTAGATACCAAAGGCCCAAAACTGGATAGTGCAGAGATTTGACCCGTGGAACTGCAAAACCACACTGGGATTTGTCGGGCCTACACCAGATTATTTTCAACAGATATATTTTTGTGTCACAACAGTCAGGAGACACTACTGTTTTTCTTTACGGAAAATATACCACAACCTGAATAATAGAGATTTTTTACCGTGGGATGGCAAAACCACAGTTATTGTTTTCTGGGGTATACCAGACTTTTTTAAATATATATAATTGCGGCTGAACAGTGAGCGACACACTCAAACTGTGTTTTTTTAGATACCAAAGGCCCAAATCTGGATAGTACAGAGATTTGACCCGTGGAACAGCAAAACCACACTGGTATTTGTCGGGCCTACACCAGACTATTTTCAACAGATATATTTTTGTGTCACAACAGTCAGGAGACACTACTGTTTTTCTTTACGAAAAATATACCAAAACCTGAATAATAGAGATTTTTTACCGTGGGATGGCAAAACCACAGTTATTGTTTACTGGGGTATACCAGACTTTTTAAATAGATATAATTGCGGCTGAACAGTGAGCGACACACTCAAACTGTGTTTTTTTAGATATCAAAGGCCCAAAACTGGATAGTACAGAGATTTGACCCGTGGAACTGCAAAACCACACTGGGATTTGTCGGGCCTACACCAGACTATTTTCAACAGATATATTTCTGTGTCACAACAGTCAGGAGACACTACTGTTTTTCTTTACGGAAAATATACCAAAACCTGAATAATAGAGATTTTTTACCGTGGGATGGCAAAACCACAGTTATTGTTTACTGGGGTATACCAGACTTTTTTAAATAGATATAATTGCGGCTGAACAGTGAGCGACACACTCAAACTGTGTTTTTTTAGATACCAAAGGCCCAAAACTGGATAGTACAGAGATTTGACCCGTGGAACTGTAAAACCACACTGGGATTTGTCGGGCCTACACCAGACTATTTTCAACAGATATATTTTTGTGTCACAACAGTCAGGAGACACTACTGTTTTTCTTTACGAAACCTACAAAAGACAAAAGACAAAAATATATCTCATACCCTACCATCATTATATATAAATGTAAAGCAAAGTTGCATAATAAATATAGGGTACTTAGTGAACTATTTTTGATCAAAAAAAGTATACAAGCCGTCCCACCAGCGGCAAGGTGACCCTAAATTGGGACAGTACCTATACTGCCTATATTAAAAACCTTACTGTATATCAAAGTTGAAGCAATGCATATAAAAGGGTAGACAAATAGGACCGGGTCCCAACTCCAGACCACCCAGGCCCGTGGTAAGCTACATATATACCAGTCAGCTCAACAAAGGGGATGCCACACCCTTAAATTGCACAGAACGCAAACAAGACAAAAAACCAGGCAATGTGAACTGAGGTCTAAGATGGTAGACATGCAAGAAATAGGAGCATGTTCACACTAGCAAAAAAGAAACAAAACCTACAAAAGACAAAAATATATCTCATACCCTACCATCATTATATATAAATGTAAAGCAAAGTTGCATAATAAATATAGGGTACTTAGTGAACTATTTTTGATCAAAAAAAGTATACAAGCCGTCCCACCAGCGGCAAGGTGACCCTAAATTGGGACGGTACCTATACTGCCTATATTAAAAACCTTACTGTATATCAAAGTTGAAGCAATGCATATAAAAGGGTAGACAAATAGGACCGGGTCCCAACTCCAGACCACCCAGGCCCGTGGTAAGCTACATATATACCAGTCAGCTCAACAAAGGGGATGCCACACCCTTAAATTGCACAGAATGCAAACAAGACAAAAAACCAGGCAATGTGAACTGAGGTCTAAGATGGTAGACATGCAAGAGATAGGAGCATGTTCACACTAGCAAAAAAGAAACAAAACCTACAAAAGACAAAAGACAAAAATATATCTCATACCCTACCATCATTATATATAAATGTAAAGCAAAGTTGCATAATAAATATAGGGTACTTAGTGAACTATTTTTGATCAAAAAAAGTATACAAGCCGTCCCACCAGCGGCAAGGTGACCCTAAATTGGGACGGTACCTATACTGCATATATTAAAAACCTTACTGTATATCAAAGTTGAAGCAATGCATATAAAAGGGTAGACAAATAGGACCGGGTCCCAACTCCAGACCACCCAGGCCCGTGGTAAGCTACATATATACCAGTCAGCTCAACAAAGGGGATGCCACACCCTTAAATTGCACAGAATGCAAACAAGACAAAAAACCAGGCAATGTGAACTGAGGTCTAAGATGGTAGACATGCAAGAAATAGGAGCATGTTCACACTAGCAAAAAAGAAACAAAACCTACAAAAGACAAAAGACAAAAATATATCTCATACCCTACCATCATTATATATAAATGTAAAGCAAAGTTGCATAATAAATATAGGGTACTTAGTGAACTATTTTTGATCAAAAAAAGTATACAAGCCGTCCCACCAGCGGCAAGGTGACCCTAAATTGGGACGGTACCTATACTGCCTATATTAAAAACCTTACTGTATATCAAAGTTGAAGCAATGCATATAAAAGGGTAGACAAATAGGACCGGGTCCCAACTCCAGACCACCCAGGCCCGTGGTAAGCTACATATATACCAGTCAGCTCAACAAAGGGGATGCCACACCCTTAAATTGCACAGAATGCAAACAAGACAAAAAACCAGGCAATGTGAACTGAGGTCTAAGATGGTAGACATGCAAGAAATAGGAGCATGTTCACACTAGCAAAAAAGAAACAAAACCTACAAAAGACAAAAGACAAAAATATATCTCATACCCTACCATCATTATATATAAATGTAAAGCAAAGTTGCATAATAAATATAGGGTACTTAGTGAACTATTTTTGATCAAAAAAAGTATACAAGCCGTCCCACCAGCGGCAAGGTGACCCTAAATTGGGACGGTACCTATACTGCCTATATTAAAAACCTTACTGTATATCAAAGTTGAAGCAATGCATATAAAAGGGTAGACAAATAGGACCGGGTCCCAACTCCAGACCACCCAGGCCCGTGGTAAGCTACATATATACCAGTCAGCTCAACAAAGGGGATGCCACACCCTTAAATTGCACAGAATGCAAACAAGACAAAAAACCAGGCAATGTGAACTGAGGTCTAAGATGGTAGACATGCAAGAAATAGGAGCATGTTCACACTAGCAAAAAAGAAACAAAACCTACAAAAGACAAAAGACAAAAATATATCTCATACCCTACCATCATTATATATAAATGTAAAGCAAAGTTGCATAATAAATATAGGGTACTTAGTGAACTATTTTTGATCAAAAAAAGTATACAAGCCGTCCCACCAGCGGCAAGGTGACCCTAAATTGGGACGGTACCTATACTGCCTATATTAAAAACCTTACTGTATATAAAAGTTGAAGCAATGCATATAAAAGGGTAGACAAATAGGACCGGGTCCCAACTCCAGACCACCCAGGCCCGTGGTAAGCTACATATATACCAGTCAGCTCAACAAAGGGGATGCCACACCCTTAAATTGCACAGAATGCAAACAAGACAAAAAACCAGGCAATGTGAACTGAGGTCTAAGATGGTAGACATGCAAGAAATAGGAGCATGTTCACACTAGCAAAAAAGAAACAAAACCTACAAAAGACAAAAGACAAAAATATATCTCATACCCTACCATCATTATATATAAATGTAAAGCAAAGTTGCATAATAAATATAGGGTACTTAGTGAACTATTTTTGATCAAAAAAAGTATACAAGCCGTCCCACCAGCGGCAAGGTGACCCTAAATTGGGACGGTACCTATACTGCCTATATTAAAAACCTTACTGTATATCAAAGTTGAAGCAATGCATATAAAAGGGTAGACAAATAGGACCGGGTCCCAACTCCAGACCACCCAGGCCCGTGGTAAGCTACATATATACCAGTCAGCTCAACAAAGGGGATGCCACACCCTTAAATTGCACAGAATGCAAACAAGACAAAAAACCAGGCAATGTGAACTGAGGTCTAAGATGGTAGACATGCAAGAAATAGGAGCATGTTCACACTAGCAAAAAAGAAACAAAACCTACAAAATACAAAAGACAAAAATATATCTCATACCCTACCATCATTATATATAAATGTAAAGCAAAGTTGCATAATAAATATAGGGTACTTAGTGAACTATTTTTGATCAAAAAAAGTATACAAGCCGTCCCACCAGCGGCAAGGTGACCCTAAATTGGGACGGTACCTATACTGCCTATATTAAAAACCTTACTGTATATCAAAGTTGAAGCAATGCATATAAAAGGGTAGACAAATAGGACCGGGTCCCAACTCCAGACCACCCAGGCCCGTGGTAAGCTACATATATACCAGTCAGCTCAACAAAGGGGATGCCACACCCTTAAATTGCACAGAATGCAAACAAGACAAAAAACCAGGCAATGTGAACTGAGGTCTAAGATGGTAGACATGCAAGAAATAGGAGCATGTTCACACTAGCAAAAAAGAAACAAAACCTACAAAAGACAAAAATATATCTCATACCCTACCATCATTATATATAAATGTAAAGCAAAGTTGCATAATAAATATAGGGTACTTAGTGAACTATTTTTGATCAAAAAAAGTATACAAGCCGTCCCACCAGCGGCAAGGTGACCCTAAATTGGGACGGTACCTATACTGCCTATATTAAAAACCTTACTGTATATCAAAGTTGAAGCAATGCATATAAAAGGGTAGACAAATACAGTCATATGAAAAAGTTTGGGCACCCCTATTAATCTTAAGCTTAATGTTTTATAAAAAGTGGTGTTTTTGCATCAGCTATTTCAGTTTGATATATGTAATAACTATTGGACACAGTAATGTTTCTGCCTTGAAATGAGGTTTATTGTACTAACAGAAAATGTGCAATCTGCATTCAAACAAAATTTGACAGGTGCATAAGTATGGGCACCTCACCAGAAAAGTGACATTAATATTTAGTAATTCCTCCTTTTGCAAAAATAACAGCCTCTAGTCGCTTCCTGTAGCTTTTAAGGAGTTCCTGGATCCTGGATGAAGGTATTTTTGACCATTCCTCTTTACAAAACAATTCCAGTTCAGTTAAGTTTGATGGTCGCCGAGCATGGACAGCCCTCTTCAAATGATCCCACAGATGTTCAATGATATTCAGGTCTGGGGACTGGGATGGCCATTCCAGAACATTGTAATTGTTCCTCTGCATGAATGCCTGAGTAGATTTGGAGCGGTGTTTTGGATCATTGTATTGCTGAAAGATCCATCCCCTGCGTAACTTCAACTATATCACTGATACTTGAACATTATTGTCAAGAATCTGCTGATACTGAGTGGAATCCATGCGTCACTCAACTTTAACAAGATTCCCGGTGCCGGCATTGGCCACACAGCCCCAAAGCATGATGGAACCTCCACCAAATTTTACTGTGGGTAGCAAGTGTTTTTCTTGGAATGCTGTGTTTTTTTGCCGCCATGCATAACACCTTTTTGTATGACCAAACAACTCAATCTTGGTTTCATCAGTCCACAGGACCTTCTTCCAAAAATAAATTGGCTTCTCCAAATGTGCTTTTGCATACCTCAGCCGACTCTGTTTGTGGTGTGCTTGCAGAAACGGCTTCTTTCGCATCACTCTCCCATACAGCTTCTCCTTGTGCAAAGTGCGTTGTATAGTTGACCGATGCACAGTGACACCATCTGCAGCAAGTTGATGCTGCAGCTCTCTGGAGGTGGTCTGAGGATTGTCCTTGACTGATCTCACCATTCTTCTTCTCTGCCTTTCTGATGTTTTTCTTGGCCTGCCCCTTCTGGCCTTAACAAGAACTGTCCCTGTGTTCTTCCATTTCCTTACTATGTTCCTCACAGTGGAAACTGACAGGTTAAATCCCTGAGACAGCTTTTTGTATCCTTCCCCTGAACAACTATGTTGAATAATCTTTGTTTTCAGATCATTTGACAGTTGTTTTGAGAAGCCCATGATGTTGTCTTCAGAGGAGATTCAAACAGGAGAACAACTTGCAAGTGGCCACTTTAAGTAGCTTTTCTCATGATTGCATACACCTGGCTATGAAGTTCAAAGCTCAATGAGGTTACAAAACCAAAAAAAGTGCTTTAGTAAGTCAGTAAAAAGTATGTAGGAGAATTTAAAACAAGAAAATGATAAGGGTGCCCATACTTATGCACCTATCAAATTTTGTTTGAATGCAGATTGCACATTTTCTGTTAGTACAATAAACCTCATTTCAAGGCAGAAACATTACTGTGTCCAACAATTATTACATATATCAAACTGAAATAGCTGTTGCAAAAACACCAATTTTTATAAAACATTAAGCTTAAGATTAATAGGGGTGCCCAAACTTTTTCATATGACTGTAGGACCGGGTCCCAACTCCAGACCACCCAGGCCCGTGGTAAGCTACATATATACCAGTCAGCTCAACAAAGGGGATGCCACACCCTTAAATTGCACAGAATGCAAACAAGACAAAAAACCAGGCAATGTGAACTGAGGTCTAAGATGGTAGACATGCAAGAAATAGGAGCATGTTCACACTAGCAAAAAAGAAACAAAACCTACAAAAGACAAAAGACAAAAATATATCTCATACCCTACCATCATTATATATAAATGTAAAGCAAAGTTGCATAATAAATATAGGGTACTTAGTGAACTATTTTTGATCAAAAAAAGTATACAAGCCGTCCCACCAGCGGCAAGGTGACCCTAAATTGGGACGGTACCTATACTGCCTATATTAAAAACCTTACTGTATATCAAAGTTGAAGCAATGCATATAAAAGGGTAGACAAATAGGACCGGGTCCCAACTCCAGACCACCCAGGCCCGTGGTAAGCTACATATATACCAGTCAGCTCAACAAAGGGGATGCCACACCCTTAAATTGCACAGAATGCAAACAAGACAAAAAACCAGGCAATGTGAACTGAGGTCTAAGATGGTAGACATGCAAGAAATAGGAGCATGTTCACACTAGCAAAAAAGAAACAAAACCTACAAAAGACAAAAATATATCTCATACCCTACCATCATTATATATAAATGTAAAGCAAAGTTGCATAATAAATATAGGGTACTTAGTGAACTATTTTTGATCAAAAAAAGTATACAAGCCGTCCCACCAGCGGCAAGGTGACCCTAAATTGGGACGGTACCTATACTGCCTATATTAAAAACCTTACTGTATATCAAAGTTGAAGCAATGCATATAAAAGGGTAGACAAATAGGACCGGGTCCCAACTCCAGACCACCCAGGCCCGTGGTAAGCTACATATATACCAGTCAGCTCAACAAAGGGGATGCCACACCCTTAAATTGCACAGAATGCAAACAAGACAAAAAACCAGGCAATGTGAACTGAGGTCTAAGATGGTAGACATGCAAGAAATAGGAGCATGTTCACACTAGCAAAAAAGAAACAAAACCTACAAAAGACAAAAGACAAAAATATATCTCATACCCTACCATCATTATATATAAATGTAAAGCAAAGTTGCATAATAAATATAGGGTACTTAGTGAACTATTTTTGATCAAAAAAAGTATACAAGCCGTCCCACCAGCGGCAAGGTGACCCTAAATTGGGACGGTACCTATACTGCCTATATTAAAAACCTTACTGTATATCAAAGTTGAAGCAATGCATATAAAAGGGTAGACAAATAGGACCGGGTCCCAACTCCAGACCACCCAGGCCCGGCTTGTATACTTTTTTTGATCAAAAATAGTTCACTAAGTACCCTATATTTATTATGCAACTTTGCTTTACATTTATATATAATGATGGTAGGGTATGAGATATATTTTTGTCTTTTGTCTTTTGTAGGTTTTGTTTCTTTTTTGCTAGTGTGAACATGCTCCTATTTCTTGCATGTCTACCATCTCAGACCTCAGTTCACATTGCCTGGTTTTTTGTCTTGTTTGCATTCTGTGCAATTTAAGGGTGTGGCATCCCCTTTGTTGAGCTGACTGGTATATATGTAGGTTACCACGGGCCTGGGTGGTCTGGAGTTGGGACCCGGTCCTATTTGTCTACCCTTTTATATGCATTGCTTCAACTTTGATATACAGTAAGGTTTTTAATATAGGCAGTATAGGTACCGTCCCAATTTAGGGTCACCTTGCCGCTGGTGGGACGGCTTGTATACTTTTTTTGATCAAAAATAGTTCACTAAGTACCCTATATTTATTATGCAACTTTGCTTTACATTTATATATAATGATGGTAGGGTATGAGATATATTTTTGTCTTTTGTCTTTTGTAGGTTTTGTTTCTTTTTTGCTAGTGTGAACATGCTCCTATTTCTTGCATGTCTACCATCTTAGACCTCAGTTCACATTGCCTGGTTTTTTGTCTTGTTTGCATTCTGTGCAATTTAAGGGTGTGGCATCCCCTTTGTTGAGCTGACTGGTATATATGTAGCTTACCACGGGCCTGGGTGGTCTGGAGTTGGGACCCGGTCCTATTTGTCTACCCTTTTATATGCATTGCTTCAACTTTGATATACAGTAAGGTTTTTAATATAGGCAGTATAGGTACCGTCCCAATTTAGGGTCACCTTGCCGCTGGTGGGACGGCTTGTATACTTTTTTTGATCAAAAATAGTTCACTAAGTACCCTATATTTATTATGCAACTTTGCTTTACATTTATATATAATGATGGTAGGGTATGAGATATATTTTTGTCTTTTGTAGGTTTTGTTTCTTTTTTGCTAGTGTGAACATGCTCCTATTTCTTGCATGTCTACCATCTTAGACCTCAGTTCACATTGCCTGGTTTTTTGTCTTGTTTGCATTCTGTGCAATTTAAGGGTGTGGCATCCCCTTTGTTGAGCTGACTGGTATATATGTAGCTTACCACGGGCCTGGGTGGTCTGGAGTTGGGACCCGGTCCTATTTGTCTACCCTTTTATATGCATTGCTTCAACTTTGATATACAGTAAGGTTTTTAATATATGCAGTATAGGTACCGTCCCAATTTAGGGTCACCTTGCCGCTGGTGGGACGGCTTGTATACTTTTTTTGATCAAAAATAGTTCACTAAGTACCCTATATTTATTATGCAACTTTGCTTTACATTTATATATAATGATGGTAGGGTATGAGATATATTTTTGTCTTTTGTCTTTTGTAGGTTTTGTTTCTTTTTTGCTAGTGTGAACATGCTCCTATTTCTTGCATGTCTACCATCTTAGACCTCAGGTCACATTGCCTGGCTTTTTGTCTTGTTTGCATTCTGTGCAATTTAAGGGTGTGGCATCCCCTTTGTTGAGCTGACTGGTATATATGTAGCTTACCACGGGCCTGGGTGGTCTGGAGTTGGGACCCGGTCCTATTTGTCTACCCTTTTATATGCATTGCTTCAACTTTGATATACAGTAAGGTTTTTAATATAGGCAGTATAGATACCGTCCCAATTTAGGGTCACCTTGCCGCTGGTGGGACAGCTTGTATACTTTTTTTGATCAAAAATAGTTCACTAAGTACCCTATATTTATTATGCAACTTTGCTTTACATTTATATATAATGATGGTAGGGTATGAGATATATTTTTGTCTTTTGTCTTTTGTAGGTTTTGTTTCTTTTTTGCTAGTGTGAACATGCTCCTATTTCTTGCATGTCTACCATCTTAGACCTCAGTTCACATTGCCTGGTTTTTTGTCTTGTTTGCATTCTGTGCAATTTAAGGGTGTGGCATCCCCTTTGTTGAGCTGACTGGTATATATGTAGCTTACCACGGGCCTGGGTGGTCTGGAGTTGGGACCCGGTCCTATTTGTCTACCCTTTTATATGCATTGCTTCAACTTTGATATACAGTAAGGTTTTTAATATAGGCAGTATAGGTACCGTCCCAATTTAGGGTCACCTTGCCGCTGGTGGGACGGCTTGTATACTTTTTTTGATCAAAAATAGTTCACTAAGTACCCTATATTTATTATGCAACTTTGCTTTACATTTATATATAATGATGGTAGGGTATGAGATATATTTTTGTCTTTTGTCTTTTGTAGGTTTTGTTTCTTTTTTGCTAGTGTGAACATGCTCCTATTTCTTGCATGTCTACCATCTTAGACCTCAGTTCACATTGCCTGGTTTTTTGTCTTGTTTGCATTCTGTGCAATTTAAGGGTGTGGCATCCCCTTTGTTGAGCTGACTGGTATATATGTAGCTTACCACGGGCCTGGGTGGTCTGGAGTTGGGACCCGGTCCTATTTGTCTACCCTTTTATATGCATTGCTTCAACTTTGATATACAGTAAGGTTTTTAATATAGGCAGTATAGGTACCGTCCCAATTTAGGGTCACCTTGCCGCTGGTGGGACGGCTTGTATACTTTTTTTGATCAAAAATAGTTCACTAAGTACCCTATATTTATTATGCAACTTTGCTTTACATTTATATATAATGATGGTAGGGTATGAGATATATTTTTGTCTTTTGTCTTTTGTAGGTTTTGTTTCTTTTTTGCTAGTGTGAACATGCTCCTATTTCTTGCATGTCTACCATCTTAGACCTCAGTTCACATTGCCTGGTTTTTTGTCTTGTTTGCATTCTGTGCAATTTAAGGGTGTGGCATCCCCTTTGTTGAGCTGACTGGTACATATGTAGCTTACCACGGGCCTGGGTGGTCTGGAGTTGGGACCCGGTCCTATTTGTCTACCCTTTTATATGCATTGCTTCAACTTTGATATACAGTAAGGTTTTTAATATAGGCAGTATAGGTACCGTCCCAATTTAGGGTCACCTTGCCGCTGGTGGGACGGCTTGTATACTTTTTTTGATCAAAAATAGTTCACTAAATACCCTATATTTATTATGCAACTTTGCTTTACATTTATATATAATGATGGTAGGGTATGAGATATATTTTTGTCTTTTGTCTTTTGTAGGTTTTGTTTCTTTTTTGCTAGTGTGAACATGCTCCTATTTCTTGCATGTCTACCATCTTAGACCTCAGTTCACATTGCCTGGTTTTTTGTCTTGTTTGCATTCTGTGCAATTTAAGGGTGTGGCATCCCCTTTGTTGAGCTGACTGGTATATATGTAGCTTACCACGGGCCTGGGTGGTCTGGAGTTGGGACCCGGTCCTATTTGTCTACCCTTTTATATGCATTGCTTCAACTTTGATATACAGTAAGGTTTTTAATATAGGCAGTATAGGTACCGTCCCAATTTAGGGTCACCTTGCCGCTGGTGGGACGGCTTGTATACTTTTTTTGATCAAAAATAGTTCACTAAGTACCCTATATTTATTATGCAACTTTGCTTTACATTTATATATAATGATGGTAGGGTATGAGATATATTTTTGTCTTTTGTCTTTTGTAGGTTTTGTTTCTTTTTTGCTAGTGTGAACATGCTTCTATTTCTTGCATGTCTACCATCTTAGACCTCAGTTCACATTGCCTGATTCCCTGTTTTTCTTTACGGAAAATATACCAAAACCTGAATAATAGAGATTTTTTACCGTGGGATGGCAAAACCACAGTTATTGTTTATTGGGGTATACCAGACTTTTTTAAATAGATATAATTGCGGCTGAACAGTGAGCGACACACTCAAACTGTGTTTTTTTATATACCAAAGGCCCAAAACTGGATAGTACAGAGATTTGACCCGTGGAACTGCAAAACCACACTGGGATTTGTCGGGCCTACACCAGACTATTTTCAACAGATATATTTTTGTGTCACAACAGTCAGGAGACACTATTGTTTTTCTTTACGGAAAATATACCAAAACCTGAATAATAGAGATTTTTTACCGTTGGATGGCAAAACCACAGTTATTGTTTACTGTGGTATACCAGACTTTTTTAAATAGATATAATTGCGGCTGAACAGTGAGCGACACACTCAAACTGTGTTTTTTTAGATACCAAAGGCCCAAAACTGGATAGTACAGAGATTTGACCCGTGGAACTGCAAAACCACACTGGGATTTGTCGGGCCTACACCAGACTATTTTCAACAGATATATTTTTGTGTCACAACAGTCAGGAGACACTACTGTTTTTCTTTACGGAAAATATACCAACACCTGAATAATAGAGATTTTTTACCGTGGGATGGCAAAACCACAGTTATTGTTTACTGGGGTATACCAGACTTTTTTAAATAGATATAATTGCGGCTGAACAGTGAGCGACACACTCAAACTGTGTTTTTTTAGATACCAAAGGCCCAAAACTGGATAGTGCAGAGATTTGACCCGTGGAACTGTAAAACCACACTGGGATTTGTCGGGCCTACACCAGACTATTTTCAGCAGATATATTTTTGTGTCACAACAGTCAGGAGACACTACTGTTTTTCTTTACGTAAAAAATACCAAAACCTGAATAATAGAGATTTTTTACCGTGGGATGGCAAAACCACAGTTATTGTTTACTGGGGTATACCAGACGTTTTTAAATAGATATAATTGCATCTGAACAGTGAGCAACACACTCAAACTGTTTTTTTTTTAGATACAAATGGCCCAAAAGTGGATAATACAGAGGTTTGAACCGTGGAAGTGCAAAACAACACTTCTGTTTCTCTAGCCTACGCCTGACTATTTTCAACAGATATATTTGTATTTGAAAAATCAGAGACACGCTTTTTTTGGGGTGGGGGGGACACCAAAAGGTTAATAAGACGGGTATTTGTACAGTGTGAAGGAGGAAAAAAAAAAGAGGATATAGATGAAAAAAAAAGGATTTTTCCTGTCCCCTGAGACCTGGAGCTAAGTCCAGCAATTTCAGCAACAGGAGCAGCACACAGGACTGTAATGCAGCGTTTGCTGGTATAACCACTGCGTCTCCTATACAGCCTGCCTGCCTGATATCTGGGATGGATATTAGTCCTGAGAAGGACTGTTTGTTTGATCTGGCAGCCTTTACAGACCCTACACTAACTATTTCGCAGTTTATATCTCTCCCTAAATCAGCAGCGCTGTCCCTACACTGTCTGATCCGGAGCGACTGTGTCCAAGGAGGTGACGCTGTGCGGCCAGCCAATCACTGTAATGCCCACAACCAACATGGCTGCGGCATTACAGTGACTGGCTGGCAATCCCTGCATGTTCATTGGCTCTGTAAAGAGCGCCAAACATGCAGGGCGGAGACCCGAGCTCCCGCCCGAGTAACCCGGAAATGCTCGGTGCTCTCCGAACATCCCGAGTAGCGTGATGCTCGGGCGAGTACCGAGCAGTGTCGAGCATGTTCGCTCAACACTAGCAATAACTGTTGGACACAGTAATGTTTCTGCCTTGAAATGAGGTTTATCTTCCTATATATTTCAGCTCTGCCCTTCTAGCCTTGCTGAACTTCAGTGTTGTTTAGACTGTCTCTCTAGCCAGGTGCTTTTGTGCCTATCTCTCTCTAGTTTGCTTGGTCCTCTGGACCTCTAGTACTTTTGTCAGTTTATCTTTTGCTCTCCGGATCCGTAAAACCTACAATTCAAATCTGGAGGCGCTAAGGAGAACTGCACGGAAACTGCAACCCTTACTACAAAAAGATGCCCGATTACAATCCATATTTCCAGACCCCCCACTTCTGTGTTTCAGGCAGCCCACAAATCTAAGAAGCAGCTTTCTGTCATCTCCTCCAGCGACAGCTACCTTTCCTTGCAACCAGAAAAAATGTAAAACCTGTCCGTTTATAATGACCACAGACAAGATGATGATACCCAACTCACATCAGGACTATAAGATCCCAGGTACGTTCAGCTGTATCACATCTAATGTAGTGTACTTAATTATATGTACCAAATGTCCAGCTAGGGGTCTTTATGTAGGGGAGACAGGGCAAAAACTTAGGACAAGAATGAATCATCATTGCCACACAATAAAAGAAAAAATAATAGATCTACCTGTAGCCAAGCGTTTTTGTTCCCCTGATCATAGCATAAAACACATGAAATTACTGGTATTAAAAGGTCATTTCAAATCTCAAAGAGAAAGAAGAATCTCAGAATATAAACTAATGGTGACCTTTAACACTTTCAGAGCAGGAATGAATATGTCGCATGGATTTATGTCATTCTACATCAACTAAGGAATGTGCCCCTCAGACTTTTGAGGCCATCATAACACTGGACCTAGTCACAGGACAATAAAACCTTCACACTCCTTATCTATTAGCTGCTAAAATATTTATAGCCAGAACTGTTTATCTCTCCCTTAATAACTCTGCTTTCCATCACCTGTCGCATCTATTGCATTATTTCTGTGTCTTATTGTGAAAAAATATGTGACTCTTCAGATTTTGTGGTATACTAGCCTGATGAAGAGACCTGAGTAGTCTCAAAAGCTTGCAATTTGTTACTATCTTTTCAGTTAGCCATTAAAAGGAATCAACCACTGAGGACTCTCAAATCAAAGCATTATCAAATAAATTTCTGATGTTTTATTTCTGCGCATATTTCTATTCTGTGTCTATAATTTGATTTTAATATTGCAGCTGTGGGATTATATTTATTGTTGAAGTGGTATGCATTTACTTACCTGGGAAATTTGTGTTAATTACTATATACTAACTGAGACAAAACCATGTATGAATAAAGGATATTTATTATACACAAGTCTACAGTTAATATATTACTAATCACCACACTAACACAGTGCACACTAATAACAATAGCAGACAGTACTAATATACGATTAATTCCCAATTACCTAATTATACTTCCCACCTACTTGAACTAAAAACATACATACATTAATACTTATATCCCACCCGTCTATCACTACACTATCCCTATGGAGAAAAAGGGGTTACAAGCAGTGATCAGTAGATACTCAGCCAGATATCCTCATCATGGTGTCCATCGAGTTTTACCTGAAGTGGCTTTTGTGATGTCTTTGTGTTCGTTTTTTGCGGCAGTTTCACTGCGAAATCAGTTTATATAAAATAGTGGCGACTTCCAAGCAGAAGCTTCTAGAAGAAAAGACCAATCACTTCTTTTAGCCGCTTCACAGCTTTTGAAGCCTGAAGAAGTTATAAGAAGTGACAACAGACGGATCATATGCACAGCAAGTCTTTTTGACATTTCAGTACATATGTTCATTCTTTTTGATGTTTGTACAACTTTTTTTTTAGAATAGACATTTATCATCTATCCACCTGCTCTGTGCACAATGTTATGGAGTTTCCAGTATGCATACCATGCAAATAAGGTGAAAGACACAGAATCAATATAATTGGTATAACATTCTTTAATGCATATACATATATATATATATATATTATGAACAAGGTCATGTGACCTAAACGTTGGCCCATTGCACACAGACGTTTGCTGATGATTGTTGTCATAAACTTCTAACTTTCGGCTTATATTGGAGAGCCTGGTTTCCTCTCTATCTACTTTCCAGAGCATCTTCAAAATCTCCTCACAGAAAAGAGAGAAGGGGGTTCATCCGAAAATCGCCATGTGCAGGAGCAGGTTTCTTCTTCAGCGTCTCAATAATATCACAGAAATATGACCGCTATTTCATTGATCCTCATCTGAGAACTCAGTACTGGTACGATGTTTCCCAAAGCTGATGGTAAACTAAAGAAAAGACAGAACAGAAGTAAAGGTAAATTATTGTTTTTTTACCAATTGAAATGAATGCAGATGTAATCTATATGTTCTCTCTTACCTGGGCTGACGTACAAGATGGACTCTTCTAGTGTCACTGCCAAACTCTTAACTTCTTCCATGAAGATTTAAGATGTTCCTCTGAATTTTAGAAGGAAGCAGTGTTTGCGACACAGGGGGCACCGAAGGTTGGAGTTGAGCCAGGTAGAGATGCAACCCTGATGGAAACAATGATTGCATGGTAGCACTGTGACTTCCCCTCCGGTCTCATAATCCGTCATGCAGATGACACACGACTCCTCCTGAGATGTTACAGTTCTTGTTGAGAGGTTCCTAATTTGCTGAGCTCGCCAAGTCTGCTGCCTTTCCTGCAGATTATATTGTGCAGGTGGTGATGGTGGCCGCATCTGTGGCGGAGGCGTCATCATTCCCATTCCCTGCTGCTGAAAGATGATGTTGAACAGACGGTTTGCCTGCAGTAATTGTACAGGAGATCCACTTGAGGCTGGAGACTCCCTGAGTCTGCGGCTGGGCAGAACGGGAAATGGCCGTCTGAATCCAAACTCAGTGGCGGTGTCTGAGGATCCACTGTCATCCCTTCTGCTCTCTGATGTTTCTCTGGAGGGCTCTGCAGGGACTGGTCTAAGCGGAGAGCGGCTTCTTTCTCTGCTCTCTTGTCCTCTTTGCCGGAGAGGAGTTCTGGCTTCTCTGCCTCTCGCAGTGACAGCAGTGGCGTCTGTTCTGTGTCCACCAGTAGTAATTGGTCTTCTCTGATCCCTCTGAAAAGATCTCAATTGATGGACAATCATAGCCTGACCTATAAAGAAATAACATTTACTATAAATATGCAAAAGTTTATAAAAAACACTTTTGAACCAAAGAGAAATAACCTGCTGTTGATTTGGAGTTTAGGGAGAGGAGCAAAAATTGATTAATGTTTGGGCTAAATAAACCTGCCCAATGGATCCCCTCTCTACAGACATCACAGAGCAGGGGTGGAACCAGACTGCGACTAACACAGCCCCCAAGGACTATGAATGGGAAGGTGGAGGATGCACTGAGTGTACTGAAACCGCTTACCCCAGGGAAATCTCCTCCCTGAAAAGATCCTATAAGGTGGGAATATTCTCTCACTTACCCTGATTTTCTGGTCGGCTCATCCATGTCTCGTTGTCAGCAATAAGCTGATGCAGCTCCCTGGAAGTCATGGTTTAGTTTCCTGGGGCTGAGATGGTAGAGTGATAGAAAATGAGAACTAAGTTCTCTGATGGCACGGATGTTATGGTGCCAAAATATCAATAAGAAGCTGTAGAAGTAAAGCACTAGATGTATGAAACAAACTAGCTCGCACTTCCAAAACCAAGGTAGAGTCTCAGCGAAAACGTCAACTCTGAAAATGGCGCTGATGTCACTGAGTGCATAGATTGTATAACCTCACAGCATTCTATGTCACTGTGACATCACATGTGAGACCAACAACGCGCTGTCATGATGGCCGACTGTCCAATCTGTTATATACATATTATAAAATGTTATATTATTATATATTATAATACACATTGTGAAAAAATATATATTATTACTAACCATCTAACACTCTTAAGGTGTGTATATGTGTCTAAAGCATAGGATATATATACATATTATGAATATCAGATGCCTTGGAATAATAATCCTATGCTCACCTTCCAGACTTCCAGTACTGCTGCTGTCAATTTCCCCCGCCGACCTCCTGGCTTCTCCTTCCCGCAGGGGCCATTGTGTGACCACTGCAGCTAATCAGTTAATAGAAATTTCCCATTCATATGTTTCATGTGGATGTAAAATAAACACTTTTAGAAAAGAAAACAGATAAATAAGATTTTCAAAATACGGCATGTACTAAGGTGGATACTCATGGTATGATATGCAGAGAGAGGAATACTGGGAGGACACAGAGCGTTAGTCCACCTGCTTAACCCTCAGGATAATTCCTATCAGGTCATATAGGGGTGTACATAGAAATCCACAGACCCCATAGTAAAGGTCTGAAATGGGACCTCGTAATGGCCCCTGGCTGCCATTAAGCAACCCAGTGGTGGTCACAGAGACCCCCTGTCAAGCTGCTTAGTTACCATAATTGCTGGTCACTATGGAAGCTAAGCGGTTAAACAGCTGCAATCAGAGCTAGCTTGAATTGCAGCAATTACGAGTGGCTGTCTGCTGTGTAAAACAGCCGGCACCCACTGGATATGGAGTGGGCTGAGCATGTGAGTCTACTCCTTATACACCATGATAACTTATAATGTACATATACGGTATAAGCATTCGGCGCTAGGCTCCTCCTGTTCATGGGTCCCATAGCGGTCATGTGGTCCAGCTCTTTAGTGCCCATTCACATTAAAAGAAAATCATCTGAATTGACTGAATTTTGTGGGACAGGTCCATTATCCTCCCATGAAAAGCACATGCATGCTCGGCTGAATCAGGCATACATGAGTATAGGAGCAGTGAGGGAGAGAAGAGAGGAAGGGAGAAGACGGTGATTGGTGAGTATTTTAATCTGCCTCCATCACATAGATATTTAGGATGGATTAGGGAAACGTCAGCTTGGAGCGCTTCTTTCTCCAATAACTTTTTATTGATTTTTATAAACAAAGAAAAATATTCAAACAATGAACAGAAAACGCAAAAGTGTAGACAAATTATAGATAAAAGTTACCACAACATCGAGTGATGAAAACATCCAGCATGTGAAAAAGTGGAAATAATAGTAGGGGTAAAGATGCAGAGAAGGTGGGGATAGGACATTACAGCAAAATAATAGAGACCACTGGGGGGGGGGACCACAGGGACCAGTCCTGATGAACCATGACTCTTGAATGAATATTGGTAGTGAGAACATTTTCATGGTGAAAATGGGAATTCAGTATCTTCTAGAAGGTTTACAAAACTTTTTCAGATGTATCCTCAATAAGGAGGTAATGGTGGAAGGGTGAAAGAGGGGATGTGTGTTGATAATAGAAGGACAATAAGAGGTGTCTGATCTGCAAGTATGGATAGAAAGATCCACGTTGGCGCTATTACTTTTTAATAATTGTGTCTAACTAAAGAAACAATAAATCCTTGCTAATATCTGCCAAGTCCTCAGACTGCTTACCTCCCATGTAGACAGAATTGATAAGGGATATGGGGCTCTAATTCTCTAATTGAGATCTCACATAGAGGACACATTTCCCAGGTTCTCCCAAAGGAAACAGTAGATAACATAATTGGGAGTATAGGGGAACAGGAGGTAGGTTTGATGTATTCAGACTGAAGAGTCCGCCTGGCGGAACCAAATTTAGCAAAAAAGGTGTCAAACTGCATCCATCTGTGAGATTCATTTGATAAGGATTGGATTATTGCTAGGCAAGAAAGGGCTAGGCGTGAGAACCTGTCCAGTTCAGATTCATGTGAATGATAAAGATGGTAGAAATGTTTCTTAATAATCATGTGAGAAGCAGATAGTATAATCCCCAAGTATGGAATGACTTCTTCCGACCACCTAAACAGGAAAAGCGATTCAAGTTTCAATTTATTATGAGCCTGAACATTGATAGGGAGAATTAAAGGGGTTGTTCAGTACTTTATATTACCCCCGCAATGTATCCCGCCGTGGCGCCTAAGGATATTTGTAATTACCTTACACTGCAGATACTGCCTGTGAACGGCGCTATCACTGGCCGCTCACAGACATCACGTGACCCCCGGCTGTAGCTGACTCTGACATCCGCTGACGTCATGACAAGTGCTGGGAGCAGCCGGGGGTCTCTGTCTTCTGTGTTCCACGGTGGATGCCAGGCTGTGGGCGGGGATACTCCCCCGCGTCACACCCGGCATCCACCGCGCTCTGCCTCTTCCCATTCATTGGGAAAGCGCGCGTTGGATGCTGGGTGTGATGCGGGGGGTAACCCAGCCCACAACCCAGCAGCCACCATGGGGACCCCAGCGCTAAGTCACGCCTCATTTGTTGTGATGTAATCATGGGGTCACGTGATGCTTGTGAGCGGCCAAGGATAGCGCCGCTCACAGGCAGAAACAGCAACGTAAGGTATTTACAAATATCCTTAGGGGCCCCAGGGGGATACATTGGGGGGGTAATATAAAGTACTGGACAACTTTTTTAAGGCCTTGTGGAATTTTTTTTCTTTTAAACTCTAAATTTTAGTTAAAGTTTCAAAAGATAAATGATGCAATAGTATTTAAAAAAACATTCATACAAATGTTTGACTTATAAAATATAGAGGGGGAAGAAAGAGGGGAAGGAAGAGATAGGTGCCTGAGAGGGAGTCAGATCATATACAAGAGGAAGGATTTGTTAAAGTAGAGGTGGTGTGGAAAATGGAGTGTGGTTGCCACAGTGTGCCCAATGTGACGATGTTGTCTCAAATTTGCAATAAGTTTATTGTCAAATCTCATCGGACATTTATTCACATTAGTGTACACCCCTATAAGACTATAGATTAATAAGGAAAAGAGGAGAGGAGGGGAATAAGTTTGTGAATAAAATGTAACTTTTATTGTTTTGTATAAAATATGATTATATATTAAAGTATCATACACCCAGATAAGGGTATATTTTTGATCACTGCTGTATAAATGTTATGGTATACCGTATTTTTCGGACCTTAAGATGCACTTTTTTCCCCCCAAATTTGGGAGGAAAATGGGGGGTGCGTCTTATGGTCCGAACGCAACTTACCGGTGGTGGTGGAGCGGGATCGCAGGGCAGCGGCGGAAGAAGAGGTGAGGCGGGCCGGTATCTGGCTGGGGGCCGGGCCTGGCCGGGTACCGGGGACGGTGTATTTCTGTGAGCGGAGTTTGCAGAGCAGAGTGAGCGTCTTCCGGTGGCCGCGGCCATGTTCCTGAAGCTGTGCTCTACAGGAAAATGGCCATACCCCAGGTACCAGGCCACCAGCACCCCAGGTACTAGGCACCAGTCCACCAGCACCCCAGGTACCAAGCCACCAGCACCCTGGCCCCCAGCGCCAGGTACCAGCACCAGGCCCCCAGCAACCCAGATACCAGGGCACCAGGCCTCCAGGTACCAGGGAACCAAGCCCCCAGCGCCAGGCCCCCAGCCTCCAGGTACCAGCATGCCTCCACTTCCGCCGGCTTCCTGAACGACCCTGCCTTCTGTGACCCCAGCTCCACCGCCCCCCAAGGTAAGAAAACTATTCAGACTATAAGACGGACCCCCATCTTATAAAAAATATTTTTTTCCTATTTTCCACCCTAAAATTTGGGGTGCGTCTTATG
Organism: Phyllobates terribilis; assembly: GCF_046119375.1. Lineage (NCBI taxonomy): Eukaryota > Metazoa > Chordata > Amphibia > Anura > Dendrobatidae > Phyllobates > Phyllobates terribilis. Next base: position 157,310,601 of record NW_027362768.1, on the reverse strand, counting down.
GCCCGGTGCGTCTTATAGCCCGAAAAATACGGTAAATAAAACAGCTGTGACCCAATAAAGTCACGGTTGTTGTGACAAGATGTAAATATATAAATCAATGTAAATTGTCAATTGTACATTGTCAAAATTGGAAATCTTGTGTTAATCACAAGCGGAAAGGTCACCATATAATTTTTAAGGTTTATTGCCATTTAGTTTATAAAATGAAATGTCAGCAAAAGATTATAGAAAAGCGATGACGGCATGAAGAGATATTTCTATATCTGTGGAGTAGATAATTAAGTCATCAGTTTATAATCCAATAACATGTTTTAAAGTTACCAACGCTAAGACCAGAAATGTCTGAATTGGAACGAATGGACTCTGCCAGGTGCTCCATAATTAATGCAAAAATTATTGGGGTTGACCTGGCTGGTTCCATTCGAGCTTTTGAAGTTGAATGATAAGGAACTGGATGAAAGAACCATGGCGTTGGGGTTGGAATATAGGGACGTTATAAATGATTTGATAAAGCCAGTCAAACCAAATTTGATGAGTACTTTGTCTAAGTAGCCCAGTAAACCGTATCAAAGGCCTTTTCGGCATTAGGGATAGGAATACTGCCTTTATCATGGGGGTCTGCTGCATCCTGTTAGTGCATTGGTATTCTGACCTGGTGTTGGTGACGCGCCCCCTGGGCCAGTGTTGTTTGGGGGATACCCGGAGCCGGATCAGATGGGGGTTGTAGTCTCCGAGTGGCGGTGACCCGGTCCGTGCCCAGGGTGTCAAACTCAGTGTGTGGCAGTCCTACAGATGTTGCTGGATGTTCTTTAGTGTCGACTACGCCACCCGTTGATTTGCGGTCAATACGGCCGCCGCTGCAGCAGGGTCCGCTGAGGCTGGTGGTGTGTGTGCAGCTTCTGGTAGTATAACCCCCAACGGGAGGGGTATAGCCTCAGGGGGTCAGTTGTAGAGGATGGTGGTTGTGGTGGTGCAGTGAGGATGGTAATCAGACTCAGAGTCGGGCTGTGCAGTTCAGGGTTTTTACTTACTGCTGTTGTGCTGGTCACTCCGGCCTTGAGTGACCGCCCGAGCCGCGCTGCGTCCACCAGGTACTGGACTCGGCCAACCCCCAGGTAATTCTGGAGCGTGATCCTGAGCTCCCTTTCTGACGTTCCTTTTCTCTGGCCTTCCCCACCAGGGATCCACTTATGTCCGGCTCCCTCGGGCCTCTTGTTGGTAAAACCCTTGTCTCTGGGTTCCCTGACCCTATACTCGGTGTGCCTTCGCAGTGGATTTAGTGGGGGGTCGTGGCAGATCCTGCCCACAACCTCCGGTCTCTGGCTGAGGATTAGTGCCCTCCACCAGCTTGGGATCCGGTACCCTTGTGCCAACCCTTCACCCTTCTGGTTGTATTTGGGCTCTTGGGGTTCCCTCTGTCTTTCTCTCTGGGTCCTTCTTTTCTCCTCTCTCTCTTCTTTCAGGACTGCTTGACCCTCTACAACAGACTGACTGGTAACTGTCTGCCTGTCTGACCCTGATCTAAGATGGTTCCCACCTTATATACTCCCTCTATGTGTGAGCTCAGGTGACCAGCACCCAATGAGCTCCTAGCATTACCCAGACTGCTCCCCCTATCTGCCCCTACACTACTGGGATGTTCCACCCCCCTCCCACTCCAGCCAGGGACAGACACTGTCGTACCTGCACATATACCTAGTGGGAGTACCATTGATCTGTCCCCCGGAAATGGGATGTATGTAGTGCATGCAGCCTACTGAGCTCAGTTCCACACTCCATCCTTACCCGGGAGTGGAATACCACACCTCTGGAGTGAGGTGCAATACCCCTGTAGCAGCCGAATCCTCAGGGTGCTACATTGGTAAGGCTGTTTCTTTTTCTGTGATAGAACTTGATGTAACTATTTAGTGAGCAATTTCGAAAAAAATATTCAGATCCCAGTTTAGAAAGGCTATTGGCCTAAAATTCCCAGGGGTGACTAGAGGGTTACCTGGTTTCTCTGATGCTGCTAGTAGAGGTAGCTTTTCCTCTGCAGCATCGAAAGAGTGCACGGAGGCTAGAGCTGGTGTAATCCAGTAATACGGCCAGCTTCAGAGCAGCGCTCACAAGCTCTATAGCAGATCTTGCCTAGGTGGCCAGTACTTTGGGCAATAAGCTGTAAACTATAGAATTAAAAATCCCAATAATAAAGTTGCATGTTTTTATAAGTACTATAGAATTTTTTGAGGGAGTCCCGTTAAATAGAGAAGTGGGTTGCTTCTTGGTATGACTGGACAATACTCATTAGTTAAAAGATGGCTAAACCCGCAAATTATATCTATTGTATTGGGGGACTCCTGGCTTTAACGTAACAGGCTAAATCAGGAGATAATAGGATCAGATGGTTGGAATATAATTGCCCAATACTTTAGTTCTGTGGGAAGATAACCCGCTGCCACATGATTCTGCAGGGACTTACTCTACTCAAGTCATGAAGAGCACAGGAACTCACGGCCTAGCCAAATGTTCCTGCTTTTGGGGGAGTCAGGATCAGTGTGTTAAGCCAACAGTTATCTAAGGTGCATGGCCAGATTACCGTAGGTAGGAGTCAGTAATATCGGGGATTGTTAAGCTTTAAGTATAGATAGAATTCCTCCTTAATGACCGCTGTATAATAATTTAACTGTTGCCTCTTTATGGTAGCACATTAGAAAAATATGTGCTGCAAAATGATAGCACGCAGGCTGCTATGAACAGCGCTGGGCATGAAGCCCAATAGAATTGGTCTCCGATCAGTTAACCCCGTAGATGACTATGTGTGGGCTAATAGTTTGCCTGTCAGTGTAAAGTATTCTGAAGCATTTTAGAAGCGATCAAATGATCACCTCCTGTTTGCACGACATTAAGCTACAAGCTAGACGACCAGCTATGGATGGTCCATTGAACTCACTACTCCGCTCTTAAAGGATATCTTGATGCAGAGCAAAACTACACTAGAGGCTGGAATGGAGACCTATTCTCTTCAACAATGAGTCTCGCTTTTGTCGTAGACACAATGATAGCTGTAGATTTGTCTGGAAACCATGTGGGTGATGGCATGAAGATGTCCTACTGTCACGAGTATGTCAGGGTTGACTAACAGTCTTGCGGTGTCCAACGGTAGAAGGTTGCTGCGTTTGGCTTTACAAACGTCTCCATGATCTTTTTATTATACCTTTCTCTTTAGGACCCAGCAGTGACCCTCACCTTGCTTGGGGATTAGGGTATAAGTCCCTTTAGGACCCTGCTTTATCCTCACCTTTCTGCTGTTTGTTTCCTCAAATACACTCAGATTCTCAGAGAGTTGCTGGTGATAGCATGTTATACCTATTCAGGCTTGGGATTCTAGTGGTCGACTAGAATTACCTTGGAGTTTCTTCGTGGATTGTTGCCGTGCTTTCTCCTGTGTCATCTTGGAGCTAAGTGTATTCCCCTGTGTGTATCCCCTGTGTGTTCTTTAGTCTTTAGTAGGGCTGACTTAGTGCTCATCCCTCCCGCTCCCTTCCTACGGCCTAGCCTTAGGGTCTGCTAAGGCTAGGTATCCTGCTCGGCGAACCTATTTAGGGTCGATAGGGCAGTTATGGTTTGTCAGTAGTTCTGTTTAGGGGTCTCCACACTCCCCTTCCCTAGATTTAGGGCTCCTTTCCCTTTCCCGTCATTATACGCTGGGTTCTCCCCATTCCCAGCGTGACACCTATTACCGGGAATATGGTGTGCGGTGGGATAATGTATGATAGGTGGACCATTCTAGACTTCACTCCAGGTGCACTACCATTTCATCATTACATCGATTTGGTGGTGGAACCAGTGCTACGACCATTTCTCCAAAGTGTGCAAGTGGCCGATTTTCAACACAACAATGCGAGGCCATATATTGCTCAAGTTATTGGAAGCAGCCTGCCTGGCCTCAACATGCTATAATGGCCTGCAGCATTTCCAGACCTGTTTCCCATCGAGCACATCTGGGATATAATTGTCAGCAGTTGCAATAAGATCTGTCAGTAGTCGATCCTACAATTTCCATAATTCCATAACTTTTCCTTCTTGATGCTGCATTTTCAGTTTTGAGAAGTGCAACAGTGAGTATTTATAAGTGTGTATGTAGTATATAGTGTACGCAATAGTGTGTATTTATAAGTGTGTATGTAGTATATATTGTAGACAATAGTGTGTACATGTAAGTGTGTATGTATTATATAGTGTAGACAATAGTGTGTATATATAAGTGTGTATGTAGTATATAGTGTAGACAATAGTGAGTATATATAAGTGTGTATGTAGTATATAGTGTACATAATAGTGTGTACATATAAGTGTGTATGTAGTATATAGTGTACACAATAGTGAGTATATATGTGCGTATGTGGTATATAGTGTACACAATAGTGTGTACATATAAGTGTGTATGCAGTATATTGTGTAGACAATAGTGTGTATATATAAGTGTGTATGTAGTATATAGTGTACACAATAGTGTGTACATATAAGTGTGTATGCAGTATATTGTGTAGACAATAGTGTGTGTGTATATAGGTGTGCATGTAATATATATTGTTCATAATAGTGTGTACAGTCATAAAAAGCAAACATAAGTCCATCAAGTTCAATATAACTTAAGATGTTGATCCAGCGGAAGAAGAAAACCCCAAGAGGCAGATGCTAATTGCCCCATATTATGGAGAAAATGGTCTCAGGATGTTTTTCAATTGGCATAACACAGAACGTATGGTAACATTCAACCCCTTTTCTTCACCAAACAATCATTCTTCTGGATGTCCCAAACAGTCTGAATGGGACTTCATCAAAGAAAATAACTTTACTCCAGTCTTATGTAGTGCAATTCCTGTACTTCCTGCAGAATGTCAGTCATACTGGATGCTTTTTTTTTTACACAGTGGATTCTTTGCTGCCCTTATTGACACCAGGCCTACCTCTAAAATGATTCACCTCACTGTACGCATAGAAGCACTGACAGCTGCCTGCTACCATTCCTGAGCAAGCTCTGCACTAGTGTTAAACCAATCCCATAGCTGAATCCTCTTTAGGAAAGAGTCCTGGCACTTGCTGGAAAATTTTCAATGCCGTAAAGCCTTTCTCTCAGCTGAGGAACCTCTGTCTTTGAAGTTTTTGACCAATGTTCTTGATAAGTGATTGATTTTCAGTTTTGAGAAGTGTAACAGTGAGTATTTATAAGTGTGTATGTAGTATATAGTGTAGACAATAGTGTGTATTTATAAGTGTGTATGTAGTATATAGTGTAGACAATAGTGTGTACATATAAGTGTGTATGTAGTATATAATTTTACGATAAGCATGTCCTTGCCTGTAAAGCCGTTCTAATACAAAGGAATGATGACTGCACCTATTTCCTTAGAGGTAACCATGGTTTACAGAAAAAGACAATGATTTCAAGCACCAGCACCATGTGTTGCAGCTGTCTAACAGCCATGAGACATGCAGCCGCGGAGACACAAACATATTTGACGAGCACGCCGAGAATACTTGGTTAGGTCTCGAGACGTTCGCGCATCTCTAGTTGCTATAGTTGTGTTTGTCTGTTGAGAATTATATCTATTGATAACTTAGTTTTAAGCATTTCTTCATTGATTGTCTTTCATGCATTATTATATACCATGTATGGAATTATGGAGGACTTAATACTAGATGTATTGGAGTATTGTGGGATCTCTTCACAAACCACTTAGTGCAACTAAGTCCCAGGCCTTACTAATAACTCGCTGTCAGGGTATGTGCACATGGCATCTTTTGGACATCGGCGTATCTGCATAGTTTAAGCTGTAGGAAAATACTTGAGGAAAACTCTGGTGATGTTTTACCTGAAACGTCTTTTGTGACATCACAAAATACATTAAAAACATATACAGAAGTGTTCAAAATAATAGCAGTCCAATATGACTAACCAGATTAATCACTGTTTTTGATATAAATTATATTACCACATGTCAAACAATTTACCAGTTGGTGCAGTAGATTCTAAGAAAACCACTAGACTCCGCATTCATGATCTGTATGTTTTTGAGTCTGTGTATTTGAATAATTAATTGAAAGGGAGTTTGTTCAAAATAATAGCAGTGTGGAGTTCAATTAGTGAGGTCAATCATTCTGTGAAGAAACAGGTGTGAATCAGATGGCCCTTATTTAAGGGTGAAGCCAGCACATGTTGTACATGCATTTCTCCTTGAAAGCCTGAGAAATATGGGTCGTTCGAGACATTGTTCAGAAGAACAGTGTACTTTGATTAGAAAGTTTATTGGAAAGGGTAAAACTTATAAAGAAGTGCAGACAATGATCGGCTGTTCAGCTAAAATGCTTTAAAATGGAAAACAAAACCAGAGAGACGTGGAAGAAAACGGAAGACTACTATTCAAATGGATTAAGGAATAGCCAGAATGGCAAAGGTTCAGCCAATGATCAGCTCAAGGATGATCAAAAACAGTCTCAAGTTACCTGAGAGTACTGTGACAGTTAGAAGATGCCTGTGTGAAGCTAATCTCTTAGCAAGAAGTCCCCGCAAAGTCCCACTGTTAAAAAAAAGACATGTACTGAAGCGGGTACAATTTGCCAAAGAACACATCAACTGGCCTAAAGAGAAACACTTTGTGGACTGCTGAATGTAAAATTGTTCTTTTTGGGTCCAAGGGCCGCAAACAGTTCGTTAGAACTCGGCATTCAAGCCACAGTACACTCTGAAGACATTGAAACATGGTGGTGCATGCATCATGATATGGGCACATTTCTCTTACTATGGTGTCAGACCTACAGTACAGACCAAAAGTTTGGACACACCTTCTCATTTAAAGATTTTTCTGTATTTTCATGACTATGAAAATTGTACATTCACACTGAAGGTATCAAAACTATGAATTAACACATGTGGAATTATATACTTAACAAAAAAGTGTGAAACAACTGATAATATGTCTTATATTCTAGGTACTTCAAAGTAGACACTTTTTGCTTTGATGACTGCTTTGCACACTCTTGGCATTCTCTTGATGAGCTTCAAGAGGTAGTCATCGGAAATGGTCTTCCAACAATCTTGAAGGAGTTCCCAGAGATGCTAAGCACTTGTTGGCCCTTTTGCCTTCACTCTGCAGTCCAGCTCACCCCAAACCATCTCGATTGGGTTCAGGTCTGGTGACTGTGGAGGCCAGGTCATCTGGCGTAGCACCCCATCACTCTACTTCTTGGTCAAATAGCCCTTACACAGCCTGAAGGTGTGTTTGGGGTCATTGTCCTGTAGAAAAATAAATTATTTTCCAACTAAACGCAAACTGGAAGGAATAGCATGCCGCTGCAAGATGCTGTGGTAGTCATGCTGGTTCAGTATGCCTTCAATTTTGAATAAATCCCCAACAGTGTCACCAGGAAAGCACCCCCACACCATCACACCTCCTCCTCCATGCTTCACGGTGGGAACCAGGCATGTAGAGTCCTTCTGTTCACCTTTTCTGCGCTGCACAAAGACACGGTGGTTGGAACCAAAGATCTCAAATTTGGACTCATCAGACCAAAGCACAGATTTCCACTGGTCTAATGTCCATTCCTTGTGTTCTTTAGCCCAAACAAGTCTCTTCTGCTTGTTGCCAGTCCTTAGCAGTGGTTTCCTAGCAGCTATTTTACCATAAAGGCCTGCTGCACAAATTCTCCTCTTAACAGTTGTTGAAGAGATGTGTCTGCTGCTAGAACTCTGTGTGGCATTGACCTGGTCTCTAATCTGAGCTGCTGTTAACCTGCGATTTCTGAGGCTGGTGACTCGGATAAACTTATCCTCAGAAGCAGAGGTGACTCTTGGTCTTTCTTTCCTGGGGCGGTCCTCATGTGAGCCAGTTTCTTTGTAGCGCTTGATGGTTTTTGCAACTGCACTTGGGGACACATTCAAAGTTTTCCCATATTTTTGAACTGACTGACCTTCATTTCTTAAAGTAATGATGGCCACTCGTTTTTCTTTACTTAGCTGCTTTTTTCTTGCCATAATACAAATTCTAACAGTCTATTCAGTAGGACTATCAGATGTGCATCCACTAGACTTCTGCACAACACAACTGATAGTCCCAACCCCATTTGTAAGGTAAGAAATCCCACTTATTAAACCTGACAGGGCACACCTGTTTTACCGCATAACAGGGATCATGGACCAGTTGGCATATATTAAAATTAGTGATGAGCGAGCAGCATGCTCGCTACTGCTCGGTACTCACCCGAGCATCTCACTGCTCGAGATGCTCGGAGCTCGCCGAGTATTTCCGGGGTTGCACGGCAGGAGCTCGGGTCCCCTCCCTGCATGTTTGGCGCTCTTTAGAGAGCTAATGAACATGCAGGGATTGTCTGCCACACACTGTAATGCTGGTCATGTTGGTTGTGGCATTACAGTGATTGGCTGGCCACACAGCGTCATCAAGTCTATATCAGACCTGCTCGTCACAGTCTACTCCGGAATCAGGCAGTGTAGGGAAAGGTGCTGCTGAGGTAGGGAGAGATTTGCTTGTTTCTTAGTTAGTGTAGGTATACCACAATATATTATACACATATCCATCTCAACTAACAGTCCTTCTGAGGACTAATCCAGCTGCATAGATATCAGTGCTAAGCAGGCAGGCAGTGTATGTGGCAGACTGCAGTGCATATAGCAAGAGAGTCCATTCCAGTTATGTCTGCTTTATAGATATTTCTAGAAATAGTCCCAGGTATCAGGGGCCAGGAATATTTTTTTTATCTTAATCCTGATTATTTGATTAAAAAGCAATCCAGAGAACACCGTTTTTCTGCTCCATTTGCTTGTTGGCACTGCAGAATACAGCCAGATCCTTTCCAAATTACAGAGCTAAAAATCCATCTATTTAAATCTGTGGTTTGTCCGTCACACGGATCACATATAAGTGCGCTCAAAATTCTGCCATTTCTAGCCTCCATTTAAATTTTGTTGCAGTGTGTTAGCGAAGTTTTTGACACCAGTTCGCTGTTAAAAATAGTTACCTACAGGCCAGCTATTTAAAACTATGGTTTTCCGTCACACGTATCACATATCACTGCGGTTCAATTCCAGCCATTTGTAGTGAACATGGAAAATATTGTCCATTTAAAATGGGCAAGGGGCATGGCAAGGGACGGGGAAGTGGACGTGATGGTGATGATGGTGCATGCAGAGGACGAGGCCGTGAGCTAGCTGAAATTGTGCCACAACAAACACCCACATCTTCATGCTCGACATTCCTGTCCCAATTAATAGGGGACAGCAGAACACCACTACTGAGCACAGAGCAGTGTGAAAAGGTTATTGATTGGATAGCAGATAATGCTTCCTGTCACTTAGCCACCACCACCACCCTGTCTTCCACACGGTCAAGTCTCAGTAGCCGTGAGTCTGGACTGCATATTCCTTACCCTGATCCTCTTCCTCCCACCATGCCGAATGCCCGGAGACAACTGATCCCACACTTGGACACTCCAACGAGCTGTTCACTTTTCCATATATAGATTTGGGCCTCTCGCCTGGTCCACTTGAAGCGGGGCAAGAGGAGATCGCATGTAGCGATGCCCAAATATTTTAACAGCCACGGTCACACGAAAGCGGGGGTGGGAAGAAAGAGGAGGACCAGGGTGCGTAAGTTTAAGACGAGGTGGTGATGATATAGTAAGTGACCCAACGTGGCCGGAGGACATACAGAGCGAGGACAGCAGCACACAAGGGGAGGGAGGCCCAACAGGGGGAGGGAGGCACACAGCAGGGGAAGGGAGCACACAGGGGGAGGGAAGCACAACAGGCAGGAAGAAGCAGTGTGGTGGCCGCAGACAGAAGGGGGGCAACCATTTCCCGTAACACCAACACGACGGAAGTTGCCAGTACAACTGTTAGGTCTTCCCGAGTCTGGTTGTTTTTTAAAGACTCTGCTGATAACCCCAAAAAGGCCATTTGCACCACCTGCCAGGCCAGCATCAGCAGGGGGAGCAAAACTACCAGCCTGACCACCACCATCATGATCAGGCAAACGGCAGGAAAGCACCCGACTTTGTGGGCCGAACCCCAGGGTCCAGGAACAGTGTCTGTGGGTGGCACCACTGCTTCTTCCACTATTGTGCGTGCAAGCCAATCCCCTGTCCATGGCGGATGCGAAGATGCCTCCTGCCCTGCACCTGTCATTGCACTCTCAACTCATTCCCCTGACGAAGCCGTGTGGGTCACGGCGATACGCGTGGGGCGCTCCCTCCTGCTCCCCACTCCATACCACGGAGGCTCTCTGACACTTGCATACCAGCTGGCGTCTTAGCTATTTTTTCAGTGTCCACATACGACACTGCACATGCATGCACATTTTGCATTGGTTATATTTTCTTTACCTTTCGGCACACATTTGTTGGTGCCTTTTGGTAAAATAATTAGTGCCTAAACGTAACAGCTCAGATATTTGGGTCTTTTTTCTACTTTCGAGGGGTATACTTATTGTGGCCCTATGACAACTCTTACTGTGGAGGTCGTTCTCATGGTAACATTCAGCCACACATGTTTGTAATATTAGATATCGGTTATTATGATATACATATATTTATTCATTGTCAGAATGTTATGAAACTGTGTGCTTACCTCTGTATTTAATATGCTTATTGTGGCCCTATGACAACTCTTATTGTGGAGGTGGTTCTTGTGTTAACATTCAACCACACATGTTCGTAATATTAGATATTGGGCTCTCCCTTCTGATTCCCACTCCATACTACGGAGGTTCTCTGGCACCTGCACATTAGCTGGCGTCTTAGGTATTTTTTCAGTGTCTACACACGACACTGCATATACATGCACATATTGCATAGGTTATATTATCTTTACCTTTTGAGGGGTATGCTTATTGCGGCCGTATGACAACTCTTAGTGTGGATGTTGTTCTCATGTTAACACTCAGTCACACATGTTCGTAATGTTAGACATTTGTTATTATGATATATATATATATATCTATTCATTGTCAGAATGTTATGAAACTGTGTACTTACCTCTGTATTTAATATGCTTATTGTGGCCCTATGACAACTCTTATTGTGGAGGTGGTTTTTGCGCCAGCATCCAGCCACACATGTCTGTAATATTAGACATTTGTTATTCTGATATACATATATTTATTCACTGTCAGAATGCTATGAAACTGTGTGCTTATTTTTGTAAATATCTTTTGAGCCTGCTTTTATGCACATGTCTGGAAAAATAAGACTCTACATTAATTACTGCTTTTCATGACAGTACACATCTGATTGCAGTTATTATTGATTGATTGCGATCTGCTATGAGGGGAGCAGTTGCAGGCCCTATATGGCCTTTTTAAGTGTTTTTAACAATTCTCTTTTTTCTTTTGTGGTCCAATAAAATTTATCTTTATTTCCCTTTATATTGGAGGTGTGCTCGTCAAATGTGTAGTTCTTTTTCTTCCCCCTTACATGCACTCTCAACTAGCACCATCAGCAAGCATGTCCACGTCCTTGTCCCAGCGCAGTGTTCAGTTGTCCCTACCCCAGTCCTTGGAACATAAGCGCAAATACGCAGTCATTGCCCCACAGGCCACACTACTAAATTCACACATTTTGCGACTGCTTGCGCTCGAAATGTTGCCTTTTCGGCTCGTGGAGACGGAAACATTCCGCAGCCTGATGGCGGTGGCCGTCCCTCGGTACTCGGTCCCCGGCCGCCACTATTTCTCCCGGTGTTCCGTCACCGCATTACACAAGCACGTGTCCCACAACATTAGCCGTGGCCTCAACAATGCAGTTACTGGGAAAGTCCACCTAACCACGGACACGTGGACAAGTGCTTGTGGACAGGGACGATACATCTCGCTGACGACAAACTGGATTAACATAGTGGAAGCCGGGACCCAGTCGGACTTTGGGACGGAACACATCCTCCTTCTGCCAAGGATTGTGGGCCCTAGGTCAATCAGGGTTGCCCCCACAGTCTACCGTTCCTGCACCTCATCCTCCTCCTCTTCCGCCTCCATCTCCGAAATGACCACATCAGTCACAAGCTGGGAGCACTGCAGCTCTACCTCAGCCAAGCGGCAACAGGCTGTGCTGAAGCTAATATGCTTAGGTGACAAACCGCACAATGCTGAAAAGTTATGGACAGCTCTGAAATAGCAAGCAGGTCTGTGGCTGACACCGCTGAACCTACAGCCATGCATGGTCATGTGTGACAATGGCTGGAACCTGGTGGCGGCTCTGAGGTGAGGCGAGCTCACACACGTACCATGCCTGGCCCATGTGCTTAACCTCGTGGTTCAGCGGTTTCTCAAAACCTACTCGGAGCAGCAGGATCTGCTTGTCAAATTACGCCGCCTGTGTACCCATTTTAGAAAGTCACCCACAGCTTCCTCCGCCCTTGCTGTGTTTCAGCAGAGTTTGCAGCTTCCGGCTCACAGAATGGTGTGTGATGTCCCCACGCATTGGAACTCTACATTGCAGATGTTGGGAAGGATTTGTGAGCAGATGAGGGAAGTAGTTAACTACCAGCATCAACAAGGCCATCGGTATTCAGTTCTGACTCCACACATAAGACCTCAGGAGTGGACATGGATGTCAGAGATATGTACCATCCTGCAAAAATTTGAGGACTCCACCAAGATGGTGAGCGACGATGACGCCATAATTAGCGTCACCATCCCACTTCTCTGTCTTCTGAAACGCTCTGCTCACAATCAAAGAGGATGCATTGCAGGCGGAGCATGATGAGATGGAGCAAGGAACCATACAGGGTGATTACACACAGCTCAGCCTCATCTCATCGCAACGTGGATTGGGTGACAATGAGGAAGAGGAGGAGGAAGAATAGGAGCTAGTGTCATGCGCTATAGACGGGACTACCTGCACAAATGTCATACTGTCTATTCAGAGTGGATAGCCTGAGGACAGGGAGGAGGAGGAGAGCATGGTCACTCGTCCTCTTGGTGAGGACACGGAAGTCTTGCCTGTTAGCAGTCTGGCATGCATGGCTGAGTTTATGTTACGCTGCCTTTCCCATGACCCTCACGTTCTCAAAATTTTGGGCGATAGTCATTACTGGTTGGTGACACTTCTAGACCCACGCTACAAGGAGAACTTTCAATCTCTTATTCCCGAAGCGGACAGGTCTACTAAAATGGGGCAGTACCAGAAGGCCCTTGTTGCGGAATTATTTAAAAAATTCCAATCTAAAAACGGTCGCGGCAGAGGTCACAGTTCGTTGGACAACCAAGGAGTACAGGTGAGAGAGACATAACTCCAATCCAGCAGAGGCAGGGGAAAATTGTCAAAGTTCTGGGAGAGTTTTCTCAGACCCTCCCATCTTACAGGCCCTGAGGCGCGGGTTACTCTCACAAGGAGCGCAAAGTTTGGGAAGATGGTGAGGGAGTACCTTGCCGACCATACCAACGTCCTCCATGATTCCTCTGTGCCTTATAATTATTGGGTATCCAAGCTGGACACGTGGCATGAACTGGCTATCTACGCCTTGGAGGTCCTGGCCTGCCCTGCCGCTAGCGTTTTGTCAGAGCGGGCTTTTAGTGCCGCTAGTGGAATTATAACTGATATAACTGATCCGCCTGTCAACTGAAAATGCTGACAGGCTGACTCTTATTAAAATGAACAAGGGCTGGATTGGGCCAGACTTCTCAACACCACCGAATGATAGCAGCATAACATAAACTCAAATCCAGTGGTTTTTTTTGGAAGGTCTATTCCCATGCACCTCTTCACACCCACACATGGGTTTACGCTTACTGATTTTGTCTATTTGCTCTTGTCCTCCTCCTTCTCCTCATCCTCCATCACCATATCATTCACCACCATATCTACCATATCACCTCCTCTACGTGTCTTGCAAAGGGCATTGGAGTTCCTCCAAATTTTTGGCAGCTTTTGCATTCACTGCCTAGGCAAACACTATGGAAGAGCCACTTCCTAATAATGGGAACATTTTTTCATGAGGCCCTCTACGTCTCTTCCAAGGGGCATTGGAGTGCCTCCAAATTTTTGGCAGCCGTTGTCCTTACTGCATACCCTAAAACTGTATAGCACAGCCGCTTCTTTGTAATGGGAACATGTCCTTACTGTGGCCCTGCTCTATGTGTCTTTAAATTGGTAGTGGGGATTTTCCTAAATTTTGTCAGGCCTTGCAGTCACAGCATCGGCATTACCACTATAGAAGACCCGCTCCTTTATAATGGGAACATTTTTTTTATTGAGACCCTCCTCTATGTCTCTTCAAAGGGGTATTGGGTTACGTGCGTCCAAATGTTTGGCAGCCCTTGCGGTCACTGCATATGACTCGCCCCCTGGGCCGCGTGGGGAACCCGAAACCGGGCCTCTGGTGGGATGCTGGGGGTGGTAGTCTGAGTGTGGCGGGAAACGACCCAAGATGGCGTCCGATGGCGGGAAACGACTCTGGACGGCGGGAAACTTCGCCACTGGTAAGTACAAAAGTCTTTTTCAGGCACGCAGTACCCTGTGGTTGCGGGCACGAGATCCTGCCGACTACGCCAAAGTTGACTTCCCCCCCCTGGGCCGCGTGGGGAACCCGGAACCGGGCCTCTGGTGGGATGCTGGGAGTGGTAGTCTCAGTGTGGCGGCGACCCGGTCCGTGGCTCAGGGTGGTCAAACCAGTGGCAGTCTTAGTGTAAAAACAAATGTCCGACTACGCCACCCGTGGATTGCGGTCAGTGGGGACCGCCGCTGCGCTGCAGGCCGCTGAAGCTGATGTTGTAAGCGCAGCCAAGTATGGGATAACTCCCCACGGGAGAAGTATTGCCTCAGGGCAGCTAGTGTGGATGATGGGAGTGATGGTGTGAGCGTCCCAGTACTAATGGTGCTGGTGCGGAGATGAAACACAGAGACGTGTGGTGCAGTTCAGGGTCTTTACTGATGGTATAAAGCAGACCCTCTCGGGAGTACTGGTTAGCAGTAGAGGCCTGGTCAGTTTGTGAGCAAGCAGGATCTCCCCCTGGCCAGGTGGAGTTGTAGGCCTCCCGGTCTATCTGCACTCTTTCCTGGCTACCTTGCTCAATGCGGGTAGAAGTAGTCCACGTCCCTGAGTATACCGTGTGGTGCTCACCCGTATGGCTAGTGACTTGGGGACTTCTGTTAGCCTCCGCTCCACGATGGCGGTGCTGGTCCCTTGCTTGTGACCGTGTCTCCGGGCTTCTAAGGCCAGAGGACACGGAATCCCCTGCCGGTTGGATTCTGCTGCTGGACCTCGATGTCCCCACAGCCTTGAACTCCGTGTCCGGGTTTAGTGTCTTCAGCCAAGGCGAGCTATCTAGCTTCCAGCCTCTGGCACTCACTCCTGCTCCTACAGAGCTCCTGCTGTATCTTTCCCTCTCCAAGCTCTGACTGACTTAATCCTGCCCCAGACCCAGTTTATAAGAACACTTGTGGGGAGACATCAAAAATGCCGTTTCTGAGGCAAAACCAACAAATGCCGAAAAATTGTGGGATGTAGTCAAAGCATCCTAGGCTGCAATAACAGTTGACAGGTGCCGGAAGTTGGTTGATTCTAAGCAACATAGATGTGAAGCAGTTCTAAAAAACTGTGGGTATACAACTAAATATTAGGTTAGTGATTCACAGCAATGCTAAATCCTCAAAAAAAAGAGAGTACATAATGTACGTATTGCGCGTTTGTAAAGACAAATATAGACACTGCTATTTTTAGAACAGCCCAATGTTCATTTTTTGTTATTAAAAAGTACTGTAAATTAGTAAAGTACTGTCTTTTTTGGACTATAAGACGCACTAAACCATAAGATGCACCTAGGTTTTAGAGGAGGAAAATAGAAAAAAAATGAAAGCAAAAAATGTGGTCGTGATGCACTGTTATGTGGGAGGGGGTCTGCTGCTGACACTGGTACTGGGGTAATGTCCCCCACTTCTGTTAATATCCTCGATCATGGTATGTATGACCCCTCCTTCCTGGTATACGTGGCCCTCATCCCCATCCTGGCATACATGGCCCTCATCCTCATCCCCATCCTGGTATGCATGGCACCCTAAGCCCCCATCCTGGTATGCATGGCACCCCTTGATCCCCCATCCTGGCATGCATGACACCCGTTGATTCCCCATCCTGGCATGCATGGCATTCCTTAATCCCCCATCCTGGTATGCATGGCACCCCCTGACCCCCCACCCTGGTATGAATGGCACCACTTGATCTCCCATCCTGGCATGCATGGCACCCCTTGATCCTCCATCCTGGTATGCATGGCACCCCTTGTTCCTGGTATGCGTGGCACCCCTTGATCCTGGTATGCATGGCATCCCTTGATCCTGGTATGCATGGCACCCCTTGATCCTGGTATGCATGGCACTCCTTTATCCCCCATCCTGGTATACATGGCACCCCTTGATCCTGATATGCATTGCACCCCTATTCCTGGTTGTTGGTATATGCAACAGTTGTGGACTTCTTTGTTTGTGTGAAGGAGGATTTTATGCTGATTTGACAGTAGATGGCGATGTTGTTTCCTTGTTTACTGTATTGTAAAAAAGAAAAAAGTCTCTCTTGTATTTTCTGTTTTGCACTTACTTCCTGATGCAGTATTGAGTGACTGTGCGTTTTTTCCTTTACCTCATGTTCTGAGAAGTAAAAGCTTGTTATCCCACGTAATCTGCTCTGTGAAGTTTCCACTGCAACTGTGGGGATCCAGAAGCTATGCAACAGGTTATGGGCCCAGGTACCGAGGACCCCAGACACCCAGGACACCGTAACTCTCAGCAAGACCCTGGTGAATGCAGAAGAATTCTTCAGTACAATTCTCTCCAAACAAGTAAGACAAGTTAAAGATGACAAGTAGCACAGAGCTAAAACTCACAGTAGCTAAGCTGAATAATGAGAATTATCAGTTATGGAAGTTCAAAGTAGAAATGATATTGTCTAAAGATGATTTATGGGAAGGAATCAGTACAGGTAGACCTGATGAGGATAATCAGACATGGGATAAGAAAAATAGACAAGCAAGAGCTACCATCAGCCTGTTAGTGGATGATGCTCAATTAATCCACATAAGGGATGAAGATACAGCAAAGGGAATGTGGGAAGCACTAAGAAAGCTACATGAAAGACCCAGCTTAAATCACAAGTTATTTCTGCAAAGAAAGCTTTACAGAATGAGACTAAGTGCAGACAATGACATGCAGAAGCATATATTCTCTATTATGGAAGTGATATCACAGTTGAGATCAATTGGTGAAGATATTAAGGAAAGCCATGTAGCAGCAATATTATTGTGCAGTTTACCGGATTCATATACTGCTTTGATAAATGCCCTAGAGACAAGATCTGAAACAGACATTACATTAGAGTTTGTGAAGACCAGAATCATAGATGCATATCAAAGAAGGAAAGAACAAACAAATGATTCTTCTACTGAAAAAGATAATGGAAATGCTCTTAAAGCTACAGAATCAAAAATACCCTATAATAAAGAGACAAGAGAATGTTTCAGATGTAAGAAAAAAGGACATTTAAAGAAAAACTGTACTATATGGAAAGCAGAGCAACAGAAATTACATCTTAAAGAGAATACACAGAAGGTGAAAAACACAACTTCTGATTCATGTGAAAATAATTGGAATGGCATATTTAAAGTGACTGATAAGAAATCATCGTTGGGTTGGTTTATTGACTCAGGAGCAACAAGTCACATGACAAGTAATAAAAAATTCTTTACTGAACTTAATTTAAATAAGAAGGAAGCCATTTATCTTGCAGATGGAAGCAAAATAACTGCAGAAGGTGTTGGACAAGGAATGCTAAACTGTTCTAACAAGTTTGGGCATGATTCAAAAATACTTGTACAGGATGTGTTATATGTTCCAGGATAAGAAGGAGGATTGTTATCTGTAAAACGTTTAACAACTAAAGGACTTACTGTAAAATTCAAAGATGATGAGTGCACAATCCTATCAGGAAACAAGGTAATAACCAATGTGAAGGCAGATGAACAATTATATCATCTAGACACATTAAAGGAACAGATGCAGTTGTGTACACATGATCACAAGAATTGTATTCACATGTGGCATAGACGTCTAGGACACAGACATCCTGAAAGTATAATGGAGCTACAAATTATAGAATTGGCAAAGTATTTATTAATATCTGACTGCTCAATTACCGTAAGATGTGAATGTTGTATAAAATCAAAAGCCACAAGGATATCTATTCCAAAAGAAAGTGAAACTAAAAGCACAAGACCACTTGATTTGGTGCATACTGACATATGTGGACCCATGAAAGTGACTACATCAGGAGGCAATAGATATATGGTGACTTTTATAGATGACTACTCAAGATACACAGTCGCATACTTGAGCAAGAACAAAAGCGAAGTTTTCAATAAACTAGTAGACTACGTGACAAAATCGAATAATGAATTTCAGAGGAAGCCAGTTGTCATTAGAAGTGATAATGGAGGTGAATTCACAGGACACCAAATAGAAAACTACTTAAGAAAAAATGGAGTAGCAGAAAGGAAAAACAGAAGTCTGACTGAAATGATAAGGTGTATGCTGACAGATTCAGAAAAATATTGGGGTGAAGCAGCAATGACAGCTACATTTTTACAGAACCGACTTTTTTCTAGAAGACTGAAAAAAAAACATATGAACTGTGGAAAGGTATGAAACCAAGTGTAAATCATTTAAGCGTTTGGGTTGTAAAGTTTTTGTATTCATTCCAACAGAAAAACGTTCCAAACTTCAAAATATGTCCATGGAAGGAATATTTGTTAGATATAGTGAAAATTGCAAAGGATATAGAATTCTAGATCCCAAAACAGACAGAATTATGGTGAGTAACAGTGTGACATTCATTGAGAATTTAAATGAAGACACTATGATTTCACTGGAAACAAAAAATGAGAAAAACAGCAATGATATAGCTGAAGGAATATCTGATGAAAAATAAGTTGAAATTAATAAAAAACAGAATACTGAAAGTGAAGAGAAACAACTATAAGCAGGCACAGAACCAAGATGTTCAATACGAGAAAACAAAGGAAAACCACCATTACGCCTTTTATATAATGCAAGTACAAGTAAAATTTATGAGCCTACCTCTTGGCAAGACATATCTCGACTTCCTGAAGAAGAAGAAGCCAATAAATGGATAGAGGCAACAGAAATAGACATAAAATACATGCATGACTCAAAAACATGGACACTAACAGAATTACCAGAAGGAAGAAAAGCAATAGGATGTAAATGGGTTTTTAAAGTAAAGTACCAAACAGATGGCACAGCTGAATGATACCGAGCAAGACTCGTAGCTAAAGGTTATTCTCAAAAATATGGAGAAGACTATGATGAAACATTTGCTTCAGTTGTCAAACATACTACAATAAGAACTTTGTTTGCAGTTGCAGCAATGAAACAAATGGAACTGAAACATCTGGATGTAAAGACAGCATTTTTGAATGGAAGTTTAACAGAACATATTTACATGAAACAACCTCCAGGATTCAAAGATGAAAGTAACCCAAACATGGTTTGCAAATCACAGAAAAGTGTATACGGTTTAAAGCAAGCTGCTAAAGCGTGGAATGATAAAATCATGGAGGTGCACACAAATGAAAAATTTAAAAGAAGCAAAGCTGATCCTTGCCTGTAAACAAAAAGACTAATGGACAGATGGATCTATGTACTCATATATGTTGATGACATTTTAGTTTGTTTTGAAAAAGAAAGGGATAAAGATGACATACTAAAAATCCTGAATCAACATTTCGAGATCAAAGACTTGGGAAATGTGAAACAGTACTTAGGAATACAGATAGAAAGAGAAGAAGATGGAAGTTTCCTACTTAATCAAAATCACATGATTCAAGACATAACCGAAACATTTGGATTGAAGGATGCAAAACCAGCAAAGTCTCCAATGGAAACTAATTCTTTTAAAGAGATGAGTAGTGAGAAAAATGTGTTACCAAATAATGAAGAGTACAGAATGGCGATAGGAAAATTACTGTATCTAGCGACTGTTACAAGGCCAGACATTGCAGCAGCAGCAGAAAAGTGTCCAAGCCAAATAAAGCGTATTGGAATGCTGTGAAGAGAGTAATACGTTATTTGAAAGGAACCAGCAACGTTAAACTGAAACTGCCTACAAGTGATAAATGCATTTTAACTGGATACGTTGATGCAGATTGGGCTGGAGATCCAACTGACAGAAAATGTACCAGTGGCTATCTTTTCTTTCTCTCAGGTGGGCCAATTAGTTGGACTAGTAAAAAACAATGAATAGTAACACTGTCGACAACAGAAGCAGAATATGTTGCAGCTGCACATGCGAGTCAAGAAGTTCTATGGTTAAGACAAATGATAACAGACATAGGACAAGCACAGTTGGAACCAACAAAAATAAATGAGGACAATCAGGGATGTCTTGTTCTTGCTCAGATGGAAAGAGTTAACCCTAGAACCAAGCACATTGATGTGAAGTATAATTTCTTGAGGGACCATCAGGAACAAGGAATCCTGAAATTAGATTATTGTCCAACTGAAGATATAACAGTAGACATTTTCACAAAGGCATTGAATGCTGAAAAACATCAGTGACTAATGAAGAAATTGGGTTTGACTGAATAAGTCCTTACTGTTGAGAAAGGATGTTGGTATATGCAACAGTTGTGGACTTCTTTGTGGGAAGGAGGACTTTATGCTGATCTGACAGTAGATGGCAATGTTGTGTACAGTTTCCTTGTTTACTGTATTGTAAAAAAGAAAAAAGTCTCTTTTGTATTTTCTGTTTTGCACTTACTACCTGATGTAGTATTGAGTGACTGTGCGTTTTTTCCTTTACCTCATGTTCTGAGAAGTAAAAGCTTGTTATCCCATGCAATCTGCTCTGTGAAGTTTCTACCGCAACTGTGGGGATCCAGAACCTGTGCAACACTGGTATGCATGGAACCCCTTGATTCTATCACGCTGCCCACAAAAAAAATAAACAATCATACTCACCTCCTCTCTCCTCCAGCGCTGCGCCCCACTCTGCTGCCAACACTCTCACTGTGTGAGCCGCGCATGGCGTCCCTACCATGCGCCCTCACACAGTGAGGTGCTGTGCCGGAATAGTCACTGCTCCCCACACCGGGACTGTGTGTGCGTGGGGAGCAGTGACCATTCACTCTCTTCAATAGAGTGCAACTGTAGCCACAGCGCTATTAAAGACAATGAATATTCACTACAACCCATGGGAGAGGGTTGTAGCGAATATTCATGGACTCTAATAGCGGGCAAACAGACCGCCGGCCGCAGCAGGAGCTACGCTGCTGCTACAGTGTGCGCGCTATTAAGGAAAATGAATATTCATTACTTTCCACGCCCATGGGTGTGGGGAGCAGGGAAAATTCATTTTCTTTAGCAGTGGGCACACCAGTACATATGTATATACACTACCGTTCAAAAGTTTGGGGTCATTTAGAAATTTCATTATTTTTGAAAGAAAAGCAAATTTTTTTCAATGAAGCTAACATTAAATGAATCAGAAATACACTCTATACATTGATAATGTGGTAAATGACTATTCTAGCTGCAAACATCTGGTTTTTATTGCAATATCTACATAGGTGTATAGCGTCCCATTTCCAACAACCACCACTCCAGTGTTTTAATGGTACATTGTGTTTGATAACTGTGTAAGAAGGCTAATGGATGTTTAGAAAACCCTTGCACAATTATGTTAGCCCAGCTGAAAACGGTTTGGCTGATTTGAGAAGCTATAAAATTGACCTTCCTTTGAGCTAGTTGAGTATCTGGAGCATTACATTTGTTTGTTCTATGAATCTCTCAAAATGGCCAGAAAAAGAGAACTTTCATGTGAAACTCGACAGTCTATTCTTGTTCTTAGAAATGAAGGCTATTCCATGCTAGAATTAGCCAAGAAACTGAAGATTTCCTACAACGGTGTGTACTACTCCCTTCAGAGGAGATCACAAACAGGCTCTAACCAGAATAGAAAGAGAAGAGAGAGGCCCCGCTGCACAACTGAGCAACAGGACAAGTACATTAGAGTCTCTAATTTGATAAATCTATGCCTCACAGCTCCTCAACTGGCAGCTTCATTAAATAGTACACGCAAAACGCCAGTGTCAACGTCTACAGTGAAGAGGCGACTCCGGGATGCTGGCCTTCAGGGCAAAGTGGCAAAGAAATAGCGATATCTGAGACTGGCTGATAAAAGGAAAATATTAATACACTGTGTGAAGAATTATTAAGCAAGTTGTATTTTAGAGGATTATTTTTATTATTGATCAACAACTATGTTCTCAATCAACCCAAAAGACTCATAAATATCCAAGCTTAATATTTTTGGAAGTTGGAGTGTTTTTTTTTAGATTTGGCTATTTTAGGAGGATATCTGTTTGTGCAGGTAACTATTACTCTGCAGAATTATTAGGCAACTTAATAAAAACCAAATATAATCCCATCTCACTTGTTTATTTTCATCAGGTAAACCAATATCAGAGCACAAAATTTAGAAATAAACATTTCTGACATGCAAAAAAAAAAACCCAAAAGTTAGTGATGAATATAGCCACCTTTCTTTATGATGACACTCAACATCTTTCCATCCATAGATTCTGTCAGTTGCTTGATCTGTTTTCGGTCAACATTGCCTGCAGCAGCCACCACAGCCTCCCAGACACTGCTCTGAGAGGTGTACTGTTTTCCCTCCCTGTAGATCTCACATTTTATGATGGACCACGGGTTCTCTATGGGGTTCAGATCTGGTCCATCAAGAGTCACTCTCATTTCATCAGTCCATAAAACCTTTGAAAAATCAGTCTTAAGATATTTCTTGGCCCATTCTTGACGTTTTATCTTTCTTGTTCAAAGGTAGTCATTTTTCAGCCTTCCTTACCTTGGCCATGTCCCTGAGTATCGCACACCTTGTGCTTTTTGATACTCCAGTAATGTTGTAGCTCTGAAATATGGCAAAACTGGTGGCGAGTGGCATCTTGGCAGCTTCACGCTTGATTTTCCTCAATTCATGGGCAGTTATTTTGCGCCTTTTTCGGCCAACACGCTTCTTGCGACCCTGTTGGCTATTTGCCATTAAAGGCTTGATTGTTCGGTGATCACGCTTCAAAAGTTTGGAAATTTCAAGACTGCTGCATCCCTCTGCAAGACATCTCACAATTTTGGACTTTTCAGAGCCCGTCAAATCTCTCTTCTGACCCATTTTGCCAAAGGAAAGGAAGTTGCCTAATAATTAAGCACACCTTATATAGGGTGTTGATGTCATTAGTCAACACCCCTCCTCATTACAGAGATGCACATCACCAGATTTACTTAGTTGGTATTTGGCTCTCAAGCCTATGCAGCTTGGAGTAGGACAACATGTATAAACAGTATCATGTGATCAAAATACTCATTTGCCTAATAATTCTGCACACAGTGTATGGGCAAAAGAACACAGACATTGGACAGAGGAAGATTGGAAAAAAGTTTTATGGACAGACAAATCAAAGTTTGAGGTGTTTGAATCACACAGAAGAACATTTGTGAGACGCAGAACAACTGAAAAGATGCTGAAAGAGTGCCTGACTCCATCTGTCAAGCATGGTGGAGGTAATGTGATGGTCTGGGGTTGCTTTGGTGCTGGTAATGTGGGAGATTTGTACAAGATAAATGGGATTTTGAATAAGGAAGGCTATCACTCCATTTTGCAATGCCATGCCATACCCTGTGGACAGCGCTTGATTAGAGCCAATTTCATCCTACAACAGGACAATGACCCAAAGCACACCTCCAAATTATGCATGAACTATCTAGGGAAGAAGCAGGCAGCTGGTATTCTATCTGTAATGGAGTGGCCAGCGCAGTCACCAGATCTCAACCCCATTGAGCTGTTGTGGGAGCAGCTTGACCGTATGGTACGCAAAAAGTGCCCATCAAGCCAATTCAACTTGTGCGAGGGGCTTCAGGAAGAATGGGGGTAAATTTCTCAAGATTACCTCAGCAAATTAACAGCTAGAATGCCAAAGGTCTGCAATGCTGTAATTGCTGCAAATGGAGCATTCTTTGACGAAAGCAAAGTTTGAAGGAGAAAATTATTCTTTCCAATAAAAATCATTATTTCTAACCTTGTCAATGTCTGGACTATATTTTCTATTTGATAAATAAAAGTATGAGTTTTCATGGAAAACACAAAATTGTCTGGGTGACCCCAAACTTTTGAACAGCAGTGTATGTTCGGACTATAAGATGCACTCCCCCACTTTCCTCCAAAGTTTTGGAGGAAAAAAAGTGCATCTTATAGTCTGAAAAATACGGTAGTTAAAATGTTATACATTTCTCTACATGTTTTGAAATAGGAAACAGTGTGCAATGTTCCCAATGCATGGAAATAAAAATTAGTATAAAGATTTTGTGCTTAACTCATGTTTTTGAACGCACTGCTATTATTTTGAACACTACTGTATTAAAAAATATATACAAAATAATGGTGGCTTCCAAGCGGAAGCTGCTAGAAGAAAAGACTGATCACTTCTTTTAGCGACTTCACAGCTTTTAAAGCCAGAAGCAGTTAAAAGAAGTGACAAAAGACGAATCATGCTGTAATCTTAATTACGTCACCCCTCGTCACTACAGCTGCGTTCTCATGCTACTGGCAGTGTGTTCTGGCTGTCGTGCTGAGCGGTCACATTACTAATGTCATCTTGATGTAGCAGTCGGGGATCGTCGTGTGACGTTGGATGGATTTTACGGCAGACCACTTAGGATTATTTTTTTTTCTATGGTAATAAGTGGATAAAAGAGGGTCAGGGAGTGTTTTTTACAATTAAAGGACTTTTCTGTGTGTGTGTGTGTTTATTACTTTTGACTACAGGGTTAGTAATAGGATTGTCTGAAAGTCACCTCTCAATTACTAACCCCTGGGCTTGATGTCAACTGACACTTCACAGCTGACATCAACCCAAAACCGTTACCCCACTTGCCCTGGTGTGTTGGCTGAGGCGCCAAAATTGGCGCATATAATGGATGTGCCATTTCTGGGGAGGCTGAGTGCTGGTGTTATTAGTCTGGGAGGGGGCCAATATCCATAGCCCCTTCCCAGCCTATTAAAATCTGCCTGCTACTGTGTGTTTAGCCTTTCCTGGTTATTAAAAGAAGGGGGTATCCAACTTAATTTTTTTGGGGGGTTCCCCCCGTTTAATAACCAGTTAAGGCTACGCAGACAGCTGTGAGCTGTTATTAAGAGGCTGGGAACCTTTATAGATATTGGCCCTTCACAGAATAATAGTCTCAGGCCATTTTTTTTATTTATTTATTCATTCAATAAATACGACTACAGAAAACTACACAAGCAGAGAGAGCAGGCGCTGCTGATGGGAATATTCACCAGCCGGCACCTGTGCAATAAATAAATAAAAGAAAAAAATGGCGTGGTCTCTTCTAGTCTTGATAACTAGCGCGGGTAAAGCTGACAGCTGTGGGCTAGAATAATACAAAAATAGAGTGGTTCCACGCCATTTTTTTTAAGTTATTTAAATAAATAAATTTAATAAACTGTGTGGGGTCCCTCTTTTTGACAACCAGCCAAGCTAAACCAGACAGCTGAGGGCTGATATTCTCAGACTGGGAAGCAGCCATGGATATTAGCCCTCCCCAGCCTAAAAATAGCAGCCTGCAGCTGCCCCATTAGATGCGCCAGTTCTGAAGCTTTGCCCGGCTCTTCCCACTTGCCATAGGCGGTAGCAATTGGGGTAATAGTATTGGGGTTGATGTCAGTTTTGTAATGTCAGCTGACATCAAGCAAAATGGTTATTAATGGAGAGGCATCTATCAGACTCCGCCATAACTAGACCCGTAAGTTTAAGTTAAAAAACACACACAGAGTAAAGTCCTTTATTTATTTATTTAGAAAGGATGGGATCAGCAAGCAATATAGGCCAGGATTTCTCCAGACATCGACACAACAAGTTTGTTTGTCCATGGTACTGTGTGCTAAATCTAATACAATTGTTTGATAGTTATATTTGGTCTGGTGGAATACAGTGCTTCATGACGTGAAGTATGTCTCGCTCTATTAAAAGCTGTTTTGATGAAACAACGGCTGTATCCTCTATTTAGGAATCTAGATTTAAGCTCCAATGCATAACGTTCGAAGTCAGCCTTGTCTGAACAGATTCTACATAGACGCAGAATTTGGCCAATAGGAATGGACCAAACCATGGCCGGGAGATGTGAAGAAGAGGCGTGCAAAAGTGCATTAACTGCCGTTGATTTACAAAATAAATCCGTTTGTAGGCAATTTTGATTATCTCTTTTAGTTTTCACGTCCAGGAATTCAATGGAATTCCTATCATAATGGTACGTGAGATGGATTTCTACTTTCTTTACACCTTAGTATTCTCATATTTGTCATATCTTCACCATCAGTGTTCACTCTTGATGTCCACATTCTATTTATTTATTCACCCCTTGAATAAGCAATACATTATCTGTATATACATATACCTTTTATACAGTTAGGTCCATATATATTTGGACAGAGAAAACATTTTTCAAATTTTGGTTCTAGACATTACCACAATGAATTTTAAACAAAACAATTCAGAAGCTGTTGAAGTTCAGACTTTCAGCTTTCATTTGAGGGTATCCACATTAAAATTGGATGAAGGGTTTAGGAGTTTCAGCTCCTTAACATGTGCCACCCTGTTTTTAAAGGGACCAAAAGTAATGCTGCCAAATCCTTCCTGCTCTGCACAGCGGTGTCTTACAGTGCAGAAGTTTATTAGTTTCGTTTTTGGAGTGTTGTTAACTCCCAGCATTGTACCTTGTTAGTTACTACTAGCGTGTGCACTTAACACACTTGTTCATTTCTTTCTCTGTGCTTAGCTGAACATTCCTCTGGGACTCAGCTGCTGCAGCTCCTCTGCAGTCCAGTGGACCCCGACGTGTCCTTTAAGTTTTATTTTATTTTATTAAAGGACACGCCAGCATAACACCCTCATTTACATACAGTGCAGGAGCATGTCAAATGGTATTTTTTGGGATATACAGGGCGAGTCAGGAGCTGATAGACACGTTTGCGAAATGCAGCAGAGGAGCAGATAAAGGTGGTGGCATTTGTTCATAGGCTCAACAACTTGTGACAGGTTCCCTTTAAATGGCTCTTGTACAACATAAGTGACACATTTAATGTGTTAAAATGGTAACATCAAACTTTTAATTGCCCTTGTATATATAATAATTAATATTTTAACTTTAAAACCAGAACTGGAGTTGGTACAATTCATCTGTCCAACGCCAGAGCTCTGGACACATCATAAAAGAAGCAGAAATGAAAATAAAAGTGTATAATAGTAAATGTAAAAATAAACTCCCTGCCAACCAATCATATACAAAACACTGACCCGGACACAGTAACTCTTACCAGGGTAAGAGGTTATCAAAATATTATTTTGATAAAATTATTTTACGTTTTTTTTTCCCACTCAACTAAAATAATGGTTTAAATGAAAAATATATATATTTATATATACACTGCTCCAAAAAAATAAAGGGAACACTTTAACAACAGAATATAACTCCAAGTACATCAAACTTCTGTGAAATCAAACTGTCCACTTAGGAAGCAACACTGATTGACAATCAATTTCACATGCTGCTGTGCAAATGGAATAGACAATAGATGGAAATTATTGGCATTTATCAAGACACCCTCAATAAAGGAGTGGTTCTGCAGGTGGGGACCACAGACCGGACCACAGACCACACCTCAGTACCAATGCTTTCTGGCTGATGTTTTGGTCACTTTTGAATGTTGGTTCTGCTTTCACACTCGTGTAGCATGAAATGGACTCTACAACCCACAGAAGTTGCTCAGGGAGTGCTGCTCATCCAGGATGGCACATCAATGCGAGCTGTGGCAAGAAGGTTTCCTGTGTCTGTCAGCGTAGTGTCCAGAGGCTGGAGGCGCTGCCAGGAGACAGGCCAGTACACCAGGAGACGTGGAGGGAACCATAGGAGGGCAACAACCCAGCAGCAGGACCGCTACCTCCGCCTTTGTGCAAAGAGGACCAGGAGGAGCACTGCCAGAGCCCTGCAAAATGATCTCCAGCAGGCCACAAATGTGCATGTCTGCACAAATGGTTAGAAACCGACTCCATGATGGTGGTATGAGCGACCAACGTCCACAGATGGGGGTTGTGCTCACAGCCCAATACCGTGCAGGACGCTTGGCATTTGCCAGAGAACACCAGGATTGTCAAAGTCGCAATTGGCGCCCTGGGTTCTTCACAGATGAAAGTAGGTTCATATTGAGCTCATGTGACAGACGTGACAGAGTCTGGAGACACCATGGAGAGTGATCTGCTGCCTGCAACATCCTTCAGCATGACCGGTTTGGCAGTGGGTCAGTAATGGTGTGGCGTGGCATTTGTTTGGAGGGCCGCGCAGCCCTCCATGTGCTCGTCAGAGGTATCCTGACTGCCATTAGGTACAGAGATGAGATCCTCAGACCCCTTGTGAGACCAAATGCTGGTGCCGTTGGCCCTGGGTTCCTCCTAATGCAGGACAATGCCAGACCTCATGTGGCTGAAGTGTGTCAGCAGTTCCTGCAAGATGAAGGCATTGAAGCTATGGACTGGCCCGCCCGTTCCCCAGACCTGAATCCGATTGAGCACATCTGGGACATCATGTCTCGCTCCATCCACCAACGTCACGTTGCACCATAGACTGTCCAAGAGTTGGCGGATGCTTTAGTCCACACCATATACTGAGCCTCATTTTGACTTGTTTTAAGGACATTACATCAAAGTTGGATCAGCCTGTAGTGTGTTTTTCCACTTTAATTTTGGGGGTGACTCCAAATCCAGCCCTCCTTGGTTAATAAATTTGATTTCCATTGATGATTTTTGTGTGATTTTGTTGTCAGCACATTCAACTTTATACAGAACAAAGTATTCAATGAGAATATTTCATTCATTCAGATCTAGGATGTGTTATTTGAGTGTTCCCTTTATTTTTTGAGCAGTGTAAATAAGTGTTGAGCCACCCCCGTAGTGTTCGAGTTCGGTTCGGTTCGTCGAACACCCGTGTGTTCGCCGAACTGTTCGTCAAACTGTTCGTCGAACACCTTCGAACACCGTTAAAACCAATGGCAGGCAAACAAAAACACATAGAAACACATAGAAAACACCTTCAAAGGTGTCCAAAAGCTGACAAACTGCTCAGAAGACACAACTAACACATGGAAAAGTGACAAGTACATATAGTCATGCGAAAAGAAAAGAGGTGGAGGAGTAAAAGGAGGGGGAGACACAGATATAGGCATGTCATGCCCTTCTAAAATCCAAAAAGTGAGAAGCCGACACGTTCAGTCCGCTCCTGCCCGTGCCACCTCCGCGTCGCCGGGTTTGTGCCAGAGCCGCGGTGAACCCTGACGGCCAGCCCCCCTCTCCCAATACTGGTGCCTGTCCGCTGGTGGGTCGAGCGAGCCCCCCTGTGGTGGAGGCAGCTCTAAGCTTTTTAATTTAAATTGTCTCTCTAATTTGAATGAATACACTTTAAATCCATTTACAAGGATCTATTGGAGGGCAAGTCTCATGCCAGCAGCCGCGTAATTCCAGCTCCAGTAGCGTCCACTAAAGCTGCTGCAGTTAAAAAGCTTTTATAAGGATCGAGCTCGGCTGTCCACCGCAAGGCATCCTACTGCCAGTCCCAGCCCCTATGCCTTGGGGTGCCTCCTGATGCTCTTCACTGAGTATCCCGTGGTCCCGAAGCATTTCCTTTGAAAAAATTAAGTGTCCAAACTACAGGTGGTGTAGCTTGCTTAACAGCCGGGATAATCCGCTGACTAGCAGACACTGCTACTAGGCACAAAGTATTTCCTGGGCTAGATGCAGTTAAAAATTTGTAATTAGATACTCTCGTTGGATGCTGAGAAAGCATTCCATAGAGTCTCCTGGCACGCCATATATGATTCTCTTAAAAAGCTTGGGGTAGGGGTCTAGGGGACCCTTTTATAGCCAAAATCACGGCCCTGTATCGCAATACGTCACCTAGGCTGAAGATAAATGGAACTGTAGCACCCTGAGGGCTCGGTTGCTGCAGAGGTATTGCACTTCACCCAGAGGTGTGATATCTCACTCTCAGGTAAGGATGTAGTGTGGATCAGGACCCGACACCTGCATGCATTACACCACATTGCCGTGGGGCAGGGCGACCAATATGCCCCTGAGATGGGCACGACAGTCCCTGTCCCTGGCTGGAGTGGGGGGAGGGAACACTGAGGAAGGGGAACCCTGTAGTGCAGGAGCAGGGAGGAAGCAGTTCCTGGGTGCATTGAGAAGGGAGTATAAAAGGTGGGCACCATCTTAGTTCAGTGCAGAGAAGTCTGAGCAGAAGTGGCAGGGAGCAGGGGCTCTGCATGAGCTCTGCTCCGGAGGCAGGCCTAGTAACAGAGGCCCAGGCCTGGAAGAGGGAGAAGGAAGGAAGAGGAGCGGAGAAGGCTCCAGGAACGAGGAACGAAGGGATCCCAGGGGTGCGGACGGGCGAGTCGCCACCGCACGCCCGAATCCACCTGCGTGGAGGGGTCAGGCCAAAGGGGGAGACCGGTCCCCGAAACTAGTGGAGGCAGAAAACGACCCTCAGCTAGAAACAGGAGGCTGTGACATTTTATGTGGCGCAGCCCCTCGCTACACCCGCTAGGAAGGCACCACATAGGGTCAGGGAAACTGGCGCCAAGTTTACCAAGAGGAGGCCCGAAGCAGCCGGACAGAAGGGTTGGTAAGAAAGGCCAGACAAAGGACACACAAAGGGGGTCCTGTGAAGCGCTCCAAAGTTATCTGGGAGTTGTCTGAGCCCCTCACCTGGTGAGCACAGTACGACGTGGGCAGCCGTTACCTGCAGACGTGGTCTGGATAATAAGAACTGTGAGTAAAGGCCCTGGACTGCATCACTGACTCCGTGTCGTTACTGCTGCTGCCCTGCACCATCACCCCCATCCTCCGCATACACTGCCCTGAGGCTATACTCCTCCCGTGGGGAGTTATGCTACGCTCTGCTGCACCCACAACACCAGCCTCAGCGGTCTGCCCTGGAGCGGCGGTTCACTCTGACCGCAATCCACGGGTGGCGTAGTCGGACATTTAAACATCAAAACCACATAAATAGTTCCGCCACTGGTTTGACCGCCCTGAGCCACGGAACCGGGTCGCCGCCACGGAGACTACAACCACCAGCATCCACCAAAAAGGGTCCGGTTCCGGGTGTCCCAAGGCCCAGGGGGCGCGTCAGAACATTTTCATCACCTTTCACAATCACCAATGGGACAAGGCAGGGATGTCCTCTGTCCCCTCTCTTATACATCCTAGTGACGGAGCACCTGCTCTCATCAATTCGCCATAACCCCAATATTAGGTGGATTGAGGTGGGAGGCACTGAGTACAAGTGCTCTCTATTTGCTGATGATGTCCTAGTATATATCACTCAATCACATATATCCATCCATGCTGTTATGGCTGAAATAGATCACTTTGTTACATGGTCAAATTTTAAAATCAATGCAGCGAAATCTGAGGCCCTCGATGTCTCCCTCCCCAAATCCATATAGGATTCCATCCAGTCCAACTTTCCCTTTGCGCTGGCCCTCACAGGGTATCAAATACTTAGGAATTCCTATTCATAGAGACCTCTACCATCTATGTTATCTTAATTTTGGGCCCTTTATTGAACAACTCCATACAGACCACGGTTGGCAAGTTAGAACTGTAAGATTCACTACGTGAACCACTGGTGTTTTGTGGAAAAGCACATGTACACTGTGTTCCAAATTATTATGCAAAAAGTGTTTAGGAGTGATAAGGGAAGAATTTGTTTGTTTGTCAGTTAAACTCATTGATGGTGATGTGTGTCAGGGCTCTTTATATCACTGTAAGCAATTGCAGACACCTGTGCTAATTAGTTTGGCAGGTGTGTCCAATGAAAGGCAAGACTACTTAAGAAGGCTGTCTCACATTATTAAGCAGCCTACATTTTCTGCCAAAATGGGAAAGAAAAAGGATGTGTCGGCTGCTGAGAAGCAACAAATTGTGGAGTGTTTAGGTCAAGGCATGACTACAATCAACATTGTGCGATGATCAGGATGAAGTGTCTTGGCAATCAAGAAGTATGTAGCTGATTCACAGTACACACATGTGCGTGCTGATAAGGGCAAATTGAGGACTCTTTCCTACAGGCAATTACGTCAGGTTGAAAGAGCAGCGGCAAAAAAGCCTTGTCATAGCAGCAGACAAGTTTTTGAAGCTGCTGGTGCCTCCAACGTCCCCCGAACAACAAGATGCAGGGTCCTTCAGAGGTTTGCAGCTGTGCATACGCCATCCTGTCGACCTCCTCTATCCACTTCACACAAGCAGAAACGGCTCCAGTGGGCCAAACATTACATGAAGACTGATTTCAAAACTGTTTTGTTCACGGATGAGTGCCGTGCAGCGCTCGATGGTCCAGATGGATGGAGTGGAGGATGGCTGGTTGATGGACACCCCACGCAAACACGGCTACAGCGCCAACAAGGAGGAGGTGGAGTAATGTTTTGGGCTGGAATCATGGGGAGAGAGATTGTCGGCCCCTTTAGGATCCCTGAAGGCGCTAAAGATGAACTCCATAATGTATGTGGATTTTCTCAAACAGCACTTCCTGCCATGGTTCAAGAAGAAGAACCGTGTATTTCACAGCAAGATCATTTTTTTGCATGATAATGCACCATCTCATGCTGCACATATAACATCTGCATCTCTGGCTGATATGGGCATAAAAGGGGACAAACTTATGGTGTGACCCCCATGCTCCCCTGACCTCTACCCCATTCAGAACCTTTGGAGCATCATTAAAAGGAGTGTCTATGATGGCGGGAGGCAGTTCACATCTAAGCAACAGCTCTGGGAGGGTATTCTGTCCTCATGCAAAACAATTGAAGCAGAAACCATCCAAAACCTGACAAATTCAATGGACGAGAGAGTTCAGAAGCTCCTTTCGAACAAGGGGTCCTATGTGAAAATGTAACATCACCTAGAATAAAGTTTTGAGTTGAAAACTGTTTGATTTCAGTTTCTAACAACCTGCTAATGCTTATAATTTCAAAAATGACCATTTTTTTGGTCTTTATTAAAATGAAAAGGTTGATCGAAAAGTTTGGGGGATCTAAGAGTGTGGCAACCCAGTAGTCATGATTACTTCTGACAATATGAGGGTCATGCTGCAGGTAGTGCAGCAAGAAGGCACTTATGTGTCTTGCGCATCTCGGAGCCCCAAAATTATTTTCCGGGCTAGATGCAGCTAAAAATTATTATTAATTTTAAATCTGGTGAAGCTTTAGTATAGATGGCCTAATAGGATCAGTGCTGCACACTGCTACAAAGCCCAAATTATTTTCCAGTCAAGATACAGATAAACATGATTAGTAATTTTAAATCTGGTGGAGCTTATTATAGATGGCCTAATAGAATCAGTGCTGCACACTGCTACAAAGCCCAAATTATTTTCCAGCCAAGATACAGATAAACATGATTAGTAATTTGAAAGCTTAAAACGGTTGGTAGGGTGATTTTAACCAATCATCAAGATTTTACTCTCCCCAGGATGACACAGGGGTAGAAAAGTCGTTTCGGATCCATGATTTGTTCATCTTTATGAACGTGAGTCTGTCTACATTATCAGTGGAGAGCCGCGTGCGCTTATCTGTCAGCACACCACCAGCAGCGCTGAACACACGTTCAGACAGAACGCTGGCTGCGGGGCATGACAAGATCTCCAAGGCGTAAGTGGCTAGCTCCGGCCATTTATCCAGATTGGAAGCCCAAAAAGAGCAAGGGTCCAGTGACACAGTCATGGCTTCAATGTTTACTTGGAGATACTCCTGTACCATCGTCTCTAGGCGTTGACTATGTGTCAGACTTCTTGTCTCCTGTGGCCTTGCAAAGGATGGGCTAAAAAAGTGGTGAAATGATTCCGCAAAATTGATGTTACCAGCAGATACTGTGGTTCTGTTACGGTTTGAGTGCTGAACACTTGACGGTCCCACGGTTGGCAAGTTGGAACTGTGAGATTCACTACGTGCACCACTGGTATTTTGTGGAAAAGCACATGTAAGATTCTGCAACAGTCTCTGCTGATACTCCTGCGTGCGTGCATCCCTTTCTATGGCAGGAATAATTTCTGCAAATTTACTTTTGTACCGGGGATCTAACAGTGTGGCAACCCAGTAGTCAGGATTATTTCTAATTCTCACAATTCGAGGGTCATGTTGCAGGTAGTGCAGCAAGAAGGCACTCATGTGTGTTGCGCATCCAGGAGCACCAAGTCCCTGTTGTGTTGGTGGCGAGGTAACAATCATGCTTCCTTCCTCTGTCCTCTCCCCCCAACCTCGCACAACAGAAATGTGATCAAGGTCTCCCTCATCTGATGAGTCTTCTATTAGTTCGTCCTCCACCTCTTCCTGGGCTCCTGCACATTCCTCACTAGTTTGGCTGCTACCATGCGCCCTGGTAAAACCATCTCCCCCACCCTCACATGCCTGCCGCCTTGGTGCTGCCGACCGTCTGGACCTTGCAGATGTTAGCCCTTCCGCATACAACTCCTCCTCCTCTACTTCCTCCACCTCCTCTTGTGCCACCACCTGACTCCGAATTCTGTTTAACATGTGCTCCAGCATGTAAATCACCGGAATAGTCATGCTGATAATGGCATCGTCAGCACTAAACATCTTCGTCGCTATTTCAAAACTGTGCAGAAGGGTGCATAGGTCCCTGATCTGAGACCACTCCTCCAGCGTGATTTGCCCCACCTCTGGATCTCGTTGGCCCAGGCTATACGTCAGAACGTATTGCACCAGGGCTTGTCGGTGCTGCCACAGTCGCTGCAACATGTGCAGAGTTGAATTCCACCGGGTAGGCACATTGCATTTTAGCCGGTGAAGTGGCAGGCCCAACGACTTCTGTAGAGATGTAAGTCGCTGAGCTGCGGGATGCGAACGGCGGAAGTGAGCACACAGCGACCGTGCCCTCTGCAGAAGGCCATCTAGTCTGGGATAGTGGGCTAAAAATTGCTGGACAACCAGGTTCAACACGTGAGCCATACAAGGCACGTGTGTGACATTGCCCCGGCGAAGGGCCGCACCCAGGTTTGCAGCATTGTCGCACACGGCCTTCCCTGGTTTCAGGTCCAGTGGAGACAACCATTCATGAAATTGGTTCTCCAGAGCTGACCACAACTCCTCAGCTGTGTGACTCACATTTCCCAGACATTTCAATGTAAAAACCGCCTGATGACGTTGAGCCCTACTGCCAGCATAGTAAGGAGGTGTGCAGGATCCCTTCTGCGCAGTTAGAAAGCTTGTGGCATGACCAGACAGGCTTTGGGTGCAGGTGGAAGACCGAGAGGAGGTTGAGGAGGCAGAAGCAGTGGAGGAACTTTGACATAAAGAGGATTGACGCACAACTCGTGGGGACGGCAAGACTTGGACAGCAGCCCCTTGTCCTGCTGTCACCATAGTTACCCAGTGCCCAGTCAGCGACATGTAACGCCCCTGTCCATGCCTACTCGTCCAAGTGTCTGTGGTGAAATGCACCCTGTCACACACAGAGTTTCTCAAAGAAGCGGTGATGTTGTGTGCGACATGCTGGTGGAGCGCAGGCACACCTTTCTTTGAGAAGTAGTGCCGACTGGGCATCTGGTACTGGGGCACTGCGACGGACATAAGGTCTCGAAAATCCTCTGTGTCCACCAGGCGGAAAGGCAGCATTTCTGTAGCCAAGAGCTTGCAGATGGTGAAATTCAACCTCTTAGCTTTCTCATGGCTAGGAGGAAATGGTTTTACTTGTCCACATCTGAGGGACCGAGGGCTGGCTATTGTGCTTAGACGGGGTTGATAAGGGTGTCCCCGGCAAACTGCCGGTCTGTGAGGAAGATGCAGGCGGACATGTTAGGTTGCCTTGATCCAAAGGTGGTGCTATCGATGTCGGACAGCGCTCAACACCAGCTGGTGTTACCACCTCCAAAGAAAATGATGACCTGCCAATCACGCTGGCTGTTGCGGGTAAAGAGGTGGCAGGTCTGCGCCCCAAAACAGGTGTGACTGCTGTCCCCCCAGTCACAGAGGATGTAGAGGCCGCGGATGCACAAGATATGGCAGACGGTGGTTGGCCCGGCCGGCTAGGCCGCATTGTAGCACACTGAGCTTCCCACTGCAACTTATGCTTCATGTCCATGTGCCGGTTCATGCATGAAGTACTCAAACTATGTATTTTTTGGCCTCTACTTAGCTTTTGCTGACAAATGTTACAGATAACACGAGTTGGGTCATCTTTATCGATCTGAAAAAATGCCCAGGCTATGCAAGGCTTAGCACCCATGCGACCTGAAGAGCCACCACGACTTGTGGTGAGAGGCAGAGTTGTGTTTGAGGATGCAGCTGTTGACGTGCTTCCAGTACTACGTCTCTGTCCAGGAAGGCGCAACCTGACCTCGTCGTCACTAGCATCTTCCTCCACCTCCTCTGCTGACCTCATCTCTTGGCTGACTGTGGGTTGACAGTAAGTGGGATCTCCAACCTCATCATCATCACCCTGTGCGTTATCACACCCGTCGTCCTCAGAGCCAACCTGTTCCTGCCCTGACAAAAAACTAAAGTTGTCGCTCCAATCAGGTATTTGAGTCTTATCATCGTCTTCCTCATTGTCTCCACCAACAGGAGTTACAGTTTGGGAATGAGGGTCTACATTATGGTCAGAACCTTCTGCGTCTGGTCCTGGATCCGACTCATAAAGATTCTGGGCATCAGTGCAGATCATTTCCTCGTCTGGATTCACAGAAGCGCTGGAGTCGACCTCTGATTCCCAGGCTATAGTATGAGTAAACAGCTCTGCAGACTCAACCATCTGTTCTACCTCATACTCAGACGGGCAGCTGGAGATTTGGGAGCTGTGAGGAAGCAAGTGCGATTGGGGTGACACCTTTGAGGACTGGAGTATTTGTGATGTTGAAGTTGATGTGGAGGAGAGCCCACTTAAAGGAGCACTTGATATCTGTTGAAGCACCTGCTGTTTTTGTGCCTCATCTGGAATTTGTAGCGATTGGCGTGGCCGTAAGAAAGGGATCTTATCACATTGTCCGCTAAAAGAAGTAGACATTTTAGTTTGGCTGGAAGATGGTCTTTCTTCTGCAGATGTTACTGTTGCTTTAACACCTACCCCACGGACACAACCTTTTTTCCCCTTCCCAACACGCCTATTCCCCTTTCCACCAGCAGCAGGCCTTTTTCCACTCATTTTGGTGGTTAACTAATTCACAACTCTGGAGTTGTTTGCACAAAAAAACAATGGATGGGAACCGAGCAGAGCTGAGTGGCCAAACTGTGGTATTAGGCCAAAACTATTAGCTGGGTTAGATGCAGAAAAAAATTATATTCAATTTGCAACCTGATGGAGGTCAGTATAGATGGACTAATAGAACAAGTCCCACACACAGCTAGAAGCCCAAATATTTTTTCAGAGGTAGATGCAGAAAAATTTTTTATTCAGTTTGCAACCTGATGGAGGTCTGTATAGATGGATTAATAGAACAAGTCCCACACACAGCTACAAGCCCAATATTTTTTCAGAGGTAGATGCAGAAAAAAAATATATTCAGTTTGCAACCTGATGGAGGTCAGTATAGATGGACTAATAGAGAAAGTCCCACACACTGCTAGAAGGCCAAATATTTTTTCAGAGCTAGATGCAGACAAAAAATTATTTTGAATTTGCAACCTGATGGAGGTCAGTATAGGTGGACTAATAGAACAAGTCCCACACACTGCTAGAAGGCCAAATATTTTTTCAGAGCTAGATGCAGAAAAAAATTATATTCAGTTTGCAACCTGATGGAGGTCTGTATAGATGGATTAATAGAACAAGTCCCACACACAGCTAGAAGCCCAAATATTTTTTCAGAGGTAGATGCAGATAAAAATTATTTTTAATTTGCAACCTGATGGAGGTCAGTATAGATGGACTAATAGAGAAAGTCCCACACACTGCTAGAAGGCCAAATATTTTTTCAGAGCTAGATGCAGATAAAAATTGTTTTTAATTTGTAACCTGATGGAGGTCAGTATAGATGGACTAATAGAGAAAGTCCCACACACTGCTAGAAGGCCAAATATTTTTTCAGAGCTAGATGCAGATAAAAATTGTTTTTAATTTGTAACCTGATGGAGGTCAGTATAGATGGACTAATAGAGAAAGTCCCACACACTGCTAGAAGGCCAAATATTTTTTCAGAGCTAGATGCAGATAAAAATTATATTCAATTTGCAACCTGATGGAGGTCAGTATAGATGGACTAATAGAACAAGTCCCACACACAGCTAGAAGCCCAAATATTTTTTCAGAGGTACTGTAGATGCAGATAAAAATTATTTTTAATTTGCAACCTGATGGAGGTCAGTATAGATGGACTAATACAACAAGTCCCACACACAGCTAGAAGCCCAATATTTTTTCAGAGGTAGATGCAGAAAAAAATATATTCAGTTTGCAACCTGATGGAGGTCAGTATAGATGGAGTAATAGAACAAGTCCCACACACAGCTAGAAGCCCAAATATTTTTTCAGAGGTAGATGCAGATAAAAATTATTTTTAATTTGCAACCTGATGGAGGTCAGTATAGATGGACTAATAGAGAAAGTCCCACACACTGCTAGAAGGCCAAATATTTTTTCAGAGCTAGATGCAGATAAAAATTATATTCAATTTGCAACCTGATGGAGGTCAGTATAGATGGACTAATAGAGAAAGTCCCACACACTGCTAGAAGGCCAAATATTTTTTCAGAGCTAGATGCAGATAAAAATTATATTCAATTTGCAACCTGATGGAGGTCAGTATAGATGGACTAATAGAACAAGTCCCACACACAGCTAGAAGCCCAAATATTTTTTCAGAGGTACTGTAGATGCAGATAAAAATTATTTTTAATTTGCAACCTGATGGAGGTCAGTATAGATGGACTAATAGAGAAAGTCCCACACACTGCTAGAAGGCCAAATATTTTTTCAGAGGTAGATGCAGATAAAAATTATTTTTAATTTGCAACCTGATGGAGGTCAGTATAGATGGACTAATAGAGAAAGTCCCACACACTGCTAGAAGGCCAAATATTTTTTCAGAGCTAGATGCAGATAAAAATTATATTCAATTTGCAACCTGATGGAGGTCAGTATAGATGGACTAATAGAGAAAGTCCCACACACTGCTAGAAGGCCAAATATGTTTTCAGAGCTAGATGCAGATAAAAATTATATTCAATTTGCAACCTGATGGAGGTCAGTATAGATGGACTAATAGAACAAGTCCCACACACAGCTAGAAGCCCAAATATTTTTTCAGAGGTACTGTAGATGCAGATAAAAATTATTTTTAATTTGCAACCTGATGGAGGTCAGTATAGATGGACTAATAGAGAAAGTCCCACACACTGCTAGAAGGCCACATATTTTTTCAGAGGTAGATGCAGAAAAAAATATATTCAGTTTGCAACCTGATGGAGGTCTGTATAGATGGATTAATAGATCAAGTCCCACACACAGCTAGAAGCCCAATATTTTTTCAGAGGTAGATGCAGAAAAAAATATATTCAGTTTGCAACCTGATGGAGGTCAGTATAGATGGACTAATACAACAAGTCCCACACACAGCTAGAAGCCCAATATTTTTTCAGAGGTAGATGCAGAAAAAAATATATTCAGTTTGCAACCTGATGGAGGTCTGTATAGATGGATTAATAGAACAAGTCCCACACACAGCTAGAAGCCCAATATTTTTTCAGAGGTAGATGCAGAAAAAAATATATTCAGTTTGCAACCTGATGGAGGTCAGTATAGATGGACTAATACAACAAGTCCCACACACAGCTAGAAGCCCAATATTTTTTCAGAGGTAGATGCAGAAAAAAATATATTCAGTTTGCAACCTGATGGAGGTCTGTATAGATGGATTAATAGAACAAGTCCCACACACAGCTAGAAGCCCAATATTTTTTCAGAGGTAGATGCAGAAAAAAATATATTCAGTTTGCAACCTGATGGAGGTCAGTATAGATGGACTAATACAACAAGTCCCACACACAGCTAGAAGCCCAATATTTTT
Source organism: Phyllobates terribilis (assembly GCF_046119375.1). Classification (NCBI taxonomy): domain Eukaryota; kingdom Metazoa; phylum Chordata; class Amphibia; order Anura; family Dendrobatidae; genus Phyllobates; species Phyllobates terribilis. The sequence continues at coordinate 157,270,410 of NW_027362768.1, read as the reverse complement.
TCAGAGCTAGATGCAGAAAAAAATTATATTCAATTTGCAACCTGATGGAGGTCAGTATAGATGGACTAATAGAATGATGCTATGCCCAAAAGATTTTACTTCACTAGGTGCAGTAAAAAAATTGGTATTCTATACACAGGTGGTATATCTTGCAACACAGATAGGCTACTCCACTGACTAACACACTTTGCAATAGGCCAAAAAGGATTAACTTTGCTAGATTCAGCCAAATGCTGTGAAAAAAACTTGCACAGCACTGGCACAGACCTGCCTGGCAAAAACTGATAGGAACTGATGTAACCTAGTCCTGAAAAGGACTCCAATTACAATTAGTCTTTACTCCCACAATCTATCTATTTAAGAGCACAGACCTGCCTGATAAAAGTCGTAGGAAATGCTGTAACCTAGTCCTTAAAAGGACTGCAATCACAACTATTCCCTACTCCCAAGCTATCTGTAGATTTGTGCGAAAATTGGCTTGAAATTAACAAGGTATAGCGCACACAGCAACAGCGGTGCCGTCTAACACGCAGCTGCAGCAGTGAGAAAATGGTGGCGACGGGGAAAATGGCTTGGTCTTATAGGGCAAGGACATGTGACATACACTGCCAATGACACATGCCCTTGCTTGTGTGAAAAAAAGCACTTCGCTCCGTGTGTGCGCTGCTTATAGGCTGACAGATTGCACCTCCCCACTGTAAATGCGGGAAAGAGAAAAAAAAAATGGAGATCTTCATTGTTCCTGCAGAGATCCATCCCCTGCCCCTCCCCCCACCCCGCTGTACACTCAAACTGCGTATTAACATTAATTTTCATCATTACTGAGAAAAAATCCAGTTATGATTTTGGTGCACGAACAGTTATCGAACATAACCTCGAACAGCCGAATTTTTCTCAAATTGTTCGTGTTCGCCGAACGGCTCGAACACCGCCCAAAACAGCTCGAATTTGAGATTGGCGAACAGTTCGAGTAGAACAACGCTCATCTCTAGTGTATATATACAGTACAGACCAAAAGTTTGGATACACCTTCTCATTTAAAGATTTTTCTGTATTTTCTTAACTATGAAAATTGGACATTCACACTGAAGGCATCAAAACTATGAATTAACACATGTGGAATTATATACTTAAAAAAGTGTGAAACAACTGAAAATATGTCTTATATTCTAGGTTCTTCAAAGTAGCCACCTTTTGCTTTAATGACTGCTTTGCTCACCCCATCACTCTCCTTCTTGGTCAAATAACTCTTACACAGCCTGGAGGTTTGTTTGGGGTCATTGTCCTGTTGATAAATAAATGATGGTCCAACAAAACGCAAACCGGAAGGAATAGCATGCCGCTGCAAGATGCTGTGGTAGCCAAGCTGGTTCAGTATGCCTTAAATTTTGAATAAATCCCCAACAGTGTCACCAGCAAAGCACCCCCACACCATCACACCTCCTCCTCCATGCTTCACGGTGGTAACCAGGCATGTAGAGTCCATCCATTCACCTTTTCTGCGTCGCACAAAGACACGGTGGTTGGAACCAAGGATCTCAAATTTGGACTCATCAGACCAAAGCACAGATACCACTTGTCAAATGTCCATTCCTTGTGTTCTTTAGCCCAAACAAGTCTCTTCTGCTTGTTGCCTGTCCTTAGCAGTGGTTTCCTAGCAGCTATTTTACCATGAAGGCCTGCTGCACAAAGTCTCCTCTTAACAGTTGTTGAAGAGATGTGTCTGCTGCTAGAACTCTGTGTGGCATTGACCTGTTCTCTAATCTGAGCTGCTGTTAACCTGCGATTTCTGAGGCTGGTGACTCTGATAATCTTATCCTCAGAAGCAGAGGTGACTCTTGGTCTTCCTTTCCTCGGGCGGTCCTCATGTGAGCCAGTTTCTTTGTAGCGCTTGATGGTTTTTGCAACTGCACTTGGGGACACTTTCAAAGTTTGCCCAATTTTTCAGACTGACTGACCTTAATTTCTTAAAGTAATGATGGCCACTCGTTTTTCTTTACTTAGCTGCTTTTTTCTTGCCATAATACAAATTCTAACAGTCTATTCAGTAGGACTGTCAGCTGTGTATCCACCAGACTTCTGCACAACACAACTGATGGTCCCAACCCCATTTATAAGGCAAGAAATCCCACTTATTAAACCTGACAGGGCACACCTGTGAAGTGAAAACCATTTCCGGTGACTACCTTTTGAAGCTCATCAAGAGAATGCCAAGAGTGTGCAAAGCCGTCAACAAAGCAAAAGGTGGCTACTTTGAAGAACCTAGAATATAAGACATATTTTCAGTTGTTTCACACTTTTTTGCTAAGTATATATGTCAGCTCTTTTGTCACAAAATGTAATGGATAAACGTCACTGTAATCTAAACAATATAAATAAATGCAAAAACCTACAATGAAGATGATACACAAAGGTGGCCTTTCGCTGTAGTAGTGTGACTTGAATGAACGGTCTCCAGCTCCATGTCCCCTCTTGGCTGCAGTGAAGCTTCTCGGCTGCAGGTGGCTGGTGCTATCCTCTGTAATTCCAGATTTATATGTCACAGATTCTCATTTTACCTCTCATTTCTTTTCTGGCTAGACCTATTGGTGGAGGCTTCTGAATACCTGATTTTTGGTATTTTTATTTTTAGGTTTTTAACTATCCTTCTTGCAATGAGGTTTTTAAAACAAAGATGGAGTTGCAGTTACATACGGTCACACACAGGAGTAACTCCTTATACGTTTAGTGACAGTATATCATGTCATGCTATACAATGCAGTCACATAGGGGAGCTGTACATTTTTGTGAACAGCTGGACAACCCCTTCAGCTTTTACAGAAATCACATGTAAGTTGCTATTGTTGTGTTTGTCCATTGAGAATGATATCTATTGCTAAGATAGTTCTAAGCATTTCTTCTTTGATTGTCTTTTACGCATTATTATATATCATACCCTTTGGAAGTGCATTGAGCTGTGGGTTGAATTGCTGCAAAAAGGGAAAAAAAAAAACTCTTTAAATCTTCTTCCTTAGCGAGTGTAAGTGACGCGCCCCCTGGGCCAGTGCTGTTTGGGGGATACCCGGAGCCGGATCAGATGGGGGTTGTAGTCTCCGAGTGGCGGCGACCCGGTCCGTGCCCAGGGTGTCAAACTCCGTGTGTGGCAGTCTTGATAGATGTTATTGATGTTCTTAGTGTCGACTACGCCACCCGTTGATTTGCGGTCAAAAGGCCGCCGCTGCAGAAGGGTCCGCTGAGGCTGGTGGTATGTGTGCAGCTGTGGTAGTATAACCCCCAACGGGAGGGGTATAGCCTCAGGGGGTCAGATGTAGAGGATGGTGGTTGTGAAGGTGCAGGATGATCAAGCAAGAAGACTCAGAGTCGGGCTGTGCAGTTCAGGGGTTTTTACTTACGGGTGTTCTTATGGTCACTCTGGCCTGAAGCGACCACCCGAGCCGTGCTGCGTCCACCAGGTCCTGGACTCGGCCAACCCCCAAGCAATTCTGGAGCGTGGTCCTGAGCTCCTTTCTGACTGTCCTTTCTACTGGCCGTTCCCACCAGGGATCCACTTATGTCCGGCTCCCTCGGGTCTCTTGTTGGTCAAGCCTCCTCTGGGCTCCCTGACCCTATGCTTGGTATGCCTTTCTAGTGGATTTGGTGAGGGTCGTGGCAGATCCTGCCCACGACCTCCGGTTCCTGGCTAAGGTGTGCTTTAGCCTCTGCCAGCTTGGGATCCGGTACCCTGGGTGCCAACCCTTCACCCTGCTATTTGTATTCTGGGGTCTTGGGGTTCCTTCTTCTTCTCTCTGGGTCCTTCTGACTCCTCTCTCTCTCTCAGACTTGGCCTTGGAGCTGGGCCCAGCCGGAACCACAACTCCCTGTCAGCCCTTCTGGCTGAGCTTCTCTGCTCTGCTCCTCTGACTCTACAAAGACTGACTGACTGACTCTGATCTAAGATGGTGCCCACCTTATATACTCCCTCTATGTGTGAGCTCAGGTGACCAGCACCCAATGAGCTCCTAGCCTTACCCAGACTGCTCCCCCTATCTGCCCCTACACTACAGGGATGTTCCACGCCCCTCCCACTCCAGCCAGGGACAGACGCTGTCGTACCTGCACATATACTGGTGGGAGTACCGTCGGTCTGTCCCCCGGAAATGGGATGTATGTAGTGTATGCAGCTATCTGAGCTCAGTTCCACACTCCATCCTTACCCGGGAGTGGAATACCACACCTCTGGCTTGAGGTGTAATACCCCTGTAGCAGCCGAGTCCTCAGGGTGCTACATTCCCCCCTGGTAAATCACAGCATGTCCTCGGGCTGTAAGAGAATAAAAAAACATCCACAAACATACAATTTTTTTTTCATAAAACATAAACATATAAAACAATATATATATTATCAGCATAAAACTTGTTCATATCAACATTCTTGTTCCTCCGGCCACGGTGCAACTTGTGACCGGGTAAAGTGCGACAGTCTCTTCTGGAAAGAAAAACACAGCTTTCCTATAAAACCAGTAGGGGGCGCCTTAGAAAGCGCAACTATATACAAGGGGAGGTATGGCCGCTCTCAGTCCTCGGCCAGGTATTAGGAAAGGAATGACCGCTCTCAGTCCTCGGTCAGTGGGAATAGGGACACACGGGTTTCAGTTCACTTTTGTCCCAACGGAGAACATATTTTAAACAGCAGTAACAGATCTTATACCCTGACGGGTAACTATATACAGTTTCAGTTCACCTCTTAATGGTGACGATGCCCTCCTGCTCCTTCTTTCAAGTAGGCTTCAGACCCGTCCGGGTCCTCTTGCTCCTCTTCACACCGTAGCTCCTCCTCCGTCAGCCGGTGTACATGGAGGGCGTAGGGTCCTTTGGCACACTTGTGCCGGGTGAACGTGACCTCATCCCCTACATATAGGTCACGACCTCTGTGTCCCTCCGGCAGATGGGACTCCACGTCTCTGCGGATGACAAAGACGTCGCCGGGGGTGTGATGATCCCTGATGAAACCCCAACCGTGCTGCAGTTGGAATTTAATTACAGTCCCGGTGGCACGGGGACCGTGGGCTGCACGGGGGTTCCTCCTGGTCCGGCTCTTCTGCTCTGCACTCTGTTCCTGCAGCCGCTGCTCTCAGACCCGCCTCTCTCTTCGCTCCCGGTCGAAGACCTCTAACTGCTGCCGGCAGCACTCCGCACGCTCAGCTGCGGCTGCCCGAGTCTCTTGGGTGAATCCCATGAGGTCTCCTCCGGTGGGGTCCCACGCAAACTGTGCTTCCTCCAACGAGAGTGGGGTGATCTTAACGGGCTTCGGAACCGGAATCAGGGGCTCATCTAGGGGTCTTTCTTTCCGGAGTCGGGGATGGTGGTACTCCGGTGGCCACACAGAGGGCTGCCCATACGGGCACGTGTGCTGGGCAAACAAGTCTTCACCCAGGTGCGGCACGGTGGAAGTTGAGGGCGCGGTGGTGGTAGCGGCGCCCGAGCTCACTAGGCCTTGCGACCAGGCTTGGGGCACCCTGAAGGTAAAGGGCACCGTGAAGACGGCGGCGCCCGGGGTAACTTGGCCCAGCGACCAGGCCGGTGGCTCAGTGGAGGTAGAGGGCGCTGTTGGAACTGCGGCGCCCGGGGGTACTAGACCTTGCGACCAGGCCGGTGGTGTTTCCTGCTTTGCCGCGCTCAGGGTTGAGGCGCGTGACGTCACAGGGGTCGCGGCCGCGGCTTCTGCTTGAGGCCTTGTCTGGAGCGGTGACGGTGCAGCGACGGGCACGGCAGGGGGAATTTCAGGCTCTGCGACGGGGAGCTGGGGCAGGCTCACGGTTTCCCGGCTCGGGGTAGTGACGTCCCCTTTACCTGCCTCCGTCTGTTCAGCTCCCTCCTCGGCGCCGTCTCCGGCCTTCACTCTTCCTGCACCATCCTCAGAGGCGGTCTGTCTCCTCGTCTCGGGTGGCGTGCTTCGCTGGCGGGTTCTTGCCTGCAGGGCCATCTCTCGGCTCCACTCCGTCAGCGTCTCTCGCTGCACCTGGGCCATCCTCCGTGCGAGGCGCTCCAGCTCGGTCTGCGCACACTCCCGGTCTTGGGGGAGCTGTCCCAGGATCTCCACTAGGCCTAGTGGGGTTGTTGCTTGCAGCAGGCTCCTGACCACAGGGTCGGTGCTGCCTGACTCTCCTTCCATCTCCGGGTACGACTTCTCTGGACTCCTCTCCAGACTTCTCGTCTCCGGGTGCGCTCTCTCCAGACTCCTCCAGGCTGCACCCATCTTCGCTCTTTTGTTCTGTCTCCGCCCACATTGAAGGTGGTCCCGGGGCAACTTAGTGATTGTCAGTTCCAGGGGCAGTTCTCTCACGCTGATGGACATCTCTAGCATCACAGTCTCTGTTGGTGGGGGCGGTCTCCACTTTTGGCGCCATTCCTTGACTTGGCCCACGATGGGAGGTGACCTCTTGCCACCCTTTGGCACGCCCATAATGGCGTCTGCTCTTCCAAGGCGGGAAATCTTCTGGAAATGGCGGGAATCGTCTCCCAGTGGCGGGAAACTCCGTGGATGGCGGGAAAAAGCTGCAGATGGCGGGCAACCGGCGGGAAACGATCTGTGATGGCGTCCAATGGCGGGGACCCTCTGGAATCGGCGGGAGACTTCTTTTTGAGGTAAATGTGAACTTTTCTTCAGGCACGCAGTACCCGGTGGTTGCGGGCACGAAATCCTGCCGACTACGCCAAAGTTGACGCGCCCCCTGGGCCAGTGCTGTTTGGGGGATACCCGGAGCCGGATCAGATGGGGGTTGTAGTCTCCGAGTGGCGGCGACCCGGTCCGTGCCCAGGGTGTCAAACTCCGTGTGTGGCAGTCTTGATAGATGTTATTGATGTTCTTAGTGTCGACTACGCCACCCGTTGATTTGCGGTCAAAAGGCCGCCGCTGCAGAAGGGTCCGCTGAGGCTGGTGGTATGTGTGCAGCTGTGGTAGTATAACCCCCAACGGGAGGGGTATAGCCTCAGGGGGTCAGATGTAGAGGATGGTGGTTGTGAAGGTGCAGGATGATCAAGCAAGAAGACTCAGAGTCGGGCTGTGCAGTTCAGGGGTTTTTACTTACGGGTGTTCTTATGGTCACTCTGGCCTGAAGCGACCACCCGAGCCGTGCTGCGTCCACCAGGTCCTGGACTCGGCCAACCCCCAAGCAATTCTGGAGCGTGGTCCTGAGCTCCTTTCTGACTGTCCTTTCTACTGGCCGTTCCCACCAGGGATCCACTTATGTCCGGCTCCCTCGGGTCTCTTGTTGGTCAAGCCTCCTCTGGGCTCCCTGACCCTATGCTTGGTATGCCTTTCTAGTGGATTTGGTGAGGGTCGTGGCAGATCCTGCCCACGACCTCCGGTTCCTGGCTAAGGTGTGCTTTAGCCTCTGCCAGCTTGGGATCCGGTACCCTGGGTGCCAACCCTTCACCCTGCTGTTTGTATTCTGGGGTCTTGGGGTTCCTTCTTCTTCTCTCTGGGTCCTTCTGACTCCTCTCTCTCTCTCAGACTTGGCCTTGGAGCTGGGCCCAGCCGGAACCACAACTCCCTGTCAGCCCTTCTGGCTGAGCTTCTCTGCTCTGCTCCTCTGACTCTACAAAGACTGACTGACTGACTCTGATCTAAGATGGTGCCCACCTTATATACTCCCTCTATGTGTGAGCTCAGGTGACCAGCACCCAATGAGCTCCTAGCCTTACCCAGACTGCTCCCCCTATCTGCCCCTACACTACAGGGATGTTCCACCCCCCTCCCACTCCAGCCAGGGACAGACGCTGTCGTACCTGCACATATACTGGTGGGAGTACCGTCGGTCTGTCCCCCGGAAATGGGATGTATGTAGTGTATGCAGCTATCTGAGCTCAGTTCCACACTCCATCCTTACCCGGGAGTGGAATACCACACCTCTGGCTTGAGGTGTAATACCCCTGTAGCAGCCGAGTCCTCAGGGTGCTACATAAGCAAGCTGAGTGTGACCGGAGCGTAAGTGCAAACGGATGTAAGTGCGTGACTTGTTTTTCAGTGAAAAGGTACTTGGGAATCCTGCAGAAAATACCTGTGTGAATTGCTGTGAGTTGTTGAATTGTGACCTGCTGAGTGCTTTTCTACCTGTTTAGTTTTATTGGGCTTTTTAAAACCTATTTTCTCTCTACAGTTTTACAGTCTCTTATTTTACTACCTGTGTATTTAAAGGTTAACTACATTGCACTTAAATCCTGGTGTATAGCTATACTCACAAGGGGTTAATTAAGGGTGAGGGGTCATAATTAAGGGTTTATAAGGAGCAGCTGGTTGGGGCATCCAGTCCTTTGGAAGTGCATTGAGCTGTGGGTTGAATTGCTGCTAAAAGGGAGAAAAAAACCTCTTTAAATCTTCTTCCTTAGCCAGTATGAAGGAGCTGAGTGTGACTGGAGTGTAAGTGCAAACGGAAGTAAGTGTGTGACTTGTTTTTCAGTGACTTGGATTCAGGGAGTTTGGAAGGGAGGAATTTGGACTGAATGGCTGTCTGTATTTTATTAATTCTTTACATTTCTTTTTACTTAACATTTCTATCTAGTGCAATCCCCATTAGGAAATGAGCTCCATTATTGACAATGCTATCCAGTGTACATCTTGCCACATATATGCAATCCTTGAACGGCCGGTCGTGGATGCATACTGCTGTGCGAGATGTGTGCACGTTGTGCGTTTGGAAGCCCAGGTACTGGATCTAAATGAGCAGCTGGCAACACTGAGATCCATTGACAATATGGAAAGGAGTCTGCTGCTCACTGAGCAGCTGCTCACTGGGGTAGATGTGGGGGAGGGTGGTAGTCGGGAGCTACAGGACAGTGAGGCAGCTAACTGGGTGACAGTTAGAAGGTGGGGTAGAGGGAAGAGTGCCAGGGAGGCTAGTCCTGTTCTGGCACACCCCAATAAGTTTGCAAAGTTGGCAGATGATGGGGGTGTCAGTACAGGGGTAGCACTGCTGCAGCAAAGCATGTCCTCTGAAAGCCGGAGGAGTGTTAGCTCCAGTAAGGGGGGAAATAAGAGAGCAGGGCAAGCAAGGCAGGTGCTGGTAGTGGGGGACTCAATTATTAGGGGAACAGATAGGGCAATCTGTCACAAAGACAGGGATCATCGAACAGTGTGCTGCCTACCTGGCGCTCGAGTCCGGCACATCGCTGATCGGGTTGACAGAATACTGGGAGGGGCTGGTGAGGACCCAGTGGTCATGGTGCACATTGGCACAAATGACAAAGTTAGAGGTAGGTGGAAGGTCCTTAAAGATAATTTCAGGGAATTAGGCTGCAAGCTTAAAGCAAGGACCTCCAAGGTGGTATTCTCTTAAATACTACCTGTACCACGTGCCACTCCAGAGAGGCAACGGGAGATTAGGGAGATAAATAAGTGGCTCAGGAACTGGTGTAGGAAGGAGGGGTTTAGGTTCCTGGAGAACTGGGCCGACTTCTCAGTTGGCTACAGATTCTACGCTAGAGATGAGCTGTACCTCAATGGGGAGGGTGCAGCTGCGCTGGGGGAGAAAGGTTGGAGGAGTGTTCAAACTAGGGATTGGGGGGGAAGGTATTCATTTTATAGGTGGGGAAGATAGTGCAGATAGTGACCTGGGCACAAATAAAGCAAATAAAGACATTGGGGGTGGGGTTAGAACAGTCAATATAGTAAGAAGGAATAGAGGTACAGAGAGATGCATAAAATACATGTACACTAATGCCAGAAACCTCAGCAACAAAAAGTAGGAATTAGAATTAATTTTGTTGGAAAATAATTATGACATGGTGGGGATATCTGAGACATGGCTGGACGAGAGCCATGACTGGGCAGTTAATTTACAGGGCTATAGTCTGTTCAGAAATGACCATACAAACAAGCGAGGGGGGGGTGTGTTTATATGTAAAATCATCCTTAAAACCCATCTTGCGGGAGAATATATGTGAATCTAATGAAAACGTAGAGTCCCTGTGGGTGGAGATAAGGGGAGGGGGAAAAAATAATAAATTACTGATAGGGGTTTGTTATAAGTCTCCAAAAATAATGGAAGCAGCTGAGAATATCCTCATAAAGCAAATAGATGAAGCAGCGACTCAAGGAGAAGTCATTTTTACGGGGGACTTCAACTACCCTGAAATACATTGGGGAACAGAAACCTGTAGTTCAAGCAAAGGTAATAGGTTTTTGACAACTATGAGAGAAAATTACCTTTCACAACTAGTGCAGGACCCAACAAGAAGGGGGGCACTGCTAGACCTAATATTAACCAACAGGCCAGACCGCATATCAAATATACAAGTTGAGGGTCACTTGGGTAACAGTGATCACAAAATAATAAGTTTTCATGTATCCTTTAATAAGATGTGTAGTAGAGGTGTTACAAGGACACTAAACTTCAGGAAGGCAAATTTCCAACGGTTGAGAGATGATCTTAGTGCAATAAACTGGGACGATATCCTGAGACATAAAACTACTCAAAGCAAATGGGAGACATTTATTAGCATCCTGAATAGGACCTATGCACAATATATACCCTATAGGAATAAACATGCTAGAAATAGCAGGAAACCACTATGGCTAAATAGAGCTGTAAGGGGCGCAATAAGTGACAAAAAGCATTTAGAGAACTAAAGCAAGTAGGTGTTAGAACCCTCCTGTTTGTTTTTTCCATCTTGTGTTTTGCGCTCATGTGACCATCTGCCTTTATATTCCAGCTCCGCCCCTTTGGCTGTGCTGGACTTCAGTGTTTGACTGTTTGTCTAGCCAGGTGCTTGTGTGCCTTTCTCTGTCAGTTCGTTGGTCCTTCTGGGACCTCTAGTACTTTTTTGTCTGTTTGTCTTTTGGTGTTCTGCAACAACTTCTCTATTTAGGAGGTGTCCCATTTTTTGTCCCAGTCCTTAGTTCTTTTAGGGACCCCTCCCCTTATGCTATAGGTCTTCATTCAGACTAGCCGAGGACTTAGGCGGGTCTGTTCACTAGGAACAGGCAGCCCGCAACATCGTAAGGATTCAGTTTAGTTTTACTGTAGGGACAGTTTTCCCTTATCTTTCCTTAGTACATGAAGGTTCAGGCAGTGCAGGAACGGCTTAGGCCTATTGGTTTGAAATCTATACAGAGATTTTTGGGTTTTGCCAATTATTATAGGAATTTCATTAAGAATTTTTCTGTAATTGTTAAGACTCTGACCAATCTCACCAGGAAAGGAGCGAATACAGTCCAGTGGACTACTGAGGCCATTGAAGCGTTTGAGTATCTCAAAGAGAGGTTCAGTTCTGCCCCTATCCTTATGCAGCCTGATGAGACCAAGCCTTTTTTGGCCGAGGTCGATGCTTAATCGGTGGGGGTCAGAGCAGTTTTGTCTCAGGAGAACAAAGATGGAGTACATCCTTGTGCCTTCTTTTCGAAAAATATTTCGGAAACCGAACTGAATTATGATGTTGGAAATCGGGAGTTGCTGGCTATTAAACTTGCGTTTGAACATTGGCGTTATTTTTTGCAAGGTGCTAGATTTCCTATTCAGGTTTTCACAGATCATAAGAATTTGATCTATCTGGATGCTGTCAAGCGCTTGAATGACCGTCAAGCTAGGTGGGCACTTTTTTTCTCGGTTTCATTTTTCTGTTACCTATATCCCTGGTACTAAGAACGTTATGGCCGATGATTTATCTCGCAGCTTCTCTCCTATGGTCGGTGCCGAGGAGGAGGAGAGCATTTTACAGAAAGGAGCTGTGGTGGCGGCATTGGACTCCGTTTTGGAGAATAAGATTCTGAAAGCTCAAGATGATGCTCCATCTAACACTCCCCATGGGAGGTTGTTTGTGCCTAGAGCCATCAGGAGAGATTTGTTTGTGGAGTGTCATGAGTCTCGGTTAGCAGGTCATCCAGGAATTTCGGAGACTAAGAGACTTGCCTAGAGCCTTTAGGAGAGATTTGTTTGTGGAGTGTCATGAGTCTTGGCTGGCAGGTCATCCAGGAATTTCGGAGACCAAGAGACTTATCAGTCACAGTTTTTGGTGGCCTGGATGGCAGAAGGAAGTCATCAAGTGGGTGCCTCAATGTACTGTGTGTGCTAGGTCAAAGGCTTCAAATACTCCTGCTGCGGGGTTGCTTTGCCCTCTGGAGGTTCCTAGTGCGCCTTGGACACATCTCACAATGGATTTTATTACTGATCTTCCTGTGTCCGAGGGTTTTACTGTCATCTGAGTGGTCGTGGACCGTTTTAGTAAGATGTGTCATTTGGTTCCATTCATTAAGTTGCCCTGCACCAAGACACTCGCTAAGGCGTTTGTTAAGGAGATTGTCAAGCTCCATGGCGTTCCCACGGATATTGTTTCTGATAGAGGACCTCAGTTTGTGCTCGCTTTTGGCGTGCTTTTTGTGACAGGTTGGGAGTCCATTTGTCATTTTCGTCTGGGTATCATCCTGAGTCTAATGGACAGACTGAAACAAAGAGCCAGGATGTTGAACAGTTTTTGCGTGGTTTTGTGGCGGACAATCAAGAGGTGTGGTCTGAGTTTCTGCCTCTCGCAGAATTTGCTCTTAACAATCATACATCCTCCTCTGCAGGGTGTTCTCCTTTTTCTTGTAGTACTGGGAGACATCCGTCTTTTGGTTCGTTCTCCAAATTGGGGTCGACGGTGCCAGAGGAGGAGAATTTTTCCGGGGATTTGGAGAGAGTTTGGACTAATGTACGTTGCAACCTTCAAGAGGCTAACGAAGTCCAAGAAGTATTTTGACAGGAAACGTAAGGAGGTGTTGTTTACTGTGGGTGACATTGTTTGGTTGTCCTCAAAGAACCTGCAGTTGAGGATTCCCTCTAAAAAACTGGGTCCTAAGTTTGTGGGTCCATTTAAAGTGCTTCAGGTTGTTAACCCGTCTGCTGTTAGGTTGGATGTTCCTACTTCCTGGAAGATTAATCCTTTGTTTCATGTTTCCTTGTTGAAAAAGGCTGATGTATCTGATAGGGATGTGTTGGAATAATACATATTAATCTGTATGTGTATTGCAACAACTACTGTATGCTGTTTCATATGTTGTGCATATTGTGAGGTTGTTAACAAAGTTGTGTTCTAAAAAAAAAAAAAACTCACACAGACAGGATGCCCCCTCCTTCTCTTCCTGTATTGTTGTTATATGTTTTGATTTCTCCTCATGCTGCAGTAACACCAGACTCCATGCTGTGCCTATGCTGGATATGAATAAACCTACATTCTGTGTTCTAAACTCTGGATGTCACGCGGATTAATCCTCTGCTAACAGGTTATGGGCCCAGATGTACCAGATGTACCAGAGTCCTCAGAGTCACAGAGTCACAGAACACAGAGGAAAGAAAAGAAAGAAAGACAGCAAACTGAGAAGAAGCAAAGATGGCCACCAGCAGCAGCAGCTCCATGAAATTTACAATGCCAAGTCTCACTAACCAGAATTATCAATCCTGGAAATTCAAAGTGAAAATGCTGCTGATAAGAGAAGGTACGTGGAAATACACACAGGAGCCTAAATCTGACCCAGTGCCACAGGAGTGGACAGAGATGGATCAGAAAGCACAAAGTACCATATCACTCAGTATAGATGATGACCAGATTGTGCATGTGTGTAAATGTAATACTGCAAAAGAAATGTGGGAGCTGTTGCAAAAGGTACATGAGAGGATAAATTTAAGCAATAAGCTCTATCTCATGAGAAAGCTGTACCAGTCTAAGCTACAGAAAGGTCAGGATATGCAGGATTACATAAGAAGTATTCTGGAAGTTGTAGAACGCCTGAGAGGCATTGGGGAAGATCTAAAGGACTTTCATGTGGCCGCATTACTGCTTAGTGGCCTTCCAGAGAGCTATGATACGCTTGTAACCGCACTAGATGCGCGTCCAGATGATGAGCTTACACTGGAGTATGTATAGCTGCTAGGAAACCACTGCTAAGGACAGGCAACAAGCAGAAGAGACTTGTTTGGGCTAAAGAACACAAGGAATGGACATTCGACCAGTGGTATCTGTGCTTTGGTCTGATGAGTCCAAATTTGAGATCTTTGGTTCCAACCACCGTGTCTGTGTGCGACGCAGAAAAGGTGAACGGATGGACTCTACATGCCTGGTTCCCACCGTGAAGCATGGAGGAGGAGGTGTGATGGTGTGGGGGTGCTTTGCTGGTGACACTGTTGGGGATTTATTCAAAATTGAAGGTATACTGAACCAGCATGGCTACCACAGCATCTTGCAGCGGCATGCTATTCCATCGAGTTTGCGTTTAGTTGGACCATCATTTATTTTTCAACAGGACAATGACCCCAAACACACCTCCAGGCTGTGTAAGGGCTATTTGACCAAGAGTGAGAGTGATGGGGTGCTACGCCAGATGACCTGGCCTCCAGAGTCACCATACCTGAACCCAATCGAGATGGTTTGGGGTGAGCTGGACCTTGTGGGGTGTTCTTGGTATACGGTTGGCAAAAGGGCCAACAAGTGCTAAGCATCTCTGGGAACTCCTTCAAGATTGTTGGAAGACCATTTTCGGAGACTACCTCTTGAAGCTCATCAAAAGAATGCCAAGAGTGTGCAAAGCAGTCATCAAAGCAAAAGGTGGCTACTTTGAAGAACCTGGAATATAGGACATATTTTCAGTTGTTTCACACTTTTTTGTTAAGTTAATATTCAAATCTTGAAATGAGAAGGTGTGTCCAAACTTTTGGTCTGTACTGTAACTATGTATGGAATAATGGAGGACTCACTACTAGATATTGTGGTGTCTCTGCACAAACCACTTAGTGTAACTCCAGTCAAAGTACCTGTATCCCTGGCCTTACTAACGACTCGCTGTCAGGGTATGTGCACATGGCGTCTTTTAGACCTCAGTGTATCTGCATTTTTCTTGTAGGAAAACATTTGAATAAAGCTCTGATGGTGTTTTACCTGAAGTGTCTTTTGCGATGTCTTTGTGTTAGCTTTTTTGCAGCGGCTTCACTGCGAAATCAGTCTATATATTAAATAGTAGCGGCTTCCGAGCGGAAGCTTCTAGAAGAAAAGACCAAACACTTCTTTTAGCCACTTCACAGCTTTTGAAGCCAGAAGCAGTTAAAAGAAGTGACAACAGACGGATCATATGCACAGCAAGTCCTTTTGACATTTCATTACATCTGTTCATTCTTTTTGACGTTTGTACAACTTTTATTTTAGAATAGACATTTATCATCAATCCACCTGCTCTGTGCACAATGTTATGGAGTTCCCAGTATGCATATGTAGCACCCTGAGGATTCGGCTGCTACAGGGGTATTGCACCTCAACCCAGAGGTGTGATATTCCACTCCCGGGTAAGGAAGGAGTGTGGAACTGAGCTCGGTAGGCTGCATGCACTACACACATCCCATTTCCGAGGAGCAGACCGACGGTACTCCCACTTAGAAATGTGCAGGTACGACCGAGTCTGTTCCTGGCTGGAGTGGGAGGGGGGTGGTACATCCCAAGTAGTGTAGGGGCAGATAGGGGGAGCAGCCTGGGTAAAGATAGGAGCTCATTGGGTGCTGGTCACCTGAGCTCACACATAGAGGGATATATAAGGTGGGCACCAACTAAGAACAGGGTCAGTTGCAGAGAGAAAGTCAGCGAGCGGAGGAGAAGAGAGACCCAGAGTGAGAGAGGAGAAAGAGAGACCCAGAGGGGGAAACAGAAGAAAGGACTCTAAGACCCCAAATTAAATCCCCGGGTGAAGAGTCGGCATCAGGGTACCGGAACCCAAGCTGGTGGGGGCAAAAACACACCCCAGCCAGAGACCGGAGGCCGTGGGCAGCGTCTGCCACGGCCACCCACCACATCCACCACGAAGGCATACCACGTGGAGGGTCAGGGAACCCAAGGCCAAGGGTCTCCCAACAGAAGGCCCGAGGGAGCTGGACCTGGGTGGATCACTAGTGGGGACGGCCAGAGAAAGGACAGAAGGAGAGCTCAGGGTCACGCTCCGGACTTATTTGGGGGTTGGCTGGATCCAGAACCTGGTGGACGCAGCACGGCTCGGGAGGTCACTCGAAGCTGGAGTGACCGGAACATCAGCAGTGAGTAAACATCCTAAACTGCATAACCCGACTCTGTCTCTGATTGCCGTCTACACTGCATCACCACAACCCCCATCCTCTGCACCTGATCCCCCTGAGGCTATACCCCTCCCGTTGGGGGTTATCCTATCAAGCTGCACCAACACCACCAGCCTCAGCGGACCCTGCTGCAGCGGCGGCCACAGTGACCGCAACACAACGGGTGGCGTAGTCGACATTAAGAACTTAGTAACATCTGTAGGACTGCCACATACAACTGAGTTTGACACCCTGGGCACGGACCGGGTCACAGCCACTCGGAAGACTACAACCCCCATCTGATCCGGCTCCGGGTATTCCCCTGAAAGAAAGGAATATGGCCCAGGGGGCGCGTCACATACCATGCAAATAAGGTGAAAGACACAGAATCAATATAATTGGTATAACATTCTTTAATGTATATACATATATATATATATTGTGAACAAGGTCATGTGACCTAAACGTTGGCCCATTGCACACAGACGTTTGCTGATGATTGTTGTAATAAACTTCTAACTTTCGGCTTATATTGGAGAGCCTGGTTTCCTCTCTATCTACTTTCCAGAGCGTCCTCAAAATCTCCTCACAGAAAAGAGAGAAGGGGGTTCATCCGAAAATCGTCATGTGCAGGAGCAGGTTTCTTCTTCAGAGTCTCAATAATATCACAGAAAGAAGACCGCTCTTTCATTGATCCTCATCTGAGAACTCAGTACTGGTACGATGTTTCCCAAAGCTGATGGTAAACTAAAGAAAAGACAGAACAGAAGTAAAGGTGAATTTTTTTTTTTTTTACCAATTGAAATGAATGCAGATGTAATCTATATGTTCTCTCTTACCTGGGCTGACGTACAAGATGGACTCTTCTAGTGTCACTGCCAAACTCTTAACTTCTTCCATGAAGATTTAAGATGTTCCACTGAATTTTAGAAGGAAGCAGTGGTTGCGACACAGGGGGCACCAAAGGTTGGAGTTGAGCCAGGTAGAGATGCAACCCTGATGGAAACAATGATTGCATGGTAGCACTGTGACTTCCTCTCCGGTCCCATAATCCGTCACGCAGATGACACACGACTCCTCCTGAGATGTTACAGTTCTTGTTGAGAGGTTCCTAATTTGCTGAGCTCGCCAAGTCTGCTGCCTTTCCTGCAGATTATATTGTGCAGGTGGTGATGGTGGCCGCATCTGTGGCGGAGGCGTCATCACTCCCATTCCCTGCTGCTGAAAGATGATGTTGAACAGACGGTTTGCCTGCAGTAATTGTACAGGAGATCCACTTGCAGCTGGAGACTCCCTGAGTCTGCGGCTGGGCAGAACGGGAAATGGCCGTCTGAATTCAAACTCAGTGGCGGTGTCTGAGGATCCACTGTCATCCCTTCTGCTCTCTGATGTTTCTCTGGAGGGCTCTGCAGGGACTGGTCTAAGCAGAGAGCGGCTTCTTTCCCTGCTCTCTTGTCCTCTTTGCCGGAGAGGAGTTCTGGCTTCTCTGACTCTCGCAGTGACAGCAGTGGCGTCTGTTCTGTGTCCACCAGTAGTAATTGGTCTTCTCTGATCCCTTTGAGAAGATCTCAATTGATGGACAATCAGAGCCTGACCTATAAAGAAATAAAATGTACTATAAATATGCAAAAGTTTATAAAAAACACTTTTGAACCAAAGAGAAATAACCTGCTGTTGATTTGGAATTTAGGGAGAGGAGCAAAAATTGATTAATGTTTGGGCTAAATAAAGCTGCTCAGTGGATCCCCTCTCTACAGACATCACAGAGCAGGGGTGGAACCAGACTGTGACTAACACAGCCCCCAAGGACTATGAATGGGAAGGTGGAGGATGCACTGAGTGTACTGAAACCGCTTACCCCAGGGAAATCTCCTCCCAGAAAAGCTCTTACAAGGTGGGAATATTCTCTCACTTACCCTGATTTTCTGGTCGGCTCATCCAAGTCTCGTTGTCAGCAATAAGCTGATGCAGCTCCCTGGAAGTCATGGTTTAGTTTCCCGGGGCTGAGATGGTAGAGTGATAGAAAATGAGAACTAAGTTCTCGGATGGCACGGATGTTATGGTGCCAAAATATTAATAAGAAGCTGCAGAAGTAAAGCACTAGATGTATGAAACAAACTAGCTCGTACTTCCAAAACCAAGGTAGAGTCTCAGCGAAAACTTCAACTCCGAAAATGGCGCTGATGTCACCGAGTGCATAGATTGTATAACCTCACAGCATTCTATGTCACTGTGACATCACATGTGAGACCAACAACGCGCTGTCATGATGGCTGACTGTCCAATCTGTTATATATATATATTATATATATAGATATAATATTGTGAAAAACATATTATTGTATTATTACTAACCATCCAACACTTTTATGGTGTGTATATGTGTCAAAAGCGTAGGAGATATATATATATATACACACATCTTATGATGCCTTGGCATAATAGTCTCATACTCACCTTCCAGACTTCCAGTACTGCTGCAGTCAGTGTCCCTGCCGACTTCCTGGCTTCTCCTTCCCGCAGGGGCCATTGTGTGACCACTGCAGCTAATCAGTTAATACATATTTCCCATTCATATGTTTCATCTTGATGTATAATAAACACTTTTAGAAAAAAAAACAGATACATTAGATTTTCAAAATACGGCATGTACTAAGGTGGATACTCATGGTATGAAATGCAGAGAGAGGAATACTGGGAGGACACAGAACATGTTAGTCCACCTGCTTAACCCTCAGGATAATTCTTATCAGGTCATAGAGGGGTGTACATAGAAATCCACAGACCCCATAGCAAAGGTCCGAAATGAGACCTCTTATTGGCCCCTAGCTGCCATTAAGCAACCCAGTGGGAGTGATAGAGACCCCCTGTCTAACTGCTTAGATACCATAGTTGCTGGTCACTATGGAAGCTAAGGGGTTAAACTGCTGTAATCAGAGCTAGCTTGAATTGCAGCAATTACAAGTGGCTGTCTGCTGTGTAAAACTGCCGGCACCCACTGGGTATGGAGTGGGCTGAGCATGTGAGTCTGCCCCTTATACACTATGATAACTTACACAGCACGGTGGCTCAGTGGTTAGCATTGTTGCTTTGCAGCGCTGGAATCCTGGGATCAAATCCAACCAAGGACCCCATCTGCAAGGAGTTTGTATCTTCTCTCCGTGTTTGTGTGGGTTTCCTCCAGGTTCTCTGGTTTCCACCCACATTCAAAAGACATACTGATAGGGAATGTAGATTGTGAGCCCCATTGGGGACAGCGATGATAATGTCTGTAAAGCGCTGTGGAATATGTTGGCACTATTTAAGAATAAAGATTATTATTATTATTACAAATACGGTATAAGCCGGGGATAGGGCTATTCAGCAACAGGCTCCTCCTGTTCATGGGCCCCGTAGCCGTCACGTGGCCTGCCGCCATTGGCTGTATGCTACTGATGTCATACATATAATATGAAAGAAAGAAATAAAAAATCATACAAGGTAAAAAATTAAAATCATCTCAGAAATAGTCCAGCTCTTTAGTGCCCATTCACATTAAAGGAAAATCATCTGAATTGACTGAATTTTGTGGGACAGGCCCATTATCCTCCCATGGAAAGCACATGCATGCTCGGCTGAATCAGGCATACATGAGTATAGGAGCAGTGAGGGAGAGAAGAGAGGAAGGGAGAAGACGGTGATTGGTGAGTATTTTAATCTGCCTCCATCACATAGATATTTAGGATGGATTAGGGAATCGTTAGCTTGGAGCGCTTCTTTCTCCAATAAGTTTTATTGATTTTTATAAACAAAGAAAAATATTCAAACAATGAACAGAGAACGCAAAAGTGTAGACAAATTATAGATGAAAGTTACCACAACAGGGGATGTGTGTTGATAATAGAAGGACAATAAGAGGTGTCTGATCTGCAAGTATTGATAGAAAGATCCACGTTGGCGCTATTACTTTTTAATAAAAGTGTCTAACTAAAGAAACAATAAATCCTTGCTATTATCTGTCCTCAGACTGATTACCTCCCATGTAGACAGAATTGATAAGGGATATAGGGCTCTAATTCTCTAATTGAGATCTCACATAGAGGACACATTTCCCAGGTTCTCCAAAGGGAAACAGTAGATAACATAATTGGGAGTATAGGGGAACAGGAGGTAGGTTTGATGTATTCAGACTGAAGAGTCCGCCTGGTGGAACCAATATATGCAAAAAAGTTTTCAAACTGCATCCATCTGTGAGATTCATTTGATAAGGATTGGATTATTGCTAGGCAAGAAAGGGCTAGGCGTGAGAACCTGTCCAGTTCAGATTCATGTGAATGATAAAGATGGTAGAAATGTTTCTTAATAATCATGTGAGAAGCAGATAGTATAATCCCCAAGTATGGAATGACTTCTTCCGACCACCTAAATAGGAAAAGAGATTCAAGTTTCAATTTATCCTGAGCCTGATCATTGATAGGGAGAATTAACGACTTAGCAGCAGTTTTTTTCTCTTAAACTGTAACTTTTTATTAAGTTTCAAAAGATAAACGATGCGATAGCATTTAAAAAAACATTCATACAAATGTTTGACTTGTAAAATATAGAGATGAAAATAGTGAGGAAAACAATAAGGGGGAAGAAAGAGGGGAAGGAAGAGATAGATGCCTGAGAGGTAGTCAGATCATATACAAGAGGTAGGATTTGTTAAGGAGAGTCAGAGTTTGGAACAACTTGTAGACGTAGAGGTGATGTGGCGAATACACTATAGTTGCTATAGTCTGCCCAAGGTGACCATGTTGTCTCAAATTTGTCTACCTAAGGACTCATCCAGATGTCCACGTTGCACGTACACATTGTATCTGTTCTTAGCACAGATTGAACACGCACCTACTATAATCTGAGGTGATATTCACGTGTCCGTTTTTTTCGGATATCATGGATGAAAAAGGCCAATAAAGGTGTATGTGTCCATGAAAAACATTGTGCCGTCTGTGGGCAGTACGTGTTTAGCATTGCAAAGTATAGGAGAAGCTGTATAATTTATTTATTTCTTTATCCATCTGTGAAAAATACTGATGACACTGATGGTTAATATGGACACACAGACCAAACACTGATGTCACACTGATCGAAAACGCTGATGACACTGGTACGATTTTCCATTTAAACGTTTAAACACGGACTTTTGAATGAGAAATATCAGATAATATAGCTGAGAGTTTCTTGTTAATTTTATACCAAGAGATCCGACTTTTCACTTCCTAGAAATCAGGTACCGGTTTTCTCCCGGCTGAGGCATGTGTGTTGATGTGTTGATGGGCATGGGGGACATGGGAGACATAGCTGGACAGCTATCTAAGGTGTATAGCCACAATGCACCTTAGGAGTTAAGGATAAAGATGTTACAAGATATTACATGAAATGTTACATTTTTTGATCACTAATGGTTCTCATAACCCTGAAATTTTCCATCTCAACTTTTTCTTAAGACATTTTTGTAAAGTCTATGAGAAGATATGATGGGTTCAAAGAACTTCTGGGATTTTAACAAATGGAGAAGACAATTATTGAGATGGGGATAGATAAATAAATAATATGTCACCAATTACAAGAAGAGATCCAACTTTTTGGGGGTCGTGTTTTACTATAATCAATTGTCTATTCCATCTGGAATGGAAGTTGTGCCTTGATTTTGTCAGAGATAATCTGGGGAGGCAAAACCATGGGGGGTCACACAAATCTCGGCTTTTGGTACCCTGACTGCTGTTAGGTGCTGTGATGAAATCCTTGGAGCCATTGTCAGACAATACACTGGTGCAGTGGTCCTGAGTTTCTCCTGGTACAGGACAATATCTATCCTCATGTGATCAGACTGTGGAGACAGTTCCTGGATGAGGAAGACATTTAGGCTATGTGCGCATGTTCAGGATTTGAAGCAGAAATTTCCTGAGCGTTTCTGCATCTCCTTGGCAGAAAAAACTCGGCAGAAAAAGCGTGCGTTTCTGATGCATTTTTTATTAGTTTTTTAAGCGTTTTTTTTGTACATCAATCAATGCTTTCTGGGGCTAAATAAAGTTATTTGGTGGGACATTGCTTAAACCCTTGGATTACGATCAGAACTGGGGTGAGAATATTGGTTAATTTAAATGATTAAAGAATGTGTCTGTTGTATTTCAAATAAAATGTTTACTCTGTGTCTGTGAGTTTATTTAACTCTTTACTTTAATTAGGTTTGGTGATGAAAGTAACAGTTTGTAAAGCCGAATAAAGACTTGCGTCCATCAAGTTCGACCTGTTAGTTCTGTAATTGCTATAGTTGATCCAGAGGAGGGCAAAAACCCCAAATGATTTAGCCAATCTTCACCTGAGGAAAAATTCCCTCCCGACACTGAAACCAGCAGTCAGAATAAATCCCTGTATCAACCTACTATTTTATTTTATTTTTAAGTATATGCTGAAATCTGCCTGGTATCTAGAAATGCATCCAGTCCCCGCTTGAACTGGTGTAGTGAATCTGACATTACCGTCTCCTCACTCAGTGAATTCCATATTCTCACTGCTCTTACCGTAAAGAACCCCTTCCTATGCTGGTGCTGGAACCTTTTCTCTTCCAGTCTTAGTGAATGCCCTCTTGTTACCGTAATATCCCTCCTTTTGAACAAATCCTGGGCAAGATCTCTATACTGTCCCCTAACATATTTGTACACATTTATTATGTCCCCCCTCAACCTTCTCTTTTCCAGGCTGAATAGTCCTAGTTTTGCCAACCTCTCTGGGTATTGCAGTCCCTCCATTCCCTTTATTAATTTTGTTGCCCTCCTTTGTACCTTTTCAAGCTCATTTATATCCTTTCTATATATTGGGGCCCATAACTGAGCACAGTATTCCAAGTGTGGTCTGACCAGTGCTTTGTACAGTGGAAGAACAATGTTCTCATCCTTTGCAGCTATACCTCTTCTGATACATCCCATTACCCTGTTTGCCCTTACAGCAGCGGCCTGACTTTGGGCACTCCAATTTAGTTTGCTATCAATCAAGATGCCCAAGTCCTTCTCCATCTCTGAATTCCCCAATGATTTCCCATTCAGTGAGTACTGGTGACTTCCATTTTTCCTTCCCATATGTATGACCTTACATTTCTCCTCGTTAAACCTCATTTGCCATTTAATGCTCCACCTACCAAGCTTATCCAAATCCCTCTGTAGGTCTGCACTGTCCTCTTTTGTATTAATTGTTTTACATAACTTTGTGTCATCTGCAAATATTGATATTTTACTATTTATCCCGTTGACTATGTCGTTAATAAAGATATTAAATAACATTGGGCCTAGTACAGACCCCTGTGGTACCCCACTAGTGACGCTTCCCCAATCTGAGTATATTCCATTTATAACCACCCTCTGCCTTCTATCCTTTAGCCAGTTTGCTACCCCCTTGCAAACATTTTCCCCCAGCCCCATCATTCTCATTTTGTATAGCAACCTATTATGTGGCACGCTATCGAACGCTTTTGAGAAGTCGAGATACACGACATCCACTGGTTCCCCCTGATCTACTCGAGAGCTAACCTCCTCGTAGAAGTCAATCAGGTTTGTTTGGCAGGAGCGATTCCTCATGAATCCATGTTGGTTCGGCATTAAAAGATTATTAGCATCAAGATGCTCCGTAATTGCCTCTTTAATGAAGCTTTCAAAAATTTTGCCCACAACGGACGTCAGACTCACCGGCCGATAGTTTCCGGCGTCACTTTTCGCTCCCTTTTTGAACATTGGCACTACATTCGCCTGTCGCCAATCAAGTGGTACAGACCCAGTCTCAACAGAGTCCTTAAATATAAGATATAACGGTCTGTCTATCAAATTACTTAGTTCCCTTAGTACCCGTGGGTGTATGCCATCAGGTCCTGGTGATTTGTTTATTTTAATGTTACTGAGGTGTTTCTGTACCCCAGCTTGGGTTAGATTTGTCATACTTAGTGGAGGATTAAGCTTGTCACTTCTCATTTCTCCTGTTAGTTCTATTTCCTTTGTGAAAGTTGTCGAAAAAAAATTATTTAATAGATTAGCTTTATCCTCATCTTTCTCTATGATTTTGCCTTCCTCACTTTTTATCGGTCCAATATTATCCGATTTAATCCTTTTACTATTTATATACGTAAAGAACAGTTTGGGATTTGATCTACTTTCCCTAGCAATACGTCTCTCTGTTTCCTCCTTCGCTATTTTTATTTGTTTTTACAGGTTCTCGTTTTTTCCTTGTAACACATTAGTGCCTCCTTACTGTTTTCCTGTTTTAATCTCTTGAATGCCTCTTTTTTGCTATTTAACGCCCCTTTTACGTTCTTGTTCAACCATATTGGTTTCCTCTTATTTCGGGCCCTTTTATTCCCATATGGTATATATCTCTCGCACTGAGTATTCAGAATTCTTTTGAAGGTTTCCCATTTACTATTCGTATTCCTTTGATTAAGAACTTTGTCCCAGTCAATAAGTTGAAGGTTTTCTATCAGCTGATCAAACTTCGCCCTCCTAAAGTTTAATGTTTTTGTTGTTCCCTTATTGATAACCCTACTGAAGGGCATTTTGAAGTCGATAATATTATGATCGCTATTACCTAGGTGCCCCCCTATCTGCACCTCAGTTATTCTATCAGGCCTATTAGTCAATATTAAGTCCAACACGGCCTTCC
This sequence comes from Phyllobates terribilis, assembly GCF_046119375.1. Classification (NCBI taxonomy): domain Eukaryota; kingdom Metazoa; phylum Chordata; class Amphibia; order Anura; family Dendrobatidae; genus Phyllobates; species Phyllobates terribilis. The sequence goes on along the minus strand of NW_027362768.1, from coordinate 157,245,704 downwards.
CTCTCGTTGGTTCCTGCACTAGTTGGGAGAGATAATTATCCTTAATATTTGTCAAGAACCTTTTTCCTTTCTGAGATCTACAGGTTTCTGTTTCCCAGTCAATATCCGGGTAATTGAAATCCCCCATTACAATCACTTCATTATGTTTTGCTACTTTGTCTATTTGTCCTAATAGCAGATTCTCATTCTCCTCTGTTATATTTGGTGGCTTATAGCAGACCCCCAGTAATATTTTATTATTATTTTTTGCCCCCTCTATCTCTACCCACATGGACTCGACCCCCTCTTCTCCCTCTCCTATATCTTCCCTTAGTCTGGGCTTTAGACATGACTTTACATATAAGCAGACTCCTCCGCCTTTCCCCTGTTTCCGGTCCCTTCTAAATAAACTATAATCTAATAAATTTACCGCCCAGTCGTAGCTATCGTCTAGCCAAGTCTCTGTTATACCTACGATGTCATACCTCTCCTCCGATATAAGCGCCCGCAGCTCATCTGCCTTATTGGTCAGGCTTCTTGCGTTGGTCAGCATGCAAGATAAAACTTTGGGGTTATTTAGCATCCTATTCTTCTGTAACGATCTAACTGTACTATCCCCACCCCCCTCTCCACCCTCATTATATTCACTTCTCCCCTTCCCCCTTGCTTGCCTCACATCCCACCTATCTCCTTGGTTTCCCCCCCCCGTCTCTAGTTTAAAAACTCCTCCAACCTATTAGCCATCTTCTTCCCCAGCACCGCTGCACCCTCCCCATTGAGGTGCAGCCCGTCCCTACGGTAGAGCCTGTAGCCGACCGCGAAGTCGGCCCAGTTCTCCTTCTGCCTTGCACCAACTCTTTAGACACTTATTCACCTCCCTAACTTCCCGTTGGCGCTCCTGTGTGGCCCGCTGGATTGGTAGTATTTCTGAGAAAACTACCTTGGAGGTCCTTGCCCTAAGCTTCCTACCTAGGTTCCTGAAATCATTTTTAAGGACCCTCCATCTACCACTCACTGTCATTGGTGCCGATGTAGACCATGACCGCTGGGTCTTCGCCAGCCCCACCCAGTAACCTGTCAACCCGATCCGCGATGTGCCGGACTCGAGCGCCAGGGAGGCAGCACACCGTTCGGCGATCCCGGTCTTTGTGACAGATTGCCCTGTCTGTCCCCCTAATAATAGAGTCACCCACTACCAGGACCTGTCTTGCCTGCCCTAGACTTCCCCCCTCCCCCTCATTACTGGAGCATACACTCCCCCGGCGGTCAGAGGATCTGTCGTGCTCCAATAATGCCGGTTCTGAACCAGCCTTCCTATACTTCTTCCCTCTATCCCTCCTAACTGTTATCCAGCTCCCTGCCTGTTCAGCCTGCACTTTCCCTCTATGCTCCACCCCCAGTATTGACCCATTGAGTGTCTGCTCGGTGAGCAGCAAACTCCGTTCCATGTTGTCGATGCTCCTCAGTATCGCTATCTGAGCACTTAGATCCAGAATTTGGGCTTCCAAGTGCACGATATGCTCACATCTCTCGCAGCAGTATGGATCCTCGAGCGGTTGCTCACGGAATGCATACATTGCGCAAGATGTACACTGCACGGCTCCGGCCAACATGGAGGTCATTCTAAATATGGGGATACAGTCAGTATATATATACAAGTCCAAAACACAATTATTTATATATAGGTGTATGGACGGGGATCAATTAGGGATGTGCAAGTGTATCGATTAGATATCGGCGCGGGATCAGTTAAGTATGGACGGGGAATCAATTAAGTATCAAGTATGGACGGGGGAATCAGCTAAGTAGGTCAGGTGGATTAATTAAGTATGGACGGTGTGTCAATTAACTATGGACTGGGGATCAATAAATATGGACTGGGGAAATAATTAATTGTGGACTGGGGAATCAATCAATTAATTATGGACAGGGGGTTAATTAAATATGGATGGGGATAAGGCAAATAAATAGGGACTGGGGATCAGTAAAAGTGGACAGGGGGAATCTATTAAATATGGACAAGGGGGATCAATTGATTATGGGCTGGGGGGGGTCGATCAGTTAAATGTGGTCGGGGGGATCAATTTAATATGGACGGGGGTGGTTGGGGGATCAATTAAATGAGGACGGGGGGTCAATTTAAATGTGGTCAGGGGGATCAGTTAAATATGAACGGGGGGTGATCAGGGGATCAATTTAAATATGGACGGGGGGTAATCAATTAAATATGGACTGGGGGATCACTAAAGATGGCCGGGGGAGTTGTATTAAATATGGATAGGGGGGAGATCGATCAAGTATGGACAGGGGATTAATTTAGATAAGGCCGGGGGGGAGCACTTAAATATAATACAATTATAATACAAATACAAATACAATACAGTAAAGTACAGTACACACTCGGGTTCAGTAGGGCAGCTGTGTAAATGTAATACTGCAAAAGAAATGTGGGAGCTGTTGCAAAAGGTACATGAGAGGATAAATTTAAGCAATAAGCTCTATCTCATGAGAAAGCTGTACCAGTCTAAGCTACAGAAAGGTCAGGATATGCAGGATTACATAAGAAGTATTCTGGAAGTTGTAGAACGCCTGAGAGGCATTGGGGAAGATCTAAAGGACTTTCATGTGGCCGCATTACTGCTTAGTGGCCTTCCAGAGAGCTATGATACGCTTGTAACCGCACTAGATGCGCGTCCAGATGATGAGCTTACACTGGAGTATGTATAGCTGCTAGGAAACCACTGCTAAGGACAGGCAACAAGCAGAAGAGACTTGTTTGGGCTAAAGAACACAAGGAATGGACATTCGACCAGTGGTATCTGTGCTTTGGTCTGATGAGTCCAAATTTGAGATCTTTGGTTCCAACCACCGTGTCTGTGTGCGACGCAGAAAAGGTGAACGGATGGACTCTACATGCCTGGTTCCCACCGTGAAGCATGGAGGAGGAGGTGTGATGGTGTGGGGGTGCTTTGCTGGTGACACTGTTGGGGATTTATTCAAAATTGAAGGTATACTGAACCAGCATGGCTACCACAGCATCTTGCAGCGGCATGCTATTCCATCGAGTTTGCGTTTAGTTGGACCATCATTTATTTTTCAACAGGACAATGACCCCAAACACACCTCCAGGCTGTGTAAGGGCTATTTGACCAAGAGTGAGAGTGATGGGGTGCTACGCCAGATGACCTGGCCTCCAGAGTCACCATACCTGAACCCAATCGAGATGGTTTGGGGTGAGCTGGACCTTGTGGGGTGTTCTTGGTATACGGTTGGCAAAAGGGCCAACAAGTGCTAAGCATCTCTGGGAACTCCTTCAAGATTGTTGGAAGACCATTTTCGGAGACTACCTCTTGAAGCTCATCAAAAGAATGCCAAGAGTGTGCAAAGCAGTCATCAAAGCAAAAGGTGGCTACTTTGAAGAACCTGGAATATAGGACATATTTTCAGTTGTTTCACACTTTTTTGTTAAGTTAATATTCAAATCTTGAAATGAGAAGGTGTGTCCAAACTTTTGGTCTGTACTGTAACTATGTATGGAATAATGGAGGACTCACTACTAGATATTGTGGTGTCTCTGCACAAACCACTTAGTGTAACTCCAGTCAAAGTACCTGTATCCCTGGCCTTACTAACGACTCGCTGTCAGGGTATGTGCACATGGCGTCTTTTAGACCTCAGTGTATCTGCATTTTTCTTGTAGGAAAACATTTGAATAAAGCTCTGATGGTGTTTTACCTGAAGTGTCTTTTGCGATGTCTTTGTGTTAGCTTTTTTGCAGCGGCTTCACTGCGAAATCAGTCTATATATTAAATAGTAGCGGCTTCCGAGCGGAAGCTTCTAGAAGAAAAGACCAAACACTTCTTTTAGCCACTTCACAGCTTTTGAAGCCAGAAGCAGTTAAAAGAAGTGACAACAGACGGATCATATGCACAGCAAGTCCTTTTGACATTTCATTACATCTGTTCATTCTTTTTGACGTTTGTACAACTTTTATTTTAGAATAGACATTTATCATCAATCCACCTGCTCTGTGCACAATGTTATGGAGTTCCCAGTATGCATATGTAGCACCCTGAGGATTCGGCTGCTACAGGGGTATTGCACCTCAACCCAGAGGTGTGATATTCCACTCCCGGGTAAGGAAGGAGTGTGGAACTGAGCTCGGTAGGCTGCATGCACTACACACATCCCATTTCCGAGGAGCAGACCGACGGTACTCCCACTTAGAAATGTGCAGGTACGACCGAGTCTGTTCCTGGCTGGAGTGGGAGGGGGGTGGTACATCCCAAGTAGTGTAGGGGCAGATAGGGGGAGCAGCCTGGGTAAAGATAGGAGCTCATTGGGTGCTGGTCACCTGAGCTCACACATAGAGGGATATATAAGGTGGGCACCAACTAAGAACAGGGTCAGTTGCAGAGAGAAAGTCAGCGAGCGGAGGAGAAGAGAGACCCAGAGTGAGAGAGGAGAAAGAGAGACCCAGAGGGGGAAACAGAAGAAAGGACTCTAAGACCCCAAATTAAATCCCCGGGTGAAGAGTCGGCATCAGGGTACCGGAACCCAAGCTGGTGGGGGCAAAAACACACCCCAGCCAGAGACCGGAGGCCGTGGGCAGCGTCTGCCACGGCCACCCACCACATCCACCACGAAGGCATACCACGTGGAGGGTCAGGGAACCCAAGGCCAAGGGTCTCCCAACAGAAGGCCCGAGGGAGCTGGACCTGGGTGGATCACTAGTGGGGACGGCCAGAGAAAGGACAGAAGGAGAGCTCAGGGTCACGCTCCGGACTTATTTGGGGGTTGGCTGGATCCAGAACCTGGTGGACGCAGCACGGCTCGGGAGGTCACTCGAAGCTGGAGTGACCGGAACATCAGCAGTGAGTAAACATCCTAAACTGCATAACCCGACTCTGTCTCTGATTGCCGTCTACACTGCATCACCACAACCCCCATCCTCTGCACCTGATCCCCCTGAGGCTATACCCCTCCCGTTGGGGGTTATCCTATCAAGCTGCACCAACACCACCAGCCTCAGCGGACCCTGCTGCAGCGGCGGCCACAGTGACCGCAACACAACGGGTGGCGTAGTCGACATTAAGAACTTAGTAACATCTGTAGGACTGCCACATACAACTGAGTTTGACACCCTGGGCACGGACCGGGTCACAGCCACTCGGAAGACTACAACCCCCATCTGATCCGGCTCCGGGTATTCCCCTGAAAGAAAGGAATATGGCCCAGGGGGCGCGTCACATACCATGCAAATAAGGTGAAAGACACAGAATCAATATAATTGGTATAACATTCTTTAATGTATATACATATATATATATATTGTGAACAAGGTCATGTGACCTAAACGTTGGCCCATTGCACACAGACGTTTGCTGATGATTGTTGTAATAAACTTCTAACTTTCGGCTTATATTGGAGAGCCTGGTTTCCTCTCTATCTACTTTCCAGAGCGTCCTCAAAATCTCCTCACAGAAAAGAGAGAAGGGGGTTCATCCGAAAATCGTCATGTGCAGGAGCAGGTTTCTTCTTCAGAGTCTCAATAATATCACAGAAAGAAGACCGCTCTTTCATTGATCCTCATCTGAGAACTCAGTACTGGTACGATGTTTCCCAAAGCTGATGGTAAACTAAAGAAAAGACAGAACAGAAGTAAAGGTGAATTTTTTTTTTTTTTACCAATTGAAATGAATGCAGATGTAATCTATATGTTCTCTCTTACCTGGGCTGACGTACAAGATGGACTCTTCTAGTGTCACTGCCAAACTCTTAACTTCTTCCATGAAGATTTAAGATGTTCCACTGAATTTTAGAAGGAAGCAGTGGTTGCGACACAGGGGGCACCGAAGGTTGGAGTTGAGCCAGGTAGAGATGCAACCCTGATGGAAACAATGATTGCATGGTAGCACTGTGACTTCCTCTCCGGTCCCATAATCCGTCACGCAGATGACACACGACTCCTCCTGAGATGTTACAGTTCTTGTTGAGAGGTTCCTAATTTGCTGAGCTCGCCAAGTCTGCTGCCTTTCCTGCAGATTATATTGTGCAGGTGGTGATGGTGGCCGCATCTGTGGCGGAGGCGTCATCACTCCCATTCCCTGCTGCTGAAAGATGATGTTGAACAGACGGTTTGCCTGCAGTAATTGTACAGGAGATCCACTTGCAGCTGGAGACTCCCTGAGTCTGCGGCTGGGCAGAACGGGAAATGGCCGTCTGAATTCAAACTCAGTGGCGGTGTCTGAGGATCCACTGTCATCCCTTCTGCTCTCTGATGTTTCTCTGGAGGGCTCTGCAGGGACTGGTCTAAGCAGAGAGCGGCTTCTTTCCCTGCTCTCTTGTCCTCTTTGCCGGAGAGGAGTTCTGGCTTCTCTGACTCTCGCAGTGACAGCAGTGGCGTCTGTTCTGTGTCCACCAGTAGTAATTGGTCTTCTCTGATCCCTTTGAGAAGATCTCAATTGATGGACAATCAGAGCCTGACCTATAAAGAAATAAAATGTACTATAAATATGCAAAAGTTTATAAAAAACACTTTTGAACCAAAGAGAAATAACCTGCTGTTGATTTGGAATTTAGGGAGAGGAGCAAAAATTGATTAATGTTTGGGCTAAATAAAGCTGCTCAGTGGATCCCCTCTCTACAGACATCACAGAGCAGGGGTGGAACCAGACTGTGACTAACACAGCCCCCAAGGACTATGAATGGGAAGGTGGAGGATGCACTGAGTGTACTGAAACCGCTTACCCCAGGGAAATCTCCTCCCAGAAAAGCTCTTACAAGGTGGGAATATTCTCTCACTTACCCTGATTTTCTGGTCGGCTCATCCAAGTCTCGTTGTCAGCAATAAGCTGATGCAGCTCCCTGGAAGTCATGGTTTAGTTTCCCGGGGCTGAGATGGTAGAGTGATAGAAAATGAGAACTAAGTTCTCGGATGGCACGGATGTTATGGTGCCAAAATATTAATAAGAAGCTGCAGAAGTAAAGCACTAGATGTATGAAACAAACTAGCTCGTACTTCCAAAACCAAGGTAGAGTCTCAGCGAAAACTTCAACTCCGAAAATGGCGCTGATGTCACCGAGTGCATAGATTGTATAACCTCACAGCATTCTATGTCACTGTGACATCACATGTGAGACCAACAACGCGCTGTCATGATGGCTGACTGTCCAATCTGTTATATATATATATTATATATATAGATATAATATTGTGAAAAACATATTATTGTATTATTACTAACCATCCAACACTTTTATGGTGTGTATATGTGTCAAAAGCGTAGGAGATATATATATATATACACACATCTTATGATGCCTTGGCATAATAGTCTCATACTCACCTTCCAGACTTCCAGTACTGCTGCAGTCAGTGTCCCTGCCGACTTCCTGGCTTCTCCTTCCCGCAGGGGCCATTGTGTGACCACTGCAGCTAATCAGTTAATACATATTTCCCATTCATATGTTTCATCTTGATGTATAATAAACACTTTTAGAAAAAAAAACAGATACATTAGATTTTCAAAATACGGCATGTACTAAGGTGGATACTCATGGTATGAAATGCAGAGAGAGGAATACTGGGAGGACACAGAACATGTTAGTCCACCTGCTTAACCCTCAGGATAATTCTTATCAGGTCATAGAGGGGTGTACATAGAAATCCACAGACCCCATAGCAAAGGTCCGAAATGAGACCTCTTATTGGCCCCTAGCTGCCATTAAGCAACCCAGTGGGAGTGATAGAGACCCCCTGTCTAACTGCTTAGATACCATAGTTGCTGGTCACTATGGAAGCTAAGGGGTTAAACTGCTGTAATCAGAGCTAGCTTGAATTGCAGCAATTACAAGTGGCTGTCTGCTGTGTAAAACTGCCGGCACCCACTGGGTATGGAGTGGGCTGAGCATGTGAGTCTGCCCCTTATACACTATGATAACTTACACAGCACGGTGGCTCAGTGGTTAGCATTGTTGCTTTGCAGCGCTGGAATCCTGGGATCAAATCCAACCAAGGACCCCATCTGCAAGGAGTTTGTATCTTCTCTCCGTGTTTGTGTGGGTTTCCTCCAGGTTCTCTGGTTTCCACCCACATTCAAAAGACATACTGATAGGGAATGTAGATTGTGAGCCCCATTGGGGACAGCGATGATAATGTCTGTAAAGCGCTGTGGAATATGTTGGCACTATTTAAGAATAAAGATTATTATTATTATTACAAATACGGTATAAGCCGGGGATAGGGCTATTCAGCAACAGGCTCCTCCTGTTCATGGGCCCCGTAGCCGTCACGTGGCCTGCCGCCATTGGCTGTATGCTACTGATGTCATACATATAATATGAAAGAAAGAAATAAAAAATCATACAAGGTAAAAAATTAAAATCATCTCAGAAATAGTCCAGCTCTTTAGTGCCCATTCACATTAAAGGAAAATCATCTGAATTGACTGAATTTTGTGGGACAGGCCCATTATCCTCCCATGGAAAGCACATGCATGCTCGGCTGAATCAGGCATACATGAGTATAGGAGCAGTGAGGGAGAGAAGAGAGGAAGGGAGAAGACGGTGATTGGTGAGTATTTTAATCTGCCTCCATCACATAGATATTTAGGATGGATTAGGGAATCGTTAGCTTGGAGCGCTTCTTTCTCCAATAAGTTTTATTGATTTTTATAAACAAAGAAAAATATTCAAACAATGAACAGAGAACGCAAAAGTGTAGACAAATTATAGATGAAAGTTACCACAACAGGGGATGTGTGTTGATAATAGAAGGACAATAAGAGGTGTCTGATCTGCAAGTATTGATAGAAAGATCCACGTTGGCGCTATTACTTTTTAATAAAAGTGTCTAACTAAAGAAACAATAAATCCTTGCTATTATCTGTCCTCAGACTGATTACCTCCCATGTAGACAGAATTGATAAGGGATATAGGGCTCTAATTCTCTAATTGAGATCTCACATAGAGGACACATTTCCCAGGTTCTCCAAAGGGAAACAGTAGATAACATAATTGGGAGTATAGGGGAACAGGAGGTAGGTTTGATGTATTCAGACTGAAGAGTCCGCCTGGTGGAACCAATATATGCAAAAAAGTTTTCAAACTGCATCCATCTGTGAGATTCATTTGATAAGGATTGGATTATTGCTAGGCAAGAAAGGGCTAGGCGTGAGAACCTGTCCAGTTCAGATTCATGTGAATGATAAAGATGGTAGAAATGTTTCTTAATAATCATGTGAGAAGCAGATAGTATAATCCCCAAGTATGGAATGACTTCTTCCGACCACCTAAATAGGAAAAGAGATTCAAGTTTCAATTTATCCTGAGCCTGATCATTGATAGGGAGAATTAACGACTTAGCAGCAGTTTTTTTCTCTTAAACTGTAACTTTTTATTAAGTTTCAAAAGATAAACGATGCGATAGCATTTAAAAAAACATTCATACAAATGTTTGACTTGTAAAATATAGAGATGAAAATAGTGAGGAAAACAATAAGGGGGAAGAAAGAGGGGAAGGAAGAGATAGATGCCTGAGAGGTAGTCAGATCATATACAAGAGGTAGGATTTGTTAAGGAGAGTCAGAGTTTGGAACAACTTGTAGACGTAGAGGTGATGTGGCGAATACACTATAGTTGCTATAGTCTGCCCAAGGTGACCATGTTGTCTCAAATTTGTCTACCTAAGGACTCATCCAGATGTCCACGTTGCACGTACACATTGTATCTGTTCTTAGCACAGATTGAACACGCACCTACTATAATCTGAGGTGATATTCACGTGTCCGTTTTTTTCGGATATCATGGATGAAAAAGGCCAATAAAGGTGTATGTGTCCATGAAAAACATTGTGCCGTCTGTGGGCAGTACGTGTTTAGCATTGCAAAGTATAGGAGAAGCTGTATAATTTATTTATTTCTTTATCCATCTGTGAAAAATACTGATGACACTGATGGTTAATATGGACACACAGACCAAACACTGATGTCACACTGATCGAAAACGCTGATGACACTGGTACGATTTTCCATTTAAACGTTTAAACACGGACTTTTGAATGAGAAATATCAGATAATATAGCTGAGAGTTTCTTGTTAATTTTATACCAAGAGATCCGACTTTTCACTTCCTAGAAATCAGGTACCGGTTTTCTCCCGGCTGAGGCATGTGTGTTGATGTGTTGATGGGCATGGGGGACATGGGAGACATAGCTGGACAGCTATCTAAGGTGTATAGCCACAATGCACCTTAGGAGTTAAGGATAAAGATGTTACAAGATATTACATGAAATGTTACATTTTTTGATCACTAATGGTTCTCATAACCCTGAAATTTTCCATCTCAACTTTTTCTTAAGACATTTTTGTAAAGTCTATGAGAAGATATGATGGGTTCAAAGAACTTCTGGGATTTTAACAAATGGAGAAGACAATTATTGAGATGGGGATAGATAAATAAATAATATGTCACCAATTACAAGAAGAGATCCAACTTTTTGGGGGTCGTGTTTTACTATAATCAATTGTCTATTCCATCTGGAATGGAAGTTGTGCCTTGATTTTGTCAGAGATAATCTGGGGAGGCAAAACCATGGGGGGTCACACAAATCTCGGCTTTTGGTACCCTGACTGCTGTTAGGTGCTGTGATGAAATCCTTGGAGCCATTGTCAGACAATACACTGGTGCAGTGGTCCTGAGTTTCTCCTGGTACAGGACAATATCTATCCTCATGTGATCAGACTGTGGAGACAGTTCCTGGATGAGGAAGACATTTAGGCTATGTGCGCATGTTCAGGATTTGAAGCAGAAATTTCCTGAGCGTTTCTGCATCTCCTTGGCAGAAAAAACTCGGCAGAAAAAGCGTGCGTTTCTGATGCATTTTTTATTAGTTTTTTAAGCGTTTTTTTTGTACATCAATCAATGCTTTCTGGGGCTAAATAAAGTTATTTGGTGGGACATTGCTTAAACCCTTGGATTACGATCAGAACTGGGGTGAGAATATTGGTTAATTTAAATGATTAAAGAATGTGTCTGTTGTATTTCAAATAAAATGTTTACTCTGTGTCTGTGAGTTTATTTAACTCTTTACTTTAATTAGGTTTGGTGATGAAAGTAACAGTTTGTAAAGCCGAATAAAGACTTGCGTCCATCAAGTTCGACCTGTTAGTTCTGTAATTGCTATAGTTGATCCAGAGGAGGGCAAAAACCCCAAATGATTTAGCCAATCTTCACCTGAGGAAAAATTCCCTCCCGACACTGAAACCAGCAGTCAGAATAAATCCCTGTATCAACCTACTATTTTATTTTATTTTTAAGTATATGCTGAAATCTGCCTGGTATCTAGAAATGCATCCAGTCCCCGCTTGAACTGGTGTAGTGAATCTGACATTACCGTCTCCTCACTCAGTGAATTCCATATTCTCACTGCTCTTACCGTAAAGAACCCCTTCCTATGCTGGTGCTGGAACCTTTTCTCTTCCAGTCTTAGTGAATGCCCTCTTGTTACCGTAATATCCCTCCTTTTGAACAAATCCTGGGCAAGATCTCTATACTGTCCCCTAACATATTTGTACACATTTATTATGTCCCCCCTCAACCTTCTCTTTTCCAGGCTGAATAGTCCTAGTTTTGCCAACCTCTCTGGGTATTGCAGTCCCTCCATTCCCTTTATTAATTTTGTTGCCCTCCTTTGTACCTTTTCAAGCTCATTTATATCCTTTCTATATATTGGGGCCCATAACTGAGCACAGTATTCCAAGTGTGGTCTGACCAGTGCTTTGTACAGTGGAAGAACAATGTTCTCATCCTTTGCAGCTATACCTCTTCTGATACATCCCATTACCCTGTTTGCCCTTACAGCAGCGGCCTGACTTTGGGCACTCCAATTTAGTTTGCTATCAATCAAGATGCCCAAGTCCTTCTCCATCTCTGAATTCCCCAATGATTTCCCATTCAGTGAGTACTGGTGACTTCCATTTTTCCTTCCCATATGTATGACCTTACATTTCTCCTCGTTAAACCTCATTTGCCATTTAATGCTCCACCTACCAAGCTTATCCAAATCCCTCTGTAGGTCTGCACTGTCCTCTTTTGTATTAATTGTTTTACATAACTTTGTGTCATCTGCAAATATTGATATTTTACTATTTATCCCGTTGACTATGTCGTTAATAAAGATATTAAATAACATTGGGCCTAGTACAGACCCCTGTGGTACCCCACTAGTGACGCTTCCCCAATCTGAGTATATTCCATTTATAACCACCCTCTGCCTTCTATCCTTTAGCCAGTTTGCTACCCCCTTGCAAACATTTTCCCCCAGCCCCATCATTCTCATTTTGTATAGCAACCTATTATGTGGCACGCTATCGAACGCTTTTGAGAAGTCGAGATACACGACATCCACTGGTTCCCCCTGATCTACTCGAGAGCTAACCTCCTCGTAGAAGTCAATCAGGTTTGTTTGGCAGGAGCGATTCCTCATGAATCCATGTTGGTTCGGCATTAAAAGATTATTAGCATCAAGATGCTCCGTAATTGCCTCTTTAATGAAGCTTTCAAAAATTTTGCCCACAACGGACGTCAGACTCACCGGCCGATAGTTTCCGGCGTCACTTTTCGCTCCCTTTTTGAACATTGGCACTACATTCGCCTGTCGCCAATCAAGTGGTACAGACCCAGTCTCAACAGAGTCCTTAAATATAAGATATAACGGTCTGTCTATCAAATTACTTAGTTCCCTTAGTACCCGTGGGTGTATGCCATCAGGTCCTGGTGATTTGTTTATTTTAATGTTACTGAGGTGTTTCTGTACCCCAGCTTGGGTTAGATTTGTCATACTTAGTGGAGGATTAAGCTTGTCACTTCTCATTTCTCCTGTTAGTTCTATTTCCTTTGTGAAAGTTGTCGAAAAAAAATTATTTAATAGATTAGCTTTATCCTCATCTTTCTCTATGATTTTGCCTTCCTCACTTTTTATCGGTCCAATATTATCCGATTTAATCCTTTTACTATTTATATACGTAAAGAACAGTTTGGGATTTGATCTACTTTCCCTAGCAATACGTCTCTCTGTTTCCTCCTTCGCTATTTTTATTTGTTTTTACAGGTTCTCGTTTTTTCCTTGTAACACATTAGTGCCTCCTTACTGTTTTCCTGTTTTAATCTCTTGAATGCCTCTTTTTTGCTATTTAACGCCCCTTTTACGTTCTTGTTCAACCATATTGGTTTCCTCTTATTTCGGGCCCTTTTATTCCCATATGGTATATATCTCTCGCACTGAGTATTCAGAATTCTTTTGAAGGTTTCCCATTTACTATTCGTATTCCTTTGATTAAGAACTTTGTCCCAGTCAATAAGTTGAAGGTTTTCTATCAGCTGATCAAACTTCGCCCTCCTAAAGTTTAATGTTTTTGTTGTTCCCTTATTGATAACCCTACTGAAGGGCATTTTGAAGTCGATAATATTATGATCGCTATTACCTAGGTGCCCCCCTATCTGCACCTCAGTTATTCTATCAGGCCTATTAGTCAATATTAAGTCCAACACGGCCTTCCCTCTCGTTGGTTCCTGCACTAGTTGGGAGAGATAATTATCCTTAATATTTGTCAAGAACCTTTTTCCTTTCTGAGATCTACAGGTTTCTGTTTCCCAGTCAATATCCGGGTAATTGAAATCCCCCATTACAATCACTTCATTATGTTTTGCTACTTTGTCTATTTGTCCTAATAGCAGATTCTCATTCTCCTCTGTTATATTTGGTGGCTTATAGCAGACCCCCAGTAATATTTTATTATTATTTTTTGCCCCCTCTATCTCTACCCACATGGACTCGACCCCCTCTTCTCCCTCTCCTATATCTTCCCTTAGTCTGGGCTTTAGACATGACTTTACATATAAGCAGACTCCTCCGCCTTTCCCCTGTTTCCGGTCCCTTCTAAATAAACTATAATCTAATAAATTTACCGCCCAGTCGTAGCTATCGTCTAGCCAAGTCTCTGTTATACCTACGATGTCATACCTCTCCTCCGATATAAGCGCCCGCAGCTCATCTGCCTTATTGGTCAGGCTTCTTGCGTTGGTCAGCATGCAAGATAAAACTTTGGGGTTATTTAGCATCCTATTCTTCTGTAACGATCTAACTGTACTATCCCCACCCCCCTCTCCACCCTCATTATATTCACTTCTCCCCTTCCCCCTTGCTTGCCTCACATCCCACCTATCTCCTTGGTTTCCCCCCCCCGTCTCTAGTTTAAAAACTCCTCCAACCTATTAGCCATCTTCTTCCCCAGCACCGCTGCACCCTCCCCATTGAGGTGCAGCCCGTCCCTACGGTAGAGCCTGTAGCCGACCGCGAAGTCGGCCCAGTTCTCCTTCTGCCTTGCACCAACTCTTTAGACACTTATTCACCTCCCTAACTTCCCGTTGGCGCTCCTGTGTGGCCCGCTGGATTGGTAGTATTTCTGAGAAAACTACCTTGGAGGTCCTTGCCCTAAGCTTCCTACCTAGGTTCCTGAAATCATTTTTAAGGACCCTCCATCTACCACTCACTGTCATTGGTGCCGATGTAGACCATGACCGCTGGGTCTTCGCCAGCCCCACCCAGTAACCTGTCAACCCGATCCGCGATGTGCCGGACTCGAGCGCCAGGGAGGCAGCACACCGTTCGGCGATCCCGGTCTTTGTGACAGATTGCCCTGTCTGTCCCCCTAATAATAGAGTCACCCACTACCAGGACCTGTCTTGCCTGCCCTAGACTTCCCCCCTCCCCCTCATTACTGGAGCATACACTCCCCCGGCGGTCAGAGGATCTGTCGTGCTCCAATAATGCCGGTTCTGAACCAGCCTTCCTATACTTCTTCCCTCTATCCCTCCTAACTGTTATCCAGCTCCCTGCCTGTTCAGCCTGCACTTTCCCTCTATGCTCCACCCCCAGTATTGACCCATTGAGTGTCTGCTCGGTGAGCAGCAAACTCCGTTCCATGTTGTCGATGCTCCTCAGTATCGCTATCTGAGCACTTAGATCCAGAATTTGGGCTTCCAAGTGCACGATATGCTCACATCTCTCGCAGCAGTATGGATCCTCGAGCGGTTGCTCACGGAATGCATACATTGCGCAAGATGTACACTGCACGGCTCCGGCCAACATGGAGGTCATTCTAAATATGGGGATACAGTCAGTATATATATACAAGTCCAAAACACAATTATTTATATATAGGTGTATGGACGGGGATCAATTAGGGATGTGCAAGTGTATCGATTAGATATCGGCGCGGGATCAGTTAAGTATGGACGGGGAATCAATTAAGTATCAAGTATGGACGGGGGAATCAGCTAAGTAGGTCAGGTGGATTAATTAAGTATGGACGGTGTGTCAATTAACTATGGACTGGGGATCAATAAATATGGACTGGGGAAATAATTAATTGTGGACTGGGGAATCAATCAATTAATTATGGACAGGGGGTTAATTAAATATGGATGGGGATAAGGCAAATAAATAGGGACTGGGGATCAGTAAAAGTGGACAGGGGGAATCTATTAAATATGGACAAGGGGGATCAATTGATTATGGGCTGGGGGGGGTCGATCAGTTAAATGTGGTCGGGGGGATCAATTTAATATGGACGGGGGTGGTTGGGGGATCAATTAAATGAGGACGGGGGGTCAATTTAAATGTGGTCAGGGGGATCAGTTAAATATGAACGGGGGGTGATCAGGGGATCAATTTAAATATGGACGGGGGGTAATCAATTAAATATGGACTGGGGGATCACTAAAGATGGCCGGGGGAGTTGTATTAAATATGGATAGGGGGGAGATCGATCAAGTATGGACAGGGGATTAATTTAGATAAGGCCGGGGGGGAGCACTTAAATATAATACAATTATAATACAAATACAAATACAATACAGTAAAGTACAGTACACACTCGGGTTCAGTAGGGCAGCTTATCGCGGCCTCCTGCCCCTCACTCACCTCCTCTAGGGACACTGCACGCTATCACAGCGCGCTCGCCCCTCCGGTCGCCTCTTACCGGTCCACCTGGTCACTTCCTGCTTGACACCTTATCATCACCAAACAAAAGAGCTAGGTGTCTGCTGATCCCATTCACCCAATCTTCATTAGCATTTCCATTCATGTAATATCTGTGGCAGCTGTGAGCTTCAATCTGTCAAAATCTGCAGCAAAGACTAGCATGTACACTACAAAAAATTGACCTGCTGCGGGTGAGTTTGGGTACGTTGCCATGATCTCTAGAAATCCCATGCCCACTCTGCGTGCATCAGAGATTGCGAATCATCCAGAGACACTGACATGTAGTGCGTCTTTCAGGACTGCAGCATGTCAAATTCTCTTGCGATGTCGCTAGTCTCTGCAACAGAAATTTGACCACTAGAATGTATTGAATACGGTAAATCCGCATGGTTCAGTGAACACGTGGATTTACCTGCGTTCAATAGAATGCAACGTTTTGGACGCAGCAAAAAATATGCATCCAAAGCGCTGCTATGGGCTCACGCTTCATTTTTATAACTAGCAAAGGGAAAGTCGACCGCTGGGGGCTGATATTAGTAGCTGGGGAAGGGGACATTAGCCAACCATGTTCCCTGGCTATTAATATCAGCCCAAGGCTCTTTGCTTAGCCTTTACTGGCTAGATTACAGCGGGGATCCCAGAGAAGAATTTACGTTGGGTCCCCCTATAAAATCTAACCAGAAAAGGCTAAACAGACAGCTGGGGACTGATAGTAATAGCCAAGGAATGGGCCATGGATACTAAACCCCTCCGCGGCTAATAATATCACCCCTCAGCAGTCCCAGAAATAGCGCAAGATGTGCAAAAATCTTGTGCTTAGTCTCCGCTCTTCCCACTGCCCTGTAGAGGTTGTGAGTGGGGTAATGGGGTTGGGGTTGACATCAGCCTTGTATTGGCGGCTGACGTGAAGCCCAGGTTAGTAATGGAGGGCGTCTATAAGATGCCCCCATTACTAACCGCGTAGTAAAGTGGTCGTCACTTTTTATTTAGTATTTTAATGAAATAAAAAGCACACAGATTTAAATTTTTTTTATTATTCTGTGAAGTCCCCGAATCCCTCAATCTTCTGAAAAAAATGTAGATAAACAAACAACCATATCCCTCACCTGTCCACCGTCACGATGCAGTCCACGATTACCGCCAACGATTGTCCCTTGGGGATCCGGATCACTTCTACAGCAGTGACATCAGCAATCACTGATGTCACTGCTGTAGTAGACAGCAATGTATACTGACAGGAGTGTAAAATCACTCCTATCAGTATACATTGCTGCTGCTGCTGCTGGAGTGAGGTCACTGGGGTTCATCAGTAGAAGATCAGCTGATCAGCCCCGGGGCGCTCACCACCAGTACTGGTGGGAACATTCTTGAGAATGGCAGATGAGGAGACCCCGACGCGCACGTTTCGCGGCTTGCTTCTTCTTCTTCCCCGTGTCGGGGTCTCCTCATCTGCCAGGTCATATAATTATTTATTTCTATCTACCATTTTTGATCACTGATATTGTCTTTTTATTTTCATCTTTAATGATCTTTTATATCTGTGGCTTTATGGAGGTGCCAGCATTTTTTGCACTACGGATTGCACCTTATATAAATTGTAGCAGATTTGCACATTAGCTTACATGCACTTTATGTGATTTATACTCTGCACTTGCAGAATATTTATTTTTCTAAGTTACACAGCAATTTTTCTTGCTATTTCACTTTTTTAGAATATGGTGTATCTTATTTAATAGAATTATGGTTTAGTGATTATTGTGATTTAGAGCACTATCTCCATTTGGTGGATATATTATGACATGACTGGCTTTTGTAGGTTTTTTTTTCTGTTCTAGTTTCTTTCCCACTTTTATGTCTATTATTGTATTTTAAATTATATGTTAATAAAATAAACTATTTTATTCAACTGCCGCAAATCTTCCAATTGTTTGTAGGCTTAATAATTATTATATGGAAGTGCTTTTGTAATTTTTGGGCTAAAAATCTTTTTGGGATTTAGTTTTCTGTCCTTGCTGTCTGAACAGATTCGAATGTACCTCAGAGCTTGACTGTAGATGATGGATTTTTTGTGTGTCTTGGATGCAAGCTATGCATCTTTCAAGAAAACCATGATTCTTCTGCAGGACAATGCTCCATTGCAGCATCGAAGTCTCCACTGCTTGGTGCCACTAAAGGCCTTAAAGAATAATGACCCGCCCCTGCTTCACCTGACTTAAAGGAAAAACCCTCCTCCCCTGTCTTATAAGCGTTTGAAAGGCTGTGCTTGGTGCTGCCCATGAAGTTGGTTGTCAACAGATTAAGAAACTGACAGACTCCAGGAATGGAAGGTTCATGACTCTTATTGAAAAAAAGGGCGGCTCTATTGCTATATAAGTCACTGATATTTATTTGAAACGTCAGAAATATATTTTGTTCATTTTGAGTTGTTTGGTTATAATTCTTACTTTTACAGATGAAAATAAACATTTGAGATGGAAAATATATATTTTTTATTTAGTTGAACAATAATTCTGAACACAATGTCTCCTAAGAAAGACAAAGAAAATGACGGCACTTCCACTACAAAAACTAGGTGTGAACAGGTGCTTACTAAGGGCAGCTACCTCCATATATAATGAACAAATAAAGTAGCACACTGTAACACCGAGTATACAGATATGAAACACGAAACATGAACAGCACAACCGCTGCAGAAAAATAGAAACAAATGAAAAAATTCCTTGAAAATTTTTTTAGCGCATGTAAATATGAAATATGGAAAATGAATAGCATTACTGCTGTAAATAAATGAGAAATCTTAGCGCATAAATTGGCCAATTCATGTGTACCTGACAGCCGCGGTAAGGCGTTTCTCGATGTCAGGACCTATCAATGTGAATACCTCTCTAAGAGACCTCTGTCTGCTTATGTGTGGGAAAGACAGATCCTGATGCATTTAAAACCACCTGTGGCATGGGGGTGGGGGTGGAGTGCTCAGTCAATGCTGAATCTAGTAACAAAGAAAATGACGGCACTTCCACTACAAAAACTAGGTGTAAGCACCTGTTCACACCTAGTTTTTGTAGTGGAAGTGCCGTCATTTTCTTTGTTACTAGATTCAGCATTGACTGAGCACTCCACCCCCACCCCCATGCCACAGGTGGTTTTAAATGCATCAGGATCTGTCTTTCCCACACATAAGCAGACAGAGGTCTCTTAGAGAGGTATTCACATTGATAGGTCCTGACATCGAGAAACGCCTTACCGCGGCTGTCAGGTACACATGAATGGGCCAATTTATGTGCTAAGATTTCTCATTTATTTACAGCAGTAATGCTATTCATTTTCCATATTTCATATTTACATGCGCTAAAAAAATTTTCAAGGAATTTTTTCATTTGTTTCTATTTTTCTGCAGCGGTTGTGCTGTTC
Source organism: Phyllobates terribilis (assembly GCF_046119375.1). Taxonomy (NCBI): domain Eukaryota; kingdom Metazoa; phylum Chordata; class Amphibia; order Anura; family Dendrobatidae; genus Phyllobates; species Phyllobates terribilis. Next base: position 157,226,269 of record NW_027362768.1, on the reverse strand, counting down.
ATGTTTCGTGTTTCATATCTGTATACTCGGTGTTACAGTGTGCTACTTTATTTGTTCATTATATATGGAGGTAGCTGCTCTTAGTAAGCACCTGTTCACACCTAGTTTTTGTAGTGGAAGTGCCGTCATTTTCTTTGTTACTAGATTCAGCATTGACTGAGCACTCCACCCCCACCCCCATGCCACAGGTGGTTTTAAATGCATCAGGATCTGTCTTTCCCACACATAAGCAGACAGAGGTCTCTTAGAGAGGTATTCACATTGATAGGTCCTGACATCGAGAAACGCCTTACCGCGGCTGTCAGGTACACATGAATTGGCCAATTTATGCGCTAAGATTTCTCATTTATTTACAGCAGTAATGCTATTCATTTTCCATATTTCATATTTACATGCGCTAAAAAAATTTTCAAGGAATTTTTTCATTTGTTTCTATTTTTCTGCAGCGGTTGTGCTGTTCATGTTTCGTGTTTCATATCTGTATACTCGGTGTTACAGTGTGCTACTTTATTTGTTCATTATATATGGAGGTAGCTGCTCTTAGTAAGCACCTGTTCACACCTAGTTTTTGTAGTGGAAGTGCCGTCATTTTCTTTGTTACTAGATTCAGCATTGACTGAGCACTCCACCCCCACCCCCATGCCACAGGTGGTTTTAAATGCATCAGGATCTGTCTTTCCCACACATAAGCAGACAGAGGTCTCTTAGAGAGGTATTCACATTGATAGGTCCTGACATCGAGAAACGCCTTACCGCGGCTGTCAGGTACACATGAATGGGCCAATTTATGTGCTAAGATTTCTCATTTATTTACAGCAGTAATGCTATTCATTTTCCATATTTCATATTTACATGCGCTAAAAAAATTTTCAAGGAATTTTTTCATTTGTTTCTATTTTTCTGCAGCGGTTGTGCTGTTCATGTTTCGTGTTTCATATCTGTATATTCGGTGTTACAGTGTGCTACTTTATTTGTTCATCCTAAGAAAGACAAAACCGCACTTTTACTTCCTTAAATATTCAGGTTTCACGTTTATTAACATTTTGCATTGACCAACAGCATTGTAGTTGTTTAATAATAAAATTAATCACCAAAAATACAAATTGTCTAAAAATTGTGCATGCAGTGTATGGTGCAATAGAAAAATAAACTATAAGTATGACATATAAAAAGTGACATCTTATAATGAGATGAAAAGAAGAAAAAAATTCTGGAATATAGAAGAATTACATTGGTAAGGGGAAGGGCTAGTAAATTAATAGTATTATTCTTTAGATGATTTTTTTATATTCCTGATGTATATGGGAATAAACAAAAATCAATGGAAGTCGCCATGACGTTCTCTGCTGTTCCTCTGGAGTCTAAACTGTCACCCATGATGCCCACATCACAGTGTATAGGGCAGAGCAGGTCCATGAGCGGCTGTCTGGCAGGTGCCACCTGAGGGTTCTATCACCTCTGACATCACCTGCTCACGACCAACTGCTGTTTATTTTCAACTGTCGACTGAAGCGATCGGACGGAGGTCTACAGACGGGAAGATATTTCTGAGAATGGCGTCTACTGGACATGAAAAAGAGAGCGAGAAGAAGAAAAGAGAAGAAACCCCTAAATATGAACTAATTAAGAATATCTCATTATACTTTATTGAACTAATTACTGAGATTAAAATTCCATAATCCTGGAAGTCCTCTGGTTTAAAGAAAATAAAAGACTTACCAGTACATAATGGGAATGACTTAATTTCTTTCCAGGAATTAAAATTTAATTAAAAAATTACGGATCGAGAATTCAGTATATTTCTTGTTAGAACCCTCCTGTTTGTTTTTTCCATCTTGTGTTTTGCGGTCACGTGACCATCTGCCTTTATATTCCAGTTCCGCCTTTTTGGCTGTGCTGGACTTCAGTGTTTGACTGTTTTGCTAGCCAGGTGCTTCTGTGCCTATATCTGTCAGTTCACTTGGTCCTTTTGGGACCTCTTGTACCTTTTTGTCAGTTTATCTTTTGTGTTCTGCAACAACCTTCTCTGTTCAGGAGGTGTCCCATTTTTGTTCCAGTCCTTAGTTTTTAGGGACCCCTTCCCTTTATTCTATAGGTCGTCGTACAGACTAGCCTAGGACTAAGGCTGGTCTGTTCGCTAGGAACTGGCAGCCTGCTACATCGTAGTAATTTAGCTTAGTCTTACTGTAGGGAAAGCTTTCCCCTTCTTTCCTTAGTACTTGTTTGCAGATCATAACACTTCTTTCCATAAGAAAAGCTATTTCCGACTTACATCATAACAAAACTCCGTTAACAGATACTGTTAGTTTTCTCTTATGCAATGCCAATAATAACATCTTCTTGAAAACTAGTAGCATCTATGACTATTTTAAACAAGATATATTCTTCGATAAAAAAACATATATGCTTAACTGGGAGAAGGATCTAAAAAAATCATTCTCCATAGACCAGTGGCAAGAAGCTTTAATACATTCTTTCTCTTCGAACATTTGTTCAACCCTACATGAGTCCTACCTTAAGACCCTCACGAGATGGTACTACACACCTTCTAGATTGGTCAAAATTTTCTCCTACATATTTTCTGGAATTGCCCAAAATTAAAGAACTTGTAGAAGGAATTGTTTGCTCTTATTAATAAAATATTGCAAAAATAGATCACTATCTCCCCCCAAATGGCACTGCTATCCCTTGATATGGAATTTATTGATCCTGATTTCAAACCAATTTTGATACATATTTTCTTATTTATTAAAAATTCAATCGCAGCTAATTGAACGAAAACCTCAATTCCGACAATTTCGGAAATAGTTGATATAATTTCTTTACACAACATGTATGAAAAAAGTTACGACATTGCCAACAATTATTATCCTAAATACTATAAGAGGTGGAAACCTTGGATTGATAATAACCCAGTATAGCCAAGTCCTCCAAAGTACATTGTGACTTCACTCTCTTTCTCTTTCTGTATAATCTTTATCACTAGTTGAGTCAATACTTATGGTTAAGTTATAGTATCAATATTGTGAATTATATGCTACTTCAGGATTCATATTTAAATAGCGTATCATTTTGTAATAAATATTGACAAAAAGGTCAAATTGACCTCTTGTATGTTATTGGTTCTCTTTCATCCCTACATTTCATTCCCTTACCAAACTTTCCTTCCTATTAAATTGCTTTCTTCCCTTCTACCCTCCATAGTTCCTTCCCTTTCTTTCCTGATTTAAAGGTGTGTATTTTTGTTTGTTAAAAGTGTTAAAATTAATAAAAATGATTGGAACAGGAAAAATAAAAAAAGAAAGAAGAGGAAAAGAGAAGAGGACAGCATGACCGGATTCAAGAAGATCGCGAAGAAGAGGAGACAAGTCAACAACGAATTGGAGGAGCCAACACCTGGATGCAGTGGAGACCCTGGATCATTCAGCCCCTATGCCAGGCTTAACATCAGCTGGCTTAACATCCATCAGGTCTTGGGTAGGGGTGCCTTTGGCAAAGTAAGTCCTACATATTTTTTTATTTATTTTAAACCTGAAGTTTTTATTATATCACCATGTATTGTTTTCCGTTATCAGCCATGTCATGCTTTGTTTTTGCTCATTGCAGTGTTCTTCTGTGAGATGACATATAAGACATCACCATAGTTCGGTCTAGTGCTGCTATAACATGGTATGCTTTTATACAGAATGGTTTTTCTCAGGGGTCACGGCTCTAAGGGGCAGAGGGACATTGTTTTTTCCATGTCATAGTCAAAATAGGCTACAAACAGGCTGCCATATTGTACATACATTGGTCTCTGTGTTTTTATTATATCTAGACAATACTCGGTACTCGCCCGAGCATCTCACTACTCGGGATGTTCGGCGAGCACCGAGCATTTTCGGGTTCCTCGGGCGGGAGCTCGGGTCTCCGCCCTGCATGTTTCGCGCTCTTTACAAAGCCAATGAACATGCAGGGATTGCCAGCCAGTCACTGTAATGCCGCAGCCATGTTGGTTGTGGGCATTACAGTGATTGGCTGGCCACACAGCGTCACCTCGAGTATTTAAAACCGGGCGCCGCCATCTTGGACACAGTCGCTCCGGATCAGACAGTGTAGGGAGAGTGCTGCTGAGCTAGGGAGAGATTTATACTGTGAAATAGGTAGTGTAGGGTCTCTGTAAAGAGCGCTAAACATGCAGGGCGGAGACCCGAGCTCCCGCCTGAGTAACCCGAAAATGCTCGGTGCTCGCCGAACATCCCGAGTAGTGAGATGCTCGGGCGAGTACTGAGCAGTGTCAAGCATGCTCGCTCAACACTAGTGGCTATATTGATCACTAATTTTTTTGATTTTTGTTTTTGCATGTCAGAAATGTTTATTTCTAAATTTTGTGCACTGATGTTTATTTTCACCAGGTAAACCAATAAGTGAGATGGGATTATATTTGGTTTTTATTAAGTTGCCTAATAATTCTGCACAGTAATATAGATAATTGAAACCACATCTTCTATACCGTTAATAATATGGAATGTAAAGAATATGCAAATTATAAATTTGAAATTCAGAATAGCAATAAAAGATTAAGATTTTTTTTTCCAAAGTTTTTTTCAAAAAAATAACAAAAAATAACTAAGATTTAAAAGGAAATACTGCAAAGCTCTTTACAATATAGCTGGGCATTTTAAAAAAAACCCAGTGCAGTCACTCCGCAATAAAATCAAATTTTATCTGCAGCAGAATAAATTACCCGCAGTCCCAGAGGAAGCACTATTACATTTAGAAAAAGACTTTTCGCTTGAAGAAGTCACTACAACCATGAAAGAATTAAAGCCAGGGAAAAGCCCTGGCCCAGATGGATATTCCACTGGTTTCTATAAACAGTTTTCTGAACTGATAAGCCCTCTATACCTATCGGTATGTAACTTCATATCACTGGGAGGCTCTTTTCCATCTCAGGCCTGATCTGCCCACATCACAGTGCTCCCCAAACCTGGAAAAGATTTATCATCGTGCAGTAGTTATCGCCCCATTTCCCTGATAAACCTAGACATCAAAAATGTATGCAAAAATGATCGCAAAAAGATTGTGTCCTCTTCTCCCAAGACTGATAAATCAGGACCAGGTGAGATTCTTCCCGGGACGTGAGGCGAGAGATAACACCATAAGGACTATTTTGTTGATAGATGGAGCGGGGGGGGGGGGGATCCCATGTGTATCCTGTCGATTGACGCAGAAAAAGTGTTCGACAGGGTACACTGGGAACTCATATTTCAAGCTTTCGAGGGAATTGGACTGCGGGAATATGCTCCGTAGAATAACTGCACTATACACCTCTCCTATTGCTCAAGTTAAAGTTAATGGTTCCATTTCAAGCCCTTTCCCAATATGGAATGGCACGAGGCAAGGTTGCCCCCTTTCACTCCTCCTATACATAATAACCATGGAATACCTTGCAACTGAAATACGTGGTAACTCCTCGATCAAGTGAGTCAAGCTCTAATCGGAGGAGCATAAATTAGCATTATTCGCGGATGATATCCTTTTGTATATTACATCCCCGATCATAAGTATACCAAATATCATTTCGGAATTACACAAATTTGGCTCCCTAAGTAATTTTAAAATGAACTCTTACAAATCTTAGATAATGAACATATCATTGCAACCATCATTAGTGACCCAATTAGGTGCCGCCTTTCCCTTCAAATGGCGCTCTAATTCAATTACCTATATAGGAATTAAAATAACCGGCAAAACATCACAATTGTATGAAGCTAACTTCAAGAATGCTTTATATAAAGCTGAGCTTGATCTAGAGGAATGGCACAAACTACAGCTATCTTGGTTTGGCAGGGTCAATGCAATAAAAATGGACCTTCTATTGTGCCTTCTATACTTTTTCCAAACAAGCCAACTGTATTTACCTGCTTCCTCTTTCTCCCGACTTAAGAAAGCGATTACCAGATTCATATGCTCCCATAACCGACCACGCCTCTCTTACTTCCTATAAAGTAAATCCAAATTGGACTACCCAATTTCACTCTTTATAGCTCTGCCTCACTCGGAACATGTGTACTAGATCTATCCATAATAAAAACAACAAAAAATAGGTTAACTTTGAAAAGTACCTCTCCTGTCGTGACCCGCAGGCGGTCCTGTGGTCTACAAGAGCTGTGGAGGAAAGAGGCGAGCCCCTCCCCTTCCTTACCAAGGGGGAGGACAAGACAAAGGAATAGGTCTCTTCATATATCGCCCACATCTGGTCCATTAACTCCAGTTTATTATAACCCATCATTCCCAGCAGGCATCAACAAAATAATCTTCTTAAACAAACATAAAAACTCACAACCTATTATTAATGATTACATAAATCAAACCAGAATAAGATCATTAGAAGAAATTTTCTTCGTGAAGAACCTCCTGCAGGTTCCTGGTTTCATGAACAACTAAAAAGCTTCATTAACGCAATGGGCAAACAAACCAATATCTTTAGACCACTTCCGCATTTCGAAACACTTCGCGTAATAAAGAGCCCTCCAGATCACACCGTCTCTTTATTATATAAATCATACCAAGAAGGTCAAACAACCACACACGATTTTCCTTTGTTCTTCTCAAAATGGGAGAGTGAACTGGGAGGACCCCTATCATCCGAGGATTGATCAAAAATCCTCCTATTCACATTCAGGTCTTCGCTATGCTCGATGTCACAGGAGAGTCCTATCACGGTGTTATAGATGTCCCTCTGCCATCCACTCTATGTTCCCCACAACTTCAGACTCCTGCTGGAGATGTTTGGAAGACAAAGGCTCGTACTTACATATATGGTGTGCATGCCCACCTATTAAGAAATTGTGGGTGGCAATATTTGAACTCTACAACAAACTCTCTATACACAATATCCAACCCTCAATGGAGTTAGTCTTATTATCTTTAAGTGACATTTCGATAACTAGATTTAACCACTTCGCGCCAGAGCCTGTTTTTGCCTTCGGGACAATTTTTTCAATTCTGACCACTGCCAGTTTATGAAGTAATTACCCTGGAACGCTTCAACGTATTCCCCTGATTCTGAGATTGTTTTTTCGTGACATATTGTACTTCATGATAGTGGTAAAATTTCTTCGATATCACTTGCGTTTATTTGTGAAAAAATCGGAAATTTGGCGAAAATTTTGAAAATTTTGCAATTTTCAAACTTTGAATTTTCATGCCCTTAAATCAGAGAGATATGTCACACAAAATAGTTAATAAATAACATTTCCCACATGTCTACTTTACATCAGCACAATTTTGGAACCCAAATTTTTTTTTGTTAGGGAGCTATAAGGGTTAAAAGTTGACCAGCGATTTCTCATTTTTCCAACAAAATTTACAAAAACATTTTTTTAGGGACCACATCATATTTGAAGTCACTTTGAGGGGTCTTTATGACAGAAAATACCCAAAAGTGACACCATTCTAAAAACTGCACCCCTCAAGGTGCTCAAAACCACATTCAAGAACTTTATTAACCCTTCAGGTGCTTCACAGGAATTTTTGGAATGTGGAAGAAAAAAATTAACATTTAACTTTTCTCACAAAAATGTTACTTTAGACCCAATTTTTTTATTTTCACAGGGATAACATGAAAAAATGGACCCCAAAATTTTTGTGCAATTTCTCTTGAGCGTGCTGATACCCCATATGTGAGGGAAAACCACTGTTTGGGCGCACGGCAGGGTTCGGAAGGGAAGGAGCGCCATTTGACTTTTTGAATGTAAAATTTGTCTGAATAATTAGCGGACGCCATGTTGCGTTTGGAGAGCTCCTGATGTGCCTAAACAGTGGAAACCCCCCACAAGTGACACCATTTTGGAAACTAGACCCCTTAGGGAACTTATCTAGATGTGTGGTGAGCACCTTGAACCCCAAGGTGCTTCACAGAAGTTTATAATATTGAGCTGTAAAAATAAAATTTTCACATTTTTCCCACAAAACCGTTTTTCATCCCTTAATTTTGCATTACCATAAGGGTAATAGCATAAATTGCACCATGAAATTTGTTATGCAATCTCTCCTGAACACGCTGATACCCCATATGTGGAGGCAAATTACTGTTTGGGCACATGGCAGGGTTTGAAAGGGAAGGAGCGCCATTTGACTTTTTGAATGTAAAATTTGTTTGAATAATTAGCGGACGCCATGTCACATTTGGGGAGCCCCTAATGTGCCTAAACAGTGGAAACCCCCCACAAGTGCCACCATTTTGGAAACTAGACCCCTTAGGGAACTTATCTAGATGTGTGGTGAGCACCTTGCACCCCCAGCTGCTTCACAGAAGTTTATAATATTGAGCCGTAAAAATAAAATTTTCACATTTTTCCCTCAAAAAATGTTTTTCATTCCCTAATTTTGTATTATCATAAGGGTAACAGGATAAATTGCACCACAAAATTTGTTGTGCAATTTCTCCTGAACACGCCGATACCCCATATGTGGAGGCAAATTACTGTTTGGGCACATGGCAAGGTTTGAAAGGGAAGGAGCGCCATTTGACTTTTTGAATGTAAAATTTGTTTGAATAATTAGCGGACACCATGTCACATTTGGGGAGCCCCTAATGTGCCTAAACAGCGGAAACCCCCCACAAGTGCCACCATTTTGGGAACTAGACCCCTTAGGGAACTTATCTAGATGTGTGGTGAGCACCTTGCACCCCCAGCTGCTTCACAGAAGTTTATAATATTGAGCCGTAAAAATAAAATTTTCACATTTTTCCCTCAAAAAATGTTTTCATTCCCTAATTTTGCATTATCATAAGGGTAACAGGATAAATTGCACCATGAAATTTGTTGTACAATTTCTCCTGAGTACGCCGATACCCCATATGTGGGGGAAAACCACTGCTTTGGTGTACGGCAGGGTTCGGAAGAGAAAGGAGCGCTATGTTGGCTGGGATAGGCAGCAGACACCATGTCACATTTGAGAGCCCCTGACATGCCAAAACAGCAGAAACCCCCACAAGTGACCCCATTTTGTAAACTACACCTCTCAAGGAATTCATCTAGGGAAGTAGTGAGCATTTTTTAATTTTTAAATTTATACCATTGGGCAGTGAAAAAAGCATAATTATATTTTTACCACAAAAAATGTTTTACCCTCAGATTTTACATTTTCACACAGGGCAATGGGTAAAAATGGTGCCGAAATGTGTCACACAATTTCTTCTAAAAGTGTCAATACCCCATATGTGGCTGTATCGTACCACTTAGCCATACGGTAAGATTTGAGGGGGAAGGAGCGCTATTTGACAATTGGAGAACAAATTATTGTAGAATAGGCATTTGGATTTGGGAGCACAAAATTTTCTGAATTTCTTTTGGGGGGCAAGGACCATTTTGCTTTTCCAGAGCCTTTCTGCTACCAGTAACTTGGAAGTCCCTTATATTTTTAACAGATGATGGACCTGAGTGGGGACTAGCTTTTTTTGAGGACTGAGTTGAAGCTTTTATTGGGAACATTTTACGTAACATTTATCCGGCGCTCTAGGCTGAGCACTTACATCGGGGTTTCCATCTAATTTTCCAAGTGATGTAATTCAGATGAAACCCCTGCGGGATCCATTCACTGTAATGAGGCAGCAGAGTTACTCTGGACTCCGTCTGGCCTCTGTTTAGTGGTGTCCTTTTTTTCAGAAGTGCACAAAACTGTGGCCAACCGCACTTTTATGCACGCCTAAAACAAATGACACCGTGGGATCCCAGGCTAGACGGCATCCACAGTCGCCTATATCTGCCTCATTACAGGGAATCTTCCATCATGGGTTCTGGCTGAATCACGTATTTCAGAGATTTACACGGAAACTCTGGTGTAAGTGCTCAGCGCAGAGCACAGGATAAATGTGAGCAGAGCCTTACTGGGATCTTTGGGAGACATAATAAACAAATCAGTAGCAGGTGAATAATATTTGTTTTATTTATTTTTTATGCCGTTCCTCGTGTGATATAACTGATTAGATTACTTTATTCTTCGGGTCGGTGCGATTACAGAGATACCAGATTTATATCGGGTTTTTATGGCTGACAGCTGTCACACACTAAAATACGCTTTTTTTGCAAAATCTAGTTTTTGCATCACCATATTTTGAGAGCTATAATTTTTCCATATTTCGTCCAATAGAGTCATGTGACGGCTTGTTTTTTGCGGGACGAGTTGACAATTTTATTGGAACCATTTTTGGGCACGTGACATTTTTTGATCGCTTTCTATTCCGTTTTTTGGGAGGTAAAGTTAACAAAAACAAACACTTCAGGAATTGTTTTTTGAGTTTTTTTTTATGCCGTTCTGCGTGTGGTAAAAGTGATCAGGCAGCGTTATTCTTCGGGTCAGTACGTTTACAGCGATACTACACTTACTGTATTTTTTTATGTTTTGGCGCTTTTACACAATAAAACAATTTTATAGAAAAAAAAATATTTTTTTTGCATTGCTTTATTCTGAGCGCTATAACTTTTTTATTTTTCGGCTGATGGAGCTGTATGGTGGCTTTTTTTTTGCGGAACAAGATGACATTTTCAGTGGTACCATTTTTATTTCTATTCTGCTTTTTGATCGCATTTTTTTCCACTTTTTGTTTGGCGATATGATGAAAAAGCATATTTTTTGCTCCGTTTTTTATTTATTTTTATTACGGTGTGCACAGAAGGAGTTAATTAGTGTGACAGTTTTATAGCTCGGGTTGTTTCAGACGCGGCGATACCAAATATGTGTACTTTTTTTGGTTTTGTAATAATTTACGGATTTATTGGTTTAATATTTTATTTATTTATTTTTATTTATTTTGTGATTTTTTTTTTTAATAGTTTAAAAACTTTTTTTTTACTTTTTTTTACATTTTTACTTAGTCCCTGTATGGGACATTAATTTTTATTTTTCTGATCACTGATCTCATGTAATGTAATAGACATATATTACATTACATGAGATCTTCCCTGACTGTTTCAGTCAGAGTCTCCTGTCTGGTATCAGCTACATACAGGCTGAAGCCAGACAGGAAGGACACCATATATGGCAGAGCTGGAGGGGGTCATGTGACCTCCAGCTGCCATAGCAACCCCAGGTCCTCAAACGAAACGGAGGTCTTCGGAGGTAAGTAAGACGACCCCCTCTCTTCCTGCTGTCTCCTATATGCCGCGATCACTATAGATCACAGCATATAGAAGACAGCAAAGGGTTAACATCACTGGGACCTGATCTAATCAGGTCCCGATGATGTACCCTGTCAGAGCTAACGCTCTGCACCGGAATCGCAGTGCTTGCAGGACCCTGGGGGTCCTGAGCACTGCGAGACCACCGACCGTTTTTAAACGTCGGCGCTGCACAGAGCCCGGCAAGCGCCGACGTTTATCTACAGTGGGCGGTCGGGAACCGGTTAAGAAGGGTCTGCTCAGACACTTTCTCATGGCTACCAGGAATCTGATCCCCCAGTACTGAAATCAAGAAAAATCGCCACCACGTTCTGAATTCATATCTGAACTCAATAACATCTATAGAATGGAGCAATTGATAGGCCAAGTTGCCGGAAATTCTGACAAGATTTATAATACTTTGGCCCCCTGGATTGCGTTCATGGAAACATCAGACTTGGTTGCCTGGTTAACAGAACACTAATTCATACCTCAAAGGAGAATGCTCAACACCATTTTCCTGATATATTGAGCATCATAAATTGGTTACATCCTGGTCCAATCGACCTTGTCTTCTCACTGGGCTGAGGGCCCGGACTTGTCCAGAGGAGAGATCCAAGACCTAACCCCCTTCCCTTCTTCCCCCTCGCCAATGCTTTCTTCCTCTCTCCCTTACCCCATTCCTTTTTATTCACCCCTTTTCTTCTACATATCACTATACTTACATTATCATATTCTATTACGGAATATACTTGTTATCAATGATTAGAATGGTCTGCAATCTTTAAGTGTTATCTAATTACAAATGGCATTCTCTAAACAAGCTATAAAATTGCTATATTGCGATACGCCATATTCTGCTTAATTCTCAAAGTTTGTATTTCTTGTAATGCATTATATTAATAAACCTGATTTACAAAAGATTTAAAATGAAAAATGAGAAAGTCCATATAAACATATAAAATCTTACATATAAAGGGCGATGGTTTCACCATTTAGTCTAAGAGAAGCAAGAGTCACAATATTTTAGTATTAAAGATTACACTACTGATGTAACAGTTGGTACGATGATTTTGATATATCAACATTTAGACAAATGAAATAAGCTTTGTATCATGTATTTATAGAAATGTTATATAATAAGTTGATTTCTGGAGGTTTTATATTTTATTAACACGTGAAGGGATTGTAGAAGTAATAACTATAATGTGCATATACATGATCCAGTGAAATTATAGTCTATTGTAGTTATGCTATTTTACTGTGCTGATTATATTATCTTGTAACTAGCCTCATTATGGTGTAATTTCCCTAATGTTACCTATATAAGCCCTTAAATGAATTCAACCCACATTATTGAAAAAAGCCCAGGAGGGGCTGAAACGTCTGATGACTTGTGTGTTGAGACCAGGGCCAGATCCAGGTGTTTGTGGGCCCTGGGCGGAAGAGTCTCAGTGGCCTCTTTAACACATACCACGATTCATGATGCACAGATACTGCAGAGACATATACACTGCACAAAAAAATAAAGGGAACACTTAAACAACAGAATATAACTCAGAGTAAATCAAAATTCTGTGAAATCAAACTGTCCACTTAGGAAGCTACACTGATTGACAATTAATTTCACATGCTGTTGTGCAAATGGAATAGACAATAGATGGAAATTATTGGCATTTATCAAGACACACTCAATAAAGGAGTGGTTCTGCAGGTGGGGACAACAGACCACATCTCAGTACCAAAGCTTTCTGGCTTGTGTTTTGGTCACTTTTGAATGTTGGTTGTGTTTTCCCACTCATGGTAGCATGAGACGGACTTTACAACCCACAGAAGTTGCTCAGGTAGTGCAGCTCATCCAGCATGGCACATCAATGCGAGCTGTGGCAAGAAGGTTTGCTGTGTCTGTCAGCGTAGTGTCCAGAGGCTGGAGACAGGCCAGTACAAGAGGAGATGTGGAGGGGGCCGTAGGAGGGCAACAACCCAGCAGCAGGACCGCTACCTCCGCCTTTGTGCAAAGAGGAACAGGAGGAGCACAGCCAGAGCCCTGCAAAATGACCTCCAGCAGGCCAAAAATATGCATGTGTCTGCACAAACGGTTAGAAACCGACTCCATGAGGATGGTATGAGGGCCCGACGTCTACAGATGGGGGTTGTGCTCACAGCCCAACACCGTGCAGGACGCTTGGCATTTGCCACAGAACACCAGGATTGTCAAAGTCGCCACTGGTGCCCTGTGCGCTTCACAGATGAATGCAGGTTCACACTGAGCACATGTGACAGACGTGACACAGTCTGGAGACGCCGTGGAGAGTGATCTGCTGCCTGCAACATCCTACAGCATGAACGGTTTGGCAGTGGGTCAGTAATGGTGTGGGGTGGTATTTCTTTGGAGGGCCACACAGCCCTCCATGTGCTCGCCAGAGGTAGCCTGACTGCCATTAGGTACCGAAATGAGATCCTCAGACCCCTTGTGAGACCATATGCTGGTGAGGTTGGCCCTGGGTTCCTCCTAATGCAGGACAATGCCAGACCTCATGTGGCTGGAGTGTGTCAGCAGATTCTGCAAGATGAAAGCATTGAAGCTATGGACTGGCCCGCCCATTTCCCAGACCTGAATCCGATTGAGCACATCTGGGACATCATGTCTCGCTCCATCCACCAACGTCACGTTGCACCACAGACTGTCCAGGAGTTGGCGGATGCTTTAGTCCAGGTCTGGGAGGAGATCCCACAGGAGACCATCCGCAACCTCATCAGGAGCATGCCCAGACATTGTAGGGAAGTCATACAGGCACGTGGAGGCCACACACAATACTGAGCCTCATTTTGACTTGTTTTAAGAACATTACATCAAAGATGGATCAGCCTGTAGTGTGTTTTTCCACTTTAATTTTGGGGGTGACTCCAAATCTATGCCTCCATTGGTTAATAAATTTGATTTCCAATGATGATTTTTGTGTGATTTTGTTGTCCGCACATTCAACTTTGTACAGGACAAAGTAATCAATGAGAATATTTCATTCATTCAGATCTAGGATGTGTTATTTGAGTGTTCCCTTTATTTTTTTGAGCAGTGCATATACGGTACAATGCCAAAGATTTCACTTCTTACATTATATGAGCGATATCTATTGTAAATTCGACAATAGCTCAGAAACCGGCGAATCCTCGCAGCGCACAGTGCAGACCGGACAGTATAGTCTTCCATACGGTATTATGTGCACCACATAGTCCTCCATACAGTATTGTGAGCTCTACATAGTCATTCATACAGAATAATGGACCCCATAAAATGCTCCATGCATGATACTGGCCTCCATTTAATGTCCGATGCAGGCTGTTTCCCCCACATAATGCCCCATGCAGGCTGTTCCCCACACATGATGCCCCATGCAGGCTGTTCCCCCTACATGATGCCCCATGCAGGCTGTTCCCCCCACATAATGCCCCGTGCAGGCTGTTCCCCCAACATAATGCCCCATGCAGGCTGTCCCCCCCCCCCCCACATAATTCCCTATGCAGGCTGTCCCCCCCCCCACATAATGCCCCATGCAGGCTGTTTCCCCACTTCCCCACACGTAATGCCCCATGAAGGCTGTCCCCCCCCCCTATAATGCTCCATGCCTCCATGCATAAAAAAAAAAAGAAAATCAAAAAACTCACCTCACTTCTCCTCACCTGCTGCCAATGCTCTCATCGCTGCCGCCGCTCCTGACTCCTCATCCGTGTCGCCGTCTTCCCGCTCTGCGCTGTGACTGCTCAGGTGAGGACACGGTGGAAAGGCGTCATTGCGCCCTCTAACCTGAGAGGTCACAGTGCAGCAGTCGCGGAAGATACAGGACCTGCTGAGGAGGCACGGGGAGAGGTAAGTATTGTGCCAGAGCCCTAAGGAAGCAGGGGGGGGGGGTGCGGGTGCTGGCACCGCTCCCCTCCACTCACGGGTCCCATTGCATGCCGGGATGCCCAACAGCGAGTGAGCCCCCTGCCTGCTCAGGACCCCGGCTCTTGCCCGAGTGCTGACGCCGGGCCTGGTTGAGACAACAATAAACGGCTAATTATTTCACATGTGAGTGCCGGGATCCTACTTGGTTGAGTCTAGAAGGCTGACCAACCAGTAATTAGAGTTGGCCAAAATGCGTACAACGTGAGGGACACGAGAAAGGCAGTGGAATATAAACTCAGCTATGTGTGCCAGACTGCCAATAGCCAAGTGTTAGAACCTTGCTCTTAGGTTTTTTCCTTTGCTGGTCACATGACCTTGTTGGCCTATTTAATCCTGCTCCGCCCTTCTGGCTTTGCTGGACTTCATTGTATAACTACTTTCTAGCTAGCCTGTGCTCTGTATCTAACTCTGTTAGTTTGCTTGGTCTACGGACCTCTATGTTCTATATATTTTGTTTGTTCGTCTGTCTGCTACTATTTCTGTTAGGAGGTGTCCCATTTTCCTCCCAGTCCTTAGTACTTGTAGGGATTCCTTCCCCACATCTATAGGTCTCCGTACAGACTAGCTTAGGACTTTAGCAGGTCTGATCGCAGGATCAGGTTCCCTGTTACATCGTAGGGATTCAGCTGAGTTCTATCGTAGGGACAGATCTCCTCTCTTTCCTTAGCTCTGGTAGCAGAACATAACAGTAAGTCCAGCCTGCAAATTCTCTAAGGAAAGATTTTTTCTGTTCCATCATGGTGTTGGTTCAGGATTTGGCTCATCGCCTGCAGGGACTCTCTCTGGAGGTGGCCGAGCTCCGTCAGCACGTGAGTAACTGTCCTGGAGCACATTTCTTGGAGCCTAAGGTATGTTTGCCGGATTTATTTTTTGGTGAACACCGAGAATTTTTTTCATTTAAAAATGCTTGCTTATTGTATTTTCGTTTGAGACCCAAGTCCTCTGGGGATGAATCCCAGCGCATAGGATTCATAATGTCACTTTTGCGCAAAGAGCCTCAGGAGTGGGCCTTTTCTTTGCAACCTAGTGATACATGCTTCAGATCAGTGGATAGTTTTTTTTCTGCTTTGGGACTATTATATGATGATCCTGACCGTGTCGCATCAGCTGAGACTGAGTTGAGACGTTTGAAACAGGGATCAGGTAATGTGGAAAAATATTGTACTCATTTCCGTCGTTGGGCTACTCAAACAGGGTGGAACGATTCTGCTCTGAAAAGTCTATTTCTTGCTGGGCTCAATGAAAGGGTTAAAGACCTGCTAATTGCTTATCCTACACCTGAAGATTTGCAACAGGCTATACAATTAGCTATACGGGTGGATAGGAGACTGCGTGCAAGGGTTAATGAGAGCAAATCCTCTGCTATGTCAGTTTCTGGTTATGAGAATGTGTGTACTAACAGTGGTGAACCGATGGAGATTGGATCGGTGGCACCTCGCTCTCAAGAAAAAGACCGTAGATTTTTTGAAGGCTTGTGTTTCTATTGCGGAAAATCTGGTCATTTGATTAAAGGCTGTGAGCTTCGTATGAAGAAAGAAAAAAAAAAGGTCAGTCATGCCCGTATTGCCTGTTTAAATTCCAAGGGTGTATTTTTAGCTGCTTCCACGATTGCTCAGGAAAAATTAATGGAATTTCGGGTGTTTGTTGATTGTGGGTCTACTCTGAATGTAATTGATGGGGGATTCTTGGAAAGACTCAATTTAAAACCCGAACCTTTATCATCCCCCATTGCTGTGGTTTCTGTGGATGGTTCCCCTTTGAAGAATATTACTCTCAAGGTCTGTGAATTTCCTCTCACTATTAATGGTGTTCACCATGAGAAATTGGATTTGGTAGTTTTGAATAACTTGCCTTCTCCAGTAATATTGGGATTGCCCTGGTTAAAATTTCACAATCCTGTACTGGATTGGTCTACCAGTGAAATTAAATCCTGGAGCCATAAATGTTATGACAAGTGTTGTAACGGGCGTATTGCAGCTTTGGATAGGGGAGAATTGCCTGTTCCTATTCAGGATTTTTGGAGAGTTTTTTCTGAGAAGGAATCGCAGGTTTTGCCTCCCCATAGAGACTATGATTGTTCTATTGAATTTGTCCCTGGAGCGACTCTTCCTAAAAGTCGTTTATTTAACCTTACTATTCCTGAGAGGAAGGCTTTGGAGGAATACATACAGACAAGTTTGGCCGCCGGTCACATTAGGCCTTCTAAGTCTCCTGTGGCGGTTGGATTTTTTTTTGTAAAAAAAAAGGACGGCGGTTTACGTCCTTGTCTGGATTTTCGTGAGATTAACAAAATTACTGTACGCAATCCTTACCCACTGCCATTGATTCCTGATCTGTTTAACCAGTTAATGGGGGCCAAGTGGTTCTCTAAAATTGACCTTAAGGGGGCATACAATCTGTTGCGCATGAAGGAGGGTGACGAATGGAAGACTGCTTTTAACACTCCTGTGGGTCATTTTGAGAATTTGGTTATGCCTTTTGGTCTTACTAATGCTCCTGCATTTTTTCAGAATCTTATTAATGACATCCTTAGACCTTTGATCGGCAAAAATGTGGTTGTGTATTTGGATGACATTTTGATTTATTCGCCGGATCTGGAGTCTCATTGGCGGAGCGTACGTGAGGTATTACAGTTATTAATGGACAATTCGCTTTTTGCTAAGCTGGAGAAATGTGAGTTCGCTGTACAGAGAATTAGTTTTTTGGGTTACATTATCTCCAGCGAAGGTTTTGAGATGGACCCGGTTAAAGTTCAAGCTGTACAGGAATGGCCTAGGCCTATTGGTTTGAAATCGATACAGAGGTTTTTAGGTTTCGCCAATTATTACAGAAAATTCATAAAAAATTTTTCTAGTATTGTCAAACCTCTGACCGATCTCACCAGGAAAGGTGCTGATGCGGTTCAGTGGTCTTCTGAGGCCATTGAAGCTTTTGTGTATCTCAAGGAGAGGTTCACCTCTGCTCCCATCCTTATGCAGCCTGATGTGACTAAGCCGTTTTTGGTTGAGGTTGATGCTTCCTCTGTGGGGGTTGGCGCAGTATTGTCTCAGGATAACGGGGATGGATTACATCCCTGTGCTTTTTTTTCAAAAAATTTTTCGGAGACTGAACTGAATTACGATATTGGTAATCGGGAATTATTGGCTATTAAACTCGCATTGGCGCCACTTCTTGGAAGGTGCGGAATTTCCCGTTCAGGTTCTTACGGATCATAAAAATCTGATATATCTTGATGCTGCCAAGCGCCTGAATGCCCGTCAGGCTAGGTGGGCACTGTTTTTCTCGCGGTTTAATTTCTCCGTTACTTACATCCCTGGTACTAAGAATGTTAAGGCGGATGCCTTGTCTCGCAGTTTTTCTCCCATAGTCGGTGCTGAGAAAGAGGAGAACATTTTACAAGAAGGTGTTGTGATAGCTGCTTTGGACTCCGTTTTGGAAGATGAGATTCTTAAAGCACAGGAGAATGCCCCATCTAACACTCCTCATGGGAGGTTGTTTGTGCCTGGGACCTTTAGGAGAGATTTGTTTGTTGAGTGTCACGAGTCTCGGTTGGCAGGTCATCCCGGAATCTTTGAGACCAAGAGACTGGTGGGTCGCAGTTTTTGGTGGCCTGGATGGCAGAAGGAGGTCATTAAGTGGGTGTGTCAATGTACTATATGTGCTAGATCTAAGTCCTCACATACTCCTGCTGCGGGGTTGCTTTGTCCTTTGGAGGTTCCCAGTGCTCCTTGGACACATTTGGCTATGGACTTTATAACTGACCTTCCCCCCTCTGAGGGTTTTACTGTCATCTGGGTGGTCGTGGACCGTTTTAGCAAGATGTGTCACTTGGTTCCCTTCGTCAAACTGCCCTGCGCTAAAACTCTCGCTAAGGCCTTTGTCAAGGAAATTGTCAGACTTCATGGCGTTCCTACTGACATTGTTTCTGATAGGGGTCCTCAGTTCGTGGCTCGTTTTTGGCGTGCCTTTTGTGACAGGTTGGGAGTTCATTTGTCGTTCTCGTCCGGATATCATCCTGAATCTAATGGCCAGACAGAAAGGAAAAACCAGGATGTTGAGCAGTTCTTGCGTTGTTTTGTGGCAGACAATCAAGAGGGGTGGTCTGAGTTTCTGCCACTTGCTGAATTTGCTCTGAACAATCATACATCTTCTGCTGGTTGTTCGCCTTTTTTTTTGTTGTTCTGGGAGACATCCGTCGTTTGGGTCGTTCTCCAAGTTGGGATCTGCCGTGCCTGAGGAGGAGAATTTTTCCGGTGATTTGGAGAGAGTTTGGACGGATGTGCGTGGTAATCTTCAGGAGGCCAACAGAAAATCTAAAGACTACTTTGATAGGAAACGACAGGAGGTTTTGTTCGCTGTTGGTGACATGGTTTGGTTGTCCTCTAGGAATCTGCGGTTGAGGATTCCTTCTAAGAAATTGGGTCCCAAGTTTGTAGGGCCCTTTAAGGTGCTTCAGGTTGTCAACCAATCTGCTGTTAGGTTGGAGGTTCCTACCTCCTGGAGAATTAATCCGGTATTTCATGTCTCTCTGTTAAAAAAAGCTGTTGTGTCGGATGGTGACGCCTCTGCCTCTGTTCCTCCGGTGGTGGAGGACGGGGAATATGAAATTTCTCGCATCCTTAACTCTAGACGGTATAGAGGTAGTTTGCAGTATCTTGTGGCCTGGAAAGGTTTCGGACCCGAGGATAACTCTTGGGTGAGGTCAGATGATGTTTCCGCGTCCAGACTTATCAGAGCGTTTCACAGGAGATTTCCTGATAAGCCTGGTCCTAGGGGATCCGGAGGATCCTCTTAGAAGGGGGGGTACTGTTAGAACCTTGCTCTTAGGTTTTTTCCTTTGCTGGTCACATGACCTTGTTGGCCTATTTAATCCTGCTCCGCCCTTCTGGCTTTGCTGGACTTCATTGTATAACTACTTTCTAGCTAGCCTGTGCTCTGTATCTAACTCTGTTACTTTGCTTGGTCTACGGACCTCTATGTTCTATATATTTTGTTTGTTCGTCTGTCTGCTACTATTTCTGTTAGGAGGTGTCCCATTTTCCTCCCAGTCCTTAGTACTTGTAGGGATTCCTTCCCCACATCTATAGGTCTCCGTACAGACTAGCTTAGGACTTTAGCAGGTCTGATCGCAGGATCAGGTTCCCTGTTACATCGTAGTGATTCAGCTGAGTTCTATCGTAGGGACAGATCTCCTCTCTTTCCTTAGCTCTGGTAGCAGAACATAACACCAAGACTTCCCTGTCACCACCAAGAGGACACCTGTCCATCTTCTCCACCTCGTCCTCCCTCTCCTCCTCCTCTTCAGGCCATCCTTGCTGAACAAATGGGATGAAGGTGGTGTGGGTAGTACCATCTGTAGCGCAGGAAACCAGTTTCTGTTCCTCCTCCTCCTCATTATGTATTTGTCCCTCAATCCTGGTATATATATCCCTCCCATCCTGGTATATATGGCCCCCATCCTAGAATATATGGCCCCCCATCCTGGAATATATGGCCCCCCCATCCTGATATATACACTGTGTTCCAAATTATTATGCAAATAATATTTTCTCAGATTTTCCCAAATTACCTATATGAATTGCAGTCATTGTAATTTTCCAGTCAAATAACTATTAGAGTACAATTGAAAGGTTTTTGTACAAACTGCCTATGATAACAGTATATTTTTAAAAAAATTTAAAACTCAAACTGCACTCAAAATGCATGTTCCAAATTATTATGCAAAGCAGAGTTTTCAACCTTTTCATTTTAATAAAGAACAAAAAAATGGTCATTTTTGAAATTATAAGCATTAGCAGGTTATTACAAACTGAAATCAAACAGTTTTCAACTCAAAACTTTATTCTAGGTGATGTTACATTTGCACATAGGACCGCTTGTTCGAAAGGAGCTTTTGAACTCTCTCGTCCATTGAATTTGTCAGGTTTTGGATGGTTTCTGCTTCCAATTGTTTTGCATGAGGACAGAATACCCTCCCAGAGCTGTTGCTTAGATGTGAACTGCCTCCCGTCATCATAGACACTCCTTTTGATGATGCTCCAGAGGTTCTCAATGGGGTTGAGGTCAGGGGAGCATGGGTGCCACACCATACGTTTGTCCCCTTTTATGCCCATAGCAGCCAGAGATGCAGATGTGTTATGTGCAGCATGAGACGGGGCATTATCATGCATATAGCCCTTACACAGCCTGGAGGTGTGTTTGGGGTCATTGTCCTGTTGTAAAATAAATGATGGTCCAACTAAACGCAAAGCGGATGGAATAGCATGCCGCTGCAAGATGCTGTGGTAGCCATGTTGGTTCAGTATGCCTTCAATTTTGAATAAATCCCCAACAGTTTCACCAGCAAAGCACCCCCACACCATCACACCTTCTCCTCCATGCTTCACGGTGGGAACCAGGCATGTAGAGTCCATCCGTTCACCTTTTCTGCGTCGCACAAAGACACGGTGGTTGGAACCAAAGATCTCAAATTTGGACTCATCAGACCAAAGCACAGATTTCCACTGGTCTAATGTCCATTCCTTGTGTTCTTTAGCCCAAACAAGTCTCTTCTGCTTGTTGCCTGTCCTTAGCAGTGGTTTCTTAGCAGTTATTTTACCATGAAGGCTGCTGCACAAAATCTCCTTTTAACAGTTGTTGTAGAGATGTGTCTGCTGCTAGAACTCTGTGTGGCATTGACCTGGTCTCTAATCTGAGCTGCTGTTAACCTGCGATTTCTGAGGCCGGTGACTCGGATAAACTTATCCTCAGAAGCAGAGGTGACTCTTGGTCTTCCTTTCCTGGGGCGGTCCTCATGTGAGCCAGTTTCTTTGTAGCGCTTGATGGTTTTTGCAACTGCACTTGGGGACACTTTCAAAGTTTGCCCAATTTTTCGGACTGACTGACCTTCATTTCTTAAAGTAATGATGGCCACTCATTTTTCTTTACTTAGCATTTGTATTATAGCAAGAAAAAAGGAGATAACAGTCTATTCAGTAGGACTATCAGCTGTGTATCCACCTGACTTCTGCACAACACAACTGATGGTCCCAACCCCATTTATAAGGCAAGAAATCCCACTTATTAAACCTGACAGGGAACACCTGTGAAGTGAAAACCATTTCCGGTGACTACCTCTTGAAGCTCCTCAAGAGAATGCCAAGAGTGTGCAAAGCAGTCATCAAAGCAAAAGGTGGCTACTTTGAAGAACCTAGAATATAAGACATATTTTCAGTTGTTTCACACTTTTTTGTTAAGTATATAATTCCACATGTGTTAATTCATAGTTTTGATGCCTTCAGTGTGAATGTACAATTTTCATAGTCATGAAAATACAGAAAAATCTTTAAATGAGAAGGTGTGTCCAAACGTTTAGTCTGTACTGTATATCCCCCCACCCTGATATATATGTCCCTCCATCCTGGTATATACTGTATATCCCCTCCATCCTGGTATATATATCCCCCCATCCTGGTATATATGGCCCTCTCATCCTGGTATACATGGTCCCCCATCCTGGTATATATGTCCCCCCATTCTGGTATATATGATTTCAAATCCTGGTATAAATGTTTCCACCGTCCTGGTGTATATGGCCTTCCCATCCTGGTGTATATGGCCCTCCCGTCCTGGTGTATATGTACCTCCCGTCCTGGTGTATATGGACCTCCCGTCCTGGTGTATATGGACCTCCCGTCCTGGTGTATATGGACCTCCCATCCTGGTGTATATGATCTCCATCCTTGTATATGTGGACCTGAACTCCATTGAAACTCCCGCTGTCCCTCCCCCTTTGCATTTAGGATGGCTGTCAGTCAGTGCCGGGGGGCGCGGTTACAACCACTGCTCTGTATAGTTAGAGCAATGATTGAACCAGCGCCGACACCGCCCCAGTGACTGAAATCAAATGCTGCCGGGGAGAATAAAGTTAATTTTCTCCCCGCAGCGGGCCCTGGGCAGATTAGTAATGCTATTATCCTGTAGATTAACCCCATATCTGCAGGTTAATAGTGTTTTTCTAGTGACAGGTTCCATTTCAAGTTAATTTTCTCCCAAATGCTTTCTGTACAGCAGCTGGGCACTTTCATAACACTATTATCCTGCAGATTAACCAGCTATCTGCTCATGACTAGTGTTCTTCAACCTCTCATGTCTCCTTTAAGAGCTCCCCTGCCGCCTGCTCTCTCACTAGATAAGAACTGTTACCTCTGCAAACAATCTGACTGATCCACATGGCTTGGTCTTTTTTGACTCACTCAGAGACCTTCACTGAACTTGCACTTTTTGGGCCTTTTAGGCTCCAGAGCCCGGGTGCGATTGCAACCCCTGCACCCATTGTAGTTAAGCCCCTGCCTATAACTGCTGGACCCTTTTCCAATAAGCCACCTTTATGACAGCGCTTGTCTTTGGCAGAAATCACATAGGCACTGATTCATCATTGCTGTTTCTCCATTTTTTCTGGAGTAATTTGCCCCTTATTAGTGGCTTTAGTATTTGTGCCTTATTTGCTATATGTTTTGTGCCACTTTTTAAGTTGTCTTTCTTTTTCAAGTCTTTTTTCATTTTCTTGACAACTTTGCTTATCCAGATGTTTTAGATTAATGAATTGCAACTTTTACCAAATATCACATTTTTTTGGGCATTTTTCTCCAATCCTAACTGGAGAAAGATTTCTGAAGGAATTTTCAATGTGGCGCATTTCTGAGACTTTAAAAGATTTGCGAATTTTGGTGTTGAAAAAGAAAAAAAAACAATAAAAAGCATTTTTTCTTTTCCCCAAATTAATGGACTCCGTGTATCTGTATCATGAATGCCGATACAGTTGAAAACAATGATGGGAAGGGGAGCCGTCAGGTGTTGTTCCCTCTCCCATCATTCCCCCTCTGCAGCTGAGCTCTGTGACGTCTCAGCATAGAAGGCACAAAGACATTACTACAGCGCACCGTCTGTGCTGAGCAGTGCAGGGGCTGGAGCTGCGAGGGATTAGGGAGAGGTGAGTATTTGTTTATTTATTTTATATGTATGGAGGACTACATGGGGCCCATAATACTGTATGGAGCACTATATGGGGCTCATTATACTTTATGAAGGACTATATGGTGCCCACAAAGCTATATGAAGGACTTTATGGGGCCCATAATTCTGTATGGAGGACTATATGGGTCCAGAACTGTATGAAGCACTATATGGGGCCCATAATACTGTACGGAGCACGATATGGGGAATATTATACTGCATGGAGGACTAGGTGGGGCCCATAATATTGTATTGAAGACTATGTGGTGCCCATAATACTGTATGGAGCACTATATGAGGAACATTATACTGTATGGAGCACTATGTGGTGCCCATTATACTGTATGGAGCACTATATGGAGAACATTATACTGTATGGAGGACTATGTGGGGCCCATAATATTGTATGGAAGACTATGTGGTGCCCAGAATACTGTATGGAGCACTATATGAGGAACATTATACTGTATGGAAGACTATGTGGTGCCCATAATACTGTATGGAGCACTATATGAGGAACATTATACTGTAAGGAAGACTATGTAGTGCCCATAATACTGTATGGAACACTATATGGGGAACATTGTAATGTGTGGAGGACTATGTGGTACCCAGAATAAAACTGAATGTCCCAAAAAAAGACTCATGAGCTCATGCAGGCAGAGTGTTTAGAAAATAAATCTCAGACTAAGGGCCCAGAAACCAGCACAATCCGACATGAGAACGGCCAGTCTGGATGAATCGGGGCTAAATCTTTACTTGAAAGTTTCCAATGTAATAGAAATGTTCTGGCTGCAGTGAGGAGGTCATGTGACTGCAGGTGATTGGCTGCAGTGAGGAGGTCATGTGACTGCAGGTGATTGGCTGCAGTGAGGAGGTCATGTGACTGCAGGTGATTGGCAGTTACTGGTCATTCCTGGCTCCTGCAATGTTATCATTTGTATCTCAGGTGACAGTTGGGAGAGAGCGACGCAGCGACTTGTATACAAGGAGCATCCGGAGAGATTTTAGCTTCAAAAGGCACTGTGTTTTGGCATTTTTTCCTTCCCTTCCCATTTGTACCCTCCCCCATTTCCCCTTTTTTCATTTTTGCAGGATTTGCAGGATTCCATCATCCTTTACTGGTCATCGTGTGGCAAGTATCATTCTCTGTACCCCATATACAGTTCACAGAGCACAATACATTCACATTACACAATGTATACACAGAGGGAGGAGCGGAGCTGCTCACATTATTTGGTTGGGAAGGAGCTGTATAACAGATTTATAGTTTTAGAGTTGTAAAATAAACATTAAAAGTGTGCATCATCCATCAGAGGTATCTGTTTAGCTTATATGTCCCAGCGTATACATTAAATGGATGCCGAAATGTGATATAAAAATAGTCTAACACTGGCCATAGAAAGAAAGGGGACAAGGGAGCAGGAGAACTCTATGTGTGTATACACACAACAAGCTCTATAGGAAAGTAATGTGGAGAACTGAAATTACCTGTATAATAAGTGTGTGTTCTTATATCTCAGACATTAGCGCCAGACTAATTGGTAACAAAACTGGTATGGACAAAAAAATAATAATGAAGTCAATATAGCGAGTCATAAATAAATGTCATAAAAGATGAACTTTATTGATGAAGTAAAAAGGTGCAGAGGATATACAAAAAATAGGAAGACAGCGCAGATCACACATATAAATAGCAGAATGTAAAGGAGGCGCACTGCTTAGTATAAAATCACAAATATAGTATATTAGATGTAACCCTCATCAGGAATATATATAAGCAAATATGTGTAAAAATACATATCTAATAATGATGATGCAATGAGAATATCTGGGGGTATGGTGACTAAATAATGGTCAAGTATACAAGATTGGGGTAAAAGGTAAATATATTCCCATACATGGCACGGTCAAATAGTCGGCGGACACTCAGGATGGATGGGAAAAAATGAGTTTAGTACATACTTGGTTCACAGCAGGAGCTGCCTTACGATGTGCCCACCCCGACACATCACAGGAAGAGGGGGAATAAAACTGCAGCACGAGCCAATAGGAGAGGGACGCAGAGTGTAGTGACGCATGCGTGCACTGGTGAAGTCCGGGAGCTCGCCTTGACCCACGTCACAAGACCGACCGGGACACAAACTGGGTTGCGGCGCCGAAGGGCACGAAAGATACAGGAAGATGAGAGCCGGCCGGGCACCAGACGAGCCAATGTGCAAGAGAAGTCTAGCATTCATAGTTGAGAGAAATCAACAACGTGCATAGTTGGAGAGTAATACTCACAAAAGGCCACAAGATGGTGCAAAAGAGCATGATATTAACTGTATACAGCACAATGGAGAGAACACATTATGTGATATTATGACAAAATGATATTAATAATGCCATAAATAAGATACATATTATTGATGATATCTATAGTGACAAATGAAAACAAACAATATGAAATGGAAAATAATGTAATTAAATATAATAAAAATATAATATAATAAAAAGTGTGTCATTTATAAATGCGTGTGAAGAAAGAAAAAGAATATATATAATATTTATATATCCAAAGAAGCAATGATGGGTGAATGTGAATAAGGGAACACATAGATCAAGGTTTATACCACTCAAAGTGGCATGATTTCATTACATTAGATAAGAGTAAATACATGTATGTGAATCCACAATGTAAAATGTGTAGGGAAATAATGGGGAGTAAGTGGGGTAGAAAAAGGGAAGAAGGGATGGATAGATGGGGGAGAGGGGGAAAACAATGTCTAAGTACCATATTTTGTGGACTATAAGACGAGTTAGACCATAAGAATCACCTAGATTTTAGAGGAGGTAAATAGAAAATAAAATTTGAAGCAAAAAATGTGGTCATGATGCACTTATGGGGGTTGTGCTGCTGCCACTGTTATGGAGATAATGTCCCCCAATTCTGTATTTATGTCCCCCATCTTGGTATATATGGCCCACATCCTGGTATTTATGATCCACATCCTGGTATATAAGTCCCCTCATCCTAATATATAAATCTCCACCCATCCTGATATATATATATATCCCCACCCATCCTGGTATATCTCTATCCTGGTATATGTGGCCCTCCATCCAGGTACATGTGTCACCCATCCTGGTATATATCTCCCCCGCCATCCTGGTATATATCTCCCCCGTCATCCTGGTATATATGTCCCGTCATCCTGGTATATGATCTCCATCACGTCGCACACATAAAAGAAAATAAACCATTCTACTCACCTTCCCTTCACTTCCTCGCATAGCGGCGTCCTCTTTTGATGCTGGCAACTGACTTCAGGGTGTAAGCGGCGCAGCTCATGAAGTCAATGCCATGTGCCCCCATATGCCAACGACAGTTGCCGGAATATTCACTGCTCCCCACGCCCGGGATTATGGCATGGGGAGCAATGAATATTCATTTTCCTTAATAGCGAACACACGTGATCGCCCAGCCACAGCTGGGAGCCGGTGTCTGCGGCTAACACGTGCACCCCATATTGAGAAAAAATGAATATGCACTGCTCCCCACTCCCACAGTCCCACCCACCTCTACATCCTGGCTTCAGTGCAGAGAGGTGGGCGGTATTATTGGCGTGGGGAGTGATGCATATTCATTTTCTTTAATAGCAGGCACAGGTGGTAGCCCCAGCGCCGGCTCCTGCCTCCTGTGACCCTGCTCACTCGCCGTCAGGCACCCCGCCACGCTATAGGACCCATGAGCGGAGGAGAGAGTTGCCAGTGCCCGCTACCCCCCCCCCCCCACTTGCTCAGGACCCCGCAGCGCAGAGCGGGAAGACGCCGGTGCGCGTGAGGAGTCCGGAGGAGCGGCAGCAGGTGAGTGAGGTGAGTATTTGATTTTTTTTTTATTGTATGGAGGCGTGGGGCATTATATGGTGGGGGTGGTGTGACATCCTGCATGGGGCATTATATGGTGGGGGTGGTGTGACATCCTGCATGGGGCATTATAAGGAAGGGGGGATGGGGTCGTGTGACATCCTGCATGAGGCATTATGTGTGGGGGGGGGGGACAGCCTGCATGGAGCGTTTTATGGGGGCCAGTATTCTGTATGGAGCGATTCATCGGTTTCTGAGCTATTGTAGAATTTACAATAGATATCACTCATGTAATGTAAGAGGTGAAATCTTTGCATTGTACTATATCTATATTTCTCTTCGGTATCTGTGCATCATGAATCGTGTATGTGTTAAAGGGGCCCATTAAGACTCTTTCGTCCAGGGCCCACAAAAACCTGAAGCCGGCCCTGACCCTGCTCCTGCCTCCCGTGACTCGCTTCTTCACCGCTGTCCACCCCTCAATTCCACAGCCAGGTACATCATGACTATAAGATGCACCCTTCTCCACTTTCCTCCAATTTTGGGGGGTAAAAGAGCATCTTATAGTCTGCAAAATACGGTATAAGTAAAACACCTACATGAAAATAAGTAGTATAGTATAGAGTATAGAGGTCTCACATAAATTGAAAGTAGAATAAATGGTGGAAGGTGTAAAAACCAAAGAGGACACAGTAAAGCAACATTGTGCAGTAATATAAAGAAATTGTATATCTACATAGATGGTAAAATTGCGCACATCAGATGGTTCAGAGGGACAGTGAATGACGATGAGAATGATGTGACGATACATCGCAGTCATTCCCAGAAACTAAGGGCACAGTCAGTCAGCCAAAGTAATCATGAGGACGTGAGCGGCTGCAGCTCTGACCTCCTCTTGATT
Organism: Phyllobates terribilis; assembly: GCF_046119375.1. Taxonomy (NCBI): domain Eukaryota; kingdom Metazoa; phylum Chordata; class Amphibia; order Anura; family Dendrobatidae; genus Phyllobates; species Phyllobates terribilis. The sequence goes on along the minus strand of NW_027362768.1, from coordinate 157,197,432 downwards.
ACAGGTACATTCAAGGCGGGGACAGTGACACCAGCGGTGATTGGGCGCCGGGCTCACGAGTCATAACAGCCGCACAGGAGTTCCGGGAACGTGAGTGCTGAAACCGATGGAAAGGGACCCGACACGAGAGGTGAGTATGGGAGTTTTTATTTTCATGGTGGCAAACATTCAGATTGAGAAGGGGTTGTCCTAATAATGGACACCCCCTTTAAGCTGATGAGTAGTGAGTACCACGTATATTTTTGAATAGCGGCATGTGGCATAATAAACGGCTTTTGTGGTAAAAGATATTTTATGATAGATGTTAAAATGTTTCAGTCTTGTGGAATCACAAAAGGTGTCAGTGCGATCAATGTTAGGACAGGAAATGCATCTGACACAAGGTGATCATCCTCGACGAGGGCGGACATTATCCAAAAAGAAGATTGGATCACTGTGGTAGCGACTTTCACCACATGGTCACGGAGGTTTTTACTTCTCCGAAAGGTGATACTAGGTCTATTAAGGAAGTATTTGGATAGAGTAGAATCCGCCAAAAAGGATGGGCCACAATTTTTCTAAGTATTTCCTTTTCAAGGAGGCTTGGGAAAACTCTTGATTATATAGTTGTATTAAATTATTAAACTATGGGCAATCAGACAATCCAAGATCCAAATCCCCCAAAAGGATTAAAGAAAAAAGTTAAAAAAAATCTAAAGAATTATAAAAAGTAAAAAAAAAAGTCAACCACACTCCCTTACTTCTATTAAAAATAAAGATATTTAAAAAAAATAGATAAGCATATTTGATATCTCCACATTTGTAAAAGTACAATCTATCAAACAATTAATTAACTGTAGAGCAATGGTCCCCAACATTTCTTACATTGAGAACCACATTCAGCTCTGAGAGAGGGTCACAAGCCACATCCAGACCCCACCTGTCCCCCGAGTAGTGACATTTCGCTCCCGCTCCCCCTCACAGTAGTGACACCTAGAGCTCCCATGACCAGTATGACGGCCAAGCTTTCACACAGAAATCACACTGAGGCCTCCTTCACACATCTTGGTAATTCCAGCATAGAAAAATACATTACTGGCGAGATCTGTGGTCTGTGTCCGTGTGACATCCATGTGCTCTCCATATGTCTGTGTGTCCGTATGCAGCATCTGTTTTTTGGTCAAGGAAAAAAATGGATGCAATTTAAACAATTTATTTTTAAAGTTTAATTGCAAGAAATTTAAGAACACAGGACTTTCAAGAGGAAGAACAAATGATAGAAAGATAGATAGATAGATAGATAGATAGATAGATAGATAGATAGAAATATGTGAGTGAGATATATATTCAGTGCTTTGGGGTTGTAGCTTACTGTACATGTAATTTATTCATAAATTATTACATTTTTTAAAAAATGGCTTGGGATCCTGCTACATTTTATTAACCAGCAGAGGGAAAGCGGAAAGCTGGGGCTGATGTTTATAGCCTGGGAAGAGGGTACTACCCATGTAGCTTCCCAGGCTATTAATATCAGCTCACAGCTGTATACTTATTCTTTACAGGTTATTAAAATGGGGAACCCCCCCCAAAAAATTATGTGGGGGCCCCCCTATTTTAACAACCAGCAAAGGATAGGCAGACAGCTGCAGGCTGATATTAATAGCCTAGGAAGGGGCCATGGATTTTGGTCCCCTCCCTTATTTAAACATCAGCTCTCATCCGCCCCAGAAATTGCGAATTCATAAGATTCTGGCACTTAGCCTCCGCTCTTCCCGCCTGCCCTGGTGCAGTGGCAAGTGGGGTAATAGGGTTGGGGTTGATGACAGCTTTATATCGGCAGCTGATATCAAGCCCCAGAGTCAAATAGTCAAATACCCAGAATTAAGTACTTTATTTGAAATAAAAGTGCACACTGTTTTACACATTTATTTAAAAATAAAAAACATTTATACTCACCTTATGCCCATTCCTCTGAAGCCCCCCCCCCCAAAAATTGAAAATAAAAACCAACCATATCCCTCATATTGTCCCTCACCATAACCCATCTCTGTGATAATTGGTTTTGAACCTGAATGGTGCCAAGATGCGACCGTCCAGGCTGTAAATCAGGACACAATGAGCTGCTGCGACCGGCGTCATAGAGGTTACCGCCTGTCACTGAAGGTGCGTTCCCACGGGCAGCTCACTGCAAGCTGGGACGAGGAACTGCCGTGACCTCAGTGAGGTCACCACGAGCACCATGAGAAATTTCTCACAGTGTTGCGCTGAGCTCACTGAGTTCACCGCTGTTAACTCAGTTCACAGTGAATTGCGCTGAATTAAGTGAGCTCAGCGCAACAACGTAAAAAATTTCTCACGGTGCGAGTGATGATCTCACTGAGGACATGGCAGTTCCTCGTCCCAACTTGCAGTGAGCTTCCCGTGGGAACGCACCTTCAGTGACAGGAGGTAACCTCTATGACGCCGGTCGCAGCAGCTCATTGTGTCCTGATTTACAGCCTGGACGGTCGCATCTTGGCACCATTCAGGTTGTAGACCAGTGATCATAGACATTGATTACAGTTTGGGACAGTATGTCGGACAGGTGAGTATTATGGTTGTTTTTTTATTTTAGTTTTACTACCGGAGACACGGGCTTCATGGCATTATGTGTAAGGTGAATATAAGTTTTTTTTTATTTTATTCTTTATTTTAAACCCGTTGACAGTGGGGGCTGCCTACAACTCCTAACATTGTCTCTTGCTCATGCTGATCTCAGCATGAGCAGGGGACAATGATGAGAGATGCTCCCAGCAGCAGCAGCAGCCGCAGCAGCAGAAGCAGCAGATGAAGCAGCAGCAGATGAAGCAGCAGCAGATGAAGCAGCAGATTCGCGCGAACTGTACCACTGATTCCCAGGTGCCTGTACGTACCACACTGATGACACACAGATGACAGCCATGTGTCATCAGTGTGCAGAATCTATTCAGTGCGTGCTGCGCAAAAAAACCTGACATGTCTGCATTTTTTTATACGGACACAAGGTCAGCATGAAAAACCTAACGTGTGCACACCCATTGAATACAATTGGTGTGCGTATGTCCGTATTTGTGGTCCTTTAAAAACGGGCTGCATATGGACATAGAAAATGGACATGTGTAGGGGGCCTGAATCAGTATACCTAGACCCACCTTACCCCCATTCAGTATTGTCTCCTCAACCAACCCCACAACACTGTTACGTCCAGCTTCAAGCATCCCCTCTGACTATAAGTACCCTATCTCCACCTTACAATACTTAAATTATCACTAAACCCCCAAGGCCAGTATATGAGCATCCAGATCTGCTCTTCTGTACTGGGCTAATCACAGAAGTCACCATCTGGAAATGTACTGTTCATAGCCGTTAGCTAGGCTTGGTGCTAATGCACCATATTGGCAGACAGTCGTGAGCCACACTTCATGGGTCCGCAAGCCACATGTGTGGCACCGAGCCACATGTTGGGACAGCTGCTGTAAAGAGAAAAAATCCAAAAGCCAGAACTATGATTTTTTGGCTACAGCAACTCTGTAAAAAAATGCAATAAGCGATCAAAACGTGATATCTACCCCAAATGGCATCAATAAACACGTCAGCTCACCATGCAAAAATAAAGCCCTCACACAGCAATATCAATGGAAAAATGAAACTAACAGGTCTTGGAAAATGGGGACACAATCACATTTTTTTTACAAAATTCCAATTTTTTTTTCTTTAAACAAAAAAATATGCAGGTTTGGTTTTTCTGTAAAGTATACAAATAGGGCAACACAAAAATCAAGACACCAGATGTGGACTTCTTATAAGGCTGGTTATTAGTGATGAGCGAGCGTGCTCGTTTAACCCTTTAGTATTGGTTTTAGTGCCGAGTATTTGCGGCATGCTCGGCATCTATTTTTATCCGCCGCGGCTGCATGTTTCACGGCTTTTAGACAGCTGCGACACATGCAGGGATTGCCTGTTTGTTAGGCAATCCCTGCATGTGTCGCAGCTGTCTAACAGCCGTGACACATGCAGAGGAGTAAACATAGATGCCGAGCATGCCGCAAATACTCGGCGAGCACCCGAGCATGCTTGATTAAAGGGTTAAACGAGCAAGCTCGCTCATCACTATTGGTTATCTATTAAGATGCCTATGCTCATTTGCTTATTCTGTTTGGTGTCTTGATTTTTTGTTTTGCCCTATTTGTTTTACTTTCCCTAATTACTCCTGATCATTTCTGCATATACTTATAGGGGTCAGGGACTTAATAATAATTGATGCACACTTTGATATATAACATCTTTGTCTTTTCAAACATGGACAGTGCATTGCTGTTTATTTAGCTACATTGACACACATCCAGGATTTTGTAATTACTACAACTTGTGCTGCACTTTAGATTAGGGGTGTAATAGGGTCCTATATATCATATCCTGTCAAAATATTATATATTTTTTGTGGACCCTTATATATGTTGGATGTTAAATGTGTAATTGAGTACACACCTTATAATATATATTTTTGAGAGTTTTTAACTTAATCATTAAAGGTTATATTTTAGGGGTCTATTTTTTGGTGGTTACTGAATAAACGTCATAACTGGTGTAAAATGCTGGGATCAGATGAGTAATAAATACGTCATGTTCAGAAAGTGAACTAAGTCCGCACCTCTGACCGCATGGCGCAGGGGAATACAGATTTGTGCATTGATCCTGTATATTGTACTTATGTGATCGGGCACTCAGATATTGTATTCTGTTATATTTAGTTACTCAGCACATTTCTAGTCTTATACAGTGGGGAAAAAAAGTATTTAGTCAGCCACCAATTGTGCAAGTTCTCCCACTTAAAAAGATGAGAGAGGCCTGTAATTGACATCATAGGTAGACCTGAACTATGAGACAAAATGAGAAAAAAAATACTGAAAATAACATTGTCTGATTTGGAAAGAATTTTTCAAATTTTGGTGGAAAATAAGTATTTGGTCAATTACAAAAGTTCATCTCAATATTTTGTTATATATCATTTGTTGGCAATGACAGAGGTCAAACATTTTATGTAAGTCTTCACAAGGTTGGCACACACTGTTGCTGGTATGTTGGCCCATTCCTCCATGCAGATCTCCTCTAGAGAAGTGATGTTTTGGGGCTGTAGCTGGGCAACACGGACTTTCAACTCCCTGCAAAGGTTTTCTATAGGGTTTAGATCTGGAGACTGGCTAGGCCACTCCAGGACCTTGAAAAGCTTCTTACGAAGCCACTCCTTCGTTGCCCTGGCGATGTGCTTAGAATCATTGTCATGCTGAAAGACCCAGCCTTGTTTCATCTTCAATGCCCTTGCTGATGGAAGGAGGTTTGCACTCAAAATCTCATGATACATGGCCCCAATTATTCTTTCATGTACACGGATCACTCATCCTGGTGCCTTGGCAGAGAAATAGCTCCAAAGCATGATGTTGCCACCCCCATGCTTCACAGTAGGTATGGTGTTCTTTGGATGCAACTCAGCAATCTTTCTCCTCCAAACACGACGAGTTGTGTTTCTACCAAACAGTTCTACTTTGGTTTCAGCTGACCATATGACATTCTCCCAATACGCCTCTGGATCATCCAAATGCTCTCTAGTAAGCTTCAGACACGTCCGGACATGTAATGGCTTAAGCAGGGGGACACGTCTGGCACTGCAGGATCTGAGTCCCTGGTGGCATAGTGTGTTACTAATGGTAGCATGTGTAAAATTGGTCCCAGCTCTCTGCAGGTCATTCACTAGGTCCCCCCGTGTGGTTCTGGGATTTTTGCTCACCGTTCTTGGGATCATATTGACCCCACAGGGTGAGATCTTGCGTGGAACCCCAGATCGAGGGAGATTTTCAGTGAGTGGTCTTGTATATCTTCCATTTTCTAATTATTGCTCCTACAGTTGATTTCTTCACACCAAGCTGCTTGCCTATTGCAGATTCAGTCTTCCCAGCCTGGTGCAGGGGTACAATTTTGTTTCTGGTGTTCTTCGACAGCTCTTTGGTCTTCACCATAGTGGAGTTTGGAGTGTGACTGTTTGAGGTTGTGGACAGGTGTCTTTTATACTGATAACAAGTTCAAACATGTGCCGGTACTACAGGTAATGAGTGGAGGACAGAGGAGCCTCTTAAAGAAGTTACAGGTCTGTGAGAGACAGAAATCTATCTTGTTTGTTATTGACCAAATACTTATTTTCCACCAAAATTTGAAAAAAAATTCTTTCCAAATCAGACAATGTGATTTTCAGGATTTGTTTTCTCATTTTGTCTCTCATAGTTCAGGTCTAACTATGATGTCAATTACAGGCCTCTCTCATCTTTTTAAGTGGGAGAACTTGCACAATTAGTGGCTGACTAAATACTTTTTTCCCTCACTGTATTCTGGTCTCCCTTTGTAACTTTATACTGGTGACTCTGGAATATGACATTCTTACATGTTTAAGCATATTTCTAATATCTGCCCAGGAACCAGCGATGTCCGGATCTACATCCTCTGACAGCGAGATGGACGATGCTGAGAGCTACCTGTCGATGATCTCTGACCTGCTGGACAGCTTTATAGACAGTGTCAGTGCCAGCTCCTTCATCTATTAGATTGGCTGTGTACTGTATATGTTTGATTTCATTCAGAAAAACAGATGATTTTCATCTCCATTTTCATCCATATGGCATTTATATGGCCAAATACAATTTCCTATGTCAAAGAATTGTTTGTATCCATAAAAATCTTACTATATAGTAGTGTAAGATATATAGTACATACATAGGGTATGTACAGTATATAGATCCGTATTGGATCCAATTTTTTTTGTGCTCTCATAGACTCAATGCCTTTATTATTCTCCAAGTCATTACGAGTTCATAGACACCTAACATGTACAGGTTCTTTTTTTTTAATTGGTGAAAAAAAATCCAAAGTTTGCTAAAACAAATGGCTCCATTTTCAGAGACCCGTAGCGTCTGCATTTTTCATGATCTGAGGCTGGATGAGGGCTTATTTATTCCACGCGGAGCTGACATTTTTTAATTGATACCAGTTTGGGCCTAGATCCAATGGTTTTGTCGCCCGTTATTGCATTTTATTGCAATGTTGGGCGACCAAAAAAATGTAATTCTGGCGTTTAAATTTTTTTTCTCATTACGCCGTTTGCAGATTGGATTAATTCTCTTTTTATATTGGTAGATTTGGTATCGCCGCGTTCAGAACCGCCCAATATGTGTATGTGATTTTTTTTAATTGTTTTATTTTGAATGGGGTGAAAGGGGGGTGATTTAAAGGGAATCTGTCACCCCCCTGGGACCTATCAGACCTCTAATATGGGCATACAGGTGATAGAAATGTGAATCTATACTTACCTGTATGACCCATAGTAGAGGTTTGCTTGCTTTGAAATACATTTTAGTTTTGATAAGCTTCGCGTCTGGGGGACACAAAGAAATCCCCGCCTGTTAATTTCCATATTCCCCCTCTCCTCTGCACATCACAGGGCCCTGTGACGTGCAGTTCCCGGCCGGATCCCGCGCCTGTGTAATTTACCTTGTACGGGAGGCGCAGTAATCCCTGCAGTCTGTGTATCCTTGTGGAGCAAGAAACTTGTGCGCAGGCGCCGGGAAGGCAGAGTGACTCACTGGCGCCTGCGCACAAGTTTCCTGCTCCACAAGGATATACAGACTGCAGGGATTACTGCGTCATTCGTACAAGGTAAATTGCATAGGCGCGGGATCCGACCGGGAACTGCACGTCACAGGGCCCTGTGACGTGCGTGCAGGGGAATATGGAAATTAAGTAGGTAGGCAGGGATTTCTTAGCGTCCCCCGGACGTGAAGCTTGTCTAAGCTAAGTTAATAAAAATGTATTTCAAGGCAAGAAAACCGCTAATATGGAACATACAGGTAAGTATAGATTCACATTTCTATCACCTGTATGCCCATATTAGAGGTCTGATAGGTCCCAGAGGGGTGACAGATTCCCTTTAAACTTTTATATATATTTTTTTATATATTTTTAAAAACATTTTTTTTATTACTTTTTGCTTGCTTCAATAGTCTCCATTAGAGACTAGAAGCAGCACTTACCTGATCGGCTCTGCTACATACAGGCGATGAGCAGATCGCCCGTATGTAGCAGATTTGCTTACTTGCTATGAGCGCCAACCACTGGGCGGTGCTCATAGCAATCTGGACATGACAACCACAGGGGTCTTCTGCCAACCCATTGGTGACCCGCGATCATGTGACGTAGTCGCAGATGGGCAGGGTAAGTGACTCGCTTCCGGCGTGGTGATGTTAAATGCCACTGTCAGAGATTGACAGCGGCATTTAACTAGTTAACAGCTGCAGATGGATCGCGATTTCACCCATGGCTGTTGCGGGCACATGTCAGCTGTATAGATCAGCTGACATGTGCCCGGTTTAGCGCGGGCTCAGCACCTAGTCCACGCTGAACAGGGGGTGTGTTACGCAAATGCCTAGACTGACTGGCGTGAGCATGGTTAGTGATCCCACTGGAACATGAACCGAGGAATGCCTGGAGGGGTGTAACTAAGTATCAACTCGGTCCGACCAAGGTCGCACAGTGGCTCAGTCGACTCCGCGAACCAGGGAGGAACCGAGCAGAGGAACCAGGTGCTACTCCAGGTCAGACCCTGGTCACCGCTGTTGACCCACACCGGGGAATGCAGGAACAGACAAGTTAGGCTGGCACACTGACAGGTGGGTACTGGCATGCACGACTGGTATGCAGACAGGTGGGTACTGGCATGCACAGCTGGTATGCAGACAGGTGGGTACTGGCAGGCACAGCTGGTATGCAGACAGGTGGGCACTGGCAGGTAGGAACGCAGGCAGGATAGGGACCAGTACGGACTGGGATACAGGAACAGAGCCGCAGGTGCGGTAGACAAGCAGAGCAGAGCAAAACCCGCAGGTGCGGAAGACAAGCAGAGTAGAGCAAAACCCGCAGGTGCGGTAGACAAGCAGAGCAGAGCAAAACCCGCAGGTGCGGTAGACAAGCAGAGCAGATACACACAAGGTACTTACAATGAAGTAGCGAGTGAACACTAAACTCACAAACAGAAGTACAGAGAAAACGAATTGGAGCTAGGTGCAGGTTCAGACACTGCAGGAAAAGGGAAGATGCAAACATAGAGACAAACAAATAACGGGCTAGGACACTGTTCAGACAGGAACTGAACCAGAAACAAGATACAGGAACGAATCTGGGAACTCAGCCCCCAGGGTGGCGGAAACAGACAAGATACAGGACGGGACATGGCAACTCAGTTGCACAGAACACACTAAAAGAAAGTGTTGCTCAGGCACCTCCTACTGGGTGGAGGGGGTTTAAGTATCTAGTGACTAGAGATGAGCGGTGTTCGACTAGAACTGTTCGCCAATCTCAAATTCGAGCTGTTTTGGGCGGTGTTCGAGTTGTTCGACGAACCCGAACGATTTGCAAAAAATTCGGCTGTTCGAGGTTATGTTCGATAACTGTTCGTGCACCAAAAGCGTGTCCTGCATGTCTGGCGCTATTTAGAGCACCAATCATGCAGGGATTGTCTGCCACTCACTGTAATGCCACAGCCATGGAGGTTGTGGCATTACAGTGATTGCCCAAATCGATGGGAACAGTGCCAACAGTGAAACATGAAAAGCCGGCAATTCAGCAGCGGCATACACCGGTACCCGACAATTTAGAACCGAAAGAATAGAGCTTCACACATAGATTAGATAGATATAAACATGTCAGCCACATATATACGAAGTACAGTGACAGTGTTGATTACTGTACTTGTCATTTAGCGTAAAGGATTTATCAAAAAAAATAATAGTGTTTTCATGCACCGTCTCTTTAAAAAAGCCGGCCGGCAATTCAGCAGCGGTACCCGACAATTTAGAATAGAAGGAATAGAGAATCACACATAGATTAGATAGATAGAAACATGTCAGTCACATATATATGAAGTACAGTGACAGTGTTGATTACTGTACTTGTCATTTAGTGTAAAGGATTTATCAAAAAAAATAATAGTGTTTTCATGCACCGTCTCTTTAAAAAAGCCGGCCGGCAATTCAGCAGCGGTACCCGACAATTTAGAATAGAAGGAATAGAGAATCACACATAGATTAGATAGATAGAAACATGTCAGTCACATATATATGAAGTACAGTGATAGTGTTGGTTACTGTACTTGTCATTTAGTATTAAAATAAAGGATTTATTATTAAAAAAAATTGGCGTGGGGTTCCCCTTAATTTTAGGCTCTAGCGGAGGTTAAGCAGACAGCTGGGGCAGATGTTTGAAGCCTGGGAAGGGGGTAATACCCACGGAGCTTCCCAGGCTACTAATATCAGCCCCCAGCTGAATACATAGCCTTTACTAGCTATTAAAATGGGGGACCCCCCCAAAAAAATGACGTGGGGTCCCCCCTAATTTAATAGCTAGCAAAGGCTAGGCAGACAGCTGGGGGCTGATATTAATAGCCCAGGAAGGGAGCCATGAATATTGGCCCCCTCCCAGGCTAGAAACACCAGCCGTCAGCCGCCCCAGAAATGGCGCATTCATAGGATGCGCCAATTCTGGCACTTAGCCTCGCTCTTCCACGCTGCCCTGGTGCGGTGGCAGGGGGTAATAGGGCTGGGGTTGATGTCAGCTTATAATGCCAGCTGACATCAAGCCCAGGTTAGTAATGGAGAGGCGTCTATAAGACACCCCCATTACTAACCCCATAGTCAAAGTTAAAAAAAACACAAACACCCAGAATAAAGTCCTTTAATTGAAATAAAGACACAATTCTTTATTGTTCTAAATTAAACCATACTTACCGTCACGCCCATTCCAGCTGAAGCCAACGATCTCCTGTAATAAAAATAAAATAATAAAGCAACCTCATCCTTAACTTTCCATGGTTCCCACGACAGCTTCAGCTCTGCTACATCGAGATGACAGGCTGGACCGCAGCAGAACGCCGCCATCCAGCCTGTCATCCCGCAGACACTGAGAAGCGCAGGCTTGCTTGCGCTCCACATTGTCTCTCTGTGACGGCATAAAGATGAGCCGAGGTCATGTCCAATGAACTCGGCTCACCTCATGCACGTCACTTACAGCGTGGGAGAATTCTCACGCTGAAGCGCTGAGCGCAGGAGAATTTTCCCACGCTGTCAGTGAGGTGCATGAGGTGAGCTGAGTTCATTGGACATGAGCTCACCTCATGCACGTCACTGACAGCGTGGGAGAATTCTCCTGCACTCAGCACTTCAGCGTGAGAATTTTCCCACGCTGTCAGTGACGTGCATGAGGTGAGCCGAGTTCATTGGACATGACCTCGGCTCATCTGGATGCCGTCACAGCGAGACACTGAGGAGCGCAAGCATGCCTGCTCTTCTCAGTGTCTGCGGGATGACAGGCTGGATGGCAGCGTTCTGCTGCGGTCCAGCCTGTCATCTCGATGTAGCAGAGCTGAAGCTGTCGTGGGAACCATGGAAAGGTAAGGATGAGGTTGGTTTATTATTTTTCTTTTATTGCAGGAGATCGTTGGCTTCAGCTGGAATGGGCGTGATGGTAAGTATAGTTTAATTTAGAACAATAAAGAATTGTGTGTTTATTTCAATTAAAGGACTTTATTCTGGGTGTTGTGTTTTTTTTAAATACTTTACTAGAAATTCATGGCGGTCATGTCTAATACTGGCGTGACCCCATGAATTTTGGGCTTGGGGCCAGCTGATAATACCAAGCTGGCCCTAACCCCTTTATTACCCAGTGAGCCACCGCACCAGGGCCCTGGATGAGTTGGGTACAGCGCCAGAAGATGGCGCTTCTATGAACGCACCATTTTCTGGGGCGGCTCCGGACTGCAATTTGCAGCGGGGGGGGGGCCAGAAAGCTTGGGCCTCCCTGCGCTGCAGATTCCAGCCCCCAGCTGCCTAGTTGTATCTGGCTGGACACAAAAATAGGGCGAAGCCCCACGTATTTTTTTTTTAATTATTTCATGAAATTCATGAAATAATTAAGAAAAAAAGGCCTTCCCTATATTGTTGTGTCCGGCCAGGTACAAATAGGCAGCTGGTGGTTGGGGGCAGCCCGTTCCTGCCTGCTGTACCTGGCTGGACACAAATATAGTGCGAAGCCCCACTTCAATTTTTTTAAATTATTTCAGGAAATTCATGAAATAATTTAAAAAAAATTGACGTGGGGCTTCGCACTATATTTGTGTCCAGTCAGGTGCAGCAGACAGGAACGGGCTGCCCCCAACCACCAGCTGCCTATTTGTACCTGGCCGGACACAACAATATAGGGAAGGTCTTTTTTTCTTAATTATTTCATGAAATAATTTAAAGAAAATTGACGTGGGGCTTCGCCCTGTTTTTGTGTCCAGCCAGGTACAACTAGGCAGCTGGGGGCTGGAATCCGCAGCGCAGGGAGGCCCAAGCTTTCTGGGCCACCCCCGCTGCAAATTGCAGTCCGCAGCCACCCCGGAAAATGGCGCGTTCATAGAAGCGCCATCTTCTGGCGCTGTACCCAACTCATCCAGGGCCCTGATGCGGTGGCTCACTGGGTAATAAAGGGGTTAGGGCCAGCTTGGTATTATCAGCTGGCCCTAAGCCCAAAATTCATGGGGTCACGCCAATATTAGACATGACCACCATGAATTTCTAGTAAAGTATTTAAAAAAAACACAACACCCAGAAAAAAGTCCTTTAATTGAAATAAACACACAATTCTTTATTGTTCTAAATTAAACCATACTTACCGTCACGCCCATTCCAGCTGAAGCCAACGATCTCCTGAAATAAAAGAAAAATAATAAAGCAACATCATCCTTACCTTTCCATGGTTCCCATGACAGCTTCAGCTCTGCTACATCGAGATGACAGGCTGGACCGCAGCAGAACGCTGCCATCCAGCCTGTCATCCCGCAGACACTGAGAAGCGCAGGCTTGCTTGCGCTCCACAGTGTCTCTCTGTGAGGGCATCCAGATGAGCCGAGTTAATGTCCAATGAACTCGGCTCACCTCATGCACGTCACTGACAGCGTGGGAAAATTCTCCTGCACTCAGCGCTTCAGCGTGGGAGAATTCTCACGCTGAGGCGCTGAGTGCAGGAGAATTCTCCCACGCTGTCAGTGACGTGCAGGAGGTGAGCTGAGTTCATTGGACATGAGCTCACCTTATGCACGTCACTGACAGCGTGGGAGAATTCTCCTGCACTCAGCGCTTCAGCGTGAGAATTTTCCCACGCTGTCAGTGACGTGCATGAGGTGCGCCGAGTTCATTGGACATGAACTCGTCTCATCTTTATGCCGTCACAGCCAGACACTGCAGAGCGCAAGCATGCCTGCGCTTCTCAGTGTCTGCGGGATGACAGGCTGGATGGCAGCGTTCTGCTGCGGTCCAGCCTGTCATCTCGATGTAGCAGAGCTGAAGCTGTCGTGGGAACCATGGAAAGGTAAGGATGATGTTGCTTTATTATTTTTCTTTTATTGCAGGAGATCGTTGGCTTCAGCTGGAATGGGCGTGATGGTAAGTATGGTTTAATTTAGAACAATAAAGGATTGTGTCTTTATTTCAATTAAAGGACTTTATTCTGGGTGTTTGTGTTTTCTTTTAACTTTGACTATGGGGTTAGTAATGGGGGTGTCTTATAGACGCCTCTCCATTACTAACCTGGGCTTGATGTCAGCTGGCATTATAAGCTGACATCAACCCCAGCCCTATTACCCCCTGCCACCGCTACAGGGCAGCGTGGAAGAGCGAGGCTAAGTGCCAGAATTGGCGCATCCTATGAATGCGCCATTTCTGGGGCGGCTGACGGCTGGTGTTTCTAGCCTGGGAGGGGGCCAATATTCATGGCTCCCTTCCTGGGCTATTAATATCAGCCCCCAGCTGTCTGCCTAGCCTTTGCTAGCTATTAAATTAGGGGGGACCCCACGTCATTTTTTTGGGGGGGTCCCCCATTTTAATAGCTAGTAAAGGCTATGTATTCAGCTGGGGGCTGATATTAGTAGCCTGGGAAGCTCCGTGGGTATTACCCCCTTCCCAGGCTTCAAACATCTGCCCCAGCTGTCTGCTTAACCTCCGCTAGAGACTAAAATTAAGGGGAACCCCACGCCAATTTTTTTTAATAATAAATCCTTTATTTTAATACTAAATGACAAGTACAGTAACCAACACTATCACTGTACTTCATATATATGTGACTGACATGTTTCTATCTATCTAATCTATGTGTGAAGCTCTATTCTGTCTGTTATAAATTGTCGGGTACAGATGCTGAATTGCCGGCCGGCTTTTTTAAAGAGACGGTGCATGAAAACACTATTATTTTTTTTAATAAATCCTTTACACTAAATGACAAGTACAGTAAGCAACATTGTCACTGTACTTCATATATATGTGACTGACATGTTTCTATCTATCTAATCTATGTGTGAAGCTCTATTCTGTCTGTTATAAATTGTCGGGTACAGATGCTGAATTGCTGGCCGGCTTTTTTAAAGAGACAGTGCATGAAAACACTATTATATTTTTTAATAAATCCTTTACACTAAATGACAAGTACAGTAACCAACACTGTCACTGTACTTCATATATATGTGACTGACATGTTTCTATCTATCTAATCTATGTGTGAGGCTCTATTCCTTCTTGTCTAAATTGTCGGGTACCGGTGTATGCCGCTGCTGAATTGCCGGCCGGCTTTTTTAAAGAAAGCGTCTTCTGAGCAGTTTGTCAGCTTTTGGACACCTTTGAAGGTGTTTTCTATGTGTTTCTATGTGTTTTTGCTTGCCTGCCATTGGTTTTAACGGTGTTCGACGGTGTTCTAAGGTGTTCGAAGAATAGTTCGAAGAACAGTTCCTCGAACATCCCGGTGTTCGACGAACCGAACCGAACCCGAACACTACGGGGGTGGCTCAACACTACTAGTGACTAGTGTTGAGCCACCCCCGTAGTGTTCGGGTTCGGTTCGGTTCGTCGAACACCGGGATGTTCGAGGAACTGTTCGTCGAACTGTTCGTCGAACACCTTAGAACACCGTCGAACACCGTTAAAACCAATGGCAGGCAAACAAAAACACATAGAAACACATAGAAAACACCTTCAAAGGTGTCCAAAAGCTGACAAACTTCTCAGAAGACGCTTTCTTTAAAAAAGCCGGCCGGCAATTCAGCAGCGGCATACACCGGTACCCGACAATTTAGACAAGAAGGAATAGAGCCTCACACATAGATTAGATAGATAGAAACATGTCAGTCACATATATATGAAGTACAGTGACAATGTTGCTTACTGTACTTGTCATTTAGTGTAAAGGATTTATTAAAAAAAATAATAGTGTTTTCATGCACCGTCTCTTTAAAAAAGCCGTCCGGCAATTCAGCATCTGTACCCGACAATTTATAACAGACAGAATAGAGCTTCACACATAGATTAGATAGATAGAAACATGTCAGTCACATATATATGAAGTACAGTGATAGTGTTGGTTACTGTACTTGTCATTTAGTATTAAAATAAAGGATTTATTATTAAAAAAAATTGGCGTGGGGTTCCCCTTAATTTTAGTCTCTAGCGGAGGTTAAGCAGACAGCTGGGGCAGATGTTTGAAGCCTGGGAAGGGGGTAATACCCACGGAGCTTCCCAGGCTACTAATATCAGCCCCCAGCTGAATACATAGCCTTTACTAGCTATTAAAATGGGGGACCCCCCCAAAAAAATGACGTGGGGTCCCCCCTAATTTAATAGCTAGCAAAGGCTAGGCAGACAGCTGGGGGCTGATATTAATAGCCCAGGAAGGGAGCCATGAATATTGGCCCCCTCCCAGGCTAGAAACACCAGCCGTCAGCCGCCCCAGAAATGGCGCATTCATAGGATGCGCCAATTCTGGCACTTAGCCTCGCTCTTCCACGCTGCCCTGTAGCGGTGGCAGGGGGTAATAGGGCTGGGGTTGATGTCAGCTTATAATGCCAGCTGACATCAAGCCCAGGTTAGTAATGGAGAGGCGTCTATAAGACACCCCCATTACTAACCCCATAGTCAAAGTTAAAAGAAAACACAAACACCCAGAATAAAGTCCTTTAATTGAAATAAAGACACAATCCTTTATTGTTCTAAATTAAACCATACTTACCATCACGCCCATTCCAGCTGAAGCCAACGATCTCCTGCAATAAAAGAAAAATAATAAAGCAACATCATCCTTACCTTTCCATGGTTCCCACGACAGCTTCAGCTCTGCTACATCGAGATGACAGGCTGGACCGCAGCAGAACGCTGCCATCCAGCCTGTCATCCCGCAGACACTGAGAAGCGCAGGCATGCTTGCGCTCTGCAGTGTCTGGCTGTGACGGCATAAAGATGAGACGAGTTCATGTCCAATGAACTCGGCGCACCCCATGCACGTCACTGACAGCGTGGGAAAATTCTCACGCTGAAGCGCTGAGTGCAGGAGAATTCTCCCACGCTGTCAGTGACGTGCATAAGGTGAGCTCATGTCCAATGAACTCAGCTCACCTCCTGCACGTCACTGACAGCGTGGGAGAATTCTCCTGCACTCAGCGCTTCAGCGTGAGAATTCTCCCACGCTGAAGCGCTGAGTGCAGGAGAATTTTCCCACGCTGTCAGTGACGTGCATAAGGTGAGCTCATGTCCAATGAACTCAGCTCACCTCCTGCACGTCACTGACAGCGTGGGAGAATTCTCCTGCACTCAGCGCTTCAGTGTGAGAATTCTCCCACGCTGAAGCGCTGAGTGCAGGAGAATTTTCCCACGCTGTCAGTGACGTGCATGAGGTGAGCCGAGTTCATTGGACATTAACTCGGCTCATCTGGATGCCCTCACAGAGAGACACTGTGGAGCGCAAGCAAGCCTGCGCTTCTCAGTGTCTGCGGGATGACAGGCTGGATGGCAGCGTTCTGCTGCGGTCCAGCCTGTCATCTCGATGTAGCAGAGCTGAAGCTGTCATGGGAACCATGGAAAGGTAAGGATGATGTTGCTTTATTATTTTTCTTTTATTTCAGGAGATCGTTGGCTTCAGCTGGAATGGGCGTGACGGTAAGTATGGATTAATTTAGAACAATAAAGAATTGTGTGTTTATTTCAATTAAAGGACTTTTTTCTGGGTGTTGTGTTTTTTTAAAATACTTTACTAGAAATTCATGGTGGTCATGTCTAATATTGGCGTGACCCCATGAATTTTGGGCTTAGGGCCAGCTGATAATGCCAAGCTGGCCCTAACCCCTTTATTACCCAGTGAGCCACCGCATCAGGGCCCTGGATGAGTTGGGTACAGCGCCAGAAGATGGCGCTTCTATGAACGCGCCATTTTCCGGGGTGGCTGCGGACTGCAATTTGCAGCGGGGGTGGCCCAGAAAGCTTGGGCCTCCCTGCGCTGCGGATTCCAGCCCCCAGCTGCCTAGTTGTACCTGGCTGGACACAAAAACAGGGCGAAGCCCCACGTCAATTTTCTTTAAATTATTTCATGAAATAATTAAGAAAAAAAGGGCTTCCCTATATTGTTGTGTCCGGCCAGGTACAAATAGGCAGCTGGTGGTTGGGGGCAGCCAGTTCCTGCCTGCTGCACCTGACTGGACACAAATATAGTGCGAAGCCCCACGTCAATTTTTTTTTAATTATTTCATGAAATAATTTTAAAAAAAATACGTGGGGCTTCGCCCTATTTTTGTGTCCAGCCAGGTACAACTAGGCAGCTGGGGGCTGGAATCTGCAGCGCAGGGAGGCCCAAGCTTTCTGGGCCCCCCCCCCCGCTGCAAATTGCAGTCCGCAGCCACCCCGGAAAATGGTGCGTTCATAGAAGCGCCATCTTCTGGCGCTGTACCCAACTCATCCAGGGCCCTGGTGCGGTGGCTCACTGGGTAATAAAGGGGTTAGGGCCAGCTTGGTATTATCAGCTGGCCCCAAGCCCAAAATTCATGGGGTCACGCCAGTATTAGACATGACCGCCATGAATTTCTAGTAAAGTATTTAAAAAAAACACAACACCCAGAATAAAGTCCTTTAATTGAAATAAACACACAATTCTTTATTGTTCTAAATTAAACTATACTTACCATCACGCCCATTCCAGCTGAAGCCAACGATCTCCTGCAATAAAAGAAAAATAATAAACCAACCTCATCCTTACCTTTCCATGGTTCCCACGACAGCTTCAGCTCTGCTACATCGAGATGACAGGCTGGACCGCAGCAGAACGCTGCCATCCAGCCTGTCATCCCGCAGACACTGAGAAGAGCAGGCATGCTTGCGCTCCTCAGTGTCTCGCTGTGACGGCATCCAGATGAGCCGAAATGAACTCGGCTCACCTCATGCACGTCACTGACAGCGTGGGAAAATTCTCACGCTGAAGTGCTGAGTGCAGGAGAATTCTCCCACGCTGTCAGTGACGTGCATGAGGTGAGCTCATGTCCAATGAACTCAGCTCACCTCATGCACCTCACTGACAGCGTGGGAAAATTCTCCTGCACTCAGCGCTTCAGCGTGAGAATTCTCCCACGCTGTAAGTGACGTGCATGAGGTGAGCCGAGTTCATTGGACATGACCTCGGCTCATCTTTATGCCGTCACAGAGAGACAATGTGGAGCGCAAGCAAGCCTGCGCTTCTCAGTGTCTGCGGGATGACAGGCTGGATGGCGGCGTTCTGCTGCGGTCCAGCCTGTCATCTCGATGTAGCAGAGCTGAAGCTGTCGTGGGAACCATGGAAAGGTAAGGATGAGGTTGCTTTATTATTTTATTTTTATTACAGGAGATCGTTGGCTTCAGCTGGAATGGGCGTGACGGTAAGTATGGTTTAATTTAGAACAATAAAGGATTGTGTCTTTATTTCAATTAAAGGACTTTATTCTGGGTGTTTGTGTTTTTTTTAACTTTGACTATGGGGTTAGTAATGGGGGTGTCTTATAGACGCCTCTCCATTACTAACCTGGGCTTGATGTCAGCTGGCATTATAAGCTGACATCAACCCCAGCCCTATTACCCCCTGCCACCGCACCAGGGCAGCGTGGAAGAGCGAGGCTAAGTGCCAGAATTGGCGCATCCTATGAATGCGCCATTTCTGGGGCGGCTGACGGCTGGTGTTTCTAGCCTGGGAGGGGGCCAATATTCATGGCTCCCTTCCTGGGCTATTAATATCAGCCCCCAGCTGTCTGCCTAGCCTTTGCTAGCTATTAAATTAGGGGGGACCCCACATCATTTTTTTGGGGGGGTCCCCCATTTTAATAGTTAGTAAAGGCTATGTATTCAGCTGGGGGCTGATATTAGTAGCCTGGGAAGCTCCGTGGGTATTACCCCCTTCCCAGGCTTCAAACATCTGCCCCAGCTGTCTGCTTAACCTCCGCTAGAGCCTAAAATTAAGGGGAACCCCACGCCAATTTTTTTAATAATAAATCCTTTATTTTAATACTAAATGACAAGTACAGTAACCAACACTATCACTGTACTTCATATATATGTGACTGACATGTTTCTATCTATCTAATCTATGTGTGATTCTCTATTCCTTCTATTCTAAATTGTCGGGTACCGCTGCTGAATTGCCGGCCGGCTTTTTTTGAAGAGACGGTGCATGAAAACACTATTATTTTTTTTGATAAATCCTTTACACTAAATGACAAGTACAGTAATCAACACTGTCACTGTACTTCGTATATATGTGGCTGACATGTTTATATCTATCTAATCTATGTGTGAAGCTCTATTCTTTCGGTTCTAAATTGTCGGGTACCGGTGTATGCCGCTGCTGAATTGCCGGCTTTTCATGTTTCACTGTTGGCACTGTTCCCATCGATTTGGGCAATCACTGTAATGCCACAACCTCCATGGCTGTGGCATTACAGTGAGTGGCAGACAATCCCTGCATGATTGGTGCTCTAAATAGCGCCAGACATGCAGGACACGCTTTTGGTGCACGAACAGTTATCGAACATAACCTCGAACAGCCGAATTTTTTGCAAATCGTTCGGGTTCGTCGAACAACTCGAACACCGCCCAAAACAGCTCGAATTTGAGATTGGCGAACAGTTCTAGTCGAACAACGCTCATCTCTACTAGTGACTCACAACAATAGGCTGCGGACCCATTAGGAGTGTACACACAGTAACTATAATAATCAGATAGTAACCGCGCCGCCACCCTAAGCAATCAGACAAGAAACATGCACACAGCAGATACTGGAGCAAAGTGTGCAGCCAGGACTGATAGGTAAGATGGCGGACTTGCATGGTGGGAGGTGGTAAGCCGTGCCAGCACGCCGCCAGGGATGTTACAGGGTGATGACGTGGTGCATACTATTATGTACAGTACAGACCAAAAGTTTGGACACACCTTCTCATTTAAAGATTCTTCTGCATTTTCATGTCTATGAAAATTGTACATTCACACTGAAGGCATCAAATCTATGAATCAACACATGTGGAATTATATACTTAACAAAAAAGTGTGAAACAACTGAAAATATGTCTTATATTCTAGGTTCTTCAAAGTAGCCACCTTTTGCTTTGATGACTGCTTTGCACACTCTTGGCATTCTCTTGATGAGAAAACAAACACGCTCCTATCAACTAATCGAATTGCATTGGTCCTAGTGCCGTCCATGTGATTCATGTTTTTTCATGTACAGACCGAAAATAAAATTGTGTGAACTTGGCCTTACGATCAGAGGCTGAGTCTGTTTTGCCAGAGTGCTCTGCTAGTTTTGCTGTCAAAATGGCAGATCGGAACAAATCCTTAACCTGAATAAGAAAAGCAGTAATTTTCCAGATGCCACTGAGATTGTTGAGGAATTCAGCACAGATTATATTTGATAACGTGTGATGTGCATTGGGAGGACAGATACATACAGCTCTGGCAAAAATTAGGAGACCACTGCACAGTTTTCTAAAAATCACCATCTCTACATGTCTGACAGCCATTTCATTCCAGTGTCAGTTGAATTCCAACCACAGTCCACCTCATTCTACTTAATGTGCTTCTGATTAGGTGATCACCTGAACCAAATCTTATATAACGAGGGAAAGTATAAAAAACACTGCTGTGGTCTTCACAATCCTCTTGCAATAGGACAAGCTGGATGGCAAAACAATTGCTAGGAATAGCACAAAACTAATTTGAATGAAAAATTAGCTTTTAACCATGCCAAAGGAGTTGAAAAGAAAAGTCTTGAGTGAGGAAAAGAAGGGCTCAATTCTGGTTTTACTATACAGTGAGCGTCATGTTGCCTCCATCCTTAAAATTTCAAAGATGGCAGTCCATTACAACAAGGTCAAGAAGCAGACATTGGGGACAACAAAGCTACAGACCGGCAGAGGGCGAAAGCGACTCTCCACTGACCGGGATGACCGTCATCTTATTCGAATGTCACTCAGCAACTGCAGGATGACATCAAGTGACCTTCGTAACAGGCTCCTAGAGGCAGGCCTCAAGTCATGTAAAGCTAGAAAAAAGCCTTTCATCAATGAGAAGCAAAGGAGAGCAAGGCTGAAGTAAGGTACTAGAGGACTGGAGTAAGGTAATCTTCTCTGATGAATCTAATTTTCAGCTTTGCCCAACACCTGGTCGTCTAATGTTTAGACGGAGAACTGGAGAGGCATACAAGCCACAGTGTCTTGCACCCACTGTGAAATTTGGTGGAGGATCGGTGATGATCTGGGGATTCTTCAGCAAGGCTGGAATTGGGCAGGTTAATCTTTGCGAAGGACGTATGAATCAAGCCGCATACAAGGTTATCCTTGAAAAACACTTGCTTCCTTCTGCTCAGGCAATGTTCCTCAACTCTGAAGACTGTTTTTCCAGCAGCACTATGCCCCATGCCACACAACTAGGTCAATTAATGTGTGGATGAAGGAGCACCACATCAAGACCCTGTCATGGCCAGCCCAGTCTCCAGACCTGAACCCCATTGAAAACCTATGTAATGAAGAGGAAGATGGGTAGTCACAAGCCATCAAAGAAGAACTGCTTACATTTTTGTGCCAGGAGTGGCATAAGGTCATCCAAAAGCAGTGTGAAAGACTGGTGGAAAGCATGCCAAGACGCATGAAAGCTGTGATTAAAAATCATGGTTATTCCACCAAATATTGATTTCTGAACTCTTCCTGGGTTAAAACATGAGTATTGTTGTTTCTAAATGAATAAGAACTTGTTTTCTTTGCATTATTTGAGGTCTGAAAGAACTGTTTCTTTTTTATTATTTTGACGATTTCTCATTTGCTGCAAATAAATTCAAAATTTTTAGCTTTGAATTTCGGAGACATGTTGTCAGTAGTTTATAGAATAAAACAACAATGTACATTTTACTCAAAAATAGACCTATAAAGAGAAGAATCAGAGAAAATGAAAATTTTGCAGTGGTCTCTTAATTTTTGCCAGAGCTGTATAAAGGATGATCCGATTTGGCTATTGATAAAAATGTTTGTAACAGAAGCCACATGAGTCGAGTTTTTTAGATCTGTTACTAGAATACAGATAAGATACTAATAATGTTTTTTTTTTCTCATTGCAACAGATGAGAGACTCAGTGCTACAGATGACAGAATACTACGTAAGCGATATGAGCAGATCATATTATTAAAGTGTATTCCAACTGCACCATAGAAACTTTCACTAGCGCGTTTCACACAAACAAATTGTTCTTAGTCAAAGTTCACTGTAACTAAAGTCACAGTGCAATATATACTGCTACCAATCACATACAAGGAGAAAAAACACACAAAATCACAGGAGAATAAGTGTGAGGGCCGCGAGTAGTGTCAGATCTGCTGTGTTCAAGTCAGTCAGCGGAAATATTGTATATTTGGACAGTTAATGAGAGTTAAATCATTATAGCTCACCGAGGTCACTCCGCTCCGTGAGACATGTACACAAAGTAATATTCAGAAAAAAGCTAAATTGTATGACTAGCAGAGTATTAAGCAACTGATTAAAAGCGCACAAAATCATATATATTTGTGTGTCTACAATTTTTGTTATATGAAGCATAAAACAACTGCATCAAAACTAGAATATAGAAAAAACACGAATACACAGAAAAACACCAATAATATCATAGTGCAGATCTGAGAGCACCCAAACATTTTCCCAATACAGCACCAATTACGGAAAAAGATGAGGAGCAGTGGATCAGAGTAATTTACATTTCAGAAATTTATTATATTAAAAAGAGTATTTTTTAAAAGAATGATAACATAGATTTTCACATATACATAGAAATAGGACATAGCTTAGTACAAAGGATTTTAAGAGACCAGTGAGCCGGACTACAATATTTTTTCGCCCCTAAGTCTAAGGTATAAGATGGTAAACAGTAAAGTGAATGTGGAAGACTACCTAATAATACAATTTGATAGGTCTTATTGAAGTAGTAAATGATAGACGTATATTTGATATGGTCTATAGGTGTCTCAAAGGTATAATTAGAAAGGTATATTACCTGTAGTCATTGGATGTAGTCTTAGATGGTGGGCTCACTTGCTACCTCGACGCGCGTTTCACCGCTGCTGCAGTTTCGTCAGGAGGTGTTTTCCCAATACAATTTGTAATTTTCCTCTTTTCTTCTATAAGGATCAAGATGTGGATGGTTATGATGACAATGATGGGGTAAGAGACTCATTGCCACCATGGTTTATATAAGTGCTCCCTTACCTATGGCCCTGCAGGCATCTCTAAGCTACAAATCCTAGTATGCAATAATATGAGGAATGTATAAAATGACTGAAATCAAAGGGGTTGTTCAGCCCTGGTGTAATTTACAACAGAATGCAAGCAGTATGTAATGTTCTACTGACATGACAACTTGTATGCAAATTGCATACTTTTGATCATAAAACAACTGCTGACACCGACAGGCGAAGCCGAATCCTGACAGTGTGTTAGGGCACAATTCTTTATGAAAATTCCATCAGGGCTACACAACTCCTTTATAATATAAAAAAAAAAAAATACTAACGAATTCTTACCTGTTGTATTGCAGCCCATCTACATGAAGCTGGATGATGGCATTAGGATCCCAGAGGATGAGGTAAGTGATGGTGGTGATGATCCAGGGTTTATCTTCATACTGAACTGAAAGGACATGATTTACATTAGCATCATGTAGAGGAAAAAAACTGGAAATGTCAATCTTTGGTTATAGTAGTTATATACAGATCCCCATCACTATGCTCAGCATTGATTCAGATACACAGTTGATTATATATCAGTATTACCCCCATCTTTCAGCCGATACACTTTTTAGCTTCTCTGATTATTATACATAGGGAACGGCTCCGGGTCACAGGCCCCGATTCATCATTGCCTTTGTACCAGATTTTTTGTCTAGTTTTGTGTGTTTAGCGCCTTTTTTGTTTCCACCTATTTCGTTATTTTATTTGCGCCTTTTCTAAGTCTATACTATATGTGCTTGCCTGTTTTTTTATTTTGTTTTCTGCTTTGTGGATGGAGTCTAGTAATTCCAGATATTTTATCCTGATTCATCAATTGAAACCTTTTAAAAATTTACCACAAGTTTACTCCAGTCCAACCCGGCTGCATTTTTCAGTAAGCCAGTATTAGGGGCAATTTTTGCAACTTTTGTTGCCAAAATTTACAAAAACTAGTTCAAGACAGAGAAAGACCATTTTTTACTTAATGCCAAATTCATAAATCTGGTGCACCAATTTAATAAATTTGACACCCAAAAACGCAACTAATACCACAAGACAAAAAAAGGAAAGGAACTTAAAAATGCATATGATGAATCAAGGCCACAATATTTAGCTTTACTTCATTGTGTTTATAGGAACCAGAGACTGAGAATATTCCAGAAGAAGACATCACTTCTACAGAGGAAGAAGAACCTGTCCAAGAAGAAGGCAGCCAAAGTACAGAGGAGGAAACAACTTGCTGCACCTGGCCCCGCATTAATGCAAGAAGGATGATGAGAAGAGGAAGGACCAGGATTGCCTCCTTCATAAATACTCTATTCAGATAAGTATAAATAAGAAAGGATAAGGATAAGGATAGGTAAGAAACGATAAGTAGATGTTAAAATATATATATATATATATATATATATATATATATATATATATATATATATATATATATATATATATATAAGTATAGGTAGGGAAGGATAAGTATTGATAAAAAAGCATAACTATAGATAATTATAGGTAATAAACAATAAGTATATTTAAAATAAAAAAAAAATAAGTATAGGTAAAAAAAGCTAAGAATACGTAATAAAGGCTAAATATATAAGTGTAGTTAAGGATAAGTTTAGCTAGGTAAGGATAACTGTAGGTACGAGAGGATAACTATAGGAAAAAAGAAGAAATATAGGTAAGTACACTGCTCAAAAACATAAAGGGAACACTTAAACAACAGAATATAACTCCAAGTAAAACAAACTTCTGTGAAATCAAACGGTCCACTTAGGAAGCAACACTGATTGAAAATCAATTTCACATGCTGTTGTGCAAATGGAATAGACAATAGATGGAAATTGGCAATTATCAAGATACCCTCAATAAAGGAGTGGATCTGCAGGTGGGGACCACAGACCACATCTCAGTACCAATGCTTTTTGGCTGATGTTTTGATCACTTTGGAATGTTGGTTGTGTTTTCACACTCGTGGTAGCATGAGACAGACTCTACAACCCACAGAAGTTGCTCAGGTAGTGCAGCTCATCCAAGATAGCACATCAATGCGAGCTGTGGCAAGAAGGTTTGCTGTGTCTGTCAGCGTAGTGTCCAGAGGCTGGAGATGCTACCAGGAGACAGGCCAGTACACCAGGAGATGTGGAGAAGGCCATAGGAGGGCAACAACCCAGCAGCAGGACCACTACCTCCGCATTTGTGCAAGGAGGAACAGGAGGAGCACTGCCAGAGCCCTGCAAAATGACCTCCAACAGGCCACAAATGTGCATGTGTCTGCACAAACGGTTAGAAACCGACTCCATGAGGGTGGTATGAGGGCCCGATGTCCACAGATGGGGAGTTTGCTCACAGCCCAACACCGTGCAGGACGCTTGGCATTTTCCACAGAACACCAGGATTGGCAAAGTCGCCCCTGGCGCCCTGTGCTCTTCATAGATGAAAGCAGGTTCACACTGAGCATATGTGACAGACGTGACACAGTCTGGAGTCGCCGTAGAGAGCGATCTGCTGCTTACAACATCCTTCAACATGACCGGTTTGGCAGTGGGTCAGTAATCGTGTGGGGTGGGATTTCTTTTGAGGGCCGCACAGCCCTCCATGTGCTCACCAGAGGTAGCCTGACTGTCATTAGGTACTGAGATGAGATCCTCAGACCCCTTGTGAGACCATATGCTGGTGCCGTTGGCCCTGGGTTCCTCGTTATGCAGGACAATGCCAGATCTCACCACACCATTACTGACCCATTCCCAAACCAGTCATGCTGAAGGATGCTGCAGGCAGCAGATCGCTCTCCACAGCGTCTCCAGCCTCTGTCACGTCTGTCACATGTGCTCAGTGTGAACCTGCTTTCATCTGTGAAGAGCACAGGGCGCCAGTGGCGACTTTGCCAATCCTGGTGTTCTGTGGTAAATGCCAAACGTCCTGCACGGTGTTGGGCTGTGAGCACAACCCCCATCTGTGGATGTCGGACACTCATACTACCCTCATGGAGTCGGTTTCTAACCGTTTGTGCAGACACACGCACATTTGTGGCCTGCTGGAGATCATTTTCAGGACTCTGGCAGTGATCCTCCTTTCCTCCTTGCACAAAGGCACAGGTAGCGGTCCTGCTGCTGGGTTGTTGCCCTGCTACTGCCCCCTCCACGTCTCCTGGTGTACTAGCCTGTCTCCTGGTAGCATCTCCAGCCTCTGGACACTACGCTGACAGACACAGCAAACCTTCTTGCCACAGCTCGCATTGATGTGCTATCCTGGATGAGCTGCACTACCTGAGCAACTTCTGTGGGTTGTAGAGTCTGTCTCATGCTACCACGAGCGTCAAAGCACAAACAGCATTCAATAGTGACCAAACCATCAGCCAGAAAGCATTGGTACTGAGATGTGGTCTGTGGTCCCCGTCTCATGCTACCACGAGTGTGAAAGCACAACCAACATTCAAAAGTGACCAAACCATCAGCCAGAAAGCATTGGTACTGAGATGTGGTCTGTGGTCCCCACCGGCAGAACCACTCCTTTATTGAGGGTGTCTTGATAATTGCCAATAATTTCCATCTTTTGTCTATTCCATTTGCACAACAGCATGTGAAATTGATTGTCAATCAGTGTTGCTTCCTAAGTGGACAGTTTGATTTCACAGAAGTTTGATTTACTTGGAGTTATACTCTGTTGTTTAAGTGTTCCCTTTATTTTTTTGAGCAAAGTATATAGGTGGGAAAGGATAAGTACAGATAAATAAGTATATTTAAAGTTTAAAAAATAAAAAGAATACTTATAGATAAGGATAAGTATGTTTAGCATTCAATAAACATTTTCCTAAAATAAAATAATAAGTATAGGCAAGTATTGGTAAGAAAGTATAAGTAAATATAGGCAAGTAAAAATAAGTGTAGATGAAAAAGAATAAATATAGGTATGAAAGATTAAGTATAGGTAAGTAAGGATAAGTAAAATAAGATAAGTATAGGTACAAAAATGATAAGTAGAAGTAGATGTAAGAAAGCTAAGTATATGTAAGAAACATATACATATACACATAGAATTTGGCATACATGAGTACACCCCCTTTGAAAAGTTAGATTTTCATCAATGTCTCATTGAATACAAGACTAATTTCCAACATTTTTACAAGACTGACTTTGATAGCATAAAAGTAAGGTTAATAATACAACTTTCATTACAAAATCTTCAGTTCTACTCAAATTAAATGATGCAAAAATGAATACACCCCACACAAAAAACTGCTACATCTAATATTTGTATGACCATGATTTTTAAGAATCGCAACAAGTCTTCAAGGCATGGGATGAAGAAGATGGCAACGTATTCCACCATCTATCTTATTTCATTCTTCATCAATGACCTCTTTTTATAGCCTGGATGCCTGTAATGCTCAACTTGTCTCTTCAGAATTCCCCATAGGTCTTCGGTTGGGTTCAGATCAGGAGACATACTTGGCCTCTGAATCACGTTCACCCTGTTCTTCTTCAGAAATGCAACAATAACCTTAAATGTGTGTTTTTGATCATTATCATGTTGCTAAATTACACATCTACCAAGGACATGGGGTGATGGTAGCATATTCTCTATCAATATAGAGCAGTAGATCTGTAAATTTAGGATACCCTCAATGAATTGTAGCTCACCGACACCAGTAGCACTCATATAATCCCACATAAGGACACTGCTACCACTATGTTTCACTGTAGGCACCATGCATTTAGAAAAAAGTATTTATAAAAATGCCTGGAGACTAAAGTGAAACATGGTGGTGGCAGTCTCTTTATGTGGGGTGACATGGGTTCTGCTGGTGTAGTGGAATCACAGTTCGTGCAGGGTATTATAAATTCACAGATATACTGCCACTACACAGTAGATATACTATCTATATTGAAAGAGAAGATGCTACCCTCACTCCGTGCCTTTGGTAGATGCGCTCTTTTCCAACATGACAATCCAAAACACACATCTGTTGCATTTCTGAAAAGAACAGGGTGAACGTGATTCAGTGGCCAAGTGTCTCCTGATCTGAACCCAATCAAACACCTATGGGGAATTCTGAAGACACAAGTTGAGCATCACTCTCCATCCAGTGTCCAGGCTATAAAAGAGGTAAATTTTGAAGAATGGTATAAAAGTTAGATGTTACACTATGTCGCCGACTTGTTCATTTCATGCCTAGAAGACTTGGTGTTGTTCTTAAAAAATCATAGAGGTCATACAAAATACTAGATGTAGCATTTTGATGTGGGTGTATTCATTTTTGCATCAACTAATTTGAATAAAACTGAAGATTTTGGAATGAAGGTTATATGATTAACCTTACTTTCATGCTATGGGTTAATAAAATGTTATATGAAAATCAGTCTTGTAAAAATTGGAGACTGTTCTTGTATTAAGTGAGACATTGATTAAAATCTTATTTTTCAAAGCTTGTGTACTCATTTACGTGTGTGTATGTATGTTACGCCGAGTGTGTGTGCATGTATGTTACACAGAGCACTGTATATGTGTGTGTGTGTGTGTGTGTGTGTGTATTTATATAGACATATATATATATCAACACTAACAAAACATCAGGGTGCCAAGCTTATCAGGTAAAGATCAAGCCTTAAATAGAACAAGAAAAATGGAGGCAGCACACCAGATGAAAAAGTGAAAAAAGTGCTATTTATTAGCTCATAATGGTGACGTTTTGGCTCTAAGTGAGAACCTTTCTCAAGCCGTACAGAAGTGCATGTGCATACCTTATGGAGAACGTCAATTGCAAAAAGTGTTTAACAATAATTACACAAAAAAAAAGCATATCCCATCATTTATAGTAAGATATACATACAGCAAATGACAATTCATAATGATGACATTGGAATAAAGTGCATTATGATGACCAGAAAAGAAAAACAATGTAAATAATACATGAAAAAGATTAAATATAAATTAAGAAACAGCTGTATATGACTAATCAAGCCATGATCACCCCATTGTATTTTGAAAACAGCGCCAATATCGGCATCAAGACAGAAAGCCTGCATGCACCCTAAAGTGCGGGATCGCACCAGCTCCATTTTGGACAAGGGATTTGAATTAATATGTGCCAGAAAAGTAACATTAAATCATCAATGAGGAATAGTGATGAGCGAGTGTGCTAGTTTAACCCTTTAACTAAGCATGCTCAGGTGCTTATCGAGTAGCTTCGGTGTACTCGTATATTATGTTCGAGTCCCTGCGTCTGGGGGGGTTTTCTGTTTGGATTAAGTCCTGTGCCATTTTTGGGGATATTAAATAAATATGTATAAAGTCCTCCTTGCATATTATATTTTCTCTTTAATGATTTAATGTTACTTTTCTGGCACATTTTAATTCAAATCCCTTGGCCAAAATGCAGCTGGTGCGATCCGGCATTTTAGGGTGCATGCAGGCTTTCTGTCTTGTATCATTGGTCAGCCGGCTATACTGCCGTAACTTCAGGATACTCGGACGCATGTGCAGATGATGGTTTGATTCTCCTTTACCAAGATGGCGCTGGAAACCTCATAGCATCTTTGTGCATGCATGAAATGCCGCTTATGTCCTTCCTTTCTTCTTTCTGACTTGCGCATTAAATGTGGCAGGACGCTGATATTGGCGCGGTTTTCAAATACAATGGAGTGAGTTATGGCATGATTAGTCATATACAGCTGTAAAGTAATATTTAATCTTTTCATGTATTATTTACATTGCATTATGATGACCAGAATAGAAAAACACTTTATTCCAATGTCATCATTATGAATTGTCATTCACTGTATGTATATCTTACTATATATGATGGGATATGCTCTTTTTTGTGTAATTATTGTTAAACACTTTTTGTAATTGATGTTCTCCATAAGGTATGCACATGCACTTCTGTACGGCTTGAGAAAGGTTCTCACTTAGAACCGAAATGTCACCATTATGAGCTAATAAATAGCACTTTTTTCACCTGCTGCCTCCATTTTTCTTGTTTTATATACACATATGTGAATATATATATGTATTTACATGAAAATGAAACATACATATGTCCGTTTGTATCAATCTATGTTAATGTGTGTAAATGAATCATTATGTGTGTATATACGTGCTCCCTAGTCTACATGGATGTATTTTGTGGGTGTGATTAAATGTATATGTTTGTATGACTAAGTATGTATGTGTCTCAGTGTGAGATATGTGAGTGAATGTATGTTTGTGAATGTCGCCGTGTGTATCTGCAGATATGTAGCATATATGTGGATGTGTCACAGCGTGTATATGTGTGAATGGATGTGTGACTGTGTTCATCATTTTTAAGCAGCCAACCTTTTGTTAGTTTGTCGGGTGATTGCACCTGTTTACACTACACAATTTTCGGAAAATGACTGTTCCTAAAAACGCCAATTCCCGATAATCGACCAGCGCCCTTAGTTAGACATAAGCTATAAATAGTCCAGGTATAAAGATAAGATAGAAATCTATGTATTAGATATGTATAAATCTTCCATGTAGAGCGGTGATAGGGCCATCCAGAGCTGACACTGCAGTGAACCAGGGATCAGCCGATCGCCAGGACTTGGGGTCAGGAAGGAATTTTTCCCCACACATGGGGTTGTTTTGCCTTCCTCTGGTTCACATCCTTTTTATGCAGTAAATCCTATAAATGGCACTGGATGATTAAATTATACTAAATTTCATAATAGATAAGAATAAAGATTAATAAACTCCATTCATTGTGTCTGTCTTCTTTATATGCTGTTCTCTCTGCTGTGACTATTATTTTAATTTTGGACAGCAGTAGTGAATGTTACAAATGGCCAAGGAATTAATAGTTAATCTGATTTTTAGTTTTGCGGGGAGTTGGGCCACGTGATCTCGCTGCCGATTGTTTCCCATTGTGACAGTGCTGTTCTGTCCATCTGTCATATGGCTTTCCCAGACTAATGTCACTGCCCCAATATGCAGCAGATCATCAATCACATGTTGTACTTGGGATAGGGCTAACATCATCAGCGACTGCTCTTTACCCCAGTGTAGTCTCCTCCACTAATGTCCCCGCATATCACAGATCATGTAGAGATCGGCCATGCTCCATAGTCTCTGTACTTACTCCGCAGTAGCTCCACACCGCGCTCCATGTCAGGAGCCTCCAGCCCATCACATATGGAAAGGTGAACCTGGAGCAAGGGGATGGAATGGGAATAGCAGATATTAGTGCAGCACAAGATGTATTGGGTGGATACAGATGGAGAAAGGCCTTACATAACACGGAGGTATAGTAGCAGGATAAAGATGGTGGGAACAGGATGCCACAATGTAAAGTTATAATTGTAGTGAGCTGAATTGGCACCACGACCATAAACCTGAAAGCAAACAAGTGGCATGTGCCCAGGATAATGGACCAGTAAAAAAACACCAAAAGCAAGAAAAAGTTCATTGATATAATTTGCAACACAAAAACTTCATTTTCAAAGTCTAAGATAATGTATTCAGATTGTAATCTTGAATATTGGTGGTAGATCCACTATAACTACTTTTATTTACTCCTTTTTCAAATATATTTATGTAAAATCTGATGCTAACACTTCTAAAAAAAGTTATAAAAGCAACTACAAAAAAGCCCCATAAAACAAAATATTGTAGAATCACTTTTTGTGAATGCCAGAACAGGAGAGCCAGGAAGGTTTTACTTTTGCAAACCATTATGTATCCTACCCCCTGAAGAATATCACATCTGCTGTGAAATGGAGAAATAACACAAGGACTAACTTTACTAAGGCTCGCTATGGACACGTTCCTGACAGTTTTGCAGCTGAATATATTATTTATTCTGGTGGTCAGTGGAATCTGGAGGTTTGGTCCATGGTGGGTGGTAGATTTATGATGGGAACATAGAAGAAATTATAGAAATGTCTTATGAAAACAGTGAACAGATCACTTGTAAAATAACAATTTTTTTTAAAAATATACTCCTTAACATTGAAATTACTACACCAATAAGGAAAAGTAAGGAAAAGTCCTAAAAAGTTATAGAAATCACAGGATGGATAGAAACAAAATTTCAATACATCGTGATCTATTCAGTACTGAGTATGAGCACGAAGCGCAGAAATCCCCACACTTATACCCCTTGGCCACTGTCAATGAGGTTATTAAAGAAGTTGTCCACTACTTTCACATTGATACCCTATCCTATAAATAGGGCACCCCTGCCGATCAGCTGTTATTGGTTCCAGTGGCGGCAGTTGACCGGAAGTCCTTACCTGCGGTGCTTGGCCGTCCATCTGTAGTGGCCGCCGCGGGGTACTGCACATCAGCCTCCCATTCAATTGAATGGAAGGCGGATGTGCAGTAACAAGCGCCAGCCACTACAACTTGACAGCCAAGCTCCGCAGGTAAGGACTTCAGGCCGGCAGCTGCCGGCACCAATAACAGCTGATCAGCGAGAGTGCCGCGTGTGGGACCCCGGCCGATCATACATTGATACCCTAGCCTATATATTGATGCCCTATCCTATAGATAGGGCATTAATGTGAAAGTAGTGGAGAACCCCTTTAAATGGCTGTCTGAGGAACCTTCTGCCACACTGGATGCATTTGGGAAAATCATCAACATCCGCTGCTGGCAGCGCCCTGTGCAAATTGCTGACTAATGATGTTCCAGATGTGCTTGATGGGAAACCAGAGAGACTCTGCAGGCCATGTTAAGCCATTTACGCCTCGCTGATCACAGTAGCAGGGGAAATATGCGGTCTGGTGTTGTCTTGTTGAAAAATGGCTCCTGGGAGAAATGGCTTTAACACTGGATCTATGACCAAATCAATGTAATATCGAGCAGTTAGTGTACTTAGAATTAAGACTAGCGGGGTCTGGCTACCATATATTACGCCGCCTCACACCATAACCCGAGCAGCATAACCTGTGTGATTTTCCTTTGTGAAGACCTCTTCATTGACCTCACGCCATCACTCTCATAGGCTATGATGTGAGGAGTTCTGCCTTTTACTTGGATGCAGTGGTAGCCAGAGATTGCCATGTGGGCAATATCATGAAGCTTTGCCTGTGTATGGTGGATTTTTAAACATTTTTAAAAAAATCTAGAATGCTAAGGGGAACAACTGGAATAAAATGCAAGCAAACACTAGCCAATTTTGGCCTACTGACAAGTCCACATTAAACAATAGGTCATTTTGTCATGACACATTCCCTTTTACTGCCATAATGAAATCTAACAGCTTATACAGTTATATGAAAAGGTTTGGGCACCCCTATTAATCTTAAGCTTAATGTTTTATAAAAATTGGTGTTTTTGCAACAGCTATTTCAGTTTGATATATGTAATAACTGTTGGACAAAGTAATGTTTCTGCCTTGAAATGAGGTTTATTGTACTAACAGAAAATGTGCAATCTGCATTCAAACAAAATATGACCGGTGCATAAGTATGGGCACCATTATCATTTTCTTGTTTTAAATACTCCTACCTACTTTTTACTGACTTACTAAAGCACTTTTTTTGCTTTTGTAACCTCATTGAGCTTTGAACTTCATAGCCAGGTGTATGCAGTCATGAGAAAAGCTACTTAAAGTGGCCACTTGCAAGTTGTTCTCCTGTTTGAATCTCCTCTGAAGAGTGGCATCATGGGCTCCTCAAAACAACTGTCAAATGATCTGAAAACAAAGATTATTCAACATAGTTGTTCAGGGGAAGGATACAAAAAGCTGTCTCAGCGATTTAACCTGTCCGTTTCCACTGTGAGGAACATAGTAAGGAAATGGAAGAACACAGGGACAGTTCTTGTTAAGGCCAGACGTGGCAGGCCAAGAAAAACATCAGAAAGGCAGAGAAGAAGAATGGTGAGATCAGTCAAGCACAATCCTCAGACCACCTCCAGAGAGCTGCAGCATCAACTTGCTGCAGATGGTGTCACGGTGCATCGGTCAACTATACAACGCACTTTGCACAAGGAGAAGCTGTATGGGAGAGTGATGCGAAAGAAGCCGTTTCTGCAAGCACGCCACAAACAGAGTCGGCTGAGGTATGCAAAAGCACATTTGGAGAAGCCAATTTCTTTTTGGAAGAAGGTTCTGTGGACTGATGAAACCAAGATTGAGTTGTTTGGTCATACAAAAAGGCGTTATGCATGGCGGCAAAAAAACACAGCATTCCAAGAAAAACACTTGCTACCCACAGTAAAATTTGGCGGAGGTTCCATCATGCTTTGGGGCTGTGTGGCCAATGCCGGCACCGGGAATCTTGTTAAAGTTGAGGGACGCATGGATTCCACTCAGTATCAGCAGATTCTTGACAATAATGTTCAAGAATCAGTGACAAAGTTGAAGTTACGCAGGGGATGGATCTTTCAGCAAGACAATGATCCAAAACACCGCTCCAAATCTACTCAGGCATTCATGCAGAGGAACAATTACAATGTTCTGGAATGGCCATCCCAGTCCCCAGACCTGAATATCATTGAACATCTGTGGGATCATTTGAAGAGGGCTGTCCATGCTCGGCGACCATCAAACTTAACTGAACTGGAATTGTTTTGTAAAGAGGAATGGTCACAAATACCTTCATCCAGGATCCAGGAACTCATTAAAAGCTACAGGAAGCGACTAGAGGCTGTTATTTTTGCAAAAGGAGGATCTACTAAATATTAATGTCACTTTTCTGGTGAGGTGCCCATACTTATGCACCTGTCAAATTTTGTTTGAATGCAGATTGCACATTTTCTGTTAGTACAATAAACCTCATTTCAAGGCAGAAACATTACTGTATCCAACAGTTATTACATATATCAAACTGAAATAGCTGTTGCAAAAACACCAATTTTTATAAAACAATAAGCTTAAGATTAATAGGGGTGCCCAAACTTTTTCATATAACTGTATGTGTGCAGGACAAAATATTGATCCAGATCATTTGAATCAGAATAGTCTGAAAGAATTTCCTTGCGGAAAGATGAATCTCAAGATACATATGTCAGAGGAGAAGGGGATTTCAGGAGAGATTTTTTTAACTTTCTCTTACTTTTCCGGCTCTCAACATGCAACTCATATCTGGAGGCAGATAAAAGTAGAATTAGACTTACCGGTAATTCAGTTTCTAATAACCCACCACAACAGCACACTGGAGGATGTAACTGGACCCTAGTAGGGACAGGAAACACAATGAGTCAAATAGTGCCTCCCACATCCTCCCTCCAGTTTTATTACAAAGGACCACAAGAATATGAATGCTTCAAATTATATTTATTATCACTTGATTCGAAAATATAATAAATAATTGAGCAAAGGGAGGGAATTACCCATGCAATCATGGTGGGTTATTAGAAACCGGATTACGGAGTAAGTCTAATTCTATTTTTTCTAATAACCCACCATGACAGCATACCTGAGGAATACCAAAGAGTAACGTCTAGGGAGGGACAATAGCCCGTAGAACTTTTCTCCCAAAGGACAAATCTCTAACAGACGCTAATGTGACGCCTCATTCTCGAAAGGCAGAGCGAGGCCTCAGGGCAGAGGGACACGATAGATGAGAGGTAGTGGTAGAGGGAGACGGGCGCCGCATCCCGCGGTGTAGCGCAGAATAAGCAGTCCATAGGGGTGAACTTCCAAGGCTTTACTCACTTTAGAGATGGCAGAAGGAAGGCGACTCCCTGCTCCTCGCGGAGTCCTGGGGTCACCAGGGACGGGGGTCCGACAACCTCTGAGTAAGTCCAGCATTCAGTCGCGACCTTACACCAGAGTGTTCCTGAACTACTGACCGAAACCTTTCCTGTCCGTGTGTGTACAAATAGGCCGGGTCTCCCTCTGAGCTCCTCTCAGAACAAGGGTACGGGTGGCAATTCCTCTCCATACGATTCCCGGTGGGATCCTCTGGGCCTAACCGGGCTTTCCCGTCCAGGACGTAGAGTAACAAGGTCGGGTGTCGGGGGCCGGTACCCCTCTTGCAGCCGGAGTCCCTCTGAATATATCAGCATGGCAAGGACAGGTGGCGTACTCCGCTCCGTCTGCATCCTGCCTGGGATCCATTTGCTGTGGAGCCACACTCTTAAGCTCCGGGCCTTCTTGATCCTGGTCCTTGGCCGGGTTGAGACATTCCTTGTCTGCAACCTACCTCTCGTCCCAAGGCCAGGGTACGAGGGCTGTGTCCCTTGCCGGTGCAGGCCCACACAGGATCTGTGCTCCCAGAGGGAGGTCACATTACACACAGTATTTGACAGCACAGAGTACAGCCAAAGAACAACAACAGCCGAAGAACCAAGATCAAAGATGGCTTTGATTTAAATATGAAATCTAAACTGTAACTAACTTGTAAGTCCTCCACCCTCACCCACTAACTGGTTCCAACCACTTTGTGTTCCCCAGTCTCCCAGTAACCAGGGAAGCAGCACCTAGTGCATACCAGCTCCCTCTGGTGGAGAAGTGTGGTGTTGGATGCAAAAGGTTAGGTCACGACTATCACACTGGCCTTACCTCAGAGGAGGAACATTACACTCCATTAGAGAAGTGCAGCATCCCTGTGGCGGTCGAACCCTTAGGGGCGCCACACTAAGTTAAGTCTGTAATGTTTGGAGAAGATATGGATCGAGGACCAGGTAGCAGCTCTGCAGACCTGCTCGATTGAAGTGCTGGCTTTCTCAACCCAGGAGAGATACCGCTCTAGTGGAGTGAGCCGTAAATTTCTTTGGAGGCAAGAGGTTCTGAATCTGGTATGCTTCAGTAATCGGTCTTTTGATCCATATGACAATCGTAGCTTTGGAAGTCTTCTTCCCCTTATTTTGGCCATGAAGTTGGATAAACAGATTTTGGACTTTCCTCCATATCTGTGTTTCTTGGAGGTAATGAAAGACCACTCTTCTTACGTCCAGAGTGTGGAATTCTTCCTCCCTCTTGTTTGCTGGATTTTGGCACAATGAGGGAAGAATTATCTCTTGAGATTTGTGGAACTCTGAGACTACCTTAGGTTGAAATGATGGGTCGAGACGAAAAATAAGTCGGTCTTCCAGGATTCTCAAGTATGGCTCATTAATTAGTAGAGCCTGCAGTTCACTAACCCTTCTGGCTGTAGTGATTGCTACAACTAAGGCCTTCTTCCACAACACTCTGTCTGGTTTTATTGATGATAAGGGCTCAATTGGTGGAAGTGTCAGCCTCTTATGGACGATATTAAAGTCCCACGAGGTGACTAGATTGAGCATTCTAGGATGAAAATGGGAGGCTACTGTAATGAATCTCTTCACCCAACGATATTCAGGAAGGCTCTGGTCAAAATAAGAACTTTTGCTGCCACCTGGACCTTGAGGGTACTGGGTTTGCGACATTTTTCCAGCCCATCCTGCAAAAAATCAAGGATTAGGGCAATGTTTGGTTGCCGAAGATCTGGATGTTCAGGCACATACCATGATACGAAGGTTTCCTGCTTTTTTGAAGGGTCTTAATGACTGAGAGGCCCCGGGTTTTTAATATTGAGAATTCAGAAGCCAGGCGTAAATTCGAGGTCTGGATGGTAAATTGGCCCTTGGTGAAGGAGGTCTCTGGTGGAAGGAACAGGGGACTATCTTTAATCAGGTTGCTTAAGATGCCAAACCAGTTTCTTTTCAGCCAGAATAGTGCTATCAGGATTACTCTGGCCCTCTCTGTTCTTATTTTCTGCAGTGTTCTTGGTAGAATTGGAACCGAAGGGGAGGTGTATGCCAGTTTGAATTTCCATTGGTGGGAGAACGCGTCCACGCCTAGACAGGTATCGTCTGGCTTTAAGGAAAAGTACTTGACTACTTTTGCGTACTGGCATCCTCTCCAGAAGAGATCTACCTCTGGGCAACCCCACCTTCTGGTCAATATCCCAAAGACTTCTGGATTTAGGCTCCATTCTCCCGGATTAATATCTCTCCTGCTCAGGAAATCGGCCTGGATGTTGACAGAACCTTTTATATAGAGGGCTGATAAGGAGAGAAGATGCTCTTTGGCCCAGGAGAATATTCTTGCAGAGATAGTCTTCAGGCCTTTGTGTCTCATACTTCCTTGATGACATAGGTGCGTGACCGTAGTTTTGTTGTCTGAGTAGATTTTTACATGGACATTCTGGATCAGAGATGTTGCTGATCTGACTACTTCATCCACCGCCTGCAGCTCCCTGAAATTGGAAGATTGCTGGCTGACCTTTTTTGACCAGAGTCCCTGGAAGGAGTTTTGGGAGACGATGGCTCCCCATCCTCTTTTGCTGGCGTCTACCTTTATTGTCACCAGGGGGTCCTGGATCCAGGGGACTCGCCTGTGTAGGTTCCTTGGGCTGAGCCACCAGGATAGAGAGGCTTTTACCAGGGCAGGTATTGGAATTTTCTTGTCCAGGGATTTTGGGGATCAATTCCAATTTGCAAGAATATGGGTCTGGAGGGTTCTGGTGTGTGCTTCGGCCCAAGCTACCGTCTGGATGCAAGATGTCATGGAGCCGAGGACTGACATAGCAAACCTCACAGACATCGATATTTTGCTACATAGTACACCAATCCTTGATCTTAACTGATTCTGCTTTTGCTTGGGCAAAAAGGATATCTGACTGGGAGAATCCAGTAGAACACCTAGGAACGTCTTTGCCGTGGATGGAACCTTGTTGGACTGTTGGTAGTTCACTAGCCATCCAAGAGATGTTAGGATATGGGTTGTTGTCTGTAAATGTTCCTGGAGTAACGGTATTAAGGGGACCATAAAGAAGAAGTCGTCGAGGTATGGTATTATGCAAATATTCTGACCTCTGATGTAAGCCATGACTTCTGCCATAATCTTCGTGAAGATTCATGGCGCCGATGTTATCCTGAACGGGAGGATATTGAATTGAAGTGCATTATCTGTCTTGCCTGGACCACTCCAAACCTTCCAATAAATTGAGTGAATAGGAATGTGATAGTATGCGTATTTTCAGAGGCATAGCTAGGTGTTCAAATCGGGGGAAGGGGCGAAACATCTGAGTGGGCCCCTAACTAGGTAACTGTGGGTACAACTACAGTGGTGAACCCTGACCTTGGGTATAGAGGAACCTCAGCAGATGAACACACAGTTTACAGAATATTAATTTCTATACAAAGACCAACACTGATCTTACCACCATATGGTGACCATATAGTGGTAGATACCAGACCTGCAGACCATACAAGTAATTACAGTACAGGTGTATATAGTAACTTACAGCTGATGATCTTTCTGGTGGCGTAGTTCATTTTCCCCATCTTTTCCATCTGGCCCAGACCGACATGACAACTTCTTCCAGCCACAACTCATCCGCAGAGAATACAATGAAAACACATTTGACTTTTCACATTTCCAGCGCCGTCCCTATGTGTTCCCAATCTATACAAACTCCTCATCCTGCTGATACCCCAATACTGAGACGCTGCTGTCAATGTGTCCTTATTACAGCACCTGCTGTGTGGTACAAAAACAGAGCTCCTCTTAGTGCCTCACATAATAGTGCCCACCAGGGTCAGACTGGGGTGTCTGGGGCCCACAGGGGAATTGACTCTAGGGGCCCACCTACAGCCATATGCAAATATCTGTTATCTGCTATCCCTGTTATAATGGAGCATTGACTGGAGGCTTCTGCACATCTACTGTGCACATACTATAACTGGGATGTACAATTACTTTAACTTGTTTTAACCAAAGAACCCCTTTAGGCTGCGTGCACACGATGCGTTTTTCATGCGTTTATGCTGCGGAATTTCCGCAGCGGAAACGCATCAAAAACGCATGGTAATCCGCACCCCATGGTCCCCAATGGCATTCCGCAATGTCAATGCACATGCTGCGGATTTTTCCGCAGCGTTTCTGCAGCGCAAATAAATCCACAGCATGTTCATTAATTTTGCGGAAGCGCCACCATTGACTTGCATTGAGACGCATAGAATCCGTGTCTGTATATTTGTACAAGCGGATTTTATGCGTCTCTATGTGCGGATGGTACCCAGTTCTGGAGGAGAGAAGACTCTCATCCAGACCTGGGTACCATTGTACCTGTAAAAAAAAGAATAAAATAATAAATAAAGTTTATATTCACCTGTCCGGCGGCCCCTGCAGCGCTTCTCCTTCCAAGACCTGAGATTACGTCGCGGTCATGTGACCGCAGGCTGTCTCGCGAGAAGCCGGCAACCCGGAAGAAGCCAGGACGAGCGCGACAGCACACGCGGCGGGGGATCGGGGGTAAGTATAGCTTTATTTTTTTATTTTTACGGTCACACTATATAAATCCATGCCTTTTGCATGGATTTATATAGTGTGACCTAGTTGTCAAGCACTTTCCAAGTGATGCTATCGCTTAGAAAGTGCTTGTCAGTCCCCATGCGGAAACACATGCGTTAACGCATGTGGGTACGCATGTGAATCCGCATGTATTCCGCATGTATTCAACAGGAAAAACGCATGCACAATCTGCATGTGTTTTTTCTGCCAGGGAGATGCAGAAATGCTGCAGAAATTTTCTGCTTCATTTCTGCATTGTGGGCACATAGCCTTAATGCAAACTATCACTGATCCATGGGATCCACAGGATCGGTGATCACTTATTGATCGTTTGAGTCCGAACATTGAAAAAAGCAACTATGGGAAGAATGGGGAAGTTTTATCCCTGACAGGACACTTATCCCCATTTTAAAATGCAGCGACAGGTGGAACATCTGACCACAGCTCTATTCATTCTCTTGGGGGCTTCCAAAAAAAGAGCAGCGCTCACAGCCACTGAGGGAATGAATGGATCAGTGGTCGCATCTCACATGCCGCTCCCGTCTAATGGGGAGAAAAGCTTCACATTCTGCCGATTCTGTGCCAGCAGTCAGACTCCCACCAATCAATATTAGCACTGATCCTGTGGAGAGGTGATTATTTGTTTTCACAAGAGAATCCCTGTAAGTGCTTCTCTGCCGCTCTGGTCCAAGTATTTAATCTCAAAGGTCACGGCTCCACTATCAGTATTTAGTCAGTATTTTTTCTCAGATGTGGGAGCCAAAGCCAGGTGAGGAACAATCAGAGAAAGAGAATAATAGAAACAAGTCACCAATCCTGCATTTATCACCCACTCCTTGTTTTGGCAGCCACTCCTGATAAAAAAATACTGACCAAATACTGATGGTGGGGATGTGGCCTAATGGAAAAAAATCTTTTCCTAGTTAATATCAGTGAGAACAAAATGACCGCCATACACAACACAGTCCACTATATCAACACCAATAATACCATATACAAAAGGGACAAATATCGCCACACCATGACTAGATCACATATTACCACCACATAGGGACCAAATAATACCACATACACGGAATAAATATGGCCACACCATGACCAGACCACATATTACCACCCCAAAGTGACCAAATACTACAATACTGATCATGAATACAAACCACAATACTAACAACACTGTTATTACCACCAGCGACATACACAGGAGCTCTGTATATAGTGTCAGTGTACAGGTAACACAGTGATCACCAGTGACATTATAAACAGGAGCTCTGTATATAGTGTATAGGTAATACAGTGATCACCAGTGACATACACAGGAGCTCTGTATATACTATATACACACACACACACATACACGTGGTCAAAATTGTTGGTACCCCTCGTTTAATGAAAGAAAAACCCACAATGGTCACAGAGATAACTTGAATCTTACAAAAGTAATAAATGAAAATGAACAAATGAAAGTCAGACATTGCTTTTAAACCCTGCTTCCACAGAATTTTAAAAAAAATTAAACTCATGAAATAGGCCTGGACAGAAATGATGGTACTCTTCTTAACTTAATATTTTTTTCTGTTTTTCTGTCATTTCTGTGACCATTGTGGGTTTTTCTTTCATTAAACGAGGGGCACCAACAATTTTGACCGCGTGTGTAGTGTAAGTGTACATGTAACACACTGACTCACCAGTGACGTCTCTAGGTAAAATCCTTTATCTTCACTTTTCTTATTCATCAGGCACAGATGGCCATCACTTCTTCCAGCCAGGAATCATCTCTGCAGAAAATAACACACAGTTATCAATGACTGATCTTCTAGAGCACATTCCCACTTTTCCCCCCGACTTCTACACTACACCAGTTCAAGAAAAAATGCGATATAGTGCCGACCCTGCACAGTAACAGGAGCCCTCTTTTGTCCCCTCCCATGGAAAACAATTTACTAAAAAGTAAATTATATTACAAAAGTAATAATGTTCCTAATTGGAGTCTAAAGTAATAATGTTTCCCACTGGACACCATAAACTAAAAGTATGCTCCTCAATCTGGCCCCCAAACAGTAATTAAGTCCCTTGTCCAGCCTGGAACCCCCCCATATGTCCAGGGTGGCCCTTCCATATATTTATCCTAGCCCACGTGTATCGTGTCTGCCCCCTCCCACATATCCAACCTGGCCTCCATGTGTCCAGCTTGCCCCCCTATATATCCATCCTGGCCTCCATGTGTCCAGTCTGCCCCCCCATATATCCATCCTGGCCTCCATGTGTCCAGCCTGCCCCCCCATATATCCATCCTGGCCTCCATGTGTCCAGCCTGCCCCCTCATATATCCATCCTGACACCCCCCCATATATCCCTTCTGGCCCCCATATGTTCAGCGTGGCCCCGCCATATATTTATCCTATCCCAAGTCTATCGAGCCTGCCCCCCACATATCCATCCTGGCCTCCATGCGTCCAGCCTGCCCCCCTACATAGCCACACTGGCCTCCATGTGTCCAGCCTAACCCCCCCATATATCAGTCCTAGCCCCCCCCCATATATCTATCCTGACCTCCATGTGTCCAGCCTGCCCCCCCCATATATCCATCCTGGCCTCCATGTGTTCAGCCTGCCCCCCCATATATCCATCCTGGCCTCCATGTGTCCAGCCTGCCCCCTATATATCCATCCTGCCCCCCCTCGTGTGTCCAGCCAGGGCCCCCCCCTCGTGTGTCCAGCCAGGGTTCCCCCTTGTGTGTTCAGCCAGGGCCCCATCCCATTCTGCATTCATACACACAAAAGCACACAGATTCCTCTTACCTTCCTGCGCTCCCATTCGGTGTCCT
Source organism: Phyllobates terribilis (assembly GCF_046119375.1). Lineage (NCBI taxonomy): Eukaryota > Metazoa > Chordata > Amphibia > Anura > Dendrobatidae > Phyllobates > Phyllobates terribilis. The sequence continues at coordinate 157,153,725 of NW_027362768.1, read as the reverse complement.
CCTTCTCCGGCGGCTGAGTTGTGCGCCTCCTTCACAGCAGGCGCATGATGATGACATCATATGCCGGCCGGCGAAGGGAGACGAGCAGCTTCAGCTGCTTCACTGGGACGTGCGCCGTGGCGGTTCAGGTAATGAACGCCACGTGTGCTCGTCCCTGCATACACTGTGCCTGCGCTTTTTAAGGGCCCGTGCCCCTTAAAACCGCAGGTTTTTTTTTTTTCGTTCTCTTCTCCCCCTCTCCTCTGCAGCAGGGGGGGGCCCCACCGGGAAATTCCCAGTACCCCGCCAGCCCAGTCCGACCCTGGTGCCCACCACTATGTCCCTTGCACAGTAATAATGCCTCCTTTGTGCCCTTTAGATGTTAAAATTGCTTCTTGTGCAAATGCCCTAGAAAAAGTGTCCACATTTTGCCCTTTTGGTGCCCCTATGACAATAATGCTTCTTAAGTGCCCACTTATTTATTTTACTCACTTATATAGCACCATTAATTCCACAGCGCTTCACAGACAATATTGGCATTGTCCCCATTGGGGCTCACAATCTAAATTACTTAACAGGAATGTGGGAGGAAACCGGAGAACCTGGAGGAAACCCACGCAAACACTGTGAGAACATTCCAGCTCCGTGCAGATGTTGTCCTTGGTGGGATTTCAACATAGGACCCCAGCGCTGCAAGGCTGCAGTGCTAACTACTGAGCCACCATGCTGCCTACTTGACATTTAATAATATCCACTGGGTCCCCCAATATACAGCTCCTCTATATACAGTATAGTGGACTCATAGTTCCCTTACACAGAGTATGATGTCCCCTCAGCTCCCCTATTTACAGTATGATTAGCCCATAGCTCCCCTATACACAATATAATGCCCCATAGCTTTCCTATACACAGTATGGTGGGCGCACACTCTCATATACACAGAACCACTGTCAGTACATGAATGTAGCACCAGAACCACTATACTGTAGGTAAATGAATGTGTGTCACCCTGACCTGGATGCCACAAGTGTAATTAAAGCTGTGTCTGAGAGCAAGGGGGAGGTTCTCTAGTCAGGGGAACATTAGCATGCAATGCCTCCTGTCTCAGGCCAGTAGGGGGAGCTGGCTGCCCCTATAAAAGCTGGTACTGGGGACAGGGTTAGAGAGAACTGGACGACCTATCTGAGGATTCAGGTCCCAGAGCAGAGAGGGACAGTTGCATTGTAACCTAAGAGGAAGTGTGGCAGGAGGAGGGCCACAAGCCAGAGACAAGAGGCAAGGAGAGCCTGTCTTGGCAGAGAAAAGACTTAATTTTACCAGACTTTGGTGTCTGAGGCTGGAAGGATTCTACATCCTCCAGCAGAGAACCAGTCCGCAAGGGACTGTACATTCCTTGGCCTAAGAAGCCTGGAGGCCCTGCCACAACCGAAGGGACCAGTAAAGCCGTACAAGGCTGGGAGCAGAAAGGAACCCACGTCGCAGGCCATACAGGCGAAAATACACGGAAAGCTCGGAAACGTGGGCTGTTACCCTATAAGGAGGAGATAGCCAGAAGGAGCGCAGAAAGCACGGTAGGCCTACACCCTCACCCTGACCAGGGCCAATTTCCCCGTTGCTCTCAGACATCCAGGTCCCCTCCTAGCTGGGACTGTTTGTGGGTCAATTTACCTGTTCTAGTAAAGACCCTGGACTGCAACCTGTTGTCTGTGTGCTCCTTGCTCCTCCAGCACTATCAGCACTGGGACTCTCACTACCATCACTCCCACCATCCACTACACTGCCCTGGGGCCGCACTCTTCCCGTGGGGAGTCACACTACCCTAGCTGCACACCTCATCAGCCCCAGCGGTCTGCATGCAGCGGCGGCTCCTAATAACCGCAATCCACGGGTGGCGTAGTCGGACATAATCATCAGCACATAACGGACTACCACTGGCCTGACCACCCTGAGCCACGGAACCGGGTTGCCACTACTGCTCCCACCGTTTCCCTAATTGCCCGGATCCGAGTGCTCCACGGCCCAGGGGGCGAGTCAGCTTTGGCGTAGTCGGCAGGATTTCGTGCCCGCAACCACCGGGTACTGCGTGCCTGAAAAAGACTTTTGTAACTTACCTGTGGCGAAGTTTCCCGCCGTCCGGAGTCGTTTCCCGCCATCCGGAGCCGATTCCCGCCATCAGACGCCATCTTGGACCGTTTCCCGCCGTCTTCTGCCGTCTTCCCGCCATCCGCAGCTGCTTCCCGCCATCGGACGCCACCTTCAGGACGCCGCTCGGGAAGAAGAGGGGCGTGGACGTCAAAACCGCGCGAGATCCGAAGCTCCGCCCCACGCACCGACGCTGCGCAAGGTCCTGGAAGGGAGAGACAGCGACGCTGACGTCATCAGGACACGACGCCAGGTCCTCGTCCATAGCAGCAGCAGCGGAGCCGCGGCCTACAGAAGAGGATCGTCGGAAGGTAGGCCACGCTTGACTAGGGGGGAAGGAAGATGTCGGACACAGAGGCGCCCACTACTACCAACGCAGCTGCAGCAGCGGTGATGCCCTTTTCCCTGCCCTACATCCCTGGAGCGGCCTGGCTGCCCAAATACTCAGGGGAGCCCCATGCCCTAACTGACTTCAAGGAAAGGCTATACAGTTTGTTCCAAGTTTACCCCCTGACAGAGGAGCAGAAGGTCAGCATATTAACAGGGCAGTTAACTGGCGCAGCCCAAAGGGAGGTAAAATCATGGCCCACTGAGGAGAAAAGGACTGTGAAGGGTATTCTGGCCCGGCTGCGGGGTACCTTTGACACACGTACCTCCGCTGAAATTAAAATGAGGTTCTATGGGTGTAAGCAGCGGGCACAGGACAGCATCAGAGACTATGCCCTAAATCTGCAGGAAGCCTTGAGGGCTATCCAACAAACTGACCCTGGCAGTGTGCAGGAAACGGACAAACTGCTAACAGAACAATTCATAGAAGGTCTGCTGTCCAGCGCCCACAGGGCCCAGCTGCGCCTCATGTTCTTTCAGAACCCCGATCTGACCTTTGCCCAATTTAAGGACAGGGCCATAAGGGTGCTCCGTGAATCTGCAACCAGTGGCGCTATAAACCCCCGGCGCCCTGCTATCACCTACCACCAGGAGGCGGCGCCCTCCTCTATGGACTCCGTGGAGGCTGATGCACAGGCCCTGAACCAAGCCCCGTCGAAAGGCCTGCACCACCAAGTCCAGGAGCTAACCAGGAGCGTCGCGGCGTTGACCAGGACCGTCCAGGCGTTGCAAGTGGACCCGTCAAGACCCATCGAGCTGGCTTCAAGGCCGGAGGATGTCCCGTGGCGTCGACAGAAGAGGATCCCGTCGTTCCGAGGCAGGCCCACAGACCGCTACGCAGAGGATGGACAGCCCATTTGCCGTCGATGCAACCAGCCCGGACACCTTTCCAGGTACTGTAATTTAAACGGGTCCAACCTGGGGCAGAGGGCCAACCCCCAGGCATAAGATCACCAGGCCCTTATAATTGGCGTGATAAGTACGTTGGGGGGCGCCCGGTTTTACCCATGGTGCTGGACGGTATCCCCATGAGCGCCTTGCTGGATACTGGGTCGCAAGTAACCACAATCCCTTATGTACTTTTTAAGCAGTATTGGATTGATGCTGATATCACACGGTATCCAGACAGTAACTTGAGCATCATCGCCAGTAATGGCTTACCCGTGCCGCAGATGGGGTTCAAGGAGATGACCATTAAAATTGGTAAAGTTGAACTACCGGCACAGGGAGTGATTATTGTGGACATTGACCGTCGTGAAGTCACCCTAAAATAACTGTGGGTACTAACGTAATTGAAAATTGTCTTTCAGAGGTAATTGTAATCTTACAACAGGTGGCGGTAAATGCTAGTTCCAGCCAACAGAGAGTCCTCAACAAGAAGATAAAAGCCCTGATGAGACGGCAGCAGGTAGAACTGTCTGGTGGTGAGATCGGTAGCGTAAGACTCAGTGATCCATTCCCCATTTCCATGCCTCCCAAAAGTGAAATGATGATCTGGTGTCGGACTGCAATCGGGTTGAGAGGTAGAGACTACCAAGCCATGGTAGAACCCGTGTACTCAGACAGCAGGCCCACCATTTTGACAGCCCGGGGGGTGGTTGATGTCCGTCATGGGAGGGTGCCCGTCCGCATCCTCAACATTGGGGAGAGGGAAGTACACTTACCCAGGTACGCTACACTCGCCAAACTGTTTGTTGTCGAACACCAAGCTATCAGGGCCGTGGAACCCTTGCCTCCATCTCCTCAGGCGGAGGGTAATGGCTCCCAGAAACAAAAGGAGGACTGGTGCCAGAAACTCCATGTGGGTGCTGACTCCACTCCCCTGCACCAAAAACAAGGAGTCTACCGGGTGGTACAGGAGTACGAGAGAGTCTTTAGTAAGCACCCGCTAGACTTCGGCAGAGTAAAGGGGATAGAACACCACATCCCCACAGGGAGCCACCCACCAATAAAAGAGAGACACAGGCCTGTACCCCCAGCACATTATCAGAACGCAAAGGGCATGCTAAGAGAGATGAAAGAAGCTGGGGTCATTAGAGACAGCTGTAGCCCCTGGGCAGCCCCTTTGGTTCTGGTCAAAAAGAAAGACGGCACCATGAGAATGTGCGTGGACTATAGACAAATCAACCATATCACCCACAAAGACGCATATCCGCTGCCTAGAATAGAGGAGTCTTTAGCCGCACTAAAATCAGCTAACTTCTTTTCTACTTTGGACCTTACTAGCGGGTACTGGCAGGTTCCTGTGGCAGAGGCTGACAAGGAGAAGACCGCCTTCACCACCCCGATGGGACTGAGTGAATTCAACTGTATGCCCTTCGGGCTCTGCAACGCACCAGGGACCTTCCAGCGGCTGATGGAATGCTGTCTAGGGCACCGAAACTTCGAGACGGTCCTCCTTTACCTGGACGACGTGATCGTCTATTCGAAGACCTACGAGGACCATCTAAAGCACCTGGCCGAGGTGTTCGAAGCCCTGGCAGGCTACGGCCTGAAGGTGAAACCATCGAAGTGTCACCTGCTGAAACCAAAGGTCCAGTACCTAGGGCACGTGGTAAGCGCGGAAGGAGTGGCCCCCGACCCTGACAAGGTCACGGCAATCAAGAGCTGGCCAAGCCCCTCGAACATCAAAGAGGTGAGACAGTTTCTCGGGTTGGTAGGCTACTACCGAAGGTTCATCCCCGGGTTCACTAAGATGGCAGCTCCTATGCAGGACCTCCTGATCGGACAGTCTAAGTCCAGGAGTCAAAAGCCACCTTTCAAGTGGGATAAACCGGAAGAGGAGTCCTTCCGCCAGCTAAAGATGGCCCTCACGGGGGATGAGATCCTGGCCTACCCTGATTACGGCCAGCCTTTCATTCTCCACACAGATGCCAGTAATGTGGGACTGGGAGCCGTACTGTCCCAAAACCAACAGGGCAGAGAACGGGTGATCGCATACGCCAGCCGGAAGCTGAGGCCCACCGAAAGGAACCCAGAGAATTACAGCTCCTTCAAGCTAGAATTCTTGGCGGTGGTGTGGGCCGTGACGGAACGCTTCAAGCATTACCTGGCCTCCGCAAAGTTCACCATGTACACGGACAACAACCCGTTGACACACCTGGACAATGCAAGACTGGGTGCCCTGGAACAGTGGTGGATGGCCCGTCTCTCCAACTATGACTTCGTGATCAAGTACCGGGCAGGCAAAACCAACGCCAACGCGGACGCCCTATCAAGAATGCCTCACTTACCTGAAGGTGACGAAGACCCAGAAGAGCTGGAAGAGGTAGAACTCCCCGCGTTTCACCGGTATGGAGCCGCTCAACACTCTCACCGCGTGAAGGAGGAGGATCTAACAACTGTGATGATGAATCCCCTACCTCACCACAGCTGGGCCGAGACCCAAGATAGTGACCCTGCATTCCGCCTGGTGAAAGATCTGCTGACCCGGGAAGACGCCCGCCTAGATCCAGATGCCCCAGAGGAAGCCAAGCAGCTATGGAAGGAGAAGAGCAAGCTGTTCCTCTACGAAGGCAAGTTGTGCAGAAGGATTGTTAACCACCGGACGCACGAGCTGACCTGGCAAGTCGTGGTCCCAAGGCGAGATGCAGCTATGGTCCTGGGGGCTTACCATGACAGAGCGGGACACTTCGGTTGGAAGAAACTGGAGTTCCTACTAAGAGGAAGGTTCTTTTGGGTCGGCATGAGAGGAGCTGTGGAAAAATGGTGCAGAGACTGTGGCCCTTGTCACCTAAGGAGGAAGGACCGTACCAGCCAGAAGACCCCCTTGAGGCCCATCGTCACCACGCAGCCTCTTGAGCTGGTAGCTCTGGACCATGTCAAATTGGCTCCCAGCCGGTCAGGATACATCTATGCCCTGACAATCGTGGACCACTATTCCCGTTTTCTAGTGGTGGTCCCGGTAAAGGACTTGACAGCCCAAACAGCGGCCAGAGCCTTCCAGCAATACTTCTGCCGTCCACACGGGTATCCGGAACAGGTCCTGACAGACCAGGGTCCAGCGTTCGAGGCTGAAATCTTCCAGGAGTTCTGCAACCACTATGGCTGTAAGAAAATACGGACAACGCCTTACCACCCCCAAACCAACGGGATGTGTGAGAAGATGAACAATATAGTCATTGATCTCCTGAAGACGTTGCCCCAGGAGGAACGCAGCCTGTGGCCAGAAAAATTGCCGGACCTGGTAGACATGTACAACAACATCCCAGTGAATGCTACAAACTGCACCCCGGGTTACCTGATGCGAGCTAGACCAGGTAAGCTGCCCGTAGACCTGGAGATGGGAGTCCTAATACCTGAGGACACCTCCTCGGATGCGGACTGGGATACGGAAAGGCAACTGCAGTACAAGAAGGTACAGGAGAGTGTGGAGAAGAGCCTGGCCCAGGTGAGAGAGAAGCAAGAAAGACTCTTCAATCAACACGCCCCTGCTAGTCCCCTAGAACCTGGTGAGCAAGTCCTAAAGCGAAAAAGAAGGCTACATAAGTTGGACGACCAGTGGGAAAGGGAACCCTACACCGTACTGCAGTCTGACCACGACAACCCAAAGGTGTGCGTAATCACCAAGGACGGAGGAGAAACCACTAGTGTCGTCTCCAGAGACCACCTCAAAAGGTGCCCCGAGCAACTCCGTAGTACAGAAGAGGATCAGAGTGACCTTGAACCCACAGAGGACAAGGAAGAAATGATCAGCACCGTTCTCGGAGAGTTCCCTCAGTCCTGGACTCGCATAAATGATGCCATAGTGGTACCCGTCCTGCATTTCCTGCAACCGGCACAGCAACAACCAACACCAGAGCCGGAAGGTGAAGAGGAGCAAGCAGTTCCAGAGGCAGAAGAGCCTGTACCAGCAGCCCAGGAGAGTCAACCCTCTGCTGACAGTGAGCCTGCCATGCCTGCGGTAAGCCAAAGGACCCGCAGACAGCTGCCTGCCCTACCTGTACACCCAGCTGGTAGCTGTAACCCTAACGCTAGTGGGGAAAGCCAGGTTGGTCCACCACCTGACAGTGGGTTAAGGAGGTCAACCAGGAGCACAAAGGGACAGATACCCGCTTGCTGGAGAATATAGAGTGTACTAAAATTGTAAATAACCCTGTTGCCAAATGTTGAATCGTTTGCAAAGTTACATGCATGTTTGGTAATACTCTGTTTCAGTTTCTTGCAGCTACCGTAAGGACTCAAAGGTTATGGACTTTTTGTAACCGGGACCTTGTATGGACTGCGTTTGGAGCCTAACCCAGGAATGAACTAAGACTGTAAAGGACTTGGGGTAGGACAGACCCCCACCTGGTTAAGGCTCCCGTTGTTCTGGTGATATGGACACCCGGTCACAGGCCACACTGTGACCTTAAGAACTCAATTTGTGCGTCGTCTGTCTATTAATGTTTTATTGTTATGTATATTATCTTTGTTTACTGTTTAGTCCCGGAGTACTAAATTTCACTAGGGGGGAATGTGTCACCCTGACCTGGATGCCACAAGTGTAATTAAAGCTGTGTCTGAGAGCAAGGGGGAGGTTCTCTAGTCAGGGGAACATTAGCATGCAATGCCTCCTGTCTCAGGCCAGTAGGGGGAGCTGGCTGCCCCTATAAAAGCTGGTACTGGGGACAGGGTTAGAGAGAACTGGACGACCTATCTGAGGATTCAGGTCCCAGAGCAGAGAGGGACAGTTGCATTGTAACCTAAGAGGAAGTGTGGCAGGAGGAGAGCCACAAGCCAGAGACAAGAGGCAAGGAGAGCCTGTCTTGGCAGAGAAAAGACTTAATTTTACCAGACTTTGGTGTCTGAGGCTGGAAGGATTCTACATCCTCCAGCAGAGAACCAGTCCGCAAGGGACTGTACATTCCTTGGCCTAAGAAGCCTGGAGGCCCTGCCACAACCGAAGGGACCAGTAAAGCCGTACAAGGCTGGGAGCAGAAAGGAACCCACGTCGCAGGCCATACAGGCGAAAATACATGGAAAGCTCGGAAACGTGGGCTGTTACCCTATAAGGAGGAGATAGCCAGAAGGAGCGCAGAAAGCACGGTAGGCCTACACCCTCACCCTGACCAGGGCCAATTTCCCCGTTGCTCTCAGACATCCAGGTCCCCTCCTAGCTGGGACTGTTTGTGGGTCAATTTACCTGTTCTAGTAAAGACCCTGGACTGCAACCTGTTGTCTGTGTGCTCCTTGCTCCTCCAGCACTATCAGCACTGGGACTCTCACTACCATCACTCCCACCATCCACTACACTGCCCTGGGGCCGCACTCTTCCCTTGGGGAGTCACACTACCCTAGCTGCACACCTCATCAGCCCCAGCGGTCTGCATGCAGCGGCGGCTCCTAATAACCGCAATCCACGGGTGGCGTAGTCGAACATAATCATCAGCACATAACGGACTACCACTGGCCTGACCACCCTGAGCCACGGAACCGGGTTGCCACTACTGCTCCCACCGTTTCCCTAATTGCCCGGATCCGAGTGCCCCACGGCCCAGGGGGCGAGTCAAATGCAGTGCCAGAACCACCATCAATAGATGAATACAGCACTAGAAGCACACTTTTCCTCCTCTGCATACTGCCCACAAGATACTGTGCCTTCCCATTAACATCCCTCATATACAATAAAAGTCCCTATAACCTTCTGCTGTTTAAGGCGCTTACCTTTCTCACTTCGGCAGCAGGGTGACGGCAGCAGGAGGCTGAAAGCCACTGCAGGGAGCCAGAGGCAGAAAGGTGACAGCCTCAGCCGGGTGATGACCTCTGATCAGTTATGGATTGGTACATTTGTACACGATCAGGACCACGGTCAGTACATGAATCCATTACCAGATCCACTGTCAGTACCTGAATCCATACTGCACCCTCATTTCTCCATATTGTCCCCAAAGCTCTCACCTTTCCATACTGTCCCCTCAAGCTCCTATCTCTACGTATTGTGTCCCCAAAGCTCTCACCTCTCCATACTGTTCCCCCACTTCTTCATAGTGTACACCCATTTCTGCATATGGTCCATCCAGGCTCCCATTTCTCCATACGGTCGCCCCACACTCCCACCTCTACATAATGTCCCCCACTTCTCCATATGGTCCCCCACTCATCCATACAATCCCACCACACTCCCACTTCTCCATATGGTGCTCAGATGCTCCCAATTCTCCATTCTGTTCCCCCATATTGTCCCCCATGCCCCCACCTCTCCATACTGTCTCCCCACTTCTTCATATTGAAAACCCATTTCTCCATACAGCTCCCCACATCTCAATAATTTCCCCCACGTCTCCAAATGGTCCTCCCACTCCTCCATATTGTCCCCCATTGCTCCCTCCTCTACATACTGTACCAACACTTCAATATTGTTCCCCCACCCCCACGCTGATCCCTCTCACAATTTTCCTCACTGCCCCAAAATATGCAAGCACTGACTCCATTGCTGTTCTGTGGCTCAGTGATCTGACAGCAGCAGAGTTATGAGGTCCACTGCACATCGGGCTGGGGAGATGAGCGCTCCCCTCCTCCCAGCGCTGCAGTGTTGCTCAGACTTATTCACGTCTAAGAGATGTGAATACATCTGAGCACAGGGAAAAGGGAGTCAGCAGCGAGCAACATGCTGTGCAGCCCTGGCTTAACCATATCTGAGCGCTGTGCACTCCGATATAGTTAAGGGTAGCGTAGCTCCGGGTGGTTGCCCCGTGGTGGGCCTCCCCTGAGCACAGGGCCCGGGGCAGCCATACCCTCTGCCCCCCAGTAACTACGCTACTGCGTCTTGTAGATCAAAGGTAGCCCTGGTGAACGTTTATCCTATCAGAGGAACTGTTGGTCTAATAGACTCCATTTTGAACCTCCTGTATATAATGTGCTGGTTCAAAGGTTTCAGGTTTATTATAATTCGGTGGGGCCCACTTGGTTTCTTTATCAGAAAAAGACAGGAATAATGTCCCCTGTTTTTTCCCTTTCCAGAACTAGGGAGAATACCCCCAAGGATAGTAGGTTTTTCAGACTGGATATTAGGGTGCCTTGAAGTTTTGGAGAGGAGAGTTGTGTTATTTTCACACTCTGTGGGGGATAGGAGGCAAACTCTATTTTTAATCCTTCTTGGACTGATTTTAGGGTCCATGAGTTTGTATATAACCTGCACTGCTGGGGAAGGAATCCTGAGATACGACTCCCTATGTTTGTCTTGGCGTCATGGTTTAATTTGACGTTGGCCTTGGGAGAGAAATAAATTTCTGCCTCGTCCACCTTTTGGATAGATCCATCTGCCTGACTTTCCTTTTCCTCTGTAGTGAGGAGGCAGTTTCTTGGGAAGGCCGAAAGGATCTCTTTCTAGAGCTTTTAGGCTCAGGCAGGGATTTCTTCTTGTCTGAAGCCTTCTGTAGTTAGTCGTCAAGAGCTGGTCAGAACATGTATTTTCCCTTAAAGAGAATAGAACAACTTTATTTTTGAAGTCAGAGTCTTACTGAATTCGATAAGACTGACGATCTTGCCGCCACTCTTACTGCCAATACATCTGGCAGAAATTCCGTGGCTTTTTGGAGGAGAGGTAAAGACGCTAGAATGTCTTCTCTGGGAGTAACCGCAGAAAGATGTTCTAGTTGGATAAGCCAACGAGACATTGATCGTACTACAGATGTGGAGAAGGCATTGGTGTTCAGCAGTGCTGCTGAAGTTTCCCAAGATTTTCTTAAAAGTCTATCCATTTTGCGCTTCAGGGGATCCTTCAGTTGGGAGAAATCCTCAAATGGCAAGGTTGTCTTCTTGGCCACTCATGCAACCTGAATATCTATTTTCAGTACCTTGGACCAGCATTCCGCAGTTTCCTCATCCACTGGAAACCTGTCTCTCAGTTCGGCGGGAGTGCTTAGCCTCTTCTCCGGAGAATCCCATTCCTCCAAGACTAGGTCTCGGTGTAATGCCCACGCCCGGGCTGAGCGGCGTGTGCGTGTGATTGTAGTGATTCCACTGTACCGTACCGGAGAGTGCCTGGAGGGGCGTAACTAAATGTCTGCCCGATCCGACCAAGATCGCACGACGGCATACGACGCCAGTGCACCAGGGAGGAACCGAGCAGAGGTACCAGGGTCTACTCCAGGTCAGACTCCGGACACGGGTGTTGGCACACACCGGGGAATACAGGAACTGGAAGGTTTAGGCTGGCACACTGGTATGCAGACGGGGAGGTACTGGCAGGTACAACAGGTTGGAGCACAGAGAGGATAGAACCCAGTACAGACTGGATCTTCTGGAACAGAACCGCAGAAGCAGTATACAAACACAGCAGGTTGAGAGCAAGACGAGGCCGCCAGGAGCGGAGCAAAGAGTCAGAGCAGAGCGAGGCTGCCGGAGCAGCGAGCAAAGGGTCTGAGCAGAGCGAGACTGCCGGAGCAGCGAGCAAAGGGTAAGAGCAGGGTAGGACTGCCGGAGCAGTGAGCAAGAGGAAACAGAGCGAGACTGCCGGAGCAGCGTGCAAAGGGTCAGAGCAAACTACCGGAGCAGCAATCTAGAGGGAGCAGGGCGAGACTGCCAGAGCAGCAAGCAAGAGGGAGCAGGGCGAGGCTGCCGGAGCAGCGAGCAAAGGGTCAGAGCAGAGTAGGACTGCCGGAGCAGCGAGCAAAGGGTCAGAGCAGAGTAGGACTGCCGGAGCAGCGAGCAAAGGGTCAGAGCAGAGCGAGACTGCCGGAGCAGCGAGCAAAGGGTCAGAGCAGAGCGAGACTGCCGGAGCAGCGAGCAAAGGGTCAGAGCAGAGCGAGACTGCCGGAGCAGCGAGCAAAGGGTCAGAGCAGACTGCCGGAGCAGCGAGCAAGAGGGAGCAGAGCGAGACTGCCAGGGCAGCGAGCAAAGGGGAGATAGCAGAACGAGACTGCCGGAGCAGTGAGAAAGAAGGAGCAGAGCGAGACTGCTGGAGCAGTGAGAAAGAAGGAGAGAGCAGAACGAGACTGCCGGAGCAGTGAGAAAGAGGGAGCTGAGCGAGACTGCCGGAGCAGTGAGGTAAAGGGAGAGCAAGAGCAGAGCAGGACGAGACCGCCTGGAGCAGTGAGCAAGAGCAGAGCAGGACGAGACCGCCTGGAGCGGTGAGCAAGAGCAGAGCAGGACGAGACCGCCTGGAGCGGTGAGCAAGAGCAGAGCAGGACGAGGCCGCCTGGAGCGGAGAGCAAGAGCAGAGCAGGGGGGACAGGGCTCTGTTCACACGGAACAGACAGGAAGGGAAAGGCAGAGCCAGATACCCACAGGGTACTTGCAGAGAAGTAGCGAGTGGACCACAAACTCACAAACGGGAGTACAGAGACAACAAGCAGGAGTTAGGTACGAGTTCAGACTCTGCAGAAAAAGGAAAGGAACGGACATAGAGAAAAAACAGGTAAAAGATAGGAGAGAGTTCAGACTGGAACTGAGTGTACGGAGGAGACCGACACTGCAGCGGAATACAGGAGCGGGTCTGGGAATACGGCCCCCAGAGAGGCGGGACGAACAGGCAAGGAGCGTGTTCAGACAGGACAGACAAGATACAGGAGCAGGTCTAGGAGCGTGTTCAGACAGGCCTGGAAATACAGCCTCCAGGATAGGCAGACAAGAGGCAAGGAACGTGTACAGACTGCAGGTTAGGGTACACAGATAGGACACAGTACAGACATGGGAACAGATACTGCAAGACAGGTAACATAGACAGGACCTGGCATGTCAGAGACAAAAGCCAACTGACAGGGCAAGATGCTCAGGCAGGGATTGATTGGAGCAGCTGGGTTAAATACCAGGTGACAGACAGCAATAGGCTGAGGACGCACAAGGGGTGTGACCCACAGCAGGTACAAAAAGCAGGAAGTGATCGGGCGCCGCCCTTAAGCAGCAGAAACAGATACAAACAGACAGCATGGAGGGAAGCCAGAGAGACATTCTCAAGTGCGCGCTCTTGCACAGTGGGAGATGGACCACTATGCAAAGACGCCGCCAGGTATGTTACACTCGGATATTCTTATGCATGGGAAATACCAGTTTGCTCCTTGACCAGAGACCCCCGAATATCTCTTCTTGTACCGTACGGGTAGTCTTCTCCTCTTCTACCGCCATGGTTCTCCTTACTGACATAAGGAGCTCTTCCATGTTTTCGGAAGAGAAATAGTATTTCCTATCTTGGAGAGCTTCCGGGCCTGGGCTTACTTCGCCTTCCTCTAGAAGTTCATCCGGTATGGACATTTACTCTTGAGAGTCCAAGTCTCCCCCTTCTTCCTGGCTAATCTTCCTCTTTAGCTGCCAAAGGTATATTGGGAGTGGGTTGGCCCATAGACGGGGGGCTGCCATCATTTGTTGACCCCCATCTACAATGCCCATATGCCATAACAGGTGTTGTTTTTGTGAGACAACCTCTTCAAGGATTTCTTGCACATGCCCAAGGATAAGGAATTATATTGTGAGACCAAAACAGACACAGACTCAAAATAATGAATTACATCTTATTTATTGCAGCAAAGCAGCATTTCCTGGCCGTGGCCGATGACAGCGGGACCCTCCATGTATTACAGATCCAATGGACCTTACATCACCCGTCCGCTAATGAGGTTGGTTCGGGGACAGAGTCTTCATATATTGAACACATTAATAAACGAGGAAAGTGTTATTTTATTGCTGCCGATGTGATTTGGTCCGGCCTCCTATAGACTTGCACAATCTTGCTTTTCTTCTATTACATTTCACTCTTGCATCTTTCTGTGGTCGTACATTTACTGTAACTCAGGAAGATGCTTTAATAACAAGAATCTTTTGACGAACCTTTTTTATACCTTTTTCGGTGTCTATACCAGCCTCACAGCCTCACGTGCCAGTTTAAATGGTTCTCGTGTATCATGCGCACTGACACACGCTGGCGTTAGGACTGAATGTACACATTCGGCAAGGTTTGTTTTATTGTTTTTGCAAATTACCACTGATCAATAGTGGTCCGAGCATGGGACACCATGTCATCAGGGTATTTTCATAGGGTGCTTATATGGTAAAGGGATTCTTGAAGGTTGACAACCCCTTTGAAGCCTTTTAGGTGCTTTACCATATATATATATATATATTATGACTGTCAGAAATATTGATCAGCCCTAATTCCTCCTGGTACTTTCCAGACAATATAAGAGGCTTGGACAAGAAAAAGACCACCATGTTGGGTTTTTGTCCGCGCCAAGGAAAACCAAGAGTCTCATATACTATTGGTAAATTCTATAGACATAAATGTCTGTGTGTCTGTGCCCAGCTTCATAACTGGCTGTTTGGCCCTGGTTCCTTGCTTGAAACCATTTAGGTCCAGTTGGCAGCTGTGAATCAATAGCACCATGCCAGGGAAACGTCGGCACTAGTAGAGTAAGTGAAGAAGTAGTATTGACCCCAACAACTGGGAACAGTGGATGTCTGGACTCCATAATTGAGGTCCTCTGCTAAAGCCGCTGGTTGCAGCTAAATTGGTGAATTCGTTTTTCCTGACCTATGGCTTCTTCTACCATTTGCCACAGAGTGTACGTGAAAACTTGCAGCGATGGCATTGGCAGCTTGCATTGCAAGACACCATGTAATCAGGGTAATTTCATAGGTTCCTCTATGGTAAAGGGATTCTTGAGGTTGACAACCCCTTTGAAGCCTTTTAGGTGCTTTACCATATACATATAATGACTGTCAGAAATAATGATCAGTCCTGATTCCTCCTGGTCCTTTCCAGGGAATATAAGAGGCTTGGACAAGAAAAGGAGCATCCTGTTAGGTCCTTGTCCGCTCCAAAGAAAGCCAAGAGTCTCATATACTATTGGTAAATCCTATAGACATAAATGTCTGTGTCTGTGCCCAGCTTCACAACTGGCTCTTTGGCCCTGGTTCCTTGGTTGAAACCATTTAGGTCCAGTTGGCAGCTGTGACTCGATGGCACCATGCCAGTAAAGCATGGGCACTAGTAGAGTAAGTGAAGAAGTATTGAGCCCAACAACTGGAAACAGTGGAAGGGTCTAATGTCTGGACTCCATAATTGAGGTCCTCTGCTAAAGCTGCTCGTTGCAGCTGAATTGGTGAATTTGTTTTTCCTGACCAATGGCTTCTTCTACCACTATGAGGAAATTTGCAACGGTGGCATTGGCAGCTTGCATTGTAAGATCCGCTGAGTTGTCCCGTCTGCAATTGTGGGAACATGTCCGCAGCAATATTCTCCTTTCTCTTCTGCAGAGCACCGCGGTCCTGCATTACTTGGACAGGGAGGTCAGTCATTTGGAATATTATGAACAGAGAAAGACATTTCGGGCTGCAGAGAAGAGAACGCTGGAGCTGAAGGAGCACAGCAAGAAAAGCGTAAGTGTCTCGCTCCACACTGCTCAGCTCTTGCACTTTGTGCCGTCACTTCTACTTGTTTTTATATCCATGAGTGATCACATAGGATAAGAGAAGGAAGTCGAGTATAACTCTGTCCTGTTTATGTCTAGGAAATCTCTCCACCGGTGAAGTCAAAGGAGCAGCTCGAGGAGGAGATAAGCCGAGAGTATGGCACATACTTGGCCCTGGAGAGCTCCGTGCTGATCGGTCTGCGGATTAAGAAAGAGAACGAAAAAGAACTGTGAAAACCTAATTCTCATAAGGACAGATGTTTGTATTCTTGAAAGCTGCAGAATAGTAAAAACCCAGCGCATACATTGTACTGTGGTGTACTGCGGTCACCCCCAACCTGGGGCTCTGCAGATATTGCAAAGACTACAAATCCCAGCGTGCAGGGAGTCATAGTTTTTGCAACAGTTGTAAAGTCACAGGTTGTGGATCACCGGTGTGTAACATATATTTACATCCACCGCTAGTCTGATGGATCATATAAAATGTGTTCTTCTGGACTGTACAAATAAAGTTGTGTTGAAAAGAATTAGGAGCGTTCTGACACTATTTAAGGTGAACCTCTCGCTTTCTCCCCAGGTCTCTATCACCCAATGTGCTGGTGGAGTCTCCCGTCATCCAAGTAGGGACATTTTTGTCTCAATTAATTTATTAAAGTGATAATTGAGCTAAAAGATTAGGACTCTGGTCCAGTGACCACATTGGTAGCCATGGTCACTGGATCCGAGCCCGGAGAACCTCCTCCTATCTGCTCACATCTTCGGTGCCTCTTCTGATTAGTAGGCCTTGCAACGCTATGACGTTGTGGCACAAAGCAGAAGAGGCGTCGAGAATATCGGAAGGTAGGAAGAAATTTGCAGGGCTCTGGTCCAGGAGTCAAAAACTATCAGCAAGGCTGCTCGATTTTCTTGATTGTCTCTTTTAGGTGGAATTCTGATCCATCAGACATGTATGGTACACTCTATTCACTTCTATGGGAGCAGTACTGCACATATGTGACCACCACTCCCATGGACAGTGAGTGAAGCAGTGGCATCAGGGGACTATGAGACTCCTATTCTCGTGATCGGTGAGGACCCCTGCACTCTGATCCCCATTGATCATACAGTGATGTATATGGCCAACCCCTTTAAGAGCGGCCTAGTTCAGACAATGCTGGCGTGGCTCAATGTGCATTAGGAGGTTGCAGTACGAGCCGGGCATGCAAGGAATTGCATCGATGTGGCCCACGTGGCAGTGTCACATAATCATCTACGTGACTGATTTCTTTGTTTAGTTAGAGGGTCCGGAGTTTTCTGTGATATGTTTTGGTTGCTTGGATGTACATACACGTGTGTGGGTAGGTGGGCACGAGTATATAAGGCCGTGTCATACCATTTATCCTCCCATTGCCAGCTCGCGGTATCCGGCCCTCTGGACTCTTTGGATGAAAATCCTTCTTTGCCGGTCGTTAATTCTTGGTCTTCTACGTCTTATCGGTGGTAGTAGAGCTGATAGGTCTATATTCAAACCTGTCGGAAATTAATATTGCAGTTATTATCTATGGAGGAACATACACCAGGAATAAGTCACTCTGCTCACACCAGGTATTTGTTGGCTACATCCCATGGGAAGAGACAAGTGGGCCACAGAGAATGCCCCATGGGCCTTTACCTTCCCCTCGTATTGTGGGGCCTATGGAGAGGGGTAGCCCTATGTGCATTCAGTCCATAATGAAGAGGGATGAACCTCCTGAACTTTAGGAAGTTCTAGAGCAGAACTGTCAGACAGTGGTGGTTGTTTGGAGGGCAAGAAAATCCTGAATAGTTCCTGTATTTTTTCCACTGGAATGGGGCCGAGCTGCAATACCAGACCCAGCCTATTGACAAGGATGGCGCTTTTGACAACACTGATACTGTTTCACATCCAGTCCTCCTCCCATGTAAACTGTGTTTATAAGTGACCAGGTATCACGTATCTGAAAGTATTTTGGGGAGACTTGTTGTGACTTGTGTTTCATCCATCAATTTTAAACCAAAGTGCAGCGGAGGAAAATGCACTAATTAATTAGAAGACACACGCTCTTTAATAAATGTCACATTTTCTTTTAAATACAGAAATTGAAATCACTGTATTATTTGTGACAGTTTCTACCATAATGAATATTTGATCTATATTGATCTGATTGTGGCCATCGTCCCTCCCTGTTAACACCGCACACACTTTCCAAACTTTTCCAAAGTTTCTAACTCTATTGCAAAAATTACGAGCACCAGAATTTGGGATTTTTTAAGGCACCAATTTTGTTTTTAAATTAAAATACTAATATATTTATATGTATTAGTAATTTAAAAAAAATGTTTGTGCCTTAAAAAAAAAAAGATATATATATATATATATTTGGGTTGGTAACTGAATATGTATCTAGTCTCTAGTCTCTGATCACCCCATAGAAGCCTCTAGTGAGTGACAATCCGAGTGCATGAGCCCAAGGCTAACTGAAGACATGGTGGGAGTTAAAGACAGTTTAAGACCAACCCAAGCAAGAAGGAAGACAGACTGTGCTTATTTGGAAGGTTAGAGGGGTACAGGGGGTCCTGCTCAGGGTGACGTCTAAACTCCATTATCATCCCACCAAACTTCCCATCCAAGACTAGAATATCTAGAACGGTTTTCTTCTTCTATTTTGGATGATACTAAGGGTATGTGCACACGATCCTTTCTGGCAGCGCTTTGAACTTTACTTTATGCTGCATCCAAAGCGCTGCACACAGGTGAATCTGCATTTGTTCATTGAACACATGCGGATTCACCGCATCCTATACATTGCACTGATAAAGTTTCTCTTGCGGACACTAGAGAAAGTGTCTCCGCAAGAGAAATTGCCATGCTGCGGTCTGAGAAGACGCAGCGCATGTCCGTCTCCGCGGGTGATCCGCAGGAGCACGGAGATGCATAGTGGGCATGGGATTTATTGAAATCCCATCCACTATGCTGTAACATCTGTCCGCTGCGGATTGCATGCAGCACAACTTCTCTGAATCCAATCCGCAGCCATTCCTGACCATGTGCACCTACCCTAATTCTCATAGGGCCAAGATATTTTTGGGTTGTAGAATTTGAAGAACCTGGAAGAAACCTACATGACCATGGAGATGATCATACAAAGTCAATGCCTATGATTTTTGAAGGCCTGGTCATCTCTATATATTAACCTGGGTAGTTTCTATACACTTTTTAGGAGATGATGGTGCAAATTTTGGATAGGAGATCCCAACATCCACTAACCGCCTCCATTCATGAAGGGCATCTGGCCACAAAAAATCCATTTTGGGCAGCTTTTTTTCTCCCAATATATTAAATTTAATGTACATAAGCTGCTAAAGATCTGACCTGATGTGATGACGTACTGCCCTTCTGAAAATCTCAAGACATTCGAACACAATTCAAATAAAATGCAAAACATTTTGCAAAATTTGGGGAATCACAAAACGAGATGCTGTCTCTCCAACCGCCGTCACTGCATCAACGATTTGTTTCCGCGGCAACGATTATGAGCGTTCTACTCGGGCATTCTAAATGGGAGGGACTTCCAGCAGCCAATAGGAATCAAGTATTAATTTTTAAATGTAAACAATCTGCGTACTTTTAGTTATTTTCAAAACAGCCATTTGACAAGTTGACTTATCATTAAAAGGAAATGGTCCAATAATGAAAATAATAAAAAATGATGACTATAACTGCTGTCATTAGTTCTATGTCTGAATAATGACCTTTAACCATTACAATAGATGCAGCCAATGTGATGCCCTTTTATATCCACCATGGATGTGGCCCATGGACTGCAATAGGGCCATTATAAACAGGCACAACTGGTTGATCTCATCTTCATTGGTGTTGTGTGGTGTTTGATACAGGACTCCCCTCTATAGAGGGATGGCATTTTTAGTAAACCAGGTGGTGAGGAATTGACCAAAATAGTCATAGAAATGGCATAAGTGTCACAGCCTGGCATCATAATAGTCTTTACTATGGAACCCAAAACGTGGAAGCTGGGCTGTGATTGTTCAGTATGAGGAACAAAGACTTTTTTTTCTTTTTGATATAAAACATTATTTTATTTCTTAAAAGTGAAAAAGAGAAACTTTTAATAGATTTCCTTTCTTCTCCTGTACTGATCTTTCACTCCCAATTTCACATTACTGAGATAGGAGATGGCAGTTGGTGCTCATAAAATTCTCTGGAGGGGGAGGAGCGAGAGGCCGATACTGACATTAAGCTGCAAGTTCTCCTGAAACGATAGTTATACATTAACCCCTTCACGCTGCAGCCAATTTCCGTTTTTTTCTCCCCTTCTTCCAGAGCCATAACTGTTATTTTTATGTCCACATGGACATATCAGGACTAGTTTTTTGCAGGACGAGTTATACTCTTGAATGTCACCATTCATAGTGTACTGGATAATGGGAAAAAAAATCCAAGTGTGGTGAAATTGTGAAAGGAAAACCCAATTCTGACATTGTTTTTTGGGAATTGTTTTTAAAGTGTACTTTTTTTTGGTAAAAACAACCTTACAATATGAGTCTCCTCATCAATATGATTAAGACTATACCCAATATGTCCATTTTTATTATGATTTTAGTCGTGAAAAAAAAATCTGAAGTTTGTAAACAAAAAAATTGGGGGGTTAGTCGCCATTTTTTGAGTCCCGTAACAATTTTATTTTTCAGCCTATAGAGCTGTGTGGAGGCTTATTTTTTTGCGGGGCAAGACGTTTTTATTAACATCATTTTGAATACATGTGACTTTTTGATCGCTTGTTACATCCCTTTATGTGGAATTGTGGCAACCAAAAAAATGTAATTTTGGTGTTCTTGAATTTTTTCCGTTTACGGTGTTTACCGATCAGGTTAATTGTTTTTATATTTTGATAGATCGGACTTTCTTGAACACGAGGATACCACATGTGTGTATTTATATATATATATATATTTTTTTTTTTTTTTTTTTTTACTTTTTTTTTTTCAGTTGGCGACAAGGGGGGTGATTTGAACTTTTAGTTTTGTTTTGTTTGTTTTTTTCCATATTTTTTTAAAACTTTTTTTACTTTTCACTGTTATTGTTAGTCCCCTCAGGGAACTTGAAGATGTGATCTTCTAATCGCTTGTGCTATGTACAGCGATGCCACAGCATTGCTACATGTAGCAGAAATCACGGTTTTCTTTGGAGATTCTATAATGACAACCCATTAGTGACCCACAGTCATGTCACGGGCGCACTGAAAATTGCACGCATGCATGTTGGCGCATGTTAAATACCGCTGTCAGAGATTGACAGTGGCATTTAACAGGTTAACGATCACAGGAGGCGCACTGCGCCACAAGCGATTGTTAGCGGCAGGTCCAGGCTGTAATACATAGGCATCAACTGCCGGGTATTGGGTGGGCTCACTGCGTGAGCCCGCACCATACACCCGCTTCCAACTTGTGTCTTACATGGATGTCGTGAAGGGGTTAAAGAACGTAATATCTCACGTCCGATCCATGTCTTCTCCAACATCAAACATCTTGTAATTCAGTCATAGAACTACTGGCAGCCGTGACATATCCATCCTTTTTAATGTATTATTATTATTGGACCATTTCCTTCTTACGATAAGGCAAGTTATCAAATGGCCATTTTGGAAATTACTATATCTTGCCGCCTGTGAACATTTAAAAAATAATACTTGATTCCTATTGGCTGCTGAAGTCCCTTCCTTATAAGGAGATAGAATGCACAGCTAGGGACCTAATAATCGTCGCCGTGGAACCAAACTGTTGATGCAGTAACGAGGGGTTAGAAGGACAACATCTCTTTTTGCGATTTCCTACATTTTGGAAATGTTTCACATTTTAGTCAACTTGTGTTGGCATGTCTTTAGATTTTCAGAAGGGCAGTACTTCATCACGTCAGGTCAGATCTTTAGCTACTTATGGTGGTGATTTAAAGTTTGTGAACCCTTCTGAATTTTCCATATTTTGGCATAAAATTTGACCCAAAAACACATCAGGTTTTTCCTACAAAACATAAAAAAAGATAAATAACCAAATCAGACAATATTAGACTTTGTCGTTTTTTAAATGAGGAAAATAATGATGAGGAAAATGATCCGATATCACATGTCTGTGAGTGGCAAAAGTATGTGAACCCTTGCTCTCAGTATCTGATGTGACCTCCTTATGCAGCAAAAACTGCATCTTAACATTTCCAGTAATTATTGACTAATCCTGCACATCGGCTGTAGGAATTTTGCATCATTCTTCCCGACAGGACAGCTTCAACTGGGATGCTGGTGGGTTTTTATTATTCTAATATATTTCTAATATTTTTTACTCTTTTTTTTTTTTTTTGTTTATCTACTTTTAAGACTTGTGTGAAAATTTGATTTAGCTTTACGTCAGATTTGTGCAGAATTATGGAAAGTTCTGAAGGGTTCACAAACTTTTAAGCATCAATGTACTTACATAAGATTTATGTAAACTTTGAGGAAAGAATAAGGCACCCATAAGTGGGCTGCTATTCATTAGCACAAAAAAAAAAAAGGCCAATTCTTTTTGCCTCAGAATGAAACAATTAATGTTATTTTTATGCTTCCCCTTCGCCTCATATTTACAGCTAGGATTTCCAAAAAGTTAAATACTAACATTTACATGACTCTACAATATTCAGGGGGATATAATAAAAGCAAAACATTTTAAAAACAACATGCCTTGTCCATTTCTTGGAAAACATGGCGCATATTATCAAATTTGACATTTATACACTTTTTCTAATTAGCACAAAGTTGAGAGATGTTTTTAATGTTTCTTAAAAATGTCCTATCTAACATTTTCTAAAAAAACGTTGTCTTCTAAATTGTCCAAAAATTACTCGTGGAAAATCATTGTCAACATTATCTCCACCATGTTTCCAGTTGGCCAATTGAGAGTTCATGTACTTGGATTGTCTCTCACTAGGGTCTTAGGTCAAAGACTAGATACAAATTCAATGTACCCACCACAATAACAGGAGCAAAGAAACATTTTTAAAGAAATTTGCAACTTTTTTCACTTTTTGCTACTTTTGAAAAGTTTCTCAAAAGTTAGTGGGGTTAACAGGAAAGGGCATTGCCACAGTCAGCCTGATCAATTTATTATTATTTCAGTAATTGTTACAAATTATACTGCAATCTTGATTTCTGCATTTAGAATAGACCAAGATGTGTCAAATTGATTAAAGGGTTTGCGTCTGCTCGTAAATTTGGCTCATTTTACTCCACTGCACTTTGGCTTAAAACGGATGCATTAAATGCCATGTCTCTCCAAAGCGCAGATACAGCTAAATTACACGATAAGTAAATTGGATGTTTTCACATCCACCAATATCAGGGTTGTCTTTTTTTATTCCAGAAATAGCGCCATTCTTGTCAATATGCTGGGTCTAGTATTGCAGCTCGGCCCCATTCCTGCTTTTCTGGAACAAACTACAGTAACCATTCAGGCGTTTCTTTCTCCCCAAACCGCCAATACTGCCATACAGTTCTCCTCCAGTTTATTCTGAATTATAGAGTTTTATCCCCATTTACTTTGGGCTGAATCCATATGGGTCTACCTCACTCTATAAGCTCCACGATATGAGGGAAGGCAAAAGCCCAAGGGTCATTCTATGGCCAGACTGTCTCTCCATATGGGATGTAGCCAACAAATACCTGGCATTCCTGTCTCAGAATGGGGTAAGCACAGTGACACCCGTAACCGCTGCGTATGCTCCTCCATACATAATAATGTCATTTCCTGCAGGCCTGGATATAAACCTACCAGCCATACTGCCACCGCTGAGACCTCTGAGACCGTTCATTAAATATGGCAGAGAAAAGCTTTTATCCAAAGACCCAAAAGCTGAGAACTAGCAATGGGAGGATAATGGTAGGTCATTGCCTTAGCATGCACAGCTTATACTACAATTTCCTAATGCTCATCAAAATATATTTGCCTCATGTTTCATATTTTGCTTTTTGTGTTTTGCAGACGTGTCCTCCAGAGATGCATCCATAAATAAAACATTGGATCCTGTATCAGACCTGCGCGCTGTCAATGTGTCCAACTGGGTGCAGCAAAAGTGTAGAAAACGTATACTTATTTCCAGAAAACAGACATATAGAAACCCACTTATTGCACTCTATCAGTTTCCAGCTAAATCCCCTTTAGTTTATGTGCACGCAAAATCTTTATCAGGTGGATTCCGCCTGGAAAAGCGCCGTAAAAAATTAACATAGTGCACAACAATGTGAAAACAACTTGCTGTGCACATGTGCATTCTTTTGCTACTTCTTTTAACTGCTTCAGGGTTCGGAAACCCTAAAGCGGTTAAAAGAAGTAACATGTTCATTCTTCACTATAGTGGAAATTACAGAGAGGAGACTCCAGCATAGGAGCTGCTGCAAAAAAACAACAGCAAAGTCGCTTCAGGAAAAAGACGTTTTTCTGTAGCAGATTCACCTAGAAAAGGTTAGCGGGTGTGCCAGTGTCTTAAAGACATTGTGTGCACATACCCTTAAACTTTGTGCATACTCGAGTTTTTTGAGGAGTTTCTGGAGCAGAAACAGAGTGAAAACTTCTCAAATCCTCCTCAAAAACTTGGAGTTTCTGCTCAATTTCTGCTCCCAAAATGCAGCATATAGACTCAGTGTGCACATACCCTTACTATACCAGGAATAATTGGGAAATCCCACTGTATCAAGAAGTTGTCCTTGCTTCAATATCCTTGTCTCCTAGTCAACCTCATAGGAAACAAAGTACACAGTCAGCACAGGGGATGAAACACATCTGATTGGGCCCCAAAACCAGACAACGCATTTTTGCAATGATGAAGGGGCACCCTAATTATTGTGGGTATCTCAGCAAACGACTATGCTGTTACAGAATACAAACCACCAATAAGACCAAGATCGAGAACACAATCTTACAGTGACCGTGTAGTGGTAGATACTAGCGATGAGACAATCTGTTGAGATTCTAATTTGCCGGCGTTATCAAATTTTTTACAAAATGTTCAATACTGAAAAGCCTCCTTCACAAAAAGGATTGCACTAGAAATGCAAAAACTAAGTATAGTCGCTTGTGACAAGCAAGAACACCGTCTATGACTAACACTGATTTTAGTTTTTTGTTTCTGTAAAACCTGTGCTGGCATGCTGCTGCTTTCTAGTGCATTAAGAATAAAGAAAAAAATATGTAATTGTTATTCAAATCAAGCAGGTACAGATGCCAGCTCCACCATATCACTGGTCAATCACACGGAGTCTGGCTCTTCACCCCTTTAACAATTGAATCTCGGCATTATTTACAAACTACTACTCTCGTCTTCTTCACTGCTGCAGTTATACCTAACACTGTATGGAGTATTTGTCCAATGCTTTAGGGCTTTTTTTTCCCCATCTATTGCTCAGCTGTGAGCTCTGACCTCCTCTCACATGGGTTACAAATTCTCTGTAAATTTATAGACAATATTTTAAAAAAGGATCTTATTTTCTTACTGTTTTGTACTGTCCAAAAGAAAAAAATGTCTTTGCTTTATTTTTTTATATATATATTTTGCACTGCACATGCATGGAGCAGTTCTGAGGCTGCAAGGAGGGAAAGGACGATACACAGTTAAACACAAGAGAGACAAGGTGGGGATCATGTTCAACTAATTCCCACTGTCTCTGACAGTTTACTACCTGCCCATCCACTCAGAATACTGTGTGATGCTCAGTGTGGACGGTGCAAATTCACTCTGCATTATTGACAGCGGCCAGAAAGTTGTGCACAGTGTGATGAGACCTGGCGGCTAATTACCCAGCAGGCAGGCAGACAGCTGTACAAGTGGTAGCCAATGTCAGGCCAATCCTAGCCTTCTCAGGCAGGTGCCTGCGTATCCTGTATCCCTGGACATTGGTATAAAAAGGTCTGCAGCATGTGGACATCTGCGCCTGACTGTTAGTACCTGCTGATCCCACCCGGCCCCCATACAGGGCAGCTTCATCAGCCCACCCTCTGTGCCTCCTCTCTGCCTGATCCCCAAAAAACGATTATTTATGATCATGTGAAAATCCTGAAGTCAAGTGTAGAACTATAAAGTAATGAATATATGGGGAAGAAGCTGCTGCAGAACCTCTTTTTAGAGAGCGCTGTGGATATTGGATTCTACAGAATTGGTGAAAGAAAAAAGGGCAGCAAGCCTTCTGGTAATATTAAGAGGTTCTGCAGCAGCGTATGTAAATCTTAAGCGCTCCTAAAGCAGTGTTTGAATTATAAGAGATTCTGCAGCATCATATATGGTAAGTACAAGAGGTTCTGCAGCAGAGTGGGAATTACATGAGATTCTGCAACAGTGTGTGGGAAGTATAAGGTTCTGCAGTAGCATATATGGGGATTACAAGAGGTTCTGCAGTAGCATGTATGGGAATTACAAGAGGTTCTGCAGCAGCAGCATATATGGGAATTACAAGAGGTTCTGCAACAGCATATATAAGTAAAAAAGAGCCTGCAGCGGTGTGTGGGAATTACATGAAATTCTGCAGTAGTATGTTGGAATTACAAGAGGTTCTGCAGCAGCATATATGGGAAATAAAAGAGGTTCTGCAGCAGTGTGTGGGAACTATAAAGTTCTGCAGTAGCGTATATGGGAATTACAAGAGGTTCTGCAGTAGCATATATCGGACTAACAAGAGGTTCTGCAGCAGCGTATGGGAATTACAAGAGGTTCTGCAGCTGTGAATCATAATTACAAGAGGATCTGCAACAGCTTTTGCAATTTTTTTTTCTTTTCACTATTTTGGGATCTTTTTATTTTACATGAATTATTCTGGAAGTGCTTTGAGGAAGTGACATAGAGGTGTGGTCCCAGGGATGGGGTTTATATCCATAAAAATTTTGAGCCGTCTGGGATTTTTGGTTCACTTGTCCAGAAAAAAAATGATGCAGAGGCTGGCAAACGTGCAGTTCGCTATCCTAAACCTGCAGCTGAAATCCCTGCCTTGGCTTTTATACAGCTTACAAAAGTTCCTCCTGATTAGCTGCCCTATACCATGTAATGTTTGATAGCTGCAAGGCATTATGTGCAGTCGCACCTGAGGTCATGTGATCCTTCTCTGGCTCATTCAATCTTCTTCAATGTGTAAAAAGGAAGCGGACATTTTTGGGGAAATCATATCAAAAATTGTTCAAATTTACCAGGACGTGCAAATGTTATAAAATTGGACACAAATTTGATTCGCATCAATTCACTTATCTCTAGCAGCAGATCTTCCTATCTTCAACCTCTTAATGACCCATGACATCCATTTTCACTAGTCGCTGCATGGTGTATAGAACGGGCTCAGGAGAATAGCCTGCTTCATATGTAGCAGGTGCCTGCTGTATCCCATAGCCGACATCTGCCTGTAAGAGCAGTGGCCAGAGCTGAGCTACGATCCTGCTGTTAACCATTTAGATGCTGCAGGCAATCAATGACAGTGTCATTTAAATTACCTGCTTGTCGGTTTGCTTTCACATCAGATCTCATTAGCCCGCCAATGGGTTACTATGCCAGCCTGGGCCTGCTGAAGTCCCCCATGGATGCCATATTAGTCTTCCTGTGAAGCTCAGCCAGAGGATGAGCTTTATAAGAGATCTGTGATTTCTGTACATACTGCAATGCTATAGTATTGCACTATATAGTACTAAATATCAGACAGTCACAGGTTCAAGTCTCCTAAGGGGACTACAAAATAAAGTAAAAATGAAAAAAAAAAAAAAAGTAGTTTTAGAAAATTTCAAAAATATCTGAAAATTTATATAACCCCTCCTTCTTATCCCCATAAAAAAAAAAAATAAAGAAATAAAAAAAAACATATTTGGTAAAGTAATGTCCGATCTATCAAAAAAATATAAAATTATTCACACAGTATGTGAAATGCTGAAAAGAAAAAAAAAATGAAACACCAGAATTGTCATTTTTCAGTTGCCGCATTCCTTAAAAAAATACAATAAAAGCTATTAAAATGTTATTAAGCCTGATATGATATCAATTAAAAGTACGGTTCAGCACACACACAACAAAAGTCTACATACAGGTCAATGGACGGAAAAATAAAATTATAAGTCTCAGAAATAATAACAAAAAATATTTTTTTAACAAGGATCTGAATTTGTATTAACCATTAAAATATATATATGTAAAAAAATCCTTATAAGTTTAGTATCACCGTAATCATACTGTCCTGGAGAATGATATGATCACGTCATTTTTACTGCACAATGAATGTCGTAAAAACAAAACCCCCAAAAAACGTGGTAGAAATACTTTTTTTTCACCATTTCACCCCATTTGGATTTTTTTCTCCAAATTTCAGCACATTATATGGCAAAATTAATGGTGTCATTCAAAATGACTGCTTAGTCCATAAAAAATAGGCCTTTGTAGATGGCAAAACAAAAAAGTAACACCTCTTGGAAGAAGGAGAGCAAAAAAAAAACAAGGGCACAAAAAAATGGAAAAATTTCCCGGTCTTTAAAATATTTAGATTTGAGAGTCCTCAGTGGTTGATACCTTTTAATGGCTAACTGAAAAGATGGTCACAAATTGCAAGCTTTCGAGACTACTCAGGTCTCTTCATCAGGCTAGTATCTAGCCTGATGAAGAGACCCGAGTAGTCTCGAAAGCTTGCAATTTGTGACCATCTTTTCAGTTAGCCATTAAAAGGTATCAACCACTGAGGACTCTCAAATCTAAATATTTTTCTATCTACTGGCTAACACGGTATTTTCCCATACTGGTCTTTAAAGGGTTAAAGAAGGATGTTTGCTTGAAAACAGGAAAAAAAAAAAACAATTTTCAAACAAACTGATAGAAATTGATTTATTATGAGGGAAGGTTGTGATCATGGCCCTTTGATCGGAAATATATTCCCAATGGACAAATGCAAAGTGGGAAAAGAAATTGTTAAAATATGCAAGATATTCAGGGGCTGAAACATTTATTGAAAGAGAAATTTATTGACGAGGGTCATAGCGACAGTGAAATGAATGAGTTAATAAAACTTGTAAATTGGGAAAATAATAATCTGAATACTGGTGGCGAACAAGAAAAACAATTCAGTGGGAAGAGAGAAAAATGCCAAAATTATTGAATGAATCATTAAAGGAAATCTGTTTTTTGCTATGTATTCTGAGAGCAGCATAATATGTATGTATATATACATGTAATTATGTATGTATAATAGACCCTGATTCTAGCGAAGTGTCACTTACTGAGCTGTTTTCCAGTTTAAATAAAATCAGTGTTTTATAAGCAGGAGATTGTCACTACAGGACTAGGTGTCTCGTGCCTCCTGGTCCAACCTCTGACTAACAGCTTTCCATAGGTTTCGGAGGGGATTCTTTCCTTCCTTTTTCAGCCTCCTAAATGACATGATTGGCAGCAGCATCTAAGAGGTTTACTGTAATCGGTGGTGTAGATATACATATTGTGGGTGTCTTTATTTATTGCCGTTGTATTTATTAGGGACTTGTATTAATAATGTCATCATGGCAAATATAATGGTTGTATATGAGTTTTATGTCAATTTGATGTTATTTATTGGTCCCTAAACCCAATGTGCCAGTATGTACGTTCAGATCTTATTTCTTAGAAGTCATTCTCAGGTTAAAACCCCACATCAGACAGAATTCCCATCTAGAAAACAATAGGGATTTTTGTGCGGAGCACAGACGCCGGCAGCGAGATGAACCTTCTCATTGTTCCACATTGCCCCGAGCCGGCGGGATCAAACGAGAAAGCAACGTAACATCGTATCACACATATCATGTGCAGGGGGGACCAGAGGGGTCTGCAAAAATGACTTCATTCATCCGTGACCCCACACCGACCGCCAACACATTGCAGATGAGCCGTCTGCCGCTCTCTGTATACAGATACCAGGGTGCACAGAGCACTTTCCACGGCGCCTGCTGTATTCGCCTTGGGATCGGTGATTGCAGTCAGTTTGTTGTTATGGGTGCAGGAAATGTTACCGCCATGACAGGTAAACGACAATCACATCATAAACATAAATGCATAATTTTTCTACTAATTTATAATTACAAAACATGGATGTCTATGTAATGGATAACTGATGCCAAGACTAAATTTAAAGAGTCTTAAACTGAAGCTCTTCAGTTTACACCCAGCACTGAGTGCCCCTACACCAGGGACCCGGAGGACGAGGGACCTGGAAATGTTAATGCCTGAATGCCCCCTTTTAAATGCTGTATTGTCTCATTTTCATGGGTAGATTCTCTTTGCCAGGAATATAACTCAGGAGTCAGGACCTCTAGTTTGAAAGGCAGAAACTGTGTTTTTTCTGTGCGTTATTGTTGCGTTTTACTGTTCTAGCACAGTGAATGAGATGTCTGAAGTCTCAGGCGCACGTTGCTGGTTTTTCAGCGTTTCTTCAACTGTTCAAATGAGTGGGGGGAAAAAATGCATGAAAAAGCACTATAAAAACTACAGAAAAACATACGTATTTTGCCCAATGTTTTTCCTGCCAACACTCCGGTATTTGCAGATTTTTCTGCTGCAAATACTGGATATGTGCACATACCCTTATTGGGTTTCTTTATATATTAGTAGTTAAAAAAAAAAATTCAGAACCTTGCAAAAAAAAAAAAAAGACTGGTTTGTGTCGTCGTACAGTGGTCCTTAAATAAACTTCTGCGATCGGAGCAAACTCCAGGTGCTATAGTTACAGGCAGTGTTTGGCAATGAAGTGAGCTCTGCTCCTGAGTCGTTTCATTACAGCTCTTAGAGACCTGTGACGAAAATGTACATCATAGGTCATTAAGTGGTTAATACATTTGGAACTTCTTTTTTTCACCTACCAAATTGATTCAAAGTAATTACAGTAACTTAATGGCAGACACAACAAAGAGGCTATCAGAGCTAAAAAAAACAGATAACAGATCCAGGAGAAACCACAAGTAACTGACAGACATTATACACTGCAAAATAAGGGGATGTATAACAGATTTGTAAATGCTGCGAGACTGTAGTGGATGTTACAAATCTAGTAACTGCGCCCCAAACACCGCAATACAATTTTTAAACAAATGTTTGCTGTTATCTACACACAGAGATGAAGAGCTTCACCAGACACACACACCGGGCACACCATCATACACATACCGGGCACACCATCATACACACACTGGGCACACCATCATACACATACCGGGCACACCATCACACAGACATCATACACACACCGAGCACGCTATCACATAGACATACACACACTAGGCACACCATCATACACACACCGGGCACATCATCATACACACACTGGGCACACCATCATACACACACCGGGCACACCATCACACAGACATCATACACACACCGAGCACGCTATCACATAGACATACACACACTAGGCACACCATCATACACACACCGGGCACACCATCATACACATACCGGACACACCATCATACACACACTGGGCACACCATCACACAGACATCATATACACACCGAGCACGCTATCACATAGGCATACACACACTAGGCACACCATCATACACACACTGGGCACACCATCATACACACACTGGGCACACCATCACACAGACATCATACACACACCGAGCACGCTATCACATAGACATACACACACTAGGCACACCATCATACACACACCGGGCACACCATCATACACACACTGGGCACACCATCATACACACACTGGGCACACCATCATACACACATCATACACACCATCATATACACACCGGGCACACCATCACACAGACATCATACACACACCGAGCACGCTATCACATAGACATACACACACTAGGCACACCATCATACACACACCGGGCACACCATCATACACACACTGGGCACACCATCATACACACACTGGGCACACCATCATACACACACTGGGCACACGATTATACACATACCGGGCACACCATCACACAGACATCATACACACACCGAGCATGCTATCACATAGACATACACACACTAGGCACACCATCATACACACATCATACACACACCGGGCACACCATCATACACACACCAGGCACACCATCATACACACACCGAGCACGCCATCACACAGACATCATACACACACACCGGGCACACCATCACACAGACATTATACACACACCAGGCACACCATCATACACACACCAGGCACACATACACCGGGCACACCATCATACACACACCGAGCACGCCATCACACAGACATCATACACACACCAGGCACACCATCATACACACATCATACACACACCGGGCACAACATCATACACACACACCGAGCACACCATCACACAGATATCATACACACCAGGCACACCATCACACAGACATCATACACACACCAGGCACAGCATCATACACACACTGGGCATGCCATCACACAGACATCATACACACCGGGCACGCCATCACACAGACATCATACATACACCGGGCACCCCATCACACAGACATCATACACACGGGGCACACCATCACACAGACATCATACACACAGGGACGCCATCACACGGACATCATACACACCAGGCACACCATCATACACACACCGGGCACGCCATCATAAACACACCGGGCACGCCATCACACAGACATCATACACACCGGGCACACCATCACACAGACATCATACACACCAGGCATGCCATCACACGGACATCATACACACCAGGCACACCATCATACACACACCGGACACGCCATCACACGGACATCATACACACACCAGGCACACCATCATACACACCGAGCACGCCATCACACAGACATCATACACACACCAAGCACACCATCATACACACATCATACACACCGGGCACACCATCATACACACACCGAGCACGCCATCACACAGACATCATACACACACCAGGCACAACACCACACAGATATTATACACACCAGGCACACCATCATACACACACTGGGCACACCATCACACAGACATCATACACACACCAAGCACAGCATCATACACACATCAGGCACACTGTAGCATCGGCGTCTCTGCCCCCTGCCAGGCAGAGACGCCGTCCCTCTCACCTCCTCGCTCCCCGCGCGGCGTCCTCCAGCGCTCCTCTTCCTGCTACTGCTGTCGATGCGCGCTGCTTCCCGGGCACTGTGCTTAGGGCGCGCGCGCTCCCTCTCTCTTAAAGGGGCCGCGCGCGCCGTCCTAAGGAGTCACCAGCCAATAGCCGGAGAACCTCCCATATATAAGGCACCTCCTCCAAAATGGAGGTGCCCGAGCAATAGTTGTTGCACAGTATACTTACCTCTGCTTCAGCCCTCAGGTCCAGTTGCCAGCCTGACTACTGTTCCAGTCCGCCAGCCTGACTACTCTCCAGCCCGACAGTTTGTCTTCCGTTCAACCCGCCAGTCTGTCTATGGGCAAGTCCGCCTGCTTACCAGGAAGCACCTGCCAGTTACCTGCCTGCTACCTGCCGTGCCTGCTAGCCCGCTCACCTGGGAGCACTCGCCTGTTACCTGCTTGTTACCTGCTAGCCTACCTGGAGGCTCGGCCGTCCCTTGCCGTGACTACCTGATAGCCTACCTGGAGGCCCCTGCTGTCACTTGCCGTGACCACCTGTCTGCTAACCTAGAGACTTCAGCCTGCTCTGCCGTCACGTGCCGTGACCACCTGTCAGCTAACCCAGAGACTTCTGCCTGCTTGTTGTGCCCATCCGCTATACCGGTCAGTCCCAGTCATCTGACCCGTGGGAGCCACCTGCTCTCTTACAAGGTCGTCCCCAGAGTAGCACCTGGTCCCTCTGCTTGGTCCCTCCCTGGTCACGGAGTCGTTAGCTGCCGTACGACCAGGGTCGGTCTGAGTTGATACTTAGTTACGCCCCTCTGGGTCCCTCCTTGCACCGCGGCACAGAGGTTCCACCCCCCGGACCCGTAACAGTTTGCTCGGGCCATGGAACCCGGTGGCCCACAGACCCCCGCAATCTTCGACTTGCACCAGGAAGTCTTACGTCAGAGAGCTCAACAGGAATCGGTCCTGTCCTTTCTACGGTCTGTTAACTCTCACCTAGGCGCATTGTCTGACTCGTCTGTGTCTATCTCCGGTCCAGTGGTGCCTGTTCCTGCAGCACCGCAATCCAGTCCCATTATGGCACCCGGCTATGGACCTCGGCTCCTGGCACCTCCACGTTTTGCTGGCGACCCCGCTTTAGCCCGGGGTTTCATAAACCAGTGCACCCTGCACTTTGAACTCTTGGCATACCAGTTCACCTCCGACCGGGCCAAGGTGGCCTTCATCATGTCCCATCTCACTGGGAAGGCACTGGCATGGCTAAATCCCCTGTGGGAGAGAGGGGATCCCCTGGTGTCCGACCTGTTGTCTTTCCTCGCTGCTTTCCGGAAAGTCTTCGATGAACCAGGATGGAAAACTTCTTCTGCCTCCTCTCTGCTACGTCTCCGCCAAGAGAGTCTCACCATGGGCAAATATGCCATACGGTTCCGTACCCTCGCTTCTGAGCTTGCCTGGGAGAACGAGGCTCTGGTGTCTGTCTTCTGGGAGGGTCTTTCCGGTCGGATTAAGGACGAGTTAGCCGGCCGGGACATTCCTACCACCCTGGATGACCTGGTGTCACTAGCTACCTGGATCGACATCCGGTTCCAAGAACGTACCAAAGAGACTACTCGGGACAGAGAGTTTTCCCGCCTTGCTCCTACTTTCCAGAGACCTGCCTCTCAACCAGTCACTCCCCGGGCGTACTCGCCCGAACCTATGCAGATCGACCAGACCAAGATGGTCAAATCTCGCCAAGAGTCACGCCGAGCCGAGGGAAGCTGTTTCTATTGTGGCTGTAAGGAGCACTTCATCCGTTCCTGCCCGGAGAAGCCGGGAAACGCCAGTGTCTAGGACCGTTCGGAGAGGTCGTCCTAGGCAAAAGTAAGCCCTCTCCAACCCTGACTTTGTCCGTCTCTATCTCCTGGGGTGAAAACCGTCACTTTGAAATTGCTCACCTGGATTCTGGAGCTGCTGGAAACCTCATTTCCCAGTCCCTGGTAGAAAGATACCGGATTCCCACCAAACCTCTGGCTGAACCATTGTCTGTCCCCTACGTGGATGGAAGACTCCTTTTCGATGACCATCCTGCTCGTAACTGAACCCATAACCCTGCAGGTGGGAATGCTGCACTCTGAGAAAATCTCCTTCCATGTGTTACCCGGACTCTCCCACTACCTATTGCTAGGTCTACCATGGCTCCAGACACATGAACCCGTGCTGAACTGGCAATCCGGTGAAATACTCCGGTGGGGTCAGGACTGCCACAGGACCTGCCTGGTTCCGGTTCGCCCGGCTCGTTCACCACCTACCCCAGCTAATTTACCCGGTCTTCCGGCTCCTTACTGGTCTTATGCGGATGTCTTCGGTAAAAAGGAAGCAGAGACACTGCCACCCCATAGGCCATATGATTGTCCGATCAACCTGGTACCTGGTGCCACTCCACCCCGTGGGCGCATTTATCCGTTGTCGGCGGCCGAAACCCGGGCCATGTCCGAATACATTGAGGAGAATCTGGCTAGGGGATTCATCCGGAAATCTACCTCCCCGGCTGGAGCCGGATTCTTCTTTGTCAAGAAGAAGGATGGCTCGCTCGCCCCTGTATTGATTATAGAGGACTCAATCAGATCACGGTAAAAAACAAATACCCCCTTCCGCTCATCTCCGAGTTGTTTGATCGCCTTAAGGGCGCCAGGATATTTTCCAAGTTGGATCTACGTGGAGCGTATAACCTGGTCCGTATCCGTCAAGGAGATGAGTGGAAGGCGGCATTCAATACCCGGGACGGTCACTATGAATACCGTGTGATGCCCTTCGGTCTCTGCAATGCTCCCGCCGTCTTCCAAGAATTGGTCAATGACATCTTCCGTGATCTTCTCTACTCCTGCGTGGTGGTATACCTGGACGATATCTTGGTCTTCTCTCCGGATCTTCCCACACACCGGAGGGATGTCAGTCAGGTCCTGCTTAGGCTCAGGCAGAACCACCTCTATGCAAAATACGAGAAGTGCCTCTTCGAGCAGACCTCTCTTCCATTTCTGGGCTATGTCATCTCCCAGACAGGCTTACAAATGGATCCTGAGAAGCTCTCTGCTGTCCTAAAGTGGCCCCGTCCGGAGGGGTTGAAGGCGATTCAGCGATTCCTGGGCTTCGTCAACTACTATCGTCTCTTCATTCCGCACTTCTCTTCCCGGACTGCTCCCATATCTGCGCTCACCTGTAAGGGAGCAAATCCCAAGGTATGGTCGCCCGAAGCTGAGGAGGCCTTCCTTTCCTTAAAGCAAGCCTTCTCCTCTGCCCCAGTACTGCACCGTCCGGACTGCAACAAACAGTTCTTCCTGGAGGTTGATGCTTCCTCCTCCGGAGCCGGAGCGGTGCTCACCCAAAAATCCTCATCCGGGAGAATGGTAACCTGCGGCTTCTTCTCCAAACTCTTCTCATCTGAGCGCAACTACTCCATTGGAGACCGAGAATTGTTAGCCATCAAGTTGGCACTGGAGGAGTGGCGCTACCTGCTTGAAGGGGCCCTATACCCGGTGATCATCTATACAGATCACAAAAATCTGGCATATCTCCAAAATACCCAAAGACTCAATCCGAGTCAGGCCCGGTGTTCTTTGTTCTTTGCCCGCTTCGACTTCATCCTACATTTCCGCCCGGCGAACAAAAATGTCAAAGCCGACGCCTTGTCCCGATCCTTCCTGTTCTCCGACCAAGAGGAGGAGCCTATGCACATCATCGATCCCTCCAAGTTTATGAATGTGGCCCCCTTGGATCTAACTCGTCTTCAATCCGGTAAGACGTTTGTAGCAGTACCAGATCGGAAGAAGGTTCTTCACTGGGGTCATTCATCTAAACTAGCCGGCCATGCTGGCCAGAATAAGACCTTCCTGCTCATTACCCGACATTACTGGTGGCCTACCCTGCGCAAGGATGTGGTAGACTTCGTCTCAAACTGTTCGTCTTGTGCCCGCAACAAAGTTCCCAGACATCTACCAGCCGGTCATCTCCTACCTCTTCCCGTCCATGATGCCCCGTGGCAACACATTGCTATGGACTTTATTACAGATCTCCCTGTCTCCGGCGGTTGTACAGTCATTTGGGTGGTCGCCGACCGCTTTTCTAAAATGGCCCACTTCATCCCTCTGCCTGGTCTCCCGTCTGCATCAGAGCTAGCTAAGGACTTCTTCCTTCATATCTTCCGTCTCCATGGTCTACCCCTCCACATCGTGTCGGATCGTGGGGTTCAGTTCACCTCTCGTTTCTGGAGAGCTACGTGTAAGCTGCTGGATGTCACCCTAGATTTCTCCTCTGCTTACCATCCACAGTTCAATGGTCAAGTGGAGCGGATCAACCAGATCCTTACCGGCTACCTCCGGCACTTTGTTAATGCTCACCATACTGATTGGGTGGATCTCCTACCATGGGCCAAATTCTCCTACAACAACCATGAGAGTGAATCGACTTCCAAGTCCCCATTCTTTATAGTCTATGATCAACATCCCCGGATTCCGTTTCCCGTCTCCGCTTCTGTGGACAACCCTGCCGCGGAGTCTCTGGTCAGCGAATTTTCCACCATCTGGGAGAATACTAGGTCCGCACTTCTTCAGTCCTCCGAGCGGATGAAGAGATTCGCTGACAAAAGATGTCTGGATCCGCCTCAATTCCATCCGGGAGACAAGGTTTGGCTCTCCTCCAAACATGTTCGGCTCAAAATACCCTCCTATAAGTTGGGTCCTCGGTTCATCGGTCCATTTGAAGTCCTTAAACAAATCAATCCAGTGGCCTACAAGTTAAAGCTTCCAGCCACCTTACGGATTCCCAACTCCTTCCACGTATCTCTCCTCAAACCAGTTGTCTTTAATTCTTTTTCCAACAATTCAGGTACTTCCCCTGCCCCGGTTTCCGCTGAGGACGTTTTTGAGGTAGAGAATATTCTGGCCACCAAGAGGGTAAGAGGAAAAACCTTTTTTCTGGTGGATTGGAAGGGGTTTGGCCCAGAGGAGAGAACTTGGGAATCCAAGGAGAACATCCACGCCCCGCTTCTCCTTGAAAGATTTCTTTCTGGCCTAAAAAAGAGGGGGCGTAAAGGGGGGGTACTGTAGCATCGGTGTCTCAGCCCCCTGTCAGGCAGAGACGCCGTCCCTCTCACCTCCTCGCTCCCCGCGCGGTGTCCTCCAGCGCTCCTCTTCCTGCTGCTGCTGTCGGCGTGCGCTGCTTCCCGGGCACTGTGCTTAGGGCGCGTGCGCGCTCCCTCCCTCTTAAAGGGGCCGTGCGCGCCGTCCTAAGGAGTCCCCGGCCAATAGCAGGAGGACCTCCCATATATAAGGCACCTCCTCCAAAATGGAGGTGCCCGAGCAATAGTTGTTGCACAGCATACTTACCTCTGCTTCAGCCCTCAGGTCCAGTTGCCAGCCTGACTACTGTTCCAGTCCGCCAGCCTGACTACTCTCCAGCCCAACAGTCTGTCTTCCGTTCAACCCGCCAGTCTGTCTATGGGCAAGTCCGCCTGCTTACCAGGAAGCACCTGCCAGTTACCTGCCTGCTACCTGCCGTGCCTGCTAGCCCGCTCACCTGGGAGCACTCGCCTGTTACCTGCCTGCTACCTGCCGTGCCTGCTAGCCCGCTCACCTGGAAGCACTCGCCTGTTACCTGCTTGTTATCTGCTAGCCTACCTGGAGGCTCGGCCGTCACCACCTGATAGCCTACCTGGAGGCCCCTGCTGTCACTTGCCGTGACCACCTGTCTGCTAACCTAGAGACTTCAGCCTGCTCTGCCGTCACGTGCCGTGACCACCTGTCAGCTAATCCAGAGACTTCTGCCTGCTTGTTGTGCCCATCCGCTATACCGGTCAGTCCCTGTCATCTGACCCGTGGGAGCCACCTGCTCTCTTACAAGGTCGTCCCCAGAGTAACACCTGGTCCCTCTGCTTGGTCCCTCCCTGGTCACGGAGTCGTTAGCCGACGTACGACGAGGGTCGGTCTGAGTTGATACTTGCACTCCTTGCACCGCGGCACAGAGGTTCCACCCCCCGGACCCGTAACACACACCATCATACACACGCCGGGCACGCCATCACACAGACATCATACACACCGGGCACGCCATCACACAGACATCATACACACACCGGCCACACCATCATACACACACCGGGCACGCCATCACACAGACATCATACACACTGGGCACACCATCATACACACATCGGGCACGCCATCACACAGACATCATACACACACCAGGCACACCATCATACACACACCGGGCACACTATCACACAGACATCATACACACCGGGCATGCCATCACACGGACATCATACACACCAGGCACACCATCACACAGACATCATACACACCGGACACACCATTATACACACATCATACACACACCGGGCACACTGTCATACACACACTGGGCACGTCATCACACAGACATCATACACACACTGGGCAAGCCATCACACAGACATCATACACACCGGGCACACCATCATACACACACTGGGCACGCCATCACACAGACATCATACACACACCAGGCACACCATCATACACACACCGGGCACACCATCACACAGACATCATACACACCGGGCATGCCATCACACGGACATCATACACACCAGGCACACCATCACACAGACATCATAAACACCGGGCACACCATCACACAGACATCATACACACCGGGCACACCATCACAGACATCATACACACCAGGCACACCATCACACAGACATCATACACACCGGGCACACCATCACACAGACATCATACACACCGGGCACACCATCACAGACATCATACACACCAGGCACACCATCACACAGACATCATACACACCGGGCACACCATCATACACACACCGGGCACACCATCATCACACACACCGGGCACGCCATCACACAGATATCATACACACACCAGGCACACCATCACACAGACATCATACACACCGGGCATGCCATCACATGGACATCATACACACCAGGCACACCATCATACACACACCAGGCACACCATCATACACACACCGGGCACGCCATCACACAGACATCATACACACACCAGGCACACCATCATACAGACATCATACACACCGGGCACACCATCACACAGACATCATACACACCGGGCACACCATCACACAGACATCATACACACCGGGCACACCATCACATAGATATCATACACATACCGGGCACACCATCACACAGACATCATACACACCGGGCACACCATCACATAGACATCATACACACACCGGGCACATCATCACACAGACATCATACACACCGAACACACCATTATACACACATCATACACACAAGGGGCACACCATCATACACACACCAGGCACACTGTCATACACACACTGGGCACGTCATCACACAGACATCATACACACCGGGCACACCATCATAAACACACTGGGCAAGCCATCACACAGACATCATACACACTGGGCACACCATCATACACACACTGGGCACGCCAGTACACAGACATCATACACACACCGGACACACCATCATCATACACACACTGGGCACACCATCACACAGACATCATACGCACACCAAGCACACCATCACACACACCAGACACACCATCACCATACAAACACCGGGCACACCATCATCATACACACCAGGCACACAAACATCATACACACCGGGCACACCATCACACACACATCAAGCACACCATCATCATACACACACCGGGCACACCATCACACAGGCATCATACACACACCGGGCACGCCATCATATACACACCGGGCATGCCATCACATAGACATGATATCTGCATGAACACACACCGGGCACAGCATCACACACCAGACACATCATCATCATACACACACCGGGCACACCATCACACACACACACACCAAGCACACCACGATCATACACACACCGGGCACACCATCATACACACCAGGCACACCATCATCATACACACCGGGCACAGCATCACACACACACCAGGCACACCATCATAATATACACACTGGGCACGCCATCACACACACACACCGGGCACACCATCATCATACACACCGGGCACAGCATCATACATACACCGGGCACACCATCACACACACACCAGGCACACAATCATCATACACACACCGGGCACGCCATCACACTGGCATCATACACACACCAGGCACACCATCATACACACCAGGCACATCATCATCATACACACCGGGCACAGCATCACACACACACCAGACACACACACCGGGCACGCCATCACACAGACATCATACACACCGGACATGCCATCACACGGACATCATACACACCAGGCACACCATCATAGACACACCAGGCACACCATCATACACACACCAGCCACGCCATTACACAGACATCATACACACACCAGGCACACCATCATACATACACCGGGCATACCATCACACAGACATCATACACACCAGGCACACCATCACACAGACATCATACACACCGGGCACACCATCACATAGACATCATACACCCCGGGCACACCATCACACAGACATCATACACACCGAGCACAGACATCATACACACCGGGCACACCATCACATAGACATCATACACACCGGGCACACCATCACACAGACATCATACACACCGGGCACACCATCACACAGACATCATACACACACCAGGAACGCCATCACACAGACATCATACACACTGGACACACCTTTATACACACATCATACACACAAGGGGCACACCATCATACACACAACATATACACACCGGGCACACCGTCATACACACACTGGGCACGCCATCACACAGACATCATACACACCGGGCACACCATCATACACACACTGGGCAGGCCATCACACAGACATCATACACACTGGGCACACCATCATACACACCAGGCACACCATCATACACACATCATATACACACCGGGCACACCGTCATACACACACTGGGCACGCCATCACACAGACATCATACACACCAGGCACACCATCATACACACACTGGGCAGGCCATCACACAGACATCATACACACTGGGCACACCATCATACACACCAGGCACACCATCATACACATCGGGCACAGCATCACACACACACCAGACACACCATCACACACACACACCAGGCACACCATCATCATACACACACCGGGCACGCCATCACACACACACACCAGGCACAACATCATCATACACACACCGGGCACGCCATCACACACACACACACCGGGCACACTATCATCATACACACCGGGCACAGCATCACACACACACCAGACACACCATCATCATACATACACCGGGCACACCATCACACACACACCAGGCACACCATCATCATACACACACCGGGCACGCCATCACACTGGCATCATACACACACCGGGCACACCATCATACACACCAGGCACATCATCATACACACCAGGCACAGCATCACACACACACCAGACACACACACCCGGCACACCATCATCATACACACCGGGCACAACATCACACACACACCAGACACACCATCATCATACACACACCGGGCACACCATCACACACACACACCAGGCACACCATCATCATACACACACCGGGCACGCCATCACACACACACCAGACACACCATCATCATGCACACACCGGGCACGCCATCACACACACACCGGGCACACCATCATCATACACACTGGGCACAGCATCACACACACACCAGACACACCATCATCATATACACACCGGGCACGCCATCACACACACACCCGGCACACCATCATCATACACACCGGGCACAGTATCACACACACACCAGACACACCATCATCATACACACACCAGGCACACCATCACACACACACCAGGCACACCATCACACACACACCAGGCACACCATCATCATACACACACCGGGCACGCCATCACACAGGCATCATACACACACCGGGCACGCCATCACATGGACATGATATCTGCATGAACACACATATATATATATATATATATATATATATATATATCACTGCCACAGGATCTGCACACACTCACATTATACATGTACTTGTACCTTATTCGTACACATGACATATATATATATATATATATATGTATACACACACTTCTTCATCATGTATCCAGCGGCAGTAGTGGAGGCCTGATGTTGGCAATCAGCAGCCAGAGAATGGGCTGTACACAGGAGAGCTGTCAGCCCTGCACTGTC
Source organism: Phyllobates terribilis (assembly GCF_046119375.1). Lineage (NCBI taxonomy): Eukaryota > Metazoa > Chordata > Amphibia > Anura > Dendrobatidae > Phyllobates > Phyllobates terribilis. The sequence goes on along the minus strand of NW_027362768.1, from coordinate 157,110,594 downwards.
CCTACTAAATCCCTTCCCCTCCCCTCTTGTCCCGACTGCAGATCAGCTGGTGAAGTTACAGGAGGAGGAGGGAGCTCCTATGTAGAACAGCACATGAATGGGGCATTCCTCTGCTGCAACTGATGGCGACCAGGAGAAGTAGGAGCAGGGAGCTGGAGGAGGAGCAAGGAGTGGGAGGAGGAGTAGGGAGCAGGACGAGGAGCAGGGAGCTAGAGGAGGAGCAGGGAGCGAGAGGAGGAGCAGGGAGCGAGAGGAGGAGCAGGGAGCAGGGAGGAAGAGCAGGGAGCAGGGAGGAGGAGCAGGGAGGGAGGAAGACGAAGGAGGGGGAGGAGGAGCAGGGAGGGGGAGGAGGAGCAGGGAGGAAGACGAAGGAGGGGGAGGAGGAGCAGGGAGGAGGAGCAGGGAGTGGGAGGAGGCGTAGGGAGCGGGAGGAGGAGCAGGGAGTGGGAGGAGGAGCAGGGAGCAAGGAAGAGCAGGGAGCAAGGAAGAGCAGGGAGCAAGGAAGAGCAGGGAGCAAGGAAGAGCAGGGAGTGGGAGGAGGAGCAAGGAGAGAGAAAGCAGGTAGGGAGGAGGAGCAGGGAAGAGGAGCAGGGAGCGGGAGAAAGAGCAGGGAGCGGGAAGAGCAGGGAGGAGGAGGAGCTACAAACTGATCACACAGCCCCACCACACAGGGCTGTCTGGGAAACCCTGCATGTCTGCAAAAAAAAACAGCTACCTAGAGATTCGGGGCTGTGCACTCATGATCCGGGGCTTGGGAATCTAAGTGCCTAGCGACACCCCTGGTGTACACCCTCTGATTATCTCCTAAAAGTAATGTCTCTCTTAAAAAGTAATAACGCCCCTTCCAAAAAGCCACTTTGTCAGTAATAATTTCCCCTCTGTGTCCATTTGAAGATCATAAGAATACATGAGAGCCCCTTAAAAAATAGCGACTCAGACAGTTTCCCAGAGGAGCATTGCGGCTTTAAAAGTCTCCTCACCTTGACGTGCTTAACATCTCACTCTCCGCAAGGAGAAAGGTTACCCCTTTATACCGGTCTGACGCCTCTCACCCAGCCAAACCAGAACTAACACTTTGCACTGATGAGGGGCAGTACCCCGAAACACAGTGTCTGCAAATTGAGTTTCTGGTTCGGTCTTATACCCCAAGTCATGTGATAAGGCTCGTTAAAGGATCACTATTGACTTTTAGGATTGCTACTTCCTGTAGGTGGCACTACAGTTCTAGTCCTCTTCCTCTCTGAAGAGACAATTCCCTTAGACAGTGATAATCCTCTTGTACTCTTTTTGCTGTACATAATTCCTCCACCAGGTGTCGCTGTGCCATTCCCCTTTTCCCTGTGTCCTGACATCTAACTGCAACATTTCTCCTTGTGGAAAGTGACAAGCCAGACCTGCCATGTCAGAGTGAGGAGACTTATCAGCCATACATGCTTCTCTGGGAAAATAAATATGCAAATTGTGTCTTCGGTGAGGAAGAGGACTTGAACTCTAGCGCCACCTATTGGAAGTAGCAATCCTAAAAGTCAATATCGACCTTTTAACGAGCCTTGCAATATGACTTAGGATAAAAGCCAAACCAGAATTTCAATTAGCAAACACATGTTTCGGGATATTGCCCCTCATCAGTGCAAAGCATGAGATCTGGGTGAAAGGCTGGGATCTAAGGGGTAACATTTCTCCTTGCGGAGAGTGACAATATTGACTTTTAGGATTGCTACTTCCAATAGGTGGCGCTAGAGTTCTAGTCCTCTTCTCTCTGAAAAGGCAGTTTGCATATCTATTTTCACTGGTGACGTCCATGCTGTGGCGCTGGGAGTCACCTACATCCAGGATGTATTTTTATTTTTTTTATTTTTTTTTTTACTAAAACAATGAAAATATATAGTATCAACACCCACGTTGAACTTTAGCAGGTTCTACTCCTCAGAATTAATCTATGACTAGCTTAGAGGATCCTCTTAAAATATAACTTTTAATAATTACCATTGAAATCATCAAACAAAGTCCTAGTCCATTGCTCCAAACAAATAGCAAAAAGTCTGTTTGGTGTAGTAGAGCACGACTCACTATAATGGGCTGTTTTTATTTCCTATTCTGGAAAAAAATATATATAAAAAGTTGCTACTGCAAAAAAAAAAACAACCCAAGAAACTACAAAATCATTTTTTTTTATTCATATAATAATAATTTTTATTTATATAGCGCCAACATATTACACAGCAGTTTACAATTAAATATAAAATACATTGTATCACATACTTCTAGCAAACAAAACAGAAGGTCAGATGTTAGATATCTACACCATCATAATTACCTAGAGAATTCATTACCCAGGTTACTTGTTGTGAAAGTAAGAAAATAATTAAAAAAGAAATCAAAAATCGCTTTTTTCTGTGTTGCAAAACCAAAAAAAGTTTATTTATAAATTTCACAGTAGATGATATCTACTTCAAAACAGCAATGAGAAATAATACAATTTGTCCTACATCATACAGCCACAACTATGAAAAAAACAAAAAAACTTATGGCACAGGATCAGTAATGTAATGTATGTACACAGTGACTGCACCAGCAGAATAGTGAGTGCAGCTCTGGGGTATAATACAGGATGTAACTCAGGATCAGTACATGATAAGTAATGTAATGTATGTACACAGTGACTGCACCAGCAGAATAGTGAGTGCAGCTCTGGAGTATAATACAGGATGTAACTCAGGATCAGTACATGATAAGTAATGTAATGTATGTACACAGTGACTGCACCAGCAGAATAGTGAGTGCAGCTCTGGGGTATAATACAGGATGTAACTCAGGATCAGTACAGGATAAGTAATGTAATGTATGTACACAGTGACTGCACCTGCAGAATAGTGAGCGCAGCTCTGAAGTATAATACAGGATGTAACTCAGGATCAGTACAGGATAAGTAATGTAATGTATGTACACAGTGACTGCACCAGCAGACTAGTGTATGCAGCTCTGATCAGCTGCTAGTCAGTGTGCTGATTGTGGGTGTGGTGGCTGCAGATCCAGCTGTGTGCTCCTGATCTCTCTGAGAACCAACACCTCTCCACCTGGGGACCTGGGGTTTCTGGGATGAGTGATGGAGCCAAGTCCCAGGCTTCTGCTTCCCGAACCAGGCCGGCGGGGGGCAGAAGAAACCAGCAACCGGCCTGCACATTGGAGGACTCCGGGGTGAGACGCTGCACCAGGAGTCGCAGCAATGTGGCTCCTACTCCCCCAGGGACTGTGGAGACTCCCAGAAGCCGCAAGGCTTCTAGCATGGAGATAAAGTTGGACAGCGGCGTGCATGATGGCGCTCCTTCCGGAGGAAAGCTGAGTGCTCACGGAGGTGAGGCCGACCTCACTGAGGGGGGTTGGGCGCTGCAGGGACCCCGGGAGTCTGTGTCCGCCTATGCCTCCCGGGTCATGATCCACCTCTGTGAGTATGAAGATGCCAGTAAGCTCGTCGGGAGACTTCGGGAGGAGCTGCGCTGCACAAGCGCCAAAGCTGCGGGGGCCTCCAAACGGAGGAAGGCAAAACTCCAGGCGGAGGTAAAGAGGCTGACCAGTGAAATTCATCCGCTGGAAATAAGGAAAGCCACCATCAGAGAGCAGAGTGGTCCATTCAAGGAAAAGCTGATAAATGAAGACCGCTACAGAGAAATGGCTGATACCAGAGAGCAAAGGCAGATGGGGCTGCAGCCTGAGAGCCAGGTGGATGATGAGAGCAGGGTCGGACTGGGGTGTCTGGGGCCCACAGGGAGAACTGACTCTAGGGGCCCACCTACAGCCATATGCAAATGTCTGTTATCCGCTATCCCTGTTATAGTGGAGCATTGACTGGCGGCTCCTGCACATCTACTGTGTGACACTATAACTGGGATGTACAATTACGTTAGTTTGCATTAAAGGGCTTCTTTGGTTAAAACAAGTTATCACCGATCCATGGGATCCACAGGATAGGTGGTAACTTATTGATCGTTTGGGTCCGAACATTGGAAAACGCACCTATCGGAAGAATGGGGAAGTTTTATCCCTGACAGGACACTTATCCCCATTTTAAAATGCAGCGACAGGTGGAACATCTGACCACAGCTCTATTCATTCTCTTGGGGGCTTCCAAAAAAGAGCAGCGCTCACAGTCACTGAGGGAATGAATGGATCAGTGGTCGCATCTCACATGCAGCTCCAGTCTAATGGGGAGAAAAGCTTCACATTCCGCCGATTCTGTGCCAGCAGTCAGACCCCCACCAATCAATATTATCACTGATCCTGTGGAGAGGTGATTACTTGTTTTCACCGGAGAATCCCTGTAAGTGCATCTCTGCTGCTCTGGTCCAAGTATTTAATCTCTAAAGCCACGGCCCCACTATCAGTATTTGGTCAGTATCCGGTCAGTATTTTTTTTCAGGAGTGGGAGCCAAAACCAGGTCAGGAACAATCAGAGAAAAGGTAGAATAGAATCAAGTCACCAATAGTGTTGAGCCACCCCCGTAGTGTTCGGGTTCGGTTCGGTTCGTCGAACACCGGGATGTTCGAGGAACTGTTCGTCGAACTGTTCGTCGAACACCTTAGAACACCGTCGAACACCGTTAAAACCAATGGCAGGCAAACAAAAACACATAGAAACACATAGAAAACACCTTCAAAGGTGTCCAAAAGCTGACAAACTGCTCAGAAGACGCTTTCTTTAAAAAAGCCGGCCGGCAATTCAGCAGCGGCATACACCGGTACCCGACAATTTAGACAAGAAGGAATAGAGCCTCACACATAGATTAGATAGATAGAAACATGTCAGTCACATATATATGAAGTACAGTGACAGTGTTGCTTACTGTACTTGTCATTTAGTGTAAAGGATTTATTAAAAAAAATAATAGTGTTTTCATGCACCGTCTCTTTAAAAAAGCCGTCCGGCAATTCAGCATCTGTACCCGACAATTTATAACAGACAGAATAGAGCTTCACACATAGATTAGATAGATAGAAACATGTCAGTCACATATATATGAAGTACAGTGATAGTGTTGGTTACTGTACTTGTCATTTAGTATTAAAATAAAGGATTTATTATTAAAAAAAATTGGCGTGGGGTTCCCCTTAATTTTAGTCTCTAGCGGAGGTTAAGCAGACAGCTGGGGCAGATGTTTGAAGCCTGGGAAGGGGGTAATACCCACGGAGCTTCCCAGGCTACTAATATCAGCCCCCAGCTGAATACATAGCCTTTACTAGCTATTAAAATGGGGGACCCCCCCAAAAAAAATGACGTGGGTCCCCCCTAATTTAATAGCTAGCAAAGGCTAGGAAGACAGCTGGGGGCTGATATTAATAGCCCAGGAAGGGAGCCATGAATATTGGCCCCCTCCCAGGCTAGAAACACCAGCCGTCAGCCGCCCCAGAAATGGCGCATTCATAGGATGCGCCAATTCTGGCACTTAGCCTCGCTCTTCCACGCTGCCCTGTAGCGGTGGCAGGGGGTAATAGGGCTGGGGTTGATGTCAGCTTATAATGCCAGCTGACATCAAGCCCAGGTTAGTAATGGAGAGGCGTCTATAAGACACCCCCATTACTAACCCCATAGTCAAAGTTAAAAGAAAACACAAACACCCAGAATAAAGTCCTTTAATTGAAATAAAGACACAATCCTTTATTGTTCTAAATTAAACCATACTTACCATCACGCCCATTCCAGCTGAAGCCAACGATCTCCTGCAATAAAAGAAAAATAATAAAGCAACATCATCCTTACCTTTCCATGGTTCCCACGACAGCTTCAGCTCTGCTACATCGAGATGACAGGCTGGACCGCAGCAGAACGCTGCCATCCAGCCTGTCATCCCGCAGACACTGAGAAGCGCAGGCATGCTTGCGCTCTGCAGTGTCTGGCTGTGACGGCATAAAGATGAGACGAGTTCATGTCCAATGAACTCGGCGCACCTCATGCACGTCACTGACAGCGTGGGAAAATTCTCACGCTGAAGCGCTGAGTGCAGGAGAATTCTCCCACGCTGTCAGTGACGTGCATAAGGTGAGCTCATGTCCAATGAACTCAGCTCACCTCCTGCACGTCACTGACAGCGTGGGAGAATTCTCCTGTACTCAGCGCTTCAGCGTGAGAATTCTCCCACGCTGAAGCGCTGAGTGCAGGAGAATTTTCCCACGCTGTCAGTGACGTGCATAAGGTGAGCTCATGTCCAATGAACTCAGCTCACCTCCTGCACGTCACTGACAGCGTGGGAGAATTCTCCTGCACTCAGCGCTTCAGTGTGAGAATTCTCCCACGCTGAAGCGCTGAGTGCAGGAGAATTTTCCCACGCTGTCAGTGACGTGCATGAGGTGAGCCGAGTTCATTGGACATTAACTCGGCTCATCTGGATGCCCTCACAGAGAGACACTGTGGAGCGCAAGCAAGCCTGCGCTTCTCAGTGTCTGCGGGATGACAGGCTGGATGGCAGCGTTCTGCTGCGGTCCAGCCTGTCATCTCGATGTAGCAGAGCTGAAGCTGTCATGGGAACCATGGAAAGGTAAGGATGATGTTGCTTTATTATTTTTCTTTTATTTCAGGAGATCGTTGGCTTCAGCTGGAATGGGCGTGACGGTAAGTATGGTTTAATTTAGAACAATAAAGAATTGTGTGTTTATTTCAATTAAAGGACTTTTTTCTGGGTGTTGTGTTTTTTTTAAATACTTTACTAGAAATTCATGGTGGTCATGTCTAATATTGGCGTGACCCCATGAATTTTGGGCTTAGGGCCAGCTGATAATGCCAAGCTGGCCCTAACCCCTTTATTACCCAGTGAGCCACCGCATCAGGGCCCTGGATGAGTTGGGTACAGCGCCAGAGGATGGCGCTTCTATGAACGCGCCATTTTCCGGGGTGGCTGCGGACTGCAATTTGCAGCGGGGGTGGCCCAGAAAGCTTGGGCCTCCCTGCGCTGCGGATTCCAGCCCCCAGCTGCCTAGTTGTACCTGGCTGGACACAAAAACAGGGCGAAGCCCCATGTCAATTTTCTTTAAATTATTTCATGAAATAATTAAGAAAAAAAGGGCTTCCCTATATTGTTGTGTCCGGCCAGGTACAAATAGGCAGCTGGTGGATGGGGGCAGCCCGTTCCTGCCTGCTGCACCTGACTGGACACAAATATAGTGCGAAGCCCCACGTCAATTTTTTTTTAATTATTTCATGAATTTCCTGAAATAATTAAAAAAAATTGAAGTGGGGCTTCGCACTATATTTGTGTCCAGCCAGGTACAGCAGGCAGGAACGGGCTGCCCCCAACCACCAGCTGACTATTTGTACCTGGCCGGACACAACAATATAGGGAAGGCCTTTTTTTCTTAATTATTTCATGAATTTCATGAAATAATAAAAAAAAAAATACGTGGGGCTTCGCCCTATTTTTGTGTCCAGCCAGGTACAACTAGGCAGCTGGGGGCTGGAATCTGCAGCGCAGGGAGGCCCAAGCTTTCTGGGCCCCCCCCGCTGCAAATTGCAGTCCGCAGCCACCCCGGAAAATGGCGCGTTCATAGAAGCGCCATCTTCTGGCGCTGTACCCAACTCATCCAGGGCCCTGGTGCGGTGGCTCACTGGGTAATAAAGGGGTTAGGGCCAGCTTGGTATTATCAGCTGGCCCCAAGCCCAAAATTCATGGGGTCACGCCAGTATTAGACATGACCGCCATGAATTTCTAGTAAAGTATTTAAAAAAAACACAACACCCAGAATAAAGTCCTTTAATTGAAATAAACACACAATTCTTTATTGTTCTAAATTAAACTATACTTACCATCACGCCCATTCCAGCTGAAGCCAACGATCTCCTGCAATAAAAGAAAAATAATAAACCAACCTCATCCTTACCTTTCCATGGTTCCCACGACAGCTTCAGCTCTGCTACATCGAGATGACAGGCTGGACCGCAGCAGAACGCTGCCATCCAGCCTGTCATCCCGCAGACACTGAGAAGAGCAGGCATGCTTGCGCTCCTCAGTGTCTCGCTGTGACGGCATCCAGATGAGCCGAAATGAACTCGGCTCACCTCATGCACGTCACTGACAGCGTGGGAGAATTCTCACGCTGAAGCGCTGAGTGCAGGAGAATTCTCCCACGCTGTCAGTGACGTGCATGAGGTGAGCTCATGTCCAATGTACTCAGCTCACCTCATGCACCTCACTGACAGCGTGGGAAAATTCTCCTGCACTCAGCGCTTCAGCGTGAGAATTCTCCCACGCTGTAAGTGACGTGCATGAGGTGAGCCGAGTTCATTGGACATGACCTCGGCTCATCTTTATGCCGTCACAGAGAGACAATGTGGAGCGCAAGCAAGCCTGCGCTTCTCAGTGTCTGCGGGATGACAGGCTGGATGGCGGCGTTCTGCTGCGGTCCAGCCTGTCATCTCGATGTAGCAGAGCTGAAGCTGTCGTGGGAACCATGGAAAGGTAAGGATGAGGTTGCTTTATTATTTTATTTTTATTACAGGAGATCGTTGGCTTCAGCTGGAATGGGCGTGACGGTAAGTATGGTTTAATTTAGAACAATAAAGAATTGTGTGTTTATTTCAATTAAAGGACTTTATTCTGGGTGTTTGTGTTTTTTTTAACTTTGACTATGGGGTTAGTAATGGGGGTGTCTTATAGACGCCTCTCCATTACTAACCTGGGCTTGATGTCAGCTGGCATTATAAGCTGACATCAACCCCAGCCCTATTACCCCCTGCCACCGCACCAGGGCAGCGTGGAAGAGCGAGGCTAAGTGCCAGAATTGGCGCATCCTATGAATGCGCCATTTCTGGGGCGGCTGACGGCTGGTGTTTCTAGCCTGGGAGGGGGCCAATATTCATGGCTCCCTTCCTGGGCTATTAATATCAGCCCCCAGCTGTCTGCCTAGCCTTTGCTAGCTATTAAATTAGGGGGGACCCCACGTCATTTTTTGGGGGGGGTCCCCCATTTTAATAGCTAGTAAAGGCTATGTATTCAGCTGGGGGCTGATATTAGTAGCCTGGGAAGCTCCGTGGGTATTACCCCCTTCCCAGGCTTCAAACATCTGCCCCAGCTGTCTGCTTAACCTCCGCTAGAGACTAAAATTAAGGGGAACCCCACGCCAATTTTTTTAATAATAAATCCTTTATTTTAATACTAAATGACAAGTACAGTAACCAACACTATCACTGTACTTCATATATATGTGACTGACATGTTTCTATCTATCTAATCTATGTGTGAAGCTCTATTCTGTCTGTTATAAATTGTCGGGTACAGATGCTGAATTGCCGGCCGGCTTTCTTAGAGACGGTGCATGAAAACACTATTATTTTTTTTAATAAATCCTTTACACATAATGACAAGTACAGTAAGCAACACTGTCACTGTACTTCATATATATGTGACTGACATGTTTCTATCTATCTAATCTATGTGTGATTCTCTATTCCTTCTATTCTAAATTGTTGGGTACAGATGCTGAATTGCCGGCCGGCTTTTTTAAAGAGACGGTGCATGAAAACACTATTATTTTTTTTGATAAATCCTTTACGCTAAATGACAAGTACAGTAAGCAGCACTTTCACTGTACTTCGTATATATGTGGCTGACATGTTTATATCTATCTAATCTATGTGTGAAGCTCTATTCTTTCGGTTCTAAATTGTCGGGTACCGGTGTATGCCGCTGCTGAATTGCCGGCTTTTCATGTTTCACTGTTGGCACTGTTCCCATCGATTTGGGCAATCACTGTAATGCCACAACCACCATGGCTGTGGCATTACAGTGAGTGGCAGACAATCCCTGCATGATTGGTGCTCTAAATAGCGCCAGACATGCAGGACACGCTTTTGGTGCACGAACAGTTATCGAACATAACCTCGAACAGCCGAATTTTTTGCAAATCGTTTGGGTTCGTCGAACAACTCGAACACCGCCCAAAACAGCTTGAATTTGAGATTGGCGAACAGTTCTAGTCGAACACCGCTCATCTCTAGTCACCAATTCTGCATTTATCACCCACTACTTGTTTTGGCAGCGACTCCTGAGATAAAATACTGACCAAATACTGATGGTGGGGCTGTGGCCTAATGGAAAAAAATCTTTTCCTAGTTAATATCAGCAAGAACAAAATGACCGCCATACACAACACAGTTCACTATATCAACACCAATAATACCACATACAAAAGGGACAAATATCACCACACCATGACTAGATCACATATTACCACCACATAGTGACCGAATAATACCACATACAAGGAACAAATACAGCCACACCATGACCAGACCACATATTACCACCCCAAAGTGACCAAATACTACAATACTGATCATGAATACAAACCACAATACTAACAACACTGTTATTACCACCAGCGACATTATACACAGGAGCTCTGTATATAGTGTCAGTGTACAGGTAACACAGTGATCACCAGTGACATTATAAACAGCAGCTCTGTATATAGTGTACAGGTAATACAGTGGTCACCAGTGACATTATACACAGAAGCTCTGTATATAGTGTATACGTAATACAGTGATCACCAGTGACATACACAGGAGCTCTGTATATACTATATACACACACGTGGTCAGAATTGTTGGTACCCCTCGTTTAATGAAAGAAAAACCCACAATGGTCACAGAAATAACTTGAATCTGACAAAAGTAATAATAAATTAAAAATCTATGAAAATGAAGAAATGAAAGTCAGACATTGCTTTTCTGCTTCCACAGAATTTAAAAAAAAATTAAACTCATGAAATAGACCTGGAAAGAAATGATGGTACCCCTGAAAATAATGTGACAAAAGGGACATGTTAAATAAAGTTGTGTCCACTAATTAGCATCACAGGTGTCTACAATCTTGTAATCAGTCAGTGGGCCTGTATATAGGGCTACAGATACTCACTGTGAGGTTTGGTGACATGGTGTGTACCACACTCAACATGGACCAGAGGAAGCAAAGGAAAGAGTTGTCTCAGGAGATTAGAAAGAAAATTATAGAAAAGCATGTTAAAGGTAAAGGTAAAGACCATCTCCAAGCAGCTTTATGTTCCTTTGACTACAGTGTCACATATTATTCAGAAACTTAAGATCCATGGGACTGTAGCCAACCTCCCTGGACGTGGCCGCAAGAGGGAAATTGATGACAAATCAAAGAGATGGATAATATGAATGGTAACAGAAGAGTCCAGGAAAACTTCTAAAGAGATTAAAGGTGAACTTCAAGCTCAAGGAACATCAGTGTCAGATCGTACTATCCATCATTGTTTGATCCAAAGTGGACTTCATGGGAGACGACCAAGGAGAACACCATTGTTGAAAAAAAAAATAATAAAAAAGCCAGACTGGAATTTGCCAAACTACATGTTGACAAGCCACAAAGCTTCTGGGAGAATATACTATGGACAGATGAGACAAAAATGGAAGTTTTTGGCAAGGCACATCAGCTCTATGTTCACAGACGGAAAAATGAAGCATATCAAGAAAAGAACACTGTCCCTACTGTGAAACATGGGGGAGGCTGTTATGTTCTGGGGCTGCTTTGCTGCATCTGGCACAAGGTGTCTTGAGTCTGTGCAGGGTAAAATGAAATCTCAAGACTATCAAGGGATTCTAGTGAGAAATGTGCTGCCCAGAGTCAGAAAGCTTGGTCTCAGTCGCAGGTCATGAGTCTTGCAACAGGATAATGACCCAAGAATGGCTAAGAGGAAAACATTGGACTATTCTGAAGTGGTCTTCTATGAGCCCTGACCTAAATCCTATTGAGCATCTTTGGAAAGAGCTGAAACATGATGTCTGGAAAAGGCAACCTTCAAACACGAGACAACTGGAGCAGTTTGCTCATGAGGAGTGGACCAAAATACCTGCCGAGAGGTGCAGAAGTCTCATTGACAGTTACAGGAATCATTTGATTGCAGTGATTGCCTCAAAAGGTTGTTCCACAAAATATTAAGTTAAGAAGAATCATCATCTCTGTCCAGGCCTATTTCATGAGGTTAATTTTTCTTTAAATTCTGTGGAAGCAGAAAAGCAATGTCTGACTTTCATTTGTTCATTTTCAAAAACTTGTAATTTATCAGATTCAAGTTATTTCTGTGACCATTGTGGGTTTTTCTTTCATGAAACAAGGGGTACCAACAATTTTGACCACGTGTGTAGTGTAAGTGTACATGTAATACACTGACTCACCAGTGACGTCTCTAGGTGAAGTCCTTCATCTTCGCTTTTCTTCTTCATCAGGCACAGATGGCCATCACTTCTTCCAGCCAGGAATCATCTCCGCTGAAAATAACACACAGTTATCAATAACTGATCTTCTAGAGCACATTCCCACTCCCCCCCCCCCCCTGACTTCTACACTATACCAGTTGAAGAAAAAAAAGTGATATAGTGCCATCCTGCACAGTAACAGGACTCCTCTTTTGTCCCATCCCATGGAAAACAGTTTCCTAAAAAGTAAATTATATTACAGAAGTAATAATAATTGGAATCTAAAGTAATAATGTTCCCCACTGGCCACCATAAACTAATAAAGTATGTTCCTCAATCTGCCCCCCAAACAGTAATTAAGTCCCTTGTCCAGCCAGGCACTCCCATATGTCCCTTCTGGCCCCCATATGTCCAGTGTGACCCCTCCATATATTTATCCTAGCACACGTGTATCGAGCCTGCCCCCTCCCATATACCCATCCTAGCCCCCCATGTGGCCAGCCTGCCCCCCCCCACATATCCATCCTTGCCTCCATGTTTCCAGCCTGCCCCCCCATATATCCATCCTGGACTCCATGTGTCCAGCCTCCCCCCCATATATCCATCCTGCCCTCCATGTGTCCAGCCTCCCACCCATATATCCATCCTGCCCTTCCCCCCTACATATATCCATCCTGACACCCCCCCATATATCCATCCTGGACTCCATGTAGCCATCCTGACACCCCCATATATCCATCCTGGCCTCCATGAGTCCAACCTGCCCCCCCATATATCCTTCCTGGCTTCCATGAGTCCAGCCTGCCCCCCCATATATCCATCCTGGCCTCCATGTGTCCAGCCTGCCCCCCCATATATACGTCCTGGCCTCCATGTGTCCAGCATGCCCCCCCATATATCCATCCTGACCTCCATGTGTCCAGCCTGCCCCCTCCATATATCCATCCTGACCTCCATGTGTCCAGCCTGCCCCCCCATATATCCATCCTGGTCTCCATGTGTCCAGCCTGCTCCCCCATATATCCATCCTGGCCTCCATGTGTCCAGCCTGCTCCCCCTACATATCCATCCTGGCCTCCATGTGTCCAGCCTGCCTCCTCATATATCCATCCTGTATATTTCCATCCTGACACCCCCCATATATCCAGCGTGCCCCTCCATATATTTGTTAGCCCACGTGTATCGAGCCTGCCCCTCCACATATCCATCCTAGCCCCCCATGTGTCCAGCCTGCCCCCCATATACCCATCCTGCCCACCCCCCTTTGCCTGGGTCCAGCCAGGGCCCCCCCTTGTGTGTCCAGCCAGGGCCCCCCTTGTGTGTCCAGCCAGGGCCTCCCCTTGTGTGTCCAGCCAGGGCCTCCCCTTGTGTGTCCAGCCAGGGCCTCCCCTTGTGTGTCCAGCCAGGGCCTCCCCTTGTGTGTCCAGCCTGGGCCTCCCCTTGTGTGTCCAGCCTGGGCCTCCCCTTGTGTGTCCAGCCAAGGCCCCCCCTTGTGTGTCCAGCCAGGGTTCCCCCTTGCGTGTCCAGCCAGGGCCCCCCTTGTGTATCCAGCCAGGGCTCCCGCCTCGTGTATCCAGCCAGGGCTCCCCCCTCGTGTGTCCAGCTTGGCCCCCCCTCGTGTGTCCAGCTTGGCCCCCCCTCGTGTGTCCAGCTTGGCCCCCCCTCATGTGTCCAGCCAGGGTTCCCCCTCGTATGTCCAGCCGGGGTTCCCCCTCGTATGTCCATCCGGGGTTCCCCCCTTGTGTGTCCATACAGGACCCCCCTTTTGTGTCCAGCTGGGCCCCCCTTGTGTGTCCAGCCAGGGTTCCCCCCCTGTGTGTCCAGCCAGGACCCCCCCTTTTGTGTCCAGCCAGGGGCCCAGACCATTACACACACACACACACAAAACACACACACACACCTCTTAGCTTCCTGCGCTCCCGTGCAGTGTCCTCCTTCTCCTGAGTTGCGCGCCTCCTTCACAGCAGGCGCATGACGATGACGTCATACACCGGCCGGCGAAGGGAGACGCGCAGCTTCAGCTGCTTCACTGGGACGTGCGCCGCGGTGGTTCAGGTAATGAACGCCGCGTGCGCGCGTCCCTGCATACACTGTGCCTGCGCTTTTAAAGGGCCGGTGCCCCTTAAAACCGCAGGATTTTTTTTTGCTCTCTTCTCCCCCCTCTCCTCTGCAGCAGGGGGCGGGGCCCACCGGGAAAATTCCCGGTATCCCACCAGCCCAGACCGACCCTGGATGAGAGTGATGATGACCAGCAGGAAGCCCCACCTGGCAGCCTGCAAAGTCACCCGCAGGCCACGTGCATTGAACTCCCTGCAGGACAGGCGGCAATGACATCCGGTCGCAGTTCTGCCGGCTCTGGGGAGGACAGTGACAGCAGCGGCCAGGAAGGGGTGCTAATGGCCAAGATAAAGCTCCTGGAGTCCCCAGTGTGCCTCCAAAACTTCCATCTTGGTGACGATTTACCAGAAGAGGCACCTGGGGGCCACAAAAAGGCTAAGAAGACCAAGCCAAAGCTGCAGGAAGCGGTAAGCTATGTCTATGCCCCCTCCCTGTACCCCCTGAGTCGGCGGCAGGCTCAGATCGCTGTATAAGCCCCGTTGCCCAGCCCAGCCCGGGTTCTGCTGTGGATCCGGTGCAAAGGCGTGGGGAGATTGCACAGCGCAGTAGTGAGGCGCAGAGCTCCGTCTCTGCTAGTAGTAGCGGGGACGCAGCAGGAGGTGCATCAGCCGAGAGGCTGGACAGTGAGGGCGGCCCGGCGGCGGGCGTTCCGTCAGGCCACGATGCTGTGGTGCGCTCCTCAGTGGGAGGGGGGAGCGGCCCGGTGTCGGGGGCAGCTCCGGTAGCCTCGGAGCCTCTGAATGCTGTTGCCGCTGATCACTTAGTTGAGGGGCGGCGGCAGTGTGAGGGGGCAGTCGGGGCTGAGCGTTCCAGTCCTCCCACCAAAGTGCTATTCTGTGTTGGTGTCGCTGGTCAGGCAGATCCTGATGCTAAAGATCAGCGGTGCCTCACAGCGGCTAAAGATCAGCGGCGCATCACTACAAATTCAAAACAGCGGAAATTACCGACTGATGATGTGGAGGGCACACACAAGACCAGGGGTGAGGTCGCCTCCAGTTCTATGGAGGTGACTGAGCCCCTTGTGCCTGATGCGGAGGTCAAAAGGTCATCCACCATTGTCACTGGTCCAGCAGGAATGAATGTGGTGGTGAGTGTGAATGAGGCCAATTCATTGTCTAGTGGTGTGGTTGCTGGTTTGGTGGAGGGTGAGATGGAGGTGGGTAATAGTGATGCTGTTGGGGCTGATGTAGTCACTGGTCCGGTTGCCCCCCTGGGGGTGGCAACGCCTGTCCAGAGTTATGCCAGTGTCACCTCCGGGGCAAATAGGGCATCCTCCTCGTCTCCGGGCTTTGGGGACGGCATGTTGCAGCGGCGCCTTCTGGAGGCTCTAAAGAAGGGGGAGAGATCACTAATGGTAGAGGGTCGAGAGGTTGATCTATCCTTCTGGATAGAGAGGCATGGCCTCGGGGCCTTCCAAGAGCAAAAAGGGGGGGATACAGTGTGGTCCCTCCCAACAGCCGGGCCAGGCAGTGTGCGTAGGAATGTGGTCCGTCTTCGGTGGAGGGGCAGTGATGCATCTCCTCCAAGGTCTAAAGTTGTGGAGCTCCTGCTGAGGATGGGCTTCAAGTCGATTGACATCTACGCCTTGATACATCCCTATTCCACGCCTGAGTTTGATGTAAGCTTTGTTCGGCCGGAGGGGCTTGAGCTCTTCTGGAAGAATTATGAGTTGGCAAAAAATGAGCCCGGCTGGTGAGACTTTGCCGTTCAGGCAGTGTCTCGCCAAAACCAGATCAAGAAAGTGACCGTGATGACTCGTAACGAGTCGCTTTATTGTTATGACATCATGACGTGGCTTGGTCGGTATGGAGAGGTGGTGGAGATGCCAAAGAAAAACCTCGACGAGTTTGGTATCTGGTCAGGGGCCTGGACGTTTATGGTAAAACTTAAGCGTTCAGGTGGTACGGTTGCCCACATTCCATCATCTGCCTTCCTGGGTAGGGATCGTATCCTGGTCTTCTACCAGGGGCAACCGAAGCTCTGTCACAGGTGCGGCGACCCCACACACTTCAGTGCAAACTGCACTGTGCAGAAATGTGCGTTGTGTGGGGGTGTCGGCCATCTTGCTGCCTCTTGTGTGGAGATTAGGTGCCACCTGTGTGGTGAGTTAGGTCACCCATTCAGCCGTTGTCCTCGCTCCTTCGCTAATACAGTCGAGACCCCGGTGGGAGAAAGCCATGAGGCCGATTCTGCTGGGGAGGGGACTAGCAGGGGTGGGGGAGCTGAGGGGCCAGGGAAGAAAAGCAATAAAAAGACGCCTGCCCAGCTGAGGTGTCTAGACAAGCGCAGACAGGAGAGGGAGCGGGGCGAGCCAAAGGATACTGGGGCGGCCCCTGTCCTGGATGCCAGTGTTGCTGCTGAGGCCCCGAGGGATGATGAGTTGGATGAGGAGGTCAGGAGGATCCACAGGGAGGAAACTGCCTCTGCCTCAGAATCCTCCCATTATGAAAGTATGGATGAGGATAATACGCGGTGGCTAGAGAACAAGCGTAAGCTCGGCACCAAAAAGAAGAGAAAGAAGGGAGATAAAACATCTTCTCCTGCTCTGACCAAGGTACCTAAGGAAGGTAAAACTGACTCCCCTCTGGTTGGTCTTTCTAACCGGTTCCAAGCCCTTGATAATATCTCTTCCTCTGAGGAGGAGGCCGAGGGTGAGGTTCTGGCTTCGGCGGAGTTTACAGGGGGTGCCGAGTCTCCTTCTCCTGGGGATGCAAGGTCCTTGGGGGGAGGGACAGGCCCAGAGTCCGGAAACGAGGATGAGAAAAGAAGGAAAAATGTGAGAATGGACACCTCTGTGTCATTAAAGAGGGGGAAGGATTCCTCCTCTGAGGCAGAGGATAAGGGGAGTGGGAAGAAGAAAGCCATCTAACTCAATCACCAATGATGGCGGTACCCACTCCGTTGACGCTGGCGTCCATTTGTAGCGCCCCGTGGGTTCGGTCGCTACAGAGGTATTGCACCTCAACCAGAGGTGTGATATCCCACTCCCGGGTAAGGATGGTGTGTGGACCGGTACTCAGTTAGCTGCATGCATCACACACACCCCATTTCCGGGGGACAGCTCAACGGTGCTCCCATTAGTACAGTAATGCAGGCACGACAGAACATGTCCCTAGCTGGAGTGGGGAGGGGGGAGGAAAACCCAGTGATGTAGGAGCAGGAGGGGAAGGTTTCTGGGCATAGGTAGGAGCCCATTGGTTGCAAGTCACCTGGGCTCATACACTAGAGAGGGAGGTATATAAGGTGGGCACCATCTTAGAAGGAGAGTCAGACAGGAGGAGGAGAGAAGGAGTTCAGCCAGAGAGGGCTGACAGGGAGCTGTGGCTCAGTCTGGGCCCAGCTCCTCGAGGCAGGCCTAGAGTAAAGGCCAGAGCCAAAAGAAAGGACAGAAACAGAAAGGAACAGAAAGGAAAGTGAGAAGGAACAGAACACCAAGAGAGGCCCAGAGACACGAAGGCAGAAGGAACCCTAAGGACCCAGGAGATTGCGGGTGACGGGTTGGCAGAACAGGGTACCGGATCCTAAGTTGGTGGAGGCGACTAATCCTTAACCAAGGACCGGCGGTCGTGACCATTTACTGGTGCGACCCCTCACTACACCTACTAGAAAGGCACACCACATAGGGTCAGGGAAGTGGACACTCAGTCCTCCCAGGAGAAGACCCGAGGCAGCTGGACAGAAGTAGTGTCACTGGTGGGGCACAGCTGACGAAAGGATAGAAGGGAGTCCTGTGCCACACTCCGGAATTGCCTGGGGGTTGATCGAGCCCCCCTGCCTGGTGGACGCAGCACGGCTCGGGCGGTCCTATCTGTGCACAAGTGACCTGGATGAGAACTGTGAGTAAAGAACTTGAACTGCAACACCTTGTCTCTGTGCTTTCTCACCGCATCAGCATTACTAGTACTGGGACGCCCCGCACCACAACCACCATCATCGCTCCACATTGCCCTGAGGCTAAACTCTTCCCGTGGGGAGTCATACTACACTCTGCTGCCCTTACAACATCAGCCTCAGAGGTCGGTTTGGCAGCGGCGGTTCTTATTGACTGCAATCCACGGGTGGCGTAGTCGGACATTAAAACCATAAAAACCCACATAAATAGACTGCCACTGGTTTGACCACCCTGAGCCACGGGAGCGGGTCGCCGCCACGGTGACTACAACCCCCAGCATCCACGAAAAGGCCCGGTTCCCGGTTCCCCACGCGGCCCAGGGGGCGCGTCACATTAATGTCGCCAGCATTAAGTCAAATATGGCTAGATTTGCGGCCTTTGATTTTCTCAGCCGGGTTGAAGCTGACATTTTCTTTTTGCAAGAGACCAGGCTGCCAAATATGGCAGAGGTGTTTATACCTAAGAGGGAGTGGAGACTCGTGCCCTCCTATTGGTCTCTTGCGGCCGAGCCGTATAGCGGAGTGGCGGTCCTTTTTACCGCACCGGTAGAATGCCGACGGGTTATTGAGTTAGAAATGGGGAGGTGCCTGATATTAGATGTCCTCATGAAGGGACAGGAGCTTCGGCTCATTAACATCTATGGTCCCCAATCTAACTGGGACCGTAAGTGTCTATGAGGATCAAGCCCTACCTTTTTACGAGTCGGCAGGTTGTTTTTGGAGGGGACTTCAACACTGTCACAAGGCCCCGGGATAGAGGAGGTTCCAGAGACAAGCTGACTTATGATAGCGTCGCCCTTAATAGTGTAGCTAGTGAGGCTCGCCTGGTGGATGTCCACATCCGGCACACCGCAGGCCACGAGGGGTTCACCTATCATAGAGGTAACTGTAGGTCCAGGATAGACAGGTTTTATTTAAAGGAGGAAGCCGTCTCTTCAGCAGTATCTGTTGTTGAGGTGGAGTTCTCCGATCACTATATGATTTTGTTTTCCCTGAATGTTACAGAGACCCCCCGGATAGGAAGAGGCTTTTGGAGGCTCAATTCGTCTCTCTTGGAAGAAGCGGAGATAAGACAGTCCTTTGAGGATTTTATTCAGAGCCAGGTACCCTTACTGGATCTTTGTAGTAGTAAGTCAGAGTGGTGGGAGATGTTAAAGAAAAGGGTGGCGAGGATCTTCCACCAGCTCTCGAGCCTCAGGAGCCTGGACAGGTATCGCCTGTATCAGGGTCTGGGGAGGAAACTCGAGCATCTTGTCTCAACTGGAGGTAGCCACGAGGAGATCTCCAGAGTGAAATCTTTGCTAATGAGGTGTCAGTATGATAGACACGCATCTTTGGTTTTTGAGAGGGATTATGGGAAGTACCGCTCGCCCGACCCTTACAGAAACTGCAAGATGTCAGTGAATAGTAAAGTTGTTACAGGACTGGTTGACACTGCGGGGTCCCTGAAAAGATCCAGACCAAGGATCCTGGAGGTCGTCAGATCCTTCTACTCGCACCTCTTGGGGAAGAGGGATCTGGATTGGGATGAGATGTCGGCTTTTCTGGCAGAAGCCGTCCCCGAACCAGGGGTAGACCCCTCTCTTGGCGTTTTGACAGAGATGATCAGGGAAGAGGAAGTTAAGTTGGCGATTGAAGGGCTTGCCCTAAAGAAATCTCCCGGTCCAGATGGCTTAACATGTGAATTCTATAAGACCTTTAAGGACGCCTTGGTTCCCCTCTTGACTGAGGTATTCAATGAGTGTCTTTCCTCGGGCACTCTGCCAAAGTCAATGAGGAGGTCTGCCCTGATCATCTTGTCAAAGGGTAAGGACTCATCTTGCATTGAGAATTGGCGTCCCATAGCGCTTCTCAATGCAGACAGGAAGGTTTTGGCAAAGGTGCTGTTTAAATCGGCTGGTGAAATTTGTGCCCCGACTCCTTTTGGGAGCCCAGCATTGCTCTGTTCCGGGCCGCAGTACAATTAGTGCTTTACTCTGTGTCCGAGAGGCGGTGGAGCAGGGTAGGGCTGGTCACTGGAAGGGGTACATGCTGTCATTGGACCAGGCAAAAGCATTTGATCAGGTTAATCATGAGTACCTCTGGTCTGTCCTTCTGAGGTATGGCCTGCCGCGGGGGTTTGTTGATTGGCTTAAGACCTTGTACGCTGGGGCAGAGAGTTTCCCTCTTGTGAACGGTTGGATTGGCAGCTCTTTTGAGGTTGGGTGTGGTGTTCGCCAGGGTTGTCCCTTGAGCCCGCTGCTGTACGTGTTTGCGATTGACCCGCTTCTTAGGAGGGTGGAGTGTGGACCGTTGGCTGGGATCGGGATGAACCAGGCAGCACCGGAAGCCACTCTGAGAGTGGTGGCGTATGCCGATGACGTCACCGTTTTTGTTTCCTCTGATGGGGAGGCACAATGGCTGATGTCAGAGGTAAATCGCTACTCGGAGGCATCCGGGTCCAAGATCAACCGGGATAAGTGTGAGAGTCTCTGGTTGGGAGGAGGAGTTCCTGGTTTTGATCTCCCGGACACCCTTCCAGGACCCAAAGTCTCTGCAAAAGTTCTTGGCATCGAATTTGGCCAGGGGGATTACCCCAAACAAAATTGGGACAGCAGGCTAGAGATCGCCACTCAGAAGGTGAACCAATGGAAGGGTTGGTCTTTGACCCTAAGGGAAAGGATAAACCTGATCAAAACTTACCTGCTCCCTTTGCTGATCTATCTGGGCAGTGTGTGCATCTTGCCGGAGCCTCTCTGGACTCGTGTCTGCAGTTTGTTCTTCCAACTGTTATGGGGAAATAGACTGAACCTGGTCAAGAGGGAGGTTACTTACCGTACGAGGAGACTAGGAGGGTTGGGTATGGTCAACCCTGTGGTATTCCTTGTGAATACCTTCATTAAGATCAATATTGCAAACCTCTGGAAAGAGAGGGCTCCTCCGTGGGTATTCTCCTGTAGGGGATGGTTTCAGCCTTTCTTCCAGGAATGGGAGACAGGCGGGCAAGTGAAGGATGTACGCACACCGCATGGACATCTCCCGGCTTACGCTACCGTGGTTCTGAAGGTAATTCGCCGGTGGGGTCTGGGAATGTGGGAGGTCAGGACTCTGCCAAGGAAGCTCCTTGACAAAAGGGTTCTGTTGACCCATTTTCAGAGGCCTCTGGCGCTAAGGGATTGCCCAAGTCGGGATCTTGGGATGGGTCTGCATCTTTTGAATTCTATCAGGATCCCCTCGAAGTTTTGGGACTTAGCTTGGCGCTGCTTCCATGGGAAACTGTGTGTGAGGGACAATCTGAAGTGTAGGAGCTCTGAGGACAGGAACTGTCCTCGGGAGCATTGTGGTACCATGCTTAAAAGCATGGACCACTTCCTGCTTCGTTATCCCTTTAACACAGAGGTGTACAACAGGGTGGGCGCCTCCATTGGCTGGCCCCGGCTGGCCGGTCTCTCTTATGCGGAATGGGCCTATGGAGCATTCGGGGACCTGGGTGGTCGGGACCGCTGCACCTTATTTCTAGTTAGCGCAGTGGTTAGGTATCACACGTGGAACGCACGGTGCTTAGTATCGACGCAACAGAAAATCCTCCCAGTGGACGATGTGTTTAGGACCATACTTGGTGACCTGGTGAAGGTGCGTTCTCTGGAGTATGAGAGACTGGGTACACGGAGGGCCGCTCTCCTCTGGAGGGGCTTTTCTTTTAGTGTGCCCTAGTCTGGTCATCTCCTCTCCTGGTGGTGGGCTGCTGCTGACACCATAGATTTTTGTTTTGTTTTTATCAGCAGACAGTGATGTAGGGCTGCAGGCGCCGAACTTGGGCTTCGTTAGTTGTGATTATTGTATTGTTTGTTTCTGTATATATTGTATATAAGGATATGGATTTGGGTGTAGGTGTTAGGTTGGGTGGTGGGAAAAGGGGGGAGGTGGGTTCATCTTGTGGGACACTGGTTATTTGGGGGAAAAACTGGCACTGCCTGATCTGGCCTATGGACGTTGGACATGGACTGAGGCATGAGGCGCAGGACCAGCTCTCAGGTCAGTGCCGGGGTTGGGAATGGTGGGCTTGAGTGTGGGGTATTTTGTTTTGTTTTGTATATATTTATATAGTTAGTATTTATTTTCTATTATTTATTTAAAAAAAAAATTATATATTAGTTTGTATATAATTTTGTCAGCTATTGTTTATTTTACTTATTATATTGTTATTATTTGTTTGGTAACCGGACCAGATGTCACAGTGTAAGTAGTTGTTATTGTGTATATATGTATAATATGTGTGTGAGGAGAGATGGAGCGGCTGGACCAGTTTCATTACATTGTTTATTTTGTGGTTGTTAATTTTGTTGTTATGTTTCTGTTATGTTTTTCATTTTTAGAATAAAAAGATCTACAGGATGTAACTCAGGATCAGTACAGGATCAGTAATGTAATGTATGTACACAGTGACTGCACCAGAGCAGAATAGTGAGTGTAGCTCTGAAGTATAATACAGGATGTAACTCAGGATCAGTACAGGATCAGTAATGTAATGTATGTACACAGTGACTGCATCAGCAGAATAGTGAATGCAGCTCTGGAGTATAATGCAGGATGTAACTCAGGATCAGTACAGGATCAGTAATGTAATGTATGTACACAGTGACTGCACCAGCAGAATAGTGAGTGCAGCTCTGGAGTATAGTACAGGATGTAACTCCAGATCAGTAATGTAATGTATGTACACAGTGACTGCACCAGCAGAATAGTGAGTGCAGCTCTGAAGAAAAAAAAACTTTTGTCTGATTTTTGCTTTTCAGATAATTCAGACT
Organism: Phyllobates terribilis; assembly: GCF_046119375.1. Taxonomy (NCBI): domain Eukaryota; kingdom Metazoa; phylum Chordata; class Amphibia; order Anura; family Dendrobatidae; genus Phyllobates; species Phyllobates terribilis. Next base: position 157,087,590 of record NW_027362768.1, on the reverse strand, counting down.
GGATATAATACGAGAATAAACGGGGTTTCTACGTTCAGCTTGTCATGCGTTTTCCAGACCAGCACTAGAATATGTGACTGTAGATTGTTGAATCTTGACAGTATGCATCATGCACTCTCTCAGCATTTCCTTCCATTTCCAGGTAGAGCGGGCAGTCACGTCACTGTGCATATTCACATACCGTGGAGAATCTGCAGTCACATAGAGAGACCGCAGAAATGTTACTCTGACCATAAATCCTCTTTAATGCTTTTCTGAATTCATGTTTCTTTCTAATATGACCCCATATAGCGTGATTGAACCTGCACTCCAGCGCTCTGGATGAGATATGTAAATGACATATTTTTGCTTTCAGTCCTGAATTCGCCTCCCGCAGATTGATTTATGTGGATTCCTAATGAGTAATGTAGTCAGATGCAGAATATAACTTGCAGACAGCAAGTAGCCGGGTTTCAGGGTCCACGTAGAGGTTTAAGGGGTAACATTTCTCCTTGTGGAGAGTGACAAGCCAAGCCTTGCATGTCAGAGTGAGGAGACTTGTAAGCCATGCATGCTCCTCTGGGAAATTAAATATACAAATTGTCTCTTCATTGGGTCCATACATAACACACATCACCATGTATACACCACACGACCTGTATATTCCGCTATGATCGTGTCGCCCCCAGAGAATCAGTCAGGAGGGGGATTAGCACAAAATCCAAGAACAGAACTTTCAGCTGCAGATTTTAAGGATCAGAAAGGCTGAAAGCGAAAATTAATTTCTTTGGTTATGAACAGCTCTTAAGATCTGTCACTAGCAAACATAATCCTGCCCAAGAACATAAAAGACTTTTCGTTTTAAGAACATCATTTATTTTATCTTTTATGAACAGTTGGCCCAAAGGCAGAAGTGACTTCTAGTGAGACGGCAGATGGCAGGACGCGCCAGACAGAATGCATTCACTTTTCATAGACACGTTGGTTTGGCCGACATTCATCTAATGCGTATGGTCACCTTCAAGGGAATGGATCATTAGAAATTGACCAAATCGGATTTTTGTTTTAAATATATATTTAGTTTTTAATTTGCCAATTAGTTTTTTTCCTACATAATATCACTATCTGTATTAAAATAAAAAATGGAAATCTTGTAAATTTCAGACTGGCCACTGGGGCTATTTTAGACTCAAATTTCCTGTTCTTCCCAGAAGAGTTTTTAGCGGGATCCTTATCATCAGAGGCAGGGTCAAAATGACTGATATCAGCTGTGTATAGAGAAAGATGCTAACACAGGATCCACCACTCACAATAGGTGATGTCACAGCTCACCTCCTCCTCCCTCCTGTACAATGACTGATAACACCTCTGTATACAGTAGATAATACAGGATCCACCATTCTCTATAGGTGATGTCACAGCTCACCTCCTCCTCCTGTACAATGACTGATAACACCTCTATATACAGTAGATAACACAGGATCCACCATTCACAATAGGTGATGTCACAGCTCACCTCCTCCTCCTGTACAATGACTGATAACATCTCTATATACAGTAGATAACACAGGATCCACCAATCACAATAGGTGATGTCGCAGCTCACCTCCTCCTCCCTTCACAATGATCTTTTCACACGCTCATTAGATGCCTCAATACAATAGATAGGGTCATTGTGGCTAATGTACATGTGAATTTACAGAAAGAAGACATTAGAGACTAGGACAGCCCAAGTGAACAATTTGAAAATCCCAAGATTTTGATATTTTTTTTATTACAAATTGTCATATGAAATTTATTACCCAAAAATAAAACATTTAACATAAAAACTTGATTTAAACAGAAGGTAATATTCTGATAATAAATTCCCTTTAAGACTGGCTTCAGAAACTCTAAGATGTTAGATCCAGTATGTGAATAAATGAAATAAATATGGTGCAGATAACCGGATAGGGATATAAAAAATATATAATAGATAGCAATAAGACAAATATAGTCATGTGATCTGTGTGGGTCCAGGTGCTGTTGCCTCAGGCACCAAATTCTATCAGGGCACATTTTACCACTCACTCCCTCTGCTGATTTTTTTACAGACTTAGGGGCACAGTGAGTGCCCACCCAGCCAGATGAGTACATCAGCCAGCGGTTGTTTTGACACCTCCGTCGGTGCCACAGATTCCTCTGCAGCGTGTAGAAGTCAAGATTGGTTTATGATCGGATGCTGCACATGCAGCGACTGAGACGACAAAACTCTCAGTATGAAGCAGTGATCTTTGTCATCTTGGTTGCTGCCTATGCAGAGTGCAGCAGTTGATGACAAACTCTTGTTGACTCTTGTGCTCTGCATAGGCAGTGCACAGCAGTCAGGATGAGAAATACAGACAGATACTTTTCCATCGCATCATGTAATACCATCAGGGAGGCATCTGATTGGCTCCAAATTTATTCTAAAGCAAAATCCACGACCCTAAACATCCAGCCAATATCATTAAGAACGAGGAGTCCTGGAGGTGATGATCCGGCCTCACAGAGCCCTGATCTCACATCATGCAGTCTGTGTGGGATCTACTTGAAGAGACAGAAGGATCCGCACAAGCCTCATACACAGAAGATCTGTGGTCGGTTCTCCAAGATGTTTGGAACAATCTCCTGCCGAGTTCCTTCAAAAACTTTGAACAAGTGACAAGAACTGATGAAGGCGACAGGCGGTCATATTAATGTGATTTAGATTTTTCTTTTGTACATTCATTTTGCATTTTCTTAATAAAAATAATCTAACACTTCCATTTTAGAAAGATTATTACTTTGTAGCATTTTTTTTTCTACACCGGCCCCAAACTTCTGCAAAGCGCTATATATGTTTGTGTATAGATGTGAGACATTTATTGCATTATATAATATTATAACTCCATACATAAATATTAATGATAGGGATGACATGAAGAATTCGGATCCCCTGGGGCCTCCCTGGTGTCTTATGCAAAACTTCCACTTGTAGATGAGCAACTACAGGAATAGCCGGAGGCCAATATATGGGAATGGCGGTATACAAAGCTTATGTATATAGTATAGATTCACCACAGGTAATCTGCTGCTTACAGACACACCGGCTGATAATCGTTCATAGGAGATTTTGTTCTCAATCATTGGTGATCAGCCTACCAGTAAATACTCGTACGTTGTGTAATCATATCTTTTCTGTAACTTAATAAAGCACATCTCATATAAATGGGGATGCTAACTATATGGGAGATAATCCCTAGAGGTCCAAGCACTGAGACCCCTACCAATCCCGAGAATGGGGTGATATATAGGTGATAACTTCAAAAGATGGAAACAATCCTTTAAGACCTCCATACCCATAAGAGAAAAGTTGTCAGACCCTGTGTGACGAAACAGCTTCTTATCTTAATCAGCCAGAAGTTTAGATTTGTTAAGCCAGGAGAAATACACTGTTATCTTTGTGTTGACCTTTGAATTTATGTGTTTCTCTGGCTGGTCAAGAATGACAATGATTCAGGGTGGGTAGAACAATGAATGTGTGCTAAAAATGTTGATTAACCATTATGTGGACCCTGTGGCTTGTTGACTCACAAAACAGGAGCACAAGGTACGCAAATTCAGTAAATGCTCAAACAATGAGACCTGATCAAGCCCTGCACCTTTACCTCTGACCTGTGACTGATGACCTTAGCTACCTATGTAAATATAAAAAGGGTTTCCTATCTTGCTGCAAGGAGAATCAAGGAGAAGCAGAGAATTAGAGAGTCACTCTTCAGAACAGCAGCTTGGTAGCATGTCTCGATCCAGAGAGACACAGATTTGGATTCTACATGATTCCGGCCTAAGGGTATACGGCCCTGACTGAAAGGATACAGATCTGTTCCACTTACCATCAGAGAACGCATGGATACATTTGGGGAGACCAGATTGGGACAATGACGTCACCTCGCCCCATGGATATGTTGTTTGGGGTTGCCAGGTGGGACTCTTCGGTCCCCTGGAAACGATGGAGACATTCGGAGAAGCCAGGTTGGGACCAGCTTGTCATCTGGCCCCATGGAAACTCTTCGAGAGGCTAGAGTGGGACCCTTGGATCTCCTGGCTTTGTACCTTGATGGACTGTCAGCTTCCTAAGCTTGCCACTACCTTCTCTCTGTGGGTGCTCACCAGAAGCGGGGGGCCACTGGTTGAGGTAGTTGGCCCTGGAAGTCCCAAAGTCACAGCTGTTGTATCCCAGGCGGGCGGAGAAGGAAGGGTGAGACTGTGTAATGTTGTATCATCTTGGGTATTTGCTGGAACTGTTCTATGTGTTTATTGTCCGTTTGGTGGTTCAATAAACTATTGCCACACTGTTTTACCCTCATCCTATTTTGTCTCAGTAGTATTACACCCATGGAAGACCCCGGGTCTTCACACCCTGTATGGGAGCCTCTCGACTCTCCACGATAGCTGACGCTGGAAGAAATGATTGAACCTGTTGAATTACAACATCTGATCCTCATATTCCCAGAAAGACACTTAATCACCAGAAGGGTATGGCAGCAGCTTACTGATCTTTACTCATTGAGAAAACGTGCACACTCAGCCGATCTGAGCATGCATGTGTATGGCCGACTCTGAGACATAACTGTTGACTGCATTGAAATGATATGGGCTTCCTCACAACTGCATTACAGTTAAGGAACTTAAATAGGAATAGAATAAGACTACAGTGAAGACTGACACTGTCATTATCTCCTTGTCTAATATATATACATTTCTATAGCCACATACACGGGTATATACTGTATACGCAACCTCTAAATAACAATATCCAATGCGACAGCACTATATGTGTAACTTGTATTAGATTATGAAGACAAGCAGATCCAGAAATGACTGGAAGAAGGATCTGCGGATAATCCCCGGCCAGGATTATTGTCATATTAGAGCGGCTCCGGCATTTTTTCCATCATGTCTGGTTGCTGTCACTTATGCTGGATGCACAAAAAAAGCATTTCCTCCTCATTTACTTCCCTGGCAGGAAACTTATTACAGCTTTTTTTCTGGTCCGGTAACTGCAGACAGGACGATCGGACATACAGGCAATGAGGTTTTTTTCATAGCCGTTTCTGCACTGAATCTGTGCGCAAGGCACCTTTTTCAGGTGGTTCAGCACCAAAAACCGCCTGAAAAAGCGCTCAGGAAAGGCTCGATAGAATGAGCCTATACATTTCTATGTAAAAGGGACTTGCTGTTCATATGTTCAGTCCTTTGAGCATCTTTTAACACCTTCAAGTTTCCAATGGGTTAAAAGAAATGAGTTGCCCTTTCTTAAGGCGATCTCCGCTCTGAAGACGCTCTGTACAATACAAGAATATAGGAAGACATCCGGGCTTCATTTTGAACATTTTCCCAGCGTTTTCCAATAACAAGTTGCTTGCTCTTTCTTCGTTGTTGAATGTAGGGACAAAAAAAAAAAAGACGGTAGGACACCTGTAAAAAAAGATGGCCAAAAAAGCGATGGAAAAACACCTGAAAAACGCTCAAGAAATAACCAACAAGGCGCCAAAAAAGATGCTTCAGGGCAAAAAATGCCAACATGTCTTCTTCTTGGAAAACTTGGTGGGTTCACCCAAGTTTAAAGACGTCATGTGCACGTACCCTAACACTATTCCTGACCGTTATGTGCCTTGTATCCTTCATTTTATTAGTTTTCCTCTTGACAGTCTTTATCTCTTAATTTGTAATTGACTCTGAGCTGGTGAGAGTGGACTAACTGCTATGGTGTCTCCAACACACATCACAGCAAGCAGGGAGGGATTCCTGCTCTTAATTTCTACGACACAAAAAGAAGCATCGTGGAAGAAATGATAGCAGCACTGAGCAGTGTAGAAGTGAATCCAGCTCAGTTTTCCTCTGCTTGTTTTTTTTCATTTTGTTCCTCACTCCTTTCTATCCTCTTTCCTCTCCATAGATAATACTAAGAGGTATAACCTGACGACAACTCACTGTTCTCGCAGCCTGTCAAGTAAGAAGATGGAGTTGGGTCGTTTTTCAGAGTGTTGAGTTCAGGAGGAGAGAGGAAGAAGCTGAATTCTCCGATAAGATATGTTACAAAGTTTCTTATATCCTCATGTACTATGGAGTTATGAAAAGTTTGTTCAAAGTATGGTTCCCCTTTAGTTTTGCATTCTTCCTCTTCCAGCTCTTGTCCTTTGTGTTTTTGTTCCTCTAATGATTGTTCGTTGTTACTTATTTCTTCATGTTCTTCAAGATCTCAATTCCTGAGGCTGAAGTAGCATCCTGGGGGAAATGCCATATAACGCCTGGACTGTATCAGGATCTGTAAAGACTACTAACATTTTTTGAAGATGACAAATAGATTGCATAGTTATAATATAACGCAAATAATAGTGCCATACAGTGCCAAATATACTATAATACTACCGCCATACAGCCTGTGTCCCCCATAGCCTGCAGTTCTGCGCAGCATCCCTGGTCCATGCTCCTACTATATGAGGACAATGGGGTCTACACTTCCCGGGGGGGAATGCGGAAGCCTCAGGCTTGTTTTACAGCCAGACTCGGGCATTCCAGAGCCGCGGCCAACGTTTCCCCCGGCACACGCCATTCTCCTCCTGAGTCTAATTCCGTCACGTTGTCATTCAGCGCCTAAACCTCAGGATATCACATACAGGAACTCACAGCTTCTTCATGTGACACTGATCCAATCTGCCGCCTTTTATAGCCGGATGCTGGCCGTCTTCTCAGGAACCACTATTTCTCAGACTAGGCATAATACCCAGAAAAAAAGAATAGGTAAATAATCTAAAATGGGCAAACACTGGACTGGGAGTGATAATCTCACAAACAGGGGATATACCCCCGAGTGTAATAGTCAAGGAGTAATTTACATCACAATACAACAGAAGTGTGTCTCTCTGTCTCTTTCTTTGGAGAACCTGGCATACATGTGGATTACATGTACAGCACTGAGCAGCTTGCAATGCTTTGTTTCATCTGCAGGGAAATCAAACACTTGTTGCCTGGCTCTCCTGCAGGGAGGAACTGATCACTGGGGTTTCTTGCAGCAGGACTGTCCATTAGAACAATTAGTACTTGTATTATGACCCTTATTATCTCCTCTACTTCTACTAATACCATTACTACTAGGAATACCACTGTCAAGGATAACACCGGGGAGATCACGCTGGTCCCAACGCCATCACCAGTTTGTCAGGGAACACAATGCCGCTGCCTCCAATCTTCAGGACAATTACGCAATTGACCAATGAGTGATGGACACGGAGGCCGCAGCTTCCACTACTAAGCCGTTTATTGGGCAACTCACAGTGAGCGTATGGTATATACACCTCCGATTCCTGCTCACGGAATATAAACATATAATATACCTCGGTAAGGTCACTACCAACTCCATAATAACAAAAGATAACTACAAGCTGCCACCATAAATCATTTATACAGGCCGATTGGACACCTGTTACAGGTAGCATATGGCTTCAGGGGTGCAGTTTACTGTGCAAGAGGAACAAAGCTATTACATTTTATTTATTGAATCCAAAAAGGTAGGCAGTGTTTATAAAAAAAATATACAAAGATGATACAAAATTATAACAAAACAATCCCACAATTGTGGGATGTGCTTGGTTTTTTTGACGTTCATGAGATTCCCAACTTTCAGGATATCTTCATCGCTGAAGGTCCCAGGAGGTAGATATTGTCGTCATATTTGTTATTGAGATTTTACCTTTCTGCAGAGATGAGACATGGCATGAATAGCATGATCCATCTGACCAATATTAAGTTGGATGAGTTAGAATGGCCTTACGGTGATGCAAGTGAATGCGTTATGTTCGTCCCTTTGCTACGATGCTGAAAATATATCTCCCATAAATATCGGATCGATGCAAACCTTAATATTCATCACTGACGACCGGCTCCAAAGTGTCTCCGACAAGCCGTTTGCACAGAGAAAGCTCTTGCCTCGGAAGTGTACTTCTCGGCCTCAGTGCAAACGAATCCCAGTCTTGGAGGTTGGTTCCCAGAGCAGATCTCCTGTTGTAGTTACCTGGTCACTACAGGAGGTCCTACTTCAATGGAGGTTGAAGTGTCAGCTCTCTCTTACTTCCCCAATTATAATTAATCTAATATGTTCAATGTGAGGGTGATATGTCCCTTCTCCGGAGATGTCTCTATGGATTTTATAATTTTACTCTACGACAACCAACCTTATTAATACATCTGCTCATACCAATATCATTACTAGTTGTATTACCAGTGGTTCTACTGCCCTTATTATTACCTCTACTATTACAAATACCATTACTACTTGTATTACCACAATTACTACTACCCTTATTAATACCTTTAGTATTACCAGCATTAATACTCGTATTACTTCTAATAAAAACCATCCTTCTTATTAGCTGTCCATGTGTTGTGTCTCAATAGTAGTATATGGGGGTGGGATGCAGTACCATCCACAACCTGTGGACAGGAGTGGCGCTTTTTTCAAAGAGAGGAGCCATGTTTTTCTAATATTATGCTTTATAGACAATATAGGAGAAGAGGAAAGCATGGCTCGAGAACTCCTTAAAACGTGAATCACACCTCCTAAAAAAGGAGTACGTCACCAGACCTCTCCACATTAGTGACAGGAGCTCTCCAAAAGCCCCCAAAACTTAAAGATGAGGACTTGATAGGAGAACTCCAGGAACAAACACAATGTACCACATTGCAAGATAACAAGACTTTCCTGGAAAGACAGAAGAGGATTGGGGGGGGGGGTACTCTGTAGGGAATTTGCTGTAGCAGCCGCTACACGGTTATATGGCGACCTTTAAAGTGGTTTTCCTTCTTTTGGGGGATCTTTTTTTTTCTTCACTTAAATGCATGTATAAAAAATATTTTTGCTATAGGGTTTCATTATTTTTTTTGCACCATTTGGCTTTTTCTAAGCTCTTCTATTATTCCCTGCACATTCATTTTTGATGATGTCTGTGCTCAAAAATCTACTTAGAGGAGCTGAGAAAAAGACAGATAAAAGCGTTACAAATCTCCCATCAAAACGAACTCACTGACGGATTCTCAGTTAACTCATTCTGCAACCAGCAATAGACCGTGAAACACAGAGGCTACAGAAGGCAAACGGTGCAAGGTTTTAGTGAAAAGCAGTTGCAAAAATAATTTTTTGCCCGATGTACATGCATTTAAGTAATAAAAAAAAAAGCCTTCATAAGTGGGCAATCCCTTGAAGACTTTTTTATTACAGCACTCTAGAATAAGGATTGCAGAGGAATTAATTTGTGTGATCTCCCAATTTCTTTATTTTTCTCGCAGTTTTCTCGCAGAGCGGACCGGTCCTCCGGTTGTGTAGCACTCAGATGGGGTACACCGCAGCCCACTGGTCCCTGTCCGGGCCCAGTGTCTTCTTCATCGGCAAGGAAGATGGAAATGTGGATATCTGGGACTTACTGGTGAAGAGGACACATGAGCCGTCTCAGACTCAATGGAAAAATAAATTGAATCCAAAATTGCTTCATTTTTCTATATTATACATGGATTGGGGGCCGTAAAAACAATTGAACTAAAAAGGGATTGCTTCCATGACACAGCCCTTTTATAGAGATATGAAAACTAATGCAAACCTGGTTTGTCTACGGGCATGCTAACCAATGTAGGAAACCAGGCGGGCAGCAGCCAATTATTACTCAAAGTGCCAGTCCGACTGTTTCAGCAATTGAAGGTATAAAATTAAGAACAGACTATGCGGACAATTTAATCATACATGTAACACCCCTTTAGGGCTACCACGGTACACTGGGTGTTATGGGGGGGTCTCACCTCTCTAGGGCGCAGTGCCTCCACCCGAATCTTGATTGGAGCTCTCTCTGGGACTGCAGAAGGACTGTTATCTTCTGCCAGGGACTGATTCGGGAAGCCCCTGCCACAGCTCAGTACACACTCACAGGGAACAGGAGTAAAACCGTTTAGCAGGTTTATTGCTATGCAGCAGAATTGAGGTGGGTTTAAAGGAATAACATACAATACAAGTAACGGTGCTCTGTAAAAGTCATATACATATCACAATCTAATTCTACCCCGACCCTGCAAATATAACGTAGCAGGTTTTCCCTTTTTTGTATTAACTCAGTCCAAATGTTGGGGCCCAGTTGCCGCGGATGTTGGCGCGCAAATTATAACCGTTGGTGCACTTAGATGAATATTAATGTCAATTGTCTGGGTTATAGTGTACTCACTGTAAATAGCGCTGGTAGAACCACAAGTCTCAGAAGGGCACTCAGGGTGCGTCTCAAACGGTCGTATGTTTCCCTGGACACCAGCTGGGGGCTGTAGGATTCAGCCCTTTATATGGTGGGAGTGCCGGTAGAACTCTCCGAGTCCTTGATGTCACTTGCTTCACAGGGTGACAAGGCCGCGCTCTCTTCAGCAGCGTGGGTATATCAGAGGGGGCCGCCACACTCGGCAGCGTAGAGAGATACAAATCCACAGCGCTCCGTCTTTCACAGCAAGCTGCCACGCTCTCTTTCCTCTGAACTTTTACTTTCACTTACACTTCCTGCCCAGCTCCCTCCCCCAAGTCCCTCCTCCTCCAATCCACTCTCTCTCCTTCTATCCTTCCAGGCTGTGTCATCTGACTGAAACAAGGGTCCCTGGGAATTGTAGTCCACTGCAGCTCAGTGGAAAAACGATTAATGTCTGTAGGTCCCTGTTTAACAGCAGCTGCAAAGGTCTTCTTAGTGTCTGTAAGTCCCACTATACCAGTAGATGATCTGACAGTTCCATGTGCAGGTGCTATATACAAAAAGTCTAAAAAGTTCATATGTCATAATAGGACATATACATATATTCTCTTAAAAGGAAATCCATCAGCACAAAATGACTGTTCATAAAAAGCACAGGCGCACGGTGCACCCTTGGTGTGGCCAAGCAGTTCTGTTTACCTTCCCACTTTTGGTTCCTTGATTGACAGCTTAGGCTTTACAGGATCCAGTGGAAGGTTGGGATAGAAAACAATTACATGAGAAGATGCACTGAACTGCTCTGCCACACCGAGGGTGCACCGAGCACCAGTGCTTGGTTTGAACAGTCATTCTGTGCAGATACTTTCAATAAAGATTTCATTTAAAATTGTCACTAAGGTAAAGAATTAGATTAGGGGTCTCAAACACACGGCCTGCGAGCCGCACGAAGCCCCTGCTTCATGAGGCCCGGAAGCACTGGAGTTCCCGTGTTGGTGATTCTTTTCATTCCTTGGATGAACGTTCAATTGAAATGTATCGTGGCGCAGACACCAGCTCTCTGCGCCACAATATGGGGACATAACTACAAGATGGGGAAACTACCAAAGATGGGGACATTACTATAGGATGCTTACCAAGATGGGGACATTACTACAAGACATTGACCAGTTTGGGGACATTACTACAAGACGCTGACCAGGATGGGGACATTATTACAAGATGGGAACCAGGATAGGAACATTACTACAAGATGGGGATAAGGATGGGCACAATACTACAATATGGGGACCAGGATGGGGGGCATTACTACAAGATGGGGACCAGGATGGGCACATTACTACAAAATGGGTCCAGGATGGGGACATTACTACAAGATGGGCACATTACTAAAAGATGGGGACCAGGATGGGGACATTATTACAAGATGGGGACCTTGATGGGCACATTACTACAAGATGGGGACCGGGATGGGGCATTACTACAAGATGGGCACATTACTATAAAATGGGAACCAGGATGGGGACATAACCACAAGATGGGGAAACTACCAAAGATGGGGACAGTACTACAAGACTCTGACCAGGATGGAGACATCACTACAAGATGGGGACCAGGATGGGGCATTACTACAAGATGTAGACCAGGATGGGGACATTGCTACAAGATGGGGACCATGATGGGGCCATTGCTACAAGATGGGAGCATTACTACAAAATGGGGACCAGGATGGGGCATTACTACAAGAAGGGCACATTACTATAAAATGGGAACATTACTATAAGAGGGGGACCAGGATGGGGAAACTATCAAAGATGGGGACATTACTATAAGACCCTGACCAAGATTGGGACATTACTAGAAGACGCTGACCAGGATGGCAACATTGCTACACTGTTCAAAAAAATAAAGGGAACACTCAAATAACACATCCTAGATCTGAATGAATGAAATATTCTCATTGAATACTTTGTTCTGTACAAAGTTGAATGTGCTGACAACAAAATCACACAAAAATCATCAATGGAAATCAAATTTATTAACCAATGGAGGCCTGGATTTGAAGTCACCCCCAAAATTAAAGTGGAGAAACACACTACAGGCTGATCCAACTTTGATGTAATGTCCTTAAAACAAGTCAAAATGAGGCTCAGTATTGTGTGTGGCCTCCACGTGCCTGTATGACCTCCCTACAACGCCTGGGCATGCTCCTGATGAGGTTGTGGATGGGCTCCTGTGGGATCTCCTCCTAGACCTGGACTAAAGCATCCGCCAACTCCTGGACAGTCTGTGGTGCAACGTGATGGTGGATGGAGCGAGACATGATGTCCCAGATGTGCTCAATTGGATTCAGGTCTGGGGAACGGGCGGGCAGTCCATAGCTTCAATGCCTTCATCTTGCAGGAACTGCTGACACACTCCAGCCACATGAGGTCTGGCATTGTCCTGCATTAGGAGGAACCCAGGGCCAACCGCACCAGCATATGGTCTCACAAGGGGTCTGAGGATCTCATCTCGGTACCTAATGGCAGTCAGACTACCTATGGCTAGCACATGGAGGGCTGTGAGGGCCTCCAAAGAAATGCCACCCCACACCATTACTGACCTTCTGCCAAACCGGTCATGCTGAAGGATGTTGCAGGCAGCAGATCGCTCTCCACAGCGTCTCCAGACTCTGTCACATCGGTCACATGTGCTCAGTGTGAACCTGCTTTCATCTGTTAAGAGCACAGGGCGCCAGGGGCGAATTTGCCAATCCTGGTGTTCTGTGGCAAATGCCAAGCATCCTGCAAGGTGTTGGGCTGTGAGCACAACCCCCATCTGTGGACGTCGGGCCCTCATACCATCCTCATGGAGTCGGTTTCTAACAGTTTGTGCAGACACATGCACATTTGTGGCCTGCTGGAGGTCATTTTGCAGGGTTCTGGCAGTGATCCTCCTGTTCCTCCTTGCACAAAAGTGGAGGTAGCGGTCCTGATGCTAGGTTGTTGCCCTCCTACGGACTCTGGACAATTACGCTGACAGACACAGCAAACCTTCTTACCACAGCTCGCATTGATGTGCCATCCTGGATGAGCTGCACTACCTGAGCAACTTCTGTGGGTTGTAGAGTCCGTCTGATGCTACCACGAGTGTGAAAGCACAACGAACATTCAAAAGTGACGAAAACATCAGCCAGAAAGCATTGGTACTGAGATGTGGTCTGTGGTCCCCACCTGCAGAACAACTCCTTTATTGAGGGTGTCTTGATAAATGCCAATAATTTCCATCTATTGTCTATTCCATTTGCACAACAGCATGTGAAATTGATTGTCAATCAGTGTTGCTTCCTAAGTGGACAGTTTGATTTCACAGAAGTTTGATTTACTTGGAGTTATATTCTGTTGTTTAAGTGCTCCCTTTATTTTTTTGAGCAGTGTACAAGATGAGGACCAGGATGGGGACATTACTACAAGATGGGGAAACTACCACAAGATGGGAACAAGGATGCCAATATTACTATAAAATGGGAACATTACTACAATATCCGAGCAGGATGGGCACATAACTATAAGATGGGGACATTACAACAAGATGCTGGTCAGAATTACTATATGGTGCTAATTGTAAGACAAAATTACTGGATGTCGCCAATTAGGGGACACAAAAAGGAAATAAAACTTGTAAAAAAAAATCCAAATAAAGTATGATTTTTTTTATTTTTATTTTGAAAATACTTTAGTTTTTAAATAAAACAACAAACAAAAAAAAGTGCACGGTTGTTATCGCCGCATCTGTATTGATCCAAGCTATAAAACTGTACCATAACCTATACAATGAATGCCATTTAAAAGAATAAAATAAAAAACAAGCTAAAAATGTTAAAAAAAATTATCAAAAGGTGTATAGAAAAAATAATATGGCATCACTAAAATTGGCATCTCGTCCTGCAAAGAATGCGGCCCTTCAAATTCACATTTTTTTTCCTATGTGCGGCCCATATACTTAGCAGAGTTTGAGAGTTTTAAGCTCATCAACTGCATCTTTATTTTTGCAGTAAAGCAGCGGGACCCTCCGTGTGTTACAGATGCCATGGATCTTACATCGGGGGTGGTACGAGGAAGGCTTCTTTATTTCTTAAGTACTTTGAACATGCAAAATGTCATTTTATTGCCGCCGATGCTATTTGATCTGGCCGGCTATAGACTTGCACAATGTTTGCTTTTCTCCCTTTTTCGTGTCCCTTTGTGGCGGTATTAACCAGGAGGAGGGGGGGGGTTGGTGCTGAAAGAACAGGAATGTTTTGATAAACCCTTTTAGGTTTCTATACCAACCACACGTGCCACTTTCGATGGTACAGAACGTGAAATAGCTCCTAAGTGTCATGTGCAATAACAGAGGCTGGCACCGGTACTGCTCCGTGCAAAATGGAGGCGCCGGAAAGACGGATAGAGCCGGCGATAAAGTTTATATCGGAAAGCGGCTTCAGCACTCATTGCCAGGGATTGCCAATTTCCACCGATTCCTTGAGGTCTTGAGCATACGTCATCATATGAGTAGGGTGCTTGCACTGGGCCCCTCTATTCTTCAAGGTGGACAACCCCGTCACGTTTTAGATGTAAAGCAAACCATAAACATAGGATGAGTGTCAGCGGAGTGACCAGTCCCGATTCTTTCCAAAGAACTTAAAGACAAAAAGCCACCATATTGGGTTCTTAATTATCCTGAAGAAAACCAAAATCTCTATAAATAAAAAAAATCACCCCGATTCCCCACATATGTCTTTGCCCGCTTCAGCCCTTGCTTTTTGGTGCCAGTTCCAACAATTTAGCCCCAGTTTGCATCAGTAACTTGTGCCAAGAAAAAAGTGGGCACTTGTGAGGGTGCGAGATTCATCACGGTATTTGGAACGGTCTCATTTCTGGACTCCAGTTTTACTATTACTCAGTCGGCTTCTAAAGCCGACCGATGACGACCTCTATTTCTGCCAGGCCTAAGGGAAGACTTGCTAGAGTGGCTCTGGCAGCTGGCGTTGCACGATCCGCTACCATTGCTTTGAGTTGTCCAATCTGCAATGGTCTGCAGCAATGTTCTCCTTTCTCTTCTGCAGAGCATCGCTGTCCTGCTTTACTTGGACAGGGAGGTCATTGATTTGGAACATTTTGGGCTGCAGAGAAGAGCGCTGGAGCTGAAGGAGCACAGCAAGAAAAGCTTAAGAGTCTCGCTCAACATCTTCTCGGCCCCTGCTTTTGTGCAGTGACTTCTACTTGTTTTTATGACTGTGAATATTCACATAGGATGGGATTAGAATATGATTAGCATTGTATAATCAGGTTTTGTTTATGTCTGTAGGAAATCTCTCCACCGGTGCAGTGAAAAGAGCAGCATGAAGAGGAGATAAGCCGAGAGTACGGCACATACTTGGCACTGGAGAGCTCCATGCGGATCAGGTTAAGGCTTAAGTAAGAGAACGAAGAAGGAACTGTGAAAACTCTACTAAAAACAGATGTTTGTATTCTGGAAAATAGTAAAAACTCAGCGCATACATTGTACTGTGGTCACCCCCAACCTGGGGCTCTGCAGATATTGAAAGACTACAAATCCCAGCGTGCAGGGAGTCATAGTTTTTGCGACAGTTGGAAAGTCACAAGTTGAGGATCATTGGTGTGTAACAATTCATTACATCTATCACTGGTCTGATGGATCATATAAAGTGTTCTTCTGGACTGTACAAATAAAGTTGTAGTGAAAAGAATTAATGTGTGCTGACACTATTTAAAATGCAACAGATTAAATTTACACAAACATTTCAGCCATGTAATGATTTTACTCCCGTTCCTCCATTGCTCTTCACATAATCATTAATTATTGTATAACATTTTAGCTGCCTGCAGCCACCACTAGGTGGAGCTCACTGCACAGGGATGTATACAGCGCCTTTTAGCAACTTCCTCTTACTCAATCACAGACTGGTCAAGCAGCAGATCTCAATGGTTCCTATACCGAGGTCTTACCAACAACGGCACAGATTAAAGGAAGATTAAACAATCCTGAACAGATCGTTTAAGCTTCTTAAAGGGGTAATCTACTGGCTCTGACCAAGAAGTCACAGTTATCTCCTGAGTCGCGTGCCTCTATCACGGACCTATCCCTCTCTAATGACTAGGACAGGTGTACGATACCTGCCGATCATGTCTGCAAGTTCCAAAGAAGAAAAGGACTGGAGGGACAAAGTGCAAAATAGGGTCTTATCTTGGTAACAATGTCAAAAGAATTGCACAATTGTGCTCCCCTGCTCAGGTTGTGTGCACACAACCGCTGATGAAGCTTAAGGGCTGCTGCAGATCCACAAAGAGATGAAAGTGGAGAAACTAGTGGGTTAAATCTGCGCTGCCGTGTGGAAAGGATAAAGATGCCAAGCCGAGTATAAGTGGTTTATTCGTCGACGCGTTTCGAAGTATACAACCACGATCCTTATCCTTTCCACACGGCAGCGCAGAATTAACCCATTTGTTTCTCCACTGCCTACACTTTCATGTCTGCAAGTTGGCAGATATCTGCATAGATGAAGTCAGCGGCCCCAATTATCTGGAGAAGAGCAGGATTACTCCTTTAAAATTATAAAAATAAATAAATGGTGCAATGGTATTTTGCAAAAGTGGCAAAACAATGGCCCATTCCCAGCTGATCATACAATTATAGTTTCACTTGGCCGCAGTTGAAAAATTTCCAAAAAGGTCATTGGCCAGCACAGACCTTCAAATATATTTTTCAAGAAATCGAAAGCCGAAATACACCCCTGCTTGGCCATTTCTTACCACTTTTGGGCAGCTTGAGACCCGGACATCCCCTTCTGACCACCTCAAAGGACCAAACCAGACGTTAGATATTAAGTTTGTATTGTAACAGTTGTGGAATACAAGGAACAAATATATACAGTATATATAGATTTCTTATATAAATTACAAAGTAGAAAATACATTTGAGGCTTTTCCGTAGGAGCGGACGCCTTCTACATGTCGTGAGTTCACATTGGATGGTGTAAACAATTTACCATAAGTGGGATCTTACAATGCGGCGTAAGCGATGCGACCGGAAGTGGACACTTCTATTGGGTTACAACGTGGCACTCGCTGCTTAAAAAATATTCTGTCTGTACAAAAATAGAGTAAGAAAAGTCATATTTTGTTCCTTTCTGCCTTTTTATAATCCTCTGCTGGTGTAAGTGGCCTTCTAGCAGCTGGTGGACTACAATTCCCAGCATGCTAGCCCATGTGGTACAGAAAGGCGGTAATGCCATTTTACGCCCCCAGATCATGGCAGTAGCCAGTACTGCCTGAGCAGGGAATGTAGCGTCCGGCAAGTGTCTGGTATTTCTTCATTATAGCAGATCCTTGACCCTACATTTTGGGAGTCACCTAAATGGCCGACGCTACTAGATTAATAGGAACGGGGTGCACGTTGCGGAAGCATGCAACTTCTGCAAAACTTCCAACATTTCGTATGTCCACTGCATGGTGAGAGTTGTAGTTTTGCCACAAAGTCCCACTGATGTAGTGAAGGCAAGCTGCCACTCTTTAACTGCTGCGAGACTACAACTCCCATCATGGCCGGAGGCTGCAATGAACATGAGCAGGATCCGGACGATAACACA
Organism: Phyllobates terribilis; assembly: GCF_046119375.1. Taxonomy (NCBI): domain Eukaryota; kingdom Metazoa; phylum Chordata; class Amphibia; order Anura; family Dendrobatidae; genus Phyllobates; species Phyllobates terribilis. The sequence continues at coordinate 157,069,710 of NW_027362768.1, read as the reverse complement.
AGATACTGGAACCGATCACAAAAGGTCTCTTTAAAAAGTCAGAAATGTTAAAAACCGCAGCGCCATGTCCCGGGTATAAGCGGAGGCGCCTCGCACCTTTATAATATTCACAATATGAAACAATTGTACATCATTATATTTAGATTTTTCTATGTACATTATATATAACGTTATTAAATAGCCACATGAATTATTTTGTCGTATATTTAGCGTTTTCTCTATATATCTATATATAATATTTATAAAATGCATTTTATTTCAGGTACCTTGGAAAATACAGGACATCACTGGTTACAGGCAGAATAGTACTGCATATTGGGCTATAACAGGACCTCCAGACGAACACAGTCACCCGGCCCGTATAGACCTCGCCCACTAACCATGAAGGTGGAATACACCAGGCAAGACGTGAAATTTACATAGGGCTGCTGGGAGAGGCAAAGACTTGATGAATTAGGCATTGGGTCTGACCCCAGCCTTCTAGATGAGTAACATCAGCACCATTGCAGTGGGTGAGCGTTAAGGCTTGTTCACAAGTAGCACATTTGATTTTTTTTTCCATGGCGTATGGAGCTGTTGCCACAAACTACAGCCACGGGTACCGTGCCTCGTTTCCAGCCCACAGCAAATGACTAAATGCAGCAATGAGGGAGGTTTCTGGGAGGCTATACACCTTAGATAGTGGTCTTCCTCGCCACTGACCCAATTTCTCAGACTTTGCTTAAGTTTTTAAAGGGGTAATGCAGCAGCACGCGCACCTCTGGCGGCAGCACGCGCACCTCTGGCGGCAGCACATCTTGCTAGAGAACAATAAGGTTGGACATGCTGAAATCAACAGCCCAACCCTCCTTTCCCTACACAGCCGGCATTAGTCAACGGCCGCCACCACACACATTAGATGGGTGTCTGGTGCCACCAAAAACCAGTGTACTCCTCCAACGTTCATCTATGGTGTATGGTTTCACCCCATTTAGATTTCAACCACGTGTGATGTCACATTGCAGGTATCGTCCCAGCTGCCCCTTTATGTCGGGGGCTGCTGTTTAGACACCAGGCACTTACATTTATTTTTCTCTTAACCTTGAGATATCATAAATTATTACATAATAGGTAGCGACAGATACTTAATTGCTGTCGCAGTTCAGGTTAGAATAAAAATGTAGAAAGTTAAAAAAAAAAAAAAAGTGTCAGTTCTGTGTTTCACCGGCAGACCAGCAGCAGCGTGTCAGGGCTGTCCGTAGAGATGACCCTGGTCGCTGGGTCACCGTCCGGCAGCCACTATATGTTTTCCTCTAAGAGGATACGTACCAAGTAACTGTGTTTCCTGGAAATCCTGCCTTGTATACGGCAGGAAAAGCAGGAGAGGCGGCCGTGGCTCCAGTGCACGGTCCCACCAGGCCGCGCTCCAGTGCACGGTCCCACCAGGCCGCTGTACACTAGTAGACCCTCATAGGGTTAAAGGGGGAAGGTTTCTTCTAATGAGAAGAGATAATGACGGGCAGAAAAGTTTACATGGCGACGCTTAATTTATTTTTGCTAAGTTCTCTCTCCAGGTTTCCTATCAGGGTGTCGATGCTCTCCTGCAGGTCGTGGAGGTTGACATCCGGCTCCTCGGATCCACCTTCAGGTATCAGGGTGCAGAGCGGGTGGTCTTTGGCTGTATGAGGCTTATCTGTCCCTTCAGTCTGTAAGGCGGCGGTAGTCTCGCAGGGGCTCTCGGAGGGAATGTCCGCATAGTCCGCCTCCTCTTTTGGTGTCGTCATTAAATAGCTGCCCTGACAGCTGCTCCAGTCTCCAGCATAGCGGTTACTGGACGGACTGTCCAGACGGGCGGCTCTGGGCCTCAGCACCCCAGACATGTCCACGCTGTTCAGGTTCAGCATCTGCGGCCGCGGCTTCTTTCTGCGCAGGCATGGCTGCGCTTCTGTCTGAACGTTGCTTGTGGGAGCTTCTTTGGAAGATTCACTCTTCACTGCAAAAAAAATAAATTTAAATTAAATAAAACAAAAAGAAAAAAAAAAAAAAAAAAAAACTGTAATAAGAACGATCAATGGATCCAAGTCACAACTCAAATTCAATCCTGGTAGATCAGAGCCAGGAAACCTACAAGAAAAATAAAAGCATAAAACAAGCCTCGCCTCTGGCACAGGGCACATGCTGACCACACGGATTAGGGCCATTAAGGGTCAGGTCCCTTTTGGGTTAATGTCTTGATTAGCTCAGGGCACGGCACACATCACCCGGCAGGGTCACAGCTGGTACATGGCGTAAAGCACTAAAGGGTCAGTCTCTTGCTTTAGGCATTCAAGGCCGGGAGCTATCACTCATCCGTCGGGCTGCATGCTTTCATTGACAGCAACTAACTAATAAGGGATGGCACCTGTTGGCACCACAAGTCTCACATCACCACATGGAAATCATGCTCTGACAACGCACACATCGAGGCACGGATCACACTCGCTGCCATGCAAGTACATCAGCATTCAGGCGCCACACCCGGGCAATGGCTTGTTACCTGCACCATGGCTGCTCATGTAAACCAGCGTCACCAGCCTGTGTGCAGACACCACAACCTGCTTTATCCACGGCCACAAACATTGTGATATCTTGTACATGTGCAATTTAAAAGGGAACCAGACAGTCAATTCAGGCAGCATAAATCAGAGTCGGCCACCATCATTTCAACCAACTCTGTGGCGTCTCAAAGAAAATATGCATTTAAAAGCCAAGCTGCTTGGATGACCAGCCCAAAAAGATGGCGGCTTCTCCTTGCACCCAGGCCACCAGTCTTTTGTCCTAGTCACCCGAGCAGCATGGTCCAGGGACGGCTTATAAATGTATGTATACTGCAGTTTCATAGTACAACTTACCTGGCCACCCGTGGTTCGGGCCGCCTGCATCCACTGTCTGGTTCCCTTTGAACCTTTTTTAGCAAGACTATAAAATAGACTATTTTGCTCTATAAATGTGCATCTTGATTGATCGGAAAAAGCCCTCCCTGATCAGAGTCTGGGGACCGCTAAATATTAACACAGATTTAAAGAACACTTTTTATTTTAAGTGCGTGTATTTTGGGAAAAGACATTTTTGTAATCAAATTTCTTTAAACCTCTGCACATTAGTGGTTGTTGGATGCATTATAGAGGACGAGCAGCCCAGTGCAAATGTCCAGCAAGTCGGCAGCAGACGGTAAGGATTTGCTTGCTGGATCGGGCAGTAATCATATGGTCGATGTTATGTGATCTGGATACTTGTGGTCACCTGCCGACAGGTGGGCAGCACTTGCCTGCGAGTATCCAAATGGCATGAGCAGAGCTGCCTGCCCCAAATCTGCACTGTGCTGGACCACCACTTTATACTTAGAGTCCATCACTGAACTTGATATGAGATTTTGTACCTCTTATCTGTAATTTTTTGAGCTATTTTCATCTGATTGAAAGTTCAGCTCAACTTTGATGAGGCATGTGGATATAAATCAGCACAGAAAAGTTATTTAAAAAAAAAAAAAAAAAGAAAACAAAGTTACAAACTCCCATTCCCAAAGAGCTGACTGATGGAAACTCAGTGAACTCCTTCCTTTGGAGCCCAAAAAATAGATGCATGTAAAAACAATTCACAGGCGGAGTACGGACCGGGATGCAGAGTTCAGGGCAGGAGACTCGCGGCCGGTCCTGACCTTGCACACCGTGCTCGGACTGTGAATGTTAGAGGTGTGATCACCGCCTTCTGCAGTAGAGATGTGACTGATCTCACCTGGCCATAATTGCAGCAAGTAGTGCAGGACCTCAATGTGCTTCTTGAAGTCTAAGGCGCTGGCCAGCTCCTCCGAGTCAATGAACACGCGGTTATTGTGGTTAGACGTTTCTTGTCTTTGACTTAACAAGACGGGGCCGAAGCAGACAGCCAGGTTCTGGCAGGTCATCTTGTTCACTTCATGGTAAGAGGCAACAAGCTTCAAATGATCCAGCAGCATCTTCAAGGTCGCCTGGTGGAGAGGAGCAAAGCTCAGGTCATTTGGATAATGCCTACAACCTTTTAACAAATCTGCGGCATATGAACATGCACCTAGGGGACAGGCGGTGGGTGTAGGCAGCAGATCTTACCCTTTCCACATCGGGCAGACAGTTCAGAAGCTCCACAGTGTGCTCCGAATCTCTAGGATCATTTTCACAGCCGTTGCCTGACATCCTGAGGGGTTTCTCCGCCATGGCGTGCAGCACCGCCTCGTACAACTGCTTCGTGATCAGAGGAGATGGGAGCTCTCTAAGGTAATCCTTCAAGACCCCTACAGGGGAAGAAGGAAAAGTTACAAAAATAATATATATTATTTTGGTTAATAATAATATTATATATAAAAACACAATGCTAAATAAATAAAAAAATAAATGTTATAATATATATATATATATATATATATATATATATATATATATATATATATATATATATATATATATATATATTTTTTTTTTTATTTATTTTTTTTTCCAAGACAACCCCTTTAAGAGAATTGTTCCTGGAAATACAGCGGCCATGTTTCTACTTTTTAAAGTGAAAAATGAAGCTGGGTGATAAAGTACTGACGCTAAGGTTTACAGCAGAGATGTACACAGCGAGGTCATAACTAGCCATGACTTACGCTCAGGATCCATGGAAAGCTGGGTGGCACCCCCAGACAAGACATGGAAGCTCGACAGGAGGCGATTTATTTTTATTTTATTTTTTAAATGTTGTAGGAATTCTGCTCTTCTCGGGTTAATAGTCTGTACAGGAACCTGCAGGTCACTTCTGGCAGAGGGTAACATTCCTCCATTGACCGCAGTGCGCGCCCATTGTCACGCGAGTCGCTCACAAGCCCCTGGAGTATTTGACACAAGTATGTGAGAGCGAGGAATTCTTCGGTGCGTCGTGTTGTGACACGAGTGTGGAGACAAGACTGCAGTCATGCTTGACCTCCCTGCACAATGTACTGAAAATAAATCACCTGAGAAGCCCCCCGCTCCTGGACGTCTCGGATTATGACACATTGCTATGCAACAGATTGCAAGATGGCAGCCGACTTATTCTACCGAAGGGACAGAAGCATCTTAGAATTTCTATGTTTTTATTTTTCCCCCATTTATCATCTTTTCTTACCCACTGGTAGGACTTTGTGGCGTCACTGGCTCGGTTTTATAGCCATTAATCCCCAATATCTGCTAAGTCCAATAAATCTAGCTGTGTGCGGCCACCACCAGGGGGAGCTCTGGAGCTTACTGTATTGTTTATACTGCATCCAATGAATAGGTGTAAGCTGCTCCCTCTAGTGGTGACTACACAGAATGCAGGAATACAGCTTCTTACCAAGTGAATAAGAAAAAGCTGCAAGAAGCACAGTTGGTACAAGAAGTATAATGTGTACAGTACGGGGAAATGAAGACGACAAGGCCTTGGCACTACAGCACTAGCAATCAGCTAATAGGCAGTAGGGTCGAAAGCTGGATCACAGGCAATGTGACCCAAGGATAGGCCATCCTTATTCTGAGGCCAGAAACATCTACCAATAAGGGAACCGGTCGTCAAAATGTACCCCTGGAAGGCATCAGAAGCAGTTTATCAGCCTCCTAATACATTATGTAATGAGGCTTTTAATGTCCCCGCTGTCCCTGACTAGTCCAGGACCACTGCCATTCACTGTCACTGCGGGAGGAAAAGCGTGCCCATAGCAGTACCCGACATCCTGGCATGTGCAGAGATGATGAGTAGCCGCAGCTCCTCTCCTCCGCGCACACACTGGGATGTCAGTGACACTGCTGTGTGCATGCTTTCTCCATGCACAGCGGCATTGATTCACAGCAGTCCCGGACTAGTCAGGGATAATTAAACTTAGTTTTAGGGCTAATACAAGCAACATTAAAGATGGTATCAGGCTCAAACATCGCTGTCAATACCTCATAGGGGTAAATTCTGAGGACAGGTTACCTTGCAAGCAAAAGCTAAAAATCAGCAGATTGTTAGATATCCTCAAATCCATGAAAAACGTCTTCCTGGAGAAGAAAGAATCTAGACAGACATTACTGTACGCTCCCATCCATGATGTACAGGCTGCCGGCTACAATGTAACTACAAAGGGGGCACCGGCCCATGAACTTCATTTCCACACAACCATTTACAGCAATAGTAAAAGAACACACTGACCCAGAGTCACAGATAGAGACTTACACACCCAGGAGGGCACCCACTAAACATTTATAGACACGGGGACACTCCGTAAACAGGTTTAGATAGAAGGGGTCAATGGTGACAGCCTGTAAAATATTTATAGACACTTGGGAGAAGATTAGACAACCGGGTGTTATATTATATGGGGTCCAACCACTGAAAATAAGCATCAGAGGTGAGAACAACCCCCTGGTGTCCTCTGAAAAAGACCATGGGAAAGTCTATAGACAGACCAACGCTACAAAAATCAGAGTCACTATGCAAATAATTCTGTATTATATACACATTACTGATCCTGAGTTACATCCTGTATTATACTCCAGAGCTGCACTCACTATGTACATACATTACTGATCCTGAGTTACATCCTGTATTATACTCCAGAGCTGCACTCACTATTCTGCTGGTGCAGTCACTGTGTACATACATTACATTACTGATCCTGAGTTACATCCTGTATTATACTCCAGAGCTGCACTCACTAAACATTACATTACTGATCCTGAGTTACATCCTGTATTATACTCCAGAGCTGCACTCACTATTCTGCTGGTGCAGTCACTGTGTAAATACATTACATTACTGATCCTGTACTGATCCTGAGTTACATCCAATATTATACTCCAGAGCTGCACTCACTATTCTGCTGGTGCAGTCACTGTGTAAATACATTACATTACTGATCCTGTACTGATCCTGAGTTACATCCTGTATTATATTGCAGAGCTGCACTCACTATTCTGCTGGTGCAGTCCCTGTGTACATACATTACATTACTGATCCTGAGTTACCTCCTGTATTATACTGCAGAGCTGCACTTACTATTCTGCTGGTGCAGTCACTGTGTACATACATTACATTACTGATCCTGTACTGATCCTGAGTTACATCCGGTTTTATACTCCAGAGCTGCACTCACTATTCAGCTGGTGCAGTCACTGTGTACATACATTACTGATCCTGTACTGATCCTGAGTTACATCCTGTATTATACCCCAGAGCTGCACTCACTATTCTGCTGGAGCAGTCACTGTGTACATACTTACATTACTGATCTTGTACTGATCCTGAGTTACATCCTGTATTATACTCCAGAGCTGCACTCACTATTCTGCTGGTGCAGTCATTGTGTAAATACATTACATTACTGATCCCGAGTTACATCCTGTATTATACTGCAGAGCTGCACTCACTATTCTGCTGGTGGAGTCACTGTGTACATACATTACATTACTGATCCTGAGTTACATCCTGTATTATACTCCAGAGCTGCACTCACTATTCTGCTGGTGCAGTCACTGTGTACATACATTACATTATTACTGATCCTGAGTTACTGCCTGTATTATACTCCAGAGCTGCACTCACTATTCTGCTGGTGCAGTCACTGTGTACATACATTACATTACTGATCCTGTACTGATCCCGAGTTACATCCTGTATTATACTGCAGAGCTGCACTCACTATTCTGCTGGTGGAGTCACTGTGTACATACATTACATTACTGATCCTGAGTTACATCCTGTATTATACTCCAGAGCTGCACTCACTATTCTGCTGGTGCAGTCACTGTGTACATTCATTACATTATTACTGATCTTGTACTGATCCTGAGTTACATCCTGTATTATACTCCAGAGCTGCACTCACTATTCTGCTGGTGCAGTCATTGTGTAAATACATTACATTACTGATCCTGTACTGATCCTGAGTTACTGCCTGTATTATACTCCAGAGCTGCACTCACTATTCTGCTGGTGCAGTCACTGTGTACATACATTACATTACTGATCCTGTACTGATCCTGAGTTATACCCTGTATTATACTCCAGAGCTGCACTCACTATTCTGCTGGTGCAGTCACTGTGTACATACATTACTGATCCTTTACTGATCCTGAGTTACATCCTGTATTATACTCCAGAGCTGCACTCACTATTCTGCTGGTGCAGTCACTGTGTACATTCATTACATTATTACTGATCTTGTACTGATCCTGAGTTACATCCTGTATTATACTCCAGAGCTGCACTCACTATTCTGCTGGTGCAGTCATTGTGTAAATACATTACATTACTGATCCTGTACTGATCCTGAGTTACTGCCTGTATTATACTCCAGAGCTGCACTCACTATTCTGCTGGTGCAGTCACTGTGTACATACATTACATTACTGATCCTGTACTGATCCTGAGTTATACCCTGTATTATACTGCAGAGCTGCACTCACTATTCTGCTGGTGGAGTCACTGTGTACATACATTACATTACTGATCCTGAGTTACATCCTGTATTATACTCCAGAGCTGCACTCACTATTCTGCTGGTGCAGTCACTGTGTACATACATTACATTATTACTGATCCTGAGTTACTGCCTGTATTATACTCCAGAGCTGCACTCACTATTCTGCTGGTGCAGTCACTGTGTACATACATTACATTACTGATCCTGTACTGATCCCGAGTTACATCCTGTATTATACTGCAGAGCTGCACTCACTATTCTGCTGGTGGAGTCACTGTGTACATACATTACATTACTGATCCTGAGTTACATCCTGTATTATACTCCAGAGCTGCACTCACTATTCTGCTGGTGCAGTCACTGTGTACATTCATTACATTATTACTGATCTTGTACTGATCCTGAGTTACATCCTGTATTATACTCCAGAGCTGCACTCACTATTCTGCTGGTGCAGTCATTGTGTAAATACATTACATTACTGATCCTGTACTGATCCTGAGTTACTGCCTGTATTATACTCCAGAGCTGCACTCACTATTCTGCTGGTGCAGTCACTGTGTACATACATTACATTACTGATCCTGTACTGATCCTGAGTTATACCCTGTATTATACTCCAGAGCTGCACTCACTATTCTGCTGGTGCAGTCACTGTGTACATTCATTACATTATTACTGATCTTGTACTGATCCTGAGTTACATCCTGTATTATACTCCAGAGCTGCACTCACTATTCTGCTGGTGCAGTCATTGTGTAAATACATTACATTACTGATCCTGTACTGATCCTGAGTTACTGCCTGTATTATACTCCAGAGCTGCACTCACTATTCTGCTGGTGCAGTCATTGTGTAAATACATTACATTACTGATCCTGTACTGATCCTGAGTTACTGCCTGTATTATACTCCAGAGCTGCACTCACTATTCTGCTGGTGCAGTCACTGTGTACATACATTACTGATCCTTTACTGATCCTGAGTTACATCCTGTATTATACTCCAGAGCTGCACTCACTATTCTGCTGGTGCAGTCACTGTGTACATTCATTACATTATTACTGATCTTGTACTGATCCTGAGTTACATCCTGTATTATACTCCAGAGCTGCACTCACTATTCTGCTGGTGCAGTCATTGTGTAAATACATTACATTACTGATCCTGTACTGATCCTGAGTTACTGCCTGTATTATACTCCAGAGCTGCACTCACTATTCTGCTGGTGCAGTCACTGTGTACATACATTACATTACTGATCCTGTACTGATCCTGAGTTATACCCTGTATTATACTCCAGAGCTGCACTCACTATTCTGCTGGTGCAGTCACTGTGTACAGACATTACATTACTGATCCTGAGTTACATCCTGTATTATACCCCAGACACTTTACATCCCAATCACCAGAGCATCTCTGTCCAGACAATAAACCAGCAAAGACTGCTTTATTTCAGCTCTGAAGAATAAATAATTCAGGGATGACCTTCAGTGGGATTTTCTCCTACTTGAGAAAATCCCATTGAAAATGAACTTTTCCCTAAATCATACACTTAGTTTCTCTAGACCCATCTCTATAACTAAACCAATTCTTCCAATTTTAAGGAAAACTGAGCCGTGACCCGAAAGGACAAGAAGCTTATAAGACGACTTGGCAGAAAACGACAACTCCAAAGTCTAATATTGACCGAGGATTTAGGAGGGGAATGGAGGCCGTACTGCGTGCAGGGAGCCGGAGCCGCCTCTGGTGACACCCTCGTGCTTATCGTATTGTCACACCGGCCCGGCGCATTGCACTTTTATTGCTAGAAGAAAAGCCCGTGTGTGCGTCCGGGCCGACCGCTGCCAAGAAATAAAATTACAAACAGGAAGTCAATCTATCAAAGGCCTCTTTTTCGCGAGCTGGAGGTACGACTGCCAAGCTAGAATTGCTAATCCCCAAAAGCATGACAGAAATACCATCTGTGCTCGCTGGAAAACAAAGGCAGACTTGTTACTGTAGTGGATGTGGTCTGTGGAGTCATCCGCACAAGACAGCGTTCCCAATCATTAACCCTATAGAGCGGGACGTCCAGATGGCAGCAGAGACGCAGGAACGTATAGGGATCACTTCTATTACAGTATATACCATTTATGCACAAGGTAGAACATTGCAGATGATTTTGAGTCTAGAACGATCAGGCATGTTGAATTTGAGCAGTCTGATCCTTTTGTTTTCAAGGGAGATAAGCCACCGCCAGAGGATGTGGCAGCAGTTTTTGCTGCTCTTCCCATTGAAAACTCATTTATGCTCAGCCGAAACAAGCATACCTCTATCTCCAGTTGCCTTAAAAGAGGAGTCACATAACTCCTGACCAGAAAAGACCCTTTGGATGCAAGTTCGCATGAGACCACCCAATTACTGGTACACAGTTAGGGGTAGGACCTAGGTTCTCTGACAAGCAGCAGGTTGAAGGGGTCACAACATTTGCTGGAGCCCAACATCTTCTGCGCTGGGGCCAGTGCTAGGGAATGCTAGGCCTGAGGTCCCGCATGGCCTGGTGTGAACGGCATGTAAGGAACACAGTCTAATTGATGCGATCAAAGCCAGGACGGATCACAGCATCATAACCCCCTTGTGTGCAGCCATCAATTCTGATAGCGGCAGTAAAGAAGTTGGAAACATTAGGAATCCCATGTCCCATCTTCCCTCACTATGCAGCGGTGTCATGGCAGGAAGGCAGCGGTCTGCGTCCTAAGAGACTGGTACTTATACAATACACTGCAAGATTACAGTATTGAAAAGTGTTGTACAGGTGATCGCAGGTTCAAGTCCCTCGGGGAGGTCAGGAGGCTAAGAAAACATGTAAGAAAAGAAATTTATATTCTTCTTCTTCTTTTTTTCTAATTTGGAATGGAAAAAAAAAAAAAGTATCCTATCCCATACCAAAAAAAAAAAAAAAAAAAATTTGTCACCTCCTGCCAAAGGAAGGAAAATAAAAAATTGATCAGAAAGTCTTATTGACTGCATAATAGTAATGATAAAATCTTCAGCTTGTACCAGAATAAAAAAAAACAAGTCCTGATATTACTCTACCAGAGGAAAAATGAAATCATAGCTCTTGGAAAGCGAGAATGAAATATGGGAAGTGAAGGGGGGCCATTGGGACTCGGGTAGGAGGGCCGCTGCAGGTTTATGATGGCCCTTGGGTGTCAGACATATTAGCATTTCTATATATGAGTTGCGGTGACAGGAGCAGCTGCAAACCCAAATGGGAGCTAGAAAGTAGATAAAGAACCAACATAAACGGGAGAGTTCAATATAAAGAGACTGCAGCTCCAGCAAGAGCTCTACACTGTGTGCAGAATTATTAGGCAAATGCGTATTTTGATCACATGATACTTTTTATACATGTTGTCCTACTCCAAAGCTGCATAGGCTTGAGAGCCAACTACCAATTAAGTAAATCTGGGGATGTGCATCTCTGTAATGAGGAGGGGTGTTGACTAATGACATCAACACCCTGTATAAGGTGTGCTTAATTATTAGGCAACTTCCTTTCCTTTGGCAAAATGGGTCAGAAGAGAGATTTGACGGGCTCTGAAAAGTCCAAAATTGTGAGATGTCTTGCAGAGGGATGCAGCAGTCTTGAAATTTCCAAACTTTTGAAGCGTGATCACCGAACAATCAAGCGTTTCATGGCAAATAGCCAACAGGGTTGCAAGAAGGGTGTTGGCCAAAAAAGGCGCAAAATAACTGCCCATGAATTGAGGAAAATCAAGCGTGAAGCTGCCAAGATGCCATTCGCCACCAGTTTTGCCATATTTCAGAGCTGCAACGTTACTGGAGTATCAAAAAGCACAAGGTGTGCGATACTCAGGGACATGGCCAAGGTAAGGAAGGCTGAAAAACCACCACCTCTGAACAAGAAACATAAGAAAAAATGTCAAGAATGGGTCAAGAAATATCTTAAGACTGATTTTTCAAAGGTTTTATGGACTGATGAAATGAGAGTGACTCTTGATGGGCCAGATGGATGGACCAGAAGCTGGATCAGTAAAGGGCAGAGAGCTCCACTCCGACTCAGACGCCAGCAAGGTGGAGGTGAGGTACTGGTATGGGCTGGTATCATCAAAGATGAACTTGTGGGACCTTTTCGGGGTGAGGATGGAGTGAAGCTCAACTCCCAGACCTACTGCCAGTTTCTGGAAAACAACTTCTTCAAGCAGTGGTACAGGAAGAAGTCGGTATCGTTCAAGAAAAACATGATTTTCACGCAGGACAATGCTCCATCACATGCATCCAACTACTCCACGGCGTGGCTGGCCAGTAAAGGTCTAAAAGAAGAAAAAATAATGACATGGCCCCCTTGTTCACCTGATCTGAACCCCATAGACAACCTGTGGTCCATCATAAAATGTGAGCTCTACAGGGAGGGAAAACAGTACATCTCTCGGAACAGTGTCTGGGAGGCTGTGGTGGCTGCTGCACGCAATGTTGGCCGAAAACAGATCAAGCAACTGACAGAATCTATGGATGGAAGGCTGTGGAGTGTCATCATAAAGAAAGGTGGCTATATTCATCAGTAATTTTTTTGGTTTTGGTTTTTGCATGTCAGAAATGTTTATTTCTAAATTTTGTGCACGGATATTGGTTTACCTGGTGAAAATAACCAAGTGAGATGGGATTATATTTGGTTTTTATTAAGTTGCCTAATAATTCTGCACAGTAATAGTTACCTGCACAAACAGATATCCTCCTAAGATAGCCAAATCTAAAAAAAAAAACACTCCAACTTCCAAAAATATTAAGCTTGGATATTTGAGTCTTTTGGGTTGATTGAGAACATAGTTGGTGATCAATAATAAAAATAATCCTCTAAAATACAGCTTGCCTAATAAATTCTGCACACAGTATAGACCCCCTTCATTCTTATTGTTTGGACCCCCCCGCTCAGTGTTCACCTTCTGCAAAGGTAAAGCACATTCCTAATGAAAGTTTATATAAAGCTTCACGACTATGAAACCACAAACTTTGCATCTTTTATTTAATTTCTCCCCATTATCAAGACCTCTGCCGGCTGTCACTGAGCGAACACGTTCTTGGCGGCTGACAATCCGTACAGCTGAGAGTTTGCTACATTGTATCCGGTGTAGACAATCCTGTGCGATCTACAAGGAATCTCCGGCACAGATCTCTGTCCTGATACATCGTCACAATGTATCAGTGCGAGCAAAATGTATCCAACCAAATTTGTGTTACATCCCATAAATCCGTCATCTCATTATGACGGCCGTGTCTGACATTTACCGGATAGTCAATAAAGCGAGAATAATAGTCTTGTCATTGGACGCCACTTCCACAAAGCCGCAGGAAGCGCCCCCCGCTGGGAAGGCGAGGTACAGAGCCAAATAAAACAGTAATTACTTCTCTCCATGAACAATACAAAGTGTCATTCTCCCATTTTTAAGTTCCTCCTGTAGTGACTTTTGCCCTGTTAATCCCTCCACGAAAGGAATATTGTAGGACCCCGGGGACGCCCTTTGCCCTCGGTTAATCCTCCCGCAAGCTAGCTGGTAAATTAGCTCTGTTCCAGGACTGGCTTATTTTTTCTAGATTTAAGCCGCTCGGACCCTCGCTGCCAGGCCGGCACTGCTGCATTCTCTAACGCGCAAAATAAATTTAGACAGCAAGCAAAAAGTGCCATCCACTTCATTAATTCCTCATTTTTCAGGGGCAGTGAACTGTTAAGTGTATGACATGCTTTACTTGGAATCAAATTCACATGGGTGAAGACAGACATGATGCAACGGCAGAACTATGAGACCCTCATCACATCCTGCAGAAAGCCGAATAATGACCGACACCGAGAGAAAGGACGCCCAACACACAGACACCCAAAATGGACAGAGGCTTCTGGCTTACAACAGTACCCAATACACAGGAAAGTTACCGCCAAGCCCCCCCAAAAATAAGGGCCAGGATATCGGGAGACGAGATCATAAATCATTTTCTAAACCAGGAAATAGCCTTTATAAACCACGATGCAACAAAAGACACCAAGTACCGAGCAAACATTATACAGGTACTTCTCAAAAATTAGAATATCAAAAAGTTTCAATTTATTTCAGTTCTTCAATACAAAAAGTGAAACTCATTATATAGAGTCATTACACACAGAGTGATCTATTTCCAGTGTTTATTTCTGTTAATGTTGATGATTATGGCTTACAGCCAATGAAAACACATAAGTCATTATCTCAGTAAATTAGAATATTTTACAACAACAGCTTGAAAAATGTTATTAAAATCCGAAATGTATGTTCAGTAAATGCCCTCAATACTTGGTCGGGCAACCTTTTCCATCAATTACTGCATCAATGCGGCGTGGCATGGAGGCGATCAGCCTTTGGCACTGCTGAGGTGTTATGGAAGCCCAGGTGGCTTTGATAGCAGCCTTCAGCTCGTCATCATTGTTGGGTCTGGTGTCTCTCATCTTCCTCTGGACAATACCCCATAGATTCTCTATAATAGATTCTCTATGGGGTTAAGGTCAGGTGAGTTTTCTGGCCAATCAAGCACAGTGATACTGTTGTGTGTAAACCAGGTATTGGTACTTTTGGCAGTGTGGACAGGGGCCAAGTCCTGCTGGAGAACGACATTTCCATCTCCAAAAAGCTTGTCGGCAGAGGGAAGCATGAAGTGCTCTAAAATGTCCTGGTAGACGGCTGCTCTGACTTTGGTCTTGATAAAACACAGTGGACCTCCACCAGCAGATGACATGGCCCCCCCAAACCATCACTGATTGTGGACACTTCACACCAGACCTCAAGCAGCTTGGATTGTGGCCTCTCCACTCTTCCTCCAGACTCTGGGACCTTGATTTCCAAATGAAATGCAAAATTTACTTTCATCTGAAAACAACACCTTGGACCAATGAGCATCAGTCCAGGTCTTTTTCTCCTTGGTCCAGGTAAGACGCTTCTGGCATTGTCTATTGGTCATGAGTGGCTTGACACAAGGAATGCGACACTTGTAGCCCATGTCCTGTATACGTCTGTGTGTGGTGGCTCTTGAAGCAATGACTCCAGCAGCAGTCCACTCCTTGCGAATCTCCCCCAAGTTTTTGAATGGCCTTTTCTTAACAATCCTTTCAAGCCTGCTGTTATCCCGGTTACTTGTGCACCTTTTTCTACCACACTTTTTCCTTCCACGCAACTTTACATTATTATGCTTGGATACAGCACTCTCTGAACAGCCAGCTTCCTTAGCAATGACCTATTGTGGCTTACCCTCCTTGTGGAGTGTGTCAATGACTGCCTTCTGGACATCTGTCAAGTCAGCAGTCTTCCCCATGATTGTGGAGCCTACTGAAACAGACTAAGGGACCTTTTTAAAAGCTTAGGAAGCCTTTGCAGGTGTTTTGTGTTAATTATTCTAATTTACTGAGATGACGACTTGTGTTTTCATTGGCTGTAAGCCATAATCATCAACATTAACAGAAATAAATCTCTCTGTTAGTAATGACTATATAATATACGAGTTTCACTTTTTGGACTGAACAACTGAAATAAATTAACTTTTTGATGATATTCTAATTTTGTGAGAAGCACCTGTAATTCCTGTCCTGTACTGATCCCGAGTTACATCCTGTATTATACTGCAGAGCTGCACTCACTATTCTGCAGGTGCAGTCACTGTGTACATACATTACATTACTGATCCTGTACTGATCCTGAGTTACCTCCTGTATTATACTCCAGAGCTGCACTCGCTATTCAGCAGGTGCAGTCACTGTGCACATACATTACATTACTGACCCTGAGTTACATCCTGTATAATACTCCAGAGCAGCACTCACTATTCTGCTGGTGAAGTGACAGTATATACACACACAGTAAAGACATTTCTGAAGGTCACCGGGTCCCTACCTGTTATAACGTTGATGTCCGGGTAGTCGTTCTCACAGAGCCCCACAGATTTACTATCCTTCTCAAAAGCTTCCCGCAGTTCTTTCTTCACAGCTGCAGAGCCGCACAGTCGGTACAAGCCGACCACCTGCAACATGAATGAGAACGGTGACGTAGAGGATACGGTGTTACAGACAACATATAGCAGATTAATTCCCTATGGCAACACTTACATCGCACTGCTGTGACTTGCACATATGGTTTGGCATAGGAGCAATGTCTGGACAGCAACATAAATATTGAATCAGTATTGTGAGTGGATCCGGGATTTAGCCTTTATTACAACCCAGAGCTGCATTAAAAATTCTAACTGGAAACTGTCAGCAAGCCTCTGAGGACACATCTGACAGCTCAGTCCAGCTGCTATAATACAGGGGGGAGGGGGTGTAAGAATTGACACCAGGTACTGTATGGGAATATATAAGCTCTGTACTAACACTAAAATCTAGAAAATTTCAGACTGCAGAATTGTGAATGCAGCTCTGGAGTGTAATGCACTGATTTTGTACGATTCCTGTTACTCAACTTTCGGAGGTTAATTCCATAATATAATGTAAAATGAAAACAGACGTTACTTCTGGATGAGCGGCTCCTCCTTGGTAATTTGTATCCTAGCAATCCTGTATTTGCTCCAAAATGGTTCTAGTGTTTAAACAGACTTTGCACCTTAAGCGGCCAGGGATGGTCGCCCCGTAACACCCCCCCATGAGGCAGACATCTGCCATCAACATGTGCAAACACTTATGTACAAGGACACCTGGCAGGTGCGAAATCAGAGACCATCAATGTTATCCTGAGCAAACACCACGGAGCGCCGCGTGCTCGCTGTCAGGACGAGAGACGACCGCAGTGTTCATAGGAGTATCCGCGTGCCAGGTATACCGCACTCGTCACATCTGCCGCCAAAACACTGTCTGTACTCCGGTGTTCCTCCTGCTGGGAGGACCCATGACCGAATCTAAAGGACGCCCCTTAAAGGGCTTCTGCACTTCTGAGGATTTTACTTTACTACATGTATTTGGGACTAAATTAACAAAAAAAAATCATTTTTGCAACTGGATTTTACTAAAACTTTTGCACAGTGTGCCTTCCATACTGCAACACAGAGGTTAGCTATAGAATGAGTCAACTGAGAATAAGTCAGAAAGCTGTTATGACAGTCCGACAAGGAGTTTGTAACTATTATCTGATCTCCTCTCTGCCGATTTATGACCACATCAAAGTAGAATATGCAGGAAAACAAAGCCTAGGGTGCAAATTTTTTAATAAAACTCAATTGCAAAAACATTTTCACAAAGGTGGACAACCTCAGCTGGCGCTTATTATGCATTAAACTCCATTTATGAGCACAGAGGTGGCCTAAAGCGGTGTCCACACAGCCATAATTCACAGTCTATATAGAGGCCACAGTGTCGGGACTGGCGGTGGTCTTCTAACCTAAACTTACAGCCTCAGAGACAAAAGGATAGGGTCAGGAGATCCACGGCCAATCCAGGCACTGCCGTCCATAAGAAGACAGTAGAATATGGTAGTTTGAACGAAGACTAACGTTGCTCTACCAGACACCTCCGACACCCAACGGACCTTACTGACTTAGATGCGGTAATGATTTCCATCATTTTGTCGTGAAGAATAACGCTGGGGATGAAGGGTCTGAACAAAGTCTCCGCCACCAGTGTGAACAGAGCCTAAACTAGACCGTTCCACCGTGTGGAGATTCGCCTTATACATTTGAAGACATGACATTAAGAGTCGGAGCACCCGCTTACCTGGCAGCCTCTCTTCTCTATTTCCATTATACACTTGTCCATGAGAAGTGGGACCATCAGTCCTGAATTTTCCTTCTCAACAACCTGTCGAGCGTCGACACCAAATATGATGGGTTCTCGATCCACTCCGAGACGGTCTGCAGAGTTCTCCCACTGCTCCATGAGGCTTAGCTTCACATAGATTAAGCCCCGGGGTTCCAATTTCACCGCCAGCTGATGGGTTTTTGTGACCCTAAAAAGTGCCGGCAGGATGACCGTCCCGTGGCAACAGACCCTATTCTTCTTTGGTGCTGGGTCCCAACTGAACACGACAAGTTTTAGGTGCTGGGCGTTCTCCAGCTCAATATTAAAGGTGTGATCCATATCTAGAAAGGAAGTCCTGCAGGTCAGCAAAGCCGTTCTCGCTTTATTCACAGAGTCAACCTGAATAGCACAAAATACATCCTTAGAGTCGATTCTTGGCGGCTTTAAGTCCTCGGCTCCGTAGAAATGAACGCTCATGAGTCCAGACACGTACTGGAAACACTTTGGTTGGTCAGAAAAGCTGTAGTGCCGGAAGGCATCAATGTCCAAATCCGACTTTGCGTTATTACTCGATAGGGGCTCCTTTCCCTTCGTGGGCCTGCTCTCCCCTCCATGTTTACCTGACTTGGCTATAAGCTCGGGGGAGTCGCCATCGCTCAGATAGCCCCCTTTACTCGAAGATTTGGATGTCCCAGAATTTTTCTTTTTATAGCTGTGCTGGGATGAAACACTGCTATCCAGGTGATAGCGGCTGATCACGTTCCTGCTGGCGGCAGCCGCTGCTTGCCCTAATGACGACAATGAGGTTGCATGGCCTGCTTCCTGACCGTTTCCTTTAGAGGTGGAAGACGGATTGTCGGAGTTTGAATGACTCCATGATGTTCCTTTGACACTCAACTTTCTGCTGAGCTCCGGCAATTTTTTCATTTTCATAGACAATTTCCGCACCGTCCTTGGAGATTTTATTTTATCTGGAAGAGACCAATTTATGCTTCCTCCTTTTTTTCCAGGATTGGGACTACAAGGTGGCGAGAAGTCAGCAGATCCAGGAGAAATAACCTTCGGACCTAAGAAAAAAAAAAAAAATAAAGTATGAGATTTTTTGCAAAGATATGATTTATATTCCTTTTAGACTTCACAAATTAACCCATTCATCCTTGAACATTTGTATGCCAACCATAAATGGTGGCTTCTTAGTGTAGATTATATAACATCTGTGAACTTCTCCCTTAATTCTAAGACAAATTCCCATCAGACTAAAAATAGTCCGGTGCGATGGGTCCGCATCCCATCATAACAGACTTAAGAGGTTTCCAAGAAGAATTTTAAGAGGGCTCTGGCAGCGAATCCGGAGAAACATCTTTACAAGGGGAACGTGCTGTGCACCAACAGAGAAACCCATGTAACGCTCGCTCTGGGAGGAGGCGGCGGGCGCAAATAATCCCCCACAATTCTCAATTCCCAGGATCTATATTGAAACTTAGGAGTTATCGCCATCTGCAAACTTATTATTTGGTAATATCTGTTCCTAAGAAAGCTGTGCGACACCCAATTAGGCTTTACATACTAACCAGCTTCTCATGCGCTTGGAGTAAAGCAGATTTGTAGAGACGGGGCGAATCGATTTACAGGACTCGGCCCATCGGTTACGTCTAATCTGTTGTCGCTGGACGGGTGGCCCGAGAACCGCCTCTTACCTGACGGCGTCTTCTTTTGATTAGCCGGCCTGGTGCAGCGCGGGGCCAGGAAGGTGAATCAAAAGAAGAGCAACAGATGCCGTCAGAGGCGGTTCTCAGGCCTCCTTTTCAGGGACCACAGATTATGGACGCAGCTGATGGACCGGGGGTCCTACAAATTGATTTGCGCCAACTATGCCAGGCAGGTAGTAGAGATCTTTTTAGGTGCAAGTGAAAGGAAAGGACTGCTTCCAGCTCCCGATAAAATACTTATCCATTAGAAAATTGCAAAAAAACACAAAAAAAAAAAACCAAAACCTTACTTACATGAGGATTTCAAAAATATAGCCATGTATAGCAGCTACGCATTTCAGACGCACTCCAGACTCCAGCATCCTTTATCTGAGCCATCTTATCGGGAGCTAGAAGCAACCCTTTTATTTCCCTCAACTTTGACATCACCGTTTTGATCTAAATGGATTTCCAAGATCCTTCACTATGAGAACTGTATCGGTTGAGCTGACTGCACATTTTTTTTCCATTTGCCACATCTTTATATGTGTGTGCTTGGTGGGCTCCCTTCTCATGTGGGACACAGCTTCTCATTTAAAGATTTTTCTGTATTTTCATGACTATGAAAATTGTACATTCACACTGAAGGCATCAAAACTATGAATTAACACATGTGGAATTATATACTTAACAAAAAATGCTGTATGGAGCGCTATGGCGGGGCCCACTATGCTGTATGGAGCGCTATGGCGGGGCCCACTATGCTGTATGGAGCGCTATGGCGGGGCCCACTATGCTGTATGGAGCGCTATGGCGGGGCCCACTATGCTGTATGGAGCGCTATGGCGGGGCCCACTATGCTGTATGGAGCGCTATGGCGGGGCCCACTATGCTGTATGGAGCGCTATGGCGGGGCCCACTATGCTGTATGGAGCGCTATGGCGGGGCCCACTATGCTGTATGGAGCGCTATGGCGGGGCCCACTATGCTGTATGGAGCGCTATGGCGGGGCCCACTATGCTGTATGGAGCGCTATGGCGGGGCCCACTATGCTGTATGGAGCGCTATGGCGGGGCCCACTATGCTGTATGGAGCGCTATGGCGGGGCCCACTATGCTGTATGGAGCGCTATGGCGGGGCCCACTATGCTGTATGGAGCGCTATGGCGGGGCCCACTATGCTGTATGGAGCGCTATGGCGGGGCCCACTATGCTGTATGGAGCGCTATGGCGGGGCCCACTATGCTGTATGGAGCGCTATGGCGGGGCCCACTATGCTGTATGGAGCGCTATGGCGGGGCCCACTATGCTGTATGGAGCGCTATGGCGGGGCCCACTATGCTGTATGGAGCGCTATGGCGGGGCCCACTATGCTGTATGGAGCGCTATGGCGGGGCCCACTATGCTGTATGGAGCGCTATGGCGGGGCCCACTATGCTGTATGGAGCGCTATGGCGGGGCCCACTATGCTGTATGGAGCGCTATGGCGGGGCCCACTATGCTGTATGGAGCGCTATGGCGGGGCCCACTATGCTGTATGGAGCGCTATGGCGGGGCCCACTATGCTGTATGGAGCGCTATGGCGGGGCCCACTATGCTGTATGGAGCGCTATGGCGGGGCCCACTATGCTGTATGGAGCGCTATGGCGGGGCCCACTATGCTGTATGGAGCGCTATGGCGGGGCCCACTATGCTGTATGGAGCGCTATGGCGGGGCCCACTATGCTGTATGGAGCGCTATGGCGGGGCCCACTATGCTGTATGGAGCGCTATGGCGGGGCCCACTATGCTGTATGGAGCGCTATGGCGGGGCCCACTATGCTGTATGGAGCGCTATGGCGGGGCCCACTATGCTGTATGGAGCGCTATGGCGGGGCCCACTATGCTGTATGGAGCGCTATGGCGGGGCCCACTATGCTGTATGGAGCGCTATGGCGGGGCCCACTATGCTGTATGGAGCGCTATGGCGGGGCCCACTATGCTGTATGGAGCGCTATGGCGGGGCCCACTATGCTGTATGGAGCGCTATGGCGGGGCCCACTATGCTGTATGGAGCGCTATGGCGGGGCCCACTATGCTGTATGGAGCGCTATGGCGGGGCCCACTATGCTGTATGGAGGGCTATGGCGGGGCCCACTATGCTGTATGGAGCGCTATGGCGGGGCCCACTATGCTGTATGGAGCGCTATGGCGGGGCCCACTATGCTGTATGGAGCGCTATGGCGGGGCCCACTATGCTGTATGGAGCGCTATGGCGGGGCCCACTATGCTGTATGGAGCGCTATGGCGGGGCCCACTATGCTGTATGGAGCGCTATGGCGGGGCCCACTATGCTGTGCGGAGCACTATGGCGGGGCCCACTATGCTGTGCGGAGCACTATGGCGGGGCCCACTATGCTGTATGGAGCACTATGGCGGGGCCCACTATGCTGTATGGAGCACTATGGCGGGGCCCACTATGCTGTATGGAGCACTATGGCGGGGCCCACTATGCTGTATGGAGCGCTATGGCGGGGCCCACTATGCTGTATGGAGCACTATGGCGGGGCCCACTATGCTGTACGGAGCACATCACACTAAGATGTCTCCTAGACCTAGAGAATACAGGAGTGCTAAGCAGAGCGAGGGCTCCTGTATATGGAGGAGTCCGGAGAGAAGTGCTGATAGCCATCTAATCTGTATGGGGCGCTTTACATGTAGACATACATACAGTGGGGATCCCAGGGATTGCAGCCTATGGCCACAGCCCCACGATCAGTATTTGGTCAGTATTTTTTCTCAGGAGTGGGAGCCAAAACCAGGTGAGGAACAATCAGAGAAAAGGTGTAATAGAAACAAGTCACCAATTCTGCATTTATCACCCACTCCTGGTTTTGGCTCCCACTCCTGAGAAATAATACTGACCGAATACTGATAGTGGGGCCGTGGTCTAACTCTTCGTCATTTCTGCTGCAAATCTACATCCAAACTTTGCACAGACTTCTTATGAACATAAAATTATGGACCATGATATATTTAATAGAGAATATATGTGTGTGTAAATATATATCATACATACATCTACATATATATAGATCTTTGGTTGTGCGACGCAGAAAAGGTGAACGGATGGACTCTACATGCCTGGTTCCCACCGTGAAGCATGGAGGAGGAGGTGTGATGGTGTGGGGGGGCTTTGCTGGTGACACTGTTGGGGATTTATTCAAAATTGAAGGCATACTGAACCAGCATGGCTACCACAGCATCTTGCAGCGGCATGCTATTCCATCCGGTTTGCGTTTAGTTGGACCATCATTTATTTTTCAACAGGACAATGACCCCAAACACACCTCCAGGCTGTGTAAGGGCTATTTGACCAAGAAGGAGAGTGATGGGGTGCTACACCAGATGACCTGGCCTCCACAGTCACCAGACCTGAACCTAATCGAGATGGTTTGGGGTGAGCTGGACCGCAGAGTGAAGGCAAAAGGGCCAACAAGTGCTAAGCATCTCTGGGAACTCCTTCAAGATTGTTGGAAGACCATTTCCGGTGACTACCTCTTGAAGCTCATCAAGAGAATGCCAAGAGTGTGCAAAGCAGTCATCAAAGCAAAAGGTGGCTACTTTGAAGAACCTAGAATATAAGACATATTTTCAGTTGTTTCACACTTTCCTGTTAAGTATATAATTCCACATGTGTTAATTCATAGTTTTGATGCCTTCAGTGTGAATGTACAATTTTCATAGTGATGAAAATACAGAAAAATCTTTAAATGAGAAGGTGTGTCCAAACTTTTGGTCTGTACTAAGTTATATATATATTTTACACACACACACACACACACACACACACACACACACACACACACACACACACACACACACACACACACACACACACACACACACACACTCTATTAAATATATCATGGTCCATAACTTTTATGTTCATAAGAAGTCTGTGCAAAGTTTGGATTTGCAGCAGAAATGACGAAGAGTTAGGCCACGGCCCCACTATCAGTATTCGGTCAGTATTATTTCTCAGGAGTGGGAGCCAAAACCAGGAGTGGGTGATAAATGCAGAATTGGTGACTTGTTTCTATTACACCTTTTCTCTGATTGTTCCTCACCTGGTTTTGGCTCCCACTCCTGAGAAATAATACTGACCGAATACTGACCAAATACTGATCGTGGGGCTGTGGCCATAGGCTGCAATCCCTGGGATCCCCACTGTATGTATGTCTACATGTAAAGCGCCCCATACAGATTAGATGGCTATCAGCACTTCTCTCCGGACTCCTCCATATACAGGAGCCCTCGCTCTGCTTAGCACTCCTGTATTCTCTAGGTCTAGGAGACATCTTAGTGTGATGTGCTCCGCACAGCATAGTGGGCCCCGCCATAGCGCTCCGCACAGCATAGTGGGCCCCGCCATAGCGCTCCGCACAGCATAGTGGGCCCCGCCATAGCGCTCCGCACAGCATAGTGGGCCCCGCCATAGCGCTCCGCACAGCATAGTGGGCCCCGCCATAGCGCTCCGCACAGCATAGTGGGCCCCGCCATAGCGCTCCGCACAGCATAATGGGCCCCGCCATAGCGCTCCGCACAGCATAATGGGCCCCGCCATAGCGCTCCGCACAGCATAATGGGCCCCGCCATAGCGCTCCGCACAGCATAATGGGCCCCGCCATAGCGCTCCGCACAGCATAATGGGCCCCGCCATAGCGCTCCGCACAGCATAATGGGCCCCGCCATAGCGCTCCGCACAGCATAATGGGCCCCGCCATAGCGCTCCGCACAGCATAATGGGCCCCGCCATAGCGCTCCGCACAGCATAATGGGCCCCGCCATAGCGCTCCGCACAGCATAATGGGCCCCGCCATAGCGCTCCGCACAGCATAATGGGCCCCGCCATAGCCCTCCATACAGCATAATGGGCCCCGCCATAGCCCTCCATACAGCATAATGGGCCCCGCCATAGCCCTCCATACAGCATAATGGGCCCCGCCATAGCCCTCCATACAGCATAATGGGCCCCGCCATAGCCCTCCATACAGCATAATGGGCCCCGCCATAGCCCTCCATACAGCATAATGGGCCCCGCCATAGCCCTCCATACAGCATAATGGGCCCCGCCATAGCCCTCCATACAGCATAATGGGCCCCGCCATAGCCCTCCATACAGCATAATGGGCCCCGCCATAGCCCTCCATACAGCATAATGGGCCCCGCCATAGCCCTCCATACAGCATAATGGGCCCCGCCATAGCCCTCCATACAGCATAATGGGCCCCGCCATAGCCCTCCATACAGCATAATGGGCCCCGCCATAGCCCTCCATACAGCATAATGGGCCCCGCCATAGCCCTCCATACAGCATAATGGGCCCCGCCATAGCCCTCCATACAGCATAATGGGCCCCGCCATAGCCCTCCATACAGCATAATGGGCCCCGCCATAGCCCTCCATACAGCATAATGGGCCCCGCCATAGCGCTCCATACAGCATAATGGGCCCCGCCATAGCGCTCCATACAGCATAATGGGCCCCACCATAGCGCTCCATACAGCATAATGGGCCCCACCATAGCGCTCCATACAGCATAATGGGCCCCACCATAGCGCTCCATACAGCATAATGGGCCCCACCATAGCGCTCCATACAGCATAATGGGCCCCACCATAGCGCTCCATACAGCATAATGGGCCCCACCATAGCGCTCCATACAGCATAATGGGCCCCACCATAGCGCTCCATACAGCATAATGGGCCCCACCATAGCGCTCCATACAGCATAATGGGCCCCACCATAGCGCTCCATACAGCATAATGGGCCCTACATAGGGGGTTGTGGGCCAAATATAATCACCCTGCGGGCCAGATTTTGACATGTATGTTGTAACGTGTGTTGGGGTCTTAAGAGATAAGAACTTTGCAGCAGGTCTGTCAGGGACATAAAGTTACAGAGCGAGTAAAAGCAAGAAAAATGGAGAAAGAAAGTTCGGTGAAAAACAAAGATGAGGAGAGAAGTGACCCTGAACGGTCGGCCTTGTATCCGGATATCCTGAGTGATGTGTTACATTCCTGAATCCAGGGTCAGAGCCGCAGATTTTCCAGGAATAGCTACAGCAGCGAAAAATAGAAGAAAAACACAAAACCCACATCCGGAGCCTGTCTATATATATGATAACGCCTTCCTCTAAACCGACCTGCAGCACTCCAGCAACTATAACTCCCAGCATCTCAGACTGGCGGCTAGTGGTAGTTTCACAACAGCTCAAGTCCCACAGGTTGCTAAACCCATGTCCAAAACATGGACTTCTCGCTTCTGTGAAACTATCACCTCCATTATTGTATTGCTACAACAGCAAGAGCTGCGCTGAAACTACGACTCCCATCAGGCCCCGAATCTGGATCAAAAGGACCAACGGAGGGCGCGCCGATGCAGAAATAAAGACAAATGGTGCTTCATGTATACACGTGGAGGGCACATAGGAGCCGTTTATGGAGGGGATGGGGGCGGGGGGCGCTCACGTCACATACGCTCTATTTACCAGAGCAGGACAAAGCCCCTCTCATATGGCAGTAACAAGTCACAGAAAAGCAGGATATTAAACCTTCTCTGCTTTTCTGGCTCCGTTAACATAACATCGCTCAGATTAGATTACATAACAGAAGACGACCGGAGACCGGCAAAGAAAAGTTTTTGAAAGACATTTATTTTTCTTCCCGCTAGAACTGCCTAAACAGCATAAAGGCTGCCGCCATCAGAGGAACATGTATAATATACGTGTAGACGGACCAATAATAATATACTGGGATCAAAAATCCCTGTCTAGAAAGAAAGACTGCCTGTTGCCCATAGCAACCAATCAGACCTCAGCTTTCATTTCTAAAAGAGCTCTGTCAAAATGAAAGCGGAGCTGTGATTGGTTGCTATGGGTAACAGATTTCTAATAGCTGAGGCCTAGCGTTTATTTTTTTTTTTTTGTAACAGGCATCATCTATCTAAATGTGCATTAGAGAAACGCCTACATTTGACAAGTCTGACCGTTCGTTTAGGAATAATATTGCTAAGGAAAAGCAGAGAAGTTGCCCATAGCAACCAACCAGTTCAGTTTACATTTTCCAAAAAAAAGGGGCTGAAATCTGGTTGCCAAGGGCCACTACTGCACTTTTGCACTATCGTTAATATATATCCCTCAATGACTTCTGCAGAATATTCCAGAAAAGTACCAGCAGCCCTAGGACAACCCATACCCATATGCCCCATTAGCGACTTCCTGCTGCCTTGAGTATAAAAGTGGCGCGGTTATAGTCACTGTGAACCCCAACTCCCATTCTCTCCAGTGAAAGCTTTCATTAGCAGCTCATCTTCTTTAAAAAAGGGGAAATATTCTTTTTTATTTCACTTAAATGCACGCATTTTGAGCTAAAAATCACTTTTGCAATTTAGTTTCATTACAAATTTTGCAGTTTTGCTTTTGTAAGCCCTTTATTCCTTGCATATTGAAATTTGATGTGGTCTGGGGTCAGAAAAAAAACTAAAATAATTACAAATTCCCCTATTTGGACCCTCAGGAGCTTACTGTGATTCTCAGTTAACCCATTCTGCAGCTAGCAATAGACGGTGCAGCACACAAGCTACAGAAGGCAAACTGCAAAATGTTTAATGAAAATTACAAAAATTATTTTTTAGCCCCCCCAAAAAAAAAAAAAAAAAATTGTCCCAAAAGGTGGATAATTACAAAATGGTGTGAGATCTGGTAACAAACGTGAAAAACTAGTAAAATAAAGTACGGGTGGGCCAATTTACTATGGTGTAAATTGGTTTAACAACTGAGCCTCTAGAATTAGCACAGCTCGCGGATAGGCGGCGCCTTCTTTTGCATCACAAGTAGCAACAGATGCACACGGCTTACGTCCAATTATATGGACCAACAAATTAATCTGCACTCTAAAGTTAGCTATATATGGCGGTGGCTACTCTGAGCTTGCACCTGTTCACACCTGTTTTCTGTTTTGAAGTGATGATCAGTCTGACAATTATATGGACCAAACATGGTAGAGTGGTGCTTATATGTTTTAAGATAATGTTGTGCCAAAACTGGGGTCTTATTCAAGACCAAGTGCAAGTTATAACATCACATAATACAGCAGAGGGTCCTACCAGGGTCATAAGATCCACATGCAGGTGGCTCCTCCGTAGACAGGGATGCTGCCGTCTTGGACACAAATCTCTGCTTGCACAGCTGCACGCCATAGTCCATTGAATCCATGGAATCTCCGTTATTATCCGTGGCTGGAGCCAGCGGCTCGCCCTGACCTGGCAGGCATCCTGGTCTTGTAGGTACTTCAGACACGTCATATTCAGATTCACAAGAGGTCAGGTCGGGAAAGCTTTTGGGGCAGATGTGAGGTTCATCATCCTCGGGGATTGGATTGTACCAAATTTCCCCTTCATCATCAGCATCATTGTCTTCACTCAGGTCAGAGGTGCCAGCGGGCACACGTGGGACGGTTGGCACCAACGGCGCGGTCTCCGTTGCTTTGCTGGACACATCTCTGTCTGGTCGTGATAGTTGGAGGACTGTTTCTTTAATGACTTTGTGACTGGAGTTCCAGGTTTGATGGCTCCGTTTCTGGCTCTCGGTCACGTGAGGGTACTTATGGGTGCTCTGGGTTAGCCAGTTCCGTTTTTTGGATACGGTGATGTGGTTGTTTTGAAGGTTGTGTTGGTTCACCTCGGTGACTTTAAGATCTCGTCTGATGACTGCCGAGGAGTAGGTGTTCTCGATGAAGTCTGTACCGGAGAGAAAACAATAGTGAGACTCAACCATCATATAAAGTATATTCAAACAACTCAAAAATGGCAGAAGACTTTGTGAAGGCATGAAAATAAGTGTAGCCAGCGCCAACAAGTGCACAACAGATATCGAGGAGGTAAAAGAATTTTACATTTACATCCAGAGTATACAACGGCATCAATATGGATAACAGTGTGGGGGGGGGGGCTCAAGCATCCTGGTATAGGCCATACTGTCTCCTCACACAATGGTCCAGCTTTAGGAAACTCCTCATTCTGCAGATCATTGGGGGGGGGGGGGGGGTCACGACAGTATTCTGTGGCTGATGCACAGGAGCCCAGCAGACCACGTCCTACCTGTCATCCACCGCCTACCTGCCATCATCAGTGGCTCCCCTTTTGATTAGCCGGACTGGTGCGACAGCATTCACAGATACAACGTCGCCGGTGGTTCGTAGGGCTCCAACCTAGGAGCCCCGGACTAAAACAAATGTATTCACTTATCTCTAAATCCCACCGAAGAGGAAAACAAGGAGGCCACAAGCAGCTGACGTACCATGCACAACCACGGATAGCTATAGCACTGTACCCAGATACACAAAGCTGATAAGATGGGAGGTGGACCAACCACATTGTTCAAAGCCCTGGGTTGTGGGATGAACCTCTGCGCACACAGCGATGTGTGCAACTCTGACAAGAGGACTCGGGAGTATAGTTCGGCAAAGATATATGTCCCATTATAAAAAATACACACCGCACAGGATACAATTATTTTTCTTTAATGGCCTCTATCTTGGCAAGAACCATCTGCTACACTTACTACAGGAGGATATATACTGGCCTGATGGAGCCCTATGGATGCAGTCAGTAATATTCTGGCAAAAGTCTTGGCGTATAATTTCAACATATGCACCAACTGTAATATATCTCCCCAATACTGCGGAGATTATGGCACACGTTCCTGAAGACCATAGTCTACATAGGGCCACAAAGAATTATAAATGGCCATCAGGTTGGAAGAATAGAAGGAACAAGGCGAAGAGGAAGACCAACAACCCGATGGCTTGATACTATGAAGATAATAGCGGAGAAGACCCTGGTGGACCTATCTAATCTAGACTTGCACAAGACCGATCTTCATCCATCAAGTCGCCATGGCTCGAGCTGAAGGCAGGTGATAATGAAGCAGTTAGGGGGCTCCCGATACAGAATTTGGCCCAAGCGACAGCTCAAAGCAGCATTTCAGAACGTCACATGGACAGAGACGACTGAACGGGATCTTGTTAATTGCATCCATTCATCAGGCCATTAGCATCAAGGGGACGATTACGGCACAACATATGCTCTCCATTCATCTCTATCTACACGTCCTCACAGGCTGCACAATACCGCCGCATTAAACCCTTGTTTACCCAATCCCTTCTATTAATGTCGCCCTGGATAATGCTGAGATTACAGCAGGCAATTTGTAGACACTGAGCAGGCCTTGAGCAGACCGCAGTTCTCATCCGGCCTCATGTTCTCCGGGAGGAGGGGTGGATATTGGCAGAATATAGTTTGGCCATTCAGGATGTGTGAAGCCTTTGACAGCGCTGGGTACGATACCACGGACAGGTTTATACTTGTGCTGCATTCCACCAAAAGCTCAGAACGGACTGGAAGTCATCGCTATCTCCAACATCGGCTGATGATTAACCAGAGGAGGTATTAATTCAGACAATTAGGTCTACTCAATGCCAGATATGTCCCTGGGTCAGCGATAAAATTTAGTGGGGCAATTGTTTTTGTTAAGTAAAAATTAAGTCCTTTATCTGTTGCGAAATTGTTAAAAAATTCTAATTTCTGGGAAAGCTGGGTGGCAAGTAATAAATCCACTACCACCCAGTCTGCCTAGATTTGGCATTCAGCTATCTAGAGAACTAATGGCCATAGAGTGGTGAGAAAATTATATGGTCGATCTGCAGTCATTTGCTGGCGTATTAACACATACCGACTTTCAGAGTGCACAGAAGACAGTCCATAAACTGTCACTGTTATCAGAAGCTCGTATCCTGTTTACAAAGTGATGTGCTGCCGATAATTTTTATGCACGCATAAAAATTATCACTCAAAGAATGAAAGTTTTACTGGTTCATGGGCTGATTGCAAGCCTGTATGGACGGGTCAATAATCGGGAACCAGCGTCCCTACACATAATTAATGGATCCTCTAAATATTCCTAAACCCTTAAAAACTAATTAACAAAATTGGATTATGTATAGAAAACCGGGCCTATCTTGCGACCTGATCTAACACCCTATGATGCTGTTAGTTTGGGTCATGAGGCCAATGGTCATGCCGGGACTCGAGGATGTAATACAGACAAGAAAATTGCCGATAAGAATTTTTTTAACATGACGGCTCATGGGGATTCACGTTTCATATAAGCAGCGACGTGGGTGAACCTGAACTGATGGGTATTGGACACCAGACAGACTGGAAAAAAATTTGTTTGCAGCAATTTCTGTTCTAGTTTTTGCAAAAGCCATTGCAAAACTACAAAAAAAAAAAAGGGTCAAAACACAAGCACAAAAAAGCAGCTAGCTGGATCTACTAAACGAATCAATACATTAGCTAAAAATGCCAACTAGATTTTCTGTAAACGGGCCAGGCAAGCACCAACTAGAGGACAGAGATACACGGGAACGGAAATGCTCACTGTAGCAGTCAATTAACACTCCGTCCCCAAAAGTGACCTTTCGGTTGTGCACTTCCTCTTGGGATTATATGCACGGAGCTATTTTTATAATCCCAGGGGCCTGAATGTGGGAACGGCTCCTTGGTGCAGATGTTGCCTTGGTTTTCAGCAATGACTTTTTGCATTAAATGAAATGAATCAGTATAATAATGCCATTGATTGATTCTCCCCAGCAATGAGACATAGGATAGTTGACCAGTTATTAAAAGGGGCGGTCCCACAGTTACAAGGAAGGGATGTCACCTTATCTCTTGGACATAGAGTTACACAAGGGCATCTCTTGTGTTGGAGAATGGGCACTTGCAATACTTCATTTCTCCTGTGGAGGAGTGTGGCACCCCTGCAGGGGATTACCACAGGATCCATAGGTGCAGGGAGAGATGAACACTTGGGCACACACAACACCTTCCACCCCAGGTCTGAGGGGAGGAGTCCATTTCCAGGGAGACAGCAAAGTGGCAGTTAGTCTAGAGACGGGTGAAGGAGGAGAGAGACAGAGAGCTGTTGGCTGGGACCAGTGAAGCCCTGAACTAGGAAACAGGTCTGTATTGTGAAGCGCCCTAGAGAGAGGGACGGAGGCTAGAAGGAGAAAGAAAGAGATAAAACTATTATCCCTTTAGCTCACCCGGACACCGGAGTCCGAGATTGCTATTAATTCAGGAATAGCATAGAAAACCCGGACAGATCAGGAGGATCTACTCCCCCTGAAGAAGGGGAAAGAGTTGCCAAACTTGACCAAGTATAGGAGCAGGGGCCCAGAAAGAGTATTGGTAGCCCCAAGGAAAGGTCCTCATTGTCAGTTGTGGAGAAGGACCCCAAAGAAAGTAAAAGGTGGCAGGTTCAGCTTAAGGCAGGACTGACCCCAAACAAAGCACACAGTGTTAGAGGAGGCCTCACCAATCTCCAGAGTGAATATCTCTACCTGCACCGAAAACCTGGTTACCCTCCTGAACTGTACCTGTTACCGGACATCAGTAAAAGAAAGGTACTGAAACAAAGACTTAATGTGTGTGTGTGCCTACTATGACATTACTGCCTATAGCGTTCGTACAAGCTGTATGCCGATCACCTCAGCAACCATACACAGCGCTGGTAACCGATCTTATCAGTTACCACAGGAGGCGTCAGGACACAATACTCCCATCACCCTCACCCCCATCCCTTTACTGACGGTCCAGGGCACGGAACCAGGAACCGACCAACCGTGATCCCCACAGAAGTAACCCATCCATCCCGGTATCCGAGCACCCCTACCCCTGTCGACCGACTCAGTTGCTGCACAGTTGATCACTGATTGTCTTAACAGAGGGAGACTTTGTGATCTGCATTTTCTAGAGGACCCTACTGTCAAGCAAACATTATCCAAACTGGAGATCCCCTTTAAGGTCAGTTTTACAGTATTGGGCGAAGTTTGTCGCTGCCTTCTTATCAATAGTTTTACAATTTGTTTCATTGTAATGTGTCTAAACACAGCATTTTGCACGTTCAGGTAGAATAGGATTTTTTTTCCATAGGCTTCTCAAGAGGACAACACAAGAAAAGAAAAAAAAAAAAAAAAACTTCCACCAAAACATCTTTAGGGTATGCGTGTGCAGAAACCAAGTGGAAGTTCTCCAAATCTTTATCAAATACTCAAAACTTGAAGGTTCTGTTCATTTTCGGCTTTGAAAAAGCTGCAAAAAGACTCAGAAGAGCATGTTCTTGTTTTTTTCCCCAAACAGAAAAAAAAATGCTAAAAAGGGCAAAATCCGAGAAGGAACAGAAGCCTGGAAAACGAGAGAACAAGAAAACACATGGCATGCAACATGGTGCAAAGCTTAAAGTGGACCTGAGCTTGCTGCCAGTTGTAGTTTGATAGCTTTCTAATAGCTGCAGAACCAAATGGATCTCGTAGGTACATGTCAGTGCAAGGTATTGGTGGTGACCAACTGCAGATGTAGTTTCTCCAACAGCTGGAGACAACGGCTACAGAGCAAACCAACCTTTCACCAAGACATCTGTGTATGTGGACGTCTCACACACAGCTCTCCTAACAAAGGGCCATTCACATCAACGTGGTGTCATAATTCCAGGAACTGAAATCTCCGTGTGGTGCCAAAGGGGTGAGAGAGTCACAGAACCTTCTTTCTGGAAAGCAGCGGTGATCCAGAACGTGTGGACTTCACCGATATGACATGTACCAAAGACAGATCTGTGCCTGGAATGAAGCTGTAGCCCCATCTCCTGTAATGCGATTTAAGTGGGTAAAATGGGAAATGAGGCATATATAGTTCACTGCTGGATTTGACACTTTTTTTTTTTTTTTTTTTTTTTTTTTTTTTGATTCCCGGATAATTTGTAGCAAAATGACAGATTGAACTCAATGGTGAAAATTCACAACTGGAGTTGCCCTCCGACTAGGACATGAAAGCCACCAGGTGATATAGAAGTTGCACAAGCTATCACTCGGTGACAGTCTACCCGTTCTTATTGATGCCCAGCTGACACCGCTGCGCTCTGCGATTGTCCAGGGTAGGTCGCAGGCTTGGAAATCTACTAAAAGGCCCCCATACACATTAGACTTTTAGCAGATATCTACGAGCTCAGCCGATGGTCTAATCTGTATGGGGGGCACCGGCCGACTGCTAGTCAGGGGAGATGTCGTTTGGCATGGCCAATTTCAGACTGCCGATCCCTTTGCTTTCTTGGAGATAAGCTGTCGGACGAAATATCAGTCAGTAACTTTCTCATAAAGAACAAGGGAGCAAGCGCGCGTGGGAGGGGCGGCAGAGATGGCTGTCGGTGTCGTTCAGCTATCTAATGTGCATGGCCGGCTTTTGGTCTTGCAGATTTTTTATTTTGAGGACCATTTACACTGGGAGATCAAAAATACTGGTGAGAATTAATTTGTCTAAAAATTATCATTTTGCGGCCTCACAGACAAGCATCTTTTAAGCATTAGCAGAGACAGCAGAAAAGCAATCTAGAAAGGCGATCCTGAAAAACCTGCAGTTATTGTTACATATTACTATGCGTCATTTAAATGTTTAAGTCTCCTTATATCGATCACCTTTTTTTTTTTTCTTTCAGATTTACCGCCAGGTATCAATGTGTCCTTAGATGTAGGCCTGTACAAGCCAGGAAGAGGTAGCACTATACAGCGACACTGCGCCATACACTAACTGATGTGAACACTACGGTCAGTCACGGGAGCCGCCATGTAGCGCCAGATTTGTTTTCCTTCCCTCGGTTGAATAAAAGGCCATTTAGTAATTTCTGGCTGCAGGCGAGAGCCAAGTTTACTGCAGTCAACGCTCTTTTTCTGCCTCTCTACTTAAGTGTTATGATAACGTGACTTTTTGTGAACACGATCAATTCTAATCAAGATCTACCAACAAAGACTATGCCACACTCAATGCCAGGAGGTAGCACTGAAAGCTGGCATCAGATGGCATTCTGGTCAAAATGTAGAAGTCAGTATCTCTACTTCCCCCTTTGTTAACCCAAACAAGTTATCCCCTATAAAATGGAGGCCCTACCAAATCGACAAAACCAGATACTTGTGCCCGTACCGTGCCATTCAAGTCTATGACAGATACCCGAGTACAGACTTGAATGAAGCAGCAAGGAACATGTACTATCTGACCACAAGTTCCCTCTAAGGAAGAACCAGGGAGAAGTTACCCCCCATTCTGGCAATCAAGGGTTTTGTGGTCACAAAATGCTCTCAAAAAAAGAATTTGCAACGTGACAGAAGAGAATAGATTTTAATGTATTATTTTTGGACACAAAATGTGCAGGAACACTTGGCAGCACGTCCTGCGAATACCCTGGAATGAACCACACACAATCTCCGAATGTCCCACCACCGCTGGGAAAAAAAAAAAAAAAGAATAAATCTTCCTGAAGCTGTCAGATAAGCCCAGGGGCCTGTATGAACACGGCTCCAAATTCCTGGTCTGCTCTGCCCACAGCAATGACATCTCAACAATTGGCACCGAATGGCTGGAATATTTACATTCACCGCAGAGCCAATAACGGGATAAAACTCGCAGATCTGCAGGAGACGGGCTCGTTCTGCTTTACTTGCAGACAGAGGGATAACTGGGATGGATGTTTTTTTGCAGGAAATATGAATCATGTAATAACCCCCATTAAGCAGTCTCTAAAATCTCAAAATAGCCAAAAAAAAACAGAGCAAACCCCAATGCAGGGTGTCCGATGCCAACCTGTCTGCCAGGACCAGAGGGTGCAAAGGTGATCGCTCAGAAAATCTGTACTGGTCTACAACTTGTACCACAACAGGTACAGGGGATGGAAGACTACAACTCCCAGCAGGTTCTGACAGCCACAACATGGCACCTAGTTGTTTACAGAGTGCCACACCAAAAACACAACAGGTTTTCTGCCAGCATCAGAGGAATCACGTCCAGTCCTTTGCATGCTGCAGACAATCACTGGCCTTAGTGGTGACTATCATATGCTTAGTACGTGACCGCTGAGGCAGCGATTGGCTGCAGCGGTCAGGTACCCGATAGAGGAGTCCACACAGACCACACTTTGACATTCATAACTCAATCTATTTCTCAGCAGCAATACTGGAAACAAGGCCATTATCAGTAATCTGTATGATCAAATGATCCACCCCCATTGGTCACGCCTCTGGTTTTTGGCTGAACATCTAGTACTAATAAAATAGTAGGACCGGGCATTCAAAAAGTGTTATCCTTCTATAATCAAGAGAAGACAAGCCGTCGAGTCGTGTGGCAATGGCCTAAGGTGGTCAGACATGATGACCACGCTTGGATCATAATACCTGGAGCAACCGTATTATGATCTGAGCACAAGAAGCTCTTTACGGACGTGCGAAACCGATCGCAGACTAAAAAAGGTGCCCGTTTCAGAAGAACGAGTTTTCACCATTAGGCAGAGGGGAAGAAAAATCAAAGATATTAAAAAGGGGCTGGCTGGGGTCAGCAAAGCATTGCTGCCTTCTACCAGAAACAACGCCACCCCAGGCAGCTGGTATTGCATGTCATCTCCACCGAGGTTTATGGTACAAAGCTGCAATACCAAAATACGACTTACAGACAGGGGCGGCGATGGTTTTGGATGAAGGCCACCATGTTTTTCTAATCTTGGACAACCTCCTTATTTTCAATATGCCAGATCCCTTTGCTCTCATAGGAAATAAGGTGTCTGGAAAAGCTCCCACCATTCAGAATAAGAGTACAAGCACGCTCAGCTGAATCAAGCGTGCCCGAGCATCGGGAAGGCAGGAAGAATCTGAACAGCGACAGTACATGGCAACACTAGACTAGGCACAAATAACGGTTACGGCAAAACTAAGCAAATGATTCTCTACGCGAATACTGGATAACCAGGTATGGTCAGGAAATACTGAGTTACCACGAAGCCCGAAATTCTGCAATTGACCCCAGCAGTTTAACCCTGTATTATTAAAAACACAAAAAGAGGACGTCTGACCGCCAGCTTCCTCCTAAACCCGCAGCCACATATAAATGTATCCCCGACCTAATTGTCTAACTGAGAAACAAATTAGTACCAGCAAAGTCTATAATTTGCTGCTGATCTCCGAGGCTGGGAAACAACAATCCCCGGCTCAGAGTCGTAATCTGAAAACTATGTTGGATATTTAATGTGTAAAAGCAAAAAGCGCCTCACTAGGAGAAAAAAAAAAAAAAGACTAAATCATAGCGACCTAAACTCAGGCAGAGCGAAGAGCAGTTAATGGGCAGTGAGCGCGACGACGGCGGCTATATCTTTATATGGTATTAACAGTCAGAGGGAACAAAGGAATCTGCTCTGTTTAGTCTGCACTGTGACAGCTCCGGCTTCCTATATACAAACGTTACAAACATCGGATACATTGTATTTACTGCACAAGGAAATCATAAAGTATCCAAGAAAGGAAAGGGGGGAGAATACCACTACTAAAACCAAGGGACACTTTGCCATCACCTTGTCAGGACTTGCAGACACTGTGCTGTGTATGCGGCCAAAGACTTTATACACCATGTAAATAAAGTGTGCACAACACCAAAGATGTAAAAGATGCATGCAACACGGAGGGAATATCATCCACCGATATACAAGAGAGCGAGATATGTACAAGGATATGCTCATGCAATACGGCATCGCAAAACCCCAAACTGAGGAATACAGAATACGACCCATCACCAAGTGTCACCTAAGAGAAGAGCTAGTGGTCATTGGTTGGTTCAGGCCTGGAGCCGGGCCCGTGCCCTGCTCGCCTACCTGATTTGTCCTGGAGAAGATCAGATTTGGTGCTAGCCTCCGACTTGCGAAAGCCGCCGCCGGCTTTCTGGGACGATCCGATGAGCCGTTCCTTCATTTCCAGAGACAATAAGCGTCCTTTGTACATCCACTTCTGCATTTTCCGGACGGTGAGTCCTGAAGGTTTGGGTGAAGAGCCGCCCTGGTCTTCCACTATGGTATCATCATTCCCGGTGATGCCAAAGTCCCCTGGCGTCCCAGGAAGGCTCTGGATGCCGCTCTCGGCTGCCCTCCAGTTCACGGTGGATAAAATGTCTCGAGGACTGCCCTCGCTGCTGTCCACATCAGCCTGGTGGCCAATCGAGCCCTGACTGTGCCCAAAATCGCACTCAGAAGACAAGCTGCTATTGACGGGGCTGTACTTAATCTGACTGTCACTACAGCACTTATGGAATGGCTCCAGGGACGGAAGGGTATATACCGTATCCACGCTTTTGCTAATTCTTCGCATTCTGCTCAACTGGGCAGTCATCAACGCATTCAGGGACACTAAGTCGCTATGGGAGACTTGTTTAGGACTGGCCTCATCCGAAGACCACACGTCGCTTTCCACAACCCGGGTGGAGGACTGGGAATAGACGCTATCTTGGGACTGGGAGCTGGAGGGGCAAGTTTCTAATCTGGTGCCCATCTTATTGGTATGGCTTTCCAGGGGCATGTCATGCATGGCATGAATTAATAAGTAATAGGCCTCCTGCAATTGAGACCGGAGTCTATCAGTTTCCAGGTAAATGTCTAAATTGCCTTTTCTGTCCAGGTGAGTCTGCGGGGTCAGGACTGCCATCCCTGTGTACTGGTTATGGCACCGGGAGTCACTAGTGCCAGTGATCAAGAGATTCTCATTATCGTAATAATCGTCCTCCTCGCTGTCCTCAGAATGTCTCTGGATGCCCCCATAAAACGATCCTCCCGCCAGAA
The DNA here is from genome assembly GCF_046119375.1 of Phyllobates terribilis. Classification (NCBI taxonomy): domain Eukaryota; kingdom Metazoa; phylum Chordata; class Amphibia; order Anura; family Dendrobatidae; genus Phyllobates; species Phyllobates terribilis. Next base: position 157,031,092 of record NW_027362768.1, on the reverse strand, counting down.
CCAGAGGCGGGTTACGGCCATTGACTGTGTCCCCGCCAGATGCGCAGCACCCACCACCCACACGGGGATCTTGGGGGACACTCCTGTCTGGCAGATGAGGGTATATGAAATTCAGGGGGGAAGGTGCACTGTGAGGGGGCCAGTGTTCCTCAAAATCAGGGCTCAGGCTATATGGGGCACTAATTGGGGTTTTTAACAGAGGAGCATCCAGGATCCGATGTCCAGAGTAGGAATAACATCCTTGACTGTTAGAAAAGTGGGGAGGACAGGGGTCTTCAAAGTCCAAATTGCTGTAGTGAGAGTGTCTGCACCCCACGGAGTCCCTGCACCCCATAGCTGCCTGCTCCCATTGGGAGGGGTGATTGTCATTGTTATTGTTGTGATTCGGGGTATTCCACCCTCCGGGAGGCCCAGCGCTGCTCCTGGGGGGATGCACTAGAGACCCCAACAAAATCTCAACAGGATCCCCCACCTTGCACCCCATTTCTCGCCTTATGGTGTCAGTTCTGCATCCTGTATCTTGCCGCATAGTGAAAGCCCTGCACCCCATGCCCTGCCCCCTGGTGTCAGCCCTGCACCCCAAGTCTGCACTGCATCCCTGCCCCCTGGTGTCAGCCCTGCACCCCAAGTCTGCACTGCATCCCTGCCCCCTTGTGTCAGCCCTGCACCCCGGGATCTCCGGGGTTCCTGCAGTCACGCAGCCATTGCACTGCCCGGGTGCCCCTCCACGCTCCGGCTGTCCGGGCACCCTGCGCCCAGCGCTCCCGGGCGGCTCTTTACCTTCTCCGTTAGCGCGTCCCCCCGCCGGCCCCTTCTTGGATCTCTTCCCCCGCAGTTTGGATAAAGTCCTCCGCAGAGGATCAGCCATTCCTTCCCAGTGCCCTCAGCAGGAGCTGCTCCGGGCGGTGGAGAGTCCGTGAGAGCCCGGCTCCATAGTGTCCAGTGTCCCCAGGCGGTATAGCGCATGTACTGGCTGATGCTGCGCTGAGTGTCCCGGCTGCCGTGTCCTCTCCGGTTCCCGGCTGTGCGCTGTGTGTCGGGGCCGCTCTCCGGGGCTCCTCTCCCTGCACATACTTGGAATATTTCTGGGGTGAGAGGCCGCGGGTCCGCGCCTGCGCAGTGCACCAGAGGGGGCGGGGCTGAGGGGACCAGTCCCGGTTATCTGATCATGTGATCTACAACCTGTGGCTCGTCAGCTGTCGTGAAAGGAGCGCTCAGCATCATGGGAGTTGTAGTTCTGCTCCACTCCTGCCTCATAGACCGAGTACATGGCACCAATGTAAAGTGGAGTGTTTCCATAGTCTGTATGACCAAGGTTTGTGTGGGTCCTTCAGGTGACATGGTCATGGACCCCTCTTTCAAATGTTTTTAAGCAATATTTTTAGCTCCTAAAAGTTTCAAAAACCTCAGTGTGTACAGAGACTTAGGAGTCAGCTTGAGCATCATTGTCAGGACTCGTGCATGTGCAAAACATGCGAAAAAATGCATCAGAGCAGTGCATGCTAACACTTTACATGTAACCAGTTGGTGTGTATGTAAGGACTGCCATGGATGTCCCCATTGACTCGCCTTGGCCGGGGTGCTGCCGTTCTGCATATGGCGAGCTCAAGGAGGTAAGATCGTTCTAAGGACTCTTCTGACCAGGGGCGTACATAGGAATCATGGGGCCCCATAGCAGAAGTTCTAAATGGGCCCCCTCCCCCCACAAAAAAAATGTAAATAATTGTCGGGGTCACAGAAGAGCAGATCTCACAACTTTTCATCCTTTAGGCTATGTGCCCACGTTGCGGACCTGAAGCATATTTTTTACGCTTCTCCCTGGCGGGAAAATCGCATGCGGATATTACATGCGGTTTTCCCGCCAGGTAGAAGCGTTTGTGAGGCGTCTTTGCATGCATTTCCGCATGCGGGTTATCAAGCACTTCTCCAAGCATCACTTGGAAAAGTGCTTGACAACTTGTTCAGAATGGTAAAAAATAAAAAAATAAACTTTATACTCACCTTCTGATGCATTCTCTGCCCCGTCCGGAGGCTTGAGCGGCTCACGCTGTTGTGTGCAGGACCTGCGGTGACGTCATTGAGTCATGTGGTGGGTCACATGACTCAATGACGTGGCAGGTCCTTCAGACAACAGCGCGACGGAAGGAAAACATCAGAAGATAAGTATAAACTTTATTTTATTCTTTTTTTTACAGGTTCTTTGGTACCCAGGTCTGGATGAGAGTCTCCTCTCATCCAGACTTGGGTACCATCCGCACATTGATTCCGCTGCGCTTCCGCAAAATTAATGAACATGCTGCGGATTTTTCACCGCAGCATATACGCTGCGGAAAAATCCGCAGCATGGGCATTGACATTGCGGAATGCCATTGGGGACCATGGGGTGCGGATATACATGCTTTTTTCAAGCGTTTACGCTGCGGAAATTCCGCAGCATATACGCTTGAAAAACGCTACGTGGGCACACAGCCTTACATAGTAATTTTCCTCCTGCTGAAGTCCTAGATTCCTCTTTCATTGCCCCATAACGTGTGATGCCAACAAAAGTGCCCCCAAACACAGTGTGATACCCCCATGGTGAATTCCTCCACATGCGCAGTATAATGACCCTACTGTACCCCACCTCAACTCCCAGGGCAAAGTATGCTGACCCCAACATAGTATGATCCCCCAACTGTGACCTCCTAGAGCTAGAGAGGATGGTATATAATAAGGGAGAGTGTTATACATAATAAAAGAGGAAACTATATAACTAAGGATGGCGCTATACATAATAAGTGAGTACACTATATACTAAGGGAGTATGCTATACATAATAAGTGGGTACACTATATACTAAGGGAGTATGCTATACATAATAAGTGGGTACACTATATACTAAGGGACTGTGCTATACATAATACGGCTACATTCCTGCATCTGTGTGCAGTGTCGGTGTGCTGCCCTGTTTTACCGACGCATTGAGCATGTCCTATTCTAATCCTCAAAATCAGATCAGAACAGGACATTCTCTGACCCTCACAGATCTCATTCTCAGATCTGTGATTTCATGGATGTGTGAATGGATCTATAAAACTCTACGAGTCCGTGGACCATCCGATAAAAAAAATCTGGCAGCACACGGACATTTCACACAAATGTGAGAATGCAGCCTAAGGGATTTTACAGACAACATTATCACTCCAAGTCACACAGTGCAGATATAGAATAATATTTACATCCAGGCACTTACCGCTGACGTCTCATCTGATCAGAGACGGATTCTGCTGCTTCTTCTCCATCTGGTCAGACCTTCATGTCGACATCTCCCAGCCACGACTCGTCTTGTCACGATGATCTCCAGCCTAGAAAATAACAAGGTCACATATATTGTACATGCATCTCCCCCACACTGCGCTACTGACTACAGATATGTACCCCCCCCTTTAATATACTATTAGCCACTTAGTAATCAAAATATAAAGTGATAAGCAGCACTGTGCCCCCCATTAACTATAATCTCCACCAGCCAATAATATAAATTATTCAGTCTCTGTGACTCTCCCCAATTAACTGTAAGGCTATGTGCACACGGAATATATACAAGGCTTTACAGTACAAGCAAAGTGAAACCCCCATCATTGCTCTCTCTCTCCCACCGCCTCCATCATTGCTCTGTCCCAGCACCTTCATCATTGGTCTGTCCCAGCCCCCCTGTCATTGCTCTCTCCCAGCACCCCATCATTGCTCTCTCCCAGCACCCTCATCATTGCTCTCTCCCAGCACCCTCATCATTGCTCTCTCCCAGCACCCTCATCATTGCTCTCTCCCAGCACCCTCATCATTGCTCTCTCCCAGCACCCTCATCATTGCTCTCTCCCAGCACCCTCATCATTGCTCTGTCCCAGCACCTCCATCATTGCTCTGTCCCAGCACCCCCGTCATTGCTCTCTCCCAGCACTCCCGTCATTGCTCTCTCCCAGCACCCCCGTCATTGCTCTCTCCCAGCACCCCCGTCATTGATCTCTCCCAGCACTTCCTTCATTGCTCTCTCCCAGCACCCCCATCATTGCTCTGTCCCAGCTCCTCCATCATTGCTCTGTCCCAGCACCCCGATCATTTCTCTCTCCCAGCACCCCCATCATTGCTCTGTCCCAGCACCCCCATCATTGCTGTCTCCCAGCACCCCATCATTGCTCTCTCCCAGCACCCTCATCATTGATCTGTCCCAGCACCTCCATCATTGCTCTGTCCCAGCTCCCCGATCATTGCTCTCTCCCAGCACCCCCGTCATTGCTCTCTCCCAGCAATCCCGTCATTGCTCTCTCCCAGCACCCCCGTCATTGCTCTCTCCCAGCACCCCCGTCATTGCTCTCTCCCAGCACCCCCATCATTGCTCTCTCCCAGCATCCCCATCATTGCTCTGTCCCAGCACCCCCTTCATTGCTCTCTCCCAGCACCCCCGTCATTGCTCTGTCCCAGCACCCCGTCATTGCTTTCTGAGCACCCCGTCATTGCTCTCTCACAGCAAACCCCGTCATTGCTCTCTCACAGTACCATCTTTGCTCTCACAGCACCCCCATCATTGCTGTCTCCCAGCACTCCCATCATTGCTCTCTCCCAGCAACCCGTCATTGCTCTCTCCTTCCCCATATCCCTATCATTGCTCTCCCCAGCCCCACTATCCCCATCATTGCTCTCTCCAGCCGCATCACTGCTCTCTCCATCACCACCAGCCCCATCATTGCTCTCCCCAGCCCCCCCATCCCCACCATTGCTCTCCCCAGCCCCCCATCCCCATCATTGCTCTCTCCAGCCCCATCATTTCTCTCCCCAGCCCCCCATCCCCATCATTGCTCTCTCCAGCCCCATCATTTCTCTCCCCAGACCCACCATCCCCATCATTGCTCTCCCCAACCCCATCATTGCTCTCCCAAGCCCCAGAAGCCCCATCATTGCTCACCTCAGCCCCATCCTTGCTCTCCTTAACCCCATCATTGCTCTCTCCAGCCCCATCAGCCCCATCATTCCTCTCCCCAGCCCCATAATTGCTCTCCCCAGCCCCACCATCCCATAATTTCTCTCCCCAGACCCATTATTGCTCTCCTCAGCCCCACCATCCCACCATTGCTCTCCCCACCTCCCCTCCCCAGCGGTAAAAAAAAACAAAAAACAACAAGTTACCTCAGCTCTCTCCCCTGCAGCATTCTCCTGGTTGCCGGCAGCTTCCTACCTGACCCAGGCGCACGCAGCATGATGACATCATCAAGCTGCGCGCGCCTGGGTCAGGGAGGAAGCAGAGGAGGAATCCCTTCAGCTCCTCTGCTATTCTCCTCCTGTCAGCAGCAGAGCTGCAGGGATCGCTCCCTGCCCGCCGCTGGCCGGGATCTGCTGCACTGGCGGGCCCCCCGGCGCAGCTGCATCGGCAGCGGTATGTCGGCCCCTGGACTGCTATGGGGCCCCCACGGCTCACGGGCCCCACAGCAGTCGCGTGGCCTGCCGCCATTGGCGGTACGCCACTGGTTGTCCTAGTAGTGGAAAACCAATTTAAGTTTATGATGCTGATTAAGAATATGACTTTGGTTTTGCCAGTTTGGCTCTAGTTTCTGAGATATTTAATAGTTAATTAACTAATTACAGTAGAATTCTGAATTCAAAAAGTCACTTTTAGGCTGTGTGCCCACGTAGCGTTTTTCAAGCGTTTATGCTGCAGAATTTCCCCAGCATAAACGCTTGTGAAACGCTAGGTAATCCGCACCCCATGGTCCCCAAGGGGATTCCGCATGTTCTATGCACATGCTGCGGATTTTTCTGCAGCGTTTATGCTGCGTACAAAAATCCGCAGCATGTCATTTAATTTTGCGGAAGCGCAGCGGAACTCCCGCCATTGACTTGCATTGAGATGCATAGAAACCGCGACTGTACATTTGTACAAGCGGCTTCTATGCGTCTCTATGTGCGGATGGTACCCAGTTCTGGAGGAGAGGAGACTCTCATCCAGACCTGGGTACCATTCTACCTGTAAAAAAAGAATAAAATAACAAATAAAGTTTATATTCACCTGTCCGGCGGCTTCTCTCTGAATGCCGGCATCGCTTGAGGACCTGCGGTGACGTCACAGTCATGTGACCGCAGGCCCTTCACCGCTCTGTCTCGCGATATCCAGGCAGCCGGGAACCAGCCAGGAAGCAGCGCTGCAGCCACGCCGGGGCCTCGGGGGTGAGTATAGCTTTATTTGTTTTAATTTTTATGGTTCACACTATAAATCCATGCTGTTTGCATGGATTTATACAGTGTGACCTAGTTGTCAAGCACTTTCCAAGTGATGCTAAAATCGCATGGAAAGCGCTTGTCAATCTGCATGCGGAAACGCAAGTGAATCCGCATGTGGATCCGCATGTATTCTGCAGGAAAAACGCATGCACAATCTGCATGCGTTTTTTCTGCCAGGGAGATGCAGAAATGCTGCAGAAATTTTCTGCTTCATTTCTGCATCGTGGGCACATAGCCTTATAGCATTGTAAGCCTTCAAATTGAAATACAAAATAACTATATGGAATATTTCATTATCTAAGACACTGTTAAAGAGTCAAAAGACGAAAAGCTATTGCATCTGTTATCACACACAAGTCGCATTGGGGTAATACATTATTTTCATGGATAAATTATCTCAAAAAATTGGACCAATTCAGCAAAAGTAATGGGATTTTTGAATTCATCAACCTCAAAATGCCCTAAATCCATTCAAAAAACCTTGGCACCTGAAAAAAAAATTTTTTTGTAGACCTGTGTATAGTACACAATGCCAGTCTGCTGCAACTAAAGGTAAAGGATTATTGCCTTGTATTAGGTCTTTGATCATCTGCAGACGTACTTATTTATTTTTATTAATTTTACTCATTTATATAGCACCATTGATTCCACAGCTCTTTACAGACATCACCATCACTGTCCCCATAGGGGCTCACAATCTACATTCCCTATCAGTATGTCTTTGGAGTGTGGGAGGAAACCGGAGAACCCGGAGGAAACCCAGCAAACACAGGGAGAACATACAAACTCCTTGCAAATGTTTTCCTTGGTGAGATTTGAAACCGTATCCATCTATATTAATGGGTAATTTCTATTCACTTTTTAGGAGATGATGGTGGAAAATGTGGATGAATAGTTAAATCTATCTCTCAAAATATTGATGTAATTAGAAAAAAAAGTGTACAATTATCCTAATTTGATAACATGTTCTACATTTTTATATTGATTGGAGATGTTTTTATACTTCTTTTATTTTAATATGTTCCTTTTAACAGAGTTATTGGATGCGGGACATCCAACTGAAAGTATTTGGGTTTTTTGGGAAATTGTAGCTGTAAATAAGAGAGGGAGGATGTAAGAGGCTGCACTGGCCATTTAACTTTTGGGCAATAAGGATTAGTTATATCTATTTTTTTTTTGTTTCATAAGTGTCATAAGACAAGGGTAACATATCTCAGGAATGGAGAGGCGCAGGAGCAAATGAAAAACAACGCCGGATTCAGGAGAACAGCGGCATTTACTTCGGGTAAAAAAAAATCCCCAATTACATATGAGATACATGTGACGGGTCCTCTTTAATATTAATGTTATATCCTGTCAGTAGCGGAATTGACACATTATATTGCTACCTTTATGATCTGACCTGGCATGATGACTTTCTGTCCTGCTGAAAATAGTATCTCAATAAATGAGGAAAAAGAAGAAATAAATGAGAAAAAGTGTAAAAGGTATGGGAAATCGCATAAACAGATGCTGTCTCTCCAACCGCTGTCTCTACATCGACAGTCTGTTTCCACGACACTGATTATCCTGGTATGCATAGCCCCCTATCCTGGTATACATGCCCCCCCATCACTGCACACATAAAAATATAAACACTTCTACTCACTTTCCTTCCTCACCTCTGCTCCAGCGCTGCGTCCTGTTCTGCCAGCAGCTTATGTCAGCATCTGAGCAGCGCATGACATCACTGCCATGCGCCCTCAGACGCCGAGATGAGCTTCCGGCATATTCACTCCACTCCATGTCGGGACTATGTGCGTGGAGAGGAGCGCATTTTCTTTAGTAGCAGGCAATGTCAGCAGAGGCTGCGGCTCAACGCTCCTCTGTGCCCACTAGTAAATAGAATGAATATTCACTCTCAACACTCCTCTCTGCCCACTAGTAAATAGAATGAATATTCACTCTTCTCCACCCCATGGGCGTGGAGAAGAGTGAATATTAATTTCCATTTAGCAGCGGGCCCCGCTTCTCCGCAACCTCCCACCCCCACCACCACTATCCACCACTGGAATATGTATATACTCGAGTATAAGCCGAGGGGGCTTTTACAGACAAAAAAAATTCTGAAAAAGTCAGCTTATACTCGAGTATACACAGTATTTGTTTACTTTTTATTTATTTGAATCATTTATACAGCACCATTAATTCCACAGCACTTTACAGACATTATCATTTCAGTCCCCATTGGGGCTCACAATCTACATTCCCTATCAGTATGTCTTTGGAGTGTTGGAATAAACAGGAGAAACCGGAGGAAACCCAGCAAACACGGGGAGAACATACAAACTCCTTGCAGATATTGTCTTTGGTGGGTTTTGAACCCTTTTCTATCTATATTAATGGGTAAATTATATTCACTTTTTAGTAGATGATGTTGGAAAATGTGGATGAATAGTTAAATCTATCTCTCAGAATATTGTTGTAATTAAAAAAAAAAGTCCACAATTATCCTAATTTGATAGCATGTTTTGCATTTTTTATATTGACAGGGGATGTTTATAAACTGCTTTAATTTTAATATGTCACTTTTAACGGAGTCATTAGATGCGGGACATGCAACTGAAAGTATTTGGGATTTGGCAGGGGTGCCAGGTGTCGGACCCCAGCCAATCAGTAATTGATGACCTATCCTAAGGATAGACCATCGATGTAAAAGCAGTGGACAACCTCTTTAAGCATGGAATAATGTATCTTCTTTCTTTTTCAGCTATAGGGTTCAGCATTCCCTCTCCCTGATCAGAGTATTAGGTGCTTGGAGTCACATAGACGTGTAGGTGGTCATGTGTATATAAGGCTCTGACTTACTATTCACGCTCCCCTTGCTCTCTCTCTGCGCCTGTTCCTTCTGTATGGATGGGCCACCACAATAGCTCTCAGCCTTTGGAAAAAAAGTCTCCTTTGCTCAATGGCGATGTTTGGTCTATTGGGTCTATCTTCTGCCAGGAGTCCTTCTAGGAGTATGTTAACGTCTGTGGAAAATAAATATTAAAATTATTAATTATAGAGAAGATATATAGAAAAATCGGGGTGTCAATTTTTTTTTTTTGAGATATTCCGTGAATGATTACAATTTTAAGTAGTAGGTTTCTAAATTATAATACACAATGCCAGTCGGCTGCAACTAGACCTAAAGGATTATAGCCTCTTATTAGGTCTTTAATCCATGGGAAAAAAGTAAGAAATTGGCACATCCATCTGGAAATAATAAAAACTAATTGATCTTTATTAGAAATCCATGAAAACACAAACAAGTTTTGGTGAAAGATTAAATCTGACACGTTTCTGGTAAACCGCCCTTAGTCATGAAATGGTCTTTAATCATCAGTAAATGTATTTATTTATTTTTATTTCTTTTTACTCATGTATATAGCACCATTGATTCCACAACGCTTTACAGACATTCATCACCATTGTCCCAAATGGGGCTCACAATCTACATTCCCTATCAGTATGGGAGGAAACCGGAGAACCCGGAGGAAACCCACAAAAATACGGGGAGAACATACAAACTCCTTGCAGATATCGTCTTTGGGGGGATTTGAACCTTTATCCATCTATATTAATGGTTAATTTCTATTCACTTTTTAGGAGATGATGGTGGAAAATGTGGACAAATAGTGAAATCTATCTCTCAAAATATTGATGTACAGTGCTGGCCAAAAGTATTGGCACCCCTGCAATTCTGTCAGATAATACTCAGTTTCTTCCTGAAAATTATTGCAATCACAAATTCTTTGGTATTATTCTCTTCATTTAATTTGCTTGCAAGGAAAAAACACAAAAGAGAATGAAGCAAAAATCAAATCATTGATCATTTCACACAAAACTCCAAAAAAGGGCCGGACAAAAGTATTGGCACCCTCAGCCTAATACTTTGTTGCACGACCTTTAGACAAAATAACTGTGATCAACCGCTTCCGGTAACCATCAATGAGTTTCTTACAATGCTCTGCTGGAATTGTAGACCATTCTTCTTTGGCAAACTGCTCCAGGTCCCTGATATTTGAAGGGTGCCTTCTCCAAACTGCCATTTTGAGATCTCTCCACAGGTGTTCTATGGGATTTAGGTCTGGACTCATTGCTGGCCACCTTAGAAGTCTCCAGTGCTTTCCCTAAAACCATTTTATAGTGCTTTTGGAAGTGTGTTTTGGGTCATTGTCCTGCTGGAAGACCCATGACCTCTGAGGGAGACCCAGCTTTCTCACACTGGGCCCTACATTATGCTGTAAAATTTGTTGGTAGTCTTCAGACTTCATAATGCCATGCACACAGTCAAGAAGTCCAGTGCCAGAGGCAGCATAGCAAAACATCAGGGAACCTCCGCCATGTTTGACTGTAGGGACCGTGTTCTTTTCTTTGAATGCCTGTTTTTTTTCCTGTACACTCTATGTTGATGCTTTTTCCCAAAAAGCTCTACTTTTGTCTCATCTGACCAGAGAACATTCTTCCAAAACGTTTTAGGCTTTTCAGGTAAGTTTTGGCAAACTTCAGCCTGGCTTTTTTATGTCTTGGTGTAAGAAGTGGGGTCTTCCTGGGTATCCTACCATACAGTCCCTTTTCATTCAGACGCCGACGGATAGTACGGGTTGACATTGTTGTACCCTCGGACTGCAGGGCAGCTTGAATTTGTTTGGATGTTAGTCGAGGTTCTTTATCCACCATCCGCACAATCTTGCGTTGAAATCTCTCGTCAATTTTTCTTTTCCGTCCACATCTAGGGAGGTTAGCCACAGTGCCATGGGCTTTAAACTTCTTGATGACACTGCGCACGGAAGACACAGGAACATTCAGGTCTTTGGAGATGGACTTGTAGCCTTGAGATTGTTCATGCTTTCTCACAATTTGGTTTCTCAAGTCCTCAGACAGTTCTTTGGTCTTCTTTCTTTTCTCCATGCTCAATGTGGTACACACAAGGACACAGGACAGAGGTTAAGTCAACTTTAATCCATGTTAACTGGCTGCAAGTGTGATTTAGTTATTGCCAACACCTGTTAGGTGCCACAGGTAAGTTACAGGTGCTGTTAATTACAAGAATTAGAGAAGCATCACATGATTTTTCAAAGGGTGCCAATACTTTTGTCCACCCCCATTTTTAGGTTTGGTGTGGAATTCTATCCAATTTGGCTTTAGGACAATTCTTTTTGTGTTTTTTTCATTGACGACAAATTAAATGAAGATAATAATACCAAAGAATTTGTGATTGCAATCATTTTCAGGAAGAACCTGAGTATTATCTGACAGAATTGCAGGGGTGCCAATACTTTTGGCCAGCACTGTAATTAGAAAAAAAAGGGTACAATTATCCTAATTTCATAGCATGTTTTGCATTTTTTATATTGATGGGTGATATTCTTACTCTACTTTTATTATAATATGTCCCTTTTAATGGAATTATTGGATTATTGGGACATACAACTGTTTTTTTTGGGAAATTGTAGCTGTAACTAAGAGAGGGAGGATGTAAGAGATTGCACTGGCCATTTCAATTAGGGGCAACAAGGATTAGTTATAGCTTTTTTTTTAGTTTTATAAGTGTTCTGTAAGAGCCCAACGACCACTGATTCCCTCCTTATGTTAGACATTTATGACCAAATCAATTTTGTCTGGTAGCTGCTGCATATAATATGGCTTTACCTGTTTTTGAAACACTTTTAAAGAAGACTTGTCGCTTGCCACAAACATGACTTGTTTCACCTGATATAAATGTCACTTCCTGAATCCGGCGTTCTTTTTCTTTTGTTCCTACTCCTCTCTGTTCCTGAGATATGGTCCCCTCTTCTAAATCTAGTCTTGTTAGCCAACTGAGCATGATTCTCAAGAACACGCCCACAGACAAGAGTTGAGGATCACGCCTACTTGGCTAAAAAAAATACTAGATTTATTAATAGAGAAAAGGGGGCCATAACTTAGAAACAGAGAGGCGCATGAGCAAAAGAAAAGCAGCGCCAGACACCAGGTATAAAAATCCCCAATTACTTATGACATACAAGTGACAGGTCCTCTTTAATATTAATGGTTTATGCAGTAAGTAGTGACAGTGACACATTATATTACTGGCCTTATAATCTGACCTGACATGATGACTTTCTGTCCTGCTGAAAATATCAACTCAATAAATGAGGGGAAAAAAAGCAATAAATGAGAAAAAGTGTAAAAGATATGGGAAATCCCAAAAAGAGATGCTGTCTCTCCAATCACCGTCACTGCATCAACAGTTTGTTTCCACGACAATGATTGTGAGGTATCTACTTGAGCATTCTAAATGGGAGGAGCTTCCAGCAGCCAATAGGAATCAGGTATTAGATTGTAATTGTTAACAGTCTGTATAGATTAGTCATTTGCTAAAACGACCACTTGATAATTTGACTTATTTTAAAAGGTAAATGGTCCAATAGCAAAAAAAAAGAGATGAATATGTACACAATGCGCAAATAAAGCAGCCATAAGTGTTTTTAATGTATGATATGTTGCAATCTGCCAATCTGACACCTTTTGGGGAGATATAGGGATGTATATATCAGCCAAGAGGAAAAACGTTTAAAATATAACCTTTATTAGATCCTTAAAATAATTAATTTTTTTTTTTTTTTTTTTGTACCTCCAATGTCCAGTATAAACGGCTCATAACCCCTGTCGCATCATAGGCAAGCTCCCTATGCACTAGAGGGAATCAGCACAAAATACCTCTAACCTTATTAAGGACACAGTACACTAAAACAAGACACTGTGCAACCTTCTTATAAATCCCATTGGAAGGAACCAGAAATATATAATGTCAATCCCATCTGGTCCATATAAAACTTAGACATAGTGATAAAAAATACTCTAAATAATAGGTATAGATCTCACCCATTCTCTTGTGCATGGGCATCCTCCAGGGTTTTTTTCCCCAGTTCAGTACTCTCCAAATATTAAGAATAAATCTACCCTGTCGTGCCCCTGATGATTGCTCCCGCCCTGACAAGGGCAGTACCCAAGTGTATCTATTACCCCACAAAATGACTCCCGACGCGTTTCTTCCTCCTCAAAAAGGATTCATCAGTGGAGTGTAACTCGTATCTTGGGGAGCACTACAAAAAAGTGACTAAGTGCTATAAAGTGCTATGTGGTTCAAAAAATCTCGTCTAATGGACCTCACAATAGTGAGTGTCCATTTTTTGTGGTACAGAGTACTGTTACCACCTTCAAATATGCGGATATGCAAAGAGAAAAGGGGAGTCTCCACATCTGTCTTCTCTGTTTAAATATACTCCTTTTCCCTCCATTTTTGGGTGTCCCATGTCACTTCACTAATTAACAGCTTTTTTGTTATAGAATATTACCCCTTGTTTTTCTTAGGTAATAGTATTCATTTTCATAAAGGTTCCCTTTTAACTTTTAATATCGCGGTGGCTTCCCATTCATCACCCAAAAAAATGCCCATATGATCCTTTCCCTCCTATTACATCCATCTCTTAAGGTCACCAAACTCCCACGTGTAAAAATGTGGGGGTCATATATTTGTTTTCTAGCGTTCATTATCTGTTTCTCTTTCCTTAGCGTTTGGAACACATCTGCCATTTCCGGACGCCTGGAACCCAAGCCTCCTACGTCATTTCCGGGCGTTCTCTACCGCGTCACTTCCTGGCGTCTGGACCGCAGAGCCCCATGTGACCTTAACTATTCCCGGGCATATGGAACTCATAGTTCACACGCCTGCCCGGAATACTCACTTCTCACAGCGCTTCCGGGGGTCTGGACCGCAAAATATCTTTTGGGCATTCCCTGTGCGTGTCACTGATCTCATTTCCGCCTCAACATGTAATTTAATGCATTCTTACACAGAATCCCTCCAAAAAGAAGGAACTTCTCTCTTAGAAAAACAACTTTACACCACCAATCTCCTACTTATTACTTTACATTACCCTCCTTTATTGTAACTGGAGGGATCTATCGGTGTCACCTTAGATATAAAATTATTAGGGAACCTTTAATATTGGATTTCTACTCTGGCACTGAATCCAAATTCTTTTCAAACGATCATCCCATGATTTTTCTTATAAGATTGGCCAGTACACAAAGTTATCGCCCCAAAATCACATATCAGAGGTACCTATATATCGCCCTATTTATTTTTCTTTTCCAGGGCATGTAAGTATTTGGCCTTCTTTTTTTCTATAAAAGGCATCCATCTTTCTTTTTAAAAAAAGTCTGACTTATAGCTGGTTTCAGTAAGTGGGTCTTTACACAAAAGCATGGCCGTCTCCGGATATTACAGGGGGATTATCATCTATATAGAGCAACTATAATTAAGCAGTTCATTTAAACCCCCAGGGGCCATGGTACCTAACCGGAAAATCCATCTTGCTTCTTTCTGCTGTAGGATTTTGTCCATGTTACCTCCTCTAATATTGGTCTTCATACATTCGATTCCCATAAAGGAGATTACTTTAGGATCTCCTCCATGTACCGAATTCACATGCTTTGCAATTGGCGTCTCTTTTTTATTTAATATGTCATTAAAGTGCTCCCCTATACGTCGTCTCATTTCCCGAATGGTTTTTCCTACATATTCTTTTTTGCAGATACATGTTGCCTTGTATATTACAAATTTAGTTCTGCAATTAATAAAATTTCTAATCTCAAAAGATTCTCCAGTGACATTACTCACAAAAGCCTTTGTATTTTTCACATTTGGGCATGCTACACAGCCACTACACTTGTAGCAGCCCTTAGGTCTTGTTGGTAGCCATGACTTGTCTTTTTTTGGGGGCACATAATGACTCCTGATTACTCTTTGTCCAATTGTTCTACTTTTACGGAACGTCACCTGTGGTGTAGTGCCCACAGTTCTCTTCAGATCCTCATCCATTGTTAAAATACCCCAATACTGTTCTATAATCTTTCTAGCTTCCAAGGCACCATTATCAAATGTGGCTATAAATCTTGTGCAATCCATATTTTCTTTTTCTTTCTCCAAGATTTTAGGGGTAAGATCTCTCTCCTTTGTTTCAAAGCAAATTGGTACGCCCTTCTCAGAACCCAGTCAGGATACCCCCTCCTTTTAAATCTTTCTCTCATATCTTTTGCCTCCTGTATAAATTCCTCATCAGTGGAACAGTTCCTTCTAAGCCTTATATATTGGCCCTTCGGTATTCCCCTCCTCAGGGGGAGAGGATGATGGCTCTCCCACCTGAGGAGGGAATTTGTGGCCGTAGGCTTTCGATAGATGGTGGTATGCACCCCCCCCTCCTTTTTATTGATCCGTACATCTAAAAAGGGCAGGCTCGTCTGGTGTATCTCATGTGTAAATCTCAGTCCTATCTCATTTTTATTCAAAGCTTCCACAAATTTTTCAAAGTCCCTTTTGGGTGCCTTCCAGAATATTAGTATATCATCGATATACCTCGTCCACAATTCAATACACTGTGTGAAGCGCTGATTCTCCTCTGTAAATACCACGGTTTCCTCACACCAGCCCAGGAACAGATTAGCATAGGTGGGCGCGCAAGAATTGCCCATAGCGGTGCCCCTGAGCTGGTGGAAGGTTTTACCGTTAAACAAAAAGACATTGTTTGTAAGCACAAATTCAAGCAGGGTGAGTATCAGTACATTGTGTGCTTGAAACTGATTTCCTCTTGACCCCCAAAAATACTCTACAGCCTCAATGCCCTTTGTATGTGGTATCGAAGAGTATAGGGCTTCGACGTCGATGCTTGCTATCCAGACGTCTCTATCTAAATGTAGCCCTTCCAACTTACACAAGAGGTCCGTAGTGTCTCTTGTGTAAGAGGGGAGTGCTTCCACAAAAGGTCGGAGCACCTGATCTAGGTAAATACCTACGTTTTGTCGCAAACTTTCAATGCCTGATACTATAGGCCTCCCTTTTAGGACGTCCAGTCCCTTATGCACCTTTGGCAATGCATAGAATGTTGCCAGTTTGGGATATTGAGGTAGGAGAAAGTCTAATTCATTTTTACTTATCAAATCCTCTTCTCTAGCCTCCTTCAAAATCCTTTCCAATTTCGTTCTCCTTTCTACAATGGGGTTATTTGACAATACAGTATAATTCTCTTTATCAGCTAAAATTTTCATACACATGTTCTCATACATTTCTGCTCCCATAATGACTGTATTTCCCCCTTTATCTGATTTCTTAATCACTATTTTATCGTCATTTTCCAGAGTTTTAAGGGCTTTTATTTCTTCCCTTGAACAGTTTGGTTTCCGGGTTTTGGTATCTTACTTTGTCAGATCCCTTGTCACCATAATTACGAAAACATCAATTGCTGACAAGACCCCAGTGGGTGGAGGCATTTTATTACTTTTATTCCTTAATGTTGTATGTGGACCCATACCATCAGACCCATCTGGGTACTTATCTAGTCCCGCTAGTTCCTGCACATCAGGTAACAGATCCAATGGGATATTCAAATTAGAGCATAATTGTTTCTCTTGTTGTATAAAATATTTACGCCATCTCAATCTGCGAGCAAATAGATTAAGATCTTTAACCCAGTCAAAGAGATTAAAATCACTTGTTGGTACGTATGTTAATCCCTTATTTAGAACACTCGTCTCTTCTAATGTAAGGGGGGATCGGATAGATTAATTATAGAAGACTTATCTATGTGTTCCAATTCCTGAGGTAGTAATTCCTCTCTAAAAAAAAAACCCCATTTGGTGAAGGCCTATTATTTCTATCACCTCTGTGTCTACCTCTACCCCTTCCTCTGTCTACCTCTGAAGGGTTTACTTATGCCTTCATTATCAGAGAAGTCCGTTTCAGTGGACGAGAGATCAGTAACTGTCTCCTTCCGTTCTGGTCTCTCCTCCAGGAAGCGATAGGCCTTGTTTTCCTTAAACTCCTGTAAGTCCCTCTGATACTGTTTATGCTTACGCTCTTTTAGATGGTATTGGAACCTCTCTATTGAATTTTGCAATAAGGTTTCCTTATTTTTGAAATCTGGTTCACTTTGGAACTGCTTGGTAACCTCTATTTGTTCTTTTAATTTTTCATTTAACCTTAATAGGTTTTCTTTTTCTTCCTCTAAGAGAAGTTGCATAAACCGTATAGAGCTATTCGTGGCTTCCTGTTCCCACTTTGATAGGAGTTGGGTATTTCTACTCCTCAGACCGGGAAGCAATGTGATTCTTAAGCCTCTTGGGACTATGCCGTTCTTAACATAATTTACAAGGCTCTGTATCTCCCACCACGCAAACACTTGTTCTTTATATGTTTTAGTCAGTTCCTTAAACGCCTCATTAAAAGTTGGGGTATATTTTTTTTGTGTAAATATTTTGTCAGAAAATACCTCCTTTTCCTCAGACAACCATTGCTGCGTGTTCAGACCCACCTCCAAAAAACCTGCCATCAGACCAATAACTCAGATATTTAGCCACAGACTGCTTAAACTTACGGCAGTATTCACTTATAAACCTCAGTATTAACAATATATATCAGCCAAGAATATAAAATATAACCTTTATTAGATCCTTAAAATAATACATTTTTTAATTTTTTATTTTTTTTGGTACCTCCAGTATCCAGTATAAACGGCTCATTACCCCTGTCGCATCATAGGCAAGCTCCCTATGCACTAGAGGGAATCAGCACTATTGTGAGGTCCATTAGACGAGATTTTTTGAACCACATAGCACTTTATAGCACTTAGTCACTTTTTTGTAGTGCTCCCCAAGATACGAGTTACACTCCCCTGATGAATCCTTTTTGAGGAGGAAGAAATGCGTCGGGAGGCATTTTGTGGGGTAATAGATATGACTCACCCCCTGGGCCGTGGGGTACTCGGAACCGGGCCTTCTAATGTACGGTGCTGATGGGGGTAGTAGTGGCAACCCGGTCCGTGGCTCAGGGTGGTCAGACCAGTGGTAGTCTACTATGCGCTTTGTAATGTCCAACTATGGCCACCCGTGGATTGCGGTCAGGGCTCCATCTCCAGGTGTGGTCCGGTGAGACTGATCCAAACCACACCCGGCCCCGCAGTTTTCTTCTCTTTCTGCCCCCATTGGGGGTGGTCTTGGGGCAATCTGCTGACAATCACTTTCAGGGGCAGCCCCCCCACCTTGATGGACCTCTCTACAGCCGCACTCATGGCTGTTGGGGGTGGGCTCCTTCTTTGGCACCATTCTGGGACCTGGCCCACGATGGGAGGTGGCTTCCTGTTATCTTTTGGCGCGCACATTATGGCGTCCGTTCTTCTGGGGCGGGCGCCATCTTTAATACAGTGAAACAGTCTCTTTTCAGGCACGCAATACCTGTTTGTGGCGGGTTGGTCACGATCCTGCCGACTACGCCAAAGCTGACTCACCCCCTGGGCCGTGGGGTACTCGGAACCGGGCCTTCTAGTGTACGGTGCTGATGGGGGTAGTAGTGGCAACCCAGTCCGTGGCTCAGGGTGGTCAGACCAGTGGTAGTCTACTATGCGCTTTGTAATGTCCGACTACGCCACCCGTGGATTGCGGTCAGGGCTAACCGCCGCTGCAGTGCAGACTGCTGAGGCTGGTGTTGTGGGTGCAGCAGGGAATAGTACGACTCCCCACGGGAGGGGTGTAGCCTCAGGGCAGCGAGGGGTAGATGGTGGGGGTGATGGTGCAGGGAGTCCCAGTACCGTTAGTGCTGGCGAAGTAAGAAGCACAAAGACAACATGTTGCAGTCCAGGGTCTTTTACTCACAGTTCGTATACTCCAAGCCACTTCTGTACAGGTAGTGACTGCCCAAGCCGTGCTGCGTCCACCAGGTGAGGGGCTCGGTCAACTCCCAGGCAATTCAGGAGCATGGCACAGGACCCCCTTCTGTCCTTTCTCTGGCTCGTGCCCCACCAGTGACCAAACTTCTGTCCAGCTGCCATGGATTTATGCGGGCAAACGTGGGCCCCGTTTCCCGCTATCCTATATGGTGCCTTCCTAGCAGGTTTAGTGAAGGGTCGCACCAATAAATGATCACGACCTCCGGTTCTTGGCTGAGGATTATTTGCCTCCACCAACTTGGGATTCCTTGCCTGACCCGTCACCCGTAATTTCCTGGGTCCTTAGGGTCCCTTCTTCCTTCGTGTTCCTGGGCCTTTCTCTTCGGTTCCTTTCTCTTTCTGTTTTGTTCCTTTCCTTCTCTCCCTCTCGCCCTGCCCGTGTCCTAGGCCTGGCTCTGGAGCAGAACTCCAGCGGAGCCCCTGCTCCCCTCCTCCTCCACTCTCACTTCCTCCTCACAGACTGAACTTCTCTTCTCTCTTCTCCTCTGGAACTAAGATGGTGCCCACCTTATATACCTCCTCCTTTGTGTCTGAGCCCAGGTGACCTGCAACCAATGAGCTCCTTCCTATGCCCAGGAACCAGCCCCTATCTGCTCCCACATCACTAGGGTTCCCCCCCTCCCCACTCCAGCCAGGGACATAGTCAGTCGTGCCTGCATACTAATAGGAGCACCGTAGAGCTGTCCCCCGGAAATGAGGAGTGTATATGTGTGCAGCTAACTGAGCCCTGGTCCATACTCCATCCTTACCCGGGAGTGGAATACCACACCTCTGGAAGAGGTGCAATACCCCTGTAGCGGCCGAACCCTCAGGGCGCTACAGATACACTTGGGTACTGCCCTTGTCAGGGTGGGAGCAATCACCAGGGGCACGACAGGGTAGATTTATTCTTAATATTTGGAGATTACTGAACTGGAGAAAAAAACCCTGGAGGATGCCCATGAACAAGAGAATGGGTGAGATCTACACATATTATTTAGAGTTTTTTTATCACTATGTCTAAGTTTTATATGGACCAGATGGGATTGACATTATATATTTCTGGTTCCTTCCAATGGGATTTATAAGAAGGTTGCAGTGTCTTGTTTTAGTGTACTGTGTCCTTAATAAGGTTAGAGGTATTTTGTGCTGATTCCCTCTAGTGCATAGGGAGCTTGCCTATGATGCGACAGGGGTTATGAGCCGTTTATACTGGACATTGGAGGTACAAAAAAAAATAAAAAATTAAAAAATGTATTATTTTAAGGATCTAATAAAGGTTATATTTTAAAAGTTTTTCCTCTTGGCTGCTATATATTGTTAATACTGAGGTTTGTAAGTGAATACTGCCGTAAGTTTAAGCAGTCTGTGGCTAAATATCTGAGATATAGGGATGAGCTATATCTATGAGATATAAATGAGCTATTGGACTGCAAACAGCCCATATATTGTTCTTGCACAGAGGCCTCTCCTGTCTGGGTCCGCTCCTTTTTCAAACTATATTTTCTCTGAGAGCGTTTCATCTCGCTGCAATTGTGCCCGTGGTTTGGGCAGCATGAATCAGGTGACTGCTTACCTTTAACATCCATCCTTTGGAGGGACAGCGTTATAAGAGGATTTATTCCTTCCATATGCTTACCAATCTATCCGCAGAGTACAGGCTGCCTTAAAGCTACAGTTCTGTACAATCGGAGTATCGTCAGTCCACACTACAGATAACACTCATGCATTTCACAGCTATTCTCTGTCTTCACCATTAAAATGAACGCTCTGATCGGTCACCCATGTACATCTGGGGATAAGCGACTGTCAGACGCATTTATCCAACATGTCGGAATCCCACCCTGCCCCCATACACATTATATCGTGGCAATATTCTGCTGACAATCATGTGTTGCATATTTGCAGTTAATGAATGTGATTTCAACATCTTGTACAGATAGCCAGGGCATGCCTCAAGGTCAAATACCGCTGTCTGCAAGCGGTGACCTTTATGGACTCCCACCAGGAAGGGGCCAAGGTTCCTCGGCATATTTGGAGATGTAAATAGACAGGAGACATTCCACTGACTACATTTTGAAGAGCAATAAATAATTTTTATTGGTCTATTCAGAGAAAAAAATTGCTGAAAACATAACATATAGGGAGGGTGATGTATTACATTCCTGTGTACACCATCAGGCGGGCAGCGCTGTGCATGATGTTGGCATTTGCTTCCTTCTCGCCAGATGTGCGCATCTCCGGCACAAACCTAGCCATCTATATACTTTCCAGATGTCAGCCTCACCGGTGCTTCCTACACACGTACGCTGGCTCACGTCCAGGTACAAGCTTCTCTTGCTTCCTCTGCTTTTCATCATATCTTGCTTTTTTCTTCCATGCATCACCGGAAGAGCAACTTCTGTTGGTCACTAAAGAAGACATCTGTTTTCTGAATGGCGTCTGGAAAGCAAGAATCGTTGGCATGAAAATGATGCAAAATTAATATGGTATTTCTTGGGATGGTGCAGGATTAGAAAAAGCATGGTTGGTCACTTCCATAAACAGCGCCACACTTGGTCACAGGTTGTGTGTGGCATTACAGCTCATAACAATTTATTTGAGGGAAACAGAGATGCAATACCGGGCACAATACATGGACAAGTGGGGCACTGCCATGTTTTACTAATTCTGGACAAACACTTTCAAAAGTAGACGCCTCAATAGATCAAGTATCAAATCACAATCTCTTGGCAGGAATTAGCATGGCTGCCCAGGCATGTTAATATTGCAAAATTAGGCCCTCTCCCAGGGAATCTTCTTAGACCTCATCAGTCATTTTTTCGTATGTTAAAAAGAACTAAAAATGGACGGATTTCTATCAGTGTTTTAGACTGAACTTTCATTCTTACCATCAGTGATTTTCTCGTACATCCCAAAAAAAATTTGTAAAGCGTAAAGCTTCTCCTACCCTGCACAGGAATGGGATCTGTGCGCTGTCCGTGACTTTCACGGACCCATAGACTTGTATGGGTAATTTTGATCCGTGACTCAGATCAAAAACAGACGTGTCTGTGTGATTTTTTTTTGGTGGACACATCACCTGCAAAAAGACACGGACATGTGAACAGCTCCATAGATTGCAATGGGTATATGTTCTGTCTGTGTAAGATACATGACTCAAACAGACACCACATCTTGGAGCTTGTCTCATATTGGTGGATACAGCGGAAAATGATGTCTGACAAAGAACTCAGTGACTCCGTCTCTATCATTACAGTCAATGGTCACATCAGCGCAAATATCCAAATCCGATTTACAGGGCTACAGACACAAGTTCTGATGGAGCCACTGACAGTAGACTAAAGCACAATGTGAACCCAGCCTTAGGCAAAAACTTGTTACAGCTTTTCTTCCCGATGTCTCCAACACACACTTGGTTTGGCTGAGGGTGCATGTGTTCTGAATGGTAAAAAGGGGAACAAATGGTTGGGCATGTCAAAATGTAAACTGTCCAATCTATACTTTTCCCAACGGGCTGTTGGTAAGAATTGGGCCACCCCCATATATGTTCGGCCAGTTACGCCGAAGCTGTCAGGTTTTGGCGGCTTTATGTAACATATTCGACCAGCTTAACCGGGCTTCCCAGAGTTTTACTTAAGCACCTAAGCTTGCTGCCCAATCCTTTTATCTAACTACCCTAGCAATGGAAAGGTGTTTTCTTGGGGAACACATGCTAATCCATCTCTGTCCCCCCACCTAATACACAATTCCATCCATCCCAAAAACAGTACACAGCCCCCAAATAGTACAGCAAGTATCCATAGTACAGTATGATGTCCACATCAGCCTTACTTCAGAGGATCGCTGTGTGCTTCATACAAGACGCCTCCTTTAAGGAAAACCTTACAGAATTGCTATAAATAATCACATTATATATCACCAGTCTCTTCTATAATCCTGCTGTTTTTACAGATAATACACATTTGATTCTTACTGAAGACACTTTGGTTTTGTCAAAACTTGTCACAGGAAAGAAAAAAATCATCCGACTCCAAAAATGTATCCAGAGAAAATACAAGTCCCAGGATACAGATTATACTCTGTGCTAAAACAATATCAAGACGTCATATCAGACGACTGACTGTGTCACGCAAGACTTCCTTCCCGGGGAAAGAATTCCTGCCTTTATGCTGGTAAAGAACATGTTCTGCCCTATAGAAGGAATGAGCTCATATAAAACACCTTGTGAGTCACCGAGAAAAGATATTCTCACTATGATCCTCTATCTACAGCAATTCATTGTATCAACTTCTGGAATCTAATTGGATGAGATAGATAATAGATAGATAGATAGATAGATAGATAGATAGATGATAGATAGATAGATAGATAGATAGATAGATAGATAGATAGATAGATAGATTGATTTTTAGCTATAGGGTTCAGCATTCCCTCTCCCTGATCAGAGTATTAGGTGCTTGCAGTCACATAGACGTGTATGTGGTCATGTGTATATAAGGCACTGACTTACCATTCAGCCTCCGGTCGTTATCTCTCTGCCCTGTTCCTTCTATAAGGACGGGCCGTCACAATCGCTCTCAGCCTATGGATAAAACCTCTCCTTTGCTGGTTGGCGATGTTTGGTATAATTGGTCTCTCTTGTGTCTGGAGTTGTTCTAGCAGTATGTTAATGCCTGTAGAAAATAAATCTTAAAATTATTATTGATAGAGGAAGATATCCAGAGAAATCACGGTGTCAGTTTTTTTATAGTAGATATTCCAGGAATGGCTCCAGTTAGTAGTAGGTTTCTAAATTATAGTACAGAATGCCAGTCTGGTACAACTAAAGCTAAAGTATTATTGCCTAGTATTAGGTCTTTGATCATCTGCAAATGTATTTATTTATTTTTATTTAATTTACTCCTTTATAAATTGACAAATTTGGAGCAAAAATAGAGAAAAAAAAGAAAAGTAACTTTTTAAATTTTTTTTATTGATTTGGAAGCTTTAACATAAAATGGATTTTTTTTTTCATCCAGATAATTTCTAATTCTCTTTACCACTCCCCAAACTTCAGAGTTAATTAATGCACGTACTGCCCAGGTCTATACACAATAGTACAACCAGTACAGTTAATAGGCCCTCTTGGTCCCAGAAATTGATTTGAATAGGGGCGGACATGCAGTACCGGCTGCGGCCACTGTACGGTATATGGAGCTGTGCTGTGCTGCTCTGTAACTGAGCACTTCCGCCCGCCACTGACACCGAGAACAGCTGATTGGCGGGGGTGCCGGGTGTCTCACTGCCACTGATCACACATTACTGACCTGTACAAAGGATAGATGATCAATGTTAAAGTAGTTAAATAAATCTTGCAGGGCCCTTTAAATATTGCAGTGCTGCCCTCTTGTTTTTTGGGTGAAATATTTATGGGCTTTTCACCCATATACTACTTAGTGCTGGTTAATTTTTTTTAGATAGATAGATATTTATATAAATAGATAGAAATGTGTCAGTATCCCATAACTTAATCAGGGAATAATGTATCTATTTGCTTTTTCAGCTATAGGGTTCAGCATTCCCTCTCCCTGATCAGAATATTAGGTGCTTGCAGTCACATAGACGTGTAGGTGCTCATGTGTATATAAGGCTCTGACTTACTATTCATCCTCCCGGCGTTATCTCTCTGCCCTGTTCCTTCTATAAGGACGGGCCGTCACAATCGCTCTCAGCCTATGGAATAAACTTTCCTTTGCTGGTTGGCGATGTTTGGTATAATTGGTCTCTCTTGTGTCTGGAGTTGTCCTAGCAGTATGTTAATGCCTGTAGAAAATAAATATTACAATTATTACTTATGAAGAAAGATACGGAATATACACAGAGAAAGCGGGTGTCAATTTTTTCTATTTTAGTTATTCCAGGAATGATTACAATTTTAAGTAGTAGGTTTCTGTAACGCTATGATCCGACTATTAGGTGCTTGCAGTCACATAGACGTGTAGGTGGTCATGTGTATATAAGGCACTGACTTACCATTCATCCTCCCGGCGTTATCTCTCTTGTGTCTGGAGTTGTCCTAGCAGGATGTTAATGCCTGTAGAAAATAAATATTGCAATTATTACTTGCGGAGAAAGATATACAGAGAAATTGGGGTCTAATTTTTTTATAATTTAGATATTCCGGGAATGATTGCAGTTTTAAGTAGCAGGTTTCTGTACCTTCAGTGTCCCTGCACAATTCACCCCTCCCCCGCCATGGCCCTCTTCCCACACGTCTCCTTCTCTGGCAGCTGCCTATAGTCTGTGCACGGCTCGCAGATCCCTGGGCATTGTGCTTGGGGTGCTCACCTCCTTCTTAAAGGGACAGTTCCCGACTTCCTAAAGTGTCCCCAGCCAAGGGTTGGGAGACCCTTATTATTTAAGGCACCTCCACCTGATGGGAGGTGCCTGAACAACGTATACTGTGATTGTCTTCACGCATGCTAGTTGTCAGGACCCTAGTACGCGCCAGTCAGTTTACCTGTCTTGTACCTGTCTGCCCGTACTTGCCTTGTGCTCCCTTATAGATAGATAGATGTATAGTTCTGTGCTATGTTGGCACAATATTTATATAAATAGGTATAATGTATCTATCTATCTATCTATCTATCTATCTATCTATCTATTACATAATGTATCACATAACTTAAGCAAGGAATAATGTATCTATTTGCTTTTTCAGCTATAGGGTTCAGCATTCCCTCTCCCTGATCAGAATATTAGGTGCTTGCAGTCACATAGACGTGTAGGTGCTCATGTGTATATAAGGCACTGACTTACCATTCAGCCTCCCGGCGTAATCTTTTGGACCCTGTTCCTTTTATAAGGACGGGCTGTCACAATCGCTCTCAGCCTATGGAAAAAACCTCTCCTTTGCTGGTTCTCGATGTTTGGTCTCCTGGGTCTCTCTTGTGTCTGGAGTTGTCCTAGCAGTATGTTAATACCTGTAGAAAATAAATATTACAATTATTACTCACAAAGGAAAATGCAGAATATACACAGAGAAATCGGGTGTCAATTATTTTTAATTTTTCATTGATTTGGAAGCTTTAACATAAAATTGATTTTTTTTTTAATCCAGAAAATTTCTGATTCACTTTACCACTCCTCAAACTTCAGAGTTATTTCCTGCACATACTGCCCAGGTCTATACACAATGGTACAACCAGTACAATTAATAGGTGCCTTACTCCCAGAAACTGATTTGAATAGGGGCGGATGTGCAGTGCCGGCCGCCGCCACTATACAGTATATGGAGCTGTGCTGTGCAGCTCCGTAACTGAGCACGGCCAGCCGCCCCTGACACCGGGAATAGCTGATTGGCGGGGGTGCTGGGTGTCTCACTACCACTGATCAGACATTGATGACCTATCCCAAGGATAAGTCATCTGGCACAGGTTTACCGTGACAGAGGGGTGCCAGAAGACTGCAGTTTCTGATTCTTCCCACTCCTGCACTGATTAGAAGCATTTCACCTTCATATTAAATGATGCAGGTTTATTTTAGCAGTGCAGGAGTTAATCTGTTTAACTGTGAGCTCCATGAAGCTTACCTTCCTTGACGCTCTTAGCTGTTTACTGTTAGCCACTCCCCTCTCCTATATATTCTGGGCTCTGCCAAGCAGTCATTGCCAGAGCTATCTTCATGCTGCATGGTTTCAGGAGTTTGGTGGAGAGTTGTTTGAGAAGGCGATTGGAGGATTTAGCTAAGACTGTTGCATAGTTTTGGATGTGTGTTAATCTGTTAGAACCTTCCTGTTAGTTTTTTCTATCTTGTGGTATGCGGTCACGTGATCATCTGCCTTTATATTCCAGCTCCGCCCTTCTGGCTGTGCTGGACTTCAGTGTTGTTTGACTGTCTCTCTAGCCAGGTGCTTCGGTGCCTTTCTCTGTCAGTTCGCTTGGTCCTCTGGGACCTCTAGTACATTTTTGTCAGTTTGTCTTTTGTGTTGTACTACAACTTCTGTTTAGGAGGTGTCCCATTTTTGTCCCAGTCCTTAGTTCTTTTAGGGACCCCTTCCTTAATTCTATAGGTCTTCGTTCAGACTAGCTGAGGACTAAGGCGGGTCTGTTCACTAGAAACAGGCAGCCCGCTACATCGTAGGGATTCAGCTTATTCTTACTGTAGGGACAGCTTTCCCCTATCTTTCCTTAGTACATGTTGCAGATCATAACATAATCCCCTTCTCCTAATTTGGTTTTGCCCCATCCTCCCCTCCCCCGTGTTTTCCTCTGTAGTTTGTGTGAGTATATTTGTATGGTATTTTCCTTTATCCTTGTTTGTATTACCTTCCTAGTCTGATTGGCATATCGCGATACACTACTACTCCCCTCTTCCCTGGGTGGGGGGAAGGAGCAGACTGAGGGCAGATTGAGGAGCTCAGACAAGGTACCTGGCCCTGGTATCTTCATCTTCAGAAGTAATCAAAGGAACAGGGCCAGCTAGGGTGCCCCTAGCATTAGGGACAGTGAAGGAGCCCCTGGTCCAGGATACCTGACACCAGAGTCGTGACATCATCAATGTTAAAGTAGTGGAGAACCTCTTTAAATATTACAGTGCTGGTCTCTTATTTTTGGGTGAAATATTTATGTTTTGTTTTGTTTTTGCTAATCCTCTGAAAGTGTATGCCCAGTAATATACTACTAGTGCTGCTTTATTTTCTTTTAGAGAAATCTGAGATAGATAGATGTATAGTGCTTTGCTATGTTGGCACAGTATTTATATAAATAGATAGAAATGTGTCAGTATCACACAAGTTAATCAGGGAATAATGTATCTATTTGCTTTTTTAGCTATAAGGTTCAGCATTCCCTCTCCCTGATCAGAATATTAGGTGCTTGCAGTCACATAGACGTGTAGGTGGTCATGTGAATATAAGGCACTGACTTACCATTCATCCTCCCGGCGTTATCTCTCTGCCCTGTTCCTTCTATAAGGATGGGCCGTCAAAGTCTCTTGTGTCTGGAGTTGTCCTAGCAGTATGTTAATGCCTGTAGAAAATAAATATTACAATTATTACTTATGAAGAAAGATACAGAATATACACAGAGAAATCGGGTGTCAATTATTTTTAATTTTTCATTGATTTGGAAGATTTAACATAAGATGGATTTTTTTTTAAGCAGATAATTTCTGATTCACTTTACCACTCCCCAAACTTCAGAGTTAATTACTGCATGTACTGCCTAGGTCTATACACAGTGGTACAACCAGTACAGTTATTAGGCCCCCTACTCCCATAAATTGATTTGAATAGGGGCGGATGTGCAGTACAGGCCGCGGCCACTTATACACTATGGAGTTGTGCTGTTTTGTAACTGAGCTTTTCCAGCCGCTGCCGACACCAAGAACAGCTGATCGTGGGGGTGCCGGGTGTCTCACTCCCACTGATCAGACTTTAATGACCTATCCTAAGGATAAATCATCAATGTTAAAGTAGTGAACAACCTCTTTAAATATTGTAGACGTGTATGTGGTCATGTGTATATAAGGCACTGACTTACCATTCATCCTCCCGGCGTTATCTCTCTGCCCTGTTCCTTCTATAAGGACGGGCCGTCACAATCGCTCTCAGCCTATGGATAAAACCTCTCCTTTGCTGGTTGGCGATGTTTGGTAAAATGAATCTCTCTTGTGTCTGGAGTTGTCCTAGCAGTATGTTAATGCCTGTAGAAAATAAATATTAAAATTATTACTTACGGAGGAAGATACGGAATATACACAAAGAAATCGGGTGTCAATTATTTTGATTTTAGATATTTCGGGAATGACTACAATTTTAACTAGTAGGTTTCTAAATTATAGTACAGAATGCCAGTCTGCTGCAACTAAAGCTAAAGGATTATTGCCTTGTATTAGGTCTTTAATAATCTGCAAATGTATTTATTTATTTTTATTTATTTTACACATTTACACCATTTATTCCTCAGCTCTTTACTGACATTATCATCACTGTCCCCATTGGGGCTCACAATCTACATTCCCTATCAGTATGTCTTTGTAGTGTTGGAGGAAACCGGAGAATTCAGATGAAATCAGGCAAAGACGGGGAGAATATACAAACTCCTTGCAGATGTTGTTCTTAGTAGGATTTGAACCTTTATCCATCTATATTAATAGGTAATTCCTATTCACTTTTTAGGACATGATGGTAGAAAATGTGGATGAATAGTGAAATCTATCTCTTAGAATATTGTTGTAATTAGAAAAAAAGTCCACAATTATCCTAATTTCATAGCATGTTTTGCATTTGTTATATTGATGGGGGATGTTTTTAGACTACTTTCATTTTAATATGTTCCTTTTAATGGAGTCATTGGATACTTAACATGTAACTGAAAGTATTTGTTTTTTGGGGGAAATTATAGCTGTAAATGAGAGAGGGAGCAAGAGGCTGCATTGGCCATTTTGGGGCAATAAGGATTGGATAGATACAGTTAGGTCCATATATATTTGGACAGAGACAACATTTTTCTCATTTTAGTTCTAGACATTACCACAATGAATTTTAAACAAAACAATTCAGATGCAGTTGAAGTTCAGACTTTCAGCTTTCATTTGAGGGTATCCACATTAAAATTGGATGAAGGGTTTAGGAGTTCCAGCTCCTTAACATGTGCCACCCTGTTATTAAAGGGACCAAAAGTAATTGGACAGATTAAATAATTGTAAATGAAATGTTCATTTTTAGTACTTGGTTGAAAACCCTTTGTTGGCAATGACTGCCTGAAGTCTTGAACTCATGGACATCACCAGACGCTGTGTTTCCTCCTTTTTGATGCTCTGCCAGGCCTTCACTGCGGTGGTTTTCAGTTGCTGTTTGTTTGTGGGCCTTTCTGTCTGAGGTTCAGTCTTTAACAAGTGAAATGCATGCTCAATTGGGTTGAGATCAGGTGACTGACTTGGCCATTCAAGAATATTCCACTTCTTTGCTTTAATAAACTCCTGGGTTGCTTTGGCTTTATGTTTTGGGTCTTCGTCCATCTGTAGTATGAAACGACGACCAATCAGTTTGGCTGAATTTGGCTGGATCTGAGCACACAGTATGGCTCTGAAGACATCAGAATTCATTCGGCTGCTTCTGTCCTGTGTCACATCATCAATAAACACTAGTGACCCAGTGCCACTGGCAGCCATGCATGCCCAAGTCATCACACTGCCTCCGCCGTGTTTTACAGATGATGTGGTATGCTTTGGATCATGAGCTGTACCACGCCTTCGCCATACTTTTCTCTTTCCATCATTCTGGTAGAGGTTGATCTTGGTTTCATCTGTCCAAAGAATGTTCTTCCAGAACTGTGCTGGCTTTTTTAGATGTTTTTTAGCAAAGTCCAGTCTAGCCTTTTTATTCTTGATGCTTATGAGTGGCTTGCACCGTGCAGTGAACCCTCTGTAGTTACTTTCATGCAGTCTTCTCTTTATGGTAGATTTGGATATTGATACGCCTACCTCCTGGAGAGTGTTGTTCACTTGGTTGGCTGTTGTGAAGGGGTTTCTCTTCACCATGGAGATTATTCTGCGATCATCCACCACTGTTGTCTTCCGTGGCTGCCCAGGTCTTTTTGCATTGATGAGTTCACCAGTGCTTTCTTTCTTCCTCGGGATGTACCAAACTGTAGATTTTGCCACTCCTAATATTGTAGCAATTTCTCGGATGGGTTTTTTCTGTCTTTGCAGCTTAAGTATGGCTTGTTTCACCTGCATGGAGAGCTCCTTTGACTGCATGTTTACTTCACAGCAAAACCTTCCAAATGCAAGCACCACACCTCAAATCAACTCCAGGCCTTTATCTGCTTAATTGAGAATGACATAACGAAGGGATTGCCCACACCTGTCCATGAAATAGCCTTGGAGTCAATTGTCCAATTACTTTTGGTCCCTTTAAAAACAGGTTGGCACATGTTAAGGAGCTGAAACTCCTAAACCCTTCATCCAATTTTAATGTGGATACCCTCAAATGAAAGCTGAAAGTCTGAACTTCAACTGCATCTGAATTGTTTTGTTTAAAATTCATTGTGGTAATGTCTAGAACCAAAATTAGAAAAATGTTGTCTCTGTCCAAATATATATGGACCTAACAGTAGATAGATAGATAGATAAATAGATAGATAGATAAATAGTGATGTACTATATTGGCACAGTATTTATATAAATAGATAGAAATGTGTCAGTATTACATAAGTTAATCGGGGAATAATGTATCTATTTGCTTTTTTAGCTATAGGGTTCAGCATTCCCTCTCCCTGATCAGAGTATTAGGTGCTTGCAGTCACATAGACGTGTTGGTGCTCATGTGTATATAAGGCTCTGACTTACCATTCATCCTCCGGTCGTTATCTCTCTGCCCTGTTCCTTCTATAAGGATGAGCCGTCACAATCGCTCTCAGCCTATGGATAAAACCTCTCCTTTGCTGGTTGGCGATGTTTGGTATAATTGGTCTCTCTTGTGTCTGGAGTTGTTCTAGCAGTATGTTAATGCCTGTAGAAAATAAATCTTAAAATTATTACTTATGGATGGAAGATAAAGAGAAATCGGGGTGTCAGGTCTTTTTTACATTTTTCACTGATTTGGAAGCTTTAACATCAGAAGCATTTTTTTTAATCCTCATAATTTCTAACCACTCCCCAAATGTCAGAGTTATTTACTGGCGTTAATTCATCGCACTCTCTTAGTTGTGATCAAGTATAATTTATTGATACAGCATAAATCAGATTAATCAGACCAGTGATGGGTGGCGACAATATATTGGGACTTTTCGGCCTAAATTGGCCTTATTCAATCCAGTCGCTATTGCTGCTGGCTGATGTAGGGGTTGAGGATTTAGGCTATTCTTAAAACCAGGAGTGAGATCTCTGTATGGATAGACTCTTAGTGATCCAGGTAATGCTGGTTTCAGTAGTTTAGTAGAAGTCAGTGACTGGCCGACGGCAGGGCTGAGCTGGTAGTGGTGAGTAGCGGCGCGGGCTGCGCCTTGCTTATGGGAGGCCTCCCATGCATAGGAGTTAAAATCTCAGTTTGCTCCAGGCAATTTACGGTGATACTTATATGTTCCTTTGTGCATGCTTGCAGCACTAGCTGTTGGCTGGCTTCTTCTCTGGTGCCCTTGGAGGACAGTTGGCGTTACTCCTCTGGTTTCTGCTGAAACTAAGTTAATCCCCTTTGTTTGTCTACCTTGTTGTCTTTAGTTTGTAGTGGGGCCTGACCAGTGCTCACCCCTCCCTATCTAGGGCCAAGCTCTAGGGATATACAGGGTTTAGGGTCCTGCTTGGTGATTGGTGTGGAACGAATATAGGGACGGTAGGATAGGTAGGGTGTTATTAGATCTGCCTAGGGGTCTTCACTCCCCCTTTCCCTAGTGTTTGGGCTTCCTCCCCTCTTCCCTTCATGTTGCACTTAGTCTTTCCCACACCTTGCGTGACTACAGCTGATTGGCGGGGGTGCCGGGTGTCTCACTCCCACTAATCAGACATTGATGACCTATCCTAAGGATAGATGATCAGTGTTAAAGTATTGGACAACCTCTTTAAATATTGCAGTGCTGCCCTCTTGTTTTTTGGGTGAAATATTTATGGGGTTTTCACTAATCCTCTGAAAGTATATTTCTAGTAATATTCTATTAGTGCTGTTTCATTTATATAGAGAGATCAGAGATAGATAGATAGATAGATAGATAGATAGATAGATAGATAGATAGATAGATAGATGTATAGTGCTTTGCTATGTTTGCACAGTATTTATATATATAGATAGAAATGTGTCAGTATCACATAAGTTAATCAGGGAATAATGTATCTTCTTTCTTTTTCAGCTATAGGGTTCAGCATTCCCTCTCCCTGATCAGAATATTAGGTGCTTGGAGTCACATAGACGTGTAGGTGGTCATGTGTATATAAGGCTCTGACTTACTATTCACGCTCCCCTTGCTCTCTCTCTGCGCCTGTTCCTTCTGTATGGATGGGCCACCACAATAGCTCTCAGCCTTTGGAAAAAAGCTCTCCTTTGCTCAATGACGATGTTTGGTCTATTGGGTCTATCTTCTGCCAGGAGTTCTTCTAGGAGTATGTTAACGTCTGTGGAAAATAAATATTAAAATTATTAATTATAGAGAAGATATATAGAAAAATCGGGGTGTCAATTTTTTTAGATATATTCCGTGAATGATTACAATTTTAAGTAGTAGGTTTCTAAATTCTAATACACAATGCCAGTCGGCTGCAAATAGACCTAAAGGATTATAGCCTCTTATTAGGTCTTTAATCCATGGGAAAAAAGTAAGAAATTGGCACATCCATCTGGAAATAATAAAAACTAATTGATCTTTATTAGAAATCCATGAAAAGACAAACAAGTTTTGGTGAAATATTAAATCTGACACGTTTCTGGCAAACCGCCCTTAGTCATGAAATGGTCTTTAATCATCAGCAAATGTATTTATTTATTTATTTATTTCTTACTCATGTATATAGCACCATTGATTCCACAACGCTTTACAGACATTCATCACCATTGTCCCAAATGGGGCTCACAATCTACATTCCCTATCAGTATGGGAGGAAACCGGAGAACCCGGAGGAAACCCACAAAAATACGGGGAGAACATACAAACTCCTTGCAGATATCGTCTTTGGGGGGATTTGAACCTTTATCCATCTATATTAATGGGTAATTTCTATTCACTTTTTAGGAGATGATGGTGGAAAATGTGGACAAATAGTGAAATCTATCTCTCAAAATATTGATGTAATTAGAAAAAAAAAGTGTACAATTATCCTAATTTCATAGCATGGTTTGCATTTTTTATATTGATGGGTGATGTTCTTACTCTACTTTTATTATAATATGTCCCTTTTAATGGAATTCTTGGATTATTGGGACATGCAACTGTGTGTTTTTTTAAATTGTAGCTGTAACTAAGAGAGGTAGGATGTAAGAGATTGCACTGGCCATTTAACTTAGGGGCAACAAGGATTAGTTATAGCTTTTTTTTTAGTTTTATAAGTGTTCTGTAAGAGCCCAACGACCACTGATTCCCTCCTTATGTTAGACATTTATGACCAAATCAATTTTGTCTGGTAGCTATTGCATATAATATGGCTTTACCTGTTTTTGAAACACTTTTAAAGAAGACTTGTCGCTTGCCACAAACATGACTTGTTTCACCTGATATAAATGTCGCTTCCTGAATCCGGCGTTCTTTTTCTTTTCTTCCTACTCCTCTCTGTTCCTGAGATATGGTTCCCTCTTCTAAATCTAGTCTTGTTAGCCAACTGAGCATGATTCTCAAGAACACGCCCACAGACAAGAGTTGAGGATCACGCCTACTTGGCTAAAAAAAATACTACATTTATTTACAGAGAAAAGGGGGCCATAACTTAGAAACAGAGAGGCGCATGAGCAAAAGAAAAACAGCGCCAGACACCAGGTATAAAAATCCCCAATTACATATGACATACAAGTGACAGGTCCTCTTTAATATTAATGGTTTATGCAGTAAGTAGTGACAGTGACACATTATATTACTGGCCTTATAATCTGACCTGACATGATGACTTTCTGTCCTGCTGAAAATATCAACTCAATAAATGAGGGGAAAAAAAGCAATAAATGAGAAAAAGTGTAAAAGATATGGGAAATCCCAAAAAGAGATGCTGTCTCTCCAATCACCGTCACTGCATCAACAGTTTGTTTCCACGACGATGATTATGAGCGCTCTACTTGAGCATTCTAAATGGGAGGAGCTTCCAGCAGCCAATAGGAATCAGGTATTAGATTGTAATTGTTAACAGTCTGTATAGATTAGTCATTTGCTAAAACGACCACTTGATAATTTGACTTATTTTAAAAGGTAAATGGTCCAATAGCAAAAAAAAAGAGATGAATATGTACACAATGCGCAAATAAAGCAGCCATAAGTGTTTTTAATGTATGATATGTTGCAATCTGCCAATCTGACACCTTTTGGGGAGATATAGGGATGTATATATCAGCCAAGAGGAAAAACGTTTAAAATATAACCTTTATTAGATCCTTAAAATAATTAATTTTTTTATTTTTTTTTTTTGTACCTCCAATGTCCAGTATAAACGGCTCATAACCCCTGTCGCATCATAGGCAAGCTCCCTATGCACTAGAGGGAATCAGCACAAAATACCTCTAACCTTATTAAGGACACAGTACACTAAAACAAGACACTGTGCAACCTTCTTATAAATCCCATTGGAAGGAACCAGAAATATATAATGTCAATCCCATCTGGTCCATATAAAACTTAGACATAGTGATAAAAAATACTCTAAATAATAGGTATAGATCTCACCCATTCTCTTGTGCATGGGCATCCTCCAGGGTTTTTTTCCCCAGTTCAGTACTCTCCAAATATTAAGAATAAATCTACCCTGTCGTTCCCCTGGTGATTGCTCCCGCCCTGACAAGGGCAGTACCCAAGTGTATCTATTACCCCACAAAATGACTCCCGACGCGTTTCTTCCTCCTCAAAAAGGATTCATCAGTGGAGTGTAACTCGTATCTTGGGGAGCACTACAAAAAAGTGACTAAGTGCTATAAAGTGCTATGTGGTTCAAAAAATCTCGTCTAATGGACCTCACAATAGTGAGTGTCCATTTTTTGTGGTACAGAGTACTGTTACCACCTTCAAATATGCGGATATGCAAAGAGAAAAGGGGAGTCTCCACATCTGTCTTCTCTGTTTAAATATACTCCTTTTCCCTCCATTTTTGGGCGTCCCATGTCACTTCACTAATTAACAGCTTTTTTGTTATAGAATATTACCCCTTGTTTTTCTTAGGTAATAGTATTCATTTTCATAAAGGTTCCCTTTTAACTTTTAATATCGCGGTGGCTTCCCATTCATCACCCAAAAAAATGCCCATATGATCCTTTCCCTCCTATTACATCCATCTCTTAAGGTCACCAAACTCCCACGTGTAAAAATGTGGGGGTCATATATTTGTTTTCTAGCGTTCATTATCTGTTTCTCTTTCCTTAGCGTTTGGAACGCATCTGCCATTTCCGGACGCCTGGAACCCAAGCCTCCTACGTCATTTCCGGGCGTTCTCTACCGCGTCACTTCCTGGCGTCTGGACCGCAGAGCCCCATGTGACCTTAACTATTCCCGGGCATATGGAACGCATAGTTCACACGCCTGCCCGGAATACTCACTTCTCACAGCGCTTCCGGGGGTCTGGACCGCAAAATATCTTTTGGGCATTCCCTGTGCGTGTCACTGATCTCATTTCCGCCTCAACATGTAATTTAATGCATTCTTACACAGAATCCCTCCAAAAAGAAGGAACTTCTCTCTTAGAAAAACAACTTTACACCACCAATCTCCTACTTATTACTTTACATTACCCTCCTTTATTGTAACTGGAGGGATCTATCGGTGTCACCTTAGATATAAAATTATTAGGGAACCTTTAATATTGGATTTCTACTCTGGCACTGAATCCAAATTCTTTTCAAACGATCATCCCATGATTTTTCTTATAAGATTGGCCAGTACACAAAGTTATCGCCCCAAAATCACATATCAGAGGTACCTATATATCGCCCTATTTATTTTTCTTTTCCAGGGCATGTAAGTATTTGGCCTTCTTTTTTTCTATAAAAGGCATCCATCTTTCTTTTTAAAAAAAGTCTGACTTATAGCTGGTTTCAGTAAGTGGGTCTTTACACAAAAGCATGTCCGTCTCCGGATATTACAGGGGGATTATCATCTATATAGAGCAACTATAATTAAGCAGTTCATTTAAACCCCCAGGGGCCATGGTACCTAACCGGAAAATCCATCTTGCTTCTTTCTGCTGTAGGATTTTGTCCATGTTACCTCCTCTAATATTGGTCTTCATACATTCGATTCCCATAAAGGAGATTACTTTAGGATCTCCTCCATGTACCGAATTCACATGCTTTGCAATTGGCGTCTCTTTTTTATTTAATATGTCATTAAAGTGCTCCCCTATACGTCGTCTCATTTCCCGAATGGTTTTTCCTACATATTCTTTTTTGCAGATACATGTTGCCTTGTATAAAACAAATTTAGTTCTGCAATTAATAAAATTTCTAATCTCAAAAGATTCTCCAGTGACATTACTCACAAAAGCCTTTGTATTTTTCACATTTGGGCATGCTACACAGCCACTACACTTGTAGCAGCCCTTAGGTCTTGTTGGTAGCCATGACTTGTCTTTTTTTGGGGGCACATAATGACTCCTGATTACTCTTTGTCCAATTGTTCTACTTTTACGGAACGTCACCTGTGGTGTAGTGCCCACAGTTCTCTTCAGATCCTCATCCATTGTTAAAATACCCCAATACTGTTCTATAATCTTTCTAGCTTCCAAGGCACCATTATCAAATGTGGCTATAAATCTTGTGCAATCCATATTTTCTTTTTCTTTCTCCAAGATTTTAGGGGTAAGATCTCTCTCCTTTGTTTCAAAGCAAATTGGTACGCCCTTCTCAGAACCCAGTCAGGATACCCCCTCCTTTTAAATCTTTCTCTCATATCTTTTGCCTCCTGTATAAATTCCTCATCAGTGGAACAGTTCCTTCTAAGCCTTATATATTGGCCCTTCGGTATTCCCCTCCTCAGGGGGAGAGGATGATGGCTCTCCCACCTGAGGAGGGAATTTGTGACCGTAGGCTTTCGATAGATGGTGGTATGCACCCCCCCTCCTTTTTATTGATCCGTACATCTAAAAAGGGCAGGCTCGTCTGGTGTATCTCATGTGTAAATCTCAGTCCTATCTCATTTTTATTCAAAGCTTCCACAAATTTTTCAAAGTCCCTTTTGGGTCCCTTCCAGAATATTAGTATATCATCGATATACCTCGTCCACAATTCAATACACTGTGTGAAGCGCTGATTCTCCTCTGTAAATACCACGGTTTCCTCACACCAGCCCAGGAACAGATTAGCATAGGTGGGCGCACAAGAATTGCCCATAGCGGTGCCCCTGAGCTGGTGGAAGGTTTTACCGTTAAACAAAAAGACATTGTTTGTAAGCACAAATTCAAGCAGGGTGAGTATCAGTACATTGTGTGCTTGAAACTGATTTCCTCTTGACCCCCAAAAATACTCTACAGCCTCAATGCCCTTTGTATGTGGTATCGAAGAGTATAGGGCTTCGACGTCGATGCTTGCTATCCAGACGTCTCTATCTAAATGTAGCCCTTCCAACTTACACAAGAGGTCCGTAGTGTCTCTTGTGTAAGAGGGGAGTGCTTCCACAAAAGGTCGGAGCACCTGATCTAGGTAAATACCTACGTTTTGTCGCAAACTTTCAATGCCTGATACTATAGGCCTCCCTTTTAGGACGTCCAGTCCCTTATGCACCTTTGGCAATGCATAGAATGTTGCCAGTTTGGGATATTGAGGTAGGAGAAAGTCTAATTCATTTTTACTTATCAAATCCTCTTCTCTAGCCTCCTTCAAAATCCTTTCCAATTTCGTTCTCCTTTCTACAATGGGGTTATTTGACAATACAGTATAATTCTCTTTATCAGCTAAAATTTTCATACACATGTTCTCATACATTTCTGCTCCCATAATGACTGTATTTCCCCCTTTATCTGATTTCTTAATCACTATTTTATCGTCATTTTCCAGAGTTTTAAGGGCTTTTATTTCTTCCCTTGAACAGTTTGGTTTCCGGGTTTTGGTATCTTACTTTGTCAGATCCCTTGTCACCATAATTACGAAAACATCAATTGCTGACAAGACCCCAGTGGGTGGAGGCATTTTATTACTTTTATTCCTTAATGTTGTATGTGGACCCATACCATCAGACCCATCTGGGTACTTATCTAGTCCCGCTAGTTCCTGCACATCAGGTAACAGATCCAATGGGATATTCAAATTAGAGCATAATTGTTTCTCTTGTTGTATAAAATATTTACGCCATCTCAATCTGCGAGCAAATAGATTAAGATCTTTAACCCAGTCAAAGAGATTAAAATCACTTGTTGGTACGTATGTTAATCCCTTATTTAGAACACTCGTCTCTTCTAATGTAAGGGGGGATCGGATAGATTAATTATAGAAGACTTATCTATGTGTTCCAATTCCTGAGGTAGTAATTCCTCTCTAAAAAAAAAACCCCATTTGGTGAAGGCCTATTATTTCTATCACCTCTGTGTCTACCTCTACCCCTTCCTCTGTCTACCTCTGAAGGGTTTACTTATGCCTTCATTATCAGAGAAGTCCGTTTCAGTGGACGAGAGATCAGTAACTGTCTCCTTCCGTTCTGGTCTCTCCTCCAGGAAGCGATAGGCCTTGTTTTCCTTAAACTCCTGTAAGTCCCTCTGATACTGTTTATGCTTACGCTCTTTTAGATGGTATTGGAACCTCTCTATTGAATTTTGCAATAAGGTTTCCTTATTTTTGAAATCTGGTTCACTTTGGAACTGCTTGGTAACCTCTATTTGTTCTTTTAATTTTTCATTTAACCTTAATAGGTTTTCTTTTTCTTCCTCTAAGAGAAGTTGCATAAACCGTATAGAGCTATTCGTGGCTTCCTGTTCCCACTTTGATAGGAGTTGGGTATTTCTACTCCTCAGACCGGGAAGCAATGTGATTCTTAAGCCTCTTGGGACTATGCCGTTCTTAACATAATTTACAAGACTCTGTATCTCCCACCACGCAAACACTTGTTCTTTATATGTTTTAGTCAGTTCCTTAAACGCCGCATTAAAAGTTGGGGTATATTTTTTTTGTGTAAATATTTTGTCAGAAAATACCTCCTTTTCCTCAGACAACCATTGCTGCGTGTTCAGACCCACCTCCAAAAAACCTGCCATCAGACCAATAACTCAGATATTTAGCCACAGACTGCTTAAACTTACGGCAGTATTCACTTATAAACCTCAGTATTAACAATATATATCAGCCAAGAATATAAAATATAACCTTTATTAGATCCTTAAAATAATACATTTTTTAATTTTTTATTTTTTTTGGTACCTCCAGTATCCAGTATAAACGGCTCATTACCCCTGTCGCATCATAGGCAAGCTCCCTATGCACTAGAGGGAATCAGCACTATTGTGAGGTCCATTAGACGAGATTTTTTGAACCACATAGCACTTTATAGCACTTAGTCACTTTTTTGTAGTGCTCCCCAAGATACGAGTTACACTCCCCTGATGAATCCTTTTTGAGGAGGAAGAAATGCGTCGGGAGGCATTTTGTGGGGTAATAGATATGACTCACCCCCTGGGCCGTGGGGTACTCGAAACCGGGCCTTCTAATGTACGGTGCTGATGGGGGTAGTAGTGGCAACCCGGTCCGTGGCTCAGGGTGGTCAGACCAGTGGTAGTCTACTATGCGCTTTGTAATGTCCAACTATGGCCACCCGTGGATTGCGGTCAGGGCTCCATCTCCAGGTGTGGTCCGGTGAGACTGATCCAAACCACACCCGGCCCCGCAGTTTTCTTCTCTTTCCGCCCCCATTGGGGGTGGTCTTGGGGCAATCTGCTGACAATCACTTTCAGGGGCAGCCCCCCCACCTTGATGGACCTCTCTACAGCCGCACTCATGGCTGTTGGGGGTGGGCTCCTTCTTTGGCACCATTCTGGGACCTGGCCCACGATGGGAGGTGGCTTCCTGTTATCTTTTGGCGCGCACATTATGGCGTCCGTTCTTCTGGGGCGGGCGCCATCTTTAATACAGTGAAACAGTCTCTTTTCAGGCACGCAATACCTGTTTGTGGCGGGTTGGTCACGATCCTGCCGACTACGCCAAAGCTGACTCACCCCCTGGGCCGTGGGGTACTCGGAACCGGGCCTTCTAGTGTACGGTGCTGATGGGGGTAGTAGTGGCAACCCAGTCCGTGGCTCAGGGTGGTCAGACCAGTGGTAGTCTACTATGCGCTTTGTAATGTCCGACTACGCCACCCGTGGATTGCGGTCAGGGCTAACCGCCGCTGCAGTGCAGACTGCTGAGGCTGGTGTTGTGGGTGCAGCAGGGAATAGTACGACTCCCCACGGGAGGGGTGTAGCCTCAGGGCAGCGAGGGGTAGATGGTGGGGGTGATGGTGCAGGGAGTCCCAGTACCGTTAGTGCTGGCGAAGTAAGAAGCACAAAGACAACATGTTGCAGTCCAGGGTCTTTTACTCACAGTTCGTATACTCCAAGCCACTTCTGTACAGGTAGTGACTGCCCAAGCCGTGCTGCGTCCACCAGGTGAGGGGCTCGGTCAACTCCCAGGCAATTCAGGAGCATGGCACAGGACCCCCTTCTGTCCTTTCTCTGGCTCGTGCCCCACCAGTGACCAAACTTCTGTCCAGCTGCCATGGATTTATGCGGGCAAACGTGGGCCCCGTTTCCCGCTATCCTATATGGTGCCTTCCTAGCAGGTTTAGTGAAGGGTCGCACCAATAAATGATCACGACCTCCGGTTCTTGGCTGAGGATTATTTGCCTCCACCAACTTGGGATCCGGTACCCTTTCCTTGCCTGACCCGTCACCCGTAATTTCCTGGGTCCTTAGGGTCCCTTCTTCCTTCGTGTTCCTGGGCCTTTCTCTTCGGTTCCTTTCTCTTTCTGTTTTGTTCCTTTCCTTCTCTCCCTCTCGCCCTGCCCGTGTCCTAGGCCTGGCTCTGGAGCAGAACTCCAGCGGAGCCCCTGCTCCCCTCCTCCTCCACTCTCACTTCCTCCTCACAGACTGAACTTCTCTTCTCTCTTCTCCTCTGGAACTAAGATGGTGCCCACCTTATATACCTCCTCCTTTGTGTCTGAGCCCAGGTGACCTGCAACCAATGAGCTCCTTCCTATGCCCAGGAACCAGCCCCTATCTGCTCCCACATCACTAGGGTTCCCCCCCTCCCCACTCCAGCCAGGGACATAGTCAGTCGTGCCTGCATACTAATGGGAGCACCGTAGAGCTGTCCCCCGGAAATGAGGAGTGTATATGTGTGCAGCTAACTGAGCCCTGGTCCATACTCCATCCTTACCCGGGAGTGGAATACCACACCTCTGGAAGAGGTGCAATACCCCTGTAGCGGCCGAACCCTCAGGGCGCTACAGATACACTTGGGTACTGCCCTTGTCAGGGTGGGAGCAATCA
Source organism: Phyllobates terribilis (assembly GCF_046119375.1). Taxonomy (NCBI): domain Eukaryota; kingdom Metazoa; phylum Chordata; class Amphibia; order Anura; family Dendrobatidae; genus Phyllobates; species Phyllobates terribilis. The sequence continues at coordinate 156,988,967 of NW_027362768.1, read as the reverse complement.
CCAGGGGCACGACAGGGTAGATTTATTCTTAATATTTGGAGATTACTGAACTGGAGAAAAAAACCCTGGAGGATGCCCATGAACAAGAGAATGGGTGAGATCTACACATATTATTTAGAGTTTTTTTATCACTATGTCTAAGTTTTATATGGACCAGATGGGATTGACATTATATATTTCTGGTTCCTTCCAATGGGATTTATAAGAAGGTTGCAGTGTCTTGTTTTAGTGTACTGTGTCCTTAATAAGGTTAGAGGTATTTTGTGCTGATTCCCTCTAGTGCATAGGGAGCTTGCCTATGATGCGACAGGGGTTATGAGCCGTTTATACTGGACATTGGAGGTACAAAAAAAAATAAAAAATTAAAAAATGTATTATTTTAAGGATCTAATAAAGGTTATATTTTAAAAGTTTTTCCTCTTGGCTGCTATATATTGTTAATACTGAGGTTTGTAAGTGAATACTGCCGTAAGTTTAAGCAGTCTGTGGCTAAATATCTGAGATATAGGGATGAGCTATATCTATGAGATATAAATGAGCTATTGGACTGCAAACAGCCCATATATTGTTCTTGCACAGAGGCCTCTCCTGTCTGGGTCCGCTCCTTTTTCAAACTATATTTTCTCTGAGAGCGTTTCATCTCGCTGCAATTGTGCCCGTGGTTTGGGCAGCATGAATCAGGTGACTGCTTACCTTTAACATCCATCCTTTGGAGGGACAGCGTTATAAGAGGATTTATTCCTTCCATATGCTTACCAATCTATCCGCAGAGTACAGGCTGCCTTAAAGCTACAGTTCTGTACAATCGGAGTATCGTCAGTCCACACTACAGATAACACTCATGCATTTCACAGCTATTCTCTGTCTTCACCATTAAAATGAACGCTCTGATCGGTCACCCATGTACATCTGGGGATAAGCGACTGTCAGACGCATTTATCCAACATGTCGGAATCCCACCCTGCCCCCATACACATTATATCGTGGCAATATTCTGCTGACAATCATGTGTTGCATATTTGCAGTTAATGAATGTGATTTCAACATCTTGTACAGATAGCCAGGGCATGCCTCAAGGTCAAATACCGCTGTCTGCAAGCGGTGACCTTTATGGACTCCCACCAGGAAGGGGCCAAGGTTCCTCGGCATATTTGGAGATGTAAATAGACAGGAGACATTCCACTGACTACATTTTGAAGAGCAATAAATAATTTTTATTGGTCTATTCAGAGAAAAAAATTGCTGAAAACATAACATATAGGGAGGGTGATGTATTACATTCCTGTGTACACCATCAGGCGGGCAGCGCTGTGCATGATGTTGGCATTTGCTTCCTTCTCGCCAGATGTGCGCATCTCCGGCACAAACCTAGCCATCTATATACTTTCCAGATGTCAGCCTCACCGGTGCTTCCTACACACGTACGCTGGCTCACGTCCAGGTACAAGCTTTTCTTGCTTCCTCTGCTTTTCATCATATCTTGCTTTTTTCTTCCATGCATCACCGGAAGAGCAACTTCTGTTGGTCACTAAAGAAGACATCTGTTTTCTGAATGGCGTCTGGAAAGCAAGAATCGTTGGCATGAAAATGATGCAAAATTAATATGGTATTTCTTGGGATGGTGCAGGATTAGAAAAAGCATGGTTGGTCACTTCCATAAACAGCGCCACACTTGGTCACAGGTTGTGTGTGGCATTACAGCTCATAACAATTTATTTGAGGGAAACAGAGATGCAATACCGGGCACAATACATGGACAAGTGGGGCACTGCCATGTTTTACTAATTCTGGACAAACACTTTCAAAAGTAGACGCCTCAATAGATCAAGTATCAAATCACAATCTCTTGGCAGGAATTAGCATGGCTGCCCAGGCATGTTAATATTGCAAAATTAGGCCCTCTCCCAGGGAATCTTCTTAGACCTCATCAGTCATTTTTTCGTATGTTAAAAAGAACTAAAAATGGACGGATTTCTATCAGTGTTTTAGACTGAACTTTCATTCTTACCATCAGTGATTTTCTCGTACATCCCAAAAAAAATTTGTAAAGCGTAAAGCTTCTCCTACCCTGCACAGGAATGGGATCTGTGCGCTGTCCGTGACTTTCACGGACCCATAGACTTGTATGGGTAATTTTGATCCGTGACTCAGATCAAAAACAGACGTGTCTGTGTGATTTTTTTTTGGTGGACACATCACCTGCAAAAAGACACGGACATGTGAACAGCTCCATAGATTGCAATGGGTATATGTTCTGTCTGTGTAAGATACATGACTCAAACAGACACCACATCTTGGAGCTTGTCTCATATTGGTGGATACAGCGGAAAATGATGTCTGACAAAGAACTCAGTGACTCCGTCTCTATCATTACAGTCAATGGTCACATCAGCGCAAATATCCAAATCCGATTTACAGGGCTACAGACACAAGTTCTGATGGAGCCACTGACAGTAGACTAAAGCACAATGTGAACCCAGCCTTAGGCAAAAACTTGTTACAGCTTTTCTTCCCGATGTCTCCAACACACACTTGGTTTGGCTGAGGGTGCATGTGTTCTGAATGGTAAAAAGGGGAACAAATGGTTGGGCATGTCAAAATGCAAAATGTCCAATCTATACTTTTCCTAACGGGCTGTTGGTAAGAATTGGGCCACCCCCATATATGTTCGGCCAGTTACGCCGAAGCTGTCAGGTTTTGGCGGCTTTATGTAACCTATTCGACCAGCTTAACCGGGCTTCCCAGAGTTTTACTTAAGCACCTAAGCTTGCTGCCCAATCCTTTTATCTAACTACCCTAGCAATGGAAAGGTGTTTTCTTGGGGAACACATGCTAATCCATCTCTGTCCCCCCACCTAATACACAATTCCATCCATCCCAAAAACAGTACACAGCCCCCAAATAGTACAGCAAGTATCCATAGTACAGTATGATGTCCACATCAGCCTTACTTCAGAGGATCGCTGTGTGCTTCATACAAGACGCCTCCTTTAAGGAAAACCTTACAGAATTGCTATAAATAATCACATTATATATCACCAGTCTCTTCTATAATCCTGCTGTTTTTACAGATAATACACATTTGATTCTTACTGAAGACACTTTGGTTTTGTCAAAACTTGTCACAGGAAAGAAAAAATTCATCCGACTCCAAAAATGTATCCAGAGAAAATACAAGTCCCAGGATACAGATTATACTCTGTGCTAAAACAATATCAAGACGTCATATCAGACGACTGACTGTGTCACGCAAGACTTCCTTCCCGGGGAAAGAATTCCTGCCTTTATGGTGGTAAAGAACATGTTCTGCCCTATAGAAGGAATGAGCTCATATAAAACACCTTGTGAGTCACCGAGAAAAGATATTCTCACTATGATCCTCTATCTACAGCAATTCATTGTATCAACTTCTGGAATCTAATTGGATGAGATAGATAATAGATAGATAGATTGATTTTTAGCTATAGGGTTCAGCATTCCCTCTCCCTGATCAGAATATTAGGTGCTTGCAGTCACATAGACGTGTTGGTGCTCATGTGTATATAAGGCTCTGACTTACCATTCAGCCTCCGGTCGTTATCTCTCTGCCCTGTTCCTTCTATAAGGATGAGCCGTCACAATCGCTCTCAGCCTATGGATAAAACCTCTCCTTTGCTGGTTGGCGATGTTTGGTATAATTGGTCTCTCTTGTGTCTGGAGTTGTTCTAGCAGTATGTTAATGCCTGTAGAAAATAAATATTACAATTATTATTGATAGAGGAAGATATCCAGAGAAATCACGGTGTCAATTTTTTTATAGTAGATATTCCAGGAATGGCTCCAGTTAGTAGTAGGTTTCTAAATTATAGTACAGAATGCCAGTCTGGTACAACTAAAGCTAAAGTATTATTGCCTTGTATTAGGTCTTTGATCATCTGCAAATGTATTTATTTATTTTTATTTAATTTACTCCTTTATAAATTGACAAATTTGGAGCAAAAATAGAGAAAAAAAAGAAAAGTAACTTTTTAAATTTTTTTTATTGATTTGGAAGCTTTAACATAAAATGGATTTTTTTTTTTCATCCAGATAATTTCTAATTCTCTTTACCACTCCCCAAACTTCAGAGTTAATTAATGCACGTACTGCCCAGGTCTATACACAATAGTACAACCAGTACAGTTAATAGGCTCTCTTGGTCCCAGAAATTGATTTGAATAGGGGCGGACATGCAGTACCGGCTGCGGCCACTGTACGGTATATGGAGCTGTGCTGTGCTGCTCTGTAACTGAGCACTTCCGCCCGCCACTGACACCGAGAACAGCTGATTGGCGGGGGTGCCGGGTGTCTCACTGCCACTGATCACACATTACTGACCTGTACAAAGGATAGATGATCAATGTTAAAGTAGTTAAATAAATCTTGCAGGGCCCTTTAAATATTGCAGTGCTGCCCTCTTGTTTTTTGGGTGAAATATTTATGGGCTTTTCACCCATATACTACTTAGTGCTGGTTAATTTTTTTTAGATAGATAGATATTTATATAAATAGATAGAAATGTGTCAGTATCCCATAACTTAATCAGGGAATAATGTATCTATTTGCTTTTTCAGCTATAGGGTTCAGCATTCCCTCTCCCTGATCAGAATATTAGGTGCTTGCAGTCACATAGACGTGTAGGTGCTCATGTGTATATAAGGCTCTGACTTACTATTCATCCTCCCGGCGTTATCTCTCTGCCCTGTTCCTTCTATAAGGACGGGCCGTCACAATCGCTCTCAGCCTATGGAATAAACTTTCCTTTGCTGGTTGGCGATGTTTGGTATAATTGGTCTCTCTTGTGTCTGGAGTTGTCCTAGCAGTATGTTAATGCCTGTAGAAAATAAATATTACAATTATTACTTATGAAGAAAGATACGGAATATACACAGAGAAAGCGGGTGTCAATTTTTTCTATTTTAGTTATTCCAGGAATGATTACAATTTTAAGTAGTAGGTTTCTGTAACGCTATGATCCGACTATTAGGTGCTTGCAGTCACATAGACGTGTAGGTGGTCATGTGTATATAAGGCACTGACTTACCATTCATCCTCCCGGCGTTATCTCTCTTGTGTCTGGAGTTGTCCTAGCAGGATGTTAATGCCTGTAGAAAATAAATATTGCAATTATTACTTGCGGAGAAAGATATACAGAGAAATTGGGGTCTAATTTTTTTATAATTTAGATATTCCGGGAATGATTGCAGTTTTAAGTAGCAGGTTTCTGTACCTTCAGTGTCCCTGCACAATTCACCCCTCCCCCGCCATGGCCCTCTTCCCACACGTCTCCTTCTCTGGCAGCTGCCTATAGTCTGTGCACGGCTCGCAGATCCCTGGGCATTGTGCTTGGGGTGCTCACCTCCTTCTTAAAGGGACAGTTCCCGACTTCCTAAAGTGTCCCCAGCCAAGGGTTGGGAGACCCTTATTATTTAAGGCACCTCCACCTGATGGGAGGTGCCTGAACAACGTATACTGTGATTGTCTTCACGCATGCTAGTTGTCAGGACCCTAGTACGCGCCAGTCAGTTTACCTGTCTTGTACCTGTCTGCCCGTACTTGCCTTGTGCTCCCTTATAGATAGATAGATGTATAGTTCTGTGCTATGTTGGCACAATATTTATATAAATAGGTATAATGTATCTATCTATCTATCTATCTATCTATCTATCTATCTATCTATCTATTACATAATGTATCACATAACTTAAGCAAGGAATAATGTATCTATTTGCTTTTTCAGCTATAGGGTTCAGCATTCCCTCTCCCTGATCAGAATATTAGGTGCTTGCAGTCACATAGACGTGTAGGTGCTCATGTGTATATAAGGCACTGACTTACGATTCAGCCTCCCGGCGTAATCTTTTGGACCCTGTTCCTTTTATAAGGACGGGCCGTCACAATCGCTCTCAGCCTATGGAAAAAACCTCTCCTTTGCTGGTTCTCGATGTTTGGTCTCCTGGGTCTCTCTTGTGTCTGGAGTTGTCCTAGCAGTATGTTAATACCTGTAGAAAATAAATATTACAATTATTACTCACAAAGGAAAATGCAGAATATACACAGAGAAATCGGGTGTCAATTATTTTTAATTTTTCATTGATTTGGAAGCTTTAACATAAAATTGATTTTTTTTTTAATCCAGAAAATTTCTGATTCACTTTACCACTCCTCAAACTTCAGAGTTATTTCCTGCACATACTGCCCAGGTCTATACACAATGGTACAACCAGTACAATTAATAGGTGCCTTACTCCCAGAAACTGATTTGAATAGGGGCGGATGTGCAGTGCCGGCCGCCGCCACTATACAGTATATGGAGCTGTGCTGTGCAGCTCCGTAACTGAGCACGGCCAGCCGCCCCTGACACCGGGAATAGCTGATTGGCGGGGGTGCTGGGTGTCTCACTACCACTGATCAGACATTGATGACCTATCCCAAGGATAAGTCATCTGGCACAGGTTTACCGTGACAGAGGGGTGCCAGAAGACTGCAGTTTCTGATTCTTCCCACTCCTGCACTGATTAGAAGCATTTCACCTTCATATTAAATGATGCAGGTTTATTTTAGCAGTGCAGGAGTTAATCTGTTTAACTGTGAGCTCCATGAAGCTTACCTTCCTTGACGCTCTTAGCTGTTTACTGTTAGCCACTCCCCTCTCCTATATATTCTGGGCTCTGCCAAGCAGTCATTGCCAGAGCTATCTTCATGCTGCATGGTTTCAGGAGTTTGGTGGAGAGTTGTTTGAGAAGGCGATTGGAGGATTTAGCTAAGACTGTTGCATAGTTTTGGATGTGTGTTAATCTGTTAGAACCTTCCTGTTAGTTTTTTCTATCTTGTGGTATGCGGTCACGTGATCATCTGCCTTTATATTCCAGCTCCGCCCTTCTGGCTGTGCTGGACTTCAGTGTTGTTTGACTGTCTCTCTAGCCAGGTGCTTCGGTGCCTTTCTCTGTCAGTTCGCTTGGTCCTCTGGGACCTCTAGTACATTTTTGTCAGTTTGTCTTTTGTGTTGTACAACAACTTCTGTTTAGGAGGTGTCCCATTTTTGTCCCAGTCCTTAGTTCTTTTAGGGACCCCTTCCTTAATTCTATAGGTCTTCGTTCAGACTAGCTGAGGACTAAGGCGGGTCTGTTCACTAGAAACAGGCAGCCCGCTACATCGTAGGGATTCAGCTTATTCTTACTGTAGGGACAGCTTTCCCCTATCTTTCCTTAGTACATGTTGCAGATCATAACATAATCCCCTTCTCCTAATTTGGTTTTGCCCCATCCTCCCCTCCCCCGTGTTTTCCTCTGTAGTTTGTGTGAGTATATTTGTATGGTATTTTCCTTTATCCTTGTTTGTATTACCTTCCTAGTCTGGTTGGCATATCGCGATACACTACTACTCCCCTCTTCCCTGGGTGGGGGGAAGGAGCAGACTGAGGGCAGATTGAGGAGCTCAGACAAGGTACCTGGCCCTGGTATCTTCATCTTCAGAAGTAATCAAAGGAACAGGGCCAGCTAGGGTGCCCCTAGCATTAGGGACAGTGAAGGAGCCCCTGGTCCAGGATACCTGACACCAGAGTCGTGACATCATCAATGTTAAAGTAGTGGAGAACCTCTTTAAATATTACAGTGCTGGTCTCTTATTTTTGGGTGAAATATTTATGTTTTGTTTTGTTTTTGCTAATCCTCTGAAAGTGTATGCCCAGTAATATACTACTAGTGCTGCTTTATTTTCTTTTAGAGAAATCTGAGATAGATAGATGTATAGTGCTTTGCTATGTTGGCACAGTATTTATATAAATAGATAGAAATGTGTCAGTATCACACAAGTTAATCAGGGAATAATGTATCTATTTGCTTTTTCAGCTATAGGGTTCAGCATTCCCTCTCCCTGATCAGAATATTAGGTGCTTGCAGTCACATAGACGTGTAGGTGCTCATGTGTATATAAGGCTCTGACTTACCATTCATCCTCCCGGCTTTATCTCTCTGCCCTGTTCCTTCTATAAGGATGGGCCGTCAAAGTCTCTTGTGTCTGGAGTTGTCCTAGCAGTATGTTAATGCCTGTAGAAAATAAATATTACAATTATTACTTATGAAGAAAGATACAGAATATACACAGAGAAATCGGGTGTCAATTATTTTTAATTTTTCATTGATTTGGAAGATTTAACATAAGATGGATTTTTTTTTAAAGCAGATAATTTCTGATTCACTTTACCACTCCCCAAACTTCAGAGTTAATTACTGCATGTACTGCCTAGGTCTATACACAGTGGTACAACCAGTACAGTTATTAGGCCCCCTACTCCCATAAATTGATTTGAATAGGGGCGGATGTGCAGTACTGGCCGCGGCCACTTATACACTATGGAGTTGTGCTGCTTTGTAACTGAGCTTTTCCAGCCGCTGCCGACACCAAGAACAGCTGATCGTGGGGGTGCCGGGTGTCTCACTCCCACTGATCAGACATTAATGACCTATCCTAAGGATAAATCATCAATGTTAAAGTAGTGAACAACCTCTTTAAATATTGTAGACGTGTATGTGGTCATGTGTATATAAGGCACTGACTTACCATTCATCCTCCGGTCGTTATCTCTCTGCCCTGTTCCTTCTATAAGGATGGGCCGTCACAATCGCTCTCAGCCTATGGATAAAACCTCTCCTTTGCTGGTTGGCGATGTTTGGTAAAATGAATCTCTCTTGTGTCTGGAGTTGTCCTAGCAGTATGTTAATGCCTGTAGAAAATAAATCTTAAAATTATTACTTACGGAGGAAGATACGGAATATACACAAAGAAATCGGGTGTCAATTATTTTGATTTTAGATATTTCGGGAATGACTACAATTTTAACTAGTAGGTTTCTAAATTATAGTACAGAATGCCAGTCTGCTGCAACTAAAGCTAAAGGATTATTGCCTTGTATTAGGTCTTTAATAATCTGCAAATGTATTTATTTATTTTTATTTATTTTACACATTTACACCATTTATTCCTCAGCTCTTTACTGACATTATAATCACTGTCCCCATTGGGGCTCACAATCTACATTCCCTATCAGTATGTCTTTGTAGTGTTGGAGGAAACCGGAGAATTCAGATGAAATCAGGCAAAGACGGGGAGAATATACAAACTCCTTGCAGATGTTGTTCTTAGTAGGATTTGAACCTTTATCCATCTATATTAATAGGTAATTCCTATTCACTTTTTAGGACATGATGGTAGAAAATGTGGATGAATAGTGAAATCTATCTCTTAGAATATTATTGTAATTAGAAAAAAAGTCCACAATTATCCTAATTTCATAGCATGTTTTGCATTTGTTATATTGATGGGGGATGTTTTTAGACTACTTTCATTTTAATATGTTCCTTTTAATGGAGTCATTGGATACTTAACATGTAACTGAAAGTATTTGTTTTTTGGGGGAAATTATAGCTGTAAATGAGAGAGGGAGCAAGAGGCTGCATTGGCCATTTTGGGGCAATAAGGATTGGATAGATACAGTTAGGTCCATATATATTTGGACAGAGACAACATTTTTCTCATTTTAGTTCTAGACATTACCACAATGAATTTTAAACAAAACAATTCAGATGCAGTTGAAGTTCAGACTTTCAGCTTTCATTTGAGGGTATCCACATTAAAATTGGATGAAGGGTTTAGGAGTTCCAGCTCCTTAACATGTGCCACCCTGTTATTAAAGGGACCAAAAGTAATTGGACAGATTAAATAATTGTAAATGAAATGTTCATTTCTAGTACTTGGTTGAAAACCCTTTGTTGGCAATGACTGCCTGAAGTCTTGAACTCATGGACATCACCAGACGCTGTGTTTCCTCCTTTTTGATGCTCTGCCAGGCCTTCACTGCGGTGGTTTTCAGTTGCTGTTTGTTTGTGGGCCTTTCTGTCTGAGGTTCAGTCTTTAACAAGTGAAATGCATGCTCAATTGGGTTGAGATCAGGTGACTGACTTGGCCATTCAAGAATATTCCACTTCTTTGCTTTAATAAACTCCTGGGTTGCTTTGGCTTTATGTTTTGGGTCTTCGTCCATCTGTAGTATGAAACGACGACCAATCAGTTTGGCTGAATTTGGCTGGATCTGAGCACACAGTATGGCTCTGAAGACATCAGAATTCATTCGGCTGCTTCTGTCCTGTGTCACATCATCAATAAACACTAGTGACCCAGTGCCACTGGCAGCCATGCATGCCCAAGTCATCACACTGCCTCCGCCGTGTTTTACAGATGATGTGGTATGCTTTGGATCATGAGCTGTACCACGCCTTCGCCATACTTTTCTCTTTCCATCATTCTGGTAGAGGTTGATCTTGGTTTCATCTGTCCAAAGAATGTTCTTCCAGAACTGTGCTGGCTTTTTTAGATGTTTTTTAGCAAAGTCCAGTCTAGCCTTTTTATTCTTGATGCTTATGAGTGGCTTGCACCGTGCAGTGAACCCTCTGTAGTTACTTTCATGCAGTCTTCTCTTTATGGTAGATTTGGATATTGATACGCCTACCTCCTGGAGAGTGTTGTTCACTTGGTTGGCTGTTGTGAAGGGGTTTCTCTTCACCATGGAGATTATTCTGCGATCATCCACCACTGTTGTCTTCCGTGGCTGCCCAGGTCTTTTTGCATTGATGAGTTCACCAGTGCTTTCTTTCTTCCTCGGGATGTACCAAACTGTAGATTTTGCCACTCCTAATATTGTAGCAATTTCTCGGATGGGTTTTTTCTGTCTTTGCAGCTTAAGTATGGCTTGTTTCACCTGCATGGAGAGCTCCTTTGACCGCATGTTTACTTCACAGCAAAACCTTCCAAATGCAAGCACCACACCTCAAATCAACTCCAGGCCTTTATCTGCTTAATTGAGAATGACATAACGAAGGGATTGCCCACACCTGTCCATGAAATAGCCTTGGAGTCAATTGTCCAATTACTTTTGGTCCCTTTAAAAACAGGTTGGCACATGTTAAGGAGCTGAAACTCCTAAACCCTTCATCCAATTTTAATGTGGATACCCTCAAATGAAAGCTGAAAGTCTGAACTTCAACTGCATCTGAATTGTTTTGTTTAAAATTCATTGTGGTAATGTCTAGAACCAAAATTAGAAAAATGTTGTCTCTGTCCAAATATATATGGACCTAACAGTAGATAGATAGATAGATAGATAGATAGATAGATAGATAAATAGATAGATAGATAAATAGTGATGTACTATATTGGCACAGTATTTATATAAATAGATAGAAATGTGTCAGTATTACATAAGTTAATCGGGGAATAATGTATCTATTTGCTTTTTTAGCTATAGGGTTCAGCATTCCCTCTCCCTGATCAGAGTATTAGGTGCTTGCAGTCACATAGACGTGTTGGTGCTCATGTGTATATAAGGCTCTGACTTACCATTCATCCTCCGGTCGTTATCTCTCTGCCCTGTTCCTTCTATAAGGATGAGCCGTCACAATCGCTCTCAGCCTATGGATAAAACCTCTCCTTTGCTGGTTGGCGATGTTTGGTATAATTGGTCTCTCTTGTGTCTGGAGTTGTTCTAGCAGTATGTTAATGCCTGTAGAAAATAAATCTTAAAATTATTACTTATGGATGGAAGATAAAGAGAAATCGGGGTGTCAGGTCTTTTTTACATTTTTCACTGATTTGGAAGCTTTAACATCAGAAGCATTTTTTTTAATCCTCATAATTTCTAACCACTCCCCAAATGTCAGAGTTATTTACTGGCGTTAATTCATCGCACTCTCTTAGTTGTGATCAAGTATAATTTATTGATACAGCATAAATCAGATTAATCAGACCAGTGATGGGTGGCGACAATATATTGGGACTTTTCGGCCTAAATTGGCCTTATTCAATCCAGTCGCTATTGCTGCTGGCTGATGTAGGGGTTGAGGATTTAGGCTATTCTTAAAACCAGGAGTGAGATCTCTGTATGGATAGACTCTTAGTGATCCAGGTAATGCTGGTTTCAGTAGTTTAGTAGAAGTCAGTGACTGGCCGACGGCAGGGCTGAGCTGGTAGTGGTGAGTAGCGGCGCGGGCTGCGCCTTGCTTATGGGAGGCCTCCCATGCATAGGAGTTAAAATCTCAGTTTGCTCCAGGCAATTTACGGTGATACTTATATGTTCCTTTGTGCATGCTTGCAGCACTAGCTGTTGGCTGGCTTCTTCTCTGGTGCCCTTGGAGGACAGTTGGCGTTACTCCTCTGGTTTCTGCTGAAACTAAGTTAATCCCCTTTGTTTGTCTACCTTGTTGTCTTTAGTTTGTAGTGGGGCCTGACCAGTGCTCACCCCTCCCTATCTAGGGCCAAGCTCTAGGGATATACAGGGTTTAGGGTCCTGCTTGGTGATTGGTGTGGAACGAATATAGGGACGGTAGGATAGGTAGGGTGTTATTAGATCTGCCTAGGGGTCTTCACTCCCCCTTTCCCTAGTGTTTGGGCTTCCTCCCCTCTTCCCTTCATGTTGCACTTAGTCTTTCCCACACCTTGCGTGACTACAGCTGATTGGCGGGGGTGCCGGGTGTCTCACTCCCACTAATCAGACATTGATGACCTATCCTAAGGATAGATGATCAGTGTTAAAGTATTGGACAACCTCTTTAAATATTGCAGTGCTGCCCTCTTGTTTTTTGGGTGAAATATTTATGGGGTTTTCACTAATCCTCTGAAAGTATATTTCTAGTAATATTCTATTAGTGCTGTTTCATTTATATAGAGAGATCAGAGATAGATAGATAGATAGATAGATGTATAGTGCTTTGCTATGTTTGCACAGTATTTATATATATAGATAGAAATGTGTCAGTATCACATAAGTTAATCAGGGAATAATGTATCTTCTTTCTTTTTCAGCTATAGGGTTCAGCATTCCCTCTCCCTGATCAGAATATTAGGTGCTTGGAGTCACATAGACGTGTAGGTGGTCATGTGTATATAAGGCTCTGACTTACTATTCACGCTCCCCTTGCTCTCTCTCTGCGCCTGTTCCTTCTGTATGGATGGGCCACCACAATAGCTCTCAGCCTTTGGAAAAAAGCTCTCCTTTGCTCAATGACGATGTTTGGTCTATTGGGTCTATCTTCTGCCAGGAGTTCTTCTAGGAGTATGTTAACGTCTGTGGAAAATAAATATTAAAATTATTAATTATAGAGAAGATATATAGAAAAATCGGGGTGTCAATTTTTTTAGATATATTCCGTGAATGATTACAATTTTAAGTAGTAGGTTTCTAAATTCTAATACACAATGCCAGTCGGCTGCAAATAGACCTAAAGGATTATAGCCTCTTATTAGGTCTTTAATCCATGGGAAAAAAGTAAGAAATTGGCACATCCATCTGGAAATAATAAAAACTAATTGATCTTTATTAGAAATCCATGAAAAGACAAACAAGTTTTGGTGAAATATTAAATCTGACACGTTTCTGGCAAACCGCCCTTAGTCATGAAATGGTCTTTAATCATCAGCAAATGTATTTATTTATTTATTTATTTCTTACTCATGTATATAGCACCATTGATTCCACAACGCTTTACAGACATTCATCACCATTGTCCCAAATGGGGCTCACAATCTACATTCCCTATCAGTATGGGAGGAAACCGGAGAACCCGGAGGAAACCCACAAAAATACGGGGAGAACATACAAACTCCTTGCAGATATCGTCTTTGGGGGGATTTGAACCTTTATCCATCTATATTAATGGGTAATTTCTATTCACTTTTTAGGAGATGATGGTGGAAAATGTGGACAAATAGTGAAATCTATCTCTCAAAATATTGATGTAATTAGAAAAAAAAAGTGTACAATTATCCTAATTTCATAGCATGGTTTGCATTTTTTATATTGATGGGTGATGTTCTTACTCTACTTTTATTATAATATGTCCCTTTTAATGGAATTCTTGGATTATTGGGACATGCAACTGTGTGTTTTTTTAAATTGTAGCTGTAACTAAGAGAGGTAGGATGTAAGAGATTGCACTGGCCATTTAACTTAGGGGCAACAAGGATTAGTTATAGCTTTTTTTTTAGTTTTATAAGTGTTCTGTAAGAGCCCAACGACCACTGATTCCCTCCTTATGTTAGACATTTATGACCAAATCAATTTTGTCTGGTAGCTATTGCATATAATATGGCTTTACCTGTTTTTGAAACACTTTTAAAGAAGACTTGTCGCTTGCCACAAACATGACTTGTTTCACCTGATATAAATGTCGCTTCCTGAATCCGGCGTTCTTTTTCTTTTCTTCCTACTCCTCTCTGTTCCTGAGATATGGTTCCCTCTTCTAAATCTAGTCTTGTTAGCCAACTGAGCATGATTCTCAAGAACACGCCCACAGACAAGAGTTGAGGATCACGCCTACTTGGCTAAAAAAAATACTACATTTATTTACAGAGAAAAGGGGGCCATAACTTAGAAACAGAGAGGCGCATGAGCAAAAGAAAAACAGCGCCAGACACCAGGTATAAAAATCCCCAATTACATATGACATACAAGTGACAGGTCCTCTTTAATATTAATGGTTTATGCAGTAAGTAGTGACAGTGACACATTATATTACTGGCCTTATAATCTGACCTGACATGATGACTTTCTGTCCTGCTGAAAATATCAACTCAATAAATGAGGGGAAAAAAAGCAATAAATGAGAAAAAGTGTAAAAGATATGGGAAATCCCAAAAAGAGATGCTGTCTCTCCAATCACCGTCACTGCATCAACAGTTTGTTTCCACGACAATGATTGTGAGGTATCTACTTGAGCATTCTAAATGGGAGGAGCTTCCAGCAGCCAATAGGAATCAGGTATTAGATTGTAATTGTTAACAGTCTGTATAGATTAGTCATTTGCTAAAACGACCACTTGATAATTTGACTTATTTTAAAAGGTAAATGGTCCAATAGCAAAAAAAAAGAGATGAATATGTACACAATGCGCAAATAAAGCAGCCATAAGTGTTTTTAATCTATGATATGTTGCAATCTGCCAATCTGACACCTTTTGGGGAGATATAGGGATGTATATATCAGCCAAGAGGAAAAACGTTTAAAATATAACCTTTATTAGATCCTTAAAATAATACATTTTTTAATTATTTTTTTTTTTTTGGTACCTCCAATGTCCAGTATAAACGGCTCATAACCCCTGTCGCATCATAGGCAAGCTCCCTATGCACTAGAGGGAATCAGCACAAAATACCTCTAACCTTATTAAGGACACAGTACACTAAAACAAGACACTGCAACCTTCTTATAAATCCCATTGGAAGGAACCAGAAATATATAATGTCAATCCCATCTGGTCCATATAAAACTTAGACATAGTGATAAAAAAAACTCTAAATAATATGTGTAGATCTCACCCATTCTCTTGTCCATGGGCATCCTCCAGGGTTTTTTTCTCCAGTGCAGTAATCTCCAAATATTAAGAATAAATCTACCCTGTCGTGCCCCTGATGATTGCTCCCGCCCTGACAAGGGCAGTAACCAAGTGTATCTATTACCCCACAAAATGCCTCCCGACGCGTTTCTTCCTCCTCAAAAAGGATTCATCAGTGGAGTGTAACTCGTATCTTGGGGAGCACTACAAAAAAGTGACTAAGTGCTATAAAGTGCTATGTGGTTCAAAAAATCTCGTCTAATGGACCTCACAATAGTGAGTGTCCATTTTTTGTGGTACAGAGTACTGTTACCACCTTCAAATATGCGGATATGCAAAGAGAAAAGGGGAGTCTCCACATCTGTCTTCTCTGTTTAAATATACTCCTTTTCCCTCCATTTTTGGGCGTCTCATGTCACTTCCGGGGTGGGGCTTGGTTTGTTTTCTCATTATCACTAATTAACAGCTTTTTTGTTATAGAATATTATCCCTTGTTTTTCTTAGGTAATAGTTTTCATTTTCATAAAGGTTCCCTTTTAACTTTTAATATCGCGGTGGCTTCCCATTCATCGCCCAAAAAAATGGGCATATGATCCTTTCCCTCGTATTACGTCCATCTCTTAAGGTCACCAAACTCCCACGTGTCAAAATGTGGGGGTCATATATTTGTTTTCTAGCGTTCATTATCTGTTTCTCTTTCCTTAGCGTTTGGAACACATCTGCCATTTCCGGACGCCTGGAACGCAAGCCTCCTACGTAATTTCCGGGCGTTCTTTACCGCGTCACTTCCTGGCGTCTGGACCGCAGAGCCCCATGTGACCTTAACTATTCCCGGGCATATGGAACTCATAGCTCGCACGCCTGCCCGGAATACGCACTTCTCAGAGCGCTTCCGGGGATCTGGACTGCAAAATATATTTTGGGCATTCCCTGTGCGTGTCACTGATCTCATTTCTGCCTCAACATGTAATTTAATGCATTCTTACACAGAATCCCTCCAAAAAGAAGGAACTTCTCTCTTAGAAAAACAACTTTACACCACCAATCTCCTACTTATTACTTTACATTACCCTCATTTATTGTAACTGGAGGGATCTATCGGTGCCACCTTAGATATAAAATTATTAGGGAACCTTTAATATTGAATTTCTACTCTGGCACTGAATCCAAATTCTTTTCAAACGATCATCCCATGATTTTTCTTATAACATTGGCCAGTACACAAAGTTATCGCCCCAAAATCACATATCAGAGGTACCTATATATCGCACTATTTATTTTTCTTTTCCAGGGCATGTAAGTATTTGGCCTTCTTTTTTTCTATAAAATGCATCCATCTTTCTTTTTTAAAAAAAGTCTGACTTATAGCTGGTTTCAGTGTTAGAACCCTCCTGTTAGTTTTTTCTATCTTGTGTTTTGCGGTCACGTGACCATCTGCCTATATATTCCAGCTCCGCCCTTCTGGCTTTGCTGGACTTCAGTGTTATTTGACTGTTTTGCTAGCCTGGTGTTTCAGTGCCTATCTCTGTCAGTTCGCTTGGTCCTCTTGGACCTCTAGTACTTTTTGTCAGTTTGTCTTTTGTGTTCTGCAACAACTTCTGTTTAGGAGGTGTCCCATTTTTGTCCCAGTCCTTAGTACTTTTAGGGACCCCTCCCTTATTTCTATAGGTCTTCGTTCAGACTAGCCGAGGACTAAGGCGGGTCTGTTCACAAGGAACAGGCAGCCCGCTACATCGTAGGGATTCAGCTTAGTCTTACTGTAGGGACAGCTTTCCCCTATCTTTCCTTAGTACTTGTTGCAGATCATAACAGTAAGTCCAGCCCAAAAAAACTAAAAGGAAAGAAATTCGGGGATCAGTATGGTTTCCGTCCAGGAGTTGGCTCAACGTCTGCAGGGATTGTTTCTGGAGGTGGCTGAGCTTCAGCAACACGTGAGTAGCTGTCCTGGAGCGCATTTCGTCGAACCCAAGGTAGGACTGCCTGATGTTTTTTATGGTAAACAGCAAGATTTTTTTTCCTTTAACCCCTTCTCAACCTTGGGTTTTGTCGTTTTTGCTTTTTCGTTTTTTTGCTCCCCTTGTTCCCAGAGCCCTAGCGTTTTTATTTTTTGGTCAATATGGCCATGTGAGGGCTTATTTTTTGCGAGACGAGTTGTACTTTTCAACGCCATTACTAGTTTTACCATATCGTGTACGGGAAAACGGGAAAAAAATTCCAAGTGCAGTAAAATTGCAAAAAAAGTGCAATACCACAGTTGTTTTTTATTTTTTTTTTTACCACGCTCACTGAATGCTAAAACAGACCTGCCATTCTTATTCTCCAGGTCATTACGAGTTCATAGACACCAAACATGTATAGGTTCTTTTATATTTAAGTGGTGAAAAAAAATTCCAAAATTTGGTAAAAAAAAAAAATAGCGCCATTTTCTAAGACCTATAGCGTGTTCATTTTTTGTGATCTGGGGCTGGGTGAGGGCTTATTTTTTGCGCGCCGGGCTGACCTTTTTATTGATAACATTTTGGGGTAGATCCGATGTTTTGATCGCCCGTTATTGCATTTTACTGCAATTTTGCGGCGACCAAAAAACTTAATTCTGGCGTTTAGAATTTTTTTCTCGTTACACCGTTTACCGATCAGATTAATTCTTTTTTTATATTGATAGATCGGGCGATTCTGAACGTGGCGATACCAAATATGTCTATGTAGGGTTTTTTTTTATATATTTTATTTTGAATGGGGTGAAAGGGCGGTGATTTAAACGTTTATATTTTTTAAATTTTTTTTATATTTTTAAAAACTTTTTTTTTTTCACTTACTGCATGCTTCAATAGTCTCCATAGGAGACTAGAAGCAGCAGTTGTCTGATCGGCTCTGCTACATACCGGGGACGAGCAGGTCCCCTGCATGCAGCAGAAATGGTCCTATGCTATGAGCGCCGACCACTAGGTGGCGCTCATAGCGACCAGATCATGACAACCACAGGCGTCTGCTGCAGACCCTGCATTGTCATGCCCACCCATCGGTGACCCGCGATCACGTGACGGGGTCGCCGGTGGGCGGGGCTTAGGAAGCGCTTTCAGGAAGCGCGCGTTAAATGCCGCTGTCGGAGATTGACAGCGGCATTTAACATGTTAACAGCCTCGGGTGGATCGCGATTCCACCCTGGCTGTTGCGGGCACATGTCAGCTGTAAGAATCAGCTGACATGTGCTCGGTTCAGTGAGGGCTCAGCGCAGCAGCCCTCACTGAACGGGCAGTACGCAAATGTGCGTACTAATACGGCATGGGTAGTAAAGGGGTTAAAAATGCTTCTTTGTTATATTTTCATTTGAGACCAAGATCCTCTGGGAATGAATCACAGCGCATTGGTTTTATTATGTCACTTTTGCGCAAAGAACCACAGGGTTGGGCCTTTTCTGTCCAGCCTAATCCAGCCTAATGATCCATGTTTAAGTTCTGTTGAAGAATTTTTTTCTGCTATGGGGCTATTATATGACGATCCTGATCGACTCTCATCTGCTGAATCCGAACTTAGACGTTTGAATCAGGGGTCAGATGATGTTGAAAATTATTGCACACACTTCAGGAGATGGGCCTCAGAAGTTAAATGGAATGATTCTGCGCTGAGATGTTTATTTCTTGCTGGTCTGAGTGAAAGGGTTAAAGATTTGCTAATTGCATTCCCTGCACCTGAGACTCTGCAGGAAGCTATGCCGTTAGCTGTTCGTGTGGACAGGAGACTGAGGTCCAGGGTGAATGATGTAAAAACTCCTGTAACGTCAGGTCCTAGTTCCCGGAAAATCTGCTCTGACAGCGGAGAACCAATGGAGGTGGGGGCAATGTCACTCCGCTCTCAGGAAAGAGACCGGAGATTCGCCGAGGGTTTATGTCTTTATGTCTTATTGTGGTAAAGCTGATCATTTGATTAAGTATTGTGAGCGTCGTTTAAGTAAAGAAAAAAAAAGGTCAGTTACGCCCGTTTGGCTTGTTTACGCTCTGCAGGAGTGTTTCTTTCTGGGAGTACTACTCTGCGGGGAGATTTGATTGAATTTCAGGTATTTGTGGATTGTGGTTCAACACTTAATGTGATTGATAAAGGGTTTTTGGAAAACCTTAAATTGAAATCCAAACCTTTGTCATCACCTATTTCTGTGGTTGCAATTGATAACACTCCTTTGAAATGTATTACTCACAAGACTGCTGCATTTTCCCTCACTATCAATGGAGTTCACCTAGAAATTTTGGACTTGGTTGTTTTGGATAATTTACCTTCTCCAGTTGTTCTAGGATTGCCTTGGTTAAAACTGCACAATCCTTTGTTGGACTGGTCTACTAATGTGATTAAGTCTTGGAGACCGAAGTGCTATGATAAATGTTGTAATGGTCGCATTGCGGCTGTGGAAAAAGGGGAATTACCTGTACCTATTCAAGATTTTTGGAGGGTTTTTTCGGAGAAGGAGTCGCAAGTTTTACCTCCTCATAGGGATTATGATTGCGCCATTGAGTTTGTTCCTGGAGCTACTCTTCCCAAAAGTCGCTTGTTTAATCTGACTATCCCTGAAAGAAAGGCTTTGGAGGAGTACATAGAGACTAGCCTGGCTGCTGGTCACATTAGACCTTCTAAGTCGCCTGTGGCAGTTGGATTCTTCTTTGTTAAAAAAAAGGACGGCGGTTTACTTCCATGTCTTGATTTTCGTGAAATTAATAAGATTACCGTACGCAATTCCTACCCATTACCGTTAATTCCTGACTTGTTTAACCAGTTGGTAGGGGCCAAGTGGTTCTCCAAAATTGATCTCCGGGGGGGCATACAATTTGTTACGTGTGAAGGAGGGTGATGAATGGAAAACTGCTTTTAACACTACGGTAGGTCATTTTGAGAATCTGGTGATGCCTTTTGGTCTTACCAATGCACCTGCATTTTTTCAGAACCTTATTAATGACATCCTGAGACCTTTGATTGGTAAGAATGTGGTTGTGTATTTGGATGACATTTTGATTTATTCACCAGATCTAGAGTCCCATTGGCAGAGTGTACGTGAAGTTTTGCAGTTAGAGTGATAATTCACTCTTTGCTAAGCTGGAGAAATGTGAGTTCGCTGTTTTGAAAATTTGTTTTTTGGGCTACATTGTCTCCAGCGAGGGCTTTGAGATGGACCCGGTGAAGGTTCAGGCTGTGCAGGAATGGCCTAGGCCTATTGGTTTGCATTCTATACAGAGATTTTTGGGTTTTGCCAATTATTACCGGAAATTCATTAAGAATTTTTCTGTAATTGTTAAGCCTCTAACCGATCTCACCAGGAAAGGTGCGAATACGGCCCAGTGGACTACTGAGGCCATTGAAGCTTTTGAGTATCTCAAAGAGAGGTTCAGTTTTGCCCCTATCCTTATGCAGCCTGATGAGACCAAGCCTTTTTTGGTCGAGGTCGATGCTTCATCGGTGGGGGTCGGAGCAGTTTTGTCTCAGGAGAACAAGGGTGGAGTACATCCTTGCCTTCTTTTTGAAAAAAATTTCGGAAACCAAACTGAATTATGATGTTGGAAATCGGGAGTTGCTGGCTATTAAACTCACGTTTGAACATTGGCGTCATTTTTTGGAAGGCGCTAGATTTCCTATTCAGGTTTACACAGATCATAAGAATTTGATCTATCTGGATGCTGCCAAGCGCTTGAATGCCCGTCAAGCTAGGTGGGCACTTTTTTTTTCTCGGTTTCATTTTTCTGTTACCTATATCCCTGGTACTAAGAATGTTAAAGCCGATGCTTTATCTCGCAGCTTCTCTCCTATGGTGGGTGCCGAGGAGGAGGTGAGCATTTTACAGAAAGGAGTTGTGGTGGCGGCTTTGGACTCCGTTTTGGAGAATGGAATTCTGAAAGCTCAAGATGATGCTCCATCTAACACTCCCCATGGGAGGTTGTTCGTGCCTAGAACCTTTAGGAGAGATTTGTTTGTGGAGTGTCATGAGTCTCGGTTGGCAGGTCATCCAGGAATTTCTGAGACTAAGAGAATGATCAGTCGCAGTTTTTGGTGGCCTGGGTGGCAGAAGGAAGTCATCAAGTGGGTGCGTCAGTGTACTGTGTGTGCTAGATCAAAGGCTTCACATACTCCTGCTGCGGGGTTGCTTTGCCCTCTGGAGATTCCTAGTGCGCCTTGGACGCATTTCACAATGGATTTTATTACTGATCTTCCTGTGTCCGAGGGTTTTACTGTCATCTGGGTGGTCGTGGACCGTTTTAGTAAGATGTGTCATTTGGTTCCATTCATTAAGTTGCCCTGCGCCAAGACACTTGCTAAGGCGTTTGTTAAGGAGATTGTCAAGCTCCATGGCACTCCCACGGATATTGTTTCTGATAGAGGACCTCAGTTTGTAGCTCACTTTTGGCGTGCTTTTTGTGACAGGTTGGGAGTCCATTTGTCATTTTCGTCCGGTTATTATCCTGAGTCTAAATAAGGGATAAAAAATATAATAAATTAGACAAGGAAAGTAAACCTCCAAAAATAGGGGGGATGGGATACACAATGTGGTCTGATGAATATTGAAGATGTCATATAAAGCAACCTGCAGGATAGTACACCTAAAACATGATAAAATAATTAACCCTAGCAATTTGAGGCGTCAAAAAACAAAGGACTACTACCCCTAATATTGCGCAAGTGCGACAAGGGGAGTATATCCAATGTGATTTCCAGTTTATATTAAACAAGGAAAAGGGGGCTCTGAATGAAATAATAAAGCCACTGTGATAATAAATCTCGATAAGAATAAGAAAAGATGCCTATAAGAGAGGGAATAGGAATACCTCATTGTAAGGTGGGTCCTCGAAAGCTGGAGACCAGTTGTGTCCTCCCCACACCCGACGGATGCCATTTCACTTAATTTCTTCTTCCAGGGGCATGTCATACCAGAGAAGGGTCTATGGCCGGTATAAATTCTAGGTCTAGCGAATGGGAACATGGGGGGAACCTATGGGGACATCCCAGGGGCGGGCACAAAGTCATGTTGCCCGGCGTCAAAGATGACGTCATGCGCCTGGGCAGGTGGAACGCACCGCGGTCACGTGATCGAGCACTTCCGGAAGTCAGGGAAGATACAGATCCTGCTCATGCGTACTGACGCCCAGTAAAGAAAACGAGCCCTGAATCAACGGCAAGTGGGTACTAGAGATAATGTGATCCAAATGGAGACAATAAAGATAGATAATTCCTGCAGTTCTAAAAACATCATAAGACTATGCCCTAAATAAATTGGACATGAAAAAAATCTATATAATAAAAGGAACATACTGCATAGGGGCCAAATAAATAATGAATGAAAATAATCCCAAAACCAATAATAAATCCATAAGACAATAATACAGGAAAGTCAGAGAAATGTATAAATAATCCCAAAAGGAAAAGAGTATCAGTAAATCAATAAGAAGCAAATGCTGCATAAAGGAAAAAAAAAGAGAAAGGGAGGTGAGATGTGAATAATAAAAGTGCTCAAGTGCCTAAAAGGAGAATACGAGAAAGGTGGTGCCAGATGAAATGCATTTGTTCATGAAAAATTAATATTATTGAAACATGGAAAGTGCAAAGTGCATATTACTGTGCAGTTATCCAAGGGATAGAGATGATCCTGTAAGGATTGATTACACTAAAAATCCAAAAAAAATACGGAATTTAAAATTGAATATTAAATTTAAGAGTGCATTATGCACTAAAGTGCTTGATGGTGAAATGAAAATAGCTTCAAAAAAGTTTGAAAAAATTATTTTGTAACCGTGCGCTATTAAAAGTCCATATTTATTTAAAATCAGGGAAACATAAGTCCATAAAGAGTCCATCCCACTAGTATCTTCCAGCAAAAAGGTCCTAAGGCCATCCATCAGGAAAATCGCATATTAATCAGGGAAGCCGGGAAAATTCTCCAATATTAAGGCTATAGCGAGATTAACCACAACTTGGGCAAGCTGGGTCTCCACATATACGGCATCCACTTAGATTATACCGGCTGGTATGTGTGCTATGAAAAAAAAAAAAAAAATTAGACTAACAAACATATTAAAATGTTAAAAAGTATATACATACTGATTTAAAAACCCTCAGGGTAGCTACAAAAAGGACCCAAAACCAAAGTTTTCATTAACACCTTGTGGGGTAAGAGTACCAAGACGATAAATCCATCAGCTCTCGTATTGGGCCAAAAGTTTACCCAAATCACCCCCTCTTACCCCCATGGTGACTTGATCAATACACTTGATCTTCAAGCCAACTGGATTACATTCATGGTGTGTTTTAAAGTGGCGTGGTAACATTTTCAACAAATTCCAATCATCTATAGTATTGGCCTTTTCAATGTCCCTAACATGTTCTCTAACCCTCACTTTTAAACTCTCGGGTAGTAAGGCCTATGTAGATTAAATTGCATGGACATTTGGCATAATAAATTACCCCTTTCGAAGAGCATGTCAGATATTTTCTAATCTAGAAATTTTTTGTTCCGTTGAAATTTTCAAAACTTACTAATTTCTTTAAATTTAGACAGGCTTTGCAAAGGCCACACGGAAAAAATCCTACTCTTAGGTCGTGTTTTTTAGGATTTGCTGTTGGAATTGTAATGACTATGCACCAATAAATCTTTAAGATTTTGGCTTCTCTTCGCTACCATCGATGGAACTGGAGGAATAATTTTCCGAAGGGTGGGATCCGTATAAAGAACATTCCAATGTTTTTGCAAAACCATTTTTAGATCCTCCCACCGGTCGCTATAGGTGGAAATGAAACGTACCTGACTTTCTGAGTTAGTCTGATTTTTCTCATACGTACCGTAAATAAGTTTCTCCCTAGGGATACATTTTGCTCTTCTATAACCTCTATTGATGGAGCGCCGACTGTATCCTCTGTCTAAAAAGCGATTTCTTAGGTCTACAGCTCGAGTTTCAAAATCAATACCCTCTGAGCATATCCTCTTAACGCACAAAAATTGGGCCATAGGTATTCCCTTGATGGTGGATGGAGGGGGAGATGATGTTGTATGAAGAAATGAATTGTGGAAGTAGGTTTCCTATAGACATCTGTTATAATTCTACCATTTTCAGAGACCGTGATTTTAAGATCCAGAAAATCCAGATCTCTTCCAAATTTGTAGGTCAGTTTGATGTTCAACGGATTGTTATTCAATCTCGCCATAAGTCCTTCCAAGTCCCTAACTGAACCCTCCCACAGAAACCAAATGTCATCGATATACCGCATCCAACCAACCATGTATGTGGTTGAGCTCCTCAATGTCACCCCCCTAGAATATGTCCCTCTCCCAAGCTCCCAAAAACAGGTTGGCATACGAGGGGGCACAACAGGCCCCCATCGCAGTCCCCTGTAACTGTAAATATGTATTGTTGTTAAACGTGAAGATGTTGTGGGCCGTCACAATCGCTCTCAGCCTTTGGAAAAAAAAACTCTCCTTTGTTGGTTGGCGATGTTTGGTATAATTGGTTTCTCTTGTGTCTGGAGTTGTCCTAGCAGTATGTTAATGCCTGTAGAAAATAAATATTACAATTATTACTTTCGGAGAAAGATACGGAATATACACAGAGAAATCGCGTGTCAATTACTTTTAATTTTAGATATTCCAGGAATTATTACAATTTTAAGCTGTAGGTTTCTAAATGATAGTACACAATGCCGGTGTGCACAAATATAAAGCTAAAGGATTATTGCCTTGTATTATTGCCTTATTTAATCCTCTACAAATATATTTATTTATTTGTATTTATTTTACTTATTTATACAGCACCATTGATTCTGCAGAGCTTTACAGACATTATGGGCACTGTCCCCATTGGAGCTCACAATCTACATTCCCTATCACTATGTCTTTGGAGTGTGGCGGAAACTGGAGAATTCAGAGGAAACCCAGAAAACATGGGGAGAACATACAAACTCCTTGTAGGTGCTTGCAGTCACATAGACGTGTAGGTGCTCATGTGTATATAAGGCACTGACTTACCATTCATCCTCCCGGCGTTATCTCTCTGCCCTGTTCCTTCTGTAAGGATGGGCCGTCACAATCGCTCTCAGCCTATGGAAAAAAAAACTCTCCTTTGCTGCTTGGCGATGTTTGGTATAATTGGTCTCTCTTGTGTCTGGAGTTGTCCTAGCAGTATGTTAATGCCTGTAGAAAATAAATATTACAATTATTACTTACAGAGGAAGATACGGAATATACACAGAGAAATCGGATGTCAAATTTTTTTAATTTTAGATATTCCGGGAATTATTACAATTTGAAGTAGCAAGTTTCTGAACGGTTTTATATTAAAGAAGTTGTCCACTACTTGGACAACCCCTTCTCATACCCAACACGTGGCCCCAATTTAAAAAAAAGCTTATACTCACCCCCCGTGCTGGCGCCATTCCCACACTGTCGGCACTCATGTTCCCGGGGCTCTGGAGCAGTTGTTATAATACGTGAGCCTGGTGCTCAATCAGCACTGGCATCACTAGCCCCGTCTTTGGACAAATCGAACATCAAGAGGAAGTCAGGACTGCAGCTGATCTCTCACTTCCTCTTGATGTTCGAAGGTGGAGACAGTGACGCCAGCGATGATTGGGCGCCACAGCCCTGGGAATGCGAATGCTGACACCTCTGGAACGGCACAGGAGGTGACTATCAGCTCTTTTATTTTATCGGCGCCAAACATGTAGATAAAAAGGGGTTGTCCTCAACGGCGTACATAGGAATCATGGGGCCCCATAGCAGAAGTTCTAAATTGGCCCCCTCCCCCCACAAAAAAATGTAAATAATTGTCGGGGTCACAGAAGAGCAGATCTCACAACTTTTCATCCTTTACATAGTAATTTTCCTCCTGCTGAAGTCCTAGATTCCTCTTTCATTGCCCCATAAAGTGTGATGCCAACAAAAGTGCCCCCAAACACAGTGTGATACCCCCATGGTGAATTCCTCCACATGCGCAGTATAATGACCCTACTGTACCCCACCTCAACTCCCAGGGCAAAGTATGCTGACCCCAACATAGTATGATCCCCCAACTGTGACCTAGAGCTAGAGAGGATGGTACATAATAAGGGAGAGTGTTATACATAATAAAAGAGGAAACTATATAACTAAAGATGGCGCTATACATAATAAGTGAGTACACTATATACTAAGGGAGTATGCTATACATAATGAGTGAGTACACTGTATACTAAGGGACTGTGCTATACATAATACGGCTACATTCCTGCATCTGTGTGCAGTGTCGGTGTGCTGCCCTGTTTTACAGACTCATTGAGCATGTCCTATTCTAATCCTCAAAATCAGATCAGAACAGGACATTCTCTGACCCTCACAGATCTCATTCTCAGATCCGTGATTTTCATGGATGTGTGAATGGATCTATAAAACTCTACGAGTCCGTGGACCATCCGATAAAAAAAATCTGGCAGCACACGGACATTTCACACAAATGTGTGAATGCAGCCTAAGAGATTTTACAGACAACATTATCACTCCAAGCCACACAGTCCAGATACAGAATAATATTTACATCCAGGCACTTACCGCTGACGTCTCATCTGATCAGAGTCGGTTTCTGCTGCTTCTTCTCCATCTGGTCAGACCTTCATGTCGACATCTCCCAGCCACGACTCGTCTTGTCACGATGATCTCCAGCCTAGAAAATAACAAGGTCACATATATTGTACATGCATCTCCCCCACACTGCGCTACTGACTACAGATATGTACCCCCCCCCTTTAATATACTATTAGCCACTTAGTAATCAAAATATAAAGTGATAAGCAGCACTGTGCCCCCCATTAACTATAATCTCCACCAGCCAATAATATAAATTATTCAGTCTCTGTGACTCTCCCCAATTAACTGTAAGACTATGTGCACAGGGAAAATATACAAGACTTTACAGTACAAGCAAAGTGAAACCCCCATCATTGCTCTCTCCCACCACCTCCATCATTGCTCTGTCCCAGCTCCTCCATCATTGGTCTGTCCCAGCCCCCCTGTCATTGCTCTCTCCCAGCACCCTCGTCATTGCTCTCTCCCAACACCCCCGTCATTGCTCTCTCCCAGCACCCCATCCTTGCTCTCTCCCAGCACCCTCATCATTGCTCTCTCCCAGCACCCTCATTATTGCTCTCTCCCAGCACCCTCATTATTGCTCTCTCCCAGCACCCTCATCATTGCTCTGTCCCAGCACCCTCATCATTGCTCTGTCCCAGCACCTCCATCATTGCTCTGTCCCAGCACCCCGATCATTGCTGTGTCCCACCACCCTCATCATTGCTCTCTCCCAGCACTCCCGTCATTGCTCTCTACCAGCACCCTCATCATTGCTCTGTCCCAGCACCTCCATCATTGCTCTGTCCCAGCACCCCGATCATTGCTCTCTCCCAGGACCCCCGTCATTGCTCTCTCCCAGCAATCCCGTCATTGCTCTCTCCCAGGACCCCCGTCATTGCTCTCTCCCAGCACTCCCGTCATTGCTCTCTCCCCAGCACCTTTCTCTCGCAGAGCGGACCGATACTGCAGTCGTGTTGCACTCAGAAGAGGTACACCACAGCCCACTGGTCACTGTCCAGGCCCGGCGTCTTCATCGGCAAAGAAGATGGAAATGTGGATATCTGGGACTTACTGGAGAAGACACATGAGCCGTCTCAGACGCAGAACATATCAGCAGCGGCCATCACCTGCATTAAACCCTGGATCATGTCAGGTAACAGCTGAAATAATACAAAAATGATGATGATATGGCCTTTTCGTGTATGCAGATGCAGTGCAGACCGATGTGTCGCCATGGTTACAGACTACAAGTAAACTATGTGTAGTCTGATCCTGCAGTCATGTGTCACTCTCATCTATCTATTCATCTATCCCCTTTTCTTTCTCATTCACAAACAGAAGGGGGAAGACTTCAGAGGGTAATAAATGAGCGGATCAGACTACACCGGTGACTTCTTTGCAGTCGCAGGTATGCCGGAGCGGAAGCTGCTTGTACAAATCAGCTCTATTTTGGCCCATAGACAGGGGGGCTGCCCTCATTTGTTGACCCCCATCTACAATGCCCATATGCCATAACGGGTTTTTTTGTGAGACAACCTCTTCAAGGATTTCTCGCACATGCCCAAGGATAAGGAATTATTGTTATGATCTGCAACATAAACTAGGGAAAGAAGGGGAGAGCTGTCCCTACAGTAAGACTAAGCTGAGTCCCTACGTTGTAGCGGGCGACCTGTTCCTTGTGAACAGACCCGCCTTCGTCCTCGGCTAGTCTGAACGGAGACCTATATAGAAAGGGAGGGGTCCCTAAAAGAACTAAGGACTGGGACAAAAAATGGGACACCTCCTAACAGAAGTTGTTGCAGAGCAAAAGATAAACTGACAAAAGTACTAGAGGTCCAGAGGACCAAACAAACTAGAGAAAGATAAGCACAAAAGCACCTGGCTAGAAAGACAGTCTAAACAACACTGAAGTTCAGCAAGGCCAGAAGGGCGGAGCTGGAATATATAGGAAGATGGTCACGTGACCGCAAAACACAAGACAGAAACAAAAACAAACAGGAGGGTTCTAACAGTACCCCCTCTTTTATGAGGATACTCTGGATCCTCCAGGCCCAGGCCTATCCGGAAAAATCCTGTGGAAAGCTCTGACAAGTCTAGGGGCAGAGATATCATCCGCCTTAACCCAGGAGTTATCCTCGGGACCGAAACCTTTCCAAGCGACGAGATACTGCAATCTCCCTCTATGCTCTCTGGAATTCAGGATATGAGAAATTTCATATTCGCCGTCTTCCACCACCGGAGGAACTGTGACAGTGGCATCCCTATCCGATACATCAGCCTTTTTTAACAAGGAAGCATGAAACACAGGATTAATCTTCCAGGAGGAGGGAACCTCCAACCTAACAGCAGACTGGTTAACCACCTGAAGCACCTTAAATGGCCCCACAAACTTCGGACCCAATTTTTTAGAGGGAATCCTCAACCGCAGATTCTTTGAGGACAACCAAACCATGTCACCCACAGTAAACAAAACCTCTTTACATTTGCTGTTAAAATACTTCTTGGACTTTTTGTTAGCCTCTTGAAGGTTACAACGTACATTAGTCCATACTCTCTACAAATCACCGGAAAAATTCTCCTCTTCCGGCACCGCCGACCCCAATTTGGAGAACGAACCAAAAGACGGATGTCTCCCAGTACAACAAAAAAAAGGAGAACACCCAGCAGAGAAGGATGTATGATTGTTAAGAGCAAATTCTGCGAGTGACAGAAACTCAGACCACCCCTCTTGATTGTCTGCCACAAAACAACGCAAAAACTGTTCAACATCCTGGTTCTTTCTTTCAGTCTGTCCATTAGACTCAGGATGAAGACCAGACGAAAATGATAAAATGGACTCCCAACCTGTTACAAAAAGCATGCCAAAAGCGAGCCACAAACTGAGGTCCCCTATCAGAAACAATGTCGGTGGGAACGCCATGGAGCCTCACAATTTCCTTAACAAACGCCTTAGCGAGTGTCTTAGCGCAGGGTAGCTTAATGAATGGAACAAAATGACACATCTTGCTAAAACGGTCCACGACCACCCAGATGACAGTGAAACCCTCGGACACAGGAAAGTCAGTAATAAAATCCATTGCCAAATACGTCCAAGGCGCACTAGGGACCTCCAGAGGGCAAAGCAACCCCGCAGCAGGGGTATGGGAAGCCTTTGACTTAGCACACACCGTACATTGACGCACCCACTTGATGACTTCCTTCTGCCACCCAGGCCACCAAAAACTGCGACTGATAAGTCTCTTAGTCTCAGAAATTCCTGGATGACCTGCCAACCGAGACTCATGATACTCCACAAACAAATCTCTCCTAGAGGTTCTAGGCACAAACAACCTCCCATGAGGAGTGTTAGATGGGGCATCCTCCTGGGCTTTCAGAATCCCTTCTTCCAAAACGGAGTCCAATGCTGCTACCACAACTCCTTCCTGTAAAATGTTCTCCTCCTCCTCGGTACCAACCATGGGAGAAAAGCTGCGAGATAAAGCATTGGCTTTAATATTCTTAGTACCAGGGATATACTGTAGGTAACAGAAAAATTAAACCGAGAAAAAAAAAGTGCCCACCTAGCTTGACGGGCATTCAAGCGTTTTGCAGAATCCAGATAGATCAAATTCTTATCATCTGTGAAAACCTAAACAGGAAATTTAGCACCTTCCAAGAAATGACGCCAATGTTCAAACGCAAGTTTAATAGCCAGCAATTCCCGATTACTAACATCGTAATAAAGTTCGGTTTCTGAAAATTTTTTCGAAAAAAAAGCACAGGGATGTACTCCATCTTTGTTCTCCTGAGACAAAACAGCTCCGACCCCCACCGAAGAAGCATCAACCTCGACCAAAAAAGGCTTGGTCTCATCAGGCTGCATAAGGATAGAGGCAGAACTGAACCTCTCCTTGAGATACACAAAAGCTTCAATGGCCTCAGTAGTCCACTGGACCGTATTCGCACCTTTCCTGGTGAGATTGGTCAGCGGCTTAACAATTATAGAAAAATTCTTGATGAATTTCCTGTAATAATTGGCGAAACCCAAAAATCTCTGTATTGATTTCAAACCAATAGGCCTAGGCCATTCCTGCACAGCCTGAACTTTCACCGGGTCCATCTCAAAGCCCTCGCTGGAGATAATGTAGCCCAAAAAGCTAATTCTCTGCACAGCGAACTCACATTTCTCCAGCTTAGCAAAAAGTGAATTATCACTCAATAACTGCAACATCTCACGTACACTCTGCCAATGGGACTCCAGATCTGGTGAATAAATCAGAATGTCATCCTAATACACAACCACATTCTTGCCAATCAAAGTCTCAGGATGTCATTAATAAGGTTCTGAAAAAACGCAGGAGTATTGGTAAGACCGAAGGGCATCACCAGATTCTCAAAATGACCTACCGGAGTGTTAAAGGCAGTTTTCCATTCATCACCCTCCTTCATTCGTAACAAATTGTATGCCCCCCGGAGATCAATTTTAGAGAACCACTTGGCCCCTACTAACTGGTTAAACAAGTCCGGAATTAACGGCAATGGGTAGGAATTGCGTACTGTAATCTTATTAATTTCACGAAAGTCCAGACATGGATATAAACCACCGTCTTTTTTTTTAAGAAAGAAAAATCCAACGGCCACAGACGACTTAGAAGGTCTAATGTGACCAGCAGCCAGGCTAGTCTCTATATACTCCTCCAAGGCCTTTCTTTCAGGGATAGTCAGATTAAATAAGCGACTCTTGGGAAGAGTAGCTCCAGGAACAAACTCAATGGTGCAATCATAGTCCCTATGAGGAGGTAAAACTTGCTACTCCTCCTCTGAAAAAAACTTCCAAAAATCCTGAATAGGTACAGGTAATTCCCCTTTTTCCACAGCCGCAATGCGACCATTACAACATTTATCATAGCACTTAGGACTCCGAGACTTAATCTCATTAGTAGACCAGTCCAGTAAAGGATTGTGCAGTTTTAACCAAGGCAAACCTAAAACGACCGGAGAGGGTAAATTATTTAATACCACCAAATCCAAATTTTCTTGGTGAATGCCATTCATACTGAGGGGAAATGCAGCAACATTAAGTGTTGAACCACAATCCACAAATACCTGAAATTCAATCAAATCTTCCTGCAATGAGGTACTCCCTGAAAGAAATACTCCCTTAGAGTTCAAACAAGCAATACTGGCGTAACTGAACTTTTTTTTTTCTTTACTTAATCGAAGCTCACAGTTCTTAATCAAATGGTCAGATTTACCACAATAAAAACACAATCCCTTGGAAAACCTGTGGTCTCTTTCCTGAGAGCGGAGTGACATCGCCCCAACCTCCATCGGTTCTCCGCCGTCCGAGAAGAGCCTCTGGGAACTAGGAGCTGCCATTGCCGGAATCTTTTCATCATAAACCCTGGCACGCAGTCTCCTGTCCACACGTATAGCTAATTGCATGGCTTCTTGTAAGGTTTCAGGTGCAGGAAATGCAATCAGCAGATCCTTAACCCTTTCACTTAGACCAGCAAGAAAAAAAACATTTTAACGCTGAATCATTCCATTTCACTTCTGAGGACCACATTCTGAAGTGTGTACAATAATTTTCAACATCACCTGACCCCTGATTCAAACG
Organism: Phyllobates terribilis; assembly: GCF_046119375.1. Classification (NCBI taxonomy): domain Eukaryota; kingdom Metazoa; phylum Chordata; class Amphibia; order Anura; family Dendrobatidae; genus Phyllobates; species Phyllobates terribilis. Next base: position 156,956,404 of record NW_027362768.1, on the reverse strand, counting down.
TCTCAGTTCTGTCTCAGCAGATGAGACTCGATCAGGATCATCATACAATAGCCCCATAGCAGAAAAAAAATCCTCCACTGACCTAAAACACGGATCATTAGGTTGGAGAGAAAAGACCCACCCCTGTGGTTCCTTGCGCGAAAGTGACATGATAAACCCAATGCGCTGTGATTCATTCCCAGAGGACTTTGGTCTCAAACGAAAATATAATAAACAAGCATTTTTAAAGGAAAAAAAATCTTGTTGTTTACCATCAAAAATATCAGGGAGTCCTACCTTCGGTTCCACAAAATGCGCTCCAGGACAGCTACTCACGTGTTGCCGGAGCTCGGACACCTCCAGACACAATCCCTGCAGGCATTGAGCCAAATCTTGAACAGAAACCATACTGATCCCCGGATTTCTTTCCTAAAAGTTTTTTTTTTGTTTGGGCTGGACTTACTGTTATGATCTGCAACATAAACTAGGGAAAGAAGGGGAGAGCTGTCCCTACAGTAAGACTAAGCTGAGTCCCTACGTTGTAGCGGGCGACCTGTTCCTTGTGAACAGACCCGCCTTCGTCCTCGGCTAGTCTGAACGGAGACCTATAGAGAAAGGGAGGGGTCCCTAAAAGAACTAAGGACTGGGACAAAAAATGGGACACCTCCTAACAGAAGTTGTTGCAGAGCAAAAGATAAACTGACAAAAGTACTAGAGGTCCAGAGGACCAAGCAAACTAGAGATAGATAGGCACAAAAGCACTTGGCTAGAAAGACAGTCTAAACAACATTGAAGTCCAGCAAGGCCAGAAGGGCGGAGCTGGAATATATAGGAAGATGATCACGTGACCGCAAAACACAAGATAGAAACAAAAACAAACAGGAAGGTTATAACAATTATATTGTGAGACCAAAACAGATAGAGACTCAAAATAATGAATTACATCTTATTTATTGCAGCAAAGCAGCATTTAATGGCCGTGGCCGATGACAGCGGGACCCTCCATGTATTACAGATCCCGTGGACCTTACATCACCCGTCCGCTAATGAGGTTGGTTCGGGGACAGAGTCTTCATATATTGAACACATTAATAAACGAGGAAAGTGTTATTTTATTGCTGCCGATGTGATTTGCTCCGGCCTCCTATAGACTTGCACAATCTTTGCTTTTCTTCTATTGCATTTCACTCTTGCATCTTTCTGTGGTCGTACATTTACTGTAACTCAGGATGATGCCTTAATAACAAGAATGTTTTGACGAACCTTTTTTACCCCTTTTTCGGTGTCTATACCAGCCTCATGTGCCAGTTTAAATGGTTCCCGTGTATCATGCGCACTGACACACGCTGGCGTTAGGACTGAACGTACTACTAGTGATACTTCATGTTGTCCTATGGTGGCACTGCAGTGAGTTTAACACATACGGCAAGGTTTGTTTTATTGTTTTTGCAAATTACCACTGATCAATAGTGGTCCGAGCATGGGACACCATGTCATCAGGGTATTTTCATAGGGTCCTTATATGGTAAAGGGATTCTTGAAGGTTGACAACCCCTTTGAAGCCTTTTAGGTGCTTTACCATATATATATATAATGACTGTCAGAAATATTGATCAGCCCTGATTCCTCCTGGTCCTTTCCAGGGATTATAAGAGGCATATACAAGAAAAGGGCCACCATGTTGGGTCCTTGTCCGCCCCAAGGAAAACCAAGAGTCTTATATACTATTGGTAAATCCTATAGACATAAATGTCTGTGTCTGTGCCCAGCTTCACAACTGGCTCTTTGACCCTGGCTGAAACCATTTAGGTCCAGTTGACAGCTGTGACTCGATGGCACCATGCCAGGAAAACATTGGCACTAGTAGAGTAAGTGAAGAAGTATTGAGCCCAAGAACTGGAAACAGTGGAGGGGTCTAATGTCTGGACTCCATAATTGAGGTCCTCTGCTAAAGCTACTGGTTGCAGCTGAATTGGTGAATTCATTTTTCCTGACCTATGGCTTCTTCTACCATTCGCCACCAGGCCTACATGAAAATTTGCAGTGGTGGCATTGGCAGCTTGCATCGCAAGACACCATGTAATCAGGGTAATTTCTTAGGTTCCTCTATGGTAAAGGGAATCTTGAAGGTTGACAACCCCTTTGAAGCCTTTTAGGTGCTTTACCATATACATATAATGACTGTCAGAAATATTGATCAGTCCTGATTCCTCCTGGGCCTTTCCAGGGAATATAAGAGGCTTGGACAAGAAAAGGGCCACCATGTTGGGTCCTTGTCCGCCCCAAGGAAAACCAACAGTCTCATATACTATTGGTAAATCCTATAGACATAAATGTTTGTGTCTGTGCCCAGTTTCACAACTGGCTCTTTGGCCCTGGCTCCTTGGTTGAAACCATTTAGGTCCAGTTGACAGCTGTGACTCCATGGCACCATGCCAGGGAAACATGGGCACTAGTAGAGTTAGTGAAGAAGTAGTATTGACCCCAACAACTGGGAACAGTGGAAGGGTCTAATATCTGGACTTCATAATTGAGGTCCTCTGCTAAAGCTGCTGGTTGCAGCTGAATTGGTGAATTTGTTTTTCCTGACCAATGGCTTCTTCTACCACTATGAGGAAATTTGCAACGGTGGCATTGGCAGCTTGCATTGTAAGATCCGCTGAGTTGTCCCGTCTGCAATTGTGAGAACATGTCCGCAGCAATATTTTACTTTCTCTTCTGCAGAGCACCGCGGTCCTGCATTACTTGGACAGGGAGGTCAGTCATTTGGAATATTATGAACAGAGAAAGACATTTCGGGCTGCAGAGAAGAGAACGCTGGAGCTGAAGGAGCACAGCAAGAAAAGCATAAGTGTCTCGCTCCACACTGCTCGGCTCTTGCACTTTGTGCCGTCACTTCTACTTGTTTTTATATCCATGAGTGATCACGTAGGATGAGAGAAGGAAGTCGAGTATAACTCTGTCCTGTTTATGTCTAGGAAATCTCTCCACCGGTGAAGTCAAAGGAGCAGCTCGAGGAGGAGATAAGCCGAGAGTATGGCACATACTTGGCCCTGGAGAGCTCCGTGCTGATCGGTCTGCGGATTAAGAAAGAGAACGAAAAAGAACTGTGAAAACCTAATTCTCATAATGACAGATGTTTGTATTCTTGAAAGCTGCAGAATAGTAAAAACCCAGCGCATACATTGTACTGTGGTGTACTGCGGTCACCGCCAACCTGGGGCTCTGCAGATGTTGCAAAGACTACAAATCCCAGCGTGCAGGGAGTCATAGTTTTTGCAACAGTTGTAAAGTCACAGATTGTGGATCACCGGTGTGTAACATATATTTACATCCACCGCTAGTCTGATGGATCATATAAAATGTGTTCTTCTGGACTGTACAAATAAAGTTGTGTTGAAAAGAATTAGGAGCGTTCTGACACTATTTAAGGTGAACCTCTCGCTTTCTCCCCAGGTCTCTATCACCCAATGTGCTGGTGGAGTCTCCCGTCATCCAAGTAGGGACATTTTTTGTCTCAATTAATTTATTAAAGTGATAATTGAGCTAAAAGATTAGGACTCTGGTCCAGTGACCACATTGGTAGCCATGGCCGCTGGATCCGAGCCCTGAGAACCTCCTCCTATCTGCTGACATCCTCGGTGCCTCTTCTGATTAGTAGGCCTTGCAACGCTATGATGTTGTGGCATGAAGCAGAAGAGGCGTCGAGAATATCGGAAGGTAGGAAGAAATTTGCAGGGCTCTGCTCTAGCAGTCAAAAACTATCTGCAAGGCTGCTCGATTTTCTTGATTGTCTCTTTTAGGTGGAATTCTGATCCATCAGACATGTATGGTACACTCCATTCACTTCTATGGGAGCAGTACTGCACGTATGTGACCACCACTCCCATGGACAGTGAGTGAAGCAGTGGCGTCAGGGGACTATGAGACTCCAATTCTCGTGATCGGTGAGGACCTCTGCACTCTGATCCCCATTGATCATACAGTGATGTATATGGCCAACCCCTTTAAGAGCGGCCTAGTTCAGACTGCATTAGGGAGTTGCAGTATGAGCCGGGCATGCAAGGAATTGCATCGATGTGGCCCACGTGGCAGTGTCACATAATCATCTACGTGACTAATTTTTTCCTTTAGTTAGAGGGTCCGGAGTTTTCTGTGATATGTTTTGGGTGCTTGGATGTACATACACGTGTGTGGGTAGGAGGGCACGAGTATATAAGGCGGTGTCATACCATTTATCCTGCCAACGCCGGCTCGCGGTATCCATCCCTCTGGACTCTTTGGATGAAAATACTTCTTTGCCAGTCGTTAATTCTTGGTCTCCTACGTCTTATCGGTGGTAGTAGAGCTGATAGGTCTATATTCAAACCTGTCGGAAATTAATATTACAGTTATTATCTATGGAGGAACATACACCAGGAATAAGTCACTCTGCTCACACCAGGTATTTGTTGGTTACATCCCATGGGAAGAGACAAGTGGGCCACAGAGAATGCCCCATGGGCCTTTACCTTCCCCTCTTATTGTGGGGCCTATGGAGAGGGGTAGCCCTATGTGCATTCAGTCCATAATGAAGGGGGATGAACCTCCTGAACTTTAGGAAGTTCTAGAGCAGAACTGTCAGATAGTGGTGATTGTTTGGAGGGCAAGAAAATCCTAAATAGTTCCTGTATTTTTTCCAGCTGGAATGGGGCCGAGCTGCAATACCAGACCCAGCCTATTGACAAGACTGATACTGTTTCACATCCAGTCCACCTCCCATGTAAACTGTGCTTATAAGTGACCAGGTATCACGTATCTGAAAGTATTTTGGGGAGACTTGTTGTGACTTGTGTTTCATCCATCAATTTTAAACCAAAGTGCAGCGGAGGAAAATGCATTAATTTATTAGAAGACACACGCTATTTAATAAATTTCACATTTTCTTCTAAATACAGAAATTGAAATCACTGTATTATTTGTGACAGTTTCTACCATAATGAATATTAGATCTATATTGATCTGATTGTGGCCATCGTCCCACCCTGTTAACACCGCACACACTTTCCAAACTTTTCCAAAGTTTCTAACTTTATTGCAAAAATTATGAGCACCAGAATTTGGGATTTTTTAAGGCACCAATTTTGTTTTTAAATTAAATTACTAATATATTTATATATATTAGTAATTTAAAGAATATGTTTGTGCCTTAAAATAGATATATATATATATATATATATTTGCGTTGGTAACTGAATATGTATCTAGTCTCTAACGGGAGAAAACCAGGTCCAGAGTATTCCCGTCTTCATGTGTAGGAGAATTAGTAAATTGCGAGAGGCCGAATGAGGAGGTTAGAGAGAGTAGATGAGAGGCAGATTGAGAGAGGGGATCATTGATGGGGATATTAAAGTCTCCCATGATGATGGTGGGGATGTCACAGGATAGAAAGTGAGGAAGCCAGATGGCAAAGTGATCCAGGAACTGGCGGGAGGAGCTGGGGGCGATACACATCCGCCAATCGCAGGGAGAAGGGTATGAAGAGTCTGACGGTGTGCACTTCAAAGGAAGGAAACATGAGTGAGGGAACTGGGGGGATGACCTGGAAAGCACATTGTTGTGAAAGGAGCAAACCAACACCTCCACCCTGTCTATTCTCAGGTCTGGCAGTATGTGAAAATTTCAGCCCACCAAATGAGAGAGCAGCAGCTGCGGTGGTGTCTGAATGCTGGATCCAGGTTTCTGTAATAGCCAGAAGGTTAAGAGAATTAGAGAGGAAAAAATCGTGAATGTAAGTTAGTTTGTTACACACAGACCGTGCGTTCCAGAGAGCACAATGGAAAGCGATAGGAGAGGGCATGCACTGAATGTTAATAAGATTAGCAGGGTTTCTATATGCAGCTGGAGGAGAGTGGTGTATGCTAGTGGAGGGAGGCCCAGGGTTGGGGGAGATGTCGCCAGCGACTAGTAGAAGGAGAAAAAAGAGAAAGAGCAGGTGGTGCAATGATTTGTATGAACGTTTTGAGTGCTGTATGGAGGTGGTGGATGGTCTGGAGTGGGTGAGAAAGGTCAGTAGAGCCTCAGAGTTTTACAGGGGAGAGGGGAGAAGGGAGGGGCTGATATAGAGTGAGTGCACAGAATGTGTTAAAGGGCGGACGAGATGTGAGAAAGCAGAAGTTAAAACAAGTAAGAAGCAGATTGCTATTGTAGCACCCCGAGGGCTCGGCTGCTACAGGGGTATTGCACCTCAAACCAGAGGTGTGATATTCCACTCCCGGGTAAGATGGATTGTGGACCAGGACTCGGTAGGCTGCATGCACCACACACACCCCATTTCTGAGGGACAGCTCAACGGTGCTCCCACTAGACAGAAGTGCAGGCACGACAGCATCTGTCCCTGGCTGGAGTGGGGAGGGGGAGGAAAACCCAGTGGTGTAGGAGCAGATAGGGGTGGGTCTCTGGGCATAGGTAGGAGCCCATTGGTTGCTAGTCACATGGGCTCACACAGAGAGGGAGGTATATAAGGTGGGCACCATCTTAGTTCTGGGAGGAGAGACAGACAAGACAGTCAGAGGAGAGGAGTGAGAGAAGGAGTTCAGCCAGAGAGGGCTGACGGAGAGCTGTGGCTCAGTCTGGGCCCAGCTCCACGAGGCAGGCCTAGGGTGAAGGCCGGAGCCAGAGAGAACGGAAACAGAAAGGAAAGGAAAGTAAGAAAGGAACAGGAACACAGAGAAAGGCCCAGAGACACGAGGACAGAAGGAACCCCATAGGCCCAGGAGATTGCGGGTGATGGGTTGACGTAACAGGGCACCGGAACCCAAATTGGTGGAGGCAATAAATTCCTCAGCCAAAGACCGGAGGTTGTGACCACAACTTGGTGTGACCCCTCACTACATCCACCAGGAAAGCATACCACATAGGGTCAGGGAAACCGGAGATAGGTTTCGCCAAGAGAAGGCCCGAGGAAGCTGGACAAAGGTGGGTCACTGGTGGGGACGGCCAGAGAAAGGAAGAGAAGGGAGCCCTGTGCCATGCTCTGGAATTGCCTGGGAGTTGGTCGAGCCCCTTGCCTGGTGGACGCAGCACGGCTTGGGCAGTCACCGCCGGTACCGAGGTGACTAGGACCAGTAAAGAACTGTGAGTAAAGCATTGGAAACTGCAACCACACGTCTCTGTGTTTCATCGCCGCACCAGCACCATCAGTACTGGGACGCTCACACCATCACTCTCATCATCCACACTAGCTGCCCTGAGGCAATACTTCTCCCGTGGGGAGTTATCCCATACTTGGCTGTGCATACAGCATCAGCCTCAGCGGTCTGCAGCGCAGCGGCGGTCCCCACTGACCGCAATCCACGGGTGGCGTAGTCGGACATGTTAGAACCTTGCTGTTAGGTTTTTTTTTCCTTTGCTGGTCACATGACCTTGTTGGCCTATTTAGTCCTGCTCCGCCCTTCTGGCTTTGCTGGACTTCATTGTATATCTACTTTCTAGCTAGCCTGTGCTCTGTATCTAACTCTGTTAGTTTGCTTGGTCTACGGACCTCTATGTTCTATCTATTTTGTTTGTTCGTCTGTCTGCTACTATTTCTGTTAGGAGGTGTCCCATATTCCTCCCAGTCCTTAGTACTTGTAGGGATTCCCTCCCCACATCTATAGGTCTTCGTACAGACTAGATTAGGACTTTAGCAGGTCTGATCGCAGGATCAGGTTCCCTGTTACATCGTAGGGATTCAGCTGAGTCTCATAGTAGGGACAGATCTCCTCTCTTTCCTTAGCTTTGGTAGCAGAACATAACAGTAAGTCCAGCCAGCAAATTCTCTAAGGAAAGATTTTTCTGTTCCATCATGGTGTCGGTTCAGGATTTGGCTCATCGCCTGCAGGGACTCTCTCTGGAGGTGGCCGAGCTCCGTCAGCACGTGAGTAACTGTCCTGGAGCACATTTCTTGGAGCCTAAGGTATGTTTGCCGGATTTGTTTTTTGGTGAACACCGAGAATTTTTTTCATTTAAAAATGCTTGCTTATTGTATTTTCGTTTGAGACCTAAGTCCTCTGGGGATGAATCCCAGCGCGTAGGGTTCATAATGTCACTTTTGCGCAAAGAGCCTCAGGAGTGGGCCTTTTCTTTGCAACCTAGTGATTCATGCTTCAGATCAGTGGATAGTTTTTTTTCTGCTTTGGGACTATTATATGATGATCCTGACCGTGTCGCATCAGCTGAGACTGAGTTGAGACGTCTAAAACAAGGATCGGGTAATGTGGAAAAATATTGTACACATTTTCGTCGTTGGTCCACTCAAACAGGGTGGAACGATTCTGCTCTGAAAAGTCTATTTCTTGCTGGGCTCAGTGAAAGGGTTAAAGACCTGCTAATTGCTTATCCTACACCTGAAGATTTGCAACAGGCTATGCAATTAGCTATACGGGTGGATAGAAGACTGCGTGCTAGGGTTAATGAGAGCAAATCCTCTGCTATGTCAGTTTCTGGTTATGATAATGTGTGTACTAACAGTGGTGAACCGATGGAGATTGGATCGGTGGCACCTCGCTCTCAAGAAAAAGACCGTCGTTTTTCGCAAGGCTTGTGTTTCTACTGCGGAAAATCTGGTCATTTGATTAAAGGCTGTGAGCTTCGGATGAAGAAAGAAAAAAAAATGGTCAGTCACGCCCGTATTGCCTGTTTAAATTCCAAGGGTATATTTTTAGCTGCTTCCACGATTGCTCAGGAAAAATTAATGGAATTTCGGGTGTTTGTTGATTGCGGGTCTACACTGAATGTAATTGATGGGGGATTCGTGGAAAAACTCAATTTAAAACCTGAACCTTTGTCATCCCCCATTGCTGTGGTTTCTGTGGATGGCTCCCCTTTGAAGAATATTACTCTCAAGGTCAGTGAATTTCCTCTCACTATTAATGGTGTTCACCATGAGAAATTGGATTTGGTAGTGTTGAATAACTTGCCTTCTCCAGTAATATTGGGTTTGCCCTGGTTAAAATTTCACAATCCTGTACTGGATTGGTCTACCAGTGAAATTAAATCCTGGAGCCATAAATGTTATGACAAGTGTTGTAACGGGCGTATTGCAGCTTTGGATAGGGGAGAATTGCCTGTTCCTATTCAGGATTTTTGGAGAGTTTTTTCTGAGAAGGAATCGCAGGTTTTGCCTCCCCATAGAGACTATGATTGTTCTATTGAATTTGTCCCTGGAGCGACTCTTCCTAAGAGTCGTTTATTTAACCTTACTATTCCTGAGAGGAAGGCTTTGGAGGAATACATACAGACAAGCTTGGCCGCCGGTCACATTAGGCCCTCTAAGTCTCCTGTGGCGGTTGGATTTTTTTTTGTAAAAAAAAAGGACGGCGGTTTACGTCCTTGTCTGGATTTTCGTGAGATTAACAAAATTACGGTACGCAATCCTTACCCACTGCCATTGATTCCTGATCTGTTTAACCAGTTATTGGGGGCCAAGTGGTTCTCTAAAATTGACCTTAAGGGGGCATACAATCTGTTGCGCATGAAGGAGGGTGATGAATGGAAGACTGCTTTTAACACTCCTGTGGGTCATTTTGAGAATCTGGTTATGCCTTTTGGTCTTACTAATGCTCCTGCATTTTTTCAGAATCTGATTAATGACATCCTTAGACCTTTGATCGGTAAAAATGTGGTTGTGTATTTGGATGACATTTTGATTTATTCGCCAGATCTGGAGTCTCATTGGCGGAGCGTGCGTGAGGTATTACAGTTATTAATGGACAATTCGCTTTTTGCTAAGCTGGAGAAATGTGAGTTCGCTGTACAGAGAATTAGTTTTTTGGGCTACATTATCTCCAGCAAAGGTTTTGAGATGGATCCGGTTAAGGTTCAGGCTGTGCAGGAATGGCCTAGGCCTATTGGTTTGAAATCGATACAGAGGTTTTTGGGTTTCGCCAATTACTATAGAAAGTTCATAAAAAAAATTTCTAGTATTGTCAAACCTCTGACTGATCTCACCAGGAAAGGTGCTGATGCGGTTCAGTGGTCTTCTGAGGCCATTGAAGCTTTTGTGTATCTCAAGGAGAGGTTCACCTCTGCTCCCATCCTTATGCAGCCTGATGTTACTAGGCCGTTTTTGGTTGAGGTTGATGCTTCCTCTGTGGGGGTTGGCGCAGTATTGTCTCAGGATAACGGGGATGGATTACATCCCTGTGCCTTTTTTTCAAAAAAATTTTCGGAGACTGAATTGAATTACGATATTGGTAATCGGGAATTATTGGCTATTAAACTCGCATTTGAACACTGGCGCCACTTCTTGGAAGGTGCGGAATTTCCCGTTCAGGTTCTTACGGATCATAAAAATCTGATTTATCTTGATGCTGCCAAGCGCCTGAATGCCCGTCAGGCTAGGTGGGCACTGTTTTTCTCGCGGTTTAATTTCTCCGTTACTTACATCCCTGGTACTAAGAATGTTAAGGCGGATGCCTTGTCTCGCAGTTTTTCTCCCATAGTCGGTGCTGAGAAAGAGGAAAACATTTTACAAGAAGGTGTTGTGATAGCTGCTTTAGACTCCGTTTTGGAAGATGAGATTCTTAAAGCTCAGGAGAATGCCCCATCTAACACTCCTCATGGGAGGTTGTTTGTGCCTGAGACCTTTAGGAGAGATTTGTTTGTTGAGTGTCACGAATCTCGGTTGGCAGGTCATCCCGGAATCTCTGAGACCAAGAGACTGGTGGGTCGCAGTTTTTGGTGGCCTGGATGGCAGAAGGAAGTCATTAAGTGGGTGCGCCAATGTACTATATGTGCTAGATCTAAGTCCTCACATACTCCTGCTGCGGGGTTGCTTTGTCCTTTGGAGGTCCCCAGTGCTCCTTGGACACATTTGGCTATGGACTTTATAACTGACCTTCCCCCCTCTGAGGGTTTTACTGTCATCTGGGTGGTCGTGGACCGCTTTAGCAAGATGTGTCACTTGGTTCCCTTCGTCAAACTGCCCTGCGCTAAAACTCTCGCTAAGGCCTTTGTCAAGGAAATTGTCAGACTTCATGGCGTTCCTACTGACATTGTTTCTGATAGGGGTCCTCAGTTCGTGGCTCGTTTTTGGCGTGCCTTTTGTGACAGGTTGGGAATTCATTTGTCGTTTTCGTCCGGATATCATCCTGAATCTAATGGCCAGACAGAAAGGAAAAACCAGGATGTTGAGCAGTTCTTGCGTTGTTTTGTGGCAGACAATCAAGAGGGGTGGTCTGAGTTTCTGCCACTTGCCGAATTTGCTCTGAACAATCATACATCTTCTTCTGCTGGTTGTTTGCCTTTTTTTTGTTGTTCTGGGAGACATCCGTCGTTTGGGTCGTTCTCCAAGTTGGGATCTGCCGTGCCTGAGGAGGAGAATTTTTCCGGTGATTTGGAAAGAGTTTGGACGGATGTGCGTGGTAATCTTCAGGAGGCCAACAGAAAATCTAAAGACTACTTTGATAGGAAACGACAGGAGGTTTTGTTCGCTGTTGGTGACATGGTTTGGTTGTCCTCTAGGAATCTGCGGTTGAGGATTCCTTCTAAGAAATTGGGTCCCAAGTTTGTAGGGCCCTTTAAGGTGCTTCAGGTTGTCAACCAATCTGCTGTTAGGTTGGAGGTTCCTACCTCCTGGAGAATTAATCCGGTCTTTCATGTCTCTCTGTTAAAAAAAGCTGTTGTGTCGGATGGTGACGCCTCTGCCTCTGTTCCTCCGGTGGTGGAGGACGGGGAATATGAAATTTCTCGCATCCTTGACTCTAGACGGTATAGAGGTAGTTTGCAGTGTCTTGTGGCCTGGAAAGGTTTCGGACCCGAGGATAACTCTTGGGTGAGGTCAGATGATGTTTCCGCGTCCAGACTTATCAGAGCGTTTCACAGGAGATTTCCTGATAAGCCTGGTCCTAGGGGATCCGGAGGATCCTCTTAGAAGGGGGGGTACTGTTAGAACCTTGCTGTTAGGTTTTTTTTTCCTTTGCTGGTCACATGACCTTGTTGGCCTATTTAGTCCTGCTCCGCCCTTCTGGCTTTGCTGGACTTCATTGTATATCTACTTTCTAGCTAGCCTGTGCTCTGTATCTAACTCTGTTAGTTTGCTTGGTCTACGGACCTCTATGTTCTATCTATTTTGTTTGTTCGTCTGTCTGCTACTATTTCTGTTAGGAGGTGTCCCATATTCCTCCCAGTCCTTAGTACTTGTAGGGATTCCCTCCCCACATCTATAGGTCTTCGTACAGACTAGATTAGGACTTTAGCAGGTCTGATCGCAGGATCAGGTTCCCTGTTACATCGTAGGGATTCAGCTGAGTCTCATAGTAGGGACAGATCTCCTCTCTTTCCTTAGCTTTGGTAGCAGAACATAACAGGACACTTGTTATTACACTAAGACTGCCACTGAATTGACCACCCTGGGCACGGACCGGGTCAGCGCCACGGAGACTACAACCCCCAGCGATCCGGCTCCGGGTATCCCCTGCACAACACAGGCCCAGGGGGCGCGTCACTATGACCAATGCATAATGCAATACAACTGACCAAGAAGCAACATGTTTGTATGAATAGCTTATACACCTTACCTGTCTCCTTCCCAAATGCCATTGTATAACTGCTTATTAAACGCACTTTAAGCTATTGCACTTAAAGTCTGTTGCACGCGTGACCCAGCACGCGTCTTATCCTGAGCCAGAGCTGAATATATATGAATTGAAATGTCTGCTAGCATGCAGCGCCAATTGGCCAATCTGAGTAATTTAGCCAATTAGCACAAGGCCAGAGCAGGCAATGCTATGCAGGGTAAACAAACCAATATACAACAGAGGGCCATAAAACAGTGAAAAAGAAAGCTTTGTACACTTCAAAACAGAGCCAAAATATATATATATCATAATACCACATACTGTTCCAAATGTCATAATACTGCCATACTGTGCTAAACAGTACAAGCCATTGTGTAAGCACTGTTGTCAGTAGATACGTTCTCTCCTATCCATCTTTATGTAGGATGAGCATCCGCAGTTCCTCCTTTACTTTCCCTATAAGACATCTAAGATGTTAGAATGACGCTACAGATATGTGACTCCGCACAGGGAGAAGATTGCTGTGTTTTCTGGATGCCATGTTGGCATATGAGCAAGCAGGGACATTACATTTTGTATTGCAAAGTGGGTGGTAATAATACCCCTTTAAATTGCAGTGCCCCAGTCCAGTTGCCCCTTCTGCCCATTTTATCGTCCATTCCTGAGTTTACTGTAGTATAGGTCACTGTTTTATCACCCTAGCTTATATATGCTGGGAGGTTACATTTTGTGGCCCTATTATTGGGGCCCACAGACAGCGAGGCCTCTGCCCCCACAGCCGGCTCCTGTTCCTGCAGTCCTGCGTTGTATCCCCGGACTCTGCTCCTTTGAGGACAATGGGGTCTACACTTCCCGGGGGTGATGCGGAAGCCTCAGGCTTGTTTTACAGCCAGACTCGGGCATTCCAGAGCCGCGGCCAACGTTTCCCCCGGCACACGCCATTCTCCTCCTGAGTCTAATTCCGTCACGTTGTCATTCAGCGCCTAAACCTCAGGATATCACATACAGGAACTCACAGCTTCTTCATGTGACACTGATCCAGTCTGCCGCCTTTAATAGCAGGATTCTGGCCGTCCTCGCAGGAACCACCGTTCCTTAGATTTGTGATAATACATCCACAGTGAAAAAGATAAAGGATGAGGAAATGATCTATTCTGGGCAAGCAGTGGCCTTGTCATAAAATGACATTCCCTCGTAAATAATCAAGCATGGAGGACATCCCTAAGCAGGACGTCAGTGGGACTGATGGAAGTAGCCGAGCGATGTACTCTTCCTTCTCTACTAGTCCCATAGGCAATGAATGGAGCGGAGGTTGGCATGTGCACCTCCCTGTATTCTGGACAGGGCTCTGCACGGGATCCCTGATGTCAGGTATCTCCATAGGATAGGGCGACCCCCACTGATTAAACAGTGACGGCTGATCCTAAAGACAGGACATCCATTGTCTTGGAGGATTCAGTGTGATATGTTCTTAAGAAAGGCTTAAGGTGAGGAAGATCTATCGTCAGCGATGGTGATCACCCAGGACCATTGCTGCCACCACCAGCGCCCCATACTCTGCCGGTGAGGTGGCCTTTTGGACATAATGATTCCTGGCTGTATGGGTCTGACAGATCGCTCAGGGCTTACACAGCCATATATATTCATAGCACATTTGTAATATTACTTATTCTCTCCTTTCTCTCCGTCGTGTGTAGATAAACTACAGACTCCGATCAAAGAGGAGAAATCCGAGGGATCCATTCATTACAGCAGTTTAAGAGCGGCCTCGGCCAAGAACAGCAAAATTCTGGAGGACGTCAACACCAGTTATTTTGCCGGAACCGAAGTGAGTTCTTCCATCTCTGAGATACAGACGGTAGCGCTTGGTAAATGTCAGCAAATGTTATGATACTGGCCTAGTACTGCTGGAAACCAGTGGCCGAAGGCACACAAGCAGGAACAGCAAGCGTTAGTAGAAGTTCTTGTAGTTAGCAAAAAGGAGTTGTAGGAAACAATCCATACATAGGTGACAACAATCTAGGTAAGAATGTTTAGGAGCTTGGAGACAGAAACTAGGCTAACAGCTAGACACAATACTCAAGCAATGAGTGAGAGATCCATGCACTTTTAAGCAGGCCTAAACAGGAAACAAGATGGATCCCACAGGTTCAGAATCTGCCATCTTAGCCAAGGGCAATTGCAGAACACAACAGCAGCCTTCAGTGGTAAAGAGTGGGATTGCAGCACAATTAAGGTGAACAATAGCAGCCACTAGTGGTCAAACTGTAGAAGGACAACTGGATTCCTTTCAGCAAATCACACAAAATAAAGAATCCACAGAAGGAGATAATGTACAGGGGCTTTACATCGCCCAGTGACTACATGACAAAATCCTGAAAATATTTGTGGTCATCAGCACATCCTTCATAAGTAAGATCAATAAATCGTAAAGTGGACAATTATTTATATAGTAGAAAGGGATATACGGATAATTCTGCTGCTGATCAAGAAGATATCCAATGGAGATGATGGTGTTGAACAAAGAGCCGTTTTATTAATTAACGCATTTCAGAGTTGAACAAACTCCTTCATCAAGAGAAAAACACAATGACTGCAATGATTGAAACGCGTTGATTAATAAAACTGCTCTTTGTTCAACACCATCATCGCCATTGGATATCTTCTTGACCAGTAGCAGAATTATCTGTATATCCCTCTCTACTATTGCATTTACTGCCGGTTTTATTCCGGTATACGTCGCAGCTGATATCTATACGTGCATAGGAGTTGTGCCTGATACAACCCAGCCTGGTGAGCAATACCAGACTATCTACAATGTTTATGGCCCGGGTGATGTCCTATTGTGCGTTTTTTGTCACTTTTCAGCTATACTAAAAGTGATATGGTTTTGACACTGATACGATTGTTTCTAAAAGAGCCACATGCCGGGGTCCCAAGAGATACACGTGGCCCCTGAGCCACTGGTTGGGGAACTGTGGCCTAGATAACCAGCATTTCAGGGAATATAATACTGATTAATCCCCTCAGATCATTTATAAAGGTGCAGTACACACATGAGACGAACGTCGGCTGAAGTCACCGGCCGACCATCGAGAGGGGGTTTGAACTCTCTCCTAATGGCAGATGTAGGGGGACGAAGAGGAAGATACGGAAGATACACAGATAAATCGGGGAGTCAATTTTTTTAATTTTAGATATTCCAGGAATGACTACAGTTTTAAATAGTGGGTATCTAAATTATAGTACAGAATGCCAGTCTGCTGCAACTAAAGCTAAAGGATTATTGCCTTGTATTAGGTATTTAATCATCTGCAAATGTACCATATATACTCGAGTATAAGCTGACCAGAGTATAAGCTGATGTACCTAATTTTACCACAAAAAAATGGGAAAACGTATTGACTTGAGTATAAGCCTAGGGTGGGAAATGCAGCAGCTACTGATAAATTTCCCCATCCTGGTAAGCATTGCTCCCTCATACCCAATCCTGTTATTCATGGCCCCCTCATCTCCAGACCTGTTATGCATTGCCCCCTCATCTCCAATCCTGGTATGCATGGCCTCCTCATCCCCAATCCTGGTGTGCATAGCCCCCTCATCCCCAATCCTGGTATGCATGGCCCCCTCATCCCCAATCCTGGTATGCATGGCCCCCTCATCCCCAATCCTGGTATGCATAGCCCCCTCATCCCCAATCCTGGTATGCATGGCACCCTCATCCCCAATCCTGGTATGCATGGCCTCCTCAACCCCAATCCTGGTATGCATGGCCTCCTCATCCCCAATCCTGGTATGCATGGCCCCCTCATCCCCAATCCTGGTATGCATGGCCCTCTCATCCCCAACCCTGGTATGCATAACCACCTCATTCCCAATCCTTTTATGCATGGCCCCCTAATTCCCAATCCTGATATGCATGGCCCCCTCATCTCCAATCCTGTTATACATGGCCCCCTCATCCCCAATCCTGGTATGCATGGCCCTCTCATCCCCAATCCTGATATGCATGGCCTCCTCATCCGCAATCCTGTTATGCATGGCCCCCTCATCCCCAATCCTGTTATGCATGGCCCCCTCATCCACAATCCTGGTATGCATGGCCCACTCATTCCCAATCCTGGTATGCATGTCCCTCTTATCCCCAATCCTGGTATGCCTGGCCCCCTCATCCCCAATCCTGGTATTCGTGACCCCCTCATCCCTAATTCTGGTATGCATAGCCACCTCATTCCCAATCCTGGTATGCATGGCCCCCTAATCCCCAATCCTGGTATGCATGGCCCCTTCATACCCAATCCTGTTATGCATGGCCCCCTCATCCCCAATCCTGGTATGCATGGCCCCCTCATCCCCAATCCTGGTATACATGGCCTCCTCATCCCCAATCCTGTTATGCATGGCCCCCTCATCCCCAATCCTGGTATGCGTGGCCCCCTCATCCCCAATCCTGGTATTCGTGGCCCCCTCATCCCTAATTCTAGTATGTATGGCCCCCTCATCCCCAATCCTGGTATATATGGACCCCTCATCCCCAATCCTGGTATGTATGGCCCCCTCATCCCCAATCTTGGTATGCATGGCCCCCTCATCCCCAATCCTGGTATGCGTGGCCCCCTCATCCCCAATCCTGGTATTCGTGGCACCCTCATTCCTAATTCTGGTATGTATGGATCCCTCATCCCCAATCCTGGTATATATGGACCCCTCATCCCCAATCTTAGTATGCATGGCCACCTCATCCCCAATCCTGGTATGCATAGCCCCCCTATCCAGGTATACATGCCCCCCCATCACTGCACACATAAAAATATAAACACTTCTACTCACCTTCCTTCCTCACCTCTGCTACAGCGCTGCGTCCTGTTCTGCCAGCAGCTCATGTCAGCATCTGAGCAGCGCATGACATCACTGCCATGCGCCCTCAGACACCGAGGTGAGCTTCCGGCATATTCACTCCACTCCATGTCGGGACTATGTGCGTGGAAAGGAGCGCATTTTCTTTAGTAGCGGGCAATGTCAGCAGAGGCTGCGGCTCAACGCTCCTCTGTGCCCACTAGTAAATAGAATGAGTATTCACTCTTCTCCACCCCATGGGCGTGAAGAAGAGTGAATATTAATTTCCATTTAGCAGCGGGCACACGTGTGCCCCGCTTCTCCGCAACCTCCCACCCCCACCACCACTATCCACCACTGGAATATGTATATACTCGAGTATAAGCCGAGGGGGCTTTTACAGCCAAAAAAAATTCTGAAAAAGTCAGCTTATACTCGAGTATACACAGTATTTGTTTATTTTTTATTTATTTGAATAATTTATACAGCACCATTAATTCCACAGCACTTTACAGACATTATCATTTCAGTCCCCATTGGGGCTCACAATCTACATTCCCTATCAGTATGTCTTTGGAGTGTTGGAATAAACTGGAGAGCCCGGAGGAAACCCAGCAAACACGGGGAGAACATACAAACTCCTTGCAGATATCGTCTTTGGTGGGTTTTGAACCCTTTTCTATCTATATTAATGGGTAAATTTTATTCACTTTTTAGGAGATGATGGTGGAAAATGTGGATGAATAGTTAAATCTATCTCTCAGAATATTGTTGTAATTAAAAAAAAAAGTCCACAATTATCCTAATTTGATAGCATGTTTTGCATTTTTTATATTGATAGGGGATGTTTATAAACTGCTTTAATTTTAATATGTCACTTTTAACGGAGTCATTGGATGCGGGACATGCAACTGAAAGTATTTGGGATTTGGCAGGGGTGCCAGGTGTCGGACCCCAGCCAATCAGTAATTGATGACCTATCCTAAGGATAGACCATCGATGTAAAAGCAGTGGACTACCTCTTTAAGCATGGAATTGTGTATCTTCTTTCTTTTTCAGCTATAGGGTTCAGCATTCCCTCTCCCTGATCAGAATATTAGGTGCTTGGAGTCACATAGACGTGTAGGTGGTCATGTGTATATAAGGCTCTGACTTACTATTCACGCTCCCCTTGCTCTCTCTCTGCGCCTGTTCCTTCTGTATGGATGGGCCACCACAATAGCTCTCAGCCTTTGGAAAAAAGCTCTCCTTTGCTCGATGACGATGTTTGGTCTATTGGGTCTATCTTCTGCCAGGAGTTCTTCTAGGAGTATGTTAACGTCTGTGGAAAATAAATATTAAAATTATTAATTATAGAGAAGATATATAGAAAAATCGGGGTGTCAATTTTTTTTTAGATATATCCCGTGAATGATTACAATTTTAAGTAGTAGATTTCTAAATTCTAATACACAATGCCAGTCGGCTGCAACTAGACCTAAAGGATTATAGCCTCTTATTAGGTCTTTAATCCATGGGAAAAAAGTAAGAAATTGGCACATCCATCTGGAAATAATAAAAACTAATTGATCTTTATTAGAAATCCATGAAAACACAAACAAGTTTTGGTGAAAGATTAAATCTGACACGTTTCTGGTAAACCGCCCTTAGTCATGAAATGGTCTTTAATCATCAGTAAATGTATTTATTTATTTTTATTTCTTTTTACTCATGTATATAGCACCATTGATTCCACAACGCTTTACAGACATTCATCACCATTGTCCCAAATGGGGCTCACAATCTACATTCCCTATCAGTATGGGAGGAAACCGGAGAACCCGGAGGAAACCCACAAAAATACGGGGAGAACATACAAACTCCTTGCAGATATCGTCTTTGGGGGGATTTGAACCTTTATCCATCTATATTAATGGGTAATTTCTATTCACTTTTTAGGAGATGATGGTGGAAAATGTGGACGAATAGTGAAATCTATCTCTCAAAATATTGATGTAATTAGAAAAAAAAAGTGTACAATTATCCTAATTTCATAGCATGTTTTTCATTTTTATATTGATGGGTGATGTTCTTACTCTACTTTTATTATAATATGTCCCTTTTAATGGAATTCTTGGATTATTGGGACATGCAACTGTTTGTTTTTTTTAAATTGTAGCTGTAACTAAGAGAGGGAGGATGTAAGAGATTGCACTGGCCATTTAACTTAGGGGCAACAAGGATTAGTTATAGCTTTTTTTTAGTTTTATAAGTGTTCTGTAAGAGCCCAACGACCACTGATTCCCTCCTTATGTTAGACATTTATGACCAAATCAATTTTGTCTGGTAGCTGCTGCATATAATCATAGTCGGATTATAATGAGGGCAATCCGGGCGACCGCGGCACATAGCGGTAGCAGTGACGGGAAGGGGGGCCCCGTACTGCTCCCCCAGCAGCGGCCGCCGCTACTTCTTCATCGGCCGGGCCAGCACTGCAGCAGTTAACTTCCCTGTGCTGGCCCGGCCGCGTCACTGCTAGGAGACATGGCCCTGTGCGCGGCTGTGTCTCCTAGCTGTGACGTCACGCAGTGCGCCCCGGCCTGCAGTGCTGCACCGGAAAAGAGACAGAGCAGGCAGGAGGAATGGAGCCGGGGGATGGTGAGTGTGTGTGTGTGTGTGGGCGGGCAGATGTGTGTGTGGGCAGGTGTGTTTGTGGGCAGGTGTCTGTGTGGGCAGGTGTGTGTGTGTGTGGGCAGGTGTGTGTGTGGGCAGGTGTCTGTGTGTGTATATGTGTGTGTGTGTGTGGGCAGGTGTGTGTGTGTGGGGGCAGGTGTGTGTGTGTGTTTGTGGGCAGGTGTGTGTGTGGGCAGGTGTGTGTGTGTGTGTGTATATGTGTGTGTGTATATGTGTGTGTGGGGGGGGGCAGGTGTGTGTGTGTGTTTGTGGGCAGGTGTGTGTGTGTGTATATGTGTGTGTGTATATGTGTGTGTTTGTGGGCAGGTGTCTGTGTGGGCAGGTGTGTGTGTGTATAATTGTGTTTGTATATGTGTGTGTGTGTGGGCAGGTGTGTGTGTGTGTTTGTGGGCAGGTGTGTGTGTGGGCAGGTGTGTGTGTGTGTATATGTGTGTGTGTGTGTGTGGGCAGGTGTGTGTGTGTGTGTATATGTGTGTGTGTATATGTGTGTGTGTGGGGGGGCAGGTGTGTGTGTGTGTTTGTGGGCAGGTGTGTGTGTGTGTGTATATGTGTGTGTGAGCAGGTGTGTGTGTATATGTGTGTGTGTGTGGGCAGGTGTGTGTGTGTGGGCAGGTGTGTGTGTGGGCAGGTGTGTGTGTGGGCAGGTGTGTGTGTGTGGGCAGGTGTGTGTGTGTGTGTGTGTGGGGGCAGGTGTGTGTGTGGGCAGGTGTGTGTGTGGGCAGGTGTGTGTGTGTGGGCAGGTGTGTGTGTGTGTGGGCAGGTGTGTGTGTGTGTGTGGGGGGGCAGGTGTGTGGGCAGGTGTGTGTGTGTGTGTGTGGGCAGGTGTGTGTGTGGGGGGGGCAGGTGTGTGTGTGTGGGCAGATGTGTGTATGTGTGTGTGGGCAGGTGTGTGTGTGTGGGCAGGTGTGTGTGTGTGTGTGGGGGCAGGTGTGTGTGTGTGTGTGTGGGCAGGTGTGTGTGTGTGTGTGTGGGCAGGTGTGTGTGTGTGTGTGTGTGTGGGCAGGTTAGAAAGTCTTGCCCTGTTGAACACTACACCTGACTTGAGGCCACCACCTCTTGGTTGTCCAATGTTCTTGCTTCTCTAGGGCTCTTCTCAGATATTCATTATACCAGCTCCCCAGAATACCAAAGCTAGGGTGGGTGACCGCGAGCCCTGGTGGTGGTCATAACTGCGGCCACCCAGGGGCAATACTCCATAACAACAATCCCCTGAGGTGGTGTAGGATGTAAGGACCTATTCACACTACATTCAGCGCTGCATTCAGGTCTTTACACAAGGCTTACAACTGAATCCCTGAAATTCAGGATTGTGCTGTCTGAAATGAGACATCTGAAAGCAGAGCAAATGGAGCCTAAAGATTCAGACTTTAGCCTCGGTTTGCCTTTGTTCAAATCAATGGCTATGTCAAGGCACATCTGAATGCCATTTTTCAGGGATATAGATAGAAGCCTGGAAAGAGGAGATGAATGCATTGCAAAATTCAGTGTGAATAGGCCCTTATATCTGGAGTCTTGATATTGATGCCACATGCATTTTACTTGTTTTTAACTTAAAAAAAAATACACACACACAAATTATACACACACACACACACACTATACATACACACACTATACATACACACACATTATACACACTATACATACACACACACTATACATACACACACACTATACATACACACACATTATACACACACACACACACTATACATACACACACACAGATGTGTATGTGGGCAGGTGTGTGTGTGTGTGGGCAGGTGTGTGTGTGTGGGCAGGTGTGTGTGTGTGTGATGTCTGTCTGTGTGTGTGTGTGTGTGGGCAGATGTCATTGTGTGATGTCTGTTTGTATGTATTTTTGTGTTTCAAATGTGTTTATGCGTGTCTGTATATGTTTGTGTGTGTGTATGACTGCATGCGGCCTCCTGCTGAGTATAGTTGGCGCAGTGCGGCCTCCTGATGTCTCTGGGGGGGCGCCGTGCGGCCTCCCGCTGTGTATAGATGGCTGCGTGCGGCCCCCCGCTGTGTATAGATGGCTACGTGCGGCCCCCCGCTGTGTATAGATGGCGCCGTGCGGCCCCCGCTGTGTATAGATGGCTACGTGCGCCCCCCGCTGTGTATAGATGGCTACGTGCGGCCCCCCGCTGAGTATAGGTGTCGCCGTGTGGCCTCCTGCTGTGTATAGATGGCTACGTGCGGTCTCCCGCTGAGTATAGATGGCGCTGTGCGACCTCCTGCTGTCTCTGGGGGGAGCGCCGTGCGGCATCTATACTCAGCAGGAGGCCGCACGTAGCCATCTATACACGTATACTCAGCAGGAGGCCGCACGTAGCCATCTATACGGTGCCATCTATACACAGCGGGAGGCCGCACGGCGCCATCTATACACAGCGGGAGGCCGCACGGCGCCATCTATACACAGCGGGAGGCCGCACGGCGCCATCTATACACTGCGGGAGTCTCAGTGCTTTGCAACAGCAGTCAATAAATTCTGCTTGACTAATTCTGAGCACCATAAAGTCTGGTTCGCTTCTAACCTGCTGTCTTCATTTTCAGCTTGCTGAATTCTAACTCATTTACTGTCATTCGAGACGATGCCTTTGCTGGTCTCTTTCACCTTGAATACCTGTAAGTGCTCCACTTAATGTCATATTTTTTATTCTGTTCTTCTTCATCTTTTGGCATGTGCAATTGTATGAGCAAGTATTCATATGAATTTATGACCTACTTAAACCTTGGAGGACCTTAAATTTTATTCAATCAAATTTTTTTCCAGTTTAAAACTATGGGACATATATGTGCCTTGGTCCTCAAAGGGTTTTTAAAGGGGCTGCAAACATAAATACGAAAAAAATAATTCAATTAGTGCTTTTTGTGTTCATTTAATTTTTATTTGAAGTCCATTTTTTTATATACCTTGAAATTAAGCCCTACCCCATGGAATGAAGCCCTACCTACATGACATCTGAGAGCTACATGGATCCCGCTTGTGAGGTGCCTGTCCGTCACTACTATTCAGTTTTAGGGTCCACTCACTAAGCCATATATTCTCTCATGCAAGAGAATAGGGCCAATTATGCTAATGACACTTGGCTCAAACTCTGTCAGAGCTTCAACTGAGTGTGATCTGATTCTCTCGCAGCACAGATATGGAGAAGATGGAGAACTTAATTTCTCCATCTTCTCCATAGTCTCTGTGAGTGTTCATCGGACTGCACTTGGATGACATCCGAGTGCAGTCCAATGTTTTACGTGCACCCGTAGACTTGTATGGGTGCACATGGTCCGAATATCGAATGAGATTATTTTCTCATGCCAATAATCGCAGATCTGCACTGTCCCATAGTATAACATAGGACCGAGTACTATCCGATAAAACATCACATAGCATTCAGCCGTGTTATACGACAGTGTGAGCGAGCCCTTAGAGTCAAGGAATATTTACACGCAGATGATGATATTGCTCTCCAAGTGTATATTTTTTAAGGCGAGTTCATAGTAAATGCTTTGCCTTTTTGACATGTGATCAACTAAAGAACAAGAAAGATTTAGGACCTCCCCTATACAGAAACGGAAAATAGTTTGGAGGACTTGCATGTCCTTTTTTATTTATTATGAGAAAATCATAAAAGATCCCGTTTTTTAACCATGCTGTGACTTTCTGCTGAGGAAGAGGGAGAGAGCTGCCCTATTCAGAGTCTGTAATAAGACCTGCTGACAAAAGTGTTGAAGATACAGTCTAATGTGAATTAACAATGAAAAAAAGTTAATTTCACAAATGGCTTGTATTTTTTTTAATACAAACTTTTTTGTCTTTACAGCTCCTTTAAAGGGAATCTGTCATCAGGTTTTTGCCACCTAATCTGAGAGTAGCATAATGTAGGGTTAGAGGCACTGATTCCAGTAATGTGTCACTTACTGGGCTGCTTAGCGTTGTTTTGATAAAATCATTGATTTGTCAGAAGGTAATTGACTAGTAAGTTCTGTAGGACCCCACCCCCATCACTGATCAGTAGATTTCTGTGTACACTGAGCATGGGCAGAAAGCTGCCAATCAGTGGTGTGGGCGGGGCTATACAGAGCGCAGCATTCAGAGAGCTGCTAGATCTGCAGCAGATAAAACGTGACACATCGCTGGAATCAGGGTATCTGCCCCTATATTGTGCTGCTCTCAGATGGGGCAGCACAATTAATATTGTGCCAAATTAATTTCCCGTGAACTATCACATGATCTATCACAGGGGATCATGTGACATGTCACGTGATAAATCAGGTGGGGGGGGGGCGGGGGCCCGCGCCTTCTAAACTGCCCGGGGCCCTTGCTACTCTTAATCCACCCCTGCATATAATATGGCTTTACCTGTTTTTGAAACACTTTTAAAGAAGACTTGTCGCTTGCCACAAACATGACTTGTTTCACCTGATATAAATGTCGCTTCCTGAATCCGGCGTTCTTTTTCTTTTCTTCCTACTCCTCTCTGTTCCTGAGATATGGTCCCCTCTAAATACTAGATTTATTTACAGAGAAAAGGGGGCCATAACTTAGAAACAGAGAGGCGCATGAGCAAAAGAAAAACAGCGCCAGGCACCAGGTATAAAAATCCCCAATTACATATGACATACAAGTGACAGGTCCTCTTTAATATTAATGGTTTATGCAGTAAGTAGTGACAGTGACACATTATATTACTGGCCTTATAATCTGACCTGACATGATGACTTTCTGTCCTGCTGAAAATATCAACTCAATAAATGAGGGGAAAAAAAGCAATAAATGAGAAAAAGTGTAAAAGATATGGGAAATCCCAAAAAGAGATGCTGTCTCTCCAATCACCGTCACTGCATCAACAGTTTGTTTCCACGACAATGATTGTGAGGTATCTACTTGAGCATTCTAAATGGGAGGAGCTTCCAGCAGCCAATAGGAATCAGGTATTAGATTGTAATTGTAAACAGTCTGTATAGATTAGTCATTTGCTAAAACGACCACTTGATAATTTGACTTATTTTAAAAGGTAAATGGTCCAATAGCAAAAAAAAGAGATGAATATGTACACAATGCGCAAATAAAGCAGCCATAAGTGTTTTTAATCTATGATATGTTGCAATCTGCATATCTGACACCTTTTGGGGAGATATAGAGGCAGCATATGTGGCTCCTACAGGGCCGTTGGGAAAATTTGGGTATTGTTGGTCTTATTCTCTTTCTGTTGGGTGGTTGTTGTGCAGGATTCCCCTCTATAGAAGGACGACATTTTAACAAACAAGGAAACGGGAACTTTTTAAAAAGTTGCAACAGGTACTCCACATCAAATCTTGAACTTTGTACAAATTTTGCACCATTTTAGAGGAACATGTGATTTTTGTGCTATAAAAGTTGCAAAAAGGTTACAGACAAAAATAAACAGTATTTTTTTATTATGTGCAAAATTCACAAACCGCTTGCCCCATTTTGAAGATTTTGCTGCAAAAATGTCAAAGAATATTACAAGACGAAAAAATAAAAGTGACTTTACAAAAAAATGCAAATGATCAATCGTGCCCCTTATGTTTCATTGATTTGGAAGCTTTAACATAGGATGGATTTTTTTATTTTAATCCAGATAATTTCTGAATAATTTGACCACTCCTCAAACTTCAGAGTTAATTACTGCACATACTGCCCAGGTGCTATACACAATGGTACAACCAGTACAGTTAATAGTCCCCCCTACTCCCAGAAATACCAAGCTAATAGCAATACTTCATGATAAATGTTATTTTCCATCCATGACATCAGATGTACGGTAACTGTAAAGCGATGGTTGACATCAACACACACAGTCTATATAACCAGCAGGAAACACGCACTGACACATTCTTGGATAGAACTGTGCAGCAACTAGACGTCTGTCACCAGTATAGAAGCCAGAGTGAGAATGACGGCAAATAAAGCCACGTTTACACAGATGGGTTTAAAGAGAGATCTGAATCTGTCTGAATCTACTATATTTTACTTCTTACTGCACCAATAGACCCGGGCAGATGGAGAAGGGTATGTGACTCGCCCCCTGGGCCGTGGGTTACTCGGTAGCCGGGCCGGTCGGTGCTGGGGATGTCACGGTGGCAGTGACCCGGTCCGTGACCCATGGCGTTCAATTAAAGGGGAATAAAGTAAAAGGAATAAAGTTTTTATGTATAATGTTCGTGACGCCACCTGTGGTATGCGGCTATATGGGGCTGCCGCTGCGGTGCAGATCCTCTGGAGCTGATGATGACGCAGCAGAGTTGGTACAGCTCTCAACAGGCAGAGCTAAGTTCCAGGGCAGGATATAGGGGTTTTATGAGGTAGATGTTGCTGGTGCAGTGTAGTGCAGGGCTGGTGATGGCGCCGCAAGAATTCTAGGACACAGTGGGGTGCAGTCTTCAAGGTTTTACTCACAGTTGTTCAAGACTCCAGGTTACCAGCGCCAGTGTGTAACTTCCCACGTCGTCCTGCGTTCACTAAGGAAGGGGTTCAGCAATCTCTCAAGTATCTCAGGAGTACTTAAACAGGACCCCGTTCTGTGTGCCTTCCTCAGTCATCTTCCTGCACTGGCTCTCACCCTCCTGCCCTGCACCTCACAATCAATGTCCCAAGCCAGTAGCCTCGGATCTTGTCAGACGACGTGCAGTCCCCTGAATCCTATGCGGCCACCTTTTCGGCAATATAATTGCAGTAGTGGGCAGCTGCACCCTGAAAGTACAGCAGTCTCCGGTTTTCTAGCTGAGCCTTGTTGTTCTCCACTTGTTAGGGGCCGGTCCCCTCTGCGGCCTGATCCCTCCACGTCCTTGTAGATTCGGGCGCACGGGTGGCTTCTGCACTCGCCGTGCCCCTGGGATTCCCTCTGTTCCTCTTGGAGCCTTCCCTCTGCTCCCGTCCTCTCTGTCTGTTCTCCTGGGCCTCCCAGACTAGGCCCGCTCCTTCCTCCTCAGCAGAGCTCCTACAGAGCTCCTGCTCCCAACTCTCTCTCTCAGACTGAACTTTCCTCTCTCCTACAAGATGGTTCCCCTTTTATGCTCCTTCTGAAGATGCTCCCCTGTGCTACTTCCTCCACCCACACCCACTACATGGTTCCCCCTCACTCGGTTCCCCCCACTTCCAACCAGGGACAGGGCTCAGCACTGTACGCATGCATCTTGCCCCGCCTGCTGATCTGGAATGGTGTAGTGTTGGATGCAGGTGGGTGGGTCCCGGGCAGTTCTCCCTCCTTACCTGAGAGTGGGGTACCACACCTCTGGGTGAGATGCAGTACCTCTGTGGCGACTGAACCTGCAGAGGCGCCACATATGCGGTTTGTGTGCAAGGGACAATCCACAGAGCTAGGGCAGAGAACTATTTTGATTAGATGAATGAAAACCTAGCTATAGGTGGCCATACATATTACCGTAGATAAGTGTTGACTAGAGACTGGTTCAGCTAATGGCTATCTTTTCTGATTTCCGAGGCCGAGCATGCATGTTTATTTTAATATTTCACTATGTCAAGTTATTTTAATCCTTTGTTGCTGTGAGAAATAATCTTCTGGCAGCCCCTTATCATGCATGGCGACAAAGGATTAGGCATGCTATAGATGTGCCCCCCCTGCCTCCCCCCCCCGCAATAAGCCCATAGACCACCAAAACATAATGTACAGTCAGTGAGGAGGCTCCTTCCTACAAGGCAGGCTACAGTTTTATGCTGCCCTTGGCTGACAGAGTTCCACTAGACCCCTCTTTAGTTTTGACTTTTTCTTCCTCAACTTTCAAAAGTTATAACTTCTTTTACTTTGGGGTATAAAGAATTATATCTGGACTTTTTGTATTATGAGCCTTTTTTGGTGTCCATACGACTTTCTGATCTCTTTTTTTATTCCATTTATTTTCTGGAAGGCAAAGTGAACATAAACAGCAATTCTGTCATTTTGATATTTTCTTTTATACCATATGGGATAAATATTATGGTATTTTGTTAGTTGAGACCGTTTGGCAACAATACCAAATATTTTATATTTTTTATTTATATTTTAGGAATCGGGGGATAAATATGAGCTTTAATATATATATTAAATGTATTAATATATATATTAATATTATATATAGACTTGAACCTGAAATCACTTGATCTCTTGTACAATACACTACTGTAATATTGCGGAGCATTGTAAAATTATTGATATCATAGTTGTACAAACTTGGCAGACAAGTAAGCTCCCCAGACCCAATGTCAGTACCATCGACACCCCACCATCATGTTGTTGGGATGGGGGGGAACAACATCTCCATTTCCAGACTCTTAAATGTTACTGTTACGATTGACAGTGGCATCTTAGAGGTTAAACTGGCGGATTTAGAGCTAGCTCCGATCCCAGTTGTTAGAGCTCAGGTGGTGGATCTATGACACCGCTCCATACATGTGCCAACCACATATGTACAATGGATGGTACAAACTAAAACTTGGGCAGATTGGGTCACCCATATGTGTTGGACCCTAGACTTACCCAGCTAACCCTGCCAAAGTACACTGCTAGTTTCAATGGGGCTGTGATATTGTTAGCATGGATGGATAACCAATCAATCCCTCCCTTACTATTGTGGAACTACTAGTCACAGCACTTTTTGAGAATGGATGAGTAAAATGTGGCCTAATGTTTTAAGAAGCAGGTTGTAAACTCTACAGTTTCTGCTCCTGGTGCAGAGTAACGCTCCATATTTCCGGGCTTGGCTATGGCCGCCTCCACTATCTAGAGCAGAAGGAATGCACTCACTGTTCAGGAGCCAGACAGATGTATGTGATCAGTTTGAGCAGCAGCCGCTCACCAGATTTCACTTTATTCTGCGGATTTCCTGCAAACCGCTGGACTCGTCCCAGACTCTGAGAACAGATCGCTTTCTTTCGGCCAGACAGCTGATTTTGGATACAACTGATCCAAAGTGGGATATACTGTATTATGGAGATTGACACAAAGTCACTCCTGAGATTGTTGAAGTCTGGAAGGAATTTCTTTCCATTATAAAGTCATTCTGGAGCCGGCATCCGTGAAATATTTCTTTCCATTTTCATAGTCAGTAAAAAGGGATTAATGCTCAGAATACAGAGTCAGAAGGATGAGGACTACGTTCAGTATATATGCCCTGGAAAAGCTTGCGGACTACAGGTGCATCTCACAAAATTAGAATATCATCAAAAAGTTAATTTATTTTAGTTCTTCAATACAAAAAGTGAAACTCATATATTATATAGAGTCATTACAAACAGAGTGATCTATTTCAAGTGTTTATTTCTGTTAATGTTGATGATTATGGCTTACAGCCAATGAAAACACAAAAGTCATTATCTCAGTAAATTGGAATACTTTATAACAACAGCTTGAAAAATTATTTTAAAATCCAAAATGTTGTCCTACTCAAATGTATGTTCAGTAAATGCCCTCAATACTTGGTCGGGGCTCCTTTTGCATCAATTCCTGCATCAATGCGTCGTGGCATGGAGGCGATCAGCCTGTGGCACTGCTGAGGTGTTATGGAAGCCCAGGTTGCTTTGATAGCAGCCTTCAGCTCGTCTGCATTGTTGGGTCTGGGGTCTCTCATCTTCCTCTTGACAATACACCATAGATTCTCTATAATAGATTCTCTATGGGGTTAAGGTCAGGAGAGTTTGCTGCCAATCAAGCACTGTGATACTGTTGTGTGTAAACCAGGTATTGGTACTTTTGGCAGTGTGGACAGGTGCCAAGTCCTGCTGGAGAATGACATTTCCATCTCCAAAAAGCTTGTCGGCAGAGAGAAGCATGAAGTGCTCTAAAATTTCCTGGTAGACGGCTGCGCTGACTTTGGTCTTGATAAAACACAGTGGACCTACACCAGCAGATGACATGGCTCCCCAAACCATCACTGATTGTGGACACTTCACACTAGACCTCCAGCAGCTTGGATTGTGGCCTCTCCACTCTTCCTCCAGACTCTGGGACCTTGTGGAGTGTGTCAATGACTGCCTTCTGGACATCTGTCAAGTCAGCAGTCTTCCCCATGATTATGGAGCCTACTGAAACGGACTAAGGGACCTTTTTAAACGCTTAGGAAGCCTTTGCAGGTGTTTTTTGTTAATTATTTTAATTAGCTGAGATAATGACTTTTGTGTTTTCATTGGCTGTAAGCCATAATCATTAACATTAACAGAAATAAACAATTGAAATAGATCACTCTGTTTCACTTTTTGTATCGAAGAACTGAAATAAATTAACTTTTTGATGTTATTCTAATTTAGTGAGATGCACCTGTATATGCTAAAACGTATACATCGAAGGCTAGGAGAGAGTCCTTTTGCCCTTCATTGGGCCATTATGTGTCAGCAAACATTTTTTTTTACAAATGTATTGAAAAACCCACTGCAAAAAGTATACCATGCGGTATAGGGACTTTTTACAATGGGACTCAATGGGCGAGGTATGCCAAGGGTAGGTTCACATGAACATATAAAAAATCGGTCAGAGTTTCATCCGGAAAAGTTGGATGATTTCTTTCTCACTTCTCATCTGTGTACTATCTGCTTTTTTACAGCAGCTATTATGTTAGAGAATTGCAATGTATCTGTAAAAAGCAAATGTTTTAGGCTGATCTCTCACCTTCCTCATGATCAAGCATACCCCACGAGGTGAGATTTTGCATTGTGCCCCAGATCGATGTGGATAGACAGTCATTTTCTATTTCTTCCATTTTATTACTATTGCACAAAACAGTTGTCTCCTTCTCACCCAGCGTCTTACTTATGGTTTTGTAGCACATTCCAGCTTTGTGCAGGTCTGTGATCTTGTCCCTGACATCCTTGAAAGCTCTTTGGTCTTGCCCATGTTGTAGAGGTTAGAATGTGACTGATTAATTGAGTCTGTGGACAGTAGTCTTTTACACAGGTGACTATGCAAGACAGCTGTTTTTAATGCTGGTAACGAGTTGATTAGGAGCGTCTAACTGGTCTGTAGGAGCCAGAACTTATAATGGTTTGTAGGGGATCAAATACTTATTACGTAATTATGGAATTACTCAATTCTGAGGAAAAAAATATGGAATCATGAAAAATAAACACACAAGAGAACACTCCAGTACATCACTAGTATTTTGTTGCACCACCTCTGGCTTTAATAACAGCTTGCAGTCTCTGAGGCATGGACTTAATGAGTGACAAACAGTACTCTTCATCAATCTGGCTCCAACTTTCTCTGTTTGCTGTTGCCAGATCAGCTTTGCAGGTTGGAGCCTTGTCATGGACCATTTTCTTCAACTTCCACCAAAGATTTTCAATTGGATTGAGATCCAGAATATTTGCAGGCCATGACATCGACCTTATGTGTCTTCTTTCAAGGAATGTTTTCACAGTTTTTGCTCTATGGCAGGATGCATTATCATCTTGAAAAATGATGTCATCATCCCCAAACATCCTTTCAATTGATGGGATAAGAAAACTGTCCAAAATATGTAAACTAGGGCATTTATTGAAGATGTAATGACAACCATCTCCCCAGTGCCTTTACCTGACATGCAGCCCCATATCATCAATGACTGTGGAAATTTGCATGTTCTCTTCATGCAGTCATCTTTATAAATCTCATTGGAACGGCACCAAACAAAAGTTCCAGCATCATCACCTTGCCCAATGCAGATTCGCGATTCATCACTGAATATGACTTTCATCCAGTCACCCACAGTCCACGATTGCTTTTCCTTAGCCCATTGTAACCTTGTTTTTTTCTGTTCAGGTGTTCATGTTGGCTTTTGTTTAGATTTTCTGTATGTAAATCCCATTTCCTTTAGGCGGTTTCTTACAGTTCGGTCACAGACATTGACTTCAGTTTCCTCCCATTCGTTCCTCATTTGTTTTGTTGTGCATTTCCCGTTTTGGAGACATATTGCTTTAAGTTTCCGGTCTTGACGCTTTGATGTCTTCCTTGGTCTACCAGTATGTTTGCCTTTAACAACCTTCCCATGTTGTTTGTATTTGGTCCAGATTTTAGCCACAGCTGACTGTAAACAACCAACATCTTGTGCAACATTGCGTGATGATTTACCTTCTTTTAAGAGTTTGATAATTCTCTCCTTTGTTTTAATTGACATCTCTCGTATTGGAGCCATGATTCATGTCAGTCCACTTGGTGCAACAGCTCTCCAAGGTGTGATCACTCCTTTTTAGATGCAGACTAACGAGCAGATCTAATTTGATGCAGGTGTTAGTTTTGGAAATAAAAATTTACAGGGTAATTCCATCATTTTTTCCTCAGAATTGAGTGATTCCATAATTTTTTTCCCTCTGCTTGGTCTGAAAAAAAATTACCCTTACTGAGTACCACATTTTTAATCTTGATTTCTTTTAGTATTTCTTAAAGCCCTAAAGTTGACATTTGAAATTACTTAAGTTTTGTGCCATGTCTGTGATCTGCTTTTTTTCAACAACATTAAACAACTGAATGAACAAATGAACATCCTCCGAGCCCGGTGATTCCATAATTTTTGCCAGGCGTTGTGTATATATATATATATATCTTCTTGACTTTCACACTGCACTTTCCGGTAGTTTTGTAGCTGTTTGAGCTGTTTGAGATAATTGCACTTAAGTCCTGAAACCCAAGGTCCCCAGTAGACACTAGAAAAAAAGTTGTCTGAACCCACTGATTTCGGCAGGAGCAGTTAACTTCTTCTTCTGACATCATCTGGGGATCCTGACCAATCATATTATTATAAAATATCCTAGTGATAATCACCTGTGACTGTCCCTCTTAGACAGTCATGTCAAACTCTGGCACGTGGGCAAAATTTGGCCCTCAGGGTGATTATATTTGGCCTGCGACGTTGGGGACTATGTGGGGCCATTATACTGTAGGGAGGACTATGTGGGGCCATTATATTGTATGGAGGACTATGTGGGGCCCATTATACTGTATGGAGGACTATGTGGGGCCATTATATTTTATGGAGTACTATGTGGGGCCCATTATTCTGTATGGAGGACTATGTGGGGCCCATTATACTGTATGGAGGACTATGTGGGGCCCATTATACTGTATGGAGGACTATGTGGGGCCATTATATTGTATGGAGGACTATGTGGGGCCCATTATTCTGTATGGAGGACTATGTGGGGCCCATTATTCTGTATGGAGGACTATGTGGGGCCCATTATTCTGTATGGAGGACTATGTGGGGCCCATTATTCTGCATGGAGGACTAAGTGGGGCCCATTATTCTCCATGGAGGACTATGTGGGGCCCACTATTCTGTATGGAGGACTATGTGGGGCCCATTATTCTGTATGGAGGACTATGCAGGGCCATTATTCTGTATGGAGGACTATGCAGGGCCATTATACTGTACGGAGGACAATGTGGGCCCATTATACTGTATGGAGGACTATGCAGGGCCATTATACTGTATGGAGGACAATGTGGGCCCATTATTCTGTATGGAGGACTTTATTCTAAGATCTATTAATTAAACTGTACTTTGTTCGCAGCACAACCCCTTAAGTTTGTTTCCATATGAAAAGTTTAATTCTTATATTTGAAAAACTTCCTCAACTGTAGACATATTTTTAATAAATATCAAGGTTGGTCCATGACTTTGTCCAAGCTTTTAACTTTGGCCCTCTGTGTATTTCAGTTTGACATCCCTGCTCTAAGGGTATATTCACACAACGTTTTTTTTTTTTTCAGACAGTCAAAAATGATGAGTATTTAAAATGTATCTTTTTGGTCTTGATTTTCTCACATTTTTGTTTAAATCCATGAAGCAATGAATAAAAATCTAGCATTTTTCAGAGTTTGTTCATCTTTTTGCTGAGTGTTTGGAACTGTGACTCCAATGTTTTGAGGCGTATACGGCCGAAATGATGTCCAACAGAGCATACTGTGACTCCGTCTGCATCATTATAGTCAATGGCCTCGTCAGCGCATACCTTTTTTCAGGGGTTTGAACGTAAGCCCAGAAGGAGCCACTGAAAGTAGGAGAAAACATGATGTGAACATAGCCTTAGAGGACGGATAATCTGTGCATTCTCCTGAGAGCGGATACATCCTATATTTGCTACTAGCCAAAAGTCAGCAGGATGGTAACACAATTACATGGCACATCAGTTTCCTATATTCTAATAGTGAGTAATACATTGAAGCAGTCAGATTTGCGTCCTGCATTATCTCGCGCTGTGAGAAGGATGTGGTTTGGCCTTTACCATCTGCTGTTCTAAGCCTTAGAGGACAGAAAGTTCCCAACATGCAGATGGATCCTCAGGAATGTCGGATTTTACTAGAGGAGGGCTGAGCTCTCAGAGGCCCTTTATTTCTCTCTATAATTGGTATTTCACACGGTTGTACGTCTTGTGCACGCAGATAGGTCTCATGTTCACAGAGAATATTTGCTGTGGATGGAAATATGTATAGAACCTGAGCTGTCCTATTGTGGAGGCTCATTTAACCCTTTATAATGTCAACTCATTGCATCGGTGGTAACAGGGTCCTGGATGGCGTATTGTATGCAGCACTAATTCATACATCTCTGCAATGCATAACTAAGTAGAATTTGCCTTTCAGGACTCTAGGAAAGTTGGATAAAGTCTTTGAGATTTTATTAGTTGTCAGTAGAGTAACTTGAAACTTGTGGGCCTCAATACAGAATTACCAACAAGGCCCACAATTAGGCCACGTTCACACATTCAGTATTAAGTCAGTATTTTACATGAGTATTTGTAAGACAAAATGAGGAGTGGGTGAAAAATGCAGAAATGGTGATGTGCTTCTATAATACTTTTCCTCTAATTGTTCCTCTCCTGACCAAATACTGATCATGTGAACGCAGCCTTAGGCCCCCTTCGCACTTCCGTATGCGGTCCGTTTTTTTAACGATTGCAAATACGGACACACACACACCCATTGTATTCAATGGTGGTGTGCACATGTCAGGTTGTCCGTGTGGAAAACCAGCAGACATGTCCTTTTTTTCTGGCGAAATGCGTGCCACACACATGCACACTGATGACACACGGATGACATCCGTGTGGCACATACCTTTTCCCAGAGCCGTCGGTTTCTAACTACAACTCTCATCATACTCGCCTGGTCTCTCTGCGATCGGCAAGACCAGGCGATGCTGATGAGAGTTGTAGTCAGCACCCGCCATCTGTGAATAGTGCACATGAAATAAATAAATAAATTGTATTTATTTAATAAATACATTTATAAATAAATAAATAAATTATAAGGTGCCCCTTATTTTTAATAGCCAGCTGAGGGAAAGCAGACAGCTGGGGGCTGGTGTTATTATTCCGGGAATAGGCCAATATCCATAAAGGTTCCCAGCCCAGTAATATCAGCTCACAGGTGTCTGCTTAGCCTTTACTGATTATTAAAAAGGGGGGGCACCAAAAAAAATGACATGAGGTCCCCCCTATTTCTAATACACCCATAGCTTACCGTGAGAACCGCTGCCTGTGACCTGCAGTAATCTGCTCGTCTCTGCAGCCGCATTCTCACACTACTGTCAGTGTGTTTCGGCAGCCATACTGAGCAGTCGCATTACTGATATCACCGCTCACCACAGCATCCGGATGTAGCAGAGTTGGGAATCGTCATGGGATGAACTCATGGCGGATCACTTTGGATTATTTTGTATTGTAAGGTAATAAATGGGTAAAAGAGGGTCGGGGAGTGCTTTTTACAATTAAAGAACTTTTCTCTGTGTGTGTTTATTACTTTTGACTATGGGGTTAGTAATGAGGGTGTCTGACAGATGCCTCTCCATTACTAACCCCTGGGCTTGATGCCAGCGGACATTACACAGCTGACATCAACCCCAAAATCAGTACCCCACTTGCCAACGCTCCAGGGCAAGTGGGAAGAGCTGAGGCTAAGTGCCAGAATTGGCGCATCTAATGGATGTTCCATTTCTAGGCTGGCTGGGCGCTGGTGTTGTTAGTCTGGAAAGGGGCCAAAATCCATGGCCCCTTCCCAGCCTATTAAGATCTTTGAACATCATTAATACATAACACTCTTTAATTTCTATGCTGCATTTCATTCCATACATGTCAAACTGACAGCACACTGAGACACGGATACGGACACAAGGATGTCACATACGTACACACGGATGACACATGGACACCAATACCGGGGACACCAGTATGTGTGAAGGGGGTGCTATAACGAGTCTTTGATGATTTGGGCCAAAAGAGACATTTTGGGCCGCACGGTCTCCAGGACTCAAGTGCACCTGCAAGCCTTGCATCAATCATGGTTGTTGCACTTCAACAAAGAAATATTATTTTTGGTGGAATTTTTTTTAAATAAAATTATACTAGACACATTGTTTTTTTTTGCAGTTATTCCTGCTGGAAATGTAAGGGACTGGTCATTACCTTTCCTGTTATCATTAGGCCACTATGAAGCCACATTCACATGTCCAGTATTTGGTCAGTATTTTATATTAGTATTTGTAAGCCAAAATCAGATTACAGCTGATCGCTGGTGGTCGTAGCATTAGACAGCAGCTTTTCATCAAGGGTTCTTTATAAGAAAAAGGCTGTTTATGAAGTTGACAACCCTTTTATTTATTTCTTTTTCATTTTAGGGAAAATATTTCTTAATGACTGACCTGTAACCTGAATGTCATAGAGAATATGTCCTGTTATTCCGTTACCATGACTTTTTTTTAAAGAGAAGTGTCCCCGGAGTATTAAATTCCAATTATGATAAGAAAGTTTGTTGTTGGACGGTCTGGCGACAGAGGTATGTCGAATATTTACTTTTCTCATGGGAACAAATATATCCGAAGAAACTTTCCATCAGAACATTCATGTGCACCCAGGAGACAGCATCTAGTGAACGAAACCCTGGGAACAAGTTCGTTCATATATGATAATATGGACGCCAATGATGGCTCAGGCGCATATGGAAATCTAGTTTTTGTAAAGTTTTATAAAAGTGTAATGAAGCGCTTGCTACTTTTACGTTCTCTGTTTGCTGTCAATAAATTGATATCTATTAGATTACATCTAGAAAAGTCTGTAAAATTCCAGCAATTCTTATATCTAAAAGTTTACTACAATGTATCCTTGTCTAGATAAACCTATCATATATGAACTAATACATCAAACTCCTGCATGTCCTGATGCTTGTCTTCAATGTATCAGTGTACTAAGTCTGGGACTTGTAGGTTCAACAATGATTGTCTGCACTGGATACATTTGTGGCAAAATATCAGCTTTAAGAAGTAAGCTGACCTTACATAAATTGTCTCTGTCCAAATGCCGCCATACACTTCCAGATCCAACTCCGCGTAACATGTTATCGTAAAGTTTAAATTCACTTTCAGAAAACGTTTGACTATGCCAATGGGCAAATAGATTCACTGGAGCTGTCCAATGGCCTCGCCACTGCTGTATAGAAGTCCTGCAAACTGCCTCCTATCTGCTGGAATCCCCGACTCCTGATCTGTAGGTTCGGCACCGGCGTGACGCATGCATGATATTGTGCGGGGCCTACTTATTAGAATTGATGCTGGCGGGTACTAGGCTCCCATCCTGTGGCCACAAAATACTGACCTGACTGCTAGACCAGGGTCATGCAAATCGAAGTCCTGATCTGTGGGGGTCCACATGTTGCCCTCAGTCTTCAGAGATCATCACTCAGATGAATGCTTCTGCCCCTTCATTTTAGTCATTAGTAGTGGGTTTGCAACCGAACAGAATTGATCAAAACTTCTAGAGTGTTTCTATATCATGTGAAAATTTTTCTGGAATTGCAGTACAACTGAGGATCATCTGAGCAAGGGGCCACAGTGCTCCACTCTGTCATGTCCCTTTAATTGTGTTTCAGGCACAGCGCCATACATGTAATAGTGGCTGTGCTTGGTACTGCAGCTGAATCCCATTCACTGCTACTGTTGTGATCTGCAGTATTATCCACAGGTGCAACCCTATGTACAGAACTGTGCAGGAGTACACAGCGAAGGGGACCTTCATTCTGCTGATGGGATGTCCCAGAATCAAACCCCATTCTTCAAACATTGAAAATGATCCTAATGATAGTCGAACAGTATTAAGCTAGGTGTAGACAACCGTATATTCACTCATCGGAGAGAATTTGGTCAATTATGCAAATCACACTCTGATCACATTGTAGTTTGATCAGGGTGTAATCACAGTGTGATCCGATTCTCTCGGCTGAGCAGAAAATGGAGAAAAAAATGTCTCCATCTTCAACATTGTGTCAGTCTGCGGAAATTGGACTGCACTCAGATGTCATTTGAGTGCAGTCCGATATTTTCAAAGCACTCATCGACTAGCATGACTGAGTGCGGGCATGCTGCAATTTTTTTTCCCTGGACCAGCTCTATCCATGGAAGCACTGCTGCATAGCATAACATTGGTCCGGGTGCAATCCAATGCACGAGACTTTTGTTCCCCGCATTTGCCTTTGCGTGACTGTCAGGCAGGGGCATAGCGTGGGGGTGGGCCACAGGGACAATTGGCCTATGTGTAAAATTTTTAAGGGAGCAAGAATATATGTATGTATATATACAGTACAGACCAAAAGTTTGGACACACCTTCTCATTTAAAGACTTTTCTGTATTTTCTTGACTATGAAAATTGTACATTCACACTGAAGGCATCAAAACTATGAATTAACACATGTGGAATTATATACTTAACAAGAAAGTGTGAAACAACTGAAAATATGTCTTATATTCTAGGTTCTTCAAAGTAGCCACCTTTTGCTTTGATGACTGCTTTGCACACTCTTGGCATTCTCTTGATGCGCTTCAAGAGGTAGTCACCGGAAATGGTCTTCCAACAATCTTGAAGGAGTTCCCAGAGATGCTTAGCACTTGTTGGCCCTTTTGCCTTCACTCTGCGGTCCAGCTCACCCCAAACCATCTCGATTGAGTTCAGGTCTGGTGACTGTGGAGGCCAGGTCATCTGGCGTAGCACCCCATCACTCTTCTTCTTGGTCAAATAGCTCTTACACAGCCTGGAGGTGTGTTGAGGTCATTGTCCTGTTGAAAAATAAATGATGGTCCAACTAAACGCAAACCGGATGGAATAGCATGCCTCTGCAAGATGCTGTGGTAGCCATGCTGGTTCAGTATGCCTTCAATTTTGAATAAATCCCCAACAGTGTCACCAGCAAAGTACCCCCACACAATCACACCTCCTCCTCCATGCTTCACGGTGGGAACCAGGCATGTAGAGTCCATCCGTTCACCTTTTCTGCGTCGCATAGACACGGTGGTTGGAACCAAAGATCTCAAATTTGGACTCATCAGACCAAAGCACAGATTTCCACTGGTCTAATGTCCATTCCTTGTGTTCTTTAGCCCAAACAAGTCTCTTCTGCTTGTTGCCTGTCCTTAGCAGTGGTTTCCTAGCAGCTATTTTACCATGAAGGCCTGCTACACAAAGTCTTCTCTTAAAAGTTGTTGTAGAGATGTGTCTGCTGCTAGAATTCTGTGTGGCATTGACCTGGTCTCTAATCTGAGCTGCTGTTAACCTGCGATTTCTGAGGCTGGTGACTCGGATAAACTTATCCTCAGAAGTAGAGGTGACTCTTGGTCTTCCTTTCCTGGGGTGGTCCTCATGTGAGCCAGTTTCTTTGTAGCGCTTGATGGTTTTTGCAACTGCACTTGGGGACACTTTCAATGTTTTCCCAATTTTTCGCACTGACTGACCTTCATTTCTTAAAGTAATGATGGCCACTCGTTTTTCTTTACTTAGCTGCTTTTTTCTTGCCATAATACAAATTCTAACAGTCTATTCAGTAGGACTATCAGCTGTGTATCCACCAGACTTCTGCACAACACAACTGATGGTCCCAACCCCATTTATAAGGCAAGAAATCCAACTTATTAAACCTGACAGGGCACACATGTGAAGTGAAAAGCATTTCCGGTGACTACCTCTTGAAGCTCATCGAGAGAATGCCAAGAGTGTGCAAAGCAGTCATCAAAGCAAAAAGTGGCTACTTTGAAGAACCTAGAATATAAGACATATTTTCAGTTGTTTCACACTTTTTTGTTAAGTATATAATTCCACATGTGGTAATTCATAGTTTTGATGCCTTCAGTGTGAATGTACAATTTTCATAGTCATGAAAATACAGAAAAATCTTTAAATGAGAAGGTGTGTCCAAACTTTTGGTCTGTACTGTATATATATATACTTTTTTAAACATTGCTCTCATAAATAGTGCAGTCGCTAGAGCCATAAAATCCGGTGCAAGCCTTGGACTTTGGCCAGGTTCCCCAGGTGAGAACCACTTTGAACAGTATCAGCATCAACAGGGAGCTGATAGAGTTGGATCCTGTGGTATAGTAATGACCGGCTTTCTGCCCCACCCCCCTCTGTCCTATAGACCGCGGGCTGCTGTAGGTCTACAAGACGACAGTGTTACCGTGCAGGCAGTGCAATAACGTCACTGCACTGCACCGCCTGTGCTGGTCTGTTCTGCAGCATAGAAGAGGAATCAGTCACTTGCATTATTGGAGTACAGTATTTTTTTGCTGGGGTTTGGCATTATGACTTTTGGAGAGGGGTACAAAATGGGCATCATTATTTTAAAGGGGCATTAATACTTTCAAATTGGAGAACTTGCTGGGCATTATTTGTTTTAAAGAAGTTGTACACTACTTTAGATTAATCCACCAATATATTCCCCCGGCGCCCCTAAGCCTTTTTGTAAATACCTTCCATTGCAGATAATGCCTGTGAGCGGCACTATCGGTGGCCGCTCACAGTCATCACGTGACCCCGCGCTGACGTCACGACAAGTGAGGCGTGACTCAGCGCTGGGGTCCCCGCGGTGGCTGCTGGGTTGTGGTTGTGTTACCCCCAACGTCACACCCAGCATCCACCGTGCGCTTTCCCAATGAATGGGGAGAGGCAGAGCGCATGGTGGATGCCGGGTGTGACGTGGGGGGAGGGGGGGGTAAACCCGGGGTAAACCCGCCCACAGCCGGGCATCCACCTGGAACCAGGAAGAAAAAGACCCCCGGCTGCAGCCAGCACTTGTCATGACGTCAGCAGATGTCAGAGCCAGCTGCAGTCGGGGGTCACGTGATGCCTGTGAGCAGCCAGTGATAGCGCCTCTCACAGGCATTATCTGCAATGGAAGGTATTTACAAAAAGGCTTAGGGGCCCTGAGGGGATACTTTGCAGGCGGGGGTAATCTAAAGTAGTGGACAACCCCTTTAAGGGGCATTTAAGGCATTATTGCTGGGTTAGAGGGAGCAAAACTTGTCTTGCCTTGAGACCCATGTAATGTCACTGCTGTCAGGTTGCCCCCATTCAAATTATTGGTCAGTTTGGCCGACTTTAATAATGCATATAATGGTAAATTGGGAGGTGAGTAATGCTTTGATGGACTCCTGTAGAACACTGCAACCAGATTCTCCCCACATTAAAACAGCAGATAGCAGGGAACAACAGATCGCCTTGAACTGCTGTCTACAAGACGATAGATGTTTAGGGTTAGTTTCCTATTACCCTGTCACAGACATTAATGAGCGCTCTGTCATCAGATCATACATTGGGAGGGGGGACAAGCGCCCTCTGACTCATTCTCATTTGTCTCACTGATCTTTTGTGTAATTGCAGACGTATGTAATTATATAGTCTAATGGGTGGTGGCCGCCGAGCCCCGGGGCCACTTCACAGTGTTATTGATCTGCACTTGTCCTCAGACAGTCGGGTCATAGATAATACTATCGGTATATTGGAGGGGTAACGAGATAAAGTTTGGAGCCTGATCAGGGTCTTGGTGTCTGGAATTGAACTTCTCATACATGATGGTATTTGGGTTTATGTGGACATAGTGGAGCAGAGATGATAAGACAGTAGGGTTACGTGTAAACCTACTGCTCCAGCTTCTCGAGTGTCGGGCATAATATACAATGACAGGCATGGTCTAGATTTCATGGCTTACTTTGCTAAGCTGGAAATGTTGGAGTTAATTTACTGTGGCTGTTCATAGAGAAAAGGGGCCTCAGAGCAGAAATCAAAATAGTGCACTTACTTAGTACCCATCGCAGCACCTCTGCACATCACTATAGCTCCACAGTTAGATTTGCATTTATTCACCCCCACCTGCCTAATTCATATCCAGTGTTGGTCACTTCTATCTCTATGAGACCCAAAGTACTTGCATAGGCTCCATCCATGGTATGTGCATGATTCTGTCCAAGCTGCAGAAAAGTCTCTTTTTCCTTAATAAACTTAAAGGGAACCTGTCAAAATGATTTTACTAATCAAACTAGTGGTGTGGCTGTCTAGGTCCTAGTACAGCAATAAAAGTGATACCTGTCTTGGCTATGTTCACACTAGACGTTTTTTTATGCAAATTTTCAGCTGCATTTTACAGTACTAGGTAAGTCTGAGATTTCAGAAATCTCATGCACATAGCTTGTTTTTTTTTTGTCCATAGAATTTTGTGCTTTGCATGTTTTTTTGCACAATAGAGCATGTCACTTCTTTCAGTGTTTTTCACGCATTGAAAGCAATGGGTGGTGCAAAAAGCGCTGAAGAAACTCTGCAAAAACGCAGGTATCAGGTTGTGCTGCATTTTTAGTGAAAAAAAGCAAGTGCAGCAATATGTGAAACACATTTATTCTTGTGATTTTACCAAGTTTAAACCATCTTTGTCTTGGTCACCTGAGATGGCAGTTAGGAGTAGTGCAGTTTAATTAAATTAGTGATGCGTGAAAAGTAAACATTGGCCCACCAAGGTGTGAGATTGAACAATGTCTGAGCAACTCAATGGCAGACCAAAGTATGAAAGTAACCAGTGTCCTACAAATTCAATGTACTGCCAGTGTCTTAGGTAAACTATTCCTGAAGAATTCACCTCTCCCACATTTGTAATTGTGGTTAATATGGTATCATATATGTCTTTCATTGGTGACCTGTGTTCATGTTTCTGTGGTGAAAGCAAAGCTGAACGTTGGGATCCTGAAAAATGCAGCAAAAACACCCTGTGTGAACATACCCTTATAGTAATCCGAAGTAGCAGGGCTGAAAGATCCAGCTTTAAAGCCACATGCAAAATAGCCTAGAACTACATTGAGGGTGTGCTAATATACTCAAAACCATCAACATGACCC
This sequence comes from Phyllobates terribilis, assembly GCF_046119375.1. Classification (NCBI taxonomy): domain Eukaryota; kingdom Metazoa; phylum Chordata; class Amphibia; order Anura; family Dendrobatidae; genus Phyllobates; species Phyllobates terribilis. The sequence continues at coordinate 156,913,246 of NW_027362768.1, read as the reverse complement.
TAAAGCACTTTCAGGATGAGTTGCCTGTGGTTTTAATGCTTGATTTCTCAGTGCGACTAATGCAAAACATATATTGTTATAATTAGAAATGGACACTGGCCGTGAAGGGCTCCTGAGCATTGGGGTAGTCTGGTCTTTCCCTATAGCCCATAGACAACTTTTAAAAGTACCGTATGTCTTTTCTGAAACGCTGCAGCATTTTAGAGAAATACAGACCTGGCTGCAATAGCGCAATTAGACTGATTCAGGTTCCCTTTAAACCCTCTAAATAAAGGCAGGACTCTGATCCAACGCTTTCACCTAAAACAGACTTTGAGCCAGACCCCCTAAAAAATTACAAACTTAGACCAGATGCCTTAAATGCAGACCTATGGACCGGGTCTTTTCAATAAATACAGACCAGACCCCTTACAAATTCACCCCCTAAGCAAATATAGACTTCTGACCAGGCCTTCTAACATAATACAGATGTCTGACCAGACCCCCTGAATAGATACCTAACCCAGAACAGACCCCTAAATTAACACAGACCCCCTAAATAAATATGGCCCCTAAACCAGACCCTGTAAGTGAATCTAGACCACAGGACAAACCATGTAAATGAATACGGTACATATCTGATTGGTCTTCCTAAACTAATTTCGACCATAGACCCCTTAAGTTTATATAGATCTACACCTCAGACCCCTTTACTTCTCTTTTATTGTCTTATCTGTGGTGGTTACAGTAGAATGGGGTACTACAGGAGCTAGAAGAAGTGAATATTTAGCCAGGAGGCAATTTCCATGACTCTTCTGAAAAAGTTTGTAATGAACACATTTTAATTCTCCTGATCATAAGCCGTGTTTACTTGTTTATACACATTTTTTTTGGGGGGGGGGAAGTGAAATCTGCTGTTTTAGGAATTTTGATTTTTCAGTTCCAAGTGAATATTTCACATTCTCTTCCAGGATCCACATCAAACTGACTGTCTTCAAACAGGATAAAATATGAAGATAATTTAGCGCACCAACTTTGATCTGAATCCCACTTGTCAATTAAACGGTTTTGACTCTGAGCCAGGAGAACTGATTCAGCCGAACCCAGGGCAAGCTGAAATAACACAAGATGAAAAGCCGAAATTCTTCAATCTCAACAAAGATCTTAGAACTCGCATTTACATTATTTAGGATTTAGGATTAAAATGGAGAATAAAATATTAATTTTATCCCATCCGAACTTGTTTCTCCAGTGGGCTTGCCATGGGGAATTCCGCTTTAGTCCTTTAATCACGGTAATGCAGCCCCATTTATAATCTCCATTTACTGCATATATAGGAGAGTTAGATTTGTAGGCACTCTATCCAGACCTCCGTCCTACCTGTTAATAAATACCATTGCGGACAATGAATCATAGAGAAAGAACTATAACAATAAAGTAATTAAAGGGCAAATTGTTCAATGACCCTATAATTGCCACGGGTCCCAAACCCCTAACCATTACCATACAGCCATGAATTGTAGTATTACACCAAATGAATATAATATATGGATGGCCATATATGGTTGCCATTATGGACAAATCCTTAAACCTTGTGGATATAATGGGACCATATGAATGACCTTCAACACTCTCCACTAAGAGGCAATTAATAGAGTTTTCCCACTAGGCAAAATGCAATAGATAATACATTTATAATCTTTGGGGCTCCAACTGCCAGAAACCCCACTAATCACCAAACCTGGGGTCAGTCCTATTGAAGAAAAAAGGGGCGCTGGTTGTACACACGCACTACAACTCATTTCATATAGAGGACTTTGGGACATCCATTGTTGAATAGTAGGGTCCCCTTTGATGGGACCCCCATTGAATATACATTTGTCATTCATCCTTTGGATAGATTGAGAGGGATTATCCAGTTAAAAAACACCCTTTTATAGGCTATGTTCACACATTGTGGAAGTGTGCCAAGTGGGCGAGACAGGCCGTGAGGCAGAGAAGTCAGACGTTCCAGGGTTAGTACCAAAAGAGCACATAGTAAACTAAGGGAAAAGACAAAGGCGTAAGTCAGGTCACAGTCCGGGGTTAGAATACCAGAGAAATAGCGGATCTAAGCAAAGGGGCAAAACAAACGGGTTGGCAGAAGCTTTGACTGGCAGTGATCTAGGCCAGACAGCTCACCCTAATAGCAGGGCAATTACTAAGAACAGGGAGCACCTGGAGAAATCCCTGCACCTCCCAGTCTCAGGTAGGCCAACTGAGCTGTCAATCAAAGCACCGACAGCTCAGCATGCCCCAGCACAGGTTAGGATGACAGAGCTGTCCATCATTGAGTCACAGACACACTGAGCAGAGGAATGACAGTGTGAACCCAGACTTAAAGGGAAACTGTCAGGATGATTTTACTACTGAAACTAGTAGTGAATAAATATGGTATGTGTCTTATAATAATCCAACATGCCAGTGTTGAGAAATCAAGCTTCGAAGACTCAAGAAAAATAGTGTGGAAGTGCATTGAGGGCGAATTGATGCTCTTGTAGGGAATTGACATTCCCATAGAGCATTTACAGACCGATTTGTATATTGGTTCAAAGCTTGATTTCTTAACACTGGAAAATTAGATTACGATAAAACCAATATTACTATTATTATTATTACTACAACCTATACAGCCATACCATTAGTTTCAGTACCAGACAGGTTGCCTTTAAAGGGAATCTGTCAGCATTATTTTACACCTCAAACTGTTTATATGCTCATGCAGCTCACAAGACAAGTTCATCCATGATTTTAGCCAGACAGTCCATTCCTCCATTACAGAAAAATTTGATTCAATATGCAAATGAGGCTGAAGTGCTTTGGGCATGTGGAAGCACTTCGCAAGCCTCTGTTCCTCTAGCTTTGCTTGAAAGAGTGACAGTTCCTTTGCTTCAAATCACAAGCAAAAAATCAGAAGGTAAAGCTGGGTGGGGAATAAAGCTGGAGAGGTAGAGGCTTGGGAAGTGCTTCCCCATGTTCAAAGCACTTCAGCCTCATTTGCATATTAATTCAAATGGTGATTTCTCAGTAATGGAGGAACAGAATGGCTAGCTAAAAGTACTGACAAACTTGTCTTCTGAAGAGCTACATGTGCATATTAATAATATGATGTGTAAAACCCTGTTGAAAGTTTCCTTTTAAAGGAGTTATTTTCCATTGTGGCTCTAATCAGATCTGGTCAGATTAGAATAATGCAATTTATTGTTGATAATGGCTGGCAGAGATTTTAAAAATATTGCAAAACTTTTCATAATACAGTAAAGGTGTTGTTCCCTTTCAATTAAATTTCTCCCCTTGACTGCACTTTGCAATAAAAAAAAAACAAACCTCGCTGTACTCACCTTCCCCGGGTCCAACGGCGAGTCTCTACCACTGATCCCGGTGTCTGACATTGACTGTGGTGCTGGCGTCACTTTGACAGCACAGCAGTCAATTAGTGAGCTCAAAGGCTCTGAACTACACGGGAACGCTCCGCTAGAGCCGCTGAGCTCACAGATTGGCTGTGGCCCTGTCAATGTGAAGTCAGCACTGCAGTCAATCCCTTGAGCCACATGGCACTGTAAGGACCCCCTGTTTGGAAATAGGTGCAAATTCCAGAGGTGGCACTTACATCTCTCAGACAATTATGGCATATCACCTGGTTATAACATAAATGTCTAAGGTGGGTAAGACTGAACGAGTCCCTATTAATGCCATCATTTAAAGGGATCATTGATGATGACGATAAGGAGAACTCACAGGACAACACAATCTATATAATTCAATATAGATATTACTCAATTTAGACACCTGTCTGCATTTTATTAATTGTGCCCAGTTTTGCAGACGCAGTTTTGCAGACTCACTGTCTCGGTTACAGGTGAACTCTTTGATCTCACTGCCTTTAAAAGCCCAGACAATTTGGAACTGGAGACTGTACGTTCCCTGCAGCCACAGCCGACACTAAGGCCACTATTATCAAAATCTCATTTGATTGGCGTCAGTGTACGAGTATAGCTGTAGGGCCCATCCTGAAGGATGCGCGAGAAGAAAAGTACTGTGAGGCGCCTGCGAAGGAGACTGTGCTACAGCGGAGCTTAATGTGGATCATGTATTGCTACTATCAATAGCTGCGGCCCGCGGGGACACATGGGGGATCCCCAAAGAGCATCTTTGGCAAGTTTTATAAGTTTTAAAAGAAGTAACACACAGATATGGACACTCACATACACTAGTCTGTGTGCTCATAACAAACCCACTGTTGGACAACTCTCGTAGATCCCATCCATGCTCAATTCTAACCTTCTGAATGTGCCTCTGAATATTAAGGCTTGGTGTCACAACAGAGAAAACCTATTCTGAGCACCAATTTCTTCAATGTTTCAGAAGGCTTTTGCAGCACCTCAGAGCTTTCTCTGCTCCTCGGAGAATAGTATGCAGGGTCAGACTCATTCCCTGTTAACAGTGCAGCCACTTTCCTCATCTCATGGCCTCCAAAGTGCCCGACACTAAACCTACCTTGGTGTGCTGACACTCCCTACACTATCTACCTGAGCATGTGTGCATAAGGAGTCACACTATCCCTCTATCTATCTATCTATCTATCTATCTATCTATCTATCTATCTATCTAATATCCATTTACAGTGGGTACGGAAAGTATTCAGACCCTTTTAAATTTTTCACTCTTTGTTTCATTGCAGCCATTTGGTAAATTCTAAAACGTTCATTTTTTTTCTCATTAAAGTACACTCTGCGCCCCATCCTGACTGAAAAAAAACAGAAATGTAGAAATTTTTACAAATTTATTAAAAAAGGAAAACTGAAATATCACATGGTCATAAGTACTCAGACCCTTTGCTCAGTATTGGGTAGAAGCCCCCTTTTGTGCTAGTACAGCCATGAGTCTTCTTGGGAATGATGCAACAATTTTTTCACACCTGGATTTGGGGATCCTCTGCCATTCTTCCTTGCAGATCCTCTCCAGTTCCGTCAGGTTGGATGGTGAACGTTGGTGGACAGCTATTTTCAGGTCTCTCTAGATATGCTCCATTGGGTTTAGGTCAGGGCTCTGGCTGGGCCAGTCAAGAATGGTCACAGAGTTGTTTTGAAGCCACTCCTTTGTTATTTTAGTTGTGTGCTTAGGGTCATTGTCTTGTTGGAAGGTGAACCTTCGGCCAAGTCTGAGGTCCAGAGCACTCTGGAAGAGGTTTTCATCCAGGATATCTCTGTATTTGGCCACATTCATGTTTCCTTCAATTGCAACCAGTCGTTCTGTCCCTTCAGCTGAAAAAACCTCATAGCATGATGCTGCCACCACCATGTTTCACTGTTTGGATTGTATTGGGCAGGTGATGAGCAGTGCCTGATTTTCTCCACAAATACCGCTTAGAATTATCACCAAAAAGTTCTATCTTCGTCTCATCAGACCAGAGAATCTTATTTCTTATAGTCTGGGAGTCCTTCATGTGTTTTTGAGCAAACTCTCTGCGGGCTTTCATATCTCTTGCACTGAGGAGAGGCTTCCGTCGGCCCACTCTGTCATAAAGGCCTGACTGGTGGAGGGCTGCTGTGATAGTTGACTGTGTGAAACTTTCTCCCATCTCTCATCTCCCTACTGCATCTCTGGACCTCAACCACAATGATCTTGGGGTTCTTCTTTACCTCTCTCACCAAGGCTCTTCTCCCACGATTGCTCAATTTGGCTGGACGGCCAGGTTTAGGAAGACTTCTGGTGGTCCCAAACTTCTTCCATTTAAGGATTATGGAGGCCACTGTGCTCTTTGGAACCTTGAGTAATGCAGAAATTATTTTATAACCTTGGCCAAATCTGTGTCTTGCCACAATTCTGTCTCTACGCTTCTTGGGCAGTTCCTTTTGAGCTCATGATTCTCATTTGGTCTGACATGCACTGTGAGCTGTGAGGTATTGTAACGGGTCTGGGAGGCGGAACCTCTGAGCTACTATACAAGGGGGCGGTCCTTGTAAGGGAGCGGGTGGCGACCAGGCAGGCAGTCACAGCAGGTGACCGGGACAGTCTCTAGAAGAACGGGCAGAAGGTCACGGCAAGTGACCGGGGCAGTCTCTGGATGAACGGGCAGATGGTCACGGCAAGTGACCGGGGCAGTCTCTGGGTGAACGGGCAGATGGTCACGGCAAGTGACCGGGGCAGTCTCTGGGTGAACGGGCAGATGGTCACGGCAAGTGACCGGGGCAGTCTCTGGGTGAACGGGCAGATGGCCACGGCAAGTGACCGGGGCAGTCTCTGGGTAAAGGGTTGGTACGACCTGTGGCGGCTGATGGTAGACGTGAGCTCCCAGGTGAGCAGGCGAGAGTCTCTGGATAAACGGGTGGTCACAGCATGTGACGGCGGAGCCTCCAGGAAGACCAACAGACAGGCGGCAGATGAGCGCTCCCAGGTGAGCGGGCTGAAGTCTCTGGACAGGCGGGTGGTCACAGCACGTGACGGCAGAGCCTCCAGGTAGGCTAGCAGACAGGCAGCAGATGAGCGCTCCCAGGAGAGCGGGCAGGAGTCACTGGACAGGCAGGTGGTCACAGCACGTGACGGCAGAGCCTCCAGGTAGGCTAGCAGGCAGGTAGCAGATGTGCGCTCCCAGGTGAGCGGGCAAGCTGGTCCATAGACAGACTGACAAGAGTTGGAAGGCAGACCGTCGGACCTCAGGCTAGCAGGCAGGTAGCAGAATATCAGGCAGGAATAAGACAGCAAGCTGGCAGGAATCTGGCAGGTAACTGGCAACGGGACCTGAGGGCTGAAGCAGAGTAGTGAACAGTGCAACAACATTGCTCGGGCACCTCCATTTTGGAGGAGGTGCCTTATATATAGTGAAGTCCTCCGGCCATTGGCCGGGGACTCCTAGGACGGCGCGCGCGGCCCCTTTAAGAGGGAGGGAGAGCGCGCGCGCGCCCTAAGCACAGTGGCCGGGAAGGAGCGCGCGCTGCCAGCAGAGCGGGAGGAGGACGCCGGGCACGGAGCAGAGAGGTGAGGGGAACAGCGTCCCTGCCTAGCAGAGGGCAGGGACGCCGGCGCTACAGTACCCCCCCCTTTAGGCCCCCCCTTTTTTAGGCCAGACAGAAATTTAGCAAGGATGAGCGGGGCATGGATGTTCTCCCGGGGCTCCCACGTTCTCTCCTCAGGACCAAACCCCTTCCAATCTACTAGAAAAAAGGTCTTTCCTTTTACCCTTTTGGTGGCAAGAATGTTCTCTACCTCAAACTCGTCCTCAGCAGAAACCGGAGCAGGAGGCGTACCTGTAGACTTGGAAAAAGAGTTAAGTACCACAGGTTTGAGGAGAGATATATGGAAGGAGTTAGGGATCCGTAAGTTGGCCGGGAGTTTCAATTTATAGGCCACCGGGTTGATCTGACTGATGACCTCCAGAGGACCGATGAACCGAGGCCCTAACTTGTAAGAAGGTATCTTGAGTCGGACATATTTAGATGAGAGCCAGACTTTATCTCCAGGACGAAATTGTGGAGGATCCAGGCGTTTTTTGTCAGCGTGTCTTTTCATCCGTTCGGACGACTGAAGGAGTGCGGATCGGGTACTCTCCCAAATGGAGGAAAATTTGCTAACGAGAGATTCCGCAGCCGGGTTGTCCACAGAGGTGGAGACAGGAAAAGGAATCCGAGGATGCTGACCGAAGACTACAAAAAACGGGGATTTGGAGGAGGATTCGCTCTCGTGATTGTTATAAGAGAACTCGGCCCATGGTAGGAGATCCACCCAGTCTGAATGATGGGCATTAACGAAGTGCCGGAGGTAACTGGTCAGGTTCTGATTGATCCGCTCCACTTGACCACTGGACTGTGGGTGGTAAGCGAAGAGAAGTCCAGGGTGACGTCTAGCAGTTTACAAGTGGCTCTCCAGAAGCGTGAGGTGAACTGTACCCCACGATCCGACACGATGTGGAGGGGCAGGCCATGAAGACGAAAGATGTGACTAATAAAGTCTTTAGCTAGCTCGGGTGCAGACGGGAGGCCTGGCAGGGGAACGAAATGAGCCATCTTGGAGAAGCGGTCAGCGACCACCCAAATGACCGTACAACCGGCAGAGACTGGGAGGTCAGTTATAAAGTCCATTGCTATATGCTGCCAGGGGGCAGCAGGTACAGAAAGCGGAAGGAGGCGACCGGCTGGCAGATGTCTCGGAACCTTGTTGCGGGCGCAGGACACACAGGCAGAAACAAAGTCTATTACGTCCTTGTGCAGGGTAGGCCACCAGTAGTGCCGGGTAATAAGCTGGAGGGTCTTTTTCTGACCGGCGTGGCCAGCCAGTTTAGACGAGTGACCCCAGTGAAGGATCTTCTCCCGATCAGGTACTGATACGAACGTCTTTCCGTGAGGGAGACGATTTAGACTCACGGGAGCCACCTGCATTACTCTGGCGGGATCGATGATGTGTTTCGGATCTTCCTCGAGATCAGACACCAGAAAGGATCGAGACAAGGCGTCCGCCTTGACGTTTTTGTCAGCCGGGCGAAAATGAAGAACAAAATCAAAGCGAGCAAAAAACAAGGACCACCGGGCTTGGCGCGGGTTAAGTCTCTGGGCATGCTGGAGGTAAGCCAAGTTCTTGTGGTCAGTGTAAATTATTACCGGGTGAAGAGCCCCCTCGAGCAGGTAACGCCACTCCTCCAATGCCAGTTTGATGGCCAATAACTCTCGGTCTCCTATGGAATAATTGCGCTCTGAGGAGGAGAAGAGTTTAGAGAAGAAGCCGCAAGTTACCATCCTCCCGGAAGATGATTTTTGAGTAAGTACCGCTCCGGCTCCAGAGGAGGAGGCGTCAACTTCCAGGAAGAACTGCTTGTTGCCGTCCGGGCGATGCAGCACCGGGGCGGAAGAGAAGGCCTGTTTTAAGGAAAGAAAGGCCTCCTCTGCTTCGGGCGGCCACTCTTTGGGATTAGTACCCTTACGGGTGAGCGCGGAAATTGGGGCAGTCCGGGAAGAGAAGTGCGGTATGAAGAGGCGGTAGTAGTTGGCGAAGCCCAGGAACCGCTGAATGGCCTTCAACCCCTCCGGTCGAGGCCATTTCTCGATGGCAGACAGTTTCTCTGGATCCATTCGTAGGCCGGTCTGAGAAATAATGTAGCCCAAAAACGGAAGCGAGGTCTGCTCAAAGAGGCACTTCTCGTATTTAGCGAAGAGGTGATTCTGCCTGAGCCTGAGCAGGACCTGACGAACGTCCCTCCGGTGAGTCTGGAGATCCGGAGAGAAGACCAAGATGTCGTCCAGGTACACCACTACGCAGGAGTAGAGAAGGTCCCGGAAGATGTCATTGACCAACTCTTGAAAGACGGCAGGAGCGTTACAGAGACCAAAGGGCATTACCAGATATTCATAGTGGCCGTCCCGGGTGTTGAATGCCGTCTTCCATTCATCCCCCTGACGGATACGAACCAGGTTGTACGCCCCACGGAGGTCCAGTTTGGTGAAGATTCTAGCCCCCCTCAGACGATCAAATAACTCCGGAATGAGCGGAAGAGGGTACTTATTCTTCACCGTGATCTGGTTAAGGCCTCTATAGTCTATACAGGGACGGAGAGAGCCGTCCTTCTTTTTGACGAAAAAGAAGCCTGCTCCCGCCGGGGAGGTAGATTTCCGGATGAATCCCCTGGCCAGATTCTCCTCAATATATTCGGACATCGACCGGGTCTCAGCAGCGGATAATGGATAAATACGCCCACGGGGAGGAGTAGTACCAGGTAACAGGTCGATAGGGCAGTCGTATGGTCTATGAGGGGGTAGTGTCTCTGCCTCCTTTTTATTAAAGACATCAGCAAAAGACCAATAAGGAATCGGAAGTCCAGGTAGATTAGCTGGGGTAGGAGAAGGTCGGACGGGATGGACGGGAACCAGACAGGTCTTATGGCAGTCCTGTCCCCAGCGAAGGACTTCTCCGGTCTGCCAGTCAAGCACGGGTGCATGTCTCTGGAGCCAAGGTAGACCTAGCAAGAGGGCGTGAGAGAGTCCAGGCAGAACATGAAAGGAGATACTCTCAGAATGCAGCATTCCCACCTGCAGAGTAATGGATTCGGTGATGAGTTGGATGGGGCGTGGTAAGAAACCCCCATCCACGGCAGCAACAGACAAGGGTACAGCCAGAGGTTTGGTGGGGATGCGGTATTTCTCTACCAGGGACTGTGAAATAAGATTCCCGGCTGCTCCAGAGTCAAGTTGGGCTAGTTCGAAATAACGGTTCTCCCCGCAGACGATTGAGACTGACAGCAGCAGAGATAGAGAGGATTTATTCTTGTCTAGGTCGACCTCTCTGAGCGAACCTAGACACAGGCGTTTCCCGACCTCTCCGGGCAGGCACGGATCCGGTGCTCCTTACTGCCACAGTAGAAGCAGCTCCCCTCGGCACGGCATAAGTCCTGACGGGTTTTGACCATCTTGGTCTGGTCGACCTGCATAGGCTCAGGACAGTGTACCTGGGGAGAGACGGATTTCTGAAAAGTAGGAGCTAGACGTGGAAACCTCCTCTCACGGGTGACCTCTTTGGCACGCTCCTGGAACCGTAGGTCAATCCGGGTGGCAAGAGTTATTAGGTCATCGAGAGTGGTAGGAATGTCCCGACCGGCAAGTTCATCTTTAATACGGCCGGACAGACCCTCCCAGAAGACGGATACCAGAGCGTCGTTATCCCAGGCCAGCTCCGAGGCAAGGGTACGGAACCGTATGGCATATTGGCCCACGGTGAGACTTCCCTGACGGAGGCGTAGCAGTGATGATGCGGATGAGGTCTTCCGTCCGGGTTCGTCGAAGACTTTCCGGAAAGCCATGAGAAAGGCAGGCAAGTCGGACACCTGGGGGTCTCCTCTCTCCCATAGAGGATTTAGCCAGGCCAGGGCCTCCCCGGTGAGATGGGACATGATGAAGGCAATTTTGGCCCGGTCGGAGTTAAACTGGTGGGACAGGAGTTCAAAGTGCAGGGTGCACTGATTTATGAAGCCCCGAGCCTGGGCGGAGTCGCCTCCGAAGCGAGGAGGTGCAGAAAGCCGGGGTCCGGGGTAGGATACCATGGTATTAGTGGACAGCGGAGCTGCCGGATTGCGAGTCATGGCACTGGCGGAGGTTGCTGGCGGAGCAGTCAGAGTGTCCAGGCGAGAATTGACATTCCGCAGGTGACCCAGGATGGACTCCTGTTGGGACCTCTGACGGGACAGTTCATGACACAGGTCCGAGAGCGAGGGAGCTTGGGTGCCACCGGGTTCCGGGGCCCGAGCAAACTGTAACGGGTCTGGGAGGTGGAACCTCTGAGCTACTATACAAGGGGGCGGTCCTTGTAAGGGAGCGGGTGGCGACCAGGCAGGCAGTCACAGCAGGTGACCGGGACAGTCTCTAGAAGAACGGGCAGGAGGTCACGGCAAGTGACCGGGGCAGTCTCTGGATGAACGGGCAGATGGTCACGGCAAGTGACCGGGGCAGTCTCTGGGTGAACGGGCAGATGGTCACGGCAAGTGACTGGGGCAGTCTCTGGGTGAACGGGCAGATGGTCACGGCAAGTGACCGGGGCAGTCTCTGGGTGAACGGGCAGATGGTCACGGCAAGTGACCGGGGCAGTCTCTGGGTAAAGGGTTGGTACGACCTGTGGCTGCTGATGGTAGACGTGAGCTCCCAGGTGAGCAGGCGAGAGTCTCTGGATAAACGGGTGGTCACAGCATGTGACGGTGGAGCCTCCAGGAAGACCAACAGACAGGCGGCAGATGAGCGCTCCCAGGTGAGCGGGCTGAAGTCTCTGGACAGGCGGGTGGTCACAGCACGTGACGGCAGAGCCTCCAGGTAGGCTAGCAGACAGGCAGCAGATGAGCGCTCCCAGGAGAGCGGGCAGGAGTCACTGGACAGGCAGGTGGTCACAGCACGTGACGGCAGAGCCTCCAGGTAGGCTAGCAGGCAGGTAGCAGATGTGCGCTCCCAGGTGAGCGGGCAAGCTGGTCCATAGACAGACTGACAAGAGTTGGAAGGCAGACCGTCGGACCTCAGGCTAGCAGGCAGGTAGCAGAATATCAGGCAGGAATAAGACAGCAAGCTGGCAGGAATCTGGCAGGTATCTGGCAGGTAACTGGCAACGGGACCTGAGGGCTGAAGCAGAGTAGTGAACAGTGCAACAACATTGCTCGGGCACCTCCATTTTGGAGGAGGTGCCTTATATATAGTGAAGTCCTCCGGCCATTGGCCGGGGACTCCTAGGACGGCGCGCGCGGCCCCTTTAAGAGGGAGGGAGAGCGCGCGCGCGCCCTAAGCACAGTGGCCGGGAAGGAGCGCGCGCTGCCAGCAGAGCGGGAGGAGGACGCCGGGCACGGAGCAGAGAGGTGAGGGGAACAGCGTCCCTGCCTAGCAGAGGGCAGGGACGCCGGCGCTACAGGTATTATATAGACAGGTGTGTGCCTTTCCAAATCAAGTCCTATTAGTTTAATTAAACACAGCTGGACTCCAATGAAGGAGTAGAACCATCTCAAGGAGGATCATAAGGAAATGGACAGCATGTGACTTAAATTTGAGTGTTTGAGCAAAGGGTCTGAATAATATTTCAGTTTTTCTTTTTTAATACATTTGCAAAAATGTCTACATTTCTGTTTTTTTTCAGTCAAGATGGGGTGCAGAGTGTACTTTAATGAGAAAAAAAATGAACTTTTTCAAATTTTCCAAATGGCTACAATGAAACAAAGAGTGAAAAACTTAAAGGGGTCTGAATACTTTCTTTACCCACTGTATATATTGCATATCTACTGTGGAAACCAGAAGTTTACATAAACTATATAAAAAGACACATCTGCAGGTTTTTCTCAATATCTGAAATCAGAATAAACCTTTCCCATTTTATGTTAATTAGGATTACCATAATTTTTAAGATTAGCCAAATGCCAGAATAATGAGAGAGAGAATGTTTTAAGGCATTTTTATCACTTACTGCAAAGTCAAAAGTTTACATACACTAAGATTACTATGCCTTTAAACAATTCTGGACTGCCTATATGATGATGTCATGTGTTTGGAAGCTTCTAATAGTTTTTTTTTGCAACATCTGAGTTAATTAGAGGCACATCTGTGAATGTATTTTAATGCACACCTGAAACACACTGCTTCTTTGTGTAGAATCATGGGAAAGTCTAAAGAAATCAGCCAAGATATCAGGAAGAGAATTGTGGAATTGCACAAATCTGGCCCATCCTTGGGTACAATTTCAAGATACAGTACAGACCAAAAGTTTGAACACACCTTCTCATTTAAAGATTTTTCTGTATTTTCATGACTATGAAAATTGTACATTCTTCAAAGTAGCCACCTTTTGCTTTGATGACTGCTTTGCACACTATTGCCATTCTCTTGATGAGCTTCAAGAGGTAGTCACTGGAAATGGTCTTCCAACAATCTTGAAGGAGTTCCCAGAGATGCTTAGCACTTGTTGGCCCTTTTGCCTTCACTCTGCGGTCCAGCTCACCCCAAACCATCTCGATTGGGTTCAGGTCTGGTGACTGTGGAGGCCAGGTCATCTGGCGTAGCACCCTATCACTCTCCTTCTTGGTCAAATATCCCTTACACAGCCTGGAGGTGTGTTTGGGGTCATTGTCCTGTTGAAAAGTAAATGATGGTCCAACTAAACGCAAACCGGATGGAATAGCATGCCGCTGCAAGATGCTGTGGTAGCCATGCTGGTTCAGTATTCCTTCAATTTTGAATAAATCCCCAACAGTGTCACCAGCAAAGCAACCCCACACCATCACACCTCCTCCTCCATACTTCACGGTGGGAACCAGGCATGTAGAGTCCATCCGTTTACCTGTTCTGTGTTGCACAAAGACACGTTAGTTGGTACCAATGATCTAAAATTTGGACTCATCAGACCAAAGCACAGATTTCCGCTGGTCTAATGTCCATTCCTTGTGTTCTTTAGCCCAAACAAGTCTCTTCTGCTTGTTGCCTGTCCTTAGCAGTGGTTTCCTAGCAGCTATTTTACCATGAAGGCCTGCTGCACAAAGTCTCCTCTTAACAGTTGTTGAAGAGATGTCTGCTGCTAGAACTCTGTGTGGCATTGACCTGGTTTCTAATCTGAGCTGCTGTTAATCTGCGATTTCTGAGGCTGGTGACTCGGATAAACTTATCCTCAGAAGCAGAGGTGACTCTTGGTCTTCCTTTCCTGGGGCGGTCCTCATGTGAGCCAGTTTCCTTGTAGCGCTTGATGGTTTTTGCAACTGTACTTGGGGACACTTTCAATGTTTTCCCAATTTTTTGGACTGACTGACCTTCATTTCTTGAAGTAATGATGGCCACTCGTCTTTCTTTACTTAGCTGCTTTTTTCTTGCCATAATACAAATTCTAACAGTCTATTCAGTAGCACTAGCATCTGTGTATCCACCAGACTTCTGCACAACACAACTGATGGTCCCAACCCCATTTATAAGGCAAGAAATCCCACTTATTAAACCTGACAGGGCACACCTGTGAAGTGAAAACCATTTCCGGTGACTACCTCTTGAAGCTCATCAAGAGAATGCCAAGAGTGTGCAAAGCAGTCATCAAAGCAAAAGGTGGCTACTTTGAAGAACCTAGAATATAAGACATATTTTCAGTTGTTTCACACTTTTTTGTTAAGTATATAATTCCTTATGTGTTAATTCATAGTTTTGATGCCTTCAGTGTGAATGTACAATTTTCATAGTCCTGAAAATACAGAAAAATCTTTAAATGAGAAGGTGTGTCCAAACTTTTGGTCTGTCCTGTACGAAGGTACCTCGTTCATCTGTACAAACAATTATACACAGGTACAAACAAGATGGGAATGTCCAGCCATCATACTGCTCAGGAAGGAGACGGGTTCTGTGTCACAGAGATGAGCGTGCTTTGGTACAACATGTGCATATCAACCCAAGGACAAAAGCAAAAGACCTTGTGAAGATGATGGCAGAAGCTGGTAAGATTGTGTTAGGCTGTGTGCCCACTATGCATTTTTAAGCGTTTCCGCAGTGGCAATTCCGCCGCAGTATCGCTTAAAAAACGCATGGTAGAAGGTCTGTAATGTTATCATTGCGGAAAAATCTGTAGCACTACCAATTATTTTGCGTAATCACTGCGTTTTTGCCGCCATTGACTTGCATTGAATCGCTTAATATCCGCATGACTACAAGTGCACATGCAGAGATCATGCGGTTCAATGTGCGGATGGTACCCCGGTCTGGAGAAGAGGAGACTCTCATCCAAAACCCAGGTACCATAGTACCTGTAAAAAAAAAAAGAATTTAAAATAAAAAAATACATCATACTCACCTTCTGATGGCCCCCGGTCTCCATAGCGATGCGTCCTGGCTCCCGGCAGCTTGTGATGGTCTAAAAGGACCTGCCATGACGTCATTTAGCCATGTGATGGGTCACGCGACCGCTGACGTCGGCGGTCGCGTGACCTGTCACATGATTAAATGACGTCATGGAAGGTCCTTTTACACAACCGCGAGACACCGGGGAGACCGGACGCATCGGATAAGGAGACCGGGGGCCTTCGGAAGGTGAGTATAATGTTTTTTTTTTTGTTTGTTTGTTTTTTACCTTTTTTATTCTTTTTTTTTTAACTAACTTGGTCACACTATATAAAATCCATGCCGGTTGCATGGATTTATATAGTGTGACCAAGTTGTCAAGCACTTTCCAAGTGATTCTAAAATCGCTTGGAAAGCGCTTGACAACCCACATGCGAAATCGCATGATCAAAACGCTTCACAAACGCTTGTCCCTGGCTGAAAAAACGCATGTAAAATCCGCATGTGTTTTTTGTGCCAGGGAGATGCAGAAACACTCAGGAAAAATCCGGAGCATTTCTGCATCGTGGGCACATAGCCTGAATATCCACAGTGAAACAAGTACTGTATCAACATGGGCTGAAAGGCCACTCTGCCAGGAAGAAGCCGTTACTCCAAAAGAAACATAAAAAAGCTAGATTAATGTTTGCAAATGTACACAGGAACAAAGACCTTAATTTTGGAGACATGTCCTGTGGTCTGAGGAAAGTAATTTTGAACTTTTTGGGCATAATGACCATCTTTACGTTTGGAGGAAAAAGGGAGAAGCTTGGAAGCCTAAGAACACCATCCCAACTGTGAAACACGGGGGTGGCAGCATCATGTTGTGGGGTTGTTTTGCTGCAGGAGGGACTGGTGTACTTCACAAAATAGTTGGCATCATGAGAAAAGAAGATTATGTGGCAATACTGAAGCCACATCTCAAGACATCAGCCAGGAAGTTAAAGCTTTGGCGGAAATGGGTCTTCCAAATGGACAATCACCAGGAGCATACTGCCAAAATGGTAACAAAGTGGCTTAAGGATAACAAAGTCAATGTTTTGGAGTGGCCATCACAAAGCCCTGATCTCAATCCTATTGAAAATTTATGGGCAAAGCTGAAAAGGCAGGTGCGAGCGAGGCGACCTATATACCTGGATCAGTTACACCAGTTTTGTCAGGTGGAATGGGCCCAAATTCCGACCAACTATTGTGAGAAGCTTGTGGAAGGATATCCCAAACGTCTGACCCAAGTCTTTTCTTAGCCTGAAGAAGAGACCTGAGCTGTCTCGAAAGCTTGCTATGTTTACCATCTTTTCAGTTAGCCATTAAAAGGTATCAACCACTGAGGACTCTCAGATTCCAATATTGACCCAAGTCATTAAGTTTAAGGGCAATTGTACCAAATACTAATGAATGTATGTAAACTTAAGTAATAAAAATGCCTTAAAACATTCTCTCTCTCTCATTATTCTGGCATTTGGCAAAGATTAAAAATGATGGTAATTCTAATTGACCTAAAACGGGAAAGGTTTATTCTGATTTCATGTCAGATATTGAGAAAAACAAGCAGATGTGTCTTTTTATATAGTGTATGTAAGTAAACATCTGATTTCAACTGTATCTATCCCATATATATCTATTTCTTTATCTATCTATCGTGTCAAAGATTGGAGGCAGCATACCAATGCAAAAAAAATTTAATTGAAATAAACTAGACTTTTAATAGCCCATGAGAGAGGTCCACATATGGACCGAAAAGACTATTTTATTTCTAATTTTTTGCATTGATGTGCTGCCTCCAATTTTTGATATATTTGGAGGATTGGTTTGTTCCTGGGAGGCTTGGCACCCTTCATTTTCTGCTGGTGCTGAATCTTTGTTTTTACCTTTCTTTCTTTCCTTCTTTCTTTATCTCTCTCTTTCTTTCTCTCTCTTTCTTTTTCTTTCTTTCTTCTATGGAAAGAAGAGAGCAGCACTATGTCGATGTTGGGTGCAAGCTTTTAGGTACCAATTCCATACCCTTCCACAGATATGAAAAAAATATGTCAGTGCTGCAAGATTGTAATAGAAAAAAATAAAGTGATTTATTCCTCCTTGCACGGGCAAATAAATCACTTTGTTTTTTGTTACGATTTTGATGTTCTGCCACTTTTCTTTGCATATCTATCTATCTATCTATCTATATATCTGTCTGTCTATCTGTCAGTCTGTCTATCTATTTAAATAGAGAAAAATGGAACAGCACAAAATGCAGAAAATGTTTTAAATAATCACGGTGCAAGCCTCCTGGACTAACAATCCCATAATCCATTAGATATATAAAGATAAGAGGCAGCACTTCATAAATAGGCAAAAAGTGTGGATTTCATTAGCCCATGTGGCGACGATTCGGACCTATCACAGAACTTGATATCTATCTATCTATCGAACATCCATTTATCTAATATCTATCTATTTATCTATCTATCTATCTATCTATCATCTGTCTATCTATCTATCTATCTATCTCTCTATCTCTCTATCATCTGTCTATCTATCTATCTATCTATCTATTATCTACCTTATCTAATATCTATCTATTATATATCTACGAAATGTTGGAAATTTAGCACTGATGAACCTAGAAAAAACATTGATGCACGTTCTTCTATTGCACAAGTTAATGCTAACTTCTATAGACGGCTGCTTCTGTGTAATTGTAGCCATGAGAGCTAATGCTAAAAAAAGTATTACTAAAAAGATAGACTATAGATACATTTCCCTTATAACTAGGACTTTCCTATCAGCTGTTGCTGCTGTTGCCGCTGGCACTTGTACCCCAGTATACGAGGCACGTGCTCGCCCATACTGCCCCCAGGTCCCTTCTATTAGCGAGGATTTTGGTCTTTTCGGTTTCTGTTGGTTTGAAACATTCAAGACTGAAGAAAATGCCCATATTTTGAAAACATGTGCGAGTTGCATAGAGTGAGCGCCTGCGGGCTCTCCCATTTACGCGTTAATCTATGACATGCAGATCTTTATTAGATAAGAAAGTTTTTACACAAATTCCTTACGTTGATCAATCTACATTGCCTGGAGGGACTACACTGGTATTTTTATGGTAAGAGTCAGACAATGATGGGTTAATCATAGATAATATGGGAATGTGAAAAATTTAAAAACAAAAGTCCAGCTTTGTATAATGCAAAATACAGATGGGGCCTGTGCCATGTTTTGGAGTTTGCGCTTATGAAATGACAATCCTTTTATAAATGTCTGTTGGTCGCAACTGCAGAGTACCCAGAAAAGAGGGGGTCTCTTAGCAATAATAAAACCAGGCCCCTTCTTTATGATGGTTTTGCAACTCCAAACAGGAGGGTCTGGTGTTTGTTTTCCCGTCATTGCCCTTTCTCATGCTTTCATTACCCCTTGCTTGCTAACGATACAATTCATCCAACAAGGAGAGTCTTGATAGGTTCCCACTACCCAGTGCATGTGGTCCTATACACACGGTCTACCTCTTTATGCTCTTGGATTGCACTCCATAAAAACGAGAAACTTTGCAATTTACCTCAAAAGAACAGAGGCTCGTTATCCGGTTTCCTAAACAAGGAGTGTGTGCTTTTGAACGCTTTGGCTTAGAGCTTGCAAGCGCTGCTCGGCAGCTGGCCTGCTTCAGTGCCAGTGCTCTTCAATTCTACAGAAGCAGAGCTGCCTGTGCTTGGGGCATGGCAGAGAGCACAGCCATGTTGCTAATCTGAGCTTTCAATCATCAGGAGCCCATCGTCCTCCGGGAAGCAGAGGTGAGGTGCACTCCTGAAGATAGCAGGTGCAACAACTCCTTAGGGCTCTTTTTGGTGCAATGCTCTGTTGTTGTACAACCAATACCCTTGTCATCCAATGGACCTAATTGATTTATCATGTAGAGTGTTTGATTCCATCATTTTGACAAGCATAAAGCATATTGCGGCATGCAGTTTTATTTATTTTTTGAACAAATGATGGGATTTGCGACGGATACTGAAAACAGGGTGTCCAATGCAGATGTAAACAGCCTTAAGGCTCCCATACACATGAGACTAAAGTTGGCTGAAGCTGCCAATATTTGTGGTCTCTGTTGATGTTCAGCTTCCAATCCTTTTGTCTTACCTGGAGATAAGCTGCTGTTAAGGCCCCGTCACACGACGCTGCAACGATCCCGACAACGATATGACCTGTCAGGGATCGTTGCTGCGTCGCTATGTGGTCGCTGGTGAGCTGTCAAACAGGCAGGCTCACCAACGATCAGGGGAGCAGCGACATCGTGGAAAGAATCTTTCCATGATGTCCTGCTCATGGTTATCAGCCTGCTGCTGAAGCAGGAGCAGGTTGGTAACCATGGTAAACATCGGGTTACTAGGGGCACACGCGCACCTAGTAACCCGTTGTTTATCATGGTTACCACTCTGCTACAGAGAGCGGGAGGTTACAGCTCCCCGTAGCAGGCTCGTAACCATGATAAACAACGGGTTACTAGGTGCGTGTGTGCCCCTAGTAACCCGATGTTTACCATGGTTACCAGCCTGATTGCTGCTCCCGCTGGTCACACACAGCGATGTGTGCTGACCAGCGGGAGGGCAACGACCAAAAAATGGTCCAGGACACTTTGCAGCGATCAGCGACCTCACAGCAGGGGCCTGATCGCTGAAAAGTGTCACACATAGCGACATCGCTGGTGAGGTCGCTGTTGCGTCACCAAAACCGTGACACAGCAGCGATCTCGCTAGCGATCTCGCTATGTGAGACGGGGGCTTTAGAGTAGTTTGGCAGTGGCTCTCTTACAGAGAACACAGGAATACTTGGCTTGGAGTTGGAGTAGCTGACTGCTGTTGACTACCCAAAAGATGGCTTCATTAGCTATTACTCCGACCTCCCCATTGACTTGCGCTCTCAGGTTGGCCGAGTGTGCTTGTGTTCTCAATGGGAAAGAGGAGTAAAGCCTCATTCAAATGTTAAGAGGGGGGGGAGGGGGTGGTTTGCATATGAGAAAAATTGGGCCATTTTCGCATGTTCACTCCAATCTTCATCCATTTTTGGTCCACGTGTCCATTTATACCATCGGCGTGGTGTTTGTTTTCCTCCTATGCAAAAAAAGAAGAAGAATCTCCAAACTTCTCCTGCACATTAAATAGTAAAAGAAGGATATAAAAATGGATGTGCTATCCAATTTTTTCACATTGATTTGCATTGGTGAGTTTGAGCCATGGCTTGGATCAAAAATAGGCATGTCTCTTTTTTTTGGGGGGAAGGGGGGTGGGCGGGCACATGGTGTACAAAAAAAGACAAACAGATGAACAGCCATGAAAACTATTTACTCTTAATGTACTTTTTATGTATTTATACGAATTGTTCACATTTGCTCTATAATAGGTTTGTGTTGTATCCATAAAAAAAATATGGACAGAACACGTAAGTGAAAAATTAACATCTGTATGAGGCATAAGTCACTGCCAGACACCTCTGGCAGCAGCATATCTACCTTGAGAACAATGGAACAGGCATGTTGAAATTCAACATGCCCCAGCATTTTCCCAAATGATAGTTAGGAGAACAGCTAACACACATACTGTAGATAATCTTCTGTCCCCTCACCTTTATCACATTATTATTATTTAGGCTGGGAACATGAATACAGTATATAATCTGGAAACAGAAGAGACATGATATGAAATAGTGGCTCATGACAGCAAACTGAAAACAAATAAGTCTGTCTCTTCTCATGGTAAATTCTGAAAGGAATAGCACTCGAGCAACTTTACACTTACCCGTAAACGAGAGAACATCTGAGCGGGCGCTATGTCTGGCGTTTATACAGCAAACATGTGGAATCAGTCAACAACTTGGAAAAAATGTGGAGGTGTCGCAACAAAAGAACATTTTTCTCTCTTGTAGCATCTCACACACCTATTGTTAGCGCAGGGCAGATGAGGATACACAAGAGATGTTCAGCCTCTGGTTGGCATCAGTGCCCATCTTGTGGCTTAATACAAAACAGACGGCACACGGACTTGCATGTTAGGATTGTCAAAACAAGGCAGTGTGGTTCTTGGTTTGAACCATCTGTATGGAGTTTTCTAGTTTTTCCTATGTTTGTGTGGGTTTCCATGAGGAGCCTAGGTCTCCTCATATTTCCGCTTAGAACTTGTTCATATCATGTTTGTTAATTATGTTTGGCATACAGTACAGACCAAAAGTTTGGACACACCTTCTCATTTAAAGATTTTTCTGTATTTTCATGACTATGAAAATTGTACATTCACACTGAAGGCATCAAAACTATGAATTAACACATGTGGAATTATATACTTAACAAAAAAGTGTGAAACAACTGAAAATATGTCTTATATTCTAGATTCTTCAAAGTAGCCACCTTTTGCTTTGATGACTGCTTTGCACACTCTTGGAATTCTCTTGATGAGCTTCAAGAGGTAGTCACCGGAAATGGTCTTCCAACAATCTTGAAGGAGTTCCCAGAGATGCTTAGCACTTGTTGGCCCTTTTGCCTTCACTCTGCGGTCCAGCCAGGGGCGGAACTACCGCCCGTGCAGCCGGTTCATTGAACGGGGGCCCCGAGGGAGAGGGGGCCCCTCCAGCCTCCAGCAGGGCCGCCATCAGGGCATGACTGCCCTGACTCCAGTATGGGGCCCGGCCGGTAGGGGCCCCCTCGGGGGCCCCCCTCTTGTGCGTCTCTCTCCTCATGGGGCCCCCGGCCCCATGCTATGCGCCGGGTCCGGGACATTTCAGCGCTGAGCTGCGCTGCTGCGGCAGCGCCTTTATGATTCCCCTGACTTCCGGTCATGTG
This sequence comes from Phyllobates terribilis, assembly GCF_046119375.1. Taxonomy (NCBI): domain Eukaryota; kingdom Metazoa; phylum Chordata; class Amphibia; order Anura; family Dendrobatidae; genus Phyllobates; species Phyllobates terribilis. Next base: position 156,891,133 of record NW_027362768.1, on the reverse strand, counting down.
ACCGCGCCGTCGCATGGCCGGAAGTCAGGAGAACCTGCTGTCAGCGATTTGGACGAGCGCCAGGATTCTGCAGGGATCGCATGGGGGTAAGTATAACAAGTTTTATTTTTTTTAAAATACAATTAACTAGGAGTGGAGAGATGGGAGATGCACATGTGTGTGTGTGTGTATGTGTGGGGGGGGGGGGGGGAGATGGGAGATGCACATGTGTGTGTGTGGGGGGGAGATGGGAGATGCTCATGTGTGTGTGTGGGGGGGGGATGGGAGATGCACATGTGTGTGGGGGGGAGATGGGAGATGCACATGTGTGTGGGGGGGGAGATAGGAGATGCACATGTGTGTGGGGGGGGGAGATGGGAGATGCACATGTGTGTGGGGGGGAGATGGGAGATGCACATGTGTGTGTGGGGGGAGATGGGAGATGCACATGTGTGGGGGGGGAGATGGGAGATGCACATGTGTGGGGGGGGAGATGGGAGATGCACATGTGTGGGGGGGGAGATGGGAGATGCACATGTGTGGGGGGGGGGATGGGAGATGCACATGTGGTGGGGGGGAGATGCACATGTGTGGGGGGGGAGATGGGAGATGCACATGTGTGGGGGGGGAGATGGGAGATGCACATGTGTGGGGGGGGATGGGAGATGCACATGTGTGGAGGGGGATGGGAGATGCACATGTGTGGGGGGGGAGATGGGAGATGCACATGTGTGGGGGGGGGATGGGAGATGCACATGTGGGGGGGGTGAGAGAGGTGCACATGTGGTGGAGGGGGATGAGAGAGGGGCACATGTGGTGGAGGGGGATAAGAGAGGGGCACATGTGGGGGAGGGGGATGAGAGAGGGGCACATGTGGGGGAGGGGGACGAGAGGGGCACATGTGGGGGAGGGGGATGAGAGAGGGGCACATGTGGGGGAGGGGGTGAGAGATGTGCACATGGGGGGGATGAGAGCTGCACATGGGGGGGTTTGAGAGCTGCACATGGGGGAATTGGGAGTAGGGGGATAATGAGCTGCACATAACGAATGTGGGGTGGGGGAGAGTAAATGATAAATGATGATGGGGTGGGGAGAGCACGGACATGATATAATGAATTGGGGCAGGGGGTGCATGTAAATATTGAATGCGGGGAGCAGGAAGTATAGAGTAGGGGGCGTTGCGGATGCAGGAGTGTGACTGGTAACAAATTGGCGGAAAGAGTAGAGGTTCTAATTAAATTATATATTAAGTGCCTATTTACAATTAATGGGGGCACCGTGGTGGATTACAATTTATATTTGGAATGGTAGGTTGCATAATAACTAACCATATATTGATGGTGGATGCACGTCTGTATTCAGCTGCGTAATGTAGAAGTTGGGGAATGTGCTCTAGATAACTGTGTTATTTTATGCAGAGACGAGTCCTGGCTGGAAGACGTGATGGCGGTCTGTGCTGGATGAAGGAGAAAAGCGAAGATGAAGGACTTCACCTAGAGACGTCACCGGTGAGTCAGTCTATTACATGTACACTGTGTATAATGTCACTGGTGATCACTGTATTACCTGTACACTGACACTATATACAGAGCTCCTGTGTATAATGTCACTGGTGATCACTGTATTACCTGTACACTGACACTATATACAGAGCTCCTGTGTATAATTTCACTGGTGATCACTGTATTACCTGTACACTGACACTATATACAGAGCTCCTGTGTATAATGTCACTGGTGATCCCTGTATTACCTGTACACTGACACTATATACAGAGCTCCTGTGTATAATGTCACTGATGATCACTGTATTACCTGTACACTATATACAGAGCTCCTGTGTATAATGTCACTGGTGATCACTGTATTACCTGTACACTGACACTATATACAGAGCTCCTGTGTATAATTTCACTGGTGATCACTAGATTACCTGGACACTTACGTTATACATACCATGTATAGAGCTCCCGTGTATAATGACACTTATGGTAATATTAGTAATGTGGTGGTAATATTAGTAATGTAGTGGTAATATGTGGTCTGGTCATGGTGTGGCAGTTTTTCTCCCTTCTGTGTGGTATTATTCGGTCACTAAGTTGTGGTAATATGTGGTCTGGTCATGGTGTGGCGGTATTCCCTGTATGTGGTATTATTGGTCATTTAAAAAAAAAATGTATATGACACATTCCCTTAAAGAAAACTAAATAAAAATATATTTAAAAAGAGTATTGGATATTTTAAGAAAATTTTAATAGGTTAGAGTAGGGCCCGCCCAGAAGAGTCTACCTTATCGTGGTGGCGGCTTTAAAAATCTTTTGGCCAAAACAAAAGCTGATGGCTATGTATGTGGCGCCGTCACATGGCCGAACGTCAGGAGAACCTGGTGGCAGCGACGTGGACGAGCGCCAGGATTCTGCAAGGATTGCATGGGGGTAAGTATAACAAATTTTATTTTTTTTAAATACAATTAATTAACTAGGAGTGGGGGGAATCAAAGATGAGAGATGAGAGATGCACATGGGGGGGTGAGAGATGCACATGGGGGGGATGAGAGATGCACATGGGGGGATGAGAGATGCACATGGGGGGGATGAGAGATGCACGGGGGGTGAGAGCTGCACATGGGTGGGATGAGAGCTGCACATGGGGGGGTGAGAGATGCACATGGGGGGTTATGTTTACATAACTTTGTTGCCTTATGAAGGGCAGGGGGGGCCCCCCAAAATTTCTTGCACAGGGGCCCACTACAGTCTGTGTCCGCCCCTGGGTCCAGCTCACCCCAAACCATCTCGATTGAGTTCAGGTCTGGTGACTGTGGAGGCCAGGTCATCTGGCGTAGCACCCCATCACTCTCATTCTTGGTCCAATAGCCCTTACACAGGGTGTGTTTGGGGTCATTGTCCTGTTGAAAAATAAATGATGGTCCAGCTAAACGCAAACCGGGTGGAATAGCATGCCTCTGCAAGATGCTGTGGTAGCCATGCTGGTTCAGTATGCCTTCAATTTTGAATAAATCCCCAACAGTGTCACCAGCAAAGCACCCCCACACCATCACACCTCCTCCTCCATGCTTCACTGTGGGAACCAGGCATGTAGAGTCCATCCGTTCACCTTTTCTGCGTCGCACAAAGACACGGTGGTTGGAAGCAAAGATCTCAAATTTGGACTCATCAGACCAAAGCACAGATTTCCACTGGTCTAATGTCCATTCCTTGTGTTCTTTAGCCCAAACAAGTCTCTTCTGCTTGTTGCCTGTCCTTAGCAGTGGTTTCCTAGCAGCTATTTTACCACGAAGGCCTGCTGCACAAAGTCTCCTCTTAACAGTTGTTGAAGAGATGTGTCTGCTGCTAGAACTCTATGTAATAACAGGAGAAACAGAGTACGTATAGGCATAAAAACATAATAACTTTATTAGATAGCAAATATAAAAGCAACCACTGGAGGTGGTAGCATAGAACAGATAATAGAGTTACAAAGTGCAGCACATGGTAAGTTTATACTCACCTGTGTATCCGTGCTGATTTGTGCATATGTATGGTGTGTACTATTGGTACCTTTTGTGCTTGCCTCTTCTCTTCCCTCCATTCTGAGGGAATCTCTTCTGGTACATACACTTTGTATATACATTACCATGTGCTGCACTTTGTAACTCTATTATCTGTTCTATGCTACCACCTCCAGTGGTTGCTTTTATATTTGCTATCTAATAAAGTTATTATGTTTTTATGCCTATACGTACTCTGTTTCTCCTGTTATTACATCTTACGTTGAGTAGGCTTGTGGCAATTATTAGCCATGTATTTTTCAATTGGCGTTTTGCCACGACTATATATAATATGAAGGCCTTTCTGTGTATATTGCTAGAACTCTATGTGGCATTGACCTGGTCTCTAATCTGAGCTGCTGTTAACCTGTAATTTCTGAGGCTGGTGACTCGGATAAACTTATCCTCAGAAGCAGAGGTGACTCTTGGTCTTCCTTTCCTGGGGCGGTCCTCATGTGATCCCAGTTTCTTTGTAGCGCTTGATGGTTTTTGCAACTGCACTTGGGGACACTTTCAAAGTTTGCCCAATTTTTCTGACTGACTGACTTTCATTTCTTAAAATAATGATGGGCACTCGTTTTTCTTTACTTAGCTGCTTTTTTCTTGCCATAATACAAATTCTAACAGTCTATTCAGTAGGACTATCAGCTGTGTATCCACCAGACTTCTGCACAACACAACTGATGGTCCCAACCCCATTTATAAGGCAAGAAATCCCACTTATTAAACCTGACAGGGCACACCTGTGAAGTGAAAACCATTTCCGGTGACTACCTCTTGAAGCTCATCAAGAGAATGCCAAGAGTGTGCAAAGCAGTCATCAAAGCAAAAGGTGGCTACTTTGAAGAACCTAGAATATGACATATTTTCAGTTGTTTCGCACTTTTTTGTTACGTATATAATTTCCACATGTGTTAATTCATAGTTTTGATGCCTTCAGTGTGAATGTACAATTTTCATAGTCATGAAAATACAGAAAAATCTTTAAATGAGAAGGTGTGTCCAAACTTTTGGTCTGTACTGTATGTCCTGGGAAAAGTCCCAGTGTATTTGCTGAATGTATCCATAGTGCTCACACATGTCGACAGGTATCCACTAAGCCGACATGCATTAGCGTGGCATATCTTTTATTCCATGTAGATTTTGGATGATGGTTCTGGTGATGTATTATTATACTGATGGTGGTTCTGGATTCATGTACTGATGGTGTTTCTGGTGCTGTATTCATGTACTGATGGTGGTTTTGGATTCATGTATTGATGGTGTTTCTGGGGCTGCATTCACGTAATGATGGTGGTCATGGTTCTGTTTTCATGACCGTCATGGTCCTGCTGCTTGTGATCCATTCATGCACTGATGATGGACCACAAGTGTGATTTCTTCTTTGCAAATAATCTTTATTAAAATATCCTATTTTGTGTTTATAGCTCCTATGCAGGCAAATGAGTCTCCCCAGTAACAGACCATGAACGAACAGTGTGTAGTCTACGTCCGCCATCATAATTGGTTTTATATGACTGTCACCTATGTTTCCTACATTTGGTAGATAAGCAAGATAGAATGACGGCACAATAACACGACACAGGTTTTGTTTGTTGTCTGTTGACATAGAGAGCAATTGAGCTTTAGAGCAGAGTAAAAAAGGAAAAAATTCAGCTTACCACTGCACTGTAAGCAATACCATAATGTCTGAAGGGTCGGTGCACAGAATCCTCCAGGCCAGCAACGTCAAGCAATCAACAAAGTAATGAAAGTAGGAAGAGGAAAAGGGGTAACTTCCAGCACCATAGAAAAAATGTTCAGTTAAAATCACCTTTATTTCAAAGCTTACTTCATTAAAATAGTTTGAAAAACTAAAAAAGGAGAGGAAAAAGGGAATGCATATGGTCCTTATGCGTTTCGGCAATAGTAAGTCCTTATTCATATAATAATGAAGTAAGCTTCACTATAAATGTGATTTTTAACTGAACATTTTTTTCTACAGTGCTGGAAGTTGCCCCTTTCCCTCTCCCTACCTTCACTACTTTGAGCTTTATAGCTGCTGAAGTCAAAAGGGGAGTATATTTTAATTTGAATCATTTTGTCACCTATCCTTTGTAACATCATTTGACACAATGAGACTACACAAGGTTTATTTGTAGTCTGTAACCATGGAGACTTATAGAGTTGTATAGCAGCTGAATGCACAATATGTTAGTAAATTTTAATGCAAATAGATTTAAATAGATTTTTTTTTATTAAAGATAATGTCTCTGAAGGTTTTAAGATTTTTTTTTTTACTTAAATGCATGTTTTTGGAGCTGACAAAAATATTTTTGCAATTGGGCTTCATTAAAAATGCTCCGCCATTTGTCTTCTATATCCTCTGTTTTGCACTGTCCATTGCTGGCTGCAGAATAAGGTAACTGAGGATCCATCAGTGAACTCATTCAGATTGAATTACAGGATAATTTGTAACTGTTTTTCTCTTTCTTTAGCTCCTCTCAGCTGATTTATGACCACACACAACATCAATTTTAAATGTGTAGAGAAACTAAGAGCCCGTAAAAGCCAAACGGTTTAACATTTTTAATGAAATCCAATTACAAAAATAATTTTTAGCCTCAAATACATGCATTTAAGAAAAAAAAAACATACTCAAAGCTGGCCAACCTGTAATCTGATATAAATAATGTAGCAAATTTCTATTATTTGGGAATTATAATTTTAGTAACATGCACATAAGTATTATTTGAAATAATTGTTTTCTCCAGTAGAATCGTTGACAATTCAGTATGTGTATGGGCATTTTTGTGTTTGTCAGGTACTGGCAGGGGTTTAACTACTGCAGTTGCCGAGGTTGTCACCGCGACCGGGCCCGACGGGTGAGCGGCCCGTCGACGCCAGCAAATACTTCCGCTGGTTGTGCGTCCTTGGACACACATTCAGCTGAAGTGTATTGCGGCGCAGAGACCCGCCGGGTCCATGCGCGACAATACTCGCTGCCGGCCAATCAGAGGCCAGTAGCTGACGTTGGTGTACACGTGACTGGGGGAGCATGGCAGTGATGTCATGCGCTCACGTTTCTTGCAAGCTGAAGTCAGCTGCAGACTTTAGAAGAGGACACAGCACGGCGAGTGAGCGGATGGGAGGTGAGTGTAATGGTTTATTTTTTTCTATGCATTAAAGAACAATGGCAAAATAGGGCACATATATCAGCATGGGGCCCGGGATAAGGGACATATACCAGGATGGGGAATATACAGTACAGACCAAAAGTTTGGACACACCTTCTCATTTAAAGATTTTTCTGTATTTTCATGACTATGAAAATTGTACATTCACACTGAAGGCATCAAAACTATGAATTAATACATGTGGAATTATATACTTGACAAAAAAGTGTGAAAAAACTGAAAATATGTCTTATATTCTAGGTTCTTCAAAGTAGCCACCTTTTGCTTTGATGACTGCTTTGCACACTCTTGGCATTCTCTTGATGAGCTTCAAGAGGCAGTCACCGGAAATGGTTTTCACTTCACAGGTGTGCCCTGTCAGGTTTAATTAGTGGGATTTCTTGCATAATAAATGGGGTTGGGACCATCAGTTATGTTGTGCAGAAGTCTGGTGGATACACAGCTAATAGTCCTACTGAATAGACTGTTAGAATTTGTATCATGGCAAGTAAAAAGCAGCTAAGTAAAGAAAAACGAGTGGCCATCAATACTTTAAGAAATGAAGGTCAGTCAGTCCGAAAAATTGGGAAACTTTGAAAGTGTCCCCAAGTGCAGTTGCAAAAACCATCAAGCGCTACAAAGAAACTGGCTCACATGAGGACCGCCCCAGGAAAGGAAGACCAAGAGTCACCTCTGCTTCTGAGGATAAGTTTATCTGAGTCACCAGCCTCAGAAATCACAGGTTAACAGCAGCTCAGATTTGAGACTGGGTCAATGCCACACAGAGTTCTAGCAGCAGACACATCTCTTCAACAACTGTTAAGAGGAGACTTTGTGCAGCAGGCCTTCATGGTAAAATAGCTGCTAGGAAACCATTGCTAAGGACAGGCAACAAGCAGAAGAGACTTGTTTGGGCTAAAGAACACAAGGAATGGACATTAGACCAGTAGAAATCTGTGCTTTGGTCTGATGAGTCCAAATTTGAGATCTTTGGTTCCAACCACCGCGTCTTTGTGAGACGCAGAAAAGGTGAACGGATGGACTCTACATGACTGGTTCCTACCATGAAGCATGTAGGAGGAGGTGTGATGGTGTGGGGGTGCTTTGCTGGTGACTCTGTTGGGGATTTATTCAAAATTGAAGGCATACTGAGCCAGCATGGCTACCACAGCATCTTGCAGCGGCATGCTATTCCATCCGGTTTGCGTTTAGTTGGACCATCATTTATTTTTCAACAGGACAATGACCTCAACACACCTCCAGGCTGTGTAAGAGCTATTTGACCAAGAAGAAGAGTGATGGGGTGCTACGCCAGATGACCTGGCCTCCACAGTCACCAGACCTGAACCATATCGAGATGGTTTGGGGTGAGCTGGATCGCAGAGTGAAGGCAATAGGGTCAACAAGTGCTAAGCATCTCTGGGAACTCCTTCAAGATTGTTGGAAGACCATTTCCGCTGACTACCTCTTGAAGCTCATCAAGAGAATGCCAAGAGTGTGCAAAGCAGTCATCAGAGCAAAAGGTGGCTACTTTGAAGAACCTAGAATATAAGACATATTTTCAGTTGTTTCACACTTTTTTGTTAAGCATATAATTCCACATGTGTTAATTCATAGTTTTGATGCCTTCAGTGTGAATGTACAATTTTCATAGTCATGAAAATACAGAAAAATCTTTAAATGAGAAGGTGTGTCCAAACTTTTGGTCTGTACTGTATATACCAAAATGGTTCCCAGGATAAGGGACATACAGTATATACACTGTGTTCCAAATTATTATGCAAATAATATTTTCTCAGATTTTCCCAAATTACCTATATGCATTGCAGTCATTGTAATTTTCCAGTCAAATAACTATTAGAGTACAATTGAAAGGTTTTTGTACAAACTGCCTATGATAACAGTATATTTAAAAAAAAATAAAAAACTCAAACTGCACTCAAAATGCATGTTCCAAATTATTATGCACAGCAGAGTTTTCAACCTTTTCATTTTAATAAAGAACAAAAAAATGGTCATTTTTGAAATTATAAGCATTAGCAGGTTATTACAATGTGAAATCAAACAGTTTTCAACTCAAAACTTTATTCTAGGTGATGTTCCATTTGCACATAGGACCCCTTGTTCGAAAGGAGCTTCTGAACTCTCTCGTCCATTGAATTTGTCAGGTTTTGGATGGTTTCTGCTTCAATTGTTTTGCATGAGGACAGAATACCCTCCCAGAGCTGTTGCTTAGATGTGAACTGCCTCCCGCCATCATAGACACTCCTTTTAATGATGCTCCAGAGGTTCTCAATGGGGTTGAGGTCAGGGGAGCATGGGTGCCACACCATAAGTTTGTCCCCTTTTATGCCCATAGCAGCCAGAGATGCAGATGTGTTATGTGCAGCATGAGACGGGGCATTATCATGCATGAAATGATCTCGATGGTCCTGATGGATGGAGTGGAGGATGGCTGGTTGATGGACACCCCATGCAAACACGTCTACGGCGCTAACAAGGAGGAGGTGGAGTAATGTTTTGGGCTGGAATCATGGGGAGAGAGATTGTCGGCCCTTTTAGGATCCCTGAAGGGGTAAAGATGAACTCCATAATGTATGTTGAATTTCTCAAACAGCACTCCCTTCCATGGTTCAAGAAGAAGAACCGTGCATTCCGCAGCAAGATCATTTTCATGCATGATAATGCACCGTCTCATGCTGCACATAACACATCTGCATCTCTGGCTGCTATGGGCATAAAAGGGGACAAACTTATGGTGTGGCACCCATGCTCCCCTGACCTCAACCCCATTGAGAACCTCTGGAGCATCATCAAAAGGAGTGTCTATGATGTCGGGGGGCAATTCACATCTAAGCAACAGCTCTGGGAGGGTATTCTGTCCTCATGCAAAACAATTGAAGCAGAAACCATCCAAAACCTGACAAATTCAATGGACGAGAGAGTTCAGAATCTCCTTTCGAACAAGGGGTCCTATGTGCAAATGTAACATCACCTAGAATAAAGTTTTGAGTTGAAAACTGTTTGATTTCAGTTTGTAATAACCTGCTAATGCTTATAATTTCAAAAATGACCATTTTTTGTTCTTTTTTAAAATGAAAAGGTTGAAAACTCTGCTGTGCATAATAATTTGGAACATGCATTTTGAGTGCAGTTTGAGTTTTTTATTTTTTTAAAAAATATACTGTTATCATAGGCAGTTTGTACAAAAACCTTTCAATTGTACTCTAATAGTTATTTGACTGGAAAATTACAATGACTGCAATTCATATAGGTAATTTGGGAAAATCTGAGAAAATATTATTTGCATAATAATTTGGAACACAGTGTACACACGTGGTCAAAATTGTTGGTACCCCTCGTTTAATGAAAGAAAAACCCACAATGGTCACAGAAATAACTTGAATCTGACAAAAGTAATAATGATAAAAAAATCTATGAAAATGAACAAATGAAAGTCAGACATTGCTTTTCAACCCTGCTTCCACAGAATAAAAAAAAAAATTAAACTCATGAAATAGGCCTGGACAGAAATGATGGTACCCCTGAAAATAATGTGACAAAAGGGACATGTTTAATCAAGTTGTGTATAATAATTAGCATCACAGGTGTCTACAATCTTGTAATCAGTCAGTGGGCCTGTATATAGAGCTACAGATACTCACTGTGCTGTTTGGTGACATGGTGTCTACCACACTCAACATGGACCAGAGGAAGCAAAGGAAGGAGTTGTCTCAGGAGATTAGAAAGAAAATTATAGACAAGCATGTTAACGTTAAGGTTATAAGACCATCTCCAAGCAGCTTGATGTTCCTGTGACTACAGTTGCACATATTATTCAGAAATTTAAGATCCATGGGACTGTAGCCAACCTCCCTGGACGTGGCCGCAGGAGGAAAATCAATGACAAATCAAAGAGACATATAATACAAATGATAACAAAAGAGCCCAGGATAACTTCTAAAGAGATTAAAGGTGAACTTCAGTCTCAAGGAACATCAGTGTCAGATCGCAACATCTGTCTTTGTTTGATCCAAAGTGGTCTTCATGGGAGACGACCAAGGAGAACACCATTGTTGAAAAAAAAATCATATAAAAGCCAGACTGGAATTTGCCAAACTACATGTTGACAAGCCACAAAGCTTCTGGGAGAATGTCCTATGGACAGATGAGACAAAAATTGAAGTTTTTGGCAAGGCACATCATGTTAACAGACGGAAAAATGAAGCATATCAAGAAAAGAATACTGTCCCTACTGTGAAACATTGAGGAGGCTCTGTTATGTTCTGGGGCTGCTTTGGTGCATCTGGCACAGGGTGTCTTGAATCTGCGCAGGGTACAATGAAATCTCAAGACTATCAAGGGATTCTACAGAGAAATGTGATGCCCAGTGTCAGAAAGCGTGGTCTCAGTCGCAGGTCATGGGTCTTGTAACAGGATAATGACCGAAAACAAACAGATAAAAACACCCAAGAATGGCTAAGAGGAAAACACTGGACTGTTCTGAAGTGGCCTTCTATGAGCCCTGACCCAAATCCTATTGAGCATCTTTGGAAAGAGCTGAAACATGACGTCTGGAAAAGGCAACGTTCAAACACGAGACAACTGGAGCAGTTTGCTCATGAGGAGTGGGCCAAAATACCTGTCGAGAGGTGCAGAAGTCTCATTGACAGTTACAGGCAGGAATCGTTGGATTGCAGTGATTGCCTCAAAAGGTTGTTCAACAAAATATTAAGTTAAGAAGAGTACCATCATTTCTGTCCAGGCCTATTTCATGAGTTTAATTTTTTTTAAAAACTGTGGAAGCATGGTTGAAAAGCAATGACTGACTTTCATTTGTTCATTTTCATAGATTTTTAATTTATTATTACTTTTGTCAGATTCAAGTTATTTCTGTGACCATTGTGGGTTTTTCTTTCATTAAACGAGGGGTGCCAACAATTTTGACCACATGTGTACCAGGATGGTGACAGGATGAGGGACATATATACCAGGATGGGGACAGGATGAGGGACATATATGCCATGATGGGGCCCAGGATAAGGATATATACCAGGATGGTGGGCATATATATCAGGATGGGGGGCCTGGTCTGAATCTTGCACCGAGGGCCATCAGACTCTAGTTACGCCACTGGGTACTAGTGCACCTTAATAAGCACCCCAAGGCATGACCTTCAAGTTTAATAATTAGATGCCATTAGAGGACCCAACAGCTAAGGTGACAACTTTACAAACTTTAGATGTTACAGATGTAAGGGAAGTAAATTCCAAAATAAATCTGTTACTTTACTGATATTTTTGTAGATTGCTCATCTGAATGGCCCAGACTGATCAACATCCGAGGGCCATCACAACACCTGACACAATGACATTACTAGCTTTAGGGAAAACGGTGGTGTCAGGTTCATGACCCATCCCAGTCTTGGTCCCCCAAAAGTCGTTGAGTATGACTTGAGAAATAGGTGTATCTTGAAGTTTCTGAACCCAATGCATAATCTGTATTGGTTTAAAATACTGATGTCTTCTTTTATAGTCCTTTAGACCTCCTCAGTGACCAGTTTGTGACTGCTTCCTCTAAACCCCCCATAAACACGATCCTCTTTGGTACATTTTTTAATTCTAAACAAACCAACATTTGCCAAGTTTTCAACTTCAAAGTAATTTTAACTTCATTGGGTTTTCATCTCCCAATCTATAAAAATCCCTAATTTATGGCCGAACGGAGATGAAATATATTGTTATGTACTTATAGGAACTGTAAAGAAAGCATTGAAATCTCTGCAGCTGTTGTTTGAAACATCACGCCAACAAAATGCACATTCCTTATCTCCCGTGAGATTTGTGAGAAATACACTTTTTCTGCTTCAGTGCCAAAGTAGCAGAAAGGAATTATTTTGTCTCAATGGAAGACTGTGGGAAATCTTCCTGCTGTATTTGCAGAACAAATAAAATAGGAGCGGTCGAGGCATGGGTAACAAAAACACGAGACATAGTCGTTTAGATGCGGACACGATAAGGAGGAGCCCACACATGCACTCTCCTCGTATTGTCATGTATTTCCATTAGGCTGAGGTCTAAGCGGAGAATGGCGAGCGCACGCAGTGTTAAGGAATATTATTTGAGGACAGCGGTTCGGTGATCGCATATTTTATGGTACAATACAAAGAAAAGTTACTGAAGATCTCAAAAGTTTATGGAAGGATCAAAACTTTACGACAAGTGCTTACATGTAGAGCAGGCAAGCATTGCTATATTGAGCATAAAAGGGAGCTTGCAAAGAATTTTTATGGTAATTTTGGGTCAAGGAAGTGAGTTTGTACATGCTGGAAATCGCACAAACGTAGGACATTAAGCCTACCAACATGAGCTGATCACAATATACATGTATTCAACTGGTATTCACCCATCCATGGTCGTTACTTGAGACAAGCGAGATATCAATCAAGATAACATGTCCAGAGATGGCTGAGGAGCCCAATTCTTGCTCTACAGATGAGATCCATTTTTTCTACCTTTTCCTTTCTACTTGTTGGAGGATTTTGGTTGAAAAACTAGTGGGAGTCTGACGGACTGTGTCACATTCAAAGAGGACACTATGGTGTAAGCTTTTTTGAAGCTAGGTCTAACAGGTATCTTTTTTTAGACACTAGTTCAAAAACTTCAAGCCAGGCAGCAGTAGACCAGGCAGAGACCTAACTGCAGAAACCTAACCGGTTCTCCATTGGTTCAGCACCTCACAATACCATGATAGTTATCAGGTGCGCAACTGTTGTGAGTGCAGAAGTTGTAGTCACACCAGGACCATAGAGCCTGGGGCAGGGGGCGTAAAAGGCCCTTTTGGTCCATAGGAGAATACCAGTATAATTAGACACATGAGAAGACCTGCTAGAGTTGGGCGCCCTGTTGGAAAGTTTACATTGGGGACCACAAGTTTCAATTATGTGTAAGGGTTCACCAGGTGAGGTGGAACTGATAAGCCTCTGGTTCAGATGGGCACATGGACCCCAGGCGTTGGTGCAGCTTTCAAAGGACATGTGGAATCGTGGGGACTAGGACTAACGGGATACTCAGGACAGATGGAGTGGAATCCAGAAGGGATGAATGTGAGTTGAAACACAGTAGTACAGATAATGGAGTATACAAAACAAGGAACACTAGAGTCTCAATCCCAAGACACAGATGTGTGTGTCAACGTGCCTTAAATAGGACTAGGGAGACAATGTCATTGATCTACGCCGGGCAACCTGCAAGACCCGACGTGGAGCACAGCAGAGGGCAGCAGACCCAGTAGAAGGAAGCAGAGCCCAGGATACCCGGGATAGGTGTGTAACATTATGAAATTTGCAGTTATGTCATCCATAGTGATGCCATCTCTGCAGTGAAGCCAGGTATTGCGTCATCTGAATAGACCAAAAACCATTCAAGGCCCAAACTCTTTATGAAAACAAAATGATTTTTGTATGGGCCATACACGTCAAAAATATTTTTATAAATGCTATAGTAGCGCACATGACCCCTGCAAATGCCTAAGTAAATTCAGACTTTAATCTTCAAAACCCCCAAAATATTTCAGACCATTGTCAAATTTTCAGAGTTCTGTGGCCACGGACAGACCCCTAGCTTCCTGCAATCTTTGAGGGTGTTGCATTATTTTTCCACTTAGGGTGCAAATCAGCCAACATAAAAGAGAAATAAGGAAAATCCAGACTTTCAAGGACACATCCAACATATTTGGTTCTTCAAATCCAAGGCATTTACATACACTTTCCTCAAAAGAGTAACTTCTGACTGGAAAGAGGTTACAAAGAGCTTCACTTACACTGAAGGACTTCTTTTCCTGTCCTGTATTACAACCTAGCAGAACTATGAAATGCCTAAATTTCCCTGTGGAGGCGCTGCAGGTAAACTGAACATCAAAGCCTCATTCAGAGTTTGATTAGAGCTTCGTCCGTCATCCTTTTTTTATCATACTTGGAGAAAAAAAAAAAAAGTATCTCCACCTTCTCTTATGTAACAGTCCGTGACTTCCGAGTGCGGTCCAATTTTTTCACAGACTCAGACTTGCATTGCCGATTTTCATCCAACCCTAGTATCAAAATCGGACACGTGTCCCCGATTTTCTGCGGACCCATCAGTCCTCGAAAAATCACAAACATGTAAATAGCCCCAAAAACTATCAGAGGTATGAGTTATTTCTAAGAAAACCACAGATAGCACTCATATGCAAAAATCGGATGTCTGAATGAGGCCTTACTGCTAGATTTCCTCACAAATTGGTGGCCCAGGTGGACCTGATCTGCTTATTCTCAAGGGACTCTCAGGGATTCCCAGCGACAACACCGGGGAGATCACACAATATCCCACCGCTGCCACCAATTTGTCAGGGAAGTCCGAGCGACGACACCGGGGAGATCACACAATATCCCACCGCTGCCGTCACTTTGTCAAGAATTCACAGGATTGAGCAGGGATTCGCGAGCACACGATCCCGACTACTCACTACGTAGCTATCGGCAAGCGAGCAGAAAGAATATGGCGTCACACCTCCGAATTCCATTGCATGGAATATGTGTGTACGCCCCTGTACGGTTACTGCCAGCTTCACGATAGCCCAATTATTATTATTCGCTGCCACCACCGGCCAGATTTGAAATATAATACAGGCCTGGTCGGACGCCTGATTTCTGGTAGAGTATATGACTTCGGCGGAGGGAACAATTACAGAGCAAAAGAAACAAGACTATTACATTTTATATTTAATCCAAAAGGGAGGTAGTGTTATGAAAAATATACAGGGGTTTTACAAGGGGGACATTTACAGTACAGAATAGACAGTTACACAAAATAAACAGGATTAAAGAAGACTTGCTATAAAGGTCGCTGAGACGACTCAGTATAGGTGGAGGGGAGACACTCCAGGTTTGACCGTTATCGAACGTGATCCTTTGCTATATACTCCTGGCAATGAACACTGATCCATCCTCAGTGGGGTCTTTTATGCTGAAAGGGGAAGCTGGCCCACACACCCCCTGTGCTGACATCATGTGGGCTGGGTTCCAGCCTTCACATTTTTATTAAAATTGCTAACTTCTGTGATAACTTATTGCTCGTTGATCACAGAAGCTTGCAAATGACGCCATAATTTCCATTATGAATTTGCATTTCTTTAGAGACTACACATGACATAGTTGCGGTCTGTTGTTTTGTTACTTTTGCGTTACCGCTCCCCGCAGGGGCTCACAGCTAAGGAAAAATAAGCATATTGTTCCTTGGCTGATCCTGACACAAAAAAGATAGGTCCAGTTATTATCGGACATATGGAACTTGAGCTATTCCATATTCCTTATCGGCGCTGGCCCATCTGCATATTGCAACTAGGAATTGTTCTGATGTATTTGAAGCCTAAACGAGCTTTCCTCCTCACCTAGGTGTAAATTATCGCAAGCCTGCGTCAGTGGAAACTACCCTCGCATTTTAATTGGGTTGGTAGCACCCTTTGTGCTAGCATTTGCTTACAAGGCACTTCTCATGTGTGTGTTAATTTGTATACAGACAGATGGATTGTCAGTTCTTCTCCTCTGACCAATACTATAGGGGGGGGACGAAGAGAGGCTTCAGGAGGAGAAAGAATATTTTCAAAATTTCTATGACAGGGACCAATCTAGCGAGAAGAGAAGGTTCAAAGTGGAGATGTCCTTTAAGACACTAAAGATCAGATATCCTGCTAATTATATAGCCTAAAATCTCTCTTGGCTGTTACATCTACAGTGAAAAGGAGGACAATAAAGTTGGAACCGCGGCGGTAAAAGTTGCCGAACAGGAATAATGGCACCTGCAGTAGCAGAATAATTATCACACAACTACTGAAGGAGAATACTCAGCGATGAGGAATCATTACAGCAAAGCAAAGTTAGCAATAGGGTTCAATGTAGCAGAGCTGGCATGGTGAAAAAGCAGAGAAGACTCAACAAAGAAAAATTAGAGTAGCAGAGCCGAATCAGCAATAGAGTTCGATGTAGGAGTGTTGGCAAAGCGAGGAAGAAGAGTTGACTCTGAGTGGTGAGGGACTGGTGTTTTAGAGCTTAGTCAGCAAGGGAATTCAGTGTGGCAGAGCTAGAAAACAATGTAAGGCTGTGTGCCCACAATGCGTTTTATTAAGCAGAAATGCTTAAAAAGCGCATGGTAGAAGGCCTGCCATGTTTCCCAATGATAATCTGCATGTGCTGTGGACATTTCCGCTGCGGATTATCATTGCGGAAAAAAACTCAGTACTGCCAATTATTTTGCGGAAGCGCTGAGTTTTCGCCATTGACTTGCATTGGAATGCTTGGATTCTCCATCACTGCATCTGTACATCTGTCCAAGCGTTTCAATGTGAGGATGGTACCCGAGTCTGGAGGAGAGGAGACTCTCCTCCGGACCCGGGTACCATAGAACCTGTAAAAAAAAAGAATAAAATAAAAAATAAATATTATATTTACCTTTTGATGGCCCCCGGTCTCCTTGTCTTCGCTTGCTGCCAGATTGCAGTGGACTGAAGGACCTGCGCTGACGTCATCTAGTCATGTGACGGCAGGTCCTTCAGTGTACCGCGAGCTGCCGGCAAGCCAGGACGGATGGAATAAAGACTCCGGGGGCCATCAGAAGGTAAGTATAGATTTATTTTTTTATTTTTTACCATTCTTTAAGGTCACACTATATAAATCCATGCCGTTTGCATGGATTTATATAGTGTGACCAAGTTGTCAAGCATTTTCCAAGTGATGCTAAAATCGCATATTAGCCATATCTCAGAAACGGAGAGGCGCAGGAAGAAAAGACAAACAACACCAGATTCAGGAGAATAGGGGCATTTAAACTGGGTAAAAATGTTTTTGGTACAGTAAGTGACATGTCCTTTTTAAATAAGGGGCACCTCATGTTGTTTACCAGACATCTCCCATATTCTGCAGCTACCCTAATGAACACGTGAACAATCATGAAGTATTTGCTTAGAAGATGTATGTCAACACCTCAACTTTATCATAGCCCGAGGCTCGGGGTGACATCTGAGCCGGGCAGGAGAAGCTCCTTTACCATTGCAATAACAGCAAATCTAATCTTTTACAACCTATGAAGAATACTGACAGTTCTCTATAATAGAAGTTGTACCGCGCATCAAACATTGTTAAACATTCCTGGGAAAATGTGAAAAATCCAGAAGAGAACAATAGAAGTCGTGAACTGTCGGCGGCTATGACTTTATACATTATGAATGCTATTTTTTTTTTTAGTTTGTTATCTGAACCTGTCAACACAAAGTAGTCATTAGTGTCATTCTGTCCCAGACTCAGCAGTCGCGGCTATCAGCGTAGACCCTCTTTATGTTTTCAATGTGGAATTTTAATAGTTTTCAACATAACCGCACGGTAAAAAGCAATAAAGGGCTAAATGCCGAGCGTCCGTCTCATTCAGAGTATATAAACCTCTGCTGAACCGCACTTTACTGCTGACATCGAGAAAATCTACCGACTAAACTTTCCACTGGGGCTCAGCTTTCTCCTGCACAGACTTTTACATTCCAGAAAAAATAAAACCATGGAGGGAAATATTTTTTTTTTCTTTTTTGGGTCAGTTTGGATAAAAATAGCTTCTACATACTTCATGGTCTATTAGTCAGAGACCTAATATCTCAGCAAAAAAAGGAGCACTGGATGTTCTCAGCTCTTTATGTGAATATATGATGTCGTATATTAACCCCTTTTGTTTTTTTCCTACCCTTTTCCCAAAATTCAATGTGGGATAAAATGGTTAAAATAAAAAATGTTGGGGGTGTTTTTTTATGGTAAAATTGAGCAGGTAGTATAATTCTTCAGGCCAGTTTGATATTAAACTTATATAGTTTTTTTTATTAAAAATTAAGTTAGTGGTTTGAAAAATAATGTAAACTGTGTATCGGTGAGCCGTAAGTCTTTTTTACTTTTCTATCGATAAAGCTGTATATGGTCTTGCTCTTTGTAGTTGTAGTTTATAGGGATACAATTTTGGGGTAGATAAGACGTATTGATTACTTTAATGATTACTTTTCATTGCATTTTTTTTGTTTGGGGGGGGAGAGGGGGTGCGGTGACCAAAAAAGGAAATTTCGGTGTTTTGATTTTTTTTTCTGTATAGTATTTATCTTATGGTTTAAATAACTTTAGATTTGGATACATCAGACTTTTGTGAGCATAGCAAAACCAAACATGTTTGTTTATTGTTTTTTGTTTTTTTTTTTCATAGGGAAAAGTAGGCAGACAGTGGCAAGGCATGAGCAGGCCAATGTGTTGATTCTGTTGCACAAATGCTCGCACAGGACATCATGGTCCCAGTGCGGTGATGTCATTCTGTTTCTTCGTGCCTGCCTCGTCCAGTAAATCACCCTGCCATTCTGTAGGCTGCAGGGTTAAAGCTACTTGCGATCTACAGAATGGAGAGCACAGAGCTTAACTGTTTGTGTCCATTTGTGCCCCAATACAGCAGTGACGTTGCCATTTGTTCGCTAATACAGCAGTAACGTTCCCCTTTGTGGCCCAATACAGCAGTGACATCCCCCTTTTTGTCCCTGTACAGCAGTAACGTCCCCCTTTGTGCCCCTATACAGCAGTAACAATTCCCTTTGTGCCCCTGTACAGCAGTAACGTCCCCCTTTGTTCCCTATTACAGCAGTAACAATACCCTTTGTGCCCCTATACAGCAGTAACAATACCCTTTGTGTCCATGTACAGCAGTGATGTCCCCCCTTTGTGCCCCTGTACATCAGTAACGGCCCCATTTGTGCTCTAATACACCAGTAACTTCCTCCTTTGTGCCCCCTGTACAGCAGTGACGTCCCCCTTTGTGCCCCTGTACAGCAGTAACGTCCTTTGTGCCCCCTGTACAGCAGTAACGTTCTCCTTTATGCCCCCTGTACAGCAGTAATGTCCCCCTTTGTGCCCCTATACAACAGTAACGTCCCCCCTTGTGCCCCTGTACAGCAGTAACGTCCCCCTTTATGTCCCTGTACAGCAATGACATTCCCCTTTGTGCCCCAATACACCAGTAACGTCCCCCTTTGTGTTCCTGTACAGCAGTAACGTCCCCCTTTGTGCCCCTGTACAGCAGTGACATCCCCCTTTGTGCCCCTGTACAGCAGTGACGTCCCCCTTTGTGCCCCTGTACATAAGTAACGTCCCCCTTTGTGCCCCTATACAGCAGTGACATTCCCCTTTGTGCCCCAATACATCAGTAACGTTCCCCTTTGTGCCCCTGTACAGCAGTAAAGTCCCCCTTTGTGCCCCTGTACAGCAGTAACGTCCCCCTTTGTGCCCCTGTACAGCAGTAAAGTCCCCCTTTGTGCCCCTGTACAGCAGTAACGTCCCCCTTTGTGCCTCTGTACAGCAATAACGTCCCCCTTTGTGCCCCTGTACAGCAGTAACGTCCCCCTTTGTGCCCCTGTACAGCAGTAACGTCCCCCTTTGTGCCTCTGTACAGCAATAAAGTCCCCCTTTGTGCCCGTGTACAGCAGTAAAGTCCCCCTTTGTGCCCCTGTACAGCAGTGACATTCTCCTTTGTGCCCCAATACACCAGTAACGTCCCCCTTTGTGCCCCTGTACAGCAGTAACGTCCCCCTTTGTGCCCCTGTACAGCAGTAACATCCCCCTTTGTGCCCCTGTACAGCAGTAACATCCCCCTTTGTGCCCCTGTACAGCAGTAACGTCCCTCTTTGTGCCCCTGTACAGCAGTGACGTCACCCTTTGTGCCCCTGTACAGCAGTGACATTCCCCTTTGTGCCCCAATACACCAGTAACGTCCCCCTTTGTGCCCCTGTACATAAGTAATGTCCCCCTTTGTGCCCCTGTACAGCAGTAACATCCCCCTTTGTGCTCCTGTACAGCAGTAACATCCCCCTTTGTGCCCCTGTACAGCAGTAACGTCCCCCTTTATGTCCCTGTACAGCAATGACATTCCCCTTTGTGCCCCAATACACCAATAAAGTCCCCCTTTGTGCTCCTGTACAGCAGTAACATCCCCCTTTGTGCTCCTGTACAGCAGTAACATCCCCCTTTGTGCCCCTGTACAGCAGTAACATCCCCCTTTGTGCCCCTGTACAGCAGTGATGTCCCCCTTTGTGCCCCTGTACAGCAGTGACGTCCCCCTTTGTGCCCCTGTACAGCAGAAACGTCCCCCTTTGTGCCCCTGTACAGCAGTGACGTCCCCTTTGTGCCCCTGTACAGCAGTAAAGTCCCCCTTTGTGCCCCTGTACAGCAATAAGGTCCCCCTTTGTGCCCCTGTACAGCAATGACATCCCCCTTTGTGCCCCTGTACAGCAGTGACATCCCCCTTTGTGCCCCAATACACCAGTAACGTCCCCCTTTGTGCCCCTGTACAGCAGTAACATCCCCCTTTGTGCCCCTGTACAGCAGTAACGTCCCCCTTTGTGCCCCTATACAGCAGTAACGTCCCCCTTTGTGCCCCTGTACAGCAGTGACGTCCCCCCTTGTGCCCCAGTACAGCAGTGACATTCCCCTTTGTGCCCCAATACACCAGTAATGTCCCCCTTTGTGCCCCTGTACAGCAGTAACGTCCCCCTTTGTGCTCCTGTACAGCAGTAACGTCCCCCTTTGTGCCCCAGTACAGTAGTGACGTCCCCCTTTGTGCCCCTGTACAGCAGTAACGTCCCCCTTTGTGTCCCTGTACAGCAGTGACGTCCCCCTTTGTGCCCCTGTACAGCAGTGACGTCCCCCTTTGTGCCCCTGTACAGCAGTGACATTCCCCTTTGTGCCCCAATACACCAGTAACGTCCCCCTTTGTGCCCCTGTACAGCAGTAACGTCCCCCTTTGTGCCCCTGTACAGCAGTAACAACCCCCTTTGTGCCCCTGTACAGCAGTAACATCCCCCTTTGTGCCCCTGTACAGCAGTGACATCCCCCTTTGTGCCCCAATACACCAGTAACGTCCCCCTTTGTGCCCCTGTACAGCAGTAACGTCCCCCTTTGTGCTCCTGTACAGCAGTAATGTCCCCCTTTATGCCCCTGTACAGCAGCAACGTCCCCCTTTGTGCCCCTGTACAGCAGTGATGGCCCCCTTTGTGCCCCTGTACAGCAGTAACTTCCCCCTTTGTGCCCCTGTACAGCAGTAACGTCCCCCTTTGTGCTCCTGTACAGCAGTAACGTCCCCCTTTGTGCCCCTGTACAGCAGTAACGTCCCCCTTTGTGCCCCTGTACAGCAGTGACGGCCCCCTTTGTGCTCCTGTACAGCAGTAAAGTACCCCTTTATGCCCCTGTACAGCAGTGACATTCCCCTTTGTGCCCCAATACACCAGTAACGTCCCCCTTTGTGCTCATGTACAGCAGTAACGTCCCCCTTTATGCCCCTGTACAGCAGTAACGTCCCCCTTTGTGCCCCTGTACAGCAGTGACGTCCCCCTTTATGTCCCTGTACAGCAATGACATTCCCCTTTGTGCCCCAATACACCAGTAACGTCCCCCTTTGTGCCCCTGTACAGCAGTAACGTCCTTTGTGCCCCCTGTACAGCAGTAACGTTCTCCTTTATGCCCCCTGTACAGCAGTAATGTCCCCCTTTGTGCCCCTATACAACAGTAACGTCCCCCCTTGTGCCCCTGTACAGCAGTAACGTCCCCCTTTATGTCCCTGTACAGCAATGACATTCCCCTTTGTGCCCCAATACACCAGTAACGTCCCCCTTTGTGTTCCTGTACAGCAGTAACGTCCCCCTTTGTGCCCCTGTACAGCAGTGACATCCCCCTTTGTGCCCCTGTACAGCAGTGACGTCCCCCTTTGTGCCCCTGTACATAAGTAACGTCCCCCTTTGTGCCCCTATACAGCAGTGACATTCCCCTTTGTGCCCCAATACATCAGTAACGTTCCCCTTTGTACCCCTGTACAGCAGTAAAGTCCCCCTTTGTGCCCCTGTACAGCAGTAACGTCCCCCTTTGTGCCCCTGTACAGCAGTAACGTCCCCCTTTGTGCCCCTGTACAGCAGTAACGTCCCCCTTTGTGCCTCTGTACAGCAATAACGTCCCCCTTTGTGCCCCTGTACAGCAGTAACGTCCCCCTTTGTGCCCCTGTACAGCAGTAACGTCCCCCTTTGTGCCTCTGTACAGCAATAAAGTCCCCCTTTGTGCCCGTGTACAGCAGTAAAGTCCCCCTTTGTGCCCCTGTACAGCAGTGACATTCTCCTTTGTGCCCCAATACACCAGTAACGTCCCCCTTTGTGCCCCTGTACAGCAGTAACGTCCCCCTTTGTGCCCCTGTACAGCAGTAACATCCCCCTTTGTGCCCCTGTACAGCAGTAACATCCCCCTTTGTGCCCCTGTACAGCAGTAACGTCCCTCTTTGTGCCCCTGTACAGCAGTGACGTCACCCTTTGTGCCCCTGTACAGCAGTGACATTCCCCTTTGTGCCCCAATACACCAGTAACGTCCCCCTTTGTGCCCCTGTACATAAGTAATGTCCCCCTTTGTGCCCCTGTACAGCAGTAACATCCCCCTTTGTGCTCCTGTACAGCAGTAACGTCCCCCTTTGTGCCCCTGTACAGCAGTAACGTCCCCCTTTATGTCCCTGTACAGCAATGACATTCCCCTTTGTGCCCCAATACACCAATAAAGTCCCCCTTTGTGCTCCTGTACAGCAGTAACATCCCCCTTTGTGCTCCTGTACAGCAGTAACATCCCCCTTTGTGCCCCTGTACAGCAGTGATGTCCCCCTTTCTGCCCCTGTACAGCAGTGACGTCCCCCTTTGTGCCCCTGTACAGCAGAAACGTCCCCCTTTGTGCCCCTGTACAGCAGTGACGTCCCCTTTGTGCCCCTGTACAGCAGTAAAGTCCCCCTTTGTGCCCCTGTACAGCAGTAAGGTCCCCCTTTGTGCCCCTGTACAGCAATGACATCCCCCTTTGTGCCCCTGTACAGCAGGGACATCCCCCTTTGTGCCCCAATACACCAGTAACGTCCCCCTTTGTGCCCCTGTACAGCAGTAACATCCCCCTTTGTGCCCCTGTACAGCAGTAACGTCCCCCTTTGTGCCCCTATACAGCAGTAACGTCCCCCTTTGGGCCCCTGTACAGCAGTGACGTCCCCCCTTGTGCCCCAGTACAGCAGTGACATTCCCCTTTGTGCCCCAATACACCAGTAATGTCCCCCTTTGTGCCCCTGTACAGCAGTAACGTCCCCCTTTGTGCTCCTGTACAGCAGTAACGTCCCCCTTTGTGCCCCAGTACAGTAGTGACGTCCCCCTTTGTGCCCCTGTACAGCAGTAACGTCCCCCTTTGTGTCCCTGTACAGCAGTGACGTCCCCCTTTGTGCCCCTGTACACCAGTGACGTCCCCCTTTGTGCCCCTGTACAGCAGTGACATTCCCCTTTGTGCCCCAATACACCAGTAACGTCCCCCTTTGTGCCCCTGTACAGCAGTAACGTCCCCCTTTGTGCCCCTGTACAGCAGTAACAACCCCCTTTGTGCCCCTGTACAGCAGTAACATCCCCCTTTGTGCCCCTGTACAGCAGTGACATCCCCCTTTGTGCCCCAATACACCAGTAACGTCCCCCCTTGTGCCCCTGTACAGCAGTAACGTCCCCCTTTGTGCTCCTGTACAGCAGTAATGTCCCCCTTTATGCCCCTGTACAGCAGCAACGTCCCCCTTTGTGCCCCTGTACAGCAGTGATGGCCCCCTTTGTGCCCCTGTACAGCAGTAACTTCCCCCTTTGTGCCCCTGTACAGCAGTAACGTCCCCCTTTGTGCTCCTGTACAGCAGTAACGTCCCCCTTTGTGCCCCTGTACAGCAGTAACGTCCCCCTTTGTGCCCCTGTACAGCAGTGACGGCCCCCTTTGTGCTCCTGTACAGCAGTAAAGTACCCCTTTATGCCCCTGTACAGCAGTGACATTCCCCTTTGTGCCCCAATACACCAGTAACGTCCCCCTTTGTGCTCATGTACAGCAGTAACGTCCCCCTTTATGCCCCTGTACAGCAGTAACGTCCCCCTTTGTGCCCCTGTACAGCAGTGACGTCCACCTTTGTGCCCCTGTACAGGAGTAACGTTCCCCTTTGTGCCCCTGTACAGCAGTGACGTCCCCCTTTGTGCCCCTGTACAGCAGTGACGTCCCCCTTTGTGCCCCTGTACAGCAGTGACATTCCCCTTTGTGCCCCAATACACCAGTAACGTCCCCCTTTGTGCCCCTGTACAGCAGTAACGTCCCCCTTTGTGCCCCTGTACAGCAGTAACATCCCCCTTTGTGCCCCTGTACAGCAGTAACATCCCCCTTTGTGCCACTTTACAGCAGTGACATCCCCCTTTGTGCCCCAGTACAGCAGTGACATTCCCCTTTGTGCCCCAATACACCAGTAACGTCCCCCTTTGTGCCCCTGTACAGCAGTAACGTCCCCCTTTGTGCTTCTGTACAGCAGTAATGTCCCCCTTTATGCCCCTGTACAGCAGCGACGTCCCCCTTTGTGCCCCTGTACAGCAGTGACTGTCCCCTTTGTGCCCCTGTACAGCAGTAACGACCCCCTTTGTGCCCCTGTACAGCAGTAACGTCCCCCTTTGTGCTCCTGTACAGCAGTAACGTCCCCCTTTGTGCCACTGTACAGCAGTAACGTCCCCCTTTGTGCCCCTGTACAGCAGTGACGGCCCCCTTTGTGCTCCTGTACAGCAGTAAAGTACCCCTTTATGCCCCTGTACAGCAGTGACATTCCCCTTTGTGCCCCAATACACCAGTAACGTCCCCCTTTGTGCTCATGTACAGCAGTAACGTCCCCCTTTATGCCCCTGTACAGCAGTGACATTCCCCTTTGTGCCCCAATACACCAGTAACGTCCCCCTTTGTGCTCCTGTACAGCAGTGACATTCCACTTTGTGCCCCAATACACCAGTAACGTCCCCCTTTGTGCTCCTGTACAGCAGTAATGTCCCCCTTTGTGCCCCTGTACAGCAGTGACATTCCCCTTTGTGCTCCAATACACCAGTAACGTCCCCCTTTGTGCTCCTGTACAGCAGTAATGTCCCCCTTTGTGCCCTTGAACAGCAGTAACGTCCCCCTTTGTGCCCCTGTACAGCAGTGACGTCCCCCTTTGTGCCCGTTTACAGCAGTAACGACCCCTTTGTGCCACCGTACAGCAGTGATGTCCCCCTTTGTGCCCCTGTACAGCAGTGATGGCCCCTTTGTGCGCCTTTACAGCAGTAACGTTCTCCTTTATGCCCCCTGTACAGCAGTGATGTCCCCCTTTGTTCCCCTGTACAGCAGTGACATTCCCCTTTGTGCCCCAATACACCAGTAACGTCCCCCTTTGTGCTCCTGTACAGCAGTGATGTCCCCCTTTGTGCCCCTGTACAGCAGTGATGTCCCCTTTTGTGCCCCAATACACCAGTAACGTCCCCCTTTGTGCTCCTGTACAGCAGTAAGGTCCCCTTTGTGCCCCTGTACAGCAGTAACGTCCCCCTTTGTGCCCCTGTACAGCAGTAACGTCCCCCTTTGTGCCCCTGTACAGCAGTGACGTCCCCCTTTGTGCCCCTGTACAGCAGTGACGTCCCCCTTTGTGCCCCTGTACAGCAGTAACGTCCTTTGTGCCCCCTGTACAGCAGTAACGTTCTCCTTTATGCCCTCTGTACAGCAGTAATGTCCCCCTTTGTGCCCCTATACAACAGTAACGTCCCCCCTTGTGCCCCTGTACAGCAGTAACGTCCCCCTTTATGTCCCTGTACAGCAATGACATTCCCCTTTGTGCCCCAATACACCAGTAACGTCCCCCTTTGTGTTCCTGTACAGCAGTAACGTCCCCCTTTGTGCCCCTGTACAGCAGTGACATCCCCCTTTGTGCCCCTGTACAGCAGTGACGTCCCCCTTTGTGCCCCTGTACATAAGTAACGTCCCCCTTTGTGCCCCTATACAGCAATGACATTCCCCTTTGTGCCCCAATACATCAGTAACGTTCCCCTTTGTGCCCCTGTACAGCAGTAAAGTCCCCCTTTGTGCCCCTGTACAGCAGTAACGTCCCCCTTTGTGCCCCTGTACAGCAGTAAAGTCCCCCTTTGTGCCCCTGTACAGCAGTAACGTCCCCCTTTGTGCCTCTGTACAGCAATAACGTCCCCCTTTGTGCCCCTGTACAGCAGTAACGTCCCCCTTTGTGCCCCTGTACAGCAGTAACGTCCCCCTTTGTGCCCCTGTACAGCAGTAACGTCCCCCTTTGTGCCTCTGTACAGCAATAAAGTCCCCCTTTGTGCCCGTGTACAGCAGTAAAGTCCCCCTTTGTGCCCCTGTACAGCAGTGACATTCTCCTTTGTGCCCCAATACACCAGTAACGTCCCCCTTTGTGCCCCTGTACAGCAGTAACGTCCCCCTTTGTGCCCCTGTACAGCAGTAACATCCCCCTTTGTGCCCCTGTACAGCAGTAACATCCCCCTTTGTGCCCCTGTACAGCAGTAACGTCCCTCTTTGTGCCCCTGTACAGCAGTGACGTCACCCTTTGTGCCCCTGTACAGCAGTGACATTCCCCTTTGTGCCCCAATACACCAGTAACGTCCCCCTTTGTGCTCCTGTACAGCAGTAACGTCCCTCTTTGTGCCCCTGTAGAGCAGTAACGTCCCCCTTTGTGCCCCTGTACATAAGTAATGTCCCCCTTTGTGCCCCTGTACAGCAGTAACATCCCCCTTTGTGCTCCTGTACAGCAGTAACGTCCCCCTTTGTGCCCCTGTACAGCAGTAACGTCCCCCTTTATGTCCCTGTACAGCAATGACATTCCCCTTTGTGCCCCAATACACCAATAAAGTCCCCCTTTGTGCTCCTGTACAGCAGTAACATCCCCCTTTGTGCTCCTGTACAGCAGTAACATCCCCCTTTGTGCCCCTGTACAGCAGTGATGTCCCCCTTTGTGCCCTTGTACAGCAGTGACGTCCCCCTTTGTGCCCCTGTACAGCAGAAACGTCCCCCTTTGTGCCCCTGTACAGCAGTGACGTCCCCTTTGTGCCCCTGTACAGCAGTAAAGTCCCCTTTTGTGCCCCTGTACAGCAGTAAGGTCCCCCTTTGTGCCCCTGTACAGCAATGACGTCCCCCTTTGTGCCCCTGTACAGCAGTGACATCCCCCTTTGTGCCCCAATACACCAGTAACGTCCCCCTTTGTGCCCCTGTACAGCAGTAACATCCCCCTTTGTGCCCCTGTACAGCAGTAACGTCCCCCTTTGTGCCCCTATACAGCAGTAACGTCCCCCTTTGTGCCCCTGTACAGCAGTGACGTCCCCCCTTGTGCCCCAGTACAGCAGTGACATTCCCCTTTGTGCCCCAATACACCAGTAATGTCCCCCTTTGTGCCCCTGTACAGCAGTAACGTCCCCCTTTGTGCTCCTGTACAGCAGTAACGTCCCCCTTTGTGCCCCAGTACAGTAGTGACGTCCCCCTTTGTGCCCCTGTACAGCAGTAACGTCCCCCTTTGTGCCCCTGTACAGCAGTGACGTCCCCCTTTGTGCCCCTGTACAGCAGTGACATTCCCCTTTGTGCCCCAATACACCAGTAACGTCCCCCTTTGTGCCCCTGTACAGCAGTAACGTCCCCCTTTGTGCCCCTGTACAGCAGTAACAACCCACTTTGTGCCCCTGTACAGCAGTAACATCCCCCTTTGTGCCCCTGTACAGCAGTGACATCCCCCTTTGTGCCCCAATGCACCAGTAACGTCCCCCTTTGTGCCCCTGTACAGCAGTAACGTCCCCCTTTGTGCTCCTGTACAGCAGTAATGTCCCCCTTTATGCCCCTGTACAGCAGCAACGTCCCCCTTTGTGCCCCTGTACAGCAGTGATGGCCCCCTTTGTGCCCCTGTACAGCAGTAACTTCCCCCTTTGTGCCCCTGTACAGCAGTAACGTCCCCCTTTGTGCTCCTGTACAGCAGTAACGTCCCCCTTTGTGCCCCTGTACAGCAGTAACGTCCCCCTTTGTGCCCCTGTACAGCAGTGACGGCCTCCTTTGTGCTCCTGTACAGCAGTAAAGTACCCCTTTATGCCCCTGTACAGCAGTGACATTCCCCTTTGTGCCCTAATACACCAGTAACGTCCCCCTTTGTGCTCATGTACAGCAGTAACGTCCCCCTTTATGCCCCTGTACAGCAGTAACGTCCCCCTTTGTGCCCCTGTACAGCAGTGACGTCCCCCTTTGTGCCCCTGTATAGCAGTAACGTTCCCCTTTGTGCCCCTGTACAGCAGTGACGTCCCCCTTTGTGCCCCTGTACAGCAGTGACGTCCCCCTTTGTGCCCCTGTACAGCAGTGACATTCCCCTTTGTGCCCCAATACACCAGTAACGTCCCCCTTTGTGCCCCTGTACAGCAGTAACGTCCCCCTTTGTGCCCCTGTACAGCAGTAACATCCCCCTTTGTGCCCCTGTACAGCAGTAACATCCCCCTTTGTGCCACTTTACAGCAGTGACATCCCCCTTTGTGCCCCAGTACAGCAGTGACATTCCCCTTTGTGCCCCAATACACCAGTAACGTCCCCCTTTGTGCCCCTGTACAGCAGTAACGTCCCCCTTTGTGCTCCTGTACAGCAGTAATGTCCCCCTTTATGCCCCTGTACAGCAGCGACGTCCCCCTTTGTGCCCCTGTACAGCAGTGACGGCCCCCTTTGTGCCCCTGTACAGCTGTAACGACCCCCTTTGTGCCCCTGTACAGCAGTAACGTCCCCCTTTGTGCTCCTGTACAGCAGTAACGTCCCCCTTTGTGCCACTATACAGCAGTAACGTCCCCCTTTGTGCCCCTGTACAGCAGTGACGGCCCCCTTTGTGCTCCTGTACAGCAGTAAAGTACCCCTTTATGCCCCTGTACAGCAGTGACATTCCCCTTTGTGCCCCAATACACCAGTAACGTCCCCCTTTGTGCTCATGTACAGCAGTAACGTCCCCCTTTATGCCCCTGTACAGCAGTGACATTCCCCTTTGTGCCCCAATACACCAGTAACGTCCCCATTTGTGCTCCTGTACAGCAGTGACATTCCACTTTGTGCCCCAATACACCAGTAACGTCCCCCTTTGTGCCCCTGTACAGCAGTAACATCCCCCTTTGTGCCCCTGTACAGCAGTAACGTCCCCCTTTGTGCCCCTATAAAGCAGTAACGTCCCCCTTTGTGCCCCTGTACAGCAGTGACGTCCCCCCTTGTGCCCCAGTACAGCAGTGACATTCCCCTTTGTGCCCCAATACACCAGTAATGTCCCCCTTTGTGCCCCTGTACAGCAGTAACGTCCCCCTTTGTGCTCCTGTACAGCAGTAACGTCCCCCTTTGTGCCCCAGTACAGTAGTGACGTCCCCCTTTGTGTCCCTGTACAGCAGTAACGTCCCCCTTTGTGTCCCTGTACAGCAGTGACGTCCCCCTTTGTGCCCCTGTACACCAGTGACGTCCCCCTTTGTGCCCCTGTACAGCAGTGACATTCCCCTTTGTGCCCCAATACACCAGTAACGTCCCCCTTTGTGCCCCTGTACAGCAGTAACGTCCCCCTTTGTGCCCCTGTACAGCAGTAACAACCCCCTTTGTGCCCCTGTACAGCAGTAACATCCCCCTTTGTGCCCCTGTACAGCAGTGACATCCCCCTTTGTGCCCCAATACACCAGTAACGTCCCCCTTTGTGCCCCTGTACAGCAGTAACGTCCCCCTTTGTGCTCCTGTACAGCAGTAATGTCCCCCTTTATGCCCCTGTACAGCAGCAACGTCCCCCTTTGTGCCCCTGTACAGCAGTGATGGCCCCCTTTGTGCCCCTGTACAGCAGTAACTTCCCCCTTTGTGCCCCTGTACAGCAGTAACGTCCCCCTTTGTGCTCCTGTACAGCAGTAACGTCCCCCTTTGTGCCCCTGTACAGCAGTAACGTCCCCCTTTGTGCCCCTGTACAGCAGTGACGGCCCCCTTTGTGCTCCTGTACAGCAGTAAAGTACCCCTTTATGCCCCTGTACAGCAGTGACATTCCCCTTTGTGCCCCAATACACCAGTAACGTCCCCCTTTGTGCTCATGTACAGCAGTAACGTCCCCCTTTATGCCCCTGTACAGCAGTAACGTCCCCCTTTGTGCCCCTGTACAGCAGTGACGTCCCCCTTTGTGCCCCTGTACAGGAGTAACGTTCCCCTTTGTGCCCCTGTACAGCAGTGACGTCCCCCTTTGTGCCCCTGTACAGCAGTGACGTCCCCCTTTGTGCCCCTGTACAGCAGTGACATTCCCCTTTGTGCCCCAATACACCAGTAACGTCCCCCTTTGTGCCCCTGTACAGCAGTAACGTCCCCCTTTGTGCCCCTGTACAGCAGTAACATCCCCCTTTGTGCCCCTGTACAGCAGTAACATCCCCCTTTGTGCCACTTTACAGCAGTGACATCCCCCTTTGTGCCCCAGTACAGCAGTGACATTCCCCTTTGTGCCCCAATACACCAGTAACGTCCCCCTTTGTGCCCCTGTACAGCAGTAACGTCCCCCTTTGTGCTCCTGTACAGCAGTAATGTCCCCCTTTATGCCCCTGTACAGCAGCGACGTCCCCCTTTGTGCCCCTGTACAGCAGTAACGACCCCCTTTGTGCCCCTGTACAGCAGTAACGTCCCCCTTTGTGCTCCTGTACAGCAGTAACGTCCCCCTTTGTGCCACTGTACAGCAGTAACGTCCCCCTTTGTGCCCCTGTACAGCAGTGACGGCCCCCTTTGTGCTCCTGTACAGCAGTAAAGTACCCCTTTATGCCCCTGTACAGCAGTGACATTCCCCTTTGTGCCCCAATACACCAGTAACGTCCCCCTTTGTGCTCATGTACAGCAGTAACGTCCCCCTTTATGCCCCTGTACAGCAGTGACGTTCCCCTTTGTGCCCCAATACACCAGTAACGTCCCCCTTTGTGCTCCTGTACAGCAGTGACATTCCACTTTGTGCCCCAATACACCAGTAACGTCCCCCTTTGTGCTCCTGTACAGCAGTAATGTCCCCCTTTGTGCCCCTGTACAGCAGTGACATTCCCCTTTGTGCTCCAATACACCAGTAACGTCCCCCTTTGTGCTCCTGTACAGCAGTAATGTCCCCCTTTGTGCCCTTGAACAGCAGTAACGTCCCCCTTTGTGCCCCTGTACAGCAGTGACGTCCCCCTTTGTGCCCGTTTACAGCAGTAACGACCCCTTTGTGCCACCGTACAGCAGTGATGTCCCCCTTTGTGCCCCTGTACAGCAGTGATGGACCCTTTGTGCAACTTTACAGCAGTAACGTTCTCCTTTATGCCCCCTGTACAGCAGTGATGTCCCCCTTTGTTCCCCTGTACAGCAGTGACATTCCCCTTTGTGCCCCAATACACCAGTAACGTCCCCCTTTGTGCTCCTGTACAGCAGTGATGTCCCCCTTTGTGCCCCTGTACAGCAGTGATGTCCCCCTTTGTGCCCCAATACACCAGTAACGTCCCCCTTTGTGCTCCTGTACAGCAGTAAGGTCCCCTTTGTGCCCCTGTACAGCAGTAACGTCCCCCTTTGTGCCCCTGTACAGCAGTAACGTCCCCCTTTGTGCCCCTGTACAGCAGTGACGTCCCCCTTTGTGCCCCTGTACAGCAGTGACGTCCCCCTTTGTGCCCCTGTACAGCAGTAACGTCCTTTGTGCCCCCTGTACAGCAGTAACGTTCTCCTTTATGCCCCCTGTACAGCAGTAATGTCCCCCTTTGTGCCCCTATACAACAGTAACGTCCCCCCTTGTGCCCCTGTACAGCAGTAACGTCCCCCTTTATGTCCCTGTACAGCAATGACATTCCCCTTTGTGCCCCAATACACCAGTAACGTCCCCCTTTGTGTTCCTGTACAGCAGTAACGTCCCCCTTTGTGCCCCTGTACAGCAGTGACATCCCCCTTTGTGCCCCTGTACAGCAGTGACGTCCCCCTTTGTGCCCCTGTACATAAGTAACGTCCCCCTTTGTGCCCCTATACAGCAATGACATTCCCCTTTGTGCCCCAATACATCAGTAACGTTCCCCTTTGTGCCCCTGTACAGCAGTAAAGTCCCCCTTTGTGCCCCTGTACAGCAGTAACGTCCCCCTTTGTGCCCCTGTACAGCAGTAAAGTCCCCCTTTGTGCCCCTGTACAGCAGTAACGTCCCCCTTTGTGCCTCTGTACAGCAATAACGTCCCCCTTTGTGCCCCTGTACAGCAGTAACGTCCCCCTTTGTGCCCCTGTACAGCAGTAACGTCCCCCTTTGTGCCCCTGTACAGCAGTAACGTCCCCCTTTGTGCCTCTGTACAGCAATAAAGTCCCCCTTTGTGCCCGTGTACAGCAGTAAAGTCCCCCTTTGTGCCCCTGTACAGCAGTGACATTCTCCTTTGTGCCCCAATACACCAGTAACGTCCCCCTTTGTGCCCCTGTACAGCAGTAACGTCCCCCTTTGTGCCCCTGTACAGCAGTAACATCCCCCTTTGTGCCCCTGTACAGCAGTAACATCCCCCTTTGTGCCCCTGTACAGCAGTAACGTCCCTCTTTGTGCCCCTGTACAGCAGTGACGTCACCCTTTGTGCCCCTGTACAGCAGTGACATTCCCCTTTGTGCCCCAATACACCAGTAACGTCCCCCTTTGTGCTCCTGTACAGCAGTAACGTCCCTCTTTGTGCCCCTGTAGAGCAGTAACGTCCCCCTTTGTGCCCCTGTACATAAGTAATGTCCCCCTTTGTGCCCCTGTACAGCAGTAACATCCCCCTTTGTGCTCCTGTACAGCAGTAACGTCCCCCTTTGTGCCCCTGTACAGCAGTAACGTCCCCCTTTATGTCCCTGTACAGCAATGACATTCCCCTTTGTGCCCCAATACACCAATAAAGTCCCCCTTTGTGCTCCTGTACAGCAGTAACATCCCACTTTGTGCTCCTGTACAGCAGTAACATCCCCCTTTGTGCCCCTGTACAGCAGTGATGTCCCCCTTTGTGCCCTTGTACAGCAGTGACGTCCCCCTTTGTGCCCCTGTACAGCAGAAACGTCCCCCTTTGTGCCCCTGTACAGCAGTGACGTCCCCTTTGTGCCCCTGTACAGCAGTAAAGTCCCCT
Source organism: Phyllobates terribilis (assembly GCF_046119375.1). Taxonomy (NCBI): domain Eukaryota; kingdom Metazoa; phylum Chordata; class Amphibia; order Anura; family Dendrobatidae; genus Phyllobates; species Phyllobates terribilis. The sequence goes on along the minus strand of NW_027362768.1, from coordinate 156,857,441 downwards.
TTTGTGCCCCTGTACAGCAGTAAGGTCCCCCTTTGTGCCCCTGTACAGCAATGACGTCCCCCTTTGTGCCCCTGTACAGCAGTGACATCCCCCTTTGTGCCCCAATACACCAGTAACGTCCCCCTTTGTGCCCCTGTACAGCAGTAACATCCCCCTTTGTGCCCCTGTACAGCAGTAACGTCCCCCTTTGTGCCCCTATACAGCAGTAACGTCCCCCTTTGTGCCCCTGTACAGCAGTGACGTCCCCCCTTGTGCCCCAGTACAGCAGTGACATTCCCCTTTGTGCCCCAATACACCAGTAATGTCCCCCTTTGTGCCCCTGTACAGCAGTAACGTCCCCCTTTGTGCTCCTGTACAGCAGTAACGTCCCCCTTTGTGCCCCAGTATAGTAGTGACGTCCCCCTTTGTGCCCCTGTACAGCAGTAACGTCCCCCTTTGTGCCCCTGTACAGCAGTGACGTCCCCCTTTGTGCCCCTGTACAGCAGTGACATTCCCCTTTGTGCCCCAATACACCAGTAACGTCCCCCTTTGTGCCCCTGTACAGCAGTAACGTCCCCCTTTGTGCCCCTGTACAGCAGTAACAACCCACTTTGTGCCCCTGTACAGCAGTAACATCCCCCTTTGTGCCCCTGTACAGCAGTGACATCCCCCTTTGTGCCCCAATGCACCAGTAACGTCCCCCTTTGTGCCCCTGTACAGCAGTAACGTCCCCCTTTGTGCTCCTGTACAGCAGTAATGTCCCCCTTTATGCCCCTGTACAGCAGCAACGTCCCCCTTTGTGCCCCTGTACAGCAGTGATGGCCCCCTTTGTGCCCCTGTACAGCAGTAACTTCCCCTTTGTGCCCCTGTACAGCAGTAACGTCCCCCTTTGTGCTCCTGTACAGCAGTAACGTCCCCCTTTGTGCCCCTGTACAGCAGTAACGTCCCCCTTTGTGCCCCTGTACAGCAGTGACGGCCTCCTTTGTGCTCCTGTACAGCAGTAAAGTACCCCTTTATGCCCCTGTACAGCAGTGACATTCCCCTTTGTGCCCCAATACACCAGTAACGTCCCCCTTTGTGCTCATGTACAGCAGTAACGTCCCCCTTTATGCCCCTGTACAGCAGTAACGTCCCCCTTTGTGCCCCTGTACAGCAGTGACGTCCCCCTTTGTGCCCCTGTATAGCAGTAACGTTCCCCTTTGTGCCCCTGTACAGCAGTGACGTCCCCCTTTGTGCCCCTGTACAGCAGTGACGTCCCCCTTTGTGCCCCTGTACAGCAGTGACATTCCCCTTTGTGCCCCAATACACCAGTAACGTCCCCCTTTGTGCCCCTGTACAGCAGTAACGTCCCCCTTTGTGCCCCTGTACAGCAGTAACATCCCCCTTTGTGCCCCTGTACAGCAGTAACATCCCCCTTTGTGCCACTTTACAGCAGTGACATCCCCCTTTGTGCCCCAGTACAGCAGTGACATTCCCCTTTGTGCCCCAATACACCAGTAACGTCCCCCTTTGTGCCCCTGTACAGCAGTAACGTCCCCCTTTGTGCTCCTGTACAGCAGTAATGTCCCCCTTTATGCCCCTGTACAGCAGCGACGTCCCCCTTTGTGCCCCTGTACAGCAGTGACGGCCCCCTTTGTGCCCCTGTACAGCTGTAACGACCCCCTTTGTGCCCCTGTACAGCAGTAACGTCCCCCTTTGTGCTCCTGTACAGCAGTAACGTCCCCCTTTGTGCCACTATACAGCAGTAACGTCCCCCTTTGTGCCCCTGTACAGCAGTGACGGCCCCCTTTGTGCTCCTGTACAGCAGAAAAGTACCCCTTTATGCCCCTGTACAGCAGTGACATTCCCCTTTGTGCCCCAATACACCAGTAACGTCCCCCTTTGTGCTCATGTACAGCAGTAACGTCCCCCTTTATGCCCCTGTACAGCAGTGACATTCCCCTTTGTGCCCCAATACACCAGTAACGTCCCCCTTTGTGCTCCTGTACAGCAGTGACATTCCACTTTGTGCCCCAATACACCAGTAACGTCCCCCTTTGTGCTCCTGTACAGCAGTAATGTCCCCCTTTGTGCCCCTGTACAGCAGTGACATTCCCCTTTGTGCTCCCATACACCAGTAACGTCCCCCTTTGTGCTCCTGTACAGCAGTAATGTCCCCCTTTGTGCCCTTGAACAGCAGTAACGTCCCCCTTTGTGCCCCTGTACAGCAGTGACGTCCCCCTTTGTGCCCCTGTACAGCAGTAACGACCCCTTTGTGCCACCGTACAGCAGTGATGTCCCCCTTTGTGCCCCTGTACAGCAGTGATGGCCCCTTTGTGCGCCTTTACAGCAGTAACGTTCTCCTTTATGCCCCCTGTACAGCAGTGATGTCCCCCTTTGTTCCCCTGTACAGCAGTGACATTCCCCTTTGTGCCCCAATACACCAGTAACGTCCCCCTTTGTGCTCCTGTACAGCAGTGATGTCCCCCTTTGTGCCCCTGTACAGCAGTGATGTCCCCCTTTGTGCCCCAATACACCAGTAACGTCCCCCTTTGTGCTCCTGTACAGCAGTAAGGTCCCCTTTGTGCCCCTGTACAGCAGTAACGTCCCCCTTTGTGCCCCTGTACAGCAGTAACGTCCCCCTTTGTGCCCCTGTACAGCAGTGACGTCCCCCTTTGTGCCCCTGTACAGCAGTGACGTCCCCCTTTGTGCCCCTGTACAGCAGTAACGTCCCCCTTTGTGCCCCTATACAGCAGTGACATTCCCCTTTGTGCCCCTGTACAGCAGTGACGTCCCCCTTTGTGCCCCTGTACATAAGTAACGTCCCCCTTTGTGCCCCTATACAGCAGTGACTTTCCCCTTTGTGCCCCAATACATCAGTAACGTTCCCCTTTGTGCCCCTGTACAGCAGTAACGTCCCCCTTTGTGCCTCTGTACAGCAGTAACGTCCCCCTTTGTGCTCCTGTACAGCAGTAACATTCCCCTTTGTGCTCCTGTTCAGCAATAACGTCCCCCTTTGTGCCCCTGTACAGCAGTAACGTCCCCCTTTGTGCCTCTGTACAGCAGTAACGGCCCCTTTGTGCCCCTGTACAGCAGTAAAGTCCCCCTTTGTGCCCCTGTACAGCAGTGACGTCCCCCTTTGTGCCCCTGTACATAAGTAACGTCCCCCTTTGTGCCCCTATACAGCAGTGACTTTCCCCTTTGTGCCCCAATACATCAGTAACGTTCCCCTTTGTGCCCCTGTACAGCAGTAACGTCCCCCTTTGTGCCCCTGTACAGCAGTAACGGCCCCTTTGTGCCCCTGTACAGCAGTGACGTCCCCCTTTGTGCCCCTGTACAGCAGTGACGTCCCCCTTTGTGCCCCTGTACGTAAGTAACGTCCCCCTTTGTGCCCCTATACAGCAGTGACTTTCCCCTTTGTGCCCCAATACATCAGTAACGTCCCCCTTTGTGCCCCTGTACATAAGTGACGTCCCCCTTTGTGCCCCTATACAGCAGTGACTTTCCCCTTTGTGCCCCAATACATCAGTAACGTCCCCCTTTGTGCCCCTGTGCAGCAGTAACGTCCCCCTTTGTGCCCCTGTACAGCAGTAACGTCCCCCTTTGTGCCCCTGTACAGCAGTAACGTCCCCCTTTGTGCCCCTGTACAGCAGTAACGTCCCCCTTTGTGCCCCTATACAGCAGTAACGGCCCCTTTGTGCCCCTGTACAGCACTAAAGTCCCCCTTTGTGCCCCTGTACAGCAGTGACGGCCCCCTTTGTGCCCCTGTACAGCAGTAACGTCCCCCTTTGTGCCCCTGTACAGCAGTAACGGCCCCCTTTGTGCCCCTATACAGCAGTGACTTTCCCCTTTGTGCCCCAATACATCAGGAACGTCCCCCTTTGTGCCCCTGTACAGCAGTAACGTCCCCCTTTGTGCCCCTGTACAGCAGTAACGTCCCCCTTTGTGCCCCTGTACAGCAGTAACATCCCCCTTTGTGCTCTTGTACAGCAGTAACGTCCCCCTTTTTGCCCCTGTACAGCAGTAACGGCCCCTTTGTGCCCCTGTACAGCAGTAACGTCCCCCTTTGTGCCCCTGTACAGCAGTAACATCCCCCTTTGTGCTCTTGTACAGCAATAACGTCCCCCTTTGTGCTCCTGTACAGCAGTAACGTCCCCCTTTGTGCTCCTGTACAGCAGTAACGTCCCCCTTTGTCCCACTGTACAGCAGTAACGTCCCCCTTTGTGCCCCTGTACAGCAGTGACATTCCCCTTTGTGCCCCAATACACCAGTAACGTCCCCCTTTGTGCTCATGTACAGCAGTAACGTCCCCCTTTATGCCCCTGTACAGCAGTGACATTCCCCTTTGTGCCCCAATACACCAGTAACGTCCCCCTTTCTGCTCCTGTACAGCAGTGACATTCCACTTTGTGCCCCAATACACCAGTAACGTCCCCCTTTGTGCTCCTGTACAGCAGTAATGTCCCCCTTTGTGCCCCTGTACAGCAGTGACATTCCCCTTTGTGCTCCAATACACCAGTAACGTCCCCCTTTGTGCTCCTGAAAGCAGTAATGTCCCCCTTTGTGCCCTTGAACAGCAGTAACGTCCCCCTTTGTGCCCCTGTACAGCAGTGACGTCCCCCTTTGTGCCCCTGTACAGCAGTAACGACCCCCTTTGTGCCACCGTACAGCAGTGATGTCCCCCTTTGTGCCCCTGTACAGCAGTGATGGCCCCTTTGTGCGCCTTTACAGCAGTAACGTTCTCCTTTATGCCCCCTGTACAGCAGTGATGTCCCCCTTTGTTCCCCTGTACAGCAGTGACATTCCCCTTTGTGCCCCAATACACCAGTAACGTCCCCCTTTGTGCTCCTGTACAGCAGTGATGTCCCCCTTTGTGCCCCTGTACAGCAGTGATGTCCCCCTTTGTGCCCCAATACACCAGTAACGTCCCCCTTTGTGCTCCTGTACAGCAGTAAGGTCCCCTTTGTGCCCCTGTACAGCAATAACGTCCCCCTTTGTGCCCCTGTACAGCAGTGACGTCCCCCTTTGTGCCCCTGTACAGCAGTAACGTCCCCCTTTGTGCTCCTGGACAGCAGTAACATCCCCCTTTGTGCTCCTGTTCAGCAATAACGTCCCCCTTTGTGCCCCTGTACAGCAGTAACGTCCCCCTTTGTGCCCCTGTACAGCAGTAATGGCCCCTTTGTGCCCCTGTACAGCAGTGATGTCCCCCTTTGTACCCCTGTACAGCAGTGACGTCCCCCTTTGTGCCCCTGTACAGCAGAAACGTCCCCCTTTGTGCCCCTGTACAGCAGTGACGTCCCCTTTGTGCCCCTGTACAGCAGTAAAGTCCCCCTTTGTGCCCCTGTACAGCAGTAAGGTCCCCCTTTGTGCCCCTGTACAGCAATGACGTCCCCCTTTGTGCCCCTGTACAGCAGTGACATCCCCCTTTGTGCCCCAATACACCAGTAACGTCCCCCTTTGTGCCCCTGTACAGCAGTAACATCCCCCTTTGTGCCCCTGTACAGCAGTAACGTCCCCCTTTGTGCCCCTATACAGCAGTAACGTCCCCCTTTGTGCCCCTGTACAGCAGTGAGGTCCCCCCTTGTGCCCCTGTACAGCAGTGACATTCCCCTTTGTGCCCCAATACACCAGTAACGTCCCCCTTTGTGCCCCTGTACAGCAGTAACGTCCCCCTTTGTGCTCCTGTACAGCAGTAACGTCCCCCTTTGTGCCCCAGTACAGTAGTGACGTCCCCCTTTGTGCCCCTGTACAGCAGTAACGTCCCCCTTTGTGTCCCTGTACAGAAGTGACGTCCCCCTTTGTGCCCCTGTACAGCAGTGACGTCCCCCTTTGTGCCCCTGTACAGCAGTGACATTCCCCTTTGTGCCCCAATACACCAGTAACGTCCCCCTTTGTGCCCCTGTACAGCAGTAACGTCCCCCTTTGTGCCCCTGTACAGCAGTAACAACCCCCTTTGTGCCCCTGTACAGCAGTAACATCCCCCTTTGTGCCCCTGTACAGCAGTGACATCCCCCTTTGTGCCCCAATACACCAGTAACGTCCCCCTTTGTGCCCCTGTACAGCAGTAACGTCCCCCTTTGTGCTCCTGTACAGCAGTAATGTCCCCCTTTATGCCCCTGTACAGCAGCAACGTCCCCCTTTGTGCCCCTGTACAGCAGTGATGGCCCCCTTTGTGCCCCTGTACAGCAGTAACTTCCCCCTTTGTGCCCCTGTACAGCAGTAACGTCCCCCTTTGTGCTCCTGTACAGCAGTAACGTCCCCCTTTGTGCCCCTGTACAGCAGTAACGTCCCCCTTTGTGCCCCTGTACAGCAGTGACGGCCCCCTTTGTGCTCCTGTACAGCAGTAAAGTACCCCTTTATGCCCCTGTACAGCAGTGACATTCCCCTTTGTGCCCCAATACACCAGTAACGTCCCCCTTTGTGCTCATGTACAGCAGTAACGTCCCCCTTTATGCCCCTGTACAGCAGTAACGTCCCCCTTTGTGCCCCTGTACAGCAGTGACGTCCCCCTTTGTGCCCCAATACACCAGTAACGTCCCCCTTTGTGCCCCTGTACAGCAGTAACATCCCCCTTTGTGCCCCTGTACAGCAGTAACATCCCCCTTTGTGCCCCTGTACAGCAGTAACATCCCCCTTTGTGCCACTTTACAGCAGTGACATCCCCCTTTGTGCCCCAGTACAGCAGTGACATTCCCCTTTGTGCCCCAATACACCAGTAACGTCCCCCTTTGTGCCCCTGTACAGCAGTAACGTCCCCCTTTGTGCTCCTGTACAGCAGTAATGTCCCCCTTTATGCCCCTGTACAGCAGCGACGTCCCCCTTTGTGCCCCTGTACAGCAGTGACGGCCCCCTTTGTGCCCCTGTACAGCAGTAACGACCCCCTTTGTGCCCCTGTACAGCAGTAACGTCCCCCTTTGTGCTCCTGTACAGCAGTAACGTCCCCCTTTGTGCCACTGTACAGCAGTAACGTCCCCCTTTGTGCCCCTGTACAGCAGTGACGGCCCCCTTTGTGCTCCTGTACAGCAGTAAAGTACCCCTTTATGCCCCTGTACAGCAGTGACATTCCCCTTTGTGCCCCAATACACCAGTAACGTCCCCCTTTGTGCTCATGTACAGCAGTAACGTCCCCCTTTATGCCCCTGTACAGCAGTGACATTCCTCTTTGTGCCCCAATACACCAGTAACGTCCCCCTTTGTGCTCCTGTACAGCAGTGACATTCCACTTTGTGCCCCAATACACCAGTAACGTCCCCCTTTGTGCTCCTGTACAGCAGTAATGTCCCCCTTTGTGCCCCTGTACAGCAGTGACATTCCCCTTTGTGCTCCAATACACCAGTAACGTCCCCCTTTGTGCTCCTGTACAGCAGTAATGTCCCCCTTTGTGCCCTTGAACAGCAGTAACGTCCCCCTTTGTGCCCCTGTACAGCAGTGACGTCCCCCTTTGTGCCCCTGTACAGCAGTAATGACCCCCTTTGTGCCACCGTACAGCAGTGATGTCCCCCTTTGTGCCCCTGTACAGCAGTGATGGCCCCTTTGTGCGCCTTTACAGCAGTAACGTTCTCCTTTATGCCCCCTGTACAGCAGTGATGTCCCCCTTTGCTCGCCTGTACAGCAGTGACATTCCCCTTTGTGCCCCAATACACCAGTAACGTCCCCCTTTGTGCTCCTGTACAGCAGTGATGTCCCCCTTTGTGCCCCTGTACAGCAGTGATGTCCCCCTTTGTGCCCCAATACACCAGTAACGTCCCCCTTTGTGCTCCTGTACAGCAGTAAGGTCCCCTTTGTGCCCCTGTACAGCAGTAACATCCCGCTTTGTGCCCCTGTACAGCAGTAACGTCCCCCTTTGTGCCCCTGTACAGCAGTGACGTCCCCCTTTGTGCCCCTGTACAGCAGTAACGTCCCCCTTTGTGCCCCTATACAGCAGTGACATTCCCCTTTGTGCCCCTGTACAGCAGTGACGTCCCCCTTTGTGCCCCTGTACATAAGTAACGTCCCCCTTTGTGCCCCTATACAGCAGTGACTTTCCCCTTTGTGCCCCAATACATCAGTAACTTTCCCCTTTGTGCCCCTGTACAGCAGTAACGTCCCCCTTTGTGCCCCTGTACAGCAGTAACGTCCCCCTTTGTGCTCCTGTACAGCAGTAACATCCCCCTTTGTGCTCCTGTTCAGCAATAACGTCCCCCTTTGTGCCCCTGTACAGCAGTAACGTCCCCCTTTGTGCCCCTGTACAGCAGTAACGGGCCCTTTGTGCCCCTGTACAGCAGTAAAGTCCCCCTTTGTGCCCCTGTACAGCAGTGACGTCCCCCTTTGTGCCCCTGTACATAAGTAACGTCCCCCTTTCTGCCCCTATACAGCAGTGACTTTCCCCTTTGTGCCCCAATACATCAGTAACGTTCCCCTTTGTGCCCCTGTACAGCAGTAACGTCCCCCTTTGTGCCCCTGTACAGCAGTAACGGCCCCTTTGTGCCCCTGTACAGCAGTGACGTCCCCCTTTGTGCCCCTGTACAGCAGTGACGTCCCCCTTTGTGCCCCTGTACATAAGTAACGTCCCCCTTTGTGCCCCTATACAGCAGTGACTTTCCCCTTTGTGCCCCAATACATCAGTAACGTCCCCCTTTGTGCCCCTGTACATAAGTGACGTCCCCCTTTGTGAACCTATACAGCAGTGACTTTCCCCTTTGTGCCCCAATACATCAGAAACGTCCCCCTTTGTGCCCCTGTACAGCAGTAACGTCCCCCTTTGTGCCCCTGTACAGCAGTAACGTCCCCCTTTGTGCCCCTGTACAGCAGTAACATCCCCCTTTGTGCTCTTGTACAGCAGTAACGTCCCCCTTTGTGCCCCTGTACAGCAGTAACGGCCCCTTTGTGCCCCTGTACAGCAGTAACGTCCCCCTTTGTGTCCCTGTACAGCAGTAACGTCCCCCTTTGTGCCCCTGTACAGCAGTAACGTCCCCCTTTGTGCTCCTGTACAGCAGTAACGTCCCCCTTTGTGCCACTGTACAGCAGTAACGTCCCCCTTTGTGCCCCTGTACAGCAGTGACGGCCCCCTTTGTGCTCCTGTACAGCAGTAAAGTACCCCTTTATGCCCCTGTACAGCAGTGACATTCGCCTTTGTGCCCCAATACACCAGTAACGTCCCCCTTTGTGCTCCTGTACAGCAGTAAAGTACCCCTTTATGCCCCTGTACAGCAGTGACATTCCCCTTTGTGCCCCAATACACCAGTAACGTCCTCCTTTGTGCTCATGTACAGCAGTAACGTCCCCCTTTATGCCCCTGTACAGCAGTGACATTCCCCTTTGTGCCCCAATACACCAGTAACGTCCCCCTTTGTGCTCCTGTACAGCAGTGACATTCCCCTTTGTGCCCCAATACACCAGTAACGTCCCCCTTTGTGCTCCTGTACAGCAGTAATGTCCCCCTTTGTGCCCCTGTACAGCAGTGACATTCCCCTTTGTGCTCCAATACACCAGTAACGTCCCCCTTTGTGCTCCTGTACAGCAGTAATGTCCCCCTTTGTGCCCTTGAACAGCAGTAACGTCCCCCTTTGTGCCCCTGTACAGCAGTGACGTCCCCCTTTGTGCCCCTGTACAGCAGTAACGACCCCCTTTGTGCCACCGTACAGCAGTGATGTCCCACTTTGTGCCGCTGTACAGCAGTGATGGCCCCTTTGTGCGCCTTTAAAGCAGTAACGTTCTCCTTTATGCCCCCTGTACAGCAGTGATGTCCCCCTTTGTTCCCCTGTACAGCAGTGACATTCCCCTTTGTGCCCCAATACACCAGTAATGTCCCCCTTTGTGCTCCTGTACAGCAGTGATGTCCCCCTTTGTGCCCCTGTACAGCAGTGATGTCCCCCTTTGTGCCCCAATACACCAGTAACGTCCCCCTTTGTGCTCCTGTACAGCAGTAAGGTCCCCTTTGTGCCCCTGTACAGCAGTAACGTCCCCCTTTGTGCCCCTGTACAGCAGTGACGTCCCCCTTTGTGCCCCTGTACAGCAGTGACGTCCCCCTTTGTGCCCCTGTACAGCAGTAACATCCCCCTTTGTGCTCCTGTTCAGCAATAACGTCCCCCTTTGTGCCCCTGTACAGCAGTAACGTCCCCCCTTGTGCCCCTGTACAGCAGTAACGGCCCCTTTGTGCCCCTGTACAGCAGTGATGTCCCCCTTTGTGCCCCTGTACAGCAGTGACGTCCCCCTTTGTGCCCCTGTACAGCAGAAACGTCCCCCTTTGTGCCCCTGTACAGCAGTGACGTCCCCTTTGTGCCCCTGTACAGCAGTAAAGTCCCCCTTTGTGCCCCTGTACAGCAGTAAGGTCCCCCTTTGTGCCCCTGTACAGCAATGACGTCCCCCTTTGTGCCCCTGTACAGCAGTGACATCCCCCTTTGTGCCCCAATACACCAGTAACGTCCCCCTTTGTGCCCCTGTACAGCAGTAACATCCCCCTTTGTGCCCCTGTACAGCAGTAACGTCCCCCTTTGTGCCCCTATACAGCAGTAACGTCCCCCTTTGTGCCCCTGTACAGCAGTGACGTCCCCCCTTGTGCCCCAGTACAGCAGTGACATTCCCCTTTGTGCCCCAATACACCAGTAACGTCCCCCTTTGTGCCCCTGTACAGCAGTAACGTCCCCCTTTGTGCTCCTGTACAGCAGTAACGTCCCCCTTTGTGCCCCAGTACAGTAGTGACGTCCCCCTTTGTGCCCCTGTACAGCAGTAACGTCCCCCTTTGTGTCCCTGTACAGCAGTGACGTCAGCCTTTGTGCCCCTGTACAGCAGTGACGTCCCCCTTTGTGCCCCTGTACAGCAGTGACATTCCCCTTTGTGCCCCAATACACCAGTAACGTCCCCCTTTGTGCCCCTGTACAGCAGTAACGTCCCCCTTTGTGCCCCTGTACAGCAGTAACAACCCCCTTTGTGCCCCTGTACAGCAGTAACATCCCCCTTTGTGCCCCTGTACAGCAGTGACATCCCCCTTTGTGCCCCAATACACCAGTAACGTCCCCCTTTGTGCCCCTGTACAGCAGTAACGTCCCCCTTTGTGTCCCTGTACAGCAGTGACGTCAGCCTTTGTGCCCCTGTACAGCAGTGACGTCCCCCTTTGTGCCCCTGTACAGCAGTGACATTCCCCTTTGTGCCCCAATACACCAGTAACGTCCCCCTTTGTGCCCCTGTACAGCAGTAACGTCCCCCTTTGTGCCCCTGTACAGCAGTAACAACCCCCTTTGTGCCCCTGTACAGCAGTAACATCCCCCTTTGTGCCCCTGTACAGCAGTGACATCCCCCTTTGTGCCCCAATACACCAGTAACGTCCCCCTTTGTGCCCCTGTACAGCAGTAACATCCCCCTTTGTGCCCCTGTACAGCAGTAACGTCCCCCTTTCTGCCCCTATACAGCAGTAACGTCCCCCTTTGTGCCCCTGTACAGCAGTGACGTCCCCACTTGTGCCCCAGTACAGCAGTGACATTCCCCTTTGTGCCCCAATACACCAGTAACGTCCCCCTTTGTGCCCCTGTACAGCAGTAACGTCCCCCTTTGTGCTCCTGTACAGCAGTAACGTCCCCCTTTGTGCCCCAGTACAGTAGTGACGTCCCCCTTTGTGCCCCTGTACAGCAGTAACGTCCCCCTTTGTGTCCCTGTACAGCAGTGACGTCAGCCTTTGTGCCCCTGTACAGCAGTGACGTCCCCCTTTGTGCCCCTGTACAGCAGTGACATTCCCCTTTGTGCCCCAATACACCAGTAACGTCCCCCTTTGTGCCCCTGTACAGCAGTAACGTCCCCCTTTGTGCCCCTGTACAGCAGTAACAACCCCCTTTGTGCCCCTGTACAGCAGTAACATCCCCCTTTGTGCCCCTGTACAGCAGTGACATCCCCCTTTGTGCCCCAATACACCAGTAACGTCCCCCTTTGTGCCCCTGTACAGCAGTAACGTCCCCCTTTGTGTCCCTGTACAGCAGTGACGTCAGCCTTTGTGCCCCTGTACAGCAGTGACGTCCCCCTTTGTGCCCCTGTACAGCAGTGACATTCCCCTTTGTGCCCCAATACACCAGTAACGTCCCCCTTTGTGCCCCTGTACAGCAGTAACGTCCCCCTTTGTGCCCCTGTACAGCAGTAACAACCCCCTTTGTGCCCCTGTACAGCAGTAACATCCCCCTTTGTGCCCCTGTACAGCAGTGACATCCCCCTTTGTGCCCCAATACACCAGTAACGTCCCCCTTTGTGCCCCTGTACAGCAGTAACGTCCCCCTTTGTGCTCCTGTACAGCAGTAATGTCCCCCTTTATGCCCCTGTACAGCAGCAACGTCCCCCTTTGTGCCCCTGTACAGCAGTGATGGCCCCCTTTGTGCCCCTGTACAGCAGTAACGTCCCTCTTTGTGCTCCTGTACAGCAGTAACGTCCCTCTTTGTGCTCCTGTACAGCAGTAACGTCCCCCTTTGTGCCCCTGTACAGCAGTAACGTCCCATTTTGTGCCCCTGTACAGCAGTGACGGCCCCCTTTGTGCTCCTGTACAGCAGTAAAGTACCCCTTTATGCCCCTGTACAGCAGTGACGTCCGCCTTTGTGCCCCTGTACAGCAGTGACATTCCCCTTTGTGCCCCAATACACCAGTAACGTCCCCCTTTGTGCCCCTGTACAGCAGTAACGTCCCCCTTTGTGCCCCTGTACAGCAGTAACATCCCCCTTTGTGCCCCTGTACAGCAGTAACATCCCCCTTTGTGCCCCTGTACAGCAGTAACGGCCCCTTTGTGCCCCTGTACAGCAGTGACGTCCCCCTTTGTGCCCCTGTACAGCAGTGACGTCCCCCTTTGTGCCCCTGTACATAAGTAACGTCCACCTTTGTGCCCCTATACAGCAGTGACTTTCCCCTTTGTGCCCCAATACATCAGTAACGTCCCCCTTTGTGCCCCTGTACATAAGTGACATCCCCCTTTGTGCCCCTATACAGCAGTGACTTTCCCCTTTGTGCCCCAATACATCAGTAACGTCCCCCTTTGTGCCCCTGTACAGCAGTAACGTCCCCCTTTGTGCCCCTGTACAGCAGTAACGTCCCCCTTTGTGCCCCTGTACAGCAGTAACGTCCCCCTTTGTGCCCCTGTACAGCAGTAACGTCCCCCTTTGTGCCCCTGTACAGCAGTAACGGCCCCTTTGTGCCCCTGTACAGCACTAAAGTCCCTCTTTGTGCCCCTGTACAGCAGTGACGGCCCCCTTTGTGCCCCTGTACAGCAGTAACGTCCCCCTTTGTGCCCCTGTACAGCAGTAACGGCCCCCTTTGTGCCCCTATACAGCAGTGACTTTCCCCTTTGTGCCCCAATACATCAGTAACGTCCCCCTTTGTGCCCCTGTACAGCAGTAACGTCCCCCTTTGTGCCCCTGTACAGCAGTAACGTCCCCCTTTGTGCCCCTGTACAGCAGTAACATCCCCCTTTGTGCTCTTGTACAGCAGTAACGTCCCCCTTTGTGCCCCTGTACAGCAGTAACGGCCCCGTTGTGCCCCTGTACAGCAGTAACGTCCCCCTTTGTGCCCCTGTACAGCAGTAACATCCCCCTTTGTGCTCTTGTACAGCAGTAACGTCCCCCTTTGTGCTCCTGTACAGCAGTAACGTCCCCCTTTGTGCCACTGTACAGCAGTAACGTCCCCCTTTGTGCCCCTGTACAGCAGTGACGGCCCCCTTTGTGCTCCTGTACAGCAGTAAAGTACCCCTTTATAGCAGTGACATTCCCCTTTGTGCCCCAATACACCAGTAACGTCCCCCTTTGTGCTCATGTACAGCAGTAACGTCCCCCTTTATGCCCCTGTACAGCAGTGACATTCCCCTTTGTGCCCCAATACACCAGTAACGTCCCCCTTTGTGCTCCTGTACAGCAGTGACATTCCCCTTTGTGCCCCAATACACCAGTAACGTCCACCTTTTTGCTCCTGTACAGCAGTAATGTCCCCCTTTGTGCCCCTGTACAGCAGTGACATTCCCCTTTGTGCTCCAATACACCAGTAACGTCCCCCTTTGTGCTCCTGTACAGCAGTAATGTCCCCCTTTGTGCCCTTGAACAGCAGTAACGTCCCCCTTTGTGCCCCTGTACAGCAGTGACGTCCCCCTTTGTGCCCCTGTACAGCAGTAACGACCCCCTTTGTGCCACCGTACAGCAGTGATGTCCCCCTTTGTGCCCCTGTACAGCAGTGATGGCCCCTTTGTGCGCCTTTACAGCAGTAACGTTCTCCTTTATGCCCCCTGTACAGCAGTGATGTCCCCCTTTGTTCCCCTGTACAGCAGTGACATTCCCCTTTGTGCCCCAATACACCAGTAACGTCCCCCTTTGTGCTCCTGTACAGCAGTGATGTCCCCCTTTGTGCCCCTGTACAGCAGTGATGTCCCCCTTTGTGCCCCAATACACCAGTAACGTCCCCCTTTGTGCTCCTGTACAGCAGTAAGGTCCCCTTTGTGCCCCTGTACAGCAGTAACATCCCCCTTTGTGCTCTTGTACAGCAGTAACGTCCCCCTTTGTGCTCTTGTACAGCAGTAACATCCCCCTTTGTGCTCTTGTACAGCAGTAACGTCCCCCTTTGTGCCCCTGTACAGCAGTAACGTCCCACTTTGTGCCCCTGTACAGCAGTAACGGCCCCCTTTGTGCCCCTATACAGCAGTGACTTTCCCCTTTGTGCCCCAATACATCAGTAACGTCCCCCTTTGTGCCCCTGTACAGCAGTAACGTCCCCCTTTGTGCCCCTGTACAGCAGTAACGTCCCCCTTTGTGCTCCTGTACAGCAGTAACATCCCCCTTTGTGCTCCTGTTCAGCAATAACGTCCCCCTTTGTGCCCCTGTACAGCAGTAACGTCCCCCTTTGTGCCCCTGTACAGCAGTAACGGCCCCTTTGTGCCCCTGTACAGCAGTAAAGTCCCCCTTTGTGCCCCTGTACAGCAGTGACGTCCCCCTTTGTGCCCCTGTACATAAGTAACGTCCCCCTTTGTGCCCCTATACAGCAGTGACTTTCCCCTTTGTGCCCCAATACATCAGTAACGTTCCCCTTTGTGCCCCTGTACAGCAGTAACGTCCCCCTTTGTGCCCCTGTACAGCAGTAACGGCCCCTTTGTGCCCCTGTACAGCAGTAAAGTCCCCCTTTGTGCCCCTGTACAGCAGTGACGTCCCCCTTTGTGCCCCTGTACATAAGTAACGTCCCCCTTTGTGCCCCTATACAGCAGTGACTTTCCCCTTTGTGCCCCAATACATCAGTAACGTCCCCCTTTGTGCCCCTGTACATAAGTAACGTCCCCCTTTGTGCCCCTATACAGCAGTGACTTTCCCCTTTGTGCCCCAATACATCAGTAACGTCCCCCTTTGTGCCCCTGTACAGCAGTAACGTCCCCCTTTGTGCCCCTGTACAGCAGTAACGTCCCCCTTTGTGCCCCTGTACAGCAGTAACGTCCCCCTTTGTGCTCCTGGACAGCAGTAACATCCCCCTTTGTGCTCCTGTTCAGCAATAACGTCCCCCTTTGTGCCCCTGTACAGCAGTAACGGCCCCTTTGTGCCCCTGTACAGCAGTAAAGTCCCCCTTTGTGCCCCTGTACAGCAGTGACGTCCCCCTTTGTGCCCCTGTACATAAGTAACGTCCCCCTTTGTGCTCCTGGACAGCAGTAACATCCCCCTTTGTGCTCCTGTTCAGCAATAACGTCCCCCTTTGTGCCCCTGTACAGCAGTATCGTCTCCCTTTGTGCCCCTTGTACAGCAGTAACGGCCCCTTTGTGCCCCTGTACAGCACTAAAGTCCCCCTTTGTGCCCCTGTACAGCAGTGACGGCCCCCTTTGTGCCCCTGTACAGCAGTAACGTCCCCCTTTGTGCCCCTGTACAGCAGTAACGGCCCCCTTTGTGCCCCTATACAGCAGTGACTTTCCCCTTTGTGCCCCAATACATCAGTAACGTCCCCCTTTGTGCCCCTGCACAGCAGTAACGTCCCCCTTTGTGCCCCTGCACAGCAGTAACGTCCCCCTTTGTGCCCCTGTACAGCAGTAACATCCCCCTTTGTGCTCTTGTACAGCAGTAACGTCCCCCTTTGTGCCCCTGTACAGCAGTAACGGCCCCTTTGTGCCCCTGTACAGCAGTAACGTCCCCCTTTGTGCCCCTGTACAGCAGTGACGTCCCCCTTTGTGCCCCTGTACAGCAGTAACGTCCCCCTTTGTGCCCCTGTACAGCAGTAACGTCCCCCTTTGTGCTCCTGTACAGCAGTAACATCCCCCTTTGTGCTCCTGTTCAGCAATAACGTCCCCCTTTGTGCCCCTGTACAGCAGTAACGTCCCCCTTTGTGCCCCTGTACAGCAGTAACGGCCCCTTTGTGCCCCTGTACAGCAGTAAAGTCCCCCTTTGTGCCCCTGTACAGCAGTGACGTCCCCCTTTGTGCCCCTGTACATAAGTAACGTCCCCCTTTGTGCCCCTATACAGCAGTGACTTTCCCCTTTGTGCCCCAATACATCAGTAACGTTCCCCTTTGTGCCCCTGTACAGCAGTAACGTCCCCCTTTGTGCCCCTGTACAGCAGTAACGGCCCCTTTGTGCCCCTGTACAGCAGTAAAGTCCCCCTTTGTGCCCCTGTACAGCAGTGACGTCCCCCTTTGTGCCCCTGTACATAAGTAACGTTCCCCTTTGTGCCCCTGTACAGCAGTAACGTCCCCCTTTGTGCCCCTGTACAGCAGTAACGGCCCCTTTGTGCCCCTGTACAGCAGTAAAGTCCCCCTTTGTGCCCCTGTACAGCAGTGACGTCCCCCTTTGTGCCCCTGTACAGCAGTGACTTTCCCCTTTGTGCCCCAATACATCAGTAACGTCCCCCTTTGTGCCCCTGTACATAAGTAACGTCCCCCTTTGTGCCCCTATACAGCAGTGACTTTCCCCTTTGTGCCCCAATACATCAGTAACGTCCCCCTTTGTGCCCCTGTACAGCAGTAACGTCCCCCTTTGTGCCCCTGTACAGCAGTAACGTCCCCCTTTGTGCACCTGTACAGCAGTAACGTCCCCCTTTGTGCCCCTGTACAGCAGTAACGTCCCCCTTTGTGCCCCTGTACAGCAGTAACGGCCCCTTTGTGCCCCTGTACAGCAGTAAAGTCCCCCTTTGTGCCCCTGTACAGCAGTGACGTCCCCCTTTGTGCCCCTGTACATAAGTAACGTCCCCCTTTGTGCTCCTGTTCAGCAATAACGTCCCCCTTTGTGCCCCTGTACAGCAGTAACGTCCCCCTTTGTGCCCCTGTACAGCAGTAACGGCCCCTTTGTGCCCCTGTACAGCAGTAAAGTCCCCCTTTGTGCCCCTGTACAGCAGTGACGTCCCCCTTTGTGCCCCTGTACATAAGTAACGTCCCCCTTTGTGCTCCTGTTCAGCAATAACGTCCCCCTTTGTGCCCCTGTACAGCAGTAACGTCCCCCTTTGTGCCCCTGTACAGCAGTAACGGCCCCTTTGTGCCCCTGTACAGCAGTAAAGTCCCCCTTTGTGCCCCTGTACAGCAGTGACGTCCCCCTTTGTGCCCCTGTACATAAGTAACGTCCCCCTTTGTGCTCCTGGACAGCAGTAACGTCCCCCTTTGTGCTCCTGTTCAGCAATAACGTCCCCCTTTGTGCCCCTGTACAGCAGTATCGTCTCCCTTTGTGCCCCTGTACAGCAGTAACGGCCCCTTTGTGCCCCTGTACAGCACTAAAGTCCCCCTTTGTGCCCCTGTACAGCAGTGACGGCCCCCTTTGTGCCCCTGTACAGCAGTAACGTCCCACTTTGTGCCCCTGTACAGCAGTAACGGCCCCCTTTGTGCCCCTATACAGCAGTGACTTTCCCCTTTGTGCCCCAATACATCAGTAACGTCCCCCTTTGTGCCCCTGTACAGCAGTAACGTCCCCCTTTGTGCCCCTGTACAGCAGTAACGTCCCCCTTTGTGCCCCTGTACAGCAGTAACATCCCCCTTTGTGCTCTTGTACAGCAGTAACGTCCCCCTTTGTGCTCTTGTACAGCAGTAACGTCCCCCTTTGTGCCCCTGTACAGCAGTAACGGCCCCTTTGTGCCCCTGTACAGCAGTAACGTTCCCCTTTGTGCCCCTGCACAGCAGTAACGTCCCCCTTTGTGCCCCTGTACAGCAGTAACATCCCCCTTTGTGCTCTTGTACAGCAGTAACGTCCCCCTTTGTGCTCTTGTACAGCAGTAACATCCCCCTTTGTGCTCTTGTACAGCAGTAACGTCCCCCTTTGTGCCCCTGTACAGCAGTAACGTCCCACTTTGTGCCCCTGTACAGCAGTAACGGCCCCCTTTGTGCCCCTATACAGCAGTGACTTTCCCCTTTGTGCCCCAATACATCAGTAACGTCCCCCTTTGTGCCCCTGTACAGCAGTAACGTCCCCCTTTGTGCCCCTGTACAGCAGTAACGTCCCCCTTTGTGCCCCTGTACAGCAGTAACATCCCCCTTTGTGCTCTTGTACAGCAGTAACGTCCCCCTTTGTGCCCCTGTACAGCAGTAACGGCCCCTTTGTGCCCCTGTACAGCAGTAACGTCCCCCTTTGTGCCCCTGTACAGCAGTAACGTCCCCCTTTGTGCCCCTGTACAGCAGTAACATCCCCCTTTGTGCTCTTGTACAGCAGTAACATCCCCCTTTGTGCTCTTGTACAGCAGTAACGTCCCCCTTTGTGCCCCTGTACAGCAGTAACGGCCCCTTTGTGCCCCTGTACAGCAGTAACGTTCCCCTTTGTGCCCCTGCACAGCAGTAACGTCCCCCTTTGTGCCTCTGTACAGCAGTAATGTCCCCCTTTGTGCTCCTGTACTGCAGTGACGTCCCCCTTTGTGCCCTTATAGCAATGTAATTAATCGTATCCCCAGATGCAGCTAAAAATAACATAGGACCCTGGGCTGGTCATAGTTGGACCTTTTAGACCATGATTGTTACACCCCTGTGGTCATGTATATGGGATCGGGAGAGATCGCGGTTGGCCGTCTGATATATATAGTCACCGTTGTCCTCACACTGGTGATGCCGTATACACAGCAGACGTCATCCATTTCCTCCAATGAGAAGAACCATTGTATAAGTAATGTAAAGTGAAGACGACGAGTCGCTCATTTTTATGAACGGTAATGAGCAGAATCTAATCTGCGGCTCTTACAAGAGGAAAGCTTGTTTGTCCATTCATCAAATTAGGTCTAATGAAGTGATCCGGGGATGGAGAGGTAGAAATTATCTTACTTGTAATGGCTTGATTGGATCCTCATGTTCTTGCAGCACTTTGCACGTAATCTCATCGTTACATTACATCAGAGTCCCTTGTCCTGAAGAAGGTCGATGTAACAATTCAATTACAGGCCGTAAAATAAGACATTTTTGCCGTGCTGGCGACTGGCGGGAAGTAGAACGAGTCGGTAGCATTAGCCCATCTTACCCAATGGCTACAAACACCAGTAGGTCCATCACTCTGCTACCGGGAAGGACATTAAGGGGTCTCATGCGTCAAAACAAACCGTTCAATTGACCCCCAATCATTACACCACCGCCAGCATGAACCGCTGACAGGACGGGTCCATGGAGTCTACGCCAAATGCTGACGGCTGCGCCATGTCACGATTTATCATACCGAGTTATGTTCTTCCAATCTGCCGCTGTCCAGTTTGACCTCCAGTTTATTCTGTTCTTACTGGACAGCAGTGATGGGTCACTCGGGTCGATCCAGTTCCTGTGAACAATGGCGGCCGGCGCCCCAGCGAGGAGCACTGGCAGTTCCTGAATGGCGCTCACTGGGTGTGAAATAATGTTGGCGTTTAGCTGCCGATACGACTGAAACGTCAGATTTTGACCGAATTGGTCTGAGGTGATTTTACCATAAATATGTGATCTAAACCGCCAAAAAGAGTCGGCGTGCGCGTGCCCATCACTTCTGGACTGGAACTGAGCCAATTTGGGCTTCTGATCTCGTAGTCCATCCACTTGAAGGTTTGACTTACTAGGTCTGTTTAGGAATGTTCCTACGCACATGCGTTGATCACAAGAAATCCGATCATTCCTTACCAAGACGGCCATTTTGAACCTGCCACCATATTTTTACATATGGAAGGAGTGGTATACTTTTTTTTCCCCCTACCCCAATAAAAAATACATTTTTTTATAGATATTTGATGAGTCAGTTATGGATGTATCCACATTATAACCATTCTCTATGCAGTTTTAAAAAAATTCCTGTCAGGTTTTGTCAAGAACTTTTCCCGCCCCAAAAAATCCAGGTTGCTTTCCAGGTTGTTGGGCAGATTAGCGTTGGGGTAGTAACGAGCAATGATTGGGTGAGCTGCTTGGCCTATGATGTTGCGGCTGCTGTGGGTGAACCTTGCATTTGCCCAGTAACAGGTACGTCATTGGTCGATACTGTCCCACCTGAAACGATATAAAAGCAGGGACTATAGGCCGTCAGCTGCTGTACGGAGACCTGTGGACTGGGACTGCTCACATATTTATTTTTTTGCTCTTCGTTTGTCGTGGCTTCTTTAATAGAAGAAAAGGCAAGTAGCTGGCTAGTGTGAGTGGACGGCTGTTAAAAGTCGACGACAACAGCAGCTTTTATAGATGTACCACTACTTACACAAGTAAAAACATGCTGACAATTCAGTTTAAGGCCACATTCACACAATCAGTATTTGGTCAGTATTTTACATCAGTATTTGTAAGCCAAAACCAGAAGTGGTGACGTGTTTCTATTATACTTTTCCTCTGATTGTTCCACTACTGGTTTCAGCTTATAAATACTGATGCAAAATACTGACCAAATACTGAATGTGTGAACGTGGCCTAATGACCAGATTCAGGTGCTTTTTTTCAAACCACTATGTTTGTCTAGCTCCACAATATTGTGTAGGGCTCAGAGTACAGTATTGTAGGGCGCAGGATTGTAATTAGCACAAGAGCTACGCAATGAACAGCCGGAATTATACCGTCACTGGCCGAGAAGATGGAAGGAGCCACCGGGCGGGCGGTTATGTGCATTAGCTCTAAAGGAACTAATTACTGCCACCTGGAGGACAGATAGAACATTGCAGTTCTATGTGAAAAGTTCCAGCATCTTTAAAATTAGGTTTTGGAGGAGCTTTTCTTGGCGTATACTTTAACGTTACCATAAGCCCCCATTTACCAGATAGAGGTCTAAAGTATATTCCATTCCCTCTGCTTCATATGTATCTGCATTTCATTTAACTGTAAACCTGCTCTTTTATATACATCACACTTTTATTTTGGGTCCCCATAGTGGACCGATGCCTAGGAATGTATCCAGACGGGGCCACTGTCGAGCGTATACACCTGCGAGTGGCCACAAATGCAGTCTGCACTGAGTCTTATATAAGCTGCCATCTAGATGGACGGTGAGGTGGTGCAGTACCGAAATGCGTCCTGAACCTGCCGGTGCCCGCACTTAGACCCCCGCTGCCAGGAAGAGATTAACTTTATTTCCCCCGGCAGTGTCCGGCGTCCTGTACGGGGGCGACACCGACGCAGGTTCAGTCACCGCTCGGTGTATAGAGAGCGGCGTCTGTAACTGCACCCCCCCCCCCCGGCACTGACTGACAGCAGCTCAGCATTAGGGCCTACATTCAGTCAGTGCTGGGCCAAGGTTACAGGCGCCACTCTCTATACACCGAGCAGTGACTGAACCTGCGTTGGTGCCACCTTTTTAACTCTGCGCCGCACACTGCTGAGAATAATTTCCTCCTGGCAGAGGGGCTCTAAGTGCCAGTGAAGAATGCCATAACCTTGCTGAGTAACCCCACATCTGCAGTTTGATAGCGGTTTTTTCACATGACAGGTTCCCTTTAAAGGGGTTTTCTATTTCAAAAAACCCATGTTCCACTTTGTTATAAAAACCAAACAAACTGCACCTTACTCCCTTCTCCTCTAGTCCAGCGCTGAGTTTCAGCAGCTGCTTTGTGTCTGATATTGTCTGCAGTGCAACACAACACAACTAGTACTATCAACTTGGCCAGAACCGCCGAGCTCACTGGCTGCAGAGAAGTCGATTTGACGTCAGCACTGCAAACAACAGGAACAGCAGCGGAGACTCAGTTCTGGACCAGGGGAGGGGGAGTAAAGAAGTTTTTTAAAAAGAATAACTGCAGCCAGAGGGCGAGTTTACCAAACTTGGAAAACCCCTTAAGAAGTTGTTCACCCTTGGAGTACAAGTCTGCAGTCACTCTATATGATTGCAGACTTGTGATTCTCCGGTGCCAGGAACAGGAGGTAATGTGACAGCAAGTATGCGATTTGTATACTTCTGGCCACATTCTGACTAGTCGTGTCTGGCCTCGCTCAGTACGCTAATGTAGCACCCTGAGGACTCGGCTGCTACAGGGGTATTACACCTCAAGCCAGAGGTGTGGTATTCCACTCCCGGGTAAGGATGGAGTGTGGAACTGAGCTAGTAGGCTGCATGCACTACATACATCCCATTTCCGGGGGACAGATCTACGGTACTCCCACCAGTTTATGTGCAGGTACGACAGCGTCTGTCCCTGGCTGGAGTGGGAGGGGGGTGGAACATCCCAGTAGTGTAGGGGCAGATAGGGGGAGTAGTCTGGGTAAAGATAGGAGCTCATTGGGTGCTGGTCACCTGAGCTCACACATAGAGGGAGTATATAAGGTGGGCACCATCTTAGATCAGGGTTCAGTTCAGGCAGAGGAGAAGAGCAGAGGAGCTCAGCCAGAAGGGCTGACAGGGAGCTGTGGCTCCGGCTGGGCCCAGCTCCAGAGCAAGGCCTGCTGAGAGAGAGAGAGAGAGGAGTCAGAAGGACCCAGAGAGGAAACAAGAAGGAACCCCAAGATCCCAGAATAAGGACAGAAGGGTGAAGGGTTGGCGCACAAGGGTACCGGAACCCAAACTGGCAGAGGCCAAAACGAACCTTAACCAGGAACCGGAGGTTGTGGGCAGGATCTGCCACGACCCTCACCAAATCCACTAGAAAGGCACACCGAGCATAGGGTCAGGGAGCCTAGAGGAGGCTTGACCACCAAGAGACCCGAGGGAGCCGGCCAAAAGTGGATCCCTGGTGGGAACGGCCAGAGGAAGGGAGAGTCAGAAAGGAGCTCAGGACCACGCTCCAGAATTGCCTGGGGGTTGGCCGAGTCCAGGACCTGGTGGACGCAGCACGGCTCGGGTGGTCACTCAAGGCCAGAGTGACCAAAAGAACACCAGTAAGTAAAAGCCCTGAACTGCATCTCCTGACTCTGAGTCTTCCCTTCTGCATCTTCACAACCCCCATCATCTACGCCTTCTGCCCTGAGGCCATACCCCTCCCGTTGGGGGTTATACCATCACTGCTGCACATATACCACCGGCCTCAGTGGACTGCTCTGCAGTGGCGGCTTCAAAGCCGCACTCAACGGGTGGCGTAGTCGACAATCAAGTTAACATCTGTTGCCATAGACTGCCACTTAGTTTGACACCCTGGGCACGGACCGGGTCGCCGCCACAAGGACTACTACCCCCATCGAGATCCGGCTCCGGGTATCCCCTACAGCACTGGCCCAGGGGGCGCGTCACTAACATTGAGCGAGGCTGTGCACATCTAGCCAACATATGATCGCAAATCACATACTAGCGTTCACGCGTCCGTCAGCACTGGAGAATCCGCACAATGTGTACTATGATGAGTCACAAAGTGACTGCAGACTTGTACCGCAAGGCCAGACAACCCTTTTAAATTTCCACAAAAATATCATCCAGTTAGTCCCACCTAGTGGTGGCTGCAGAAAACTATCTCCATTAAAATTAGTACGTCAACCCCCCCAAAAAAAGAGACTAGTAGTGTTTAAAGGCAAACAAGGTTGTTGTTGTTTTTTTAATTTATACCCCCCACTACACTCCCTATTAAAGGGATTAAATGGCTAATAAAGTGCTGTCATTACAGAAGTGTGGCCGTCATTACAGAAGTGTGGCTGTCAAGCACAGCTACCTTTCCCCTCACAGGTAATTGGGTGGAGTTGGGTATATGTACCGTACATCGAAATTCTGTAAATATATGACCCCTATTGTGTCTGGAATAAAACACATAGCGTAAGCTCGGGAAAGGCTGTAAGCAGATGAATTTTAACCTAAAGATTTTTTAAAATGATATATAAAATAAATTCTAAAAGAAAATGGAAAAAAAAAAAAAGAGAAGACGCCCAATCTATGAAATGTAGATTTAATTGCAGTCCTATTTACACATTGCTTCCTAGATTTCTGCGGAAATCTTACAATAACTTACTGTGAAGTGCATCCTTTATAAAAGGTTTCTACACAATGCAGACAAGTGGCAGAACCAAACTGCATTATTATCACTGGTCCAGAAAGTAAAAACATGAATGTATCGCTGGGCAGCAGCAGCGATGGACCCTACGGCCCATTACATTCACCAAGACTAGCACCTAATACCAAACCCCAAGTCCTAAGTACCGCAGCCGAGACATTGTGCTGAACACGAGCAAATACTGACACGTGGAAGATCTACACCGACGGTCTCCAGCCTGTGGCAAGGCAGCAGCTCCAAGAAGGTTAGAGCATGCTGGGAGTTGTAGTCTGGCCACAGGCAGGAGAGCACTGGTCTATACACTCAGCTATGGAGGTCATCTGGCGGAAGGATGTCAGGGGAGCTCCCTTCTTCAGGCCGCCTTTAGATCCCGGCGCTCTGGTCCGTACCATAAGGGTCACACCTTGCGTTTCTTAGCAGAAGACGGCTCATCCTGCTCATCACCTGGAATGAGATAGTCACATTACACACATATATAATAGCCCCAGCTACAGGGGAATGTTATCTGCCATCCATAGGCTATGTTCACACATCATGATTTTTTCAGCGTTTTTTGCTGCAGGTTTTTGTGCATATTCTCAGTTGCCTTTTGCAGTACCAGCAAAGTCTATGAGAAACCAGAATTCTTTGTTCACAAAATGGTTTTTTTTTTTGGTTCCGTATTTTGTGCCTTGCATGGTTTTATGGAAAATAGAGCATGTCACTTCTTTCAGCGTTTTTTCACTCATAGGAAGTAACAGGTGGTGAAAAAAACGCTGAAAAAAATGTACCAAAATTTACATCAGAATTTTCGATGGCAAAATAGAATGGGGTTCTTTTTTTCACAGAACTTTACGTACATGTATAGAGACAGAAGGACAGTGAAAAAAAAAACGCTGAAAAACACAAAAAAAAAGCACCAAAACTGCAAGAAAAAACCTGAACAAAATGCCCCTGAAGATAAAGTTTTGCTGCAGATTTGTGAGGCAAAAAACCCATGATGTGTGAACATAGCCATAGAGTAAGAGAACTTACTGATCTCCGGGGACAGACCGTTCAGGCACCTGAGAATGGGGCCCTGCAGATTCTCATTCATTCCCAGTGGTCGGACCCCCAGTGATCAGTAAGTTATCCCCTACTCTATGGATGGGAGATAAAACAATTGTCTAAAACCCCCTTCCCTCCGCAATCAATTTTCATTTTTACGCTTTTACTTTTTTCCAGCTTTCCCTCCACATAGCTGCTCGAGGGCTTGTTTTTTTTTGTCAGACGAGTTGTATTTTTGAATGACACCGTTCATTTTAAACATATTTATACTGAAAAACTGGAAGAAAAATTACAATTGCAGTAAAAAAATGAAAATAAATAAAAAAAATAATGCAATTCCGCTGTGTTTTTGCAGTGTTCATTGTGCAGTAAAAAATGACCTGGTAACATAATTTTCCAGGCCAGAACGACTATGGAGATACCAAACTTACATTATTATTATTTTTATTTAATTTGGTGAAAAGTTTTTGAGACATTTGTAAAAAAAACCTTTATTTTTCCATTGATGGAGAGGAGCGAGTGCTCGTTTTCTTTTACGGTGACATTTAATTGATACCAAACTGTGGTACGTACAAGATACTGATTGGATTTTTAGGGAGGTGTAGTGACCCAAAGAACTGCAGTTCTGGGGTATTTATTTTTCTTCTTATTATGGTGTTTATTGTACGGGTTTTATTAATTTTAGACTTTGATAGATTGGACTGTAATAGATAAGACAATATCAAATGTTTTTGTTTTTTTAAATGGGGAGAAAGGGGCGATTGAGTTTTTTTTTATTGTTTTATTTTCAAAACTTTTGACAATTTATTTTTCTAGCGCTCTTTTAAAAACAAGTGATGATACGGTGACAGGTTCAATCCTGCATAAGGCTGTGTGCCCACGTAGAGTTTTTCAAGCGTATATGCTTCGGAATTTCCGCAGCGTAAACGCTTGAAAAACGCATGTATATCCGCACCCCATGGTCCCCAATGGCATTCCGCAATGTCAATGCCCATGCTGCGGATTTTTCCGCAGCGTATATGCTGCAGTCAAAAATCCGCAGCATGTTCATTAATTTTGCGGAAGCGCAGCGGAATCAATGTGCGGATGGTACCCAAGTCTGGATGAGAGGAGACTCTCATCCAGACCTGGGTACCAAAGAACCTGTAAAAAAAAGAATAAAATAAAGTTTATACTTATCTTCTGATGTTTTCCCTCCGTCCCGCTGTTGTCTGAAGGACCTGCCACGTCATTGAGTCATGTGACCCACCACATGACTCAATGACGTCATCGCAGGTCCTGCACACAACAGCGTGAGCCGCTCAAGCCTCCGGACGGGGCAGAGAATGCATCAGAAGGTGAGTATAAAGTTTATTTTTTTATTTTTTACCATTCTGAACAAGTTGTCAAGCACTTTTCCAAGTGATGCTTGGAGAAGTGCTTGATAACCCGCATGCGGAAATGCATGCAAAGACGCCTCACAAACGCTTCTACCTGGCGGGAAAACCGCATGTAATATCCGCATGCGATTTTCCCGCCAGGGAGAAGCGTAAAAAATATGCTTCAGGTCCGCAACGTGGGCACATAGCCTTACTACTGTATGGAGCTTAGCCACTGACCGGGAGGACGGAGATGGCAACCAGAGCAGCATTCATCAGCCCCCACCTGCCCCATTACTACCCATCAGAACCCATGATTGGGTCGTGGGGGCCACTGGGATCCGGTCAGTATGCGGCACCAGCAGGATTCAAATGGTTAAACACCCCGTATGATCCTCACCAGACACCGCCGCTGCCTCAGCTTCTTCATCCGGCAGGAACTTGGCCTTGCTCACTTGCTGGGGGGCGTCATCGCCGTTGTCCTGGTACATACTGGACCATTTTATCGCCATGTCGAGCTCTGGCGGAGGACCCTTCTTCTCCTCCACCTTGTAGGACTCGGGGGGCGGCACCGCATTGTTCTTCCACACTTTAAATTCTCGAGGCGGCTGTTCAAGAGCAAAACAGGAGCTGGGTTATAACCTGCGAGGAGCAAATAAGCGTCAGAGGGGCCGGGGGGCTCCTGTCTGCAGAGGTGCATCTGATCATATAGATTCGGGTCTCGGGCTCTTGTGCTGTTGAGGTCAGGTCCCTGCAGTCATACAGGTACCACCTGGGCACAAATATGGGATCTCCCCAACTATTTACTGTAAACAGAATTTGCTCCTCACAGCGCCCCCTGCCGTCCCTCGCACGCACTGTCTCTCCGCGGCGCCCCCTGCCGTCCCTCGCACGCACTGTCTCTCCGCGGCGCCCCCTGCCGTCCCTCGCACGCACTGTCTCTCCGCGGCGCCCCCTGCCGTCCCTCGCACGCACTGTCTCTCCGCGGCGCCCCCTGAAGTCCCTCGCACGCACTGTCTCTCCGCGGCGCCCCCTGCCGTCCCTCGCACGCACTGTCTCTCCGCGGCGCCCCCTGCCGTCCCTCGCACGCACTGTCTCTCCGCGGCGCCCCCTGCCGTCCCTCGCACGCACTGTCTCTCCGCGGCGCCCCCTGCCGTCCCTCGCACGCACTGTCTCTCCGCGGCGCCCCCTGCCGTCCCTCGCACGCACTGTCTCTCCGCGGCGCCCCCTGAAGTCCCTCGCACGCACTGTCTCTCCGCGGCGCCCCCTGCCGTCCCTCGCACGCACTGTCTCTCCGCGGCGCCCCCTGCCGTCCCTCGCACGCACTGTCTCTCCGCGGCGCCCCCTGAAGTCCCTCGCACGCACTGTCTCTCCGCGGCGCCGCCTGCCGTCCCTCGCACGCACTGTCTCTCCGCGGCGCCCCCTGAAGTCCCTCGCACGCACTGTCTCTCCGCGGCGCCCCCTGAAGTCCCTCGCACGCACTGTCTCTCCGCGGCGCCGCCTGCCGTCCCTCGCACGCACTGTCTCTCCGCGGCGCCCCCTGCCGTCACTCGCACACACTGTAGCCACAGCGCCCCCTGCCGCCTCCCTCGCTCGCTGATTACCTCCTCCGGAGGCCGCACCAGGCGCTTCTCCCAGTTGATGGCCGCGGTGCTGGGGGCGCTGAGGAAGGACGGGCGGGTGACGGTCTGGAACAGCTCGTCCGGGCCCGGCAGCTTCTTGGAGCAGAGCGGCCTCTTCACCGCCGTCCTCGCCTTCTCCGCCTCTGCTTCGTCCTCGCTGCTGTCTGAGCTGGAACTGCCATAAGCGGCGAAATAACTGAGAGGATCCTTCTCCTCCTCCGGAGCCGCCATCGTGCAACCTCTAATCCTGTCACTTCCGGGGGAGGACGGAGAGGTCCTGTGTGGCGGCAGATGGCAGCGGAGAGGAGAGGCACTGACCACAGATATTACATAGTATTGTCTACACAAGCCTGCCAGCTTAAGAGTGCCCCCATAATGGCGCTAACCAGAGAGTGCCCCCATAATGGCGCTAACCAGAGAGTGCCCCCATAATGGCACCAGCCAGAGAGTGCCCCCATAATGGTGCCAACCAGAGAGTGCCCCCATAATGGCGCCAGCCAGAGAGTGCCCCCATAATGATGCCAACCAGAGAGTGCCCCCATAATGATGCCAACCAGAGAGTGCCCCCATAATGGTGCCAACCAGAGAGTGCCCCCATAATGGTGCCAACCAGAGAGTGCCCCCATAATGATGCCAGTCAGAGAGTGCCCCCATAATGGTGCTAACCAGAGAGTGCCCCCATAATGGCGCCATCCAGAGAGTGCCCCCATAATGGTGCTAGCCAGAGAGTACCCCCATAATGGTGCTAACCAGAGAGTGCCCCGATAATGGCGCTAGCCAGAGAGTGCCCCCATAATGGTGCCAACCAGAGAGTGCCCCCATAATGCTGCTAATCAGAGAGTCTCCCCATAATGGTGGTAACGAGAGTGCTCCCATAATGAGCACTAGACCAATGCTTTGCACAGTGCTGCAGTGCCCAATACACAGTGCCAGGGAGAGAGTGGCCTTAGTGCCCTCATTCCTGCACATTATATACAGTAACTGGCAGAGTTCTGTGTCCCTCGCTGCGGTATATGTTGCCTCTATAGACATTATTACATAATTCAGACACTTCAGAGAGCAGCAGAAATCCTCGGCATCATACAGAAAAGTGGAAAACGTGATCCATGAAGCTATGGCAATGATCAAACCGCGGTGAGAACAGGATCCGCTGGATTCCTCTCATCTTATAAGTTAGGTTTAGCTAATTATGTTTTTTTCTACTCTGAATCGATCTATTATATCATTATATACTGTATGGAGGACTATGTGGGGCCCATTATACTGTATGGAGGACTATGTGGGGCCCATTATACTGTATGGAGGACTATGTGGGCCCATTATACTGTATGGAGGACTATGTGGGCCCATTATACTGTATGGAGGACTATGTGGGGCCCATTATACTGTATGGAGGACTATGTGGGGCCCATTATACTGTATGGAGGACTATGTGGGCCCATTATACTGTATGGAGGACTATGTGGGACCCATTATACTGTATGGAGGACTATGTGGGCCCATTATACTGTATGGAGGACTATGTGGGGCCCTTTATTCTGTGTGGAGGACCATGTGGTGCCCATTATACTGTATGGAGGGCTATGTGAGGCCCATTATACTGTATGGAGGGCTATATGAGGCCCATTATACTGTATGGAGGACTACAGTGGTGGCCAAAAGTATTGGCACCCCTGCAATTCTGTCAGATAATACTCAGTTTCTTCCTGAAAATGATTGCAATCACAAATTCTTTGGTATTATTATCTTTATTTAATTTGTCTTCAATGAAAAAACACAAAAAGAATTGTCCTAAAGCCAAATTGGATACAATTCCACACCAAACCTAAAAAAGGGGGTGGACAAAAGTATTGGCACTGTTTGAAAAATCATGTGATGCTTCTCTAATTCGTGGAATTAACAGCACCTGTAACTTACCTGTGGCACCTAACAGGTGTTGGCAATAACTAAATGACACTTGCAGCCAGTTAACATGGATTAAAGTTGACTCAACCTCTGTCCTGTGTCCTTGTGTGTACCACATTGAGCATGGAGAAAAGAAAGAAGACC
The DNA here is from genome assembly GCF_046119375.1 of Phyllobates terribilis. Lineage (NCBI taxonomy): Eukaryota > Metazoa > Chordata > Amphibia > Anura > Dendrobatidae > Phyllobates > Phyllobates terribilis. Next base: position 156,827,168 of record NW_027362768.1, on the reverse strand, counting down.
AAAGAACTGTCTGAGGACTTGAGAAACCAAATTGTGAGGAAGCATGAGCAATCTCAAGGCTACAAGTCCATCTCCAAAGACCTGAATGTTCCTGTGTCTTCCGTGCGCAGTGTCATCAAGAAGTTTAAAGCCCATGGCACTGTGGCTAACCTCCCTAGATGTGGACGGAAAAGAAAAATTGACGAGAGATTTCAACGCAAGATTGTGCGGATGGTGGATAAAGAACCTCGACTAACATCCAAACAATTTCAAGCTGCCCTGCAGTCCGAGGGTACAACAGTGTCAACCCGTACTATCCGTCGGCGTCTGAATGAAAAGGGACTGTATGGTAGGATACCCAGGAAGACCCCACTTCTTACCCCGAGACATAAAAAAGCCAGGCTGGAGTTTGCCAAAACTTACCTGAGAAAGCCTAAAACGTTTTGGAAGAATGTTCTCTGGTCAGATGAGACAAAAGTAGAGCTTTTTGGGAAAAAGCATCAACATAGAGTGTACAGGGAAAAAAAAGAGGCATTCAAAGAAAAGAACACGGTCCCTGCAGTCAAACATGGCGGAGGTTCCCTGATGTTTTGGGGTTGCTTTGCTGCCTCTGGCACTGGACTGCTTGACCGTGTGCATGGCATTATGAAGTCTGAAGACTACCAACAAATTTTGAGAAACCACGATAATTGAGTAATAATGGCATAAAACAACAAAGTTTATTAGGTCAGTTAAAAAGGTATACAATAGTAATACAAAAATTGTATAATTACATATTAATATTAAGACAGTGAGTGACTATTGGATCAATGAGAGAGGAAAAGAAACTCCCATAACATCTTAAGGACCCCTAAAATATGTGTGTGCCAGGGTACAATATATCCCAATGGGATCCACAAGGGGAAGGGTCAAGGGGAGGAGCAGGGAAAGGAGAGAAGAGTAAATGAAGGTAAATCATAAAGGTAGAACTAAAGGAGAGGATCAGATCATAACCAAGAGGGCTAGATAGTATCAACCTTAAATGTAATTCCCAAATGGGAAGCCATAATAATGAGTAAATCGGAGCACTCACCAAGTTGGTTGCTGACCCTCCCAAATGTATGGGGCAGAAGGAGGCAGGTAGGGGACATCCACCAGGGGCCTCGACGCGCGTTTCGCGTGTTGCTTTATCAAGAGGCTTGTAATGTGTGGTGCATACGGGCCCATCTTTATAGGACCTTACATGATCACATGATAAATCATGTGATCAGTATCACATGGCCGCCACGAGGGTCGGATAGAAGGGCGCATGCGCCGGGGTCACAGCGGAAGCGGCAATCGCGCGCCGCCCGTCATGACACGCGCACACACCGGAAGTGTCAGCTGACAACATCCGGGGGTGCGCCGTTGCCATAGAGAAGGACGCGCTCGAGTGCCGGCCGCGGCTCACCCCGCGCCACCGGCCACCGCAGGAGCATAGCTGTATGTCCCACAAGAGGTCGTGGAAACTAGGTATCACGACCAATACCAGTGAAAGGTAAGAGGATATATAAAGAGAGGAGAGAAGGAATATATAGGCAGGAGTATATAATAAAGGGTGGGATTACAATAAATCTAGAAAAAACAAACTATGAATAGAAAAGAGGAATAATAAATAAAAAAATAATAAATGGAACAAAGAAATACAAATAAAGAGGAAATAATAGTACAAAAAAAAGAAAATAAGAAAACGCAATAAAGAAAAAGTACAAAGAAGTCTTCTAAATGAGATATCCCAGTTCCAACTCCGTCATCTTGTTGAGATAATGCGCCAAGTAATTGGTCCAATCACAGGCATGTATAGTATGATAAGGACAAAAATCAGAAGGCTCTAAGGATAGAGAAAAATAAACAATAAATATCAAAACACACACGGGTAAAAACATCAGTAAAAACAAGAAGGAGGATGTGTACCCCTCAGGGAACAAAAAGGGAGGGGGGGGGGAGAGGAAGGGGGAAGAGCATCCCGGGACACCGGGAGTGAAGCATGGCAAAAAAAAGGGGGGGGGGGGGGGGGTTCAGGTCAGGCGCAAAAAGCGCACATGTGGAAATCAAAATATATAAATAGCAACTAGTCAAATCAATCTCAGCAAGCAAGTTTTCTAGAAAAAATAGAAAATTTCTCATTCAAGATTCAAAATAAGAAAAAAATCATAAAAATGAGGAGAAGCCAGGATGTTCATTAAGTCCCCGTGGTGAAAGAGTGTCGAGAGTAGTGATCCACCTGGCTTCCTTTTGTGCTAAAAGGCGTTTGGCATCACCTCCCCGGGAGCCCAAATGTATCATGTCAGTGCCACAAATCCTCAGAGATCGGGGGTCACAATTATGGGCAGATTTAAAGTGGCGAGGTAAAGTTTTGAGCTCCCGAGGATCAGAGATGACCCTAGCCGCAATAATGTCCCTCACATGTTCACGAACTCTGACTCTCAGCTCTCTAGACGTAAGACCTACATAAATAAGTCCACAACCACATGTAGCATGATAAATCACATGTGTGGTGCTGCAGGAAATACGGTGGCGGATGTCAAAGTTACGGGAGCCATCAGAGTTCGTGAACATGGTAACTCGTGGGACATTAGTGCAAGCAGCACAATGGCCGCAAGGGAAAGACCCCAAGGTGGGACCACGGGAACCAAATGGGCTTCTCACAGGTGGAAGGTAATGACTGGAAACCAGGAGATCTGCTAGGGTGTTAGATTGTCGGGGTGTCATGCATGGAGATTCCCCAATGTATTCCCTCAGCGAGGGCTCCGTATCCAATATATCCCAATGTCGGGAGAGGATGCGCCGCACCCCACACCATGATTTATCATGTGATCATGTAAGGTCCTATAAAGATGGGCTCCTCCCCTTGACCCTTCCCCTTGTGGATCCCATTGGGATATATTGTACCCTGGCACACACATATTTTAGGGGTCCTTAAGATGTTATGGGAGTTTCTTTTCCTCTCTCATTGATCCAATAGTCACTCACTGTCTTAATATTAATATGTAATTATACAATTTTTGTATTACTATTGTATACCTTTTTAACTGACCTAATAAACTTTGTTGTTTTATGCCATTATTACTCAATTATCGTGGTTTCTCATTTCTCCCTGAGTAGGCAATCCTCTACTCCCGGTCATGAGTGGTGAACCGGTCCTTGTTGTCACCACTGACCTGTGAGTTTTCTAATATGTTGGCCCAAGTGTTCTCTACCAACAAATTTTACAGCATAATGTAGGGCCCAGTGTGAGAAAGCTGGGTCTCCCTCAGAGGTCATGGGTCTTCCAGCAATGACCCAAAACACACTTCGAAAAGCACTATAAAATGGTTTGAGAGAAAGCACTGGAGACTTCTAAGGTGGCCAGCAATGAGTCCAGACCTGAATCCCATAGAACACCTGTGGAGAGATCTCAAAGTAGCAGTATGGAGAAGGCACCCTTCATATATCAGGGACCTGGAGCAGTTTGCCAAAGAAGAATGGTCTACAATTCCAGCAGAGCATTGTAAGAAACTCATTGATGGTTACCAGAAGCGGTTGTTCGCAGTTATTTTGGCTAAAGGTTGTGCAACCAAGTATTAGGCTGAGGGTGCCAATACTTTTGTCTGGCCCATTTTTGGAGTTTTGTGTGAAATGATCAATGATTTGATTTTTGCTTCATTCTCTTTTGTGTTTTTTCCTTGCAAGCAAATTAAATGAAGATAATAATACCAAAGAATTTGTGATTGCAATCATTTTCAGGAAGAAGCTTAGTATTATCTGACAGAATTGCAGGGGTGCCAATACTTTTGGCCACCACTGTATGTGGGGCCCATTATACTGTATCGAGGACTATGTGGGGCCCATTATTCTGTATGGAGGACTATGTGGGGCCTATTATACTGTAAGGAGGACTATGTGGGGCCCATTATACTGTATGGAGGACAATGTGGGGCCATTATACTGTATGGAGGACTATGTGGGGCCCATTATTCTGTATGGAGGGCTATGTGGTGCCCATTACACTGTATGGAGGACTATGTGGGGCCCATTACACTGTATGGAGGACTATGTGGGGCCCATTATACTGTATGGAGGACTATGTGAGTCCCATTATATTGTATGGAGGGCTATGTGGGGCCCATTACACTGTATGGAGGACTATGTGGGGCCCATTATTCTATATGGAGGACTATGTGGGGGCCATTATACTGTATGGAGGACTATGTAGGGCCATTATACTGTATGGAGGACTATGTGGGGTCCATTATACTGTATGGAGGACTATGTGGGGTCCATTATACTGTATGGAGGACTATGTGAGCCCATTATTCTGTATGGAGGACTATGTGAGCCCATTATTCTGTATGGAGGACTATATGGGGCCCATTGTTCTGTATGGAGGACTATGTGGGGCCCATTGTTCTGTATGGAGGACTATGTGGGGCCCATTGTTCTGTATGGAGGACTATGTGGGGCCCATTATTCTGTATGGAGGACTATGTGGGGCCATTATTCTGTATGGAGGACTATGTGGGGCCCATTATTCTGTATGGAAGACTATGTGGGGCCCAGTATTCTGTATGGAGGACTATGTGGGGCCCATTATTCTGTATGGAGGACTATGTGGGGCCCATTATTCTGTATGGAGGACTATGTGGGGCCCATTATACTGTATGGAGGACTATGTGGGGTCCATTATACTGTATGGAGGACTATGTGGGGCCCATTATTCTGTATGGAGGACTATGTGGGGCCCATTATTCTGTATGGAGGACTATGTGGACCCATTATTCTGTAGAAAGATGAAAAAAAGTCTTAGCTTATGCCATCATCCTGCTCAGGATAATTGCTCCTTAGTTCTCCGAGTGCAGTATCTGCACTGAAATAGATTAATGCTGAAGGAAGAAAAGTTACAGAAGTTTTAAGGAAATGCTGGATTGTGTGAACACTGGTGAGAAATGGAGAAGATCAGACAGGTGAAATCCAATACATTTTTCTTATGCTGTATACACTAGAAATTATTTTTTGGATCCTGTGAAAATTGGTAGGATCAACCCCTAAAATGGCAGCTTAAAGTTATCCAGGCATATGGTATGAGTGCTCTGCTTATATGTTGTGCTGTGCTAATAACTATATTGCTAAGGTCCCATTCACACATCCGACTTTTACGTACGTGTTCTGTCCATCGTTTTGCAGATAGAACAAGCGTACCCATTATAATCTATGTTCTTTTTTTTTGTTTTTTGGTGAATTCTCTGATTTTGACCCAATTTGCAAATAAAAAAAAATTGCCCTTTCATGTGAATGGATCTGCAAAAAGAAAATACAAAGAATGAACACGGACAACATTGATATTGTAAACGTATGCTTTCTGTTTTTCAGTTTCTAGAATTGTAGGAAACATTTTTTTCCTCCTAAGAGAAAAATGGATGATGAGAAAAACAGACCAAGGTCAAAAGTGGATAAAGCACACTGATGAAATTCGGTCAGTTTTTATTGCGTAAGTCTCATGTAGAAAGACCAATAAGTATCCACCTACAACACCCCTTGGCAAACCAATCCTATTTAATCTCAGACTGTATGTTGATAGTGGGGGAAGTTTTATACTCAATCCGACAATCTACTTTATTACAAAAATTGAATATGTCCTTGATGTATTTTTCCTGCAAATGTCAAAAATTGTGCATTTGGTGGCCAGAGATTTGCAGAACACAAATCCAATGCAACGCAATGACATAACAACAGAGTATTTATTTGTGGAATCATGAATGAAAAGGAGAACTGGACCTCAGAGACAAGAACTGGTTATCCATCGCAGAACATGCGCACGATTCCTCAGGCTCCGACGGAGGAACAGTAGGAAGTGGCGGAGCTCCCAGTTCTCCTGGTTTGGGGAACTTGTTGGAGAAGTTAGAACTGTGTCTGCTGTTCTTGGATTTCACCTCTAGAGTAGATGGACTTCTCAGGGTTAGAGAGGTACTAAAATAATTCGGGAGACTGGGCTCTCCTTCCGGGTGAAAAAGAACCGTGGATTCCATTTGGGGTGACACCAGTTTTTCATCAGTGGAACTTAATCCATTGCACGTTGTCAGCGACTCTTCCAAGCAGCAATCTACAAAATAAAAAATATTATAAGAGCATATAGTGCTGAGGGCTTAAAAGCCCATCTTGGAAAATGGTGGCGTATCGGTAGGATACCGATATACCAACAAATAAATCAGTTTTGGAACAAATCAAGCCAGACACGTCACTCAAAGCAAGGATCAGCAAGCTACGAGAGCAGTCACTGGAGAAGGACATCATGGTCGGAATAATAGAAGGAACAATGCTAAGAGGAGGAGTAGCGACCCGGTGGGTTGATACAATCAAGATAACAGCGGAGAAGACCCTGGTGGACCTATCTAGGCTTGCACAAGATTCATCTTTCTATAGATCGTTCATCCATCAAGTTGCCATGGTTCGAGATCAAGCTAACGGCCGTTAATAATAATAAATCGGTAGGATATGCCATTACTTTATGATTGATGGGGGTCCAACCTTTGGGATCCTCACTAATCCTGAGAATAAAGGGGTCCCATCACTACAGGAGATAAGAATAACCCTCTAAAGGAGTACTTTAAATTATGCACTAGAATGCCAGAAGTTTAACTCTGATGAGGAGTTAAAAAAAGCTGCAGCCAAATGTTACTTTAACATTTAGAGTAAAATCTTGTGATTTGTACATCGTTTTATTTTTCAGGGCTTTTATAGCCTGTTGGGGTCCATGACAAATGACTAAAGGAATGTTACAGTCTACTTAAATGAATAGGTACAGTTATATGAAAAAGTTTGGGCACCCCTATTAATCTTAAGCTTAATGTTTTCTTAAAATTGGTGTTTTTGCAACAGCTATTTCAGTTTGATATATGTAATAACTGTTGGACACAGTAATGTTTCTGCCTTGAAATGAGGTTTATTGTACTAACAGAAAATGTGCAATCTGCATTCAAACAAAATTTGACAGGTGCATAAGTATGGGCACCATTATCATTTTCTTGTTTTAAATACTCCTACCTACTTTTTACTGACTTACTAAAGCACTTTTTTTGGTTTTGTAACCTCATTGAGCTTTGAACTTCATAGCCAGGTGTATGCAATCATGAGAAAAGCTATTTAAAGTGGCCTCTTGCAAGTTGTTCTCCTTTTTGAATCTCCTCTGAAGAGTGGCATCATGGGCTCCTCAAAACAACTATCAAATGATCTGAAAACAAAGATTATTCAACATAGTTGTTCAGGGGAAGGATACAAAAAGCTGTCTCAGAGATTTAACCTGTCAGTTTCCACTGTGAGGAACATAGTAAGAAAATTGTAGAACACCGGGACAGTTCTTGTTAAGGCCAGAAGTGGCAGGCCAAGAAAAACATCAGAAAGGCAGAGAAGAAGAATGGTGAGATCAGTCAAGGACAATCCTCAGACCACCTCCAGAGAGCTGCAACATCAACTTGCTGCAGATGGTGTCACTGTGCATCGGTCAACTATACAACGCACTTTGCACAAGGAGAAGCTGTATGGGAGAGTGATGCGAAAGAAGCCGTTTCTGCAAGCACGCCACAAACAGAGTCGGCTGAGGTATGCAAAAGCACATTTGGAGAAGCCAATTTCTTTTTGGAAGAAGGTCCTGTGGACTGATGAAACCAAGATTGAGTTGTTTGGTCATACAAAAAGGCGTTATGCATGGCGTCAAAAAAACACAGCATTCCAAGAAAAACACTTGCTACCCACAGTAAAATTTGGTGGAGGTTCCATCATGCTTTTGGGCTGTGTGGCCAATGCCGGCACCGGGAATCTTGTTAAAGTTGAGGGACGCATGGATTCCACTCAGTATCAGCAGATTCTTGACAATAATGTTCAAGAATCAGTGATAAAGTTGAAGTTACGCAGGGGATGGATCTTTCAGCAAGACAATGATCCAAAACACCGCTCCAAATCTACTCAGGCATTCATGCAGAGGAACAATTACAATGTTCTGGAATGGCCATCCCAGTCCCCAGACCTGAATATCATTGAACATCTGTGGGATCATTTGAAGAGGGCTGTCCATGCTCGGCGACCATCAAAGTGAACCGAACTGGAATTGTTTTGTAAAGAGGAATGGTCAAAAATACCTTCATCCAGGATCCAGGAACTCATTAAAAGCTACAGGAAGCGACTAGAGGCTGTTATTTTTGCAAAAGGAGGATCTACTAAATATTAATGTCACTTTTCTGGTGAGGTGCCCATACTTATGCACCTGTCAAATTTTGTTTGCAGATTGCACATTTTCTGTTAGTACAATAAACCTCATTTCAAGGCAGAAACATTACTGTGTCCAACAGTTATTACATATATCAAACTGAAATAGCTGTTGCAAAAACACCAATTTTAAGAAAACATTAAGCTTAAGATTAATAGGGGTGCCCAAACTTTTTCATATAACTGTAATAGTCTACATCGGTGCAGGTCCTATCCCCACCATTTGCCAGAACGCGGGACTTAGATGACCTCTTGTTCTCTGATTCTATATGCCAAGTACTGTCCATGGCACTGGCTGCACTCAGCATCATCATTACTCCTAGTGAATGGAGCTTCAGGGAAACTACGCAATAATGGAGCCCACAACAACATAAAAATGATCACGTGAGTAGATGGTAATTTTTGTAGACTGTAATTCCCCTCTAAATTGGATGTCTTGATTGCAGAATTTCAGCTATTAGCTGCGTTATCAGAACACGAAGGAATACAGGAGAGAACTGTCATAGAGGTCATAAAATACAGCCTAGAGAGGAACTACAAGCACATAAACTATAACAGCTATCATTGCATCATCTGCTGTCTACCCAATATAGTCCCTCCACTATAAGCCTGCAGTTGTTGTACACTCCATCTGTCTCATGTTATAGAATAGGTTCCTACACTGAGGAGCCGAGCTGCTTAGCTGATTGCCAGTGGGTCTGCCATTAGAAAAGGGATTTCATTGGCTAATAATATAATTAACCTAATCTAAACCGATTCTTCTAAATTCAGCTTGCAGCAGACGAGACGGGAACACTTGGCACTGGATCAGAATGTTTTTTTGCTTAAACTTCCATTGGGCTAGTGCGGAATTACCTTTGTAGGAATCGATCCATGAGTTTTTCACCCGCAGAACCTCATCAGTTATCTTTTCTATAAGAAAGTCCTGTGTTCTCTGTTGTCTGATGGATTCGATCAATTCATCAAGTCCCTTTGGGTTTTTGGCCAGACGATCCAGCATTTCTCCAGCTTTTTTCCGGCTCGTTGTTTGGCACATAATTTCTTCGGCATCGTCTTTGTTCAGGATCATTTTTGATCGCAGGTAATCGAAGTGTCTTTCTGCAATCAGCTTCTCACATAAATACGGTCGTAAATGTTCAATGGCCTGCAAGAGACAAAGAATCAAAATTACAGGCAATTTGTTACGGTAGAACTTATATACTCTCTAAGGGCGATCATATACCTTAGATAGTTGTTGGATGAACTCTTATTTGGCCAACAATTATTTTTTTCCAACACCCCAAATACTGTACATGCATACTCGGCTTGGCAAAATGTACACGTATTCTCGTTTCCTCCGGGTTCTCCGGTTTCCTCCCACACTCCAAAAACATACTGATAGGGAAGGGAATCTAGACTGGGAGCCCCGATGGGGACAGCGACAATAATGTATGTAAAGCGCTGCGGAATATGTTAACGCTATATAAAAATAAAGATTATAAGATTATTAATAGGGAGATAGGAGTAAGCTGGTGCCATAGACTTCTGGCCTCAGCATTTCTCCCTTAAGATCAAAGGATCGGGCATGTAGAAACCTAGCAGCATGATCCTTGTCTCCTTCAACACGAGAATGTACCGCAACAGCGCATGCTTATGGTTCCAGCTGGCCGCATGGATGACATCATGGAGGCCAGATAAAGTTGCACTCTGTAGTGCTATAACTAGTGTTGAGCGATACCTTCCGATATCAGGAAATATCGGATCGGATTGGATCGGACCGATACTCAAAAAGTATCGGATATCGCCGATTCCGATACCGGAAACCAATGCAAGTCAATGGGACACAAATATCGGAATGAAAACAAACCCTTTCTTTCCTTGTAGGTTAATTCTACATGAAGGAAAACAACTAACAATAATGTAGAATGTATTGGGGGAGGTGGTTGCCCAAATCGATGGGAACAGTGCTCACAGTGAAACATGAAAAGCCGGCAATTCAGCAGCGGCATACACCGGTACCCGACAATTTAGAAAAGAAAGAATAGAGCTTCACACAGATTAGATACATAGAAACATGTCAGTCACATATATAATAAGTACAGTGACAGTGTTGCTTACTGTACTTGTCATTTAGTGTAAAGGATTTATTTAAAAAAATATTAGTGTTTTCATGCACCGTCTCTTTAAAAAACCGGCCGGCAATTCAGCAGCGGTACCCAACAATTTACAACAGAAAGAATAGAGCATCACACATAGATTAGATAGAAACATGTCAGTCACATATATAATAAGTACAGTGACAGTGTTGGTTACTGTACTTGTCATTTAGTGTTAAAATAAAGGATTTATTAAAAAAAAAATTGGCGTGGGGTTCCCCGTAATTTTAGGCTCTAGCGGAGGTTAAGCAGACGGCTGGGGCAGATGTTTGAAGCCTGGGAAGGAGGTAATGCCCACGGAGCTTCCCAGGCTACTAATATCAGCCCCCAGCTGAATACCTAGCCTTTACTAGCTATTAAAATGGGGGACCCCCCAAAAAAATGACGTGGGGTCCCCCCTATTTTAATAGCAAAGGCTAGGCAGACAGCTGGGGGCTGATATTAATAGCCAGGAAGGGTGCCATGAATATTGGCCCCCTCCCAGGCTAGAAACACCAGCCGTCAGCCGCCCCAGAAATGGCGCATCCATAGGATGCGCCAATTCTGGCACTGAGCCTCGCTCTTCCCACTGCCCTGTAGCGGTGGCAGTGGGGTAATAGGGCTGGGGTTGATGTCAGCTTATAATGCCAGCTGACATCAAGCCCAGGTTAGTAATGGAGAGGCATCTATAAGACACCCCCATTACTAACCCCATAGTGAAAGTTAAAAAAACACAAACACCCAGAATAAAGTCCTTTAATTGAAATAAAAACACAATTCTTTATTGTTCTAAATTAAACCATACTTACCATCACGCCCATTCCAGCTGAAGTCAACGATCTCCTGCAATAAAAGAAAAATAATAAAGCAACATCATCCTTACCTTTTGATGGTTCCCAGGATGGCTTCAGCTCTGCTACATCGAGATGACAGGCTGGATCGCAGCAGAAAGCTGCCATCCAGCCTGTCATCCCGCAGACACTGAGAAGCGCAGGCATGCTTACGCTCCTCAGTGTCTGGCTGTGACGGCATCCAGATGAGCCGACAATGAACTCAGCTCACCTCATGCACGTCACTGACAGCGTGGGAGAATTCTCCTGCGCATGCGGTGAGTGTGAGAGACTCGGCTCATCTGGATGCCGTCACAGCCTGACACTGAGGAGCGCAAGCATGCCTGAGCTTCTCAGTGTCTGCGGGATGACAGGCTGGATGGCAGCTTTCTGCTGCGATCCAGCCTGTCATCTCGATGTAGCAGAGCTGGAGCCGTCCTGGGAACCATGGAAAGGTAAGGATGATGTTGCTTTATTATTTTTCTTTTATTGCAGGAGATCGTTGGCTTCAGCTGGAATGGGCGTGATGGTAAGTATGGTTTAATTTAGAACAATAAAGAATTGGGTGTTTATTTCAATTAAAGGACTTTATTCTGGGTGTTGTGTTTTTTTTTTAATACTTTACTAGAAATTCATGGCGGTCATGTCTAATATTGGCGTGACCCCATGAATTTTGGGCTTAGGGCCAGCTGATAATGCCAAGCTGGCCCTAACCCCTTTATTACCCAGTGAGCCACCGCACCAGGGCCCTGGATGAGTTGGGTACAGCGCCAGAAGATGGCGCTTCTATGAACGCGCCATTTTCCAGGGTGGCTGCGGACTGCAATTTGCAGTGTGGGGGCAGAAAGCTTGGGCCTCCCTGCGCTGCAGATTCCAGCCCCCAGCTGCCTAGTTGTACCTGGCTGGACACAAAAATAGGGCGATGCCCCACGTATTTTTTTTTTTTTAATTATTTCATGAAATTCATGAAATAATTAAGAAAAAAAGGGCTTCCCTATATTGTTGTGTCCAACCAGGTACAAACAGGCAGCTGGTGGTTGGGGGCAGCCCGTTCCTGCCTGCTGTACCTGGCTGGACACAAATATAGTGCGAAGCCCCACGTCAATTTTTTTTAATTATTTCATGAAATAATTAAAAAAAAAAGGGCTTCCCTATATTGTTGTGTCCGGCCAGGTACAAATAGGCAGCTGGTGGTTGGGGGCATCCCGTTCCTGGATGCTGTACCTGGCTGGCATACAAAAATATGGCAAAGCCCACGTCAAAGTTTTTTGGAAAAATTAATTAAAAAATAAATAATAATTTAGGGACTGCATCTTTATTAACCCCTCAAGTGTCATTTAGTGTTAAAATAAAGGATTTATTTAAAAAAAAATTGGCGTGGGATCCCCCGTAATTTTAGTCTCTAGCGGAGGTTAAGCAGACGGCTGGGGCAGATGTTTGAAGCCTGGGAAGGGGGGTAATACCCACGGAGCTTCCCAGGCTACTAATATCAGCCCCCAGCTGAATACCTAGCCTTTACTAGCTATTAAAATGGGAGACCCCCCCCAAAAAAATGACATGGGGTCTCCCCTATTTTAATAGCTAGCAAAGGCTAGGCAGACAGCTGGGGGCTGATATTAATAGCTCAGGAAGGGTGCCATGAATATTGGCCCCCTCCCAGGCTAGAAACACCAGCCGTCAGCCACCCCAGAAATGGCGCATCTATAGGATGCGCCAATTCTGGCACTTAGCCTCGCTCTTCCACGCTGCCCTGGTGCGGTGGCAGGGGGTAATAGTGGTGGGGTTCATGTCAGCGCCAGCTGCCATGAAGCCCAGGTTAGTAATGATGGGCGTCTATAAGACAGCCCCATTACTAACCTACAAAGTGTTAAAAAGAAAAAACACACACTACACCCAGAAAAAAATAATTTATTTGAAATAAAACACACCATTTTATTTAATTCTTAGTTTACTAAAAAAAAATAGTTACCTGTCCACGTTCCTGCGCTGATCTCCCATGCACAGCTGTCACATCTGGAGATGGTGACAGCTGTGCATGGCTGCTGTAAGCTCACGCTGCCGGGAACACGTCCGCTCCTGGCAGCAGGAGCCACTGACTGAGGTCAACGGAGTGCATTCAGGCAGCTCAGCTCCGGAGACCTCCTTTACGGCACTGCTGTACCGTGGGAATTTCTCACGGTACAGCAGGGCCGTAAAAGAGCTAACCGGAGCAGCGCTGCCTGAACTCCGGCGAACCCGCTTATGCAATTACGGGGCTGCTTTACGGCCTCGTCATTCTAGCAGCGGTTCAGAGCGGTCACATTCTATGTGGCTGCTCTAAACTGGAGATCATCGTGGGACACTCATGGATTACTACGGAGGGGTAAGGATAAGGTTGTGGTTTATTATTTTATATTTTATTACAGTTGATCAATGGCTTCGGGGAATTAGGTGTCTAGGTGAGTATAGGTGTATTTTTTTATTTTTTACTTTATTTTAGGTGGCGATCGGCGGGGACAGGTAATGTATAAACTAATTTATTTTAGGTAACCACTGGCCACCAATGACATGTATTTAAAATTTATTGGGGACCAAAAACAAAAAATATATATATATGGGGGCCTAAAAGAATAAAACACGTATAGGGGTAAAAATAACATATGGGGCAGTTTAAATAGCAGGATCAGGCTGATGGGAACTACTGCTCCCATCGAGCTGATCCTGCTGGCACGAGTGGACGGGGGACAGACATAGGCCGATGGGAGTAGTAGTGTCACATCGGCCTATGTCTGCCTGCACGCACACACTAATCATGACGGGTCTGATGGTCTGGGAGGTGAGGCTGACCTGTGCGCTCGTGGGAAAGTTCATGTGAGTTCATGCAATGCAGTCAAGCATGAACTCACATGAACCCTCTGAGGGCACCGTGGCTACTTCAAATGAACAGCTGATCGGCATCACCTGATACCTCAGCTGTTCATTTGAAATAACCGGCGGGAGAGCGCAGCACAGAACGGGAAAGCCGGCGGTGAAGTCTTTTCACTGCCGGCTTCCCCGCCCGGGTCCTTCGCTCCCCGCTCCTTGGTGCTGCGCTCCCCGCCCGGTCCTAACTTACGATCGGGATGGGAGGTGGCGAGAGGAGCGGAGGATCGGGATGGGAGGCTGCTGGAAGCAGTATGGGGCTGTGTGATTGTTTAAAAGCCGGCGGCTTTTTACCGCCCGCCAGCTTTTAAACAATCAGGAGAATTCTTTCAAGCTGGGATGGCATTCTGATGACAGGCTGGATCGCAGCTGAGCGCTGTCATCCAGCTTGTCATCCTTCAGAGACACTGCAGAGCGCAGGCATTATGGGAACTTCCGATTCCGGTATTCGATATTGTAAATGTATCGGAACTCAGTATCGGAACTCCGATACCGCGAATATCGGCCGATACCCGATATTACAGTATCGGAATGCTCAACACTAGCTATAACGTACACATGAAATTTGAATTGCAGTACTGCTCTAGAAAATAGGAAAAAAATAGCACATAATTTGACCAATTCATGAATGCCCAGCAGCCAACGACAAGGCGATCTTCTTTTGCCGGGAACCTATCCTAACCTATCCTATACGATAGGTTCCCGGCGACAAGGGCATGCATGATATGGCCATATTATGTGCTAAATATCTTATTTTTTTCCTATTTCTAGAGCAGTAATGCAATTCAGATTTCATATATTTCATGTTTACATGCTACAGCACTACAGAGTGCAACTTTCTTAGTTATGTATATAGTTGGCTACTCTTAGTAAGCACCTGTACACACTAGTTTTCTGTTTGGAAGTGACAGTCAGTCTTTTGATAATCATGGAGGCCAGAGCTTTCAGGTAAAGAAGGGTGGTACCAGGTATGGAGTAATGAAGAGGTAATAAGAGCCGCACAGTGGCTCAGTGGTTAGCACTGCAACTTTGCAGCGTGGGGTCAAATCCCACCAAGGACAACATCTGCAAGGAGTTTGTATATTCTCCCCGTGTTTGCGTGGGTTTCCTTCGGGTTCTCCAAAGACATACTGATAGGGAATTTAGATTGTGAGCCCCAATGGGGACAGTGATGATGATGTCAGTAAAGTGCTGTGGAATTAATGGCGCTATATAAGTGAGTAAAATAAATAAATAATAAGCTGTCCAAGTGCACTGACATGCCCCAGCGCACATGAAGCCTGATTTGCATATGACTTATACACTAGATTTCTCATAATTGGCAAATCAGAATTCTACAAAAAAGTGTTTTGTTTTTTTTTTTATAGGGGGCATAAACCCCCATACAGCCATACCAATACTTCTATGTGTAAAAAGATGCTGACCATGTTCCCTTGTAAACATTTACACAACCGATGTGCCCAGTGCCTTTGGACTTCCCTCTATGAATCAGAGCTGCTGACAACATAAACTTCCCATAGCAAAATCATGTTTGTCCAAAGCATCAGGAGCCGGTCCTGAGACCACCTGTGATTAGACAACCCTCTGATCCCGATACTGAACATGATTCTTCTTTGTTCCATGCCTGCAGTGTTCAACACATGGAAATTTTACCCTATCTGTCACTTCAAATTTTTAGGAAAAAGCTGATTATTACCCAAATATATAGATTCTCATCCAGATCATAACAATGAGCTATAGATTGTGAAGGTAAATGCCCAGGTTCGATAGGACCTGTCAAAAATATCTAATTATTTCACTTGGAGTAAATGTCGCTGTCCTCCTGAATCTGGCCTTGCTTCTCTTTTGTTTCTGCGCCTCTCCTTTCCTGAGATATGGCACCTTCTTCTCTGTATATAAATCTAGTCTTGTTAGACAAATGGGCGTCTTATTGAGGACCAGGCCCAGTTGGCCAAAAAAAACTAGAGATTTACATTCATGGAAAAGGAGGCCATATCTCAGGAAAGCAGAGGCACAGAAAGAAAAGAAAAACATCGCCGGATTCAGGAGAGCAGCGGCATTTACATCGGGTAATAAAATTACATATTTACGGCAAGTTACAGGTTCTCTTTAAAGGGATTTGCCCACTGATAAAATCATCGTATATTGCTATTATATGCTATCACTTTGATTGGAGGGTGTGTGACATACGGGACCTGTCCACACCAATCCTGAGAATGAAGGTGATATATCACTAGTATAGGCAAACAAAAAAGGAAACTGCTTGAAACAATAATATAATATCCAAGATAATTGAATATTATTACATTTTTAAGGACACCAAAAATACATGGGCCAAGCAATGGGCTGCTATGTGCAGTTAAAAAATAGAAAGTGACGCAAAACAACACTGGCCCCTTTATTCTCAGGATCAGCGGGGTCTCCAGCAATCGTCAAGCCTTTCCTACCAATATACCATCTAATATATAGAATTGTCTTATCCCGTCTGTCTGTCCAGGAAATCCCACGTCGCTGATTGGTCCGGCTGCGGCCAATCAGCGACGCGGCATTTCAGAAAAAGATGGCGGCCGTTAGCGGCTCATCTGCCGCACGGAGGTCAGCGGCGATGCAGCAGGGAGATGACTGGCGCTCGCAGCATAAGTCCCCCACCGGAGGCGCCGCTGACCTCCATGCGGCTACCGTCGGGAGATCAGCACCCGGCGCAATACTTACCTCTCCCCGTGCCTCCGCAGCAGCTCCGGTGTCTTCCGCGTCCTCTGACTGTGACGTCTCAGGTCAGAGGGCGCGGTGACTTCTTTCCACCGCACTCTCTCCTGAGTGGTCATAGCGCTGAGCGGGAAGATGCCGGCGCGCGTGAGGAGTCCAGAGCAGCGGCAGCACCAGCAGGTGAGAAGTGAGGTGAGTATTGGATTTATTTTTTTTTATTGTATGGGGGCATAGGGCATTAAATGGTGGGGTGGGGGTGTGTGACATCGTGGAGGGGGCATTATAAACGAGGGGTGTGTGACATCCTGCATGGGGCACTATGGGGGGGAGATGTGACTTCCTGCATGGGGCATTATAAGGGAGGGGGGAATGTGACATCCTGCATGGGGCATTATAAGGGAGGGGGGGTGTGACATCCTGCATGGGGAATTATATGGTGGGGGGGAGTGAAAGGGGGGGGATGTGACATCCTTCATGGGGCATTATAAGGGAGGGGGGATGTGACATCCTGCATGGGGCATTATATGGGGGGGGGGGGGGGAGTGACATCCTGCATGGGGCATTATATGGGGGGGGGGGGGGAGTGACATCCTGCATGGGGCATTATATGGGGGGGGGGGGGGAGTGACATCCTGCATGGGACATTATAAGGCAGGTGGATGCTCCCCGGTACTCACTAACACGGTTCGCTGATGGGTCGCAGCCGCCGGCCGCGACCAATCAGCGATATCGGCGCCAAATTTAAACACCGCTCTGCTGATTGCTCGCTGCCGGCCGCCGCGACCAATCTGCGATTGTGTCGCCAAATTTAAACACGGTCTCCGGCCAATTGGCGGCAGATTTAAAATAAGTACGTCACCATCGGGAGACATATTCTAGAATACCCGATGTGTTAGAATCGGGCCACCATCTAGTTACTTTATAAGATGGTAATACTTCAATCAGGGCACATTCACATACCTGGATAAGGTCCGTGAAGAGCAGGAGAGGTTCCCATCAGATATATAGGAAAACTTGGCGGAAATATAAGATCATAACGAGATGTGACTGATTTTCTACAATTTCCTGCTCCTCCTGTGCTGCCTCAAACCACCCGCCTTAGATCAGCATCAACCAAAAGGTAAATCCGCCCATTACAGATCAGATCCAATCTTGTCATTGATCCACTCATCCCCAGGTTTGCTCCTTGTTGCATCTTACTACTTACTTCTTTCTTTATATCTGCCATTATGTCTTCGTTCAGTTGGGGAGTCATCTTGGGCACCTAAAGGCCACCACCCCCAGCTTGTGACGTAATGAAGCGCGAGCTCTAAGGTGAGATCACATTCGCCGGGCAATTTTTTTTCTCGCTTGCACAGACTCGCCCGGTTTCGTTTGCAGACTTTTATCTAGAAACTCGCAGTGTTTCCGGTTACAGGGGTACGAGTTTCTGCGACACGTTACTTCTTCCTGCCAGCTAGATTGTTGATAGTATTTTCTCCAGTTCTTCCTCATTGCTCTGTTGTGACATGCTGACTTTCATTTCCTGAATTCCTTGTTCACTTGTGTGACTGGTTGCTGCATTCTACCAAAGTTCAGAGTGCTGAAGCCTGAACAACAGGTGTCATCCATCACAGCCCCTGCAAGAAGCTCAAGAGCCATGTAACATTTGACACCCAAGAAAAGACTTAGTCGGTTAAAGCGATTTTCTGATTTTGCAAAACTCCTGCCCTTCAGCTGCAGTTTGTTTAATAAAATACCAAACAGTACTTTTCTCCCCCTCCCCAGGTCTGGCACGGAGTTTACGCCACTGCTTCCAGTGTTTGTTACTGTCTGCAGCGCTGACGTATAGTCAACAGCGCTGGAGCCAATCAGTGAGCTGCCTTCAACTCTGGTAGAGTGCCGAGCTCAGTGATTGACTGCAGCTCTGTCGACAAGACATCAGCGCTACCACAAACAGAAAAGGGCCCCTGTGCAAAAACAATATATGGGTCCCTTGCAGTCCAATAGGTCCTAAAAATGCAAAATTGCTCCTGCTTTGGAGGTAGAAATGGGCCCCCTTACCTCTTGGGCCACACAGGTTGCACCAATATGTCTGCTCCTGAGCACTACAGATAATAACAGAAACTGAGAGCAGAGGCAGAGACTCAGCACTAGATCCAGGGGAGGGGGAGTAAAGCACAGTTTGCTTTATAAAACAAAGTTCACCTTGTTGGCAGGGGTTTTCCGAAACCAGGAGCCGCACATTTCACCCTTTGCATTATAAAGGGTGAAATATACAATGACATCCATAGGATAAATTGCCATGCTGCAGAATTAAAATCCGCAGCGTAAATAGACCGGTGCTTCATATTTTTTTTTTTTGCAACATGCATATCCATGATATTTAGTCAAATCTGATCCACGATGCCGGTAACTGTAAAATGCTACAGAATTTCTACAAACAAATATACCACGGAAAAAGCTACTGCAGTTTTGCTATCCTTATCAAGCAGCGTGTTTTGACCTTTTATGTAAAAGAAAATAATCACCCAAAAATTATTAATTTGTTGGTCTATCCAAAAAAATGTTTGCATCTTTCTGGTGACGTTTTTATTGGAAGGTTTTTTGGCCATACTTTTTGCTGCTGATTTACTTTGCATAGTCAGAATCCATTGCAATTCTGTAAGACGACCTCATTCACATGTACTGTGCTGTATTCTGGAGCTGATTTTCTTGGAGTAATATTCAATGTTTATTTACATTGTTCTTATTTGTATCTGTATGTAAAATATTGCAAAATCAGCCTTAGATAAATTCTTCTTCATTACTTGGATGTAGTTCAGGCATTTTATTTATTTTGTTATAGCACAATTAGCCCCACAAAAGGTGAGAAAATTCCAACTTTTCATTTTTGCTATACAATTTTTTTTTCTTGCAATTTGAATCCCAATTGATGTGTATGCAAAATTAGAGAAAAGCCTGGGACCAATCCTGCTCTATTGCAAGGCTTGAGGCTTCACGTTTGCAAAGTAAAGTTACCAGATCTAAGATTAAAGGGGTTATTCCAATTATCTCCTGGAGTCCCAC
This sequence comes from Phyllobates terribilis, assembly GCF_046119375.1. NCBI lineage: Eukaryota > Metazoa > Chordata > Amphibia > Anura > Dendrobatidae > Phyllobates > Phyllobates terribilis. Next base: position 156,807,334 of record NW_027362768.1, on the reverse strand, counting down.
AGGCAACGAATTGAGCGTTGGCAGCGCAGCCATCGAGCCATGTAAACAGGCACTTCTGAGCCCCGTTCTCCGGATAAGGGGGACGCAGCGGTGGGACTCCTAGAGATTAGCAAATTTTCTCTTCTCCTGTGGATAGATGATGACTCTCTAAGTTGGGACACCTTTAACAGACCATGCTCATGTGCAATCTTTTACAGTGCATGGGCGTTTAGAAATTGTAGGCTCATAAAACTGAAATGTAAGGTAATAGTAACCATCTGGGAATTTTCTAAGGAATTTTGCAGATGGGGTGAGCAAAAACACCCCCAACCAGCAATTGTTCACAGTAAAAAGTCACTGTGCAAACTGAAATTTACTATGTATGGACAAGATCCCCTAACTTAATCAGACCCCTTAAATAACCAGACCAGACCCCTGCATCTGCGCCATCACTTCTGGTCACCTCAGTGGTAAGGAGACACAATGGACATGAGACGTCAACACTTCCAATCCCAATGGAGACCGCCGTTGTGGTGGCACTGGAGTGGCGGGAGTTCGGAGTGCTAGATAACTTTTTTTTTCCTTTATTTTACGAAAGATTCCTTTCCTCTGGACAGTGTTTAAAAGTCCTAGAAAACACCTTTATCTTTTTTTTTTATTATATTACTTACTACTCCAAGTTATCCAGTTTCCTTCATTATCCCAAAAATAAACACAATTGGTTTGCAATTAAAGCCCGAGCCGAAAAACTTCATTGCCCGAAAACAGGATAGTACATCCATGGGTGCCCTAGTGAGAATTTGCTTAGAAGCTTTACCTGTATAAATAGGCCTGTGAATACCCTAAATAGGGAAAGTAGGCTGCGAGCTAAAGGCAATAGAACGTTTTAGCTGTAGAAATAATAGGTGATAAACACTGGTGCAATGTAGATGTAAACAAAAAATTCAATACCAAATGGGTGTATTCTCATATGTGTCCAGCAGAGGTCGAACAAGTCCAACTTTTCATGTATTGAGCATTTTGTGGCTGATGGCAGATCCACATATTGTTGTAACAGATCAGAAATGTAAATGTAACTTTTCTTACATATTTTATACGTTATGTAACTAGATCTGTCTGCTTGGGTGGTACTTGTGCATCCACAATGAAAAGGTATAGAGGGAATTGATCTTTGTGCAGTTTTTCAAATTGCAAACTTGTGTCCAACTGAAATTTCAGCAAAGATTTTTGTAAGCATACCCTTATATATCATATTGGTTCTATTAGGCTATGTTACATTTTTTCCTGCTGGCAAAACCTCCTCTCTTGGCTGTAAAGAAACTGCTTACAAAAAGAAGGTTTTGCTGCGTCTTTTCAGGTAAGATTTATCTCTTGTGCATGCTGATAACGTTAGTGCCCCCCAAAAAACATGATGCAACTTCCTGAGTTTTCTGCACCAAAAACGTAGCAAAACCTGATACCTGTGTTTTTTGCTGCGTTTTTCTACTTACTCATTCCTTTCTATGGGTGAAAAAACGCTGAAAGAAGTGACATTCTGCGGTTTTCAATAAATGCAGCAGTTTTCCAATTCAATCAGGAAAAAAAAACAAATGTGTGTACATAAGATTTCTAAAATCTCAGTTTTCGCTAGTACTGTAAAACACAGCTTAAAATTTGCATTAAAAATGCAGCAAAAAAAAAAAAACGCAGCAAAAATGCAACTTGTGAACATAGTCATTATTAGAAGCGTTGGGAGATATATTACAGTCATCCAGGTTGTAATGTATATATCAAGATAACGGTGGAGAAGACCCTGGTGGACCTATCTATGCTTACACAAGATTGATCTTCCTACAAATTGTTCAAGTTTGCCATGGATCGAGGTCAAGCCGAAGGCCATTAAATAGACAAACCAAAAAAAAACTGTAATATGACAGGGTGAAATATGAAATTCTATTGGTATGATGCAAGGGTTGATTCTGGCAATGATAGGAAGTTGTCAGAAGACGCAGAGCATCGTAGCTTGTGGTGTATGGGGCTGTGCAGCTGCAATCTGGTCACTGTGCCAATGTGATCCCTGACAACCATTAAAAATGCCTACACACGTTAGTATCGTATTAGAACCATGAAGCCATGGATGGCCGAATGCATGGGCGTCACTTACCTGGGGAAGAGATGGCACCAATATACTGTATGGGAAGAAGATAAGCCGATGGAGGCAAAGTGATGCTCTGGGCAACATTCTGCCGATTCCTGGCATTTATGTGGCTGTAACAAGTAATACGTACTGTGACAAAGTCACTGGCAAAGTACTGGAGGGGAGGTATGCAACACTGAGGTCGTTGGATTCAATAATATAAACCTAGGAAAGAGTTCCAGCACACAAAGTGCTGAGAGGAGCTAATCAGCCATGTTTAGTGCTACAGTGATTGAACAGCTGTAGAGTGGGAGGAGTCCAGAGGATAAAGTCCCAGCTTTCTAAAGCAGTGTGTGTGGGGTTGGCCTGGAGGTACAAGCTCTGGAGCTGTGGTTTCATGTCAAGGAAAGCTGCACATTGTGTTTGTTCATGGAGCGGATAGTTTCCCGTGGCAATAAAGGACTGTGTCGTACATTATGTTTTTTGCTTTACTGTTAGGCAGGGAAGGTCATGTTTGTTTTGTTAACAGTGCACTGGTTCCATTGCATGGAAGATTTAAATAAAGAAAGTGTTCCTGTGTCTACCTCTGTGTGCAGCCGAGTGAGCTGATCTACCTCAGTTCCAAAACATTGTACAGACCAAGTTCCCCCCTTCACAGCAGTGGTATTCCCTAATCGCAGTGTCCTCTTTATCAGGATTATGCCCCCTGCAACACTGCCAAAAGCTGTCCAGGAATAAGGAATAGGTCAAGGAGCTAAAGGTAATGACTTATCTCCTAATTCTCTAGAACTTGGAGTGGAGGAGCGGCGCCAGTCCAGAAGCGCTATATGGGGCCCATTATACTGTATGGAGGACTATGTGGGGCCCATTATACTGAATGGAGGGCTATGTAGGGCCCATTATTCTGTATGGAGGACTATGTGGGGCCCATTATTCTGTATGGAGGGCTATGTGGGGCCCATTATACTGTATGGAGGGCTATGTGGGGCCCATTATTCTGTATGGAGGGCTATGTGAGGACCCATTATTCTGTATGGAGGACTATGTGGGGCCATTATTCTGTATGGAGGACTATGCGGGGCCCATTATACTGTATGGAGGACTATGTGGGGCCATTATACTGTATGGAGGACTATGTGGGGCCCATTATTCTGTATGGAGAACTATGTGGGGCCCATTATTCTGTATGGAGGACTATGTGGGGCCCATTATTCTGTATGGAGGACTATGTGGGGCCAATTATTCTGTATGGAGGACTATGTGGGGTCATTATTCTGTATGGAGGAGGTCTATGTGGGGGCCATTATACTGTATGGAAGGCTATGTGGGGTCATTATTCTGTATGGAGGTCTATATGGAGCCATTATACTGTATGAAGGACTATGTGGGGTCATTATTCTGTATGGAGGACTATGTGGTGCCCATTATACTGTATGGAGGACTATGTGGGGTCATTATTCTGTATGGAGGACTATGTGGTGCCCATTATACTGTATGGAGCACTATGTGGGGTCCATTATACTGTATGGAGCACTATATGGTGCCCATTATATTGTATGGAGGGCTATGTGGGGGCCCATTATTCTGTATGGAGGACTATGTGGGGCCATTATTCTGTATGGAGGAGGTTTATGTGGGGGCCATTATACTGTATGGAAGACTATGTGGGGTCATTATTGTGTATGGAGGTCTATGTGGGGCCATTATACTGTATGAAGGACTATGTGGGGTCATTATTCTGTATGGAGGACTGTGTGGTGCCCATTATACTGTATGGAGGACTATGTGGTGCCCATTATACTGTATGGAGGACTATGTGGGGTCATTATACTGTATGGAGGACTATGTGGTGCCCATTATACTGTATGGAGGGCTATGTGGGGTCCATTATACTGTATGGAGCACTATATGGTGCCCATTATATTGTATGGAGGGCTATGTGGGGGCCCATTATTCTGTATGGAGGACTATGTGGGGCCATTATTCTGTATGGAGGAGGTTTATGTGGGGGCCATTATACTGTATGGAAGACTATGTGGGGTCATTATTGTGTATGGAGGTCTATGTGGGGTCATTATTCTGTATGGAGGATTATGTGGGGTCATTATTCTGTATGGAGGACTGTGTGGTGCCCATTATACTGTATGGAGGACTATGTGGGACCATTATACTGTATGGAGGACTATACTGTCCGGTCTGCACTATGCGCTGCGAGTTTCTGAGCTATTGTAGAATTTACAACAGATATCACTCATGTACTGTAAGAAGTAAGTGAAATCTTTGGCATTGTGCTATATCTATATTTCTCCGCCGTATCTATGCAAACATGAATCGTGGTTTGTGTTAAAGGGGCCACTGAGACTCTTTCTCCCGGGGCCCACGAAAACCTGGAGCCGGCCCTAAACTAGGTTAGGACTGTATATAGGAGGTGGGGTGCAGCAGGGGTCCGGGTCTAGCACAGGCTGACATCACAAATCTAGGACTGTTTCCAGAATGAGTCATGGGATCTAAGGCTATGTTCACATGTCCGTTTGGGCTTTTTGGTTGTTTTTTACATCAGTTATGCCGTCAGAAGCAGAAGGGTACCATTGATTCTAATAGGGTTTGTCCAAGTTTCTTCTTTTACAACTTTTTCATTCACTGAACCCGGAATATATGAATTTGCGATTCACTTCACACAAATTTCCCAATTACCGCCAACATTTTACACATTGTATTATGTAAAATTGCATCAGCCAGCGAAGAATCACAGGACCTCGGGTGCAGCTAGGCAGGCCTCCCAAAAAAGCCTTGTAGCTATTACATCGCATTGTGTAGCCCAGACAATCACGATGGGATATTATAGCCTGTATAAAAGCCGAGGCAGGGAATACAGCATCCACTTTGTAGTGAATCTGTATAATGAGAGGATGTTACAACTTAGCTATAGCGATAGGGAGAGAAAGTCATAAAAGACTGAACAAACTGTACAGATAGTGTGTGTGAAAGCACATCAGTGACTATTAGTCGGGTTTCACACGTCCGTATATTTCCGGTACCAGAAAAACTGGAACCGGAGATATCCATGTGTGTCACGTGTGGCAACCGGGTGCCACATCAGGATCACACGTACCGACTCTGGGAATAGAGCTACAGTTCGCGCTGTTCCCATGCGCCAGGTGCTGAATGCTGCCCTCATCATGGTTCCCTGCCGGTGCGGTGGTCAGCATCAGCAGGGACAGTGATGAGGGTAGTAGTAGTCTTCTACGGCAGTGTCCATCTGTAAAAATAAGAATAAAATAATCAATATACTCACCTGTCCTAAGTGTTCCCTGCTGTAATCCATGCGACCGATCAGCAGAGGAGCCGGGGAGAATGAGCCGCTCCAGCATGCTTGCCCCGGAGCAGCGCTCAGGAGCGGTGTCCTGTCACTCACTGAGCTCAGCTCCAGAGCAGCTTATTCTCCCCAGCTCCTCAGCATCAGCGTTCAGAGGATTACAAGGGGGGACTTCTCCAAACTGGTGAGTATAAGGATTTTATTATTTTAATCTTATTTTTACACAAGGACACTGCGGGAGAAGACTACTACTACCACCCTCATCACAGCGCCAGCAGGGAACCATGATGAAGGCAGCGTTCAGCACCCGGCGCTTGGGAACAGCACTAACTGTAGCGCTGATTACCAAGCGCCGGTATGTGTCACACGGATGACACACGTATGTCATCCGTGTGGGACGTTTTGCGGACCGTGCATCTGCAAAAAAACCTGACATGTCAGCGTGTGGAGCACACGGACACACGGTCCATGGAAACACACTGACATGTGCGTAGACCCATAGATTTGAATGGGTCTACGTGTGTCAATGTCTCTGGTATGTGTGGAAACTGTCACCACTCGTACCGGAAATACTGACGTGTGAAGAACAGGTTGTTGGTTACTACCGGTCAGGCGTTTACCAGTCAGATATTGTTTTGACATTGAAAGTGGTTGATACAGTCCTAGGAAACCTCAGAGTGTTACACACATAAATTGGAGGCTTTGCAGGACTTCTTATTTGTGGCTAATCGATTTGCAACAAATTTAATTTCCTGGGAAAATTCAGCAAAGTGCGGCGAATTCAACATTTCAAAAGATCCGCTCATCTCAATCTGCACAGGCTGCGCAGTGACCAGTGCAGACAGTAATGGAGTGACATCTGCAGAACACATATAAACAGTACCACACACTCGCGCATTACAATAAATTCAGGGAGACTTTTTATTAATCAACAGGAAAATCCAAACATAAAAACACAAGACAGTTCAGAATAAATCCATAACGTCACAGTAATCCGGGTCATACGTGATCCTGACGACTACACATTGGACAGAAAACACTTCACTGGTGCCAAGATGGTGGATAGTGCTCAGACGGGAATACTGGGAATCTGTGCACATGGACCAGACACATGGACATATCCAGGGACACGTACATTAGTGAGTGCAGCAAAGACGCAGGAACATTACATGTGACTGGAGACCAATGGGAGACTCAGAGGTCGGATACATTATAAGACCATCGCAAACGAATGCATCATGTGTATCAACCGAAATGAGTTCTCTGCTTTGGCCCTCCATTTTTTACTGGAAGAGTCACCTGGTAATAAGTTGTCTACAAACAGCAATAAATAAGGGAATCCGTCAGCAGAAAATGACTGTTCAAATCAAGCACAGGTGCTCGGTGCACCCTTGGTGTAGCCAAACAGTCCAGTGCACCTACCCACCTACTTGTTTTGCATTTATCTCCACCTTCCTTGATTAACAGCTTTGGCTTCACTAGAGTGAGAGGAGAGCAGAGATAGATGAAAAGCATGTAGGTGGGATGGTGCACTGAACTGCTTGGCCACACCTAGGGTGCGCCAAGCCTTTGTGCTTTTTTTGAACAGTCATTTTCTTCTGACAGACACTATATAAATTCCCCTGCAGCACAATCACAGGTGAAATGAAGCATCATGGGTTAAAGGGGTCGTCCGGGATTTTGCTTTTTTTTTTTTACTATCGGACTAAGATTTTACAGGCAGGTAGTTGCTAACTACCTGCCCATTCTGTCTGCACCCATCTCTAAGGGCTCGAAGTGGTCATAGACTTCCGGTGACGTCACCGACAGCTGCTTCTTTCTTGCTCTGCTCTGTTAACGGGGTGTCTCTGCAGATATCATGCTGAATGACAGCCTGCTCCCCGCTGCCTAACTGCGGGGAGCCAGATGTCAATTGAATAGACTGGAAGAGGAAGAGCTGCTCTGTTGACGTGAGGTCAAATGAAGCAGCAGAATTGCCAGCAGAGTGGTCCATGACTGCTCTGAGCCGGCACAGATTTGCGCCGGGTAGTTAGCAACTACCTGCCTGTCAGATCTTTGCTCTATAGGAAAAAATAAGCAAAGTCCCCTATAACCGTTTTAACCCCATGTACCGTGCAGATATGCCAGATCCTCCAGAGAAAGATGTTGTTTGCACCAACAATCAGGAACAATTGGTGCCTTTACCAGTTCACATACAGTTTATATGTCACGATTAACAAGTCACATTAATTGTGCAGATTGATACATTACTATAGGACGCCGTCTTACATTTGCTCTTTCTGCAAGTACAGATCTTTCCATATCTTCCACTCAGCGTTCATCACCGATAATCTGCACACTGGTCACATACGGTGTAGTCGTCCACCTTTATCACAATGGGTTAAAACTTCCATTAGATGCGTATTGAGTTCCTGAGTATACGTTATTCACAGTAGAACGTACAGTTCACACAGACACTAAATGAGGAAAAAGGCGATAGAATACCATATACAGACGGAAGGTCACAACACTATTAAAGGGGCGTCCAACCTTAACAGCTCCCCTCCAAGGTGGCAAGGTGCTACCAAGTGGTGGCCTCCTCTCTGCAGATCCGGGCCGATCATGTACTATTATACATGAGAAAGCATTCTCTTTAATGGCTGCATGTAACACTGCTGCATGGGAAATAAGCGGCCAATAGAAACTTTCCAAAGGCTCAGGAGCCGAATCAGTGACTCTCATATCAAAAGGCAGATTTATCCTTTCAAATTTTAAAAAAAGACCAACTCCTATCACCCCCCACACACACACACACTAATCACCTCTTCTTTCCGGTCTGTGACTGCTGCCAATCATTGGCCATGTGCTGCACCATTGCCAAGATGCCAGCAGTGCAGCACATAACCACTGAAGCCGCTGATTAGCTGCAGCGGTCACATGCTGGCTGCTTGTAATCAAACACCTGGAGCAGTGCCTGCATTAGGCTATGTTCACACTGAGTTTGTTTTTTTAGTTGTTTTTTTTTGAGCTTCTCTTCTTCAAAAACCTTGGAAAACTCCTATTCATTTGTATACGAGGTCAACTTTGCTTTTCATATGATTTTCTTTTAGCTTTTTTTCCAGAAGTGCAAACGGTTCCTGATAGAAACCTTTCCAAACTAGTTATGGTCAAATCAATCGGCTGCAAAAAAAATCAAAAATAAAAACTTTCAGAAAAAAAAAACTCTTCCAAAAAAAGATTTTTTTGTCTGAAGTGGTTTCCACTTTAAAAAAACCCACAAAATTCACAGTGAGCTTTTTGATGTAGATCCGCTCCAATATCCCCCTAAAACTCTTGGAAATTCTTTCTATTCATTTCAAGTGGGAAATCTGCTTTGCTGCTTATATGAGGAGTTTTTGAGGCGTTTTTTTAACCCCCCCCCCCCCCCAAAAAAAAGTCAATCTTAATAGAATGTGCTGCAAATTAGATAAAGGGCTACAAAAAGTCTTAACGCTTCCAAAACCCCTTAAAACCTCTTTGAGAAAAAAATAACGCCTCCAAAAAGGAGACTTTCCTGAAGTGGTTTCATGTTTAAAAACTTCTAGGGTCCATTTTGTACAACAGTATGTGGACTGGGGCATTTTTTTTACTTAAATGCATGAATTTGGGTTTATAAATAATTTTTGCAATTTGGTTTCATTAAGAAAAATTGTCACCGCTTGGCTTTTACAGGCTCTTTATTTCCTTGCCCATTGCTGGCAGCAGAACAGGATTATCAAAGATTTCATCCTGGCATCGACTTTGTAACTCTTCTATTGTCTCTTTTCTGCTCAGCTCAACTTTGATGTGGTCTATGAGTCACTAAGATACAGATAAAAGTACAAACTCCCTGTCAGATCTAACTCATTGATGGATCCTCAGTTAACTCACTGTTTGCTAGATTTGAGGTTTTAATCAACACCATTTAGTAGAGCAGAAAGGAATCATATGATCCTCGCTTTTAGGCTACATTCACACGTTCAGTATTTTACATCAGTATTTGTATCAATGTGAGGGTGCGAAAAGACAAACGGAATGGTAATACCATGCGGTTGTCAATTTGTTGATACATTTCCAGGAGGAATAACAGAGGAACGGCGTAAATCAGAGTTCTAAAAGAAGCTCCGGAATGGTCATTTTATAAGGGATGCAAATATGTACCAAAAACAGACATGTCAGGAGAGGTGACGCGTCCACCTTAAAAGGGGTGTTTGCCATGTCATACATTTATGGCATATGCACATGGGAATGGAGAGGTGACTGCGCCTGCGTGGCTTTCTCCATTCCCCTCTATGGGACTTTCAAAAATCCTGTGGCTATGCCGTAATTAATCCAGATGGGCTTAAGCCTTGAAGCTCAAATTTCCAATGCATGAGCAAATAAGTCCAAAAATTATCACTTAAAAAAAAGCCTAAAAATTACACAAATACATAGATGCACTCGGCCCGACTTCCTGACTAACTTTCGACAGTTGCAGAAAAAAAAAAAAAGTCCTCTTACCATACAAAAAAAAGTGCAAGTTGAGAAATTCTTTCCCAGGCCCCTTATTCTGATAATAGATTTTTATTTTCGATATCACAGTGTCAGATTTTCACATGTGCACCACAATTATTAAACAATAATCTACAATTTTCCTAAAATCCTAAATGGCGGAAAACACATTTGATGAAATGTCAACATGTATTCAATAAGACTAAAAAAAACTTTTACCTATATATGATACACTGTAATGTCACCAAGCGCTCAGGCACAGGGGCGGTGGCCATTTCGGAGCTAAATCTAAGCTATGAGTCATTTGGCATCCCTGCTATTACCGATATATTGATTTCTCCGTGCACCAGATTAGTTGCCCCCCATTGTGTTGGGGTAAATCTTTGTACCCTCACGCTATTAAAATTGCTCTTTATTATAAGAACTGCCCATTCTTACCATCAAGACTATTTTTTTTCCCAAGTAACAGCCCCACTCTTCCCCATGGGCTAAGTCTGGTACTGCAGCTCAGTCCTATTAATTATAATTGGGAGCTCTAATACCAGACGCAATGAACAAGAGCGGCGCTGTCCCACAAAAGATCAGACCCTTTTTTCTACTCCTGGACAACCCCTTTATGTGCACTGAAAAAAAAACAATGAAAACTGGGCTTGCTAAAGTTAACAAGATTGTTTAAGGGTTTTTTTCCGTTGAGGGAAAATTAAAGGGACAGTTGGCTCCACTTACTTCCACATCCGGTGGTGAGCAGGGCTAGTATCGTCACATCTGCAGATATCTGCAGCCTCACATGTGCAACACCGGCCCGATCACCCTTTTAAAAGGGGTTTTCCACCTTTGGAGATCGCATGTATTTGGGGCAAAAAATAATAATTTCTGCATTTGGGTTTCATTAATTTTTTTTGCCTTTTATAGCCTCTGTTGCTTGCTGTAGAATGAGTTAACTGAGACTGTCAGCGAGCTCATTCAGATTAAATCAGGGATAGTTTGTAACTTTTTCTAAGCTCTTCCTCAGCTGATTTATGAGCACAGACCACAGCAAAGTTGAATATGTTGCAAAGAAAAGAGCTTGTAAATGCAAATCATTAATAAGACCCAATTGTAAAAATACTTTTTAGCACCAAATTTTTGCATTTAAAGTTAAAAAAAATAAAAAAAATAAATTCCCTAAAGGTGAACAACCCCTTTCCTTAATGACAACTGGGCAATATGTGGGATGCAACTAAATTGGCATTGTGTGGCTGTGACGGGAACCTTACGGGTGTCAGTGAAAGGAGGTGGGCTTGCACAAATTTTGTACCCAATTAGGCATAAAAAATACCATTTATTGTGTAAATTGACCCCCCTATGCCCAAATTGTATATAAATCTTAGCAAATTCAGACAGATTTGTTAGAATATTCATAAACGATATCATCCCGGCCATGGATCAGGCTCTGTGTGAGAATTTAAGGCGTTTCTCGGATTAATATATATTGTGATTTAATGCAATTACTTCGCTATATGTGAGTGACTTTAGCCCTCAGTGCTAGAACCGGATGTCTCGTGGTATTAGCTCAGTGCCGGATTGTCAGGAGAAGTGGCCGCGTTGTGCACTTATTGCCGGGTACACGGGGCTGAGTACGTCCACCTCTCAGAGGTCGGGCGACTTGTTGATCAGTAGCGAGCAGCAGGTCAGACATCCGTCCACTTTGGACAACTCGGAATTGGCCACAGGAATCAGCATGTGCTCCTTCAGCTTCTCAAACACCTAGAAAAAAAAAGTCCAAAAATTATCCAAAAAATAATATAATAATGTTATCCTGGTATAAGGAGAACTTTCTAGTACACTACGAGTATCAAATCCTGACAACTTCCACGATCTTTGCTTGCTGCCGAACATTTTCATTTTTTGTGCTTTCGTTTTTTCCTCTCCTTCTTCTAAGAGACTTAACTAATTTTATATTTTGTTACATAATATAATATAAATATATATATTTACACACATACAATATATACAGCTCTGGCAAAAATTAAGAGACCACTGCAAAATTGGGTTAATATTGTGGAAGCCCGGACACAGTTGGACACTGGGATGCAACACGTCCTCCAGACATAGAGGATTGCGGGTCCTGGGTCAATCAGGCTTCAACACAAAGTTCAGAAGGTAGACAGCAGCAGTGGTTGGCCTCCTACACAACGAGTAAATTATTCATGATCAAGAGACCATCCATCTCCTTAGCTTTCTGTTTCTTGGAATGCAAGCGCATGTATGTAGTAGTGGCTAGGCCTGAGGTGGTCAGCGTTTTGGCGCATATCCTACCTCCTCCGAGGATTGCTGGATGTTTTCCTGCTACTATACCAGTTCTATGACTCCTGTTAAAACAAAGCTTCAGGTGATGAATGATGGATAAGGTGGTGGCAAAGGAGAAAGAGCAGGAGGAACAGGGACCATTCACATCAATATCAGGCCAGTCAGCCACACATGTCTTGTAGGATATGTTTCTGTGCCAAAAGGAGCGGTTTGGCTACACAGTTATAGGGCATACAGGGAGTGCAATGCCTACCAAAAGTTTCGAGGCACTCCAATGCCCCTTGGAAGTGACATGGAGGTCAGAGGCCCTTAACTAAACTGTTTTTAACATTTATAGCAACTGGGTCTCCTGTACACTGTTGGCCTAAGCAGTGAATGGAAGGCTTTCCAAAAATTATGAGGAACTGCAATGCCCCTTGAAACAGACATGGATTACAGCGTACTAAAAACCTTCTACCCCTTATTGGGGAGTGGGTCTCCCTTAGTGTTCGCTTATGCATTGAAAAGCAAAAGCTGACTAAAATTAGGAGGAAATGCCATGCCCGTTGGAAGAGTCATGGAGGTTAGAGTTAATTAAAAACAACATTTCAATGCCCCTTGGAAGAGCTGTGGAGTTCAGAGTGGTTTAACAAGATGCTTTTAATGCCCCTTGGTAGAGTGGTGGAGGTCGAAGTAGCTTAACAAGACGGTTTTAATGCCCCTTGGAAGAGACGTGGAGGTCACAGTAGCTTAACAAGATGGTTTTAAAGCCCCTTGGAAGAGACGTGGAGGTCACAGTGGAATAAAAAGACAATATCAATGCCCCTTGGAAGAGTGGTGGAGGTCGCAGTAGCTTAACAAGACAGTTTTAATGCCCCTTGGAATAGTGGTGGAGGTCGCAGTAGCTTAACAAGACGGTTTTAATGCCCCTTGGTAGAGACGTGGAGTTCAGAGTGGCTTAACAAGACGGTTTTAATGCCCCTTGGAAGAGACGTGGAGGTCGCAGTAGCTTAACAAGATGGTTTTAATGCCCCTTGGAAGAGTGGTGGAGGTCGCAGTAGCTTAACAAGACGGTTTTAATGCCCCTTGGAAGAGACGTGGAGGTCACAGTAGCTTATCAAGACGGTTTTAAAGCCCCTTGGAAGAGTGGTGGAGGTCGCAGTAGCTTAACACGGTTTTAATGCCTCTTGGAAGAGACGTGGAGGTCACAGTGGAATAAAAAGACAATATCAATGCCCCTTGGAAGAGACATGGAGGTCGCAGTAGCTTAATAAGACTGTTTTAGTGCCCCTTGGAAGAGTGGTGGAGGTCGCAGTAGCTTAACAAGACGGTTTTAAAGCTCCTTGGAAGAGTGGAGGAGGTTGCAGTAGCTTAACAAGACTGTTTTAATGCCCCTTGGAAGAGACGTGGAGTTCAGAGTGGTTTAACAAGACGGTTTTAATGCCCCTGGCAAGAGTGATGGAGGTCACAGTAGCTTAACAAGACGGTTTTAATGCCCCTTGGAAGAGACGTGGAGGTCGCAGTGGAATAAAAAGACAATATCAATGCCCCTTGGAAGAGTGGTGGAGGTCGCAGTGGAATAAAAAGACAATATCAATGCCCCTTGGAAGAGTGGTGGAGGTCGCAGTGGAATAAAAAGACAATATCAATGCACCTTGGAAGAGTGGTGGAGGTCGCAGTAGCTTAACAAGACTATTTTAATGCCCCTTACAAGAGCCATGCAGTACAGCATATTAAAAACATTATTCCCATTATTGGGGAGTGGGTCTCCCATAGTCTTTGCCTATGCCTTCCAAGCAAAAGCTGCCAAAAATTAGGACGGGGGAACTTGCAATGCTGGCAAACAAGAGCCATGCAGTACAGCATATTCAAAACATTATTCCCATTATTGGGGAGTGGGAATCCCATAGTCTTTGCCTATGCCTTCCAAGCAAAAGCTGACAAAAATTAGGACGAAGGAACATGCAATGCTGGCAACACGGACCACAGTCACCCTGGTGGTATAGTGGTGGTGGAGACTGAGGATAAGGAGAAGAGCAAAATACAGCCGAAATGAGAAAGCGTATACCCATGTGTGGGTGTGAAGCGGTGAATGGGAATACACCTCCCGAAATAACACAGTGGATTTGACTTTATGTTACTCTGCTGTCATTTGGTGGTGATGAGAAGTCTGGCCCAATCCAGCCCTTGTTCATTTTGATAAGGGTCAGCTTGTCAGCATTGTCAGTTGAGAGGCGAATCAGCTTATCAGTTATAATTCCCCCAGCGGCACTAAAAACACACTCAGATAACATGCTAGCGGCAGGGCAGGCCAGGACCTCCGAGGCGTACAGAGCGAGTTCATTCCAAGTGTCCAGCTTGGATACCCAATAATTAAAAGGCACAGAGGAATCACGGAGGATGCTGGTACGGTCGGCAAGGTACTCCCTCACCATCTTTTGAAACTTTCTTGTGAGAGTACCCCGCTCCTCAGAGCCTGTAAGCTGGGCGGGTCTCAGAAAACGGTCCCAGAATGTTGACAGTGTTCCCCTGCCTCTGTTGGATTGGATTTGCCTCTCTCTTGCCTGTACGCCTTGGTTGGTCAACGAACTGTGACCTCTGCTGCTAGCGTGTTCAGATGGGAATTTTTTTTAACAGTTCTGCAGCAAGGGCCTTCTGGTACTGCCACATTTTTGTAGACCTCTCCACCTCAGGAATAAGAGTGAAAGTTCTCCTTGTAGCGGGGGGTCTAAAAGTGTCACCAACCAGTAATGACTGTCACCCAACATTTTGACAACGCGAGGGTCACGGTTAAGGCAGCGTAACAAAGTCAGCCATGCGTGCCAGACTGGTAACGGGCAAGATTTCCGTGTCCTCACCAAGATGACGACTGACCATGCTCTCCTCCTCCTCCCCCCTGTCCTCAGGCCACCCACGCTGAACCGACGGTATGACAGTTGTACAGGTACTACCGTCTACAGCGCTTGATACCAGCTCCTGTTCTTCTTCCTCCACCGGCAGAAGGTTGCGGAAGAATTCCTTCTCCACCAGCCTAAAAGGCAGCATTTCCAATGCAATCAGACGCGAAATGTGCGAATTTAGGCCTGTTGGGCGCTGGCTGCGAATTTGCGCTTTCGTTCAAAGCTCAGGGATATGGACAATTGAACACTGCGGTGGGACGTGGAGGTTGATGCTGTTTCTTGAGAAACTGCCATAACAAGTGAAGACTGAGAGGAGGGGGCATCTTTGCATGCAGTATGGACAGGGGATTGCCTTGCACGCACAACAGGGGGTTCTCTTACACGCACAGCAGCGGAAGAAGCAGTGGTGACACCCGCTGACACTGGTCGTGGACCCTTGGGTTCGCCCCACAAAGTCGAGTGCTTTGCTGCCATGTGCCTGATCATGCTGGTGGTGGTCAGGCTGGTAGTTTTGTCACCCCTGCTGATGCTGGCATGGCAGGTGGTACAAATGGCCTTTTTGGGGTTATCAGCAGAGTCTTTAAAAAAATTCCAGACTCTGGAAGACCTACCGGTTGTACTGGCAACGTCCCTCGTGTTGGTGTTACGGGGAACTGTTGCCCGCCTTCTGTGTGCGGCCACCACACTGCTTCTTCCTGCCTGTTGGGGTACTCTGCCTCCCTCCCCCTGTGTGCTGCTGGCCTCGCTCTGCGTGTCCTCCTGCCACGTTGGGTCAGTTACTAGATCATCCACCACCTCATCCTCTTCCACTTGTGCACCATGATCCTCCTCCTCACTTCCTGGCAATTATGTCTCGTCATCGTCCACCTGTTGTGACAAATTGCTAGCGTCGACTTCTTCTGGCTGTGGCTGTTCAAATATTTGGGCATCGCTACATGGGATCTCCTCTTCCACCACTTCAAGAGGAGCAGGCGAGGGGCACAAATATGGAAATGGACCAGTGAACAGCTCTTCAGAGTGTCCAACTGTGGGGTCAGTTGCTGTCTGACGACACTCGGCATGGTGGGAGGAAGGAGCATCAGGGTGAGGAGGAGTATGCGGTCGAGACTCATGGCTACTAACACTTGACTGTGTGGAAGACAGACCGGAGGTGGTGGTGCTCAGGTAACTGGAAGTATTATCTGCTATCCAATTAATAACCTGTTCACACTGATCAGTTCGCAATACTGGTGTTGTAGTGTGCTTTCCTAGTAATTCGGTCAAGAAGTGGGAGCGAGAAGATGTGGCTGTTGGTTGTGGCACATTTTCACCTTGGCCACGGCCCAGTCCTCTGCACGAACCATCACCAGAACGTCCACTTCCACGTCCCTTGCCACGCGCCTTGCCCATTGTAAATGAAGTAAAATAGCTTACTGTAACATACCTGGCGGCGTCCTTGCATGGTGGTCCATCTCCCACTGTGCAAGAGGGCGCACTTGATCTCCTGTCCAGAATGTCTCTCTGGCTTCCCTCCATGCTGTCTGTTTGTGTCTGTCTCTGCTGCTTAAGGGCGGCGCCCGATCACTTCCTGTCTTTTGTACCTGCTGTGGGTCACACCCCTTGTGCGTCCTCAGCCTATTGCTGTCTGACACTTGGTATATAGCTCAGCAGCTCCCTTCTATCCCGGCCTGAGCATATGTGTTTCTTTCAGTGTGTGCTTGCACTCTGAAGTTGCCAGGTCCCGTTCCTGTTTCCCTGTCCGCCTTTCCTGGAGGCTGTATTTCCAGGCCTGTCTGAACTAAGTCCTGTATTTCTCCTGCCTTGCGGTGTCAGCTCCCGTGTCTGAACTAAGTCCTGTATGTCTCCTGCCTTGCGGTGTCAGCTCCCGTGTCTGAACTAAGTCCTGTATGTCTCCTGCCTTGCGGTGTCAGCTCCCGTGTCTGAACTGTGTCCTGTATGTCTCCTGCTTTACGGTATTAGTTCCCGTGTCTGAACTAAGTCCTGTATTTCTCCTGCCTTGCGGTGTCAGCTCCCGTGTCTGAACTGTGTCCTGTATGTCTCCTGCTTTACGGTATTAGTTCCCGAGTCTGAACTGAGTCCTTTCTGTGTTCTCTTGTCTGTCCTGTCTGAACACGCTCCTAGCCTGTTCCTCCCGCCTTCTAGGGGCCGATTACCTAGACCCGCTCCTGTATCTTGTCTGTCCTGTCTGAACACGCTCCTTGCCTGTTCGTCCCGCCTCTCTGGGGGCAGTATTCCCAGACCCGCTCCTGTATCCCGCTGCAGTGTCGGTCTCCTCCGTACACTCAGTTCCAGTCTGAACTCTCTCCTATCCTTTACCTGTTTTGCCTCTATGTCCGTTCCCTTCCTTTTTCTGCAGAGTCTGAACTCGTACCTAACTCCTGCCAGTTGTCTCTGTACTCCCGTTTGTGAGTTTGTGATCCACTCGCTACTTCACAGCAAGTACCCTGTGGGTGTCTGGCTCTGTCTTTCCCTTCCTGTCTGTTCCGTGTGAACAGAGTCCTGTCCTGCCTTGCTTCTGCCCGCTGCTCCGGCAGTCCTGTCCTGCCCTGCTTCTGCCCGCTGCTCCGGCAGTCCTGTCCTGCCCTGCCTGTACCCTATCCTGCCTGTATTGTTCCTGAATCCCGGTGTGTACTGGGTCCTATCCCGCCTGTGTTCCTACTTGCCAGTGCCTTCCTGTCTGCACTCTAGCTGTGCTTACCTTTACCCCCCGGCCTGCATACCCGCCTGCCTGCATACCCGCCTGCCTGCATACCCGCCTGCCTGCATACCAGTCTGTTCCTGTATTCCCCTGTGTGGGTCAACAGCCGTGTCCGGGGTCTGTCCTGGAGTAGCACCTGGTCCCTCTGCTCGGTTCCTCCTTGGTGCACTGGCGTCGTATGCCGTCGTGCGACCCTGGTCGGATCGGGTGAATACTTAGTCACGCCCCTCCAGGCATACACTCTCCGGCACGGTCCAGTGGAATCACTACCAATCATCCGCACACGCCGCTTAGCCCGGGCGTGTGCATAACAGCATGCACAGGCCATGGTTCCCGTTGAGCCCCACGGCCTTCGCTCTTTGAGAAGTTTTTCCAGCGAATACATGCATTAAAATAAATAAATAAATTTTTTTTCCCTTAGCTGAGTTCCAGGCGAATTACGCACCGTCCAGATGGATCTATCAGCTCTCGTTCCTGCGGATCCGCCACGTTACTATGGGGATCCAAGACAGTGTCGTGCATTTGTGGAGCAATGCATGCTACACTTTAAGGCCTACCCTCTTTATTTTCCTTCCGATTGGGCTAAAGTGGCCTTTATGATGTCTTACCTGGCGGGGGATGCCTTGGAATGGATCAACCCCCTATATGAGACACAGGATCCGATCCTCCGGGACCTAATGGCCTTCCTGGTGGCCTTTCTAATGGTCTTCGATGATCCTAACCCGGAGGCTCCTGCTGAAGCTTCACTTCCCAATATCCCGGAGCAGCCCCAATGGGTAATGTGTGTGGGTAGCGTAATAGTTCTCCAGCCCAATGAGACTACTGCCCACCCAGAATCCTCACAGGGTGACTACGCTTTCCGGAATACTTCTCCCAACCTCAAGAGGCAGTCCAGACGTGCTAGACTTAGAGGCAAGCAGTCACGCCTGGGTCTGTCCTCCCTGAGACCTCCTGAACCCTTCGGGGTGCTACCTGGTAACGAAAGGACAGAGACTCTCCTATACTCTGTACCTGATACCTCGCTCGCTTCGTCCAGTGAGTCCAACCTAGTGTACTCCGAAGCAGAGGTTACTCCCGAGTCTCTACACCCCTCCGACCAGGCGGAGGACCTCCAGTTGTGTTTAGAACCCTTCGGGGTGCCACCTGGTGGTGAATGGACAGAGACTTTCCTATACTCGGTACCCGATACCTCGCCTGCTTCCTCCAGTGAGTCCGACCTAGTGTTCTCCGAAGCAGAAGTTACTCCCGAGTCTCTACACCCCTCCGACCAGGCGGAGGACCTCCAGTTGTGTTTAGAACCCTTCGGGGTGCCACCTGGTGGTGAATGGACAGAGACTTTCCTATTTCCTGTACCTGATACCTCGCCTGCTTCCTCCAGTGAGTCCGACCTAGTGTTCTCCGAAGCAGAAGTTACTCCCGAGTCTCTACACCCCTCCGACCAGGCGGAGGACCTCCAGTTGTGTTTAGAACCCTTCGGGGTGCCACCTGGTGGTGAATGGACAGAGACTTTCCTATTTCCTGTACCTGATACCTCGCCTGCTTCCTCCAGTGAGTCCGACCTAGTGTTCTCCGAAGCAGAAGTTACTCCCGAGTCTCTACACCCCTCCGACCAGGCGGAGGACCTCCAGTTGTGTTTAGAACCCTTCGGGGTGCCACCTGGTGGTGAATGGACAGAGACTTTCCTATTTCCTGTACCTGATAACCCGTCTATTTTTTCCTGTGAGCTTGACAAGATGTACCTCGAAGCAGAGATTACCCTCAAGTCTCTGTCCCCCTCCAACCCAGTGAACGACTGGTCCTCGAATTCCCTGCGGAAGATTCTGGCAGGCCTGAAGAAGAGGGGGCGTAAGGGGGGAGGTACTGTAACATACCTGGCGGCGTCCTTGCATGGTGGTCCATCTCCCACTGTGCAAGAGGGCGCACTTGATCTCCTGTCCAGAATGTCTCTCTGGCTTCCCTCCATGCTGTCTGTTTGTGTCTGTCTCTGCTGCTTAAGGGCGGCGCCCGATCACTTCCTGTCTTTTGTACCTGCTGTGGGTCACACCCCTTGTGCGTCCTCAGCCTATTGCTGTCTGACACTTGGTATATAGCTCAGCAGCTCCCTTCTATCCCGGCCTGAGCATATGTGTTTCTTTCAGTGTGTGCTTGCACTCTGAAGTTGCCAGGTCCCGTTCCTGTTTCCCTGTCCGCCTTTCCTGGAGGCTGTATTTCCAGGCCTGTCTGAACTAAGTCCTGTATTTCTCCTGCCTTGCGGTGTCAGCTCCCGTGTCTGAACTAAGTCCTGTATGTCTCCTGCCTTGCGGTGTCAGCTCCCGTGTCTGAACTAAGTCCTGTATGTCTCCTGCCTTGCGGTGTCAGCTCCCGTGTCTGAACTGTGTCCTGTATGTCTCCTGCTTTACGGTATTAGTTCCCGTGTCTGAACTAAGTCCTGTATTTCTCCTGCCTTGCGGTGTCAGCTCCCGTGTCTGAACTGTGTCCTGTATGTCTCCTGCTTTACGGTATTAGTTCCCGAGTCTGAACTGAGTCCTTTCTGTGTTCTCTTGTCTGTCCTGTCTGAACACGCTCCTAGCCTGTTCCTCCCGCCTTCTAGGGGCCGATTACCTAGACCCGCTCCTGTATCTTGTCTGTCCTGTCTGAACACGCTCCTTGCCTGTTCGTCC
The DNA here is from genome assembly GCF_046119375.1 of Phyllobates terribilis. Classification (NCBI taxonomy): domain Eukaryota; kingdom Metazoa; phylum Chordata; class Amphibia; order Anura; family Dendrobatidae; genus Phyllobates; species Phyllobates terribilis. Next base: position 156,786,909 of record NW_027362768.1, on the reverse strand, counting down.
CGCCTCTCTGGGGGCAGTATTCCCAGACCCGCTCCTGTATCCCGCTGCAGTGTCGGTCTCCTCCGTACACTCAGTTCCAGTCTGAACTCTCTCCTATCCTTTACCTGTTTTGCCTCTATGTCCGTTCCCTTCCTTTTTCTGCAGAGTCTGAACTCGTACCTAACTCCTGCCAGTTGTCTCTGTACTCCCGTTTGTGAGTTTGTGATCCACTCGCTACTTCACAGCAAGTACCCTGTGGGTGTCTGGCTCTGTCTTTCCCTTCCTGTCTGTTCCGTGTGAACAGAGTCCTGTCCTGCCTTGCTTCTGCCCGCTGCTCCGGCAGTCCTGTCCTGCCCTGCTTCTGCCCGCTGCTCCGGCAGTCCTGTCCTGCCCTGCCTGTACCCTATCCTGCCTGTATTGTTCCTGAATCCCGGTGTGTACTGGGTCCTATCCCGCCTGTGTTCCTACTTGCCAGTGCCTTCCTGTCTGCACTCTAGCTGTGCTTACCTTTACCCCCCGGCCTGCATACCCGCCTGCCTGCATACCCGCCTGCCTGCATACCCGCCTGCCTGCATACCAGTCTGTTCCTGTATTCCCCTGTGTGGGTCAACAGCCGTGTCCGGGGTCTGTCCTGGAGTAGCACCTGGTCCCTCTGCTCGGTTCCTCCTTGGTGCACTGGCGTCGTATGCCGTCGTGCGACCCTGGTCGGATCGGGTGAATACTTAGTCACGCCCCTCCAGGCATACACTCTCCGGCACGGTCCAGTGGAATCACTACCAATCATCCGCACACGCCGCTTAGCCCGGGCGTGTGCATAACACTTACACTCGCATTATCAATGGAAAAAGGGTAATAAAAAGGAGATTAGAACCGTGGAAGAGGAAAACCACAGTTCTAGTTCTCTGGCCTACACCCGACTCTTTTAAACAGATATATTTGTGTCTGAACACTGAGCGAGACACTCAATTTTTTTATTTTTTATGTAAAAAAGGCAAAAAGCTGGATAATACAGAGATTTGAACAGTGGAACTGCAAAACCAAAGTTCTAGTTATCTGGCCTACACCAGACTCTATTAAAACAGATATATTGGTGTCTGAACAGTCACAGACACACTTTTTTTTGGGGGGGGGGGGGGGGGGATACCAAAAGGTTAATAAGACATGTATTTGTACAGTCTGACTGAGGAAAAAAAAAATACAGGATTTAGATGAAAAAAATAAAGGATTTTTCCTGGCCCCTGAGACCGGGGGATAAGTCTAGCAATTTGATCAGCAGGAGCACACAGGACTGTAATGCAGTGTTTGCTGGTATAACCACTGCGTCTCCTATACAGCCTGCCTGCCTGCCTGATATCTGGGATGGATATTAGTCCTGGGAACGACTGTTTGTTTGATTTGGCAGGCTTTAGAGACCCTACACTAACTATTTCGCAGTATATCTCTCTCCCTAACTCAGCAGCGCTGTCCCTACACTGTCTGATCCTGGGCGACTGTGTCCAAGATGGCGGCGCCCGGTTTTAAATACTCGAGGTGACGCTGTGCGGCCAGCCAATCACTGTAATGCCCACAACCAACATGGCTGCGGCATTACAGTGACTGGCTGGCAATCCCTGATGTTCATTGGCTCTGTAAAGAGCGCCAAACATGCAGGGCGGAGACCGGAGCTCCCGCCCAAGTAACCCGGAAATGCTCGGTGCTCGCCGAACATCCCGAGTAGTGAGATGCTCGGGCGAGTACGGAGCAGCGTCGAGCATGCTCGCTCAACACTAGTTAAAACGTATCTTAGCCATATGGAGTGCTGCTGCATTCTTTTGCTATATTTTATAGTTACAGCAGCTAGCACCAGTTCACACTAGGGGGTGCTGGTCAGGTTTTTCTGGTTTGTGTTATATATATATATATATTTTAATATTACATACACACATACACCAAAAGATTTTTCTGTATTTTCATGACTATGAAAATTGTACATTCACACTGAAGGCATCAAAACTATGAATTAACACATGTGGAATTATATACTTAACAAAAAAGTGTGAAACAACTGAAAATATGTCTTATATTCTAGGTTCTTCAAAGTAGCCACCTTTTGCTTTGATGACTGCTTTGCACACTCTTGGCATTCTCTTGATGAGCTTCAAGAGGTAGTCACCGGAAATGGTTTTCACTTCACAGGTGTGCCCTGTCAGGTTTAATAAGTGGGATTTCTTGCCTTATAAATGGGGTTGGGACTATCAGTTGTGTTGTGCAGAAGTCTGGTGGATACACAGCTGATAGTCCTACTGAATAGACTGTTAGAATTTGTATTATGGCAAGAAAAAAGCAGCTAAGTAAAGAAAAACGAGTGGCCATCATTACTCTAAGAAATGAAGGTCAGTCAGTCCGAACAATTGGGAAAACTTTGAAAGTGTCCCCAAGTGCAGTTGCAAAAACCATCAAGCACTACAAAGAAACTGGCTCACATGAGGACAGCCCCAGGAAATGAAGACCAAGAGTCACCTCTGCTTCTGAGGATAAGTTTATCCGAGTCACCAGCCTCAGAAATCGCAGGTTAACAGCAGCTCAGATTAGAGACCAGGTCAATGCCACACAGAGTTCTAGCAGCAGACACATCTCTTCAACAACTGTTAAGAGGAGACTTTGTGCAGCAGGCCTTCATGGTAAAATAGCTGCTAGGAAACCACTGCTAAGGACAGGCAACAAGCAGAAGAGACTTGTTTGGGCTAAAGAACACAAGTAATGGACATTAAACCAGTGGAAATCTGTGCTTTGGTCCGAGGAGTCCAATTTTGAGATCTTTCGTTCCAAGGATAAAAGGTGAACGGATGGACTCTACATGCCTGGTTCCCACCGTGAAGCATGGAGAAGGAGGTGTGATGGTGTGGGGGGTGCTTTGCTGGTGACACTGTTGGGGATTTATTCAAAATTGAAGGCATACTGAACCAGCATGGCTACCACAGCATCTTGCAGCGGCATGCTATTCCATCCGGTTTGCGTTTAGTTGGACCATCATTTATTTTTCAACAGGACAATGACCCCAAACACATCTCCAGGCTGTGTAAGGGCTATTTGACCAAGGAGGAGAGTGATGGGGTGCTACGCCAGATGACCTGGCCTCCACAGTCACCAGACCTGAACCCAATTGAAATGGTTTGGGGTGAGCTGGACTGCAGAGTGAAGGCAAAAGGGCCAACAAGTGCTAAGCATCTCTGGGAACTCCTTCAAGATTGTTGGAAGACCATTTCCGGTGACTACCTCTTGAAGCTCATCAAGAGAATGCCAAGAGTGTGCAAAGCAGTCATCAAAGCAAAAGGTGGCTACTTTGAAGAATCTAGAATAGAAGACATATTTTCAGTTGTTTCACACTTTTTTGTTAAGTATATAATTCCACATGTGTTAATTCATAGTTTTGATGCCTTCAGTGTGAATGTACAATTTTCATAGTCATGAAATTTTCATACAGAAAAATCTTTAAATGAGAAGGTGTGTCCAAACTTTTGGTCTGTACTAATTATTATATATATATATATATATATATATATATATATATATATATATATATATATATATATATATATATATATATATATATATATATATATATATATATATATATATATATATATATATACACACACATACACAGTACAGATATATTATTTATATTATATATGTTTATATTATACATATACACACAATATTGCAGTATGCACAAGAAATGATGACTTCCTATGAAGCCCAGCCTGTGGCTGTGCTTCATGGGAGTACAATCATGGTGGCTACAGGGTTCTTGAGTAGTCACCCTGAGATTATGTATGGAGCAGGCTCACCTGTATGCTCATAATATGTCTAACGCTTCCTGATATTAAAATAATCATTTTATGATTCCATCTAAAACTTAATATTAGGCAGGGAAATTTTCACAGAGGATTATGCAACCATTCTGACATGGATTTTCACAGGCAGTACACCAGCTTCATCAGGTGAAAACGATCCATTTCAGTAATCTAGGCCAGGGTTCCCCAACTCCAGTCCTCAAGGCCCACCAACAGGTCATGTTTTCAGGATTTCCTTAGTATTGCACAGGTGATGTAATTATTGCCTGTGCAGGTGATGTAATTATCACCTGTGCAATACTAAGGAAAACCTGAAAACATGACCTGTTGGTGGGCCTTGAGGACTGGAGTTGGGGAACCCTGATCTAGGCCATCTGTACTGTGAAATCTGGTGACGAGAGAAAACAGACAGATGGTGCCCCAAATGTATCACACTGTCTGATAAATTGGTGCATTTTGCAAGAAAATTTTGGCCTTTTCTCCTCTTTATTTCACTTTTTTGGTTGTTTCACTTTACATCAATATTATGTTGCCAAAATCATGGTGCACAGCATTAATAAATCCGGAGCCTTTTAAGAGCTGTGTCCTCTTTAATAATACATTTCACAATGGTCTAGTATGAATCACAAAGTGTGGAAATCATACAACCTAGCAGATGGGGAATTTTTGCTTGTGTTTTATGCATTTCGCTTAGGGCTACACACAGACTTTGCCTACGTTACACTGTGCACGGCCAAAGATCACAGTCTCACCGTGCTACATTGTAATAAATGTCATTGCATTGTGAGCTGCAAGTTATTGTTACACAGAAGTGCAACAAAACAATCCTGTGTGAGCCAAAACCCATCCATGGCAGGAACCTGGCCTGATGGTTTGTTTACAATGTATCAATCCGGAGTTCCGCCTGTTTCGCTGATGGAGGATTGCCTAAGCTGGATACAACTGTAGTAGGACTGACTCTTGTTTTTTTGTTTTCTGTAAATAAAGTTGTTTAAATTCAGGCCTTGCGTACACCGTCCAATCATGAACATGTAATATGGGGCTCATATAGTCCGAAAACTTACTTTTACGCTCTCCGGGAACTCCTCAGGTGCTCGGTGCAGGAGTACATGACCTTTTCCCGGGATGTTTAAATAAACGCAGTTGGCGGCTGCATCATCGGGGACGGTCAGCTTGTCATAGCGGTGGTCACTCATCTGCTGCATGGTCTGCAGAACAGCAGAAACAGTCATCAGAAGACTTAGTGTCTATTCATACTGGTTTCCGGCCATATATGCGGTGAAAATCATATGGATCTAAATCAACTTAGTGGCTTCAAAGTAGCTGCAAAACTATCACTCCCAGCAGGACAGGAGTTGTAGTTTTGCAAGAGCCAGAGAATGGAGGACCCTGACTTTAGAGGAGAACATCCTCATCATCATTTCTTCCCCTTGCCCTTTTTCAGGATTTGCATCATGTCCCTATAGAGGGAGATCTTCCTGGTTAATGTTCTCCACGTCTGTAGCTGCATAGTAAAGAGATGTGACTGGCGGATCGTACTCTCTCTGGTGGAGGAAAGTGCAAACTGCGAACTTCCATCACCTGTACAATGTAACCGTCATACAGGACACTGTGCAGACCTGCAGCGCGGACCACGGACAGCCAACAGGGCTGATCTAATAGGTCGTCTGATGTGTCGGAGTCAACAGGTCCATACACAAGAGATGAAGTTGTTCTATCATGAATGAGCTCCGTTGAAGGGGGTTTTCTATCTTATAGAGTTCCGACTTCTAAGATAAAAGGGGTCACAGAGCTGGTCGGACCCCCGCAATCATAAAAAAATGTCACTTTAAAAAGCAAATTTATTTAAATGCATGAATTATGGACCAGAAATAATTTTTGCAATGGGGTCTCATTAAAAATGTTACACCGTTTGGCTTCTACAGTTCTTTGTTTCCTTTCACATTGCAGGCTGCTAAATGAGTTACGCGAGAATCAACCAGCGAGCTCATTCTGATGGAGTGTTTGTAACTTGTTTATCTGCAGTTTTCGGAACTCATTTGTGCCGATTTATGACCAAATGAAATTTAAGCTGGACTTTGTCATAAACCACCATTAAAAAAAAAAAAATATATAGCTCTGGTCAGAACAAATTCACTAATGGATTCTCAGTTAACTTATTCTGCAATATGCAGGGAATCAAACAGTAACGGGACAAAATTGTTAATGAAACAATTCCAAAAATTATCTTTAGCCCTAAATAAATGCATTTAGGAAATAATGCCCCTAGAGGCGTCGGCATATTACATTCAATATTTGGCGCTATTCTTTGACCTGTGCATAAGGCCTAAAACAGGCCGGAACAGGACTTTAAAGTGTGGAAGGACATCAGGAATCCTCTAAATCACCTGTCCAACATGAAATACAGAGTTGCAAAGTGTCTCTGGATACAATGAGTCAACTGGGAATCTGTCAGTGAGCTAGTTCTTAAGGGGAATTTCTATCTTTTATACGTCTTTTTCTGAGCTCTTCTCAGCTGATATATAACTACATCAAAGTTCAGCCCAACTTTGATGTGGTCTATAGTCATAAATCAGCACAGAGGAGTTCAGAAAAAAATAGATTAATGGACTATATATTTCTATGGAGGATGTGGTATACACCATACTATGATCACCATAAACGATGTCACCATAGCGGTAGAGACATTCTCAGGAGTGATGGTTGGTGGAGGCTGGAAGACCCTAAAAGGCAGAACCAAAAATATAAAATGGTTTTCCGTTGCAGTCATTTTTGTGTGTTCTTGTTCAATGGGTTCAGATCTATTCTGCATTTTACCCGCAATAAGGTGAAAGTCTCGGAAACCTGACTCTGAGCTGATGCTTACTTTGGCTTCACAGGAATATAATGACGCCATATGTTTTATCTCATGGTTTAGGCTCTTCACCGTTGTGGGATCCCACATACAATTATACCAGAGGATGCTTGTACGACGCTGGGAGTGCTGCACAGTGATCGGAGGTCTGGCACCAGAAGCAGAGCAAAGGAATTCACATACAGATCATTGAGCGTGAGCTCGTTCTACTCCTTCACTGGCACAATGTGAATAGGTAGCAGTGATGGTAATGACTTACGCTGAGCAACCTACGTTCTGAGCCCGTTGGAAAATGAGGGGATTCTCAATAAGACAATGCATTGGGGTGCATAAAGTGTGCACTGATTGGCACGAGTACAGTTAGGTCCATATATATTTGGACAGAGACAACATTTTTCTAATTTTGGTTCTAGACATTACCACAATGAATTTTAAACAAAACAATTCAGATGCAGTTGAGTTCAGACTTTCAGCTTTCATTTGAGAGTATCCACATTAACCCCTTCGCAACCTTGGGTTTTGTCGTTTTTGCTTTTTCGTTTTTTGCTCCCCTTGTTCCCAGAGCCATAGCGTTTTTATTTTTTGGACAATATGGCCGTGTGAGGGCTTATTTTTTGCGGGACAAGTTGTACTTTTCAACGTCATTACTAGTTTTACCATATCGTGCACGGGAAAAAAATTCCAAGAGCTGTAAAATTGCAAAAAAAGTGCAATACCACAGTTGTTTTTTTATTTATTTTTTTTTACCACGTTCACTGAATGCTAAAACTGACCTGCCATTCTTATTCTCCAGGTCATTACGAGTTCGTAGACACAAAACATGTATAGGTTCTTTTATATTTAAATGGTGAAAAAAAATTCCAAAATTTGGTAAAAAAAAACTAAAAAAAAATAGCGCCATTTTCCGAGACCTGTAGCGTCTCCCTTTTTTGTGATCCGGGGCTGGGTGAGGGCTTATTTTTTGCGCGCCGGGCTGACGTTTTTATTGATAACATTTTGGGGTAGATCCGATGTTTTGATCGCCCATTATTGCACTTTATTGCAATTTTGCGGCGACCAAAAAACGTAATTCTGGCGTTTAGAATTTTTTTCTCGTTACATCATTTACCGATCGGATTAATTCTTTTTTTATATTGATAGATCGGGCGATTCTGAACGCGGTGATACCAAATATGTCTATGTAAGGTTTTTTTTTTTATATTTTATTTTGAATGGGGCGAAAGGGGGGTGATTTAAACTTTTATATTTTTAAAAACTTTTTTTTTTCACTTACTGCATGCTTCAATAGTCTCCATAGGAGACTAGAAGCAGCAGTTGTCTGATCGTCTGAGCTACATTCAGGGGATCAGCAGATCCCCTGCATGCAGCAGAAATGGTCCTGTGCTATGAGCGCCGACCACTAGGTGGCGCTCATAGCGACCAGATCATGACAACCACAGGCGTCTGCTGCAGACCCTGGGTTGTCATGCCCACCTATCGGTGACCCGCGATCACGTGACGGGGTCGCCGATGGGCGGGGCTTATGACGCGCAACCCGGAAGCGCGCATTAAATGCCGCTGTCGGAGATTGACAGCGGCATTTAACATGTTAACAGCCACGGGTGGATCGCGATTCCACCCGCGGCTGTTGCGGGCACATGTCAGCTGTAAGAATCAGCTGACATGTGCTCGGTTCAGTGAGGGCTCAGCGCAGCAGCCCTCACTGAACGGGCAGTACGCAAATGTGCGTACTAAGACGTCATGGGTTGGAAAGGGGTGAAAATTGGATGAAGGGTTTAGGAGTTTCAGCTCCTTAACATGTGCCAACCTGTTTTTAAAGGGACCAAAAGTAATTGGACAATTGACTCCAAGGCTATTTCATGGACAGGTGTGGGCAATCCCTTCGTTATGTCATTCTCAATTAAGCAGATAAAAGGCCTGGAGTTGATTTGAGGTGTGGTGCTTGCATTTGGAAGGTTTTGCTGTGAAGTAAACATGCGGTCAAAGGAGCTCTCCATGCAGGTGAAACAAGCCATCCTTAAGCTGCAAAAACAGAAAAAAAACATCCGAGAAATTGCTACATTATTAGGAGTGGCAAAATCTACAGTTTGGTACATCCTGAGAAAGAAAGAAAGCACTGGTGAACTCATCAATGCAAAAAGACCTGGGCGCCCATGGAAGACAACAGTGGTGGATGATCGCAGAATAATCTCCATGGTGAAGAGAAACCCCTTCACAACAGCCAACCAAGTGAACAACACTCTCCAGGAGGTAGGCGTATCAATATCCAAATCTACCATAAAGAGAAGACTGCATGAAAGTAACTACAGAGGGTTCACTGCACGGTGCAAGCCACTCATAAGCATCAAGAATAAAAAGGCTAGACTGGACTTTGCTAAAAAACATCTAAAAAAGCCAGAACTGTTCTGGAAGAACATTCTTTGGACAGATGAAACCAAGATCAACTTCTACCACAATGATGGAAAGAGAAAAGTATGGCGAAGGCGTGGTACAGCTCATGATCCAAAGCATACCACATCATCTGTAAAACACGGCGGAGGCAGTGTGATGGCTTGGGCATGCATGGCTGCCAGTGGCACTGGGTCACTAGTGTTTATTGATGATGTGACACAGGACAGAAGCAGCCGAATTAATTCTGATGTCTTCAGAGCCATACTGTGTGCTCAGATCCAGCCAAATGCAGCCAAACTGATTGGTCGTAGTTTCATACTACAGATGGACAATGACCGAAAACATAAAGCCAAAGCAACCCAGGAGTTTATTAAAGCAAAGAAGTGGAATATTCTTGAATGGCCAAGTCAGTCACCTGATCTCAACCCAATTGAGCATGCAGTTCAATTGTTAAAGACTAAACTTCAGACAGAAAGGCCCACAAACAAACAGCAACTGAAAACCACCGCAGTGAAGGCCTGGCAGAGCATCAAAAAGGAGGAAACACAGCGTCTGGTGATGTCCATGAGTTCAACACTTCAGGCAGTCATTGCCAACAAAGGGTTTTCAACCAAGTACTAGAAATGAACATTTTATTTACAATTATTTAATCTGTCCAATTACTTTTGGTCCCTTTAAAAACAGGGTGGCACATGTTAAGGAGCTGAAACTCCTAAACCCTTCATCCAATTTTAATGTGAATACCCTCAAATGAAAGCTGAAAGTCTGAACTTCAACTGCTTCTGAATTGTTTTGTTTAAAATTCATTGTGGTAATGTCTAGAACCAAAATTAGAAAAATGTTGTCTGTCCAAATATATATGGAACTAACTGTATATTTAGCAATAGGACCCTTTATTTGCTTTGTGACACTACACTGGAAAATTAGGGGAGCAGCTTAATTAAAGGGAATAGGTCAGTAAGATTAACCTTCCCACCCCCAAACAGTAGACATGGGCATGCAGGTCTTTGAAATGAAAATCCATTGACACTTTTGTCTGTTGCTGCATTCCCGAGAAATCAGATTTTTAATTCATATGCAAATTAGGCATTAAGTGCTTTGGGTGTGACAGAGCACTTCCCAAGCTTCTGCTTTCCCTGTTTTTTTTCCCGCCCAGCATCAGCCTCTTTAGCTTGATTGATAGCTCACTGTCCGATTTCCTTGCCTGATGCTTGACAAACAGCAGAGGGAACATGCAAGGGGACATGCAGAGGGAATACACCTTAAAGAGAATAGGTCAGTAAGATCAACCACTGACTCCCAAATAGTAGACATGGGCATGCAGGTCTTTGAAATGTAAGGCCATTGATACTATTATATCTACTATCTGTTGCTGCATTCCTGAGAAATCAGCGTTTTAATTCATATGCAAATTAGGCATTAAGTGCTATGGGTGTGACAAAGCACTTCCCAAGCCACTGCCTTCCATGGTTGTTTCCCCACCCAGCACCAACCTCTTTAGCTTGATTGATAGCTGATGTCTGATGTCCTTGCCTGATGCTTGCTATCACACAGACAGCGAGCTATCAATCAAGCTAATGAGGCTGGTGCTGGGCAGGAAAACCACTAAGGAGACAGTGGTTTGGGAAGTGCTCTGTCATGCCCAGAGCACTTAATGCCTAATTTGCATCGAAGCTAAAACGCTGATTTCTTGGGAATGCAGCAACAGATTGAAATGTAGATCCATTGACATCTTTTATATCTTCTATCTGTTGCTGCATTCCCGAGTAATCAGCATTTGATGCCGACATCACACAGATAGCTAAAGAGGCTGGTGCTGGGAGGGAAAACAACTTAGGAGACACTGGTTTGGGAAGTGCTCTGCCACGCCCAGAGCACGTAATGCCTCATTTGGATGTGGATTAAAATGCTGATTTCTCAGGAATGCAGCGACAGATAGAAGCTGTAAAGGGGTCAATGGATTTATATTTCAAAAACCTGCATGCCCATATATGTGGTTTGTAGGGGTTGATTTTACTGACGGATTCCTTCTGCATAAATGATCAGTGAATCATTTTGAGTGTGGGACCCTCATCGATAATCAGAGGGGGGGGGGGGGGAGGCGATTGCACCCACACCCTATCTTACAATTATGACCTATCCAGAGAGTTAAGGTGATAATTTATGCAGAAGGAAATATCCCTTTAAGGTTCTATAAGAAGATGAACCCCGTCGAAGAAGAAGCCTTGGAAAATAATATCTGCTCATCCCTCAAATAGGCAGCAGATCTGGAATCAGGTAATAGAAAAATCCGCTACATTGTGTCCTCCGAGACTTTAGCACTTCTTAATAAACTCACTCAATACCTTCAGAGCTTTCTGTGCCGCCTCGCTGGAGCTGATAGCAATCAGATTTGGTCCGGCCATGCTGCAGAAACTCTTCAGATGCAAGCTCTCACACACGGGGACCGTGGACACTGCGAAGTCCTGCAGGACAGAAGACGACCGGGGATATTAACGTTATGTTTTTATGCTGTGATTTGCACAAAATTCTTGCAAAAAAAAAAGACCTCTACCGTTATGTAAAAAGTGCTAAAAAATTAAAAGCATTTGTGTCCAATAAAAGGGGTTCTTTTTTTTAGGGACACTTTTTTTTTTTTTTTTTTTACTCAAATGCACATATTTGAGCCTAAAGATAACATTTGCAATTAGGTTTCATTACAAATTTGTCACAGATTGCCTTTTACTGTCTTCTGCTGCAGAATGAGTTAACTGAGAGTCCATCAGTGGGCTCGTTCTGATGGTTTGACAAGAGAATTTGTAGCTTTCATTTGTCTTTTTCTCAGCTTCTCTCAGCTGATTTATGACCATAAACCACATCAAAGTGGAATACGCAAAGAAAAAAAAGCCTGTAAGAGCCACGTAGTGCAACATTTTTAAACAAACCAAATTGTAAACACGATTTTTAGCCCCAAATACATGGATTTAAGGTAAAAAAAAAAAAAAAAGCATGTCCCCAAAAGATGGACAACCTCTTCAATATAACCAGTTTACTTCTTGGGACCTGCTGTACTGGTCGGAGACGTCTAACAGTTGTTAGAAGTTTTTCAGTTTTTTCTTAGACCATAAAGTAGGACGTGCGCACACCGCCTTATTCTCACCTTAAAGGTGTCGGCCAGAATCTCCGCTCCCCTCTGATTGGTCCTTTTGGATAAACCCACAAAGAATTCTCGTCCTGAGAAAAAAAGAAAAATCTTGTTACTCAGTACTGCCACCTAGTGTACACCCAGGGATTTGCTGCTTGTCACTTTAGTTTTCTATTTCTGTGCCGCTGATAATACATTTCTGTGTCAGATAATAAATATTAATCAGTCTAGAGACTGGGATCAGTCACACTAAAATTCTCAAAAGCAAGTTTCCTGGGTTTGAGATGAGAAAAAAAAAATCTAAATTATGCCAAATAGCTTTCATTTTATTTGACGATTTAAAAACAGTTGGAAAAAGGTTTCTGAATTGTTAGATTGGTGTGTGGGACCCCCACCATCACTAAAATGGGGGACTTATGTTCCCTATTCTCTGCTGCTTCTCTTCTGGCCACAAGAGCACTACAGGAGGAGATAGACGGAGCGGTCAGCCGTGCGAGTGCCCCGCTGCTCCATTCATTATCTATTGGACTTGTGACTGGCTGCTCCTCCTGACCATGTTCTTGTGGTCAGGGTTAAACAGAGGATTAATAAACCCCCCTTATTAGCAATTTGTGGGGTTCCACACAGCTATCCAGTGGCAGCTGATAATTTTTGGAAGAGTTCATGCGCCCTGCTGCTCCATTCTTTGTCTATTGCACTGATGAAGATAACTGAACGCTGCACCTGTGACCGGCTGCTTCACTGGCAGCTCCTCCTGACTGTGGTCAAGGCTGAAAAGTGAATTAATAAATCCACTTCTAAGCAATTAGTCGGATCCTACACGGGTCGAACAATTATTAGCTATCCAGTGGCAGGTGATCATTTTTGTAAACTGGAAGAGAAGAGCAGCCTAACTAGAGTGGGTGCAGAGGCAGCAGTTGCACCCGTCCCCTGGTGCCCGAGTACCCAGAAGACTCCAGTATTATAAATGGTACCCGCTCGTTACGGTTAGGGTTGCAGATTTTGCATTCAGTCCAGGAGCTTCAATGCAACGGGGCATATTACCTGTAAACAGCACATCTCCACCGTCTAAAGTGGCGCTTTCATCGGTCATCTCCACCACGTTCAGCTGCAGATCCTGCAGCGCTTTCTTCACAGCCTCCACCTGCAAAAACATGCGTGTCTGTCATTAGTATTAATATGATCCCCTCAAAAACAGCGTGATCTTCCCCTCGGGAGGCTTTAGTCTTCTGTCAATATATCCACTATTACATTTTGTATACCTTCTTTGCAGCAAATCAAGAAAGTTGGCTGTCTTGTACATCAATGTCTGACCCTTTAATGAGCCTTGCAACATGCCAGAAAATCATCTTCAATCCTCCCATCACATTGCTTCAAGGGCATCGCACTCACTCCGCCAGTTAGACTGTGCTCTTCACTGATGAGGGGCAAACAACCCAAAACTGGAGGTCTGCAGATGAGCTTCAGCTTGTCATTAATCCCTGGTCATATTACAAGGCTTGTTAAGGGGTTGGACATTGACTTTTAGGGTAGCACGTGCCACATCTTACTTGTCGGGTAATTTTCTTGCAGAATAAACCTGCCTGAAGAAGGAGCCTCTGTGCTCTGACAGCTTCCTTACAGAATTTTTCTGGTTAGCCAATAAAGGTATCACTCCTAGAATACTTTTGTTATTTTTGGGCATAAAAGTATTTACATTGCAGAACAAAATAAACATTGTGTTATTTTTTTGTATAATTTTTCATATTAGGATCTGTATATACATAAAAAAATATAGAAATCTTGCAATTTTTACACTGGGGCTCTTTAGAGATTCACACTTCTTGTTTTTTACAGAAGACTTTTCAGCTGCCCCATTTTCATCAGAGGCAGAATCACAATGTTAGGTAACACTTGTATACACAGCTGATAACACAATAGGCAATGTCAGACCTGATCCTGCTCTCCCTCCCTTCACAATCACCTTTGCACGCGCTCATTAGATGCTTCAATACAAAAGATAGGGTCTGAGTCCGCCTATTGCAGCTAATGTACGTGTGGATATCCTGAGAGAACAGGAAGTCTAGAATAGCCCCAGTGGCCAGTGTGAAAATTGCATCTATATTTTAAATACAAATCTTGGTATAAAAACTTGATTTAAACAGTAGTTAATTTTCTGATGACACATTCCTTTTTAAAAAGCACATCCCCCATCAAATGTGGCCAATGAAACCAATTTCATATGAACCAAACTTTGCTGCTTGCATCGTTAAACAATTGTTAACAATTAGTCCATGACTAATCAGAAGCCAGTAGCTGCATTTACTAACAGTATAAAGTAATTAGGAAAATGACTTTAATGAGCAACACCAATATGACAAGATAGATGGGTGCATTTTCCTGCTTAACTACTTATGGACTGTTTAAAGTGTATGGGCGGTCTGTGTTCTACTCTGCAGTGACATTCTAAACGTTCACTGAATATTAAAGCAGCTGTGGGAGCTGGGAGCCGGATGTCAGACACAGCCAGACTCCCCATAGAGAAGGCAGAAAAGGTTTATTACGGTCTCTGACTTCCTGATCACTGTCAACAAGCACTGTCTACACAGTTGTAGAAAGCGCTAATGGCACTTCCTCCTCTGGGCCCAGTGGTCATATAATCACTGGACGTAGGGAGGGAGGAAGAGCTGCTGGGTTCTAGGAGAACCAGTGAGCTCTGCTGTGCAGTCAGGAGGCTGTATTTCCACTGTAACTTGTGCTATTATACCAGCCCCAGTTACAGGGAAATTTAGATTTAAAAAAAAAAATAAAAAATTAAAAAATGTTGAAATGCCCCCAAAAGGTCTTTTATGAAAGGGAAACTAATTTTAAATTGTATTTTACTGAATATTTATGATCTTAAAAAAAAATGTATTTCCCATATTACCAAAAAATAAAAACAGACAGTGTGAAAATAACATAAAAGTTAAGTAAAATCTTACTTAAGCTGTAAGGCTTCTTAAAGGGGATCTGTCACCAGATCATAAGTGGACAGTTTTTAGTATTATTTTATTCCAGCTGCTCTTCTTAGTATGCAGGTTATTTTTCCCTTTTTTAAAATCCATCATACGGATCCAAAGATATGGGCCTTTTTATTAAGTACAAACTTTCATGGTCGCAACCAAGGGGGCGTGGAGTAATACCGAGCAGCCTGGAGACACGCCCCAGAGGATCCTATGAGCCATGCCCCCAGAGAGCCATGTGAACCAAGCCCCCTTAGTAAAGACCACAAAAATCAACACAAAATTAATAGAAAGCCCATATCTCTGGAACCATATGGCAGATTGATAGAAAAAAAACATGGCAAACTCAGGGGAGCTGCAGGAAGTTCAACAACTGCCCACTTTTCACCTGGTGATCGATCCTCTTTACTTTCAGTAGATGGCATTAAAATGATGATTTTGCCTTTATCCAATGGACAGCTCATTTGCATACTTTTTTCCCAGAGTGCATTGTCTTAATAGCTCAGCCTTCAGTCTCCACAAGGAGAAACAGGACAAAAGCCAAAAATTGTAATGTTCTGCAGATTATATTACATTTAAAGAATTTTTATGCATTTTCCTGATGCAATATTTGGAGAAGACATTTCCTTTCGCTGATGGAATATTTGCTACTTTAATAGGATTAATAGCAGAATATTTGAGGACTTTTAATTGTCATTATACAATGTCTGAAGTCTGGAACCTGGAGCCGGCAGTCGCTCAGTTCCTCATACCTGTACAATTAATACTGGTAAGAAGCCATGGAATGACGTCAGTGCTTGTTTATTCATACTGACAATTAATGCAGCGACCATCCAAGTCTTCTGGAGAAACATGAATGTCCCCGTAGCATCTTCTCCAAGAGCCCAGGGCTAGAGGTGGCTTATGTCAAACCGCAGTGAAATATGCAGCGCTGTAAACACAGCCATATATCTCCCGTGCACCTCTCAAAAGTTGACATAAATACGAGGTTGACATTTGACAAAAAAACCAGAGACCTCATGGGACTTCTGAGAAAATTTACAGAAGAATCTCGGCTGAACCAAATTTAACAATGGCGCGTTCCATCACCAAAAATAATCTGCAGATTTCACAGAACTGAAAAGTAACACAGGCATCAAGAACGGAGGTGGCTTCAAGTGCTAAAATAGAATATTTGTCAGGTTACCTGGGAACGCTCAAAACTCAAAGCTTTATAGGGTTTACCTGCACCGTGCATGTCTATCATTTTTGACATACCTCCGAAATGAAGGGGCCAGACATCTAGCCTCAGCTATGTAGGATCCTTCTGTCTACAGAAGTCTGTACTGATGAGTTTCTTAATAGATCTTCTCATTTTCAAAGCTCCATCTTCATGATACAGAGATCCAAATCCCCTGCATAACTATAGCATTAAAGGGGTTTTCTGGTTTTGGAAAATCCTTGTCTTCCAGTTACAGTTTGTTTCAAATTGTTCTTTATTCCCCCTCCCGGGTCCAATGCAGAGTCCCTGCCACTGCTCCCGGTGTCTGTTATTGTCTGCAGCCCATCACTGAGCACCTCGTGGGAAGAAATGCGGAGCTCAGTTAGGCAGCCGAGGGACAGGAGTTTTCCAAAACTGGAAAAATCCTTTAAATTATTCAGTTCCTCTAGGAGGAGCTCCGGAGCTCATTGAGGACTGTTTATAAATTTAAAGGGATTGTCAAGGTTTTATAAAACTGGCCACAAAATAAGTTACATACACATCTGGTAAATCCCCTGGCGCTGTTTTTATGAACTGTCCTATAATAATAATGTTCACATCTCATGATTGTGACCACTGCAGCCAATCACTGGTGAGGGTAGCACATTCAAAATCGCATTGCCACACCCTTCCGGACAGTCACTTTCCACAACTCTAATTGGGCTTCAGTCACTATGCTGGGGATTGCAAAAAGTTGGGGAAATGCTGCTTTCTTAGAGATTTACGGGGGAATCTGCAGAACCTGAGAGATTTTCCAACCTTTTCAGGAATCCTGGAGGTACCCCCCTTTTTTTTTTGGGGGGGGGTGGGGGGGGGGGGGAGTCTACAAATTAGCACATGATGGCAGTGTGTAACAATTGCCAGCGCCCCTGCATGCTTTCCTTTCCCCCTCCATGCAGGGACGCTTGTATACTCTCTGCTTCGGCTCCGCAGCATGGTCCCCTTCTGCTGGCATGTTTCCTGTTTGTGCATGCTGGACTTCCTGGCAGCGCACCTAGTGTATGTGGGCGTGCTTCCCCATTCTCAAAGGGGCAGTGCGTGCACATAGTAAAATGCCCCCAGCGAATAGCTGGGAGGCATTTAGTATCTGAGTACACCTTCAAGATGGATCCCAGCCAATTATAAAAGACTCCCTCCCCCTTAGGGAGTTGCCAAAGCAACAATATTCATTAGCGTTTCATTTCTCCTACTAGTGAGTTCTTAGGTCCCCTGGTCCTTGAGTGGCTAGGGTCCTGAACCTTCTTCCCTGGTCTAAGTGGGCCAGGGCCTGAATCTGCTGCCCTGGTCAGTGTGGCCATGCCTGTACCTACTCCCATGGTCCATGTGCAGTCAGAGCCTAAACCTTCTCCCCCTGGTCAGTGTGTGGCCACTGCCTGAACCTGCTTCCCTCGTCCGTGTGCGGCCAGTTCCTAAACCTCGTCCCCAGGTCCATATGTTCCCGGTCTGCTAAAACCAGTCTCCGAATCTGCCAGAACTTATTAGTCTGAACCGTACCTTTGTCCTTAATCAATGTCAGCAAACCTGACCCCTGGGTCAGCAGCTGCAGTACCGGGATCTGCCTAGGAGTGGTACCTGGTGACAACCTGCAGCCCAGCCTGTCTCCACCATCAGGAGCTCCAGTGAACACCAGGTAGCCGCTTAGCTACGCCCCTCCCTAGGTAGTCCTGGTCCTGTGGCACAGTGGGTCCACTAATCCACTTGCCCCACCGTCAGGCGTAACACAGTGGCAAAGTTAGTGGTGTTATATATTCAATATGTAGGCAGGGTATGCATTGCCTGTATTTAGGTGCGGGATCACACTTTTGGGTAGAATTAGGCTCCCCAGAGGTGTTGCCCATTAGCTTCAAGAGACATCTGATCCTGCCCTAAAATACGCGTTAGATGAAAGTCAGATGAACCCAACGATTTTGGCAAGAGTCTGGCAGCGGATTTCTCCTCTCTCCCCCCATCGAAAACACATGAATGACTGGCCGAGTGTTCATGTCTATGGGGGAGTTAGGAGAGATAGCCGTCTGCAGGATAAACTTTTTGGCCAATACTTCTCAACTTTAGAAGTTTTACATTACTCCTGTCTCTCCAGTAATGAACTAGCTATTCTCCGAGTTCCTGGAGACCAGGCTCCATTCTCCCGAAATATTAGTCAAGCCTATATTCTTGTATATTGGGCAAGCTGCAACTTTATTCTGATTAATCTGGACTGGTATGAAGCTTATTTCACATTGCGGCGCCGAAAAATAATATGAGTAATATAGAAACATCCTGAAGTTTTGAAGCAGACACATTCCTGAGTTATAAAATGTCTATGAAGGTAGATGAGAGGCACAGAGTATCTGCCAGAGCTCCTCTACTTCTGGGAAAGAAGCAATAAATGTGTGTTAATGACATTTCTAAGAATTTCCTGTTGTCCAACTCCGCAGTAAAATCCAGTCTGTCGCACATGAAGCCTGTTACACGTGTATCCAACGGGTCAGACCACCAGACCGGAAGACTCGCCTTCACGTGAAGCTTGGAAATAAACCCAACGTGACAATCAGAACCGGGGGTGATACAGTAAGGAACTGGGGAACAAAAAGCACGTGGCAATGGCAACCGAGCAAGGTGGCAAAGTGGAGACCAACAGTCATCTTTTTACCATCTCGCATAAATGCATTAAATATTTAGGTTGGTGATATGCACATTGGTGTTTGGTTATAAAAACTAGTGTGAAGAATAAAAAACAAAAAAGGGGCGGCTCCAGGTCTATGCCAGACTCTGGGCTACCCAGTTCCATTGGGTCCTTCACTTTTTCCTCTTCAGTTTCCAAAAGCTATAACTTTTGCATTTTTCAGGCTTGTTTTTTTGCTATACGAACTGTAGTTTTTGGACCACTTTAGGGTCCATAAAACTAATTTTTATGTCTTTTTAATTTGCGATTTGGGTCAAAAGGATGATGCAAAAAATAGCTTAATTCCTCTTTGTTACGATACTGGTGTAGCACTGCTGGAATCCAGTGGCTGAAGGAGCAGGAACAGCAAGCGGTAGTAGAAGTTCTTTGAGCTAGCAAAGAAGTGGTAGGAAACAATCCGTAGATAGGTGAGAACAGTCTGGGTAAGACAGGCCAGGAGCTGGAGACTGGAACTAGACCAAACAGCTAGACACAATACTCAAGCAATGAGTGAGAGATGTATGCGGCTTTAAGTAGGGCCAAACAGGAAACAAAATGGATTCCACAGGTTCAGAATCTGCCATCTTAGTAAAGGGCAATTGCGGAACACAGCAGCAGCCTCCAGTGGTAAGGAGTGGAATTGCAACACAATTATTAAAGTGAACAATAGCAGTCACTAGTGGTCAAACTGTAGAAGGCAATAGAAATCCTGACACTGGTGCCACTTGTAGATGGCTAAGCTGTAAGTCAATGTCTGACCATTTTTTAGTTGACCGACTAAAATGCAACTTATTGTGGATGAACGTCTCATGTTTTACTGACGCAGCGGTCCCACTTTTTTGCACTATCTACTGCCACTGATGGCACCAAGTACAACGCATGCACAATCTCTACGTTGTTCAAAGTGGGGACACTTAACCCATCCCTCGTCTTATAATTGGCGTTGGACCCCCTCCCAGCGATCACATATGCTAATACGTTGTAACCCTCTTAAGACAAGACTCGGGCTACCAGCCGAACAAGAGACCCAACTGTGGACAGCTCTGCTTTTCTGATTTTTTTTTTTTTTTTTTTACAAGTAGGACCATAGAGACAGTTTACCTTCCCTTAATGGAGATCCATTTTGCTTTTCCTAGGGCACAGGGTCTTAAATTAGATCTCCGAAGTGGGGCGTCATTACCTAAATTGAGGAAACAGCTAAAGGTCCCAAATTGGGCAGGCAATAAATTGGGCAAATTTTCACTGTGTTTACAATATGGCACCGAAAAAGGCCAGTTTTTAAGATGCGAGTCTGAAAGTTGTCCTTCCTCAGCAAGAAGAACCAAACCCCACCGCCCGAGTACGGGGGATGGGAAAGGGAGGGGGGGTGATGCATCATGGGACCCGACTAAATGTTAAAAATTAAGTAATTAACCTATAATTTTTAAGTCCTATCATTATTGGGATCCTACAAGGACGGCCCCAGTGTTAAACGAGGTGATGAACGAAGTTTTACTTTTAGTAAGAAAATACAGGCATGAAGAATTAAATTATATTTCATTGTAAAAAAAAAATAATAATCTGCCGAAATATTTAATAATAATAAATATTTCTTAAAGCGTAAGATGAGTGTCATCCGAGCCCGGCCTGACCTTGAGGGATTGACGCTGGGAATTACGGTTGCCACAGATCTGTCATTTCATTCGTCTCATGGTGGATGATTATGCACAAAACACATGACCCGATGACAGCCCGGACGGGAGCCTCTATCCCACATTGGTATTAGCCTGTCATTAGGCGAGAGGATTGCACGCAAGGTCTGCCGCTTGTCTAAACGTAAGGGGTGAGCGGAGGACATGGTACTTCGGGTTTAAGCACACACGAGTAAACTGCACCCATACAACTGTTACAATTACCAAGCATCAGTCAACACAGCTTTAGGTTATTACATCAGAAGCTCTAACCCCGGGCAAATATTTTCCATACAGTAGACATAACCTTGGTTGAAATGATAACATGACCTGTCATTCCGCCCCGTACTCGGCTTCGCTGCTGTGTCTAACTCAAACACCCCATTATTTAGTGCAACACAGATTACAATGGGCCATTCCTAAAAGTCTGCGCCCAGATCGTTCATTCCTAATCACTGACCCCTAGGAGTAGAAATAAAACTTGTTATGACAACCCTTCTGCATTGCACGAAGAGGAGAAGCATCCCGGGGTCATCACCTTGTAATACACAAAAACTAAAAATAAAAATAGACGTTTTAGTACAAAAAAGATGCGATATTTTGAAAAAGTTTGCATCACTTCATAATCCAGAGCTGCGTTCACAATTCTGCCAGTTGTATTTGGAAACAAGTACAATCGCTAGCATTATAGAAGGCCCACTGCAAAACACTACAGAAAACGAATCACCAGCATGAGCTCCAGCTCTGTATGGACATTGATGACATACATGAAGATTTCAGCTCTGAACTCGTCGTATTGTGAATGCAGCCCTGAACCTAAATCTGAACCCTGATTCTGAATCTGTACAAGAGAGGTAATGCAAATTTATAAACTTCGTAACTTTGATATGTTGGAAACTTTCTTTAAAAGATACTTTTGATACAATCTGTTCTTTAGTTCTTTTAGGCTATGTGCGCACGATGCGTATTTGAAGCAGAAATTTCCTGAGCGTTTCTTGGCAGGAAAAACGCATGCGGATTTTACATGCGTTTTTGACACAGTTTTTGAAGCATTTTTGGACATCAATGAATGCTTTTTGGAGCCAAATAAAGTTATTTGGTGGGACAGTGCTTAAACCTTGGATTATCATCAGAACTGGGGTGAGTATATTGGTTAATTTGAATGATTAAAGAAGGTTTCTGTTGTATTTCAAATAAAGTGTTAAACACACAGACACAGAGTTATTTAACTCTTTACTTTAATCAAGTTTGGTCATGAAAAGGTCTGATTGACACCTTGTCATAACCAAACTAAAGAGCTGGGTGTCAGCTAGTCCCATTCACCCAATCTTCATTAGGATTTCTATTCATGATTCATGTAATTTATGCAGCTGATGTGAGCTGCTATTTTTAGCCTGGGAAGGTGCCTTTTTGCAAACATGGGCCCTGGCCATAATTAACATCTCACAGCAGGTTCGTTAGCCGTTACGTCCCTCCGATCAGCAATCAGCAGCGATTTGAACAAAACGCGGTGTTCTAATGCCACACTTTTGTTGTCGGTACATGTGAATCCACCGCATATTATGACACTTCAATCGGTCAAAATCTGCAGTGGAGACTAGCGTGTCTGGTACAGAAACTGACATGCTGCGGGTGAGTTTGAGTACGTGGCCACGGTCAGGAGCTGCTGCAGGTTTGACGCTGCGTGTATATACAGCGTCAAACCCACAGCGTCCAGATGTTACGGTATAGTGGATGGGATCTCTAGAAATCCCATGTCCACTATGCGTGCATCAGAGGCTGTGAATCACCTGTGGACACTGACATGCGGAGCGTCTTTCTGGACCACAGCATGTCAAATTCTCTTGTGGAGTCGCTAGTCTCTGCAACAGAAATTTGACCACTAGAAAGTATAGAATGCGGTAAATCTGTATGGTTCAGTGAACACATATGGATTTACCTGCGTTCAATAGAATGCAGCGTTTTGGACGCAGCAAAAAATATGCGTCCAAAACGCTACTACGTCCGGATCGTGGGCACTGATATTAATAGCCAGGGAAGGGGCCATGGATACTAGCCCCCTCCGCGGCTATTAATATCACCC
This sequence comes from Phyllobates terribilis, assembly GCF_046119375.1. Taxonomy (NCBI): domain Eukaryota; kingdom Metazoa; phylum Chordata; class Amphibia; order Anura; family Dendrobatidae; genus Phyllobates; species Phyllobates terribilis. Next base: position 156,764,107 of record NW_027362768.1, on the reverse strand, counting down.
CTCAGCAGTCTCAGAAATGGCACATCCATAAGATGAGCCAAATCTGGTGCTTAGCCTCCGCTCTTCCCACTGCCATGTAGCGGTGGCGAGTGGGGTAATGGGGTTGGAGTTCATGTCAGCCTTGTATTGGCGGCTGACGTGAAGCCCAGGTTAGTAATGGAGGGCGTCTATAAGATGCCCCCGTTACTAACTGCGCAGTAAAATGGTCACCGGGGGGGGGCGCCGGACAGGTGAGTGTAGAGGATTTTTTTTTATTTTTACTTTGTTTTTCCTTATTTTTTTTTTTACAGCATGTGGTAACCGACTTGGCTGGGAATATAACAGCGGGAGCAGCGTGGATGGGAGGAGCAGTAATCAGCAGAAGCGGCGGTCGGGATGAGAGGAGTTGTAGTCCTCCTCTCCAACCCGGGTACTACCAGCACCGCGTTTCCGCCGCAAATTCGCGGCCATTTACTTTAATTGAAACACAGCAATCCACATATACAGTACAGACCAAAAGTTTGGACACACCTCATTTAAAGATTTTTCTGCATTTTCATGGCTATGAAAATTGTACATTCACACTGAAGGCATCAAAACTATGAATTAACACATGTGGAATTATATACTTAACAAAAAAGTGTGAAACAACTGAAAATATGTCTTATATTCTAGGTTCTTCAAAGTGGCCACCTTTTGCTTTGATGACTGCTTTGCACACTCTTGGCATTCTCTTGATGAGCTTCAAGAGGTAGTCACCGGAAATGGTTTTCACTTCACAGGTGTGCCCTGTCAGGTTTAATAAGTGGGATTTCTTGCCTTATAAATGGGGTTGGGACCATCAGTTGTGTTGTGCAGAAGTCAGGTGGATACACAGCTGATAGTCCTACTGAATAGACTGTTAGAATTTGTATTATGGCAGGAAAAAAGCAGCTAAGTAAAGAAAAACGAGTGACCATCATTACTTTAAGAAATGAAGGTCAGTCAGTGTGAAAAATTGGGAAAACTTTGAAAGTGTCCCCAAGTGCAGTTGCAAAAACCATCAAGCGCTACAAAGAAACTGGCTCACATGAGGACCGCCCCAGGAAAGGAAGACCAAGAGTCACCTCTGCTTCTGAGGATAAGTTTATCCGAGTCACCAGCCTCAGAAATCGCAGGTTAACAGCAGCTCAGATTAGAGACCAGGTCAATGCCACACAGAGTTCTATTAGCAGACACATCTCTTCAACAACTGTTAAGAGGAGATTTTGTGCAGCAGGCCTTCATGGTAAAATATCTGCTAGGAAACCACTGCTAAGGACAGGCAACAAGCAGAAGAGACTTGTTTGGCCTAAAGAACACAAGGAATGGACATTAGACCAGTGGAAATCTGTTCTTTGCTCTGAGAGAGTCCAAATTTGAGATCTTTGGGTCCAACCACCGTGTCTTTGTGCGACGCAGAAAAGGTGAACGGATGGACTCTACATGCCTGGTTCCCACCGTGAAGCATGGAGGAGGAGGTGTGATGGTGTGGGGGTGCTTTGCTGGTGATACTGTTGGGGATTTATTCAAAATTGAAGGCATACTGAACCAGCAAGGCTGCCACAGTATCTTGCAGCGGCATGCTATTCCATCCGGTTTGCGTTTAGTTGGACCATCATTTATTTTTCAACAGGACAATGACCCCAAACACACCTCCAGGCTGTGTAAGGGCTATTTGACCAAGAAGGAGAGTGATGGGGTGCTACGCCAGATGACCTGGCCTCCACAGTCACCAGACCTGAACCCAATCGAGATGGTTTGGGGTGAGCTGGACCGCAGAGTGAAGGCAAAAGGGCCAACAAGTGCTAAGCATCTCTGGGAACTCCTTCAAGATTGTTGGAAGACCATTTCCGGTGACTTCCTCTTGAAACTCATCAAGAGAATGCCAAGAGTGTGCAAAGCAGTCATCAAAGCAAAATGTGGCTACTTTGAAGAACCTAGAATATAAGACATATTTTCAGTTGTTTCACACTTTTTTGTTAAGTATATAATTCCACATGTGTTAATTCATAGTTTTGATGCCTTCAGTGTGAATGTACAATTTTCATAGTAATGAAAATACAAAAAAATCTTTAAATGAGAAAGTGTGTCCAAACTTTTGGTCTGTACTGTACCTGTGAGTTTGCTGCGTTTAACGCAATGCAAACTGGAGCGGAAATTTCCGCATCATGTGCACAGCACATCCGAATTAGCATTGCTATGCATGGCAAACCTATTAACAAGCGTTTTCGCAGCGGGAAAACAGCCGCGAAAACGCATCATGTGAACTTAACCTTAGTGATTTCTATTCAGTTGTTTCTTAGGTTTGATGGAATCACAACCAATACAGCTGCTAATACAGACACTCGTACCAAAATTGGACATGTCTTGGAAAAGAAAACTACTTATTAACATCACTGTTGGCAAAGTAAGGAAGTTTAAAGAAAACCTGTCAGCACTTTTTTTTTTTTTTTTTTTAACACATGCAAGTAGTGACATGGCTGTATAGATGCTTCTTTCTCTTTAAAAATGATCCCTTTCTTGTAGAGATCCGTGGTGATATTCAAGAGAAATCTAGAGTAGAAGCAACATGCAAATCAGGCTGAAAGTGCACAGGAGGTGTGTCAATGCACTTGAGAAAAGCAGTCCAGATGCTTGGGGCCGCCCCCAGTGCACATGGAAACAGATTTACTTACTTATTTCCTCTAGGTTAGATTTCTCATGACTGTCATGTAACATTTTTTAAGCAGGAAAGAAGCACCTTACTACTACTTCCATATGTAAAAAAAATAAAAATTGCTGACCATTTTCCTTTAAAGGGTTATTCCCATCTTAAACTCTTTACAAAATGGGCGGGATTTAAAGGGTCATTTTCATCTTCATAAATGGATACTGTCAGATAGTGCTTGCAAATACAAGCAATCTTGCTATTCACTGCTTGTTAAAATTTTCAGCCGTTCTTGAGATATTAACACTTTTCTTTTGTTTACAGCTCGCTACCTTGGAGAACGACCACCGCTGTTAGACAACAGAACATACGCAGTGCTTACAAGCTCTTTCCTATTGAGCTTGAAGCTGGCCAAGATCACTGGAGAGCGTTGTTGCCTCAATCTCAACCGGCTTCAGCATAGTGCTAATAAACTAGACAGCAGCAGTGGTCGATCTCCTAGGTAACAAGCTGTCAGCAAAAGAAAAATGTTAATATCTTAAGAACAGCTGCAAATTTTGATAAGCAGTAAATTGCGTAAGTGCTTGTTTTCACAAGCAATATCCGTAAATATCCACTTATGAAAATGAAAATAACCCTTTAAATCTCGCCCATTTTATAAAAAGTATACACCCCCTACCTCTTTTCTGCCTGGGATATGCTTGAATTTTCTGGGATCTTTTCCAAAAATTTGTGACAGTCCCAACAAATTAAAAAACTGTTGGCAACTATGGACGCAAACGACGAGTGGATCAGGTTGCACCATGCAACTTGATTCATGATATGATCTTGTCCCTTGAGTCCGTATGAATGGAAAACTATGTTACATGTTGCACATTTGGGTGCAAAAACATCTGTACACCCAGAAGAAGACGAGGGTCAGTATTACAAATGGCACATGGTGTTTTGGGGGGGATCCAGTTCTAGAATTTTTCACTGGGGCCCAGGATTTCCGAGTTCTTACATTTCAGTAGAAGTTCAATCAAAAATTGTAATTTTTCTTTTGTGACTTGTCTTCATTAAAAAAGTAAGACAAGTCCAGGGGAAAAAAAGTGTATGGATCTCATTACCTTCAAAGCGGCAATGAATCAATCCAATGTGGTCAAGCTGAGGATTGTTATGAAAACACAAGGATTGATTCAGGTCGGTCAAAAAAAAAAAAAATAGGGAAAAAGTTATGTAACTGTTTTACTGGCACCAAGACTTCGGCTTAGAAATACCAGTGCAGATTCTGTCTGATAAGGACGATGACATGAAATGGGGATCTGTAGAAGCACGCTGAGAAAGTGCATCGCTGAATACTTTTCCCTCTACTTTTTACAAAATGATCAATTGTTAAATATTGGGCAAAGAAACATTCTCCGCTCCGTCTGGACATGCTCGTTGGGCAAAGTATGCACCTGGTCAAGCCAAGAATTCATTATCTCTTTAGGCACCAACTATATCCCAAATTACCCCGGAGTGCCTGCCAGCTCCCCGCCCGCCTCTGACCACACGCCATGTGTCCTATTTTCTAGTTGAAAAGTATTTAAAATTCATGAGTCTCGTTGAAAGCTCGGCTGTCACATTCTCGTCATTCCACAGTGTATGGGAAAGTGGGGGGAAAATAGAAGCTTCAACCTCGGCCATTATTACTCCTGAATACGAGATATGTCATTAAATTGCAAATAAAGCCACTCGGAGATAAAGTAGGTATCAATCACTTGGAATTCCTGGGATAGGTTTCACCATCGGGGCTCCTTTCCAGCTGCGTTGTTTGTGCTTAAAAAAAAAAAAAAGGCCAATGAAAGAGGTAAAATTAAACTAGACGCCACCATTTATAAGTTGGTAAAAAAAAAAATAAAGTGAAAGAATTTAACAAAACAACCAAAGGCAGAACTGGAGACGTGCATTGTTCTTACACAATGGCCAAGACCCTTGCTCTACTTGGTACAATGCCGAAAAGCCATAGCAACGTCAGAGGGACAATACCAGAATTTTACTGGCTGGGAAAATTAGGGTGATGACCAAGGCCAGATTCAAGGAAAGGCCAAGAAACCCATGACCTTGGATGGCAGTAATTGTACGGTCAGTTGGAAAAGTGCAAAATGTAAGCCAATAAGTAAGCAAACGAGCCATAGAAGATGAGCTGCTCAGAAGAGAAGAAAACAGTTTTAGAAGGGTTAAGCAGAAAAAAAATATTTTTTTTTTGGTGCCGGCGATCTTCCCGGTTATCCACATGGAGAGAGACTTATAAATATTACTGGGTCATCATGGCTAACAGAGGCCCAAGCAGTGGTGCAACTTTAAGCTTGTGGGCTCCAAAGTAAAATTTCCAACTGGGCCCCAATTATCACGTCTTTAATAGTATTGGTCTTCTCAAATGAGCCAAAGGGACCTTTCGAGCATTTCTAGCCTCTAGGGCAACCCCTGTAACCACTGTAGTTACACCCCCGAGTCCAAGTGTATTCATCTTGGGCTTTGAGATACTTAGGGTGCATTTACCCTGCACAATTATCCAAGGAACGCTCTTTTCCCGATAATCATGTTTTGGTAAATAAGCTGCCAAATAATGACCAAAACGCTTGTTTGTTGGTTTGCAAAAAAAGATCATAGTTCTCAGCAGCACATCGTCCTGTGTAAACAAAACGTGCTGCAAAGAACAATGGCAGCCTGTAAACACTGAATGATGCATTACCAATTGCTTTGTGAGCGTCGCAAGCACGGTCCGCCCGTATAAACAGGCTGCCAATTTGCAAATATCTAGCCGATCGGCGCTTGTTTAATGTCGCAGATCGCTCAGTGTAAATCCCCCTTTGGCTTGCACATGGTTTTGTTAAACAGAATTCAACTTAATAGTCGGAGCAAGGTGCAAAGTTTGGCTGTGTATGTTATGCAACCGCAAAAAATGCATTTAGTGAAAATTTCTTGTCAAAAACAAGAGCAGACCGTCCCTGGGGCAAGGAACAGGCTGACCACTCGCAGCCTGGGTAAAGTTTAAGCATTTATAGCTGGCAGCAAAGTGACTAATTAGCTAGTTTGTCCGGCTGCTTAACATTCTTTACATTATGTCACCGATTCAGTGAATGGTGCATGATGTCACCAGTTTGGGACAAACGCTAAGGAATGTGCTTCGTGAGACCAGGAATGACCCATCAGCCATTTTTCTCCCCCAGGGATGGCGAACTCGGTGACATTGGCGAGGACATGAGTGTGCAACTCTATACGAGCGTGTGTTCACACTGTACATATCTTTGTAACTTTAGGTCACGCATATGGTTTACAGGCTTGTTCACACAGGACAACGCTAAGTGACGGTCTGTTCTCATACTGCATCATGTTATCGGCAGCACATTCACCGTGCTGCCAATAATGGAGATAAATAATCTGATCTTCTGACTTTGCTCCTTTGTTGGGTGATCACCATCATGTTGACCGACTCTTGGCCTGTCTAAAAGATACTTTGCACATTAACATTCGCCAAGGCCATAAGTGTAAGGGTTTCCTGGATATCGGTGGGGGGGGGGGGGATCAGGCTGTTGGATTTTAACATGCCAGATCGTTTCAGTCTCAGAGGAGAAAGGTGTCTGGCACCGGCTTACTTTCCACTATTGAAAACAAATACATAGCTGATCAAGCATCTATACAAGGGGACTCAGGGAAAATGGCTGTTGGCTAAAAAAAACTCTGGCCATCTTTAGCATCCATTTACACGCTCATTGAGGAACGAGAAAAACGCTTTTCAGTCGGGTGAAATGATCTTTTGTTCTGCACAAAAGATCATCGTTCTCGGCAGCGCGTTGTCCTGTGTAAACGAGTTGCTGATCGGCGGTCGTCTAGTGCAGCCGGTCGGTTTTTTTAAATGAACCTTCAAACATTTCCTTTGGTTTATAAATTTTCAAATGATGGTGGAAAAAAAAAACCCTGGAAAGGATGTTGGGAATGACGGGTCACCGGCACGTGACGCCTATTTAACCTGCACCGCTAAGTACAAGTTGTATCATATCTCGGACACGTGGCATCGGTACCATAACCAAGATCGTTCAGGGGCCCAGACCGCTCCTAGCTTTTCCCCAACCACAATACTACTGTTTTTGGAAAGAAATATATGGACCTTGCCAGAACCATAAATACAGTTTAGTGAATGCGCTCTTAGTCTGCAAATTCAAGATGCTTTCTTTAGCTCTAAAACGGAAAGAATTTGCATGTCATAACGGCCATCTATTCTCTCGCACATATGCTTTTTGTAACATTAAAAAGTCACTGACTCATAAAACATGCATGATCTCAGCAGACCCTCATTTGATCTTACTCCCCAGGCCCCTTTCGTGCAGAACAAGATGACTTACGCAAAATTTTTTTTTTGTTTTAGATGCCTTTACATGGCAACAAGAGGGGAGAGGAAAAAAAAAAACAAAAAAAAAAACAATGGAGCAACAGGATATAAGGACCAAACATGGACAAGGCCTTCATTTCCTGGATGACCAAATCCTAAAATAATGTAGTGGAAAAGAATGGTTTGTGCAGAAGAGTGATGAGGTCTGATCCGAGGACCCTGCGAAGGAAGAAAAGCCCAGGACGCTCTGAATGAAGTTTAACATTTCTCCTGCGGAGTGGAAATCTTGGCAGGATCGTGTCCTTGCAAACAAAACATTCAGTGTTCCTCCAGCTGTTTTGCAAAAGAATTGGCAAAATGACAACTGTGCAAAAAAAAAAGGGGGAAAAAAAAAAAAAAAAAAAGATGCACAAGTTTTCCATAAACTACAGCAGACTGTAAGAGACACAACTCCTCCCGGGATAATGCTCGTTCTGTGCAATAAAGAATAACGTCTGATTTATCCGCTGGGTTAATTATTTGGATAGAGCCATTCCTCTATGCCTACGAAGGTAGACGCGATTATTTATCAATTAGGAGATTCTTTCGACAAGTCGACCTTTTCTCAAAAGACTGACAAGGTGTTTATGTTGGACGGTAAAATATTATACAAAGAGGAAGACAGTTTACTGCAAGGAGGATCGTTAAAGCAAAGGAGGATTATAAAGAACGGCTCAGGTATAAAACAAAAGCCATTGACACCTCATTTGTCAAGGTCCGGGTCTCATTCGCTTGAATGGGCAGATACGGTATTTTTTTTTATTTTAAAAGAGCAACACTTTTTTTCACTTGGCTGTGCCTTGTTTTGGGACTCATTCCCTTGAAAATAAAAAGCGGCACTGCCGAACGTAGCCCATAGGTAAGAGCAATGCTGGTAGACGTTTTCCGCTAATCCAGGTCAACGCCTTTAAATATGACAAACTCAGCGTTATCTAAGACGCGTGATCAGTCTCCTTTATGACATGAAGGTACGACGCGGCTGAGGGTGTTCTCAATAGGGAGAGGGGAGTAAGCCGCTGCCAGACACTTCTGACAGAGGCTTATCTTGTGCAAAAAAAAGGAGATTTTCCTGTTCACCATCTTGGAGAGAGATATTTTGGAGATGGTTCACGTGGACTGTGTTGGACTGCGTTGGCAAAGCTCCATCTGTAACATTGATTCTCAGGGCCCACTGTTCAACCACATGCAAAAATTACCTGTCCCTAGTACAAAAATGTACCTTTGCTTCTATGTAATATTAACTTGGCGAGCTTATTGGATGAATGATTACACTATACCTTTTTCTGTAAATTGTGAAAAAGTGTAATAGCACTACTCATTATCAGTCCTTCACAGAGGTGGCCTACCGGAGGATTCTCCTGTTCTCCTGTGGGCCAGTCCGATCCTGCAAGTGGCATTACAATTAGTGGATGGTGCAGAGGAACAAATCCCAGCTGGCTGATGGGTACTGCATAGTGGTTCCAGAGCACTACAAAAATGAAGTGCCAGCTCTCGTCCGCTAGGTAAAGAAACTCTGATTCTTTATTAGGTAGTATTAAAATCCAATGTGATATAAAAACTGGGAACAATTAAGTTAAAAAAATAAAAAATAAAATGATATATTATATCTATCTCTATATTACCACAGAAGCCTACGCTATGATATTGGAGGGTTCTTAGTTATGGCATAAAGTCGGCTCATCTCCCCTGAGTACAGAAGGATCAGGCATGTTGAAATCTAACAGCCCTAGCCTCCTTTTCCCCGACATCTGTTGTTACAGGGAATTGAGACACCCTCATGCACATTAGTTGATTGACTGATACTGCCGACATTGGTGAGTTTGGCCTACTTTAAAAGGGGTTATCTTGTCAAAACAAGTTATGACCTAGAATAGGTGACAACTTGTTCATTTGTGGTGGTCCGACTGCTGGGATTGCATAGATTGAAAGAACAGAAGGGTGAGGCAGTTCACATGCTCGACCGCCACTCCATTTATTCCCCATTTCCAAAAGAGAATGAATGAAGTGATGGTCGGGCGTGCAACCTGTCATGCAATTTTGTAATGTGGATAAAAATTCCCTGTTCTGCCAATTGGTGGAAGGTCCCAGTGGTGGGATGCCCACCTATCAGCAAATTATCACCTACGCTATGGATCCTACAGATAGGCGATATGTTGCATTTACTGGACAACCCCTTTAATATAGTGTATATGGCCACCTGAAGGCTTTGTTGACTGTAAGAAGATGAATTCCATTGTATAAGAGCCAAGATGGATATTTAGGATTTTTGTCACATTTTGTATGCTACACTGATCTGGCTGTCAAAAAGCAATTGAAATGTGTCCTAAAAGAAGTCTGGTCTTTGAACGTGGCCATATTATGATGCTATATAGACTTTCATCCATGTACATTGGATGAAAGTCATCTGAACACACCGATATGGGCAGGACCGGCCGATTATTTGATTTGTAATGTGGCCTCCCGACTCTCTCCCGACGCCCTATCCTTTTGTTTTCAGGGGATATGAGCCTCTTTCTTCTCTCCTCTGGTGGAAAACACACGAACCAAGCACTCAAGTGTATGGTTGAGTTGGGAGAGATAGTATTCTGCTGAGAAAACGTTTGCCTGACAGCCATCTAATGTGTATGGTCAGCTTTATTGAGTAAAAGTTTAAAACCTTTTTAATGGGGGGTTATTTCATCTGAGCAAACTTGTGTAGTTTCATTTTTAGAACAGATCAACTGATACATGATGGCCGTAGTCCACTTGCCGCAGTCATAAACCACTTGCTGTATTTCAATCATTGCCAATGTAAATTTGTACTTAAGACTCACGTCCTCCCATACATTTCATACTGCAAGTCCTTAAAGTGGTTGTTTCCATAAGACATGCACAACCAGTGCTCCTGCTCTCTAGAGCCCGGCCTACCCATACACTTGGGCGCCATGTGATGCTACATTTTACTATTATAGCGCCATTTATTCCATGGTGCTTTACATGTGAAAAAGGGGTATATATAGCAGAAACACTTAAAATAATCTTGAACAATACGAGTCAGCGACTGGTACAGGAGGAGAGAGGACCCTGTCCGCGAGGGCTCACAATCTACAAGACTATATAGAAAGAAGTCCTGCAAAGTTTCTCCAGCCCAAAAGCTTAGGAGATGTGGCCAACCATGACCACCGTATTCCCTCCATGATATGTACTCACACATGGGTGTCTTTATTTGGAGAATTATTCTCCATGATTAGTAGGACACTTTTTCTACGTCATACCTCTACCCTCGAAGTGGCGGCTTTGGCACAGACGTACGGCTAAACCCGTCTTTGCCTGGAGATTTATGAAAACACTTTGCTAGAAAACAGACTTGGCCGCCTCATTAGCCCTTAGTCATTGTGGATTACTTCCCATATTACTGTGAAACATAACAGGAATCATGGAGATTAATCACAGCCCACCGTTCTCACCACCACTGCGACTCCGCACAGTCTCCTGTCTGGTCCTGTCTCGCTTCACCTGCCAAAATAACGAGACTCCCTAACAATCTCTTCTCATTACTGCATGATGCAAGACTCCAGGTTCTCCCTTAGTACCATCTGATGACGATCATTTGCGTCTGAAATCAATAGTCCAGCGGCAGAAGACTAATCCGAAGAGCTCAGACGTGCTTTCTCAGGACAACCCAGCATTATACATAAATGCTTGTGTCTGAACTGGACGGACGCTCAGACTTCACCGCCCCATCTATTGTAGTATAGGGTTATGCTGGAAAATTGTAAACTATTCATCCAGATGTCCTCATGCAATATCATCGTATAATGGAACGAACGATCAAGGAAAAAAGTACACATTCTCATTTTAACTAGTTCTGCTACATTGAGACCCAATAGAATATCAGGAGTAACAATACGAGGGATCAATGAATGCATCTAGAAGTTATTTTTTGCAATTAGAGGATTCTAACGGCCCCAATTGACTTCGATAAATCGCAAATGACTTTTCTTTGATTGTTGGGATATTTGTTGATGTTTTTTTCTCGCCATATTCTTCAAAATGGTGCACATGGTTCATGAATTTGGCACAAAATGAAAAAAAAAAAATGCTCTTTGTTTTTGTCGTCTTTATCTATTTTTTGCACCATATACTCGCAAATCCTTTAAAAACTTTGCAAAAAAATGCACTAAATTGAAAACTCAAAAAAATTGGTTTAAAAAGGGGGACTGGAATGAGATGTGCCAAAAATGGGACATTTGGTGAAATTTCATATCTCATGGATCTGTCGAAAATATCTAGATGAGCAAAGCTGTCGAAAGAAAAACAAAAGACAACTTAAAAAATGGCACAAAACGTAGAGAATAAGGCGCAAATACTAAACACAATAAAAAAGGAGCAAATTCCTCAGAAAAGTGGAGAATTAACAATGATGATTCAGGGGAATATGAAATGCAAGATAAAAGGTTCTTGACGCCAGATTCTGGGTATATGAAGACAATGTCATGAATTTAGCGAGAGTTGAAGAAAAAGTAAATGGTACAGGAATACCAAGGAGAATGGCTGCAATACTTCTCATGTGCGTTTGTTCATAGGGCAAAAACAACGTCAATTGTCAAGTTCCCAAAGATGGAAGAGTTCTAGAAGAAAAATTGTTGCAAAGACGTATCTGCTTCAGGAATAGTCTCCTGGACCAAAACTGGTGGATGGCTGCCACTCCTCATACTGATGGTCCATTCTATGGATGACATCCATTTCAATTCTCTCGGCTGTCGTACTCCTACTAGATCCTATATGAATGAATGCAGGAAATACACTTCTTTTACAGCCATGGATCCCGAGATAAGCTCTGTGGAGGCACATTTTAGAATCTTGGCGAGTGTAAAAACGATAGAGGCCATAATGTATGTTCCCTATCGAGGCACGAACTTAAATGGAACCAGTCCAAGTAAAGCCACCAACTGTAACTGGTCTAGTATTACAGTCCATCAACCTGTATATAAGCCACTAACTCCCTCTACATATCCCAAAAAATACTCTTTATAAGTTTCCTGCATCTTTTGCTAATCAGCACACTCTGGTTCAATGAGCGTCGCTGGTTTGTGGTCTGTACCCCCTCTGGCCGTCCTCCTACCTTGACTGATGTGGATGAGACGTCCTACATCATCCACTGAGCACTGACAATCTTGCTCCTACTAAGGGCAGAGCAAAGTCCTGTAAAGCACCAATGTCATTAACCAGAAGTGAAGTCGGCACCTGCGCATGCACATCACAGGAATTTGCTCTGCTCTTACTGAAGCAGAGCAAAATGCGCTTGCGCTTCAATAGCGCAGACTTAAGATTTGCAGCGATCTTTGGATGACATAGGACGCATCATCCGCATCATTCAAGGCAGGAGGATGCCGAATCTTCTGGTAGAGGAGGTGCAGGTATTTTTGGGTATATGCAAGGGGAGTTAATGGCTTGTATACAAGTTAATGGACTCTGGTACAACAGTACTTAAAGGTGGTGGTTTTGTTTATATTGGGAAAACCTGGTGATAAGTTCTTTTTAAAGGTAGACCATACACATTAACGTATAGGATGTTGGATAAACCTGATGATTTTGGTGGGATCAGCTTGATGTTATTTTATGTCTGTCTATGGGGACCACCCAACACTTGCTGAACCAAAAAAGGATTGGGCATGTTAAATTTCAACACCTGGAGTGCAGCCACCACCAGAGTTGTCTGGCAGAGAAACAGAGAGGACCGTGATGAGGATGAGGACCATGATGAAGCACCCTAAAAAGACTTGTGCCACATGATCCCAACTGGGAAGTGTCACAGCACTCAAGTCCTAGGATAAAACTTGACTGCACAGTTCATGTTTTTTTCCTTACTTTTTCAGTGCATCGTCATTATCGTCTAGAGCAGCGTTCCCCAACTCCAGTCCTCAAGAGCCACTGACAGATCAAGTTTTCAGAATCTTCTTAGGCTATGTTCACACTAGGCATTTTTCCATCATTTATTTTTCTGCAGAAAAACCTGATCTCTTGGCAGGAAAGAAGCTGCATCAAAAACGCAGGTTTTCATGTGGTTTTTTTATGCATTTTTCAGGATCCCAAAGTTCAGCTTTACTTCCACCACAGAAGCATGAATACAGGTCACCAATGCAAGACATATGTGAAACCATATTAACCAGAATTACAAATGTAACAATGGGGGAGGTGAATTGTTCAGGAATAGTTTTCTAAGTATTTATTTTCACACTATGGTCTGCAATTGAGTTGCTCAGAGATTGTTCAATTTCACACCTCCTTGGGCCACAGGTACTGTTCAATCTCACACCTAGCTCAGCCAATGTTTACTGTGTACACATCACTAATTTAATTAAACTGTCCTAATCTAAACTGCCATCTCAGGTGACCAAGACAAGATGGTAAAAATCACAAGAATAAATGAGTTTCACATACTGCTGTACTTGCTTTTTTCACTAAAAATGCAGCAAAACTGACAGCCATGTTCACACTAGGCTTTTTTTCAGCATCCATTACTTTTAATGGGTGAAAAACAGTGAAAGAAGTGACATGCTCTATTGTGCAAAAAACATGCAAAGCACAAAATACTGATGACACAAAAAACAATCTGTGTGCATGAGATTTCTGAAATCTCAGACTTTGCTGGTACTGTAAAATGCAGCTGAAAACTTGCTTAAAAAAATGCTGAAAAAACGCCTAGTGTGAACATAGCCTTAATATTACACAAATGATGGATCTGTTGGGGGCTCTTGAGGACTGGAGTTGGGGGCACACTGTTTTGGAGAGTGTTGACCAAGAATGGTGATCTGGATGCCCTGTGTAGCCCCACTGGTATGGCACAAATAAAGTTTAGTTGTGTGTTATGTCACCATTTTGGTATCTTCTATAGTCTTTCCAGCATCTCAAGAAAAAAGTAAAAGATAATGAAGATGATCTTTCCGCGTGTGTTTGTCTTCCCAGAGGTCATCATTGGTACACACAAACATTCCCTCTTCATTCCTTTCCAATGACTTTTCAGAAAAAAAGTCCACCTGTCTGATAGCCGAATCGGTCTCAAACATATTTCTTTGCAATGGTTCAAATATTACGAGGTCGATAGCAAAAGCAGACAGAACGCATGAGAACATTACCAGACTCACAGGGGAATGCAGAATACGTTACGCGATGCTATCACCATCTTCCATGTTGAGTCTTCCCCTTCTTTCTAATCGCTTTTCCATTCTGTAATGCCTAAACCATGTCCTTTGCTTGCTATGCAGTAAAAGATGTCTAGTCTTTTGAGAGAAACTAGTGAGAGGGGTACATACCTCATCCTGCAACGTAAATAGCTCTCCGCTAAAAAGGCCTCACATGGACTGGGACCACTGAGGCCACAGGACTGAGAGAATGGAAACATTTGGAAGAGGAGGAATGCAGAAATGGGAGGTCCAAACCAGATTGCCTGTCTGAATTGTAATAGCAGACACGACCATAAGCAACAATAATATCAAGAATCAAAATGGAATTTGACCCCTGCGGAAAAAAACTCCCAAAACATAAGTGGTCCAAGATTGTGGTCAACACAGTTAGAGCTAAATCTTGGGGCACTAACGTTTTACACAATAGGTTGGCTTAGACAACCACACACCGGCCGGCTGCAATCAGCATCGGTCCAATAGCAATATAAACCCTTGATATTTACCAAGACCAGAAGGACAAAGTGCCATATATACCAGTAATATGGAGTCTACATATACAAATAGTCATCAAGGCCTGGACAGAGGAGTTTTCTGCAAATTTTACAAGGGCTCCAATGTCTTACAATATACATCCAAAATATTCTATACTTGCAAAACTCTTGACAGGCTAATATTCACAACCACTGAATGGCCACACAGACACGTACAGCATAAACATCTGACAGAGTAACACTAAATATTTTTTTATTTCCAAAGCTGGTTAACTCGTACCACTAATCTTGGGTTATGTCAAGCCTAGAGGAAAGGTATGGAAAGACAATGAGGACACAAGAAACAAAAATGGTTGGCTGTTGAAATTCTAACTGTCTAATCCATTTCTCCCCTGACATCTGTCGGGGCAGAATCAGGAGGTCCCTATACTCATCAGATAGTCGCCCAGTCCTGCCAGAATTAGTGGGGTAAGTAGACTTATGTAATTTGTAGGGGGCAATAAAACTGCATTCAAATACTTCAAAAGGGCAATATATTCTGGTAACTGGAACATTTTTACTTTGCTTCAGAATGGACTAATATTAAGGTAACTCTGTGCCTAGGGCCCCAGTAATGACACAAGTTCCAAGTGATCTGATCAGCAACTAGTTTCTATTACAGGGCTTCTCAAACGCTTTCTACTTGTCTCTTGCCAGACAGACCAACATGACGCGTGGGCCTCACGAGACAGACCAACATGACGCGTGGGCCTCACGAGACAGACCAACATGACGCGTGGGCCTCACGAGACAGACCAACATGACGCGTGGGCCTCACGAGACAGACCAACATGACGCGTGGGCCTCACGAGACAGACCAACATGACGCGTGGGCCTCACGAGACAGACCAACATGACGCGTGGGCCTCACGAGACAGACCAACATGACGCGTGGGCCTCACGAGACAGACCAACATGACGCGTGGGCCTCACGAGACAGACCAACATGACGCGTGGGCCTCACGAGACAGACCAACATGACGCGTGGGCCTCACGAGACAGACCAACATGACGCGTGGGCCTCACGAGACAGACCAACATGACGCGTGGGCCTCACGAGACAGACCAACATGACGCGTGGGCCTCACGAGACAGACCAACATGACGCGTGGGCCTCACGAGACAGACCAACATGACGCGTGGGCCTCACGAGACAGACCAACATGACGCGTGGGCCTCACGAGACAGACCAACATGACGCGTGGGCCTCACGAGACAGACCAACATGACGCGTGGGCCTCACGAGACAGACCAACATGACGCGTGGGCCTCACGAGACAGACCAACATGACGCGTGGGCCTCACGAGACAGACCAACATGACGCGTGGGCCTCACGAGACAGACCAACATGACGCGTGGGCCTCACGAGACAGACCAACATGACGCGTGGGCCTCACGAGACAGACCAACATGACGCGTGGGCCTCACGAGACAGACCAACATGACGCGTGGGCCTCACGAGACAGACCAACATGACGCGTGGGCCTCACGAGACAGACCAACATGACGCGTGGGCCTCACGAGACAGACCAACATGACGCGTGGGCCTCACGAGACAGACCAACATGACGCGTGGGCCTCACGAGACAGACCAACATGACGCGTGGGCCTCACGAGACAGACCAACATGACGCGTGGGCCTCACGAGACAGACCAACATGACGCGTGGGCCTCACGAGACAGACCAACATGACGCGTGGGCCTCACGAGACAGACCAACATGACGCGTGGGCCTCACGAGACAGACCAACATGACGCGTGGGCCTCACGAGACAGACCAACATGACGCGTGGGCCTCACGAGACAGACCAACATGACGCGTGGGCCTCACGAGACAGACCAACATGACGCGTGGGCCTCACGAGACAGACCAACATGACGCGTGGGCCTCACGAGACAGACCAACATGACGCGTGGGCCTCACGAGACAGACCAACATGACGCGTGGGCCTCACGAGACAGACCAACATGACGCGTGGGCCTCACGAGACAGACCAACATGACGCGTGGGCCTCACGAGACAGACCAACATGACGCGTGGGCCTCACGAGACAGACCAACATGACGCGTGGGCCTCACGAGACAGACCAACATGACGCGTGGGCCTCACGAGACAGACCAACATGACGCGTGGGCCTCACGAGACAGACCAACATGACGCGTGGGCCTCACGAGACAGACCAACATGACGCGTGGGCCTCACGAGACAGACCAACATGACGCGTGGGCCTCACGAGACAGACCAACATGACGCGTGGGCCTCACGAGACAGACCAACATGACGCGTGGGCCTCACGAGACAGACCAACATGACGCGTGGGCCTCACGAGACAGACCAACATGACGCGTGGGCCTCACGAGACAGACCAACATGACGCGTGGGCCTCACGAGACAGACCAACATGACGCGTGGGCCTCACGAGACAGACCAACATGACGCGTGGGCCTCACGAGACAGACCAACATGACGCGTGGGCCTCACGAGACAGACCAACATGACGCGTGGGCCTCACGAGACAGACCAACATGACGCGTGGGCCTCACGAGACAGACCAACATGACGCGTGGGCCTCACGAGACAGACCAACATGACGCGTGGGCCTCACGAGACAGACCAACATGACGCGTGGGCCTCACGAGACAGACCAACATGACGCGTGGGCCTCACGAGACAGACCAACATGACGCGTGGGCCTCACGAGACAGACCAACATGACGCGTGGGCCTCACGAGACAGACCAACATGACGCGTGGGCCTCACGAGACAGACCAACATGACGCGTGGGCCTCACGAGACAGACCAACATGACGCGTGGGCCTCACGAGACAGACCAACATGACGCGTGGGCCTCACGAGACAGACCAACATGACGCGTGGGCCTCACGAGACAGACCAACATGACGCGTGGGCCTCACGAGACAGACCAACATGACGCGTGGGCCTCACGAGACAGAGAAAGATGACATCTGGAATTCACCATCTGTAGTGAATGTCCATGTTCAAATTTTAAATATCTTTCCAATTTAAATTTTTTTTGTCTCCTGAACCCGATATAAAACTTTAAAATGAGCCCCAAATTACGTTGTTCAAGTAGATATTACTGCAGCCATAGAAAGAAAGGATTATGTAGCTTATAAAATCACTTCTATGAAAACTGCCACCCCCCAGCTGATTCTGGCCAACAATGAGGGGGCACCTCACTTTTGAGACCAGCTTGACAATTTGAGAAGCACTGATCTATTAGACAGACCCAAGAACTGCTGAGAATCAATGACTTGTATTCATGCTTAAGCAGTCAGCCATTTTTTTTTTGCAATGTAAGCTGCAGGGGAAATTGAGGATGGACATAATGTCCATTGTTGATAACAGCTGGTGGTTTCAGAAGCCCGAACAAACTATGAGCTGGCTTCATTTTCAGAAGTTGCTGTCATGATAAGATAATCCCTTTAAGGCTTTTCTGTATTGCTTTTAGAAAAGTTTCCTAGAAATCAAGATTAATCATAAGCCACTAAAAAGGAGGAATTCCTCTAAATATAACACATCTATGACTATAATCATTCCTTCATGATGCGTTTCTGTATTGGGCACCTAGAGGAATTATGTAATCTTTACACCACAAATTGGCTTAAAACCACAAGAAACAAGTGCAAACACCCAAAAATGCTGATGGATGGGTGGATGTACTTAATATTCTTGACGTTTAGAAATATGAGGGAACATCCAAGGGAACCCTACGAGCAACCCACAACACAACTGGCTTGAAGAGCCACCAACAATGTAATGGCTTTTGTACGTGTGAGTCAAGATGGCTCGAGTGTCCCAATGACACGGGGGATGAGAAAAATGCTCTCACTATTTTACCGTATAAGGGCAGACGCTGCTCATCGGAAAAGGCTTCTCTGCACAGATTTCGTGCAGCTGTTACAATGATCCGCCGCCAGAAAGTGGCTTTGAAACTTCAGATTCCTGTGTGTTGTGATAATCAGCTGGGTTTGGAAAATCCTTCAGTAATCTACTCTGTTGGCAGTCTAACAAGGCTTCCGAAAAAACAACAGTTCAACATCTGGAAATAAAATATGCGACCAGCCATGGAGGGCCTGGGGAGAACATGGATCCTTATTCTCTCGTAAATGCAAACAAAAAATTTGTCTTTTCCTTAGAAGTAATCAAATCAACAATGTGGGTGGAAAGAGTGACTCAAACTGGAGGTCAAAATCATCATCTCTGTCCAATGAGGAACTCTCTAAAAAGTTACGGGAATATTATCAGTACATTCCTAGACATCACCCCCTACTTCACTGACTCAGTGCTACCATGACGGGTCTATTCAACAGAATAAAAAGTGAAATCCTTCCTAAGAAAAACAAACAAACCTTGTACTATGAGGATGACAACCTTTCTTGAGTCCACAAAATGAGGCCCAAAGAAGTTGGCATTTTTCTTCCCTCTAGGGGAATAGAGAAGCTATAGCTACGATATTTGGACTTGGTCTTCTTGGTCTGGTCTTGCATGTCCTTTTTATACATGGATGATGAAGGCTGAAGTGTAGTGACACTGTCACTTGCCATAAATATACAATTTATTTCACCTGTTGTAAATGCCGCTGTTCTCTTGAATTCGGCGTTGATTTTCTTTCGCTCTTGGGCCTCTCGGTTCCTAAGATATGGCTCCTTTTTCCCCCCTTATATATAAATCTAGTCTTTTTAGCCAAGTGAGTGTAGTCCTCAAGAATATGCCCACAGAAGAGTTGAGTATAACGCACATTTGGCTAAAATGTGAGATGTTCATAAAAAGGAAGAGAGGGCCATATGTCAGGAACGGAGAGGCGCAGGAACAAAAGAAGAACAGCACCAGATTCAGGAGAAAGCGGCATTTTACACCAGGTAAACAAATTACATATTTATGGCAAGTGACAGGTTCTCTTTAAAACGAGGATGCCAGTGAAAATGATCTGTTGGTATGTCATCAGTATACATTCTTAGGTTAGACTGTGATCTAGGTAAAAAATGATAGTACAATGGTGTTCATCTATTCTGTTCTGGATAAGGTCTTTATATAAAATTGTAGCCTAAAATAGGTTATGGTAGTCATGCATATAAAATAAGTGTCAGGCAAAAGCCTCTTTGGCGGTCCGTTATTTCTCCTGGCTCCACAATAAATGTGCAGGCTCAGATGATCAAGAGGATAGACCTTTCTGTTAGAGGTTCATCCCCACTGGGAACAAAGAATTGGACAAGTTGAAATCCAATAAATCCCATTCTTCTTTCCTGAAAATCTGATGTCAAGGAAGAGCCAGGTCACACATTTTATAGTCAGCCAGTCCGACTGTTATCGGCATCTTTACAGGAACCATACTTGAAATGAGATCAATTACATAATCTTCACCTTGGATGCAGTGACTCAAGTAGACATTTTGGAGGAGGGGTTCTGGCAAGTCCATAGTGTAAAGCAGTTGTTCTATGGAATGAAATAAAGTTAAAAATGTTCTTCTGATACATCAGATTCATGTGAGGAGATCATATTAAAGTCTGTAATCTTCAGGTGCTGTTGATTTTCGATAGGACAAGTGTGACATGCAGAAGTAGTGCTGTAGCTTCAGAAGCATCCAGCAACTAGAGGGGTTAACTCAGTCACAGGAGACAGGGGGTGTTTTAGCAGAGCCCCAGGGGGATTGTGGGGAACTTGTTATTGTAGTCTGGCTGAAGCCGAAAAGAAAGGTGGTGTGTTATCTGGATCTGACAGAAGGCAACTGAACAGGATTCAGATCAGGAGAGAAACTAAACACAGGTTAGATAAACTCCCTGAACTAACAGTGAAGAGTATTATTGGGCAGGAAGATAAGGACTGGAAGGAATTGTGTCACAGGGATCTGCTCCCTCATCAAACCCTTCCCTTTCCATCTACATGCAGGATAAAGAATGCTGTGTACTATTGTGTCCTTGTGAAGGAAAAGCCTGTGGTTGTGTATGCATAGAAGTGTGCTGCTAAGAGATCTAATTTATGCTGAATTGTGCTACTGAATAGACTGTAATACTGTGCCTTGTGAAGAAACTACAGTATTGTTACTGGAGCCGGCTGCTCAAGAAACTCAGACTGTACTGTAGTGAAGATTGTTGCTGTAATATCCCTGAATTGCACTGTCCGTGCTTCAGATTAAATTCCACTGTTTAACTGTTGAAAAAGACTCGTCAGATTCAACTGCTGACCAGACACATCTATCATGTGCCTGAGAGAAGTTGCAGCCTATGGTCGCCCTGAGTAACGGTTCCCCCAGGATTTCAAAGGATTCATGAAACCCGTCTCGCCCCATCTGAACGGAGCGGCGTGCGTGTAACACAAGGCTCCATCATTGATTGATAGGGACCTGTCCTTGTTATGTCAAATTTTCAGGAAGAAATACAAAAAAAAAATCTAAAAGCAAAACCAAAAGAGAAGATCGTGCTATAACAATATCCTTCCGTTCCAAAATCAGTGATGTCCAAAATCACAGACATCACCAATGAAATCTTCTCACGTGACTATCAGAAGACCATTTTGACTCTATTCTCCTTTATTTGGATATTTAGGAAAAAAAAATCCTTTTCAACATGGTTCCAACTAAAATCCTCGTCCACGAACTTCACCATGAAGTCACCAGTTCCATTAACACTTTGCCCAAAATGTCCACGCAAGAGCTCGCCACTGTTGGTTCTAGAATGAGGTTGTCAATCTCAAGCCAAACGGAGCACGAGTAAAACTTGCGCAGACCGAAAGTCCTTCAAGGGGTATATGCATTGTCTTTAAAGGGTATTCACATTTTGTTTTAATAGGCAGTCTGGTATAGGCTCGGCGGCACTGTGATATAGTTTTAGAGGGTTCTTGGGATATGAACATTGGGAAATCACTGGTGTAGACTACCATACCATTAATTCATGACTTATAGATGCCATATGTGGCATAAAAAAAAAATCCAACACCATAGCGCTGCCACGATACTCTACCTAAACTGGTAATCTGGTAAAAGAATAATGGACTGAACCAAAAAGCTTAGGTGGTCGGAACAGACTGGAATATACATATTAAAAAATGTTGAGTTTGTATTTTTTTTTTTAAATTCAGATCATTTTCGAGAACTGTAGAATTGGCAAGAATAAGTCATAACTTTGCCAAGTGATCAGTCAGCAGGGGGCTTAGCGAGAACACGTTGTTCTACGACAGAGAAATACCGAGTGACTTATCAGCAGGGACAGAATTCAACGGCTTCTTGGTAGAAAAAAAATGCGTTATGTGGCTGCAAAACAAAGTATTTTTTAGCCAACTCTGCAAATACATGGAAGAGCATTACATAATACCGCTTCCAGAAAACTTGAAATACGTTTCCTATCATACCCCTGACCTACTTAATGAAAATTTCATGACCTCAAAAAAAATATATATATATATATCTTTCCTTTGGCGGAATCTCCATATGTTTTTCATTAATATTTTTCAGAAGCTAAGATTGAAATGGTTAGTGAATTATTTTCTTAATCCTGGCAAAATAAGGGTATTAAAAATAAGCTGATCGCAAGGTACTCCAGCGATCATCTGTAACCTGACAGCAAGTATTGAATTCCCCTGCAGTGCCCCCACAGGGGAAATGAAGTATTACACTTTTCTAATTAAAATCAATGTACAATCTGCCTAATATATGGCCATGTTGGGTCCTCCGGAGTGAAATTTGCCGTTTTCTGTTACTATTCACTCTTTTCTCTGGTTAATAGATGCAAGTTTCCCGGAGCTGCTACAGCAAGGGAAAGCCCATAAACAAGAGTGGTGCTGTTTCTGGAAAAAAATGCCATTATTTTCGAAAATATATACAGGTGCATCTCCCTAAATTAGAATATCAAAATGTTAATTTCAATTCTTCAATACAAAAAGTGAAACTCATTATATAGAGTCATTACAAACAGCGTGATCTATTTCAAGTGTTTATTTCTGTTAATGTTGATGATTATGGCTTACAGCCAATGAAAACCCAAAAGTCATTATCTCAGTAAATTAGAATACTTTATAACAACAGCTTGAAAAATGTTTTTAAAATCCGAAATGTATGTTCAGTAAATGCCCTCAATACTTGGTCAGGGTTCCTTTTGCATCAATTCCTGCATCAATGCGGCGTGGCATGGAGGCGATCAGCCTGTGGCACTGCTGAGGTGTTATGGAAGCCCAGGTGGCTTTGATAGCAGCCTTCAGCTCGTCTGCATTGTTGGGTCTGGTGTCTCATCTTCCTCTGGACAATACCCCATAGATTCTCTATAATAGATTCTCTATGGGGTTAAGGTCAGGCGAGTTTGCTGCCAATCAAGCACAGTGATACTGTTGTGTGTAAACCAGGTATTGGTACTTTTGACAGTGTGGACAGGGGCCAAGTCCTGCTGGAGAATGACATTTCCATCTCCAAAAAGCTTGTCGGCAGAGGGAAGCATGAAGTGCTCTAAAATTTCCTGGTAGACGGCTGCACTGACTTTGGTCTTGATAAAACACAGTGGACCTACACCAGCAGATGACATTGCTCCCCAAACCATCACTGATTGTGGACACTTCACACTAGACCTCAAGCAGCTTGGATTGTGGCCTCTCCACTCTTCCTCCAGACTCTGGGACCTTGTGGAGTGTGTCAATGACTGCCTTCTGGACATCTGTCAAGTCAGCAGTCTTCCCCATGATTGTGGAGCCTACTGAAACAGACTAAGGGACCTTTTTAAACGCTTAGGAAACCTATGCAGGTATTTTTTGTTAATTATTTTAAGTTACTGAGATAATGACTTTTGTGTTTTCATTGGCTGTAAGCCATAGTCGTCAACATTAACAGAAATAAACACATGAAATAGATCACTCTGCTTGTAATGACTCTATATAATATGAGTTTCACTTTTTGCATTGAAGAACTGAAATAATTAACTTTTTGATGATATTCTAATTTAGTGAGATGCACCTATATATTTTTTTTCATAGATTACTCCCAGAAGGAAATATTTATATAGAATAAGAGTTAAGATTGTTGTATTTAGGAAGGAAAACTATGCAAAATCTGTGCCCCCCACTTCAACAACCAACGCATTTCAAGTCACTATAAAGAGAAAGTCACGATGGCTCGGGACGGGCGCGAATACTCTTCGTACAGTTTTAACATCCTATATATAAAAAAAAAAAAAAAAACCTTATCCCATATACATTATATCTCTGTATATGTTGACTGAGAGACACAAATGGAAAAAGGGTGGGTGGCTTTAAATAAACTCTTCTGCTGCTATCACCCAAGTGTCTCATTTCTTGGTTAAAAAGCCCAATGTTATCTCTGAATCGTGCAAATGTTTGGTTTATATAGATAATCTCCTCCGGGGGTCGAGATAGTTCTGTTTAGATTAATCATAGGAGAAGAATGCTGTGGGCTAGATCTGTATTTGATTTTATAGA
The DNA here is from genome assembly GCF_046119375.1 of Phyllobates terribilis. Classification (NCBI taxonomy): domain Eukaryota; kingdom Metazoa; phylum Chordata; class Amphibia; order Anura; family Dendrobatidae; genus Phyllobates; species Phyllobates terribilis. The sequence goes on along the minus strand of NW_027362768.1, from coordinate 156,739,931 downwards.
ATGGCTGCAGAGGAAGAGAAAGAAGCGATCTTTTCTATGTTATCTGGGCAGTGCGGTACATTCCTTCTGCTCAAATACTTCGGCTGTGGTACTGGTAAATCAGAAACTGGATTTAAGATAGAAACTCACAGAACAGAATGTTCCGAATATTCTGCAAATGAGAAGATATCGGATGTTATGCACACGCCCGGGCTAGAGCGGCGTGTGCATGTGATTGGTAGTGATTCCACTGGACCGTGCCGGAGAGTGTATGCCTGGAGGGGCGTGACTAAGTATTCACCCGATCCGACCAGGGTCGCACGACGGCATACGACGCCAGTGCACCAAGGAGGAACCGAGCAGAGGGACCAGGTGCTACTCCAGGACAGACACCGGACACGGCTGTTGACCCACACAGGGAAATACAGGAACAGACTGGTATGCAGGCAGGCGGGTATGCAGGCAGGCGGGTATGCAGGCAGGCGGGTATGCAGGCCGGGGGGTAAAGGTAAGCACAGATAGAGTGCAGACGGGGAGGCACTAGCAAGTAGGAACACAGGCGGGATAGGACCCAGTACACACCGGGATTCAGGAACAATACAGGCAGAGGGGTACAGGCAAGCACAACTAGAGTGCAGAAGACTGAGCAGGGAGGACAGGGCTCTGTTCACACTGAACAGACAGGAAGGGAAAGGCAGAGCCAGACACCCACAGGGTACTTGCAGTGAAGTAGCGAGTGGACCACAAACTCACAAACGGGAGTACAGAGACAACAGGCAGGAGATAGGTACGAGTTCAGACTCTGCAGGAAAAGGAAGGGAACGGGCATAGAGGCAAAACAGGTAAAGGATAGGAGAGAGTTCAGACTGGAACTGAGTGTACGGAGGAGACCGACACTGCAGCGGGATACAGGAGCGGGTCTGGGAATACTGCCCCCAGAGAGGCGGGACGAACAGGCAAGGAGCGTGTTCAGACAGGACAGACAAGATACACAGAAAGGACTTAGTTCAGACACGGGAACTAATACCGCAAAGCAGGAGACATACAGGACTTAGTTCAGACACGGGAACTAATACCGTAAAGCAGGAGACATACAGGACACAGTTCAGACACGGGAGCTGACACCGCAAGGCAGGAGACATACAGGACTTAGTTCAGACACGGGAACTAATACCGTAAAGCAGGAGACATACAGGACACAGTTCAGACACGGGAGCTGACACCGCCAGGCAGGAGACATACAGGACTTAGTTCAGACACGGGAACTAATACCGTAAAGCAGGAGACATACAGGACACAGTTCAGACACGGGAGCTGACACCGCAAGGCAGGAAACATACAGGACTTAGTTCAGACACGGGAACTAATACCGTAAAGCAGGAGACATACAGGACTTAGTTCAGACACGGGAACTAATACCGTAAAGCAGGAGACAAACAGGACACAGTTCAGACACGGGAGCTGACACCGCAAGGCAGGAGAAATACAGGACACAGTTCAGACAGGCCTGGAAATACAGCCTCCAGGAAAGGCGGACAGGGAAACAGGAACGGGACCTGGCAACTTCAGAGTGCAAGCACACACTGAAAGAAACACATATGCACAGGCAGGGATAGAAGGGAGCTGCTGAGCTATATACCAAGTGTCAGACAGCAATAGGCTGAGGACGCACAAGGGGTGTGACCCACAGCAGGTACAAAAGACAGGAAGTGATCGGGCGCCGCCCTTAAGCAGCAGAGACAGACACAAACAGACAGCATGGAGGGAAGCCAGAGAGACATTCTGGACAGGAGATCAAGTGCGCCCTCTTGCACAGTGGGAGATGGACCACCATGCAAGGACGCCGCCAGGTATGTTACAGTACCTCCCCCCTTACGCCCCCTCTTCTTCAGGCCTGCCAGAATCTTCCGCAGGGAATTCGAGGACCAGTCGTTCACTGGGTTGGAGGGGGACAGAGACTTGAGGGTAATCTCTGCTTCGAGGTACATCTTGTCAAGCTCACAGGAAAAAATAGACGGGTTATCAGGTACATAATGAGGAAAAGTCACTGTCTCTTTGTTATCTGGTGGTACCCCGGAGGATTCAGGAAACAACTGGAGGTCCTCCGCCGGGTCAGAAGAGTGCAGAGGCTCAGAGAAAACATCTGCTTCAGAGTACACTAGGTCGGACTCACTGGAGGAAGCCGGCGAGGTATCAGGTACAGGAAATAGGAAAGTCTCTGTCCATTCACCACCAGGTGGCACCCCGAAGGGTTCTAAACACAACTGGAGGTCCTCCGCCTGGTCGGAGGGGTGTAGAGACTCGGGAGTAACTTCTGCTTCGGAGAACACTAGGTCGGACTCACTGGAGGAAGCAGGCGAGGTATCAGGTACAGGAAATAGGAAAGTCTCTGTCCATTCACCACCAGGTGGCACCCCGAAGGGTTCTAAACACAACTGGAGGTCCTCCGCCTGGTCGGAGGGGTGTAGAGACTCGGGAGTAACTTCTGCTTCGGAGAACACTAGGTCGGACTCACTGGAGGAAGCAGGCGAGGTATCAGGTACAGGAAATAGGAAAGTCTCTGTCCATTCACCACCAGGTGGCACCCCGAAGGGTTCTAAACACAACTGGAGGTCCTCCGCCTGGTCGGAGGGGTGTAGAGACTCGGGAGTAACTTCTGCTTCGGAGAACACCAGGTTGGACTCACTGGACGAAGCGAGCGAGGTATCAGGTACAGAGTATAGGAGAGTCTCTGTCCTTTCGTTACCAGGTAGCACCCCGAAGGGTTCAGGAGGTCTCAGGGAGGACAGACCCAGGCGTGACTGCTTGCCTCTAAGTCTAGCACGTCTGGACTGCCTCTTGAGGTTGGGAGAAGTATTCCGGAAAGCGTAGTCACCCTGTGAGGATTCTGGGTGGGCAGTAGTCTCATTGGGCTGGAGAACTATTACGCTACCCACACACATTACCCATTGGGGCTGCTCCGGGATGTTGGGAAGTGAAGCTTCAGCAGGAGCCTCCGGGTTAGGATCATCGAAGACCATTAGAAAGGCCACCAGGAAGGCCATTAGGTCCCGGAGGATCGGATCCTGTGTCTCATATAGGGGGTTGATCCATTCCAAGGCATCCCCCGCCAGGTAAGACATAATAAAGGCCACTTTAGCCCAATCGGAAGGAAAATAAAGAGGGTAGGCCTTAAAGTGTAGCATGCATTGCTCCACAAATGCACGACACTGTTTTGGATCCCCATAGTAACGTGGCGGATCCGCAGGAACGAGAGCTGATAGATCCATCTGGACGAGTGCGCAATTCGCCTGGAACTCAGCTAAAGGGAAAAAAAAAATATATTTATTTATTTCACTGCATGTATTCGCTGGAAAAAACTTCTCAGAGAGCGAAGGCCGTGGGGCTCAACGGGAACCATGGCCTGAGCATGCTGTTATGCACACGCCCGGGCTAGAGCGGCGTGTGCATGTGATTGGTAGTGATTCCACTGGACCGTGCCGGAGAGTGTATGCCTGGAGGGGCGTGACTAAGTATTCACCCGATCCGACCAGGGTCGCACGACGGCATACGACGCCAGTGCACCAAGGAGGAACCGAGCAGAGGGACCAGGTGCTACTCCAGGACAGACCCCGGACACGGCTGTTGACCCACACAGGGAAATACAGGAACAGACTGGTATGCAGGCAGGCGGGTATGCAGGCAGGCAGGTATGCAGGCAGGCGGGTATGCAGGCCGGGGGGTAAAGGTAAGCACAGATAGAGTGCAGACGGGGAGGCACTAGCAAGTAGGAACACAGGCGGGATAGGACCCAGTACACACCGGGATTCAGGAACAATACAGGCAGAGGGGTACAGGCAAGCACAACTAGAGTGCAGAAGACTGAGCAGGGAGGACAGGGCTCTGTTCACACTGAACAGACAGGAAGGGAAAGGCAGAGCCAGACACCCACAGGGTACTTGCAGTGAAGTAGCGAGTGGACCACAAACTCACAAACGGGAGTACAGAGACAACAGGCAGGAGATAGGTACGAGTTCAGACTCTGCAGGAAAAGGAAGGGAACGGGCATAGAGGCAAAACAGGTAAAGGATAGGAGAGAGTTCAGACTGGAACTGAGTGTACGGAGGAGACCGACACTGCAGCGGGATACAGGAGCGGGTCTGGGAATACTGCCCCCAGAGAGGCGGGACGAACAGGCAAGGAGCGTGTTCAGACAGGACAGACAAGATACACAGAAAGGACTTAGTTCAGACACGGGAACTAATACCGCAAAGCAGGAGACATACAGGACTTAGTTCAGACACGGGAACTAATACCGTAAAGCAGGAGACATACAGGACACAGTTCAGACACGGGAGCTGACACCGCAAGGCAGGAGACATACAGGACTTAGTTCAGACACGGGAACTAATACCGTAAAGCAGGAGACATACAGGACACAGTTCAGACACGGGAGCTGACACCGCCAGGCAGGAGACATACAGGACTTAGTTCAGACACGGGAACTAATACCGTAAAGCAGGAGACATACAGGACACAGTTCAGACACGGGAACTAATACCGTAAAGCAGGAGACATACAGGACACAGTTCAGACACGGGAGCTGACACCGCAAGGCAGGAAACATACAGGACTTAGTTCAGACACGGGAACTAATACCGTAAAGCAGGAGACATACAGGACTTAGTTCAGACACGGGAACTAATACCGTAAAGCAGGAGACAAACAGGACACAGTTCAGACACGGGAGCTGACACCGCAAGGCAGGAGAAATACAGGACACAGTTCAGACAGGCCTGGAAATACAGCCTCCAGGAAAGGCGGACAGGGAAACAGGAACGGGACCTGGCAACTTCAGAGTGCAAGCACACACTGAAAGAAACACATATGCACAGGCAGGGATAGAAGGGAGCTGCTGAGCTATATACCAAGTGTCAGACAGCAATAGGCTGAGGACGCACAAGGGGTGTGACCCACAGCAGGTACAAAAGACAGGAAGTGATCGGGCGCCGCCCTTAAGCAGCAGAGACAGACACAAACAGACAGCATGGAGGGAAGCCAGAGAGACATTCTGGACAGGAGATCAAGTGCGCCCTCTTGCACAGTGGGAGATGGACCACCATGCAAGGACGCCGCCAGGTATGTTACATCGGAGTAGAAAGGAGCCGTCAGGAGGAGTCGTAATTAATGGCAGGCACAATAGTTGCGGTTCATGTGCCATATCTGTGGTTGGCATAGTTCTGGTGGGAACACCTAAAAGCACTCCTATAAAATTAGTACTTCGGGGGCATTCCCCTGATATTAACCAGGACAATTTCAATGCAAATCTGTAACATCTCTATCCGTCATGGATTTACTTCCTTCACCCATGCCAACAGCCGTATCAGAAAGTCGTAGTCATACGTCCACCACTAATTCCAGCTTCTACGTAGAGTAGGTATGAGGCACTTTAATATGCAAGTTTTTCATATTATGCTAATTTTTAAAGAGGAACAAAAGAAAGAGAAACTGCAGCTGCATCTCCCTCCTACCCCTCTCTTCTATTTATTATACTGTTCTAAAAAAAAAGTCATAATTTCCTAATAAATACATGAAAATGTTATAAAATATCTTAATTAACTCTACTTATTTTGGGGAAAATTAAATTTGGTTACATTTTAAATCCCCTTTACCAGTTTATGAAGTTTGAGGAGCTATAGGTGACTCTACCAACATTGAGGCCAACCAGGACTGAAGAGAGGTATCATCAAACAAATGGTAGACTTAAGCAGAAGGGGTTCTTCTGGGCCCGTTCCAATGTGCATCTTTAGTATGTGGAAACATGGGCCCAGTCGATCATCATCTGGGCCTCTTAAAGGGTTTCTCATTGTTTCTTCAAGAGCACACTGCTCCTCAGCCTTCAAACTTCCTATTTTCCAGGGGGCAGTGCCCTCCTGAAGGTTGACAATTTGAATTAGTGGCATGGTTGCAATGCTGGTCTGCCCTGTGAACCCTCCAATGCTACAAACAGAGGCATCAGCCTCCACAGCATGGGAAAAACTCAAGGACACTAGATCCAGTGGATCCGGGCAGCTTCAGAGCGGAACTTGCAGGCTCTAAATGAACAAAGTAAGCAGGCGCCCAAGCCAGAGTATCCAGCCACTCCGACTACAAGGTGGCAAGTAACATCACCGAAGCTCTTGAGAAGGAGGACTTTTAATAAGTGAATAGTAAAGTTGCTTCTTTTTACAAGCACTTTGCCATTTTACCCACTGATGAAGATGAGACATCAAATATTGAATGGCACTCTACATCCCACCTGCCCTCTGAATGGGCGTTTGGATGCCAGGGCTATGCCTGAAGACAGCATCTCAAAGTTTCACTCAATAAACCTTCTAGAAGTCGATGCACAGGAGATATAACAATTCTTCCAGGAGTTCAGTAGGGCTCCCCTTCTTTCTGGGAACTTTGTAGACATTCATTGAGAGTTGGCAAGTATGGATGCAACTCGTGAACAGGTGTGATGTAGTTTATGGAATAAGCTTTTCCTATTCCTCTACACACCATTTAACGAAAACATGACAGGAGGTCCCTTTTGCATTTTAGGTCTTGCGACATAAGTTCAGGCTCCTAAAAGGGGTAATAGAAGGGAATGTATTCGGGGTCAGGGATCTTGATGGTGCAGCATTTAATAGACTTATATTAAGCAAAATAGGTCTACTAGATATCTCCACACTTAAACAAAAGCACCACTTTAAGTAGCGCGGCATGGATGAAATCTAGTGTTACCTGAACAAATGAGCTATGTGTTACTATGAAAAGAATTCACCCATACAAAAGGGCACATTGTAAATTGAGTCCCCCCTGAAACACCATCCCGATCCCACCTGTAAGGATTGCTATCTCCAGCCCACACGTTGTGCTCAATTATCCGTCAGTGATTCACAAACATGAGGCCATGAAAGGGCTTTAGACGAAGCCTCGAAGACAACCGGAATATACATATCAGAGAGGCGGTCTACCCGGGAGCAGCATGGAGGCCTAATCCTACACTAAAACAGTGCACGGTCCTCATACCCGGCCAAGGAATTCAGCTTATAAAACACGGCCCTGACTACCGGTGAGGAGCAGAAAACAACCATTACACTCAGTTCCAGTAATAGAGGTGATTTTGGCTTCGGAAGAAGGGGAGTGGATGAAAAGAAGGGGTGGTAGGGGGGAATGAATGGTAATTTGTCCTCCTTGTATTTATTTTGGATTCGGTTGGTGTGACTGAGCCTTGAAAAGTGAAGGACGGGAAAGACCGTTGCTTGTCTTCCATAGCTAATTAGTTCACAAGTGCAGGTTATGCTGCTGTAGGAATTAGTTTCCAGTAAGCAAAAAAAGCCAAAAATACCTCGAGTGGCTGATCTTGGACTATTTTCAAGAGAAGTTTGGTTTAAACCGGAATTCAGAAAAAAAACAACAACTTCTCAAACATATATGATAGTCAGGGCTGGATGACCTGTGGTATTTCAAGCATCCCCGCCAAGAGACTGGGACTTGTAGTACTGGCAAAGCTATGTACAAGTTCATGTGTAAGTCACCATAATTACAGCATGTTCTGTACGCCCATTATTAGTCCATTTGTATTTTCCCCATTGAGACCAGTTAGAAACCGGTTAAGGCTGTGGCTACACGGCGACTATGGCAGCTATATTGCATCATAGCACGACTGAATGGTGCAAGGCAGCACAACCAGGACCCAAAAAGTATGAATCAGTTGGATTTTTGTGAGTTGCTTGCGGTAACTTACACATTGACTTGTGATTTTGCCCCATTCTCAAGGCCCCCCTTCCAAATTAGCTCATTGAATCATCTGCATCCTGTCCATTTCAGGGGAAGCTGAGTGACAACCAATCTGACCACGTTATAGACGACACAGGGGTTGTCAACCACTTTTCCATAGTCCACAATGGCAAACGTTTCCAAATTATTGTGCAAGTAGCAAGATTTCTTGGTCTGGTCTCTATGAAAGTTGGATGACCACCTCTGAGGAAGTTCTAGTGGCCCACCTTTGAAGGAGTTCTAGTGGTGACCCTCTCCTCCATGAATGCAAATCGAGTACAAGAAGTTTATTTCCGTGTCTCTGCTTCTTGTTGTGTCTCGCTGCGTCGTTGACTCATCTTCTATCCTCAGGAGCGCACCACTCCTCTGCTTCACAGATTCCGGCTTGTCGAGGGGGGGGGGGGGCAGCATGCTCCTGAAGACTGACAGTTCGGACCAGAAGCATGGTTAAGACTCTGGTCCGATCTATTGAACTTGTAAGCACTGCACTCTGTGTCTAGAACATTAAAAATTCCTCTATTCTTCAGAACGGATAGGATATTTAATAAGAGTTAAATTGCAACGTTGCTTCTTTTTACAAGCACTTTGGAATCGTATTCATTTAAGAAGACAAGACAACCCCTTTTAAAAAGCAACCTACTACCATCCCTGAACCTAAGCGTGACTGTACAGATCTCATGTGCACCCCTGGTGCCCTCCGTGATGTTGATGATGCCACCGTCTGTCAGATCGGTGGCCCGTACTACTGTATAAAATGAAGAAAGCTCCGCCGTCCATCCCACACCAATGGAAATGGAGTGGGTGCATGATTTAGAGTTTCCAAAGAGCTCCCATTTTGGAGAAAAGAAAAACAGGCTGACAGAAAGAGGCAGTGTCAGCAGGATGGAAGGGAGCAGGTATGGTGAATATGAGAAATGTATAGTCGCATTCAGGTTTGGGGGGCGTTGATTGCTTTAAATATTATGTGCTTAAAGGGATTTAAAATTATGTCTGATTTTATCCAAAATGGCTCCACTCTTGTGCACAGGTTGTATGTGGTATTGCAGCATAGCCACATTTACTGCAAACAAAGATGAGCTGCAATACCACATGGAAAGGCGTTCATAATCCATGGACAGGCGTGGAGGTATTTCCGCAGAAAAGCAGCCATGTTTTTTTTAATCTTATATAAATTTGATTAAAATGGGTTTCTGGCTGATGAGAATATAACAATTACATGTTTAAAACTCAAAAAAAAATTCAGCCACTAGCACTGCCTGATGTCTGCAGGACGACTCTGAGGAACCTGAAATCCAACATTCCGAACCACAAATGATATGAATGCAGAATGTCGGCCGGCGACGGTGAACAACTCAAAAAAAGAAAATTATGTTGCTAATTATACAGAGCTTAGTATGACAACAATGGCCAATTATCTGGAGAAAACACTCTAAACCTGACAAGTGCCTGCAAAAATGTTTCTCTGATTCGGCATGGACACATCATGACCTGTCACCTACAAGCAGGACCTGGAACATACAGAAAAGCCAAAAAATGTTGACAAAGTGCAACATTCTCAGTGCAGTTTGTGGAGATTCCACCGGGTGGCGACTGTGAACGGTTTCTTGGAGAAAGACTGTTTACTGGAAATTGCAAAAATCATGAATCCGTGCATCAAATCCCCAGTCCTGGCATAAGGAAAGTATTATATCTCCATTCTTCTGCTGCAGAATAGTTTAGGATTGTGATCAGCTGCAGTGGTCAGCTTACTAGAACAGCGCATCTCTCCTGATGCAATGTTCTATTCATCTGACCGCTGCAGCCAATCAGAAGCTTTAGCAATCTAGCAATAAAGGAACCGTGACATCATGGCTTACGGTCCAGCGCAGCCCCCCCCCCCCCCCCCCTCCCAAATGCAGCCTGTGCTGGATCCAGCAGATGAGTATATATCAAGCTGTTATTTATTTTTCATGCATGGCGCCTGTGCAGTTTGTAGCATAGCCAGACAATCCCTTTAACACTACGATCACAAACTTTGCCCAAAAGTATAGGGAAAATATATATTCTTGTACCGTGTTAGCCAGTAGATAGAAAAATATTTAGATTTGAGAGTCCTCAGTGGTTGATTCCTTTTAATGGCTAACTGAAAAGATAGTAACAAATTGCAAGCTTTCGAGACTACTCAGGTCTCTTCATCAGGCTAGTATACCACAAAATCTGAAGAGTCACATATTTATTCACAATAAGACACAGAAATAATGCAATAGGTAAAACAGGTGATGGAAAGCAGAGTTATTATGGGAGAGATAAACAGTTCTGGCTATAAATATTTTAGCAGTTAATAGATAAGGAGTGTGAAGGTTTTCTTGTCCTGTGACTAGGTCCAGTGTTATGATGGCCTCACAAGTCTGAGGGGCACATTCCTTAGTTGATGTAGAATGACATAAATCCATGCGACACATTCATTCTAAATATTTGCCCAAAAGTAGGAATTCTAGGAAGGGGTGAAGGCAACTAAACGCCCCTAAAAATATCAGAAGCTATTCATATAGGGGCCCATAGAGTTCTATGGGCTCCATGTTACGGCTCTCTGTGTACAGAGTCCAGTAAAGGTTATCTTTACTAAAACAGCATACAAAATTACAGGAGGACCCTCAATTTAAGAGTATGTCCAGGAATGGAGAACAGGCCACTGTCCGTGAGTCTGGTATTAAAATCTTGCCCAATTGACTTAAAGGGGTTGTCCACCTTTTGGAATCAATTTTCTGCATAAATGCATGCATTTGGGGCTAAAAATAAATTTGTCCAATTGAATTTTATTAAAAATTTTGCACCATTTGGCCCTTACAGGCTCTTTGTTTTCCTGCACATTCAACTTTGATGTAGTCATAAATTAGCTGAGAGGAGATCAGAAAAAGACAAAAGTTATATATATATATATATAATATATGTTACCAAGTCTTCATCAGACCATCATAGCGAACTCACTGATGGGTTCTCATTTAACTCATTCTGCAGCCAGTAATAGAGTGGCTTTAGAGAACAAAAATGGTACAAACATTTTTGATAAAACCCAATTGCAAAAATGTATTTTAGCCAGAATTACATGCATTTAAATAAAGATTTTTTTTCCAAAAGTTCCAATAACAAATGAAATTATTGTTGGCTAACCCTGCTGATTTCGGTTGGACTTCCCGACTCTTCCCTAACAGATGATTTCGGAGGAGAGGAGGATCATCGAGTAGAATATCCTTTTGTTTTCAGGGAAAATAAGCTGCCACCAGAGCTGCCTTGCAACCGCTTACTATTTAATGGGAACACATGTGCGCCCGGTCGAGTGGAGGGTGGATGCACATGAAGGGGTCGTGAGCTATAGCGATCCGTTGTGTATGGCCATCTTTAAATAATCAGGAAAAAAATTTGAGCCGCTTCTTGAAAAAAAAAAAAAAACGTAGACCCCTTTTGTAACACCTTGCACTGTTAGAGACTAATATACCCAAGCCACTGATGGCACCAGGTATGGGATGAATTGACCAGCAATGTTTCCTTTCCGCCAAGACAAAGAAATTCTCTGAGGACATCACAAAACCCATATAGTCACATTGACAATATCATTAAAGGTGCTCAAGTGAAAGTGTCTTCCCAAAACATTCTAGAACCCATAGTCCTATCGTTCAGATCTCACTGTAGATCCAAGCTGACGTTCTCCTCAGCTGGGAAGAGATTTGGTTTTTCCAACCCTGACCCTCATCGGCTTAGAACAGTTGCATAACAGCGATCCAGCTCCAGCGCTGATAGCCGTTTTATCTGAATAATCAGTAGACGTTCTGTCTGTACCGGACGTAGCGGGAACTGAGAGCTCAGAGTAAACCTTCATTTTCCAACATCTGCATTTCGTATCAAGCAATGTGACCTTCTGTATAATGCTATAGATGCACATAACCAGGGGAGGAGTCCTGAGGAGATAATTTGCATATTCCCACTGCATTTTGGGGTAAGTGAAGAGTCTCCGCGAGCTCAAAGAACACTGGATTTTGGCTGTTGGAGCTGAAAAGAGGACATCGGTAAACCAGGGGAGGCTTTGAGGCTTTTTTTTTAAACTGTTTTCAGAACATTAACAGTAAGAACATGGAAGAGTCCAGGAGCCATTTGGTGAGCTGCATATCCTGCTACATGTTCACAGACTTGCCAGTGGAAAAGCCAAACTTCACATGCCAGAAATGCAAGCTTGTGTCCCTGTTGGAGGAAAAGTTGCGAAATCTAGAAGAGAGGTTAACTACCTTGAAAATCATTAAGGAAGGTGAAGAGTTCTTAGACAGAGCAGAATTATCTCTTCATGATTCAGAAAGAGAAGAAATTCGAACTGCACCTGAGGAAACAGAGGAATGGAAGCATGTGACCCACAGAAGCAGGAGGATCGAGAGGCAGTCAGCACCCATACTGCTCAGGAACCAGTACCAGGCTCTCTCGCAGGAGAACCATGAAGAAATACAGCAAAATAAGACTTTGCCAGCAATGAATAACCTTGTAAGCCCTCAGAATCCTCCTGGATGGAGAAAGAAGAATGTTGTGAAGAAAAAACGGAGAGTGGTGGTCATGGGGGATTCCCTGTTAAGAGGAACAGAGGCCGCTATCTGCAGACCAGACATAACCTCAAGAGAAATGTGCTGTCTTCCAGGAGCAAAAATTAAAGATGTGTCTGACAGGATATCAAGACTCTTCAGACCTACAGATCACTACCCATTCCTGCTAATACATGTGGGGACAAATGACACCGCAAGAAAGGACCTGGAAACCATCTGCAGTGACTTTGAAGACTTAGGCAAGAAAGTGAAAGAATTGGGAGCGCAGGTGGTCTTCTCATCCATCCTCCCAGTGGATGGCCATGGAACAATGAGGTGGAATAAGATTCTACAGGTGAACAACTGGCTACGTCGATGGTGCCGTCAACAAGGATTTGGATTTCTGGATCACGGAATGAATTACCTATACGATGGACTACTTGCTAGAGATGGGGTGCACCTAACGAAGACTGGAAAACATGTATTTGGAAGTCGCCTTGCTACACTCATCAGGAGAGCTTTAAACTAGAACAATGTGGGAAGGGAAGCAAAAGGCCAGAAAAAGCCATACAGCTGACAAATACTATTGAGATCTCTGCTACTGGAAGTGGAAAAGAAGAACAAAGACAAAACAATTTAAATAATAAAAATATGGGAGGAAGAGAAACCAATCACAAACTAAAATGTTTTTATACAAATGCACAAAGCATGGGCAACAAACAAGGAGAATTGGAACTACTAACGCAGGAAAAGGAATATGATGTCATTGGAATCACTGAAACTTGGTGGGACGATACACATGATTGGAATAAAAGGCTAAAAGGATACAACTTATTTGCAAGAAACAGACTTGATAAACGAGGAGGAGGTGTCGCATTGTATGTTAGAAAAGCGTATATCTGCACAGAGATTGAAGCTTCAGAGACTGGGAGTTCTGTGGAAACTGTTTGGGTAAGAATACAAGGAGAGAACAACGGAAAGGACACCATTGTAGGCATTTACTACAGGCCACCTGGGCAAGCTGAAGATATGGATGAACTCTTTATGTATCAAATGACCAAGTTCTCCAAAAAATATGACGTAGTGGTCATGGGAGATTTCAACTATCCAGACATTTGTTGGGAATCTCTCTCAAGTAAAACTAACAGGTCAAGCAAATTCTTATCCTCTCTTGCTGACAACTTTATCTTCCAAAAGGTAGGGGAGAAAACAAGGGGATCTGCTACTTTGGATCTAATCCTTATAAACAGGGAGGAAATGGTTGAGGAGGTAAAGGTGGCTGGGACCCTAGGAGGCAGCGATCATGCTATTATAGAATTTTGGATAACTAGAGGAGGAAGACATGTGAAGACTCAAACTTCAAGGTTAGATTTTAGAAAGGCAGATTTTAAGAGACTCAGAAAGAGAATAGGAGGGATCCAATGGCTGAATGTCCTTAAGGACAAAAATGTCCAGGAAGGATGGGAAATTTTTAAAAATGAGATTCTCAAAGCACAATCGTTAACAATCCCAAAAAGTAGGAAGAATGGGAAGCATTTAAGGAAACCAGGATGGATGAACACAGAACTTAAACACATGCTAAAAAGAAAGAAAGAAATGTTTATTAAATGGAAAGAGGGAGGCATATCTAAAGAAGATTATAATGCAGTCTGCAGATCCTGCAGGGCACGTATCAGGATAGCTAAAGCTGACAATGAATTAAGGCTTGCAAGAGATGTCAAAAGCAATAAAAAAGGATTTTGGGGGTATGTCAAAAGTAAAAGAAAAGTCAAAGATGCTATAGGATTTTTACAGGATGAAAATGGAGAAATGGTAAGAGAGGATGTTGAGAAGGCCAAACTTTTTAATTCCTATTTTGCATCTGTTTTCTCTCAGAAAAAAAAATGTAACATCAACTGATCTTCACTATCCTTTTAAAGGAATAGAGGAATCCAAGTTATCTGTAAACAGAAAGATTGTGAGGGAATATTTAGCTAACATAAATGAGTTCAAGTCTCCAGGTCCAGATGAATTACACCCCAGAGTACTGAAGGAGATCGTAGAAGAAATTTTAGAACCACTCTCCATAATCTTTGAAAATTCTTGGAGAACAGGAGAAGTCCCAGAAGACTGGAGAAGAGCAAATGTTGTTCCTATCTTCAAAAAGGGGAAGAAGGTGGACCCAGGGAACTATAGGCCGGTGAGTCTGACTTCTATACCAGGAAAGATCTTTGAACAAATTATTAAACAACATGTATGTAAGTACATGGATAAGAATGAAGTGATTAACCAGAGTCAGCATGGGTTTGTAACTAACAAGTCATGTCAGACTAACTTAATTTCCTTCTATGACAGAATCACTGACTGGGTGGATCAGGGAAATGCTGTAGATATAGTATATCTTGACTTCAGCAAAGCATTTGACAAAGTATCTCACACCATCCTTATTGAAAAAATGACCAAGTATGCAATGGACCAGGCAACTGTTAGGTGGATTCATAACTGGCTTAGTGATCGGACTCAAAGGGTGGTTGTAAATGGTTTCACATCCAGCTGGATGAATGTCTCAAGTGGGGTACCGCAGGGCTCCGTCCTGGGACCTGTATTGTTCAACATCTTTATCAATGATTTAGATGAAGGAATCGAGGGTAAACTGATTAAATTTGCTGATGACACAAAGCTAGGAGGGATAGCTAATACTAGAGAAGAGAGAGAGAGGATTCAAAAAGACCTAAATAAACTGGAGCAGTGGGCAGCAACCAACAGAATGGTTTTTAACAGGGAAAAATGCAAAGTACTACATCTGGGCAATAAAAATGAAAAAAGCATATACAGAATGGGAGGAATAGAGCTAAGCAACAGTACATGTGAAAAAGACTTAGGTATACTAATAGATCATAGACTGAACATGAGTCAACAGTGTGATGCAGCAGCAAAAAAGGCAAATACAATTCTGGGATGTATTAACAGAAGCATACAGTCTAGATCGCGTGAAGTCATTATCGGTCTTTACTCCTCTTTGGTCAGACCTCATCTGGAATACTGTGTACAGTTTTGGGCACCACATTTTAAAAAAGACATAGACAAACTGGAGCAAGTTCAGAGAAGAGCGACCAGAATGGTGACTGGTCTGCAAACCATGTCCTATGAGGAACGGTTGCAGGATTTGGGAATGTTTAGCTTGCAAAAAAGAAGACTGAGAGGAGACTTAATAGCTGTCTACAAATATGTCAAGGGCTGTCACATTGTAGAAGGATCATCTTTATTCTCATTTCCACAAGGAAAGACTAGAAGCAATGGGATGAAACTAAATGGGAGGAGACACAGATTAGATATTAGAAAAAACTTTTTGACAGTTAGGGTGATTAATGAGTGGAACAGGCGGCCACGAGAGGTGGTGAGTTCCCCTTCAATGGACGTCTTCAAACAGAGGCTGGACAGACATCTGTCTGAGATGATTTAGTGAATCCTGCTTTGAGCAGGGGGTTGGACCAGATGACCCAGGAGGTCCCTTCCAACTCTACCATTCTATGATTCTATCTCCCTACCTGAGCCCAGCTAAGAGGTTTGTATTTTTACCTTCTAAAATATCGATTTTACTAGTGCTTCATATTTTACCTAACATCAAAGGTGAATATTAAAGTAGCTCAAAGGATCAGTAGGTGAAAGTAGGAGCAGGAGACGACTCAGGTTTCAGACACAGTAGAAGATAGTGCGTTATTGGCTCTGGGTTCAGTAAAATCATCAAAATATTTTCCGAAGTGAAAATCCAACCTCTTGAGGTCAATAAGTAGTAACCAAAAAGCCAAGAGAATATTAGTCGGTGGCATCATCCTTCTTCCATTGGCATGTCCATCAAGTTCCAAAGCAACAAAAAGTCAAGATGTTCTTATGCTCCTCACAATAGGATGACCATACACTGGCTGTTCATCCAAAGAACATGCCAAGAATCCCATTTAGAGAGAAGATGGTGTTCATGGGGGTAGTGGTGGCTTCACATGGAAGGTGCCCAACAACCATGGAAATCCATGAGGTCTCAGTCCATCCAAAGCTAAAGAAATGCATTCTAAATAGTAAAGCACAAAAGGTGAAGAAATGGGAAGATGGCCAAAAGACTCTCAGGGTATGTGCAAGTGGAGTTTTTTGGGCGTGTCTAGTCCAAAAAGAGTATGCTTGAAGACTCTTCCTCTTCATTTCTATTGTAAAACCACTTTGCCGTTCACATCTTCAGCCTTTCTTTTTTTTGCGATTCAGGTTTTGTAAAACGCCTTGTGGGAATTAAGGAAGTGTGTGTCACTCCTTTTGAAGTGTCTCCTGTTGATAAACACTTAAAACTAGGCAGAGTCCAATCAAAAACCTGCAAAAGAAAAATGCTTAAAAACGGGGGAAAAAAATATATATATATATCTTTCAAAACCTTTCAGAAAACTCTTCAAGTTAAAAGCTCCTCCAAAAACTCAAAGAAGGAGCGTTTCCGGGAGGGTTTCCATTAGAAAACTCGTCATTTTTGACCTCCTCCGAAAAAACTCCATGTGCACATACCCTAAGACCAGAGTGGTCCGATGGGCACTGCTGAGGAACATTGTGCATATTGTCTAGAAAGGTTGTGTGGTATCCAACCATGGATAACTATTAAGTACTGTCAAGTTATAGGGTGAAAGCAGGTGGAAAATGTTTTAGTATTTGGTTGGACTTTGTTGACTGTGTATTACATTGGTTGTAAGGACCCAGCCATTAATATTAGACATACCTTATATTAGAGGGATGGAAGGCAAATAGGTCGCCCAGTAAAACTGGCATGGAGAGATGCCACACAACACTGAGGTCAATGACGTAGACTGCGATCTGTGCCCCGGGCAGATTGCAGAAGAAAATGAACTAACTCCAATTCTGTGGCACGTGCCCAACGTAGACATTTTTGTTGGCCGCTGGACAGAAAGTGATGAATTGTTCTTAACTTTTAGTATCACAGAACCAACAGTTTGTTACAGGACCGACAATGGAATGCTAAAACCGAGCGACAGAACAATGCCCTCAATGTCCCACTCACAAGACAGCTTTGTCTTCAGATATGTTGTGTGCACCTCTGACCACCTGCTGCTCCCCATATTACATGTCAACTCCGCTGACATTTAACCCCTAACTATGGGCAATGGCGTGTAAAATATCAGGAGCCACCGTTAAATTATATGTAGCTCCAGTTACTGGCACCACACACCCCGCAGAGATTAAAATATCCGCACGCGAGCCGGCGAGCCCATAGATGTGATGATATTACTCGGGGCGGCTTATCTACATCTCTCCAGGCTGTCAATTCCTGATGCGCGCTCCCAAAAAATAATGATTAAAAGTGCGAAATTTGGCACAATGGGGGGGGGGAGGAGAAAAAAAAAAAAAAAAAGGTCTAATTTATTGAAAACTTTTACAATTCGCCAACTTTATTAAAAGTTAGAGATGAATAGGTTTATTACAATCCACTGTGCTGTGTATGGTCAGTTTACCATACCGACTAGTCACATATACAGTTGCAACCAGAAGTTTACATACACTATATAAAAAGACACATCTGCACATTTTTCTCAATATCTGACATGAAATTAGAATAAACCTTTCCAGTTTTAGGTCAATTAGGATTACCATAACCTTTCCAAAATAATGAGAGAGAGAGTGAGAGAGTGAGTGAGTGAGTGAGTGAGTGAGTGAGTGAGTGAGAGAGAGAGAGTTTGTAGGTCGCCTTGCTCGCACCTGCCTTTTCAGCTTTGCCCATAAATTTTCAATAGGATTGAGATCAGGGCTCTAAAACAATGGCTTAAGGATGACAAAGTCAATTTGTTACCATTTTGGCAGTATGCTTCAGGTCATTGCCCATTTGGAAGACCCATTTCCGCCCAAGCTTTAACCTCTGGGCTGATGTCTTGAGATGTTGCTTGAGTGATGCCACATAATCTTTTCTCATGATGTCATCTATTTTGTGAAGTGCATCAGTCCCTTCTGCAGCAAAACAACCCCACAATATGATGCTGCCACCCCCGTGTTTCACAGTTGGGATGGTGTTTTTTAGGCTTCCAAGCTTCTCCCTTTTTCCTTCAAACATAACGATAGCCATTATTAGTGTTGAGCGAATTTGTTCGGCATTTCAAATTCGGGTTCGTGTTTCCGGCTTGTTCGCACCAAAAAAAACAAAAAAACCCAGCTCCGCCCATGAACATCCCTGATTTGCCACACAGTCACACAGATGTTATCAGCGTGGCAAATCAGGGATGTTCGTGGGCGGCGCCGATTTTTTGGCGCGAACAAGCCGAAACCCCGAACACAAACCCAAATTTGAAATGCCGACCATATTCGCTCAACACTAGTCATTATGCCCAAAAAGTTCAATTTTAGTTTCATCAGACCACAGGACATGTTTCCAAAAATTAAGGTCTTTGTTCCTGTGTGCATTTGCAAAAAATTAATCTGGCTTTTTTATGTTTCTTTTGGAGTAATGGCTTCTTCCTGGCAGAGTGGCTTTTCAGCCCATGTTGATACAGTACTCGTTTCATTGTGGATATTGACACAATCTTACCAGCTTCCGCCATCATCTTCACAATTTCTTTTGCTTTTGTCCTTGAGTTGATATGCTCATGTCGGACCAAAGCATGTTCTGGGACACAGAACCCATCTCCTTCCTGAGCGGTATGATGGCAGGACATTCCCATCTTGTTTGTACTTGAGTATAATTGTTAGTACAGGTGAACGAGGCTCCTTCAGGTATCTTGAAATTGTACCCAACGATGAGCCAGACTTGTCCAAGTCCACAATTCTCTTCCTGATATCTTGGCTGATTTCTTTAGACTTTCCCATGATGCTACACAAAGAAGCAGTGTGTTTCAGGTGTGCATTAAAATACATCCATAGGTGTGTCTCTGATTAACTCAGATGTTGCCAAAAATCCTATCAGAAGCTTCCAAACACATGACATCATCATATGAGCAGTCCAGAATTGTTTAAAGGCATAGTAATCTTAGTGTATGTAAACTTTTGACTTTGCAGTAAGTAATAAAATTGCCTTAAAACATTCTCTCTCTCTCTCTCTCTTTCTCTCTCTCTTCTGGCAAATATTAAAAATTATGGTAATCCTAATTGCCCTAAAACAGAAAAGGTTTATTCTGATTTCATGTCAGATATTGAGAAAAACATGCATGTGTATCTTTATATAGTGTATGGAAACTTCTGGTTTCAACTGTATGTATTTAGGGTCGGCTTTTGGGTTGTGTGGTTCGTGTTGTTGAATAGGTGTCCCAGCTGAGTACCGGAGGATTGTGACCACCACAAAACGTAATATGTAGTGATAATCAAGCACTAAAATGCTCGAGTGCTCGGTACTCGAATCGACCAGGTGGGACGCTCGGATGGGCTTGACTCAAGTACAATGGAAGTCAATTTGAAACTTGAGCATTTTTCCAGAAGACCCAACACGGAGGGCTGTGGGGGGGGGTCAGGGAAATTGTTGAAATGGATGGAAACAGTGCTCAAATGGAATGGGAACAACATGGGGAAGACACCTGGACGAATCTGTGACTCTCAGGTTCGGACTATAATACACCCCTCCCACACACTTTCCTCCAAAATTTTGGGAGGAAAAAAGTGCGTCTTATAGTCCAAAAAATACGGTAATATACGAAAAATACAGTGAAGGAAAAATTATGAATGATGAAAGGTGCCATACATACCAGGAAGAGAGATGAGGGGGGGGCATGCATACAAGGATGAGGGGGGGGGGCCCATACCTACAGGGATGGGTGTGAGGGAAGGGGGGGGGCATACATACCAGGAAGAGGGATGAGGGGTGCCATGCATAGCATGATGGGGATGAGGGACACATAACAGGAAGGAGGGAGCCATATATACCAGGATGGGGGATATTAACAGAATTGGGGGACATTACCCCTATAACAGTGTCAGCAGCAGATCCCCTCCCCCTTAACAGGGCATCATGACTACATTTTTGGCTTACACTTTTTTTTCTATTTTCCTCCTCTAAAACCTAGGTGCGTCTTATAGTCCGAAAAATACGGTATATACTATGTATGTTCCGGTTAGTATTTATATAAATCTTTGTGAATAGGTTTCTGCTGTAATCATATACAGTTATATGAAAAAGTTTGGGCACCCCTATTAATCTTAAGCTTAATGTTTTATAAAAATTGGTGTTTTTGCAACAGCTATTTCAGTTTGATATATGTAATAACTGTTGGACACAGTAATGTTTCTGCCTTGAAATTAGGTTTATTGTACTAACAGAAAATGTGCAATCTGCATTCAAACAAAATATGACCGGTGCATAAGTATGGGCACCCTTATCATTTTCTGGTTTTAAATACTCCTACCTACTTTTTACTGACTTACTAAAGCACTTTTTTTGGTTTTGTAACATCATTGAGCTTTGAACTTCATAGCCAGGTGTATGCAATCATGAGAAAAGCTACTTAAAGTGGCCTCTTGCAAGTTGTTCTCCTGTTTGAATCTCCTCTGAAGAGTGGCATCATGGGCTCCTCAAAACAACTGTCAAATGATCTGAAAACAAAGATTATTCAACATAGTTGTTCAGGGGAAGGATACAAAAAGCTGTCTCAGAGATTTAACCTGTCAGTTTCCACTGTGAGGAACATAGTAAGGAAATGGAAGAACACAGGGACAGTTCTTGCTAAGGCCAGAAGTGGCAGGCCAAGAAAAACATCAGAAAGGCAGAGAAGAAGAATGGTGAGATCAGTCAAGGACAATCCTCAGACCACCTCCAGAGAGCTGCAGCATCAACTTGCTGCAGATGGTGTCACTGTGCATCGGTCAACTATACAACGCACTTTGTACAAGGAGAAGCTGTATGGGAGAGTGATGCGAAAGAAGCAGTTTCTGCAAGCACGCCGCAAACAGAGTCGGCTGAGGTATGCAAAAGCACATTTGGAGAAGCCAATTTCTTTTTGGAAGAAGGTTCTGTGGACTGATGAAACCAAGATTGAGTTGTTTGGTCATACAAAAAGGCGTTATGCATGGCGGCAAAAAAGCACAGCATTCCAAGAAAAACACTTGCTACCCACAGTAAAATTTGGTGGAGGTTCCATCATGCTTTTGGGCTGTGGGGCCAATGCCGGCACCGGGAATCTTGTTCAAGTTGAGGGACGCATGGATTCCACTCAGTATCAGCAGATTCTTGACAATAATGTTCAAGAATCAGTGATAAAGTTGAAGTTACGCAGGGGATGGATCTTTCAGCAAGACAATGATCCAAAACACCGCTCCAAATCTACTCAGGCATTCATGCAGAGGAACAATTACAATGTTCTGGAATGGCCATCCCAGTCCCCAGACCTGAATATCATTGAACATCTGTGGGATCATTTGAAGAGGGCTGTCCATGCTCGGCGACCATCAAACTTAACTGAACTGGAATTGTTTTGTAAAGCGGAATGGTCAAAAATACCTTCATCCAGGATCCAGGAACTCATTAAAAGCTACAGGAAGCGACTAGAGGCTGTTATTTTTGCAAAAGGAGGATCTACTAAATATTAATGTCACTTTTCTGGTGAGGTGCCCATACTTATGCACCTGTCAAATTTTGTTTGAATGCATATTGCACATTTTCTGTTAGTACAATAAACCTCATTTCAAGGCAGAAACATTACTGTGTCCAACAGTTATTACATATATCAAACTGAAATAGCTGTTGCAAAAACACCAATTTTTATAACACATCAAGCTTAAGATTAATAGGGGTGCCCAAACTTTTTCATATAACTGTATGTGCATTAACATGCGTTGAGCTTATTACTCTCTATATATGTGTAATTTTTCACTTGTCATATTATATGCCTGCATATATTGATTACTGTTTCTATACTAGTCCAACACATGTGCTGCACTATTTCCTCTTTTGATTTTGCATATTCTTTATATCACTTTTGAGCTGCAGGAATTCTATACATATTGTTGCCTATGCCTCAGTGTTCTTACTATGGTTTGGCTGGGTGAGAGGCGTCAGATTGCATCTAAGAAGTAAGGTTTCTCCTTGCGGAGAGGGACATGCTTAGCACAGAACTCACTTTGCACTGACGAGGGGCAGTACCCCAAAACACAATGTCTGCAAATTGAGTTTCTGGTCTTGGCTTTTATCCTAAGTCATGTGACAAGGCTCGTTAAAGGGTCAATATTGACTTTTAGAATTGCTACTTCCTGTAGGTGGCGCTAGAGTTCACGTTCTCTTCCTCTCTGAAGAGACAATTTGCATATTTCCCAGAGGAGCATTGAGGCTTGAAAAGTCACGTCACTCTCCATAAGGAGAAATATTACTTCTTAGATAAGTATTTATAGGGATCTATGACCAGATTTCACAGTTCAAACTGCAATTATTAAGACACAGATCTCTTGGAGGGGTTAATGTAGGGTACATGGGGATCTACATACACCTTCATTTTTATCCTTAAAATCAAAGGTTTATGATTTTTTCTTAAATTCCTTTTACCAGATGTTAAATTAAAATATTAATTTTTGGAACAGCAGACGGTAATTATTACCAGAGTAGGAGACGACCCCGGGCTCCCTAACAATTCCGATCCTGTTACATAAGATAATTAACTAATTAGCATGACTGACACATGCCGAACATGTCCGGATAAATGGGAGAGAGAACGGCGATAACAGCAATAACCGTCCTATGTGAACAACCAACGTGATGATCCATTATTAAAATTCATCCCCAATTGTAAATTTGATTTAAAAAGGTGCAAACTTTCTGCTGTTGGCAATAAACCAAATAAATTGCTCAACACATTAATATAACAAGTGGTTTCTCAAAATTCAATGAAAAATTACACTTTTTTTGACTACCGCAATCTACAAGTGATTCTCCTTCTACATGACAAGCAACTTTACTATTTAGTAGAGGCCCTTGTCCCTACGTCTCTGTAGTACAGAACTATAGGCACCACCTCTGTGCTTCACCAGTGACTGGCTGCAGTGGTCATGTAAGATCAAAGGATCAGGCAAGTTAAAATCTAATATGCCCAATCCCGATGTCCATTGACATCTGCAGTCAGGGAGAATCAAGATACATCCATATATATTGGATGGTTGGCCAGTCCCACCAAAATCTTCAGGTTTGGACGAGATTCATCTGATGTGTTTGAGTACTTCCATCTGAGAGCTCTTCTAGATCCCTGTACACACCACGCAGTAGGTGGTTGAAGTGCATCTGTGGGCATGCACAATGACGACTGATTGAATACTGGCCCAAAAAAAAAAAAAAATCCCACCGCCATCGGCCGCCGGTCAGAAACTGCTCACACAAATGTGAAGTTTAATTGCTTCCTCTTCCATTTCACAATATTCTGTTATTCTCACAGTGTGCCGCCAGGTCACCAAAATGTCTCATTCTCTTCTGCATCTTCCTGTCAAAAGAATGTATAGAATCTCTCCGGTCACGGGATCATCCAGGTGGGAGAGCCGAAAGCTTCAGCTGCAAGGCTAATACATTATCCACCATCTCTCTACCATCTCTCTTTCTCCGAAATTAGAGGTGAAGTCTACAATTATCTATATAAAAGGGACATAGCGTTCCTCTGAGCTGGAAATCTGTATAATTGCTCATGATTATCCATGATGCTCAAGTAGCCAATAAGCAGATGATTGCCAATATTGAAATCCTTGTGCTCGATGACATTCATCCATCCACCCACATTGCAGAAAGTCCTACTGCTATATCGGACGAACTGCCAGCGCGCCAACCGGTTATCTCTGGGTAGATGCGTCCAACCTATATTCAGCAGCTGGAGCTGCTAATATCCCCCACATATATGATGTAGGGTCAAATTATCTGGACGCCTGAACATCCCGTCTACATGCACTCTTCTTCTAAGAAGACATCCCACCAAATTTTGGAGAACAACCATGTGGATTTCCAAGCATCAAAAAAAAAGTGTTTCCCGCTAAATTAGGGGCATGTCCAGTGATCTTCCATCCTTTGTTTGATGAATGCTGGTGGTCAGACATATTAGAATAAGAGTTCCAACCAGCGGCACTAAACAATCGGTAAACTTTTACCAACTGGTGGTTGTTTAATAGCCTGTTAACTCAGGCGGACCGCGGTAAACCAAGCACACTGAGCGAGCGGTAATAGATCTATACTAGATGGCTCACCGATCATAGGCGGCAGTGGTTCTCGGCAGCGCGAGCCTTGTTTATACAGAACGATGCACCGCCAAGAACGACGAGCTTTTGCGCAGGCACAAAAGATAATTTCACTGGATGAACGAGCGTTTTGCTCATTTATAGGGTGATCGGCAGCCGCTTTACACTGAAAGATTATCATGAAATGAGTGTTCTTAAGGCTCGGGTCACACCACCGTATTGTCTCTCATCCAAGAAAATCGGTCCGATTATGCTAATCAGACTCTGGTCAAAGTGTGATCCAATTTTCTCGGATGAGGGAAAAAAAAAAAAAAAAAAAACACACACACACACACACACACACACACACACACACACACACACACACACACACACACACACACACACACACACACACACCACCTCCATCTTCTCCATTCTATCAGTCCATGAAAAATCGGACTGTACTCAGATGTCATCAGAGTACAGTCCGATGTTTTCCACAAACTCATTGATTTGATTGGCCGAGTGTGACCCGAATATCGGATCAAATTGGGCATGTTGCAATTTTTTCCTCAGACCAGCTCTGTCCAAGGTAAAAAAAAAAAAAAAAAAAAAATCGGACATGTGCACGGCCCCATAAAATAATATTGCTCCGAGTTTGATCCAATGTTTTGTTGGATGGCACTCGGACCGAAAATATGGTCATGTCCATGAGCCCTAATTGTAGTTTAAGGATGGCCAAACCTGTCAACACTGGAGGGGCGCAGTTGACCACCTGATGTTGGGCAAAATTTTGTTTGACCTATATTGAGGGGAAAAAAAAAAGTTGAGCATGTTGAAATACCTTAGTGCAAGCTGCCGCCAGAGTTGTCTGCCACTGGCTTACTTTTGTCCACCATTAAGAAGGCAAGAACACTTGACCGGACCAAGCTCACAAGTATATGGAGATGTCTGGAGGAAAAGTGCTTAGCTGACAACTATTGGGTGTGTATTGTCACCTTAACCTCTAGGACCCATGCGACTGCAAGATACTTTACTAAGCACTGTAATCTACCACAGCTTTCCAATCTGGCCATCAGCTGAGGTCCGGGAGATCGCACTTTTTGCCTTTTTCATGCACAGGTACTATGCAAATACTACAACTCGGTGCCATTCACTTGGAAGTAGTTGTGCAGATATTAAAAATGATGAAAATGGCCACCTTCATTCTCTTCACAGGTGGATAGTTGAGCACTGGAGATATATGCCACCACTTGATCAGGTAGAAGAACCACATTAAGTGAGGTTGAGCTTCATCGTTTTGTGACCTGGCCTGCCTTCAACCACGCTCACAGGGGTCTGGGAAGATGATCTATGAGGAGTCATTTGGTGGACCCTCACACCAGGACATGGAAAGAACATCGTGGTCACCAAACTTTTTCCTTCCATGTGTATAAAATGGTGATGGACAAGAGGTCAAAAGGCAAGAATAGAAAAAGCAGTTCTACAATGTGAGGACACCACCAGACTGCTCCCCTTTTCTCAGCTTCCCAAGAGTCCAATATGAGACTTGGATATTGAATGTGAAGAACATGGTGATGTCTATCCAAAAGAAACATTTTTTTACTAACCGGAAGCTCAACTCTTATTTCCGCCAATATGTATGGCCTAGAAATTGACTATAGGGATAACACTTATATGTCCTGTATACCAATCTTTTCTGTAAATCCACTGAGCTGTAAAAAAAAAAAAAAAAAAAAAAAAAAAAACGCAAGAGAATGCGGCTAAAAATTACACTACAATGAAAATCTGCTGCCTAATTAACCTCAGACTAGAATGTCAGCAATGTATGGCCCATAATGTACAGTAAATGGTCCAGGATACAACTCCATATAGGCTTACTGTAACAGAAGATTATAGAAAACAACCGCAGATGTCAAGAATTAAACCATTTATACTTCCTGATGCCAAGTGATTTATGTGAACGGCCTCAGAAAAAAAAAAATAAGTAAAAGGAAATACCAGTATAAATAAATTCCTACATACCTTTAGTTAGCAAATTACAATCTTTTTTTCTAGGGAAGTAATCACTGCAGTACATTAAAAAGGTTACTGCCTTGTTATACTGACAAGAATGTTAATAGGATAGGAGCCTGTGAGCAGGATGATATGCCCCCCAGTGGATATTCTGATCTAATACTGGGAGATACCAAAGGTACTGAGGTAAGTAGAGACTGTTCACACTGCTGTCTACATTGTTTATCTGAACTAATAATGGAGTCTCCAGGGGTGCTGAGGTAGGAAGAGGCTGCTCACACTGCTGTCAACCCTGTTATCTAATCTACTACTGGAGATACTTGGGGTACTGAGGTAGGAAGAGGCTGCTCACACTGCTGTCCAAGGTGTTATCTAATCTAATACTGGATATACCAGGGGTGCTGAGGTAGGAAGAGGCTGCTCACACTGCTGTCCACCCTATCTATTTGAATACTGGAGATACCAGGGGTGCTGGGGTAAGAGACTGCTCACACAGAGCCACCCACACAGTATAACATCTCCACACAGTACAATATCGCCGCACAACCCACTTGTACAGTATTATGTTCCCACAATGGTCATTTTTTTTTTTACTGAGGCACAGCTGGTGCAATGTTGGGCGGGGGGTGGCCACATAGCATGGGACACCACTATATCCAGCCCTTTGGCTGTCCAGGTCCGCATCAGAAAAACCAAATGGCCACACTTTGCCCAGGTCTGGTATAAAGAACTTGCATGGAAGTTTCTTTTAAAATCAGCACAATCTACAAAAGTGAAATGTTTTCTTTAGTTTTTTTTTTCTTTCTTAGAATATATCGAATTCAAACAAATGGGAATTTTTACAGTTTAGCCATCCTTGATAAAAAGATAGCATATCTAGGGGTCCATGTGCTGAGACCCACACCATATGCAATAACATGTCGTTAACTCTGTCCCCAGGCCAGTGATCCATCAGAATATGGATCAACATGGAAAGAAGTATTTAATCAAAGAACAACTTTGTCCCAGTGTCTGTTATTGTGAGTGGAGAATATTTTTTTGAGGGATATTTACTAGGTCACGTGGTTTCTATTTTTGTCTTATGAGAAAATGAAATATTTTTATTTAGCAGCAAAAACTTTCCATCATTTACCAAAGAAAGATCTATTAAAGTTCTGGGCAAGTTCTAAACTAAAAACACATCGTTAAAATACAAGATTTCGTAAGAAAGATCTGCACATTGCTTTGAAATAGATGGCATCTCCTGAAATCTCCCTGGTATTTATTATAATGGGACTTTTCCTGCCGTTAGCTTTTCTCAGGAAGGCTTCCAACTCCACTTCCCTCCCCGCCACTTAGAGACTCATTTTCCGGCTGGCTGCCCCTTTCCCCAGCCATTATGTAGGGACAGACAGTCCTTCCAAGCTTTGTGTATCTCATGAACACTGCAACAAAGATGGACGGGGTGTGGTATAGACAGAAAGACAGAAGATTGCCCAGTCCTAGTACCACTGCTACATGTCAGCGCCTGCTCACATTGCGAACACACAGCACCTCTGACATCATTCAACAATATGGACAAATATTGGATAGATAGATATTGCCAACGAGGCAGCAATCTTTAAAAAAGTGCAGAAAAAAGTAGTGATGAGCGAGTATGTTCTGTTAACCCTTTTGGAGAGCATGCTCGGGTGCTCGCCGAGTATCTTCAGCGTGCTCGGGCGTTCTGTTTTAGTCACTCCAAGTGCTCATGATTTGCAACTGTTTGACAGCTTTAATAAATGTGAGGAATGCCTATTTCTTACACATTCCTCACATGTATTAAAGCTGTCAAAAAGTTGCAAATCATGAGCACGGAGTGAATGAAACATAAAACTCGAGCATGTTGAATATACTCTGCAAGCACCCGAGCATGCTCGCCAAAAGGGTTAACAGAACATACTCGCTCATCACTATTCATTAGCCGATGTAACAGCGACGTTTTTACCCCATGTGTACGGGACTTTCTCAAGCTTAGGCCAGGTTCACATCAAGGTATAAAAAAAAATAACCCCAAAAGGTCAGAGTTTCATCCGGAAAAATCGGACGCTGTTTTTCCTCACTTGTCTTCCGTGTACAATCTGATTTTTAAGTCAGCATCTATTAATCATTCACAGTTTTCTATGTTACAGAATTGCAATGTGTCCGGAAAAATCGGATGTTCTACTGTGGCTCCATATCGCATCTGATTTTTTTGGGAGGAGGTGGGGGGTTAGCGCACCCATAGATTTTCTTCATCCGATTCATAGAAGAAAAAAAGTGCATGCTGCGATTTTTTTCATATTCAGAGTTTCTCATTGAAAAAAAATTAAATAAAAAATTGCTCACCTGCACTGCCCCGCTGAATAACATTGCTCCGAATGCTGTCTGTTTTTTTCATGGACTGAAAATACAGTCGTGTGAACGAGCCCTTATAGATAGTCATCATTGAGTGATGAGTCTGGAGGTTTGCACCTGTAGTTTTTAGTCTTGTCCTGCGCTGACATTTTTCACTTTAGGGCTCATGCACATGACAATATTTTCGGTTCAAGCGCTATCCAACAAAATATCGGATCACACTCGGAACAGTGTTATTCTATGGTGCCGTGCAAATGTCAGATTTTTTCCTCGGACTGAGGAAAAATAAAAAATCTCAGCATGCACAAGTTTAATCCGATATTCAGATCCAACTCATCCATGCAAGTCAATGAGTCCGTGGAAAAAATGCGGATTGCACTTGGATGACAGAATGGAGAAGGAGGATTTTTTTTATTATTTTAATCTCCTCATTCCAGAAAAAAAAAAAAAAAAAAAATCAGGATCACACTATGATCAAACTCTGACCAGAAAGTGATTAGCATAATTGACCAGATTCTCTCAGATGAGAGAATAATATACAGTCTTAGATTTTACTAATTTATATAGCGCCATTAATTCCACAGTGCTTTACATACATCATCACTGTCCCCATTGGGGCTCACAATCTACATTCCTTATCAGTTTGTCTTTGGAGTGTGGGAGGAAACCGGAGAACCCAGAGGAAACCCATGAGGACACAGGGAGAAGATACAAACCCCTTGCAGATGTTGTCCTTGGTGGGATTTGAACCCAGAACCCCCGGCACTGCAAGGCTACAGTGCTAACCACTGAGCCACCGTGATGCCCAGTTAGATAGATATGATAAAATAAATACATTTCATTGTTGATTTTTTTGTATTGTTTATTTTCATTTATAAGAATAATATTGAATATTCAGTATTATGCTTCTTCTAAAATCATTGATAAATTCATTATTACACAGCGACTACACCCAAATCAATCTCTACTGTAAGATGCCAGGACCCTCCCTCGCTGGCTGTAGCACTATGTGGCGGTGAGGAGTTTCTGTCTAGGAAGCGAGTTGTATCTGTGCACCTGCTGCCGCGTCTCCTATATTATTACTGTATTCCATATGGATTTATCCTCCAGTCTGTGTGTATATCCCATTACAGATCACAAGGCCGGCCTCTGGCTGCAGCTCAGCCATTCATTAAGCCTTGTACTGAGAATTATATTTAATGAACCCTGGATCACAAAGCACAGAAGATACAAATTATACAGTCTGTGGTTTGCGATCTATATCTCTCCCTCTATCTACCGATAGATATCAGCCAGCAGTGGTAATCGTGCCTACAGTTATCATGCCCTGGCACGGCTCAGACACCGCCACAGATTACTGCATTTCATACAATTACAGAATTCGTGGAAAGAGTAAAACAAATCACCATTTTTAATCCTTTGTTGTCGGACGGTTAAATTGCATTTGCTAAATCTGCTGATAAGAGCCTCAAATTCCTAATCAGCAGCTTGCAGCGAGCAGATGGTCCTGGTGGGCACAGCCAGGCCCTGGAAGTCTGGCACACAGGAGCCACACCTTGTACAGAGATTGTAATCTTTTAAAAAAATAAAAAAAAGCAGGTAGAAATATATGTATACACATCTATATAACAGAGACTGAACAGGTTCTCTGTGCAAGCAGTAAAGGGTTAACAGCAACAGGTCGTAGGTCATTTACCTCTTTCCTCCTGCTGGGGGCCCCAGGTCTGGTCACCAGGGCGGTTTCATTGAGCACCACAGCAATGTCTTCCACAAAGGGGGCATCCGGCATTGTGTTTTCCGCATCTAACTCGATGACCTGCAGCCCCAGCTTGTCCTTTAAGACTCTGGTATACAGCTCCAGCTCCCTCCTCGCCCTGGCTGTATCCACCTCTCCACTTTCTGTCATCCGGAGAGCCTGCTCGCTGAAGGAGTCAGGGATGCCTCGCACTATGGCATGTGTGCATTTGCCAAAGCTTGACAAAGCGTGCACAGACATGGCGATAATACTGAATGAACCGTGCCCGGGCTCAATGCCCCACAGTGTAAACAGAGCCCTAGTGAGAGGCAAAGCCCAAATGTAAAGCGGTCCCTAGAAGAAAGATGTAATGCAGTTTGCAATTGGTCACTTATCGTTGCCAGCTGATTGGATGACAGCTGCATCCCTGCCTGGTGCTGAGCCGAGTGCACGGCTCCATTCATAGTGATGAGCGGATGCTCCCTGGCAGCAGCTTGTAGCATCATCCAGGAAATCCTATAGCGGAGACCCTAATTGCAAATACCCCCATCAACCGTACTATTATTCTTAACCCTTTGTGGGTTCCTACTCTCCCTCTCTGGCTGTTTATGCAGAAAATAAAAAAAAAGCAATTCCGCTGCCGTTGTTTTCTTTAAACTTTTTTTTTTTTAAACAGGATACACAAATTATAATAATTATATATAATGCTAGACAATAGCTTAAATAGGAAGAGTTAGAATCATAGAATGGTAGTGACGCGCCCCCTGGGACATATTCCTTTTTGAGGGGAATACCCGGCACCGGATCAGATGGGGGGTTGTAGTCTCCGAGCGGCTGTGACCCGGCCCCGTGCCCAGGGCGTCAAGCTCAGTGTTATGTGGCAGCTTTACAGATGTTACTAAAGTTCTTTTGTGTCGACTACGCCACCCGTTGTGATGCGGTCACTGTGGCCGCCGCTGCAGCAGGGTCCGCTGAGGCTGATGGTGGATGCGCAGCTTGGTGGGATAACCCCCAACGGGAGGGGTATAGCCTCAGAGGGGACAGGCGCAGAGGATGGGGGTTGTGGTGGTGTAGTGCAGACGGCAGTGAAGACAGAGTCGGGTTGTGCAGTTAAGGGTGTTTACTTACTGCAGATGTTGTACTGGTCACTCCAGCTGCTAGTGACCACCCGAGCCGTGCTGCGTCCACCAGGTCCTGGATCCAGCCAACCCCCAAACAAGTCCGGAGCGTGGCCCTGAGCTCTCCCTCTGTCCTTTCTTCAGCCGTCCCCACCAGTGATTCACCTAGGTCCAGCTCCCTCGGGCCTTCTGTTGGGACACCCTTGGCCCTGGGTTCCCTGACCCTTCATGTGGTGTGCCTTCGGGGTGAATATGGTGGGTGACCGTGGCAAACGCTGCCCACGATCTCCGGTCTCTGGCTAGGGATTGTTTTTGCCCCCACCAGCTTGGGTTCCGGTACCCTGATGCTGACTCCTCACCCGGTGCTCTAATTTGGGTTCTTGGGTCCCTTCAGTCTTCCCCCTCTGGGTCTTTCTCTGCTCCACTCTCTCTCTCTCCAGGGCTGCTGTTTCCTTCTCTCTCCTCTCCAACTCACTTTCTGCGTCTGAACTTGTCCTCTGCAGCTGACTGACCCTGATCTAAGTTGGTGCCCTCCTTATATATCCCTCTATGTGTGAGCTCAGGTGACCAGCACCCAATGAGCTCCTATCACTACCCAGACTGCTCCCCCTATCTGCCCCTACACTACATGGGATGTACCACCCCCCTCCCACTCCAGCCAGGAACAGGCTCGGTTGTACCTGCACATTTCTAAGTGGGAGTACCGTCGGCCTGCTCCTCTGAAATGGGATGTATGTAGTGCATGCAGTCTATCTGAGCTCAGTTCCACACTCCATCCTTACCCGGGAGTGGAATATCACACCTCTGGGTTGAGGTGCAATACCCCTGTAGCAGCCGAATCCTCAGGGTGCTACAGTAGAGTTGGAGGGGACCTCCAGGGTCATCATGTCCAACCCCCGGCTCAAAGCAGGATTCACTAGATCATCTCAGACAGATGTCTGTCCAGCCTCTGTTTGAAGACAAGTTCTATCCATGGTTTTCACGTCCCGTACCACTTGCACAATTTGCCTACGAGAATCAGATGGCACTCACCCATTCATGTCTATGGGTCCTTGAAAAAAAAAAAAGTAATAATAATTTGGACCGCACTCAGATGACATCCAAGTGCTGTCCAGTTTTCACGGACTGACATAATGGAGAAGGTGGAGAAACTTTTTTTTCTCTCTTCACCTCCAAAAACAATCTGATCATGCTCTGATCAGTATACTGTATGGAGGCCTACGGGGAGTGCATTATTCTATATGGAGGCCTACGGGGAGTGCATTATTCTATATGGAGGCCTACGGGGAGTGCATTATTCTATATGGAGGACTACGGGGATTGCATTATTCTATATGGAGGACTACGGGGAGTGCATTATTCTATATTGAGGACTACGGGGATTGCATTATTCTATATGGAGGCCAACGGGGAGTGCATTATTCTATATGGAGGCCAACGGGGAGTGCATTATTCTATATGGAGGCCAACAGGGAGTGCATTATTCTATATGGAGGCCAACAGGGAGTGCATTATTCTATATAGAGGCCTATGAAGAGTGATGTATACTATATGGAGGACTATGTGGTGCATTATACTATATGAAAGCTATTTAGGGGGGCATCATACAGTGTGAGCTAATATGGGGTCTTTGTACAGTGTGGGAGCCATCATACTGTGATAGTGCCATCAAACAGTTTAGGGGCTACTAGTGGGTCAGTATACTGTGGGGTACTTTACAGTGTAGGGGCATTACACTATGTATAGGAGAGCATCATACTGTGTAGAGGGGAGCTGTACAGGGGAGATTCAGGACATTAAATGTTACGTGGGTACTTATTTTTATAGGGGCACTCTGGTTATTGTGACTCTCAAAAGGGGCATTATTACTTTCTAGCGGGCAAAATGTGGGCACTGTTTTCTAGGGCGCTTGCACAGGGCAGTAATATATTGTAGAGGGTTGTTTTACCATCAAGAGGGCACACAGTACCACACAGCAGGAGCAGTAATTGGGACACATACGGCAGCAGAGGCTCAGTATTGGGGTATCAGCAGGATGAGGCATTTGTGCAGGTTGGGAATAGATGGAGACGGGGCCTGAAATGTGAGAAGTCAGATGTGTCTGTGCTGTAATCTCTGTAGACGAGTCGTGGATGGAGAAGTCGTCATGTCGGTCTGGGCCAGATGGAAAAGACGGGAAAAGTGAACGATCCCATCAGAAAGAACATCAGCTGTAAGTCACTATATATAAACTGTACTGTAATCTCTTATATGTTCTGCAGGACTGGGATCTACCACCATATGTCACCATATGGCGGTAATATCAGTGCTGGTTTTTGTATAGAGATTATTTTCAGTAACAGCGCGGTCATCTGCTGAGATTCTCCTACATCCACTATTAGGGTACGCCACTATAGTTGTAATTAGGGTTACCTGGTTTGGTTAGGGGCCCACTCAGAAGTTTTGCCCCCCCCCTCCCCCACCGAACCAAATCCCTAGCTTTGCCTCTATACAGAGGTGTAAATTGAAGCTCTTAAGTCACAAGGTCACTACTGGAAAATCCCTTATTAATGGGCCCAAGAAAGTGAAAATAAAAAAAAAAAAAAGTGATGCTGAGCTGAGTATAGAGGAGCAACACTGGTCTGGGATGCGAGTATTATTATTATTATTATTATTATTATTATTGTTTTTAACCACCCTAGACCCACTAATAAGTCCAGTAGTGGACAACTCCTTTAAGAAGATGGTCAGGCAATCCTGTGGTCCTTCAATCCACCCTGGACTGTCTGGCCATACTAGGTATTCACTATGAGATGATCTATAGGGGAGGGTATGCAGTGATTAGTGCCCATTGTAGAATGTAGAGGGTTAAATACCGGAGCTCAGAGGTTCCATTATTGTGGGGCTATGCTCATCCTCCAAAGTTAAAAGGAAACTTTCCAATATCCTTGGGCTATTAATATTCACCATTTTCAAGATCACCGCTTGCTGTCAGTGAATAAAAGCACCACTTTTTCTCTAATCCGGTGCTGAAAGTCTGTAAAATAAACCTAATACCTCTCACAGCTGAGGATTTGCTACAGTTGTCTCCCATCTAGACAATCTCATCTATGCGCTAAATACACACACAGGACAAATCTCTCTTCTGTCCTGATACTTGGCTACAATGAACAAGTGCAGGAGGTTCCTAAACTGGACCCAACTTTCAGAAAGTCCTCAAGTGTAACTAGAAGTGTCCAGGCATTTCAAATCTGAATGCAAAAAAATAAAAGTAAAAATAAAATAAATAAAAGTCATTAAGTGACAGCAAGCAGAGCTGTAGAAAATGGTGGGGCATCGATCATTTATGTATCTAGGACAAGAAATCCCTTTACCGGGAGGTGAGTGGGTAATAGAATGGGGGGCTCCACTTAGTACCTCCATATCTTAGCTGGAGAAGAGACCTGTCCAGAGCCCCCTATTCACCCAATGGAGGGGCCTCCTTTCCGCCTCTCTCCAGAATGAAATGGCCGATAACAGGTAACAATAGTATTTTAGAGAATCAATATGACACCCAACAGGAGATGTTTCTTATGCTGCGCAGCGACTACTTCTCATAGTTATGGGAGGACTTGGTACCCTAGAATACCATTTTAGCCATTAAAAAAATAATAATATATATAATTCACAAGCTTAGAATGATCTTTTTGTATGTATTAGTAGTTTCAGCCATTGAAAAATAAATACTTAAAAAAAAATATATAAATAATTCACAACCTTAGAATGACGTTGCTGTCTATAGAAGTGTATGGGAGCCATGTTACAATACAATCTGTAATACACTTGTCTAGAGGAGGCCATATAGATAGATACTCATCTACACAAGTGTATTACAGGTTGTGCTGTAACATGGCTCCCATGCACTTCTATGGGCAGCAACATCATTCTAAGCTTGTGAATTATATATTACTATTTTTATGTACTTATTCTTTTTAATGGCTGAAACTATTAGAGTTTGTCATTTTAGTGTCTTTTATATTTATGGTCTCATCTACACAAGTGTGTTTACAGGTTGCGTTGCAACAGGGCTCCCATATACTTCTAAAGGCAGCAACGTCATTCTAAGCTTGTGAATTATATTTCTATATTATATTATTTTTTTAATGGCTGGGCTGAAACCACTAGAGTTTGGCATTTCAAAAAATAAATAAATAAATTATATATATATATATATATATATATATATATATATATATATATATATATTCTCATCTACACAAGTGTAATACAGGTTTTGTTGTAACATGGCCCCATACACTTCTATAAGCAGCGACTTAATTTTAAGTTTGTGGGCAAAATCTCCAACAGGGCGCCCAATTATCACAAGTGTATAATACTATTAATCTTCATATACAGGCCAAAATGTACCTCCTTTGAACCCCAGGTGCAACTGCAGCCCCTGCACCCACTATAGCTGTAGGGCACATTGAGCCGCCATTTCCCTCCAATGTCATACAGAAGCAGATGTCGACTTTGTATGAGTGGTATGGCATGCTTGATTGGATGCCACATTATTACGGTAAGGGCTGAGGTTTGGATGTACAGGGTACCAGTGTGCCTTTGCTGGTTTTCCAAACATGCCACCTGTGCCCCCTGTACCCGTAGACCACTCATATAGAAGTACTATGAAATAGGGGCACATCGTAAAGCATCGCTGTATCTTTCCCTTCTTCCTATTGTCATCCGATATGGAGAGACATTATAGGACAGGGACAGTAATGTGGACCCGATATTATCCCTTTGGGGCCTCCATAAAAGAAGCTGTGTCCCTTTCTTAATGTAGAGCGCAGGTGCTGCCAGTTTCCAATGAAGTGAACGGGTGTCGGAGAAAACTCCGGACACATTTGCACAAAAAAAAAAAGAAACCGGCTATTGTATATGATGACATGCTCCTTGATTCTTAGTGATGGTATAGCACCAACATACTCCGCAGCGCTGCACAGTGATCGCGCTCACATCTGTCATGTGCATACGCTATGTATGATCGCTGGATGAAATGACAGCACTACCCCCCGTATGCTCTCAGTATGGACACTTTTGGGGTACGGTACCTCCTTCCTTCTGCTCGGCTCTCCAGGTCTGGTGATCAGGGCTGTTCCTCCGCACACAACCGCCGTATCTTCCACAAAAGGGCAGTCGGGCAAACTTTCATCCGCAGGGAGCTCCACCACGTTCAGACCTAGCTGGTTCCTCAGGACCCCGATATAAAGCTCGTGATGGTGCCTAGCCTTGGTCAGGTCAACCGTGCTGTCGCCGTCTGTCCTTAAAGCTTCCAGGCACAAAGAATCAGGGATCGCCCGCGTGATGACGTGTGTGCATCTTCCAAAGCTCGGATCATTCAGCGCAGCCATCGAAGCCGCTTGGGTATATCTGAGCCTAGAGATAAACCTCAGAGTAATATGGACAGGAGATTGTATGGCTGCAGGAAGCATGTGAGCCAAATAAAGCAGCACGCAGGCCGCTTCCCAATGTGAAGATGTAAGGACAACCCTGATTGGATTCTTGGCCTTCCCTTTGATTGACAGGTCCCAGAGCCTCCTGATTGGAGGTTTTCTCCCTTTCAATATATTGGTGTTGAATTCCCACCGTTCAGAAGTTACTGTTTAGCTCCGCCGTGACTCAGGCTGTGAGCAAAGGTCCTTGTAGCTAAATGTGAGAGCGTGGATCAGCTGCTTGCTTTCACATGTGTCTTGGAAAATAGCTTGAAGGGACGACATAAGCAGAAGACGCAGCAAGAAATACCCAGAAACGTGTGCTGATATTCTGAGAAAAGTTCTACAACATTAAAAGTTTAGTTCAAGATTTTGGCAATTTTTCTTTTCCCATCATATGGTGCTATCCGTTTTTACCCGTAATAGTCTATGGGGCCATTCACATGTCCGTGATTTTTCACGCTCCGCGGAAAATCGCGTAGACATGTCCGATTTTAATCCGAGGGTCGGATCCCACTTGGCCATGCAAGTCAATGGATCCAGGAAAATATCAGATGACATCCGTGTGCGATTCGATTTTCACGGAATGACAGAATGAAGAAACGGATACCACTCTGATCAAACCCTGATCAGAATAATTGGTCTGATTTTTCTCGTACGTGGAAAAAATCGGACGTGTGAGGAAACCCTTATTGCATCCATTTTTCTCGTTTGAAAAAAAATCTTACCTTCTCCTACTCATAAGGTCGGAAAAATGATCTGATCAGACGATTTTCATCCGTACTGTCATCTGTGAGCCATCTATGTGTCCATTTTTTTTTTCATCTGTTTGACACGTAAAAAAATTGTACAAGAGCAAATATAATTTTACTATATTAAAAACTGACAAGCACAAAAAAGTCCCAAATGGTATCCATAGGTAACTATATATCATACCCAACTCAAAACTTATAGAACATGAATTTGTACAGAAAAATATCATCCACACAAATAAAGAGAGAGTATTGAGGGTAATATAAAACCATTAATCTTTATTCAAAAATTAAAAAATAAATAAATAAATACCCATACTTCAAACAAACAGGGGTACAACCCCCTTAACGCTCCATCCAAAATAGCCAATCATATATAGATATAGACAATTATACTTTATACCCAGGCAAAAAGTAATGCAAATATATATATATATTTTTTTTTTATATTTTTTTTATAAAATTATTTTATATATTTTGCTAACTATGCATAAGCATGTATAAACGAATAACAAGAAGTGGGTTATGGATGTCCCTAAAAAGAGTTAGGCAGAACAATACTCCATAAGGACATACCAATAATCCCCACTTCCAAAAAAAAAAAATCTTTTTATTATAATAAATTTACCTGGAACAGGACTGCTAGGGATGAGCACGTAAGGGCAAGCCTGAACGCTCCAGAGCGTGCTCATCCCTAGCAGTCCTGTTCCAGGTAAATTTATTATAATAAAAAGATTTTTTTTTTTGGAAGTGGGGATTATTGGTATGTCCTTATGGAGTATTGTTCTGCCTAACTCTTTTTAGGGACATCCATAACCCACTTCTTGTTATTCGTTTATACATGCTTATGCATAGTTAGCAAAATATATAAAATAATTTTATAAAAAAAATATTAAAAAAAAATATATATATATATTTGCATTACTTTTTGCCTGGGTATAAAGTATAATTGTCTATATCTATATATGATTGGCTATTTTGGATGGAGCGTTAAGGGGGTTGTACCCCTGTTTGTTTGAAGTATGGGTATTTATTTATTTATTTTTTAAATAAAGATTAATGGTTTTATATTACCCTCAATACTCTCTCTTTATTTGTGTGGATGATATTTTTCTGTACAAATTCATGTTCTATATTAAAAACTGCAATGTTTCTGTAAAAATCGTATGCTGTACGGACGATCCGTGTGGGATCCGATTATTTTTTGAATAGGTGAGTCTCATCTGAAATATGGAAGAAACTAGTGCACGCTGCACATTTATTCACACGGACGCGCGGTCGATTGAGCAGACCTGGATCCCGTGCGCTGTCTGATGTTAACAAGGACGGCACACGTACGTATAATATTCTCGTCTGAACGAGCTCTAAAATGGTAAAATGAATTTGACTTGCACGGGAGAGTTTGATCCGCATCTTAGATCAAAGTAGGATGTCACTGTTTTGGCCGGTAGAGTGGCTACAGGAGCGTGAAGCTGGCTGTCAGACACGGCC
Organism: Phyllobates terribilis; assembly: GCF_046119375.1. Lineage (NCBI taxonomy): Eukaryota > Metazoa > Chordata > Amphibia > Anura > Dendrobatidae > Phyllobates > Phyllobates terribilis. The sequence goes on along the minus strand of NW_027362768.1, from coordinate 156,700,586 downwards.
AGACTCCTCTTAGAGAAGGCAGAGATGGTTTATTACTGTTCAAGCCTTCCAGATCGCTGAATAAGCACTGTGTATACAGTATAGGAAGCGCTGTCAGATCTTCCTCCTCTAGTTCCACTGACCAAGTCTCATGATCAGAAAAAGAAAAAAAAAAGCAAGTGTGAATGCAGCCTTAATTCACCATGGTGGCCCATTGGTTAGCGCTATTTTCTTGCAGTCTTGAGTTTGAATCTAACAAAGGGCAATATCTGGATGGAGTTTATATATATATTATACTAGATAGAGGCCGGATCCTATCGCATGGGGAGGGCGGTAATATCACGATGGGTGCAGGCTTTGCAGCATTGAGAATCTCTCCCCCCCATGTGTTCACCCACCTATCCACTCTCTCTTTCCCCCATGTCCTGACTTCTCCTCTCATGTGATCTCTTCTTTGACCTGTCTACCCCTTGTGCTCTCCCCCTTGTCTGCTGTCTCTGTCCTTCCTGTGCTGTGTTCTCCCCTCATGTGCTGTCCCGTTTGAGCTGTCTCCCCCCTGTGCTCTGTCTCTCTCCCCCCTGTGCTCTGTCTCTCTCCCCCATCTGCTGTCTTCTTCTCTCATGTGCTCTCTTCTTTGACCTGTCTACCCCATGTGCTCTCCCCCTTGTCTGCTGTCTCTCTCCTTCCTGTGCTGTCCCGTTTAACCTGTCTCCCCCCCATGTGCTCTCTCTCACCCCCTGTGCATTTTCCCTCTCCCCCATCTGCTGTCTTCTCCTCTCATGTGATCTCTTCTTTGACCTGTGTACCCATGTGCTCTCCCCCTTGTCTGCTGTCTCTGTCCTTCCTGTGCTGTGTTCTCCCCTCATGTGCTGTCCCGTTTGAGCTGTCTCCCCCCTGTGCTCTGTCTCTCACCCCCTGTGCGCTTTCTCTCTCCCCCATCTACTGTCTTCTCCTCTCATGTGCTCTCTTCTTTGACCTGTGTACCCATGTGCTCTCCCCCTTGTCTGCTCTCTCTCTCCACCCCTGTGCTGTCTTCTTCCCTCAGTGTTCTCTCTTTTGAGCTGTCTGCCCCTGTGTGTCCTCTTTCCTATGTGCACTCACCCCTCCTCCTGTGTTAAAATGAAAGCAAGGTAAAGGTAACATTTTATTAACATGGAAAAATTTATAACAAAGGTGCTTTAATTTACATTGTATCCACATAAGCACAAAAAAAATATTATTCTATAATCTGTCTTTTTAGGTCCGTGACACGCTACGTGTTTTTTTTTTTTTTGTCTGTGACACGCTGCAGCGTGTTTTTTTGGGGTCCTGACACGCTGCAGCGTGTTTTTTTTTGGGTCCTGACACGGTGCAACGTGTTTTTTTGGGGTCCTTGACACACTGTAACATGTTTTTTTTTGGTCAGTGACACGCTGTAACGTGTTTTTTTTGGTCAGTGACACGCTGTAACGTGTTTTTTTTGGTCAGTGACACACTGTAACATGTTTTTTTTGGTCCGTGACATGCTGCAACGTGTTTTTTTTGGTCAGTGACACGCTGTAACATGTTTTTTTTGGTCCGTGACATGCTGCAACGTGTTTTTTTTGGTCAGTGACACGCTGTAACGTGTTTTTTTTGATCAGTGACACGCTGTAACGTGTTTATTTTTGGTCAGTGAGATGCTGCAACGTGTTTTTTTTGGTTAGTGACACGCTGTAACGTGTTTTTTTTTGGTCAGTGACACACTGTAACGTGTTTTTTTTGGTCAGTGACACGCTGTAACGTGTTTTTTTTTGGTCAGTGACACGCTGTAACGTGTTTTTTTTGGTCAGTGACACGCTGTAACGTGTTTTTTTTGGTCAGTGACACGCTGTAACGTGTTTTTTTTTGGTCAGTGACACGCTGTAACGTGTTTTTTTTTGGTCAGTGACACGCTGTAACGTGTTTTTTTTGGTCAGTGACACGCTGTAACGTGTTTTTTTTTGGTCAGTGACACACTGTAACATGTTTTTTTTTGGTCCGTGACACGCTGTAACGTGTTTTTTTTTGGTCCGTGACACGCTGTAACGTTTTTTTTTAATCCTTTATACGCTGTATCATTTTTTTTTTGGTCCATGACACGTTGTAACGAGTTTTTTTGGTCCATGACACGTTGTAACGAGTTTTTTTGGTCCATGACACGCTGTAAGTGTGTTTTTTTTTTAAATCCTTGACACAATGTAACGTGTTTTTCTTAGGTCCGTGACACACTGTAACGTGCTTTTCTTTAAGTCCTTGACACGCTGTAATGTGTTTTTTTAGGTCCGTGACATGCTGTTTTTTTTTTTTATTATTTATAATTTTCACCTATTCATTTCATTCTAATTTTTACTGATGTAGTTGATTCTTATGTTCACCGACTGAGACTGCTGGCAGGCTGCCGGCGCGTCACTGCATCTGTCAAACACTGACGTTGTTGTGACGCAGTTCAAAAATTAACAAATTAACTGCGAATGCGCTCCTCGTTTTCGCGCATGCGCAGTTAATGTGACCGGCTTCCTCTGCCTGTAGACAAGTCGCGCATCTGCTGCCGGGATCAGCCAAATGATTCACTGCGCCTGCGCAGAATTCGCGCAGGCACAGTAAATCAGACCGCCACCATCTTTGTGCAGTCAGATAGCGGCGGTCATTAAAACTGTGCATGTGCTCCTCCTGTACAAAGATGGCGGCGGTCAGTGAATCATTCGGCTGATCCCAGCGGCGGCGTGTGCGGCGTGTTCGCGACAGTGTTCCGCTGGTGGTACCGCGCAAGAGGCTGGTACCACCAGAGGTTTCCATATTGAGACACCCATCACTTGGGTGTCCCAATATGGTGGTCGACGAACTTCCGCCGTTTGGAATTCTGGGATCCGGACACATCTGGATGGAACAGGATGTGAAGACATTACAAGGTAAGTATATATTAAGATATTCAACACTATGTCACAGGTAATAATACATATAAAACATTATCAATGTAGAGACTAGAGTTTTGGGTAATCGAGTCAATTCCTGCAACAATCGGTCGACCCTTCAATGGTTTGAGACCTTTGTGAACTTTGGGTAATGAATAAAAGACAGCCAGGACCGGAAATTTACGATGCATGAAGATCCACTCATTTTTTTTTATATCATCTTTGACTCAAGTGCTCCCATTAACAATTTTTCTAATTCTTGTATGAACATCTCAGTCGGGTCTCTCCTCAAATTTTGTATGTATGTTCATTAGTGTTGAGCGATACCTTCCGATATCAGGAAATATCGGATCGGATTGGATCGGACCGATACTCAAAAAGTATCGGATATCGCCGATTCCGATACCGGAAACCAATGCAAGTCAATGGGACACAAATATCGGAAAGAAAATAAACCCTTTCTTTCCTTGTAGGTTAATTCTACATGAAGTAAAACAACTAAGAATAATGTAGAATGTATTGGGGGAGGTGGTTGCCCAAATCGATGGGAACAGTGCTCACAGTGAAACATGAAAAGCCGGCAATTCAGCAGCGGCATACACCGGTACCCGACAATTTAGAACAGAAAGAATAGAGCTTCACACATAGATTAGATAGATAGAAACATGTCAGTCACATATATATGAAGTACAGTGACAGTGTTGGTTACTGTACTTGTCATTTAGTGTTAAAATAAAGGATTTATTAAAAAAAAATTTGTCGTGGGATCCCCCATAATTTTAGTCTCTAGCGGAGGTTAAGCAGACGGCTGGAGCAGAGTTTGAAGCCTGGGAAGGGGGTAATACCCACGGAGCTTCCCAGGCTACTAATATCAGCCTCCAGCTGAATACCTAGCCTTTACTAGCTATTAAAATGGGGGACCCCCCCAAAAAAATGATGTGGGGTCCCCCCTATTTTAATAGCTAGCAAAGGCTAGGCAGACACCTGGGGGCTGATATTAATAGCCCAGGAAGGGTGCCATGAATATTGGCCCCCTCCCAGGCTAGAAACACCAGCCGTCAGCCGCCCCAGAAATGGCGCATCCATAGGATGCGCCAATTCTGGCACTTAGCCTCGATCTTCCCACTGCCCTGTAGCGGTGGCAGTGGGGTAATAGGGTTGGGGTTGATGTCAGCTTATAATGCCAGCTGACATCAAGCCCAGGTTAGTAATGGAGAGGCGTCTATAAGACACCCCCATTACTAACCCCATAGTCAAAGTTAAAAAAAAACACAAACACCCAGAATAAAGTCCTTTAATTGAAATAAACACACAATTCTTTATTGTTCTAAATTAAACCATACTTACCATCACGCCCATTCCAGCTGAAGCCAACGATCTCCTGCAATAAAAGAAAAATAATAAAGCAACATCATCCTTACCTTTTGATGGTTCCCACGACAGCTTCAGCTCTGCTACATCGAGATGACAGGCTGGACCGCAGCAGAAAGCTGCCATCCAGCCTGTCATCCCGCAGACACTGAGAAGTGCAGGCATGCTTGCGCTCCTCAGTGTCTGGCTGTGACGGCATCCAGATGAGCCGACAATGAACTCAGCTCACCTCATGCACGTCACTGACAGCGTGGGAGAATTCTCCTGCGCATGCGGTGAGCGTGAGAGAATTCTCCTGCTGAAGCGCTGAGCGCAGGAGAATTTTCCCACGCTGTCAGTGACGTGCATGAGGTGAGCTGAGTTCATTGGACATGACCTCGGCTCATCTGGATGCCGTCACAGCCTGACACTGAGGAGCGCAAGCATGCCTGCACTTCTCAGTGTCTGCGGGATGACAGGCTGGATGGCAGCGTTCTGCTGCGGTCCATCCTGTCATCTCGATGTAGCAGAGCTGAAGCTGTCCTGGGAACCATCAAAAGGTAAGGATGATGTTGCTTTATTATTTTTCTTTTATTGCAGGAGATCGTTGGCTTCAGCTGGAATGGGCGTGATGGTAAGTATGGTTTAATTTAGAACAATAAAGAATTGTGTGTTTATTTCAATTAAAGGACTTTATTCTGGGTGTTGTTTTTTTTTAAAATACTTTACTAGAAATTCATGGCGGTCATGTCTAATATTGGCGTGACCCCATGAATTTCGGGCATAGGGCCAGCTGATAATGCCAAGCTGGCCCTAACCCCATTATTACCCAGTGAGCCACCGCACCAGGGCCCTGGATGAGTTGGGTACAGCGCCAGAAGATGGCGCTTCTATGAACGCGCCATTTTCCGGGGTGGCTGCGGACTGCAATTTGCAGCGGGGGGGGGGCCCCAGAAAGCTTGGGCCTCCCTGCGCTGCAGATTCCAGCCCCCAGATGCCTAGTTGTACCTGGCTGGACACAAAAATAGGGCGAAGCCCCAAGTATTTTTTTTTTTTAATTATTTCATGAAATTCATGAAATAATTAAGAAAAAATGGACTTCCCTATATTGTTGTGTCCGGCCAGGTACAAATAGGCAGCTAGTGGTTGGGGGCAGCCCGTTCCTGCCTGCTGTACCAGACTGGACACAAATATAGGGCGAAGCCCCACGTCAATTTTTTTTAAATTATTTCATGAATTTCCTGAAATAATTTTAAAAAAATTGACGTGGGGCTTCGCACTATATTTGTGTCCAGCCAGGTACAGCAGGCAGGAACGGGCTGCCCCCAACCGCCAGCTGCCTATTTGTACCTGGTTGGACACAACAATATAGGGAAGCCCTTTTTTTCTTAATTATTTCATGAATTTCATGAAATAATTAAAAAAAAAATAAGTGCGGCTTCGCCCTATTTTTGTATCCAGCCAGGTACAACTAGGCAGCTGGGGGCTGGAATCCGCAGCGCAGGGAGACCCAAGCTTTCTGCCCCCCCCGCTGCAAATTGCAGTCCGCAGCCACCCCGGAAAATGGCGCGTTCATAGAAGAGCCATCCTCTGGCGCTGTACCCAACTCATCCAGGGCCCTGGTGCGGTGACTCACTGGGTAATAAAGGGGTTAGGGCCAGCTTGGCATTATCAGCTGGCCCTAAGCCCGAAATTCATGGGGTCACGCCAATATTAGACATGACCGCCATGAATTTCTAGTAAAGTATTTAAAAAAACACAACACCAAGAAAAAAGTCCTTTAATTGAAATAAACACACAATTCTTTATTGTTCTAAATTAAACCATACTTACCATCACGCCCATTCCAGCTGAAGCCAACGATCTCCTGCAATAAAAGAAAAATAATAAAGCAACATCATCCTTACTTTTCGATGGTTCCCAGGACAGCTCCAGCTCTGCTACATCGAGATGACAGGCTGGACCGCAGCAGAAAGCTGCCATCCAGCCTGTCATCCCGCAGACACTGAGAAGCGCAGGCATGCTTGCGCTCCTCAGTGTCAGGCTGTGACGGCATCCAGATGAGCCGAGGTCATGTCCAATGAACTCAGCTCACCTCATGCACGTCACTGACAGCGTGGGAAAATTCTCCTGCGCTCAGCGCTTCAGCAGGAGAATTCTCTCACGCTCACCGCATGCGCAGGAGAATTCTCCCACGCTGTCAGTGACGTGCATGAGGTGAGCTGAGTTCATTGTCGGCTCATCTGGATGCCGTCACAGCCAGACACTGAGGAGCGCAAGCATGCCTGCGCTTCTCAGTGTCTGCGGGATGACAGGCTGGATGGCAGCGTTCTGCTGCGATCCAGCCTGTCGTGAATGTAGCAGAGCTGAAGCCGTCCTGGGAACCATGGAAAGGTAAGGATGAGGTTGCTTTATTATTTTACTTTTATTGCAGGAGATCGTTGGCTTCAGCTGGAATGGGCGTGACGGTAAGTATGGTTTAATTTAGAACAATAAAGAATTGTGTGTTTATTTCAATTAAAGGACTTTACTGTATTCTGGGTGTTTGTGTTTTTTTTTAACTTTGACTATGCGGTTAGTAATGGGGGTGTCTTATAGACGCCTCTCCATTACTAACCTGGGCTTGATGTCAGCTGGCATTATAAGCTGACATCAACCCCAGCCCTATTACCCCACTGCCACCACTACAGGGCAGTGGGAAGAGTGAGGCTAAGTGCCAGAATTGGCGCATCCTACGGATGCGCTATTTCTGGGGCGGCTGACGGCTGGTGTTTCTAGCCTGGGAGGGGGCCAATATTCATGGCACCCTTCCTGGGCTATTAATATCAGCCCCCAGCTGTCTGCCTAGCCTTTGCTAGCTATTAAAATAGGGGGGACCCCACGTCATTTTTTTGGGGGGTCACCCATTTTAATAGCTAGTAAAGGCTAGATATTCAGCTGGGGGCTGATATTAGTAGCCTGGGAAGCTCCGTGGGTATTACCCCCTTCCCAAGCTTCAAATATCTGCCCCAGCCGTCTGCTTAACCTCCGCTAGAGACTAAAATTACAGGGAACCCCACGCCAATTTTTTTTTTAATAAATCCTTTATTTTAACACTAAATGACAAGTACAGTAAGCAACACTATCACTGTACTTCTTATATATGTGACTGACATGTTTCTATCTATCTAATCTATGTGTGATGCTCTATCTTTCTGTTCTAAATTGTCGGGTATCGATGCTGAATTGCCGGCCGGCTTTTTTAAAGAGACGGTGCATGAAAACACTATTATTTTTTTAAATAAATCCTTTACACTAAATGACAAGTACAGTAAGCAACACTGTCACTGTACTTATTATATATGTGACTGACATGTTTCTATCTATCTAATCTATGTGTGAAGCTCTATTCTTTCGGGTACCGGTATATGCCACTGATGAATTGCCAGCTTTTCATGTTTCACTGTGAGCACTGTTCCCATCAATTTGGGCAACCAATGTAATGCCACAACCACCATGGCTGTGGCATTAACGTCTTAAAAAAATATTAATTCCTGCTATTCCATTTAATTGTAATGTAAGGGAGATAATGTAATGTCAGCGCTTGAGCAGGAGAATTCTCTCACACTGGGATGGCATTCTGATGACAGGCTGGATCACAGCTGAGCGCTGCCATCCAGCTTGTCATCCTTCAGAGACACTGCAGAGCGCAGGCATTATGTGAACTTTCGATTCCGGTATTCGATATTGTAAAAGTATCGGAACTCAGTATTGGAACTCCGATACCGAGAATATCGGTCGATACCCGATATTTCAGTATCGGAATGCTTAACACTAATGTTCATCTTTCATTATACTCTCGCATATTTTTAGGTACCTACTATGGTCCAAAATAACAAGGTTTTCCCCCTTATCTGCAGGTTTCAAGATCAATTCTTTATTATCAGCAAGTCTGTCTCACGTATTCCTTTCTTGTTTTGTCATGTTGGAGTAGTTTCTCCTTGGCATATCCCAGATTTGCCACAGCTCGTCTGTGACTAGCTTGGTAAATATGTCTATACTACTGTAATCAGTACTGGGTGGCATTCTCTTGCTTTTTAACTTTAGATCAGTAAATGAGCCGAGGCCTGACTGTCTTTCATTCTCCCATAATAGGTTAGTGAGAGCCCTCACATTCAGAAGATCCTCTTCCGTTATTCTCAGTGATTCACACTTCGCACAGTCGTGGGTTCTAAAGAATTTTTTCCATTTCAATTTACAGGAAAACAAATTTACCGTATATCTTTTACCCACCCAAATTCATCAAAATGATTTGTGGGTCAAATTATAGGCCCTTGGATAACACTGATTTTTCCATAGGGGAAAAGGGGTATGGTGAGATATTAATAATCTTATTATCATCCCTCATTTTGGTCCCATTACTTTCATTTTCTCTAAAAAAGCGGAGGATGGTAAAGAGGAGAATCCTGCCGGGGACAAATCCCTTCTTGTGTTCCACATCTGGGCAAGAAAAATGAAAATTACATCTGTAAAATGGGAAGAATAGAACTAAGCAACAGCACATGTGAAAAAGACTTGGGGATACGAATAGATCACAGAAAGCACATGAGTCAACAGTGTGATGCAGCAGCAAAAAAGGCAAACACAGTTCTGGGATGTATTAAGAGAAGTATAGAGTCTAGATCACGTGAATAATTATCCCCCTCTACTCATCCTTGGTCAGGTCCCATCTGGAATACTGTGTCCAGTTCTGGGCACAACATTTTAAAAAAGACATCGAAAGACTAGGGCAAGGTCAGAGAAGAGGTACAAGGATGGTGAGCGGATTGCAAACTATGTCCTACGAGGAACGGTTAAAGGATCTGGGAATGTTTAGCTTGTAAAAAAGAAGACTAAGAGGAGACTTAATAGCTGTCTACAAATATCTGAAGAGCTGTCACACTGTAGAGGGATCATCCTTATTCTCATTTGCACATGTAAACACGAAAAGCAATGGAATGAAACCGAATGGGAGAAGATACAGAATAGATATTAGAAAAAAAATTTTGACAGTGAAGGTGATCAATGAGTGGAACAGGCGGCCATGAGAGGCGGTGAGTTCTCCTTCAATGGAAGTCTTCAATCTGTCTGAGATGGTTTAGTGACTCCTGCATTGAGCAGAGAGTTGGACATGATGACCCTGGAGGTCCCTTCCAACTCTAACATTCTATGATTCTATGATATAATCTCTCCGCTCCTGTCTTTTCCATTTTGATCTGTTGTTTTTCCGACGCGTACCACCGTGAAAGCCCCTCCCTCCTGGAAAGCTAGGTGCCCCTCGGTCCGTATCGGACAGTTCTATTCCTGAGGAGGAGAGATCAGTAAAGGCTTCTCCTATTTTCTCTTCCTTTGTAAATCGCTTGTAAATTGCTTGTGTTTTCTACCCTTTATCTCCCATTGGAACTGTTCAATAGTAGTTTGCAGGATCATCTCTCTTCTGGAAAAGTTGCTATGTGTCTTCTACTTAACTATCTCTTCGGAGGTCTGTCACTTTTTTTGATGTTGCCTCTAAATTAACCCTCTCTTCTTCCAACAGAATGTTCATGAATCGTAACGAGCCATCAGTGAGCTCGTTCTCCCATCTTTTAAGAAGCTCAGGCGTTCTCGCTGTCCGTGCTGGTGTAGTTGATATCCTGAGACTCTTAGGGACTATTTTGTTTTTAATATAATTTTCCAATGATTGGGTTTCCCACCATGATTTAATAACATGCTATAAAGATTACATAAAATATGTTATCTTTGTAGCATGTTGTTAAATCATAAAATAATGTTCTTAGATCTGGGGTTTTAAAGCCACTATCTTATTCAGCTTCCGAAAAAGCATCTATGGCATCAGCCAGCCATTGTTCCTTATCAATCGTCCTTGATAGAAAACCTGCCATGTAATTTACAGGCACCAAATTCACAGTTTTTCAAAAATTGCAATTGTAAGAAAGACAAAAGTATCGCAGACTTCAACACTATATCGCAGATATTACATATACAACATAACTTTTATTCAAAAAGTAGTCAAAAATACTTAATATAATAGCAACAGATATTTATGGCCAAACAAAAGTTTTTTGTCTGAGAAAACAATGCAGGGAGCATAAATTCCCCCTATCTATCATCTAGTGTCACCCTGCTTTGCTGCGGAGGTTGGCGCCCTACACCTGCGCAATGGCGGCCCCACTCGGGCGTCAACTCTCCCTATCTGGCCCTAGATCACCCTATGAGGGAAGGGAGAAAAGATCAAAAACCAGAGCACAACAACAAAGTACAAAAAAGAGAAAAATTCCTGTGGTTGTTACCTGTTATTGGCACAAGACCAAAATCACTATTCCAATAAAAAAGAGTTGCCAGATAAATATCCAGAAACTCATAGTTACAGAAGTAAATGCCCTAAACACATAGACTGTAACCTATAGAGTTAGATAGCCCCCTACATATATAATTGCACTTTGCCCTAAAAAGAATAGTGATTGCTATAGTTATAGTTATATATACAGATCGGTAGCCTATTATCTTGTGCACTTAGAGTTATATGACTCCATAAATAGAACTTAAATTGCCCTTAGCCCTGATCAGAATAGAGATCGAAGAGACACAGTCAAGTGACTTTGTGTATAGATGATTACACCCTGTCCTCACATATGGCATGCACCTATACACTGTGTTCCAAATTATTATGCAAATAATATTTTCTCAGATTTTCCCAAATTACCTATATGAATTGCAGTCATTGTAATTTTCCAGTCAAATAACTATTAGAGTACAATTGAAAGGTTTTTGTACAAACTGCCTATGATAACAGTATATTTTTTAAAAAATAAAAAACTCAAACTGCACTCAAAATGCATGTTCCAAATTATTATGCACAGCAGAGTTTTCAACCTTTTCATTTTAATAAAGAACAAAAAAATGGTCATTTTTGAAATTATAAGCATTAGCAGGTTATTACACACTGAAATCAAACAGTTTTCAACTCAAAACTTTATTCTAGGTGATGTTACATTTGCACATAGGACCCCTTGTTCGAAAGGAGCTTCTGAACTCTCTCGTCCATTGAATTTGTCAGGTTTAGGATGGTTTCTGCTTCAATTGTTTTGCATGAGGACAGAATACCCTCCCAGAGCTGTTGCTTAGATGTGAACTGCCTCCCGCCATCATAGACACTCCTTTTGATGATGCTCCAGAGGTTCTCAATGGGGTTGAGGTCAGGGGAGCATGGGGGCCACATCATAAGTTTGTCCCCTTTTATGCCCATAGCAGCCAGAGATGCAGATGTGTTATGTGCAGCATGAGACGGGGCATTATCATGCATGAAATGATCTCGATGGTCCAGATGGATGGAGTGGAGGATGGCTGGTTGATGGACACCCCATGCAAACACGGCTACGGCGCTAACAAGGAGGAGGTGGAATAATGTTTTGGGCTGGAATCATGGGGAGAGAGATTGTCGGCCCCTTTAGGATCCCTGAAGGGGTAAAGATGAACTCCATAATGTATGTTGAGTTTCTCAAGCAACACTTCCTTCCATGGTTCAAGAAGAAGAACCGTGCATTCCGCAGCAAGATCATTTTCATGCATGATAATGCCCCGTCTCATGCTGCACATAACACATCTGCATCTCTGGCTGCTATGGGCATAAAAGGGGACAAACTTATGGTGTGGCACCCATGCTCCCCTGACCTCAACCCCATTGAGAATCTCTGGAGCATCATCAAAAGGAGTGTCTATGATGGCGGGAGGCAGTTCACATCTAAGCAACAGCTCTGGGAGGGTATTCTGTCCTCATGCAAAACAACTAAAGCAGAAACCATCCAAAACCTGACAAATTCAATGGACGAGAGAGTTCAGAAGCTCCTTTCGAACAAGCGGTCCTATGTGCAAATGTAGCATCACCTAGAATAAAGTTTTGAGTTGAAAACTGTTTGATTTCAGTTTGTAATAACCTGCTAATGCTTATAATTTCAAAAATGACCATTTTTTTGTTCTTTATTAAAATGAAAAGGTTGAAAACTCTGCTGTGCATAATAATTTGGAACATGCATTTTGAGTGCAGTTTGAGTTTTTTATTTTTTTTTAAATATACTGTTATCATAGATAGTTTGGACAAAAACCTTTCAATTGTACTCTAATAGTTATTTGACAGGAAAATTACAATGACTGCAATTCATATAGGTAATTTGGGAAAATCTGAGAAAATATTATTTGCATAATAATTTGGAACACAGTGTAGTGTATGGATACTGACAGCTTATTAATGCACATAATCATCCAAGTATGCATGTAACTCGACGCGTTTCCCCTCCAATAGCTTCATCAGGAGAACATACTTAGCTTATTATAATCACAACAGAAGATATAAAATAGACTCAGCTTGAAAAATAGTTCAGTCATTAAGAGGGTCCAACTACAATAGGGGCGCAATGTCTTTCCATATGTACCAGGGAGTCAGTATCCGCCATAGGTGATCATTATATTCCCCCCTCTATTTATACTTCCCTCCACAATTCACCTTCTGGATCAGATAATGAGAAAGTGTAGTGTTGGATGCAGGTGGTGGGGTCCCGGGTAGTGCTCCTGGGTGAGATGCAGTACCTCTGTGGCAACTGAACCCTCAGGGGCGCCACATGATCTGGTTTTGATCTTTTCTCCCTTCCCTCATAGGGCCAGATAGGGAAAGTTGACGCCTGAGTGGGGCCGCCATTGCGCAGGTGTAGGGTGCCAACCTCCGCAGCAAAGCAGGGTGACACTAGATGATAAATAGGGCAAATTTATGCTCCCTGCATTGTTTTCTCAGACAAACAACTTTTGTTTGGCCATAAATATCTGTTGCTATTATATTAAGTATTTTTTACTAATTTTGAAGAAAAGTTATGTTTTATGTTTAATATCTGTGACATAGTGTTGAAGTCGGTGATACTGCTCTTTCAGCATTTCCAAACTATAGCAAGAAGTTACCTGGCTTCTTAGGAAGTGTAAAAAATATAGGAAAGCATAGATTGTGAGCCCCATTGGGGACACTTATGTGATTGGTGACCATCTCTGTACAGCGCTGTGGAATATGCTGGTGCTATATAAGCAAATGGAAATAAAGAGATCAATGTTCTGATGAAGATATTATACATGACATTATGTGATGTTTGTTCTGACTTAAACGCATGTATTTTGGGCAAAAAAAAGTAAAATTTTTGCAATTAGGTTTCTTTAAAAATTTTGCACTGATTGGCTTTTAAGGCTCATTTTTTCCCTGGTCATTGCTGGCTGCAGAATGACTCAACTAAAAATTTGGCAGAAAAAAAGTAATCTCAGCTGAGATGCCAATAAACCTCAAGCCAAGAGGAGCTGGAAATAAATTAGATAAAAAAAGTTACAAACTCTTTTTCAGACCCAGCTCACTGAAGGATTCTCAGTTAACTCATACTGCAAAAGTCAAACAGTGTCACATTTGTAATAAAATCCTATTGCAAAAATTATTTTTAGCCCAAAATACATGGGTTTTTGAAAACTGCTTTTTGGGAAAGCTGAGTGACAACCAGTAACAGGCAGCACAAAGTTTGTCACCAACCTTAGAGTTCTGAACGGCTAATTATTGAGTGGAGTATCCTCTACTTCCATATCATTGCATAATATATGGGGTCATCCGGCTTGCCAAGACGCAGATTCACTTTCATGCAGCTGAGTTGCAACACAAACTATGAACAGGTGTGGCACTGTTCTAGAAGAAAGCAGAGATACCAAACTGATGGCCTAGCCTTTGGATAACCTTCAGCTGATGGAGAGGTTTGGCAGCCACAGTGATTATTATTACAGCTCACTTTATCCAAGTGAATGGGACTGAGTTGCAATACCAAATACGGCCACTATGAAAATTACGGCACTGTTTGCAAACGAGGCCGGCAGCCCTCAATCATCTGATCGGCGGGGGTCCATCAGGCCCAGATTATTAATTCTGTATTAAAGGAATTTTACATTTCTAACCTGTATTGGTTGTTGTCATTGGCTCGTCAGCTGCTGCTATCTCCATGTGGCGTTAGGGGTATTTATGTTTCATGGTGGTCTCCAGTGCAGAGGAATGCTTATCATCCAGGATGTGCAGCCTGTGTGGGAAGAAGCAAAATGAAGTGAGATAATAATGAAAAAATCAAAGGCCGGCGGCTCAGAGGGCGAAAGGCTTCCGGCTCCTGCTAAAAGGGAAAATGTAAGGAATTTTCTGCTTTGCTTTATCCCTTGTAGGTCTGACTCAGCTTATTGTAGGCCTGCAGCGCTGGGGAAATTCAACGGTGAGGCAGGTAAGGCAGCGGCTTAAGGCCATGAATGGAGAAGGCCACTGTCACTTCGGAAGCAAGCAATACTTTTGTGTAATGTCCAGATGACTCTGCAATTTTACTGGCGCCAATTTCCCCTCATACATGGAAATTTTTATTATTATTATTTATTATGATAGCGCCATTTATTCCATGGCGCTTTACATGTGAAAGAGGGGGTATACATATCAAAAACCATTCCAATAATCTTGAACAATACAAGTCAGCGACTGGTACAGGAGGAAAGAGGACCCTGCCCGCGAGGGCTCACAGTCTACAGGGGATGGGCGAGGATACAGTGGGTGAGGGTACAGCTGGTCATGCAGCAGTATGGTGGAGTGATGGTTACCGCAGGTTGTACACTTGTCGGAAGAGGTGGGTCTTCAGGTTCCTTTTGATGGTTTCCACGGTAGGCGAGAGTCTGATATGTTGGGGTAGAGAGTTCCAGAGTGGGGGGGATGCACGGGAGAAATCTTGTATATAATTGTGGGAAGAGGAGATAAGAGGGGAGTAGAGAAGGAGATCTTGTGAGGATCGGAGGTTGCGTGCGGGTATGTAACGGGAGACTAGGTCAGAGATATATGGAGGAGACAGGTTGTGAATGGCTTTATATGTCGTGGTTAGGGTTTTGAACTTGAGTCTCTGGGCAATGGGGAGGCTGTGAAGGGATTGACAGAGAGGAGAGGCCGGGGAATAGCGGGGGGACAGGTGGATTAGTCGGGCAGCAGAGTTTAGGATAGATTGGAGGGGTGCGAGAGTGTTAGAGGGGAGACCACAGAGCAGGAGGTTGCAGTAGTCGAGGAGAGTGATGATGAGGGCGTGCACTAGTGTTTTTGCAGATTCATGGTTGAGGAATGTACGGATCCGGGAGATATTTTTGAGTTGGAGTCGGCAGGAGGTGGAGAGGGTTTGGATATGTGGTTTGAAGGAGAGATCAGAGTCCAGGGTTACCCCGAGGCAGCGAGATTGTGGGACTGGGGAAAGTGGGCAGCCATTTACTTTGATGGATAGGTCAGATGGGGGGCTGAGTGACATGGGGGAAAGAAGATGAATTCTGTTTTATCCATGTTAAGTTTTAGAAATCTATCAAAGAAGAAAGATGAGATAGCGGACAGGCAGTGTGGGATTCTGGTTAGTAGGGAGGAGATATCAGGTCCAGAGAGGTAGATCTGTGTGCCATCAGCATAGAGGTGATACCGAAAGCAGTGGGACTCTATGAGCTGTCCCAGGCCAAAGGTGTAGATGGAGAAGAGCAGGGGTCCTAGAACTGAGCCTTGGGGAACACCGACCGATAGGGGACGAGATAAGGAGGTGGTGTGTGAATGGGAGACACTGAATGTCCGGTCTGTTAAGCATGAGGAGATCCAAGATAGGGCCAATTCTTTGAAACCAAGAGATGAGACAGTCTGTAGTAAGAGGGAATGGTCCACTGTGTTGAAGGCAGCTGACAGGTCCAGGAGGAGGAGGACAGAGTAGTGTCGCTTGGATTTGGCGGTTAGTAGGTTGTTGGTGGCTTTAGTCAGGGCAGTTTCAGTGGAGTGATATGGTCGGAAGCCTGATTGCAAGCGGTCAAAGAGGGAGCAAGAGGAGAGGTGGGAGGACAGTTCAAAATGGACGTGTTGTTCGATTAGTTTTGAGGCATAGGGGAGAAGTGATATGGAGCGATAGCTATTCAGAGAAGATGGGTCAAGGGAGGGTTTTTTGAGGATGGGTGTGATCGAGGCATGTTTGAAGCATGAAGGCAAGACACCAGTTGTTAGTGACAGGTTGAAGAGGTGGGTTAGGGTTGGGATGAAGACTGTAGTAAGGTTAGGGATGAGGTGGGACAGGATAGGGTCAAGTTCACAGGTGGTGAGGTGTGCCTTGGAGAGTAAGGAGGAAAGTTGATCTTCCGTAATGGCGGAGAAGCTGGTTTTGGAGGAGGAGGATTGAGTAGATACGAGGAGGGGCTGTGGGGACTTTAGGCAAAAACTTTGTCTGATGGTATCAATCTTCTGCTTGAAGAATGAGGCAAAGTCCTCGGCTGATGAGAGGAGAGGGAGGAAGCGCTGGGGGGCGGAGGAGTGAATTGAAAGTATTGAATAGCTGTTTAGGGTTGTATGACAGGGAGGATATGAGAGATGAGAAGTAGGTTTGTTTTACTGCAGTGAGTGTAGACTTGAAAGTAGTGAGGGACTGTTTGAATGCGATGAAGTGCTCGTTGGAGTGGGACTTTTTCCATCTCCGCTCAGCAACACTGGAGGTCCGTCGCAGTTCTTTAGTCAGGCGGGTGTGCCAGGGTTGCCTGTTGATTGTGCGATCTTTGGTTATGTTCGGTTATGTTCACATACAGCTTTTTGATATATTTCTACCACAGATGCAAAATAAAAAAACAGCAAAAAACTATGGCATATCCATTACCTTTTGTCTGAACGATGGTGGCATTCATAAAACATGGCCTTAGACCGCTGACTTACTTGTCTCATCCTTAAACCAGACGATTCAAGTGAATGTGATTCAGCAGTGATACCAAACACAGTCTATGGGAAACTTGACCCCATTTTTAATCTTGGACATTCGCTTTAACTTTTTCTTTTATCAGGCTAACCCCTTCAATCTGTCATACTAATGCTTATGGATAAGGTGGTCTTCAGCTTGAGTGCCCCTCTATAGGTCGGGAGCAGGGAATCCCTGAAGACTCGAAACGTCACTGCAATACTACATTTCCCCTGCAATGGTTTCTGTGGTGTGGCCAATGAAATTAACAAATGATTCATTGATTTCTTATTTTTTGTCTTGTGGTATTCGTTTCTTTTTGCGCCAAATTCTTCAAATTAGCGCATGGGGTACATGAATTTGCGAAAAATTAAAAAACGCTATTTTTTTGTACTTTTACCTGTCTCGCGCCTTTTTTATAGCAAAAAGAGTACATGTTCTGATAAAATGTCACACGCTTTTCTAATATTTGTACAAAAATTTCTGCTGTATAAACCAAATCATTCCACGGGTGAAGGGGGGACTGGAATACATTTGTGCTAATATTTATCAGCTTTTTAAAACGATGCAATTGATGAATCAGCCAAAAATGTCTAGAGAACAAGAACGATGGCCACAATGACAAACATAAAAATGCATAAATATATATTATTATTATTTATTATTATAGCGCCATTTATTCCATGGCGCTTTACATGTGAAAAAGGGGGTATACATAGCGAAAACACTTACAATAATCTTGAACAAAACGTAACAGTGACTGATACAGGAGGAAAGAGGACCCTGCCCGCGAGGGCTCACAATTTACAAGGAATGGGTGAGGATACAGCAGGTGGGGGGTAATATATATAAAAAAGGCGAATATAAAATATACTTAAAGAAAAGTGCAAATGAAAAAAAAAAATTTTTTTGTACAAATCAAAAACAGGTTACAAATGCCCCCCCCAAAAAATAGACTAGAAACAGATGCAGACGCAATAATGAATCGGGGGCCATAGTTTAAAATAGGGGCCAGTGACGAGGTAAATAGGAGGACTAGTCATGAAGGTTGACAGGCAGACTTCTCCCCACTGCTCAGCTAGATTGACAGGTACTGTAAGTTCAAGAAGAAGGTCCCCGCAGGCTTCTCCCTGCTGCTCATATAGATTGACAGGTACTGTAAGTTCAAGACGAAGGTCCCCGCAGGCTTCTCCCTGCTGCTCATATAGATTGACAGGTAAGTTCAAGAAGAAGGTCCCAGCAGGCTTCTCCCCCCCGCTGCTCGTATAGATTGACAGGTAAGTCCAAGAAGAAGGTCCCCGCAGGCTTCTCCTCGCTGCTCATATAGATTGACAGGTAAGTCCAAGAGGAAGGTCCCCGCAGGCTTCTCCCCGCTGCTCATATAGATTGACAGCTAAGTTCAAGAACAAGGTCCCAGCAGGCTTCTCCCCGCTGCTCATATAGATTGACAGGTAAGTCCAAGAAGAAGGTCCCCGCAGGCTTCTCCCCACTGCTCATATAGATTGACAGGTAAGTTCAAGAAGATGGTCCCCGCAGGCTTCTCCCCGCTGCTCATATAGATTGACAGGTAAGTCCAAGAAGAAGGTCCCCGCAGGCTTCTCCCCGCTGCTCATATAGATTGACAGGTAAGTCCAAGAAGAAGGTCCCCGCAGGCTTCTCCCCGCTGCTCATATAGGTTGACAGGTAAGTCCAAGAGGAAGGTCCCCGCAGGCTTCTCCTCACTGCTCATATAGACTGACAGGTAAGTTCAAGAAGAAGGTCCCCGCATGCTTCTCCCCGCTGCTCATATAGATTGACAGGTAAGTTCAAGAAGATGGTCCCCGCAGGCTTCTCCCCGCTGCTCATATAGATTGACAGGTAAGTCCAAGAAGAAGGTCCCTGCAGGCTTCTCCCCGCTGCTCATATAGATTGACAGGTAAGTTCAAGAAGAAGGTCCCCGCAGGCTTCTCCCCGCTGCTCATATAGATTGACAGGTAAGTTCAAGAAGAAGGTCCCCGCAGGCTTCTCCCCGCTGCCCATATAGATTGACAGGTAAGTTCAAGAAGAAGGTCCCAGCAGGCTTCTCCCTGCTGCTCAGCTAGATTGACAGGTAAGTTCAAGAAGAAGGTCCCCGCAGGCTTCTCCCCGCTGCTCATATAGATTGACAGGTAAGTTCAAGAAGAAGGTCCCCGCAGGCTTCTCCCCGCTGCTCATATAGATTGACAGGTAAGTTCAAGAGAAAGGTCCCCGTAGGCTTCTCCCTGCTGCTCAGCTAGATTGACAGGTAAGTTCAAGAAGAAGGTCCCAGTAGGCTTCTCCCTGCTGCTCAGCTAGATTGACAGGTAAGTTCAAGAAGAAGGTCCCAGCAGGCTTCTCCCAGCTGCTCAGCTAGATTGACAGGTAAGTTCAAGAAGAAGATCCCTGCAGGCTTCTCCCCGCTGCTCATATAGATTGACAGGTAAGTCCAAGAGGAAGGTCCCCGCAGGCTTCTCCCCGCTGCTCATATAGATTGACAGGTAAGTTCAAGAAGAAGGTCCCAGCAGGCTTCTCCCTGCTGCTCAGCTAGATTGACATGCAAGTTCAAGAAGAAGGTCCCAGCAGGCTTCTCCCCGCTGCTCATATAGATTGACAGGTAAGTTCAAGAGAAAGGTCCCCGCAGGGTTCTCCCCGCTGTTCATATAGATTGACAGGTAAGTTCAAGAGAAAGGTCCCCGCAGGGTTCTCCCCGCTGTTCATATAGATTGACAGGTACGTCTAAGAGGAATGTCCCTGCAGGCTTCTCCCCACTGCTCAGATTCACAGATAAGTTCAAGAGGAAGATCCCTACAGGCTTCTCCCCGCTGCTCAGCTAGATTGACAGGTTTCTATACACACACATAGGCACAGACCTGTCAGTCTGGCTGAGCAGCGGGGAGAAGCCTGCGGGGACCTTCCTTTTGGACTTGTCACTTCGTCCTCAGCACCACTTTCAAAGTGAGTATGCCTCCGTTTGTTATTTTTAAGCCATAAATGGCCAGGGTAAAGTTTTTTTGTGTTTTTTTAAGGCCGGATAACCTCCTTAAATCTGATTTCGCTGAGATCGGTGGCCAAAAATCTAATGAGAACAATGCATCCCAACTCTCCCCTGATGGCAGATGTTAGGGTAGAGAAGGATTGGGTAGATGGATTTCAACATGCCCGATCCTTTTTGGAAATAAGTCACCCATAAACATGTCTGGTATCTGAGCTTCAAATTATGCCTCCGATTATAGCTACTTTTCGAAGTGTCTTTTCCTTTAAGACATGCCAGTGTACAGAACATTCCTGTCCCATCTCTCTGTCTTGCTTTTTTTTTTTTTTTCTTCCACTCTTTTTTTTTTTTGCCTGGACAAGTAAACGAGAGACAGCGCACATTCCTCTAAGATACACAACACGTCTCAAGACTAGAAAGGAAAAAATGTCCAGGTGGGAAAATGAATAAATGATGAATTCACCTTTTTTTTTCTTATATAACGTACAGTCCTAGGTGGTGGGTGAGTTATGCGCCCATTAGCTCCGTCTAATAACAGCCACATTTAGTTCGGAAATTTGGAATAGTCTCTGGGTAATCTTTATTTTTTCTTCCATTCGATTCCAAATGGTTTTCCTTAGACATTCCATTCTGCAGCGGCGGAAAGTCATTAATCTCGTGTCTGACACAAATGAACATGGAGCGGCAGACATAGTTTCCACTGTTTGGGAACGGGCAGAGGTTGTTTTAATAACTCTATGGGGTGAACGGTACAAAAAAAAAAAAAAATTAACAGATATCCTCAGTGCAAGTCTGACCCGAAAATTAATACCGCGCCGCCATAAGTGAAGACGGCATCTGCAGAATGGAAGCGTTATTATGCGAGGAATGCAAAAACCTCACAGCGGCCATTTGCATCATCGCTAAGGGGACAAGATTGCAGAAGCTAGTTTGCTCTTGGCAGTGACAGAGACATTATTATCATTCCAGTCCACAATGAGTTAAGGACCAATATATGTCATCACCATAAAGGCAAACTGGGCACAACAAGGAGGAAGCTGCAATGATTGGATTGCAACACCATATTATATAGTGTCATCAGGTACAATGAATGTAGGGCACAGGATGCTTTAAAAAAAAAAATTGTACCGGCATTAATTATCATATTCATTGTATAGTCCATAAAAAATGAACAATATTTGCCATTTACATGCTATTAAAAAAACAATCCAGTGAAGAGTTATGACATTTACTTTTAAAGTATGGCGCCATCTGGTGTTCACAGTGTATAAAGATAAGCACGTCCACCTTATGAAGTGGTCACACATGCTCAGTCACTCTGCCAGGTTTTTACATAGAGATACTCTGTTTCCTGAAGAGCAGCCAATAGAAATAGCTTTCTATCTTGTATGTCAGGTAAGGAGCACAGCTTCTGCAGTATCGGACTTCTTCAGCAGGGAAAGTAAAAAGGGACTGCCAGAAGGAGAAGGAGACTGACTCTGCTCAGTGGTGGCACAGATTAGCAGAAGCAAGAAGAGGAACACATAAGAGAACAATGATGCAAACTGTATTTTTTAAAGGGGTTGTCCACTGCTTAAATATTGATGGCCCCACTAAGCACTGACAACGACATACAGAGCGGAACAGCACAGCTTTATACATTGCGCTTGGTAGCAGCCACTAAACCATACATATCAAACTCTGGCCATTGGGCCAAATCTGGCTCGCAGGGTGGTTTTATTTGGCCCACGACACCAGAACCCCCACCTCTTTGTGGGGCCCATTATACTGTATGGAGGACTATGTGGGGCCCATTATACTGTATGGATGACTATGTGGGCCCATTATTCTGTATGGAGGACTATGTGGGGCCATTATTCTGTATGGATGACTATGTGGGACCCATTATTCTGTATGGAGGACTATGTGAGGCCCATTATTATGTATGGAGGACTATGTGGTGCCCATTATTCTGTAAGTAGGACTATGTGGGGCCCATTAGTCTGTATGGATGACTATGTGGGGCCCATTATTCTGTGTGGAGGACTATGTGAGGCCCATTATTCTGTATGTAGGACTATGTGGAGCCCATTTTTCTGTAAGGAGGACTATGTAGTGCCCATTATACTGTATGGAGGACTATGTGGGGCCCATTATTCTGTATGGATGACTATGTGGGGCCCATTATTCTGTGTGGAGGACTATGTGAGGCCCATTATTCTGTGTGGAGGACTATGTGGAGCCCATTTTTCTGTAAGGAGGACTATGTAGTGCCCATTATACTGTATGGAGGACTATGTGGGGCCCATTATTCTGTATGGATGACTATGTGGGGCCCATTATTCTGTGTGGAGGACTATGTGAGGCCCATTATTCTGTATGGAGGACTATGTGGAGCCCATTTTTCTGTAAGGAGGACTATGTAGTGCCCATTATACTGTATGGAGGACTATGTGGGGCCCATTATATTGTATGGAGGACTATGCGGGGCCCATTATTCTGTACGGAGGATTATGTGGGGCCCATTATTCTGTAAGGAGGATTTTGTGGTGCCCATTATATTGTATGGAGGACTATGCGGGGCCAATTATTCTGTATGGAGGACTATGTGGGTCCCATTATTCTGTATGGAGGACTATGTGGGGCCCAGTATTCTCTATGAAAGACTGTGTGGGCCCATTATTCTGTATGGAAGATTATGTTGGGCCCATTATTCTGTATGGAGGACTATGTGGTGCCCATTATTCTGTATGAAGGACTATGTGGGGCCCATTATTCTGTATGGATGACTATGTGGGGCCCATTATTCTGTATGGAGG
Organism: Phyllobates terribilis; assembly: GCF_046119375.1. Taxonomy (NCBI): domain Eukaryota; kingdom Metazoa; phylum Chordata; class Amphibia; order Anura; family Dendrobatidae; genus Phyllobates; species Phyllobates terribilis. Next base: position 156,677,773 of record NW_027362768.1, on the reverse strand, counting down.
ACTATGTGGGGCCCATTATTCTGCATGGATGACTACTTGGGGCCAGTATTCTGTAAGGAGGACTATGTGAGGCCCATTATTCTGTAAGGATGACTATGTGGGGCCCATTATTCTGTATGGAGGACTATGTGGGGCCCATTATACTGTATGGAGAACTATGTGGGGCCTATTATATTCCATGGAGGACTATATGGGGCCCATTATACTGTATGGAGGACTCTGTGGGGTCCATTATTCTGTATGAAGGACTATGTGGGGACATTATACTGTACGGAGGACTATGTGGGGCCATTATACTGTACGGAGGACTATGTGGGGCCTATTATACTGTACGGAGGACTATGTGGGGCCTATTATACTGTAAGGATGACTATGTGGGGCCCATTATTCTGTATGGATGACTATGTGGGGCCCATTATTCTGTATGGAGGACTATGTGGGGCCCATTATACTGTATGGAGAACTATGTGGGGCCCATTATATTCCATGGAGGACTATATGGGGCCCATTATACTGTATGGAGGACTCTGTGGGGTCCATTATCCTGTATGAAGGACTATGTGGGGACATTATACTGTACGGAGGACTATGTGGGGCCATTATACTGTACGGAGGACTATGTGGGGCCTATTATACTGTACGGAGGACTATGTGGGGCCTATTATACTGTAAGGATGACTATTTGGGGCCCATTATTCTGTAAGGATGACTATGTGGGGCCCATTATTCTGTATGGAGGACTATGTGGGGCCCATTATACTGTATGGAGAACTATGTGGGGCCTATTATATTCCATGGAGGACTATATGGGGCCCATTATACTGTATGGAGGACTCTGTGGGGTCCATTATTCTGTATGAAGGACTATTTGGGGACATTATACTGTACGGAGGACTATGTGGGGCCATTATACTGTACGGAGGACTACGTGGGGCCATTATACTGTACGGAGGACTATGTGGGGCCTATTATACTGTACGGAGGACTATGTGGGGCCCATTATACTGTATGGAGGACTATGTGGGGCCTATTATACTGTATGGAGGACTATGTGGGGCCCATTATTCTGTATGGAGGACTATGTGGGGCCCTTTATTCTGTATGAAGGACTATGTGGGGCCCAATATACTGTATGGAGGACTATGTGGGGCCCATTATACTGTATGGAGGACTATGTGGGGCCCATTATTCTGTATGGAGGACTATGTGGGGCCCAATATACTGTATGGAGGACTATGTGGGGCCCATTATTCTGTATGGAGGACTATGTGGGGCCCATTATACTGTATGGAGGACTATGTGCGGCCATTATTCTGTATGGAGGACTATGTGGGGCCCATTATTCTGTATGGAGGACTATGTGGGCCCATTATACTGTATGGAGGACTATGTGGGGCCCATTATTCTGTATGGAGGACTATGTGGGGCTCATTATTCTGTATGGAGGACTATGTTGGGCCCATTATACGGTATGGAGGACTATGTGGGCCACTTATACTGTATACTGATTGGCCTGCAACTTTGTCCAAGTTGTTCATTTTGGCCCTTTGTGTGTTTGAGTTTGACATCCCTGCACTAAACGGTGTATGGAACTGCGCTGTTCTGCTCTGTAAAACTGCTAACATTCCGCCCCCAACAAAGCTGATAATAGCTGCCATGTGTCAGTCCTAAGCAAGCTGATGACTGGCTGCAGAGGTCACATGAATGTACATAATAATCCCGATCATCGGGACCACCGGGGATTGGACACTGATTTGCGATCCTGAGGGTCAACGCTTGTGAAGCGCACTGGGCTTCAGTACCCCAACCTCAGCATCCACTGGTCAGATATTAAGCTCTTTTCCAATATGTAAAATCCTTCGGCAAAGTCATCAATATTACGTTTTTGGTAAAATCCCTGTAATGATTGCAGTTCTGTCTGGTCCTGCCCGGCTGCATTCTCATGGATGGCTGGGTCCCCGTCTGTAGGTGCAGTCCATCATAATCCAATCTTATTTCTCATCTCGCCCCAATTGACAATTCACGTAAACACAATGACTATTCTCACTTGCCCTTTGTGATGTTCTGTGTGTCATGGCTGTAAACATTTCTTTTTTTGACTTCGAGCATGTGAAGAATGTGTTTACGTCATTGTTTTTCTATCAATCTTTCTGAAATATTATAGTGAAGAGGAGGTTTATCGGCGTCGCCAAAATGTCAAGACATCAGCAATGTCAGAGTACCATTCTCTAACCATGTGGCGCCTACTATTTACAGCAGAGAAAATTCCAGGAGAGTAAATGTTCTGCCTCGAAATTCCGTCACATGAACCTCCAAGCCGAAAGGGTTTCTCCACTTTGGACCATCCATATTTGTTAAAAGAGCCTCCTACTGATTGAGTGATCCAGTGATTGTCTGAGATCTGTTACTGTTCAATTTCCCTGCAGCACCATCACAGGCGAAAAGAAGCATTACATTGGGTCCTCCAGTATCGGACACCATGTATGTAATGTAGGCGTTCTCTGCTTCAGGGTATTGCTCCGGGAACCCCCTTTATTAACTCAGAATTTCCTAATACGGTATTTGTAAACTGGTCTTCTGAACAGCCCCAGGGACGGACATATCATTGGTGCAACCTGTGAAGCCGCACAGGGGTCCCAAGAGGAAAGGGGGTCCACATCTCGCTCCAAGACAGATGGAATTTTGCTTTTTGATGAATTTGATGGACTGTAAAGGGCCCATACCCCCTCTCCTGTCTGTGTCCACCAGTGGAACAACCCATAGATATGAGTGGACAAAGTGTCATACTTAGAGTCCCCTGTGGAGGCGCTGCAGAGAAACTAATCACTTGCTGCGAGGTTTTCCAATAGCTGATCACGGATTGTGCCTGGAGGATGAGGGTGCACTTTATGATCAGCCTATTGAGAAGTGATCCCCTTCTAACAAGTGGAAATTGTCTAAAAATGGAGATAAAACAGTCGTCTACCTTTGGGGACACTTTTTTTTTTCATGTATTTGGTGCTAAAAATTATTTTTACAATTGGGGCTTCCTTAAAAAATTTGCGCCGTTTGCCTTTTACAGGCTTTCTTTTCCCGACACATTCAACTTTGATGTGGTTGTATGTCAGCTGAGAGGAGAAAAAGACAGATTAGAGTTATAAACTCTCCCATCAGATCGAGCTCACTGACAGATTCTCAGATAGCTCATTCTGCAGCCAGCAATAGATGATACAACACAAAGGCTATAGAAGGCAAATGGTGCAAAATATTTAATAGAAAACAATTGCAAAAATGATTTTCAGCCCCAAATACATTCATTTAAGTCATTCACAAGGTTTCCAAAGGTGGACAACCCCTTTAAATACTATAGCAAAAAAAGGCAAATGAAATATAAGGTGATCTCTTTTTTGTTGGCAGCGAATACATCACTCCTTTTTGCATTTTTCACATACAGTAGGTGCCAATTATCCCGGATTTCCGGTGGCTCGTGGGCTGAATGGAGGCATTTATGTAAACTCAGCCCAAAAATTTGGCGGATTGACTCTCTGTAAGGGCACATTCAGATGACCATATAAATCGGTTCGAGATCAGCCCGCAATGCTCGGACTGGCTGCGGCTTTTCTAAACCAAGTGTGACGGCTTCATATATTTCAGTGCAGCTGTCACGCTCGGGTTGGGAGAGCCGCCGGCCAGTCCGAGCATTGCAGGCCGATCTTGGACCGATTTATACGGATGTCTGAATGCACCCTAAGGCGGAGATTGACAATGGGTTGTTATTATACCGTGTCGGCACCATTCTGGTCTAAAATAGACTTTATGGTTTTTCCAGACCGGATTAAGAACATCTGACTACATGGAGGAATAGGTCCTCGTGCAATTATCTGTCAGGATTGCAGGTGTCCTACAAAACAATGACTTCCATCCAAAGTAAACTATATATCCCCAACGGCACATACCTTCATAAGAAGTGAGCTCATCCAACAAGAGAGTGCACAACAATAGGCAAACACACAGGGTGCCATGAAATACCTGCAGCCTGACACCTGCCATCAGCGTCTGCTAATAAACACAGAGAACATTTCATTCATCTAAATACGCTCCCTCCCTGGCATCGCAACAATGGAGAAGACTTACGACCAAGCCAGTAAAATACGGTCAGTTGTCCCATCTGAGCTATCCAATAACAGAGCGTTACAAAATTAATGTCTTCCTTTGAAGGCTTAGGCTCTGTTCACATGTCCAGTAGTCATGCTTTTGGATCAGTTTTGGGATAACAAAAATGGAAATTAAATGATCCATTCATTCAAAGGGTGGATGGAAATGTCCTAAAATATCTCCTGTTTGTGGCATTTCCAGCTGCAATCCGTTTTTTGTAGCTGGGTTAAAAAATGTAGGAGAATATAGTAAAACGGAAGTCAGCACATCCATCCGGTAAGTACAAAATATATATGTTCTCTTTATTTAAGTTCTATTAAAAAAGAACAAATCCATGGAAAACGTTTAAAATTCTGACGCGTTTCAGGCAAAAATGAGTCCGAATTTTTCAAGAATTTGAAAATGTGATATCAGATAGGGGGATTTTCACACCCAGCCCTCCAATCAATCAGCTGTTATTAGCTCCGATGTTGAATGGAGCCAAACAGCGCAGCTCCATCACTGTGTAGTGGCCACTCCTGGGTACTGCAGTTCAGCTCTTATTGAAAGGAATAGGAGTTGAGCTGCAGTACCCAGGAATGGCCACTACCACTGGCGGACACAGATAGAAGAGGCCCCTATGCAACAATATATGGACCCTTTGCAGTCCAATAGCTCATCATAATGTACAGTTCCACCTGTTCTAGAGGTGGTAGTGGCACGCCTTATACCTTGCGCCCCTATGGCAGCTGCACAGGTTGCATCAATCATATATCCGCCCCTGGCCACTGCATAGTGTATGCAGCTGTGCTGTTTGGCTTCATTTAATGTTTATATTCGGCCACCAGTAAAGCCAAAAACACCTGATCCAGGGGGTGTTGAGTGTCAGACCCCACACCTGATAGTAATGACGTAGCCTAATGTCATCAATATCTTAAATCTGGACATCCTCTTTAAGTTTTTAATATTTTTTTTTATATCAGTCAGTTCTGATTTTCTGTAAAAGATACATAGACTTAGGGTTAAATGATAATATTATGGCGGTCTGGCAATGCCACTAGAGGGAGCTGTTTGTACTTTAGCACATGTCGCTTTGGGAGGTGTCAGAACACTTATATCCCTCTACCACAGTTCCCAGGCTGGAATCCACAATCTCATCCACCACCTTCGTAGTGCAACACATCTCCACCAAGCACAGCAGAGATTGCATAATGTGACAGCAATCAAAGTCAGTGGATTAATAGGATTAATATAAGTACTTTCCGGAAAAAAAAACTAAATAAATAAAAAGGCTGCAGCGGTTGAGTCTGTATCCGCTCGGATCTGGACTTGCATGGCGCTGCCAGCAAAGCAGCAGAAAAGCAAATATGCTGCAGCCAAGTATTCCTGCATTATTAACCAGATGCTTCTAAAAATACGGCGGAGAACCTCAATATATCAAGAAAAGATTGTGAGATCTGTGTATGTGGAGCGCCCTGTTGTGTATTCCCATACAATCACACGCAAGAAGATTGAGAATGTCCATACATGAGAACGGGATTTTTTCTACATGGGTGATGGAGCTCATGGTCAAAGTTGCACCTTCAAAAACTGTCGGCCGAATGCTTGTTTGGCCAACAGCTATGTCTCCCGACTCCCCCACACATATGCACGCTCAGCTCCATGGAGAAAGGGGAGTCAAGATGTTGGCCGAATTACTCAATCTCTTCTATCTCCATCATAAACAAGAACGCTTGGTCCAGCGCTTCAGGATTCTTCTTGACAGAGCTTATGCCAGAGTCTTCACTAGAGATGAGCGTTGTTCTACTCGAACTGTTCGCCAATCTCAAATTCGAGCTGTTTTGGGCGGTGTTCGAGCCGGTCGGCGAACACGAACAATTTGAGAAAAATTCGGCTGTTCGAGGTTATGTTCGATAACTGTTCGTGCACCAAAATCATAACTGGATTTTTTCTCAGTAATGATGAAAATTAATGTTAATACGCAGTTTGAGTGTACAGCGGGGCGGGGGGAGGGGCAGGGGATGGATCTCTGCAGGAACAATGAAGATCTCCATTTTTTTTTCTCTTTCCCGCATTTGCAGTGGGGAGGTGCAATCTGTCAGCCTATCAGCAGCGCACACACGGAGCGAAGTGCTTTTTTTCACACAAGCAAGGGCATGTGTGATTGGCAGTGTATGTCACATGTCCTTGCCCTATAAGACCAAGCCATTTTCCCCGTCGCCACCATTTTCTCACTGCTGCAGCTGCGTGTTAGACGGCACCGCTGTTGCTGTGTGCGCTATACCTTGTTAATTTCAAGCCAATTTTCGCACAAATATACAGATAGCTTGGGAGTAGGGAATAGTTGTGATTGCAGTCCTTTTAAGGACTAGGTTACAGCATTTCCTACGACTTTTATCAGGCAGGTCTGTGCTCTTAAATAGATAGATTGTGGGAGTAAAGACTAATTGTAATTGGAGTCCTTTTCAGGACTAGGTTACATCAGTTCCTATCAGTTTTTGCCAGGCAGGTCTGTGCCAGTGCTGTGCAAGTTTTTTTCACAGCATTTGGCTGAATCTAGCAAAGCTAATCCTTTTTGGCCTATTGCAGAGTGTGTTAGTCAGTGGAGTAGCCTATCTGTGTTGCAAGATATACCACCTGTGTATAGAATACCAATTTTTTTACTGCACCTAGTGAAGTAAAATCTTTTGGGCATAGCATCATTCTATTAGTCCATCTATACTGACCTCCATCAGGTTGCAAACTGAATATAATTTTTTTCTGCATCTAGCTCTGAAAAAATATTTGGGCTTCTAGCAGTGTGTGGGACTTGTTCTATTAGTCCTTCTATACTGACCTCCATCAGGTTGCAAATTAAAAATATTTTTTTTCTTCATTTAGCTCTGAAAAAATATTTGGGCTTCTAGCAGTGTGTGGGACTTGTTCTATTAGTCCTTCTATACTGACCTCCAGCAGGTTGCAAATTGAATATAATTTTTTTCTGCATCTAGCTCTGAAAAAATATTTGGGCTTCTAGCGGTGTGTGGGACTTGGTCTATTAGTCCATCTATACTGACCTCCATCAGGTTGCAAATTAAAAATAATTTTTTTCTGCATCTAGCTCTGAAAAAATATTTGGGCTTCTAGCAGTGTGTGGGACTTGGTCTATTAGTCCATCTATACTGACCTCCATCAGGTTGCAAATTGAATAAAAAAAATTTCTGCATCTAGCTCTGAAAAAATATTTGGGCTTCTAGCGGTGTGTGGGACTTGTTCTATTAGTCCTTCTATACTGACCTCCAGCAGGTTGCAAATTGAATATAATTTTTTTCTGCATCTAGCTCTGAAAAAATATTTGGGCTTCTAGCGGTGTGTGGGACTTGGTCTATTAGTCCATCTATACTGACCTCCATCAGGTTGCAAATTGAATATAATTTTTTTCTGCATCTAGCTCTGAAAAAATATTTGGGCTTCTAGCGGTGTGTGGGACTTGGTCTATTAGTCCATCTATACTGACCTCCATCAGGTTGCAAATTAAAAATAATTTTTTTCTGCATCTAGCTCTGAAAAAATATTTGGGCTTCTAGCGGTGTGTGGGACTTGGTCTATTAGTCCATCTATACTGACCTCCATCAGGTTGCAAATTAAAAATAATTTTTTTCTGCATCTAGCTCTGAAAAAATATTTGGGCTTCTAGCAGTGTGTGGGACTTGGTCTATTAGTCCATCTATACTGACCTCCATCAGGTTGCAAATTGAATAAAAAAAATTTCTGCATCTAGCTCTGAAAAAATATTTGGGCTTCTAGCGGTGTGTGGGACTTGGTCTATTAGTCCATCTATACTGACCTCCATCAGGTTGCAAATTAAAAATAATTTTTTTCTGCATCTAACCCAGCCAATAGTTTTGGCCTAATACCACAGTTTGGCCACTCAGCTCTGCTCGGTTACCATCCATTGTTTTTTTGTGCAAACAACTCCAGAGTTGTGAATTAGTTAACCACCAAAATGAGTGGAAAAAGGCCTGCTGCTGGTGGAAAGGGGAATAGGCGTGTTGGGAAGGGGAAAAAAGGTTGTGTCCGTGGGGTAGGTGCAGAAGAAAGACCATCTTCCAGCCAAACTAAAATGTCTACTTCTTTTAGCGGACAATGTGATAAGATCCCTTTCTTACGGCCACGCCAATCGCTACAAATTCCAGATGAGGCACAAAAACAGCAGGTGCTTCAACGGATATCAAGTGCTCCTTTAAGTGGGCTCTCCTCCACATCAACTTCAACATCACAAATACTCCAGTCCTCAAAGGTGTCACTCAAATCGCACTTGCTTCCTCACAGCTCCCAAATCTCCAGCTGCCCGTCTGAGTATGAGGTAGAACAGATGGTTGAGTCTGCAGAGCTGTTTACTCATACTATAGCCTGGGAATCAGAGGTCGACTCCAGCGCTTCTGTGAATCCAGACGAGGAAATGATCTGCACTGATGCCCAGAATCTTTATGAGTCGGATCCAGGACCAGACGCAGAAGGTTCTGACCATAATGTAGACCCTCATTCCCAAACTGTAACTCCTGTTGGTGGAGACAATGAGGAAGACGATGATAAGACTCAAATACCTGATTGGAGCGACAACTTTAGTTTTTTGTCAGGGCAGGAACAGGTTGGCTCTGAGGACGACGGGTGTGATAACGCACAGGGTGATGATGATGAGGTCGGAGATCCCACTTACTGTCAACCCACAGTCAGCCAAGAGATGAGGTCAGCAGAGGAGGTGGAGGAAGATGCTAGTGACGACGAGGTCAGGTTGCGCCTTCCTGGACAGAGACGTAGTACTGGAAGCACGTCAACAACTGCATCCTCAAACACAACTCTGCCTCTCACCACAAGTCGTGGTGGCTCTTCAGGTCGCATGGGTGCTAAGCCTTGCATAGCCTGGGCATTTTTTCAGATCGATAAAGATGACCCAACTCGTGTTATCTGTAACATTTGTCAGCAAAAGCTAAGTAGAGGCCAAAAAATACATAGTTTGAGTACTTCATGCATGAACCGGCACATGGACATGAAGCATAAGTTGCAGTGGGAAGCTCAGTGTGCTACAATGCGGTCTAGCCGGCCGGGCCAACCACCGTCTGCCATATCTTGTGCATCCGCGGCCTCTTCATCCTCTGTGACTGGGGGGACAGCAGTCACACCTGTTTTGGGGCGCAGACCTGCCACCTCTTTACCCGCAACAGCCAGCGTGATTGGCAGGTCATCATTTTCTTTGGAGGTGGTAACACCAGCTGGTCTTGAGCGCTGTCCGACATCGATAGCACCACCTTTGGATCAAGGCAACCTAACATGTCCGCCTGCATCTTCCTCACAGACCGGCAGTTTGCCGGGGACACCCTTATCAACCCCGTCTAAGCACAATAGCCAGCCCTCGGTCCCTCAGATGTGGACAAGTAAAAGACCATTTCCTCCTAGCCATGAGAAAGCTAAGAGGTTGAATTTCACCATCTGCAAGCTCTTGGCTACAGAAATGCTGCCTTTCCGCCTGGTGGACACAGAGGATTTTCGAGACCTTATGTCCGTCGCAGTGCCCCAGTACCAGATGCCCAGTCGGCACTACTTCTCAAAGAAAGGTGTGCCTGCGCTCCACCAGCATGTCGCACACAACATCACCGCTTCTTTGAGAAACTCTGTGTGTGACAGGGTGCATTTCACCACAGACACTTGGACGAGTAGGCATGGACAGGGGCGTTACATGTCGCTGACTGGGCACTGGGTAACTATGGTGACAGCAGGACAAGGGGCTGCTGTCCAAGTCTTGCCGTCCCCACGAGTTGTGCGTCAATCCTCTTTATGTCATTTTTCCTCCACTGCTTCTGCCTCCTCAACCTCCTCTCGGTCTTCCACCTGCACCCAAAGCCTGTCTGGTCATGCCACAAGCTTTCTAACTGCGCAGAAGGGATCCTGCACACCTCCTTACTATGCTGGCAGTAGGGCTCAACGTCATCAGGCGGTTTTTACATTGAAATGTCTGGGAAATGTGAGTCACACAGCTGAGGAGTTGTGGTCAGCTCTGGAGAACCAATTTCATGAATGGTTGTCTCCACTGGACCTGAAACCAGGGAAGGCCGTGTGCGACAATGCTGCAAACCTGGGTGCGGCCCTTCGCCGGGGCAATGTCACACACGTGCCTTGTATGGCTCACGTGTTGAACCTGGTTGTCCAGCAATTTTTAGCCCACTATCCCAGACTAGATGGCCTTCTGCAGAGGGCACGGTCGCTGTGTGCTCACTTCCGCCGTTCGCATCCCACAGCTCAGCGACTTACATCTCTACAGAAGTCGTTGGGCCTGCCACTTCACCGGCTGAAATGCGATGTGCCTACCCGGTGGAATTCAACTCTGCACATGTTGCAGCGACTGTGGCAGCACCGACAAGCCCTGGTGCAATACGTTCTGACGTATAGCCTGGGCCAATGAGATCCAGAGGTGGGGCAAATCACGCTGGAGGAGTGGTCTCAGATCAGGGACCTATGCACCCTTCTGCACAGTTTTGAAATGGCGACGAAGATGTTTAGAGCTGATGATGCCATTATCAGCATGACTATTCCGGTGATTTACATGCTGGAGCACATGTTAAACAGAATTCGGAGTCAGGTGGTGGCACAAGAGGAGGTGGAGGAAGTAGAGGAGGAGGAGTTGTATGCGGAAGGGCTAACATCTGCAAGGTCCAGACGGTCGGCAGCACCAGGGCGGCAGGCATGTGAGGGTGGGGGAGATGATTTTACCAGGGCGCATGGTAGCAGCCAAACTAGTGAGGAAGGTGCAGGAGCCCAGGAAGAAGTGGAGGACGAACTGATGGAAGACTCATCAGATGAGGGAGACCTTGATCACATTTCTGTTGTGCGAGGTTGGGGGGAGAGGACAGAGGAAGGAAGCATGATTGTTACCTCGCCACCAACACAACAGGGACTTGGTGCTCCTGGATGCGCAACACACATGAGTGCCTTCTTGCTGCACTACCTGCAACATGACCCTCGAATTGTGAGAATTAGAAATAATCCTGACTACTGGGTTGCCACACTGTTAGATCCCCGGTACAAAAGTAAATTTGCAGAAATTATTCCTGCCATAGAAAGGGATGCACGCATGCAGGAGTATCAGCAGAGACTGTTGCAGAATCTTACATGTGCTTTTCCACAAAATACCAGTGGTGCACGTAGTGAATCTCACAGTTCCAACTTGCCAACCGTGGGACCGTCAAGTGTTCAGCACTCAAACCGTAACAGAACCACAGTATCTGCTGGTAACATCAATTTTGCGGAATCATTTCACCACTTTTTTAGCCCATCCTTTGCAAGGCCACAGGAGACAAGAAGTCTGACACATAGTCAACGCCTAGAGACGATGGTACAGGAGTATCTCCAAGTAAACATTGAAGCCACGACTGTGTCACTGGACCCTTGCTCTTTTTGGGCTTCCAATCTGGATAAATGGCCGGAGCTAGCCACTTACGCCTTGGAGATCTTGTCATGCCCCGCAGCCAGCGTTCTGTCTGAACGTGTGTTCAGCGCTGCTGGTGGTGTGCTGACAGATAAGCGCACGAGGCTCTCCACTGATAATGTAGACAGACTCACGTTCATAAAGATGAACAAATCATGGATCCGAAACGACTTTTCTACCCCTGTGTCATCCTGGGGAGAGTAAAAGCTTGATGATTGGTTAAAATCACCCTACCAACCGTTTTAAGCTTTCAAATTACTAATCATGTTTATCTGTATCTTGACTGGAAAATAATTTGGGCTTTGTAGCAGTGTGCAGCACTGATCCTATTAGGCCATCTATACTAAAGCTTCACCAGATTTAAAATTAAAAATAATTTTTAGCTGCATCTAGCCCGGAAAATAATTTTGGGGCTCCGAGATGCGCAAGACACATAAGTGCCTTCTTGCTGCACTACCTGCAGCATGACCCTCATATTGTCAGAATTCGAAGTAATCATGACTACTGTGTTGCCACACTCTTAGATCCCCCAAACTTTTCGATCAACCTTTTCATTTTAATAAAGACCAAAAAAATGGTCATTTTTGAAATTATAAGCATTAGCAGGTTGTTAGAAACTGAAATCAAACAGTTTTCAACTCAAAACTTTATTCTAGGTGATGTTACATTTTCACATAGGACCCCTTGTTCGAAAGGAGCTTCTGAACTCTCTCGTCCATTGAATTTGTCAGGTTTTGGATGGTTTCTGCTTCAATTGTTTTGCATGAGGACAGAATACCCTCCCAGAGCTGTTGCTTAGATGTGAACTGCCTCCCGCCATCATAGACACTCCTTTTAATGATGCTCCAAAGGTTCTGAATGGGGTAGAGGTCAGGGGAGCATGGGGGTCACACCATAAGTTTGTCCCCTTTTATGCCCATATCAGCCAGAGATGCAGATGTTTTATGTGCAGCATGAGATGGTGCATTATCATGCAGAAAAATGATCTTGCTGTGAAATACACGGTTCTTCTTCTTGAACCATGGCAGGAAGTGCTGTTTGAGAAAATCCACATACATTATGGAGTTCATCTTTAGCGCCTTCAGGGATCCTAAAGGGGCCGACAATCTCTCTCCCCATGATTCCAGCCCAAAACATTACTCCACCTCCTCCTTGTTGGCGCTGTAGCCGTGTTTGCGTGGGGTGTCCATCAACCAGCCATCCTCCACTCCATTCATCTGGACCATCGAGCGCTGCACGGCACTCATCCGTGAACAAAACAGTTTTGAAATCAGTCTTCATGTAATGTTTGGCCCACTGGAGCCGTTTCTGCTTGTGTGAAGTGGATAGAGGAGGTCGACAGGATGGCGTATGCACAGCTGCAAACCTCTGAAGGACCCTGCATCTTGTTGTTCGGGGGACGTTGGAGGCACAAGCAGCTTCAAAAACTTGTCTGCTGCTATGACAAGGCTTTTTTGCCGCTGCTCTTTCAACCTGATGTAATTGCCTGTAGGAAAGAGTCCTCAATTTGCCCTTATCAGCACGCACACGTGTGTACTGTGAATCAGCTACATACTTCTTGATTGCCAAGACACTTCATCCTGATCATCGCACAATGTTGATTGTAGTCATGCCTTGACCTAAACACTCCACAATTTGTTGCTTCTCAGCAGCCGACACATCCTTTTTCTTTCCCATTTTGGCAGAAAATGTAGGCTGCTTAATAATGTGAGAGAGCCTTCTTAAGTAGTCTTGCCTTTCATTGGACACACCTGCCAAACTAATTAGCACAGGTGTCTGCAATTGCTTACAGTGATATAAAGAGCCCTGACACACATCACCATCAATGAGTTTAACTGACAAACAAACAAATTCTTCCCTTATCACTCCTAAACACTTTTTGCATAATAATTTGGAACGCAGTGTACATGTGCTTTTCCACAAAACACCAGTGGTTCACGTAGTGAATCTTACAGTTCTAACTTGCCAACCGTGGTCTGTATGGAATTGTTCAATAAAGGGCCCAAAATTAAGATAACATAGATGGGAGAGGTCTCTATGAATAGGAATTCCTAAGTATTTGATACCCTGTGAGGGCCAGGCAAAGGGAAAGTTGGACTGGATGGAATCCTATATGGATTTAGGGAGGGAGACATCGAGGGCCTCAGACTTCGCTGCATTGATTTTAAAATTTTACCATGTAACAAAGTGATCTATTTCAGCCATAACAGCATGGATGGATATATGTGATTGAGTGATATATACTAGGACATCATCAGCAAATAGAGAGCACTTGTACTCGGTGCCTCCCACCTCAATCCACCTAATATTGGGGTTATGGCGAATTGATGAGAGCAGGTGCTCCGTCACTAGGATGTATAAGAGAGGGGACAGAGGACATCCCTGCCTTGTCCCATTGGTGATTGTGAAAGGTGATGAAAATGTTCTGACGCACCCCCTGGGCCTTGGGACACCCGGAGCCGGACCCTTTTTGGTGGATGCTGGTGGTTGTAGTCTTCGTGGCGGCGATCCGGTTCCGTGGCTCAGGGCGGTCAAACCAGTGGCGGAACTATTTATGTGGTTTTGATGTTTAAATGTCCGACTACGCCACCCGTGGATTGCGGTCAGAGTGAACCGCCGCTACAGGGCAGACCGCTAAGGCTGGTGTTGTGGGTGCAGCAGAGCGTAGCATAACTCCCCACGGGAGGAGTATAGCCTCAGGGCAGTGTATGCGGAGGATGGGGGTGATGGTGCAGGGCAGCAGCAGTAACGACACGGAGTCAGTGATGCAGTCCAGGGCCTTTACTCACAGTTCTTATTATCCAGACCACGTCTGCAGGTAACGGCTGCCCACGTCGTACTGTGCTCACCAGGTGAGGGGCTCAGACAACTCCCAGATAACTTTGGAGCGCTTCACAGGACCCCCTTTGTGTGTCCTTTGTCTGGCCTTTCTTACCAACACTTCTGTCCGGCTGCCTCGGGCCTCCTCTTGGTAAACTTGGCGCCAGTTTCCCTGACCCTATGTGGTGCCTTCCTAGCGGGTGGAGCAAGGGGCTGCGCCACATAAAATGTCAGAGCCTCCGGTTTCTAGCTGAGGGTCGTTTCCTGCCTCCACTAGTTCGGGGACCGGTCTCCCCCTTTGGCCTGACCCCTCCACGCAGGTGGATTCGGGCGTGCGGTGGCGACTCGCCCGTCCGCACCCCTGGGATCCCTTCATTCCTCGTTCCTGGAGCCTTCTCCGCTCCTCTTCCTTCCTTCTCCCTCTTGCAGGCCTGGGCCTCTGTTACTAGGCCCGCCTCCGGAGCAGAGCTCATGCAGAGCCCCTGCTCCCTGCCACTTCTGCTCAGACTTCTCTGCACTGAACTAAGATGGTGCCCACCTTTTATACTCCCTTCTCAATGCACCCAGGAACTGCTTCCTCCCTGCTCCTGCACTGCAGGGTTCCCCTTCCTCAGTGTTCCCTCCCCCCACTCCAGCCAGGGACAGGGACTGTCGTGCCCATCTCAGGGGCATATTGGTCGCCCTGCCCCACGGCAATGTGGTGTAATGCATGCAGGTGTCGGGTCCTGATCCACACTCCATCCTTATCTGAGAGTGAGATATCACACCTCTGGGTGAGGTGCAATACGTCTGTAGCAACCGAGCCCTCGGTGCTACAGTTCCATTTATCTTCAGCCTAGGTGACGTATTGTGATACAGGGCCGTGATTTTGGCTATAAAAGGGTCCCCTAGACCCCTACCCCAAGCTTTTTAAGAGAATCATATATGGCGTGCCAGGAGACTCTATGGAATGCTTTCTCAGCATCCAACGAGAGTATCTACTTACAAATTTTTAACTGCATCTAGCCCAGGAAATACTTTGTGCCTAGTAGCAGTGTCTGCTAGTCAGCGGATTATCCCGGCTGTTAAGCAAGCTACACCACCTGTAGTTTGGACACTTAATTTTTTCAAAGGAAATGCTTCGGGACCACGGGATACTTAGTGAAGAGCATCAGGAGGCACCCCAAGGCATAGGGGCTGGGACTGGCACTAGGATGCCTTGCGGTGGACAGCCGAGCTCGATCCTTATAAAAGCTTTTTAACTGCAGTAGCTTTAGTGGACGCTACTGGAGCTGGAATTACGCGGCTGCTGGCATGAGACTTGCCCTCCAATAGATCCTTGTAAATGGATTTAAAGTGTATTCATTCAAATTAGAGGGACAATTTAAATTAAAAAGCTTAGAGCTGCCTCCACCACAGGGGGGCTCTCTCGACCCACCAGCGGACAGGCACCAGTATTGGGAGAGGGGGGCTGGCCGTCAGGGTTCACCGCGGCTCTGGCACAAACCCGGCGACACGGAGGTGGCACGGGCAGGAGCGGACTGGCCGTCTCGGCTTCTCACTTTTTGGATTTTAGAAGGGCATGACATGCCTATATCTGTGTCTCCCCCTCCTTTTACTCCTCCACCTCTTTTCTTTTCGCATGACTATATGTACTTGTCACTTTTCCATGTGTTAGTTGTGTCTTCTGAGCAGTTTGTCAGCTTTTGGACACCTTTGAAGGTGTTTTCTATGTGTTTCTATGTGTTTTTGTTTGCCTGCCATTGGTTTTAACGGTGTTCGAAGGTGTTCGACGAACAGTTCGACGAACAGTTCGGCGAACACACGGGTGTTCAACGAACCGAACCGAACTCGAACACTACGGGGGTGGCTCAACACTAGTCTTCACCAAAAAGAAGGAAATTCCAACACCTGAACTCTGCCATCATCTGTTGGGGAGAGTTAGGTGGCCTCACTCACATTTTTTTTTTAAACGGCCTTCGTCTCAATCTTGAGCCATGATGACTTGATGGATGAACAATCTATAGGAAGATCGATCTTGTGCAAGCCTAAATAGGTCCACCAGGGTCTTCTCCGCCGTAATCTTGATTGTATCAAGCCATCGGGTTTCTGGTCTTCCTCTTCGCTTTGTTCCTTCTATTCTTCTGACCATGATGTCCTTCTCCAGTGACTGCTCTCCTCGTATGATGTGTCCAAAGTAGGCAAGTCGTAGCTCGGTGATCCTTGCTTCAAGAGACATGTCTGGCTTGATTTGTTCCAAAATCGATTTGTTTGTTCTTCTTGCCATCCATGGTGTTGATAATATCCTTCTCCAGCACCACATTTCGAAGGCGATGATTCTTCTTCTATCTTGTTTCTGCATGTTACCACAGAGAAAACCAAACTATGTACCAGCCATTGAAATGTTCCTCGATTTGAAGACCTTGTCCAGTGAGCTTGCCCAACTTTTATCCAATGTGTAGCCACAATAAGACACCTCTGGTGGTGGCTTATCTCTGGAGAACTAAGAATTGAGTGTTGAAATACATTTATTTTAATTGCTTCTATAGCGCCAATAATTCCGCAGCGCTTTAAAGACATCATCATCACTGTCCCCATTAAGGCTCGCAGTATAAATTTCCTATCAGTATGTGTTTGGAGTGTTGGAGGAAACTTACGTAAAAACTGAGAAAACATACAAACTCCTTGCAGCTTTTGTCCTTGATTGGATTTGAACCCCGGACCCGCAAGGCAAGACCAGTCATCCTTTTTTACCCCAATTCTCGCCAAAGGGAAAGTCAAGAGGTCAAATTTACATTAGTCAGCCAGTTCTACCAAAATCAAAAATTTGGCACTCTTGTCTCTAATGTCTATGGGGTGGTCTTAAGCCATTGATAGATCTGAAAGCCCAACCAGAGCCGAAGACATACTGGAGATGAGGAATGAAAACTGGAATAGTGTTGTACCCTGGTGGTTGCTCCTCGTTTTCCTTAAACATTTATTTTACTCCAAGCTCATCAATCCTATGGTCAACCTAGGTCGAAATTGACTTGAAAGCACTTTGCAATGGCTGGGAAGCCAAGAGGAAGGCATAAAACTACACCAATCATTGGGTCCTTTAATTTGGATCCATCAGTAGGAGTATTATGTGCCATATGTTAAGACCTAAGGACACGACTACCAATCAAGACTGTGGTCTGCATTATATATACAGAATATTGACTCGGAGCGGGACACGGATGCATCTTCAGAGCCTCGGAGGGCGAGTTAGGCTGCATTTGCTCCTCGCTTCTTTTCACAGTGGATCTTTCTGTTTTGCCACATCTGAAAAGCTCCACAGGACGACTGAAAATATACAGATGTATTTTGTTTTCCGAGTCTTTAAAGATTGGCCTTAGACAAGAGGATGTGGAAATTTTCCACATGAATATGTGCTGAGCTTATGTTTAACTAGCATCATTGTCACAGGCACGCTCGCCAGGAACTCATCAGGAATCAGACTAAATATTTATAAGGTCCGGAGGCATTACGTAATATCACACATCCCAATTCTACTTTTCATTTCACATTCATCTGGTTAATTCCAGACACTAATATAGATATAGATATGAATATATATATATAACAGTAAACCTATATATACATGAATAGAAATAAAATATATAAATATATTTTTAATGCTATGGCATTTTTCCTCCCAAAATCTCTACAGAGTACCTAAAGCCAAAAAATTACCCAGTCCGTGTACCTAAATCTTAAACTATTTTTTTTCGGCACCAGGATCCTGCTCTTCCCTCGCTAAAGATGGTTAGAAACATAAATTTTAAAGGATAATTGGAAAAGGACCTGTGGCTTAAATCAGGTTTTTATGCTAAGTGTATTTTTTCAGAATTTTTTAACGTTTTTTTTCTTTCATTTCTATGGCTATAGATAAAACTAACTGAACTTTTGCAATTTTCACACTGGCCACTAGGACTTAAGATTGACTAACACTTCCTGTTCTGTACAGATGATCTTTCAGCAGTCTCATTATCATTACAGACAGGATTACAATCTAACAATGACTGATAACACCTCTATTTACAGTAGATAACAAAGGATCCACCTTTCACAATAGGTGATGTCACAGCTCACCTCCTCCTCCTGTACAATGACTGCTAACACCTCTATTTACAGTAGATAAAACAGAATTCACCATTCACAAAAGGTGATGTCACAGCTCACCTCCTCCTCCTGTACAATGACTGATAACACATCTATGTACAATAGATAACACAGGATCCACCCTTCACAAAAGGTGATGTCACAGCTCACCTCCCCCCTCCTGTACAATGACTGATAACACCTCTATATACAGTATATAACACAGGATCCACCATTCACAATAGGAGATGTCACAGTTCACCTCCTCCTCCTGTACAATGACTGATAACACCTCTATGTACAATAGATAACACAGGATCCACCATTCACAATAGGTGATGTCACAGCTCACCTCCTCCTCCTGTACAATGACTGATAACACCTCTATGTACAATAGATAACACAGGATCCACCCTTCACAAAAGGTGATGTCACAGCTCACCTCCTCCTCCTGTACAATGACTGATAACAACACCTCTATATACAATAGATAACACAGGATCCACCATTCACAATAGGTTATGTCGCAGCTCACCTCCTCCTCCTGTACAATGACTGATAACACCTCTGTATACAGTAGATAACACAGGATCCACCATTCACAATAGGTGATGTCACAGCTCACCTCCTCCCCCTCCTGTACAATGACTGATAACACCTCTATATACAGTATATAACACAGGATCCACCATTCACAATAGGAGATGTCACAGCTCACCTCCTCCTCCTGTACAATGACTGATAACACAACTATGTACAATAGATAACACAGGATCCACCCTTCACAAAAGGTGATGTCACAGCTCACCTCCTCCCTCCTGTACAAAGACTGATAACACCTCTATATACAGTATATAACACAGGATCCACCATTCACAATAGATATCACAGCTCACCTCCTCCTCCTGTACAATGACTGATAACACCTCTATGTACAATAGATAACACAGGATCCACCCTTCACAAAAGGTGATGTCACAGCTCACCTCCCCCCTCCTGTACAATGACTGATAACACCTCTATATACAGTAGATAACACAGGATCCACCATTCACAATAGGTGATGTCACAGCTCACCTCCTCCTCCTGTACAATGACTGATAACACCTCTATATACAGTAGATAACACAGGATCCACCCTTCACAAAAGGTGATGTCACAGCTCACCTCCCCCCTCCTGTACAATGACTGATAACAACACCTCTATATACAATAGATAACACAGGATCCACCATTCACAATAGGTGATGTCACAGCTCACCTCCTCCTCCTGTACAATGACTGATAACACCTCTGTATACAGTAGATAACACAGGATCCACCATTCACAATAGGTGATGTCACAGCTCTCCTCCTCCTCCTGTACAATGACTGATAACACCTCTATATACAGTAGATAACACAGGATCCACGATAGGTGATGTCACAGCTCACCTCCCCTCCTTTCACAATGACCTTTGCCCGTGACTCGCCCCCTGGGCTGTGGGGCACCCGGAACCGGGCCTTCTAGTGTACGGTGCTGATGGGGGTAGTAGTGGCAACCCGATCCCGTGGCTCAGGGAATGGTGGCAGTCTATTTATCAGTGTTTTGAATGTCTGACTATGCCACCCGTGGATTGCGGTCAGGGATGACCGCCGCTGCAAGGCAGACCGCTGAGGCTGGTGTTGGTGTGCAGCACAGGGATAGGATAACTCCCCACGGGAAGAGAATAGCCTCAGGGCAGTGTAGGTGGATGCTGGGGGTGATGGTGCAGGCGCAGCATAAATAACACAGAGTCCAATGATGCAGTCCAGAGTTTTTACTCACAGTTGTTATCCATGTCACTTCTGTCAGCAATGACTGCCCAAGCCGTGCTGCGTCCACCAGGTGAGGGGCTCGGCCAACCCCCAGGCAATTCAAGAGTGTGGCACAGGACCCCCTTCTGTCCTTTCTCTGGCCTCTCGTGCCCCACCAGTGACCAAACTTCTGTCCAGCTGCCGCGGATCTATGCGGGCAAACGTTGGCCCCCGTTTCCCGCTATCCTATATGGTGCCTTCCTAGCAGGTTTGGCGGGGGGTCGCACCAGTAGATGATCACGACCTCCGGTTTTTGGCTGAGGGATAATTTACCTCCACCAACTTGGGAATCCGGTACCCTTCCACGACCTGACCCTTCACCCAATATCACGCGGGTTTGCAACGGTTACTGTCCGTTCTGCTCTCTCTTAGGGTCCCTTCTGCCTTCTTGTCTCTGGAGCCTTTCTACTCCTCCGTCTTTCCTCTTTCCTTCCTTCTCTTTCTTCTCTCTGGCTCCGGCCTTCACCCTAGGCCTGCCTCGTGGAGCTGAGCTCAGGCTGAGCCACAGCTCCCTGTCAGCTCTCTCTGGCTGAACTACTTCGCTGACCAACGACTAAAGATGGCTCCCACCTTTTATCTGCTTCTCTGTGTGAGCCCAGGTGACCTGCACCCAATGAGCTCCTTCCTGTGCTCCAGAAACCATCCCCTTCTGCTCCTACATCACTGGGTTCCCCCCCTCCCCACTCCAGCCAGGGACATGGTCAGTTGTGCCTGCATTTAAATGGGAGCACCGTCGAGCTGTCCCCCGGAAATGGGGTGAGTGTGTGTATGCAGCTACTGAGCCCTGGTTCATACTCCATCCTTACCTGGGAGTGGAATACCACACTTCTGGTTGAGGTGCAATACCCCTGTAGCAACCGAACCCTCGGGGCGCTACACCCGGAATAAAGCATGCTCAGATAACACTTCTTTAAAACACTTCTCTTCTGGATGATTAACGGACCAGCTGACTATCCGAAGGATTGGGCATGTGGAATTTTACATGCTTGGTCATTTTTACATGTTCTCAGGCGAAATAAGCTGCCGCCAGAGATGTCTGTCATCGACTTACTCCCTTTTCCCCACTCATGTATGGCCATACTCAGTGTGCATGTGTATGGGGGGCAGGAGAGTAAAGGTGTGTAGGAAACTTTAGACACAAAGCATTTTCAGTTTGGATGCATTGGTTGAAAATGTTTATGGCAGCCTCTTTTTTGAAAGCTTTCACCGTGCAGGATAAGAGGAGATAAAAAGTTAGCAGAAGCGGACTGCCGTCCACTCCTGGGAGATTCTGTCGCTTCCTGGTCACATGGGACAAACTATTTCCCACCCACAGGAAGTGAAGCAACAAAAATTGCAGAAAAGTGAGTAAAGAGGCTGTGGAGCAAAAGAAACACACACTGGAGAGTGACCCTTTTTTTCATTAGTACTCTTAAAGTAATGATACACATGACTGATTTATGTTTTTTGATTCCTGGAATAACCCCTTTAACCGTAGAACGCATGACCATAAAAATCTACACTTTCACATACCTGGGGCCTTTTAGGCCCGTGTGCAAATAATAAATAAATGACCAACTGGAAATGACAAACATCTATATACCTGAGGAATACCTAGAGTCAAAATTCGAACTAAAGAAATCTTGCAGAAAATAGAAAACAATTAACAGGGCGGGCCTGCGAGGCTCCAGGTATGCGTTCTAGGGTTAAGGACCATGTATTTGCCCATATTAACCCCTTTAAGGACCTTGTGCTTGCCTATGTTCAAGGGGATCTGTCACCAGATTTCACAATACAAAACTGCATACATTATTGTATGGAACTATTAGACCAGATGAAAGCGATGTACTTACTTTGAAAACCCATGTCAGAATGGCTGTATAATCCTTTATTGAAAGTTTTCCTGTCTGATATTAAAAATGAGAATTTCAGAGAGGCCACCTCAGCTATGGCATATTATTCTAAGACATACATAGTAACATAGGTTGAATAAAGACCTACAGGTAGGTCCATTAAATTCAACCCCCCCCCCCAATGCTCCCGGGCCATCAGCCACGCGGATAATCTGGGACCTGCAAATCAATTTGCACCAACTCTAGCTGGACACATAAAATGCTCAATATCGGAATTATACAGGAATTCTTATGTGGATATTCATAGTAAATACACCAGCCTCATCAGGTCTAGAGATCATCTATTTAGTTATTTGTACAGGTTCATCGGAGGTGAGTCCTCCTCTTGTTGAAGGAACTGTTAGGGTTCTATCACTCGCTCTCTTTACAGTTTACCAGTTTATATTATAGTAGAACCCCGAGGCCCACGGTGAACTGACTGACATCCTCCCCATGCAAAAATGATGCTTATTGGCCACCAGATGTCACATCTATCAGGAAAAAAATGATGTCCAGCCAGGGGCTGCGTATGTCCTGCAGGGATTAGGTGCTTCACAGAGGACAAGACGCTGGAATGAGCACAGATCCATGTAGGGATCAGATTCTCCGGAGCGAGGAAAATTCAAAAATATTCATGCACATATTTCTTCTAGGATATCATGCCTGTACATTCAATGATAAAGGCCTCCGGGTACACATATGCAAATACAGGGAGATGATTAAATCCGCGCTGCGAGGCCAAGTGTAAATGTATATAGGTGTAAAATATACATATACTCAGAGCTAAAAACCAGACAAGGCCAAAAATGTCAGAATAAGAGGATTAATTATACATAACGGCCAAAACGTGATGTTACACATCTGGGAAAGGATATTGTCAGCAAGACACATTTATCGGAATTTCGATGAGTTGCTAAATGTTCGGATGCAGTCATTAGGAATATTTTATTTAAATGCATTAGTCATACATCAGGGGATAGAACAAAAGCTACAGAATGACAGCGAAATACTATAAAGTCCGTCCACCAATACACGTGATACACTATATCAATCCGCTATGCACAGGATAGCAGATAAGTTGCTGATCGCTGGGGATCCGACTTCTGGGACCCCCATCATTCCTGATATCAGGGCTTTGGAACCCCAATATTGCGGCTGAATGGAGCAGAGGTGTGAATGCTCAACCACAGCTCCATTCATTGTGAATGGGACTGCCAGAAATAATCAAGGACAGCGCTCCTCTTTCTCTAGCAGTCCCATAGACAATGAATGGAGCGGAGGTTGAGCATGTGCAACTCTGCTTCATTCAAGATGGTTGAGCAGGGTTCTAGAGCCCAAATCTCGCAAGAACTGGGGGTCAGATACTCAGCAATCAGCAGGTTATTTCCTATAGTTAGGTGATAACTAGTGATGAGTGAGAATGCCTCAATAACCCTTTCGGCGAGCACGCCTGGTGAACAGGCTATCTCTGTACGTGTCACAGCTGTCTAACAGCCGTGACACTTGACAATGAATGAAATGCAGAGCATGCCAAAATACTCGGCGAGCACCTGAGCGTGCTCACCGAAAAGGTTAATGAGGCATACTCGCTCATCACTAGTGATAACTTCTGATTTTGAGAATAAACCGGACAGATTGGCCCATAATAAATAATAATAAAATGGACTACTCTTCAAAGTGGTTTGAACTCAATCCCTTGATGCAAGGAACAAATCTCATGACAAAACCATAACTGAGGGAGTAATTAAAGTGTACATGTTCTATATAAAATGACCATCCATAGGCCTTCAGAAGCGTTTTCTCTGGGGCGCCCAAGGCTCGTTTGTCTGATACTTGACACTTGCTTTTGAGTGTTATTTATTGGGACCTGAGAGCAGTAAACTGCAAAAAAAACATCTGGTTTAAGACAAAGCTTATGCTCACTGAGGGGTCTGAGAGAGGCAGAAATGCATAGACACTGCTGATGCTTTCTGGTAAGTGTTTATCTCACTCCAGACTAGGATTCACAGTTACACTGCTCAGTACTACTGTATAATGTTCTGAGAGTGTGCTATTTAAAGACAGAAGAGCAGGAATCTCTAATGTCTTAAAACAAGGCTTAAGCTCACTGAGAGATCAGAGAGAGGCAGGGATTATAGACACTGCTGATGCTCCCTAGTTGGTGCTTATCTCACCCCAGAGTAAGATTCACAATAATATTGCTCAGTACTACTATATAATGTCCTTCATGATGCTGCTTCTGAGAGTGTGCTATGTAAAGTTAGGAGAGCAGGAATCTCTTATGTCTTGGGATCAGAGATAGACAGAGATGCATAGATGCATAGATGCTTTCTAGTAAGTGTTTATCTCACCCCAGAGTAGGATTCACAGTTACACTGCCCAGTACTACAGTATAATATCCTCCATGCTGCTGCTGAAACTGTGCTGCGTAAAGAAAAAAGAGCAGGATTCTCTAAAGTTTTAAGACAAGGCTTAAGCTCACTGAGGGACCAGAGAGAGGCAGAGAAGCAGACACTGCTGTTGCTTTCTGGTAAAAGTTTATCTCACCCCAGAGTAGGATTCACAGTTATACTGCTCAGCACTTCTGTATAATGTCCTCCATGCTGCTGCTGCTTCTGAGAATGTGCTACATAAAGACAGGAGAGCATGAATCCCCCTTGTTTGTGTGCAGTATACAGGAGATATCAGAGCTGCTATTCTCCACTCACTAGCTCAGAGACAATTGAGATAGAGCCTGCAGAGGGGAAAACTGGTTAACAATCCAAGATAGAACAGTCTCCTATAAGGACAATAAAAAACTGTCTAAAAATGTCATATGGGGGTCTCAACTTTGCCAGAGCCCCTTTTTTAAAAAAAAAAAATAAAAAAAAAAATCCTGTAACAATGTAATATATAATCCCATAAGCAGTAAAATAAATGAAAACGGTAATATTATTTACACACAGGGCTGCAAGTATGTGATGAGAGAGTTACTTGGCAGATGTTTACTCTGAGGCCTGCCTGAAGAATGGGGAAAACGTGAAACATACATGTGAAAAGGAAGTTTACTTTTCTCATTCAAGAACTTTCCAACCTCAATAGAAAGAGGAAAAGAGCAGCCGAATTCCACCACGAGATCGATATTCAGATAAATAACACGCGCTTTATGTAATCGAATATTTCTCCTGATGGTCAGTAAGATGTGGCCTTCTGAACGGTCACCTCCTTGCATATTACTTTGCCTGTCTGCGGCTATGTCTGGTTCTTATTAGCCAGGAAACTGTACAAAGAATCCTTCTCTGCTCTGCCTGTAGCATTCCTAGGGGCTGACGCATGTCCCAGCCAGAAGCTGTTACTTCCTAGGCCAGGAGACATTCCCACGGAAATACTGGCCACCTACAGGCCTTGTATGAAAAGACTGTATTCATTCTCCGCTGCAAGCCATGTGCCACCAAAACAGAGTAAAAAAAAAAATAATAATCTTACCTCTATCTACAGACTGGTAAAAAGCACTAGAAAGTAAAGAAATGCAGTGCAGGGCAGAACAACTTATCCTTTTGGGTGTCCATATTTCTCTTAGAACTTAGAGGGTTTTTCCCCCAAATGGTAAACTATCAGTAGGATAGGAAATAATTTACTTATTGCAGGGCGTCCAACCACTAGGACCCCCAACAATTCCAAGAACACAGCTGTGGAGCTTCAAGTAGCCCCGTCTTAAATGGGGTGGAGGTGTGCATGCTCGACCGCTGCTCCACTCATTGCCTATAGGAGACCAGTCAGTCAGATATTTCCTGCAATCTCATAGACAATAAACAGAGTGGTGGTCGAGCATGCACACCTTCGCTCCATTCAAGCCCCTTACTCAGCCCATTCCCTGGATCATTGTGGATTGTAGTGGTGAAACCCCCATTCATCAGTAATTTATTACCTATCCTTTTATTGTGTAAGGAACTATTTCAAAAGCTGTCTATAGCTTTGTTGTGGGGGAGTCTCATCACATCGTTCTTACTCTGATGGTAGCTCTGATGCTGGTTCAGTCCGTATCCACTGACTCCTGCTTGGGATAATGTGGCGCCCCTGAGGGTTCAGTCGCCACAGAGGTACTGCACCTCACCCAGAGGTGTGGCATCTCCTTCTCTCAGGTAAGGATGGAGTACTGCCCGGGACCCCAACACCTGCACTGAACACTACACTACTCCAGGCCGGCTGGAAGGACATTATGCACTTCCTATGCAGCCCCGTCCCTGGCTGGAGTGGGGGGAACCAAAGTGAGGGGGAACCAGTAGTGGGTGTGGGTGGAGGACGCAGAACAGGGGAGCACTTAAAGAATATATATATAAAGGGGAGCCATCATAGAGAGTGAGTTTTCAGTGAGAGAGAAGAGGAGAGGAGCAGTCTGAGGAGCAGAGTCTCTACAGGAGCTCTGCTCCAGAGTAGGGCCTAGTAAGAGAGGCCCAAGAGTGAGAGGGGAGCAAGGGAGAAAGGCTCCAGTAACAGAAGGGATCCCAGGGAGTACGGTGAGTGCAGGACGGCACCCGTACGCCCGAATCTGCCAAGCGTCAGAGGGATCAGGCTGCAAGAAGGGCACCGGTCCCTGGACTAGTCGAGTTACTTCAGGTCTCGGCTGGAAAACCGGAGGCTTCTGCGTTTTCAGGGTGCAGTTGCCACTTTCGCACCTAAGCCGCCGAAAAGGGCACCAAGTCAGGTCCGGGAACTTCAAGTTGCCCAGAGGGATCTCAAGGTACCCGTTTGGGACTTTGTGTGGTGAGGTGCAGGGCAGGAGGGAGAGACCCAGTGTGGAAGTCGGCTAAGAAAGGAACATAAAGAGAGGGGTCCCGTTAAGCGCTCTTGAGATACTTGAGGGAGTGCTGAACCCCTGCCTGGTAAACGCAGCGCGACGTGGGAGGCGGACACCTGTACAGTGCAACCTGAAGAACCTAAATAACTGTGAGTAAACTCGGATGACTGCACCCCATTGCTTCTGTCAGTTATTTCTACCACGCTATGGCTCCTTCACTACAACGCCCAGCATCACCATCTGCACTTACACTGCCCTGGAGCTGTACTCTGCCTGTGGAGAGCCGCACCAACCAAGCTGCCCTAACATCTGCCCCAGAGGTCTGCAGCAGTGCAGGTACCCATTACCAGGAACCACAGGTGGCATCACGAGACAAAACTGTTATTCATCCCATCAAGTAACAAGCCCCTTTTAAAGAGTGACCCCAGAGTACGGGCCCGGGAGCCGACCGCCGTGACATCCCAAGAAGGTAAAGGCCCGGGTACCGAGTCCCCCATATCCCCCTGGGCGAGTCAGTAAGTTTCTCCCTTGTCAGCTCTTACAAGCAGGAGGCAGAGAAGGGACTTTTATAAGAATATACTGGAGACTCTGCACAATGCACTAACAAATATTATAGACACATTGTGAGTCTGTTGTAGCTAATCATTGTATTACCTCACTTATTTAGTCACTGCTCTTTTATATAAAGCAGAACTTTCATCTTCATCTGCATGCGGGCATAAAGAGAAACAAATATGGTGGATTTGAGTAGGGAAGAGAGGTATCTGAAAGCAGGCAGGAGGAATTAGATGTGTCATGGTGTTATCTTGTTATTCACAGGAAGTTAGAGACTGACTTCCTGTCTGCACAGAGCAGCATGTACTGGACTGGTAGCCAGACAGAGATCACCTGACACAGCGGCCCATAATGAAAGAGTTTAAAACAAATGTACGAGATGAATCAAATTACACAGCTACAATGCTGAATGTGAGTTGCATAACATGAGCACAAAATTGTTAATATGTTAAGTGCTACTGTAAAAGCCAATCTAGTGTGCAAATTATACCAGCATATTATATGTTAGTATATAAACTAGATTCTAAAAGACATTTCAGCATAATTGGAACTATGTATATGACCCTATACAATTCATTTATGTGACCCTATACTAATGGATATGCAATTAGTAACTTTATTTTTCATTTTTACTATATTCTACCTGCACCATGTCCATATTATTTTTTAGCACTATGTGAGTGTATACTATCAGCACTGTGAGTATATACTATCAGCACTATGTGAGTATATACTATCAGCTCTATGTGAGTGTATATTATCAGCAATATGTGAGTATATCATAGAATCATAGAATGGTAGAGTTGGAAGGGACCTCCTGGGTCATCTGGTCCAACCCCCTGCTCAAAGCAGGATTCACTAGATCATCTCAGACAGATGTCTGTCCAGCCTCTGTTTGAAGACGTCCATTGAAGGGGAACTCACCACCTCTCGTGGCAGCCTGTTCCACTCATTAATCACCCTAACTGTCAAAAAGTTTTTTCTAATATCTAATCTGTGTCTCCTCCCATTTAGTTTCATTCCATTGCTTCTAGTCTTTCCTTGTGCAAATGAGAATAAAGATGATCCTTCTACAATGTGACAGCCCTTGACATATTTGTAGACAGCTATTAAGTCTCCTCTCAGTCTTCTTTTTTGCAAGCTAAACATTCCCAAATCCTGCAACCGTTCCTCATAGGACATGGTTTGCAGACCAGTCACCATTCTGGTCGCTCTTCTCTATATATTATCAGCACTATGTGAATATATATTATCAGCACTATGTGAGTATATACTATCAGCACTATGTGAGTATATATTATCAGCACTATGTGAGTATATACTATCAGCACTATTTGAGTATATATTATCAGCACTATGTGAGTATATATTATCAGCACTATGTGAGTATATTATCAGCTCTATGTGAGTGTATACTATCAGCACTATGTGAATATATACTATCAGCTCTATGTGAGTATATATTATCAGCACTATGTGAATGTATGTTATCAGCACTATGTGAGTATATATTATCAGCACTATGAGTATATATTATCAGCATTATGTGAGTAC
The DNA here is from genome assembly GCF_046119375.1 of Phyllobates terribilis. Lineage (NCBI taxonomy): Eukaryota > Metazoa > Chordata > Amphibia > Anura > Dendrobatidae > Phyllobates > Phyllobates terribilis. The sequence continues at coordinate 156,648,684 of NW_027362768.1, read as the reverse complement.
ATATTATCAGCACTATGTGAGTATATACTATCAGCACTATGTGAGTATATACTATTAGCACTATGTGAGTATATATTATCAGCACCATGTGAGTATATATTATCAGCACTATGTGAGTATATATTATCAGCACTATGTAAGTATAAATTATCAGCACTATGTGAGTAAATACTATCAGCACTATGTGAGTATACACTGTTAGCACTATGTGAGTGTATACTATCAGCACTATGTGAGTATAAATTATCAGCACTATGTGAGTGTATACTATTAGTACTATGTGAGTATATACTATCAGCACTATGTGAGTATATACTGTTAGCACTATGTGAGTGTATACTATCAGCACTATGTGAGTATAAATTATCAGCACTTCTAAGATGGCCGCCGTACAGGTCCTTGAGGGGAGATATGTGTCATTGAGGTTGGTAACTTCGGTGATGTAAACCCGGGAAGTATGCTCCAGCACACATAGTGCTGAGAGGGTTAACAGTGCATATCAGGGACGTTTTTTACGAGCAGTAGTTTGCATTAAAGAGCTTCTTTGGTTAAAACAAGTTATCACCGATCCACGGGTTGCACAGGATCGGTGATCACTTATTGATCGTTTGGGTCCGAACATTGGAAACCACACCGAAGAATGGGGAAGTTTTATCCCTGACACTGCACTTATATCCATTTTAAAATGCAGCGACAGGTGGGATGTCTGACCGCAGAACCATTCATTCTCTTGGGGGCTTCCAAAAAAGAGCAGCGCTCACAGCCACTGAGGGAATGAATGGATCAGTGGTCGAGTCACACATCAGCTCCAGTCTCAGGCTATGTGCCCACAATGCAGAAATGCTCAGGATTTTTTCCTGAGCGTTTCTGCATCTCCCTGGCAGAAAAAAAACGCATGCGGATTGTACATGCGGATTGTACATGCGTTTTCCTGCCAGGGACATGCGGATGTGAAGCGTTCTTCACTTGCATTTCCGCATGCGGGTTGTCAAGCGCTTTCCAAGCGATTTTAGCATCACTAGCAAAGTGCTTGACAACTTAGTCACACTATATAAATCCATGCAAACGGCATAGATTTATATACTGTGACCGAAAGAATGGTAAAAAATAAATATATACTTACCTTCCGATGGCCCCCGCAGTCTTGCTGCGCTCCTGTGCTGGCTGCCGGCAGCTCGCGGTGCTCTGTACTGAAGGACCTGCCGTCATATGAATGTGACGTCACCGCAGGTCCTACAGATCTGCCCGCGATCTGCCGGCAAGCATAGAGAAGGAGTCCGGGGGCCGTCGGAAGGTGAATATAATCTTTATTTTTTATTTTATTCTTTTTTTTACAGGTTCTATGGTACCTGGGTGTGGAGGAGAGTCTCCTGTCCTCCACACCCGGGTACCATCCGCACATTAGAACGCATGGAATGCGCATCTACAGATGCAGTGATGCGCTTTTCATGCGTTCTAATGAAAGTCAATGGTGGCGAAAACGCAACACTTCCGCAAAATTAATGGACATGCTGCGGATTTTTGAGCGCAGCATAAACGCTGCGGAAAAATCCGCAGCATGGGCATTGACATTGCGGCTTGTCATTGGGGACCATGGGGGCGGATTACCAAGCGTTTCCCAAGCGTTTCCGCTGCTTAAATTCCGAAGCATAAACGCTTGGAAAACGCATAGTGGGCACACAGCCTCAGGCTAAGGCTCCACTATCAGTATTTGTTCAGTGTTCATGGAAAACAGTTTCCTAAAAAGTAAATTATATTACAGAAGTAATAATGTTCCTAATTGGACTCTAAAGTAATAATGTTTACCACTCGCCACCATAAACTAACAATGTGTGTTCCTCAATCTGCCCAAACAGTAATTACAGTAAGTCCCTTGTCCAGCCTGGGCCCCCATGTGTCCAGCCTTGCCTCCTCACCCATATATCCATCCTGGCCCCCCCCCACATATATTCATCCTGCCACCGCATCTCGCATATATCCATTCTGCCACCGCCCCCCGCATATATCCATTCTGCCACCCACCCCCCCATATATCCATCCTGGCCTCCATATGTCCAGTCTGCCCCCCCATATATCCATCCTGGTCCCCCATGTGTCCATCCAGACCCCCCCATATATCCATCCTGGCCTCCATGTGTCCAGCCTGCCCCCCCCACCATATATTCTTCCTGGCCTCCATATGTGGTGCCCCTGCGGGTCCAGTCGCCACAGAGGTACTGCATCTCACCCAGAGGTGTGGTACCCCACTCTCAGGTAAGGAGGGAGTACTGCGCGGGACCCACACACCCACATCCAATACACTCCACTTCAGTAGGGAAGGGCGAGATTGCTCCTAAGGGTGAGCACAGTCCCTGGTCCCTAGCTGGAGGGTGGAACTAGGTAGAGGAGGTGGGTGGAGGAAGAAGTTTAGTGGAGCACATAGAGTAGGAGTATAAGAAGAAGGGGAACCATCTAGAAGCTGTCAGTTGTGAGGAGACAGTTCAGAGGAGAGAGAGCTGGGAGCAGTAGCTCTGGATGAGCTCTCCTCAGGAGGAGTGGAGAAAGGAGAAGGGCCCAGTCAGAGAGGCCCAGGAGAAGAGACTGAGAGAAGAGAGGAGCCGTGAGGAGGGCTCCAGGAGGAACAGAGGGGATCCCAGGGGCACGGTGAGTGCGGATGCCACCCGTGCTCCGGAATTCACGCTGACGTGGAGGGATCAGGCCGCAGAGAGGGGACCGGCCCCTAAACTAGTGGAGAACAACAAGGCTCAGCTAGATAACCGGAGGCTGCAGCATTTTCAAGCTGCTGCAGCCAACAGCCACGATTACATCGCCGAAAAAGTGGCCGCATAGGGTCCAGGGGACTGCACGTCGCCCGACAAGACCCGAGGCCACTGGCTTGGAACACTGATTGTGAGGCGCAGGGCAGGAGGGCGAGAGCCAGAGCAGGAAGATGACCGAGGAAGGCACACAGAACGGGGTCCCGTTTAAGTACTCATGAGATACTTGAGAGATTGCTGAACCCCTTCCTTGGTGAACACAGGACGACGTGGGAGGTTACACACTGGTCCTGGTAACCTGGAGTCTTGAACAACTGTGAGTAAAACCTGAAAACTGCACCCCACTGTGTCCTAGAATAATTGCTGTGCCATCACCAGCCCTGCACTACACTGCACCGACATCTACCTCCTCATAAAATCATCATATACTGCCCTGGAGCTTAGCTCTACCTGTGGAGAGCTGAACCAACTCTGCTGCGTCATCATCAGCTCCAGAGGATCTGCACCGCAGTGGCGGCCCCATATAGCCGCATCCCACAGGTGGCGTCATGAACATTATTATCCTAAAAACTTTATTCCTCTTTTTACTTTCCCTTTAATTGACCGCCCTGGGTCACGGACCGGGTCACTGCCACCATGACATTCCCCAGCATCGACCGGCCCGGCTACCGAGTACCCCACGGCCCAGGGGGGCGCGTCAAACGTGTCCAGCCTGCCCCCCATATATCTGTCCTGGCCTCCATGTGTCCAGCCTGCCCCCCATATATCCGTCCTGGCCTCCATGTTTCCAGCTTGCCCCCTCCCATATATCCATCCTGGCCCCCCATGTGTTCAGCTTGCCCGCCCATATATCCATCCTGTCCTCCATGTGTCCAACTGCCCCCCCATATATCCATCCTGGCCTCCATGTGTCCAGCCTGCCCCCCCATATATCCATCCTGGCTCCCCATGTGTCCAGCCTGCCCCCCCATATATCCATCTTGGCCTCCATGTGTCCAGCCTGCCTCCCCACACATCCATCCTGGCCTCCATGTGTCCAGCCTGCCCCCCCATATATCCATCCTGGCCTCCATGTGTCCAGCCTGCCCCCCCATATATCCATCCTGGCCTCCATGTGTCCAGCCTGCCTCCCCCCATATATCCATCCAGGCTCCCATGTGTCCAGCCTGCCTCCCCCCATATATCCATCCAGGCCCCCATGTGTCCAGCCTGCCTCCCCCCATATATCCATCCAGGTCCCCATGTGTCCAGCCTGCCCCCTCCCCCCATATTTTCTTTCTGGTCCCATGTGTCCAGCCTGCCCCCCTATATATCCATCCTGGCCTCCATGTATCCAGCCTGCACCCCATATATCCATCCTGGCCTCCATGTGTCCAGCCTGCCCCCCCATATATCCATCCAGGCTCCCATGTGTCCAGCCTGCCCCCTCCCACCCATATTTCCTTACTGGTCCCATGTGTCCAGCCTGCCTCCCCATATATCCTTCCAGGCCCCCATGTGTCCAGCATGCCCCCCCCCCAATATCCATATCTCCTTACTGGTCCCATGTGTCCAGCCTGCCCCCCATATACCCATCCTGCCCCCCCTTATGTGTCCATCCAGGCCCCCCTTATGCGTCCAGCCAGGCCCCCCTTATGTGTCCAGTCAGGTCCCCATCCCATTCTGCATTCACACACACATACACACAAAAAAAAAGATTCCTCTTACCTTCCTGCGCTCCCGTGCGGTGTCCTCCTCTTCTGCTGAGATCCAGCGCGCTGGTAGCAGAGGCCGGCGGCTGAGTTGGACGCTTCCTTCGCAGCAGGCGCATGACGATGACGTCATACACCGGCTGGCGAAGGGAGACGCACAGCTTCAGCTGCTTCACCGGGACGTGCGGTTCAGGTAATGAATGCCACGTGCGCGCGTCCCTGCATACACTCTGCCTGCGCTTTTAAAGGGCCCGTGCCCCTTAAAATCGCAGTTTCCCCTCCTTCTCTTTTTCCCCCTTTCCTCTGCTGCAGGGGGCGGGGCCCACCGGGGAAATCCCCGGTACCCCGTCAGCCCAGTCCAACTTTGGTGCCGGACAAGGCTATGTTTCATTTACTTGGAGAGTGTGGTTTTGAAGTCCGAATAAACCCACCTTGCACATTTTTGAAGAAACTGACTCCTGTGACTACCTCAAAAGAGTGAGTACCAAACCCCTTAAAATTGGTGCTAGAAGTGCGGGCAAGATTCCAGGAAAACGTGTGCCTGCCACAGAATTGGTGGATGTCCTGGGTAAAGGTCGCCAGCCAGAGATGTCCGGCACCATGGAGGAGCTCCTTAAACACCTGCTCCAAAGCCAACAACAGCAGCACCAGCAGTACGTGCAGAGCCAGCAGAGCTTGAAACAGCAGCATCGGGAACAGCATCAGGTTCAGCAAGAGACTAATAAACTCCTGATGCACCAGATTCAGCAGCAACAACAGCAGATGGAACTTCTAGCGGGGGAAGTTCGCAGCAGAGAGGCCGCCCCCTCCCCCAACTCCAGGTGATGTTTCGCATGTCAGGAAGACGGTAAAAAGAGCATTGCAAAAGATGACTCTGGGTGATGATGTCGAGGCGTTCCTGACGGTCTTTGAGGGTGGCGGAGCAGGAGAGGTTGCCTCTGGACCAATGGGCAGAGGAGCTGGCGCCATATTTAACAGGCGAGCCGCAGAAAGCCTATTATGACTTGGCCCTGCAGGACGGAAAAGAGTATGCCAAGTTAAAAACGGAGATTTTGGAGTGCTTGGGAGTGACTCTAATGGTCAGGGCGCAACGAGTGCAACACTGGGCCTATTGCAGTGACCAAGGTCCCCGGTCCCAAATGTTCGACCTCCTACACCTGGTTCAAAAGTGGTTGCAACCTGAATCTTCTTCCCCAGTCCAGATGGTGGAGAAGGTCGTCATGGACAGGTTCATCCACTCCCTTCCGAGGTCGATACAATCTTGGGTTGCCCAGGGAGACTGCCGTAATGCCGATGACCTGGTGGGGTTGGTGGAAAGGTACCAGGTGGTGGAAAGTTCCTTGGGAAAGTCCTGGGTCGTAGCGTCTCCATAATGGGGTTCCCAAAAGGGGGCGGACACCCAAAAGAGGGGAACTAGAGCCACAAATGGGGGGCGCCCTAGAGCACATGAGGGGACTGAGTTGCTGCCAAAGGTCCTGCCCCTTCATATAGTATGTTGGAGATGTCACACCCCAGGTCACATAGCCGCCCGTTGCCCCATGACAACTAAGCCAATGGACTGCAGCGCAAGACGGCGTTGCTCATATTTTGCATATCCTGCCTGCAGTGCTGTCCCTCTACCAGGCGGGGGACCGCAGGTATGTCTCGTGTCAGTGCATAGTGTGCAAGTGGCTGCTCTGTTAGACTTGGGGAGTTTGGTAACCCTAGTGAGGGCCACAGTTCCTCATCGGCGGCTTCCGGTGAGAAAGGTCGGCGTCCGTTGTATCCATGGGGACGCTAAAAACTACCCTGTGGCGCCGAGTCCCATGAAGTCGGCGTAGTCAAGGACCTGTTGCACCCTTTTGTAATATGGTGGGACTTTGCCTTGTTTTGGGACTTGTGGGAGAATGGGAGGAAGCTGGGTTGTCCGGGCAACAACCAAGTCGCCCCTGAAGAAACCTTGTCGCAGGCTGCAGCAGACGAGTTTTCCTTTTGTGTGCTGGTTGGGGATGAGGATGTGGCAGCATCCCTGGAGGCCAACATCCCTGAACTGGAGGTGTCCAGGGGAAACTTTGTAGCTGCCCAGCTCAGGGACTTAACTCTAAATGGGGCGTTTAATAATGTAACTGTACTTAATGAGAGCCAAGGGCTGACACCCGATATCCGCACTTTGCCGTAAATGGGGAGTTACTATATCGGGTCACCAATCTCAGAGAGGAGGTAATTGAGCAGTTACTGGTGCCAGGGCCGTACATATGCAGGGTGTTAGATATGGCCCTTGCACATGTCTTGGGGGGTCATCTGGGGGTAGAAAAACCCAGGAAAGGATTCTCCAGAGGTTCTACTGGCCCGGGTGTCACCGGGAGATAGTGAATTATTGTAGGTCGTGTCCTACCTGTCAGCTGACCTCCCCAGTGGCTCACTTTCGTAGCCCTTTAGTGCCTCTGCCTGTCATTGAGATCCCATTTGAGCGCATCGCCACGGATCTAGTGGGACCCCTGATCAAGTCTGCCAAAGGACATCAGTACATCCTGGTGGTACTGGACTATGCTACGCACTATCCGGAAGCCGTGCCACTACGAAACTCCTCCAAGTGTACAGCCCGGGAGCTGGTCCATATCTTTTCCAGGACGGGGTTGCCTAAAGAGATCCTAACAGACCAAGGGACTCCGTTTATGTCAAAAGTGATGAGGGAGTTGTGCACGATACTGCAAATCACACAACTCAGGACCTCAGTCTACCACCCACAGACAGATAGCTTAGTAAAGCAGTTTATTAAAACCTTGAAGGCCATGTTGAAGAAGGTCGTAAAGAAACACGGCCGGGACTGGGACTGCCTACTGCCGTACCTTCTGTTCACCATCAGAAAAGTCCCACAGGCCTCTACTGGATTCTCCCATTTCGAGCTGTTGTATGGCCGACACCTCCGTGGACTCCTGGACGTAGCAAAGGAGACCTGGGAGTCTACACCCTACAGAAGTGTAATCGAACATGTGGCACAGATGCAAGAGAGGATTGCCGAAGTAATGCCCATTGTGAAAGAACACCTCCTCAAAGCACAAGAGGCACAGTCGAGGGAGGGTGTACAATAGGTTGGCGAGGATGAGACTCTTCAACCCTGAAGATCGGGTACTGGTGCTGGTACCTACAGTGGAGAGCAAATTCCTGGCTAAGTGGCAGGGCCCCTATGAAGTAGTTGAAAAGGTTGGCGATGTCAACTATAAAGTCCACCAACCAGGGAGGAGGAAGCCTTACCAGGTGTACCACGTCAACCTGATCAAGCCATGGCGAGATAGGGAGCCCGTGGAAGCTCCGTGTTTGGTGGGAAAGTCTGAAGCCGACGTGGAAGAGGTCAAGGTGGCTGAGTCCCTGTCACGTGCCCAAAAGCAACAGTGCCGAGAGTTGCTGCAGCGGAAGAGGGACCTGTTCTCCAAACTACCAGGTTGTACCCACATCATAGATCATGACATCCTTACAGAGCCTCATGTCCGGGTAAACCTGAAGCCGTATCGGGTTCCCGATGCCCGCCGAGAGGTAATCTCGAAAGAAGTGAAGGGGATGCTAAGTCAGGGAGTCATTGAAGAATCCAAGAGTGGCTGGTCCAGTCCCATATTCTGTAGTATCCCTGCCTGGCGTCCTCTGGCGCTCCTGCCTCTGTTGCTGCTGGCACGCGCAGCTTCCCGGGCACTTTGCTTAGGGCACGCGCTCCCTCCCTCTTAAAGGGGCCGCGCGCGCCGTCCAAAGGAGTCCCCGGCCAATGGTCGGAGGACCTTTCATATAAAAGGCACCTCCTCCAAAATGGAGGTGCCCGTGCAAGGTTGTAGCTTTGTGTGTTATACTCTGCTTCAGCCCTCAGGTCCCGCTGCTAGCCTGACTACCAGTCCGCTAGCCTGACTACCAGTCCAGTCCGCCAGCCTGACTACCAGTCCAGCCCGCCAGCCTGACTACCAGTCCAGCCCGCCAGCCTGACTACCAGTCCAGCCCGCCAGCCTGACTACAAGTCCAGTCCGCCAGCCTGACTACAAGTCCAGTCCGCCAGCCTGACTACAAGTCCAGTCCGCCAGCCAGACTACAAGTCCAGTCCGCCAGCCTGACTACAAGTCCAGTCCGCCAGCTTGTCTACTCTCCAGCCCGACAGTCTGTTTACAGTCCAGTCCGCCAGTCTGTCTACGGGCTCAACCCGCCTGCTTACCTGGAAGCACCTGTCCGTTACCTGCCGTGCCAGCCAGCCCGCTTACCTAGAAGCACCTGCCTGTTACCCGCCGTGCCTACCAGCCAGCCTACCTGGAGGCTCCTGCTTGTTACCTGCCGTGTCTGCCAGTCCGTCTGCCCGGATCACCCGTCAGCCTGCCTGCCGTGCTCCTCCGCTGTACCGGTCAGTCCCTGCCTTCTGACCCGTGGGAGTCACCTGCTCTCATACAAGGTCGGTCCCAGAGTAGCACCTGGTCCCTCTGCTCGGTCATTCCCTGGTCACGGAGTCGATTGAGCCGCCGTACGACCTTGGTCGGTCCGAGTTGATACCTAGTTACTCCCCTCTGGTCCCTCCTTGCACCGCAGCACAGAGGTTCCACCACCCGGATCCGTAACATAGTCTTAGTGCTGAAACCAGATGGAGAGTGGCGGTTTTGTAACGACTATAGGAAACTGAATGAGGTCTCCAAGTTTGATTCGTACCAAATGCCCGGGGTAGATGAACTAATTGAAAGGCTAGGGCTAGCAAGGTACATTGCCACCCTTAACCTCCCAAAAGGGTATTGGCAAATTCCTATGGCCCAAGATGCCAAGGACAAGAAAGCCTTTTCAACTCCAGATGGGTATTTCCAGTACACCAAGATGCCATTTGGGTTCCAGGGAGCACCAGCTACCTTCCAGAAAGCCATGGACTGGATCCTAGTTCCCCACAAGAAGTATGCAGCGGCCTACCTGGATGATATCGTGATCTACAGCCAGGATTGGGGAAGCCATCTGAGCAAAGTCCAAGCAAGATTAGATGCTCTGCAGAAGGCGGGGTTTTCCATGAAGCCGAAGAAATGTGCCATGGGCATAGAGGAAACCAAATATTTGGGCTATGTTGTAGGCAGAGGTGTGATCAAGCCGCAAATAAATAAAACTGACGCGATCCAGGTTTGGCCACAACCTCTCTAAAAAACAACAGGTCAGAACGTTCCTGGGCATCGTGGGCTACTACCGCCGGTTCATCCCCAACTTCGCCATGGTATCCGCCCTTTGACAGACCTCCTGAAAGGGGCAAAGTCGGATATGGCTAAGTGGTCTCCAGAAGCGGAGACAACTTTCCAGGAACTAAGACAGGCTCTGTGTAAACAGCCAGTGCTGGTGGCACCGGATTTCTCAAAGGAGTTTGTGGTCCAGACGGACGCGTCAGATGTCGGACTGGGTGCTGTCCTATCACAAGAGGTGAACGGGGAAGAGCACCCCATAACATTACTCCCCAGTGGAGAAGGAATGTTTGGCCATCAAGTGGGCATTGGACACTCTAAGGTACTACCTCTTAGGCAGGAAGTTCAGACTGGTATCAGACCATGCCCCACTAAGGTAGATGAGCGAGAAGAAGGGGAACAATGCCCAAGTGACCAGTTGGTTCCTAGTCCTTCAAGATTTTAGCTTCAATGTAGAGCATAGGCCCGGGAAACTGCATGGCAATGCTGACGCATTGTCGAGGGTCCACTGTTTGGTAGCAGAAGGTGCCAAGCCCCCCCGACTTTGGGCAGAGGGGGGAGTATGTAAGATGGCCGCCGGACAGGTCCTTGAAGGGAGATATGTGTCATCAAGGTTGGTAGCTTCGGTGATGTAAACCCGGGAAGTATGCTACAGCGCACATAGTGCTGAGAGGGTTAACAGGGCGTATCAGGGACGGTTTTGACGAGCAGTCATAAGAGTTGGGAGGGATTTTCTGCTCACATATCCCCACCCCAAGGCCTGTGTATAAAATGGAGACCAAGTGTCTCATTCAATGTCTGTGGCTTGAGGTGTGCACACCTCCAGCGTGTCTGTGCTACAGGACACTGACTGTGAGCGGGTGAACCCGCAGCACTGTATGGACTGTTTTTTCTTGTTTTGTTACTTTGTGCCGGACAAGGCTATGTTTCATTTACTTGGAGAGTGCGGTTTATGAAGTCCGAATAAATCCTTGGACATTTTTAAAGAAACTGACTCCTGTGACTACCTCAAAAACGGCTGAGTGAGTAACAAACCCCTTACACACTATGTGAGTATATACTATCAGCACTATGTGAGTATATATTATCAGCACTATGTGAGTATATACTATCAGCACTATGTGAGTATAGATTATCAGCACTATGTGCGTATATACTATCAACACTATGTGAGTATATACTATCAGCACTATGTGAGTATATATTATCAGCACTATGTGAGTATATACTATCAGCACTATGTGAGTATATATTATCAGCACTATGTGCGTATATACTATCAACACTATGTGAGTATATACTATCAACACTATGTGAGTATATACTATCATCACTATGTGAGTATATATTATCAGCACTATGTGAGTATATATTATCAGCACTATGTGAGTACAGTATATGCAATCAGCACTATGTGAGACTGTTAGCACTATATGAGTATATATTATCAGCACTATGTGAGTATATACTATCAGTACTATGTGAGTATATATTATCAGCACTATGTGAGTATCTACCATCAGCATTATGTGAGTATTTACTATCATCACTATGTGAGTATAAATTATCAGCACTATGTGAGTATATATTATCCGCACTATGTGAGTATATACAATCAGCACTATGTGAGTATATACTGTTAGCACTATATGAGTATAAATTATCAGCACTATGTGAGTGTATGCTATTAGCACTATGTGAGTGTATACTATTAGCACTATGTAAATGTATACTATTAGCACTATATGAGTGTATACTATTAGCACTATGTGAGTGTACACTGTTAGCACTATGTGAGTATATATTATCAGCACTATGTGAGTATATACTATCAGCACTATGTGAGTGTATACTGTTAGCACTATGTGAGTATATATCATCAGCACTATGTGAGTTTATATTATCAGCACTATGTGAGTATATACTATCAGCACTATGTGAGTATATACTATCAGCACTATGTGAGTATATACTGTCAGCACTATGTGAGTGTATACTGTCAGCACTTTGTGAGTATATATTATCAGCACTATTTGAGTATATACTATTAGCACAATCTGAGTATATACTATCAGCACTATGTGAGTATATACTGTCAGCACTATGTGAGTGTATACTGTTATCACTATGTGAGTATATATTATCAGCACTATGTGAGTATATGCAATCAGCACTATGTGAGACTGTTAGCACTATATGAGTATATATTATCAGCACTATGTGAGTATATACTATCAGTACTATGTGAGTATATATTATCAGCACTATGTGAGTATCTACTATCAGCATTATGTGAGTATTTACTATCATCACTATGTGAGTATAAATTATCAGCACTATGTGAGTATATATTATCCGCACTATGTGAGTATATACAATCAGCACTATGTGAGTATATACTGTTAGCACTATATGAGTATATATTATCAGCACTATGTGAGTGTATGCTATTAGCACTATGTGAGTGTATACTATTAGCACTATGTAAATGTATACTATTAGCACTATATGAGTGTATACTATTAGCACTATGTGAGTGTATACTGTTAGCACTATGTGAGTATATATTATCAGCACTATGTGAGTATATACTATCAGCACTATGTGAGTGTATACTGTTAGCACTATGTGAGTATATATTGTCAGCACTATGTGAGTTTATATTATCAGCACTACGTGAGTTTATATTATCATCAGCACTATGTGAGTATATACTATCAGCACTATGTGAGTATATACTGTCTGCACTATGTGAGTGTATGCTGTCAGCACTATGTGAGTATATATTATCAGCACTATTTGAGTATATACTATTAGCACAATCTGAGTATATACTATCAGCACTATGTGAGTATATACTGTCAGCACTATGTGAGTGTATACTGTTATCACTATGTGAGTATATATTATCAGCACTATTTGAGTGTATACTATTAGCACTATGTGAGTATATACTATCAGCACTATGTGAGTATATATTATCAGCACTATGTGAGTATATACTATCAGCACTATGTGAGTATATATTATCAGCACTATGTGCGTATATACTATCAACACTATGTGAGTATATACTATCAACACTATGTGAGTATATACTATCATCACTATGTGAGTATATATTATCAGCACTATGTGAGTACAGTATATGCAATCAGCACTATGTGAGACTGTTAGCACTATATGAGTATATATTATCAGCACTATGTGAGTATATACTATCAGTACTATGTGAGTATATATTATCAGCACTATGTGAGTATCTACTATCAGCATTATGTGAGTATTTACTATCATCACTATGTGAGTATAAATTATCAGCACTATGTGAGTATATATTATCAGCACTATGTGAGTATATACAATCAGCACTATGTGAGTATATATTGTTAGCACTATATGAGTATATATTATCAGCACTATGTGAGTGTATGCTATTAGCACTATGTGAGTGTATACTATTAGCACTATGTAAATGTATACTATTAGCACTATATGAGTGTATACTATTAGCACTATGTGAGTGTATACTGTTAGCACTATGTGAGTTTATATTATCAGCACTATGTGAGTATATACTATCAGCACTATGTGAGACTGTTAGCACTATATGAGTATATATTATCAGCACTATGTGAGTATATACTATCAGTACTATGTGAGTATACATTATCAGCACTATGTGAGTATCTACTATCAGCATTATGAGTATTTACTATCATCACTATGTGAGTATAAATTATCAGCATTATGTGAGTATATATTATCAGCACTATGTGAGTATATACAATCAGCACTATGTGAGTATATACTGTTAGCACTATATGAGTATATATTATCAGCACTATGTGAGTGTATGCTATTAGCACTATGTGAGTGTATACTATTAGCACTATGTAAATGTATACTATTAGCACTATATGAGTGTATACTATTAGCACTATGTGAGTGTATACTGTTAGCACTATGTGAGTATATATTATCAGCACTATGTGAGTATATACTATCAGCACTATGTGAGTGTATACTGTTAGCACTATGTGAGTATATATCGTCAGCACTATGTGAGTTTATATTATCAGCACTACGTGAGTTTATATTATCAGCACTATGTGAGTATATACTATCAGCACTATGTGAGTATATACTATCAGCACTATGTGAGTATATACTGTCTGCACTATGTGAGTGTATACTGTCAGCACTATGTGAGTATATATTATCAGCACTATTTGAGTATATACTATTAGCACAATCTGAGTATATACTATCAGCACTATGTGAGTATATACTGTCAGCCCTATGTGAGTATATACTGTCAGCACTATGTGAGTGTATACTGTTATCACTATGTGAGTATATATTATCAGCACTATTTGAGTGTATACTATTAGCACTATGTGAGTATATACTATCAGCACTATGTGAGTACAGTGGGGAAAAAAGTATTTAGTCAACCACCAATTGTGAGAGAGGCCTGTAATTGACATCATAGGTAGACCTCAACTATGAGAGACAAAATGAGGAATCAAATCCTGAAAATCACATTGTCTGATTTGGAAAGATTTTTTTTTTCAAATTTTGGTGGAAAATAAATATTTGGTCAATTACAAACAAGCAAGATTTCAGGCTCTCACAGACCTGTAACTTCTTCTTTAAGAGGCTCATCTGTCCTCCACTCATTACCTGTAGTACTGGCACCTGTTTGAACTTGTTATCAGTATAAAAGACACCTGTCTGCAACCTCAGTCACACTCCAAGCTCCACTATGGTGAAGACCAAAGAGCTGTCGAAAGACACCAGAAACAAAATTGTAGCCCTGTACCAGGCTGGGAAGACTGAATCTGCAATAGGCAAGCAGCTTGGTGTGAAGAAATCAACTTTGGGAGCAATAATTAGAAAATGGAAGACATACAAGACCACTGATAATCTCCCTCGATCTGGGGCTCCAAATGATCTCAAGAACGGTGAGCAAAAATCCCAGAACCACATGGGGGGACCTAGTGAATGACCTGCAGAGAGCTGGGACCAACGTTACACAGGCTACCATCTGTAACACACTACGCCGCCAGGGACTCAGATCCTGCAATGCCAGACGTGTCCACCTGCTTAAGTCATTACATGCCCGGGCCCGTCTGAAGTTTGCTAGAGACCATTTGGATGATCCAGAAGAGTATTGGGAAAATGTCATATGGTCAGATGAAACCAAAGTAGAACTGTTTGGTAGAAACACAACTCGGAGTGTTTGGAGGAGAAAGAATGCTGAGTTGCATCCAAAGAACATCATACCTACTGTGAAGCATGGGGGTGGCCGAGACGTCGATTTATGTATCTGATTTCATTTTGGGTCTGATATTCTGATTCTTTTTGCCATTTCATTGTGAATAAAAAATCTGCATTCCATAACTTTGAGTGCCGAAGTTTCTATCGACTGTTATATACTGTTAGCACTATGTGAGTATATACAGTGGTGGCCAAAAGTATTGGCACCCCTGCAATTCTGTCAGATAATACTCAGTTTCTTCCTGAAAATGATTGCAATCACAAATTCTTTGGTATTATTCTCTTCATTTAATTTGTCTTCAATGAAAAAACACAAAAAGAATTGTCCTAAAGCCAAATAGGAAATAATTCCACACCAAACCTAAAAAAAGGGGGTAGACAAAAAAATTGGTACTGATTGAAAAATCATGTGATGCTTCTCTAATTCGTGTAATTAACAGCACCTGTAACTTACCTGTGGCACCTAACAGGTGTTGGCAATAACTAAATCACACTTGCAGCCAGTTAACATGGATTAAAGTTGACTCAACCTCTGTCCTGTGTCCTTGTGTGTACCACATTGAGCATGGAGAAAAGAAAGAAGACCAAAGAACTGTCTGAGGACTTGAGAAACCAAATTGTGAGGTAGCATGAGCAATCTCAAGGCTACAAGTCCATCTCCAAAGACCTGAATATTCCTGTGTCTTCCGTGCGCAGTGTCATCAAGAAGTTTAAAGCCCATGGCACTGTGGCTAACCTCCCTAGATGTGGACGGAAAATAAAAATTGACGAGAGATTTCAACGCAAGATTGTGCGGATGGTGGATAAAGAACCTCGACTAACATCCAAACAAGTTCAAGCTGCCCTGCAGTCCGAGGGTACAACAGTGTCAACCCGTACTATCCATCGGTGTCTGAATGAAAAGGGACTGTATGGTAGGATACCCAGGAAGACCCCACTTCTTACCCCGAGACATAAATAAGCCAGGCTGGAATTTGCCCAAACTTACCTGAGAAAGCCTAAAACGTTTTGGAAGAATGTTCTCTGGTCAGATGAGACAAAAGTAGAGCTTTTTGGGAAAAAGCATCAACATAGAGTGTACAGGAAAAAAAAAGAGGCATTCAAAGAAAAGAACACGGTCCCTACAGTCAAACATGGCGGAGGTTCCCTGATGTTTTGGGGTTGCTTTGCTGCCTCTGGCACTGGACTGCTTGGCCGTGTGCATGGCATTATGAAGTCTGAAGACTACCAACAAATTTTGCAGCATAATGTAGGGCCCAGTGTGAGAAAGCTGGGTCTCTCTCAGAGGTCATGGGTCTTCCAGCAGGACAATGACCCAAAACACACTTCCAAAAGCACTATAAAATGGTTTGAGAGAAAGCACTGGAGACTTCTAAGGTGGCCAGCAATGAGTCCAGACCTGAATCCCATAGAACACCTGTGGAGAGATCTCAAAATGGCAGTTTGGAGAAGGCACCCTTCAAATATCAGGGACCTGGAGCAGTTTACCAAAGAAGAATAGTCTACAATTCCAACAGAGCATTATAAGAAACTCATTGATGGTTACCGGAAGCGGTTGTTCGCAGTTATTTTGGCTAAAGGTTGTGCAACCAAGTATTAGGCTGAGGGTGCCAATACTTTTGTCTGGCCCATTTTTGGAGTTTTGTGTGAAATGATCAATGATTTGATTTTTACTTCATTCTCTTTTGTGTTTTTTCCTTGCAAGCAAATTAAATGAAAATAATAATACCAAAGAATTTGTGATTGCAATCATTTTCAGGAAGAAACTGAGTATTATCTGACAGAATTGCAGGGGTGCCAATACTTTTGGCCACCACTGTATAATCAGCACTAGGTGAGTATATATTATCAGCACTATGTGGGTATATACTATCAGCACTATGTGACTTTGCTCTGTTGGCAATATGTTACCCAAATTGTTTGCATTATGTGACCCCCATTTATTGGCACAAAGTTACAGAGCCACCATATGCAGTAATGTGGAGCAGTTTGGGCCCTGTGGGCCACCATACAGGCCCTATACTCAGCTTTGCCTATTGTCTCATTATAAACCAGGATTTGTATTACTTTGCTTTTTAAGAATAGTGCGTTAAACCGGAATAGAAAAGTTACAAAAGATAAGTGACGTGCAGGACTTGTTCCCGTAGGTTCTCAGAATTGGTGATATCTGAGATAAAGAAGTGATAATTTAGAAGGACTTTTCCTGAAATTCAATAATCCCATTAAAGAACAGTACAGCCTGTCCCTTCTCCATGTGAAATATCTGATACCAGGAACAACAGATCACATCCAACATAAAATATAAAATAAGTGAATCGCGCTGGGGACGTCCGACCAACACACAACACATCTGCCAGCTCCTGGACCACATGTGGTGGCACCTCTGCGTAAAGTAGGTACGAAGTCTCATTATAGGATTTTAATGGCTATGTTGTTGGCTATTTCTGCTTGATGATATGTCAGATGTCTTCATTGCTCTTGTAAGGTATCTGCAAACATTGGAGCGAGGTGGCATCTCCTTATCTCCTGCAAGCACCTGGAGTGGAAAAAGGACTCAGGCAAGGTTCGGAGAGGAAATATGCCGAAGGGGCCAATAAATATTGGAAGTCAGATGATAAGACAAAGGAAGGTGCTAGGTCGGGGCAGACAGTTTGCACCGAAGTGCAAAAATACATGTAAATATCAGGATGACATAAGGAGGGCGGGTGAAGAGGAGCAAAAATTCCAAACAAAGGGCCACATGCACAATAGGTGGCTGCTGGCTGAACGATGGCAGCTATTTCTCCCGACTCTTCCATACATGAGCGCTTGCTCATGTGTTCTCTATGAGGGAGCTGCTGTCAGACTTCTTTGGTGGCGACTTATCTCACAGAGAAAAATAAGGATCGGGCAGTCCAAAATTAGACATGGCAGGTCCTTATCTCTTCCCACATCATCTGTGTATGGGGGGGCTTAAAAGGTTAAAAATGACCGCTTAGTGGCTTTGCATTATGTGTCTTGTTGTTTGCCCTTATGTCTATCCCTATGGACTTATACAATCTAGTATATGGCATATTGTCCCCTATAAATATATTGGAGCGGTAGCAAATGGAAATATGTGCAATACCAAAATTGCTATGGAAGACTCCCAAAACCTTAAAGAAGTTGCCCTGGAATTGAAAAACATGATGTCATTTTCTTCAAGATTCAGCCTCAAAATTGTCCATGTATTGCATCGAGTATTACAGCGCTGCTTTATTGAAGTGCACTGGGCCGAGGTGCAATACTCCACACAACCTGTAGACAAGTGTGGTGCTGTGTTAGGAGGAAAGAAGCCATGTTTCTTCTTATCCTAGAAAACCCCTTTCAAAAACCTAACCTTCACTCTCTTCTGGCATGTGCACACGGCGTCTTTAAGACGCTGGCAGACCCACCGAGATTTTTGCTATGCGAAGACACTTTAGGACATTTTTTTTCAGCAATTTATCAGGCAGGTTCCAGGTGGAATCCACCTGAAAAAGGGTGTAGGGTCAAGGAGAACCTGAAGATATTACATTGCCGTCCTACTTAAAGAAGCACTCCTCCTCCCATCAAAGTTTTTATCCTCTTAATATATTGCAATCATCATAATATACAGCACTTTGTACTTACAATTCCTCATTTTGCCCTTCTACCCAGTTAGACCTAATGGAAAACAGAAGAATTATGATATCACATAATTAAAAACTGACCAGCTGAATCCTTCTAAGCTCTATGTAGAAACAGGAGGTCAATTTTCCCTGTATGAGTCATCACTCACTGCAAAAGTCCCTGGCAGGGGGAGGAGGGAGCAGCTGGGTCAGGAGGTGAAGAAGGGAATGATTCATGCAGGGACAAGAGACTTCCTGTTTCTAGATTGAGCAGAGAAAAGAGAAGAATTAGCTGGGTAGAAAGGCAAAATGAGCAATTATAAGTCCACAGTGCTATATAATATGATGACTGCAATATATTAAGAGGATAAAAACTTTGATGGGAGGAGGGGGAGTGCTTCTTTAATAGAAAGTTTTGAGTTTTTCAAGTAGAAAAATCCACGTCTGAAAACTGCTTCTAAAATACATGTGATTTTTGGCACAGTTTTTTAAGAACACGCTGTTTTGATGGTTTTTTTTCAGTGAGTTTATTTATGCAAAACTTTGCTAAAAAACATATCATAAAGTTCAATAAGATTTACACAATTGGCGTGACACTTTTTCTACTATGTATTAAAAAATATAGGAAAAAAATGTGCACTATTCACGTTTTTTCCCATTCAAATGAATAGGTAGCTTGTTGCAAGCAGGTTTGGAGCATTTTTTATGTGGATTTTGGCATGATAAATAACTCCGTGTGAACATAGCCTTAAAAGTCCAAGAGTTCAAATAATGTTTGAAAACTCCAAAAAAAAATGTGGTTGTTGGATTCTGTTTTGTAAGATCACATGTTTTTTTTTACACTGTTTTGGTGCAGTTTTTGACGCAGCATTTCAATAAAATGTTGTTGTTTTTTTCTGACAAGGATTTTCATGCAGATTCTGCTACAAAATCAAAATTAAAATCTGCTTCAAATGTTCATTTACTGAACTTCTTATTGATTTCAATGGGAAAACACATCTGTAGTGCACATGATGCTGTTTTTTTTTTCCACGTGGAAAAAGAAGCAATACATCAATTTTTGAGATGTTTGTAAAAATGCTCCAAATTTGACTTCTGAATAAACTGAAGCAGAAAACGTCCTATACGCAATAAAAACCCAGCAGCCTGGGTGACCATGTGACTAAATAGCAAAAATGGGTTCCGAAACTTGGCTGCTAAATTAAATTGAAAGAAACAAACTATTGAAAGAGGAAATCATTTTTAAGATACAATTTTTGGTATTATTTGTAGAGTTCAGTGAATCAATTCAATGCGAATAGAATCTGCACTGAATTTTCTGAAATTCGATGAACACAGCAAATTCAAACAATTTGCGATTCAATTCGAGCGGCTCTAAAAAAAAAAAATGGCCACTACTATTTTACACAAAGCAAAAGATTGCATCAGACAGAGATCAGGCTCATGTGACCTCAGCCGCGGCCATGTGCTCTTCCCGATAAAACCTTGCAGGTATCCCTTCAAATGGTATAGTACAGTCAATCAGGAGGGCTATCATAGCCAGTATAAAAGCCGAGACAGGGAATACAGAAGCCAAGCAGGAGGGACTATCATAGCCAGTATAAAAGCTGAGGCAGGGAATGCAGCAGCCAATCAGGAGGGGCTATCCTACCCAGTATAATAGCTGAAACAAGTAATGCAGCAGCCAATCAGGAGGAACTATCATAGCCAGTATAAAAGCCTAGGCAAAGAATGCAGTGACCAATTAGGAAGGACTATAACAGCGAGTATAAAAGCTGAGGCAAGGAATGTAGCAGCCAATCAAGAGAGACTATCAGTGACTGTATAAAAACTAAAGAAAGGAATGCAGCAGCCAATCAGGAGGTCTATCATAGCCTGTATAAAAGACGAGGCAAGTAATGCAGCAGCCAATCAGGAGGGGCTATCCTACCCAGTATAATAGCTGAAACAAGTAATGCAGCAGTCAATCAGGAGGAACTATCATAGCCAGTATAAAAGCCTAGGCAAAGAATGCAGTGACCAATTAGGAAGGACTATAACAGCGAGTATAAAACCTGAGGCAAGGAATGTAGCAGCCAATCAAGAGAGACTATCAGTGACTGTATAAAAACTAAAGAAAGGAATGCAGCAGCCAATCAGGAGGTCTATCATAGCCTGTATAAAAGACGAGGCAAGTAATGCAGCAGCCAATCAGGAGGGAGTATCATAGCCAGTATGAATATCGAGGCAGGGAATGCAGCAGCCAATCAGGAGGGACTATCATAGCAAGTATAAAAGCTGAGGCAAGGAATGCAGCAGGCAGTTTGTAGTGAATCTGGACAGTGAAAGGATGTCACAGCTCATTACTTAGCCAGAGTGATAGGAAAAGAAAGCCATAAGACACTGAACAAAATATACAGATAGTGTGTAATAGCACAGCAGTGAAGAGCAGCCATCCATTTACCCATAGCCATATATGTGGTCACTTTGACATTACTAAGGCTGTGTTTTGCATTGAAGAGCTTGAAAAGTGTTCAGTCCTAGGAGACCTCAGGGTGTTACACACGTGTTTTATGGGCAATTGGAGGCTTTGTAGTACATACATATCAAATTTTGGGGAAAAATTAGATAAAGATGTCAATTTCGAATTTCAAAAGATTTGCTCATCTCTAATTATTTGGTAGTTTAGAAAGTTTATTAAATACACAAGAGCCGTATTGTTTGTCAAAGAAAGAACTATTCAGTGAGAATTCCTTGTAATCTTCAGTATATGAGAATTTGTTCAGTGCAATTGGTCAATATAGGAAAACTAAGGTAATTTTCAGAGACAAAAATATTTTCAGTGGCAAAACCTGGGCATGTCCCTGGAAATAAGTGATAATCTGCTAAAAAAAAAGGAAAAAGCACAAGTGATCCTTTAGACAGGATGAAGTTCTCTTATGACGTAAATGTCGTTTATATTTAACCTGTTCTTGACGCACACAGGCAGCCATTTTTTTAGCCAAAGGTAATATTCATAAAATTTCAGCCTATGAAATCAAGCATAAATTGGGCATAACGAATGTAAGAACCTGTCTTCAGGATTTATGGGAAAAGATTCAATATTACTTTTTAATGCATTGATGTAAATCCCTGCTTCTTGTTGGGCTAGGAGTCCAATGAGCTGTTCCACTTCCATAACTGTCAATCACTGATTAGGACCGCCCACTGGACTCATAAGCCCTTCCTGAACAGACCTCAATGATTCTGTCCAGAAGAAAATAAGTGGAGAGGTGACCACTGCTTTCATACTTTTGCTCTGCCTCTTCTCCATTTTTTCAGGAAAAACGTTTTTGGATTTTTTTCTATGTCCCTATAGACTTTAGTAGAGAGATCCAATTGTATGTGCAACCAACACTGCTAGAAGTGGCTGGAATTGGACGTTAGGTGGGATTCAGGTTCTAAAAATGAGATGGGGGCCCTGCCAAATTTTTGCTTTGTCCAACTGTCTCCACCAACCTTAAAGAATTTTGGTTGGTGGAGTTCGTTCCCCTTTTGAAAATCAGCTGGCAGCGCTCTCACCAAAAGGAGGACTCTGCGTCAATGAACCAAGTAATTACACTTGGAAATGCGACAAAATAAAAGATAGACGCGTCCATCTGGGTTGTGAAAAAGACAAATAGGGTTTATTTTGCCAAATACATCCACAATGTTTCGCTCTATTGTGGGTCTTCATCAGGCGTTGCATGTTATGGTGTACTCAAGTTTTCTTTGTAGTACAAAGATGGTCATTCATCTGGATAGCCATAATGTAATATTACAAATGGCTACTGGGTTGGCTACTGGCTACCCCAGCTACATCCTGGTGCGGGACCCAGGGGAATCAACCGATCACCTCCAATGAACCAAGGAATTACACTTGGAAATACGACAAAATAAAAAATAGACGCATCCATTCGGGTTGTGAAAAAGACAAAAAGGGTTTATTTTGCCAAATACATCACCTCAATGTTTCGACCTATTGTGGGTCTTCATCAGGCGTTGCATGTTATGGTGTACTCAAGCTTTCTTTGTAGTACAAAGATGGCCATTCATCTGGATAGCCATAATGTTATATTACAAGTGGCTGCTGGGTTGGCTACTGGCTATCCCAGCTACATCCTGGAGCTGGACCCGGGGTAATCAACCGATCACCTCAGGGACCTGATTCTAAAAGGGGTTGTTTCTAATGGCCCTATCAACAGGAAAAATGTATTATACTGAAATCTCTCAACCCCTTTAAGGGGAAGCTATCATCAGTAAATGATCTATTGTTTAATCAGATTATTGTGTTTCATGTATTTTTTTTTTAAATGTTGGCAATATTTTTTTCTTCATATCACAATCTTTATTTAAAAAAAATAATTATATTTCGCAGTTTTCACATTGACCACTGGGGCTTATTTTAGACTCTATCTTCCGGCCCTTTCAAAAACAGTTTTCAGCAGGCTTATTATCATCAAAGACAGGATTACAATTATAGGTAACACCTCTCTATATACATCTGTTAACACAGGATCCACTAATCATGCCTGACCCTGCTCCCCCTCTCTCCACCATGATCTTTGCACATGATCATTAGATGCTTCAATGCACAAGATAGGATCACAGCCTGTTCATTGCTCCTAATGTACATGTGTTGTTTCCTGCAACAACAGGAAGTTAGTGTCTAAAAAAAAGCCCCAGAGGCCAGAGTGAGAATTGCATGATTTCTATTTTTTTTAATATTGTGGTATGTAAAAAAATTATCAAAGGTTTTAAACAAAAAACATTTATCACAAAAGCCTGATTTAAGCAATGTCATTTTCTGATAGCTGCCCTTTAAATATGTGAAGACAAGTACAATTTAGGGAAAAAGAACAGAAAATCCAGAACATATGGAAAGTGAATGAGGAGATAAAAAACCGACCAGAACATATGGAAAGTGAATGAGGAGATAAAAATAAAAAGAACATAAAGTACATGGAAAAAGTGAGGGAAGCGATCCTTTACAATGAATTACAACAACATATGGGCTGTCATGACCTCAAACTTGAATATCTTCGAGAACACCCAGGGCTCTATATGATCACCATGACATAATCTGATTAAACAAAAGCAATGTTGACAACGGCAGGGTCCACAGAATAGGCGGCCGGAGCCCGCTTCCGGCTCACGGGGGCGTCACCTCGGCCATGTTTATACGGTAGAAGTCATTGACTCATGCTCGGAATCTGGACCCGATGTTTTATTCCTAGGGCACCGTTTTGATTAAACACATTCCTTTCCATATAGCAAACCAAGAAATGTATAGAGGCGTTTATTTATATACACGGCTGGCTCGATGAAGGGGGTTGATTGTATACGCAGGCACGCAGAATGCTAAATATGATAAATCATTTTACGTCCTCTGGAACATGCTGAAACCATCCGAAATGATTTTTTTTTTACTTGAAATGGAAAAATGAATGATGTCATTATTTCCACCTCATTACAATTCTGAAATGAGGTAAACACAAGAAAAGAAAGCACAAGTCGTCCGCTCCCCCCTCCCCCCACCTCGTCTCGCAGCCTTGAAGGGATTCCACTACATAAGACATGAGGTATGCCACGAGCGATACCGACCTCCCTCTGGAGAACCAGCAATGACGCACACAAGGGTCCTACCAAATATGGATTATTGCTGGACGGGTGGGAGGTGATGTCACGGATGGAATGTCCCTCTGATGGTCTGACCAGTACAGAACAGGAACCGTTAACCCCGTAGTGATCAGGCAGAATTCCGGAATCGGAATGTTCGTTTGATTATCCTTAGAATTCCGTCCAACAATGAAACAAAAGCCAATCAAAAGTATAACCCAAAAATGAGCAAAATCTGCGATTCTGACCCTATGAAAAACAAATCAGCACTAAAGATTATGACGTTCTCTTCTGATAAATGATCAATAACTCTATTACACCATTGTCATTTTTTTTTATTATGGCGGTGTCATTACACCGACGGCAGATGATGCAACTAGAAAGGTTTCAAAATGCCCTTATCCTTTGTTTTCATGCAAGCTAAGAGGAGTTTGACACCAGCTTATTGAGAATAAATGTACACTCCTCTGAACTGAGCATGCATGTGTATGGGAAGGTCAGGAGAAATAGCTCATTTGTCCAACAAGTGTCTAAGATGTATGGCCAGTAGAGTTGGTGCGAGTCAATTCGTAGACCCAGGTCCACTGGTCACGTCTGTGGCCGTCAAGCGAAAAGTCTAAGAGCCGCCTCTCTCCTGACGACATCCTGACATCAACGCAAATGTGATGTCTTCAAAAGAAGAGCAATGGATGCCAGTTCACAGCCCTCTCGTCCAGCAGCCTCAGATGAATTACGTGGCTGATGGATTGGGTCCTCCAAATCAATTCGCACCAATGTTAGAAGGACTGTCAGGTCCGACTTCCAAAATCCATTTTGGTCATGTGTCAATTCTAAAAAAGCTCCAGTTGTCCATCCATTTCCCTGCACCTTTGACTAATAACGGGGGGATGCTCTTGAGTGGAGGGGTCCGTTATATGATATTCATATGCCCCTATAATGACAACCACTTTTAATAAGCTGCATTCCCAATAAGTTGTTGCTCCTATAAAGATGAAATACTGGAATCTTCTAATTTTCATAAAGTCCTGACAACCCGTGGAGAGTTATCTAATGAAAACCGTACCCCCATGCTGGATCTTGGTTTTAGAGGTAAGCTGTGTGGTGGGTTGGGTTTTTTTGGAGGTAGGTTCTCCTAAGGCGAGGTTCATTATTGAGCCAGAACTTCAGTCAGGAGGCATCAATACCAGAGCCATCATTTATACCAGAAAAAAAGTATTTTTTACGATGGAAAGCAAATGGGCCTGATTGTAGATTCTTGCAGAAGATGTTTCCTTGTTTGTTTAACAGAACCTAGAAACTAAGCTCCTTCCATAAATATTTTTTTAACCTGGTGTAAATGCCGCTTGTTCTTCTGAATCCGACGTTTTTCATTTGTTTCTGCGCCTCTTCGTTCCTGAGATATGACCCCTTTTTTCCTGAATATAAATGTAGACTTGTTAGCCAAGTGGGCGTGGTCATCATCTCTTATCTCTGGGCGTTTTCTTAAGGATCGTGCCCAGTTGGCTAAAAAGAGTACCGTATATACTCGAGTATAAGCCAAGTTTTTCAGCACATTTTTTGTGCTGAAAAAGCCCCGCTTGGCTTATACTCAGGTATATACTAGAATATATAGAAATTCCGGTGGTGGATAGTGGTGGCAGGGGGGTTGCGACGGCGGAGGAGCAGGGCACACGCAGTAGCCGGCTGCTGCAGCTGCCACATGTGCCCGCTGCTAAAGAGAAATGAATATTCACTCTTTTCCATTCCCATGGGCCTGGAGAAGAATGAATATTCATTCTCTTTAGTAGCAGACACAGAGGAGTGCTGAGCCACGGCTCCTGCTGTCAGTGCCCACTACTAAACAGAATGCATATTCACGCTTCTCCACGCCCATAGTCCTGTCGTGGAGAGGAGTGAATATGCCGGCAGCCATGCACTGTTCAGATGCTGACATGAGCTGCTACAGCAGAACAGGATGCAGCGCTGGAGCAGAGGGGATGAAGGAAGGTGAGTATAAGTGTTTATTTTTTTATGTGTGCAGTGATGGGGCCATACATACCAGGATTGGAGGATGAGGAGGCCATACATACCAGAATTGGGGGATGAGGGGTGCCATACATACCAGGATTGGGGGATGAGGAGACCATGCATACCAGGATTGGGGATGAGGAGGCCATGCATACCAGGATTGAGGATGAGGAGGCCATGCATACCAGGATTGTGGGTGAGGGTAGCCATGCATACCAGGATTTGGGATGAAGGGGCCATACATACCAGTATTGGGGATAAGGGGGCCATATATACCAGGATTGGGGATGAGGGGGCAATACATACCAGGATTGGAGATGAGGGTGCCATACATACCAGGATTGGAGATGAAGGTGCCATACATACCAGGATTGGGGATGAGGGGGCCATGCATACCAGGATTGGGGGATGAGGGGGCCATGCATACCAGGATTGGGGATGAGGGGCCATGCATATCAGGATTGGGGATGAGGGGTGACATGCATACCAGGATTGGGATGAGGGGTGCCATGCATACCAGGATTAGGATGAGGGGTGCCATGCATACCAAGATTGGGGATGAGGGAGCAATGCATACCAGGATGGGGAAATTTACCAGTAGTGGCTGTATTTCCCACCCTAGGCTTATACTCAAGTCAATACGTTTTCTCACTTTTTTGTGGTAAAATTAGGTACCTTGGCTTATACTCGGGTAGGTTTATATTCGAGCATATACGGCAGTTTATATACAGGGAAGAAGGGGCATTATCTCAGGAACGGAAAGGTGCAGGAACAAAACAAAAACAATTCCGGATTCAGGTGAATGGTGGCATTTATACCAGGTGAAACAAAATTACACACAGTGCTTTGTAAAAGTATTCAACCCCTGTGAACTTTTCTACATTTTTTCACTTGATACCCACAAACTTAAATGTATTTTATTTGGATTTTATGTAATATACCAACACAAAGTAGCACATCTTTTTGAAGTGTAATTGAAATGATGCATGGTTTACTAAATATTTTTTTTTTTTTAAAAATCTGAAAATTGTAACTTGCATTTATATTCAGCCCCCCTGAGTCAATACTTTGTAGGACCACCTTTTGCTACAATTACTGCTGCAGGTCTTTTGGGTATGGATCTATCACCTTTGGTAGAGACATACCCGTGGATCCGTCACATAAGCAGAACAGATTTTAATCCACTGGGAGTAAAAATTAAATTAATACGTAAATAAAATAAGATTCCTTTCTATTCAATAACAGCAAAAAAATTTTAAAAAAAAGTTAGGAATTTGTACAAAAAGTTTATCGGAAAACTTTTTGTACAACTTTTCATTATACAAAGAATAGCATTTATTTGTTAAAACCCAGAACTCCCCTTTATTCTGATCTGTATTCATTTCATTAAGGTTCTAACCACATCTCGATATGCCAACACTTTTTGGCATATCCAACGTATTTGCTGTCCTTTCTTATACAGAGTGACAATAAAAAAGAATATACCGCATGATCTATGTATTTTTTTTAAGTGGGATCTTATGGTTGACATATTCCACCGCAAGTTCATACAGTGACATACAGTAGTCTTATATCCAAGGTACCGTATATTCTGATAAAGAAAAAAAAGTATGGACAGGGCCCTAGGACATGTTATTTTGGGGAGGATTTTTGAAGCGGATCTGCTCCTAAATCCACAACAAAAGTCATTTCAAATACAATTTGAATATTCTTCCTATTCATTTCAATGCAAAATCCACTTTAGTGTTCATACGGCGAGTTTTTTTTTTCAGCAAGGTGAAGTTTTGGAAACTCCACTATTTAAAAAAGAAAAAGCACATCACTACTTTCAGGCTGAATCCGCTATAAGCTTGACATTGTCAAGTCAAAAGACTATACAAAAACGTGGAAAAAAAAAAGCTTGAAAAAAACTTCCAAAAAGAAACAAAAAAAGCACAATATTTCCTAAAAAGGATTTCTATTGAACGACACGAAAACATTTTCTGCCTCCCAAAAAAACTCAGTGTGAACATAACCTTAGTTTGGAAACTCTAATGATACTGTTGTAGAAGAACTTTTCAGTCGCGCTATGACTTACTGGCAGATAAGGAGTTAAATACTTGCTGAGGGAACCCCTTTATGTAATTAACATATACAAGAGGAAATGTGAAAGGTGGGGGCGGAATCCCCTCTTAACCACCATTTCCAGCCGAGGACCTTTTTACACAGTCCCCTAGTGTACGATAAAATGTACATCCGCTCAACCCACACACACTGTATGCAGACAGTATATATCCAACTACATGTATACATAGCCCATAGGTATAAACCCAGTACTAAGCAGATGTGTCCGGGAGCAGAACCCCACCGTGCACTTACCTGCCGGACCCAGGGCCACCTTCGGGGCATCCAGTGACTCTCACATTCTTTCACACCTAGATGTCTGATATTTCTCTAAATTCCTTGCACAATAAGAAAGGTCAAGTTCTCTTTCCATTCCAGAAGCTACACATTGCCTTGAGCAGATTCTGCACAGATCCTCAGAGTTAGTTTACCTGTCAGTAAAACAGAACTTCATTATAATGGATGGGTCTACGAGAGCGTCCGGACAATAGAAACAAAAGACTCGAGAGAACAATGGAGAAGTATTGGTAGAAAGCATAGGGAGTACGGTGGGACAACATGTGTAGACTGGCAGGTTTCGGGTTGGGAGACCTCTACTAGCATGAGATCCAAGGGTATGAGACTACTTGACCAGCAGGTCCATAAGATTAGGAACCTAGGGTGCAAGAACCTTATCTTACAATAAGGTGCTTTCTAGGACAAGATATAAAGTTGGGAAACTTTTAACATAAAACTTAAGAAGCATAAGGAGCAAGAAGCTTCTTCTAGCAATAGGTGTAGGGTTAAGGGTATAAGGTTAGGAGACCTCTACC
This sequence comes from Phyllobates terribilis, assembly GCF_046119375.1. Lineage (NCBI taxonomy): Eukaryota > Metazoa > Chordata > Amphibia > Anura > Dendrobatidae > Phyllobates > Phyllobates terribilis. The sequence continues at coordinate 156,619,652 of NW_027362768.1, read as the reverse complement.
TTAAGATGTCTAGGGCTTATTCTAGCAAAAGGTGCAAAGTTAAGGGTATAGGGTTAGAAGACTTTTACTTTAAGATGTGAGGTGTATGAGGTTTCTTCTAGCAAAAGGTGCAGGGTTAGGGGTATAAGGTTAGAAGACCTCTACCTTAAGATGTGAAATGTATGAGGTTTCTTCTAGTAAAAGGTATAGGGTTAAGGGTTCGCTTGCGCAGGGCATGAGGTAAGATGCAAGTTATATGGAGCTTCTTCTAGCCTAAAGTGTGGATTTAATGAACTGATGGCACAAGGTGTAGGGTTAGGAGACATGGTTAGGAGGCAACTGGCATGAGGTGTGGGGTATAAAACCAGTCTCCAGTATAAGCAGAGGAGAGAACCATTGCAATAAAGGGTTAAGAGATTGCCAGCAAGTTCGCACAATGTGTATGGGGAACATCTGCCAGAATAGTGGAAAGAGGAAGCGAGGGAAGACTTACCCTTCTTCCAAATGCCATGGTCCAGAAGTAGACTGGTAGCCCATATAGGTCACTAGACCCCTATCAGACATGATGTGTCTCGTGTGCCTTACACTCATATCCTTCCCCAGCTACAGGTTAATAAAGGGAGTGGAGTCCTGTCTGAGTGGGTTCTGGGTGGAGGTTTTGGTTAATGTGTAGCTGGCTAGGAAACAATCCTGTCTACTACGCTGACTCGGTGATGAAACCCAAAATTGCAAGCAATCTGATGGTAGTAGATATCTCTGGTATGTGACTTATTTCATGCTGTGGGGAAGGAGTCTGGATCCTTATGCTTTTTTTTTTTTTTCCTTCAGATCTGCAGCCCATGAGGACAGTTGGATTGTTGTAAAAGTCTATTTTCAAGCCTATCATGATAGACACATTGCGTGAATAATGAGGAATTCCAGTGAATTTCCTGCGCCTGGAACACCAGGCGAGTCTATATTTAACAGCATCTAAAACTGTCAAGAATGTTTTGTGGTTGGATAACAGGGGCAGAAAAATGCGAAAAACGCAGAACTCCAGCTCTTCCAAATATGGAAATATTGTTACGTCTGGATGTGATTCCACATCTGGAAATACTTAGCAGAGAATCTCTCCAGCCTGCTGCACAAATACCTCTTCCCCTCCAACACTGAGAAACCCATTGTACCACCTAAATGCTGAGAACCAAGAAGGGAAACACTGGCATATTTGCAAGCCCCATAGTCTGTTGGACGGAGACTGCCTCCAATGCCCCTAGGTCATACACAAGCCTATAAGATAGTATCTGAGTTACAACCTTGTGGCTTCTCAGTGATTGAGATCTATGTAATTAACTCATTGAGTGGTTACCAGCAGACCCGCTCTAATGAATTGTTTTTGGAAACCACAAGTCCGGCGTGCGCCACCGTCCATGTGCATAGTTCTCAGTAATTTCCTATGTCTCCTTCCTCTGATAGTCACTGTCTAGAGCCATGGGTAATTTATGATAATGGGATACGCCTTGCCCCTAGCTCATAAAGTGTGGTACCCAGAGATGTAAATGGCCAGCATATGCTAAACAATATTGTCGTTTTTTTTGTAACATCTGTATTAACACAATGCTCCAAACACTTAAAGGTGACCTGTCACTTGCCATAAATGTGCAATTGTTTTTACCTGGTGTAAATGCGGCTGTTCTTCTGAGTCCGGCGATATTTTTCTTTTGTTTCTGCGCCTCTCTGTTCCTGAGATAGGACCCTCTCTTCCCTGTATATAAATCTGGTCTTTTTAGCCAAGTGGTCGTAGTCCTCAACTCTTCTTTGTGGGCGTGTTCTTGAGGACCATGCCCACTTGCCTAACAAGACAGGATTTCTACGTAGGGAAGAGAGGGCTATATCTCAGGAATGGAGAGGCGCAGGAAAAAAAAAAAAACAACGCCAGATTCAGTTGAACAGCGGCATTTACGCCAAGTAAAAAATACATATTTATTCCAAGTGTCAGCTTTTCTTTAAGGTGCCCAAACATCTGATCCATACATGAGTTAAAATTCAACATGACCAATTCTTCTTCATCCTAGCATCATCTTTCAGGCACTCATATCTTACATTAGATGGCCAGCCGATCCTGATGAAATTGTGAGTTTGGGCGACAATAATCAAATGCCTATGTGTATAAAAAAAAAAAAACTACCAAAAAGTTGAATACTACAAGGACTACGTTAATTTTTGGCCAAAAATTAGTTCCCTCTTTCACCTTGCCTATTAGGGAATCCTGAGTTAATTTAGGGGTAACCCACCATCTAGTAGGTAGATTGGAGAGAAGCTACAAAGAGTTTCTCTTACCCTGGAAGAACCCAACTGATCACAAACTGATCACTGATTTAATTAAGATCTGTGTAATACTATATTTCTCCTGTGGAGGCACTGCAAGAAATAGTAGTTTTCACTATAGATTGTAATTGACCGGTAGGGATTTCAATAGTGGGATCCATGCATCAAAAAGGACAATGATACAATGCTGTTATACTCTAGTATACTTGTTATGGCAGAGTCAGAAGTTGGCATGGTTTTGTTTTTTGAAGTTTCAAGAACCAAATCTAAATTATACCCCAAAATTAAGTGGACCAAGAGGATATTGAGATTAAAGGGGTTGTCTAGGAATAGAAAAACATGGCTACTTTCTTTCAGAAATAGCACCACCCCTGACCATTGGTTGAATCTGGTATTACATCTTAGCTCAAATTAAGTGAATAGAGTTGAGTTGCAATAACACACACAATCTACAGTCAGAGGTGGCTGTTTCTGAAAAAAAGAAGGTAGCCATATTTTCCTAATACTGGACAACCCCTTTAATTATATAAATCTACCACAAATAGGAAAAATAAGTTAGGTATGATCAAATTGCATCCCGTTAGAGCTACAAAGTATATTATGGAAAATATTTTGGTGGTGGTGGTCGTAACTGTGCCAATGGTTGTTTTCCCATTGGCAAAACAGGGTAAATCCTGCCTGGTTTAAAGGGGCACCCTGGATATAATATCAGAAAATATGAAAAAGGAAGGAAGAGAGGGAGGGACAAAGAGAGGGAGGAAGGAAGGAAGAAAGGAAGGAAGGGAAGGAGGGAAGAAGATTAGGGAGGGAGTGAGGAAAGAAGGGAGGGAGGGCAGATGGAAGGAAGTTATGGAGGGAGGGATGAAGGGAGGGAGGGAGGAAGGAAGGGAAGGAGAGACGAAGAGAGGGACGAAGGAAGGAAGAGAGGGAGGGACAAAGAGGGAGGAAGGAAGGAAGAAAGGAAAGGAGGGATGAAGAGTAGTGAGGGAGTGAGGAAGGAAGGAAAGAAGGGAGGGAGGAAAGAACAAAGGAAGTTAGAGAGGGAGGGACGAAGGGAGGGAGTTAGGTAGAGAGGGAGGGAGGAAGAAAGGGAGGGAGGGGGGAGGAAAGAAGGAAAGAAGGGAGGGAGGGACGAAGGAAGAGAGTGAGGGACAAAGGGAGGGAGTTAGGAAGGGATGGAGGAAGAAAATAGGGAGGAAGGGACAAAGAAGGGGAGGAAGGGAGGGAGGAACTAAGGGAGGAAGGAAGGATGGATGGAGAAATAAAGGAAGGAAGCAAGGATACAAGGAAGAAGAGAAGGAAGTAAGGAAGATATTCTCTACTGCCACCTAGTGGAGATAGCTACCCTATAAGTCAATGTCCGACACTTTAATGAGCTTTGCCATATAACTAATAATATTAGTAAAATAATTAGTTAGACATGCATAAATGGACTGCTGTTTTTGGGTACTTGCTCCTCATCAGTAAAAAGCAAGGTACTGGTTGGCTTTGTGAGAAGTCCTTGATGTGGTCACTGGGGCTGGGGCTCTGATCTTACAGTCAAGGAGTAAGCAAAAACACCTTAGTCTCCTCTTCCGAACCGTGGTCCCCTATAGCAGCAATAAAATTGAGGTACTCTGGTATATCGATGTCATTATTTTATGGCTTGATACTGTCCTACGTCATTACTCCACATTACCTCACACTCGTGCACCCTTAAAATCTTATATCCGGTGCAAGAAAACTTTTTTTAATGTCCTAACACAGAGACGTTAAAATGTCTGCAGACTTTATGGAACAATATGACATAAAACACAAGTAAAACATTCCAACCCACTAAACACATAAAAATATACAAGGTGAACCGGCTAATAAATTTAGAAGCCAAATGGACTTGGAAGCCAGGGAAGGATATTATGCATACAATAATATGTCTGCATGGAAAGACAAGGAGTGAAAAGAAACAGGGGCGGATTTGGGGGTTTAAAGGCACAGTATATGATATTGATCCCTCATTTCCTCCTGTGTATTTGAGCAGTATGATTAGGTCCCATTGCTGACTCCCTCCTCCTGATGCCAGACTGGGAGCCTTTCCTGTGTCTCAGGCTGCTCTCCCCCTTCTCTCCTCTCCCTTTCTCTCCCTCCTTGGGAGACTCAGCCAGGCTCCATTAGACGGGGAGGGTCTTGGCCAGAGTTTGAGCCCAGCCGCATTCCTGGGATGTTTTTTTGAATGTGAAGCTCTGGAAGCGATGGTGACGTCACGCTGCCTCCTATATAAGAGACACAGAGCCTGAAGCAGCTCAGAAAGCAGAGGCAACAAGCAAAGCACAGTACTGAGCACTGAGACCAGTACAGACAGCACTGAACTGGGACCAGTGTAGCACAGACCAGTTAGCGAGAGCACAGGTACTGGGACCAGAATAGCACGGGCACTGGAACCAGTGGAGCAAGATTAACAGACCAATTAAGAAGCTTCAATCCAATATCTTCATTTTTGAGGAACCATGTCTTACCTTCGAATGACCCATCTAGTGGTTGTGGCCATCCTTGCCGGATTTGTAGACCTGGTAAGTAATACTTTAATTGCATTCTACCTGTCAAGTGATGCAAATCATGCTTGTTCGTCCATCTTCATAGGATACTTTATAATATACCGTTTCTTATTTGCAGGCATTTTCATCATGCCCGGCGATATGCCAGTGTCCCCTTGAGGTGCCCAAATGTGCCCCAGGAGTCGGTTTGGTTCTTGACAGTTGTGGATGCTGCAAAGTGTGCGCCAAGCAACTCAATGAAGACTGTAGCAAAAGCCAACCTTGTGACCACACCAAAGGACTGGAGTGCAACTTCGGTGCCAGTCCAAGAGCCACCAAGGGCATCTGCAGAGGTAAGATGGCTTTTTTTTCTGACTTGTCCCCGGTGAGGCTGCAGGGGGAGCAGGTTTTTACTGGTTGCTTTAGTTAAGGAGTTCAGGGAATCTCAGCCCTTGTATGGATATGCTTTATTGATGCTCGTTTGGCAGAAAGGCTCGTGATTTCAGCAGTCTGGAATGCAATTCAGTGTCTGGCTTTAGGAAAATGAGCAGGAAAAGTAATTGTGACTTCTGATTCTTGTGTTGGCTGCAATCAAGTCCTAACGTCTTTTCATTTCCTTCTGCAGCCAAGTCTGAAGGAAGACCTTGCGAATACAACTCCAGAATTTACCAGAACGGAGAAAGTTTCCAGCCGAACTGCAAGCACCAGTGCACATGTATAGACGGGGCTGTCGGCTGCCTTCCCTTATGCCCTCAAGAACTTTCCCTTCCAAACCTTGGATGCCCAAATCCAAGACTTGTGAAGGTGCCCGGGCAGTGTTGTGAAGAATGGGTCTGCGATGACACCAGGGATGAGCTGGAAGATTTCTTAAGCAAAGATTTCGGCATGGATAATGAAGGAGACCTAACAAGCAAAAACGAATTCGTCCCCATTGTGAAGGGAGGACATAAAATGCTACCCGGTAAGTTTTCTCCAACTTCTATACTTCGTCAACTTTTCTAGAATGAGCAGATGAGAGGCCATGGCATATGTCAACCTTGGGTATACTAACTTTTTGCATTACTTTTCCTCCTAGCCTTTGGCTCCAATCACCAAGCCCATGTATTTGAGGCTCAGAAGTGTATCGTCCAAACGACATCTTGGTCCCAATGCTCAAAGACATGCGGGACGGGCATCTCTACGAGAGTCACCAATGACAATAAAGACTGCAGATTAGTGCGAGAAACAAGAATCTGCGAGGTCCGACCATGCGGGCAGACAAACTATTCACAGTTAAAGGTAAGCACTCTTATATTGTGCATGACGACTGTTTTTTTTGCTGACGTGATATCGTTGCATTTCTTTTTTTCTAATATTATTTTATCATTTCCTTTTCCAGAAGGGAAAGAAATGCACAAAAACCAAAAAGTCTCCGTCTCCGGTCAGGTACAGCTATGCCGGCTGTTCCAGCGTAAAGAAATACAAGCCTAAATACTGTGGATCATGCGTCGATGGAAGATGCTGCACCCCCCAACAGACACGGACTGTCAAAATCCGCTTCAGGTGTGAAGATGGGGAAACTTTTACGAAGAATGTCATGATGATCCAGTCCTGTAGGTGCAACTACAACTGTCCACACACCAACGAAGCCTACCCTTATTACAGACTATTCAACGACATCCACAAATTCAGAGATTAAAGGAGAAAAAACATTAAAAAAAAACAAAATCAGCCAAGAGACAATTTAAGAATAACGGGAATATTCTGTTGTGGAAATGTTGCAATTCCATCTTTGGACACGATGTGGCACTAGGAACTTATAAAGTGTATTACCACCTGGTCTTCATTACAACAGACTGAAATCTTTAGAGCTTCATAGTACTGGAGCAAACACGTCGCTTCTTTTTTTGGAGCAATTAATAATAATAATATTATAATATTTTTTTTTTTCTTTGTTAGTAAATTATCTTTAAAGTATTCTTCTGGTCCTTTTAGAATTTAAAAAAGTAAGAATTGTTCCTGCAAAAAAAAAAAAGTTATTGAATGACCAAATTTGGGGGAAAAAAAAAGTTTGAAAGCAATTATGAGTTTCTACATTCCTTCCTAATGGCGCTTAGTGAAGCGTTTATCTGTGGCAGCTATCACAGCCTGACAATTCTTAAGAAAAGCAGAAGTTACAAATTCCTTCTTTTTTTATTTTTTTTTTATTTTTTTTTTTATTTATCGAAAAAAAAATGTAGCTTTTTTTACGTTTCGGTGACAAAATGTAATACTGGAATAAATTGTAAATTGTTTTAATTTTTATATTCAATGAATTAAAGAATTTATTTATGGAAATAATCAATTAATAAAAAAAATATTTACCTATTTTTTATATCTGGTTCCACCTTTTGTCTTTGTTCTTTTATGCAATATATCTATGGAAGAGGAAAATAGTTATAAGTAGTATCAGTAATCGTAGTAGTAGTAGTAGTTTACCATTCATATATTGAGTTTTTCCATGCACTGTTTTTGCCTATGGAAAATTTTAAAGGGCCAGTAACCCAGTTAATAATTTATATAAAAGGGATGGTTCTAAAATGAACTGTGAATATAACACATAAGTATATGAATGTTTTTGGAGGTATTTAGGACCGCAGATAGATAGGATACAATAGTAATGATAGGGGTTGAGGTTTGTCACTTCTTGTCAGTTAGAACATTATAGTTAGCCCCCCCACCCTAGCCATTTATAGGGTGATAACAGAGGATAATAGCTTGTAGTTACTAGAGATCTATTAATGTAGATCTATTTTAACGATACCTTTAGCTTGTTAAATATATAAACTAAATACCAAGCGTACAGGCAAAGGAGGCCTTAGCATTGGGTCACCACATTCCTGGGGCTCTCCCATGAACTATTAACATTAATGCTATGTACAGTAAGGCTACTGCTCTCCTGGGAATCTATCCTTAACTATATGCACTAAAGGTCTAGTTTTCAGCCAAAGGAGGCTTTGGAATAGGGGCACCACATTCCTGGGACTCCTCAATTAGCTACATACATTACAGGTCAAGCTATGGAAAAAGTGACTTTGGTGTAGGGACACCACATTCCTGAGGCTCTATGATTAATAATTAACTATGTACACTAAAAGTCCAGTTTTTATGCATATTAGGCCTTGGAATAGCGGTACCACTTTACTGGATCTTTATCATTAACCCTATACATTAAAGTTCCAGTTTTTAGACATATGAGGCATTGGCATAGGGGCACCACTTTACTGGGACTTATTCATTAACCCTATATATTAAAGTTCCAGTTTTTAGGCGTATGAGGCCTTGGCTTAGGGTCACCGCATTCCTGGGACTCTTCAATTAGCTACATACATTAAAGGTCAACATTTGGTAAAAGTGGCCTCAGTGTAGGGTCCAATCCTGGGGCTCAATGATTAACTATGCACAGTAAAAGTCCGGTTTTCAGGCATATAAGGCCTTGGAATAGGGGCACCACTTTACATGGGCTCTATGATTAACTATATAAAACTAAAGGTCTAGTTTGCGGGCGAATGAGGCCTTGGAATGGGGTCACTATTTTACTGGGACTTTTTTCCTCTCTACTTGTTTCTAAACTCTAAATGACCGCTATAAAAAGTTATATACTATATACTGTGATGACATCATCTGAAGAATCACAGCCATGACATAAAGCGCCAGCACTTTGACTTTCCATGAGACAAAGGGTTGGAGGAAGTCACACGCGTGCGGTGCATGACTTGACATATTCGCCATTCTTCGCATGGTTGAGAGGTCCTGATCTGCCTCCGGTTGGTGAATGTGTAGTGAATACATTAACCTGTCGGCGGGAGGTTGCTCGTTTTTACTAAATGAGTCTGAAGCGATGAGGGCAGTAGTTAATCCGAATGACTACATCATTAAAGGCAAACATGCTGGTAAATACATTGGAATGTCTGGAATCTCAAGAACTTTGCAATAAGGTGTCCAGGCTGCGGAAAATATCCCTTTATCGTGAGATTTCTTATACCAAGGCTTTATGAAGCAGTGGCTAGCTACGCAGGGGGTTACATTCTTAACGAATGGCATCTTGGGAAAAAAAGGGTGGGGGGGGATGGGTATAGAAGCTCGAGGCTTAGTATATCATTATATTTGGAGTAATATGGTTTAGTATAGAATACTCATATAATCCTACATGAGAGGCATACTAATAATGCACTATAAAACACTAGACAAAGATCTGATTCATTGACTTACAGGGTAGCTACATCTAGGTGGCACTAGAGAGACAGTCTGCTTCCTTCTGGAGGAGACCTAATTTACATACATTTCTCCCAGGACACCCTGCACATGCTGGATCTCCATAATGAGAACCAGTATCCCCCAAAAATATGATTTATTTTTAAGAATAGAACACCCACTTATATAATGCAGCCATGGTTTATTTTCAATTATTCTGCAAAGGTGAAGCCAAGATATATTTTGTTCTAATGCAGTCAGGGCAGAGGGGGGAGGCTCCGGCTGCAGTCAGTTGCCATGCACTGGACAGTGAGGAGGAGGAGGAGGAGGAGGAGGAGGAGAGGGCATGGCTGAGCTTCTGTGATACACAGACAAGTTTTATTTCTAGATTTCTCAGTTTTAAACATATTATTGTCTGAAGTTTGTAAAGACTTTTTTTTTTAGAATATATGCCGCTAAAAGATTAAGCCACATTTTAATATCTTGCAGACAATGAAGAAGCATTGACTATAATGATTCCCAATAGCCCAAGCTTCTATGAGGAGGTAGTGTCAAGCTGGGCTACTTTTTGAGCCCACCAGAAAAAAATATTGTGATGGTCACATTTAATTGCAACATAAAAATCCGATATCAATCGACACCTTAAATTAGCTGGGAGTCAGGTAGTCAATAAGGGCTCAGAGACCAATTGCTCCTCACTAGCAAAGAGGTGCTAACATATGCAGAGGAAGATAATTGCTCCTAGGTAGACTGGACGTCTCCAATACATACCAGGGACATCACGTGGCACAATGGAAATGAAATGTTTCCATGCCATATCCATAATAATCTGATGTCAACAGAATCCGCAGATACATCTGTGATTGTGGAACATATGTGGTTCCAAGCGTCAGGATTTTCAGACGTGGGAAATGCAATATCAACCCGAATTATGGATAGCTCATAGTCAAGTTTGGTGTCTAGGATGGTGAAAGTATGTTCAAAAACATGACTGTCATACTAGGAGGTTCGTGTGGGAAAATATAACATAAATTAGAATGATCTCCTACACTTATTTTTTCTTATATACTGTATAATTAGCCATGCTGCTTTCACCTGACCAGGAAGAGGGGTGAGGGTATGTGGATGGGATCCATAAAAATCTCTTGTCCAGTAGAAACTATTTGCCAGACCCAAGAGACACAACGTGAATAGTAGATCTGTTCAAATTTCCACAGCAACTCCTCTGCCAGAAAATCTCACAAATCCAATCTGTAAGACCCTTCTATTATTGTACTGCTTTTGCCTTGTGTGTATATCTTTTTATTATTTCACCTTTAAGTATTGTACCCTTTTTCATTTTTTTCTTCCTTGCTGCTCTAAACGTACCCACAATCTCAAAGAGGGAAAATACAGCCTGGTTCTGTTACCCTGTGTATGTCAAAATGCAAGCAGTGTACCTGTCTGGTGCTTGGGAAAGCTGGGTGTGCGTGTGTACTAGTGTGTTGCAGCTTCTTATTTTTGCCTCACAAAACAGGAGGTACAAACTTTATTTCAAGTTTTAAGTTTGGCCATCATCAAAAAGGTAACAAGTGATATCATAGAATCATAGAATCATAGAATGGTAGAGTTGGAGGGGACCTCCAGGGTCATCATGTCCAACCCCCGGCTCAATGCAGGATTCACTAAATCATCTCAGACAGATGTCTGTCCAGCTTCTGTTTGAAGAATTCCATTGAAGGAGAACTCACCACCTCTGGTGGCAGCCTGTCCCACTCATTGATCACCCTCACTGTCAAAAAGTTTTTCTAATACCTAATCAGTATCTTCTCCCTTTCAGTTTCATTCCATTGCTTCTAGTCTTTCTTTGTGCAAATGAGAATAAGGATGATCCCTCTACACTGTGACAGCCCTTCAGATATTTGTAGACAGCTATTAAGTCTCCTCTCGGTCTTCTTTTTTGCAAGCTAAACATTCCCAGATCCTTTAACCAGTTCTCATAGGACATAGTTTGCAGTCCGCTCACCATCCTGGTAGCTCTTCTCTGAATTTGCTCCAGTTTTTTAATGTATTTTTTAAAATGTGGTGCCCAGTACTGGACACAATATTCCAGATGACCAAGGAGGAGTAGAGGAAGATAATTACATGATCTAGACTCAATGTGTTAGAACCCTCCTGTTTGTTTTTTTCCATCTTGTGTTTTGCAGTCACGTGACCATCTGCCTTTATATTCCAGCTCCGCCCTTATGGCTGTGCTGGACTTCAGTGTTTGACTGTTTCTCTAGCCAGGTTCTTCGGTGCCTTTCTCTGTCAGTTCGCTTGGTCCTCCTGGGACCTCTAGTACCTTTTTGTCAGTTTGTCTTTTTGTGTTCTGCAACAACTTCTCTGTTCAGGAGGTGTCCCATTTTTGTCCCAGTCCTTAGTTCTTTTAGGGACCCCTCCCCTTTTGCTATAGGTCTTCGTTCAGACTAGCAGAGGACAAAGGCGGGTCTGTTTGCTAGAAACAGGGAGCCCGCTACATCGTAGGGATTCAGCTTAGTTTTACTGTAGGGACAGCTTTCACCTATCTTTTCTTAGTACTTGTTGCAGATCATAACAGTAAGTCCAGCCAAAAAAACTAAAAAGAAAGAAATTCGGGGATCAGTATGGTTTCTGTCCAGAATTTGGCTCAACGCTTGCAGGGATTGTCTCTGGAGGTGGCCGAGCTACAACAACACGTGAGTAGCTGTTCTGGGGCGCATTTTGTGGAACCCAAGGTAGGACTGCCTGATGTTTTTTATGGTAAACAGCAAGATTTTTTTTCCTTTAAAAATGCTTGTTTGTTATATTTTCGTTTGAGACCAAGGTCCTCTGGGAATGAATCACAGCGCATTGGTTTTATTATGTCACTTTTGCGCAATGAACCACAGGGGTGGGCCTTTTCTCTCCAACCTAATGATCCATGCTTAAGGTCTGTAGAATAATTTTTTTCTGCTATGGGTCTATTATATGATGATCCTGATAGAATCTCATCTGCTGAGGCAGAACTCAGGCGTGTGAATCAGGGGTCAGGTGATGTTGAAAATTATTGCACACACTTCAGAAGATGGGCTTCAGAAGTCTTATGGAATGATCCTGTTCTGAAATGTTTATTTCTTGCTGGTCTGAGTGAAAGGGTTAAGGATCTGCTAATTGCATTCCCTGCACCTGAGACTCTGCAGGATGCCATGCAATTAGCTGTTCGTGTGGACAGGAGGCTGAGGTTCAGGCTGAATGAGGTAAAGACTCCTGTAATGTCAGGTCCTAGTCCCCAGAAAATCTGCTCAGAACCGATGGAGGTTGGGGCTATGTCACTCCGCTCTCAGGAAAGAGACCGGAGGTTTGCCGAGGGATTGTGTCTTTATTGTGGTAAAAATGACCATTTGATTAAGTATTGTGAGCTTCGTTTAAGTAAAGAAAAAAAAAAGGTCAGGTACGCCCGTATAGCTTGTTTACGCTCTGCAGGATTATTTCTTTCAGGGAGTACTACTTTGCAGGGAGATTTGATTGAATTTCAAGTATTTGTGGATTGTGGTTCAACACTTAATGTGATTGATAAAGGGTTTTTGGAAAAACTTAACTTGAAATCCAAACCTTTGTCATCACCTATTTCTGTGATTGCAATTGATAACACTCCCTTGAAATGTATTACTCACAAGGTTGCTGTATTTTCCCTCACTATCAATGGAGTTCACCAAGAAATTTTGGACTTGGTTGTTTTAGATAATTTGTCCTCTCCGGTTGTTCTAGGATTGCCTTGGTTAAAACTGCACAATCCTTTACTGGACTGGTCTACTAATGAGATTAAGTCTTGGAGTCCTAAGTGCTATGATAAATGTTGTAATGGTCGCATTGCGGCTGTGGAAAAAGGGGAATTACCGGTACCTATTCAAGATTTTTGGAGGTTTTTTTCGGAGTCGCAAGTTTTACCTCCTCATAGGGATTATGATTGCGCCATTAAGTTTGTTCCGGGTGCTACTCAAGAGTCGCTTGTTTAATCTGACTATACCTGAAAGAAAGACGTTGGAGGAGTACATACAGACTAGCCTGGCTGCTGGTCACATTAGACCTTCTAAGTCACCTGTGGCAGTTGGATTTTTCTTTGTTAAAAAAAAGGACGGGGGTTTACGTCCATGTCTGGATTTTCGTGAAATTAATAAGATTACCGTACGCAATTCCTACCCATTGCCATTAATTCCTGACTAGTTTAACCAGTTAGTGGGGGCCAAGTGGCTCTCTAAAATTGATCTCCAGGGGGCATACAATTTGTTACGAGTGAAGGAGGGTGATGAATGGAAGACTGCTTTCAACACTCCGGTAGGTCATTTTGAGAATCTGGTTATGCCTTTTGGTCTTACCAATGCACCTGCATTTTTTCAGAACCTTATTAATGACATCCTGAGACCTTTGATTGGTAAGAATGTGGTTGTGTATTTGGATGACATTTTGATTTATTCACCAGATCTGGAGTCCCATTGGTAGAGTGTACGTGAAGTTTTGCAGTTATTGAGTGATAATTCACTCTTTGCTAAGCTGGAGAAATGTGAGTTCGCTGTGCAGAAAATTAGTTTTTTGGGCTACATTGTCTCCAGCGAGGGCTTTGAGATGGACCCTGTGAAGGTTCAGGCTGTGCAGGAATGGCCTAGGCCTATTGGTTTGAAATCTATACAGAGATTTTTGGGTTTTGCCAATTATTACAGGAAATTCATAAATAATTTTTCTGTAATTGTTAAACCTCTAACCGATCTCACCAGGAAAGGTGCGAATACGGTCCAGCGGACTACTGAGGCCATTGAAGCGTTTAAGTATCTCAAAGAGAGGTTCAGTTCTGCCCCTATCCTTATGCAGCCTGATGAGACCAAGCCTTTTTTTGGTCGAGGTCGATGATTCATCGGTGGGGGTCGGAGCAGTTTTGTCTCAGGAGAACAAGGGTGGAGTACATCCTTGTGCCTTCTTTTCGAAAAAATTTTCAGAAACCGAACTGAATTATGATATTGGAAATCGGGAGTTGCTGGCTATTAAACTCGCCTTTGAACATTGGCGTCATTTTTTGGAAGGCGCTAGATTTCCTATTCAGGTTTTCACAGATCATAAGAATTTGATCTATCTGGATGCTGCCAAGCGCTTGAATGCCCGTCAAGCTAGGTGGGCACTTTTTTTTTTTCTCGGTTTCATTTTTCTGTTACCAATATCCCTGGTACTAAGAATGTTAAAGCCAATGCTTTATCTCGCAGCTTCTCTCCTACGGTCGGTGCCGAGGAGGAGGAGAGCATTTTACAGAAAGGAGTTGTGGTGGCGGCATTGGACTCCTTTTTGGAGGATGGGATTCTGAAAGCTCAAGATGATGCCCCATCTAACAATCCCCATGGGAGGTTGTTCGTGCCTAGAACCTTTAGGAGAGATTTGTTTGTGGAGTGTCATGAGTCTCGGTTGGCAGGTCATCCAGGAATTTCTGAGACTAAGAGACTTATCAGTCGCAGTTTTTGTTGGCCTGGATGGCAGAAAGAAGTCATCAAGTGGGTGCATCAATGTACTGTGTGTGCTAGATCAAAGGCTTCACATACTACTGCTGCGGGGTTGCTTTGCCCTCTGGAGGTTCCTAGTGCACCTTGGACGCATCTCACAATGGATTTTATTACTGATCTTCCTGTGTCCGAGGGTTTTACTGTCATCTCTGTCAGTTCGCTTGGTCCTTCTGGGACCTCTAGTACCTTTTTGTCAGTTTGTCTTTTTGTGTTCTGCAACAACTTCTCTGTTTAGGAGGTGTCCCATTTTTGTCCCAGTCCTTAGTTCTTTTAGGGACCCCTCCCCTTTTGCTATAGGTCTTCGTTCAGACTAGCCGAGGACAAAGGCGGGTCTGTTCGCTAGGTACAGGCAGCCCGCTACATCTTAGGGATTCAGCTTAGTCTTACTGTAGGGAGTCGGGACAGCTTTCCCCTATCTTTCCTTAGTACTTGTTGCAGATCATAACACAATGCTTCTCTTAATGCATCCCAGAACTGTGTTTGCCTTTTTTGCTGCTGCATCACACTGTTGACTCATGTGCAGTCTGTGATCTATTAGTATAACAAAGTCTTTTCCACACCTGCTGTTGCTTAGTTCTATTCCTCCCATTCTATAGATGTGATTTTTTTTTCTTGCCCAGATGTAGAATCTTGCATTTCTCCCTGTTAAATACCATTCTATTAGTTGCTGTCCATAATGTATCTCTTTCTCTTCCTCTTCTCTGTCCATTTCTTTGTTAACAACTTAAGGTGAGGCTAATGAGGATATACATGCGATGAGGTTTGTTATTACAATCTACAAAAGATGTTATGTAACCCAACAACAATAAATGTTGAGTATGTGACCCCATAGCAGTCCATCACCCAGTAAAAAAGATATCCTACAGTCATCCAAACATCACAGGTTATTGCAGTTTTACTGTCAGGTCACAGTTGCTTCAATTTTCAGAAACATGCTCTTATAAACACAAGTTTGACCTGTAAATTTGCAAGCAAATTTAAAGGGATTGTCCCAAGAACAATGTTAATTTTAATCATCATTGTAATCTATAGATCTTGGAATCATATTAAGTTAGATAATTGGATGTATTTAAAAAAAATGTTCCTGTGCTGAGATAATCTTGTAACTGAGCCCC
This sequence comes from Phyllobates terribilis, assembly GCF_046119375.1. NCBI lineage: Eukaryota > Metazoa > Chordata > Amphibia > Anura > Dendrobatidae > Phyllobates > Phyllobates terribilis. The sequence continues at coordinate 156,604,007 of NW_027362768.1, read as the reverse complement.
TGCTGTGTACTGTGTAATGGCTGTGTCTGACAGTACAGCAAGATAGTCTGATCATACCACAGCTCCTGGGAAGGAGAGGTAGCAAAGGAGAGGATACAGACATTACAGCATGGGGTCACAGCTGATTCTTTCTTTGAGGTAAACCGCGTTAAAAGCAGGCAGAAAATGTTTTACCTCTCAGAAACCAGCAGCTATAATCTCATGCTGTCCTGTCTGTATACTCTTTTGCACCCTCCCACCCAGGAGATGTGGTATGATCAGACCATGTTCCTGCACGGTAAGACACACCCATTACACAGTACACAGCAGGGGCACATTTATACGATTATATCGGAACAGGAACATTTTTTTAAACATCCAATTGTGGACAATTTTTTTCTTTTTATATAAGATCTATTAATTAAAATGTACTTTGTTTATGGGAAAACATGTTTAAGTTTGGCTCAGTCATAGAATAAACTTTGAGCCAATCAGCTGCTCCCAAGTTCTTTCAAAGACAGAGCTGGTGGTAAGTTTAGCAACTATGAAGTATAATTAATTTCTTCTATTGTTATGTTGCCATTTTCATAGAGGGATCCTTGGACTATTCAATTTCTCTTTTGGCCAACAGCCCTTCTTCCTATCTCCTTTTCATAGTGTGCATGATAGAGATAAGAGAATGGCTTGGAATTTGAATTCGCTGACTTTGCCGAATTTTCCCCCAAAATTTGATTTGCGGATAAATAAATTTCTGCGAATTTCAATACTGGAAAGCTTGTAATTGCTTGGAAAATACATATGGTGGAGAGGAAAGAGAACCTCGCTGACTATAAGAGCGTACAATTTACAGGCGATAGAGAGGACCCCGCTGACCATAAGAGCTTACACTCTACAGGAGAGAGAGGACTCTGCTGACCATAAGAGCTTACACTCTACAGAAGAGAGAGAGAGGGAAGACCCCACTAACCATAGGAGCTTACACTCTACAGGAGAGAGAGGACCCCGCTGATCATAAGAGCTTACACTCTACAGGAGAGAGAGGACCCTGCTGACTATAAGAGCTTACACTCTACAGAAGAGAGAGAGGGAAGACCCCACTAGACCGTAAATTTGGCTGTGTGCCCACTATGCGTTTTTTAAGCATTTCCGCAGCGGCAGCGGTCGCGTGACCCGTCACATGACTAAATGACGTCATGGCAGGTCCTTTTAGACTATCGCGAGCTGCCGGCAAGCCAGGACGCATCGGATAAGGACACCGGGGGCCATCAGAAGGTAAGTATAATATTTGTTTTTTATTTTTTACCGGTCACACTATATAAATCCATGCCGGTTGCATGGATTTATATAGTGTGACCAAGTTGTCAAGCACTTTCCAAGTGATGCTAAAATCGCTTGGAAAGCGCTTGACAACCCGCATGCGGAAATGCAAGTGAAGAACGCTTCACTTCCGCTTGTCCCTGGCAGGAAAAACGCATGTACAATCCGCATGTGCAATCCGCATGTACAATCCGCATGTACAATCCGCATGTACAATCCGCATGTACAATCCACATTTACAATCCGCATGTACAATCCGCATGCGTTTTTTCTGCCACGGAGACGCAGAAACACTCAGGAAAAATCCAGAGCATTTCAAAATCGTGGGCACATAGCCTGTCAGAAAAATTGCCATGAACTCAATCCTCACCCAGATCGATCTGCTCATCTCAAGTGGATGAGTTCTCAATGGGGAAAAGGGAATAATCCACTGGCAGACAGCTCTGGAGTCGACTTATTTCCTAAGGTAGTAAAGAGTCATGACGCGCCCCCCTGGGCCGTGGGGTACTTGGTAGCTGGGCCAGTCGGTCTTGGGGATGTCAGGGTGGCAGTGACCCGGTCCGTGGCACCGGGCGGTCAAATAATGGAAAAGGAAAAGGAAAAGGGAATAAAGTTTTTCTAGAGATAATGTTCGTGACGCCACCTGTGGTATGCGGCTATATGGGGCCGCCGCTGCGGTGTAGATCCACTGGAGTTGATGGTGACGCAGCAGAGTTGGTTCAGCTCTCCACAGGCAGAGCTTAGCTCCAGGGCAGTAGATGATGATTTTATGAGGTAGATGTTGTTGGTGAGGTGTAATGTAGGTGATGGCGCAGTAATTATTCAAGGACACAGTGGGGTGCAGTCTTCAGGCTTTACTCACAGTTCTTAAGTTCTCCAAGTTACAGTCACCAGTGTGCAACCGCCCATGTCGTCCTGTGTCCTCCGGGGTAGTGATGCAGCAAACTCTCAGGTATCTCAGGAACACTTGGACGGGACCCCGTTCTATGTACCTGTGGCACCCCAGGGGTCTGGTTTTCCACAGTAACAGCAATGTTATGTCTGAGAGCAGGTGGGAGGTCTCTTGGTCAGGGATCCTATGCATGCCACACCTCCTGCCCAGTACTGGGAGGGGAAGAACTTCCCCTAGATAAACCTAGGGCTGAGGCAGGGTGAGTGAGTAGAGAAGAAGTAGAGACAGAGAAGAGAAGCAGATATAGGAAAGAACATCAGGAGCTCTGTGGGAGCAGTGCTACAAGGAGTCAGGGGCTGGCAGCTGCAGAGCTCGCCCTGACTGAGAAGATTTCTTACCGGACCCGGAGTCCGAGGCTGTGGGGACTAACTCCTACCCAGCAGCAGAATCCGTCAGGCAGGGGATTTCAGGTCCTCTGGCCAAGAAACCCGAAGGCACGGTCACACGCATGGGACCAGCACCGCCGTCGTGGAGTGGAAGCTACTAGAAGGCCCCGAGTCACCGGCCATACGGGTGAGCACCACACGGTACACTCAGGGACGTGGGCTACTTATACCCGCCTCTAGCAAGGTAGCCAGAAGAGTATCGTTAGTTTGGGAGGCCTACAACTCCGCCTGGCCAGGGGAGATCCCATCTGCTCAAGGACTGACCAGGCCCCAATTGCTAGCCAGTACTCCGGGAGGGTCTATCTTTGTCACCAGTAAAAGACCCTGAACTACACCGTACCGTCTCCGAGTGGTTCCTGCTACCCCCATCATCCACGTCGTCTGCCCTGAGGCCATACCCCTCCCGTTGGGGGTTATACTATCACGCTGCACAATCCTACCACCGGCCTCAGCGGTCTGCCCTGCAGCAGCAGCTCCTTAGCTGTACTCAACGGGTGGCGTAGTCGTCCAACATCTACCGCTGATACAGCGCCACTTAGTCTGACTCCCTGGGCACGGACCGGATCACCGCCACGAGACTACAACCCTCAACAGATCCGGCTCCGGGTAAGCTCCTGCATGCGCAACGCTGTGCGACACAGGCCCAGGGGCGCGTCAACTTTTGGCGTAGTCGGCAGGATCTCGTGCCCGCAACCACCGGGTACTGCGTGCCTGAAAAAGACTGTGAAAACTTACCCGTGGTGAAGATTCCCGCCATCCGGCGCCATCTTCCGCTTTCTTCCCGCCATCGGTGGAGTTTTCCCGCCATCCGGCGCCATCTTCGGCCTTCTTCCCGCCATCCGTGGAGTTTTCCCGCCATTGGACGCCATCTTGAGGACGCCGCGCGGGAAGAAGAGGGGCGTGGACTCCGAAAACGCGCGAGAACTGAAGCCCCGCCTCACGTCCGGACGTTGCGTAAGGTCCTGGAAGGAGCCCAGCAGACGCCGACGTCACAGGAGCGCGATGGAAGGTCCTCAACCCTGACGATCCACTGCGGAGCCGCGGCCTACGGAAGAGGATCATCGCAAGGTAGGCCACGGTCCACTAGGGGGGAGAAGGATGTCGGATACGGAGGAGAGCTTCACCGCTCCAACCCCCGCCAGCGCCACCGCTGTTGCGGTCATGCCTTTCACCATGCCCTATATCCCGGGGGCAGCCTGGCTACCCCAGTACTCAGGGGAGTCACATACCCTGCAGGACTTTAGAGAAAAACTGGATAGCCTCTTCCAGGTGTACCCCCTCACAGAAGAGCAAAAAGTAAGCATCCTGGTGGCCCAATTAACCGGGGCAGCCCAAAGGGAGGTAAAGTCCTGGCCACCTGGGGGGAGGACTGTCGCAGGGATACTAACCCGGCTGAGGGACACCTTTGATACCCGCACCTCAGCCGAGATCAAGCTTAGATTCTACGGGTGCAAACAGCGGGCACATGAGAGTATAAGGGACTATGCCCTGAACCTACAAGAGGCCCTGAGAGCCATTAAGCAGACCGACCCTGACGGCGTGGGAGACGAGGACAGGCTGTTAACTGAACAATTTATAGAGGGTTTATATTGCAATGCCCACCGAACCCAGTTGCGGGCAATGGCCTTACAGGACCCTCATCTGGGATTTGCACAGTTCAAGGACAGAGCCATCCGGGTGCTCCGAGAACCGGCACCAGGTGGCGTTGTGACCCACAGACGCCCCACTACCACCTACCACCAGGAGGCGGCGCCCTTGTCGGCAGGGCCTGTGGGAGCTGATGCGCAGGCTTTGAACAATGACTCGGCTCCAGACCTGCACCATCAGGTCCAAGAGCTAGCTAAAAGCGTTGCTGCGCTAACCCGAACTGTGCAGTCTTTACAGGTTTCCACTCCAGGGAAGATCCAGCTGGCATCCGGACCGGAGGACATCCCGTGGCGTCGACCAAGGAGGACCCCACCGGCCAGAGGAAGACCCAGCGACCGATACAACGAGGACGGACGACCCATCTGCCGCCGCTGTAATCAACCCAGACATATGGCAAGGTACTGTCCTTTAAACTGGCACAACCTAGGGTAGAGGGCCAACCCCTAGGAAAAAGATCATCAGGCCCATCAAACTGGCGCGACAAATATGTGGGAGGACGTCCAGTCTTGCCTGTGGTACTGGATGGCATTCCTATGAGTGCCCTACTGGACACCGGGTCACAGGTCACCACCATCCCGTACGTGCTCTTCAAGCAGTACTGGAATGACTCGGATATTACCCGCTACCCTGACGACGACTTGAGTATCATCGCCAGCAATGGTCAGCCCGTGCCACAGATCGGATTTAAAGAGGCGACCATTAAAATTGGTAGAGTTGAACTGGCAGCACAGGGACTGATCATTGTAGACATTGACAAACACGAGAGTCACCCAAAGATAACTCTAGGAACTAATGTAATTGAAAATTGTCTTGCAGAGGTAATTTTCCTTTTACAGCAGGTTGCCAAGAACGCCAGCTCCGGCGAGCAGCGAGTGCTCCAAAAAGAGATCCGGGCACTGATGCAACGGCAACAGGTGGAACTCTCCGGCGGTGAGATTGGTAGCGTGAGAATGTGTGACCCTTTCCCTATTGCCATGCCCCCAAAAAGTGAAATGATGATTTGGTGCCGGGCAGCTATTGGTCTGAGAGGTAGAGATTACCAGGCAATGGTAGAACCAGTTTACTCAGACAGTAGGCCCACCATCTTGACAGCACGGGGGGTGGTTAATGTACGCCATGGGAGGGTGCCCGTTCGCATAATCAATATCGGGAAGAGGGAAGTGTACCTGCCCCGGTATGCCACGCTAGCCAAATTATATACCATTAACCAAAATGCTATACAATCTGTGGAACCCTTGCCTCCATCTCACCCGGAGGAAGGTAACGGCTCTAAGAAAACAATGGAGGACTGGTGTCAGCAACTACATTTGGGTACTGACTCCACTCCCTCACATCAGAAACAGGGAGTCTATCGGGTGGTTCAAGAGTACGAGAGAGTGTTTAGTAAACACCCGTTAGACTTCGGGCGAGTCAAGGGGGTAGAACACCACATCCCCACGGGAGACCATGCTCCCATAAAAGAGAGGTATCGACCCGTACCCCCTGCACACTACCAACACGCCAAGGGGATGCTTAGAGACATGAAGGAGGCTGGGGTGATCAGGGATAGCTGTAGCCCCTGGGCAGCTCCACTAGTCTTAGTCAAAAAGAAAGACAACACCATGAGGATGTGTGTAGATTACCGGAAAATCAACCGTATCACACACAAGGATGCGTACCCCTTACCAAGGATAGAGGAGTCTTTGGCTGCTTTAAGATCTGCTAACTTCTTCTCTACCTTGGATCTCACTAGTGGGTACTGGCAGGTTCCTGTAGCAGAGGCGGACCGGGAGAAGACCGCATTCACCACCCCGATGGGACTTAGCGAGTTTACCTGCATGCCGTTCGGACTCTGCAACGCACCAGGAACCTTCCAACGATTAATGGAGTGCTGTCTGGGCCATAGAAACTTCGAGACGGTCCTGTTGTACCTGGACGATGTCATCGTATATTCTAAGACTTATGAGGACCACCTGAAACACCTGGCGGAAGTGTTCGAAGCTCTGGCAAGCTACGGCCTAAAGGTGAAACCCTCCAAGTGTCACCTCCTGAAACCAAAGGTGCAGTACCTGGGACACGTGGTGAGCGCTGACAGAGTGGCTCCCGACCCTGATAAGATCACCGCAATTAAGGAATGGCCAAGTCCCTCCAGTGTAAAGGAAGTGCGGCAGTTCCTCGGGTTGGTAGGCTACTACCGCAGGTTCATCCCCGGTTTCACCAAAAAGGCAGCTCCTATGCAGGACCTCCTGATAGGCCAGTCCCGGAAGGCCAAGAACCAGAAGCCGCCCTTCAGATGGGAGAAGTTGGAAGAGGAGTCCTTCCGCCAGCTGAAGATGGCCCTCACGGGAGATGAAATCCTGGCGTACCCGGATTACAGCCAGCCCTTTATCCTCTACACCGACGCAAGTAACATCGGGCTAGGAGCCGTGCTGTCCCAGATCCAGCAGGGGAAAGAACGAGTAATCGCTTACGCCAGCCGAAAACTGCGACCCACCGAGAGAAACCCTGAGAATTACAGCTCATTTAAGCTAGAGTTCCTGGCAGTGGTGTGGGCAGTCACCGAACACTTTAAGCACTACCTCGCTTCTTCCCGGTTCACCGTGTACACGGATAACAACCCGTTGACACACCTGGACACAGCAAGACTCGGTGCCCTAGAGCAGAGATGGATGGCCCGTCTGTCCAACTACGAGTTCACAATCAAATACCGGGCAGGACGCTCCAATACCAACGCGGACGCCCTGTCCAGGATGCCAAACCTACCGGACGTAGGAGAAGATCCAGAGGGACTGGAAGAAGTCGAACTCCCTGCGTTCCACCGGCATGGGACTATCCAGTATTCCCACCGGGTAAGGAGTAAGCAAGCCGCTACGTTTAACCCCTTGCCTCACTACAACTGGGAGGAAACGCAAGACAGTGACCCTGCCGTCCGACTGGTGAAGGAGATGCTGACTCGGCCAGAGGCTCGCCTTGACCCAGACGCTCCGGAGGAAGCCAAGCAACTGTGGGCTGAGAAGAGTCGACTGTTCCTTTATAAGGGGGAAGTTGTGCCGCAGAATGGTTAACTCCCGGACGCATGAACTAATCTGGCAAGTAGTGGTGCCACGAAGAGACGCAGCCATGGTGATGGAGGCATACCACGACGGGGCTGGACACTTCGGATGGAAGAAGCTGGAGTTCCTGCTGCGCGAGCGGTTCCACTGGGTAGGCATGAGGGGAACCATCGAGAGGTGATGCAGAGACTGTGGCCCGTGCAACCTAAGAAGGAAGGACCGTGCCAGCCAGAAGACTCCCCTGCAGTCCATCGTCACCCGGCAGCCGTTGGAACTGGTAGCCTTGGATCATGTAAAACTGACCCCAAGCAGAAGTGGCTACGTCTACGCACTAACCATCGTGGATCACTACTCCCGGTTCTTGGTTGTCGTCCCCGTCAAGGACTTAACAGCTCGAACAGCAGCGAGAGCCTTCCAGCAGCATTTCTGCCGTCCACACGGGTACCCGGACCAAGTGTTGACAGACCAGGGACCTGCCTTTGAAGCGGAGGTCTTCCAAGAATTCTGCACTCTGTATGGCTGCCGGAAGATAAGGACGACACCCTATCATCCGCAAACTAATGGACTTTGTGAGAAAATGAACCAGGTGGTAATGGATCTTCTGAAAACGTTGCCCCTGGAAGAACGCAGTCTGTGGCCTGAGAAGCTGCCCGATCTGGTGGACCTATACAACCACATCCCGGTAGGTTCCACCAACTGTACCCCGGCTTACCTAATGAGGGCGAGACCTGGTAAGTTACCTGTTGACCTGGAAATGGGAGTCCTGACACCTGAGGACACTTCACCAGAAGCAGACTGGGACACAGAGAGGCAGCAGCAGTACCAGAGAGTACAGGAGAGCGTGGAGCGAAGTCTCTGTCAGGCTAGGGAAAGACAAGAGAAAACTTACAACCAGTATGCTCCCGCTGTTCCCCTGGTACCCGGAGAGCAGGTCTTGAAGAGAAAAAGACGGCTCCACAAGTTGGACGACCAGTGGGAGAAGGACCCGTACACCGTACTGCCCTCAAGCCACGACAACCCAAAGGTCTGTACCATCAGTAAAGACGGAGGGGAAACCACAACCATTGTATCCCGGGATCACCTGAAGAAGTGTCCCGAACAGCTACGGAACCCTGAAGAGGAACAAGAAGACCCTCGACCCGTAGAGGAAAGGGAAGACATGGTTAATACTGTGCTCGGAGACTTCCCTCGGTCTTGGACTCAAGTCAATGGTGCAGTTGTGGTACCCGTACTCACCTTCCTCCAACCAGCATCCCAAGCACCTACGGAGCAACAGGTAGAGCTGGAAGAACAGCCGGTCCAGGAGGCAGAAGACCCCACACCAGCAGACCAGGAGGATCAACCCTCTGCTTGCAGTGAGCCTGCCATATCCCTAGTGAGCCAAAGGGCCCGTAGACCGCTGCCCAGTTTACCCTTAACAGCTCCTACACCCTGTAGTTCAGGGCCAGACAGTCAGCTCCGTAGGTCCACTAGGGCCACTAGGGGCCAGTTACCCGCACGTTGGAGGATTTGAAGTGTATAAATTGTTTTATTTGTGGTTACCTGTTTATTGTTGCTTGTGTATAATTATGTGTTTCTAGTTATTTTTAGGAGTCCTTGGTGGATTTACCGGGAATCCTTTGTACATAGTTGGAGCGTAACCCAGGACGGACTAAAGACTGTTAAGGACTCGGGGCAGGACAGACCCCTACCTGGTTACGTCTCCCTGTTTTGGTGAAATGGACACCTTGCTTTCTTCAAAGACTGCACCCGGTTACGGACATGCCGTGACCACCTTTATGTGTTTCTTTATTGTTATTGTTATATCTTGTTATGTTTTTCTAAAATATGTTTAGTCCCGGAGTACTAAATTTCACTAGGGGGGAATGTGGCACCCCAGGGGTCTGGTTTTCCACAGTAACAGCAATGTTATGTCTGAGAGCAGGTGGGAGGTCTCTTGGTCAGGGATCCTATGCATGCCACACCTCCTGCCCAGTCCTGGGAGGGGAAGAACTTCCCCTAGATAAACCTAGGGCTGAGGCAGGGTGAGTGAGTAGAGAAGAAGTAGAGACAGAGAAGAGAAGCAGATATAGGAAAGAACATCAGGAGCTCTGTGGGAGCAGTGCTACAAGGAGTCAGGGGCTGGCAGCTGCAGAGCTCGCCCTGACTGAGAAGATTTCTTACCGGACCCGGAGTCCGAGGCTGTGGGGACTAACTCCTACCCAGCAGCAGAATCCGTCAGGCAGGGGATTTCAGGTCCTCTGGCCAAGAAACCCGAAGGCACGGTCACACGCATGGGACCAGCACCGCCGTCGTGGAGCGGAAGCTACTAGAAGGCCCCGAGTCACCGGCCATACGGGTGAGCACCACACGGTACACTCAGGGACGTGGGCTACTTATACCCGCCTCTAGCAAGGTAGCCAGAAGAGTATCGTTAGTTTGGGAGGCCTACAACTCCGCCTGGCCAGGGGAGATCCCATCTGCTCAAGGACTGACCAGGCCCCAATCGCTAGCCAGTACTCCGGGAGGGTCTATCTTTGTCACCAGTAAAAGACCCTGAACTACACCGTACCGTCTCCGAGTGGTTCCTGCTACCCCCATCATCCACGTCGGCTGCCCTGAGGCCATACCCCTCCCGTTGGGGGTTATACTATCACGCTGCACAATCCTACCACCGGCCTCAGCGGTCTGCCCTGCAGCAGCAGCTCCTTAGCTGTACTCAACGGGTGGCGTAGTCGTCCAACATCTACCGCTGATACAGCGCCACTTAGTCTGACTCCCTGGGCACGGACCGGATCACCGCCACGAGACTACAACCCTCAACAGATCCGGCTCCGGGTAAGCTCCTGCATGCGCAACGCTGTGCGACACAGGCCCAGGGGCGCGTCATACCGTTCCTGGTCGTCTCACTGCGCTGGCTCTCACCCTCCTGCTCTGCGCCTCACAATCAGTGTCCCAAGTCAGTGGCCTCGGGCCTTGTCGGGCGACTTGCAATCCCCTGGACCCTATGTGGCCACCTTTTCAGCGATATAATTGTGGGTTTTGGCTGCAACACCTTGAAAATGCTGCAGCCTCCGGTTGGCTAGCTGAGCCTGGTTGTTCTCCACTAGTTTAGGGCCGGTCCCCTCTGCGGCCTGATCCCTCCACGTAAGTGTGAATTCGGGCGCACGGGTGGCTTCCTGCACTCGCCGTGCCCCTGGGATCCCCTCTGTCTCTGGAGCCTTTCCCTCTGCTCCCGTCTTCTCTCACTCTCCACCTGGGCCTCTCTTACTAGGCCCGACTCCTCTCTCTCCTTCCTTGCTCTCCTGAGCGGAGCTCCTCCTGAGCTCCCACTCCCAAATGTCTCTTCTCTGAGCCTCTGAACCCTTCTAGATGTTTCTCTCTGTCTTTTATATCCTTTCTGTCTGTGCTCCCCTGATCTACTTCCTCCACCCACCTCCTCTACCTAGTTCTACCCTCCAGCTAGGGACCAAGGACTGTGCTCTCCCTTAGGAGCAATCTCACCCTTCCCTCCTGAAGTGGAGTGTATTGGATGTGGGTGTGTGGGTCCCGGGTAGTACTCCGTCCTTACCTGAGAGTGGGGTACCACACCTCTGGGTGAGATGCAGTACCTCTGTGGCTACTGGACCCGCAGGGGTGCCACAGTCAGTCATGGTGAAATCCAATATTTGTATCTGTCACTAGGGGAGAGTGGTCTTGTCTCATCAAAATCGTCAGGTTTGGCCGACTTTTGCAGTTATGTTCATGAGCACTCTGAAGGGGAAAGGATAGCGCTAACATGAAAGGTCCATAACTTCTCCTCAATGCTACTTTACTCACTACTTTGCTCGTGTCCAATGTCATACTCTTGGAATAGAAGTTGGTCCAATTATTCAAATCCAGTAGGGTTGACCACCCCCAGACTTATGTGTATGGCAGACTTTCAACTGTCCACGTTGGAGAAAAATTGGACATCTTTTTTATTTCAACATGCCAGTCCAAGCATGCATTTTTATAGTGGCAAAATAATTGCTGGCCAATTTAAGACTTTAGAAAGTGCAAATGCGTCTCATAGTAAGGTTTGAAAGGTCTCATTTGTAAGGTCTAAGTCATAGATAGGCGTTTAGACAGAGACAGAACTCACTAAAGGGGGATTTTGGGGTTTAGTTTAATAAACTGTTTCATTTTCACCAAAGCCAGTCTTGGGGGTCTGGGTATGGACCTTGTAAGGATAACCCTAGGATGCATCTCCGAAGTGGTCTCTGATAGCAACAACTGATGGCTTGTACATGGTATTTCCGAAGTGTGGTCGCACAAATTTGTAGTCAGAGCTGGTATTGTTAATACAATGTGGAACAGATATGTGTCGCATAAGATTAAATTGTCAAAGCCAGATTTAAATCCCCCTCTGGAGGCTTCTGGAAAAAGGGGGATACCTCCAGAATTCCCAGAAGAGATGGCATCTACTGGTGCTGCCAAAAGTCTCTTGTAAAGTAGTGATTCAGGAAGTTTTCTTGCGCATGCTGGGGTTCACTGTCATCAGATCGAGCCCCACCTTCCAAAAAGACAGATAAGTAGGTGTAAAGCGGAGTGGTCACAAAAAAAAAATTGCATTCATGCTACTCACTAATTACTCTTCCAGAAACCCATCCCTGAAAGTTGTCAAGTATAGGTTTAAGGAACCTGTGATGCTCATTTGTGCCCCTATTTGTCAGCACATGCCACCATGGGGATCTGAGCGGCGATGGAGCACTGAGGTCAGCCGAAGTGGTCGAGTGTGCGTCCGATGTTCCATTACAACCTAATTCGAAGGGGTCATGCGCAGGGGCATAACGACCGCGGTCGCAGAGGTCGTGACTGCCATCAGGCCTGTGAGGGTAGGGACCCGCCAACGCCCACACATACTTCAACTGGATGAGGGTCTTCCTCGGACACACATTCAGCTGAAGTGTATTGCGGCGCAGGGATACGTTGGGTCCGTGCGCGGCAATACATGCTGCCGGCCAATCAGAGGCGAGCACCTGACGTTAGCGTGCGCGTGACTGGGGGCACATGGCAGTGATGTCATGCACTGCCCGTCGCTTGCACGCTGAAGTCAGCTGCTGGCTTAAGAAGAGGACGCCGTGCGGCGGGGGAGCAGAGGGAAGGTGAGTGTAATGGTTTATTTTTTTCTATGCATTAAAGAACAGTGGCAGAACGAGGGGACATATACCAGGATGGGGGATATATATACCAGGGATGGGGCCCAGGATAAGGGTCATATATACCAGGATGGGGATATATATACCAGAATGGGGGATATATATACCAGGATGGAGACCAGGATAAGGGACATATATACCAGGATGGGGGATATATATACCAGGATGGGGACCAGGATAAGGGACATATATACCAGGATGGGGGATATATATATCAGGATGGGGACCAGGATAAGGGACATATATACCAGGATGGGGATATATATACCAGCATGGAGGATATTTATACCAGGATGGGGACCAGGATTAGGGACATATATACCAGGATGGGGCCAGGAAGGTGAGCATACTGTATATACCAGGATAGAGAGCATATATGTATATATACCAGGGCCAGGATGAGAGGCATATATATAAATATCCAGGATGGAGGGGGGTGGGCCCTGGTCCAAATGTTGCACTGTGGCCCATCGGACTCTAGTTACGCCACTGGTCATGCCCAGTGATACCCTGCCTTTAACAGCCCAAATATCCTTCTTATCCAGTACTCCACAGGGTTAAAAAGTCAGCCAGTGTTTTCCCATTGCCTTTTTGACACTCCTTGAAAAAATATTACAACCCTATACTGTATCTTCTGATAGGATTTTTTTTTCCTTGCCAAAGGCAATTTAAGCTGTTTTGGAATTTAAATACCACATGGCATTTGTTCTAGAAAATGGTGAACTTGTCAGAGCAAAAATTGCAAAAAAAAAAAAAAGTCAAGGTGTAGATGCATATTTTCAGACAAGGTTAAATTTAAACCTCCCATGTACTCATATCAATCAACATTTTAAAGAGAAAGGAGATATTTTACCTCTTGCATTTCAAGGTCATTTAGAGGTTATGTAAATCAAAAAAAGCATGGAGGGACAGCAAATGTGAAGAATGAATCGGCAGTGACGGTGGCGTGCTTTATCTGGCCGCATATCTCAAAATCGCTCCTAAGAATAAAAAAAGGTCCACTGTTAAGTATTTTTTGCAGACAGTTATAAGTAAACTAAAAGATGTATTTAAAGAAGCCCTGTGTTTAAATTGTATTCACTCACAAATAGTCTTTGAGCAGTAGCGAGAGATAAAAACATGCTTTGTTTAAAGAGGACCCGTCACTTGCTCACAATAATTGTAAAAATCCCTGAGCTCCCCTGATTCTGCTGCTCTTTTCCGTTTTGCGCTTCGTCGCTCCGTTGCAGAGATATTGACATTTGTTCATTCTGGAGCGCAGTATGTGAAATCTCTGCTTTGCAGTGCAACTGGGTGTTTCTTTAGACTTTTCTCTGAGGGCGTGCATTTTCACCCCTTCCTCCCAAACACTGAAAATCACGTCTCTGCAGCGCCCGAGACTGTTAGTCTGCAAGCTCAGCTGCCGAGCTGTGACTAGCAGGGTCTGGGAAGGAGGGGAGAAGACTCTAAAGAAATGCCCAGTTGAACAAGAAGCAGAGATTTCACCTATAGCTCTTTGGAAGCAACAATTGTGAATATCTTTGCAATGGAGCGACGCAGCGCAAAAAGGAAAAAAGAGTCAGAATCAGGGGAGCTCAGGGATTTTAACAAGGTATCTAACTCAATTTTTTGAGCAGGTAACAGGTCCTCTTTATAGAGGACATTGTCAATAGGTTGAAAGTGACCAGTTTTTGCTCTTATTTCATTCCTGCTGCTCCACTGATTAATCCATTTTTTTAAATATGACACACAGTTCCAGAGATATGAGCCTTTTTAATTAGTGCTGATTTTTATAGTTTCCATCTGACCTATAAACATGAATTAGAGTGACATCTAACATGCTTGACAGCTACTCCATTCAGACTCCTTAATATTACAGTCATGACGTGAAGAGGAATGGGGGGTCTGGCGCCTGGTAATTGGTGAACAGACAATTAGGAATTATCCTATGTATAGGCAATAAATCTTTATTGTGCAAAACACTTCAATAAAATCTGTCACTTACCATTAAATGTAATTTTTGTACCTGCTATGAATGCCGCTGTTCTCCTGAATCCGACGATGTTTTTCTTTTCTTCCTGTGCCTTTCCGTTCCTAAGATATGGTCCTCTCTTACCTGTATGTAAATCATTTCAATTTAGCCAAATGGGCATGGTCCTCAAGAAGACGCCCACTTGGCTAACAAGACTAGATCTATAGACAGGAAAGAGTCGGCCATATCTCAGGAACGGAGAGGCGCAGGAACAAAAGAAAAACATCGCCGGATTCAGGAGAACAGCGACATTTATACCAGGTACAAAAATTACCTTTTTGCCAAATGCCAGGTCCTCTTTAATGGGGAAGTCTCATCGCAGACAATAGACAATTTTTCTAATATTGTAGTGATGACATTTTCTTAAGGGAGCTCCGGGCCAACCAGACATTTCTCCTTCAGTCACTCATAACAAGCTCTGTACAGAAAATGAGTCAACAAGCAATATCTGGATTTCCGTGGCCAGTAGAATTATGAATGCAGCTCTGGTGGCAATGAATTTTCAAAGTGATACCACTTATTATGTAGAATAATTCTGCATGTAAAGTGTAAAATAAGTTCCAGAGGTAAAAATGAATTTTTAATTTAGCACCTTAACATGCCCTAACATCTGGTTGACACAGTTTCCACGATATGCTTTACCCCAACCATCTGATATGATCAAATGAAGATGAAACCTTGCAGGCATATACCATGAACAACATGGACGCTGGAGATCAAAGCGTGACAGCGGCACAGTTTCCATTTAATAAGAGCCTTTGTGCATTTTTTCCCCTCTGATATTTTCTCCAAATAAGTTTTACTCTTCAAAAGAATTAAAACTCTTTTAATCTGCTCCACATGTTTCCATGTGACAGGAGGAATTATGGACGAAAAATAAAATAACGTTTCCTTCAGGTCCTTTTTCTCACATGTCGCAGTTTTTACAGGTGCGTGCGTGTGTATTATATATCCCGCACTATTACACCAAGCGGCTTCTTGGGTTTAGTGAATAAAAGCGTTTGATCCGAACACTAGAACACAATAAAAGAGACACAAAGAATGCTCGTAAAAGCCCCAAAACTGTAATGACGGGGGCACCATGATTGGGAACAGATGTGGCATGGATTTCTGGTCTCATTCTCTAATGAAAAGTCAGTAGGACCAACAGGGCAGAATTTCACCGCACTTGATGCCGGCTGTCGTGCCAATGCCAGGCTTCTGATTAAAGCATACCTGTTTCCGACACACATTGGAGACAGACAATTTTTGGATAAATTAACATTCATTAGATTCATAGTATTGATGACGTCACTTAAGGAACAAGTGGTTGAATTCTCTTCGGAATATCACAATGTCCACTTTTCCTATGTATAGGTAATGGCAAGATAAAAAGTCAAACCCTTTTCTAAAAACAAAAGCGATGAACTGGAATATAAGTTGGTGTCCATGCAGCGTGTAGACGCATGTTCACACCGGCCACTAAATAGACAAAATTACGGATAAAAACAAAATAAGAAATACTCTGCAGTAAGTACATAAATATCAATAGTGCAGGATATGGGGTACTTAGTTGACATTGTTTTGATCAACAAAATGTAAAAGCTATCCCACCACGTCAAGTTGACCCTACTCGGGACGGTCCTAACCTCTAGTATTAAAACCTTATTATATGTCAAAATGCGTAAATGTGAATAAGGGCCAGGCAGGATCGAGAACCCAACTAATGGACACCCAGACATAAAAAGATAAAATGGAATATAAGTTGGTATGCATGCAACATGTAGGCGCATGTTCACACTGGCGCCTGAACAGATAAAACGTAACATAAAAACAAAATGAGCAAATACCCAGCATGAAAGTAAATAAATAAAAATAGAGCAGGACAATAGCATGGCGTACTTACTTGACATTGATTTGATCAAAAAACGTAAAAGTCATCCCACCATGTAAAGGTGACCCTACTCAGGATGGTCCTAACCTCTAGTATTAAAACCTTACCATATGCCAAGTGACGTACTGTGCCAGGAAGGACCAAGGACCCAACTAATGGACACCCAGTCATAAAAAGATGAACTGGAATATAAGTTGGTATGCATGCAACATGTAGGCGCATGTTGACACTGGCCACTAAACAGACAAAACCTAAGATAAAAAACAAATTGAGCAAATACTCTGCAGTAAGGGTTTAGGTTTTTATTTCAGGATTTTTGCACCCTGCGCAAACAAGGGCTTGACCCCCCTTTTCTTTGAACTGGACATTACATTCATATAGCTCCCTATGGCTGGGTGTCCATTAGTTGGGGTCTCTGTCCTGCTTGGCCCTTATTCACATTACGTCATTTGACATATGGTAAGGTTTTAATACTAGAGGTTAGGACCGTCCCGAATAGGGTCACCTTGATGTGGTGGGATGGCTTTTATGTTTTTTTTCATCAAAACAATGTCAACTAAGTACCCTATGTTATTTTCATGCATTATTGCTATTTATTTACTTACTGCAGGGTATTTGCTTATTTTGTTTTTATCTTAGGTTTTGTCTTCAAAAAACAGCCTCCCCAGTAATCAGTTGACTGCCACGTGAGGAAGTAATGTTATAAAAAGTAAAGTATCCTAAAGTAATTTCAATGCAGGACCTGTACCAAGCACTTAAAGGATTATTTTCATTTTCCAAAGGTGGATATTGTGGGATAGTGCTTGTAGAAATAAGCACTTTTGTAATTTACTGCTTACTAAAATTTCCAGCCATTCTTGAGATATTCACATTTTTCTTTTGTTTACAACTCGTTGTCTAGGAGACCGACCACCGATGCTGTCTAGCTTGTAAGCACTGCGCTCACACTAAGGCTGGGATTAGGAAGTAACAACGTGCTCCAGCGATACTAGCCAACTTCAAACCAGTGCTTACAAAATTCATAGAAAAGAGCTTGTAAGTACTGCACATGCTCCGCTGTCTAGCGGCGGTGGTCGGTTTCCAAGGTTACAAGCTGTAAACAAAAGAAAAGTGTTAATATCTCAAGAACGGATGGAAATTTTAATAAGCTGTAAATGACAAAATTGCTTGTTTTTATAAGCACTATCCAGAAATACCCATTTATGGAAATGGGAAAAAAACCCTTTAAATTGATTGATAGGCCAGTAGGGTAAAGCATGGTGGAGGAAAAAAGTAAAAATGCTATATATACTGCTAATGACACAAGGAGGTTAAACGCGACTAAGTATACCGTGTCATCAGTTGATCGATGGGAGTGCTGGGATTCTGATATTTATGGTTTAAGGATAGGCTATCAATGTCAAAGTCCCAGAAAACCCCTTTAATTTGAGGTTTGTTTTCTTGTTTCGCCTGGAATAAGTCTTTACATAAGATAATTATAAAAAAGCATTTCTTAAAATGTCTGACATGAAATCATCCATGTCTACAAGTTCTGTACGAGTGCGTTACATTCCTGACGGGTTTCGCCAGGCTTGTTATGGAACTTTCTCTACTGTATTTCATAACGTGGACGGCGAGACATTCCAGAGCTACATAGGGGTGGAACAAGCGCACCTTTATGGCACAAGACAGAAGCATCTCACATGTGCTCTCACTACATCGCCCGTGTAATGTCGTGAAATGTTATTACTGGCTGCAGTAAAACTGCAAGGGTTTCACCTTCTAAATCGCATATTGTACAATCCGGCCATTTTAGAAGAAATCCGAAATGTGCCAAAAATTACAAATCCCGACATAGAATCCGCAGAAAATGAACCGTTCTTCCAAATATTCCTGAAATAGTTACATGACAATTAGCAGTGATGTTTTCATTGAGGAGAACAACAAATCAGTGTTTGCAATTGGGATCCAATGTACAGACAGTCAGAAATTAGTCTGGACCCTGCACAGACTGGAAAACCACCGGGAGATTTCCCGGTCAGTCTTGCAGTAAAGTCAGACGTCTCATTTTCTCACTTTTTCTGCAAAGTAATTCCAAAAAAATACTACACTTTGCAGACAGCACTATGCAGCCTAAAATTCTTTAAAGAGAAAATGTCAGCAGGTTTTTGCTATGTAATCTGAGAACAGCATGAGGTAGGGGCTGAGACACTGATTCCGATGATGTGTCACTTGTTGGGCTGTGTGTTGCTGTTTCAATAAAATCAGTGTTTTATCAGCAGGAGATTATCATTAAAGGACTAGGTGTCTTGTGCCTCCTAGTCCTCCTGCTCTGTATAACCCCGCCCCCACCACTGATTCTGAACACAAAGCTGCCAATCAGTGGTGGGGGCGGGGTTATACAGAGCTCAGCATTCAGAGCTCTGCTAGATCTGCAGAGCAGAAAACTGTGATTCTATCAAAATGACAGCAAACAGACCAGCAATACATCGCTGGAATCAGGGACTCAGCCCCTATAATATGCTGTTTTCAGATTACAGTGGTGGCCAAAAGTATTGGCTCCCCTTCAATTCTGTCAGATAATACTCAGTTTCTTCCTGAAAATGATTGCAATCACAAATTCTTTGGTATTATTATCTTCATTTAATTTGTCTTCAATGAAAAAACACAACAATAATTGTCCTAAAGCCAAATTGGATATAATTCCACACCAAACCTAAAAAAGGGGGTGGACAAAAGTATTGGCACTGTTTGAAAAATCATGTGATGCTTCTCTAATTCGTGTAATTAACAGCACCTGTAACTTACCTGTGGCACCTAACAGGTGTTGGCAATAACTAAATCACACTTGCAGCCAGTTAACATGGATTAAAGTTGACTCAACCTCTGTCCTGTGTCCTTGTGTGTACCACATTGAGCATGGAGAAAAGAAAGAAGACCAAAGAACTGTCTGAGGACTTGAGAAACCAAATTGTGAGGAAGCATGAGCAATCTCAAGTCTACAAGTCCATCTCCAAAGACCTGAATGTTCCTGTGTCTTCCGTGCGCAGTGTCATCAAGAAGTTTAAAGCCCATGGCACTGCGGCTAACCTCCCTAGATGTGGGAAAAGAAAAATTGACGAGAGATTTCAACGCAAGATTGTGCGGATGGTTGATAAAGAACCTCGACTAACATCCAAACAATTTCAAGCAGCCCTGCAGTCCGAGGGTACAACAGTGTCAACCCGTACTATCCGTCGGCGTCTGAATGAAAAGGGACTGTATGGTAGGATACCCAGGAAGACCCCACTTCTTACCCCGAGACATAAAAAAGCCAGGCTGGAGTTTGCCAAAACTTACCTGAGAAAGTCTAAAACGTTTTGGAAGAATGTTCTCTGGTCAGATGAGACAAAAGTAGAGCTTTTTGGGAAAAAGCATCAACATAGAGTGTACAGGAAAAAAAAAGAGGCATTCAAAGAAAAGAACACGGTCCCTACAGTCAAACATGGCGGAGGTTCCCTCATGTTTTGGGGTTGCTTTGCTGCCTCTGGCACTGGACTGCTTGACTGTGTGCATGGCATTATGAAGTCTGAAGACTACCAACAAATTTTGCAGCATAATGTAGGGCCCAGTGTGAGAAAGCTGGGTCTCCCTCAGAGGTCATGGGTCTTCCAGCAGGACAATGACCCAAAACACACTTCCAAAAGCACTATAAAATGGTTTGAGAGAAAGCACTGGAGACTTCTAAGGTGGCCAGCAATGAGTCCAGACCTGAATCCCATAGAACACCTGTGGAGAGATCTCAAAATGGCAGTTTGGAGAAGGCACCCTTCAAATATCAGGGACCTGGAGCAGTTTGCCAAAGAAGAATGGTCTACAATTCCAGCAGAGCATTGTAAGAAACTCATTGATGGTTACCGGAAGCGGTTGTTCGCAGTTATTTTGGCTAAAGGTTGTGCAACCAAGTATTAGTCTGAGGGTGCCAATACTTTTGTCTGGCCCATTTTTGGAGTTTTGTGTGAAATGATCAATGATTTGATTTTTGCTTCATTCTCTTTTGTGTTTTTTCCTTGCAAGCAAATTAAATGAAGATAATAATACCAAAGAATTTGTGATTGCAATCATTTTCAGGAAGAAACTGAGTATTATCTGACAGAATTGCAGGGGTGCCAATACTTTTGGCCACCACTGTACATAGCAAAAACCTGCTGACAGATTCCCTTTAAAGTGTAACTAAACATTTGGTAAATTGTTTAATATTTTATAGGCTTTTAAATTCTTTGCACAGTACAAATTTAATAGAAAGTCTGTTCTGTGTGTTCAGTCAGTCAGGAGCTAAATGCATCTGCCTCCTGAGTGGTCTGAGGGGTCCCGACTCCCCACCAATCTGCATGTAATTTAAGAGCCTAAAAAGTATAAAAAAAAGAAAAAAAGTTTTTACTAAAGTTTAGTTACCTTTAAACTTTGCAGGAAAAGGGGATCCTATAACAAGGCTGCTGTACAGCTACTCAACTACCTTCTTACTTAGACCAGGAAAATTTCGAGAAGGTGGGTGGTCCGCCATTATAACACTTGTTTACGTTATCCAACTGGATACTGGTATTGTTCTCCTTGTCCAATGGTCCATTGTCACCAAAAATAATAAAGCCAACAGGAGGTCTGTACAGCTTTCCTGGTCTCCAAATGATCACTGATGGAAGAGCATCAGTCTGTTTGAGATTATATTGAGAGACAAAGAGATTTTCACAATCCTACATCCACAAAAGATCTGTGGTTAGTTATCTAAGATGTTTGGATAAACCTGCCTGCTGAGCTCTTTCAAAAACTGTGTGCAAGAACCTAGAACTCATGAATGCAAAGTCACCAAATATTGATCTGATTTAGGGCTCGAGCAGTCGACCATTTTAATCAGACAGGTGCTATCGGTGGTTTATATGGATAGCACTCATATCCGTGTTATTCTATGGGCCTGTGCACACGTCCGAGGAAAAAAATTGCAGCATGCACGATTTGCCACTGAGAATCGGATGGCACTTGCCCATTCATGTCTATGGGTCAGTGAAAAAATCGGACCGGAATCGGATGACTTCCAAGTGCGGTCCGATTTTCACAGACAAACTGAATGAAGAAGGTGGAGAAACTTTTTTTTTTCTCTCCACCTCCAAGAAAATCAGATTATACACTGATCAGAGTGTGATTAGCATAATAAGACCAATTTTTTTGGATTCAGAGAGAAAACCATTGTTTGCATGTTCCCTTGGATTTCTTGTCGATTCACTATGCAATTTCTTAATTGATAATAAACTATTAACTCTTCTATTTTTTAAAGCACTTACTTTACAGCGTTGTTATTTTGCAGCATTATTTTACAGTGTGGCGCCCCTGAGGGTTCAGTCGCCACAGAGGTACTGCACCTCACCCAGAGGTGTGGTGTCTCCCTTCTCTCAGGTAAGGAGGGAGTGCTGCACGGAACCCCAACACGCCTGCATCCAACACTACACTGCTCCAGGCCGGCTGGAGGGGCAAGACGCAATGTATGTTTCCTGCTGAGCCCTGACCCTGGCTGGAGTGGGGGGAACCCAAAGGTAGGGGGAACCAGTAGTGGGTGTGGGTGGAGGAAGTAGTTAGAGGGAGAACTTTAGTAGGAGTATAAAATAGGGATGCCATCTTAGGGTGAGGAGTTCAGTTGAGTAGTCGTGTCAGTTCTAGGGAGCAGTTCAAAAGAACAGCTTGGGACTGTTCGGAGGAACAGTCCAGGAGCAGAGTCTCATTAGGAGATCTGCTCCACAGTTAGGGCCAGGTCAGAAGGCCCCGGAGGGGAGCAGGGAGTAGGCTCCGTTCTACAGAAAGGATCCCAGGGGGTACGGCGCGTGCAGGACGGCACCCGTACGCCCCGCATCTGTCAGAAGACAGAGGGATCGCTGCGGCATTCTAATCCCCCAGGAGGGTCAAGTACAGTTAGGTCCATATATATTTGGACAGAGACAACATTTTTCTAATTTTGGTTCTAGACATTACCACAGTGAATTTTAAACAAAACAATTCAGATGCAGTTGAAGTTCAGACATTCAGCTTTCATTTGAGGGTATCCACATTAACATTGGATGAAGGGTTTAGGAGTTTCAGCTCCTTAACATGTGCCACCCTGTTTTTAAAGGGACCAAAAGTAATTGGACAATTGACTCCAAGGCTATTTCATGGACAGGTGTGGGCAATCCCTTCGTTATGTCATTCTCAATTAAGCAGATAAAAGGCCTGGAGTTGATTTGAGGTGTGGTGCTTGCATTTGGAAGGTTTTGCTGTGAAGTAAACATGCGGTCAAAGGAGCTCTCCATGCAGGTGAAACAAGCCATACTTAAGCTGCAAAAACAGAAAAAACCCATCCGAGAAATTGCTACAATATTAGGAGTGGCAAAATCTACAGTTTGGTACATCCCGAGAAAGAAAGAAAGCACTGGTGAACTCATCAATGCAAAAAGACCTGGGCAGCCACGGAAGACAACAGTGGTGGATGATCGCAGAATAATCTCCATGGTGAAGAGAAACCCCTTCACAACAGCCAACCAAGTGAACAACACTCTCCAGGAGGTAGGCGTATCAATATCCAAATCTAGCATAAAGAAAAGACTGCATGAAAGTAAATACAGAGGGTTCACTGCACGGTGCAAGCCACTCATAAGCATCAAGAATAAAAAGGCTAGACTGAACTTTGCTAAAAAACATCTAAAAAAGCCAGCACAGTTCTGGAAGAACATTCTTTGGACAGATGAAACCAAGATCAACCTCTACCAGAATGATGGAAAGAGAAAAGTATGGCGAAGGCATGGTACAGCTCATGATCCAAAGCATACCACATCATCTGTAAAACACGGTGGAGGCAGTGTGATGGCTTGGGCATGCATGGCTGCCAGTGGCACTGGGTCACTAGTATTTATTGATGATGTGACACAGGACAGAAGCAGCCGAATGAATTCTGATGTATTCAGAGCCATACTGTGTGCTCAGATCCAGCCAAATGCAGCCAAACTGATTGGTCGTCGTTTCATACTACAGATGGACAATGACCCAAAACATAAAGCCAAAGCAACCCAGGAGTTTATTAATGCAAAGAAGTGGAATATTCTTGAATAGCCAAGTCAGTCACCTGATCTCAACCCAATTGAGCATGCATTTCACTTGTTAAAGACAAAACTTCAGACAGAAAAGGCCCACAAACAAACAGCAACTGAAAACCACCGCAGTGAAGGCCTGACAGAGCATCAAAAAGGAGGAAACCCAGCGTCTGGTGATGTCCATGAGTTCAAGACTTCAGGCAGTCATTGCCAACAAAGGGTTTTCAACCAAGTACTAGAAATGAACATTTTACTTACAATTATTTAATCTGTCCAATTACTTTTGGTCCCTTTAAAAACAGGGTGGCACATGTTAAGGAGGTGAAACTCCTAAACCCTTCATCCAATTTTAATGTGGATACCCTCAAATGAAAGCTGAAAGTCTGAACTTCAACTGCATCTGAATTGTTTTGTTTAAAATTCATTGTGGTAATGTCTAGAACCAAAATTAGAAAAATGTTGTCTCTGTCCAAATATATATGGACCTATCTGTAGGTCCTGGATCCGACGTACTGAAAGGACTTCAGAGCACCTGAGCGGGATTGAGAGTGGGCAGCGCAGAGCATGAGGGAGAAGGACTAGAGTAAAGACGGTCAAAATAGGAACACGAGAAAGTGGGGTTCTGCCAGGTACTCCCAAGCTGTCTGAGGAAGGACTGAACCCCTGCCCGGTGAACGCAGCGCGACGAGGGAGGCCTTTACCTGTAAAGTGCACCTGTGAAGTGTCTAAAGAACTGTGAGTAAAATCTTGGATGACTACACTGCACTGCCTCCGTCCATTCTTCATCGGCACTATCGTTTCCCCTGCACTACAACGCCCAGCGCGACCCACTCTTATCTACTACACTGCCCTAAGGCCTGCTCCACCTGTGGGGAGCCGTCCCATCACAAGTTGCCCTAACATCTGCCTCAGAGGACTGTTGCAGCACTGGTGATCCTCTCCAGGTACCACAGGTGGCGTCACGAACTTGTCCAAATTCCCCATATATATTTATATTCCCCCCTTTTGAGTGACCGTCCTGGGCCACGGGCCGGGCCAGCCACCGTGATATCCCCCGGCAACCAGAGGCCCGGCTGCCGAGTACCCCACGGCCCTGGGGGCGCGTCATCTTCTGGCATCACGAACAGGATGCGTGACCAGCCCGTACCGGCGGGTGAAGTGTACCTAAAGAATCGTATGATGTTACTGAATGTGGCGCCCAGAAGAACGGGCGCCATTATGTGCGTGATCAAAGACAACAGTATGGAACCTCCCATCGTGGGTCGGGTCCCAGAATGGCGCCAAAAGCATACCCTGCCCCTTTCAACAGTGACTGTCCGCATAGATGTGTCCGTCAAGGCAGGAAGGCCGTCACAGGGAGTGACCGATAGCAAATTGCCATGGGACCGACCCCAAAAGAAGAGAGGGAGAGGAGAAAAGGAAGGGAGACAGGGTGTGGTCTCAACCCGTCTAGCCAGACCGCACTCGGCAGCCAAGATGGAAGGAAGCAAGAGTCCAGCCTCCGCCTCTGGCCTGCCACAGCATCCAGTCACCCCCCTCACCATAGAGGGAGAAGTGGAGAAGTTGTCCCCAGAGGACGTGGAGTTCCTCTAGAGTGAGGTTCTCGAGCTGGGCCAGCAGGTAGAGCAAGCCCAGCAGGCAGCAGTTGCAAGATGGAAAAGCGAGCTGTTGGAAAAGTTGGCAGCACGCTGGAAAGTGACACCGGATGCCATCAGCCGCACACCAGCCCTGGCGGAGCCAGCGGAGAACCAGGAGGCCGTGTGGAGTACAGGAGCAGGTAGGAGAGAATCCACAGTCCCGGGCGCTGCCAGCGCCGACCTGCTCCTGGGCCTCTTCCCCCAGCCCATGCCGTATGCTGCCGTACCCTGGCTGGAACAGCCGTACAGCCCGGAACCTCTACCCCCGGGCGCTGAAACAGAGGGTCCCCCATATAGTGCTCCCCCGGAACCTCTAATCCCGGGTGTTGAAGCTGCGGGCCTACTGCTAGAAGCCCTCCCGCCACCTCCGCCTCCGGCACCAGAGTGGATCTACGGCACGCCGGTCTTTGACGGGTCCGCCCGCTTCGAGGATCAGCAGCCGTGCCCGCTCCTCCCAATGCCAGCGCCCCCGGCTGCCTGCCCTGGCGGAGAGGAGTTATGCTGGGACAACCGGGGTGGGGGACCTGATGGGGTTCTCGCAAAAAACCGAGGCTGCCGCCCACCAAAGGAAAGAGTTCTGCAGGAGGCGCGACGCGCGCGCGACGCGCGCAGTGAGCGCCTGGAGGCCCGAGATAAGGCCGCCAAGGCGCAGGTCCGCCAGGCGGAGACAGCCCACCCCAGCCCCCGCGAGGAAGGCCTCATAGTCAAATTCAATTTGAAGGCTGGGTGGGGATTCATCCGCAGTCCCGATTTTAACAGGGACATATTTGTCAACCGGCGGGATGTGGAGCCCGAGCTGGAGGAAGGCCATCCCGACCGGAACCTGTATCCGGGAGATCATGTCACGTTCACCCGGCACCATGGTGAACGTGGCTGGTATGCCCTGCATGTGTACCACATCAACAAGGACGCACCGCTGCAGGAAGTCCCTCGTGACCCGGCTGGGTCAGGGAAAAATGAGGAATACCCCAGGCGGGGTCCCCACTATTGAGCCAACAAGTGGGACTGGACGTTGCTATTATAGTTAAAAGTTGAAATAATGTTGAGTGTGTGTTTCTATTACCCGTAAGGGTATACAGGCTGAGGACTGTGAGCAGCCGGACGTTGACATTGTACATAGTTCAGCACTTCTTAAAGTGCACCCTATTGGTTTTATAATAATGCCCATGACCACAGAACAAAAACCCGTTTGGCGTGGCAGAAGCCGTGGTCCAGCTCTGGATCGCCTATGCCCTGCAGGCACGCCCAGGGCCTACGTTGAGGGTTTGCGGACAGGTCCCTCATGCTGCTACCTGTTGCACTTATGAAGAAGAAAGATGTTATTTAAGAAAGTTTTATAATGTTTCTAAAATGTAACCTGTAACTTTAAAGTGATGTGCCTCCCATAAAGGGAAGAATGTTTTTATAATCTTATATGCGGATGCATCTTAAAATTTTGCATGTCAATATATCCCTGTTTTGCTCTGTTCCAGCCCGAGGACGTGCTGTGTTTTGCCGGGGGGGAATGTGGCGCCCCTGAGGGTTCAGTCGCCACAGAGGTACTGCACCTCACCCAGAGGTGTGGTGTCTCCTCTCAGGTAAGGAGGGAGTGCTGCACGGACCCCAACACGCCTGCATCCAACACTACACTGCTCTAAGTCAGCTGGAGGGTCAAGACGCAATGTATGTTTCCTGCTGAGCCCTGACCCTGGCTGGAGTGGGGGGAACCCAAAGGTAGGGGGAACCAGTAGTGGGTGTGGGTGGAGGAAGTAGTTAGAGGGAGCACTTTAGTAGGAGTATAAAATAGGGAAGCCATCTTAGGGTGGGGAGTTCAGTTGAGTAGTCGTGTCAGTTCTAGGGAGCTGTTCAGAAGAACAGCTTGGGACTGTTCGGAGGACTGTGAACTGTAGAGATCTGCTCCACAGTTAGGGCCAGGTCAGAAGGCCCCGGAGTGGAGCAGGGAGTAGGCTCTGCTCTACAGAAAGGATCCCAGGGGGTACGGCGCGTGCAGGACGGCACCCGTACGCCCCGCATCTGTCAGAAGACAGAGGGATCGCTGCGGCATTCTAATTCCCCAGGAGGGTCCAGTAGGTCCCGGATCTGACATACTGGAAGGACATCAGAGCACCCGAGCGGGATTGAGAGTGGGCAGCGCAGAGCAGGATGGAGAAGGACCAGAGTAAAGATGGTCAAAATAGGAACACAAGAAAGTGGGGTTCTGCCAGGTACTCCCAAGCTGTCTGAGGAAGGACTGAACCCCTGCCCGGTGAACACAGCGCGATGAGGGAGGCCTTTACCTGTAAAGTGCACCTGTGAAGTGTCTAAAGAACTGTGAGTAAAATCTTGGATGACTGCACTGTACTGCCTCCGTCCATTCTTCATCGGCACTATCGTTCCCCCTGCACTACAACGCCCAGCGCGACCCACTCTCTTCTACTACACTGCCCTGAGGCCTGCTCCACCTGTGGGGAGCCGTCCCATCACAAGCTGCCCTAACATCTGCCTCAGAGGACTGTTGCAGCACTGGTGATCCTCACCAGGTACCACAGGTGGCGTCACGAACTTGTCCAAATTCCCCATATATATTCATATTCCCCCCTTTTGAGTGACCGCCCTGGGCCACGGGCCGGGCCAGCCACCGTGATATCCCCCGGCAACCAGAGGCCCGGCTACCGAGTACCCCACGGCCCTGGGGGCGCGTCAACAGCATTCTTATTTTACAGCATTCTTATTTTACAGCATTCTTATTTTGTAAGAATTCTTATTTTACAGCATTCTTATTTTGTAAGAATTCTTATTTTACAGCAATCTTATTTTGCGGCATTCTTAGCAGAAATTTTATTTTGCAGCATTCTTATACAACATTTTTATTTTGCAGCATTCTTATTTTGCAGCATTCTTATTTCACAGCATTCTTATTTTGCAGCATTCTTATTTCGCAGCATTCTTATTTCGCAGCATTCTTATTTCGCAGCATTTTTATTTTGCAGCATTCTTATTTTGCAGCATTCTTATTTCGCGGCATTCTTATTTCACAGCATTCTTATTTTGCAGCATTCTTATTTTGTGGCATTCTTATTTCACAGCATTCTTATTTTGCAGCATTCTTACTTCACGGCATTCTTAGCAGAATTCTTATTTTGCAGCATTCTTATACAACATTTTTATTTTGCAGCATTCTTATTTTGCAGCATTCTTATTTCACAGCTTTCTTATTTTGCAGCATTCTTATTTTGCAGCATTCTTATTTCACAGCATCCTTATTTTGCAGCATTCTTATTTCGCGGCATTCTTATTTCACAGCATTCTTATTTCGCAGCATTCTTATTTCGCGGCATTCTTATTTCACAGCATTCTTATTTTGCAGCATTCTTATTTTGTGGCATTCTTATTTCACAGCATTCTTATTTTGCAGCATTCTTACTTCACGGCATTCTTAGCAGAATTCTTATTTTGCAGCAGTCTTATTTCGCGGCATTCTTAGCAGAATTCTTATTTTGCAGCATTCTTATACAACATTTTTATTTTGCAGCATTCTTATTTTGCAGCATTCTTATTTCACAGCTTTCTTATTTTGCAGCATTCTTATTTTGCAGCATTCTTATTTCACAGCATCCTTATTTTGCAGCATTCTTATTTCACGGCATTCTTATTTCACAGCATTCTTATTTCGCAGCATTCTTATTTTGCGGCATTCTTATTTCACAGCATTCTTATTTTGCAGCATTCTTATTTCACGGCATTCTTAGCAGAATTCTTATTTTGCAGCAGTCTTATTTCACGGCATTCTTAGCAGAATTCTTATTTTGCAGCAGTCTTATTTCGCGGCATTCTTAGCAGAATTCTTATTTTGCAGCATTCTTATTTCGCGGCATTCTTATTTCGCGGCATTCTTATTTTGCAGCATTCTTATTTTGTGGCATTCTTATTTCACAGCATTCTTATTTTGCAGCATTCTTATTTCACGGCATTCTTAGCAGAATTCTTATTTTGCAGCAGTCTTATTTCACGGCATTCTTTGCAGAATTCTTATTTTGCAGCAGTCTTATTTCACGGCATTCTTAGCAGAATTCTTATTTTGCAGCAGTCTTATTTCACGGCATTCTTAGCAGAATTCTTATTTTGCAGCATTCTTATTTCGCGGCATTCTTATTTCACAGCATTCTTATTTTGCAGCATTCTTATTTTGTGGCATTCTTATTTTGCAGCATTCTTATTTCACAGCATTCTTAGCAGAATTCTTATTTTGCAGCATTCTTATTTCGCGGCATTCTTATTTCACGGCATTCTTAGCAGAATTCTTATTTTACAGCAGTCTTATTTTGCAGCATTCTTATTTCGCGGCATTCTTATTTTGCGGCATTCTTAGCAGAATTCTTATTTTACAGCATTCTAATTTTGCAGCATTCTTATTTCGCGGCTTTCTTATCAGAATTCTTATTTTGCAGCATTCTTATTTCGCAGCATTCTTATTTCACAGCATTCTTAGCAGAATTCTTATTTTACAGCAGTCTTATTTTGCAGCATTCTTATTTTGCAGCATTCTTATTTTCCTGCCCTCAATCGTGTGTGCAGTGCTGTAGACCCCTTTGTGGTTCCACAGACCAAACTTAGATCCCCATAGGACTCCATGGTATCATACATTTAGTCCAGTATAACCCGAGGAGCTCAGTGGACTTGTTACAATGTGACAGCGTTGACATACATTGGCCTAATATATAAGACAATATGTAAGAGACCAATTATTCCCAGAAGACAAGATAAAAATCAGCTCCAAACAGGGCTACAAAGTCTACTCTGCAATCGCCCCATATAAAGGATGGGTGCTGGATACATATTCATAGTCATCTAAATACAATGTTCTCAAATATTTGAGGAGTTGACTCAGGGGAAACTTCTCAGGGGCGTCATGCAATACTGAATAGTTGGACATGGCTTTCCTCCTGCTCATTCTTGTGCCATTGTCCAAGATCTATTTTCATCTCTTTTATTTCATGCCTCTTTCGTTGACTTACGTTACACATGAAAGTTTCACCGGCCGCCTGACTATGATTCGTGAGTCAGCATGCAAACACTTCCTACGAGATCATGGGTCACTTTATGCACGGTCCCCTGGAAGAGTGTGATACAGTCACTGCCATATCTCTCATCAGGATAATCAAGGAAACCGCTTGTCAATGATCCCTCCAGTATCCGACCGGCCACTGACTTCCTTAGAAAGAACAATGCAGAAACTGGTTCTGAAATTGTTTCTTGGCACAATGGCATGACTTTCCAATTAATGCATGGCTGCATATTTAGTGTCATCTTACAGATACGCTATATGGACAAAAGTATGTGCCCCCTTCACATTACACTTACAGAAAACTTTTCTGACCTCCCATTGAAAATTCATAAAAATTAACATGGAGTTGGTCCCTTTGCAGATATAATGGCTCCCGCTCTTTTGGGAAGGATTTCTACAAGATTTTGGAAGCGTTTATTGGAATTTTTGTCGATTCTTCCAGAAAAGCATTTGTGAGGTCAGACACTGATGTTGGGGAGAGGTCGGGCTCACAATCTCTGGTCTAGTTCATCCCAAATTTGTTGGATGGGGTTGTAGTCTGGGTTCTGTACGGCCGGGTATATTCTTCCACCAAACTCCCCCAACCATGTCTGTATGGAGCTTGTGCACTGGGCACAGTGATGGGGAACAGAAAAGGGTCTTCTCTAAACTGAAGCTGGAAGCTGCAATTGTCCAAAATGTCTTAACCATTAAAATTTTCCGTCAATGGAACTAAGAACAGAACACGTTTCCTGCAGAGTCCAGTGGTGGCAGCTTTACCCCACTCTATCCAACGCTCGGCATTGTGCTTGGTGATGTACGGCTGCAAGCAGCTGCTCGGCCATGAAGCTCCCGGCGGGGGCGCTGTATTTGTGCTGATGTTAATTAATACCAGAGGAGGTCTGGACTCTGCAGAGTGTTGATGACTTTTCTGCCCTCTGCCCCTCAGCACTCGGCCCCCCGCTTTGTACCATTACGGGGTCTCCACTTCGAGGTTGAGTTGCTACGGTTCCTTCCACTTCTCAATAATATCACTTAAAAGTGATAATATTCAGGGACATGCTTGTTATTCTATTACAGGACCGCGCTGGTATTAGTCAGCTCTTTAGACACTGGGGCAATGGGACTGTTCAAGAAACTGGCATTCTATTGTTAAGTCATGTGCCCCAATACTGCTCTCCCTATTCTGTCTAATAGTGTATCCACAAAAGACATTGTGCATTATTACAATGAGAATGGCTTGCAATACCACAATCAGCCTGTGGCCAAGAGTGGCGCTGTTCCTGGGTAACTACTTTATTATTAATATTAACATCAAATCAATTTAATTCATTAGTTGTCATCTATGCAGAACTAATAGGGGTCATGTTTTCTTTTTTTCCCCGTTTCTAGCAGATTCTAACCCAATATTTTGGTTGTGTGATAAATTGCAAAATCAGTATAATCTGTACGAACCAGACGGAAAGCTAAAAATGATAGAGGCCGACCGCTGCTCGCTGCACGTTATGTGCAGATCACGATGATCAAGAGGAAACCGCAAGATGATAATATTCATTTCTATTACCAAACTTGGCTTTTTTTGGTGGTATTTTTATTTTTTTGGTGACGATGGATATAAGGACATTACTTGATGCGGATTATGCATCGGTGGCCAGATGTAACATTGCGATTATGGGATTGTGGCAGGATTTGGAGGCCTCTCATGGGAAAACCTTAGGCTATATGTGCACGGTCAGGATTTGAAGCAGAAATTTCCTAAGCGTTTCTGCATCTCCTTGGCAGGAAAAACGCTGCGGAAAAACCACGCGGTTTTGACGCGTTTTTAATGCGATTTTTTAAGCGTTTTTTGAAGCTTTTTTGTACATTGATGAATGCTTTTTGGAGCCAAATAAAGTTATTTGGCGGGACACTGCTTAAACCCTTGGATTACCGTCACAACTGGGGTGAGTATATTGGTTAATTTAAATGATTAAAGAATGTGTCTGTTGTATTTCAAATAAAGTAATTTGCTCTGTGCCTGTGTTTATTTAACTCTTTACTTTACGTTAATTAGGTTTGTCATAACCAAACAAAAGAGCTAGGTGTCAGCTAATCCCATTCACCCAATCTCAATAGGATTTCTATTCATGTAATTTATGTGGCAGCTGTGAGCTGCTATTTTTAGCCTAGGAAGACGCCATTTGCAAACATGGTCACTGCCATTATTAACAGCTCACAGCTGTTTCGTTAGCCGCTACGTCCCCCGATCAGCACTCAGCAGCACTTTGTACGCAGCAAATTTTTTGATGCGTCCAAAACGCTGTGTTCTAATGCCGTATTTTTGTTGTCGGTACATGTGAATCCACCGCATATAATGACACTTCAATCAGTCAAAATCAGCAAATTGACATTCTGCGGGTGAGTTTGGGTATGTCGCCACTATCAGGAGCCGCTGCAGGTTTGACGCTGCGTGTTTATACAGCTTCAAACCCGCAGCGTCCAGATGTTACAGCATAGTGGATGGGATCTCTAGAAATCCCATGTCCACTATGTGTGCATCTGAGGCAGCGAATCACCCGTGGACACTGACATATGGAGCGTCTTTCAGGACCGCAGCATGTCAAATTCTCTTGCGGAGTCCCTAGTCTGTTCTACAACAGAAATTTGACCACTAGAATGTATTGAATGCGGTAAATACGCATGGTTCAGTGAACACATGTGGATTTACCTGCATTCAATAGAATGCAACGTTTTGCACACAGCAAAAAATATGCGTCCAAAGTGCTGCTATGTCTGAATTATGGGCACAGAGTCTAATTTTTTTTTTTTTAAAAAAAGCGTGGGCTCCCACGTCATTCTTATAAGCAGCAGAGGGAAAGCTGACTGCTGGGGGCTGATATTAGTAGCCAGGGAAGGAGCCATTAGCCGAAAATGTTCCCTGCCTATTAATATCTGCTCACAGCTGTTTGTTTAGCCTTTACTGGCTAGATTACAGGGAGACCCCAGAGAAAAATTGACCCGGGGTCCCCCTATAAAATCTAACCAGAAAAGGCTAAACATACAGCTGCATGCTGATATTAATAGCCAGGGAAGGGGCCATGAATACTAGCCCCCTCCGCAGCTATTAATATCACCCCTCAGCAGTCCCAGAAGTGGCGCATACATAAGATGCGCCAAATCTGGTGCTTAGCCTCCGCTCTTCCCACTTCCCTGTAGCGGTGGCGAGTGGGGTAATGGGGTTGGGGTTCACGTCAGGCTTGTATTGGCGGCTGACGTAAAGCCCAGGTTAGTAATGGAGGGCATCTATAAGATGCCCCCGTTACTAACTACGTAGTAAAGTTATCGCCTTTTCAACAAAAGACATGGCCAGAATAAAGTATTTTAATTAAATAAAAAACACACGGTTTACTTTTTTTTTTTTATTGTACTCTGTCCGCGAAGCCCTCGATCTTCTGAAAAAAAAAAAAAGTAAAAAAACAAAACCATATCCCTCACCTGTCTGCCGTCACGGCGCAGTCCACGATTGTCCCTCGGCGATCCGGGTCACTTCAACAGCAGTGACATCAGCAATCACTGATGTCACTGCTGTAGTAGACAGCAATGTACACTGACAGGATTGTAAAATCACTCCTATCAGTATACATTGCTGCTGCTGGAGTGAGGTCACTGGGGTTCATCAGCTTCAGCATGTTCCCACGGTGAGATCACGTGAGCGATCAGCTGATCGCTCACGTGACTGCAGGTCCTGGCAGCGCAGCACAGCCGTCAGGAGGAGAACATCGCCGAGGACCAGGAGGACACTGGGGGGCGCGGGACAGGTGAGTATAGTGGTTTTTTTTTTTTAAATTTTTACTTTTTTACTTCTTTTTTTCCTACCACGGGCATGCCGGCTTGGCAGAGCAGACTACTACCCCCCCCAGCCGAGCCGCTCTTGCTGTTATCAGCAGGAGCGGCGGTCGAATGAGAGGAGTAGTAGTCCTCCTCTCCCGACCCGGGTACCACTCGAACTGCGTTTCCGCCGCAAATTTGCGGATATTGGCTTTAATTGAAATGCAGAAAATCCGCAGGTATAAATATTATACCTGCTGTTCAATTCAAGTCAATGGGTGGGAATTCGCAGCGGAAATGCCAGCACAATGGACATGCTGCGTTTTTTTCCGCAATGATAATACTGAGCGGAAATTTCCGCAGCATGTGCACAGCACATCAGGATTACCATTGCTATAGCTGGCAGACCGATTGGCAAGCGTTTTCGCGGCGGAAAAACTTCTGCGGTAACGCAGTAAAAACTCTTTGTATGCACATAGCCTAAAGGGATTATCTGGCGCTGTCCTGAGAAGCCGACTTCCTCATCATAGGTGAGCGCTTACGATGTCCTTACAACCTGAACCCCACCAATCATCACTAGAGGACTAGTAAACCTGCTAATATATAGGTCAACTCCGCCCCCAACAATGATTGGCCACTTTCTGCCTATGTACAGTGCACACCGAAAGCAGACAATCAATGGTGTGGGCGGGGTTATACAGAGGTCAGCATTCTGAGGACTGCTAGATCTGCAGAAGAGAAAACTGTGATTCTATCAAAACTGCAACACCCAGTAGAGTAAGTGACACATCTACGGAATCAGGGTCTATGCCCCTACATCATGCTGCTCCCACATGGGTTAGCAAAAACCTGGTGACAGATTCATTATAATAATGCCCCCCCACCCCCCGAGGATCCCTTGCAAACAAATAATTCTTCCCAAGTGCCCCCTTTAAAAAGTATTAATGCCCCCTGCAGAAGTAATAATGCAACCTTTGCGCCACTCTCCTTAATCCAAGTGAACGAGTCCTCTTCTCCGCTGCGCTCAGAGCGAGCCGCCACAGGTGGCACTGCTCAAGATTTTTAGCACTAGCGACACCACTGCCACTCTTTTTTTTTTCTTTTGAAATTTTGCACCCCTAAGAATATTTTTTCCTGTGTCCCCCACCCACGCTACGCCACTGATGAGCCGATACAAGAAGATCACCTCTGTTGGGAACAAACGTTCAGCTAAAAGTCCAAAACAGTCAAAATAGTCTAATAATATTTATTTGCACTATACTCTTGTGATTGCCGCTGGCCGAAGACGCCGTTACCACCTCTGATCCCTCCGCCTAGTAATAATTCCTAGGGGGGAGGGAGGAGGCGCAGCTGCAGGACATCTTTGGCACGGTTTACCTTGGAAGAGGGAAAATGAACAAAACTATTTACTCCTCATCTCCAAAAACTTATGACACCCCAATACACATTATATCATTGGTCGATTCCACCAATAATTTGGGTACGTGCCAATTTAGGCAATGCATATGGCTATACGAGGGGTACTGTATATCCATCTGCATTAGGAGGGTCCAGACTGGAAACATCTGATCTACAGACCCTATTCTGGAATACGTCTGCACAGCGTCAGTCTGCTCCTGAAAGATGTTGCAATAGGGCAGGATTTAATATCCGACCCCAATGATTAAATGCCAATAATAGTTCCAGATATTCCTCCTGGGAGCATTCATCTGATGCATCTTTCCTTGGAATCAATGCCTGTGAATTATTTGTACATTTTTCTTTCTCCCCCCACCCCTTTTTTTTTACCCCAAATCAAAGCATATGAGTTTTCATGGAAACGCAAACAGTCCGGCGTACACAGCGCGGAGCAGAATCTGCATCTGCATACAGTTTAATCCGATCGCGTAGCAACAATACAAACAGCGATTGAAATGGTCGTGCTCTTGAGAAACACATCTTGAAACTCATTCTTGAGACATCTCAGCTGCAACCAAATAAAGTTCCTAAAAAAAAAGATATAAATAAATAAGGGGCCTGGCCGTGGCCGGCGCTCTCTCCGGCAAGTCCGAAGCAATTCTGGTCATTATGGCTCGCTGCACACTACAGAGAGTCCTGATGGTAAGTGGCGCCTTATGACACTTTTCTTCGGTCATACGATGCAAATTACATTTGCTTTTTTTTTTTGTTTTGTTTCTTTCCCTCTTTCTGATCCCTTGAACATAATCCTCTAAAAATTCACTTGCGCAGGGGTCACGGGTTGGGGAAAAAAAAAAAAAAAGAGCTTGAGTATCTGGAACCACATAGTTTTCTCTAAGTCATGTTCCGAGCTAATGCTCTTGCGTCATTACTGAGGACAATCCATTTCTCAAGAATGTGGACCCTGCAGAAAATTGTCGGCATAGCTGTGCACATTCTCCCGCCGCTGGTACAAACTCCTGGTTTCATTTTATACCCCGGAGCTGTTCCCTACAAGTCGTCTTCGGTTACTGTTCTGAGCTAAAGTACATCAGGTTTTTTTCAATTAGGTCTCTATAGTAATATTAACAAAACAATCTAGAAGAATATGTGTATTCTCCCTAAGTATTTTTTTTTTTTTCATCTCCGAGTGTAAACTTCATGACAGATCTCTATTTTTGCTGCAGGAAACTCTTAGAACATGTTTTCTTCTAAATCCCACAGCCTGCAGCAGATGAACAGAACGTGACTAGCTTTAGGTAAGGGAGCCGGTGTTTATAAAATCCAATACCCACTACTCATACATTGGTATGGTCAGATTGACATGGGAGGGGGTTAGATTGGTGGCATTTTGATAGGACGGGCTATAAAGCCAGGTCTATGCCAAGAAGTGGAAAAAGGAGCAGGCCAGAGGTAGTACCACACTTTGCTAGCCCTGCATTCACTTTAAGGCAGCAATCGGCTCGAATCCCATCGGTTGCACCCCCGTTAATAGCCCAATGGTGGCATAGCTCAATGACTTGCTACCTATGTTTTCAATTAATTGTTCCTTGTAGCAAGTCCACCTCAAGCGGGGTAATATTCTGCTGGAGCCCATTTCTTAGGCAGGGTTTACCTTTGAGCCCCCGCTCCTAATTTAATCAGGGGCTCCTATCGACATGGTTTGAACCTGGTTTTCATCAGCACCTGGACCCACCAGTGGAGCCTCTGATACCATGTCTAGTCCTCATGTGACGTCAGTCTGGTCTACAGTCGGACTGAAGACCAGACTGAGCAGAGCGGAGTGGTGGGACAGATAAGGTCCAGGGTGGGATGAGTAACATTTTTTAAACCCTTTCACAGCCATTTAGAGTCCACGAAAATGAGATCGGATAGTTACTGTTTTACAGGATTCGTGCAAAGCAAATTATAAAACATTTAGATTCTGGAGAATTAATTTTTTTTTGCAAAATTCAAAGCAAATTCGATTGGACTCGAACCGATTTCTTACCGCTAATGAACATGTTTTTGCACATCTTGCTCCCATCACAGCGGTTTGCTACTTCAGTATCCCATTTTCAGCATTAATCTTGATACTGCGACAGAGAGGGGCCAGAAGATTGTGACGTCTGGTTTCACGAACTCCTGCACTGATTTGAACTGCTTCACTGTTATTAAACAGCGCAGGTTATTTCCTTGCTGGCAGTGCTAGGGTTAATCAATTCAGTTGATCTCCGGGAGCCCTCCATCCTGAAAACTGCAGCTGCATCTGACTCGCCCCCTGGGCCATGTTGTGTAGCGTTGCGCACGCGGGGAATACCCGGAGCCGGATCCGATGGGGGTAGTAGTCTTCGTGTGGCGGTGACCCGGTCCGTGCCCAGGGTGGTCAAACTAAGTGGCAGTTATTGGTATGATGGTATTAATGTCCGACTATGCCACCCGTTGAATGCGGCTATGAAGCCGCCGCTGCAGGGCAGTCCGCTGAGGCCGGTGGTACGGATGTGCAGCGTGGATGGCATAACCCCCAACGGGAGGGGTATGGCCTCAGGGCAGAGGATGATAATGATGTTGGGAGAGATGGTGTGTATGTCCCAGCACTGATGGTACCGGTGCGACAAGGAATCACTGAGACTTGCAATTGCAGTTTTCACAGCTTTACTCACAGTTCTTTATCAGGTCCCTTGTGCACAGTTAGGACCACCCGAGCCGTGCTGCGTCCACCAGGTGCGGGACTCGGCCAACTCCCAGGCAGTTCCAGAGCGTGGTCCTGAGCTCCCCTCTCTTCCTTCCTACTGGCCGTCCCCACCAGGGATCCACCTTTGTCCAGCTCCCTCGGGCCTTCTAGTGGTGAAACCTTTCCCGGTTTCCCTGACCCTATATGGTATGCCTTCCTGTTAGATATGGCGAGGGGTCGCGCCAAAACTTGTCCACGACCTCCGGTTCCTGGCTAAGGATAATTGGCCTCCACCAGTTTGGGATCCGGCACCCTGTTCTGCCAACCCTTCACCCGTTATTCCGTGGGATCTTAGGGTTCCCTCTTTTCCTGCGTCTCTGGGCCTTTCCTGGTGTTTCTGTTCCTTCTTCCTCTTACTTCTCTCTCTCTCTGCTTCAGGCCTCCACTCCAGGCCTGGCTCTGGAGCTGGGCCCAGACTGAGCCACAGCTCCCTGTCAGCCCTCTCTGGCTGAGCTCCTCTCTGAACAGACCCTGATCTAAGATGGTGCCCACCTATATACTCCCTTCTGACACCCGAGCCCAGGTGACCAGCACCCAATGGGCTCCTACCTATGCCCAGAGTCCCTCCCCTGTCTGCTTCTACACCACTGGGATGTTCCTCCCCCCCCCCACTCCAGCCAGGGACAGAAGCTGTCGTACCTGCACATCTATCTGGTGGGAGTACCGTTGATCTGTCCCCCGGAAATGGGGTGAGTGTAGTGCATGCAGCTAACTGAGCCCAGTTCCACACTCCATCCTTACCCGGGAGTGGAATACCACACCTCTGGTCTGAGGTGCAATACCCCTGTAGCAGCCGAGTCCTCGGGGTGCTACATTCCCCCCTGGTAAACCACAGCACGTCCTCGGGCTGGAAAAGAGCAAAAGCAAATTAAAACATACAAAAATTTTAAAGTGTACACTGACATGTAAGACATATCAACTTTCAATCATCCCTTTATGGGAGGTACTTTTCTCTTTTAACGTTACAGGTATAAAACATTACGGAAACATTATCAGACTTTCTTCACATACTTATAAAATACCATTAACTCTTTTAGCATCATATAAAACTTTTTTCATATAAAATATTCTTGACCAACACGTTCTTGATCTCTGGCCACCGTGCAACTTGTGACCAGGTAAAGTGCAACAGTCACTAGTTCCAAAGTAGAAAAGCAGTTCTTCTATAAAACTAGTAGGGGGCGCCTCAAGAAGCGCAACTATTTACAAGGTATGGCCGCTCTCAGTCCTCGGCCAGTGGGAATAGGGAAATGGCTGCTCACAGTCCTCAGCCTGGTTGGGGATTAGGGCACACAGGTAACAGTCCCCTTTGATAACTCCACACTAGTCCCAACGGGGACCACACTCCAATTAGCAGCATGACAGGTACCCTTACGGGTAACTATATACAGTTTCAGTTACCGTTCATTAGTAACGATGTCCTCCTGCTCCTTCCCGAGGGTAGTCTTCAGACCCGTCCGGGTCCTCTTGGCTTTCCTCGTACTGCCACTCTTCCTCAGTCAGCCGGTGTACATGAAGGGCGTACGGTCCTTTAGCACACTGATGCCGGGTGAAGGTGACCTCGTCACCTGAGTAGAGGTCGCGTCCTCGGTGTCCTTCTGGAAGGTGGCTCTCGACATCCCTGCGGGTGACAAAGACGTCGCCGGGGGTTCGGTGGTCCCGGATAAAGCCCCAGCCATTCTCTAGCTGGAATTTTATTACGGTCCCGGTGGCGCGGGGACCGTGGGCCGCACGGGGGTTTCGTCGGGCCCTTCGCTTCTGTTCCGCGCTTCGGACCTGTAGCTGTTCCTCGGGATCCTCCTCTCTCACCGCTCTCTCCCAAAGACTTCTAGCTGTTGACGACAGCACTCCTCACGCCGGGCTGCGGCCGCCCGGGTCTCCTTGGTGAACCCCATGAGGTCCTCACCGGTCGGATCCCATGCAAATTGGGCGTCCTCCAACGGGAGCGGGACAATTTTGACGGGCGCCGGAGCCGGGATCAGAGGCTCGCACAGGGGCCATTCCTTCCGGAGTCGGGGGTTGACGTACTCCGGTGGCCACACGAAGGGCAGCCCGTCCGGGCTGGTATGTTGTGCAAACAGATCTGCGCCCAGGGGTGGCACTGTGGAGGTAGAGGACGCCGTGGAGACCGCGGCGCCCGGAGGCACTCGGCCTTGCGACCAGGCCGGGGGCACCTCCTGTTTTGCCGCGCTCCGGGTCAGGGGGCGTGGCGCGGAAGGGGGCGTGACTGCGGCTCCGGCCGCTTGAGGCCTAGTTGGGAACAGTGGCGGTGCGGCAACGGGTGCGGTGAGTGGGACTTCGGGCTCTGCGACGGGGAGCTGGGGCAGGCTTTCGGCTACTGGGCTCGGGGTGGTGACGTCCCCATTACCTGCTTCCATCCCTGCGGCTCCCTCCGCGGCGTCGTCCCCGGCCTTCGTCCCTCCCACACCATCCTCAGGGGCAGACATGCTCCACGTTGCGGGTGGCGTCCTCTGCTGGCGGGTTCCAGCCTGCTGGGCCATCTCCCTTCCCCATTCGGCCAGTGCTTCCTGCTGTACTCGGGCCATCTTCCGGGCCAAGGCCTCCAGCGCAGTCTGTGCACGCTCCCGATCTCTGGGGAGCTGTGCCAGGATCTCCACCAGGCCTTCTGGGGTGGCGGCCTGCAGCAGGCCCCAGACCACGGGGTCGGTATCGCTTGTCTCTTCCTCCATTCCCGGGTGCGATCTGTCCAGACTCCTCCAGGCTGCACCCATCTTCTCCGTTTTGTTCTCTATCCGCCCCCCTTGGGAGTGGTCCCGGGGCAACTTAGTGACAGTCAGTTTCAGGGGCAGACCCCCCACCTTGATGGACATTTCCATGGTGGTAGTCTCGGCTGGTGGGGGCGGTCCCCTCCTTTGGCGCCACTCTGGGACCATGCCCACGATGGGAGGTGGTCTCTTGCCGCTCTCTGGCACGCCCACAATGGCGTCCGCTCTGCCAGGGCGGGAAACTGTCCAAGATGGCGGGAATCGTCTCCTGATGGCGGGAAACTTCGCTGATGGCGGGCAAAGGCTGCAGATGGCGGGCAAACGGCGGGAAACGACTCCGGACGGCGTCTGATGGCGGGAACCCTCTGGAATTGGCGGGAGACTTCTTCTTACGGTACATGTGAACTTTTTTTCAGGCGCGCAGTACCCGGTGGTTGCGGGCACGTAATCCTGCCGACTACGCCAAAGTTGACTCGCCCCCTGGGCCATGTTGTGTAGCGTTGCGCACGTGGGGAATACCCGGAGCCGGATCCGATGGGGGTAGTAGTCTTCGTGTGGCGGTGACCCGGTCCGTGCCCAGGGTGGTCAAACTAAGTGGCAGTTATTGGTATGATGGTATTAATGTCCGACTACGCCACCCGTTGAATGCGGCTATGAAGCCGCCGCTGCAGGGCAGTCCGCTGAGGCCGGTGGTACGGATGTGCAGCGTGGATGGCATAACCCCCAACGGGAGGGGTATGGCCTCAGGGCAGAGGATGATAATGATGTTGGGAGAGATGGTGTGTATGTCCCAGCACTGATGGTACCGGTGCGACAAGGAATCACTGAGACTTGCAATTGCAGTTTTCACAGCTTTACTCACAGTTCTTTATCAGGTCCCTTGTGCACAGTTAGGACCACCCGAGCCGTGCTGCGTCCACCAGGTGCGGGACTCGGCCAACTCCCAGGCAGTTCCAGAGCGTGGTCCTGAGCTCCCCTCTCTTCCTTCCTACTGGCCGTCCCCACCAGGGATCCACCTTTGTCCAGCTCCCTCGGGCCTTCTAGTGGTGAAACCTTTCCCGGTTTCCCTGACCCTATATGGTATGCCTTCCTGTTAGATATGGCGAGGGGTCACGCCAAAACTTGTCCACGACCTCCGGTTCCTGGCTAAGGATAATTGGCCTCCACCAGTTTGGGATCCGGCACCCTGTTCTGCCAACCCTTCACCCGTTATTCCGTGGGATCTTAGGGTTCCCTCTTTTCCTGCGTCTCTGGGCCTTTCCTGGTGTTTCTGTTCCTTCTTCCTCTTACTTCTCTCTCTCTCTGCTTCAGGCCTCCACTCCAGGCCTGGCTCTGGAGCTGGGCCCAGACTGAGCCACAGCTCCCTGTCAGCCCTCTCTGGCTGCGCTCCTCTCTGAACAGACCCTGATCTAAGATGGTGCCCACCTATATACTCCCTTCTGACACCCGAGCCCAGGTGACCAGCACCCAATGGGCTCCTACCTATGCCCAGAGTCCCTCCCCTGTCTGCTCCTACACCACTGGGATGTTCCTCCCCCCCCCACTCCAGCCAGGGACAGAAGCTGTCGTACCTGCACATCTATCTGGTGGGAGTACCGTTGATCTGTCCCCCGGAAATGGGGTGAGTGTAGTGCATGCAGCTAACTGAGCCCAGTTCCACACTCCATCCTTACCCGGGAGTGGAATACCACACCTCTGGTCTGAGGTGCAATACCCCTGTAGCAGCCGAGTCCTCGGGGTGCTACACATCCCCCTCCTCCATCTATTTTCTGTTTTACACTAGATATTTTTGGCAGCACCTGTAGATGGAAATATGAAAACTATATGTGTCAGGAAAGGGGGATAGATTTGATTTTCCCCCAAAATATGGGTCATGTTCTTAATGTACTATACCCAATCTCATCCAAATACTGACTATCTGTGTGGGGGGATTGTTATAAGACCCTGGAATGAAATTATATAGAACCTCTGAGACATGAAGCATTGCACTGTATCTAATCATTTCAGTGGAGGTCCACCGGGAGAACAGTCATCCTTGAAGCCTCACGCTCGGCTCTGGGCACTTGCTAGCAGAGATGATTCGAGCCCTTGATTCTTTCTGATGTGTATATGACAAGATGCCGTCTAGAGCGGACGACCTCACTGGGGTGGATTCTGCAGTAATCAGTTCCATATATCTGGATGGGCTGATATTTGGCATCAAGCACATGGATTTCTACAAGCCCAATTCAGATAAATTGCAGAACTTTTTGCAAATTTTGCCCACGTGTGTTCTCACCTTACTACGTTTAGGGCATAATCTAGAGAAAAGCTCAATCATGCCGTGAGACAGATACATTTCCACAGGTCTGGAGCGAAGATTCTTAGGAAGTGGAAAGTAATCACGGCTCTGTAGTATCACGGCTCTGTGTGGAATTACACGCCTGCACCTTAGACATGCAGATTTTTCGGCCGGAGGATGGATCAGTTAGAGTTAACTACTAGAATAAAAGTTAGTTGTATTTAGCTATCATTACCCAAACTGTGCAGCTGACATAAGAGGAAACTCGCGGCATGTGCAACATTCACTGGCAGTTCCCAACACAAGAGTCATGTGCGACACCGACCAATGCGGCAATTCCTAACAGATCAGGACAAAGCGTACTGTTAATGTGTATTTATTTGTGATATTACTCTATATAGAGGTGTTATCAGTCATTGTACAGGAGGAGGAGGTAAGCTGTGATATCACCTATTGTGAATGGTGGATCCTGTGTTATCTAATGTATATAGAGGTGTTATCAGTCATTGTACAGGAGGGGAGGAGGTGAGCTGTGACATCACCTATTGTGAATGTTGGGTCCCCTGTGTTATCTACTGTATACAGAGGTGTTATCTGTCATTGTACAGGAGGAGGAGGTAAGCTGTGATATCACCTATTGTGAATGGTGGATCCTATGTTATCTACTGTATACAGAGGTGTTATCAGTCATTGTACAGGAGGGGGAGGAGGTGAGCTGTGATATCTCTTATTGTGAATGGTGGATCCTGTGTTATCTACTGTATATAGAGGTGTTATTAGTCATTGTACAGGAGGAGGAGGTGAGCTGTGATATCTCCTATAGTGAATGGTGGATCCTGTGTTATCTACTGTATATAGAGGTGTTACTTTTCATTGTAATCCTGTCTGTGATGATAATGAAACATTTTTTTGCACAGAATG
Source organism: Phyllobates terribilis (assembly GCF_046119375.1). Classification (NCBI taxonomy): domain Eukaryota; kingdom Metazoa; phylum Chordata; class Amphibia; order Anura; family Dendrobatidae; genus Phyllobates; species Phyllobates terribilis. The sequence goes on along the minus strand of NW_027362768.1, from coordinate 156,560,036 downwards.
AGAAGTATGAGTCTATTGGCCTGTGTGAAAATGACAAAAATGTCATATTTTTTCTTTAACATAGATTGAGAATCTTATTTCCAAGTTTTAATATTACAAACACTTTAAAACAATAAATTTCCCATAAAAACTGATTTCAACAATAGGTAATTTTTTGATGATACAGCTTCTTATGAAGTTGATGTGGAACTACAACTCCCATCATACCAGGCTCTTAAAGTGTCACTGATGATAAGCAGGAACATAAGGCGTACACATTGTGCAACACATCATTAGTTTTGCCTTCATGCTCGTCTTCCCTACTTCTCAGGCCATAATTCATGTCCACATAAAAGGACACTTTGAATCTGAATCTTTCAGTGCGTTGTTTTTTTTATGAATGTAGGATATATTATTTTACTCCATAAAGTAGAAGACGATACATCGCCAGAGGGAAGGAATTTAAGGATTGTTGAATTACATGTAGATAGAAACGTAATAGAGGAAGTGGAGGAGTTCCAGGAGGCACCTGATACGTGAAGGCTACTAGTTACCAGATGCAAATGAACTGTCCTCTAGTATTTCACCCTCTGATGATAATGGCCTGGATATGAGAACATTCCTATTATTATTATTATTTCTTTTTAGACTTCCATTGATTCCATGGTTCTGTACATGAGAAGAGGTTACATACAAGATACAAATAAATTACAATGAACAATCTAGCATTGACAGATGGGTACAGAGGGGAGAGGGCCCTGTCCTTATGGGCTTACAGTCTACAAGATGATGGGAGAGGAGACAGTAGGGCAGGGGGTTGTGGCAGCTGCGGTGGTGGTGGTGGTGAGGTGGCAGCTCCAGTGGTGTTGAGGAGGTAGCAGGGTCATTGCAAGCTGTAAACTTTCTTGGAGAGATGGATTTTCAGGTTCCCTCTGAAAGCTCTGAATGTGGCTGAATTGGACATGGGGCACAGAATTCCAGAGGATGAGGGACACTCGGGAGAAGTCTTGGAGGCATTTGGGTGAGGAACGTAGGAGTGTGGAGGAGAAAAGGAGGTCTTGGGAGAACTAGAGATTTTGTGTGGGGAGATTAGGAGATATATGGGGGAGACAGGTTATGTACAGATTTGTAGGTCAGTGTTAATAGTTTCAACTGGATACGTTGGGGAATTGGGAGTCAATGAAGTTATTTGTAGAGGGGAGAGGTGGATTAGTCAGGCAGCAGAGTTAAGGACGAATTGAAGAGGTGCAACAGTGTTAGTAGGGAGGCCACAGAGGAGGATCTCGCAGTAGTCAAAGCGGGAGATGATGGGGGATGCACTAACATTTTAGTAGATTCAGGGTTGAGGAAAGGACGGATTCTGTAGATTTTTTTGAGTTACAGGAGGCAAGAGATGGTGAGATCTTGGATGTGTGGTTTGAAGGACAGGGCAGAGGCAAGGGTTACGCAGAGACAGCGGACTTCCTTTATAGGGGAAATCATGATGTTATTTATTGTGATAGTTAGATCAGGTAGGGGAGTTAGGTGAGATGGAGGAAAAGAAGATGAGTCCGGTTTTGTCCACATCAAGCTCTAGGAAGTGTGATGAGAAGAAGGAGGATATGGCTGATAGACACTCTGGACAGCTGAGAGGTGACATCTGGGCCAGAGAGGTAGATCTGAGTGTCATCAGTATATAAGTGGTACTGGAAGCCATGGGACTTTATGAGTTGTCTAAGCCTAAGGTAGAGATTGAGAAGAGTAGGTGTCCCAAGACAAAGCCTTTAGGGACACCAACAGAGAAATGATGTTAATATTCTTATAGGAAGCTTGTCCCTTTATTTACTCTTAAAAGGTGTTTATGGAACTTTGACTCCTTCTAAAATGGTTGCCCAGGCTTGGGGTTCAAGTCTGCAGTCACTCTATGTGACTGCAGACTTATGAATAAATTCTCAGGTGCCGGCGCTGGGAGCGCGTGGTCATTTGACTGCAAGTATATGATTTGCACATTCCTGGTCACATTCTGACTAGACGTCACTCAATTCACTTGAATTGAGTTTGGCTGCACAGGTCTAGTTGGCACGTGACTGCATATATACATATCATATACTTGTCATGTGCCTGCCTGCTCCCAACACTGGCGAATCCTAACAGCACACCTACTGCCCACTATAAGGATTAAGTGGCGAGAAGCCACTGGTGACTGGCATTGGACTAATCATTCAAGAAGCATGGACACCCCCAGATTTCCAAGCTATGTAACGTATACACGGCTGGAATAATGCACCCAGGGTCTGATTTTTCTTTCCAGTGGTTCGGGCAACATCAATCTGCTGTCAGGTTTCCTTAAAGTTTTCCCAAACATCAAAGTTCTTATACATGAATTACAGAAAATTTAGGATAACCAAACAGATTACACGGGTATAGTTTCATTAGGCTCAAATTGCGGGGAATCCAAAAAATTGTGGAACCTGAAGTTCACACTTAACTGTAAATTATCCTTAAACTCTGTGACCCTTTTTTCTTTCTGTGTGGAAAACGTTTCACGCTCGTATTTACATCACTATGGTTTGATTCTTAAGTAATACACATTGATGTTTGCTCCAGGCTTATTAAAGTCCAAAATAAAAGGAAAGCTGCCATTGTTTATGTAGTTTTTCACTCTCTCATTTCTATTTGGAAGTGGAAACTATCTAAGCCTCCCAGATATTTCTCAAGCTAGCTCATTTCTCTGATTGGCTAAAATCCACAAATTAAGCTTTTTTGGGTCAACAGATGTGCTCATTCTGACAACCAGATGTAACCGAAAGTTTACAAGTTTATCAACATTTATAACTTCCATTAAAAAGGAATCCCTGCCCCCCAAAGCTGTGACTGCTTGTGGTTTTGAAATGTAGACGTCCTTGTGGGTGGTCAGAAAATTTTTGGACCTTGATCACTTCTGAAAAGATCTAAGAAAATATAACTTCTAGCGGTTGCTAACCTTTTGATTGGATAATCTGTTATATCTTCTTAAGATCTTCAAAAGATAATTGTTCGCAGGGGAATCCTATTCCAGGATGCCACCCAATCATCTAGTATCACCAATGGACATATTTGCCAACATTCCAGAATTGGGACTTCATGGGCCGAAAGGTAGGGTGTTTTTGTAACACCTCCATCCAGAAGGGGGTGTTTTGGGATAGGGGTGTTCTTAGGTGGGATATTTTACCAAACGTTAAATGTCACATTGTTTTGGTGCATCTCACTCCAGTCACCTCCCTTGGAGTAAGGTTTTTGGAATATTTTTAAATTTGGCAAGTTTTTAAAAGATTTGTGACTTTTTAGTGCTTAAAGTTGCAAAAATTGGTTAAAGAAAACAAAAATTTTTTTTTAAAAATTCATGAACCCTTGAGCGTCATTTTGAAGAATATGGCATAAAAACATGTCAGCAGATACCACCAAACAAAACAAAAAAAAAAGACAAGGGACTTCAATAAATTGCAAAAGATGAATCAAGCCCTATGGTGCTGGATGTATACTTCCAAAGACAGAATTAGCAAACTGCACCAAAAATGATTTTCAAAGGATGATTTTTGGGAAAATTTTCCTTGATGAAATTTAGATCTAAACGTCAGTGAATACCACAAGATAAAAAAAGACAAGGGACTTCAATAAATCGCAAATGATGAATTGGCCCTATGTGTTGGATATACAGTGGGTACGGTAAGTATTCAGACCCCATTAAATTTTTCACTCTTTGTTTCATTGCAGCCATTTGGTAAATTTTAAAAAGTTCATTTTTTTCTCATTCATGTACACTCTGTACCCCATCTTGATTGAAAAAAACAGAAATGTAGAAATTTTAAAAAATTTATTAAAAAAGAAAAACGAAAATATCACATGGTCATAAGTATTCAGACCCTTTGCTCAGACACTCATATTTAAGTCACATGCTGTCCATTTCCTTGCGATCCTCCTTGAGATGCTTCTACTCCTTCATTGGAGTCCAGCTGTGTTTAATTAAACTGATAGGACTTGAATTGGAAAGGCACACACCTGTCTATATAAGACCTCACAGCTCACAGTGCATGTCAGACCAAATGAGAATCATGAGCGCAAAGGAACTGCCCAAAGAGCTCAGAGACAGAATTGTGGCAAGGCACAGATCTGGCCAAGGTTATAAAAGAATTTCTGCATTACTCAAGGTTCCTAAGAGCACAGTGGCCTCCATAATCCTTAAATGGAAGAAGTTTGGGACCACCAGAAGTCGACTGAGCAATCGTGGGAGAAGAGCCTTGGTGAGAGAGGTAAAGAAGAACCCCAAGATCACTGTGGCTGAGCTCCAGAGATGCAGTAGGGAGATGGGAGAAAGTTCCACAAAGTCAACTATCACTGCAGCCCTCCACTAGTCGGGCCTTTATGGCAGAGTGGCCCGACGGAAGCCTCTCCTCAGTGCAAGACTTATGAAAGCCCGCAAAGAGTTAGCTTAAAAACACATGAAGTACTCCCAGACTATGAGAAATAAGATTCTATGGTCTGATGAGACGAAGATAGAACTTTTTGGTAATAATTCTAAGCGGTATGTGTGGAGAAAACAAGGCACTGCTCATTACCTGCCAAATACAATTCCAACAGTGAAACATGGTGGTGGCAGCATCATGCTATTGGGGTGTTTTTCAGCTCCAGGGACAGGACGACTGGTTGCAATTGAAAGAAACATGAATGCGGCCAAGTACAGAGATATCCTGAACGAAAACCTCTTCCAGAGTGCTCTGTACCTCAGACTTGGCCGAAGGTTCACCTTCCAACAAGACAATGACCCTAAGCACATAGCTAAATAACAAAGGAGTGGATCAAGAACAACTCTGTGACCATTCTTGACTGGCCCAGCCAGAGCCCTGACCTACACCCAATTGAGCATCTCTGGAGAGACTTGAAAATGGCTGTCCACGAACGTTCACCATCCAACCTGACGGAACTGGAGAGGATCTGCAAGGAAGAATGGCAGAGGATCCCCAAATCCAGGTGTGAAACACTTGTTGCATCATTTCCAAGAAGACACATGGCTGTACTAGCTCAAAAGGGTGATTCTACTCAATACTGAGCAAAGGGTCTGAATACTTATGACCATGTGATATTTCAGTTTGTTTTTTTTTTAATAAATTTGCAAAAATTTCTATATTTCTGTTTTATTCAGTCAAGATGGGGTGCAGAGTGTACATTAATGAGAAAAATAAATAAACTTTTTAGAATTTACCAAATGGCTGCAATGAAACAAAGTGAAAAATTTAAAGGGGTCTGAATACTTTCTGTACTCACTGTATATTTACCTCCAAAAACAGGATTAGCAAAATGCACCAAAAATTATTTTCAGAGCCTGACTTTTGAAAAAAATGTCCTTGATGAAATTTGGGTCTGTTTTCCAAGTAGAATATGAGATGTTTTATGATTTTCTGAATAAATCATTAGACAAAGAATCCTAATTTAGATGGATCTGATATTGCCATATCTGCAAGAACAGGATCCCCACCGTTCAAGTTACCCAAACTTGGGACCCCATGATGGGGTGGCCAAATTTTGCAACTACAATAAGGATGCAAAAATGCGGCTGCAATACTGTACTGTTAGTCTGAACATGTTATTGCTGTCCAAAAAGAGCATTATTCTTGATCTGATGATATTTCCAGTGATAATTAAGAATTATTATTACGACCACAGGCAACTAACTGCCACTTTATGAGTAGATATAACCATGGATACCTAAGCTACTGCAATGCCCTGCATATGGGGAAAGTGACATATCTAATCAGAAGAACTATACTACAATTACTACAATTGGAGGTATTTGCTATTATTATGACGCCTACATATTGGGATAGGGTCTTGCAGATGGGAATACCCTAGCTAACTGTCACTGTATCAGTGGTCATAACCATGGGCACCTAAAGGTCCTGCAATGCCTGCACATGGGGTAAGCAGCATAGAGAATCAGAAGAACTATACTACATTTCTAATTGGAAGTATGTGCTGATATTATTACACTTATTACATATTGGGATAGGATCTTGGAGAAGGGAAAACCCCTTTAATACTCCAAAATGACTGGATGCCAGAATATGAACCTCTTTTACTGTAAAAGGTAGGTGGTTGTAGATTTGATTCCCACACTACACAGGAGAGAGATCTTGATTGTGGTTATCAGCTCTGCACTTTCACAATATAAAAACATGAAATAATTGCTGTGGGACATCAATAATATAAAACAGGGAAATGGAAAAAAAAAAAAAGATAAAAGCATGACCGCACAAGTCTTTGAAATTATGAACCACTCCCTGAAGCCAGCAGTGCATTCCACAAACTTTTAGATGAAGCGCAAGAAGAAAAAGAAAAAAAAAAGTCTCATCTTTTGCAGGTGTAAAATATTGTATATCAGAAGCATCGGCACCAAGGGCTGATATACTGTACATACTGACGTGTTATAACTCACTCTCAAAGGGTAATTCCCATTTTCATAGATAGATATTGTCATATCAGTGCATTTTTGCAATTTACTGTTTATTAAAATTTATTGCCGTTCTTTAGATATTAACACTTTTCATTTCTTTATAACTCGTTGCTTAGGAGACCGACCACCGCTGCTGTTGAGCTTCTAAGCACTGCACTGAAGCTGGCCAGGAATAGGACCTAACGGTGCGCTCTAGCGATCCCATCCAGCATCAAAGCAGCGCTAACAAGCTCAATAGAAATGAATTTGTGAGCACTTTACAAGTTTGGCCACCACTGCTGGACAACAGCGGTGGTCGGTGTCCAAGGCAATGAGCTGTAAGCAAAAGAAAAGTATTAATATCCCAAGAACGACTGAAAATTGAAATAAACAGTAAATTGCAAAAGTGCTTGATTTTACAAGTGCTATCCAACAATATCCATACATGAAGATGGTATTAACCCTTTAAAATGCTATTACTAGAAACCTTGGCGGTCAGACATGAGTCTACCTGCTGAATAAATTACCAGCACATAAAAGGTGTGTGTATACAGCAATCTATGGGTGTATAGATGGCAGGTTCCAGTTGACGTAAATGGCAAAAATATGAGCAATCTGCTCTGATTGCATTCGATATATATGTTTATATACATACATACAGTGGGTACAGAAAGTATTCAGACCCCTTTACATTTTTCACTCTTTGTTTCATTGCAGCCATTTGGTAAATTCTAAAAAGTTCATTTTTTTTCCCATTAAAGTACACTCTGCACCCCATCTTGACTGAAAAAAAACAAATGTAGAAATTTTTGAAAATTTATTAAAAAGAAAAACTGAAATATCACATGGTCATAAGTATTCAGACCCTTTGCTCAGTATTGAGTAGAAGCCCCCTTTTGAGCTAGTACAGCCATGAGTCTTCTTGGGAATGATGCAACAAGTTTTACACAACTGGATTTGGGGATCCTCTGCCATTCTTTCTTGCGGATCCTCTCCAGTTCCGTCAGGTTGGATGGTGAACGTTGGTGGACAGCCATTTTCAGGTCTCTCCAGAGATGTTCAATTGGGTTTAGGTCAGGGCTGTGGCTGGGCCAGTCAAGAATGGTCACAGAGTTATTCTGAAGCCACTCCTTTGTTATTTCAGCTGTGTGCTTAGGGTCATTGTCTTGTTGAAAGGTGAACCTTCGGCCAAGTCTGAGGACCAGAGCACTCTGGAAGAGGTTTTCATCCAGGATATCTCTGTACTTGGCCGCACTCATGTTTTCTTCAATTGCAACCAGTCGTCCTGTCCCTGCAGCTGAAAAACACCCCAATAGCATGATGCTGCCACCACCATGTTTCACTGTTGGGACTGTATTGGGCAGGTAAAGAGCAGTGCCTGGTTTTCTCCACACATACCGCTTAGAATTATCACCAAAAAGTTCTATCTTCGTCTCATCAGACCAGAGAATCTTGTTTCTCATAGTCTGGGAGTCCTTCATGTGTATTTGAGCAAACTCTTTGCGGGCTTTCATATGTCTTGCACTGAGGAGAGGCTTCCGTCGGGCCACTCTGCCATAAGGGCCTGACTGGTGGAGGGCTGCAGTGATAGTTGACTTTGTGGAACTTTCTCCCATCTCCCTACTGCATCTCTGGAGCTCAGCCACAGTGATCTTGGGGTTCTTCTTTACCTCTCTCACCAAGGCTCTTCTCCCACGATTGCTCAGTTTGGCTGGACGGCGAGGTATAGGAAGACTTCTGGTGGTCCCAAACTTCTTCCATTTAAGGATTATGGAGGCCACTGTGCTCTTAGGAACCTTGAGTAATGCAGAAATTGTTTTGTAACCTTGGCCAGATCTGTGTCTTGCCACAATTCTGTCTCTGAGCTCTTTGGGCAGTTCCTTTGAGCTCATGATTCTCATTTGGTCTGACATGCCCTGTGAGCTGTGAGGTCTTATATAGACAGGTGTGTGCCTTTCCAAATGAAGTCCTATCAGTTTAATTAAAGACAGCTGGACTCCAAGGAAGGAGTAGAACCATCTCAAGGAGGATCACAAGGAAATGGACAGCATGTGACTTAAATATGAGTGTCTGAGCAAAGGGTCTGAATACTTATGACCATGTGATATTTCAGTTTTTTCTTTTTTGATAAATTTGCAAAAAAATTCTACATTTGTTTTTTTTTCAGTCAAGATGGGTGCAGAGTGTACTTTAATGAGGAAAAAAAATTAAGTTTTTAGAATTTACCAAATGGCTGCAATGAAACAAAGAGTGAAAATTTTAAAGGGGTCTGAATACTTTCCGTACCCACTGTAATATATATATACATATACACACACACACTACCGTTCAAAAGTTTGGGGTCATTTAGATATTTCTTTATTTTTGAAAGAAAAGCACTTTTTTTTTCAATGAAGCTAACATTAAATGAATCAGAAATACACTCTATACATCGTTAATGTGGTAAATGACTATTCTAGCTGCAAACGTCTTGTTTTTATTGCAATATCTACATATGTGTATAGAGGCCCATTTCCAACAACCACCACTCCAGTGTTTTAATGGTACATTGTGTTTGCTATCAGTGTAAGGCTAGTGGATGTTTAGAAAACCCTAGAAAACCCTTGCACAAGTATGTTAGCCCAGCTGAAAACGGTTTGGCTGATTTGAGAAGCTATAAAATTGACCTTCCTTTGAGCTAGTTGAGAATCTGGAGCATTATATTTGTTTGTTATATGAACCTATCAAAATGGCCAGAAAAAGAGAACTTTCATGTGAAACTTGACAGTCTATTCTTGTTCTTAGAAATGAAGGCTTATTCCATGCAAAAAATTGCCAAGAAACTGATGATTTCTTACAACGGTGTGAACTAGTCCCTTCAGAGGAGAGCACAAACAGGCTCTAACCAGAGTAGAAAGAGAAGTGGGAGACCCCGCTGCACAACTGAGCAACAAGACAAGGACATTAGAGTCTCTAGTTTGAGAAATTGACACCTCACAGCTCCTCAACTGGCAGCTTCATTAAATAGTACACGCAAAATGCCAGTGTCAACGTCTACAGTCAAGAGGCGACTCCGGGATGCTGGCCTTCAGGGCAAAGTGGCAAAGAAAAAGCCATAACTGAGACTGGCTAATAAAAGGAAAATATTAATATGGGCAAAAGAACACAGACATTGGACAGAGGAAGATTGGAAAAAAGTTTTATGGACAGACAAATCAAAATTTGAGGTGTTTGGATCACACAGAAGAACATTTGTGAGATGCAGAACAACTGAAAAGATGCTGGAAGAGTGCCTGATGCCACCTGTCAAGCATGGTGGAGGTAATGTGATGGTCTGGGGTTGCTTTGGTGCTGGTAAAGTGGGAGATTTGTACAAGGTAAATGGGATTTTGAATAAGGAAGGCTATCACTCCATTTTGCAATGCCGTTCCATACCCTGTGGACAGTCCTTGATTGGAGCCAATTTCATCCTACAACAGGACAATGACCCAAAGCACACCTCCAAATTATGCATGAACTATTTAGGGAAGAAGCAGGCAGCTGGTATTCTATCTGTAATGGAGTGGCCAGCGCAGTCACCAGATCTCAACCCCATTGAGCTGTTGTGGGAGCAGCTTGACCGTATGGTACGCAAAAAGTGCCCATCAAGCCAATCCAACTTGTGGAGGGGCTTCAGGAAGCATGGGGGGAAATTTCTCAAGATTACCTCAGAAAATTAACAGCTAGAATGCCAAAAGGTCGGCAATGCTGTAATTGCTGCAAATGGAGCATTCTTTGATGAAAGCAAAGTTTGAAGAAGAAAATTATTCTTTCAAATAAAAATCATTATTTCTAACCTTGTCAATGTCTGGACTATATTTTCTCTTCATTTTGCAACTCATTTGATAAATAAAAGTATGAGTTTTCATGGAAAACACAAAATTGTTTGGGTGACCCCAAACTTTTGAACGGTAGTGTATATACATACATATATACACACACACACACACACACACACACACACACACACACACACACACAGCTCAAGGGATCACTCAAATAACACATCCTAGATCTGAATGAATGAAATATTCTCATTGAATACTTTGCTCTGTACAAAGTTGAATGTGCTGACAACAAAATCACACAAAAATCATCAATGGAAATCAAATTTATTAACGAATGGAGGCCTGGATTTGGAGTCACCCCCAAAATTAAAGTGGAAAAACACACTACAGGCTGATCCAACGTTGATGTAATGTCCTTAAAACAAGTCAAAATGAGGCTGAGTATTGTGTGTGGCCTCCACGTGCCTGTATAACCTCCCTACAACGCCTGGGCATGCTCCTGATGAGGCTGAGTATTGTGTGTGGCCTCCCCGTGCCTGTATGACCTCCCTACAACGCCTGGGCATGCTCCTGATGAGGCTCAGTATTGTGTGTGGCCTCCCCGTGCCTGTATGACCTCCCTACAACGCCTGGTCATGCTCCTGATGAGGGTGCGGATGGTCTCCTGTGGGATCTCCTCACAGACCTGGACTAAAGCATCCGCCAACTCCTAGACAGTCTGTGGTGCAACGTGGCGTTGGTGGATAGAGCGAGACATGATGTCCCAGATGTGCTCAATCGGATTCAGGTCTGGGGAACGGGCGGGCCAGTCCATAGCTTCAATGCCTTCATCTTGCAGGAACTGCTGACACACTCCAGCCACATGAGGTCTGGCATTGTCCTGCGTTAGGAGGAACCCAGGGCCAACCGGACCAGCATATGGTCTCACAAGGGGTCTGAGGATCTCATCTCAGTACCTAATAGCAGTCAGGCTCCCTCTGGCGAGCACATGGAGGGCTGTGCGGCCCTCCAAAGAAATGCCACCCCCCACACCATTACTGACCCACTGCCAAACCGGTCATGCTGAAGGATGTTGCAGGCAGCAGATCGCTCTCCATGGTGTCTCCAGACTCTGTCACGTGCTCAGTGTGAACCTGCTCTCATCTGTGAAGAGCACAGGGCACTAGTGGCAACTTTGCCAATCCTGGTGTTCTCTGGCAAATGCCAAGCGTCCTGCACAGTGTTGGGCTGTGAGCACAACCCCCATCTGTGGACGTCGGGCCCTCATACCACCCTCTTGGAGTCGGTTTCTAACCGTTTGTGCAGACACATGCACATTTGTGGCCTGCTGGAGGTCATTTTGCAGGGCTCTGGTAGTGCTCTTCCTGTTCCTCCTTGCACAAAGGAGGAGGTAACGGTCCTGCTGCTGGGTTGTTGACCTCCTATGGCTCCCTCCACATCTCCTGGTATCTGCTCCATGCTCTGGACACTGTGCTGACAGACACAGCTACCCTTCTTGCCACAGCTTGCACTGATGTGCCATCCTGGATGAACTGCACTACCTGAGCAACTTCTGTGGGTTGTACTGTAGACACTGCCTCATGCTGCTGTACCTCTAGGGGTGAGAGCAATGGGAAGATGAAAAGGTGACCAAAACAACAGCCAAAAAGGATGAGAGCAGAGAAATGGTCTGTGGTCACCACCTGAGAACCGCTCCTTTATAGGGGGTATCTTGCTAATTGCCGATCATTTCTACCAGTTGTCTGTTCCATTTGCACAACAGCAGGAGAAATTGATTCACAACCAGTGTTGCTTCATAACTGGACAGGTAGATTTCACAGAAGTGTTATTGACTTGGAGTTACATTGTGTTGCTTAAGTGTTCCCTTTATTTTTTTTGAGCAGTTTATATACACACACACACGTTTTTGGTACAGATTTGACGCAATGTTATTTTAATGTGTTTTTATTGGTAAAAACGCTAGGATCTTATCTCTTTAAAACACAATTTTCATAGTTTAATCGTTTTTTTACGGCAAAAGGAAAAGCAAAAATGGATATCAGCTCACCCACTTAGAAGATTGCAGCACGGAACCAGCAGCGCGACTGGGAAGATAATTCAGGAAATTATCATAAATGCCGTTACAGTTGAAAGCAATGATGGAGGAGAGAGCGTCAGGTGCTGTGGGGGCTGCATGGGGGCTACATTATACCATATGGAGGACTATGGGGAGTACAGTATACTATATTGAGGATTATGGGGAGTGCAGTATACAATATGGAGGACTATGGGGAGTGCATTATATTGTATGGAGGACTATGGGGAGTGCATTATACTACATGGAGGACTGCGGGGAGTGCATTATACTACATGGAGGACTATGGGGTGTGCATTATACTACATGGAGGACTATGGGTAGTGCATTATACAATATGTAGGACTATGGGGAGTGCATTATACAATGTGGAGGACTATGGGGTGTACATTATACTAAATGAGCAAAATGCTGCCTATTTATCTGGTGATTAGATTTTTATTCCAGCATAAACAATCATTGTTCTCAGCAGCACATCGCCGGTGAACACTGCAGATATACTGCTGATAACATGATATGTATTGGGACAGATTGATCTATTAGTGATTGTTCTGTGCCCTTCATTCTTCCTCAGCCGGTGTAAAGAGGCCGGGAAACAAGCACAGAAAGACTTCAATATTGTTGATCACGCTCGTTTAGCGGCCTTAACTCAGCACATGTAAATTCAACCGAAAAGTTTCTGTGTGTGGTGCAATATGTTGGCGTTTGGGGCCCCACTTTGTCTAAAACCGGCCCTAGCTATAAAGATATATTAAGAATTTCATTTTGTCCACAGCCAACAACATGACAATAACTAAAGATTCATTTTTAAATACAGAATATAGTATACTGAAGAAAGGCCTGGCGTACAGCGTATATATCTCATCTCTGGATTCACAGGTGCGTCTGATTATCCACTTGACCCGATCGGCTTAGTGCACTGACGGTATTTCTAAGAATTCAGCGCAGGCCGCTTGGCCGACCTCTTCAGTGCTAGGATGCCACGACTTTACATGTGTGTTTTAATCTTATAGATCGACGCCTCCTTATAGACAATGTCCTTATAAGAGATCTAACGATTTGTTTGTGCACTTACGACTATTACTCAAGTGACTTTCTCCATATCAAGAGGATTCTTAAATTTATAGGTCCGTGGTTGGTGAAGACAATGAGAGCCGAGAGACTGATCCCTTCCAAGCACTCATCACATCTTCTGTTTTCTAAGAAGCTTCTCTGAAGTCTGGAAATAGCTGAAGGACACAATGCAAACATTTATGGCGAGCAAGATTACTTCTGAAGGTTATATTAAAACCAGATTCTCACTATTGTTTTTTCCTTTCCCCTAAATGGAGGAATGTGAATCATTAACCACCTTCCCCCCCCTGCCCCCAAGAACCCTACAGTCTTTAGCCCCTGTACCTGTGATACGGCCCATTCCTCCTCCATAGGACCCCAAAGCAAGGTTTTTCTCCTGGGGTCCCAGCATTTAAAGAGACAAAATATCACTTGCTAGTTTTGCTCCTTCGACCCATTTTAAGGCCTCATTCAGATGTGTAATTTTTCACGGATAGCACCCATGATATTCTATGGGACTAGTCACATGTCGGATTTTTTCTCCCGGACCGAATGGTGCGCAGCAAGTATTGGAGACATGTCAAATTGTGATCTGAGGGTCAAATCAAAATCGGCATTGCAAGTCAATGGGTCCGTGAAAAAAATTGGACAGCACTTGGGTGACATCAGAGTGCGGTCTGATTTTCTCGGACTGTCAGAAAGGAGAAGGTAGAGAATATATATATTTTTTAAATTTCTCCACAGACAAGAAACTAAGGATCAAACTCCCGATTTTCTCGTATACAAAAAAAATCGGAGGTGTGAATGAGGACTAAGTCTTCCTGTGCAGTGGAGATTTTGGCTGCTTGGGTGTGTAGGGACCGGCATTGACCCCATTTACTTGACCGGTATAGTACTGCAGCTCCCTGCACAGTGGGTGTCAGGGGCACCACTAATCATGGCAAATTGGAGAACCCTAAATTACCACTCTGGATCATTGTGGTTCCCAGAAGTCCGACACATTTATGGGGACACTCCGCTTACAGTTAGTAGATTAGGGGACACATTTATGGGGACGCTGCTTAGGGTTAGCAAATTAGGGGACACATTTATGGGGACGCTGCTTAGGGTTAGCATATTAGGGGACACATTTATGGGGTCACTGCTTAGGGTTAGCATATTAGGGGACACATTTATGGGGACGCTGCTTAGGGTTAGCATATTAGGGGACACATTTATGGGGTCACTGCTTAGGGTTAGCATATTAGGGGACACATTTATGGGGTCACTGCTTAGGGTTAGCATATTAGGGGACACATTTATGGGGTCACTGCTTAGGGTTAGCATATTAGGGGACACATTTATGGGGACACTGCTTAGGGTTAGCATATTAGGGAACACATTTATGGGGACGCTGCTTAGGGTTAGCATATTAGGGAACACATTTATGGGGACGCTGCTTAGGGTTAGCATATTAGGGGACACATTTATGGGGACGCTGCTTAGGGTTAGCATATTAGGGGACACATTTATGGGGACGCTGCTTAGGGTTAGCATATTAGGGAACACATTTATGGGGACACTGCTTAGGGTTAGCATATTAGGGAACACATTTATGGGGACACTGCTTAGGGTTAGCATATTAGGGAACACATTTATGGGGACACTGCTTAGGGTTAGCATATTAGGGGACACATTTATGGGGACGCTGCTTAGGGTTAGCATATTAGGGGACACATTTATGGGGACGCTGCTTAGTGTTAGCATATTAGGGGACACATTTATGGGATGCTGCTTAGGGTTAGCATATTAGGGGACACATTTATGGGGACATTGCTTAGGGTTAGCATATTAGGGGACACATTTATTGGGACACACTCCTTAAGGTTAGCATATTAGGGAACACACTGCTTAGGGTTAGCATATTAGGGAACACATTTATTGGGACACACTCCTTAGGGTTAGCATATTAGGGGACACATTTATAGGGACACACTGCTTAGGGTTAGCATATTAGGGGACACATTTATGGGGACACTCCTTAGGGTTAGCATATTAGGGGACACACTCCTTAGGGTTAGCATATTATGGGACACACTCCTTAGGGTTAGCATATTATGGGACACATTTATGGGGACACACTGCTTAGGGTTAGCATATTAGGGGACACACTCCTTAGGGTTAGCATATTAGGGGACACATTTATGGGTACACTACTTAGGGTTAGCATATTAGGGAACACATTTATGGGGATACACTGCTTAGGGTTAGCATATTAGGGGACACATTTATGGGGACACTGCTTAGGGTTAGAATATTAGGGAACACATTTATGGGGACACTGCTTAGGGTTAGCATATTAGGGGACACATTTATGGAGACGCTGCTTAGGGTTAGCATATTAGGGAACACATTTATGGGGACACTGGTTAGGGTTAGCATATTAGGGAACACATTTATGGGGACACTGGTTAGGGTTAGCATATTAGGGAACACATTTATGGGGACACTGGTTAGGGTTAGCATATTAGGGAACACATTTATGGGGACACTGGTTAGGGTTAGCATATTAGGGAACACATTTATGGGGACGCTGCTTAGGGTTAGCATATTAGGGAACACATTTATGGGGACACTGCTTAGGGATAGCATATTAGGGGACACATTTATGGGGACATTGCTTAGGGTTAGCATACTAGGGGACACATTTATAGGTCCGCTCTGCTTAGGGTTAGCATAATAGGGGACACATTTATGGGGACACTGCTTAGGGTTAGCATATAAGGGGACAGATTTATGGGGACACACTGCTTAGGGTTAGCATATTAGGGGACACATTTATAGGGACACTGCTTAGGGTTAGCATATTAGGGGACACATTTATAGGGACACTGCTTAGGGTTAGCATATTAGGTGACACATTTATGGGGACACTGCTTAGGGTTAGCATATTAGGTGACACATTTATGGGGACACTGCTTAGTGTAAGCATATTAGGGGACACATTTATTGGGACACACTCCTTAGTGTTAGCATATTAGGGAACACACTGCTTAGGGTTAGCATATTAGGGGACACATTTATTGGGACACACTCCTTAGGGTTAGCATATTCGGGGACACATTTATGGAGACACACTGCTTAGGGTTAGCATATTAGGGGACACATTTATGGGGACACACTCCTTAGGGTTAGCATATTAGGGGACATTTAAGGGGACGCTCTGCTTCGGGTTAGCATATTAGGGGACACATTTATTGGGACACACTCCTTAAGGTTAGCATATTAGGGAACACACTGCTTAGGGTTAGCATATTAGGGAACACATTTATTGGGACACACTCCTTAGGGTTAGCATATTAGGGGACACATTTATAGGGACACACTGCTTAGGGTTAGCATATTAGGGGACACATTTATGGGGACACTCCTTAGGGTTAGCATATTAGGGGACACACTCCTTAGGGTTAGCATATTATGGGACACACTCCTTAGGGTTAGCATATTATGGGACACATTTATGGGGACACACTGCTTAGGGTTAGCATATTAGGGGACACACTCCTTAGGGTTAGCATATTAGGGGACACATTTATGGGGACACTACTTAGGGTTAGCATATTAGGGAACACATTTATGGGGACACACTGCTTAGGGTTAGCATATTAGGAGACACACTCCTTAGGGTTAGCATATTAGGGGACACATTTATGGGGACACTACTTAGGGTTAGCATATTAGGGAACACATTTATGGGGACACACTGCTTAGGGTTAGCATATTAGGGGACACACTCCTTAGGGTTAGCATATTAGGGGACACATTTATGGGGACATTGCTTAGGGTTAGCATTTTAGGGGACACATTTATTGGGACACACTCCTTAGGGTTAGCATATTAGGGGACACATTTATGGGGACACTGCTTAGGGTTAGAATATTAGGGAACACATTTATGGGGACACTGCTTAGGGTTAGCATATTAGGGGACACATTTATGGAGACGCTGCTTAGGGTTAGCATATTAGGGAACACATTTATGGGGACACTGGTTAGGGTTAGCATATTAGGGAACACATTTATGGGGACACTGGTTAGGGTTAGCATATTAGGGAACACATTTATGGGGACACTGGTTAGGGTTAGCATATTAGGGAACACATTTATGGGGACGCTGCTTAGGGTTAGCATATTAGGGAACACATTTATGGGGACACTGCTTAGGGATAGCATATTAGGGGACACATTTATGGGGACATTGCTTAGGGTTAGCATACTACGGGACACTGCTTAGGGTTAGCATATTAGGGGACACATTTATAGGTCCGCTCTGCTTAGGGTTAGCATAATAGGGGACACATTTATGGGTACACTGCTTAGGGTTAGCATATAAGGGGACAGATTTATGGGGACACACTGCTTAGGGTTAGCATATTAGGGGACACATTTATAGGGACACTGCTTAGGGTTAGCATATTAGGGGACACATTTATAGGGACACTGCTTAGGGTTAGCATATTAGGTGACACATTTATGGGGACACTGCTTAGGGTTAGCATATTAGGTGACACATTTATGGGGACACTGCTTAGTGTAAGCATATTAGGGGACACATTTATTGGGACACACTCCTTAGTGTTAGCATATTAGGGAACACACTGCTTAGGGTTAGCATATTAGGGGACACATTTATTGGGACACACTCCTTAGGGTTAGCATATTCGGGGACACATTTATGGAGACACACTGCTTAGGGTTAGCATATTAGGGGACACATTTATGGGGACACACTCCTTAGGGTTAGCATATTAGGGGACATTTAAGGGGACGCTCTGCTTCGGGTTAGCATATTAGGGGACACATTTATAGGGACACACTCCTTAGGGTTAGCATATTAGGGGACACATTTATTGGGACACACTCCTTAGGGTTAGCATATTAGGGAACACACTGCTTAGGGTTAGCATATTAGGGAACACATTTATGGGGACACACTCCTTTGGGTTAGCATATTTGGGGACACATTTATAGGGACACACTGCTTAGGGTTAGCATATTAGGGGACACATTTATGGGGACACTCCTTAGGGTTAGCATATTATGGGGACATTGCTTAGGGTTAGCATATTAGGGAACACATTTATGGGGACACACTGCTTAGGGTTAGCATATTAGGGGACACATTTATGGGGACACTGGTTAGGGTTAGCATATTAGGGAACACATTTATGGGGACACTGGTTGGGGTTAGCATATTAGGGAACACATTTATGGGGACGCTGCTTAGGGTTAGCATATTAGGGGACACATTTATGGGGACATTGCTTAGGGTTAGCATTTTAGGGGACACATTTATGGGGACACACTCCTTAGGGTTAGCATATTAGGGGACACATTTATGGGGACACACTCCTTAGGGTTAGCATATTAGGGGACACATTTATGGGGACACGCTGCTTAGGGTTAGCATATTAGGGGACACACTCCTTAGGGTTAGCATATTAGGGGACACATTTATGGGGACACTACTTAGGGTTAGCATATTAGGGGACACATTTATGGGGACATTGCTTAGGGTTAGCATTTTAGGGGACACATTTATTGGGACACACTCCTTAGGGTTAGCATATTAGGGGACATTTAAGGGGACGCTCTGCTTCAGGTTAGCATATTAGGGGACACATTTATGGGGACGCTGCTTAGGGTTAGCATATTAGGGGACACATTTATGGGGACGCTGCCTAGGGTTAGCATATTAGGGGACACATTTATGGGGACACTGCTTAGGGTTAGCATATTAGGGAACACATTTATGGGGACGCTGCTTAGGGTTAGCAAATTAGGGAACACATTTATGGGGACGCTGCTTAGGGTTAGCATATTAGGGAACACATTTAGGGGACGCTGCTTAGGGTTAGCATATTAGGGGACACTGCTTAGGGTTAGCATATTAGGGAACACATTTATGGGGACACTGCTTAGGGTTAGCATATTAGGGAACACATTTATGGGGACACTGCTTAGGGTTAGCATATTAGGGGACACACTCCTTAGGGTTAGCATATTAGGGAACACATTTATAGGGACACTGCTTAGGGTTAGCATATTAGGGGACACATTTATGGGACGCTGCTTAAGGTTAGCATATTAGGGGACACATTTATGGGGACACTACTTAGGGTTAGCATATTAGGGGACACATTTATGGGGACATTGCTTAGGGTTAGCATTTTAGGGGACACATTTATTGGGACACACTCCTTAGGGTTAGCATATTAGGGGACATTTAAGGGGACGCTCTGCTTCGGGTTAGCATATTAGGGGACACATTTATGGGGACGCTGCTTAGGGTTAGCATATTAGGGGACACATTTATGGGGACACTGCTTAGGGTTAGCATATTAGGGAACACATTTATGGGGACGCTGCTTAGGGTTAGCATATTAGGGAACACATTTAGGGGACGCTGCTTAGGGTTAGCATATTAGGGGACACTGCTTAGGGTTAGCATATTAGGGAACACATTTATGGGGACACTGCTTAGGGTTAGCATATTAGGGGACACACTCCTTAGGGTTAGCATATTAGGGAACACATTTATAGGGACGCTGCCTAGGGTTAGCATATTAGGGGACATATTTATGGGATGCTGCTTAGGGTTAGCATATTAGGGGACACATTTATGGGATGCTGCTTAGGGTTAGCATATTAGGGGACACATTTATGGGACGCTGCTTAAGATTAGCATATTGAATTAAAGATTCCATGTATTTGTCCCTGCACCCATAGATGTCTATGGGACCAGACTGTACTTCCAAGGTGCATAAATATAAATTGTGGAAGGCTCGATATGAAATATGTCGGTATGTCCTTACAACATAAGTAAATTATTATTCTATCGTTCAAGCCTTTTCCCAGGAAAATCGTCATAAACCACTAGAAAGTGAGTGCCCCCTTGCCAATTAGTCAGAAAATGAGAGACAGATTGTCTTTGAAATGTAAAATTGTATTTAATCTAAAAAATGCTTTTCATGTGATGACAAAAAAAATAGTTTTGCATATTAAACTGCGAAATCATCACACATGAATGTGCGTGTGTATACTGCGGAGGGAACAGCGTTTAGCGCCCCCTACGGGCAGCAGCTCTCCTGTACGTCAAAGTCTGACCTACGAAAACTAGGAGCCAAACCAGACGCCCAGTCATAAACAGCCGCTTTGGACTTCTTCCCCATTATCGGTGCAGAGCAGAGTGTTGTACAAGGCAATGCTCCATAGCCAAAAGGATGCAAATAAACTCTCCTCCAGAAAGGGGGAAAAAAATACTCCCTTTTGCCCCCCTTATTGCCCCATATCCATTACTCTACTTATGAGAGGCAAGGACCATCAAAACAGCTGTAAGATAGGGGGTTGTCCAGGCGAAACATAATTTTGCACCAGCCATAGAACCGCTGTGGCCTGTGATTGGCTGCAGCGGTCAGGTGACTAGAAGTAAGGGATGCCAACTCCTACCTACTCGATATATATGTCTATCCGCACACTGCGGATGTGACATTTTAGGAGACATAAAAATTTCAGATTATTACAATATAAGATAATTCACAGATTTACAAACTGTGTCATAAAAGCCGCAATAGCCATAATACAGAGGCTAAAATCCACCGCAGCTCCATAATCTCCCACTGATCTGAAATTGGGTGCAGAGAGGCTGAGATATTCTGGGTGGGAAAATTTATGGGGCGACCAATGATGTCAAGTACCATGCATGTCCCAATATATAGAACTGCACTGTCCTGCAGGAACTAATGTTACTGAATATTGAATATTCCTGCACAATATACAGCGAATCTGTCAGGAGGTTTCACAATACAAACTGCATGTATCCTTAAAGAGATATTTTCCACAGTTTGAGGCTTGTGTACTTACATTCAAAATACATTTTAGAATGGCTGTATGTTTTGAAAGTTTACACTCTATCTCTGCCCACCTAGCCTGATTGACAGCTCCTCAGTGTCCCTCCTCTCTGCTGATTCTCCACCCACCTAGCCTGGCTGACAGCTCCTCAGTGTCCCTCCTCTCTGCTGATTATCTACCCATCCAGCCTGGTTAACAGCTCCTCAGTGTCCCTCCTATCTGCTGATTCTCTACCCACCTAGCCTGGTTGACAGCTCCTCAGTGTCCCTCCTCTCTGCTGATTATCTACCCATCCAGCCTGGTTGACAGCTCCTCAGCTTCCCTCCTCTCTGCTGATTCTCCACCCACCTAGCCTGATTGACAGCTCCTCAGTGTCCCTCCTCTCTGCTGATTCTCCACCCACCTAGCCTGGTTGACAGCTCCTCAGTGTCCCTCCTCTCTGCTGATTATCTACCCATCCAGCCTGGTTAACAGCTCCTCAGTGTCCCTCCTATCTGCTGATTCTCTACCCACCTAGCCTGGTTGACAGCTCCTCAGTGTCCCTCCTCTCTGCTGATTATCTACCCATCCAGCCTGGTTGACAGCTCCTCAGCTTCCCTCCTCTCTGCTGATTCTCCACCCACCTAGCCTGGTTGACAGCTCCTCAGTGTCCCTCCTCTCTGCTGATTCTCTACCCACCTAGCCTGGTTGACAGCTCCTCAGTGTCCCTCCTCTCTGCTGATTATCTACCCATCCAGCCTGGTTGACAGCTCCTCAGTGTCCCTCCTCTCTGCGGATTCTCCACCCACCTAGCTTGGTTGACATCTCCTCAGTGTCCCTGCTCCCTGTTGATGATTCTTCATCCACCTCGCATGAATGACATCTCAGTGTCCCTCCTCCCTGCTCATTCTCCAATCACCAAGCTTGATTGACATCTTAGTGTCTTTCCTCTCTGCTGATTCTCCATCCACCTAGCCTGATTGACAGGTCCCCAGTGTCCCTCCTCCCTGCTGCTTCTCCACCCACGTAGCCTGACTGAAAACTTCTCAGTGTCATTCATGCGGATGAATCGCTACTAGTGTTGAGCGATACCTTCCGATATCAGGAAATATCGGATCGGATTGGATCGGGCCGATACTCAAAAAGTATCGGATATCGCCGATTCCGATACCGGAAACCAATGCAAGTCAATGGGACACAAATATCGGAATGAAAATAAACCCTTTCTTTCCTTGTAGGTTAATTCTACATGAAGGAAAACAACTAACAATAATGTAGAATGAATTGGGGGAGGTGGTTGCCCAAATCGATGGGAACAGTGCTCACAGTGAAACATGAAAAGCCGGCAATTCATCAGCGGCATACACCGGTACCCGACAATTTAGAACAGAAAGAATAGAGCATCACACATAGATTAGAGAGATAGAAACATGTCAGTCACATATATATGAAGTACAGTGACAGTGTTGCTTACTGTACTTGTCATTTAGTGTTAAAATAAAGGATTTATTTAAAAAAAATTGGCGTGGGGTTCCTCGTAATTTTAGTCTCTAGCGGAGGTTAAGCAGACGTCTGGGGCAGATGTTTGAAGTCTGGGAAGGGGGTAATACCCATGGAGTTTCCAAGGCTACTAATATCAGCCCCCAGCTGAATACCTAGCCTTTACTAGCTATTAAAATGGGGGAACCCCCCCAAAAAATGACGTGGGGGTCCCCCCTATTTTAATAGCAAGCAAAGGCTAGGCAGACAGCTTGGGGCTGATATTAATAGCCCAGGAAGGATGCCATGAATATTGGCCCCCTCCCAGGCTAGAAACACAAGCTGTCAGCCATCCCAGAAATGGCGCATCCATAGGATGCGCCAATTCTGGCACTTGGCCTCGCTCTTCCCACTGCCCTGTAGCGGTGGCAGTGGGGTAATAGGGCTGGGGTTGATGTCAGCTTATAATGCCAGCTGACATCAAGCCCAGGTTAGTAATGGAGAGGCGTCTATAAGACACCCCCATTACTAACCCCATAGTCAAAGTTAAAAAAAACAAAACACAAACACCCAGAATAAAGTCCTTTAATTGAAATAAACACATAATTCTTTATTGTTCTAAATTAAACCATACTTACCATCACGCCCATTCCAGCTGAAGCCAACGATCTCCTGCAATAAAAGAAAAATAAACCAACATCATCCTTACCTCTCCATGGTTCCCAGGACAGCTCCAGCTCTGCTACATCGAGATGACAGGCTGGACCGCAGCAGAAAGCTGCCATCCAGCCTGTCATCCCGCGGACACTGAGAAGCGCAGGTATGCTCGCGCTCCTCAATTTCTGGCTGTGACGGCATCCAGATGAGCAGACAATGAACTCAGCTCACCTCATGCACGTCACTGACAGCGTGGGAGAATTCTCCTGCGCATGCGGTGAGCGTGAGAGAATTCTCATGCTGAAGCGCTGAGTGCAGGAGAATTTTCCCACGCTGTCAGTGACGTGCATGAGGTGAGCTGAGTTCATTGGACATGAACTCGGCTCATCTGGATGCCGTCACAGCCAGACACTGAGGAGCGCAAGCATGCCTGCGCTTCTCAGTGTCTGCGGGATGACAGGCTGGATGGCAGCTTTCTGCAGCGATCCAGCCTGTCATGTGAATGTAGCAGAGCTGAAGCCGTCCTGGGAACCATGGAAAGGTAAGGATGATGTTGCTTTATTATTTTACTTTTATTGCAGGAGATCGTTGGCTTCAGCTGGAATGGGCGTAATGGTAAGTATGGTTTAATTTAGAACAATAAAGAATTGTGTGTTTATTTCAATTAAAGGACTTTATTCTGGGTGTTTGTGTTTTTCTTTAACTTTGACTATGGGGTTAGTAATGGGGGTGTCTTATAGACGCCTCTCCATTACTAACCTGGGTTTGATGTCAGCTGGCATTATAAGCTGACATCAACCCCAGCCCTATTACCCCACTGCCACCGCTACAGGGCAGTGGGAAGAGCGAGGCTAAGTGCCAGAATTGGCACATCCTATGGATGCGCCATTTCTGGGGCGGCTGACGGTTGGTGTTTCTAGCCTGGGAGGGGGCCAATATTCATGGCACCCTTCCTGGGCTATTAATATCAGCTCCCAGCTGTCTGCCTAGCCTTTGCTAGCTATTAAAATAGGGGGGACCCCACGTCATTTTTTTGGGGGGGTCCCCCATTTTAATAGCTAGTAAAGGCTAGGTATTCAGCTGGGGGCTGATATCAGTAGCCTGGGAAGCTCCGTGGGTATTACCCCCTTCCCAGGCTTCAAACATCTGCCCCAGCTGTCTGCTTAACCTCCGCTAGAGACTAAAATTAGGGGGAACCCCACGCCAATTTTTTTTTTTAATAAATCCTTTATTTTAACACTAAATGACAAGTACAGTAAGCAACACTGTCACTGTACTTATTATATATGTGACTGACATGTTTCTATCTCTCTAATCTATGTGTGATTCTCTATTCTTTCTATTCTAAATTGTCGGGTACCGCTGCTGAATTGCCGGCCGGCTTTTTTTAAGGGACTGTGCATGAAAACACTATTATTTTTTTAAATAAATCCTTTACACTAAATGACAATTACAGCAAGCTGAGCGCTGCCATCCAGCTTGTCATCCTTCAGAGACACTGCAGAGCGCAGGCATTATGGGAACTTCCGATTCCGGTATTCGATATTCTAAAAGTATCGGAATTCCAATACCGCGAATATCGGTCGATACCCGATATTTCAGTATCGGAATGCTCAACACTAATTGCTACCTATGCAGCCTGATTTGACAGCTTCTCAGTGTACCTCCTCCTGCTGAGATCTCACACTGCTCAGTACAGGCTGCAGCTGTCAATCAAGCTGCGTGTGTAAAGACTTAATCCACTTGGATACATGAGCTCTATCACTCTTTAACTGACATGAATTTTCAAAGTAAGTACACCAGTCTAAATCGGGTCTAAGAGATCTATTTAATCATGTACACAGCCTGTACTGTAAAATCTGGTGACAGGTCTGCTTTAAAAGAGCAATTTCTTAATCTGCATGAATTATTAAGGATCTGCCCCTGTTGCAACACAGCATGGGCATTTCATACTCCGTGCTCCGCAGGATGTTAATATTGGATTATTTCCAGTGTTAATAGAAACAACTCCTGTGTAACACTATTATAATTGCCTGGTACATTGTGATAGCATCCAATTCTTTCTAGATGGATTTACCTGAACTTTCACATTTACAGAAAGAAAAATCACAAAAATTCTGATAGGAAATGTCGCCATCTAATGGTGAAAAACAACATTAAAAATCTGTCCCATATTTACTCGTCTTTATACCTTTAATACGAAGATATCATTTGGCCCCCGAACAAGTTTTATAATTCACAGCAGAGCCTACGAAAAGGGGGAATCAAGTACTGGTCAATTTCCCCATCCAGAAAGGCGATGGGGAAAAATGTGTCAAAGTGACGGCATATTGCAGCTCCGGGGAAGCGAGCAGGCTTGCAAGCATACGTAAAGGCAGTCACGTAGCCTCCAAGCTGATCCCTATGACCAGTATCCAAAAGTGTTCTCCCCCTGATGGGGAACAGATGCAACATTATACAGAGCCGGAATATGTCAGTGTCCAGCAGAGGACAACCATGGCAGTGATGGAAGGATCTGGCAGCTCACTCCCACAGAACATACACTCATTTGTTGCTCTTTCTATCGCTCGTTTCATCATTCTTGCATTGCGTAAATTCTTCACTAATTTCTTTTTTTTTTTAATTCACTCAATCTACGTGCTCACCTGCACAACGCAGGATTATCCCCGACGGGGAGAGCAGCTCCAAAACAGGAGCAGATGGCAGCAAGCTGGAGTTATACACCTTTCTTAGGACTAATCTGAAAAACTTTACAGAACTGAAAATTGAGTTTTATGAGAGAGAGAGAGAGAGAGAGAGAGAGAGAGAGAGAGAGAGAGAGAGAGAGAGAGAGAGAGAGAGAGAGAGAGAGAGAGAGAGAGAGAGAGAGAGAGAGAGAGAGAGAGAGAGAGATCTATCTATATATATATATATCTATATATATATATATATATCTCTCTATATCTATATCTATCTATCTAATCGTCTTATCCCGTCTGTCTGTCTAGGAAATCCCGCGTCGCTGATTGGTCCGGCCGCGGCCAATCAGCGACGCGGGATTTCTGAAAAAAGATGTCGGCCGTTAGCGGCTCATCTGCCGGACGGAGGTCAGCGGCGATGCAGCAGGGAGATGACCGGCGCTAGCTGCTCATCTCCCCGCTGCTGGCAGCACAAGTACCCCGACAGGCGGCGCCGCTGACCTCCATGCGGCTAACGTCAATGGCAAGTGTGAATGGAGGACCGGGGAGCGGCGCCGCCGGTCGGGATACTTCTGCTGCGAGCAGCTGCTCATCTCCCGGCTTCTCGCAGCGGAAGTAGCCGCACAGGCAGCGCCGCTCCCCGGTCCTCACTAATACGACGCTGATTGGTCGCGGTCGACGCCCGAGACCAATCAGCGATATGGAAGGAAAATTTAAACGCCGCTCTGCTGATTGGTCGCGACCGTGACCAATCAGCATTATTGGCGCCAAATTTAAACAACGCTCTGCTAATTGGTCGTGGCCGCAACCAATCAGTGATTTTAGCGCCAAATTTAAACACCGCACTGCTGATTGGTCGCGGTCGCCGACCAATCAGCAGAGGGGTGTTTAAATTTGGCGCCAATAATGCTGACTGGTCGCGGTCGCGACTAATCAGCGATTTTAGCGCCAAATGTAAACAAGCTCTCCGGTCCTCATTAACACAGTTTGCTGATAGGTCGCGGCCGCCACCCGCGACCAATCACCGATATTGCCGCCAAATTTAAACAACACTCTGCTGATTGCGCCCGGTCGGCCGCATACATATTCTAGAATACCCGATGTGTTAGAATCGGGCCACCATCTAATCTATCTATCTATCTACATATACATACATACACATATATATCTCATTGACAGATGCAGTTATTAAAAAAATTGCAAAGCAAAAATGTTTGCACTGTGCAGCAAGGTTATAAAAATCAGGGCAAAAAATACTTCAAAAAGTTAAAATATAGTGAATCTTCCAGGTAATATTCCTACATAAGACATATCTGAGAATAGTGTATTTCACATCTACGATACCTTAAATGTGGTGTTTAACCCCTTCAGGACCCAGCCTATTTTGACCCTAAAGACCTTGGCATTTTTGTCAATTCTGACCAGAGTCCCTTTACGAAGTAAAAACTCTGGAACACTTCAACGGATCCTAGCGATTCTGAGACTGTTTTTTCGTGACATATTGGGCTTCATGTTAGTATTAAATTTAGGTCGATAATATTTGCGTTTATTTGTGAAAAAATCAAAAATATGGGAAAAATTTTGAAAATTTCGCAATTTTCAAATTTTTTATTTTTATTCTGCTAAACCAGAGAGTGATGTGACACAAAATAGTTAATAAATAACATTTCCCACATGTCTACTTTACCTCAGCACAATTTTTGAAAAAAAAAAAATTTGGGGGTAGGAAGTTTGAAGGGTTCAAAGTTCATCAGCAATTTATCTTTTTTCCAGCAAAACTTACAAAAACATTTTTTTTTAGTGACCACATCACATTTGAAGTCCCTTTGAGGGGTGTACATGACAGAAAACACCCAAAAGTGGCACCATTCCAAAAACTGCACCCATAAAGCTACTCAAAACTACATTCAAGAAGATTATTAACCCTTCAGGTGCATCACAGGAACTAAAGCAACATGGAAGAAAAAAATGAACATTTTAATTTTTCTAACAAAAATTTTCTTTTAGCCTAAATTTTTTAATTTTCACATGGGTAACAGGATAAAATGCATCCTAAAATTTGTTGGGCAATTTCTCCTGAGTACACCGATACCTAATATGTGGTCATAAACCACTGTTTGGGCGCACGGCAGGGCTCAGAAGGGAAGGAGCGCAATTTGACTTTTGGAGCTAATTTTCCATTCAAAAAGTGAAATGGCGCTCCTTCCCTTCTGAGTCCTGCCGTGCGCCCAAACAGTGGTTTATGACCACATATGAGGTATTGGTGTACTCAGGAGAAATTGCCTAACAAATTTTAGGATGCATTTAACCTGTTACCCATGTGAAAATTAAAAAATTTAGGCTACAAGAAAATTTTTGTGAAAAAAAAAGTACTTTTTCATTTTCACAGATCAATTTGTGAAGCACCTTGGGGTTTAAAGTGCTGACTATGCATCTAGATAAGTTCCCTGGGGGGTCTAGTTTCCAAAATGGGGTCACTTGTGGGGGAGCTCCATTGTTTAGGCACACAGGGGCTCTCCAAACGCAACATGGTGTCCGCTAACAATTTGAGCCGATTTTCCATTCAATTTGTTAGCGGACACCATGTCACGTTTGGAGAGCCCCTGTGTGCCTAAACATTGGAGCTCCCCCACAAGTGACCCCATTTTGGAAACTAGACCCCCTAAGGCACCTATTTAGATGCATTGTGAGCACTTGGAACCCCCAGATGCTTCACAAATTAATCCGTAAAAATAAAAGTGTTTTTTTTTCCACTTTTTCATTTTTACGAATCAATTTGTGAAGCACCTGGGGGTTCCAAGTGCTCACTATGCATCTAGATAGGTGCCTTAGGGGGTCTAGTTTCCAAAATGGGGTCACTTGTGGGGGAGCTCCAATGTTTAGGCACACAGGGGCTCTCCAAACGTGACATGGTGTTCGCTAACAAACTGGAACCATGTTGCGTTTGGAGTGCCCCTGTGTGCCTAAACATTGGGGCTCCCCCACAAGTGACCCCATTTTGGAAACTAGACCCCCCAGGGAACTTATCTAGATGTATAGTGAGCACCCCCAGGTGCTTAACAAATTGTGTAGTGTATGTTAGGTTGGTGTGCGGTGTGGTATAGTGTAGTGTATACACCACACACACACACAACCTCACATACGCTACAACACACACACACACCAACCTGACATAGGCTGGTGTGTGTGTTGTAGTGTACGTGAGGTTGTTGTGTGTGTGTGATGTTGTGTATGTCATGCTAGTGTGGGTGAGTTCTGTAGGGAAGGTCAGGATGTGTTTAGTCCGGGGACACATTCAAACACAGTCCCGGTTTGTCAGGACACGTTTCACATTGGAAACGGGTGACCTTTCTTATCCCCCTTTTATGGCAGACCTGGCACCTTTTTCTAACTGTGACCTCACCGGGAAAATGTTGCCCTGGTACCACACGGGAGACTCGAGTTCCAGGGGTGCTGGGGCCCGCTTCTTCTTCACCTCTAGAAATCAGGGCCTTTATCACCGCCTCCTGGAAGTTGAGGAAGGTGTTGGTGGTCTGACCTGCACATCGTGATAGCACGTATGCGTTATACAGTGCCATTTGAACGATGTGCATGGCCAGTTTTTTATACCAGACTTTCGCCTTCCGCATCGCACGGTAGGGCTGGAGGACTTGATCAGAAAGATCAACTCCCCCCATGTGCTTGTTGTACCCCAGGGCACAGTCCGGTTTGTGGACCGGTACTGGGGTACCTCTAACGGTGGTGGCCGTGGTGCCGGGACCATGGATTGTGGTCAAGAAAAAGACGTCCCTTTTGTCTTTGAACTTCACCACAACCATGTTGCCGCTACATTGGGCTCGGCTCTCACCCTTTAGGAGAGGCAGCTCAATTAGCGTCAAAGGGAGACCCCTCTGGGTTCTGCGCACAGTACCGCAAGCGGCGGTAGCTCTGGCAGAGAGGGACTGAAATAGTGGGATGCTTGTGTAAAAGTTATCAACGTATAGATGATAACCTTTATCAAGCAGTGGGCGGATCAAATCCCACACTATTTTCCCACTCACCTTCAGAGCAGGTGGACATTCTGGGGGCTGGATCCTCGAATCCTTTCCTTCATACACTCTAAAGCTGTGAGTGTACCCTGAGGCACTCTCGCACAGCTTGTAGAGTTTTATTCCGTACCTTGCCCTCTTACTGGGCAGGTATTGTCGGAATTGAAGCCGCCCTTTGAAGTGGATGAGGGATTCATCCACAGAAATTTCCCTTTGGGGAACGTACACTTCCGCAAACTTGTTGCTGAAGTGTTCGATGACCGGACGAATTTTGAACAGTCTGTCAAAATTCGGGTCATCGCGGGGAAGGCTGTCCGCGTTATCCCTGAAATGTAAAAATTTGTGAATGACCTCAAATCTTTTGCGGGTCATCACCATTCCGAACACTGGAGTTTGATATAAAATATCAGTACTCCAGTATTGGCGGATTTCTGGTTTCTTCACAATCCCCATGTTAAGTACCAGTCCCCAATATTTCAACATTTCTACTGAGTCAACGGGACTCCAAGTAGAAAACATTGAATTTGGGTTTGCAGACAAAAATTGTTGGGCGTAGATATTGGTCTGCTCCACCACGAGACTGACAATGGCCTCAGAGAAATAGACTTTGAAAAAGTCTATTTCCCTGAGGTTTGCTGTCTCAAACTGGATTCCTGATTGGGGAAGGAAATCAGGAATCCGTGGGGTGTAATTTTCAGGGACTGGGGTCCACACTGGGGCCCTGGTGCTAGGTTGGGCGTGACTAGCACCAGGTGGAGGGTTACTCACAGATGGCTGTGGGTCTTCTTTCACGGCCTCCGGACGATGTCTTGACCTCGGACGTCGTCTTGGTGCCGGCTCGGTGTCACTGGAGGAGGAAGAATAGGAGGAAAAGAGGAACGTGGGGTCCTCTCCCTCACTATCAGCTTCGGAGGCAATAATAGAATATGCCTCCTCAGCTGTGTACGCCCTAGACTGGGTTGAGCGGGACAGGCGGGACATTTTGTGTGCTGTGTGCAAAAAAAAAAAAAAAAAAAAAATCAAAAAACTTTATTATTAGTGTGAGTTTAAGTGTGTGTATGTGTGAGTGCTTGGTGTAAACAAAAATCAGGTGTAGGGGACTGTCAGGCGTAGGGGGCGCACTCAGGCACACGGGGCGCAGGAGGGGGCGCGCTGAGGCGTAGGAGGGGGCAGAATGGGGGGGCAGGAAGCCGGCAGTAGCAGAAGCAGGGGGGGTGATCACTGGGGCAGAAGGAGGCAGAAAGGGGGGCAGGAGCCGACAGCAGCAAGGGGGGTAGGAGGCCGGCAGCAGCAGGGGGGGGGGGGGGTGATCACTTGGGACGGGGGGGGGGTGATCACTGGGGACTGGGGGGGTGATCACTGGGGACCGGAGGGGTGAGTGATCACTGGGGACCGGAGGGGTGATTACTGGGACAGGGGGGATGATCACTGGTACAGGGGGGATGATCGGTGATCACAGGCGCGGGGGATGATCGGTGATCACAGGCGCGGGGGATTCACAGTGAGCCTGCTGCTGCCTGTGATCACTGTACACCGGCTGGCAGAAGGAGAGCACCAGCCGGTGGATGAAGATGTGGGAGAGGGAGCGGTAGGAAATTGGAGTGGGGTGGAGGGGGGGTGTGATAGTGGATGGAGGGGGGGGGGGGGGGGTCGGGGGCTAAATGGGGGCTGGAGTCGGACAAGGGGAGAAATTATTACCGGCGGTGATGGCGGATCACTGGCGGCGGAGGTCGCTGGCGGGTCTGGGGTCGACGTTGGCGGCGGGTAACCAAACTCCTCAGCTTCCATGGACGGAAGGAAAGCTGGGGAGTTTGATTAGCCATAGTAAACTTCCTCCTCCACATCTGATTGGAGGGCTAGCGTCACATGGACACTAGCCCCAATCAGATCTGGGGGGGGGGGGGGGGGGTCGACAGAGGTGACATTGGTGAAATATTTCATTCATTCCGATTGGCAGTTTCACTAAAAGTGAAAGTGAAACTGCCAATCGGAGGGGTCCTAGGCATGGGGGGGGGGGGGGGTTAATCCACCCCCCTGGGGTCAACTTCAGGTTGTCTAGTTGCATCAGCAACTGTGACACCTGAGTGACCCCGCTCGCAGACGCTGTGACATGGGTCGGGAACGCACCGATTTCCATGTCACAGATGCTGTGACACAGGTCAGGAAGGGGTTAACCAAAAAATATGATCAGTTTCTGTGTTCTCAAATAAATCAGCGGTGCACAACATTTTTTGGTAAAAAGGCCACATTGTCATACAGAACCAATCTAAAGGGTCGCAATTTTGTTTTTAAAAGGGGTAGTTACATGAATACATCACCAGAACCACCATCAGTGCATTAATGAATCACCAGAACCAAATTTTCAGTATTTGAAAAGGATTTGGAGAGTTTCTGCTCCAAAAAAAAAATCAGTGTGAATACATGCTAACTTAAACTGAGTTTTCTGGAGCAGAAACTTGCCAAATCCTCCTCAAATCTCACTTTTTAAATTTTAACATAACCATGAAACACATTATGGATTGCTACATGTGTACAGAATCAGAACTACGGTCAGCATGAGTGCAGCACAAGAACCACCATCAGTACATGAATGCAACACCAAAAACATAGTCAGTGCGTGAATGCAATGCCAGAATCATCGTCTGTACACGAATGCAGCATCAGAACCTCCGTCAGTACACGAATGCAACACCAGAAATACAGTCAGTACATTACTGCAGCGAAAGAACCTCCATCAGTGAATGAGTGCAGCACCAAACTTAGTATAGTGAGCAATTGTAATGTCAGGTCAGACCCATGTACATTGGTATTGCATGAACCTACAATTCTCAGTATGTCCTTAACAATGGTAAGGAGATGCTGGGAGTTGTGCCATCAGACTGCGGACCATAGAGGAACCACAGCACTGATGAGATAGTGAGTCTAACAAAAAACATTTACATCCAGGTACCTTATAGATGACATCATCTCTAATTGGAGTCATTCCTATCCCTTTTGTCTCCATGTAGCACAGACGCCATGAGTTTCTCTCTCCAGACTCCACTACTCGGCCCATATGTATAATACCCCCAACCCCCACACTGCCCCTCTATATAATATCCCCCCCACAAAATATTCCCCACACAATGCCTCTCCATAATGTCCCCCACTTACTGCACCTTTCCATATCTCCCACACCCCACTGCCCTTCCAAATACTATGCCCCCTTTCACAATCTCCCCCAATTGCCACATTATGAGCCCTCGTAGTAACACTACCATTCCCTCCCCCGACCCTCATCTAAAATGACATGACATTTAATCTTCGGCTCCTCCATGCATTGCTTACCAGTGCCCGAATTCTCCTCTGCCGATGCGGTCCCGGCAGCTGTGTGATGGCGTCAGCAGGGTGATGACCCACTTTCTCTGCCCCAGTCCTGCCGCCACAGTGTTCAAATGTATTCGCGTCTAAGATCTGAATATGGGAAGAATGAGCGGCTTCTCCCGGACAGCTCCGCGGGCCATAAGTTGTTCAGGCCTAAAATAAATGCACACGAAAAAGGATCCCTGACCTGAAATACTCTCCTGTTCTCGATCCCTTAGTGCTAGGGGTTCCCAACATTATGTGTAAGGCCAGATTCCCACTCCATACCAGAAAAGTGGATGAGTTTTAACCTAAAAGGGGTTTTCCATATTCAGAAAACCCCTCTCCCCTGGCTGCACAAGCCTTCTTTACTAGCCCTCCCCAGGTCCAGCTCTGAGTCTTCATTGCTGCCCCCCCCCCCCCCCATGTCTGTGATTTTCTGCAGCAGTGGACCCAATCAAGTGAGCTCAGTGGCTTCTTGGGCAGATTTGCTGAGTTCAATGATTGGCTGCAGTGCTGTTGATGTGATGTCAGTGTTGCAGACAATCACAGACATCGGGAGCAGAGGTAGAGACTCAGCATTGGACCTGGGGAGGGTGAGTAAAGAAAAGGGGTTTGTTTGTTTTTCGTTTTAAAAAAAAAAGCAAAATTTATGAACTATAGCCGACCTCATGATCAACTGATTGCTGGGGGATCTGGCTTCATAAACCCCATGGCAATCACCGGGCAAAGCTGATTGGCCACACATTTGCCCTGCAGCGACCACTGCTGGCGGGTGTGGTATTACATGGTGGTGACTCAATATGGGAACAGTTAAACTGCAAGCCGCTTCATGCCATCCATGGGCTCCAATAGAGGATCCATGGCACAGCAGGAACGGTCCACTGCCCCTTCCCACCTATCTCAGCCTTCCTCTGGTTCCTGTAAAGCCAAAAGCTGCCAATAATGGAAGAAAAGGGCTGAGATAGATGCAAAACAAGTAGGCGGAAAAGTGCAGGGAACCGCTGCAGCCACACAGAGGGTGCATTGAGCGTCTGTGCTTGGTTTGCCAGTCATTTGGTGCCGACAGACTCAACGCAAACAGGTTTGCAACCTACAAAAAGTCAGGGACTTCTGAACTCGAGGGCGGATCAGTCCAGGAGGAGCAAAGGAGGACCAGCATGTGGTGCTCTCTTCTCTGGGTGCAGAAAATGTCACAAGTGGTACGGATAATCCAAGACTCTTTTTTTTTTTTATTGTGACTTGTATTTTTTTTTTTGCTTTGCCCGTTATGGGAGAACATAAAATAAATCTGCCTCTCATTACAGTGACAAATAATTCCATTAAAAAGCAAATACTCACAAGAATGAGGATATGTGATAAATGCATTGCGGGGGAATTTACATCTGGTCGTGAGAAAAATGCAGGTCGTCCTCCAGCTCGCAGGGCAGCAATGACTGGAAAACTATTATTTCTAACATGGTGGAAGATCATAGGAAACTAATAAAACGTTCTGCTGATGGGCTGCAGCGGCTTCACAGTGACACTAAATTCAGAGCACATGGGCAGGAGGAATGCGCAGATGAAAGCGAAGAAGACATTTTTCGTAGGAAAAAAAAATAAAAAAATGAAATTCTCTTTCGAAACCGTTTCACAAGAAGATGCAGAGTCTGTCAGGGTGTGAGGAATTATTAGCCATCGGAATGACTGGGATCACAATTGGCAATCCCATCCCTAACATTGCAGAATCAGCGCATCCTAGAAACTTTTTACTTTTCTTTTTGCATATTAACCCATTGTTGACAGATTCCATATATATATATATTTTTTTGCATCTTTGTTTTTTCTCTCCTCCTTCCAAGAGATTTAACTTCTACTGTTCCGTACAGGGTTTTTTTATTTCTTTTTTGTGTTGTAGTTTTGAAAGACACCACCCATTTTACCATATAATATAGTGAAAAAAAAAAAGTTTTAAAAAGTTAAAAAAACAAAACAGAATTCCATCAGATTTTTGGGTGCTCATCGAACAATAAAAATGACCTTACGACAATGACTTATGAAGATTATGGCAATATCAAACTTTTTTTTTTATTATTTTAGTAGTTAAAAAACATGTTAAGCTGTAGTAGTTATTGGTACCATTTTGGGGTACATACAATGTTTTTTTTAAGCTTTATGTCTATTAGGCTGTGTGCCCACGTAGCGTTTTTCAAGCGTATATGCTGCGGAATTTCCGCAGCGTAAACGCTTGAAAAACGCATGTAGATCCGCACCCCATGGTCCCCAATGGCATTCCGCAATGTCAATGCCCATGCTGCGGATTTTTCCGCAGCGTATATGCTGCGGTCAAAAATCCGCAGCATGTTCATTAATTTTGCGGAAGCGCAGCGGAATCAATGTGCGGATGGTACCCAAGTCTGGAGGAGAGGAGACTCTCATCCAGACCTGGGTACCAAAGAACCTGTAAAAAAAATAAAAAAATAAAGTTTATACTTATCTTCTGATGTTTTCCCTCTGTCGCGCTGTTGTCTGAAGGACCTGCCACGTCATTGAGTCATGTGACCCACCACATGACTCAATGACGTCACCGCAGGTCCTGCACACAACAGCGTGAGCCGCTCAAGCCTCCGGACGGGGCAGAGAATGCATCAGAAGGTGAGTATAAAGTTTATTTTTTTATTTTTTACCATTCTGAACAAGTTGTCAAGCACTTTTCCAAGTGATGCTTGGAGAAGTGCTTGATAACCCGCATGCGGAAATGCATGCAAAGACGCCTCACAAACGCTTCTACCTGGCGGGAAAACCGCATGTAATATCCGCATGCGATTTTCCCGCCAGGGAGAAGCGTAAAAAATATGCTTCAGGTCCGCAACGTGGGCACATAGCCTTACCATACGGATGAAATCATTCAAAATCTGTTTGGAGGTTTACAGATGTGATTATTCCAAATTGTCCCCCCCCCCCCCCCATTTATTTTGGGAAACAGGGTAATTCAAACTTTGTTTTATATATTTCAAAAGCTTTTAAACTTTTTTTTGTGCCCCTACAGGTCTTAAACCTGTGATAGTATATATACACTATACTGAAGTATAGTATAAACAATCATTTTTTTTCCATCATCTATATGGAGCGGACTTCATAGGACAAAATTAAATGTACTATATACTGCTGTATATATATGTACTATATAGTACATTTAATGTTGTCCTATGAAGTCCGCTCCATATAGATGATGGAAACAGATTAATAGTGTAGTGCAGGTTCACTTTGATTTATGGTTTGGTCATCAGCTGATGAATGAGCCATGATGCACCGGAAGCTGCACGGCTCCATACACTGCGTAGCAGTCATGAACGGCATGCTCCATATTGAAAAGTGCTTGCAGTACTATTCCTGACCACTACACGACGAGCAGCGCTGTGCCGCTTCAACGTAAGTTAGATGATCTGTGGGGGCGCCGGGTGTCTAAACCGCACTAAACCGATATTTGTGACCTATTCACATGTAAGCCTTCAATATTGTAACCCTGTAAAGGAAGTGAGGTGGACAATCCCTTTAATAAACAGGGATTGAGTAAGGTAATGAAAATCACACAGATCTATACTGTGTAAGCTCGTAAAATCAAAGTCTATAATGAACGTTCAAGCCAAGACTGACTGTTTTGTTAATAATAAACTCTTGTTAATAACCAATAACAATCAAACCAAGCCAAATTACTTTGGGTAAAAAAATAAAACAAATACTAAAATTAAAAAAAAAAAAATCTGTCAGTGGCAAACATTATAAACCGTAGTTCTTCCAGGGGTAATGACCAGTATACAATATACACCCCCATCATCCGTGTCCATACCGGTCAGTGACACTGAACATTAACACTTGGGCAAACTGTGGTCACAGACAGGTTTTCTCCCCTCCGGTTCCCACTATTCTTTCTTAATCGCCTTTTCCCTGTGATACGGATGGTGACGGCTCGTTTGCTGAAAAGACAAAGAACAGTTTTGTCATTCCCATGTACACTATGGCGTACACTGATATTGTGTAACCCCAGAAAGGGGCAGGAGAGATACATAATGCCTTTATGAGCGTGCATAGTGTTGTTTTATCTAGGCCTCCAGCAGCAGAGCTGTCAAATTCCCTGGGACATAACTCTGCTGTCATGTCCCAGTCTATACAGCAAAGCAGGAAACAGGAAACGTCAGCCTGTTGTGTGCTCCAGTGGCCAGTATAAGAATTACAATTTCACTTACTAAAAAATAAGTTAAATAAAACTTGCTTTAACCTATTTTAAAAAAAAACACAGTGACAGTTTCTCATGTACAAGTCTGCACATATACCCACCTTGACCGACCAGCAGAAAATCCTTTGTAAAATCCTTTAATGCCACGTAAAGAGTTGGGTACTCAATGACCGTTTTGTGTCTGAGGTTTTCTAGGAGACTTTTACTGGAATCCAGCTCATAGTACCTAGAAAAACGAGAAACTCTTATTTCAAAGGCACAGGAAGCAGCGAAACAACGGAGGTTACCCCACCGATTACATACTGATGGCCCTTCCAAAGCTAATTATCGTAAGTCCGCTGTTCACACGCGACACTTAGTACACGGGGTCTAATGACTCTCCCAGTACTGACGACGTCGGGGAAGAGAAACATCTATCAGTTAAGATAAGCAACTGCTGCCAGAGGGGTCTGGAGGCCACGTTCTCCCCTCTGCCCATTGGAAAATAAATGAATGTCTGGCCAAGTCAAGCATTCAGGAGAGACTTGGGAGAGATAGCTGTTGGCCAAAAAAGGAGGATGGCTTAGTTATTAAAAGGAGTCAGTAAGCCAGCCCCCTTCACACAAAGCACTGGCCTCGTTCCGATTCAGAAAGCTCTCTGCTGTATCACAAGCTTAAACTGCAGTTTCTGAACTGGACGATATCTTCAGATCTGGGCTGTTTTCTTAATACCGGTATGTTAGTAAATTGCACTAAAAGGTACTTGTTTTCAAGTAGACAACCCCTTTAATGCTGGGATATTCACATAAAGAGTGTGACCATACCTGTCTGGACCAGGAGCCTTCCTTTCAGCCATCATAAGCACCTTCACATCAGACGGAGACTTCATATATTCTCTCAGCCTGGAACAGAAGTGGGAAATGGGGATTAAACGTCCTGAAATATTCCCTATGGTTTATACGACGGTTAGTTGATGGCTTTATCTACCATGTTGCAGTCTGCATTTTACCTCTCAAGGGTCTTAATTAGAAAAAGGGAGATTTAAAAAGTCCAAGCTAGGAAATTATGCAAAAAGACTCATCACAAAAGAAGTGATCACAGTCTCTAATTCCACCTTTTGGAGGCGACAACCCTACAAAGTCAATATCTACCCTTTAAGAAGACTTGCCACGCGACATTGCATAGCCTATAAATCTCCCTGTGCAGTCTTTATCCCTTAGACTCCAAATCAGTCTTCTATTTTGCACTGATGAGAGGCAAGAAACCCGCAACAGCTGTCTACAGATTTAGCTTCTGGTCAGGAATAAAATGTTATGTGACAAGGGTCTTTAAAGGGTCGATGTTGACTTATAGGATGCCTACTTTGAATAGGTGGTGCCAGAGGCCATTTGCATACTTCTTTGAAAAAAATGGACTTTAATGAGCCCAAAGAGCAACGTTTCGGTTTTTGGGCTCATTAACCCCTTAACCCCCGAGGGTGGTTTGCACGTTAATGACCAGGCCAATTTTTACAATTCTGACCACTGTCACTTTATGAGGTAATTACTCTGGAACGCTTCAACAGATCCCCCTGATTCTGAGATTGTTTTTTCGTGACATATTGTACTTCATGATTTTGGTAAAATTTCTTCGATATCACTTGCGTTTATTTGTGAAAAAAAACGGAAATTTGGCGAAAATTTTGAAATTTTCAAAATTCGAATTTTTATGCCCTTAAATCAGAGAGATATGTCACACAAAATAGTTAATAAATAACATTTCCCACATGTCTACTTTACATTAGCACAATTTTGGAACCAAAATTTTTTTTTGTTAGGGAGCTATAAGGGTTAAAAGTTGACCAGCGATTTCTCATTTTTCCAACAAAATTTACAAAACCATTTTTTTAGGGACCACATCACATTTGAAGTCACTTTGAGAGGTCTTTATGACAGAAAATACCCAAAAGTGACAACATTCTAAAAACTGCACCCCTCAAGGTGCTCAAAACCACATTCAAGAACTTTATTAACCCTTCAAGTGCTTCATAGGAATTTTTGAATGTGGAAGAAAAAATGAACATTTAACTTTTTTCACAAAAATATTACTTTAGACCCAATTTTTTTTATTTTCACAGGGGCAACAAGAAACAATGGACCCAAAATTTGTTGTGCAATTTCCCCTGGGCACACAGATACCCCATATGTGGGGAAAAAACACTGTTTGGGAGCACGGCAGGGCTCGGAAGGGAAGGAGCGCCATTTGACTTTTTGATTGTAAAATTTGCTTGAATAATTAGTGGACGCCATGTTGCATTTGGAGAGCCCCTGATGTGCCTAAACATTGGAGCTCCCCCACAAGTGACCCCATTTTGGAAACTAGACCCCCCAAGGCACCTATCTAGATGCATAGTGAGCACTTGGAACCCCCAGGTGCTTCACAAATTGGTTCGTAAAAATGAAAAAGTATTTTTTTTCCACTTTTTGGAATCAATTTGTGAAGCACCTGGGGGTTCCAAGTGCTCACTATGCATCTAGATAGGTGTCTTGGGGGGGGGGTCTAGTTTCCAAAATGGGGTCACTTGTGGGGGAGCTCCAATGTTTAGGCACACAGGGGCTCTCCAAACGCAACATGGTGTCTGCTAACAATTTGAGCCGATTTTCCATTCAATTTGTTAGCGGACACCATGTTGCATTTGGAGAGTCCCTGTGTGCCTAAACATTGGAGATCCCCCACAAGTGACCCCATTTTGGAAACTAGACCCCTCAAGGATTTTATTAAGGGGTATAGTGAACATTTTGAACCCAGAGGTACAACACAGAATTTGATAACATTAAGTCATCATATTGAATAAGTTGTCATTAGTCTTGAGCGCAAGTGCTCGCTACTTGAGTTTGCATCGGGTACTCAGGTATGCACCATGTACAACGTGTGCTCGAGTGACATGCTCGAGTCCCTGCCCCGCATGTTTCACGGTTATTAGACACCCAAAAAAAAACATGCGGAGATCGCTCGTGCATGGCAGGCAATCCCCGCAAAGTTTTTTTGGCGGAGAAGCATATGGGGCGGAGACTCGAGCATGTCACTCAAATACCCACAATAATCAATGCATACCAGAGCACCCGATGCAAACTCAAGTAGCGAGCACTTGCGCTCAACACTAGTCGCCATATTGTCATCTTTTTTTCTTACTTTTGAAAAAAATTTCAACCCCATCACAACCCTAACCCCAAATCCAGCCCTAATCCTAGCCCAACCCTAACCCGAGAGTTTATTTTTTACGCCGTTCCTCGTGCGGTATAAGTGATTAGACGACCTTCTTCGGGTCGGTGAGACTACAGCGATACCAGAATCATATGGGGTTTTTATGACTGACAGCTGTCACACACTAAAAGACGTATTTTTTTTAAAATCTAGTTTTTGCATCGCCATATTTTGAGAGCTATAATTTTTCCAGATTTTGGCAGACAGTCATGTGACGGCTTGTTTTTTGCGGGATGAGTTGACGTTGTTATTGGTGCCATTTTCAGGCACGTGACATTTTTTGATCGCTTTCTATTCCGATTTTTGGGAGGCAGAATAAACAAAAACCAACAATTCAGAAATTGTTTTTTTTTTTTTTTTTTTTTTTTTATTCTGTTCCACGTGTGGTAAAATTGATAAGGTATCTTTATTCTTCCGATCAGTACGTTTACAGCGGTACCACATTTATATAGTTTTTCTATGTTTTGCACTTTTACATAATAAAAGCAATTTTATAGAAAAAAAATATTTTTTAGCATAGCTTTATTCTGAGAGCTATAACTTTTTTATTTTTCGGCTGATGGAGCTGTATGGCGGCTTGTTTTTTGCGGGGCGAGATGACGTTTTCAGCGGTACCATTTTTATTTATATTCGTCTTTTTGATCGAGTGTTATTTCATTTTGTGTTTGTCGGTATGATGATAAAGCATTGTGTTTTTTTTTTTTACCATGTTC
Organism: Phyllobates terribilis; assembly: GCF_046119375.1. Taxonomy (NCBI): domain Eukaryota; kingdom Metazoa; phylum Chordata; class Amphibia; order Anura; family Dendrobatidae; genus Phyllobates; species Phyllobates terribilis. The sequence goes on along the minus strand of NW_027362768.1, from coordinate 156,518,476 downwards.
ACTGAAGGGGTTAACTAGTGGGACAATTTTATAGGTCAGGTTGTTTCGGATGCGGCGATACCAAATGTGTACTTTTATTGTTTTTTTTTTATAATAATATTTATTGATGGGTACATTATATTTTTATTTTTGGTGGATTATTTTTTTTATTTTATTTTATTTATTTTTCACTTTGACAGTTTTTATACTTTTTTACTTTGTCCCACTATGGGACTTTCACTTTTTTTTCTCTGATAGCCTGCATGGCTCAGGAATGCAGCACCATCCCTGTGCCATGCAGGCTGTCAGCGCTGGACAGGGAGAAGATAGTTTGGAGATGCACTGCGCATGTCCAAAAAATCTTCCTGCTGTCTGGTGACCCGGATGTTGTCATGACGACATCGGGTCGTCATGGCAACATCCTGGAAGCCACGGCAGACAGCGCTGGAGGCCGGAAAAGGAGGTATCTGCGATCACCTCCCCTAGCAACCGCAATGCTGCGATCGACTTTGATCGCAGCATTGCGGGGGTTAATGTGCGGGGAGCGGTGCGGGACCGCTCCCTGCACATTGTCACAGCTGACACCCGGTACTATCAGCTGACACCCGGCGGCGATCGCGCCCGCACAGCCTGTGCACGCGCGCGATCGCGATGACGTACTAATACGGGTCTGGCTCTTAAAGCCCAGGGCACAGACGCGTATTAGTACGTCTAATGTTGTTAAGGGGTTAAAGTCCATTTTTTTCAAAGAGGCTTTGGAGTGCTGCCTTTTTATATACTTTCTATTGATATGCAACAGTTTGGACACACTGTTTGGAGGCCTGGCACCCACTAACCACAATTAATACATACCTTTGACGAATGATTGGATCAGACTCGGCCGGGTCAATGTAGGTTTTCAGGATCTCATTGAGAGTTTTACTATCTGGTACCCTAAAACATAGACAGGAAGTAGTGAATAACTTTTTGAGTGATCTTGCCAAGTTACAGCAGCCATTTTTTAACCACTGGGAGTCATTCAGCCACTAAGACTCCACACAGAGACTTTGCCCCTCTCCATGGGGCTTCATCTATTACAGTGGCTTATAAAAAAAAAACCAAAACAAATACAACGCGTGCTTTACTCACCATCCCCAGGTCAGATGCTGAGTCTCCGCCACTGCTCCAGGTGTCTGTTATTGTCTGCAGCAGCGATGTCACTGACGACAGAGTTGAAGAAAATCACGCCATGAGTCACTAAGCTCAATGATTGGCTGCGGCACTGTTGATGTGATGTAAGCGCTGCAGACAATCACAGGTACTAGGAGAAGAAGCAGAGACCCGGGCAAAGCACGGTTTATTTTCTTTGCTGCAACCAAGGGACTGGGGTCTTGGGAAACCGTAAAGATTCCTTTAATGGATTCATTATCTCTTGTAGGAAAAATGGACGGTGATATAATTTGGTTCATAAAATAAAAAAAAAATAATAATACTAAATTATAAATAATTACCTCTTCTCCGTGTACTCGGCCTGACTTTGCGGAAACTGGAGCTGTAATTGCCAGTAAAATCTTTGTTCTCTGGAAGGAGAGATGAGGACATGACGTAAGACCCGGCTTTTCTTACATACGTCGGAGCTAGATTTCTATATATGTCTATATTCATAAAGGACGAGGTCTGCTCCGGCCCGTGTGCTAAATCTGAACAATATTTGGTTGCTAGGCCCGTCTGGGGCACGGCCGTCACCTCCCTGCACCCGAGGGTTATAAAACGCGGCTTTCTTGGCTGCAGACTGGACTCTCGGCCAAGGATCGGCCCGATCTGATGTAATGTTACTGAAACGCCTCGACTCCTGGCTCCCGGAGCTGTCGGCTTCTTCTCCCACACGCGTCACTTGTCTCTCCGTGGACTGAGGGGGCTTTTGATGCCGTCTCAGATGGCACTGCCCAGGCCCCGATATAAAGAAACACATTATTTCTATGTACGTCTGGAAAATACGACGTCTGACAGACGTCCATTACGGGCTGTCTCCTGGCTCTCTGCACGTCTGGTGTTCTGCTATGTAATATTATGCAATAGGTCAAACATATAATATATATATATATATATATTTTTTTTATTATGTTGGTAGAAACAGCCCCACTCTCGTCCGTAGGTTGTGTGTGGTATTACCACCTAGATCTAACCACTTGAATAAAGCTGAGCTGCAATACTATAAGTAGCAGAGAAGCCATAGTGTGTTGCTCTGTCTATTGCTGGCTGTAAAATGAGTTAACTGAGAATCTGTCAGTGAGCCCACTAATCTGACAGGAAGTTTATACCGCTTATTGCTCTTTTTCTGGGCTTCCTCTCTGCAGATCTACGATGACATCAATGTTGAAAAAACAGGGGGAAGAAAAACAAAAAACAGTGCAATATTTTCAATTAAACCCAATTGCAAAATAATTTCCAGCCCCAAACACACAGTTAAGAAAGAATAATAAAAAATAAAAAAAAGTCCCAAAAAGGGACTCCTTTAATAAAAAGCTCACTAGAGTAAAATACAGATTTACTAAAAGGCAGATCGCCAGCTGTTCCTGAAAAAAAAAACAAAAAAACTAAAATTGACATTAGTTTCAGGAAGATTTGCAATATGTTTTACACCACATTTATTAACTTATAGTAATAGTTATGTTGTGTGGCCCCTTCAGCAAAACTTTGCCCTCTTTGAAAATAAATGCCATAAGCGGGAGTCTGAAAATTAAAAAAAAAAAAAAAAAAAAAGTATTATCTACAAATAATAGTTCTCCATGCTGCGCCGCCTCCAATCCGCGCTCTCCGGCAGACATGGATAAGATTTCGAAACCTTCCGCGCCGTACAAAACTCTGTCCTATAATCACCACGTGAGCGTCCGCCGCCGCCAACAGACACCAAACAACCCGAGTCAATCGGCTAAAGGAGGGGGGCAGGGAGCGCCAGTACAAGCAGACCTTGTCTGTAAATATCCACGTAGAAGCCGCCGTTTTCATCTAAATACATCTTTTAACACTCGATCTGATGTTTTGATTCCAGGTCAGTTTCCCAGAACAAACACAAGTGGTACAAGAGGCTTGTGTGAGCCGCCTGCATGCCGGACCCGGCACATGGGAAGAAAGTGGGCTGCCAGGAGCCGCGCAGAGATTCCTTAGGAAAGTTGTAATGTTTGTGAAGCAACAAGTTCGGGTCTTGCAAACCCAGAAAAACTCACTGATTTCCATTTGGTTTCCGCCCCTGGTATGTAGCAAAACCTCAAAAGTTGCTTTGAAGAATTTCATATATATATATATATATATATATATATATATATATATATATATATATATATATATATATATATATATATATATATATATATATATATATATATATATATATATATATATATAGCAAAATATGCATCTATTAGATAGAGGTCTCCTTATTATGGCCAGTCTTAAGGTGCCCATACACAGAAGATGAAAGTCCGCCGGACCGGAAGATTTCTGAAGACCGTCCATCTCCTTACCCCTCATGGCTGATAACGGAAAAGCTACACGGCGACTTTAATCCTTGGCAAGTCATGGAGCAATCTGGGCACAAAGGTTTCCAAAATTATTGCTCCGACTCCATCAATTCTGCACCGAGAAGTTATTGCATCGTCATGTGCCTGCAAGGAAGCCTCCATGATACCTAGTAGCCCTGCAAACGTCCTGGCAGGCACCAGTCAGTGCAATATCAATAGTCCAAAGAGCAAGTGCGGGGAAAAAAGTTGCAAAAATTACAACATGGTCCGCCCGGAAGTGGTGCCGATATCATATCCCATAGTTCAGTTAAAACAACTGGTCTATGGATCCGACAAAAATAAAATAAAAAGGGGTTGTCAGGATTATAAAAACATCTAAAAACAGCGCCATACGAGTCCACAGGCTGATAGTGGTACTGCAGCTCAGGAACACACTATGGCTACCAGGTTGTACCCTGCATCCTCTGTAATTGCTTTTAGCGTAAGATTCCTGCTCAGGTGACATTTTGGCAATGAGTGAAAAAAAAAAAAATCTACATTTTACATATTTGCTGTAAAACTAACCCCAGTTGCCAAGTATCTCCTGCGGCCGGAGAGGATTCTTGCATCTGGACACGTCTGGTCGCCATCTTGTTTCCTTAGCTCTGTGTAACCGTCCTAAACCCCCGACCACATCCACATTGTATAAACACGTGCGTCTGGCCTCGAGGAGGGAACGGCCACGTCCTACAGATGTGGTCAGTGGGCAGAAGAGGAAGACTTTGGCTGCACGTGGTACGGAGGAGAACAGCAAATACCGCAGATCTGACTGTACGGGGGCCAGACCTCAGACCCCAATCGAGAAGGGCAAGGGTTAATGAGCCAAATCCCAATCCAGTGAGAAAGTGCAGAGTCCCGGGTCACATCGAAAGGGCGTCATTCAGTGCTGAATTCCTGCCATCAACGTCTATGGGGGGAAACTGAGCTTAAAGGGATTTTCCATGACTACACCAGTGGTCAGAGACCTGACAGGTATTCTCTAAAATCAAATTTTGGGGGTCTGACACATGCCGGGTTGCCCGCTTGTCTCTACTTTCTATTACACATACCGCAGTCAATCACATTCTGTAGGGATCATCACTGTAGTGGGTACATGTCCCTTTGACAATACTTCATTTTCGGGCAGTGACAATAGGAAAAAAATGAGGTAAATATCGCTTTAAAAGGGGTTAGGTCATCTTTTATCTTCAGGAGCACCCACCTCCCCGAACTCTTACTTGCTGGAGGGTTCCTGATTGACAGCTCTGGGCCAGCGCACCTTGATGCGTTGCAGTCTCCGATGCCACTATGTGAGGAAGCTTTTCCTGCTGCGGCATCGGAGGAGTATTAAAACAGTCCGAATCCAGCGATAAAACCAGCTCCAGAGCAGCGCTTACAAGCTGCACAGCAAAGATCATCTGTTTAGTCACCGCTGCTAGGCGGCAACAGGCAGCCAGAAACTTAGGCATCAAAACAATAACATTCTTCAGGGAAGGATTTTTAATAGCTGAAAATTCATAATGGAAAAGTTACTTGTCTTTACAACTTTACTCATGAAAAAACATGAGACTATCGCTCTTTTTTTTTTTTTCAATAAGAGTGCTACGAGATACTTTGTCAAATGCTTTACTGAAGTCAAGATATACTATATCTACAGCATTTCCCTGATCCACCCAGTCAGTGATTCTGTCATAGAAGAAAATTAAGTTAGTCTGACATGACTTATTAGTTACAAACCCATGCTGGCTCTGGTTAATCACTTCAATCTCATAAAGGTACTTGCATACATCTTGTTTAATAATTTGTTCAAAGATCTTTCCTGGTATAGAAGTAAGACTCACTGGCCTTTAGCTCCCTGGGTCCACCTTATTCCCCTTTTTGAAGATAGGGACAACATTCACTCTTCTCCAGTCTTCTGGGACTTCTCCTGTTCTCCAAGAATTTTCAAAGATTATGGAGAGTGGTTTAATTATTTCCTCTGCTATCTCCTTCAGTACCCTAGGATGTAACTCATCTGGACCTGGAGACTTGAATTAATTTAGGTTAGCCAAGTGTTCCCTTACTAGCTCTCTGTTCATAGATAGTGTGGATTCTTCTATTCCTCCAATAGTACAGTGAAGATCAGTTGATGTAACATCTACTTTCTTAGAGAACACAGAAGCAAAATAGGAATTTAAAAGTAAAAAAAATAAAGGTTTAGCTATAGTCACCCTCCCTGGGTCCAGCACTAAGTCTCTGCAGGTACGTCGATCAAACACCTTTAAGTACTATGCAATGATTTAGCACGCTGTCCTCTCTTTTTTTTGGAATATTATATATTCTGATTCTCTCCGTCAAGTCGTGCCGGACCCTTGGATACTCCACAGGCCGGTTCTCGCCAGGCTTCCCCATTTTCCATGGCTTCTTTCTCTTACTTAATGATATACGCCCCACACACACATAAATACACTTATTTGTGCAGAGCCACACACAGGCACAGTCTCTGACCCTGTTTATATTTGGGTTATTTTTTAGGATCAGAGCCCCCGGGCCTCCATACCTGCTGCACCTGAGTACATAACTCCACTAATACCACGGTTTCCCACATCTGAGCCGGCCGCACAAACATCCCCCCATCTCCGGACCCTCACCACTAAGGGCCCTCTGTTTACAGGACGGCTCTAAAAGCTGCGGTGCTCCGGCCTCGGACACATGAATGAATTCCTATGTTTGCCAGAAATTTGCACGTTCCCCTTAGACGGAGGTTTGCACAAAGCCGCGCTCAGGTTGTAGCGGAGGAGAAGAAGAATGGACTGTCAATTCAGTTTAATTTGGCAGAGAACCATTACATTTCACATCCTGGGGTTACTCTTCGCTCGGCAGACAACATCTTAATATAGGTGTCACTGAGGTGTGAACGGTCTGAACCAACTGCGATACAACTTACACACTGTCCCGAATTCCTGCGACAATCGCCAAACAGACACCGAGTAAATAGAAGGATGGACCCTTTATATGACTTACTCACTATAAGAGCACGGGAGAATTTTAAAAGGTTAATCTAATCATAAATGGAGCGTGCTTAGAAAAACAAGCACTTTTGCAATTTACTGCTTGTTAAAATGTGCAGCTGTTCTTGACATATTAACACTTTTGTTTATGTCTCGTTGCCTAGGAGACCGACCACCGCTGCTGTCTAGCTTTTAAAGCACTGTGCAGAAGCTGGCCAGGATAAGGAAGCAACAGCACGCTCCAGTGATCCTGGTCAGCCCCAAAACAGCACTTACAAGATTAATAGAAAAAAGCTTGTAAGCGCTGCGTATGTTCTGCTGTCTAGCAGCGGAGGTCGGTCTCCAAGACAATCAGCAGTAAAAGTGTGAATATCTTAAAAACGGCTGAAAATTTTAATAAGCAGTAAATTGCAATATCACTTGTATCTACAAGCACTATCTTATCATACCCATTTATGAAAATGGGAATAACCCTTTTAAGTGTGAGACCCCCATTAGTCAAAGCAGAGAGCAGCTATGAACATTAAAAAGGTGTTTTCCCATCTCCAAGATCCTATCCCAATATGTATAATAATAAATAATAATAATAATAATAATAATAGCAAATACCTCAAATTAGAAATGTAGTATAGCTCTTCTGATAAGCTATGCCTCTTTCCCCATGTGCAGGGCATTGCAGGACCTTAGGTATCCATGGTTTTGACCAATGATATAGTGACAGTTAGCTAGTTGCTAGTGGATATCTAAGGTCCTGCAATGCCTGCACATGGTGTAAGTGACATAGCTTATCAGAAGAACTATACTACATTTATAAATGGAGATATTTGCTAATATTATTACATTTACTACATATTGGGATAGGATCTTGGAGATGGGAATACACCTTTAATTTCCATACCGAGGTACTTGATACAGCTGTGAACCATAAAGTTAACCATTCACTTGGAGCAGTGTTATACTACTTTTTCCAGTGCAGCAGGAGGGGCAAGTTCTAGAGGTGTCAGGGCATGCTGGGAGTTGTGGTTTCACACCAGCTGCAAAGCAACAGGTTAAAGGCCTCTGTATACAGGAAACGGCAAGCAATGCTGATGCATGGTGTTATACCGAGTGCAAGGTTCAAGGGGGTGAATCCTCTGCCAGACCTGAACCTCCCCCATACACAACAGATGATTGTTTTTTTGGATGACTTTTGGGTGTGGCGTCTAACCTACAATGCCTCTTGGCAGAGTCAACCTGTTCTAGGTCTTCGCTGTTATATTATGCACTAGGTCGGCACGGCTGAAGGAGAATGAAAGGCGTCAGTCTCTCTGCATCCGATGCAGGGAGGGAGACACCCAGTGGACAAGATCTGATCTGACCTCCTCCGATCAATTCCGCACTGCATCAACAGGAGGGGATTACATTTTACTCCGGCTTCACTTTTCACTACTATAAAGGAAGCCTCTGCAGTAAAACTATTTACAACATTCACATCTACATAGAAGCAGCTCTGGAAATATTTTGCATTTATACAAAAGTACATTGTGGAATGACTTTATTTTCTGCCTAATAATGACGTTAGAATGTAAAAAAAATAAATAAATCAAGATATTCCACAAATGTCACAGATGACGATCTGCATTAATCTCTTTAAAAGGGGTTCCTACAATCTTGCAGCCTCTGTAAATGTCTTTCCATTCACTTCTATGGGAGTTATGAAGTGAAGTGAGAGCAAGACTTGAGTGAGATTGGGGGTAAGGGTCTCCTGTTATAGAGGGGGGGGGCACGCGCAAATCTGTCAGACATTTATGGTTGTCAATGCTGTACACAGACATAAGCAATCATGATCTCCTGTATCAGAGCCAGGAGCCCATGTGAACGTAGCCATATTGAGAGCTAGGCAAGCTGCAGCCACTGCCATCCAGTGCTTATGTCGCAAGTCCATGAGGTGTAGGGGGCCTTGGAAAGCTGCGTGAGGATAAGCAATGGGGGAGTCCATGATTGCCTGCGTACAACAATTTTGGCTACTGAAAAAAAGTTTGTCTAGAAAGTGACTAATATCTTTAGAACTGAATGTGTCAGTTACTTACCTGCCCCCTTTTTCTTGGTGCTTATATCACTGTACAAGACTGGGATCATTGCACAGTAACAGTATGATTCAGGCTTTATACAGGGCTTTGCAAGTCATTCATATGGGTATTGGTATTATTGTACGATGAAATTGCAAGATCTGTTCCATACCGTGTTATAAAACTTCTATTACAGTTACTGATGATGATTAGACAGCTCCTGTCACAGTCACAGGCAGTGGGAATGCTAAAGAGAATTTCCAAGTGGAAAATAAGCATGTTACAGTAGTAGCAAGGAAACTGAGGTTTTAACACACCTCATCCATTCGATATGGATAAATAATCTTGCATAAATTGACAAGTGAATATCTTAAATCCGCAGCATGTCAATTCTTTTTGCAGCACATTTCCCCCTTTGCAATGAAGAAAATCAAATCTGCATGAACAGCATGCATCCTATGTAGAAGATGACAGTTCAACTACTCCCAACTATGTAAATGGTCTGTATAATTCAAGATGGTGTCAGATCAGAAGCAGAAGGCTGAGCTGCAGGATAGTGCCTTATAAAGCCCAGAGTGTGATGGACAATCAGTTGCGAGATGGGGAGGATGGCGAGTTACGATTTCGTTGGGAGGACTTCTTTAAGGACAGATTCAGGAAGAGTCTAACTTTTTAGCAAAAGTTGAACTTGCATGTCTAGAAAACAGGAAATATCACTTTCCAACTTACTTTTTATGGAAAAAGGTAGAATTTGCTTTCCTTTTTGAAAACCCAATCGGTAATAGCCTCAGATCGATGTCTTGTTTCCGAGCTCTATTCTTCATATAATTCAACTGAAGAAGAATAAAGCAGTCAGGAATAAACCGGTGTAAATTGGTGTGATTTAATATCCGTGCATTCATGTGTATTGTACATAGTGTGTACTGCACTGGATATATGATAAGGTGCGCTAATTCACTGCACATCACACCACAGACCGCAGTTATAAGGCTCAAAGCAGATGGAGGGGAAACACACAGGCCCAGATTCATCAAAGCATTTTACACCAGTCGTATAAAGCTTTGAAAAATTAAGCTAATATTTTGTGACTTTTGCCATTCTCACTTCCATTTTTGCCTGGTCTTTATGAATCGGGGGTCAATATGTAAGATGAGTCTATACTATAACACACAGAAACGTACAAACTTAGCTGTTGATTGCCGGGTCAGCATGGCATCCCTCATGGCAGCATCTGCCACTCTGCCCGCATCTTCCAGAAACCGATAATCTGTTGGTTAAATTAAAGATCAGTCATAAGAAAAAAATGTAAAAAAAAAAAGTGCAAACTTACCTAGGGGTCCAATGCAGTTACTCTGATTCGGTGGTCACGTAGTGGGTAAAGTAGCTAACCTGGAAAAGGCCCTGCATAACATTGCTGGTTACAGGGCCCCTCCATAACAGTCAGCAATGTTGGCCCACAACTGAATATCAATATCAAGTGGTTCACACGAATAACAAGGCTGAAAGTCAAGATCAGACCCACCCTGTGTATATATCATCTCCCAGAGCTGTGTATAATGTGAGCTGCTAAGGACCAGAGCGATAAACGCACAGAACAGCGATGAAGCGCGAGCAGCTTCTGCCATGGCATTATCCCTATGCCACATGTAAAACAGAGGTAACACTAGTAGTGCTTTCTATAAAATGTGGTGTGAATTAGGTCATTCATTGAATTACCGTTTAATATGATGTCTAGAAATGGAGAAACGTTGGTATGTTTGCCATATCTGCACCTCATGTCAAAAATACTATGTAGGCTGCACAACTTGTATCTTCAAAAGAAGGATAGAGGACCATATTACCACATGACTGACTTCTGGCCAGACAGAAGCTACGGTCACAAAAGGTGAAGATGCCGGAAGGGAGTATAAGACCGGGGGCAGGGACTTACAGTAGAAGCACCACTGAAAATAAAAACACTGGAGCGGTGCTTTAATTATTCAATCCTTTTAATAAAGTAAGCTTTGTAAATAAAGTGGAATTTTAACTTTTTCTATGGTTCTGGGTTATACATTTTTCCCCTTTTATAGTTCATTGTCTGCTCGAGGTCACCCCCCACCCACAAGAGATGTTTCTACATTTCTCTCGGTGCAGTGCTGAGCTGCGATACTTCCTCTGTACTTTCTCTGAGCTCTCTGGACACTTTACTTACCACTTAGTAGATGGAGGTCACTAAATGTACTTAAAGGGACAAAGGCAGTCTTGTCTCTGACTCCGCTGCAAGCAACGTCCACTTTATGCTTCTTTACACAAGGTAAACTAAGAAGACAAGGAACGAGTGAGGAAAACGAAGAAGCAGACACAGAAAGTCAGAGTGAACCTCACACATTACCTGCAAGAATACTTCAGACAAAGCGGACACTTGTATTTTGCTTCGTCACTTCCGCAAGTCTCACAGCTACAAGAAACACAAAAAATAGAACACAGTCATTATAATGGGTGATACGCATTATGTACTAGGAAAAAAGTGCCCGCCATCCAGCAGGAGCGTCTCTGACCCCTCCCGCCCGCCATCCAGCAGGAGCGTCTCTGACCCCTCCCGCCCGCCATCCAGCAGGAGCGTCTCTGACCCCTCCCGCCCGCCATCCAGCAGGAGCGTCTCTGACCCCTCCCGCCCGCCATCCAGCAGGAGCGTCTCTGACCCCTCCCGCCCGCCATCCAGCAGGAGCGTCTCTGACCCCTCCCGCCCGCCATCCAGCAGGAGCGTCTCTGACCCCTCCCGCTCGCCATCCAGCAGAAGCGTCTCTGACCCCTCCCGCTCGCCATACAGCAGGAGCGTCTCTGACCCCTCCCGCTCGCCATCCAGCAGGAGCGTCTCTGACCCCTCCCGCTCGCCATCCAGCAGGAGCGTCTCTGACCCCTCCCGCTCGCCATCCAGCAGGAGCGTCTATGACCCCTCCTGCTCGCCATCCAGCAGGAGAGTCTATGACCCCTCCCGCTCGCCATCCAGCAGGAGCGTCTCTGACCCCTCCCGCTCGCCATCCAGCAGGAGCGTCTCTGACAACCCCCCACCCCCCCTGCCATCCAGTAGCGTGTCTGAGGCTGCGTGCCCACGATGCGGATTTAATGCGTTTCCGCAGCGGTATTTCCCCCGCGAAAACGCATAAAAAATGCATGTTAAGTTGTCCGCCATGTTCCCCAATGATAATCCGCATGTGCTATGCACATGTCGCGGAAATTTCCGCTGCGGATTATCATTGCGGAAAAATCCGCAGCACAAGCATTAATTTTGCGGAATTGCGGCAAAATCGCCACCATTGACTTGCATTGAACCGCATAACATCCGCATGACTACACGTACACATGCAGATATTATGCGAGTCAATGACTGGATGGAACCCGGGTCTGGAGAAGAGGAGACTCTCCTCCAGACCCGGGTACCATAGTACCTGTAGCTAAAAAAGAATTAAAATTAAAAAAAAAAAAAAAAATACTCACCTTCTGATAGTCCCCTGTCTGCTCCCGGCGGCGCTGCTGGCTCTTCGGCGGCTCACGGTGGTGTAAAAGGACCTTCCATGATGTAATTTAGTCATGTGACAGGTTAGCGGTTGCGTGACCGGTCACATGACTAAATGACGTCATGTAAGGTCCTTTATAGAGCACCGCGAGCCGCCAAAGACACCGGACGCACCGTAGTGGAGACCGGGGGACATCGGAAGGTGAGTATAATGTATTTTTTTTTTTTACTATTGATGCTGTCACACTATATAGATCCATGCCGGGTGCCGGTTGCATGGATTTATATAGTGTGACTAAGTTGTCAAGCACTTTTCCAAGTGATGCTAAAATCGCCTGGAAAGCGCTTGACAACCCGCATGCGGAAATGCCAGTGAAGAACGCTTCACATCCGCATGTCCCTGGCAGGAAAAACGCATGTACAATCCGCACGTCCAATCCTCATGTGTTTTTCCTGACAGGGAGATGCAGAAACGCTCCGCAGCATTTCTGCATTGTGGGCACTTAGCCTGACACCCCCCCCCCCCCCTTCCTTCATGGACATTAATATAGAGTTGTCCTCTGCTCTTCTGGGAGGATTTCTACAATATTTTGGTAACGTCTGAGGGAATTTTTGCCTCTTTATCCACAGAGACCTGATGTCTTTCCGGAATATAACGGCTATAACACAACATTATCACAAACTGCCAGGCGGGCCATGCTGGGACTTGCAGTGCTGTCTGCACTCACCTATACCCGGACATCTTCCTCTTCGGTCTCACAGTGAGTTCCCATTTTCCCTCAGTCCCGAATGCTCCAGGCACCAGTAAACCCTCCATGGCTGCTCCCGTTTCCACACGTGCGGACCACTTCCGGGATCGCCGAGATGTAAACAGGAAGTTCACCAAGCCGTATTGTGGGCAGGGGAGACGTAAAGCAAGGAACGACGGACGGCCATCTTGTGAGTGGCGGAAGTGCGTCATACCCTTGGCGATTATCGAGGCCTCGTTGTGCTTGGCGGATGCATGGTCACGTGGTGTTCAGGAAGTGTATATGAGCTGCTGTTCCTATGATGCCCTCTGGTCAGTACTGAATGAGAACTCGGGAGCTCTGCACTGCAATATTAATCAGTATATATTCTATAAACATTTGGATGGGTTTAAGAACCCATTGAATGTGAGCCGGAACTGCACCTCCATAACAAAAGCCGAAATACGCCTTTATTATTAACAGTGCCATTAATATGACTACATTTTAGTGTCGGCAGATTGCTCCCCATAAATAATAATTGTGCTGGTAGAGTGCCCCTTTATAAAGAGTGATGCCTGCAGAGTGTGCCTCAAACAATAGTGCTGGCAGAGTGATTCCACTAAAAAATAGTGCCGGCAGAGTGCCCCCCATAATTAATAGTGCCGGCAGAGTGTACCCCATAATTAATAGTGCCGGCAGAGTGTACCCCATAATAGGTCTCCCTATAAATAAGGCTGGCAGAGTGTACCCCATAATTAATAGTGCCGGCAGAGTGCCGCCCATAAATAAGGCTAGCGGAGTGTACCCCATAAATAATAGTGCCGGCAGAGTGTACCCCATAATTAATAGTGCCGGCAGAGTGTACCCCATAATTAATAGTGCCGGCAGAGTGCCGCCCATAAATAAGGCTAGCGGAGTGTACCCCATAAATAATAGTGACGGCAGAGTGTACCCCATAATTAATAGTGCCGGCAGAGTGCCGCCCATAAATAAGGCTAGCGGAGTGTACCCCATAAATAATAGTGACGGCAGAGTGTACCCCATAATTAATAGTGCCGGCTGAGTGTACCCCATAATTAATAGTGCCGGCAGAGGTCTCAATATAAATAGGGCTTGCAGAGTGTACCCCATAATTAATAGTGCCGGCAGAGTGCCCCCCATAAATAAGGTTGGCAGAGTGTACCCCATAATTAATAGTGCCGGCAGAGTGCCCCTCATAAATAAGGCTGGCAGAGTGTACGCCATAATTAATAGTGCCGGCAGAGTTCCGCCCATAAATAAGGCTGGCAGAGTGTACCCCATAATTAATAGTGCCAGCAGAGGGCTCCCTAAAAATAAGACTGGCAGAGTGTACCCCATAATTAATAGTGTTGGTAGAGTGTCCCCCATAACTGATAGTGCCGGCAGAGTGCGGCCCATAAATAGTGCTGACAGAGGGAAACCCATAAATAATAGTGCTGGTAGAGTGCTCCCCATAAATAATAGTGCTGGTAGAGTGTCCCCTATAAATAATAGTGCCGGCAGATTGCCCCCCATAAATAATAGTGCTGGCAGATTTCCCCCCCGTAAATAATAGTGCTGACAGAGTGCCCCACCCCCACAAACAAGGATTTGCTATCAATACATCTGCAGGGAGCTTCTCCATACAGCGTTTGCCTGTTGCGCTCTGGAGTTTTGTAGACGAGTTCTCAGTTATTTCAGGAGCCTCCAAACACTCGAAGATTATAAGAATTGTTTTCCAGCTACAGGTATCGCTGGGGGCCGGTGTATGGCCGCGCTATGGTGGTCTCTCTCCCTCGGCTGCAGTTGTACATTTTTTAGGCATGACTGCAGTTGCACTTATGCTGCCACCTAGATGGAGATCTCCTCTCTTGTGGCCACGGAGTCCAGTACTCAGCCGGCGAGCCTTCATGGTATTATCACACTGATATAGTAGAAAAAACCTTCCAGTTGCACTGTAGACAAAATCTGAAGATCCAACCTCAGCCCCTTAAGTTCCCGCTGACTGAGATAAGACCTCCGCCTGCATTACCTGCTGTGCACAAACAACGCTGTGATGTTCTTGGTTGCTACGAGCGTCCTGTGATTGTCCGCTCACTCACGCAGGGTTTTTTGTGGACACAAGGGCATCTTTGGTGAACACTTCTGCATATCTCTATGGGTAGCATTGCAGTAAGGTGAGTCTTTTGTGTTCCAGACTTCTCCTGCCAGAGGAATCTACTTTCTGCAAGCCATTTTAGATCTCCTGTGGCTAAATCCTCAATCTTTCATTTTTCAGCTGGTCATACACTTTAGACTCTTGTCAAAAGCTAATCCTGATCTTTGACACATATGCACACTCACCTCGCCTGAGCGGGCATGTATTCTCAGTAGGGAAAGTGGAGGCATCTTCTGCCCAACACCTCTCGTAAATACTTCTCTCACTTCAGAGTAGAAAGATGGGGTATGATGACTTCTTTCTACTGACATCTGCCTTTGGGAGCATCAATATTGACATCACATAGGTGGCAGGTCCTGCGGAAATTCACATTCGATATCATCTGTTGGGGAGAGTGGAGAGGCCTCCACGCACATTCAAAATTATCTATGTTACACACCAGTTTAGTCTTCAGGGCCGGTGTCATGGACGGACAAGGGAATGTCCTCCGGACGGCACAACACACAGATGCAACGGGATAATATAGGGTGGAGGAGGGCCCTAGCGGTAGGGAATGAAGGAAGGGACACCACCTGACACCAACCTGTGTCTGTCCCTAAGCTGCCCTATCGTCCCTAGACGGGTCCCCCCCCCCATGCGTGATCACGTGCCTAAGCCCTCGCGGGCCCTGAACTTAACCTGGCTAGTGTGCAGGCCAACCAGACACTAGTCTCACCACTACAATAGGACAACACGAGGAAGGTAAGACAAACAATGGGAAGATAACAACATAAAATACACTTAGCTTTCCAACAGGAAACTTCACTGCTGCAAAAGCAACAAACAACACAGCTTCTCCAGAGACTGGCTCCTTCAAAGAGGTCAGCATAGAATGAACTATAACCAGCGGTCAGCTGATGGATCATGTGCCTATTTAAAGGCAGGTTGGAGTGGCACCAACCAACATCAGCTGACCGTTCTCAGAAGTCTGCCAGCAAGAGACTAACATTAACCCTTGCTGGACCAAAGGGAAAAAACTACATTTAAATTACAACATACTCAGATTTGCCACGAATCCCCAAATAATTTGTGACAGCCGGGCTCTGCTTCCTTCCCTTATGGCTGCTGCCCGTCATTGTGCTCCATGCTCAGCGTCCCTCAGTGATATCATCTGCCAAGGTCTTTTAAGGCCCAGTTAGACCCAGCCCTGTTTGTTTTGAGACTGTCACCATCCAGTTTGTTCTGTTGCTATCACCTCCTCAGACTCCTGTGATCTCTACAATGTGCACCGATTGCTGTACAAGACCTCCTGGTTAATCCATCGTTTGCTGTAAGCATTACGAACTGTTATTAGAGTCTGTTCACATGTTGCAATCTGCTGTGGATTTTACAGTCTACATCTAAGTTCTGCTTCAGACCTGCCGTTTACCTCTTCATCTTCCCTCCTAACTTCTGGTGTGTCCTAGCTCACTTGTTGTCTGCTCTTCAACATAGCATAGCCTGTTGTCCACTTCCTTACTGTTACACATGCCTTCCAGCCTTCTTTACCAGTACCCGGGGTCCATGTGTCCCAACGGCAGGCCTCCATATACATTAGATATCATCTGTTGGAGGAGAGAGGGCAGGCTTCCATAATTATTAAATATCTTCTATTGGGGGGGAGCGGGCAGACCTCCATATACATTAGATATCATCTATTGGGGGAGTGGGGAGGCCTCCACAGACATTTTTAATCATCTGCTGGGGGAGTGCAAGGAGACCACGATACATAATAGATGTCATCTGTTGGGGGGAGAGGGACTGGGAAAGCTCCATACACATTAGATATTATCTGTTAGAGGCATGAGCAGGGAGGCCTCCGTACACATTAGATATTTGTTGGTGGAGTGGGGAGTCCTCCATACACATTAGAAATCATCTGTTCTCTTTATACATATTAGATATCACCTGTTAGAGGGGGAAGAGCGGGGAGTCCTCCATATATACAGTGGGTACGGAAAGTAGTCAGACCCGTTTAAATTTTTCACTTTTTGTTTCATTGCAGTCATTTGGTAAATTCTAAAAAGTTAATTTTTTTTCTCATTAAAGTACACTCTGCACCCCATCCTGACTGAAAAAAACCCAATGTAGACATTTTTGCAAATTTATTAAAAACGAAAAACTGAAATATCACATGGTCATAAGTATTCAGACCCTTTGCTCAGACACTCATATTTAAGTCACATGCTGTCCATTTCCTTGTGATCCTCCTTGAGATGGTTCTACTCCTTCATTGGAGTCCAGCTGTGTTTAATTAAACTGATAGGACTTGATTTGGAAAGGCACACACCTGTCTATATAAGACCTCACAGCTCACAGTGCATGTCAGACCAAATGAAAATCATGAGCTCAAAGGAACTGCCCAAGGAGCTCGGAGACAGAATTGTGTCAAGGCACAGATCTGATAAAGGTTGCAAAAGAATTTCTGCATTACTCAAGGTTCCTAAGAGCACAGTGGCCTCCATAATCCTTAAATGGAAGAAGTTTGGGACCACTAGAAGTCTTCCTAGACCTGGCCATCCAGCCAAACTGAGCAATCGTGGGAGAAGAGCCTTGGTGAGAGAGGTAAAGAAGAACCCCCAAGATCACTGTGGCTGAGCTCCTGAGATGCAATAGGGAGATGGAAGAAAGTTCCACAAAGTCAACTATCACTGCAGCCCTCCACCAGTCGGGCCTTTATGGCAGAGTGGCCCAACGGAAGACTCTCCTTAGTGCAAGACATATAAAAGCCCCCATAGAGTTTGCTCAAAAACACATGAAAGACTCCCAGACTATGAGAAATAAGATTCCCTGGTCTGATGAGACGAAGATAGAACTTTTTGGTGATAATTCTAAGCGGTATGTGTGGAGAAAACCAGGCACTGCTCATCACCTGCCAAATTCAATCCCAACAATGAAACATGGTGGTGGCAGCATCATGCTATGGGGGTGTTTTTCAGCTGCAGGGACAGGACGACTGGTTGCAATTGAAGGAAACATGAATGCGGCCAAGTACAGAGATATCCTGGATGAAAACCTCTTCCAGAGTGCTCTGGACCTCAGACTTGGCTGAAGATTCACCTTCTATCAAGACAATGACCCTAAGCACACAGCTAAAATAACAAAGGAGTGGCTTCAGAACAACCCTGTGACCATTCTTGACTGGCCGAGTCAGAGCCCTGACCTAAACTCAATTGAGCATCTCTGGAGAGACCTGAAAATGGCTGTCCACCAACGTTCACCATCCAACATGACGGAACTGGAGAGGATCTGCAAGGAAGAATGGCAGAGGATCCCCAAATCCAGGTGTGAAAAACTTGTTGCATCATTCCCAAGAAGACTCATGTCTGTACTAGCTCAAAAGGGGGCTTCTACTCAATACTGAGCAAAGGGTCTGAATACTTATGATCATGGGATATTTCAGTTTTTCTTTTTTAATAAATTTGCAAAAATTTCTACATTTCTGTTTTTTTTTCAGTCAAGATGGGGTGCAGAGTGTACTTTAATGAGAAAAAAATTAACTTTTTAGAATTTGCCAAATGGCTGCAATGAAACAAAGAGTGAAAAATTTAAAGGGGTCTAAATACTTTCCGTACCCACTGTATTACATATTATCTGTTGGGGAAACAGAGAGGCCTCCATACACATTAGATATCATCTGTTGGGGGAGCGGGTAGTCCTCCATACACAGATATCATTTGTTGGGGGAGCGGGTAGTCCTCCATACACATTAGATATCATTTGTTGGGGGAGCGGGTAGTCCTCCATACACATTAGATATCATCTGTAAGGGGAGTGGGGAGGCCTCCATACATATTAGATATCTGTTGGGGGAGCGGGTGGTCCTCCATACACATTAGATATTATCTGTAAGGGGAGTGGGGAGGCCTCCATACACATTAGATATCTGTTGGGGGAGTGGGGAGGCCTCCATACGCATTAGATATCAACTGATCACCCTGAAAACAGCCAACCTTTCTGTAATATGCATGAGGGCCTTTAGCTGTCAAATACATGGGTGTAATTTGCTATCGCATATATATGGCCAGTGTATAGGGATTGACTCACAAAGACAACCATTTTCTGTAATAAAGCTGACCCTGCGGTCAACTGATCACTTTGGATACAATTTCCAAAACAGGCTGCGGCAGGGAAATGCAGTGACCATGCTCTGGAAAGAGACAGGAGCAGGGTGCTTGGAATCCGTGTGCAGCCGTTACAATGCAACAAGACAACTTACATGAATAAATGCAAACCACAGACACGAGATGCCAATCCTCGTAGTACAGCGCTGTTTTATTAACACTAAGGTAGATCTTTTATTACAGTGGTAAAAGGTGACTGACAATCGCATTTTATGATGAACGGGTAAAATATACACGTAGAAACATAAACCATACATGAAAGCCGTTTTAACATCATGTTCAACTTCTGCAGCCACATTTTCCTTTTTTTTTTTTTTTTGACTGAAATATGGATTTTTTTTTTTTTGGGAGACAAATGAGAATTAAATAAAAAAAAATATATAGCACCAATTAATATCGCAAAGAAAAAAAAAACATATCATCTACACGACTGCAACGTTTATAATTATTATAACTTAACATCAGCATTTTAAAATATCCGCTGTATTAAAATTTCAATACACGTTACAAAATATATACACACTTTTAACAACATGGATGCTAAGGAGGGAGAAAAAAAAAAAAAAAGCATCCCGAACAAGGCAAAACTTTTATTTGGAAGTTTTAGTTTTGTACAATGAGAAAATATGTTTTATAGGCACCATATACGCTGTGCTATGTGGGGCTATCCCAAAAAAATAGATTGATCCTTTCGCCTGAATAAGTATCTATTGAAATGTATGGAAACGAGAGAACGATGGATGTAGCCAGTACATACAGAAGTGAAGCCGTCGGATTCATTCCATTTACGCCATTAGCACCTTGTTTTCTTACGAGCACCAGGCAACATGGAAGAGGTAGGGTACCGTCTCGAAAGAGGTATATGTCCGCATAGGACCAGAATCCAACTTTTCGTCCCGTTGCTGTTGCCGGGCCGGGGATCGCTCTCGTTCTATTATTGCACTTTTCAGAGCAGTAACCAGTACTGCTCCGCAGCAAGCCGACCGCTTCCTTGAAGGCAACTTGTACAGTGCTTTATATTTGTCTCAGGTTTAGATAAAGTTTTTTTTTATTCTTTTAGATTCAAAATTGTATTTATATATTTATATATATATATATATATATAAAAAGATTAATAAAAAAAACTTAAATACTCTATCAATATCAAAGTTCTTTATCCCCTGTGAAATACGTCCTTCTTAGGAGGAAGTCTGTTCCGGCTTCTTTAGAAGATTGTCCACACAATGGTCTGTAATAGTCACGCAGTGAAGACACTGCTACCTTCCCTTATTTTACATGCTCTTTTATAGAAAAAGAGACTTGCACTTAGCAGCTGTCCCTTGATTTCTGTAGATTATATCAGAGGAAGCAGACTGGGCCATTCTCCAAATAATGCTGTCCTTTCTGGAGGGGGGTGATCTTGGAGATGTCAGCGATGGGAAGTTGGGTTGGCTCTTGAGTGTGAAACTTGAACTTTGTCTTGTGCCAGCTGCCGTCATGTACCTGTAGCAAAGAGAGCAACTATTAGTCACTGTGAATACACATAAGAGGTCATTTTGGACAACCCCTTGCTGTCACGCCAGATGTGGGAAAGACGTAGCGCAACACAGAGGGAAGAGGGAAAGGGAGCCCAGACACTAGGGAAAGGGGGGAGTGGAGACTTCCTGGTCTGGTCTAGTATCATCCTATCTCAACTACCGTCCCTATATTGCCTCTTCAGCAATCGCCGCACGCGTGCGTCGCCCTGTCTTTCCCTGGTGCATGGCTAAGGCTAGTGATGGGAGGAGACGAGCACTAGTCGATCTCCACTAAACTCTAAAGACAACAAGAGTAGACAAACGGGGAGAATGCTTAGCTTTAGACGACTCCATACAAATGCAAACTCGGCCTCAAGCTCCAGAGAGGACGAAGTACTGCTCTTGCTAAAGCCTCACAAGTAGAAATGATTATCGCCGGCACCTCCCTCTCAGACACACCAGGTATTTATACACACAGGCCAGGGAACTAATTACCAGAGGGAGGTAGCCGCTAGGTCCTAGAGACAGCCTCTCATCTAAGAAGATGCCTGTAATGCCAAATGTAGAGATCTCCTGCAACCAACAGCAGGGCGACTGTCTGTCACCTCTGATATACCCGTGACACTTACAATAAAGAGGTCTCAGCAATGAGCTGATCAGAGAGGAGTCTGCTGCGAGGATCTTCTGCAATTAACTGGAGGAAATGGTAGGTCATCACTTTTACTGCAGCTACACTGTACCTTTCAATCAATGAGCCATGTATATAGACCCTGACTGAAGTGACTCCCTACTCTGGTGAGTACAGAGGGTCCCCAAGTAGGGACATCTCTATAATAACCATTTGCCACAATTAGGTAGAAAATATCTTGACATTAAAAGGTTCTAAAGCCCTTTCGTCAGGAACACACCGCTCCCCACTTGCAGGAAACCTATGTGCTCCTGAATGATTGACTATTTGGAGCAGTGGTATTGTTGTGCCTGTGGCCCAGTGTGCGCGCTCTCCCATGCATTTTTGCTTCTGTAACATTGGGATTGGCACAGGGACATTGAAGCTGGCTGCACCCAGCTAGCACTTACAAACTAGATAGAAAACAGCTTGCAAGTGCACACTACT
Organism: Phyllobates terribilis; assembly: GCF_046119375.1. Taxonomy (NCBI): domain Eukaryota; kingdom Metazoa; phylum Chordata; class Amphibia; order Anura; family Dendrobatidae; genus Phyllobates; species Phyllobates terribilis. The sequence goes on along the minus strand of NW_027362768.1, from coordinate 156,496,807 downwards.
TGCTTATGAGACCCGGCCGCTACTGATAGACTGCAGAGGAAGCCGATAACATAGTCAACTAGCAGTAAACTAGAATTCAATATCCCTCCATTTTTGAGAACATACAGTGGGGAAAATAAGTATTTGATACACTGCCGATTTTGCAAGTTTTCCCACCTACAAAGAATGGAGAGATCTGTAATTTTTATTGTAGGTACACTTCAACTGTGAGAGACAGAATCTAAAAACAAGAAAATCACATTGTATGAGTTTTAAATAATTAAATTGCATTTTTTTGCATGAAATAAGTATTTGATCACCTACCAACCAGCAAGAATTCTGGCTCTCACAGACCTGTTAGTTTTTCTTTAAGAAGCCCTCCTACTCTGCACTCATTACCTGTATTAACTGCACCTGTTTGAACTCGTGTCCTGTATAAAACACACCTGTCCACACACTCAATCACACTCCAACCTCTCCACCATGGTCAAGACCAAAGAGCTGTCTATAGACACCAGGTACAAAATTGTAGACCTGCACAAGGCTGGGATGGGCTACAGGACAATAGGCAAGCAGCTTGTTGAGAAGGCAACAGCTGTTGGCGCAATTATTAGAAAATGGAAGAAACACAAGATTACTGTCAATCTTCCTCGGTCTGGGACTCCATGCGAGATCTCGCCTCGTGGGGTAAGGATGATTCTGAAAAAGGTCAGGAATCAGCCCAGAACTACACGGGAAGACCTGGTCAATGACCTGAAGAGAGCTGAGACCACAGTCTCAAACATTACCGTTAGTAACACACTACGCCGTCATTGATTATAATCCTGCAGGGCACGTAAGGTCCCCCTGCTCACGCCAGGACATATCCAGGCCCGTTTGAAGTTCACCAATGACCATCTGGATGATCCAGAGGAGACACGGGAGAAGGTCATGTGGTCAGACGAGACCAAAATAAAACTTTTTGGTCTCAACTCCACTCGCCATGTTTGGAGGAAGAAGAAGAATGAATACAACCCCAAGAACACCGTCCCAACTGTGAAGCATGGTGGGGGAAACATCATACTTTGGGGGTGCTTTTCTGCAAAGGGGACAGGACGACTGCACCGTATTGATGGAAGGTTGGATGGGATCATGTATCGTGAGATTTTGGCCAATAACCTCCTTCTATCGGTAAGAGCATAGAAGATGAGTCGTGGCTGGGTCTTCCAGCATGACAATGACCCAAAACACAAAGCCAGGGCAACTAGCCAGTTTCCAGACCTGAACGCAATAGAAAATCTTTGGAGGAAGCTGAAACTCAATGTTGCCCAGCGAAAGCCCCGAATCTTGAAAGATCTGGTGAAGATCTCTTTGGAGGAGTGGGCCAAAATCCCTGCTGCAGTGTGTGCAAACCTGGTCAAGAATTACAGCAACCGTCTGACCTCTGTAATTGGAAACAAAGGTTTATGGACCAAATATTAAGTTCTGTTTTTCTATTGTATCAAATACTTATTTCATGCAATAAAATGCAAATTAATTATGTAAAAATCATACAATCTGATTTTCTGGGTTTTATTTTTAGATTCTGTCTCTCACAGTTGCAGTGTACCTACGATAAAAATTACAGACCTCTCCATTCTTTGTAGGTGGGAAAACTTGCAAAATCGTCAGTGTATCAAATACTTATTTTCCCCACTGTATATGAGTTTTAATAAGAGGTAAATTGCTTGTATTTACAGGAACTTCGCAATTTTACCCATTTATGATGATGAGGAAACGCCAATAAATTACACTGATCGACGTTGGGTCCCGTGCCATTTCTCAAAATGAAGAGCCCCATTGTGAATCCCTCTGTAGACTCCTATCTTTAGAATTTTTGACTTGATGCTGTAGATTTCACTGGTTGTAGATTTACATTTTTTTTAGCATAAAAGGGTTCAGACACTACACGGCTCACAGAACCCCTTCTGGTTTTAGATTTTGCATCCCCATCAATGTCATCAAGAGAATTCATCAAAAGATTACAGACCCTTTAATAAAATAGACATGTCAGGAAAGGTGACTGGTCTAAGTGTTGCTGAAGATCTCTTCTCTCTCCTGAACTCTAAGGCCTTAATACATCAATACTGATGTCTTACACACGAGTCTTAATGACGACATACTGGAGTAAGATGCGCATAATTAATTAAGAGGCCTCTTAATGAAATTTGTGCATCATATAATTATGCTGGAAATTATGATGAATTTTCTGGGCAGGCTTCACCGAGTCCCATCCCTCCCATTTTGGCAGAGCAGTCAAAGACTGGCGTAAAACCACCAAAAGGCGCAATAGTTTTCTGCAACTTCAGGTTGTGCAAAAAATTTGTGACATTTCAAGGAGTTTTACACCGGGTTCTAAGTGTGAGCTCTTCGACTTACTTTTGGTTTCCTTCGGGTGCATCTTACCTTGCATTCATCTAGGAGCACGTTTCTTTCAAGTAATTTTTTTCCTTCAAATTTGTAGCCATTCCGTCCCTTGAAGGTAAGAGGTGTCTCTCCACCAACATCTGTCCCTAAGACCGGAGTGTTCAGACAGTGGATTGTGATGGTGTGAACGGCCTCCGAACTCAGCAAATGGAGGAAATTCATCTGCACTTTGCCGATACCAAACTCCAGCTGGTTAAATGGAAAAGATGAGTTGGTATACTGAATATTACAAGATGAATGCAATAAATGAATACTGGTCTCCAGTGACTGCACTGGTGGAGGGTCTGTTAGGGAGGTCTGGGCCTGGCGGCACCATCAGCACAATAGTTCTGCCTCGTTTTACAAGGTACAATACCTTTGTCACGGTAAGAGGCGATAAACACGTCTGTCCTCCTGCTGTAAAGTTACAGAATACTTCTATAGCATCTGATGGACAGCCAAGATTTGGGTCGATCCAATACTTCCCTAGAAGACAGAACAAATGTAAAGCCGGTGAGTGAAGAATGCAGATTGGGCCATGGACAATTCAGAAAGTATTAAATAAAAAAGTTATGGCTCCTTGGGTCGTTAAAATTAAGTGGGCTGTCCCACAAACAACATACATCACCTATTCACAGGATTGGTGATAAATGTATCGCTGGGAGTCCAACCACTGGGAACCCCACCGATCACAAAAACTGGGGTTCTGGGTGCCCCTCGGGAGCCGTAGCGCACATACACGACCACCACTTCATTCATACTACCACTTATTTTATGCAAGGGATACAGGACCCCCATTCTAAAGAAGGGTGGTTGTCCCATTGGTTGGACTACTAGCGATCATGTATGTGTGGGTAGGTGATAAACATTGTGGTATAACCCTTTTGGATTTTGTGCAGTTAAATAAAACCAGAATGAGCTCATTAACACCTCCAAACGCCTCAGCCTGCCAGTCTGACCTGCACCCTATACAGAACATACAGATAGATATGGATGCTTGTTATTAAGGATATAAGATCTGTAAACTACAGCTTGATGACGGTGTCTATCTAACTACAGAGATTTTTTTTAGCACAACTGGTAAACTAGTAAAAATGAATGGAAGAAAAATTAAAATCATCAGAAGATAATATTTGATATTTCTGTGATGATTTGACAGATCAAAGTGACCTCATGCATTTGGGTTTTTACTTGAGAATAGTTGTGGATACAAACAAAAGGCAGCCGCTGTGCAAAAATCATATGTTTTTTTTGCAGTCCAATAGCTCATCATAATGCACAATTCCACTTGCTTTGGAGTTGGAAATGGGCCCCATTACCTCTTGGGCCCCATTACCTCTTGGGCCCCATTACCTCTTGGGCCCCATTACCTCTTGGGCCCCATTACCTCTTGGGCCCCATTACCTCTTGTGCCCTATTACCTCTTGGGCCCCATTACCTCTTGTGCCCCATTACCTCTTGTGCCCCATTACCTCTTGTGCCCCTGTTTGGCTGCACAGGTTGCACTGATGGTTTCAATCTCATGGACACAATGCACCATCTGCACACAGGGAACCTCTGCCCTCCGCACTCACACTATACACCTACCGTCTGATACTTTCCGTTCACAGTGCAGAAGGTCTCGACAAATGCGAGCTGGATTGTCCCGGGTCCCAGGAGGGTTCTTTATACTGTGCATTAAATCCGTCAGGTAGTGGAGCGTTTTAAAGATCTCCGTGCTAAAGTCGAGTATTGTTACTTCAGTATTTTGATAGCTCTGCTTGTTAGTGATGTTACATTGTAGCCAGAATATTATACATATTAGTTACAGACAATCAAATGTGGGATAGTTATGTCCATGCGAAACATTAGTTCAAATGGTTAATAAGTAACAAGGAGAAAAAGAAAAAATAACATTAGAAAATCAGCCACATTAACCAATCACTTCTTTAATTGACATTTTTGAAAAACAAATTAGAAGAATAGTTGTGGACAGCCTTTTGTATGTATTTACCAGGAGTAGACTGTCATATAAATGACATTTTAGGGAATATTTATGAATACTGTGTGTGCAAAAGATTTTTACAAAATTCAGCACATTTTTTGGCGCACAGTATAACGGCCTTTAATTACAAAGATGCTCGCCCTTCCAGGTAAGTCGTATCCCAGAAGTCTCCCCCTTTGTGCATTCAATGAATTCATTGCATAACAGAGTAGCACACATATACTACATTGCCTTAAAGAAGGACGGAGGGATTTTTAATGGTTACTGCTCGCTGCCTAGGTTAACGACCACTGCTGCAGTCTATCAGTGGTTGCCGGTCTCCTAAGCAAGGAGTGCAGCCCTTACAAAATGCCTTCCTATATTCCTATAGAGCTTATAAGCGCTGCTCTGAAGCTGGCTGGATTGCTGGATGTGGCCAGCTTCAGAGTCCCTGCGCTTCTCCAATGCTGCAGAGGCAAAGTTTCCTCTATTAGCAGCACCAGAGGGTGCACAGCTCGGGCGAGAAGTGCAACAGTGTCTCGCCTCCAAACTGTCACTCAACCTGGAGTGCACTGTCACTCAACCAGGAGCGCACTGCCACCCAACAAGCAGGAAACTGGGGAGCGGTGTGCTCTTGAATACAACTCCAAGGATACATACTAATTAGCTTTGTATTATATTAATAAAGTCGGCATAAACACCTTTACTTTTTAGTTTTGTGTCTGTATGTAAGGGAAGGGAGAAGGAAGCTGCAAGTAACACCAGGAAGACTGATCATAACCCGTTAGGATATGGTATGTGCACATGGTGTCTTTTCCTCCAAATGACGCTTTAGGCAAACATCAGCTGTGTTTTTCCTGAAGTGTCTTTTTCAATGTCCTCTCTGACTTTTTTTGTGGCTGTCTTGCGACCTACTTTTTTTTTTTTTTAATTGTATGCATTAATAGTAGATGGTTTCCAAGTGCAAGTCACCAAAACAATGGACTGGTCACTTCTTTAATCCGCTTTACAATTTTGGAAGCCTGAAGTAGTTAAAATAAGTTCAAAAACACAGAACATGTGCACAGCAAGTCATTTTGACATTGCTGTGCATATGTTTATTCTTTTAGGCGTTTTTAGCGCTTTTTCAGGCGGATTCCAGGCACAAATTTCCTGAAAAAGATGTTGTGTGCACATACTCTTACTGTCATTTTTCTTATGAGCCTCATATCAATAGGTATAAGATGCATGCATGAACTCTGCACATCTTGTATTTGATGCTTTACTCCTTAGGATCAGTTTTATCCGCAAGCTTTCATTTTAATGCATTTTATACAAATTCTGATGCTTGATGTTTGTATTTTAGTAATGTGCCAAGTGTCTACTTTCAAAAATATTATTGGTACAGGGGTGTAATATGATTTTTTTTTATTTCTAATTCACATTTTGCTCTAAATGTGAACATTGTTTGACAACAAAATGGTTAGAGAGGTTTGCTGAGGACTCAGAACTCTGCCGGGATTATAAGAAAACACAAGGGTTGTCCACTACTTGGACAACCCCTTCTAAACCCCTATGTTCCCCCCCCAGGAAAATACTTATACTCACCTTCGGGGTCAGCGATGTTGGCACTGGCTCTCCCGGGGCTGATGTGACATTGTGATATCACATGATCCCTCCGGCCAATCAGCACCAGCTTCCCTAACTCCGCCTTCGGACAAATTAATTACATCCATAGGAGAGGAGAGTAAAGCCACCTTTGATTGGCTGCAGGGATCATATGACATTTCAATGTCACATGAGCCCCGGGACCTGTGCTGATACTGCTGGGATAGTATAAATGTTATTTTTTTTACTGAGGGGAAAAATAGGGATTCAGAAGGGGTTGTCTGAATAGTGGACAACCCCTTTAAGAATTTCCTCTTTGTGTTTAGCTGCTAGTCCTTTATTTTGATTTAAAAGGAATCTGTCAGCAGGTTTTTGCTATGGAACAAGAGAGCATCATAATGTAGGGGCAGAAAGCCTGATTCCAGATGTGTCATTTACTGGACTGATTGGTACACTTTTGATACAATCCCTGTTGTAGATCTAGCAGTGCTCAGAAAACTGTGCTGTGTATAATCCCACCCACACCCCTGATTGGCAGCTTCTTGTGTACATTGTCACAAAGCTGCCAATCGGTGGGGTGGGCTGCGGCGGGATTACACAGATTAGCTGTACTACCTGGCACCCAAACTAGTCCAGCAGTGATAATCAACTGCTGATAAAATGATAAAATACTAATTGTATTGAAACACCGCCTAGTAAGTGACACATCCCAGGAATCAGGGTCTCTGCCCCTATAATGCTGCTCTCAGATTAAATAGCAAAAACCTGCTGACTTTCATAGTGATATCATGTAGCCAGGTGTTACACATTGTGATAATGTTATATGCACAGTAGTGGGTAGTCGTTGGCCACAGCAGGCATAAAAGTCACTACTTTTCATGACCAGGGACCATGAAGAAATAAAAATAGTAAATATATTTAAAAGTTTTATTTTACATCCATGATCGCATGAAGGGGTGTCAGATTCCCCTTTCATCCCCTCTTCCCACAGTAGCTGCTTCCTCTGTGTGATAGTGACTTTGTGCAATATGAAAATGATTGCTTTCTACCTCCATCTTCAAAGCTGCGTGTGACTCCATCAGGGCCTGGATAGCTGAGTTCATGTCCATCACTTTCTACGTAATGAAATGGAAAAATTTCATCAAAAACAAAACAACTGAACATAAAGATCATTGACCTGCGACTTCTCTGATGACCATGTATCTGCTGGAATCTACATTTATTTGGCTTGAGATATCAGACATTGCCCCCATGGTTATGTCTGCTAATACCTTTTTTTCTTTTGAAACTTTTATTTTTTGTCTTACAATTGATCTAAATAGATTGCATGACGGATGACAAACTTATATCAGTTTTGCATACTGGATGACAAACTTATATCAGTTTTGCATAACGGACGACAATCTTATATCAGTTTTGCAATTTTTCCTATTCTGACAGTCCACTGCCGATTCTCTGCTCTCTATCTACTCCAGCATCAATATCCAGCAACAAAGGGGAACTTCACATGACCACTGCAGCCAGTCAGCAGCTGCTGATAAGATGAATCCTTCACATTTCCTATTCAGATGGAAAGAGAAGGCTGCAGCCAATCGGAGGCCTATGATTGGCTACATTGGTCATGTGATGCCCCCCACCAGATGTTTTTGCCGGTGGATGGTATACGGTGGAGTGGCGCCTGTTTGGGGGGCGAGTATTGCTTTTTTTCCCTCACACTTGCTTAATAGAGAAGACCGCCTTTAAAGTGAATTTTTATTCTATTCACCAATTATGGAAGGATTGGATGAAGACAAGTCCTAATTTTTGTTTGAATCTCATGAGATAACAAAGGATCCATCAACAGCTCCATTATGATGCACTGAATTCAATATATATATTTGTGATAATTTATGTCTGAAAATGTTTATATTTCTTTTATACTTACCGTTGGTCCTGGTGCACCCCGTGGACCCTAAAAGAAACATTTAATATCCTGAGTGTACAATGATGTAACATTTATAAACTGTTCCGTAATAAGGACCAGTGCATCTTGTATGGATAATTGTACTCAAGGAATATTCTGCTTTATGTCATACTTACAGGTGGCCCTGGGTTTCCTGGGGGTCCTTGAGGTCCCTAAAAATTTAACCAAATTCATTATTAAACTGCAAGATTTTTTTTATACAGGAGGTACGGAAAGTATTCAGGCCCCTTTACATTTTTCACTTTTTGTTTCATTGCAGCCATTTGGTAAATTCTAAAAAGTTCATTTTTTTTCTCATTAAAGTACACTCTGCGCCCCATCTTGACTGAAAAAAAAACAGAAATGTAGAAATTTTTGTAAATTTATTAAAAAAGAAAAACTGAAATATCACATGGTCATAAGTATTCAGACCCTTTGCTCAGACACTCATATTTAAGTCACATGCTGTCCATTTCCTTGTGATCCTCTTTGAGATGGTTCTACTCCTTCATTGGAGTCCAGCTGTGTTTAATTAAACTGATAGGACTTGATTTGGAAAGGCACACACCTGTCTATATAAGACCTCACAGCTCACAGTGCATGTCAGACCAAATGAGAATCATGAGCTCAAAGGAACTGCCCAAGGAGCTCAGAGACAGAATTGTGGCAAGGCACAGATCTGGCCAAGGTTACAAAAGAATTTCTGCATTACTCAAGGTTCCTAAGAGCACAGTGGCCTCCATAATCCTTAAATGGAAGAAGTTTGGGACCATCAGAAGTCTTCCTAGACCTGGCCGTCCAGCCAAACTGAGCAATCGTGGGAGAAGAGCCTTGGTGAGAGAGGTAAAGAAGAACCCCAAGATCACTGTGGCTGAGCTCCAGAGATGCAGTTAGGGAGATGGGAGAAAGTTCCACAAAGTCAACTATCACTGCTGCCCTCCACCAGTCGGGTGGAGAGTAGCCCGACGGAAGCCTCTCCTCAGTGCAAGGCATATGAAAGCTCGCATAGAGTTTGCTCAAAAACACACGAAGGACTCCCAGACTATGAGAAATAAGATTCTCTGGTCTGATGAGACGAAGATAGAACTTTTTGGTGATAATTCTAAGCGGTATGTGTGGAGAAAACCAGGCACTGCTCATCACCTGCCCAATACAATCCCAACAGTGAAACATGGTGGTGGCAGCATCATGCTATGGGGGTGTTTTTCAGCTGCAGGGACAGGACAACTGGTTGCAATTGAAGGAAACATGAATGCGGCCAAGTACAGAGATATCCTGGATGAAAACCTCTTCCAGAGTGCTCTGGACCTCAGACTTGGCCGAAGGTTCACCTTCCAACAAGACAATGACCCTAAGCACACAGCTAAAATAACAAAGGAGTGGCTTCAGAACAACTCTGTGACCATTCTTGACTGGCCCAGCCAGAGCCCTGATCTAAACCCAATTGAGCATCTCTGGAGAGACCTGAAAATGGCTGTCCACCAACGTTCACCATCCAACCTGACGGAACTGGAGAGGATCTGCAAGGAAGAATGGCAGAGGATCCCCAAATCCAGGTGTGAAAAACTTGTTGCATCATTCCCAAGAAGACTTATGGCTGTACTAGCTCAAAAGGGTGCTTCTACTCAATACTGAGCAAAGGGTCTGAATACTTATGACCATGTGATATTTCTGTTTTTCTTTTTTAATAAATTTGCAAAAATTTCTACATTTCTGTTTTTTTTCAGTCAAGATGGGGTGCAGAGTGTACTTTAATGAGAAAAAAAATGAACTTTTTAGAATTTACCAAATGGCTGCAATGAAACAAAGAGTGAAAAATTTAAAGGGGTCTGAATACTTTCCGTACCCCCTGTATGTATATGTATAAAATGGAGGCAAATGTAAAATGTGATTAATATGAACAGGTTATTGTAAAAGTCACATCGGACGTGTACCTTCATAGCGACTCTGCCACCTGATTATACAATAAAGTCTCCATGTTATTATACAGCTATCTTAGACTTGATAATGACTTATTCTGAAAGTCCATGTCAGAATAACCATATAAGTCTTTATGAAAATGTAGCTCAATCTCCGCCCACCTGGCCTGATTGACATCTCAGTGTTCCTCCTCGCTGCTGAAATCAAATCTCACACTGCTCAGTACCAGCTGCAGCTGACAGTCAGGCTAGGTGGACGGAGTCTGAATACACTTGGTCTCATGAGTTCTCGCACTCTATACTCATGTTAATATCAGAATTAAAAAGTCAAACTGACATTGATTTTCAAAGTGCTGTAAGTACAACAGTTTCATCAGGTTTAAGCTCTATTTAATAATGTATACCATTTTTATTGTAAAATCTGGTGACAGATCCACTTTAAACAGAGAACATCCTACAAGGTGCCCATAATTGGCTTAAGTAATGGATGTTGGGATGACTGTTTTCCCAAGGCAGACAAAGTTTCAGGAACCCATCCAGTATTGCTTCAGTGTGGAGGCTGCTTGTAACATTAGTAATTGTCCTTAGTTAAAGAGAAACTCTTCTTCTTTATATGAGCAGGTATAAGGGGCCCTCACAAGCATCCGTGATCAGTAAGAAAAAATCTTTTGGTCCCCTTGGGGGTCTGTTTAACCATTGCACGTACAATCAGTGCTCCCCATTATTTGGGGCATCATATAGATAATAGGGAGGGCTGTCAGGTGACATGTTCTTGAATCAGCTGCCCATTCTCAGGCAGCTCTGATATATACAGTTTTATCACTGCATTTCTTACCATTTCGCCCTTTGATCCTTTGTCACCCCGATGTCCCTAAAAAGAAATAGAAAATAAAAAATTATCAATAAGGCTAAGAATTCAGATGTCTTCCCTATGAACAAGATACATACACAATAGTTATCTCCTTGGTTATGGTCACCGTGTAGCGAGTCTGTGCACATTGGTGGCACATACATAGAAGCTCCCATAGGACGGCTGCATGCAGAGTTAGGCTATGTTCACACTAGTTTTTTTCAGGTGCATTGAAAAAGCTCTCAGAAAGCTCTCAAAAAATGCTTGAAAAATTGTACCCATTAATTTCTTTTGAAAACCTATTTTCTTTTCACACGTTCAGGCCTTTCAGCATTTTTTAACCACTTCAGGTTCCCAAAAACGTCAAGCGGTTAAAAGAAGCGACCGGACAATTCTTCAGGTGTTTTCCACTAAGAAGCTGCTCCCTACTTTACAATAAAAGTCAACGGAAAGGCTACAAAAATGCTTGGAAGATGCCTGGGTGCTTTTCCGAGTGTTTTGTAAGCTTTTTTTTTGCCTAAAAAAATGCTCGAGTTTATTCATTGCTTTAGTGATTTAAAAAAAATTTGAGAAAATCACCTCCAAAAAAAGGTAATTCACCCACAAAAACTTTACCAAACCACTTCAGGACAAAAAAAAAAATCTGCATTTTCTGAAGCGGTTTACTCATGAAAAAACAGTAGTTTTGTTCCACTGGAAAAAAAACAGTGTGAATATGTTCACATAGAATTTTTTGAGGAGTCTTTTGGAACGGGTCCACTCCGGAAAATGCCTGAAAAATCTCTCAAATTAGTGCTAGAAAAAACTATTTTTTTCTTTTATAAAACCACTTTGCAGTTCATAGTTAAGTGTTTTGAGCATTTTTCTTTCGCTTCAGGTTTTAAAAAGCTCTTGGTGGTGGGAGAAATGTCTCCTGATGGAATTTGCTCCAAACTAGGAACTGTCCAACCAAAATGCTGCAAAAAATGCATAAGGAAAAAAACTTTTGAGAAAAGCTCTTTAAAATCTCTCCAGGAAACAAAAAAAACTCATCCAAAGAAGGAATGTATTCTGAAGTGGTTTCTACTAGAAAACTTGTAATTTTTTGACCCCCCTCAAAGAAAAACCCTGTGTGCAAGTAGCCTTACAAGGGGGCTGTGTTATTTTACTATTCTCACAGGCCCTGTGCTTTTACTATTGCAGCCAAATCATTTCCATATATTAGGGCACAGTCAGATGGCCTTATAAATTGGGACAAGGTAAGACCTCAATGCTCGGACCGTCCGGCGGCTCTCCTGACTCAAGCGTGACAGCTGCATAGAACTACATGAAGCTGACATGCTCGGGTGGGGAGAGCCGCTGGCCAGTCCGAGCACCGTGTTCCGATCTCACTCTGATTTATACGGCCGTCTGACTGCGCCCATAGACTGAGACGGGAATAACCCTCTAAGGTCTTTGTCATGTGTTTTCTGGCTTGAACCAGACTCTAGTTTTCATCTCTCCCTGCATGTATGACCGGAGTAACCTGCAGAACCATTTATCGCTACTCACCAGATTGCCTGTGGGTCCTATTATTCCACCAGGACCTACGGGGCCGCTGTTTCCCTTGACAAAAGAAAAGATAAATCAGTCAGTAAAACTAAACACAATTCATTCAGCCTTTCACAACTTCATACATTAACCACTAATCTAAGTTCCCGCCGTCATCATCTGTTCACGGCGCCGCTATGGTTGCTCTCTAGGTTATGACCTGCTGGATCGCTCCAGTGTTTGCTGAGCGACCCTGAAGCCACAACGCAATGTAAGTCTATAGGAGCCACAACGAGCCTCCCGTAGACTTGCATTGAGAGCTTGTAACCGTTACCTCTGGCTTCCGGGCAGTCAGAAGACGCAGGTCATAAGATGGCGATGCGGGACCGGAGCTGCACTGGGGACTGCTGAACATGGTGGTTGATAAGTATAAGACTAAGTTTGAGGAACTTAGATTACTGGAGTGGTGCTTTAAAAACTGTAAATTAGTTTTTATCTCTTTTTTTTTAGTCATTTGATCACTTCCACTCTTATATTGCAAAATATACCATAAATAATGATCTAGTGTGAAGCCTAGCCACAAGCTGTGCTTCAAAAAGAGACCAAAGATGGCAGCGATGGGAGCCTTCAGCAGGTCATCAAGCTATTGGCACCCCACGATCAGGCCATGGCCAGACAATGGACGCCAAAATGGACCCTGTTTTCGCGGATCGCAACACTTACTTGCCACTGTCACAGATTGATGGCAGCATGGGTAGGTTGAAAAATGTAATGTTAAGCATGTCAAGGTGAGGAGACTTTTAAGCCACAATGCTCCTCTGGGAAATATGCAAATTGTCTCTTCAGAGTGGAAGTGAACAAGAACTCTAGTGCCACCTATAGGAAGTAGCAATGCTAAAAGTCAGTATCGACCCTTTAACGAGCCTTTGTCACATGACTTAGCATAATAGCCAAAACCAAAATCTCAATTTGCAGACACTGTGTTTTGGGGTACTGCCCCTTATCAGTGCAAAATGTGAGATTTGGTTTGGCTGAGTGAGAGGCGTCTGACCGGTATCCAAGGGGTAACTGTTCTCCTTTCGGAGAGTGACATGTTAAGCATGTCAAGGTGAGGAGACTTTTAAGCCGCAATGCTCCACTGTGAAATTGTCTCTTCAGAGAGGAAGAGAACTAGAATTGAAAGGAATATGTTAGTCTGACGTAAATCATAAGAGATTATTGAAACAAAATATTTTGAAAAATGTCCTCCCTAATGTGACCAATATCAGTGTTAGACGATAATGGATACTGGATACTTACAGCTTGTCCAGGAGGACCTTTAGGACCAGTGATACCCACTAGACCAATGTCACCAGAAGGACCCTATAAAAGAAGCTTTAGTTTGAAAAGGTAAACCCCAAATGGACTGAAATTACGCCATAGTACCAACTACTACTCCTCTCCTTTTTACACAGAGTATACAACTTTGAAGACACTAGCAAAAAAATATACAGATTGAATTGTACCTTTGGGCCAGGGAACCCTTGGAAACCCATGAGACCTTGATCACCATCTTCTCCCTGTATATACACAATGCTTGATTATTCCTTATTCATTACATCATGAATCTTTGCTAGAGAAGAGATGGTGGATGCTCACCAGAAGCCCCTTTAGGCCACTTTCACCTTTTGGTCCTTGATCACCTTGCGTTCCAATAAAACCCCTTGAGCCTGATTTTCCTGGGTAACCACGTAGTCCTGTCTCTCCCTCAAAAAGTTAAATATCAAAGTAATTAATTGAAATTTTAATTTTAAAAGAGTAAGTAATAGTAAGAAAAAGGTAAAGTATGATAATAGGCCAGTAATACCTTAGGTCCTGGGGCACCATCACTTCCTTCAGTACCAGGAGAACCCTTTGGCCCCTGTCGACCAGGTAGACCTGCCAATCCAGGGAACCCGGGGCTGCCGCTTACACCCTACAGTGATCACATAGATATGTAATTTGTGTTATCAGAGATAGAGGTAATGATTCTATATGATAAGGCGGGTGATTGAGAACTTACTGGGCACAAACCATATTAAAAGTGTCCCTAAACAGGGTATTAGCAGACTGTGCTCATGCTGCCATTACAGAATTGTTCCCAAGATAGTAAGTTGTTCCCTATCCATAAAATTGGGGATAATCTACTGATCGCTGGAGGTCTGACTGCAGGGACTCCCCACTGATCCCAAGAATGGGGCTCAGGGACCAAACTCCGCAGAATCCCGTCTTGAATGGAGTGGAGGTGTTCATGATTTGGTTCTATCTATTCATTGTCTATGGGACTGAGGGCTGTATAACTTTTCAATAATGTTCCCCTTTCTCTGGCAGTCCCATAAGACATGAATGAAGCAGAAGTCGAGCGTGCACACACCTCTGCTCCATTCAAAACTGGACTCTGCAAAGCTGGTTCCTGGGTTGTAGATCCATTCAAAAATCTAGGAAATCTTCTTAAAGGGCTATTCTCAAGATAGTAAGTTATCTCCTTTCCTATGTATTGCTGGGGGTCCAATGGCTGGGACCCTCAATGATCCATAGGGATAGGGGACAACTTAAAGGGGTTGTCCGGTACTTTAAAAAAAATGCCAGTGTGTTTTAATGATAAAAAGAAGCTTCTTTCTAATTACCTTGCGCTGCTGATACTGCCTGTGAGCGGCGCTATCGGTGGCCGCTCACAGGCATCACGTGACCCTGCGCTGACGTCATGACAAGTGAGGCGTGACACAGCGCTGGGGTCCCCGCGGCGGCTGCTGGGTTGTGGGCGGGGTTACCCCCACGCATCACACCCAGCATCCACCACGCCCTTTCCCAGTGAATGAGGAGAGGGAGAGCGCTCGGTGGATGCTGGGTGTGATGTGCGGGGTAACCCCGCCTATAACCCAGCAGCCACCGGTGGAACGCGGAAGAGGGACCCCCGGCGGCAGCCGCAACTTGTCGTGATGTCAGCGGATGTCAGAGCCGGCGGCCACATGCTGCCTTTGAGCGTCTACCGATAGCACCGCTCACAGGCAGTATCAGCAGCGTAAGATAATTAGAAAGAAGCTTCTATTTATCATTAAAACACACTGGCATTTTTTTAAAAGTACCAGACAATCCCTTTAATATCTTGGGAATAACCCTTTAACAAGCTTTCCTAGACTCCTCAATGGCAAATATGACTACCTCCGATGCATCCTTATTTCTGTATCATTGCAGCCATGATGGTGATGAAATCCGTTCAGAGTGGTTGTCACGTTTCCCAAAAACAGGTGGAAATAATAAAAAATGTCAGAATACAGTTTTTGAGAAATTGGAGGCGTTTTTAGGGATCAAAATTTTGATGGCCTACTCTTAAATGTTACACACCTGTTCCGGGTCTGGGCTCTGCTCCCTTCACCCCGGTCCACTAAATTCTCATGCTCCACGTCTAGCTTTGCAAATAGCCAGGTATGCTCCCTTGTGACCATTTACCTAGGCCTATATAAGGCTCACCAAGAGACACACCTGTGTCTTTGTACAAAGACTCTTAGTTTGCTTGTGCACAATGGCCTGCTCAACACCACTTCCTGGACTCCTGTCTGTCTGCAGTCTCCAGGACCTCTGCTACCCGTCTGCGGTCTCCAGGACCTCTGCTACCCGTCTGCGGTCTCCAGGACCTCTGCTACCAGTCTGCGGTCTCCAGGACCTCTGCTACCCGTCTGCGGTCTCCAGGACCTCTGCTACCTGTCTGCGGCTTCTAGGACCTCTGCTACCCATCTATGGTCTCCAGGACCTCTGCTACCTGTCTGCAGCTTCTAGGACCTCTGCTACGTATCTGTGGTCTCCAGGACCTCTGCTACCAGTCTGCGGCCTCCAGGACCTCTGCTACCCATTTCCCACATGCCTCAACTGCCTGCTGCACCGATGCCCATGGCTATATGCCCAGTCGGACTTTGAGGGTCCGCCTCACAAGATAAGCCCAAAACATTAAAATAGGCAATCAATAGCAGGGGTCTGACTCTCAGCGCCTCGACCAATCAGATGATTGAAGGACCTGTGGCGCTTACACGAACACGCACTGCTCTGTTTAGCTACACGTCGTCTACTCAGTGGCGGCTGCACCGGGTACTAGGAGCAAGTTAAATATTAGTTAAGTTCTGTGGCACCGTCAAACATCGTCCCCCCACTGATCAGATATTGACAGCCTATTAACAAGGGCCATCAGTATTGTGCCAAGATTACAAAAAAATATCGGCTTTTTCTTCTATCCAGAAACAGCGCCCCTCCGGCTCTGTTTTGTCTTATTTTCTAATGTTGCTGGCTGCAATACCAAACGCAGTCTATGGATAAGAGTGTCTGGAGACTGGAGAAAAAAGCAGACCGTAATCTTTTCCAGAAGAGGACAAATCCAAGACTTATATATTTGCAAGTTCCTAGAAAAACCTTCTGATGGGGCAAGAGGACGGCTGCACGTTTTGTGCAGATGTTTGGTCACAGCTTCTAATAAAACTCAGGTTTTTCTTCTGTTGGCAAAGATTTCATTTTATAAGGTTCGTCCAAAAACAAACAACTAAACAGGATGGAAGTCAGAAGATGTTTTCTATAACTTTTATCTTTTTATGGATACATCAAACAGCCGGGGGATATTTCTGGATGACATTAAAGATGAGATACATGGATCTGATATTATTTAAAATACAAAACATGTGAAATTCCTTTTTCCCTGCAGAATAACTGAGGACGACCTTTCATTTAACACATTTGTATAAATCACATGTGTTATTGTGTGATTGATGTATACATCTCACATCTCTGCAATACACAACATCTAAAATTGTCCTCCATGGATGACCACTTGGGGGGTCCACATTAAAGGGAATCTGCCAGCAGAATTTCACCCCCTCCAAAACTATTTATATTGTGCATATGGCTCTTTCAAAGACAAGTCCAGCAATATATTTACTTGGCCAGTCCATTCCTGAATAACTTAGAAATCAGCATTTGAATTGATATGCAAATGAGGCTGCAGCACTATGGTAGATCTGAAGCCTCTGTCACTCCAGCTCTATTCCACGCTCCTGCTTGACTGACAGACTCTATCCTGTGTGACTTCAGGCACAGGGGCTGTCAGTCAAGCAGGAGCGTGGAATAGAGCTAGAGTGGCATAGGTTTCAGATCTACTGTAGTCCTTCAGACTTATTTGCATATCAATTTAAAAGCCAATTTCTCAGTAATGGAGGAAAGGACTGGCCATGTAAAGGTATTGCTGGACTTGTCTTTGAAAGAGCTGCATGTGCATATAAATAGTTTTGGGAAGTGAAATCCAGCTGACAGATTCCCTTTAAGATCTGTGAGCAAATATTAAAGAGTGTTTGGTATCAGATAAATCTCTTTGGTTCATGGAATCAATAAGAAAAGAAGTAATTAAAGCATCCTCTAAAACCGTCTATATTGCTACCAATTCTCCAACTTGGAAAGCTAAAATTTGGATTATGCATCTGCTATGTAGCTTTTATTTTACTTCTATAGGGACTTGCACCATGTCAGCTGCAGTTTTATGTGGGCCTTTGGATGAAAGGCACATTGCTGCCTCCCATTTAAATGTGTCCGTCCTTCTCCTTTTGGCATATCCCAAGATGAGCAGCACTGAAATCAAATCTGACTTTGTGATAGTCAGTCAGGAATTGTTTATACTATATACAGGTTCATCTCACTAAATTAGAATATCATCAAAAAGTTAATTTATTTCAGTTCTTCAATACAAGAAGTGAAACTCATATATTATATAGAGTCATTACAAACTGAGTGATCTATTTCAAGTGTTTATTTCTGTTAATGTTGATGATTATGGCTTACAGCCAATGAAAACACAAAAGTCATTATATCAGTAAATTAAAATAATTAACAAAAAACACCTGCAAAGGCTTCCTAAGCATTTAAAAAGGTCCCTTAGTCTGTTTCAGTATGCTACAAAATCATGGGGAAGACGGCTGACTTGACAGATGTCCAGAAGGCAGTCACTGACACCCTCCACAAGGTCCCAGAGTCTGGAGGAAGAGTGGAGAGGCCACAATCCAAGCTGCTGGAGGTCTAGTGTGAAGTCTCCACAATCAGTGATGGTTTGGGGAGCCATGTCATCTGCTGGTGTAGGTCCACTGTGTTTTATCAAAACCAAAGTCAGCGCAGCCGTCTACCAGGACATTTTAGAGCACTTCATGCTTCCCTCTGCCGACAAGCTTTTTGGAGATGGAAATGTCATTCTCCAGCAGGACTTGTCCCCTGTCCACACTGCCAAAAGTACCAATACTTGGTGTAAAAACAACACTATTACTGTGCTTGATTGGCAGCAAACTCGCCTGACCTTAACCCTATAGAGAATCTATTATAGAGAATCTATGGGGTATTGTCAAGAGGAAGATGAGAGACCCCAGACCCAACAATGCAGACTAGCTGAAGACTGCTATCAAAGCAACCTGGGCTTCCATAACACCTCAGCAGTGCCACAGGCTGATCGCCTCCATGCCACGCCACATTGATGCAGTAATTGATGCAGAAGGAGCCCCGATCAAGTATTGAGTGCATTTACATTTCAGTAGGACAACATTTCGGATTTTAAAATCATTTTTCAATCTGTTGTTATAAAGTATTCTAATTTACTGAGATAATGACTTTTGTGTTCTCATTGGCTGTAAGCCATAATCATCAACATTAACAGAAATAAACACTTGAAATAGATCACTCTGTGTGTAATGACTCTATATAATGAGTTTCACTTTTTGTATTGAAGAACTGAAATAAATTAACTTTTTGATGATGTTCTAATTTAGTGAGATGCACCTGTATGTCTATGTGTGGCCATTCATTGGTTAGTATGTGAACTGCAGGGTGTCACCTTGTTTTTGCTAGCATACAACAAATTCTAAAATGCGTAATTCCTATAGCTCTGTATACCACACTTACGATGTGTAAAATACTCACAGGTAACCCCGCTTTTCCAGGCAATCCAGGCTTTCCAGGAAATCCAACGACTAAATCAGACCCAGGAAACCCATCCGCACCTCTTAACCCTAGTGGACCTTGTTTTCCCTAAGAAAAGTAGGGCAGATTATGTACACATGTGATGGGGACGTTTCGAAGCTTTCAATGTTTTATGTTAATTAAGCTTAAAGGGGTATATTGTGAAAAATATATAGCCTACAGTCCTCGGCAGGATATGGTCCACATTTATCTGGGTCCTTGGTTGACAAATTCCCAGTGGGCCCCTCATCTCTATCAATCTTTCCTTCTCGCCTTTTTCGTCAGATAGGAGTAGTACCAGGGTTTGGTTTTCTGCTGTACGAGCTGTAGTTTTATCATCACCATTTTGGATCCATACGACTTTTTTATTTCATTTTTTTGGGAGGCAAAGTTACAATAAACCAGCAATTGTGTAACTTTATTTTTGGAATGAGATATATTCTCTAATATTTTGTTACAACTCCAATTCCTCAAAAATTGGCCCCTGTGTAAAATGTAAAGAAAACAAGAATGCAGTGATTAGGAAATCTTATAGGTGAAGGTGAACGTTGAACATTTTTGCATTTAATTAAAAAAAAAGTAATTAACTAGTTAAGAAATTGATGGCAGCGCCACATCTCAAAAAAAGTTGGGTCTACCATTGTGGAGCATCCTTTTTTTTTACACAGTCTGTAAACTTCGGAGAAGTGAGGAGACAATTGCTAGAGTTTTGGAGAGGAATGTTGTTGTCATGGCTAGCCTCTGGGGCTCGTTCCGGTAACCTCTGGCTGGGGGTCGGTTTCCTTCTCTATTGGACCACAGCCTGTATTGTCTCTGTCCAACTACTGATAATGCTCTTGTCTTTGCTTTGCGGAGTTGCTGCTATGCAGGTGTTTTCACTTCCTCGCTTTGGTTTGTAGTATCACATCTTGGAAGGGGCTATTTATTCTCTCCTGGCACATACAGTATTTGCTTATTCCAAGCTAGATGGATGTTTGGAGTCCCAGCTCCCCAGTGAAAGATTATCTTGCTGAGGTTTTCTCTATTGCTTCTCCTGCGGTTTGTTTGCATGTTCCCCTTCTCAGCACTTTCCCCATTTTGTTACATTCAGCGTCAGGGGGTTTTCACTTATACCAAAGGTCTTTTTGGGTTCCTTTAATTTTCTTCCATCTTTCATGTATGACTGTGTGAACTCATCTTTAGCCCTGTGTCTCACCCTCTGTCTTTGTGCACCACATTCTGTTGTTGTGGTTTTGAGTTACACTCTGTGTATAGTTGAGGGTGTAGTTAAGGACACTCAGGGTCAGCCGATGTTGAGTGTGGGCACCATCCTCCGCGGTCAGGAAGGGACATACCAGGGTCAGGTTAGGGATTTGCTTAGTCTGTATATTAACCTGTGGTGTGTAGTTTTAACATTTTCCCCTGGTTTGTTCATGTGTGAGTCTTAGGGCTCAGCCACAACAGTTGTCCTATTCTTATCTGATGTAGGATTCTCGCTGCTCCGCAGTCCAGTTTCATCTTTGGCAGATTTTTTTTTTTCATAATGCACCAAATGTTTTCTATTGGTGAAAGATCCGGACTGCAGGCGGCAGGTTCATCACTTGAACTCTTCTTCTGAGAAGCCATGATGTTGTGATGGATGCAGTATGTGGTTCAGCATTGACTTGCCGAAATATACGAGGCCTTCCCTGAAATAGACATTGTCTGGAAGGAGCAGATGTTGTGCAAAAGCCTCTATATAATCCTCAGCACTGATAGTGCCTTTCATTTTTAAGCTGCCCATGTCATAGGGACTAATGCCCCTGTACCATCAGGGATGCAGGAACTGTGGGCTGATAACAAGCTGGATGGTCCTCTTGAGCCTGCAGGACAAGCTGGATGGTCCTTCTGAGTCTGCAGGACACAGCGTCCATGGTTTCTGAATTTAAAATGTTGATCCATCTGACCACAGAACAGGTTTCCATTTTACCTCAGTCCGTTATAATGGAGCTTTGGTCCAGAGAAGACGGCAGCGTTTCTGGATTGTCTCGATATATGGCTTCTTCTTTCCATGATAGAGGTTTAACTTGCATTTGTGGACTGCACTTTGAAGTCTGTTCACAGACCATATGATTTGTGAACTATTGCTTTGCCCATGTAGAGATTTGCACGACTGATTCCTGCCAGTTTTGAATGCAGTGCTGCCTGAATTCCCGTACATCACAACCATCCACTATTGACCGTCAGCCTTGTCCCTTGTGCACAAGGACTTCTCCAGAATCTCTGAATATTTTGAAGATATTATGTCCTGTACATGGTGGGATATTATTCAAAGTCTTTGCAACTTTACGTTGAGGAACATTTTTCGGAAATTCTTCCACAATTTTTAAAAGCAGTTATTCACGGATTGATGAACCTCCGACCATATTTGCTTCCGAGACACTCTGCCTCTCTAACATGCTCTTTTTATGCAGTCATGTAACTTAGTTGAAAATTGACCTTCCAGTTATTTTCCATTAGTTTTACTTACTTTTCCATCCGTTTGTTAACCCTGTCCCAACTTTTTTGAGATGTGTTTTGCCATCAATATATAAATGAGTTATTTTTTTCAAATGAAATGGAAAAAAATGTCCAACGTTCACCTTCTGATCTGTGTCCTATGTTTTTTTTTTGTGAAGAGATTTCCAAATTATTGTATTCTTTTTTTTACATTTTACAGTGTCCCAACTTTTTGGAATTGGGATTATAGTCTGGACCGGTGTATACATGGTGACACCAAATATATTAATTTATATTTTTCCTGCAATAATGGGAGTTACATACATATTTATAGTTTTTTTTATATTTTCCATTGTTTTTTCCATTTTTTATTAGACTCCCTAGGGGACTTGAACCTGTGACCACTTGATCTCATATACAAATACTGTAAGTTTGCAATGTATTCGTAATTTTACCAATCTCTTGGCCCAGGCTGGGCTTCATAGGTGTACAAACATGGTAGACACAGGAACCTTCAGTAGGCCTTTGACTGCCATGACAATTACATGAGTACCCCGCAATTGTGGAGGGGGATAGGCATCCGAAAGATCTTAAATGCTGCTTTCGCTATTGGTTAAACTGTTGTAATTGGAGTTAGACTTGGGTGTTGGCTGAGTTCAGCTCCTGAGCCTGCTCAAAACAAGGCTGATTGGTCCCCCCAAGTGCAATGTGCCCTGGCACTTGCTTGGGTTTGCTTAAAAAAAAAAAAATAAAACCATATATGACTTACTCTCGCTGATCACCCACGTGTATTTAATAAAATAAATCATATCTTTCCTGTTCCCTAAATGATCCTATTCTCGTCCATACTTTGATGCCATTGGCCTGAAATGCCCGCTCAGTGGGGGTTGACTACTTTTGGGGACATTTTTTTTTCAATTAAATCTATGCATTTAGTGCTAAAAGTCATTTCTGCAATTGGGTGCCATTAAGAATTTTGCACCGTCTGGTTTTTACACACCTTTTGTTTCTCTGCACATTTTAGTTTGATGTGTTCTGTAATTTAAATTGGCTGAGAAAAGCTCAGGAGAAAACCAGATAAAAGAGTTACAAGCTCCCCGTCAGGTTGTCATAGTGGGGGTCCTCACTGACAGATTCTCAGATAACTCGTGCTGCAACCAGCGATAGACGGTGCAATATAGAGGCTACACAACGCAAATGGTGCAAAATGGTTAATGATGCTCAATATCGTACCGTATCCAGTCTACTGCAGCAATGCTCTGTGACTGCCGACTAATACATTACAGCAAACACGCAGAGGATTGTGTCGTTTCTGCTGATTTGTTTAGCTCACAGAGCATTGTCCACACTGGATATAGAGTTTCACCATCACATTTGTAAATAGGAGAATAGCGCAGGTTAGTCTCAGTGATGACACGTACGGCGCAGCGTATGACACAATGTACGGCGCAGCGTATGACACCATGTACGGCGCAGCGTGTGACACCACGTACGGCACAGCGTATGACACCATGTACGGCACAGCGTATGACACCACGTACGGCACAGCGTATGACACCACGTACGGCACAGCGTGTGACACCACGTACGGCACAGCGTGTGACACCACGTACGGCACAGCGTATGACACCACGTACGGCACAGTGTGTGACACCATGTACGGCACAGCGTGTGACACCATGTACGGCACAGCGTATGACACCACGTACGGCACAGCGTATGACACCACGTACGGCACAGCGTATGACACCACGTACGGCACAGCGTATGACACCATGTACGGCACAGCGTGTGACACCATGTACGGCACAGCGTATGACACCACGTACGGCACAGCGTGTGACACCACGTACGGCACAGCGTACGACACCACGTACGGCACAGCGTACGACACCACGTACGGCAGAGCGTACGACACCACGTACGGCACAGCGTATGACACCACGTACGGCACAGCGTATGACACCACGTACGGCACAGCGTATGACACCACGTACGGCACAGCGTATGACACCACGTACGGCACAGCGTATGACACCACGTACGGCACAGCGTATGACATCACGTATGGCACATCGTATGACACCACGTATGGCACAGCGTATGACACCACGTACGGCACAGCGTATGACACCACGTACGGCACAGGGTATGACACCACGTACGGCACAGGGTATGACACCACGTACGGCACAGGGTATGACACCACGTACGGCACAGCGTATGACACTAGGTATGGCACAGTGTATGACACCACGTACGGCACAGTGTATGACACCACGTACGGCACAGTGTGTGACACCACATACGGCACAGTGTATGACACCACGTACGGCACAGCGTATGACACCACGTACGGCACAGCGTATGACACCACGTACGGCACAGTGTATAACACCACGTACGGCACAGTGTATAACACCACGTACGGCACAGCGTATGACACCACGTACGGCACAGCGTATGACACCACGTACGGCACAGCGTATGACACCACGTACGGCACAGTGTATGACACCATGTACGGCACAGCGTATGACACCACGTACGGCACAGTGTATAACACCACGCACCGACAGCTTTGTGCTCACTTTTCCAATGGGTTTCCTGTGCTCATACATTCCAATAAAACGTTCTGAGAAGTTTTATATGTCGATCTACATTGGTTTTGTATTACTCAGATCTGCGGATATTGTTATATAACTGACCCATGTCATTAATCATATAGGATCACAGGAATAATCCATCATCTAGTTACTTTTTTTTTCTCATTGGTAAAATATTTCAAGCTTCTTACTGATATCTTTAAGATATATCTTTATCTCTAAGAAGCTTCTTACTTCTTAGAGATAAAACACTGAACATCTGTTCCTAATAAAATGTACCGCCGCCATGTGCTATCACAAGGGAAAGGGAATTGATGTTAATTTAAGGGAAAGATAACTTGTCATATACAATATTCATGAGACTCACAGGAATTCCTGGTTTGCCAGTTGCTCCTCTCATTCCTTTCTTTCCCTTTGCGCCCTGAAATATAATGCATTATATTTAATATATTTAACATTTAGGCAGTGAAACACGAGTTGGTCTGTTGTTTCCTGTTCATACGTGCTTAAAATCGCAAAGTGCTTGTAAAAACAAGCAACTTTGAAATTTACTTTTTATTTAAAATTCCCAAGAACATAGGGATTTTTAACTTTATTGTTTACTGCTCGATGCCTAGTTTACTGGCCACCTCTGAAGTCTATCAGCAGTGGACGGTTCCCCTGGCATGGGCTCAGCATTTGCATGCTCTTTGCCATTGAGTTTCTAAGCGCTGCTCTGAAGCTTGCCAGATCGCTGGATCCGCACGTCAGTGCTTCTGTGCTGCACTGATGCTGCAGAGACAAAACTGTCTCTGTTGGCAGCATTCATGTATGTCATTGGTCCGAGGAGTTTATAGCTTATAATAAAAGACAATAATGTAATTTCTGTATATACTTAAAGAGGTATTCCAATCTCCATGATCCTATCCCATTATGTAGTAGGTGTAATAATAATATTAGCAAATACTTTTAATTAGAAATGTAGTACAGTTCTTCTGATTCGCTATGTTGCTTACCCCATGTGCAGGGCATTGCAGTAGCTTAGGTATCCATGGTTACGACCACTATCAACTATCATGGGGTAAGCAACATAGCAAATGAGAAGAACTATACTACATTTCTAATTGGAGGTATTTTCAAATATTATTACACCTACTACATATTGGGATAGGATCTTGTAGATGGGAATACCCCTTAAAGGCTTCCATACACATTAGACTAAGATCGACTGAATCCGCTGATATCGACTGGCATGGGGGCTTCGGCCGACTGATGGTCGGGAGAGATGTCGACTGGTCAAGTCGATTTCAGACTGCTGATTGCATAGATAAGTCACTGGCCGACGTGTGAGTCGGCGGCTTTCTCATAGAACGCAGGAGCGTTCGGCCGAGCGAGCGCTACAGTGTATGGGAGAGTGATCTGAGAAGGCTACTGGCCGAACAATCGCGCCCGAAGCGTTGGCCATCTGATGTGTATGGGCGGCCTTAAAGATGCACTGTTACCTCTCCTGATGTGTCATCTCTATCCTTTGTCATATAACAATTGTGGAGCTTGTTGCTTTAGAATTCTTGCTTTGTGTCATTCCTCTGTTATTATTCCTATAAATTTAGCAATAAATTGACAACTGGGTGTTACCAGTTGGGGGGGTGTCCAGGCACAATCTGACTCTGTCCAACCAGTGCTGACTGTCACGGTCTTTGCCAGCCCCTTTGACAAGTGGAATGATAACACCCAGTTGTTATTATAATTATACATCTTACCGCTCGGCGTTCTACTATTCTTCTTTCTTCTGGTAGAATAGATGCTCCAAAATGGTTTTTCCATAAGAAATGTGCTAAAATAAACATGTCAGGAGTGATGATGGGCCTTTTTAAAGGGAACCCATCACTTCAAACCAAGATGATGATGTTATGGTCCTTGGTAGCCCACCCAGTATGCCATGATTGACATTCTGCTAGCAGTGCCAAACAAGGCAATATGGCCATTATAACATATGATTGATTGTTCTCAGTGGGAGAAACAAAATAATAATCTTGAAACAATATCCATAGAGCAGAATACATAATCGTATTATCAGGTGGATATGGCCTAATGCCTAGGTATCTAGACCACAAATACGCTAGATAGCGGACACTCCATGCATAAACAGTACAACAAAAAGGAAGCCAACGCGAAACGCGCGTTAGGGCTGCTACGGTGGTGTCCCACACTGGTTACTATGGGTAAGAGCCTGTTTTAAGACTGCTGTGATCTATGGGATGTAGGAGTTATTGTGTTGTACTAGATACTGACATAGCAGTCCTTATGAGTGAATATTTTGAGCACTAGCACTTTATATTGAATATACTAAATATATGTGCTCTTCCCAGTCCAGGTTAATTTAAATTGTGGGTACCATATATTGTAACACCTGATCTGAGCTACTAATCATAAATTACTATATTGTATTTGTATAATTGCCTATGTATTGTTGTTTTGATTGAATAAAATGTAGAGATTTTTTACAAAATAATAATCTTGTAGTTGTGATACATTTAATGGCTAACAAAAATAAAATAAATGATGTTACACAGCAGCTTTCCAAACTACTGAGGTCTCTTCACCAGGCTACAGGTATAACAAAGTACCGTGCCTGATGAAGAGACCTCAGTAGTTTGGAAAGATGCCGTGTAACATCATTTATTTTATTTTTGTTAGCCATTAAATGGATCACAGCTACCAGATTATTATTTTGTTTCTCCCAGTGAGAACAATCAATCTTTTTTCAACTGGCTGACACGGTACCAAAACCTTTTTTTTTCTTTTAACATAGGATTAGCATGAAACTTGCCTTAAACAATAGGTAAGTTTACTATAGCACATCCCCTTTAAGAGACTATAGTTTTATGCAAACACTTATAGTGGATCTTCCAGTCGATTTTAAAAATATGAAACAACATAATCTCTTAAATCTGATGAGGTTGGTGTACTTACTTTGAAAATCCACTTTAGAATGACTGTAGAATCACTTAGAACGTTTCCCTGTCTAATATTAGGCTCTAGTCTGGGATTATACAATGCTCATTTTAATATCAGGATTATACAGCTATTCTGATACAAATTTTCAAAGTTAAAGGGGCATTCCCATCTCCAAGATCCTATCCCAATATGTAGTAAGTGTAATAATAATAATATTAGCAAATACCTCCAATTAGAGATGTAGCATAGTTTTTCTGATTCGCTATGTCTCTTTCATTATGTGCAGGCTTTGCAGGTCCTTAGGTATCCATCGTTACGACCACTGATATAGTGATAAGTAGCTAGTTGCTAGTGGTCGTAACCATGGATACCTAAAGTCCTGCATTGCCTGCACATAAGGAAAGAGACATAGCGAATCAGAAAAACTATACTACATTTCTAATTGGAGGTATTTGCTAATATTATTATTATTATTACACCTAAGACATATTGGGATAGGATTTTGGAGATGGGAATACCCCTTTAAGTACACCGACCTAATCAGGTGTAACAGATATAATAATGTATGCAATTAGTATTGTGAATTCTGGTGACCGATCCGCTTTAATACTTGTACTTACCACTAATCCTCGCTCCCCTTTATGTCCTTGATCACCTTTTTCGCCAATTTCCCCCTAAAATAATAATAAAAATATTAAGTAGAGTAACAATATATTTATTAGAGGATGATTATGTCCAGTGATACTTAATGATCTGGATATTCTCACTTGTGGTTTGGTTACTTTGTTGTAATGGACATCACTGACTTATTGGCTGTTATTATTCATAAGCAAAATATCACGATACGATCTATCGTAGCTGCAGTGTAAAGCATGGGAACAAATACAGCAGCAGGCTAAAGCCACGAATGAGACGAGGCTTGAGAAATGATTGCTTATTTCTATGGGAATTGTGCATATGATAATATATCCTATAGAGTGTCAGACTGGGATACCAAGGGCCCACCAGTAACACACTCCAGGGCCCCACTTTACAGGTACATGCAAATGTAACATTATCATCAATCACAAATGTATACAACAATGAACTGGGTAGATTGTTAAATGAATAAGATGCTGCATTTGTTTGTACATAATGATTCAAGTATATAGTGCCAAGTACTGCTCATATAAGGGTGGTGGGGCCCACCGGAGGATTCTCCGGTTCTCCTGTGGGCCAGTCCAAGCCTGGACAAACATCTTTTGATACTGGTCACCATAGCCTTTAGTTGCTGAACTTAACCCTAAGGTCACATAAACAAGTTTCGGAATCCCCCTTAGTACCATAATTCTACCCTCATTACGGCACATAGCTGTCATATAGCGGGTTCTCCACTTTGGACCCCCTTCTATGAGGCAGGACGGACGGTCTCTATATAAATGAGAGGTGCCCCAATTCTGCTGAACCTGGTCTGACTATGCATTACATGGTCATTCAGTTGAATAGCTGCCACATAGTGCTACACCTGGCTTGTTACATATAGCACCCCCAGCAGCCACAGCTAATGACTGGGACATTTTTTGTCTAAAAAAACAGTCATATTTGTGACACTTTTTTTCAGGCCCAGTAAAAGCCATTGGAAACTTACTGGTGGTCCTTGCTGTCCGATGGCCCCTCTTGGTCCAATTATTCCAATTATACCCTAGAAAATAGATCAGATTGTGTCACATTTTATTCTTACAGATTATTATGCTGCTGAAATATGGAATGGGACACAGATCTGCTTGTAATTACCTTATAGCCTTCATATCCAGGTTCACCCCTGTCTCCACGTTCTCCGGTAGGACCCTACATGGAACAGTGAATTTTAGTGTATTGTTGACCATTGACAATGTAGGCATTGATTAATTCAAGAAAATTCTTATCATAGAGCATGCATATCATTAATGGGAACCTGCCACACAAATCACAGGCAGCGTGAATCAGAGGCCGGCTCCTGCATTACAAATACATAGTTAAAAGCGTGGCCTGGGATGAGATGACTGATTTTGCTTCCCCTGCCTCTCATCTAGACTGACAGGTCTCCCCCATACAATCATGAGCAGGGGGGAGAAGCCTGTGGGAATATACTCTCATCACAAAGCATGCATATAATTAAAGGGAACCTGTCACTTGATTCACGGACAGCATCAGAGTCAGAGACCGACTACAGCCTTACAAAAACATAGCAAAAAACTCAGACAGGGATCAGGAGACTTGTCATGGGGGTAGTCCCCGCCAGCTTCTCTCTGCCCGCTCATCTAGACTGACAGGTCTCTCCCTATACACACATATGAAGAGACCAGTCAATCTACCAAGCGGGCAGAGAGAAGCCTGTGGGGACATTCCTCCTGGACTAGTTACCTCTTCCGGGAATGTTTTTTCTGTAAAATGCCGCAGTTATTCAGAATAAAAAAATATATATTTGTAATGCCGAGCCGGTCTCCAATTCCCATAGAATCATGCAATAAGTACCCTTTCATTTTCATGTTACAAAGAGAAATACAACAAATCCTATTATAATGACACCAGGGGAATACATAAGAGAGTGCCCAGAGCAGAAGTTTAAATACTGCCCGTGTACTACAACAAAGTAACTTATAACAAAAACAATATAAGGGTATTATGGACAGACCCAGCACCCAGGGCAAGACTGGCAGTTCAGGAAATCAGAACATTTGCATCCTATCTCATATCTTAACGGAGGTCCATTATTCCTAAATTGGCAAACTAATCTCTGGATTATGTCCTGGCTGATGTAGAAGGGGGCTTGCTTAGTTATCAAAATCAGTAGAGTTGAGGGAAAAGATGTGCAAAAACCTAGTACAGGGGCCACGTTGGTTAGAGCCGTGCGATCCTCTTCTTATCTGCCGGCATCTGCGGCGCCTCTACTGATAGGTAGGGGCAGCAAAACACACGCATGACGTTGTGCCAGGCCAACTAATCTGTAGAGGCGCCAGGGATGCTGGCAGCTCGGAGGAGGTTTGCTCAGGTCCCAACAAGCAGTGTCCATAGGGTCCTGTAAAACTTTTTGTCCAACTTTACCTGTGAACAGAACGTGTACGTTTCCCAGTTCTCTATGGCTGCCTACTCTAATGTACAGTGACCTAAGACATTATGTCAGTGATTCTTGTAGGATGGTGACTCCAGCACTGCACATATTTTGTAATTGTGCATTTAATTAGCATCTTAAAAGCTTATCATAACGAAATCTGAATGATCAAATGTACAACCCAGTGATGACTATAAACCTATACCATAGAAGCCTAACAGAAGAGGATATAGCTCCT
The DNA here is from genome assembly GCF_046119375.1 of Phyllobates terribilis. Classification (NCBI taxonomy): domain Eukaryota; kingdom Metazoa; phylum Chordata; class Amphibia; order Anura; family Dendrobatidae; genus Phyllobates; species Phyllobates terribilis. The sequence goes on along the minus strand of NW_027362768.1, from coordinate 156,466,333 downwards.
GAAACAAAAATGCTTTAGGGAAAAACCTACTGGTTCACCTGGGGATCCCTGTGGTCCAATTACAGTATTGTCTTCTCCGGGATAACCCTGCAATGCAAAAATACACTTTTTACTAAAATGTATTACTTTTTTCATTTTTTCTTTTTTTACTTAAAAAAAATCTACAAAAAATCCTGTATTGTCTTGGAAAAGCCAAAGAAATGGGCTAAGCTATATATTTTTTTTACACCAAGTGACATTGCATTTACAGTGGCATGTGAAAGTTTGGCCACCCCTGGTCAAAATTACTGTTATTGTGAACAGTTAAGCAAGTTGAAGATGAAATAATCTCTAAAAGGCCTAAGGTTAAAGATAACACAATTCCTTTGTATTTTAGGCAAAAAATACATAAATAAATTAGATATATACAGTACAGACCAAAAGTTTAAACACACCTTCTCATTTAAAGATTTTTCTGTATTTTCATGACCATGAAAATTGTACATTCACACTGAAGGCATCAAAACTATGAATTAACACATGTGGAATTATATACTTAACAAAAAAGTGTGAAACAACTGAAAATAGGTCTTATATTCTACAGTAGGTTCTTCAAAGTAGCCACCTTTTGCTTTGATGACTGCTTTGCACACTCTTGGCATTCTCTTGATGAGCTTCAAGAGGTAGTCACCAGAAATGGTTTTCACTTCACAGGTGTGCCCTGTCAGGTTTAATAAGTGGGATTTCTTGCCTTATAAATGGGGTTGGGACCATCAGTTGTGTTGTGCAGAAGTCTAGTGGATACACAGCTGATAGTCCTACTGAATAGACTGTTAGAATTTGTATTATGGCAAGAAAAAAGCAGCTAAGTAAAGAAAAAGGAGTGGCCATCATTACTTTAAGAAATGAAGGTCAGTCAGTCTGAAAAATTGGGCAAACTTTGAAAGTGTCCCCAAGTGCAGTTGCAAAAACCATCAAGCGCTACAAAGAAACTGGCTCACATGAGGACCGCCCCAGGAAATGAAGACCAAGAGTCACCTCTGCTTCTGAGGATAAGTTTATCCGAGTCACCAGCCTCAGAAATCGCAGGTTAACAGCAGCTCAGATTAGAGACCAGGTCAATACCACACAGAGTTCTAGCAGCAGACACATCTTTACAACAACTGCTAAGAGGAGACTTTGTGCAGCAGGCCTTCATGGTAAAATAGCTGCTAGGAAACTCTTCTGCTTGTTGCCAGTCCTTAGCAGTAGACTTGTTTGGGCTAAAGAACACAAGGATTGGACATTAGACCAGTGGAAATCTGTGCTTTGGTCTGATGAGTCCAAATTTGAGATTTTTAGTTTCAACCACCCTGTCTTTGTGCGACGCAGAAAAGGTGAACGGATGGACTCTACATGCCTGGTTCCCACCATGAAGCATGGAGGAGGAGGTGTGATAGTGTGGGGGTGCTTTGCTGGTGACACTGTTGGGGATTTATTCAAAATTGAAGGCATACTGAACCAGAATGGCTACCACAGCATCTTGCAGCGGCATGCTATTCCATTCGGTTTGCGTTTAGTTGGACAGTCATTTATTTTTCAACAGGACAATGACCCCAAATAGACCTCCAGGCTGTGTAAGGGCTATTTGACCAAGAACGAGAGTGATGGGGTGACCTGGCCTCCACAGTCACCAGACCTGAACCTTATCGAGATGGTTTGGGGTGAGCTGGACCGCAGAGTGAAGGCAAAAGGGCCAACAAGTGCAAAGCATCTCTGGGAACTCCATCAAGATTGTTGGAAGACCATTTCCGGTGACTACCTCTTGGAGCTCATCAAGAGAATGCCAAGAGTGTGCAATGCAGTCATCAAAGCAAAAGGTGGCTACTTTGAAGAACCTAGAATATAAGACATATTTTCAGTTGTTTCACACTTTATTGTTAAGTATATCATTCCACATGTGGTAATTCATAGTTTTGATGCCTTCAGTGTGAATGTACAATTTTCAAAGTCATGAAAATACAGAAAAATCTTTAAAGGAGAAGGTGTGTCCAAACTTTTGGTCTGTACTGTATATATAGTCATTTTTTGCATTTTAAAAATTACAAAGAAGGAAAATGGGCCAATGCAAAAGTTTGGGCAGCCTTGGAGATTTGTGTGCGCAGATAACGTTTCAGACCTTAATTAGCCTGTTAGGCTAGCACTCTGAGGCCATGGCCCCACTATCAGTATTCGGTCAGTATTTTTTCTCAGGAGTGGAAGCCAAAACCAGGAGTGGGTGATAAATGCAGAATTGGTGACTTGTTTCTATTACACCTTTTCTCTGATTGTTCCACTCCTGGTTTTGGTTCCCACTCCTGAGAAAAAATACTGACTGAATACTGACCGTGGGGCCGTAGCCTGAAAATGGAAATGGTGGAGGCCCACAAAGCAGAAGAAGGCTATAAAAAGATGAGAGCAGCTTGTAGGATTTCTAGAGAGACAAATCAGAACCCCTGCTTGACTGCAAAAGACCTTCAGAAAGATTTAGCAGACTCTGGAGTTGTGGTACATTGTTCTACTGTTCAGAGACACCTGCATAATCACAGCCTTCATGGAAGAGTCATCAGAAAAAAACCTCTCCTGCGTCCTCACTATAAAATTCAGCATCAGAAGTCTGCAAAAGAACATCTAAACAAGCCTGATGCATGTTGGAAACAAGTCCTGTGGATCGATGAGGTTAAAATAAAACTCTTTGGCCACAATGATCAAAGGTATGTGTGGAGAAAAAAGGGCACAGAATTAGGAAAAAGAACATCTCGCCAACCATTAAGCATGGGGGTGGATCAATCATGCTTTGAGGTTGTGTTGCAGCCAATGGCACGGGGAACATTTCATGGGTAGAGAGAAGAATGGATTCAATGAAAGTTCAACAAATTCTTGATGCAAACATAAACCCATCTGTAAAAAAGCTGAAGGTGAAGAGAGGATGAAGAGGATGGCTTCTACAAATGGATAATGATCCTAAACACACGTCAAAATCCACAATGGACTACCTCAAAAGGCACAAGCTGAAGGTTTTACATTGGCCCTCACAGTCCCCTGATCTGAACATCATTGAAAATCTGTGGTTAGACCTCAAAATAGCAGTGCAGGCAAGAAGACCCAGGAATCTCACAGAACTGGAAGACTTCTCCAAGGAAGAATGGATGAAAATCCCTCAAACAAGAATTGAAAGACTCTTATCTGGCTACAAAAAAACGTTTACAAGCTGTGATACTTGCAAAAAAGGGGGTGCTACTAGGTAATAACCATGCAGGGTGCTGAAAGTTTTGCATCGGCCCATTTTTCTTTTTGTAATTTTTAAAATGTAAAAAAATTACAATATATACAGTATATACCATATTTTGCGGATTATAAGACACACCGGATTATAAGACGCACCCCAAATTTTGGGGTGCAAAATAGGAAAAAATGTTTTTTTTTAAATAAAATGGTGCGCCTTAGAATCCTTTTCACCTGGGTGGCAGCGGTGGTGGAGCAGGGGTCACATATACCAGAAATTGGCGGCGGAGGCAGGAGCCGGGCGATGCTGCGGGCCCCGTTCTCAGAAGTCAGCGGAGGTTGGTGGTGGCAGCGGGGCGATGCTGCGAGCCCCAGTGGAGGCGGGGCAATGCTGCGGCCCCGTCCTCAGAAGCCGGCGGTGAGCGGAGGAAAGGCTCCCTATCCCGTACATAGCGCTGTGCTTCGGTAAAATGGCCGCTGGAGCATGCGCAGATCGAGATCTCAATCTGCGCATGCTCCGGCGGCCATTTTATAGAAGCACAGCGCTATGTACGGTATAGGGAGCCTTTCCTCCGCTCACCGCCGGCTTCTGAGGACGGGTCCGCAGCATCGCCCCGCCACCACCGGGGCCCGCAGCATCGCCCCGCTACCGCCACAGCCGCCACCAACCTCTGGGACCCCGATCCGACGCTGCACCCCACAGGTAAAACCGTAAGTTCGCATTATAAGATGCACACCCTTTTTCCTCCCAAATTTGGGGGGGGGTGTGCGTCTTATAATCCGCAAAATACGGTTTAGTTTTAGGCCTTTTAGAGACCATTTTATCTTCAACTTGCTTAACTGTTCACAATAACAGTAATTTTGACCAGGGGTGTCCAAACGTTTACATGCCACTGTAGGTATTGTCATTTATGCAGAAAGTAAAAATCTTATCTAGTGCCCGGCTCTTCCAATTTACTAATTTTTATGAATTACATGTGGGATAGCTACCCCATTTAACCATATCTGTGGGGACACCCATTGAATAACAACACCCAACATTACCTTCTACACTTACAGGTGCATCTCACTAAATTAGAATATCATCAAAAAGTTAATTTATTTCAGTTTTTCAATACAAAAAGTGAAACTCATATATTATATAGTCATTACAAACAGAGTGATCTATTTCAAGTGTTTATTTCTGTTGATGTTGATGATTATGGCTTACAGCCAATGACAACGCAAAAGTCATTACCTCAGTAAATTAAAATAATGAACAAAAAACACCTGCAAAAGCTTCCTAAGCGTTTAAAAAGGTCTCTTAGTCTGTTTCAGTAGGCTCCACAATCATGGGAAGACTGCTGACTTGACAGATGTCCAGAAGGCAGTCATTGACACACTCCACAAGGTCCCAGAGTTCCAATTTTCATTTGGAAATCAAGGTCCCAGAGTCTGGAGGAAGAGTGGAGAGGCCACAATCCAAGCTGCTGGAGGTCTAGTGTGAAGTGTCCACAATCAGTGATGGTTTGGGGAGCCATGTCATCTGCTGGTGTAGGTCCACTGTGTTTTATCAACACCAAAGTCAGCGCAGCCGTCTACCAGGAAATTTTAGAGCACTTCATGCTTCCCTCTGCCGACAAGCTTTTTGGAGATGGAAATGTCATTCTCCAGCAGGACTTGGCCCCTGTCCACACTGCCAAAAGTGCCAAGACCTGGTTAACAAACAACAGTATCACTGTGCTTGATTGGCAGCAAACTCGCCTGACCTTAACCCCATAGAGAATCTATTATAGAGAATCTATGGGGTATTGTCAAGAGGAAGATGAGAGACACCAGACCCAACAATGCAGACGAGCTGAAGGCTGCTATCAAAGCAACCTGGGCTTCCATAACAGCTCAGCAGGGCCACAGGCTGATCGCCTCCATGCCACGCCGCATTGATGCAGTAATTGATGCAAAAGGGGCCCCGATCAAGTATTGAGGGCATTTACTGAACATACATTTCAGTATGACAACATTTCGGATTTTAAAAACATTTTTCAAGCTGTTGTTATAAAGTATTCTAATTTACTGAGATAATGACTTTTGTGTTTTCATTGGCTGTAAGCCATAATCATCAACATTAACAGAAATAAACACGTGAAATAGATCACTCTGTGTGTAATGACTCTATATAATATAGGAGTTTCACTTTTTGTATTGAAGAACTGAAATAAATTACGGTAACTTTTTGATGATATTCTAATTTAGTGAGATGCACCTGTATATACTGCTCCATAAGACACATAGACTGTTGCTTTGCCCACTGCCAGAAATCAGGGCCAAGCCTCAAAAAGGCAATGACCAAATGTATGTATATAGGTTAATTTAAGCTAGCTAGCTTATCCCAGGGCTGGATTCACAGCTACACTGCTCAGCATTTGCTTATGGGCTTTTTCCTGCATCTTTTTGCACAATATTTTATAACATTCCTTCCACTAGCGACCATGGCTTTACAAAGATAGATAATTTTATTGGCACTACTATGTTTAATTTCATTTATATCTTTGAATAAGCAATACGGTTGCATTTGTGAGTAGTATACTGCAAATTTGCAACTCCATATCCATAGCAACAGTGGTTGTGTATATATATATAAGCCCGTTCTTATATGTGAAGCACTGTGATTTGTTTTACCATGTTTTAATGCTGTCTTAATAAAATATTGATTTTTTAAGGTTTAAATACTCGTTTTCTTTTCTCGAGGGACTTGTGTCCCATTTGAGAAGAGTAGGTGTGTTAATGTGAATTGAGTTTAATAACCAGTAACAATTTTCAGGATTCCAAGTGCGGAACTTTGTTGTTAATATAGTAGAAATAGAGCCTGGAGAGAGGAAAACTGGTGAAATATGCAGAATACAAGTCAAACAATTGCCAGAAATGGTGTTATTCCTCATTTATACTCACCGAATAGCTTATTTTGAAAAGTAACTTGAAAAAACTGTTCCGATATTATATACAGTGAAGGAAATAATTATTTAATCCCTTGCTGTTTTTGTAAGTTTGCCCACTGACAAAGACATGAACAGTCTATAATTTTAAGGGTAGGTTAATTTTAACATTGAGACATAGAATATCCCCAAAAAATCAAGAAAATCACATTATAGAAATTAGATAAATGTATTTGCATTTTGCAGTGAGAAATAAGTATTTGATCCCCTACAAACCATTATGAGTTCTGGCTCCTACAGACCAGTTAGACGCTCCTAATCAACTCGTTACCTGCATTAAAGACAGCTGTCTTACATAGTCACCCGTATAAAAGACCCCTGTCCACAGACGCAATTAATCAGTCACATTCTAACCTCTACAACATGGGCAAGACCAAAGAGCTTTCAAGGATGTCAGGGACAAGATCATAGACCTGCACAAAGCTGGAATGGGCTACAAAACCATAAGTAAGACGCTGGGTGAGAAGGAGACAACTGTTGGTGCAATAGTAAGAAAATGGAAGAAATACAAAATGACTGTCAATCGACATCGATCTCGGGCACCATGCAAAATCTCACCTCGTGGGGTATCCTTGATCATGAGGAAGGTGAGAGATCAGCCTAAAACTACACGGGGGGAACTTGTTAATGATCTCAAGGCAGCTGGGACCACAGTCACCAAGAAAACCATTGGTAACACATTACGCCTTAAAGGTTTAAAATCCTGCTGTGCCCGCAAGGTCCCCCTGCTCAAGAAGGGACATGTGCAGGCCCGTCTGAAGTTTACCAATGAACACCTGGATGATTCTGTGAGTTATTGGGAGAAGGTGCTGTGGTCAGATGAGACAAAAATTGAGCTCTTTGCCATTAACTCAACTTGCCGTGTTTGGAGGAAGAGAAATGCTGCCTATGACTCAAAGAACACCATCCCCACTGTCAAGCATGGAGGTGGAAACATTATGTTTTGGGGGTATTTCTCTGCTAAGTGCACAGGACTAATTCACTGCATCAATGAGAGAATGGATGGAGCCATGTACTGTAAAATCCTGAGTGACAACCTCCTTCCCTCCGCCAGGACATTAAAAATGGGTCGTGGCTGGGTCTTCCAGCAAGACAATGACCCAAAACATGATAGCCAAGGCAACAAAGGAGTGGCTCAAAAAGAAGCACATTAAGGTCATGGAGTGGCCTAGCCAGTCTCCAGACTTTAATCCCATAGAAAACTTATGAAGGGAGTTGAAGCTCCGAGTTGCCAAGCGACAGCCTCAAAATCTGAACGATTTAGAGATGATCTGCAAAGAGGAGTGGACCAAAATTCCTCCTGACATGTGTGCAAACCTCATCATCAACTACAAAAAACGTCTGACTGCTGTGCTTGCCAACAAAGGTTTTGCCACCAAGTATTAAGTGTTGTTTGCCAGAGGGATCAAATACTTATTTCTCACTGCAAAATGCAAATAAATGTATCCAATTTATACAACGTGATTTTCTTTATTTTTTGGGGGGATATTCTATCTCTCAATGTTAAAATTAACCTACCCTTAAAATTATAGACTGTTCATGTCTTTGTCAGTGGGCAAAACCAGCAAGGGATCAAATAATCAAAAAAAAAGTATGTGAACTTTTGATCAGGGTCATTTGGATGTTTTTGGCTGTCATTAAGATTTAAAAAGAGAAAACACAGTAGTTTGACAATAAATGGCTTCACCCAACCAGTAAACATGAGTGGAGAAAAAGTTTTTTTGTTATCAATCATATTCTCTGAAACAAGGCCAAGAAAGGAAAAATTCTGACAGGGTATGTAAACTTTTGAGCACAACTGTGTATATATATATATATATAATGTAGATAGGGAAATGAACCCCTGATGACCCATTCCTTTTAAAGATGCACATGCTGGACACAGCTAACATGCTCAGTTATGCCATATGTGATCCACTAAGGAAAATGGCAAAAATGCCAGAATGGCCGATGTCTTCCACCATTGTCACAGAGAGGAATAACAAAATCATTTCTCATCTGATCAGATTTACTACTCCAAGTTAGTGGTGCAGTGAAGAGATCAGAAAAATAAGATGTAAACTACTAACCTCTTAGCAAAGACCACCAGGCTACTTGTCCAACAGAACTAATACAATAGACCTCGGATCAGACCCTAACATAAATCCAAATTCTAGTGTATTGTGTCCATAAGCCCGAACTCCAAGGCAGAGGTATTATCACTGGTGATTTATACTATTACTTATGTTGCAAAGGCACAAACATGCCATGACTTCTGAAATTATACAACTGTGTTACCTTTTCTCCTTTAGGTCCAGGTGGTCCAGGGGGTCCTGGCTGCCCTTGATGGCCCTGAACAGAAATAAATATAGCTTCTAAGTATATATTACCATAAAGTACTGAGATATAAGAAATTTAAGCAAAAAGAGATAGCGGAAGTTGTAATATTTTTCTCATTGTCAATTGCAGGCCAACTGAAAAAAAAATAACCCCTGTACAAAAGCTGGTAAACCTCATAGGTACAGGCAGGCTTGGACTGGCCCACAGGAGAACAGGAGAATCCTCCGGAGGGCCCCCATGTACAGTCCTGCTCATCGTTATTGGCAACCCTTCATTTTTTTCATAGACTGTACAATATCTTCAGAAATAAATGGAAATGTACCAAAGTTATATCCTCAGGATTTTTGAATTAGTGGTCCAAAGTAATGCAACAATGAAACATTGTTTTTTAACTTCCATGTTGCAATTTCAAAGAAGAAACAGAATAAACAGCATGTGCAGCAATATAGGCCCCCCTAATTAATACTTGGTTGCACAACCTTTGGCACTGCAGACAGCCTCCAAACGTTTCATGCAGCCGTCTATAAGCTTCTTTCACTTCTCAGCTAAAATTTTCTCCCACTCTTCCTTTGCAGTTTGTTCAAGTTGTTGAATGTTGTCAGGGTTCTTTTTCCCAATGGCAGATTTCAGCTCACCCTGAAGATTTTCAATGGGATTGAGGTCAGGACTCATTGCTGGCCATTTTTCCTTTTTCAACCATTCCTTTGTACTTTTGGATGTGTGCTTTGGGTCATTGTCTTTCTGAGGGACCCATGATTTTTGACTCAAACTAAGTTTTCTTACACTGGGTAGAACATTTCACTCTAAAATCTCTTAATAATTCTCGGATTTCATGATTCCTGTCATATGGTCAAGGCTTCCAGTACCAGACGCAGCAAAGCAACCCCACAGCATTATGGATCCTCCACCATGCTTAACTGTTGGTAAGATGTTCTTTCCCTTATAAGCTTAATTGCGCCATTTGTAAACAAACTGTTGCTTTGCATTGACAAAAAGCTCTATTTTTGTTTCATCTGTCCACAGAACATTTTCCCAGAAAGATTGTGGTTTGTCAAGGTACTCTTTGGCAAAGATCAGTCGTTCCTTTTTATGTTTTTTTTTTTTCAGCAATGGTTTCTTCCTTGGCCTTCACCCATAAAGCTCTGCTAGATTTAGTGTGCGGCGTATGGTACTTGTTGAAACCATGACCCCAGACTGTTCCAGGTAGGCCTTCAGGTCTTTGGATGTTTGACGTCATGCTTTTTCCACCATTTGCACCAACCTTTGAAGACATCTCTTGCCAATTTTCTTCTTTCCCCCACGTCCAGGGAGGTTCTTGACAGTTCCATGCTTCTTAATAACATTGCGCACTGTTGAAACTGGGATACCAAGGTCTTTGGAGATGGCATTATACACTTGGGAAGTCTTGTGTTTGCTAATAATAGCAGTTCAGATGTCCTCAGACAGCTCCTCTTTCTTCACCATTGTGACAAAGGAACAGGGCCTACCATGTGACATTTTAAAACACTGAAGTCATCATTTATTGGCTAATTCATGTCACATGGGCACGGATAATTAATCACAAGTGAATCTCTTTTGTGATTTAACACAGGTGAGTCAAAATGTGTTTCCATACTAAATTAATATAAAGGTGCCAATACCAGTGTCACAGCAAGCTTTAGGTTTTTCTATTTTTCCCTCCCATTGTTTTTTGTTTTAGATTATTGTTTCTCATTTGCTCTTTTGTATTTAACACGAGTCTCTATACAAAAAAACTGTTTCACTTGATTCATCTTTTTCAGGAGATATTCCACATTATGTACTTAAACTTCATGGGTGACAATAACGATGAGTAGGAATAGGCTCTCCACCTAAATGAGAAGTAGTTGGCACAATAGATTTGTTTCACTATGTACAGACAAGAGCATCATCTCAACATTAATTTATAAAACTTCCCCATTTATTATTATATATAAACATAGGCAAATGTGTGAATGAGGGTAATGTAATATTTGCATGTAGCTGAACAGTGGTCCACCAGAATCAATGTTACTGGTGGGCCTTCGGCACCCCTGCCTGGCATTGGGTACAGACCTATATATCTGGGACACTCCATGAATTCTGCAATTTTTCCTACACTTCATCGATGTTTTTCAATTTGACTAGTTTTCCCTCTTTCAGTCTGCAAATTTGACTAATATGATTATGAAGAAATTTCTATAATGGTGAGCCTTCTGTGTCAGGACAGGGCATTAATAAGAGATCCAAATTTTATCATAATCTATTTATCATCTGTGGAGTGCAGATGTAGAAGGTCTAAGGATCCGATTCATTATTGCATTTGCGCTTTTTTTTTTTGGTCTGGTTTTTGGTGTTTACGCCTGTTTTTTATTTGTGCCTAATTCTTCTTAATCTCTTTTTTATATGTGTGTCCCTTTGTTTTTAGTTTGCCAGTGTGGAGGGATTTTGGAGTTTCCAGATATTTTTGCCTGATTCAGCATTTGCATATTTCCAAAAGGTAGTTATTTTTTTGCACAAATGTACTCCAGCCCTGTCCAGAGTCGTTTTATGAATGCCTGATTTTTTTTTTTTTGCACAATTCTTACAACATGTTACTAACTAAAAAATCACAAAATAGGTTAAAGACAAAGGGGGCCAACTCATCAAAGCTTTTGCACCAGTTTTTTTTTTTATTTAAGTGGCAGAAAAAAAATTGGAAATTTGTAGATTAAAAAAAAAATTGTTTATGTCGCTATTTTTTGATAACATTTGATTTTTTGGTTGATGGAGCTGTGTGAGGACTTGTTTTTTGTGTGTTGTGCTCACATTTTTATTGATAGAATTTTGGGATACATATGACGTTTTGATAGCTTTATTCCATTTTTCGGCAGAGCAGCAGCGACCAAAAAACTGAAATTCTTAGCATTATTTTTTCTCTTAAAAACGATCGACTTAACAAATGCAGCAATGCCACATTTATTATTATTTATTATTATTTTTTTGTTTTTTTATTTTTAAAGGAGAAGAACAAAATGATTCAAAGTTTTTTTGTTTGTTTTTTCATATTTTTAAAAACTTTTTTTAAAATGTGTTACTTTATCTTTTAGTCCCTTTAGGAGACTTGTACATACAGTGGGTATGGAAATCAACAAAAAACTGGGATCCAGCAACAGACATCCAAATGAAAATCTGTAGATCCAGGGGATTACACGTTTCGAACAAAAATGTCCTTAGTCATGCTATGACTAAGGACATTTTTGTTCGAAACGCGTAATCCCCTGGATCTACAATTTTAACAGCATGATTTTAACCCCTTTACCCCCGAGGGTGGTTTGCACGTTAATGACCAGGCCAATTTTTACAATTCTGACCACTGTCACTTTATGAGGTAATTACTCTGGAAAGCTTCAACGGATCCCCCTGATTCTGAGACTGTTTTTTTGTGACATATTGTACTTCATGACTGTGGTAAAATTTCTTCGATATCACTTGCGTTTATTTGTGAAAAAAACGGAAATTTGGCGAAAATTTTGAAAATTTTGCAATTTTCAAAATTTGAATTTTTATGCCCTTAAATCAGAGAGATATATCACACAAAAGAGTTAATAAATAACATTTCCCACATGTCTACTTTACATCAGCACAATTTTGGAACCAAAATTTTTTTTTGTTAGGGAGCTATAAGGGTTAAAAGTTGACCAGCGATTTCTCATTTTTCCAACAAAATTTACAAAACCATTTTTTTTAGGGACCACATCACATTTGAAGTCACTTTGAGAGGTCTTTATGACAGAAAATACCCAAAAGTGACACCATTCTAAAAACTGCACCCCTCAAGGTGCTCACTAATTGATTCGTAAAAATGAAAAAGTGAAAAAAAAAACACTTTTTCATTTTTATGAATCAATTTGTGAAGCACCTGGGGGTTCCAAGTGCTCACTATGCATCTAGATAGGTGCCTTGGGAGGTCTAGTTTCCAAAATGGGATCACTTGTGGGGGAGCTCCAATGTTTGGGCACACAGGGACTCTCCAAATGCAACATGGTATCTGCTAACAAATTGTCGGCTCAAATTGTTAGCGGACCCGAGAGTTTATTTTTTACGCCGTTCCTCGTGCGGTATAAGTGATTAGACGACTTTATTCTTTGGGTCGGTGCGATTACAGCGATACCAGAATCATATGGGGTTTTTATGACTGACAGCTGTCACACACTAAAAGACGCATTTTTTGTAAAATCTAGTTTTTGCATCGCCATATTTTGAGAGCTATAATTTTTCCAGATTTTGGCAGACAGTCATGTGACGGCTTGTTTTTTGCGGGATGAGTTGACGTTGTTATTGGTGCCATTTTCAGGCACGTGACATTTTTTGATCGCTTTCTATTCCGATTTTTGGGAGGCAGAATAAACTAAAACCAACAATTCAGGAATTTTTTTTTTTTTTTTTATTCTGTTCCGCATGTGGTAAAATTGATAAGGCAGCTTTATTCTTCGCGTCAGTACGTTTACAGTGGTACCACATTTATATCGTTTTTCTATGCTTTGCACTTTTACATAAAAGCAATTTTATAGAAAAAAATATTTTTTAGCATAGCTTTATTCTGAGAGCTATAACTTTTTTCTTTTTCGGCTGATGGAGCTGTATGGCTGCTTGTTTTTTGCGGGACGAGATGACGTTTTCAGCGGTACCATTTTTATTTATATTCGTCTTTTTGATCGCGTGTTATTCCATTTTTTGTTTGGCGGTATGGTGATAAAGTATTGTTTTTTGCTTCGTTTTTTATTTTTATTTTTTACTGTGTTCACTGAAGGGGTTAACTAGTGGGACAATTTTATAGGTCAGGTTGTTCCGGACGCGGCGATACCAAATATGTGTATTTTTATTGTTTTTTTTTATAATAATATTTCTTGATGGGTACATTTTATTTTTATTTTTGGTGGATTATTTTTTTTATTTTTTTTTTATATTTTTACAATTTATTTTTATTTTTTTTTTTCACTTTCTGATAGTTTTTATACTTTATTACTTTGTCCCACTATGGGACTTTCACTTTTTTTTCTCTGATCGCCTGCATGGCACAGGAATGCAGCACCATCCCTGTGCCATGCAGGCTGTCAGCGCTGGACAGGGAGAAGATTGCTTGGAGATGCACTGCGCATGTCCAAAAAATCTTCCTGCTGTCTGGTGACCCGGATGTTGTCATGACGACATCGGGTCGTCATGGCAACATCCTGGAAGCCACGGCAGACAGCGCTGGAAGCCGGAAGAGGAGGTGAGTATCTGCGATCACCTCCCCTTGCCACCGCAATGCTGTGATCGACTTCGATCGCAACATCGCGGGGGTTAATGTGCTGGGAGCGGTGCAGGACCGCTCCCTGCACATAGTACTGGGTGTCAGCTGAGACAATCAGCTGACACCCGGCGGCGATCGCGCCCGCACAGCCTGTATGCGCGCGCGATCGCCATGACGTACTAATACGGGTCTGGCTCTTAAGTCCCAGGGCACAGACGCATGTTAGTACGTCCAATGTTGTTAAGGGGTTAAAGGAATTCTAATAAACATGAAGTTTTAACACATATTCAGATTTTCATTTGGATGTCTGTTGCTGGATCCCTGTTTTTTGTTGATTACCACAGCCGCTTTATCCGAGCACCATCCTGGAGTCCACACCCAAAGCCACAGGAATTCATCTAATGGTGAGCTGAAAAAACACTTTTTTTTCTTTATAGTGGGTACGGAAAGTATTCAGACCCCTTTAAATTTTTCACTTTTTGTTTCATTGCAGCCTTTTCTCATTAAAGTACACTCTGCACCCCATCTTGACTGAAAAAAAAACAGAAATGTAGAAATTTTTGCAAATTTATTAAAAAAGAAAAACTGAAATATCACATGGTCATAAGTATTCAGACCCTTTGCTCAGACACTCATATTTAAGTCACATGCTGTCTATTTCATTGTGATCCTCCTTGAGATGGTTCTACTCCTTCATTGGAGTCCAGCTCTGTTTAATTAAACTGATAGGACTTGATTTGGAAAGGCACACACCTGTCTATATAAGACCTCACAGCTCACAGTGCATGTCAGACCAAATGAGAATCATGAGCGCAAAGGAACTGCCCAAGAAGCTCAGAGACAGAATTGTGGCAAGGCACAGATCTGGCCAAGGTTACAAAAGTATTTCTGCATTACTCAAGGTTCCTAAGAGCACAGTGGCCTCCATAATTCTTAAATGGAAGAAGTTTGACCAGAAGTCTTCCTAGACCTGGCCGTCCAGCCAAACTGAGCAATCGTGGGAGAAGAGCCTAGGTGAGAGAGGTGAAGAAGAACCCCAAGATCACTGTGGCTGAGCTCCAAAGATGCAGTAGGGAGATGGGAGAAAGTTCCACAAAGTCAACTATCACTGCAGCCCTCCACCAGTCGGGCCTTTATGGCAGAGTGGCCCGACGGAAGCCTCTCCTCAGTGCAAGACTTATGAAAGCCCGCATAAAGTTTGCTGAAAAAACACATGAAGGACTCAGACTATGAGAAATAAGATTCTCTGGTCTGATGAGACGAAGATAGAACTTTTTGGTGATAATTCTAAGTGGTATGTGTGGAAAAAAACAGGCACTGCTCATCACCCTACCCAATACAATCCCAACAGTGAAACATGGTGGTGGCAGCATTATGCAATGGGGGTGTTTTTCAGCTGCAGGGACAGGACGACTGGTTGCAATTGAAGGAAACATGAATGCGGCCAAGTACAGAGATATCCTGGATGAAAACCTCTTCCAGAGTGCTCTGGACCTCAGGCTTGGCCGAAGGTTCACCTTCCAACAAGACAATGACCCTAAGAACACAGCTAAATTAACAAAGGAGTGGCTTCAGAACAACTCTGTGACCATTCTTGACTGGCCCAGCCAGAGCCCTGACCTAAACCCAATTGAGCATCTCTGGAGAGACCTGAAAATGGCTGTCCACCAACATTCACCATCCAACCTGACGGAACTGGAGAGGATCTGCAAGGAAGAATGGCAGAGGATCCCCAAATCCAGGTGTGAAAAACTTGTTGCATCATTCCCAAGAAGTCTCATGGCTGTACTAGCTCAAAAGGGTGCTTCTACTCAATACTGAGCAAAGGGTCTGAATACTTATGACCATGTGATATTTCAGTTTTTCTTTTTTAATAAATTTGCAAAAATTTCTACATTTCTGTTTTTTTCAGTCAGGATGGGGCGCAGAGTGTACTTTAATGAGAAAAAAATGAACTTTTTAGAATTTACCAAATGGCTGCAATGAAACAAGGAGTGAAAAATGTAAAGGGGTCTAAATACTTTCTGTACCCACTGTATGATCATTTGATTGGTTTTACCATATTAATGCAATACCATAGTATTGCAGTATGTAGTTAAAATGATATTTTCTTATGATGCTCAGCCACAGGCTAGGATTCACAGGAGGACAGAGATGGTGCATCAGTGATCGTTTTATTTAAAGAAGCACTCCTTCTCCCATCAAAGTTTTTATCCTCTTAATATATTGCAGTCATCATATTATATAACACTGTGCACTAACAATTGCTCATTTTGCCTTTCTACCCAATTAATTCTTCTTTTTTTTTCTGCTCTATGTTAACCAGGAAGTCTCTTCTCCCTGCATTTTTTCACTTTTCCATTACTTGACATCATGTGATTAAAAATAGACCAGCTGAATCCTTCTTAGCTCTATGTAGAAACAGGAGGTCAATTTTCCCTGTATAAGTCATGAGTCAAGGCAAAAGTACCTGATAGGGGGAGGAGGGAGCAGCTGGGTCAGGGGGTGAAGAAGGGGATGATAAATGCAGGGACAAGAGACTTCCGTTTTTTACATAGAGCAGCGAAAAGAGAGGAATTAGCTGGGTAGCAAAATGAGCAATTGTAAGTACACAGTGCTATATAATATGATGACTGCAATATATTAAGAGGATAATGATGGCAGTGCTTCTTTAAATGCCACTGACAGCGGCAATTAAATCGTTATTCCGGCATTTTCCTGCTGTTGTTTATGTAAAACAGCCGTAATCTCCATGTCCCATACACATTACACCGCATGTTGTGAAGAAGTTAAAGGCCTGATCGAATGAATCTGATCATTTCCAGTATAATTGAGCAATCAGCAATAGTTTTCTCATTTCTCTTGATCACGTCTTTTATTATGACCTAAAAGTTACCATTTGTCAGCCGGACATACTCTCATGTAAACGGGCATCTGATAGTCATCAGTGATACAAACCTCAGCATTTCAGGAGAAAAACAATCAATCTTATATGTGATCACAATGAAAAGAAGAAAAAGAAAGATCATTGTTCATTAATGCAAGTGTTGCAAACATTAAGGACTTGCTGCTTACGTCAATTTATGGTTCCATGTAAAAGCACGCTTGGCACATGTTCTCTTATCCAAGGAGAATGTGTGGTGCTCCTAGGCCAGGGTTTTATCTTATGTCTTCCACAATACCAGGATATATTTATTTTTGGGCCAGTGTTGGAGAGTCAATTATTTTGACGGCTGAGACCACAACCAGTCCCTACAAAGAAAAGATTGGGGCAAAGTCCATTTTGTGAATGGAGAGGTAGTGAGCATGTGTGGCGGAGCGGTGGTTGCACATGCTCACTACTATGCCATTGACACAGGGAACTTTGGTATCCCCGTTCTTATAACCAGTAGGGGTCCCAGGTATCAGACCCCCAACGATCACACATTTATCACCTATACTGTGGTGTTTTATGTTCTCTAGGGAAAACACAATTTGCTAAAAGCACCACAGCTTAATATCCTGGAAGCTGAAGGATCAGAATTGGGGATAATTGGTTAACATTTCTCCCACGAGGA
This sequence comes from Phyllobates terribilis, assembly GCF_046119375.1. Classification (NCBI taxonomy): domain Eukaryota; kingdom Metazoa; phylum Chordata; class Amphibia; order Anura; family Dendrobatidae; genus Phyllobates; species Phyllobates terribilis. The sequence goes on along the minus strand of NW_027362768.1, from coordinate 156,448,991 downwards.
GATATTTGGCAGACAGATGAGAGGAGCTGCCATAAAACAGAGAGACACCCCTGTTTCAGGACTTTTTATGTAGAACTCCCCCATTTCTATCACCTTACCATTAAAACAGAAGCAACATAAAAACAACAACAATAACAACAACAAATTAAATTAAAAAAAAATGGTCAAACTTCTTACCCCATATCCTGGGATCCCAGGCTCTCCTTCTGGTCCCATGGCTCCTAAATGCCCCTGTCCAAATACAAGCAAGTCACAATTACTTTACATATGGCACAAAGCTTCCTGCCTTGTTGTGTTCTTGATAATTGGGCATCTGATTATAGTCTTGCTTTATTTATCCCACTTGAAGTAAATACGACATCTTCCTGCGTGACTATGTGGTGAGATAAGAACAATTCTCGGAGTTTTGCCCCCTGGAATTATAAGGAGGAATGTCTTGGCTCTCGTAATTACCGTCCTTTGATCTAAACACGGAGTTTATACCGTAGACACAAACACTGGCGGTTTTATGTTGCTTTTTGTTCTCTGTTGTGCTGTTACATCTGATGACGCGAAGATGGTGCTTTGATTTCATCTACATTCAGCTATACCCACCAGTGGTCCTCTCGTGCCCCGCGATCCTTTCGGTCCTGATTCTCCCGACATTCCTCTGTCACCGATGCTTCCAATCTCTCCAACCGGCCCAGTCTGACCTTTGTCTCCCTATAGGGGACATTACCAAAATTAGTTTTTTTGGGGGGGAGGTTTTACAATACATTTAGATTTCTTAGACATTGACATGTGGAAATCTAATAAGATGAAAAAAATAATTAGATCATTCTGGACTCTCAAACCTAATATAAATCTGAATGTGTTTCAGGACAGCACCTATGGAATAATTAATATATGGTTGTGGTCATGTAATAGTGGGGAAGGGCGTAGCCTTCCCTTGGCACTGAGATAGTTAAAGGAAGTGTTCCTGAAGTCAGACCTCTCTGAACTGTTGGTAGACCAAGCTAAGGGGTTAGCTTTAGTGGTCCAGTCAGTAGAGTAGAGGGGGAACTTAGTGCCCTGATCAAGCCTTGAGTGACATAGAGCTTGTTCCTGGCATAATTCCTTGTGGGCTGCAGTATCTGAAAACAGCCACAAGATGCCACTGTCCTGGGTGCAGATGTCAGGTTGAGTCTGCTAGCAGTGTTACAGGCAGTGATGAGTTAATTCTGTGTGATGACAGCTCACTGAGGGTGGGCACATTAGGAAAATCTCTGTTTAGTTTCCAGAACCAGGAAGTGATTCTTCAGTAAGAGATTGGACAGTGAATTGTTCAGGCAGCCTGACTATAGTGGCTGCTAGGGTAGACGGGAGCCCCATACCCTCAGACAGTGGGATCACTAGTGTTACAGTCCCCCTACGCAAGAGCAAGAGTCCTGTTAGCCGGCCGGAGAAGCTCATCAGAGGTAGTGAGAACCCGGGGCACTTCTAGTCTGCAGGAAGCAGAAGAAGACAAATAGGACTCCAGGCTAAGACGTGGGGGAGAGATATTGGATCCAGAAGAGTCTCTCTTGGGCTAGAGATTAGAGCCACAGAGATGCTTCACTTAAAGAGGGAACCAGGGCTGAAGGAGTTACCAGTGCCTGTGAGAGAGATGATAACCTGTCGGGCCTTATCCATTATATTGGCCTGTAAATATTGTACATATTCCTCTTCCCCAAGTAAAGTCCAAGTTCTGGTTAAGAACCTCGTGTCCTCTGAATTTATTGCTGCCCTGGTCCCAGAAGAGAAATGCCTGGAGACAGCCGCGATCGGATGGCTTGAAGTAAGTGAAGAGCACCACATACACAGCCACACTTCAGAGGGAGGACACGTATTGTCTGTAGGGTGCCAGAGCGAGAGGGGGCTACAGCTCGCCCACGACTACCTCGCTGGGGCACCTTACATTTGGCATAGTCGGCAGGATGCGAGCTCCTCGCATGAAGAAAGCGGGGAAGAGCCGACGCAGAACACTGAGGAGAAAGTGTTGGAAGGCATGCAGCCCAAGATGGCGGCCCGAAGCATGGATTCCAAGATGGTGACAATGGCGGTAAAGTCTGGGAGAAGAACCGCCAATCGTGGGAGTGGACGGCGCCGGAGAGCGCGAAAAGATGTCCAGCCCCTACGAGTTCCGGCCCAAAGAAGGATGGGCCCAGCAGTGAAGATGCGTCCCAGGATGGGACGTCCAGTGAGGAAGAGGGCGCGGCGTAAAGTGAAGTCCGGCCCCGTGAGTATCAGCGCGCACAGAGAAGGGGCGTGGCTGAAGGCAGAGCTGCCGAGAGTGATGAGTGACGCGGCGGTCGCGTCAGAAGGCCGGCCCAGGAAGAGGCGGAGTGGGACGCGCAAGACGCGCGTCACCGGTAAGCGACTGGCGCCATTTTCTGTCCGGCACGTGAGAGGAAGGAGGTGCTGCATTGGACGCTCCGAGAGAATGGCAAACGGAGGATCGGACGACCTGTCCGGAGTGCGCGCTGAGGAAGAGATGCTGGTGCTGAGTACCCCAGGGGCTGCAGGTTAGAGTCGCTCGCTCTTGGATGCCGCCTGTGAGTTTTTACCCCCAGTGGTCCACTAGGCCCGAACCGGAGCTGGGCCTGCTTATCCATGAGTCCCGCGTGTGGTGCTGAAGCCGGATGCCGGGAGACCCGTCCCCCTCAGCCGAGGGTGGAGAACATTCTGGTGGGGCCGGAGCAACAGCTGCAGAGGAGCCTGACGGAGGTGAGCAGCCTATACCCCAGCGGCCGGTTTCGCCTGCCGCGACAGCTTCCAAGGCGACAGGGGGTGGTGCGGAGGCGAGGCCTCCCAGGAAGAGGGCCCCGCAAGAGAGTTTTTGGCAGCTGGCAGTGGAGGCCATCAACACCCCCTCGGCGAAGCGTTACGCCGAGCTCGGGAGTCTGAAGTGGACTACCCGCAACCCCCCGATGACGCCACGAGAGCAGCGGCGATGGACCGACACCTTCCTCAGAGGCTGGCTGGAAGGGTCCAATGCGGCACGGAGAGAGTCGGTGGAGGCGTCCCAGACTCGGGGGCGAGTCCTCGAGTTCCACATCCGTGAGGGGTACGGGTTCCTGGAGGAAGAGTGGACCGGGGACGAGGTATTTGTCACCCGTGAGGTCATCAAGCGTGACTACCTGCCCGACGGTCTCCACAACCTACGTGTGGGGGACATTGTCCACTTCGTCAAGTGTGAATGTTCCGGAGGGTGGTACGCGGCTGCGCTCACCCGACCGTATGAATGGAAAGATCTCCTGGAAAAGGACGAAGAGGTCTTCAGAAGGAGGGCCAAGAGGGAGGCTAAGCAGCGCTGGGCTAAGGAAGCCCCTAAAGGCTTTCTGCCCCCACCTAAGGCCAGTGCTCCGCCAGCAGAGGAGCCTAGGAGGCGGCAGTGGGGGTAGATTGTGAGCGAGGAAGAGGAAGATCTCGCAAGTGGCAAGGAAGCTGATTTCCCTAGTGAGGTGCCAGAGGAGGAGTCGGCGCCACAATACCCAGGAGGGGCTGAGAGAGCTGTCGGGGAAATTCAAGCTGGCACCAGTAATGTCATCCACAGCTTTACAGTGACCAGCTACGGCCCTACCCAGGTCGGCTGTGGCAGTGCTACATCCTCGGACGAGGACCCTGGGCCTACTAAGTACCCCGATCAGCCTTGGAGGCGGAAGAAGCCACCTTCCTCTGCAGCATGGGCCACCTTCATGAAGGAACGGAAGGAGGCCCGGAAGAAGTGAGCTGGCTAAAAGGTCCGTTAACCTTTCACCTTTTCTTCTACTAGGACCCACCAGCTGTGGTCCTGATTCTGGGACTGTTTCCCAATGGGGGCGAAGTGCCCCATGTTGAATTAGGTTGGAGAGAAAAATGGAGGACTGTTCCCCTACCTCCCAGGCCAGGAAGGCCTTAAGCAGCACTAAAGTTGTGTGCCCAAGAGAGCTGCTGTTTTTGTTTTTACTTTTTATTTTTATTTTTGTTGCGCCTTTTTCTGCTGGAATTTAAAATGCTGAGGCACACCTTGAGGATGGATATCCTCCAAATCTAAGAGACTTGCAGCCTAGCGGGAAGAACCGGTGACCCCCGCTAGGGCCAAGAAGAAAGAGACTCACAGGGTGTTACCTGTGACTGTGTGCCTCAGAATGCAGCCCTTGAAGGAGATTGGGGGCTATTGAGGTGTTGGCCTGTCTTAAAAATATGGACATGGACACTGTGTTTCCAGGGTCCTTACCAAGAAGGACTGGTACTCCTGAGAAAGTTTTGAAAAGTTGATAATGGACTGTCCTGAGTTGCTGTTCCGGGGCCCTTAACCGAGAAGGGCCGGTCTCCCATTCAAGAAGACGTTTTTCAGGACCAGTCGTATACTAAAATGTTTTAGTAAATTTAGTAATGTGATATAATGTCATAGCTGCTGATCTGTGTTGATTGTTTAGTGTGGTCGGGGACTACCAACATTAAAGTGTCGGGGAATGTAATAGTGGGGAAGGGCGTAGCCTTCCCTTGGCACTGAGATAGTTAAAGGAAGTGTTCCTGAAGTCAGACCTCTCTGAACTGTTGGTAGACCAAGCTAAGGGGTTAGCTTTAGTGGTCCAGTCAGTAGAGTAGAGGGGGAACTTAGTGCCCTGATCAAGCCTTGAGTGACATAGAGCTTGTTCCTGGCATAATTCCTTGTGGGCTGCAGTATCTGAAAACAGCCACAAGATGCCACTGTCCTGGGTGCAGATGTCAGGTTGAGTCTGCTAGCAGTGTTACAGGCAGTGATGAGTTAATTCTGTGTGATGACAGCTCACTGAGGGTGGGCACATTAGGAAAATCTCTGTTTAGTTTCCAGAACCAGGAAGTGATTCTTCAGTAAGAGATTGGACAGTGAATTGTTCAGGCAGCCTGACTATAGTGGCTGCTAGGGTAGACGGGAGCCCCATACCCTCAGACAGTGGGATCACTAGTGTTACAGTCCCCCTACGCAAGAGCAAGAGTCCTGTTAGCCGGCCGGAGAAGCTCATCAGAGGTAGTGAGAACCCGGGGCACTTCTAGTCTGCAGGAAGCAGAAGAAGACAAATAGGACTCCAGGCTAAGACATGGGGGAGAGATATTGGATCCAGAAGAGTCTCTCTTGGGCTAGAGATTAGAGCCACAGAGATGCTTCACTTAAAGAGGGAACCAGGGCTGAAGGAGTTACCAGCGCCTGTGAGAGAGATGATAACCTGTCGGGCCTTATCCATTATATCTGCCTGTAAATATTGTACATATTCCTCTTCCCCAAGTAAAGTCCAAGTTCTGATTAAGAACCTCGTGTCCTCTGAATTTATTGCTGCCCTGGTCCCAGAAGAGAAATGCCTGGAGACAGGCGCGATCGGATGGCTTGAAGTAAGTGAAGAGCACCACATACACAGCCACACTTCAGAGGGAGGACACGTATTGTCTGAAGGGTGCCAGAGCGAGAGGGGGCTACAGCTCGCCCACGACTACCTCGCTGGGGCACCTTACAGTCATACGGTGGCATGTCCAGTGTGTGTGCTGGTCAATGTCTAATAGTCCCTATGTGACGGACTCATTACTACACAGTGAAAGTATAAAAGTACTAAGGAGACAATTGAACCCTACAAGACAAATGTTTGATCACTGGGGGCCTAACTGCTGTGACCCTCATTTATCACAAGAATGGTGGTCTAATGTCCCTCTCCCATGTGGACGGAGTGGTACATGTGTGTCAATGGAAGCAGTAGTCATGTATGTGCACTAACTATTCCTCAGATCCAATTTTTAAAAAGTCACAAATGTCCTCCAGTTCCCCCTTTCTCACTCCTGGAAGGATTTTAAGTACACCTGAAAATTTTATGCGTTTTTAATTTTGTGCAAAATTCATGAACCATGTGTGCCATATTTAAGAATTTGGTGAAGAAAACGACAACGACTATTACATGACAAAAAAAGAAAAAAGTGACTTCATAAAGACAGCAAACAATGAATCGGCTCTATGTCTTCATTCGCTTAGGGGAAAAGGGACCCCCTTTCTGAGAGTGCCAGCAGACAGGCTCCCTGCAATCATTTACCCTGTGAATAGGCAATATACAGTATGTTGTTCTTGAATGAACCTGTTTGAGGCCATGTCCACACTGGCATCATGGTTTCTGTTTATAATAGAAGCCATATCCATCAAAGTGGTCCAAACAGCAACCAATGGACTCCATTCACTGGATATGGGATCCTTAGTGACTTGCTATTCCTCCTGTTAAATGTAATGAAACCCACAACAAAATCTTACAATGCAGTGCTAATAGAATCTCACTTAAAGGGAATCTGTCAGCAGGTTTTCGCTTCCTCATCTGAGCAGTCTGATGTAGGCAAAGAGAAGCTGAATCCAATGATGTATCACTTAGATCACTGGGTGCAGCCGTTCTCACACAATCAGAGCTTTTAGATTTAGCATGAAGCAGAGCTGAGAAAGCTAACTCCGCCCCCACCACTGCTGACCCCGCCCTCACCAGGCTCTCCATATACAAAGTCCATAGACAGTTAGGTGCCTATCAAAGGAGGGGGTGTGTCAGACCAGGGCTCAGGTGATCAGCTAATCACAGCAATGATAAGCTACTGGTGCTAAAACAATCATGGTTAGCAAACAAAACCTTGGAGCTTCATAAGAGAGGCATCTCTGAAGTCTGTGTTTTAACCACTAACTAATGCTGTCTTCAGATTACATAGCAAAAACCTGCCGACATATTCCATAAAGGCATTTAAAGGGGTGGCCCAAAAACATTTAAAAGGGTGGCCCATAATCAGCATTAATCACCTGTGCACAATAGGTGATAAATATATGATAAAGTATAATCATCCCCCACCAATTAAGAGAATGGGGGACCCATTTTTCCTTTTTACACAGAGCGACGATCATGCGTGCCTACTGCTCCATTCACTTTCTACAGGAACTGACAGGGCCAAGAAACCTTCACATTCACAGTCAGTCCCACGGTTATTTGCTGAGGGGTCCAGCTGAGGGACCCCCAGTGTTCAGACATTTTCATGTATCCTGAGGATAAGATATAAATGTTGTTTTTAGAGCAGTCCCTTTAAAATGTATGTGGGATACCTAAAGACTCTGTTTCAGGTGTGTAGTATGAGGAGTTGGCGTTGTGCCATGTTAAGGGGGTCTCACCTTCTTGCCAGGACGGCCCCTGTGGCCTGGATTTCCTTGTTTGCCCTCCGGTCCCTGTTAGGTAAAGCAAACACTAATGACTATTGTATGCAATATATTTAACAAAAAATGGCTGCTCTTTAGTGATAAGCTATCCACAGTAAAAAAAAAATGGAGTCAAGGACAGGCTTATTTAATACAAGTTCCAGCTCTGATTATGAAACAAGAGCTTACTTTCCTGAAACTTAATCTATATGATAAAAGCACTTTTCCACCAGGTCCAACAATCACAAAATATCTTGATAGTTGTCAAAGCTCTGTTTTTCTGCTACAAAGCTCCAAGCTCCCTACATACAAATAGAATACTTTCTGCCGTGACCACTAGGGGGAGCTTACCGCATACTACTTTCTTATTGAGTTCTACGTATAACCAGTATGCAGTGAGCTCCCCCTAGTGGTGACGACTGCAGGCGGACAAAATTGTATCCTGTAAAGCTTATCCTATGCAGGTAATGTGCAAACCTGTATCAGAGAAATGAAGCTCTGAAGCCAAAAACAGACATGAATCATCTTCAGAATTTCACGAATTTAAATGAAAAAAAAAAAAAACAATGATAAAATATTGTTCAGCGGCGGACCTTCCCTTCACAAATTCCATTTGTTATGATCCGTTATGTCACTGAAAACACATTTCTATGCATAGATATAGAAATAAAGGGAACATACCGGTAATCCCAATCTGCCTGGTTCTCCGCCAGATCCCTGGACGCCTGGTATTCCTCCATCCGACTTTTCTCCGTTCTCTCCTTGAAGTCCAGGATCACCCGGTTCACCCTTCAAAAAACATTTTTATATAAAAATTAGGAACATTTTAGCAGAATAAAAGACATATATAATAATGGTTACTGGTAGAGATGAGCAAATAAAATGGCAGGAGCCTGGTCTAGCAGCCACTGAACAGGAGCCCCATGAACCTCCCCCTACCTGCCGGCATGGCTTTTTCCCCATTTGATTATCCGGCCTGGCGGGACGTCATTGTTGCGGTGTGACACACACAAAACGTCACAGGCCGGCTAATCAACAGAGGAGCCGGAGTTGTCCATAGGGTTCATAGGGCTCCCGCTTAGCGGCCGCAGAATACTGATCTACCCGCTGGACCAGGTTCAGCTAATCGATTCACTCATCTCTAGTTACTGGAAATTTACAAAAGTGATATGACTTTAGTTAGCCAGATGGCACATTAGTGTCTGTCGATTGGTGGGGTCATTGGTGGGGTCCACTAGAGTGAGCTCAGGCAATTAGTGAGGAGCCCATGATCTCAGAAGTGGCTGTTACCTTTGGGCCATCTTTTCCTTGAACACCATCTTCCCCAGCAGGACCTGGTCCTCCCTGTTTTATTTTCAAAGGAGAAAAAAAAAGTTTAAAATTGCCATAGTGGCATAAATGTATTAATTGTGCGACAATCATCAACCCACTAAACAATGTGATATAGAGAAATAAAAAAGTGCCCCCCACCAAGGAGCTGGCAGCAAGATCCCACGGAGATACTTCTGCCAGTGGTAAGGCTGCTCTGGCTGTAGTCTCAATGACTGGAGATAGGCCAACAAGTGGGCCCCCATTGGTAAATCTGTGAGTACCGCTATGAAAACAGTAGCCCGAGATGGATTATACCCAGAAAGCCAAGCAAACATGGTAATTGTAGTCCGCTTTGTGCTTGCTAACAGAAAGTCTGATGTAGCAGTGCACCCTGGGAATGAACTTACCCGGACTCCTGGCTCTCCTGTTGCCCCTGTGTTACCGATACTTCCGATGTCTCCCTGCAATCAATAAAGATGAACAATCACATGTGAATTTAGTAAGGATAAAAATGATTCATAATTAAAGGGAGTCTGTCAGCATAAAAAGACTGATCAAACCAAGCACTGACGCTCAGTGCACCCTTGACGTGGCTGAGCAGTTCAGTGCACCTTCCCATGCACTTGTCTTCCACCTATCACTGCCCCTTCTCTGGCTGCAGTAAAGTCAAAGCTGTCAGTCAAGGAATAGGGGGGTGTAGATAGATACAAAACAAGTAGGAGGGAAGGTAAACAGAACCATTCGGCCATGACAAGGGTGCACTCAGAGTCTGTGCTTGGTTTGCACAGTTACTTTGTGCTGAAAGATTCCATTTAATACTCTAACAGCATTATAAAATTGCTCTCAGTATGTTGAATGTTACACACTAGAACTTTTTTGTGCTCATACAACCATTGATCTTCTGTAATTCATATGATTACTTTTCAAACAGGCAGTGATTCTCCGCCATACAGCAATTTTTCAATAAAAATCATAATAAATCCTAAAAATTATACAAACACTTAACAGAACATGCACAAAGAAGAAAAAAATATCTCAGCAGTTGTTATCTTAGGCCGGTCATTTCCTTTAGACTTGTTTTGTCTCATATTGCAATTAGAACTTGGAAATACAGTACAGACCAAAAGTTTGGACACACCTTCTCATTTAAAGATTTTTCTGTATTTTCATGACTATGAAAATTGTACATTCACACTGAAGGCATCAAAACTATGAATTAACACATCTGGAATTATATACTTAACAAAAAAGTGTGAAACAACTGAAAATATGTCTAATATTCTAGGTTCTTCAAAGTAGCCACCTTTTGCTTTGATGACTGCTTTGCACACTCTTGGCATTCCCTTGATGAGCTTCAAGAGGTAGTCACCGGAAAAGGTTTTCACTTCACAGGTGTGCCCTGTCAGGTTTAATAAGTGGGATTTCTTGCCTTATAAATGGGGTTGGGACCATCAGTTGTGTTGTGCAGAAGTCTGGTGGATACACAGCTGATAGTCCTACTGAATAGACTGTTAGAATTTGTATTATGGCAAGAAAAAAGCAGCTAAGTAAAGAAAAAAGAGTGCCCATCATTACTTTAAGAAATAAAGGTCAGTCAGTCTGAAAAATTGGGAAAACTTTGAAAGTGTCCCCAAGTGCAGTTGCAAAAACCATCAAGCGCTACAAAGAAACTGGCTCACATGAGGACCGCCCCAGGAAAGGAAGACCAAGAGTCACCTCTGCTTCTGAGGATAAGTTTATCCGAGTCACCAACCTCAGAAATCGCAGGTTAACAGCAGCTCAGATTAGAGACCAGGTCAATGCCACACAGAGTTCTAGCAGCAGACACATCTCTTCAACAACTGTTAAGAGGAGACTTTGTGCAGCAGGCTTTCATGGTAAAATAGATGCTAGGAAACCACTGCTAAGGACAGGCAACAAGCAGAAGAGACTTGTTTGGGCTAAAGAACACAAGGAATGGACATTAGACCAGTGGAAATCTGTGCTTTGGTCTGATGAGTCCAAATTTGAGATCTTTTGTTCCAACCACTGTGTCTTTGTGCGACGCAGAAAAGGTGAACGGATGGACTGTACATGCCTGGTTCCCAACGTGAAGCATGGAGGAGGAGGTGTGATGGTGTAGGGGTGCTTTGCTGGTGACACTGTTGGGGATTTATTCAAAATTGAAGGCATACTGAACCAGCATGGCTACCACAGCATCTTGCGGCGACATGCTATTCCATCCAGTTTGCGTTTAGCTGGACCATCATTTATTTTTCAACAGGACAATGACCCCAAACACACCTCCAGGCTGTGTAAGGGCTATTTGACCAACAAGGAGAGTGATGGGGTGCTACGCCAGATGACCTGGCCTCCACAGTCACCAGACCTGAACCCAATCGAGATGGTTTGGGGTGAGCTGGAAAGCAGAGTGAGGGCAAAAGGGCCAACAAGTGCTAAGCATTTCTGGGAATGCCTTCAAGATTGTTGGAAGACCATTTCCAGTGACTACCTCTTGAAGCTCATCAAGAGAATGCCAAAAGTGTGCAAAGCAGTCATCAAAGCAAAAGGTGGCTTCTTTGAAGAACCTAGAATATAAGACATATTTTCAGTTGTTTCACACTTTTTTGTTAAGTATATAATTCCACATGTGTTAATTCATAGTTTTGATGCCTTCAGTGTGAATGTACAATTTTCATAGTCATGAAAATACAGAAAAATCTTTAAATGAGAATGTGCGTCCAAACTTTTGGTCTGTACTGTATATAAAGAAAGCCCCCTCCCAAATGTGTCCTAGGAGAAAGCAGTACGAGCCCCCCACTCCTTTTCCCTGTGTACAGAATTATTAGAGGGAATGTGTCATCAGAAAATGACCCATAGTGTTTTTCAGTTACATTTTTTAATTCTTAATTTTGATAATTGTCCATTTTTGTTCCAGTTTCCCGTATCACTAACTATATTCTGTGTGTGTGTTTATATATATAAATTTTTTTTATCTATATTTAATATCAGAAGTCCTGCAATTTTCTCACTGGCCACTAGGCCAAGTATAAGACTCATACTTCCTGTTCTGTACGAACGACTTTTCAGCAGTTTCATCATTATCATCACAGACCGGATTAGAAAGAAAGGTTATTATTTTTACTAACGGCCTTCAGCTCGATCTGGAGCCTTGGTGACTTGATGGATGAACGCTCTGTAGGAAGATCGATCTTGTGCAGCCTAGATAGGTCCACCGGGTTCTTCTCCACCATTATCTTGATAGTATCAAGCCATCGGGTTGCTGGTCTTCCTCTTCGCCTTGTTCCTTCTATTCTTCTGACCATGATGTCCTTCTCCATCGTTGCTCTCTTCATAGGATGTGTCCAAAGTAGGCAAGTCGTAGCTCGGTGATCTTTGTTCCAGTGACATGTCTGGCTTGATTTGTTCCAAAATCGATTTGTTTGTTCTTCTTGCCATCCATGGTATTGATAACACCGCTATATACAGAATTTAGCATACGATCCACCATGTTCAGTAGAAGATGTCACAGCTCTCCTCCTCCCCTTCCCTTCACAATGAACGTTGTTTGTATAGAAGGATTATCTGTGCATGCCTTAATCTGGGCACAGTCGGAGTTTGTCTATTGTTACTAATATCCATATGTAGAACAGGAGGTAGCAGTCTTATATTAGGCTTGGTGACCACTATGAATATTGCAAGATTTTTGTGGGTTTTTTTTATATATAAATATAGATCATAGTGATATCAAAAATAAAAACATAATACATTATCCAACGTTCAAAAAACATTTATCATAAAAACCTGATTTAACCAATAGGTCATTTTCTGATGACACATTCCCTTTTAAGTGATGCCCATTTAATTAAGACCATTTCCATCAGTTATAATAGTGCCAAAATAAAAAAGAACAAGCCTTCACCAAACCGGCTAGAAACCCTTTATCTTAAATATTATTTTATGTTTTTGCACTGATATTTCCCTTCTTTGGAACCAAGGTCAAACAACTGAAACCATGGACAGCAGCCCCGGACCATTACTTATCCCCTCCTACAGCTTGCACTACATGTTCAGACACAAATGGTATTCTACCGGGGACATTTTCTTTATCCTTCCAGACATGGAGCTTGGTCATGGCTTTACATTACTGCGGCTGACACTTGGCATTGTGTATTGAGTCTTACCTTGGAAACAGTAGTATGCACTGAAACCTCTTTGAGGCATCCACCCAAAACTGTATTAAAAATTGTGTCTTCTAGATAGGTGGAATCCTCAAAGAACAAGTGTGGTATTGTATGTGAATATCCGTCACAACAAATCTACCCTAGGTAAGGGGGTGGTCTTCTAAAGAGAGTGCACACTACATATAATGTCTACATAAAATGTCCCACCTTCATGCCAGGATCTCCTTGAGGACCAACATCTCCTTCACTTCCAGGTGGCCCCTGTGTAACATTGTATAAGGTCCATATAGATTAATTCATAACATATTTGTGCAGTCAGCAAACACAGGCCGAAGTATTGAAAGGGATGAAAAATCACCCATGTAGGGTCCGAGTAATGAGTGTTTCAACTTTCTGATATGCTTGATGCCATGAAAGGAGATTTTCTAACATATTGTGCACTGGTTTACAGGAGTGAGGTTTTGATAAATTCCCACCACTAGCTGAACAATTAAATAGAGAACTATTAAATATTGATCTCACAAAAATGTCCTTTAGGTGATTTGTAAACTATTTTATGGAATTTTAAAGATATGTATTTGGAATAAAGCTTGAAGATTTTTTATTATTGGATGTGCCTGTCCATCTCTTTTTTGCATTGTCTTTTATGGAACAATGAATATACCATATAGCCCCATATGGCTGCTAACGGAGAAATGTAAGGTTGGCCCAAAGCCCCTTGGGTGTTGTAAATTTTCAAAAGGCTCCCTTTCATCACAGCCACAGTAATGATGGCAAAGAAGAGAAAAGACCTGTATGTCTCACTAATATTAACTTCTGCAGTGTGTGCATGTGGGGGAACGGAGGTGTACTGGGGATTAGTTTCTTCAATCCTCGGAGGGAATTGGTATTGAGTTGTGAACCAGTAGTGCCCCCTCTCATGTGTCCCAGCCCTTATATGGTCTGTGCACATTCCCCCCAAAGTGCAGGCCCCAAGGTGTCTCCTTTCTGTCTAATTTGCTCTGCACCGCCTCATGTCAAGTGTGGTCCATCTCTAGCAACAGAGAACACTACACAAATTATAGTAAGTGGGGGCGGGTCTTTGTCTCTACAGTAAATGGGGGCAGGTCACTGTCTCTACAGTAAGTGGGGGCAGGTCACTGTCTCTACAGTAAGTGGGGGCAGGTCACTGTCTCTACAGTAAGTGGGGGCAGGTCACTGTCTCTACAGTAAGTGGGGGCAGGTCATTGTCTCTACAGTAAGTGGGGCGGGTCATTGTCTCTACAGTAAGTGGGGGCAGGTCATTGTCTCTACAGTAAATGGGGGCAGGTCACTGTCTCTACAGTAAGTGGGGGCAGGTCACTGTCTCTACAGTAAGTGGGGGCGGATCACTGTCTCTACAGTAAGTGGGGGCGGGTCACTGTCTCTACAGTAAGTGGGGGCAGGTCACTGTCTCTACAGTAAGTGAGGGCGGGTCATTGTCTGTACAGTAAGTGAGGGCGGGTCATTGTCTCTACAGTAAGTGGGGGCGGGTTATTGTCTCTACAGTAAGTGAGGGCGGGTCATTGTCTCTACAGTAAGTGGGGCAGGTCATTGTCTCTACAGTAAGTGGGGGCGGGTCATTGTCTCTACAGTAAGTGGGGTGGGTCATTGTCTCTACAGTAAGTGAGGGCGGGTCATTGTCTCTACAGTAAGTGGGGGCGGGTCATTGTCTCTACAGTAACTGGGGGCAGGTCACTGTCTCTACAGTAAGTGGGGCGGGTCATTGTCTCTACAGTAAGTGGGGCGGGTCATTGTCTCTACAGTAAGTGGGGCGGGTCATTGTCTCTACAGTAAGTGAGGGCGGGTCATTGTCTCTACAGTAAGTGGGGCGGGTCATTGTCTCTACAATAAGTGAGGGCGGGTCATTGTCTCTACAGTAAGTGGGGCGGGTCATTGTCTCTACAATAAGTGGGGGCGGGTCATTGTCTCTACAGTAAGTGAGGGCGGGTCATTGTCTCTACAGTAAGTGAAACGAGTCTGTCTCTCTACAGTAAATGGGCGGGTCTTTGTATCTACAGTAAGTGGGGCGGGTCATTGTCTCTACAGTAAGTGAGGGCGGGTCATTGTCTCTACAGTAAGTGGGGCTGGTCATTGTCTCTACAGTAAGTGGGGGCAGGTCACTGTCTCTACAGTAAGTGGGGACGGGTCACTGTCTCTACAGTAAGTGGGGGCGGGTCACTGTCTCTACAGTAAGTGGGGGCGGGTCATTGTCTCTACAGTAAGTGGGGCAGGTCATTGTGTCTACAGTAAGTGAGGGCGGGTCATTGTCTCTACAGTAAGTGAGGGCGGGTCTTTGTATCTACAGTAAGTGGGGTGGGTCTTTGTCTTTCTACAGTAAGAGGGCGCGGGTCATTGTCTCTCTACAGTAAATGAGAGCGTGGGTCATTGTCTCTCCACAGTAAATGAGGGCGGGTCATTGTCTCTCCACAGTATGTGGGGGAGGGTCTTTGTCTCTCTACAGTAAGTGAAACGGGTCTGTCTCCATAGTAAGTGAGGGTGGGTCTTTGTCTCTACAGTAAGTGGGGGCGGGTCTTTTTCTCTCTACAGTAAGTGGGGGCGGATCTTTGTCTCTACAGTAAGTGAGGGCGGGTCTTTGTCTCTATACAGTAAGTGTGGATGGGTGTTTGTCTCTCTGCAGTAAGTGAGGGCGGGTCTTTGTCTCTATACAGTTAGTGTGGATGGGTGTTTGTCTCTCTGCAGTAAGTGGGGGCGGGTCTTTGTCTCTCTACAGTAAGTGTGGATGGGTGTTTGTCTATCTACAGTAAGTGAGGGCGGGTCTTTGTTTCTCTACAGTAAGTGTGGGTGGGTGTTTGTCTCTCTACAGTAACTGGGGGTGGGTCTTTGTCTTTCTACAGTAAGTGGGTGTGGGTGTTTGTCTCTTTACAGTAAGTGGGGTGAGTCTTTGTCTCTCTACAGTAAGTGGGGGCGGGTCTTTGTCTCTCTACAGTAAGTGAGGGCAGGTCTTTGTCTCTCTACAGTAAGTGGGGGCGGGTCTTTGTCTCTCTACAGTAAGTGGGGGCGGGTCTTTGTCTCTCTACAGTAAGTGGGGGCGGGTCTTTGTCTCTCTACAGTAAGTGGGGGCGGGTCTTTGTCTCTCTACAGTAAGTGGGGGCGGGTCTTTGTCTCTCTACAGTAAGTGGGGGCGGGTCTTTGTCTCTCTACAGTAAGTGGGGGCGGGTCTTTGTCTCTCTACAGTAAGTGGGGGCGGGTCTTTGTCTCTCTACAGTAAGTGGGGGCGGGTCTTTGTCTCTCTACAGTAAGTGGGGGCGGGTCTTTGTCTCTCTACAGTAAGTGGGGGCGGGTCTTTGTCTCTCTACAGTAAGTGGGGGCGGGTCTTTGTCTCTCTACAGTAAGTGGGGGCGGGTCTTTGTCTCTCTACAGTAAGTGGGGGCGGGTCTTTGTCTCTCTACAGTAAGTGAGGGCGGGTCTTTGTCTCTACAGTAAGTGGGGGCGGGTCTTTGTCTCTCTACAGTAAGTGGGGGCGGGTCTTTGTCTTTCTACAGTAAGTGAGGGCGGGTCTTTGTCTCTCTACAGTAAGTGGGGGCGGGTCTTTGTCTCTCTACAGTAAGTGAGGGCGGGTCTTTGTCTCTACAGTAAGTGGGGATGGGTCTTTGTCTCTACGGTAAGTGGGGGCGGGTCTTTGTTTCGCTACAGTAAGTGGGGGCGGGTCTTTGTCTCTCTACAGTAAGTGGGGGCGGGTCTTTGTCTCTCTACAGTAAGTGGGGGCGGGTCTTTGTCTCTCTACAGTAAGTGGGGGCGGGTCTTTGTCTCTCTACAGTAAGAGGGCATGGGTCTTTGTCTCAGGTTTTGCTTCCTGTCTGTCACATTACACACAGGCATAACATGGAGAATGGCTTTCAGTTCAGGACAGGGAAGCAATTGGACATTGACAGGAGCAATAAATGCTGAAAAACATGGGAAAGGAAGTTTCAGTTCCTATATTGCTGGCAAACTACTGATGAAAAGGAACAACCTACTAAAAAAAGTGGATGATAAGTTACAAAGGATGAGAATCGGGTGAGTTTCGGCACTAATTAGACGGATATGTGACCTAAAAGCAGTATTACCTTGATGTTGGGCATAAAAGCAACAAGACTATGCTTTTCTACAGGTTTTAGGTGAATGGACAGATGATATGCTATTTAAAAAGACTGTGATTTACCAAGATGTGTATAGTAATGGCTAATATTCCGATAAGTAGACATATAGACTGAACTTACCTCTGGGCCTGTTTCTCCAGGTGGACCTGCATCTCCTTGTGGCCCCTTTGGCCCCTAACATTTAGGACAAATTATATGTTAAATTTGTGTAACCCAGAAAAGTAGAGTATTTTAAGATCATAGTATAATGGGAAATCTGTTCATTCTATGGCTTAGGCAATGTTCCTTTAATACTCGGAGGCTAGAATAAACACGGTGATTGGCTGAAGCTCATATGCTCTGCAGTATTTACAGACGGGCCTGTGGGGTCTGATGGGTTGCACCCGAGGACATTTGGTTTATAATTGAACAAATTATAAACATCTGGTAAAATTCTGGCAAAATGATCTTCAATGGGATTTGTCAATCTGCTCTGAATTACTCCTTACACTTTGTGAATTTCTCATAAAAGGGATATTGTTCTTTATATTATCATGAAGCAAAGAAACTCTATTACAAATGGCAAACTAATCAATCTGCTTTTCTGGGTCATAGAGCTGTACAAATGTGTATGGCAAAGTCACTGAGATCTGATAGCAAAACATTGCTGCGTTGCTTGTTTCCTTCCTTTACACCGGAGCAATCTCTTGTCGGCAGGAGCTGGTCAACAGTCATCGATCAAAGAGGCAGCGTTTTACAGATGTGCTGCAGCACAGTAAAGTGACCTGATTGCAGTACCAGCTATGACCACCAAGTGGCGAGCTGGAAAATCTTAGTTAAAGTGTGTAAGGCAATATGTGCATTATAGCGGGCAGGAAACACGCTGCAAACTTGTTCTAAATTGTCTGTATCTTATGAGTATGGGTAATGGAAAGTCTCAAAACAGAATACGTACAAAGGCATTAATGTACCCATATATAGTCAAACTAAATGTGAAAGTAACATTATAAGCTCCCTCTAGTGGAGACTTTAAACAGACAGAATTTCATAAAGGGAATCTGTCACCAGGTTTTGCTATGTAATCTAAGAACAGCATGATTTAGGGGCAGAGACTCTGATTCCAGCGATGTGTCACTTACTGGGAAGTGCAGAATTCACCTTATACCTCTGTGAACTGTCTGCTCCTGTAAAGTACCCCGCCTAGCCAATTTTTTATTATTCTGCCATCTATATTAGTATAGCTACTTGTGTGGGTTTACATCGTTAGCTGTTTTTAGCAGAGCTCAGTTGTCCAGCAAACCTTCACAATGGAGGTTGTAATGACTAGACAGCACGGTACTGAGTTGTGTTTGTTGCCTGCTGCTGACAAACCAGTGATATGAAATTGCAAATGCTGTTCTGTTGATGCATATGGCAGAGATTTTTCTTCTGTGTAAAAAGAGAGGCATTTCCAGCATATGATTTTTTTATACCTCATCCTGCCGGATATTACTCCTCTCATCCTCTCTATATACAGCCCCTTCCTGTAGTATATAATTCTCCTCAGCCCCTCTAAACTACACCATTATGCAATATTTCACTCTTATCGGCCCCTCTATATACAGCCCTACCCTGCAGTATATTACTCCTATCAGCCCTCTATATACAGCCCCATCCTGCAGTATATCACTCCTCTCAGCCCATCTACATACTTCACCCCATCATGCAGGATTTCACTCCCATCAGCCCCTCTATATGCAGCCCCATCTTGCAGTATATCACTCCTCTCAGCTCCTCTATATACAGCTCCATCCTGAAGTACATCACTCCTCTCAGCCCCTCTACATACTTCACCATCATGCAGGATATCACTCCTCTCATCCCCTCTATATACAGCTCCATCCTGCAGTATATCACTCCTCTCAGTCCCTTTACATATTTCACCATCATGCAATATTTCAATCTTATCAACCCCTCTATATACAACCCTACCTTGCAGTATATCACTCCTATCAGCCCTCTATATACAGCCCCATCCTGCAATATGTCACTCCTCTCAGCCCATCTACATACTTCACCATCATGCAGGATATCACTCCTCTCAGCCCCTCTTTATACAGCTCCATCCTGCAGTATATAACTCCTCCCAGCCTCTTTACATACTTCACCATCATGCAGTATTTCATTCTTATCAACCCCTCTATATACAGCCCTACCCTGAAGTATATCACTCCTATCAGCCCTCTATATACAGCCCCATCCTGCAATATGTCATTCCTCTCAGCTCATCTACATACTTCACCATCATGCAGGATTTCACTCCCATCAGCCCCTCTATATGAAGCCCCATCTTGCAGTATATCACTCCTCTCAGCTCCTCTATATACAGCTCCATCCTGAAGTACATCACTCCTCTCAGCCCCTCTACATACTTCACCATCATGCAGGATATCACTTCCTCTCATCCCCTCTATATACAGCTCCATCCTGCAGTATATCACTCCTCTCAGCCCCTTTACACATTTCACCATCATGCAATATTTCATTCTTATCAACCCCTCTATATACAAGCCTACCTTGCAGTATATCACTCCTCTCAGCTCCTCTATATACAGCTTCATCCTGAAGTACATCACTCCTCTCAGCCCATCTACATACTTCACCATCATGCAGGATATCACTCCTCTCAGCCCCTCTTTATACAGCTCCATCCTGCAGTATATAACTCCTCCCAGCCTCTTTACATACTTCACCATCATGCAGTATTTCATTCTTATCAACCCCTCTATATACAGCCCTACCCTGAAGTATATCACTCCTATCAGCCCTCTATATACAGCCCCATCCTACAATATGTCATTCCTCTCAGCTCATCTACATACTTCACCATCATGCAGGATTTCACTCCCATCAGCCCCTCTATATGAAGCCCCATCTTGCAGTATATCACTCCTCTCAGCTCCTCTATATACAGCTCCATCCTGAAGTACATCACTCCTCTCAGCCCCTCTACATACTTCACCATCATGCAGGATATCACTTCCTCTCATCCCCTCTATATACAGCTCCATCCTGCAGTATATCACTCCTCTCAGCCCCTTTACACATTTCACCATCATGCAATATTTCATTCTTATCAACCCCTCTATATACAAGCCTACCTTGCAGTATATCACTCCTCTCAGCTCCTCTATATACAGCTTCATCCTGAAGTACATCACTCCTCTCAGCCCATCTACATACTTCACCATTATGCAGGATATCACTCCTCTCAGCCCCTCTTTATACAGCTCCATCCTGCAGTATATCACTCCTCTCAGCCCCTTATATCACTCCTCTCAGCCCCTTTATATACTTCACCATCATGCAATATTTCATTCTTATCAACCCCTCTATATACAGCCCTACCCTGAAGTATATCACTCCTAACAGCCTTCTATATACAGCCCCATCCTGCAATATGTCACTCCTCTCAGCTCATCTACATACTTCACCATCATGCAGGATATCCCTTCTATCAGCCCCTCTATATGCAGCCCAATCTTGCAGTATATCGCTCCTCTCAGCCCCTCTATATGCAGCTCCATCCTGCAGTACATCACTCCTTTTAGTTACCATCACACAGGCACACGGCTCATTTGTGTATTACCAATCCTCAACGAGGCAACACTGTTCTAGACCGTCTAAGAGCAGAGGCAGGAAAGCAGGTAGCGGGCTGAGAGACACTTCATTTCGCATAATCGGCCATGAGCTGGAAGTACAGAAGGACTTTTCCAATGGCCACTGGAG
Source organism: Phyllobates terribilis (assembly GCF_046119375.1). NCBI lineage: Eukaryota > Metazoa > Chordata > Amphibia > Anura > Dendrobatidae > Phyllobates > Phyllobates terribilis. The sequence continues at coordinate 156,428,487 of NW_027362768.1, read as the reverse complement.
GGTAGATAGAGCCTGAATGGGCATCCTTAGGGTGTGATAAGTGCAAAATGGGGCTGATTTAAAAATGGGTTATATTGGCATAAATGAATAAATATATTATTATAAGACTACATTGTGATTTTAGGAATAACACTTTAAGGTTGACCCTGCATAGTCATCACTGATTGGTCAGTGTCACTGTATGCTGGGCCACACACCCTCCCGGTACGCCACGCACACTTGTTCAAGTTTTGGCACGCATGGTGCAAAACTCACTTTTTGCAAGTTTTTGCACAAATTGCCACTTTTTGGGATTAGTTTACACCAAAACTGGCATAAAGTGCTTGATAAACGTGGTATGTACAAATTATATGTCAGAGGCACAGTGGATTGTTACATCTGCTCGGTGCTTGTATGTTCTCCCTGTGCTTCAGTGGGGCTTGATTGTAACTGCAATGTGCGTATATACTGCATATATTGGTGCTATACAAATAACAAGACACTAAAAATCAATAGTATAATCTAAAAGAAAGAATAAACATACTGCTTCTCCAGGCGGACCCATGTCTCCCGCGCTTCCTGGTGGACCAGGTGTGCCCTTGAAGGAAAAAGAAAACCAGTCACTGTAATGTATCAGTAATGGTAGAGCAGTAGTCTCCAACCTGTTTCTGTCAGGGCATGCTGGGGGTTTTAGTTCCAGTTGGTGAGCCTGTTTATGGTGCTGATCAGTGACAGTGTTTTAAGTCATTCCACAGGATAAAATCAACTCCATGGGTCCTAAACTAGGGGAAATCACTGCAGCTCTCTTTTCTTTCTGCCATAACGACTCTCTAGAAGTATTTTACTGACATGTTGTCATCTGATTATTGGCCAAAATAATCTTCCCCGATCCGTGTAGACAGACAATATCCAATCCGACGTTTCGCCAGGGTTGGCCTTTGTCAAGGTTATCTGGTTTCAATGGAGGATAATTAGACAGAGTCTAATGATACTGCTAAGAAGGTTGAGACCCCTGTGGGCATCAGTGGTGGTCAGTGTGTCTGGTGCAGAGCGGGACTCGCCGAACAATGGCGGTAACAAAATATCACGTTATTTAGTGAATCTCACAAAGTGAACCCATTAAAAGAATGTAAAATGTATCTACCAAAACGCCGATTCTTTTGGTCACCTCACATATCCCCCCCATCAATTAATTAAAAATAAATACATAAAATAGAACCTCTCAAAATGTCCTATATAGTCCTAAAAAATAGTTTAAAAAAATACAGCCCATAGAGGAATTGCTATTTTCTACAATCGCACATCAGAAAGATTTTTTTTCAAAATATATTATATGGGAAATTAAATTATGCCATTAAAAATACTATTTGTCCATAAAAAAACAAGCTCTCCTATGGTTCTTGGAAGGTGGTGGTGGTGGTGGAGGGGGTTAAAAAAGCAAAAGCAAAAAAATTGCTCCTTCAAGGGATTAACTTTTTTAAAAAGTAAATCATAAAGCCACATTTTCCCTATTGAGTGAATGGCTAAGAAGCCGATGTTAGGTAAGTGCTCTTTATTGAACTGATTCTCTATTTCTTTTATGTCATAACAGCAGCTGCCACTAGGGGGAGCTCAGATCCATAGGCTGCTGGCTCCACCTAGTGGTGGCTCCATGCAGGCATAATAATAACATTCAGTGTGAGATTCATGATCAAGCCTAAGGTAGGCAATCAAAATTACATCTGTGTTGGTCTGACAACCGGCACCCCCCATGGAGCAGGTCCCACAGCTGCCAGAAGTACATATTGTATAGAGCCACTGTGTAGTGACCATTATTGGTACTGCAGCTCAGCTCCAATTGAAGTGAAAAGGAGCTGAGCTACAGTATCTAGGAAAGTTCAGTACAGTGTAATGAGCTGTGGTGTCCCGGATTCATACATTGTTGACTTCCAGCTGCTGCAAGACCTGCACAGATCTATCCTAAGGATCTGTTATCAATCTCAAAGTCCTGAAAATCCCCTTTAATTGCATGTCACCATCCTTTACATCATTTGTCACATTTTGCAGAAATCGATGTGAAACTTACAGATTTTCCTTGTTCTCCTCTTTCTCCATGACTTCCCACCTTTCCCTATATAATTGAAAGGCAAGTTATATAAATATATTAGGGCAGAAACTGTAACTATACGACCTAATAATACAGTATAGCATATATATATATATATATATATATATATATATATATATATATATATATATATATATATATATATATATATATATATAGTGGTGGCATATGGATGCACTCAGTGAGCACAGCACCCTCCCAATGCACTTCCAGGCTAATTTGCATGTGGTTTTAAAGCTGGATTTCTCAGCCCTGGCAAATTGGATGACATTGAATGAGTCTTATTTTTATAGTTGTAGGAAGACCTATACCGCCATACCACTGAATTCTTTAGTAAAGATCATTGTGACAGGTTCCCATTAATGTTCTTGCATGGAAAATTACACCTTGTTTATTGAAATATGAGCAAGAATGCCCAGGAGGGACAAGTTCTAGACCACATACAAGGTCACACCTCGTATCACACTGAGAATAAATGGTTATTGGAGTGGTGGGAGAGTCTGGAGACATCTGCAAGAACCAAAGGGACGTAAGATCTAAAATAACTCCAATGGGGCAAGTTACAAAGTTCCCTTGATGAACGTTGTAAAGCATCACATGCGTCAGATGAAATAAATCCTTCACCGGAGCCAACAACAACAATGGACATTATTCCATGGTCTTTCACACATGAGAACAATTGTCGATGCACCTTAACAGGCCATAAAGCTCATATATATATATACAATGGGGAAAATAAGTATTTGATACACTGCCAATTTTGCAAGGTTTTTCCCACCTACAGAGAATGGAGAGGTCTGTAATTTTTATCGTAGGTCACTTCACCTGTTAAAGACAGAATCTAAATCTAAAATCCAGAAAATCACATTGTATGAGTTTTAAACAATTAAATTGCATTTTATTGCATAAAATAAATATTTGATCACCTACCAACCAGCAAGAATTCTGGCTCTCACAGACCTGTTAGTTTTTCTTTAAGAAGCCCTCCTACTCTGCACTCATTGCCGGTATAAAAGACACCTGTCAACACAATCAATCACACTGTAACATCTCCACCATGGCCAAGACCAAAGAGCTGTGTAAGGACACAAGGGACAAAATTGTAACCCGCACAAGGCTGGGATGTGCTACAGGACAATAGAAAAGCAGCTTGTTGAGAAGGCAACAACTGTTGGCCCAATTATTAGAAAATGGAAGAAACACAAGATGACTGTCAATCTTCCTTGGTCTGGGGCTCCATGCAGGATCTCGCCTCGTGGGGTAAGGATAATTCTGAGAAAGATCAGGAATCAGCCCAGAACTACATGAGAGGACTTGGTCAATGACCTGAAGAAATCCATGGTTACAACCACTTATATAGTGACAGTTAGTTAGCTGTTAGTGGTCATTACAATTGATACATAAACTACTGCATTGCCCTGCATGGGGTAAGTGACATAGAAAATCAGTCTTAAATATTACCATTAGTAACACACTACGCTGTCATGAAAAAAGTACAACCTCAAGAACACTGTCCCAACCGTGAAGCATGGTGGGGGAAACATCATACTTTTCTGCAAAGGGGACAGGATGACTGCACAATATTGAAGGGAGGATGTAAGGGATTATGCATCGTGATATTTTGGCCAACAACCTCCTTCCCTCAGTAAAAGCATTGAAGATGGGTCTTTCAGAATGACAATGACCTGAAACACACAGCCAGGGTAACTAAGGAGTGGCTCTGTAAGAAGCATTTCAAGGTCCTGGAGTGGCCTAGCCAGTGTCCATACCTGAACCCAATATAAAATCTTTGGAGGCAGCGGAAACTCAATGTTGCCCAGTGACAGCCCCAAAACCTGAAATATCTGGAGAAGATCTGTATGGAAGAGGGGGCCAAAATCCCTGCTGCAGTGTCTGCAAACTCGGTCAAGCACTGCAGGAAATGTCTGACCTCTGTAATTGCAAACAAAGGTTTCTGTACCAAATATTAAGTTCTGTTTTTTTATTGTATCAAATACTTATTTCATGCAATAAAATACAAATGAATTATGTAAAAATCATACAATGTGATTTTCTGGATTTTTTCCTAAGATTCTGTCTCTCACAGGTGAAGTGACCTACGATAAAAATTACAGACCTCTCCATTCTCTGTAGGTGGGAAAACTTGCAAAATTGGCAGCGTATCAATACTTATTTTCCCCACTGTATAGGTCACTCTGTATTAAAGAGACACAGAGAGCAATAAGCAGTCTAGGTGTGGACACCCGTGAAACAATTTGTTGTCCTCTGCTGGAGGTTCAGCATTAGTATCGTGACCCAAGAGCTTCAAGCAACACCTGGGAGGGTAGAATAAGGTGTTTTTATTTTACGAGGAGGGATTTAATATTTAAGAAGGGGTTGTCCTCAAAGTGAACAAACCCTTTAAAGGACTTTTTCTGGTTTAGGAAAACACCTGTCACCTGACTGCAGTTTTTTAATAATAGTAAAAAAAAAAACCGCCCTCCCCTGATTCGACATTGAGTCCCCACCGCTGCTCCCGATGTCTGTTATTGTCTGCAGCACTGACATACAGTCAACTGCGCTGCAGATAATCATTAAAGAGGTATTCCCATTTGCAAGATCCTATCCTAATATGTAGTATGTGTAATAATAATAATAATAATATTAGCGAATACCTCCAATTAGAAATGTAGCATAGTTCTTCTGATATGCTATGTCGCTTTCTCCATACAGGGCAGTCCGGTAGCGTAGGTGGTATCCATGGTAACGACCACTAACAGCTAACTAACTGTCACTATATGAGTGGTCATAACCATGGATACCTAAACTACAATGCAATGCCCTGCACATGGGGTAAGCGACATAGAGAATCAGAAGAACTATACTACCTTTCTAATTGGAGGTATTTGCTAATATTATTATTATTACACTTACTTAAGCTCAGCAACGGAGACTAAGTGCTGACGAGAGGGTGAGTAAAGCACAATTTTTTTTTTAAAGAAATTGTAGCCAGGAGATGAGTTTCTGAAACTAAAAAACACCATTAAAACAGTGCTGTTTATAGATGGGTGTCTCAGGTTTGGCTGATATATCTTAACTTATCTTTTAAGACTCCTTTATGGCTCATACAACAGCTCACAGAGTAGTATATGGATGATGTATAAATATTTTACTGCCTCTACAAATATAAAGATGATTGAAGCTCAAAACATAATATTATGCCTTGTTAGTAAGTCAATGGATGATTAAAAGGGGTTTTCCACTACTTTTACAATAAATCTTAATGGGCTCCTGGAGTACTTACCCTTCGATTTGTAATCAGAACTGTGTTCAGTGTCGGAAAAAAAATGTTTTTCCGCGAGAGGGCTCACATGACCTCTGCAGCCAATCAGTAGCTGCTGATTGGTTGGAGCCTTCACATTCCATGCGAACAGGAGGAATGATTGGCTACAGTACAGACCAAAAGTTTGGACACACCTTCTCATTTAAAGATTTTTCTGTATTTTCATGACTATGAAAATTGTACATTCACACTGAAGGCATCAAAACTATGAATTAACACATGTGGAATTATAGACTTAACAAAAAAGTGTGAAACAACAGAAAATATGTCTTATATTCTAGGTTCTTCAAAGTAGCCACCTTTTGCTTTGATGACTGCTTTGCACACTCTTGGCATTCTCTTGATGAGCTTCAAGAGGTAGTCACCGGAAATGGTTTTCACTTCACAGTTGTGCTCTGTCAGGTTTAATAAGTGGGATTTCTTGCCTTATAAATGGGGTTGGGACCATCAGTTGTGTTGTGCAGAAGTCTGGTGGATACACAGCTGATAGTCCTACTGAATAGACTGTTAGAATTTGTATTATGGAAAGAAAAAAGCAGCTAATTAAAGAAAAACGAGTGGCCATCATTACATTAAGAAATGAAGGTCAGTCAGTGCGAAAAATTGGGAAAACTTTGAAAGTGTCCCCAAGTGCAGTTGCAAAAACCATCAAGAGCTACAAAGAAACTGGCTCACATGAGGACTGCCCCAGGAAAGGAAGACCAAGAGTCACCTCTGCTTCTGAGGATAAGTTTATCCGAGTCACCAGCCTCAGAAATCGCAGATTAACAGCAGCTCAGATTAGAGACCAGGTCAATGCCACACAGAGTTCTAGCAGCAGACACATCTCTACAACAACTGTTAAGAGGAGACTTTGTGCAGCAGGCCTTCATGGTAAAATAGCTGCTAGGAAACCACTGCTAAGGACAGGCAACAAGCAGAAGACACTTGTTTGGGCTAAAGAACACAAGGAATGGACATTAGACCAGTGAAAATCTTTGCTTTGGTCTGATGAGTCCAAATTTGAGATTTTCGGTTCCAACCACCGTGTTTTTGTGCGACGCAGAAAAGGTGAACGGATGGACTCTACATGCCTGGTTCCCACCGTGAAGCATGGAGGAGGAGGTGTGATGGTGTGGGGGTGCTTTCCTGGTGACACTGTTGGGGATTTATTCAAAATTGAAGGCATACTGAACCAGCATGGCTACCACAGCATCTTGCAGCGGCATGCTATTCCTTCCGGTTTGCGTTTAGTTGGACCATCATTTATTTTTCAACAGGACAATGACCCCAATCACACCTCCAGGCTGTGTAAGGGCTATTTGACCAAGAAGCAGAGTGATGGGGTGCTACGCCAGATGACCTGGCCTCCACAGTCACAAGACCTGAACCCAATCGAGATGGTTTGGGGTGAGCTGGACCGCAGAGTGAAGGCAAAAGGGCCAACAAGTGCTAAGCATCTCTGGGAACTCCTTCAAGATTGTTGGAAGACCATTTCCGGTGACTACCTCTTGAAGCTCATCAAGAGAATGCCAAGAGCGTGCAAAGCAGTCATCAAAGCAAAAGGTGGCTACTTTGAAGAACCTAGAATATAAGACATATTTTCAGTTGTTTCACACTTTTTCGATAAGTATATAATTCCACATGTGGTAATTCATAGTTTTGATGCCTTCAGTGTGAATGTACAATTTTCATAGTCAAGAAAATACAGAAAAATCTTTAAATGAGAAGGTGTGTCCAGACTTTTGGTCTGTACTGTATATCAGTCATGTGACACCCTACCCACCACCAAATATGGATATTTTTTTCCACAGGGAAGTAGCGGCACCACTCTGGAGTGTGAGTACACCAAGGGCACATTAAGATTTATTGTAAAAGTTGTGCAGAATCCCTTAAAGTACAGTACATTCATACTGCATGAAAACCGCTACTGAAAAAGAAAAACCTTGCAAAAGAAAACAGTACAGGTATAATGCAATAAGGGGGCACCATCATGGGGATCAATTAACTCTGTGATTCTAATTTTTTCAGGAATCACGTGTGGATTTATCATCAATGGCGCAGACAGTAATATAATTGTTTGGGTGTAGAATTTACTCACGATACGCCCAGGAGGTCCCTTTTTCCCAGATTCACCCCTTTCACCCTAGAGAATGGAATATTAAAATATTTTTTTAATCACATTTGGACTAAGAGAACATTATACATTTGATCGTATCGTATCGTTTACCTTCAACCCTGGGCTACCCTGTTCTCCTAGCGGACCGTCAGGACCTCGTGGACCCTGAGCAAAAAGATTGAATAGTTATAGATCAGTGATGAAAAATAAACAGGTGAGGCACCGGAAATAGAGATGACCATCTCATGATAAAAAAAAATCTTAAAATTAATAGATCGCTGCAAAAATGATAATTCTGCATGGAAACCTGGCAGGAACTGTTGTGTTCTTCTGCAGCGCCACCACAGGTGAGATTAAGTATTGTGTAATATAATTGTGGACTTGTATGTGTAATGTTCAGATGTGCCAGGTCCTCCAGTAACAAGAGACTCTTTTGTAATCCACAATTCCATTATCTATCAATAATCAATATATCTATCCATCACAATTTCTTATTAACATTTTGTTGCATTTTGTTGCACTTTAGGACCCTCTCAGTCCACAAATCATTGCAGTAAGTAAAGATGATTAGCAATATAATCGTTAAAATGCCAATGGATGATGAAGGTGATGCTGAAGTAAAGAGAAATTCCATGGGGAGACATGTAATTAGTAGTTAGCAGGTTCATACAAGTTCTCCAGGAATGCAACTTTCCATTTGTTTTTAGGCTGTGGACAGAAGAACGTGCACGGTACCTCATATATCAGACATGAAGATGAACTGGGCACCATTAGATCATCACCAGTCATGAACAGGCCGTGCACATCATAAATCTCCTATCGGCTTTCATCCAGAAGGTACAGAAGTTTGTTTTCCTTTGAGAATTCCACATTTCCATGGAAGCAATGATATATTTATGGCTGCGCTCAATGGGGCACATTTATCAAAACTGTCTAATTCTTACACGGTGCAAACGTATGGCCTCCATACACATTAAACTAACAGTCAGCAGAACTTGACGATATTGATGGCCAACAGTCTAATGTGTATGGAGACCTCCTGAGATAAGGAACCGCCATGTCCGATTTCAGACCACTATCCTTTATTTTTGGCGAGATAGGAGTCTGACAACGGCTCCTCGTAGAGAACAGAGGACTGCTCAGAGAGTCGGGAGAGATAGCTGCTGGCCAAACAAACAGCTATCTAGGGTGCATGGGGCCCGTGAAACTAGACATTTTTAAAACGTGCTAAATTTATCAAAGTGGTTCATGAAATTTGATAAATTTGTCTTTTTCTAAGACTATCTAGTCTAAATTTACACCACCTATTAGTTGGCTTACTTTCTGCCATAAATGTGCGCAACTACTTTGGCACAATTTTTGATGCATTATGTTGCACATTAGGCCATGCCCCTTCCCAAGTAAGCCACACCCTTCCAGTGACAGTGAGGCCATGCCTCCGCACATTTACCTTGTATGGTGCACGCTTGTTTGATTCCTCTATATTTATCACATTAAGGAGAATTGAGTTCACATAACACAGATTAGGAGCTATTACTGCATTTACTTATGTAACAACACTGTCTGAAACCCTGCACCTAAATTAAAAAGTAAGTACTCCCTAAAATTTCTTATGCGACTTATGATTAAGTTTGCCCTACAGGTTTAAGTGCAGATGTGAACTAAACCTATTTACTGGAAGAAATGGTGCACACCATGATGGAAACCCAAAGGACCTTATTTTTTCAATAAGTTTCTGTTGGGCACTGCTGGTGTCTATTGTGTGATCGATAAAATAAAAACACTTATACTCACCTCCCATGTTGGTGCCATTCCAACTCTATCGGCACTCGTGTTCCCGGGACTTACGTATGGATGTTATGACATCTGAGTCTGGTGCCCAATCAGTGCTGGTGTCGTTGTCCCTGCCTTCAGACATTTTAGTAATCAAGAGGAAGCGAGTGGCCACTTCCTCTTGATTACTTATACATCCAAAGGCAGGGACAACGACACCAGCACTGATTGGGTGCTGGGCTCAGGTGTCATAACAACCACATGTGAGTCCCGGAACCATGAGTGCCGAGAGAGCTGGAATGACGCCAGCCCTGGAAGTGAGCTTAAGTGTTTTTATTTTATTAGGGCCAAACTTGGGGAATGAGAAGGCGTTGGCCAAGTAGTAGATAACCCCTTTAACTCTCTCAACAGTCAATTATCTGGCGCCCCCATACACATTGACTATTGACTGAACCCATTGATATCAACAGGTTTGGACTACATTAGTCTACTGTATGCCTTTGGAGTGTGGTAGGAAACCGAAGAACCTGGATGAAACACACACAAACACGGGGAGAACATGCAAACTCCTTGGAGATGTTGTCCTTGGTGGGATTTGAACCCAGGACCCCAGTGCATCAAAGCAACAATGCTAACCACTGAGCCACCATGCTGTCCACATTGTATTGGCCATTGAGTTTAGTGACTATCAAAATTTTTTTTTCGACCGAGAACGGATTTCTATGGGAAAATGTAATCCACTGAATGAATGATGTTACTTTGGTGTATGGGGCGTGGGGGAGGATTCATATTTGGACTTTAGTACCCAAACTCTCTGGCATCTTGGTACAGAGTCCCACCATTGAGAGCTTCTAGTCCATTCTTAATTCCTCCTGACTACAAGTATCCAGTACCTCTGGCGCTGACGTGTCTTCCTGCACCACATCTGGATTAGATGCGATCTCTGCATGACTTACACAGATAGACAAGGCCACTTCCAGTTTTATAGCTCAGTCATAAGCATTTGATTTGTGCAGCTTCAGAGAGGGTCACTTAATTAGCTTGCACTCTGTGTCTAATTATCATTTTTCTCTCGGAGTCTTCTCAGAACATATTCATAAACAAATACATCAGCATTTCAATTACGTCTGACAAACAGGCCACCGCTAGCTGGGTACAAATCGTTCACAGCTGTCTCCCGATCATGCTTCATGACGGTAATCGTAAGATTGTATAAAGAAACTTGTCGGCGAGAACTCAAGTCACAAACAGAGACATCAATGATACTGGCTGACATTCAATGGGAAGTCAAGCTACGGAAAATCCTAACTCTGTATGGACAGCCAAGACCAAAAAGTTGCCCATTGAAGGCTTTGCAATTTGGATCTCACAATCATCTGCTGGTATTGTAGGGTAATCAACAAAGGAAATACCTTAAGAGGTTGTACCAAGATCGCTAGAGGACACAATGCTGGGTCTCTCACCAATCCGGAGACCAGGGTTCTGGAGTGCCTTGTTCGAATGGAGCTATGGTCTCATATGGTTCAGTCCCGTAGACACTGAAAGGAACAGTGGTAAGCATGCAGGACCATGGCTCTACTCATATGGGGCATTCTGGAGCCCAATTCTTGGTGGGCTTGTACCAAAACAGCTGGATGACACATTAATGGGACTCCCACCAAGCAGGAGAAAGAGGTTCTGGAGTGCTTTGTTTGAATGGAGCTATGATCTCATATGGTTCAGTCCCGTAGACACTGAAAGGAACAGTGGTATGCCTGCAGGACCATGGCTCTACTCCTATGGGGCATTCTGGAGCCCCATTCTTGAAATTGGTGGGCTTGTACCAAAACAGCTGGAGGACACATTAATGGGACTCCCACCAAGCAGAGAAAGGGGTTCTGGAGTGCTTTGTTTGAATGCATCACTCCTATAGACAATAATGGTGTGGTGGTGCGCATGTGGCACCATCGTTGCATTCATACGGGGTATTTTGGAGCCCCGTTATTGAGATTGGATGGGGGGAGACCCCAGGAATGGGATCCCCAGCATACAACACATTATCATCTATCCTCTGGGAAGGCAATTGCTTATGCTCTTAAGACATGACCAAGCAATTACCTTCACTTGACGCAGATCTCGATTCTGCCTCATGAAGAGAGGCCTCGATCATGGAACCCTCCCTTATTATCTTAATAGACCAGCATTTTCAAAGCACTTGTCTAAAGCTCAGGTTGAGAGCAAAGTGTAGTCATTCATATCAAGAAAAGGGCCAAAGATCTGCGGGTTTTTCTTATAAAGAAGGGTGCCATACTTGTTACTACCCCAGTTTTACCTACTACAAATAAAACGTAGGAAAGGCAGAAAGTCACAAGGGTTGAGGGACTGAACTCCATCATTTTCCGGTCTTACTTTTGTTCTCATCCTTGTTTAGTTTTGGTTGTATATGGAGAAATAGTGGTCAAATTTATATACAGATGGACGGCATAAAGCTACATCAGATGAACCCAATCTTTTCTAGCTCTCCACTTTCTAATAAAACTGAAGTGGCTCTAGAGTCACACATTGGAGAACCTTGAACTGAATCTCATAGATCGACTTATACTTACCCTTTGACCCTTTGGACCTTGTATTCCTGGTGTTCCCCTTTGCCCAGTAGGACCCTATGGCAAAAATACGTAATTTGGTCATTATATATATTAGAGAGAAGCAATATGTTTACATGTAAGCAAGGGCACCATCTTACAGCTACAGATCCGTATTCCTAGTAGCCAATAAAGTCTTGTGCCCTTTGGAGCATACAAGGAATATTGCAAATTTATAGTCATGAGTCTGGTTTACTCATGAGAAGAGCTCCCCCACCTCCTCCTGCTTATTACAGCACATATTACACCACATATACACAGCAGCCTGCATTCAGCAGCCGCCTTAGGCACGGGAAGAGGCGGATCAAGTGCTCTCCTCATGAATACCCTTGACTCATACAGTATAAACCACTCTTATTAACGAAGCAGCATAACTAGGACTTTGGATCTGTAGCTGTAATATGCTATCCCTACATATGGTGGCATATTAACTTGACATCTTTGCTATAGATTATTAAAAGTTCAGCAATATTATTTAATCAGTAGCATAACCTTGCCAAATTTTGATTACATTCCTGGTCTATGACTTACTGGTAATCCTGGTGGGCCAAGTGGTCCAGGTATGCCAGGGGGTCCTGGATATCCCTAAAAAGACAAATAAATAATATTAATAACAATGCAAAATATAGAACATATGCAATATCTATACACACTATATTGTTGATATATACAGGTGCATATAACAAAATTAGAATATCATCAAAATATTAGTTTATTTCAGTTCTTCAATATAAAAAGTGAAACTCAAATATTATATAGAGTCATTACAAAGAGAGTGATCTATTTCAAGTGTTTATTTCTGTTAATGTTGATTATGGCTTACAGCCAATGAAAACACCAAAGTCATCATCTCAGTAAATTTGAATATTTAACAAAAAACACCTTCAAAGGCTTCCTAAGCATTTAAAAAGGTCCCTTAGTCTGTTTCAGTAGGCTCCACAATCATGGGGAAGACTGCTGACTTGACAGATGTCCAGAAGGCAGTCATTGACACACTCCACAAGGTCCCAGAGTCTGGAGGAAGAGTGGAGAGGTCACAATCCAAGCTGCTTGAGGTCTAGTGTGAAGTTTCCACAATCAGTGATGGTTTGGGGAGCCATGTCATCTGCTGGTGTAGGTCCACTGTGTTTTATCAAGACCAAAGTCAGCGCAGCCGACTACCAGGACATTTTAGAGCACTTCATGCTTCCCTCTGCCGACAAGCTTTTTGGAGATGGAAATGTCATTCTCCAGCAGGACTTGGCCCCTGTCCACACTGCCAAAAGTACCAGTACCTGGTTTACAAAACAACAGTATCACTGTGCTTGATTGGCAGCAAACTCGCCTGACCTTAACCCCACAGAGAATCTATGGGATATTGTCAAGAGGAAGATGAGAGACCCCAGACCCAACAATGCAGACGAGCTGAAGACTGCTATCAAAGCAACCTGGGCTTCCATAACACCTCAGCAGTGCCACAGGCTGATCTCCTCCATGCTACGCCGCATTGATGCAGTAATTGATGCAAAAGGAGCCCTGACCAAGTATTGAGGGCATTTACTGAACATACATTTCAGTAGGCCATTATTTCGGATTTTAAAAACATTTTTCAAGCTGTTGTTATAAAGTATTCTAATTTACTGAGATAATGGCTTTTGTGTTTTCATTGGCTGTAAGCCATAATCATCAACATTAGCAGAAATAAACACTTTAAATAGATCACTCTGTTTGTAATGACTCTATATAATATAGGAGTTTCACTTTTTGTATTGAAGAACTGAAATAAATAAACTTTTTGATGATATTCTAATTTTGTGAGATGCACCGGTATATCGATATGTTGCACTATATGTTGATTTCTATGATTTGATTCAGTGTTTTCATGCAAAAAAGTTGTGGTGAATGCAAAGATGGTTGGAGACAGACAATGGGTCCTGGCCTCCTCTCCCACACAGAGTGATTGACAGCCTTTCCTATGAGCCAGTCTTTAGGGAAAGCTGTAAATCACCCTGTGAGAGCACTGTCAGGTCTCGAGGGCTTTTTCCAGTAAACAGTTTTTACATGTCTATACCCCTGTGTGAGTGCAGGGAAATTACATATGGGTGCAGGACATTTATCAACTACATAAATCAACACATTACATTGGGAAATAACGGATGGCATATTTATACAGATTGTGTTAAGTATTCAAGTTGTGCTTAAAATGAAAATTCTATTAGCAATGTGTATGAAGAAGCCTGGCTTAAAGGGAATGTCCAGGTATAAGAGTGTTAGGCCACATCCCCACTATCAGTATTTGGTCAGTATTTGGTCAGTATTTTTTCTCAGGAGTGGGAGACAAAACCAGGTGAGGAACAATCAGAGGAAAAGTGTAATAGAAACAAGTCACCAATTCTGCATTTATCACCCACTCCTGGTTTTCGTTCCCACTCCTGAGAAAAAATACTGACCGCATACTGACCAAATACTGATAGTGGGGCCGTGGCCTCACTGTCATGTTCCTACCCCTGAAGTCACCAATCGCATCATGTAGATAATGTCATGCGTTTTATACAGTAGTGTTCAAAATAATAGCAGTGTGTCAAAAACCAGAGTTAAGCACCACATCTTTATACTAGTTTTTATTTCCGTGCATTGAAAACTTTGCACACTGTTTTCTAACTCAAAACATGAACAGGATGTATATAATTTTTAACGACTTTACAGAAAATAACAAAAAATGAACATTGGGCTGTTCTAAAAAATAGCAGTGTCTGCAATTGTCTTTACAAACTCACAATATGTACTCTCTTTTTTTTGAGGATTTAGCATTCCTGTGAATCACTAACCTATTATTTAGTTGTATACCCACAGTTTTTTAGAACTGCTTCATATCTATGTTGCATAGAGTCAACTAACTTCTGGCACCTGTCAACTGTTATTCCAGCCCAGGATGCTTTCACTACATCCCACAATTTTTTGGCATTTGTTGGCTTTGCCTAAGAAACAGCATTTTTGGTGTCACCCCACAAGTGTTCTATGGGATTAAGTTCCGGGGATCGGGCTGGCCACTCCATAACCTCAATTTTGTTGGACTGGAACCAAGATTTTGCTTGTTTACTTGTGTATTTAGGGTCGTTGTCTTGTTGAAACACCCATTTTAAGGGCATATCCTCTTCAGTGTAAGGCAACATGACCTCTTCAAGTATTTTAATATATACAAACCACGATCTCTGGTAGGCAGTAACTAGGTCCGGTGCCATAGTAAGAGAAACATGCCCATGTCATGATGTTTGCACCACCATGCTTCACTGTATTCAGAGGGTACCGTAGCTGAATGCAGAGTATGGGGGTCGTCTAATATGCAAATTGCCTCTTCAGAGAAAAAGAGGACTTGTACTCTATAGCGCCACCTATTGGAAGCAGCAATCCTACAAGTCACAATCAACCCTTTAACGAGTCGTGCATATTAAATTTCCCAGAGGAGCATTGCATGGCAAATAAGCCTCCTTACCTTGACGTGCCAGAGCTAGTTTGTCACTCTCCATAAAGAGAAATGTTACCCCTTAGACCTCAGTCCAGAGCCTCTCACCTAGCCAAATTAGTTCTCATACTTTGCACTGATGAGGGCCAACAGCCCCAAACACCATGTCTGCAAATTGAGATTCTGATTTGGCTTTTATCCGAAGTCATATTGCACGACTCGTTAAAGGGTTGATTGTGACTTGTAGGATTGCTGCTTCCAATAGGTGGAGCTATAGAGTACAAGTCCTCTTTTTCTCTGAAGAGGCAATTTGCATATTAAATTTCTCAGAGGAGCATTGCATGGCGAACAAGCCTCCTTACCTTGATGTGCCAGAGCTGGTTTGTCACTCTCCATAAGGAGAAATGTTACCCCTTAGATCTCAGTCCAGAGCCTCTCACCTAGCCAAATCAGTTCTCATACTTTGCACTGACGAGGGCCAATAGCCTGAAACACCGTGTCTGCAAATTGAGATTCTGATTTGGCTTTTATCCGAAGTCATATTGCACGACTCGTTAAAGGGTTGATTGAGACTTGTAGGATTGCTGCTTCCAATAGGTGGCGCTATAGAGTACAAGTCCTTTATTTCTCTGAAGAGGCAATTTGCATATTAAATTTCCCAGAGGAGCATTGCATGGCGAATAAGCCTCCTTACCTTGACGTGTCAGAGCTGGTGTGTCACTCTCTATAAGGAGAAATGTTACCCCTTAGACATCAGTCCAGAGCCTCTCACCTAGCCAAATCAGTTCTCATACTTTGCACTGACGAGGGCCAACAGCCCGAAGCACCGTGTCTGCAAATTGAGATTCTGATTTGGCTTTTATCCCAAGTCATATTGCACGACTTGTTAAAGGGTTGATTGTGACTTGTAGGATTGCTGCTTCCAATAGGTGGCGCTACAGAGTACAAGTCCTCTTTTTCTCTGAAGAGGCAATTTGCATATTAAATTTCCCAGAGGAGCATTGAATGGCGAATAAGCCTCCTTACCTTGACGTGTCAGAGCTGGTGTGTCACTCTCCATAAGGGGTCGTCTAATGAACTGTCTGCGGTCATTGGACCCAAAATGAACAATTTTACTTTCAACAGTCCACAAAATATTTCTCCATTTCTCTTTAGGCCAGTTGATGTGTTCTTTGGCAAATTGTATTCGCTTCAGTACATGTCTTTTTTTTTTTTTTTTTTACAGTGGGACTTTGCGGGAACTTCTTGCTAAGAGATTAGTTTCACACAGGCGTCATCTAACTGTCAGAGTCCTCACAGGTAACTTGAGACTGTCTTTGATCATCCTGGAGCTGATCACTGGCTGAGCCTTTGACATTCTGACTATTCTTCAATCCATACGAATGGTAGTCTTCCGTAGTCTTCTGAACAATGTCTTGAGCAACCCATATTTCTTAGGCTTTCAAGGAGAAATGCATGTACAACATGTGCTGGCTTCACCCTTAAATAAGGGAAACCTGATTCACACCTGTTTCTTCACAGAATGATTGACCTCACTAATTGAACACCACACTGCTATTATCTTGAACACATCCCCGTACAATTAATTATTCAAATACGGACTCAAAAACCTGCAGATCATGAATGCGAAGTCTGGTGGTTTTCTTAGAATCTACTGCACCAACTGGTAAATTGTTTGACATGTGGTGATATAATTTATACCAAAAACAATGATTAATCTGGTTAGTCATATTGGACTGCTATTATTTTGAACACTACTGTACATATATTGTGTTATGCGAAATGTGAACTAGATAATGTGCTTTTAATGTATATTGTGAGTAAACTATGATATGGTAGTGTACAGCATGGGGTAGAGATGTAGATTAGGATCTAGGACATATGATAAGGGTAATAGGATTAGTACATACTGATATGAGAGAGTAACTGTAGTTAGCTAAGACATAGGATAAGATATGGTTAATTGTTGGGACTAGTCTACAGTGGGAGGGGAGGTACTAATAAAAATCCCAGGGGCTGAGATAGCCAGTGAATGTGTGGATAGTTCAGGAGGAATGGATAGCAATGATGAGGGCGTGCTGTGTTAAGGAAACCAGGATTGGGAAGTGTGGTGCCCAATACTGCGTATTACAATCTGATGAACTTGAACCGTTCAGTATACTTTTGGTCGTTGAAACGGACCGAGTATTCCTTGATCTATGTGCGGAAGCTTCTGAAGATGGAGGCCTGGAGATGACGAAGGTTTGCGCCCTACAAGTGAGTGTGATCTACCCCACACATAACAGCACATTGGGACTTAGACACGATTTTCCTGAAAAGTGCTGGGGAGTTATGGAACTGCAGCTCAGTCATGGCTACCACCTGCGGTCACTTTACACAGGGTTAGGCTTTAAGTCTGCAGTTACTGTGTGTGAGTACAGACTTGTGAATTTTCAGGAATCTCAGGGACTGACTCCAGGAGAGGGCAGGCGCATGAACACAAGTATGCGATTTGCATACATGCGGTCATGTGCCGACTAGATGTGCCTGGCCTCGATCAATACAAGTGAATTGAGCGAGGCTGGACAAATCTAGTTGGAATGTGGCCAGTATTCAACTTGAACACTTGCTGTCACATGACCTTGCCCCCAGCACCGGCGAATTCTGACAGCACGCAGTGTGCGCCCTGTGTGGATTCACAAGTCTGTAGTCACATAGAATTACTGCAGACATGAACCCCAAACCTCGACAACTTCTTTAGCTAATCAATTGAACCTGACAGATAGCCCCCTTCATAGTCACAGGTCGATAGATAGGGATGTGATGGAAGCTTTCTATTGTGTTGAGGCTAATTTGGAAGCGGAGCTTAATAACATAAGTCTATTAGTAAGTGAGTTGGTGATAAAGGAGGGCTGGCTTAGCTAATGAACTAAACCTGACAGCCAGCCCCCTTCATACACTTCACTGCTCACTTCCTGTTACATAGGCAAAAGGAAGCTTTCTATTGTGTTGACACTAATGCAGAAGTGAAACTTATTAATGAAAACATTTTAGTAAATTACACTCCCTGACAGAAGTTATGTCACTTATCCATGTTATGTAAATAAAAGCTTATAACCTGACGTTAAATTCATCCATTGGTTTTATAAATTACTCTTTTGAAAGTTGAAACCCTCCCAAATTTGGTTTCGTTTAAAAAATAAATTGGCATCAATGCTGAAATATTGATCATTTAATGAACACAGAATGGTCAGATTTTGGCAAGACAAAAGTTTTGTCGCCTGGTCAAATAATGCACCCAATCCTAGTTTACATCCTCACCAGTGCTCAGTAAATGATCGGCTAATTAGTGGGTGTGTATAAAAAGAAGCCCAGCACCCCAGACCTTCACTTTAACTGCAACTTGAGCTCTGACAACATGTCAAAAATCCACCCTGCGACCAAAGCTTTGATTATCAAGAGGCTGAAGACCAGATCCACTGCAGAGGTGGCTGGCACCTTTAATGTGTCTTAGCTTCAAGTACAAAGAATTAAAAAAAGATTTGAAGAGACTGGAGATGTGTTTGACAAGCCCAGGTCCGGCAGACCCCGCAAGACAACTGCTCAGGAGGAACGTTTGTTGGTTAGAAAATCCAAAGCAAGCCCCTCTTCCACTGCAGCAGAGCTCCAACAGGCCTGGTCACCTCAAGTCCCTGTGTCAACTAGAACAGTTTGTAGGATTCTGTCTCGAAATGGCCTCCATGGTCGAATCAGTGCCCAGAAGACAGCACTAAACAAAAGGCAAATAAAAAGTATTTGCAAAGTCCCACAGCCTGCTAAACAGATGGACGCTGGAAAAGTAGCAGAAGGTGGATTTCTCTGATGAATCTTCAGTAGAATTACACCACAGCCGCTGCAAATACTGCAGGAGACCTACTGGAGCCCGTATGGATCCAAAATACACCCAGAAAACAGTTACATTTGGTGGTGGAAAGATCATGGTCTGGGGTTACATTCAGTATGGGGGTGTGCGAAACATTTGCAAGGTGGAAGGCAATATCAATAGCCTAAAATATCAAGAAGTATTAGCTACCTCTTACATTCCAAATCATAAAAGGGGTCAAATTCTGCAGCAGGATGGTGCTCCATCTCATACATCCATCTCTACAACAAAGTTCCTCCAGGCAAAAAAGATCAAGGTACTCAAGGACTGTCCAGCCCAGTCACCAGACATGAACATCATTGAGCATGTTTGGGGTAGGATGAAAGAGGAAGCTTGGAAGACAAAACCAAAGAATCTAGATGAACTCTGGGAGGCATGTAAGACTGCATTCTCTGCTATTCCTGATGACTTCACTAATAAATTGTATGAATCATTGTTGAACCGTATGGATGCCGTCCTTCAAACTCATGGAAGTCACACAAAATATTAAATATGACTAATAGCACCACAACTTCATTCACCAATGTTATGCCACATATATTTGTATTTTAAGATAATTATTTGTTTGAATATCACATTACTTTCTGTGGGCGAAAAAACTTTTGTCTTGCCAAAATCTGACCATTCTGTGTTCATGAAATGATCAATATTTCAGCATTGATGCCAATTTATTTTCTTAACCCAAACCAAATTTGGGAGGGTTTCAGCTTTCAAAAGAGTAATTTATAAAACCAATGGATGAATTTAACGTCAGGTTATAAGCTTTTATTTACATAACATGGATAAGCGACATAACTTCTGTCAGGGACTGTATATTATTGAAAACAATTCTAACACATCGAAAGCATTTTTTATATAGCTAGACAAACCCTTTAAAAATTGTTCATTGGCACAAAAATGAAAAACTTGAACCCCCCTCCCCCCACCGCTTGTATTTTGGTGCAAGCAGATGGTGTTTCCGTGCGCACAGTACGTTTCTGTGCCGTTACAGTAGAAGACAGGCTGTCCACTGATGAAGACATCCCCTCTGTTTGGGTACAGTCTGTAGTATTTAGCGTTTGTGGTTTTGAATGAGCAAAAGTTATGTCTTTAAGTGCAAAATACACGTAGTTGTGGTGAGCCCTGTGTAGGTAGTGCCTACAGGGACTGGAGAAAATCTTAGTTA
Source organism: Phyllobates terribilis (assembly GCF_046119375.1). Taxonomy (NCBI): domain Eukaryota; kingdom Metazoa; phylum Chordata; class Amphibia; order Anura; family Dendrobatidae; genus Phyllobates; species Phyllobates terribilis. Next base: position 156,408,079 of record NW_027362768.1, on the reverse strand, counting down.
ACTTGGTTCCAGCTTTACAAATTTTGCTGTTTTGCAAATTCTTCCAGTTCTATATGTCCTGCGGCAACTTACACAGAGATGTTAAATTACATTTCCATGAAATAAGTCTTGTAATGTTACCCTGGTGGTCAATGTGACTGTTTAAAGCATAAATGCTAATGATGGAAAATTATTTCAGGCTTGAATAGCTCAGCAGAAAGCTGGAAAATCTGCAAGAGCCATTGAAACCACAAAACAATCTTTACGTAACTTTCTGGTTCCAGTCTGTCAGTGAGCGTTCCCTGCCAAAGGAAATGTGTTCATTCAGCTTCAGACAGCGCATGAAGTGTTCTGCAGTTGCTGTGCGCTGTAGTATCCATTACATGGGTATTATATAATACTGTACATAGCAGGACATGTGTACAGGCAGGAATGCTGCCCCATTACTAGTGGTGGTTGACCGCTGCTGGGAAAACAGGGTGAGATGCAATATGATCTCCATGGGACTACATGGAGTCGCGGGATAACTGCAACCGCAATTGTTCCTTATAAGAAACAAGATCATAAGTGACCTTGCGATTGTCACAAAAAATCTAACAGATTTTTGGCAGTGATCGCAGCGATTTTGTAATTTTATTTTACCATGACTTATGTGCACCATAGCCTTCAAGGGTATTCTCATCTTAGTATGTGATGGCTTACCGCTAGAATATGCCATCACTAAGGGTCTGTTTACATAGGTCGACTGATGGGATAAGACCGCCGATCGGTCATTTGATAGCCTGTTTAAACAGGCAGACTAAGTAAACAATGAATATCACAGGCTGCCAAGATGTTGCGCTGCCGAGAACAATGAACTTTTGTGCGGCGCAAAAGATCATTTCACCTGATGAATGAGCGCTTTGCACATTAATTGGGTGATCAGCAGCCTGTTTACATCGAAAGTGTCATGTCCCATGATTTGGGAGTCATACAGACAGTATTGTATTATCATTGTGTTGTTATATTGTGCTGTTTCGCTGCTATTCAATAAGGTTTGCTCTCTTTAGAAGTTTGTCATTCCTCTCTCCCTGTCTCTCTCTGATATAGCTCTGATGTCAGTAACCCCTCCCATCTTCCCTATTCTTCTCCTTCATTACTGTCTATCAGCCACCTTAGAAGCCCATGTGTTTGCAGCTCTGTTTCTGAAAAGTCTTTTTTACCTACTGTATGTATGCATATCTACAAGAATTCAGCTGGAAAATAAACCTTCTTCTGGAATCTTCATACGCGCCTCCTGCAGTCGAGTTCAAGCTATCTGAGGACATCACTACGTGTGAGTAACGGTTGAAAGAGGCAGCTTAGAAACAGTGTCTCAGCGCCCTACACTTGCAACTTAGTTATGGAGTCAGAATAGAAAGATTATCAGGAAATGAATGTTCTTAAAGGGAATCGGTCACCCCCTGGGCAATATCAGACCTCTACCATGGCCATACAGGTGATAGAAAAGTAAATCTATACATACCTGTATGGCCCATAGTAGAGGTTTGATTGCAGAGAAAAGTGTTTTTATCACCTCTGTTTTCCACCGGCTTGGCGTCCGGGGGACGCCAAGAAATCCCCTCCTATCTGTTTATTATTCCCTGAAATCCCCGCCTATGTGTGTATTTATCATATTCCCACTCTCCCCTGCATGTCACAGGGCCCTGTGACGTGCACTGTGCTCCCTGACTTCCCACATAAAGTGCGCTTTGCTTCACCCCGGCTCGTCCCTCTGTGCACTGCACCGCAGGGTTCTATTGCACAGGCGCCGAGAAATGACAGTGACTCCCCGGCGCCTGCGCAATAGAACCCTGCAGCGCTGAACACGGAGAGACGGGCCGGAATGAAGCAAAGCGAGCTCTATTTGAGCGGCGCTTTGTGCATGCCCGGGAAGTCAGGGAGCACAGTGCACGTCACAGGGCCCTGTGACGTGCAGGGCAAGGGGGATATGGTAACTAAGCATATAGGCGGGGACTACAGGGAATAATAAACAGGCAGGGATTTGTTGACGTCCCCAGGACGCCAAGCCTGTGGAAAACAGAGTGGATAAAAACACTTTTCTCTGCAATCAGACATCTACTATGGGCCATACAGGTATGTATAGATTTACTTTTCTATAACCTGTATGCCCATAGTAGAGGTCTGATATCTCCCAGGGGGTGACAGATTCCCTTTAAGGGGTTGTCCAGCATTTTAAAATTGATGTATATGGATCATAAATATTATATTGTGGGGTCTGAATCCCGGAACCTCAGAAGATCAGCTGTTTGAAGGGGCCAAACGCTAATGCAAACTTTTCGCGCTCTGTTTTGTACTTTCGTGCACCAAACTAATACAGAAGGCCTAACTTATGTGTAAGACAACACATTTTAAAAGTCCCAATAACCCCTTATTAATAATCCCAGGGTGCAACACAAATTAGAAAACTCTATACTCACCTGTTCCTCTTTTTTCAGATCTGTGTCTCCAGCAGGTAACCTAACATAAATAATGTTATGTGGCAGCTGCAGTCAATCAGTGGCCGCTGATTGGCTGCAGCCCTAACAGTTTTACCCAAGTGGAAGAAAAGTTTCTTCTGCTTGGACAAAACCAAAGTCTGCAGCCGATTAGCAGATGCTGTTTGGCTGCAGCAGTCACATGATATTGTTTATGTCAAATGACCTGTGGAAGAACGGAGAAATGGCGCTGGCCCGGGAAGTAAATATGGTGTTTTTTTATTTTATGCCAATATAATATAGTCTAATATGTAATACCCCTTTAAGTTTCATACATAAGGTCCAGGTTCCTGAATGAATCATGATAGATAGGACATAGTATGATTGTTCATGCTTTCTTATACCTGCGTCCCTTTTTCACCAGATGGACCTTCAGGACCGGGATTACCGCGTTCTCCCTGGAAAAATAAAATAGCATAATAAAGTATAATGTATCTTTTATAAATATTTTATTTTTGGGATAGCTACACAAGGCCTTGTCTTTTACAGGATGACTTGTACATTATTTAAGTGCCATTCCTTAGTACATACAGTATTATATTTACATATAATCCAGATTCATTTTCGTTTTGTGAAAAATGCATAAAAAAATCAATTCCATCTTTTTTTTTTTTTTACACCATACACTAATCAGCATAACTTATAGATTTATTGTACAGGTTGTTACAGTTGTGGGAGCTCCAAAAATGCTGGTGGGTGGTCAGGTTTGGTATAATCATATAACATCATTTTTACAGACACACAATTGCATTTTGCAATATTGATGGCAATTGTTGTGGGCATGCTCTGTGACCCGTGCAGAGGTCACTGTGTGGGGAGGGTAGTAAGACTTGATCATAACTTATTGTGAATGGTGTTTTTTTTGTTGTTGTTTTTTTAATATAGATGGAAAATTAAAAGAAAATCACTAAAAGTTATTTAAACACATGCTAAACAGAAAAATAAAAAAAATATTAAAATTGATTTAACCCCTTCATGACTAAGCAAATTTACATTTTTGTACTTATGGCTTTTCTTTGCCCTCTTCTAAGAGTCATAACTTTGTTCTTTTCCTGTCTATACAGCCGTATGAGAACTTGCTTTTTATGGGATGAGTTATAGTTTTGAATGACTCCATTCACGTTCCCATTATAATGTAGTAAAAAAATAGAAATAATTCAGTGTGGTGAAATAATGAAAAAAATGCATGTCCGCCATTGTTTGTTTTGTTTTTTTGTAACTTTATTTTTCCATCAACGGAGTTGTACAAAGGCTTGATTTTGGCATGCTGAGCTATAATTTTTTTTATACCATTTTGGGGTACATATCATGTTTTGATCACGTTTTATCCCAGTTTTTGGTGGTGCAAGAGTTTCAATTTCTTTACTGCGTTTACCATATTGGTTAAATAATTTTATAATTTCATAGGTCAGACGTTTATGGACTCTGTGATACAGAATATGTTTCTTTTAATTTCTTTATTTTTGGATTGAAAAAAGGGGAGATGATTCAAAAACTTATGTTTTTGTTTAATTTTTTTTTACATTTGTGAAAACTTTTTTTTATTAACTTTCACTTATTTTTTTTAGTCTCTCTCTGGGACTTCAATGTAGTCTATATTGTAATACTTCATTATTACAGCTTGCAGTAAAAATGATGGTCTGATATGAATCCCAGCTACAGGCTGGACCTCATGGAAGGATGAAGATGGTGGCGACGGGACCTTTAGTAGGTAACTCATCGGTGCCCCGCAATGGAATTAAAACACTCTCAAAAGACTGAACATGTGAACAGTGAGTCGTTTTTATGTAGTAGTGGGGAAGGACGTAGCCTTCCTTTGGCACTGAAAGAGTTAAAGGAGAATGTTCCCATAGTCGGATCTCTCTGAGCTGCCGTTAGGTCCAGTTAAGGGGTTAGCTGTGATGGTCCAGCCAGTAGAATAAACGGGGAACTTAGTGCCATGATCAAGCATAAAGTGTGTAAAAAGTTTGTTCCTGATATAATTCCTTGTGGGCTGTAGTATTGGTAACCAGCCACAAGATGCCACTGTCCCGGGCACAGTTGATAGTGCAAGTCTGCTACCAGGATTGCAGACATGCATGACAGTGAAGGGTTAATCGTGTGAGGACAGCCCATAGAGGGTGGGCACTTTAGGAAACCTGTGGTGAGTTTCCAGAAAGAACCCATTAATGCTATGTGCCCACGTTGCGGAAATGAAGCAGAAAATTTCTGCTTCATTTCTGCATGTCCTTTCCCGGAAAAACGCATGCGGAATTCCGCAAGCGTTTATCGCGCGTTTTTCGCGCGTTTTCGACATGCGGAATTGCCTTGCGTTTTTTATTGCATTGCAAAGGCAATTCCGCATGCGGAAACACAAAATTAATTAACATGCTGCAGATTTTTGTGCGCATCAAAAACGCTGCGGAAAAATCCGCAGCATGGGCATAGAACTTGCGGAAACTCATTGGGGACCATGGGGTGCGGATTACCAAGCGTTTTACAAGCGTTTCCACTGCGGAAATTCCGCATCAAATATGCTTGTAAAACGCTACGTGGGCACATACCCTTATAGTTTGGACGGAGAACCATACGGGCAGCCTGAGTATAGTGGCTGCTAGGGCAGACGGGATCCCCGTACCCAAGACAGTAGGATCACCAGAGTGAAGATTCCCTACGCAAGAGTCCCCTTAGCCGACCGGAGAAACTCAACAGAGGTATTGAGGACCCGGGGAATATTCTGTCTGCAGGCTGCAGAAGAAACTAGGACTCAAGGATAGGACATGGGGAGCAATAGGGGGTGAGGAAGATTCTCTAGGGCCAGAGAATAGAGCAACAGAGATGCTTCACTTAAAGAGGGAACCAGGGCTGAAGTTGTTTCTAGTACCTGTGAGAGAGATGATAACCCGTTGGGCCTTATCCATTATATCTGCCTGTAAATATTGTGCATATTCCTCTTCCCCAAGTAAAGTCCCAGTTATGGTTAAGAACCTCGTGTCCTCTGAATTTATTGCTGCCCTGGTCCCAGAAGAGAAATGCCCGGAGACAGCTGTGACCGGATGGTCTGAAGTAAGTGGAGAGCACCACATATACCGCAGCACATCAGAGGGAGGACACACCTTGTCTGTAGGGTGCCAGAGGGAGCAGGGGCCACAGCTCACCCACGACTACCTCGCTGGGGCACCTTACATTTGGCGTAGTCGGCAGGATGCGAGCTCCTCACATGAAGAAAACGGGAAAGAGCCGACCCAGCACACTGAAGAGAAAGTGTTGGAAGACATGCGGCCCAAGATGGCGGCCCGAAGCATGGATTCCAAGATGGCGACAATGGCGGTAAAGTATAGGAGAAGAACAGCCTATCGTGGGAGTGGACGGCGCCGGAGAGAGCGAAAAGGTGTCCAGCCCCTACGAGTTCTGGCCCAGAGAAGGATGGGCCCAGTGGTGAAGGTTCGTCCCAGGATGGGAAGTACAGTGAAGAAGAGGGCGCGGCGCAGAGTCAAGTCCGGCCCAGTGAGTATCAGCGCGCCAAGAAAAGGGGCGCGACTGAAGTTGGAGCTGCCGGGAGTGACGAGTGACGCGGCAGTCGCGTCAGAAGCCCGGCCCAGAAAGAGGAGGGAGTCGGTAGAAGCTTACCAGACCTGGGGGCGGGTGACGGAGTTCAACCTGGTAAAATGCTACGGGTTCCTGGAAGAAGAGTGGACCGGTGACGAGGTATTCTTCACTCGAGAAGTCGTTAAACGCAGCTACCTGCCCTCCCGCCTCCATAACCGCATGTGGGAGATATAGTCCACTTTGCGAAGTGTGAATGTACCAGGGGTTGGTACGCGGTGGCTCTTACTCGCCACTACAAGTGGGAAGATGTCCTCGAGAGGGATGAGGAAGTCTTCAGATGAAGAGCCAAGAGAGAGGCTCTGCAGCGTTGGGCTAGGGAAGCCCCCAAGGGATTCTTACCCTCACCTAAAGCTGATAGTCCTCAGGAGGCGGAACAGAGGAGACGCCAATGGAGGGAGCCTGAAAGTGAAGAGGAGGAAAACTTTACGAGCTGCAGGGCAGCTGACTCTCCTAGTGAGGCGCACACTGCCAGCTTTCCGCCAAAACACCCAGAGGGGGCTGAGGGATCTGGTCAGGGGACTGCTGGGGGATCACAAGCTGGTACCAATCATGTGGTCCACAATTTCAAGGTCACCAGCTATGGCCCTCCTCAAGTAGGCTGTGGCAGCGCTACATCCTCGGATGAGGACCTTGGGCCCAGCAGGTACCCTGACCAGCTTTGGAGGCGGAAGAAACCGCGTTCATCTGTAGTATGGGCCGCCTTCATGAAGGAGAAAAGGGAGGCCCAGAAGAAGTGAGTACATCGGCAAAAAAACAAGATCCACTGGTGGTGGTTCTTTACCTGGGACTGTTTCCCAATGGGGGCGGAGCGCCCCATGTTGATCTGAAGATCAGAAAAGTCGGAGGACTGTTTCCCTACCTCCCAGGCCAAGGAGGCCTCAAGCAGTACTGAGTTGTGTGCCTATGTGAGCTGCTCTCTTTATTTTTACTTCTATTTTTATTTTTGTTGTGCCTGTTGCGCCTTTTTCTGATGGAATTTGTAACGCTGAGGCACACTTTGAGGATGGATATCTGTAGCGTCGGCGTCCCTGCCTCCTGCTAGGCAGGGACGCTGTTCCCCTCACCTCTCCGCTCCGTGCCCGGCATCCTCCTCCCGCTCTGCTGGCAGCGCGCACTGCTTCCCGGCCACTGTGCTTAGGGCGCGCGCTCCCCCTCTCTTAAAGGGGCCGCGCACGCCGTCCTAAGGAGTCCCCGGCCAATGGCCGGAGGACCTCACCATATATAAGGCACCTCCTCCAAAATGGAGGTGCCCGAGCAATGTTGTTGCAAAGCCTTCACTCTGCTTCAGCCCTCAGGTCCCGTTGCCACTTACCTGCCAGTCACCTGCCAGATTCCTGCTTGATACCTGCCTGATATCCGCTTACCTGCTTGCAAGCCTGCGGTCCGACGGTCTGCCTTCCGACACCTGTCAGTCTGTCTATGGACCAGCCTGCCCACTAACCTGGGAGCGCTCACCTGCTACCTGCCTGCTAGCCTACCTGGAGGCTCTGCCGTCACTTGCCGTGACCACCTGCCAGTCCAGAGTCTCTTGCCCGCTCACCTGGGAGCGCTCACCTGCTACCTGCCTGTTAGCCTACCTGGAGACTCTGCCGTCACTTGCTGTGACCACCTGCCCGTCCAGAGACTCTTGCCCGCTCACCAGGGAGCGTCCACCTGCTACCTGTCTGCTAGTCTACCCAGAGACTGTCCCTGTCACTTGCTGTGACTACCTGCCCTTCTACCCAGAGACTGTCCCTGTCACTTGCCGTGACTACCTGCCCTTCTACCCAGAGACTGTCCCTGTCACTTGCCGTGACTACCTGCCCTTCTACCCAGAGACTGTCCCTGTCACTTGCCGTGACTACCTGCCCGTCTTCCCTGGGAGCCACCCGCTTCCTCACAAGGACCGCCCTCTTGTAGAGTTGCTCAGAGGTTCCGCCTCCCAGACCCGTTACAGTTTGCTTGGGCCATGGAACCCGGTGGCACCCAAGCTCCCTCGCTCTCGGACCTATGTCATGAACTGTCCCGTCAGAGGTCCCAACAGGAGTCCATCCTGAGTCATCTGCGGAATGTCAACTCTTTCCTGGACACTCTGACTGCTCCACCAGCAACCACCGCTAGTGTCATGACTCGCAGCTCGGCAGCGCCGCTGCCCACCAATACCATGGCATCCTGCCCTGAACCCCGGCTTTCTACACCTCCACGCTTCGGAGGCGACCCCGCTCAAGCTCGGGGCTTCATAAACCAGTGCACCCTGCACTTTGAACTCCTGTCCCACCAGTTTATCTCCGACCGGGCCAAAGTAGCCTTCATCATGTCCCATCTCACGTGGGAGGCACTGGCTTGGCTAAATCCTCTATGGGAGAGAGGAGACCCCCTGGTGTCCAACCTGCCAGCCTTTCTCACGGCTTTCCGGAAAATCTTCGACGAACCCGGACGGAAGACCTCATCCGCATCATCTCTGCTACGCCTCCATCAAGGAAATCTCACCGTGGGCCAATATGCCATACGGTTCCGTACCCTTGCTTCGGAGCTGGCCTGGGATAACGACGCCCTGGTGTCTGTCTTTTGGGAGGGTCTGTCCGGCTGTATTAAAGATGAACTCGCCTGTCGGGACATACCTACCACTCTCAACGACTTAATAACTCTTGCCACCCGGATTGACATCCGGTCCCAGGGACGCGCCAAAGAGGTCACCCGTGAGAGGAGATTTCCACGTCTAGCCTCTACCTTTCAGAAACCTGTCACTTCTCCCGCTACTCCCCAGGCGCACTCACCCGAGCCTATGCAGGTCGACCAGACCAAGATGGTCAAAACCCGCCAAGAGTTACGCCGTGCCGAGGGGAGCTGCTTCTACTGTGGCAGTAAGGAGCACCGGATCCGTTCCTGCCCGGAGAGGTCGGGAAACGCCTGTGTCTAGGATCGCTCAGAGAGGTCGTCCTAGACAAGAGTAAACCCTCTCCATCTCTGTTGCTGTCGGTCTCTATCATCTGCGGGGAGAACCGTTATTTTGAACTAGCCCAACTTGACTCTGGAGCTGCCGGAAATCTCATTTCTCAGTCTCTGGTAGAGAAATACCGCATTCCCACCAAACCTCTAGCTGTACCCTTATCTGTCGCTGCCGTGGATGGGGGCCTCTTACCACATCCCATCCAACTCATCACCGAATCCATAACCCTGCAGGTGGGAATGCTGCACTCTGAGAGCATCTTCTTTCATGTTCTGCCTGGACTCTCTCACGCCCTCTTACTAGGCCTACCTTGGCTTCAGAGACATGCACCCGTGCTTGATTGGCAGACCGGAGAAGTCCTTCGCTGGGGACAGGACTGCCATAAGACTTGTTTAGTTCCCGTCCATCCTGTCCGTCCTTCTCCTACTCCAGCCAATCTACCTGGTCTTCCGGCTCCTTATTGGTCGTATGCGGACGTCTTTAATAAAAAGGAGGCAGAGACATTACCCCCTCATAGACCATACGACTGCCCAATCGACCTGATGCCCGGCACTACTCCTCCCCGTGGGCGCATTTACCCTATGTCCGCTGCTGAGACCCGATCCATGTCAGAATATATTGAGGAGAATCTGGCCCGGGGATTCATCCGGAAACTACTTCCCCGGCGGGAGCAGGTTTCTTCTTCGTCATAAAGAAGGACGGCTCACTCCGTCCCTGTATAGACTATAGAGGCCTTAACCAGATCACGGTGAAGAATAAATACCCCCTTCCGCTCATTCCGGAATTATTTGACCGTCTGAGGGGGGCTAGAATCTTCACCAAGCTGGACCTCCGTGGGGCGTATAACCTGGTCCGTATCCGTCAGGGGGATGAATGGAAGACGGCATTCAACACCCGGGACGGCCACTATGAATACCTGGTAATGCCCTTCGGTCTCTGTAACGCTCCCGCCGTCTTTCAAGAGTTGGTCAATGACATCTTCCGGGACCTACTCTACTCCTGCGTAGTGGTGTACCTGGACGACATCTTGGTCTTCTCTCCGGATCTCCCCACACACCGGAGGGATGTTCGTCAGGTCCTGCTCAGGCTCAGGCAGAACCACCTCTACGCCAAATATGAGAAGTGCCTCTTTGAGCAGACCTCGCTTCCGTTTTTGGGCTACATAATTTCTCAGACCGGCCTATGAATGGATCCTGAGAAACTGTCTGACATCGAGAAGTGGCCTCGACCAGAGGGGTTGAAGGCTATTCAGCGGTTCCTGGGCTTCGCCAACTACTACCGCCTCTTCATACCGCACTTCTCTTCCCCGACTGCCCCAATCTCTGCGCTCACCCGTAAGGGCACTAATCCCAGAGAATGGCCGCCCGAAGCTGAGGAAGCCTTTCTTTCCTTAAAACAGGCTTTCTCTTCCGCCCCGGTGCTGCATCGCCCAGACGGCAACAAACAATTCTTCCTGGAAGTTGACGCCTCCTCCTCTGGAGCCGGAGTGGTACTTACCCAAAAATCGTCTTCCGGGAGAATGGTAACTTGCGGCTTCTTCTCCAAACTCTTCTCCTCTTCCGAGCGCAACTATTCTATAGGAGACCGAGAGTTATTGGCCATTAAGCTGGCATTGGAGGAGTGGCGTTACCTGCTCGAGGGGGCTCTTCACCCGGTAATAATTTACACGGACCACAAGAACTTGGCTTACCTCCAGAGTGCCCAGAGACTTAACCCGCGCCAAGCCCGGTGGTCCTTGTTTTTTGCTCGCTTTGATTTTGTTCTTCATTTTCGCCCGGCTGACAAAAACATCAAGGCTGACGCCTTGTCCCGATCCTTCCTGGTGTCTGATCTAGAGGAGGAACCTAAACACATCATCGATCCCGCCAGAGTAATGCAGGTGGCCCCCGTGAGTCTAAATCGTCTCCCTCCCGGAAAGACGTTCGTAACGGTACCTGATCGGGAGAAGATCCTACACTGGGGTCACTCGTCTAAGCTTGCTGGCCATGCCGGTCAGAAAAAGACCCTCCAGCTTATCACCCGGCACTACTGGTAGCCTACCCTGCACAAGGACGTAATAGACTTTGTTTCTGCCTGTGTATCCTGCGCCTGCAACAAGGTTCCGAGACACCTGCCAGCCGGTCGCCTCCTTCCTCTTCCAGTACCTGCTGCTCCCTGGCAGCATATAGCTATGGACTTTATAACAGATCTCCCTGTCTCTGCCGGTTGTACGGTCATTTGGGTGGTCGCTGACCCCTTTTCCAAAATGGCTCATTTCATTCCCCTGCCAGGCCTCCCGTCTGCACCCGAGCTGGCTAAAGACTTTATCCGCCACATCTTCCGTCTCCATGGCCTGCCCCTCCATATCGTGTCGGATCGTGGGGTTCAGTTCACCTCACGCTTCTGGAGAGCCACATGTAAGCTGCTAGACGTCACCCTGGACTTCTCCTCCGCATACCACCCACAGTCCAATGGTCAAGTGGAGCGGATCAATCAGATCCTGACCAGTTACCTCCGGCACTTCGTTAATGCCCACCATTCAGACTGGGTGGATCTCCTACCATGGGCCGAATTTTCTTACAATAATCACGAGAGCGAATCTTCCTCCAAATCCCCGTTTTTTGTAGTCTTCGGTCAGCATCCTCGGATCCCATTTCCCGTCTCCACCTCGGTGGACAATCAGGCTGCGGAATCTCTCATTAGCAAATTTTCCTCCATTTGGGAGAGTACCCAATCCGCACTCCTTCAGTCGTCCGAGCGGATGAAAAAACACGCTGACAAAAAACGCCTGGATCCTCCACAATTCCGTCCTGGAGATAAAGTCTGGCTCTCGTCCAAGTATGTCCGGCTCAAGATTCCTTCCTACAAGTTAGGGCCTCGGTTCATCGGCCCACTAGAAGTTATCAAACAAATCAACCCAGTGGCCTATAAATTGAAACTCCCGGCCAACTTTCGGATCCCTAACTCCTTCCATGTATCTCTCCTCAAACCCGTGGTACTTAACTCTTTTTCCAAGTCTACAGGTACGCCTCCTGCTCTGGTTTCCGCTGAAAACGAGTTTGAGGTAGAGAACATTCTGGCCACCAAAAGGGTAAGAGGAAAAAACATTTTTCTGGTAGATTGGAAGGGGCTTGGTCCTGAGGAGAGAACGTGGGAGCCCCGGGAGAACATCCATGCCCCTCTCATCCTTGATAAATTTCTGTCTGGCCTAAAAAAGGGGGGGCCTAAAGGGGGGGGGTACTGTAGCGTCGGCGTCCCTGCCTCCTGCTAGGCAGGGACGCTGTTCCCCTCACCTCTCCGCTCCGTGCCCGGCGTCCTCCTCCCGCTCTGCTGGCAGCGCGCGCTGCTTCCCGGCCACTGTGCTTAGGGCGCGCGCGCGCTCCCCCTCTCTTAAAGGGGCCGCGCGCGCCGTCCTAAGGAGTCCCCGGCCAATGGCCGGAGGACCTCACCATACATAAGGCACCTCCTCCATAATGGAGGTGCCCGAGCAATGTTGTTGCAAAGCCTTCACTCTGCTTCAGCCCTCAGGTCCCGTTGCCAGTTACCTGCCAGTCACCTGCCAGATTCCTGCTTGATACCTGCCTGATATCCGCTTACCTGCTTGCAAGCCTGCGGTCCGACGGTCTGCCTTCCGACACCTGTCAGTCTGTCTATGGACCAGCCTGCCCGCTCACCTGGGAGCGCTCACCTGCTACTTGCCTGCTAGCCTACCTGGAGGCTCTGCCGTCACTTGCCGTGACCACCTGCCAGTCCAGAGTCTCTTGCCCGCTCACCTGGGAGCGCTCACCTGCTACCTGCCTGCTAGCCTACCTGGAGGCTCTGCCGTCACTTGCCGTGACCACCTGCCTGTCCAGAGACTCTTGCCTGCTCACCTGGGAGTGCTCACCTGCTACCTGCCTGTTAGCCTACCTTGAGACTCTGCCGTCACTTGCTGTGACCACCTGCCCGTCCAGAGACTCTTGCCCGCTCACCTGGGAGTGTCCACCTGCTACCTGTCTGCTACTCTACCCAGAGACTGTCCCTGTCACTTGCTGTGACTACCTGCCCTTCTACCCAGAGACTGTCCCTGTCACTTGCCGTGACTACCTGCCCTTCTACCCAGAGACTGTCCCTGTCACTTGCCGTGACTACCTGCCCTTCTACCCAGAGACTGTCCCTGTCACTTGCCGTGACTACCTGCCCGTCTTCCCTGGGAGCCACCCGCTTCCTCACAAGGACCGCCCCCTTGTAGAGTTGCTCAGAGGTTCCGCCTCCCAGACCCGTTACAATATCCTCTAATCTTAAGAGACTTGCGGCCTAGCGGGAAGAACCGGTGACCCCTGCTAAGGCCAAGAAGAAAGAGACTCATGGGGTGTTCCCTGTGACTGTGTGCCTCAGAATACAGCCCTTGAAGGAGATTGAGGGCTATTGGTGTTTGATCTGTCTTAATAATATGGACATGGACACAGTGTTTCCAGGGTCCTTACACAGAAGGACCGGTACTCTTGAGCACTGTTGAAAGTTATGACAATTAACTGTCTGAGTTGCTGTTCAGGGGCCCTTAACCGAGAAGGGCTGGTCTCCACATAAGAAGAAGACTTCAGGACCAGTCGTGTACTAAAATGTTTTAGTAATCTGATATATGTGGTTTGTTGCTAGGTATGGTCGAGGATGACCATCATTAAAGTGTGGGGGCATGTAGTAGTGGGGAAGGACGCAGCCTTCCTTTGGCACTGAAAGAGTTAAAGGAGAATGTTCCCATAGTTAGATCTCTCTGAGCTGCCGTTAGGTCCAGTTAAGGGGTTAGCTGTGATGATCCAGCCAGTAGAATAAAGGGGGAACTTAGTGCCATGATCAGGCATAAAGTGTGTAAAAAGTTTGTTCCTGATATAATTCCTTGTTGGCTGTAGTATTGGTAACCAGCCACAAGATGCCACTGTCCCGGGCACAGTTGATAGTTCAAGTCTGCTACCAGGATTGAAGACCTGTATGACAGTGAAGGGTTAATCGTGTGTGAGGACAGCCCATACAAGGTGGGCGCTTTAGGAAACCTGTGGTGAGTTTCCAGAAAGAACTCATTTAGAGTTTGGACAGAGAACAGTAGGGGCAGCCTGAGTATAGTGGCTGCTAGGGCAGATGGGATCCCAGTACCCCAGACAGTAGGATCACCAGAGTGAAGATTCCCTACGCAAGAGTCCCCTTAGCCTGCCAGAGAAACTCAACAGAGGTATTGAGGACCCGGGGAATATTCTGTCTGCAGGCTGCAGAAGAAGCTAGGACTCAAGGCTAGGACGTGGGGACTGTCACTGGTGAGGAAGATTCTCTAGGGCCAGAGAATAGAGCAACAGAGATGCTTCACTTAAAGAGGGAACCAGGGCTGAAGTAGTTTCCAGTACCTGTGAGAAAGGTGACAACCAGTTGGGCCTTATCCATTATATCTGCCTGTAAATATTGTGCATATTCCTCTTCCCCAAGTAAAGTCCCAGTTATGGTTAAGAACCTCGTGTCCTCTGAATTTATTGCTGCCCTGGTCCCAGAAGAGAAATGCCCGGAGACATCCGAGACCGGATGGTCTGAAGTAAGTGGAGTGCACCACATACACCGCAGCACATCAGAGGGAGGACACACATTGTCTGTAGGGTGCCAGAGCGAGTAGGAGCAACAGCTCGCTCACGACTACCTCGCTGGGGCACCTTACATTTACATAGAAACGTATATATTCATTCTTTTTAGTGTTTCATGAGCGCTTTTTCAGGTGGGTTTTGGAGTGGACCCGCCTGTAAAAGATGTCGTTTGCACAGACAGTAAGAATGCCTACAATCCTGACCATTATGTTTACATGATATTGAAGCCATGTTTCCATGACTTACATAATTGCACCCACTTAACAACAATTTATGGCTTTGAAAGTTAATAGGTATTTGGAATTTTTGTACAAGCTGCCTCCGTCCACGTTTTCCTTCAAGCAGTCGGATCGGAGCAGAAATAACAATAAATCCTTATCTACCTCTTCAAAGAGTGTTTGCATTAGACGTAATTATTGCAAACGGGGTTTATAGTATTCCTGTGTTGCAAGGATCTTTGCAGATGTTGTATTAACCAAGATTTTTTCTGTATTCATTTCATCTGAAATGCTACTTTGTCGGGGTGATCTGAAAGTAAAACCTATAACAACATCTTATCGTAAAGAGCATTTCAACAAAAAATTATGTAGAATTTTCGGTGTTGATATTAATATTTGATAATCCTGAATTATTGTAGTTTGTTTGCCATCTTATGGAACATGGCTGAAATTTACTATTTTTACTGTTTTTTTCTGTTCACTGAACTGAATAGACTGGGACAGAGTCAGCAGAGTCATCTCACTATTACTAGCTGTCAGGGGAGATTTATTGACAGATGACAGCTCTACTGTACTGCCAGAGGCCCAGATAAGGCAGAATGGTGACATTACGAGCACAGATAAGGCGCTGTAGTCTATCTCCCTGCTAGTCTTTAGGTATTGACTCCATCTCTTTTTGCACACTGTATTGAAGCTGCATTAAGGATACAAACCTTTCAAGCACAGTCTATGCAGACTATACAGTAAAGATGTATGTATTATATCATATGGAAAAATGCATGGGGTGCAAATCAAAGAAAAAAAGATAAAAAAACAACAAAATAATGATTTATTATGCCAAAAATATTTCATATAAGGCACAAAAACCTCAAATGCAAAGAAAAAAATGTGGTAAGGGAGGTAAGATCTTATGGCTTTTTGTTTTACTCTTTGTTTTTAAGAGCCACTGTGTTACTCATCTCTCCTGGATCCATGTGTATATGAAAAGAAGTGTGCGAAGCAGTCGGGATCACCAAATATAATAAACAAAACTTTATTTACACAGCATGAACAAACAAAAAGATGTATGATAAAAACAATTAAAAAGTCAAGAAAAAGGTTAGAATACACCACCGGATGTGTCCACGTAAGGACTAACAACCCTCATCCAATGTATATTCTAAGGTAACCCACAATAATAAGCTAGTAGTCCCAGTATAGGTATGAAATACCCTGGAACAGAATAACAACCCTCTGATCAGCCCTCTGTACGTTCTATTGTCTGGTATCTTTGCGCTGAACTTATTAGATATGGAAATAGGACTTATATTTATCAGTCTGTTTTTGACTTATCTAGGTCTTATTATTATTACAGTATTTATTGCATATGTACGAGTCCATGTTTGTCTTTTTTTGATTTCCATAAATTGTGCGTATTTTGTACTGATCAGCGGATTGTTACTCTGTTCCAGGGTATTTCATACCTATACTGGGACTACTAGCTTATTACTGTGGGTTTCCTTAGCGTGTACATTGGAGGAGGGTTGTTAGTACTTACCTGAACACATCTGGTGGCGTATTCTAGATTTTTTCTTGACTCTTTAATTGTTTTTATCATACAAGTCTTTGTTCGTTCATGCTGTGTAAATCAAGTTTTGGTTATTATATCTGGTGATCCCGACTACTTTGCACACTTCTTTTCGTATACACATGCTTTGCTCAGGAGTGTAGTTGGTTGATCCCACTGTATTAGTAGTGCCCTCAGTATTTCCTACTCATCTCTCCTTGATCCCTCAAATTCTGATAAAAGCCCACCTCTATGATACCAATAATGACCGACATAGGTAATGAACGTCCCTTACCGACAGAGTTCACACCATGCTTGATGATTCTGAGCAGTTATTCAGCTCTTATGATGAGACCCCCTCCCATGGAAAAATTTGCTAAGAAATCTCCCCCCAAAAAACATAAAAACATTAAATTAACCTTTTCTCCAGGATCTCCAGGTGGCCCAGATTCTCCTGGCAAACCCTCAGGTCCCTACAAAAAGCAAAAGAAATAAGATCAGAATCACCCCAGAGGACATACCATTTCACAGGAAATGAACTAGACGAAACAAATTTTACGGCAAAAAAAACAATATTCAACAAAGTGGAAGATTTTCTTGAAAAAAAGGCAAAAAAACAAAACCAGATTTCTTTTGTCAAAACTATATCCAAATTGAAATCCTCTATAAAGTCGGTAAATCCCCAATTAGGGTTCTACAATCCCTACGCTACATGATACGTTACAGCTTTGAGTCTGATGAGACTGTAGTCTGTAGTGCTGCATTTTCTCTTTAGAGGTGAGGGCAGGTAATGTAGCATTTAATCAAATAGTTTTCGATGGGGATGACGATTTACAGCGCCTTTCCCATGGTAAAACCGGTTAGCTCTGTTTCCAGCATGTAGCTCGACAGCAGCAGCAGCTTCTGTGTCCTCGTGTAATATAAGAATCCGGCGTTGTACGTGAGTCATGGCTTCAATAATTCATCCCAGCTTCCGTCATCTGTTTTCATTCACAAATTGTCTTCAAATAATTTAACATCCAGATTTTCAGCTATGAAAAGACGTTCTCACCCACAAGTCACATATCTCTGCTGCTTCACAAAACTAACGTTACATAGGGGTTTTTTCTTGACTTATTTCTAATTAGTCAGTAAATGTAATGAAGGATATTGGCTTTGTCACTTTCTATGTTTTTAAACAGTGCAGCAAAAAAAGGCAGAGGTACGGCTTGGAGTATTCGGGACCCAATACAAAATTTGTACCGGCCTTCCTAAACAATACTGTTGCACTTTCTTGTGGCGGAGGGACCACTTGGCCCCCGTAAAGACACAAGGTTCAAACCAGAAACATAACCCAAAGTTTCTAGGTCCCAATGCAAAAGTTTGATATCTCTTTAGAAAATAATAAAGCCCATTTTTCATACAAACAGAAATATTCACTCTCGAGCACTGATTGCGGGGAAATGGGAAAGTTTTAAACAGACCAAATTGATAAGGTTATCTATGGGTGCAATGCACAATTAGGGACTTAACCTTATAGGTGACATTGGCAAATGCATTCTTTTCCCAGTTCTCCACATATGTAACCCCATTTGAGATATTTGAAATCAGCACACAAACACTTAGCCCACTTTTGCATGGAACGCTGAGTTTTTAACTACTGTATCATGCATCACCCCCTCAGGCCCTGCACTAAGAATAACACAATTTTGCTCTAATTTTTGTACAATTTGTGTCATTAGGTTTATTTGACATAAAAAAGACAGGTAAGAGCCAAATAGTCTTAAAAATGATATATATAGATATATATATCTATATATATCTATATATATAGATATATATATCTATATATATATATAAAAGAGGACCTTTCTGCTCTCCTGACATGTTTGTTTTAATAAATACTTCTATTGCGCATAAAATAACAATTCTGTGATCACCATTTCTTTCCGTTGCATTGTTGTGGTCCTCTGCTATTACTCCTAGTAATTTAGAAATAAATTGACAGCCAGGTGTTGCTAAATAAGGGGTGTATCCCTACACTCTGTAGGGAGTACGTTTTGTTTAAGAGAACCTGTCATCTGGATTTTATAACTATTGACATGTATGTAAAGGCGCTTTTATGCTGAGTTAATCTTTACCTTTCTTGTAGAAATCCGTTTTGCTGTTTTAGAGAAATCCATTGTTTAAATTGTATGCTAATGCATTGCAAGTGCAGTGGGCGGGGCCTGCACTGACAGTGCTCCTCCTTTTCTCCCTATTCTCCGCCCACTACACTTGCAAGTCATTTGCATATAATTTCAACTGTGGATTTCTCTAAAACAGCAGAATGGATTTTTACAAGAAAGGTAAAGATTAACTCAGCATTAAATACATTTATATACATGTCATTAGATTGGGGTATAAAGTCCTGATGACAGGTTTTCTTTAACAAGGTTATGGTAACACCCAGTTGTCAATTTATTCACTCAAATAATGACTCAGGAGAGATAGCTGATCCCTAAACAAAATAAAAAGATCTTCAAAGATAAAACTGGAAGAAAATCATCTATGTACCACAAAAAATGTAGTGCTCAGTAAGGGTAATTTTTTTCAGACCAAGCAGAGGGAAAAAATTATGGAATCACTCAATTCTGAGGAAAAAATTATGGAATCACCCTGTAAATTTTCATTTCCAAAACTAACTCCTGCATCAAATTAGATCTGCTTGTTAGTCTGCATCTAAAAAGGAGTGATCACACCTTGGAGAGCTGTTGCACCAAGTGGACTGAATCATGGCTCCAACACAAGAGATTTCAATTTAAACAAAGGAGAGGATTATCAAACTCTTAAAAGAAAGTAAATCATCAGGCAATGTTGCAAAAGATGTTGGTTGTTCACAGTCAGCTGGGTCTAAAATCTGGACCAAATACATACAACATGGGAAGGTTGTTAAAGGTGTAAGCCAGTGCTAGTCATCATAATGGGGGATACTCGCTGCACCGGGTAAATTAAGCACACGTTCAATGTCCTTCCAGTATTTTCTCAATACAGCAGTTTATTGCACTTCATAAACCGCATATCACACAGTCCTTCTTAGTTTATCACCGGCATGTTTACACACTTAACACCCAGGAGTCTCTCAAGTAGCAGACAGGCCCAAGTTACAGCCTTCAGCAAGGTAATACTAAAGCAATGTCTATATAAGTGTCCATATAACAAAGTGTATTACCTTTGCCGGGTTTAGTTGCTGCAGTCCATTTAATCCGCCACCACTATGGCTTTAAGGCTTTCCCAGGTGGGGGTCTCTAGCCGTCATCCCGTCTAAGGCTACTGGAATGTTTCACTCACACACATCCAGTCTGCACCTTTCCGGACTCTTCACCAAGCCGCTGCCTTCTAAGGCCACTGGCATCTACACAAGATCCAGCCTCGACCTTTCAGGCTGCCAGGCTTCACTGTATCACGGTGTCCCACACACACGGGGAACAGGCCTCAAGCCCAACACACCGAACACACCTGTCTCCCATCAAGCAGGGTTTATATATCCATCCCGTGCACACACATACACACAGACAGGACCTTGCTGATGTCACAGTCATGTGATCAGACAGACATTCTGTGCACGCAGGACCTGTGCTAGGTCACAGTCATGTGACCAGTCACCTGAGGGGGAAGGTACATGGTCAGGTAAAACACATCCTGGACCATTACCGTAATGCCAGCAAGTCGCTGCATTACAAAGGCAAACAAACTGGTAGACCAAGGAAGACATCAAAGCGTCAAGAGCGGAAACTTAAAGCAATATGTCTCCAAAACAGGAAATGCACAACAAAACAAATGAGGAACGAATGGGAGGAAAACTGGAGTCAATGTCTGTGACCGAACTGTAAGAAACTTTAGTTTTGTGCCATGTCTGTGATCTTCTTTTTTTCAACAACATTAAGCAACTCAATGAACATCCTCCGAGCCCGGTGATTCCATAATTTTTGCCAGGGGTTGTATGAATTTGCTAGACATACTGACATGTATCTTCCTATCACTACAATTTTGGCTCTTAAGAGAAAATCATCAACCTGTAGAAGAATATCCATGTGATGTAAAAGAAAAAAATGATAATCATTGAAGGACTTTATAGTCCTACACAAAAAGTGAATAAAACTGTGCTGCTCATAGATCCCATGTCTGTAGAACAATTTCTACTCGTACAAGTAAAGGCAGGAAAGTCACTTGACATCACCACTTCCTATGTCTGTGCAGAACGCGTGGCATCCAGTGCTGAAAGCACAAGGGTGCTGGTAGGTGAGTATCACTTAGTTTGTTATTTGTTAGATATCTCATCCCCTCGGCATTGTTTTATTTTGCCCAGGCAACCCCTTTAAGCCAAAAGGTTTGAGCTCTTAATTGCCTTTTAAATTTGTAAATAGTGAAATAGTCCATTAAAGGGGTCATTAATGAGAGAGCATTTTTGGGTTCGCTGTTCCATTGGCTGCCATAGTGGGAGTTTACAACAGTAGTACCCTGGAGTAGTATAGGGCTCTGTTAGTATACATTGCAATGCCCCTCGGTGCTGGAAAAGAAAGTGACAGAGAGGGAAAAGAAGAGAAGAAAGAATAAAAAAGAATGCATAAATATGGATGAAGAATAAGAAGCAAGAAGAAGATTAAGGAAGAGGAAGAAGAAGAAAGAAGAAAGATAAGAAAGAAAGGAAGGAGGAAAAATGAGAATGAAGAAGGGTAAATACTTTTTTTCTTTCATTATAACATACTCTAAGAATAAGAAGGAAGAAGAAGAAATAGGAGGAGGAAGAAAAATGAGGAAGGAGAGCAGGAGGAAGAAAGAAGAATGAATGAGAAAGAAAGATAAATACTTTTTTTTCTTTCATTATAACACACTAGAAGAATAAGAAGGACGAGGAAGAAAAAGGAGGAAGAAGAATGAGGAAGAAGAAGAAAGAAGAATGAGAAAGAAGAAGAATAAATACTTTTGGTTTTCATTATAACACAGTATAAGAATAAGAAGGAAGAGGAAGAAGAAGAAAAAGGAAGAAGAAGGAAGGAGGGAGAAAGAACAATGAGAAAGAAGAAGAAAAAATACTTATTTTTCTTTCATTATAACACACTATAGAAAAAAAATTTGTGGTGCGGGTAACAGGTGTTACAAAACCGTTTGCGAACTGCGTTCCACTCTCTTACCATGTCAAAATATGAAATCGCGTTTATGGAATATGTGATCATCATTTTACTATTGAAAGTTTACCCAATAATGATAAATTACACCGGCATGTCCTCACTGTGCTCGCTGTAATGAAGTTCATATCCATAAACGTGCCCCTATATGTTCTGCAGGCAACACTAACGTGCCATCCTCCAGCCCTTATTATTAGTCTGTGCAGATCAAGCTTTCAATAGCCGTCTTCTGATCAAAGCATTCGTGATAAGGTATGCATACCTCAAATGATGCAGATAAAACATTTCCCTTCAAAAACAGGAAGATGGCAGCGTGCCACCGCTGATGGCAGAGTGCCACCGCTGATGGCAGAGTGCCACCGCTGATGCTCCTCACCGGGGAAATGATGGGATGTAAACTAGCTCTTCTGCTGACACACTCTGCACAGATGATGCAGGTGACAACTGCTTCTAATTTCCAGATTTTCCTGATGTCCTCGATCGCATGACTATATCTTATTTTTTATTCTTTATGCCCTTTTAATATCGGTTGTGAATATTTTCAAATTTAGAATATATGTAACTCATAATAAGAAAAAAACAAGCTCTGGCAATGATAAAAGTGAAGTGTTTATGTGCTTGGCGGCTTCTCGATACAGCTGGACTAATAGCTCGTGTGGCTGGTGCGGAGCTGCAGTTTCAGGCACAGCCATATGGCAGCGCCGGTGTGCAAAAGTTTTATTGTTTTTCAGAAAATAACTGAGCCCATTTTGGACACAAACAGAAATATTCACTCTCTGGCAATGATCGCAGATATTATAAATGCAGGGAAAGAGGTCATTTACTTACACAAATCACTCATAATTAGATACAATGCACAATGAGATACTTAGCCGTATGGGAGACATTAGCAAATGCTTTCTTTTCCCAACTCTGCAAAGTTGTAACCCCATTTGAGGTCCAGCACTTAAACACCATGCCCATTTTCGCTGTCAATTTTTTGCCTTTTAAGCCCAGAAAAGTGCCCACGTAGGTTGAACAAGACGCAGGCGATTATTGCATTATGTCATCAGATTTATTTGATCATCAAAAAAATAAAAAGCTAAGGGATCAATAGTCTTACAGGGAATCTGCCAGAAAGTTTTTGTTTCGTTCCTCCTGGACAACTTGTTCTGTATAACCCTACCCCCACGACTGACAACTTTCTGCCTATGCACAGTGTACAAAAAAAGCTGCCAAAACAGTGATTGTATCAAAATGATGGCATGCAGACCAGCAAGTGACACATCGCAGTAATCAGGGTCTCAGCCTCTACACTGTGCTGCTTTTGGATTACATAGTAAAATGTTGTAAATTATTCCCTTTAAATTAAATCTGTCAGCAGGATTTACCCTCAAATCTATTTAGGAGTGCATATAGCTCTTTCAAAGACAAGTCCAGCAACCACATGTCCATTCCTCAGTTACTAAGAAATCAGAGTTTGAATTGATATGTAAATGAGGAGCTGTGGTAGATCTGAAGCCTCCGTCACTCCAGCTCTATTCCCTGTCAAGCGCCACATCCTCCTGCTTGACTGATAGCTCCTTTGCCTGAAGTCACACAGTGTGACTTGCTGTGTGACTTCAGGCAAAAAAGCTGTCAGTCAAGCAGGAGGAGGTGGCGCTGGGCAGGGAATAGAGCTGGAGTGATGGAGGCTTCAGATCTACCATAGCTCTTTAGACTCATTTGCATATCAATTCACACACTGATTTCTCTGTAATGGAGGAAAGGATCGGCCATGTACAGGTATTGCTGGACTTGTCTTTGAAAGAGCTACATGCGCATATACACTGTGTGCAGAATTATTAGGCAAGTTGTATTTTAGAGGATTATTTTTATTATTTATCAACAACTATGTTCTCAATCAACCCAAAAGACTCATAAATATCCAAGCTTAATATTTTTGGAAGTTGGAGTGTTTTTTTTTAGATTTGGCTATCTTAGGAGGATATCTGTTTGTGCAGGTAACTATTACTGTGCAGAATTATTAGGCAACTTAATAAAAACCAAATATAATCCCATCTCATTTGTTTATTTTCACCAGGTAAACCAATATCAGTGCACAAAATGTAGAAATAAACATTTCTGACATGCAAAAACAAAAAACAAAAAAATTAGTGATGAATATAGCCACCTTTCTTTATGATGACACTCAGCAGCCTTCCATCCATAGATTCTGTCAGTTGCTTGATCTGTTTTCGATCAACATTGCGTGCAGCAGCCACCACAGCCTCCCAGACACTGTTCCGAGAGGTGTACTGTTTTCCCTCCCTATAGATCTCACATTTTATGATGGACCACAGGTTCTCTATGGGGTTCAGATCAGGTGAACAAGGGGGCCATGTCATTATTTTTTCTTCTTTTAGACCTTTACTGGCCAGCCACGCTGTGGAGTAGTTGGATGCATGTGATGGAGCATTGTCCTGCATGAAAATCATGTTTTTCTTGAACAATACCGACTTCTTCCTGTACCACTGCTTGAAGAAGTTGTCTTCCAGAAACTGGTAGTAGGTCTGGGAGTTGAGCTTCACTCCATCCTCAACCCGAAAAGGTCCCACAAGTTCATCTTTGATGATACCAGCCCATACCAGTACCCCACCTCCACCTTGCTGGCGTCTGAGTCGGAGTGGAGCTCTCTGCCCTTTACTGATCCAGCCTCTGGCCCATCCATCTGGCCCATCAAGAGTCACTCTCATTTCATCAGTCCATAAAACCTTTGAAAAATCAGTCTTAAGATATTTCTTGGCTCATTCTTGATGTTTTATCTTATGTTTCTTGTTCAAAGGTGGTCGTTTTTCAGCCTTCCTTACCTTGGCCATGTCCCTGAGTATCGCACACCTTGTGCTTTTTGATACTCCAGTAACGTTGCAGCTCTGAAATATGGCAAAACTGGTGGCGAATGGCATCTTGGCAGCTTCACGCTTGATTTTCCTCAATTCATGGACAGTGATTTTGCGCCTTTTTTGGCCAAAACGCTTCTTGCGACCCTGTTGGCTATTTGCCATGAAACGCTTGATTGTTCGGTGATCATTCTTCAAAAGTTTGGAAATTTTAAGACTGCTGCATCCCTCTGCAAGACATCTCACAATTTTGGACTTTTCAGAGCCCGTCAAATCTCTCTTCTGACCCATTTTGCCAAAGGAAAGGAAGTTGCCTAATAATTAAGCACACCTTATATAGGGTGTTGATGTCATTAGTCAACACCCCTCCTCATTACAGAGATGCACATCACCAGATTTACTTAATTGGTAGTTGGCTCTCAAGCCTATGCAGCTTGGAGTAGGACAACATGTATAAACAGTATCAAAGTGATCAAAATACGCATTTGCCTAATAATTCTGCACACGGTGTAAATAGTTTGGGGGGGGGGTGAAATCCTGCTGACAGATTCCCTTTAAAAACTACAACATTTCAGAGGTCCCGTTGGCTTTCCTAACACTTCTCTTTTAGTAAATATATAAGTACGTTCCATAGCAGCTGTGTGGTACTGTACTGGGATGGAGCGAAGACATTGTACATTGATTGTAGCTTCAATGTATATTGAACCAGAAAAGACTGTACATGTGCAGTCATTGTAACTTGTGGGACCTCTTTTATCTAGGAGGAAATATCACCTTGTCTTCACCATTTACCAGACATTCTGGGCATCAATAATTATCAGTTTACTAGGTGAAACTATTGAAACATTTCTGTTATTTTACTGCAAGTGTCAACTAAAAAAAAAAGTTAGTGTTCATAATAGCTAATGAAAACCATAACAAAACTTACTGCTTCGCCAATTTTTCCAATGTTTCCAATATCTCCAACTTCACCCTGATGAAGAAAATAAAGACAATGATTATATGGAATAGTTGCTACAGAGCGCTAAATCTAGTAAGGGTTGCCCCCTGATTTTTATATTGAAATTATTGTAATCAATCAATATATGATACGTATAGGTCAACACCCGGCACCCCCATCGATCAGCAAATATCTGCTCTGGAGGTTGCTGGATGTAAACAATGTACAGATCCAGACCCTGTATTATATGTAGTGATCGTGACCAGGGACTGCAAATCAGCTCATATTCTCTTAATCTGGGGCTGATCTGCAGTACCTGACAGCGGCCACTAAACAGTGAGGCGCTGTGGTGTTTCACTCCATACACTGCTTACATCTGGCTGCCACCAGAGGTGGTAATAGCTGATTGATGGGTGCGTCAAGTGACGAACCTCCACCTATATCGATCACTTTAACACTAGAACCTGCAGGAAAAAAAAATAAAGGTAAGGGGTCATTATGACCCCATCCGCTGTTCTAGTGTTAACACGACCGTGTGTCTCTCATCTGAGAAAATTGGTCCGATTAGAGTTTGATCAGAGTGTGATCCAATTTTCTCAGATGTGGATAAGAAAAAAAAACCTGTTTCTCCGTCTTCATTAAGTCTGTCCCTGAAGATTGGACCGCACTCGATTGTCATCCGACCCATAGATTTGAATGGTGGAGTGAATTCCAATTGTCAGAGGTAAATCATGCATGCCGCGATGTTTGTCCTTGGACCACTCGGTCCGGGCGAAAAAAATTGGATACGTGCACGACCTCATTGAAAAACATGGGGATGAGTGCTGTACATCAAAACGACGGATCACACTCGTCCGATTTTTACGGTGGTGTGCGCTAGCCCTAGGGATAAGTCCTCAATATAAAAGTTTACTTTCTCCAATAGAGGGAGGGGGATCTCTCTCTGTGACAGCACCTGTGCCCCCACAACTTCATATCAGGATATCAAGGGGTTCCCATGATCGATTATATTTATGACTGTCCTTTTATTCCTGTATCAGAATGTGACCAGTAATGCTTATAATAGGGTCTGGCTGGCTCATTTCAATAATTAAGCTAGCCCTCCTTTTTGTGTCTATTAATCAGAAAGGGTGCTGACTTAGCTATTGAAATGAACCGGTCAGCCAGCCCCCTTCATACACATTCTAACACAGGAAGCTTTCTTCTGTGTCGATCCCAGAGTAGAGGTGGAGGTGTTGGGGTAGAATCTGGGTCTTGGTATATTTTCTTCTGCTGGACAACCCCTTTATTCTATATCTTTACAAAGGCTCATTGGTTATAGACTTTTGACTTGTCCATTTGAAGAGAGATTTTGCACGTTCTCACTCAGGCTGACGCTCAGACTAGCAGGTGTCAGACTCCGTGGTGGGAGAATGAAGGAGTTTATTTGGCACATACAGCGTTCGTTAACTGCATAATCAAAATATGGATTACAGAAATGAGCAGAGAGGTCATACAATACATTCTAGAGGGGTGCTATATGAGCTTAACAAACTATAATAGTCAACACAGCGCCATCTGCTGTCTGATTAACACAGTCCCTCCACAGTATAAGCCTGCAGTTGTTGTATACACCTGAAATATTTTGGAACTATACAAAAAATGAATTAACACATATAAAATAAATTAATAAATGTAAAAAAAAAAATCAATAAAAAATTTTCAATCTAACTGCATCAGGTTTTTTTTTATATACCACATTTTACTATAAGACGTAGAGATCCATGTGCAGTAGTTCACTATTAATTAATGACAAAACATATTAATTTCTCTGCAGCCATAAACCTCTATTGATATAACAGCCAAGAAATGCTGAGGAGGAGGAAGAGGAAGCAATTTCATGTCCCAGATGGTGATCTCATCCCAAGTATGTCTGAGATTCTCCGTGTCCATATTCTTAGAAGAAGAAGCTGCACTTTCTGGGTAACAGATAAATAAATCACCTTTAAGCCTTCGGGTCCTTGTTCTCCAGCATATCCTTTACGTCCCAGTCTTCCCTGACAACAAATTAGAGAAGAAGAAGAAGATCATTTTTTTATTTTTTTCTGTAAATGAAACTTTTGGGTTTCTATATCATCAACCCTTGATATCCCTTTAATTAGACTTATTGAAGCTGAAATAGTGGATGGCACATCCTTGCTTTATACATTCCACAACTATTATGGGTCAGACAATTTAGCACTGTGGTCAACAGCTTGATGGCATTTTGACATTGCAATGGGGTGAAGGTTTTTTTTTAATACTTAAAATACTTAAAGGGGCTTTCCTCTTGCAAGTTTCTTCAGCCCGGAAGCTTAAAGCCCATCCATATATATATATAAGACAAAGGTGAGCCTTTATGTTAGCTAAAAATAATATTCAGAGGTAGCCCATTCTCCTGCTCCAGCTCTCCACCGCTGCTCTCGGTGATTGCTAGCTGCAGTGATGACATCATGACTATAGTGCACGTGACCACTGCAGTCAATCGCTGGGCTCAGAAGCTTATACAGGCTGCATCGGCAGAGCTGCTGAGCTCAGTGATTGGCTGCAGCAGACACAATTGCTGTAGTGGAGAGGTGGTGCTGGAGCACGGGATAGTGAGTATCACTGATTTTATAATTATTTATTTCTAAAATAATTTATTTCTAATATTTATTAGCTGGTAGAAGCCTATGGGCGGAGGAAATTGAAAACGGAAAACCACAAAGTCCAAAGCAATATTCGTATAGTAGCTCTAGTCCATGAGCACCTCACTGAAAAAATAAAAAGTTTGGGGAGCTACTTTTTCTAACTTTGAGATCTATTGTCTCCAGCAGACTACTTTTTTTTTTTTTTATTGCTGTCACATTGCTGACAGTGTAACAAAAGGTCTAGGCTGAACAGACTGGCATGTAGTTGACTGTGCGCCAATCATGTGACCTTCACCATCCAATGATATCCTTTATCTTTCAACACTCAAGACATGACATTTTGTTGGGGTCTCTACGTCAGTGGCATTTTGCAACTTTGCTTCAGCAGTAAATTGCCATTGTGTCTCCTAGATAGTTCATCTTATTTCTAAGACTTATAAAGAGCTGGCGTCTTTTTTATACGTTCTGGTAAACAACTCGGGCATTTTCAGTGCAAGATCAGATTTTCTTCTACTTTTCAATTTTACTTCTTGTTTCACTTCATGCCTAACTTCAACACAAGACAGCCAATGATATTAAAGGGGTTGCCCAGGCTTGGGGTTCAAGTCTGCAGTCACTGTATGTTACTGGAGACTTGTAAATCCTTACAGTGCACAGTGTGCACGCTGTCCGGATTCTCCGGTGCCGATGCAAGGAGCGTGACTGCAATTATATGATTTGCATACATGTGGTCACCTGCTGACTAGACGTGCATGGCCTCACTCAGTACAAGTGAGTTGAGAGAGGCCGGACACGTCTAGTCGGAATGTGTCCGTAAGTATGCAAATCACATACTTGTGGTCACACGGCCTGCCCGCTCCCAGCGCTGGTGTAGGACAATCCTGACAGCGCGCACTGTGAGGATTCACTTGAGCCTCAAGCCCCGACAACCTTATTAATCAGTGAAGCTCCCTGTTACTTGTTATACATGCAAAGTAAGAGGGTATATTCCCTACAGGATCCGCCACCGAAACAAAGGCTGACACTTGTATTTGTGCCCTAGTTTGCATTGCGTGGGGCTAATTCCACGTGTGGCCATTCTGCCAGCTTCTTCAGAATCTACCGGAATAAGTAGCATGCTGCTTCTGGGTGTGGAAGCTTGCAATAGCATGTGATTAGGGTTGTGGAAACCCCATTTACATGCATAGGATATGGATTTTTTGCTAATTTGGGTAAAGAATTCCTCTTAAAATTTCCATGTGTAAATGAATCCTAACAGACCATGACATCACCATAACATGTATGGCTTTTTAGGCGTCATTGTGGGACTACGTATAGGTAAAAATACAATGGTGATATATATATATTAATGTATACTAGATATAGATATTTAAGAGGGCATTCCATGGCACAACCATGGACTGCCATGACAGTGGTGGCTTTCTGGGTACCTAAGGGTCATTTCCTTTGAACATCTATCCAATCTGAATCCAAAAAAGTCCAAAATGGGTGAAATGGATGACTAATGTTAGAAAAGTCCAACAGATCGACTTTATAACCCTATGGAAACAGAACTTGTCCTCCACCAATGGCTTAAACAACAAGCAACACAGTGAAGGAGTCTTCAAAACACAAATGGACGAAGGAACATCCACTTCTGAATATTTTTAGCTTTCTATTTATATTGCATCTTTTTTAATGTTGGAGATAAGTCCAAGCCAGAGAATTAGACATGTCCCGGAAATAGGAGGAGGTAATTCACTTTGCTATGATGGCTAACATAGCTTTGATCTATATTTAAGAGTTAGCTCATCCTAAATTTCCATGGATATCCAGAAGGCTAAGAACAGCTTAACAGGAAGGACATGTGGTCTTCATACAAGAAAATAGAAGCCGTTTAGGAAATCCAGCTTCAAACTGAGAAATGAAAAGTAATGAAGACCATGAAAAATAATAAAATAACTAATAATAACTAATAATTACGTAACTTAAAGCCCTGGTGTAAAGAAAACCAATTCGTTCCAGATTTCTTTTTGGAACATGAAAACAGTAACTCAGTTGACGAAGAATGAATCTAATAACGTTAAAAGTTTTTAGTCCCGATCTGCTCATTTCCGCATCGGGAGGTCAGCGGGGCAGGAATAACCCTTTAATATCTGTATGCAGACCCTCTATAAGGCAGTCGGTCCCTTTGGGTCATAGACTGACTTAAAATTAATATTATAAGTAAAAACTTGTTGTAAGAGAACTTGGTGTTATGTAGACATAATACAACACCAGGGTGTTCGATAAACTTACAATTGGTCCAAGACCACCTGGAGGTCCCAGAGGTCCTTCATCTCCCTGTAAAATATCAATACGAAACATGAGCTGGTATATATTAGCGGGAATCACTGACAGAGTGCAGCCGTGGCACAGGAGTATAATTTACCCACAATAGGCATGTATTATCTTTTGATATGATAGTAATACATTTCCGATCTCCATTGATAACTAAAATTGGAGGTCAAAAGTCCCCAGTCCCTTCTCATTACCCAACCACAATTATTATTTATCTTGTGCATGGGTAAAATATGTTTACTATGGAAAACCCCATTTTAAAGAAAACCTGTCAAAAATGCTTTTATATTTTTCTCCCTGCTCCCTTGACTGTTCTGCTATTTTCTTTTTTACGATCTGCGATACGGTTCCGGAGATATAGCCATTTTTATTTAGTGCCAATTTTTACGGTCTTTACTAAAGGGGTGTGGCTCACGGGATTATTGAGGGGCGTGTCTTCAGGCTGCTCTGCATAATTACACTGTGAGCCACACCCCCTTTGTAAAGACCATAAAAATTAGCACTAAATAAAAAAGTCCATATCTCTGGTACTGTAGGGCGTATTTAAAAAAAAAACAAAATAACAGAATATTCAGGGGAGCAGTAGGAACAAAATAAAAGCAAAATCTGCCTACTTTTGATCTGGTGACAGGTCCTCCTTAAAGGGTTGTTGTAAGTGACAACGAGGCTGTTGGACCCATCTGGACATGGGCCACTGACCTAATGTCTAAATGACCAATCCACCCCTGATTTTGGTATTTGTGCCTAAGGTTTGTAGATCACAATTGGCAGACACCAAAATCATAGATTCAATAGAGAAGCATTTGTACTAAGGTATAAGTAATTTGTTTTCTACTTTAATTTGAGGACGTTAAATAATATTGGAAGCCTCAGAAGACATTGGGTGAATTTTGGGGAAATGGGTTGGCTTACCTCTGCACCTTTTGGACCCTGTGGACCTGGAGGCCCTCTGTCTCCAATAAGACCCTAGAAAGAAATACTTATTATCACTGATTTTTACATCACAGCTTACACCGAGCAATGTCCTCAGGAATTGGCAAATGTCTGGTTCTATATTATAGCATTGGAAAAAGGCCATGGAAAATACACCTATTTTGGCAGGAATATAGGTGTAAATGAAAATGTTAAAAAAGATAGTATACAGATTGGAAGAATCAAAGCTTTTACCTTTGGTCCTTCAGGTCCATTTAACCCAGGCAAACCAATGTCGCCTGGAAAACCCTAGGTACAAAATATTAAAAAAAATTACAAAAATTAATAAATTAAGTATTATATAATAATATGTTTAATTTACATACTACATTGCCTTAGGGTGAATGTCCTTCTTCATTTACATTTTGTAAACTGCACAGAGTTAAATAATAAACTTTTGGCTGCGTACTGCCACCACTAGGGGGAGCCAAGGGGCTGACTGCATTAAAGTTAAGATCTTACAGTATGCAGTAAGCTCTCTAGCTCCCTCTAGTTGTGGCACCCAGATTTCAAGGGTCCAAATGCTCTGGGGTGGGAGGTGGTCAAATCAGTTTAAAATCCCACCATGCAACAGGAACTTATTGCTTTACCTGTTGTTTCCATCCACAAGACTCTACCATGGTGAGTATGGTTGACTGCTAGTGACAGCTGCTAATTTGGTTAATAAATGTCACTATTATTTCAGCACTGTATGGCGCTATTATTTGGTTACTTATGGCACAATTATTTTATCACTGCATGAAACCATTTTTTTAGCCCTGTAAGGTACAGTTATATACACTATATGGCACTATTAATTTAGATTTGTATGTGATAATTATTTCAGCACTGTATGGTCCTAAAATATTTTAGCAAAGGGAACTGCCAACTTTTGCCATTCTTGTTGTATACAGTATGGCACTGATTTCTGGTTCTTAAGTGGTTTTGATAGTGTTTTGTCCTCATCTATGTGCAATAAATGTGATTATTTGCTATATATTCAGCAGGTGCCTCTTTTTTACCCTCGTGCGGTTCAACTTTTTTTGCTATGTCTGAAACTATTATTTCAGCACTGTATAATACTGTACCCATAAAAATGGATGATTATTTGCTACATATTCAGTGTGAGCCTTTATTATGTCCTCATTGTTTTTTTTCTATCTGTATGGAACTATTCATTTAGAACTGTGTAATATTTTTGGACACTGTATAACACTATTATTTGGTCACTTTATGGCAATATTAATTTAGTACTTTAACTATAATTTCAGCACTGTATGGTACAATTAATAGGTCACTGTATGGAACTATGATTGTAACACTGGATGAAACTATGGTTTTAGCACTATATTATTTTGGGGCACTGTATGTCACTATTATTTGGTCACTGTACATCAATTTTAATGTTGCCTTGTATGAAACTATTTTTTTCAGCCCTCTATAGTACTGCTTGTGCTCACTGTATGGTATTGTTATTAGTCATGATATGGCACTATTAATTTAGCACACACTGTATGATACTGGTATTTCTGCGCTCTGTGTGGCAATTTCACTTAGTCACTGTAAGGCAATATTAATTAGCAATGTATGGAACTATTATTATAGATGACACTGTTTTCAGGTTATTAAGTGTTTTTTTAATGGTATTTTTTCCTTATCTATTGTATGTGCAATCAAATTTGTGATTATTTGCTATATACTCAGTGTGTGCCTTTATTATGTCCTCATGTTTTTTTGTTTTTTTTTTGTATCTGTATGGAACTATTATTATAGATAACACTGTTTTCAGGTTATTAAGTGTATTTTTTAATGGTATTTTTTCCTTATCTATTGTATGTGCAATCAAATTTGTGATTATTTGCTATATACTCAGTGTGTGCCTTTATTATGTCTTCATGTTTTTTGTATTTTTTTGTATCTGTATGGAACTATTATTTTAGACCTGTGTAATATAATTATTATTGGGCAGTGTATGACACTATTATTTGGTCACTATGTGGTGGTATTATATGGTTGACCTAGAATATACAATAGGAATAAATATAAACATTTAATTCATGAAAGCTATGACAAACTGTCCAAAGTTTAGAACAAGTTATTAACACATAGCTGGACATATTTACAGGTCACCATCATATGTGTATAAGAATTAGCAGGTTACAACCTTAAGAAAAAAGTGCATAAGAAAATAACCAGACGCGGAGTTTACGGCCAATACCGCTACGCCGATACTACATTTTTCTAGTGTGAAAATGAGCAAATCAACGTGACCTGGGAGGAAAACTTGGCCTGAATGAAACTAATCAAGGATACTTGGAGTAATGTAAACTATATTGACATGCACATGTTTGACATAAGCCGGAATATCAGCGGACTATTTAAACAGACACCCTCAGACTATCACACATCCCATCCATCAATGAGGAATGAAATACAAGAACTGCACTGCAGTAAATTGTTCTAAATGTTGATTTAAAGCAGAAAATGGCCCCAATGCAAGTCAGTAAGTCACCTATAAGGTTCCCTGTGGTTTCCCTGAGACCTGCGAGCGTATGGTGACTGCTTTATGATTATATCTCTACATTCACAGATGAATGGTATCAATTGTTCTATATTCCCTGCAATTTTAGACTTGGGAGCTGAGGGGGGTGGGGGGTGGACTTCAATATTTTTCAAAGAGGATGTGCCTCCGTCAGAAATTTGCTCCAGTCGGGAACAGTAGTACATTTCTCGTGTAATTTACTCCACTTTTGTGATGAATTTGTTAGGCATGCTTGGCCATGTCCCATTGTAACTGAGCTCCGCCAACTCTTCTAAAAGTTGCCGGAGCTGACTGGGACTAGTGGGAAAATGGCAAAATTTGCAAAACTTTTGCGCAACTTTCGAGATATACAAACATTTTGCAACATTTCAAGCAGTTTTACACCAGAAAAATGGCGAAACCTGTTGAATTGGGTCCCATGTTTTGATTTTCTTCTGCAACTCCTCAGGGAAATGTAAGAATAAATTGACAACTGGGTTTTAGCGCCTTGCCCTTGTCAGTTGTGTGTGCGTGTATGTATATATATATATATATATATATATATATATATATATATATATACACACATACATACAGTACTGTGCAAAAGTTTTCTAGAGATGTGGAAAAAACGTTGGAAGGTAAGAATTCTTTCAAAAATAGAAGTGTTAATAGTTTATTTTTAGCAATTAACAAAATGCAAAGTGAATGAACAAAAGAGAAATCTAAACCAAACCAATAGTTGATGTGACCTCCGTTTGTACAAGTGTATTTAAAAGAATTAATGCTGTTTTGAAGGGAAAGTCAGTGACTTTGTAGGGTTATATTCAAGTGTATGAGTAACCAATTATAACAGGTGATAATGATCATTCTCATATGTAGGTTAAAACAAGTCATTAACTGCAATGGAAACAGTTGTGTAGGAGGCTTAAAGGGGTTGTCCAGGACTATTTTATTTTTTGTCCATGGCCTAAAAACTAACAGAGGCAACTACCTGCCTGTTCTACCTGTCTCAGAGCAGTCACTGATCGCTCCTGCCAGCAACTCAGCTGCTTCAGTCAACAGAGCAGCTCTTCTCCTTCCAGGCTGCTCTGTCAACAGGGCATGGCTGCTGATGTCATGCTGATTGACAGCTGGCTCACTGCATCTAGGAACGGGGAGCCGGCTGTCAATCAGCATCACATCAGCAGTCACGCCCCATCAACAGTGCAGAAGAGAAGCCGCTGCTCTGCTGATGTGACGTCAGCGGAGGTTGCCGAATTGCCAGCAGGAGCAGTCCGTGCAACTACAGGCAACTTCCTGCCTGTTAGTTCTTAAGCCCGTAGTTAAAAAAATAAATAGTCCTGGATAACCCCTTTAAAACTGTGTGAGAAACAGCCAAACACTGCTACAAAGGTGAGGTTGTGGAAGACAGTTACATGTCACAGATCATACACCATGGCAAGACTGATCACAGAAAAAAGACACAAGGGAGTTATACTGCATCAGCAAGGTTTCTCCCAGACAAAGATTTCAAAGCAGACTGGAGTTTCAAGATGTGCAACTCTTTTGAAGAAGCACCAAGAAATGGGCAACGTTAAAGATTGTAGACTAAGGATATGTACTGCAGTAGATGAAAGACACATTATGCTTACTTTCCTTCAAAGTTGGAAGATATCCAGCAGTGCCATAAGCTCAGGACTGGCAGCAGGCAGTGGGATCCCAAGTGGGCTCTCATGAACTGGCCAATTTGTGCCAATCAAGTATATTCTATATAACAGTAATGCAGTTCAATTTTCATATATTCAATCTATGCATACATCTTAGCATATACAGAGTGCTGCTGTATTCGATTGTGTACACACCCAATACCAGCTGTGACGCTTCCTATTTAATATGGAATACAAGCATCTCAGGAGAGCAAACAGCTTCTCTTTAATGCTTTTATTATATAATTTTCCCCCATGATCACATATGCCTCATATACACTGCTCAAAAAAATAAAGGGAACACTTAAACAACAGAATATAACTCCAAGTAAATCAAACTTCTGTGAAATCAAACTGTCCACTTAGGAAGCAACACTGATTGACAATCAATTTCACATGCTGTTGTGCAAATGGAATAGACAATAGATGGAAATTATTGGCAATTATCAAGACACCCTCAATAAAGGAGTGGTTCTGCAGGTGGGGACCACAGACCATATCTCAGTACCAATGCTTTCTGGCTGATGTTTTGGTCACTTTTGAATGTTGCTTGTGCTTTCACACTCATGGTAGCATGAGACAGACTCTACAACCCACAGAAGTTGCTCAGGTAGTGCAGCTCATCCAGGATGGCACATCAATGCGAGCTGTGGCAAGAAGGCTTGCTGTGTCTGTCAGCGTAGTGTCCAGAGGCTGGAGGCGCTACCAGGAGACAGGCCAGTACACCAGGAGACGTGGAGGGGGCCATAGGAGGGCAACAACCCAGCAGCAGGACTGCTACCTCCACCTTTGTGCAAGGAGGAACAGGAGGAGCACTGCCAGAGCCCTGCAAAATGACCTCCAGCAGGCCACAAATGTGCATGTGTCTGCACAAACGGTTAGAAACCGACTCCATGAGGGAGGTATGAGGGCCCGACATCCACAGATGGGGGTTGTGCTCACAGCCCAACACCGTGCAGGACGCTTGGCATTTGCCACAGAACACCAGGATTGGCAAAGTCGCCACTGGCGCCCTGTGCTCTTCGCAGATGAAAGCAGGTTCACATTGAGCATATGTGTCAGACGTGACAGAGTCTGGAGACGCCGTGGAGAGCGATTTTCTGCCTGCAACATCCTTCAGCATGACCGGTTTGGCAGAGGGTCAGTAATGGTGTGGGGTGGCATTTCTTTGGAAGGCCGCACAGCCCTCCATGTGCTCGCCAGAGGTAGCCTGACTGCCATTAGGTACCGAGATGAGATCCTCAGACCCCTTGTGAGACCATATGCCGGTCCAGTTGGCCCTGGTTTCCTCCTAATACAGGACAATGCCAGACCTCATGTGGCTGGAGTATGTCAGCAGTTCCTGCAAGATGAAGGCATTGAAGCTATGGACTGACCCGCCCATTCCCCAGACCTGAATCCGATTGAGCACATCTGGGACATCATGTCTCGCTCCATCCACCAACGTCACATTGCACCACAGACTGTCCAGGAGATGGCGGATGCTTTAGTCCAGGTCTGGGAAGAGATCCCACAGGAGACCATCCGCAACCTCATCAGGAGCATGCCCAGGCGTTGTAGTGAGGTCATACAGGCACGTGGAGGCCACACACAATACTGAGACTCATTTTTGTGATTTTGTTGTCAGCACATTCAGCTTTGTACAGAACAAAGTATTCAATGAGAATATTTCATTCATTCAGATCTAGGATGTGTTATTTGAGTGTTCCCTTTATTTTTTTGAGCAGTGTATATAGTACTGATTTAGTTTAGTATCCCTTAAAGAGTTACGCCCCAGATTAAAAATTCATCACCTATCGAAAGGATATCTGACAAATCAGTGAGGGTCCGACTGCTCGGCAACTGCACCGATCTGAAAATGGACTCCGAAATGCCTGCATAAGTGGCACCGCTCCATTTTCGGCACTCCCATAGAGAATGAATATCATGCTAACAGGAAATTTCATAGCCCTCTTGTCGGGATCGGTGGGGTCCCAGCATTCGGACCCCCACTTATCGGAAAATTATGTTAGCTTTGGAGAGGTGATAACTTTTATTGTTGGGAATAACCCTTTGAGTGATGATTCAGAGGTTGCATATTTAGTGTGCTGTTATTGTATATGAATGACGGCAGCTATTACCTCTGGTCCAGCGGGGCCCGGCAATCCCTGTGGTCCTCGATCTCCAACTTTTCCCTTAAATACAGAAAAAAAAATTGTTAAAACTTCACATCCTTTGTTATTTTAAGCTGTTTCTTTCTTCACTCTAATTGTTTTTCTGTTCATAATATTTGTTAAATCTCATTGTTTGTATAAGCGCAAGTAGAGACGTGCTGCCGAAAATCATTTTGGCAAAAAGGCATGTTAGTACTAGCCTTTCGCTGTTAGAGTGGTTGATATACTCCTCTATTAATAAAAAAAATGTTTTTATGAAAAGCAATTTTGGATGCAAAAGCTGCTGTGGGTACGTGGGTCTCTGGCCTCTCCAGGCCTGTGGCAGGATGGTGGCTTATGAATGATGGGGCAGGTCAAGAGCTCCTTTCCAACTGGCCCTATAGGAAAGAACCGTACTTTGGCTTGAACTGTAAACAGCTCCAAGCCCTAAAAAAAAAAAAAGTGAATTTTACAAATGTTGCAGAAAAAAAAACCTAGACCATTTGTTGTCTGTGACATGGGAAAAAAATAATTTTGGAGAAGAATGAGCATGTTAGGTTTTTTTTGTGAGCAGTCTGCATTGATTAAACTCACTGAATGACATCAGGACTAATCTTTAGCATGGAACCACCAGTATATCAGTAAAAATAAGTCTTGGATTTCTGACGTGGAGCCTTTTGCAAAACGCACAGTGGATTTTATCTTAGGCAAATCCATCCTGAAAGTGTGAACGTACCCAAAAGTGGCAATAGAAGAAAAAGTAATTATTTTGTACCACACAGATATAGAAAGGGTTATCATGACTTAAAACATCATCTTGATAACTTGTCACAGGACTTTATCTCACTTAGGAAGATTTAGACTGTTTACCTTCACACGAGTTATTGACTGATGTCAACTTTGGTGTTAAATATAATTTTTTCGTGTCCTGTTATCCCTGTGCCAGGTCAAGATAACCTTTGCAACAACTATATGTACATAAAACTTCACGGGTGACTAACAGTACAGCAGATGGAGGGCAGACACATGTACTGTATATGTAGTTGTGACAGTAGCTGTGTACTGTTGCATTGAAGATCAAAAGGACATGTATATAACTAAAATGTATATAGCATTCTTTTTTCATTATGTAGATCAGTCTACATCCACCAGTTAGTCAGCCTTGCTCATATCAAATGTTTCTTGGAGAGGATGGTGAGATCCATTAAAGCCCTGGTAACTACCATAAAGGGGGAAGGTGGATTACTATAGGAATTATAGGATGGATTGTCCTGATCTTTAATATTGCATGATAAAGTATAATCTTCTATATAAGATGGCGTAGACCACACAGGGAAATTAATTGCCAACATTACAATGGGAGTCAATTGCGAAAATACAGGGGAGTCAATAGCCAACATATGCCACTGTATGCCTATACAGCAGTATATATTGAAGGCTTCTGTTGAAGACATGCATCAAGGAATACTACTGACATACAGCACTGATGGAATAAGAATACAAAAAAATTAACAGACTTAGGGTGCATTTACACTGGTCACTTGTGACTGCTGATTGGCTACATGTAATCTGATCGGCAGTCATCTGATAGCTGGTGACGACAGGCTGACTGCAATTCCCATGCCCACAGAACGATCGTTAATACAGTCTTTCTGTGCACTTTGAATAGCATTGTTCTCGGCAGCACATGTTCTGTCTACATGGGGTGATGTGATGCCGAGAATGATAATTTTTAAGCTTAAAAATCATTTCACCTGATGAATGAGCGTTTTGAGCAGATAATTGGGGAAGAGCATTATTGGGAAAGCTCATTTCCGATTATCAGTGACTGTAAATGCACACTTACAATGTTCTGATTTTTAGCAGGGAACATGTACACATTTATTTTTTCAGACTGCATTAATCTAGATTTTTTTCTGTTTTGTCCTTTTAAAAGCTACATGGTCATACCTACTAACATTTAAATCCCAAATCGTAGCATCCTTTCAGCCCAGGAATGCCCCCAAAACCGCTTTGAAATGCCGCCTCTTCTACAAACTTTCAAAACCTGTGGCATCTTCGACCTCAGGTCCTACTAAGCGATTTCTGATTGTTTTCCACCCACACTCGACTATCATATACAAGACTCATGATAAACATATTTCAATAGCATTCTATTGTTGATCTTACTTGAAAACCAAAACAGGCTGACATACCGGGGGTCCTTGTTTCCCTTTTAATCCAGGAGGTCCCAGCAAACCCAGAGAACCCTATCAAAATCAAAAGACTGAGTCACTGAGAGATAATAATGTATATAATATTATCATTAGACTTAAACACCAAAGAAACCAGAAAACTAAAAGCAAAAATAATCCAAAATCAACACAGAAAATTGTAAGATAAAAAAAATAAATCAATCATATAATAAGCTGTTTTCTTTTAATCAATTAAAGAGAATGCGATAAAAAATGGTGATGAACGTCATCACGGGGATCCTGTGTTTCCCATTTGAGCCGCGTATGCCGTCTACCACTTGACTACAAGCCTATAGGATTCACAAAGATAGTCAAGTACTCTTTTTGTCAGAAGTGAGAAGAAATACGAGGCTCGAGACCTCCATTCTTGTGTTTGGTAAGGGTCCCGAAGATGAAAAGGATGTGTAAAAAATGTTTTTCATAAGCCAACCCTTTTAAAGTCAAAAGCATCATCAAAATATTCTATGGCAATGATTCCCAACCTTATTAACATGGGAAAAGCTCTAGAAATAGTTTCCACTCCTGCTCACATTTCTACCTAGAGGAAGCTAGGTGTAGGAGACCGTAAAGCATTTCACCATAGATTATGGCTTTGCCTATCCTCATGCTAAGTATCTATGATGCTAAAGTCACTTTGCCATCCTTACTGTAAGAGGTAATGCTTATGTAGCACCGGCGTCCCTGCCCTCTGCTAGGCAGGGACGCTGTTCCCCTCACCTCTCTGCTCCGTGCCCGGCGTCCTCCTCCCGCTCTG
This sequence comes from Phyllobates terribilis, assembly GCF_046119375.1. Lineage (NCBI taxonomy): Eukaryota > Metazoa > Chordata > Amphibia > Anura > Dendrobatidae > Phyllobates > Phyllobates terribilis. The sequence continues at coordinate 156,367,529 of NW_027362768.1, read as the reverse complement.
CTGGCAGCGCGCGCTCCTTCCCGGCCACTGTGCTTAGGGCGCGCGCGCTCTCCCTCCCTCTTAAAGGGGCCGCGCGCGCCGTCCTAAGGAGTCCCCGGCCAATGGCCGGAGGACTTCACCATATATAAGGCACCTCCTCCAAAATGGAGGTGCCCGAGCAATGTTGTTGCACTGTTCACTACTCTGCTTCAGCCCTCAGGTCCCGTTGCCAGTTACCTGCCAGATACCTGCCAGATTCCTGCCAGCTTGCTGTCTTATTCCTGCCTGATTATCTGTTACCTGCCTGCTAGTCTGAGGTCCGACGGTCTGCCTTACTACTCCTGTCAGTCTGTCTAAGGACCAGCCTGTCCGCTCACCTGGGAGCGCACTTGAGCCACCTGCCTGCTTGCCTGAGGTCCGACGGTCTGCCTTCCAACTCCTGTCAGTCTGTCTATGGACCAGCTTGCCTGCTCACCTGGGAGCACACATCTGCTACCTGCCTGCTAGCCTACCTGGAGGCTCTGCCGTCACGTGCTGTGACCACCTGCCTGTCCAGTGACTCCTGCCCGCTCACCTGGGAGCGCTCATCTGCTGCCTGTCTGCTAGCCTACCTGGAGGCTCTGCCGTCACGTGCTGTGACCACCCGCCTGTCCAGAGACTTCTGCCCGCTCACCTGGGAGCGCTCATCTGCCGCCTGTCTGTTGGTCTTCCTGGAGGCTCCGCCGTCACATGCTGTGACCACCCGTTCATCCAGAGACTCTCGCCTGCTCACCTGGGAGCTCACGTCTATCATCAGCCGCCACAGGTCGTACCAACCCTTTACCCAGAGACTGCCCCGGTCACTTGCCGTGACCATCTGCCCGTTCTTTCAGAGACTGCCCCGGTCACTTGCCGTGACCATCTGCCCGTTCATTCAGAGACTGCCCCGGTCACTTGCCGTGACCATCTGCCCGTTCATTCAGAGACTGCCCCGGTCACTTGCCGTGACCATCTGCCCGTTCATCCAGAGACTGCCCCGGTCACTTGCCGTGACCTCCAGCCCGTTCACTCAGAGACTGTCCCAGTCACCTGCTGTGACTTCCTGCCCGTCTTCCCTGGTCGCCACCCGCTCCCTTACAAGGACCGCCCCCTTGTATAGTAGCTCAGAGGTTCCGCCTCCCAGACCCGTTACAGTTTGCTCGGGCCATGGAACCCGGTGGCACCCACGCTCCCTCGCTCTCGGACCTGTGTCATGAACTGTCCCGTCAAAGGTCCCAACAGGAGTCCATCCTGGGTCACCTGCGGAATGTCAATACTCGCCTGGACACTCTGACTGCTCCACCAGCAACCTCCGCCAGTGCCATGTCTCGCAATCCGGCAGCTCCGCTGCCCACTAATACCATGGTATCCTACCCCGGACCCCGGCTTTCTGCACCTCCTCGCTTCGGAGGCGACTCCGCCCAGGCTCGGGGCTTCATAAATCAGTGCACCCTGCATTTTGAACTATTGTCCCACCAGTTTAACTCCGACCGAGCCAAAATTGCATTCATCATGTCCCATCTCACCGGGGAGGCCCTGGCCTGGCTAAATCCTCTATGGGAGAGAGGAGACCCCCTGGTGTCCAACTTGCCTGCTTTTCTCACGGCTTTCCGGAAAGTCTTCGACGAACCCGGACGGAAGACCTCATCCGCATCATCACTGCTACGCCTCCGTCAGGGAAGTCTCACCGTGGGCCAATATGCCATACGGTTCCGTACCCTTGCCTCGGAGCTGGCCTGGGATAACGACGCTCTGGTATCCGTCTTCTGGGAGGGTCTGTCCGGCCGTATTAAAGATGAACTTGCCGGTCGGGACATCCCTACCACTCTCGATGACCTAATAACTCTTGCCACCCGGATTGACCTACGGTTCCAGGAGCGTGCCAAAGAGGTCACCCGTGAGAGGAGGTTACCACGTCTAGCTCCTACTTTTCAGAAACCCGTCACTCCCTCCGTCTCTACCCAGGTACACTCTCCTGAGCCTATGCAGGTCGACCAGACCAAGATGGTCAAAACCCGTCAGGACTTACGCCGTGCCGAGGGGAGCTGCTTCTACTGTGGCAGTAAGGAGCACCGGATCCGTACCTGCCCGGAGAGGTCGGGAAACGCCTGTGTCTAGGTTCGCTCAGAGAGGTCGACCTAGACAAGAATAAATCCTCTCCATCTCTGCTGTTGTCAGTCTCAATCGTCTGCGGGGAGAACCGTTATTTCGAACTAGCCCAACTTGACTCTGGAGCAGCCGGGAATCTTATTTCACAGTCCCTGGTAGAGAAATACCGCATCCCACCAAACCTCTGGCTGTACCCTTGTCTGTTGCTGCCGTGGATGGGGGTCTCTTACCACGCCCCATCCAACTCATCACCGAATCCATTACTCTGCAGGTGGGAATGCTGCATTCTGAGAGTATCTCCTTTCATGTTCTGCCTGGACTCTCCCACGCCCTCTTGCTTGGCCTACCTTGGCTCCAGAGACATGCACCCGTGCTTGACTGGCAGACCGGAGAAGTCCTTCGCTGGGGACAGGACTGCCATAAGACCTGTCTGGTTGCCGTCCATCCCGTCCGTCCTTCTCCTACCCTAGCTAATCTACCTGGACTTCCGATTCCTTATTGGTCTTATGCTGATGTCTTTAATAAAAAGGAAGCAGAGACACTACCCCCTCATAGACCATACGACTGCCCTATCGACCTGTTACCTGGTACTACTCCTCCCCGTGGGCGTATTTATCCATTATCCGCTGCTGAGACCCGGTCGATGTCCGAATATATTGAGGAAAATCTGGCCAGGGGATTCATCCGGAAATCTACCTCCCCGGCGGGAGCAGGCTTCTTTTTCGTCAAAAAGAAGGACGGCTCTCTCCGTCCCTGTATAGACTATAGAGGCCTTAACCAGATCACGGTGAAGAATAAGTACCCCCTTCCGCTCATTCCGGAGTTGTTTGATCGTCTGAGGGGGGCTAGAATCTTCACCAAACTGGACCTCCGTGGGGCGTACAACCTGGTTCGTATCCGTCAGGGGGATGAATGGAAGACGGCATTCAACACCCGGGACGGACACTATGAATATCTGGTAATGCCCTTTGGTCTCTGTAACGCTCCTGCCGTCTTTCAAGAGTTGGTCAATGACATCTTCCGGGACCTTCTCTACTCCTGCGTAGTGGTGTACCTGGACGACATCTTGGTCTTCTCTCCGGATCTCCAGACTCACCGGAGGGACGTTCGTCAGGTCCTGCTCAGGCTCAGGCAGAATCACCTCTTCGCTAAATACGAGAAGTGCCTCTTTGAGCAGACCTCGCTTCCGTTTTTGGGCTACATTATTTCTCAGACCGGCCTACGAATGGATCCAGAGAAACTGTCTGCCATCGAGAAATGGCCTCGACCGGAGGGGTTGAAGGCCATTCAGCAATTCCTGGGCTTCGCCAACTACTACCGCCTCTTCATACCACACTTCTCTTCCCGGACTGCCCCAATTTCCGCGCTCACCCGTAAGGGTACTAATCCCAAAGAGTGGCCGCCCGAAGCAGAGGAGGCCTTTCTTTCCCTAAAACAGGCCTTCTCTTCCGCCCCGGTGCTGCATCGCCCGGACGGCAACAAGCAGTTCTTCCTGGAAGTTGACGCCTCCTCCTCTGGAGCCGGAGCGGTACTTACTCAAAAATCATCTTCCGGGAGAATGGTAACTTGTGGCTTCTTCTCCAAACTCTTCTCCTCTTCTGAGCGCAACTATTCCATAGGGGACCGAGAGTTATTGGCCATCAAGCTGGCGTTGGAGGAGTGTCGTTACCTACTCGAGGGGGCTCTTCACCCGGTAATAATTTACACTGACCACAAGAACTTGGCTTATCTCCAGCATGCCCAGAGACTTAACCCGCGCCAAGCCCGGTGGTCCTTGTTTTTTGCTCGCTTTGATTTTGTTCTTCATTTTCGCCCGGCTGACAAAACGTCAAAGCAGACGCCTTGTCCCGATCCTTTCTGGTGTCCGATCTCGAGGAAGAACCTAAACATATCATCGATCCCGCCAGAGTAATGCAGGTGGCTCCCGTGAGTCTAAATCGTCTCCCTCCTGGTAAGACGTTTGTTTCAGTACCTGATCGGAAGAAGATCCTACACTGGGGCCATTCGTCTAAACTAGCTGGCCACGCCGGTCAGAAAAAGACCCTCCAGCTTATTGCCCGGCACTACTGGTGGCCTACCCTGCACAAGGACGTAATAGACTTTGTTTCTGCCTGTGTGTCCTGCGCCCGCAACAAAGTCCCGAGACACCTGCCAGCCGGTCGCCTCCTTCCGCTTCCTGTGCCTGCTGCCCCCTGGCAGCATATTGCTATGGACTTCATAACTGATCTCCCCGTCTCCTCCGGTTGTACGGTCATTTGGGTGGTCGCTGATCGCTTTTCCAAGATGGCTCACTTTATTCCCCTGCCAGCCCTCCCGTCTGCACCCGAGCTGGCTAAAGACTTTATCCGCCACATCTTCCGTCTTCATGGCCTGCCCCTCCACATCGTGTCGGATCGTGGGGTACAGTTCACCTCACGTTTCTGGAGAGCCACTTGTAAACTGCTAGACGTCACCCTGGACTTCTCTTCCGCTTACCACCCACAGTCCAATGGTCAAGTGGAGCGGATCAATCAGAACCTGACCAGTTACCTCCGGCACTTCGTTAATGCCCATCATTCAGACTGGGTGGATCTCCTACCATGGGCCGAGTTCTCTTATAACAATCACGAGAGCGAATCCTCCTCCAAATCCCCGTTTTTTGTAGTCTTCGGTCAGCATCCTCGGATTCCTTTTCCTGTCTCCACCTCTGTGGACAACCCGGCTGCGGAATCTCTCGTTAGCAAATTTTCCTCCATTTGGGAGAGTACCCGATCCGCACTCCTTCAGTCGTTCGAACGGATGAAAAGACACGCTGACAAAAAACGCCTGGATCCTCCACAATTTCGTCCTGGAGATAAAGTCTGGCTCTCATCTAAATATGTCCGACTCAAGATACCTTCTTACAAGTTAGGGCCTCGGTTCATCGGTCCTCTGGAGGTCATCAGTCAGATCAACCCGGTGGCCTATAAATTGAAACTCCCGGCCAACTTACGGATCCCTAACTCCTTCCATGTATCTCTCCTCAAACCTGTGGTACTTAACTCTTTTTCCAAGTCTACAGGTACGCCTCCTGCTCCGGTTTCTGCTGAGGACGAGTTTGAGGTAGAGAACATTCTTGCCACCAAAAGGGTAAGAGGAAAGACCTTTTTTCTAGTAGATTGGAAGGGGTTTGGTCCTGAGGAGAGAACGTGGGAGCCCCGGGAGAACATCCATGCCCCTCTTATCCTAGCTAAATTTCTGTCTGGCCTAAAAAAGGGGGGGCCTAAAGGGGGGGGTACTGTAGCACCGGCGTCCCTGCCCTCTGCTAGGCAGGGACGCTGTTCCCCTCACCTCTCTGCTCCGTGCCCGGCGTCCTCCTCCCGCTCTGCTGGCAGCGCGCGCTCCTTCCCGGCCACTGTGCTTAGGGCGCGCGCGCGCGCTCTCCCTCCCTCTTAAAGGGGCCGCGCGCGCCGTCCTAAGGAGTCCCCGGCCAATGGCCGGAGGACTTCACCATATATAAGGCACCTCCTCCAAAATGGAGGTGCCCGAGCAATGTTGTTGCACTGTTCACTACTCTGCTTCAGCCCTCAGGTCCCGTTGCCAGTTACCTGCCAGATACCTGCCAGATTCCTGCCAGCTTGCTGTCTTATTCCTGCCTGATTATCTGTTACCTGCCTGCTAGTCTGAGGTCCGACAGTCTGCCTTACTACTCCTGTCAGTCTGTCTAAGGACCAGCCTGTCCGCTCACCTGGGAGCGCACTTCAGCCACCTGCCTGCTTGCCTGAGGTCCGACGGTCTGCCTTCCAACTCCTGTCAGTCTGTCTATGGACCAGCTTGCCTGCTCACCTGGGAGCACACATCTGCTACCTGCCTGCTAGCCTACCTGGAGGCTCCGCCGTCACGTGCTGTGACCACCTGCCTGTCCAGTGACTCCTGCCCGCTCACCTGGGAGCGCTCATCTGCTGCCTGTCTGCTAGCCTACCTGGAGGCTCTGCCGTCACGTGCTGTGACCACCCGCCTATCCAGAGACTTCTGCCCGCTCACCTAGGAGCGCTCATCTGCCGCCTGTCTGTTGGTCTTCCTGGAGGCTCCGCCGTCACATGCTGTGACCACCCGTTCATCCAGAGACTCTCGCCTGCTCACCTGGGAGCTCACGTCTATCATCAGCCGCCACAGGTCGTACCAACCCTTTACCCAGAGACTGCCCCGGTCACTTGCCGTGACCATCTGCCCGTTCTTTCAGAGACTGCCCCGGTCACTTGCCGTGACCATCTGCCCGTTCATTCAGAGACTGCCCCGGTCACTTGCCATGACCATCTGCCCGTTCATTCAGAGACTGCCCCGGTCACTTGCCGTGACCATCTGCCCGTTCATCCAGAGACTGCCCCGGTCACTTGCCGTGACCTCCAGCCCGTTCACTCAGAGACTGTCCCAGTCACCTGCTGTGACTTCCTGCCCGTCTTCCCTGGTCGCCACCCGCTCCCTTACAAGGACCGCCCCCTTGTATAGTAGCTCAGAGGTTCCGCCTCCCAGACCCGTTACAGCTTACGTCTGTTGTCTTGTGGGGAACTCATCTCCTGTTTCTTGGGAGCCCTGATTCGTAATTGGTTATAGGAGACATAACATATCTCCTGCTTATGCCTTAAAGAGAACCTTTCACTTACAATAAATATGTAATTTTTTTAAACTTGGTTGAAAAGCCGCTCTTCTCCTGAATCTGGCGTTGTTTTTCTTTTGTTCCTGCGCCTCTCCGTTCCAGAGATATAGCCCTTTTCTTCCCTGTATATAAATCTAGTCTTTTTAGCCAAAGGGGCATTAACCCTCATGACGACGCCCACAGAGAAAAGTTCAAGACCATGCCTTCTTGGCTAAAAAGACTAGATTTATATACAGGGAAGAAAAGGGCCATATCTCCGGAACGGAGAGGCGCAGGAACAAAAGAAAAACAACGCCAGATTCAGGAGAAGAGCGACTTTTCAACCAGGTTTTAAAAAATTACATATTTAGACAGGGTCATATCTCAGGAACGGAGAGGCCGAGGAATAAGAGAAAAACACGAGGAGATAGGCGGCATTTACACCTGGTACAAGAATACATATTTATGGCAAGTGACAAGACCACCTTAGACATTCTCCAAAATATTTTTTATTACTTTCTGTGTCAAGTGTGTTTCTGCATTTTTCGCAGCAAATGCAAAAAAACTAATTTATATTGGGTTATGTTTGAACAAATGGTAATAATCAGCTGAAGGACTCTACTTGGGAAAAATGTGTTTGTATCAATGATGTTTTTGTGAACCGTACAGATCAGTCTCAGTACATTGGGTTGTGGATTTATGGCCAAGTTGGACAAAGTATCTGCATTAGATACCAGCCTCCTGGGATCACATGTTCATTAATGTGTGGGAATAAACATGATATTCCTATACAAGTGGCGTGGAACATACCTTATCTCCCTGATAGCCCGGCTCGCCAGGTTCCCCTGAGAATCCGACTTCACCCTAAATAATATATTGCGATAAGTCATATAATAACAATGACGCAGAGAAATGTGCAAGGTTCGCTGGCAGCAACAGCTGTATAAATTCTCAGGAATTAAAAAGAATTAAAATTCCGAATTTCTGCCAAGCCGGCAAACTTTGTAGTCAATTATACTGTCAACAAACTTGAGTAAACTTTACAAGTGCGGATTTTCTATGTGATAATATTCACACTGATAATAGAAATATTTAGATCACCTTATCACCTTTCAGTCCAGGTTGCCCCATAATTCCTGGAGGGCCCTAAAATTGAAAGAAAAAAAAAAAGAGATATATAGCTTTTAGTTCTTATGGTCACATGGGCTAAAATGTGATCCAGAATGGATGGTTTCCAGAATACCTGAGGACCAGGAATCCCGGGCGGCCCGGATGGTCCCACTGGCCCCACTTCTCCCTACAATGCAAAAAACTCTACAATTAATAATATTATGGGTTATTCGATGCTAAATATATTGCTGGAGACATTAAAGGTTTTGTAGCAATTTTGGGTGATTCCATCTCATGTCCAGATCTTTGTAGTTTGATGAGATTACATTTTTTGGAGTGACTTTGCCAACATTTATGGAGAATCCCTTAAAATAATTTCCTAATATACTTTTATTATATTTTCTTTGCCACTTCAGTAACTTAAAAAATGTCAGGTTATAGTTTACCAGGTTCTCAGTTCTCCAAACATGAAACTAGTCAGGTCCCATAAACTGAGACTAAAGTAGTTGAGGTCGGTCCAGGACAGGAGACCAAAAAGTTTCCAAATCTGACAAGTAGTCACACGACTTTTAAACCACTCCAGAAACCACAAAGCATCATTAAAATATATTCTGAATATGTTTTATATCAGTACTTTAGTAAATACCAAGGCAACAATTTGGCTTAAAGGGAATCTGTCAGCAGGTTTTGCTATGTAATCTGAGACCAGCATGATGTAGGGGCAGAGACCCTGATTCCAGTGATGTATCACTTCCTGCGCTGTATTTTGCTGTTTCAATGCAATCAGTGTTTTATCAGCAGAAGATGATAACTACAGGACTAGGCGTCTCGTGCCTCCTAGTCCAACCCCGCCCCCAGCACTGATTAGCAGCTTTCAGTGACTATACAGTGTACACAGGAAGTTGCCAATCAGTGGTTTGGGTGGCGTTATACATGGCTCAGCATTTAGAGCTCTGCTCAGCATCATAAATGCCGCATCCAGTAATCTAAGTGACTAAGTCACATTTTTTTACTGTATGGCATAATGACAAATTATATAAGTTATCTGCCACCAGATTTCGCAATGCAAACTGCATATATTATTAAATAGATCTCTTAGGCATGATGACACTGGTATATTTACTTTGAAAATCCATGTCAGAATGGCTGTATAATGCTTTTTTGGAAGTTTAAACTTAATCTCCACCCACCTAGCCTGATTGACAGCCCCACAGTGTCCCTCCTCCCTGCTGCTGAATTTCGACTAACACAACCTGATAGCCCCTCCTACCTGCTGCTGAATTACCACCCATCAAGCCTGAATGACAGCTCCTCAATGTCCCTCCTCCCTGCTGCTCAATTTCCACCCACCAAGCTTGAATGACAGCTCGAGTGTCCCTCCTCCCTGCTGCTGAATCTCCACCCACCAAGGATGATTGACAGCTCCACAGTGTCCCTCCTTCTCTGCTGATGAATTTCCACTCATCAAGCCCAATTGACAGCTCCTAAGTGTCCCCCCTCCCTGCTGCTCAATTTCTACCCACCAAGGCTGATTGACAGCTCCTCAGGGTCCCCCTCCCTGCTGCTCAATCTCCATCCATCAAGGCTGATTGACAGCTCCTCAGGGTCCCCCCTCCCTGCTGCTCAATTTCTACCCACCAAGGCTGATTGACAGCTCCTCAGGGTCCCCCTCCCTGCTGCTCAATTTCTACCCACCAAGGCTGATTGACAGCTCCTCAGGGTCCCCCCTCCCTGCTGCTCAATTTCTACCCACCAAGGCTGACTGACAACTCCTCAGTGTCTCCCCTCCCTGCTGCTCAATCTCCACCCACCAAGGCCTATTGACAGCTCCTCAGTGTCCCTCCTTCGAGCTGCTGAAATCTCACTGCTCAGTACCAGCTGCAGCTGTCACTCAGGCTGGGTGGGCAGAGACCAGAGACTGAATACTGTACACTCTCAGGTACATTATTTCATTCTGTGTCTGGACTCATAAAATGCTTATCTTAATATCAGGATTATACAGTCATTCTGACATGGATTTTAAAAGTAAGTACATCAGACTCATCAAGTAGATCTCTCTGTAAGACCTCCTTCAAAAGTCTACACCTGGAAAAAGGGACCTATTTTCATCAATAATTTGAATCAAAGCTTTATCAGTGTCAGTTTTACCTTTTATTATCAGTGATTTTCTTATACCCTGTACAAAGTAAAAAATAACACACAAGACTGTACATGGATGGCATCGACATGGTCCGTAAGAAAACGAGGACATGTGAACAGCACCACAGATTATAATGGGTACATGTTCTCTCTGCAAAAAGCATGAATTGAACAAGTATGTGAGAAACAGCTGTCTGAATGAGGCCTAATACATATGAAACATGAAGCTGGTTATGGTACTGATCAGTCAATAGGTGGCGCTGCTGAGCCTCCTCATTACTCCACTGCAGCTGTTGCCTGCAGCATTTATTCCTATGTCTGAGATGGAAACCTATGTGATATTTTAAAAAGTCAAAGAGTTTTCTTGTGGCACCAGAAAAATCAATAACTGTAGTTTTGCATATAAGTGGATGACCCTGTGCAGATCCACCACACTTGCAGCGAATCCGCATAGGGCTTATCCTTTCTGTATCCGCTCTGCCAGATTATTTTCTGCTGTGACTTTAAAAATCAGTGGGAAAAATTTCATATGCTTGTAAATGGGGTTGAAGAAAGCGCAAGAGATTCTGATTTCGCAATGATTTTGGTGTAATCTGAAATCATCCATTAGGGGGTGATGGACTATTGTACTAGTAAAACCACAGGTAATTCTCTGCTATGTCTGCCATTGAAGAAATCTATCTTATCTACATTTGTCACAGTAAATGTTTCTCTATAGGGGTAGGAGTTGCAAATGGCCGCGGTTCCAGGGGTGACCTAGGTCCCTCTGCCCCATATGAAGGCACCAGAATTAAAAATAATACAGAGTAAAGTCCAGACCCCCTTACAGATTTCAACAGTAATTCCCAGAAGCTTTAAGTTTCAGCACTGATCATTTGTAAGTAATACTCAGGTAAGAGCCATGTGTCACCTAAACTTTCCTTCTTGATACCGAGTGTGAGTGGCTAGCAATAAAAGTTTGTGGACCTCTGCTCTATATATTCCAGAATGATGAGGATGATTAGCACAGAAGCAAAGCAGAGAAAACCGAGCAGAGTGGACTTAGAGGGATTGTCCACTTTATTTTAACAATGATGTTGGAGACATTATTTTGTGGTACTTACCAATGTATAATTAATTATTACAGCTTCTCCTCTTGCCCTTGTTAGTGCCACCATCCTCAAGACTGCACTGTTCTCCTGTCCTCAATATGGTTTCTTGGTGGAGGGGTATGTGACCATAAGTCTCCTCCAATTCATAAAAAAGGTTCCCATGTCCTTTGTTTTCCCATTGGAGGAGTCTGGTCACATGTTCCTCCATTAGTGGTCATGCTGAGGACAGGAGGACTGTGCAATCTGTCAGAAATGTTCGCTAAAAAGCAGGAGAACCTGCCATACTTATATATTAACAAGTGCCACAAAATCATGCCCCAAAACACATCTGTTTAAAATAAAGAGAAAGTGGACAATCACTTTAATTTTTTTGGGGATTGCTGTAAATGTACATAGTAAAGATGAGTAAGTCTTTTAAAATTTTAATTCTCTAAATTCTTGAAGTGTCCGATTCTTAAATAGATTTTTCCACAAATTGAAAGTACTCCAAAGCCTCCAGCTGCCCAGAAAAATGTGTATGGCCCTATTGACTTCTTCACTGCTGTGCCATCACACACTATTTGTACAGTTTTTTCATTGTTTCATGGCTTTCTTTCCCAGTCTCTATGGTTAAATTGTGAACTGTGACGTCCTCTTACTATCCAGATTCGCAATAAAATGGTTGCGTCATTCCCTGCCTCAGGCTTTTATACAGGCTAAGACAGTCCTTCCTGATTAGCTGTGCGATATTATGTGATGTGATAGCTGCAAAGCATTATGGGGAAGCGTGCCTAAAGCCGTGTGATCCTATTCTGGCTGATGCAATCTTCTGCAATGTGTAAAATAGCGGCAGGAGAATTGCAAATTGATAGAATTTTCTCGAGGGTCAACGAATTTCTAAAAATTCAACACAAGTTCGATTTGCATTAAATGGATTTGCTTATCTCTAGTAACCACTAATAAAAGTTACTTTAAATGAAGATGGCCGGGAGGTGTATATAGTGTCCTCAACAGAATTCTGCTGTTTTCTTTGTGAATTATTGGGCTCCTGATTTACCAATTCCGGTCAATGACAGGAGAAATAAGACAGGCGCTCCGAGATCTCAGCTTCCAAACAGCGCCATTGAAAGAAGAAAAAAAGATAGTAAACTTAATGAAATGTGAATGTTTCATTCCTACTTACTTATACCCTAAAAAGGGTCTCTGAATCCCCCTGGTGTTATATAAAAGCCTTTACTGAGTGACTCCAAGCACCCCCCCCTGTGCACGAGATTCTTGGCACTTTGCGGGGTCAGTATGGAGATGGAGCATTTATTTCACAAGCCGTTCAGATTCAGTAGCCGAGAACTGCGGCTAACGCTCAGCAATAAATCACGGGGCTCTTAAGATCTACAGCTGGGATAGCGGCTTAGTGTTGGCAGCTCGGTAACGCTCTTTTGTCTAAAACCAAAATGTTCCGGGCTGATTTGTGTCAATTGTCCAACAAACGAAAAAAGGCGAAATGCCAACTGGTAAGAATCGCTGTAGACAGGAAGAGAGACGTTATTTTGTGAAAGATCCTTTAGGGAGCAGGTGGGACACCAACAATGAGCATTGCAAAGCTTCAGAGAAAGTGCGCGACAACTCAATGTGATGCATACTACAGGGTGTCAGGTCGGTTTTCTAGAGGGATTTCTAACAGATTTCGTGTAGGATATATCTCATAATATGGATAATTTAAAGGGGTTTTCTGGTTTAGGAAAATCCCTCTCCCCTGATTGTTTGCTAATGCTCCTTTATGAGTGGGACATTGATCATGTGTTGCACTGAGTTGGAGACGTAATCAGTGACTGTTGTTTGGTTTGCATGCGTGTTTATTCCTTAACCATCTCTACTTTAGTTTATTCCCTTACCTTCACACCGCGGTGCATTCCTCGGTTATATGTGAGTGAATATTTTGAGTGCCCGGAGTTTTTCTGTTTATCCTTGTCTGTGTTGCCCTGTTTGTCGGGTAGGTAAGTAGTACTATGGTGCACAGTAGCGCCCCTCTTCCCCGGGTAGGGAAGGTGAACAGACGGAGAGCTTATTCAGGAGGTAGGGTGATGGCGGAGGCCCCGGCATCTTCACCTTTAGAAGTATCCCGGGGAGTAGGGCGAGCTAGGGCGTCCCCTAGTGTTAGGGACAGGGTAGGTGCCCCTGGTCTCTGACCTTTCGACAGCTGTGTCATGACAGATAGTTTTTATTGTGTTTGTTGCACTCAGGGCATTATTACCTTCAATGGGGCACACAAGAAGTGATATAATTACTTTTAATTAAGCATCAACTGAAGTTCCTTGATGGAAAACAGTCCTGCTAGAACAAGGCATCTTATGAGTGCACCGTACTTGGTGTTAGTTTATCGTTTGTGGTGACACAGGATGGAAGATCATGACCAGATCTTCCCAGGAATTAAGGCGCTTTTGCAAGATCTCAGGTGAGAAAGCAGGTCATAGAGAAGACCGACGTGGTGAGAAAAGAGTGACAGAGGCTGGAGAGCTGTAAGTGTAGGGCTAAGCCCCTGGTCACTTGCGAATCATTTGGAAAATAATTTGCCAATTATTTCTATAAAAAGGAGACATGGACTTATAAAACAAAGATAAAGACACAATCAACATTGTATGAACTTTATATTGATGACATTAGTTTGGGGTCTGAAAACCTGCTGAAAGGTTCCCTTTAAAAAGTTGACACAACCTCTTTAAGAAACAGATTCTGCAACATTTATTTATTTACATAATAAAATACTATTAAGTTGCAAAAAGCTATTATACTTACTCTCAAGCCTGGAAAGCCAGCCGGTCCCGCACTGCCAAGTGTTCCCTGTAAAATAGCGTGAGATAATCAGAGCGATCATCCAGATTAAGGGCGCAGTCAGACGGCCGGATAAATCAGACCGTGATCGGACCTCTCTGCACGGACTGGCCGGTGGCTCTCCCGAGCCAAGTGTGACAACTGCATAGAAATATATGAACCTGTTATGCTCGGGTCGGGAGAGCCGCCGGCCAGTCCGATCTTGGTATTATTTATATGGCGGTCTGACTGAGCCCTGCCTATAATTAAAAACTTTAAAAATTAATTTTATATTTACTTTTTATGGTTTTATTGTGCTGTTTTGCCTAGGAGATGTGTAGCAAACCATCCTCAAGTTTTATAAAAGAACTTTATAAAATTAACTTAATTTTTACTTTTTATGATTTTATTGTTCTGTTTAGCTTAGATGTGTAGCAAACCAAAAGACCCAAACATTTTGGTGAATTATGGCCAGGCTAAGTAAATGTATATTTTCTACAAATATTTCTAAAAGTTCATTAGAAAATATTTAAATCAATCCCGTCGTGCTTCCCCACTCATTATAACGTTTAGATGGTTATGTGAGTCAAGGAGCACAAATATATTGTTATTTTTACACAATACGACCCCGTATAATATATTGGAAAACACATATGGATGCCGCAGACCAAAATAAACATCCGAAGAAAATAAAAAGTTAATTTTCCAATTGCCAGTAAAATAACAAAATGCGCAACCTGCAAAAAATCCCATCTGTAACGTCTACGATATGTTCATAAGCAGAAGGGCTCCTGATAATAAGCACGCAACGCCATCAATGCAAATAAGGATTACATTAGGATGATCACAAGTAAAGCTGCTTTTGATGAGCGAGCCTATATTCCATTTCTCTGATTACTGCGCGGTTACCGATTGGGAAGAACATGTACCTTACGGCTTAAAATCTGCAGGAAAATATGACGTTAAAGTGAACCATATTGTGTTAGAAGGAAACAGCATGGATGATTTATGGGACGCCAATAACTGTGCTGGTTTATGATGACGAGACAGGTCTGTAATGGGACCACCGTCGTGCTGACGTGATAAATCATTGTGTATTTTCATCTTTTTGCATTGGATTTCAGTGTAATATGGTCACTTTGCCTCTGGATACATAGTTGTAAAAAACAGTTTTGCACACATGCTTTGACTTTATCATTGTAGATGATGATTGTGTACAACGTTATTTAACCAGTCATTAACTTACTGGACTTCCATCTGGACCGTGAGGACCCCTATCACCAACATCTCCGAGGAGACCCTGTTGCAAAAAAAAACCAAAACTTACTAAAAATGTATGCTGAAACAAAGACAAGCCCAGTACAGACAAAGTGTTAAGAAAATGTAACGCGAGCAATGTGTGATTGGTGCAGTTTTTTCACATTTTTTGTCCTTTTTTTTTCCTCTTTCAACACAGTATGCTCTAGTTATGTTGTTGTTTTCAATGCATTTTTCACAGGTTTTCTCTATAGGAAAAACAATCATGAAAAAAATGCATGTCTTTATAAAAAAAAACCACAATATTAAAATGCTTTAAAAAAAATGCATAATAATCATGGCGCTTTTACAAAGTCAGAAAGATACTCAGCACTCTAAGTGAAAAAAAAGTTTCATACGTAATGTTTTAGGCTTCCTTTGTCTTCCTTGTTCTTGACTATGTTCTTTTATATGGCCAAAGTCTTTAGTCGTTTATGAAAACTTCTAAAGACAAAGCGTTTTTCTTTGTTTTTGTTTTTTGGGGGGTGTTGTGGGGCGCTTTAAAGTTGCATTTGTGCACACCATGCTTTAGGCATGTTTTTTGCCATAGGCTTCCTTTGCCTAGCTTGTTCTTGACTATGTTCTTTTATGTGGCCAAATGTCAATATAAAGTCCTTAGTCATTTATGAAAACCTCTACAGACAAAGCGTTTTTGTTTTTGGGGGGTGTTTTGGGCGCTTTTAAGTTTAATTTGTGCACACCATGCTTCAGGCATGTTTTTTTGCCATAGGCTTCTCTTGCCTAGCTTGTTCTTAACTGTGTTCTTTTATATGGCCAGATGACAATTTAAAGTCTTTAGTCGTTTATGAAAACCTCTACAACAAAGTGTTTTTCTTTGTTTTTGTTTTTTTTGGGGGTGTTGTGGAGTATTTTTAGGTTTCATTTTTGCACACCATGTTTAGGCATGGATTTTTGCCATAGGCTTCCTTTTCCTAGCTTGTTCTTGACTGGTATTCTTTTATGTGGCCTGATGTCAATTTAAATTCTATAGTGCTTTATGAAACCCTCCACAGATGAAGCGTTTTTGTTTGCTTGCTTGTTTTTGCGGGGTGTATTTAAGCTGGATTTGTGCACACCATGCTTTAGGCATGTTTTTTGCCATAGGCTTCCTTTGAGGACTAGAAAAATGCAAGCGAAACCTTTTGTTTAAAGCGTTAGGCCAAATTCCCACGTTGCAAAAATGCAGCTGAATTTCTAATGTGTTTTCTTGTGTGGAAAATCTGCTGTTTTTTTTTACAATTCAAGCAAAGTGGATGTAATTTCTGCAAACTCATGCCCACTGTGCATTAAGGCTATGCTCCCACGATGAATAATTGGTGGAGAATGTAAACTTGATGGCCCTAGGTCTTTTTTCAACCTAGGTAATATTTGACAAATTGCTATAATTGGTAAAAATGCTGTACACAAAAAAAGGATTAAAGAAAAAACACATAAAAAAAATGCAACAAAATAATGCAATAGCTTTGTGGAATAGTAATGTATATTTGTCATGCGGACAGCTATAGAAAACTTGAGGAAAACATGATTTTTCACTATGTGGGAACATGGCCTCTCAAAGAAAAAAAATTGTGTAAAAAGGGTGCTAAGAAAATAGATGACATTTTTTTATAAACTGTTTATACTACTGGTAGTAAATACGAGATCAATTGTGACTTCTTTTCCTGTATGGAATAACTGAAGATTTTTTTCAGATTGCGATTTTCACACAATTAAGATCTTTCGATCAGGCAAGTATAGGGATGAGCGGACTTGTGGAGGTTCGGGTTCTGGTGCCTGACCTGAACTTTATTCCAAAGTTCGGTTCGAGTACCAGAATTGTACCCGACCCGAACCCCATTGAAAACAATGATGACCCGAACTTTTGAGCTGGAAAATTTTCTCTCTCTCCTCACGGACTTTTCCCGGAACTCCGAACATTGCAACGAAGTTCCGGGAGAAGTCCGTGTTCAATGTTTATCTCTGGGTACTAACTGTCCGGTACGAGATCTGAACGTTTAAGTTCGGGTTTGCTATTCTCTAGTCAAGCGTACACATTGTCAGCCCAATGCTTTATGCACTTTATACTTTTGGCCATATGGAAATTTAATTTAAAGCTTTCCGTAGACGTCGTCCAGCTTAAAGCTATTAGCCCATTAGAGCGGGTAAGATAAGTGGCTGCCAGACACATCTGAAGCTGCTTATCTCCATGTGAAACAAAATAATTGGATAATTAAAAATCTAACTGGCAGCACTAATAGATTTTGCCCAGTATTGGGGAAATCGAAGTAATTTGGCAAAAGAAATGTGTATGGCCATGAGCAGAAACTCTCAGGACTGAATGCACGGCGCGCGTCATCTGCAGTATGCATGTTGCATTCATTTGCTTCCTGCCTCTGGGCTGCACATTGGAGATTACATCACTGGATTTGCTTTGATAGGGCTGAATGTAATGTGCAGCCTGTGAACAGCTGTTGCCGCCATACAAATATACAGTGGAGCTCAGTTTGTCAGATGTGCATAATCGGGGTGATTAGTTGAGGACAGCAGAATTGCTGTGTTCGCATTAGACCTGAATTATTGCTGTAAGATGTGAAAAAAGATGAATTATTAAGAAAAAGTAATATCAGCATTGCTCAGCGTTCAGATTTACATTTGTTTTTCATTACAGCACCTCTATTAGGCAAATAAAGAATTATACTAACAAATTAAAGCTGCACTCTGAAACACTATAGTATGTAACATTGAATTTGTGAAATTGGAATTGCATTACTGCTGCAGAAAATAAGTTTCAAAATGAGGATACTTACCGTATAAATTGGCAAATACATGTGAGCCCAACGGCCAACGACAAGGCGTACCCTTTTGTTGAGACCCATCAGCCTATGGCAGTTTTAAATAGGGCTTGACCTTATCTGCCCCTATAATTGTAGACTTTTAACCCTGGAGAGTTATCATGTTAGGTCAGGGTCCCAACAAAGGGGTACGCCGTGTCGCTGGCCGTTGGGCTCACATGAATTGGCCAATTTATGTGCTAAGTACCTTAATTTTTTAACTTATTTTCTACAGCAGTAATGCAATTCCAGTTTCATATATTCCATGTTTACATACTATAGTATTTCAGAGTGCAGTTTTAATTGGTTAGTTACATATAGAGTGGCTCTCTTAGCTTGCATCTGTTCATATTTGTCTTTCTGTTTGTAAGTAACGGTCCGTCTTTTTGATATTTGTAATAAAGAATTATAGTCCGGGTATAGAAAAACTAAAGTTAAGAATTGATCTTGGATTTTTGGCAATTATTTTCAGGGGGGAAAAGATGACAGATAAGCCGTGGTGAATTATTTTTTTGGCCACGTTACATCATTTCCCCATCCATAATGACAACACTGAAAAAAAAAAGTTCTATTAGTATATATCTCAACAACCAGTTTAAAGGGATTGTGTGGGATTTTAAAAAAGACAGGAAGTAAAAAAAAAGTCTGTTCTAAGCCGCCTCTCTGGTGGTCCCCACTGATCCTGTAGAAATGACACATGTATGCCATTGGCATGATTAAGGATGGTTCTCATCGGAAACGAGTAGATCAGCATTATTGTTTTGGATTTTGTACATGACATTTGATGTCTGAATTTTACCCCTGGATCTCTATGGAAAAAAAAAAAAATTCTGCAAACTGTAGAGCTGGATTTTTGCCTTGTTTGCTATGCCATTCTCCTCATGACCACTGCAGCCTACCACTGGCTGCAGCAGTCATGTGTCGTCCATGGCCAGTGATTAGTAGTCGCACTCATGTTAATGATGTGCTCTTTAGTAATTTTTGTAGATGGATTTGCTTTAGATGCTGTGAAAATCCACAACATAAATCATCGTACTTCGGATGTCAAATCCTCCACTCCGGTCAGTCTACGCTGAGCTCTCACTCCAGCGAGTGGCTGAGAATTTGTGAAATCTCATCCACAATGCTGGTCTCTTAATACAATGCAAATCTTCATCTGCTGGACCTGTGTAAACATAGATTCTGGACAGCCCCTTTAAGACCTTCTTCACCATGAATGACAACGATGGCACGGAGAACCATAGAACTAGTCTATCGCTATAGAAGGCATAAATAGCAGAAAGTCTTAACCAGGTTACTTTTTTTTTGTTTCCCGTTCTTAAAACGATTTCTTCTTCATTTTTAACACAATTGGTCTATTTGGCTGTTAATCCCAGATACTCCCAGGGGCCATAACATTAAAACAAGATGTGCACTCCGATATGTAGCCTCAGCCCACAAATTATCTGTTTCCATTGTGTTTCCGATGATCTAAATGCATTTCTCACACTCCAACAGCCCTGACCTCACCTCCAACTCCTACTTATGTATTTGTATACGGAGCAGTGTGATTCAAGGGAGGAACAAGTAACATATTCCTGCAGGCGCTGAAATTTGGGCTGTTTGGAGTTGAAGTATGAAAGTCGTCCATGCTGTAGCTTCTTATTTGAGTCCGAGATCACCCCAGACAATAGCCAAAAGATTTTATAAGAAGTGACAACTATGTTAAACTTACTAACTGGTTTGACTTTTGGCCTCCCACCTATGTCAATCGTAGAATATAGAGTCCTGGGCAATGATTAGGCTAGCAAAAGCATTGTTTTGGCTATTTAGGTTGCATTATAATTCTCATTTTCATGACCATGGAAAAGGCACTTGGTCCAAGACCCCTTGACAATAACCTATCCCCCTACTGTGACTCCCCAGTGATCTACTGTAATTTGTGCAAATTTTCTTGATGTTTTGTGTAAATTTTTCTTATACCTTTTGCTATTTTATGCCAGGGGTTAGTCCGCAAATAAGGTGCAAGTCAGATTTATGAATTGGAACTAGTCCAAACTCCCTCATTGAAGGGGGTGGTGTAAATAGTATAAGATCAGCTCTACACAGAAGTACCTAATCTAAAGATGTGCCAAATTTACCAAACATCGTGATTCACTTTGATAACTTTGGAGAACTGTGTGGCGGACAAAAGCGCACACATAGAGCAGTATCACCTGGTAGAGCCAGTGAAAGGTGAGAGTATGCCATCACTTGGCCGGAGCAGAAGATCTTCTTCCAGATGTATAATAGTAGAGGAGGACGATATCACGTTGAACAGGTTGCGCTGTGATAAATGAGAAGCCTTTTGTGTTCTAAAAAGGTTCTTTATTGTACCAACGCGTTTTGGCGTCATACCAGCGCCTTTATCAAAGTTAAAAATATCCAGTGCCGAAACGCGTTGGACCAATAAAGAACGATTTTGGAACACAAAAGGCTTCTCATTAACCGCAGCGCAACCCGTACAACGTGATATCGTCCTCCTCTACTACTTTGATGAATTTGGCACAATTAAGGAAATGTAGCCAAAAGCAAAACTGACTTCAAAAACTTTTTCTCATGATGAATCTCCCTTAAATGTTTGGTCTCCCTGCATCAACTCTAGAGAGCAAATTTGGTATTACTTTCTCCCCATTCATATCGTAGGTTGTCCATAGGACAGGTCCATCGGAGTGAGAGATGCTCTGGCCAAGAGATGAGGATCCTGGTTAGAGGAGAACACCACTATAATAACTCAGAATTCGTATATATGGAATTGGGATCTCTAGGAGAGCACGGCCATGACTGCAGTGGTTAGACTCTTTCCATATGGCTGCATCTTGCTTTTTAGGCTTAGTGGTCCTTTAAGTGCTTCACGAGACGACACAGGACAGCTGTGGTTTACAAGCGCTACTGTTGTGCGGCACACCCAGATCTGCATTCTTAGTTATAGCTTCTTAAATCTTTTATGTGAAAACAAATCATTGATTTTTGGGAATGTCTGAATCACACTGGCGAGTTCATGAACTAAGGTGAAGCTTTTATATAAACCATGTGCGCCGCTAACTCAAGTTCTGTATTTGTAATTATGAATATATTTTTTTTAGCACAATTTGTATTTGTAAGGACTTGTGTAGTAATTCCACCCACGAGCGGAAATTCTGGATTGGGTGGGATAGCCTCAGTACAAATGGCCCCCGAAGTGTTATATTTGGAAGAACATCGCCAATTTTTCCCCTACGATTGCTCTTATCTCGCCAGGGAATCTTATCTTTTTTGACAAAGACAAATTGGTCTGTAGTACTTAGGCTGCTCACCGCTAATAACTTTTTTGGTTTGTATTCGGGTACTTTCTGGTGCACTTTTTAAAGCTGTACAGTACAGGAGATCTGCTGAAGTTACTGAGGCTCTTTACTCAATATATGCAGCTCACACATAATATAGGCATATCGTCTTGCTAAATCACAAGATTAAAAGTGAATGTAAAAGTTCCTATCAGTCTTTAGATATGTATTGAACAGTCCATTGGCAGCCAGCCAGTGGAGAACTAGATTGGTATAAAATTCTGTACCTCCTCGTTACCCCGGGTGCCCGTGTGACTGGTTGTTTCTTAAACACCAACAACTTTCCCTTTGCTCTGGGTCTGGACATTAGCCATAGCAGAGGTCTTTGGTCATGGGCCAGTTCACTCTCCACGGTGCTACTCTGAGACAGTGCACCCATAAGAGTGTGGCTGGTTGGGTTGTGCAGTTGACATACAGGAGGAGCGCACATTCCTTGTAACTAGTGCAAGTGGCCATTACTCCAGTTTGTCTAGGGTGCTCGGGTATGCACTGAGTATCGCGGGTTCTCGAATGATATGTGTTCAGGTCCCCGCGGCCGCACGTTTCGCTACAAAACATGCAGGGATTGCCCGTGTTTGTCAGGCAATACCCGCGGCTGTGGGGCCCTGAACCTGTCACTCGAGCACCCGCGATACTCGGTGCATACCCAAGCACCCTAGGCAAACTCAACTAGCGAGTGCTCATCACTACTTGTAACTATGCTGTAAAATGAAGTTGCATTTTATTACTTTGCCTTAGGGCTTGTGCAGGCGACCATAATAATTGGACGAGTGCTATCCGTTGTTTTAACGGATAGCACTCGTCTCCATGTCAGATTTTTTTCTTGGATATTGTCTCTCCGAGGAAAATTGCATGCCAGAGTTTGATCTGATATTTGGATCACACTCGGCCATGCAAATCAAGGAGTCTGTGGAAAACATTGAACTGCACTCGGATGACATCGGTGTGCAGTCCTATTTCTGCGGCCTCACAGAATGGAGACATTTCTTTCTCTACCTTCCCCACATCCGAGAAAATCAGATCACACTTTGATCACGCTCTGATCAGAATCTAATCAAAGTGTGATTAGCTTAATCGACCCGATTCTCTCGGATGAGAGAATACACAGTTGTCTGCACCTACCCTTAAGGCTCGTGCACACGACCATATTTTTGGTCGGAGTGTGATCTGACAAAACATTGGATCGCACTTGGAGCAATGTTAATCTATGGGGCAGTGCACATGTCAGTTTTTTTCCACAGACCGAATCAGTCCGAGAGAAAAAAAAAAAATCACTGCATGTCCGAATTTGATATGATATTCGGATCTCACTCGGCCATGCAAGTAAATGAGTGCATGGAAATCATCAGACTGCACTCGGATGGCACAATGGAGAAGATGGAGAAATTTTGTTTTCCATCTTCTCCTCACAGATTCTCTCATCTGATCACGCTATGCTGACACTCTGTTCAGAGTTTGATCACAGTGTCATTTCCATAATAGGCACGATTGTCTCACTGGAGAGATTCTACGGCCGTCTACACCTAGGGGCCAAACATCAGATCCATGGGACCCAATGGCCAATAATTGGACACTGTTGCTCTGTTTACTTAGGATCTTATTTCTTGGTGAAAGAAATACTTGAAACTATTGAAAACACTTTTCCAGACAATGCTAAGGTTAGGTATTTTCACTTTATAAGTAGCAGTGAAGTGGTGATCAGAGACCCTGCTACCATTGCAGATGTGGCTTGTAGGAGTCCCGGGCAGAGACGGAGACCTATTCAGAGTGTCAGCCATATGAGGAGGAAGAATCCAATAAGTAATTAGATTATTTATAAACTTATCAAGCATAGCTATCTGTCTTGCCAAAATGCCCATGGGGTACTGAACACTACACTTACCACAAATTACAGAAGAGGAGCAGTGTTTTGAAGATCATCCAGTTATATAGACTCAAAGCAGACACTTGGGTTCTGCGCCAGCAAAACGGCATTACTGATGGAATACGGGTTTCCACAAATCATCCAATAACTTGTGCCAGGTAAGAAATCCTTGTCACCCTGGGAACATCTGACCTGTAAAGCCAGTAGATCAGCAGCGTTTCTCCTTGCCCCATAGTTGTCCCTCTTTTTGCTCCGTTGCTCTGACCTCTTGGTATACAATTACGCAGTGGCCATTTATTTGGCTGAAAGAACCGGAGGATTTTCTTACAGTCTGAAGACGCGATATGGACAAGTGCAAGCCTCCATTTATCACAGATCAATCAATAAAACCTGATGCACTTGGGATCAGATAGCAAAGAGGAGGGACGCGGGATACGAAGCCGACGAGTCACTATATTCCCCAAAGTAGGCTCAACAAGACATGAAGTTTTCCTTCTTTCACATGGAGGTTTTTTTTTTTGCATCTTTTTTGCTTGTAAAAAACACTGATTTTTATATTGTTTATGATATTTTTATACATGTTTTTTTTTACATACATTTCATTTCTGTACAGAACCATATAGAAAAATGCTTTAAAAAATACAATTAGAGCATGGGGCTTTGGAAGAAATGCCAGGGACCCCCCAAAAACACACTCAAGGTGCCTTCTTTTAGACTGTTTTTGATAAAGTTTTGTCCATATCAAGCAATCGCATCACAGCTTTAAAGGGAACCGGTCATGTAAAAAAAATGCTCTGAGAGCCCCGCTGCCAGGAGGAAATTAATTTTATTCTTCCCGGCAGCCTCAGGTTTTCAGTCATAGGGGTACGGCTTCAGTCACAGTTAGTACATAGTGAGCGGTGGCTGTAACCGCACCCCCGGCACTGACTGACAGCCGGCTCTAATGCTGAGGCAGCTGTAAGTCAGCACGGGGACTCGGTTACAGCTGCCACTCACTATATACTATCTGTGACTAAAGCCATGCCGGCCGCACCTCTATGACTAAGAGCCCCACTGCAGGGAGGAAATGAACTTTATTTCTCCCAGCAGCCTCGGGGTGACAGTCATAGGCCACACCCCTATGACTGACAGCCCAAGGCTGCTGGGAGGAATAAAGTTAATTTCCTTCCTGCAGTGGGGCTCTCAGTAAGGTGTCGGGCAGCTTCAAAATGCTATTAACCTGCAGACTAACCCCATATCTGCAGGTTAATAGTGTTTCTTTACATAACAGGTTCCCTTTAATCCATAAACCCCTTAAGGAAGCAGCCATTTTTTCCCCCACATTTGTTTATTCTTCCTCTTTTTCCATGAGCCATCACTTTTTTTAATTTTCCATCTCAATAGCCATTTGCAGGTTTGTTTTTTTGCAGGACGAGCAGTAGTTGTGAATGGCAGCATTTATTTTACCATATAATGTGGTAAAATTGTGAAAAAAAATCCAAGTAGAGTGAAATGGTGCAAAAAAATCCCTGCAATTCCTCTATTGGTTTTTGGGGTTTTACGTTGTTGATTGTATGGTAAAAATGATCTGGTAGTTCTCCAGGTCAGTACGATTACAGAAATACCGAACTTATACGTTTTTTTTTTTTTATTTTACTGCTTTTAAAAAATTCCAAACTTTTTTCAAGATTTTGTTTATGTCGCCATTTTCTGAGGCCCATGGTTTTCTTTTTAACATTTTTACATTGGTGCTGTGTGAGAGTTTGTTTTTTGAATACAGCGCTGTAATTTTTATTGGTACCATTTTTGGGTACAAAAGATATTTTGATCTCTTTTTATTGCATTTTTTGAATGGAAGTTGGGTGGTTGAAAAACTGCAATTCTGCCATATTGAGCTTTTTTTTTTCTTTACATTGTTTACCTTATTGGTTAATTTCGTAATTTTTACGGACACAAAATTGCATTAGCTCTAATTCAGACATCAGTATTTATGGGAAGTATTTCATCAGTAATTTTAAGCTATAATCAGAAGTGGCTCAAAAACCCAAAAGCGCTATGAATCTTTTATTATACTTTCTTTCTCTGTAGGATCAACTTCTGATTTTGGCTTAATGGGGTATTCCCTTCTCCAAGATCCTATCCCAATATGTAGTAGATGTAATAATAATAATATTAGCAAATACCTCCAATTAGAAAAATGTAGTATAGTTCTTCTGATTAGCTATGTTGCTTACCCCATGTACAGGGCATTGCAGTAGTTTAGACGTCTTTTGGAGCATTTTGCTATAGTTTTTGCTTAATAAAAAACTAACAGTTTCTTCATTATTCAACGGAGTGAAAGAAATAAACGGAAAACAGTAAAAAAAAAAGACTTCACAAAAACCATGGGAAAACCCACAAAAAAAACAACCGTTGGAAAAACGCTCAGGAAACGACTGTAAAAAAAAACGACACAAAAGACTATTTAGGATAAATAAAAAAAAAAAACAGTTTGCTGAAGGGTCTTCTTTTCTTTTCTTTTCTTAAAAGACATGGTGTGCACATAGCCTGTAATTGGTTTCAAATTTCGGCAATATTAATGCAATAAATTATGTATATGCCCCACGGTTACACACTATTATTTCACTCTCAAAATATATTCTGTACAGGCTGTAGATTTAACATAATTATTTTCAAATAAAAATTAATTTCTCATATTTTTGCGCCAGGGAAAACACATTTTTCCGGAAATTCAAAATGAATATTGTAAAAAAAAAAAAAAAATGTTATTGCTTCAGTGGCAGACTTTCTGAATCCCATAATAGTCCATCCACCAAGGAGACCATTTACAGCTTATGTGCTTCCTAAACACGTTATACAGTTACGGGGATCAGGAAAGCGCTGCAATTGGTTGGGTTCCAATTTCATTACACCTCGGAGTTGTTTTACCATGCGTTACACCACCTATTTAGAGCAGTAAGGCCCATGTATGCTTTGTATGACATCACTTGGCCCCATTTATAGAGCTGAGCGCAGGACGCCAGCGGCATAGTAAACATATGGTATTATAAAGTCTCTGAACTTCGCCAAGTTGCAACATTTACAAACTAAATCTTCTTATTGTCCCAGCCAAGTGTCTGACTGTGTGAAATTAATTCTCAATAGTAAAGTTTTAACTCCCAAGGGCTCATTTTGTAAAAGAGTGTGAGCACAAAATACATGTTCTGCATACCAAGCTAGTCATTAGACTAAGGGTACAGACAAAAAAAATCTGCTTTGGATTTCAGTGCAAAATCTGCGTCAAATACATTGCAAAATCTGCATGTTTAAGACGGGGTTCACAGTAATGAGAAAAAAAAAATAAAATTCTGCTCACCAAACTGGGCGTTGTATGTCCGGAGCTGCAAGAACCTCGCACGGATCAAGTCAAAGCAACTGCTTTATCATGAAGAAACTAGGAGAGGGTGATCCAGCGTGGAAGACAATAACCCAAATAAGTAAAACGTAACATTTTATATGACAATTAAAAGCTCTAGATATGGAATTGGCAATGGTGCAAGAGGGGTACTAGTAGAAGGACCTATGCGTTTCGGCTGAACACCTTACTTATGGTCAGGACCTACGCGTTTTGGCTGAACGCCTTACTCATGGTCAGGACCTTTGCGTTTTGGCTGAACACCTCACTCATGGTCAGGACCTACGCATTTTGGCTGAATGCCTTAATCATGATCAGGACGTACACGTTTTGGCTGAACGCCTTACTCATGGTCTGACCAGGATTAAGATGTTCAGCCGAAACACGTAGGTCCTGCTTGGTACTAGTACCTCTCTTGCACCATTGCCAATTCCATATCTGGAGCTTTTAATCATCATATTACATGTTAAGTTTTGCTTATCTGGATTATTGTCTTCCACGCTGGATCACTCTCTCCTAGTTTCTTCATGGAGTTCCCATTAGACCTCATTCGGATGTCTGTGTTCTTTTTTTGCATATGACCATTTTACATCATTGTATGGGATCAGATTCATTTTTGGTCCGTGTGTCCATTTTAACATTCTGTGTGACGTTCCATTTTTCTTGTTTGCAAAATATATAAACTTTAAAACCTCTCCTACCCAGATAGCACTGGGAAGACACAAAGATGGCACCCGTGTGCTGTCAGGTTTTAATTTTTATGTGCCCATTGATTTGAATAGGTGAGTTTGATGCATCATTTGAATCAAAAGTGGATGCCAACGGCTCCATTTTCTGTCAGGCACTAGGTCCTCAGAAAACACGGACAACTGATTAGCCCCTTAGACTATAAAGGGTAGACCTTCTATTTGTGACAAAAAACAGAATATGTAAGTGAAACATGGTCTTCTGGATCAGGCCTTATGTAAATACCCTCTACTAAGATCTCTGACGGGGTTTATATCTTTATACACAAAAATAACATTCAGATGTGCCCCTTTGGGGTATCCTGTTAAGAGAGTCCAAAATGTGAAACGTTGGACCTCCTTTCTGGCGGTTTTTGTCTAATCTGTAGGACGCAACAGCGTAATCTGCATCTACTGCGAACGCATTTGTTTTCCACAAAAAGAAACATTCACCATTGGAAAAGTTTAATCGAATTCAAGTTTCAACTTTAGGACTCTGTTTAGCTCATTAGAGTGAATGGAGGGGCACGTCTGAATACTGTTTCCCGGTATAAACATGTTAACCCCTAACAGATTTCTTAGCAGAGATTATTTACATAATGTGATCCAAGCCTTATGTAGGTTCATTTGTTGGGTTTACATGGGTTAGGTTGACATTTTTTCCGCAAAGACCCTATACAGCAAACGTTATTGAAGATAACTTACCGTCCCACCTTTGGGTCCTTTCTTTCCAGCTGGCCCTGGCATACCCTAAGAGGAAGAACAAAAATTACATTAAAATAAAAATTACATTTTTTTTATTTTTTTCACTGGTTTTAAAAATAAGTGTAAAATTCGGAGACAGCATACCGAGCACCTGTTTAGCGCTCATGTATTTCATTGCACTTTAGATAAGAATAGAACAAACGTACTCGTTCGCCTTCAGATCCGGGAGGTCCTGGCACCCCAGGTATTCCAATAAAGCCCTAAAATAAATACAGAATTTCTTTTTATATTACAAGCTTAAACATACAAATATTACACAGTCTACTATCATGGATCCACTAAAACAACTCCACGTCTTCGAGGGTTGACAACCTTGAGTATGTCAAAACTCTACTGGAAAATACAGAATGGAATACACAAGTCATGCATGAAAATATCCTGGAGGTATAGAAAGAAACATCTGCTGGGAGAGTGGACTTGTTAAATGTGTATCATTCATACAGGAGATATGTCATAAATATAATTATTTCACCCGGTAATGTCTACTGTGGTTTTCGAAGCTGCCAAGCTCGGGGCAGATATGAAATGTTAATCGTCACTTGTAGACAACTTCCCCCCCATACAAATATGTTACTAAGCCTCTCGATGGAGAATAATCCTTCTCCGTCCACGATGTGATTGTTGTGTTTGTACATGCAGAATCCAGGGCTGCCATAACTTGCTCAGGTTTCCGTTCTTCGTGTAGTGTTAACTAATCCGGTGATTGACAACTCACTTGTGTCGTAAGGGTGGCAAAGTGCGACGTGTAACCGTGATTAATTCATTGGACTGGAGATTAGTCAGCAAGGTTGAGGTTCTTCATGTGTTCCCGTCTGTGTCTGCTCGGTGACTTATAGGTCTCCCTTCTAACTAAAGAGATGACTATCAGTTGATATTTATGATATAAGATCAAATGTAAATTAAAGTACACCTGTCACCTGCCACTTATACCTATTTTAAAGTGACGGGAATGTAGGAGATTCACCAAGATCCAGTGACATCTCCAAGGGTCCGTGTTCCTTTGACGTATTGTTAGATCATATAAAGACTGGTGAATGGACTAAGAGATAGGGGTGAACATAAAAAAGTGTCCCCATTAGCTAGGGGGGCCCAAGGAGACCTTAAAAGCAGATAGCGGCTGCGTTACCTCCCTGCTTCCTGGTCTAATTCCCGGTTGTCCTGTTCTTAGAGGGCCAGCGTATGCACCTGCTAAGATTCCCTCAGCCAATAGCTGGAGGCACCTTGTTTAAAAGACACCCTGCCAAATAGGGAGGGGCCGAAACAACATTAAGTCATTAGGTAGTGTGGTGTTCTACTGGTGAGTTGTGAGGTCCCTTGGTCCTGGTGTGGCCAGTGTCCTGAACCTGAAGTCCCTCGTCCTTGTGTGGCCAGTCCTGAACCCATAGTCCCTGGTCCTTGCGTGGCCAGTCCTGAATTCCGATCTCAGTAACCCTGGGTTTAGATGACTATATTGCAAAGTCCTTATACAGACCACAATACCTGAACTGACCGAAGGACTTTCGACCCGAACTTACAGCTTCATAGGCTTCATATGAGACTTCAAGTTTGGTTGGGAGACCGGCGGTCAGTCCAGGTATTGCGGTTTGTATACGGACTGTCAAATACGCCAGTCTGAACCTAAGTCCACATGAAAGTATTTGTGGTCTGGGTGCTGTCCGTGTGCCCAAGTTACTGCAAAAGGACAGCACATGGACCAATGTTAGCCTATATACTAGTGCACATGGGCAACTTTCCACACTGACCTCAGGTTCAAGGGAAAAAAAATTCACAACATGCGCTAGTCTGGTCCGATTTACGAAATAGTTGGTAGCTGTTGCACCTGTTCGCCATGCGGATAAGCACGCGGAGCCAAATACATCCGCAATTTGTGGACATGACTGGTCTGCAAAGTTCAGCTTTAATCTGAATTTAGCCTCAGTCATGGCATAGGACTACAATATGCCATCATTTAACAGTGCTCCCATGCTTCAGGAGAAACAAAAAAAACACTCTGAAGGAAAAGTAGCCCTGAAATAGAATTGTTGGGGGTCGAATGCCCGGTGATGGTCCATTCTGGATGAGAATATTCTTTACTATTGCAATTAGGCTGGAGTCACATGAGCGTATAACACGGCCAAGTGCAATGTGATAAAACATCGCATAGCATTGAGCAGCACGGTGACTCAGTGGTTAGCACTGCACGGTGGCTCAGTGGTTAGCACTGTAGCCTTGCAGCACTGGGGTCCTGGGCTCAAATCCCACTAAGGACAACATCTGCAAGGAGTTTGTATGTTCTCCCCGTGTTTGCGTGGGTTTCCTCCAGGTTCTCCGGATTCTTCCCACCCTCCAAAGACATACTGATTGGGTATTTAGATTGTGAGCCCCGATGGGGACAGTGCCCATAATGTCTGTGAAGTGCTGTGGAATTAATGGCGCTATATAAGTGTGTAAAATAAATAAATAGCGCTGGGCCCAATGTTAATCTATGGGGCAGCTCAGATCTGCGATTATTTTCTCATGCCGATTCGGCATGAAAGAATAGTCGCAGCGTACTGCGATTGCATCCGAGAATCAGATCGCACTCACTCATACGAGTCTATGGGTGCGGGTGAAATATGTCATCCGAGTGCAGTGCGATTACCACAGATGCCAGCAATGGAGGAGATGGAGAAATTACTTTCTCCGTCTCCTCCGCACCTGTGCTGTGATTCTCTCATGCGAGAGGATCGGAGCACATTGCACTGATGCTCGGTTCACGCTCGCAGCACATTTTGAGCTGAGTGTCGCATCGGATGCTATACGCTAATGTGACCGTGGCCTTAATATGACACTCCAACTGTGGAGCCCCTTTAAATATTTATATAAACTGCAATTCCCTAAACCTATATTGCTACTTTATCTTGATCTTTTCTAGCAATGACCTGACGCGCCATGGAGAATCTAGTTGCTGACCTATCTGCAGCCAGTATTCTGATGATCTGAGTACCAGTGATCCTGACATTTCTCATAGGACCTGTTTGCTATTTTTCATGATCTCGAAATGGACGGTGGACAAGACTAGAAAATGTGTTGCATGCGATCAACTGGTTGAAGACACACATATGATTTTTTGAACATAACCTTCTGAATCTTTCGTCGGCTTTTTACATCCAAAACGTGCCCCAGGCAGAACATTTTTTTCTGTTTTTTTTTTTTTTAAATCTTTGTTTTTTCACATTCGAGATGGGTTTTTCTTTGAAGCACGTATCAATCCCCTTCCTCCTGTCTAATTTCCCATTAAAAATCATAGGTATTTGAATGGAGATATTCCCTTCTTTCTGACATTTACTTAAGTCACCGTTCTGTAGTTATCAGTCACCAGGCATCACACATGATCATTACATCTCAACACTTCACACATGCCAAAAAATGCAGCAACTTACTCCAATCCCTTTAGGGCCTGGGATTCCTTCTGGTCCTGCTAAGCCCTGTTATAAAAGATACAGTATGTCAGAGCTTCCTATGGAGACAGTTGTGTTATTCTCTCATGTATACAATGAGTATGTTGCCTCTAGTGAAAACCACTAACCCACAAATAGACTCATCAGTATTAGTTACTCTGCCCGCGCAAAGTCGCGTCGGTCGGGGTTATCTAATGTGGAAAACTTCCAGAGTGAGAAACTCCCACACGTTTTATTAATTGGAAGTTTGTATCTTATAGGAAGAAAGTGATTGTCATAAATGTATCTAAAGAACACCTGCTAGATATCGTATTAGAGGGGTTACATAAAAAAAGCTTAAAGGGGATGTCTGGGACTTATATGGATAGGATAATCAATATCAGATCAGTAAAGGTTTCACACCCGGAGCCCCTACTGATCAGCTGCCGCAGCTCCCGCTGTGGGCGGATGTACACACCACAGCTCCATGCACAGTGTAGTGGTGGCTCCTGGGTACTGCAGTTTAGTTCTTATTGAAGTGAATATGAGCTGAGCTGCAGTACCCAAGAATGACCACTCATGGCACTGTGCTGTACTGCCGCTATACACTGTGAACATACAGCCTCAGTGGAAACCGCAAACAGCTGATTAGTAAGGGTGTCGGATCCCCAGTCATCAGATGTTGGTGAATAAGTCCAGGACATTCCCTTTAAGCATTGTATACTAAGTCCTGGACATCACCTTTAAGCATTGTATACTAAGTCCAGGACATCCCCTGTATGCATTGTATACTAAGTCCAGGACATCCCCTTTATGCATTGTATACTAAGTCCAGGACATTCCCTTTAAGCATTGTATACTAAGTCCTGGACATCCCGTTTATGCAATGTATACTAAGTCCTGGACATCCCCTTTAAGCATTGTATACTAAGCCCTGAACATCCCCTTTACGCATTGTATACTAAGCCCTGAACATCCCCTATACGCATTGTATACTAAGTCCTGGACATCCCCTTTACGCATTGTATACTAAGTCCTGGACATCCCCTTTAAGCATTGTATACTAAGCCCTGAACATCCCCTTTACGCATTGTATACTAAGTCCTGGACATCCCCTTTAAGCATTGTATACTAAGTCCTGGACATCCCCTTTACGCATGGTATACTAAGTCCTGGACATCCCCTTTACGCATGGTATACTAAGTCCTGGACATCCCCTTTACGCATGGTATACCAAGTCCTGGACATCCCCTTTACGCATTGTATACTAAGCCCTGGACATTCCCTTTAAGCATTGTATACTAAGTCCTGGACATCCCCTTTAAGCATTGTATACTAAGCCCTGAACATCCCCTTTACGCATTTTATACTAAGTCCTGGACATCCCTTTTAAGCACTGTATACTAAGTAATAAACATCCCCTTTAAGCATTGTATACTAAGCCCTGGACATCGCCTTTACGCATTGTATACTGGAATATTATGCAACCTTTTAGCTTTAGAACTAGAATTCTGGCATAAAAAGCTTTGAAAAGTTGCAAAATATTTGTGTAAGGCGACTTGCGTGCAAATCGAAATCTACAGTCATGGCCAAAAGTATTGAGAATGAGACAAATAGTAATTTTTCCAAAGTTTACTGCTTCATTTTTTGTGATGGCAATTTGCATATACTCCTGAATGTCAAAGAGTGATCAGCTTAACAGCAATTACTGTACTTGCAAAGTCAATATTTGCCCAGAAAATGAACTTTAACCCCCAAAACACATTTCAACATCATTGCAGTCCTGCCTTAAAAGGAGCAGCTAACATCGTTTTAGTGATTGATCCATTAACACAGGTGTGGGTGTTGATGAGGACAGGGCTGGCGATCAATCAGTCATGACTAAGTAAGAATGACATCACTGGACACTTTAAAAGGAGGCTGGTTCTTGGTATCATTGTTTCTCTTCAGTTAACCATGGTTATCTCTAAAGAAACACGTGCAGCCATCATTGCACTGCACAAAAATGGCCTAACAGGGAAGAGTATCGCAGCTACAAAGATTGCACCTCAGTCAACAATCTATCGCATCATCAAGAACTTCAAGGAGAGAGCTTCCATTGTTGTTAAAAAGGCTCCAGGGCGGCCAAGAAAGACCAGCAAGCGCCAGGACCGTATCTTAAAACTGTTTCAGCTGCGGGATCGGACTACCAGCAGTGCCGAGCTTGCTCAGGAATGGCAGCAGGCTGGTGTGAGTGCTTCTGCACGCACTGTGAGGCGGAGACTCTTTGAGCAAGGGCTGGTTTCAAGGAGGGCAGCAAAGAAGCCACTTCTCTCCAGAAAAAACATCAGGGACCGACTGATATTCTGCAAAAGGTACAGGGAGTGGACTGCTGAGGACTGAGGCAAAGTCATTTTCTCTGATGAATCCCCTTTTCGATTGTTTGGGACATCTGGAAAACAGCTTATTCAGAGAAGAAGAGGTGAGCGCTACTGACTCGCCCCCTGGGCCGTGGGGCACGCGGATCCGGGCAATAGGGGAACGATGGGGGTAGTAGTGGCGGCCCGGTCCCGCGGCTCAGGGTGGTCAGACCAATGGTAGTCTGCTACGTGCTTCAGATAATGTCCGACTACGCCACCCGTGAATTGCGGTTATTAGGAACCGCCGCTGCAAGGCAGTCCGCTGGGGCTGATGATGAATGCAGCTGGGATGGTGTGACTCCCCACGGGAAGAGAACGGCCCCAGGGCAGTGTAGTGGATGGTGGGAGTGATGGTGGTGAGAGTCCCAGTACCGGTAGTGCCGGAGGAGCGAAAAAGCACACAGACAACGTACTGCAGTCCAGGGTCTTTACTCACGGTTAATATCCAAGTCACTTCTGCAGGGAATGACTGCCCGAGCCATGCTGCGTCCACCAGGTGAGGGGCTCGGTCAACTCCCAGGCAGTTCAGGAGCATGGCACAGGACCCCCTTTAATCCTTTCTCTGGCCTGCTTCACCAGTGACCCACTTTTGTCCAGCTGCCGCGGACTTGTGCGGGTAAACGTGGGCCCCGTCCTCCGCTGTCCTATATGGTGCCTTCCTAGCAGGTTTGATGAGGTGTCGCACCAATAAATGATCACGACGACCGGTCTTTGGCTGAGGGTAGTTTCTCCTCCACCAACTTGGGATCCGGTACCCTTAATCTGCCTGACCCTTCATCCTGGATTCTCGTGGGTTCTTAGGGTCCCTTCCACCTTCTTGTTCCTGAGCCCTTCTGTTTCTTACTCTCTTTCTTTGCAGTTCCTTTCTGTTTCTGTTCCTTTCTGTTCCTTTCTCTTGGAGCTGAGAAGAGCCAAAATCTCAGCTCCCCTTCACCTCCTCCTCGGCCTCTCACTAGGCCCTTCTGGAGTAGAGCTCCTACAGAGCCTCTACTCCCTGTCTTCTCCTCTCTGGACAGAACCTAGATCTAAGATGGTGCCCACCTTTTATACCTCCCTCTGACCATGAGCCCAGTTGACCAGCAACCAATGAGCTCCTTCCTACGCTCAGGAACCAACCCCTATCTGCTCCTACAGCACTGGGTGTTCCACCCCCCTCCCCACTCCAGGCAGGGACATAGTCGGTCGTGCCTGCACTTCTGTCTAGTGGGAGCACCGTTGAGCTGTCCCTCGGAAATGGGGTGTGTGTGCTGTATGCAGCTAACTGAGCCCTGGTCCATACTCCATCCTTACCCGGGAGTGGAATATCACACCTCTGGTCTGAGGTGCAATACCCCTGTAGCGGCCGAGCCCTCGGGGCGCTACACTACCACCAGTCTTGTCTCATGCCAACTGTAAAGCATCCTGAAACCATTCATGTGTGGGGTTGCTTCTCAGCCAAGGGAATCAGCTCACTCACAGTCTTGCCTAAAAACACAGCCATGAATAAAGAATGGTACCAGAATGTCCTCCAAGAGCAACTTCTCCCAACCGTCCAAGAGCAGTTTGGCGCCCAACAATGCCTTTTCCAGCATGATGGAGCACCTTGCCATAAAGCAAAGGTGATAACTAAATGGCTCATGGAACAAAACATAGAGATTTTGGGTCCATGGCCTGGAAACTCCCCAGATCTTAATCCCATTGAGAACTTGTGGTCAATCATCAAGAGACGGGTGGACAAACAAAAACCAACTAATTCTGGCAAAATGCAAGCATTGATTATGCAAGAATGGACTGCTATCAGTCAGGATTTGGTCCAAAAGTTGATTGAGAGCATGCCAGGGAGAATTACAGAGGTCTTGAAGAAGAAGGGGCAACACTGCAAATATTGACTTGCTGCATTAACTCATTCTAACTGTCAATATAACCTATTGGTACTCATAATTAGTGTTGAGCATTCCGATACTGTAATATCGGGTATCGGCCGATATTCGCGGTATCGGAATTCCGATACTTAATTCCGATACTTTTACAATATCGAATACCGGAATCGGAAGTTCCCATAATGCCTGCGCTCTGCAGTGTCTGTGAAGGATGACAAGCTGGATGGCAGAGCTCAGCTGAGATCCAGCCTGTCATCAGAATGCCATCCCAGCGGGGGAGAATTCTCCTGATTGTTTAAAAGCCGGCGCGCTGTAAAAAGCCGCCGGCTTTTAAACAATCACACAGCCCCATACTGCTTCCCCGCAGCCTCCCACCCCGATCCTCCGCTCCCCTCGCCACCTCCAATCCCAATCGTAAATTAGGACCGGGCGGGGAGCGCAGCACCAAGGAGCGAAGGACCCGGGCGGGGAAGCCGGCAGTGAAAAGACTTCACCGCCGGCTTTCCCGTTCTGTGCTGCGCTTTCCCGCCGGTTATTTCAAATGAACAGCTGAGGTATCAGCTGATGCCGATCAGCTGTTAATTTGAAGTAGCCGCGGTGCCCTCAGAGGGTTCATGTGAGTTCATGCTTGACTGCATCTCGATGTAGCAGAGCTGGAGCTGTCCTGGGAACCATGGAAAGGTAAGGATGATGTTGCTTTATTATTTTTCTTTTATTGCAGGAGATCGTTGGCTTCAGCTGGAATGGGCGTGATGGTAAGTATGGTTTAATTTAGAACAATAAAGAATTGTGTGTTTATTTCAATTAAAGGACTTTATTCTGGGTGTTTGTGTTTTTCTTTAACTTTGACTATGGGGTTAGTAATGGGGGTGTCTTATAGACGCCTCTCCATTACTAACCTGGGTTTGATGTCATCTGGCATTATAAGCTGACATCAACCCCAGCCCTATTACCCCACTGCCACCGCTACAGGGCAGTGGGAAGAGCGAGGCTAAGTGCCAGAATTGGCGCATCCTATGGATGCGCCATTTCTGGGGCGGCTGACGGCTGGTGTTTCTAGCCTGGGAGGGGGCCAATATTCATGGCACCCTTCCTGGGCTATTAAAATCAGCCCCCAGCTGTCTGCCTAGCCTTTGCTAGCTATTAAATTAGGGGGGACCCCACGTTATTTTTTTGGGGGGGTTCCCCCATTTTAATAGCTAGTAAAGGCTAGGTATTCAGCTGGGGGCTGATATTAGTTGCCTGGGAAGCTCCGTGGGTATTACCCCCTTCCCAGGCTTCAAACATTTGCCCCAGCTGTCTGCTTAACCTCCGCTAGAGCCAAAAATTAAGGGGAACCCCACGCCAATTTTTTTTTAAATAAATCCTTTATTTTAACACTAAATGACAAGTACAGTAATCAACTGTCACTGTACTTCATATATATGTGACTGACATGTTTCTATCTATCTAATCTATGTATGATTCTCTATTCTTTCTATTCTAAATTGTCAGGTACAGATGCTGAATTGCCGGCCGGCTTTCTTAAAGAGACGGTGCACGAAAACACTAATATTTTTTTTTAAATAAATCCTTTACACTAAATGACAAGTACAGTAAGCAGCACTGTCACTGTACTTCATATATATGTGACTGACATGGTTCTATCTACCTAATCTATGTGTGAAGCTCTATTCTTTCTGTTGTAAATTGTCGGGTACCGGTGAATGCCGCTGATGAATTGCCGGCTTTTCATGTCATTCTACATTATTCTTAGTTGTTTTACTTCATGTAGAATTAACCTACAAGGAAAGAAAGGGTTTATTTTCATTCCGATATTTGTGTCCCATTGACTTGCATTGGTTTCCGGTATCGGAATCGGCGATATCCGATACTTTTTGGGTATCGGCCGATCCAATCCGATACGATATTTCCTGATATCGGAAGGTATCGCTCAACACTACTCATAATATGATTGCAATTATATTTCTGTATGTGATATAAACATCAGACAAACACTAATAAAAACCAGAGGCCAGCAGATCATGTGAAAATATAATTTTGGTGTTATTCTCAAAACTTTTGGCCATGACTGTATATGTAACAAGAGCATCTGAATAATTGCCCTGCGCTACAAGTCATATATACAAAATCACACAACCCTACCTACATACGTTCACGGCTCTCCAACACTTTGTAAATAAGATTTTTGCCTCGGTTTCTCATTTTGCGCTCATCTCATGTAAAAGTCATATTTAACTATTACAACGCTGTCATTTGTTACACTGTATGGCTGTTCATACTCAGCCCATAACGGTTAAGCACAGTTACTGCACCTGCCTGCCAGGGAAACCGTGTGCCCCTGCGTTGCCATCCAGCCCAGGAATGCCCTAGAAGAAGTATAGAAGAAAAACACAATTACCATTAATGAGTAACAATGGATTCGCTTTGTGTGTAATATCCAGCAGACACCTGGAAAGGAAACGCCATGTTGCAATATGAACAGTTACTACAGTCTTGTTACATGTGGGAACACTTGCTCCTTTCAGTGTATCCATTTTATACACTGTGCTTCTAATTACATCCTAATAAAGCCCTGATTAACATAAGAATACCATTGCCCTGAGGACTGGTCATGTGCAAACATTAGAAGGCTGGCATAGGAGATTTCCATTGATTTCAAATTATATTGCTTTAATTAGCATTTTTAACTACAAGGTTTTTCCATTTCAGCATATGAAGGATATTCACTGTGTTATGTTGTGTTTTCCAATATAATATAAAGGAACTTATCCACATTCCTTTAAATGCAGCTGCCGTGCCGTCTTTCCATTCGAAGTCTATGGTACGGACAGAGAAATTGAAGTACAGCGCTAGGCTATCTCCGTCAGTCCTATAAATACTGAATAGAGAGGCAAAGTGCATGCTAGACCACTGCTCAATTGAAAGGGGTAACGGGACCCCCATTCTTTTGATGAGTGGGGTCCCAGCAGTGGGTTATGGCTTTTTACAGAGTTCTAGATGTACAATAAAAAATTGCATTGTTGTACCGTGTTAGCCAGAAAAATCGATGTAAATACTTTTATGCCCAAAGATGACAAAAGTATTCTTGGAGTCATAACTTTATTGGCTAACCAGGAAAAAATATACAGTAGGTATGGAAAGTATTCATTCAGACCCCTTTAAATGTTTCACTCTTTGTTTCATTGCAGCCATTTGGTAAATTCTAAAAAGTTCATTTTTTTCTCATTAAAGTACACTCTGCACCCCATCTTGACTGGAAAAAAAACAGAAATGTAGAAATTTTTGCAAATTTATTAAAAAAGAAAAACTGAAATATCACATGGTCATAAGTATTCAGACCCTTTGCTCAGACACTCATATTTAAGTCACATGCTGTCTATTTCCTTGTGATCCTCCTTGAGATGGTTCTACTCCTTCATTGGAGTCCAGCTGTGTTTAATTAAACTGATAGGACTTGAATTGGAAAGGCACACACCTGTCTATATAAGACCTCACAGCTCACAGTGCATGTCAAACCAAATGAAAATCATGAGCCCAAAGGAACTGCCCAAGGAGCTCAGAGACAGAATTGTGGCAAGAGACAGAATTGTGGCAAGGCACAGATCTGGCCAAGGTTACAAAAGAATTTGTGCATTACTGAAGGTCCCTAAGAGCACAGTGGCCTCCATAACCCTTAAATGGAAGAAATTTGGGACCACCAGAAGTCTTCCTAGACCTGGCAGTCCAGCCAAACTGAGAAATCGTGGGAGAAGAGCCTTGGTGAGAGAGGTAAAAAGAACCCCAAGATCCCTGTGGCTGATCTCCAGAGATGCAGTAGGGAGATGGGAGAAAGTTCCACAAAGTCAACTATCACTGCAGCCCTCCACCAGTCGGGCCTTTATGGCAGAGTGGCCCAACGAAAGTCTCTTTTCAGTGCAAGACATATGAAAGCCTGCATAGAGTTTGCTCAAAAACACATGAAGGACCCGCAGACTATGAGAAATAAGATTCTCTGGTCTGCTGAGACGAAGATAGAACTTTTTGGTGATAATTCTAAGCGGTATATGTGGAGAAAACCAAGCAGTGCTCATCACCTGCCCAATACAATCCCAACAGTGAAACATGGTGGTGGCAGCATCATGCTATGGGGGTGTTTTTCAGCTGCAGGGACAAGACGACTGGTTGCAATTGAAGGGAACATGAATGCGGCCAAGTACAGAGATATCCTGGATGAAAACCTCTTCCAGAGTGCTCTGGACCTCAGACTTGGCTGAAGGTTCACCTTCCAACAAGACAATGACCCTAAGCACACAGCTAAAATAACAAAGGAGTCGCTTCAGAACAACTCTGTGACCATTCTTGACTGGCCCAGCCAGAGCCCTGACCTAAACCCAGCTGAGCATCTCTGGAGAGACCTGAAAATGGCTGTCCACCAACGTTCACCATCCAACCTGACGGAACTGGAGAGGATCTGCAAGGAAGAATGGCAGAGGATCCCCAAATCCAGGTGTGAAAAACTTGTTGCATCATTCCCAAGAAGACTCATGGTTGTACTAGCTGAAAAGGGGGATTCTATTCAATACTGAGCAAAGGGTCTGAATACTTATGACCATGTGATATTTCTGTTTTTATTTTTTAATAAATTTGCAAAAATTTCTACATTTCTGTTTTTTTTCAGTCAAGATGGGGTGCAGAGTGTACTTTAATGAGAAAAAAATGAACTTTTTAGAATTTACCAAATGGCTGCAATGAAACAAAGAGTGAAAAATTTAAAGGGGTCTGAATACTTTCTGTACCCACTGTATACACTTGCAAGCTTTCAGAGCACAGAGGCTCCTTCTTCAGGCTGTTCACAAATGAATGAATTAGTTTGTAAACCTGCCTGAAAAAGGGGCCTCTGTGCTCTGAAAGCTTGCAGATATATATTTTGTTCTGGTTAGCCAATAAAGGAATCACTCCGAGAATAATTTTGTCATCTTTGGGCATAAAAGTATTTATACAGAGTTCAAGGACACTTTCAGCTGTTGGTAATACTGACATGTCTGCTTTATTAAGGGCTCATTCAGACGTGAGTTTTATCAGTGTTTTTCATGGATAGAACTTGTACCAATTATAATCTATAGATCTGGTCACACGTCCATGTATGTTTGGGAACAGTGTGGTCTGCATCAAAATACGGAGACATGTCCGATTGTGCTTTGAGCTGCTGATCAAACTCACCATTGCAAGTCTATAGTTGTGTGAAAAAACTTGGACAACATTTGGATGTCATCCATGTACTGTCCGTTTTCACTGATTGTTTGCTACAAGAAGCTAGAGAAACCGCCATCTTTTTTTTCTTTTTGCAAAAGAGAAAAAGTGATGATAAAAACTGACCAAACACTGATGAAAATCTAATCCATAAGGGTATGTGCACACAACGTCTTTTGGATTAGGGCGAACTCACCGGGTTTTTCCACTTCAGGACACGATGACGTTTTTTGTACTGAAGCTAATGGTTTTGAATTTTTTTGGTCATTTCTTGAGCGCTTGCCTTTTGTCATTTTTGACCGCCGGCTGTTTTTTTTTCAAGCGTTTTTCCATAGTTTTTGGGACGTCTTTTTTTTACTGTCATTATCCTGTATTTTTTTTCTCTCCATTGAACAAGGAA
Organism: Phyllobates terribilis; assembly: GCF_046119375.1. Classification (NCBI taxonomy): domain Eukaryota; kingdom Metazoa; phylum Chordata; class Amphibia; order Anura; family Dendrobatidae; genus Phyllobates; species Phyllobates terribilis. The sequence continues at coordinate 156,326,240 of NW_027362768.1, read as the reverse complement.
CAAACCGCTAGCAATTTCTGAAGCATAAAAGCTAAAAAAAAAAAAATACGCCCCGCGGCATCTCCTGATCCTTCCCTTTTCAAGCGGAAAACACCCGAAAAATCTTCTCGTAGCCACTTGGCGACTTTTGATACCTGACGTGATTAAAAGAAGCTCAAAATATAAAGCTTGAACATATGAACAGCAAATGAACATGTTCTTTTGAGTGTTTTCCATGTGCTCTAAAGTCATTGTGCGCAGATTCCCAAACACTGATGGAAATCGGACAGTTTTTTGTGTACAAGAAAAATCCCTGACATCTGAATGAGCCCTAAGTACACCTTTACCCTGTGACATTACAATCCTAAAGCATCTAGACCTAGAACTGGATTTTATCGTTCCACTGTTATTCTTCCTTGAAATGTGATCATAATAAATTGATATCCCATTCCCCCTGTTAGTTTGGTGTGTCCCCATACAGTCAGGCACTATTAGCACTGACTGGTCAGTGTCACTTCTAGTTGTCTCTTATTTTATAGGAGGAATGACAAAGGAATGGCTCCGAAATGACTATTTCATTGGGAATAAAAGTGCTTACACAGACCTATCACAGCTGACAGGTTCACTTAAAACTATCTGACTCCATGGAGACTTTTAAAGTGGAACCGTCATTTTTATTTCATAGATCACATGAAAATAAGAAACTTTGTAATACATTGTATCAGAGAAATCTAGAAATCGGCTTCTTTTTCCTCCTGATCAGCTTATTAATTCTCAAAATTCTCAAATTCACAGGTAAAATCTGTCTTTGGCCCCCTCTACATGTCCATGTATCAGGTACGTGTGGCATCCGTTTTTATCTTGGATACCACACGTACCTATTATAGCCTATCTAATAGTTACATAGGTTGAAAAAAGACTTCGGTCCATCAAGTCCAGCCTTCATCCACCAGTTACACGTTCTCTATCACTAGATTATTTATAACCCTCAGTGCCATTTGTTGTGAGGAAAGCCTCCATGCTGTTATAGTGTCGGCCATTACTAGCTCTTGTGGTCGGCATTAGTGTTGAGCCACCCCCGTAGTGTTCGAGTTCGGTTCGGTTCGTCGAACACCCGTGTGTTCGCCGAACTGTTCGTCGAACTGTTCGTCGAACACCTTCGAACACCGTTAAAACCAATGGCAGGCAAACAAAAACACATAGAAACACATAGAAAACACCTTCAAAGGTGTCCAAAAGCTGACAAACTGCTCAGAAGACATAACTAACACATGGAAAAGTGACAAGTACATATAGTCATGCGAAAATAAAAGAGGTGGAGGAGTAAAAGGAGGGGGAGACACAGATATAGGCATGTCATGCCCTTCTAAAATCCAAAAAGTGAGAAGCCGACACGGCCAGTCCGCTCCTGCCCGTGCCACCTCCGTGTCGCCGGGTTTGTGCCAGAGCCGCGGTGAACCCTGACGGCCAGCCCCCCTCTCCCAATACTGGTGCCTGTCCGCTGGTGGGTCGAGCGAGCCCCCCTGTGGTGGAGGCAGCTCTAAGCTTTTTAATTTAAATTGTCTCTCTAATTTGAATGAATACACTTTAAATCCATTTACAAGGATCTATTGGAGGGCAAGTCTCATGCCAGCAGTCGCGTAATTCCAGCTCCAGTAGCGTCCACTAAAGCTGCTGCAGTTAAAAAGCTTTTATAAGGATCGAGCTCGGCTGTCCACCGCAAGGCATCCTACTGCCAGTCCCAGCCCCTATGCCTTGGGGTGCCTCCTGATGCTCTTCACTAAGTATCCCATGGTCCCGAAGCATTTCCTTTGAAAAAATTAAGTGTCTAAACTACAGGTGGTGCAGCTTGCTTAACAGCCGGGATAATCCGCTGACTAGCAGACACTGCTACTAGGCACAAAGTATTTCCTGGGCTAGATGCAGTTAAAAATTTGTAATTAGATACTCTCGTTGGATGCTGAGAAAGCATTCCATAGAGTCTCCTGGCACGCCATATATGATTCTCTTAAAAAGCTTGGGGTAGGGGTCTAGGGGACCCTTTTATAGCCAAAATCACGGCCCTGTATCGCAATACGTCACCTAGGCTGAAGATAAATGGAACTGTAGCACCCTGAGGGCTCGGTTGCTACAGACGTATTGCACCTCACCCAGAGGTGTGATATCTCACTCTCAGGTAAGGATGGAGTGTGGATCAGGACCCGACACCTGCATGCATTACACCACATTGCCGTGGGGCAGGGCGACCAATATGCCCCTGAGATGGGCACGACAGTCCCTGTCCCTGGCTGGAGTGGGGGGAGGGAACACTGAGGAAGGGGAACCCGGTAGTGCAGGAGCAGGGAGGAAGCAGTTCCTGGGTGCATTGAGAAGGGAGTATAAAAGGTGGGCACCATCTTAGTTCAGTGCAGAGAAGTCTGAGCAGAAGTGGCAGGGAGCAGGGGCTCTGCATGAGCTCTGCTCCGGAGGCGGGCCTAGTAACAGAGGCCCAGGCCTGGAAGAGGGAGAAGGAAGGAAGAGGAGCGGAGAAGGCTCCAGGAACGAGGAATGAAGGGATCCCAGGGGTGCGGACGGGCGAGTCGCCACCGCACGCCCGAATCCACCTGCGTGGAGGGGTCAGGCCAAAGGGGGAGACCGGTCCCCGAACTAGTGGAGGCAGGAAACGACCCTCAGCTAGAAACCGGAGGCTCTGACATTTTATGTGGCGCAGCCCCTCGCTACACCCGCTAGGAAGGCACCACATAGGGTCAGGGAAACTGGCGCCAAGTTTACCAAGAGGAGGCCCGAGGCAGCCGGACAGAAGTGTTGGTAAGAAAGGCCAGACAAAGGACACACAAAGGGGGTCCTGTGAAGTGCTCCAAAGTTATCTGGGAGTTGTCTGAGCCCCTCACCTGGTGAGCACAGTACGACGTGGGCAGCCGTTACCTGCAGACGTGGTCTGGATAATAAGAACTGTGAGTAAAGGCCCTGGACTGCATCACTGACTCCGTGTCGTTACTGCTGCTGCCCTGCACCATCACCCCCATCCTCCGCATACACTGCCCTGAGGCTATACTCCTCCCGTGGGGAGTTATGCTACGCTCTGCTGCACCCACAACACCAGCCTCAGCGGTCTGCCCTGTAGCAGCGGTTCACTCTGACCGCAATCCACGGGTGGCGTAGTCGGACATTTAAACATCAAAACCACATAAATAGTTCCGCCACTGGTTTGACCGCCCTGAGCCACGGAACCGGGTCGCCGCCACGAAGACTACAACCACCAGCATCCACCAAAAAGGGTCCGGCTCCGGGTGTCCCAAGGCCCAGGGGGTGCGTCAGAACATTTTCATCACCTTTCACAATCACCAATGGGACAAGGCAGGGATGTCCTCTGTCCCCTCTCTTATACATCCTAGTGACGGAGCACCTGCTCTCATCAATTCGCCATAACCCCAATATTAGGTGGATTGAGGTGGGAGGCACAGAGTACAAGTGCTCTCTATTTGCTGATGATGTCCTAGTATATATCACTCAATCACATATATCCATCCATGCTGTTATGGCTGAAATAGATCACTTTGTTACATGGTCAAATTTTAAAATCAATGCAGCGAAGTCTGAGGCCCTCGATGTCTCCCTCCCCAAATCCATATAGGATTCCATCCAGTCCAACTTTCCCTTTGCCTGGCCCTCACAGGGTATCAAATACTTAGGAATTCCTATTCATAGAGACCTCTCCCATCTATGTTATCTTAATTTTGGGCCCTTTATTGAACAATTCCATACAGACCACGGTTGGCAAGTTAGAACTGTAAGATTCACTACGTGAACCACTGGTGTTTTGTGGAAAAGCACATGTACACTGCGTTCCAAATTATTATGCAAAAAGTGTTTAGGAGTGATAAGGGAAGAATTTGTTTGTTTGTCAGTTAAACTCATTGATGGTGATGTGTGTCAGGGCTCTTTATATCACTGTAAGCAATTGCAGACACCTGTGCTAATTAGTTTGGCAGGTGTGTCCAATGAAAGGCAAGACTACTTAAGAAGGCTCTCTCACATTATTAAGCAGCCTACATTTTCTGCCAAAATGGGAAAGAAAAAGGATGTGTCGGCTGCTGAGAAGCAACAAATTGTGGAGTGTTTAGGTCAAGGCATGACTACAATCAACATTGTGCGATGATCAGGATGAAGTGTCTTGGCAATCAAGAAGTATGTAGCTGATTCACAGTACACACGTGTGCGTGCTGATAAGGGCAAATTGAGGACTCTTTCCTACAGGCAATTACGTCAGGGTCAGGTTGAAAGAGCAGCGGCCAAAAAGCCTTGTCATAGCAGCAGACAAGTTTTTGAAGCTGCTTGTGCCTCCAACGTCCCCCGAACAACAAGATGCAGGGTCCTTCAGAGGTTTGCAGCTGTGCATACGCCATCCTGTCGACCTCCTCTATCCACTTCACACAAGCAGAAACGGCTCCAGTGGGCCAAACATTACATAAAGACTGATTTCAAAACCGTTTTGTTCACGGATGAGTGCCGTGCAGCGCTCGATGGTCCAGATGGATGGAGTGGAGGATGGCTGGTTGATGGACACCCCACGCAAACACGGCTACAGCGCCAACAAGGAGGAGGTGGAGTAATGTTTTGGGCTGGAATCATGGGGAGAGAGATTGTCGGCCCCTTTAGGATCCCTGAAGGCGCTAAAGATGAACTCCATAATGTATGTGGATTTTCTCAAACAGCACTTCCTGCCATGGTTCAAGAAGAAGAACCGTGTATTTCACAGCAAGATCATTTTTCTGCATGATAATGCACCATCTCATGCTGCACATAAAACATCTGCATCTCTGGCTGATATGGGCATAAAAGGGGACAAACTTATGGTGTGACCCCCATGCTCCCCTGACCTCTACCCCATTCAGAACCTTTGGAGCATCATTAAAAGGAGTGTCTATGATGGCGGGAGGCAGTTCACATCTAAGCAACAGCTCTGGGAGGGTATTCTGTCCTCATGCAAAACAATTGAAGCAGAAACCATCCAAAACCTGACAAATTCAATGGACGAGAGAGTTCAGAAGCTCCTTTCGAACAAGGGGTCCTATGTGAAAATGTAACATCACCTAGAATAAAGTTTTGAGTTGAAAACTGTTTAATTTCAGTTTCTAACAACCTGCTAATGCTTATAATTTAAAAATGACCATTTTTTTGGTCTTTATTAAAATGAAAAGGTTGATCGAAAAGTTTGGGGGATCTAAGAGTGTGGCAACCCAGTAGTCATGATTACTTCGAATTCTGACAATATGAGGGTCATGCTGCAGGTAGTGCAGCAAGAAGGCACTTATGTGTCTTGCGCATCTCGGAGCCCCAAAATTATTTTCCAGGCTAGATGCAGCTAAAAATTATTTTTAATTTTAAATCTGGTGAAGCTTATTATAGATGGCCTAATAGGATCAGTGCTGCACACTGCTACAAAGCCCAAATTATTTTCCAGTCAAGATACAGATAAACATGATTAGTAATTTGAAAGCTTAAAACGGTTGGTAGGGTGATTTTAACCAATCATCAAGCTTTTACTCTCCCCAGGATGACACAGGGGTAGAAAAGTCATTTCGGATCCATGATTTGTTCATCTTTATGAACGTGAGTCTGTCTACATTATCAGTGGAGAGCCGCGTGCGCTTATCTGTCAGCACACCACCAGCAGCGCTGAACACACGTTCAGACAGAACGCTGGCTGCGGGGCATGACAAGATCTCCAAGGCGTAAGTGGCTAGCTCCGGCCATTTATCCAGATTGGAAGCCCAAAAAGAGCAAGGGTCCAGTGACACAGTCGTGGCTTCAATGTTTACTTGGAGATACTCCTGTACCATCGTCTCTAGGCGTTGACTATGTGTCAGACTTCTTGTCTCCTGTGGCCTTGCAAAGGATGGGCTAAAAAAGTGGTGAAATGATTCCGCAAAATTGATGTTACCAGCAGATACTGTGGTTCTGTTACGGTTTGAGTGCTGAACACTTGACGGTCCCACGGTTGGCAAGTTGGAACTGTGAGATTCACTACGTGCACCACTGGTATTTTGTGGAAAAGCACATGTAAGATTCTGCAACAGTCTCTGCTGATACTCCTGCATGCGTGCATCCCTTTCTATGGCAGGAATAATTTCTGCAAATTTACTTTTGTACCGGGGATCTAACAGTGTGGCAACCCAGTAGTCAGGATTATTTCTAATTCTCACAATTCGAGGGTCATGTTGCAGGTAGTGCAGCAAGAAGGCACTCATGTGTGTTGCGCATCCAGGAGCACCAAGTCCCTGTTGTGTTGGTGGCGAGGTAACAATCATGCTTCCTTCCTCTGTCCTCTCCCCCCAACCTCGCACAACAGAAATGTGATCAAGGTCTCCCTCATCTGATGAGTCTTCCATCAGTTCGTCCTCCACTTCTTCCTGGGCTCCTGCACCTTCCTCACTAGTTTGGCTGCTACCATGCGCCCTGGTAAAACCATCTCCCCCACCCTCACATGCCTGCCGCCTTGGTGCTGCCGACCGTCTGGACCTTGCAGATGTTAGCCCTTCCGCATACAACTCCTCCTCCTCTACTTCCTCCACCTCCTCTTGTGCCACCACCTGACTCCGAATTCTGTTTAACATGTGCTCCAGCATGTAAATCACCGGAATAGTCATGCTGATAATGGCATCGTCAGCACTAAACATCTTCGTCGCCATTTCAAAACTGTGCAGAAGGGTGCATAGGTCCCTGATCTGAGACCACTCCTCCAGCGTGATTTGCCCCACCTCTGAATCTCGTTGGCCCAGGCTATACGTCAGAACGTATTGCACCAGGGCTTGTCGGTGCTACCACAGTCGCTGCAACATGTGCAGAGTTGAATTCCACCGGGTAGGCACATCGCATTTTAGCCGGTGAAGTGGCAGGCCCAACGACTTCTGTAGAGATGTAAGTCGCTGAGCTGCGGGATGCGAACGGCGGAAGTGAGCACACAGCGACCGTGCCCTCTGCAGAAGGCCATCTAGTCTGGGATAGTGGGCTAAAAATTGCTGGACAACCAGGTTCAACACGTGAGCCATACAAGGCACGTGTGTGACATTGCCCCGGCGAAGGGCCGCACCCAGGTTTGCAGCATTGTCGCACACGGCCTTCCCTGGTTTCAGGTCCAGTGGAGACAACCATTCATGAAATTGGTTCTCCAGAGCTGACCACAACTCCTCAGCTGTGTGACTCACATTTCCCAGACATTTCAATGTAAAAACCGCCTGATGACGTTGAGCCCTACTGCCAGCATAGTAAGGAGGTGTGCAGGATCCCTTCTGCGCAGTTAGAAAGCTTGTGGCATGACCAGACAGGCTTTGGGTGCAGGTGGAAGACCGAGAGGAGGTTGAGGAGGCAGAAGCAGTGGAGGAACTTTGACATAAAGAGGATTGACGCACAACTCGTGGGGACGGCAAGACTTGGACAGCAGCCCCTTGTCCTGCTGTCACCATAGTTACCCAGTGCCCAGTCAGCGACATGTAACGCCCCTGTCCATGCCTACTCGTCCAAGTGTCTGTGGTGAAATGCACCCTGTCACACACAGAGTTTCTCAAAGAAGCGGTGATGTTGTGTGCGACATGCTGGTGGAGCGCAGGCACACCTTTCTTTGAGAAGTAGTGCCGACTGGGCATCTGGTACTGGGGCACTGCGACGGACATAAGGTCTCGAAAATCCTCTGTGTCCACCAGGCGGAAAGGCAGCATTTCTGTAGCCAAGAGCTTGCAGATGGTGAAATTCAACCTCTTAGCTTTCTCATGGCTAGGAGGAAATGGTCTTTTACTTGTCCACATCTGAGGGACCGAGGGCTGGCTATTGTGCTTAGACGGGGTTGATAAGGGTGTCCCCGGCAAACTGCCGGTCTGTGAGGAAGATGCAGGCGGACATGTTAGGTTGCCTTGATCCAAAGGTGGTGCTATCGATGTCGGACAGCGCTCAACACCAGCTGGTGTTACCACCTCCAAAGAAAATGATGACCTGCCAATCACGCTGGCTGTTGCGGGTAAAGAGGTGGCAGGTCTGCGCCCCAAAACAGGTGTGACTGCTGTCCCCCCAGTCACAGAGGATGAAGAGGCCGCGGATGCACAAGATATGGCAGACGGTGATTGGCCCGGCCGGCTAGGCCGCATTGTAGCACACTGAGCTTCCCACTGCAACTTATGCTTCATGTCCATGTGCCGGTTCATGCATGAAGTACTCAAACTATGTATTTTTTGGCCTCTACTTAGCTTTTGCTGACAAATGTTACAGATAACACGAGTTGGGTCATCTTTATCGATCTGAAAAAACGCCCAGGCTATGCAAGGCTTAGCACCCATGCGACCTGAAGAGCCACCACGACTTGTGGCGAGAGGCAGAGTTGTGTTTGAGGATGCAGTTGTTGACGTGCTTCCAGTACTACGTCTCTGTCCAGGAAGGCGCAACCTGACCTCGTCGTCACTAGCATCTTCCTCCACCTCCTCTGCTGACCTCATCTCTTGGCTGACTGTGGGTTGACAGTAAGTGGGATCTCCGACCTCATCATCATCACCCTGTGCGTTATCACACCCGTCGTCCTCAGAGCCAACCTGTTCCTGCCCTGACAAAAAACTAAAGTTGTCGCTCCAATCAGGTATTTGAGTATTATCATCGTCTTCCTCATTGTCTCCACCAACAGGAGTTACAGTTTGGGAATGAGGGTCTACATTATGGTCAGAACCTTCTGCGTCTGGTCCTGGATCCGACTCATAAAGATTCTGGGCATCAGTGCAGATCATTTCCTCGTCTGGATTCACAGAAGCGCTGGAGTCGACCTCTGATTCCCAGGCTATAGTATGAGTAAACAGCTCTGCAGACTCAACCATCTGTTCTACCTCATACTCAGACGGGCAGCTGGAGATTTGGGAGCTGTGAGGAAGCAAGTGCGATTTGGGTGACACCTTTGAGGACTGGAGTATTTGTGATGTTGAAGTTGATGTGGAGGAGAGCCCACTTAAAGGAGCACTTGATATCCGTTGAAGCACCTGCTGTTTTTGTGCCTCATCTGGAATTTGTAGCGATTGGCGTGGCCGTAAGAAAGGGATCTTATCACATTGTCCGCTAAAAGAAGTAGACATTTTAGTTTGGCTGGAAGATGGTCTTTCTTCTGCAGATGTTACTGTTGCTTTAACACCTACCCCACGGACACAACCTTTTTTCCCCTTCCCAACACGCCTATTCCCCTTTCCACCAGCAGCAGGCCTTTTTCCACTCATTTTGGTGGTTAACTAATTCACAACTCTGGAGTTGTTTGCACAAAAAAACAATGGATGGTAACCGAGCAGAGCTGAGTGGCCAAACTGTGGTATTAGGCCAAAACTATTGGCTGGGTTAGATGCAGAAAAAAATTATTTTGAATTTGCAACCTGATGGAGGTCAGTATAGATGGACTAATACAAATAGTCCCACACACAGCTAGAAGCCCAAATATTTTTTCAGAGGTACTGTAGATGCAGATAAAAATTAGTTTTAATTTGCAACCTGATGGAGGTCAGTATAGATGGACTAATAGAGAAAGTCCGACACACTACTAGAAGGCCAAATATTTTTTCAGAGGTAGATGCAGAAAAAAATATATTCAGTTTGCAACCTGATGGAGGTCAATATAGATGGACTAATACAAATAGTCCCACACACAGCTAGAAGCCCAAATATTTTTTCAGAGCTAGATGCAGAAAAAAATTATTTTTAATTTGCAACCTGATGGAGGTCAGTATAGATGGACTAATAGAACAAGTCCCACACACCGCTAGAAGCCCAGATATTTTTTCAGAGCTAAATGAAGAAAAAAATTATTTTTAATTTGCAACCTGCTGGAGGTCAGTATAGAAAGACTAATAGAACAAGTCCCACACACTGCTAGAAGCCCAGATATTTTTTCAGAGCTAAATGAAGAAAAAAATTATTTTTAATTTGCAACCTGATGGAGGTCAGTATAGATGGACTAATAGACCAAGTCCCACACACTGCTAGAAGCCCAAATATTTTTTCAGAGCTAGATTCAGAAAAAAATTATATTCAGTTTGCAACCTGATGGAGGTCAGTATAGATGGACTAATAGAATGATGCTATGCCCAAAAGATTTTACTTCACTAGGTGCAGTAAAAAAATTGGTATTCTATACACAGGTGTTATATCTTGCAACACAGATAGGCTACTCCACTGACTAACACACTCTGCAATAGGCCAAAAAGGATTAGCTTTGCTAGATTCAGCCAAATGCTGTGAAAAAAACTTGCACAGCACTGGCACAGACCTGCCTGGCAAAAACTGATAGGAACTGATGTAACCTAGTCCTGAAAAGGACTCCAATTACAATTAGTCTTTACTCCCACAACCTATCTATTTAAGAGCACAGACCTGCCTGATAAAAGTCGTAGGAAATGCTGTAACCTAGTCCTTAAAAGGACTGCAATCACAACTATTCCCTACTCCCAAGCTATCTGTATATTTGTGCGAAAATTGGCTTGAAATTAACAAGGTATAGCGCACACAGCAACAGCGGTGCCGTCTAACACGCAGCTGCAACAGTGAGAAAATGGTGGCGACGGGGAAAATGGCTTGGTCTTATAGGGCAAGGACATGTGACATACACTGCCAATCACACATGCCCTTGCTTGTGTGAAAAAAAGCACTTCGCTCCGTGTGTGCGCTGCTGATAGGCTGACAGATTGCACCTCCCCACTGTAAATGCGGGAAAGAGAAAAAAAAATGGAGATCTTCATTGTTCCTGCAGAGATCCATCCCCTGCCCCTCCCCCCACCCCGCTGTACACTCAAACTGCGTATTAACATTAATTTTCATCATTACTGAGAAAAAATCCAGTTATGATTTTGGTGCACGAACAGTTATCGAACATAACCTCGAACAGCCGAATTTTTCTCAAATTGTTTGTGTTCGCCGAACGGCTCGAACACCGCCCAAAACAGCTCGAATTTGAGATTGGCGAACAGTTCGAGTAGAACAACGCTCATCTCTAGTCGGCATTCCACAGTCCGACTGCTCTGACGTCTTTTTTCTAAGCTAAACAAGCTCAACTTTTCCAACCTCTCATCATATGAGAGGCCTCCATCCCTTGTAATAATCTAGTTTCCGCCTTTGAATTGACTCTAACTTCTGAATATCCTTTTTAATATGTGGATCCCAAAGCTGGATCCCATATTTCAGATGTGGCCTCACAAGTGATCTATAAAGGGGTAAGGCTATGTGCCCACGTAGCAGATTTGATGCAGAGCGTTTTTGCCTCTCTCTGGCAGAAGAAAACGCATGCAGATTTACATGCGTTTTTTCTGCCAGAGAGAAGGGTTTTTTCAGCGTTTTTGCATGCATTTTCGCATGCGTTTTTTCAAGCAGTTTTCCAAGCGATTTTGAGCATCACTTGGAAAAGTGCTTGACAAGTTGATCACACAATATAAATCCATGCAACTGGCATGGATTTATAATGTTTGAACAACTGATGCTTTAAATGCAGCATCTATAGTAAAAAAAAGAGAATTAAAACGTTAAAAATAAAAAAAAACCTGTATACTCACCTCTCCGGTCTCCTCCAGTCTGCTTCCGGCGACGTCCTCTCTCTTCAGCATCCCGCAGTGTACTGTCAGGACCTGCGGCGACGTAATTTAGTCAGCTGATGGTCACACGACCATCAACTGACCGCCGACGTCAGCGGTCACGTGACCATCAGGTGACTAAATGACGTCACCGCAGGTCCTGACAGTACACCGCAGGACGCCAAGGAGAGAGGACGTGGCCGGGAGCAGACTGGGGGCCGCCGGAGAGGTGAGTATACAGGTTTTTTTTTATTTTTAACTTTTTTATTTCTTTTTTTCACCGCGTGGTAGCCGGGATGAGAGGAGTTGTAGTCTCCTCTTCATCCCGGGTACCACACGCATCGTGATTACACCGCAAATTCGCGGCCATTGAATTTAATTGAAACGCAGCAAATCCACATATACCTGCGGGTTTGCTGCATTTCAAAGTTCCTCAATGGCCGCAAATTTGCAGCGTAATCGCGGTAGAAATGGTCATGCTGCGTTTTGCAACGCAATGCGAACTCTGCGAGCAAATTAGCGCATCATGTACACAGCACATCCGAATTCACATTGCTTTGCATGGCAGACGGTTTTACAAGCATTTTCGCGGCCGTAAAAACGCTACAAAAATGCTACGTGGGCACATGGCCTAACAGTACGTTGGGATCGCGAGATTTTATCTCTCTTTTTATACATCCTAAAATGTTGTTTGCTTTTGCAGCTCAGTAATGTAATATTGTGTCTTCACTGAAAAATATTTTTTTTTACTTGTGAATGGAGAATTTTGAGAGTGAAAGATCAATGCAGGAGAAAAAAAGTGTATAAAATGCAAATTACTAGTATACTGCCATTGCAGGTTGTGCACGGGAGGTGAGTATAGGTGTTTTTATTTTAACTGGGCCAAACATGAGGAATGAGAAGTACTAGACAACCTCTTTAAGCTCCAATGGACATATGCCACGGGGATATGCTTTTGGTCAAGAAACGTCGGGATTCTCTTGTATGAAATACTGTAGTTAGTTGTTTTAATATAACTTTACTGTACTGATTTTTTTAAGTGCCCATCTCTGGTAGATATATGTATCAGTATCCATTCAATACCTCCATCTAATAGCCGAGCAGAACATTTTTTCTCTGGAGGACCCAAACAACTGATTTCAATGAGAACGTTGTAATGCTTCATTTCCCCTGTGGGAGTGCTACAAAATAATTGAACAGTTGTGGACGGGTTCTCTTACAGATTTCAGCTGATCATAGGGTTTAATGACACTGCCACAAAGTTCAATGTATCTTAGTGTGTAGACGCAATCCAAGGAAGCCCAATGTCTGTGAATGTATATGTTCAGTAACAAATCCGAAACCAAAGCAAAGTCTGGTAATAAAAAAAAAAAATCTCCAGCCTGAAATATAATCCAATGAAACATAGAAGTATACATGAGGACTCAGGATGTGTGCGCTCCCGGCTCACGAGACATATGCACCATTAGAATTTTGGCATACTGGTGCCGTCTATAACGTGACTGGTTCTGTTAAACTTGGCATCTTGTTTTACTTCCAATGCGTCCGCCAAGCCACAGTTAATGTGGTTGATTTAATAAGTGAACAGCAGACATGTAAATGGAAAATAAAATATAAAATCTTCTAGCTACTGTTACCAATGATTTCTGCTGAAATATGTAGGCAAAGATTGATATACGCTGCAGACATTGACATCGAGCGGATCGCAGGGCTGTAGTTACTGGAAAAATGAGAGATTTTCAGTCTGTAGGACGTTAGAGGCTTTGTTTTGGTCGTCACATGGTAAAGGCCCTACCGTAGGGACGACTATCATGTGGCCGCTGAAAAAAGTCAGGAGCCATGATGGCAAGCGCTTTCCAAATTCCACTGCCGCTTTATTTTATCAGTTGGCGGAGGTCATAATGGTCAGACTCACAGATCAAACATTAATGGTTGTTCTAGCAAGAACTTGTCTGATATCCTACAGCATTTATAGGGGAAATATGGGACAGGCCAGGGCTTCCTCTAGCAAAATCAGCTTTTTGTCAGGGGCTCGGGGAGGAGCATTTAGAGCATCTCTAGGCCATTAATATCTCCCTGTTGTGGGGTCAAACCTCTGTGCCCCTTGCTAATCATTAGGAAGAAGTTGCAGTGTCATTAGGAAACGGCAGCACCACTGCCGGCTTCTGTTGGTTTCCATCATTTTAATGTCGAAGGCCATATGGTTAACTCATTATATTCAATGGATGACAAAGTCTTCACTGGGAAAAGTTACGTTTAGTCAGTGGGAGAGAACTAGTAGCTCATGACCTTACCAGCAACGATACTCGAATATTTTCCAGTTCTACCAAACTGAATTACCACTATATGCACAAAATGATTGTGACACATACAGGGGCTTTTATAGTCTCTCTTTTCGACATCCATAGACATTATTTTTTGAGTCAGTTCCTTTTACAGCCATAAAAGTTTACATTCTTCTGAAAAAGGATTTCTAGAAGATTTTGGAGGTGTCTGTGGGAATTTCCGCCCCTTCACCCAGAACAGCATTTGTGAGGACAGAGACTGATGTTGGAGGTGACGTCCTGCTCATAATTTCTGTTCTAGTTCATCGTAAGGGTATTCGATCAGTTGAAGTCCATCCTCTATGCAGCCAATCATGTTCTTCCACACCTGACTTCCCCAAACATGTCTTTATGGACCCTGTGCACAATCATAAGGAGGAGAAAAGGGTCTTCCCCAAACTATTTCCACAAAGCTGGAAGATACAATTGTCAACAATAGCTTGTGCTGAAGCATTAAGATTTCCTTTCACTGGAACTAAGGAGCTGAGGCCGCCCCCTGATAACAGCCTATAGCATTATCCTCCTCCACCAAACTGTACAGGAGGCACAATGCAGTCAGGGGTAACGTCCTCCTGGAATCATCAAACCCAGACTCCTCTATCAGACGCCCGATAGAGAAGTGCGATCCATCACTGAACAGAACACGTCTCCTCCAGAGTCCAGTGGTGGCAACTTTACACCACTCCATCCGATGTTTGACATTGTTCTTGGTGATGTACGGCTGCATGCAGCTGCCCGGCCATGAAGCTCCCAGCGGGGGCACAGTGTGTGTGCTGATGTTATACCAGAGGAGGTCTGGACTCTGCAGTTATGGAGTAAGCAGAGCATTGTTGACTTTTCTGCCCTCAGCTCCTCAGCACTCGGCCCCCTTCTCTGTAACGTTATGGGGTCTACACTTCGTGGCTGAGTTGCTGCAGTTCCTTCCACTTCTCAATAATATCACTCACAGGTGATGGTGGAGGATTTAGGGGGAAGAAAAGTCATAGCCGGACTTGTTACCCTGGTGGCTCCTATTACAGGACTGCGCTGGTATCAGTGAGCTCTGGAACACAGGCCGTTCTGTCACATGTTAGTAAAGGCAGACAGTATGGTGGGGGGCCGGAGGTTATACACCGGGGTTGATGGGGCCGAATGTTATTCGCCGGGGGCAATGGTGTCGGATCATGTTATAAACCGAGAGCAATGGGGCCATATGTTATACACCGGGGCGAGGAGCCGGTTGTTATACACCGGGGGCAAGGGGCCAGATATTCTACATCGGGGGCAAGGGGCCGGATTTTGTACATCGGGAGCAAGGGAACGGACGTTTTACACCGGGGGCGAGGGTCCGGATGTTATACGCCGGGGGCGAGGGGCCGGTTGTTATACAACGGGGGCAAGGGGCCGGATGTTGTACACCGGGGGCAAGGGGCCGGATGTTGTACACCGGGGGCAAGGGGCCGGATGTTGTACATCAGGAGCAAGGAAATGGAAATTATACAACGGGGGCAAGGGGCCGGATGTTGTACATCAGGAGCAAGGAAAAGGAAATTATACAACGGGGGCAAGGGGCCGGATATTCTACATCGGGGGCAAGGGGCCGGATGTTGTACACCGGGAGCAAGGGAACGGATGTTATACACTGGGGGTGGGGGCCGGATGTTATACGCCGGGGGCAAGGGGCCAGATGTCATACACTGGGGGCGAGGGACCGGATGTTATACACTGGGGGCAATGGGGCCAGATGTTATACAGCGGGGGCGAGGGACCGGATGTTATACACTGGGGGCAATGGGGCCGGATGTTATGCACTGGGGGCAATGGGGCTGGATGTTATACGCCAGGGGCAATGGGATGTTATACACTGGGGGTAATGGGGCTGGATCTTATATGCCTGGGGGTAATGGGGCTGGATCTTATACGCCTGGGGCGAGGGGTCGGATGTTATACGCAGGGGCGAGGGGCCGGATGTTATACATCAGGAGTAATGGGGCCGGATGTTATACACTGTGGGCAATGGGGCCAGATGTTATACACTGCGGGCAATGGGGCCAGATGTTATACACTGCGGGCAATGAGACTGATGGAAAAACCTAAATTCATTGACTAAGACTTGTGTCCTAATACTCTTATCCATATAGTGTGTCTCAGCATAGGCTTCTATAGAGACCTATGTTCAGTTTAGAACTGCAGAGAGGTCTCGATACAGCAGCCATAATGTGGTTGATAAAATACAGATACATTATGACCATCTGAAGCAGGCCTAAGCCATAAATAACATCTCATGCTTAGTATTTATTAGTAATTATTACTGCTGACAGTCTAAAATTCATGAAGGATTTTTTCTTTCCATTCTCATAAATACCAATATAAGAGGGTGTGAAGGCGTCGCTGACCCATGGAAGATGGAGATTGTGGTAATATAACAGAGTTACAAAAAGAAGGCTGAAACTCACATCAAAGCCCTGAACTCCCCATAAAGGTTTCCGATCTTATCTACATCTTACTGTTCGTTAATGTGTAAAACGTCTGAGCGCTGAAAGAACTGTTTCTTAAGAAAGCTATGAATATGCACAATTTATATCACTGCGGCTTCTTGAGAAACTGAAATTTCCCAGAATGATAGGAAATTAGATTGGCAACATATGTGAACATCGTGCACACTCAGCTTTACTGTGAAGCAACTTGTTTGGCAGACCTGTACAACATGCGGCCTGACAAAGGATTTGTTGCTGCCCAAAGAGCTGTGCAGGAGACGCCGCTCCCTTATTGTTATATTCAAATGTATTTTTGTCTTTTAGATGCAAATACATTTGAATATTTGTGCACCGGGACTGGGGCAGGGGATCGTCCATTAGCCCCGGCCCCGACGTGCAGCGGCGTGATGAGGTCAGTACGCTACTGACCTCAACATACAGCTGCCGGTGCTGGGGCCGCACAGGTGACAAGGAAGTGGCGGGCATTGGTAAGTGCTCCATGGAGGAGCTGAAGTGGTTCAGCCATGACGAGTCCGGAGTGGAGGGAAAGGTTGGGGTTACTGCGAGGGCACATAATGGGGGACATTATGGGGCAATTGGCGAATTGTGGAAGGGGGCATAGTATAGTGAGGGGCAGTGGGGACATTATGCAGAGAGGCAGTGTGGGGGAGATATGGAAAGGAGCAATTTGGGGTGATATTTTGGGGAGTTGCAGTCTGTGGGGGGAATATTATAGAGAAGCAGTGGGGGGTATATTATGGAGAGTTGCAGTGTGGAGGTACATTATGGAGAGGGGCAATGTGTGGGGGATGCTTTGTACAGGAAGCACAATGAGGGGCAATTATTTTTTCACTTAAATTTTATTTACTTGAAGTGAATTGTTAAAGGGAATTGTTAAACTTCATCCGGCCCCCTGCTTTCCTGGTCGTGATCCACAATGTAGATTGTTAAAAGGAATCAGTCAACAGGTTTTTGTTATGTAATCTGAGAGAAGCATGACGTACGGGCAGAGACCATGATTCCAGTATTGTATCATTCACTAGGCTGTGTTTTGCTGTTTCAATAAAATAAGTGTTTTATCAGCAGGAAATTATCACTACAGGACTAGGTGTCTGGTGCATCCTAGTCAACTGCACTGTGAACCTCACACTCATCACTGAGGTTCAATTTTCTGTCAATGTACACCAGTGTTTCCCAAACCCCATCCTCACGGCCCCCCACAGGTCATGTTTTAAGGATCTCCTTAGTATTGCACAGGTGAGAGAATTCCTGATGCCTTGATGATACTTCAATCACCTGTGTAATACTAAGAAGATCCTGAAAACATGACCTGTGGGGGGCCGGGAGGATGGGGCGTGTGCCACTAACAGCCGTGGGTGCAATCGCGATCCACCCTCATCTGTTAACAAGCATCAATCTCTGACAGCGGCATTTAACATGCCTGCGCCGAAAGCGCGTCACTAGCTCTACCCATCGGCGCCCCTGTCACATGATCGCAGGGTGCTGATGGGTTTGTCAAGACAACCCGGGGTCTGCAGGAGACCCCTGTGGTTGTTGTAGCCGCTCTGCTATGAGTGCCACCCAGTGGCCGGCGCTCATAGCGGATGAGCATTTTTGCTACACACAGCAGGCCTGAAGCCCTGCTATGTGTAGTACAGGCGATCAGATGATCGAAGCTTCATATTGAAGCATGTGAAAAGTAAAAAAAAAAAAAAAAAGTTTTTGAAAATATTAATAAAATATAAAAGTTCAAATCACCCCCCTTTTGCCCCATTCAAAATAAAACAATACAAAATTCACATATTTGGTATCGCCGTGTTCAGAATCGCCCAATCTATCAAAATATAAAAAGCGTTAATCTGATCGGTAAATGGCGTAACGAGAAAAACATAAAACCGACAGAATTATGTTTTTTTGGTCGCCGCAACATTGCAATAAAATGCAATAAGAGGTGATCAAAATATCGTGTCTATCCCAAATGGTATCAATAAAGACGTCAGCTTGGCATGCAAAAAATAAGCCCTCACCCTGTCCCAGATCCTGAAAAATGGAGACGCTACAGGTTTTGGAAAATGGCGCCATATTTTTTTTTTTTTTACAAACTTGGATTTTTTTTTTCACCACTTAAATAAAAAAGAACCTATACATGTTTGGCATCTACGAACTCGTAATGATCTGGGGAATCATAATTGTCAGTTTTAGCATTTAGTGAAAGTGGCAAAAAAAAAAAAAAACAATTGTGGAATTGCACTATTTTTGCAATTTCACCCCACTTGAATTTTTTTTCCCCGTTTTCCAGTACACTATATGGTAAAATCAATTGTGTCGTTCAAAATTACAACTTGACCTGTAAAAAATAAGCCCTCACATGGCCATATTGACCGAAAAATAAAAAAAGTTATGGCTCTGGGAAGAAGGGGAGCAAAAAAACCAATATGCAAAAATGGAAAATCCCAAGGTGGTGAAGGGGTTAAAGCTTATGCACCCAGCACTGCAGCAGGCACAGACCATGAAAATAGCAAATAAGGTCCCTAATATGGATCTATAGGCAGTGCTACTGTATAGTCCTCCTGCGCCTCTTTGCACTAAACAACCTGTGTTGACCTATGTAAGTTCAGAGGCACAAAAAGGTTCAATATGGACTATATATAATTCTATAGGTGGTGCACAACAGATCAGTACAACACAAAGTGCAAAAAGGGTCTAGAAAATGAAAGTGGATGCCTGACATGACAGCTGCCCGAGCAGAAGTTGAGAGCAGCACTGATTGTTATTTCAGTTTTTCTCCCGTAATGATCTGACTCGAGCGTTGATTAATGGCACATGACAGGTATTATGAAGACATCCCACCCCCATAGGAGCGCAGAGCCCCATAATCCATTCAGAAGATTAACAAGTACTTTGGTGCTAATTTATTTCATCTACACAGAAATGAGTCGAGGCTCAAGGCAATGTACAGCTGCTTGCCAATTCATTTTAATAACGTCTGCCTTGTTATTAATTGAAGCACACCTCAACTTGTTTTAGCACATACTGGAAGTTGCTAAAAGCAATTTTAATAAAAAAAAAGAAAGAAGAAAATAAAACACCAGACATTTTCAATAAGGTTTTGTAAAGTACAAAATAAAGGAGGTACAATCGAAGAATAAGGAATGTGATGACGTTATTGTCCCCAAATCATACATGAGAGAATTTTTCCAGGGGAAAAATTTGACCCCTTTCAATGTAAAAAGCTGAAATCCATAGTAAATTCCATCACAAATTTGCAGCAAAATCCTGATATTACACAGGGGCAGATATAAAGGTGATACAATCTGTGCAGCCACAGAGGGGCTCAAGGGATAAGGGGTCCACTAACACCTCGAAAGCAGATGGAATTATGCATTATGATGAGATATTGGACTTCAAAGGACCCATATACTGTCCCTCTCCTGTCTGCGTCCGCCCCTGATATATACACATTTTCTGTCTCATGTGGATGCACCCTGAAGGTGCCCATATCCCTAGATAGCTCTCGGCTTGTCCTATGTATGGACAGCTTTTCTTTTGCACAGTGAATCAATTGTGAATATGTTTCTAATGAGGAGATAAGAATCAGCAACTTCCAGGCATTTCTGGCAGAGATTTATTTCCCGTGTAAAGAAAGAATGGGACATGTTGAAATTCAACATGTCCAATCTTTCTTCCAGCTGCGAGAGTCAACGCCTGTGGTATAACAAGATTACTTGGGGCAAATTTAGCACCGAGTTGCTCTCCACCACCATTTTTAATACACTCAAGAACATTACTGTAGCAGCTACCCATTAAAGAAATGTCAGCGCGTACCTTCTCTCCTGGTGGGCCTGGTGGTCCAGGATAACCTCTTGGGCCCTATAAAGAGAATAAAACACAATGTAAACCCAGTACTAGTGCACATCATAAAATATGAGTCTAGTAATTAAAGTACGGTAATTTTCTTATTAGCAAAAAAAAAAAAGGAAAAAGAATGTGTTCCAGCTCTTGAGGATAAAATCATTAAATGCCGTGAATTCTATATAGAACACATCTAAGTAGTCAATTTATTCTTATGTCATTCAGCATGCACTGTGCGCTTGAAACGCATTGGTTTCTTTGTCTGTATAACTGTTTCAATGATGGAGTTTTAATTCAAATATTGGAGTAAATTGGAAGTTTATATTCCCTACAATCTCCTTGTTAGACATCAGTTTTTCCCATTTATTTTAGATTACAAATCACGTTAAACCACCAAGTGAGCAAAGAAGTTATATGAGATTCTAAAAAAATGTTCAGTTTTTCTCCAGACACAGCGCCATTCTTGTCCACAGGCTGTGACTGGTATTGCATCTCAGCTCTGTTCATCTGCATTGTGCTGAGCTGCAGTAGCTGGCACAGTTCAGTGGCAACAGTGGCGATGTTTCTGGAGGAATTTTGGATTATTTTATACACCTCTTTACCTATTTTGGCTGGCAGTTTATATATACGTGTGTATCTGCTCATTTGCGGTTCATCATTGCATGGCGGACAATCTTACTTTCGTGAATATCACTCATGATTGCATCCAGAAGTTAAGTTTGGGGTGAGGATGGGCCATTGGGATGCCTGCTGATACCCTTTTCTAACACTTAAAGGCACTGGAAACAATATGGGTTAAACTTCGCTGCCGTCGAATGATGAAGAAAAGACAGGAATCAATTTCTGTGCTTTATTGGTTAACGCGTTTCGAAGTTTCAAACTTCTTTATCAAGACAAAACCAAGTTATGAAACTTCGAAACGCGTTAACCAATAAAGCACAGAAATTGATTCCTGTCTTTTCTTCATCATTCGACCGCAGCACAGTTTAACCCATATTGTTTCCAGCACCTTTGATTCCTTCCTCGTGAGTCTGCAGCAGTCTTAGTCTCTTTCAGTGGTGGTGTGAACACAACCAGACCAGGTCAGCACGATAGTGCATATTCTTATCCAAACCATCCTCCCAGGTAAGACCCTACTGCGCTTTTTGTCCCTTCCAGGTTTTTTCTCATATCTTATCAGTTCCTCTCTATTCAGCCCAGTGGCCATCACCAGTAGACACAGTTCATCCTCTGCCTCTTATCTAATAAGATGTGGAGGCTGAGGTCATGGCGTTGAAGACAGGTCCACACCAGTTGGTGTCCTATAGGTATCACCAGCTTTATGGAAGTTCTGCAACTTTATGTTTTATATTTTCCCAATTTTAAACCTAAGACTTCATACAAATGGCAGTGACTTGTGCACACAGGCTGAACTAAGTCACAAAAAGTCTCTGAGGAGCCATAAGAAGCCCATGTGCTGACATAGCTCCATATGGCCCCGGGCGATTCAACCAGTTCTCAATAATACAAAGGAACCTGCAACATTTTGTATACCTCTGGCTTCATTGAACTTCTAGGTGGAACAAGAGCCATAATATGAACATGTGCAGAAACACCTAAAATGACCTTAAAAAGCATCTGCAGCCCAATTCCATAGATCGCGTGCATCTGGGTCTATTGAACGTTCACCTCTAATCTGGGTCAAGGGACATATACTGCGACTCCACGTTCATCTGTACAGGTTGGAACCCGATTAAGAGTCATTTTTACTAAATATTATATTTGCCTGTTGTGAAAATTCTTTAATTGCAGGGATGCTCAGCATCTGGTATTGAATATACAGAACATGATTTACAGTGCTCTATGTTTGGGATAGTACATCAGAACAAACGCTTGGAACGAGATGAGAGGAAATAACACATTCAAGATTTTTTTTTACTTAAAAGCACTGTGAGAAGAGTAGCACTAAAGTGTCTTCATGGTTCAGCTCTTAATTAGAGGTACCTTACTCAAAGGCTTAAAATGTAACATTTTTGTGGACAGTCCGAAAAGTAATGTGCACTATCATCTTTAGAAAACAAGAACCAGGCAATGTTTCATAGAGTAAAAATGTAAAGTTAACATTTACCTTATGAAACCTTGCCTTGTTAACACCCATTGTTAACCATTTGGTGAAGGATTTATGCCTAAAGGGTAATAGGGCCTAGATAGTGAGTCGTTAAAGTGCTGTCTAGAGGTAACACAGCATTTATAGTCTTTTATTTCTGCATAGATATAATTTTTGCATAACATGTTGAGTGTCATTTTACAAACACATTACTTATCCTCTGCTGATCCTGAGTTACATATTGTGCTACACTCCAGAGCTGCACTCACTATTCTGCTGGTGCAGTCACTTTGCACATACATTATTGATCCTGTACTGATCCTGAGTTACATCCTGTATTATACTCCAGAGCTGCACTCACTATTCTGCTGGTGCAGTCACTGTGTAGATACATTACATTACTTATCCTGTACTGATCTTGAGTTACATCCTGTATTATACTCCAGAGCTGCACTCACTATTCTGCTGGTGCAGTCACTGTGTTCATACATTACATTATTGATCCTGTACTGATCTTGAGTCACATCCTGTATTATACTGCAGAGCTGCATTCACTATTCTGCTGGTGCAGTCACTGTGTACACACATTACATTACTTATCCTGTACTGATCCTGAGTTACATCCTGTATTATACTCCAGAGCTGCGCTCACTATTCTGCAGGTGCAGTCACTGTGTACATACATTACATTACTGATCCTGTACTGATCCTGAGTTACATCCTGTATTATACTACAGAGCTGCACTTACTATTCTGCTGGTGGAGTCACTGTGTACATACATTACATTACTTATCCTGTACTGATCCTGAGTTACATCCTATATTATACTCCAGAGCTGCACTCACTATTCTGCTGGTGCAGTCACTGTGTACATACATTACATTACTGATCCAGTACTGATCCTGAGTTACATCCTGTATTATACTAAAGAGCTGCACTCACTATTCTGCTGATGCAGTCACTGTGTACA
Source organism: Phyllobates terribilis (assembly GCF_046119375.1). NCBI lineage: Eukaryota > Metazoa > Chordata > Amphibia > Anura > Dendrobatidae > Phyllobates > Phyllobates terribilis. The sequence continues at coordinate 156,302,993 of NW_027362768.1, read as the reverse complement.
CACATTAAATTACTTATCCTGTACTGATCCTGAGTTACATCCTGTATTATACTCCAGAGCTGCACTCACTATTCTGCTGGTGCAATCACTGTGTACATACATTACATTACTGATCCTGTACTGATCCTGAGTTACATCCTGTATTATACTAAAGAGCTGCACTCACTATTCTGCTGATGCAGTCACTGTGTACACACATTAAATTACTTATCCTGTACTCATCCTGAGTTACATCCTGTATTATCCCCCAGAGCAGCACTCACTATTCTGCTGGTGCAGTCACTGTGTACATACATTACATTACTGATCCTGAGTTACATCCTGTAGATCTTTTATTATAAAAATGAAAAACATAACAATAATAATAACAGAAACATAACAAAATTAATAACCAGAAAATAAACAATGTAATGAAACTGGTCCAGCCGCTCCCTCTCTCCTCACACACATATTATACATATATACACAATAATAACTACCTACACCATGACATCTGGTCCGGTTACCAAACAAATAATAACAATATAATAAACAATAACCGACAAATTATATACATACTAATATATACATTCTTTTCTTTTTTTTTTTTTTTTTTTTTTAAATAAATAAAATAAATACTAACTATACAAATATATACAAGACAAAACAAAACACCCCACACTCAAGCCCACCAGTCCCTCCCCGGCACTGACCTGAGAGCTCGTCCTGCGCCTCATGCCTCAGTCCATGTCCAACGTCCATAGGACAGATCAGGCAGTGCCAGTTTTTCCCCCAAATAACCAGTGTCCCACAAGATGAACCCACCTCCCCCCTTTTCCCTCCACCCAACCTAACACCTACACCCAAATCCATATATACAATATATACAGAAACAAACAATACAATAACCACAACTGACAAAGCCCAAGTTCGGCGCCTGCAGCCCTACATCACTGTCTACTGATCAATAAAACAAAAATCTATGGTGTCAGCAGCAGCCCACCACCAGGAGAGGAGATGACCAGACTAGGGCACACTAAAAGTAAAGCCCCTCCAGAGGAGAGCTGCCCTCCGTGTACCCAGTCTCTCATACTCCAGAGAACGCACCTTCACCAGGTCACCGAGTATGGTCCTAAACACATCGTCCACTGGGAGGATTTTCCGCTGCGTCGATACTAAGCACCGTGCGTTCCACGTGTGATACCTAACCACTGCGCTAACTAGAAATAAGGTGCAGGAGTCCCGACCACCAAGGTCCCCGAATGCTCCATAGGCCCATTCCGCATAAGAGAGACCGGCCAGCCGGGGCCAGCCAATGGAGGCGCCCACCCTGTTGTACACCTCTGTGTTAAAGGGACAACGAAGCAGGAAGTGGTCCATGCTTTCAAGCATTGTACCACAATGCTCCCGAGGACAGTTCCTGTCCTCAGAGCTCCTACACTTCAGATTGTCCCTCACACACAGTTTCCCATGGAAGCAGCGCCAAGCCAAGTCCCAAACCTTCGAGGGGATCCTGATAGAATTCAAAAGATGCAGACCCACCCCAAGATCCCGACTTGGGCAATCCCTGAGCGCCAGAGGCCTCTGAAAATGGGTCAACAGAACCCTTTTGTCAAGGAGCTTCCTTGGCAGAGTCCTGACCTCCCACATTCCCAGACCCCACCGGCGAATTACCTTCAGAACCACGGTAGCGTAAGCCGGGAGATGTCCATGCGGTGTGCGGAGATCCTTCACTTGCCCTCCTGTCTCCCATTCCTGGAAGAAAGGCTGAAACCATCCCTTACAGGAGAATACCCAAGGAGGAGCCCTCTCTTTCCAGAGGTTTGCATTATTGATCTTAATGAAGGTATTCACAAGGAATACCACAGGGTTGACCATACCCAACCCTCCTAGTCTCCTCGTATGGTAAGTAACCTCCCTCTTGACCAGGTTCAGTCTATTCCCCCATAACAGTTGAAAGAACAAACTGTAGACCCGAGTCCAGAGAGGCTCTGGCAAGATGCACACACTGCCCAGATAGATCAGCAAAGAGAGCAGGTAAGTTTTGATCAGGTTTACCCTTTCCCTTAGGGTCAAAGACCAACCCTTCCATTGGTTCACCTTCTGAGTGGCGATCTCTAGCCTGCTGTCCCAATTTTGTTTGGGGTAATCCCCCTGGCCAAATTCGATGCCAAGAACTTTTGCAGAGACTTTGGGTTCTGGAAGGGTGTCCGGGAGATCAAAACCAGGATCTCCTCCTCCCAGCCAGAGACTCTCACACTTATCCCGGTTGATCTTAGACCCGGATGCCTCCGAGTAGCGATTTACCTCTGACATCAGCCATTCTGCCTTCCCATCAGAGGAAACAAAAACGGTGACGTCATCGGCATACGCCACCACTCTCAGAGTGGCTTCCGGTGCTGCCCGGTCCATCCCGATCCCAGCCAACGGTCCACGCTCCACCCTCCTAAGAAGTGGGTCAATCGCAAACACGTACAGTAGCGGGCTCAAGAGACAACCCTGGCGAACACCACACCCAACCTCAAAAGAGCTGCCAATCCAACCGTTCACAAGCGGGAAACTCTCTGCCCCAGAGTACAAGGTCTTAAGCCAATCAACAAACCCCCCCGGCAGGCCATACCTCAGAAGGACAGACCAGAGGTACTCATGATTAACCCGATCAAACGCTTTTGCCTGGTCCAATGACAGCATGTACCCCTTCCAGTGGCCAGCCCTACCCTGCTCCACCGCCTCTCGGACACAGAGTACAGCACTAATTGTACTGCGGCCCGGAACAGAGCAATGCTGGGCCCCCGAAAGGAGCTGGGGTGCAAATTTCACCAGCCGATTAAACAGCACCTTTGCCAAAACCTTCCTGTCTGCATTGAGAAGCGCTATGGGACGCCAATTCTCAATGCAAGATGGGTCCTTACCCTTTGACAAGATGATCAGGGCAGACCTCCTCATTGACTTTGGCAGAGTGCCAGAGGAAAGACACTCATTGAATACCTCAGTCAAGAGGGGAACCAAGGCGTCCTTAAAGGTCTTATAGAATTCAGATGTTAAGCCATCCGGACCGGGAGATTTCTTCAGGGCAAGCCCTTCAATCGCCAACTTAACTTCCTCTTCCCTGATCATCTCTGTCAAAACACCAAGAGAGGGGTCTACCCCTGGTTCGGGGACGGCTTCAGCCAGAAAAGCCGACATCTCATCCCAATCCAGATCCCTCTTCCCCAAGAGGTGCGAGTAGAAGGATCTGACGAACTCCAGGATCCCTGATCTGGATCTTTTCAGGGATCCCGCAGTGTCAACCAGTCCTGTAACAACTTTACTATTCACTGACATCTTGCAGTTTCTATAAGGGTCGGGCGAGCGGTACTTCCCGTAATCCCTCTCAAAAACCAAAGATGCGTGTCTATCATACTGACACCTCATTAGCAAAGATTTCACTCTGGAGATCTCCTCGCGGCTACCTCCAGTTGAGACAAGATGCTCGAGCTTCCTCCTCAGGCCCTGATACAGGCGGTACCTGTCCAGGCTCCTGAGGCTCGAGAGCTGGCGGAAGAATCTCGCCACCCTTTTCTTAAACATCTCCCACCACTCTGACTTACTACTACAAAGATCCAGTAAGGGTACCTGGCTCTGAAGAAAATCCTCAAAGGACTGTCTTATCTCCGCTTCTTCCAAGAGAGACGAATTGAGCCTCCAAAAGCCTCTTCCCATCCGGGGGGTCTCTGTAACATTCAGAGAAAACAAAATCAAACAGTGATCGGAGAACTCCACCTCAACAACAGATACTGCTGAAGAGACGGCTTCCTCCTTTAAATAAAACCTGTCTATCCTGGACCTACAGTTACCTCTATGATAGGTGAACCTCTCGTGGCCTGCGGTGTGCAGGATGTGGACATCCACCAGGCGAGCCTCACTAGCTATACTATTAAGGGCGACGCTATCATAAGTCAGCTTGTCTCTGGAACCTCCTCTATCCCGGGGCCTCGTGACAGTGTTGAAGTCCCCTCCAAAGACGACCTGCCGACTCGCAAAAAGGTAGGGCTTGATCCTCATAAAGAGACACTTCCGGTCCCATTTAGATTGGGGACCATAGATGATAATGAGCCGAAGCTCTTGTCCCTTCATGAGGACATCTAATATCAGGCACCTCCCCATTTCTAACTCAATAACCCGTCGGCATTCTACCGGTGCGGTAAAAAGGACCGCCACTCCGCTATACGGCTCGGCCGCAAGAGACCAATAGGAGGGCCCGAGTCTCCACTCCCTCTTAGCTATAAACACCTCTGCCATATTTGGCAGCCTGGTCTCTTGCAAAAAGAAAATGTCAGCTTCAACCCGGCTGAGAAAATCAAAGGCCGCAAATCTAGCCATGTTTGACTTAATGCTGGCGACATTAATGGACGCCAGCGTCAACGGAGTGGGTACCGCCATCATTGGTGATTGAGTTAGATGGCTTTCTTCTTCCCACTCCCCTTATCCTCTGCCTCAGAGGAGGAATCCTTCCCCCTCTTTAATGACACAGAGGTGTCCATTCCCACATTTTTCCTTCTTTTTTCGTCCTCGTCTCCGGACTCTGGGCCAGTCCCTCCCCCCAAGGACCTTGCATCCCCAGGAGAAGGAGACTCGGCGCCCCCTGTAAGCTTCTCTGAAGCCGGAACCTCACCCTCAGCCTCCTCCTCAGAGGAAGAGATGTTATCAAGGGCTTGGAACCGGTTAGAAAGACCAACTAGAGGGGAGTCGGTTTTACCTTCCTTAGGTACCTTGGTCAGAGCGGGAGAAGATGTTTTATCTCCCTTCTTTCTCTTCTTTTTGGTGCCGAGCTTACGCTTGTGCTCTAGCCACCGCTTATTATCCTCATCCATACTTTCATAATGGGAGGATTCTGAAGTAGAGGCAGTTTCCTCCCTGTGGATCCTCCTGACCTCCTCATCCAACTCATCATCCCTCGGGGCCTCAGCAGCAACACTGGCATCCAGGACAGGGGCTGCCCCGGTAGTCTGGGGCTCGCCCCGCTCCCTCTCCTTGTCTGCACTTGTCTAGACGCCTCAGCTGGGCAGGCGTCTTTTTATTGCTTTTCTTCCCTGGCCCCTCAGCTCCCCCACCCCTGCTAGTCCCCTCTCCAGCAGAATCGGCCTCACGGCTTACTCCCACCGGGGTCTCGACTGCATTTGCAAAGGAGCGAGGACAACGGCTGAATGGGTGGCCTAACTCACCACACAGGTGGCACCTAATCTCCACACAAGAGGCGGCAAGATGGCCGACACCCCCACACAACGCGCATTTCTGCACGGTGCAGTTTGCACTGAAGTGTGTGGGGTCGCCGCACCTGTGACAGAGCTTCGGTTGCCCCTGGTAGAAGACCAGGATACGATCCCTACCCAGGAAGGCAGACGATGGAATGTGGGCAACCATACCACCTGAACGCTTAAGTTTTACCATAAACGTCCAGGCCCCTGACCAGATACCAAACTCGTCGCGGTTTTTCTTTGGCATCTCCACCACCTCTCCATACCGACCAAGCCACGTCATTATGTCATAGCAAGAAAGCGACTCGTTACGAGTCATCACGGTCACTTTCTTGATCTGGTTTTGGCGAGACACTGCCTGAACGGCAAAGTCTCGCCAGCCGGGCTCATTTTTTGCCAACTCATAATTCGCCCAGAAGAGCTCAAGCCCCTCCGGCCGAACAAAGCTGACATCAAACTCAGGCGTGGAATAGGGATGTATCAAGGCGTAGATGTCAATCGCCTTGAAGCCCATCCTCAGCAGGAGCTCCACAACTTTAGACCTTGGCGGACATGCATCACTGCCCCTCCACCGAAGACGGACCACATTCCTACGCACACTGCCTGGCCCAGCTGTTGGGAGGGACCACACTGTATCTCCCCCTTTTTGCTCTCGGAAGGCCCCGAGGCCATGCCTCTCTATCCAGAAGGATAGATCAACCTCTCGACCCTCTACCATTAGTGATCTCTCCCCCTTCTTTAGAGCCTCCAGAAGGCGCCATTGCAACATGCCGTCCCCAAAGCCCGGAGACGAGGAGGATGCCCTATTTGCCCCGGAGGTGACACTGGCATAACTCTGGACAGGTGTTGCCACCCCCGGGGGGGCAACCGGACCAGTGACCACATCAGCCCCAACAGTATCACCATTACCCACCTCCATCTCACCCTCCACCAAACCAGCAACCACACCACTAGACAATGAATTATCCTCATTCACCTCCACCACCACATTCATTCCTGCTGGACCAGTAACAATGGTGGATGACCTTTTGACCTCCGCATCAGGCACAAGGGGCTCAGTCATCTCCATAGAACTGGAGGCGACCTCACCCCCGGTCTTATGTGTGCCCTCCACATCATCGGTCGGTAATTTCCGCTGTTTGGCATTTGGTATAATGTGCCGCTGATCTCTAGCTGCAGTTAGGCGCCGCTGATCTTTAGCATCAGGATCTTCCGGACTAGCGACGCCAACACAAAATAGCACTTTCGTGGGAGGACCGGAACGCTCAGCCCCAACTGCCCCCTCACACTGCCGCCGCTTCTCAACTAAGTGATCAGCGGCAACAGCATTCAGAGGCGCCGAGGCTACCGGAGCTGCCCCCGACAACGGGCTGCTCCCCTCTCCCACTGAGGAGCGCACCACAGCATCGTGGCCTGATGGAACGCGCGCCCCCGGGCCGCCCTCACTGTCCAGCCTCTCGGCTGATGCACCTCCTGCTACGTCCCCACTACTACAAGCAGAGAAGGAGCTCTGCGCCTCACTACCGCGCTCTGTAATCTCCCCGCGCCTTTGCACCGGATCCACAGCAGAACCCGGGCTGGGCTGGGCAACGGGGCGTATACAGCGAGCTGAGCCTGCCGCCGACTCAGGGGGTACAGGGAGGGGGGCATATACGTATCTTACCGCTTCCTGCAGCTTTGGCTTGGTCTTCTTTGCCTTTTTGTGGCCCCCAGGTGCCTCTTCTGGTAGATCGTCACCAAGATGGAAGTTTTGGAGGCACACTGGGGACTCCAGGAGCTTAATCTCCGCCATTAGCGCCCCTCCCTGGCCGCTGCTGTCACTGTCCTCCCCAGAGCCGGCAGAACTGCAACCGGATGTCACTGTCGCCTGTCCTGCAGGGAGCTCGCTGCACGTGGCCTGCGGGTGACTTTGCAGGCTGCCAGGTGGGGCTTGCTGCTGGTCATCATCACTCTCATCATCCACCTGGCTCTCAGGCTGCAGCCCTATCTGCCTTTGCTCTCTGGTATCAGCCATTTCTCTAAAGCGGTCTTCATTTATAAGTTTTTCTTTGAAAGGACCACTCTGCTCCCTGATGGTGGCTTTCCTAAGTTCCAGGCGTTGAATTTCACTGCTCAGTCTTTTTACCTCGGCTTGGAGTTTTGCCTTCCTTGGTTTGGAGGCCCCCGCAGCTTTGGCGCTTGTGCAGCGCAGCTCCTCCCGGAGCCTCCTGATGAGCTTACTGGCATCTTCATACTCACGGAGGCGGATCATGACCCGGGAGGCATAGGTGGACAAAGACTCCCGGGGTCCCTGCAGCGCCCATTCCCCCTCAGGGAGGTCGGCCTCACCTCCGTGAGCACTCAGCTTTCCTCCGGAAGGAGCGCCATCTTGCACGCCGCTGTCAGGCTTTTCCTCCATGCTGGAAGCCTTGTGGCTTCTGGGGGTCTCCACAATCCCGGGGGAAGTAGGAGCCACATTGCTGCGACTCCTGGTGCAGCGTCTCACCCCCGAGTCCTCTGATGTGCAGGCCGGTTGCTGGTTTCTTCTGCCCCCCGCCGGCCTGGTTCGGGAAGCAGAAGCCTGGGACTTGGCTCCATCACTCATCCCAGAAACCCGCTCCCTCCCTGGGAAAGAGAGAAAGCAGGTCCCCAGGTGGAGAGGTGTTGGTTTCTCAGAGATCAGGAGCTCACAGCAGGATCTGCAGCCACCACACCCGTAATCAGCACACTGACTAGCAGCTGATCAGAGCTGCACCCAGTATGCTGCTGGTGGAGTCACTGTGTACATACATTACAATACTTATCCTATACTGATCCTGAGTTACATCCTGTATTATACTAAAGAGCTGCACTCACTATTCCGCTGGTGCAGTCACTGTGTACATACATTACATTACTTATCCTGTACTGATCCTGAGTTACCTCCTGTATAATACTCCAGAGCTGCACTCACTATTCTGCTGGTGCAGTCACTGTGTACACACATTAAATTACTTATCCTGTACTGATCCTGAGTTACATCCTGTATTATACTCCAGAGCTGCACTCACTATTCTGCTGGTGCAGTCACTGTGCACATACATTACATTACTTGTCCTGTACTGATCCTGAGTTACATCCTGTATTATACTGCAGAGCTGCACTCACTATTCTGCTGGTGCAGTCACTGTGTACACACATTACATTACTTATCCTGTACTGATCCTGAGTTACATCCTGTATTATACTTCAGAGCTGCGCTCACTATTCTGCAGGTGCAGTCACTGTGTACATACATTACATTACTTATCCTGTACTGATCCTGAGTTATATCCTGTATTATACCCAAGAGCTGCACTCACTATTCTGCTGGTGCAGTCACTGTGTACATACATTACATTACTGATCCTGTACTGGTCCTGAGTTACATCCTGTATTATACTTCAGAGCTGCGCTCACTATTCTGCAGGTGCAGTCACTGTGTACATACATTACATTACTTATCCTGTACTGATCCTGAGTTATATCCTGTATTATACCCAAGAGCTGCACTCACTATTCTGCTGGTGCAGTCACTGTGTACATACATTACATTACTGATCCTGTACTGGTCCTGAGTTACATCCTGTATTATACTCTAGAGCTGCACTCACTATTCTGCTGGTGCAGTCACTGTGTACATACATTACATTACTGATTCTGTAATGATCCTGAGTTACATCCTGTATTATACTCCAGAGCTGCACTCACTTTTCTGCTGGTGGAGTCACTGTGTACATACATTACATTACTTATCCAGCACTGATCCTGAGTTACATCCAGTATTATACTGCAGAGCTGCACTCACTATTCTGCTGGTGCAGTCACTGTGTACACATATTACATTACTGATCCTGTACTGATCCTGAGTTACATCCTGTATTATACTGCAGAGCTGCAGAGCTGTTTGACTAGTGTGCCGTGTAGCCCGATCCCCAGTGGCTATTAAACTATAAAATGCAGCAGCTTTTCTAAGTTAAACATATGTGGATGGAGTTGTGCAGCCAGAGCCTGACACATGCTGACCGTGGATCGCACAGCATGTATTAGCTGTCAGGTTCCCTTTAAGCTTTTACTACATCAGTATAAAGGACAGTACCTGAAGTAAACATTACATTTCCAAGAATAAGCTCTGTACAAACAGTGAATAAGCAAAGGATGCTAAGATTTTAGCTCTGAAGCTTGTGAAATAGGGAATACAGGTTTAGGTTATAATACAGGCTGTGACTCAGTATCAGATAAGTAATGTATTTACAAATTTCATGTAGATTAGTTATTTTGTCAAGGTATTTGATGAACAATAATGTTCAATTATAAACAGCATGGATCCTATTATTGTCAATAGAAGACAAGTGAATGCAATAATAAATCATTTGCAACACTTTGTTTTACTCAGTTTAGGATCCATATATTACAGTATGCAAAAGAGAAAAAAACAGCATGATATTATACTACTAAATGATGCAACACAGCAGTAATCTTAGAAGAGCAATTTCACGCACATAGAAGTGGTTTCTTGCCCCTGCAGACACATGCTCTTACAATAATGGGTGATATTGCATATATCCAACTTACTTATAAGTCTAAAACTTGGAAAGTGACCACTAATTTTTACTGCTTATTGGGTTCGGGAGCACCTGCTGTCTTCATTTTCTTTTATTTAAAGGGGTGGTCCAAAACTAACAATGATTTAATCCTAAATCTTTATCTATTTAATGTCACTGTGCAATATTCTTTTTAATGCACAGTGACAGTGCACTCCCTGGTCGACTCTGATGAGAGGTGATGAGCCAGCAAGAGAGTGCACTGTAAGTGCGCATTGTATGGGGAGAACGCGGTGAACAGAGACCTACTCCACCCGCAAAAGTGACATCACTTTCAGAGATGTGGCAGGTGTCTGCGTTTCCTGCCTGCTGGGTTATTGTCTTACAATGCGCACTGACAGTGCACTCTCTTGCCGGCTCTTCAATTCTCATCAGAATCGGTGAGGGAGTGCACTGTTACTGTGCATTAAAAGGAATATTGCTCAGTGACAAGATCCTACTGAGCATACGTCGGAATTACATACTCAGTAGAGGAGGGACTAGCCCAGCCTTTGAAACGGATATCACTCATGATGGTTCGTTTCAGGGCGGGGACAGAGGCTGCGGCAGCCCCCTGGTGACATCCATTTTGAGTATCCCAGCATGTACCGGGGATTCTTAAACAAAATGTCATCAAACAGGAAGTTGGTAAAAAAAAATAAAGCAGTTAGAGAGGGAACGGTAGAGAATTTTAATTAAAGGATATTGTTAAAGCGATTAGATTATTACATTAAATAGAGATTTAGAGCTAAGTCAGTGTTAGTTTCGACCACCCTTTAATTGTATGTCCTGAGGATAGCTCCTTCTTGGCCCTTTCCAGATTGCTGCTTTACACACTCTTATAGGTGCTTTTTGTGCAGTGGAGTAACTTGAAGCTTGTGGACCCCAATGAAAGTCTCTAACAGGCCCCCCCAAATTTAAATGATTTTTCATACTGATCTCACTTGGGCTAAAAGAACCTTTTGAGACCCCCTAGGCACCAGGGCCATGGTGCAGCGGCAACCCTCACACTTAAAATATTTACGCCCATGTTTTTGTAAGTCAATTTGTCCAACTTGATGCCATTACAACACAGTTTTGCCAGGCAACAGAACAGTCATTTGCAGGTCGCACTGCAAAAAAGTAAGGTGGGAACAGGGAAATTTGAGGTCTTTGCCATTCACCTCCAGTTCAGTGTGACTTAAAGGGGTGGTGTGACATTGAAATAAAATAAATCATTTTTTCCTTAGGAACAGCGCCACCCTTGCACATTGGTAATATCTGATATTACATCTTAGTCTTATTTGAATAACTAAGCTGCAATATCAGACACAGCATATACACAAAACCTCCATAGTATACAATGGTTCAGATGAACACAGTTACAATTTTTCAGCATGTCTGTTGCATGAAAAGCCTTGAAAAACCTAGATACAAACCATAATAGAACAGATCAATGTAGTGCAAATAGACAAACTAACCTGGCCACAAATAATAACCATAAAGGTTACTAAAAAAAAGGCCACAGGGAAAAAGCTATTTTTGGGTTGTCAATATGTAGATACAAAAAGCAAAACCTGCAACAATCTAATATGTAATAATCAACAACTGTCAACATAAACAAGTAGAAACATTCTATCCTGGTCATTAACATTCCTGAACTCTGCCTTTACATGCTCAGTGCTACCCCAGGGTACAGGAAAACGATTTGTCATGTCACCTTTTATGTTGACACTCCTACGAAAGAACAAATTATTTTATCCTGGAAATGCTGCTATCTAACCACATACTATCCCAAAAAAATACAGACACCTTGTCACAGCCAGCTTACATGGTGCAAATATGCCAACAGACATAGAAACCTGTTAATCATATATGCATAATATTAACTGAAAAGGTTCATCTATTTATTTTACTCACTTATATACCACCATCATATTCCACAGCACTTTACAGACATCATCATTACTGTCCCTAATGGGGCTCGCAATATAGATTTCCTATCAGTATATTTTTGGAGTGTGGAAGGAAACCAGAGAGCCCGGAGGAAAGATATGCAAACACGGGGAGAACATACCCTTGTAGATGTTGTCCTTGATGATATTTGCAACCAACACAATTTTACATTTATATTTTATAGGAGAGAACTGTGTGGAGACAATGAATCATAAGATGGACAGTATGAGGACATATTTTGTGCAGTGAACACAGTGAGGGGGAATTATTCAGAGGCAGAGCACAGACAGTTATTTTTATGCAGGGGGCATTTTCCTAAAACTTTTATTTTTAAGGGCATCATATTGGGATGTGTTGCAGAAGGCCGAAGAAGAGAAAAATTTGCAGAGACTAGCTGCAACTAATCAGTGCTGTGGTTACTGTATGGTACGCAGTCTGATGAAGCTGGTAACAACAATTCCCAGAATCTCGTTACCATTAAGGACATACTGACATACTGGGAGTTGTAGGTTAATGCAATAAAAATGTATATGGTGAAGGCTAACCTGATGTTGAAACTGATCGCTGTGCTAAGCCTGGTGCTGTATTTATGTACTGATGGTGATTCTGGTGCTGTACTCATATACTGATTATGGTTCTGGTGCTTTATCCATGTGGTAATGGTGGTTATAGTGCTGTATTCATATGCTAATTGTGGTTCTGGTGATATATTCATTTGGTTATGGGGCTGTATTCATGATGACTATGGTGCTGCATTCATAATCTGATAATGGATCTGGTGCTGTATTCCTGTACTTTTATTACTTCTGGTTATGTATTCATGTACTGATGATGGGTCTGGTGATGTATTATTGCAGTGATGGTGCTTCTGGTGCTGTATTCATATGCTGATTGTGGTTCTGGTGCTTTTCATGTACTGTTATTGGTTATGGTGCCATATTACTGTACTGATTGTGTTTCTACTGCTTTATTTCCTGTACTGATTGTTGTTCTTGTGCTGTATTACTATACTGATGGAAGTTTTAGTTCTGTACTACTATACTACTGATGGTTCTGGTTATGTATGCATGTAATCATGGTGATACTTATGGTTTATCCATGTACTGTTATTGCTTATGATCATGTAGCAATCCATTGTCAGATGACATGGTACATGGCTATGTTAATAAAGCACTGTGCCATTTGACAAACTGATGATGATTCTAATGCTGTATTTCTGTACTGATAATGGTTGTGATACTGAATTTATATAGTGATGGTGGTTTTGGTGCTAAAAATATATGTACTTAAGGTGGTTCTGGTGCTGTATTCATGCCCTTATGATGGTTCTGGGTGTAGTATTCATGTACTGCTAGTGGTTATGGTCCTTTATCCATGTAATTTTAATGGATTGCTACATCTTTATATGATTACAATCTAATGTCAATTGATGTATTACAAGGCTATATTAATAAAGCACTGTGCCATCAGACATGATTATGGTGGGTCTAGAGCTGTATTCCTGTACTAATTATGGTTTTGAGGCTGTATTCATGTAGTGATGGTGATTACAGTGTTGCATTCATATACTGATGATGGTTCATGTGCAGTATTTATGTACTGATGATGGTTCTGATTAAGTATTCATGTACAGATGATGGTTCTGCTAATGTATTCATGTACTGATGGTGGTTCTGCTACTGTATTCATGTATTGTTGGGCAGTGTTCGACTGGGGTGTCATGGGCCCAACAGTAACATTGAATTGGAGATAAGTGGCAGTTATTTCAGAGGCAGTTAGTCAGGGCAGGAGTCAGGTAACCAACACTTTGACCACTTACTCTCTTTTAACTATGTTTCCGTTAGCTCTCACTTTTTCCTCTATAGTCCTCCACTTTCTAATAACCCCTCAAATCCCTACACCTTGTAAGAAACTCTCCATCTCTCCCTCCATCCTCCCCATTCATCTCACCTCCTCCTCCAAATTATTCCTCAACATTCAATCCTGGATCTCCAAACACAGACAGCCACCTCATGCTCTCTCTTGCTCCCACCTGCTAATACTTTCTCTGCTCCTCCTCACTGCTGGAGATATCTCTCCAAATCCTGGTCCTCCTCGCCATATCCCCACAGTTACTTCTACCTCCTATCCACGACCTTCCACAAACTGTCGCAACCCTTCTAACCTCATACCCATCCAACTAATCCCCACTTTCTTAGCTGCTCTAACAGGAGCTCTATGGAACGCTCGCTCCGTCTGCAACAAACTTTCCTACATCCACGACCTTTTCATTGCTAACAAACTTTGCTTCCTCGCCATTACCGAAACCTGGCTCACCCCCTCTGACACAGCCTCCCCAGCTGCACTTTCATATGCCGGATTCCACCTTTCCCACACCCCCCGCCCCAACGGCAAACATGGCGGAGGCGTAGGTTTTCTCCTGTCAGATACCTGCGCTTTCACCCAAATATCACTGCCACCCTCTGTTACACTCCCCTCTTTTGAGGTGCACTGTGTGCGCATCTTTTCCCCCTCTGACCTCCAACTGGCCGGCATTTACCGACCCCCAGGGCTAGCCACCACTTTCTTAGACCACTTCACCACCTGGCTGCTTCACTTCCTTTCCACTGACATCCCCACTATCATAATGGGTGACTTCAACATCCCCATTGACACTTCCCACTCATCTGTCTCTAAGCTCCTATCCCTCACTTCCTCCTTCGGCCTTGCTCAATGGTCTTCGGGAGCTACTCATAAAGTTGGTCACACACTGGACCTCATCTTCACCCGCCTCTGTTCCCTATCTAACCTCTCTAACTCACCCCTCCCTCTCTCTGACCATAACCTCCTTACATTCTCTACCCTCTCCTCTCCAAGTGCACAATCCCCACTCCACAAACTTACACACGCTCGCAGAAACCTCAGACACCTTGACCTACACTCACTCTCTGAATCCCTTCTCCCTCTTACAGACATAAATTCCTTACACAATGCAGATGTTGCTGCCGCTTCATATAACACCACAATAGCTGCAGCTCTCGACTTGATTGCCCCTCTCACACATACCAAATCTCGCACAATCAACAGACAACCCTGGCACACCAAACTTACTAAAGAACTGCGAAAAGCCTCCAGGGTTGAGAAGAGGAGATGGAAAAGGTCTCACTCCATCGAGCACTTCATCGCATTCAAACAATCCCTCACTATCTTCAAGTCCGCGCTCACTACAGCAAAACAAACCTACTTCTCATCTCTCATATCCTCCCTGTCTCACAACCCTAAACAGCTATTTAACACTTTCAATTCTCTCCTTCGTCCCCCAGCACCTCCTCCCTCTTCTCTTATCTCAACCGAAGACTTTGCCTCATTCTTCAAGAAGAAGATTGACACCATCAGACAAAGCTTTTGCCTAAAGCCCCCACAGCCCCTCCCCACACCTACTCAACCTTCCTCCTCCAAACCCCACTTCTCCACCATTACAGAAGGTCAAGTCTCCTCTTTACTCTCCAAATCACACCTCACCACCTGCAAACTTGACCCAATCCCATCCCACCTCATCCCTAACCTTACCACAGTCTTCATCCCAACCCTAACCCACCTCTTCAACCTGTCACTAACAACCGGTGTCTTCCCCTCATGTTTCAAACATGCCGCAATCACACCCATCCTCAAAAAGCCCTCCCTTGACCCATCCTCTCTGACTAGCTACCGCCCCATATCAATTCTCCCCTTTGCCTCAAAACTACTAGAACAACATGTCCACCTTGAACTGTCCTCCCACCTCTCCTCCTGTTCCCTCTTCGACCGCCTACAATCTGGTTTCCGACCGCATCACTCGACTGAAACTGCCCTGACCAAAGTCACCAACGACCTACTAACTGCCAAATCCAAGCGACACTACTCCATCCTCCTCCTTCTGGACCTGTCATCTGCCTGCGACACAGTGGACTATTCCCTCTTACTACAGATTCTCTCATCTCTTTGCATCATGGACTTGGCCCTATCTTGGATCTCCTCATACTTAACAGACAGGACATTCAGCGTCTCCCACTCACACACCACCTCCTCATCTCGCCCCCAATCTGTCGGTGTCCCCCAAGGTTCAGTTCTAGGACCTCTGCTCTTCTCCATCTACACCTTTGGCCTGGGACAGCTCATAGAGTCTCACGGCTTTCAGTATCACCTCTATGCTGATGACACACAGATCTACTTCTCTGGACCCGATATCTCCTCCCTACTAACCAAAATCCCACAATGTCAGTCTGCCATCTCATCCTTCTTCTCTGCCAGATTTCTAAAACTCAACATGGATAAAACAGAGTTCATCATCTTTCCACCCTCTCATTCATATCCCCCATCTGACCTATCCATCAACGTCAAGGGCTGTTCACTCTCCACAGTCCCACAAGCTCGCTGCCTTGGGGTCACCCTGGACTCTGATCTCTCCTTCAAACCACATATCCAAGCCCTTTCCACTTCCTGCCGACTCCAACTCAAAAATATCTCCCGGATCCGTGCATTCCTCAGCAAAGACTCTGCAAAAACACTAGTGCATGCCCTCATCATCTCCCGCCTCGACTACTGCAACCTCCTGCTCTGTGGCCTCCCTTCCAACACTCTTGCGCCCCTCCAATCTATCCTAAGCTCTGCTGCTCGACTAATCCACCTGTCCCCCCGCTATTCCCCAGCCTCCCCCCTCTGTCAATCCTTTCACTGGCTCCCCATTGCCCAGAGAATCCAGTTCAAAACCCTAACCAAGGCATACAAAGCCATCCACAACCTGTCTCCTCCATACATCTGTGACCTAGTCTCCCGGTACTTACCTACAACGCCTATTAAGAATAAACTCCTAAAAGGAATATAAGACCAAAGAGGGGAAAAGGAATAAGGTAAAGGGGATGTCTATAGTATACAGAATAAAGACCATATTCCAAGAAAAAACCAGCCGGAGAGTGAGCTGTTAAACAACATATAAGTTTTTATTAGTGAATCATGTCAACAAAAAGATAATCTCTGTTTGAAGGTTACAATAAATAAACGTGGTAATGTGAGAAGCATAACTAGGGCAGATGGAAAAATGCCAAGAGAAGGAAAACCAAATCCCTGTCAGCAGAATCACACAAACCCACAGGTCCAAATTAATTACATGTGTATAAAACAGATATATACAGCTAATAGATGAACATACAGATATACCCCATATATAGATCCGTTAAGGTATGTATAATAAAGTAATCTTATACAAGGTAATAAACTAGTGGTCATTCACAATAACTGGCAATAGGAGTCAGTGGCAGTAAATACTATAAATCCCATTGAACCATATAATATAGTGCCTAAATGTCTCTAAAATCAATAGAGGAGTCTAGGAATGACACACAATATACACATGTAAATCGTCAAGGTATATGTTAAATGCATAATGTTAGCGGCAATATTCGTTTACCTTGAGACATATTGGGCATGTCGGTGTGTGGGACCCGGTAACAGGGAGCTGGCAGCGCGCCTCGACGCGCGTTTCACCTACGTGGCTTCGTCAGGAGGCGTGCAACCTCCGATCGTCACAAGATCTCCTTCTCTACTCCCCTCTTATCTCCTCTTCCCACAATCGCATACAAGATTTCTCCCGTGCATCGCCCCTACTCTGGAACTCTGTACCCCAACACATCAGACTCTCGCCTACCATGGAAGCCTTCAAAAGAAACCTGAAGACCTACCTCTTCCGACAAGCCTACAACCTGCAGTAACCACCGCTCCACCACATTACTGCAAGACCTCCTCTACCCTCACCTACTGTATCCTCACCCATCCCTTGTAGACTGTGAGCCCTTGCGGGCAGGGTCCTCGCTCGCCCTGTACTAGTCGCTGACTTGTTTTGTTAAGATTATGTAAATGTTTTTGCTATGTATATCCCTATCACATGTAAAGCGCTATGGAATAAATGGCGCTATAATAATAATAATAATCTTGGAGCCCACTGTTAAGCTACATGCAAATATTACATTTCCCTCATTCTCAAATTAACCTATACTTCCATATAATAAACTAGGTAGTTGATTCCAGGGATGCTGCTTTTGTTTGTATATAGTAAATCAAGTGTATTGCACCAACTACTGCTCATATATAGGTTTTCCATTCCTGCACAGGGTCCCACTGGGGGTGGATTCAATTTTCCTCTGCGGGCCAGTCTCAGCCTACTTATGGTGGTTCTACTGCTTTATTCCTGTACTGGTGGTGAGTCTAGTGCTGTATTCATGTACTGATAGTGGTTTTGGTGTTGTATTCATGAACTGATGGTGGTACTAGTGCTGTATTCATGTACTGAGGACAGTTCTGGTGAAGTATTCATGCACTGATGGTGGTTTTAGTGGTGTATTCATGTACTGAGGACAGTTCTGGTGAAGTATTCATGCACTGATGGTGGTTTTAGTGGAGTATTCATGTTCTGTTGGTGGTTATGGTGCTGTAATCATGCACTGATGCTGATTCTGGTGCTGTATTCATGTACTGATGATTGTACTGGTGATGTATTTATGTACCGATAGTGGTTCTGGAGATTTATTCATGTACTGTTATTGTTTCAACAGAACTATTGTAGCGTCGGCGTCCCTGCCTCCTGCTAGGCAGGGACGCTGTTCCCCTCACCTCTCTGCTCCGTGCCCGGGGTCCTCCTCCCACTCTGCTGTCAGCGCGCGCTGCTTCCCGGCCACTGTGCTTAGGGTGCGCGCGCGCTCCCCCTCTCTTAAAGGGGCCGCGCGCGCCGTCCTAAGGAGTCCCCGGGCAATGGCCGGAGGACCTTACCATATATAAGGCACCTCCTCCAAAATGGAGGTGCCCGAGCAATGTTGTTGCAAAGCCTTCACTCTGCTTCAGCCCTCAGGTCCCGTTACCAGTTACCTGCCAGTCACCTGCCAGATTCCTGCTTGATACCTGCCAGTCACCTGCCAGATTCCTGCTTGTTACCTGCCAGTCACCTGCCAGATTCCTGCCTGTTACCTGCCAGTCACCTGCCAGATTCCTGCTGGATACCTGCCTGATATCCGCTTACCTGCTTGCAAGCCTGCGGTCCGACGGTCTGCCTTCCGACACCTGTCAGTCTGTCTATGGACCAGCCTGCCCGCTCACCTGGGAGCGCTCACATGCTACCTGCCTGCTTGCCTACCTGGAGGCTCTGCCGTCACTTGCCGTGACCACCTGCCTGTCCAGAGACTCTTGCCCGCTCACCTGGGAGCGCTCACCTGCTACCTGCCTGCTAGCCTACCTGGAGGCTCTGCCGTCACTTGCCGTGACCACCTGCCTGTCCAGAGACTCTAGCCCGCTCACCTGGGAGCGCTCACCTGCTACCTGCCTGCTAGCCTACCTGGAGGCTCTGCCGTCACCTGCCGTGACCACCTGCCTGTCCAGAGACTCTAGCCCGCTCATCTGGGAGCGTCCACCTGCTACCTGTCTGCTAGTCTACCCAGAGACTGTCCCTGTCACTTGCCGTGACTACCTGCCCTTCTACCCAGAGACTGTCCCTGTCACTTGCCGTGACTTCCTGCCCTTCTACCCAGAGACTGTCCCTGTCACTTGCCGTGACTACCTGCCCGTCTTCCCTGGGAGCCACCCGCTTCCTTACAAGGACCGCCCCCTTGTATAGTTGCTCAGAGGTTCCGCCTCCCAGACCCGTTACAACTATGCACAGATGTAGCAATCCATTGTCAGCTGACATGCTACATGGACATGTTAATAAAGCGCTGCGCCAACTGACAAGATGTTGATGGGTCTAGTGCTGTATTCCTGTACTGTTGGTAGTTCTGTTGCTGTATTTATGTACCCGTGGTGTTGTATTCCTGTACTGATGGTAGTTTTGCATTCATGTACTGTTGTTGGTTTAGTTGTTTACATATGTAGCAATCCATAACTTGTCAGATGAATTGCTACACGGCTATGTTATAAAAGCACAGTGCTGTCTGACAAGTTAAGGATTACTATATCATAATTCAATTTAGTAGCATGAAATCTTTGTATTTGGTGTGCGCGGGGTGTGTGTGTGGGGGGTGGGATTCCTACCTCGGTGTGCTGTGTAGTCTATGTAGATCCTGTAATTTTGTGACATGCTTGTATAACTCCTACTATATTACAAGTATTAAAAAATACTGTGTGTTATTTGTGATGTTACAAAGGATTCCAGGAAAATGTGCCTTAAAATTTGATCTCTATTACTTTTAATTTATGGGTGAAGAAGGGGTGTATAGCTGGGTGTGGTTTACAAAAGAGGTGTGGTTTCCCTCATGTAAACAGATAGGGAACCTGTTGTTAAAAACTTGAATCTCACCCTGGAAGAGCCCAAGGTGTTTTTATAGGTGTTTAAGGTGTTTTCCAGGATAGAAAAAATATTGCTGCTTTCCTATGAACAGCGCCACAAGTTGTGTGTGGTACTGTAGTTCAGTCCTATTCAATTCATTTGAGTTGAGCTCCAATACGAAATCCAACCTGTAGACAAATGTGGCTCTATTTGTTTTGGAGCTGATTGCCAAAGTTAGAAGTGTCTTTGTGATGCCATGACATTTGATCTTTTTGTACTTAAAATAATTTTCTAGAACATTGTGTTTGAAAGAAGATTCATTCATATAGCGAGAGATTTCTCTAAGATTGCACCACTGTATGATTAGCATGATAAATTTACCGCTAGTTTTGCTGTTCTCCTCTCCTTTGGAACTTGGAGGACCTTTGGGTTTAAAGGGGTATTCCCATCTCCAGCTGTCTTATATGTAGGGAGACAGACAGTAGATATCATAACGAGTCGACTAATCCTTAAAGGAGTATTCCCATCTCTAAGATCCTATCCCAATATGTAGTAGTTGTAATAATAAAAATATTAGCAAATACCTCCAATTAGAAATGTAGCATAGTTTTTCTGATTTACTGTCTTTTTCCTCATGTGCAGGCATTGTAGGACCTTAGGTATCCATGGTTATGACCACTGATATAGCAACAGTTAGTTAGCTAGTTGCTAGTGGTCGTAGCCATGGATACCTAAGGTCCTGCAATGCCTGCACATGAGGAAAGAGACATAGCAAATCAGAAGAACAATACTACATTTTTAATTGGAGTTGTTTGCAAATATTATTATTATTACACCTACTACGTATTGGGATAGGATCTTGGAGATGGGAATACCCCTTTAAGGATTAATCGACTCGTTATGATATCTACCGTCTGTCTCCCTACATATAAGACAGTGGACATTATAAGCCAAGAATAGGCTACTTTAAAAGGAACTTCTTTGTAGAATCAAAGGAAAAATGCGGAACAATCTGGAAATCAGCTGCTACTTCCATGGGAACTACATTCAAATAGTACAATACCTTTTCCCCTGGCGGTCCACGGTCTCCCAATAAGCCAATTGGTCCAGGATCCCCCTATAACACAAAAAAGAAAAACAAGGAAATCAATAAATGGTATGATAAAAAATATGTTATTAAAACCATGTAAGCTATGGCAGCAGGGTGTCTCAGTGAGCATGGTAGCGTTGTAGTCCTGTGGGGAATTCAAAGGTGGCTTCTTATGAAACTTCATTCCCTTTAAGAAATTAGATTGCAAGCCACATTGGGGGCCGGAACTAATGCCAATTCTGTACAGCTCTATGGAACATGTTGGAGCTATATTTTCTGTATTAAATAGTAATAAGCATAATAATGCTTTCCATCACTCGTTAGAAGACATTTCTCATTACTACTAATTATCCTCACTTATCAGCCATCTGTCTACTGGAGGCTATGAAGAATGAGCCTCCACAGTCAAATTAAGTATCTTTAGCTACCATGGGAGATTCACTAAATTGATTGTGCCGTGGACTACATTTCCTATGTGTTTTAGACAGATTTTGCATCTTACTGAAAATGGGACCTGGTTTGGAGGTAAAAGAGGCTTAGCTTAGTGGAAAGGGGTATCATTTAAAATGTGACAGAGTGTGTCAAAATTTATATTAAAACATGGCGCCAAGCTGGCCAACCATTTGGTGGTATAAAGTTACAAGGAAAAGAGTTTAAAGGTGTGCCAAATTTATTATCCAACATAAGCCACAGTGAGAAGTTCGGCACATTTTAATTCCCCCCAATTAGTGTCTACTAGAAAGTTTGTCATTTAGGTTTAGTTTTAAATGGTTGTCCTATATGGAGAAACCTTTATCCATAGGCTCTATTAGGACATATATGTATTTTCATTGAGTAGAATCTTTTTTTCTAAAGGAGACACAAATACTTTTTTCCTGTAGGAAAAATCAAATATCTAATGTCTTGTTATTTTTAATGATGTGCTTGGTCTATCACATGATATCCTCTCACATTTAGCTAGTTTTGACATGAAAGGGCTTGTCCAGGGCTTTGATACAGACGGCAGATTAGCTGCAGTACCCAAGAATGTCCACTATACAGCATATGGACAAAGACCGTATCCAAAGTGTATGGACAGCTAGGAAACAGTATATGTAGCTTCATTCACAGTTTATATCCAGGAGCAAAGGGACCTGCTAACAGCTGATTAATGGGATATCGGGTGTTGGGTACCCACCGATCTGATTTTTATGACCCAACCTAAGAATAAGTCATTAGTATCAAAGTTATGGACAGTCTCTTTAATCATCCTTATCATTGTTATGCATTTTGCATTAGGTAATGTATAAATTACTGCATAGTTTATGCATCAGTTTATTCTCCTGCGAAGTACCACAATGTTTTTACTTCCGTATGATCCAGGATCTTAAATGGAATGTGTCTCCAGAAATTGACCTGTTATTTAGATCCATTTTTTGTGCTTTATGTGTATATATTTTTAAATGTGATGCTTTTGTGTCACCCCAGGCCTGGATGCCACAAATAATAAAGGCTGTGTCTGAGAGCAGGAGGGAGGTTCCCTGGTTAGGGACAATTAGCATGCAGCACCTCCTGTCCCAGGCCAGTATAAAAGCTGGAACTGGGGGCAGGGTTAGAGAGAACTGGACGACCTAGCTCATGACTGAGACTAGTCCCAGAGAAGGAGGGACAGTTCAGCTGTAGCTGAGGAGTCCGTGAGGCAGAGGAGAAACTGCAAGCCAGGGGCAGAGGCAACGAGAGCCGGTCCTGGCTGAGAGAATCACACAACCGGACATTGGGGTCCGAGGCTGTCAGGGTTGTAAGCCCAGCAGCAGAGAACCAACCCGCGAGGGATTTCAGGTCCCTTGGCCTAAGAAGCCTGGAGGCTCCGCCACACAGAGGGACCAGAGAAAGCAAAAGGTACACAAGGCCCGAGTCGCAAGCCATACAGGCGAGGAGTACACGGCAAGCTCAGGGACGTGGGCTATTACACAACGAAGAGGAGGATAGTCAGAAAGAGCATAGAGAGAACGGTAGGCCTACACACTCACCCTGACCAGTGGGGCTCGCCCGAATGCTCTCAGATACCCAGGCCCATTCCTAACCGGTACTACTGTTGGGTCATTAATAATACCTACAATAAAGACCCTGGACTGTTTGAAACGGGCTCTGACCTTTTACTATTGCGGCCGGCACTATCACCCCCAGCATTCACCTACACTGCCCTGAGGCTACACTCTTCCCGTGGGGAGTTATCCTACCCCTGTGCTGCACACCAACACCAGCCTCAGCGGTCTGCCTAGCAGCGGCAGTTATTCCTGACCGCAATCCACGGGTGGCGTAGTCGGACATTAATAACCACCATAAACATAGACTGCACGTGGTCTGACCACCCTGAGCCACGGGACCGGGTTGACACTACTACCCCCATCAGCACCGTACAGCAGAAGGCCCGGTTCCGGGTACCCCACGGCCCAGGGGGCGAGTCAGCTCTGGCGTAGTCGGCAGGATTGTGACCAACCCACCACAAACGGGTATTGCGTGCCTGAAAAAGACTTTATACTTACCTGAGTGAAGTTTCCCGCCATTCGGGGCCATTTCCCACCAATCGGAGCCGTTTCCCGCCATCGGGCGCCATCTTCGGGATGCCACACGGGAAGAAGAGGGGCGTGGACATCAAAAACGCGCGAGACCTGAAGCCCCGCCCTATGCTGAGACGCTGCGCAAGGTCCTGGAAGGAGATCCACGGACGCCGACGTCATCACCGAGCGACGCAAGGTCCTCGCCCAGAGCATCGTAAGCGGAGCCGCGGCCTACAGAAGAGGATCGCCAGAAGGTAGGCCACGGTTAACTAGGGGGGAGGAAGATGTCGGACGCGGAGGGACCTTCTACCACCAGCGTGGCTGCAGCAGCGGTGATGCCTTTCTCCATGCCCTACATACCTGGAGCGGCCTGGCTGCCCCAATACTCAGGGGAATCCCATACATTAACTGATTTTAAGGAAAGACTGCACAGTTTATTTAAAGTTTATCCCCTGACAAAAGAACAGAAAGTGAGCATTCTGACGGGGCAGCTAACCGGTGCAGCCCAGCGGGAAGTGAAATCATGGTCAGATGAGGAGAAAAGGACTGTAAAGGACACTCTGACCCGGCTGCGGAGTACCTTTGATACCCGTACCTCAGCAGAAATCAAAATGCGGTTCTATGGATGTAAGCAGCGAGCTCAAGATAGCATCAGAGAATATGCCCTAAATTTACAGGAAGCCTTGGGGGCAATTAAGCAAGCTGACCCTGGCAGCATGCAGGATCCAGATAAACAATTGACTGACCAGTTCATAGAAGGTCTGCTGTCCAGCACCCACAGAACCCAGCTGCGCCTCATGGCCCTACAGAACCCCAATTTGACTATTGCACAGTTCAAAGATAGGGCCATCCGGGTGCTCCGAGAACCCGCACCAGGTGGAGCTGTAGCTTCCCGGCGCCCTGCCATCACTTACCACCAGGGGACGGCGCCCTACCCCGCAGACCTTGTGGGGGCCGATACGCAGGCCCTAAACCCATCCCCGCCTGCAAACCTGCACCATCAGGTCCAATAACTAACAAAGAGTGTTGCTGCATTGACCAGGACCGTACAGTCGTTACAGATGGACCCGTCAGGACCAATCAAGCTGGCTTCCAGTCCGGAGGATGTCCCGTGGCGTCGACAGAGGAGGATCCCGTCATTCAGAGGGAGGCCCGCCGACCGTTACACTGAGGATGGACAGCTGATTTGCCGCCGTTGCAGCCAGCCGGGACACGTAGCCAGGTACTGTACTTTAAATGGGTCTGACCTAGGGCAGAGGGCCAACCCCCAGGCATAAGGTCATCAGGCCCGTCTAATTGGCGTGATAAGTACGTGGGGGGACGCCCAGTTTTACCCGTAGTGCTGGACGGTATCCCCATGAGTGCACAGCTGGATACCGGGTCACAAGTAACTACCATCCCCTATGTACTTTTTAAGCAGTATTGGAGTGACACTGACATAACCCGCTATCCAGACAATGATTTGAGAATCATTGCCAGCAATGGCCAGCCCGTGCCGCAGGTGGGGTTCAGAGAGATGACCATTAACATTGGTAAAGTTGAACTGCCGGCACAGGGAGTGATCATTGTGGACATTGACCGTCGAGAAAGTCACCCTAAAATAACCTTGGGTACTAACGTGATTGAAAATTGTCTTTCAGAAGTAATTGTAATTTTGCAGCAGGTGGCGATGAATGCGAGTTCCAGCCAACAGAGGGTCCTCCAGAAAGAGATAAGAGCCCTGATGAGACGGCAACAGGTAGAACTGTCTGGTGGTGAGATCGGTAGCGTGAGGATGAGCGACCCGTTCCCCATTGCCATGCCTCCCAAAAGTGAAATGATGATCTGGTGTCGGACTGCAATCGGGTTGAGAGGAAGAGACTACCAAGCCATGGTAGAACCCGTGTACTCAGACAGCAGGCCCACCATTTTGACAGCCCGGGGGGTGGTTGATGTCCGCCATGGAAGGGTGCCCGTCCGGATCTTAAACATTGGGGAAAGGGAAGTACACTTGCCCCGGTACGCTACACTAGCCAAATTGTATACTGTTGAACACAATGCTGTCAGGGCCGTGGAACCCTTGCCTCCATCTCCCCAGGCGGAGGGTAATGGCTCCCAGAAACCCAAGGAGGACTGGTGCCAGAAACTCCACGTGGGTGCTGACTCCACTCCCTTGCACCAAAAACAAGGAGTCTACCGGGTGGTTCAGGAGTACGAGAGAATCTTTAGTAAACACCCGCTAGACTTCGGCAGAGTGAAAGGGGTAGAACACCGCATCCCCACGGGGAGCCACCCACCAATAAAAGAGAGACACAGGCCTGTACCCCCTGCACATTATCAGAATGCAAAGGGCATGCTGAGAGAAATGAAAGAAGCCGGGGTCATTAGAGACAGCTGTAGCCCCTGGGCAGCCCCCTTGGTTCTGGTAAAAAAGAAAGACGGTACCATGAGAATGTGCGTGGACTATAGACAAGTCAATCGTATCACCCATAAAGACGCATACCCGTTGCCTACAATAGAGGAGTCTTTGGCCGCACTAAAATCAGCTAATTTCTTCTCTACTTTGGACCTTACTAGCGGGTACTGGCAGGTTCCTGTGGCAGAGGCTGACAAGGAGAAGACCGCCTTCACCACCCCGATGGGATTAAGTGAATTCAACTGTATGCCATTCGGGCACTGCAACGCACCCGGGACCTTCCAGAGGCTGATGGAATGCTGTCTAGGGCACCGAAACTTTGAGACGGTCCTACTTTACTTAGACGACGTGATTGTATATTCGAAGACCTACGAGGACCATCTAAAACACCTGGCAGAGGTGTTCGAAGCCCTGGCAGGCTATGGCCTGAAGGTGAAGCCCTCAAAGTGTCACCTGTTGAAACCGAAGGTACAGTACCTAGGACACGTGGTGAGTGCAGAGGGAGTAGCACCTGACCCCGACAAGGTTACAGTAATCAAGAGCTGGCCAAGCCCCTCTAACATCAAAGAAGTGAGGCAATTCCTCGGGTTGGTAGGCTACTACCAAAGGTTCATCCCCGGGTTCACCAAGATGGCAGCCCCTATGCAGGAACTCCTTATAGGACAATCTAAGACCAGAAGCCAAAAGCCACCCTTCAAGTGGGACAAGCCGGAAGAGGAGTCCTTCCGCCAGCTGAAGATGGCCCTCACGGGGGATGAGATCCTGGCCTACCCCGATTATGGCCAGCCTTTTTTCCTCCACACAGACGCCAGTAATGTGGGGCTGGGAGCCGTACTGTCACAAAACCAACAGGGCAGAGAAAGGGTGATCGCGTAAGCCAGCCGGAAGCTGAGGCCCACCGAGAGAAACCCGGAGAATTACAGCTCCTTCAAGCTAGAATTCTTGGCAGTGGTGTGGGCCGTCACAGAGCGGTTTAAACATTACCTGGCCTCCGCAAAGTTCACTGTGTACACGGACAACAACCCGTTGACACACCTGGACAAGACTTGGTGCCCTAGAACAGCGGTGGATGGCCCGGCTATCAAATTATGACTTCACAATCAAATACCGGGCAGGCAGAACCAACGCCAACGCAGACGCCCTATCAAGAATGCCCCACCTACCCAAAGGAGAAGAAGACTCAGAAGAGCTGGAGGAAGTAGAGCTCCCTGCGTTCCACCGGTATGGGGCCACTCAGTATTCTCACCGGGTAAGAGACAGAGACCTAACCAACATCATGTTCAACCCCTTACCCCACCACGGCTGTGCAGAAACGCAAGATGGTGACCCTGCAATACGCCTGGTGAAAGACCTGTTGACCCAGGCAGACGCTAGCCCTGGCCCGGATGCTCCAGAGGAAGCCAAGAGGTTATGGAAGGAGAAAAGCAGACTATTCCTCTACGAAGGTAAGCTGTGCCGAAGGCTTGTCAACCACCGGACGCACGAACTGACCTGGCAGGTAGTGGTCCCGAGACGAAATGCAGCAATGGTCCTGGAGGCCTACCATGACAGAGCGGGACACTTCGGGTGGAAGAAACTGGAGTTCCTACTGAGAGAGCGGTTCTACTGGGTCGGTATGAGAGGGGCCATAGAGAAGTGGTGCAGGGACTGCGGCCCATGTAACCTCAGAAGGAAGGACTGTACCAGCCAGAAGACACCCTTGAGGCCCATCGTCACCAGGCAGCCTCTTGAGCTGGTAGCTCTGGACCATGTGAAATTGGCTCCAAGCCGGTCGGGCTACGTCTATGCCCTGACAATAGTGGATCACTATTCCCGGTTCCTTGTGGTGGTTCCCGTTAAAGACTTGACAGCCCAAACAGCGGCCAGAGCCTTCCAACAACACTTCTGCCGTCCACACAGGTATCTGGAACAGGTCTTGACAGATCAATGTCCAGCGTTCGAGGCGGAAATCTTCCAGGAGTTCTGCAACCTCTACGGCTGTAAGAAGATTCGGACAACGCCTTACCACCCGCAAACCAACGGGCTGTGTGAGAAAATGAATAATATCGTCATTGATCTCATCAAGACGTTGCCCCTGGAAGAACGCAGCCTGTGGCCGGAGAAGCTACCAGACCTGATAGACTTATACAACCATATCCCGGTGAATGCTATCAACTGCACCCCGGCTTACCTGATGCGAGCAAGACCAGGTAAGCTGCCTATGGACATGGAGATGGGAGTCCTGACACCTGAGGACACCTCACCAGATGCGGACTGGGATACGGAACGGCGGCTACAGTACAAGAAGGTACAGGAGAGTGTGGAGAGGAGTCTGGCTCAAGAGAGAGAAAAGCAAGAGAGGCTCTTCAACCAACACGCCCCTGCTGGTCCCCTGGAACCTGGTGAGCAGGTCCTGAAGCGGAAGAGAAAGCTTCACAAGCTAGATGACCAGTGGGAGAGAGACCCGTACACAGTACTGCAGTCTGACCACAACAACCCGAAGGTATGTGTAATTACCAAGGATGGAGGAGAAACCACTAGCACTGTCTCCAGAGACCACCTAAAACGGTGCCCCGAGCAACTACAGAGTGCAGGAGAAGATCAAGATGACCTTGAACCTGCAGAGGACAAGGAAGAAATGATCAGCACAGTTCTTGGAGAGTTCCCCCGGTCCTGGACTCGGAAAAACGATGCAATAGTGGTACCCGTCCTACACTTCCTTCAGCCAACCCAGCAGGAACCTACAGGAGAGCAGGAAGAACAAGAAGAACAAGCAGCCCCAGAGGCAGAAGAACCCATTCCAGCAGCCCAGGAGAGTCAACCCTCTGCTGACAGTGAGCCTGCCATGCCTGCGGTAAACCAAAGGACCCGGAGACAGCTGCCTGCCCTGCCTGTAAACCCAGCTAGTAGCTGTACCCTAAATGCTAGTGGGGAAAGCCAGGTTAGACCACCACCAGACAGTGGGTTACGCAGGTCAACCCGGAGCACTAGGGGTCAAATACCAGCTCGCTGGAAGATCTAAATGCTGTATATATTGCGAATGTTTTATACTTGTTACCTGGTTATTAATACTGTTTTCCCAGTTTTTCTAGATACAATGGACTGACAGGTTATGGGCAGTGAATAACCGGAACTACCATGTAGATAGTTGCACTTGGTGCCCTCTTGCGAAGATGGCCACAGAAGAAAAACCTGTCCAGCGTGGCCTCCTTGTGGTCCAAAGTAGTTATGACTCGCCCCCTGGGCCGTGGGGCACGCGGATCCGGGCGATAGGGGAACGATGGGGGTAGTAGTGGCGGCCCGGTCCCGCGGCTCAGGGTGGTCAGACCAATGGTAGTCTGCTATGCGCTTTAGATAATGTCTGACTACGCCACCCGTGGATTGCGGCTATTAGGAACCGCCGCTGCAAGGCAGTCCGCTGGGGCTGATGACGAATGCAGCTGGGATGGTGTGACTCCCCACGGGAAGAGTGCGGCCCCAGGGCAGTGTAGTGGATGGTGGGAGTGATGGTGGTGAGAGTCCCAGTACCGGTAGTGCTGGAGGCGCGAAGGAGCACACAGACAACAAGTTACAGTCCAGGGTCTTTACTCACAGTTCATTTGTTCCGGGTCACTTCTGTCAGCAGTGACCGCCCGAGCCGTGCTGCGTCCACCAGGTGTGGGGCTCGGTCAACTCCCAGGCAGGTCAGGAGCATGGCACAGGACCCCCTTTAATCCCTTCTCTGGCCTGCCTCACCAGTGACCCACTTTTGTCCAGCTGCCGCGGACTTGTGCGGTTAAACGTGGGCCCCGTCCTCCGCTGTCCTATATGGTGCCTTCCTAGCAGGTTTGATGAGGTGTCGCACCAATAGATGATCACGACGACCGGTCTTTGGCTGAGGGTAGTTTCTCCTCCACCAACTTGGGATCCGGTACCCTTAATCTGCCTGACCCTTCACCCTGGATTCTCGTGGGTTCTTAGGGTCCCTTCCACCTTCTTGTTCCTGAGCCCTTCTGTTTCTCTGTCTCTTCTTCTCTTTCTCTGTTCCTTTCTCGTGGAGCTGGGATGAGACTTAATCACAGCTCCCTTTCACCTCCTCTCTCTCTCTTCTCCGGCCTCTCTCTAGGCCCGCTCCTGAGTGGAGCTCCTACAGAGCCTCCACTCCCGGTCTTCTCCTCTGATTGAACGAACGAACGAACTTCTCCTAGAGCTAAGATGGTGCCCACCTTTTATACCTCCCTCTGACCATGAGCCCAGGTGACCAGCAACCAATGGGCTCCTTCCTACGCTCAGGAACCAACCCCTATCTGTCCCTACAGCACTGGGTGTTCCACCCCCCCCTCCTCACTCCAGACAGGGACATAGTCGGTCGTGCCTGCACTTCTGTCTAGTGGGAGCACCGTAGAGCTGTCCCTCGGAAATGGGGTGTGTGTGCTGTATGCAGCTAACTGAGCCCTGGTCCATACTCCATCCTTACCTGGGAGTGGAATATCACACCTCTGGTCTGAGGTGCAATACCCCTGTAGCGGCCGAACCCTCGGGGCGCTACAGTTAGCTTTTACCTTGCCGCCACGCCCAAGGCCAGGAACTTGGGGTTTATAGGGACAGGTCCCCACACTGTGGAAAACTTCACTTTATTGGGTGATATGGACACCCGGTCACGGAAGCGCCGTGACCTTAAGGACAAAATGTACTTGTAAATATGTTATGTTGTCATTTATACCCTGTTTGTTGTTGGCCAAAAAGGCTTAGTCCCGGAGTACTAAACTTTACTAGGGGGGAATGTGTCACCCCAGGCCTGGATGCCACAAATAATAAAGGCTGTGTCTGAGAGCAGGAGGGAGGTTCCCTGGTTAGGGACAATTAGCATGCAGCACCTCCTGTCCCAGGCCAGTAGGGGGAGCTGGCTGCCCCTATAAAAGCTGGAACTGGGGGCAGGGTTAGAGAGAACTGGACGACCTAGCTCAGGACTGAGACTAGTCCCAGAGAAGGAGGGACAGTTCAGCTGTAGCTGAGGAGTCCGTGAGGCAGAGGAGAAACTGCAAGCCAGGGACAGAGGCAACGAGAGCCGGTCCTGGCTGAGAGAATCACACAACCGGACATTGGGGTCTGAGGCTGTCAGGGTTGTAAGCCCAGCAGCAGAGAACCAACCCATGAGGGATTTCAGGTCCCTTGGCCTAAGAAGCCTGGAGGCTCCGCCACACAGAGGGACCAGAGAAAGCAAAAGGTACACAAGGCCCGAGTCGCAAGCCATTCAGGCGAGGAGTACATGGCCAGCTCTGGGACGTGGGCTATTACACCACGAAGAGGGGGATAGTCAGAAACAGCATAGAGAGAACGGTAGGCCTTCACACTCACCCTGACCCGTGGGGCTCGTCCGAATGCTCTCAGATACCCAGGCCCATTCCTAACCTCCTAACCGGTACTACTGTGGGGTCATTAATAATACCTACAATAAAGACCCTGGACTGTTTGAAGCGGACTCTGAACTCTTACTATTGCGGCCTGCACTATCACCCCCAGCATTCACCTACACTGCCCTGAGGCTACACTCTTCCCGTGGGGAGTTATCCTACCCCTGTGCTGCACACCAACACCAGCCTCAGCGGTCTGCCTAGCAGAAGCGGTTATCCCTGACCGCAATCCACGGGTGGCGTAGTCGGACATTAATAACCACCATAAACATAGACTGCACGTGGTCTGACCACCCTGAGCCACGGGACCGGGTTGCCACTACTACCCCCATCAGCACCGTACACCAGAAGGCCCGGTTCCGGGTGCCCCACGGCCTAGGGGGCGAGTCATTTTTTTGTTAAATTTTTCAAATCACTATCTTTATATAGAACTCAGAAATCTTACAATTTTCACACTGGCCAATAGACTCCAACTTCCTGTTCTGTACTGATGACTTCTCAGCAGTCTCATTATCAAGACCAGCAGAATTAAAATGAAAGGTAACATCTCTATATAAGACAGGATCCACCATTGATAATAGGTGATGTCACAGCTCACCTCCTCTCCTCTATTGTACAATGACTGATAACACATGATCCATCATTCTCAATAGGTGATGTCACAGCTCACCTCCTCCCCTCTGGTACAATCACAGATAACACCTCTA
Source organism: Phyllobates terribilis (assembly GCF_046119375.1). Classification (NCBI taxonomy): domain Eukaryota; kingdom Metazoa; phylum Chordata; class Amphibia; order Anura; family Dendrobatidae; genus Phyllobates; species Phyllobates terribilis. Next base: position 156,270,892 of record NW_027362768.1, on the reverse strand, counting down.
TATACATTAGATATCACAGGATCCAGCATTCACAATAGGTGATGTCACAGCTCACCTCCTCCTCTTCCTGTACAATGAATGTTAACACCTCTATATACATTAGATATCACAGGATCCACCATGCACAATAGGTGATGTCACAGCTCACCTCCCTCTCCTCCCTGAACAATGATCTTTCCCTAGATTACAGCATTCTCAGATTGTGCCTCTATACAAACAAATAGGATCTGAGTCAGTACATTTCTGTTAACTTCCATGTGAAGAACAAGGAGATGAAGTCTAGTATTAGGCCTTGTAGCCAGTGTGAAAATTTAAAAAATTTCTAATATTGTGATATGAAAACTTAAAAATAAAATATTATCAAAAATGTTGTAAAAAAAACTATAACCTGCTTATGAGAATAATATCTTCCATCCATACTAATGTGGAAGATTTATCGAAATTAAAGCAAGGGAAAAGTGCATCACTGCTCGCAATATAACGATAGGGCTCCAGTACCTTTGGGCCAGATAGAGCGTGCCCCGGGGACAATCCTGGATCTCCTTTTGGACCCTGTTGGACAGATAAAAAATTTCTAGTGAGTACAGTTTAGACAAACCTTCATCGTTTATATATATTCTCCTCCTTTATATACAGTTGTACAAATATTATTTCATAGAGAAAGCATAAAGCAGCTCTTCACCCTCTATGCACAGTTACAATAGCTGCCAGAACTCGCTGAATTAGGATAAGTGAGATCTTCTTTATTCCAAGCTACTCAGAATAAAAATTTGTTCCTGTCAAACAGAGTTAGAAATAGTTGCCCCCATTTCACTGAACCTCTGTACAACCATCTAATAAAAGTCCAGGAGAGTTATGGCATCCTGATCTATGTATACACAAGTACAGTTCCATGAAAACTACATCCATATGACCCGACAATATAAAATATCCGACGATTCCAGTTGAGCAGAATACAGCCACATAAGGGTCTGTGTTGCGGCTGCCAGTCCTGGACTCTCTGTGCTTTATGACTCCGTAGATCCAAGTTCAGAGTTGTGCAGAGTCTAAATACAGCACCCCAAAAATTACTCACCCATACTGTACCATTGTATGCCATACAAATGTTTTTCTTCCAATCACTAAGAAAAAAATAGTTCCTTGAAGATATTCCTTGATAGAAACACTGTCTCAGAGGAAGAATTACCTCTGTTGCACGTTACCATACAAAGAAAACACATGGACCCTCTTACCAACATTTTAATAACCAAAACCGCTGCTGTTTAAATCCCAATAGAATTACACAGGAGCGCCCCTAAAACCTTGTTTTTTATTTTTGGTGTTTGCCTGGCAGGTTTGTCCCCACAAAATTGGATTGTTGGCAATAGGCCAATGTGATGTGAGCAAAGCCTAGAATAGCTAAAATAACATAATCCAGAAAATAAGAAACCCAATTAATCCTAAGGAAATAAACACATTACACGGGTTGTCGTCCCCCCCCCCTTTTGTTATACTTTTATGGCATTTACAAGTATAGGTCAAAAAGTAGGTTAGGTGGGGGCCTGAGAAGGTACCCCAGAGATCTATTCTCAGCTACAGTAGACGGACAACAAACCTTTCCTCAACCTTCCCATCCCGGACAGGAACAGTTACGCACTTTCCTCAGCTTGGCAAGGCTTCACCACTTTCCACTATGGCTGTTGCTCTCTGCTGTGCTCCACGTTGGGTTTTATAAGTGGCCCGGTGTGCTTCTAAAATATCATCTGCCTAGGCCTATTTAGGGCCCACTAAGAAATATACCTGTGTCTAGGTATTAAGACTCCCAGTCCTTTTTGTTTGCTGTGCTCCTCTATCAGCTCATGGTCTGCATCTGCCTTGTGACCCTGCATACATGCTGCCTGTGTTGCTTCGGACTTGTCTGTGTCCTCTCTGCACCTGTTCTCCTGTGGTCTCGAATGTGCCAAGTCCTCGCTCCACAAGTGCCTTTCTGCCTGCTCCACCAACGCCCGGGGTCCATGTGCCCATCTGGACCTGAGGCTCTGTGGATCTACCTCTCAAGGTGACCCTCGCAGGAATCTTATCTTAAAATGAGGGTCTGGTCAAGTATGCACCAAGGATACTTAATTCCCAGAATATCCCTACAGCAGATGCAGCTAAATGTCAGCCAGTATCCAATATATTATAGCCAAATTGCATTTTATGGAACATAATGCCCAGTATAGAAGGTAAATCTGATATAGTAGAAGCCTGTTTGTGGGCCTTCTCTAGAATTTGTGAGCCTTCTCTAGTACAATTTTTTTCTCTGCTCAAGAAATCTTCACAAGACTGGTTTCTAGGAAAAATGTAAAATACTCTCAAGGTTATTAAAAGACGTTTGTTTGGTTTGGAACGGTCCCCAAACCTATTTCTCACTTGTGTATTCCGCAGTCTGCAATCATAAAGCCACCATCAATATCAAACTATGTCATTGCTGGTTTAAACATAGCTCTGTTTAGGCTGAAGAGCGCGTTGTATGTATAATCATCACAAATTACAAGCTACTACTTGGAATCAGAGCACTAAAAGACATCTTAATGCTCATTGAAGCACATCAGAGGGATTAAAAAGCTCTACACTAATAACACTAGATACGTGGACTCCATACCTGACCATCACGCCTAAGTGGACATCCCGTTCCAGAACCATCAGTGTTAATATGTAGTCAGACCCCTAATTCCAACCTAGGCGGGGTTCACACTATGTTCTTATCCCCTCCCAGCACTTCATTGGGACTTCTGGCCCAAAAATGGTATTTAGACTTTTCCTACCTGGATTCATCGTCAGCGATCCCCGGGTGAGCCAGTGTCGAGCCTGCTGGGACCGTGCTGGCACTGGAGGTGAGTATGAGTGTTATTATTTTACAAGGGGTAAACATAGTGTGTATCAGGTTTGACAGACAGTCATTCTGGATCCGGCTGTAGAAAGTCGCTGCGCTTGGCCTTGCAGACACCTTTTTGATCCTTTCATCATCCCTCCATCTCTAGGACCCAGCGGTGATCTCCACCTTCTGCTGCTAATTAACTCACCCATGCTGGATCTTTAAATACCCTCAGTTTCTCCAGAGATTTGCTGGTGATAGAGTATATTCCTTTGTTCAGGTCTGGAGTTCTGGCTGTCGGCTGGATTCTTCTTGGAGTTCCTTTGTGGATTGTAGTCGTGATCTCTCTAGCGTCTTCTCAAAGCTAAGTGTATCCCCTTGTCTTTAATTGCTGTGGGCCTGACTAGTGCTCACCCCTCCCCCTCCCTTCCTAGGGGCTAGCTCTAGGGACACCCAGGGCTAAGGTATCTTGCTCGGCAATAGGTGCGGAACCTATTTTGGGACGATAGGGGAGCCAGGATGTTGTTAGATCTGCCTAGGGGTCTCCACTCCTGCTTTCCCTAGTAGCTGGGCTTCCCCTTTTTCCCGTCGTTGCTGGGTCCTTCCCATACCTAGCATGACACATAGGGATTCAGATTTGATTGTCCAAGTAATTGGCAATCCCTTTAATTTGAATGGGTCAAACAGAGTCTAAACAATAAAATTTTGGACTGTTTTACCTTTTTTTTTGGAAAGGGCCACCTTTTAAGCAGGACACAATAACTTAGTTTACCCCGCTATTGTGTTCAACTGAGTCTAAAGTTTGATATTATGGACTCTGTTTGCCTCATTGCAATCAATTTGAAGATTCCAAATGATTCTGGTGAATAAAAACCTCAAATGCGTTTCTGATGTTATCGTTGCTAACTCTTTGATGGTAACTCCAGAAATGCGTTCGAGGTTTTATTCACCGGAATCATTTGGCATTTTTTAAATATTTGAAATAAAAATATGGATTTTAAAAGATGAAAGGACCGTTATCCTTTGGTTTTCTTTTTGCTTAAAGTACACTTTTGGTCAGCAATCGAAGAGATCCCTATAAGAATGTGCACCCATTTAGCTAAAAGTACATTTCTGATATCTGGCAGACAGTCCGTTCCAATTCATTGCTAAGGAGTAAAGTTTAGGGCTCCATGCAGTCCCTTCCAATTCTTCCAAACCAAACTCATCCTACTAGATCTATTGGACGCTCTTCGGCACTCTCTGGAGTATCATTCATTATCTGCTGAAATTAATGGGTATCCAAGTAAACCATGCCCATCATAGAAAGAGTTGCATTATGCAGTTCTTCAGAGGCCTTTTGTCCTGGCTTATTAATGGGGTTCCCAGGCTCTTCATGAAAATTGGCGCGTGTTATTACAAACAGCCAATCAAAACATGTAAAGATGCATTGTGAAGCATGGGGGCGGGAAGGTCAGTGGATCGTGAGCACTACCTGGCAGCTGGCCCAAAATGGATGCACACTTTTAAAATGTTGAGTGGTTAAAAGCTGTAATTATTTTTGGTTATTATAGACAGGATAGGTAGCACTCCTTGCACTTTTAAGAACCCACTCCAAAGTACCAAAAATAGAGAAAACCTCTACACTCCAATTTGCAGGTTTAGTGATGTGGTTCTTTAATAGTGAGGAATTCCAAGAAAAACAAGTAACGTTTCAGTTTTGAAACTCCAGACCTTCATCAGGGGAAGGATTGCACAAGGAGAGTATAAAGCGGATGCTGGGTAAGAAGTGCTGCTATGGAGGTGAAAGACGTCACTGGCGTATGGCACCATAATGCCCCGACGACTGTTGCCTCCACAGCAGCGCTTTTCCTACAGCATCTGCTTTATACTTTCCGTCTTGTGCAATCCGAAAGTCTGGGGTATTTAGACCGAAATATTACTTGAATTATTTGCATTGCCACACGATTAAAGAACCACATCACTAAACCTGCAAATTGGAGCGCTGAGGCTTTCTTTATTATGTGTTTGGTTACTGAGATGGATGAAGGGCCTAATCCTGCTATGTAGGGGAACAGCTGTTCCAGTTTCCATAGGAAACACTTTCTGTCAGTTTCTCTTCTTTTTTTCGTATAAGGGCTATGTGAGCGAGGAGCTTTGTTATGGCTGTGTAACACATGCTCAGTGTATGATTATAAGCACATGCGACCCACTGCTCTCCAATACCCAGACAACACAATTACTTCACTTCAAAGCTTTTTACTATGACTGGCTCGAATTCAATGAATGAAATGAAGACATATGTCTAATAAACCACAACAAAGTCACTGTCTATTTCCAGATCGGATTTGTGTCTTATTTCTAACAATCCGATGTGTCTTTCGCCAGTGCGCAATCAATGGGCGACCCGGCTTATCATTCCCTCCTTCACTTAGGCCCAGGGGTGTAACTAACGTGGGTGCCGGGATTTCAATTGCACTGATGCCCTGGATCCCGGAAGGTACAAAAGGGCCATATGAGGAGACCGATACTTTTAAAGACTCATGATAGTTGCGTTTGGGTCTACAAGCTTTAAGTTGCTCTACTGCGCATTCCCTCACACGTAATCCATCCATCAAGAGTAATCCCATTTACCAATCATACTTGAAAAATCACTTTTAAGAATCACTTTCAGGAAACCTGAGATGCTGCACAACACGGCTGACATGTAGACGCCACTATTATGTACACTCACATACCCTTATACAAAAAATGTCCAATTGGCAGTGATCTTTCAACCTTTTTCTTCCACTTCTCCTCTATTCCTGAAATGCCTCATCTTCACATCTGTTACACATCTGTCATGAGTATCCCAGGCTCCGCTTCCTTCACCTCGGTCTGCTGCTCACTGTTGTGCTCCACGTCAGCTTTTGCAGGTTGCCCAGTGTGGCTCAGTAACGTTATCTCACTAATCCTAGTTAAGGCCTATTAGGATACACACCTGTGACTTAGAATAGTGTCTCAAGACTTTTGTATGGTGTACTCCACCTTCTGTGCACACCACTTGCGGACAAAGACAGAAAAGGGCCCCTGTGCAAGAACAATATATGGGCCCTTTGCAGTCCAACAACTCATCATAATGCACAATTCTACCTGCTTCGGAGGTGTAAATGGGTCCCCTTATCTCTTGGGCCTCTGTGCAACTGCACAGGCGGCACCAATGACATGTCCACCCCTGGTGCACACCATGCTTTAACTTGTTTCCATCCCTGCTAGGTTCCTCTGCATCCATCCTGCTGCTCCCAAGTCCTCGCTTGTAACGTGCCTATCTGCTTGCTGCACCAACGCCCAGAGTCTGTGTGACCACCAAGACCTGAGACTTAGAGGATTCACCTCTCCAGGTGAGCCTAAGCAACCCCAATGACTAACCACAATCGGCCACTCTTACTACGTATCCCAGATAAGCCAGTCTGCAGTGATAGCGGTGTGCATTGACCAATGCACTCTTATAAGCAGCCAAAAGTGAGTTCCACCAGGGAACGATGACCTTCCAAAAATAGGGACAAAAGTAACTCAAGAAAAAATGAGGGGTCCTTCATCTCTGGACCATAATAGCCAACGAACGAAATAGCAGCCAGGATTTTACAGACAGAAAACAAAAAGAAGGTTATGTGTGCCATAGTGATGAGCGAGCATGCTTGCTACTGATCGGTGCTCGCTCGAGCATCTCACTGGTCGAGATGCTCGGCGCTCGCCGAGTATTTCCGGGGTTGCTCGGCGGGAGCTCAGGTCCCCTCCCTGCATGTTTGGTGCTCTTTAGAGCGACAATCAACATGCAGGGATTGCCTGCCATGCACTGTAATGCCGTAGCCATGTTGGTTGTGGCATTACAGTGATTGGCTGGCCGCACAGCGTCATCAGGTGTATATCAGACCTGGCGCCGCCATGCTCGTCACAGTCTACTCCGGAATCAGACAGTGTAGGGAGAGGTGCTGCTGAGCTAGGGAGAGAATTGCTTGTTTCTAGTTAGTGTAGGTGTACCAAACTATATTAGAGACATATATCCATCTCAATAAACAGTCCTTCTGAGGACTAATCCAGTTGCAGAGATATCAGGCAGGCGGTGTATATAGGCAGGCAGAGAATATAGCAGACTGCAGTGAACATAGAACAAGAGGGTCCATTCCAGTTCTGTCTGCTGGTGCTTTTACAGATATTTGTAGAAATAGGCCCATGTATCAGGGGCCAGGAATATTTTTTTTTTTTACCTTAATCCTAATTATTTGCTTAAAAAGCAATCCAGGGAACACCGTTTTTCGGCGCCATTTGCTTGTCGGCACTGCAGAATACAGCCAGGTCCTTTCCTTATTACAGCGCTAAAAATCTAGCTATTTAAAACTGTGGTTTTTCGGTCACACGGATCACATATAATTGCGCTGAAAATACTGCCATTTCTGGCCTCCATTGAAATTTTGTTGCTGTGTGTCAGTGAACTTATTGACACGAGGTCGGCGCTGTTAAAAATAGTTACCTACAGGTCAGCTATTTAAAACTGTGCTTTGTCCGTCACACGGTTCACATATAACTTCGCTCCAAATTCAGCCATTTGTAGTGAGCGTGGAAGATATTGTCCTCCATTTAAAATGGGCAAGGCACGTGGCAAGGGATGGGAAACTGGACGTGATAGTTATGGTGATTGTGCATGAAGAGGCAGAGGCCATGGGCAAGCTGAAATTGTGTCACAACAAACACCCACATCTTCTCGCTCGACCTTCCTGTCCCAATTAATAGGGGACTGCAGAACACCACTATTGAACACAGAGCAGTGTGAAAAGGTTGTTGGTTGGATAGCGGATAATGCTTCCAGTCGCTTTGCCACCACCACCACCCTGTCTTCCACATGGTCAAGTCTTAATAGCCGTGAGTCTGGACCGCATATTCCTCACCCTGATCCTCCTTCCTCCCACCATGCCGAGTGTCCAGAGATAACTGATCCCACACTTGGACACTCCGAAGAGATGGTCACCTTTCCATTTACAGATTCGGGCCTCTCGCCTGGTCCACTTGAAGCGGGGCAAGAGGAGATGTAGGGATGCCCAAATATTTGAGCAGCCACGGTCATAAGAAGGCGACGGTGGGAAAGTGTCACAAGAGGTGGACGATGATGAGAGACAATTGCCAGAAAGTCAGGAGGAGGACCAGGGTGCGGAAGTGGAAGACGAGGCGGTGGATGATAAAGTAACTGACCCAACCTGGCAGGAGGACATGCAGAGCGAGGACACCAGCACAGAGGGGGAGGGAGGCAGAGCACCCCAACAGGCAGGAAGAAGCAGTGTGGTGGCCACAGACAGAAGGCGGGCAACCATTCCCCGTAACACCAACATGACCGAAGTTGCCAGTACAACTGTTAGGTCTTCCCGAGTCTGGTTGTTTTTTAAAGACTCTGCCGATAACCCCAAAAAGGCCATTTGCACCACCTGCCAGGCCAGCATAAGCAGGGGTAGCAAAACTACCTGCCTGACCACCACCAGCAGCATGATTAGGCACATGGCAGCAAAGCATCTGACTTTGTAGGCCGATCCCCAGGGTCCAGGAAAAGTGTCTGCAGGTGAAACCACTGCTTCTTCCGCTGTTGTGCGTGCAAGCCAATCCCCTGTCCATAGTGCATGCGAAGATGCCTCCTGCCCTGCAACTGTCGTTGCACACTCTCAACTAGCGCCATCAGTAAGCACGTCCTTGTCCCAGCGCAGTGTTCAGTTGTCCATTCCCGAGTCCTTGGAACGTAAGTGCAAATATGTAGCCAACACCCCACAGGCCACACTACTAAATTCCCACATTTCATGACTGCTTTCGCTCGAAATGTTGCCTTTTAGGCTCTGGAGACGGAAGCTTTTCGCAACTTGATGGCGGCGGCTGTCCCTTGGTACTCGGTCCCCAGCAGCCACTATTTTTCCCAGTGTGCCGTCCCTGCATTGCACAAGCACATGTCCCACAACATTAGCTGTACCCTCAACAATGCAGTTCCAGGGAAAGTCTACCTAACCATGGACATGTGGACGAGTGCTTGTGGGCAAGGACGGTACATCTCGCTGACGGCACACTGGTTTAACATAGTGGAAGCTGGGACCCAGTCGGACCTTGGGACGGAACACATCCTCCCGACGTCAAGGATTGCGGGCCCTAGGTCAATCAGGGTTGCCCCCACAGTCTACAGCTCCTGCACCTCATCCTCCTCAGCCTCCTCCCTCTCTTCAGCCTCCATCTCCGAAATGACCACATCAGTCACAAGTTGGAAGCACTGCAGCACTGCCTCGGCCAAGCAGCAACAGGCTGTGCTGAAGCTAATATGCTTAGGTGACAAACCGCACAATGGTGAAGAGTTGTGGACAGCTCTGAAAGACCAGGCAGATTTGTGGCTGACACTGCTGAACCTACAGCCAGGCATGGTCGTGAGTGACAATGGCCGGAACCTGGTGGCGGCTCTGAGGCGAGGCGAGCTCACACATGTACCATGCCTGGCCCTTGTGTTTAACCTCATGGAGCTGCCGGAACTGCTTGTCAAAGTGCGCCGCCTCTGTGCCCATTTTAGAAAGTCAGCTACAGCTTCGGCCGCCCTTGCCGTGCTTCAGCAGCATTTGCAGCTTCTGGCTCACCGACTGGTGTGCGATGTACCCACGCATTGGAACTCTACACTGCAGATGTTGGGAAGGATTTGTGAGCACAAGAGGGCAGTTGTTGAGTACCAGCATCAACAAGGCCGTCGGTATTCAGTTCAGACTCCACACATAAGACCTCAGGAGTGGACATGGATGTCAGACATCTGTACCATCCTCCAAACCTTTGAGGACTCCACCAAGATGGTGAGTGGCGATGATGCCATAATTAGCGTCACCATCCCGCCTCTCTGTCTTCTGAAATGCTGTCTGCTCACAATCAAAGAGGATGCATTGCAGGCGGCGCACGATGAGATGGAGCAAGGAACCATACAGGGTGATTACACACAGCCCAGTCTCATCTCATCCCAACGTGGATTGGGTGACAATGAGGAAGAGGAGGAGGAGGAGGAAGAACAGGAGCTAGTTTCATGTGCTATAGATGGTACTACCGGCACAACTGTCATACCGTCTGTTGAGCGGGGATGGCCTGAGAACAGGGAGGAGGAGGAGGTGGAGGAGGAGGAGAGCATGGTCAGTCGTCCTCTTGGTGAGGACAATGAAGTCTTGCCTGTCAGCAGTCTGGCACGCATGGCTGAGTTTATGTTACGCTGCCTTTCCCGTGACTCTCGCGTTCTCAAAATTTTGGGTGACAGTCATTACTGGTTAGTGACACTTCTAGACCCATGCTACAAGGAGAACTTTATCTCTTATTCCTGAGGCGGACAGGTCTACAAAAATGGGGCAGTACCTGAAGACCCTTGTTGCGGAACTATTAAAAAAATTCCCATCTGAAAAAGCTGGTGGCAGAGGTCACTGCTCGTTGGACAACCAAGGAGTACAGCCGAGAGAGACACAACTCCAATCCAGCAGAGGCAGGGGAACACTGTAAAAGTTCTGGGAGAGTTTTCTCAGCCCCTCCCATCGCACAGGCCCTGAGGCGTGGGGTACTCTCACAAGGAGTGTAAAATTTGGGAAGATGCTGAGGGAGTACCTTGCCGACCGTACCAACATCCTCTGTGATTCCTCTGTGCCTTATAATTATTGGGTATCCAAGCTGGACACGTGGAATGAACTGGCTCTCTATGCCTTGGAGGTCCTGGCCTGCCCTGCCGCTAGTGTTTTATCAGAGCGGGTTTTTAGTGCCATTGGTGGAATTATAACTGATAAGCGCATCCGCCTGTCAACTGAAAATGCTGACACGCTGACTCTTATAAAAATGAATAAGGGCTGGATTAGGCCAGACTTCTCAACACCACTGAATGATAGCAGCGTAACAAACTCAAATCCAGTGTCTTTTTTTGGGAGATATATTCCCATGCACCTTTTCACACCCACACATGGGGATACGCTTCCTGATTTTGGCTATTTGATTTTACCATATCACCAGAGTGACCGTGGTCCGTGATGCAACACCCACATAATTTTTTTAAATGGTGTTTATGATGCCCGTAAAAAATTTTTTGATACAGTATGTTCATGTATACCCCCCTGGGGTAAATGTTTGTCAGCCCATACACTTAGTGCATGGGCATTACAAGTATAGGAGACCCGCTCCTTTCTAATGGGAACATTTTTTATGAGGCCCTCCTCCACGTCTTTTCCAAGGTGCATTGGAGTGCCTCTCAATTTTTGGCAGCCCTTGCATTCACTGGATAGGCCAACACTATGGGAGACCCACTTACTAATAATGGGAACATTGTTTTCAGGAGGCCCTCTGACCTCCACGTCTCTTCCAAGGGGCATTGGAGTGTCTCCAATTTTTGGCAATCCTTGCATTCACTGCATCGGCAAACAGTATGGGAGACCCATTTCCTAATAATGGGAACATTTTTTTTTTTCAGGAGGCTCTCCTCTACGTCTCTTCCAAGGGGCATTGGAGTAGGTCCAAATTATTGGCAGCCCTTGCATTCACTGCATAGGCAAACAGTATGGGCGACACACTTCCTAATAATGGGAACATTGTTTTCAGGAGGCCCTCCTCTAAGTCTCTTCAAAGGGGTATTGGGGTGCGCCCAAATTTTCAAAGGGGTATTGGGGTGAGTCCAAATTTTGGGCAGACATGCCACTCACTGCATACACAATAACAGTATAGGAGACCCACTCTTTAGTAATGGGAACAACAAAGCATAGCCGACTGATGGCTCTCTAAGAATAGCGAGGGCCGACTGTTGGCCCTTTAAGAATAGTAAAGGCCGCCTGATGGCCCTATAAAAATAGGCTTTGTGACTTACAGAGTCCCTCTTTCATAAATGAAACAGGATGTGTCTGATGATGTCTCACACGCCACATGGACAGATAAGGTTGTAAAATGTTAAAATGACATTTCCCGGTGAATGCATTTGTCACGGTTGAAAGCAATGCAAAAGTGCAAAAACGCATCAAAAACGCTACGTGTGAATATAGCCCAAGGTGTGGAGGAGCATTTTTGTTTTTGGTTATTTATTTTGCTCTATATACAAGTCATTACCCTGGAAAGGATGTTCATTAACGTATTTCCCAGGAAAATCCATTTTGGTTTAGTTTTTGTATGTTTTATTGTGAGTCCATAAAAGTGGCGTATTATCTCTGACAACGTTGTTGACAGCAGTGATCTGGGAGTCAGAAATGCTTCCAGGGGTCTTCCCCATGCTGTTCCCATGTCATTTGAGCACTGTTCCCATCTATTTGGGCAATTTTTAGGCCCTCTGCAGACTGCCGGGGGGAGCCGCCTGAAAAGTGCTCAAGTTTCCCATAGACTTACATTGGGCTCGTTGCTCGGGTCAAGCACCTGTGTATTCCAATTTGCTCGACCCGAGCATCGAGCACCCGAGCATTTTAGTGCTCGCCCATCACTACTGTGCACCTATAGATGTAATGGCACAATGGTTTTACAATGCATGGCTTTTTTTCACTTTTTTAACGGAGTACTTCATTAAAATCCATGGAAGCAATATAAATAGATATCTAGTGCTAACTGCTGTCAGTCTTTTTAGGTGACTTGGGGATCTTCCCTATTTCTAGACACTTGTAAACTGGCGCAGGGCGGTTTTCATAGGCGAGGTATTTGTCTCTTATGCCTCGGCACGTTACGTGAAGGTGGGGATCCTGGCTGGGTGTGTGGACTTGTGTTAGGGGGGCGTTACGCCCTTGCGGGACGCATGATGCCGATGACTTCGGCTGGCCAGGACCAAGTGTTGTTAAGTTCAATGAAGGAGACCACCAGTTAACAATAAACAGTCTTTTATTAAGTGGCAACTTGGTGGGAACTATGTACAGTAGATAGCGGGTGCAATACTTCACAATCATTTCCTTTAACACATGGAGCATCTTCAACATCTTCACATAAATTCTTCCTGTCCTTTTCAAAATGAATCAGGTCACTCAGTCCTATATCTTCACCACTATCCAGCTCAGTACTACAGTCCAGTAAGTGAGAGTCCTATTCTCAGCCCGCGGTTCTGCGTAATCTTCCCTCTCAAGGGAACTAGTTTGCCAATATGGCCAGTACTTAACTTCTCTGCTTCTGACACCTTGGGACTCACGCCTGGGGCACTCTCTTAGTTTCATGTTCCCTGTCCCATCCTGGCCTGTTACCTCTCTGAGTTATAAACTCAGAGCTGTACTGCAAGGTGTCCTGTCCCAGGACCCATTTCCGGTTGATCACTCTGTCCTTCGGTCACTTCTCTCACTCTCAGGATCATGCTATCCACTGCCTTCGGGCTCCACTCATGTCAGCTACACCCGGGTCACGCGGCACTGCTTAATAGTCAGACCATAGGTCCGCTTTTACTGCATGCTGGGCCCTATCTGTCATCCTGACAGGACACTGTCTTTGTCCCTTCACTTTTTCCCTCCCACTCTGGGCTTGTCCCACACATTAATCCCAACTCTCCCTACTGTCGGGCAGAACACAACTGTGGCGCCCCTGAGGGTTCGACCGCCACAGGGATGCTGCACCTCTTTAATGGGGTGTGGTGTTCCTCCTTTGAGGTAAGAACAGTGCAATGGTCAGGACCCCACCTCCACATCCAACACCACAGTTCTCCCACCAGAGGGGGCTAGTAGGCACTAGTGTGCTGCCCCTACTGGGAAAATGGGAGACTGGGGAACCAAGAGATAGGGGGGAACCAATTAGTGGGTGAGGGTGGAGGACTCACATTTAGTGACACTTAATATTTCATATTTAATAAACAGCCATCTTGGCTCGTGGTTCTTTGATTGTGATCTCCCTCCCTGAACGTGGCTTCTGGGAGAACCTGCAGAGGATGGGGACACGGCCCTCGTACCCTGGCCTTGGGTCGAGGGGCAGGTTGCAGATAATGTATGTCTCAACCCGGCAACCCGGTCAAGGACCATGACCAAGAAGGCCCGGAGCTTAGGAGTGTAGCTTCACGGCAAAAGGATCCCAGGGGGATGCAGACGGAGCGGTATATGCCACCTGTTCTCGCTATTCTGGCCTAGCCAGAGGGATTCCGGCTGCAAGAGGGGTACCAGCCCCCGACCTTGCTACTCTACGTCCTGGTCAGGGAAGCCCGGTAGGCCCAGAGGATCCCACCGGGTGACGGAAGGAGCGGAGCTGCCACCCGTACCCTTTTTTCTGAGCGAAGTCCAGAGGGAGACCCGGCCTATCTACACACACACACAGACAGGAAAGGACCCGGTCTGAAGTCTAGGAACACTCTGGTGCGGGGTCCTGATTGAGCACTTGAATTACTCGGAGGTTGTCGGACCCCCGTTCCTGGTGACCGCAGAACTCCGCGAGGAGCAGGGAGAAGCCTTGCAGCTGTACTCTCCACCGTGAGTAAAAACCCTGGAAGTCGACCCCTATGGCCTCCGGACTCTTTATTCTGCACTGCACCGCACCACTTAGCACCTGACCTCCTACACTACAACCCACTCCATCCTTGTCTCTGCCCTGAGGCCCTGCTCCGCCTGTGGGGAGTAGTATCAACGTTGGCTGCCACAACATCCCGCCTCAGAGGACTGCTGCAGCGCTGGTGGCCTTCACCAGGTACCACAGGTGGCGTAGTCGAGATCAGCCACTCAACCCTGATAATCCCGTACCACCCTTTTTAATGTGACGGCCCTGGGCATGGAGCGGGTCCGGGCCATGGCTGCACCCCACCAACAATATAGGACCCGGCTCCGAGTCCCCCATCTCCCAGGGTAGGGCTGCGAGCGTCACACAACACTATCAGCAATAACACATGTCACAATTCACATTATACATTAGAATACACTGCAACAATACATGTTTCTTCAAGGGGAAACATGAGCAGTATGCCCATCTCCTTACACACTCACAATCTGAGTGAGTAGTAAAGTAAGGTATGACATCCCATTCCACTTTTTTTTGTGTTTCTCTTTTTATTTTTATTTTTCCAACTGCAAAATGTTGACTTCAATGTTACTTTTTAGCAGTTTCAATATACTGAAAAAAACCGAAAGCATGAAAAAAACGTTTTGCAGCGTTTTTCTTTGTGGCACAGCAATGCCGTTTTCAGCACTTGAGCTACATATGCAAGTAAGATATCCAATGGCCGACATTACTTAGTTCCCTAACATCAAGCAATATTTATCAGCCCATTCACATGGAATCCATAAGTTGTTCTTCACATGGAAGAACAATTTATCAATAATTTCCCCACGTCTGATGTTGTTTAGCGTCCATTGCCTCATGCAGTCGGTCACAGATCTCACGTTCTTGTTACCATTCTTTACAGATACACTTCTGTATGTTATTCTGGTAATTGAGCTCTCATCAGCCATTACCTGTTCTAAGACAAGCTTTTCCTAATGTGAAATTTCTTTTATCAATCTTTCCTCTCTGAAAAGCCAGTCATTCCCAAAGATAAATGATCGTTTAATTCATTAATTGTCATTCTTAAAGAACACTAAACATAGAAAATGCACATAAACATTCCAGCTCATCCTCTTTAATCTCCTCTGTTATCCTTTTTTGCAGACAACATCACGCAAGCCCCAAAAGACCCGGCGCTGAGGTCGCTGGAATGGTGCCGGCGCCGGCCCCGGAGGGGAGTAGAGGCTGTTTTTATTCTACATGGGCTAATATATTAATCGAGAAGGGGTTGTCCGAGCAATAGACAACTCCTTTAAAATTCAGGACCTCCATTCAAGACCATCCTTTTTTGGTGAGAGCAGAGAATGAAGGTGAAGAGACAATATCTGGAGGATTTGGCATGCCCAAGCCCTAAATTGATGGTCAATGGATTTCAATGATACCTTTGGTCTGTCCAAACCAAGCACAGGTGCTAGGTGCACCCTTGGTGTGGCCAAGCAGTTCAGTGCACCTTCCTAATCACTTGCTTTTCATCTGTCTCTGGTTCCTGTAAAATCACAGCTGTCAATCAACAAAGACATGGACATAGGTGCAACACAAGTAGGCGGGAAGGTGCACTAAACAGATCGGCCACCCCAAGGGCGTACCCAACGCCTGTGCTTAGTTTTGACAGCCATTTTGTTCTGACAGACTCCCTTTAATTTAACCTATAAACTTTTAATAATTTGCTATAATAAACACTTTATTTTGATCATTTACTGATACTGACAGGGAAGATAAATTATTTTTTTTAGTTAAGTATATAATTGACCTTTTCCGCCAATAGCAAATTTGCCTTTTCCATAGCAAATAAATTTTAGCTAAACCTATAAATTTTAACTGGATAAACACAGAGGAACTTTAGATCAATTATGTTTTCCCCTTTAAAAGGGAACAGCTGGGAAAATGTAAAAATACAAAAGAAATAAAATAATGAAATCATTCAAAAGTTGTTCCGAACCATTTAAGGGACCCGATGTAATAAAAAACCCAAAACAAACAAAAAATAGAAATAATATTTTTTAAAATAATAATAAGATAACTTCCCCTCCCCATACTATATCCAAAGCTCTAGTACTGCCACAATTTCCTGTCTTAAACATAATATATGTGAAAATACATGGTGAATAAGGGCTCATTTAGACATCTGTTTCTTCTACGTACGAGAAAAACGGCCTGAGTTTCATCAGTGTTTTTGATCAAAGTTTCTTCTGAGTTTTAGCAGTGTCATCATAGTTTGGTCTAAGTTTCATCACCTTTTCTTGGATCAGAGACAAAAAAAAAGGTTGGAAGGCATCCAAGTGCTGTTCAATTTTTTGATGGACAAGTAGACTTGCATTGTCGATTTTGATCGAACGCTCAAATTAATATCAGACATGTTGTTCGCAAAAAGAAAAAAAATTGCACATGGGAACAACCCTATGGACCAAACCTGGGCAAAGTGCAGGCCACACCCAGCCCTCCAGCTGTTCCAGTCCGGTCCGCAGACTGAGACAGCCGAAGGGCTGAAACAGTGCCCTACCCCGCTCGCCGTCCATCAGCTGCTGCTCGTTGTCACCTTTCTCTGCAACATCTTCTGGATGCAGACAGTGGTGAATACATTGGTGGAGGATGGCACCGCTGGCTCCATCTTCCACCAATAAGTGTGTGAGACAGCAGTCGCAATTTCATCACGTCAGCTGTGCACTGAGGAGAGTCAGATCATCGGAGACAGGAGCAGAGAACTGAGGGAACAGGAGAGAGGCGAATATGCGTTGCGGTTTATTTTTCATGTGTATGACAGATTTTTATGTATATAGGGGGCTGTGTGGGGGTCGTACACTATATAGGGAGCTCATGCTGTATATAAGAGGTTATGTGGGGCTCAAACTGTATATAAGAGGCTATGTGGGGATCATACTGCACATGGGAGGCTATGTGGGGCACATGTTGTATATAAGAGGCTATGTGGGGGCTCATGCTGTATATAGGGGGGCTGTGTGAGGCACATGACATGCTGTATATTGGAGGCTACATGGAGCACATGCTGTACATGGGAGGCTACGTGGGGCTCATACTTTACATGGGAGGCTATGTGGGGGCTCATACTGTATATAGGAGGCTATGTGGAGGCTCATACTGTACAGTACAGACCAAAAGTTTGGACACACCTTCTCATTTAAAGATTTTTCTGTATTTTCATGACTATGAAAATTGTACATTCACACTGAAGGCATCAAAACTATGAATTAATACAAGTGGAATTATATGCTTAACAAAAAAAATTGTGAAACAACTGAAAATATGTCTTATATTCTAGGTTCTTCAAAGTAGCCACCTTTTGCTTTGATGACTGCTTTGCACACTCTTGGCATTCTCTTGATGAGCTTCAAGGTTAGTCACCGGAATTGGTCTTCCAACAATCTTGAAGGAGTTCCAAGAGATGCTTAGCAATTGTTGGCCCTTTTGCCTTCACTCTGCAGTCCAGCTCACCCTAAACCATCTCGATTGGGTTCAGGTCTAATGACTGTGGTGGCCAGGTCATCTGGCGTAGCACCTCATCACTCTCCTTCTGGGTCAAATAGCCCTTACACAGCCTGGAGGTGTGTTTGGGGTCATTGTCTTGTTGAAAAATAAATGATGGTCCAACTAAATTAAAACCGGATGGAATAGCATGATGCTGCAAGATGCTGTGATAAACATGCTGGTTCAGTATGCCTTCAATTTTGAATAAATCCTCAACAGTGTCACCAGCAAAGCACCCCCACACCATCACACCTCCTCCTCCATGCTTCACGGTGGGAACCAGGCATGTAGAGTCCATCCGTTTACCTTTCCTGCGTCGCACAAAGACACGGTGGTTGGAACCAAAGATCTCAAATTTGGACTCATCAGACCAAAACACAGATTTCCACTGGTCTAATGTCCATTCCTTGTGTTCTTTAGCCCAAACTTGTCTCTTCTGCTTGTTGCCTGTCCTTAGAAGTGGTTTCCTAGCAGCTATTTTACCATGAAGGCCTGCTGCACAAAGTCTCCTCTCAACAGTTGTTGTAGAGATGTGTCTGCTGCTAGAACTCTGTGTAGCATTGACCTGGTCTCTAATCTGAGCTGCTGTTAACCTGCGATTTCTGAGGCTGGTGACTCGGATAAATTTATCCTCAGAAGCAGAGGTGACTCTTGGTCTTCCTTTCCTGGGGCGGTCCTCATGTGAGCCAGTTTCTTTGTAGCGCTTGATGGTTTTTGCAACTGCACTTGGGGACACTTTCAAAGTTTGCCCAATTTTTCGGACTGACTGACCTTCATTTCTTAAAGTAATGATGGCCACTCGTTTTTCTTTACTTTGCTGCTTTTTTCTTGCCATAATACAAATTGTAACAGTCTATTCAGTAGGACTATCAGCTGTGTATCTACCTGACTTCTGCACAACACAACTGATGGTCCCAACCCCATTTATAAGGCAAGAAATCCCACTTATTAAACCTGACGGCACACCTGTGAAGTGAAAACCATTTCCGGTGAGTACCTCTTGAAGCTCATCAAGAGAATGCCAAGAGTGCGCAAAGCAGTCATCAAAGCAAAAGGTGGCTACTTTGAAGAACCTAGAATATAAGACATATTTTCAGTTGTTTCACACTTTTTTGTTAAGTATATAATTCCACATGTGTTAATTCATAGTTTTGATGCCTTCAGTGTGAATGTACAATTTTCAAAGTAATGAAAATAACGAAAAATCTTTAAATGAGAAGGTGTGTCCAAACTTTTGGTCTGTACTGTATATTGGAGGCTATGTGGGGGCTCATACTGTATATAGGAGGCTATGTGGGGGCTCATACTGTATATTGGAGGCTATGTGGGGGTTCATACTGTTTAGAGGAGGCTATGTGGGGACTCTTACAGTGTGGGTTCTTATGGTATATAGGGGGCTGTGTGTGGTGTGGGCTCATATTGTATATAGGGGGCTGTGTGGGGACTCAAACTGTATATAGGGGGCTGTGTGTGGGCTCATATGGTATATAGGTGGCTGTGTGTGGGCTTATATGCTATACAGGGGGTAGTGTGCGGACTAATATGGTATATAGAGGACGTCTATTTACCATGAAGCATCTTCTGCTTTAAAAACGATGCAGGTATGCTGGTATCTAAAATATGCCGTGTGCCCATACCCTAACAGGCAGCACAAAAGGCATAACCGGATCAAACTGTGAATAAGGCCTAATAATAATAATTGGCTGAGAAAGTGTAAATTGCTCTCAGATAGTTGTAACATGTATCTACAAAGGACACAACTGCATTCTAAAATAGACAAGCACTGTGATAAGGTAAGCTTCTTCCAAAATATCAAAGCTCGGGGGCTGATTGAGAGTCGTTTACTGATGTCGACACTTTAATTTTGGCAGTGTTTTAGAGAAAATAGCCTGACATATTGTTGGACTCTTCTCTGACTGTTCTAATTTTGGTTTTATCTTTATATACAAAAAAACTCCCCTCTAGCATTAAAGCTACATGGAGCTATGATTTAGAAGCAAAATGTGTCGCCATTCATCATATTATACCTCTCTTAGCGTGCTCTCGATCTACACAAAGCTTGCTGTTACTTACTTTTGGACCAGGTGGGCCAGGTAATCCAGGATTGCCATGGGGTCCAACCATGCCCTAGAAAATAGAATGAATACAAAAATCAACGTGTTAAAAAGAAATAGTGCAAAGATGATAAACAGTCTACATCGTATAGTTTACATAGTGAATAAACCCACGTAAAAGGCTGAACAACTTCATATACAGTGGGTACGAAAGTATTCAGGCCCCTTTACATTTTTCACTCTTTGTTTCATTGCAGCCATTTGGTAAATTCTAAAAAGTTAATTTTTTTTCTCACTAAAGTACACTCTGCACCCCATCTTGACTGAAAGAAAACAGAAATGTAGAAATTTTTGCAAATTTATTAAAAAAGAAAACCAGAAATATCACATGTTCATAAGTATTCAGACCCTTTGCTCAGTATTGAGTAGAAGCGCCCTTTTTGAGATAGTTTTTCACACCTGGATTTGGGGATCCTCTGCCATTCTTCCTTGCAGATCCTCTCCAGTTCCGTCAGGTTGGATGGTGAACGTTGGTGGATAGCCATTTTCAGGTCTCTCCAGAGATGCTCAATTGGGTTTAGGTCAGGGCTGTGGCTGGGCCAGTCAAGAATGGTCACAGAGTTGTTCTGAAGACACTCCTTTGTTATTTTAGCTGTGTGCTTAGGGTCATTGTCTTGTTGGAAGGTGAACCTTCAGCCAAGTCTGAGGTCCAGAGCACTCTGGAAGAGGTTTTCATCCAGGATATCTCTGTACTTGGTCGCATTCACGTTTCCTTCAATTGCAACCAGTCGTCCTGTCCCTGCAGCTGAAAAACACCCCCATAGCATGATGCTGCCACCACCATGTTTCACTGTTGGGATTGTATTGGGCAGGTGATGAGCAGTGCCTGTTTTTCTCCACACATACTGCTTAGAATTATCACCAAAAAGTTCTATCTTCGTCTCATCAGACCAGAGAATCTTATTTCTCATAGTCTGGGAGTCCTTCATGTGTTTTTGAGCCAACTTGATGCAGGTTTTCATATCTCTTGCACTGAGGAGAGGCTTCCGTCGGGCCACTTTACCATAAAGGCCTGACTGGTGGAGGGCTGCAGTGATAGTTGACTTTGTGGAACTTTCTCCCATCTCCCTGCTGCATCTCTGGAGCTCAGCCCCAGTGATCTTGGGGTTCTTCTTTACCTCTCTCACCAAGGCTCTTCTCCCACGATTGCTCAGTTTGGCTGGACAGCCAGGTCTAGGAAGACTTCTGGTGGTCCCAAACTTCTTCCATTTAAGAATTATGGAGGCCACTGTGCTCTTAGGAACCTTGAGTACTGCAGAAATTCTTTTGTAACATTGGCAAGATCTGTGCCTTGCCACAATTCTGTCTCTGAGCTCTTTGGGCAGTTCCTTTGAGCTCATGATTTTCATTTGGTCTGACATGCACTGTGAGCTGTGAGGTCTTATATAGACAGGTGTGTGCCTTTCCAAATCAAGTCCTAGCAGTTTAATTAAACACAGCTGGACTCCAATGAAGGAGTAGAAGCATCTCAAGGAGGATCGCAAGGAAATGGACAGCATGTGACTTAAATATGAGTGTCTGAGCAAAGGGTCTGAACACTTATGACCATGTGATATCTCTGTTTTTCTTTTTTAATAAATTTGCAAAAATATCTACATTTCTGGGGGGTTTTCAGTCAAGATGGGGTGCAGAGTGTACTTTAATGAGAAAAAAATGAACTTTTTAGAATTTACCAAATGGCTGCAATGAAACAAAGAGTGAAAAATTTAAAGGGGTCTGAATACTTTCCGTACCCACTGCACATTACGAATCTCCTACTGATTCCAAGTTAAAGATTGTAATAAAAGCCAGAGCTGCATTCACAATTCTGTAAATTTCAGAGCTAAAATTCCTTAAATATCTGTAGTGCACTTGCTATGGGGTTTTGCATTCTGAGAAGTCTCATTATTTCACTATGCTAAAATCGCTTGGAAAAGTGCTTGATAACCCGCATGTAGAAATGCATGCAAAAATGCTTGACAAACGCTTCTACCTGGCAGGAAAAAGGCATGTAAAATCCGCATGCGTTTTTCCTGCCAGGGAGATGCAGAAAAAATCTGCAGCATTTCTGCATCGTGGGCACTTAGTCTTAGTGTCTCCATTGCCTGATTGATATTTAGAAATTTGGCCTACAAATTCAATGTTTTCTATGGTCAAAACAGGATACAGCCAAAGCATTGTAAGTAACCTGCATGATCATAGAAATACAGAAATACATCTTCAAACTATTTTTTTAAAAGGTCAATACTGCAGGTGAGAACATGTCATGATATTTGCACTGACCTATCTTTACTGTCATTTTGAAAAAAAATATATTAATAAAAATGAGGACTGTATGAACCTTCCCATCAACAGTTGCCCATGCGTGGAAAGATGGATCCTGCACCTATATATTTGTGACATGCAGAAGTAGTGCTGTTGCAGAGTGTGATATGCAGAAGTAGTGCTGTTGATTTAAAAGCATCCAGCAACTATTAGAAGTAACACAAGCACAGGAGACAGAAAGTGTTGTGCTCCAGAAGCATCCAGTAACTAGAGGTTAACACAGTCACAGGAGAAGGGGAGTGTTTTAGCAGAGTCCCAGGGGGACTGTGGGGAAGTTGTTTACTGTCTGGCTGGAGCCAAAGAGAAAGGTGGTGTGTATGTTCTGTATCTCACAGAAGCGCCCCTGCAAGTGAAAAAGATTCAAGTCAGTAGTGAAACTAAGCACAGGTCAGGTAGAGTTCCTGAACTAACAGTGCAGAGTATTGACAGGCAGAAAGGTAAGGACTGGAAGAAATGGTGTCACAGGGATCATCTCCCTCAGCAACCCCCCTTCCTCCTCCATCTCATTGTGCTGTAAAGAATGCTGGGTTCATTAAAGTGCCTTTGCATTAGAATTGTGCTGTCCTGTACTACTGGGAAGACTGTGAACTGCTGTGCTGCTAAGGAAATTGTACTGTTTGTCATTGGAGCCTGTTGCTCATAAGACTTAACTTGTACTGGCTGTGCGGCTTCTTATTAAATGCTACTGTTCTACCGTTTATGAGGACTATTGTCAAGTGAGTCTGGTCAGCAAGTGAAACAACCTACGTGTCTGTGCCTGAGGGTCAATACCCCTGTGTGCCTGAGAGAAATTGCAGCACATGGTCTATGGTCGCCCTGAGTAACGGTTCCCCCAAGATTCCAACAAATTCATGTAACCTGTCTCGCTCCTGTCTGAACCTAGCGGCGTGCGTGTAACATATTGCTATAGATTTCCTTTTTTGTCTACTTGTTCTGTACAACTTTCCATCTCTTGGGAATTAAAGACATAATTGGTATTGTATTAGGTTAGGATGGGTTGTCAGATGGGTTTTATAACTTACTTTGTAGCATATATCTTTAAAAAGTCCTCTGACCCCTTACCTACCAGCCTCTTTAGGTCCTTTGTGCTCTGGAGTTATAAACTTTAAGAAGTTGTCCGGGACTATTTGCTTTCTTTTTACTATGGGCCTAAGAACTAACAGGCAGGTAGCTGCTAACTAAGTTATAAGTCCTTGGTTCAATGACATATTGTTTATAATGACATCACATGATTGTAGAGTTGGTTGACATCGTCTGAAAGCCAAAGTCACAGAGGTTTGAGAGTCAAAAAATGCCATTACTGAATATCATTATGATAAATTTAACACATTTTTTTCATTGTAAATAAGTCTTAATGTCTACTGATTTTCTGTCTTTTCATTTTCTGATTTTCAAACAATACAGAAAACCAACTAATTCTTTTTCTTTGCCAAGACCATTAGCATAACTGGCAAATTCACAGACACATGGGGAAACCAAGTAATCCAGAGCAGGTTTTGCCATGCTTGTTAATATCACCATTGCTTGTTATATAAGGATACATTTCCTTTAAAGAAGTGGACCACCCACTTAAGAACACATATAATCCTATGGCTCTAATCTGTCAGGAACACTTGAAATCTGCAGCGCGTTTAGGCTGACGAGGTTGGCACGGCTGGGTCTATATATACGAGTAGAAGGTCCAACCACAGGCAACCATAAACCAACAGGGCCACTTGCCATTTACGCACAAAGCTTCACACAGCATTACCTCCCTCACAATTTTTTTTCCTACGTTTCTAATTTTTGTCAGATTGGAAATTAGTATAAAAATAGATATGTATACATCTGGGCAAGAAAAACGAAAATGACATCTACAGAATGGGAGGAACAGAACTACAGTAAGTAACAGCACATGTGAAAAAGACTTGGGTATACTAATAGATCACAGACTGCACATGAGTCAACAGTGTGATGCAGCAGCAAAAAAGGCAAACACAGTTCTGGGATGTATTAAGAGAAGCATAGAGTCTAGATCACGTAATTATCTTCCTCTACTCCTCCTTGTTCGGGCCTCATCTGGAATACTGTGTCCAGTTCTGGGCACCACATTTTAAAAATGTCATTGAAAAACTGGAGCAAGTTCAGAAAAGAGCAACCAGGATGGTGAGCGGACTGCAAACTATGTCCTACATTGACCTTATCAGGAATTACCCCAGAGGCTGGGATAACGCAATCGAACATTGATGGCTTAAGAATAACCTGAAATAAAGCAGTTAGGGGTCTATTGAAGGCCCTCATATCTGCCACGTTAGGCAGCGTGCCCACGATGCGTTTTTCAAGCGTTTTTGCTGCGGAATTTCCGCAGCGGAAACACTTTTAAAACGCTTGGTAATACGTGCCCCATGGTCCCCAATGAAAATCCGCATGTTCTATGCAGATGCTTTGGAAGTTTCCGCAGCAGATATTCTGTAAAATATAATAATAATAATGTAATAATAATTCTGTATTCTGGAAAAATCCGCAGCATGTCCATTATTTATGCGTTTCCGCATGCGGATTTGACTACTCAATGCATTTGAAAAACGCAAGTCAAATCCGCATGTAAAAACGCTGCAAAAACGCTTAAAAACGCGTGTAAAATCCGCGAGCGTTTTTACTGCCAAGGACATGCAGAAACGCTGCGGAAATTTTCTGCTTCAATTCTGCATAGTGGGCACGCAGCCTTAGAGCTTCTGTGAAGCCCAGCCCATGGGCTACTACGCTCCAAAGGAGATTGTCAATTTCTCAATACACAACAATACTATACTCTGTATTGCATAGGCAAAATGAAAAAAAAAACAAAACATTTATATCTTTTTTATATATATTTTTTAAATGTTTTAAAAGTTTAAATTATTCCTCTTTTTTTACAAACGTAAATAGCAAAGTATAAATAATAGAAAAATAAGACATTTGGTATTGCCGCATATGTAATTATTAAATACTAATAAAATATTAAAATATTTATCCCAAAAGGAGAATGCCAATACAGAAAAAAAAATTGAGAAGCCAACATTTTAACTTTTTTTCTTTGCAATTCCTGCAAAAATTGTAATAAAGAGTCATTAAAACATCACATCGGTATCAATAAAAATGTCGCTTGACGCATAAAAAGCAAACACTCACACAAGCCCATCAAAGGGAGAATAAAAAAGTTATGAGTCTCAGAAAACCAAATTATTTTTTAAAAAGTTCTCAATTTGTTTTAACCACTAATATATATATATATATATATATATATATATATATATATATATATATATATATATATAAAATTCGAAGTTTAATATCGCCGTAATCATAGCTGACCTGAAGGATTAAGTTACCAGGTCTTTTTTTAACATGAACGCCCGCCCTTCAAAAAAAAAAAAAAATGGCATAATTGTGTTTTTTTTTCACTATTTCACCACAATTGGCATTTTTACTATTTTTTAGTACATTTCAGCGCAAAATGAATGGCGGCATTCAAAAATACAACTACTTGTCCTGCAAAAAAAACCAAGCCCTCATATAGGAAAAAATCAAACGCAGCACAAAAATGACAGGAGGTGCAAAGCCCCCCAGGTACACACCAGTCCTATGTACATCCACAAAAAGATTGGAGGCAGCACACAAACAAATGATGAAAAAATATCTTTTAGTAGCCCATGTGGCTGTAACGTTTCGGTCTAAAACTGTGGACCTTTCTGTGGCTTGAGAAAGGTCCACAGTTTTGAACCGAAACGTTGCTACAGCCACATGGGCTACTAAAAGATATTTTTTCATCATTTGTTTGTGTGCTGCCTCCAATTTTTTTGTGGACAAGCCCTCATATAGCTATGTCGATTGAACAATAAAACAGTTCTGGCTCTTGGAAGAAAGAAAAGTTCAAAAATTAAAAATTGCTCAGTCATTAAGGATTTTTTTTTTAAATAGAGAGGGGTTCTTTTATGTAAAATTATTCTTTATAAAAATAAATGTTCGAATGCCTTATTTATCTTTTTTTCTTCAGTCATTTTGATACATAGGTTTGAGATATTCACACTATTATTTATTTTACATTTTTCATTTTTCCACTATAATGGGTGAATCCATGAGTCCCATTTGTAGGTGAAAACAGCCACCTGCTGTGATATCAGTTCCTTGCAAAGCTGATCTGGATCTGCTATAATACCCAACAGGATTCCTTGTATTTTTTTTTTCAGATACTTTCAGGTCAATATGTAACAGAGAGTAAAGGAATATTACTAAGGTAACTAATAAAAAAAATTCTAAATATTTTTCTTATGTTTAACACTTTCATTCAGGATCAAAACACTGATCGCCGGGATTATAAAGACACCGTAGCTCTGAGTGTGTCGCCCTGAGCGTTTTGCACCATAATTGCACAGCAATCCTGAACACGGCCCGGTTTCCTTCTCCCCCTGTAGTTAGGTTCGGCAGAACACTTTTGAAAGTCAGGGAACTGGAGAGGTGGAGAAGAGGATGACTTCCATTCCCTGCTTGTCAGTGGCGCACATGTAAATGCTTTCTGATCTCAAACAGACAGTTGGCTCTACTTGAATGGTATGGTCTCCTCAAATAACCCAAAATACAAACTTCGAGAAGAAAAAAAAAAAAAGCCACTTTCATTGCTGAAACAAAACCAATTCAATCTGTTCAAAATGCAAAAAAACAGTAATAATTGCAACTGGATCTGGTGAAAATCTGTTCCAGAGTGAAACATTTGTCATTTCTATTGGGATCATGTTTTTGTTTCTCCAATATCGCATCT
This sequence comes from Phyllobates terribilis, assembly GCF_046119375.1. Classification (NCBI taxonomy): domain Eukaryota; kingdom Metazoa; phylum Chordata; class Amphibia; order Anura; family Dendrobatidae; genus Phyllobates; species Phyllobates terribilis. The sequence goes on along the minus strand of NW_027362768.1, from coordinate 156,243,927 downwards.
GGTCATTGAGAAATACTTATAACAGATCTATCAACTAAAGATGGTGTTTCTGCAATTGTGCAGCCTGAAGCAATAAATCAAAGGTTTTTCGACTACTAATCTTAAAGAGGCATCCGATGCGCTCCTGGCTGACATGGGAATACCTGTCTATAAGTGGCAGGCAGACGTCGCTGGGATTACATCAGAGCGGGCCATGCCATTTCTGTAAGTCAGTTTGCTTGGTTGTTTCCATAATCCCAGCCACCTCGGATTGCTGGTCCCAAGTGACTGAGATGTGAATAGTCTCTCGAAATAGGTTTCCCTAGGAAAAATTGTCATATCCAAAATCCTGAAAGCAAGGCGTGTGCCAGAATTCTGGCAAATGTGGCAAAGTTTTTTGCACAACCAGTCCCGGCCAACAACACCAAAGTGGGCAGAGTTGGGCAGGATGGGGTGTGGTGAAGCACGTCCGACAGATTCATCATTATTCATGCCATTAAAGTGGCGTAAATTATGTCAGAAATGTACATCAGTCCTTGGCAGGAGAAAACGGGGGAGATTACAACCACAATAGGGTCTTCTCTGATAAACCAGTGAAGGATTGGAGGATGCGGTAACTGCTCACCATGTGAGGTTGTGAGGCCCAGAACAAGAGTTAGAGATTTGCGAGGTAATAGTACAAAATGCTGCAACACCAACGGGTTGTAGGATCCAATGTCATAATTAAGTACTGTTGTGGTTCTCCTGATGAAGAAGTTCGCTAACTTCGAAATGTGTTGAGAATAAATCTGCACAGACATTCTGAAACCGCGTATGGTACCTTTATTGTGAATACAGTCCATGGTTGGAGTAACATTTCTGGTGGTGTCCTACGTCAGTTGAAAGATGCGCGAAATTCATTAAAAGGCATATGCCTCTTAATGGTTAACTCCAGCACTATCTGCAATAAGACACCAATCTTGAAGTGGTTGTCTAGTACTTTAATGTTGATGGCCTATCCTTATGATAGATCATCAATATTAGATCGATGGGGGTGCGACAACTGGTTCGCCCGCCGATCAGTTGTTCTTGGTGCTGGCTGAGACTGGATGTGATCAGTTGTGGAGTTGCAGAGCACAGCTCCATTAGTTTTATAGTGGTGGCGACGTGGTACTACACATCTGTCTTTATCCAAATTAATTGGGGTGAATAAGCAGTCCCCTGCTGCAGCAAATATGCATATGATGGAGCTACTTTGTTCCGCTCTGCAACTAAGCACATCCAGCTGCTGTCGGCACTGGGAAAGCTGATCGGCAGGGGTTCTGGGTGTCACCCCCCCACTGATCTGGTATTGATGACCTATATTAAGGATAAGCCAACAATATTAAAATATTGGACAACCCCTTTAATATATGATGCCTTTTTGTTATCATTTTTGCTTCCATGTGCCTCCCACTTTCCCTGGTGATTATGCGATGCTACAAATTTGTACTCAACCTCCTTTCCCATATGGAAGCTGACAGTCTACTCTCTCCTTACTTCCCCTGCAGAAAGGGCCTTGTCAGCTATCCTACATCTTACTACAGAGGCTGCTCCTTCCCTGACAAACCAGGCAGAAAGATATTTCTATTGACAGTAAATGTTATAACTCTTCAATAGATCAGTTTTTTAACAGTAAACCCTGGAATTTTTCTTATTATCTATGCAAGGAATATTATATCTAGGGGTGGAACAACCCCTGATTTGGCTAAAAGTTGTCTAAAGGCTTTTATGAGTAGGCGACCATCTGTATGGGGACCTCCCAACTCTCCCTCTACCCAACTCTCTAGGGTAGAGAAGGATCGGCCAGTTGGAATTTCGATGCCTAATCCTTTTTTCTCAGGAAAAATAGGCTGCTGCCAAAGAGGTCTGGCAGTGGCTTTTTCTCCCTGTGGAAAACACATGAGCGTTTGGCTTGGCTGTGCATCCTTGTGTATGGGAGATTCAGGAGAATTAGCTGTCTGCCGAATGAACGTTCGGCTGAAAGGTATCTCCTGTATGGCCAGTTAGGCCACCTTTACTTAGTCTTGCTGGACGTGCCCTAGGCAACAGGCAGCAGGACACTCAAGCTCACAGAACAGGATGACAAAGTGCTGAAGTATATCCATTAATTACCAAGTTTCATGCTGCTACTGGAAGTAATGTCAGCACAACTGTTTACGGGAGCTTCTAAGATTGGGTTCTCATGGGTGAGCAACCACACACAAATCTGAGATCAATATGTATAATGCAAATGGTAAGCATTAGAGTAATGTACAGCCCACCCCCATTAGATGAATCACACTACATCTGGAAGTCTGATGGATGAATCTCGGTTTGCTGGCTGCAAGGAGAACACTTTTTGCTCCAAAACAACACAGAGGCTTTTGAGTCATGGTTTACATTGGACCTTTTTGTGCGCAAGAACTTGGTCAACCTTCACAGAGCCCTGACCTCAACTTCACTGAATTCCTTAGGGGGAAAACTGGGATACCAATGTGGCGCCCCTGCGGGTCCAGTTGCCACAGAGGTACTGCATCTCAGCCAGAGGTGTGGTACCCCACTCTCAGGTAAGGAGGGAGCACTACCCGGGACCCAAACACTCACATCCAACACTACACCACTTCATAAGGGAAGGTCCAGATAGCTCCTAAAGGAGAGCACAGGCCTGGTCCCTGTTAGGAAGGTGGAACTAAGTAGAGGAGGTGGGTGGAGGAAGTAGTTTAGGGGAGCACTGACAGAACAGTATAAAAGAAGGGTAGAAAAATCTAGAAGGAGTCTGGTCCTAAGAGTGAGAGAAGACCGGAGCAGTGAGGAGGGCTCCAGAGAGAGAGGATCCTAGGGGCACGGCGAGTGTGGGATGCCACCTGTGCGCCCGAGTTCACGCTGATCGTGGAGGGATCAGGCCGAAGGGGGGGACCGGCCCCAGACTAGTGGAGGACTACAAGACACAGCTAGCAAACCGGAGGTAGTGGTATCTCTATGTGCCGTAGCCAAAATGCACACACAATCGCTGAAAAGGTGTTCATATAGGACCAAGGGGACAGAGAGGACGTCGCCCAACAAGGCCCACGGCCACTGGGTCGGGACACTGTGTGTGAGGCGCAGGGCAGGAGAGAGAGCCAGCGCAGGGAGACGACCTGGAGAGGTACACAGAAAGGGGTCCCGTTCAAGTGCACCCAAGTTATCTGAGAGTTGGCTGGATCACTTCCCCGGAGGACACAGGACGACGTGGGCGGTTATAATCCGGCGGTTGTAACCTAGAGCATCTTGGCAACTGTGAGTAAATACTTGAAGACTGCACCCCGCTGTGTCCTTGACTTAATTACTGCACCACCTGCCTTGCACTACACCACTAACATCTACCTCATAAATTCCTATATACTGCCCTGGGGCCCAGCTCTACCCGTGGAGAGCTGAACCATCTCTGCTGCGTCACCAACAGCCCAAGTGGATCTGAACAGCAGCGGCGGCCACATATAGCCGCATACCACAGGTGGCGTCACGAACATTATCCCCAAAACTTTATTCCCCTTTTCTTTATTCCTCCAATTGACTTTTGTTTATTTGACCGCCCGGGGCCACGGGCCGGGTCCCTGCCACCGTGACTACCCCAAAAAGGACCGGCCCAGCTACAGAGTACCCAACGGCCCCAGGGAGCGCGTCACCAACTGCAAGCTGCACTTTATTTTCTATCTCTAGTCCTTGACCTTATTGCAGCAACTGGGGAACCAAGTACTTATTAAAGGTTGTCTGATTATGACAATCTACTTTTTAGAGGCCCCAGAAAGTAAGCTGATCACAGTATCCCTCTTCTGGTACTTCCAATGGTCACCTGTAATGTGCAAGGGAAGAACCTGGCAGCAAATGTTGAACCACCCCTCCAACAGTACCATCTATGTAATGGACCCGACTGGTCTTCCAGAGAGTGAGAGACTGATCTTTTGTAACTCCTCTCTACACCGGCTAATTAATGGAAATCACAAATGAGGGGCCTCAACTGCAGTAACACCAACATCCCCTAATCTAATCTGTTTCTAAACCAGACAACTCCTGTAATTCCAATAGTTTAGATATAATGCTGTCTAAATAGACCTTTAAGCAAGCTCCGACTGGCTTGTATACAGCCGATTGTCACTCCTTTATGGGCAGAAATCTGCCTGTCTAAATGGACCTTAGCACATCCCGTTCATATAGAGCAATGTGCTGTTGACAGAGATCGTTCTTTGCTACCATAATCTGTCCAATCAGTTGGTCAGCAGCATGTTTACATGAGCGAAATATCAGGAACAAGAGTTCTTTTGAATGTACGCTCACTGATTTATCATGTGTAAGTGGACCTTTCATCCTAACAGGCGGTTCCGGGTCAACTCCATCTCCAACCTTCTATCCTCACCTTAATGATTATCTAAACTCTATTATTATTTGAGTTGTTTTTATTTAATTTTATCAGATTTGAGTTTAGATTTAATTTTCAGGAGAAGAGAAAGGTGCTGTACACTGACCTCACAGGGAGCCACCTATCTGGATTAAGACTGAACAGAATCAAGCAGCTTGCAATGTACTGTAATACATGCATTCTGCAGAAGAAAAAGGGTTACAAATTGTAATTAATACCCTTCAAAAATCTTGTATATCCTGTCGTAATGAAACAGAAACCCACTTCAGACCCAATTTAAGAAAAGCAGCTATTAATCCAATCCCAAGGTGTTGTAGACTGACCTCACAGGGCGCCACCTGTCATGATTAAGACTGAACATAATCAAGCAGCTTGCAATGTACTGTAATACATACAAGCTGCCAAAGTCAAAAAGGTTAAAAAAAATTGTAATTGACACACTAAAAAAATTGCATAATCCATCGTAAAGAAACAGAAGCCCCCTTCAGACCCAGTTTGAGAAAAGCAGCTATTAATCCACTCGCAATCATTTGTGTATTTCTTTTTATAAATTTTGTGGTTGATTTACAATGTACTCGACTGAGTCACACTAAGTTGACTCCAGCCAAAAATATTGTTTTCTATGTTTTTTTTAAATTCATTAGTCTCTACATTATCTACTTGTGAATACACTTGCATCTAACATATTGGACAAAGATCGAAGTGAAGGATGAGTTTTTTTGGCCAAGTTTCTAAAAATCCAACTGGAAGATTGCACTATTCCCAAAATATAAAAAATTGTATAGTTACAATTACAGTAAAGATGCACACTTAATCATACACCGAATATAAACACAGCCCGCCTGGCTTCTGGGCATGAGTTATAATAAAACATAGCTAGCTATGCAAAGCCACAATTATATCTAGACTACACATAAAAGACTGGGTGGAAATAAATACTTTATATTTAGGATCTAACAGGCACTTTGGGAGACAGTAAATGGGTGTATTCATAGGGAAAGCCTAAAAAAGAAGGACGAAAAAAGGAGCAAAAGATGTGTTCACTCCTAAAAAATATACAGTGGGTACGGAAAGTATTCAGACCCCTTTAAATTTTTCACTCTTTGCTTCATTGCAGCCATTTGGTAAATTCTAAAAAGTTCATTTTTTTCTCATTAAAGTACACTCTGCTCCCCATCTTGACTGAAAAAAAACCCAGAAATGTAGAAATTTTTGCAAATTTATTAAAAAAGAAAAACTGAAATATCACATGGTCATAAGTATTCAGACCCTTTGCTCAGACACTCATATTTAAGTCACATGCTGTCTATTTCCTTGTGATCCTCCTTGAGATGGTTCTACTCCTTCATTGGAGTCCAGCTGTGTTTAATTAAACTGATAGGACTTGATTTGGAAAGGCACACACCTGTCTATATAAGACCTCCCAGCTCACAGTGCATGTCAGACCAAATGAGAATCATGAGCTCAAAGAAACTGCCCAAGGAGCTCAGAGACAGAATTGTGGCAAGGCACAGATCTGGCCAAGGTTACAAAAGAATTTCTGCATTACTCAAGGTTCCTAAGAGCACAGTGGCCTCCATAATTCTTAAATGGAAGAAGTTCGACCAGAAGTCTTCCTAGACCTGGCTGTCCAGCCAAACTGAGCAATCGTGGGAGAAGAGCCTTGGTGAGAGAGGTAAAGAAGAACCCCAAGATCACTATGGCTAAGCTCCAGAGATGCAGTAGGGAGATGGGAGAAAGTTCCACAAAGTCAACTATCACTGCAGCCCTCTACCAGTTAGGCCTTTATGGCAGAGTGGCCCGACGGAAGCCTCTCTTCACTGCAAGACATATAAAAACCAGCATCGAGTTTGCTCAAAAACACATGAAGGACTCCCAGACTATGAGAAATAAGATTCTCTGGTCTGATGAGACGAAGATAGAACTTTTTGGTGATAATTCTAAGTGGTATGTGTGGAGAAAACCAGGCACTGCTCATTACCTGCCCAATACAATCCCAATAGTGAAACATGGTGGTGGCAGCATCATGCTATGGGGGTGTTTTTCAGCTGCAGGGACAGGACGACTGGTTGCAATTGAAGGAAACATGAATGCAACCAAGTACAGAGATATCCTGGATGAAAACCTCTTCCAGAGTGCTCTGTACCTCAGACTTGGCCAAAGGTTCACCTTCCAACAAAACAATGACCCTAAGCACACAGCTAAATTAACAAATAGTGGCTTCAGAACAACTCTGTGACCATTCTTGACTGGCCCAGCCACAGCCCTGACCTAAACCCAATTGAGCATCTCTGGAGAGACCTGAAAATGGCTGCCCACCAACGTTCACCATCCAACTTGACAGAACTGGAGAGGATCTGCAAGGAAGAATGGCAGAGGATCCCCAAATCCAGGTGTGAAAAACTTGTTGCATCATTCCCAAGAAGACTCATGGCTGTACTAGCTCAAAAGGGGGCTTCTACTCAATACTGAGCAAAGGGTCTGAATACTTATGACCATGTGATATTTCAGTTTTTCTTTTTTAATAAATTTGCAAAAATTTCTACATTTTTGTTTTTTTCAGTCAAGATGGGGTGCAGAGTGTACTTTAATGAGAAAAAAATGAACTTTTTAGAATTTACCAAATGGCTGCAATGAAACAAAGAGTGAAAAATTTAAAGGGGTCTGAATACTTTCCGTACCGCCTGTATGTATATGTAGCCTTTCCGCTCCCTCGCTGAATGCTGAGGCCATCACAAGGTCAAATTGGCCCTTATTTATATGTTATTATAACATCTTAGCCTATAACTGCCCTAAATCTTCAGAAACCCTTCAGTCCCGCAATGTTTTGGTGGAAGAATACTTTTATCATTCAAACTGTGTATAATTCTAACATTCTCCTTTTCCAACAATTTAAAAAAAAATGTTCTTCCATTTCTAAAGCTGGCTGTACACATTAGAGAAATGTTTATGTCCACAGTCCACTGTCAGACTGGTCCACCAAATCAACAAAGGATTCTCCGGTGAAACTCGGCTTTGACCCAATAGTGGAATCCATAGGCCAAGATGAAGACAACCAATGTCCATTTTCCCCATTACGCAATACAGATGTTATAGAGGGTAGTTTTTTGCACAGGACTTCTCCTATAAGCCAGAACAGAAGCTCTCATTCTAACAGACGACTTAAAGGGATATTCCGGCTCCACTCATTTCTTCATTGGAGGTGAGGTATGCCAATGACGTTATGACTCCACATGCTTGCTGAGAGGAGTGCGTGATGAGCAAGTAACATACACGAGTCTTATTCTAAGGGCTCGCTCACACCATCGTATTCTCCGTCCGAATGCGATCCTACAAAACTTCGGATTGCACTTGGACCAATGCTATTCTTTGGGATTCCGCACAAGTCTGATTTTTTCCTTGGACCAGCTTGAAAAATCGTAGCCACGTCCAAGTTTAATCCAATATTTGGATCGCATTCATCAGTGCAAGTCAATGAGTGCATGGAAATCATCGGACTGTACTCGGATGACATCACACCGCACACTGACTCAATGGAGAAGATGGAGAAATTTTTCTCTCCATCTTCACCGCATGGTGTGCTCCTATTCTTGCACCCGAGAGAATTGGAGAACACTGTGGTGACAATATGATCAAACTCTGGTCAGAGTATCATTTGCATAATCGGCCCGATTCTTTCGGATGAGAGAATCTACGGCCGTTTGAACCTGCCCTAATGAACAGTACAAATGCATGATACCTGACAATTGTGCCCAATCTTGGCCGATATGTGGGGCTCTAACGTCATCGAACCCCTCCAATGTGGAAGTAAGTGTCACCAGCCAAACTTTTAGAGCCGTCCTTGATGCTTCCCACAGCAAAGTCAGCAGCTTTCTAGGGTTGCCAGGAGTGGGTTGACTTAAAGGGAATTATGAGACATTCCCTTCAATCTCTTTCGAGTTCTGATTTTGGCATAGAACCACAGCCAATACTACAAAATGTCAAAGTGGTGCCAGTCTAGAAATGAAGAGGGTAAAGGTTCAAACAAACACAATGGACCAATTTTGATTCTCTCTATTGTGTATAACCCTTCATAAAGAATATAATATATGTAATTCATTACCTGGAATAAAAGAATAATACCTTCTTTTTGTGACACCTTTAAATGAATATAAAATTAGGCATCAATTCAGTCACTCCTGCCCTATCTATATGAGCCGAGTTCCCACAGCCAGCACCGACAACTTCCGTCTTGTCAAACATACCTACGTTTAAAAACCCTTCTCTGCAAAATATTTCTATGACGCTCTTGTTAACCGAGGATATAACTAAATGCAATCTATTATCAGGTTGTAAATGAAAAAAACAGATGTGAAACGTGATATGCCAGTTACTCACCCTTGGACCTCTTTTCCCTGGGGGACCTGGTAAACCGGGAGGACCTGGAGGACCCTGAAGACACAGAAACACACAAGTATTTTACTGAAAGTCTAAGAATGACTAAGCTCCAGTGTTTCAGACTCTAAATCCCAAACTATCAATTATCAACACCTTCTAACCCTGCAGTAAGATCACAGAGCGCCCCGGCTTAAAGCTATGACTTTCAGCTGAAAATAATCCAAGCATTTAATGGACCTCCCAACACACAGATTCTCATTGAAGCCAGTGGAATGTCTGTTATTTCCATAAGGAAATGATGGTCGTCCATTATTTACAAATTTTCCGAAATAATAAATGGCCGTAGTGTGAATGGTTTCGGGACCTCAGAATCGTACCCTTGTGTAAAGCAGCCGCACTCAAGCAACGCAGTGTAGAAGTTTCCCAGGCTTTGTGTGTTTCATGTACAAGAAGTTTTCTGTATCCGCACAGGGCCGAGGTTAACACCTGGTTCTGCACTTTTATTTTCCACAAATCCTTTGAAATGTGACAGAGCGGCCTTGATCCCCTCCGAGCTGCGGTGTTGAGATGGCTGGTTTGACTCTAGGATCTGATTCTCAATTACGTTAGTCGTTCTCCAGACTTTGATAATATAGATAAAACTTAACTTTATGTTATTTTATTTTATGACAGCCAAAAAAGGTGTGTCTGGAATATGTCCTGAGGCCAGTCGTCTTTTCAAGGGCACTCCGGGACCCTTAAATCTCAGATTTCGCCTTCTTTGTATATTTTTATGTATGGACTTATCATATAGTTATGAACAGTATCGTATTCTAAATTACTTTAAAGGGCTTGTAAGTGATTAGTCAAAAGGGTTCTGATTGTGTTTCAGAAACAGCACCTCTATGTGTCTGGTATTGCAGTATCCCCTGAATGGAGTTGAATTGCAATACTGGACACATCCTATGGACAAAGGTGGGGTCATTTTAGATAAAAGCAGACTCCCTGTTTTAACCTCATGGGACCCCTTTAAAAGTACAGGTGCATAATATAATGGAATGTTTTAAAAAATAGATTATTGCAGGAAAAAAACATTATAAACAGACATCTGAACAGAGAACAGACATCTGAACCTACTTATTTACTTTGCAGATCTTTAATAATAGGCCATAAAATGAAAATGTATTGCTTTATATTTGTTTTCAGTTTGTATCTTGCTTTAAAGGGTTATTCGCAAAAAAGCAAGTTGAATATGGGATAACTTGAGGATCAACTGATGGGACCAATAGCAATCCTGAGATCGGTGTCCTGAATGGAGCAGAGGCACACATGCTAGCTCCATTCATTGTCTATAGGTCTGCCAGAAAAAACTGAGTACTGTACTTGACAGTCCCAAAGGCAATGAATGGAGCGGAGGCTGAGCGCACCTCTGATCCATTCAGGATGGGGCTCCGGAGCCTCATTCTTGGCGTACCAGAACCCCACTCTCATGATAATGGGCCATCAGTGAAAAGCAAGTTATCCCCTATCTTTTGGATACAGTATAACTTACTCTTTTGGGAATAACCCATCAATTCAAGGGCATAGCTTGGGAGTGTTGAGTGCCATAAGGGGACCAAGAAGTCACTTGCCGTGGCCAGGGTATGTAAATATACAGATAGGGTAGCAAACTGAGCTTTCACCCTGGGTGAGCCGGCTTTTATTACATCCGAGCTAAGAACAAAAAAGCAGTTTTGGATATGTCTGAGCAGGAAGAATTAAAGGGGTTGTCCTGGACTTACATACTGATGATTTATACATAGGATAGGTCATCAATATCAGATCACCCAGCACCCCAATCAACTAGCTGTTTTTAGCTAGGATTTCACAGCTCTGGACACTATGTAGTCACCATTGCTGAGAACTGCATGGCAGCTACAATTTACTGAATTTAGTGCCAAAACTGATTAACGGGTGTGTGTGCCCGGGTGTCAGACCGCTACCATTCTATGCTAAGGATTGGTCATGAATATCATAAGGCAACTAAACCCCTTCAATAAGAGAATTCTAGGAAATAACATAGGATATAGGCCTGAATTTATAAATCTCCAACCTAGAAGTCCAAGCAAGTGCAAAGTCTGAGGGTGCTCCATCCCTTCAGGTCATACACTACAGTCGTGGATGAAATTTTTGAGACTGACACAAATTTTGGTTTTCATAGATTGCTGGTTCAGTGTTTTTAGATCTTTTAGTCGAATGTTTCTAAAGTTACTGAAGTACAATTATAGCATTTCACTAGTTTTTAAAGTTTAATTAATAAATACATCAAGTTTATGTAAAGATTTAATATTTCCAGTGCTGTCCCTTATTTTCCCAATCTTTGGCCCTTCACTCTGGCAGATGGATATCGTCTTCTGGGACAAATCCTGACTGATGACCGCCTATTCTTACCTACTCAGTGCTTGGAGTTTATCACATCTTCTGTGTTTTTGTTTGCCGCTTTTTGAAGATTGACCAAAGGTTCTCTATGGGATTAAGATCTGGGAAGTTTCCTGGTCATGAGCTCAAAATTTCAACATTTTGTTCAGGGCTCTGTGGGGCAACATGTCTCCTTGTGGAGACTTATAGGCCATACAATCCTCCTATGGGAATTTATATATGCAAATTGCCTCTTTAGAGAGGAAGAGAACTTGAGCTCTAGCACCCCCTTTGGGAAGTAGCAATCCTAAAAGTCAATATCCACCCTTTAACAAGTCTTGCCACATGACTTAGGATAAAAGCCAAACCAGAATCTCAATTTGCAGACACTTGTTTTGGGGCGTTGCCCCTCCTCAATGCAAAGCATGAGATCTGATTTGGTTGTATGAGAGGGTTCTGACTGGGGTCTAAGGAGTAACGTATTTCCTTGTGGAGAGTGACATGCCTGATATGCCAGTAAAAGGTAATAGGAGAACCACACAATTTGTTAGACTATTTTTCCCAAGTATATCAATACCCATAGGTGCTTATTCATTATACTATAGCACAAAAAATAGCAATATTGTCATAAATTTTTGGGTTGCTTTTTACAATGTTCACCATTCGGTATAACTATGATAACTGTGATCCATAATTTATATAATTTTATTTTTCTGGATATTATACAATAAACAACTATAGTGCATAAAGAATACTAATGAAGATTAACTGGCCACTCAAAAAGACTATGATAAGCTGCATAGCAGGAGAATCAGGAACATCTGAAGGAGCCCATACAAAAGGCCACTTACTGTTGGAAAATGTAAAGAATGGAGTTAAAAATTTGTAGGATTGTCACACTTTGCCCAATATTAAAGAACCTCAGAGAAGTTGGCACCATATTCTATCTGTAATATGAGCTTCATAAATATAGAATGAAAAAAAAAACTTCACTTCAGCTTGAAATATTTGGCCCTATCTGTCAGAAGATAGAAGACATCTGAAATAATGTTCCTCTAAAACTACTATCTTTGTGCTAAGCCAAGAAACTCTAGTGAGACATGTCAAACGCTCATCTAGCCATCCAAAACTCTTCACAAGTCATACACACACATTTTATTAACAAATATAGTCAACTTACTGGAGGTCCAGGATCTCCTTTATCTCCAAGCAAATCGTCCATCTCAAAGAGCATGTTCATTTCCTCGTAGTCGTAATCGTAGTTCTCCATGTTGATTTCATAGCTGTTTTCCGTTCCATAGTTATTTTCCGTTCCATAGTTATTTTCCGTTCCATAGTTATTTTCCGTTCCATAGTCAGTTTCTCCTCCATAGTCATCATTCTCATTAGGGTCATCCCAATGGTCATGTTGGCCATACGTGTCACTACTGGCCTGGTACAGCGTCCTGTTGAAGATCTGATGTATACCCACCTTTTCATCCTTTTGCTCTTTTGTGTATTTGCTTTCGGTGGTGTTGTTCTTTGACCAAATCTTTTCAGAAGTTGTCGTAGGTGATAAATAACCAAGCTCTGTAACATTTCTTGCCCAATTATGATGGTTCGTTGGTTTGATTTTTGTTTCAGGACGTTGAGTAACCTTCACCCGAGATGATTCATTTGGGGCGAAACTAAAATTTTTGAATTTTGGGGACAGCCGAGCTAAAGAAGTTTTAGATGTCGATGAATCTGGTTCTTTGGACATGTCTAATATAGACTGTGAATGGGGACTGTCCTCTACAGGTTTATTAATTTCTATTTGCATGGATGGATGAAGAAGTTCTTCCGATCTGGGGTCTCCAGTTTGAGATCGGTAAGTATCAGTGTGAAGACAATGCTTTCGCACATAGAGACAATAATTTGCAGATGCTTCTGCTGAAGGAATAATCTCCAGTTGACATATTACTCCTTCAAATTGAACAGAATGAAAAGTCATTCTCCCCAAAGTAAATATACTACCGGGAGCGAGTGTCTGTATGTCAAATACAGCTTCTTTGTTAAAGTATTTCTTTCCACACTCCGCAAACAAAGAAATGGACTTGTTTCCAACACCAATTGCAAAGCTGTGCCACTGTCCATCCTGCACTGTATAGTCAAAAGACACAGACTGTTTGCCCCCTGTGTGTACCACTACCTTTCTCGGCAGCAACTGTACACCGAAGAATATCCTATTATTATTTCTAATACTGAAAAGGAAAGCATTGTTGATTTTGTCTGATCGAAGACTGATCAACAAGTAAAATGGAAGTCCCAATTTTGAGAGAATGTTATTTCCTAGTGGATATTCGATGACTGTGTCTCTGGTGAGAACTACTCCTGGTTCTGCTAACTCCAACCTGTGGTCTTCTGCAGCTGCGGTCCATGGTTTGACAGTCACTGATGATATCAATGATGGCTCCGTCTTTCCGCGACCTAATCGATGAGAAGCATGTATGCCTATAATGAAAAACATAAAAAAAAAGTTTAGTAGAACAGAAATTTTTTCCTGTAGACTTAAAGGGAACCTGTCGCATTGAATACGTAGTCTGATCTGTAGGTAGTATGTTGTAGAGCAGATTTATACATAGCTAAAACTTTTGTATAACTTGTACTTTATTACTCAAAATTAATTCCAAACTTGTGCGTGGTCCTACCCAGTGACTGACAGCCTACTATATAATATGCGCAGTCAATTACTGAGACGGACCTCCCACTGGACTCCTAAGATCACAATCAGCAGATATAGACAATTACGATTGAGTACAGTGAATTTGTTCTCTCAAAATTATAAATAAATTTGCTCTGTAACCTGTTTGTCTACTGATCAGAAACCTTATTCGGGGTGACATTTTCCCTTTCAAGATGATAATCCCAGACTTATGTCCATACAAAAATGTAAAATAGCCTATCACCTGTTTTCTTTGTACACCTTTGTGCAATGTTAAACCTTTAAGATTCAGGTATTTGCTCTTAAGGTATGGTCTCCACATAGTTACAACCAGTGGCTCTTATCATTGCAGGAGTAAAAAAATAAAATAAGATCAAACCTCATCTCCTTTTTTAACTCCTTTATTCCTTTATCAGGGTGAACAATTAAGTTGCAGTCATGAAGGACTTTTAAGGCCATACATTATCAGGCTATCTTCATGGTGGTCATCAGTGAAACAATATGTGATGATTTTAGTTTTTTTCTACTGATATACAGAGTTGCAAAGACAAGTGCCTTTGAATATTCTTTAAAGTTTAACACTGTGGTTTTATTAAATGAAGAAGCCAGTTTGTCTGTTTTCTTGACTGCCAAGTGTGGTGTTGGCATAATTCCATCAGTCTACTTGGAAACTCCCAAGTGAATAGTCAAGGAGATGAGAAACCATACAAGTTCCTCGATATTTGAATTGATTTACAACGAGCTAGATAAGAGAATCAACCCACAATCTTGACTTTCTATCATATTTCAATGTCCAAGGTGAAAAACAATACAAATTCTGACATCTTCTGTTTTATCCAGTGTCAGAAAAAGCATTAGTTAATTAGTAAGAATAAAGAAGGAAACCATGTCTCAGGGGCCTCAAGCCATTGTTCTCCCAGCCACTACTCCCATTCTGTGGATGTGGATAGTAGACCTAGTGGAGCTGTCTTCACAGTGGGTCTCACATGCACTCCCAGTTGATGGGTTCGGCATCAGAAAAATACCTCCACCAATGCACGGTTAGCTTTGTGGGGGTGTTTCCAGAGGGCCAGGCTCAATTCCAGAGGGGGTGGCTTGGGGTATTTAGGACACTGACGAGGGAATGGAGGGGTTTTTGCTGGCTGGAGCTGGATATACATGCTACAGTCATGGTATCTGTCGTCTGGAAGAGCATAGGCTGTGACTGCAGACTATACCAGCGGGAGATACAAAAGCTGTGGGCCAACCAAAAGTTGGGAGACAGTGGGTATTGCCTGATATGGGAGCAGTGGAACTACCAGGCCCGGGTTAGGATATTGTGAACTGAGGGCATTGTATTTTGGCCATGTACCTGAAGTTGCTATTTGACCATGGACGGAAGGAATAAAATTAATTGCATCGTTAACCTGCCTAGGTGATTAATACAACCCACAACCTCAGATCTTCACACCACCCTTTCCAGAATATAGGATCATGTATGAATGGGTGAGAACCTGCTACTGTTAGAGCAGCGGTACTACAGAGATTTCTGCAGATAAGCCGCCATATATGCACTTGACGAGCTGTCCAACTGAGCATACACTTACCCCTAAAAAACCTGCCCATGCAAACCTTACAAAGCCACTTCACCTCTTTCGCAAGAACCTGTCAACGGCATGTCTTGTTGCTAACACTGCCTACTTAATTTTTACTTTAAATGTTACATATATTCTACTAGATTCATTCCTTTGCCTACACAAATATGCACAGTGGATCAAATTTAGGAATTCTGCTAAACATTTGACATAGCCAGCATACCATGGAGTAATCCAATGTCCAGGTCCACAATGCCCCGGGGCTGCTACAAAATGTTCCTCTAGTTTATAAAACATGACATCCTTCTTTGTGTTATCAATTATTGCCGGAGGTTTAATATAACACGCACAGAATGTTTACCGCTTACATCCTGGGTCCTCTTTTCAACGGCCAAGTGATGTAAATATTTCTGTCTGCGAAGTTCACAACTAGAGGACATTAAAGCTCGGGCTGGAAGATGAATGGAGCAGCAGATCTCAATGAAGCTATTATCGTGCTAAAAGATAAAATCCCCCTGGGAGAAAAGCCCCTACTAGAGGTGTTTGGCACCAGCTTTCTCCTCTCTCCCCATTGAAAACACATGTCCAGCATGCTTATGTATGGAAGATTCAATAAGGATAGTTGTGGACTAAATGACAGCTATCTCCCCAGAAAAAAGGGTCGAGATACAGACTCTCATTGAGATTTACTGATGCTCACACTGTTGAGGAACGATGCTGCTGTTGTAACCTTAGACTTTAAAAGTAACAGGTGGAGTTGTTTACTTTACAAAGTTACCCCATTCATCTTCTATGTTATCAGCTACTTCTAGAACAAGCATAACTAGCGCCATTCGTATCTAAAACTCAGGTTTTGAGAGAGACCCAAATTCTCACTCCCAAGGAAGGGCCCAGACCTTGTTGGATTAACTTTGGTACCAGATGCTGAGAACCTCTGCTGAACTCTTCTTTCAAGAGGAAAAGCATTTTTGTCACACACAGGTTGGGTAATTGGCTCAACGATCATGGAAAAGAGGGGAGTGAGAAGAAAATCTCAACGCTCCTCTATCCTAGTTGTCAAGATTTGGAATCCTTATGGAGAATCCATTATAATCCTTGCTATGGAGTCCTCTGACTTCCATACATGCCATTGTCCACTCTACCCAATATCATGCTAATCAGTGTCAAGAAAAACAAAGATATAAGGAGTTGATTGATAGGATACTCATCTACTTATAAAGGAGAAGTTAGATTTTTTTTAATGTGAGAAATGACAACTCAGGTTTATTGTCTTCTCTATACAGGGCAGTAATGAAGCTTATTGGATAAATGGACTTCAAAAGTGACAAGAATCTTCCTAAGTCACAACTGTGCTCAAAGCTTTAGCAGCTCATATAAAAAGTGAATTACTCAGCAAATGGTAATGATCAGCACAGTCTACATTTACAATTTTTGCTCGAAGCACCAATGTCTTGCCTGGGGTCCTTTCACATATAGCAAAATTGTTATGTCTCCCAGCTTAAGTTTGGCAACCCATGCACCACCCAGCACCCAAGCCGCACCCTGGAAGGCATTCATTATAAGAACTCGGTAAAGCAGAAGTAAGTTAGTGATTTATATTCCATAAGAAAATCTCCATCTGAAAGCCATCCTTTAATTAATGAAGGAAATGTTAGGTATCTATTGCTTGTATGCACAGTAGCAATTAGATTGTTTATTCCCAAACATCCTGGATCACAAGCGTAAATATTAACAAACATGAGAAGCACTAACTGCAATTGAAAAATAGCTGCAAACTACAGTAATGTCCTTCTAGCAGCAAATATCCAATTCCCCTGGTTGCCCTGATTAATTGGGTTTGGTCTCAGAATGTACAGTATGTGACCAACTCCTCTTTCTCTATCCTACAAAGCTCTGAACAAAAAAAACAAAATCGCAGACAGCATTGATATATCAAAATAAAACTGCAAATACATATTATATACTAGATGGAGGCCGAATGCTATCGCATCAGGAGGGCGGTAATGTCACGATGGGGCAGGCTTTACAGCGTTGAGAATGTCTCCTATCCATGTGCTGACTTCTCCCGTCTGTGCTCTCTTCTTTGACCTGTGTACCCCATGTGCTCTCCCCCTTGTCTGCTGTCTCTGTCCTTCCTGTGCTGTGTTCTCCCCTCATGTGCTGTCCCGTTTGAGCTGTCTCCCCCCTGTGCTCTGTCTCTCACCCCCTGTGCGCTTTCTCTCTCCCCCATCTACTGTCTTCTCCTCTCATGTGATCTCTTCTTTGACCTGTGTACCCCATGTGCTCTCCCCCTTGTCTGCTGTCTCTGTCCTTCCTGTGCTGTGTTCTCCCCTCATGTGCTGTCCCGTTTGAGCTGTCTCCCCCCTGTGCTCTGTCTCTCACCCCCTGTGCGCTTTCTCTCTCCCCCATCTACTGTCTTCTCCTCTCATGTGATCTCTTCTTTGACCTGTGTACCCCATGTGCTCTCCCCCTTGTCTGCTGTCTCTGTCCTTCCTGTGCTGTGTTCTCCCCTCATGTGCTGTCCCGTTTGAGCTGTCTCCCCCCTGTGCTCTGTCTCTCACCCCCTGTGCGCTTTCTCTCTCCCCCATCTACTGTCTTCTCCTCTCATGTGCTCTCTTCTTTGACCTGTGTACCCATGTGCTCTCCCCCTTGTCTGCTCTCTCTCCCCCTTGTCTGCTTTCTCTCCACTCCTGTGCTGTCTTCTTCCCTCATATGTTCTCTCGTTTTGAGAACACCGCCGGGATCAGCCGAATGATTCACTGCGCCGAATTACAAAGATGGTGGCGGTCAGTGAATCATGATCCCGGCGGCGGCGTGTACAGCGTGTTCGCTACTGAGTTCCGCTGGTGGTACCGCGCAAGAGGCTGGTACCACCAGCGGTTTCCATATTGAGACACCCATCACTTGGGTGTCCCAATATGGTGGTCGACGAACTTCCACCGCTTGGAATTCTGGGATCCGGACACATCTGGACGGAACAGGATGTGAAGACATTACAAGGTAATTATATTATAGATCAAATATGCATGTGGATTGGTAGACCCTACTCTGACATTTGCCCGACAGCAAGGAGTATCTGACATCCACTCACCTTTCCCTGATTCTCAGTGTTAAAGAGTAACTCAACTTTTTAATTTTTTTCTTATAGTTTCCTGCTGATCAGTGGGCATCCGGGTCCTGAGACCCAACCGATCGATGAAAAGATGGCTGAGAATTGTGCAGCTCAGGAGGCGGGAGCCTGAGCGAGTGCACAGAGCTGAGTATGGATTCAACAGAAAGCCTAATCCTGTCTTCAGAGCTGTACACTTCTCAGCCATCATTAAGGGTCACAGAACCTAGATTACCACCGATATGCAGACAATTAAAGACATACTAAAAAAAAAACGTTTTATGAAAAAAAAAGTTTAGTTACTCATTAATATGCATAACCAGCTTATGAATGGAGGAATCCGAAAGTTTAAAGGGGTTGTCATCTATTTTTTTGGATCCCATATATCCCATCCTTACGAGTTGGACCCCCACCGATTACTAGAACAGGTTATTATCAACCCCTTGGTGCGCATTCAGACGTGTGTGTAAATTGGTCTGAGATCAGACTGCAATACATGGACTGGCCATGGGTCTCCTGACCCGAACGTGACAGCCACATAGAAATACATGAAGTTGGGTTGGGAGACCTGCGGCCAGTCCGTACATTGCAGTCCGATCTCAATCTGATTTACAAGCATATCTGAATGTGCCTTTAGAAAGGAATAACTATGCACATGCTCAACTGCCACTCCATTCATGCTCTATTGGACTGCCAAGGACTGAGCTCAATCTTTTCTGGCAAACCCTTTAGAAAATGAATGGAGCTGCAGTGGAGCATGTGCACCGCCTGTCACGATGCATCTGTCAGATTACCCGGAGGGCAGGGGCTCCTTCACTGTCCCTAACGCTGGAGGCACCCTAGTTATCCTTGCTCCCCAGATTACTTCTGATGGTGAAGATGGTGGGCCCACGTACATTGCTGAACTCCTGAATCAGCTCTATATCTGTCCCCCTCCCCCATCCAGGGAAGTGAGGAGGAATAGTGTATGAATATACACAAACCTGACTAACAAGGGAGGACTTACAGTAATAACTGAAAATACCAACCATACAAATATGCACTCACAGACAACAGATGGGAACACCGGTGAGAAAAGGAAGGGAAACTAAATAGGAAAGGATGAGGATTTGCATACAGCCAAAACACCTAGCAGCAGTCAAAGATAAACACTCCAAACACCTCTACAAACAATGGACACCTCCACTCCTCACCAGGCAATACAAGACTTAACACTGGTAATCCAGATTGCCACAGGCAAGTATACAGTTATATGAAAAAGTTTGGGCACCCCTATTAATCTTAAGCTTAATGTTTTATAAAAATTGGTGTTTTTGCAACAGCTATTTCAGTTTGATATATGTAATAACTGTTGGACACAGTAATGTTTCTGCCTTGAAATGAGGTTTATTGTACTAACAGAAAATGTGCAATCTGCATTCAAACAAAATTTGACAGGTGCATAAGTATGGGCACCCTTATCATTTTCTTGTTTTAAATACTCCTACCTACTTTTTACTGACTTACTAAAGCACTTTTTTTGGTTTTGTAACCTCATTGAGCTTTGAACTTCATAGCCAATTGTATGCAATCATGAGAAAAGCTACTTAAAGTGGCCACTTTCAAGTTGTTCTCCTGTTTGAATCTCCTCTGAAGAGTGGCATCATGGGCTCCTCAAAACAACTGTCAAATGATCTGAAAACAAAGATTATTCAACATAGTTGTTCAGGGGAAGGATCTCTGTCTCAGAGATTTAACCTGTCAGTTTCCACTGTGAGGAACATAGTAAGGAAATGGAAGAACACAGGGACAGTTCTTGTTAAGGCCAGAAGTGGCAGGCCAAGAAAAACATCAGAAAGGCAGAGAAGAAGAATGGTAAGATCAGTCAAGGACAATCCTCAGACCACCTCCAGAGAGCTGCAGCATCAACTTGCTGCAGATGGTGTCACTGTGCATCGGTCAACTATACAACGCACTTTGTACAAGGAGAAGCTGTATGGGAGAGTGATGCGAAAGAAGCCGTTTCTGCAAGCACGCCACAAACAGAGTCGGCTGAGGTATGCAAAAGCACATTTGGAGAAGCCAATTTCTTTTTGGAAGAAGGTCCTGTGGACTGATGAAACCAAGATTGAGTTGTTTGGTCATACAAAAAGGCGTTATGCTTGGCGGCAAAAAAACTCAGCATTCCAAGAAAAACACTTGCTACCCACAGTAAAATTTGGTGGAGGTTCCATCATGCTTTGGGGCTGTGTGGCCAATGCCGGCACTGGGAATCTTGTTAAAGTTGAGGGACGCATGGATTCCACTCAGTATCAGCAGATTCTTGACAATAATGTTAAAGAATCAGTGATAAAGTTTAACTTACGCAGGGGATGGATCTTTCAGCAAGACAATGATCCAAAACACCGCTCCAAATCTACTCAGTCATTCATGCAGAGGAACAATTACAATGTTCTGGAATGGCCATCCCAGTCCCCAGACCTGAATATCATTGAACATCTGTGGGATCATTTGAAGAGGGCTGTCCATGCTCGGCGACCATCAAACTTAACTGAACTGGAATTGTTTTGTAAAGAGGAATGGTCAAAAATACCTTCATCCAGGATCCAGGAACTCATTAAAAGCTACAGGAAGCGACTAGAGGCTGTTATTTTTGCAAAAGGAGGATCTACTAAATATTAATGTCACTTTTCTGGTGAGGTGCCCATACTTATGCACCTGTCAAATTTTGTTTGAATGCAGATTGCACATTTTCTGTTAGTACAATAAACCCCATTTTGAGGCAGAAACATTACTGTGTCCAACAGTTATTACATATATCAAACTGAAATAGCTGTTGCAAAAACACCAATTTTTATAAAACATTAAGCTTAAGATTAATAGGGGTGCCCAAACTTTTTCATATAACTGTATATAGGAGAGGGGAGTGGCCGATACTGAACAGCTGAGATCATCCAAGCTGGGAAGCTTCAGAGACTCCAAGCTGAACAGATTAACCCCTGCACTGCTAACAGAAACCTACACTGTTTAATATGAAGGAGAAGTGCTTCTGATCAGTGCAGGAGTATGTGAAATCAGACGCTGCGGCCTTCTGGCCCCTCTCTGTTGCGGTAAATCTGTGACACCTCAACTCTATTCTAGGGAGTATAAAAGTGCCCCATTCTGGTGATCATGGGGTGTCCAACAGTCAGAGCCTTAGTGATATATTATCATTATCACCTATCTACAGGATACGTAAAAACATTATTTTTTTTTCATTGGGCAAATCCTTTAATGGCCACTTTTATCCAGCTTACTTTGTGTCCGTACTCTACTAATTTTGCTTAGTTATAGCATTATCATACACGAGAAATACTGACCATAGACAGGAAGACCTGATGGACCTGACCACAATCCATCCAGAATAACAAGAGAATTCTTGCACATTTTCCATTATGAATTAGACCACTTTATTTATTTTTTAGGTTTTATTATATTTTAAACCACTGGAATTTTGTGTCAGGCAGAAGTATTGTGATTGTGCTTAGAATATGGACCTTTTTGAAATGAAAAATAATATATACATATTGTGACAGAGTCACTAGTATGATATATGAGGAGAGGTATGTGTCACGCAGATTGCTAGCCTGTGTGAACTGAAAGCAATAAACTTTCTGCCAGCATGTTATATGCTAGGGGTTAACTCTTTTAAAGGGTGTGGTTTTATGGGAATGACATAGAGATGGGAGGGACGTCATTCCACATACCTCCACCTCAGGGTGTGGCTCAGCAACGTTTAAATGTTCAGTCCTGTTTTTTTTTCTCTGTTGTGGTTTGAAGAGGCAAGGTCTCCAGACTGGGAGAGCTTCAGCTCAGGACAGAGCTGAAGTCTGGGACTACAACCTGTGTGGGTGAATCCCATACTCATATGGACTCTGCTATCGTTTATTCTTTTGTTTTGTCATTTTGCCAGTAAGGCTGTGTTTATTTTGCTGGAGTGTAGGGCTTTATGCCGTTTAATAAAGCCTGCAGAGAAAACCCGTGTTCCTGAGTGTACTTCCAGAAGCGTCCGTGCGTCTTGCCACAGATGGTGGACAAGGCGTGCAAGATTCCAGGAACACGTGTACCTGCCACCGAGACTGGTGGATGTCCTGGGTGAAGTCCGGCAGCCAGCCAGAGAAGTCCGGCAGCATGGAGGAGCTCATTAAGCACCTGGTGCAGAGCCAACAACAGATGCACCAGCAGCACTTGAAGACTCAGCAGCAGCACCAGGTGATGACTAAGCTGTTGCTTCAACAGATCCAGTTGCAGCAAAAGGCGCAGCAGAAGCACCAGCAGGAGCAGCAACAGCAGATACAGCTTCTGGTGGATGCCATCCAGGGCAGGGCAACCGCCCCACCCCCAGGGCCGACTGATGACTCCCACGTCAGGAAGGCGGTAAGACGGGCCATGCAGAAGATGACCCCTGGGGATGATGTAGAAGCATTTCTGACAGTCTTTGAGAGGGTGGCTGATCGGGAGAGATTTCCACCAGAACAGTGGGCAGAGGTTCTGGCACCATATTTGTCAGGGGAACCCCAAAAGACATATTACGACTTGGCACTGCAGGATGCCAAGGAATACGCCAAGCTAAAGACAGAGATCTTAGCACTCCTGGGAGTGAATATGGCGGTGAGAGCCCAACGAGTCCACCACTGGGCGTATGCAAGCAACAAACCACCTAGCTCGCAGATGTTTGACCTACTGCATCTTGTTCAGAAGTCGTTGCAGTCCTCCAGTCCAGCCCAGATGGTAGAGCGGGTGATCATTGATAGATTCATGCACTCCCTTCCCAAGTCGGTACAGACCTGGGTTGCCCAGGGCGATCCCCAGAACGCAGTTGACTTCATCGGCCTGGTAGAGAGGTACCTGGTGGTTGAGAAATCCATTGGGAAACCAGATATAGTCACTTCTCCGTACTGGGATAGCCAAAAGGGGGCGGGTTCACCACGGAAGGGGTCTGGAGCCACCACTGGGGTGCGTCCCACTCCCACTGAAGGTGCCACCAGGGCTGTTGTCAAAGATATAGTTTGTTGACGGTGTCACAACCCTGGACACGTAGCCGCCAGGTGTCATATGTCCCCTGAGCCCATGGACTGCAGCCTAGGCAGACGGGTCTCCTATTATGCTTTTCCAGCCTGCAGTGTGGACTGTCGACCAGACGAGGGGCCGCAGGCGTGTGCCATATCTGTTAATGGAGTAAAAGTGCTTGGACTGTTGGACTCTGGGAGTCTGGTGACCTTAATCAGAGCTACCCTTCCCCACCAGTTGATCCTTTCCAAAATTGTGGGCATTCGGTGCATCCATGGCAACACCAAGGACTATCCCGTGGTCCGGCAAGGTACATCACCACTCTTGACCTGACAAAGGGCTACTGGCAGATCCCTATGTCCCAGACGGGAGAAGACGGCTTTCTCGACACCTGATGGGTGCTTTCAATACACTCGGATGCCATTCGGACTACAGGGGGCCCCAGCCACCTTCCAGAGGGCGATGGATCGGATCCTAGCCCCACATAAGAAGTATGCCGCAGCCTACCTTGGCGACATTGTAGTCTTTAGCCCAGACTGGGTTAGTCATCTACCTAAACTACAGGCCGTTCTGGATGCTCTAAGGAAGGCGGGATTTACAATAAATCCGAAAAAATGAGCTGTTGGTAAAGAGGAGGATAAGTACTTGGGCTATGTCATTGGGAGAGGCGAAATAAAGCCGCAAGTCAATAAAGTGGAGGCAATCCAGACCTGGCCGCAACCGCTCTCCAAGAAGCAAATAAGAGCGTTCCTGGGAATGGTGGGATATTACCGGCGGTTTATCCCAAAATTTTCCATGATGGCCGCACCACTGACGGATCTCCTAAAAGGCACCAGGTCAACCATGGTGAAGTGGACGGAGGAAACAGAAACCGCATTTCAACTGTTGAAATCAGCACTGTGTAAACAACCGGTCCTGGTCGAACCAGACTTTAAGAAAGAGTTTGTGGTTCAAGCAGACGCTTCAGAGGTTGGTCCAGGAGCCGTACCCTCTCAAGAGATAAATGGGGAAGAACATCCCATTCTCTATCTGAGCCGGAAGCTGTCCTCCTGCGAGAAAAACTATGCAATAGTAGAAAAGGAGTGTTTAGCCATAAAGTGGGCCATAGATACACTAGGAAGTTTAAGTTGGTGTCAGACCATGCCCTGTTGAAATGATTGAGGAAAAAGAGGGGTAAAAATGCCAGGGTAACTAGATGGTTCCTAGCTCTTCAGGACTTCAACTTTCACGTAGAGCATAGGCCTGGGAAGTTACACGGGAACACTGATGCCCTTTCTAAAATTCCCTGTCTGGTATCGGAAGGTGCCCAAACCCCCGGCTTTGGGCAGAGGGGGGGGGGATATGTGACAGAGTCACTGGTATGATATATGAGGGGAGGTATGTGTCATGCAGGTTTCTAACCTGTGTGAACTGAAACCAATAAACTTTCTGCCAGCATGTTATATGCTGGGGGTTAACTCTTTTAAAGGATGCGGTTTTATGGGAATGACATAGAGATGTGAGGGAAGTCATTTGCCATACCTCCACCTCCGGGTGTGGCTGAGCTACATTTAAATGTTCAGTCCTGTTTTTTTTCTCTGTTCTGGTTTGGAGAGGCAAGTTCTCCAGACTGAAAGAGCTTCAGCTCAGGACAGAGCTGAAGGCTCAGACTACAACCGATGTGGGTGAATCCCATACTCATATGGACTCTGCTATCATTTATTCTTTTGTTTTGTCGTTTTGCCAGTAAGGCTGTGTTTATTTTGCTGGAGTGCAGGGCTTTATGGCGTTTAACCCCTTTACAGCCTGGGGCGTAATAGTACGCACCAGGCTGTCACCCCCTGTTCAGCGCGGCCTACAGTGCTGAGCCCACACTGAACCGGGCACATGTCAGCTGATTTATACAGCTGACATGTGCCCGCAACAGCCGCGGGTGAAATCAATCTCTGACAGCGGCATTTAACAGCGCCGCTCCGGAAGCGCGTCACTTACCCCGCCCATTGGTGACCCTATCACGTGATCGCGGATCACTGATGGGTGGGCATGACAACCCTGGGTCTGCAGCAGACTCCAGTGGTTGTCATGTACTGATCGCTATGAGCGCCACCTAGTGGTCGGGGCTCATGGCACAGGAACATTTCTGCTACATAGAGGTGATCTGCTCATCACCTCTATGTAGCAGAGGAGATAGGACAGTTGCTGCTTCTAGTCTCCTATGGAGACTATAGAAGCAAGCAAAAAGTATAAAAAAAAATGCTGTTAAAAATATTAAAAAAATATAGAAGTTTAAATCACCCCCCTTTCGCCCCATTCAAAATAAAATAATAATAAAAAAAAACCACATACACATATTTGGTATCGCCGCGTTCAGAATCGCCCGATCTATCAATATAAAAAAAGAATTAATCCGATCGGTAAACGGCATAACGAGAAAAAAATTCTAAATGCCAGAATTACGTTTTTTGGTCGACGCAACACTGCAATAAAATGCAATAACGGGCAATCAAAACATCGTATCTACCCCAAAATGGTATCAATAAAACTTCAGCTCGGCGCGCAAAAAATAAGCCCTCACCCGGCCCCAGATCTTGAAAAATGGAGACGCTACGGGTCTTGGAAAATTGCGCCATTTTTTTTTTTAGCAAAATTTGGATTTTTTTTCACCACTTAAATAAAAAAGAACCTATACATGTTTGGTGTCTACGAACTCATAGTAACCTGGAGAATAAGAATGGCAAGTCAGTTTTAGCATTCAGTGAACGTGGTAAAAAAATAATCTGTGGTATTGCACTTTTTTTGCAATTTCCCTGCACTTGGAATTTTTTTCCCGTTTTCCAGTACATGAAATGGTAAAACCAGTAAAGTTGTTCAAAAGTACAACTCGTCCCGCAAAAAATAAGCCCTCACACGGCCATATTGACCAAAAAATAAAAACGCTATGGCTCTGGGAACAAGGGGAGCAAAAAAACGAAAATGCAAAAATGGAAAATCCCAGGGTCCTTAAGGGGTTAATAAAGCCTACAGAGAAAACCCGGGTTCCTGAGTACTTCCGGAAGCATCCGAGCGAGTCATCTTGCCACAATGTATATGTATATGTATATATATATATATATATATATATATATATATTTCAAATGTCTGTAAAGCGCTGTGGAAAATACTGGCGCTATATAAATAATAATAATAATATTAATAGTAAGAGTATATATAAAACTTGAGAAATACTCATACCAGTGTGCATAAAGCTTTTTAGCTTTCACTGCATACAAGGCCTTAATTTTTTTACTTTTTCATTCTAATATATGGTATTGCAGTGGATAAATATAACACACTGGTGTGTACCATGTAACCGCAAATATGTGCTGAGAGTGTTGTAGCTTGTCTTAGAAAATTACTTTCTTCTTTTTACTACGCTATCAGGTCAAATTCAGTCCACAATACGAAACAGGGTTAAAGTATCCCACAATAGATCTTGGTCTTGTCCCCTCAGTCCACACCTCCAGGAAATAAAATAGTTTAGTACGCCATCACTTCAGTCAGGGGAGAGACAGCTTGTTCTCTCAATCTGTCAAATACGTGTCGGCAGACTACAGTGATTGAATATACCAGACTCCGTGGCTAAGGCCTGGTGAGAAGAAATGGGCAAAGCCTCAGGATCTCATCTGCCATTCATACAAACTTTCAAAAACAAGTAGTGTCCACCGCGTGAATTTAGATTTGATTTTGAATATTTATTTTTTTAGACGGTTTTTCTCATTATCATCAACGGGTAAGATTGCAAAGTGCATGTAAAAAACAAGCAACTTTTCAATTTACCTCATATTGGAAATCCTCTCAAGAGCAGAGACATTTTTAGGGTATGTGCCCACGGTCAGGAGCCGCTGGCGGCCGCGACGCTACGGATTATCCGTGTGGCTTCCACCCTCATTTTATGCAAATGAGCGGCGCGATTTTTCTTTTTTTACATGCGGACTTTCCTCATAGATGTGAATCTATGGGGAAAGTCCACATGCGGACCTGCAAGAGAAATTGACATGCTGCGGGTCTGAAAGACACGCCGCATTTCAGTGTCCGCGGGTGATCAACAGTTGCTCAGAGACGCATAGTGTACATGGGATTTCTAGAAATCCCATCCACTATGCTGTAACATCTGGACACTGTGGGTTTGATGCTGCATAGACACGCAGCATCAAACCCGCAGCGACTCCTGACTGTGGGCACATAACCTTAATTTCATTGATTACTACTCGTTGCCTAGGTTACAGACCACTGCTGCAGTTTCCTTTGCAAGGAGTACAGCTATGGTCTGGGTCTCCTAGGCAAGAAGTCTCAGTGGTTTTCCACTTTTCCAATGCTGCCTCTGCTGACAGCATCGGAGAACATATAGTTTAGGCCAATGGCATAGCCATAATGCCAGCCTGAACTGTCAATCATCAGGAGCGCACTGCCACCCGTCAGGCTGGAAACTAAGAAGCAGGGTTACAGTGTGCTCCTGAAAATCAATAATGAGAAAACCCCTTTATACTGTAAAGTCCATTTTCTTTAGTATCAGAATTTTTTATACGTCTTTTTCAGCCACTTCAAGGTTGTTTTACATCTTTTCTAAAGTTCCGACATTTTTGAATCTGACGATATGGTTAAATGCCGAATTCACTTTGTGCATTTGATTTTTATCTGCCTTTAATTTTGTGTATCTTATGATTTCATGTATTGTTAATCCTTTCTCTATGTTACAGAAAGCACCATATGACTTTCAAGTGTTCTAATGGATGCAATGTGGACAAATCTATGTTCCACCGATTAGTCTATACGCTACAAAAATGTGAACATATTTTCTTTATAAGAAATGTATACAAAATGTGTAATTTTATACTATAGTTGCGATTCAGAGTTCTGAATCTTAAAGGAACCAATGGGTCCACTGCTTAGTCTATTGAATAGATTAATCTTAATGGTTCCTTTAAGATTCAGAACTCTGAATCGCAACTATAGTATAAAATTATACATTTTGTATACATTACTTATAAAGAGAATAGACTCTATTCTCTACAAAAATGTGAGTTTCAGTTGCTATAAAACTACAACTCCCAGCATATCCTTCTACAATTGCTGTAGAATCGCAGGTTGCTGACTCCCATCTTTGACACATATCATCACTTTTAATAGTGGAAAGCCTCTTTAAGGTTATGTTCACACATCTTGTTTGTTTCAGCATTTTTTGATGCGTATTTTTATGCAAATTTGCATCTGCGTTTTACAGTATCAGAAAAGTCTGAGATTCCAGAAATCTCATGCACGCAGCTTATTTTTTTTTGTTCAGGATTTTGTGCTTTGCATGCTTTATTTTGCAAAAAAAAACCATGTCATTTCTTTCAGCGTTTTTTCAGTGTTTTTTCACCCATTGGAAGTAATGGAAGTGATGAAAAAAAACGCTGAAAAAACGCACCAAAAACGCCGGTTTTTTTCAGCATTTTTTGTGCCAAAACCAGAATAACATTTTTTTTTCCGCTTAACTTTATGCATATACATAAAGAGACAAAAGAACAGTGAAAAAAAAAACACTGAAAAAAAAACCCCCACCAAAAACAAGCAAAAAAGCAAGAAAAATCCTGAACAAACCTCCTGGCAAGAGATCAGGTTTTGCTGCAGAAAAAAAAATGCAGCAAAAACGCAATGTGTGAACATAGCCTAAAGTTTCCACGTGGCTTATAAAGGCTTTACCCCAATATTTTTTTCCTTTCTAGCTGAGCTCCTAAAAAAAAACAGACAAAATAGCTGCACCTTGTCATTGTAAGTGTAATCCCTTACAAATCCTAATTCAGTCCTATAATCCTGGTATGTGTGTTGCCACGTTAATGCTAACGCTCCGGTGTCACTTCTCTGTTGTCTGTCATTTATCAAGGCGCAAGTAACCCTGAACTACTTCCTAATCATCCGGACAGTCACTGCAATCATCTTTTTTTTGAGCTGTTATTCTGGAAATATTTCTTGCATCACATAAGTAGAAGCAGAAGACGTTCTTCTCATGTCTATGTGATGAATCGTCCTCCTCAGCTGCAAAAAGCAGCGGCGGCGGCGGAGCCACCACCAGGCATTGTCATAATCATATCCTGCTGTTTTATTTATTTTTTCCATTTGTTTAATAACACTCAAATACAAAGTCATTCCCGGCGCGGCCGTGTCGCTCCCACCCCCACAACCACCCACAGGCGGGAAAGTCACAATTGCTTCCTTTCTGCTTCAGGACAATATGTCACAAGCTGCAGAGATTTTTCCAAAGGTCATAACTTGTAATGGCCGTGTCTCGTGGTCTCTACGCTACAATGTCACATGGTCGTATAGTAATAAAAAGCGTAGCTTCCTCTCACCTTGTGCTCGTTTCTCGGCCACACTCACAGCTGTGCATACTGCGACGACAACTAGGAGGCTTATCCTAAAATGAAGAAAAAAACAACTTAAACAGCAAAATAATAACAAAAAAATATCATAACCAAAGCAGCCATAGCAACCAGAGCAGTCACACATAGCAACCAATCCAATTACAGCTTTCACTTTTCTAAGGCAGATTGGAAAATGAGAGAAGCAATCTGATTGGTTGCCATTTCTCCTGCTTTTTTTTTGTTCTGGTCAAATAAACTTTAATCTTGTATTAGCGTACATAACAGATGCACACTATTGTCAAAGGACATGAAATAAATATTTAGTAGATAAATTTTGACTTTGAAGTGATTAGTATCCAGTACATCTTAACTGGCTAGGCCTCATGGCGGAGCTGTCTGTATAGATGGATGCAAACTCTGTAATATGGAACCACTGAACTTTGTGTCCCTCTGAAATACTCTTTATACAGCGCTGTTTTACACAGATAGTAGGCCCCATTTATTAAAAAAAAATGTCTAAAAGAAAAACTGCCTTTAGTCTCCATAGCAACCAATCAGACATCACCTTTCATTTTTTAAACAGCTTTCGTAAAATAAAAGCTGCTCTGTGATTGGTTGCTATGGGCAACAAAGACAATATCGAGAAATCTGTTTTCCCTCCATAGTCTGCGTTTTTCATGTGAAAAAAGAAATGCATCAAAAAAGCTACATGTGAACATACCCTAAATGGCATTCCGTGAAATATTGAGATATTTTTTTTCCTGTTGGATGTGTATGAAATTGGAGGCAGACAAAGGGACCCATAGATTTCTGTGCAAGGTCCTTTAAGAAGTTATCTCCATTATAGCCATTTACAGCATAACCACTAGAGATGAGCAAACTGATTCATGCTGCCCTGGTCCGGCATCAGGGTTGTCAACTTGACTTTTTATTTTTTTTCTGGACAGCTTACCAAAAAATCAGGGACCGACAATATTTTTTACAGTCACATTGAAATGTACACCATAATAAATCATAATTATAAATGATCCATGTCCACAGCCCATAATTCCGATATAAGACATCAACTGTATTCACTGTAAAATGATGATAATTAAAGTCAAAGTATTCTGTATAAAGTTTCTTCAGCCTCCTAAAAATCACATACATTTTTTTTTTACAGACTGTCCTGGAATTTCTGAATGGTTGGCAACTCTGTCCGGCATACAATCCAGTCCTCTGTGGCAGCTGGTCTTCACTTCTGCACTGAGCGCCTCTGGTGCTTTCTATCACCCGCTATGTCATTATGTTGTGTGAGTCCTACAGACTAGGCCTGACGTGGTGCCATGTCATCGTGCGGCCTAGTAAGTTCAAGTGATGTACAGGATACTGGACGCAATAATTAAATCTGGCTGCCACCGTGAATCAGACTAGAAGCCGGATGAACAAGCAGTGTTTTACTCCCTCTCCCCAGGTCCAGCACTGAGTCTCAGTATCTATTATTGTTTGCAATGCTAACGTCACGTCGACAGTGCTGCAACTAATCATTGAACTCAGTGAAACACACCTAAATAGAAGAAAAGTAGCCATATTTGATATTAATGGATATTCACGAAAAAATATATATGACTACACAATAGGTTGAATAACCAAACACAAAAAGATATACATTTTATTGGTACATTGGTACATACAATTTAAAATATGTAAAATTGTGGGGGAGCAATACACAGAAGGAATATAAGAAAGTTCACAGCAAACGTATGCCTTAAATGTATAATTAAGAGGAGCTAAAGGCTTCATTCTCATTGCATCAGTTATACAGTGCCTACAAGTAGTATTCAACCCCCTGCAGATTTAGCTGGTTGACACATGCGGAATTAACTTGGCATTGTGACATTTGTACTGTAGATCAGCCTGGAAGTGGGAAATGCACTGCAGCAAATTTTGTTTTTGTTTTGTTTTTTTTGTTTTTTTTTAAAGACGTTAAAAGTTAATTCAGAGTGTCATTTATTATTCAACCCCTCAAACCACAAGAATTCTGTTTGGTCCCCCAAAAGTATTAAGAAGTAGTTCAGGCACCAAGAATAATGAGCTTCACATGTGTGGATTAAAGATCTCTTTTGCCAGCCTTTTCTAACTATTTAAGACCCTCCCCAAACTTGTGAACAGCACTCAGACATGGTCAACATGGGAAAGACAAAGGAGCATTCCAAGGCCATCAGAGACAAGATCGTGGAGGGTCACAAGGCTGGCAAGGGGTACAAAACCCTTTCCAAGGAGTTGGGACTACCTGTCTCCACTGTTGGGAGCATCATCCGTAAGTGGAAGGCTTATGGAACTACTGTTAGCCTTCCACGGCCAGGACAGCCTTTGAAAGTGTCCTCCCGTGCCGAGGCCAGGCTTGTCCGAAGAGTCAAGGCTAACCCAAGGACAACAAGGAAGGAGCTCCGGGAAGATCTCATGGCAGTGGGGACATTGGTTTCAGTCAATACCATAAGTAACGTACTCCACCGCAATGGTCTCCGTTCCAGACGAGCCCGTAAGGTACCTTTACTTTCAAAGCGTCGTGTCAAGGCTCGTCTACAGTTTGCTCATGATCACTTGGAGGACTCTGAGACAGACTGGTTCAAGGTTCTATGGTCTGATGAGACCAAGATCGAGATCTTTGGTGCCAACCACACACGTGACGTTTGGAGACTGGATGGCACTGCATACGACCCCAATAATACCATCCCTACAGTCAAGCATGGCGGTTGCAGCATCATGCTGTGGGGCTGTTTCTCTGCCAAGGGGCCTGGCCATCTGGTCCGCATCCATGGGAAGATGGATAGCACGGCCTACCTGGAGATTTTGGCCAAGAACCTCCGCTCCTCCATCAAGGATCTTAAGATGGGTCGTAATTTCATCTTCCAACAAGACAACGACCCAAAGCACACAGCCAAGAAAACCAAGGCCTGGTTCAAGAGGGAAAAAGTCAAGGTGTTGGAGTGGCCTAGTCAGTCTCCTGACCTTAACCCAATTGAAAACTTGTGGAAGGAGCTCAAGAATAAAGTCCACATGAGACACCCAAAGAACCTAGATAACTTGGAGAAGATCTGCATGGAGGAGTGGGCCAAGATAACTCCACAGACCTGTGCCGGCCTGATCAGGTCTTATAAAAGACGATTATTAGCTGTAATTGCAAACAAGGGTTATTCCACAAAATATTAAACATAGGGGTTGTATAATAATTGACCCACACTTTTATGTTTAAAATTTAATAAAATTCAACTGAGCAACATAACTTTTTGGTTTGTAAGATTTATGCTTCTGTTCATAAAACCTACTCTCGTTTGCAGTTTGAAGGCTCTAACTTATTTGCATCTTATCAAACCAGCTAAATCTGCAGGGGGTTGAATACTACTTGAAGGCACTGTATATGAGATGAAAGAGCCTATATTTATTAAATCAATCATTAAATGTGTAAATACAAAAAATAGATACACTGCATATACAGTGCCTACAAGTAGTATTCAACCCCCTGCAGATTTAGCTGGTTGACACATGCGGAATTAACTTGGCATTGTGACATTTGTACTGTAGATCAGCCTGGAAGTGGGAAATGCACTGCAGCAAATATTTTTTTTTTTTTAAAACGTTAAAAGTTAATTCAGAGTGTCATTTATTATTCAACCCCTCAAACCACAAGAATTCTGTTTGGTCCCCCCCTAAAGTATTAAGAAGTAGTTCAGGCACCAAGAATAATGAGCTTCACATGTGTGGATTAAAGATCTCTTTTGCCAGCCTTTTCTGACTATTTAAGACCCTCCCCAAACTTGTGAACAGCACTCAGACATGGTCAACATGGGAAAGACAAAGGAGCATTCCAAGGCCATCAGAGACAAGATCGTGGAGGGTCACAAGGCTGGCAAGGGGTACAAAACCCTTTCCAAGGAGTTGGGCCTACCTGTCTCCACTGTTGGGAGCATCATCCGTAAGTGGAAGGCTTATGGTACTGTTAGCCTTCCACGGCCTGGACAGCCTTTGAAAGTGTCCTCCCGTGCGGAGGCCAGGCTTGTCCGAAGAGTCAAGGCTAACCCAAGGACAACAAGGAAGGAGCTCCGGGAAGATCTCATGGCAGTGGGGACATTGGTTTCAGTCAATACCATAAGTAACGTACTCCACCGCAATGGTCTCCGTTCCAGACGAGCCCGTAAGGTACCTTTACTTTCAAAGCGTCATTTCAAGGCTCGTCTACAGTTTGCTCATGATCACTTGGAGGACTCTGAGACAGACTGGTTCAAGGTTCTATGGTCTGATGAGACCAAGATCGAGATCTTTGGTGCCAACCACACACGTGACGTTTGGAGACTGGATGGCACTGCATACGACCCCAAGAATACCATCCCTACAGTCAAGCATGGTGGTGGCAGCATCATGCTGTGGGGCTGTTTCTCAGCCAAGGGGCCTGGCCATCTGGTCCGCATCCATGGGAAGATGGATAGCACGGCCTACCTGGAGATTTTGGCCAAGAACCTCCGCTCCTCCATCAAGGATCTTAAGATGGGTCGTAATTTCATCTTCCAACAAGACAACGACCCAAAGCACACAGCCAAGAAAACCAAGGCCTGGTTCAAGAGGGAAAAAGTCAAGGTGTTGGAGTGGCCTAGTCAGTCTCCTGACCTTAACCCAATTGAAAACTTGTGGAAGGAGCTCAAGAATAAAGTCCACATGAGACACCCAAAGAACCTAGATAACTTGGAGAAGATCTGCATGGAGGAGTGGGCCAAGATAACTCCACTGACCTGTGCCGGCCTGATCAGGTCTTATAAAAGACGATTATTAGCTGTAATTGCAAACAAGGGTTATTCCACAAAATATTAAACATAGGGGTTGTATAATAATTGACCCACACTTTTATGTTTAAAATTTAATAAAATTCAACTGTGCAACATAACTTTTTGGTTTGTAAGATTTATGCTTCTGTTCATAAATCCTACTCTCGTTTGCAGTTTGAAGGCTCTAACTTATTTAAATCTTATCAAACCAGCTAAATCTGCAGGGGGTTGAATACTACTTGTAGGCACTGTACATATTATAAGAACGTCATACCATGTAGGAGAGAAATAGCATAAAGTATAGGACCCCAAGACTCCGTCGTACATTTCGTGCTTGGCTTTCTCAAGGAGTCAATCTCAATCCTTGAGAAAGCCAAGGGCGAAACATACGTCAGCCAGGGAACAGGAGTTTTACCAAATCATAAAAAAACTTTTTTAGGGCTCTTGCAGAGAAATCTAATGGGCCCTATGCCTGCTTCCAATTACATACAAATCCAACAGAAAAAATTGTTTAATATTCCGCATCTGCACCAACAACCCCAAAAAATCCCAAAAATCCTTAAAGGCTAGGCTATTTGTTTTTTATATATCATCCAGACAATGTGTGACAACAAGTGATAACAGGAATTGCTGTTATGTTGGATGTCACTTTTGATTTAGCTTTCCAGACACTGAAGACAGATGTCGTTTAGTTGCCATGTTCAATAACTAAGTGAAACTTTACCAAGAAGCTAATTCAAAAGTGCCGACAATATGGCTACAATTCCTGGTGTCACTTTTGAAAATATGGCCACCACGACCACATTATATAATATTCACATGTAAAGTGCCATGGAATAAATTGTGCTATAATAATAATAATGTAAAATCCATTTTGAGCAACAACTCACCAGTAACATGTCTGCCACTGTCACCATTGACCATGATGTACAGACAAAGGTTAAAACCCGTCACCACTAGCAAAACACTCTGGACTCCAGCCTCTTCCTTAATTCTTATGCATTGTGTATACAACACCCAACTTCACCTTCTTTGAGTACAACCCCAATTATATGTGTGACCACCAGCTGACACATCCCAAGGGCCACGTAAATCTAAGTAAATCTAAAGACGGGTAGACGGTAAACACAACTGTTAACCAAACAATCAGATGTCAGAGGTGACAAGGTCACTTTTTTTTAACTTTCCATGGTAATGTACCCCCTGGATCTTCTTTATCATACCATGGGCATTAGGAGTGGACACAGTCATGAGAGTCAAGAAAGTCACATGGGCCCTTGGCCAAAAGCTCATCATAATGCAGAATTCCACCTACTTTGGAGCTGGTAGTGGCCGCCTTCCCTCTTGGGCCCCAGGTTGGACCAATGGTATATCCACCCGTGATGGGCATTATATAGGCATAAATAAAAGTTGTGTGACCCTGGTAAGCTAGGGTCACACAACTGTTTTTCTCTCCTCCGAGAAAATCGGTCCGATTGTGCTAATCACACTCAAAGTTTGATCAGAGTGTAATCGAATTTTCTAGGATGTTGAGAATTTAGAAAAAAAAAAGTTTCTCCATCTTCTCCAACCAGTCTGTCCGTGAAAATCATACTGCACTCAGATGTCATCCTAGTGACAATGTTTTCCATGGACCCATAGACATGAATGAGCGAGTGCCATCCAATTCTCGGAGCATGCTGCGTTTTTACAGACTCAGTAAGAGGAATAAATTGAACAAGTGCACAACCCCATAGAACAATATGGGGATGAAACGGCCAGTAGCACTCGTCTGATTCTTATTGTCGTCTGTACGAGCCTGTAATCAAACACAACTCAGCAAAACTGTGACATGTAAGTTTCTGTTGTATATTCCTTCTCCAAGCTTGGAAATCCTGAATTAGAATGGATTTTATATATTTTATCATTTTAGTATAGAGATGTTTTAAAGATGGCAAAGGAGAAGTTTGTATGAACTTAGAAACCATCCCCACCTCAGGCTGTTTGGTCAATCTCACTTTGAATACCTGACATTCCTTTTTTCATGTAAAATCTATATGTAAAGGACTGTCAGATGGCCCTGCAAAGAGTGCAGCCGGACCTGGATGAAACCCATGGATGCATAGGTGTAGTTACAGGGATATATACAAAAGTTCATACTCAGGGGCGGACATATCATTGCCAAAGAGGTAAGCGGGCCACCACCACATCCAAAGCAGGTGGAATTGTGCATTATGATGATCTATTGGCCTGCAAAGGACCCATATACTGATCTTGCAGAGGGGCTCTTTTCTGTCTGTGTCCACCAGTGTTCACACTAACATCTTTTTCTGCACATTTGGGGAAAAAAGTAATACCCAGATTTTACATGTTAGATTGACATTTTTGAAAATCCCATTAAAAGCTTGTTTATCCCTATTGTACCTTACAGGTGGGCCTCCAGGTGTATGCAGACTGTGGCGCCCCTGAGGGTTCAACCGCCACAGGGATGCTGCACTTCTTTAATGGAGTGTAGTGTTCCTCCTCTGAGGTAAGAACAGTGTGATGATCAGGACCCTTCCTTCACATCCAACACCACACTTCTTCCACCAGAGGGGGCTAGAATGCACTAGGTGCTGCCCTCCTGGTTATCGGGAGACTGGGGAACCAAGAGATAGGGGAACCATCCAGTGGGTGAGGGAGGAGGACTCACATTTTAGTGACACTTAAAATTTCATATTTAATAATAAAGCCATCTTGGTTCTTGGTTCTTTTGACTGTCTTTTGGATTGTGATCTCCCTCCCTGAGCGTGGATCCTGTGTGGGCCTGCAGAGGACGGAGACACGGCCCTCGTACCTTAAGCCTTGGGTCGAGGGGCAGGTTGCAGACAATGAATGTCTCAACCCGGTCAAGGACCATGACCAAGAAGGCCCGGAGCTCAGGAGTGTAGCTCCACAGCAATTGGATCCCAGGGAGGATACAGACGGAGCGGTGTACGCCACCTGTCCTCGCCACCTGATATACTCAGAGGGAGTCCGGCTGCAAGAGGGGTACTGGCCCCCGACACCTGACCTTGCTACTCCACGTCCGGTAGGCCCTGAGGATCCCACCGGGTAAAGGAAGTAATGGCGCTGCCACCCGTACCCTTTTTCTGAGTGAAGTTCAGAGGGAGACCCGGCCTATCCACACACACACAGACAGACAGGAAAGGACCTGGGCTGAAGTCTAGGAACACTCTGGTGCAGGGTCCTGATTTAACACTGGACTTACTCGGAGGTTGTCGGACCCCCTTCGTCTCTGGTGACCGCAGAACCCCGCGAGGAGCAGGGAGTCGCCTTCCTACTGCCATCTCTTTCGTGAGTAAAGCCTTGGAAGTTCACCCCTATGGCCTCCGGACTCTTTATTCTGCACTACACCGCACTATGCAGCACCAGGTCTCCTCTACTACTACCCCCGTCATCCTGTCCCTCTGCCCTGAGGCCTTGCTCCGCCTGTGGGGAGTAGTAACAACGATGGCCGCCATAACACCATGCCTCAGCGGACTGCAGCGGCACTGGTGGCCTTCACCAGGTGCCACAGGTGGCGTAGTCGTAATCAGCCACTCAACTCGGATAAACCCATACCATCTTTTTTTAATGTGACGGCCCTGGGCACGGAGCGGGTCCGGGCCACGGCTGCACCCCATCTCTCCATCACAGGACCCGACTCAGAGTCCACCATCTCCCAGGGTAAAGGGCTTACAGGAGGCTTTGAGGCGTCACACAGACCACTGAACTTTAGAGGCCCAGTGGGCTCCTCTTTGCTTTCAATTTTTCCTTCTCGCCTTCCAAGAGCCATAACTTTTTACATTTTTGGTCAATAGAGCTGTATCAGGGCTTATGTTTTGTGTGACATGAACTGTTTTTATCATTACCATACAACTTTCTGATCTCTTTTTGGGACGCAAAAGGACTGAAAGCCAACAATTCTGCCTTTCCTATTTTTTTTTCTCATTACAGCGTTCACTGCTTGGGTTATATATATATAAATGTAGCACCCTGAGGATTCGGCTGCTACAGGGGTATTGCACCTCAACCCAGAGGTGTGATATTCCACTCCCGGGTAAGGATGGAGTGTGGATCTGAGCCCAGAAAGCTGCATGCACTACACACATCCCATTTCCGAGGAACAGACCAACGGTACTCCCACTTAGAAATGTGCAGGTACGACCGAGTCTGTTCCTGGCTGGAGTGGGAGGGGGGTGGAACATCCCAAGTAGTGTAGGGGCAGATAGGGGGAGCAGCCTGGGTAAAGATAGGAGCTCATTGGGTGCTGGTCACCTGAGCTCACACATAGAGGGAGTATTTAAGGTGGGCACCATCAAAGAACAGGGTCAGTCTGTCAGCCTTTTGTCAGAGCAGAGCAAAGGAAGAGGAGCAGAGCAGCCCCAGAGAGAGAGAGAGGAGAAAGGAAGAAAGACCCAGAGGGGGTGAAAGAAAAGGACTCTGAGAACCCAAAGTCCATCATCGGGTGAAGAGTTGGCAAAAGGGTACCGGATCCCAAACTGGTGGGGGCTAAAGCACACCCTAGCCAGAGACCGGAGGCCGTGGGCAGGATCTGCCACGGCCACCCACCACATCCACCCTGAAGGCAAACCACGTGAAGGGTCAGGGAACCCAAGGCCAAGGGTCTCCCAACAGAAGGCCCGAGGGAGCTGGACCTAGGTGGATCCCTGGTGGGGACGGCCAGAAGACAGGACAGGAAGGAGGGCTCAGGGTCACGCTCCGGACTTGCTTGGGGGTTGGCTGAATCCAGGACCTGGTGGACGCAGCACGGCTCGGGTGGTCACTTGAAGCTGGAGTGACCGGAACATCAGCAGTAAGTAAATACCCTAAACTGCACAACCCGACTCTGTCTTTAATTATCATCTATGCTGCACCACCACAACCCCCATCCTCTGCACCTGACCCCCTGAGGCTATACCCCACCCGTTGGGGGTTATACTATCAAAAGCTGCACCAACACCATCAGCCTCAGCGGACCCTGCTGCAGCGGCGGCCGTAGTGACCGCAATACAACGGGTGGCGTAGTCGACATAAAGAACTTTGTAACATCTGTAGGACTGCCACATACTCTGAGCTTGACACCCTGGGCACGGACCGGGTCACAGCCACTCGGAGACTACAACCCCCATCTGATCCGGCTCCGGGTATTCCCCTAAAGAATATGGCCCAGGGGGCGCGTCAACTTTGGCTTAGTCGGCAGGATTACGTGCCCACAACAACCGGGTACTGCGTGCCTGAAGAAAAGAACGAGTTTACCTCAAAAAGAAGTCTCCTGCCGGTTCCGGAGGGTCCCCGCCATCGGACTCCATCACAGGTCGTTTCCCGCCGGTTGTCCGCCATTAACAGCTTTTTCCCGCCATCTGCAGAGTTTCCCGCCACTGGGAGACGATTCCCGCCATTTCCAAAGGTTTCCCGCCTTGGAAGAGCGGACGCCATTATGGGCGTGCCAGAGGGTGGCAAGAGGCCACCTCCCATCGTGGGCCAGGACCGAAAATGGCGCCAAAAGTGGAAACCGCCCCCACCAACAGAGACTGTGATGCTAGAGGTGTCTGTCAGCGTGAAAGAACTGCCCCTGGAGCTGACAATCACCAAGTGGCCCCGGGACCGCCCTCGAAGTGGGAGGACTGAGAAGAAGAGAACAAAGATGGGTGTCGCCTGGAGCAGTCTGGAGAGAGCGCACCCGGAGACAAGAAGCCTAGAGCTGAGTCCAGAAGAAGCTTACCCGGAGATGGGAGAAGAGCAGAGCAGCACCGGCCCGCTGGCCAGGAGCCTGCCGGGAACAGCAGAAGGAGAGCAGAGCAGCACCGACCCGTTGGTCAGGAGCCTGCTAGAAGCAACGACCCCACTAGGCCTAGTGGAGGTCCTAGCACAGCTCCCCCGAGACCGGGAGTGTGCGCAGACCGCTCTGGAGGGCCTCGCAC
Source organism: Phyllobates terribilis (assembly GCF_046119375.1). Taxonomy (NCBI): domain Eukaryota; kingdom Metazoa; phylum Chordata; class Amphibia; order Anura; family Dendrobatidae; genus Phyllobates; species Phyllobates terribilis. Next base: position 156,203,323 of record NW_027362768.1, on the reverse strand, counting down.
GGAGGATGGCCCGGGTGCAGCGAGAGACGTTGGCGGAGTGGAGCCGTGAGATGGCCCAGCAGACCGAGACCCGTCAGCGGAGCACGCCACCCAAGACGAGGAGACAGACCGCCTCTGAGGATGGCGCAGGAGGACTGAAGGCCGGAGACGGCGCCGAGAAGGGAGCCGAACGAAAGGAGGCAGGTAAAGGGGACGTCTCTACCCCAAACCGGGAAACCGCGTACCTGCCCCAGCTCCCCGTCGCAGAGCCCGAAGTATTCCCTGCCGTGCCCGTCGCTGCAACGTCACCGCCGCAGACTAGGCCTCAACCGGGAGCCGCGACCCCTGTGACGTCACACGCCTCGACCCCGAGCGTGACCAAGCAGGAAGTACCACCAGCCTGGTCGCAAGGCCTAGTACCCCCGGGCGCCGCAATACCAACAGCGCCCCCTACCTCCGCGGAGCCACCGGCCTGGTCGCAGGGCCAAGTAGCCCAGGGCGCCGCCGTCCTTACGGTGCCCTTCACTTTCCAGGTGCCCCAGGCCTGGCCGCAAGGCCTGGGCAACCCGGGCGCCGCCACCACCACCGCGCCCATAAAACCTAAAGTGCCGCATCTGGGAGAAGATCTGTTCGCCCAACACACATGGCCGGACGGGCAGCCCTTTGTCTGGCCCAGGGAGTACTACGAACAAGAGCTCCAAAAGAGGGCAAGGCCCATGTGTGAACCCCTGATCCCGGCTCCAAAGCCCGTTAAGAGGATCTCGCCCCCGCTAGCAGAAGCACAGTTTGAGTGGGACCCCACCGGGGAAGACCTCATGGGGTTCACTCAGGAGACCCGGGCAGCTGCAGCGGAGCGTGCAGAGTGCTGCCGGCAGCAGCTCGAGGTCTTTGAGAGGGAGTGGAGAGAGAGGCGGGTCCGGGAACAACAAGCCCAGATAAGGAGCGCGGAGCAGAAGAGCCGGGCCAGGAGAGACCCCCGTGCAGCGCATAGTCCCCGCACCACCGGGACTGTGATCAAGTTTAACATGCAGCATGAGTGGGGCTTCATCCGAGACCACCGCACCCCAGGCGACGTCTTAGTGACCAGGAGAGACGTTGAGTCCCACCTACCGGAGGGACACAGAGGTCGTGACCTTTACATCGGGGACGAGGTCACCTTCACCCGGCACAAGTGTGCCAAAGGACCCTACGCCCTCCATGTGCATCGCCTGACGGAGGAAGAGCTGCGGTGTGAGGAGGAAGAACAAGAGGACCCGGACGGGTCTGAAGCTAAAGGTAACCACAAAGAAAGAGCAGGAGGACGCCGTCGTTAAGTACAGCAGAGTACAAGCTGTATATAGTTGCCCGTCGGGGCACAGTGAACTGTTGCTAATACAGTCCCCGTTGGGACCAGCAAGTGTGAACTGTTTACCCGTTTATCCCTTAAATCCCACTGACCGAGGACTGAGAGCGGTCATTCCTCCCTAATACCTGGCCGAGGACTGAGAGCGGCCATATCCCTTGTATATAGTTGCGCTTCCTAAAGCGCCCCTACTGGTTTTATAGGAAAGCCACGAGTTCCAAAGACTGTCGCACTTTACCCGGTCACACGTTGCACAGTGTCCGGAGGAGGAGCTAGAAGCGAGGAAAAGTCTACAAGAATGTTATTAATATGAAAAGTTTTATTGATATATATATATATATATATAATGTTTTATATGATGTTTTATATGTTTATGAAAAAAAAAAAAAAATGTATGTTTTGGTGATTCATATCTTACAGCCCGAGGACGTGCTGTGATTTACCAGGGGGGAATGTAGCACCCTGAGGATTCGGCTGCTACAGGGGTATTGCACCTCAACCCAGAGGTGTGATATTCCACTCCCGGGTAAGGATGGAGTGTGGATCTGAGCCCAGAAAGCTGCATGCACTACACACATCCCATTTCCGAGGAACAGACCAACGGTACTCCCACTTAGAAATGTGCAGGTACGACCGAGTCTGTTCCTGGCTGGAGTGGGAGGGGGGTGGAACATCCCAAGTAGTGTAGGGGCAGATAGGGGGAGCAGCCTGGGTAAAGATAGGAGCTCATTGGGTGCTGGTCACCTGAGCTCACACATAGAGGGAGTATTTAAGGTGGGCACCATCAAAGAACAGGGTCAGTCTGTCAGCCTTTTGTCAGAGCAGAGCAGAGGAAGAGGAGCAGAGCAGCCCCAGAGAGAGAGAGAGGAGAAAGGAAGAAAGACCCAGAGGGGGTGAAAGAAAAGGACTCTGAGAACCCAAAGTCCATCATCGGGTGAAGAGTTGGCAAAAGGGTACCGGATCCCAAACTGGTGGGGGCTAAAGCACACCCTAGCCAGAGACCGGAGGCCTTGGGCAGGATCTGCCACGGCCACCCACCACATCCACCCTGAAGGCAAACCACGTGAAGGGTCAGGGAACCCAAGGCCAAGGGTCTCCCAACAGAAGGCCCGAGGGAGCTGGACCTAGGTGGATCCCTGGTGGGGACGGCCAGAAGACAGGACAGGAAGGAGGGCTCAGGGTCACGCTCCGGACTTGCTTGGGGGTTGGCTGAATCCAGGACCTGGTGGACGCAGCACGGCTCGGGTGGTCACTTGAAGCTGGAGTGACCGGAACATCAGCAGTAAGTAAATACCCTAAACTGCACAACCCGACTCTGTCTTTAATTATCATCTATGCTGCACCACCACAACCACCATCCTCTGCACCTGACCCCCTGAGGCTATACCCCACTCGTTGGGGGTTATACTATCAAAAGCTGCACCAACACCATCAGCCTCAGCGGACCCTGCTGCAGCGGCGGCCGTAGTGACCGCAATACAACGGGTGGCGTAGTCGACATAAAGAACTTTATAACATCTGTAGGACTGCCACATACTCTGAGCTTGACACCCTGGGCACGGACCGGGTCACAGCCACTCGGAGACTACAACCCCCATCTGATCCGGCTCCGGGTATTCCCCTAAAGAATATGGCCCAGGGGGCGCGTCATATATATATTGTGATTTTTTTTTTATTAGTTTGGACAATTATGCACATGGCTAGATCTTACTTACATTCTAGGCAAATGTAAAAATTTTTTTTTTTTTCTTCAGGTTTTATACCTTTTCTTTGTCCTGAAAAATATTTGAACCTGCTATTGTTTAAGCACTTGTTCAATATACTGCGGTACTGTAATATTGCAGTGTATTATAAAATTAGCCATCTCTTATATACACATGTGGCTGACATGGGGGGACCTTCAGTAAATCCCTCGCCTGCCATAACAATGTATCATCGGCACCCCATAATCATGTTGTGGAAGAAGGGGGGGTCCATGGGCATCAGAAAAGACACCTTCCTCCATTTTCAACCTCTTAAATGCATCTACAGGTGCAGTCAGTCGGCCGTATCACTCACGCGAAGAAAGCATCGCAATCCTTGGACTGGCCGTCGGCTCTCCTGACCTGCATAGAAATACAGGCGGTCAAGCTCAGGTCAGGAGAATGCAGCTGATGTCTCCATATCGAATTTATGGTCTGTAAACATGTATCACGTATAATCTTAATGATTTATTATGGTTGTCTAATGTGTCCGCAAAAAAAGTTACTGTAGCTGTCCATGATTTTTTGAGAAGCTGTCCAGAAAAAAATAAAAAGCCAAGATGGGAACTCTGGTGGGGAGCTGAGTGCTGGTACGCTACGAATCCAGGGAATTGACCAGTTTTAGTATGGAAAACTGGTGGAGATCATAAATATTTGGGATTGGTGGGGTTCACTTGTTCATTATCCCTGAAGCATAATCAGGACTGTCCTTACAATTGGACAGTTCATCGTACAGGACCTTCTATTGATATTCCCAATGGTGTTGTGACGCTGAGTTACTTCTCAAGTCGGGATAGTCAAGGAGTCCGAGGCCAAAAATCAGGAGGGTACGTCATAAACAGAGGGAAGAGACAAATGTGTAGTCAGATAACAGTCCAAGGTTAAAATACCAGGAAGATGGAGGGTCTGATTAAAGGGGTAAAACAGACGGAGGGTCAGAACGAGGTCCAAGGTCAGGCAACGAAAGATCATCAAGAAAAACCCAAGGCACAGAGAAAACCAAGCACACTTAGCTGAAGCTATGTCTGGCAGAGGTCTTGGACTAACAGCCCAGCTAAGTAGCTGGGAAATCAACTGGGATAATGAACACCTGGAGACAGCCCAGCACCTCCTAGTCTCAGATTGGAAGTCTGAGCTGTCAATCAAAACACAGACAGCTCAGCACGCCCCTGCACCAGACTGGACTCTGAGCTGTCAATCAAAGTACTGACAGCTTCAGTACGCCCCTGTACCAGATTGGACTCTGAGCTGTCAATCAAAGTACTGACAGCTTCAGCACGCCTCTGCATCAGATTGGACACTGAGCTGCCAATCAAAGTACTGACAGCTCCAGCACGCCCCTGTACCAGATTGGACTCTGAGCTGTCAATCAAAGTACTGACAGCTTCAGCACGCCTCTGCATCAGATTGGATTCTGAGCTGTCAATCAAAGTACTGACAGCTTCAGCACGCCTCTGCATCAGACTGGACACTGAGCTGCCAATCAAAGTACTGACAGCTGCAGCACGCCCCTGTACCAGATTGGACTCTGAGCTGTCAATCAAAGTACTGACAGCTTCAGCATGCCTCTGCATCAGACTTGGCACTGATCTGTCAATCAAAGTACTGACAGCTTCAGCACGCCTCTGCATCAGACTGGACACTGAGCTGTCAATCAAAGTACTGACAGCTTCAGCACGCCTCTGCATCAGACTTGGCACTGAGCCGTCAATAACTGCATCCCAGACACATTTAGGGGTGGAATCGTGACAGGTGTACAGAATACAAATAAAAGTGCTTAGTTATCAGCGTCATAGACTATGGTACCCAAGTTATATATTGGACAAGTAACACTTGTATTGTTACCTAAAATAACAATACTGCAAGGCTATAAAATGCAAAAACATAACAAATATACTGTATACTGCCAAAGTGCTCAAATAATACAAAAATACAATGATTAATAAATAGCTCCATACATAAAGTATGTAAGGGCTAAATAAAACTGCTATAAAATTGGAGGTTGCAAGGTTAACAGGACAAAGTGGCGCCATAACCATCGCCCTGAGCCTATACTGTAATAATACGTGCCAGAGCAAAGCAAAAGAGTGATCTACACGTGACGCCAGACACTGCATGCTGACACCTGGTATATCTATATACCTTTACATGTTTTGTCCCCCATTATTAGCATCAATGAATGGTCATAATCAAAAGTAAAGAACACAATGGCCAGCAGAATTTTTATGAACTGCAATAAAACGAGTATAATGGGTATAATCTTCAGGCAGCAGCTGGACAAACAGATGTTTTTATATAGAAAATGAAGCAAACAAACAGATGTTATTGGTATTCTCCACTGGAGTATTGCTGGATGGGACATTTCTCAGGATTTTATTGCAGTTTTTACCAATGTCAAGAAACATAATTAATGAATATGCTACAGTTCATTTACAGAGTCTAAACAAATAATAAAAGTATAATATACAATATGTGACTATATGCAATGTCCTTCTCCTACCTGACAATGTTTAGCTATGTTCCAATAATCTGTAACATATGTCTGGCATGTAATAATAATCCAGAAAAGTAGAAATAACATTTTAAAAGTCATCCCCTAGCAATCCAGCGATCCGCAGCAGAATATAGTATTTTTTTTACCAATCTTACCCATATATGCAGTTTTTCCATGCAGAAATCAACTTTCATTGGGAGTTGTAGAATCTGCAGGATGTCAATTTTGTAGCGGAGAAAAAAATCCACAATGGACCTGCAAGTTCGGGTTTTAAACCAATGATTTATGTTTTAATGGGGAGAGTGATCCCTCTGACAACAGCTTAACTCCCATGGAGACATACAGTGGTGTGAAAAAGTGTTTGCCCCTTCCTGATTTCTCATTCTTTTGCTGGAGGCTCAAAGAATTAGAAATGGCTTTATAACCTCTTCCAGACTGATAGATCTCAATTACTTTGTTTCTTATTTGTTGAATTTCTTTGGATCGCAGCATGATGTCTAGCTTTTGAGGATCTTTTGGTCTACTTCACTTTGTCAGGCAGGTCCTGGTTAAGTGATTTCTTGATTGAGAACAGGTGTGGCAGTAATCAGGCCTGTGTGTGGCTAGGGAAATTGTACTCAGCTTTCCAAAGATGTGATAACCCACAGATAATTTATGTTTTAAGGGGGCAATCACTTTTTCACACAGGGCCCTGTAGGTTTGGATTTCTTTTTCCCTTAATAATAAAGACCTTCATTTAAAAACTGCAATATGTGTTTACTTGTGTTATCTTTGTCTAATATTTAAATTTGTTTTGTAATCTGAAACATTTAAGTGTGACAAACATGCAAAAGAATAAAAAGTTAGGACGGGTTGGGCAAACAGGGGGCAAAAAGTTAGGAAGTGGAGAAACTTTTGTTTTTATTTCAGAACGTACAAGAAAAACGAATGACACTTGGACCACACTCTCATCAAGCTCCCATCAGAATCTGATCAACAAATTGGTCGGTTTTTCTGGTATGTGAAAAATCGGTTGTCTGAATAAGCCCTTATGGAGAATCGGGGCATCACTATACAGATTAGATTATAGTCCATTCCCATTTTCATCACGTATATGTAGATTTATGAAACTCATCTGATTAAAGAGCAGACATTGTATTAAAGCAGATCGGTCACTAGATGTTACAATGCAAACTGCATACATGATTAGATACATCTTTTAGACCTGATAAGGCAGGTGTACTTTCTTTGATACCATGGTGCCTGGTACCATCCACACTTGATTAAAGGGAATTTGTCATCTGATTCATGCTGCCCCAAAGGGATCGTAGTGGGGAGAAGCCGCTGTGGACCTTCCTCTGATTAGTCACCTCAGGCACATATGACCTGTCCGACTTTTCAAGTTATGTTTACTCTGAAACACTGAAGCATCTCAAAGTAAAACATCAAGCCAGTGTCTGATTCATGCTTCCTGTGGTTTGGGCAGCATGGGTCTGATGCCGCTAAGTTAGACCATTATAGCAGGACAGGTTAACCATTTAATCTGCAGCCAATGTTAAGGAAAGAAAGGTGGGGCTGTTGGATTTCAATATGCCTGATCCTTTCGTTTTTTTTTTACAGGCATTAAACCACCATCAGAGGTGTCTGGCAGCATCTTATCCCCATGTCTCTATTGAGAACATGGGAATGCCCGGCTAAGTGTTCATGTGTATGGGGAGGATTGAGTCATATAGGTTTCTCAATCAGTAGCCTAAAATGTATGACCATCTTAAGTGTTTTGCCATTTGCTGCTCCCTTTTGATGATTGTTACTGGTATGTATGACCAATAATGATGTCAGTTTAAGTATGAACCAACATGTTAATGCTATTTGTTCAAGTCCACAAGACAAACCCCATAGGGATCTGCTAGGTAAGGTCCTCCATGCTCAACTGAGGGTTATATGGCGTCATCTTGTTGTTTAGTCACCGCTAAGGAGGCATCTTCTCTCATAACTCCGCGCACACATCTCCTACCATGCAGTTTTGTTAATGGTGTGAGCACAGGCACTTGGTACATAGCACAAGCTCAGTGAGCAAGTTATTTTCTTTGTAAGACCCTTAGAAGATCAGGGTTCAGCATTGCACGCTAGATAAGAAACCTGCCAGACGACAGAGGGGAGGCCAAGGCAAGCGATGGATTAAGTGCATGGTCAGGGGCTTGGACTGACTGATGATGTGTGATGTATATAGCGCACAGATAGGGATATATGGGATTGCACTGCAGAATCAAATAGATAGACTAGGACACGCTTTGCATCTCAGCCATTAAAGTGCTGAGTATATTAGCAACCAGAAATGATTCTGCATTGCAAAATTTCTAGTACCCACCAGCAGAACAGGCTTTGTAGCTTTAATATTCGCTAGTCTCAAGAAAGAACTTGATATAAGTAACCCCTATTAAATCAGAATATTGTTTTCCTTGTTTTATTGTCTCTGGATCCATCCAACCAGGCAAGCAAACATAGATATACCTAGAAAATGGCTGGCGAGAAACACACTGGTCCTCTAACTCTTCCTTCCTTTTTCAGTTGAAGATGACCTGTCTTCATCATAAATGTATTTTTCTTCTGTAATATGTATGGTTTAAAGGGTCTTCATTATACAGTAGAGCCAATGTTAATTTATGGGGCATTTAACAGAGGTGCTCATAATACACAATGTGTACAACTTTTATCCATTTTTTATTTTATTTTTTTTAACGACCTTCTGCTTGACCTCGAGCCATGGCGACTTGATGGATGAAGGATCTGTAGAAACATTGATCTTGTGCAGCCTAAATAGGTCCACCAAGGTCTTCGCCACCATTATCTTGTTAGTATCAAGCCACCGGGTTGCTGGTCTTCCTCTTCGTCTTGTTCCTTCTATTCTTCCGACCATGATGTCCTTCTCCAGTGATTGCTCTCTTCGTACAATGTGTCCAAAGTTTTATCTATTATCTAACTTTATTTTTTATTATTAGTTAACTTTTATCTATGGTGTGGATACATTGTTGTCTATGGACTGCATGTAGTAAAATACCAATACTTCCAAAAGATATTAAAAGACCTCACACACATGACTCTATGATCCTGAAAATTGTCTTCCAATGGAGCCATGCATACCACCTAAAAGTAGTGGCTTATATACATATCAGACCATGTTATCTTCTAGAAGTAACGTTTTTTAAGTTCACAGGGAAAACTCATTCTGTGACACCATGGGCAGAAAAAGATTTTAGAGTCCAAGGCAGGGTTTTCTGAATGCATCTCACTATACCCGTCCCTGAACTTTAGTATCGCAGCAGATGAATAATCAATCATTCATTTTTTTTAAATGACCCCACAGTGCTTAGAGGGGTTCTCCACTCGATCGTTGTAAAACAATAAAAGACGATATACTCACCCCTGGACTCTGCTTCTCGCTCTCATATAATCACAGAATTAAAGAATTCTAGAATGTTAGAGTTGGAGGGGACCTCCAGGGACCTCCAGGGTCCTCGTGTCCAACCCCAAGCTCAATGCAGGACTCACTAAACCATCTCAGACAGATTGAAGACTTCCATTGAAGGAGAACTCACCACCTCTCGTGGACGCCTGTTCCACTCATTGATCACCTTCACTATCAAAAAGTGTTTTCTAATATCTAATCTGTATCTTATCCCATTCGGTTTCATGCCATTGCTTTTCGTGTTTCCTTGTGCAAATCAGAATAAGGATGATCCCTCTACAGTGTGACAGCCCTTCAGAAATTTGTAGGCAGCTATTAAGTCTCCTCTCAGTCTTCTCTTTTGCAAGCTAAACATTCACAGATCCTTTAACCGTTCCTCGTAGGACATAGTTTGCAGTCCGCTCACCATCCTGATAGCTCTTCTCTAAACTTGCTCCAGTTTTTCAATGTCTTTTTTTTCTCTCCATCGGATCGAATGTGAAGGGGTCACTGATCACCAGTGACCTGACCACTGAAACCGCTGATTGCCCCATTCATTGTCTAGTATAAATGTGCTGTGTATTGGGGTTATTGAGGAACTCCAATTGGTGGCCCATCCTCAGGGTAGGATATTAAAGGGGTCATCTCATCATACGCCCATAGAATATACCATAAATGTCTAATAGATCCAGGTTCATTACACCAAATTACCCGAAGGGTAAATAGATCCCATCATAAGGGATGTTAAAACATGACTTTTATTAAACTAAATCTAAAAGAGGTCAATATAATATTTAAATATTTTAAATTTTTATTGCTGATGTGAACCTGTATTAAGCTATCCTTAGTACCCTACATATGGGTACATTTGTCATAGTATTATTATTATTATTTATTATTATTATAGCACCATTTATTCCATGGCGCTTTACATGTGAAAAAAGGGGTATACATTCATATACAATTACAATGATCTTTAACAAAACGTGACGGCGACTGGTACAGGAGGAGCGAGGACCCTGCCCACGAGGGCTCACAATCTACAAGGGATGGGCGAGGAAACAGTAGGTGAGGGTAGAGCTGGTCATGCAGCGGTATGGTGGAGCGGTGGTTACTACAGGTTGCAGGCTTGTCGGAAGAGGTGGGTCTTAAGGTTGCTTTTGAATGTTTCCACGGTAGGCAAGAGTTTGATATGTTGGGGTCGAGAGTTCCAGAGTAGGGGGGATGCACGGGAGAAATCTTGTATGCGACTGTGGGAAGAGGAGATAAGAGGGGAGTAGAGAAGGAGATCTTATACGGATCGGAGGTTGGGTGCAGGTATGTACCGGGAGACTAGGTCAGAGATATATGGAGGAGACAGGTTGTGGATGGCTTTGTGTGCCATGGTTAGGGTTTTGAACTTGAGTCTCTGGGCAACGGGGTGCCAATGAAGGGATTGACAGAGGGGAGAGGCCGGGGAATAGCGGGGGGACAGGTGGATTAGTCGAGCAGCAGAGTTTAGGATAGATTGGAGGGGCGCGAGAGTGTTGGAAGGGAGGCCACAGAGTAGAAGGTTGCAGTAGTCGAGGTGGGAGAGTAACAGTTCTTTCTGTTTAACCTATCTACATACATGCATCACGGCTACTGTCCGTGACTGTATATTAATTGTTTTGAAGGTAAACTGTTACTATATCTTAGATCTCAACCAGCAGGTAAAAAACATACATAGCCACCCCAACAAGTTTCACCTTCACAGGCTTCCTCAGGGGGCTAGGGCTTTAATTATAGGATATATGGATCTATTTACCCTTCGGGTAATTTGGTGTAATGAAGTCTCTATCCCTAAAGGGTTGTATGCACTTTTTTGTTGTTTTGTGAATAGATGCAGATCCCACTCCTGGGATCCCCCAATCTTCTGTTCCTGATACCTCGACAGCTGGCTGCACATGTGCGGATTTCTGCATTCACTAATATGGAGTCCAGCATAAAATTGAGTGCACTTGGATTGCTGTTTTTGGGTCTGCCATAGTTTTGAAAGTTCACAAAACCCTGATTAAACCTTTCTGTGTCTTAAAATGGGTAAATGTAGCGCCCCGAGGGTTTGACCGCTACAGGGGTATTGCACCTCTGCCAGAGGTGTGGTATTCCACTCCCGGGTAAGGATGGAGTATGGACCAGGGCTCAGTTAGCTGCATACAGCACACACACCCCATTTCCGAGGGACAGCTCAACGGTGCTCCCACTAGACAGAAGTGCAGGCACAACCGACTATGTCCCTGTCTGGAGTGGGGAGGGGGGGTGGAACACCCAGTGCTGTAGGGGCAGATAGGGGTTGGTTCCTGAGCGTAGGAAGGAGCCCATTGGTTGCTGGTCACCTGGGCTCATGGTCAGAGGGAGGTATAAAAGGTGGGCACCATCTTAGATCTAGGTTCTGTCCAGAGAGGAGAAGACAGGGAGTAGAGGCTCTGTAGGAGCTCTACTCCTTGAGGGCCTAGTGAGAAGCCGAGGAGGAGGCGAAGGGGAGCTGTGGTGTCACCTCAGCCCAGCTCCACGAGAAGGGAGGAGAAGAAGGAACAGGAAAGACGGAGGAGAGACAGAGAAACAGAAGGGCTCAGGAACAAGAAGGCAGAAGGGACCCTAAGAACCCACGAGAATACAGGGTGAAGGGTCAGGCAGATTAAGGGTGCCGGATCCCAAGTTGGTGGAGGAGAAACTACCCTCAGCCAAAGACCGGACGTCGTGATCATTTATTGGTGCGACACCTCATCAAACCGGCTAGGAAAGCACCATATAGGACAGCGGAGGACGGGGCCCACGTTTAACCGCACAAGTCCGCGGCAGCTGGACAAAAGTGGGTCACTGGTGAGGCAGGCCAGAGAAAGGACAAAAGGGGGTCTTGAGCCATACTCTTGAGCTGCCTGGGAGTTGACCGAGCCCCTCACCTGGTGGACGCCGCACGGCTCGGGCAGTCATTCCCTGCAGAAGTGACTTGGATATTAACCGTGAGTAAAGACCCTGGACTGCAGTACGTTGTCTGTGTGCTTTTTCGCTCCTCCGGCACTACCGGTACTGGGACTCTCACCACCATCACTCCCACCATCCACTACACTGCTCTGGGGCCGCACTCTTCCCGTGGGGAGTCACACCATCCCAGCTGCATATATCATCAGCCCCAGCGGTCTGCCCTGCAGCGGCGGTTCCTAATAACCGCAATCCACGGGTGGCGTAGTCAAACATCTCTTAAAACATCTAAAAGACTGCCACTGGTCTGACCACCCTGAGCCACGGGACCGGGTCGCCACTACTACCCCCATCGTCTCCCTATTGCTCGGTTCCGAGTGCCCCACGGCCCAGGGGGCAAGTCATAAAGAATGAGAGATAACCAATTCAACAGTGTTATTTTTTTTTCAAAGGAAGATGCAAAATAAGTCAATGCCACACATATCTGTATGAGCCCTCCATATACAAGCTCCAGTAAGACCTCGGGTGCTCCTCAGAAGTCACCGAATTTTATTACAGCTAAGTGCATATTCTTCGCTGAAGTTATTTCTAGAAGCAATGGAACATTTCCCAGTGTCAGCCTCTGATCTCGAAGGCTAATGAAACACATGCACATAATGATTTAATCACTCTCTGCCTTCTGCTGTTTACATATATTGTGCTCGATGTATAGCTCCTCTCTCTCGCTGTCTCCATTGCTGGTATTTAATGAAATACACACGCTGATGAAAAAACGATGGGTCCCCATCAGGAATGTCGACGCAAAGTACAAAAAAAAAAAAAGACCTGGCAGATGAGCTGCATGTTCCAGCCACAAACTTTCATGTAGCTGAAGGATTGTGGTGCCAAACACAGGGAGACACTCCAATTTGCTGAAATCAGATGGAACACATTATGAACCCTAGAAAGCTGAGGGTGTATTTGGTAGGAGACCAAGAACTGGTACCAGTGCAGATGACTATCTGTCTTCAACAGACAGAGCCATGAGTTTTAAGTCTGTGCGATACACAAGGAGTTCTTCTGTACTAAGAAGCCATAGGCACTTCATGTGCTGCCATATGTACTTTCATGGCGTACTGTCTTGAGTTATATCTCCTAGAGGCTAAGAAATTGGACAGTACGAAGCCCAAAGTTTTAAAGTTAAGGTTCAAATTCCAGGAACATAACTATGGAAGGGCAACTGAGACATGTGTCGTAGATAAAGAAACTACAGGAAATGGAGTAACCATAAACCACCAAAGGTACCCCTTTGATAAAGCAGGTACGCGAAACGCGCGTCAGGGGCTATAGGGGGAGAATTATCCACAGGTTTGGACCATTATGGGTGAGCAGTAGTCTTCTATATGTTGCACATTGCACTTTTTTAAAGGATTTGACCATGATTGGGGGTTTTGATCTGCTGCTTAATTGAATTGGATGTTTTATTATATGTATTTCTTTGATATTCCCTTCATGGTACCGTTTGAGCATTGCCCCCATGTCCTATACATTACCGTGTCTCCTAAACATGTTCCATGATTCCTCATTCTATGTAGACCTCAATTATTTCTAAGGTACCTCTTTGATAAAGCAGGGGAAAAGAAGTACGTGAAACGCGCGTCAGGGGCTGTAGGGAGAGAATTATCCATGGCTTTGGACCATTATGGGTAAGCAATAGTGTTCTATATGTTGCACATTGCACTTTTTTAAGGATTTGACCATGGTTGGGTGTTTTGATCTGCTGCTTAATTGAATTGGATGTTTTATTATATGCATTTCTTTGATATTCCCTCATGGTACCATATGAGCATTGCTCCCATGTCCAATACATTACCGTGTCTCCTCCTGCACATGAATGATTCCTCATTCTATATAGACCTCAATTATTTCTACTGGTTACTCCGTTTCCTGTAGTTTCTTGTCATTTTAGGAGTACTCCGCCTCTGTTATTGGCTTTACTTAATAGAAATAGGGAGAACATTATAAAATCATTTTTTAGTTATGTTCTCAACATGGTCTCATATACTGTGGGTATTTCTATCTCCAAGATCCTATCCCAATATGTAGTAGGTGTAATAATATTATTTGCAAATACCTCCATTTAGAAAGGTAGTATAGTTTTTCTAATACATTATGTCGCTTACCCCATGTGCAGGGCATTGCAGTAGCTTAGGTATCCATGGTTATGACCACTCATATAGTGACAGTTAGTTAGCTGTTAGTGGTCATAACCATGGATATGTAATCTACTGCAATGTCCTGCACATGGGGTAAGCGACATAGAGAATCAGAAGAACTATACTACATTTCTAATTGGAGGTATTTGCTAATATTATTATTATTACTCCTACCATATATTGGGATAGGATCTTGGAGTTGTGAATACCCCTTTAAGGCAGATTTGCACATACATTCTTATACAGGCAGCAAAGTGGCTCAGTGGTTACTTCTGTTGCTTTGAAGCACTGGGGTCCTGGGTTCAAATCCCACCAAGGACAACATCTGCAAGGAGTTTGTATGTTCTCCCCATGTTTTCTGGGTTTCCTCTGCGCTCTCCGGTTTCCACCCACACCCCAAAGACATCCTGATAGGGAATCTAGATTGTGAGTCGCAATGGGGACAGTAATGATCATGGCTGTAAAGTGTTGTGGAATTAATTGCGCTATATAAGTGAGTAAACTAAATAAATACAGTAGGTTTATCTGGATATTTGTTTGGGTCACCACCAATTGAGCGCTCGTTCATTCTCCAGGTAAATTGCAAAGATAGCTGTAAAAATAAGCATCGTTGCAATTTTCCCCTTATTAAACATCTTTTCACAGGTTCAGGGGGTTTTGTAATTTTATAGTTTGCTGCTCGTTGCCAGAGTTGCTGGTCATCTTTGCAATCTATCAGAGGTGGCCGGTTTCCTTGATAAGGAGCACAGCACTTGCAAGCTCTTTGCTTTAGAGCTGGTAAACAGTTCTCTGAACCTAGCCAGAAAGTTCTGTCTAGATCCTATCTCTGCCCCTGGGCTTCTCTGAGGCTGCAGAGACAAATCTCCTTCTGCTAGCAACATAGGAGAGTCCATAGTTGGGGATGGTGGCTCAGATATGCTGCCAGCACGAACTGTCAATCATCAGGAGTGCACTGCCCCCTGGTGAGCAGGAAGCTGTCAGGCAGAGTAGCAGTGCACTCCTGATGATAGAAGACAAGAATAGCCTTTTAATGCTTGCAATAGACTTTCAATAGCTGTCAATCAAATGTACATAATTTATCCTCCCAATCAACAATACACAGACTCTCACAGTTTGGCTGAACTTAAATGTATCCTGAACAGATAGAGGTGAGAAAACTGCTGACATGTCAGAGGTTTCAGGGTCAGGTCACACTGGTAACAGGAACAGGTTCTGGATTAGCCAAACCCGGACCCAAGGATAGGGACCTGGCAACATACTACTTGTACAGACTAAGTAAGGAAACTACAGGGGTTGCTCAGGTACCTCCTTACTGCCTTATATACCTGATGCCTCCCAGCTATTGGCTGGAGGCATTTCCAAAGTGCGTGCTGCCCTTTAAGAATCGGCAGCACGCACGCTGCTGGGAGTCCTGCGCAGCGTGCGCAAGCTCAGAGAAGAGAGAAGCCACAGCAGGGAACGGGGACACCGCCGCGCAGCCAGGGCGATGAGTATGTCGGCGTCCCTGCCGGGAGGAGGGACACCCAAGAATGCCGGCATTGGCGTTACAAAGGGTAATACATAACTGTAGGAGCTGTATACACAAAACGGTAGATTTTTCATTCAGAGTGTTACCAGACTGGCTATTTGTGAAGACACAGGGTCTTCCGTGGGCAGAACACTACTCAGACAACACAGGGTTATGCAAATAAGAGTATGTCCTTCTTGACGAGCCAAAGAAATACAAATACATTTACAAGTCAACACAAACACAATAGTGTATTTCTCTTGGATTAACAAATCTAAACATCTGGCTGATTAAGGTTAGAAGCAGTTCCGTCACACTATTTTTTTTTTTATTTTAGTGACATTAAAGTAATAAGTTTACAAAACTTGTTATACTGTGGCTACGATTCTGAACTCTACACGGCCATATTGGACCTCTTTGCAGTCATATAGGTTCTGTATATTAATAGGATCTTACTAATTTATTATGTTACAGAATATTGTAACTGTGAGTCAGAATTGTATCATCGTTGTATATAGAAGTGGCTAAAACTGAACAGAAACACATGCAACAATGAACGTAAAACTCGGCTTACTGGAAAAAGCAACAAACATCCCAAGCAAGTAACACTGACCGTAATACACAAAGGCCATAAATATATAAAATATGGAGTGTATGACTTAAACACGTGTGGACGCCAGCGACTGGTCAGAAGATGAGCGAGATCAAAGGTGCGACTGATTTACTGCCAGACAGATCTGCTGTTCTCAGACGGGGTCGCATCAATGGCGGATCAGAGTGGATTACCAGATATATATTACCTAAGAGCACTTGTCCTGCACTTAGTGGGAATGCAGAACTAATGTTGTGCTGAACCGCCACAGAGTGCAGAACATACTGTAAAGTGAAGTACGTCCATGTGCTAAACCGATACAGGAAATACAGCCTTGTACAAATTACCACTAGAAAACATAATAAGGAATATTATTAATTATAGGAAGAAGAAGGAATTATAATGACATTCACACACATTCTGGAAAATCTGATTTCCCAAATTATCGGAGATAAGGAGCATGAACATCAGGAAAAAAACTGTCGAGGTCATAGCAAAGTTAAGAAGTTCTCCCTGGCTATTTAGTTATTATTAAAGAGTTATTCCACCCCATAAAAAATCAAGTTATACTGTGACTCACAATATCGGGGCTTTAGAAGCCCAAGAACAGGGTTCTGCAGCCCCGTCCTGAATGGAGCAAAGCTGTGCATGCGCAACCTCCACTCTATTCATTGTCTATGAGAGTAGCTGTAATCATCAGTCTCATAGACTGGAGCAGAAGCCGTGCCCAGATCTAGGGCTTCTAAGACCCCGATCTCAGGATTACTGGGGGCACTTGCAATCAGCAGATTATCTCCTATTCTATAGATGAGGGCTAACTTGTTTTTTTTAACACCCATTCTGAATCTCTATATTTCTCCCCCAATAAAATAATAACACTTAAATTCACTTCCGGTACCATTGCCATTCCAGCACAGTCGGCACAGCCTCTCCCGGGGATTGTGTGATCTTGTTATGTCACGCAATCCCTGAGGCCAATCAGCACTGGCTGCACACTCTCCACCTTCGTACAAATCACTCTGCTCTCTTACGAACGTAATTGACATCTGGAGGAATTGGGAGGGCAGCCGCTGCTCTCGCTTCTTCTGGTTGTCTTGATTAGGTGGAGAGAGTGAAGCCAGCACTGATTGGCCTCAGGGATCGCATGACATAACAATATCAGACAATCCCCGGGAGAGCCAGTGCTGATGCCACTGGAATGGCGCCAGAGGTGAGTATAATGTGTTATTAATTTACAGGGAGGAAACATAGGAATTCAGAAGGGGTTGTCCAAGTAATCCCTTTAAATTCTCTGGATTGTTACTACTGTATCTTATTGCTTTTACTGGTTTAGTAAAGTATTTCATTGTTTTTCGGTCTAACATTCTGTTGTAGTCAAATTTTAATATATTTTTTTCTGCTTCATTTTTCTGCCACAGAGCTGTGTATCCCAGCAGGGGAAAATGAAAAAAGACTTGTCACCGCTCCTCAGATGTCTGTATTAATAAATACTCCTATGTCCTAACAATTCTAGAGCATCCATTCTTAGGGTAAGTTCACACATTGCGTATTTGCAGTGTTTTTTTTCTGCACCAAAAACCAGAGTGGTGGCAGGAAAAATGCTGCATACAATACATGTGCTTTTTTACTTGCATTTTTCACCCACTCATTTGAAAAGTTGTAAAACAATGTAAAAACACTGAACGAACTGACGTTCTGTGTATTATGGCACAGTACAGAGTTCTAGCAAAAGATGATTTTGAATAGTTATTTGATGGGGAGTGCAAGAATTATTGAAACAGACATGTCATGTGACAGATCCTCTATCAATTATACAATTTTATTTGCCACCACTAGGGGGAGCTCATTGTATACTGCTTTGTTATTAAGTGAAATGTATAAGGCCTCATTCATTTCACCTTGTGATGTAATAGTGATGTAAAATACTGACCAAATACTTAACGTGTGAACATGTCCTTAGAGGAGCTATCCCACCAGGATGATCATTTTAAAATAAAGCCACCCTGACGATCAGCTGACTGCAGCAGGTCTGGCTTTCCTAACACTTGTTAAGCATCCATTATTGCCAGCAAAGAATTGCATGGCATATATATATTAGGGATTTTACTCTTTGGCAGTGGTTTCAAGTAGGCACAGGCACAAAGTCTCTTGGTTATAAACGAGATAGATTTATTTTAGCCCATAAACTCTCTGACATAACAGAAAATAGCCTTGTCTCAGCTCAAAGGAGCAAAATAAAAAAAAATTAATATATCTAGATACAATCTTGGCAGGCCTTGTCAGCCACTTGCCACCTATCCGTACAACAGAGGTGTTTCCACCTCAACTGCCAGCAGTAAATGAGGCAGGTGAACTGCCTTTTATAGCCTGTACCAAGCCCTGTAACTGGAGGTAAGTGAACGGCCAGTCCCACCCAGCTCTTTGGCCGTTCCTAAAACCCGGACCCAAAAATCCAGGCCCATTAAAACACACCTCTCAGCACTATACATGCTGGAGCTTGCTTCTCCAGCCTTTCAGCCTCATTTGTATATAGTTTCTATCCTAGATTTCTCATAATTGCCACAGAGAATAACGGCCGACACAGCCATACCAGTACTTCTGTGTGACGACGGGTTCCCTTTAATGGAGCATAGGAGATAACTGTATACATTTTAGACCTGTTTCCTTCAAGTGAAGGCTGAAGACAACCAGAACTTTTACATTAAACTGTCTGCAGGGGATTTATCTGTATCAGTAAGAAACGATCTCCATCAGCTATAAAGATAAGAAGTGAAAGTCCTATGTAAACAAGCAGAGAAGTGTCTTCTACATGTGGATGACCACTTAATAATGTATGACCATCCACAAAAAAAACAGAACTTTAGTTAAGTCATTGGCATTTAAAGGGGTCAGCATCTGAGTTTAGCAGAGCCGATGACATGATGGCAGGTATCATTCATAAGGAGGGATGAGCGGACCCGTGGAAATTCAGGTTCTGGTACCCGACCCAAACTTTATTGTAAAGTTCGGTTCCAGTACCACAGCTGTACCTGAACTTGAACCAGAACCCGAACCCCATTGAAAACAATGGGGACCCGAACTTTTGAACTGGAAAATTCTCTCTTTCTCTTCCCCCAGCAACTCCGAACATTGCAATGGACGTCAGGGACAAGTCCGTGTTTGGCGTTTAGCACCGGACACTAACTCTCCAGTACGATCCCCGAACTTTTAAGTTCGGGTTAGCTCATCTCTATTCATAAGTCCTGCCGATCGGGGTCATAACTTTATTGGCACCACTTACTTCTCATGTGGAAGTGAGCGATGCTGGACAACCCCTTTAAACAGTATACTTGGCAGTAAAGTGCTTTATTTCCCACAGCCCTACCTCAGGTAAGATGGCGCATTTCATAGCTTCCCTTAAAATCGATGAGCCGTCCATATGCTGGGTCCTTCAAAGCAAATAGTTATTTTTTTTGCCATTTACAGTCATCACTGATTGGAAAGTGTCAGAGCGTATAAGGATATGTCCCATTGACCAGGGAAGCGTAAATCCCAGCTTTAGTTCTACATTTCCAGGAGGAATAACAGAGGAACATCACAGTGCAGGGTTCTAAGAAAATATGCCCAATCATTACTAAGCATTTACTAATCCAGACAGATCCTCTTTAAATAATGACTGCAGTGCCACTCACAGGCTGCAAGAGGGAACTACACTTCAACAATTGAAACATTTGCCAATCACTGCATGGCTTTTGATTGGGCATTTTTAATTATTGTGATTTACACAATACATAGGATATAAAAAAAAACTAAATAACAATATGTGTTCTCTCTGTGTGCACAAACGTAAGATAAATACAATAAGAAGGGAACCACGTATTAGGGAAGGCAGATCAAGGAAAACACTGTTTATAGAGAAAAAATTATTATGAAAAAGCAAAGAACGTGTGCACTATATGTACTGATGCTTAGTATCCACATGATGTGTGGTCCTGACTTTATGTATCTGCAGAAATGCTCCTACTCTTCAGTAATGGGGTCAGGGTCATACCTATAGTGATATTTAGGGTCCTGTTTATTATGGAGTTTGCACCTTTTTTGTCTCATTTTTTGTCTTTAGTTTTTCATTGGCATCATATTCTACTTTTAATTTGTGCTTTTTTTTTAAAGGGAACCTGTCATTAGATTCATGCTGTCAGAGCAATGGACGATTGCCGCCGAGTATGTTTTACACTGAAACGCTCCGATGCTTCAGAAAAAATAAAGTTTGAAAAACTGACCCTGGGGACCATAACCAGAGACGAGACTAGTCAGATGACGTACCCGGCCGGGATCCCCCCTGCACCATCAGATTGATAGGTCTCTCACTTTTTAAAAAGTTGCAAAAGTTTTGCACAAAGGCATATTTGGGATTTTTTTGGCACAAATTTTGTGACATTTAGGGGAACATGAGACACTTTTGCTGACGTTCCCACTTGCTCAGTACCCAAGACGGCTGCCTGCTGTGCACCCCACTAAGTTTGGAGCAGTCATCTTGCTCTGATACATCCCTTCTCAAGATTAACTGCTATTGACCCAATATTCAACGTGACTAGGACCTGTATTAATCAGTAATGTCCAAGACTTTCAAAAACAGCTCTGTTTTATCGTAGTGAATGTGAATTACAAAGACGACGGCTTCCCCGCTGATCAGCGCTTTACAACCTATTTTATGCATTTCTAAATGAGTCTGCACAGGTGTAAGCGGCAGCCAGGTGACCCTTCCTAGGGCTATGAGGGTGATGGGACCTTCATTAGCAAATGCCAACAACTTCCATCCTGTCACCTGGAGACTGGAGAAGCAGAGGGACATGGAAATTACAACGCGAGCCCTAATGTGGACAGGAACTGATGTGACTGGTTGAAGAACATAGGAAATCTGTCACCAGGACACAACATAAAAATATGCAAACTGCATTGACTCTTTTCTAATTGACTAATCGGGCAATTAAATTTGGGTTTCGAATAGGTACCCCAACCCTTAGGCCCACATTCAGTATTTGGTCAGTATTTTATATCAGTATAAGCCAAAACCAGGAGTGGAACAATCAGAGGAAAAGTATAATAGAAACCCGTCACCACTTCTGCATTTTTCACACACTCCTGGTTTTGTCTTACAAATACTGGTGTAAAATACTGACCAAATACTGAACGTGTGAACGTGGCCTTAAAGGAATTATCCCACCAAGATGATCATTTTAAAATGAAGCCGCCCTGACGATCAGCTGATTGCAGCAGCTCTGGCTTTCCTAGCCTTTGTTGATAATCCATTATTGCCAGCAAAGTATTGCACGACTTCTCCGACAGCCCATTCAAATGTTTGGTTGATCAAGAAATACAAGGTCGTGTATACAATATCTTTGCGATACAAAATACAATACAATAAATAAAAGATCATGAAAATACAATAAATAAATACAAGTAAAATAGAAGATCATGTCAGTCCCTTTCCACTCTCGTAATAGAGAGGGTCCCAAGCAAGGAATCTGCACTTTCATAAAACTTTTGACATTTCAGAAGTTTTTATCAGTGGGGTCCAAGTGATTAGATCCCCATTGATCGCTGAAACAAAGGGGCAGAAGAGTTCAGCTGAGTGTTGGTCTTCTAATGTAGATGGATGAAGATGGACTCATCCAGAAAACTGTAAAAGTCGCAAAAGATTTGTGACTTTTGGCAGGTTCACGCCATTTTTGCTCAGCTCTGACAACATGGTTGGAGCAGGGGCTGGATGGGGATGTGACGGAGCATGGCGACTGCCGCTCATCAAATTCTCTGATAAGTTAGATTTCTGGCGTGGCGCATGGAGGCACTCGCCACTTGTCAGATGCTCCTTTTAATGAATCCGGTGCCCCCACCCCACCCTGCTACCTCATCAAGACCAGAGTGAAAAATGCCAGTCTTTATGAATTAAGGTCACAGACTTTCTATTGAGCTGATCTTTACCTAACTCTGCTTTTCCAATGAGAGAAGCACTCGACTCTTCTGTGCCTTTTGGTTGATGTCTTAGCACAAGGACCCCCACAGAGCAAAACTTCTGACAGTCTAAAGTTTTGTTAAAATATAGATACTCATCAAGCGATCAGTCCTTAAAGGGGTCTTTCATGGTGACTGTTTTTTTGCTGCGATCTGCCAAATCAACTCCTGAGCGGCCCCATTCAAGTAAATGGTGCCAGCTGCAGGCAGGTGATTGAATCATCTGGGTACGGAGAATAGAAGACACCGATCTGCACCAGCTCTGCATTCTCTTCATTCTCAGGATTGGGGACACCAGAGGTCGTACCTCCATCGATTATAGCGTGCTGGTTTTAATCCCACTGCCTTTTTATCCAATATGTTGATAATTTGGTGTGTATACATTGCTTTTAACCAAATTTAAGAGCAACGAATCACAAAATAAAACAATAAAGGCGCAGGGTAAATGCTTGAAAATCCACAGTTTTAATTGCCTGACATGTGAAAAGGTTATTTACAGCTTTGTATCAGTGTCTGCTTCATCGCACATGCCAAGGAGCATCCGGAGAGCAGCACAACCAGGAAACTGGAATGTGTTTCATCTGAAAGAGGTGACTTTAAGGAACAGAACAGTAAAGAAATACTCGGAATACTAACTATGGTGCAGATCACCTTTAGTATGGCACATTTCTATTACGGGATATCCTATCAGACAAATTACTTTTCAGCAACGCTACAAACTACAAATTATTAAACCTTACCCTTAGATCCCAGTCTTAGCCTCTCACCCCAGCTAAATCAGATCTCACACTTTGTACTGATGAGGGTCAATACCCTGAAACACCGTGTCTGCAAATTGAGATTCTGATTTGCCATTTATCCGAAGTCATATTTAAAGGCTCGTTAAAGGGTTGATATTGACTTGTAGGATCGCTACTTCCAACAGGTGGTGCTAAAGTTCAAGTCCTCTTCCTCTCTGAAGAGACAATTTGCATATTTAATTTCCCAGAGGAACATGCAAGGTGTTTAAGTCTCCTCATACTGGCATGCCAGACCTGGCATGTCACTCTCTACAAGAAGAAACCTTACCTGTAGATTATTGACACCCTGCAATCTATACTTCGCTGCCAGACAGAATCCCACACCCACATGCTACCACATCGAATCACTACCGCTACCCAAAGAGAACATTTCCAGTAGCAACGCTCCATCGGGGGAATTGCTAGGCATGCCCGGTTACTGACCCATGTACGTCTGCAGATTGGGGTCCATAACACCTGCATTGGTTCCATGAAGTCCCAGGAGGGGGTGTCCAATATTGCAGCGGTATACAGACCCTTATATGCATTTGCATCATGGCTGTCTGTAACTGGGTCTTTGAGTCGCTCAAAAACTATGAGTTTTTCAAGCAGAAGCTGATTCAGGAAACGTTACTTTTTTGGAAAGATTTTGGATTAATTTTTCTTATCCTGAAGAGGTTTTGAATTGTTTTGGAAGCATTTTTTTCAGCCTTTTGATTGGACAGTGTCTAGTTTGGAGTGTATTCCATCAGTTTGTGGTTCAAAGAAGTGATCTGAACATCTTTTTCTCAACCAGACATTTTTTTAAAACTTCTTCAGAAAAAAAATAAAAGTTCAGAAAACTCCTCGTATGAATAGTAAAGTGGATTTCCCATGGAGATTAATAAGGGGAGTTTTCCAAGAGTTTTTAAGGAGGATTTTAGAGCAGATCCTCTCCATAAAACTACTCAGAAAACTCACTGTGAACTACCAGAACCAGTACTGCTGCATTTCCACTTAGTGTACGTGCACATGAAGTCTTTTTCAGGTAAATTCCATCTGGAATCCGCCTGAAAAACACAGCAATAAATGAACATTGTGCACTGCAATGTGAAAACGGCATTGCTGTGCACATGTACTGTCTTATGACACATCTTTTAAGCACTTTAGGCCTCATTCACACGTCCGATTTTTCAATGTACAAGAAAAATGGACTGATAATTCTGATCAGAGTTGGTTCAGCGTTTAATCGGAGTGTGATACAAGTGTCATCTGATTTTCTTGTACATGGAGAATTAAAAAAATTAATTCTCCACTTTCTCCATTCTGACAGTCCGTGAAAATCGGACTGCATTCGGATGTCATCTGAGTGCAGTCCGATTTTTTAACGTACCCATTGACTTGCATTGTCAATTTTGATCTGACCCTCAAATCAAAATGCAACATGTCACCGCGATATTATGGGGACTTCTCAGTCCATGAAAAGTCACAGGCTTGTGAATTGCCCCATAAAATATCACAGGTACAAGTGATTTCCATGAAAATCATGGATAGCACACGTATGCAAAAATTAGACGTCTGAATGAGCCCTTAGGGTTCGGAAAACTCGAAGCAGGTAAAAAAAAAAAGTGACATGTTCATTCATTAGGCAGCTGAAGCCGCTTGACTCTATAGTGTAAATTATAGAAAAAAGATGGCGGCGACGGCGGAGGAGCTACTGTCGGAAAAAGGCTGCTTGTGTTTCCTTGAAGCGGGTTCACCTAGAAAAACTTTGCGGAAAAAAGAAGTAGTGTGAACATACCCTTATATGCAGCTGAAAGCCAAACCACTGATATATAAAACCCTTAAAAATTCTGCAAAAATATACATTTTGGAATGCAATTTTTTTTCCCTAAAGAAATCGGAAAGTGCACTAAATCCTAAAAAGTATGACATGAAGCGCACAGCTTGATTTTTTTTTTTCTAATCCATGTAACATTTGGTTGCAGCAGTAAAAAAAAAAACACACTTAGGCGCAAAGTGCGCACAGGCCCTTATTTATATCGACATGAAAATCTCACAAACATCCAAAAAATCTCCCCGCTGTTTATCAATAGGCCGTCAGTGTCCCCCGTGCATGTGGAGAGCCTGTGTAATGTGACTCCTGGTTATACATTTAGGATCTGAGAAGCCCTCAGTGACTGCAGCCCGAGTTCCTCTCACAACAAGTTCATACAAATATGTGAAGGATGGCGTCTCCCAAACTGCTAACATATGGGGGATATCAGCTCGCAGCCTGCTAGACCTCCAGCCAGTGTCATTCCTGTCACAAATAGACCGGCTAAGAATGGCTGTCAGTGACATCCTCTGGAAATAGCTTTTACACCGAGCTCTGTTCCGGATTGTGGATTCCATTTTTGGCCCCAGAATGGTTTCATACCCCTCTATTTTCATATATACTTTCCACTCGAGTGCAGCCCTCAGGGGGCGAGGGGGGATGTATTGACTGTCATGTAGCTGACGGTTCCTTACAGTATGTGCACAGGCCGCTATACAAACACATTCATCTCCTGTCATCTATCAAAGATATATTTGTCCTATGCAAGAAGCCGGTGCAAAGTTAGAAGTCGCCGCACGCGATGTATTTATTCCATCACCTTCACGACACAAGACGTCTGAATGGACAACCATGGTTCACTGAGCCGGATGACATCCACCCCATGGATAGTCCTACCCCGACGTTGGATCGTCACAGGTCATAGCAATTCATAGAGTCGAACAACGCTTACGATTCATTGCGGCTGCGCTTCAAGTCCCAGCTGGGACAACCTGATCCAGTAGACAAGATTTCAGGCTGGCCCAGCTCCAGAAGAAGCAGTAGACATAGCAAACATGACTAATATACAAAGAAAAAAACAAAACATGACTTGGAGATGAGCATCCATTAAAAAGCAGTCTTCGAGAGGGGTTGGTCTTCTCAAAGAAGATGGATAATATATAGCGGGACTGAAAATGAGTCTAGATAAGGGGTGGTCTTCTCAAGGAAGATAGAAAATATATGGTAGGACTGAAATTGAGCCTAGATAAGCGGTGGTCTTCTCAAAAATGATGGTTAATATACAGTAGGACTGAACAGGAGTCTAGTTAAGGGGTGGTCTTCTCAAAGAAGATGGATAATATATTGTGGGACTGAACATGAGCCTAGATAAGGGGTGGTCTTCTCAAAAAATGATGTTTAATATACAGTAGGACTGAACATGAGTCTAGTTAAGGGGTGGTCTTCTCAAAGAAGATGGATAATATATGTCTGGACTGAAAATGAGTGTAGATAAGGGGTGGTCTTCTCAAAGAAGATGGATAATATATTGTGGGACTGAACATGAGTCTAGATAAGGGGTGGTCTTCTAAAAGATGTAGTTTTTTGGGGGGAAGCTCCGCTGAGGAGGGAGCCTTCCATGCAGCGCTGTGGAATAAGTTGGTGTTACATATGTAACAAATAAGTAATAATAAAGCAAATAATGACCAAATTTTTCTTAAAGGAGATGACGATAGTGATAGAAGGAAGTGATTTAGCCACCAGGGCTTGCAATTAATTTTTTCAGAGTAGAACAAGACATTTAACACTTTAACAAGCGGGGAGGGTTAAATGTTCTCTATGCATACTGACACCCAAAGACTTGCAATCTATTTAGTAGCCAATGACCATGGTAGCATAGAGGAGTGTGCAATCTGCTCACTATACATGGTCCCTTCTATGAACAAGCACTGCCAGGCATCGCAATGACTGTACCCATGCCCTCCCACCAGTGACTTACGATTTTGCTATGGGAGAGATGTATCCACTCCTTGTCCTTTGAGCTCCTAAATGCATTTGTCTGCATTTGTCCACACAGCTGAGATCTAGTCAAAATCAGAAGCCAAGTGGGAGATTCAGGTGGTTGCAGGCACATCCACACCTTGGCATGGCTTGCAAGATCCAGGGACTGGCACCCATCAGTGGCACATTGCACCTGGTCCTGCGCCTTGGGCTCCAAGTTAGGGACAAGTTGCAGAGCTCTTTGGGCCAGAAGAACAACTGCAGCTCCTTCTGTGTTCAGTGCAGATTGTCTGTGGCTGCGGGAGAATCCTGCCTGGTGGTGTTAGATTTCAGCACACAGTGATTCCTGATGACATCAGCAGCTGCTGTATAGTATATGGGACTGTGAGCCTATATGTGTGTGTCACTAGTGGGAGCTCCTCCTATTCTTCACATACTGTAATCTCCTCTTTTTTTGGACCACTGATTTGCCAGCATTACAACCAGATAAACTCAGGACAGGAAGTAGCTCGGTGCAATATGAGCCAAGATGCAGAATCAAGGAGGAAAACAAAGCTTCTGTCCTGCATCATTGAATCTATACCGTCCACCGGTGGTCTCCAACCTGGAGTGACAAAACCATAGCTCCCAGCGTGCCGTGACAGCCTGCAACATGTGTCATGCGACAGCAGTTCTCACGAGACCCAAAACGTGTGCTGTCGAGCAATTCTTCTAAAACTGCAATCTGCTGGAAAAAAAACATCTAAATCGGATGCGACTTGTAGTGAAGTCTATGGCAAGTGAGTCGTGCGCAACTTGTGACCAGTGACGGAATGTCCCGATACATTTGGGAACATTTGCAACATTGTGCCGCAATGTGATACCATAGGAAATCATTAGATGAGAGGTCACAATGCGACACTGTGCAGAAAAAAATGGGGAACAAAATAGTGCAATAGGGTTCAAAGTCACGAACATGAAGAAACTGGAGCAAGTTCAGAGAAGAGCGACCAGAATGGTGACCGGTCTACAAGTAATGATCTATGAGGAACGGTTAGAGGATTTTGAAATGTTTAGCCTGTAAAAGAGAAGACTGAGACTTAATAGCCGTCTACAAATATCTGTAGGGCTGTCACAGTGTAGAAGGATCATCTTTATTCTCATTTGCACAAAGAAAGACTAGAAGCAATGGAATGAAACTGAAAGGGAGGAGACACAGATTAGATATTAGAAATGTGTTTGACAGTGAGGGTGATCAATGAGTGGAACAGGCGACCACGAGAGGTGGTGAGTTCTCCTTCAATTGAAGTCATCAAACAGAGGCTGGACAGACATCTGTCTGAGATGGTTTGGTGAATCCTGCATTGAGCAGGGGGTTGGACACGACGACCCTGGAGGTCCCTTCCAACTCTAAAATTCTATGCTTCTATGGTTTCCAAGTCATTTGACTTCTTCATCATGAAAAAACAAAAAACGATGAAGAAGGCGAATGACTTTGAATAAAGATTCCAATCCTATCTCCTGGAATCTGTATTTAGATCTTCACCAGCAGCTACTTATTCCTACTTGGCACAATGCAACACTGGGATCTCAATCTTGTAGCCTTAGCTTTATGGTTTTGCAACCACTGGATGGCCGCTGATTGCAGACTTCGGATATAGGATGTAGAGTAGCATCCTCCAACTAATCTATAGACATTATTAGGGCATACGTGTAAGGCTAAGTTCACACATTGGATTTAATATAGATTTGATACCTGATTTCCTAAATCTGCATACAATCCATTTCTGCTACAGGCAACAGGAAATCTTGAAACCATGGAAAAACATATTGGTACAATTTGGGTAGGATAAGTGGCTGTCAGTTGAACATTTATCTATTTATCTTGGATTGAATGATCGGATCAGTTGGGTACCTCCTCTACGGTCACCATTGATATGAGAATGCTGATAGAACCCAACGAAATATTTATGGCCACCCTCTCAATGTTATGTGTTTTAGTAAAAATAATCAAAATATCTTCTCTGAGTCGGAGCTTTATTGCACCGAAAGATGTTTGGGCATTTTTCAACTTTCCAACAAGAACCTTGCCTCAGTCCCCTGTGATATTTGATGACCCTGAGCTGTTTCCCTCCTCACATTAGGTCAACGCCTCTGTCACTTGTAATCTTGTCTCCAGTAACATAGTCATAAAAGTGGACAGGTCATGGCCTGCCACCAGCACCTCCACCCCTCATCTATACCAACGATCTGACCATCAACATGCCAGACTAAACTCATCAAGGAAGTGGTCTAAAAACAACTGTAAAGCCTTAGATCGGGCGTGCAAAAACTAGAAAATAATTGACTTATCGTGTCTTGCACGTGTTATTTCAGCAAAGGAGGTAGAAAATATTCACATGTTTTGGTAAAAATTGGCAATTTCTGGTGAACATTGTCCAATGTGCATGGACAGCCTAATCAGATACCTCCTATTCCTTTGCACTTCTCTAATACACAAGGGGTCAGCCCTGTCCCGTGTTCAGCCCTATCGGGTTACAAATAAAGGGTCTGTCTCCACTGGGGTCTGACTCCACAATTTTATATATATGCGGTTTTATTCTGCGTTTTGAAGTTACCAAACCTCTTCTTCAGGAGACCCACAATAATTCATGGTTTGCTTCAAGAAGTTCATTAACTTCAAAACGGGTTGAGAATAAAACCGCAGAGATACTCTGATACCACCGCATATTGGATCCCTATTGTGGATAAGAAACCACCAGCGCAGATCACCCACTTTTTCCACTATTTGATTACCACGTTGGACCCTCCAACCTGTTGGTGATGCAGCAGCTGGAACATCTCATTTCCAAAGCTTAACAAGTGTTGTGGTTCACACAACCTCACAAGGTGAGCAGATACCACTTTCTCATTATGCACCAATTTATCGGATAAAACCCTATTGCTCTTGTATTGTCCCCCAGTGTCTCCACTATTTGGCATCAATGAACCAACCCACAAACGTTACCGGAGAACATAATGCTAGTTATCGGGAACATACAGAAGTGTCCACCTTTACCTTTCCATAAGAACCCAAGTAACGACAACATGCTAGCAAAACCCAGCACAAAAATGGACAATATAATCACCAGGTGGCCACAAATAGACACATATAACATAAACATCCCCTGGCAGAGTATCACAATATTATGTTTTATTTTTCAAAGTTGGTCATCTCTCATCTCAGTGGAAGGACAATTCATCATGAGCCAAATTATGTTGGTGCATGATATCTTTCCATCCATTGTTAAAGTTTTTTTTTTTCCAAAGTTGTCCTCTATTCATGAGATTGGGAATAATGTTCTGATCAATGGGGTTCTGACTACTGGGACCCCCTGTGATCTTGTGATTGGGACTGCTGGAAATAGTCGAGGGCTGTACTCTGCTTTCTCTGGCAGAGAGTCCTGTGGACAATAAACTGAGTTGTAGCCGAGCAGGCACACCTCCACTTCATTCAAGAAGCTTTGCAGATCATTCTTCGGTATCACTGAGATTGGACTCTCAGCGATCAGCACAATATCCCCTGTCCAAATTTTAGGAAAACCTAAGAACATGTACAGACACTATACTGTGACACTAGTATTACGTATCCATAGGTATATTATGTGACTTAGTATAGTGCCTTTGCTTGCCCCTATATTCTCCCTTAGAACCAATGTTTCTAGTAGAAGACCTCCGTAATTCGCACCATCTGCTTCCACACAGCAGAGGTGTAACGGATCTGTACAAAACCAATCCCTTTGGACTGGATGTACAGATCAAGATTGGACAATTTCACAACATTTCTGCAGAAAGTTCCTTTTAGAAAAATCAGACTCTTAATGACTTTTTTTCACAAGTTTAATTGAGGTGAAACATTTCTAAAAAAGTTAAAAATGGGGACCCTACCTGGAAGAAAGATGGATTTAATATATATACGATCCAGGGTGAAGACGTCAGTTCCTGCTGCTTTGAAACATTTCATAACTGTGGATTTCCTCTGCAAAGATTATTCCCATATGGAACTTTTTGGTAGAAAGTGCAGGCAGGAGAGGAGGAGAGTCGGGTTTGTGGTCCTTTAATGGTTCAGTATAGTTGGACTAATATTGTGGTTGAACAATATGGAAACATTTAGTTAAGGGCATTGAACATTAGAAAATGGCTTATTTTTTAATGTTAAATTTACTTTTTTCTATTTTTGAAATGTCTTATCTTTCATAGCATGAGCATTGTATTAAATAAAAATGACACAAAGAGCACTGGATCTTATTTAAGACTCCTATTTCTTGTTGGGAACATGGACATCAGCAGCAGTAGACTGACTCGTACTCTACTGAATTGTATTGAAGAATTTAATGGCCATGTTGTCATTGAGGCAAATGTCATTGTGAAGGGAGAGGGAGGAGGTGAGCTGCAACATCACTTATTGTAAATAATGGATCCTGTGTTATCTGCTGTATATAGAGGTGTTATCAGTCATTGTACAGGAGGGGAGGAGATGAGCTGTGACATCACCTATTGTAAATGGTGGATCCTGTGCTATCTGCTGTATATAGAGGTGTTATCAGTCATTGTACAGGAGGGGGAGGAGGTGAGCTGTGACATCACCTATTGTAAATGATGGATCCTGTGCTATCTGCTGTATATAGAGGTGTTATCAGTCATTGTACAGGAGGAGGTGAGCTGTGATATCTCCTATTGTGAATGGTGGATCCTGTGTTATCTACTGTATAAAAAAAGTGTTATCAAACATTGTAGAGGAGGAGGAGGTGAGCTGTGACATAGCCTGTTGTGAATGATGGATCCTGTGGTATCAGCTGTATATAGAGGTGTTATCAGTCATTGTACAGGAGGAGGGGGAGGCAAGCTGTTACATCACCTATTGTGAATGGTGGATCCTGTGTTATCTACTGTATATAGAAGTGTTATCCGTCATTGTACAGGAGGAGGAGGTGAGCTGTGACATCTCCTGTTGTGAATGGTGGATCCTGTGATATCTACTGTATACAGAGGTGTTATCAGTCATTGTACAGGAGGGGGGAGGAGGTGAGCTGTGACATCACCTATTGTGAATGGTGAATCCTGTGTTATCTACTGTATATAGAGGTGTCATCAGTCATTGTACAGGAGGAGGAGATGAGCTGTGACATCGCCTGTTGTGAATGGTGGATTCTGTGGTATCAGCTGTATATAAAGGTGTTATCCGTCATTGTACAGGAGGAGGAGGAGGTGAGCTGTGACATCACGTATTGTGAATGGTAGATCCTGTGTTTTCTACTGTATACAGAGGTGTAAGTCTTACAAATGATGTACCACACTTGAGGATAATAAAATATATTATTTTATTAGAACTATTAAAAACACATTATATCACACTCAAATATATGTATGCCAGAAATATACAAGAAATATATAGGCGAATCAATAAGGGTAAGTGTATAATAAAGTACCAGATCATATAATCAATGATAAATAAATCATACTGAGTAGTACAAAATATAATAATAATATATAGTAATAATACATAGTCAATCCATCAATTTACAAAGTAGGTGCAGATATACACATCTATACATGATACTATATCAAACAATGAATGACCATTGATGTAATAAATAATTACCTGAGCCACATAAGAAATTTCCGCATCTTGACTCCCCTTGAGAAAGCAGTGTACAAAACACGCGTCGGGGTGCAGCCATTTCTGTTGCCTTGCATTTTAGATTGCAAGATCCTACTATTTCCCCACTTTATTTAGAGCCAGTGCAACCAAACCTTGGTCCTGTTGCATTGCTCTCAGAGATCCTCTCGCAGCGGGTACAAAGCTACAATACCCATTTCTATCTCCTTGGACCATAAGTAAATGCAAAATGATGGTCAGTTGATTAATATGTCTGCTCTGGTGTTGTGCCCTCAGCACAACATCATAAGGTGAGGTCCTCAAGAAACCTTTTTTCCTCAATTCTACTGAAGCTATATACACTGCTCAAAAAAATAAAGGGAACACTTAAACAACAGAATATAACTCCAAGTAAATCAAACTTCTGTGAAATCAAACTGTTCACTTAGGAAGCAACACTGATTGACAATCAATTTCACATGCTGTTGCGCAAATGGAATAGACAATAGATGGAAATTATTGGCAATTATCAAGACACCCTCAATAAAGGAGTGGTTCTGCAGGTGGGGACCACAGACCACACCTCAGTACCAATGCTTTCTGGCTCATGTTTTGGTCACTTTTGAATGTTGGTTGTGCTTTCACACTTGTGGTAGCTTGAGACGGACTCTACAACCCACAGAAGTTGCTCAGGTAGTGCAGCTCATCCAGGATGGCACATCAATGCGAGCTGTGGCAAGAAGGTTTGTTGTGTCTGTCAGTGTAGTGTCCCGAGGCTGGAGGCGCTACCAGGAGACAGGCCAGTACACCAGGAGATGTGGAGGGGGCCGTAGGAGGGCAACAACCCAGCAGCAGGACCGCTACCTCTGCCTTGGTGCAAGGAGGAACAGGAGGAGCACTGCCAGAGCCCTGCAAAATGACCTCCAGCAGGCCACAAATGTGCATGTATCTGCACAAACGGTTAGAAACCGACTCCATGAGGGTGGTATGAGGGCCCGACATCCACAGATGGGGGTTGTGTTCACAGCCCAACACCGTGCAGGACGCTTGGCATTTGCCACAGAACACCAGGATTGGCAAAGTCGCCACTGGCGCCCTGTGCTCTTCACAGATGAAAGCAGGTTAACACTGAGCACATGTGACAGACGTGTCAGAGTCTGGAGACGCCGTGGAGAGCGATCTGCTGCCTGCAACATCCTTCAGCATGACTGTTTGGCAGTGGGTCAGTAATGGTGTGGGGTGGCATTTCTTTGGAGGGCCACATAGCCCTCCATGTGCTTGCCAGAGGTAGCCTGACTGCCATTAGGTACTGAGATGAGATCCTCAGACCCCTTGTGAGACCATATGCTGGTGCGGTTGGCCCTGGGTTCCTCCTAATGCAGGACAATGCCAGACCTCATGTGGCTGGAGTGTGTCAGCAGTTCCTGCAAGATGAAGGCATTGAAGCTATGGACTGGCCCGCCCGTTCCCCAGACCTGAATCCGATTGAGCACATCTGGGACATCATGTCTCGCTCCATCCACCAACGTCACGTTGCACCACAGACTGTCCAGGAGTTGGCGGATGCTTTAGTCCAGGTCATGCTCATCAGGAGCATGCCCAGGCGATGCAGAGAGGTCATACAGGCACGTGGAGGCCACACACAATACTCAGCCTCATCAGGAGCATGCCCAGGCGTTGTAGGGAGGTCATACAGGCACATGGAGGCCACACACAATACTGAGCCTCATTTTGACTTGTTTTAAGGACATTACATCAAAGTTGGATCAGCCTGTAGTTTGTTTTTCCCCTTTAATTTTGGGGTGACTCCAAATCCAGGCCTCCATTGGTTAATAAATTTGATTTCCATTGATGATTTTTGTGTGATTTTGTTGTCAGCACATTCAACTTTGTACAGAACAAAGTATTCTATGAGAATATTTCATTCATTCAGATCTAGGATGTGTTATTTGAGTGTTCCCTTTATTTTTTTGAGCAGTGTATAACAAAAGAGGACACTATATACTAAGGAAAGGCACCATACATAACAAGAGAGGATGCTAAATAATAACGGGATGGCACTAGACATAACAAGAGAGGACGTTATGTAATAGGGAATGGCATTATACATAACAGAAGAGGGCACTGTATACTAAGGGACATCAGTATACATAAAAAGAGAGGATGCTATGTAATAAGGGATGGCATTATACATAAAAAGAGAGGGCGCGTCGGGGCTTCAGAGCGACCTAGTGGTCTCCACCAGCACTTTATGGGTGAGCCCTTTACCTTATTGACACGCTTCTTACTTTGACTCTCTACTATGTATATGGCCCCCACCTGTGCATGTATCTGTCTAACTGGTTCATATGGAGGCCCCCTAGTTCACACGTATTAAGTTCACAATGTTTGAAATATATTAGCCTACACATAGGTATACTTGTACTATGTAATACATGTGCCTAGAGGGTCGATTATCCATTTGTGGACTACTTATATGTGCGGCTCTGTATGTGTGTGTATTTCTACCCCGAGTGACCTTTTTTAATCTTGCTATACGATTTTATTCTGTCTCATTAATAAAGTTGTTCTATATTTGCATCATAATCTTGTTTTAGATTATTATTTTTCTTTGGGGTTGATACTCTGTATTTTTTGTAGGCTCTATAAAAAGAGAGGACACTATATACTAAGATTTGGGGCTATACATAACATATATATTAAGGGAGAATAGTATGCATAACAATAGAAGGCCTTGTATAAGGCAAGGCACTAAACATGATAAGCGAGGGCACTATATACTAAGGACTGGTATTATACATAACAAAAGAGAACACTATGTAATAAGGAACAGTGCTATACATAATGAAAGGCCACTATACTAAGGGACAACACTATACATAACAAGAAAGGACACTATATAATAACGGGATGGTGTTATATGAGAGAGCACTATATACTAAGGACTGGCATTACACAAAATAAAAGAGAGCACCATGTAATAAGAAACAGCATTATATATAATGAAAGGACACTATACCAAGGGACACTACTATACATAACAAGAAAGGACACTACATACAAACGGGATGGTGCTATACATAATAAGAGAGGGCACTACATACTAAGGAAAGGCACTATATGAGAAAAAGGACACTTTGTAATAAATGACTGTACCCCTCCAATTCATTACAAATCACTCTCCTGTTTCCTCAGCCCCCCTACTTTGCTTCTCTGGCCCCCTCAATTCATTACCAGTCCCTATCTGCCCCCTCAGTTCATTAGTATTCCATGTCCTCTCTTCTCTGCAATTCATTACAAGTCCATGTTGTGTGCTCCCCCCCCCAATTCATTACAAGTCCATGTTGTGTGCTCCCCCCCCCAATTCATTACAAGTCCATGTTGTGTGCTCCCCCCCCAATTCATTACAAGTCCATGTTGTGTGCTCTCCCCCCCCCTTAATTCATTACAAGTCCATGTTGTGTGCTCTCCCCCCCCCCTTAATTCATTACAAGTCCATGTTGTGTGCTCCCCCCCCAATTCATTACAAGTCCATGTTGTGTGCTCCCCTCCCCCAATTCATTACAAGTCCATGTTGTGTGCTCCCCCCCCCAATTCATTACAAGTCCATTGTAACGGGTCTGGAGGCGGAACCTCTGAGCTACTATACAAGGGGGCGGTCCTTGTAAGGGAGCGGGTGGCAATCAGGGATGACGGGCAGGCAGTCACAGCAGGTGACCGGGACAGTCTCTGAGTGGACGGGCTGGAGGTCACGGAAAGTGACCGGGGCAGTCTCTGGATAAACGGGCAGGGAGTTACGGCAAGTGACCGTGGCAGTCTCTGGATGAACGGGCAGGGAGTTACGGCAAGTGACCGGGGCAGTCTCTGGGTAAAGGGTAGGTACGACCTGTGATGGCAGAGCCTCCGGGTAGGCTAGCAGGCAGGTAACAGGTGTGCGCTCCCAGGTGAGCGGGCAGGAGTCTCTGGAAAGGCAGATGGTCACAGCACGTGACGGCGGAGCCTCCAGGTAGGCTAGCAGGCAGGTAACAGGTGTGCGCTCCCAGGTGAGCGGGCAAGCTGGTCCATAGACAGACTGACAGGAGTTGGAAGGCAGACCGTCGGACCTCAGGCTAGCAGGCAGGTGACTGGATATCAGGCAGGACAAAGGCAGCAAGCTGGCAGGAATCTGGCAGGTAACTGGCAGGTAACTGGCAACGGGACCTGAGGGCTGAAGCACAGGTGAGACACAGGTGCAAACAACATTGCTCGGGCACCTCCATTTTGGAGGAGGTGCCCTTTATATGGGAGGTGCTCCGGCAATTGGCCGGGGACTCCTTAGGACGGCGCGCGCGGTCCCTTTAAGAGAGGGGGAGCGCGCGCGCGCGCGCCCTAAGCACACTGCCGGGGAAGGAGCGCGCGCCGGAAGCAGCGGGGAGAGCAGCGCTGGAGGACGCCGCGCCAGGAGCGGGGAGGTGAGAGGGACGGCGTCTCTGCCTAGAACGGGGCAGAGACGTCGATGCTACAGTACCCCCCCCTTTAGGCCCCCTCTTTTTTAGGCCAGAAAGAAATTTTTCAAGGAGAAGCGGGGCGTTGATGTTCTCCCTGGGTTCCCAAGTTCTCTCCTCAGGACCAAACCCCTTCCAATCTACCAGAAAAAAGGTTTTTCCTCTTACCCTCTTGGAGGCCAGAATACTCTCTACCTCAAAGATGTCATCAGCGGAAACCGGAGCAGGAGGGGCACCTGGATTTTTGGAAAAAGAGTTAAAGACAACGGGTTTGAGGAGAGATACGTGGAAGGAGTTGGGGATCCGTAGGGTGGCCGGGAGTTTTAATTTGTAGGCCACAGGGTTAATTTGCCTGAGGACTTCGAAGGGGCCGATGAATCGAGGACCCAACTTGTAGGAGGGTATTTTGAGCCGCACATGTTTGGATGAGAGCCAAACCTTGTCTCCCGGACGGAATTGGGGCGGATCCAGACGTCTCTTATCAGCATATCTCTTCATCCGCTCAGAGGAGAGAAGAAGAGCGGACCTGGTGCTCTCCCAAATAGTAGAAAATTCGCTGACAAGAGACTCCGCAGCAGGGTTGTCCACAGAAACGGAGACAGGAAGTGGAATCCGGGGATGTTGGCCACCAACTATAAAGAACGGGGATTTGGAAGAGGACTCGCTCTCATGGTTGTTATAAGAGAACTCGGCCCACGGTAGAAGATCCACCCAGTCCGAGTGGTGAGCATCCACGAAGTGCCGGAGGTAGCTGGACAAGATCTGATTGATCCGCTCCACTTGACCATTGGACTGAGGGTGGTAAGCGGAGGAGAAATCCAGGGTAATGTCCAGCAGCTTACAAGTGGCTCTCCAGAAACGAGAGGTGAACTGAACCCCACGATCCGACACGATGTGGAGGGGCAGACCATGGAGACGGAAGATGTGGCGGATAAAGTCTTTAGCCAACTCGGGTGCAGACGGAAGACCAGGCAGGGGAATGAAGTGGGCCATCTTAGAAAAACGGTCAGCGACAACCCAAATGACGGTACAACCGGCAGAAACTGGAAGGTCGGTGATAAAGTCCATAGCGATGTGTTGCCAAGGAGCAGCAGGTACGGGAAGGGGCAGGAGATGGCCGGCAGGTAGATGTCGGGGAACTTTGTTACGAGCACAGGATGAACAGGCCGCGACGAAGTCTACCACGTCCTTACGTAGGGTAGGCCACCAGTAATGCCGGGCAATAAGTTGAAAGGTCTTTTTTGGCCAGCATGGCCAGCTAGTTTAGAAGAATGTCCCCAGCGAAGAACCCTCTCCCGATCTGGCACAGCTATGAACGTCTTACCGGGTGGAAGACGAGTTAGATCCAAGGGAGCCACATTCATCACCTTGGAGGAGTCGATGATGTGCGTAGGTTCCTCCTCTTGATCGGAGGACAGGAAAGACCGAGACAAGGCATCAGCTTTGACGTTCTTGTCCGCCGGACGGAAATGAAGAGTGAAGTCGAAGCGGGCAAAAAACAACGACCACCGGGCCTGGCGAGGATTGAGCCTCTGGGCATTTTGGAGATATGCCAGGTTTTTGTGATCCGTGTAGATAATTACCGGGTAGAGAGCCCCTTCAAGCAGATAGCGCCACTCTCCTAGTGCCAATTTGATGGCTAGCAATTCCCGGTCTCCAATGGAGTAGTTGCGCTCCGACGAGGAGAAGATTTTGGAGAAGAAGCCGCACGTTACCATTCTCCCGGTAGAAGACTTCTGGGTGAGCACCGCTCCGGCTCCGGAGGAGGAAGCATCAACCTCCAGGTAGAATTGTTTATTACAGTCCGGACGGTGCAGGACGGGAGCAGAGGCGAAGGCTTTCTTTAGGGAAAGGAAGGCCTCCTCGGCTTCAGGCGACCATATCCTGGGGTTAGCCCCCTTACGGGTAAGTGCAGATATGGGAGCAGTCCGAGACGAGAAGTGTGGGATGAAAAGACGATAATAATTAGCGAAGCCCAGGAATCGCTGTATCGCCTTCAAACCTTCAGGACGAGGCCATTTTAGAATGGAAGAGAGCTTCTCGGGATCCATTTGCAGACCTGTTTGGGAGATGACATAGCCCAAGAACGGAAGGGAGGTCTGATCGAAGAGGCACTTCTCGTATTTGGCGTAAAGGTGGTTCTGCCGAAGCCTAAGCAGGACCTGACGAACATCCCTCCGGTGTGTGGGGAGATCCGGAGAGAAGACCAAGATATCGTCCAGGTATACCACTACGCAGGAGTACAGGAGGTCACGGAAGATGTCATTGACTAGTTCCTGAAAGACCGCGGGAGCATTACAGAGACCGAAGGGCATCACAAGGTACTCGTAGTGACCGTCCCGGGTATTGAATGCCGTCTTCCACTCGTCTCCTTGACGGATACGGACCAGATTATACGCTCCTCGAAGATCCAGCTTGGAGAAGATCCTGGCGCCCTTGAGCCGGTCAAACAATTCGGAGATGAGTGGCAGGGGATATTTGTTTTTTACCGTAATGAGATTGAGTCTTCTGTAGTCAATACAGGGACGTAGCGAGCCGTCTTTCTTTTTGACAAAGAAGAATCCGGCTCCAGCCGGGGAGGTAGATTTTCGGATAAATCCCCTAGCCAGATTCTCTTCAATGTACTCAGACATGGCTCGGGTCTCGGCTGCAGATAACGGGTAGATACGCCCACGGGGAGGAGTGGTGCCAGGTACCAGGTCGATCGGGCAATCGTATGGCCTATGGGGCGGCAACGTCTCAGCTTCCTTCTTACCGAAGACGTCCGCATAGGGCCAGTAGGGAGCCGGGAGACCAGGTAAGTTAGCTGGAGTAGGCTGAGGGCGAAGTGGACGGACCGGAACCAGGCAGGTCCTATGGCAGTCAGGACCCCATCGGAGTACTTCACCGGACCGCCAGTTCAATACGGGTTCATGTGTCTGGAGCCAAGGTAGACCTAGCAACAAGGAGTGAGAAAGTCCGGACAGCACATGGAATGAGATCTCCTCAGAGTGCAGCATTCCCACCTGTAGGGTTATAGGTTCGGTGACGAGCAGGATGGTCTCCGAGAGAAGTCTTCCATCCACGGAAGCAACTGACAATGGCTCCGCCAGGGACTTGGTGGGAATATGGTATCTCTCTACCAGAGACTGGGCGATGAGGTTTCCAGCAGCTCCAGAATCCAGATGGGCGAGTTCGAAGAGACGGTTTTCT
Organism: Phyllobates terribilis; assembly: GCF_046119375.1. Classification (NCBI taxonomy): domain Eukaryota; kingdom Metazoa; phylum Chordata; class Amphibia; order Anura; family Dendrobatidae; genus Phyllobates; species Phyllobates terribilis. The sequence goes on along the minus strand of NW_027362768.1, from coordinate 156,163,270 downwards.
CCCCAAGCAATAGAGACCGGTAAGGTCAGAGACGGAGAGGACTTACTTTTGTCTAGGACGACCTCTCCGAGTGGTCCTAGACACTGGCGTTTCCCGGCTTTTCCGGGCAGGAACGGATGAAGTGCTTCTTACTGCCACAATAGAAACAGCTTCCCTCGGCTCGGCGAGATTCTTGGCGAGAACCGACCATCTTGGTCTGGTCGACCTGCATAGGCTCAGGAGAGACGGAGGGAGTGACGGGTTGCTGAAAAGTAGGAGCTAGGCGTGGAAACCTCCTCTCACGGGTGACCTCTTTGGCACGCTCCTGGAACCGCAGGTCAATCCGGGTGGCAAGAGCTATCAGGTCATCGAGGGTGGTAGGAATGTCCCGACCGGCAAGTTCATCTTTAATACGGCCGGACAGACCCTCCCAGAAGACTGAAACCAGAGCGTCATTATCCCAGGCCAGCTCCGAGGCAAGGGTACGGAACCGTATGGCATATTGGCCCACGGTGAGGCTTCCCTGACGGAGGCGTAGCAGTGACGATGCGGATGAGGTCTTCCGTCCGGGTTCGTCGAAGACTTTCCGGAAGGCCGTGAGAAAGGCAGGCAAGTTGGACACCAGGGGGTCTCCTCTCTCCCATAGAGGATTTAGCCAGGCCAGAGCCTCTCCGGTGAGATGGGACATGATGAAGGCAATTTTGGCCCGGTCGGAGTTAAACTGGTGGGACAGGAGTTCAAAGTGCAGGGTGCACTGATTTATGAAGCCCCGAGCCTGAGCGGAGTCGCCTCCGAAGCGAGGAGGTGCAGAAAGCCGGGGTCCGGGGTAGGATACCATAGTGTTGGTGGACAGCGGAGCTGTCGGATTGCGAATCATGGCGCTGGCGGAGGTTGCTGGCGGAGCAGTCAGAGTGTCCAGGCGAGAATTGACATTCCGCAGGTGACCCAGGATGGACTCCTGTTGGGACCTCTGGCGGGACAGTTCATGACACAGGTCCGAGAGCGAGGGAGCTTGGGTGCCACCGGGTTCCATGGCCCGAGCAAACTGTAACGGGTCTGGAGGCGGAACCTCTGAGCTACTATACAAGGGGGCGGTCCTTGTAAGGGAGCGGGTGGCAATCAGGGATGACGGGCAGGCAGTCACAGCAGGTGACCGGGACAGTCTCTGAGTGGACGGGCTGGAGGTCACGGAAAGTGACCGGGGCAGTCTCTGGATAAACGGGCAGGGAGTTACGGCAAGTGACCGGGGCAGTCTCTGGATGAACGGGCAGGGAGTTACGGCAAGTGACCGGGGCAGTCTCTGGGTAAAGGGTAGGTACGACCTGTGATGGCAGAGCCTCCGGGTAGGCTAGCAGGCAGGTAACAGGTGTGCGCTCCCAGGTGAGCGGGCAGGAGTCTCTGGAAAGGCAGATGGTCACAGCACGTGACGGCGGAGCCTCCAGGTAGGCTAGCAGGCAGGTAACAGGTGTGCGCTCCCAGGTGAGCGGGCAAGCTGGTCCATAGACAGACTGACAGGAGTTGGAAGGCAGACCGTCGGACCTCAGGCTAGCAGGCAGGTGACTGGATATCAGGCAGGACAAAGGCAGCAAGCTGGCAGGAATCTGGCAGGTAACTGGCAACGGGACCTGAGGGCTGAAGCACAGGTGAGACACAGGTGCAAACAACATTGCTCGGGCACCTCCATTTTGGAGGAGGTGCCCTTTATATGGGAGGTGCTCCGGCAATTGGCCGGGGACTCCTTAGGACGGCGCGCGCGGTCCCTTTAAGAGAGGGGGAGCGCGCGCGCGCGCCCTAAGCACACTGCCGGGGAAGGAGCGCGCGCCGGAAGCAGCGGGGAGAGCAGCGCTGGAGGACGCCGCGCCAGGAGCGGGGAGGTGAGAGGGACGGCGTCTCTGCCTAGAACGGGGCAGAGACGTCGATGCTACATCCATGTTGTGTATCCCCCCCCCCCCCCAATTCATTACAAGTCCATGTTGTGTGCTCCCCCCCCAATTCATTACAAGTCCATGTTGTGTGCTCCCCCCCCCCCAATTCATTACAAGTCCATGTTGTGTGCTCCCCCCCCAATTCATTACAAGTCCATGTTGTGTGCTCCCCCCCCCATTCATTACAAGTCCATGTTGTGTATTCCCCCCCCCCAATTCATTACAAGTCCATGTTGTGTGCTCCCCCCCCAATTCATTACAAGTCCATGTTGTGTGCTCCCCCCCCCAATTCATTACAAGTCCATGTTGTGTATCCCCCCCCCAATTCATTACAAGTCCATGTTGTGTGCTCTCCCCCCCCCCCAATTCATTACAAATCTATGTTCGGTATCCTCTCTTTCAATCCCTAATTTATATATGGCAGATGTGCACACTGGATATATAAAATGGGCTCCGGATCAATGATCGCTAGACACAGTGAAAGTGTTGGCTGTGCTGCATCAATTGCTATGATCAGAGCTAGATTCAACTCCAGCAGTTTAACCCCTGATATGCTGCTGTCAATAGTGACAGCGGCATTTAAGAGGTTGCAAAAATGGAAAGCGAAGAGTGGCCCACTGATACTATGTCGTCCTGATGGGCCCACACAGACCTAGAGACGACCATTGGCTAAGCCAAATCCTTTTACTAGATCACTTTTATTCAGTTCTATTCACATTAGTGTCATGGCTTCCGTTCCTAATGGGACAGGAACGATGATGATAATTATGTGGGATTTGTTTTTGAGCCTATGCTATAATAAAATCTGTCAGGCTTCCGGTTCTGTAAACTGTGTTATTTTTTTTTTTTTTGCAAAAAATACTAATACCCCTGATTGAAAGCAGGGGGAGAGAACCTGACTCCATACATTTCCTAGTGCCTGTTCCTGTTCCAATCACTTGGTGACAGTCAAATAAATCAAAATCATTCATTTACGCTATTTTTCTTTATGACTGTCTGAATCCGGCCATACAAACATAAAAAAATGTCATCCTGCACATATATAACATATCACTGCTAAACATGATGTGCCCCGTGTCTGGGATTATGTAGATCAAGACGTCAATGTTTACATTCAAACACGTGGGGCAGAACAAAAATATTAAGGCTCAGACAAAATGTCAGTCTGCGTAAGAATGTGTAATTGTCTTGATGGTCCTTTGGGACCCCAAAATATTGCTGGAACCTGGAAAGGATTAAACTGCACATTCCCCCCATGTCCTGACACATCACAAGACTTGGGTGTAATATTCATGTCTGCCACAAGAGGGATTTATAAACCCAGAAGACCAGAGATTTCTGCAGTGTGATGCTATTTTATGGGATTATGGTCACGTGACATCATAAATGATCAAACATTGTATTTTTCACATAAATGGAAGAGGTTTAGCAGAACTTATATTAAAAAAGCAAAAACAGATTATTACTATTGTTTTAAATAACACCTTACAACCATGATATATTAAGAGATGGAATTATTATTATTATTTATTTTTAAAGCACCATTAATTCCAAGATGCTGTATATATGAGAAGGGGTCACATACATAGAACACAAAAATACAGTATACAAACTGTGACAGACTGGTACAGACGGGGAGACAGGCTTACAATCTATAGGTTAGTAATAATATATCGTTATATGGAATGAATATCCATTCATTCTTGATGGTACTGCTGGAGATAGTTAATCTTTGCAATTGGCAGGAAGGAAGGTAGGAGCCACCTGTGCCCAAGAGCTCACAATCTAAACAAGAGGCCGACGAGTAAAAGCTGCAAATCTACAGGGGTGACCCAGTAATTATAACTATGACCAAGGTACTGCAGTGATGTCACCATGATTTCATAGGACGAGAAGTCTATCTATCATCTATCTATCATCTATCTATCTATCATCTATCTATCATCTATCTATCTATCTATCATCTATCTATTATCTATCTATCATCTATCTTTATCTATCTATCTATCTATCATCTATCTATCATCTATCTATCTATAATCTATCTATCTATGGTATATACTTATCCATCTATCTATCTATCTATCTATCATCTATCTATCTATCTATCTATCTATCTATCATCTATCATCTATCTATCTATCTATCATCAACTATCTCTCTATTATCTATCATCTTTCTATTTATCTATTATCTATTATTTGTCTATTATCTATCTATCTATATCTCATGACTTATCCTTTGGTTGTCAAAATATGATAAACTGTCCTGTGCCATCAACTTTGGTGACATCTTGTGGCAATCTTGTGTAAGTGTAGGTGCCATGAGTGACTATTCTGTAACTTTTCCATTTGAGACCTCTATTCCTTTGAAGCGCCACTCCAGTGTTTTTTTTTTATTGCAGTGCTAGAGTGGTGCTACTAATGTAAGATCCCTGTACCTAATATTACATTTACCACCTACCGTCTTCTTTTTTTTAAACCAATTATTTTTATTTAGGTTTCAAAAATTTACAGCAAACAGTTATCAATATACATATAACAATTCACTTAACGTGTAGTAATACAGTCAAAACCCTCTCCCCCCTCCCCCCTCCCGCCAATACTCCTAATGCCGGGCATACCTGGGAACATTGACAATCATATTACCGCCATCCATGCGGACCATATTTTCCCAAAAGTTCTCTCTCCATGCCTCCGCCTGTAAATGCTTTCCTCTAAATGCATTACCGTACGTGTCTGAGCAATAAATTCCCTCCTAGTGGGGGGTTCCGAATCTGTCCATTTTCGTGCTATTAGTTTGCGTGCCACATATAGCAATCGCGCTATCGCCACTTTGTAATGTTCTGAGACAGGTATTCTATCCACCTCCCCCAAAACACACAGCACCGGGTTTCTGTCAATTGTACATGTATAAGCCCTCTCAATTTTGTTAACAACGACCAACCAATAAGCCACTAGCCGTGGGCATGACCATAGCATGTGTAGCAGTCCGGCCTGGTCCGTGCCACATCTAGGGCAACTGGAATCTCCCCTCAAGCCCGCCTTGTACAGGCGCAGCGGTGTTTTGTATGTCCTATGTATTATGTATAATTGGGAGATCCGTGCCTGCTCGCTTAGAGAGATCTTCGGGACATATTCTAGAATTGCCTCCCATTGTTCTGTTGTGAGGGTACCCACCTCCCTTTCCCATTTACTCTTTGCAATGAAGTGATTTCCCCCCAGATAGGAGTGCAGTAGGTCATGATATAAGCTCGATATGACTCCCCTCGTCCCTCCCTTCATACATACAGAGTCTAGTACAATGTCACCCTGAACCGTCATGGCTCCCAATCCACACTGTGCCCTCCAAGCATGTCAAAGCCTATAGTATTGAAATCCCCATACCAAAGGCAAATCAAATTCTTCTCTCAATTTCTCAAAGGTCTTCAGGTCCGTTCCACTCTGCAGCTGGCACACATATCTCACTCCTTGCGCCTTCCAATTGCCCATTTGACACAGCTTATTAAGTTCCGGCAGATGTTCATTGCCCAACACCGGTGAGTACTTAGTCAGCCCGTCCACCCCCCTGATCTTTTTAATAGTGTCCCATACCTTCTGAGTCAAGCCTAAGGTAGGATATATTGCTCCCAATTTCTTAAAGGTACCATCCTCTAACGCCTGGACCAGTGGGCGTCTCCCCGACACATGTACCAGCACCCGGCAAGCTGCCCCTCCACAATCGGGTTCTCTCCATCCCCTGACATGCTGGCCCTGTACTGCCAAGAAATAGACCCAGGGATTGGGTGCGGCCAATCCTCCCTCCTCCTTCCCATTTTGCAGCGTTCCCAATTTAATCCTTGCCTGCCTCTTGCCCCATATCAAGGATCTGAAGATAGAATCAATACCCTGAAACCGTTTTTTTGGTAGCCATATCGGTGAGTTGTGCAAAACGTACATTAGTTGTGGCATAAGGACCATCTTAATCAGGTTAGTTCTACCCGTCACCGTCAAAGCCAATTGGCACCATGCGCCTATTTTCTTTTTAAATTTCTCTAGCAGAGGAACTAAATTCAGATCCGTGAATCGTGTCAATGGAAGCGCCACCCATATCCCAAGGTATTTAAATTGTGAAACCAGCTGGAGCTGCTTCCCCCTCTCATCTATCTCCTCCGCTTTTATTGGTCTATCTACAGCCATGACATAAGACTTGTGCCAGTTTATCTCCAGTCCCGAAATGCTCCCAAAGTGTTTAATTACATCCATCGTGCACCCCAATGTCTCTCCTGCATTTTCCAGAAATAACAGGATGTCATCGGCATACAGTGATATTTTTTCTTCCAGCTTCCCAAATTTAAATCCGACCACTCCTCTCTCAGCTCTTATTTTGGCCGCCAGGGGCTCCACTGCCACCGCAAACAATAGCGGGGACAGCGGGCACCCCTGCCTTGTGCCCCTATGTAAGTCAAACATCCCGGACCGTTCACCATTCACCTTAACTACCGCCCTTGGGGATGAGTACAATAACTTCACCCAGGCCATGAATGCGGGGCCAAATCCCATTATTTCCATGATTTTCCATAAATATTTCCATTCCACGCTATCAAATGCTTTTCTAGCGTCCAATGACATCACTATTCTCCCGCCACCATTATCAGCAGGCAGCTGCATATTAAGAAATAATCTTCTCAAGTTAACAGCCGTGGAGCAGTTGGGCATAAAGCCCGACTGGTCCTCGTGAATAACAGTATGCGCAACCCCGGTGAGCCGGGTGGCCAGGATCTTAGCGAGTATTTTGACATCCGTTGTCAACAACGATATGGGCCTATACGACTCCGCATCCATGGGGTCTTTCCCCTCCTTTGGCAGAACCACTATCACCGCTTCCTCCATTGATCTCGGTAACGCCCCCTTCACCAAAGCCTCATCAAACACAGATTTCAATTTTGGAGCTAGCAGTTCCACCAGCTCCCTGTACACCTCCCCAGGTAGACCATCAGCACCCGGTGATTTGTTATTGGGCATAGACAGAATTGCACATTCCACCTCCTCCACACTCACAGGTTCATCCAACCTCATCCTATCTTCCTCAGACAATTTAGACAGTGAGATGCCTTCCAAAAATTCCTCTACGGCCCCCTCCGTGTCCCGTACTCTTGAATTGTACAGTGCCATGTAATATTCCTTGAAGACCTCCAATATGTCCTTTGTGTCTGTCAGAGTCGTCCCCGTTTGGTCTCTCAACCTGTACACCCTGGAAGACTCCCTCTGTGCCGCAGATATCACCGCCAACAAGTGACCCACTCTCTCTCCTTCCTCAAAGAATTGGGCTTGCTGAAATGCCCTTTTCCTCTCAGCTTGCATCATGTGCAGTTTATTAACTGCCTCCTGTGCCAATTTTAGTCTATTGTGAGCTACACTCGTTGGCGCCAAAATCATGTCTGCCTCTGCCCTTGTCAAGTCATCCTTTATTTGTTGATCTGCCAATTTAGTTTTGGTCTTACACCGTGAGATCTCACTTATAAAGAGTCCCCTCGTAAATGCCTTCATAGCCTCCCACACCACTGTGGCCTCAGCACTCCCTTCATTCACTTGGAAGACGTGCTCTAGTTCTTTGGTTATGCCACCCATATCCACCACTTTAAGCCACGTCGGGTGAAGACGCCAACCTCCCCTCTGACCCTGAGCAGATCCCACTAGAAGCGTGACAACCATAGGACTATGATCCGATAGAGTCCTCTGTAGGTATTCCACCTCCCCAACCATCCCATCCATAGCAGTATCCCCAAAAGCCAGGTCTATCCTTGACAGTGTTCCGTGTGTAGCCGAATGACACGAGAAGGTCCTCTTACCCTCATTTCGTACTCTCCACCGATCCACCAGCCCCAGCTCCCCCACGTAGGTGCCAAATGCAGTCATTCCGTCCCGTCCAGCTTCCATACCTGCCGGACGTACTTTATCCCAGTAATCATTCATGGTGTTGTTAACATCTCCCATAATCAACATCGGAGCCTCCCCCCATCTGGCCGTCAAGTCCATTACTGCTTGAAGTTCCTTTTTAGAATAAGGTGGAGGGATATATAAAGCCACTAAAATCATTTTGTGTCCATACAATCTGCACGCAATCCATACATACTGCCCTTCACTGTCTACTTGCACTGCCAGCTCTTCATAATGTGCGTTTTTGTGTATTAAGACTGACACCCCCCTGGAGTACGAGGAATAAGTGGAATGATATGTCTTTAACATCCACCCTCTCGATAGCCAGTGCCTAGTATCTCTAGTGAGATGGGTCTCCTGTAAGCACGCAATCATAGGATCACAAGATCTGATGTGATTCAGAACTGCTGCCCTCTTAATCCTGTCAGATATACCACGTACATTCCAACTTAAAATCCGAACCGTACGGTTACTCATTGTGCATTAGAAAAAACAATCCACCATCATCAAGTAACATCTTTCCATTTTGTTCCCAAGCATACCAGGTCAAACAGCATAAGCAACCCCATTTTCCCGCAAATCCAATCCATCCAACTCCCCCCCTCCCTCCACCCTTCTCTTGTCACTCTCTTCCCAACGTGAGAGTGGGAGCTCAAAGAACCTGAGCAACATCGTAGTATACCGCATATCAACATGCGCCATGTCCTCCTCCAGCATTGGCAGTCTCTCCACCACATAATCAATAGTATGCATAGTCCCGAACCATTAATCAAACAAATTAACTATAAAACTATAAAACGTAGATCCCAGCGGGGGTTTCTCCCCCTCCTCTGCGGTTTTGCAGAGCAATGCAGAGCCACAACCCTGTCCAGTGGTCAGGATAGCAGGGTCGTGCATTCACCGTGCCGAGTCCTCAGCTTCTCTCAATTTGCTCCGGTTCCGCTCCAACCACGAGGCGGCCTCTACCGGTGACGGGAAAAAATGGACCTTTCCAAAGGCTTCCACTCTTAATTTGGCAGGATAAATTGTAGAGTATTTCACATTCAAAGAGCGGAGCTGTTTCTTCACTTCACCATACCGTAGCCGCAGCTTTTGCACCTCAGCCGAGTAATCCGGGTATATTTCAATGCGTTTGCCCTCCAGGGTAAGATCTGTCAATTTTCTGGCCTTACGTAAGATAGTGTCCCGGTCTCTGCAGTTCAGGATTCTGGCTAACATCGTACGAGGGCCCTCTCCAGGCACTGGGGGTCTCATGGGCACTCGATGGGCACGCTCCACAGCAAACACCCTCGACAGGATATTAGACCCAAACTTTCCCAGCAGCCAGGTTTCAACAAAGGTCGTGGGGTCAGCACCCTCAGCTCTTTCAGGGATGCCCACAATACGCAAATTGTTCCTGCGTGACCGGTTTTCCAGGTCATCGTTTTTGTTAGCCACTACCGTGATCCTCTGAGTGTGCTGTTGCTGCGTCTTTTGCACTGAGGTTAAATGATCTTCTGTTACACCAACTCTGCCCTCCACCTCAGTCAATCTGGCTGTAACTTTCTGCATAGAAGCCTCAATGCCTCCCAAGTCGGCTTTCAGACCATTCACCTGCTTTGTCAGAGCAGTTTAAGCAGTCTTGCAGTATAAGACAGCCTGGAATACATCTCGCAGAGTCGGCTCTGCCTCATCTGAACTTTCAGCTGCCAGCACAGTGTCACCACCCCCCTCCTCCTGCTGTTCATTATGTAGCACAGGCACAGGCATCTCCTCACCATCTTCCTCCTCATCTCCATGCTTCTCACTGCCTTCACTTCCTTCTTCATCTGCCTTCATGCCCCTCGCATACCTGTGCAGCCGTGCTGAAGCCTCCAGCCTCCGTGCATAGGCTGTGTTCCTCCTTCCCGCCTCTTTCTCTGTCTCGGTGCCATCTTGGGCTGAGGCACTGCTGCAGGCCCCGGCATCCTTCTGCCTTTTGCGGCCCATGTTGGACTCTCTGAGTCTGGCAGAAGCTCGCCTCTGACTCCCGGGACCCTCAGACAGCAGTTCCTGATAAGGGATTTGGCTGGTTCGGGCTCTGTGCAGGATAATTGAAGCTAATGGTGGTGGAGAGGCACTGCCACCCGACCTCTCACATCAAGAGCTAGGCCACGCCCACCACCTACCGTCTTCAGCTCTTCCCAGCGCCCCTCCGGTTGCCATCTTGTGGGACTGACCTGAAGTCAGAGGTATCAGTCACAAGCTCTCAATGCCACTCTATGAGAGACTGAACGAGGCTGTCATAGACTTGCATTGAGAAGTGACCTCCGGCTCCCCCAGCAAACACTGGAGCGATTCCTCAGGTCACAAACTGCTGGAGACCGAGCAGAGCAGTGCTGATAAAAGATGAATATGGCGGCTTGTGAGTTTTTTGAAAGTCCATTAACATGCAGCCATTACTGCACCCTATTAGCTGTCACTCAGCTTTCTTAGGAACCTGAACAGCAGATCTACCTTGTGACACGATTTGCATATCTTTATATACCTGGGAACTCTTGGTTTTCAGCTCTGCAGCTGAGCAGAATATATGACAGCTCCACAGTAAAGACTTTCTATTTCCAATCTTCTTTCTTCCTAAATTACTTTATTTCTTTTGACCATTAGATTTCCAAAATCCTGAATTCCTATAGATGGAAGCTGTCAAATGCTCAATAGGGAATTTTATAAGATTGGAGCATCTGACACCAGCGTCAGCGGGATTCCCTCTTGTCCGCATCTGTTGATGCTGATATTTTTAATATATTGGGGCACCCCCTCCCTCAAACAAGGGATTGCAACATTGATTCCCTTATGAGCTGCAAAACCACATTTGTTAAAGGGATTTTCCAGTTTCAGAAAACCCCTGTCCCCTCAGCTGCAGTTTATAAAAAAAAACAAAAAAAACTTTCTTTACTCAACCTCTTTGGGTCCCGCGCTGAGTTTTCCCCACTGCTTCCGGTGTCTGTTATTGTCTGCAGCATGAGCTCATTGATTGGCTGCAGCACTGTTAACATGATACCAGTACTGCAGACAATAACAGACACCAGGTTCAGCGGTGGAGACTCTGCGCTGGACCTGGTGAAGGTGAGAAAGGCACAGCTTAGCTTTGTTTTTTTAAATAACAAACTGTAACTGGGGGACAAGGGTTTTCCGAAACTGAGAAAAGCCCCTTTAAATCAACTCCATTCCTGTTATGATACTTTGTAGACGGCTCGGAAGCTTTTTGGCTGACATAAGCGCATTGTGGTCGTCTCGGACCGTTGACGTTGGTTCGATAATTGATAATGAAAATGATTCTTCAGTGTTACTACATCTCAGAAAAGCTTAGTTACTTGTTGACAAAATTGTGGAAATTTCTTCTTCATATATTGTGGACATTCCCATTAGGAAAGTAATTTTTCTTCTTAATCTCATGTCTTGGGGTCACCGATTAACCCTTCCTCTTCTTTGGCCTTCATGTTATTGGGTATGTCTGCACTTATACAAGGGAGAGCGGTCCCTGCACACATATTGCTGGCCACTATCCTGGCCATTACACAGGAATGGAGGAAACTCCCTGGTCCCAACTCTATTAGCAGAAAACAGAACCTGCTCTTATGAAGAAATGTCGGCTCATAAGGATCACACTTTCCCCAAGTTCACGATGGCTTCGAAGATCACATGAAGTCATTATCGGACTTTACTCCTCCTTGGTCGGGCCTCATCTGGAATACTGCGTCCAGTTCTGGGAACCACATTTTAAAAAAGACATAAGAAAACTGGAGCAAGTTCAGAGAAGAACTACCAGGATGGTGAGCAGACTGCAAACTATGTCCTTCAAGGAACGGGTAAAGGATCTGGGAATGTTTAGCTTGTAAAAAAGAAGACTGAGAGGAGACTTAATAGCTGTCTACAAATATCTAAAGGGATGTCACAGTGTAGAGGGATCATCCTTATTCTCATTTGCACATGAAACACGAGAAGCAATGGGATGAAACTGAAAGGGAGAAGATACAGATTAGATATTAGAAAAACTTTTTGACAGTGAGGGTGATCAATGAGTGGAACAGGCTGCCACGAGAGGTGGTGAGTACTCCTTCAATGGAAGTCTTCAACCAGAGGCTGGACAGACATCTGTCTGAGATGGTTTAGTGAATCCTGCATTGAGCAGGGGGTTGGAGACGGGTCCCTTCCAACTTTTAACATTCTATGAACATCTGATATTGAATCCTAGAAATATGTGGGGTCTTTATTGGTAGCCTTCGGACAAATATAGAGATGCCTGGGAGAGTTTGGATTTGTTTTGTCTAGTTCATTGTTCACTTGTATTTTTGTCAAACTATTAAAACGATTTATAGTAATGACTTATTCATCCTTTTTTTTATGTAAATCAACCTGTATATTTCTGAGCTTCTCTCAGCTGATCTATTACCACAGAACACATCAAAGTTGAATGCACAGAGAAATAAAGAGCCTGAAAAAGCCGAACGGTGCAACATTTTTATTGCAGAGATGATATTTAGCCAAAAATGCATGCGTTAAAGAAAATAACAAAATGTCCCCATGGCTGGGCAACCCCTAGATTATCTCCATAAGGAGCTTAACAGAAAAGCTGGATAACTCTTCTATCTGACCATCATTACTCCTAGACATGATCAGGCTGAATTTCCATCTTTTGCATTTCCTCTTCCAAAATTTTGTATATTAATGTAGCATATGTAGCCCAACAAGGTGGCATTGGAAACTATGACTCAAAAATGTTCTGCCTGCACAAACACTGGGAGATCCCCTCTATTTTGGGGAGGCTCCAGACAATCTAGACAAGCCGGGAAGTGTGGTGCAACCGTGTGATACTCTCCTCCTCTGCCACCTTCACTTGCTGTCCGACAAACAGTAGAAAAGGATGATGAAAGCTAGTGATATATGACTGTAGGATCAGACTACAGTGGGTTTATTTGTAGTCTGTAGCCATGGAGACAGATAGGTCTGAATAGGAGCTGTATGCACAAAATAGTAACTTTAATAAAACTAATTGGAAAGTTGCTACTTTTTTTATTTTGCATTGAAAACTTTGCCATCAACTTGACAAAAGTATTGAAAAGTTCTCTCTGGCCCGGCACTGACTATCCCGTACTATGGATTAAAAGAGCTGCAATGTGTTCTCCTGCGTCTGCCACAAGTCAGCATTTCAGAAACCATCTGTCTGACACTCGGTCATTGGAGAGCCGAGGGCGGTAACACAATACAAGCAGCCCTGAACAATGTGCCTTATATAAGGAGCAGATTGTTTGCTGCACCGTGCAGTGATCCTCCGGCGCGGCCGGTACACCGCCATGACACACACCTGGTTTACACATTGGATTCAGTGTTTGCTGGTTTGAAGCCACTTGGGACAGCGCTGGGATTCTCCGGGAGGAGGATATCACCCACATGAGGTTCCTTTCCTTGTGCTGACTCTAGTCCCTCCTGACAGTTTGATTATGGTGTCAGACTTTTTATCATTACAAGTTCTGAATCATACAGCAGACTGCTGAAAAGTCAGAAAGCAAGTGCTGCAGGTAACACTAGACCACACTGGACAGTATGCAATCATATAGCGAAAAGAAGGGATCAGATCAGGTGACTTAAATAGCTAGGGTTTAAAGGGTTCACCCACTTTTATTTTAACAAATGTGTTTGCCACATGATTTTGTGGCACTTACAGTGGGTACGGAAAGTATTTAGACCCCTTTAAATTTTTCACTCTTTGTTTCATTGCAGCCATTTGGTAAATTCTAAAAAGTTCATTTTTTTCTCATTAAAGTACACTCTGCGCCCCATCTTGACTGAAAAAAACCCAGAAATGTAGACATTTTTGCAAATTTATTAAGAAAGAAAAACTGTAATGTCACGTGGTCATAAGTATTCAGACCCTTTGCTCAGTATTGAGGAGAAGCCCCCTTTTGAGCTAGTACAGCCATGAGTCTTCTTCGGAATGATGCAACAAGTTTTCCACACCTGGATTTGGGGATCCTCTGCCATTCTTCCTTGCAGATCCTCTCCAGTTCCGTCAGGTTGGATGGTGAACGTTGGTGGACAGCCATTTTCAGGTCTCTCCAGAGATGCTCAATTGGGTTTAGGTCAGGGCTCTTGCTGGGCCAGTCAAGAATGGTCACAGAGTTGTTCTGAAGCAACTCCTTTGTTATTTTAGCTGTGTGCTTAGGGTCATTGTCTTGTTGGAAGGTGAACCTTCAGCCAAATCTGAGATCCAGAGCACTCTGGAAGAGGTTTTCATCCAGAATATCTCTGTACTTGGCCGCATTCATGTTTCCTGCAATTGCAACCAATCGTCCTGTCCCTGCAGCTGAAAAACACCCCCATAGCATGATGCTGCCACCACCATGTTTCACTGTTGGGATTGTATTGGGCAGGTGATGAGCAGTGCCTGGTTTTCTCCACACATACCACTTAGAATTATCACCAAAAAGTTCTATCTTTGTCTCATCAGACCAGAGAATCTTATTTCTCAGCGTTTGGGAGTCCTTCATGTGTTTTTGAGCAAACTCTATGCAGGCTTTCATATGTCTTGCACTGAGGAGAGGCTTCCGTCGGGCCACTGTGCCATAAAGGCCCGACTGGTGGAGGGCTGCAGTGATAGTTGACTTTGTGGAACTTTCTCCCATCTCCCTACTGCATCTCTGGAGCTCAGCCACAGTGATCTTGGGGCTCTTCTTTACCTCTCTTACCAAGGAAAAGACGAGAAAAGTGAATGACTCCATCAGAAAGACATCTGTTAGGTACTATCTGTAACTGTACTGTAATCACATATGTTCTGCAGGACTGGTATCTACCACTATATGGTCCAGGGCCGCCATCAGGGCATTACTGCCCTTACAGTTGTATGGGGCCCAGTGAACAGCAGGGGCCCAGGCCCGGTCCAGGGCCCCCTTGCTCTTGTGCTTCTGCTCACTGGGCCATAGCGTGCTACCGCCGCTGTGTGCCTGCACTGCATGCCGCCGCTGTGTGCCTGCACTGCATGCTGCCGCTGTGTGCCTGCGAGCCGCCGCTGTCTCCTCTGTGCAGGGAGCCTTGGAGCTGCACAGCTGTCAAAACTGAACGGCCGTGCAGCTCCAGGGGAGTCCCTCCTCTCCTTCAGTGACGCACTAGAGACGGTAATACGCGATGACGTCATTGCGTACTCGCTGGCATCCAGTGCAAGGATGCTGCCAGGTCAGAGGTGGAGCTACAGGGATTGTATAAGAGGTAAGTATGAAAACTTTATTTTTTTATATAGAATTAAATGGTCTTGGGGGACAGTACATGATGAACTGGGAGTTGTCGGGAGCTAATGATGAACTGGGAGTGGGGGTGCGGAGAGCACATGACAAACTGGGAGTGGGGGGTGGGGAGAGCACATGATGAATTGGTAGTGGGGCATAGGGAGAACAAATGATGAATAGGGGGTGGGGAGAGAAAATGACGAATTGGGAGTGGGGTTAGGGAGAGCTAATGATGAATTGGGAGTGGGGAGTAGGGAGAGCTAATGATGAATTGGGAGTGGAGGGGGGAGAGCACATGATGAACTGAGAGTGGGGAGAGCTAATGATGAATTGGGAGTGGGAGGTGGAAAAAGCAAATGACGAAGTGGGGGTGGGGAGACGGGGGACAGCAAATGATGAATTGAAGGTGGGGGTGGGAAGAGCAAATGATGATTGACGGTGTATGGGGAGAGCAAATGATAATGAATTGAGGGTGGGGGACAACAAATGATGATGAGTTGGGGTGGGGAGAGTAAATGATGATGAAGTTGGGGAATGTGCTCTAGATAACTATTATTTTATACAGAGACGAGTTCTGGCTGGAAGAAGTGATGGCGGTCTGTGCTGGATGAAGAAGAAAAGCGAAGATGAAGGACTTCAACTAGAGACGTCACTTGTGAGTCAGTGTGTTATCTGTACACTGACACTATATACTATGTACAGAGCTCCTGTGTATAATGTCACTGGTGATCACTGTATTACCTGTACACTGACACTATATACAGGGCTCCTGTGTATAATATCACTGATGATCCCTGTATTAACTGTACACTGACACTATATACAGAGCTCCTGTTTATAATGTCACTGATAATCCCTGTATTATCTGTACACTGACACTAAACACTGTATACTATGTATAGAGCTCCTGTGAATAATGGCACTTATGGTAATATTAGTATTGTTTTTTTATTAATGATCAGTATTGTAGTATTCGGTCACTATGTGGTGGCAATATGTGGTCTGGTCACGGTGTGGAGGTATTTGTTTCTTTTATGTGGTATTATTCCGTCACTGTGGTGGTAATATGTGGTCTAGTCTTTATTCCTTGTATGTGGTATTATTTGGTCACTATGTGGTGGCAATATGTTGTCTGGTCATGGTGTGACGGTATTTGTTCCTTGTATGTGGTATTATTCGGTCACTATGTGGTGGAAATATGTGGTCTGGCCATGGTGTGACGGTATTTGTCCCTTGTATGTGATATTATTGGTCATTTTAAAAAATGCATGTGACACATTCCCTTAAAGAAAAACAAATAAAAAATATACCTAAAAAGAGTACTGGATATTTTAAGAAATGTTTAATAGGTTAGAGGGCCCGGCCAGAAGAGTGTCCTTGTTGTGATGGCGGCTTAAAAAAAATCTTTTATCCAAAACAAAAGCTGCTGGCTATGTGTGTTATCTGGTGTTCATTTTGAACTGTTAATATGTGATTGGTGAGTATGTGGTGCAGAAGTGGAGTTTTCCAAGAGTGAGCGGTGGGACTGTGGAAGGTTTGAGGGGTGGGGGTGGAGCCTTGGCGGAGTCTCAAGGGGGTTTGAAAATTTTGCCAGTATAGGGCCCTGAAATTTCTAGTGGCAGCCCTGATATGGTCACCATATGGCGATAATATCAGTGTGCCACCATAGTTGTAATCGGGGTTACTGCTTAGCGGCCCACTCAGATGTTTCGCCCCCTCTGAGCTGAACCCCTAGCTACACCTCTGGTTAAAGGTAAGGATGGGGCATGTTGGATTTCAATATATACAAGCCTTAGTTCTTATGGAAAATAAGTTTCTGCCAGAAAAGCAGTGATCATTTTCCCTCTCCCTATTAAAAAGCATGCATGCTTAGAAATGGGTTTAAAGGGATTCAGTCAATAGGATCAACCCTCCTAAGCCGTCTATATGGGCATGAAGGTCATAGGAAGTTGGATAAAATGATACATTGATATCTGCGATACTATGTTTTATTCTAGAGAAAAACCACGTTTTTTTTAATATGTAATGAGCTGTTAAGATCTATGGGCTGGACATAGATCTTCCTGAGAATCTGCCTCTAGGGATTATTTTATATGAAAGGAAGTGTTACCTGTGTGAGGCATGTAGATCAGGAGAGCAGACTGTCAGTCATTACATGTCTCACACTGGTAACGCCTCCTTTAATTTATAATAAGCTCGGGAGGCAGATTCTCAAGGAGATCTATGTCCGGCCCATAGATCTTAACAGCTCATTTACATATTAAGAACAATTTGGATAACTCTGGAACAAAACATTGGATTGCAGATTTCAAGGAATCAACTTTCTATGACCCGCATGCACATATTAATGGCTTAGGAGGGTTGATTCCACTGACAGATTCCCTTTAATCCCTGATGGAGCAATATTTTTAAAGCATAGTTACAATAAAAATTATCAGGATCGATGTATCTAGTGATGACTTGTGGAAGTAAAAATCGAAACAAAGAAAATGAGACAGAATTGCAGTACCAGACGCAGCCTATGAAGATAGGGGGCGCTGTTTCTGGAAAAAAAAAAATCTCTTTTTTGAAGTCTTTAACAACCCCTTTCATAAATATCTACTAGACAATTGTATTTTATGCAAATTCCTAATACTCTAGGTTTGATTACTCCAAACCGTAGGTTATGTTTCAGCCACTGAGCGATTATAGCACCGTATATTTGTCTTAGAATTTCCCCCCCGAGCGATTTATACAAAGAGGAAATACAATTAGGCGCTGTAAGAACATAGTGTAATTGTGAGGATTTGGGGTTGAATGGGGAACACCGTGATTTATTTAGGTTCACGGGGTCAGAACAGGTAGTGAAAAAGCAGAGGAACATTTGGAAGTGATTGAACTGACAGGGAGATGCCATATGGATTTCCTGTGTAGATGCCGAGGGCCCCCCTGGTTTCAGTGAGTACATGGAGCGCGTGTTTTTAGAAAAGCGCCTTCGACACATGTGGTTCGCTTCACCATTTCCCTTATTGTTTATTGACTTATTTGGCTGCTTGGTTTGATGTTTGCAGATCTTGTGCAGTTGCCTGCAGTCTGTGGAATGGGAGAAGTTTACGGCGTACGTACTGTCCACATGACCGTAATCAGTCTGTCAGCCTTTATAGAGTTATATTACTGTCTCGCTGATGGATTGATGTCTTACATCTCTACAGTAAAGTATCTGCCCACCCCCCCCAGGAATGCTATCATTTATTACACGGTACCGTCTAGCAAAGATCATTTTGCACTACATCTTGATTGCACTTATCCCTGATGGATAAACATGGAAAAGGTGCAGAGCCGAATATGCGCTGTCACATGGAATATAAGGAATAAAAGGCTATGGACACCTTTGGCCTGAAAAAAATGATATTTACATATGTTAGCTATTACATTTGGTTTCAGCTGTTTACGAGCTTCATTCAATCTCAGGATTTTTGCTATGTAGTTTGCAGTCTGTCCCTAATTTAAGAATTTTCTTTTGTGAATGTGTCCCACCTGTAATACATGCTGGATGTGAGGTCTGCATGTTCAGGATAGTACTCTCGTCACTAGCTCTCATGGATAAACACAGCTTCATTCCTGGACTGATTTCCTATGATGGATCATGTGCTTTCCTCCCTATCTCCAGCCTGAGACAGCTATTACCCTGCTCAACAGTTTCAATGCTTTCCTCTCTCTATTCTCTGCTACTATCTCTAACACTGAGAGAAGAGAGGATAAGAGCAGAGGGAACTGTCAAAACTAGGCGCAGACCAGCTAGATAGCTGAAGGACTTGCAAACATAGCAGCATCAAAATGTTAGGAAATGTTTTAATAACTATTTAGAAAGTTGCTTACTTTTTGCATCTTGTTACTAGTTTTCATATATTAGCACAGCTTCATTTTTGGACTGATTTATCTTGAGAGATCATGTGCTTTCCTCCCTATCTCCAGCCTGAGAGAGCTGCCCTCCCTAACATATTCAATTCTTTCCTGTCTCTATTCTCTGCTACTATCCCTAAAACTGAGAGAAGGGAGGATTGGATCAGAGGGAACTGATACAACTAGGAGCAGACCAGCTAGATAACTGAAGGACTTGCAAACACAACAGCATCAAAATGGTAGATTTTTTTTTAATGAAGACTATTTGGAAGGTGGCTTAATTTTTGAATATCATCACTAGCTCTCATGTATCAGCACAGCTTCATTCCTGGACTGATTTCCCATGATGGATCACGTGCTTTCCTCCCTATCTACAGCTTGGGAGAGCTGCCCTCCCTAATAGCTTAAAAGCTTTCCTCCCTCTCCACTGCTGCTGTCTATAACTGAGAGAAGGGAGAGGAAGAGTAGAGGGAACCATTACAAGTGGGATCAGGCAAGCTAGATAGGTGAAGGACTTGCAAACACCCTGCAGTACTAAAATGATAGGAAATTGTGATGAAGACTATATAGAAAGTTGCTTCATTTTGCATTTGGGAACTAATGAATTAAAAAAAAAGAAATTCAGTGCAAAGGTGTCTAAAGTCATTAAGAGGACAGGAGGATTGTCCACTTATTAATGGCCTCATGTATTTAATAATGCACCTTATTAATGGGCCCACGGTGCTGCATAAATTAAATAAAGACTGGAGTTTGGGAAACACTTGGCCAGGACTTACCTGTAAAAAAAAAATTCAGAAACCAAAACATTTATAGAGAAATTATATTTTTAACCCCCCCAAAAAACATGTATTTTTTTCTATACACCTGAAATAGTAACTTGTCAGTCACAGTCATTAAAGGGAAGGTGCTGTGTTTTTTTATTATTATTAAAAAAAAAACAACAAATGATATTTCAAAAAAACAATTAAACTTTAATTTTTTTCAGTTGAAATTTTTTTTTTTTATGGCACCTTCCCTTTAATGATTATGTGTTTTTATAAGTGTTGCATTTTTTATTCTTTTCAGCATACGGCAAGACATTTTCTTCCACCAAAAAAACACCATGGCTTTGGCACCATGACTTATGCAAAACTGCAGATGATTTGTGTACACCGAACCAAAAAGACAAGAGTTTGCAACTGTTGCAGAAATCCCGTCCGGCAGAACGTTCTGCACCACAGAGGCTTCTCTGGTTATTTTCTGACATTTACCAAAAGCAAATCTCGATGTAATGTATCAGACAAATCAACGTTTTTGGAAATCCTTCCCCTGCCGCTCAGTGCGTTCATGTCTGCGGGCGGTCTCCTGTCGCTCTCAGATCCATCTTTCCATGAGCGTGTACCAGCTTGCCCTGTGACTCGTACTCTTCGAGCGATATTCCAGTCCATTACATTCCATGTCTTACAGTCACTTCTGAAGAAAATGTTCAGGGTTCAGTCCATGCAATAATAGGACATAACTTAGACCAACATCTTGTCACTTGTCCAGCAGAGGCGAGGAGACTCGTCCTATAAGGAAGGTTTTCTATGCTCCTGCTGTACACAGCAGTGTCTGCTAAGTGATTAGAGCCTGAGGGTCCACGGACCCCGTACAGCAGCTCATGTACCTACAGCCATCAGTGTACAGACACGAGGTGCGATATTCTCCCCGAGAAACATTATCAACAAGAATGTTAAATAAATGCAAATTCTATAATGGATCTCAATCGTCTCACGCTTGCTACCACTGAATGGAAGCATCAAAGGACAGCATGGTGGCTCATTGGTTAGCATTGTAGCTTTGTAGCGCTGGAGTCCTTGGGTCAAATCCCACCAAGGAAATCTGCAATGACTTTGTATGTCCTCGTGTTTGCGTGGGTTTTCTCCGTGTTCTCTGGTTTCCTCCCATACTGATAGGGAATGTTGATTGTGAGCCCCAATGGGGACAGTGATAATGATGTCTGTAAAGAGCTGTGGAATTAATGGAGATGACGCACCCCCAGTGCTGTGGGGTACCCGGCAGCCGGGCCTCTGGATGCCGGTGGGGATATCACGGTGGCTGGCCCGGTCCGTGGCCCAGGGCGGTCAACAAAAAGGGGAATATCTATAGGGGATTTGTAAAGTTTGTGACGCCACCTGCGGTGCCTGGTAAGGATCACCAGCGCTGCGACAGTCCTCTGAGGCAGATGTTAGGGCAGGTTATGATGGAACGGCTCCCCACAGGTGGAGCGGGCCTCAGAGCAACGTGGGGGAATGGATGGTGGTACAGGTGAGAGACGGCCAGGACGGTTCAGGGAAAAATGACAGACACTCACACGGGGATTCGCTTCGGTACCTTTACTGGTGTAGATGCAGGAATGGTCCAGGGTACTTGGTACGTAGGGTGCACTTCTGGACTCTCCACAGTGAGCGGGTATAGGGCCTCCTGATCCTTTGCTTTTACTTGCTAAGCTTCTGACCTGCTTGGAGCTAGTGTGGCGCCCTGCTGCACATTTGTGCCACAGATCCTAGAGGGGTGCATGGACAGATTCCTCCACAAGAGGCCCTCATAGCATACACACACCTCCACCTTCCACCTCAGACCACCAGAGGGAGCCCGTTAGGGATATAAAAAGGGAAGGTGGAGCTAGGCAGTCAGTCTGGAGCAGTCTGGTCTGTAGGAAGTCTGTGAGAAAGGCAGTCCAGCCCAGACTCAGGGAGCTCAGGTTAGTGAGCCTAAGGCGTGCCGACGCCGTAAGAGCGGTGAAGAGTAGCGAGGCCTGCTGCCAGTGTGAAGCCTAGTGAAGGGCCCCGAGCGCGGCCGAAGGCAAGAGGAGTAAGCGAGCTACATAGGGGGCAGAGGAGCTTAATCAGCTCACCCCACAACCATTTACCGGACACCGGGTCCGCATCTGCAGGGATCTCTACGACCAGCAGAAACTACCGGAACCCCTGGCGAACTATATGTCCCAGGAACACCAAAAGCTGACTGTCATACCAGGGTCAGGAGTCACTGAGGCCCAAGAAACCAGGGAGTGTGATCTCCAACAGAAGACCCTACCACCAGGTCAGCCGGTGCAAGACAGAGACCAAGTTAGGCCTAGCTTCAGGCAGGTCATAAACTTATCAGGAAAAGGCAAGAAACAGGAGGCCCCACACCCGCTCACTGGGGAGAGTCCTGAAATGCACCCTTCACCCTACAGTGCCCTGGATCGTGCCTGAAACACCACCAGTAAAGGTACTGAAGTGAACTGTTGTGAGTGTGCCTATTCTTCCTCTGACCCGGCTGGGTCCCCTCTGTCCTGCATCCCTTCTCCTACACTGCCCTGAGGCCCTGCTCCACCTGTGGGGAGCCGCACCAACTAAGCTGCCTGATCACCGGCCTCAGAGGACTGTAGCAGCGCTGGTGATCCTCAACAGACAGCACGGGTGGCGTCACAAACTTTCCCTTTCCCATACACCTTTCCCCAAATTCCTTGCTTTTAAGAGTGACCTCAGGGTACGGGCCCGGGAGCCGGCCACCGCGACATCCCCCAAAACTAACAGCAAGGCCCGGGCGCCGAGTAGTCTGTCCCCATCCCCTGGGCACGTCATCTCTTCCTGGCGTCACGAACAGGATTCCATGCCCGCTGCAACGACGGAGTGTTGTGCCCGTTGCCACCGGGTACTGTGCGCCTTTAATCAAAAACTGTGTATTTAACTGTGGCGAAGATCGCCGCCATTGTTGTGCCGCCGAGCGGGAAGAAGGGCGTTACCGCGGGAAACTGAGAGGCGTACCTGCTAAAGCACGCGAAGCCTCGGACACGCCTCGACGTCAAACCGGGAAGCGCCAGGTCCTGGAAGGAGCGCCGGTGAACGCTCTGACGTAGGGTGCAAGCGACGCAAGGTCCTGAAGAAGACCGTCACCTGCGGAGCTGCGGCCTACCGGAAGAAAAGAAAAGAAGGTAGGCCACGGTTCGCTAGGGGGGGCCCCAGAATGTCCAAAGAACAGCACAACGCCGAAGTACTGGTTAACCGCCCTGATGTCCAACCCGCGCTTGGCGCCGAGCAGGCCGAAGCAGCCGCTCCACCAGCAGGGCTTGTAACCCCTGTCATACCCATGGCCCTACCGTACATCCCTGGAGCGAAGTGGCTCCCCCAGTACAGCGGCAAACCAGATACCCTGTCTGGATTTAAAAGGAAAATATGCAGTATACTGGACATGTACTCTATGACAGGCAAGCAAAGAGCCGCTGTAGTATTGGGACAATTGACTGGTGCTGCGGAGCGAGAAGTAGAAACCTGGTTGGCCGCAGACCAGGAGTCAGTGTCCGCCATCTTTAAAAAGTTACAGACTGTCTTTGAGAATCGTACTGAGACAGACCTCCGGATGAGGTTCTACAACTGCTCTCAGCAACCGGAGGACAGTGTTCGGGACTATGCCTGGCGTTTACAAGGGGCCCTGCGAGCTCTGAAACAGGTTAGTCCAACCAGCATCGATAATGAAAATAAAATGCTGAAGGAACAGTTTATCTGGGGGCTGAGGTCCCAAGAGTGCGTTGGTGGTCCCTGGATCATCCAGATGCCACCTTTGGCACCCTTAAGGACATGGCTATAAAAGGACTGCAGCCCCTGGAAACAACTGCTATCCAATGTTACCAGGGTGGGGCCACCCCAGTGCCTGCAGTGTCCACCTTTTCCCCGGTGGCTGCTGAAGCCAAGGTTCCAGCAACGTCCTCTAGTGAGATGGACAGCCTGCACTCTGAAGTGCATCAGTTGAGCAAAACCCTGACCTCTGTGCTGAGTGCCCTGCAGCTGTGGACGGAGCCCGAGGCAGAAGGAAGGATCCTGCTAGCCGACAGCCCTGAGGATGTCCCCTGGATGACAAAGAGAAGGAGGACAACGCCACCCCCTGGGAGGACCAGTGACCAACGCCGCCCGCCGAGGGACCCTGTCTGCCACCGCTGCCACAAGACAGGTCACGCCGTCCAGAGCTGTCCTTTAAACGAGAAAACCCTGGGGCCGACGGCCGACACCCAGGAGTAGACCCCCCAGGCCCATCAAACTGGTACCACAGGTTCGTGGGAGGAAGACCTTTCCTGTCCATAGTACTGGACGGCATCGCGACACCCGCTCTGCTGGACACAGGATCTCAGGTAACCATTATGCCTGATGTCCTCTACAAAAGGTTCTGGTCCATAGACGAACTTCACCCGCCAGATCCCAATCTTTCCGTGTATGCCTCAAACGGCCTCCCCCTTAACCTAGACGGGGTTAAGGATGTGGCAGTAAAGGTGGGAAGAGTGGAACTGAAGGATCAGTAGTCTCTACTACTAATTGTAGTAGAGACTAATCCTGATGATACAGACTTGTATATGGTACTTGGCACTAATGTTGTTAGTAACTGTTTGGGAGAAGTGTTGTTCTTGCTCCAACAGATAGCTGACACTGCCAGACGAGGGCAGAGAAGGGCGCTGCAGAAAGAGATCCGAGCCCTTATGTACCAGCAACAGGTAAAGCTAACAGGGGGTGAAATTGGTAATGTACGGGTGACAGACCCGATAACCATTGTGATTCCCCCGATGAGTGAAATGCTTATTTGGTGTAGAGCAGCAATAGGTCTCAAAGGACGGAGCTACCAAGCAGTAGTAGAGCCCCTTAGCTCGGAACATTGGCCTACACTCTTGACTGCCAGAGGGGTAGTGGATGTACGCAATGGGAGGGTGCCCGTACGCCTCCTAAACTATGGGGAGGACAAGGTTACATTACCACGCTATGCCACTGTTGCCAAACTGTACACAGTAAATAACAACTCCATACACACGGCGGAGTCCTTAACCTCACCAGACGAAGTGGAGGATAATGACCCGGCAACCCAGGTGGAGGATTGGTGTCAACAGCTCCATGTTGGGACGGACACCACTCCTACCCATCAGAAGCAGGGCGTACACCGGGTGGTTCAGGAATATGCGCAGGTATTCAGTAAGCACCCACTTGACTTTGGGAGGATTAAGGGGGTTCAACACCATATCCCCACAGGTGACCATCCACCCATCAAAGAATGTTACAGGCCTATACCACCAGCACACTACCAGAAGGCGAAGGAGATGTTGCACGACATGAAGAAGGCAGGGGTAGTAAGGGATAGGTGTCCCTGGGCAGCTCCCCTAGTTCTAGTCAGGAAAAAGGACGGAAGCATGAGAATGTGTGTAGATTACAGACTAGTAAATCGCATTACACATAAAGATGCATACCCTTTATCCTGTATAGAGGAATCCCTGGCTGCCTTAAAGTCTGCAAATTACTTCTCCACCCTTGACCTCACTAGTGGGTACTGGCAAGTAGCTGTTGCTGAGGAGAATCGGGAGAAGACGGCCTTCACCACCCAGATGGGACTCTGCGAGTTCAATAGTATGCCGTCTGGACTCTGCTACCCCCCGGAACGTTCCAGAGATTGATGGAGTGCTGCCTGGGACACCGCAACTTCGAGACTGTACTACTATACCTGGACGACGTGATAGTGTACTCCAAAACGTATGAGGACCACTTGAAGCACCTGGCGGAGGTATTTGAGTCACTGTCCCGGTATGGGATGAAGCTGAAGCCCTCAAAGCGCCACCTGCTCAAGCGAAAGGTACAGTACCTGGGGCACATTGTCAGTCCAGAGGGAGTAGCACCAGACCCGGAGAAGGTCACTGCCATCCAGAAATGGCCGGAGCCGAAGAGCCTCAAGGAGGTACGTCAGTTCCTGGGGCTAGTCGGGTATTACCAGAGGTTTGTGAAGGACTATACTAAGAAAGCGGCGCCTCTGCAAGACCTCCCGGTAGGACAGTCCCCCAGAGGCAGAAATCCCCCATTCCAGTGGGGTAAAGAGCAAGCTGAATCCTTTAATGTGATGAAGGAGATCCTGACCGGCGAAGAGATCCTAGCCTACCCTGACTACAGCCAATAGTTCCTGCTGTACACTGATGCCAGCAATGAAGGATTAGGAGCTGTACTGAGTCAGAAGCAGAATGGCAAAGAGAAGGTGATTGCCTATGCAAGCAGGAAGCTCCGCCCGACCGAGAGGAACCCGGAGAACTATAGCAGCTTCAAGTTAGAGTTCCTGGCCCTGGTCTGGGCCATCACCGAGCGGTTCAAGCACTACCTAGCCTCCAGTAAGTTCACTGCCTTCACTGATAACAACCCCTTGACTCATCTAGAAACAGCCAAGCTAGGAGCCATGGAACAACGATGGATGGCTAGGCTGTCAAACTACCAATTCACTATTAAGTACCGGGCGGGCCGCAAGAATGCCAACGCCGATGCCCTGTCCAGGATGCCTCACCAGTCGGACACTGAAGAAGAAGTGGATGACTTGGAGGAGATTGAACTACCTGCCTTTCATCGGAATGGAATGGTCTACGAGCAACAAGCCTCCAGGAGGTCTCGCAGTAAGACGTTAAACCCCCTGCCTCACCACAGCTGGAGGGAGACCCAGGACAGCGACCCGGTTGTCAGCCGTATCAAAGAGCTGATAACCCAGGAAGGTTCCTCCCTGGAGAAGGAAGCGTCTCTACAAGCCAAGCAGCTGTGGAATGAGAAGAGCCGGTTGTTCATCTATAGAGAGAAACTGTGCCAGAGGTACGTCAACCCTAAAACCCATGAGATGGTACGGCAGATAGTGGTGCCCAAGACAGACATCCAGATGGTGTTGGAAGCCTACCACGATCAGGCGGGGCACTTTGGCTGGAAGAAGCTAGAAACTCTGCTGAAGTGTCGTTTTTATTGGGTAGGAATGCGCAGTTCCATTGAGAGGTGGTGCCGGAATTGTGGACCTTGTAGCCTCCGAAGAAAAGACTACAGCAGCCAGAAGGCACCCCTGCAACCCATCAAGACGACTTGTCCCTTGGATATCATGGCCCTGGATCATGTCAAGCTGTCACCCAGCAGGTCAGGATATTCCTATGCCCTGACCATGGTGGATCACTACTCCCGGTTCCTGGTGGTCGCCCCCGTCAAGGATCTGATGGCAGAAACTGCAGCGAAGACATTTCAGGCGTACTTCTGCAGGCCCCATGGATACCCGGAGCAGGTACTGAC
Source organism: Phyllobates terribilis (assembly GCF_046119375.1). Classification (NCBI taxonomy): domain Eukaryota; kingdom Metazoa; phylum Chordata; class Amphibia; order Anura; family Dendrobatidae; genus Phyllobates; species Phyllobates terribilis. Next base: position 156,136,271 of record NW_027362768.1, on the reverse strand, counting down.
AGACCAAGGCTCAGCCTTTGAAGCTGAACAGTTCAAGGAGTTCTGCCATCTGTACGGGTGTAAAAAGATCAGAACTACACCGTACCACCCCCAAACCAACGGTCTCTGTGAAAAAATGAATAACATCGTCATCGACCTGCTCAAGACCTTACCACTAGAGGAGAGAAATCAGTGGCCAGACCTACTACCTGACCTGGTAGATCTGTACAACCACATACCTGTGAGTTACACCAATTGTACTCCAGCATATCTCATGCGAGCCAGACCTGGGAAGTTGCCCATGGACCTGGAGCTTGGTGTAGTAGAATCAGAAGCAGATATGTCCACTGAAGACTGGGACACGACCAGACAGGAGCAGTACAGAAGAGTACAGGCCTGTGTCGAAGACAGTCTCACTCGGGTGAGGGACAAGCAGGAAGTCCACTACAATAAAAGTGCGCCCGCAGAACCCTTCACACCAGGAGAAGTGGTATTAAAGAGGAAAAGGAGAAACCACAAACTTGATGACCAGTGGGAGAGAGAACCCTACACTGTGTTAAATTCAAGATTTGATAACAAGAAGACCTGTTTGATTGGCAAAGACGGAGGAATAACGACTGCAACGGTATCTAGAGACCATCTGAAGTTGTGTCCAGACCTGCTAAAGCCCCAAGAAGAAGTGCCTCTCACCGTACCGGGGGAGCCTAAAGAAGCAGTACGTCATACTGACTTAGGAGATTTCCCGGCAGATTGGCCTCAACTAGGAGGAGCAGTAATAATACCTGTGATCTACTTCTTTCAACAGCCAGAAGACCCTCCACAGCAAGTAGAGCCTGTAAGTGCTTCAGAAGAGCCTGCTCAAGAAGAATCCCCGGAAGAAGGATCCCCGGTTGGAGCAGAGCAAGAAGGCCCAGCCAATGGTATACTTGCCAGTCACGTAGAGAGGTTAAGGCAACCCTGCAGTTCCCCAACACTTAGAACTGACAGAATGGGAGGTAGTGCAAATACTAGTGCCTCACGCATCCCAGTACCACGTAGGTCGACACGTAGCACACGAGGTCAGACCCCTGTCAGATACAGACAGTAAAGAAGGAAACTCTGACAGTGTAAATAGTTGCCCCTGGGGTATTATATTGTGTATTTTCATGTGTATGTATTTATTAACTTGTGTTATCTTGCAATGAACAATCTAAGTGATATGGACACTTTTCTTGTTTGCCTCTACCTACCCGTAAGGGTGCATAAAGAACTCTGTGGCTGAGGACTATGTGCAGCCCAAAAACTGCTTCTTGTAAATAACTGCACTCCCTGGAGTGCCCCTTTAGGTGACCTCAGAAGAAAAACCTGTCTGGTGTGGCACTAATGGAGGTCCAACTCGGGATCGCCATGCCCTGCAGCCACCCCAGGGCCTACGTGGAGGGTTTGCTTTGGACAGGTCCCTCAAGCTTCCAAGTACTCTAACCTTTGAGATGGACATCCTATCGGGGAACCTCACCGGAAGAGACTTGAATTCTGGGGTTGCTTAAGGAATTGTACATATCTATTTATTATTTATGATGTTCTATATGTAACGTTTAAGCAAAGTGCATCCCATAAAGGGAAGAGTTATTGTATTGTTGTTATAAAAAGTACTTCAGTCCGGGAGTACTGAGCTTTGCTAGGGGGGAATGTGGCACCCTGCTGCGCATTGGTGCCACAGATCCTAGAGGGGTGCATGGACAGATTCCTCCACAAGAGGCCCTCATAGCATGCACACACCTTCACCTTTCACCTCAGACCACCAGAGGGAGCCCGTTAGGGATATAAAAAGGGAAGGTGGAGCTAGGCAGTCAGTCTGGAGCAGTCTGGTCTGTAGGAAGTCTGTGAGAAAGGCAGTCCAGCCCAGACTCAGGGAGCTCAGGTTAGTGAGCCTAAGGCGTGCCGACGCCGTAAGAGCGGTGAAGAGTAGCGAGGCCTACTGCCAGTGTGAAGCCTAGTGAAGGGCCCCGAGAGCGGCTGAAGGCAAGAGGAGTAAGCGAGCTACATAGGGGGCAGAGGAGCTTAACCAGGTCACCCCACAACCATTTACCGGACACCGGGTCCGCGTCTGCAGGGATCTCTACGACCAGCAGAAACTACCGGAACCCCTGGCGAACTATATGTCCCAGGAACACCAAAAGCTGACTGTCATACCAGGGTCAGGAGTCACTGAGGCCCAAGAAATCAACAGATCTCCAACAGAAGGCCCTACCACCAGGTCAGCAGATGCAAGACAGAGACCAAGTTAGGCCTAGCTTCAGGCAGGTCATAAACTTATCAGGAAAAGGCAAGAAACAGGAGGCCCCACAACCGCTCACTGGGGAGAGTCCTGAAATGCACCCTTCACCCTACAGTGTGTAAACAGGAGAAAAAACAAGTATATTGGCATACAAAAGTATTATTAATTCATATAAAATTCCATTAATAGATGGCAAAAGGTATATATCGTAAAGTGCAGACATGCAGATCAGAAAAACCCCACTAAAATATTACACCCAAAGGGAGGGTAATATAGATACATACAGGAAGTGGCATAAATATAATGAACAATACAAAAATAACAAAAATTGCAAAAATTACACAGATATCCTCCTAAAAGGAGGAGATGCAGTAAGTATTAAATAATAATGACAGAGCAATAGAAGTAAAAAAGAGAGAAATAAAGCAGGACAAAAGGAGGTGGTATACATGGACAAAGAACATGGCACTTAGTGTGTGGGGATCACGTATACCATAGTCCTGTACAATTAATCCATTGCCATAGTGCATACCATGTACAGGGCACTGGTGACTCACCCCAATAATTGTCACACGTAAAGAAGGGACCAAATGAGGGCAGGTGTCTGTCAAAGAAGGCTGCCCTCTTTGACAGACACCTGCCCTTATTTGGTCCCTACTGGGTATAAAGGCGCCCCGTAGACGCGGACCCGGTGTCCGGTGTATAGTTCAGGGTGAGCTTGGTACGCTCCTCTGCCCCCTCGTTGCTTCCTTTTCCCTCTCGCCTTCGGCCACACTCAGGGCCCTAACTAGGCTTCAACTCGTGCTGTAGGCCTTGGCTCGCCTAAGCACAGCAGCCTGCGTGCTGCCTCTTCACTGATCTCCTAGCGTCAGCACACTCTCAGGCTAAACACTGCACTGAACTGCCTGGCTCCACCCTCCATATTTATATCCCTATCAGGGCTCCCTCTGGTGGTATGAGGTGGTAGGGTGGAGGTGTGTGAATGTGTGAGGGCCTCTTGTGGAGAAATCCATCCATGCACCCTACTGAGTTCTGTGACACCCGTGCGCAGCAGGGCGCCACAGTGCTATATAAGCAAAGCAGGTGCATAGGACAAATTCTGATGTCAGGAAACACGGTCTAAATACAGATCAGCCGCGGGTCTTCTGACCCAAAATTAAGACTGTTGAGTTTGGGTCAGAGACCCACAGCCGGCCAGGACGCGTCAATCCATGGTTGCCTTAGGTCTGTCATCACCAAAGCTGAAAGGAAACGATTTATACATCCATAGTGGACTTAGCCCCTATACAAATCATACTTTTGGTGCAGATATTATTTTGTTTTATTTAAAAATAAAGGTTGAACTTGATGGACTAAGGTCTTTTTTCAATCTATAAATATGTATATGAGGGGGCTTCGGTGCTCCCTTTGCGTGGTCAACTGCTCGATGTACAGTTCCACCCACTCAATTACCATCCTCAGCCCTGCATGTACACAAATTGAAGGGACCGAGAGCTCACACAATGTCCGTGTATGTGAGCGCCCTCTGATCCCCCCGTCCTGTTGCAGCGGCCGCTTGCTGCACTCAGGATCTCACTGTAATGGATGGCTGATGCCATCAGGAGGGGGAGGAGATTACAGGAGCCAAGTGTACGCGGTACCAGACCACATGGTCATCTCCCTCTCTCCTGTCATCGGCCGCCCACAGCTGTGCAATCCTGTGTGCAGCAAGCGGCCGCTGAAAACAGGACAAGGGGATCATGGGGCGCCCACATACACGGACATTGTGTGAAGCTCTCGGCTCCCGTTCATACGTGCAGGCTGAGGATTCGGTACAGGCAGCTCTTCTTGGAGTGATGTCAATCATTACAAGGTGAGTGTCGGAGAATGGTAATTGAAGGGGCGAAACTGTGGACCAAGCACTTGGCCTCATCAAGAGAGCACCGAAGCCCTCACATTTACAAATCTAATAAACCTGTAAACGTTGATTTTTATAGGAGCTATGTCCCCCTATATAAATTTACAAGTATTGGTGCCGGGACATATCCAGTCTTCTCGGGCACAGGACAGAGGCAGATTGCACTTTGCGTGCAGCAGTCTTATTTTCCAACATGGAAGCAATGCTTTAGAGCAGAGGTGCACAACCTGCGCGCCCAACCATCTGGTCATAGACATGAATATTCCTTGCAAGGGAGAACAGGGCAAGCTTAGATAAATACCTATGGTTCACCAAGTACCCCTCTCTGGAGACCCCAAATATTAGCACAATGGGGGGTGATCCTGACCCCAATGTAGCACTCCAGAAGGGAGATGATTTGGAGAGTTGGCTATAAGTGAATGAGGATCTCTTCAGTGTAGTGCTATGGGAGCAATTAAAAATGGTAGCACCCCGCATTAAGTATAGAAGGCCCAGCAGCACAGCCTCTTCCTCTCTAGAATGTGAACAGGCGAGGTGGCAACTCCTCATTTTCAGGACAGATGGGAACTGGAACTTGCATATAGCGCACATTTAATATACAGTACAGATCAAAACTTTGGACACAGCTTCTCATTTAAAGATTTTACTGTTTTTTCATGACTATGAAAATTGTACATTCACACTGAAGGCATCAAAACTATGAATTAACATAGAATCATAGAATCATAGAATGGTAGAGTTGGAAGGGACCTCCTGGGTCATCTGGTCCAACCCCCTGCTCAAAGCAGGATTCACTAGATCATCTCAGACAGATGTCTGTCCAGCCTCTGTTTGAAGACGTCCATTGAAGGGGAACTCACCACCTCTCGTGGCAGCCTGTTCCACTCATTAATCACCCTAACTGTCAAAAAGTTTTTTCTAATATCTAATCTGTGTCTCCTCCCATTTAGTTTCATCCCATTGCTTCTAGTCTTTCCTTGTGCAAATGAGAATAAAGATGATCCTTCTACAATGTGACAGCCCTTGACATATTTGTAGACAGCTATTAAGTCTCCTCTCAGTCTTCTTTTTTGCAAGCTAAACATTCCCAAATCCTGCAACCGTTTCTCATAGGACATGGTTTGCAGACCAGTCACCATTCTGGTCGCTCTTCTCTGAACTTGCTCCAGTTTGTCTATGTCTTTTTTAAAATGTGGTGCCCAAAACTGTACACAGTATTCCAGATGAGGTCTGACCAAAGAGGAGTAAAGACCGATAATGACTTCACGTGATCTAGACTGTATGCTTCTGTTAATACATCCCAGAATTGTATTTGCCTTTTTTGCTGCTGCATCACACTGTTGACTCATGTTCAGTCTATGATCTATTAGTATACCTAAGTCTTTTTCACATGTACTGTTGCTTAGCTCTATTCCTCCCATTCTGTATATGCTTTTTTCATTTTTATTGCCCAGATGTAGTACTTTGCATTTTTCCCTGTTAAAAACCATTCTGTTGGTTGCTGCCCACTGCTCCAGTTTATTTAGGTCTTTTTGAATCCTCTCTCTCTCTTCTCTAGTATTAGCTATCCCTCCTAGCTTTGTGTCATCAGCAAATTTAATCAGTTTACCCTCAATTCCTTCATCTAAATCATTGATAAAGATGTTGAACAATACAGGTCCCAGGACGGAGCCCTGTGGTACCCCACTTGAGACAATCATCCAGCTGGATGTGAAGCCATTTACAACCACCCTTTGAGTCCGATCACTAAGCCAGTTATGAATCCACCTAACAGTTGCCTGGTCCATTGCATACTTGGTCATTTTTTCAATAAGGATGGTGTGAGATACTTTGTCAAATGCTTTGCTGAAGTCAAGATATACTATATCTACAGCATTTCCCTGATCCACCCAGTCAGTGATTCTGTCATAGAAGGAAATTAAGTTAAGGTAAAATAGCTGCTAGGAAACCACTGCTACGGACAGGCAACAAGCAGAAGAGACTTGTTTGGGCTAAAGAACACAAGGAATGGACATTAAACCAGTGGAAATCTGTGCTTTGGTCTGCTGAGTTCAAATTTGAGATCTTTGGTTCCAACCACCGTGTCTTTGTGCGATGAAGAAAAGGTGAACGGATGGACTCTACATGCCTGGTTCCCACCGTGAAGCATGGAGGAGGAGGTGTGATGGTGTGGGGGTGCTTTGCTGGTGACACTGTTGGGGATTTATTCAAAATTGAAGGCATACTGAACCAGCATGGCTACCACAGCATCTTGCAGCGGCATGCTATTCCATCTGGTTTGCATTTAGTTGGACCATCATTTATTTTTCAACAGGACAATGACCCCAAACACACCTCCAGGCTGTGTAAGAGCTATTTGACCAAGAAGGAGAGTGATGGGGTGCTACGCCAGATGACCTGACCTCCACAGTCACTAGACCTGAACCCAATGGAGATGGTTTGGGTCAGCTGGACCGCAGAGTGAAGGCAAAAGGGCCAACAAGTGCTAAGCATCTCTGGGAACTCCTTCAAGATTGTTGGATGACCATTTCCGGTGACTACCACTTGAAGCTCATCAAGAGAATGCCAAGAGTGTGCAAAGCAGTCATCAAAGCAAAAGGTGGCAACTTTGAAGAACCTAGAATATAAGACATATTTTCAGTTGTTTCACACTTTTTTGTTAAGTATATAATTCCATATGTGTTAATTCATAGTTTTGATGCCTTCAGTGTGAATGTACAATTTTCATAGTCATGAAAATACAGAAAAAACTTTAAACGAGGTGTGTCCAAACTTTTGGTCTGTACTGTATATATTATTTTTATTTATTTATTTTTTTTTTAAGTGGCCCAGATCATAATACCGCTTTAATACTAGCAGTAGAAAATGGACCCCAAAATTTGTTGTGCAATTTTTCTTGAACCCCATATGTGGTGAAAGTCATAAGTTACTTACCAGTAACGGGATTTTTCAGAGCCCATGACAGCACCACGAGAGAGGGGATCCGCCCACCAAGGACAGGAAACCTACAGGCTTAAAAAGGTCGGCCCTCTCTTCTCGCCTCAGTTTGGATTACAGAGCATTGAGAGGATCACCAGGTTAGTAGACATAGCAAAACATGATAGACCAACATTTCTATAAATCACCAACTTAAGAGTGAAAATTAATAAACAAGGAGCGCTCCAACCAATGTGGAGGGAGGGAATATAAAGGTGCTGTCAGGGTCTCCGAAAAATCCCGTTACCGGTAAGTAACTTATGACTTTATAGGTCGACCATGACAGCACCACGAGAGAATTACAGAGATAAAGTTTAGGGAGGGACTACAGCTTGGAGCACCCTTGTCCCGAAAGTGAGATCAGATGAAACACCCGAATCCAGTCTATAGTGCCTATAGAAGGTAGACGGAGAAGACCAGGTAGCAGCCTTACATATGTCTGTCTTCTATTGAGAAACCCGTCTTCTCCGCCCAGGAGGTAGTCACTGCCCAGGTGGAGTGAGCCTTCAATTCTTGCGGTATTTCCTCACCGCTGGATGTATAAGCTAGGGAAATAGCCTCCCTGATCCATCTAGTTATGGTGGACTTTCTGACCTTAGAGCCTTTCCTAACACCTTGGTAGGATATAAATAACAAACTATCTTTTCTAAACTCTTTGGTGACCAAGAGGTACCTAATTACGCATCTCCTTACGTCTAGTGTATGAAACTCTTCTTCTTTCCGGTTACCCGGATTAGGGCAGAAGGAGGGTAGATATGTAGGGCAGCAAGGGTAATTTAAAACATAACCTTTAATTAGTTAGATTTAAGAATATACAACACTTAGTAAAATCAAAATGGGACTGATCAAGGTCAATATAGAAGTATAACAATGTCCAAGACAGAAGCATATGGTGATACTCAAAAAATGCAATGACACTGTTGTACCAAAAAGGACTGAGAGTAAAGCCCCACGGAGGAGAGCAATGTAGCCTATGGAGCCGACTCCCCGTTCCAAAAATGAATACTCATATGAACCAATCTCAAACCATTAATCAATGGAAAAGACATCAATATGCTTCTATCTATGTATGGAAAAAACAATACAAGGAGTGTATTTAGAAACCCCAATGTTCAGTGTATCTGACCATGTGCATATCAGGCAAAAAACAGATTTAGGTATATGGAGAGTATACTATTACCATTAGGTAAGACAAACACTCCATATAAATCACCCCAATGGTGAATCAGACAAAAAATTATACATAAAACGGAACGTCCTCACCCGTTGTACTAATCTCCGTGGTAGTTAGTCCTGGGGCTGTCTCAGTGGAGGGAGCCATCATCCATAAGGAAACGCAGCAGCATATCAGTGAAGGGATATGGTTCTGCCCCTATTGAGTCCTAAAGGGGAATACTGCTCTGCCCTGTTCCCAAAGGCTCCTGCCCTGACAAGGACAGTCCACAGCTACCACTGCAATACACAGACCCTGCACTTGCCCTCAATATGCCTCTCATGCATCCCAACGCGTTTCATCCTTCACAGGAATCATCAGGGGACATATATATATGACAAAGCTGGATGCTATGCTATTCTGCTATATTAGGAGTCAATGTGTACTCCACTACATGCTAAAAGGGAGTGCTGGAAGGAGTCAGTAGAGAGGATATAAATATATCAGGGTTAATCAAAGGGAATCGCAAACAGGTGACTCAAAGTTGTGTTTGGTCCAATTTAAATTCCCCCAGGTGTACAGGGGCGGACCTACTGCCCGTGCAGCCGGTTCATTGAACGGGGGGCCCCGAGGGAGAGGGGGCCCCTCCAGCCTCCAGCAGGGCCGCCATCAGGGCATGACTGTCCTGACTCCAGTATGGGGCCCGGCCGGTCGGGGCCCGGCCGGTCGGGGCCCCCTCGGGGCCCCCCTCTTGTGCGTCTCCTCTTGTGCACCGTCACATAACCGGAGATGTCCCTGCGCTCAGCATGGGCCCACGGCCCCCGGCGCAGGGACATCTCTGGTCATGTGACGGTGCCGGCACAATACTTACCCCTCCCCGTACCTCCGCAGCGTCTTCCGCGTCCTCTGACTGTGATGTCTCAGGTCAGAGGGCGCGGTGATATGTTTACACCGTGTGCGACCTCTCCTGAGCTGTCACAGCGCAGAGCGGGAAGTCGCGGGCGATGCTGGAGTCCAGATCAGCATCAGGTGAGAAGTGAGGTGAGTATTTGATTTTTTTATGTATGGGGGCATGGGGCATTATATGGTGGGGGGAGAGTGGGTGTGACCTCCTGCATGGGGCATTATATGGGGGGGGTGTGTGTGTGACATCCTGCATGGGGCATTATAAGAGGGGGAGGGGGGAAATTGACATCCTGCATGGGGCACTATATGGGGGTGGGGGGGAGTGTGACATCCTGCATCGGGCATTATAAGAGGGGAAGGGGGGAAGTGACATCCTGCATGGGGCATTATAAGAGGGGAAGGGGGGAAGTGACATCCTGCATGGGGCATTATAAGGGAGGGGGGTGTGTGACATCCTGCATGGGGCATTATAAGAAGGGGAGGGGGAAATTGACATCCTGCATGGGGCATTATAAGGAGGGTGGGTGTGTGACATACTGCATGGGGCATTATAAGGAGGGGGGGTGTGTGACATACTGCATGGGGCATTATAAGGGAGGGGGTGGTCTGACATACTGCATGGGGCATTGAAAAGGGGGGAAGTGACATCCTGCAAGGGGCATTATATGTAGGGGAGAGGTGACATCCTGCATGGGGCATTTTATGGGGGGTAGAGGTGACATCCTGCATAGGGCATTAAAAGGGGGGTGTCATCCTGCATGGGGCATTATAAGGGGGGAACAGCCTGCATGGAGCGTTACATGGGGGCCAATATTCGGCATGGAGCGTTATATGGGGGTCAGTATTCTGTATGGAGCGTTATATGGGGGACAGTATTCTGTATGGAGCGTTATATGGCGGTCAGTATTCTGTATGGAGCGTTATATGGGGGCCAGTATTCTGTATGGAGCATTATATGGGGGCCAGTATTCTGTATGGAGCGTTATATGGGGGCCAGTATTCTGTATGGAGCGTTATATGGGGGCCAGTATTCTGTATGGAGCGTTATATGGGGGCCAGTATTGTGTATGGAGCGTTATATGGGGGTCAGTATTCTGTATGGAGCGTTATATGGGGGTCAGTATTCTGTATGGAGCGTTATATGGGGGCCAGTATTGTGTATGGAGCGTTATATGGGTGTCAGTATTCTGTATGGAGCGTTATATGGGGGTCAGTATTCTGTATGGGGCGTTATATGGGGGACAGTATTCTGTATGCAGTGTTATATGGGGGCCAGTATTCTGTATGGAGCGTTATATGGGGACCAGTATCATGTATGGAGCATTATATGGTGCCAATAACACTGTATGGAGGACTATACTGTCCGGTCTGCACTGTGCGCTGTGAGGATTCGCCGGTTTTTGAGCTATTGTAGAATTTACAATAGATATCGCTCATGTCATGTAGTAAGTGAAATCCTTGGCCTTGTACTATATATATATATATTTCTCTGTGGTATCTGTGCATCATGAATCATGGTATGTGTTAAAGGGGCCCACTGAAGCTCTGTCGCCCAGGGCCCACAAAAACCTGGAGCCGGCCCTGCGGGTAAGTATAACAAGTTTTATTTTTTTTAAATACAATTAATTAACTAGGAGTGGGGGGAATCAGAGATGCACGGGGGGATGAGAGATGCACGGGGGGGGGGCCTTCATGCCCCATATGAAGGGCAGGGGGGGGGGGGGGCAAAAAAATTCTTGCACAGGGGCCCACTACAGTCTGTGTCCGCCCCTGCAGGTGTATATGTAGATTAAGAGACCACCATCTTGGTTCCTAACTGGGGAACATAGCCATGTGGACAAACGATGTGTGTCCAGTTCTGCAAGCCCACAATGAAGGCGCACATGTCGCTCCTAGAGGCGGAGATCAAAGTGAGCAAGGACGCTGTCATTCCCGCCTGAGTTGGAGCGCTCGTCTGAGACACATACGTCATATCCTGTCCCATGATTCCACACCAAGGTCGTATACCAGTGTGGTACGCACGCTGGACCGCATGCGTCACATACCAGGGCGTGACGATGATGATGTCACATCCGCAACTGTTGATGAGCCGGACAGTTAATCCGGGCGCTGGCTTTCAGCATCATTCAGATCCGGGTTGGAACGCATGCCAAGATGCAAACGTCACATCCATAAACCGGATGGCAGGCCTCATATCCCGGAGCGTCAAAAAATGACACCAAGGACGATGCCGCCACTAAGCCAAGCGGTCAATCAAAATTCTGGTTGTAATAGGCTTACGGCTACGCATTAAAGTTGTCACTAAGCCTTGGGAGAATCCCTTTTTTCTTAATAGCTCCCCTTCAAGTTTCATACTATCAAGTGGAGGCCAGACACTTGAGGATGGACTATAGGACCCTGGAAGAAGAGATCCGGAACTTCTGGTAGAACCCAAGGATCTGACACACACATGCTCCTGAGGCATGAGAACCAGGGCCTCCTGGGCCAAAAGGGTGCAACCAGCAGAACTCTTGCCTTGTCCTCCCTGATCTTCCTGATAACCATAAGAAGGGTTAACGGAGGAAAGCATAAGCTAGACTGAACCCCCAAAGTATCTGGAGAGCGTCTACTGCCAGAGTTTTTTCTTTGGGATCCAGGGAACAGAAGAGCTGAGTTTTCCGATTTAACTTTGTAGCAAGCAAGTCCACTACTGGAGGTCACCATCTTTGGACAATTGGGAGAAAATGTCCTGATTTAGTTCCCATTCCCCCTATCTCAGGGTATAGCGGCTTAAGTAGTTTTCCCTTGAATTTTCTTTTCCCTTTATATGAAGGGCTGTTAGAGAACGAAGATGGCATTCCGAGACATGAAAGAGATTATCCGCCACTCTCATCAGAGATCTTGATCGTGTACCCCCTTGGTGGTTCACGTAAGCTACTGCGATTTTATTATCAGAGAAAACTTTTACATCACGATTTTGAAGAAAAACTAGAAAATAATTGACTGCCCTGTCTATCGCTAGTGACTCTTTAGCGTTGGAGGAGAGACTCTTTTCTGAATTAGACTATGACCCCTGGGTTACCATATCTCCCAGATGGGCCCCCCACCCACTGGAACTGGCATCGGTAGTAATTGTTCGGGTTGTTCTAAAAACCTAGGGGACCCCTCTGGATGAGTTCACGTCATTATCCCACCACTGTAAGGATTCAACTGACCGGGAAGTCAAGGAAAACCTCCCCTCCAAGCGCCCCTTCAACATAACCATATCCCATTGTAAAACCCTGGAGTGATATAGAGCCCACAGAACCCCGGGAAGGCAAGATGTCAGAGTACCCAACAGGGACATCGCAGCTCTCAGGGACATGACTGGGTTTGACACTGCCCTTCTTACTTGATCCCTGATCCTTAGTGTTTTGGCTTCAGGGAGGTAACATGTCTGAGAATCTGAATCCAGCATAACTCCTAAGAATTGCTGAACTTTTGTGGCCGTTAACCTAGATTTATTTAAATTGAGGACCCAGCCCAGATTCTCTAAGATGACGATCCCTATTTTTAGATGCTTACTATATTGAAGGGCCAAGTTACCAACTATCAGGAAATCATCCAGACAAGGGATAATTAATATGTCATGCTCTCTAACATGAGCCATTACCTCTGCCACGATTTTGGTAAATACCCGGGGGGCTATGGCTTAACCGAACGGCAGGGCCCTATATTGAAAGTGCTTGATGACCCCATCTATAACCAAGGCCGCTCAAAGATATTTCTGGTTAACTGAATGGATAGGTATATGGTAATAGGAGTCTTTCAAATCCAAAACTACCATGTAACAATCTGGAAACAGCAATTTTATTGTTGACCTTATGAATTCCATTTTGAAGGTGGGGATTATCAAAAATGTATTCAGGGCTTTTAAATTTATAATACACCTGAAAGAACCGTCCGGCTTAGAGACCAGGAAGAGAGGGGAGTAAAATCCCAACCCCCTTTCGGACGCCGGGACCTCCACCAGGACTGCTTTTTGAACAAGGTCCAGTACTTCTTCCTGAAGAGCGAGTTGTTCTGACATAGAGGAATGGACCGAGGTCAAGATAAACCTTCCACGAGGAACTGCTTGGAACTGGAATCTCAGACTCAAACCTATCAGATTAAGGATCCAGTTACTGGCTGAAATCTTTGTCCAGGCAGGTAAGAAGCCCGTCAGCCTCCCCCCTACCTGGGCTACGAGTCACTGACTCGATTTCCAGGGATCCCGAGTGGAAGAAGACGTACTGAACAAAAGACCTCTACATTTTGGTTTACGGTCTTCCCATTTATCCTGGTCTCTCTGTGACCTTTTATGCACAAATCTTCTCCTGTGAAAAGACAGCTTATAGGCAGGCATGGACAGGCTAGGGATACCTTTCTTCCTGTTGCTTGATTTGTCTAGGATTTCATCCAGGACTGGACCGAAGAGATGTTCCCCTTCGCAAGGTATAGCACAGAGTCTAGTTCTAGCCTGGATGTCACCCGGCCAACACTTGAGCCACAGGGCCCTGCGAGCAGCATTAGACATGGCGGCTGATCTAGCAGCTAACTTAAGAGAGTCCGCGGAAGCATCCGCTAGGAAGGCTGCTGCCCCCTGCATGAGTGGGATACTAGACAAGATCTCTTTCCTGGATGTGTTGTTTTCTAAATGCGATTCCAGCTGATCTAGCCATATCATCAAAGACCTAGCTGTGCAAGTCGCAGCAATTGCCGGTTTTAAAGCCCCAGCGGTTGTCTCCCAGGTGCCTTTGAGAAACACATCCGCTTTTCTGTCCAGAGGATCTTTAAGGGCCCCCTTATCATCAAAAGGGAGAGATGACTTTTTAGAAGCTTTAGTTATGGCTGCGTCTAGTTTGGGACCCTTCTCCCAGGAGGAGGAAGCCGAGTCCTCAAAGGGGTACTGGTGACTTGAGGGGGTCGTGTCTCCTGGGGCTCCCCAGGTGACCTCTGAGATGGAGAACGCAGCGGCCGCGGGATTTGCTGCTGCTCGTCTTCAGAATCCATTAACAATAGAGTTCTGAAGTAGCTGGGAAGCCTAGAGCAGCCTTATCTGGATGCTTAAATAGGAGCGTCTACTTCCCTTTCATTTCCCCTCTTTTTTTTTATTACATTGCTATCTGCGGGTTGGAGGGGAGAATGCAGCACTCATGCGGCGTCTGCATGCATGTGGACCGGACTTCCTGTCTGGTCACATGACCGCCCGGCATCAGGCCCCGCCCCCAGCCTAGTAAAAGACAGGAAGCATGCGGCGCCGGTCATAGAGGAGCTACTCCTGTAATCGGCGCTTTCTCCCTCCAGCTGCCTGCTCCAGCTAGCGTTCACCTGTTGCTAGGGGCGGCCCTACCCCAGCCGGGGTGCCGCTCCCCCAGCGTCCTGCGTGCAGGTCTGGGGCTGCCAACCCCAGACAGGGGCGCAGCCCCCCAATGCTGTGCCCACCTCAAGTTGGGGCTGCCGTTCCCAGATAGGGGCGCAGCCTCCATCATCACGATCCATCTGGCTGGAGCTGCCACCCCAGACAGGGGCGAAGCTCCCACAGCCCAGGGCACAGGACGGTACTGGAGCTGCTGATCCCAGACAGGGGCGCAGCTCGACAGCACACTTCTTCCGGACATCTTCACAGGTAAGCCTGTTAGAGGTTCCCTCCGTCAAGGACAGGAAACCAAACTGAGGCGAGAAGAGAGGGCCGCCCCTTTTAAGCCTGTAGGTTTCTTGTCCTTGGTGGGCGGATCCCCTCTCTCGTGGTGCTGTCATGGTCGACCGATAAAAACTACTTCTGAGGCAAAGTGAAAAGCACAGAAGGGAAGAAGCACCATGTTGGAGTTCAGATTTTGCTGGAATGGTTTGAGGGTGCCATGTCACACTGGTAGAGCCCCTGCGGTGCCAGATCAGCCAAACCCTCCATAAGAGACCCCATTTTACAAACTACACCTCTCAATGAATTTATCTAGGGGTGCAGTGATCATATTGACACAGCAGGTGTGTCACAGCATTTTATACCACTGGGCAGTAAAGAAAAAATATTACATTTTTACCACCAAAATTTTGTTTTCGCCCCACATTTTACATTTTCACACTGAAATTTGTAAAACCGGCACCAAAATGTGTCCTACAATTTCTGCTGAATGTAGAAATACCCCACATGCGGCTGTACAGTACTGCTTAGCCACACAGTGGGACTTGGGTGGGACGGAGCGCTATTTGCCTGGAGCGAAGATTTTCCTAGAATAGTTTGCGGACTACATATACAGAGCCCCTAAGTGCTAGAATAGCAGAATTCCCCCTTAAGTGACCCCATTTTGAAAATTACACCCCTCTGGGAATGTATCTACTGGTTTAATGACGATTTTGACTCCATGAGTGTTTTCCAGAAACAAGAAGCAGTGGATGTTGCAGAGTGAAAATTACAAACTGTCGTTGTAGTGACCAGTACGTTGTAGTGACCAGCTCGTGCTTCTGGAGACACGCACCTGTAAATTAGGCAGGCTCTTATCGTTACAGATATGCCAAACATTTTTTTTATACCCATTAATGATCTGTTCCCATGGTTATTTGAACTGGACCAATTATATACTATTATCCTGTTGTGGCAAATGGATTTTTTATCTTGTCTACACACATGGATTCCTCTTTGTGAAAACCATCCAAGATGATATATACAACTCAAGATGACATTATACAGCGTGGTTATATGCTGTGCTGCATTTATTGAACTGTTGTCTCATACATGGATGTACCACCTTTCCTCTTATTTAAGAGGGTATTATATGTAATTGTTCTTATTGGAATTATTACTATTTCTTCTCACCTTGTGATTGATATTCCGGTGTGTTGACTTGATGAATGTTTGGCTGTGCGGTGCGCATGCGCTGTTCGGCTTCTCGTGGTTCGGGATTCCTGGGGCGTCTAGTGCTGCTGTGCGCGTGCTTGGGTATCATGGTGACGCGTCCGTGCCCCCGCGCACGCACAATGGCAGTGACGCCTCCGGTGGATCGTCGGACTGCGGTTGTCCGGACGCGCATGCGCCGACACGCATAGCCAAAAATGAGGGCGGTGTGATGGCTTCCATGTGACCGACACTGCAGGTCCTTAATGTATGTTGAGTATAGTGCACTTGCGCCTTGAACGCTTCACCATTGGCCGCCTTAAGACCATGTGACATGATACCATGGGAATTTAAGGTCCTATTTGGGCTCTGTGCCCTATCCCCGATGATGAAGCGGTGAATACTAAAAGCGAAACGCGCATAGGGGTCTCCTAGGGGGTCTTTGTGTGTGCTAGCTCCTGCACTTTTTTTCTATCTTGCCACCTGGGTAAGCCATAAAATTATATATGTTATTAATGAGCGTATTTTCTCTTTGACTGTGTTTTGTCCATTGTATTTGATACACTGGTTGTGACTTATCATTTTTAGGTGACAGTTTGTCACTTATGGCTTAGTTGACCATTTCGGTATTACATATCCTAAATTATTCATCTTAGGTCTGGTATGAACATACTTAATGGTCATATGTAGTGCTGCACACCTTTTGATGTATTTTTGTTTGTCCTGTCTGTTATTTATGAATTTATGTGTATTTTAATACATTTCTAATAAATCTGGATTTTAAGTCTATAAAACTCCGCATTTTTCCTCCTAATTAATGAATGTTATATATGGAGTCTGACGAGGGTGCACAATCGATACAATCCGGCTGTGCCCCCTAAGTGTTCACACATATAATGCCTTATCTGGGATTATTTATGTTAATCTGTTTCTCTGTGTTATCCACAGTTTCTCCCAGGGCCAATATGGACTTTAGGACACGCGACGAAGCGTGGGCCCTCCAATTACATGATGTTTTTAAAGATGGTGACGACATAGAGCTTGGTGTTAATGGTTGTGGTCTGCAGGAGAAACTAATTAGATATAAGGAACTTACCAAAAAACGGACACGCACATGGTGGAACCGAGCTTTTTTTGAGAAGTACATCTCTAAAGGCCTAATACCTAGGGGCTTAAGGATACAAGTATCCCCTCTTTTCCAATTGACAGCCCAGGGTTTAAGGAGAAATGGGAAGAATTATCAAGCACCTGTTCCATCGGCTTTATGCAGTTGTTGTCTGAATTGAACTCTTCATCTCTTACTGAGATGGAGACTGAGATGGAGGACTTACAAAACTCCATTAAGAATGAACTTTCTGTGGAGGCCCTAAAGAAATTTAATGAAGATCTAGACCAGGACTATCAGTAATGGGAAAAGGAGGTGAGGGAATTGAAACTCAAAAAGTTTCAGAGAGATATGAATGACCTACAAATGGAGAGAATATATAAATGGCGAACCCCAAACAATCGCTCAAGGGCTCTATCAAGGTCTGGTTCAAGTATTAGGTCACGATCTCCATCTATGGGGTCAAGCTCCTCTGTGGAGGAGTCCAGTATGGGGGCTACGTCTAAAATTAGGAATGTGGAGGTAGAGCTGTCTATGGCAGTCACAAGAAATCGAGGAAAGTTGAATTCACGCTATAAATCTAACACCAAAAATAATAAAAATGCGCTGCAGGTAATTAATCTTTCTAATCATGTACTATCTGAAGCACAGATTGATGTTCTGTCCAAAGGACTGACATTTGCACCTACTAACTCTTTTAAATTTTTTACAGCATTAAAAGATTTGCATATTTTTTCCCGGAAATTGATTTTGAGGAGGTTACATTACAACAGACAATTAAATACCCATGGTCTTGATTCCCCAGCGGAACTCGAAGCCCTTGGGGTACTTGAGGACCTTCTCAGGGAACAGATGCCTATTCAGGAAGGTATGTTCCCCACTAACATTTTGCCCAGATCTACTAGGTTTCCCCCCCTGTCCTTGTGTGCACCTGTAGAGATT
Organism: Phyllobates terribilis; assembly: GCF_046119375.1. Lineage (NCBI taxonomy): Eukaryota > Metazoa > Chordata > Amphibia > Anura > Dendrobatidae > Phyllobates > Phyllobates terribilis. The sequence goes on along the minus strand of NW_027362768.1, from coordinate 156,118,227 downwards.
TTCACCAGATTAGTGACAGAGGAATTTAGACAGATATCGACTAGAAGACGGTATGACAATCTTACACATCGCCAGAGATTGGCCTTGACAGAACTCCAATCTCTGGATGATGTAGTAATTAAGGCGGCGGACAAGGGGGGGGAACGTGGTGATCTGGCCAAATATATTATACGAGAAGGAAGCCTTCCGCCAATTAAGAGACAAAAAAACGTATATTAAATTGCCCTATGATCCTCTTCCATCTTTCTCCCGTGCTCTTGTTGAGATATTATCTAGAGCATTGGATAACGACACTATCACCAAAAAAGTCTTTGATGGACTTTTGATTCCAAAGATACCGACCTTCTATTTGTTGCCCAAGATCCACAAGGACCCCGTTGCCCCTCCGGGACGTCCGATCGTGTCCGGAATTGATGGGTTATGTGACTGTATCTGCAAATTCATCGACTTTTACTTAAAACCATTGGTAGAAACATTACCTTCATATGTAAAGGATACGACGGATGTCCTGAATAGGGTAAACGGGGTCTTTGTGGATCCTGATTGGATCATTGTCACGGCAGACATTGAGTCCCTCTATATGTGTATCAATCACAGGGATGGGCTAGAGGCAGTCCGTTTTTTCCTGGGAGGGACTGATCAGGATGGCCCTTTGTGTGATTTGGTGGTGGAGCTCCTTCAGTTCGTGCTCACGCATAATTTTTTTGTTTTCAAGGACTGCTTTTACCCACAACGTGACACTGCCATGGGCGCGGCTTGTGCGCCCTCGTACGCCAATCTTTTCCTGGGGTACTGGGAGGAGTATATTTGGCGATGAGGGCTCATATGCCGCTGACCATGTGCAGTGCTGGCTGAGGTATATCGATGATGTTTTGATTTTTGGCGGGGCACGACTGGGGAGCTCGACACATTTATGGGGGAGTTGAACCAGAACTCAATGAATATTAAACTCACTTATAAGTACGACACGCGTCGTATTGACTTCCTGGATGTCAGCCTGGAGGTGGATGATGATGCCTCCCTCCAGACTGACTTCTTCAGGAAGACGACTTCTGTCAACTCTCTCCTCCATGCCTCTTCAGCTCATCATGGCTCCACTATCAGGGCCGTCCCGGTTGGCCAATTTCTCCGGATGAAGCGGATATGCTCCACTGAGGAGCGATTTCAGGCACAGGGGGATAACCTCAGAGATCGTTTCTCCCAGAGAGGATATAGTCGAAGAAGTATCAGGGCAGGCTATAATAGGGCCAAAAAAGCCCCCCGTTGTCAGTTGCTTCAGTCCAGTCCAAACGGTCAGATTCATCTCAACATATAATCACGAATGGGAAACCATGAGGTTGTTTATGTCGAAATACTGGCCCATTCTTAGGACCGAACCCTGCTTGGCAGAATGCCTGGGAGAGGTACCATCAATGACCCCAAGACACAGCAGGAATTTGAAAGATCTGCTGACACGTAGCCATTATGCTCCCCCGCTTCCTGGACTCTTTGGCTCTCGACGGCCCCTTGTGGGATGTTTCCCCTGCGGCCATTGTGTCGCATGTGTGAACATTTCTCGATCTACAACGTTTTCTTCTGTTGAGGGTGCACAAATTTTTAACATTAAACAATATATTACGTGCAGTACGACACATGTGGTATATTATGTCACATGTGGGTTTGCTAAAGTCTATGTTGGACTGACGTCAAGAGAGTTACGGGTCAGAACCAGGGAGCATGTCCGAGATATTGGGGAAGCTGGAACTGTACTGGATGTGTCTACTTTAAAAACACTTCCACGTCATTTTAGGCAATTTCGTCGGACAGCGGTTGTCCGGACGCGCATGCGCCGACACGCATAGCCAAAAATGAGGGCGGTGTGATGGCTACCATGTGACCGACACTGCAGGTCCTTAATGTATGTTGAGTACAGCGCACTTGCGCCTTGAACGCCTCACCATTGGCCGCCTTAAGACCATGTGACATGATAGCATGAGAATTTAAGGTCCTATTTGGGCTCTGTGCCCTATCCCCCCATGATGAAGCGGTGAATACTAAAAGCAAAACGCACGTAGGGGTCTCCTAGGGGGTCTTTGTGTGTGCTAGCTCCTGCACTTTTTTCTATCTTGCCACCTGGGTAAGCCATAAAATTATATATTGGACTGACACTACAACAATGTGATTACTTAATGAGCGTATTTTCTCTTTGACTGTGTTTTGTCCATTGTATTTGATACACTGGTTGTGACTTATCATTTTTAGGTGACAGTTTGTCACTTATGGCTTAGTTGACCATTTCGGTATTACATATCCTAAATTATTCATCCTGGGTCTGGTATGAACATACTTAATGGTCATATGTAGTGCTGAACACCTTTTGATGTATTTTTGTTTGTCCTGTCTGTTATTTATGAATTTATGTGTATTTTAATACATTTCTAATAAATCTGGATTTTAAGTCTATAAAACTCCGCATTTTTCCTCCTAATTAATAAAGATATGTCAAACATGTGGATGCTAACTGCGGTTTAGGCACACTGTGGGGCTCAGAAGGCAGGGGGGCATTTGGATTTGGGAGTGCAGAATTTGTTTTGGAGGGCAAGGAGCTATTTCGCTTTTCCAGAGCCTTTGTGCTACCAGTAATGTGGAAGGCCCTACATTTCCGATAACAGATGATGGACTTGAGTGGGGGACTTGATTTTTTTGTGGAATGAGTTGAAGCTTTTATTGGGAACATTTTACATAATTTTTGGGACCACAGTTATCCTGCGCTCTACGGTGAGCACTGATATCGGGGTTTTCATCTAAATATCCGAGTGATGTGATTCAGATGAACCCTGGAGGGATCCATTCACTATAATGAAGCAGCAGAGTTACTCTGGACTCCATCTGGTCTCTGTTCAGCAGTGTCCTTTTGAGAAGTGCACAATACTGTGGCCGACAGCATTTTTATGTACAGCCTAAAAGGACGGACACTGCCAGATCACAGGGCAGGCTGCGTCCACGTTGCCTCCATCTGCCTCATTACAGAAAATCCTCCGCCGGGGGTTCCATCTGAATCACGTATTTCAGAGATTTACACGGAAACCCTGGTGTAAGCATTCGGCGCAGAGCGCATGATAAATGTCTGCTGAGCCTTACTGCGATGTTTAGGAGGCAGAATGAACAAATCAACAGCAAGTGAAGAATTGTTTTTTTTTACGCCGTTCCTCGTGCGGTAAAAGTGATTGGACGACTTTATTCTTTGGGTCGGTGCGATTACAGCGATACCAGATTTAGATCAGTTTTCTATATTTGGCAGCTGTCACACACTAAAAGACGCTTTTTTTTGTTGCAAAAACTAGTTTTTGCATTGCCATATTTTGAGAATTATAATTTTTCCAGATTTTGGCCGACAGTCATGTGACTGCTTGTTTTTTGCGGGACAAGTTTGATGTTTTTATTGGTACCATTTTCTGTTACAGCATTTTTGATTGCCTCCTATTCTGATTTTTGGGAGGCAGAATGAACAAAAAACAGCAGTTCAGGAATTTTTTTTTTTTTTATGCCGTTCCGTGTGTGGTAAAAACTGATAAGACAACTTTATTCTTCAGGTCAGTACAATTACAGTGATACTACATTTATATCTTTTTATGTTTTGGCGCTTTTACACAATTTTAGCATTTTTTTTTATTCTGAAAGCTATAACCCTTTTTTAATTTCTCCACTGATGGAGCTGTATCGCGCGGGACAAGATGACGTTTTCAGAGATACCATTTTTATTTACATTTGTCTTTTTGATTGCGTTTTATTCCACTTTTTCTTTGGTGGTATGATTAAAAAAGAAAAAGCATAATTTTTTTGTGTTCACTGAAGGGGTTAACTACACTGAGCAGAATTATTAGGCAAGTTGTATTTTAGAGGATTATTTTTTATTATTGATCAACAACTATGTTCTCAATAAACCCAAAAGACTCAAATATCCAAGCTTAATATTTTTGGAAGTTGGAGTGTTTTTTTTTTTAGATTTGGCTATCTTAGGAGGATATCTGTTTGTGCAGGTAACTATTACTGTGCAGAATTATTAGGCAACTTAATAAAAACCAAATATAATCCCATCTCACTTGTTTATTTTCACCAGGTAAAAAAATATCAGTGCACAAAATTTAGAAATAAACATTTCTGACATACAAACAAAAAAATTAGTGATGAATATAGCCACCTTTCTTTAAAATGACACTCAGCAGCCTTCCATCCATAAGATTCTGTCAGTTGCTTGATCTGTTTTCGATCAACATTGCGTGCAGCAGCCACCACAGCCTACCGGACACTGTTCCAAGAGGTGTACTGTTTTCCCTCCCTGTAGATACCGCATTTTATGATGGACCACAGGTTCTCTATGGGGTTCAGATCAGGTGAACAAGGGGGGCATGTCATTATTTTTTCTTCTTTTAGACCTTCACTGGCCAGCCACGCTGTGGAGTAGTTGGATGCATGTGATGGAGCATTGTCCTGCATGAAAATCATGTTTTTCTTGAACGATACCGACTTCTTCCTGTACCACTGCTTGAAGAAGTTGTCTTCCAGAAACTGGCAGTAGGTCTGGGAGTTGAGCTTCACTCCATCCTCAACCCGAAAAGGTCCCACAATTTCATCTTTGATGATACCAGCCCATACCAGTACCTCACCTCCACCTTGCTGGCGTCTGAGTCGGAGTGGAGCTCTCTGCCCTTTACTGATCAAGCCTCTGGCCCATCCATCGTCACTCTCATTTCATCAGTCCATAAAACCTTTGAAAAATCAGTCTTAAGATATTTCTTGGCCCATTCTTGACGTTTTATCTTCTGTTTCTTGCTCAAAGGTGGTCGTTTTTCAGCCTTCCTTATCTTGGCCATGTCCCTGAGTATCGCACACCTTGTGCTTTTTGATACTCCAGTAATGTTGCAGCTCTGAAATATGGCAAAACTGGTGGTGAATGGCATCTTGGCAGCTTCATGCTTAATTTTCCTCAATTCATGGGCAGTTATTTTGCGCCTTTTTTGGCCACGCTTCTTGCGACCCTGTTGGATATTTGCCATGAAAAGCTTGATTGTTCGGTGATCACGCTTCAAAAGTTTGGAAATTTCAAGACTGCTGCATCCCTCTGCTAGACATCTCACAATTTTGGACTTTTCAGAGCCCGTCAAATCTTTCTTCTGACCCATTTTGCCAAAGGAAAGTAAGTTGCCTAATAATTAAGCACACCTTATATAGGGTGTTGATGTCATTAGTCAACACCCCTCCTCATTACAGAGATGCACATCACCAGATTTACTTAATTGGTAGTTGGCTCTCAAGCCTATGCAGCTTGGAGTAGGACAACATGTATAAAAAGTATCAAAGTGATCAAAATACTCATTTGCCTAATAATTCTGCACACAGTGTAGTGGAACATTTTTATAGGGCGGTTCGTACAGGACACAGGGATACCAAATGTGTACTTTTTTTTCAGGGCTGTGGAGTCGGTAAGCCAAACCTGCGACTCCGACTCAACTTCCACATATATTACTTATATTTAAGTGAAAAATTTATTGTAGTACAATGTGAACATCAGACATTTAATCATTTTTATGATACAATAATCAAGATATTTAGGTAGAACATAATATATATTTATTGGAATACAACTTTAGAACACAAAACACTAATAAATTGTAAATATGTAATATCGATTACATATATATATAACACTATGTAATAAACTATGCAAGTGGCAAAAAACAGTTTTCAACAAAAACATACTAAATAATATTTGTGCAGTCTATGAATTTGTTCTAAGAAATAGAACTGCCTCCATCAGATCCTCCTTCATAGATGACCTCAAATCTGACCTAATAATTTTAACGCTAGAGAACAACCTCTCTACACTAACTTGGGTTGGAGGCAAAGCCGTAACCACATGGGCAACATCTCTAAATTTCCGGTTATAAAGGAATTGCCTCATGCACAGTCAGTTTTGATGAACGGTTGAATTTTTCTATTTCTTTGAGAGCAAGTGAAACATTTTGCTGAAATATGGTCAATCTGCTTGCTATAGGAGACGGAGTGAAATCTTTTTCCTTGCGGCAACGCTTTGCCTGCTCCATGTCACCCAAATACTTGTTTATTGAAAGTTTAAATATGCTTTAAGAAGTAATTACCTTAATCTTGTTATCCTGTTCACTCTAGCAATTCTTCTGAGATGAGTGCAGGCCTTCCTTCTTTCTGAGTGTGTTTACTTTTTACCCTTGTCTGTAGAGGAGCTCCACTGGTGCTGGAGTGCAGCACTGATTTATCTCAGCTAAGACAAAGCCTAGATCCTCAGGCTACATTCACACCATGGGCGTAGCCAGGATCAAAACCAGGGGGGGGGGGGCAGAACCTCATACTGTTCTACAGAACCTCATACTGCACACCTCAGCTACTGCAGAACCTCATACTGCACACCCCTACACTTGATAATAAAGCCTGCACCTTAAGAAGATGTGGTGAATGCAGTCTATTTATTCCAACTATCAATTGATGTTGATTTGTTACTGAAAACGAGCAATGCCTGCACTGGGCGTCCTTTTGGGCAGCTATGAGGTGTACCTGACTGGTGCTATAAAAAAAAAAAAAAAAAAAAAGGAGTGTTAGTCTGTGTGCTACCCAGCTTTCATTCTTTTTGGTACAGATAAGATATGGATAGACAGATATGGATAAATGGATGGATAGATAAAGTCATAGAGGGATAGATAGAGGGATGGATAGATAGATGGAGGGATGGAAAGATAGATACTGGGATAGATGGAGGAATAGATAGATTAATAGAGGGATGGATAGGTAAATAGAGGGATGGATAGATGGAGAGATAGATACAGGGATGTATAAATATATGGATAGCCATATGGATGGATAGCTGGAGGGATAGCTGAAAGGATGGATAGAGGGATAAATGAAAGGATAGATGGAGGGATAGATAGATGGATAGATAGATAGATGGATGAATGAATACATGGAGGGATAGATAGTGATAGACAGATGACAGCTACAGACAGCAAATAGTACATTGCACATATAGTTCACACATTGAACAGAGAGCACATAATAATCACCTAAAATATTAGAATTAGTTACCTTCCTGTGACAGAGATGAGCAGTAGTACTTTCACTTTCTCCAGCTCTGGGCCCAGGAATTGGATCCTGTGCAGGGCAGGCACCCCTCCCCCTCCTCTCTCTGGTGAAGATGGCAGAAGACAGGACAGAGGGGAGATTGCCCCCTGCAGTCTGGAGCCGATGCAGGATGGGAGCACTGCAGCATACAAGTGAGTTTTGATAGGTGCATGCCCATGCTTCTAGGAGGCAGCTGCCCAACCTGCCCCTCGCTGGCTACGGCCATGATTCACACACACAGTTTTTGCGGATCCGTTTTTGCAGTAAAATGCAGTGACTCTGGGCATCTCAGCAAAGTCAATGGGTTTCAAGATATGACATTCAGACACATTGTTTTGTGAGGATCCGTTTTTGGGCTCAATTTATTATATATACAGTACAGACAAAAAGTTTGGACACACCTCATTTAAAGATTTTTCTGTATTTTCATGACTTTGAAAATTGTACATTCACACTGAAGGCATCAAAACTATGAATTAACACATGTGGAATTATATACTTAACAAAAAAGTGTGAATCAACTGAAAATATGTCTTATATTCTAGGTTCTTCAAAGTAGCCACCTTTTGCTTTGATGACTGCTTTGCACACTCTTGGCATTCTCTTGATGAGCTTCAAGAGGTAGTCACCGGAAATGGTTTTCACTTCACAGGTGTGCCCTGTCAGGTTTAATAAGTGGGATTTCTTGCCTGATAAATGTGGTTGGGACCATCAGTTGTGTTGTGCAGAAGTGAGGTGTATACACAGCTGATGAACCTACTGAATAGTGTTAGAATTTGTATTACGGCAAGAAAAAAGCAGCTAAGTAAAGAAAAACGAGTGTCCACCATTACTTTAAGAAATGAAGGTCAGTGAGTCCAAAAAATTGGGCAACCTTTGAAAGTGTCCCCAAGTGCAGTTGCAAAAACCATCAAGCTCTACAAAGAAACTGGCTCACATGAGGACCGCCCCAGGAAAGGAAGACCAAGAATCACCTCTGCTTCTGAGGATAAGTTTATCCGAGTCACCAGCCTCAGAAATCGCAGGTTAACAGCAGCTCAGATTAGAGACCAGGTCAATGCCACACAGAGTTCTAGCAGCAGACACATCTCTACAACAACTGTTAAGAGGAGACTTTGTGCAGCAGGCCTTCATGGTAAAATAGCTGCTAGGAAACCACTGCTAAGGACAGGCAACAAGCAGAAGAGACTTGTTTGGGCTAAAAAACACAAGGAATGGACATTAGACCAGTGGAAATCGGTGCTTTGGTCTGATGAGTCCAAATTTGAGATCTTTGGTTCCAACCACCGTGTCTTTGTGCGACGCAGAAAAGGTGAATACGGATGGACTCTACATACCTGGTTCCCACAGTGAAGCATGGAGGAGGAGGTGTGATGGTGTGGGGGTGCTTTGCTGGTGACACTGTTGGGGATTTATTCAAAATTGAAGGCATACTGAACCAGCATGGCTACCACAGCATCTTGCAGAAACATTCTATTCCATCCGGTTTGTGTTTAGCTGGACCATCATTTATTTTTCAACAGGACAATGACCCCAAACACACCTCCAGGCTGTGTAAGGGCTATTTGACCAAGAAGGAGAGTGATGGGGTGCTACGCCAGATGACCTGGCCTCCACAGTCACCATACCTGAACCCAATCGAGATGGTTAGGGGTGAGCTGGACCGCAGAGTGAAGGCAAAAGGGCCAACAAGTGCTAAGCATCTCTGGGAACTCCTTCAAGATTGTTGGAAGACCATTTCCAGTGACTACCACTTGAAGCTCATCAAGGGAATGCCAAGAGTGTGCAAAGCAGTCATCAAAGCAAAAGGTGGTTACTTTGAAGAACCTAGAATATAAGACATATTTTCAGTTGTTTCACACTTTTTTGTTAAGTATATAATTCCACATGTGTTAATTCATAGTTTTGATGCCTTCAGTGTGAATGTACAATTTTCATATAGTCATGAAAATACAGAAAAATCTTTAAATGAGAAGGTGTCCAAACTTTTGGTCTGTACTGTATAATATATATATATTTTAGGAGTCGGTCCATTTTATACCGACTCCACAGCCCTGCTTTTTTTGTTAAATATTTTTATGAAAAGAAAAAAAATAAGAGTACAATATGTTTTTATTTTGTGCTTGTTTGTTTTTTTTTTAAAAATTTCTTTAACTAATTTTTTTTTTTACTTAGTCCCACTATGGGACTTTCACTTTTTGCAGTCTAATCGCAGTTATAAGGTATAGCAATATAGGAGCTCTGCTATGCCTTACAACTGTCAGTGCTGCACTGACTCAAGTTAGTTAGATCATGCACCGCGTATGATCTAACATGCTACTGCCTGGTGACAAGGATGAAGTTGACGCACTCCCTGGGCCTGTGTTGTGCAGGGAATACCCGGAGCCGGATCGCTGGGGGTTGTAGTCTCTGTGGCGCTGTCCCGGTCCGTGCCCAGGGTGGTCAATTCAGTGGCAGTCTTATTAGTGAGATAATAGTCTGACTACGCCACCCGTGGATTGCGGTCAGTGGGGACCGCCGCTGCAAGGCAGACCGCTGAGGCCGGTGTTGTTTGTGCAGCTAAGAACGGGATGACTCCCCACGGGAGGAGTATAGCCTCAGGGCAGTTGGTGTGGATGATGGGAGTGATGGTGCACGAGCGCAGCAGGAATAACTCAGAGTCCGTGCAGTGCAGTTCAGGGTCTTTACTGATGTTATAAAGCAGACCCTCCCGGGAGTACTGGCTAGCAGTAGAGGCCTTGTCAGTCTGAGAGCTAGCAGGATCTCCCCTGGCCCGGTGGAGTTGTAGGCCTCCCCATCTATCTGTACTCTTTCCTGGCAACCTTGCTGTGAGCGGGTAAAAGTAGCCCACGTCCCTGAGTATACCGTGTGGTGCTCACCCGTACGGCCGGTGACTTGGGGGCCTTCTGTTAGCCTCCGCGTCACAATGGCGGTGCTGGTCCCTTGCTTGTGACCGTGCCTCTGGGCTTCTCTGGCCAGAGGACATGGAATCCCCTGCCGGTTGGATTCTGCTGCTGGACCTGGATGTCCCCACAGCCTCGGACTCCGTGTCCGGTCTTAATGTCTTCAGCCAGGGTGAGCTATCTAGCTTCCAGCCCCTGGCACTCGCTCCTGCTCCTACAGAGCTCCGAGTTCTTGCTTTCCCTCTCCAGGCTCTGACTCACCTAATCTCGCCCCAGACCCTGTTTATAAGGGCAGATTCCTCCCCTCCCCGGTCTGGGCGGGCGGTGTTGCATGCTTAGGGCTCCTGACCACAGAAACCTCCCACTTGCTCTCAGACATAATATTTCTATTACTGTGGTAACCAGACCCCTGGGGTGCCACATTCCCCCCCTAGTAAAATTTAGTACTCCGGGACTAAACATATTTTTAAAGAAACATGAATGCAGGGTATAACAATAACGAGACAACATGAAAAAGTACATTTTGTGGTCACGGCGTTTCCGTAACCGGGTGTCCATATCACCCAAGGTGAAGTTTTAAGCGAGGTAGGGGACCTGTCCAAAGAAAACCCCTTGCGTTGGCCTTGGGCGTGGCTGCAAGGCTGAAGATAGCTACTTTGGGCCGCAAGGAGGCCACGCCAGACAGGTTTTCTCTTCCGAGGCCGTCTTCGCAAGAGGCACAATGTGCAACTATCTACAAGATTGTTCCGGTTATCCAGCGTCCATAACCTGTTAGTCCATAGAAATCTGCAGGGTAACTGAGAAACATAATTAATTACAAGCAACAACAAAAACTGTAAACATTTTCAAGAAACAGGTAAATTTACAGTGCATTACTTTATATTCTCCAGCGAGTGGGCATCTGACCTCTAGTGACTCTAGTGAACCTACGGAGCTCACTAACTGGTCCTGCACTACAGGGTGTAGGAGGTGTTATGGGTAAGCTGGGCAGCTGTCTGCGTACTCTTTGGCTCACTAGGGGCATGGCAGGCTCACTACTAGCAGAGGGTTGATCCTCCTGCGCTGCTGGTGTGGACTCTTCAGCCTCCTGGGACGGCTGCTATTCCAGCTCTACCTGGTCTTCTGTAGGCACTTGAGGGGCTGGCTGGAGAAAGGTGAGGACGGGCACCACGATAGCGTTGTTTACTTGTGTCCAGGACTGGGGAAAGTCTCAGAGTACGGTGCTAATCATTTCCTTCTTTTCCTTTACGGGTTGAGGGTTTTCCTGATCTTCATCCGTGCTTTGCAACTTCTCGGGGCACTTTTTCAGGTGTTCTCTGGAGACAGTGGCTGTGGTCTCTCCTCCATCCTTGCTGATTACGTACACCTTTGGATTATTGTGGCTGGAGGGAAGTACGGTGTACGGGTCCTTTTCCCACTGGTCGTCCAACTTATGGAGCCGCCTTTTTCTTTTCAAGACCTGCTCTCCAGGTACCAGGGGAACAGCGGGAACATGTTGGTTATAAGTCCTCTCCTGCCTTTCTCTTGCTTGACAGAGACTTCGCTCGACGCTCTCCTGTACTTTCCGGTACTGCTGCTGCCGTTCTGTATCCCAGTCTGCCTCTGGCGAGGTGTCCTCGGGTGTCAGGACTCCCATATCCAGGTCAACAGGCAGCTTACCAGGTCTTGCTCGCATTAGGTAAGCCGGGGTACAGTTGGTGGAACCTACCGGGATGTGGTTATACAGGTCCACCAGATCGGGCAGTTTCTCAGGCCACAGACTGCGTTCTTCCAGGGGCAATGTTTTTAGCAGATCAATCACCACCTGGTTCATCTTCTCGCAGAGTCCATTGGTTTGGGGGTGATAGGGCGTTGTTCTTATCTTCTTGCAGCCATACAGGTTGCAGAACTCCTGGAAGACCTCCGCTTCGAAGGCTGGTCCTTGGTCCGTCAGCACTTGGTCCGGGTACCCGTGTGGGCGGCAGAAGTGCAGCTGGAAGGCTCTGGCTGCTGTCTGAGCCGTCAAGTCTTTGACAGGGACCACCACCAGGAACCGGAAGTAGTGATGCACGATGGTTAGGGCGTAGACATACCCGCTTCTGCTTGGAAGCCAGTTTAACATGGTCCAGAGCGACCAATTCCAGCAGCTGCCTGGTGATGATGGGCTGCAGGGGAGTCCTCTGGCTGGCACGGTCCCTCCTTCTTAGATTGCACGGGCCACAGTCTCTACAACATCTCTCAATGGCTCCTCTCATGCCTATCCAGGAGAACCGTTCACGCAGCAGGAACACCAGCTTCTTCCATCCGAAGTGCCCTGCCCCATTGTGGTAGGCCTCCAGCACCATAGCTGCGTCCCGTCTCTGTACCACAACCTGCCAGATCAGTTCATGTGTCCGGGAATTGACCATTCTGCGGCACAACTTCTTGTAGAGAAACAGCCTGCTTTTTTCCGTCCACAGTTGCTTGGTCTCTTCCGGAGCGTCTGGGTCCAGGCGGGCGTCAGCCTGGGTCAGCATCTCCTTCACCAGACAGACTGCGGGGTCACTGTCTTGCGTCTCCACCCAGTTGTAGTGGGGTAAGGGGTTGAACGTAGCGGATCGCTGGCCCCTCACACGGTGGGAATACTGGGTAATCCCATGACGGTGGAACGCAGGGAGTTCGACCTCTTCCAGTTCTTCTGGATCTTCCCCTCCGTCCGGTAGGTTTGGCATCCTGGACAGGGCGTCCGCGTTGGTATTGGAGCGTCCTGCCCGGTATTTGATCGTGAACTCATAATTGGACAGGCGGGCCATCCATCTCTGCTCCAGGGCACCCAGTCTTGCAGTGTCCAGATGTGTCAACGGGTTGTTGTCAGTGTACACGGTGAACCTGGAAGAGGCAAGGTAATGCTTGAAACGTTCGGTTACTGCCCACACCACTGCCAGGAACTCTAGCTTGAACGAGCTGTAATTCTCAGGGTTTCTTTCCGTGGGTCGCAGTTTTCGGCTGGCGTAAGCAATTACCCGTTCTCTCCCCTGCTGGATCTGGGACAGTACGGCTCCTAGCCCGATGTTGCTTGCGTCCGTGTGGAGGATAAAGGGCTGGCTGTAATCAGGGTACGCCAGGATTTCATCCCCCGTGAGGGCCATCTTCAGCTGGCGGAATGACTCCTCTTCCAGCTTTTCCCATCTGAAGGGTGGTTTCTGGTTTTTGGCCTTCCTGGACTGGCCTATCAGGAGGTCCTGCATAGGAGCTGCCTTCTTGGTAAAACCGGGAATGAATCTTCGGTAGTAGCCTACCAACCTGAGGAACTGCCGCACTTCCTTTATGCTGGATGGTCTTGGCCAGTCCTTAATCACGGTGATCTTGTCAGGGTCGGGGGCTACTCCGTCAGCACTCACCACGTGTCCCAGGTACTGTACCTTTGGCTTCAGTAGATGACACTGAGGGTTTTACCTTTAGGCCATAGTTTGCCAGGGCTTCAAACACTTCTGCCAGGTGTTCCAGATGGTCCTCATAGGTCTTGGAATAGACGATGACATCGTCCAGGTACAATAGGACCGTCTCGAAGTTCCGGTGTCCCAGACAGCATTCCATCAACCGTTGGAAGGTTCCTGGTGCGTTGCAGAGCCCGAACGGCATACAGTTAAATTCGCTGAGTCCCATCGGGGTGGTGAATGCGGTCTTCTCCTGGTCCGCCTCTGCTACAGGAACCTGCCAGTACCCGCTAGTGAGATCCAAAGTAGAGAAGAAGTTAGCAGATTTTAATGCAGCTAAGGACTCTTCTATCCTTGGTAACTGGTACGCATCTTTGTGTGTGATACGGTTGACCTTCCTGTAGTCTACACACATTCTCATGGTGTTGTCTTTCTTTTTCACTAGGACTAGTGGAGCAGCCCAGGGGCTACAGCTGTCCCTAATTACCCCAGCCTCCTTCATGTCTTTTAGCATCCCCTTGGCGTGTTGGTAGTGTGCAGGGGGTACGGGTCGGTATCTCTCCTTTATGGGAGGATGGTCTCCCGTGCGTATGTGATGTTCTACCCCCTTTACTCGCCCGAAGTCCAGCAGGTGTTTACTAAACACTCTCTCGTACTCTTGAACCACCCGATAGACTCCCTGTTTTTGGTGTGAGGGAGTGGAGTCAGTACCCAAATGCAGTTGCTGACACCAGTCCTCCATTGGTTTCTTAGAGCCGTTACCTTCCTGTGGTTGAGATGGAGGCAAGGGTTCCACGACCTGTACAGAGTTCTGGTTGATGGTGAACAATTTGGCTAGCGTGGCATACCGGGGCAGGTATACTTCTCTCTCCCCGGTATTTATGATGCGGATGGGCACCCTCCCATGGCGTACATCGACCACCCCCCGTGCTGTCAAAATGGTGGGCCTACTGTCTGAGTAGACGGGTTCTACCATTGCTTGGTAGTCTCTACCTCTTAGACCAATAGCTGCCCGGCACCAAATCATCATCTCACTTTTCGGGGGCATGGCAATAGGGAACGGGTCACACATTCTCACGCTACCTATCTCACCACCAGATAGTTCCACCTGTTGCAGTTTCATCAGTGCCCGGATCTCTTTTTGGAGGACATACTGCTGACTGGAACTGGCGTTCTTGGCAACCTGTTGCAAAATAAGAATCACCTCTGCAAGACAGTTTTCGATTACGTTAGTACCTAGGGTTATTTTTGGGTGACTCTCACGACAGTCAATGTCCACAATGATCAGTCCTTGTGCCGGCAGTTCAACCTTACCGACCTTGATGGTCACCTCTTTAAATCCTATCTGTGGCACGGGCTGACCATTGCTGGCGATAATGCTCAGGTCGTCATCTGGGTAGCAGGTTATGCCCGAGTCATTCCAGTACCGCTTGAAGAGCACGTACGGGATGGTAGTCACGTGTGACCCAGTGTCTAGTAGGGCACTCATAGGAATGCCATCCAGTACCACAGGCAAGACCGGACGTCCCCCTACGTATTTGTCACGCCAGTTTGATGGGCCTGATGATCTTAGGCCTGGGGGTTGGCCCTCCACCCCAGGTTGTGCCCGTTTAAATGACAGTACCTTGCCATAGGTCCGGGTTGATTGCAGCGGCGGCAGATGGGTCGTCCGTCCTCGTTGTATCTGTCGCTGGGTCTTCCTCTGGCCGGTGGAGTCCTCCTCAGTCGGCGCCACGGGACGTCCTCCGGTCCGGATGCCAGCTGGATCTTTTCTGGAGAAGAGACCTGTAAAGACTGCACAGTTCTGGTTAGCGCGGCAACGCTCTTAGTCAGCTCTTGGACCTGATGGTGCAGGTCTGTAGCTGGGTTATTGTTCAAAGCCTGCGCATCAGCTCCCACAGGCCCTGCAGACAAGGGCGCCGCGTCCTGGTGATAAGTGATAGCAGGGCGCCTGTGGGTCACAGCGCCACCTGGTGCCGGTTCTCGGAGCACCCGGATGGCTCTGTCCTTGAACTGTGCAAAGTCCAGGTCAGGGTCCTGTAAGGCCATTGCCCGCAACTGGGTTCGATGGGCATTGCACAGTAGACCCTCAATAAATTGTTCGGTCAACAGCTTATCTTCATTTCCCACGCTGTCAGGGTCTGCCTGCTTAATGGCTCTCAGGGCCTCTTGTAGGTTTAGAGCATAGTCTCTTATACTTTCATGTGCCTGTTGTTTGAACCCGTAAAATCTGAGCTTTATTTCGGCTGAGGTTTGGGTATCAAATGTGTCTTTCAGCCGGGCTAGTATTTCTCTGACAGTCCTCTTCTTCCTAGGTGGCCAGGACTTTACCTCCCTTTGGGCTGCCCCGATTAACTGGGCCACCAGGATGCTCACTTTTTGCTCTTCCGTGAGGGGGTATACCTGGAAGAGGCTATCCAGTCTTTCCCTAAAGTCACTTAGGGTATGTGACTCCCCTGAATACTGGGGTAGCCAGGTTGCCCCCGGGACATAGGGCATGGTGAATGGCATGACCGCAGCAGCGGTTGCGCTGGCGGCCGGTGTGGCGGTGGAGCCCCCCTCCGTATCCGACATCCTCCTTCCCCCCTAGTGGACCGTGGCCTACCTTGCGATGCTCTTCTTCCGTAGGCCGCGGCTCCGCAGTCGATCGTCGGGGTTGAGGACCTTGCGTCGCGCTCCTGTGACATCAGCGTCGCTCCCTCTCCCTTCCAGGACCTTGCGCAGCGTCAGCGCGTGGGGCGGAGCTTCGGATCTCGCGCGCTTTCGGCGTCCACGCCCCTCTTCTTCCCGCGCGGCGTCCCGAAGATGGCGTCCGATAGCGGGAAGACGGCAGAAGATGGCGGGAAACGACCCAAGATGGCGTCCGATGGCGGGAAACTTCTCTCAGGTAAGTGCAAAAGTCTTTTTACAGGCACGCAATACCCGTTGGGGCGGGTTGGTTTGAATCCTGCCGACTACACCAAAGTTGACGCACCCCCTGGGCCTGTGTTGTGCAGGGAATACCCGGATCGCTGGGGGTTGTAGTCTCCGTGGCGCTGACCCGGTCCGCGCCCAGGGTGGTCAATTCAGTGGCAGTCTTATTACAGAGATAATAGTCCGACTACGCCACCCGTGGATTGCGGTCAGTGGGGACCGCCGCTGCAAGGCAGATCGCTGAGGCCGGTGTTGTTTGTGCAGCTAAGAACGGGATGACTCCCCACGGGAGGAGTATAGCCTCAGGGCAGTTGGTGTGGATGATGGGAGTGATGGTGCACGAGCGCAGCAGGAATAACTCAGAGTCCGTGCAGTGCAGTTCAGGGTCTTTACTGATGTTATAAAGCAGACCCTCCCGGGAGTACTGGCTAGCAGTAGAGGCCTTGTCAGTCTGAGAGCTAGCAGGATCTCCCCTGGCCAGGTGGAGTTGTAGGCCTCCCCGTCTATCTGTACTCTTTCCTGGCTACCTTGCTGTGTGCGGGTATAAGTAGCCCACGTCCCTGAGTATACCGTGTGGTGCTCACCCGTACGGCCGGTGACTTGGGGCCTTCTGTTAGCCTCAGCTTCACAATGGCGGTGCTGGTCCCTTGCTTGTGACCGTGCCTCCGGGCTTCTCTGGCCAGAGGACATGGAATCCCCTGCCGGTTGGATTCTGCTGCTGGACCTGGATGTCCCCACAGCCTCGGACTCCGTGTCCGGTCTTAATGTCTTCAGCCAGGGCGAGCTATCTAGCTTCCAGCCCCTGGCACTCGCTCCTGCTCCTACAGAGCTCCTAGTTCTTGCTTTCCCTCTCCAGGCTCTGACTCACCTAATCCCGCCCCAGACCCAGTTTATAAGGGCAGATTCCTCCCCTCTCAGGTCTGGGCGGGCGGTGTTGCATGCTTAGGGCTCCTGACCAGAGAAACCTCCCACTTGCTCTCAGACATAATATTTCTATTACTGTGGTAACCAGACCCCTGGGGTGCCAGTCATAATATCAGGTCACCATGGCAACGATCGGGCCCCTGCAACTTCACGCGGGGGCAGCAATCCAAAAGCAGAGGGGGCTTCCTCCCTCTGCCTGTCAAATACTATGATCGCATTCAGACGGTTAAAGTGTCAGGAGCGGTGCGGGCACTGCTCCTGGCACTTAGTACTGGGTGTCAGCTGTCCGAATCAGCTGACACCCGGTGGAGATCATGCTCTCACAGCCCCCTGTGCACAGGAGATCGCCATGACATATATTTTACTATGTGCCTAGAAACTAACAGGCAGGTAGTTGCTAACAGAGGCAACTACCAGTCTGTTCTATTCGGCACAAGCACAGAGCGTTCACTGACTGCCCCTGATTCAGCTGCTCCGGTCAACAGAGCAGTTCTTCCGGGCTCCTCTGCAGACATCATGCTGATTGACAGCAGGCTCCCCGCAGTTAGGCTGCTGGGAGCCACCTGTCAATCAGCTTGATGTCAGCAGTTACACCCCGTCAACCGAACAGAGCAGATGAGAATCCGCTGCTTTTGACGTGACACCAGCAGAAGCCACTGAATCACCGGTAGTAGCGGTCTGTGACCACCCTGTGCCGGCAGAGATCTGCCTATTATTTCTTAGGTCCGTAGTAAAAAAAAAAAAATAAACAAAGTCCTGGATAACCCCTCCATGAATTGGACTCGTTTTCCAGCTCATCCCATAGATGATGGATGGGACCGAGATCTGGAGACAAGTCGCTACATACACCTCTTTGACCATTCCGGTCAGTGGCTTATGGTTGGGTTCACACATTGTGTTTGCAAGAAAACTGTAGACATGCAGATTAGGTTAGTTTTCACATTGCATCTAGAAGCAGCGACTACTTCAAAACTTATCTGCAGTTTTTATTCCTCACTGACTGTAGCAGATTCGCAGAGGATTGTGTCTGAGGATCAAGATGGAATCCGTATGTACATACAGGCTGAGTGCACAATGTGTGAACGTCCTGCTGACCATTACTGTCTCTTTAGCAGCAGGGTCTTCACTATATGGCACCAGAGAGCCCAGCGATGGCATTACTTTCAATGGAGCAGCTTCGAATCATTGTAATCATGTACTGTAATGCAAACTGCACAAACCTTGACATTATTACTTAAAAAAATTTTTTTTAATCAAATTTGATGTTTTTATAAAGATTTATTTGACCTGAAAGAACTTTTGATTTACATTTAAAACTTCTGGAATTGTTTCTTGGTTCCAGCCGCTTTTGTTACTTTCAGAACGTTGAAACGAACAGTTTTGCTGAGAGGACGGCACTCTCCAACGGTGACTATATCTCCGATCTGGACGTCCCTGTAAGACGAGAACAAAAGCGCCGTCATTTGAAGGACGGAAATCGGAAAACATTGCTCCAACTAAAATGACAGGCTGCTTCCATCATCACAATCTGCACTGACAATCATCGCCCCGGCTCTGGCAGACATAGGCCAGAGCTTGGTGCCATACGGTAAACCTGCCCTTTGTAGTTAAAGTGGTATTTCCAGCTCCGCTCACTTCCGCAGCTGGTGACCGATATCTGCTGGGTCGCATGCGACATGCATTATGCACCTGCCCTATTCCAATACCAGAATATAGTTATGGTTGGGGCTCAAGGCTTATCTAAGTAGGTGAAAATCCAGAACAATCAGACGTGATGCAAAGTAATTGTGCTTTTGTTGGCAGATCAGGATGTAGACATCCCTAAAATCATAGAACCACCCTGGATCTTCATCAAGGCCTCTGTCCAGTAACATCGGGATCTGCACCTGTCTCCGTGGGTGAGCAACACCATTCGCGCACACACGACAGATAATACGGGACGCCACGTGCACCTCCCAATGCAGAAGTGAGCAAAGCCAGAATACTTTACAAGTTTGGATAAGAAACCATTCACTCAGTGCCCCTCAGTATCCTACTCTAATGCAGGTTATCTCTACTGACTAAACCAGAAGGTAGAGGGGGAATGTATACGTTCTGGACACCCTCCTAAGAAGCTTCCCCTAACAGGACAGATTCGGCACAAAACCCATCAATCCACGGCTGGCAGCAAATCAAGTCAGACATGTGAATGAAAACTTGCTGCAAAATTCTAGAGAACCAGTGAGTGCCAACCTTCTTGTCTCTTTAAAAATCCATCCCAGGGTACATTTAAATGGGTAATCCCAGCATAAGCACTTGTGGGATGTTCACAACAAAAGCAACATGGTCCCAGAGCCACCTCCCACCCTCCTTTAAACCAACACAGATCAGCAGGCACATATCACAACACATTCAACACAGCCTGCTCTACTGAACCGCATGGAAGTTTGAAGGGGCCGTCCAGGTTTATCACAAAAGTCTGCAGTCAATATGTGACTGTAGACGTGCGAGTCCTCACAGCGCGAGCTGTCGGGACTGTCTGGTGCCGGTGGTAAACCCAAGTATGCGATATGAATACTCCCAGCCACATCCCAACTAGACACGTGCGGCCTCCTTTATTCCATTTCTATTGAAAAAGGAAGCGCGTGTAGTCGTAATATGGCCACAAAGTATGCAAATAGTATACTTGGGGACACTTGAGCGCCTGGTCTCGCCGCTAGCTCATGAGAATCCTGACTGCGCGCGCACCGAGGATTCGCAAGTCTGCAGTCACAGAATGACGCAGACTTGGGCTAAACTGGACAATCCTTTTAAATAAAGCAAACAGCACAGCTCTGAATGGGCGAACTAGTGGTCTAAAAGAAAGGCTACAGCCTCGAAGGTGGGACCCATCACATAAGAGCATATTCTGTAGACAGATCAAGTATCAGCCACTGGCCGAAAAAGAAAACGAACACCATATGGTGTACACTGAAGAGGAGACTGAAGTTCTCATTGCATATAAAGGGGTCGAATGACATCACAGCCGTCATGTCATGCTAAGGCCTTCCTCGCACATTTGAATTCCCTAAAAAAAAAACAATAGGATTTTGAGGAAAATGGATTTGTTACAGAATGCACACTGAAGCAGGAAGGCCCCATTCACTATTACTGGGCCTGTTTCGTTTTGACTGTTTCTTTGAATATCGCAGCACATATGAGCAGAAAAGCGAAAATCAATGCCAGTGTGAACACAGTCCAAGTATTGCCAGCAGCGTAAAGGTGGTGGGAGACAAAACCATGAAAACATGACACTGACTTATCAACTCTCTATTCTTAAAGTGTAATGGATTCAAACACATTGAAAGTCCCATAATGACGTCATACGTTTTGATTAGTGGGGGTCTTGGTGATGGCCAACCAGCAATGGCTGAATTGGATCGCAGGATGATAACAGATGCAGCAGTTTTTTTTTGTGAGATCAACTGAGATGAGTTCACCCCAAATGTTCTCTAGCTCCGCACTTAGTGAAGTTTGACATGCACCTTTCCATTAGTGCTAGTATGTCTCCAAAATCTGATATGCCCCACTCGACTCCCACCAGTGCCACAATGGGCACGTGTGCCACTCGCAGAGTACAGAGATAAAATAGAAGAGTCACCTCCAAAGTTCAATACAGAGTATTTAATATTCAGCACTGCAGACTTCGTCTCACCTGAAGCAGGGGGACAGATGCACAGACATGTTCTTGTGGCGTTTCTCGAAACGGTTGTACTTGCGGATGTAGTGCAAGTAGTCCCGGCGGATGACAATTGTGCGCTGCATCTTCATCTTGGTGACCACTCCTAAATATAGATAGAAAGAATTATAAAGTCTGCAGACAACACAAAAAAGAAAGTTAAATATTATAGCACAATTCATTCCATGGCGCTTTACATGTGATAAAGGGGTATACATAGGAAAAACAATTACAATAATCTTGAACAATACAAGTCAGCGACTGGTACAGGAGGAGAGAGGACCCTGCAAGCGAGGGCTCACAGCCTACAAGGGTATAGATCAACTATATAATGCTATTGTGGCTGAACTATCAGCCCCAGGGATCAGGATTCTCAAAATGACATATGAGCATACAAGAAACGTGTGCCAGACCTAGGATGCAACACTTACCGGACAGAATGCGACCACGAATGGAGACGTTACCAGTGAAGGGACATTTCTTGTCAATGTATGTGCCCTCAATTGCCTGAAAATAAAAGCAATAAAAGATCAACTGACTTCCCATTAAATGAAGCGAGATGCCGAATACAGGGAAATGTTCACTATATTGATAACATCTTAAGGACGGGAAATAGATATCAGATCGGGGAGGGTCCAACTCTCACCACCCCCATAAAATAAATGTCAGGTGACCGCTGTAGTCTCCTCATTCTCTACCTTCACACCGTACCCCTAATAGTGACTGCTGGGAATATTGTAACACTGGACTAGGCAGCTGATTACAAGGCTCAGAATAGTCAGATTTTCAATGGTCCGATACTACTTGTCATCACAGATTTTGTTTGAGGTGGACATACCCTTTAAGTACCAAATCCAACATTTGCACACTTGGGTGGGGGGGAGGAGGAGAACTATGTGATTGGTTTTCTGTACATGATGTCGTGCAGGTTTTATGTCACTTCTCTTATGATCCAGCATAAAAGACACACCAAGTATTGAAAAAGAATCAGCAATGCCATTTACAGCTATTTGCTCCGCTCTGGATTTATACGGCGATGACTACAACAATTACCTCTTTGGGCGTCTTGAATCCCAGGCCAACATTCTTGTAATAGCGGGGTAGCTTCTCTTTGCCAGTCTCCCCAAGAAGCACACGCTTCTTGTTCTGGAAGATAGTCGGCTGCTTCTGATAAGCCCTCTCAGTCTGCAAAAGAAATACGTTAGTGTATGTCCTATGAAGCCAAGACGACGTTATAGGCTCCAGCATCGCACGAGAAGCAGAAAAAACTTGGACCAAGTATAACCGCCCCGAAACAGGACAAACTGGGGCTAGCCATATACTTTAGACAGCCAAAGTCTGATCACCTGCCCCCTTATAAGTCCGGGGGAGGGGGCACGTGATCATAACCAGTCAATCGTTTGCCATCCTCTATTGGTATATAGACATTTTTGTGATTCAATGTTTAATTCTTCTAAATGTTATTTTTTTTTTTTACATTGATTTCTGAAGACCAGCTTCAGATGAACAGGACAGTTTCAGAAGTTTTTGTAAAAGCTTATCTGGTGTGAATATGCCCCTAACATTGAAAAGATTCTCAGTGCATGAGGAATAATCCCAAGCCATTAAACTTCTCTAACATTTTGTTAGATTCCCTACCAAGTCTTTGCAGATTTTTCTGCAGAAAAAAAAAAAATGCTGTGTAAAATACTTGTGTTTTTCCACCCCAGAGAAAACGGCTACAAAAAGGCTGAATGAATCCACGTGCTGCTGATTTGAAGGCTCAAATGCACAAAGCAAAAAAAAGCATCATATGCATGAGATCTCAGAACTTAATTCATTTTGATGGTTCTGTAAAACACAGCTTTTTTTTTTATATCCCTTGCAGCAAAAACGCAACATGTGAACAAGCGCTAAATGCAGCATCATGACATTTACAGCAGAGGATGAAACCTGAGACCAAGCCCTGCTTATAGACATTTGTCACAATTGTATCCAATTCTCTATGAGAATCCTGCAGAACGACACTTTGTAGCAAACTATGAGAACAGGAGAAATATATACAGTAGCAATGGACACAGTTCTCAATATTGATAACAGAACCTTATAAAGCGATTTTGCTTGAGATGGTCTACCCTTACCCTCCCCTCAGTCCATATACCCATGAGGTCCACACATCATTCACTTCATTTTGCTACCTATTGACTCATCTTCTGCCAAAAACACATTCTAGAACTTTGATGCAAATGTTCTATAAAGCAGCTACAAGTGGTATAAACTAACATTGCCCAGATGTCATACCCGCCTCTCTGCCCCAGGCACCTGCAATTCTTTTTCTGGAGCAATGATGTGCTGTACACGGGGCTGTGGAGTCAGGAATGAGAAGGTTTGGCTCACTGAATCCACAGCCCTGGCTGAGTGACGGTTGCAGCCCCTTACCCGGGTCCACAAAGATGAATAAGGCTCAGCATCACAGGAAAATGGAAAAAGGACCATTAGGGGCACCAGAGCATTAACAAGGGCGGATCGAACATGTATAATTGATGTCTTCTATTTTAAAAATATTTGCTAAACTTAATTTGAAAGGTTATTCCAAATATTAAAAATTGGGACCAATCTAGAAGCAGCAAGTGAAGCCTGACAGCTGGAATCTCCAACCAGGATAAGGCTTGGAATATAAAAGTTGCCAATCGCCTATGTCCAGCAGTCCCATAGATAACGCATGGAGCGGCGGCACTTGTGGGCCCTGCTCGGTTCCTTTCCAAGTTTAGGTTTGTTGGGGGTCCGACCTTCAGAGAGGTAATAATAAGCACAACCCTTTAAAGGTGGTAGTTCCATCTTCTCAAGTAACAATGCCCCGCTCCCCACCAGGCGGGAGCGGTGCACTTAGACCACAGTTCAGACCTGCAGCATCGTCACGCCCACGCTGCAAACACGCAGTATGGGAGCAGCACTGAAGATGGCCGGGGAAAGGAGCTCCAGCCTGACTCAGAGCAGTGATTACAAGCTATAAGCACCGCTTATGTTCAGCCACTACTGACAAGACTACAGAGGTGGCCGGAAACCTAGGCAATTAGCAGTAAAAATTTAAAGGGATTTATTTTAAAAAGGATTTTTATAAGCACTTTGCAATTTTATCCACAAAAGAGCAAGGGGACAGCAACTTATATGTATTTTTTTCGGGTGATCCCTTTAAGACATTTTTAAAGGGGCAGGACATTAAATAAATGGCGCAGATATCATGAGCACAGCTCTGGGGGTAGTAATGGCGCACAGGGCAGAAGACATCAGCACTCGTACATGTGACCGGCACAGCGAGGATTATCTGCGGCCCGACCAGTGTAGAGGAGCGGGGGAAGGAGGCACCGGAACCCGGGGATGCAGAGCACACATGGAGGCCGCATGTGCAGGACACCCCGGCCCCACACAGCAGCTCAGCCCCATGGCCTCAATGTGGTCCCATCCAACACTCTTGTCATCTTCCCCAGCTCCCCCGACCTCTCTGCGCCGCCGCCACAAGGCTAATAATGGACTTAATCTCCCGACCACAGGGAGCCCTCACCTGGATATCCGCCATCTTGGCCTGCCGGGTGAAAAAGAGACCAGAACGTAGTCACGGGGCTTCCAAAGGAAAAACTAGGGGCGGAAGTGACGTTATTATTCTCGCGAGAACTGCACTGAGCAAGCCGTGATCTGGTAGGTAGGCGTGGCTTGGTATGCAAAGAGAGAAGAGGCTTTAGTAAGTCACGTGACCGGTGACTTGTTAGTGCGCCTGCGTGAGTGACTTACATAGTTTTACAGAAGTCGCAGGGGCCGCTGGAACTTGTAGTTCCGCCACAGTTGAAGGGTCAAAGTCTACTGTATTTTTTTTTTTTTGCTTGTGTTAAAATATGTAATTTTTTTATATCTAACAACAAGTGAAAATGTAGTGAAAGAAATGCAAAACTGTGACGTACAGAGGCACGAGGTGTGAGGACAGAGGTGCTGCAACATAGAGGTCCTCTCCCCATACAAAATGCCATATTGTCCCTTCCAAGAATGTCAGGGGCCGCTAACTCCTGCCTGTAGTTTTTTACCTTAGGGCCTGTTCACACTGGGACTTTTTGTTGATTTTTTTTGTAGCAGAAACGGAGCAAAAGCTCTAAAAATCCTCCAGAAAACTCAAAACTCTTCAAAAACTCTCTTTTCTCTGTAAAAACTCAGCAAACAGACTCCGTGTGAACACAACCCTAAAAACCGCGACATGTGGAGCCGGCCCTCAGGTTGTGCACACGTGGAGAAGGTTTAGGAAGAGTTTTTAAAGTGGAAACTGTTCCAGGAAAGGCTTCATTCTGGACATTATATAGGAGGATTTTTTTAAGCGGCTCCGAAAAACCAAACCAGGAAAAGAAAAACTCCCCCGAAAAGACGACTTCTCTGAAATGTTTCCACTTGAAAAACTCATCATCTTTGGTTCTGTTCACACTGAGTTATTTAAGGGTATTTTTTTTTTTTTTGAGAGGATACTCTCTAAAATCCTCTTCAGGTATATGCACACAACCTGAAAAAAGCGCAACAAAACTGTCTAGAAAAAGTGGACATAATGCCTGGCAATGTGAAAACAGCGTCGCTGGCGCAGGTTCCGTTTTTTGCTACTTCCTGTAACCACTTCAAGAATAGGAAATCCACAACGAAGGCCCATCAGGAAAATGACCACCTTCTTTTTCCTGAAGTGGCTTTGCCTAGGCAAATCTCAGCGGCAGTGGCGTAGCTAGAGTCTGATGGGCCCCGGTGCAAGATTTGGACCTGGCCCCCCCACATGTTGGGCCCCTGCAGGGTTCTAAATCCTATAAGGACATACGAGTTGTACCTCCTTCCCCAATATGTAGTGATGTCCCCCATCTTGGGCTCCATCCTGGTATATATGTCCCCCATCCTGGTATATATGACCTTTATCCTGGTCCCCATCCTGGTATATATATCCCCCATCCTGGTATATATCCCCCATCCTAGTATATATGTCCCCCGTTCTGGTATATGTCCCCCATCCTGGTATATATGTCCCCCATCCTGGTATATATGTCCCCCATCCTAGTACATATGTCCCACATCCTGGTATATATCCCCCATCCTGGTATATATATCCCCCATCCTGGTATATATATCCCCCATCCTGGTATATATCTTCCATCCTAGTATATATGTCTCCCATCCTGGTATATATCCCGCATCTTGGTATATATGTCCCCCATCAAGGTATATATCCCCCATCCTGGTATATATCCCCCATCATTGTATATATTATTATTATTTAACATTATAGAACCATTTATTCCATGGCGCTTTACATGTGAAAAGGATATACATAGCACAAACAATTACAATAGATTTTGAACAATACAAGTCGGCGACTGGTACAGGAGGAGCAAGGACCCTGCCCGCGAGGGCTCACAATCTACAAGGGATTTGTGAGGATACAGTAGGTGAGGGCAGAGCTGGTCATGTAGCGGTATGGTGGAGCGAGGGTTACTGCAGGTTGTAGGCTTGTCAGAAGAGGTGAGTCTTCAGGTTCCTTTTGAAGGTTTCCACGGTAGGCGAGAGTCTGATGTGTTGGGGTTGAGCGTTCCAGAGTAGGGGGGATGCACTGGAGAAATCTTGTATGCGATTGTGGGAAGAGGAGATAAGAAGGAAGTAGAGCAGGAGATCTTGTGAGGATCGGAGGTTGCGTGTAGGTATGTATCGGGAGACTAGGTCACAGATATATGGAGGAGACAGGTTGTGAATGGCTTTGTATGCCAGGATTAGGGTTTTGAACTGGAGTCTCTGGGCAATGGGGAGGCTGTGAAGGGATTGACAGAGAGGAGAGGCCGGGGAATAGCAGGGGAGACAGGTGGGTTAGTCGGGCAGCAGAGTTTAGGATAGATTGGAGGGGTGCGAGAGTGTTAGAGGGGAGACCACAGAGCAGGAGGTTGCAGTAGTCGAGGCGGGAGATGATGAGGGCGTGCACTAGTGTTTTTGCAGATTTGTGGTTGAGGAATATGCAGATCCAGGAGATATTTTTGAGTTGTAGTCGGCAGGAAGTGGAAAGGGCTTGGATATGTGGTTTGAAGGAGAGTTCAGAGTCCAGGGTTACCCCAAGGCAGCGAGCTTGAGGGACTGGGGAGAGGGGGCAGCCATTAGCTATGATTGATAGGTCAGGTGGGGGGGGTGAGTGAGTCGGTGGAAAGATGATGAATTCTGTTTTATCCATGTTAAGTTTTAGAAATCTGTCAGAGAAGAAGGATGAGATAGCGGACAGACATTGTGGGATTCTGGTTAGTAGGGAGGAGATATCGGGTTCAGAGAGGTAGATCTGTGTGTCATCAGCATAGAGGTGATACTGAAAGCGGTGAGACTCTATGAGCTGTCCCAGGCCGAAGGTGTAGATGGAGAAGAGCAGGGGCCCTAGAGCTGAGCCTTGGGGGACACCGACAGATAGGGGACGAGATGAGGAAGTGGTGTGTGAGTGGGAGACACTGAATGTCTGGTCTGTTAAATATGAGGAGCTCCAAGATAGGGCCAATTCTGTGATGCCGAGAGATGAGAGAGTCTGTAGTAAGAGGGAATGGTCCACTATGTCAAAAGCAGATGACAGGTCCAGGAGGAGGAGGACAGAGTAGTGTCGCTTGGATTTGGCAGTTAGTAGATCATCGGTGACTTTAGTCAGTGCAGTTTCAGTAGAATGGTGTGGTCGGAAGCCAGATTGTAAGCAGTCACAGAGGGAGCAAGAGGACAGGTGGGAGGACAGCTCAAGATGGACGTGTTGTTCCAGTAGTTTTGAGGCGTAAGGGAGAAGTGATATGGGGCGATAGCTAGTTAGAGAGAGTGGCTCAAGGGATGGAATTTTGAGGATCGGTGTGATATATGTCCCCCTTCCTAATATATACAGTACACACCAAAAGTTTGGACACACCTTCTCATTTAAAGATTTTTCTGTATTTTCACGACTATGAAAATTGTACATTCACACTGAAGGCATCAAAACTATGAATTAACACATGTGGAATTATATACTTAACAAAAAAGTGTGAAACAACTGAAAATATGTCTTATATTCAAGGTTCCTCAAAGTAGCCACCTTTTGCTTTGATGACTGCTTTGCACACTCTTGGCATTCTCTTGATGAGCTTCAAGAGGTAGTCACCGGAAATGGTTTTCACTTCACAGGTGTGCCCTGTCAGATTTAATTAGTGGGATTTCTTGCCTTATAAATGGGGTTGGGACCATCAGTTGTGTTGTGCAGAAGTCTAGTGGATACACAGCTGATAGTCCTACTGAATAGACTGTTATAATTTGTATTATGGCAAGAAAAAAGCAGCTAAGTAAAGAAAAACGAATGGCCATCATTACTTTAAGAAATGAAGGTCAGTCAGTGCGAAAAATTGGGAAAACTTTGAAAGTGTCCCCAAGTGCAGTTGCAAAAACCATCAAGGTCTACAAAGAAACTGGCTCACATGAGGACCGCCCCAGGAAAGGAAGACCAAGAGTCACCTCTGCTTCTGAGGATAGGTTTATCTGAGTCACCAGCCTCAGAAATCGCAGGTTAACAGCAGCTCAGATTAGAGACCAGGTCAATGCCACACAGAGTTCTAGCAGCAGACACATCTCTTCAACAACTGTTAAGAGGAGACTTTGTGCAGCAGGCCTTCATGGTAAAATAGCTGCTAGGAAACCACTGCTTGTTAGAACTCTCCTGTTAGGTTTTTTTCTATCTTGCTGGTCACATGACCTTTTTTGCCTATTTAGTCCTGCTCCGCCCTCCTGGCCTTGCTGGACTTCATTGTAATTTCTACTCTTAAGCTAGCTTGGTGCTTAGTTAACTATCTCAGTCAGTTTAGCTAGGTCTTCGGACCTTTATGTTCTATGTTGTGTGTTTGTCTTTTTCTGCTACAATTTCTGCTAGGAGGTGTCCAACTTTATCCCAGTCCCTAGTTCTTGTAGGGATCCCTCCCTTGCATCTATAGGTCTTCGTACAGACTAGCCGAGGACTTTAGCGGGTCTGATCGCAGGATCAGGTTCCCCGTTACATCGTAGGGATCTAGCTTAGTTCTATGGTAGGGACAGATCTCCTTTCTTTCCTTAGTGCTTGTAGCAGATCATAACAGTAAGTCCAGCCCAAAAATATCTCTAAGGAAAGAGTTCCAGTTTCCTTCATGGTGTCGGTTCAGGATTTGGCTCAACGCCTGCAGGGACTCTCTCTGGAGGTGGCCGAGCTCCAACAACACGTGAGTAGCTGTTCTGGAGCACATTTTGTGGAGCCAAAGGTACGTTTGCCTGATTAATTTTTTGGTGATCAACAAGAATTTTTTTCCTTTAAAAATGCTTGTTTGTTGTATTTTCGTTTGAGACCCAGATCCTCTGGTGATGAATCACAGCGCATAGGGTTCATAATGTCACTTTTGCGCAAAGAACCTCAGGGATGGGCCTTTTCTTTCCAACCTAGTGATCCATGCTTTAGATCAGTGGATAGTTTTTTTTCTGCTTTGCGTTTGTTGTATGATGATCCTGATCGTGTCTCATCAGCTGAGACTGAATTGAGACTTTTGAGGCAGGGATCAGGTAATGTGGAAAAATATTGTTCTCACTTCCGTCGGTGGTCTGCCCAGGTGGGGTGGAACAATTCAGCTTTGAAAAGTTTGTTTCTTGCGGGGCTAGGTGAAAGGGTTAAGGATTTGCTGATTGCTTATCCCACACCTGGAAACTTGCAGGAGGCAATGCAATTAGCTATACGGGTGGACAGGAGACTGCGTGCAAGGGTTAATGAGAGTAAATCCTCTGCCATGTCAGCTCCGAGTCTTGAGAGGGTCTGTTCTGACATTGGAGAGCCGATGGAGATTGGGGCGATGGCACCCCACTCTCAGGAAAAAGACCGCAGGTCTTCTGAAGGTTTGTGCTTTTATTGCCGGAAATCTGACCATTTTATTAAGAACTGTGTGCTTCGTATGAACAAAGAAAAAAAAAAGGTCAGTTATGCCCGTATAGCCTGTTTAAACACTAAGGGTGTATTTCTTTCTGCTACTACTGCTGCTCAGGAAGAATTAATTGAATTTCGGGTATTTGTGGATTGTGGTTCTACTCTGAAAGTGATTGATGGGGGATTCTTGGAAAAACTTAAATTAAAACCCAAACCTTTGTCATCCCCTATTGCTGTGGTTTCTGTCGATGGCTCTCCCTTGAAGAGTGTTACTCACAAGGTCTGTGAATTTCCCCTCACTATTAATGGTATTCACCAAGAAAATTTGGATTTGGTAGTATTAAATAATTTGCCTTCTCCAGTAGTTTTGGGGTTGCCCTGGTTAAAATTGCACAATCCTGTACTGGATTGGTCTACCAATGAAATTAAGTCCTGGAGCCCTAAGTGTTATGACAAGTGTTGTAACGGACGTATTGCTGCGGTGGAAAAAGGGGAATTACCTGTACGTATTCAGGATTTTTGGAGAGTTTTTTCTGAGGAGGAGTCACAAATTTTGCCTCCCCATAGAGACTATGATTGTACCATTGAATTAGTCCCTGGAGCGACTCTTCCTAAAAGTCGTTTATTTAATCTTACTATTCCTGAGAGAAATGCTTTGGAGGAATATATACAGGATGTTGAGCAGTTCTTGCGTTGTTTTGTGGCAGACAATCAGGAGGGGTGGTCTGAGTTTCTGCCACTTGCTGAGTTTGCTCTTAACAACCATACATCCTCTTCTGCTGGTTGTTCGCCTTTTTTTGTTGTTCTGGGAGACATCCGTCTTTTGGGTCATTCTCCAAATTGGTATCGGCTGTGCCTGAGGAGGAGAGTTTTCCGGTGATTTGGAGAGAGTTTGGACGGATTTGCGTGGTAATCTTCAGGAGGCTAACAAAAAATCTAAGAGGTACTTTGATAGGAAACGGCTAGAGGTTTTGTTTGCTATTGGTGACATGGTTTGGTTGTCCTCTAAGAATCTGCGGTTGAGGATTCCTTCTAAAAAATTGGGTCCCAAGTTTGTAGGGCCCTTTAAGGTGCTTCAGGTAGTTAACCAATCTGCTGTTAGGTTTAGGTTCCTACCTCCTGGAAGATTAATCCGGTGTTTCATGCTTCTCTGTTGAAAAGAGCTTATGTGTCGGATGGAGACGCCTCTGCCACTGTTCCTCCGGTGGAGGAGGACGGGGAATACGAAATTTCCCGCATCCTAAACTCTAGACGGTATAGAGGGAGTTTGCAGTATCTCGTCGCTTGGAAGGGTTTCGGACCCGAGGATAACTCATGGGTGAGGGCGGATGATGTTTCTGCTTCCAGACTTGTCAGAGCGTTTCACAAGAGGTTTCCTGATAAGCCTGGGCCTAGGGGATCCGGAGGATCCTCATAGAAGAGGGGGTACTGTTAGAACTCTCCTGTTAGGTTTTTTTTCTATCTTGCTGGTCACATGACCTTTTTTGCCTATTTAGTCCTGCTCCACCCTCCTGGCCTTGCTGGACTTCGTTGTAATTTCTACTCTTAAGCTAGCTTGGTGCTTAGTTACCTATCTCAGTCAGTTTAGCTAGGTCTTCGGACCTTTATGTTCTATATTGTGTGTTTGTCTTTTTCTGCTATAATTTCTGCTAGGAGGTGTCCAACTTTATCCCAGTCCCTAGTTCTTGTAGGGATCCCTCCCTTGCATCTATAGGTCTTCGTACAGACTAGCCGAGGACTTTAGCGGGTCTGATCGCAGGATCAGGTTCCCCGTTACATCGTAGGGATCTAGCTTAGTTCTATGGTAGGGACAGATCTCCTTTCTTTCCTTAGTGCTTGTAGCAGATCATAACACTGCTAAGGACAGGCAAAAAGCAGAAGAGACTTGTTTGGGCTAAAGAACACAAGGAATGGACATTAGACCAGTGGAAATCTGTGCTTTGGTCTGATGAGTCCAAATTTGAGTTCTTTGGTTCCAAACACCGTGTCTTTGTGCAACGCAGAAAAGGTGAACG
Source organism: Phyllobates terribilis (assembly GCF_046119375.1). NCBI lineage: Eukaryota > Metazoa > Chordata > Amphibia > Anura > Dendrobatidae > Phyllobates > Phyllobates terribilis. Next base: position 156,086,341 of record NW_027362768.1, on the reverse strand, counting down.
GATGGTCTCTACATGCCTGGTTCTCACCGTGATGCATGGAGAAGGAGGTGTGATGGCGTAGGAGTGCTTTGCTGGTGACACTGTTGGGGATTTATTCAAAATTGATGACACACTGAACCAGCATGGCTACCACAGCATCTTGCAGCGGCATGCTATTCCATCCGGTTTGCGTTTAGTTGCACCATCATTAATTTTTCAACAGGACAATGACCCCAAACACACCTCCAGGCTGTGTAAGGGCTATTTGACGAAGAAGGAGAGTGATGGGGTGCTACGCCAGATGACCTGGCCTCCATAGTCACCAGACCCGAACCCAATCGAGATGGTTTGGGGTGAGCTGGACCGCAGAGTGAAGGCAAAAGGGCCAACAAGTGCTAAGCATCTCTGAGAACTCCTTCAAGATTATTGAAAGACCATTTCCAGTGACTACCTCTTGAAGCTCATCAAGAGAATGCCAAGAGTGTGCAAAGCAATCATCAAAGCAAAAGGTGGCTACTTTAAAGAACCTTGAATATAAGACATATTTTCAGTTGTTTCACACTTTTTTGTTAAGTATATAATTCCACATGTGTTAATTCATAGTTTTGATGCCTTCAGTGTGAATGTACAATTTTCATGGTCGTGAAAATACAGAAAAATCTTTAAATGAGAAGGTGTGTCCAAACTTTTGGTCTGTACTGTATGTCCACCATCCTGGTATATATCCCCCATCCTGGTATATATGTCACCCATCCTGGTATATGTCCCCCATTCTACTGCTGTTCTTTAATGCATATAAAAAAAATTATTCTCACCTTCCCTTGGCTCCCCCGCTGCGTGATGTCCTCTTCTGAAGCCGGCAACTGACTTCAGCGTGCAAGAGACAGGAGCGGGTCACATCACTGCCATGCACCCCCGGTCATGTGCACTCCGACCTGGCAGGTCTCTGCGCCGCAATACACTTCAGCTGAATGTGCATCCGAGGACACACATCCCGTCAAAGTTTGTGTTGGTGTCTGCGTTTGCTCAGTTGGTTCACTGTCGGAATTAAGACGTCTTGTGCACATACCTTAATCTATGCACCAAATTTTTGGAGTAGGAACTGAGTGGAAAACTGTCCATATCCTCCTGAAAAAATGCTAAATTCCTAAAAGACTTGGAGTTTCTGCTAAGTTTCCACTCCAAAAACTTAGCAAAAAACCTCTGTGCACATACCCCAAAAGGAGTCTTTCACCCCAAAAACTATATCTAATGAGTGAGCATGAAAATGAAAGAGTACCCCAATAAAGAAGGTAATATACAAAATTATTAATAGAGAAATAATATATATTTATTATATTCGTTAATATTAGCTAAAGGACACAAAATAACAGAGGACATGATGAACAATGACAAGGGACATGATTAACCTTACTGACGGAGCCAATTACGTCTTTAATGACCGGGCCAAATTTTACAATTCTGACCACTGTCACTTTATGAGGTAAATACTCTGGAACGCTTCAATGGATCCCCCTGATTCTGATGTTTTTTTGTGACATATTGTACTTCATGATAGTGGTAACATTTATTCGGTATCACTTGCGTTTATTTGTGAAAAAAACGGAAATTTTGAGAAAATTTTGCAATTTTCAAACTTTGAATTTTCATGCCCTTAAATCAGAGAGATATGTCACACAAAATAGTTAATAAATAACGTTTCCCACATGTCTACTTTACATCAGCACAATTTTTTCCACAATTTTTTTTTTCGTTAGGAAGTTATAAGGGTTTAAAGTTGACCAGTGATTTCTAATTTTTCCAACAAAATTTACAAAACCCTTTTTTTAGCGACCACATCACATTTGAAGTGACATTGAGGGGCCTTTATGACAGAAAATACCCAAAAGTGACACCATTCTAAAAACTGCACCCCTCATGGTGCTCAAAACCACATTCAATAAGTTCATTAACCCTTCATGTGCTTCACATGAACTGAAGCAACGTGGAAGGAAAAAAACAAAAATGTAACTTTTTTCACAAAAGTTAAATTTCCGAGTGTTTTTTTTGGCTGTATAACAGCCGCGAAACATGTGGGGCGGACACTCGAGCATCTCACTCGAGCACCCGCGATCCTCAGTGCATACCCGAACACCCGATGCAAACTCAAGTAGCTAGCAGTTGTGCTCAACACTAGTCATCATATCGTCATCATTTTTTTTTCTTTACTTTTGAAAAAATCGTAATCCTACCCCAACCCTAACCCCAACCCTAACATAACCCTAACACAACCCTAACCCTAATACTAACCCTAACACAACCCTAATCGTAACCCTAACACAACCATAACCCCAACCCTAACCCTAATGGCAAAGAATGGTAAAAAAATATATATTTTTTATTTTATAATTTTTATCAAACTAAGGGGGGGACCAAGGGGGATTTAATGTATTATTTTTTTGCGTTTGATCACTGTGATAGGGTCTATCACAGTGATCAAAAGAAACCAATAGGAAAAATTCCCTATTGTTGGCAGGTATCGGCCGGCAGACCCTGGTGGGCGCGCTGCACATGCGCCCGCCATTTTTTTTCCAGGAAGATGACGGAGGGCCGGTGGACGGATCAGGAGATCCAGAGGACGGCGGAGGTAACGGGGGAGCTCAGGGGGCATCATTTCTCTCTCCTCTGACATGTATATGACATCGGGGCTGGGTAATAGAGAATTTTGCATATACAGTACAGACCAAAAGTTTGGACACACCTTCTCATTTAAAGATTTTTCTGTATTTTCATGACTATGAAAATTGTACATTCACACTGAAGGCATCAAAACTATGAATTAACACATGTGGAATTATATACTTAACAAAAAAGTGTGAAACAACTGAAAATATGTCTTATTTTCTAGGTTCTTCAAAGTAGCCACCTTTTGCTTTGATGTCTGCTTTGCACACTCTTGGCATTCTCTTGATGAGCTTCAAGAGGTAGTCACCGGAAATGGTTTTCACTTCACAGGTGTGCCCTGTCAGGTTTAATAAGTGGGATTTCTTGCCTTATAAATGGGGTTGGGACCATCAGTTGTGTTGTGCAGAAGTCTGGTGGATATACAGCTGATAGTCCTACTGAATAGACTGTTAGCATTTGCATTATGGAAAGAAAAAAGCAGCTAAGTAAAGAAAAACGAGTGGCCATCATTACTTTAAGAAATGAAGGTCAGTCGGTGTGAAAAATTGGGAAAACTTTGACAGTATCCAAAAAGTGCAGTTGCAAAAACCATCAAGCGCTACAAAGAAACTGGCTCACATGAGGACCGCCCCAGCAAAGGAAGACCAAGAGTCACCTGTGCTTCTGAGGATAAGTTTATCCGAGTCACCAACCTCAGAAATCGCAGGTTAACAGCAGCTCAGATTAGAGACCAGGTCAATGCCACACAGAGTTCTAGCAGCAGACACATCTCTTCAACAACTGTTAAGAGGAGACTTTGTGCAGCAGGCCTTCATAGTAAAATAGCTGCTAGGAAACCACTGCTAAGGACAGGCAACAAGCAGAAGAGACTTGTTTGGGCTAAAGAACACAAGGAATGGACATTAGACCAGTGGAAATCTGTGCTTTGGTCTGATGAGTCCAAATTTGAGATCTTTGGTTCCAATCACCGTGTCTTTGTGCGACGCAGAAAAGGTGAACGGATGGACTCTACATGCCTGGTTCCCACCGTGAAGCATTGAGGAGGAGTGTGATGGTGACCAAGAAGGAGAGTGATGGGGTGCTACGCCAGATGACCTGGCCTCCACAGTCACCAGACCTGAACCCAATCGAGATGGTTTGGGGTGAGGTGCACCGCAGAGTGAAGGCAAAAGGGCCAACAAGTGCTAACCATCTCTGGGAACTTCTTCAAGATTGTTGGAAGACCATTTCCGGTGACTACCTCTTGAAGCTCATCAAGAGAATGCCAAGCAGTCATCAAAGCAAAATGTGGCTACTTTGAAGAACCTAGAATATAAGACATATTTTCAGTTGTTTCACACTTTTTTGTTAAGTATATAATTCCACATGTGTTAATTCATAGTTTTGATGCCTTCAGTGCGAATGTACAATTGTCCTAGTCATGAAAATACAGAAAAATTGTTAAATGAGAAGGTGTGTCCAAACTTTTGGTCTGTACTGTACATCTTGCACCACTTTTGGTGCATACTGTATGAGCGGATCCTAATAGTGTAGCTCCCCCTATAGGAAATAAAATGTGAAAAAATAACATCACCTATATGGCTGCAGGGAAAACTATGAAAAAGAACATACATAATTCATCCATAAAATCCTTCCTGCGCCCCTGTATAGAATGAGTATAACGGCATAATATATTGATGTCGTTCCCTCCAGCCGTTTTCAGCAGCCATATGATGAGCCCCTCTAAGGGGCCCACCTGCGATATCCCGTCTCTCTGTGATGTAATCATTTCCATATAGGAGTTCAGTCACACGATGGCCTGGAGCATTATAGAGCGTGATATGATATTCATATAATACCGCGCTCAGCGAGGCATGCCTGCGCCAGATCTGGAGGTCGTATCAAATACATAGGGTTATTGCATGTAAAGAAATGTCCCCTAAGCAATGTAAAGATCATCCAGAACCTCACAGCTAAAAATAAAAATAAATCTAGGGACAGATAAGATATGAGATGTCCAAATGTGTGAAGCGTGTTAAAGGGATTGTCCAGGATTAGACAAACATGGCTGATCAGCGCCACGCCTATCTACAGGTTGTGTGTGATATTACAGCCCAGCTCCATTAAAGTGAATGAGGCTGAGCTGTAATACCACATACTACCTGTAGAGAGGAGTGGCGCTATTCTCGATAGTCCTTTTCATAAATCAATAGTACACATAAAAATAAGATATTTTGTAGTATATCTTATTAGAGAAATCTGCTTCTCTCTCCTCTTGGACTAATCAGTCATTCTCAAAATTCTCAATTCAAGGGTAAAATGTGTGAATATTGATGCTCCCATTACTGAGATAGGAGATGACAGTTGGTACTTATAAGATTCTATGGAGAACTTTAGCTATTGTTTCAGGAATGCCTGCTGTGAAATGGAGTGGAACCAGCTCACCTCTGCTAAGACTTTTGCAATCTTGGGCACGAGAGGAAGCCATCTTTGCTAGATGCTCAGGGCCCCTATCCAGAGAGGGAACCCTTGCTGTGGTATCTGATCATTTTCTAACAAACCGTTTTAAGTATGCAGTTCCCATGCAGATCTATGCGCCTATGTGTTTTCGATCCCATAGACAAAATTCCTCCCACTCTCCCTTACTTCTTAACCTAAACAATGTACATTAGTAAGAAGCAAAGAGATAACAATGGATTATATGGTAACATTTTATTCTAGGCTGTAGGTATTATATAATTACAAGTATTTTATATATATTTTATGAATTTTAGTGATCCTGAACATCTGATAATCCAGATTAGATTTTTTCCAGCAAATTACAAATGGGTCCCTAAATTGCAAGGGGAAAATTTGTCCCTAATGGAGATTTTGCAGGGACCCTGATTTCCAGCATTGCTACTACGCTTAAGGCTGTGTGGCCACAATGCGCTTTTTAAGCGTTTCCACAGCCACAATTCCGCTGCAGAAACGCTTAAAAAACACTTGGTAGAAGGTCTGCCATGTTCCCCAATGATGATCCGCATGTGCTGTGCACATCCTGCGGAAATTTCTGCTGCGGATTATCATTGCGGAAAAATCCACAGCACTACCAATTATTTTGCGGAAGCGCTGCGTTTTCGCCGCTATTGACTTGCATTGGAACGCATGAAATCCGCATCACTGTATATGTACATGCAGAATCCATGCGTTTAATGTGTGGATGGTACCCGGGTGTGGAGAAGAGGAGACTCTCCTCCGGACCCGGGTACCATAGAACCTGTAAAAAAAAGAATAAAATAAAAAATAAATATTATATTTACCTTCTGATGGCCCCCGGTGTCTTTGTCCTGGCTTGCCGGCAGATCCCGGTGGACTCAAGGACCTGCCATGACGTCATTTAGTGATGTGACGGGTCACGCGACCGCTGACATCGGCAGGTCCTTTAGTGTACCGCGAGCTGCCGGCAAGCCGAGACGCATCGAATAAAGACTCCGGGGGCCATCAGAAGGTAAATATAATATTTATTTTTTATTTTTTACCATTCTTTCAGTCACAGTATATAAATCCATGCCGTTTGCATGGATTTATATAGTGTGACCAAGTTGATAAGCACTTTCCAAGTGATGCTAAAATCGCGTGGAAAGAGCTTGTCAACCCGCATGCGGAAATGCATGTGAAGAACGCTTCACATCCGCTTGTCCCTGGCAGGAAAAACACATGTACAATCCGCATGTACAATCCACATGCGTTTTTTCTGCCAGGGAGATGCAGAAACGCTCAGGAAAAAATCCGGAGCATTTCTGCATCGTGGGCACATAGCCTGACACTCATGGTTGGAGGCTTAGACCGGAAGGAAAGTGTTATGTAATGTCATGGTAGCAATTAGAGATCTTCTTTCTGCATGAGCTTTACTTATATATTAGCCTGAAACAAGAAATCAGGAACTACTTAAAGAGTCCATAAACTCTGATACATTTCAGTTTGATAGCGTACATGATGAGCTTGACTCGCTGTGTCTAAAAGGGTCCTGTATCTACAATGAGACCTCCTCACCACTGGTGGACCCTGCGCAAGAACAGTATTTGGGCACTTTGCAGCTCAATAGCTCCTCATAATGCACGATTCCACCTGCTTTGTAAGTGGAAGAGTCTCCTTAATTGGAGATTATGCAAACTTTAATTCTAGCAATTAGTGGCAATGATATTGACACACTATAGTTCTACTATTACCATTAAACATCTGTTATTGTTAGTGATGTCTTAGTCTTAATACCCCAACCTAAAGGGTATCACTATCACTACTGGGCTCGTCACTGTCATCACTCTTTAGACAACGCAGGATGTTACACAGGCCCTAACGGTAGTCGACAATGCTACTCGCTAGGCCACAAGTCCCAGACTCACTCGGTTCTGGTCTCTCTCAGGTCTTCACTTGGGTCTGGTCTCTCTCGAGTCTTCACTTGGGTCTGGTCTCTCTTGGGTCGTCACTCGGCTCTGGTCTCTCTTAAGAGCCCCGTCACACTAAGCGACGCTACAGCAATCCCGACAACGATACGACCTGTCAGATGGTTGCTGCGTCGCTATGTGGTCGCTGGTGAGATGTCAAACAGTCAACGACGCAGCAACGATGCGGCGACCTGTAACGATCTGTATAACGATGCACGCCTATGTGTTTCTGTGTCTGAGTTGTCAACAAAGTCGTTGGTAAGGTGTCAAACACACCGATGCATTCTACCCAGCAGGGCCTCAACGATCAAAGAAATGTCCAGACCATTCCGACACGACCAGCGATCTCACAGCAGGGGCCTGGTCGCTGCTAAGTGTCAAACGTAGCGAGATCGCTGCTGAGGTCGCTGTTGCGTCACAAAACTTGTGACTCAGCAGCGATCTTGCTAGCGATCTCGCTTAGTGTGACGTTGCCTTAAGTCTTCACTCATATCTAGTCTCTCTCGGGTCTTCACTCAGGTCTGGTCTCTCTCGGGTCTTCACTCAGGTCTGGTCTCTCTCAGGGATGGTCTCTCTCAGGCCTTCATTTGGATCTGGTCTCTCTCGGGTCTTCACTCAGGTCTGGTCTCTCTCGGATCTGGTCTCTCTTGAGTCTTCACTCAGGTCTTGTCTGTCTTGGGTCTTCACTCAGTTCTGGTCTCCCTCGGGTCTTCACTCGGTTCTAGTCTCTCTCAGGTCTTCACTCAGGTCTGGTCTCTCTCAGGTCTTAACTTGGGTCTGGTCTCTCTCAGGTCTTCACTGAGGTCTGGTCTCTCTCTGGTCTTCACTTGGTTCTGGGCTCTCTTGGGTCTTCACTAGGTTCTGGGCTCTCTTGGTTCTTCACTCAGGCCTGGTCTCTCATGGGTCTTCACTGAGGTCTGTTCTCTCTCGGTTTTTCACTCAGTTCTGGTCTCTTTTGGGTCTCACTCGGGTCTGGTCTCTCTCGGTTTTTCACTCAGTTCTGGTCTCTTTTGGGTCTCACTCGGGTCTGGTCTCTCTCAGATCTTCACTCAGGTCTGGTCTCCTTCAGGCCTTCACTCGGGTCTGGTCTCTCTCGGGTCTTCACTCAGGTCTGGTCTCTCTCAAGTCTTCACTCAGTTCTGGTCTCATTCGGGTCTTCACTCAGGTCTGGTCTCTCTTGGGTCTTCACTCAGGTCTGGTCTCTCTTGGGTCTTCACTTGCATCTGGTCTCTCTTTTGGTCTTCATTTGAGTCTGGAATCTCTCACGTGTTCACTCGGGTCTGGTCTCTCTTGGTCTTCACTCAGGTATGGTCTCTCTTGAGTCTTCACTCAGGTCTGGTCTCTCTCGGGTCTTCACTCGGCTGTGGTCTCTCTCAGGTCTTCACTCGGTTGTGGTCTCTCTTGGGTCTTCACTCGTGTCTGGCCTATCTCGGGTCTTCACTCAGGTCTGGTCTCTTGCTAGTTTTTACTCAGGTCTGGTCTCTCTTGTTTCTTCACTTGGGTCTGGTTTCTCTCAGGTCTTCACTCGGTTCTGGTCTTATTCGGATCTTCACTCAGGTCTGGTCTCTCTCGGGTCTTCACTCGGTTCTGGTCTCTCTCAGATCTTCACTCGGGTCTGGTCTCTCTCGAGTCTTCACTCGGGTATGGTCTCTCTTGGGTCTTCACTTGGATCTGGTCTCTCTCGGGTCTTCACTCGGTTCTGGTCTCCCTCAGGTCTTCACTCGGTTCTGGTCTCTCTCGGGTCTTCACTCGGGTCTTGTCTCTCTCAGGTCTTCACTCGGGTCTAGTCTCTCTCGGGTCTTCACTTGGTTCTCGTCTCTCTTGGGTCTTCACTAGGTTCTGGTCTCTCTTGGTTCTTCACTCAGGTCTGATCTCTCTCGGGTCTTCACTTGGGTCTGGTCTCTCTCTCGGGTCTTCACTCGGGTCTGGTCTCTCTCGGATCTTCACTCGGGTCTGGTCTCTCTTGAGTCTTCACTCAGTCTGGTCTCTCTTGGGCCTTCACTCGGATCCGGTCTCTCTCGAGTCTTCGCTCGGGTCTGGTCTCTCTTGGGTCTTCACTTGGGTCTGGTCTCTCTCAAGTCTTCACTCAGTTCTGGTCTCATTCGGGTCTTCACTTGGGTCTGGTCTCTCTCTCGGGTCTTCACTCGGGTCTGGTCTCTCTCGGGTCTTCACTCGGTTCTGGTCTCTCTTAGGTCTTCACTAGGATCTGGTCCTGAGTGAAGAACCAAGAGAGACCAGAACCTAGTGAAGACCCAAGAGAACTAGAACTAAGTGAAGACTCGAGACAGAAAAGACCTCAGTGAAGACCCGAGAGAGACCAGAACCAAGTGAAGACCCGATCTGAAGGTCTCTCTCGAGTTTTCACTGAAGTCTAGTCTCTCTGGGGTCTTCACTCGGGTCTGGTCTCTCTAGGGTCTTCACTGAGGTCTGGTCTCTCTCGGGTCTTCACTTGTTTCTGGTCTCTCTTGGGTCTTCACTAGGTTCTGGTCTCTCTTAGTTCTTCACTCAGGTCTGGTCTGTCTCGGGTTTTCACTGAGGTCTGGTCTCTCTCGAGTCTTCACTCGAGTCTGGTCTCTCTCGGGTCTTCACTCGGGTCTGGTGTCTCTCAGCCCTTCACTCAGGTTCTGGTCTTTCTCGGGTCTTCACTCGGGTCTGGTCTCTCTCGGGTCTTCACTCGGGTCTGGTCTCTCTCGGGTCTTCACTCGGGTCTGGTCTCTCTCGGGCCTTCACTCGGGTCTGGTCTCTCTCGGGTCTTCACTTGTTTCTGGTCTCTCTTGGGTCTTCATTAGGTTCTGGTCTCTCTTAGTTCTTCACTCAGGTCTGGTCTGTCTCGGGTTTTCACTGAGGTCTGGTCTCTCTCGAGTCTTCACTCGAGTCTGGTCTCTCTCGGGTCTTCACTCGGGTCTGGTGTCTCTCGGGCCTTCACTCAGGTTCTGGTCTCTCTCAGGTCTTCACTAGGTTCTGGTTTCTCTTGGATCTTCACTCAGGTCTGGTCTCTCTCGGGTCTTCACTGAGGTCTGGTCTCTCTCGGGTCTTCACTCAGGTCTGGTCTCTCTCGGGTCTTCACTTGGTTCTGGTCTCTCTTGGGTCTTCACTAGGTTCTGGTATCTCTTAGTTCTTCACTCAGGTCTGGTCTCTCTCGGGTTTTCACTGAGGTCTGGCCTCTCTCGGGTCTTCACTCAAGTCTGGTCTCTGTCAGGTCTTCACTCGAGTCTCGTCTCTCTCGTGTCTTTATAGTCGTGTCGTGTTTTATAGTGCATTTGGTAGTGTGTTTTGTGTCATTGTCCTGCTGGAAGATCCATGACCTCTGAGGGAGACCCAGCTTTCTCACACTGGGCCCTACATTATGCTGCAAAATTTGTTGGTAGTCTTCAGACTTCATAATGCCATGCACACGGTCAAGCAGTCCAGTGCCAGAGGCAGCAAAGCAACCCCAAAACATCAGGGAACCTCTGCCATGTTTGACTGTAGGGATCGTGTTCTTTTCTTTGAATGCCTCTTTTTTTTTCTTGTACACTCTATGTTGATGCTTTTTCCCAAAAAGCTCTACTTTTGTCTCATCTGACCAGAGAACATTCTTCCAAAACGTTTTAGGCTTTCTCAGGTAAGTTTTGGCAAACTCCAGCCTGGCTTTTTTATGTCTCGGGGTAAGAAGTGGGGTCTTCCTGGGTATCCTACCATACAGTCCCTTTTCATTCAGACGCCGACGGATAGTACGGGTTGACACTGTTGTACCCTCGGACTGCAGGGCAGCTTGAACTTGTTTGGATGTTAGTCGAGGTTCTTTATCCACCATCCGCACAATCTTGCGTTGAAATCTCTCGTCAATTTTTCTTTTCCGTCCACATCTAGGGAGGTTAGCCACAGTGCCATGGGCTTTAAACTTCTTGATGACACTGCGCACGGAAGACACAGGAACATTCAGGTCTTTGGAGATGGACTTGTAGCCTTGAGATTGCTCATGCTTCCTCACAATTTGGTTTCTCAAGTCCTCAGACAGTTCTTTGGTCTTCTTTCTTTTCTCCATGCTCAATGTGGTACACACAAGGACACAGGACAGAGGTTGAGTCAACTTTAATCCATGTTAACTGGCTGCAAGTGTGATTTAGTTATTGCCAACACCTGTTAGGTTCCACAGGTAAGTTACAGGTGCTGTTAATTACACGAATTAGAGAAGCATCACATGATTTTTCAAACAGTGCCAATACTTTTGTCCACCCCCTTTTTTAGGTTTGGTGTGGAATTATATCCAATTTAGCTTTAGGACAATTCTTTTTGTGTTTTTTCATTGAAGACAAATTAAATGAAGATAATAATACCAAAGAATTTGTGATTTTAATCATTTTCAGGAAGAAACTGAGTATTATCTGACAGAATTGCAGGGGTGCATACTTTTGGCCACCACTGTATATCTCTGACCTAGTCTCCCGTTACATACCCGCATGCAACCTCCGATCCTCACAAGATATCCTTCTCTACTCCCCTCTTATCTCCTCCTCCCACAATCGCATACAAGATTTCTCCCGTGCTTCCCCCCTACTCTGGAACTCTCTACCCCAACACATCATCAGACTCTCGTCGACCGTGGAAACCTTCAAAAGGAACCTGAAGACCCACCTCATCCGACAAGCCTACAACCTGCAGTAACCACCGCTCCCCCATACCGCTGCACGACCAGCTCTCCCCTCACCTACTGTATCCTCACCCATCCCTTGTAGATTGCGAGCCTTCCCGGGCAGGGTCCTCGCCCCTCCTGTACCAGTTGCTGTCACATTGTGTTCAAGATTATTGTAATTGTTTTTATTATGTATACCCCTTTTTCACATGTTAAACGCCATGGAATAAATGTCGCTGTAATAATAATAATAAATAATAATAATAATTGTCAATTTTGATGCGAATGTTGGATTGAAAATTGAACTTGTCTCCGATATTTTCCGTGGACACATGTGCACAGCCCCACAGAATAACACAGGTACGAGTGTGTGTCACCCAAAGGGATATAGGGGACTCGGTACCCGGACCTTTTACCTTGTTTTTAGAAAGTCACGGCAGTCAGTTCCCGGGCCCGTCCTCTGGGCTCTCTCTTGAAAAAGGTTTTTTTTTAGTGTATGGTTTGTTTCGTGACGCCACCTGTGGTTTCTGGTAATAGATACCAGCGCTGCTTCAGACCTCTGGGGCGGTTGGTAGGGCAGCTGAGTTGGAACGGCTCCCCACAGGTGGAGCTGGCCCCAGGGCAGTGTAGTATAGATGATGGTGATGCTGGGGCTTGTGGTGCAGGAGAGATGGCGCAGCGGAAATAACTGATGGAGGCCGTGGAGTGCAGTCATCCGAGTTTACTCACAGTTCTGTTCAAGGTCCTCAGGTACACTGTACGGGTGTCAGCCTCCCGCTTCGCACTGCGTCTACCAGATAAGGGGTCCAGCACTTTCTCAAGTATATCAGGAGCGCTTGACCGAACCCCACTTTCTTTATGTTCCTTACTAGACCGACTTCTCGCGCCGCGTCTTCTTCCTCCTGCCCTGCGCTTTCCCACACACAGTCCCGATCGGGTGCTCTGAAGTCCCTCTGGGCAACCTTGAGTTCCCACACCTACTTGATGCCCTTCACGGTGACTAGGGTGAGATTGTGGCAACTGCACCATGGAAGTACAGAAGCCTCCGGTTTTCCAGCCGAGACCTGGAGTAACACGGCTGGTCCAGGGACCGGTTCCCTTTTTGCGGCCTGATCCCTCTGACACTTGGCAGACTCGGGCGTACGGGTGCCGTCCAGCACTCACCGTACCCCCTGGGATCCCTTCTGTTGACGGAGCCTTTCTCCTCTGCTCCCCTCCTGGGCCTCTACTACTAGGCCCCGTATGGAGCAGAGCTCCTAAAGAGACTCTGCTGCCCTCCTCTCATTGCTACTTACTCCCTGTCCTCTGCACTATACTCCTGCCACCCTAAGATGGCTTCCCTTATATACCTCCTATTATGGTGCTCCCCTACTCTATATCCTCCACCCACACCCACTACTGGTTCCCCCTCTCTTTGGTTCCCCCCACTCCAGCCAGGGACAGGGCTCAGCAGAAACACAGTGCATCTTGCCCTTCCAGCCGGCCTGGAGTAGTGTAGTGTTGAATGCGGGTGTTGCGGTTCCGGGCAGCACTCCCTTCTTACCTTGAGAGAAGGAGACACCACACCTCTGGGTGAGGTGCAGTACCTCTGTGGCGACTGAACCCTCAGGGGCGCCACACTCCCCCCTGGTAAAACACAACACGTTCACTGGCTGGGACTGAGCAATAACACGGTATTTTAGACATACAAAATTTTTAGATGCATCACTTAGAAGATTATAAAACTTTTTCTTCCCTTTATGGGAGGCACATTACTTGAACGTTACAGGTTAACGTTAGCAACAACAATAAAATTTTTTTCACTTGCATATACATATTTTCTCATGTACAACATTTTCAACAATTTTAGCAGCATGAGGGACCCGTCCGAAAACCCTCCACGTAGGCCCTGGGCGTGGCTGCAGGGCATAGACGATCCAGGTCCTGGACCTCGTCTTCGTCAAACGGGTTTTTGTTCTGAGGTCTGTGGTTGTAAATATAAAACCAATAGAGGGCACTTTAATAAGTGCAAACTATATAAAAGATCAGTTGTTGGCTACTCACAGTCCTCAGCCTGAAGTCTGTATACCCGCACGGGTAACCAAATGCACACAAAAACAACTTTTCTGTTTGTACCCTTACGGGTGACTATTTACAGTTCTTAGTCCCATCTACTTTTACACTAGTAGTGGTATCCCCACTGGGGATGTTCCTGGTGGTCGCCGACTGACCCGGCCGGGTCATCAGCCTCAGGCTGCAGGGGCATGTCCTCGTCCTCTTTAAACACGCGGTGGACTCGGAGGGCGTACCACCCGCGTTCCCCATGGTACCTGGTGTAGGAGACATAGTCACCAGGATATAAGTTCTGGCCAGGGTGTCCTTGCTCCAGGTGGGACTCGACATCCCGCCTGTTCACAAAGATGTCCCGGTCAAATTCTGGATCACGTATGAAGCCCCATCCAGCTTCCTGGTTGAATTTGACTATTAGTCCCTCCTGCCGGGGACTAGACTGAAGGGTCTCGTTTTGACGTACCTGTGCCTTGGCGGCGTTGTTTCTGGCCTCTAATTGCTCCGAGCGCACCCGCAGGATGCGCCGATCTTTTGACAGTTGTTGGAGCTCCCGCCTGCAGAACTCCTCCCACTGCAGGGCTTGGGCCTGGGTCTCTTGCGGAAACCCCATCAGGTCGCCCCCCCGGTCGTCCCACCTATACTCCTCTCCTTCATGGCGGGCAGCCGGGGGCGCTGGTACTGGGAGTAGAGGGCGCTGCTGCTGGTCCTCGAACTTGGCGGACCAATCGAACGAGGGCGCTCCGTACACCCACTCGGGTGCCGGGGCTTGCTGTTTCGGGAGGGAGCCGAGCAGGAGGTCCGCGGAGTCAGAGCCCGGGGGTGGAGGTTCCGGGTTTAGCAGCTGCTCCAGGGTGTACGTGGCTGGGGACAGAGGGTGCTGTAGGAGGCCCAGGAGCAGGTCGGCGCTTGCAGCGCCCGGGACTGGCGAACTTCTCCTACCTGCTCCTGTGCTGGACGCGGCCTCCTGGTGCTCGTCATGCTCTGCCGGGGCTGGAGTGCTGCAGGTGGCACGCAGCGCTGACTGCCGCCGGGCAGTGATTTTCGCCAGCAGCTCCGTCTTTCACCTGGCGATCGTTGCTTGCTGGGCTTTTTCCAGCTGCTGGCTCAGCTCCATTACTTCGCCCTGGAGGAATTCAGTCTCCTCCGGGGACAGCTTCACTATTGCCTCCTCCAGGGTGAGATGGGTTACCAGCTCCGGCAGGCCAGAGGCAGAGGTTTGTTCCTGACCTCCTTCCATTCTGGCTGCCGGGTGCGGTCTGTCTAGACCGGTCAAGACCACTCCCTGTCTCCATTCCTTCTCTCCTCCTCCCCTCCTTTTTCGGGGGCGGTTCCATGGCAGCCTGCTGTCGGTCACTCCCTGGGACGTCCTCCCCGCCTTGACGGACACATCTATGCGGACAGTCACAGTTGCAAGGGGCGGGTTGTGCTTTTGGCGCCATTCTGGGACCCGGCCCATGATGGGATGTTCCATAGTGTTGTCTTTGATCACACACATAATGGCGCCCGTTCTTCTGGGGCGGGCGCCACATCCAGTGAAAGTATACAGTTCAAATAAGGCACACAGTACCCGATGGCAACGGGCACGAAATCCTGTTCGTGACGCCAGGAAGAGAGATGTGTCACCCAGGGGGATATAGAGGACTCGGTACCCGGGCCTTTTACCTTGTTTTTAGGAAGTCACGGCAGTCGGCTCCCGGGCCCGTCCTCTGGGCTCTCTCTTGAAAAAGGGGGGTTTTTAGTGTATGGTTTGTTTCGTGACGCCACCTGTGGTTTCTGGTAATAGATACCAGCGCTGCTTCAGACCTCTGGGGCGGTTGGTAGGGCAGCTGAGTTGGAACGGCTAGCCACAGGTGGAGCGGGCCCCAGGGCAGTGTAGTATTGATGATGGTGATGCTGGGACTTGTGGTGCAGGAGAGATGGCGCAGTGGAAATAACTGACGGAGGCCATGGAGTGCAGTCATCCAAGTTTACTCACAGTTCTTGTTCAAGGTTCTCAGGTACACTGTACGGGTGTTAGCCTCCCGCATCGCACTGCGTCTACCAGATAAGGGGTCCAGCACTTTCTCAAGTATATCAGGAGCGCTTGACGGAACCCCACTTTCTTTATGTTCCTTACTAGACCGACTTCTCGCGCCGGGTCTTCTCCCTCCTGCCCTGCACATTCCCACACACAGTCCCGATTGGGTGCTCTGAAGTCCCTCTGGGCAACCTGTAGTTCCCGGACCTACTTGATGCCCTTCACGGTGACTAGGGTGAGATTGTGGCAACTGCACCATGGAAATGCAGAAGCCTCCGGTTTTCCAGCCGAGACCTGGAGTAACACGGCTGGTCCAGGGACCGGTTCCCTTCTTGCGGCCTGATCCCTCTGACACTTGGCAGACTCGGGCGTACGGGTGCCGTCCTGCACTTACCGTACCCCCTGGGATCACTTCTGTCGATGGAGCCTTTCTCCTCTGCTCCCCTCCTGGGCCCCTATTACTAGGCACCTTATGGAGCAGAGCTCCTAAAGAGACTGCTCCCCTCCTCTCCTTGCTACTCACTCCCTGTCCTCTGCACTACACTCCTGCCACCCTAAGATAGCTTCCCTTATATACCACCTATTATGGTGCTCCCCTACTCTATATCCTCCACCCACACCCACTACTGGTTCCCCCTCTATTTGGTTCCCCCCACTCCAGCCAGTGACAGGACTCAGCACTGTGCACATGCATCTTGCCCTTCCAGCCGGCCTGGAGTAATGTAGTGTTGAATGCAGGTGCTGGGGTTCCAGGCAGCACTCCCTCCTTACCTTGAGAGAAGGAGACACCATACCTCTGGGTGAGGTGCAGTACCTCTGTGGCGACTGAACCCTCAGGGGCGCCACAAGTGCTATCCGTGAAAACCATGGATAGCACTTATATGCGAAAATTGGCAGTGTCAATGAGCTTTAATAGAGAAAAATGGGTTTTCTAAGGTGAAGAGCGTGGACTTTTTGGGCTATTCACAACTGAAATTTGCTTTGTTTTCCTACTCGTGTGCTGGTCCCCATAGCTATAGGTGCAGAAGCTGCCTACTGTTTACATCCAAAAGTCTGGTTGGTAAATCAGACCAAACTGGATTTTTTCCATGCAGACAAGAAGTTCACCCATGTGAACTAGCACATAGGCTATCATTGTCATGTGACCCGTCCATTACGCACTTGAACAACACACTGGCCCATGTGAACACACCCTTTTTCAGGCAGGTCTGCTCAGGATCCTATGCAAAAAAGCTAAAAAGAATAAACCTAAGCACTGTAATGTCAAAATGACTTGCTTTAAATATGGTTGGTCTTTCTTGAGCTTTCTTTTAACCACTTCAGGCTTCCAAAGTTGAGAACTGACTAAGAGAAGTGACCACTCCATTCTTCAGATGGCTTCCTATAGTTTCCAATAGTTTTTATTAAAATGTCCCCCTACAAAAACTTGCCTGCAAAGACAATGTAAAAAAAAGATAGAAAAGGAGCTAGAAAAAAACACCTCAGGACAAAAGACTCTGGCATGTCCAAAAGCGTCTTCCTCTAGCAAAATTCAGCAGGTATACCAACATCTAAAAGATGCCGTGATCACATACCCTAAAGCAAAAAACCCTTGTCACTGGGATACCGCGACAGAGAGGGACCAGAAGACCGCGGTTTCTGGTTTCTCAAACTCTTGCAGTGATTAGAAGTATGTCACCATCTTGTTAAACAGTGCAGATTTTTTCCTTGCTAGCGGTGCAAGGGTTAATCTGTTCAGTTTAAGCTCCTGGAGATTTCCTGCTTAGATGGTCTTAGCTGATCAGTGTTGGCCACTCCCCTCTGCTATATATTCTCGCCTCTGGCACTTTGGAATTGCCAGTGTTAGTTCTTACTGCCTGGTTTGGAGTTGGAGGTGTAGTTCGTGGTTGGAGTTGGCGTCTGGAGGTTGTTCAGGAGATTGTTGCTTGGAGTTTTGTTTGTGTGCACATCCTCATCCTCTCCTATTTAGTTTCTCATTGCTTTAACTCCCCTGGTTCCCACTCTGTTGTTTGGTGAGTGTATTTTGTGTGATTGGTATTTTCATTTATCCCTGTCCATCTTCCCATGTTTGTCTAGTTTATGTATTCCTATACACTGCTGCTTCCCACTACCCTTGGTGGAGGAGTGGACAGATAAGGGTTGATCTAGGAGCATAGCAAGGCACGTGAGCCTAGCGTCTCCACCTTCAGGAGTAATCCAGGGGACAGGGATAGACTAGGGCGACCCTAGTTCTAGGGACCTGGTTAGCGCCCTTAGACACTACGTGACAACCCTAGTAGGCTAAGAATACATACTGGGCACACATCTGCTAATTATTACCATGTTTTACTACTGGTCTTTAAATTTCCAATGGAAACGCATCTGAGTTTGAATCAGAAGATGTTGAAATATTGATTCGGAGCAACTAGGGTATTCTAGGGCAAGATCACCAATAATATAAGATCATTATGCTGTCACCTCCAGATCTCCGGAAAGGAGGAATCCCACAACATCATATGGAAACCGAGCATTGCAGAGCCATTGTCATTTCTGTGGGTCTGGTGAGCTGACAATATGGCACATTACTTGGTGTATCTCTCGCGTCTTGCTTTGGTTTACCTTGGTTTACACATTACGAGTGTTGCATATTATTTGAATAAGCGGTGGATTATAGGGAGTACACCCGTAGCAAATACCCCAGACCCTGGTCTCTTTTAGGATCCAAAGGTTCCTCAGTCACATCTCATAAATGTTCCATGGTAGGTTGGGGCCCTGTTTCTAATTGGGGCCCCTGAAAGTTTTAAGTTACCCTTCTGGTATCTAATATCCGTCCCATCAAATGACAATGTATCATTTGATTAAAAAAAGTATTCATTTCCCCAGGCGTATTGTAAAAGTGAACCCAGCGACCTCCGGATCCTATGTTATGTAATTTCTTTTTCCTCTGGGTCAGCCATGTTTATGGAAACTTTTATAGAAAGTTCTGTATTACGCGTAGTAACCAGTGTTTTCTGATCTCTTTTGCAGACATTCCTCCCGGTTTGGAGACAGAAGCTTCAGAAAACCACTAACATGTTCCCATTATTTCCTGCTGTTTTGGTTTTGCAGGTTGAGTTGTAGATTTTTACTCAGTCAGCAATTTATTCTCCAACCCGGTCTGTTTCCACTGCGGAGTCATAATGACTTTCTCAGACACTTTCTCGTATAACCATATTTCATACTGAGCCCTAAAAACCGCACAACAGTACAATAACTCCATTCATATGGATGCATGTTTAATGTACATTACAGGGACGCAGCAAGTGGGCAGATTTTCCAAGGGGTTTGTATAGGGTGGCAGCAATAAAGCACTCTGCCTTGGCCGTATAAATACAGGGGGCAATGATCTTACAGGGTCATTCCAATCTTCATGGATGGATATTGTCAGGTAGCGCTTGTAAAAACAAGCACTTTTGCAATTTACTGATTATTAAACTTTAAAGCTGTTCTTTAAATATTTACACTTTTGTTTACTTTGTTTAAAATCTTTGTTTGTTTACAACTCTTTGCCTTAGAAACCGACCACCGCTGCTGTCTAGCTTTTAAGCTCTGCACAGAGGCTGGCCGGGATCAGGAGGTAACGGTGCTTACAACCTCAATAGAAAAGACCTTGTAAGCACTACGCATGTTCTGCTATCTAGCAGCAGTGGTCAGTATCTAAGTCAACAAGCTGTAAGGAAAAGAGTAAATATCTCAAGAATGGCTGAAAATCTTAATAAGCAGTAAATGGCAAAGTTATTTTTATTTCCAGGTACTATCTGGCAATACCCATTTACTGAACACAACTATTAATTATAACATCCCATAAGCGCAAATCCTGCTCTCCAGTGGGGTACTCGCCATAACAGCAGTGTATGCATTTTATGGGGTCCATTATGGGAGGGGGCCATTACTGAATTGCTTCCCTTTCTTGATGTTACACTACAGGTGTCACGAATGAAGGCTCACTGCTGATCAGAGGCTGTATGAGACTATGTACATGTAGCTCCACCTAGTGGTAACTCTATGCAAAAATTATACCATTTATCAACAGAGTGGTGGACATTAAAGGGAATATGTCAGCAGGTTTTTGCTATGTAATCTGAGAGCAACATGATGTAGGGGCAGAGAGCCTGATTCCAGTGATGTATCTCTTACTGGGCTGCTTGGTGCAGTTTTGATAGAATCACAGTTTTCTGTGTTGTAGATGTAGCAGAGCTCAGAATGCGGAGCTGTGTATAACCCCGCCCACATCCCTGATTGGCAGTTTTCTGTGTACATTGTCAGCTAGCTACCAATCAGTGCTGGGGGCGGGATAGGACTAGGAGACAGGAGACACCTAGTCCTGCAGTGATAATCTCCTGCTGATAAAACACTGATTGTATCGAAACTACAACACACAGCCCAGTAAGTGACACATCGCCGGAATCAGGGTCTCTTGCTCTGTATTATGCTGATCTCAGACTACATAGCAAAAACCTGCTGACAGATTCTCTTATTAAACTGATACATTTGTCTTAGTGGAGCCCATTATGGGTTTTGCTGTAGTCCCCCATGATTTCAATACCTAGAATTACAATATATTGTGTCCTCATTCTTGCTTCTGAGAACCTGAAAATCTTTTGTAATTAACAACAGTGAAATGTTTTACTTTAGATGAAAACCCGGCGCATTGTCTATCTATGATGCAACTGATAGCTTTCCTTTGTTTATTGCAAATGCACTAAAAGGAAGATCTGGCTGATTTCCATCCTCCAGCCCCGGGGTACGACGTCCGCAGCTCTTGAGAAAGAAAAAAAGATGCTTTCTGCTAATGTTTAAGATAATGGTGGCATACGTGCCTTGACATACCTGCTGCCCCTGAAGTGCTGATTCATGGAAAATATGACATAAAATGTAAAATAGATATTAAATTACAAACATCTGGCTGAACGTCTATACTAAAAGATACTAAAAGAGCAGGAACCTTCCAAGAAAAAAAAATTAAATAGTAAATGTGATTTAATGTCTTGTCTTTGCCAAGTTGTCCTAAGAAAGTAACTTTTACTTACCACCTGTGGATGCACAGTAGGCTATGGGACTCCTGTTCTCATGGTCGTGGGGGTCTCAGCGACCGGACACTTATCACATCGCCTGTGAATAGGTTATAAATAACTATTCCTATAGAGGAATATTTCATATGTTTCAACGCATAAAGGTTATTCTTTGCATAATGAAAATGATTTACAGCTTTTCTATATGGTTTCTCAAGATCTCTGCTTGCTGTCATTGAATAGGAATCTTCGTTGCTTATTTCTAGCAGATATATACTTGCTCTTGTCGTGTGATAAGACGAGGTACACTTTGTCCAAGTAAGGACAGGGCATGATTATGGAAAATGAGGCGAGGAGATACAGTGGGGAAAATAAGTATTTGATACGCTGCCGATTTTGCAAGTTTTCCCACCTACATAGAATGGAGAGGTCTGTAATTTCTATCGTAGGTCACTTCACCTGTGAGAGACAGAATCTAAAAATAAAAAACAGAAAATTACATTGCATTATTTTTACATATTTAATTTGCATTTTATTGCATGAAATAAGTATTTGATCACCGATCAACCAGCAAGAATTCTGGCTCTCACAGACCTCTTAGTTTTCCTTTAAGAAGCCTCCTACTCTGCACTCATTACCTGTATGAATTGCACGTGCTTGAACCCGTTACCTGTATAAAAGACACCTGTCCACACACTCAATCAATCACAGTCCAACCTCTCCACCATGGCCAAGACCAAAGAGCTGTCTAAGGACACCAGGGACAAAATTGTAGACCTGCACAAGGCTGGGGTGGGCTTCAGGACAATAGGCAAGCGGCCACCACTCCATTCATTCTCTTTGGGGCTGCTGGGAAAAGTTGACCAGAGTTAAGGGATGGACGGTTCACAGCTCTCAATGTCAGAGGGAGTCATAGAACCAAACGTGCAAGATGTAACTATTACATATTAATTGTGGATATAAGTGATGCAATAGATTATCAATATTCTCCATGCTAAATTTTGCCTCTATATCAAAGATGTTGAGGGCAAAGGCATTACCATAGGTTATAATATTACAGTTTTCAACTGGTGCCGATCCATAATATTTAAGTAGTGGCACACAATTGTTAGCACCTATGGACAGTATAGAGGCATAATCGCAAAAATTACATATTCAAGCAAAACAACCACGATCCAAAGCCCACATTTCATAATATAAAAATATTTTTATTGAATCTATTAAAAGTTAATGTTAATGTACTTAGTATACAATATATATGGCTATTTAACCTTACTTGGGCTCTACAGTATGGGTCTTGCATGTCCCATATCGTGATGCACTTTTTACACATTGTATGTTATCCGCACCATTTGTGCACCAACTATCTGTGTTTGAAACTTTTAATAGATTCAATAAAAATATTTTTATATTATGAAATGTGGGATTTGGATCATGGTTGTTTTGCTTGAATATATTACCATAGGTTGCAAACCAATTAAATATAGACATGTGCTTGTTCTGTATAACGGTCAAGTAGCCCAAACCAAGGTCCCCTAAATCAGCGATCAGGGAGAGAATGTC
The DNA here is from genome assembly GCF_046119375.1 of Phyllobates terribilis. Classification (NCBI taxonomy): domain Eukaryota; kingdom Metazoa; phylum Chordata; class Amphibia; order Anura; family Dendrobatidae; genus Phyllobates; species Phyllobates terribilis. The sequence continues at coordinate 156,064,018 of NW_027362768.1, read as the reverse complement.
TATATTGACAGTATGATGACGTTACATCTCTACATATAACCTTCTTCTGAGCCCTATAAAACTAGAGCACCCCTGGTTTTATATTATTAATATTTGGCTTGCTTCATCCAGCAAGTTCAGTGGCTTTCATCTAATAAAGACGAGTACATAAATCAACATTCACTGAAAATGAGCCAGCGTATAAAATGAACCAAATGACGGCTGAACTGTGATCACTATCAGTTCTATGGAAAGTTTGCAGCCAGTATTTAGGATAGGGGCCCCTCTTCTCTTGGCATCCCTGCAGGAAGCAAGCGGTGGAATTTATGTTTTTCAGATGTGATGTGCATATTGTGCATGGAAATGAAGGATCACTAATAAGCAATGAGGGGCCTTATCCTGCCTTCTGGGCAATGTTCCCTCAAAGCTTCTCAGAATGCAATTAAGTGGTTTTATAAATGGAAATCGCCCATAAAGTGGAACAATAGGTAAAAAAGTTACCGCTGATACTTTTTTGTTCGCCTGAAAATAAATATCATTTATTAAAATATTTACATTTATGTCCTTTGTGGAGCAGTTACGTTACATTGTACATTTCTGGCATGCTACTGCCATCTAGTGGCCTGTTTATGCATTGACTAGTCACACATTTTCTCTGCTTTGGAGTTATACTATACAGAAAATTATTGGGACACGAGTTATCATTGCATTCAATTTTTCAATCAGTTCCATTGCCCCCAGTGTATAACATCCGGCTCTATTGCCCCCAGTGTATAACATCCGGCCCCATTGCCCCCAGTGCATAACATCCGGCCCTTTGCCCCCAGTGTATAACATCTGGCCCCATTACCCCCGGTGTATAACATCTGGCCCCATTACCCTCGGTGTATAACATCTGGCTCCATTACCCCCGGTGTATAACATCTGGCCCCATTACCCCCGGTGTATAACATCTGGCCACATTACCCCCGGTGTATAACATCTGGCTCCATTACACCCGGTGTATAACATCTGGCCTCATTACACCCGGTTTATAACATCTGGCCCCATTACACCAGGTCTATAATATCTGGCCCCATTACCCCCGGTGTATAACATCTGGCCCCATTACCCTCGGTGTATAACATCTGACCCCATTACACCCGATGTATAACATCTCGCCCCATTACCCCCGGTGTATAACATCTGGCCTCATTACCCCCGGTGTATAACATCTGGCCCCATTACCCTCGGTGTATAACATCTGGCCCCATTACCCCCGGTGTATAACATCTGGCCACATTACCCTCGGTGTATAACATCTGGCCCCATTACCCCCGGTGTATAACATCTGGCCCCATTACCCCCGGTGTATAACATCTGGCCTCATTACACCCGGTTTATAACATCTGGCCCCATTACACCTGGTGTATAACATCTGGCTCCATTACACCCGGTGTATAACATCTGGCCTCATTACACCCGGTTTATAACATCTGGCCCCATTACACCAGGTCTATAATATCTGGCCCCATTACCCCCGGTGTATAACATCTGGCCCCATTACCCTCGGTGTATAACATCTGACCCCATTACACCCGATGTATAACATCTCGCCCCATTACCCCCGGTGTATAACATCTGGCCTCATTACACCCGGTTTATAACATCTGGCCCCATTACACCTGGTGTATAACATCTGGCCCCATTACACCCGGTGTATAACATCTGGCCCCATTACACCAGGTCTATAATATCTGGCCCCATTACCCCCGGTGTATAACATCTGGCCCCATTACCCTCGGTGTATAACATCTGACCCCATTACACCCGATGTATAACATCTCGCCCCATTACCCCCGGTGTATAACATCTGGCCTCATTACACCCGGTTTATAACATCTGGCCCCATTACACCTGGTGTATAACATCTGGCCCCATTACACCCGGTGTATAACATCTGGCCTCATTACACCCGGTTTATAACATCTGGCCCCATTACCCCCGGTGTATAACATCTGGCCCCATTACACCCGGTGTATAACATCTGGGCCCATTACACCCGGTGTATAACATCTGGCCCCATTACCCCCGGTGTATAACATCTGGCCTCATTACACCCGGTGTATAACATCTGGCCCCATTACACCCGGTGTATAACATCTGGCCCCATTACACCCGGTGTATAACATCTGGCTCCATTACCCCCGGTGTATAACATCTGGCCCCATTACACCCGGTGTATAACATCTGGACCCATTACACCCGGTGTATAACATCTGGCTCCATTACCCCCGGTATATAACATCTGGTTCCATTACCCCCGGTATATAATATCTGGCCCCATTACACCCGGTGTATAACATCTGGCCCCATTACACCTGTTGTATAACATCTGGCCCCATTATCCCCGGTGTATAACATCTGGCTCCATTACCCCCGGTGTATAACATCTGGTTCCATTACCCCCGGTATATAATATCTGGCCCCATTACACCCGGTGTATAACATCTGGCCCCATTACCCCTGGTGTATAACATCTGGCCCCATTATCCCCGGTGTATAACATCTGGCTCCATTACCCCCGGTGTATAACATCTGGCCCCATTACCCCCGGTGTATAACATCTGGCCCCATTACCCCCGGTGTATAACATCTGGCCCCATTACCCCCGGTGTATAACATCTGGCTCCATTACCCCCGGTGTATAACATCTGGCCCCATTACCCCTGGTGTATAACATCTGGCCCCATTATCCCCGGTGTATAACATCTGGCTCCATTACCCTCGGTGTATAACATCTGGCCCCATTACCCCCGGTGTATAACATCTGGCCCCATTACCCCCGGTGTATAACATCTGGCCCCATTACACCCGGTGTATAACATCTGGCCCTTTGCCCCCGGTGTATAACATCTGGCCCCATTACCCCCGGTGTATAACATCTGGCCCCATTACCCCCGGTGTATAACATCTGGCTCCATTACCCCCGGTATATAACATCTGACCCCATTACACTCGGTGTATAACATCTGGCCCCATTACCCCCAGTGTATAACATCTGGCTCAATTACCCCCGGTATATAACATCTGGACCCATTACACCCGGTGTATAACATCTGGCCTCATTACACCCGGTTTATAACATCTGGCCCCATTACACCTGGTGTATAACATCTGGCCCCATTACACCCGGTGTATAACATCTGGCCTCATTACACCCGGTTTATAACATCTGGCTCTATTACCCCCGGTATATAACATCTGGCCCCATTACCCCCGATGTATAACATCTGGCTCCATTACACCCGGTGTATAACATCTGGCCTCATTACACCCGGTTTATAACATCTGGCTCTATTACCCCCGGTATATAACATCTGGCTCTATTACCCCCGGTATATAACATCTGGCCCCATTACCCCCGATGTATAACATCTGGCCCCATTACCCCCGGTGTATAACATCTGGCCCCATTACCCCCGGTATATAACATCTGGCTCCATTACCCCCGGTGTATAACATCTGGACCCATTACACCCGGTGTATAACATCTGGCCTCATTACACCCGGTTTATAACATCTGGCCCCATTACACCTGGTGTATAACATCTGGCTCCATTACACCCGGTGTATAACATCTGGCCTCATTACACCCGGTTTATAACATCTGGCTCTATTACCCCCGGTATATAACATCTGGCCCCATTACCCCCGGTGTATAACATCTGGCTCCATTACCCCCGGTGTATAACATCTGGCCCCATTACCCCCAGTGTATAACATCTGGCCCCATTACACCCGGTATATAACATCTGGCCTCATTACACCCGGTGTATAACATCTGGCCCCATTACCCTTGGTGTATAACATATGGCTCCATTACCCCCGGTATATAACATCTGGCCCCATTACACCCGGTGTATAACATCCGTTCCCTCACCACCGATGTATAACATCTGGCCCATTTCACCCAGTGTATAACAGCCAACCCCTCGCTCCCGGTGTATAACATCCGGCCCCATTACACCCGGTGTATAACAGCCAACCCCTCGCCCCCGGTGTATAACATCCGGCCCCATTACACCCGGTGTATAACAGCCAACCCCTCGCCCCCGGTGTATAACATCTGGCCCCATTACACCCGATGTATAACAGCCAACCCCTCGCCCCCAGTGTATAACATCTGGCACCTTGGCAAACTTTTTATAACATCCAGCCCCTCTCCCCCAGTGTATAACATCCAGCCCCTCATCCCCCGGTGTGTAACATCCAGCCCCTCATCCCCCGGTGTGTAACATCCAGCCCCTCTCCCCCAGTGTATAACATCCATCCCCTCATCCCCCCAGTGTATAACATCCGGCCCCTCTCCCCCAGTGTATAACATTCATCCCCTCATCCCCCGGTGTGTAACATACAACCCCTCTCCCCCAGTGTATAACATTCATCCCCTCATCCCCCGGTGTGTAACATACAACCCCTCTCCCCCAGTGTATAACATTCATCCCCTCATCCCCCGGTGTGTAACATCCAGCCCCTCATCCCCCGGTGTGTAACATTCAGCCCCTCGCCCCGGTGTATAACATCCAGCCCCTCATCCCACGGTGTGTAACATCCAGCCCCTCATCCCCCGGTGTGTAACATTCAGCCCCTCGCCCCGGTGTATAACATCCAGCCCCTCATCCCCCGGTGTGTAACATCCAGCCCCTCATCCCCCGGTGTGTAACATTCAGCCCCTCGCCCCGGTGTATAACATCCAGCCCCTCATCCCACGGTGTGTAACATCCAGCCCCTCATTCCCCGGTGTGTAACATCCAGCCCCTCATCCCCCCAGTGTATAACATCCAGCCCCTCATCCCCCGGTGTGTAACATCCAGCCCCTCGCCCCGGTGTATAACATCCAGCCCCTCATCCCCCGGTGTGTAACATCCAGCCCCTCATCCCCCGGTGTGTAACATCCAGCCCCTCATCCCCCGGTGTATAACATCCAGCCCCTCATCCCCCCAGTGTATAACATCCAGCCCCTCATCCCCCGGTGTGTAACATCCAGCCCCTCATCCCCCGGTGTGTAACATCCAGCCCCTCATCCCCCCAGTGTATAACATCCAGCCCCTCATCCCCCGGTGTGTAACATCCAGCCCCTCATCCCCCGGTGTGTAACATCCAGCCCCTCATCCCCCGGTGTGTAACATCCAGCCCCTCATCCCCCCAGTGTATAACATCCAGCCCCTCATCCCCCGGTGTATAACATCCGGCCCCTCGCCCCCAGTGTATAACATCAGACCCCTCACCCGCGGTATATAACATCCAGGCAACATTGTACCTGCTGTACAGTTTAATGGAGGAGGGATAATGCTATGGGCTGTTATCAGAGTCGGCCTCGGCCCCTTAGATCCAGAGAAGGGAAATCTTAACCCTTCACCACGAAACATTGTGGACCATTGTAGTGACGCGCCCCTGGGCCTGTGTCGCGCTGCGTTGCGCACGCGGGAGCTTACCCGGAGCCGGATCTGTTGAGGGTTGTAGTCTCGTGGCGGTGACCCGGTCCGTGCCCAGGGAGTCAAACTGAGCGGCGATGTATCAGCGGTAGATGTTGGATGACTACGCCACCCGTTGAGTACAGCTAAGGAGCTGCTGCTGCAGGGCAGACCGCTGAGGCCGGTGGTAGGATTGTGCAGCGTGATAGTATAACCCCCAACGGGAGGGGTATGGCCTCAGGGCAGCCGACGTGGATGATGGGGGTAGCAGGAACCACTCGGAGACGGTACGGTGTAGTTCAGGGTCTTTACTGGTGACAAAGATAGACCCTCCCGGAGTACTGGCTAGCGATTGGGGCCTGGTCAGTCCTTGAGCAGATGGGATCTCCCCTGGCCAGGCGGAGTTGTAGGCCTCCCAAACTAACTGTACTCTTCTGGCTACCTTGCTAGAGGCGGGTATAAGTAGCCCACGTCCCTCAGTGTACCGTGTGGTGCTCACCCGTATGGCCGGTGACTCGGGGCCTTCTAGTAGCTTCCGCTCCACGACGGCGGTGCTGGTCCCATGCGTGTGACCGTGCCTTCGGGTTTCTTGGCCAGAGGACCTGGAATCCCCTGCCTGACGGATTCTGCTGCTGGGTAGGAGTTAGTCCCCACAGCCTCGGACTCCGGGTCCGGTAAGAAATCTTCTCAGTCAGGGCGAGCTCTGCAGCTGCCAGCCCCTGACTCCTTGTAACACTGCTCCCACAGAGCTCCTGATGTTCTGTTCCTATATTTGCTTCTTTTCTCTGTCTCTACTTCTTCTCTACTCACTAACCCTGCCTCAGCCCTAGGTTTATATAGGGGAAGTTCTTCCCCTCCCAGGACTGGGCAGGAGGTGTGGCATGCATAGGATTCCTGACCAAGAGACCTCCCACCTGCTCTCAGACGTAATATCTCTATCACTGTGGCAACCAGACCCCTGGGGTGTCACATTCCCCCCTAGTGAAATTTAGTACTCCGGGACTAAACATATTTTAGAAAAACATAACAAGATATAACAATAACAATACAATTGTAGTGCCGGCGTCCCTGCCCTCTCCTAGGCAGGGACGCTGCTCCTCTCACCGCTCTGCTCCGTGCCCAGCATCCTCCCCCCGCTCTGCTCTCAGCGCGCGCTCCTTCCCGGCCCCTGTGCTTAGGGCGCGCGCGCGCTCCCCTCCTCTTAAAGGGGCCGCGCGCGCCGCCCTAAAGAGTCCCCGGCCAATGGCCGGAGGACTTCATCATATATAAGGCACCTCCTCCAAAATGGAGGTGCCCGAGCAATGTTGTTTGCACCTGTGTCTCACCTGTGCTTCAGCCCTCAGGTCCCGTTGCCAGTTACCTGCCAGTTACTTGCCTGTTTCCTGCCAGTTACCTGCCTGATTCCTGCCTGAATACTTGTTACCTGTCTGCCAGTCTGAGGTCCGACGGTCTGCCTTACTACTCCTGTCAGTCTGTCTAAGGACCAGCCTGCCCGCTCACCTGGGAGCGCATATCAGCTACCTGCCTGCTTGCCTGAGGTCCGACGGTCTGCCTTACTACTCCGGTCAGTCTGTCTATGGACCAGCTTGCCCGCTCACCTGGGAGCGCTTCTCCGTTACCTGCCTGCTTGCCAGCCCGGAGGCTCCGTTGTCACGTGCTGTGACCACCAGCTATCTCAGAGACTCTTGCCCGCTCACCTGGGAGCGCATCTCCGTTACCTGCCTGCTTGCCAGCCCGGAGGTCCCGTTGTCACGTGCGGTGACCACCAGCTATTCCAGAGACTCTTGCCCGCTCACCTGGGAGCGCTTCTCCGTTACCTGCCTGCCTGCCAGCCCGGAGGCTCCGCCGTCACGTGCCGTGACCACCTGCTATTCCAGAGACTCTCGCTTGCTCACCTGGGAGCACCAATCTACCATCTGCCTGCTAGCCTACCCGGAGGCTCTGCCATCACAGGTCGTACCTACCCCTTACCCAGAGACTGCCCTGATCACTTGCCGTATCTCCCTGTCCGTTCACCCAGAGACTGCCACCCGCTCCCTTACAAGGGCCGCCCCCTTGTATAGTAGCTCAGAGGTTCCGCCTCCCGGACCCGTTACAGTTTGCTCGGGCCATGGAACCCGGTGGCACCCAAGCTCCCTCGCTCACGGACCTGTGTCATGAACTATCCCGTCAAAGGTCCCAACAGGAGTCCATCCTGGGTCACCTGCGGAATGTCAATACTCGCCTGGACACTCTGACTGCACCACCTGCAGCCACTGCCAGTACCATGACTCGCAACCCGGCAGCTCCGCTACCCACTAATACCATGGTAACCTATCCCGGACCCCGGCTGTCTGCACCTCCTCGCTTCGGAGGTGACTCCGCCCAGGCTCGGGGCTTCATAAATCAGTGCACCCTGCACTTTGAACTTTTGTCCCATCAGTTTAATTCCGACCGGGCCAAAATTGCCTTTATCATGTCCCATCTCACCGGGGAGGCCCTGGCCTGGCTAAATCCTCTATGGGAGAGAGGAGACCCCCTGGTGTCCAACTTGCCTGCTTTTCTCTCAGCTTTCCGGAAAGTCTTCGACGAACCCGGACGGAAGACCTCATCCGCATCCTCTCTGCTACGCCTCCGTCAGGAGGGTCTCACCGTGGGCCAATATGCCATACGGTTCCGCACCCTTGCCTCGGAGCTGGCCTGGGATAACGACGCTCTGGTATCCGTCTTCTGGGAGGGTCTGTCCGGTCGTATTAAAGATGAACTTGCTGGTCGGGACATTCCTACCTCTCTCGATGATCTAATAACCCTTGCCACCCGGATTGACCTACGGTTCCAGGAGCGTGCCAAAGAGGTCACCCGTGAGAGAAGGATTCCACGTTTAGCTCCTACTTTCCAGAAACCCGTCATTCCCTCCGTTTCTCCCCAGGTACACTCTTCTGAGCCTATGCAGGTCGACCAGACCAAGATGGTCAAAACCCGTCAGGACTCACGCCGTGCCGAGGGGAGCTGCTTCTACTGTGGCAGTAAGGAGCACCGGATCCGTGCCTGCCCGGAGAGGTCGGGAAACGCCTGTGTCTAGGTTCGCTCAGAGAGGTCCACCTAGACAAGAATAAATCCTCTCCATCCCTGCTGTTGTCTGTTTCGATCATCTACGGGGAGAACCGTTATTTCGAACTAGCCCAACTTGACTCTGGAGCAGCCGGGAACCTTATTTCACAGTCCCTGGTTGAGAAATACCGCATCCCCACCAAACCTCTGGCTGTACCCTTGTCTGTCGCTGCCGTGGATGGGGGCCTCTTACCTCGCCCCATTCAACTCATCACCGAATCCATTACCCTGCAGGTGGGAATGCTGCATTCTGAAAGTATCTCCTTTCATGTTCTGCCTGGACTCTCTCACGCCCTCTTGCTAGGTCTGCCCTGGCTCCAGAGACATGCACCCGTGCTAGACTGGCAAACCGGAGAGGTCCTTCGCTGGGGACAAGACTGTCATAAAACCTGCCTGGTTCCCGTCCATCCCGTCCGTCCCTCTCCTACCCCAGCTAATCTACCTGGACTTCCGATTCCTTATTGGTCTTATGCAGATGTCTTTAATAAAAAGGAGGCAGAGACATTACCACCACATAGACCATACGACTGTCCCATCGATCTGCTACCCGGTACTACTCCTCCCCGTGGGCGTATCTATCCTTTATCCGCTGCTGAGACCCGGTCAATGTCCGAATATATTGAGGAGAATCTGGCCAGAGGATTCATCCGGAAATCTACCTCCCCGGCGGGAGCAGGCTTCTTTTTCGTCAAAAAGAAGGACGGCTCTCTCCGTCCCTGTATAGACTATAGAGGCCTAAACCTGATCACGGTGAAGAATAAGTACCCCCTTCCGCTCATTCCAGAATTATTTGATCGTCTGAGGGGGGCTAGGATCTTCACCAAACTGGACCTTCGTGGGGCGTATAACCTGGTTCGTATTCGTCAGGGGGATGAATGGAAGACGGCATTCAACACCCGGGACGGCCACTATGAATACCTGGTAATGCCCTTTGGTCTCTGTAACGCTCCTGCCGTCTTTCAAGAGTTGGTCAATGACATCTTCCGGGACCTTCTCTACTCCTGCGTAGTGGTGTACCTGGACGACATCTTGGTCTTCTCTCCGGATCTCCAGACTCACCGGAGGGACGTTCGTCAGGTCCTGCTCAGGCTCAGGCAGAACCATCTCTACGCTAAATATGAGAAGTGCCTCTTTGAGCAGACCTCGCTTCCGTTTCTGGGCTACATTATCTCTCAGACCGGCCTACAAATGGATCCTGAGAAACTGTCTGCCATCGAGAAATGGCCCTGACCGGAGGGGTTGAAGGCCATTCAGCGATTCCTGGGCTTCGCCAACTACTACCGCCTCTTCATACCACACTTCTCTTCCCGGACGGCCCCAATTTCTGCGCTCACCCGTAAAGGTGCTAATCCCAAAGAGTGGCCACCCGAAGCAGAGGAGGCCTTTCTTTCCCTTAAACAGGCCTTCTCTTCCGCCCCGGTGCTGCATCGCCCAGATGGCAACAAGCAGTTCTTCCTGGAAGTTGACGCCTCCTCCTCTGGAGCCGGAGCGGTACTTACTCAAAAATCATCTTCCGGGAGGATGGTAACTTGTGGCTTCTTCTCAAAACTTTTCTCCTCCTCTGAGCGCAACTATTCCATAGGAGACCGAGAGTTATTGGCCATCAAACTGGCATTGGAGGAGTGGCGTTACCTGCTCGAGGGGGCTCTTCACCCGGTAATAATTTACACTGACCACAAGAACTTGGCTTACCTCCAGCATGCCCAGAGACTTAACCCGCGCCAAGCCCGGTGGTCCTTGTTTTTTGCTCGTTTTGATTTTGTCCTTCATTTTCGCCCGGCTGACAAAAACATCAAGGCGGACGCCTTGTCTCGATCCTTTCTGGTGTCTGATCTCGAGGAGGATCCGAAACACATCATCGATCCCGCCAGAGTAATGCAGGTGGCTCCCGTGAGTCTAAATCGTCTTCCTCCTGGTAAGACGTTCGTACCAGTACCTGATCGGGAGAAGATCCTACACTGGGGTCATTCGTCTAAACTAGCTGGCCACGCCGGTCAGAAAAAGACCCTCCAGCTTATTACCCGGCACTACTGGTGGCCTAACCTGCACAAGGATGTAATTGACTTTGTTTCTGCCTGTGTGTCCTGCGCCCGCAACAAAGTTCCGAGACACCTGCCGGCCGGCCGCCTCCTACCTCTGCCAGTACCTGCTGCCCCCTGGCAGCATATAGCGATGGACTTCATAACTGATCTGCCCGTCTCTGCCGGTTGTACGGTCATTTGGGTGGTCGCTGACCGCTTTTCCAAGATGGCTCACTTCATTCCACTGCCAGGTCTTCCGTCTGCACCCGAGCTGGCTAAAGACTTTATTCGCCACATCTTCCGTCTTCATGGCCTGCCCCGTCACATCGTGTCGGATCGAGGAGTACAGTTCACTTCCCGTTTCTGGAGAGCCACTTGTAAATTGCTGGACGTCACCCTGGACTTCTCCTCCGCTTACCACCCACAGTCTAATGGTCAAGTGGAGCGGATCAATCAGAACCTGACCAGTTACCTTCGGCACTTCGTTAATGCCCACCATTCTGACTGGGTGGATCTCCTGCCATGGGCCGAATTCTCGTACAACAATCACGAGAGCGAGTCTTCCTCCAAATCCCCGTTTTTTGTAGTCTACGGTCAGCATCCTCGGATCCCGTTTCCCGTCTCCACCTCGGTGGACAATCCGGCTGCGGAATCTCTTGTTAACAAATTTTCCTCCATATGGGAGAGTACCCGGTCCGCACTCCTTCTGTCATCCGAGCGTATGAAAAGACACGCTGACAAAAAACGTCTGGACCCTCCTCAATTCCGCCCTGGGGATAAAGTCTGGCTCTCGTCCAAATATGTCCGGCTCAAGATCCCTTCCTATAAGTTAGGGCCTCGGTTCATCGGCCCACTGGAGGTCATCAGTCAGATCAACCCGGTGGCCTATAAATTGAAACTCCCGGCCAACTTACGGATCCCTAACTCCTTCCATGTATCTCTCCTCAAACCTGTGGTGCTTAACTCTTTTTCCAAGTCTACAGGTACGCCTCCTGCTCCGGTTTCTGCTGAGGACGAGTTTGAGGTAGAGAACATTCTTGCCACCAAAAGGGTAAGAGGAAAGACCTTTTTCCTGGTAGATTGGAAGGGGTTTGGTCCTGAGGAGAGAACGTGGGAGCCCCGGGAGAACATCCATGCCCCTCTCATCCTAGCTAAATTTCTGTCTGGCCTAAAAAAGGGGGGGCCTAAAGGGGGGGGTACTGTAGTGCCGGCGTCCCTGCCCTCTCCTAGGCAGGGACGCTGCTCCTCTCACCGCTCTGCTCCGTGCCCAGCATCCTCCCCCCGCTCTGCTCTCAGCGCGCGCTCCTTCCCGGCCCCTGTGCTTAGGGCGCGCGCGCGCGCGCTCCCCTCCTCTTAAAGGGGCCGCGCGCGCCGCCCTAAAGAGTCCCCGGCCAATGGCCGGAGGACTTCATCATATATAAGGCACCTCCTCCAAAATGGAGGTGCCCGAGCAATGTTGTTTGCACCTGTGTCTCACCTGTGCTTCAGCCCTCAGGTCCCGTTGCCAGTTACCTGCCAGTTACTTGCCTGTTTCCTGCCAGTTACCTGCCTGATTCCTGCCTGAATACTTGTTACCTGTCTGCCAGTCTGAGGTCCGACGGTCTGCCTTACTACTCCTGTCAGTCTGTCTAAGGACCAGCCTGCCCGCTCACCTGGGAGCGCATATCAGCTACCTGCCTGCTTGCCTGAGGTCCGACGGTCTGCCTTACTACTCCGGTCAGTCTGTCTATGGACCAGCTTGCCCGCTCACCTGGGAGCGCTTCTCCGTTACCTGCCTGCTTGCCAGCCCGGAGGCTCCGTTGTCACGTGCTGTGACCACCAGCTATCTCAGAGACTCTTGCCCGCTCACCTGGGAGCGCATCTCCGTTACCTGCCTGCTTGCCAGCCCGGAGGTCCCGTTGTCACGTGCGGTGACCACCAGCTATTCCAGAGACTCTTGCCCGCTCACCTGGGAGCGCTTCTCCGTTACCTGCCTGCCTGCCAGCCCGGAGGCTCCGCCGTCACGTGCCGTGACCACCTGCTATTCCAGAGACTCTCGCTTGCTCACCTGGGAGCACCAATCTACCATCTGCCTGCTAGCCTACCCGGAGGCTCTGCCATCACAGGTCGTACCTACCCCTTACCCAGAGACTGCCCTGATCACTTGCCGTATCTCCCTGTCCGTTCACCCAGAGACTGCCACCCGCTCCCTTACAAGGGCCGCCCCCTTGTATAGTAGCTCAGAGGTTCCGCCTCCCGGACCCGTTACAACAATAAAGAAACACATAAAGGTGGTCACGGCATGTCCGTAACCGGGTGCAGTCTTTGAAGAAAGCAAGGTGTCCATTTCACCAAAACAGGGAGACGTAACCAGGTAGGGGTCTGTCCTGCCCCGAGTCCTTAACAGTCTTTAGTCCGTCCTGGGTTACGCTCCAACTATGTACACAGGATTCCCGGTAAATCCACCAAAGACTCCTATAAACAACTAGAAACACATAATTATTCACAAGCAACAAGAAAAACAGGTAACCACAAATAAAACAATTTATACACTTCAAATCCTCCAACGTGCGGGTAACTGGCCTCTAGTGGCCCTAGTGGACCTACGGAGCTGACTGTCTGGCCCTGAACTAGGGTGTAGGAGCTGTCAAGGGTAAATTGGGCAGCTGTCTATGAGCCCTTTGGCTCACTAGGGATATGGCAGGCTCACTGCAAGCAGAGGGTTGATCCTCCTGATCTGCTGGTGTGGGGTCTTCTGCCTCCTGGACCGGCTGTTCTTCCAGCTCTACCTGTTGCTCCGTAGGTGCTTGGGATGCTGGTTGGAGGAAGGTGAGTACGGGTACCACAACTGCAGCATTGACTTGAGTCCAAGACCGAGGGAAGTCTCCGAGCACAGTACTAACCATATCTTCCCTTTCCTCTACGGGTCGATGGTCTTCTTGTTCCTCTTCAGGGTTCCGTAGCTGTTCAGGACACTTCTTCAGGTGATCCCGGGATACAATGGCTGTGGTCTCCCCTCCGTCTTTACTGATGGTACAGACCTTCGGGTTCTCGTGGCTTGAGGGCAGTACGGTGTACGGGTCCTTCTCCCACTGGTCGTCCAACTTGTGGAGCCGTCTTTTCCTCTTCAAGACCTGCTCTCCGGGCACCAGGGGAACAGCGGGAGCATACTGGTTGTAAGTTTTCTCTTGTCTCTCCCTAGCCTGACAGAGACTTTGCTCCACGCTCTCCTGTACTTTCCGGTACTGCTGCTGCCTCTCTGTGTCCCAGTCTGCTTCTGGTGAAGTGTCCTCGGGTGTCAGGACTCCCATTTCCAGGTCAACAGGTAACTTACCAGGTCTCGCCCTCATTAGGTAAGCCGGGGTACAGTTGGTGGAACCTACCGGGATGTGGTTGTATAGGTCCACCAGATCGGGCAGCTTCTCAGGCCACAGACTGCGTTCTTCCAGGGGCAACGTTTTCAGAAGATCCATTACCACCTGGTTCATTTTCTCACAAAGTCCATTAGTTTGCGGATGATAGGGTGTCGTCCTTATCTTCCGGCAGCCATACAGATTGCAGAATTCCTGGAAGACCTCCGCTTCAAAGGCAGGTCCCTGGTCCGTCAGCACTTGGTCCGGGTACCCGTGTGGACGGCAGAAGTGCTGCTGGAAGGCTCTAGCTGCTGTTTGAGCCGTTAAGTCCTTGACGGGGACGACAACCAAGAACCGGGAGTAATGATCCACGATGGTTAACGCGTAGACGTAGCCACTTCTGCTTGGGGTCAGTTTTACATGATCCAAGGCTACCAGTTCCAACGGCTGCCGGGTGACGATGGACTGCAGGGGAGTCTTCTGGCTGGCACGGTCCTTCCTCCTCAGGTTGCACGGGCCACAGTCTCTGCACCACCTCTCGATGGTTCCCCTCATGCCTACCCAATGGAACCGCCCGCGCAGCAGGAACTCCAGCTTCTTCCATCCGAAATGCCCAGCTCCATCGTGGTATGCCTCCATCACCATGGCTGCGTCTCGTCGTGGCACCACTACTTGCCAGATTAGTTCATGCGTCCGGGAGTTAACCATCCTGCGGCACAACTTCCCCTTGTAAAGGAACAGTCTACTCTTTTCTGCCCACAGTTGCTTGGCTTCCTCCGGAGCGTCTGGGTCAAGGCGAGCCTCTGGCCGAGTCAGCATCTCCTTCACCAGCCGGGGCAGGGTCACTGTCTTGCGTTTCCGCCCAGTTGTAGTGAGGTAAGGGGTTAAGCGTAGCGCCTTGCTTACTCCTTACCCGATGGGAATACTGGATAGTCCCATGACGGTGAAACGTGGGGAGTTCGACTTCTTCCAGTCCCTCTGGATCTTCTCCTACGTCCGGTAGGTTTGGCATCCTGGACAGGGCGTCCGCGTTGGTATTTGAGCGTCCTGCCCGGTATTTGATGGTGAACTCGTAGTTGGACAGGCGGGCCATCCATCTCTGCTCTAGGGCACCGAGTCTTGCCGTGTCCAGGTGTGTCAACGGGTTGTTATCCGTGTACATGACGAACCGGGAAGAAGCGAGGTAGTGCTTAAAGCGTTCGGTGACTGCCCACACCACTGCCAGGAACTCTAGCTTAAATGAGCTGTAATTCTCAGGGTTTCTTTCGGTGGGTCGCAGTTTTCGGCTGGCGTAAGCGATTACTCGCTCCTTCCCCTGCTGGATCTGGGACAACACGGCTCCTAGCCCGATGTTACTTGCGTCGGTGTAGAGGATAAAGGGCTGGCTGTAATCCGGGTACGCCAGGATTTCATCCCCCGTGAGGGCCATCTTCAGCTGGCGGAAGGACTCTTCTTCCAACTTCTCCCATCTGAAGGGCGGCTTCTGGTTCTTGGCCTTCCGTGACTGGCCTATCAGGAGGTCCTGCATAGGAGCTGCCTTTTTGGTGAAACCGGGGATGAACCTGCGGTAGTAGCCTACCAACCCGAGGAACTGCCGCACTTCCTTTACACTGGAGGGACTTGGCCATTCCTTAATTGTGGTGATCTTATCAGGGTCGGGAGCCACTCCGTCAGCGCTCACCACGTGTCCCAGGTACTGCACCTTTGGTTTCAGGAGGTGACACTTGGACGGTTTCACCTTTAGGCCGTAGCTTGCCAGAGCTTCGAACACTTCCGCCAGGTGTTTCAGGTGGTCCTCATAAGTCTTAGAATATACGATGACATCGTCCAGGTACAACAGGACCGTCTCGAAGTTTCTGTGGCCCAGACAGCACTCCATTAATCGTTGGAAGGTTCCTGGTGCGTTGCAGAGTCCGAACGGCATACAGGTAAACTCGCTAAGTCCCATCGGGGTGGTGAATGCGGTCTTCTCCCGGTCCACCTCTGCTACAGGAACCTGCCAGTACCAACTAGTGAGATCCAAGGTAGAGAAGAAGTTAGCAGATCTTAAAGCAGCCAAAGACTCCTCTATCCTTGATAAGGGGTACGCATCCTTGTGTGTGATACGGTTGATTTTCCGGTAATCTACACACATCCTCATGGTGTTGTCTTTCTTTTTGACTAAGACTAGTGGAGCTGCCCAGGGGCTACAGCTATCCCTGATCACCCCAGCCTCCTTCATGTCTCTAAGCATCCCCTTGGCGTGTTGGTAGTGTGCAGGGGGTACGGGTCGATACCTCTCTTTTATGGGAGGATGGTCTCCCGTGGGGATGTGGTGTTCTACCCCCTTGACTCGCCCGAAGTCTAACGGGTGTTTACTAAACACTCTCTCGTACTCTTGAACCACCCGATAGACTCCCTGTTTCTGGTGTGAGGGAGTGGAGTCAGTACCCAAATGTAGTTGCTGACACCAGTCCTCCATTGTTTTCTTAGAGCCGTTACCTTCCTCCGGGTGAGATGGAGGCAAGGGTTCCACAGATTGTATAGCATTTTGGTTAATGGTATATAATTTGGCTAGCGTGGCATACCGGGGCAGGTACACTTCCCTCTTCCCGATATTGATTATGCGAACGGGCACCATCCCATGGCGTACATTAACCACCCCCCGTGCTGTCAAGATGGTGGGCCTACTGTCTGAGTAAACTGGTTCTACCATTGCCTGGTAATCTCTACCTCTCAGACCAATAGCTGCCCGGCACCAAATCATCATTTCACTTTTTGGGGGCATGGCAATAGGGAAAGGGTCACACATTCTCACGCTACCAATCTCACCGCCGGAGAGTTCCACCTGTTGCCATCGCATCAGTGCCCGGATCTCTTTTTGGAGCACTCGCTGCTCGCCGGAGCTGGCGTTCTTGGCAACCTGCTGTAAAAGGAAAATCACCTCTGCAAGACAATTTTCAATTACATTAGTTCCTAGAGTTATCTTTGGGTGACTCTCGTGTTTGTCAATGTCTACAATGATCAGTCCCTGTGCTGCCAGTTCGACTCTACCGATTTTAATTGTCACCTCTTTAAATCCAATCTGTGGCACGGGCTGACCATTGCTGGCGATGATACTCAAGTCGTCGTCAGGGTAGCGGGTGATATCCGAGTCATTCCAGTACTGCTTGAAGAGCACGTACGGGATGGTGGTGACCTGTGACCCGGTGTCCAGTAGGGCACTCATAGGAATGCCATCCAGTACCACGGGTAAGACTGGACGTCCTCCCACATATTTGTCGCGCCAGTTCGATGGGCCTGGTGATCTTTTTCCTGGGGGTTGGCCCTCTACCCCAGGTTGTGCCAGTTTAAAGGACAGTACCTTGCCATATGTCCGGGTTGATTGCAGCGGCGGCAGATGGGTCGTCCGTCCTCGTTGTATCGGTCGCTGGGTCTCCCTCTGGCCGGTGGGGTCCTCCTTGGTCGACGCCATGGGATGTCCTCCGGTCCGGATGCCAGCTGGATCTTCCCTGGAGTGGAAACCTGTAAAGACTGCACAGTTCGGGTTAGCGCAGCAACGCTTTTAGCTAGCTCTTGGACCTGATGGTGCAGGTCTGGAGCCGGGTCATTGTTCAAAGCCTGCGCATCAGCTCCCACAGGCCCTGCCGACAAGGGTGCCGCCTCCTGGTGGTAAGTGGTAGTGGGGCGTCTGTGGGTCACAACGCCACCTGGTGCCGGTTCTCGGAGCACCCGGATGGCTCTGTCCTTGAACTGTGCAAATCCCAGATGAGGGTCCTGTAAGGCCATTGCCCGCAACTGGGTTCGGTGGGCATTGCAATATAAACCCTCTATAAATTGTTCAGTCAACAGCCTGTCCTCGTCTCCCACGCCGTCAGGGTCGGTCTGCTTAATGGCTCTCAGGGCCTCTTGTAGGTTCAGGGCATAGTCCCTTATACTCTCGTATGCTCGCTGCTTGCACCCGTAGAATCTAAGCTTGATCTCGGCTGAGGTGCGGGTATCAAAGGTGTCCCTCAGCCGGGTTAGTATCCCTGCGACAGTCCTCCCCCCAGGTGGCCAGGACTTTACCTCCCTTCGGGCTGCCCCAGTTAATTGGGCCACCAGGATGCTCACTTTTTGCTCTTCTGTGAGGGGGTACACCTGGAAGAGGCTATCCAGCTTTTCTCTAAAGTCATGCAGGGTATGTGACTCCCCTGAGTACTGGGGTAGCCAGGCCGCTCCCGGGATATAGGGCATGGTGAAAGGCATGACTGCAGCAGCGGTGGCGCTGGCGGGGGTTGAGGCAGTGAAGCTCTCCTCCGTATCCGACATCCTCCTCCCCCCTAGTGGACCATGGCCTACCTTGCGATGATCCTCTTCCGTAGGCCGCGGCTCCGCAGTAGATCGTCAGGGTTGAGGACCTTCCGTCGCGCTCCTGTGACGTCGGCGTCTGCTGGGCTCCTTCCAGGACCTTACGCGACGTCCGGACGTGAGGCGGGGCTTCAGTTCTCGCGCGCTTTCGGAGTCCACGCCCCTCTTCTTCCCGCGCGACGTCTTCAAGATGGCGTCCAACGGCGGGAAAACTCCACGGAAGGCGGGAAGAAGGCTGAAAATGGCGCCGGATGGCGGGAATCTTCACCGATGGCGGGAAGAAGGCTGAAGATGGCGCCGGATGGCGGGAATCTTCACCACAGGTAAGTTTGAACAGTCTTTTTCAGGCACGCAGTACCCGGTGGTTGCGGGCACGAAATCCTGCCGACTACGCCAAAAGTTGACGCGCCCCTGGGCCTGTGTCGCGCTGCGTTGCGCACACGGGAGCTTACCCGGAGCCGGATCTGTTGAGGGTTGTAGTCTCGTGGCGGTGACCCGGTCCGTGCCCAGGGAGTCAAACTGAGCGGCGATGTATCAGCGGTAGATGTTGGACGACTACGCCACCCGTTGAGTACAGCTAAGGAGCTGCTGCTGCAGGGCAGACCGCTGAGGCCGGTGGTAGGATTGTGCAGCGTGATAGTATAACCCCCAACGGGAGGGGTATGGCCTCAGGGCAGCCGACGTGGATGATGGGGGTAGCAGGAACCACTCGGAGACGGTACGGTGTAGTTCAGGGTCTTTACTGGTGACAAAGATAGACCCTCCCGGAGTACTGGCTAGCGATTGGGGCCTGGTCAGTCCTTGAGCAGATGGGATCTCCCCTGGCCAGGCGGAGTTGTAGGTCTCCCAAACTAACTGTACTCTTCTGGCTACCTTGCTAGAGGCGGGTATAAGTAGCCCACGTCCCTCAGTGTACCGTGTGGTGCTCACCCGTATGGCCGGTGACTCGGGGCCTTCTAGTAGCTTCCGCTCCACGACGGCGGTGCTGGTCCCATGCGTGTGACCGTGCCTTCGGGTTTCTTGGCCAGAGGACCTGGAATCCCCTGCCTGACGGATTCTGCTGCTGGGTAGGAGTTAGTCCCCACAGCCTCCGACTCCGGGTCCGGTAAGAAATCTTCTCAGTCAGGGCGAGCTCTGCAGCTGCCAGCCCCTGACTCCTTGTAACACTGCTCCCACAGAGCTCCTGATGTTCTGTTCCTATATTTGCTTCTTTTCTCTGTCTCTACTTCTTCTCTACTCACTAACCCTGCCTCAGCCCTAGGTTTATATAGGGGAAGTTCTTCCCCTCCCAGGACTGGGCAGGAGGTGTGGCATGCATAGGATTCCTGACCAAGAGACCTCCCACCTGCTCTCAGACGTAATATCTCTATCACTGTGGCAACCAGACCCCTGGGGTGTCACAGTAGCTTTGGCTTTGTGGGAACAGTTTGGGGAAGACCCCTTTGTGTTCCTCATGACTGTGCCAAGAACACAAGATCCATAAAGACATGGAGGGGGAGAACATGACCGGCCGCAGAGAGCCCGGACCTCAGCCCCATCCAACATCTATAATAGATTGTGAGCCCGACCTCTCCTCAACACCAGGGTCTGATTTCACAAATGATCTTCTGCATAAAGGAGCAAAAACTCCCACAGGCTCCTCCAAAATCTTATAGAAAACTTCCCCTGAAGAGCGGGAGCAGTTATATCTGCAAAGTGACTGACCCCATATTAATGTCTATGGATGTAGAATGGAAAGTGATAAAAACTTCGGTAAGTGAAATGTGGAGGTGACCCAACGATTTTGGTCATATAGCACATGGTCCTGGTGTGATGCTTATGTGCCTACTATAGACGCTTTCAGAGGTGGACTGGGACTAGTATGGACAATCTTATGTGGGTTCCAATCAAACAGACTAGTCTTCACTTCCCATATACTTCACATTGGAGTCCACCTGGTGGCCATTTGTGGTAGTGCAGTATTAATACAAAAAGTGCCAGTAATTCAGTATGCAAATTGCCTCTTCAGAGAAAAAGAGGACTTGAACTCTATAGCACCACCTATTGGAAGCAGCAATCCTACAAGTCACAATCAACCCTTTAATGAGTCGTGCAATATGACTTAGTAATTCAGTAAGAAGTAAAACAACCAAAACCAGTAGAAATGATTAAAGAGAAAAGCACATATTATACAGATAGAATTTATTAATGTAATTACAATATAACGTATCGTTGATGGAAGGGATTTTGATTTTCCATCTAATTGCTCATACTACAATCATTTATTTTCATTGTGGTTGATCATTAAAAAAGGTTGCTTTGCACAGCCACAAGGGGTCTCTAGCTGCTTATATATTGCTGTATATTGTTCCTTCTGACTTCAGTGAATTTTATGTAAGTAGGTAGCTCCCTCTAGTGGTGGCTGGGGGCAGCAAAAAAAAAAATTTAATTAAATTCCCTAAAACCTTTCTACTTCTAAAGTCGGTAGAAACAATTTGCACCAAATGTCTTTATTGTTATCGTACTCCTGGTTCTGTGCTGTTTAGGTCCTTAGCTTCCAGCATGTATAAAAAAGCTGCAAATTCTGGAGCATATCATATTTGTACTAAAAGTTGCCACTAGGCATGAGTGAGTCAATCCGTAACAAATCAAATTAGTTACGAATTTCCCCCAAAATTTGGATACTGATGAATCAGAATTTTTTGAGATTTGATTTACACAAATCCTGGAAAATAGGGGGGTCAGCCTGCCTCCATTTAATTTCTTCATTTGAGGGCTTAAAATAATATATTATAGTCACCTGTCCTTACACAGACTGTGCCGCAATTCTCCGGTTCTGTGCACCGGTCTTGAATTCTTTTGGCACTGATGGTTGGCCATACAGGGTCACTTGGAGGGTGGCACACATCATTGACATCAATAATGTGTGTTGCCTCCTCCAAGACAGAGTGGAGACAATCACCGGCCTCTATTCCTTGAGAACTCAAAAAAGAGGT
Source organism: Phyllobates terribilis (assembly GCF_046119375.1). NCBI lineage: Eukaryota > Metazoa > Chordata > Amphibia > Anura > Dendrobatidae > Phyllobates > Phyllobates terribilis. The sequence goes on along the minus strand of NW_027362768.1, from coordinate 156,042,836 downwards.
GGGGGACCATGGAAGCTGCAGCAGAGGTGTCGCAAGGACAGGTGAGGGTCTAGGACAGGTGACCTTAATGTGTTTTACAGCTGAAAAAACAAACAAACAAAAAAAGGAGCGCCAGCTGATGAGCACGGTAGGTCCACACGGGGAGTACAGGTGTTGAAGAATTGAAGCACCACTTCTTATCCCACCTTCTTCCAGGTCCGCCTCTCCTCCTTGCACACTGAGCAATGCAGTGGAAGTTAAACCATATACTGGAGTAATTGCCAATCCAACCAGAGACTCGCAGAATTAATTTAATAGATAAAAATATTTTTACAACTCAATAACAAATAAACAGAGCCAAATCTACTGGTTTCAGGTTTCCCATTCATCAGGATCCTGCGTTGCATTGTTCAGTGTGCTAGGAGGAGAGGCTGACCTGGAATAAGGGGAGATCGGAATCTTTCTCCACCTACGAAGTAAGTGGAGCTTCAATCCTTAAACTCTCCTGCTCTCCGTGTGGACCTACCTTGCTCAACGGCTGGCGCTCCTTTTTTTGCTTGTTTGTTTTTTCAGCTGTCTTACAATACGGCGCCTGATTAGGATGTCCGGACCTGGTAGCAGCAGGCTGACTGAGCTGTAACAAAGTTGTCCACATTCAAGATATCTACAGTATTTAGTGTGTTTTGTTGGTTTTTCTACCCCTTCTCTCTCCTCAGAAGCGTTCCTTGTCAGCCTGTTTTCTTAATGTATTTTATTATTTTTTAACCTCTTCACTCCCTTCATTACTTGGGTCTAGAGAAACTTTGGAGCATAATAAATTTCTTTTCACAGCTACCAGACACTTTCGATTTGAATCTGAAATTTTTTGGAGGGGAGATTCCATCGCCTCTAGTTGCAACTTTTTACTCCTCTGGTCACTTTTGAAAAGATGGTGAGAAAGGTGTGGGGTTAACTTCAGAAGTAATAGCTGCACTCAGTCTGACACATTTATTATAATATACGGCAGAAGTTGGTGCAATTATTCTCATCTTAGGCGTAGATTTTAATTTTCTTCATCGGAGCTTGGCAAAATATCAGCGATTTTTGTAATTCTTTTTGCCTTGTTAGAATAGGGGAGGAACATGGGGTGCCTGTCAAATTAGAGCAGACGCCTCTGTAACAGGTCTCTATAACATGCATGATCTGGGTTAGTTCTTGTCTGGCACCGGCAGACCCTCTGCAGTGGGACATATTGGTTTGGGCTTAGATGGGCACTTTACAGGTTGTTTTGGGGCAGATGTGGACCCTGGGTCACAGACCTGGATATGCTTTGCCGTACAGGTTGTACTTTTTTGTGTATGGCACTGCGTGACACCTGGCACAGTAGGTACCCGGATGGCGGCCTGTGCTATATTAGATGGCACTGATTTCTGCATCTTTTTATCCACAGCAATAAGAGCAAAATAAAGGATGGTGACGTCTTTTACATCATGATTGGGAATAAACGTGAATGTTTCTCGTGATCCGGCCGAGCTCGGTTTCAGATCGGTGATGTCCACGACAGCAGAACTCTCAAAGTTATCTCTGAGTTGGGCAATATCGTCGCTCACTCGCAAGTCGTAACTCAGAGCTGGAAAAAAAGAAAAATAATATATATTTTCTACTGCCATTAAATACAATACAGAGAAATATCACAACTTTAACCCCTTTCTAAAAGGACCATTTTTTAAAAAAATTTTGCACTTTAATTTTTTTCTTCCTCTTCTTCCCCAGAGACATAACTTATTAATCTCTTCGTAGACAAGGCTGTACGAGAGCTTGTTTTTTTGTAGTACAACACCATTCACTTTACCATATAATGTACTGAAGAATGGGAAAAAATTAAAGCAGATTGAAATGGTGAAAAAAAATTCTTTATTTTTTGGGTTTTTGTTTTTTCTTGGGAGGTTCAGTAAAAATGACCCGGCAAAATCATTTGTCAGGTCTGTACCATTAAGGGGATGCCAAACTTAAAGAGGTATTCCCATCTCCAAGATCCTATCCCAATGTGAAGTAGATGTAATAATAATAATATTAGCAAATACCTCCAATTAGAAATGTAGTATAGTTCTCCTGATAACCTATGTCTCTTACCCCATGTGCAGGGCATTGCATTGCAGCAACTTAGGTATCCATGGTTATGACCATTCACATAGTGACAGTTAGTTAGTTACTAGTGGTTGTAACCATGGATACCTAAGCTACTGTAATGCCCTGCACATAAGGTAAGCGACATAGCTAATGAGAAGAACTATACTACATTTCTAATTGGAGGTATTTGCTAATATTATTGTTATTACACATACCACTTATTGGGGATAGGATCTTAGCGATGGAAATACCCCTTTATGAAATAAGTAAGACTTTTTTTTTTAGGTGAGTTTTAGTTTTTATTGGTGCTAATTTGAGGAAAAAAATATTTTTTCATAAGCAATTAAAGCATTTAATTTTTTTTTCAATGTTCACCAAAATAATTAATCTTATATTTTTATAGATTGGACTTTTGCGGAATATGTTTTTATAATTTATTTTTTAAAGTCTCCTTCGGGTACTTGAACCTGCTGTTGTTTGATCACTTATGACCTGTCAGAAATCATTACCACTAGCCAGATGCTTTTTTGCAGGGGATACAGCTGTTTTCCGTCAGAATCCTGTGACCATTTAACAATCAATTTAGGAAACACGACATCATTTTCATCGTGATTGTTTTTTTCTAAGAAAGCTAGGAAGAAAACTTTCTGAGGGTCCGTGCCCACGATGCGTTTTTCAAGCGTTTTTTCTGCGTAATTTTCGCAGCGTAAACGCTTGTAAAACGCTTGGTAATCCTTCCCCCATGGTCCCCAATGTCAATCCGCACTTTCAATGCCTATGCTGCGGAATTTTCCGCAGAGTTTTTGATGTGCGGAAAATTCCGCAGCATGTCCATTATTTGTGCGTTTACACATGTGGGATTGCCATCTCAATGCATTAGAAAAACGCAAGGCAATTCCGCATGTGCAAAACGCTTCAAAAACGCTCGAAAAACATGTGTCAAATTCCGCACGCGTTTTTCCGGGCAAGGACATGCAGAAATGAAGTGGAAATTTTCCGCTTCATTTCTTCATCGTGGGCACATAGCCTCAATATTTTTTTCCCCCAGTGTAGTACAAAATCTCGCACCGTTTCCTTGGTCCAGGTCGTCACCAGGTGCTGTCCAGGATAAGACAATGCTGTCAGCTTTACTCTTCGCCTCTAAATCTATAATTTTCCCCGGAGGATAAACATCTGTTTTTGAGTAGACAACATCAGACACCATGAACGATCCACCAGCAGCCACTCTCCTGAGTGCTCCCAGTGCAGGAAGAACATCGTCTTCTGGAGGCATTGATGGGTTCATCATGACCTTACCTGTGATGATAGAGAACAGATCGCCCTGTGACTAGCTGAGATTTAACACTGGAAGGTTACACATGGCCGAGCCGAATCTTCACACAGGGCCGCATCAAGGTATATAGAGGTCCGTGGGCAAAAGTGAGACCCCCACCTCAATAGTATTGAGGTCATGACAACTACATACTCTTCGTGCAGCATGAGGACGTTGGCTAATGTTTTCTGCGGACATCTCTGTAATGTTCGGGGCCTACGACCAGAACTAGACACTGGGAAGTGTGCCTTATTCCCTTCCCACAAGGGGAAGCCGGACGAGGAGAAATGTGAAGGAAACGGGACTGGACTCATAGGAGCTGCGGGACAGGATAGAGTATCCCAGGGGCCACGGGACCCATCAAGCAAAGGTATAGCTCAAGCTGAACAAACAGAGAATATGGAAACGTATTGTGCTGTAACATCGATTGAACATGGACTGCTAAGCAATGTTGAGCTGTTGGTTATGAAGCAAGTGTCCCCTGATTAATGTGCGACTGTTCCGGGATCGTGGAGACAGCAGATGACTCTGGCCGAAATGTGAGTGTTATGCAGTACACCCACAGCGCATGGGAACTGGAACACTGTTTATTTGTGGGGTGCCAGGGTGTGGGAACACAGCAGTCCCTCGCTGGCGTCTGATGGAGGAGGCTGAGTTAGGCAAAATTGAACCCCTTTGGGATGAACTAGAAAGAGATGGCGAGCAAGGCCCTCTCCCCAACATAAAATAAGTAGAAGCTGTTTTAGCTGCAAAGTGGGGTCTAACTTCATATTTGTGCCTATGGATTTAGTATGGGTTTTCATAAAAGCTCCTGTCGATATAATGTGTAGACAGTCCGGTACTATCGGTCCTTTGCCATCTAAAAAGAAGATGCTTCCAAAAATGCCAATCACCAGAGAAAAATGAGCCCTTGTCTCCTCCACCTTCATATTTACAAACATAGACCGTCCTTTGTCAGATTACCATGGGTCCCACAATCTCAGTAGCCCTAGCAGCTGGCTAGGTTTGCCTCTTGACGCAAACATTGAGCTAGCAGGGAATGTGTGGCGATTTCCTCTCTGGAGCCTGAAAAATTGTGAATGCAGCTGTAGACTGTGATACAGGCATGGAATCAGCACTCATATATACAGTGGGTACGGAAAGTATTCAGACCCCTTTAAATTTTTCACTCTTTGTTTCATTGCAGCCATTTGGTAAATTCTAAAAAGTTCATTTTTTTCTCATTAAAGTACACTCTGCACCCCATCTTGACAGAAAAAACCCCAGAAATGTAGAAATTGTAGCAAATTTATTAAAAAAGAAAAACTGAAATATCACATGGTTATAAGTATTCAGACCCTTTGCTCAGTATTCAGTAGAAGCACCCTTTTGAGCTAGTACAGCCATGAGTCGTCTTGCGAATGATGCAACAAGTTTTTCACACCTGGATTTGGGAATCCTCTGCCATTCTTCCTTGCAGATCCTCTCCAGTTCCGTCAGGTTGGATGGTGAACGTTGGTGGACAACCATTTTCAGGTCTCTCTAGAGATGCTCAATTGGGTTTAGGTCAGGGCTGTGGCTGGGCCAGTCAAGAATGGTCACAGAGTTGTTCTGAAGCGACTCCTTTGTTATTTTAGCTGTGTGCTTAGGGTCATTGTCTTGTTGGAAGGTGAACCTTCGGTCAAGTCTGAGGTCCAGAGCACTCTGGAAGAGGTTTTCATCCAGGATATCTCTGTACTTGGCCACGTTCATGTTTCCTTCAATTGCAACCAGTCATCCTGTCCCTGCAGCTGAAAAACACCCCAATGGCATGATGCTGCCTCCACCATGTTTCACTGTTGGGATTGTATTGGGCAGGTGATGAGCAGTGCCTGGTTTTCTCCACATATACCGCTTAGAATTATCACCAAAAAGTTCTATCTTTGTCTCATCAGACCAGAGAATCTTATTTCTCATAGTCTGGGAGTCCTTCATGTGTTTTTGAGCAAACTCTTTGCGGGCTTTCATATGTCTTGCACTGAGGAGAGACTTCCGTCGGGCCACTCTGCCATAAAGGCCTGACTGGTGGAGGGTTGCAGTGATAGTTGACTTTGTGGAACTTTCTCCCATCTCCCTACTGCATCTCTGGAGCTCAGCCACAGTGATCTTGGGGTTCTTCTTTACGTCTCTCACCAAGGCTCTTCTCCCACGATTGCTCAGTTTGGCTGGACGCCAGGTCTAGGAAGACTTCTGGTGGTCCCAAACTTCTTCCATTTAAGAATTATGGAGGTCACTATGCTCTTAGGAATCTTGCGTAAAGCATAAATTCTTTTGTAACCTTGGCCAGACCTGTGCCTTGCCACAATTCTGTCTCTGAGCTCCTTGGGCAGTTCCTTTGATTCTCAGTTGGTCTGACATGCACTGTGAGCTGTGAGGTTTTATATAGACAGGTGTGTGCCTTTCCAAATCAACTCCTATCAGTTTAATTAAACACAGCTGAAGGAGTAGAACCATCTCAAGGAGGATCACAAGGAAATGGACAGCATGTGACTTAAATATGAGTTTCTGAGCAAAGGGTCGGAATACTTATGACCATGTGATATTTCAGATTTTCTTTTTTAATAAATTAATAAATCAAGATGGGGTGCAGAGTGTACTTTAATGAGAAAAAAATGAACTTTTTAGAATTTACCAAATGGCTGCAATGAAACAAAGAGTGAAAGATTTAAAGGGGTCTGAATACTTTCCGTACCCACTGTATTTATATAAAAGTAAAACCGTATAAATCCCGTGGCAGGTGGGTACACAAGTAAAGTGCCATAATTACCTATTCTTACCATTTTCAACAAAACCGGGTAAGGCGAAAATGCGATTCTTAGGATGGGTGAGTCCGCACTCACTCTCAGCACAAGCGACACGCACTTTCAGACTGTACCGTCCGCTGACATTGAAACTGAAGAAATATTTTGAGTAGATGCCATCATCTTTTACAGTATCAGCACCTGTGAATAGTAATGTTCTTCATGTAAAGAGATGCTCTGCCAGTGATTATTCTGGTTAATATCTCATTTTAAATAAGACAAAGCTCTATTTTCTGTTACCGAGCCTCAATCCCCTACTTCTCTTGTCACAGCCATATAGATACAGAAAATGATAGAATTCTGCCTTCCTGCAGTCACCACTAGGGGGAGCTTACTAAAAAGTGTTTATACAGCTCCTATTGAAATCAGTAAACTCTCAAGCTCCCTCTAGTGGTGGCTGAAGGTTGGTAGAATTTAATTATTTGGAGACAATCTGTCCTTATATTATGATGTCCTTTTTAAAGGGGTTTTATGGGGATAAAATATCTTAGTATAGACCATCAATATTTGATCTGTGGGGGTCCATCTCCTGTTAGTACTTTTGATTGGTTTACTGACTGGAGCACAGCATCCTCTTCAAGTAAAGCGGCATACTTGGTTATTAAAGGCTGTGGCTGGGATGTCTATCATTCTGAATGCAGCTCTGGATGTGAGTAGAGGATATAGTATGTGATGTATGAGATGTGTACCAATAGGAAAACAGGAAACTAATTAAAGGGGTTAATTGGTTGTGGAAAACTTCTGTCTTCTAGTGCAGTTTACTTAAAAAACAAACAAAATGTGCTTTACTCATCTTCCCTGGGCCCACAGTGTTTGTTATTTTCTACAGCGCTGATGTCACGACAACAGCCCTGCAACCAATCAGCTCTGCCCAAGTAGATGATATTAGACTATCAGAGAGGATGATCTCACCAATAGGTTGTAGCCAATCGCAGACACCAGAAGCAGCAGTGGAGACTCAGAAGTGGACCCAGGCAGGGTGAGTAAAGCACAGTGGGTTTTTTTTATTGTTGTTTTTTTAAACAAACTTCAATGTTGGGACATGGGTTTTTGGAAATCGAAACCCCCTTTTAAATAAGAGTAAAAAAATGGCTTTGGTTGCAATAAATTTAGACAATGCATTGTAGAAAGTTCCACTACCTGCTCCGTTGTCCAGAAGTTCGAGAACCATATTGTTTCCCTTTTCCGGGGTGATAATTGCTGTGACTTTTGCTCCTTTCACCGGCAGTAGCCCTTGGCTTACAGACGCGTAGACAATCATGGGGTCGGGGTACTTGTTGGTGTCTTTGTTCATATGGACATTCACAGTGATCGGCGGTAGGTTCATATCAGGGGATTTGGACGTCACTACGATACCTAACACCTGAGCTTCCGTAAATTTGTTGCAGAGCGTGAAAATCCAGGTTCCTCTCTGGAAGAAAAAAAAAGATATGAAGATAACAACATCAACCTCCTTGGCAAATCTCTCTGGCGCTGCCACATTGTTTGGAGCTCACCCCATAAATCCGCCCTGCTTTTTGAGAAGGATTTTGTAGAGTTTCTGCTAAAAAAAAACCCTATTCCTTTCAAAGAGGAATCTCCCCCTTTCCCTACAGGTTTATTTGTTTGTCTATAGGGGGCAGTACACTTCTATTTATTGTATAGTGATGAGACTAAACTTAGTTTGTCTGAATGAACTTGAAAAAGTGATAACTAATTTTGAGCAAAAAAACATGTCAAAAGCAGCCACCCTTCCCTTGAGAGTTTGTGTAAAATTACGCAGTAGGTGGCGACAATGAGCACACTAGAAAGCTCCTTTCAGGAGGATGACAACATGATGTCTATGCTGGAAAGTATTAGGCGACGTTCACACATTCAGTATTTGGTCAGTATTTCACATCTGTATTTGGAAGCCAAAACCAGGTGAGGAACAATCAGAGAAAAAGTATAATAGAAACAAGTCACCAATTCTACATTTATCACCCACTCCTGGTTTTGTCTCCCATTCCTGAGAAAAAATACTGACCGAATACTGACCAAATACTGATAATGGGGCTGTGGCCAAAGTATAATAGAAACACGTCACCACTTCTGTATTTAACACCCACTCCTGATTTTGGCTTACAAATACTGATGTAAAATACTGACCAAATACTGAGCGCGTGAATGTGGCTTAAGGCTATGTTCACACATCATGTTTTTTTTTATGCGTTTTTTTAATGCAAATTTTCAGCTGCGTTTTGCAGTACCAGCAAAGTCTATGAGATTCCAGAAATGTCATGCACACATCATGGATTGTCTTTGTTCAGGATCTTATGCTTTGCATGTTTTTTTAGCACAATAGAGCATGTCACTTCTTTCAATGTTATTTCAGCCAGAAATGGGTGGTGAAAAAAAAACGCAACAAAAACGCATGTGTCAGGTTTTCAGCGTTTTTTTTTTCACTGAACTTTATGTACATGCATAACAGAGACAAAAGGACAGTGAAAAAAGCGCTGAAAAAAACGCACCAAAAACGCACCCAAAAAAGAAAAGCAGGAAAACAACAACAAAAATCCTGAACAACCTCCTGGCAAGAGATCAGGTTTTGATGCGGAAAAAAATGCTGAAAAAACCATGATGTGTGAACATAGCCTTAATGAGACAGTCAGGATAAAAAAAAAACAATAATTGGAGAATCCTCTCTTCTTGCATTTCACTTTATGGCACTAACATAGAGTTGCCCTTTAAACCATTACCCTGGCCATTCCTGGAGCCTTCATTCGGCTCAAGTTGGAAGCGTTTGTCTTTGTAAAGTTTGCAGTTAAATAGATTTTTCCATCTGGGTCTTCCAGCTTGATAGATACTTCAGAAAACTGCCAGGTAACTGTGAAGAAAGTTTCTGCCCCCACTGAGTTATCGATATACACAGTGTAACTCATGCACTTCTCTGGGTTCAAATTGATGGTGGCGCTCTCTACCTGTCAGATGTAAAGGAAATTATTAAATATTATGTGCAGTAAGTGTCATGCAAACGTTACATAACATATGTCCTATAAATGGATTTTCTACATTGGAGCATCTCCACTTCTTAGAAGGGTCCTTAACAATAAGCAGATCACAAAGTGATCATCAATGATCAGCTGAAATTACGGGAAAATCTCACATCAAGTGATCAATTTCCCTGTAGCGCCACCGCAGGAGAAATGAAGTAATACACAATGTCCATTCAAATCAATGGGTTACGTAATGCAGGACAGGACAGGTCCTTGAGGAAGAGATGCTCTTTGTAACTCGCCAAAAAATAAGGATTCAGAATACAGGACGCAATCTTATCTTTTCACATGTCCTAAGAGGGTGTATAAAAATTATCTTTTTAACTTTCTAATTAGTATGTGAAGTGTCATCTGACTACCTGGGTGACCTCGGAAGAATGGCCTCCGTTTTCATTTGCAATTCTGATAAAAGCGTCAATCAAATCGTTGGATCTCACTTCATCTGTCACAAAGTATTTCAGACCTCCTGTAAAAAAAAATCCTGCTATTAGACCAATCTTGTGTTATGAAATGTGCGCGGAGACTTTACGGTGGAGTTCTCGTGGTTCGGTATTACATGTGCCGCCATATGGTGCTTTTGTAGCGCCACCATATTACAGAGATAATCTTCTTAGTTATGGGAAAGTATAATATAATCCTATAATACGGCATCCAATCAAAATTTGAACTTTCATTGTGAGACCCATACTGCTTGTCTTCGCATGAAATTTAAGAGATACATTGGTACAGTATGGTCCCAGGGTTGGACTGGGGCACCGGGACACTGGAGAATTCTCCGGTGGGCCCGGGTCCTCAATGGGCCCCTGAGCAGGACGCACGGGGCCCTGGTTAACATGGCTGCCGGTGAACCGCACTGCAAGGGCCTGGAGGGTCAGGAGGGCCCTAGCAGTGCGGCCAATGAGGGCAATCTGGCCTGCTTATCGGACCCCCAGGCTCCGTAAGTGTTTTTTTTTTTTTAACTAATACACTAGACTGGAGATGGGGGGAAATGGGGACAGCAATGGTGATGGAGAATGTAGGGGGAGGTGAGGGAGAGCTATGGTGGAGGTGTGGGCAGATGAGGGACCGCAATAGTGATGGAGGAGGTGGGGGGAGATGAGGGAGAGCAATGGTGATGGAGGAGGTGGGGGGAGATGAGGGAGAGCAATGGTGATGGAGGAGGTGGAGGGAGAAAAGGGAGAGCAATGGTGAAGGAGGAGGTGTGGGGAGATGAGGGACAGCAATAGTGATGGAGGAGGTGGGGGGACAAGAGGGAGAGCAATGGTGATGGAGGAGGGGGGGAGATGAGGGAGAGCAATGATGATGGAGGAGGTGGGGGAGATGAGGGAGAGCAATGGTGATGGAGGAGGTGGGGGGAGATGAGAGAAAGCAATTGTGCTGGAGAAGGTGGGGGGAGAAGAGGGAGACCAATGGTGAAGGAGGAGGTGGGGGGGAGATGAGGGAGAGCAATGGTGCTGGAGAAGGTGGGGAGAGATGAGAGAGAGCAATGGTGATAGTGGAGGGAGATGAGGGAAAGCTATGGTGATGGAGGAGGTGGAGGGAGATGAGGGAGAGCAATAGTGATGGAGGAGGTGGAGGAGATATGGCATGACAATGGGGGAGGTGGGGGGAGATATGGCATGGTGATGAAGGAGGTGGGGGGAGATATGGCATGGCAATGGTGATGGAGGAAGTGGGAGGGAGATATGGCATGGTGATGGAGGAGGTGGGGGGAGATATGGCATGGCAATGATGGTGGAGGAGGTGGGGGAAGATATGGCATGGCAATGGGGGAGGTGGGGGGAGATATGCATGGCATGGTGATGGAGGAGGTAGGGGGAGATATGCATGGCATGGTGATGGAGGAGGTGGGGGGAGATATGCATGGCATAGTGATGGAGAAGGTAGGGGGATATATGCATGGCATGGTGATGGAGGAGGTAGGGGGACATATGGATGGCATGGTGATGGAGGAGGTGGGGGGAGATATGCATGGCATGGTGATGGAGGAGGTGGGGGGAGATATGCATGGCATGGTGATGGAGGAGGTAGGGGGAGATATGCATGGCATGGTGATGAAGGAGGTGGGGGAGATATGCATAGCATGGTGATGGAGGAGGTAGGGGGAGATATGCATGGCATGGTGATGGAGGAGGTGTGGGGAGATATGACATGGCACTGGTGTTGGAGGAGGTGGGGGAGATATGCATGGCATGGTGATGGAGGAGGTAGGGGGAGATATGCATGGCATAATGATGAAGGAGTTGGGGGGAGATATGCATGGCATGGTGATGGAGGAGGTAGGGGGAGATATGCATGGCATGGTGATGGAGGAGGTGTGGGGAGATATGATATGGCACTGGTGTTGGAGGAGGTGGGGGAGATATGGCAATGATGATGGAGCAGGTGGGGGAGATATGGCAAAGATGATGGAGCAGGTGGGGGAGATATGGCAATGATGATGGAGCAGGTGGGGGCGATATGCCAATGATGACGGAGGAGGTAGGGGGAGATATGGCAATGATGATGGAGGAGGTGGTGGGGGGAGATATGGCAATGATGATGGAGGAGGTGGTGGGGAGATATGGCAATGATGATGGAGGAGGTGGTGGGGAGATATGGCAATGATGGAGGAGGTGGTGGGGGGAGACATGGCTATGATGGAGGTGGTGGGGGGAGATATGGCAATGATGATGGAGGAGGTGGGGGAGATATGGCAAGGTTGATGTAGGAGGTGGGGGAGATATGGCAATGATGGAGGAGATATGACAATGATGGAGGAGGTGGGGGAGATATGACAATGTTGGAGAAGGTGAGGGAGAGCAATGATGGAGAAGGTGGGGGAGAGCAATGATGGGAATAGGAGAGAGCAATGATGGAGGTGGGGGAGAGAAATGATGGGGAAATATTTGGACGCTATATGCTGTTAATATCTGGTCAGGTCACAGTGTGGTGGTATTTCTCCCTTGTATGTGGTATTATTCAGTCACTATGTGGTGGTAATATGTGGTCTGGTCATGGTGTGGTGGTATTTCTCCCTTGTATGTAGTATTATTCGGTCACTATGTGGTGGTAATATGTGGTCTGATCATGGTGTGCTGGTATTTCTCTCTTGTATGTAGTATTATTCGGTCACTATGTGGTGATAATATGTGGTCTGGTCATGGTGTGGCAGTATTTCTCCATTGTATGTGGTACTATTGGTGCTGGTATAGTGGATTGTGTTGTGCATGGCGGTCATTTGTTCTCTCTGATATTAATTAGGAGAAGATTCTTTATTTCCATTAGTGATTAAATACTTGGAACAAGATGCACTTACAGGGGTTCTCTGGCGAAAACAAGTAATTACCTCTCCACAGGTTAAGTGATAAATTATTGATTAGTGGGGGTCTGACTGCTGGGACCCGCACCGATTGGTAGAGTGTGGAGCTTTTATCCCCATTAGACTGGAGATCATGTGCAACCTAACCACTGATCCATTCATTCCCTCAGTGGCTGTGAGCGCTGATCTTTTTTGGAAGCTCCCAAGAGAATGAATGTAGGTCTCGGTCAGACGTCCCACCTGCCGCTGCATTTTAAAATGTGGATAAGTTTCCTTTCAGGGATAAAACTTCCCCATTCTTCCGATAGGTGCGTTTTCCAATGTTCGGACCCAAGCGATCAATAAGTGATCACCGATCCTGTGGATCCCATGGATCAGTGATAACTTGTTTTAACCAAAGAACCCCTTTAATGCAAACTACCGTAATTGTACATCCCAGTTATAGTATGTGCACAGTAGATGTGCAAGAGCCGTCTGTGATTTACAGTCAACGCTCCACTATAACGGGGATATCGCTTAACAGTTATTTGCATATTGGTGTAGGGTGGGCCCTGAGGATCAATTCCTCCTGTGGACCTCAGACACCCCAGTCCGACACTGCATGGCCCCAGGGCCGGCGTCAGCACCCGGCATACCCGGGCAAGTGCCGGGGCCCTGGACCATCAGGGGGGCCCACTCGTTATCGGGGCCGGGCCGCTTCCCCGGCATCTGTGCAGGGCCACCAGTGCTGTTCAAGCCCTGCTCTGCTTCATGCAGCAGCAGCAGTGTGCGGTCAGTGTGCTGCTGCTCCAGGGCCATGTGACACGCCTGAGGCCCTGCACTGCCACATGACCGAGGAACTGGACGGGACACAGGCCAGGGGGCAGGTGAGCGAGCTTCCCCAATCTCCATATAAAAAATATTTCTTATGTGTGTGAGCATGTATGATGTGAATGTCTGTGTATGTCAGTGTGTATGACTGTGTATATATATTTATGTCTGTTTTATATGTGTTTTTAAGAATGTGTTCAAATATGTATGTGTATTTATCTGTGCGTGTCTGCGTATTGTGTGTGTATATCTGTGTACCATGTTCATGTGTGTATGTGTGTGCATGCCTGTGTACCGTGTGCATGCGCATGTCTGTGCACTGTGTGTGCGTGTCTGCGTATTGTGTGTGTGGCGCCCCTGAGGGTTCGGTCGCCACAGAGGTATTGCATCTCATCCAGAGGTGTGGTATCTCACTCTCAGGTAAGGAAGGAGTATGGCTTGGGACCCTAACACCTGCATTCACTACACCACATTTCCGGGGGACAGGGCGAGATTGCTCCAACGGGAGAGCACAGTCCCTGATCCCTGTCTGGAGTGGGGAGGAACCACTTAGAGAGGGGGAACTATGTAGTGGATGGGGTGGAGGACGTAGATCCTGGGAGCACTGGAGTAGGAGGTATAAAAGTAAGGAACCATCTTGGTTCAAGGGAGAAGGGAGTCGGTGGAGTTCCAGTCAGTCAGACTGAGGAGAAGTCAGGGAGCAGAGGCTCTGCACGAGCTCTGCTCCACAGGCGGGCCAAGTCAGGAGGCCTGAGCCTGAGAGAGAGGAGAGGGAGCAGGACGGCTCCAGGAATGAGGAGTGAAGGGACCCTAGGGGTACGGGCCGTGCAGAAGGCCACCCGTACACCCGTTGCTACCAGGAGGTAGAGGGGTCAGGCCAGAACAGGGAACCGGGTACCTCAACTAGTAGAGAAACAGCAAATGCTTAACTAGGAACCGGAGGCTGCAGTGCTTCAAGTGCTGTAGCCACAAGTCCACACCAGTTGCACTAAGAAGGTAGCCACATAGGACCCAGGGGACGGAACATACGTTGCCCGCCAAGGCCCGAGGGTACCGGATAGAAGTGGCGCTGGGTGTGAGGTGCAGGAAGAAGCCAGAGGAAGGTACACAGAATGGGGTCCTGATAAGTGCTCTGGAAATACCTGAGGGTGGACTGAACCCCTCACTGAGTGCGCACAGCACGAAGGGGGAAGATTGCTCTGGTACCTGTAATCTGAACTACAACAACAGTGAGTAAAGACCCTGGGACTGCACTATCTTGTCTCTGTGTTCCTTGCAGCGCCAGCACTCACAGCACTAGAACGCCCTGCACAATCACCACCATCATCCAGTCACGCTGCCCTGAAACTACACTCCTCCTGTGGGGAGTCACATCACCTTGCTGCACATACCACCAGCTTCAACGGACTGCCCCGCAACGGCGGTTACAATAACCGCATTCCACAGGTGGCATAGTCGGACATTAACATTTGTACACAGATACTACCCCCTTGGTTTGACCGCCCTGGGTCACGGACCGGGTCGCCGCCACGGTGACTACAACCCCCAGCATCTACCGGCCCGGCTCTGGGTACCCCACGGCCCAGGGGGCGCGTCAACTTTGGCGTAGTCGGCAGGATATGCAACCAACCCGTTATCACCGGGTATCGCGCGCCTAGAGACTGTTTCACTGTATTGAATGTGGCACCCGCCCCAGAAGAAAAGGCGCCATTATGTGCGTGCTAAAAGACGACAAGAAACCACCTCCCATCGTGGGCCAGGTCCCAGAATGGCACCAGAAGCGGAGCCCGTCCCAAATAGCAGTGGTCATGTATGCAAGTGTGTCCATCAAGGTGGGGGGGCTGACCCTGAAGGTGACCGACAGCAGGCTGCCATGGGACCGCAGCAACTTGCCTTGCGACCGCCCCCAGCAGGGGAGGGGAGAGAGGAAAACTGGCAGACAGGGTGTGGTCTGGATCAGTCTAGACAGACCGCACCCAGTGGGGAAGATGGAGGACGGCAGTACCGGAGCCCCAGTCAGCGACCTGCTGCAGGCCGCAGCACCCTACATGCTGGAGGAGCTAGTGGCTAAGCTGCCCCAGGAGGACTCGGAGTTCCTCTGCTTGGGGATGGAAGACCTGGGCCGGAGGATGGAAATGGCACACCGAGATGCCATCACCGAGCGGAAGCGGGAAATGGAACGGCGGATGGCGAGCCGGCAGCCGATGACGATACCAGGCACCGGCGGTGCCCCAGCCTCGGCGGATCCCGACCAGCGCCAGGAGGCGACACGTGACGCAGGAGCGGCCGCGGGAGCAGGTAGGAGGAGTCTCCCTGTCCCGGGCGCTGCCAGCGTCGACCTGCTCCTGGGCCCCCTGGTGGAGCCGCTGATACCGGGCGCCACCAACACCAGCCCGCTCCTGCCCCCGCAACCAAGCCCTCCAGCCCCGGGCGCCACCAGCGGTCGGCCCGCTCCTGATCCCGCAGCAAGTTCTGCAATCAAGTCCTCTAACCCCGGGCGCTGCCACCACCAGCCCGCGCCCAGTCTCAAAGCCGCGCCCTCTGACCCCAGGCGTCATCAGTAGCGACCCTCTCCAGGCCCGGCCGCAAGGCCTACAAGCCACAGGCACGTCCGCCCAGCATGCTCTCCAGATCCCGGAAGCATCCAGCCAGCCTCTGGGCCCCCTGCAGGAGCCGTCTCCCCCGCCAGCCGAGTGGATGTACCGCCGCCGCCGGTGGGACTGGTCCGCAGAGGTAGAAGACCAGTGCCCCTCGCTCCTGCCCGCCTCGCAGCCGGCCGTCGTCTCCCAAATACCAGAGGACGAGTCCTAGTTTGAGTGGGATCACTCTGGGGAGGATCTGATGAGATTCTCCCAGGAGACCAAGGCAGCCGCAGCCCGTCGCAAGGAGTTCTGCCACCAACAGCTGATCCAATTTGAAAAAGAGCGCAGCTCATGGCGCATGCGGTGGGAGACGTTAGAGGCCCAGAATATGCAGGAGAAAGCCCGGGCCCGTCAGTCCAACAAAGCCACCCACGGTCCCAGAGAAGAGGGGACCGTAGTTAAATTTAACTTACACTGTGTTCCAAATTATTATGCAAATAATATTTTCTCAGATTTTCCCAAATTACCTATATGAATTGCAGTCATTGTAATTTTCCAGTCAAATAACTATTAGAGTACAATTGAAAGGTTTTTGTACAAACTGCCTATGATAACAGTATATTTTTTAAAAAATAAAAAACTCAAACTGCACTCAAAATGCATGTTCCAAATTATTATGCACAGCAGAGTTTTCAACCTTTTCATTTTAATAAAGAACAAAAAAATGGTCATAGGATAGGGGCTGGTTCCTGGGCATAGGAAGGAGCTCATTGGTTGCAGGTCACCTGGGCTCAAACACAGAGGAGGAGGTATATAAGGTGGGCACCATCTTAGTTCTGTAGTAGGGAGAAGAGAGAAGAGAAGTTCAGTCTGTGAGGAGGAAGTGAGAGTGGAGGAGGAGGGGAGCAGAGGCTCCGCTGGAGTTCTGCTCCAGAGCCAGGCCTAGGACACGGGCAGGGCGAGAGGGAGAGAAGGAAAGGAACAAAACAGAAAGAGAAAGGAACCGAAGAGAAAGGCCCAGGAACACGAAGGAAGAAGGGACCCTAAGGACCCAGGAAATTACAGGTGACGGGTCAGGCAAGGAAAGGGTACCGGATCCCAAGTTGGTGGAGGCAAATAATCCTCAGCCAAGAACCAGAGGTCGTGATCATATATTGGTGCGACCCCTCGCTAAACCTGCTAGGAAGGCACCATATACGATAGCGGAAAACGGGGCCCACGTTTGCCTGCATAAATCCGCGGTAGCTGGACAGAAGTTTGGTCACTGGTGGGGCACGAGCCAGAGAAAGGACAGAAGGGGGTCCTGTACAATGCTCCTGAATTGCCTGGGAGTTGACCGAGCCCCTCACCTGGTGGACGCAGCACGGCTTGGGCATTCACTACCTGTACAGAAGTGGCTTGGAGTATACGAACTGTGAGTAAAAGACCCTGGACTGCAACACGTTGTCTTCGTGCTTCTTACTTCGCCAGCACTAACGGTACTGGGACTCCCTGCACCATCACCCCCACCATCTACCCCTCGCTGCCCTGAGGCTACACTCCCCCCGTGGGGAGTCGTACTATTCCCTGCTGCACCCACAACACCAGCCTCAGCGGTCTGCACTGCAGCGGCGGTTAGCCCTGACCGCAATCCACGGGTGGCGTAGTCGGACACTGCAAAACATAGTAGACTACCACTGGTCTGACCACCCTGAGCCACGGACTGGGTTGCCACTACTACCCCCATCATCACACTGAAGCCCGGTTTCGAGTGCCCCACGGCTCAGGGGGCGAATCACATGCACCAATGACAAGGGAAATGATAGATCTGTGGTTCTCCAGCGACACTTTGCAGCATGCTCTGATGCCCGGTTTTTGCTTGGACATGCTGGGAGTTGTTGTACAGCGGCAGGTAGTAATCCTCTCCCCTATAGTTGTGCCACTGTTGATAGCAGAACTGGAAATTCTATGGTTGTTCCTTCCCTAATTTTCAATGAAGGCAAATCTACCTCTAAACATTCACATGTGGCTTATCTGATAGACTGGATGATAATTCTCCGTGTACTCCTCACCCGTCATATCAGCAATCTGCTCCAGTTCTGTAGACGCCTCTTTGCTCAGGGCTATTATATGGATGATGACTCCGCTGTCTTCAATCTCAGGAAAGCAATGAATTGAACTTTGAAGATTATCTCCATCTGCTAGAAATAGGATTTCAGTACCATGTAATGATCCGCTCTTCTGGTTGACCTGTGTGATAATATATTGAATTATTTACCCATGTAGAAGAATATATTTCTGGAAGCCAAACATATTATAAGGGCTCATGCACCAGCTCTGAGTTGTTATAAAGTCATTATCATTTCATAAAGAGTGTTTTTTCCGCATGCAGCCTTACATCACCAAGCACAATGCAGAGCGTCAGATGAAGTGGTGTAAAGCTGCAACAACTGAACTCTGGAGCAGAGGAAATGTATTCTGTGGAGTGATGGATCACACTTTTTCATAATGTATTTTGTATTATTACATCTGTTAACAACATCAAAAATATGTTTGATTTTTCCATGGTTGGATTGGAACCCAAATGCTGCAATGCAACAGTATTAACCACTAAGCCATGTTATAAATAATAGACTATATAAACAAATAAAAAGGACTGGTCAGCCATTATAACATATCTGTTCTATTAAAATTTAAAGTATTCTTTCTTATCTGTTATCGTTGTTTCAGAAGTCCATGATAATCGGTCCGATATCGGATCAGAATACATGGATCTCGTGACGCAAGCGTGACAGCTTCATAGAAATATGTGTGGCCAGTCCAGGCATTGCGATCCGACATTATCATGGATTTCTGAAACAGCCTTTACTCTGCCGGAAAATGATTAAATTGACAACTAGTAGTTACTTAACCTGTTGCCAATAGGTTGTGTCTTACATTTACAGCTACTGGCAGCACCTTTTGGATATTGGAGTATTAGAATACGATTCTTTGATAAAGGGAATTGTAACACCCAGTTTTTATCCTATTTATACATTTCTGGGAGGAATAAAAGAGCAATCACAATGCAGAGTTCTAAGAAAATATATTCCAGAACTGTTCTTTTATAAAGCGACTCACCTTAAATGCAGTTAAAATACCCAAACAGAAGTCAGATCCGTAGTTGGACTCTGACGGCGGCACTCGAGATTTGAGAAATTCTCGGTCGCTGTCTTGAGTGATTTGTAGCAGCTCAGAACCGATGTATGGATATAGCGAGAACTCGACAATACCAATGTAAGTCCCTGCTGCGATGGCCTCGGTGAGGAAGATGTCTGCCGCCTGATTTACTCGCTGCATACGTTGGTTCTGCAATAGTCAAAAGGTTCAATTTATTATAAACACATGGACTTAAGATGGCAATCAGGATTAGTACAGGATCAGTAATGTATGTACACAGTGACTGCACCAGCAGAATAGTGAGTGCAGCTCTGGGGTATAATACAGGATGTAACTCAGGATCAGTACAGGATAAGTAATGTATGTACACAGTGACTGCACCAGCAGAATAGTGAGTGCAGCTCTGGAGTATAATACTGGATGTAACTCAGGATCAGTACAGGATAAGTAATGTAATGTATGTACACAGTGACTGCACCAGCAGAACAGCGAGTGCAGCTCTGGAGTATAATACAGGATGTAACTCAGGATCAGTACAGCATAAGTAATGTAATGTATGTACACAGTGACTGCACCAGCAGAATAGTGAGTGCAGCTCTGGAGTATAATACAGGATATAACTCAGGATCAGTACAGGATAAGTAATGTAATGTATGTACACAGTGATTGCACCAGCAGAATAGTGAGTGCAGCTCTGGGGTATAATACAGGATGTAACTCAGGATCAGTAATATAATGTATGTACACAGTGACTGCACCAGCAGAATAGTGAGTGCAGCTCTGGAGAATAATACAGGATGTAACTCAGGATCAGTACAGGATAAGTAATGTAATGTATGTACACAGTGACTGCACCAGCAGAATAGTGAGTGCAGCTCTGGAGTATAATACAGGATGTAACTCAGGATCAGTACAGGATAAGAAATGTAATGTATGTACACAGTGACAGTACCAGCAGAATAGTGAGTACAGCTCTGGAGTATAATACAGGATGTAACTCAGGATCAGTACAGGATCAGTAATGTAATGTATATACACAGTGACTGCACCAGCAGAATAGTGAGCGCAGCTCTGGAGTATAATACAGGATGTAACTCAGGATCAGTACAGGATCAGTAATGTAATGTATTTACACAGTGACTGTGTGGCACCGTGCTATTACAGGTACCACAGGACCCAAAAGGGTGCATGGACGGACTTCTCCACAAGAGGCCCTCATTACATAACAGACACCTCCACCCTTCCCCTCATACCACCAGAGGGAACCCTGTTAGGGATATATATACTGGAGGGTGGAGTTAGGTAGGCAGAGCGTGCTGGCACAGAGATCAGTGAAGAAGCAGCATGTGAGCTGCTGTGCTGAGGGCCAGCCAGGGCCTAAAGCACGTGCTGAAGCCTCAGGGCCTAGAGCATGGCCGGAAGCAAGGAGAAGAGTGAGAGGAGTTATGGGGGCAGAGGAGCATCTTAGGCTCACCCCAGAACACAAGCCGGACACCGGGTCCGCGCCTACAGAGTCCTCTACGCCCAGTAGGAATAACCAGTATACCAGGAGTATTCTAGACCCCTGGTCAACCTGAAGCTACAATCATCTAAAGAACTAGGAACCACGAAGGCCCCAGCGTCCATGGATAGTGGTATCCAGAAGAAAGTTCTTACCACCAAGCATACAGGTTAGGAGAGTGAAAGAGTACAGAAGCTAGGCCTAGTTTCAGGCTGGTCAGAAGCTTCAGAGTGAGAGGAAGAAACAGATCAGGAGGCCTATTACCCGCTCACTGGGGAGAGTCCAGAAGTGCACCTTCCTACTAGGTACCCTGGACCATACCTGCCGTTACACCAGTAAAGGTACTGAAGCGAATCCCCTGTGTGCGTGTCCGTCATTCCTCCTGACCCGACTGGACCACCTCTCACCTGCATCCCTTCCATCAACCCTGCCCCAGGGGGCCCACTCCGCCTGTGAGGAGCAGAAACATCCCAGCTGCCATCCCATCACCCCCGGAGGTCTGCAGCAGCGCTGGTACCCATTACCGGAAACCACAGGTGGCGTCACGAGACAAAGCTGTTAACAAAACCCCTTTTAAAGAGTGACCCCAGGGTATGGGCCAGGGAGCCGACTGCCGTGACATCCCACAGAAGGTCAAGGCCCGGGTACCGAGTCCCCCATATTCCCCTGGGCGGGTCAACTGCACCAGCAGAATAGTCAGTGCAACTCTGGAGTATAATACAGGATGTAACTCAGGATCAGTATAGGATCAATAATGTAATGTATGTACACAGTGACTGCACCGGCAGAAAAGTGAGTGCAGCTCTGGAGTATAATACAGGCTATAACTCAGGATCAGTACAGGATCAGTAATGTAATGTATGCACACAGTGACTCCACCAGCAGAATAGTGAGTGCAGCTCTGGAGTATAATACAGGATGTAACTCAGGATCAGTACAGGATCAGTAATGTAATGTATGTACACAGTGACTGCACCAGCAGAATAGTGAGTGCAGCTCTGGAGTATAATACAGGATGTAACTCAGGATCAGTAATGTAATGTATGTACACAGTGACTGCACCAGCAGAATAGTGAGTGCAGCTCTGGAGTATAATTCAGGATGTAACTCAGGATCAGTACAGGATCAGTAATGTAATGTATGTACACAGTGACTGCACCAGCAGAATAGTGAGTGCAGCTCTGGAGTATAATATAGGATGTAACTCAGGATCAGTGCAGGATAAGTAATTTCTTTATGAAGATTCCCTTTCTGCAGATTAATTTTATATGTAAACGTAAAACATGTTCGTAGTTAGACTTTGAAGGGTTTTTCCTGGACCTGGACCTTTAGTTATCGGACCTCTATCAGTCATATATTAATCACTTATCCTGCTTGTGGCTGTGGTACAATTGATTTGTATTTCAGAACAGAAGAGTTGGCCGGGATCACCGTGCTCATGCTTCCTGAGACATCTATCAGCAGAGTGATCACTCGCTCCCTGTATCGCAGGATTTGGAGGGTCGGCTCAGGAATGATGAAGTTCTCCCTTGGTTCAGATGAAGCAATATCAATGGAATTCTTAATGATGTCCCATGTACTGTGACAATCACACATCCGATTCTGCATGGTGGGAGCTTCCATATTATGATTGGTCTCATCACAGAATCCTGATACCTGTATATGGGGAACACATGAAGTGTATGAATTCTGTATGAATTTGAAGCAAAAAAAATAATAGTACTAAAACGTGACTTTAAATAAAATATGGGGGCGTAGGTATACGGAGTCCAGGTATCAGGGGTGCGGCAGCGCCTGGGCCATAGAGTCTGGGGGAGGAACCCAGAGGCCCATCTACCTCTTAGGAAGGCATCAGTATTATTAACATAGTTTTTTAAGGTTGAAGGAAGACTAAGTCCATCTAGTTCAACCCATAGCCTAACATGTTGATCCAGAGGAAGGCAAAAAACCCATGTGGCAAACACTAAGCTCCACATTGGGGAAAAAAATTCCTTCCCGACTCCATACGACAATCAGACTAGTTCCCTGGATCAACGCCCTATCAAGGAATCTAGTATTTATAACCTGTAATATTATACTTTTCAAGAAAGGCATCCATGCCCTTCTTAAATTTTAACAGTGAATCACTCATTACAACATCATGCGGCAGAGAGTTCCATAGTCTCACTGCTCTTACAGTAAAGAATCCGTGTCTGTGATTATGATTAAACCTTCTTTCCTCCAGACGTAGAAGATGCCCCCTTGTTCCCGTCTCAGGACTCAGAGTAAAAAGATCAGTAGAAAGGTCTTTGTACTGTCCCCTCATATACTTGTACATAGTAATAAGATCACCCCTAAGCCTTCTTTTTTCCACAGTAAATAACCCCAAGTGTAATAACCTGTCTTGGTATTGCAGACGCCCCAGTCTTCTAATAACCTTGGTCGCTCTTCTCTGCACCCGCTCTAGTTCAGCTATGTCTTTCTTATACACCGGAGACCAGAACTGTATACAGTATTCTAAGTGTGGTCGCACTAATGCCTTGTATAGAGGTAAAATTATGTTCTCCTCATGAGCATCTATGCCTCTTTTAATGCATCCCATTATTTTATTTGCCTTTGCAGCAGCTGCCTGACACTGGCCACTAAACGTGAGCTTGTCGTCCACCAATAGACCCAGGTCTTTTCAGTTACTGTTTTGCCCAGTGTTTTACAATTAAGCATATAATTATACATTTTATTTCCTCTGCCCAAGTGCATTACCTTACATTTATCCCCATTAAAGCTCATTTGCCATTTATCAGCCCAAGCTTCTAGTTTACATAGATCCTCCTGTAATATAAAATTGTCCTCCTCTGTATTGATTACCCTACAGAGTTTAGTTTCATGTGCAAATATTGAAATATTACTCTGTATGCCCCCTACAAGGTCATTAATAAATATGTTAAAAAGAAGGGGCCCAATACTGACCCCTGTCGTACCCCACTGTTAACTGAGACCCAGTCTGAGTGTTTTCCATTAATAACCACCCTTTGTTTCCTATCACTGACCCAATTCTTAACCCACATACATATATTTTCCCCTATCCCCATTGTTCTCATTTTATGTATCAACCTTTTGTGTGGAACCGTATCAAAAGCTTTTGAAAAGTCCATATACACAACATCCACTGCATTTCCTTGGTCCAGTCCAGAACTTGCCTCCTCATAAAAACTGATCAGATTAGTTTGACAGGAACGGTCCCTCGTAAACCCATGTTGATATTGGGTCATGAGGTTATTCTTCTTCAGATACTCTATTATAGCATCTCTTAGGAAACCCTCCAGGATTTTACCCACAGTAGAGGTTAAGCTTACTGGCCTATAATTTCCAAGTTCAGTTTTTGTCCCCTTTTTGAATATTGGCACCACATTTGCTATACACCAGTCCTATTGTACAGACCCTGTTATTATGGAATCTTTAAAGATTAAAAATAATGGTCTATCTATGACGTTACTTAATTCCTGCAGTACTCGCGGGTGTATCCCATCCGGGTCCGGGGATTTGTCAACTTTAGTGAATTTTAGACGCCGCCGTACTTCCTGCTGGGTTAAGCAAGTGACATTTAATGGAGAATTTTTGTTATCACTAATCATGTTTTCTGTCATGCGATTTTCTTGTGTAAATACGGTTGAAAAAAAATCATTTAGCATATTGGCTTTTTCCTCATCCTCATCCACCATTTCACCCAGACTATTTTTAAGGGGGCCAACACTATCATTTTTTAGTTTTTTAATATTTATGTAGTTAAAGAATATATTGGGATTATTTTTACTTTCTCTGGCAATGATTCTCTCTGCCTCAATCTTTGCTGCCTTGATTTGTTTTTTACATAATTTATTTAATTTTCTATATTTATTTAATGCCTCATCACTACCTACTTCCTTTAGTTCTCTAAATGCTTTCTTTTTGTCACTTATTGCGCCCCTTACAGCTCTATTTAGCCATAGTGGTTTCCTCCTATTTCTAGCATGTTTATTCCCAAAGGGTATATATTGTGCACAGGTAATATTCAGGATGTTAATAAATGTCTCCCATTTGCTTTGTGTAGCTTTATGTCTCAAGGTATCGTCCCAGTTTATTGCACTAAGATCATCTCTCAACCGTTGGAAATTTGCCTTCCTGAAGTTTAGTGTCCTGGTAACCCCTCTACTACACATCTTATTAAAGGTTACATGAAAACGTATTATTTTGTGATCACTATTACCCAAGTGACCCCCAACTCGTATATTTGATATGCGGTCTGGCCTATTGGTTAATATTAGGTCTAGCAGTGCCCCCCTTCTTGTTGGGTCCTGAACCAGTTGTGAAAGGTAATTGTCTCTCATAGTTGTCAAAAACCTATTACCTTTGCTTGAACTACATGTTTCTGTCCCCCAATGTATTTCAGGGTAGTTGAAGTCTCCCATAATAATGACTTCTCCTTTAGTCGCTGCTTCATCTATTTGCTTTACGAGGATATTCTCCGCTACTTCCATTATTTTTGGAGACTTATAACAAACCCCTATCAGTAATTTATTATTTTTTCCCCCTCCCCTTATCTCCCCCACCCCTTATCTCTTAGTTTGCGAGTGTGAACGAGCTGAGTGTGACCGGAGCGTAAGTGCGAACGAAAGTAAGTGTGTGACTTGTTTTTCAGTGAAGAGGTATTTGGGAATCCTGCAGAAAATACCTGTGTGAATTGCGGTGAGTTGCTGCATTGTGACCTGCAGAGTGCTTTTCTACCTGTTTAGTTTTATTGGGCTTTTTAAAACCTATTTTCTCACTACAATTTTACAGTTTCTTAGTTTACTACCTGTGTATTTAAGGGTTAACTACATTGCACTAAAATCTTGAGATGTAGCTATACTCACAAGGGGTTAATTAAGGGGGAGGGGTCATAATTAAGGGTTTATAAGGGGCAGCTGGTTGGGCATCCAGTCCTTTGGAAGTGCATTGAGCTGTAGGGTGCATTGCTGGAAAAAGGAAAAAAAAACAACAACAAAACCTCTTTAAATCTCTTAGTTTGCGAGTGTGAACGAGCTGAGTGTGACCGGAGTGTAAGTGCGAACGAAAGTAAGTGTGTGACTTGTTTTTCAGTGACTTTGGAGTCAGGGAGTTTGGAAGGGAGGACTTTGGACTGAATTGCTGTCAGTATTTTATTAATTCTTTACTTTTATTTTTACTTAACATTCTGTCTATTGCAATCCCCATTAGGAAATGAGCTCCATTATTGACAATGCTATCCAGTGTACATCTTGCCACATGTATTCATTCCTTGAACAGCCGGTCGGGGTTGCTTACTGCTGCGAGAGATGTGTGCACGTTGTGCGTTTGGAAGCCCAGGTACTGGATCTAAATGAGCAGCTGGCAACACTGAGATCCATTGACAATATGGAAAGGAGTCTGCTGCTCACTGAGCAGCAGCTCACTGGGGTAGATGTGGAGGAGGGTGGTAGTCGGGAGCTGCAGGACAGTGAGGCCGCTAGTTGCGTGACAGTTAGAAGGGGGGGTAGAGGGAAGAGTGCCAGGGAGGCTAGTCCTGATCTGGCACACCCCAATAAGTTTGCAAAGTTGGCAGATGAGGGGAGTGATGGTACAGGGGTAGCACTGCTGCAGCAAGGCATGTCCCCTGAAAGCCGGAGGAGTGTCAGCTCCAGTAAAGAGGGAAATAGGAGAGCAAGGCAGGCCAGGCAGGTGCTGGTAGTGGGGGACTCAATTATTAGGGGAACAGATAGGGCAATTTGTCACAAAGACAGGGATCGTCGAACAGTGTGCTCCCTACCTGGCGCTCGAGTCCGGCACATCGCTGATCGGGTTGACAGATTACTGGGAGGGGCTGGTGAGGACCCAGCGGTCATGGTGGACATTGGCACAAATGACAAAGTTAGAGGTAGGTGGAAGGTCCTTAAAGATGATTTCAGGGAATTAGGCTGCAAGCTGAAAGCAAGGACCTCCAAGGTGGTATTCTCTAAAATACTACCAGTACCACGTGCCACGCCAGAGAGGCAATGGGAGATTAGGCAGATAAATAAGTGGCTCAAGAACTGGTGTAGGAAGGAGGGATTTGGGTTCCTGGAGAACTGGGCCGACTTCTCAGTTGGCTACAGACTCTATGCTAGGGACCGGCTGCACCTCAATGGGAAGGGTGCAGTTGTGCTGGGGGAGAAAATGGCTAGAAGGTTGGAGGAGTGATTGGGGGGGAGGGTATTCATTTTATAGGTGGGGAAGATAGTGACCTGGGCACAAATAAAGAAATTGGGGGTGGGGTTAGAACAGTCAATAAAGTAAGAAGGAATAGAGGTACAGAGAGATACATAAAATGCATGTACACTAATGCCAGAAGCCTCACCAACAAAATGGAGGAATTAGAATTAATTTTGTTGGAAAATAATTATGACATGGTAGGGATATCTGAGACGTGGCTGGACATGAGCCATGACTGGGCAGTTAATTTACAGGGCTATAGTCTGTTCAGAAAAGACCGTCCAAACAAGTGAGGGGGGGGGGGTGTGTTTATATGTAAAATCATCCTTACAACCCATCTGGCGCATGGCTGGTATGGTCCTAATACAGAATTTGTATGAGGGTTAGGGGGCACAAATACTATACAGGTGAAATGAAACCATGTAATAGTAAGTGTGAAAAAGCTAATAGGGTAATATGGAGGGTAATGGTAAATTAGGGTAAAATAGGGTTTTTAGGGGTAGACTTAGGATCAAGTCTAAGAAATGTTCCTGGGGCTGTTTCTGTAGTACAATGCCGCCATAGAGGACCACATGTAGTGCCTAGATCTCTTTAATATGGAAGCTTTGGGACTCTAAATGCCACTGTCAGGGGCGTAACTAAAATCGGTGCAGGGATTGTAGTCACATATGGGCCCTGGAGCTTAGGGCGTACCCAAAAGATTCCTTTGGCCCATATGAGAAGACCAATGCTATTTATAAAGAACCCGTCGTGTTCAAAATAGTATCTGATCTGAATGCAGGATATTATAGAGCAGGAGGAGCTGATCAGATTGATATACATTTTTGTTGGAAAAGTTTCATTACAAATTTTTAATATTTAATATTTTAATAGCATTTCATTCATTGAAATCCCTGGAGTTTGTATGCATGAGTCCAGTGGGCGTTCCTAGTCAGTCATTCCCTATATGACTGTGGATGTAGAGATAAATGTCAATCACTGACTAGGACCGCCCACTGGACTCATGCATACAAACACCAGGATTTTCATTGAATAAAATGCAAGGGTTTCTAAAACTTTTCCAACAAACCTATGTATCTTCCGGTGATCATCTTCTCCTTCTCTAGACCATACTGTCCACAGAACGGACTGCTTCTACAATGTGATAGGTCGTCTTTAAAGACCTGTGTAAGGGAATTTTTGGAGATTTAACTTTGGGGTCCACAAACTTTAAGTTACGACACTGCAACTATCTGTGATGTCTAAAGGTGCACATACAGATCAAAGCAAATTTTGCAGACCCTAACCCATTCATTTTGGCATGACCAACCAACTCCTTTTTATGTATGGGGACCCCTTGACTCTCCCCTGACAGATGATCTCAGGAAAAAAGAAGTATCGGCCATTCTTTTGTTCTCGGGAGATATAAGTGGTGCCTGTCAGTGTTCTACCCCACTCTACCCATGCAATCAGGGGCGTAATTAATAGGTGCAAGGGTTGCAATTGCACCCAAGTACTGGAGCCTGGAGGGGCCAAAAAGGTGATTTTGGCCCATATGAGAAGACTGTTACTATTAATACTTGCGATATTTCGGGGCCCTGTTGGAGATTTAGCATTGGGGTCCATGAGCTTCAAGTTACGCTATTGCATGTAATGCACATGGGCGAGCATTTGTGTTTATCGGGGAATCAGGATTAATAGCTGTAAACTAAACAAAGGTTTGGCCAACATTTATTGATGTTGTATGCAGTGGTGGAACTTAAACCTAATGGACCCCAATGCAAAAGCTCCAACGGGGCCCTCAATTATTTCAAGTCTTTAATAGTAATGTTTTTTTCATATAGGCCAAAGGGACTTTTTAGGCCCCTTAGGCTCCAGGGCCCGGATGCAATTGCAACCCCTGCACCTATTGTAGTTACGCCCCTGGTTGTATGGGCACCTTAAAAATGAAAGCCGCAGGGATCTATAGCCAAATGAGGCATTTATGGCCTTATGGAGTCTGCAGACATAACATCTTAATACCCTGAGGAAAAGTTGTTGTTTTTTTTTATTCTTCGCCTTAAGCCATAACTTTTATGTTTTCTTCTAACTTGCATCAGTTGTTATTTTGAATGACATCATTAATTTTGCCATATAATGTACTGAAACGAGGGGAAAACAATTCTAAGTGGTGTAAAATTCTAAAAAAAATTAACATTAAAAAAATATATATTTTTAACTTTTTTCATTTTTTTTATTTTTTATTTGTTCCCCCAGGAGATTTGAACCTCTCATAGAGCTTGTTCAATACACTGTATAGGGCAGTATTGTGTATGGCAGATGTCGCCAAGGGGGTAAAATGGTCGCTCTATTTAGGCAATCCATTTTTGTTTGACAACTCATCTGATGAGCATTTTGCGGAGGTACGCAGCACTTATGAAAAACAAATTGATTAAACTGTGCAATTTATCAAAACTGTATCTACAGTAAGACTGTTTGTTGCTCATGGCAACCAATCGCAACTCAGCTTTCATTTTCTAAACTACTCTGTAAAAATGAAAGCAGAGTTCTGATTGGTTGCCATAGGCAACAGAGATGGTCTTGGTGATAGATGAGGCCTAATTTATTTTGTAAAAATAATAGTTTTGATTTTGTGCCATAAAATGAAATTTGTAACATTTGAGAAAGTTTATTTAATAACAGGGAATGTTTGACTGTCTTGTACAGTCATACATGTTCATTTCAGAAAGGTCAACTACCGTAACCTTACAATTGTACTCACGGGCTGAAGGCCAGGAGAATACATAATGGATTCAGAGGAGAAGAGATTTTTGTCAGGGTAGAAAGTGCAGCCGTGTGCATACAAGCCGGTGCCATGATCGATACTACATGGCCTTGTTACACAGGAATGCGCCATGCTTTGTGGCCTTCTATACGTGCCATTGATATTAACCGAACACCTAGAAATGACATGAAAATGTACATCATGGGATATATTAAAGTGATTTCATCAGTATGTTCTTCAGAAAAAAATGATTATACTGTTAGATGGATTTTCTGGTATAAAAAGCCTCTTTCCAAATACAGTATTATGGATAAATATATTGTTGCAATAGATGAGGTCAATGGTTTAGGGTTTATATCCATTAGTAAGATGGAGGACCCTGCACTACTCAGCATTACACACAGACATCCCATGGATTTCAGTGAGAACGGTGTAATGCTGCATTTCCCCTGTGATGGCGCTGCAGGGAGATTGAGCACTTAATGCCAGAGACCCCCATCAGCTGATCGCAGCACCAAAACACCCTTTGATCATTGGGTCAATGATAGAGAACTAGCACTTTTTTTTTTTTTTATGA
The DNA here is from genome assembly GCF_046119375.1 of Phyllobates terribilis. NCBI lineage: Eukaryota > Metazoa > Chordata > Amphibia > Anura > Dendrobatidae > Phyllobates > Phyllobates terribilis. Next base: position 156,012,750 of record NW_027362768.1, on the reverse strand, counting down.
AGGGCCTTTAGAAAATCTGAGGGACATAACACAGGGGGCCCGAGGAGGCGTGCTGGAGCCAGACGCTCCTTATTCACGTGTGCCGGACGAATGGCGTACACCCCTCGCCACTAACCCTACTCCATAGCCCCTGCTGTAGTAAGATTTGGGGTGTAGCAAAGGTACAGGGCCATGGAGACCACTACTCATCAAATTCATGAGTGATGGTCTCCTCGTCCTTTACTGCCCAATATTTGCCCATTTTGTCGGAGCTGGGAGAAACTGGTGTGAGAATGGCAAAAATTTCAAAATTTAGACGCAACTCTGAGTTGCACCTAAATTCTGCTACTTTTCCAAAGCTTTTACAGCAGATTTCTGGCATGAAAGCTTTGATACATCGGGCCCTTTGTGTTTAGCTCATGGTTCCTTTCAGTCCTATGACAGGGCTTGAAGAGACGTGATGGTTGGTTAAAGGGATTCTCCACCTTTGGGGACACTTTTTTTTTTACATAAATGCATATATTTTTGGCTACAAATCTTGTAATTGAGTCTCATTACACATTTTGTACCATTTGCTTTCTATAGCCTCTGTGTTGTTCTGAATATTCCTGGCTGCAAAAGGATCGATTAGAAAGTTTGTTCTGATGGTCAAAAGGGTCAAAAGGGAAAGTTTATAACTCTTTTATCTGTTGTTTTCTAATCTGCTCTCAGCTGATTTATAAACATATCAGAGTTAAATGGTTAAAGGGAATCTGTCAGCAGGTTTTTGCTATTTAATCTGAGAGCAGCATGATGTAGTGGTAGAGACCCTGATTCCAGTGATATGTCACTTATTGGGCTGAATGATGCATTTTTGATAGAATCGGTGTTTTCCCTGTTGTAGATGTAGCAGTGCTCAGAATGCTGAGCTCCGTATAACCCCGCCCACACCAATGGTTGGCAGCATCCTCTGTACACTGTACATTGTCAGTATGATGCCAATCAGTGGTGGGGGCGGGGTTATGCTGATTACACAGCTGGACTGGCTTGCATGTGAAACCTAGTCCTCCTAGTGATATTCTCCTGGTGATAAAACACTGATTGTTTTGAATCTACAGCACACAGCCTAATAAGTGACACATTTCTGAAAGTAGGTTCTCTTGCTCCAGATTATACTGCTCTCAGGTTAAATAGCAAAAACCTGTTGACAAATTCCCTTTAAATGGGCAGGGAAACAGATTCATGCTAGTAATAAATGGGTGGACAACCCATTTACATCTACAGACATCCTAATAAATGTGTAGTTTAATACCTTGTTGCCTCTATTTGATGTTTTCCAGAAAGATAGAATGGTTGATCGATGTTGTGTTCCTCAAACACTCCCCAACGAAGATGAGCCCACTCATGAACGAACACTTTTCCTAAAAATGTAAAATTTTAGGTTCTTTCATCAGTCTTTAACATATTTATACTAAAATATATTTTTCAGTACAGCTGCAAGAACTCATGGCTGGCCAGATATTACCTCTCCAGAGAAAATCTTTATGATCAGAAAGTGGCACTTATTATATATTTTGTTAAACTAACTTTTACATTTTTTTCTACTTTTTTTTAATAGCATGATATAAATGAACGTCCATGTAAAATTAAATATTAATCACTGCAGTTTTCATAATTTCCACTAGATGTCAGCAAAATTGGCTCCTTTTCAGACTAGTAAAAGAAGATAATCTCACTTTACAGCCTGCTGTGACAACTAATGTAATCATTACAGAGACAGCCTACCAGTTCATCTTGCAAAATTTTACGTCTTCACTGTTTTTAGGCAGCTGGTCCAAATTAAAGAACTTAGGAGGGAACATTCTGGAAATTAAAGAATTAAGTCACTTTCTTACCGTAAGGTCCATAAAATGAGGTCAAATCTTCCTGCAGCAAAAAGTTTGGTGTCAAGTGAATATATTGTCCCTTCTCCCCGCATCCACCATATTGTCTTGTGTAAGGGGCGTCTCCAGTACGTAAGAATGAATTCACAATGACAACATCTGCCTGGATTTGTAAAATGTTAAAAAAGAAAATGACTAAAGTTGTTGGAAAAATTTTCATATTTATAAACTTTTTTTAAAAAATTTCTCCCCCGAAAAGTCCTGTTGTTTGGTGCATTAACAAAGATTATAAACCTCTCTGTGTACAGTATGACATTCTTACCTTCTCATACCGTTCTCTTGTACGGTTCTTAGAACTCCGTGACCAAGTTTTAGGAATCAAGATCTTTGCGCTTCTTATATAAAGCCTTTGTCTTGTAGCATTAAACAGATCACGTGTAGCCTCTTTCACCATTTTCTTGGAAAAAAGCAATATGCATAAAAATTTGTACTAATAAATAAAACAAGCTGAAATGTAATAGCTTATAGCGAAACTACAAAGCAGAAGAAGTCTTCATCAGAGAAAATAACTTTGCAGGAAGTACAGGGACTGGACTGCAGAGGACGGGGGTAAAGTTATTTTATCTGATGAAGCCCACTACAGATTGTTTGGGACATTTGGAAGAATGGTTATCCGGTGAAGAAAGGGTGAGCACTACCATAAGACTTGTGTCATGCCAACAGTAAGACATCTTTAAACCATTCCCCATGGAGGGAGCTTACTCACAAGTTTGCCTAAGAACACAGCCATGAATAAAGAATGGGATCCAAACATCCTCCAAGAGCAGCTTCTCCCAACGATCCAGGAGCAGTGTGGTGATAAACAATGAATTTTCCAGCATGATGGAGACCATGTCACCAGGCAAAAGTGATAACTAAGTAGCTTGATGAACAAAACATTGACATTTTGGGCTCATTGTCAGGAAACTCCCCAGATCTCAAGCCCATTGAGAACCTGTGGTTAATCCTCGAAAAGCAGATGGACAAACAAAAACACAAAAAATGTGATAAACTCCAGGCACTGATTAGGTAAGAATGGGTGGTCATCAGTCCAGATTTTGCCCAGTAGCAAATATCCAGTTGCCAGGACGAAGGGGAGAACTCTTGAAAAATCAGGGTCAACACTGTAAACATTGAGTCTTTACATAAACTTTGTACATGTATCAATAAAAGTTTAAAAACGTATGCGCTTATAAAATTGTGTCAGTCTCAAAACTTTTGGCCATGACTGTATAATATAGCAAACTCAAACAGGGGCGGACATATCATTGGTGCAACTAGTGCAGCCACAAAGGGGCCCAAGTGGTAAGGGGGCCACTACCACCTCCAAAGCAGGTGGAATTGTGTATTATGATGAGTTTTTGGACTGCATAGGGCTCATATACTGTTCTTGCTCAGGGACCCTCTTCTGTCTGTATCTGCCCCTGAACTCAAAGCCTCCTGATTTAGACCAGAGTAGAATAGATTTGCCCTCATCTTTGATAGGACCACCGCTTTGGAAGACCAATCTTGGGAGGCCCTCTTAAGAAGGTGTCAACAACCATGAATATTTATGTGCTATGCTCTGACTGTATAATGACCTTACCTGAATTTTTTCTATGAGCACAACATCTTCGGGTACATCCGGGTGTATGGCAATTACGATATCATCATATGCCCCAGCGTTACACTTCACCATAGAAGCCTCAGTTGTGAAGAAGAAGACTTGAAATCCCAGTAAAGCCAACACACCCCATGTCGCCATCCTGTATAGAGTAACTTTAACCCAACTGTGTTTTTCCTTTATGGTGATACAGTGTTGTGTGATCGAAAAGTTTATAAGAACTTTATTGCTTTGTTTCTCAGATGATTGGGTTGTGGGCAATCTCAGTTGAGTCAATAGCGTAATAATGCAACAGAAATAGAAAAGGAATTTTTCTGGGTGAAACTGGAATTCGCAGGTGTCAGAACAATAAAAAAAAGGTTTTCGATTTTGAGCTTTAGTAAAGTTTTGGAAATACAGTAGCAATCAAAAGTTTTGCATTTTTTTTTAAAGTGTGATTACTTCTGTCTGGTTGTTGTGATGTCATTTGTCCTGGTGATTTTAGTAACCCTGAAGCAAATAGTTGTCAGCTATAAGAACGAAAAATTGTGTTTGACATTGTTTTATCCCTTTAAGTGTTAGTTTTCAACATTTGCTAGGCCAAATGTTTTGCATATTTTGTCATGAGTAGTCAAATTTTGCCTACATTTTTCTTTTTTTATTGTGTGTCCTTTTAGGTTAAAACATGGCAAAGACAAAGCCAAATTTATCACCAGATGTCAGGAAGCTTATTATTCTAAGAGTGAAGTCAGACAAAAGCCAAAAAGAAGTAACTATGGAATTCAACTGTTCTCAGAGTCAAGTGTCAGAAAAAGAAGGTTATGGAACAGCTGACAAACATAGAAGTGGACGACCATGGAAAACTTCCTCCAGAGTTGATCACGTTATTAAGAAAAAGTCAGCATCTGATGTCCATAAAAGTGCTGTACAGATTTCCCACGAAATGCATGAAGAATACGGGGTCAAAGTGAGTCGCCAAACTGTGGTGCGACTGCTAAGAGCAGTAGGGTTGAATGCACAAGTTCCAGTCAAGAAGCCTTTCATCTCTGCAAAGAACCGGAAGGTCTGACTTGAGTATGCCAAAGAACACAGCCAATGGAAAGAGACTGATTGGTCTAAGGCATTGTGGTTGGGTGAACCCAAATTTAATCTGTTTGGTAGTGATGGCAAGCACTATATATATATCACCCAAATGAAAAATGTAATGATGTAAGGTACCAAACACCTACAGTGAAACATGGTGGAGGCAATGTCATGGTTTGGGGCTGCTTTTCTGCATCTGCCATTGGCCCTCTGCATAGAATTGAAGGAAATATGAATGCTACCATGTACAAGGATATACTGAAGAATGTAAGGCTGTTGGTAAAAGCAAAGTAGGCAGGGGATGGAGAATCCAGCAAGACAATGATCCTAAGCACACATCCAATTTAGTCAAAAATTGGTCAGCAAAGAAAAATGTTCGCCTGTTGTAATGGCAGAGCCCATCACCTGATTTACACCCTATAAAGCACCTTTGGAATAGTAACATATAACATAGTTTGTAAAGCCGAATAAAGACTTGCGTCCATCAAGTTCGACCTGTTAGTTCTGTAATTGCTAAAGTTGATCCAGAGGAGGGCAAAAACCCCAAATGATTTGGCCAATCTTCACCTGAGGAAAAATTCCCTCCCGACTCTGAAACCAGCAGTCAGAATAAATCCCTGTATCAACCTACTATTTTATTTTATTTTTAAGTATACGCTGAAATCTGCCTGGTATCTAGAAATGCATCCAGTCCCCGCTTGAACTGGTTTAGTGAATCCGACATTACCGTCTCCTCACTCAGTGAATTCCATATTCTCACTGCTCTTACCGTAAAGAACCCCTTCCTATGCTGGTGCTGAAACCTTTTCTTTTCCAGTCTTAGTGAATGCCCTCTTGTTACCGTAATATCCCTCCTTTTGAACAAATCCCGGGCAAGATCTCTATACTGTCCCCTAACATATTTGTACACATTTATTATGTCCCCCCTCAACCTTCTCTTTTCCAGGCTGAATAGTCCTAGTTTTGCCAACCTCTCTGGGTATTGCAGTCCCTCCATTCCCTTTATTAATTTTGTTGCCCTCCTTTGTACCTTTTCAAGCTCATTTATATCCTTTCTATATATTGGGGCACATAACTGAGCACAGTATTCCAAGTGTGGTCTGACCAGTGCTTTGTACAGTGGAAGAACAATGTTCTCATCCTTTGCAGCTATACCTCTTCTGATACATCCCATTACCCTGCTTGCCCTTACAGCAGCGGCCTGACTTTGGGCACTCCAATTTAGTTTTCTATCAATCAAGATGCCCAAGTCCTTCTCCATCTCTGAATTCCCCAATGATTTCCCATTCAGTGAGTACTGGTGACTTCCATTTTTCCTTCCCATATGTATGACCTTACATTTCTCCTCGTTAAACCTCATTTGCCATTTAATGCTCCACCTACCCAGCTTATCCAAATCCCTCTGTAGGTCTTCACTATCCTCTTTTGTATTAATTGTTTTACATAACTTTGTGTCATCTGCAAATATTGATATTTTACTATTTATCCCGTTGACTATGTCGTTAATAAAGATATTAAATAACATTGGGCCTAGTACAGACCCCTGTGGTACCCCACTAGTGACGCTTACCCAATCTGAGTATATTCCATTTATAACCACCCTCTGCCTTCTATCCTTTAGCCAGTTAGCTACCCACTTGCAGACATTTTCCCCCAGCCCCATCATTTTCATTTTGTATACCAACCTATTATGTGGCACGCTATCGAACGCTTTTGAGAAGTCGAGATACACGACATCCACTGGTTCCCCCTGATCTACTCGAGAGCTAACCTCCTCGTAGAAGTCAATCAGGTTTGTTTGGCAGGAGCGATTCCTCATGAATCCATGTTGGTTCGGGATTAAAAGATTATTAGCATCAAGATGCTCCGTAATTGCCTCTTTAATGAAGCTTTCAAAAATTTTGCCCACAACGGACGTCAGACTCACCGGCCGATAGTTTCCGGCGTCACTTTTCGCTCCCTTTTTGAATATTGGCACTACATTCGCCTGTCGCCAATCAAGTGGTACAGACCCAGTCTCAACAGAGTCCTTAAATATAAGATATAACGGTCTGTCTATCACATTACTTAGTTCCCTTAGTACCCGTGGGTGTATGCCATCAGGTCCTGGTGATTTGTTTATTTTAATGTTACTGAGGCGTTTCTGTACCTCAGCTTGGGTTAGATTTGTCATACTTAGTGGAGGATTAAGCTTGTCACTTCTCATTTCTCCTGTTAGTTCGATTTCCTTTGTGAAAGTTGTCGAAAAAAAATTATTTAATAGATTAGCTTTATCCTCATCTTTCTCTATGATTTTGCCTTCCTCACTTTTTATCGGTCCAATATTATTCGATTTAATCCTTTTACTATTTATATACGTAAAGAACAGTTTGGGATTTGATCTACTTTCCCTAGCAATACGTCTCTCTGTTTCCTCCTTCGCTATTTTTATTTGTTTTTTACAGGTTCTCGTTTTTTCCTTGTAACACATTAGTGCCTCCTTACTGTTTTCCTGTTTTAATCTCTTGAATGCCTCTTTTTTGCTATTTAACGCCCCTTTTACGTTCTTGTTCAACCATATTGGTTTCCTCTTATTTCGGGCCCTTTTATTCCCATATGGTATATATCTCTCGCACTGAGTATTCAGAATTCTTTTGAAGGTTTCCCATTTACTATTCGTATTCCTTTGATTAAGAACTTTGTCCCAGTCAATAAGTTGAAGGCTTTCTTTCAGCTGATCAAACTTCGCCCTCCTAAAGTTTAATGTTTTTGTTGTTCCCTTATTGATAACCCTACTGAAGGGCATTTTGAAGTCGATAATATTATGGTCGCTATTACCTAGGTGCCCCCCTATCTGTACCTCAGTTATTCTATCAGGCCTATTAGTCAATATTAAGTCCAACACGGCCTTCCCTCTCGTTGGTTCCTGCACTAGTTGGGAGAGATAATTATCCTTAATATTTGTCAAGAACCTTTTTCCTTTCTGAGATCTACAGGTTTCTGTTTCCCAGTCAATATCCGGGTAGTTGAAGTCCCCCATTACAATCACTTCATTATGTTTTGCTACTTTGTCTATTTGTCCTAATAGCAGATTCTCATTCTCCTCTGTTATATTGGGTGGCTTATAGCAGACCCCCAGTAATATTTTATTATTATTTTTAGTTCCCTCTATCTCTACCCACATGGACTCGACCCCCTCTTCTCCCTCTCCTATATCTTCCCTTAGTCTGGGTTTTAGACATGACTTTACATATAAGCAGACTCCTCCGCCTTTCCCCTGTTTCCGGTCCCTTCTAAATAAACTATAATCTGTTAAATTTACCGCCCAGTCGCAGCTATCGTCTAGCCAAGTCTCTGTTATACCTACGATGTCATACCTCTCCTCCGATATAAGCGCCCGCAGCTCATCCGCCTTATTGGTCAGGCTTCTTGCGTTGGTCAGCATGCAAGATAAAACTTTGGGGTTATTTAGCATCCTATTCTTCTCTAACGATCTAACTGTACTATCCCCACCCCCCTCTCCACCCTCATTATATTCACTTCTCCCCTTCCCCCTTGCTTGCCTCACATCCCACCTATTTCCTTGGTTCCCCCCCCCCCCCCCATCTCTAGTTTAAAAACTCCTCCAACCTATTAGCCATCTTCTTCCCCAGAATGAGTTAGGGCGACGAGTTGGGGCCAGTACCCATAACAATAAAGATGAACTGTTTGCAGATTTGCAAATGCAATGGAGCAAGATCCCTCAAGATGTCTTGAATACTCTAGTGGCTTCAATGCCCCGTCAGTTCAGTGCAGTAATTACAGCAAGAGGTTAGCCCTACAAAATACTAAGTTATGGCATAAGCAATGAATTACTCTCTATGTTGTGATCAATAAATAGTAGAGGCAAAACTTTTGGCAGTCAGTTTTCTGTAATTAAATGAGCATACCTATATCCAAAAGCATTTTGGATAAAATTAAGGTCCTGCATGATGACAACTTCATGCACTTTCAATTCATCACCAGGGAAATGGCGTCACAACAACCAGACAGAAGTAATAACACTTTTAATAAAAATGCAAAACTTTTGGTCTCCACTGTATGTCATTAAGAGATATAAAGGGTATGTTGCATTAGGGCTCCCCCGTGGCAAAGTCAGAATGTGGTCTTGTACTATTTGTATGCCTGAAAAGTCTTATTCAGGATCAGCTTTGCTACTGCTATCTAGAAAAAAAGGGCAATGTTAAAATGTCCACTCACAGAGGGGGCCACACGCCAAATAGAAACTCAGAAGATAAAACTCTAAACCCTATGGGCCCTATAGCCACCTGCGCATTATGCTTTACCCTACTGCGAGCACAGTCGAAAACATAAGTGCGGCAAAGCATAGTGTGCAGGTGCGAGCCGCGATTTCTGTGCGAAGTCGTAAGATTTTGCCCGGCAGTGTGGATGACGCAATGTGTCATCCACGTCAATAAAAGCAGGAGGACGGCGAGCAGCGGCCGGATGGAGTGATGGAGAAGCCTGAAACCACGCCAATCGGACTGGAACAACTGGATTAACATGCAGAGTGGGAGAATATAAAAAGGTTTTTGGGGGGGTCTACAAGGGGAGTCAGGGGGTTATATAAGCATTTATGGAATGCAGCACAAGCGCTGAATAAGGTGATAGTTTTAGTTCATATAGGATAAAACTGGTAACAGGTTCCCTTTAAGAGAATTTAGGTGCAGAATACATCTATTAACCAAGCAGAAAAGGATTCTTCTTTCTGTGCCCCCTGTTGACCTGATATCTCTGATGCACTGTAAATTCTTGAGTTTTATGCAGTCTCATCTGTATGTCTTTAGGCGTCAAGGCCTTTGCAACCTATATTTTGTGATCTATAAATCTGGGTGTGGGCACACTACAAGTAATGAGCAAAACAGTTCCTGTACTGCCTAAAAATATATCTACTTAGATAATGCATGGTACTTTAAGGAGAATCCGTCAGTGCGATTTTATAATGTAAAGACAAGACATAGCTTTAGTGGCGCTGTAATACTGATTAAATTTATACCTCCGATGAAGAAATCCACTTTGTGATTCTTCTTTAATCACCATTTGAATGTTTCTGTTAATTAGATTTCGGTGCGCAGGGGCCGGACGGTGCACTGGGTCTTCTCCTATTGGTTTGTGATTTCCTGGGTCCTCTGCTGCCTTTTTTTGAAGAGGAGGTTTCAGACAGACAAGGCAGGTCACTGAAAAAGCCGTGACCTGTTATTCAAAGGCTGGAGGCAGCAGAGGGGTCCGAGAATCACAATCAGGGAGGAGAAGACCCAGTGCACAGTCCGGCCCCTGAACACCGAAATCTAATTAGCAGAAAACTTCAGATAGTGATTAAAAAAGAACCATAAACTGGATTTCTTCACCAGAGGTATCAATTTAATCAGTATTACAGTATCATTATGATCATGTCTTTACATTACAAAATTGTGTTGACAGCTTCTGTGAAACTCGGTTTGAGCACAAATGGCAATGAATGGACTGTAAGCCGGGTTTCCCGACCCAAGCTTGACAGCCTTACAGGCATATATGAGGCTGTCAAGTCCAGGTCAGGAGCTTCGGAAACAGTCTGTGCACTGCAGTCCTCACTTGGACTGGTGTATAAAAGGCGTTTCAATTCAAACTGCTGATTTGGGAGAGTAACTTTTTGTTACAGAATTTCCCCTTTATATAGCACCACAGCATGCATATATATAGAGCTAAATGGTTACAACATCATATTATCATAGAATGCCCACAAAATACCATCTTTCAATAGCCGTATAATAGCGCTAAGCCTATTATGAACATGACAGTGCTTGGGCACTTGGTTTTTAAGTCCATACTTGGTCCCCAGCCACCACTATTTCTCCCAGTATCGTCTCCGCCTTCCATAAGCACGGGTCCCACAACATTACCTGTGCCCTCCCCAGTGCACTAACTGGGAAGGACCGCCTAACCATAAACACATGGACAGGTGAATGTGGCCGGGGACGGTACGGAGCCGGTCCACATTAAAAATGCAGCCATAGAGTGTCAGGGAACCTTCCCACACACTTTTCTTAGCCAGGACTGCTTCTCAGCAGGGTTGGACGGCCCCACCAGAGAATCCTAGGGTGGGCCCTGGCTTCTCCATCAGGAGAGTTCATGATAGGTGCAAACTTTGCAGCTGCTATGGGGCTCTTCAGCGGGGGGGGGGAAGGTGGGCCCTCAGAATCAAATCCTCTTGTGGGCCCAATGTTTTTCAGTCTGACACTGCTTCTCAGTGGGAGTTGTATTTCACCACAGCCATATTATTTAGCTCGGTGAAAGGAAACTATACCCCGTGGTATAAATTGGCCTAGGCCAGATTATATCCCTCCGGGTCAGAATATACCCCAGCTGCTGTTGATCAGATTTTTCACGCTTTTGAGAACCAATGAGCACAGGGCCCCAGGCAGCTCACGAGGGGGCAGAGACAACACGCAAGGGGGGAAGAGACAGCAAGCAGGGCCCCTGTGAGCTTTCTCTGCCCCGTTGTGTGCTGTCTCTGCCCCCCTGTGCGCTGTCTGGGACCCCCTGTGTGCTGTTTGGGACCCCCTGTGCGATGTCTGGGGCCCCATTCTTGAGTATATCACTCAATCCTGTGCGATGTCTGGCGATGTCTGGGGCCCCTGTGCGATGTCTGGGGCCCCTGTGCGATGTGTGTTGTCTGGGGTCCCTGTGTGATGTCTGAAGCCCCTGTGCGATGTCTGAGGCCACTGTGTGATGTCTGGGGCCCCTTGCGCTGTTTGGGACCCCTGTCTTGGGTCTGGGGCCCCGTTCTTGAGTATATCACTCAATCCTGTATGATGTCTGGGGCCCCTGTGCAATATGTGATGTCTGGGGCCCCTTTGTGATGTCTGGGGCCCCTGTGCGATGTCTGGGGCCCCGTTCTTGGGTATATTAACCCCTTAACCCCCGAGGGTGGTTTGCACGTTAATGACCAGGCCAATTTTTACAACTCTGACGACTGTCACTTTATGAGGTAATTACTCTGGAACGCTTCAACGGATCCCCCTGATTCTGAGACTGTTTTTTCGTGACATACTGTACTTCATGATTTTGGTAAAATTTCTTCGATATCACTTGCATTTATTTGTGAAAAAAACGGAAATTTGGCGAAAATTTTGAAAATTTTGCAATCTTCAAAATTTGAATTTTTATGCCCTTAAATCAGAGAGATATGTCACACAAAAGAGTTAATAAATAACATTTCCCACATGTCTACTTTACATCAGCACAATTTTGGAACCAAAATTTTTTTTTATTAGGGAGCTATAAGGGTTAAAAGTTGACCAGCGATTTCTCATTTTGCAACAAAATTTACAAAACCATTTTTTTAGGGACCACATCACATTTGAAGTCACTTTGAGAGGTCTTTATGACAGAAAATACCCAAAAGTGACACCATTCTAAAAACAGCACCCCTCAATGTGCTCAAAACCACATTCAAGAACTTTATTAACCCTTCAGGTGCTTCACAGGAATTTTTGAATGTGGAAGAAAAAAATGAACATTTAACTTTTTTCACAAAAATGTTACTTTAGACCCAATTTTTCTTATTTTCACAGGGGTAACAAAAAAAAATGGACCCAAAAATTTGTTGTGCAATTTCCCTTGGGCACGCAGATACCCCATATGTGGGGAAAAAACACTGTTTGGGCACACGGCAGGGCTCGGAAGGGAAGGAGCGCCATTTGACTTTTTGATTGTAAAATTTGCTTGAATAATTAGCGGACGCCATGTTGCGTTTGGAGAGCCCCTGATGTGCCTAAACATTGGAGCTCCCCCACAAGTGACCTCATTTTGGAAACTAGACCCCCCAAGGCACCTATCTAGATGCATAGTGAGCACTTAGAACCCCCAGGTACTTCACAAATTGATTCGTAAAAATGAAAAAGTGGAAAAAAAAATACTTTTTCATTTTTACGAATCAATTTGTGAAGCACCTGGGGGTTCCAAGTGCTCACTATGCATCTAGATAGGTGCCTTGGGGGGTCTAGTTTCCAAAATGGGGTCACTTGTGGGGGAGCTCCAATGTGTAGGCACACAGGGACTCTCCAAATGCAACATGGTGTCCGCTAACAAATTGAATGAAAAATCGGCTCAAATTGTTAGTGGACACCATGTTGCATTTGGAGAGCCCCTGTGTGTCTAAACATTGGAGCTCCCCCACAAGTGACCCCATTTTGGAAACTAGACCCCCCAAGGCACCTATCTAGATGCATAGTGAGCACTTGGAACCCCCAGGTGCTTCACAAATTGATTCGTAAAAATGAAAAAGTTTTTTTTTTTCCACTTTTTCATTTTTACGAATCAATTTGTGAAGCACCTGGGGGTTCCAAGTGCTCACTATGCATCTAGATAGGTGCCTTGGGGGGTCTAGTTTCCAAAATGGGGTCACTTGTGGGGGAGCTCCAATGTTTAGGCACACAGGGACCCTCCAAATGCAACATGGTGTCTGCTAACAAATTGAATGGAAAATCGGCTCAAATTGTTAGCGGACACCATGTTGCGTTTGGAGAGCCCCTGTGTGTCTAAACATTGGAGCTCCCCCACAAGTGACCCCATTATGGAATCTAGACCCCCCAAGGCACCTATCTAGATGCATAGTGAGCACTTGGAACCCCCAGGTGCTTCACAAATTGATTCGTAAAAATGAAAAAGTGTTTTTTTTTTCACTTTTTCATTTTTACGAATCAATTTGTGAAGCACCTGGGGGTTCCAAGTGCTCACTATGCATCTAGATAGGTGCCTTGGGTGGTGTAGTTTCCAAAATGGGGTCACTTGTGGGGGAGCTCCAATGTTTAGGCACACAGGGGCTCTCCAAACGCAACATGGCGTCCGCTAACAATTTGAGCCGATTTTCCATTCAATTTTTTAGCGGACACCATGTCGCGTTTGGAGAGCCCCTGATGTGCCTAAACAGTGGAGCTTCCCCACAAGTGACCCCATTTTGGAAACTATACCCCTCAAGGATTTTATTAAGGTGTATAGTGAACATTTTGAACCCAGAGGTACGACACAGAATTTGATAACATTAGGTCATCATATTGAATAAGTTGTCATTAGTCTTGAGCGCAAGTGCTCGCTACTTGAGTTTGCATCGGGTACTCAGGTATGCACCATGTACTGCGTGTGCTCTAGTGACATGCTCGAGTCCCTGCCCCGCATGTTTCACGGTTATTAGACACCCAAAAAAAAACATGTGGGGATCGCTCGTGCATGGCAGGTAATCTCCGCAAAGTTTTTTTGGCCGCGAAGCATATGGGGCGGAGACTCGAGCATGTCACTCAAATACCCACGATACTCAATGCATACCCGAGCACCCGATGCAAACTCAAGTAGGGAGCACTTGCGCTCAACACTAGTCGCCATATCGTCATCTTTTTTTCTTACTTTTGAAAAAAATCCCAACCCCATCACAACCCTAACCCCAAACCCAGCCCTAACCCTAGCCCAACCCTAGCCCTAACCCTAGCCCAACCCTAACCCGAGAGTTTATTTTTTACGCCGTTCCTCGTGTGGTATAAGTGATTAGATGACTTTATTCTTCGGTCGGTGCGATTACAGTGATACCAGAATCATATGGGGTTTTTATGACTGACAGCTGTCACACACTAAAAGACGCATTTTTTGTAAAATCTAGTTTTTGCATTGCCATATTTTGAGAGCTATAATTTTTCCAGATTTTGGCAAACAGTCATGTGACAGCTTGTTTTTTGCGGGATGAGTTGACGTTGTTATTGGTGCCATTTTCAGGCACGTGACATTTTTTGATCGCTTTCTATTCCGATTTTTGGGAGTCAGAATAAACAAAAACCAACAATTCAGGAATTGTTTTTTTTATTTTTTTTTTTTTTATTCTGTTCTGCGTGTGGTAAAATTGATAAGGCAGCTTTATTCTTCGGGTCAGTACATTTACAGCGGTACCACATTTATATCATTTTTCTATGTTTTGCACTTCTACATAATAAAAGCAATTTTATAGAAAAAATAATTTTTGAGCATAGCTTTATTCTGAGAGCTATAACTTTTTTATTTTTTGGCTGATGGAGCTGTATGGTGGCTTGTTGTTTGCAGGACGAGATGACGTTTTCAGCGGTACCATTTTTATTTATATTCGTCTTTTTGATCGCGTGTTATTCCATTTTTTGTTTGGCGGTATGATGATAAAGCATTGTTTTTTGCTTCGTTTTTTTTTACCGTGTTCACTGAAGGGGTTAACTAGTGGGACAGTTTTATAGGTCAGGTTGTTCCGGACGTGGCGATACCAAATATGTGTACTTTTATTGTTTTTTTTTTGTTTTTTTTATAATAATATTTATTGATGGGTACATTATATTTTTATTTTTGGTGGATTATTTTTTTTATTTTTTTTAAAATATTTTTTCAATTTTTTTTAATTTTTTTTTTCACTTTCTTACAGTTTTTACACTTTTTTACTCTGTCCCACTCTGGGACTTTCACTTTTTTTATTCTGATCGCCTGCATGGCATAGGAATGGAGCACCATCCCTGTGCCGTGCAGGCTGTCAGCGCTGGACAGGGAGAAGATAGTTTGGAGATGCACTGCGCATGTCCAAAAAATCTTCCTGCTGTCTGGTGACCCGGATGTTGTCATGACGACATCGGGTCGTCATGGCAACATCCTGAAAGCCACGGCAGACAGCGCTGGAGGCCGGAAGAGGAGGTGAGTATCTGCGATGACCTCCTCTTGCCACCGCAATGCTGCGATCGACTTCGATCGCAGCATTGCGGGGGTTAATGTGCTGGGAGCGGTGCGGGACCGCTCCCTGCACATAGTACCGGGTGTCAGCTGTGACAATCAGCTGACACCCGGCGGTGATCGCGCCCGCACAGCCTGTGTGCGTGCGCGATCGCAATGACGTACTAATACGGGTCTGGCTCTTAAGTCCCAGGGCACAGACGCGTATTAGTACGTCTAATGTTGTTAAGGGGTTAAAGATAAAAGTATATTAAAGTTTATTAAAGATCAGATTTTTCACGGTTATGAGCACTATTTAGTGATATACTCAAGAATTACATAATTTTTCAACATTTTATTGTTTAACCCCTTTAGAGTCCATGACGTCTTAGTACGCACATTTGCGTACTGCCCGTTCAGTGAGGGCTGCTGCGCTGAGCCCTCACTGAACCGAGCACATGTCAGCTGATTCTTGCAGCTGACATGTGCCCGCAACAGCCGCAGGTGGAATCGCGATCCACCCGCGGCTGTTAACCTGTTAAATGCCGCTGTCAATCTCCGACAGCGGCATTTAACGCACGCTTCCTGGAAGCGTGTCCTAAGCCCCGCCCACCGGCTACTCCGTCACATGATCGTGGGTCGCCGATGGGCGTGCATTACCACCCAGGGTCTGCAGCAGACGCCTGTGGTTGTCATGATCTGGTCGCTATGAGCGCCACCTAGTGGTCGGCGCTCATAGCACAGGACCATTTCTGCTGCATACAGGGGACCTGCAGGTCCCCTGTATGTAGCAGAGCCGATCAGACAACTGCTGCTTCTATGGAGACTATTGAAGCATGCAGTAAGTGAAAAAAAAAAGTTTTTAAAAAAATAAAAAAAATTAAAAAAATATAAAAGTTTAAATCACCCCCCTTTTGCCCCATTCAAAATAAAATAATAAAAAATAAACCCCACATACACATATTTGGTATCGCCGCGTTCAGAATCGCCCGATCTATTAATATAAAAAAATAATTAATCGGATCGGTAAACGGCGTAACGAGAAAAAAATTCTAAACGCCAGAGTTACATTTTTTGGTCGCCGCAAAATTGCAATAAAATGCAATAACGGGCGATCAAAACATTGGATCTACCCCAAAATGTTATCAATAAAAATGTCAGCCCGGTGCACAAAAATAAGCCCTCACCCAGCCCCAGATCACGAAAAATGGAGACGCTACAGGTCTCCGAAAATGGCGGTATTTTTTTTTTTTTTTACCAAATTTTGGAATTTTTTTCACCACTTAAATATAAAAGAACCTATACATGTTTGGTGTCTATGAACTCGTAATGACCTGGAGAATAAGAATGGCAGGTCAGTTTTAGCATTCAGTGAACGTGGTAAAAAAATAAATAAAAAACAACTGTGGTATTGCACTTTTTTTGCAATTTTACCGCACTTGGAATTTTTTTCCCGTTTTCCCGTACATGATATGGTAAAACTAGTAATGGCGTTGAAAAGTACAACTCGTCCCGCAAAAAATAAGCCCTCACATGGCCATATTGACCAAAAAATAAAAACGCTATGGCTCTGGGAACAAAGGGAGCAAAAAACGAAAAAGCAAAAACGACAAAACCCAAGGTTGCGAAAGGGTTAAAGCTCTAAACACACAGACTTTTGTTACTTCAACCAGAAAAAAATTTTCAACATTTTATTGTGTCAAACTCTTAACACACAGACTTTTTTTTACTTCAACCGGAAAACCTTGACAGTTCATAAAAAAACTTGACTGTTCAGGATATAATAAAAGTCATAACATTCTGAAACTTCAACTTATAAAGGTACCTTAACATGGGGCGATTATTGGTTCCAGAGAGGCTTTCAGCCGATAATCGTACACATGGCTGGTGACAGGACACTACAATATAAAAGTTCAAAGGTAAACACTGATAACATTAAAATGATTAGTAAACACTGATAACAGCATTAAAATGATCATGCTTGTTTTCAAGATAAAATTCATGTTCTGTTGTTGACTGCAGATTGAAGCTTGCGGGATAGGTCAACCAATCCATGGTGTCAACGACTTTTGTGTGGATGATGATGTCACAACTTAACGGATTTGCTGTGGCCATGATCTCTGCATCAGTTGCCCAGACTCCATCACGAGAGATGCCAGAGGTGTTCACATATTCATTCACATCTTGATTAAAGTAGCCCTGTAGTTTTTTGGACAAGTCAGTTTTCATGTGGTGGATGACTTTAACTCTGAGAAGGGAGTAGTTGTCCTCTGTTCCTGTCAGGATATAGCTGATGGCCCAAAAGTAGCAGTTCCCATCACCTTTGGTTTTATATGTACACCGTGGTTGTCCAAGATCTCTTGTGCATCCAAAGTACACAACCCTACTAAACGTAAGGTCAAGAGTGGTGGTAAGATACTTCCTTCCTGAACTTGGTAGTGGGTTGAAAGTCTTGCTTTGCTTGTGTTTCTGTGTGGCCGAGTCACTGGGACAGTCATCAGGGGACTGGGGTGGTAGAGAAGTCTCTTCATCATGGTAAATCTTAAGGTTGCTGGCATGGTAGGTGTTGCTTAGTATCTTGCCAGTCTTATTCTTCTAAAGTTTTACTCGTCCCTTGGTTAAGGATTCCACAACTCAGTAGGGTCCAACCCAGCGTGGTTCCATCTTTGAACCCATGCGATGAATACGACATTGATTCTTGATGTAAACAATGGTGCCAGCAGTGATTTTTGTTTGTTGCTGTTGTGTCGGCGATCAAAGGCACACTTTTGGTGTTCCTGAGCAGAATGGATGTTGGTACTTACAGTTAAGTGGATCCTGTTATGAATGGTTGTGAGTGTATTTAGCACATCAGGGTTGGCATCATCTGAAAGCGACATGACATCCACAGTGTCATTTGCTGATGGATTGAGGTAAATAGGAAGCTTAGCCTTTCGTCCAAATGTGTTGGTACATGCAACAGTTGTGGACTTCTTTGTTTGTGTGAAGGAGGACTTTATGCTGATCTGACTGTAGATGGCGATGTTGTGTAAAGTTTCCTTGTTTACTGTATTGTAAAAAGAAAAAAAGTCTCTCTTGTATTTTCTGTTTTGTTCTTACTTGCAGTACTGTGTGACTGTGCGTTTTTTCCTTTACGTCATGTTCTGAGAAGTAAAAGCTTGTTATCCCATGTAATCTGCTCTGTGAAGTTTCTACCGTAACTGTGGGTATCCAGAAGCTGTGCAACAGGTTATGGGCCCAGGCACCGAGGACCCCAGGCACCAAGGACCCCAGACACCCAGGACACTGGAACTCTCAGCAAGACCCCAGTGAATGCAGAAGAATTCTTAATAGTGATGAGCGAGCACTAAAATGCTCGGGTACTCGTTGCTCGGGTCGAGCAAATTGGAATACTCGGGTGCTCGACCCGAGCAATGAGCCCAATGTAAGTATATGGGAAACTCGAGCATTTTTCAGGCGGCTCCCCCTGGCGGTCTGCAGAGGGCCTAAAAATTGCCCAAATCGATGGGAACAGTGCTCAAATGACATGGGAACATGCTGTTCCCCATGGAAGCATTTCTGACTCCCAGGTAACTGCTGTCAACAACGTTGTCACAGGTATTACGCCACTTTTACAGACTCACAATAAAACATACAAAAACGAAACCAAAATGGATTTTCCTTGGAATTATGTTAAGGAACATCCTTTCCAGGGTAATGACTTGTATATGAAGCAAAATAAATAACCAAAAACAAAAATGCTCCTCCACACCTTGGGCTATGTTCACACGGAGCGTTTTTGATGCGTTTTTGCACTTTTGCATTGCTTTCAACAAAGACAAATGCATTCACTGGGAAATGTCATTTTAACATTTTAGAACCTTATCTGGCCATGTGGTGTGTGACACATCATCAGACACATGCATACAGTGCTGAAGAGACATGGGAACACCATGTGGAAGACCTCTGGAAGCATTTCTGACTCCCAGGTCACTGCCTAAAAGTGTCCCCATCATAAGTGATCCTTGGCGCATGTGAAGATGCCTCCCGCCATGCACCTGTCATTGCAGACTTGCAACAATCACCGTCCACGTCCTTGTCCCAGTGCAGAGTTCAGTTGCCCCTACCCCATTCCTTGGAATGCAAGCACAAGTATGCAGCCAGTCAGCCACCCACCCACAGGCTGCAACACTAAACTGCCAGATTTCTGGGCAGCTGCTTGCACTTGAAATATGGCCTTGTAAGCTCGTGGAGGTGGAAGCTTTTCACAACCTCATGCCGGCGGCGACCGGGTGTCCATACTCGGTCCCCAGCCGCCACTGTTTCGCACAAACACGTGGACAGGTGAATGTGGCCAGGGACAGTACGGAGCCAGTCCTCAACTTTTTTTGCTGAGAGTTGTATTTAGCTTGGTGAAAGGACTGGCATAGAGGGAAACCGTATCTACTCCGGTTGTCATTTCTCCGTCACCAGGTTCCGCCCATTGTCACACACGGCCATGTATGTTCAGCGGTGAGACCACAGATCAGGCTGCTGTGTTACAGCTTTCAACAAGTCTGCAGCGCTGGGCGGTTTGTCAATTAAGCATGTTATCTTCAGCACAGCTTGTTGCCACTTGGCCAAGGCAGTGCTGCAGTGCTGTCAGCTTGTGACTGATGTGGTCATTTCGGAGATGGAGGAGGAGGTGCATGAGCTGAACAATGTGATTACATTGAGGTTAAATTGGTGATGCTGTTTTTTATACTAAAGAAAGATCCTATTGTTTTGTTTTTTTTACGTTATTTTTTAAGACAAATGCATTCACTGGGAAATATCATTTTAACATTTTACAACCTTATCTGGCAATGTGGTGTGTGACACATCATCAGACACATCCTGTTTTATTTATGATTGAGGGACTTTGAAAGTCATAAAGCCTATTTTTATAGGGACATCAGATGACCCTTACTATTCTTAAAAGGCCAGCAGTCGGCCCTTGCTATTGTTAGAGAGCCATCAGCCGGCTATGCTTTGTTGTTCCCATTATTAACAAGTGGGTCTCCAATACTGTTATTGCTTATCCAGTGACTGCAAGGGCTGCCAAAAATTTGAACGCAACCCAATACCCCTTTGAAGAGACATAGAGGAGGGTCTCAGTAAAAAAAATGTTCCCATTATAAAGGAGCGGGTCTCCTATAGTGGTAATGCCCATGCTGTGACTGCAAGGGCTGCCAAAATTTGTGAAAAAATCCACTAAGAATTTAAAGACACAAAGAGCAGGGCCACAGTAACGACAAATTACCATTAGAAAGGAGAGACTCTGCTATACAGTTATAGGATATGCAGTGAGACCAACGGCTGACCAAATTTAGGAAAAACCCCACTATGAATTTAAAGACACATAGAGCAGGGCCACAGTAACAAGTACAACATGTTCCCATTAGAAAGGAGAGGGTCTGCTATACAGTTATAGGGTATTAATATAGGAGAAAGAATGAGGGACATAGAGGTAACAACGAAGTATATATAAGTTTATTAAATAGTTACTTATTCACAATGAATATCGCATAATAAACAGACACTTAAATGACACATAATAAATACATACATAGAAAGAGTCACAGCTTAGATGATCAGGTGTATATGGTCAGGAATGTCCAGCATACATCAAACCCCCCCCCACATCCCTATACCATAAGTGATTGGAGAGGGTAATAGAGCGGAGATAGGGGGAGGGGGGAAAAGGGAAAGGCAAAGCATACACCAACAATTATAAGTCAAGGGCTGTAGTAATGGATAATCCAAGACATAGTGTCTACCTGGAATAGCAAGCGCCCATAGAAACAATGAGAGGTGCTTTATCTAAAATATGAGGTAACGCTGGAAATAAGAGGGGTTCCGTGGAAGGGGATGCCTCGATGCGCGTTTTGCCCCCAGCACGCAGGCTTTCTCAAGAGGTAGTTTTAGGGTATGCAGTGAGTCCAACGGCTGTCCAATTTTAGGAAAAACCCCACTAAGAATTTAAAGACATATAGAGCAGGGCCACAGTAACAAGTACGACATGTTCCCATTAGAAAGGAGAAGGTCTGCAATACAGTTATAGGGTATGCGGTGAGTCCAACGGCTGACCAATTTTAGGAAAAACCCCACTAAGAATTTAAAGACACATAGAGCAGGGCCACAGTAACGACAAATTCCCATAAGAAAGGAGAGAGTCTGCAATACAGTTATAGGGTATGCAGTGAGTCTAATGGCTGACCAAATTTAGGAAAAACCCCACTAAGAATTTAAAGACACATAGAGCAGGGCCATAGTAACAAGTACGACATGTTCCCATTAGAAAGGAGAGGGTCTGCTATACAGTTATAGGGTATGCAGTGAGTCCAACGGCAGACCAATTTTAGGAAAAACCCCACTAAGAATTAAAGACACATAGAGCAGGGCCACAGTAATAAGTACGACATGTTCCCGTTAGAAAGAAGAGGGTCTGCTATACAGTTATAGGGTATGCAGTGAGTCCAACAGCTGACCAATTTTAGGAAAACCCCACTAAGAATTTAAAGACACACAGAGCAGGGCCACAGTAACAAGTATGACATGTTCCCATTAGAAAGGAGAGGGTCTGCTATACAGTTAAAGGGTATGCAGTGAGTCCAACAGCTGACCAATTTTAGGAAAAACCCCACTAAGAATTTAAAGACACATAGAGCAGGGCCACAGAAACGACAAATTCCCATAAGAAAGGAGAGAGTTTGCTATACAGTTATAGGGTATGCAGTGAGTCCAAAGGCTGACCAATTTTAGGAAAAACCCCACTAACAATTTAAAGACACATAGGGCAGGGCCACAGTAACGACAAATTCCCATAAGAAAGGAGAGAGTTTGCTATACAGTTATAGGGTATGCAGTGAGTCCAAAGGCTGACCAATTTTAGGAAAAACCCCACTAACAATTTAAAGACACATAGGGCAGGGCCACAGTAACGACAAATTCCCATTAGAAAGGAGAGAGTCTGCTATTGTGTAACCCAGGGGGAATATAGGGGACTCGGTACCCGGGCCTTTTACCTTGTTTAAGAGGTCACGGCAGTCGGCTCCCGGGCCCGTACTCTGGGTCTCTCTTTAAAAAGGGGTTTTAGTATACAGTTTGTCTCGTGAAGCCACCTGTGGTTTCCGGTAATGGTTTCCGGCGCTGCTGCAGACCTCCGGGGGTGATGGGATGGCAGCTGGGATGTTCTTGCTCCCCACAGGTGGAGCGGGCCCCCGGGGCAGTGTAGGTGCAGATGGTGGTGATGCTGGGGCTTGTAGTGCAGGAGAGATGGCGCAGCAGGAGTAACTGACAGAGACAGGGGATTCACTTCAGTACCTTTACTGGTGTGGATGTCAGGTACGGTCCAGAGTACTCGGTAGGAAGGGTGCACGTCAGGACTTCTCCCCAGTGAATGAGCATAAGGCCTCCTGGTCCGTGTTTCCCTCTCTCTAGGCTCCTGGCCAGCCTGCAACTGGGCCTAGCTTCTGTGTCGTGCTGTTCCTTCACCTGTCGCTTGGTAGTAGGACCTTTTTCTGGCAACCACTATCCCTGGACGCTGGGGCCTTCGTGGTTCCTAGTCCTGTCAAGGGTTTAGCTTCAGGTCGACAAGGGACTTGTAGTCCTCCTAGTATGCCGTTGATCCCTGCTGGGTATAAAGGACCCTGTAGGCGTGGACCCGGTGTCCGGTTCGTGTCTTGGGGTGAGTCTATGATACTCCTCTGCCCCCTCAACTCCTTTCTCCTCTCCTCTTTGCCTCCGGCCACACTCGGGGCCCTCAATACAGCAGCAGACGTGCTGCGTCTTCACTGCTCTCAGTGGCAGCACACTCTCTGACTGACTGAGACTCAACTGCCTGGCTCCACCCTCCATATATATATCCCTAACGGGGTCCCTCTGGGGGTATGAGGTGGAAGGGTAGAGCTGTTTGTTTGTAACGAGGGCCTCTTGTGGAGAAGTCCATCCATGCACCCTTTTGGGTCCTGTGGTACCTGTGAACAGCAGGGTGCCACACTATACAGTTATAGGGTATGCAGTGAGTCCAACGACTGACCAATTTTAGGAAAAACCCCACTAAGGCTATGTGCCCACGATGCAGAAATGCTCAGGATTTTTTCCTGAGCGTTTCTGCATCTACCTGGCAGAAAAAAACGCATGCGGATTGTACATGCATTTTCCTGCCAGGGACATGCGGAAATGGAGCATTATTCACTGACATTTCCGCATGCAGATTGACAAGCGCTTTCCAAGCGATTAGCATCACTTGGAAAGTGCTTGTGACAACTAGGTCACATTATATAAATCCATGCAAACTGCATGGATTAATATAGTGTGACCCGAGAGAGTGGTTAAAAATAAAAAAATAAATATATACTAACCCTCCGATGGCCCGCGCTGGCTTGCTTCGCTCGGTGCCGGCAACAGTGGATTGAAAGACCTGCTGACGTCAGCGTCGCGTGACCCGTCACATGACTCTGACGTCAGCGCAGGTCCTTCAATCTACTGCAAAGTGCCGGGAAGCAAGTAGGAGCGCACCGCGGGCCGCCGGAAGGTAAATATACATTTCTTTTTTATTTTATTCTTTTTTTACAGATTTTTTAATGGTACCTGGGTGTGGATGAGACTCTCCTCTCCTCTACACCCGGGTACCATCCGCACATTAGAACGCGCCAATTACGCAAGTACAGATGCAGTCTTGCGGAATTGGCGCGTTCTAATGCAAGTCAATGGCGGCAAAAATGCAGCATTTCCGCAAAATAATTGGTAGTGCTGCGTTTTTTTCCGCAATGATAATCCGCAGCGGAAATTTCCGCAGCATGTGCACAGCACATGCGGATTATCATTGGGGAACATTGCTGCCCTTCTACCATGCGTTTTTAATGCGTTTCCGCAGCTGCAAAAACGCTGCATAAAAAGCATTAAAAACGCATTGTGGGAACACAGCCTAAGAATTTAAAGACACATAGAGCAGGGCCACAGTAACAACAAATTCCCATTAGAAAGGAGAGAATCTGCTATACAGTTATAGGGTATGCAGTGAGTCCAACGGCTGACCAATTTTAGGAAAATCCCCACTAAGAATTTAAAGACACACAGAACAGGGCCACAGTAACGAGTACGACATGTTCCCATTAGAAAGGAGAGAGTCTGCTATACAGTTATAGGGTATGCAGTGAGTCCAACAGCTGACCAATTTTAGGAAAAACCCCACTAAGAATTTAAAGACACATAGAGCAGGGCCACAGTAATGACAAATTCCCATTAGAAAGGAGAGAGTTTGCTATACAGTTATAGGGTATGCAGTGAGTCCAACGGCTGACCAATTTTAGGAAAAACCCCACTAAGAATTTAAAGACACATAGAGCAGGGCCACAGTAACAAGTACGACATGTTCCCATTAGAAAGGAGAGGGTCTGCTATACAGTTATAGGGTATGCAGTGAGTCCAACGGCTGACCAATTTTAGGAAAAACCCCACTAAGAATTTAAAGACACATAGAGCAGGGCCACAGTAACGACAAATTCACATTAGAAATGAGAGAGTCTGCCATACTGTTTGCCTATGCAGTGAAGCAACGGCTGCCAAAAATTTGGAGGAACTCCAATGCCCCTTGGAAGAGACATAGAGGGCCTCATGAAAATATGTTAACATTATTAGGAAGTGGGTCTCCCATAGTGTTGGCCCATGCAGTGAATGCAAGGTGTAACATCCCTGGCGGCGTACTGGCATGGCTTACCATCTCCCACCATGCAAGATCGCCAACTTACCTATCAGTCCAGGTTGCACACTTTGCTCCAATACTTGCTGTGTGCATGTCTCTTTTCTGATTGCTTAGGGCGGCGGCCCTGTTACTTCCTGATTCTTAAAGTTACAGTGTGCACAGTCCTAATGCATCCCCAGCCTATTGCTGTGAGTCACTGGAAACTTAAACCCTCTCCACCCAGTAGGAGGTGCCTGAGCAACACTTTCTTTCAGTACGTTCTGTGCAACTGAGTTGCCAGGTCCTGTCCTGTATCTTGTCTGTTTACGCCACCCTGGGGGCTGAGTACCCAGGCCCATTACCTGTATCTGTGACTTCTTGTCTGTTTCCGCCACCCTGGGGGCTGAGTACCCAGGCCCCTTCCTGTATCTTGTTCCAGGTTTAGATCCTGTCTGAACTGTGTCCTAGCCCGTTACCAGTTTGTCTCTATGTCCAATCCTTCCCTTTTCCTGCAGTGTCTGAACCTGCACCTAACTCCAACTCGTTGTCTCTGTACTTCTGTTTGTGAGTTTTGTGTCCACTCGCTACTTTATTGCAAGTACCTTGTGTGCATCTGGTTCTGCTTGTCCCATTTCCCTGCCCCCGTATGTACCTCCTATGTTCTAGCTATCTTCCTGTGTTTCCCAGTCTGTTCCATGTGAACAGTACCCTGTCCTGTTTGCCTGCACCTGCGGCTCTGCTCCACTCTGCTCTTATTGCCCTCTGCACCTGCAGCTTAACTCTGCCCTGCTCCGCTTGTCCTCCGTGTCTGCGGTTCTGCTCTGCTCTGCTTGTCCTCCGCGCCTGTGGTTCTGCTCTGCTCCGCTTGTCCTCCGCGCCTGCGGTTCTGCTCTGCTTGTCCACCGCACCTACAGCTCCGTTCCTGTATCCCAGTCTGTACTGGTCCCTATCCAGCCTGTTTCCCTACCTGCCTGTCTGCATTATCGGCCTGTCTGCATACTAGCCGTGCCTGTCGGTACCCGCCTGCCTGCATACCAGCCGTGCCTGTCGGTACCCGCCTGCCTGCATACCAGCCGTGCCTGTCGGTACCCGCCTGCCTGCATACCAGCCGTGCCTGTCAGTACCCACCTGTCTGCATACCAGCCAAACCTGCCCGTTCCTGCATTCCCCGGTGTGGGTCAACAGCTGTGACTGGGGTTTGACCTGGAGGAGCACCTGGGCCACCTCCCATGTCCCTCCTCGGACCACGAAATCGATTAAGCCGCCGTGTGTTCGTGGTCAGATCTGGTGACGCCCCTAGTCACGCCCCTCCAGGCACTCCTCGGTTCGTGGCTCAGTGGGACCACTAACCACGCTCACGCCAGTCAGTCCGGGCGTGAGCGTAACAGTTTGCTCAGGACATGGTCCCCGTTGAGCCCCACGGCCCTTCGCTCTCGGAGACATTTGAATCCTTGTCTGGCAAATATGTGCACCAAGGAAAATAATTTTCTCAAGCTGAGGTCCAGGCGATTTACGCACCATCCCAAATGGAGCTATCAGCACTCGTTCCTGCAGATCCACCATGGTACTATGGGGATCCAAAACAAAGTCGTGTGTTTGCGCAGCAATGCATGCTGCATTTCAAATTCTATGCTCACTATTGTCCCACCGATTGGGTTAAAGTAGCATTTCTGATGTCCTACCTAGTGGGTGATGCCATGAATTGGATCTCCCCCCTATGGGAAGCATGGGATCCTATCATCTCTGACCTACAGGCCTTCGGTGGCCTTTCTAATGGTCTTCGATGACCCTAACCCTGTAGCTTCTGCTAAAGGTTCCCTTCCCAGTATCCTGGAGCAGTCCCGATGGGTGATGCGTGTAGGTAGCCCACCAGTTCCCCAGCCTGAAGAGGCTGCTGCCCACACAGAATCCACACAGGATGACAATGCTCCGCAGAATACTTCTCTTCCCAACCTCAAGAGGCAGTCCAGACGTGCAAGGCGTAGAGGTAAACCGTCACGTCAGGTTCTGTCCTCCCAAAGACCTCCTGTTCCCCAGCCTGTAGAGACAGCTATAAGCACAGAATCCATGAAGGTTGACCATGTTCGTCAGGCAAAGCAGAGGCCGGAACTCAGTCATAAAATCGGATTGCGGACCCGCTGCGGTTCTTTGCGTCACCCTGACGATCTTTGTACAGCGAAGGTTGGAGAGTCCCAAGACATTAGGCCTGTAGGAGAGGCTGCCCTTGACGTTAGTGTTTTCTCTCCGCAGATGACCATGACTGTCTCCATGGCAAGTGAAGGCCTCGGATTAACCGGAAGATTCGGGCTTAAAACCTTGAAGAGTCGGTGTCTGATTCCCGTCCAACAACTCCAGAATCTGGTTTGGGCATTGTTAGCGGAAGGACGAGCCCTACTCAGAAACAGTCAAAATATGTCTGTACAAATTAAGCTCCAGATTGGATCATTACACATGAAGAAGTTCACATTCCAGGTGCTGTCTGATTTACCCACAGGTCGTCCAGAGCCGAGAGATCTAGTGCCCGCTCAGGTCTGGAGATCCTGCATGGTGTTTCCTGGGGGACTGCTGAGGTACAAGGGGTGTCCAGTCCCCATACCTTCAGGACAGTCAGCAATGTCTTCTTTCTTCACCAGATCTGCTAGTCGCTGATTCGCTGTGCGCTGAAGTCTCCGAAGGAAGGGAAGCGGAGGCAATGTCCCCACACATTCTCGATGATTGTACCAATGATCTGGCTTCAGGTACCGCCCCCCTCACAGACGTGTCATCTCAGAACCCAGACTGAAGATGGTCCCAAAGCAAGGATCCTCCATCTCTAATAAATCTGGCAATAAGTACATCAAGGCGGTGGCTACCTCCAAGTCTCTGCACCCCTCCTGGCAGGTGGAGGACCTCCAGTTGTCTCTTGAATCCTCCAGGGTGCTACCTGATAACAAATGGAGAGAGACTTTCCTACACCCTGTACCTGGTACTTCGCCCACTTCATCCAGTAAGCTTGGCAAAGTGTACTTCAAGGCAGTGGTTACCCCCGAGTCTCTGCACCCCTCCAACCCAGTGGGGGATCTCCAGTTGTCCCGTGAATCCTTTGGCGTGCTACCCGATATTAACAAATGGAGAGAGATTTTCCTGTGTCCTGTTCCTGGTACTTCACCCACTTCATCTGATGCTGAGGATGGCTCGATGGGAGGAAGCATCCTAGTCACCAAGATGGTGAGACCAGTCTTGTTCCCTCTAGTGGACAGAAGAGGTAATCTTCTTGAAGAGAAGAATCGGCCTCCAAATTCTCTGCAGAAAATTCTTGCAGGCTTGAAGAAGACTGGGCGTAAAGGGGGGGGGTGTACTGTAACATCCCTGTCGGCGTGCTGATGACGCGCCCCCTGAGCCATGGGGTACTCGGTGCCGGGCCGGTCGTTGCTAGGGGAGATGTCACAGTGGCGGTCACCCGGTCCATGACCCAGGGGAATATTTATAGGGGATTTATAGTTTTTTATATAAAGTTCGTGACGCCACCTGTGGTATGCGGCTATGTGGAGCCGCCGCTGCGGGGCAGGTTCTCTGGAGCTGTTATTGACGCAGCAGAGTTGGTTTAGCTCTCCACAGGTAGAGCTTAGCTCCAGGGCAGTTTAGATGTTGTAGATGTTGCTGGGCGTTGTAGTGCAGTGTAGTGCAGGGAGAGATGGCGCAGCAGTAATTCACAGAGACAGTGGGGTGCAGTCCTCAGAGTTTACTCACAATTGTTAAGTTCCTCAGGTTGCACTGTACAGATTGCAGCCTCCCACGTCGCGCTGCGTTCACCAGGCAGGGGTTCGGTCAACCCTCAGATATCTCCGGAGTACTTAGCGGGACCCCCTTCTATGTGTTCTCTCTCTGTCCGTCTCCCTGCACCTCATACCTAGTGTCCCAATCCGGTACCCGCGGGCCTTGGTGGGCAACGTCTGTTCCATCCCCTGGGTCCTCTATGGCTACCTTCTTGGTGAGACTGATATAGACTGTTGGCTGCAGGACTTGAAATACTGCAGCCTCCGGTTTCTAGTTGAGACATAAAGTCCTCCGCTAGTTGAGGGACCGGTCCCCTTTGTGTAGCCTGACCCCTCCACCTCCTGGTGGATTCGGGCGTACGAGTGGCCTCCAGCACTGCCCGTACCCCTGGGGTCCCTTCCTCGTTCCTGGAGCCCTTCCTGCTCCTCTCTCCTTCCTCCTCTGACTGACTACCCTCTCTCAAGATGGCTTCTCTATTTATACCTTCCTTCACAAGTGCTCCCCTAAGCTACTTCCTCCACCCACACCCACTACATAGTTCCACCCCTCAGCTAGGGACCAGGGACTGTGCTCTCCCTTAGGAACAATCTCGCCCTACCCTCTGAAGCTGGTATGTGTTGGATGCAGGTGTTAGGGTCCCGAGTAGTACTCCTTCCTTACCTGAGAGTGAGATACCACACCTCTGGGTGAGGTGCAGTACCTCTGTGGCGACCGAACCCTCAGGGGCGCCACATACCCCCCTGGAAAAACACAGCACGTCCGCTGGCTTGAACAGAGTAAAAACAGGGTATTTTAGACATACAAAATTTTAGAATGCATTCGCATATAAGATCATAGCCATAAGCTTTCTTCCCTGGGAGGCACATTTCGTTATACATTTCATTTTACTATATAAAACTTTTTAAAGAACATTCTTCTTTACACTCATAAAACATTTTTCAACAGGTTACAGCACGATCTGCAACCGAGTGTCCATTCTCTTTAACAAGGTGCCATTCAGTGAATCTGAGGGACCCGCCTGAAACCCTCAACGTAGGCCCTGGGCGTGGGTGCAGGGCATAAGTGATCCAGGTGTTGGACCATGTCTTTGGCCACGCCAAACAGGTTTTTGTTCAGTGGTCTTTTAATATAAAACCAATAAGGGGCACTTTAATAAGTGCAACTATGTACAACGGAAAGTTTTTTGGGGGGTTATTCACTGTCCATAACCTGATAGTCCTTTTAAACGGGTAACTATAAAACTTCAAAGGCACACAAATTAACTTTTTAAACTGGCAGGGTTGTACCCTTCCAGGTAACTATAGACAGTTCCTTTAGATTAAACAGTTTAACAGGGGTGCTCCCTCCAAGGGAACTCCTGGTTCCTGCAGGCTGACCCAGCCGGGTCCTCAGCCTCGCACTGCAGGGGCATGTCTCTCCTTTTTGCCACTCGGTACACCTGGAGGGCATACCACCCGCGCTCGCCTTTGTGGCGGGTAAAGGTGACATAGTCGCCGGGGTAAAGGTCTTGGCCGGGATGCTGCTGTTGGAGGTGGGGTTCTACATCCCGCCGGTTGACGAAAACGTCCCGATCGGTGTGCGGCTCTCTCACAAAGCCCCACCCGGCATCTAGATCGAATTTGAATACTATCCCCTCCAGACGGGGACTTGGGGTGGCAGCTCTCGCCTTGCGGGCCCGGGTTTTAGCCACAATGTTCCAGGCCTCCATCTGTTCCCACCGCACCTGCCGGTCGTGACACTCGTTCTCCAACTGCAGGAGCTCCCTCCTGCAGTGCTCTTCCCTCCTGCGGGCCTAGGCCTGCGTCTCCCACGGGAACCCCATGAGGTCTCCCTCCCGGTTGTCCCACCGGAACTCCTCTCCTTCTGGGCAGGTAACCGGGGGTGCAGGTGCAGGTATAAGAGGGGGTCCTTGCTGGTCCTGATATCTGGCGGACCAGTCGTAAGAGGGGGTTCCGTATACCCACTCGGGTGCGTGGGCAGGTGGCTCCGGTAGGGGGCCCAGGAGCCGGTTGGCGGAGCAGGCGCCCGGGATCGGGGGTTCCGTCAGGGGGTCTAGGAGCCGGTCAGTGGAGCCTGTGCCCGGGACGGGAGATTCCGCCTGGAGACCGGGGAGCAGATCGACAGAGCAGGCGCCCGGGATTGGAGGTTCCGCCAGGGGGCCCAGGAGTAGGTCGGTGGAGCAGGCGCCCATAATCGGAGGTTCCACCAGGGAGCCCAGGAGCAGGCTAGCACTCTCAGCGCCAGGGACAGGGAGGCTCTCCTTACCTGCTCCCGCGGTCATGGTAGTGCAAATTGTCTTTTGAGAGAGGTAGAGGGCTCTAGCGCCACCTATTGGATTTAACAATGTTAAAAGTCAATATCGACCCTGTAATGAGCTTTGCCACATGACTTAGGATAAAAGCCAAACCAGACACTATTTGCAGATACATATTTCAGGTTGTTTGCCCCTCCTTAGTGCAAAGCAAGAGGTCTGATTTGGCTGGATGTGAGACCTCTGATGGGCATCTAAGAGGTAACGTCTCCACTTGTGGAGCGTGCCAAGCAACACTAGGTAATTCCTTCAATGTTAGTCTATATGCAGCAAGAGCTTTTCAAGGGGATCCGTCAGGGCCGGCGTCAGCACCCAACGCACCCGGGGAAGTGTCGGGCCTCTGGCCGCTCCCCCAGCATCTGTGCAGGGCCACTGGCTGTGTTTGATTGCCGGCACTTCACCAGACATGGCCACGCGTTGTGCGGTTGTGTCTGGTAGTAATGACGCGGCAGGGGCGACACACAAGCACAATTAAAGGTGCTGCGCACGGCCGAATCTGGTGAACTGCCGGCAATCAAGCACCGCCAGAGGTCCTGCACAGATGCTGGGGGAGCGGCCAGGGCCCCAACCGCGACGGCCATGTCTGTGACACACACGCCAGTGGCCCTGTACTGCCACATACCTGAGGAGCTGGACCAGACACAGGCCGGGGCAGGTGAGTGAGGCTTGTTGCCAGCTTCCCTAATCCCCATATTAAAAATAATATATTGTCCGTTTTATATGTGTTTTTAAGAATTTGTGTTCAAATATTACATATGCCTATATGTGCACATATCTGTGTATATGTTTGTGTATGTGCGTATCTGCGTATTGTATGTGTGCATATCTGTGTACTATGTGCATGGGTGTATGAGCATGCATCTCTGCATGTGTGCGAATGTGTCACCCTGGCCTGGATGCCACAAAATGTATTAAAGCTGTGTCTGAGAGCAAGGGGGAGGTTCTCTAGTCAGGGGAACATTAGCATGCAATGCCTCCTGTCTCAGGCCAGTAGGGGGAGCAGGCTGCCCCTATAAAAGCTGGTGCTGGGGGCAGGGTTAGAGAGAACTTGATGACCTGTCTCAGCACTGAGACTTGTCCCAGAGCAGAGCGGGGACAGACAGTTGCACTGCACCTAAGAGGAAGTGTGGCAGGAGGAGAGCCACAGGCCAGAGACAAGACTCGAAGAGAGCCTGTCTTGGCAGATAAAGGACTTAATCTACCAGACTTTGGTGTCTGAGGCTGGGAGGATTCCATATTCTCCAGCAGATAACCAGTTCGCAAGGGACTGTATATTCCTTGGCCTAAGAAGCCTGGAGGCCCTGCCACAACCGAAGGGACCAGTAAAGCCGTACAAGGCTGGGAGCAGAAAGGAACCCACGTCGCAGGCCATACAGGCGAGAATACACGGAAAGCTCGGAAACGTGGGCTGTTACCCTATAACGAGGAGATAGCCAGAAGGAGCGCAGAAAGCACGGTAGGCCTACACCCTCACCCTGACCAGGGCCAATTTCCCCGTTGCTCTCAGACATCCAGGTCCCCTCCTAGCTGGGACTGTTTATGGGTCAGTTTACCTGTTTCAGTAAAGACCCTGGACTGCAACTTGTTGTCTGTGTGCTCCTTGCTCCTCCAGCACTATCAGCACCGGGACTCTCACTACCATCACTCCCACCATCCATTATACTGCCCTGGGGCCGCACTCTTCCCATGGGGAGTCACACTACCCTAGCTGCACACCTCATCAGCCCCAGCGGTCTGCATGCAGCGGCGGTTCCTAATAACCGCAATCCACGGGTGGCGTAGTCGGACATTATTAGCAGAACGTAGCAGACTACCATTGGCCTGACCACCCTGAGCCACGGAACCGGGTCGCCACTACTACCCCCATCGTCTCCCTATTGCCCGGATCCGAGTGCCCCACGGCCCAGGGGGCGAGTCAGCTTTGGCGTAGTCGGCAGGATTTCGTGCCTGCAACCATCGGGTACTGCGTGCCTGAAAAAAGACTTTTGTAACTTACCTGTGGCGAAGTTTCCCGCCGTCCGGAGTCGTTTCCCGCCATCCGGAGCCGATTCCCGCCATCAGACGCCATCTTGGACCGTTTCCCGCCGTCTTCTGCCTTCTTCCCGCCATCCGCAGCTGCTTCCCGCCATCGGACGCCATCTTCAGGACGCCGCGCGGCAAGAAGAGGGGCGTGGACGTCCAAACCGCGCGAGATCCGAAGCTCCGCCCCACGAACCGTCGCTGCGTAAGGTCCTGGAAGGGAGAGAGAGCGACGCTGACGTCATCAGGACGCGACGCCAGGTCCTCGTCCATAGCAGCAGCAGCGGAGCCGCGGCCTACAGAAGAGGATCGTCGGAAGGTAGGCCACGCTTGACTAGGGGGGAAGGAAGATGTCGGACACAGAGGCCCCCACTACCACCAGCGCAGCTGCAGCAGCGGTGATGCCCTTTTCCCTGCCCTACATCCCTGGAGCGGCCTGGCTGCCCAAGTACTCAGGGGAGCCCCATGCCCTAACTGACTTTAAGGAAAGGCTGTACAGTTTGTTCCAGGTTTACCCCCTGACAGAGGAACAGAAGGTCAGCATACTAGCAGGGCAGTTAACTGGCGCAGCCCAAAGGGAGGTAAAATCATGGCCCACTGAGGAGAAAAGGACTGTGAAGGGTATTCTGGCCCGGCTGCGGGGTACCTTTGACACACGTACCTCCGCTGAGATTAAAATGAGGTTCCATGGATGTAAGCAGCGGGCGCAGGACAGCATCAGAGACTATGCCCTAAATTTGCAGGAAGCCTTGAGGGCTATCCAACAAACTGACCCTGGCAGTGTGCAGGAAACGGATAAACTGCTAACAGAACAATTCATAGAAGGTCTGCTGTCCAGCGCCCACAGGGCCCAGCTGCGCCTCATGTTCTTTCAGAACCCCGACCTGACCTTTGCCCAATTTAAGGACAGGGCCATAAGGGTGCTCCGTGAATCGGCAACCAGTGGCGCTATAAACCCCCGGCGCCCTGCTCTCACCTACCACCAGGAGGCGGCGCCCTCCTCTATGGACCCCGTGGGGGCTGATGCACAGGCCCTGAACCAAGCCCCGTCGAAAGACCTGCACCACCAAGTCCAGGAGCTGACCAGGAGCGTCGCGGCGTTGACCAGGACCGTCCAGGCGTTGCAAGTGGACCCGGCAAGACCCATCGAGCTGGCTTCAAGTCCGGAGGATGTCCCGTGGCGTCGACAGAGGAGGATCCCGTCATTCCGAGGGAGGCCCACAGACCGCTACGCAGAGGATGGACAGCCCATTTGCCGTCGATGCAACCTGCCCGGACACATTTCCAGGTACTGTAATTTAAACGGGTCCAACCTGGGGCAGAGGGCCGACCCCCAGGCATAAGATCACCAGGCCCTTATAATTGGCGTGATAAGTACGTTGGGGGGCGCCCGGTTTTACCCGTGGTGCTGGACGGTATCCCCATGAGCGCCTTGCTGGATACTGGGTCACAAGTAACCACTATCCCTTATGTACTTTTTAAGCAGTATTGGACTGATGCTGATATCACAGGGTATCCAGACAGTAACTTGAGCATCATCGCCAGTAATGGCTTGCCCGTGCCGCAGATGGGGTTCAAGGAGATGACCATTAAAATTGGTAAAGTTGAACTACCGGCACAGGGAGTGATTATTGTGGACATTGACCGTCGTGAAAGTCACCCTAAAATAACTGTGGGTACTAACGTAATTGAAAATTGTCTTTCAGAGGTAATTGTAATCTTACAACAGGTGGCAGTGAATGCTAGTTCCAGCCAACAGAGAGTCCTCAACAAGGAGATAAAAGCCCTGATGAGACGGCAGCAGGTAGAACTGTCTGGTGGTGAGATCGGTAGCGTAAGACTGAGTGACCCATTCCCCATTTCCATGCCTCCCAAAAGTGAAATGATGATCTGGTGTCGGACTGCAATCGGGTTGAGAGATAGAGATTACCAAGCCATGGTAGAACCCGTGTACTCAGACAGCAGGCCCACCATTTTGACAGCCCGGGGGGTGTTTGATGTCCGTCATGGGAGGGTGCCCGTCCGCATCCTCAACATTGGGGAGAGGGAGGTACACTTACCCAGGTACGCTACAATCGCCAAGCTGTTTGTTGTCGAACACCAAGCTATCAGGGCCGTGGAACCTTTGCCTCCATCTCCACAGGCGGAGGGTAATGGCTCCCAGAAACAAAAGGAGGACTGGTGCCAGAAACTCCATGTGGGTGCTGACTCCACTCCCCTGCACCAAAAACAAGGAGTCTACCGGGTGGTATAGGAGTACGAGAGAGTCTTTAGTAAGCACCCGCTAGACTTCGGCAGAGTAAAAGGGATAGAACACCACATCCCCACAGGGAGCCACCCACCAATAAAAGAGAGACACAGACCTGTACCCCCTGCACATTATCAGAATGCAAAGGGCATGCTAAGAGAAATGAAAGAAGCTGGGGTCATTCGAGATAGCTGTAGCCCCTGGGCAGCCCCCTTGGTTCTAGTGAAAAAGAAAGACGGCACCATGAGAATGTGCGTAGACTATAGACAAATCAACCGTATCACCCACAAAGACGCATATCCGCTGCCTAGAATAGAGGAGTCTTTAGCCGCACTAAAATCTGCTAACTTCTTTTCTACTTTGGACCTTACTAGCGGGTACTGGCAGGTTCCTGTGGCAGAGGCTGACAAGGAGAAGACCGCCTTCACCACCCCGATGGGACTGAGCGAATTCAACTGTATGCCTTTCGGGCTCTGCAACGCACCAGGGACCTTCCAGCGGCTGATGGAATGCTGTCTAGGGCACCGAAACTTCGAGACGGTCCTCCTTTACCTGGACGACGTGATCGTCTATTCGAAGACCTACGAGGACCACCTAAAGCACCTGGCCGAGGTGTTCGAAGCCCTGGCAGGCTATGGCCTGAAGGTGAAACCATCGAAGTGTCACCTGTTGAAACCAAAGGTCCAGTACCTAGGGCACGTGGTAAGCGCGGAAGGAGTGGCCCCCGACCCTGACAAGGTCACGGCAATCAAGAGCTGGCCAAGCCCCTCGAACATCAAGGAGGTGAGACAGTTTCTCGGGTTGGTAGGCTACTACCGAAGGTTCATCCCCGGGTTCACTAAGATGGCAGCTCCTATGCAGGACCTCCTGATCGGACAGTCTAAGTCCAGGAGCCAAAAGCCGCCCTTCAAGTGGGATAAACAGGAAGAGGAGTCCTTCCGCCAGCTAAAGATGGCCCTCACAGGGGATGAGATCCTGGCCTACCCTGATTACGGACAGCCTTTCATTCTCCACACAGACGCCAGTAATGTGGGACTGGGAGCCGTACTGTCCCAGAACCAACAGGGCAGAGAAAGGGTGATAGCGTACGCCAGCCGGAAGCTGAGGCCCACCGAGAGGAACCCGGAGAATTACAGCTCCTTCAAGCTAGAATTCTTGGCAGTGGTGTGGGCCGTGACGGAACGCTTCAAGCATTACCTGGCCTCCGCAAAGTTCACCGTGTACACGGACAACAACCCGTTGACACACCTGGACAATGCAAGACTGGGAGCCCTGGAACAGCGGTGGATGGCCGTCTCTCCAACTATGACTTCGTGATCAAGTACCGGGCAGGCAAAACCAATGCCAACGTGGACGCCCTATCAAGAATGCCTCACTTACCTGAAGGTGACGAAGACCCAGAAGAGCTGGAGGAGGTAGAACTCCCCGCGTTTCACCGGTATGGAGCCGCTCAATACTCCCACCGCGTGAAGGAGGAGGATCTAACAACCGTGATGATCAATCCCCTACCTCACCACAGCTGGGCCGAGGCCCAAGATAGTGACCCTGCAACCCGCCTGGTGAAAGATCTGCTGACCCGGGAAGATGCCCGCTTAGATCCAGATGCCCCAGAGGAAGCCAAGCAGCTATGGAAAGAGAAGAGCAAGCTGTTCCTCTACGAAGGCAAGTTGTGCAGAAGGATTGTCAACCACCGGACGCACGAGCTGACCTGGCAAGTCGTGGTCCCAAGGCGAGATGCAGCTATGGTCCTGGGGGCTTACCATGACAGAGCGGGACACTTCGGTTGGAAGAAACTGGAGTTCCTACTAAGAGGAAGGTTCTTTTGGGTCGGCATGAGAGGAGCTGTAGAAAAGTGGTGCAGAGACTGTGGCCCTTGTCACCTGAGGAGGAAGGACCGCACCAGCCAGAAGACACCCTTGAGGCTCATCGTCACCACGCAGCCTCTTGAGCTGGTAGCTCTGGACCACGTCAAATTGGCTCCAAGCCGGTCTGGATACATCTATGCCCTGACAATCGTGGACCACTATTCCTGTTTTCTAGTGGTGGTCCCGGTAAAGGGTTTGACAGCCCAAACAGCGGCCAGAGCCTTCCAGCAATATTTCTGCCGTCCACACGGGTATCCGGAACAGGTCCTGACAGACCAGGGTCCAGCGTTCGAGGCTGAAATCTTCCAGGAGTTCTGCAACCTCTATGGCTGTAAGAAGAT
Organism: Phyllobates terribilis; assembly: GCF_046119375.1. Taxonomy (NCBI): domain Eukaryota; kingdom Metazoa; phylum Chordata; class Amphibia; order Anura; family Dendrobatidae; genus Phyllobates; species Phyllobates terribilis. Next base: position 155,975,273 of record NW_027362768.1, on the reverse strand, counting down.
TCGTACAACGCCTTACCACCCCCAAACCAACGGGATGTGTGAGAAGATGAACAATATAGTCATTGATCTCCTGAAGACGTTGCCCCTGGAGGAACGCAGCCTGTGGCCAGAAAAACTGCCGGACCTGATAGACCTATATAACAATATCCCGGTGAATGCTACAAACTGCACCCCGGCTTACCTGATGCGAGCCAGACCAGGTAAGCTGCCCGTAGACCTGGAGATGGGAGTCCTAATACCTGAGGACACCTCCCCGGATGCGGACTGGGATACGGAAAGGCAACTGCAGTACAAGAAGGTACAGGAGAGTGTGGAGAAGAGCCTGGCCCAGGTGAGAGAGAGGCAAGAAAAACTCTTCAATCAACACGCCCCTGCTGGTCCCCTAGAACCTGGTGAGCAAGTCCTAAAGCGAAAAAGAAGGCTACATAAGTTGGACGACCAGTGGGAAAGGGAACCCTACACCGTACTGCAGTCTGACCATGACAACCCAAAGGTGTGCGTAATCACCAAGGACGGAGGAGAAACCACTAGTGTCGTCTCCAGAGACCACCTCAAAAGGTGCCCCGAGCAACTCCGTAGTGCAGAAGAGGATCAGAGTGACCTTGAACCCGCAGAGGACAAGGAAGAAATGATCAACACCGTTCTCGGAGAGTTCCCTCAGTCCTGGACTCGCATAAATGATGCCATAGTGGTACCCGTCCTGCATTTCCTGCAACCGGCACAGCAACAACCAACACCAGAGCCGGAAGGTGAAGAGGAGCAAGCGGTTCCAGAGGCAGAAGAGCCTGTACCAGCAGCCCAGGAGAGTCAACCCTCTGCTGACAGTGAGCCTGCCATGCCTGCGGTAAGCCAAAGGACCCGCAGACAGCTGCCTGCCCTACCTGTACACCGAGCTGGTAGCTGTACCCCTAACGCTAGTGGGGAAAGCCAGGTTGGTCCACCACCAGACAGTGGGTTAAGGAGGTCAACCAGGAGCACAAAGGGGCAGATACCCGCTCGCTGGAGAATATAGAGCGCGCTAAAATTGTAAATAACCCTGTTGCCAAATGTTGAATTGTTTGCCAAGTTACATGCATGTTTGGTAATTCTGTGTTTCAGTTTCTTGCAACTACCGTAAGGACTCAAAGGTTATGGACTTTTTATAACCGGGACCTTGCATGGACTGCGTTCGGAGCCTAACCCAGGAATGAACTAAGACTGTGAAGGATTTGGGGTAGGACAGACCCCCACCTGGTTAAGGCTCCCCGTTGTATTGGTGATATGGACACCCGGTCACAGGCCACACTGTGACCTTAAGAACTCAATCTGTGCGTCGTCTGTCTGTTATTGTTTTATGGCTATGCATATTGTCTTTGTTTACTGTTTAGTCCCGGAGTACTAAATTTCACTAGGGGGGAATGTGTCACCCTGGCCTGGATGCCACAAAATGTATTAAAGCTGTGTCTGAGAGCAAGGGGGAGGTTCTCTAGTCAGGGGAACATTAGCATGCAATGCCTCCTGTCTCAGGCCAGTAGGGGGAGCAGGCTGCCCCTATAAAAGCTGGTGCTGGGGGCAGGGTTAGAGAGAACTTGATGACCTGTCTCAGCACTGAGACTTGTCCCAGAGCAGAGCGGGGACAGACAGTTGCACTGCACCTAAGAGGAAGTGTGGCAGGAGGAGAGCCACAGGCCAGAGACAAGAGGCGAAGAGAGCCTGTCTTGGCAGATAAAGGACTTAATCTACCAGACTTTGGTGTCTGAGGCTGGGAGGATTCCACATTCTCCAGCAGATAACCAGTTCGCAAGGGACTGTATATTCCTTGGCCTAAGAAGCCTGGAGGCCCTGCCACAACCGAAGGGACCAGTAAAGCCGTACAAGGCTGGGAGCAGAAAGGAACCCACGTCGCAGGCCATACAGGCGAGAATACACGGAAAGCTCGGAAACGTGGGCTGTTACCCTATAATGAGGAGATAGCCAGAAGGAGCGCAGAAAGCACGGTAGGCCTACACCCTCACCCTGACCAGGGCCAATTTCCCCGTTGCTCTCAGACATCCAGGTCCCCTCCTAGCTGGGACTGTTTATGGGTCAGTTTACCTGTTTCAGTAAAGACCCTGGACTGCAACTTGTTGTCTGTGTGCTCCTTGCTCCTCCAGCACTATCAGCACCGGGACTCTCACTACCATCACTCCCACCATCCATTATATTGCCCTGGTGCCGCACTCTTCCCGTGGGGAGTCACACTACCCTAGCTGCACACCTCATCAGCCCCAGCGGTCTGCATGCAGCGGTGGTTCCTAATAACCGCAATCCACGGGTGGCGTAGTCGGACATTATCAGCAGAACGTAGCAGACTACCATTGGCCTGACCACCCTGAGCCACGGAACCGGGTCGCCACTACTACCCTCATCGTCTCCCTATTGCCCGGATCCGAGTGCCCCACGGCCCAGGGGGCGAGTCAGCTTTGGCGTAGTCGGCAGGATTTCATGCCCGCAACCACCGGGTACTGCGTGCCTGAAAAAAGACTTTTGTAACTTACCTGTGGCGAAGTTTCCCGCCGTCCGGAGTCGTTTCCCGCCATCCGGAGCCAATTGCCGCCATCAGACGCCATCTTGGACCGTTTCCCGCCGTCTTCTGCCTTCTTCCCGCCATCCGCAGCTGCTTCCCGCCATCGGACGCCATCTTCAGGACGCCGCGCGGGAAGAAGAGGGGCGTGGATGTCTGCGTACCATGTGTGTGCATGTCTACGTACTGTGTATGTGCGTGTGTGCATGCCTATGTGCGTGTGTGCATGCATGCGTACTCTGTGTGTGCATGTCTGCGCACTGTGTGTGCATGCATGTCTGCGTAGTGTGTGTGTGCGTGTGCATGTCTACGTACTGTGTGTGTGCATGTCTGCGTACTGTGCGTGTGTACATGTCTGCGTACTGTGCGTGTGTGCATGTCTGCTTATTGTGCATGTCTGGGTACTGTGCATGTGTGCATGTCTGCATACTGTGTGTGTGCATGTCTGCGTACCATGTGTGCATGCATGTCTGTATACTGTGTGTGTGCGTGTGCGCATGTCTGCGTACTGTGTGTGTGCATGTCTGCGTACTATGTGTGTGTGCATGTCTGCGTACTTTGTGTGTGCATGTCTGCGTACTATGTGTGTGTGCATGTCTGCGTACTGTGTGCATGTCTGCGTACCGTGTGTGAGTGCAAGTCTGCGTACTGTGTGTGTGCATGTATGCGTGTGTACTGTGCATGTCTGCGTACTGTGTGCGTGCATGTCAGCGTACTGTGCATGTGTGCATGTCGGCATACTGTGTGTGTGCATGTCTGCGTATCGTGTTTGTGTGCATGTCTGCGTACTGTGCATGTGTGCATGTCTGCATACCGTGCATGTGTGCATGTCTGCGTACTGTGTGTGCATGTCTGCATACCGCGTGTGTGTGCATGTCTGCGTACTGTGTTTGTGTGCATGTGTGCGTACCATGTGTGCATGTCTGCGTACTGTGCATGTGTGCATGTCAGTATACCGTGCATGTGTGCATGTCTGCGTACTGTGTGTGCATGTCTGCATAAAGCGTGTGTGTGCATGTCTGTGTACTGTGCGTGTGCATGTCTGCATACTGTGTGTGTGTGCATGTCTGCGTACCATGTGTGCATGTCTGCGTAGCGTGTTTGTGTGCATGTCTGCGTACCATGTGTGCATGTCTGCATACTGTGCATGTGTGCATGTCTGCATACCGTGCATGTGTGCATGTCTGCGTACTGTGTGTGCATGTCTGCATACCGCGTGTGTGTGCATGTCTGCGTACTGTGTGTGCATGTCTGCATACTGTGTTTATGTGCATGTCTGCGTACCATGTGTGCATGTCTGCGTACTGTGCATGTCTGCATACCGTGTGTCAGTGCATGTCTGCGTACTGTGTGTGTGAATGTCTGTGCACTGTGCGTGTGTACATGTCTGTGTACTGTGTGCATGTCTGCATACCGTGTGTGTGCGCATGTCTGCGTACCGTGTGTGAGTGCATGTCTACGTACTGTGTATGTGCATGTCTGCGTGCGTACTGTGCAAGTCTGCGTACTGTGCATGTGTGCATGTCTGCGTACTGTGTGTGTGCATGTCTGCGTATCGTGTTTGTGTGCATGTCTGCGTACCATGTGTGCATGTCTGCGTACTGTGTGTGTGCATGTCTGCGTACCGTGTCTGTGTTCATGTCTGCGTACCATGCGTGCATGTCTGCATACCGTGCATGTGTGCATGTCTGCGTACTGTGTGTGCATGTCGGCGTACTGTGCATGTCTGCATACCGTGCACGTCTGCGTACTGTGCATGTCTGCATACCGTACACGTGTGCATGTCTGCTTACTGTGTGTGAATGTCTGCGTACTGTGTGTGTGCATGTCTGCGTATTGTGTTTGTGTGCATGTCTGCGTACCATGCGTGCATGTCTGCGTACTGTGCATGTCTGCATACCGTGCACGTGTGCATGTCTGCGTACTGTGTGTGCATGTCTGCGTACTGTGTGTGTGTGCATGTCTGCATATGTGAAGCATGAGGGAACAGGCTGGCTGTTGTATACCTATATTTTTCTGCGGTATCTGTGCATCATGAATGTATATATTAAAGGGGCCCACTGAGACTCTTTCGCCCGGGGTCCATGAAAACATGGAACCGGCCATGGGATCCTCACAAAAAATTGCCACAAAAATCACCCAGAAAATGCTTAAAAGACTCTTCCTATTCATTTAAATGTGAATACTCTTTGCTATTCATAGGAGTTTTCTGAGCTTTTTTTCCACTTTAAGGTTTTGCAAACACCTGGAGGAAAAAAAGAAAATGAATGTCAGTTCTTGATGAAATCGGCTCCAAACTAGGCACTGTCCAATCAAAAGGCGGCAAAAAGTTCTCATAAACACTTTGAAACAGCTTCAAGAATTGGTTCGCTCTCAGCGATAATGTTGCAAAAATAAATAACTTTCCATGTTTCACCATGTCTACAGTTCCTTCCCTCCCTCTGGCATGCAACCATCCTCCTCCTCCTCCTCGTCCTTTGTACAATGTCCTATGAACCTGCCTCATCAGAGCAGGATCTTCCGCCTGTCTGTTGCAGAAAAACAATCCAGCCGAATGTAGCAGAGCTCGGGCTGCGTATCGACCATGTCAGCCCCTGTATTCCTTGGACTGCTGCCATTTAGTGCCTCTGATCTGTGCTCTTGGGCCGCCTGGTTCTGCCTACTGTTCGTGCTGGTAAAAGGTTGGAGGCTTTATCTAAAATGGAGACAGCTTGTTAAAGCTTTTAGCCCATTTGAGGGTCCCAAGCGTCACTGGCTGTATGGCAATGCTCATGAGGTAAGAGGCGTGCAATGTGATGAACTTCGTGGAAGATTTTATTTAATATTACCATACTGATTACCTAGTAATTCCATAAACAATCACGCTTAATTTATGAGCAAAATTGCAGAAAAATTACATTAATCTGGCATCTAAGAATCCAGAAAGTCTGATGGGACTTTTCAGTGGGTAATAATTTTGGCACCATCTTGGCACTTTAACTCCTTAAGGACTTTGTGATTTTTTTTGTTTTTGCACCAGTGTTTTTTTTCCTCCACTTATTCCAAGGGCCAAAACTTTTTTATTTTTCCATCGACATAGCCAGATCAGCCGTAGTTTTGTAGTTTTGTATGACAGCATTCATCTTTCCATATAATGTGCTGAAAATGGGAAAAAAAATGTTGAAAAAAAATGCAACGTCGCCAGTGTTATTTGGGTTTTGATTTTCTAGTGTTCATTGAGTGGTACTAATGGTGTGACGACATGATTCTCCAGGACAGTTTGATTACAACAATACCAAATTTGTATAGTGTTTTTTTTATATTTAAGTGGTTAAAAATCTTCTGAATTAAAAAAAAAAAAAAAATGGTTTGTGTTGCCATTTTTTGAGACCAGTAAACTTTTTTACTTTTCCGTTAACTGAGCGGTTTGAGGGCTATATGACTGCCAGAGATAGCCAAGCGCTCTACTTGGCTATCTCCAACTTTCCTGACGGCAATAAATGGAGCTGTTTGAGGGCTTTTTTTGTGTGATAAGCTGATGTTTTTATTGATACTATTTTTGGATAAGCATTCAGATATATTATTAGTTTGGGTAATTAGGTATGCATTTTTTGGGGCCATCCTGGATTTGTCACAGTAAAGTTTGGTAAGCATGGGAGTGGTTTAGCGCCGAGGGTCTGAGTGCAATTGGTCCATGTGAAGTATCTGGTGACAGTTATGCCGAGGCTTGTTCTTCGGGGGAGTGTCAGTGGTCTTATCTGGGAAAAGAGTGATGAGAAGCTTGGGGTAATGCTGTGTATTGGGTCACCTAGAGTAATGTGGAGAACCAGAGGTGAGAGGTGCCATTGTGGTGAGGTCCAGCGTGGCCTGTGGAACGTCATCGCGGAGTAGACTGGGAATCCTTCCTCGAACACTTCTTCTTTCAAGTCACAAAAAAACTCTAGTATACGATGTCTCCATTTTTTTGTCTTGGTACATAAAATCAACTGTTTCCTGTTATCAGCTATCGGAGAGACTGACTGTAATTTTGGTGGCATGACTGACATGAAGACTGCACAAATCATTGTTGTTTATGGTGACTGTCTCAGTAATGACAGCCTGTCTGTCTTTATCCCAACCATAGTTCCTTCAGAATGGCAATGACATGGCGATTATGGTTCGTTACGCCGAACAATACCCGTACGCCTATCCACTGTGGCTGGGAAATTTCTTTGCAGCCCTGACAATATGCCACCCCGATTACGCAAAGGCTATCCTGTCCAGACAAGGTAAGAGCCCTTATCGATCATCAGCCTGCTGAACATCTTTCTTGTATCAACTCAGATAATTATCACCAATCCACAAGACCCTCACCGATAACAAGAACAGGTCTCCGAATTGTCCAGTTTGAACAGAGCGATGACCTAGACATCGTCTATATGACTGCCAGAGATAGCCAAGCGCTCTACTTAGCTATCTCCAGCTTTCCTGACGGCAATAAATGAGCATGCTTCTTTTGATTTATTAAACTTGGGTGCTCCAAAGCTCCATAACTTGCTACGTTGAGATAACCCTTTTAAATTTTCTTAAAGAAACACAGTAGGCAAAACTATGGGACCTGCAGGTTTGCTTGAGGGCGCAGGTCACTTATACTAGATGCCCACAATGTGGCATTATGCAGGTTCCTTATAAAAATAATTCCCTAGTATAAACCGCAGGTTCCACCGCACCTCGTGAAACTCAACACAGCCAGCCAAAGAGTCACCATTCGGTGAGTTACTGTACGAGCAGTGAGATTATGAACTTCTCTGTCATGTTGATTCACTAAAAAAGTTTAAGGAGGGCCTGGATGCCTTTCTTGATAAATATAATATTACAGGTTCTAGGTACAAGACTCTGTGATGGGAAGTTGATCCAGGAAACTAGTCTGATTGCTGTATGTGGAGTTGGGAAGGAATTTTTCCCCTAATATGGGGCAATTTACATTTGCCCTAATGGACATAAGTTTTTCCCTAGATAATACCCCTGGGAGCATTTGACTACACGCTTACATACTACTGTGTTCTTCAGGGGCGGACACAGACTGTAGTGGGCCCCTGTGCAAGAAATTTTTGGGGCCCCCCCCCCTGCGCTTCATAAGGCAACAAAGTTATGTAAACATAACCCCCCCATGTGCATCTCTCGCCCCCCCATGTGCATTTCCCCCCCCGTGCATCTCTCATCCCCCCCATGTGCATCTCTCACCACCCCCATGTGCATCTCTCACCCCCCCATGTGCATCTCTCACCCCCCCATGTGCATCTCTCACCCCCCCCCATGTGCATCTCTCATCCCCCCCACTCCTAGTTAATTAATTGTATTTAAAACAAATAAAACTTGTTATACTTACCCCCATGCGATCCCTGCAGAATCCTGGCGCTCGTCCACGTCGCTGCCACCAGGCTCTCCTGACGTTCGGCCATGTGACAGTGCCACATACATAGCCATCAGCTTTTGTTTTGGCCAAAAGATTTTTAAAGCCGCCACCACGATAAGGTAGACTCTTCTGGCCGGGCCCTACTCTAACCTATTAAAATTTTCTTAAAATATCCAATACTCTTTTTAGATATATTTTTATTTAGTTTTCTCTAAGGGAATGTGTCATATACATTTTTTTTTTAAATGACCAATAATACCACATACAGGGAATACCGCCACACCATGACCAGACCACATATTACCACAACATAGTGACCGAATAATACCACACCGAAGGGGGAAAAACTGCCACACCATGACCAGACCACATATTACCACCACATTACTAATATTACCACCACATTACTAATATTACCATAAGTGTCATTATACACGGGAGCTCTATACATGGTATGTATAATGTAAGTGTCCAGGTAATCTAGTGATCACCAGTGACATTATACACAGGAGCTCTGTATATAGTGTCAGTGTACAGGTAATACAGTGATCACCAGTGACATTATACACAGGAGCCCGGTACATAGTATATAGTGTAAGTGTACATGTAATGCACTGACTCACTGGTGACGTCTCTAGGTGAAGTCCTTCAGCTACGCTTTTCTCCTTCATCCAGCACAGACCGCCATCACGTCTTCCAGCCAGGACTCGTCTTTGCATAAAATAACACAGTTATCTAGAGCACATTCCCCAACTTCTACATTACACAGCTGAATACAGACGTGCATCCACCATCAATATATGGTTAGTTATTATGCAACCTACCATTCCAAATATAAATTGTAATCCACCACGGTGCCCCCATTAACTGTAAATAGGCACTTAATATATAATTTAATTAGAACCTCTACTCTTTCCGCCAATTTGTTACCAGTTACACTCCTGCATCCGCAACGCCCCCTACTCTATACTTCCTGCTCCCCGCATTCATTATTTACATACACCCCCTGCCCCAATTCATTATATCATGTTCGTGCTCTCCCCACCCCATCATCATTTATCATTTACTGTCCCCCACCCCACATTCATTATGTGCAGCTCGTTATCCCCCTACTCCCAATTCCCCCATGTGCAGCTCATTTTCTCCCAATTCCCCCATGTGCAGCTCTCATCCCCCCATGTGCAGCAGTCACCCCTCCATGTGCACATCTCTCATCCCCCTCCCCCACATGTGCCCCTCTCTCATCCCCCACATGTGCACCTCTCTCATCCCCCTCCACCACATGTGCCCCTCTCTCATCCCCCCCATGTGCACCTCTCTCATCCCCCTCCACCACATGTGCACCTCTCTCATCCCCCTCCCCCACATGTGCACCTCTCTCACCCCCCTCCACCACATGTGCACCTCTCTCACCCCCCTCCACCACATGTGCCCCTCTCTCATCCCCCCCATGTGCCCCTCTCTCATCCCCCTTCCCCACATGTGCACCTCTCTCATCCCCCTCCCCCACATGTGCACCTCTCTCATCCCCCTCCACCACATGTGCATCTCCCATTCCCCCACTCCTAGTAAATTGTATCTAAAAAAAAAAAAAACTTGTTATACTTACCCCCATGCGATCCCTGCAGAATCCTGGCGCTCGTCCAAATCGCTGACACCAGGTTCTCCTGACTTCCGGTCATGTGACGGCGCCGTCACATGACCGGAAGTCAGGTGAATCATGAAAGCGCTGCCGCAGCAGCGCAGCGCTGAGATGTCCCGGACCCGGCTCTTAGCATGCGGCCGGGGGCCCCATGAGGAGAGAGACGCACAAGAGGGGGGCCCCCAAGGGGGCCCCTACCGGCTGGGCCCCATACTGGAGTCAGGGCAGTCATACCCTGATGGCGGCCCTGCTGGAGGGGCCCCCTCTCCCTCGGGGCCCCCGTTCAATGAACCGGCTGCACGGGCGGTAGTTCCGCCCCTGGTGTTCTTGTTCTTTTCGATCCAAAAACTCAGCAAAAAGACTTAGTATGCACAGACTCTTAAATGTTCTTTTCAGCTATAATATCTTAAAATATATTCTCTTTTTTTACAGATCCAAAGGATAGCTTTACCTTTAGCTTTCTCACTCCATGGATCGGTATGTAATGTAGTACTAGTTGATTTGCCTGTAGACATTAGACGCTTGTTGATGATTTCATCGGAATACAGTGATCAATTTTATATCTATGTGCACCATTAAACACCCCCTTACAAAAACTTAGACCACATCTTAAAGCCTCACAAAGCTCATTTTTAACTTTTGCGTCACTCAGGGGAGGGATTGCTGGTGTTGTCAGGACCGAAGTGGTTTCTGCACCGCCGGCTGCTGACCCCAGGATTCCATTATGATGTTCTGAAGCCGTATGTCAGACTGATGTCCGACTGTGTCACTGTCATGCTGGTAATTATAAAAAAATATATTTAGCAAAGAACATAGTATTCAATTCGGTAATTCATTCCTGTTCTCTTCTCATTTTTTTAGGACAAATGGGAACGTCTTATTACGAAAGACAGCCCAGTGGAGATTTTCCATCATGTCAGCCTCATGACACTGGACACCATCATGAAATGCGCCTTTAGCTATCACAGCAACTGCCAGATGGACAGGTTTGTCAAAAAACTATAAAACAACCCTTTTTAGTAATAAGAATTTGCATTTGATAAAAAAAAAAGTTATACAGAATTACAAAAACACAGGGGCTTTCTTCCAATAACGGCATCACTTCTATTCACAAGGTGTGGACCAAACATCTTCCAAAAACAGCGAAGCACCAAAGTTAAAGAGGTTGTTAACTTTTACATTGGTGACCTATCCTTATGATAAGTCATCAATGTCTGAGCGGCCAGGGTTCGACACCCGGCAGCCCGACTGATCAGCTGTTATCGGTGTCGGCGGCGCCAGTACTCAATAGCCGAGCTGCTCGTTCTTCTGGTAGTGGCTGAGGCTTGGTACTGCACATAAGCTACCTATTCAAATCAATAGGAGGCGGATGTGCGGTACCCTGCGGTGGCCAATGTAAGGGTGTGTGAGGGACGTTCATATGCCTTTTCCCTCTACAGATAATGTTATGTGGTTATAGTGTGCATAGAATCTTAGGCTAAGCGCCCACAATGCAAAAATGCTGCGAAGCGTTTCTGCATCTCCCTGGCAGAAAAAACGCATGCGGATTTTACATGCATTTTTCCTGTCAGGTAGAAGCGTTTGTGAAGCATTTTTAACATGTGATTTCGCATGCGGGTTGTCAAGCGCTTTTCCAAGCGATTTTAGCATCACTTGGAAAAGTGCTTGACAACTTGGTCACACTATATAAATCCATGCAACCGACATGGATTTATGTTGTGTGACCAAGTTACGATGCTGCAAATGCAGCATAAATAGTAGAAAAAAAGAATAAAAATATTGAAAAATAAAAAAAAACATTATACTCACCTTCCGATGGCCCCTTGTCTCCTGTACGGTGTATCCGGTATCTTCGGTGGCTCGCAGTGGTGTAAAAGGACCTTCCATGACGTAATTTAGTCATGTGACAGGGCACGCGAACGCTGACGTCACCCACCGCGAGCAGCCGAAGAGCCAGCAGCGCCGCCAGGATCAGAAGGAAAGTATATGTTTATTTTTTATTTTAATTCTTTTTTAACTACAACTACATGATATGCACTGCACATGCGGATTTGCATTGCAGTACATGGCAGACCTATCACAAACGATTTTAATGCGTTTTCGCAGCGAAAATATGCCGCAAAAGCGCATTAAAATCGCTTCGTGTGCACATAGCCTTATAGGCACTAAAGTGTGCATTGTAATGTAAAGAATGTATAATGTTTCTTATATAAAACAAGTAGGGAAAGTTTAGGCTAGAGTTTTAGATATAGATAAGCAAAGGGAGAAATGCAGTGGTGGGCACTATAGAACCAGGAAGTAGTTACATACAGGTCAATAAACAGTTAAGGGGTTCAGGAGCAGTTCCAATGTGGGAGAAGCAGAACAGTTAACAAGTGGGAAACTTCCTGATTAGGGTTAGTTAGAGTGAGAGTGGAGAAGGATAGAGAGCAGTATTTGGAGATCTGAGGGAACTAGGAGGACGGGCTGTTCAGCAGCAAGGGAGCGTATTCTTTGGAGCGGACATTCCTGTAACGTTCGGGGCCTATGATCCACCTGAGGCACTGAGAAGCGTGCCTCAATATCTTCCTAGGAGAGGAAGTCGGACAGGGAACCGCATAAGGGAGTTTAGACGGGACTCATGGAGGCTGCAGAGCCTGATGAAGCATCCCAGGGTCTAGAGACGCCAGACCAGGAAGGAATAGCTCAACGCCAGAGGACAGCGGACATCAGAATGTGCTTTAGTATGGACTTTGAAAATGGAAGAATTTGTGTCCAAGACTGTGTGTTTCATTATGATAAAAACGGACAGTTAAGTAAAGTTCTTTATTATAAAACGAATTGGATGTCCCCTAATGTGTTCACGGTTGTTCCTGAAGTGGAAGAACTAAAGAAAGCGGAGATCTGCGACCAAAACGTGAGTGTTACACATCACACACACCGCACAGGAGCTGGAACACGGTTTATTTGTAGGGTGCCAGGGTGTGGGAAAACCACAGCCACTCGCCACCCTGTGCCCCTCACACCACTATCAGAAGACATCGAGCTCCGCAAGCGAGTACTGGCTGCCGCCGCCAATGCTACCAATAACAGCTGGTTGGCGGCGGTCCCAGGTGTCGGACCCCTGCCGATCACACATTGATGATCTATCCTAAGGATACATCATCAATGTAAAAGTAGTGGACAACCTCTTTAATCCATGGACAGATGGGAGAAATCAGCCATGTTTTTCTAATCCTGTACAACTTCAGGAGCCCACTCCATATGAAGCGGTTTCTGCAGTCAATATCGAACCTAGCAACTAAGCGGTTAGACAGAGATAGTGGGCTCCCTCAGTCACCCCATATCCCACTGCAATATGATCATGGGATTTCTAAGAGTTGTTGTACCAGCTGCTGTCCTAATGACTGTTGCGGCCCTTCCAAAATATGACAGGCAATGAAATAGTGTTATTACTCCCAAAATATACAACCCTTGGCAACAATTATGGAATCACCGGGCTCGGAGGATGTTCATTCAGTTGTTTAATGTTGTTGAAAAAAAGCAGATCACAGACATGGCACAAAACTAAAGTCATTTCAAATGGCAACTTTAGGGCTTTAAGAAACACTGAAAGAAATCAAGATTAAAAATGTGGTACTCAGTAAGGGTAATTTTTTTCAGACCAAGCAGAGGGAAAAAATTATGAAATCACTCAATTCTGAGAAAAAAATTATGGAATCACCTTGTAAATTGTCATTTCCAAAACTAACACCTGCATCAAATTCGATCTACTCTGCATCTAAAAAGGAGTGATCACACCTTGGAGAGCTGTTGCACCAAGTGGACTGACATGAATCATGGCTCCAACACGAGAGATGTCAATTGAAACAAAGGAGAGGATTATCAAACTCTTAAAAGAAGGTAAATCATCACGCAATGTTGCAAAAGATGTTGGTTGTTCACAGTCAGCTGTGTCTAAAATCTGGACCAAATACAAACAACATGGGAAGGTTGTTAAAAGCAAACATACTGGTAGACCAAGGAAGACATCAAAGCTTCAAGACTGGAAACTTAAAGCAATATGTCTCCAAAACAGGAAATGCACAACAAAACAAATGAGGAACGAATGGGGAATGGGAGGAAACTGGAGTCAATGTCTGTGACAGAACTGTAAGAAACCGCCTAAAGTAAATGGGATTTACATACAGAAAAGCTAAACATAAGCCATCATTAACACCTAAACAGAAAAAAACAAGGTTACAATGGGCTAAGGAAAAGCAATCGTGGACTGTGGATGACTGGATGAAAGTAATATTCAGTGATGAATCGCGAATCTGCATTGGGCAAGGTGATGATGCTGGAACTTTTGTTTGGTGCCGTTCCAATGAGATTTATAAAGATGACTGCATGAAGAGAACATGCAAATTTCCACAGTCATTGATGATATGGGGCTGCATGTCAGGTAAAGGCATTGGGGAGATGGCTGTCATTACATCTTCAATAAATGCCCAAGTTTACATTGATATTTTGGACAGTTTTCTTATCCCATCAATTGAAAGGATGTTTGGGGATGATGACATCATTTTTCAAGATGATAATGCATCCTGCCATAGAGCAAAGACTGTTAAAACATTCTTTGAAAGAAGACACATAAGGTCAATGTCATGGCCTGCAAATAGTCCAGATCTCAATCCAATTGAAAATCTTTGGAGGAAGTTGAAGAAAATGGTCCATGACAAGGCTCCAACCTGCAAAGCTGATCTGGCAACAGCAATCAGAGAAAGTTGGAGCCAGATTGATGAAGAGTACTGTTTGTCACTCATTAAGTCCATGCCTCAGAGACTGCAGGCTATTATTAAAGCCAGAGGTGGTGCAACAAAATACTAGTGATGTATTGGAGTGTTCTTTTGTTGTGTTTGTTTTTCATGATTCCATAATTTTTTCCTCAGAATTGAGTGATTCCATAATTTTTTCCCTCTGCTTGGTCTGAAAAAAAGTTACCCTTACTGAGTACCACATTTTTTATCTTGATTTCTTTTAGTGTTTCTTAAAGCCCTAAGTTGCTATTTGAAATTACTTTAGTTTTGTGCCATGTATGTGATCTGTTTTTTTTCAACAACATTAAACAACTGAATGAACCCGGTGATTCCATAATTTTTGCCAGGGGTTGTATTAGACTACACTAAAATTGTGCACATTGATAATATTCCAATCTTTCGCCCTACAGTGAGAGTGCTTACATCAAAGCTGTATATGATCTATCATATCTGGCGGACCACAGATTCTTCTTTCTACCATATCACAATAATGTGATTTTTAATCTGAGCCCCCATGGATTCCGATTTCGCAGAGCCTTAAAGATAGTGCACGGGCACACGGGTGAGTGTATCATCTAGATTCAGGATAACTTTCCCCGTTTTCTCCAACCTGTTGCAAGGGAGTAAAAGTTTAGCCAAAGCTGATTTAGGCTATGTTCACACATTATGTTTTTTTCCGCATTTTTTTATGCAAATTTTCAGCTGCATTTTGCAGTACCAGCAAAGTCTATGAGATTTCAGAAATCTCATGCACACATCATGGGTTTTTTTTGTTCAGAATTTTGTGCCTTGCATGTTTTTTTGCAAAATAGAGCATGTCACTTCTTTCAGTGTTTTTTCAGCATTTTTTCACCCATTGGAAGTAATGGGTGGTGAAAAAATGCACCAAAAACGCAGGTGTCAGGTTTTCAGCATTTTTTGTGCCAAAACCAGAATGAGATTTTTTTTTTCCACTGAACTGTATGTACACGCATAACAGAGACAAAAGGGCAGTGAAAAAAAGCTGAAAAAACGCACCAAAAAAAAGAAAAAAAGCAAGAAAACAGCAACAAAAATCCAATCTCCTCCTCCTGGCAAGAGATCAGGTTTTGTTGCAGAAAAAAAAATGCTGAAAAAACCATGATGTGTGAACATAGCCTTAATGTGATATTGATTTTTTTTAGTCTTGAAGTATGCTTATAATTTTATAATTTTTCTTTTTAATTATTTTATTATGTCCTTCTACACATGTTGCTGATCGGTGGATGTTCCGATTTTGAGACCTCCAGCAATCGCTCAAAAAAATCCCACTCTGAAATGTGCAGCTCATCAGGCTGAAGTGCTCAGCTCCTGCCTGAGGGGGCATGGAGCGGTGCACGGGCTCAATAGAGTCTGTGTGCCTGTACACCGCTTTGCACAGGGGCTCATAGACTTTGCATGCAGGAGCTGAGTACTTTGACTTGATGAGCTGTAAGTTTTAGAACTTTTTAATATTTTTTTTGAGCACTTGGTAGTGGTTTCAGGACCTGGACCTCTACCGACTGGCGGCAACTGTAAGGGTAAATATAATAAAAAAATAAAATAAAGATGATAGGTTCACTTTAAGTGCTTTTTGTTTGTAGCTATCGCCTATTGATTACCGCAATGTTTGTTTGCATTAGTCATGAACTTTGAGATGAAGCTAATTCTAACAAATTGGACTTTGCTATTATCCATAATTTCCAGACACACAGTATAACAATGACCTTGATCTAAGGATTACAGACTAGGGCAATAATCTCCATTATTTATGTACAGTACTTACATTTAGATAAAGTGATTCAAGAGAGAAAACAATTCCTAAAGGAAGATACAGAGCTGGAGAAGATCCAGAAGAAGAGACACCTGGACTTCCTTGACATTCTGCTCTGTGCTAAGGTAGACTATAGTATCCCCTGTATTACCCAGACAGGATTACTTTGTAATTTTTTTAAAACCTTCCAGTGCTACTAAAAAATTGCAGCGTGGCATACGAAAAAAGTGCTGTTTATTGCAAGCCCTCTCCAAAAAGAGAAGGGCCCCCACAAACCTTTCTCAATCTGCCAAGCCAGAAGAGATCATACTAGTTAGGAATTGTTGGCCTCCCTTCACCAAACTTTAGGTAGAGCCTGCCCTTCTCTAAACTTCCACCTTGGCTGCCACCTCAGTGTCCACCAGGTGTCCATCGGTGAGTCTCTCTTGATCCTGTTTGTCCAGTAAAAAAACTTGATGGTCTTGTTTAGGTCAACACCCTTTACTGGTCCAGGGATTTGGTGTCATATATGGTCCATGCAAGCTAATTAGGTCAGTTTTCTATGTGCAGCATTGGACCTCTTGTCACACAAGGATGGCGCAGTGATGGACACAGACATGGAAAGAAGAAACTGAAACTGATTTTTACGGAACTTGAGGCAGGAAATTGAATTGTTACAGTCTTCCAAAGAGGCCACACACTTTAGAAAGGAAGAGGACTAGAACTGTGGTGCCACCTACAGGAAATAGCAATCCTACAAGTCAATATCGACCCTTTAACGAGCCTTGTCACATGACTTAGGATAAGAGTCAAATCAGAATCTCTATTTGCAGACAGGTGTTTTGCAGACAAGTGTTTTGGGGGTGTTTGCCCCTCCTCAGTGCAAAGCAAGAGGTCTGATTTGGAAGTATGACACGCTTCAGATTGGGGTCTAAGAGGTCAGGCATGTCATTCTCCACAAGGAGAGATGTTACCCCTTAGACGCTCTGATTTAGATTGTGGCACAGAGTTGTCAGTGGTTACATAACAATCACAATGTAAAGCTTGATGGTTATATTTCAATATTGAGGCACAGAGCTTGGAGGTTCAGGGCAATACAGTGGCACAGAGCTTGGCAGTTACTCAACAGAAGTAGTGCTGTTGCAGAGTGTGACAGTCCCAAGTAGTGCTGTGCAGAGTGTGACAGTCACAAGTAGTGCTGTTGCTTTAAAAGCATTCAGCAACTATTAGAAGTAACACAAGCACAGGAGACAGGAAGTGTAGTGCTCCAGAAGCATCCAGCAACTAGAGAGGTTAACACAGTCACAGGAGACAGGGAGGGTTTTAGCAGAACCCTAGGGGGATTGTGGAGAGGTTGTTTACTGTCTGGCTGGAGCCAAAGAGAAAGGTGGTGTGTGTGTTCTGCATCTGACAGAAGTGCCCCTGCAAGTGAAAAGGATTCAAGTCAGGAATGAAGCTAAGCACAGGTCAGGTAGAGTTCCTGAACTAGCAGTGCAGAGTATTGTCAAGCAGAAAGACTGTAAGAAATGGTGTCACAGGGATCATCTCACTTAGCAAACGCCCCCCCCTCCTCCATCTCACAGTGCTGTAAAGAATGCTGTGTTCATTAATGTGCCTTTGCATTAGAACTGTGTTGTCCTATACTACTGGGAAGACTGTGAACTGCTGTGCTGCTAAGGAAACTGTACCATTTATCACTGGAGCCTGTTGCTCATAAAACTTAACTCGCACTGGCTGTGCGGCTTCTTATTAAATGCTACTGTTCTACTGTTTATGAGGACTCTTGTCAAGTATGTCAGGTCAGCAAGTGAAACAATCTATGTGTCTGTGCCTGAGGGTCAATACCCCTGTGTGTCTGAGAGAAGCTGCAGCACATCGTCTATGGTCGCCCTGAGTAACGGTTCCCCCAGGATTCCAACGAATTCATGTAACCTGTCTCGCCCCTATCTGAACCTAGTGGCGTGCGTGTAACATATAGTAGCGCTGAACTTGATCGTAACCCAACAATATTAGAGCACTGAGATTGGTGGTTGTGGTATACAACTGGAACAGTTTAATTAGCAAACAAAGTTAGTAGTCCACATACTCATATCCAGGATCAGTGTTACTTATAGATGCAGGATGCAATAGAATTTGGAGTCGCACTCCTAGGCCATGGCCCTCTTCTCTCTCTTAGGTCACAGCTTTCTCCCAGTACAGGCCACAATCAAGTCCACCATCTCCTGGGAAAGCAAAGCTAGTTGTCATATGGCACAGCTGCTATCACGTCATCCATTTTACTGTCAGGCTATGCTAAATTCACCAAAGCTGGTTTAAGACTGGACCGGTTGGCATGGTTAATCACTGTAGAGCAGGGTGACTTTTCCAGGGATGACAGCATAGAATAGTCTGCAACCACAGTAATGAATTTCAAGAACCCTCTTTACTGTCAGGCTAACCTCCGGCCTCTGTACCGCTGCCTGCACAAACTAACTGTAACATCCCTGGCGGCGTGCTTGCATGGCTTACCACCTCTCACCATGCAAGACCGCCATCTTACCTATCAATCCAGGTTGCACACTTTGCTCCAGTACCTGCTGTGTCTCTTGTCTGATTGCTTAGGGCGGTGGCGCGGTGACTGCCTGATTCTTATAGTTACTGTGTGCGCACTCCTAATGCCTCCCCAGCCTATTGCTGTGAGTCACTGGATACTTAAACCCCCTCCACCCAGTAGGGGGTGCCTGAACAACACTTTCATTCAGTTTGTTCTGTGCAACTGAGTTGCCAGGTCCTGTCCTGTATCTTGTCTGTTTCCGCCCTTGGGGGCTATACACCCAGGCCTGTTACCTGTATCTGTGACTTCTAGTCTGTCTCCGCCACCCTGTGGGCTGAGTTCCCAGGCTCGTTCCTGTATCTTATTCCTGGTTCAGTTACTGTCTGAACTGTGTCCTAGCCCCTTACCTGTTTCTCTCTATGTCCGAACCTTCCCTTTTCCTGCAGTGTCTGAACCTGCACCTAGCTTCAACTCGTTGTCTCTGAACTTCTGTTTGTGAGTTTTGTGTACACTCACTACTTCATTGTAAGTACCTTGTGTGTATCTGGTTCTGCTTGTTCACCGCACCTGCGGTTTTGCTCCGCTCTGCTTGTCCACCGCACCGGCGGTTTCGCTCTGCTTGTTCACCGCACCTGCGGTTTCGCTCTGCTCTGCTTGTTCACCGCACCTGCGGTTTCGCTCTGCTCAGCTTGTTCACCGCACCTGCGGTTTCGCTCTGCTCAGCGTGTTCACCGAACCTGCGGGTTTTGCTCTGCTCTGCTTTTCTACTGCGCCTGCGGGTTTTGCTCTGCTCTGCTTGTCTACCGCATCTGCGGGTTTTTCTCTGCTCTGCTTGTCTACCGCATCTGCGGGTTTTGATCTGCTCTGCTTGTCTACCGCATCTGCAGGTTTTGCTCTGCTTGTCTACCGCACCTGCGGGTTTTGCTCTGCTCTGCTTGTCTACCGCATCTGCAGGTTTTGCTCGGCTCTGCTTGTCTGCTGCATCTGCGGGTTTTGCTCGGCTCTGCTTGTCTACCGCATCTGCGGGTTTTGCTCTGCTCTGCTTGTCTACCGCACCTGCGGGTTTTGCTCTGCTCTGCTTGTCTACTGCACCTGCGGGTTTTGCTCTGCTCTGCTTGTCTACCGCACCTGCGGGTTTTCTTCTGCTTGTCTACCGCACCAGTGGGTTTTGCTCTGCTTGTCTACCGCATCTGCGGGTTTTGCTCTGCTCTGCTTGTCTACCGCACCTGCGGCTCCGTTCCTGTGTCCCAGTCTGTACTGGTCCCTATCCTGCCTGTGTTCCTACCAGCCAGTACCCGCCTGTCTGCATGCCAGCCGTGCCTGCCAGTGTCTACCTGTCTGCATACCAGCCGTGCCTGCCAATACCCACCTGTCTGCATACCAGCCGTGCCTGCCAGTACCCACCTGTCTGTATGCCAGCCTAACCTGCCTGTTCCTGCATTCCCCGTTGTAGGTCAACAGCTGTGACCGGGGTCTGACCTGGAGTAGCACCTGGTCCCTCTGCTCGGTTCCTCCCTGGTTCACGGAGTCGACTGAGCCGCCGTGTGACCTTGGTCGGACTGAGTTGATACTTAGTTATGCCCCTCCAGGCACTCCTCGGTTCATGGTCCAGTGGGATCACTAATCATGCTCACGCCAGTCAGTCCAGGCGTGTGCGTAACACTAACCGCCCAAGAAAGAACTTTAGCCGAGATGTATACATTTCCTAACTAGCCCCTACTGACTAGCTAGCGCACTCTGATCCTACGGTTTCACAGCACAACAGCCTCTATAAGAAAAAAATAAGAAAAAGAGGCTGGAAATGGATCACTTCTAAGGAAGGATATTGATATGGTGAATGTGGACAACCATATTAAAGCTCAATCAGTCTGTTGCTACCAGTTCCTGACATCCTTAATGAGGTGCCATGATATGAGACAGCTAAAAAACGGAGCGCCAGTGGTAGAGCATGATAAATTCATGCTGGGAGGTTAGGAGTTAAAGAACAATTTACTTCGTAGGGGGGAGAAAGATTCCTATCCCCCCTTTCCATCCTGGTCAGCCTCTCCTTCTGCATGAACAATGTTGGATGCAGTGAATGTTAAATGATGGGCGGAGGTAATTACCAAAAAAAGCAGGAAACTAAAAGGGTTTATTAGATAAAAAGACCTTTTCAACAGAATTAAAAGTCACTTAGAGTCAAATCTACGCGTGTCAGGTTTCCTCCTTCATCAGGATATTAGTTCTGTTAGCAGTGGCGTAACTTGAAACTCATGGGGCCAAAAGCAAAAGCTCCAATGGGGGCCCCAATTATTGCAAGTCTTTAATAGTATTGGTCTTTTTATATAGGCAAAAGAGACTTTTGGGGCCTTTTGGCTCCATGGCCTAGGTGCGATTGTAACCCCTGCACATATTGTTGTTACTCCCCTGCAGGTTCGGCAATTACCACTGCCCATCGTTTAACATTCACTGCAATGTCCATTGTTCACGGAGGAAGAGAGGTTGACCTGGATAGAAGGGGGTAAAGGAATATCCTTCTCCCCTAGGAAGAACCATGCTGTGTGGATCAATCATTCTCTCAGGCTGGCGTTCAACAGCCTCTATGTGACCTGTGCCATCACCCAACTTGTGTGCCCCTCCACTGCCGCTCATAATATATATCAAATTGACATTAATGGCTTGCACGCTGGGCTACAGGTACAAAGGTTGAAAACCTAGTTTGTATAGAAACTCCAAAGTTTGCTATTGCAAGTGGACAACCCCTTCTCCAGTCACCGGGGATCCAGCATCTCTAATTCACCGTAGCCAAGAGCTGGTTGAGTTTAATACGTAACTTGTATTGTTATTATTAGGATGAAAACGGCCAGGGTCTATCCTATGAAGACCTGCGGGCAGAGGTGGACACGTTCATGTTTGAAGGACACGATACAACAGCCAGCGGCATCTCCTGGATATTATACTGTATGGCTAAATATCCCGAACACCAGGAGAAATGCCGGGAGGAGATCACAGAGGTCTTGGGAGATCGGACCACAGTGGAGTGGTGAGAGTCTCTCGTTATCAGCACTTATATACATGATTACTGTCATATACTACATCTGAGGAGGTCAGGGGGCTCGCACCTTTTCTCCATATGTTCCCCTCTCCCATTCTTTGTGCTTTATACTGCAGCTCTGCTTGTTCTTGCGCTGTATTTATGAAGCACATCCCACTTTTTAACAGTTGCCCAACCTGAGTTAAAGTCTAAAGTTCTATATAAAATAACCCTATGGCATTTGCACTATATATCCCATAAAGCTGGACAGATCTCTTACCTGGACCTTCTGTCTCCAGGTGCCCCATTGCATCCCATCGGGTTACCTCTATGTTACATACACCCTTGTTTTTTTGGAATTGCACGAAAATAGAAGAAATATTATGATGAATCCCTAGTAAACGTTGTCTAACCAAAATGTCCTAAATCTTGTCCAGCCTGTTTCCCCATCCTGTGTAAAGCTATCTGTATTCTTGAAGTTATGTTTTATCATTAATTCTGCATGCCAGGGAAGACCTGGGAAAGCTGCCATACACCACCATGTGTATTAAGGAAAGCATGCGTCTCTTTCCTCCTGTACCGGAAGTGATTCGCCAACTTAAAGAACCGATCACATTCTTTGATGGACGGAGCCTGCCCAAAGGTGGGTGACATTGTAAAAAAAGTGACTATTTATCTACATTTAAAAACTCCCAAAAACGGAGACAGCACCGTTATTTCATCAACTAACTTTGGATCGTTGCCCCTATTTTCTTTTGTAGTTTTTGTATACAAGAGATTTTAGTGATCACCTTGGGGACTTTGCACCCATCATTGCATGGAAAAGTGCTTCTTCTATCTATGTATCTATCTATCTCTCTATCTATCTATGTGTTATGATGCTGTGTTTACGTACCGTATATAGTATATGTGAAGAATTTTTGTGTCTTATTTCTACAGGTACCATTGTTATCCTCTCTATATATCTTATAAACCGGTGCCCCAGTATCTGGGAAGATCCAGAGGTAATACTATAATTGTGTAATGGTCCCATCCCTCTCCTATAACTGCATTCTTCTCTACTTAACAGGACCTGGCATTTATAAGTACCCAGTATCTCAGCTAAATGCCACTGGCGCGACCCCAACAGTGGGACAGGTGTTACATGGGATGGTGTTAGTCATTGTGTCTGGAAATGATGTGGGTAGTTCCCCACAGTCCTGGGAAGTTATTATAACATTATATTAAGAAAATGCTTAAAGGGTTTTCCAGTACTTTTGTTGTGATGACTTATTAAAGGTCTTCTGATTCTTCCCCAACAGGTAATGTTGAGGGTGAGAAGGATCCAGCATTTTCCCATCTTTTTGTTCTTCTGGAGATAAACTGTGCTCTGTTGTATCTCTGCACAGTAACTGCAGAGATCGCTGAGGAGAGGTGGGCGTGTTCTTTTCTCTCCTGAATGACACTGCCTGCTTGTGATTGGTTAACCTCATGCAGGGGAAGAAGTGCACACCCACAGTGACAAATCTAATGCCCAGATACATTAAAACCTAAATTTTACAAGTAAATATCCCCACTATGGGGCGTAAATTAAAAAATAAAATGTCTGTTTTACTCAGCTCCGCAGCCACTATGCCATGGTGCGGCCAGTTTAATATGGTGAAACTGGTGAAAGGTCCTCTTTAAGAGTTCCATGTTGCAAACTTGTCCTGAAAGTGTGATATGCGCTGGTGTTCACATTACACATACTGTGTCTTTTTAGGTGTTTGATCCCCTGAGGTTCTCTCCAGAAAATTCTGCAAGACACTCTCATGCCTTCCTGCCATTCTCTGCAGGAGCAAGGTAATGCGAGAAGGCTAAATAAAGAATAGTAACCTGCATAAAGATAAAAAAACACTTGCATGATAATGAATTGATGTTCAGGGGGACTGTATAAATTATCTCTACTGCTAAGCATCCACAGCCCGAAAGGCACGAATGTCTGCAAAACCAGCTCCAAATAGGGTTGTCCTCTGCTGGACCCATTACTGTGTCATAGCATTGCCAATCCCCCCAATGCTGTCTAGTACCCTGATAGGTCATCCCTGTTTTCATTTACTATACATTGTAGTACATGTATCTGTACCTTACAACTTTATATTCTCTCTCCCAGGAACTGCATTGGACAGAATTTTGCAATGAATGAAATGAAAGTTGCCATTGCTCTGACCTTACAGAAGTTTGAGTTACATCCAGACACTAAGAGGGAACCATTGCAACGAGCCCAATTAATTTTACGCTCCTTAAATGGAATACACCTGTATCTGAAGAAGATAAGCTGTGACAAGATGAAAATTATCTAACGTTTTATACATTTCTTCATATCATTTTTTTAGACTTATTTTTTATTTAGAACCTTTCAAGGATACATTTATAGTAAAACTTCACAGTATGAGCTGGATGATTGAGTATGAATATTAAATATCTTACCGAGATCCATATTCTCTGTGTACAGTACACATAAGGTTAAAATATAACATTCTGCCTGTCTACAGCCACCACTAGGGGGAGCTTAGGGGCTTACCTAATACTGTCTTATTATTGAGTTCCATGTATGCAGCTAGTTTCTCTGCTCCCCCTAGTGGTGGCAGCAGACAGCCAGAGTTTTACCTTTTAACTTTATGAGGGAAATTTATAAACTACTTGCAGAACACCCAATGACTTAAAACATCTGGATTTCTCGTATATGACTATGTAATGACTTTTTTTAGAATATGATTGGAGAGTTAGCAGCTACATGGAGATCGTGCAGCTGCAGGAACCAATCCCTGCAATCAAAGATGGCTAGAATCTTCAGGGATGCTTGACAAGTGGTGTGTAAAAATCTGAGTGACTCAGACATATATTCCGATCTGTCCTGTATGACCACACCACCACCCTTATCTGCTGCCATCACTACAATGTCCATGTTCTTAAAAAGTAATGTGATGGCCAATTTTTCATGTGCAGAAAATTATTTCTCATAACAAGGGAGTGCCCACTACCCATCCTGCTTACTTAATATTCTATCTGATCACTTCAAAAGAGCACGAGAAAAAATTAGCAAATAAAAAAACATTTATTGCACAGGCTGCAGTTATTAAAATTGCTTTGAAGGGGTTGTCCAGGCTTGGGACTCAAGTCTGCAGTCTAATTCCAACTAGACGTGTTTGGCCTTGCTCAATTCCCCTGTATTGAAAGAGGCCGCACACGTCTATTCAGCTTGTGATCGCATGTATGCAAATCGCATATTCGTGGTCAAGCACCCGCCCGCTCCTGGGACCGGACAATGGAGTCCAGCAACTGCGGCAACACATGAACACACACAGCCCTAAGGTCAATAAAGGTTTTTTGGATCATAGGTTCTCCAGAAATTTTGCATTAGAACATGGATCTGTGACTTCAGCAAAATCATCATATCGATTGCACAGATACCATGTGACGTCCCAAACAGACTGCGGAAACTCCAACAGCGAGAGGTCTACTGGATATTTAAGTTGGCTTGTCTCGTCTCAAAGGGGCTTACTGGAAACCTGTCGATCCCTTTATGACACCAAAGCGATGCTCCAGAGAAATTATTATTTATTATTATAGCGCCATTAATTCCATGGCGCTTGAAAAGGGGTATACATAGCAAACAACAAGTACAATAGTTTGAACAAAAGTGAGTCA
The DNA here is from genome assembly GCF_046119375.1 of Phyllobates terribilis. Lineage (NCBI taxonomy): Eukaryota > Metazoa > Chordata > Amphibia > Anura > Dendrobatidae > Phyllobates > Phyllobates terribilis. The sequence continues at coordinate 155,949,972 of NW_027362768.1, read as the reverse complement.
GCGACTGGTACAGGAGGAGAGAAATCATGTTTTGAACTTCTTTATACGTGTCTGGAAGTGCATTGGGGTTTGATGATGCACTTACAGCTCCTAAGCCTCACGCTGTATTCCCTACCTAGCAGCCCTCCCCTGGTTGATTGACAGGTCACTTGCTCTGATATATGGCCACTGACCTATTAATCAGCCAGAGGAGTGTGTTGCTAAGTAGGAAACACAGGGTGAGGATTAGGAGCTGTAAGTGCATCGTCACGCCCCCAGTGCACTTCTAAACACTTGTATACAGAACTTTAAAATTCAATTTCTTGACATCTAGCAGTCTATTTACTGCAGAGCCCCATATTTACTATCAGGAATTCCTCATGTCTCATATATTTATTAAGGGCAGAAAAAAATAAAAAAAATCGGCACCAAAACCCACAAAGCCACTGGTATATAATTACCTGCCACACAGTATATTGCAAACCGGTACTCCGGGATCTCAGGTGTAAACCTGGAAAAAACAGTAGCCAGACAAGTCCATGTAGAAAGAAAGAAAAGGTTGGACTCACTTTGTTTTATTATTTAGACAATTCATATATCTTTGATCATTTTGTATTTTAATATTAGTGTCTCCCTGATTGTTCAGACACAAATATATCTGTTTAAAATAGTCTGGTGTAGGCCAGAGAAACAGAAGTGTGGTTTTGCAGTTCCACGGTTCAAACCTCTGTATTATCCACTTTTAGGCCATTTGTGCAAAAAAAAAACAGCTTGAGTGTGTCGCTCACTGTTCAGCCGCAAATATATATATTTAAAAAAGTCTGGTATACACCAGTAAATTATAACTGTGGTTTTGCTGTTCCACGGTAAAAAATCTCTGTGTTATCCTGCTTTTGGCATTTTTAGCCGTAAAGAAAAACAGTAATAGTGTCTCCTGATTGTTCAGACACCAATATATCTGTTTAAAAGAGTCTGGTATACACCAGTAAATTATAACTGTGGTTTTGCCGTTCCACGGTAAAAAATCTCTATTATCCAGCTTTTGGTATTTTTTGCAGTAAAGTAAAACAGTAATAGTGTCTCCTGATTGTTCAGACACCAATATATCTGTTTAAAAGAGTCTGGTATACACCAGTAAATTATAACTGTGGTTTTGCCGTCCCACGGTAAAAAATCTCTATTATCCAGCTTTTGGTATTTTTTCCGTAAAGAAAAACAGTAATAGTGTCTCCTGATTGTTCTGACACCAATATATCTGTTTAAAAGAGTCTGGTATACACTAGTAAATTATAACTGTGGTTTTTGCCGTTCCACGGTAAAAAATCTCTATTATCCTGCTTTTGGCATTTTTTACCGTAAAAAAAACCTGTAATAGTGTCTCCCTGATTGTTCAGACACAAATATATCTGTTGAAAATAGTCTGGTGTAGGCCCGAGAAATAGAAGTGTGGTTTTGCAGTTCCACGGGTCAAATCTCTGTATTATCCTGCTTTTGGCATTTTTTGCCATAAAGAAAAACAGTAATAGTGTCTCCTGATTGTTCAGACACAAATATATCTGTTTAAAATAGTCTGGTGAAGGCCAGAGAAATAGAAGTGTGGTTTTGCAATTCCACGGTTCAAACCTCTGTATTATCCACTTTTTGGCCATTTTTACCTAAAAAAACCCCAGTTTGAGTGTGTCGCTCACTGTTCAGCCGCAAATATATCTATTTAAAATTGTCTGGCATACCCCAGTAAACAATAACTGTGTTTTTGCCATTCCATGGTAAAAAATCTCTATTATTCAGCTTTTGGTATTTTTTCCGTAAAGAAAAACAGTAATAGTTTCTCCCCGATTGTTCAGATTGTTTAAAAGAGTCGGGTGTAGGCCAGAGAAATACAACTGTGGTTTTCCTCTTCCACGGTTCTAATCTATTTTTTGTTACCCTTTTTCCATTGATAGTGCGAGTGTAAGCTATTTTACTTCCTTTACAATGGGCAAGGTGCGTGGCAAGGGACGTGGAACTGGACGTTCTGGTGATGGTGCGTGCAGAGGACGGGGCCGTGGCCAAGGTGAAAATGTGGCACAACCAACAGCCACATCTTCTTGCCCCCACTTCTTGACCGAATTACTAGGGAAGCACAGAACAACACCAGTATTGCGAACTGATCAGTGTGAACAGGTTATTAATTGGATAGCAGATAATACTTCCAGTTACCTGGGCACCACCACCTCCGGTCTGTCTTCCACACGGTCAAATCTTAGTAGCCGTGTGTCTCGACTGCATACTCCTCCTCACCCTGATGCTCTTTCCTCCCACCATGCCGAGTGTCGTCAGACAGCAACTGATCCCACACTTGGACACTCTGAAGAGCTATTCACTGGTCCATTTCCAGATTTGTGCGCCTCGCCTGCTCCACTTGAAGTGGTGGAAGAGGAGATCCCATGTAGCGATGCCCAAATATTTCAACAGCCACGGCCACAGGAAGTCGACGCTGGCAATTTGTCACAAGAGGTGGACGATGATGAGACACAATTGCCAGGAAGTGAGGAGGAGGATCGTGGTGCGCAAGTGGAAGAGGAGGAGGTGGTGGATGATCTAGTAACTGACCCAACGTGGCAGGAGGACACGCAGAGCGAGGCCAGCAGCACACAGGGTGAGGGAGGCAGAGTACCCCAACAGGCAGGAAGAAGCAGTGTGGTGGCCGCACACAGAAGGCAGGCAACAGTTCCCCGTAACACCAACATGAGGGACGTTTCCAGTACAACCTGTAGGTCTTCCAGATTCTGGAATTTTTTTAAAGACCCTGCTGATAACCCCAAAAAGGCCATTTGTACTGCCTGTCATGCCAGCATCAGCAGGGGTGACAAAACTACGAGCCTGACCACCACCAGCATGATCAAGCACATGGCAGCAAAGCACCCGAGTTTGTGGGGCGAACCCCAGGGTCCACGACCAGTGTCAGCGGGTGTCACCACTGCTTCTTCTGCTGTTGTGCGTGCAGTCAAACCCCCATGTTGTGTGTGCAAGGCAATCCCCTGTCCATACTGCATGCAAAGATGCCCACTCCTCTCAGTCTTCACTTGTTATGACAGTTTCTCAAGAAACAGCATCAACGTCCACGTCCCACCGCTGCATTCAATTGTCCATATCCCAGACCTTTGAACGAAAGCGGAAATTCGCAGCTAACGCCCCACAGGCCACAGTCCTAAATTCGCACATTTCACGACTACTTGGAAATGCTGCCTTTTAGGCTGGTGGAGACGGAATCCTTCCGCAACCTTATGGCGGTGGCCGTCCCTCGGTACTCAGTCCCCAGCCGACACTATTTTGCCCGGTGTGCCATCCCCGCACTACACAAGCACGTGTCCCAAAACATCTGCCGTGCCTTCAACAACGCAGTTACTGGGAGAGTCCACCTGACAACGGACAAGTGCTTGTGGCCAGGGACGGTACATCTCCCTGACGGCACACTGAGTAAACATAGTGAAAGCTGGGACCCAGTCGAACCTTGGGACGGAACACATCCTCCCCACACCGAGGATTGCGGGCCCTATGTCAGTCAGAGTTGCCCCCACAGTGTACAGCTCCTGCGCATCATCCTCCTCCTCCTCATGTTCAGCCTCCATCTCAGATATCACCACATCAGTTACAAGCTGGAAGCACTGCAGTACTGCCTCCGCCAAGCGGCAACAGGCTGTGCTGAAACTCATAAGCTTAGGTGAGAAACCTCACACTGCTTGTGAGTTGTGGACAGCTGTGAAAGAGCAGGCAGATCTGTGGCTGAGACCGCTGAAGCTACATCCAGGCATGGTCTTGTGTGACAATGGCCGTAACCTGGTGGCGGCTCTGAGGCGAGGCGAGATCACACACGTACCATGCCTGGCTCATGTGCTTAACCTCGTGGTTCAGTTGTTTCTTAAATCGTACCCCGAGTTGCCAGATCTGCTCGTCAAAGTACGCCACCTGTCAGCTCATTTTCGCAAGTCGACTACAGCTTCCGCCGCCCTTGCTGTGTTGCAGCAGCGTTTGCAGCTTCCGTCACACCGACTGGTGTGTGATGTCCCCACACGTTGAAACTCTACCCTCCACATGTTGCAAAGGATTTGTGAGCAGAAGAGAGCAGTTGTGGAGTACCAGCTGCAACAAGGTCGTCGATATTCAGGTCAGACTCCACACATAAGACCTCAGGAGTGGACCTGGATGTCTGACATATGTACCATCTTGACAAACTTTAAGGAGTCCACCAAGATGGTGAGTAGCGATGACGCCATCATTAGCGTCAGCATTCCACTTGTCTGTCTTTTGCAACGCTCTCTGCAGAGAATTAAAGAGGAGGCATTGCAGCCAGAGTATGATGAGATGGATCAAGAAGCAGTAGCGGTCGATTACACACAGCTGAGCCTCATCTCATCCCAACTTGCATTGGGGGACAATGAGGGAGAGGAGGAGGAGGAGGAGGAAGAACAGGAGCTTGTATCATGCGCTGTAGACGGTAGTACCTGTACAACTGTCATACCGTCGGTTCAGCGTGGGTGGCCTGAGGACAGGGGGGAGGAGGAGGAGGAGGAGAGCATGGTCAGTCGTCATCTTGGTGAGGACCTGGAAGTCTTGCCCGTTACCAGTCTGGCACACATGGCTGACTTTATGTTACGCTGCCTTAACCGTGACCCTCGCGTTGTCAAAATGTTGGGTGACAGTCATTACTGGTTGGTGACACTTTTAGACCCCCGCTACAAGGAGAACTTTCACTCTCTTATTCCTGAGGTGGAGAGGTCTACAAAAATGGGGCAGTACCAGAAGGCCCTTGCTGCAGAACTGTTGAAAAAAATTCCCATCTGAACACGCTAGCGGCAGAGGTCACCGTTCGTTGCCCAACCAAGGCGTACATGCGAGAGAGAGGCAACTCCAATCCAGCGGAGGCAGGGGAACACTGTCAACGTTCTGGGACAGTTTTCTCAGACCCTCCCTTCGGACAGACCCTGAGGCGCGGGGTACTCTCACAAGGAGTGGAAAGTTTCAAAAGATGGTGAAGGAGTACCTTGCCGACCGTACCAGCGTCCTCCGTGATTCCTCTGTGCCTTTTAATTATTGGTATCCAAGCTGGACACTTGGAATGAACTCGCTCTGTACGCCTTGGAGGTCCTGGCCTGCCCTGCCGCTAGCTTGTTATCGAAGAGTGTTTTTAGTGCCGCTGGGGGAATTATAACTGATAAGAGCACTCGTCTGTCAACTGACAATGCTGACAAGCTGACCCTTATCAAAATGAACAAGGGTTGGATTGGGTCAGACTTCTCATCACCACCAAATGACAGCAGAGTAACATAAAGTCAAATCCACTGTGTTATTTCGGGAGGTGTATTCCCATGCACCGCTTCACACCAACACATGGGTATACGCTTCCTCATTTTGGCTGTTTTATGTTCTTCTCCTTATCCTCAGCCTCCACCACCACTATACCACCAGGGTGACTGTGGTCCGTGTTGCCATTATTGAAAGTTCCTCCGTCCTTATTTTTGTCAGCTTTTGCTTGGAAGGCATAAGCAAAGACTGTGGGAGATCCACTCCCCAATAACGGGAATAATATTTTTAAGATGCTGTACTGTATGGCTTTTGTAAGGGGCATTAAAACCGTCTTGTTAAGCTACTGCGACCTCCACCACTCTTCCAAGGGGCATTAAAACCGTCTTGTTAAGCTACTGTGACCTCCACCACTTTTCCAAGGGGCATTAAAACCGTCTTGTTAAGCTACTGCGACCTCCACCACTTTTTCAAGGGGCATTAAAACAGTCTTGTTAAGCTATTGCGACCTCCACGTCTCTTCCGAGAGGCATTAAAACTGTCTTATTAAGCTACTGGGACCTCCACGTCTCTTCCAAGGGGAATTAAAACCGTCTTGTTAAGCTACTGCGACCTCCACCACTTCTCCAAGGGGCATTAAAACCGTCGTGTTAAGCTACTGCGACCTCCACATCTCTTCCAAGGGGCATTAAAACTGTCTTGTTAAGCTACTGGGAACTCCACGTCTCTTCCGAGGGGCATTAAAAGAGTCTTGTTAAACCACTCTGAACTCCGCAGCTCTTCCAAGGGGCATTGAAATGTTGTTTTTAATTAACTCTAACCTCCACGACTCTTCGAACGAGCATTGCATTTCCTCCTAATTTTTGTCAGCTTTTGCTTGGAAGGCATAGGCAAAAACTATGGGAGACCCACTCCCCAATAATGGGAATAATGTTTTTAATATGCTGTACTGCATGGCTCTTGTAAGGGGCATTGCAAGTTCCTCCGTCCTAATTTTTGGCAGCTTTTGCTTGGAAGGCATAAGCAAAGACTATGGGAGACCCACTCCCCAATAATGGGAATATTTTTAAGATGCTGTACTGTATGGCTCTTGTAAGGGGCATTAAAACCGTCTTGTTAAGCTACTGCGACCTCCACGTCTCTTCCAAGGGGCATTAAAACCGTCTTGTTAAGCTACTGTGACCTCCACGTCTCTACCAAGGGGCATTAAAACCGTCTTGTTAAGCTACTGCGACCTCCACGTCTCTTCCAAGGGGCATTAAAACTGTCTTGTTAAGCTTCTGCGACCTCCACGTCTCTTCCAAAGGGCATTAAAACCGTCTTGTTAAGCTACTGCGACCTCCACGACTCTTCCAACGGGCATTGCATTTCCTCCTAACTTTAGTCAGGTTTTGCTTTTCAATGCATAGGCGAACACTAAGGGAGACCCACTCCCCAATAATGGGTGGAAGGTTTTTAGTACGCTGTAATCCACGTCTGTTTCAAGGGGCATTGGAGCTCCTCATAATTTTTGGAAAGCCTTCCATTCACTGCTTAGGCCAACAGTGCACAGGAGACCCAGTTGCTAAATGGAAAAAATGGTTTAGTTAAGGCCCTCTGACCTCCATGTCACTTCCAAGGGGCATTGGAGTGCCTCTAAATTTTTAGTAGGCATTGCACTCACTGTATGCCCTATAACTGTGTAGCCGAACCACTCCTTTTGGTACAGAAACATATCCTACAAGACATGTGTGGTGGACTGGCCTGATATTGATGTGAATGGTCCCTGTTCCTCCTGCTCTTTCTCCTTTGCCACCACCTCATCCATCATTTATCACTTGAAGCTTTGTTTTAACGGGAGTCATAGAACTGGGATAGTAGCAGGAAAACATCCAGCAATCCTCGGAGGAGGTAGGATATGCGCCAAAACGCTGACCACCTCAGGCCTAGCCGCTACTACATACATGCGCTTGCATTCCAAGAAAACAAAGCTGATGCTAACTTCTATCATCATCATGCTCCTCACCTTGGCACTCTCAACTCCCCTGATGGAGAAGCCAGGGCCCACCGGAGGAGTCTGGTTCTCTGGTGGGCTCGTCCAATGCTGCCCTAAAGCAGGCCAGGCTAAGAAAAGTGTGTGGGAAGGTAACAGGAGAAATAGGGGCGGCTGGGGACCGTTTATGGACACCCGGCCACCCCCAGGCGGCTGGGGACCGAGTATGGACACCCGGCCGTCCCCTGGCGGCTGAGGACCGAGCATGGACACTCGGCCGCCGGCCGGCTGTGGACTGAGTATGGATACCTCGCTGCCGAAGCAGCCATGAGGTAGTGGCCAGCTTCGGCCTCCTCCAAACTAAAAGGCCCCATTTCAAGTGAAAGCTAGCAGTATGGTATTGCAGCCTGCGGGTGGGTGGGTGGGTGGTTGGTTGGCTGCATATTTACGTTTGCATTGCAAGGAATGGGGAAGGTACAATTTATCACTGCCCTGGGACAAGGACTTGCACGGGTATAGTTGCAAGTCTGCATCTTCTGATGCGGCAAGGATCACTTCTGATGGGCACACTTTTAGGCAGTGACCTGGGTGTCAGAGATAATAATAATAATTTTTTTTATTTTTATAGCGCCAACATGTTCCGCAGCACTTTGCAAATTTTAGGGGGGACTTATACAAACAATACAGAATAAACATATCTCATATCGAAAGGAGTGAGGGCCCTGCTCGCAAGCTTACAGTCTATGAGGGATGCTTTCAGGGGTCTGCCCTATGCAGTTCCCATGTTTTTTCAGCACTGTATGCATGTGTCACACAGCACATGGCCAGATAAGATTGTAAAATGTTAAAATGACATTTCCCGGTGAATGCATTTGTCACGGTTGAAAACCATACAAAAGTGCAAAAACGCATAAAAAATGCTACTTTTGAACATAGCCCAAGGTGTGGAGGATTATTTTTTTGGGGGGTTATTTATTTTACCTTATACACAAGTCTTTACCCTGAAAAGGAACTTCCTTAACATATTTCACAGGAAAGCAGTTTCAGTTTAGTTTTTGAACGTTTTATTGTGAGCCCTTAAAAGTGGCTTAATACCTCTGACCACGTTGTTGACAGCAGTGACCTGGGGGTCAGAAATGCTTCCTGGGGCGATCCCCATGCTGTCCCCATGTCATTTGAGCTCTGTCACTATCGTTTTGGGCACTTGTTAGGCTTTTAAAAGACTGCCGGGGGTGCCGCCGCAAAAACGCTTGGGTCTCCCATAGACTAACATTGGGCTCGTTGCTCGGGTTGAGCACCCGAGTATCACGGTGAGCTCGGCCCGAGCTTCGAGCACCCGAGCATTTTAGTGCAAGCTTAACACTACTGAACATACATTTCAGTAGGCCAATATTTCGGATTTTAAAAACATTTTTCAAGCTGTTGTTATAAAGTATTCTAATTTACTGTTATAATGACTTTTGGGTTTTCATTCGCTGTAAGCCATAATCATCAATATTAACAGAAATAAACACTTGAAATAGATCACTCTGTTTGTAATGACTCTATATAATATATGAATTTTACTTTTTTTTATTGAAGAACTGAAATAAATTAAATTTTTGATGATATTCTAGTGAGACGCACTTGTAGATACCGATTTGGGGGAAATTACCCCTCTAATAGTGTCAGCAGCAGACCCCCTCCCCCATAACAGTGCATCACGACCACATTTTTTGCTTTTATTTTTTTTTCTTTTTTCCTCCTCTAAAGCTTAGGTGCGTGTTATAGTCCAAAAAAATACGGCATAAGTCCATGGTATTTGCTGATTTGTGATGTTTGTTATTTAAAAAAACACACTAAAGATTACATTATTGTAATTGTTTTTCATTATTTTTTAGTAATTTTACATGAAAAAAATCTTTTACTTTCCCTCTATAATACAGGGACATAGAAATACACTGGTATGTATAGATGTATCTCTATGTATCAGTAGCATTTGCCTGTGGGTTCAGAGTGTGCACTGCAGCTTCAAATATAGAAAATCCTCCCAGTGATATCAGCAGAGGCTGTTGCTCATAGCTTTAGTTGTTATCTGCAATGATAGCGGTTGTGGGTTTGATTCAAATGGAGACCAGAAAATTGTTTATTTAATTCATGTAAGTACAGAGATGCTGACCCCCACCCCAAGGAGCATGGCCTGACACCCAATGGACAAAAAGTGTACTTGGTTTTATTTTAACCCCACCTAGAAGTGAGAATTTCTGATGAGCCCAAAAGGGGGCAGGGTTAGGGACAGAACATAAAAGTCCCCATAAGAAAAAGTGAGCCCCAACGATAAGAAGACTGAAAAGCCCTGATCTAAGTGATCAGGAGATTGGATCTTCAAATCCCCTATGGACTGAGAAAAAAAAAACATTTTTCTTAGGTCTCGGTGTTGGTGCCATAGCTGTTGCTAGAGACTATAAAGATATCTATTCTTCCCACTCAAAAAAATAAAAGTATTTAAAAAAGTACCAATCATTTACAAACATTTGTATATATTATAGGTGCTGTTTATGCTGCCAATCAATGGGATACAAGGTCCTGATTCCAGCACCTATTGGTCAAAAGACCACTCTGAAGTGCGCAGCGCCTGCATAAGCTGTGTGTGGGCTCAATGGTAAGTCCTTGTGTCCGTACACCGCTCTCAGAAAAAAATCACATCATGCAGAAATCAATGGGGTCGCTCTGCTCCCATTTGTATCCGTTATTAGATAACCCCTTTCTATTAGGACAGAGCAGATATCCATCACTGCTTACTGTTGGGAAAGAGAGCCTGATGAAGTCATTAAAACTGCCCCTGCTGGATGATGTCTGGGGCATTTCCTAGAGCAGAGCACATCCATCATGAATAACAAGTTTTACAATAACTGTCGCACTATAAACCGGTTGTCTGCAGCCCGGGCCTATGGCGGCAGGATGAAGACTACTATAAAGCTCTGTGTGGGCAGGGCTGCACTAACTACTAAGCTACTGTGTCAGCCAATCACTGAGTTCCATCAGTCACATATGCAAATGAGCTTCTGGGAAAAGGGACAGAAGCAATGTGTATTCAGGGTAAATCTAAATCTTCGCTGTAGTTGGGCTTTCTATAGCAGGAGGGTGTTCAGCATGGGCGACTCATTATATTAGCAGGAAAAAAAGTCTCTCTCCCTAAAGTCAAAGTTTCTCATTTTACGGACTATAAATACAGTATAGATTGCAGGAGTATATTGGAGGTGAGGGGTAGTCTGCACTAAAAAAAAAAAAAAAAAGATTGTAATGCAGATTATTCCATACCTCTGTTTTTTCAATCCAATATTCCTTTCCCGAGTAATCTCTTTTCTAATTTTTACAGATATTACCATCAATACTACACAATATATCAACAGGCCATAACCGCATATCACCAGCACTACAGTAGTGACTATATATTGATCATTGACAGAACCACTGTACGATAAGCAATATTCCCACCATACGGTGAGCATAAAGTAGTAGATACCAGTCCTACAGGGACGTTATGTAGAGCACAAGTGTCAAATTCTGGCCCACGGGCCAAGTCTGGCTCTCATGGTGATTGTTTTTGGCCTGCGACACTGGTGGGGACTGTGTCTGCCCAATATACTGTATGGAGGACTATGTGGTGTCCATTATACTGTATAGAGGACTATATGGGGCCTATTATCCTGTATGGAGGACTATGTGGGGCCATTATACTGTATGGACGACTATGTGGGGCCTATTATCCTGTATGGAGGACTATATGAGGGCCATTATACTGTATGGAGGATTATGTGGGGCCTATTATACTGTTTAGAGGACTATGTGGAGCCATTATACTGTATGGAGGACTATGTGAGGCCAATATTCTGTATGGAGGACAATGTGGGGCCAATATTCTGTATGGAGGACAATGTGGGGCCCATTATTTTGTATGGAGGACTATGTAGAGCCCATTATTCTGTGTGTATAACTATGTGGGCCCATTATTCTGTATGGAGGACTATGTGGGGCCCATTATACTGTATGGAGGACAATGAGTTGGCCCATTATTCTGTATGGAGGACTATATGGGGCCCATTATTCTGTATGGATGACTATGTGAGGCCCATTATACTGTATGGAGGACTATGAGGTGGCACATTATATTGTACGGAGGACTATGTGGGGCCATGAGGACTATGTGAGGCCAATATTCAGTATGGAGGACAATGTGGGGACAATATTCTGTATGGAGGACAATGTGGGGCCCATTATTTTGTATGGAGGACTATGTAGGGCCCATTATTCTGTATGTATAACTATGTAGGGCCCATTATTCTGTATGGAGGACTATGTGGGGCCCATTATACTGTATGGAGGACAATGAGTTGGCCCATTATTCTGTATGGAGGACTATATGGGGCCCATTATTCTGTATGGATGACTATGTGAGGCCCATTATACTGTATGGAGGACTATGAGGTGGCACATTATATTGTACGGAGGACTATGTGGGGCCATGAGGACTATGTGAGGCCAATATTCAGTATGGAGGACAATGTGGGGCCAATATTCTGTATGGAGGACAATGTGGGGCCCATTATTTTGTATGGAAGACTATGTAGGGCCCATTATTCTGTATGTATAACTATGTAGGGGCCATTATTCTGTATGGAGGACTATGTGGGGCCCATTATACTGTATGGAGGACAATGAGTTGGCCCATTATTCTGTATGGAGGACTATATGGGGCCCATTATTCTGTATGGATGACTATGTGAGGCCCATTATACTGTATGGAGGACTATGAGGTGGCACATTATATTGTACGGAGGACTATGTGGGGCCATTATTCTGTATGGAGGACTATTTGGGGCCATTATTCTGTATGGAGGACTATGTGGGGCCCATTATTCTGTATGGAGGACTATGTGGGGCCCATTATTCTGTATGGAAGAATATGTGGGGCCTATTATTCTGTATGGAGAACTATGACTATGTGTGGCCCATTATACTTTATGGATGACTATGTGGGGCCCATTATTCTGTATGAAGTACTATGTGGGGCCCATTATTCTGTATGGAGGACTATGTGGGGCCCATTATTCTGTATGGAGGACTATGTGGGGCCCATTATTCTGTATGGATGACTATGTGAGGCCCATTATACTGTATGGAGGACTATGAGGTGGCACATTATATTGTATGGAGGAAGATGTGGGGCCCATTATTCTGTATGGAGGACAATGTGTGGCCCATTATACTGCATGAATGACTATGTGAGGCCCATTATACTGTGTGGAGGACTATGTGGGGCTCATTATAGTGTATGGAGAACTATGAGGTGGCACATTACATTGTTTGGAGGACTATATGGGGCCATTATTCTGTATGGAGGACTATGTGGGGCCATTATACTGTATGGAGGACTATATGGGGGCCATTATACTGTATGGAGGACTATGAGGTAGCACATTATACTGTATGGAGGACTATGAGGTGGCACATTATATTGTATGGAGGACTATGTGGGACCATTATTCTGTATGGAAGACTATGTGGGCCCATTATTCTGTATGGAGGACTATGTGGGGCCCATTATTCTGTATGGATGACTATGTGAGGCCCATTATACTGTATGGAGGACTATGAGGCGGCACATTATATTGTATGGAGGACTATGTGGGGCCATTATTCTGTATGGAGGACTATGTTGGGCCATTATTCTGTTTGGAGGACTATGTGGGGCCCATTATTCTGTATGGAGGACTATGTGGGGCCCATTATTCTGTATGGAAGAATATGTGGGGCCCATTATTCTGTATGGAGAACTATGACTATGTGGGGTCCATTATACTGTATGGATGACTATGTGTGGCCCATTATTCTGCATGGAGGACTATGTGGGGCCCATTATTCTAAATGGAGGACTATGTGGGGCCCATTATTCTGTATGGAGGACTAGGTGGGGCCCATTATTCTGTATGGAGGAGTATGTGAGGCCCATTATACTATATGGAGGACTATGAGGTGGCACATTATATTGTATGGAGGAAGATGTGGGGCCCATTATAGTGTATGGAGGACTATGAGGTGGCACATTATATTGTTTGGAGGACTATGTGGGGCCATTATTCTGTATGGAGCACTATATGGGGGCCATTATACTGTATGGAGGACTATGTGGGGTTATTATACTGTATGGAGGACTATGTGGGGCCCATTATACTGTATGGATAACTATGTGAGGCCCATTATACTGTATGGAAGACTATGTGGGGCCTATTTTCCTGCATGGAGGACTATATGGGGGCCATTATACTGTATGGAGGACTACGTGGGGCCAATATTCTGTAGGAAGGACTATGTAGGGCCCATTATTCTGTATGGAGGAATATATGGGGCCCATTATTCTGTATGGAGGACTATGTGGGGCCCATTATTCTGTATAGAGGACTATGTGGGGCCCATTATTCTGTATGGAGGAGTATATGAGGCCCTTTATACTATATGGAGGACTATGAAGTGGCACATTATATTGTATGGAGGAAGATGTGGGGTCCATTATTCTGTATGGAGGACAATGTGTGGCCCATTATACTGCATGGATGACTATGTGAGGCCCATTATACTGTGTGGAGGACTATGTGGGGCCCATTATAGTGTATGTAGGACTATGAGGTGGCACATTATATTGTTTGGAGGACTATGTGGGGCCATTATTCTGTATGGAGGACTATGTGGGGCCATTATACTGTGTGGAGGACTATGTGGGGCCAATATTCTGTATGGAGAACTATGTGGGGCCCATTATACTGTATGGATGGCTATATGGGGCCCATTACACTGTGTGGAGGACTATGTGGGGCCCACTCTACTGTATGGAGGACTATGAGGTGGTACATTATATTGTATGGAGGTCTATATGGGGGCCATTATACTGTATGGAGGACTATGTGGGGCCCATTATACTGTATGGAAGACTATGTGGGGCCTATTTTCCTGTATGGGGGACTATATGGAGGCCATTATACTGTATGGAGGACTATGTGGGGCCCACTATTCTGTATGGAGGACTATGTAGGGCCCATTATTCTGTATGGAGGAATATATGGGGCCCATTATTCTGTATGGAGGACTATGTGGGGCCCATTATACTGTATGGAGGACAATGAGTTGGCCCATTATTCTGTACGTAGGACTATGTCGGGCCCATTATTCTGTACGGAGGACTATGTGAGGCCTATTATACTGTATGGAGGTCTATGAGGTGGCACATTATATTGTATGGAGGACTATGTCGGGCCATTATTCTGTGTGGAGGACTATGTGGGGCCCTTTATTCTGTATAGAGGACTATGTGGGGCCCATTATTCTGTATGGAGGACTATGTGAGGCCCATTATACTCAATGGAGGACTATGAGGTGGCACATTATATTGCATGGTGAAGATGTGGGTCCTATTATTCTGTATGGGGGACTATGTTGGGCTCATAATTCTGTATAGAGGACTATGTGAGGAACATTATATTGTATGGAGGACTATGTGGGGCCATTATTCTGTATGGGGGACTATGTGGGGCCCATTATTCTGTATGGAGGACTATGTGGGGCCCATTATTCTGTATGGAGGACTATGTCGGGGCCATTTTTCTGTATGGAGGACTATGTGGGCCCATTATACTGTTTGGAGGACTATGAGGTGGCACATTATATTGTATGGAGGAAGATGTGGGGCCCATTTTTCTGTATGGAGGACTATGTGGGGCCCATTATACAGTATGGATGACTATGTGAGGCCCATTATACTGTGTGGAGGACTATGCGGGGCCCATTATACTGTATGGAGGACTATGAGGTGGCACATTCTATTGTTTGGAGGACTATGTGGGGCCATAATTCTGTATGCAGGACTATGTGGGGCCCATTTTTATGTATGGAGGACTTTGTGGAGCCCATTATACTGTATGGATGACTATGTGAGGCCCATTATACTGTGTGGAGGACTATGAGGTGGCACATTATATTGTTTGGAGGACTATGTGGGGCCATTATACTGTATGGAGGACTATGTGGGGCCCATTATACTGTATGGAAGACTATGTGGGGCCTATTTCCCTGTATGGAGGACTATATGGGGGCCATTATACTGTATGGAGGACTATGTGGGGCCAATATTCTGTAGGAAGGACAATGTGGGGCCCATTATTCCGTATGGAGGACTATGTAGGGCCCATTATTCTGTATGGAGGAATATATGGGGCCCATTATTCTATATGGAGGACTATGTGGGGCCCATTATACAGTATGGAGGACAATGAGTTGGCCCATTATTCTTTACGGAGGACTATGTGGGGCCCATTATTCTGTATGGATGACTATGTGAGGCTTATTATACTGTATGGAGAACTATGAGGTGGCACATTATATTGTATGGAGGACTATGTGGGGCCATTATTCTGTTTGGAAGACTATGTGGGCCCATTATTCTGCATGGAGGACTATGTGGGGCCCAGTATTCTGTATGGAGGACTATGTGGGGCCCATTATTCTGTATGGAAGAATATGTGGGGCCCATTATTCTGTATGGAGCACTATGTGGGGCCCATTATACTGTTTGGATGACAATGTGAGGCCCATTATACTGTGTGGAGGACTATGTGGGGCCCATTATTCTGTATGAAGGACTATGTGGCACCCATTACTGTGCATGGTGGACTAAGAGGTGGCACATTATATTGTATGGAGGAAGATGTGCAGCCCATTATACTGTATGGATGACTATGTGAGGCCCATTTTAATGTGTGGAGGACTATGTGGGGCCCATTATACTGTATGGAGAACTATGAGGTTGCACATTTTATTGAATGGAGGACTATGTGGGCCTATTATACTGTGTGGATGACTATGTGAGGCCCATTATACTGTGTGGAGGACTATATGAGGCCCATTATACTGTATGGAGTACTATGAGATGACATATTATATTGTACTAGCTATTGAACCCGTTCTACGCCCGGGTGGCGAGCATTTTTATTGGTATATGGTCTCCCATGTTGGTATGTGCTGCCCCCCTCCTGGTATTTGTGCTGCCCCCACCATCCTATCCCGGTATGCGTGGCACCCCTCATCCCCAATCCCGGTATGCGTGGCTCCCCTCATCCTCAATCCTGGTATGCGTGGCTCCCCTCATCCCCAATCCTGGTATGCGTGGCACCCCTCATCCCCAATCCCGGTATGCGTGGCACCCCTCATCCCCAATCCCGGTATGCGTGGCACCCCTCATCCCCAATCCCGGTATGCATGTCACCCCTCATCCCCAATCCCAGTATGCGTGTCACCCCTCATCCCCAATCCCGGTATGCGTGTCACCCCTTATCTCTATTTTGGTATGCGTGGCACCCCTCATCCCCAATCCTAGTATGCATGGCACCCCTCATCCCCAATCCTGGTATGCGTGGCACCCCTCATCCCCAATCCTGGTATGCGTGGCACCCCTCATCCCCAATCCTGGTATGCGTGGCACCCCTCATCCCTATTCTGGTATGCATCGCACCCCTCATCCCTAATCCTGGTATGTGTGGCACCCCTCATCCCCAATCCTGGTATGTGTGTCACCCCTCATCCCCAATCCCGGTATGCGTGGCACCCCTCATCCCTATTCAGGTATGCATGGCTCCCCTCATCCCTATTCTGGTATGCATGGCTCCCCTAATCCCAGTATGCGTGGCACCCCTCACCCTCCCACTATACACACATGCCCCAAAAAATAAACAGTTATACTCACCTTTCTTCTCTGTACTCCAGCGCTGCAGCGTCCTGTTCTGCCGGAGGCCGGGGGAGGAGTGCGGCGCCAGAGCACCGCGCTGTCCGGCGCCAGAGCACCGCGCTGTCCGGCACCATTTTGCTGAAGACACACTGTAAATGTGTCTTCAGTAAAATGGCGCCGGACAGTGCTATGCGCACGTGCCGATCCGACGTCTCACTCCGCCCCCGGTCTCCGCTGAAGAGAGGCGCCGCGGCAACGCTCTTCCCGGTCAGGTATGTAAGTATGGCGCCGGAGATCGCAGTGTGCGTTCAGTGCCTACGCATACCGCTATCTCCGACGCCATACACCTCCTCTTACCTGTAACGGCTGGATGCGGTCTTCTGTCTGGAGTCTGACTGCGCGTCACGCATGCGCAGTCTATCGAGGCTTCGGACAGAGACCCGCATTCCCGGTTATATTATAGATGGGGGACTATGTGGGGCTATTATTCTGTATGTAGGACTATGTTGGGGCCATTATACTGTATGGATGACTATGTGAGGCCCATTATACTGTGTGGAGGACTATGTGGGGCCCATTACACTGTATGGATGACTATGAGGTGGCACATTATTTTGTATCGAGAACTATGTGGGCCCATTATTCTGTATGAAGGACTATGTTGGGCCCATTATTCTGTATGGAGCAAGATGTGGGGCCCATTATACTGTAAGGATGACTATGTGAGGCCCATTATACTGTATGGAGGACTATGAGGTGGCACATTATATTGTATGGAGGACTATGTGGGGCCATTATTCTGAATGGAGGACTATGTGGGGCCCATTATTCTGTATGGATGACTATGTGAGGCCTATTATACTGTGTGCAGGAGTATGTGGGGTCCATTATACTGTGTGGAGGACTATGTGGGGCCCATTATTATGTATGGAGGAAGATGTGGGGCCCATTATTCTGTATGGATGACTATGAGGTGGCACATTATATTTTATGGAGGACTATGTGGGGCCATTATTCTGTATGGAGGACTATGTGGGGCCATTAATCTTTATGGAGGACTATGTGGGGCCCAATATTCTGTATGGAGGACTATGTGGGGCCCATTATTCTTTATGGAGGAAGATGTGGGGTCCATTATTCTGTGTGAAGGACTATGTGAGGCCCATTTTAATGTGTGGAGGACTATGTGGGGCCCATTATACTGTATGGAGGACTATGAGGTGGCACATTTTATGGAATGGAGGACTATGTGGGTCCATTATACTGTGTGGATGACTATGTGAGGCCCTTATACTGTGTGGAGGACTATATGAGGCCCATTATACTGTATGGAGGACTATGAGATGGCACATTATATTGTATGGGGGACTATGTGGGGCTATTATTCTGTATCGAGGACTATGTTGGGCCCATTATACTGTATGGATGACTATGTGAGGCCCATTAAACTGTGTTGACGACTATGTGGGGCCCATTACACTGTATGGATGACTATGTGAAGCCGATTATACTGTGTGGAGGACTATGTGAGGCCCATTATACTGTATGGAGGACTATGAGGTGGCACATTATTTTGTATGGAGGACTATGTTGGCCCATTATTCTGTTTGGAGGAAGATGTGGGGCCCATTATACTGTATGGATGACTATGTGAGGCCCATTATACTGTATGGAGGACTATGAGGTGGCACATTATATTGTATGGAGGACTATGTGGGGCCATTATTCTGTACGGAGGGCTATGTGGGGCCCATTATTCTGTATGGATGACTATGTAAGGCCCATTATACTGTGTGGAGGAGTATGTGGGGCCCATTATTCTGTATGGAGGAAGATGTGGGGCCCATTATTCTGTATGGATGACTATGTGAGTTCTATTATACTGCATGGAGAACAATGAGGTGGCACATTATATTTTATGGAGGACTATGTGGGGTCATTATTCTGTATGGAGGACTATGTGGGGCCATTATTCTGTATGGAGGACTATGTGAGGCCCATTATTCTGTATGGAGGACTATGTGGGGCCCATTATTGTGTATGGAGGAAGATGTGGGGCCCATTATTCTGTATGGAGGACAATGTGAGGCCCATTATACTGTGTGGAGGACTATGTGGGGCCCATTATACTGTATGGAGTAGTATGTGGGGCCTATTATTCTGTATGGAGGACTATGAGGTGGCACATTATATTGTATGGAGGACTATGTGGGGCAATTATTCTGTATGGAGGACTATGTTGGGACATTTTTCTGTATGGAGGACTATGTGTGGCCCACTTTTCTGTATTGATTACTTTGTGAGGCCCATTATACTGTATGGAGGACTATGAGGTGGCACATTATATTGTATGGAGGACTATGTGGGGCCATTATTCTGTATGGAGGACTATGTTGGGACATTTTTCGGTATGGAGGACTATGTGGGGCCCATTATTCTGTATGGAGGACTATGTGGGGCCCATTATCCTGTATGGATGACTATTTGGGTCCCATTATTCTGTATGGAAGACTATGTGGGGCCCATTATTCTGTATGGAGGACTATGTGGGGCCTATTTTTCTGTATGGAAGGCTATGTGGGGCCTATTATTCTGTATGGAGGACCATATGGGGCCTATTATACTGTATGGAGGACTATGTAGGGCCTATTTTTCTGTATGGACGACTATGTGGGGCCATTATACTGAATGGAGGACTATATAGGCCCATTATTCTGTATGGAGGACTATGTGGGGCCTATTATTCTGTATGGAGGACTATATGGGGCCTATTATACTGTATGGAGGACTATGTGGGGCCTATTTTTCTGTATGTACAACTATGTGGGGCCATTATACTGTATGGAGGACTATATAGGCCCATTATTCTGTATGGAGGACTATGTGGGGGCTATTATTCTGTATGGAGGACTATGTGGGGCCCATTATTCTGTATGGAGGACTATATGGGACCCATTATACTGCACGGAGGGCTTTGTGGGGATCACAGTTGCAACATCTTACTGTGTTTGGGTCACAGTAGGGTCATCTTTCCTACTGTGTGTGTGGATGATACAGTGGAGGAATTCACTGTGGGGGTATCATACTGTGTTTGGGGGGCACTTTTGTTGGCATCATACTTTATTATCTGTTGTTTATTAATTCAAGCTTTTTTTATCCTTTGTTATTACACATTTAAATTAGGCCATATGCTTTTTACTGCTGTTACATAACATTACACTGTGTTCCAAATTATTATGCAAATAATATTTTCTCAGATTTTCCCAAATTACCTATATGAATTGCAGTCATTGTAATTTTCCAGTCAAATAACTATTAGAGTACAACTGAAAGTTTTTTGTACAAACTGCCTATGATAACAGTATATTTTTAAAAAAATAAAAAACTCAAACTGCACTCAAAATGCATGTTCCAAATTATTATGCACAGCAGAGTTTTCAACCTTTTCATTTTAATAAAGAACAAAAAAATGGTCATTTCTGAAATTATAAGCATTAGCAGGTTATTACAAACTGAAATCAAACAGTTTTCAACTCAAAACTTTATTCTAGGTGATGTTACATTTGCACATAGGACCCCTTGTTCGAAAGGAGCTTCTGAACTCTCTCGTCCATTGAATTTGTCAGGTTTTGGATGGTTTCTGCTTCAATTGTTTTGCACGAGGACAGAATACCCTCCCAGAGCTGTTGCTTAGATGTGAACTGCCACCCGCCATCATAGACACTCCTTTTGATGATGCTCCAGAGGTTCTCAATGGGGTTGAGGTCAGGGGAGCATGGGTGCCAAACCATAAGTTTGTCCCCTTTTATGCCCATAGCAGCCAGAGATGCAGATGTGTTATGTGCAGCATGAGACGGGGCTGCGGAATGCACGGTTCTTCTTCTTGAACCATGGAAGGAAGTGCTGTTTGAGAAACTCAACATACATTATGGAGTTCATATTTACCCCTTCAGGGATCCTAAAAGGGCCGACAATCTCTCTCCCCATGATTCCAGCCCAAAACATTACTCCACCTCCTCCTTGTTAGCGCCGTAGCCGTGTTTGCATGGGGTGTCCATCAACCAGCCATCCTCCACTCCATCCATCTGGACCATTTCATGCATGATAATGCCCCGTCTCATGCTGCACATAACACATCTGCATCTCTGGCTGCTATGGGCATAAAAGGGGAAAAACTTATGGTGTGGCCCCCATGGTCCCCTGACCTCAACCCCATTGGAGCATCATCAAAAGGAGTGTCTATGATGGCGGGAGTCAGTTCACATCTAAGCAACAGCTCTGGAAGGGTATTCTGTCCTCATGCAAAACAATTGAAGCAGAAACCATCCAAGTATGTGTTCAGTGTCTACGTATACCGCGATCTCCGGTGCCATATACTCCTCTTACCTGTAACGGCTGGATGCTTTCTTATGTCTGGAGCCAGACTACACAGACGCATCACACATGCTCAGTCTATAGAGGCTTCGGACAGACAGACACATCCCTGATTATATTATAGATGTCCACCAATTCTGTTAATATCCCCCATCCTGGTATATATGGCCCAACCATTCCTATATACGTGGCCCCCATCCCCATCCTGGTATGCATGGCACCTCTGATCTCCATCCTGGTGTGCTGGCACCCCTGATCTCCATCCTGGTATGCATGGCACCCCTGATCTCCATCCTGGTATGCATGGCACCCCTGATCTCCATCCTGGTATACATGGCACCCTGATCTCCATCCTGGTATGCATCGCCGCCCTGATCTCCATCCTGGTATTCATGGCACCCCTTATCTCCATCCTGGTATGCCTGGCACCCTTGATCTCCATCTTGGTATGCATGGCACCCCTCATCCTGGTATGCATGGCACCCATCATCCTGGTATGCATGGCACCCCTAATCCCCATCCTGGTATACATGGCACCCCTCCATCCTGGTATGCATGGCACCCCTGATCTCCATCCTGGTATGCATGGCTCCCCTCATCCTGGTATGCATGGCACCCTCATCCTTATCCTGCCATGGCACCCCTGACTCTTAATCGGACGCACAGTGCCATGCATACCAGGATGGGGTGTCATGCATATCAGGAAGGGGGTGCCATGCATACCAGGATGGGGGGTACCATGCAAACCAAGCAGGGGATGTCATGCATACCAGGATGGGGGTGCCATGTATACCAGGATGAGAGGGCCATGCATACCAAGATGGGAATGAGGACATATATATACCAGGATGGTATAACAGGAAGGGGGGCCAAATATACCAGGATGAGGGCATATATATACCAGGATGGGGAATATAGATACAGATTCAGGGGAAATTACACCTATAACAGTGTCAGCAGCAAACCCCCTTAACAAAACAACATGTACAAAGGCTTCCTAAGCATTTAAAAAGGTCCCTTAGTCTGTGTCAGTAGACTGCACAATCATGGGGAAGACTGCTGACTTGACAGATGTCCAGAAGGCAGTCAGTGACACACTCCACAAGGTCCCAGAGTTGCAATTTTCATTTGGAAATCAAGGTCCCAGAGTCTGGAGGAAGAGTGGAGAGGCACACAATCCAAGCTGCTTGAGGTCTAGTGTGAAGTGTAGCATCGGCGTCTCTGCCCCGTACTAGGCAGAGACGCCGTCCCTCTCACCTCCCCGCTCCTGGCGCGACGTCCTCCAGCGCTTCTCTCCCCGCTGCTTCCGGCACGCGCTTCTTCCCCGGCAGTGTGCTTAGGTGCGCCCGCTCCCCCTCTCTTAAAGGGACCGCGCACGCCGTCCTAAGGAGTCCCCGGCCAATTGCCGGAGGACCTCCCATATATAAGGCACCTCCTCCAAAATGGAGGTGCCCGAGCAATGTTGTTGCAAAGCCTTCACTCTGCTTCAGCCCTCAGGTCCCGTTACCAGTTACCTGCCAGTCACCTGCCAGATTCCTGCTTGTTACCTGCCAGTCACCTGCCAGATTCCTGCTTCCGGCACGCGCTTCATCCCCGGCAGTGTGCTTAGGTGCGCGCGCTCCCCCTCTCTTAAAGGGACCGCGCACGCCGTCCTAAGGAGTCCCCGGCCAATTGCCGGAGGACCTCCCATATATAAGGCACCTCCTCCAAAATGGAAGTGCCCGAGCAATGTTGTTGCAAAGTCTTCACTCTGCTTCAGCCCTCAGGTCCCGTTACCAGTTACCTGCCAGTCACCTGCCAGATTCCTGCTTGTTACCTGCCAGTCACCTGCCAGATTCCTGCCTGTTACCTGCCAGTCACCTGCCAGATTCCTGCTTGATACCTGCCTGATATCCGCTACCCGCTTGCAAGCCTGCGGTCCGACGGTCTGCCCTCCGACTCCTGTCAGTCTGTCTATGGACCAGCCTGCCCGCTCACCTGGGAGCGCTCACCTGTTACCTGCCTGCTAGCCTACCTGGAGGCTCTGCCGTCACTTGCCGTGACCACCTGGCTGTCCAGAGACTCTTGCCCGCTCACCTGGGAGCGCTCACCTGTTACCTGCCTGCTAGCCTACCTGGAGGCTCTGCCGTCACTTGCCGTGACCACCTGCCTGTCCAGAGACTCTTGCCCGCTCACCTGGGAGTGTCCATCCGCTACCTGTCTGCTAGTCTACTTGGAGGTTCTGCCGTCACTTGCCGTGACCACCTGCCTGTCCAGAGACTCTAGCCCGCTCACCTGGGAGCGCTCACCAGCCACCAGCCCGCGGCCCTTCTACCCAGAGACTGTCCCTGTCACTTGCCGTGACTACCTGCCCCTCTACCCAGAGACTGTCCCTGTCACTTGCTGTAACTACCTGCCCGTCTTCCCTGGGAGCCACCCGCTTCCTTACAAGGACTGCCCCCTTGTATAGTTGCTCAGAGGTTCCACCTCCCAGACCCGTTACATGAAGTTTCCACAATCAGTGATGGTTTGGGGGGCCATGTCATCTGCTGTTGTAGGTACACTGTGTTTTATCAAGACCAAAGTCAGCGCAGCCATCTACCAGGAAATTTTAGAGCTCTTCATGCTTCCCTCTGCCGACTAGCTTTTAGGAGATGGAAATTTCATTCTCCAGCAGGACTTGGCACCTGTCCACACAGCCAAAAGTACCAATGCCTGGTTTGAAAACAACACTATCACTGTGTTTGATTGGCCAGTAACCTCGTCTGACCTTAACCCCATAGAGAATCTATTATAGAGAATCTATGGGGTATTGTCAAAAGGAAGATGAGAGACACCAGACCCAACAATGCAGACGAGCTGGAGACTGTTATCAAAGCAACCTGGGCTTCCATAACACCTCAGCAGTGCCACAGGCTGATCGCCTCCATGCCACGCCGCATTGATGCAGGAATTGATGCAAAAAAAGCCCGACCATGTATTGAGTGCATTTACTAAACATTAGTGTTGAGCAAACATGCTCGACACTGCTCGGTACTTGCCCGAGCATCCCACTACTCGGGATGTTCGGCGAGCACCGAGCATTTTCGGGTTACTCGGGCGGGAGCTCGGGTCTTCACCCTGCATGTTTGGCGCTCTTTACAGAGCCAATGAACATGCAGGGATTGCCAGCCAATCACTGTAATGCCGCAGCCATGTTGGTTGTGGGCATTACATTGATTGGCTGGCCGCACAGCGTCACCTTGAGTATTTAAAATCGGGCGCCGCCATCTTGGACTAGTGTCGCTCCGGATCAGCTAGTGTAGGGAAAGCGCTGCTGAGCTAGGGAGAGATTTATACTGCAAAATAGTTAGTGTAGGGTCTGTAAAGGCTGCCAAATCAAACAAACAGTCCTTCTCAGGACTAATATCCATCCCTAATATCAGGCAGGCAGGCAAGCAGGCTGTATAGGAGACGCAGTGGTTATACCAGCAAACGCTGCATTACAGTCCTGTGTGCTGCTCCTGTTGCTGAAATTTCTGGACTTAGCTCCAGGTCCTGGGGGGCCAGGAAAAATTCTTTTTTTTAATCTAAATCCTCTTTTTTTCCCCCTCCTTCACACTGTACAAATACCCGTCTTATTAACCTTTTGGTGTCCCACCCCCCCCCCCCCCAAAAAAAAAAAAAGTGTGTCTGTGAGAGTTCAGACACAAATAAATCTCTATTATCCTGCTTTTGGCATTTTTTGCCGTAAAAAAAAACTGTATTAGCTTTATAAGTGTTTTTCATAAATAACAGGGCATTTTATCTTATATAGAGATGTCTTTGTATTAAAGCTTTCCTTTGTTTCTGAAAGTATAGTAAACTAGATATAGCCAGTCTCCTAAGGAATTCAGCAGAATACATAATGTACGACTTTGTTAATCCCAACTTAGATATCTTTCTTTTTAGGTAATGTAATGTATTAAGCCATTCCCACTTTCTTTATCATTGTGGTTTGTAATAAAAACTTGTGACCAGGCATCTAAGAGCAGACAAGCCTGGGACACAAGCAGAATTGGATGTGTTCTCTGTCTCCGATCAATCGACTCTCTGATTTGATCAAAACTGGCAAATGTGTGAAACCTTTTGAGTTTCCACTAAAACTTTCCATATAGGTTTCTCCATCATTACATGGTGCCAAAATGTGGGATTATCAGAACTGGACCTCCTTTGGACACGACTGCAAAGATATCTCTCTCGGAACACTGAATGATCCGCCGTGAGTAACCCATTGTGTTACTAAAAATTCAGTATTACCTAGAGGGCTCCAAGACGGGAAATTGGTGGTCCAAACAAGACAATCACTGTCATCACTACACAAGTAGCGATTCTGCCCCTACATGATGCTATTCTCAGAAGAAGTAGCAAAAACCTGGTGACAGATTCCCTTTAATGCTTCTTTGGTAATCTTGTGGTTGTATACTGACCTGAGGAAGGCATCAGGAGCGAAATGCGTTGCCCTGTACACACTTTTTAATACTTATGTAATACTTACGTTTTTTCTTTGCATTTGTCAGTGTTTTTTTACATGTGTTTTTATCGCGTGCAACTGGCATGGATTTATATTGTGTGACCAACTTATGCTGCTTTAAATGCAGCATCAATAGTAAAAAAAGAATTAAAACGTAAAAAATAAAAAAAAGCATTATACTTACCTCTCCGGTGGCCCCCGGTCTCCTTCTCCGGTTGCGTCCTCTGTCCTCGGAGTCCCGCGGTGTTCTGAAAGGACCTGCGCTGACATCATTTAGTTAGCTGACAGTTGACGGGACTGCCGACGTCAGCGGTCGTGTGACCATCACATGACTAAATGACGTCAGCGCAGGTCCTTTTAGAACACCGCGGGACGCCGAGGACAGAGGACGCAACCGGAGAAGAGACCGGGGCCCACCGGAGAGGTAAGTATAATGTTAATAAATTTGCAAAAATTTCTACATTTCTGTTTTTTTCAGTCAGGATGGGGTGCTGAGTGTACTTTAATGAGAAAAAAAATAAACTTTTTAGAATTTACCAAATGGCTGCAATGAAACAAACAGTAAAAAATTTAAAGGTGTCTGAATACTTTCCCTACCCACTGTATATGTGAGCGTTGTGTGCCAAAGACCTCCCATGTTTTCCTCATTCATGGTGTGTGTTTCCACTTCTCCTCTCGCTTCCCTCTGTATGACTTACCCTCCTCCTCCTCCTGGTCCTTTGTACAATGTCCTATGAACCTGCCTCATTAGAGGAGGATCTTCCGCCTGTCACTTGTACTGTGACATTCCACTCAAATGTAGCAGAGCTCAGGCAGCGTCTCGGTCATGTCAGCCCCTGTATTCCTTGGACTGCTGCCATTTAGTGCCTCTGATCTGTGGTCTTGGGTCGCCTGGTTCTGCCTCCTCTATGTGCTGGTAAAAGCCTCCAGACTTTATCTGAAGCGGAGGCAGCTGATAAAAGCATTTGGACCATTTGAGGGTCCCAAGCGTCACTGGCTGTTTGGAAATGCTCATGAGGTAAGAGCTGTGCAATGTCCTCCACTATGTTATATTATCTGTAGGGTCACATTTGTGGAAAATATAACATAGATTATGTTTCACTGATATAAAGGCTAAGTCGATTGTCCGCTGCGTATTTGCTTGCAGAAAATCCACTGTGTGAACAAAGTGCATGACAAATATTTAAAGAAATTGCATGCACATGCTGCGAAAAATATCCTCAGTGGAAATCGACAATAGCTGCGGGATTAAGATTCGCAGCATGGCAATTTATGTTGTGCTTATAGGTGAAAGTTTCACCCTCGAGAAAAGGTTAAAAAAAAATGTTATTATTAGAGCTAGAAGTAATTGGAACATAATTTAATAAACCTGATATTAGCACCGATTCTGACACTTCCTTGAGTCCTTGCCACCAAATCTTGGCCATTATACAGATATTAAAAGGGTTTTCCCACAATATTTATATACAGGATAGGTGATAAATGTCTGATCTCTGAGGGTCGCACCATTGGAACCCCCACAATTACTAGAATAGGACTCCCAATCCTCCATTCCTCAATACTGTATATGAGATTAAATAGTGGTGGTCATCCACTAGATAGCTGTTAAATGTCTTTTGTGCAAAAAACCCTTTAAAGAGAAATAGAAAATCCATTTTAAATACTTCATTAGGGGTGTATTAGCAAAATGCAGCTATAAAGAGTATATATTGCTCAGCAGGAACCAACACCATTAGACAGTTTTCACTTGGAATCATGTAATTCTTAATTTCCCCAGCGGAGGTGCTGTAGGAAAAGTGGACACATGCTGATTCTCCGAAAAGATAGACGTCCTGTCATCTGCTTATTATCAGATACTCTTCAAACAAAAAGGGTTTCCCAAAGTGGAGGCATACAGAAGTTTCATGCGGACCAGTATATATCTAATAGTCCAGTATTACATTTACTGTACATGCATCTAATGACTTGTTTGGAGTTGTGATATGGCCAACAAAGTTAAAAATTAAAAACTTCTCCCATCCTGATCACTTCCGGATAAATTATCTATCAAATCTTTAGATTTGGAGTTTGAGCTGCACTTATTTGCTATCGGCCTGATAATACTGGTTATACAGCAACTAATAAAATGTTTTTACACTCTAACCTAAATAAATATACTGTGAATATCTTATACTCCATCGTAAAGGATTTTCTTCCCTTTAGAAAATCCATTTTATACACTATGGTCCCGATTCATCATTTGCAATTTTTTTTTAAGTCACTTTTCTTTTTTTATGTCCTTTGGTATCTGTTGTCGTTTTTTATGCCAAATTCTTAAAAATATTGCACTCGGTTCATTCATTTTGCTCTTTATTTTTATGCAGTTTTGTGCTATAAAGTTGCATCTTCCACTAAAATGTTGCAAAATTTGGGCAATTTTTTTTTAACATGTACAAAAAAAATCACTTCTGGAATACATTGATGTAAAAATATTGCAACTTTTTAAAAAGTCCCAATTGTTAAAATGGCCACAAAAATCTGGGAAACTTGCTCACAATGATGAGCATTAAAAAACAACAACAGGCAAACACTAGTGATGAGCGAGTACCGTAATATTCGTAATCGCTATACTCGTAATGAGTACTTTGCAATAATCACGTATTCGTTCTGAATAGCCAGTACAATGTAAGTCAATGGAAAATGCGAGTAATTTTCTGCTGGACCCTACAAAGGGGTCTGGGGGCCTGAGGAAAAGACTGAAATGGATGGGAAAGTGATGAAACAGAATGGAAAGAGCCTGAAGAATGCGCCTGCATGCATTTCTGACTCACATATGGTTTCTGGGAATAAGTTTGTCACAGTGTTACACCACTTTTACAGACACACAAGAACAACTACCAAACCTAAATTGCATTTAACAGGCCAAAAAGGTTAGGAAACAGTTTTTCCTGCATAATCACTTGTATATGACTCGCCCCCTGGGCCGTGGGGCACGCAGATCCGGGCGATAGGGGAACGATGGGGGTAGTAGGGGCGGCCCGGTCCTGCGGCTCAGGGTGGTCAGACCAATGGTAGTCTGCTACTGTACTTTAGATAATGTCCGACTACGCCACCCGTGGATTGCGGTTATTAGGAACCGCCGCTGCAAGGCAGTCCGCTGGGGCTGATGATGTGTGCAGCTGGGATGGTGTGACTCCCCATGGGAAGAGTGTGGCCCCAGGGCAGTGTAGTGGATGGTGGGAGTGATCGTGATGAGAGTCCCAGTACCGGTAGTGCTGGAGGAGCGAAAGAGCACACAGACAACGTACTGCAGTCCAATGTCTTTTACTCACAGTTCAGATACTCCAGGTCACTTCTGTACAGGTAGTGACCGCCCGAGCCGTGCTGCGTCCACCAGGTGTGGGGCTCGGTCAACTCCCAGGCAGTTCAGAAGTATGGCTCAGGACCCCCTTTTGTCCTTTCTCTGGCCTGCCTCACCAGTGACCCACTTTTGTCCAGCTGCCGTGGACTTGTGCGGTTAAACGTGGGCCCCGTCCTCCGCTGTCCTATATGGTGCCTTCCTAGCAGGTTTGATGAGGTGTCGCACCAATAAATGATCACGACGACCGGTCTTTGGCTGAGGGTAGTTTCTCCTCCACCAACTTGGGATCCGGTACCCTTAATCTGCCTGACCCTTCACCCTGGATTCTCGTGGGTTCTTAGGGTCCCTTCCACCTTCTTGTTCCTGAGCCCTTCTGTTTCTCTGTCTCTTCTTCTCCTTTTCTGTTCCTTCCTGTTCCTTTCTGTTGGAGCTGGGATGAGCCACAATCTCAGCTCCCCTTCACCTCCTCCTCGGCCTCTCACTAGGCCCTTCTGGAGTAGAGCTCCTACAGAGCCTCTACTCCCTGTCTTCTCCTCTCTGGACAGAACTGAACTTCTCTTCTCTCCTAGAGCTAAGATGGTGCCCACCTTTTATACCTCCTTCTGACCATGAGCCCAGGTGACCAGCAACCAATGGGCTCCTTCCTATGCTCAGGAACCAACCCCTATCTGCCCCTACAGCACTGGGTGTTCCACCCCCCTCCCCACTCCAGGCAGGGACATAGTCGGTCGTGCCTGCACTTCTGTCTAGTGGGAGCACCGTTGAGCTGTCCCTCGGAAATGGTGTGTGTGTGCTGTATGCAGCTAACTGAGCCCTGGTCCATACTCCATCCTTACCTGGGAGTGGAATATCACACCTCTGGTCTGAGGTGCAATACCCCTGTAGCGGCCGAACCCTCGGGGCGCTACATTTACAAGGCTAAGTAAACCAGAGAAACCGAAAAAATATCCATTTCAGCCTTTGTTCACACATACCGTTGTGGCTTTTTTTCATCTTTTACAATTGGGAGGGCCCTGACTTATACATTTTGTAGGTCCCTCTGTCATACATTATTTTTAGTTCGCTATTCCCCAGCACTTCACAAGCACAGCTAGAATGCACCAGTAGGTATGTTGATCTTTGACCTGAGAGGCCTCAAGTGGATCTGTAACATGCGTTTTGGAGGGACAGCTGTTACTTAGACAATTGGGCAGTCCCGCCATCAACGACACTCAGATAGTGGAATACATATTCCATAGCAGTTTACAATGTGCCCATTGTAGCGTTGGGCTTGACCCTCCTCCTCCTCCTCCACCACCATGTGATACTGCGACCCTAAATTCATATGTTCAGAGGGCCTACAGTAGGCAGGAAAGCTAAGTTTTGTGAGAGCCCTCGTGTGGCCCTGTAACATACATTTTGAAGTGCCCTTCTCTAGAGATTTTGGAGGTCCCTCTTGTGTACAATACAGTTGAGAGTGCCCTCATTTATTCATACTGTAGAGCCCTGACTCTATTATTTAACTCATTTAAGGGCAGAGACTACAGAGAAAAAGGTCAAGAGACATGGAGTACTAGAAGGTAGCCGTGAGTGCGGCCTGCAATCCTAAGGTATGGCTGAACTCTGTGAACCTGAAAAATAAAGCTACACTAGTCAACTGGATGACAAGCTCAAATATATCACTTGTGCAAGTCAAAGGACAAAGGATATATGGTGCCCCCCTCCAGGATGGGTTGGAGAAGCTTCTCCAAATGACTCAGAGATTTTGATTGTCAATATTCCCCAGATTATATAGGAAGAGAAGACTTCTTGATACTGTACTACTTGGTCCAGTGCAGAATGTGCATCGTATTTTCAAAAATTACTCCTGGGGGCTGTGTCATAGGTGCAGGGAGATTCCATGACAAGGGTCTCCCTTGTCAAACATTATCTACGACGGAGTACTGTAGTAGTTGTGGCCCTCAATTCAAGTTTTCAAAGGGCCATCAGTCGGTCATCAACAGTCAGTGTAAATTTCTATTGAATATGTATCCCTTATCTCAGTCACAATGTAGCACAAGCCAGGCATGTTTTTTGCCAAATTGGGTGACTGACAATACATTTCTATTGAATATGTATCCCCTATCACAGTCACAATGTGGCACAACCTGTGATAAGGGCCTCCAATGACAAATATTAGTTTGGTAGGACCACTGTACATTCCAGATTTGTCCATTGCACAATGTGCAAAGGATTTGTAAAAATGAGCCCTATGGACTGAGTCATAGTTGACATAGGTAGCCACCATCCCAAGGGCCTCCAATCACAAATAGTAGTTAGGCTGGAGTAGAAAGACTGTCCTGGTTTGTCCACTGCACAATGTGCTTAGGGTTTGTAAAAATTAGCCCTATGGGCTGAGTCATGGTTGACATATGCAGCCACCATCCCAAGGGCCTCCAATCACAAACAGTTAGGCTGGAGTAGGAATACTGTCCTGGTTCGTCCACTGCACAATGTGCATAGGATTTGTAAAAATTAGCCCTATGGGCCGAGTCATGGTTGACGTAGGTAGCCACCATTCCAAGGGCCTCCAATCACAAACAGTAGTTAGGCTGGAGTAGGAATACTGTCCTGGTTTGTCCACTGCACAATGTGCATATGGTTTGTAAAAATTAGCCCTATGGGCTGCGTCATGGTTGACGAAGGAAGGAAATGGGTTTTTATGGGAAGGGGTGACGTTAACAGCAGTAGCATGAATCTGCATTTTTTGTGAATTTAGGTTGGCTTGCTGTTATCTGGAGGGATTACAAACTGTGGAGATATCCAGTCCTTGTTGAATTTGATTAGTATGTACTGTATGTCTGCATTTTCCGTGCAGAGGCGTATGCGCCTATCAGTGATGATTGCCCCAGAGGAACTGAAAACACGCTCAGACACCACACTAGCAGCCGGGCAGGCCAGCACCTCCAAAGCATATAAGAAGTCGGGCCAAGTGTTTAGCTTAGACACCCAATAATTAAAGGGAACTGAAGCATCAGAAAAGACGCACATATGATCACTTAAATACCCCTTGACCATGTTCTGCAACTTATCCCTCCTTGGCATCGTTACAGGCACAGATAGCCCTTGCTGTTGTGCTGGTTTATTGAAAATTGCCCAATTTGTGCACATTTTATCCCCACCTCTGTGTTCGTGTCTCTTCTCATTATCCCTTGGTGTTGAAAAGAGCCGGTATCTCTGCCACCAGCATTGCCTGAGAGTGATGTTTTC
Organism: Phyllobates terribilis; assembly: GCF_046119375.1. Lineage (NCBI taxonomy): Eukaryota > Metazoa > Chordata > Amphibia > Anura > Dendrobatidae > Phyllobates > Phyllobates terribilis. Next base: position 155,917,571 of record NW_027362768.1, on the reverse strand, counting down.
AGCAACTGATCTACAGTGGCCCTCTTGAATGATTCCATTGTAAATCTCTTTGTTGACTCCAAAAGGAGAGAAGGATATTTCTCCTTGTAACATGGATCGAGAAAGATGGCCAACCAGTATAGGTTGTTGGATAAAATGTGCATCACGCGAGGGTCTTGCCACAGACACTTACACATGAACTGTGCCATGTGGGCCAAGCTGCAAAAAGGCAAATGTTCTGTGTCCCCAACAGTAGAAAAAGTACCCATGCTCTCCTCATTCTGACTCACCTCCTCCTCCACCTCCTCTTCCTCCTCTCCAGCCCATCCAGCCTGGACAGACATGAAGCTTGGGTTGGGTGTCCCCTCTGTAGCATTACGAGTCCCCTCGGTAGCACAGAAAAACAAGTCCTCTCCCTTTTCATCCTCCTCATCTTCCTCCTCATCACCCATTGTTGCCTCAGAATATTGGCTGGGCTGGGTAGTAACACCCATTGGGAAATCGGGCTCCTTACCAACATGCTGGGCACTCAAAGCTTCCTCTTTGAGATTATGCAGTGATTGTTTCAAGAGACACAGCAGCGGGATGGTTACGCTGATAATAGCCTGATCACCGCTCACGAGGTTGGTGCAGTACTCAAAGTTCTCAAGAACCTCACAAATGTCAGCGATCCACACCCACTCAACAGTTATTATGTGTGGTGGCTGACTCTCAGTCTGACGGGCATGCTGAAGCTGGTATTCAGCTACTGCCCTCTGCTGTTCACTAATCCTCGCCAACATATGTTAGGTGGAGTTCCACCGCATGGGTTGGTCGCAAACTTGGCAAATTCAAGTGCTTTTGCAGCGCTGTAAGAGCAGCAAAAGCGGTAGAGGAATGGCGGAAATGGCCGCTAATACGGACACCTTCTCAAGTAGGTACGGCAAGTCACGGTAAGTTTTCAGAAATTTCTGAACAACTAGGTTCAGCACGTGAGCCATGCATGGCAAGTGTACCAGCTTGCCGACCTTTAAAGCCGCCACCAGGTTACGCCCGTTATCGCAGGTGACCAGACCGGGTTGGAGGTGCAGCAGGGAGAGCCACTGATCGGTCTGTTATTTTAAAGCTTGCCACAGCTCTATTGCAGTGTGTGCTTTCTGACCTAAACAGATCAGCTTCAGCAGAACATGTTGCCGCTTTGCCAATGCGCTGCTGCACGGGTCCCAGCTGGGCAGTGATGGGGAGGGTAATTCAGCAGAGGATGAGGAGTAGGAGGAGGGGAGAGAGGAAGTGGAATATGAAGAGGCGGAAACCCTGACAGAGGTTGGGCCCGCTATTCTTGGCTTGGGTTGGATGTGTGATGTTCCCATTTGCGCCTTTGTCCCACCCTCCACCAGGTTCACCCAGTGTGCAGTGACAGAAATGTATCGTCCCTGTCCACAACAACTTGTCCAGGTGTCTGTTGTTAGGGGAACCTTCCCGGTTATGGCATTGGTGAGAGTACGGTTCATATTGTTTAACACGTGCTTGTGTAACGCAGGGACGGCACACCAGGCAAAATAGTGGCGGCTGGGAACACTGTATCGTGGGGCAGCCACAGCCAAGAGATCATGGAAAGACTGTGTTCCCACAAGCCTAAACGGCAACATCTCCACAGCTAGCAATTTAGCAATCTATGAGTTTAGTATTTGTGCCTGTGGTTGCGTGACTGGGTATTTACGCTTTCTTTCCAAGCTCTCAGGACAACTGGATGCTTTGCTGGGACAAGGAAGTGGATGTGGTTGATGTTTGTCGTGTGTGAGCAACCGCAGCTTGTGGGCAGAAGGTATGAGTGCCTGCCTCCTGAACAGCAGATTCTGAAGGACATAACCCAGGCAACATGGCATTGGTTTGACCCGCAGACGCAGATTTGGTACCCTGGTGTTCCGCCCACCTACTGGGGTGCTTGGCTGCCATGTAGTTTCACATACTGGTGGTGCTTAGGATGCCTTTGCCCTGGCCTCTGCTCAACTTGGTATGGCAAATGCTACAGACTACAATGTTTTTCTCTGAAGAACTTTCATAAAAAAATTCCACACAGCAGCTGAATGCCCCCTTGCCCCGACTTGGCGCACATCGGGGGTGCTCTTGGGAACAGTTGACCCAGTTCTCACTCTGGGCAAACCACAACCCCTTGTTGCCTGTGTTGGTGCTACCTATCCATCTTCCTCTGTGTTGCTGTCATAGTTATGCATGCCAACGGTTCAGGTCGGATCAGTGGAGTCATCATCGACCACTTCGTCTTTCATCTCCTTCCCAGTTGACATTGTAGGCTGACCTAATGGCAACTGTGTCTCATCATCATCAGCCTCCACCTCTGAAGACAGTAAATGACGTTCCGCCAAGTGGCTTTCTTCTGGCCGTAGGTACTCAAATACTTGGGCATCAACACATGCCACCTCCTCTTGTCCCTTTTCCATGCTGCATGGTGATAGGCCAGAGCCAACCAAAGGATACGTACCAAACAGATCCTCGGAGGGTCCAAGCTTGGGGTCATATGTCTCCTGTGACTGATAATGGCGGGAGGAAGGAGAACCAGCTTCAGGATTGGATGGGCCAGCCTTCTGTGTATCCACAGTAGACTGTGTGGTCGTGGAAGATTTGTTGCAGCTTGAAAAATGTGTAGAGGCCTTGTCTGCTATCCAAGACAGAATCTGCTCTCACTCTTCTAGCTTCCACACACGTGTACATTCCAGACCGGGAAATTTTTCAGGAACATGGTGGATGCATCAAGCTTGTGACCTGACACAGACTGAGTGCCTTCTCCCGCACCACTGACAACATCACGTCCACATCCACGTCCCTTAACAACAGGCTTTTTTGGCATTTTGGGTTTTGTTGACAGACTTTCAGATGTTGATGGTGTAAGAGGGTGTCCAGGACCTGGTCATGCACCTTGTCTGTATGTGTACACATAATGCTATATCCTGTTTGAAATATGAACATGTTTTATTATCAATTGTCTGATGTGTCAGTTATAGGGTCAGTATAGGTTAGTGCAGATGGGGTATTAGAATAGTAGAATAGTAAGGATAAGTGGGGGCACTATAGCTTAAAGCAGATATAGTTGCAGGTTAGGAAAGAGTTAAGGGGTTTGTGAGCTGCTCAGTGTGGGAGGAGCAGATTCAGTGAAGCACTGAGATGTTTCCTGGTTGCAGGCAGTTCTAGAAGAAGAGAGAGAGATGTAAGGTGATAACAGTTGGTGGTCCAGGGGGCACCATTGGCACAATCTGTCCAGCAGAAAAGGACCCGTATTCAGATACTATGAACCAGACATTTCCGTACGTTCGGGACCTACGGTCCACAGGATTCACAGTGAGGTGTGTGTCCAAAAGCCTTCATTGAAGGGGAAGTCGGACGGGAAATAGTCAGTACGGGATTCTTAAAACTGCGAGGGTCTCGTAGACCAGGAACGTCCGCTATGGAAGGGACAGCTCAGGACAAACGGACAGTGAATATCTATACGTGCGTTGTGTATTAGACGGTAACCCTGGAAAAGTATGTGATCAATGCTGTATGCTGTGTGAAGATGATTACAAGTGTTCTAGTAAAGTTCTTTTTAATAAAACGGAATGGAAGTCCCTAAATGTGTGAGCGGCGGTTCCTGAGGTGAAAGAACCGAAGACAGCAGAGAGCTGCAATCAAAACGTGAGTGTTCTGCACCACACACACAACACAGGAGATTTGGGACATTTATCTTTGTCATGGGACCAGGGTATGGGAACACATCAGCCGTTGGCCACAACTACTACCCTGCGTCCCTTACAATGGCACTAGCCAAGCTAGCTGTCACAGCCAAAATAGTGGTTAAAATGGCCTGGTGAGTGCTTTGTAGCAAGCAGTAGCAAATGTTTGGACTACTGCTTCATGCAGGGAACTCAATGATTTTTTAAGTGGACTAATATGGACAGAAGGCAGGCTGACACCCCAAAATAGTGGTTAAAATGGTCTGGTGCGTGCTTTGTAGCAGGCAGTGGGAAATTTTCAGATTACAGCTTTGTGCAGGGCACTCAATGATTTTTTAAGTGGACTAACATGGACAGAAGGCAGGCTGACACCCCAAAATAGTGGTTAAAATTGCCTGTTGAGTGCTTGGTAGCAGACAGTAGGAAATGTTTGGACTACTGCTTTGCGTAGGGCACCAAACACCTTTTTAAGTGGACTAATGTGGACAGCAGAAGCCAGGCTCTGACCCCTAAAAGAGCAGGGAAAATAGACCAGTGTTAAAAAAAAAAAAAAAGGCAGCACAAAATGATACTTCTGTGTATGCTGGAAAAATATTCCTTTGCCTGTGACAACAGCTGTTTTAAAATGGACACTGGAAGAACACTTTAACCTCCCCCTACCTAATACACAATCTCTCCCCTGTACTCTGACTTTGTTGCGTGTCTTCAGTTCTGAAAAGAGCTATTTTTTGGTGGTATTATGGAGCTAGTGAGCGACTCCTTAAAATACAGAACTAGTACACACTGCAGGTAGCCATTATAAGGGCTTTTGTTTTATCAAGAGGCCTAAAAACTCTCCCGAGGCACGTGAGGTGCCGTGTTATGGACTAGGGGCTCAGCGGGTAAAACCAGAGAAAGCCCGCTGCCGCCAGAAGACGGAGCATTGTTTGGGCGGGGAAGCCTGAAGAAATCATCACCTGCATCCGCTGGCGACTGCCTTGTGAGGAGCCAGAGTCAGCTAAGTGTACAAACTGACGTTTACAACCGGTTCAGCTCGGCTACATCTTGTCAGACTGTGAACTGTTAGTTATAGACTTTCACCTGCTATTTTCCTTGCCCCCCCCCCATATCTTCCTTCTTGCTCCCTGCGTGGAGATTGACCTTGTTCTTATAAACCCCCCTGTTTATTAACCCCCTATTGGCTGCTCTGTGTTTCTGTGTCACTGCATCTAAAGTACCCGTGTTACATTTGGCTTAGTCGGCAGGATGCGGTCGTTAGACACAGACACTGCAGAGCAGTCCATCCTGGGAGCTCCTAAATCTAGCTTGCCGCTGGGGACCATGCTCAGCAATCTCCCAAAGTTCACCGGCGACAATATGATGCTGTGGGATTGGGTTGAGAGAGTTAGGAGTATGTTACGTATGCATCCGATGACCCCAGCTATACAAGCCGAAATAGTCTTACTGGCCCTGGACGGCGATGCCCGTCAATCCGTGATGTACCACCTTCCCCATGCACGGGATACTGTAGAACAAGTAGTGCAGATACTGGAGGAGATGCATGGGGATCCCACCAATGTAGGAGAGCTGAGGATACGGCTGTTTCACCAAGTGCAGCAGGAGGGGGAGACTGTAATGCCTTACAGAGGGTGCATGCCTATATCACTAGAAAAGACTAGATGGGGAATTTGGGAATGGGCCCCCCTGACGTGATCTTGAGGGACCAGTTTGTGGCAGGCCTCAGGGATGTGCAGCTGAAGCAGGCCTCGCGGGAGCGCCTGCGCGCCAACCCATGTATGACTTTTCTAGAAGTGGGGGCAGAGGCACGTGTGATAGAGCAGGAGATGGGGGTGATGGCCCTGGCAGGGATGGTCCGGAGTAATGAGGTACCCACCCCGCCTGCAGCTGAACCGGAATGGGCTCGAGAGATGCGGAAGGAGATACAGGAGATGCGGGATGAATGGTCCAGTCTCAAGAAGACCCTTGCCCCGACACCAGAGATACCCAGATCGATTGCCCCAGGTATGGAAAGAATTGAATTCAGCCCCCCCCTGCAGGAGAGTTCCGTAAAGGAGTGAGGCAGCCCTACACAGACAGAGACACGACCTGCTGGAAGTGTGGAGGCGCAGGACATTACGCCAGGGGCTGTGCTAGCCGAGGGCGGCCCCTGTCGTGGCAACCGTTAAACTAGCAGGCTCCGTGTTTGGGGGACACAACCCGGAGCCTGAGGAAGGGGAAAGAGGAAAAGGAAGTCCCAAGGACCTGGTTTCCACCAGCCCGACTGTCTGGGCCGAAATAAGCGGTCGGGCTGTTCACTGCCTGATTGACACGGGATCCCAGGTGACTACGATGACAGAAGGCTACTTCCAACAGCGATTCCCAGAGATAGCGCGGCCTGAATGGGGACCCGTAATTAGACTCACGGCAGCTAATCAATTACCCATCCCGGTCGCAGGGGTGGTGTGGATGAAGATCCAAGTATGTGGAAAAGATGTGGAGAAAAAAAGGAGTCGTCTTAGTCGCTGGGGAACTGGAAGTGGACCCCCGATGACCCTCGGAATGAATGTGCTGAAAGAGATCGGGCAAATCCTGATTAGTGAGCCGAGGGAGATTCCTCTAGACCAGTGGGACCCACGAACCCCCAAAAGGAGGGTCTTTCAACAACTAATCCGAGCTGCTCAGGCTCAGGAGAAGTCGAGTGAAGGGAAGGTCCTGGGAAAAATAATAGTGCCAGCAGCTACGGCGCTCACCTTACCGCCCGGACAAACTGTACTCACGTTACCCGCACGGGCCTGCACACCTCTTGAGGGAGTCAAAGTTCAGAAAGGGCCAACATCGATGAATAAAGTACCTCCCGGACTCTTGGTGGCTCAGACACTGGCCACCGTCCAGGGTGGCAATGTTATAGTGCGGTGTGTTAATCTGGGCGAAGATGATCTCACACTCCCTCCCAGGGTGGAAATAGCCCAAATTCTGGGAATGCCAGAGAAGTTGGTGCGACCTGATGTGGTACACCTGTCTGCTGTACAAGGAGACCCCTGGACTCTGGCGGTCACCGTGCCACCAGAACCCCACCAGGCTAGTGCGAAGGGGGGACGAAGCATCCTAGAACGAATGCGGGATGAATTGATGGGACTTACACCTCGACAGGTGCAAGGGTTGAGGAGGTACTGGAGCGGTACCAGGAAGTCTTTGCTCGCCAATAGGATGATTTTGGTTGCATCGAAGCCATTACCCACGAGATTCCCACGGGGAGCGCTGCCCCAGTGCGGGAGAGATACCGGCAGATACCTCCCCAGATGTATAAAGAGGTTAAGGAGATGCTAGCCCATATGTTACAGAATGGTGTGATACGGGAGAGTCAGAGTCCATGGGCAGCCCCGATTGTCCTGGTCCGGAAGAAAGATGGTACCCTGCGGTTCTGTGTGGACTATAGACGCCTGAATGCCTGTACAGTACGGGACTCTTACCCACTACCTCGAATCGAAGAGTCTCTGTCGGCCTTAGGGTAGGTAAGATACTTCTCCTCCTTGGATCTGGCCAGTGGGTACTGGCAGGTGCCCGTGGCCGAACGTGACCGTGCGAAGCCGTCGTTCATATTACCCATGGGACTGTTTGAGTTCAATCGGATGCCCTTCGGCCTGACTAACGCCCCCGGGACGTTCCAGCGTCTGATGGAGAGGTGCCTGGGCGAATTTGAACTTCGAGGCAACACTGATTTACCTTGATGACATAATTGTCTATGCTGCCACCTTCGAGGAGCACCTCCACCGACTGGAACAAGTACTGAGTCGCCTACAGAGTCCTGGTCTAAAGGTGAAGCCCCAGAAGTGCCACCTGTTCCACAAACAGATCGAATATCTCGGTCATACTGTATCTGGTGAAGAAGTCAGGCCCACCTGGGAGAAGGTGGCCGCCATACAGGAGTGGCCTACCCCGAAGACAGTGAAGGACGTTCGGGCCTTCCTGGGACTTGCCGGGTACTACCAAAGATTCGTGAAGAACTTCACCCGCATAGCCAACCCATTGCTGGAGCTACTTAAGGGAGTGCCGGCGGGCTCCAAGAATCAGGCGATTCGGTGGGGAAGCAGCCAGGAAGAGGCTTTCCGTGCCCTAAAAATTGCCCTGACCGAGGCCCCAATACTTGCCTATGCGGATTTCTCCCAACCATTCATACTCCACACTGATGGGAGCCTACATGGTCTAGGAGCTGTGTTATCCCAAGCACAGGAGGGGAAAGAGCACGTCATTGCGTACGCCAGTCGCTCCCTTCACGACTCCGAGAGGAACCCAGATAATTATAGCTCTTTCAAATTAGAGTTGCTGGCTCTGGTTTGGGCAATGACCGAGAAGTTTGCAGAGTATTTGTCCGGGTCCGAAGTACTGGTGAGAACAGATTACAACCCGCTGGCCCACCTGGAGAATGCAAAATTGGGAGCCCTGGAGCAGCAGTGGGTGGCCCGCATGGCCAGGTACTGGTATAAGATCACCTACCGGCCTAAGGCAGAGAATACTCACACCAACGCCCTCTCCAGAGTGACATATGAACGGCCTGATCATGACCGCGATGGAGATTTGGAGGCGGATGAGACCCCTAGCTTCCGAAGTTTCGTGGGACTGCTGACCGCGGCGCAGGGACAGATCGGAGAGACGTCAGAAGAACAAGTGCTAGGGCGGCCAAGAGATGACTGGATCCAACTTCAACAGACTGACAGAGAAGTTGCTCAATTACGTCAATGGGTGGCTTTGCGGCAAGTCCCTAGTCTAGAAGAGAGGAGTACCCTGTCTCCGGGAGCACTGAAAATGCTGGGACAATGGGAGAGACTGTGTTTGTGAGACGGGCTGCTGTACCGATGGGTGCAGCTACTGCGAGCGTTCGGGACCACCTGGCAAGTGGTGATCCCAGAGAAGTTGGTCGAAGTAGTGGCCAAGGAGGCTCATGAACGAGGGGCTCACTTCGGAGCAGAGAAGACATTTCAGTGGTTGCAGAGGCTGGTATATCATCCCCGACTGCAAGTAACAATAGAAGACACTTGTCGAAGATGTCGTAGCTGTGAGCTGCTTAAGCCCCTGGAGCAGCGGGTCCCCATACAAACCATTGTGACTTCTGCCCCCTTTGAGGTGCTGATGATCGACTATTTGGCTGTTGGACCTGCGCATCTCAGGTATGGACATTGCCTGGTAATGACAGACCACTTCACAAAGTTTGCGGTAGTGACCCCGACCAGGGACCAAACCGCCGAGTCAGCTGCGCAGGCCATCTGCCAAGACTTCATTCAGGTGTACGGCTGCCCAAAGAGGATCCATTCCGATCAAGGCGCCTGCTTCCAAGGCCGGGTGATAGAAGAGCTGCACCGGTTGTACAAGATTGAGAAGTCACGGACTACTCCTTACCACCCTCAAGGAAATGGGGCTTGTGAACGCTTTAATCGGACACTGATCCTAATGCTCCGCACATTGGAGGAAGATTGGAAGGTACGATGGCCTGAGTTTGTGGCCGAGCTGGTGTGGGTCTACAACAACTGAGTGAATAGTACGACGGGGTTCACTCCTTATACCTTGCTGTTCGGGCGAAAGGGAGTTAGAGCTGGACCCCGAGGAGGACTACACACGGACGGGGATGTCTTCCTGGGTCCGGGAACATCGGCATCGACTGCAGACCCTCCGACGGTTGGTACAACAAAAGTTTCAGGAACTCAAACATCATGAGACATTGCCTCTTCGAGGGACAGCTCTGAGGCCCAGGGAGCGGGTGTTGGTTCGGGACAGGCGTCCCCGGGGCAAATTGAGTAAGCGGTGGGAACGGACCCCGCACCGAGTGAAGCGCAGGATTGGTGCTGAAGGACCTGTGTATGAAGTTCAAACCGAGGGGACTGAATGAGCCCCTACCAGAGTGGTTCATCGTAGTATGCTGCGGCCCTGTCTGTCTAAAGATGACAAGGATGAAGAAGAGTCACTTGCTTCTAGAGAAGGTCCTGTCACAGTTGCCCCAAGCCACGATGTGGACGAAGAAGAATTGTTGATTCTACCTCCGAGCCCCAGCACTCGATTACCTGCAGTCCCCAGTGCAGGCGGCGAGGGAACAACATCGGTTGAAGCCAGGTGGAGATTGGGAATCCGAGTGACCCTGCACCCCCCATCGGTCAAACTGAGTTACGCCAATCAGAACAGACAACAGCAGGAGTGCCTCCTCAACGTTATGAACAAGATCAATTTATATGGCACCGTATCATCCAGGAAGTCCAAGAGTGTGAACGTTTGATGAAGGAACTCTCGCCCGTGGAATGGCGAGTTAAAGGAGAGCGGGAATGTAAGGGGGAAGACCGGGGTGTAAGTGCTTTGAGAGCAAGGGATCCGGAACTGCCGAGGCCGTACCTCCTGTAGCAGGGGGGAGACAGACTGCGAGCACAGGAGTCATGTGACGGGGAAGTTGGGGGTGTGTCGAGAGACAGAGCTGGGAAGTCAGGTGACCGAGGGACTCCTGGTGTGACTGACGAGAGGAAGAGATGAGGACGTTTTGAGCGGGAAAGTGGAGCTGAGTCCTGCGCAGGAGACAGTGTGAGAGGGTCCAGGCTCCTGGCAGGGTCCGTGGAGCCGAGGCACATGAGGTGCCGTGTTATGGACTAGAGGCTCAGCGGGTAAAACCAGAGACCGCCAGCTGCCGCCAGAAGACGGAGCATTGTTTGGGCGGGGAAGCCTGAAGAAATCATCATCTGCATCCGCTGGTGACTGCCGTGTAAGGAGTCAGAGTCAGCTAAGTGTACAAACTGACGTTTACAACCTGTTAGACTCTGCTAAATCTTGTCAGACTGCGAACTGTTAGTTATAGACTTTCACCTGCTATTTTCCTTGTCTCCCCCCCCCATATCTTCCTTGTTGCTCCCTGCGTGGAGATTGACCTTGTTCTTATAAACCTCCCTGTTTATTAACCCCGTATTGGCTGCTCTGTGTTTCTGTGTCACTGCATCTAAAGTACCCGTGTTACATGCGCAAAATGGCAGCTGCAGGGCTTAAATAGACCCTATGACGCTGGGCGGCCAGTCAATCATAGTAATGCCACAACCAAGATGGCTGCGGCATTACTGTGATTGGTTAAGAAGCCCAGCATGTTTAGTGGCTGCCAAGAAGGCGCCAAAAGTGCAGGGCGGGACATCCGAATATAGCGAGGCGAGTACACAAATACTCGCAGAATAACGAGTAACCCGAATACCGTTCTATCCTTTCCAATAGCGAATAGTAATGAATACACTCGCTCATCACTAGCGAACACCTAAAAAATAGACTTTAAAAAATGAACAAATTAAAAGAACATGTCATAGACAAAAAACACCAGAAACTAGACAAAAAAAGGTGCAATTGCTATAATGAAATGGCCACTGAATTCGGGAATTCGGAATGTACGGTGTGTAGTCTTATAATCCTCTTCTAAAGGCCAGAGTGAAAGATCTTCTCTTGCCTTGAAGGACCAAGTCCTATCTTAAATTACTAACACAATCCATTGTTTTTGAATGGGTTCTGTGTCATGTTCGACTTTACCTGCGAGAGTGCTGTAGAAAAATGTCTCTCTGTGACATGCAAAAGTAGTGCTGTTGCTTTAAAAGCATTCAGCAACTATTAGGAGTAACACAGGCACATGAGATAGGAAGTGTTGTGCTCCAGAGGCTTCCAGCAGGTAGAGGGGTTGGCACAGTCACAGGAGTAGGGGAGTGTTTTAGCCCCAGGGGGATTGTGAGGAAGTTGTTTACTATCTGGCTGGAGCCGAAGAGAAAGGTGGTGTGTGTGTTCTGTATCTCACAGAAGCGCCCCTGCAAGTGAAAAAGATTCAAGTCAGGAGTGAAGCTAAGCACAGGTCAGGTAGAGTTCCTGAACTAACAGTGCAGAGTATTGTCAGGCAGGAAGATAAGGACTGGAAGAAATGGTGTCAAATGGATCATCTCTCTTAGCAACCCCCCCCCCTCCTCAATTTCACTGTGCTGTAAAGAATGCTGTGTTCATTAATGTGCCTTTGCATTAGAACTGTGCTGTCCTGTACTACTGGGAAGACTGTGAACTGCTGTGCTGCTAAGGAAACTGTACTGTTTGTCACTGGAACCTGTTGCTCATAAGACTGTGCTGTACAGCTTCTTATTAAATACTACTGTTCTACAGTTTATGAGGACTCTGGTCAAGTGTATCTGGTCAGCAAGTGAAACAACCTACGTGTCTGTGCCTGATGGTCAATACCCCTGTGTGTCTGAGAGAAGCTGCAGCACATGGTCTATGGCTGCCCTGAGTAACGGTTCCCACAGGATTCCAAAGAATTCATGCAATCTTTCTCCCCCCTATCTTAACCTAGCGGCGTGCGTGTAACATTGGTGGCTCGTAAGGTGAATTAGCGTGTAGAGGGAGAAGTGGAAAAGTGTCTGGAAAAACACAGCAGCACAGCACCTCAACTCAACTCTGCTACACCAGTTAAAGGGGACCAGTCCTAAAGAAAAACTCACTAGCAACAATGTATGTGGAAATACAAATGGACAGAATTAGTGAGCTGCTTCTTCAGTTAACCTGTGAAGAATTGAGAACAGTAGCAGAACATATAAAGATGTCAGTAGAACAGATTTCCAAAGCACACAACCGCAGGCAACTGTTACCTGCTATTAATGCAAAAATGGAGCTGGGAGAGAAAGAAGCTGAAGACATCATGGGGACATTCCTCCAGGAACTAACACAGTTTCTAGCCAGGTTGAAGTTGGAGGATGGAGGGACGGCACCAATTATCAAAAGCGGGAATCTCTGTCCACAGACTGAACTACAGAAATTGAAAGAACAATTCAAAGCCCTAACAGCCCTGCAGGAATCGACCAAAACCTCTGAACGCGTGAGAGACTCAGACAGGACCTTTAACCTGCTCGGGTTACATAAATCAGGAAGACAATCCTCTCTAACACCACAAATCACTACAAAGAAAGAATTCAAGATCCTGGGACAGATTGGAGAGTGTGAACAGAAAGAGAGACTGTCTTATAGGAACTTGTTTCACCAGATCGATGCAGGCTTACAGAAAGACTACCAGCCAGATGAGATCGTTGAGGGGGTGGTGAAAGCGATCAGCTCAGGACTGAACCTCCGTAGTATGCTAGAAATGAAAAGTCAGTTGACCTCACAACAGCTGAAGATGATTTTAAAAGGGCACTATAAAGAAGAGAGTATTTCAGAATTGTTCCACCGACTCATTAACCTCTCACAGAAAAATAATGAATCACCCCAAAATTTCTTGTTCAGAGCAATTGAACTGAAGGATAGACTGTTGTTTGCATCCAGAGATGTAGAAGCGGAAGAGAAGTTTGATGCTGGACTAGTCCAGAAGAAGTTCTTGAGATCACTGGGAACGGGATTAATTAGAAAAGATATCAAGTTGCAGCTGAAACAGTACCTAGAAGATCCTGGCATTTTGAACGAAGTCCTAATTGAAAAAATTAATGAGGCCGCTAGTTTGGAGTCAGAGAGCGAACAGAAGTTAAAGCAAGGTTCTGCTCCTAAAATCACCAAAATGAATCCGTTGAAGTTGGAGACCCCCGGTGGCCAGTCCGAAGATCATCATAGGGACCCTCCAGTGCCACCTCCGAAAGGGTACCTTAAAACACCAACAAAAGAGAGGCCTGCCAGCGCTGACTGGGAGGAAGTAATAGGAGAAGTGCGAGCCTAGTTGATGGAGGTGAAAAAGTAGATTCTTTCCAGGCCAGAACCAGTATCCCTCAAACCCAGGAGTGGGTTCCAAAACAGAAGATACCCAGCTTGTGAAGCATTCTGTTCATCAAAGCAGAGTACGGTGTGTGTCGACTGTCTAAGATATGGTGAGGAAGGACATTATGCCAAGGAATGCCAATGGTTATGGTCGTTTGGGTTAAAAGACAGGAGGTTACCAGTGCGGAGTGACTGGTAACTGCGACACGGAGGAGGCCCCAGAAGCAAATCCAAATCTCACCAAACCCCATAAAGTATGAGGTAAAACGGCTGCATCAGTACTATCCCCAAGTGTGTTCCCGTCTACAACAGCTGCAAGGGAGACAGGGGCATCAGTTACTTAATGCCCAGTGCGGAGGTCAAACGATGTACTCCTGGGAGGAGGATTCCTCAGTCAGTAAAGATAGCCTCATCAGCCTAATCGGTGAAAGGTGCTTTATACAGTGCCAGCTAGATGGACTCCTAGTAAAAGCACTGTGGGACACAGGAGCCCAAGCGAGCCTTTTAAATGAAGAATGGAGAAGGCGCTACCTGCCACACACTTGACTTCGATCACTAATAGACCTCTTGGGACCAGTGGAACTCCACAGCAAAGCCGTCAACCAGACCGAAATCCCTTTCATAGGCTGGGTGGAAGTGACTTTCCAACTCAGGGGCACAAAGAACAGCAACACCATCGAGATTTTGGTACCGATTCTCGTGACCAGTGTTCAGAATGTGGCAGAGGATCCTATACTGGGTTATAATGTAATCAGTGAGGACATCACGAAACACAAGATAGGGGCGTTGGTGGTGAATGCAATCACCACATCACTCGCCATACCCAAGGACGTGGCGGAAAACGTGATTCATAGAGTAAAGAAAGCACAGACAGAATACAACGGACCTAAAAGAAGTCAAGGTAGGCTTGCGCCCAACCATCATCCCTGCAAACCAATTGGTGGGGGTGAGGTGTGGAGTCCGGGTAGAACCGGGAAGAAAAGTCCAGAAAAGACTGTTCGTGCCAAAAGACTCGTCAGAACTTCCAGAAGGCCTAGCTCAAGGTGAGACTGTACTTATGATTCCTACTGGTGGGTTTGCTACTGGTGGGAGTGACAGTACTGGTGATGAATACTACGAAACACGAAAATTAGACTGGATCCAAAGACTGTGTTAGGTCACATCGAAACCGTTAAAACGGTATATCCAGCCAGTGTGAGACCAGCCCAGGGGTCTACAGTGAATTTAGTATCCCCACCAAGGAACAGGAGTTGCCCAGGGGAAGAAATTGCACGACCCACCTCAGGGTCCTGGGATCCCCCAGTATCCCTGGAACACTTGTGTGCAGAGGATCAAGCAGTAGCAAAACAGATAATGAGAGAAGAGTGTTATGTATTCTCTAAAGATGACTCTGATATAGGCTGTATCCCGTCGTTGCATTTGAAAATCAATTTGAAAGACACGACCCCAGTAACCAGAAGTTGCATGTCTGTGCCCAAACCATTACATTGTGAAGTGAAAGAATATTTACAAGATCTCATCAACAGAGGTTGGGTCCAAAAGTCGAAGTCATCTTATTCCTCTCCTATTGTCTGTGTTAGAAAGAAGGACGGTAGGTTGAGACTCTGTTGTGATTATCGGGAACTAAACCGAAAGTCAGTACCTGATCGACACCCGGTACCAAAGATCCAAGATATGCTGGATAGCTTATCAGGAAGCACCTGGTTCTCTGTCCTCGATCTGGGTAAGGCATACCACCAAGGGTTTGTTGAAGAGTCCAGGAGACCCTTGACAGCATTCATCACACCGTGGGGATTATATGAGTGGATCCGCATACCGTTTGGGCTCAGTTCAGCTCCAGCAGAATTGCAGAGGAGCATGGAGACATGTTTAGAAGCATTGAGGGACAATATCTGCCAGCCTTACTTGGATGACAATGTGGTACACAGCAAAACCTTCCGGGAGCATGTTGAACACGTGAGGACTGTATTACAACGGTATCAACAACACGGAGTTAAGTTGACCCCAACGAAGTGTGAACTGTTCAAAAGACAAGTCCGATTTCTAGGGAAAATTGTGTCGGGAGAAGGATATACCATGGACCCAGCAGAAATCGCTCCATAGCTAGCCTTAAAAAACAAGCGGCCCTGTACCGTCGGGGAGTTGAGGTTGATATAAGGATTCCTCTCCTACTATCGTACTTACGTTCGGAACTTCTCCAGGATTGCCGCTCCACTATACCTCCTCTTGGGGGGGGGGGGTGACAGAGACAACAACACCCATGGAGAAAAAGAAGAATACGAGTAGGACCAGGCTTAAAAGAAACAACGCCGTTTCGTCCCAACAGCCCATTCTCTGGACAGCAGACCACCAGGAGGTATTGGAAGAACTAGTAGGCTACCTGGTAAAACCACCCATCTTGGGAAATCCTGATTTCATTTTACCATTTGTTCTTCATTGTGACGCTTCTCAAGTTGGACTGGGAGCTGCCCTGTATCAGCATCAAGATGGAAAAATGAGAGTCATCGGTTATGGTTCTAGAACGTTGACAGACGCCGAGAAGAATTACCATCTACATTCTGGAAAATTGGAGTTTCTGGCATTAAAAGGGCTATGTGTGAACGATTTAGAGATTATCTCTACTACAGCAAAGAGTTTGAGGTATACACTGACAACAGCCCTTTGACCTATGTCCTTACTACAGCCAAAATTAATGCAATGGGTCAGAGATGGGTCGCTGAACTAGCTGACTTCAATTTCAGCATCAAGTACAAGCCAGGAAAATGCAGGATGCTGACGAATTGTCAAGAATGCCACTAGAGCCTGAGGAGTTCATGCAAGAATGCGCGGAGGAAGTAAATCTGGAAGCAATTGAGAGCACTATCCAAGCAGTACAAGCAATGCAAGCTCACAGAAGCGCCCCTGCAAGTGAATAGGATTCAAGTCAGGAGTGAAGCTAAGCACAGGTCAGGTATGTTACGCTCGCGCCCGGACTGACTGGCGTGAGCGTGATTAGTGATCCCACTGTACCATGAACCGAGGAGTGCCTGGAGTGGCGTAACTAAGTATCAACCCGATCCGACCAAGGTCGTACGGCGGCTCAGTCGACTCCGTGAACCAGGGAGGAACTGAGCAGAGGGACCAGGTGCTACTCCAGGTCAGACCTCGGTCACAGCTGTTGACCCACACTGGGGAATGCAGGAACAGGCAGGTTAGCTGGTATGCAGACAGGTGGGTACTGGCATGCACGGCTGGTATGACAGCAGGTGGTTACTTAGCAGGCATGGCTGGTATGAAGGCAGGTGGGTACTGGCAGGCACGGCTGGTATGCAGACAGGCGGGTGCTGACAGGCACGGCTGGAATGCAGACAGGCAGATACTGGCAGGTATGAACGCAGGCTGGATAGGGACCAGTACAGACTGGGATACAGGAACAGAGCCGCAGGTGTGTTGGACTAGCAAAGCAAAACCGCAGGAGTGGTGAAAGAGCAGAGCGGAGCAAAACAGCAGGAGCGGTGAACAAGCAGAGCGGAGCAAAACCACAGGTGCGGTGAACAAGCAGAGCGGAGTAAAACCGCAGGAGCGGTGAACAAGCAGAGCGGAGTAAAACCGCAGGTGCGGTGAGCAAGCAGAGCGGAGCAAAACCGCAAGTGCGGTGAACAAGCAGAGCGGAGCAAAACTGTAGGTGCGGTGAACAAGCAGAGTGGAGCAAAACCGCAGGTGCGGTAAACAAGCAGAGCGGAGCAAAACTGCAGGTGCGGTGAACAAGGAGAGCAGAACAGAACCGCATGTGCGGTAAACAAGCGGAGCAGAGCGGAACCGCTGGAGCGGTGAACAAGCAGAGCAGAACAGAGCATAAGGTGAAGGCAGACAGGACAGGGCTCTGTTCACATGGAATAGACTGGAAAATACAGGAAGATGGTAAGAAAACAGGAGGTAGATACAGAGGCAGGGAAAGGGGACAAGCAGAGCCAGATACACACAAGGTACTTACAATGAAGTAGCGAGTGGACACAAGACTCACAAACAGAAGTACAGAGACAACAAGTTGGAGTTAGGTGCAGGTTCAGACACTGCAGGCAGGAAAAGGGAAGGTACGGACATAGAGAGAAACAAGTAATGGGCTAGGACACTGCTGAGACAGGAACTGAACCAGGAACAAGATATAGGAACAAGCCTGGGAACTCAGCCCCCAGGGTTGCGGAAACTGACTAGAAGTCAGAGATACAGGTAGCGGCCCTGGGTACTCAGCCCCCAGGGTGTCAGAACAGACTAGATACAGGACAGGACCTGGCAACTCAGTTGCAAAAGACAAACTGAGTGAAAGTGTTGCTCAGGCACCTCCTACTGGGCGGAGGGGGTTTAAGTATCCAGTGACTCACAGCAATAGGCTGGGGACGCATTAGGACTGTGCACACAGTAGCTATAAGAAACAAGCAGAAATCCGTGCCGACGCCCTAAGCAATCAGACAAGAGACATGGACAGAGCAGGTACTGGAGCAAAGAGTGCAGCATGGACTGACAGGTAAGATTGCGGTCTTGCATGGTGGGAGGTGGTGCACCATGCAAACATGCCGCCAGGGATGTTACAAGGTAGAGTTCCTGAACTATCAGTGCAGAGTATTGTTAGGCAGAAAGATAAGGACTGGAAGAAATGGTGTCAAATGGATCATCTCCCTCAGCAACCCCCCCCTCCTCCATCTCACTGTGTTGTAAAGAATGCTGTGTTCATTAAAGTGCCTTTGCATTAGAACTGTGCTGTCCTGTACTACTGGGAAGACTGTGAACTGCTGTGCTGCTAAGGAAACTGTACTGTTTGTCACTGGAGCCTGTTGCTCATAAGACTTAACTTGCACTGGCTGTGCGGCTACTTATTAAATGCTACTGTTCTACAGTTTATGAGGACTCTAGTCAAGTGTGTCTGGTCAGCAAGTGAAACAACCTACATGTCTGTGCCTGAGGGTCAATACCCCTGTGTGTCTGAGAGAAGCTGCAGCACATGGTCTATGGTCGCCCTGAGTAACTGTTCCCCCAGGATTCCAAAGAATTAATGTAACCTGTCTCGCCCCTATCTGAACCTAGCGGCGTGCATTTAACATCTCTCCATATTTCACCCTTCTAAAGTCCCATCAGGAGGAGCCTTTGTGTGGTCAACTTTTCTTTAACTTGAGGAACTTTTCTTATAAGTAGGGATTTCTGTTTCTGGAAGAAAGCAGCCTTGTTTTTCTACTCTCATACCACCCCTTTAAATTATCATGTATTATTTATATTGTTAACTAATTAGAGATTTTTTCATCCTTAGTTCCATGGGGACGGCAAGGACTTGGACATCATAGCTGGTTATGCAGAACAATACCCATACGCCTATCCACTGTGGCTGGGAAATTTTTTTGCATCGTTAACGATATGTCACCCCGATTATGCAAAGGCTATCCTGTCCAGACAAGGTAAAACTATGGGGGAATGAACCTGCTGGTCTGTTATACCTTTATTATACTATTGTGCTTCTGATCGAGTAATAGGAAAGGTCATCCAATTACCTTTTATAGTGCAAACACATGTAGAATAAAAAATGTTTTGTGTCTACAGATCGGGGAGGGTTCTACAAGTAGGAATCTTCTTATCATTGCTATAGACTTTGAATGGAGCAGCAGGATGCATGCCAGATTTACACTCCATTCAGAATCAGCCTATTCATGCCAATATGGGTAGGGAAAATGCAGAACCATGTTCCATGGTCTAGAGATTAGAGATGAGCGAACCCGAACCTAGTGTCCGATTTTGAGCTCCAAAGATGGACTTCTCCTGGAGATTGACTTCTATGGGGTTCGGGTTCTGATTCAAGTTCGGGTAGAGTTCTGGTACCAGAACCGAACTTTGCACTAAGGTTTGGTCGAACCCAACAAACCCAACTTCCACGGGTCTCCCTACTAGAAATCATTGGAGAACCCAGTGGTCAGAAGGCCATTGATCTAGCATTTTTCCAATAATCGATAAAGGCTTTTGGTAGGAAAACCCCTTTAAATCTCCTCAAAGCGTCAGGTTATCCATTATTGCTTATCCCAAAAATGTTCTTCCATGTATTTAGGAGATTCAGGGTTTAATATACCATCTTCTTCTACAGATCCAAAGGACAATTTTGGCTACTACTTTATCACGCCATGGATTGGTAAGTCATTTAGTGCAATCTACTACACGAAACATGCCAGTAAGTTAATTGGTGATGATGTCGGGTGACCGCTTCTTGTCTATAGAGTCCATTACATGCTTCTGCTATGATATTGGCATATATTCCAATACTTAAAGGACCGCTCCAGCAATTATTTTTAAAACATACAATCCTCACTCATCTTCGGTATTTTCACTGTTTCATTTGTTCTTCCCACTTCAGTTACATCTGTATATTTCCCCACTTTCATTTAAAAATTGGGTCATGTGATCTCCAATCTGACCACCAGTCCAGTACATGAGCTAATATGTAAACAGGAAGTCAGTCTTTAATTTGCTGTGAACTTAAAAGATGACATCATCACCTATCAAATCCCTCCTGGCAGCTCTCCGACTCCTCGCCTCCCTTTATATCCTCCCATTTTGCTAAATATCTGGGTATAGAGACTGTGTAAAAGAAAACCTGTCTTTTCTGTCCTTAGCAACCAATCATAGAGCAGCTTTCATGTTGTATCCTGCTCCTGAACAATGAAAGCTATGTTATGATTGGTTGCTATGGTTGGTTGCTATAGGCAGCATTTTTCCTTTTTTTGATAGTTTCAAGCATCGGGCTTAGTTTTTCTACTTTATTTAAGAGAGTAGTGGTATAGTAGAGGAGACAGGCTAAAGTGCCATCACATAGGATACACAAGGCAATATAATGAGAACCTGGTGTCCCGACAATTGTAGAAAAACCATATCTGAGGTTAAGAAGGAAGCAATATGGCCGGCAACCCAGACATGGCACATCTACTAACACTGATATTCACAAGTCACACACAAAAAACTCTACATTATTCTATAATAATTGCCTATACTGCATAATACACTGAAAGGAAAAAAATAGCTGGAGTGCTTCTTTAACCCCTTAGCCACAGTCGATATACATGTACGATGGCAGTCCTATATCATTATTTGGATCAGGCAGCTGAGAGTAACTAATGTGATTGGAGTTTGCTCCAATCTTATCAGTTTAACCTTTTGACTGCCACTGTCAGGCATGATAGCGGCATTTAAAAGGTTTCCAAGATGGCCGCCGATAGTCCAGAGACCATCGCTCCCCCATGTGGTACAATTGCAAGGTGGTGATGGCTTGCCATGGCATTTGAAGGCCTTCTGAAAGCTTGTGTGTCTACTGTGATATTATCCTATAAATTTGTACAATACACTGATATACTTGAGTAATGCAGAATGTGGTATTGGTGATCAAGAGAATAATAGTGCATACAAATATATTTAAAAAAAAAAGGTAAAAGTTGATATCACCCTTTTTTTCAAATGTAAACAGAAACATGTAAAAAAGAAAAACAAATAAGATATTTGGTATTGGTACATGCATAATTGCCCAAACCGATAAAGGCTAAAAAGCAATTTATCCCATAAGGTAAAAGCCGAAACAAAAAAAAAAGCCCAGAACTTCCATACTTGCCACAAAATAAAAAAAAAAGTAATCAAAACTTATGTCACCCAAAATGGCTTCAATAGAAACTATAACAAGCCCCCACACGGCTCCATCGACAGAAATATAAAAAAAGTTAAGATCTCAGAAAATTCATGAAACAAATCAAATTTAGTTTTACAAAGTTCTGAATTTGTTTTAACCATAAAAAAACATATACAGTGCTGCTCACCATTATTGTCACCCCTTCATTTTTTTATAGACTACAATATCTTCAGAAATAAATGGAAATGTACCAAAGTTATATTCTCAGGATTTTGTAATGAGCTGTCCAAAGTAAAACAACAATAAAACATTGTTTTACAGCTTCTGTGCTGCAATTTCAAAGAAGAAACAGAATAAACAGCATGTGCAGCAATAAAGGCACCCATAATTAATACTTGGTTGCACACCCTTTGGCATTGCTGACAACCTCCAAACGTTTCTTGTAGCCATCTTTAAGCTTCTTGCACTTCTCAGCTGGAATTTTCTACAACTCTTCCTTTGCAGCTTGTTCAAGCTCTTGAATGTTTGTGTTTAAAATTGGATGTGTTTAGAAAAAATGTTCCTGTGCCGAGATAATCTTATAAATGTGCCTCTGCTGTGTACTGTGTAATGGCTGTGTCTCACCGTACAGGAACATGGTCTGATCATACCACATCTCCTGGGCAGGGGAGGAAGCAAAGTATACAGATATTACAGCATGGGATCACAAATTATTTTTCTTTCATGTAAAATATTGCTTAAAAACAGGCAGGGAAATGTTTTACCTCATAAAAAGAATCAGCTGCGATCCCCATGCTATCTTGTCTGTTTACTCTCTTTTGCTTCACCCCCTGCCCATGAGCTGTGGTATGATCAGACTATGTTCCTACACGGTCAGACACAGCCATTACACAGTACACAGCAGGGGCACATTTATAAGATTATCTCAGCACGGGAACATTTTTTTAAACACATCCAATTGTGGAACTTATTATTATTCCAAGTTCCAGTGATCAAAATGTACTTTGTTCGTGGGTAAACCCCTTTAAGAGATTAATAGAATTAGTGATGTGCTGACTAGTATACCAGTAGATGCATTGATTGCATATAATCTTCCATGGTACAAAAAAAACACAAAAAAACTTTCATATACATTTTTTTACTGGATGGCTCTTTAGGGAATATGCGCAAACTCCGGCATTTTCCCATATCGCAAACATATGGTAACCACAAGGTATAGTGACCAGACTGAGGGCAAAAGGATAAACCTGGGCTATGCTCCATTTAATATATAGTACACACAATTCATGGAAGAGGCAGTATGTTTTACCCCATAGGGGAATCATATATATCATAACCATTAGATATTTTCATATCAAAAACTACGAGTATGGACTTATTATAGGCTAAATCGTGAGAGGGACATAGAGCAATAGCAGAAGCAAAAAATGATCAATAAGCCATTAATATAAGAATATATCAAAGTTTATTTAAGAGTAATAGCTTAGGGGGGTAAAGTACAGGTACAATAGGAATGAACCTTAGACCAATAGGTCCACGTGCTGCATTTTGGAGTACATAATAGCAAATTTGCAAAATAAATTATCACCGACAGCCCAATACATCAATTTCAATTTCTAATTATATATATAATATCATAATATGCCCATAGATGTTAGATATATATAGTGATAGTAGTCATGTATCAGCAGTATAGAGCCACTAGAGGCCCTCACTATACCTACCAGTGTATCAGTCGCAGAAGAAGCCTATGGGCAAGCAGTCAGGGCACGGGGGCGGTAATAGAAGAAATGCACAAGTGGAGCTGTAGCCCTGACGCGCGTTTCGGATGTCCCTTCGTCAGGGGGCTTAAGGGCCTGTCTGGAGGATCCGTGTTTTATCGGCGCCACAGGACGCCGAAAACCGGAAGTGACCGGAAATGACGCATGTGTCACCATGGAGACCGCGACCCTATGCGGTGTCCGCGTCACATGACAGCCGACGGCAGGCCACACGTGACCCGACGTCGGGAGGCACCCAAGACCCAGAGAGCCGGCCAGCGTCTAGGAATCACAGCGCGCATGCGTACAAGGTCAATCGTACATCGACATACAGAAGGGGATAAATGTTATACAAATGCAATTACCACATATATAATATACATATAGAGACATTATATAGCAAAAGTTTGAATACAAAACATCTAAAAACATTGCAGCTGTCCATCTATGCTGCGATTAAATGGTGCAATACTGTCGTTCAATTACATTCTAAATGTTTCTTTTGGAGGTATTATAGTGACTATATATATGCTTTCACCTGATATCGTGCACTGTGGCGATGTGGTTCCAATATTTGCGATGTAAGTGGGTGTGTGTTGTTTTTAGACGTTTTGTATGTGATTCCTAGACGCTGGCCGGCTCTCTGCGTCTTGGGTGACCCCCGACGTCGGGTCACGTGTGGCCTGCTGTCGGCTGTCATGTGACGCGGACGCCGCCTAGCGTCGCGGTCTCCATGGTGACGCATGCGTAATTTCCGGTCACTTCCGGTTTTCGGCGTCCTGCGGCGCCGATAAAACATGGATCCTCCAGACAGGCCCTTAAGCCCCCTGACGAAGGGACATCCGAAACGCGCGTTGGCGCTACAGCTCCATGTGTGCATTTCTTCTATTACCGCCCCCGTGCCCTGACTGCTTGCCCATAGGCTTCTTCTGCGACTGATACACTGGTATGTATAGTGAGGGCCTTTAGTGGCTCTATACTGCTGATACATGACTACTATCACTATATATATCTAACATCTAAGGGCATATTATGATATTATATATATAATTAGAAATTTAAATTGATGTATTGGGCTGTCGGTGATAATTTATTTTGCAAATTTGCTATTATGTACTCCAAAATGCAGCACGTGGACCTGTTGGTCTAAGGTTCATTCCTATTGTACCTGTACTTTACCCCCCTATGCTATTACTCTTAAATAAACTTTGATATATTCTTATATTAATGGCTTAGTGATCGTTTTTTGCTTCTGCTATTGCTCTTTGTCCATTTAATATATGTACAGTCATGGCCAAAAGTTTTGAGAATGACACCAAAATTATATTTTCACATGATCTGCTGGCCTCTGGTTTTTATTAGTGTTTGTCTGATGTTTATATCACATACAGAAATATAATTGCAATCATATTATGAGTACCAATAGGTTATATTGACAGTTAGAATGAGTTAATGCAGCAAGTCAATATTTGCAGTGTTGCCCCTTCTTCTTCAAGACCTCTGTAATTCTCCCTGGCATGCTCTCAATCAACTTTTGGACCAAATCCTGACTGATAGCAGTCCATTCTTGCATAATCAATGCTTGCATTTTGCCAGAATTTGTTGGCTTTTGTTTGTTCACCCGTCTCTTGATGATTGACCACAAGTTCTCAATGGGATTAAGATCTGGGGAGTTTCCAGGCCATGGGCCCAAAATCTCTATGTTTTGTTCCATGAGCCATTTAGTTATCACCTTTGCTTTATGGCAAGGTGCTCCATCATGCTGGAAAAGGCATTGTTGGGCGCCAAACTGCTCTTGGACGGTTGGGAGAAGTTGCTCTTGGAGGACATTCTGGTACCATTCTTTATTCATGGCTGTGTTTTTAGGCAAGACTGTGAGTGAGCCGATTCCCTTGGCTGAGAAGCAACCCCACACATGAATGGTTTCAGGATGCTTTACAGTTGGCATGAGACAAGACTGGTGGTAGCGCTCACCTCTTCTTCTCCAAATAAGCTGTTTTCCAGATGTCCCAAACAATCGAAAAGGGGATTCATCAGAGAAAATGACTTTGCCCCAGTCCTCAGCAGTCCACTCCCTGTACCTTTTGCAGAATATCAGTCGGTCCCTGATGTTTTTTTCTGGAGAGAAGTGGCTTCTTTGCTGCCCTCCTTGAAACCAGCCCTTGCTCAAAGAGTCTCCGCCTCACAGTGCGTGCAGAAGCACTCACACCAGCCTGCTGCCATTCCTGAGCAAGCTCGGCACTGCTGGTAGTCCGATCCCGCAGCTGAAACAGTTTTAAGATACGGCCCTGGCGCTTGCTGGTCTTTCTTGGGTGCCCTGGAGCCTTTTTGACAACAATGGAAGCTCTCTCCTTGAAGTTCTTGATGATGCGATAGATTGTTGACTGAGGTGCAATCTTTGTAGCTGCGATACTCTTCCCTGTTAGGCCATTTTTGTGCAGTGCAATGATGGCTGCACGTGTTTCTTTAGAGATAACCATGGTTAACTGAAGAGAAACAATGATACCAAGAACTAGCCTCCTTTTAAAGTGTCCAGTGATGTCATTCTTACTTAATAATGACTGATTGATCGCCAGCCCTATCCTCATCAACACCCACACCTGTGTTAATGGATCAATCACTAAAACGAAGTTAGCTGCTCCTTTTAAGGCAGGACTGCAATGATGTTGAAATGTGTTTTGGGGGTTAAAGTTCATTTTCTGGGCAAATATTGACTTTGCAAGTACAGTAATTGCTGTTAAGCTGATCACTCTTTGACATTCAGGAGTATATGCAAATTGCCATTATAAAAAATGAAGCAGTAAACTTTGGAAAAATTACTATTTGTCTCATTCTCAATACTTTTGGCCATGACTGTACAGAGAGGCTAATAAATCTAATGAGACTAATAAATCTCATTTTTATTACTTGTGTCACATAGGGAAAGGGCTGCTGGTGTTGTCAGGACAGAAGTGGTTTCAGCACCGCCGGCTGCTGACTCCTGGATTCCATTATGATGTTCTGAAGCCGTATGTCAGACTGATGTCTGATTGTGCCACTGTCATGCTGGTAATTATAAAAATATATATTTAAAGGGGAACCTTTCGCCAGGTCAAAAGTGGACAGTTTTTGCTCTTGTTTTGTTCCCGCTGTTCCCCTGAGTATTCCATTTTTTTGTTTTTTTAAATCCAACATACGGTTTTAGAGATATAGGCCTTTCTACTTATCGTTTTTAGCAAGGGGGCATGGCTCACAGGGTTATAATGCAAAGTATCCTAAAGCCACACCCCTGATTAATCTTATGAGCCACGCCCCCTTAATAAAGACCAAAACTACTGTTAAAGAATAAGGATCACATCTCTGGAACCATATGGCGGATTTAAAAAAAAAAAAAAAATGGAATACTCAGGGGAGCTGGGGTAATAAAATAAGAACAAAAACTGAACATTTTTGACATGTCGACTGGTCCTCTTTAAGACCCAGGAAGAAGATAGTCTTCAGTAAGGCTGCATGCCAACTTGTTAAGTTGTCCGCCATCTTTCCAATGATAATCCGCATGTGTTGTGCACATGCTGCGGAAATTTCCGCTGCGGATTATCATTGCGGAAAAATCCACAGCACAACCATTAATTTTGCAGAATTGCTGCAAAATCGCCGCCATTTACTTGCATTGGACCGCATGACTACACGTACACATGCGGATATTATGCGATTCAATGCGCGGATGGTACCTGGGTCTGGAGAAAAGGAGACTCTCCTCCAGACACGGGTACCATAGTACCTGTTGTTAAAAAAGGATTAAAATTAAAAAAAAAACATATACTCACCTTATGATGGCCTCCTGTCTGCTCCCGGCGGTGGTGCTGGCTCTTCGACTGCTCGTGGTGGTGTAAAAGGACCTTCCATGACATCATTTAGTCATGTGACAGGTCATGCGAGCGCTGACGTCGGCGGTCACGTGACCTGCCACATGACTAAATTACATCATTGAAGGTCCTTTGTAGAACACCGCGAGCCGCCGAAGACACCGGACGCACCATAGAGGAGACCGGGGGCTATCGGAAGGTGAGTATAATGTTTTTTTTTACTTTTCAACATTTTTATTCTTTTTTTTACTATTGATGCTGCATTTGCAGCATTGTAACTTGGTCACACAACATAAATACATGCCGGTTGCATGGATTTATATAGTGTGACCAGGTTGTCAAGCACTTTTCCTAGTGATGCTAAAATCGCTTGGAAAAGCGCTTGACAACCCGCATGTGAAATCGCATGTAAAAACGCTTGACAAACGCTTCTACCTGGCGGGAAAAACGCATGTAAAATCCACATGCATTTTTTCTGCCAGGAAGATGCAGAAACGCTCAGGAAAAATCCGGAGTATTTCTGCATCGTGGGCACTTAGCCTTAGGCTATGTGCCCACGATGCAGAAATGCTGCATATTTTTTCCGCTTCTCCCTGGCAGGAAAAACGCATGCGGTTTTTACATGCGTTTTTCCCGCCAGGTAGAAGCGTTTGTCAAGCGTTCTTCACATGCATTTCTGCATGCGGGTTATCAAGCGCTTTTCCAAGCGATTTTAGCATCACTTGGAAAAGTGCTTGACAACTTGTTCACACTATATAAATCCATGCAACCGGCATGGATTTATAGTAGTATGACCAAGTTAGTTAAAAAAAAAAAGAATAAGAATGGTAAAAAATAAAAAAAAAAGATTATACTTACCTTCCAATGTCCTCCCGGCGTTTTCTCTATGCTGCGTCTGGTGTTTTGGGCCGCTCGCGGTGGTGTGAAGGACCTGCGGTGATGTCATTGATTCATGTGACAGGTCACATGACTCAATGACGTCATGGCAGGTCCTTCACAACACCGCGACCCATACAGCAGACCAGACGGAGGGGAGAAAACACCGGGAGGACATCGGAAGGTGAGTATAATCTTTATTTTTTATTTTAAATTCTTTTTTTAACAGGTTCTATGGTACCCAGGTCTGGAGGAGAGTCTCCTCTCCTCCAGACCTGGGTACCATCAGCACATTGAATCGTGTGATATCCGCATGTACAGATGCAGTGATGCGGATGTCACGCGGTCCATTGCAAGTCAATGGCGACGATTACGCTGCGTGTCCGCAAAATTAATGGACATGCTGCGTATTTTTCCGCAATGATAATCTGCAGCGGAAATTTCCGCAGCATGTGCACAGCACATGCGGATTATCATTGGGGACCATGGGGCATGTACTGTATTACCAAGCGTTTTTTAAGCGTTTTCGCTGCGGAAATTCCGTGGCAAAAACGCTTGAAAAACGCATAGTGGGCACGCAGCCTAAGGCAATTTTTTTCTGTTCCTTTCTCATTGTTTTAGGACAAATGGGAACGTCTTACCCCCAAAGAGAACCCAGTGGAGCTTTTCCATCATGTCAGCCTCATGACCCTGGACAGCATCATGAAATGCGCCTTCAGTTATCAAAGCAACTGTCAGATGGACAGGTATGTAGTAAATATAAAATACTGCTTTACCTGCCAGGAAAACCTGGGAGGTAATAATACCTGACATTGTTTTACACATGCTTTCCGTAAGATGAAAAGTCTTGTGACATTCTGTGTCATTGTGGGTCGTCCTGTGCTGAGCAGTAGAAGAGGCAGCCAGAGATATAGATCTATGAATATTTGGGTCTTCTTGGAAAATGCAAGCCTTCAGATTTTATTATCAGTGTAGGACATTTATTATTATTTTTTTGCGCAAATTTCAACATTTCATTGTGAAAAATTCCCTAAGCCAAATTTAGCAATGTTTTTACACCATGTATTTGACCATTTTCTTTTTAGTTAAGCCAAAACATAAAAATAACAAGAAAAGGGAGAGAGTTTGACCCTTTGGTGTGAAATACGACATATTTATGATTACATTTCTCCATAAAAATCGTAAAAAGGTCGCATACTCTAGATAGGTCACAGCTCCCACAAACGTGGAAGAATTATGTTAATATTGCAACCATTGCGAACATGCATAAGAAGTCGCAATTTGTGCAAAAAAAATCATCATTATTGTGCGGCACTTGTACACATTGGTCTCTAGCACTTTACTAACATTCGGAAGTCTCCTAATTAACATATTTAACAAATCACAATTGGTGCTAAATTTCAAGTTTTTATTGATACCGTTTTGCGGTAGATACAACATTTTGATCACTACTTATCACATTTTTTTCTCTTTACCAATTTGGTTAATTAATTTTATATTTTGATAGATCAAATACTTTTTTTTATTTCTATATTTTTAAGGGACGAAAAAGGGGGTGATTCAAATTTTTTTTTGTTTGTTTTGTAAAAACTTTTTTTTTTTGATTCATAGTCCTCTTATGGGGCTTGAACCTACAATAGTTTGGTCGCTTGTCCTACATACTGTAATACCAGTAATGCAGTACATATAGTAAATGCAACACCCCTTTAGGGCTACCACGGTACACTGGGTGTTATGGAGGGTCTCACCTCTCTAGGGTGCAGTGCCTCCACCCGAATCTTGATTGGAGCTCTCTCTCTGGGACTGCAGAAGCACGGTTTTCTTCAGCCAGGGGCTGATTCGGGAAGCCTCTGCCACAGCTCAGTACACACTCACAGGGAACAGGAGTAAAACCGTTTAACAGGTTTATTGCTATGCAGCAGAATTGAGGTGGGTTTAAAGGAATAACATACAATACAAGTAACAGTGCTCTATAAAAGTCATATACACATCACAATCTACTTCTACTCCGACCCTGCAAATATAACGTAGCAGGTTTTCCCTTTTTGTATTAACTCAGTCCAAACGTTCGGGCCCAGTTGCCGCGGATGTTGGCGCGCTTAGATGAATATTAATGTCAATAGTCTGGGTTGTAGTGTACTCACTGTAAATAGCGCTGGTAGAACCACAAGTCTCAGAAGGGCACTCACTGTGTGTCTCAAATGGTTGGATGGTTCTCTGGACACCAGCTGGGGGAGGCAGGATTCAGGCCTTTATTCGGTGGGAGTGCCGGTAGAACTCTCCGAGTCCTTGATGTAACTTGCTTCAGAGGGTGACAAGACCGCACTCTCTCCAGCTGCGCGGGTATATCAGAGGGGGCCGCCACACTCGGCAGCGTAGAGGAATGCAGATCCACAACGCTCCGTCCCTCACAGCAAGCTGCCACGCTCTTTTTTCTCTGAACTTTCACTTTCACTTCCTTCCCAGCTCCCTCCCCCAAGTCCCTCCTCATCCAATCCACTCTCTCTCCTTCTATCCTTCCAGGCTGTGTCATCTGACTGAAACAAGGGTCCCTGGGAATTGTAGTCCACTGCAGCTCAGGGTAAAAACAGTTAATGTCTATAGGTCCCTGTTTAACAGCAGCAGCAAAGCTCTTCTTAGTGTCTGTAAGTTCCAGTATACCAGTAGCTGCCCTGACAATTCCCTGTGCAGGTGTTACATAAAAATCACAGACTCCTATGAACACCAGATTCAGGCTGCTCTTCACAGGAAGGCCTTCATAGCAGGGAAGGTGGTGTTCAGTAGGCCATTGGCTCTCTTGGCAAACCATCAGTAGAGGGGAATGGCGTAACACAAGCTTTAAATGTGATATGAACAGCAACAAATGGAACTCAGCTCCACTTGCTGCACTTACAAACAATGATGTTCAATGTCGAGAAGAGTTTGAAAGCCATCTGTTGGGTTTTGACCTTGAAAATGATGAATAATTGGTTTAAATTCATGTTACCCACTAATTATGTAGTGAGACTTCAACCCTCATTGAATCACAACCAGAGTAAATTTGATTATATTGGTGTGCACTCATGCTTATTTTCTGTTCTTATCTCACAGTGAGAATGCTTACATCAAAGCTGTGTATGATCTCTCCTTTCTGGTGGACTTCCGATTCGTCTTTCTTCCCTATCACAATGACCTCATTTTTCACCTGAGCCCTCATGGATTTCGTTTTCGAAGAGCATTGAAGATAGCGCATGGACACACGGGTGAGTCTGATGCCGTCTGTTATCATGCATAATGATTGTCGGGTAAAATACAAGATTATTAATGTGCCCATAAACACCTAAGGATGTGTTCAACCAAAATTTTTTGAAGATACAGTGGGTACGGAAAGTATTCAGACCCCTTTAATTTTTTCACTCTTTGTTTCATTGCAGCCATTTGGTAAATTCTAAAAAGTTAATTTTTTCCTTATTAAAGTACACTCTGCACCCCATCTTGACTGAAAAAAAAAAAACAGAAATGCAGAAATTTTTGCAAATTTATAAAAAAAAAACCCTGAAATATCACATGGTCATAAGTATTCAGACCCTTTGCTCAGACAGTCATATTTAAGTCACATGCTGTCAGTTTCCTTGTGATCCTCCTTGAGATGGTTCTACTCCTTCATTGGAGTCCAGCTGTGTTTAATTAAATTTTTTGGTGATAATTCTAAGCAGTATGTGTGGAGAAAACCAGGCACTGCTCATCACCTGCCCAATACAATCCCAACAGTGAAACATGGTGGTGGCAGCATCATGCTATGGGGGTGTTTTTCAGCTGCAGGGGCAGGATGACTGGTTGTAATTGAAAGAAACATGAATGCGGCCAAGTACAGAGATGAAAACCTCTTCCAGAGTGTTCTGGACCTCAGACTTGGCTGAAGGTTCACCTTCCAACAAGACTATGACCCTAAGAACACAGATAAAATAACAAAGGAGTGGTTTCAGAATAACTCTGTGACCATTCTTAACTGGCCCAGCCAGAGCCCTGACCTAAACTCAATTGAGCATCTCTGGAGAGACCTGAAAATGGCTGTCCATCAACGTTTACCATCCAACCTGACGGAACTGGAGAGGATCTGCAAGGAAAAATGGCAGAGGATCCCCAAATCCAGGTGTGAAAAACTTGTTGCATCATTGCTAAGAAGACTCATGGCTGTACTAGGTCAAAAGGGGGCTTCTACTCAATACTGAGCAAAGGGTCTGAATACTTATGACCATGTGATATTTCAGTTTTTTTTTAATAAATTTGCAAAAATTTCTACATTTCTGTTTTTTTTCCAGTCAAGATGGGGTGCAGAGTGTACATTAATGAAAAAAAAGAACGTTTTAGAATTTACCAAATGGCTGCAATGAAACAAGGAGTGAAAAATTTAAAGGGGTCTGAATACTTTCCGTACCCACTGTATTTGTGGAAATGTTTTCAAGAAAAGAGCAATCCTCCAAAAACTAAATCAAAAAGGAGAATTTCCTAAAGCGATTTCTATCTTGAAAACTCATGGATTTTGGACACCTCAAAAAACTCTAAATGAACATATTCTTAGATAGCTTTCGTCCAAAAGCTCGATCAGTCCACAGTTCTCTCTTCGGACTTACCCTTACAAAGGAAGGCCTGTCTGAGCATTTTCACTCGAAAGATGTTGCCAGACTCCTTTATCAGCGGCTTATTTCCTGAGAGAAGCATTTGGATTCATACTGTCCAGTCTTTGTCAGGAGAATTAGGGAGCCCTACACACTTTGAACGGTTGGCCGGTTGTGTTGCATTCAAAATGTTGAGCCATATTTAATCCAATGTATATGGGGGTCTTAGAAATCACCAATAAATTGTTGATCATGGAGTATGGGGCCTCTCCTTTTCTTGTCCCTTGGTCTTGGACTTTCCATTATTATTTTTTTCTGTATGTCTCTCAGATAAAGTAATTAAAGAGAGGAAGCAATCTCTGAAGGAAGATACAGAGCTGGAGAAGATCCAGAAGAAGAGACACTTGGACTTCCTTGATATCCTCCTTTGTGCTAAGGTGGGAATGGTGGCGCTCAATAGGCTTTTAACTCGTCTGTTGGACATAATACATGTTTACTTAAAAAAATCTTGGCGCCAGCAGACCAGGACAATAGAAGGGGCAAAATTACGATTTGGACATTAGTTTAGTGTTTGAGAGTCTATCGCTGGCCTGGGCCCACAGCAGTTGGTGCATTTCTTGAAGTGCAGAACCTGCAAAACAAATGACTGCAAGTGTTAAGGGTTTCTCAAATGTGTATTATTGAAACTGCGAATAGGAATTAGAGACACCAGAGTTCTCGCTGTGTGTGCACAGTTCGCAAATCAGGTGTAATACAAAGTGACAACATCATTGGGCAAAACTGAAAGCTTATTGCATGGCCTATATGTGGCGCCCCTGAGGGTTCGACCGCCTCAGGAATGCTGCACTTCTTTAATGGAGTGTGGTGTTCCTCCTCTGAGGTAAGTCCGGTGCGATGGTAATTACCTAGTTTTGCATCCAACACCACATTTCCACCAGAAGGAGCTAGTATGCACTAGGTGCTGCTCCCCTGGTTACAGGGAGCCTGGGGAACACAAAGTGGTAGGAACCAGTTAGTGGGTGTGGGTGGAGGAACAGTTAGTCAGTTACACTTCTAATTTCATATTTAATAGAATGCCATCTTTGATCTTGTTTCTTCTTCGGCTGTTCTGTGCTGTCAAAATACTGTGTGTAAAGTGACTTCCCTCCGGGAGCGCAGATCCTGTGTGGGCCTGCACCGGTATGGGACACAGCCCTCGTACCCCGATCTATGGGACGAGAGGAAGGTTGCAGACAAGGAATGTCTCAACCCGGCCAAGGACCAGGATCAAGAAGGCCCTGGAGCTTTAGAGTGTGGCTCCCTAGCAAATGGGTCCCGGGGAGGATGCAGACGGAGCGGAGTACGCCACCTGTCCTCGCCTACCTGATCTATTCAGAGGGATTCCGGCTGCAAGAGGGGTACCGGCCCCCGACACCCGACCTCGTACTCTATGTCCAGGACGGGAAAGCCTGGTTAAGCCCTGAGGATCCCGCCGGGCTTGGGATGGAGAGGAATTGCCACCCGAGCCATACACCTGAGAGGAGCTCAGAGGGAGACCCGGCCTATCTACACACGCACAGACGGGAAGGGGTAAAGTCTGTAGTGCAGGAACACTCTGGTGTAGGGATGCTACCTCACACTGGACTTCCTCGGAGGTAGTCGGACCCCCGTCCCTGGTGGCCGCAGGACTCCGCGAGGAGCAGGGAGAAGCCTTGCGCTGCTTATGAGAACTGTGAGTAAAGCCTTGGAAATTCATCCCTATGGCCTCCGGACTGTTCATTACGCGCCATACCGTGCGACGCCGCGTCCCTACTCCCGCACTACTACCCCCCCTTCATCCTGTCTTGCCTTCCCTGAGGCCGCGCTCCGCCTGTGGGGAGTAGCGAGAACTTTAGCCGCCATGACATCGGGCCTCAGCAGACTGTAGTGGCGCTGGTGGCGCATCACCAGTCACCACAGGTGGCGTAGTTGACAATTACCACTCAACCCGGAAAGCCCTAACATAATTTTCAATGTCACGGCCCTGGGCACGGAACGGGTCGAGGCCATGACTGCATCCCCGTCCTCAACATCTGACCCGGCTCCGAGTACCCCATCTTCCCAGGGCAGGGCTTGCGAGCGTCACATATACGTTTTCCTACGTCAGTTTGGATCTCTCCTCAAAGAAAAACTTTCCCCCCTAGACCTCTATCAAAGACCTCTCACCCAGCCAACCGGTCTCCTACTTTGCACTGACTTGGGGCGAGAACTCCCAAAACAGCTGTCTGTTAATTAAGGTCTCTCCCTTTTGGAGAAGATTCTGGTTGGCTTTATAGGTTTGATATTGACTTCTAAGATCGCTACCTCCAAGAGACGCTGTTCTCTTCCTCTTTGAAGACGCTATTTGCATGCTGACTTCTTTTAGACACAAAACATTTGGGAAAAAAATGGAAGTGTTCCAACTACAGATGAATTACCGCTCCTTTCACATAAATTAAAAAGTCATGGTGACCTGATGGGGAATATGTAATTACTAAGAGGAGAGGGAGCTAACTACAAAGAAAAACAAAAACCATAAAAGATTTTACAAAACATACAGTAATTAGCCTAAAAAAAACAAAGTTACTTTGATTTATACATTGTTAATATTAAACATATCAAGACTATAAGTCAATAATATAAGCAAATGTAAGAAACTTTGTAACATATCAGCGGAATATGTTTTTTTCGCCTCTTATGAAACACTTCTTCTCACTTCTGCCTCTTAAACTCATCATTCGGCTAAATTCTGTATTCGTCAAAATGATAGACTGCCAGCTCACTGAGGGGTCTGATTACAGCTGCCTATAAAATGTTATGAGGAGGGGAGTAAGAAGCACAATTTCAGAGAGAGAGGCAGAAACAGATCTGTGCTACTGCTTTCTTGTAGGTGTTTCAACTCAAAACTGGATTCACAGCTACACTGCTC
The DNA here is from genome assembly GCF_046119375.1 of Phyllobates terribilis. Classification (NCBI taxonomy): domain Eukaryota; kingdom Metazoa; phylum Chordata; class Amphibia; order Anura; family Dendrobatidae; genus Phyllobates; species Phyllobates terribilis. Next base: position 155,882,551 of record NW_027362768.1, on the reverse strand, counting down.
AGTACTGCTGCGTAATGCCCTCCATGCTGCTGCTGCTGCTGCTACTTCTGAACATGGGCTACATAGAGACTGATTGGTTTGAACTATTAGGTGGCAGCTGCAGTCCACCAAATTACATACAACTGAATGCATTGCTTTGGACAGCATCTGTAGCAAAATAGTTAAAATCAATCAGTAGCGCTACAAAAAATCACAGTGTTGCCCAGGCCTAATGGCTGTAGTGTTTAGTAATGGACCCATGCCCTTTAATACCTGGTGGCCCAGATCATTCTCATCCCACAGCTGGACGAGAAGTCACTACATGTTAAAAATGTCTTCCAAAATTACAAGACTTCTTGTATTTCATTGTACCCTCTAAGAATTCCTTAAACGTCAAGACTAAGTAGCAGCAATGTGCTGTTTGTATTATTATTTTATAGGATGAAAATGGTCAGAGTCTATCTGATGAAGATCTGCGGGCAGAGGTGGACACATTCATGTTTGAAGGACACGATACAACGGCCAGCGGCATCTCTTGGATACTATACTCCTTGGCAAAATACCCCGAACACCAGGAGAAATGTCGGGAAGAGATCATAGAAGTTCTGCAGGGAAGGAAAATAGTAGAATGGTAAGAACATGGCGTTTTAAATGGTTATTACATTTGTAACTCATGAGATGTATTTGCATAATGCATTCGGCTAGAGAAGTGAAGGCTGGATGTCACAGATTCAAGATTTAGCAAAACTTTTTTTATTCTTAATTTAAATACTGAACAGCGTTTGCAGAAGTATGAATATTTGTAATATACTGCATGACCTTATTTTCCTTCCTTTTCTTTCAAACACCGTGCTGAAATGGCTGTTTTAACTGCCTAGCTCATGCTCCGTAGAAGCTGCTTTAAATCCATACTAAAGCACTATTTACAAGCACACTCACTATCTGAGCATGGGGGAAGGGAGCAGAAAAGTTGACACAGGGAGTGTATTTTTATACAGTGTTTGAGTACAGATCCTTGCTCTAGCAGCAGTTCAAAGCAGCTTGTAAAAGAGCATTAGCTAGGCAGATAAAACAGCACTTACAGCATGGTGAAATTAGAAGTAAAATAAGATAATGGAGTATATAACAGAGATGGATACCTTTGCAAAGGCTATTCAGTAATTAAATAAAAAATTTTAGCTACTCCTTAAATATACAAAGACTGAAAATTTAAAAATAGTTGTAATTTATCAATGTAGTTTCCTCTATTTGGAATCGGATTTTATATCCTTGGACCTCAGTGTCCATACACATTATATAACTGTTAGATAATGATCTTTTGGCTGACAGCTGTCTCTACCGACTCCCCCATACATTCTCTATGAGAGGGCCGCTGGTAGAAACATCTCTGACGATCAAAAGTATTGAGTGATTGAATTCCAACTTCTCGATCCTTATGTCCCACCACATAATCTGTTGGGGTACAGTCAGGAGACCTCCATGCACATTGTCAGTCGAACCCAATGAAATTAGTGGACTTTGATGACTTATATCTAATGTGTATGGGGCCTTAAGGAGTTGATGAGGCAAAGTTTTTGTCATACAAAGCATTGCAGTCCATCATGTCCATGCCACTTGTCTTACTTTCCTGCAGTGCTCTAAGCTACAGGGTATGTGTTGTCTTGGGGGCCCAAGCAGAGAACGCATTTTATGAGCGTAACATGTTTTTAAGATTGTTGAAAGACACTTTAATTATACATGTGCAGTAGTATTTGAGACGTTTCTATAGACTAGGAGCTCATTAATATTTTTGCATGCATGTGCCAGGGAGGATCTGGGTAAGCTGACGTACACCGCCATGTGTATAAAGGAGAGCATGCGCCTTTTTCCACCTGTCCCAGGAGTGGCTCGAGAACTAAAAGAGCCGATCACATTCCGTGATGGACGGAGCCTGCCCAAAGGTCGGTCACTGTGTGTAATATTTACATAATATCTAATAGTGGCCAGGAATGCTCATATAGGCTGAGGGTGGGATAAGTGGTATTCAAAGACCTATAGTGATGCTTGAGTCACAAAGGATACTTGTTCCTCCAAATGTCAGAGGACATACAGTAGTGTTCAAAATAATAGCAGTCCATTATGACTAACCAGATTAATCACTGTTTTTGGTATAAATTATATTACCACATGTCAAACAATTTACCAGTTAGTGCAGTAGATTGCAGGAAAACCACCAGACTTTGCATTCACAATCTGCATGTTTTTGAGTCTGTATTTGAATAATTAATTGAAAGGGGTGTGTTCAAAATAATAGCAGTGGGGAGTTCAATTAGTGAGGTCAATCATTCTGTGAAGAAAAAGGTGTGAATCAGGTTTCCCTTATTTAAGGGTGAAGCCAGCACATGTTGTACATGCATTTCTCCTTGAAATAATGAGAAATATGGGTCGTTCGAGATATTGTTCAGAAGAACAGCGTACTTTGATTAAAAAGTTGATTGAAGAGGGTAAAACTTATAAAGAAGTGCAGGCAATGATTGGCTGTTCAGCTAAAATCATCTCCAATGCTTTAAAAGGGAAAGCAAAACCAGAGAGACGAAGAAAATGGAAGACTACCATTCAAATGGATCGAAGAATAGTCAGAATGGCAAAGGCTCAGCCAATGATCAGCTCCAGGATGATCAAAGACAGTCTCAAGTTACCTGTGAGTACTGTGACAGTTAGAAGACGCCTGTGTGCAGCTAATCTCTTAGCAAGAAGTCCCCACAAAGTCCCATTGTTAAAAAAAAAAGAAACATGTACTGAAGCGGATACAGTTTGCAAAAGAACACATCAACTGGCCTAAAGAGAAACGGAGAAACATTTTAATGACTGATGAAATTAAAATTGTTTTTTTGGGGTCCAAAGGCTGCAGACAGTTTGTCAGACGACCCCCAAACTCTGCATTCAAGCCACAGTACACTCTGAAGACAGTGAAGCATGGTGGTGCAGGCAACATGATATGGGCATGTTTCTCTTACTATGTGCCGGACCTATTTACCGCATACCAGGGATCATGGACCAGTTTGCATATATTAAAATACTTGAAATGGTCATGTTGCCTTACGCTGAAGAGGATATGCCCTTGAAATGGATATTTCAACAAGACAACGACCCTAAACACACCAGTAAACAAGTTAAATCTTGGTTCCAGTCCAAGAAAATTTAGGTTATGAAGCGGCCAATCCAGTCCCCGGACATTAATCCCATAGAACACTTGTGCGGTGACATAAAAAATGCAGTTTCTGAGGCAAAACCAACAAATGCCAAAAAATTGTGGGATGTAGTCAAAGCATCCTGGGCTGGAATAACAGTTGACAGGTGCCATAAGTTAGTTGACTCTATGCAACATAAATGTGAAGCAGTTCTAAAAAACTGTGGGTATAAACTAAATATTAGGTTAGTGATTCACAGGAATGCTAAATCCTCAAAAAAAAAGAGAGTACATATTGTGAGTTTGTAAAGACAAATGCAGACACTGCAATTTTTTAGAACAGCCCAATGTTCATTTTTTGTTATTTTTTGTAAACTAGTTAAAAATTATATACATTTCTCTTCATGTTTTGAATTAGAAAACAGTATGCAATGTTCCTAATGCATGGAAATAAAAACTAGTATAAAGATTTTGTGCTTAGCTCATGTTTTCGAACACACTACTGTGGAGGTGACATTCATAGCCATGGTGTTCTCACTGGAGCAAAGAGACCTTTTGGGTTCCTTTGGGTTCTGGTGGCCATTTACTATGCCAGAAAGTCTAATCCAACATCTCCAAAATGCAAAATCTCATAATCATGATTTGGCCATATGGATGTGTCTTGTGTGTGAACTGTCTTTCCACTTTCTGTGCAGGCACCGATATTTTCATCAGTATATATGCAATAAACCGATGCTCCAGTGTCTGGGAGAATCCAGAGGTAAGTGAACAACTATTTGCTTTTTACTTAAAAGGTTTATCCAGAACTATGGTATTTTGTTTTTCAACTATAGGCCTAAAAATTAACAGGCAGGTGGTTGCTAACTACCTACCTATTCTACCTGGCGCCGGCACAGAACGATCATTGATTGTTCCTGCCAGCGATTGAGCTGTTCCACATCACCAGAGCAGCTCTTCTTCTTCTGGGCTGCTCTGTCAACGGGGCGTGATTGCTGATGGTATGCTGATTGACAGGCAGCTCCCCGCAGTTAGGCAACGGAAGCAGCTGAATTGCTGGCAGGAGTGGTCTGTGCCAGCAGAGATCGGTTCCAGCACAGCAGGCAGGTAGGTAGCAAATACGTGACTGTTCGTTCTTATGCCCATAGTAAAATGAATTAAATAGTCCCAGATAAGCCCTTTAAATGTGAGGGACTGACTAGTGGCTGTAACTAAGCTACCTATTGTAGCTTCCAGGTTGCATTATATATTCACTCTATAGTAAGGGGTAATCAACCTGCAGAGCTCCTGCGGTTGTGAAAACTCCAAGGTTGCTGACCCCAACAAGTTATACTTAAAATAAACCTGTCATAAGCAAAAAAAAACAAAAAACTGTTTGCTTGCAGATAAAGGGTTAATCTGCAGGCAGTTCAACAGCATTAAAATGCTGTGTATTGAAAACACGGCTACTTGGAGGAAATTAACTTATATGCTCCCAGGAACCGCTCGCTTTCAGTCATAGAGGCGTACACTATGCTGTAATCACTCCCCGACACTGTGATTGACAGCTCGCTATGTAGCATGTATGTCATTCAAGTGATTACAACACAAAGTGTGTTAGTTTGGAAATGAATGAGAATGTATTGTAATGTTCATATAATGCAGAAAAACATGAGCCTGAATAGCAAATATATTGCATTAAAATATGTTTTTACTTATTTTTTGCTTAGGTTTTCGACCCCCTTAGGTTTTCGCCAGAAAATACGTCCGACAGGCACTCCCATGCATTCCTGCCCTTCTCTGCCGGAGGAAGGTAAAGCACTTTCTACCAACTAGAGAAGTAGCATTTTCTATAGTATAATAAGGGTTGTTTTTTTTTTTTTTTTTTTTTTACCAAAAACCTCATTAGCTGATCACCCTTCCAAAATCCTGACAAACAGATGATTTTTCTAAGCTTTTCCTTAGAGCAAAAATCTTAGACAAATGTATTTCAAATAGCCAGAAAATATGTGTATCAAAATAAACTTTATTGAAAGCAGATATAAAACAGGATGTAAAAATATGGGTCGCACAGGCACAGTAGAAGAGGCAGAACACACCACAAGGGGGAGACACAGAAAGTAATGTTCAGTGTGCACCCACTAGCAATGACGTATGGTACTACATGTAAATAGCATGTACTGGGATAAGAGTTCAGATATTAGAAAAATATACATAAGAGATAATCAGCACAACAATGTTCCATCACAAACAGGTACTTTACATACAGGTGTTTCTCAGAAAATTAGAATATCATCAAAAATTGAATTTATTTCAGTTCTGCAATGCAAAAACTGAAACTCATATATTATATAGAGTCATTACAAACAGAATGATCTATTCCAAGTGTTTATTTCTGTTAATGTTGATGATTATGGCTTACAGCCAATGAAAACACAAAAGTCATTATCTCAGTAAATGAGCAAAGTCTTCCTAAGCATTTAAAAAGGTCCCTTAGTCTGTTTCAGTAGGCTCCACAATCATGGGGAAGACTGCTGACTTGACAGATGTCCAGAAGGCAGTCATTGACACACTCCGCAAGGAGGGTAAGCCACAAAAGGTCATTGCTAAAGAAGCTGGCTGTTCACAGAGTGCTGTATCCAAGCATATAAATGGAAAGTTGAGTGTAAGGAAAAAGTGTGGTAGGAAAAGGTGCACAAGCAACCTGGATAACCGCCGCCTTGAAAGGATTGTTAAGAAAAGGCCATTCAAAAATTTGGGGGAGATTCACAAGGAGTGGACTGCTGCTGGAGTCATTGCTTCAAGAGCCACCACACACAGACGTATCCAGGACTTGGGCTACAAGTGTCTCATTCCTTGTGTCAAGCCACTCATGACCAATAGACAATGCCAGAAGCGTCTTACCTGGGCCAAGGAGCAAAAGACCTGAACTGTTGCTCAATGGTCCAAGGTGTTGTTTTCAGATGAAAGTAAATTTTGCATTTCTTTTGGAAATCAAGGTCCCAGAGTCTGGAGGAAGAGTGGAGAGGACACAATCCAAGCTGCTGGAGGTCTAGTGTGAAGTTTCCACAATCAGTGATGGTTTGGGGAGCCATGCCATCTGCTGGTGTATGTCCACTGTGTTTTATCAAGACCAAAGTCAGCGCAGCTGTCTACCAGGACATTTTATAGCACTTCATGCTTCCCTCTGCCGACAAGCTTTTTGGAGATGGAAATGTCATTCTCCAGCAGGACTTGGCACCTGTCCACACTGCCCAAAGTACCAATACCTGGTTTACAAACAACAATATCACCGTGCTTGATTGGCAGCAAACTCGCCTGACCTTAACCCCATAGAGAATCTATTATAGAGGATCTATGGGGTATTGTCAAGAGGAAGATGAGAGACACCAGACCCAACAATGCCGACGAGCTGAAGGCTGCTATCAAAGCAACCTGGGCTTCCATAACACCTCAGCAGTGCCACAGGCAGATTGCCTCCATGCCACGCCGCATTGATGCAGTAATTGATGCAAAAAGAGCACAACCAGGTATTGAGGGCATTTACTGAACATACATTTCAGTAGGACAACATTTCGGATTTTAAAATAATTTTCCAAGCTGTTGTTATAAAGTATTCTAATTTACTGAGATAATGACTTTTGCGTTGTCATTGGCTGTAAGCCATAATCATCAACATTAACAGAAATAAACACTTGAAATAGATCACTCTGTGTGTAGTGACTCTATGTAATATATGAGTTTCACTTTTTGTATTGAAGAACTGAAATAAATTAAATTTGTGAGGATATTCTAATTTTGTGAGAAGCACCTGTATTAGAAATAAGCAAATTAATTTAATGTGAGTGGAACTCATGGCAAATTTTAGAAATTACAACCAATTTGCACAAATCACCCAAAAATGCCCACCACCATTTTATACAAAGCAGAAGATTACATCAGTCAGAAAAGGCTCACATGACCTCGAACATGGCTGCATGGGCTTTCACATAATGCTTTGAAGCTATCACATTGCACGGTATAGCTCAGCCAAACAGGATATTTTATCATAGGCTATATAAAAGCCAAGGCAGTGAATACAGCTGCCGTTTTGTAGTGAATATGGATAGAGAAAGAACATCACAGCTCATAGATTAACCATGGAAATAAGGAATGAATGTTATAAAATATGTATAAATATTACAGATAGTGTGTGTGACATGACAGCAGTGAATAACAGTCAGGAGAAATGTAGTATTTCATGGCAGGTATTCACATGAATGTTCGCAATAACAATACAAAGACAGCTCGAGTATGTCGAAAGGAGAATCACTTGTATAGAGTAGCTAGAGAGGAATCCTGAACAGGGGAGCCACCTTCCTTATATCCTTATGTCCCAATAGGGTTATGAATAATGGTTATTTTTAAAAGACATCAGCTTGAACTATGAACTCAATATCACAGGAGAGAGAATTGCTTTTCTTTTTCCTCTCCTTGACATAGCCCTTGTATATTGTGCATATGCCTTGAAAACCTTTAAACCCAATTGACCAGTGATAGCAAAGTCCCAACACAGCAGGGGCATAACTAGAAGAGCCAAGGCTCACCCCTCTCATCACCTTCGGCCCTCCTGTTGTGCTGACTATTCTGACACATGTAAGAAGGTGAAGGTGTCGCTAATGTTTCCCCTTAAAGACACGTGTATTGTGATATATTTAAATGTGTGGTGTAATTTGTGACATGTGTTATTAGTGTTCTGCCGGATACTAGGGAGAGTTAGGGTTAATGATTGGGACTAGCCCAGAGTTTAAGGGGATAAAGTTAAGGGACAGAGACAGTTTCCTGTCAGGAGGTCAGATAGGGTCCAGCCTGCAGCAGAAGCAGAGCTATTTTCTGATAAGTATGCAGAGTTGCATGACGTGGGTGTCCCTGGAGTGAGTGGAGACCGAGGGAATGGATAGCGAGATCTAGGAAAGAGGCAAGAGACAGTGACAGAAGGTGTGAGTTATTCTCCGAAGATGGGATCTAGGGCATTTGGCCTGCAAGGGAGTGACACCACCATAGCTAAAGTCCACACACCCAGCCAGTTCCCCCATCTTCATGTAATGTTTCAGGGTGTGAAAGACGAGTACCTCATCCATGGCTACCGCCCCACGCCACGTTAAACACCCATCTGTGATGTGATGAGTGATTGAGTGGTTGTCAGAGCGGGTGGCACTGTCGTAGGGCCTCACAGTGATGCCCAGATTCCCAGGCCTCTCTACAGTAGTGGTCATTGAAGCAGCCATTCCTCCCCCATCACTTTATTTTTATTTGCACTACCTTTAAAAAAACCTGCACTTTACTGTGTATTTTGATCCATTGTTTCCACAGTATTTATTCTGTGTTTTCTCTCTCCCAGGAACTGCATTGGGCAGAATTTTGCAATGAATGAAATGAAGGTCGCCGTCGCTCTGACTTTACAGAAGTTTGAGTTACACACGGTCCCTGGGAAAGAACCATTAACTCTCCCCCAATTAGTCTTACGCTCCGTGAATGGGATATACCTCAATATAAAGAAGATTGACAATGACAAGAAATAACATATCTAATCTGAAGAAGCAAAAACTCAAACTGTATAAAAAATGCAAAAAAGTAGATATTAGTAATTGTAAATAATTCTGTATTCTTACATAGATGTAATTAGCACCTATCGTCTATATATAATCTCCCAATGGTGAGTATCCATTAATTTCAAAATTGTTGGACCATGAATTTAAGAGGTTGTGAAGCATTAGAAGAACATGACTATTCTTTCCAGCACCACACCAGGTTGTATGTGCTAGTGAAGCTCTTCTCCATTCACTTCAACTCTTTACCTATTTGCACAAAACTTTTTTTTTTTAAGCATTTAGGTCTCATGACAAATTATGGCTGCGGCACCCATAGCAGTCTATGGATCCATACTGTGCCTCTGCTGTGGCTCTGATTTCACACGGACACATACAGAAGTTTCTCCTTTGGGATTCATTCTGAAAAAAAAGTCATGTCATGCTCTGTTGGATGCCAATTTCTAGAAGCTTTTTCTAAAATTTTGGTCTGCAACCGTGGACATGAGTAAAAGTTTGCACAAATAAGAGGGGTGTGGACCTCAAGTAGAGTCCCAAAAAAATTTAAAAGCCAATAGATTGTTGACTTTGATGAGATCCTCTGACAGTGAAAATGTTTTTAAAGCCTGATAATAAAAAGTCCCCTGGTTAAATAAAACATGAACCAGAGAGATTGGACCAGAGATATTTCACATGATCAGTGGCATCGAATCTCGGCTTATTTCAACGTTCCTTAGAAATGGGATAAGCATTCACCTCTATAGATCACACAAATCCATGGTCTGAGCTATGGAATGATGAACTGTTTATACTCTTCTACATAATATTTTCTAATTTATTTTTATGAATTATGACTGAATATGCATCAATAGGAAAATGTGTTTTGCGATAAACCTTGAAAAAAATTTAAAAAAAAATTGTTTTTGTGTATTTTTCTTTTATATACACTGCTCAAAAAATAAAGGGAACACTTAAACAACAGAATATAACTCCAAGTAAATCAAACTTCTGTGAAATCAAACTGTCCACTTAGAAAGCAACACTGATTGACAATCAATTTCACATGCTGTTGTGCAAATGGAATAGACAATAGATGGAAATTATTGGCAATTATCAAGACACCCTCATTAAAGGAGTGGTTCTGTAGGTGGGGACCACAGACCACATCTCAGTACCAATGCTTTCTGGCTGATGTTTCGGTCACTTTTGAATGCTGGTTCTGCTTTCACACTCGTGGTAGCATGAGACGGACTCTACAACCCACAGAAGTTGCTTAGGTAGTGTAGTTCATCCAGGATGGCACATCAATGCGTGCTGTGGCAAGAAGGTTTGCTGTGTCTGTCAGTGTAGTGTCCAGAGGCTGGAGGCGCTACCAGGAGACAGGCCAGTACACCAGGAGACGTGGAGGGGGCCATAGGAGGGCAACAACCCAGCAGCAGGACCACTACCTCTGCTTTTGTGCAAGGAGGAACTGGAGGAGCACTGCCAGAGCACTGCAAAATGACCTCCAGCAGGCCACAAATGTGCATGTGTCTGCACAAACGGTTAGAAACCGACTCCATGAGGGTGGTATGAGGGCCCGATGTCAACAGATGGGGGTTGTGCTCACAGCCCAACACCATGCAGGACGCTTGGCATTTGCCACAGAACACCAGGATTGGCAAAGTCGCCACTGGCGCCCTGTGCTCTTCACAGATGAAAGCAGGTTCACACTGAGCACATGTGACAGAGTCTGGAGACGCTGTGGAGAGTGATCTGCTGCCTGCAGAATCCTTCAGCATGACCGGTTTGGCAGTGGGTCAGTAATGGTGTGGGGTGGAATTTCTTTGGAGGGCCTCACAGCCCTCCATGTGCTCGCCAGAGGTAGCCTGACTGCCATTAGGTACCGAGATGAGATCCTCAGACCCATTGTGAGACCATACGCTGATGCGGTTGGCCCTGGGTTCCTCCTAACGCAGGACAATGCCAGACCTCATGTGGCTGGAGTGTGTCAGCAGTTCCTGCAAGATGAAGGCATTGAAGCTATGGACTGGCCCGCCCGTTCCCCAGACCTGAATCTGATTGAGCACATCTGGGATATCATGTCTCGCTCCATCCAGCAACGTCACGTTGCACCACAGACTGTCCAGGAGTTGGCGGATGCTTTAGTCCAGGTTTAGGAGGAGATCCCACAGGAGACCATCCACAACCTCATCAGGAGCATGCCCAGGCATTGTAGGGAGGTCATACAGGCACGTGGAGGCCAGACACACAATATTGAGCCTCATTTTGACTTGTTTTAAGGACATTACTTCAAAGTTGGATCAGGCTGTAGTGTGTTTTTCCACTTTCATTTTGGGGGTGACTCCACATCCAGGCCTCCATTGGTTAATAAATTTGATTTCCATTGATGATCTTTCTGTGATTTTGTTGTCAGCACTAGTGTTAAGCGAGCACTAAAATACTTGGGTGCTCGACCCGAACAACGAGCCCAATGTTAGTCTATGGGAGACCCGAGCATTTTTGCGGCGGCACCCCCGGCAGTCTGTAGAAAGCCTAAAAAGTGCCCAAAAAGATAGTGACAGTGCTCAAATGACATGGGGACAGCATGGGGATCGCCCCAGGAAGCATTTCTGACCCCCAGGTCACTGTTGTCAACAACGTGTTCAGAGGTATTAAGCCACTTTTACAGGCTCATAATAAAACGTTCAAAAACGAAAGTGAAACTTTTTTCCTGTGAAATATGTTAAGGAATTTCTTTTCCAGGGTAAAGACTTGCATATAAGGTAAAATAAATAACCAAAAACAAACATACTCCTCCACACCTTGGGCTATGTTCACAAGTAGCATTTTTTATGCGTTTTTGCACTTTTGTATTGCTTTCAACTGTGACAAATGCATTCACCGGGAAATGTAATTTTAACATTTTACAACCTTATCTGGCCATGTGCTGTGTGACACATGCATACAGTGCTGAAAAGACATGGGGACAGCATGGGGAAGACCCCTGGAAGCATCTCTGACTCCCAGGTCACTGCCTAAAAGTGTGCCCATCAGAAGTGATCCTTGCCGCATCAGAAGATACAGACTTGCAACTATACCCGTGCAAGTCCTTGTCCCAGGGCAGTGCTCAATTGTACCTTCCCCATTCCTTGCAATGCAAGTGCAAATATGCAACCAACCACCCACCCACCCCCCAGGCTGCAATACCATACTGCTAGCTTGCACTTGAAATGGGGCCTTTTAGTTTGGAGGAGGCCGAAGCTTTCCACTACCTGCTTTGGCAGCGAGGTATCCATACTCAGTCCCCAGCCGCCCGGCGGCCGGGTGTCCACGCTCGGTCCCCATCCGCCAGGGGGCGGCCGGGTGTCCACACTCGGTCCCCAGCCGCCCCGCGGCCGGGTGTCCACACTCGGTCCCCAGCCGCCTGGGGGCGGCCGGGTGTCCATAAACGGTCCCCAGCCGCCTCCTATTTCTCCACAGAACATTCACACAGACTTTTCTTAGCCCGGCCTACTTTAGGGCAGCATTGGACGAGCCCACCAGAGAACCAGTCTCCTCCGGTGGGCCCTGGCTTCTCCATCAGGGGAGTTGTTTGTGCCAAGGTGAGGAGCATGATGATGATAGAAGTTAGCATCTGCTTTGTTTTCTTGGAATGCAAGCGTAAGTGTGCAAGCTGCCACCCAAGGCTGCAATACCATACTGCTAGCTTGCACTTGAAATGGGGCCTTTTAGTTTTGAGGAGGCCGAAGCTGTCCACTACCTCATGGCTGCTTCAGCAGCGAGGTATCCATACTCAGTCCCCAGCCGCCCAGCGGTCGGGTGTTCACGCTCGGCCCCTAGCCACCAGGGGGCGGCCGGGTGTCCACACTCGGTCCCCAGCCGCCCCATGGCCGGGTGTCCACACACGGTCCCCAACCGACAGGGGGCGCCCGGGTGTCCACACTCGGTCCCCAGCCGCCTGGGGGCGGCCGAGTGTCCATAAACGGTCCTCAGCCGCCCCGATTTCTCAGCGGAACATCCACACAGACTTTTCTTAGCCCGGCCTACTTTAGGGCAGCATTAGACGAGCCCACCAGAGAACCAGACTCCTCGGAAGAGTCGTGGAGGTCACAGTAGCTTAACAAGACGGTCTTAATGTCCCTTGGAAGAGCTGTGGAGTTCAGAGTGGTTTAACAAGACGGTTTTAATGCCCCTTGGAAGAGTGGTGGAAGTTACAGTGGCATAAAAAGACAATATCAATGCCCCGCAGAATAGACGATGAGGTCACAGTAGCTTAACAAGATGGTTTTAATGCCCCTTAGTAGAGCTGTGGAGTTCATAGTGGTTTAACAAGATGGTTTTAATGCCCCTTGGAAGAGACATGGAGGTCACAGTAGCTTAACAAGATGGTTTTAATGCCCCTTGGAAGAGTGGTGGAAGTTACAGTGGAATAAAAGACAATATCAATGCCCTGTGGAATAGACGTTGAGGTCACAGTAGCTTAACAAGATGGTTTTAATGCCCATCGGAAAAGACATGGAGGCCACAGTAGCTTAACAAGACGGTTTTAATGCCCCTTGGAAGAGTGGTGGAAGTTACAGTGGAATAAAAGACAATATCAAAGCCCTGTGGAATAGACGTTGAGGTCACAGTAGCTTAACAAGATGGTTTTAATGCCCCTCGGAAGAGACGTGGAGGTCACAGTAGCTTAACGAGATGGTTTTAATGCCCCTTGGAAGAGCTGTGGAGTTCAGAGTGGTTTAACACTAGGACTACTGGACTCGTGACCCCGCCTAGAACTACTGAAAGGAGTCATTTTGACTCCTTGCTTGTTTTCGTTTATTTTTAGAGTTTCATTTGTGGTTATTTATTAATAATTATATTTTTTGTAATGTATTATTATTGTGAGATCCAACAGTAATGCTTTTGATTGTTTTTTTTCTGCTTTTCTTATTTTTCTACAGAAAATAACAATAATTATAATAGACGTTTTTCAAACATTTTTTTTTATTCAAGTGCACACATATAAACAACAACTGAAGAACAAAAAGCAGAGAAAATGTAGGTGGAGGAGCATAAAAATGAAAATATGGCGCAGAATTCACCTTCTAAACATTTGGTGTTTCGCATTTTAGGCATTGCCTTTGATTTATGGCAGTACATTGCCCACACAAAGACTTACCACAAGTCTTACAATTTCCGACAGATCTATTTTTCTTGCACTTTTCTTTGATCTGGCAAAATTTTGTTTGAACCATCACTTCTGAGCATGTAGAAACTTGGGACGTGGAACCCTTTTCCCTATCTGTGACATAAGGACCACTCAACTCTCTCACAAGCGTTTGCAAAAATGCCTTGAGTGACATTTTTTGGTGGGTAATCTCCTTGAATATTATCCATGCATTTATACCCGCAAAGTCTAAGGCATTTTCAAATGCATGAACAGGCCATCTCCTTGTGCATGTTCGTGTGGTATATTTTCGTGCCATCTGATCCACTACATCTACTCCATATTTTGTTTCAATGTAAAACTTTACCGTTTCTGGAGTTTTTTTTAGCGGAATCAGACGCAACAACAACATCTGGATGGACGGAACTCAAAATGACAACATTTTTGTTGGGCTTTCCTTGATATACTGTAAGTGTAAAATTGTCTTCATTTCTAAACACTTTAGTGTTGTACAATTCCTCTTTCATGGATTTTATTTCTTTAGGCACTTCTCGCCTTATCTTGTTCAGTGTTCCCACGATGGTTGTTCCTTTGCTTTTTAGCTGTTTAGCTAATTTTACTGAAGTAAAATAATTATCGGTTGTAACATTGCGACCTTTTTTCAAAAACGGGTCCAATAACTTCATTACCACATGGTCAGCTAAACGGTCCTCAGCACGGCGTGTGTCATCTTTGCCTAGATAAGGGAAGCCATTTGCCAGATATTTGCTCCTCTTATCAACAGCTAGCCAATATTTGTGGCCATATTTATCTGGTTTGGAAGGCATGTACTGTGTGAATGGACACCTAGTTTTGCTTGGGAAAAGTTGCTCATCCACCGTTATGTATGGGCCAGGTTTGTAACACGCAATACAATTTTCAATAAACCTGTCCCACACAGTAGAAAATAGAGCAAACTTGTCCATTTGCAGTCTCTCCGATCGAGTAGATTTCTCATCAAATCTGAGAAACCTCATAATTTCAACAAAGCGGTCCCTAGACATTGTCGCTTTGCAAAACGATATTCCCCAGTCATTACACCAAATACTGCTAATCGAGTGATGGTTCGTGCCAGATATTCCACGAGCATAGAATATTGCAATGAATGCATCTAGCTCCTCATCAGATAGAGTAAACTGTAAATTATTGTTCCTGCATGCTTCTGCAAGCGTACAGTTCTTTATATGTGTCAATATATATGAATCAAAAAATAAACGCCATGCGCTCAAAGGACTATCGACAATGATATTTCTTCTGGCGTATCCTGTAGGGCCAGGTGCTTCTCGAAGAATATTTTGGCTGTCACACCTACCAGGCAAGTGTTCTCCAATTTCAACAGGTTTCCATTGAATACCATCCGCTGAAACTAGTATTCCTTCAGATTCGCCTTCTCTGGTGTTTGTTGTTGCATTACCTTCGCCGCCATCGTTATCTGTTGTTCTTTCATTTCTGGGACGTTTTGCTGATTTTTTCTGTCCACGACCAGGAGGATGGTCACGAGGCAACATAACTGCATGAGCCCGATCCCCAGTTGATGTGCTTGGAATATCTGTAAAAAAGTTGATGAATATTTAGAATTTTTGTTTTGTAAGGGTCCGTGCACACTGGCTGGATTAGCGGCGGAATATCCGACCGGATATTCTCACCACAATCCGGCCCGTACCTGCCCGCTCAGGTACAGAGCGGAGTTTCATACCTGAAGCTCCGCTCCGAACCCCGGGCTGGAGCCGCTGTCTGGGACGGAGCCGTGCTCGCGCGTAAGCAAGCGCTGCTCTGTCCCTGACAGCGGCTCCAGCCCGGGGTTCGGAGCGGAGCTTCAGGCATGAGCGGGCAGGTACGGCCTGTATTGCGGCAAGAATATCCAGATGGCTATTCAGCCAGAATTCTGCTAGTGTGCACAGGCCCTAACTCAGTGTGTGGAAGAACAAATAAATACACATAACTACTTACCTTCTGGATTTGTTCCTTCTGAGTCTTCAGATTCACTTGATATGTTCTGAGGAATGAAATCTTCATCACTGTCAGAATCAAATACATGTTCCTGAAATTCGGATTCCGATTCATCCTCCGGTATGGATTGCAAAGTAGCCAGAATATCCTGAGGCTTTATCAAACGTCTTCTCTCCATATTCCTCACAAATTCCATAATTCTATATAGTTCTCTGCTGAAAAATAGAAATGAAATGAAAACTAAAAGAAATAATAACTGTTCTGCCACCTTCAAAAGTAGGTGGGCTGAATCAGTTGACAGACAGCTAAACTATTTCATAACAATTCATACCTGTATGAGTCTTCAGAGCTCGTATGTCTGCGTCTGTTCTCTTTGTCTCTTCAGCTGAACTAAAAGTAAAGTTACTATCCAGAATACTGTCTCCTGCTAGGACCTTAGAAAAACACCACCCTTCATTAGCATAAGATAAGAGCCTAGAGTAAACAAGCTATTTTGTTCAGCATTACACAGTAATACAAGCAGGTAAAACACAAGGAAAATGTGAAAAGTTGACATGTAAATTGAACTACATCTATATGAACATCAGGGTAAATAAGACAGAGTGAAAAAATTATGCACAAAACTTTATAGCAACATTTAGTGACAAAAGGACCTCAAAATATAGTAGGGAGTCAAAATGACTCCCTTCAGTAGTTCTTGGTAAATTTTGAAAAAAACGCGCAAATTTTTCACCAAAATTATTTATTCTCACAAAATCTTTTTTCACATCATATTTGAGGAAAAGTCACCGAGTTTCAAGCCGGAATTCTGAAAAATGTAGTCACAGAAGAGAAATAAAAAACGAAAGGAGTCAAAATGACTCCATCAGTAGTTCTAGTGTTAACAAGACGGTTTTAATACCCCTTGGAAGAAAATGGAGGTCACAGTAGCTTAACAAGACGGTTTTAATGCCCCTTGAAAGAGTGGTGGAAGTTACAGTGGAATAAAAAGACAATATCAAAGCCCCGTGGAATAGACGTTGAGGTCACAGTAGCTTAACAAGACGGTTTTAATGCCCCTTAGAAGAGCTGTGGAGTTCAGAGTGGTTTAACAAGATGGTTTTAATGCCCCTTGGAAGAGACATGGAGGTCACAGTAGCTTAACAAGATGGTTTTAATGCCCCTTGGAAGAGTGGTGGAGGTCGCAGTGGAATAAAAAGACAATATCAATGCCCCGTGGAGGAGACGTGGAGGTCACAGTAGCTTAACAAGACGGTTTTAATGCCCCTTGGGAAAGCTGTGGAGTTCAGAGTGGTTTAACAAGACGGTTTTAATGCCCCTTGGAAGAGACGTGGAGGTCACAGTAGCTTAACAAGACGGTTTTAATGCCCCTTGGAAGAGTGGTGGAAGTTACAGTGGAATAAAAAGACAATATCAATGCCCTGTGGAATAGACGTTGAGGTTACAGTAGCTTAACAAGACGGTTTTAATGCCCCTCGGAAGAGACGTGGAGGTCACAGTAGCTTAACAAGACGGTTTTAATGCCCCTTGGAAGAGCAGTGGAGTTCAGAGTGGTTTAGCAAGGTGGTTTTAATGCCCCTTGGAAGAGACGTGGAGGTCACAGTAGCTTAATGAGACGGCTTTAATGCCCCTTGGAAGAGTGGTGGAAGTTACAGTGGAATAAAAAGACAATATCAATGCCACGTGGAATAGACGTTGAGGTCACAGTAGCTTAACAAGATGGATTTAATGACCCTTAGAAGAGCTGTGGAGTTCAGAGTGGTTTAACAAGATGGTTTTAATGCCCTTTGGAAGAGACATGGAGGTCACAATAGCTTAACAAGATGGTTTTAATGCCCCTTGGAAGAGTGGTGGAGGTCGCAGTGGAATAAAAAGACAATATCAATGCCCCGTGGAAGAGACGTGGAGGTCACAGTAGCTTAACAAGACGGTTTTAATGCCCCTTACAAGAGCCATGTAGTACAGCATATTACAAACGTTAGTCCCATTATTAGGGAGTGGGTCTCCCATAGTATTTGCTTATGCCTTCCAAGCAAAAGCTTCCAAAAATTAGGACGGAGCAACTTGCAATGCCCCTTACAAGAGCCATGCAGTACAGCATATTACAAACATAAGTCCCATTATTGGGGAGTGGGTCTCCCATAATATTCGCTTATGCCTTCCAAGCAAAAGCTTCCAAAAATTAGGACGGAGCAACTTGCAATGCCTCTTAGAAGAGCCATGCAGTACAGCATATTACAAACATAAGTCCCATTATTAGGGAGTGGGTCTCCCATAGTATTTGCTTATGCCTTCCAAGCAAAAGCTTCCAATGCCCTGTGGAATAGACGTTGAGGTCACAGTAGCTTAACAAGATGGTTTTAATGCCCATCGGAAAAGACATGGAGGCCACAGTAGCTTAACAAGACGGTTTTAATGCCCCTTGGAAGAGTGGTGGAAGTTACAGTGGAATAAAAGACAATATCAAAGCCCTGTGGAATAGACGTTGAGGTCACAGTAGCTTAACAAGATGGTTTTAATGCCCCTTAGTAGAGCTGTGAAGTTCAGAGTGGTTTAACAAGATGGTTTTAATGCCCCTTGGAAGAGACATGGAGGTCACAGTAGCTTAGCAAGATGGTTTTAATGCCCCTTGGAAGAGTGGTGGAAGTTACAGTGGAATAAAAGACAATATCAATGCCCTGTGGAATAGACGTTGAGGTCACAGTAGCTTAACAAGATGGTTTTAATGCCCATCGGAAAAGACATGGAGGCCACAGTAGCTTAACAAGACGGTTTTAATGCCCCTTGGAAGAGTGGTGGAAGTTACAGTGGAATAAAAGACAATATCAAAGCCCTGTGGAATAGACGTTGAGGTCACAGTAGCTTAACAAGATGGTTTTAATGCCCCTCGGAAGAGACGTGGAGGTCACAGTAGCTTAACGAGATGGTTTTAATGCCCCTTGGAAGAGCTGTGGAGTTCAGAGTGGTTTAACAAGACGGTTTTAATACCCCTTGGAAGAGAAATGGAGGTCACAGTAGCTTAACAAGACGGTTTTAATGCCCCTTGAAAGAGTGGTGGAAGTTACAGTGGAATAAAAAGACAATATCAAAGCCCTGTGGAATAGACGTTGAGGTCACAGTAGCTTAACAAGACGGTTTTAATGCCCCTTGGAAGAGAAATGGAGGTCACAGTAGCTTAACAAGACGGTTTTAATGCCCCTTGAAAGAGTGGTGGAAGTTACAGTGGAATAAAAAGACAATATCAAAGCCCTGTGGAATAGACGTTGAGGTCACAGTAGCTTAACAAGACGGTTTTAATGCCCCTTAGAAGAGCTGTGGAGTTCAGAGTGGTTTAACAAGATGGTTTTAATGCCCCTTGGAAGAGACATGGAGGTCACAGTAGCTTAACAAGATGGTTTTAATGCCCCTTGGAAGAGTGGTGGAGGTCGCAGTGGAATAAAAAGACAATATCAATGCCCCGTGGAGGAGACGTGGAGGTCACAGTAGCTTAACAAGACGGTTTTAATGCCCCTTGGGAAAGCTGTGGAGGTCACAGTAGCTTAACAAGACGGTTTTAATGCCCCTTGGAAGAGTGGTGGAAGTTACAGTGGAATAAAAAGACAATATCAATGCCCTGTGGAATAGACGTTGAGGTTACAGTAGCTTAACAAGACGGTTTTAATGCCCCTCGGAAGAGACGTGGAGGTCACAGTAGCTTAACAAGACGGTTTTAATGCCCCTTGGAAGAGCAGTGGAGTTCAGAGTGGTTTAGCAAGATGGTTTTAATGCCCCTTGGAAGAGACGTGGAGGTCACAGTAGCTTAATGAGACGGCTTTAATGCCCCTTGGAAGAGTGGTGGATGTAACGGGTCTGGGAGGCGGAACCTCTGAGCTACTATACAAGGGGGCGGTCCTTGTAAGGGAGCGGGTGGCGACCAGGCAGGCAGTCACAGCAGGTGACCGGGACAGTCTCTGGGTGTACGGGCAGGAGGTCACGGCAAGTGACCGGGACAGTCTCTGGAAGAACGGGCTGGAGGTCACGGCAAGTGACCGGGGCAGTCTCTGGGTGAACGGGCTGGAGGTCACGGCAAGTGACCGGGGCAGTCTCTGGGTGAACGGGCTGGAGGTCACGGCAAGTGACCGGGGCAGTCTCTGGGTGAACGGGCTGGAGGTCACGGCAAGTAACTGGGGCAGTCTCTAGGTAAAGGGTAGGTACGACCTGTGATGGCTGAACCTCCAGGTAGGCTAGCAAGGCAGATGGAGGATGTGTGCTCCCAGGTGAGCATGCGAGAGTCTCTGGAATAGCAGGTGGTCACAGCACGTGACGGCGAAGCCTCCAGGTAGGCAAGCAGGCAGGTAGCGGAGAAGCACTCCCAGGTGAGCGGGCAAGAGTCTCTGGAATAGCTGGTGGTCACAGCACGTGACGGCGGAGCCTCCGGGCAGGCAAGCAGGCAGGTAGCGGAGAAGCGCTCCCAGGTGAGCGGGCAAGAGTCTCTGGAATAGCTGGTGGTCACAGCACGTGACGGCGGAGCCTCCGGGCTGGCAAGCAGGCAGGTAGCGGAGGAGCGCTCCCAGGTGAGCGGGCAAGCTGGTCCATAGACAGACTGACAGGAGTAGAAAGGCAGACCGTCGGACCTCAGGCTAGCAAGCAGGCAGGTAGCTGATGTGCGCTCCCAGGTGAGCGGGCAAGCTGGTCCTTAGACAGACTGACAGGAGTTGTAAGGCAGACTGTCGGACCTCAGGCTAGCAAGCAGGTAGCAGGAATAACTGGCAGGAAACAGACAGCAAACTGGCAGGACTCTGGCAGGAATCAGGCAGGTAACTGGCAGGTAACTGGCAACGGGACCTGAGGGCTGAAGCAGAGTAGAACAGTGCAACAACATTGCTCGGGCACCTCCATTTTGGAGGAGGTGCCTTATATATGGTGAAGTCCTCCGGCCATTGGCCGGGGACTCCTTAGGATGGCGCGCGCGGCCCCTTTAAGAGGGAGGGAGAGCGCGCGCGCGCGCCCTAAGCACAGTGGCCGGGAAGGAGCGCGCGCTGCCAGCAGAGCGGGAGGAGGACGCCGGGCACGGAGCAGGGAGGTGAGGGGAACAGCGTCCCTGCCTAGCAGAGGATCAGGGACGCCGGCACTACAGTGGAAGTTACAGTGGAATAAAAAGACAATATCAATGCCTCGTGGAATAGACGTTGAGGTCACAGTAGCTTAACAAGATGGTTTTAATGACCCTTAGAAGAGCTGTGGAGTTCAGAGTGGTTTAACAAGATGGTTTTAATGCCCTTTGGAAGAGACATGGAGGTCACAATAGCTTAACAAGATGGTTTTAATGCCCCTTGGAAGAGTGGTGGAGGTCGCAGTGGAATAAAAAGACAATATCAATGCCCCATGGAAGAGACGTGGAGGTCACAGTAGCTTAACAAGACGGTTTTAATGCCCCTTACAAGAGCCATGTAGTACAGCATATTACAAACGTTAGTCCCATTATTAGGGAGTGGGTCTCCCATAGTATTTGCTTATGCCTTCCAAGCAAAAGCTTCCAAAAATTAGGACGGAGCAACTTGCAATGCCCCTTACAAGAGCCATGCAGTACAGCATATTACAAACATAAGTCCCATTATTGGGGAGTGGGTCTCCCATAATATTCGCTTATGCCTTCCAAGCAAAAGCTTCCAAAAATTAGGACGGAGCAACTTGCAATGCCTCTTAGAAGAGCCATGCAGTACAGCATATTACAAACATAAGTCCCATTATTGGGGAGTGGGTCTCCCATAGTATTTGCTTATGTCTTCCAAGCAAAAGCTTCCAAAAATTATGAGGAAATGCAATGCCCGTTTGAAGAGTCGCTGAGATCTCAGTAGCAAAACAAGACGCTTTTAATGCCCCTCGGAAGAGACGTGGAGGTTACAGTAGCTTAACGAGATGGTTTTAATGCCCCTTGGAAGAGCTGTGGAGTTCAGAGTGGTTTAACAAGACGGTTTTAATGCCCCTTGGAAGAGACGTGGAGGTCACAGTAGCTTAACAAGACGGTTTTAATGCCCCTTGAAAGAGTGGTGGAAGTTAAAGTGGAATAAAAAGACAATATTAAAGCCCCGTGGAATAGACGTTGAGGTCACAGGAGCTTAACAAGACGGTTTTAATGCCCCTTAGAAGAACTGTGGAGTTCAGAGTGGTTTAACAAGATGGTTTTAATGCCCTTTGGAAGAGACATGGAGGTCACAGTAGCTTAACAAGATGGTTTTAATGCCCCTTGCAAGAGTGGTGGAGGTCGCAGTGGAATAAAAAGACAATATCAATGCCCCGTGGAGGAGACGTGGAGGTCACAGTAGCTTAACAAGACGGTTTTAATGCCCCTTGGGAAAGCTGTGGAGTTCAGAGTGGTTTAACAAGACGGTTTTAATGCCCCTGGGAAGAGACGTGGAGGTCACAGTAGCTTAACAAGATGGTTTTAATGCCCCTTGGAAGAGTGGTGGAAGTTACAGTGGAATAAAAAGACAATACCAATGCCCCGTGGAATAGACGTTGAGGTTACAGTAGCTTAACAAGACGGTTTTAATGCCCCTCAGAAGAGAAGTGGAGGCACAGTAGCTTAACAAGATGGTTTTAATGCCACTTGGAAGAGCAGTGGAGGTCACAGTAGCTTAATGAGACGGCTTAAATGCCCCTTGGAAGAGTGGTGGAAGTTACATTGGAATAAAAAGACAATATCAATGCCCCGTGGAATAGACGTTGAGGTCACAGTAGCCTAACAAGATGGTTTTAATGCCCCTTAGAAGAGCTGTGGAGTCCAGAGTGGTTTAACAAGATGGTTTTAATGCCCTTTGGAAGAGACATGGAGGTCACAGTAGCTTAACAAGATGGTTTTAATGCCCCTTGGAAGAGTGGTGGAGGTCGCAGTGGAATAAAAAGACAATATAAATGCCCCGTGGAAGAGACGTGGAGGTCACAGTAGCTTAACAAGACAGTTTTAATGCCCCTTACAAGAGCCATGTAGTACAGCATATTAAAACCTTAGTCCCATTATTAGGGAGTGGGTCTCCCATAGTATTTGCTTATGCCTTCCAAGCAAAAGCTTCCAAAAATTAGGACGGAGCAACTTGCAATGCCCCTTACAAGAGCCAGGCAGTACAGCATATTACAAACATAAGTCCCATTATTGGGGAGTGGGTCTCCCATAGTATTTGCTTAAGCTTTCCAAGGAAAAGCTTCCAAAAATTAGGATGAAGCAACTTGCAATGCCCCTTATAAGAGCCATGCAGTACAGCATATTACAAACATAAGTCCCATTATTGGGGAGTGGGTCTCCCATAGTATTTGCTTATGCCTTCCATGCAAAAGCTTCCAAAAATTAGGATGGAGCAACTTGCAATGGATCTTACAAGAGCCATGCAGTACAGCATATTACAAACATTAGTCCCATTATTGGGGAGTGGGTATCCCATAGTATTTGCTTATGCCTTCCAAGCAAAAGCTTCCAAAAATTATGAGGAAATGCAGTGCCCGTTCGAAGAGTCGTTGACGTCTCAGTAGCAAAACAAGACGCTTTTAATGCCCCTCAGAAGAGAGGTGGAGGTCAGAGTATTTTAACAAGACGCTTTTCAGCCCCTCAGAAGAGACGTGGAGGTCAGAGTGGTTTAACAAGACGGTTTTAATGCCCCTTGGAAGAGACATATAGGTCACAGTAGCTTAACAAGACGGTTTTAATACCCCTTGGAAGAGTGGTGGAAGTTACAGTCGAATAAAAAGACAACATCAATGACCCGTGGAATAGACGTTGAGGTCACAGTAGCTTAACAAGACGGTTTTAATGCCCCTCGGAAGAGTCGTGGAGGTCACAGTAGCTTAACAAGACGGTTTTAATGCCCCTTGGAAGAGCTGTGGAGTTCAGAGTGGTTTAACAAGACGGTTTAAATGCCCCTTATAAGAGTGGTGGAAGTTACTGTGGAATAAAAAGACAATATCAATGCTCCGTGGAATAGACGTTGAGGTCACAGTAGCTTAACAAGACGATTTTAATGCCCCTTAGAAAAGCTGTGGAGTTCAGAGTGGCTTAATAAGATGGTTTTAATGCCCCTTGGAAGAGACGTGGAGGTCAAAGTAGCTTAACAAGACTGTTTTAATGCCCCTTGGAAGAGACGTGGAGGTCACAGTAGCTTAACAAGACGGTTTTAATGCCCCTTGGAAGAGACTTGGAGGTCAGAGTGGTTTAACAAGATGGTTTTAATGCCCCTTGGAAGAGATGTGGAGGTCAAAATGGTTTAACAAGACGATTTTAATGCCCCTTGGAAGAGACGTGGAGGTCAGAGTGGTTTAACAAGATGGTTTTAATGCCCCTTGGAAGAGTGGTGGAAGTTACAGTCGAATAAAAAGACAATATCAATGCCCCGTGGAATAGACGTTGAGGTCACAGTAGCTTAACAAGACGGTTTTAATGCCCCTCGGAAGAGTCGTGGAGGTCACAGTAGCTTAACAAGACGGTTTTAATGCCCCTTGGAAGAGCTGTGGAGTTCAGAGTGGTTTAACAAGACGGTTTTAATGCCCCTTGGAAGAGTGGTGGAAGCTACAGTGGAATAAAAAGACAATATCAATGCCCCGTGGAATAGACGTTGAGGTCACAGTAGCTTAACAAGACGGTTTTAATGTCCCTTAGAAGAGCTGTGGAGCTCAGAGTGGTTTAACAAGATATTTTTAATGCCCCTTTGAAGAGATGTGGAGGTCAGAGTGGTTTAACAAGACGGTTTTAATGCCCCTTGGAAGAGACGTGGAGGTCAGAGTGGTTTAACAAGATGGTTTTAATGCCTCTTGGAAGAGACGTGGAGGTAACAGTAGCTTAACAAGACGGTTTTAATGCCCCTTGGAAGAGACGTGGAGGTCACAGTAGCTTAACAAGACGGTTTTAATGCCCCTTGGAAGAGACGTGGAGGTCAGAGTGGTTTAACAAGACGGTTTTAATGCCCCTTGGAAGAGACTTGGAGGTCAGAGTGGTTTAACAAGACGGTTTTAATGCCCCTTTTAAGAGTGGTGGAAGTTACTGTGGAATAAAAAGACAATATCAATGCCCCGTGGAATAGACGTTGAGGTCACAGTAGCTTAACAAGACGGTTTTAATGCCCCTTAGAAAAGCTGTGGAGTTCAGAGTGGTTTAACAAGATGGTTTTAATGCCGCTTGGAAGAGACGTGGAGGTCACAGTAGCTTAACAAGACGGTTTTAATGCCCCTTGGAAGAGACGTGGAGGTCACAGTAGCTTAACAAGACGGTTTTAATGCCCCTTGGAAGAGACGTGGAGGTCAGAGTGGTTTAACAAGACGGTTTTAATGCCCCTTGGAAGAGACTTGGAGGTCAGAGTGGTTTTACAAGATGGTTTTAATGCCCCTTGGAAGAGATGTGGAGGTCAAAATGGTTTAACAAGACAATTTTAATGCCCCTTGGAAGAGACGTGGAGGTCAGAGTGGTTTAACAAGACGGTTTTAATGCCCCTTGGAAGAGTGGTGGAAGTTACAGTCGAATAAAAAGACAACATCAATGCCCCGTGGAATAGACGTTGAGGTCACAGTAGCTTAACAAGACGGTTTTAATGCCCCTCGGAAAAGTCGTGGAGGTCACAGTAGCTTAACAAGACGGTTTTAATGCCCCTTGGAAGAGTGGTGGAATTTACAGTGGAATAAAAAGTGGAATAAAAGTTACAGTGGAATAAAAAGACAATATCAGTGCCCCGTGGAATAGACGTTGAGGTCACAGTAGCTTAACAAGACGGTTTTAATGCCCCTTAGAAGAGCTGTGGAGTTCAGAGTGGTTTAACAAGATGGTTTTAATGCCCCTTCGAAGAGATGTGGAGGTCACCGTAGCTTAACAAGACTGTTTTAATGCCCCTTGGAAGAGACATGGAGGTCAGAGTGGTTTAACAAGACGGTTTTAATGCCCCTTGGAAGAGACGTGGAGGTCAGAGTGGTTTAACAAGATAGTTTTAATGCCCCTTGGAAGAGACGTGGAGGTCAGAGTGGTTTAACAAGATGGTTTTAATGCCCCTTGGAAGAGACGTGGAGGTCAGCGTGGTTTAACAAGACAGTTTTAATGCCCCTTGGAAGAGACGTGGAGGTCACAGTAGCTTAACAAGACGGTTTTAATGCCATTTGGAAGAGCTGTGGAGTTCAGAGTGGTTTAACAAGACAGTTTTAATACCCCTTGGCAGAGTGGTGGAAGTTACAGTGGAATAAAAAGACAATATCAATGCCCCGTAGAATAGACGTTGAGGTCACAGTAGCTTAAAAAGACGGTTTTAATGCCCCTTAGAAGAGCTGTGGAGTTCAGAGTGGTTTAACAAGATGGTTTTAATGCCCCTTGGAAGAGACATGGAGGTCACAGTAGCTAAACAAGATGGTTTTAATGCCCCTTGGAAGAGTAGTGGAGGTAGCAGTGGAATAAAAAGACAATATCAATGCCCCGTGGAGGAGACGTGGAGGTCACAGTAGCTTAACAAGACAGTTTTATTTCCCCTTGGAGAGCTGTGGAGGTCAGAGTGGTTTAACAAGACGGTTTTAATGCACCCTGGAAGAGACGTGGAGGTCACAATAGCTTAAAAAGACGGTATTAATGCCCCTTGGAAGAGTGGTGGAAGTTACAGTGGAATAAAAAGACAATATCAATGCCCCGTGGAATAGACGTTGAGGTTACAGTAGCTTAACAAGATGGTTTTAATGCTCCTCGGAAGAGACGTGAAGGTCACAGTAGCTTAACAAGACGGTTTTAATGCCCCTTGGAAGAGCTGTGGAGTTCAGAGTGGTTTAACAAGATGGTCTTAATGCCCCTTGGAAGAGACGTGGAGGTCACAGTAGCTTAACAAGACGGTTTTAATGCCCCTTGGAAGAGTGGTGGATTTACATTAGAATAAAATGACAATATCAATGCCCCGTGGAATAGACGTTGAGGTCACAGTAGCTTAACAAGACGGTTTTAATGCCCTTCAGAAGAGACGTGGAGGTCACAGTAGCTTAACAAGACGGTTTTAATGCCCCTTGGAAGAGCTGTGGAGTTCAGAGTGGTTTAACAAGAAGGTTTTAATTCCCCTTGGAAGAGACGTGGAGGTCACAGTAGCTTAACAAGATGGTTTTAATGCCGCTTGCAAGAGTGGTGGAAGTTACAGTGGAATAAAAAGACAATATCAATGCCCCGTGGAATAGACGTTGAGGTCAAAGTAGCTTAACAAGACAGTTTTAATGCCCCTTAGAAGAGCTGTGGTGTTCAGAGTGGTTTAACAAGATGGTTTTAATGCCGCTTGGAAGAGACATGGAGGTCACAGTAGCTTAACAAGATGGTTTTAATGCCCCTTGGTAGAGTGGTGGAGGTCGCAGTGGAATAAAAAGACAACATCAATGCCCCGTGGAGGAGACGTGGAGGTCACAGTAGCTTAGCAAGACAGTTTTAATGCCCCTTGGGAGAGACTTGGAGGTCAGAGTGGTTTAACAAGACGGTTTTAATTCCCCTTGGAAGAGACGTGGAGGTCACAGTAGCTTAACAAGACGGTTTTAACACCCCTTGGAAGAGTGGTGGAAGTTACAGTGGAATAAAAAGACAATATCAATGCCCCGTGGAATAGACGTTGAGGTTACAGTAGCTTAACAAGATGGTTTTAATGCTCCTTGGAAGAGACGTTGAGGTCACAGTAGCTTAACAAGACAGTTTTAATGCCCCTTAGAAGAGCTGTGGTGTTCAGAGTGGTTTAACAAGATGGTTTTAATGCCCCTTGGAAGAGACGTGGAGGTCACAGTAGCTTAACAAGATGGGTTTAATGCCCCTTGGAAGAGCTGTGGAGTTCAGAGTGGTTTAACAAGACTGTTTTAATGCCCCTTGGAAGAGACGTGGAGGTCACAGTAGGTTAACAAGACGGTTTTAATGCCCCTTGGAAGAGTGGTGGAAGTTACAGTGGAATAAAAAGACAATATCAATGACCCGTGGAATAGACGTTGAGGTCACAGTAGCTTAACAAGACGGGTTTAATGCCCCTTAGAAGAGCTGTGGAGTTCAGAGTGGTTTAACAAGATGGTTTTAATGCCCCTTGGAAGAGACATGGAGGTCACAGTAGCTTAACAAGATGGTTTTAATGCCCCATGGAAGAGTGGTGGAGGTCGCAGTGGAATAAAAAGACAATATCAATGCCCCGTGGAAGAGACGTGGAGGTCACAGTAGCTTAACAAGACGGTTTTAATGCCCCTTACAAGAGCCATGCAGTACAGAATATTACAAACATAAGTCCCATTATTGGGGAGTGGGTCTCCCATAGTATTTGCTTATGCCTTCCAAGCAAAAGCTTCCAAAAATTAGGACGGAGCAACTTGGAATGCCTCTTACAAGAGCCATTCAGTACAGCATATTACAAACATTAGTCCCTTTATTGGGGAGTGGGTCTCCCATTGTATTTGCTTATGCCTTCCATGCAAAAGCTTCCAAAAATTATGAGGAAATGCAATACCCGTTGAAGAGTCGTGGAGGTCCCAGTAGCTTAACAAGACGCTTTTAATGCCCCTCAGAAGAGACGTGGATGTCAGAGTGGTATAACAAGAAGCTTTTAATGCCCCTCAGAAGAGACGTGGAGGTCAGAGTGGTTTAACAAGACGGTTTTAATGCCCCTTGGAAGAGACGTGGAGGTCACAGTAGCTTAACAAGACGGTTTTAATGCCCCTTGGAAGAGTGGTGGAAGTTACAGTGGAATAAAAAGATAATATAAATGCCCCGTGGAATAGACGTTGAGGTCACAGTAGCTTAACATGATGTTTTAATGCCCCTTAGAAAAGTTGTGGAGTTCAGAGTGGTTTAACAAGATGGTTTTAATGCCCCTTGGAAGAGACGTGGCGGTCACAGTAGCTTAACAAGACAGTTTTAATGCCCCTTGAAAGAGACGTGGAGGTTATAGTGGTTTAACAAGACGGTTTTAATGCCCCTTGGAAGAGACGTGGAGGTCAGAGTGGTTTAACAAGATGGTTTTAATGCCCCTTGGAAGAGACGTGGAGGTCAGAGTGGTTTAACAAGACAGTTTCAATGTACCTTGGAAGAGACGTGGAGGTCACAGTAGCTTAACAAGACGGTTTTAATGCCCCTTGGAAGAGCTGTGGAGTTCAGAGTGGCTTAACAAGACGGTTTTAATGCCCCTTGGAAGAGTGGTGGAAGGTACAGTGGAATAAAAAGACAATATCAATGCACCATGGAATAGACGTTGAGGTCACAGTAGCTTAACTAGACGGTTTTAATGCCCCTTGGAAGAGCTTTGGAGTTCAGAGTGGTTTAACAAGATTGTCTTAATGCCCCTTGGAAGAGACATGGAGGTCACAGTAGCATAACAAGATGGTTTTAATGCCCCTTGGAAGTGTGGTGGAGGTTGCAGTGGAATAAAAAGACAATATCAATGCCCCTTGGATGAGACGTGGAGGTCACAGTAGCTTAACAAGACGGTTTTAATGCCCCTTGGAAGAGATGTGGAGGTCAAAATGGTTTAACAAGACGATTTTAATGCCCCTTGGAAGAGACGTGGAGGTCAGAGTGGTTTAACAAGACGGTTTTAATGCCCCTTGGAAGAGTGGTGGAAGTTACAGTCGAATAAAAAGACAATATCAATGCCCCATGGAATAGACGTTGAGGTCACAGTAGCTTAACAAGACGGTTTTAATGCCCCTCGGAAGAGTCGTGGAGGTCACAGTAGCTTAACAAGACGGTTTTAATGCCCCTTGGAAGAGCTGTGGAGTTCAGAGTGGTTTAACAAGACAGGTTTTAATGCCCCTTGGAAGAGTGGTGGAAGTTACAGTGGAATAAAAAGACAATATCAATGCCCCGTGGAATAGACGTTGAGGTCACAGTAGCTTAACAAGACGGTTTTAATGTCCCTTAGAAGAGCTGTGGAGCTCAGAGTGGTTTAACAAGATATTTTTAATGCCCCTTGGAAAAGATGTGGAGGTCAGAGTGGTTTAACAAGACGGTTTTAATGCCCCTTGGAAGAGACGTGGAGGTGAGAGTGGTTTAAGAAGATGGTTTTAATGCCTCTTGGAAGAAACGTGGAGGTAACAGTAGCTTAACAAGACAGTTTTAATGCCCCTTGGAAGAGATGTGGAGGTCACAGTAGCTTAACAATACGGTTTTAATGCCCCTTGGAAGAGACGTGGAGGTCAGAGTGGTTTAACAAGACGGTTTTAATGCCCCTTGGAAGAGACTTGGAGGTCAGAGTGGTTTAACAAGACAGTTTTAATGCCCCTTTTAAGAGTGGTGGAAGTTACTGTGGAATAAAAAGACAATATCAATGCCCCGTGGAATAGACGTTGAGGTCACAGTAGCTTAACAAGACGGTTTTAATGCCCCTTAGAAAAGCTGTGGAGTTCAGAGTGGTTTAACAAGATGGTTTTAATGCCCCTTGGAAGAGACGTGGAGGTCACAGTAGCTTAACAAGATGGTTTTAATGCCCCTTGGAAGATACGTGGAGGTCACAGTAGCTTAAGAAGACGGTTTTAATGCCCCTTGGAAGAGACGTGGAGGTCAGAGTGGTTTAACAAGACGGTTTTAATGCCCCTTGGAAGAGACTTGGAGGTCACAGTGGTTTTACAAGATGGTTTTAATGCCCCTTGGAAGAGATGTGGAGGTCAAAATGGTTTAACAAGACGATTTTAAACCCCCTTGGAAGAGACATGGAGGTCACAGTAGCATAACAAGATGGTTTTAATGCCACTTGGAAGTGTGGTGGAGGTTACAGTGGAATAAAAAGACAATATCAATGCCCCTTGGATGAGACGTGGAGGTCACAGTAGCTTAACAAGACGGTTTTAATGCCCCTTGGAAGAGCTGTGGAGTTCAGAGTGGTTTAACAAGATGGTTTTAATGCCCCTTGGAAGAGACGTGGAGGTCACAGTAGCTTAACAATACGGTTTTAATGCCCCTTGGAAGAGTGGTGGAGTTACAGTGGAATAAAAAGACAATATCAATGCTCCGTGGAATAGACGTTGAGGTCACAGTAGCTTAACAAAACGGTTTTAATGCCCCTCGGAAGAGACGTGGAGGTCACAGTAGCTTAACAAGACGGTTTTAATGCCCTTTTGAAGAGCTGTGGAGTTCAGAGTGGTTTAACAAGACGGTTTTAATGCCCCTTGGAAGAGTGGTGGAGTTACAGTGGAATAAAAAGACAATATCAATGCCCCGTGTAATAGACGTTGAGGTCACAGTAGCTTAACAAAACGGTTTTAATGCCCCTCGGAAGAGACGTGGAGGTCACAGTAGCTTAACAAGACGGTTTTAATGCCCCTTTGAAGAGCTGTGGAGTTCAGAGTGGTTTAACAAGACGGTTTTAATGCCCTTTGAAAGAGACGTGGAGGTCACAGTAGCTTAACAAGACGGTTTTAATGCCCCTTGGAGGAGTGGTGGAAGTTACAGTGGAATAAAAAGACAATATCAATGCCCCGTGGAACAGACGTTGAGGTCACAGTAGCTTAACAAGACGGTTTTAATGCCCCTTAGAAGAGCTGTGGAGTTCAGAGTGGTTTAACAAGATTGTTTTAATGCCCCTTGGAAGAGACATGGAGGTCACAGTAGCTTAACAAGACGGTTTTAATGTCCCTTAGAAGAGCTGTGGAGCTCAGAGTGGTTTAACAAGATATTTTTAATGCCCCTTGGAAGAGATGTGGAGGTCAGAGTGGTTTAACAAGACGGTTTTAATGCCCCTTGGAAGAGACGTTGAGGTCAGAGTGGTTTAACAAGATGGTTGTAATGCCTCTTGGAAGAAACGTGGAGGTAACAGTAGCTTAACAAGACAGTTTTAATGCCCCTTGGAAGAGATGTGGAGGTCACAGTAGCTTAACAAGACGGTTTTAATGCCCCTTGGAAGAGACGTGGAGGTCAGAGTGGTTTAACAAGACGGTTTTAATGCCCCTTGGAAGAGACTTGGAGGTCAGAGTGGTTTAACAAGACGGTTTTAATGCCCCTTTTAAGAGTGGTGGAAGTTACTGTGGAATAAAAAGACAATATCAATGCCCCGTGGAATAGACGTTGAGGTCACAGTAGCTTAACAAGACGGTTTTAATGCCCCTTAGAAAAGCTGTGGAGTTCAGAGTGGTTTAACAAGATGGTTTTAATGCCCCTTGGAAGAGACGTGGAGGTCACAGTAGCTTAACAAGATGGTTTTAATGCCACTTGGAAGAGACGTGGAGGTCACAGTAGCTTAACAAGACGGTTTTAATGCCCCTTGGAAGAGACGTGGAGGTCAGAGTGGTTTAACAAGACGGTTTTAATGCCCCTTGGAAGAGACTTGGAGGTCACAGTGGTTTTACAAGATGGTTTTAATGCCCCTTGGAAGAGATGTGGAGGTCAAAATGGTTTAACAAGACGATTTTAATGCCCCTTGGAAGAGACATGGAGGTCACAGTAGCATAACAAGATGGTTTTAATGCCCCTTGGAAGTGTGGTGGAGGTTGCAGTGGAATAAAAAGACAATATCAATGCCCCTTGGATGAGACGTGGAGGTCACAGTAGCTTAACAAGACGGTTTTAATGCCCCTTGGAAGAGCTGTGGAGTTCAGAGTGGTTTAACAAGATGGTTTTAATGCCCCTTTGAAGTGACGTGGAGGTCACAGTAGCTTAACAATACGGTTTTAATGCCCCTTGGAAGAATGGTGGAGTTACAGTGGAATAAAAAGACAATATCAATGCCCCGTGGAATAGACGTTGAGGTCACAGTAGCTTAACAAAACGGTTTTAATGCCCCTCGGAAGAGACGTGGAGGTCACAGTAGCTTAACAAGACGGTTTTATTGCCCCTTTGAAGAGCTGTGGAGTTCAGAGTGGTTTAACAAGACGGTTTTAATGCCCCTTGGAAGAGACGTGGAGGTCACAGTAGCTTAACAAGACGGTTTTAATGCCCCTTGGAGGAGTGGTGGAAGTTACAGTGGAATAAAAAGACAATATCAATGCCCCGTGGAACAGACGTTGAGGTCACAGTAGCTTAACAAGACGGTTTTAATGCCCCTTAGAAGAGCTGTGGAGTTCAGAGTGGTTTAACAAGATGGTTTTAATGCCCCTTGGAAGAGACATGGAGGTCACAGTAGCTTAACAAGATGGTTTTAATGCCCCTTGGAAGAGTGGTGGAGGTCTCAGTGGAATAAAAAGACAATATCAATGCCCCATGGAGGAGACGTGGAGGTCACAGTAGCTTAACAAGACGGTTTTAATGCCCCTTGGGAGAGACGTGGAGGACACAGTAGCTTAACAAGACGATTTTAATGCCCCTTTGAAGAGCTGTGGAGTTCAGAGTCGTTTAACAAGATGGTTTTAATGCCCCTTGGAAGGGACATGGAGGTCACAGTAGCTTAAGAAGATGGTTTTAATGCCCCTTGGAAGAGTGGTGGAGGTCTCAGTGGAATAAAAAGACAATATCAATGCCCCATGGAGGAGACGTGGAGGTCACAGTAGCTTAACAAGACGGTTTTAATGCCCCTTGGGAGAGCTGTGGAGTTCAGAGTGGTTTAACAAGACGGTTTTAATGCCCCTTGGAAGAGACGTGGAGGTCACAGTAGCTTAACAAGACGGTTTTAATACCTCTTGGAAGAGTGGTGGAAGATACAGTGGAATAAAAAGAGAAGATCAATGCCCCGTGGAATAGTCGTTGAGGTTACAGTAGCTTAACAAGACGGTTTTAATGCCCCTCGGAAGAGACGTGGAGGTCTCAGTAGCTTAACAAGATGGTTTTAATACCCCTTGGAAGAGTGGTGGAAGTTACAGTGGAATAAAAAGACAATATCAATGCCCCGTGGAATAGAAGTTGAGGTTACAGTAGCTTAACAAGATGGTTTTAATGCCCCTTGGAAGAGCTGTGGAGTTCAGAGTGGTTTAACAAGATGATCTTAATGCCCCTTGGAAGAGACGTGGAGGTCACAGTAGCTTAACAAGACGGTTTTAATGCCCATTGGAAGAGTGGTGGATTTACATTAGGATAAAATGACAATATCAATGCCCCGTGGAATAGACTTTGAGGTCACAGTAGCTTAACAAGACGGTTTTAATGCCCTTCAGAAGAGACGTGGAGGTCACAGTAGCTTAACAAGACGGTTTTAATGCCCCTTGGAAGAGCTGTGGAGTTCAGAGTGATTTAACAAGAAGGTTTTAATGCCCCTTGGAAGAGACATGGAGGTCACAGTAGCTTAACAAGACGGTTTTAATGCCCCTTGCAAGAGTGGTGGAAGTTACAGTGGAATAAAAAGACAATATCAATGCCCCGTGGAATAGACGTTGAGGTCAAAGTAGCTTAACAAGACAGTTTTAATGCCCCTTAGAAGAGCTGTGGTGTTCAGAGTGGTTTAACAAGATGGTTTTAATGCCGCTTGGAAGAGACATGGAGGTCACAGTAGCTTAACAAGATGGTTTTAATACCCCTTGGTAGAGTGGTGGAGGTCGCAGTGGAATAAAAAGACAACATCAATGCCCCATGGAGGAGACGTGGAGGTCACAGTAGCTTAGCAAGACAGTTTTAATGCCCCTTGGGAGAGACTTGGAGGTCAGAGTGGTTAACAAGACGGTTTTAATTCCCCTTGGAAGAGACGTGGAGGTCACAGTAGCTTAACAAGACGGTTTTAAAACCCCTTGGAAGAGTGGTGGAAGTTACAGTGGAGTAAAAAGACAATATCAATGCCCCGTGGAATAGACGTTGAGGTTACAGTAGCTTAACAAGATGGTTTTAATGCCCCTTGGAAGAGACGTTGAGGTCACAGTAGCTTAACAAGATGGTTTTAATGCCCCTTGGAAGAGTGGTGGAGGTCGCAGTGGAATAAAAATACAATATCAATGCCCCGTGGAGGAGACGTGGAGGTCACAGTAGCTTGACAAGATGGTTTTAATGCCCCTTGGAAGAGACGTGGAGGTCACAGTAGCTTAACAAGATGGGTTTAATGCCCCTTGGAAGAGCTGTGGAGTTCAGAGTGGTTTAACAAGATTGTTTTAATGCCCCTTGGAAGAGACGTGGAGGTCACAGTAGGTTAACAAGACGGTTTTAATGCCCCTTGGAAGAGTGGTGGAAGTTACAGTGGAATAAAAAGACAATATCAATGACCCGTGGAATAGACGTTGAGGTCACAGTAGCTTAACAAGACGGGTTTAATGCCCCTTAGAAGAGCTGTGGAGTTCAGAGTGGTTTAACAAGATGGTTTTAATGCCCCTTGGAAGAGACATGGAGGTCACAGTAGCTTAACAAGATGGTTTTAATGCCCCATGGAAGAGTGGTGGAGGTCGCAGTGGAATAAAAAGACAATATCAATGCCCCGTGGAAGAGACGTGGAGGTCACAGTAGCTTAACAAGACGGTTTTAATGCCCCTTACAAGAGCCATGCAGTACAGAATATTACAAACATAAGTCCCATTATTGGGGAGTGGGTCTCCCATAGTATTTGCTTATGCCTTCCAAGCAAAAGCTTCCAAAAATTAGGACGGAGCAACTTGGAATGCCTCTTACAAGAGCCATTCAGTACAGCATATTACAAACATTAGTCCCTTTATTGGGGAGTGGGTCTCCCATTGTATTTGCTTATGCCTTCCATGCAAAAGCTTCCAAAAATTATGAGGAAATGCAATGCCCGTTGAAGAGTCGTGGAGGTCCCAGTAGCTTAACAAGATGCTTTTAATGCCCCTCAGAAGAGACGTGGATGTCAGAGTGGTATAACAAGAAGCTTTGAATGCCCCTCAGAAGAGACGTGGAGGTCAGAGTGGTTTAACAAGACAGTTTTAATGCCACTTGGAAGAGACATGGAGGTCAAAGTAGCTTAACAAGACGGTTTTAATGCCCCTTGGAAGAGTGGTGGAAGTTACAGTGGAATAAAAAGATAATATAAATGCCCCGTGGAATAGACGTTGAGGTCACAGTAGCTTAACATGATGTTTTAATGCCCCTTAGAAAAGTTGTGGAGTTCAGAGTGGTTTAACAAGATGGTTTTAATGCCCCTTGGAAGAGACGTGGCGGTCACAGTAGCTTAACAAGACAGTTTTAATGCCCCTTGAAAGAGACGTGGAGGTTATAGTGGTTTAACAAGACGGTTTTAATGCCCCTTGGAAGAGACGTGGAGGTCAGAGTGGTTTAACAAGATGGTTTTAATGCCCCTTGGAAGAGACGTGGAGGTCAGAGTGGTTTAACAAGACAGTTTTAATGTACCTTGGAAGAGACGTGGAGGTCACAGTAGCTTAACAAGACGGTTTTAATGCCCCTTGGAAGAGCTGTGGAGTTCAGAGTGGCTTAACAAGACGGTTTTAATGCCCCTTGGAAGAGTGGTGGAAGGTACAGTGGAATAAAAAGACAATATCAATGCACCATGGAATAGACGTTGAGGTCACAGTAGCTTAACTAGACGGTTTTAATGCCCCTTGGAAGAGCTTTGGAGTTCAGAGTGGTTTAACAAGATTGTCTTAATGCCCCTTGGAAGAGACATGGAGGTCACAGTAGCATAACAAGATGGTTTTAATGCCCCTTGGAAGTGTGGTGGAGGTTGCAGTGGAATAAAAAGACAATATCAATGCCCCTTGGATGAGACGTGGAGGTCACAGTAGCTTAACAAGACGGTTTTAATGCCCCTTGGAAGAGATGTGGAGGTCAAAATGGTTTAACAAGACGATTTTAATGCCCCTTGGAAGAGACGTGGAGGTCAGAGTGGTTTAACAAGACGGTTTTAATGCCCCTTGGAAGAGTGGTGGAAGTTACAGTCGAATAAAAAGACAATATCAATGCCCCATGGAATAGACGTTGAGGTCACAGTAGCTTAACAAGACGGTTTTAATGCCCCTCGGAAGAGTCGTGGAGGTCACAGTAGCTTAACAAGACGGTTTTAATGCCCCTTGGAAGAGCTGTGGAGTTCAGAGTGGTTTAACAAGACAGGTTTTAATGCCCCTTGGAAGAGTGGTGGAAGTTACAGTGGAATAAAAAGACAATATCAATGCCCCGTGGAATAGACGTTGAGGTCACAGTAGCTTAACAAGACGGTTTTAATGTCCCTTAGAAGAGCTGTGGAGCTCAGAGTGGTTTAACAAGATATTTTTAATGCCCCTTGGAAGAGATGTGGAGGTCAGAGTGGTTTAACAAGACGGTTTTAATGCCCCTTGGAAGAGACGTGGAGGTGAGAGTGGTTTAAGAAGATGGTTTTAATGCCTCTTGGAAGAAACGTGGAGGTAACAGTAGCTTAACAAGACAGTTTTAATGCCCCTTGGAAGAGATGTGGAGGTCACAGTAGCTTAACAATACGGTTTTAATGCCCCTTGGAAGAGACGTGGAGGTCAGAGTGGTTTAACAAGACGGTTTTAATGCCCCTTGGAAGAGACTTGGAGGTCAGAGTGGTTTAACAAGACAGTTTTAATGCCCCTTTTAAGAGTGGTGGAAGTTACTGTGGAATAAAAAGACAATATCAATGCCCCGTGGAATAGACGTTGAGGTCACAGTAGCTTAACAATACGGTTTTAATGCCCCTTAGAAAAGCTGTGGAGTTCAGAGTGGTTTAACAAGATGGTTTTAATGCCCCTTTGAAGAGACGTGGAGGTCACAGTAGCTTAACAAGATGGTTTTAATGCCCCTTGGAAGATACGTGGAGGTCACAGTAGCTTAAGAAGACGGTTTTAATGCCCCTTGGAAGAGACGTGGAGGTCAGAGTGGTTTAACAAGACGGTTTTAATGCCCCTTGGAAGAGACTTGGAGGTCACAGTGGTTTTACAGGATGGTTTTAATGCCCCTTGGAAGAGATGTGGAGGTCAAAATGGTTTAACAAGACGATTTTAAACCCCCTTGGAAGAGACATGGAGGTCACAGTAGCATAACAAGATGGTTTTAATGCCACTTGGAAGTGTGGTGGAGGTTACAGTGGAATAAAAAGACAATATCAATGCCCCTTGGATGAGACGTGGAGGTCACAGTAGCTTAACAAGACGGTTTTAATGCCCCTTGGAAGAGCTGTGGAGTTCAGAGTGGTTTAACAAGATGGTTTTAATGCCCCTTGGAAGAGACGTGGAGGTCACAGTAGCTTAACAATACGGTTTTAATGCCCCTTGGAAGAGTGGTGGAGTTACAGTGGAATAAAAAGACAATATCAATGCCCCGTGGAATAGACGTTGAGGTCACAGTAGCTTAACAAAACGGTTTTAATGCCCCTCGGAAGAGACGTGGAGGTCACAGTAGCTTAACAAGACGGTTTTAATGCCCTTTTGAAGAGCTGTGGAGTTCAGAGTGGTTTAACAAGACGGTTTTAATGCCCCTTGGAAGAGTGGTGGAGTTACAGTGGAATAAAAAGACAATATCAATGCCCCGTGTAATAGACGTTGAGGTCACAGTAGCTTAACAAAACGGTTTTAATGCCCCTCGGAAGAGACGTGGAGGTCACAGTAGCTTAACAATACGGTTTTAATGCCCCTTGGAAGAGACGTGGAGGTCAGAGTGGTTTAACAAGACGGTTTTAATGCCCCTTGGAAGAGACTTGGAGGTCAGAGTGGTTTAACAAGACAGTTTTAATGCCCCTTTTAAGAGTGGTGGAAGTTACTGTGGAATAAAAAGACAATATCAATGCCCCGTGGAATAGACGTTGAGGTCACAGTAGCTTAACAATACGGTTTTAATGCCCCTTAGAAAAGCTGTGGAGTTCAGAGTGGTTTAACAAGATGGTTTTAATGCCCCTTTGAAGAGACGTGGAGGTCACAGTAGCCTAACAAGATGGTTTTAATGCCCCTTGGAAGATACGTGGAGGTCACAGTAGCTTAAGAAGACGGTTTTAATGCCCCTTGGAAGAGACGTGGAGGTCAGAGTGGTTTAACAAGACGGTTTTAATGCCCCTTGGAAGAGACTTGGAGGTCACAGTGGTTTTACAAGATGGTTTTAATGCCCCTTGGAAGAGATGTGGAGGTCAAAATGGTTTAACAAGACGATTTTAAACCCCCTTGGAAGAGACATGGAGGTCACAGTAGCATAACAAGATGGTTTTAATGCCACTTGGAAGTGTGGTGGAGGTTACAGTGGAATAAAAAGACAATATCAATGCCCCTTGGATGAGACGTGGAGGTCACAGTAGCTTAACAAGACGGTTTTAATGCCCCTTGGAAGAGCTGTGGAGTTCAGAGTGGTTTAACAAGATGGTTTTAATGCCCCTTGGAAGAGACGTGGAGGTCACAGTAGCTTAACAATACGGTTTTAATGCCCCTTGGAAGAGTGGTGGAGTTACAGTGGAATAAAAAGACAATATCAATGCCCCGTGGAATAGACGTTGAGGTCACAGTAGCTTAACAAAACGGTTTTAATGCCCCTCGGAAGAGACGTGGAGGTCACAGTAGCTTAACAAGACGGTTTTAATGCCCTTTTGAAGAGCTGTGGAGTTCAGAGTGGTTTAACAAGACGGTTTTAATGCCCCTTGGAAGAGTGGTGGAGTTACAGTGGAATAAAAAGACAATATCAATGCCCCGTGTAATAGACGTTGAGGTCACAGTAGCTTAACAAAACGGTTTTAATGCCCCTCGGAAGAGACGTGGAGGTCACAGTAGCTTAACAAGACGGTTTTAATGCCCCTTTGAAGAGCTGTGGAGTTCAGAGTGGTTTAACAAGACGGTTTTAATGCCCTTTGAAAGAGACGTGGAGGTCACAGTAGCTTAACAAGACGGTTTTAATGCCCCTTGGAGGAGTGGTGGAAGTTACAGTGGAATAAAAAGACAATATCAATGCCCCGTGGAACAGACCTTGAGGTCACAGTAGCTTAACAAGACGGTTTTAATGCCCCTTAGAAGAGCTGTGGAGTTCAGAGTGGTTTAACAAGATTGTTTTAATGCCCCTTGGAAGAGACATGGAGGTCACAGTAGCTTAACAAGACGGTTTTAATGTCCCTTAGAAGAGCTGTGGAGCTCAGAGTGGTTTAACAAGATATTTTTAATGCCCCTTGGAAGAGATGTGGAGGTCAGAGTGGTTTAACAAGACGGTTTTAATGCCCCTTGGAAGAGACGTGGAGGTCAGAGTGGTTTAACAAGATGGTTTTAATGCCTCTTGGAAGAAACGTGGAGGTAACAGTAGCTTAACAAGACAGTTTTAATGCCCCTTGGAAGAGATTTGGAGGTCACAGTAGCTTAACAAGATGGTTTTAATGCCCCTTGGAAGAGACGTGGAGGTCAGAGTGGTTTAACAAGACGGTTTTAATGCCCCTTGGAAGAGACTTGGAGGTCAGAGTGGTTTAACAAGACGGTTTTAATGCCCCTTTTAAGAGTGGTGGAAGTTACTGTGGAATAAAAAGACAATATCAATGCCCCGTGGAATAGACGTTGAGGTCACAGTAGCTTAACAAGACGGTTTTAATGCCCCTTAGAAAAGCTGTGGAGTTCAGAGTGGTTTAACAAGATGGTTTTAATGCCCCTTGGAAGAGACGTGGAGGTCACAGTAGCTTAACAAGATGGTTTTAATGCCACTTGGAAGAGACGTGGAGGTCACAGTAGCTTAACAAGACGGTTTTAATGCCCCTTGGAAGAGACGTGGAGGTCAGAGTGGTTTAACAAGACGGTTTTAATGCCCCTTGGAAGAGACTTGGAGGTCACAGTGGTTTTACAAGATGGTTTTAATGCCCCTTGGAAGAGATGTGGAGGTCAAAATGGTTTAACAAGACGATTTTAATGCCCCTTGGAAGAGACATGGAGGTCACAGTAGCATAACAACATGGTTTTAATGCCCCTTGGAAGTGTGGTGGAGGTTGCAGTGGAAGAAAAAGACAATATCAATGCCCCTTGGATGAGACGTGGAGGTCACAGTAGCTTAACAAGACGGTTTTAATGCCCCTTGGAAGAGCTGTGGAGTTCAGAGTGGTTTAACAAGATGGTTTTAATGCCCCTTGGAAGTGACGTGGAGGTCACAGTAGCTTAACAATACGGTTTTAATGCCCCTTGGAAGAGTGGTGGAGTTACAGTGGAATAAAAAGACAATATCAATGCCCCGAGGAATAGACGTTGAGGTCACAGTAGCTTAACAAAACGGTTTTAATGCCCCTCGGAAGAGACGTGGAGGTCACAGTAGCTTAACAAGACGGTTTTAATGCCCCTTTGAAGAGCTGTGGAGTTCAGAGTGGTTTAACAAGACGGTTTTAATGCCCCTTGGAAGAGACGTGGAGGTCACAGTAGCTTAACAAGACGGTTTTAATGCCCCTTGGAGGAGTGGTGGAAGTTACAGTGGAATAAAAAGACAATATCAATGCCCCGTGGAACAGACGTTGAGGTCACAGTAGCTTAACAAGACGGTTTTAATGCCCCTTAGAAGAGCTGTGGAGTTCAGAGTGGTTTAACAAGATGGTTTTAATGCCCCTTGGAAGAGACATGGAGGTCACAGTAGCTTAACAAGATGGTTTTAATGCCCCTTGGAAGAGTGGTGGAGGTCTCAGTGGAATAAAAAGACAATATCAATGCCCCATGGAGGAGACGTGGAGGTCACAGTAGCTTAACAAGACGGTTTTAATGCCCCTTGGGAGAGACGTGGAGGACACAGTAGCTTAACAAGACGATTTTAATGCCCCTTTGAAGAGCTGTGGAGTTCAGAGTGGTTTAACAAGATGGTTTTAATGCCCCTTGGAAGGGACATGGAGGTCACAGTAGCTTAACAAGATGGTTTTAATGCCCCTTGGAAGAGTGGTGGAGGTCTCAGTGGAATAAAAAGACAATATCAATGCCCCATGGAGGAGACGTGGAGGTCACAGTAGCTTAACAAGACGGTTTTAATGCCCCTTGGGAGAGCTGTGGAGTTCAGAGTGGTTTAACAAGACGGTTTTAATGCCCCTTGGAAGAGACGTGGAGGTCACAGTAGCTTAACAAGACGGTTTTAATACCTCTTGGAAGAGTGGTGGAAGATACAGTGGAATAAAAAGACAAGATCAATGCCCCGTGGAATAGTCGTTGAGGTTACAGTAGCTTAACAAGACGGTTTTAATGCCCCTCGGAAGAGACGTGGAGGTCTCAGTAGCTTAACAAGATGGTTTTAATACCCCTTGGAAGAGTGGTGGAAGTTACAGTGGAATAAAAAGACAATATCAATGCCCCGTGGAATAGAAGTTGAGGTTACAGCAGCTTAACAAGATGGTTTTAATGCCCCTTGGAAGAGCTGTGGAGTTCAGAGTGGTTTAACAAGATGATCTTAATGCCCCTTGGAAGAGACGTGGAGGTCACAGTAGCTTAACAAGACGGTTTTAATGCCCATTGGAAGAGTGGTGGATTTACATTAGGATAAAATGACAATATCAATGCCCCGTGGAATAGACGTTGAGGTCACAGTAGCTTAACAAGACGGTTTTAATGCCCTTCAGAAGAGACGTGGAGGTCACAGTAGCTTAACAAGACGGTTTTAATGCCCCTTGGAAGAGCTGTGGAGTTCAGAGTGATTTAACAAGAAGGTTTTAATGCCCCTTGGAAGAGACATGGAGGTCACAGTAGCTTAACAAGACGGTTTTAATGCCCCTTGCAAGAGTGGTGGAAGTTACAGTGGAATAAAAAGACAATATCAATGCCCCGTGGAATAGACGTTGAGGTCAAAGTAGCTTAACAAGACAGTTTTAATGCCCCTTAGAAGAGCTGTGGTGTTCAGAGTGGTTTAACAAGATGGTTTTAATGCCGCTTGGAAGAGACATGGAGGTCACAGTAGCTTAACAAGATGGTTTTAATACCCCTTGGTAGAGTGGTGGAGGTCGCAGTGGAATAAAAAGACAACATCAATGCCCCGTGGAGGAGACGTGGAGGTCACAGTAGCTTAGCAAGACAGTTTTAATGCCCCTTGGGAGAGACTTGGAGGTCAGAGTGGTTAACAAGACGGTTTTAATTCCCCTTGGAAGAGACGTGGAGGTCACAGTAGCTTAACAAGACGGTTTTAAAACCCCTTGGAAGAGTGGTGGAAGTTACAGTGGAGTAAAAAGACAATATCAATGCCACGTGGAATAGACGTTGAGGTTACAGTAGCTTAACAAGATGGTTTTAATGCCCCTTGGAAGAGACGTTGAGGTCACAGTAGCTTAACAAGACAGTTTTAATGCCCCTTAGAAGAGCTGTGGAGTTCAGAGTGGTTTAACAAGATGGTTTTAATGCCCCTTGGAAGGGACATGGAGGTCACAGTAGCTTAACAAGATGGTTTTAATGCCCCTTGGAAGAGTGGTGGAGGTCTCAGTGGAATAAAAAGACAATATCAATGCCCCATGGAGGAGACGTGGAGGTCACAGTAGCTTAACAAGACGGTTTTAATGCCCCTTGGGAGAGCTGTGG
The DNA here is from genome assembly GCF_046119375.1 of Phyllobates terribilis. NCBI lineage: Eukaryota > Metazoa > Chordata > Amphibia > Anura > Dendrobatidae > Phyllobates > Phyllobates terribilis. The sequence goes on along the minus strand of NW_027362768.1, from coordinate 155,839,524 downwards.
AGTTCAGAGTGGTTTAACAAGACGGTTTTAATGCCCCTTGGAAGAGACGTGGAGGTCACAGTAGCTTAACAAGACGGTTTTAATACCTCTTGGAAGAGTGGTGGAAGATACAGTGGAATAAAAAGACAAGATCAATGCCCCGTGGAATAGTCGTTGAGGTTACAGTAGCTTAACAAGACGGTTTTAATGCCCCTCGGAAGAGACGTGGAGGTCTCAGTAGCTTAACAAGATGGTTTTAATACCCCTTGGAAGAGTGGTGGAAGTTACAGTGGAATAAAAAGACAATATCAATGCCCCGTGGAATAGAAGTTGAGGTTACAGTAGCTTAACAAGATGGTTTTAATGCCCCTTGGAAGAGCTGTGGAGTTCAGAGTGGTTTAACAAGATGATCTTAATGCCCCTTGGAAGAGACGTGGAGGTCACAGTAGCTTAACAAGACGGTTTTAATGCCCATTGGAAGAGTGGTGGATTTACATTAGGATAAAATGACAATATCAATGCCCCGTGGAATAGACGTTGAGGTCACAGTAGCTTAACAAGAAGGTTTTAATGCCCTTCAGAAGAGACGTGGAGGTCACAGTAGCTTAACAAGACGGTTTTAATGCCCCTTGGAAGAGCTGTGGAGTTCAGAGTGATTTAACAAGAAGGTTTTAATGCCCCTTGGAAGAGACATGGAGGTCACAGTAGCTTAACAAGACGGTTTTAATGCCCCTTGCAAGAGTGGTGGAAGTTACAGTGGAATAAAAAGACAATATCAATGCCCCGTGGAATAGACGTTGAGGTCAAAGTAGCTTAACAAGACAGTTTTAATGCCCCTTAGAAGAGCTGTGGTGTTCAGAGTGGTTTAACAAGATGGTTTTAATGCCGCTTGGAAGAGACATGGAGGTCACAGTAGCTTAACAAGATGGTTTTAATACCCCTTGGTAGAGTGGTGGAGGTCGCAGTGGAATAAAAAGACAACATCAATGCCCCGTGGAGGAGACGTGGAGGTCACAGTAGCTTAGCAAGACAGTTTTAATGCCCCTTGGGAGAGACTTGGAGGTCAGAGTGGTTAACAAGACGGTTTTAATTCCCCTTGGAAGAGACGTGGAGGTCACAGTAGCTTAACAAGACGGTTTTAAAACCCCTTGGAAGAGTGGTGGAAGTTACAGTGGAGTAAAAAGACAATATCAATGCCCCGTGGAATAGACGTTGAGGTTACAGTAGCTTAACAAGATGGTTTTAATGCCCCTTGGAAGAGACGTTGAGGTCACAGTAGCTTAACAAGACAGTTTTAATGCCCCTTAGAAGAGCTGTGGTGTTCAGAGTGGTTTAACAAGATGGTTTTAATGCCGCTTGGAAGAGACATGGAGGTCACAGTAGCTTAACAAGATGGTTTTAATGCCCCTTGGAAGAGTGGTGGAGGTCGCAGTGGAATAAAAATACAATATCAATGCCCCGTGGAGGAGACGTGGAGGTCACAGTAGCTTGACAAGATGGTTTTAATGCCCCTTGGAAGAGACGTGGAGGTCACAGTAGCTTAACAAGATGGGTTTAATGCCCCTTGGAAGAGCTGTGGAGTTCAGAGTGGTTTAACAAGACTGTTTTAATGCCCCTTGGAAGAGACGTGGAGGTCACAGTAGGTTGACAAGACGGTTTTAATGCCCCTTGGAAGAGTGGTGGAAGTTACAGTGGAATAAAAAGACCATATCAATGACCCGTGGAATAGACGTTGAGGTCACAGTAGCTTAACAAGACGGGTTTAATGCCCCTTAGAAGAGCTGTGGAGTTCAGAGTGGTTTAACAAGATGGTTTTAATGCCCCTTGGAAGAGACATGGAGGTCACAGTAGCTTAACAAGATGGTTTTAATGCCCCATGGAAGAGTGGTGGAGGTCGCAGTGGAATAAAAAGACAATATCAATGCCCCGTGGAAGAGACGTGGAGGTCACAGTAGCTTAACAAGACGGTTTTAATGCCCCTTACAAGAGCCATGCAGTACAGAATATTACAAACATAAGTCCCATTATTGGGGAGTGGGTCTCCCATAGTATTTGCTTATGCCTTCCAAGCAAAAGCTTCCAAAAATTAGGACGGAGCAACTTGGAATGCCTCTTACAAGAGCCATTCAGTACAGCATATTACAAACATTAGTCCCTTTATTGGGGAGTGGGTCTCCCTTTGTATTTGCTTATGCCTTCCATGCAAAAGCTTCCAAAAATTATGAGGAAATGCAATGCCCGTTGAAGAGTCGTGGAGGTCCCAGTAGCTTAACAAGACGCTTTTAATGCCCCTCAGAAGAGACGTGGATGTCAGAGTGGTATAACAAGAAGCTTTGAATGCCCCTCAGAAGAGACGTGGAGGTCAGAGTGGTTTAACAAGACGGTTTTAATGCCCCTTGGAAGAGACATGGAGGTCAAAGTAGCTTAACAAGACGGTTTTAATGCCCCTTGGAAGAGTGGTGGAAGTTACAGTGGAATAAAAAGATAATATAAATGCCCCGTGGAATAGACGTTGAGGTCACAGTAGCTTAACATGACGGTTTTAATGCCCCTTAGAAAAGTTGTGGAGTTCAGAGTGGTTTAACAAGATGGTTTTAATGCCCCTTGGAAGAGACATGGAGGTCACAGCAGCTTAACAAGATGGTTTTAATGCCCCTTGGAAGAGACGTGGCGGTCACAGTAGCTTAACAAGACAGTTTTAATGCCCGTTGAAAGAGACGTGGAGGTTATAGTGGTTTAACAAGACGGTTTTAATGCCCCTTGGAAGAGACGTGGAGGTCAGAGTGGTTTAACAAGATGGTTTTAATGCCCCTTGGAAGAGACGTGGAGGTCAGAGTGGTTTAACAAGACAGTTTTAATGTACCTTGGAAGAGACGTGGAGGTCACAGTAGCTTAACAAGACGGTTTTAATGCCCCTTGGAAGAGCTGTGGAGTTCAGAGTGGCTTAACAAGACGGTTTTAATGCCCCTTGGAAGAGTGGTGGAAGGTACAGTGGAATAAAAAGACAATATCAATGCCCCATGGAATAGACGTTGAGGTCACAGTAGCTTAACTAGACGGTTTTAATGCCCCTTGGAAGAGCTCTGGAGTTCAGAGTGGTTTAACAAGATTGTCTTAATGCCCCTTGGAAGAGACATGGAGGTCACAGTAGCATAACAAGATGGTTTTAATGCCCCTTGGAAGTGTGGTGGAGGTTGCAGTGGAATAAAAAGACAATATCAATGCCCCAGGGATGAGACGTGGAGGTCACAGTAGCTTAACAAGACGGTTTTAATGCCCCTTGGAAGAGATGTGGAGGTCAAAATGGTTTAACAAGACGATTTTAATGCCCCTTGTTAGAGACGTGGAGGTCAGAGTGGTTTAACAAGACGGTTTTAATGCCCCTTGGAAGAGTGGTGGAAGTTACTGTCGAATAAAAAGACAATATCAATGCCCCATGGAATAGACGTTGAGGTCACAGTAGCTTAACAAGACGGTTTAAATGCCCCTCGGAAGAGTCGTGGAGGTCACAGTAGCTTAACAAGATGGTTTTAATGCCCCTTGGAAGAGCTGTGGAGTTCAGAGTGGTTTAACAAGACGGTTTTAATGCCCCTTGGAAGAGTGGTGGAAGTTACAGTGGAATAAAAAGACAATATCAATGCCCCGTGGAATAGACGTTGAGGTCACAGTAGCTTAACAAGATGGTTTTAATGTCCCTTAGAAGAGCTGTGGAGCTCAGAGTGGTTTAACAAGATATTTTTAATGCCCCTTGGAAGAGATGTGGAGGTCAGAGTGGTTTAACAAGACGGTTTTAATGCCCCTTGGAAGAGACGTGGAGATCAGAGTGGTTTAACAAGATGGTTTTAATGCCTCTTGGAAGAAACGTGGAGGTAACAGTAGCTTAACAAGACAGTTTTAATGCCCCTTGGAAGAGACGTGGAGGTCACAGCAGCTTAACAAGACGGTTTTAATGCCCCTTGGAAGAGACGTGGAGGTCAGAGTGGTTTAACAAGACGGTTTTAATGCCCCTTGGAAGAGACTTGGAGGTCAGAGTGGTTTAACAAGACGGTTTTAATGCCCCTTTTAAGAGTGGTGGAAGTTACTGTGGAATAAAAAGACAATATCAATGCCCCGTGGAATAGACGTTGAGGTCACAGTAGCTTAACAAGACGGTTTTAATGCCCCTTAGAAAAGCTGGGGAGTTCAGAGTGGTTTAACAAGATGGTTTTAATGCCCCTTGGAAGAGACGTGGAGGTCACAGTAGCTTAACAAGATGGTTTTAATGCCCCTTGGAAGAGACGTGGAGGTCACAGTAGCTTAACAAGACGGTTTTAATGCCCCTTGGAAGAGACGTGGAGGTCAGAGTGGTTTAACAAGACGGTTTTAATGCCCCTTGGAAGAGACTTGGAGGTCACAGTGGTTTTACAAGATGGTTTTAATGCCCCTTGGAAGAGATGTGGAGGTCAAAATGGTTTAACAAGACGATTTTAATGCCCCTTGGAAGAGACATGGAGGTCACAGTAGCTTAACAAGACGGTTTTAATGCCCCTTGGAAGAGCTGTGGAGTTCAGAGTGGTTTAACAAGATGGTTTTAATGCCCCTTGGAAGAGACGTGGAGGTCACAGTAGCTTAACAATACGGTTTTAATGCCCCTTGGAAGAGTGGTGGAGTTACAGTGGAATAAAAAGACAATATCAATGCCCCATGGAGGAGACGTGGAGGTCACAGTAGCTTAACAAGACGGTTTTAATGCCCCTTGGGAGAGACGTGGAGGTCACAGTAGCTTAAAAAGACGGTTTTAATGCCCCTTTGAAGAGCTGTGGAGTTCAGAGTGGTTTAACAAGATGGTTTTAATGCCCCTTGGAAGGGACATGGAGGTCACAGTAGCTTAACAAGATGGTTTTAATGCCCCTTGGAAGAGTGGTGGAGGTCTCAGTGGAATAAAAAGACAATATCAATGCCCCATGGAGGAGACGTGGAGGTCACAGTAGCTTAACAAGACGGTTTTAATGCCCCTTGGGAGAGCTGTGGAGTTCAGAGTGGTTTAACAAGACGGTTTTAATGCCCCTTGGAAGAGACGTGGAGGTCACAGTAGCTTAACAAGACGGTTTTAATACCTCTTGGAAGAGTGGTGGAAGTTACAGTGGAATAAAAAGACAAGATCAATGCCCCGTGGAATAGTCGTTGAGGTTACAGTAGCTTAACAAGACGGTTTTAATGCCCCTCGGAAGAGACGTGGAGGTCACAGTAGCTTAACAAGATGGTTTTAATACCCCTTGGAAGAGTGGTGGAAGTTACAGTGGAATAAAAAGACAATATCAATGCCCCGTGGAATAGAAGTTGAGGTTACAGTAGCTTAACAAGATGGTTTTAATGCCCCTCGGAATAGACGTGGAGGTCACAGTAGCTTAACAAGGTGGGTTTAATACCTCTTGGAAGAGCTGTGGAGTTCAGAGTGGTTTAAAAAGACGGTTTTAATGCCCCATGGAAGAGACGTGGAGGTCACAGTAGCTTAACAAGATGGTTTTAATGCCCCTTGGAAGAGTGGTGGAGGCCGCCGTGGAATAAAAAGACAAAATCAATGCCCCGTGGAAGAGACGTGGAGGTCACAGTAGCTTAACAAGACGGTTTTAACGCCCTTACAAGAGCAATGCAGTACATCATATTACAAACATAAGTCCCATTATTGGGGAGTGGGTCTCCCATAGTATTTGCTTATGCCTTCCAAGCAAAAGCTTCCAAAAATTAGGATGGAGCAACTTGCAATGCCCCTTACAAGAGTCATGCAGTACAGAATATTACAAACATAAGTCCCATTATTGGGGAGTTGGTCTCCCATAGTATTTGCTTATGCCTTCCAAGCAAAAGCTTCCAAAAATTAGGACGGAGCAACTTGCAATGCCACTTACAAGAGCCATGCAGTACAGCATATTACAAATATTAGTCCCATTATTGGGGAGTTAGTCTCCCATAGTATTTGCTTATGCCTTCCAAGCAAAAGCTTCCAAAAATTAGGACGGAGCAACTTGCAATGCCTCTTACAAGAGCCATGGTGTACAGCATATTACAAACATTAGTCCCATTATTGGGGAGTGGGTCTCCCATTGTATTTGCTTATGCCTTCCAAGCAAAAGCTTCCAAAAATTATGAGGAAATGCAATGCCCGTTGAAGAGTCGTGGAGGTCCCAGTAGCTTAACAAGACGCTTTTAATGCCCCTCAGAAGAGATGTGGATGTCAGAGTGGTATAACAAGATGCTTTTAATGCCCCTCAGAAGAGACGTGGAGGTCAGAGTGGTTTAACAAGATGGTTTTAATGCCCCTTGGAACAGACGTGGAGGTCACATTAGCTTAACAAGACGGTTTTAATGCCCCTTGGTAGAGTGGTGGAAGTTACAGTGGAATAAAAAGACAATATAAATGCCCCGTGGAATAGACGTTGAGGTCACAGTAGCTTAACAAGACGGTTTTAATGCCCCTTAGAAGAGCTGTGGAGTTCAGAGTGGTTTAACAAGATGGTTTTAATGCCCCTTGGAAGAGACGTGGAGGTCACAGCAGCTTAACAAGATGGTTTTAATGCCCCTTGGAAGAGACGTGGAGGTCACAGTAGCTTAACAAGACGGTTTTAATGCTCCTTGAAAGAGATGTGGAGGTCAGAGTGGTTTAACAAGACGGTTTTAATGCCCCTTGGAAGAGACGTAGAGGTCAGAGTGGTTTAACAAGATGGTTTTAATGCCCCTTGGAAGAGACGTGGAGGTCAGAGTGGTTTAACAAGACAGTTTTAATGCCCCTTGGAAGAGACGTGGAGGTCACAGTAGCTTAACAAGACGGTTTTAATGCTCCTCGGAAGAGTCGTGGAGGTCACAGTAGCTTAAAAGACGGTTTTAATGCCCCTTGGAAGAGTTGTGGAGTTCAGAGTGGTTTAACAAGACGGTTTTAATGCCCCTTGGAAGAGTGGTGGAAGTTACAGTGGAATAAAAAGACAATATCACTGCCCCATGGAATAGACGTTGAGGTCACAGTAGCTTAACTAGACGGTTCTAATGCCCCTTGGAAGAGCTGTGGAGTTCAGAGTGGTTTAACAAGATTGTCTTAATGCCCCTTGGAAGAGACATGGAGGTCACAGTAGCTTAATAAGATGGTTTTAATGCCCCTTGGAAGAGAGGTGGAGGTTGCAGTGGAATAAAAAGACAATATCAATGCCCCGTGGATGAGACGTGGAGGTCTCAGTAGCTTAACAAGACGGTTTTAATGCCCCTTGGAAGAGCTGTGGAGTGCAGAGTGGTTTAACAAGATGGTTTTAATGCCCCTTGGAAGAGACGTGGAGGTCACAGTGGCTTAACAATACGGTTTTAATGCCCCTTGGAAGAGTGGTGGAGTTACAGTGGAATAAAAGGACAATATCAATGCCCCATGGAATAGACGTTGAGGTCACAGTAGCTTGACAAAACAGTTTTAATGCCCCTCGGAAGAGACGTGGAGGTCACAGTAGCTTAACAAGACGGTTTTAATGCCCCTTTGAAGAGCTGTGGAGTTCAGAGTGGTTTAACAAGACGGTTTTAATGCCCCTTGGAAGTGACGTGGAGGTCACAGTAGCTTAACAAGACAGTTTTAATGCCCCTTGGAGTAGTGGTGGATGTTACAGTGGAATAAAAAGACAATATCAATGCCCCGTGGAATAGACGTTGAGGTCACAGTAGCTTAAGAAGACGGTTTTAATGCCCCTTAGAGAAGAGCTGTGGAGTTCAGAGTGGTTTAACAAGATGGTTTTAATGCCCCTTGGAAGAGACATGGAGGTCACAGTAGCTTAACAAGATGGTTTTAATGCCACTTGGGAGAGTGGTGGAGGTCGTAGTGGAATTAAAAGGCAATATCAATGCCCCATGGAGGAGATGTGGAGGTCACAGTAGCTTAACAAGATGGTTTTAATGCCCCTTGGGAGAGCTGTGGAGTTCAGAGTGGTTTAACAAGACGGTTTTAACGCCCCTTGGAAGAGACGTGGAGGTCACAGTAGCTTAACAAGACGGTTTTAATACTCCTTGGAAGAGTGGTGGAAGTTACAGTGGAATAAAAAGACAAGATCAATGCCCCGTGGAATAGTCGTTGAGGTTACAGTAGCTTAACAAGACGGTTTTCATGCCCCTCGGAAGAGACGTGGAGGTCACAGTAGCTTAACAAGACAGGTTTAATGCCCCTTGGAAGAGCTGTGGAGTTCAGAGTGGTTTAACAAGACGGCTTTAATGCCCCTTGGAAGAGATGTGGAGGTCACAGTAGGTTAACAAGACGGTTTTAATGCCCCTTGGAAGAGTGGTGGAAGTTACAGTGGAATAAAAAGACAATATCAATGCCCCGTGGAATAGACGTTGAGGTCACATTAGCTTAACAAGATGGGTTTAATGCCCCTTAGAAGAGCTGTGGAGTTCAGAGTGGTTTAACAAGATGGTTTTAATGCCCCTTGGAAGAGACATGGAGGTCACAGTAGCTTAACAAGATGGTTTTAATGCCCCTTGGAAGAGTGGTGGAAGTTGCAGTGGAATAAAAAGACAATATCAATGCCCCGTGGAAGAGACGTGGAGGTCACAGTAGCTTAACAAGATGGTTTTAATGCCCCTTACAAGAGCCATGCAGTACATCATATTAAAAACATTAGTCCCATTATTGGGGAGTGGGTCTCCCATAGTATTTGCTTATGCCTTCCAAGCAAAAGCTTCCAAAAATCAGGACGGAGCAACTTGTAATGCCCCTTACAAGAGCCATGCAGTACAGAATATTGCAAACATAAGTCCCATTATTGGGGAGTGGGTCTCCCATAGTATTTGCTTATGCCTTCCAAGCAAAAGCTTTCAAAAATTAGGATAGAGCAACTTGCAATGCCTCTTACAAGAGTCATGCAGTACAGCATATTACAAACATTAGTCCCATTATTGGGGAGTGGGTCTCCCATAGTATTTGCTTATGCCTTCCAAGCAAAAGCTTCCAAAAATTAGGACGGAGCAACTTGCAATGCCCCTTACAAGAGCCATGCAGTACAGCATATTACAAACATTAGTCCCATTATTGGGGAGTGGGTCTGCCATAGTATTTGCTTATGCCTTCCAAGCAAAAGCTTCCAAAAATTAGGACGGAGCAACTTGCAATGCCTCTTACAAGAGCCATGCAGTACAGCATATTACAAACATTAGTCCCATTATTGGGGAGTGGGTCTTCCATTGTATTTGCTTATGCCTGCCTAGCAAAAGCTTCCAAAAATTATGAGGAAATGCAATGCCCGTTGAAGAGTCGTGGAGGTCCCAGTAGCCTAGCAAGACGCTTTTAATGCCCCTCAGAAGAGATGTAGATGTCAGGGTGGTATAACAAGACGCTTTTAATGCCCCTCAGAAGAGATGTGGAGGTCAGAGTGGAATAACAAGACGGTTTTAATGCCCCTCAGAAGAGACGTGGAGGTCAGAGTGGTATAACAAGATGGTTTAATGCCCCTTACAAGAGACGTGGAGGTCAGAGTGGTATAACAAGACTCTTTTAATGCCCCTCAGAAGAGACGTGGAGGTCAGAGTGGTTTAACAACACAGTTTTAATGCCCCTTGGAAGAGCCATACAGTACAGAATCTTAAAAATATTATTCCCATTATTGGGGAGTGGGTCTCCCACAGTCTTTGCTTATGCCTTCCAAACAAAAGCTGACAAAAATCAGGATGGAGGAACTTTCAATAACGGCAACACGGACCACGGTCACCCTGGTGGTACAGTGGTGGTGGAGGCTGAGGATAAGGAGAAGAACATAAAACAGCTGAAATGAGGAAGCATATACCCATGTGTGGGTGTGAAGCAGTGCATGTGAATACACCTCCCGAAATAACACAGTGGATTTGATTTTATGTTACTCTGCTGTCATTTGGTGGTGATGAGACGTCTGGCCCAATCCAGCCCTTGTTCATTTTGATAAGGGTCAGCTTGTCAGCATTGTCAGTTGACAGGCGAGTGCGCTTATCAGTTATAATTCCCCCAGCGGCACTAAAAACACGCTCCGATAACACGCTAGCGGCAGGGCAGGCCAAGACCTCCAAAGCATACAGAGCTAGTTCATTCCAAGTGTCCAGCTTGGATACCCAATAATTAAAAGGCACAGAGGAATCACGGAGGATGCTGGTACGGTCGGCAAGGTAATCCCTCACCATCTTTTGAAACTTTCCACTCCTTGTGAGAGTACTCCGCGCCTCAGGGTCTGTCCGAAGGGAGGGTCTGAGAAAACTGTCCCAGAACGTTGACGGTGTTCCCCTGCCTCCGCTGGATTGGAGTTGCGTCTCTCTTGCATGTACGCCTTGGTTGGGCAACAACGAACAGTGACCTCTGCCGCTAGCGTGTTCAGATGGGAATTTTTTTAACAGTTCTGCAGCAAGGGCCTTCTGGTACTGCCCCATTTTTGTAGACCTCTCCACCTCAGGAATAAGAGAGTGAAAGTTCTCCTTGTAGCGGGGTTCTAAAAGTGTCACCAACCAGTAATGACTGTAACCCAACATTTTGACAACGCGAGGGTCACTGTTAAGGCAGCGTAACATAAAGTCAGCCATGCGTGCCAGACTGGTAACGGGCAAGATTTCCGTGTCCTCACCAAGATGACAATTGACCATGCTCTCCTCCTCCTCCTCCTCCTCCCCCCCCTGTCCTCAGGCCACCCACGCTGAACCGACGGTATGACAGTTGTAGAGGTACTACTGTCTACAGCGCATGATACCAGCTCCTGTTCTTCCTCCTCCTCCTTCTCCTCCTCTCCCTCATTGTCCCCCAATGCACGTTGGGATGAGACGAGGCTGGGCTGTGTGTAATCTCCCGCTACGGCTTCTTGGTCCATCTCATCATACTCTGGCTGCAATGCCTCCTCTTTAATTCTCTGCAGAGAGCGTTGCAAAAGACAGACAAGTGGGATGCTGACACTAATGATGGCGTCATCGCCACTCACCATCTTGGTGGCCTCCTTAAAGTTTGTCAGGATGGTACATATGTCAGACATCCAGGTCCACTCCTGAGGTCTTATGTGTGGACTCTGACCAGAATATCGATGGCCTTGATGCAGCTGGTACTCCACAACTGCTCTCTTCTGCTCACAAATCCTTAGCAACATGTGGAGGGTAGAGTTCCAACGTGTGGGGACATCACACACCAGTCGGTGTGCCGGAAGCTGCAAACGCTGCTGCAACACAACAAGGGCGGCGGAAGCTGTAGCCGACTTGCGAAAATGAGCTGACAGGCGGCGTACTTTCACGAGCAGATCTGGCAACTCGGGGTACGATTTAAGAAACCAGTGAACCACGAGGTTAAGCACATGAGCCAGGCATGGTATGTGTGTGATCTTGCCTCGCCTCAGAGCTGCCACGAGGTTACGGCCATTGTCAACACGACCATGCCTGAATGTAGGTTCAGCGGTCTCAGCCACAGATCTGCCTGCTCTTTCACAGCTGTCCACAACTCACAAGCAGTGTGAGGTTTATCACCTAAGCTTATGAGCTTCAGCACAGCCTGTTGCCACTTGGCGGAGGCAGTACTGCAGTGCTTCCAGGTTGTAACTGATATGGTGATAGCTGAGATGGAGGCTGAACATGAGGAGGAGGAGGATGATGCACTGCAGCTGTACACTGTGGGGGCAACTTTGACTGACATAGGGCCCACAATCCTCGGTGTGGGGAGGATGTGTTCCGTCCCAAGGTCTGACTGGGTCCCGGCTTCCACTATGTTTACCCAGTGTGCCGTCAGGGAGATGTACCGTCCCTGGCCACAAGCACTTATCCATGTGTCCGTTGTCAGGTGGACTCTCCCAGTAACTGCGTTGTTGAGGGAATGGCAGATGTTTTGGGACACGTGCTTGTGTAGTGCGGGGATGGCACACCGGGCAAAATAGTGTCGGCTGGCGACCGAGTACCGAGGTTGCGGAAGGATTCCGTCTCCATCAGCCTAAAAGGCAGCATTTCCAACGCAAGCAGTCGTGAAATGTGCAAATTTAGGACTGTGGCCTGTGGGGCGTTAGCTGCGAATTTCCGCTTTTGTTCAAAGGTCTGGGATATGGACAATTGAACGCTGCGGTGGGACGTGGACTTTGATGCTGTTTCTTGAGAAACTGCCATAACAAGTGAAGACTGAGAGGAGTGGGCATCTTTACATGCAGTATGGACAGGGGATTGCCTTGCAGACACAACAGTGGGTTCTATTGCACGCACAACAGCGGAAGAAGCAGTGGTGACACCCGCTGACACTGGTCGTGGACCCTGGGGTTCGCCCTACAAAGTCGGGTGCTTTGCGGCCATGTGCCTGATCATGCTGGTGATGGTCAGGCTGGTAGTTTTGTCACCCCTGCTGATGCTGGTATGGCAGGTGGTACAAATGGCCTTTTTGGAGTTATCAGCAGAGTCTTTAAAAAAATTCCAGACTCTGGAAGACCTACCGCTTGTACTGGCAACGTCCCTCGTGTTGGTGTTACGGGGAATGGTTGCCCGCCTTCTGTCTGGGGCCACCACACTGCTTCTTCCTGCCTGTTGGGGTACTCTGCCTCCCTCCCCCTGTGTGCTGCTGGCCTCACTCTGCATGTCCTCCTGCCACGTTGGGTCAATTACTCGATCATCTACCACCTCCTCCTCTTCCACTTGCGCACCACGATGCTCCTCCTCACTTCCTGGCAATTGTGTCTCATCATCGTCCACCTCTTGTGACAAATTGCCAGCGTCGACTTCCTGTGGCCGTGGCAGTTCAAATATTTGGGCATCGCTACAAGGGATCTCCTCTTCCACCACTTCAAGCGGAGCAGGCGAGGGGCACAAATATGAAAATGGACCAGTGAACAGCTCTTCAGAGTGTCCAAGTGTGGGATCAGTTGCTGTCTGACGACACTCGGCATGGTGGGAGGAAGGAGCATCAGGGTGAGGAGGAGTATGCGGTCGAGACTCACGGCTACTAAGAGTTGACCGTGTGGAAGACAGACCGGAGGTGGTGGTGCCCAGGTAACTGGAAGTATTATCTGCTATCCAATTAATAACCTGTTCACACTGATCAGTTCACAATACTGGTGTTGTTCTGTGGTTCCCTAGTAATTCGGTCAAGAAGTGGGAGCGAGAAGATGTGGCTGTTGGTTGTGGCACATTTTCACCTTGGCCACGGCCCCGTCCTCTGCACGCACCATCACCAGAACGTCCACTTCCACGTCCCTTGCCACGCGCCTTGCCCATTGTAAAGGAAGTAAAATAGCTTACACTCGCACTATCAATGGAAAAAGGGTAATAAAAAGTAGATTAGAACCGTGGAAGAGGAAAACCACAGTTCTATTTCTCTGGCCTACACCAGACTCTTTTAAACAATCAGAACAATCAGGGAGAAACTATTACTGTTTTTCTTTACGGAAAAAATACCAAAACCTGAATAATAGAGATTTTTTACAGTGGAATGGCAAAACCACAGTTTTAATTTACTGGTGTATACCAGACTTTTTTATAAATATAGATTTGCGGCTGAACAGTGAGCGACACACTCAAACTGTTTTTTTTAGATACAAAAGGCCCAAAACTGGATACTACAGAGATTTGACCCGTGGAACTGCAAAACCACACTGGGATTTGTCGTCCCTACACCAGACTATTTTCAACAGATATATTTTTGTGTCACAACAGTCAGGAGACACTACTGTTTTTTTTTTTACTGCAAAAAATGCGAAAAGCAGGATAATAGAGATTTTTTACTGTGGAACAGCAAACCCACAGTTATAATTTAGTGGTATATACCAGACTTTTTTAAATATATAGATTTGCGGCTGAACAGTGAGCGACACACTCAAACTGTTTTTTTTTTACATGCAAAAGGCCCAAAACTGGATACTACAGAGATTTGACCCGTGGAACAGCAAAACCACACTGGGATATGCCGGGCCTACAACAGACTATTCTCAACAGATATATTTTTGTGTCTGGACAATCAGGGAGACACGATTAATTTTTTTTTTACTGCAAAAAATGCGAAAAGCAGGATAATAGAATTTTTTTACCATGGAACAGCAAACCCACAGTTATAATTTATGTTATGATCTACTACAAGAACTATGGAAAGATAGGAAAACTATCCCTACAATAGGACTAAGCTGATTCCCTACGATGGAGCGGGCAACCTGTTCATTGTGAACAGACCCACCTTAGTCCTCAGCTAGTCTAAACGCAGACCTATAGATATAAGGGAGGGGTCCCTAAAAGTACTAAGGACTGGGACAAAATTGGACACCTCCTAGCAGAAGTTGTAGCGGAGCAAAAAGACAAACAGACAAAAATACTTACAGGTCCAAGGACCAAGCAAACTATAGAGATAGGTACCAAGCACCTGGCTAGACTAAGAGTCAAAGTAACACTGAAGTCCAGCAAAGCCAGAAGGGCGGAGCTGGAATAAATAGGCAGCAAGACACGTGACCACAAAATAGAAAAAAACTAACAGGAGGGTTCTAACAGTACCCCCTCTTCTATGAGGATCCTCCGGATCCTCCAGGCCCAGGTCTATCAGGAAACCTCCTGTGAAACGCTCTGATAAGTCTAGGAGCAGAGACATCATCTGCCCTTACCCAAGAGTTATCCTCAGTACCGAAACCTTTCCAAGTAACGAGATAATGCAATCTCCCTCTATGCCTTCTGGAATTCAGGATATGAGAAATTTCATATTCACCGTCTTCCACCACCGGAGGAACTGTGACAGTGGCATCCCTATCCGATACATCAGCTTTTTTCAACAAAGAAACATGAAACACCAGATTAATCTTCCAGGAGGAGGGAACCTCCAACCTAACAGCAGACTGGTTAACCACCTGAAGCACCTTAAATGGTCCCACAAACTTCGGACCCAATTTCTTAGAAGGAATCCTCAACCGCAGATTCTTTGAGGACAACCAAACCATGTCACCAACAGTAAACAAAACCTCTTGACGTTTCCTGTTAAAATACTTCTTAGACTTTTTGTTAGCCTCTTGAAGGTTACAACGTACATCAGTCCAAACTCTCTCCAAATCATCGGAAAAATTCTCCTCTTCCGGCACAGCCGACACCAATTTGGAGAACGAACCAAACGACGGATGTCTCCCAGTACAACAAAAAAACGAAGAACACTCAGCAGAAGAGGATGCATGGTTGTTAAGAACAAATTCAGCAAGTGGCAGAAACTCAGACCAACCCTCTTGATTGTCTGCCACAAAACAACGCAAAAACTGCTCAACATCCTGGTTCTTTCTTTCTGTCTGTCCATTAGACTCAGGATGATACCCAGATGAAAATGACAAATGGACTCCCAACCTGTCACAAAAGGCACGCCAAAAACGGGCCACCAACTGAGGTCCCCTATCAGAAACAATGTCTGTGGGAACACCATGGAGTCTGACAATTTCCTTGACAAAAGCCTTAGCGAGTGTCTTAGCGCAGGGTAGTTTAATGAAAGGAACCAAGTGACACATCTTGCTAAAATGGTCCACGACCACCCAGATGACAGTGAAACCCTCGGACACAGGAAGGTCAGTAATAAAATCCATTGCAAGATGCGTCCAAGGTGCACTAGGAACCTCCAGAGGGCAAAGCAACCCCGAAGCAGGAGCATGTGAAGCCTTTGATCTAGCACACACCGTACATTGACGCACCCATTTAATGATTTCCTTCTGCCACCCAGGCCACCAAAAACTGTGACCTACCAGTCTCTTAGTCTCAGAAATTCCTGGATGACCAGCCAACCGAGACTCATGATACTCCACAAACAACTCTCTCCTAAAGGTTCTAGGTACAAACAACCTCCCATGGGGAGTGTTAGATGGGGCATCCTCCTGGGCTTTCAGAATCCCATCTTCCAAAACAGAGTCCAATGCTGCTATCACAACTCCTTCCTGTAAAATGCTCTCCTCCTCCTCGGTACCAACCATGGGAGAAAAGCTGCGAGATAAAACATCAGTTTAACATTCTTAGTACCCGGGATGTAAGTAACAGAAAAATTAAACCGCGAAAAAAACAGTGCCCACCTAGCCTGACAGGCATTCAAGCGTTTGGCAGCATCTAGATAGATCAGATTCTTATGATTAGTGAAAACCTGAATGGGAAATTTAACACCTTCCAAGAAATGACGCCAATGTTCAAATGCGAGTTTGATAGCCAGCAGTTCCCGATTACCAACATCGTTATTAAGTTCGGTTTCAGAAATTTTTTTTGAAAAAAAAGCACAGGGATGAACCCCATCCTTGTTCTCCTGAGACAAAACGGCACCAACCCCCACCGAAGAAGCATCAACCTCGACCAAAAAAGGCTTGGTCTCATCAGGCTGCATAAGGATGGGGGCAGAACTGAACCTCTCCTTGAGATACACAAAAGCTTCAATGGCCTCAGTAGTCCACTGGACCGTATTCGCACCTTTCCTGGTGAGATCGGTCAGCGGCTTAACAATTATAGAAAAATTCTTAATGAATTTTCTGTAATAATTGGCGAAACCCAAAAATCTCTGTATCGATTTTAAACCAATAGGCCTAGGCCATTCCTGCACAGCCTGAACCTTCACCGGATCCATCTCAAAGCCCTCGCTGGAGATAATGTAGCCCAAAAAACTAATCCTCTGCACAGCGAACTCGCATTTCTCCAGCTTAGCAAAAAGTGAATTGTCACTTAATAACTGCAATACCTCACGTACGCTCTGCCAATGAGACTCCTGATCTGGCGAATAAATCAAAATGTCATCCAAATACACCACCACATTCTTACCAATCAAAGGTCTCAGGATGTCATTAATAAGGTTCTGAAAAAATGCTGGTGCATTGGTAAGACCAAAAGGCATAACCAGATTCTCAAAATGACCCACCGAGTGTTAAAAGCAGTCTTCCATTCATCACCCTCCTTCATTTGCAACAAATTGTATGCCCCCCGGAGATCAATTTTAGAGAACCACTTGGCCCCCACTAGCTGATTAAACAAGTCAGGAATTAACGGCAGTGGGTAGGAATTGCGTACGGTAATTTTATTAATTTCGCGAAAGTCCAGACATGGACGTAAACCGCCGTCTTTTTTTTTTTACAAAAAAAAATCCAACAGCCACAGGTGACTTAGAAGGTCTAATTTGACCAGCAGCCAAACTCGTCTGTATGTATTCCTCCAAGGCTTTGCTTTCAGGGATAGTAAGATTAAATAAGCGACTCTTGGGAAGAGTGGCTCCAGGAACAAACTCAATGGTGCAATCATAGTCCCTATGAGGAGGTAGAATTTGCGACTCCTCCTCTGAAAAAAACTTCCAAAAATCCTGAATAGGTACAGGTAATTCCCCTCTTTCCACAGCAGCAATGCGACCGTTACAACATTTATCATAACACTTAGGACTCCAAGATTTAATCTCATTAGTAGAACAGTCCAGTAAAGGATTGTGCAGGTTTAACCAAGGCAAACCTAACACTACTGGAGAAGGTAAATTATTTAATACCACTAAATCCAAATTCTCTTGGTGAATACCATTAATAGTGAGGGGAAATTCAAAAACCTTGTGAGTAACACATTTCAAAGGAGTGTTATCAACAGCAACCACAGAAATAGGAGATGACAAAGGTTTAGGTTCCAATTTAAGTTTTTCCAAATATCCCACATCAATCACATTCAGTGTAGAACCACAATCCACAAAAACCTGAAATTCAATCAACTCCTCCTGCAATGAGGTACTCCCTGAAAGAAATACTCCCTTAGAGTTTAAACAAGCAATACGGGCGTAACTGACCTTTTTTTTTTTCTTTGTTTAACAGAAGCTCACAGTTCTTAACAAAATGGTCAGATTTACCACAGTAAAAACACAATCCCTTGGAAAACCTGCAGTCTTTTTCCTGAGAGCGGAGTGGCATCGCCCCAATCTCCATCGGTTCTCCGTCGTCCGAGCAGACTCTCTGATCACTAGGAGCTGCCATAGCAGGAGTTTTCTCCTCATTAACCCTTGCACTCAGTCTCCTGTCCACCAGTATAGCTAATTGCATGGCTTCTTGCAAGTTTCCAGGTGCAGGGAAAGCAATCAGCAGATCCTTAACCCTTTCACTTAGACAAGCAAGAAACAAACATTTTAACGACGAATCATTCCATCTCACTTCAGAAAACCACCTTCTGAAGTGTGTACAATAATTTTCAACATCACCTGACCCCTGCTTTAAACGTCTCAGTTGTGTCTCAGCAGAAGAGACTCGATCAGGATCGTCATACAACAACCCCATAGCAGAAAAAAATCTTCCACTGATCTAAAACACGGATCATTAGGTTGGAGAGAAAAGGCCCATCCCTGTGGTTCCTTGCACAAAAGTGACATGATAAACCCAATGCGCTGTGATTAATTCTCAGAGGGCCTGGGTCTCAAACGAAAATATAATAAACAAGCATTTTTAAAGGAAAAAAAATCTTGTTGTTTACCATAAAAAAAATCAGGCAGTCCTACCTTCGGTTCAACAAAAATGCGCTCCAGGACAGCTACTCACGTGTTGCTGGAGCTCTGCCACCTCAAGAGACAATCCCTGTAGGCGTTGAGCCAATTCCTGAACAGACACCATGCTGATCTCCGGATCTCGTTCCTTAGGATTTTTATTTATTTTTTTTATTTTGGGCTGGACTTACCGTTATGATCTGCTACAAGAACTAAGGAAAGATAGGAAAACTGTCCCTACAATAGGACTAAGCTGATTCCCTACGATGCAGCGGGCAACCTGTTCCTTGTGAAGAGACCCGCCTTAGTCCTCAGCTAGTCTAAATGCAGACCTATAGATATAATGGAGGGGTCCCTAAAAGTACTAAGGACTGGGACAAAATTGGACACCTCCTCGAAGTTGTAGCGGAGCAAAAAGACAAACAGACAAAAATACTTAGAGGTCCAAGGACCAAGCAAACTATAGAGATAGGTACAAAGCATCTGGCTAGATTAAGAGTCAAAGTAACACTGAAGTCCAGCAAAGCCAGAAGGGCAGAGCTGGAATAAATAGGCAGCAAGACACGTGACCACAAAATTGAAAAAAACTAACAGGAGGGTTCTAACAATTTACTATTGTATACCAGACTTTTTTAAATAT
Organism: Phyllobates terribilis; assembly: GCF_046119375.1. NCBI lineage: Eukaryota > Metazoa > Chordata > Amphibia > Anura > Dendrobatidae > Phyllobates > Phyllobates terribilis. The sequence continues at coordinate 155,820,505 of NW_027362768.1, read as the reverse complement.
ATAGATTTGCGGCTGAACAGTGAGCGACACACTCAAACTGTTTTTTTTTAGATACAAAAGGCCCAAAACTGGATACTACAGAGATTTGACCCGTGGAACTGCAAAACCACACTGGGATTTGTCGGGCCTACACCAGACTATTTTCAACAGATATATTTTTGTGTCACAACAGTCAGGAGACACTACTGTTTTTTTTTAAGGAAAAAAATGCGAAAAACAGGATAATAGAGATTTTTTACCGTGGAAGAGCAAAACCACAGTTTTAATTTACTGGTGTATATACCAGACTGTTTTAAAAATATAGATTTGTGGCTGAACAGTGAGCGACACACTCAAACTGTTTTTTTTTAGATACCAAAGGCCCAAAACTGGATACTACAGAGATTTGACCCGTGGAACTGCAAAACCACACTGGGATTTGTCGGGCCTACACCAGACTATTTGCAACAGATATATTTTTGTGTCACAACAGTCAGGAGACACTACTGTTTTTTTTTTAAGGCAAAAAATGCGAAATACAGGATAATAGAGATTTTTTACCGTGAAACAGCAAACCCACAGTTATAATTTACTGGTGTATGCCAGACTTTTTTAAATATATAGATTTGCAGATGACCAATGAGCGACACACTCAAACTGTTTTTTTTTAGATGCAAAAGGCCAACAACTGGATAATGCAGAGATTTGACCCGTGGAACTGCAAAACCACACTTCTGTTTCTGTGGCCTATACCAGACTCTTTTCAACAGATATATTTGTGTCTGAAAAATCAGAGACACACTTTTTTTTGGAGGGGGGGACACCAATAGGTTAATATTTGTACAGTGTGAAGGAGGAAAAAAAAGAGGATTTAGATGAAAAAAAATGATTTTTACTGGCCCCCGAGACCTGGAGCTAAGTCCAGCAATTTCAGAAACAGGAGCACACAGGACTGTAATGCAGCATTTGCTGGTATAACCACTGCATCTCCTATACAGCCTGCCTGCCTGCCTGATATCTGGGATGGATATTAGTCCTCAGAAGGACTGTTTGTTTGTTCTCGCAGCCTTTACAGACCCTACACTAACTATTTCGCAGGAAAAATCTCTCTCTAGCTCAGCAGCGCTGTCCCTACACTGTCTAATCCGGAGCGACAGTGTCCAAGATGGCGGCGCCCGGTTTTAAATACTTGAGGTGACGCTGTGTGGCCAGCCAATCACTGTAATGCCCACAAACAACATGGCTGCGGCATTACAGTGACTGACTGGCAATCCCTGCATGTTCATTGGCTCTGTAAAGAGCGCCAAACATGCAGGGCGGAGACCCGAGCTCCCGCCCGAGTAACCTGGAGATGCTCGGTGCTCGCCGAACATCCCGAGTAGCGTGATGCTCGGGCGAGTACCGAGCAGTGTCGAGCATGCTCGCTCAACACTAGTCAGCACATTCAACTTTTACAGAACAAAGTATTCAATGAGAATATTTCATTCAATCAGATCTAGGATGTGTTATTTGAGTGTTCGTTTATTTTTTTGAGCAGTGTATATAGAGGAACCAAGGGAACGGTTCAGCTTTTAACCAAGTCATCTATGAAAGTGTGATCTCAAAAGGAATTCCTGGTATTACTGACCTTAACAATAAAGGAAACTCTGTCTTTATGCCCTATAAGAGCATATAGATATCAGACAGAGGTACCATTATTGGGACCCCCCCCCTTTGAGAGCTGTAATGGTGCTGCTCTGGTGAACTCGCTCTGATGACATGGACCGCGATTCATCTGAATGGCTTAAATATAATACTACATCTTCCCTGCAGAGGTCATTGAATATTCCAGGGTGGAAGTGTAGCACCCTGAGGATTCGGCTGCTACAGGGGTATTACACCTCAAGCCAGAGGTGTGGTATTCCACTCCCGGATAAGGATGGAGTGTGGAACTGAGCTTAGTAGGCTGCATGCACTACATACATCCCATTTCCGGGGGACAGAACAACGGTACTCCCACCAGTATATGTGCAGGTACGACAGCGTCTGTCCCTGGCTGGAGTGGGAGGGGGGGTGGAACATCCCAGTAGTGTAGGGGCAGATAGGGGGAGTAGTCTGGGTAAAGCTAGGAGCTCATTGGGTGCTGGTCACCTGGGCTCACACATAGAGGGAGTATATATGGTGGGCACCATCTTAGATCAGGGTTCAGTTCAGTTCAGTTCAGGCAGGAGGAGAAGAGCAGAGGAGCTCAGCCAGGAGGGCTGACAGGGAGCTGTGGCTCTGGCTGGGCCCAGCTCCAGAACAGAGCCTGCTGAGAGAGAGAGAGAGAGGAGTAAGAAGGACCCAGAGAGGAAACAAGAAGAGTACCCCAAGATCCCAGAATAAGGACAGAAGGGTGAAGGGTTGGCGGACACGGGTACCGGATCCCAAGCTGGCAGAGACCAAAACAAACCTTAGCCAGGAACCGGAGGTCGTGGTCAGGATCTGCCACGACCCTCACCAAATCCACTAGAAAGGCACACCAAGTATAGGGTCAGGGAGCCCAGAGGAGGCTTGACCACCAAGAGACCCGAGGGAGCCGGCCAAAAGTGGATCCCTGGTGGGAACGGCCAGAGGAAGGGAGAGTCAGAAAGGAGCTCAGGACCACGCTCCGGAATTGCCTGGGGGTTGGCCGAGTCCAGGACCTGGTGGACGCAGCACGGCTCGGGTGGTCACTCAAGGCCAGAGTGACTAAAAGGACACCAGTAAGTAAAAACCCTGAACTGCATCTCCCGACTCTGAGTCTTCTTACTGCACCGTCACAACCCCCACCATCTACACCTGCTGCCCTGAGGCCATACCCCTCCCGTTGGGGGTTATACCATCACTGCTGCACATATACCACCGGCCTCAGTGGACTGCTCTGCAGCGGCGGCTTCAAAGCCGCACTCAACGGGTGGCGTAGTCGACACATCAAATTAACATCTACTGCCATAGACTGCCAATTAGTTTGACACCCTGGGCACGGACCGGGTCACCGCCACAAGGACTACTACCCCCATACAGATCCAGCTCCGGGTATCCCTTGCACACGGCCCAGGGGGCGCGTCAGAAGCACCTTCAAATTTTGGTCAATTCCATTTTAAAGGGAGTATGTCAGCATGTTAACAGTAGAGATGAGCGTTGTTCTACTCGAACTGTTCGCCAATCTCAAATTCGAGCTGTTTTGGGCGGTGTTCGAGCCGTTCGGCGAACACGAACAATTTGAGAAAAATTCGGCTGTTCGAGGTTATGTTCGATAACTGTTCGTGCACCAAAATCATAACAGGATTTTTTCTCAGTAATGATGAAAATTAATGTTAATACGCAGTTTAAGTGTACAGCGGGGTGGGGGGAGGGGCAGGGGATGGATCTCTGCAGGAACACTGAAGATCTCCATTTTTTTTTTCTCTTTCCCGCATTTACAGTGGGGAGGTGCAATCTGTCAGCCTATCAGCAGCGCACACACGGAGCGAAGTGCTTTTTTTCACACAAGCAAGGGCATGTGTCATTGGCAGTGTATGTCACATGTCCTTGCCCTATAAGACCAAGCCATTTTCCCCATCGCCACCATTTTCTCACTGCTGCAGCTGCGTGTTAGACGGCACCGCTGTTGCTGTGTGCGCTATACCTTGTTAATTTCAAGCCAATTTTCGCACAAATCTACAGATAGCTTGGGAGTAGGGAATAGTTGTGATTGCAGTCCTTTTAAGGACTAGGTTACAGCATTTCCTACGACTTTTATCAGGCAGGTCTGTGCTCTTAAATAGATAGGTTGTGGGAGTAAAGACTAATTGTAATTGGAGTCCTTTTCAGGACTAGGTTACATCAGTTCCTATCAGTTTTTGCCAGGCAGGTCTGTGCCAGTGCTGTGCAAGTTTTTTTCACAGCATTTGGCTGAATCTAGCAAAGCTAATCCTTTTTGGCCTATTGCAGAGTGTGTTAGTCAGTGGAGTAGCCTATCTGTGTTGCAAGATATACCACCTGTGTATAGAATACCAATTTTTTTACTGCACCTAGTGAAGTAAAATCTTTTGGGCATAGCATCATTCTATTAGTCCATCTATACTGACCTCCATCAGGTTGCAAATTGAATATAATTTTTTTCTGCATCTAGCTCTGAAAAAATATTGGGCTTCTAGCAGTGTGTGGGACTTTCTCTATTAGTCCATCTATACTGACCTCCATCAGGTTGCAAACTGAATATATTTTTTTCTGCATCTACCTCTGAAAAAATATTGGGCTTCTAGCTGTGTGTGGGACTTGTTGTATTAGTCCACCTATACTGACCTCCATCAGGTTGCAAATTAAAAATAATTTTTATCTGCATCTACAGTACCTCTGAAAAAATATTTGGGCTTCTAGCTGTGTGTGGGACTTGTTCTATTAGTCCATCTATACTGACCTCCATCAGGTTGCAAATTGAATATAATTTTTATCTGCATCTAGCTCTGAAAAAATATTTGGCCTTCTAGCAGTGTGTGGGACTTTCTCTATTAGTCCATCTATACTGACCTCCATCAGGTTGCAAATTAAAAATAATTTTTATCTGCATCTACCTCTGAAAAAATATTTGGGCTTCTAGCTGTGTGTGGGACTTGTTCTATTAATCCATCTATACAGACCTCCATCAGGTTGCAAACTGAATATATTTTTTTCTGCATCTACCTCTGAAAAAATATTGGGCTTCTAGCTGTGTGTGGGACTTGTTGTATTAGTCCATCTATACTGACCTCCATCAGGTTGCAAACTGAATATATTTTTTTCTGCATCTACCTCTGAAAAAATATTGGGCTTCTAGCTGTGTGTGGGACTTGTTCTATTAATCCATCTATACAGACCTCCATCAGGTTGCAAACTGAATATATTTTTTTCTGCATCTACCTCTGAAAAAATATGTGGCCTTCTAGCAGTGTGTGGGACTTTCTCTATTAGTCCATCTATACTGACCTCCATCAGGTTGCAAACTGAATATCATTTTTTTCTGCATCTAGCTCTGAAAAAATATTTGGCCTTCTAGCAGTGTGTGAGACTTTCTCTATTAGTCCATCTATACTGACCTCCATCAGGTTGCAAATTCAAAATAATTTTTTGTCTGCATCTAGCTCTGAAAAAATATTGGGCTTCTAGCTGTGTGTGGGACTTGTTGTATTAGTCCATCTATACTGACCTCCATCAGGTTGCAAATTAAAAATAATTTTTATCTGCATCTACAGTACCTCTGAAAAAATATTTGGCCTTCTAGCAGTGTGTGGGACTTTCTCTATTAGTCCATCTATACTGACCTCCATCAGGTTGCAAATTGAATATAATTTTTATCAGCATCTAGCTCTGAAAAAATATTTGGCCTTCTAGCAGTGTGTGGGACTTTCTCTATTAGTCCATCTATACTGACCTCCATCAGGTTGCAAATTAAAAATAATTTTTATCTGCATCTACCTCTGAAAAAATATTTGGGCTTCTAGCTGTGTGTGGGACTTGTTCTATTAATCCATCTATACAGACCTCCATCAGGTTGCAAACTGAATATATTTTTTTCTGCATCTACCTCTGAAAAAATATTGGGCTTCTAGCTGTGTGTGGGACTTGTTGTATTAGTCCATCTATACTGACCTCCATCAGGTTGCAAACTGAATATATTTTTTTCTGCATCTACCTCTGAAAAAATATTGGGCTTCTAGCTGTGTGTGGGACTTGTTCTATTAATCCATCTATACAGACCTCCATCAGGTTGCAAACTGAATATATTTTTTTCTGCATCTACCTCTGAAAAAATATGTGGCCTTCTAGCAGTGTGTGGGACTTTCTCTATTAGTCCATCTATACTGACCTCCATCAGGTTGCAAACTGAATATCATTTTTTTCTGCATCTAGCTCTGAAAAAATATTTGGCCTTCTAGCAGTGTGTGGGACTTTCTCTATTAGTCCATCTATACTGACCTCCATCAGGTTGCAAATTCAAAATAATTTTTTGTCTGCATCTAGCTCTGAAAAAATATTGGGCTTCTAGCTGTGTGTGGGACTTGTTGTATTAGTCCATCTATACTGACCTCCATCAGGTTGCAAATTAAAAATAATTTTATCTGCATCTACAGTACCTCTGAAAAAATATTTGGCCTTCTAGCAGTGTGTGGGACTTTCTCTATTAGTCCATCTATACTGACCTCCATCAGGTTGCAAATTGAATATAATTTTTATCAGCATCTAGCTCTGAAAAAATATTTGGCCTTCTAGCAGTGTGTGGGACTTTCTCTATTAGTCCATCTATACTGACCTCCATCAGGTTGCAAATTAAAAATAATTTTTATCTGCATCTACCTCTGAAAAAATATTTGGGCTTCTAGCTGTGTGTGGGACTTGTTCTATTAATCCATCTATACAGACCTCCATCAGGTTGCAAACTGAATATATTTTTTTCTGCATCTACCTCTGAAAAATATTGGGCTTCTAGCTGTGTGTGGGACTTGTTGTGTTAGTCCATCTATACTGACCTCCATCAGGTTGCAAACTGAATATATTTTTTTCTGCATCTACCTCTGAAAAAATATTGGGCTTCTAGCTGTGTGTGGGACTTGTTCTATTAATCCATCTATACAGACCTCCATCAGGTTGCAAACTGAATATATTTTTTTCTGCATCTACCTCTGAAAAAATATGTGGCCTTCTAGCAGTGTGTGGGACTTTCTCTATTAGTCCATCTATACTGACCTCCATCAGGTTGCAAACTGAATATCATTTTTTTCTGCATCTAGCTCTGAAAAAATATTTGGCCTTCTAGCAGTGTGTGGGACTTTCTCTATTAGTCCATCTATACTGACCTCCATCAGGTTGCAAATTCAAAATAATTTTTTGTCTGCATCTAGCTCTGAAAAAATATTGGGCTTCTAGCTGTGTGTGGGACTTGTTGTATTAGTCCATCTATACTGACCTCCATCAGGTTGCAAATTAAAAATAATTTTTATCTGCATCTACAGTACCTCTGAAAAAATATTTGGGCTTCTAGCTGTGTGTGGGACTTGTTCTATTAGTCCACCTATACTGACCTCCATCAGGTTGCAAATTGAATATAATTTTTATCTGCATCTAGCTCTGAAAAAATATTTGGCCTTCTAGCAGTGTGTGGGACTTTCTCTATTAGTCCATCTATACTGACCTCCATCAGGTTGCAAATTGAATATAATTTTTATCAGCATCTAGCTCTGAAAAAATATTTGGCCTTCTAGCAGTGTGTGGGACTTTCTCTATTAGTCCATCTATACTGACCTCCATCAGGTTGCAAATTAAAAATAATTTTTATCTGCATCTACCTCTGAAAAAATATTTGGGCTTCTAGCAGTGTGTGGGATTCATTGTATTAGGCCATCTATACCAAGCTCCACCAGCTTTGAAATTAATAATAATTTTTAGCTGCATCTAGCCCTGAAAATAATTTTTCCCAATAGTGGTAGCAATAGAAATATGGGGCGCGCGCCTGGCTAACAAAAATATACGCTTCATAACACAAAACACCAGCCTAGCGCACTGCATTAATAAGATGGCATCATCGTCTCTCCCAGTGCTAGGCCTACTACGCAGGCTAGTATTCCTGTGCCTAAAACACAATGTATGGGTCCGCGCTAGCCACTATGCTGAGGGGTATAAAGCTGCTGCTAACGCTTTATAACAATTTAATTGGCAGATTTTCACAGAGCTCTTCCACAACGCCCACCCATCGGGCAACAGTTGCCCACCCTCCCTATGGGATCTAGTGGCGAATAGTTGATGCCATTAATCAGAGCGTCAGTTGCCCCGTCAACGTGGCAAGCATACGGTAAGGCATGGGAAGAGTGGACACGACTAGTAGCAGGCAGACGGGTTGACCAATGTGAACAAGCCAGATCACAAGTCACCATAGAATTTCTCCACCAGCTAATGATGAGGGGCATATCAGGGGCGTCAGCGCAGCGGTGTCTGACCGGAGTAGCATTTCACTTCCAACTACTGAATTGGGGAGATGTGACAAAGATTCATCATCAGACAATCCATAAAAGGGTGGAAAAGGGGTCAGCCAAGTCAGGAATGTAGACGTCCCGTCCCGTGTCACTAAAACTGATTTCTCACATCTTATCCCTAACACCATTAACATGACACTCACAATTTGAAGCAACAATAATGTCTACTGCATTTGTGATCGCCTTCTTCGGGGCGCTATGTATAAGCGAATTAGTCCCTCAATCCAAAATTACCACCAGTGGACGCTTATTACACCAGGAAGTAGTCATAGCCAATAATGCAATACGTGTATGACGCGCCCCCTGGGCCATATTCTTTTAGGGGGAATATCCGGAGCCGGATCAGATGGGGGTTGTAGTCTTCCGAGTGGCTGTGACCCGGTCCGTGCCCAGGGTGTCAAACTCAGTTGTATGTGGCAGTCCTACAGATGTTATTAAGTTCTTTATTGTCGACTACACCACCCGTTGTATTGCGGTCACTATGGCCGCCGCTGCAGCAGGGTCCGCTGAGGCTGATGGTGTAGGTGCAGCTTGTGATGGTATAACCCCCAACGGGTGGGGTATAGCCTCAGGGGGTCAGGTGCAGAGGATGGGGGTTGTGGTGGTACAGCATAGGTGTTAAATGAAGACAGAGTCGGGTTGTGCAGTTTAGGGTGTTTACTCACTGCTGATGTTCCGGTCACTCCAGCTTCAAGTGACCTCCCGAGCCGTGCTGCATCCACCAGGTCCTGGATCCAGCCAACCCCCAAGCAAGTCCGGAGCGTGACCCTGAGCTCTCCTTCTGTCCTTTCTCTGGCCGTCCCCACTATTGATCCACCCAGGTCCAGCTCCCTCGGGCCTTCTGTTGGGAGACCCTTGGCCTTGGGTTCCCTGACCCTCCACGTGGTATGCCTTCGGGGTGGATGTGGTGGGTGGCCGTGGCAGACGCTGCCCACAGCCTCCGGTCTCTGGCTGGGGTGTGTTTTTGCCCCCACCAGCTTGGGTTCCGGTACCCTGATGCCGACTCTTCACCCGTGGATTGGATTTGGGGTCTCAGAGTCCTCTCTTCTGCTTCCCCTTCTGGGTCTCTCTTGCTTTCTCGTCTCTCTCTCTCTGGGGCTGCTCTGCTCCTCTTCCTCTGACTTCTCTGCAAAGGCTGACAGACTGACCCTGTTCTTTGATGGTGCCCACCTTATATACACCCTCTATGTGTGAGCTCAGGTGACCAGCACCCAATGAGCTCCTATCTTTACCCAGGCTGCTCCCCCTATCTGCCCCTACACTACTGGGATGTACCACCCCCCTCCCACTCCAGCCAGGAACAGACTCGGTCGTACCTGCACATTTCTAAGTGGGAGTACCGTCGGCCTGTTCCTCGGAAATGGGATGTATGTAGTGCATGCAGCCTACCGAGCTCAGATCCACACTCCATCCTTACCCGGGAGTGGAATATCACACCTCTGGGTTGAGGTGCAATACCCCTGTAGCAGCCGAATCCTCAGGGTGCTACATTCCCCCCTGGTAAATCACTGCACGTCCTCGGGCTGTAAGACATAACACCAAAACATACAAATTTTTGCATAACATATAAAACATATAAAACAATATATATATATATATCAATATAAAACATTCTCGTCGCCTCTGGCTCCTCCTCCGGTCTCTGTGCAACGTGTGACCGGGTAAAGTGCGACAGTCTTTCTGGAAAACTGGTTTTCCTATAAAACCGGTAGGGGGCGCTTTAGGACGCGCAACTATATACAGGGGATATGTGGCCGCTCTCAGTCCTCGGTCAGTGGGATTAAGGGAAAAACGGGTAACAGTTCACACTTGCTGGTCCCAACGGGGACTATATTAGCAACTACAGTTTCAGTTTCAGTTTCACGGTTTCAGTTTCAGTTTACGGTGCCCCGACGGGCAACTATATACAGCTTCTGCTTCGCTGTCCTTAGCGACGGCGTCCTCCTGCTCTTGCTTTTTGGTTACCTTTGGCTCTAGTTTCAGACCCGTCCGGGTCCTCTTGTTCTTCCTCCTCACACCGCAGCTCTTCCTCCATCAGGCGATGCACATGGAGGGCGTAGGGACCTTTGGCACACTTGTGCCGGGTGAAGGTGACCTCGTCCCCGATGTAAAGGTCACGAGCTCTGTGTCCCTCCGGTAGGTGGGATTCAACGTCTCTCCTGGTTACGAAGACGTCGCCTACGGTGTGGTGGTCTCGGATGAAGCCCCACCCATGCTGCAAGTTAAACTTTATCACAGTCCCGGTGGTGCGGGGACTATGCGCTGCACGGGGGTCTCTCCTGGCCCGGCTTTTCTGCTCCGCGCTCCTTATTTGAGCTTGCTGTTCCTGGACCCGCCTCTCTCTCCGCTCCCTCTCGAAGTCCTCGAGCTGTTGGCGGCAGCACTCAGCACGCTCCGCTGCAGCTGCCCGAGTCTCTTGAGTGAACCCCATAAGATCTTCTCCGGTGGGGTCCCACTCAAACTGCGCTTCCGCTAGCGGGGGCGAGATCCTCTTTACGGGCTTTGGAGCCGGGATCAGGGGTTCATCCAGGGGTCTCTCTCTCCGGAGTCGGGGATGGTGGAACTCCGGTGGCCATATAAATGGCTGCCCATCCGGGCACGTGTGCTGGGCATACAGGTCCTCTCCCAGATGCGGCACTTTTGGTCTTATGGGCGCGGTGGTGGTGGCGCCCGGGTTGCCCGGGCCTTGCGGCCAGGCCTGGGGTATCTGGAAGGTAAAGGGCACCGTAAGGACGGCGGCGCCCTGGGCTACTTGGCCCTGCGACCAGGCCGGGGGCTCCGCGGAGGTAGGGGGCGCTGTTGGTATTGCGGCGCCCGGGGGTACTAGGCCTTGCGACCAGGCTGGTGGTACTTCCTGCTTGGTCACGCTCGGGGTCGAGGCGTGTGACGTCACAGGGGTCGCGGCTCCCGTTTGAGGCCTAGTCTGCGGCGGTGACGTTGCAGCGACGGGCACGGCAGGATAGACTTCGGGCTCTGCGACGGGGAGCTGGGGCAGGTACGCGGTTTCCCGGTTTGGGGTATAGACGTCCCCTTTACCTGCCTCCACTCGTTCGGCTCCCTTCTCGGCGCCGTCTCCGGCCTTCAGTCCTCCCGCGCCATCCTCAGAGGCGGTCTGTCTCCTCGTCTCGGGTGGCGTGCTCCGCTGACAGGTCTCGGTCTGCTGGGCCATCTCACGGCTCCACTCCGCCAACGTCTCTCGCTGCACCCGGGCCATCCTCCTTGCGAGGCCCTCCAGAGCGGTCTGTGCACACTCCCGGTCTCGGGGGAGCTGTGCTAGGACCTCCACTAGGCCTAGTGGGGTCGTTGTTTCCAGCAGGCTCCTGACCAACGGGTCGGTGCTGCTCTGCTCTCCTACAGTCGTCTCCAGCAGGCTCCTGGCCAGCGGGCCGGTGCTGCTCTGCTCTCCCTCCTCGGTTTCTAGCAGGCTCCTGGCCAACGGGCCGGTGCTGCTCTGCTTTCTCGCTATCTCCGGGTAAGCTCCTCCGATATTCTTCTCCAGGCTTCTTGCCTCCGGGTGTGCTCGCTCTAGACTGCTCCAGGCGGCACCCATCTTTGCTCTCTTCTTCTCAGTCCTCCCACTTCGAGGGCGGTCCCGGGGCCACTTGGTGATTGTCAGCTCCAGGGGCAGTTCTTTCACGCTGACAGACACCTCTAGCATCACAGTCTCTGTTGGTGGGGGCGGTTTCCACTTTTGGCGCCATTTTCGGTCCTGGCCCACGATGGGAGGCGGCCTCTTGCCATCCTCTGGCACGCCCATAATGGCGTCCGCTCTGACAAGGCGGGAAACCTTTGGAAATGGCGGGAATCGTCTCCCAGTGGCGGGAAACTCTGCAGATGGCGGGAAAAAGCTGTTAATGGCGGACAACCGGCGGGATTCGACCTGTGATGGAGTCCGATGGCGGGGACCCTCCGGAACCGGCAGGAGACTTCTTTTTGAGGTAAATTCGTTCTTTTCTTCAGGCACGCAGTACCCGGGTGTTGCGGGCACGTAATCCTGCCGACTACGCCAAAGTTGACGCGCCCCCTGGGCCATATTCTTTTAGGGGGAATATCCGGAGCCGGATCAGATGGGGGTTGTAGTCTTCCGAGTGGCTGTGACCCGGTCCGTGCCCAGGGTGTCAAACTCAGTTGTATGTGGCAGTCCTACAGATGTTATTAAGTTCTTTATTGTCGACTACGCCACCCGTTGTATTGCGGTCACTATGGCCGCCGCTGCAGCAGGGTCCGCTGAGGCTGATGGTGTAGGTGCAGCTTGTGATGGTATAACCCCCAACGGGTGGGGTATAGCCTCAGGGGGTCAGGTGCAGAGGATGGGGGTTGTGGTGGTACAGCATAGGTGTTAAATGAAGACAGAGTCGGGTTGTGCAGTTTAGGGTGTTTACTCACTGCTGATGTTCCGGTCACTCCAGCTTCAAGTGACCTCCCGAGCCGTGCTGCATCCACCAGGTCCTGGATCCAGCCAACCCCCAAGCAAGTCCGGAGCGTGACCCTGAGCTCTCCTTCTGTCCTTTCTCTGGCCGTCCCCACTATTGATCCACCCAGGTCCAGCTCCCTCGGGCCTTCTGTTGGGAGACCCTTGGCCTTGGGTTCCCTGACCCTCCACGTGGTATGCCTTCGGGGTGGATGTGGTGGGTGGCCGTGGCAGACGCTGCCCACGGCCTCCGGTCTCTGGCTGGGGTGTGTTTTTGCCCCCACCAGCTTGGGTTCCGGTACCCTGATGCCGACTCTTCACCCGTGGATTGGATTTGGGGTCTCAGAGTCCTCTCTTCTGCTTCCCCCTCTGGGTCTCTCTTGCTTTCTCCTCTCTCTCTCTCTGGGGCTGCTCTGCTCCTCTTCCTCTGACTTCTCTGCAAAGGCTGACAGACTGACCCTGTTCTTTGATGGTGCCCACCTTATATACACCCTCTATGTGTGAGCTCAGGTGACCAGCACCCAATGAGCTCCTATCTTTACCCAGGCTGCTCCCCCTGTCTGCCCCTACACTACTGGGATGTACCACCCCCCTCCCACTCCAGCCAGGAACAGACTCGGTCGTACCTGCACATTTCTAAGTGGGAGTACCGTCGGCCTGTTCCTCGGAAATGGGATGTATGTAGTGCATGCAGCCTACCGAGCTCAGATCCACACTCCATCCTTACCCGGGAGTGGAATATCACACCTCTGGGTTGAGGTGCAATACCCCTGTAGCAGCCGAATCCTCAGGGTGCTACATGTACGCATACACCAATCGAAACGGTTCCAGCGGGCACGGGTACTTGGATACTTCTACAACCCACAAACGGTACACTGAGTCAGGTAACAATAGTAAAAACATATCTAACCATCAGATCACAAAGTAATTTCTTCGTATCACACATTGATGGAACGCCATTATCAAGATACCTGTTCCAAGCTATATTTAATAAATGCATAACATCGGCAGGGAACCACCCCAAAGATTACGGGACACACTCATTCCACATAGGTGCGGCCACGGAAGCAGCAAGAGCAGGACTGTCAGAAACGGAAGTTCAGAGGATAGGGAGATGGCGATCCACGTGTTTGGCGAGATACATAAGACCGGACTTGTTATCCTAACGTGGTTTGTTTCTTTTACAGGTGACGCTAAGCCAACAGTGTGAGTGATAGGCCACTCGTATATATATTGGGCACAAAAAAGGGCGAAAGTCCGCCCAGGCGGGAGGAAATTAGAGTTTCATAACACATATTTCAACTGGAGAGGTATTAGAGGCCTGCTATGACCACAGGTACTAATGGAGGTAATCAAGGTAGGGAGAGAGGCAAGAGGTCCGGTCATCTTAGTTATACAGGCCGGGGGAAACAACCTAGGTCATAACAAGAGCGCATAACTAATGGCAATAATGAAACTAGACACTGAGCGCTTCAGAGAATTTTTCACAAAATTAGCTATAGTATGGTCAGAGATTGTGCCGATAGCGGTATGGCAAGGTGCGCGAGACATCACGGCCATCGAATGGACAAGGCGGGTAATAAATATTCGGATGTCAAAATTTAGAAGAGACAGAGGCGGTGTAGTGATACGACACCGACAACTGGAAGGAAATAAAGCAGGCCTCATACGGCCCGACGGTGTTCATTTAATAGATATTGGACTGGACATATTCCTGTCAGGACTCCAGGACGGAGTGGAACAAGCGTTAAGAGTGATGGGTGGGGGTCAGAGTCCTGCATACGAGTACGCTGGATCCTCCGTGGCCTGGAAATAGAAAGGACATGTTGGAGAGTTACACTTGTTGGCCAACTTGCCGGAGTGGGGACCCAGGGCATGCTGTAACAAGCTGAATTATTTTAGAAATAAAATGCCTTTCTAATGGAATGAGTATAAAGAGTTAATAAAGCTGTGACCGATCCTCACCCATCCAGTTGTAAGAGTTACATTATTGGGTTGTCCATGAAAGGGGGGCGGTAGGGGGGCTGAGCATCTGGGTTTGGTTGGGGGTCCCCACAGTCTGCCTAGGCTAGATTAATTTAAAAATTCTTATTAGATACACAGGCGGTGCAGCTTGCTTCGCAGCTGGGCTACTACGCCCAAAGTATTGCCTAGGCTAGATGCAGTTAAAAATTCTACGCTGACTAGCAGACACTGAAGATTTGGAGCAGACCTCTGAGTAAAGAGCTCTTCAGACTCAACCATCTGTGTTACCCCAAGCCATAGTGTATGTAGTTTCGTACAGTTAAAAGGGGGGGGGGTGCGACCCAACCCACCTGGAATTGACGATGCCAACGTCACGTAAGACACAGCAAGGGGACTCCCAAAATTGTGGCACAGACACCACTTAACCCTAGAACGCATACCTGTGGCCTTGCCCAGTTAATTGTTTTCTATTTTCTGCAAGATTGCTTTAGTTAGAATTTTGAAACTCTAGGTATTCTTCATGTATATAGTTGTTTGTCATTTGAGTTTGAGTTATTCCATGTTATTTGCACACGGGCCTAAAGGGCCCCAGGTATGTGAAAGTGTAGATTTTTATGGTCATGCGTTCTAGGGTTAAGTGGCATCAATTGCCCCACTGTTGCTTAAAACTGTTGGTGAGGTGATTTTACCAAATCCCCAAGCTTTTAGTCTCCCAAGGATGACACAGGGGTAGAAATGTCCTTGCGAATCCATGATTTGATCATCTTTATGAACGTGAGTCTGTCTACATTCTCAGTGGACAGACGCGTGCGCTTATCTGTCAGCACACCACCAGCAGCGCTGAACACACGTTCAGAGAGAACGCTGGCTGCATGGCATGACAAGATCTCCAAGGCGTGAGTGGCGAGCTCCGGCGATTTTTCAAGATTGGAATACCAAAATGAGCAAGGGTCCAGTGACACAGTCATGGCTTCGATGTTCACTTGGAGATTCTCCTGTACCATCCTCTCTAGGCATTGACTATGTGTCAGACTTCTTGTCTCCTGTGGCCTTGCAAAGGATGGTCTAAAAAAGTGGTGAAACGATTCCACAAAATTGCTGTTACCAGCAGATACTGTGTTACTGTTACTGTTTGAGTGATGAAGACTCGACAGTCCCACCGTTGGCAAGTTAGAACTGTGAGATTCACTACGTGCACCACTAGTGTTTTGTGGAAAAGCACATGTAAGATTCTGCAACAGATACTCCTGCATTCGCCAATACCTTTTTATGGCAGGAATTATTTTGGCAAATATACTTTTGTACCGGGGATCTAAGAGTGTGGCAACCCAGTAGTCGGGATTACTTCGAATTCTGACAATCCGGGGGTCATGTTGCAGGTAGTGCAGCAAGAAGGCACTCATGTGTCTTGCGCATCCAGAAGGACCAAGTCCTTGTTGTGTTGGTAGCGAGGTAAGAATCATGCTTCCTTCCTCTGCCCTCTCCCTCCAACCTCGCACAACAGAAATGTGATCAAGGTCTCCCTCATCTGATGAGTCTTCCATGCCCATTGCCAGTTCGTCCTACACTTCTTCCTCGGCTCCTGCACCTTCCTCAACAGTTTGGCTGCTACCATGCGCCCTGGTTAATCCCTCTCCCCCACCCTCCCATGCCTGCCGCCTTGGTGCTGCCAACCGTCTGGACCTTGGAGATGTTATCCCTTCCGCATACGACTCCTCCTCTACTTCCTCCACCTCCTCTTGTCCCACCACCTGACTCCGAATTCTGTTTAACATGTGCTCCAGCATGTAAATCACCGTAATAGTCATGCTGATAATGGCATCGTCAGCACTAAACATCTTCGTCGCCATTTCAAGACTGTGCAGAAAGGTGCATAGGTCCCTGATCTGAGACCACTCCTCCAGCGTGATTTGCCCCACCTCTGGATCTCGTTGGCCCAGGCTATACGTCAGAACGTATTGCACCAGGGCTTGTCGGTGCTGCCACAGTCGCTGCAACATGTGCAGAGTTGAATTCCACTGTGTCGGCACATCGCATTTCAGCCGGTGAACTGGCAGGCCCAACGACTTCTGTAGAGATGTAAGTCGTTGAACTGCGGGATGCGAACGGCGGAAGTGAGCACACAGCGACCGTGCACTCTGCAGAAGGCCATCTAGTCCGGGATAGTGGGCTAAAAATTGCTGGACAACCAGGTTCAACACGTGAGCCATACAAGGCACGTGTGTGACATTGCCCCGGCGAAGTGCCGCACCCAGGTTTGCAGCATTGTCGCACATGGCCTTCCCTGGTTGCAGGTCCAGTGGAGACAACCTTTCATGAAACTGGGTCTCCAGAGCTGACCAAAACTCCTCAGCTGTGTGACTCACATTTCCCAGACATTTCAAAGTAAACACTGATGCGTTGAGCCCTGCTGCCAGCATAGTAAGGAGGTGTGCAGGATTCCTTCTGCGCAGTTAGAAAGCAGGTGGCATTACCAGACAGGCTTTGGGTGCAGGTGGAGGACCGAGAGGAGGTTGAGGAGGCAGAAGCAGTGGAGGAAGTTCGAGATAAATAGGATTAACACACAACTCGTGGGGACGGTAAGACTTGGACAGCAGCCCCTTGTCCTGCTGTCACCATAGTTACCCAGTGCCCAGTCAGCGACATGTAACGCCCCTGTCCATGCCTTCTCGTCCAAGTGTCTGTGGTGAAGTGCACCCTGTCACACACAGAGTTTCTCAAAGAAGCGGTGATGTTGTGTGCGACATGCTAGTGGAGCGCAGGCACACCTTTCTTTGAGAAGTAGTGCTGACTGGGCATCTGGT
The DNA here is from genome assembly GCF_046119375.1 of Phyllobates terribilis. Lineage (NCBI taxonomy): Eukaryota > Metazoa > Chordata > Amphibia > Anura > Dendrobatidae > Phyllobates > Phyllobates terribilis. The sequence continues at coordinate 155,803,358 of NW_027362768.1, read as the reverse complement.
ACTGGGGCACTGTGACGGACATAAGGTCTTGAAAATCCTCTGTGTCCTCCAGGTGGAAAGGCAGCATTTCTGTAGCCAACAGCTTGCAGATGGTGAAATTCAACCTCTTAGCTTTCTCATGGCTAGGAGGAAATGGTCTTTTACTTTTCCACATCTGAGGGACCGAGGGCTGGCTGTTGTGCTTAGACGGTGTTGAGTAGGGTGTCCCCGGCAACTGCCGGTCTGTGAGGAAGATGCAGGCGGACATGTTAGGTTGCCTTGATCCAAAGGTGGTGCTCTCGATGTCAGAGAGCGCTCAACACTAGCAGGTGTTTCCACTTCCCAATGAACTGACGACCTGCCAATCACACTGGCTGTTGCGGGTAAAGAGGTGGCAGGTCTGCGTCCAAAAACATGTGTGACTGCTGTCCCCCCAGTCACAGAGGATGAAGAGGCTGCGGATGAACAAGATGGGGCAGACGGTGGTTGGCCCAGCCGGCTAGGCCACATTGTAGCACAGTGAGCTTCCCACTGCAACTTATGCTTCATATCCATGTGACGGTACATGCATGAAGTACTCAAACTATGTATTTTTTGGCCTCTACTTAGCTTTTGCTGACAAATATTACAGATAACAGGAGTTGGGTCATCCTTATCGATCTGAATAAATGCCCAGGCTATGCAAGGCTTAGAGCCCATGTGACCTGAAGAGCCACTACGACTTGTGGTCAGAGGCAGAGTTGTGGTTGAGGATGCAGTTGTTGACGTGCTTCCAGTACTCCGTCTCTGTTCAGGAAGGCGCAACCTAACCTCGTCGTCAATAGCATCTGTGATGCCCCGCTGCGCTCGGTATCACAGATCCTACAAGAGTGCATTGATGGAATCCTCCACAAGAGGCCCCCATAAACATTCACACATCTCCACCTTCCACCTCAGACCAGCAGAGGGAGCCCGTTAGGGATATAAATAGGGAAGGTGGAGCTAGGCAGTTCAGTTCCTCTGAAGAGTTCCTGCAGTAGAGAAGCCTAAGAGAGGTCAGTCTGCAGTGGAGCTCAGTCTAGTCTAGAGAACGCAGTTAATAGTTCAGCAGTGGAGCACGAGGCTCCTGCTTGCTAGATTCAGGGAGCCCAGATAGAGCTTAAGGTGTGCCGGTGCCGTAAGATCAGTGAAGCGTGGCAAGCTGCCGTTAGTGTGTATAGCCTAGTGAGGGCCCGAGTAGGCCGAAGGCGAGTGGCGAGTTAGTACATAAGGGGCAGAGGAGCTTAACCAGCTCACCCCGAAGCATTTACCGGACACAGGATCCGAGCTTACCAGTATCTCTATGACCCAGTAAGGCATAACCGGAATCCCTGGAGAACTACAAGTCCCAGGATCGCTAAGGTGCTGATATGTAACAGAGCCAGGAGACGCTTAGGCCCCGCATACTGGGAGCGTGAACTCCAAGAGAAGGCCCTACCACAAGGTCAGCCAGCGCAGGACAGAGATAAAGTTAGGCCTAGCTCCAGGCAGGTCAGAAACTTACTACGCAGAGGCAAGAAACAGGAGGCCCTACACCCGCTCATTGGGGAGGATCCTGATATGCACCCTTCACCCTACAGTGCTCCGGGATGTGCCTGAATTTCCACCAGTAAAAGGTACTGAAGTGACTACCGTGTCCGTTCCCGTTCTTGCTCTGACCCAGCTGGGTCTCGCCTGTCCTGCATTCCCCCTGCATACGCTGCCCTGAGACCTAGCTCCACCTGTGGGGAGCTATACCATCGAGCTACCTTATCACCGGCCTCAGTGGACTGCTGCAGCGCTGGTGCTTGTCACCAGATACCACAGGTGGCGTCATGAACTCTTATAAAATTAACAATTATCCACCCTTTTAAAGAGAGACCCCAGGGTACGGGCCAGGGAGTAGACCACCGCGACATCCCCAAGGCCAGGCAAATGCCCGGGTACCGAGTCATCCCCATCCCCAGGGCTAGTCACATCCTCCTCCACCTCCTCTGCTGACCTCATCGACTGTCTGACTGTGGGTTGACAGTAAGTGGGATCTCCAACCTCGTCATCATCACCCTGTGTGTTATCACTAGAGATGAGCGGTGTTCGACTAGAACTGTTCGCCAATCTCAAATTCGAGCTGTTTTGGGCGGTGTTCGAGTTGTTCGACGAACCCGAACGATTTGCAAAAAATTCGGCTGTTCGAGGTTATGTTCGATAACTGTTCGTGCACCAAAAGCGTGTCCTGCATGTCTGGCGCTATTTAGAGCACCAATCATGCAGGGATTGTCTGCCACTCACTGTAATGTCACAGCCATGGTGGTTGTGGCATTACAGTGATTGCCCAAATCGATGGGAACAGTGTCAACAGTGAAACATGAAAAGCCGGCAATTCAGCAGCAGCATACACCGGTACCCGACAATTTAGAACCGAAAGAATAGAGCTTCACACATAGATTAGATAGATATAAACATGTCAGCCACATATATACGAAGTACAGTGAAAGTGCTGCTTACTGTACTTGTCATTTAGCGTAAAGGATTTATCAAAAAAAATAATAGTGTTTTCATGCACCGTCTCTTTAAAAAAGCCGGCCGGCAATTCAGCATCTGTACCCGACAATTTATAACAGACAGAATAGAGCTTCACACATAGATTAGATAGATAGAAACATGTCAGTCACATATATATGAAGTACAGTGATAGTGTTGGTTACTGTACTTGTCATTTAGTATTAAAATAAAGGATTTATTATTAAAAAAATTGGCGTGGGGTTCCCCTTAATTTTAGGCTCTAGCGGAGGTTAAGCAGACGGCTGGGGCAGATGTTTGAAGCCTGGGAAGGGGGTAATACCCACGGAGCTTCCCAGGCTACTAATATCAGCCCCCAGCTGAATACATAGCCTTTACTAGCTATTAAAATGGGGGACCCCCCAAAAAAAATGACGTGGGGTCCCCCCTAATTTAATAGCTAGCAAAGGCTAGGCAGACAGCTGGGGGCTGATATTAATAGCCCAGGAAGGGAGCCATGAATATTGGCCCCCTCCCAGGCTAGAAACACCAGCCGTCAGCCGCCCCAGAAATGGCGCATTCATAGGATGCGCCAATTCTGGCACTTAGCCTCGCTCTTCCACGCTGCCCTGGTGCGGTGGCAGGGGGTAATAGGGTTGGGGTTGATGTCAGCTTATAATGCCAGCTGACATCAAGCCCAGGTTAGTAATGGAGAGGCGTCTATAAGACACCCCCATTACTAACCCCATAGTCAAAGTTAAAAAAAACACAAACACCCAGAATAAAGTCCTTTAATTGAAATAAAGACACAATCCTTTATTGTTCTAAATTAAACCATACTTACCGTCACGCCCATTCCAGCTGAAGCCAACGATCTCCTGCAATAAAAGAAAAATAATAAAGCAACCTCATCCTTACCTTTCCATGGTTCCCACGACAGCTTCAGCTCTGCTACATCGAGATGACAGGCTGGACCGCAGCAGAACGCTGCCATCCAGCCTCTCATCCCGCAGACACTGAGAAGCGCAGGCTTGCTTGCGCTGCTCAGCGTCTCTCTGTGACGACATCCAGATGAGCCGAGTTCATGTCCAATGAACTCGGCTCACCTCATGCACGTCACTGACAGCGTGGGAAAATTCTCACGCTGAAGCGGTGAGTGCAGGAGAATTCTCCCACGCTGTCAGTGATGTGCATAAGGTGAGCTCATGTCCAATGAACTCAGCTCACCTCCTGCACGTCACTGACAGCGTGGGAGAATTCTCCTGCACTCAGCGCTTCAGCGTGAGAATTCTCCCACGCTGAAGCGCTGAGTGCAGGAGAATTTTCCCACGCTGTCAGTGACGTGCATAAGGTGAGCTCATGTCCAATGAACTCAGCTCACCTCCTGCACGTCACTGACAGCGTGGGAGAATTCTCCTGCACTCAGCGCTTCAGTGTGAGAATTCTCCCACGCTGAAGCGCTGAGTGCAGGAGAATTTTCCCACGCTGTCAGTGACGTGCATGAGGTGAGCCGAGTTCATTGGACATTAACTCGGCTCATCTGGATGCCCTCACAGAGAGACACTGTGGAGCGCAAGCAAGCCTGCGCTTCTCAGTGTCTGCGGGATGACAGGCTGGATGGCAGCGTTCTGCTGCGGTCCAGCCTGTCATCTCGATGTAGCAGAGCTGAAGCTGTCATGGTAACCATGGAAAGGTAAGGATGATGTTGCTTTATTATTTTTCTTTTATTTCAGGAGATCGTTGGCTTCAGCTGGAATGGGCGTGATGGTAAGTATGGTTTAATTTAGAACAATAAAGAATTGTGTGTTTATTTCAATTAAAGGACTTTTTTCTGGGTGTTGTGTTTTTTTTAAATACTTTACTAGAAATTCATGGTGGTCATGTCTAATATTGGCGTGACCCCATGAATTTCGGGCTTAGGGCCAGCTGATAATGCCAAGCTGGCCCTAACCCCTTTATTACCCAGTGAGCCACCGCATCAGGGCCCTGGATGAGTTGGGTACAGCGCCAGAAGATGGCGCTTCTATGAACGCGCCATTTTCCGGGGTGGCTGCGGACTGCAATTTGCAGCGGGGGTGGCCCAGAAAGCTTGGGCCTCCCTGCGCTGCGGATTCCAGCCCCCAGCTGCCTAGTTGTACCTGGCTGGACACAAAAACAGGGCGAAGCCCCACGTCAATTTTCTTTAAATTATTTCATGAAATAATTAAGAAAAAAAGGGCTTCCCTATATTGTTGTGTCCGGCCAGGTACAAATAGGCAGCTGGTGGTTGGGGGCAGCCCGTTCCTGCCTGCTGTACCTGGCTGGACACAAATATAGTGCGAAGCCCCACGTCAATTTTTTTTAAATTATTTCATGAATTTCCTGAAATAATTAAAAAAAATTGAAGTGGGGCTTCGCACTATATTTGTGTCCAGCCAGGTACAGCAGGCAGGAACGGGCTGCCCCCATCCACCAGCTGCCTATTTGTACCTGGCCGGACACAACAATATAGGGAAGCCCTTTTTTTCTTAATTATTTCATGAATTTCATGAAATAATTTAAAAAAATTGAAGTGGGGCTTCGCACTATATTTGTGTCCAGCCAGGTACAGCAGGCAGGAACGGGCTGCCCCCAACCACCAGCTGCCTATTTGTACCTGGCCGGACACAACAATATAGGGAAGGCCTTTTTTTCTTAATTATTTCATGAATTTCATGAAATAATTAAAAAAAAAGTACGTGGGGCTTCGCCCTATTTTTGTGTCCAGCCAGGTACAACTAGGCAGCTGGAGGCTGGAATCTGCAGCGCAGGGAGGCCCAAGCTTTCTGGGCCCCCCCCCCGCTACAAATTGCAGTCCGCAGCCACCCCGGAAAATGGCGCGTTCATAGAAGCGCCATCTTCTGGCGCTGTACCCAACTCATCCAGGGCCCTGGTGCGGTGGCTCACTGGGTAATAAAGGGGTTAGGGCCAGCTTGGTATTATCAGCTGGCCCCAAGCCCAAAATTCATGGGGTCACGCCAGTATTAGACATGACCGCCATGAATTTCTAGTAAAGTATTTAAAAAAAACACAACACCCAGAATAAAGTCCTTTAATTGAAATAAAGACACAATTCTTTATTGTTCTAAATTAAACCATACTTACCATCACACCCATTCCAGCTGAAGCCAACGATCTCCTGCAATAAAAGAAAAATAATAAACCAACCTCATCCTTACCTTTCCATGGTTCCCACGACAGCTTCAGCTCTGCTACATCGAGATGACTGGCTGGACCGCAGCAGAACGCTGCCATCCAGTCTGTCATCCCGCAGACACTGAGAAGCGCAGGCATGCTTGCGCTCCTCACTGTCTCGCTGTGACGGCATCCAGATGAGCCGAGGTCATGTCCAATGAACTCGGCTCACCTCATGCACGTCACTGACAGCGTGGGAAAATTCTCACGCTGAAGTGCTGAGTGCAGGAGAATTCTCCCACGCTGTCAGTGATGTGCATGAGGTGAGCTCATGTCCAATGAACTCAGCTCACCTCCTGCACGTCACTGACAGCGTGGGAAAATTCTCCTGCAATCAGCGCTTCAGCGTGAGAATTTTCCCACGCTGTCAGTGACGTGCATGAGGTGAGCCGAGTTCATTGGACATGAACTCGGCTCCTCTGGATGTCGTCACAGAGAGACGCTGAGCAGCGCAAGCAAGCCTGCGCTTCTCAGTGTCTGCGGGATGACAGGCTGGATGGCAGCGTTCTGCTGCGGTCCAGCCTGTCATCTCGATGTAGCAGAGCTGAAGCTGTCGTGGGAACCATGGAAAGGTAAGGATGAGGTTGCTTTATTATTTTTCTTTTATTGCAGGAGATCGTTGGCTTCAGCTGGAATGGGCGTGATGGTAAGTATGGTTTAATTTAGAACAATAAAGGATTGTGTCTTTATTTCAATTAAAGGACTTTATTCTGGGTGTTTGTGTTTTTTTTAACTTTGACTATGGGGTTAGTAATGGGGGTGTCTTATAGACGCCTCTCCATTACTAACCTGGGCTTGATGTCAGCTGGCATTATAAGCTGTCATCAACCCCAACCCTATTACCCCCTGCCACCGCACCAGGGCAGCGTGGAAGAGCGAGGCTAAGTGCCAGAATTGGCGCATCCTATGAATGCGCCATTTCTGGGGCGGCTGACGGCTGGTGTTTCTAGCCTGGGAGGGGGCCAATATTCATGGCTCCCTTCCTGGGCTATTAATATCAGCCCCCAGCTGTCTGCCTAGCCTTTGCTAGCTATTAAATTAGGGGGGACCCCACGTCATTTTTTTTGGGGGGTCCCCCATTTTAATAGCTAGTAAAGGCTATGTATTCAGCTGGGGGCTGATATTAGTAGCCTGGGAAGCTCCATGGGTATTACCCCCTTCCCAGGCTTCAAACATCTGCCCCAGCCGTCTGCTTAACCTCCGCTAGAGCCTAAAATTAAGGGGAACCCCACGCCAATTTTTTTAATAATAAATCCTTTATTTTAATACTAAATGACAAGTACAGTAACCAACACTATCACTGTACTTCATATATATGTGACTGACATGTTTCTATCTATCTAATCTATGTGTGATGCTCTATCTTTCTGTTCTAAATTGTCGGGTACCGCTGCTGAATTGCCGGCCGGCTTTTTTAAAGAGACAGTGCATGAAAACACTATTATTTTTTTAAATAAATCCTTTACACTAAATGACAAGTACAGTAAGCAACACTATCACTGTACTTATTATATATGTGACTGACATGTTTCTATCTATCTAATCTATGTGTGAAGCTCTATTCTTTCTGTTCTAAATTGTCGGGTACAGATGCTGAATTGCCGGCCGGCTTTTTTAAAGAGACGGTGCATGAAAACACTAATATTTTTTTTAATAAATCCTTTACACTAAATGACAAGTGCAGTAACTAACACTGTCACTGTGCTTCTTATATGTGTGACTGACATGTTTCTATCTATCTAATCTATGTGTGATGCTCTATTCCTTCTTGTCTAAATTGTCGGGTACCGGTGTATGCCGCTGCTGAATTTGCCGGCCGGCTTTTTTAAAGAGAGTGTCTTCTGAGCAGTTTGTCAGCTTTTGGACACCTTTGCAGGTGTTTTCTATGTGTTTCTATGTGTTTTTTTTGCCTGCCATTGGTTTTAACGGTGTTCGACGGTGTTCTAAGGTGTTCGACGAACAGTTCGACGAACAGTTCCTCGAACATCCCGGTGTTCGACGAACCGAACCGAACCCGAACACTACGGGGGTGGCTCAACACTAGTTATCACACCCGTCGCCCTCAGAGCCAACCTCTTCCTGCCCTGACCGAAAAGTCAAGTTGTCGCTCCAATCAGGTATTTGAGTCTCATCATCGTCTTCATCATTGTCTCCACCAACAGGAGTTACAGTTTGGGAACAAGGGTCTACATTATGCTCAGAACCTTCTTCATCTGGTCCTGGATCCAACTTATAAAGATTCTGGGCATCGGATCAGATCATTTCCTCATCTGGATTAACAGAAGCTCTGGAGCAGACCTCCGTTTCCCAGGCTATAGTATGAGTAAACAGCTGGGCAGACTCAGCCATCTGTGTTACCCCATACTCAGACGGGCAGCTGGAGACTTGGGAGCTGTGAGGAAGCAAGTGCGATTGGGGTGACACCTCTGAGGACTGGAGTATTTGTGATGTTGAAATTGAGGTGATGGAGAGCCCACTTGAAGGAGCACTTGATATCCGTTGAAGCACCTGCTGTTTTTGTGCCTCATCTAGAATTTGTAGCGATGGGCGTGTCCGTAAGAATGGGATTGTATCACATTGTCCACGAAAAGAAGTCGACATCTTAGTTTGGCTGGAAGATGGTCTTTCTTCTGCAGATGTTACTCCCCCCCCCACCGTGGGGGGCCTCGACCCACCGGCGGACAGGCACCAGTATTGGGATAGGGGGGCTGGCCGTCAGGGTCCACCGCGGCTCTGGCACAAACCCGGCGACACAGAGGTGGCACAGGCAGGAACGGACTGGCCGTGTCGGCTTCTCACTTTTTGGATTTTAGAAGGGCATGAGATGCCTATATCTGTGTCTCCCCCTCCTTTTACTCCTCCACCTCTTTTCTTTTCGCATGACTATATGTACTTGTCACTTTTCCATGTGTTAGTTGTGTCTTCTGAGCAGTTTTTCAGCTTTTGGACACCTTGGAAGGTGTTTTCTATGTGTTTCTATGTGTTTTTGTTTGCCTGCCATTGGTTTTAACGGTGTTCGAAGGTGTTCGACGAACAGTTCGACGAACAGTTCGGCGAACACACGGGTGTTCGACGAACCGAACCGAACTCGAACACTACGGGGGTGGCTCAACACTAGTTAACAGGTACACGGATGACAATGAGGAGACAGTGGTACTTAACAAACAACTATTTATTTGTCTAATACGAGTTTCTATAGATATGTAGGGTAAGAGGGAATAATGACTACAGTAAAATATGTCACAATCAGAACACAGTAATACAATTGAATAGGATATGTACAGTATTAAGCAGTATATATATTTACCCTCTTCGTTATATTTACAGTTAGGCTATGTGCCCACGATGCAGAAATGCTCCGGATTTTTTCCTGACCATTTCTGCATCTCCTTGGCAAAAAAAACGCATGTCGATAGTACATGCGTTTTTCCTTCCAGGGACATGCGGAAGTGAAGCGTTCTTCACATGCATTTCCGCATGAGGATTGAAAAGTGCTTTCCAAGCGATTTTAGCATCACTTGGAAAGTGGTTGACAACTTGGTCACACTATATAAATCCATGCAACCGGCATGGATTCATATAGTGTGACCGTAAAGAATGGTAAAAAATAAAAAATAAATATATACTTGCCTTCTGATGGCCCCCGCAGTCTTTATTCCATCTGTCCTGGCTTGCTGGCAGCTCGCAGTACACTGAAAGGACCTGCCGACGTCAGCGGTTGTGTGACCCATCACATGACTAAATGACGTCAGCGCAGGTCCTTCAGTCCACCGCAGTCTGCCGGCAAGAGAAGACCAAAGACACTGCGGGCCATCAGAAGGTAAATATAATATTTATTTTTTATTTTGTTCTTTTTTTTTACAGGTTCTATGGTACCCGGGTCCGGGGGAGAGTCTCCTCTCCTCCAGACCCTTGTACCATCCGCACATTGAAACGCATGGAATCCGCATGTACAGATCCAGTGATGCGTAATCCATGCGTTCCAATGCAAGTCAATGGCGGCGAAAATGCAGCGCTTCCGCAAAATAATTGGTAGTGCTGCGTTTTTTTCCGCAATGAAACCCGCAGCGGAAATTTCCGCAGCATGTGCACAGCACATGTGGATTATCATTGGGGAACATGGCAGGCCTTCTACCATGCGTTTTTTAAGCATTTCTGCAGCGTTTTTGCCGCTGCGGAAACGCTTAAAAAACGCATTGTGGGCACACAGCCTTAAGGGACTATTATCATAGGTATTGGCTACTCCTAAATCCCCAATTTAACGGGCATCACTCTCTCTATTGGGCCTGTCACCGTTATCTTTCTCTAGGCGGCTGAAAACGTCACACAGGCCCTAACAGGGGTCACCGGTATTTCCCGCTAAGCTGCAAGTCCCAGATTTGTGAGTTACTTGGTACACCATACGCTCGTCACACTGCCATCTTCGTTCCCTGAAGCACGGACCCTTTCCGCACTCTGTAGCGTACATCTACGCTGGAAGTAATGTTTCACTCGAATATCCTTCCTCTGCGTCCGGGTCTCCCTCTCATCCCTGGCTCGCTCCACTCGGCTCGGATCTCCCGGATCTGGTCTCTCGTCTCTGGCCCGGACTCGGCCCACTCGGCTTGGATCTCCCAAATCTGGTCTCTCGTCTCTTTACTCGTATTTGACTATTCAAGTTGTCTCTTCACTCGCATCTGATCTTTCATAATCATAGCTGTAAGCCAGCTCGTTGTTGAGCACATCCGTCCTGCTACAGGTTCGGGCGCCAACTCCTCCCCTTCACTGCCCTTCTAAGCCTTTTATAATTACTAACTGTGCCATAGCTATTGCCTGACCTGGTGTCTTCTCCAATCTCTTCCCCGAGGGAACATGTATTTTACTCTAAGGTTCATACTATTGTAATTATTTTTGCTTTCACTTTCTCTATAGTCTTTGACCAGAAGATGGAAGTGTTCGCTTGCATCTACTCTGTTAGGCATTAACTGTGTTTGTCTACTCTCTTGTTCATCTTCTTACATTCCTCCTCTCTTTAAACTCGCCAGTCCTCGGGCGAGAAAGATCACTTCAGACCTTATATGTTCTTTTGCGGGTCGTGGCTGTGTGTGTGGACTTGAGCTTTGAGGGCGCTATGCCCTTGCAGGCCACATGTAAGCGAGGTTGTAGGTTGGATGGTTAGATATCTGACAGTTTAAGAAGGGAGACCATCAGTTAAAAATAAACTTTTTACTCAGCATTAACTTGGGGAAGGTTATACATAGTAGATAGCGGGTACATATCTTTCTCAAACGTTTCCTTGATAATTTGTAACATTTTGCTCACACAAATACAATTCCCTTTCTCTTCTTCTCTCTCTTTACTTGTTCTCTGTCTTCACTATTCCTCATTACTTTACCACAATCCAGCTCAACACTACAGTTCAGCGTAGCAAGAGTGCTTTACTCAACCCGCGGTTTCTCGTCTTCTTTCCCCTTAGGGGAGCTACAGTGGTAAAATACAAGATTATTAATGTGCCCATAAACACCTAAGGATGTGTTCAACCAAAATTTTTTGAAGATACAGTGGGTACAGAAAGTATTCAGACCCCTTTAATTTTTTCACTCTTTGTTTCATTGCAGCCATTTGGTAAAGTCTAAAAAGTTCCTTTTTTTTCTCATTAAAGTACACTCTGCACCCCATCTTGACTGAAAAAAAAACAGAAATGTAGAAATTTTTGCAAAATTTATTAAAAAAGAAAAACTGAAATATCACATGGTCATAAGTATTCAGACCCTTTGCTCAGGCACTCATATTTAAGTCACATGCTATCCATTTCCTTGTGATCCTCCTTGAGATGATTCTACTCCTTAATTGCAGTCCAGCTGTGTTTAATTAAACTGATAGGACTTGATTGGGAAAGGCACACACCTGTCTATATAAGACCTCACAGCTCACAGAGCATATCAGACCAAATGAGAATCATGAGCTCAAAGGAACTGCCCAAGGAGCTCAGAGACAGAATTGTGGCAAGGCACAGATCTGGCCAAGGTTACAAAAGAATTTCTGCATTACTCAAGGTTCCTAAGAGCACAGTGGCCTCCATAATCCTTAAATGGAATAAGCTTGGGACCCCGAGAAGTCTTCCTAGACCTGGCCGTCCAGTCAAACTGAGCAATCGTGGGAGAAGAGCCTTGGTGAGAGAGATAAAGAAGAACCCCAAGATCACTGTGGCTGAGCTCCAGAGATGCAGTAGGAAGATGGGAGAAAGTTCCACAAAGTCAATCACTGCAGCCCCCCACCAGTTGGGCCTTTATTGCAGAGTGGCCTGACGGAAGCCTCTCCTCAGTGCAAGACATATGAAAGCCTGCATAGAGCTTGCTCAAAAACACATGAAGGACTCCCAGACTATGAGAAATAAGATGCTCTGGTCTGATGAGACGAAGATAGAACTTTTTGGTGATAATTCTAAGCGGTATGTGTGGAGAAAACCAGGCACTGCTCATGACCTGCCCAATACAATCCCAACAGTGAAACATGGTGGTGGCAGCATCATGCTATGGGGGTGTTTTTCAGCTACAGGGACAGGATGACTGGTTGCCATTGAAGGCAACATGAATGCGGCCAGGTACAGAGATATTCTGGATGAAAAGCTCTTCCAGAGTGCTCTCGACCTCAGACTTGGTCAAAGGTTCACCTTCCAACAAGACAATGACCCTAAGCACACAGCTAAAATAACAAAGGAGTGACTTCAGAACAACTCTGTGACCATTCTTGACTGGCCCAGCCAGAGCCCTGACCTAAACCCAATTGAGCATCTCTTGAGAGACCTGGAAATGGCTGTCCACCAATGTTCACCATCCAACCTGACGGAACTGGAGAGGATCTGCAAGGAAGAATGGCAGAGGATCCCCAAATCCAGGTGTGAAAAACTTGTTGCATCATTCCCAAGAAGACTCATGGCTGTACTAGCTCAAAAGGGTGCTTCTACTCAATACTGAGCAAAGGGTCTGAATACTTATGACCATGTGATATTTCAGTTTTTCTTTTTTAATAAATTTGTAAACATTTCTACATTTCTGTTTTTTTTGAGTCAAGATGGGGTGTAGAGTGTACTTTAATGAGAAAAAAAATTAACTTTTTAGAATTTACCAAATGGCTGCAATGAAACAAAATAGTGAAAAATTTAAAGTGATTTGAATACTTTCCAAACCCACTGTATGGTGCCAGTATGGCCGGTACTTGTCTTCTCTTCTAATGACTCTCTGTAACTCCCACCCGTAGCACTCTATTCATCTTACCTGCTCAGTTCTGTGTAGGCCCGCTATCTTTTAAGAGTTATAAACTCTGGGCCTTACTCCCAGGCATCCTCTCCCAGGACCTGTCTCCGGTAAATCACTCTGTCTCTCAGTCATTCTTCCTCATTTCTGCTCCAGATCACGCTATCGCTTTCTCCCGGTCTCCTCACTAAAAATTAATTCTAATCAGCACCCGTGATAAAATGGTGCTCGTGTCTAGGGATGGCATCCCACATCAAAATGGCACAAAAGACTCACTTGTATGCATAATTTGTAGAATTTATTTCATATCCTTCAGCATGTACAATCAAATGTGACGCGTTTTGGCTTGGGCACAAGCCTTTTTCAAATAAAGTCTAAAACATTGTGCAAACAACAGTTGAAATAGGTTTCATCACATTATAAGGTAACCTTCCTATTCATTTATATATCCAGATGGTTGGCACTAATTAACAAAGTCTTTATTAAAACTTTATGGCTTAACCATTTAACCAAGGAAAATACTAAACAGAATTTCAAAGGGATAAAATTATACACTTTGATACATATAAACTTGGTATGAACAATTTAATACATCCATAATACTTTCCAATAATTTTAAAGAATAATATTTTATTCATGTTTAATTCATAACAATTATTTACTTATTCTTAAAAACTAAAAATATTTTTTATCATCCATTTATATACATAGAAGCAAAACCGCCTTTGTCAGCAGGTTTCAGTACTAAAGAGTTATCCTCTTTAATAGATTTCAAAGCTATTCTTTCTATTTTGCTTAAATTATTCTGTATATTAAAAATATCATTTTCTATCCTTTGTAAAAACACTCTAATGTCTCTTTCAAACAGATTTACATTTGTTTCAATAGGGTGATACAATTTTGGAGGATTAAAATTACTTTCAGATCTGAAACCAAAATTATGTAATTTTAATATAGAATCTGTATTACCTGTAACCTGAAGTCTCTCTGATCCCGCAAAATGTGCACAAAGCCTCAGAGTGTGGTAATTTGTTTTAGATCTATAATCAAAATAATCAAAACCAGCTGTCAGGTAAAAAGACAATCCTTTAGGAAGTACCTTGATCTGATCTGGATTAAGTACAGTACAGACCAAAAGTTTGGACACACCTTCTCATTTAAAGATTTTTCTGTATTTTCGTGACTTTGAAAATTGTACATTCATACTGAAGGCATCAAAACTATGAATTAACACATGTGGAATTATATACTTAACAAAAAAGTGTGAAACAACTGAAAATATGTCTTATATTCTAGGTTCTTCAAAGTAGCCACCTTTTGCTTTGATGACTGCTTTGCACACTCTTGGCATTCTCTTGATGAGCTTCAAGAGGTAGTCACCGGAAATGGTCTTCCAACAATCTTGAAGGAGTTCCCAGAGATGCTTAGCACTTGTTGGCCCTTTTGCCTTCACTCTGCGGTCCAGCTCACCCCAAACCATCTCGATTGGGTTCAGGTTTTGTGACTGTGGAGGCCAGGTCATCTGGCGTAGCACCCCATCACTCTCCTTCTTGGTCAAATAGCCCTTACACAGCCTGGATGTGTGTTTGGGGTCATTGTCCTGTTGAAAAATAAATCATGGTCCAACTAAGCGCAAACCGGATGGAATAGCATGCTGCTGCAAGATGCTGTTGTAGGCATGCTGGTTCAGAATGCCTTCAATTTTGAATAAATCCCCAACAGCATCACCAGAAAATCACCCCCACACCATCACACTTCCTCTTCCATGCTTCACGGTGGGAACCAGGCATGTAGAGTCCATCCGTTCACCTTTTCTGCGTCGCATAAAGACACGGTGGTTGGAACCAAAGATCTCAAATTTGGACTCATCAGACCAAAGCACAGATTTCCACCGGTCTAATGTCCATTCCTTGTGTTCTTTAGCCCAAACCAGTCTCTTCTGCTTGTTGCCTGTCCTTAGCAGTGGTTTCCTTGCAGCTATTTTACCATGAAGACCGGCTGCACAAAGTCTCCTCTTAACATTTGTTGAAGAGATGTGTCTGCTGCTAGAACTCTGTGTGGCATTGACCTGGTTTCTAATCTGAGCTGCTGTTAACCTGCGATTTCTGAGGCTGGTGACTCGGATAAACTTATCCTCAGAAGCAGAGGTGACTCTTGGTCTTCCTTTCCTGGGGCGGTCCTCATGTGAGCCAGTTTCTTTGTAGCGCTTGATGGTTTTTGCAACTGCACTTGGGGACACATTCAAAGTTTGCCCAATTTTTTGGACTGACTGACCTTCATTTCTTAAAGTAATGATGGCCACTCGTTTTTCTTTACTTAGCTGCTTTTTTCTTGCCAGAATACAAATTCTAACAGTCTATTCAGTAGGGCTATCAGCTGTGTATGCACCAGACTTCTGCACAACACAACTGATGGTCCCAACCCCATTTATAAGGCAAGAAATCTCACTTATTAAACCTGACAGGGCACACCTGTGAAGTGAAAACCATTTCCGGTGACTACCTCTTGAAGCTCATCAAGAGAATGCCAAGAGTGTGCAAAGCAGTCATCAAAGTAAAAGGTGGCTACTTTGAAGAACCTAGAATATAAGACATATTTTCAGTTGTTTCACACTTTTTTGTTAAGTATATAATTCCACATGTGTTAATTCATAGTTTTGATGCCTTCAGTGTGAATGTACAATTTTTAAAGTCTTGAAAATACAGAAAAATCTTTAAATGAGAAGGTGTGTCCAAACTTTTGGTCTGTATTGTATCTATAGGTCTGTGGTCAGACTAGCTGAGGACGAAGGCGGGTCTGTTCACAAGAAACAGGTTGCCCGCTGCATCGTAGGGAATCAGCTTAGTTCTATTGTAGGGACAGTTTTCCTATCTTTCCTTAGTTTTTGTAGCAGATCATAACAGTAAGTCCAGCCCAAAATCAAAAGAAAAAAAAAAATTCTAAGGAACGAGATACGGAGATCAGCATGGTGTCTGTTCAGGAATTGGCTCAACGCCTGCAGGGATTGTCTCTTGATGTGGCCGAGCTCCAGCAACACGTGAGTAGCTGTCCTGGAGCACATTTTGTTGAAACGAAGGTAGGACTGCCTGATTTTTTTTATGGTAAACAACAAGATTTTTTTTCCTTTAAAAATGCTTGTTTATTATATTTTCGTTTGAGACCCAGGTCCTCTGGGAATGAATCACAGCGCATTGGGTTTATCATGTCACTTTTGCACAAGGAACCACAGGGATGGGCCTTTTCTCTCCAACCTAATGATCCGTGTTTTAGTTCAGTGGAGGATTTTTTTTCTGCTATGGGGTTGTTGTATGACGATCCTGATCGAGTCTCTTCTGCTGAGACACAACTGAGACGTTTAAAGCAGGGGTCAGGTGATGTTGAAAATTATTGTACACACTTCAGAAGGTGGTCTTCTGAAGTGAGATGGAATGATTCGGCGTTAAAATGTTTGTTTCTTTCTGGTCTAAGTGGTAGGGTTAAGGATCTGCTGATTGCTTTCCCTGCACCTGGAAACTTGCAAGAAGCCAATACGGGTAGACAGGAGACTGCGTGTCAGGGTTAATGAGGAGAAAACTCCTGCTATGGCAGCTCCTAGTCATCAGAGGGTCTGCTCGGATGACGGAGAACCGATGGAGATTGGGGTGATGCCACTCCGCTCTCAGGAAAAAGACCACAGGTTTTCCAAGGGATTGTGTTTTTACTGTGGTAAATCTGACCATTTTGTTAAGAACTGTGAGCTTCTGTTAAACAAAGAAAAAAAAAAGGTCAGTTACGCCCGTATTGCTTGTTTAAACTCTAAGGGAGTATTTCTTTCAGGGAGTACCTCATTGCAGGAGGAGTTGATTGAATTTCAGGTTTTTGTGGATTGTGGTTCTACACTGAATGTGATTGATAAGGGATTTTTGGAAAAACTTAAATTGGAACCTAAACCTTTGTCATCTCCTATTTCTGTGGTTGCTGTTGATAACACTCCTTTGAAATGTGTTACTCACAAGGTTTTTGAATTTCCCCTCACTATTAATGGTATTCACCAAGAGAATTTGGATTTAGTGGTATTAAATAATTTACCTTCTCCAGTAGTGTTAGGTTTGCCTTGGTTAAACCTGCACAATCCTTTACTGGACTGGTCTACTAATGAGATTAAATCTTGGAGTCCTAAGTGTTATGATAAAAGTTGTAACGGTCGCATTGCTGCTGTGGAAAGAGGGGAATAACCTGTACCTATTCAGGATTTTTGGAAGGTTTTTTCAGAGGAGGAGTCGCAAATTCTACCCCCTCATAGGGACTATGATTGCACCATTGAGTTTGTTCCTGGAGCTACTCTTCCCAAGAGTCACTTATTTAATCTTACTATCCCTGAAAGAAAAGCCTTGGAGGAATACATACAGACGAGCTTGGCTGCTTGTCGCATTAGACCTTCTAAGTCACCTGTGGCTGTTGGATTTTTTTTTGTAAAAAAAAAAGACGGCGGTTTACGTCCATGTCTGGACTTTCGCGAAATTAATAAAATTACAGTACGCAATTCCTACCCACTGCCGTTAATTCCTGACTTGTTTAATCAGTTAGTTGGGGCCAAGTGGTTCTCTAAAATTGATCTCCGGGGGGCATACAATTTGTTGCGAATGAAGGAGGGTGATGAATGGAAGACTGCTTTTAACACTCCGGTGGTGTTATGTTCTGCTACCAGAGCTAAGGAAAGAGAGGAGATATGTCCCTACGATAGAACTCAGCTGAATCCCTACGATGTAACAGGGAACCTGATCCTGCGATCAGACCTGCTAAAGTCCTAAGCTAGTCTGTACGGAGACCTATAGATGTGGGGAAGGAATCCCTACAAGTACTAAGGACTGGGAGGAAAATGGGACACCTCCTAACAGAAATAGTAGCAGACAGACGAACAAACAAAATATATAGAACATAGAGGTCCGTAGACCAAGCAAACTAACAGAGTTAGATACAGAGCACAGGCTAGCTAGAAAGTAGTTATACAATGAAGTCCAGCAAAGCCAGAAGGGCGGAGCAGGATTAAATAGGCCAACAAGGTCATGTGACCAGCAAAGGAAAAAACCTAAGAGCAAGGTTCTAACAGGTGGGTCATTTTGAGAATCCTGTTATGCCTTTTGGTCTTACCAATGCACTAGCGTTTTTTCAGAATCTTATTAATGACATCCTGAGACCTTTGATTGGTAAGAATGTGGTGGTGCATTTGGATGACATTTTGATTTATTCGCCAGATCTGGAGTCTCATTGGCAGAGTGTACGTGAGGTATTGCAGTTATTAAGTGACAATTCACTTTTTGCTAAGCTGGAGAAATGCGAGTTCGCTGTGCAGAGAATTAGTTTTTTGGGCTACATTATCTCCAGCGAGGGCTTTGAGATGGACCCGGTGAAGGTTCAGGCTGTTTCAGGAATGGCCTAGGCCTATTGGTTTAAAATTGTAACAGAGATTTTTGGGTTTCACCAATTATTACAGAAAATTCATTAAGAATTTTTCTATAATTGTTAAGCCGCTGACCGATCTCACCAGGAAAGGTGCGAATACGGTCCAGTGGACTACTGAGGCCATTGAAGCTTTTGTGTATCTCAAGGAGAAGTTCAGTTCTGCACCCATCCTTATGCAGCCTGATGAGACCAAGCCTTTTTTGGTCGAGGTTGATGCTTCTTCGGTGGGTGTTGGTGCGGTTTTGTCTCAGGAGAACAAGGATGGGGTTCATCCCTGTGCTTTTTTTTCAAAAAATTTTTCTGAAACCGAACTTAATTACGATGTTGGTAATCGGGAATTACTGGCTATCAAACTCGGATTTGAACATTGGCGTCATTTCTTGGAAGGTGCTAAATTTCCCATTCAGGTTTTCACTAATCATAAGAATCTGATCTATCTAGATGCTGCCAAGCGCTTGAATGCAAGTCAGGCTAGGTGGGCACTGTGTTTTTCGCGGTTTAATTTCTCTGTTACTTACATCCCGGGTACTAAGAATGTTAAAGCTGATGCTTTATCTCGCAGTTTTTCTCCCATGGTTGGTACCGAGGGGAGGAGGAGAGCATTTTACAGGAAGGAGTTGTGATAGCAGCATTGGACTCCGTTTTGGAAGATGGGATTCTGAAAGCCCAGGAGGATGCCCCATCTAACACTCCCCATGGGAGGTTGTTTGTACCTAGAACCTTTAGGAGAGAGTTGTTTGTGGAGTATCATGAGTCTCGGTTGGCAGGTCATCTAGGAATTTCTGAGACTAAGAGACTGGTAGGTCGCAGTTTTTGGTGGCCTGGGTGGCAGAAGGAAATCATTAAATGGGTGCATCAATGTACTGTGTGTGCCAGGTCAAAGGCTTCACATGCTCCTGCTGCAGGGTTGCTTTGCCCTCTGGAGGTTCCTAGTGCACCTTGGACGCATCTTGCAATGGATTTTATTACTGACCTTCCTGTGTCCGAGGGTTTCACTGTCATCTGGGTGGTCGTGGACCGTTTTAGCAAGATGTGTCACTTGGTTCCTTTCATTATACTACCTTGCGCTAAGACACTCGCTAAGGCTTTTGTCAAGGAAATTGTCAGACTCCATGGTGTTCCCACTGACATTGTTTCTGATAGGGGACCTCAGTTTGTGGCTCGTTTTGGCGTGCCTTTTGTGACAGGTTGGGAGTCCATTTGTCATTTTCATCTGGGTATCATCCTGAGTCTAATGGACAGACAGAAAGAAAGAACCAGGATGTTGAGCAGTTTTTGCGTTGTTTTGTGGCAGACAATCAAGAGGGGTGGTCTGAGTTTCTGCCACTTTCTGAATTTGCTCTTAACAACCATACATCCTCTTCTGCTGGGTGTTCTCTGCTTTTTTGTTGTACTGGGAGACATCCGTCGTTTGGTTCGTTCTCCAAATTGGTGTCGGCTGTGCCGGAGGAGGAGAATTTTTCCGGTGATTTGGAGAGAGTTTGGACTGATGTACGTTGTAACCTTCAAGAGGCTAACAAAAAGTCTAAGAAGTATTTTAACAGGAAACGTCATGAGGTTTTGTTTGCTGTTGGTGACATGGTTTGGTTGTCCTCAAACAATCTGCGGTAGAGGATTCCTTCTAAGAAATTGGGTCCGAAGTTTGTGGGATCATTTAAGGTGCTTCAGGTGGTTAACCAGTCTGCTGTTAGGTTGGAGGTTCCCTCCTCCTGGAAGATTTATCCGGTGTTTCATGTTTCCTTGTTGAAAAAAGTTGAGGTATCGGATAGGGATGCCACTGTCACAGTTCCTCCGGTGGTGGAAGACGGTGAATATGAGATTTCTCGTATCCAGAATTCCAGAAGGCATAGAGGGAGATTGCAGTATCTCGTCGCTTGGAAAGGTTTCGGTCCTGAGGATAACTCCTGGGTAAGGGCAGATGATGTCTCTGCTCCTAGACTTATCAGAGCGTTTCACAGGAGGTTTCCTGATAGGCCTGGGCCTGGAGGATCCGGAGGATCCTCATAGAAGAGGGGGTACTGTTAGAACTCTCCTGTTAGTTTTTTTTCTATTTTGTGGTCACGTGTCTTGCTGCCTATTTATTCCTGCTCTGCCCTTCTGGCTTTGCTGGACTTCAGTGTTACTTTGACTCTTAATCTAGCCAGGTGCTTTTTACCTATCTCTATAGTTTGCTTGGTCCTTGGACCTCTAAGTATTTTTGTCTGTTTGTCTTTTTGCTCCGCTACAACTTCAGCTAGGAGGTGTCCAATTTTGTCCCAGTCCTTAGTACTTTTAGGGACCCCTCCCTTATATCTATAGGTCTGCGTTCAGACTAGCTGAGGACGAAGGCTGGTCTGTTCACAATGAACAGGTTGCCCGCTGCATCGTAGGGAATCAGCTTAGTTCTATTGTAGGGACAGTTTTCCTATCTTTCCTTAGTTTTTGTAGCAGATCATAACAGGAAGACCAAGAGTCACCTCTGCTTCTGAGGATAAGTTTATCCGAGTCTCCAGCCTCAGAAATCGCAGGTTAACAGCAGCTCAGATTAGAGACCAGGTCAATGCCACACAGAGTTCTAGCAGCAGACACATCTCTTCAACAACTGTTAAGAGGAGACTTTGTGCAGCAGGCCCTCATGGTAAAATATCTGTTAGGAAACCACTGCTAAGGAGAGGCAACAAGCAGAAGAGACTTGTTTGGGCTAAAGAACACAAGGAATGGACATTAGACCAGTGGAAATCTGTGCTTTGGTCTGATGAGTCCAAATTTGAGATCTTTGGTTCCAACCACCGTGTCTTTGTGCGACGCAGAAAAGGTGAACGGATGGACTCTACATGCCTGGTTCCCACCATGAAGCATGGAGGAGGAGGTGAGATGGTGTGGGGGTCCTTTGCTGGTGACACTTTTGGGGATTTATTCAAAATTGAAGGCATACTGAACCAGCATGGCTACCACAGCATCTTGCAGCGGCATGCTATTCCATCCGGTTTGCGTTTAGTTGGACCATCATTTATTTTTCAACAGGACAATGACCCCAAACACACCTCCAGGCTGTGTAAGGGCTATTTGACCAAGAACGAGAGTGATGGGGTGCCAGACCTGAACCCAATTGAGATGGTTTGGGGTGAGCTGGACCGCAGAGTGAAGGCAAAAGGGCCAACAAGTGCTAAACAAATCTGGGAACTCCTTCAAGATTGTTGGAAGACCATTTCCGGTGACTACCTCTTGAAGCTCATCAAGAGAATGCCAAGAGTGTGCAAAGCAGTCATCAAAGCAAAAGGTGGCTACTTTGAAGAACCTAGAATATAAGACATAATTTCAGTTGTTTCACACTTTTTTGCTAAGTATATAATTCCACATGTGTTAATTCATAGTTTTGATGCCTTCAGTGTGAATGTACAATTTTCATAGTCATGAAAATACAGAAAAATCTTTAAATGAGAAGGTGTGTCCAAACTTTTGGTCTGTACTGTATCTTAGAAGTAGAGATGAGCGTTGTTCTACTCGAACTGTTCGCCAATCTCAAATTCGAGCTGTTTTGGGCGGTGTTCGAGCCGTTCGGCGAACACGAACAATTTGAGAAAAATTCGGCTGTTCGAGGTTATGTTCGATAACTGTTCGTGCACCAAAATCATAACTGGATTTTTTCTCAGTAATGATGAAAATTAATGTTAATACGCAGTTTGAGTGTACAGCGGGGTGGGGGGAGGGGCAGGGGATCGATCTCTGCAGGAACAATGAAGATCTCCATTTTTTTTTCTCTTTCCCGCATTTACAGTGGGGAGGTGCAATCTGTCAGCCTATCAGCAGCGCACACACGGAGCGAAGTGCTTTTTTTCACACAAGCAAGGGCATGTGTCATTGGCAGTGTATGTCACATGTCCTTGCCCTATAAGACCAAGACATTTTCCCCGTCGCCACCATTTTCTCACTGCTGCAGCTGCGTGTTAGACGGCACCGCTGTTGCTGTGTGCGCTATACCTTGTTAATTTCAAGCCAATTTTCGCACAAATATACAGATAGCTTGGGAGTAGGGAATAGTTGTGATTGCAGTCCTTTTAAGGACTAGGTTACAGCATTTCCTACGACTTTTATCAGGGAGGTCTGTGCTCTTAAATAGATCGGTTGTGGGAGTAAAGACTAATTGTAATTGCAGTCCTTTTCAGGACTAGGTTACATGAGTTCCTATCAGTTTTTGCCAGGCAGGTCTGTGCCAGTGCTGTGCAAGTTTTTTTCACAGCATTTGGCTGAATCTAGCAAAGCTAATCCTTTTTGGCCTATTGCAGAGTGTGTTAGTCAGTGGAGTAGCCTATCTGTGTTGCAAGATATACCACCTGTGTATAGAATACCAATTTTTTTACTGCACCTAGTGAAGTAAAATCTTTTGGGCATAGCATCATTCTATTAGTCCATCTATACTGACCTCCATCAGGTTGCAAATTAAAACTAATTTTTATCTGCATCTACAGTACCTCTGACAAAAATATTTGGGCTTCTAGCAGTGTGTGGGACTTGTTCTATTAGTCCATCTATACTGACCTCCATCAGGTTGCAAACTGAATATATTTTTTTCTGCATCTACCTCTGAAAAAATATTGGGCTTCTAGCTGTGTGTGGGTCTTGTTCTATTAATCCATCTATACTGACCTCCATCAGGTTGCAAACTGAATATATTTTTTTCTGCATCTACCTCTGAAAAAATATTTGGCCTTCTAGTAGTGTGTCGGACTTTCTCTATTAGTCCATCTATACTGACCTCCATCAGGTTGCAAATTAAAACTAATTTTTATCTGCATCTACAGTACCTCTGAAAAAATATTTGGGCTTCTAGCAGTGTGTGGGACTTGTTCTATTAGTCCATCTATACTGACCTCCATCAGGTTGCAAACTGAATATAGTTTTTTCTGCATCTACCTCTGAAAAAATATTGGGCTTCTAGCTGTGTGTGGGTCTTGTTCTATTAATCCATCTATACTGACCTCCATCAGGTTGCAAACTGAATATATTTTTTTCTGCATCTACCTCTGAAAAAATATTTGGCCTTCTAGTAGTGTGTCGGACTTTCTCTATTAGTCCATCTATACTGACCTCCATCAGGTTGCAAACTGAATATAATTTTTTTCTGCATCTAGTTCTGAAAAAATATTTGGCCTTCTAGTAGTGTGTCGGACTTCCTCTATTAGTCCATCTATACTGACCTCCATCAGGTTGCAAATTAAAACTAATTTTTATCTGCATCTACAGTACCTCTGAAAAAATATTTGGGCTTCTAGCTGTGTGTGGGACTTGTTGTATTAGTCCATCTATACTGACCTCCATCAGGTTGCAAACTGAATATATTTTTTTCTGCATCTACCTCTGAAAAAATATTTGGCCTTCTAGTAGTGTGTCGGACTTTCTCTATTAGTCCATCTATACTGACCTCCATCAGGTTGCAAATTAAAAATAATTTTTATCTGCATCTACAGTACCTCTGAAAAAATATTTGGGCTTCTAGCTGTGTGCGGGACTTGTTGTATTAGTCCATCTATACTGACCTCCATCAGGTTGCAAACTGAATATATTTTTTTCTGCATCTACCTCTGAAAAAATATTTGGCCTTCTAGTAGTGTGTCGGACTTTCTCTATTAGTCCATCTATACTGACCTCCATCAGGTTGCAAATTCAAAATAATTTTTTTCTGCATCTAACCCAGCCAATAGTTTTGGCCTAGTACCACAGTTTGGCCACTCAGCTCTGCTCGGTTACCATCCATTGTTTTTTTGTGCAAACAACTCCAGAGTTGTGAATTAGTTAACCACCAAAATGAGTGGAAAAAGGCCTGCTGCTGGTGGAAAGGGGAATAGGCGTGTTGGGAAGGGGAAAAAAGGTTGTGTCCGTGGGGTAGGTGTTAAAGCAACAGTAACATCTGCAGAAGAAAGACCATCTTCCAGCCAAACTAAAATGTCTACTTCTTTTAGCGGACAATGTGATAAGATCCCTTTCTTACGGCCACGCCAATCGCTACAAATTCCAGATGAGGCACAAAAACAGCAGGTGCTTCAACGGATATCAAGTGTTCCTTTAAGTGGGCTCTCCTCCACATCAACTTCAACATCACAAATACTCCAGTCCTCAAAGGTGTCACCCAAATCGCACTTGCTTCCTCACAGCTCCCAAATCTCCAGCTGCCCGTCTGAGTATGAGATAGAACAGATGGTTGAGTCTGCAGAGCTGTTTACTCATACTATAGCCTGGGAATCAGAGGTGGACTCCAGCGCTTCTGTGAATCCAGACGAGGAAATGATCTGCACTGATGCCCAGAATCTTTATGAGTCGGATCCAGGACCAGACGCAGAAGGTTCTGACCATAATGTAGACCCTCATTCCCAAACTGTAACTCCTGTTGGTGGAGACAATGAGGAAGACGATGATAAGACTCAAATACCTGATTGGAGCGACAACTTTAGTTTTTTGTCAGGGCAGGAACAGGTTGGCTCTGAGGACGACGGGTGTGATAACGCACAGGGTGATGATGATGAGGTCGGAGATCCCACTTACTGTCAACCCACAGTCAGCCAAGAGATGAGGTCAGCAGAGGAGGTGGAGGAAGATGCTAGTGACGACGAAGTCAGGTTGCGCCTTCCTGGACAGAGACGTAGTACTGGAAGCACGTCAACAACTGCATCCTCAAACACAACTCTGCCTCTCACCACAAGTCGTGGTGGCTCTTCAGGTCGCATGGGTGCTAAGCCTTGCATAGCCTGGGCATTTTTTCAGATCGATAAAGATGACCCAACTCGTGTTATCTGTAACATTTGTCAGCAAAAGCTCAGTATAGGCCAAAAAATACATAGTTTGAGTACTTCATGCATGAACCGGCACATGGACATGAAGCATAAGTTGCAGTGGGAAGCTCAGTGTGCTACAATGCGGCCTAGCCGGCCGGGCCAACCACCGTCTGCCATATCTTGTGCATCCGCGGCCTCTTCATCCTCTGTGACTGGGGGGACAGCAGTCACACCTGTTTTGGGGCGCAGACCTGCCACCTCTTTACCCGCAACAGCCAGCATGATTGGCAGGTCATCATTTTCTTTGGAGGTGGTAACACCAGCTGGTGTTGAGCGCTGTCCGACATCGATAGCACCACCTTTGGATGAAGGCAACCTAACATGTCCGCCTGCATCTTCCTCACAGACCGGCAGTTTGCCGGGGACACCCTTATCAACCCCGTCTAAGCACAATAGCCAGCCCTCGGTCCCTCAGATGTGGACAAGTAAAAGACCATTTCCTCCTAGCCATGAGAAAGCTAAGAGGTTGAATTTCACCATCTGCAAGCTCTTGGCTACAGAAATGCTGCCTTTCCGCCTGGTGGACACAGAGGATTTTCGAGACCTTATGTCCGTCGCAGTGCCCCAGTACCAGATGCCCAGTCGGCACTACTTCTCAAAGAAAGGTGTGCCTGCGCTCCACCAGCATGTCGCACACAACATCACCGCTTCTTTGAGAAACTCTGTGTGTGACAGGGTGCATTTCACCACAGACACTTGGACGAGTAGGCATGGACAGGGGCGTTACATGTCGCTGACTGGGCACTGGGTAACTATGGTGACAGCAGGACAAGGGGCTGCTGTCCAAGTCTTGCCGTCCCCACGAGTTGTGCGTCAATCCTCTTTATGTCAAAGTTCCTCCACTGCTTCTGCCTTCTCAACCTCCTCTCGGTCTTCCACCTGCACCCAAAGCCTGTCTGGTCATGCCACAAGCTTTCTAACTGCGCAGAAGGGATCCTGCACACCTCCTTACTATGCTGGCAGTAGGGCTCAACGTCATCAGGCGGTTTTTACATTGAAATGTCTGGGAAATGTGAGTCACACAACTGAGGAGTTGTGGTCAGCTCTGGAGAACCAATTTCATGAATGGTTTTCTCCACTGGACCTGAAACCAGGGAAGGCCGTGTGCGATAATGCTGCAAACCTGGGTGCGGCCCTTCGCCGGGGCAATGTCACACACGTGCCTTGCATGGCTCACGTGTTGAACCTGGTTGTCCAGCAATTTTTAGCCCACTATCCCAGACTAGATGGCCTTCTGCAGAGGGCACGGTCGCTGTGTGCTCACTTCCGCCGTTCGCATCCCGCAGCTCAGCGACTTACATCTCTACAGAAGTCGTTGGGCCTGCCACTTCACCGGCTAAAATGCGATGTGCCTACCCGGTGGAATTCAACTCTGCACATGTTGCAGCGACTGTGGCAGCACCGACAAGCCCTGGTGCAATACGTTCTGACGTATAGCCTGGGCCAACGAGATTCAGAGGTGGGGCAAATCACGCTGGAGGAGTGGTCTCAGATCAGGGACCTATGCACCCTTCTGCACAGTTTTGAAATGGCGACGAAGATGTTTAGTGCTGACGATGCCATTATCAGCATGACTATTCCGGTGATTTACATGCTGGAGCACATGTTAAACAGAATTCGGAGTCAGGTGGTGGCACAAGAGGAGGTGGAGGAAGTAGAGGAGGAGGAGTTGTATGCGGAAGGGCTAACATCTGCAAGGTCCAGAAGGTCGGCAGCACCAAGGCGGCAGGCATGTGAGGGTGGGGGAGATGGTTTTACCAGGGCGCATGGTAGCTGCCAAACTAGTGAGGAAGGTGCAGGAGCCCAGGAAGAAGTGGAGGACGAACTGATGGAAGACTCATCAGATGAGGGAGACCTTGATCACATTTCTGTTGTGCGAGGTTGGGGGGAGAGGACAGAGGAAGGAAGCATGATTGTTACCTCGCCACCAACACAACAGGGACTTGGTGCTCCTGGATGCGCAACACACATGAGTGCCTTCTTGTTGCACTACCTGCAACATGACCCTCGAATTGTGAGAATTAGAAATAATCCTGACTACTGGGTTGCCACACTGTTAGATCCCCGGTACAAAAGTAAATTTGCAGAAATTATTCCTGCCATAGAAAGGGATGCACGCATGCAGGAGTATCAGCAGAGACTGTTGCAGAATCTTACATGTGCTTTTCCACAAAATACCAGTGGTGCACGTAGTGAATCTCACAGTTCCAACTTGCCAACCGTGGGACCGTCAAGTGTTCAGCACTCAAACCGTAACAGAACCACAGTATCTGCTGGTAACATCAATTTTGCGGAATCATTTCACCACTTTTTTAGCCCATCCTTTGCAAGGCCACAGGAGACAAGAAGTCTGACACATAGTCAACGCCTAGAGACGATGGTACAGGAGTATCTCCAAGTAAACATTGAAGCCACGACTGTGTCACTGGACCCTTGCTCTTTTTGGGCTTCCAATCTGGATAAATGGCCGGAGCTAGCCACTTACGCCTTGGAGATCTTGTCATGCCCCGCAGCCAGCGTTCTGTCTGAACGTGTGTTCAGCGCTGCTGGTGGTGTGCTGACAGATAAGCGCACGCGGCTCTCCACTGATAATGTAGACAGACTCACGTTCATAAAGATGAACAAATCATGGATCCGAAACGACTTTTCTACCCCTGTGTCATCCTGGGGAGAGTAAAAGCTTGATGATTGGTTAAAATCACCCTACCAAACGTTTTAAGCTTTCAAATTACTAATCATGCTTATCTGTATCTTGACTGGAAAATAATTTGGGCTTTGTAGCAGTGTGCAGCACTGATCCTATTAGGCCATCTATAATAAGCTCCACCAGATTTAAAATTAAAAATAATTTTTAGCTGCATCTAGCCCGGAAAATAATTTTGGGGCTCCGAGATGCGCAAGACACATAAGTGCCTTCTTGCTGCACTACCTGCAGCATGACCCTCATATTGTCAGAATTCGAAGTAATCATGACTACTGGGTTGCCACACTCTTAGATCCCCCAAACTTTTCGATCAACCTTTTCATTTTAATAAAGACCAAAAAAATGGTCATTTTTGAAATTATAAGCATTAGCAGGTTGTTAGAAACTGAAATCAAACAGTTTTCAACTTAAAACTTTATTCTAGGTGATGTTACATTTTCACATAGGACCCCTTGTTCAAAAGGAGCTTCTGAACTCTCTCGTCCATTGAATTTGTCAGGTTTTGGATGGTTTCTGCTTCAATTGTTTTGCATGAGGACAGAATACCCTCCCAGAGCTGTTGCTTAGATGTGAACTGCCTCCCGCCATCATAGACACTCCTTTTAATGATGCTCCAAAGGTTCTGAATGGGGTAGAGGTCAGGGGAGCATGGGGGTCACACCATAAGTTTGTCCCCTTTTATGCCCATATCAGCCAGAGATGCAGATGTTTTATGTGCAGCATGAGATGGTGCATTATCATGCAGAAAAATGATCTTGCTGTGAAATACACGGTTCTTCTTCTTGAACCATGGCAGGAAGTGCTGTTTGAGAAAATCCACATACATTATGGAGTTCATCTTTAGCGCCTTCAGGGATCCTAAAGGGGCCGGCAATCTCTCTCCCCATGATTCCAGCCCAAAACATTACTCCACCTCCTCCTTGTTGGCGCTGTAGCCGTGTTTGCGTGGGGTGTCCATCAACCAGCCATCCTCCACTCCATCCATCTGGACCATCGAGCGCTGCACGGCACTCATCCGTGAACAAAACAGTTTTGAAATCAGTCTTCATGTAATGTTTGGCCCACTGGAGCCGTTTCTGCTTGTGTGAAGTGGATAGAGGAGGTCGACAGGATGGCGTATGCACAGCTGCAAACCTCTGAAGGACCCTGCATCTTGTTGTTCGGGGGACGTTGGAGGCACAAGCAGCTTCAAAAACTTGTCTGCTGCTATGACAAGGCTTTTTTGCCGCTGCTCTTTCAACCTGACGTAATTGCCTGTAGGAAAGAGTCCTCAATTTGCCCTTATCAGCACGCACACGTGTGTACTGTGAATCAGCTACATACTTCTTGATTGCCAAGACACTTCATCCTGATCATCGCACAATGTTGATTGTAGTCATGCCTTGACCTAAACACTCCACAATTTGTTGCTTCTCAGCAGCCGACACATCCTTTTTCTTTCCCATTTTGGCAGAAAATGTAGGCTGCTTAATAATGTGAGAGAGCCTTCTTAAGTAGTCTTGCCTTTCATTGGACACACCTGCCAAACTAATTAGCACAGGTGTCTGCAATTGCTTACAGTGATATAAAGAGCCCTGACACACATCACCATCAATGAGTTTAACTGACAAACAAACAAATTCTTCCCTTATCACTCCTAAACACTTTTTGCATAATAATTTGGAACGCGGTGTACATGTGCTTTTCCACAAAACACCAGCGGTTCACGTAGTGAATCTTACAGTTCTAACTTGCCAACCGTGGTCTGTATGGAATTGTTCAATAAAGGGCCCAAAATTAAGATAACATAGATGGGAGAGGTCTCTATGAATAGGAATTCCTAAGTATTTGATACCCTGTGAGGGCCAGGCAAAGGGAAAGTTGGACTGGATGGAATCCTATATGGATTTGGGGAGGGAGACATTGAGGGCCTCAGACTTCGCTGCATTGATTTTAAAATTTTACCATGTAACAAAGTGATCTATTTCAGCCATAACAGCATGGATGGATATATGTGATTGAGTGATATATACTAGGACATCATCAGCAAATAGAGAGCACTTGTACTCGGTGCCTCCCACCTCAATCCACCTAATATTGGGGTTATGGCGAATTGATGAGAGCAGGTGCTCCGTCACTAGGATGTATAAGAGAGGGGACAGAGGACATCCCTGCCTTGTCCCATTGGTGATTGTGAAAGGTGATGAAAATGTTCTGACGCACCCCCTGGGCCTTGGGACACCCGGAGCCGGACCCTTTTTGGTGGATGCTGGTGGTTGTAGTCTTCGTGGCGGCGACCCGGTTCCGTGGCTCAGGGCGGTCAAACCAGTGGCGGAACTATTTATGTGGTTTTGATGTTTAAATGTCCGACTACGCCACCCGTGGATTGCGGTCAGAGTGAACCGCCGCTACAGGGCAGACCGCTGAGGCTGGTGTTGTGGGTGCAGCAGAGCGTAGCATAACTCCCCACGGGAGGAGTATAGCCTCAGGGCAGTGTATGCGGAGGATGGGGGTGATGGTGCAGGGCAGCAGCAGTAACGACACGGAGTCAGTGATGCAGTCCAGGGTCTTTACTCACAGTTCTTATTATCCAGACCACGTCTGCAGGTAACGGCTGCCCACGTCGTACTGTGCTCACCAGGTGAGGGGCTCAGACAACTCCCAGATAACTTTGGAGCACTTCACAGGACCCCCTTTGTGTGTCCTTTGTCTGGCCTTTCTTACCAACACTTCTGTCCGGCTGCCTCGGGCCTCCTCTTGGTAAACTTGGCGCCAGTTTCCCTGACCCTATGTGGTGCCTTCCTAGCGGGTGTAGCGAGGGGCTGCGCCACATAAAATGTCAGAGCCTCCGGTTTCTAGCTGAGGGTCGTTTCCTGCCTCCACTAGTTCGGGGACCGGTCTCCCCCTTTGGCCTGACCCCTCCACGCAGGTGGATTCGGGCGTGCGGTGGCGACTCGCCCGTCCGCACCCCTGGGATCCCTTCATTCCTCGTTCCTGGAGCCTTCTCCGCTCCTCTTCCTTCCTTCTCCCTCTTCCAGGCCTGGGCCTCTGTTACTAGGCCCGCCTCCGGAGCAGAGCTCATGCAGAGCCCCTGCTCCCTGCCACTTCTGCTCAGACTTCTCTGCACTGAACTAAGATGGTGCCCACCTTTTATACTCCCTTCTCAATGCACCCAGGAACTGCTTCCTCCCTGCTCCTGCACTACAGGGTTCCCCTTCCTCAGTGTTCCCTCCCCCCACTCCAGCCAGGGACAGGGACTGTCGTGCCCATCTCAGGGTCATATTGGTCGCCCTGCCCCACGGCAATGTGGTGTAATGCATGCAGGTGTCGGGTCCTGATCCACACTCCATCCTTACCTGAGAGTGAGATATCACACCTCTGGGTGAGGTGCAATATGTCTGTAGCAACCGAGCCCTCAGGGTGCTACAGTTCCATTTATCTTCAGCCTAGGTGACGTATTGCGATACAGGGCCGTGATTTTGGCTATAAAAGGGTCCCCTAGACCCCTACCCCAAGCTTTTTAAGAGAATCATATATGGCGTGCCAGGAGACTCTATGGAATGCTTTCTCAGCATCCAACGAGAGTATCTAATTACAAATTTTTAACTGCATCTAGCCCAGGAAATACTTTGTGCCTAGTAGCAGTGTCTGCTAGTCAGCGGATTATCCCGGCTGTTAAGCAAGCTACACCACCTGTAGTTTAGACACTTAATTTTTTCAAAGGAAATGCTTCGGGACCATGGGATACTCAGTGAAGAGCATCAGGAGGCACCCCAAGGCATAGGGGCTGGGACTGGCAGTAGGATGCCTTGCGGTGGACAGCCGAGCTCGATCCTTATAAAAGCTTTTTAACTGCAGCAGCTTTAGTGGACGCTACTGGAGCTGGAATTACGCGGCTGCTGGCATGAGACTTGCCCTCCAATAGATCCTTGTAAATGGATTTAAAGTGTATTCATTCAAATTAGAGAGACAATTTAAATTAAAAAGCTTAGAGCTGCCTCCACCACAGGGGGGCTCGCTCGACCCACCAGCGGACAGGCACCAGTATTGGGAGAGGGGGGCTGGCCATCAGGGTTCACCGCGGCTCTGGCACAAACCCGGCGACACGGAGGTGGCACGGGCAGGAGCGGACTGGCCGTGTCGGCTTCTCACTTTTTGGATTTTAGAAGGGCATGACATGCCTATATCTGTGTCTCCCCCTCCTTTTACTCCTCCACCTCTTTTATTTTCGCATGACTATATGTACTTGTCACTTTTCCATGTGTTAGTTGTGTCTTCTGAGCAGTTTGTCAGCTTTTGGACACCTTTGAAGGTGTTTTCTATGTGTTTCTATGTGTTTTTGTTTGCCTGCCATTGGTTTTAACGGTGTTCGAAGGTGTTCGACGAACCGAACCGAACTCGAACACTATGGGGGTGGCTCAACACTACTTAGAAGTTAAATTCAGAACTACAGATTTTCCTGAGTCTGGGATGGTATCCTTACAGTTTCTCTGATGATAGTGACCCGCTCTTCTAATGGTTCCTTTTGATTTCTTCGTCTCCATCCTAAAAAAGAAGCTCTAGACTAAACTTGCAGAGTCCAGATTAATGGGAATCCGTGCATTGAAATCCACAATGTGTCCATGCAGAGTCATGCCATCTATATACTCTTCTATTTAAATAGTCCTTAGTGTCTCTGATAAATTTCAGACATTTTTTCTGTTCAATGTCTTTTTTGAGCTATTTTCCAATTTTGTCAATTTTGCTTTTTAAAGAGTTCAGGTCTCCACTCACTGCTAGGGACATCCAAAGAATGTGGCACTGCTCACCTTAGACCTTAGGTCTCTTCTCTATGCACTCCGGGCCCTATCTCACCTCTCAACAAGAAACTGTCTCTTTACCTTCAGCTTACCCCCTCCCACTCTGGGCTAGTCCCAAACATCAACTATTGCTATCTCTATTGTCAGCAACACACATTATCAACATTATCAACGCAAGTCACAATTCACAATACAAAGTACAATAACACTTGCTTCTTCAAGGGTGAACGTGGGTAAAATGTCCATCTCCATACCAGCACAAAATGAATGTTCAAACCAAACACATCTGCTGGGTGCACCCTTGGTTCAGTGCACATTCCACCTAATTGTTGTTCCATCTTAAGCCCTGTCTTAGCAGAGATAGATGGAAAACAAGTATCTGGGAAAATCCAATTTGAAATTTTTGGCCACACCAAGGGTGTACAAAGTGCATGAGCTTAGTTTGAACAGTCATTTTGTGCTGACTCCCTTTAACATTGTCAGCACTGATTCAACTGCGTCAGACTGTCTACACACACACTTTATTGAAAAGGAAATCAGTGGTCAATGCTTTCATCCATTTACAGGAGGAATAACAGAGGGACAGGACAATGCAAAGTTCTAAGAAAGGATGCTACATGGAATGAAAGTATTTACTAAACTTTTTCATATGAGGGTACCCTGTAAACCCCATTTTAGATTATTTCCTTACTATTTGGAGATATTTCATTCACTTTACCAGCAATTCACATCACTGCAGCGAAGAGCCTGCTGAGTCATTATGAGAGCAGAGTTCACACTGTCAAGCAGTCCGTGATAGGTGTGTTGCTGGGTGTGACAGTCACTGCAAAATCACTGACAATATTGGAGCCTGGGAAATGCAAAAACATGTGCCTGCAATAAAAAGAGAAGAGTGATGTAACCATGAGACTTCTACCTGCAGAAATAATACACGAATGTGTACAATCCTCCATTGTAAAAATACAGTGGAAAAATTTAGAATAACATTAATAATTCATTATTATTTATAAAATAATTTTCTACTTTTATTGTTAGGATCATCTGAGCGTAAAGGGCTTGTCTAGTTTTCAAAAAGTAAACTATGCTATTGCAGACTTGTGAATCCTCGCAGTACACGCTGTGAGGATTCTCCAATGCCGGCGGCGAGACTGAGCGATCATGTCACCACAAATACGTGATATGTATACTTCTGGCCACATTCCGACTAGACATGCGCAACCTTGCTCAATGCAAGTGAATTAAGTGAGTCTGGGAAAGTCTAGTTGGAATGTGGCAGGGAGACTGCATATTGTATAGAGTGACTGCAGACTTTTGTGAAAAGCCTGGACAATGCCTTAAAACAATGCCAGCAGAATACCAAAACTGACAATACTGCCATCAGTGTCCCGCATAAAGAGTGCCCAAATGATGGCTGCCTTGAACCACCACTAGGGGGAGCTTCCTGCATTTGATTCATATTTAAAAGAATGTCTATAAACCATCAGGTGATCTCTGCTGTCGCTCATTCTGCATCACTTACACCTGCAGTCTTATATATAAGGCTTCTCCAGCTGATTACCCACTGGAGGTACTGTGTATACAGAGGATCACATGACTGAGTGTTTCACCTTTACCTTTCATTCAATACAAAAGTCTGATGAAATGGATGTAATTCCTGTAACAGACGAACAATCTATTGTATCTTACTGTATGTCATGTCCTGAAATGCTCAACCTCCCACAAACTCCATATTGCAATATTGAAGCTGATGAAATCCTTCAGCATACACTACCCAGACTTTCCAAGGCAACTGCATGTATGGCAAGTCCATCATATACTGTTCTTTTATTAAAAACTCTGTGGAATGAGATGTAAACTTCCTGCAATTTCTCAGCGGATCCGTCAGATGAATGTTGGCAACATTTTTTTTAATTTAAATGCCACACAGTTTTTTCAGGAGTTGTGAAACTTTTTATTGTGTAATGAATAAATTGTATTTGTGGAATACTAGACAAGCTCTGCACCAAACAATATAACATTAAATCATATTACTGGTTGTCTTAGAGAAAAATTGTAAAATCAATACAGACATCTCTGGAGAGGGTACATATCACCCTCACATTGAAAAAATGGGATTAATTATAACTGGGGACGAGATAAACTAATTATAACTGGGGAAGTGAAAAAGAGCTGTAACTTCAACTTCCATTGAAGTAGGACTTCCTTCCGGGAACAGGTAATTACTAGTGTTGAGCGAGTATGTTCTATTAACCCTTTCACCGAGTATTCTCGGGCCGAGCTCCGAGTATTTATAGCTGCTCGGCGATATCGTTGAATCGCTCCCGTGTGCATGATTTGCAACTATTTGACAGTTTTATTACATGTGAGGAATGTCTCGTACATAGAGAGCAGCTGTGAAAAACTCACCCGGTGACTCGGAGCGGCGGGCGGAAGTAGTACCTCCAAACCGGAAGTGGTAAGATCCGCTTGGAGTATTTGAGGCGGGAGCCAATAATGGGGTGGAAACCCTATCTATAGATTCAGATTTTCAGGTGCTGACCAAAGAAATCACTAATTTACATCAATCTTTAACTAAGGTCTGGTGGAATGTTAGGAATTTAGAAGAGTACAAAAGGTTGGGGCTGTTACCTCGAGGCTTGCGTGTTCAGATATTCCTGGCTTGGGAAGCTGAGGAGACATTTCAAAAAAGCTGGAAAACAGGATTGCTCAAATGTTCAACCATCTTGATGGACATGTTGATTGAACATGATCAGACTCTCCTAAATAAACTTAAGGAAGATATTAGAGGCCGTGAGGACAAACTCAATGCCTTTGATAATGAATACCAGATTATACCTTTCATACAGCGCTTAAAAGTCACTATTGACCAATTTGAAAAAGATATAATCAATGGCAAGAAACATAAGTTCCACAGGGACAAAGGGGACTTTAACAATTTACGAACATTCAAATGGAGCCATAAAGGCAATAGACGTCCAGTCACATTGGATACTAATTTGTGACATGAATTGTCATCAAGAATTTTTTATCGTCAGATCCAAGCAATGCAGAAGGGGCTGTAAGAGGGGCAGACGCAAGGCCAGAGGCCAAAGGAAAGACAGCCAGGAGCTACATCTTACAAGCGGGAAACCCGCCACAACAAGAGACGTTAGTAAATAGGTTTTGATTTATTATCAGTGCTTTCTCTAAAACAGCGTTAGCAATTCAACAGCAGATAGCCTGCAGACAGGCATACAGTTGAAACCAGAAGTTTCCATACACTACATAAAAAGACACATCTGCATGTTTTTCTCAATATCTGACATGAAATCAGAATAAAACTTTCCCGTTTTAGGTCAGTTAGGATTACCATCATTTTTAATGTTTGCCAAATGCCAGAATAATGAGAGAGAGAGAGAATGTTTTAAGGCATTTTTACAGTATTACTTACTGCAAAGTCAAAACTTTACATCCATTTCATTAGTATTTGGTCCCTTAAACTGAATGACTTGGGTGAAACATTTGGGATATCCTTCCACAAGCTTCTCACAATAGTTGGTCGGAATTTGGGCCCATTCCTCCTGACAAAACTGGTGTCACTGATCCAAGTTTGTAGGTCGTATGTGAACTGTATACTGTATATATGTATATAGATATCTCTTGAAACTATAAACTTTATGGTTCATTGATCCCTGTCTTTGTGTTGCTGACCAACAGAAAATGGGGGTGTATTTATTTATTTGTCTGATATATTTATATTTTTTTCTGTGGGATGGGGTTGCAGGTCTGGTATCTACCTATGGTGGGCTTATTTGCTTTTTAAGTGATTTTAATCTGTTTCTGGAGTATCTTTGTGCATTTTTTATAATAAAATTGAATACATTTTTTATGTTGATCACTGCTAGTCAGTATGCATCGTTTCTTGTTTGCTATGTATTTGTCTTTTGACATGCTGCAGGTAGATCCCTCTTTTTGATGGTGCCCTCCCAGTTTGGTGTATTCACTGCTTTCTTCCTCTGCACAATCTGGTTTTCTGATCACTGGTGTGTCTGTGTTTTAATGTGAGTGCACACCCCTTCCTCAGGCATTAGTAACCGCCTCTATTCATTGTGCTTTGAATTTCTCAGGCTGTGGCTGCTCCTGACAATAATATATAAAGAAAGAGCCTTTACGTATAACAAAGAGCAAAATCCAGCCATGGCTTCTCCAACGCTGCCAGGACTCTCCTGCCTGAGCCTCGCTGAGCTCCTGCACTGGGCAGCCTACCTCTGTGTCCTGTTCCTGGTCTACAAGGTCTCCAGTCTATTCCTGAGAAAGACGAAGCTGGAAAGAGCGTTCAGTGCTTTCCCGGGTCCTAAACGTCACTGGTTGTATGGTAATGCCCATGTGGTAAGTGCCATTTCATATGGTGTTTGCTATAGTATATGTTTTCTGCATTTCAGGCAAATCATCAGAATATGCTACACTATAGGAAATGCCAAAAAGTCAAAAGTGTCCAGACTTTGCTTTCGCTCCCTTTACTTCCCCTTAGCTTTCCATGTTGTTGTTTTTTTTTATTAAATACACTAAAGGGTTAAAGAGGTATTAGCATGTTTATTTAGTGTGCTCAATATTCAGATTTTTATGGTATTTATCCAGGAGGCATTGCTCGCAGCCGGGTTCTCTGTCCTTACGCTGCTCTGCCTAATTATTCTTATGATAACAATATTATGTGAACAATGCTCCCTTGAAATAAAATAGCATCAAATTAAAAAAACAAAAAAAACCCCATGTCTCTGGGACAGTATGGCGGATTAAAAAAAAACAAAGTAAACAAATTATTCAGGCTATATTCTTTTCTTTCCAGTACCCTTCTATTTTAAATTTTTTTTACGTGATTTATATTAATAAAAATGTACATTTTTATATTATACCACTTTAGTGCCATAGTGAATTTTTCGATTTTTTTTTTTTTTTTTGCTAAAAAACTTGAATTTCTGAAGTGTGACCCACATTAAGGCTATGTGCCCACGATGTAGAAATGCGCAGGATTTTTCCTGAGCGTTTCTGCATCTCCCTGGCAGAAAAAAACGCATGCGGATTGTACATGTGGATTGTACATGCGTTTTCCTGCCAGGGAAATGCGGAAGTGAAGCGTTTCTGCAGCGTTTTTGCCACTGCGGAAACGCTTAAAAAACGCATCGTGGGCACACAGCCTTAGGCCAAGTTCAGTATTTGGTCAGTATTTTACCTCAGTATTTGTAAGCCAAAACCACTTGTGGAACAATCAGAAGAAAAGTATAATAGAAACAAGTCATCGCTTCTGTATTTATCACCCACTCCTGGTTTTGGCTTAAAATACTGACCAAATCCTGAACGTGTGAACAAGGCCTTAGGGTAGTTTCATATCATTTGGAGAAATGTGATATAGCTGGAAGCAGGAATAAGGCTGTGTGCCCACGATGCGTTTTTTAAGCATTTCCGCAGCAGCAAAAACGCTGCAAAGACGCTTAAAATGCATGGTGCTGTGCACATGCTGTGGAAATTTCCACTGCGGATTATCATTGCGGAAAAAAACGCAGCACTACCAATTATTTTGCGGAAGCGCTGCGCTTTCGCCGCCATTGTCTTGCATTAGATCGCATGGATTACTCATCACTGTATATGTAGATGCATATTCCATGCGTTTCAATGTGCGGATGGTACAAGGGTCTGGAGGAGAGGAGACTTTCCTCCGGACCCGGGTACCATAGAAAACTGTAAAAAAAAAAAGAATAAAATAAAAAATAAATATATACTTACCTTCTGGCTTCCCGCTCCTGCTTGCTTGCCGGCAGTTCACGATGGAATGAAGGACCTGCGCTGACGTCAGAGTCATGTGATGGGTCACGCGACGTTGACGTCGGCAGGTCCTTCCGTGTACCGCTGCCGGCAGCCGGGACGGAGGGAATCAAGACTGCGGGGGCCATCGGAAGGTAAGTATAGATATTATTTTTTATTTTTAACCATTCTTTAGGTCGCACTATATAAATCCATGCCGTTTGCATGGATTTATATAGTGTGACCAAGTTGACAAGCACTTTCCAAGTGATGCTAAAATCGCTTGGAAAGCGCTTGTCAACCCGCATGCAGAAATGCAAGTGAAGAACGCTTCACATCCGCATGTCCCTGGCAGGAAAACGCATGTACAATCCGCACGCGTTTTTTTTTCTGCCAGGGAGATGCAAAAACGCTCAGGAAAAAATCCTGAGCATTTCTGCATTGTGGGCACATAGCCTAAAACATGAGCAAAAAGTGGTAAGTTTGATCTTGTGGCAGGTCTTTTTTAAGTGATTGTACTGTACTAATAAAGGGTGCACCACCAATCAATCCCCTAGTTCTTACTAGTGATTGATGGCTGCCAACCTTGTATTGCTGTAAAGTAGTGGAAGATCATCGGCACCCCATCGGCACAATTTGTGCTTTATGAATACATGGCAATGATAAGAAGAACTAGATGGTGGCCCGATTCAAACGCATCGGGTATTCTAGAATATGTATGCGGTACACCGGGCGCAATCAGCAGAGCGGTGTTTAAATTTGGCGCCAATCAGCGAACCGTGTTAGTGAGGGACGGAGAGCCTGTTTAAATTTGGCGCCAATATCGCTGATTGGCCGCTGCCAATCAGCGAATTGTATTAGTGAGGACCGGGGAGCGGCGCTGCGGGAGATGACCGGCTGCTCGCAGAAGAAGTATCCCAACCGGCGGCGCTGCTCCCCGGTCCTCCCTTCACACTTGCCGTCGAGAGATCAGCGGCCCTAGCCGCTGATCTCCCGACGGTAGCCGCATGGAGGTCAGCGGCGCCGCCGGTCGGGGTACTTCGGCTGCATCGGCGCTGACGTCTGTGAACAGCGGTGTCTAAAGTTGACGCCAATATCGCTGATTGGTCGCGGCCGTCGGCAGCGACCAATCAGCGTCGTATTAGAGTGGGCCCGGGAGCGGCACTGCTTGTACGGGTACTTCCGCTGCGAGCAGCTGGGAGATGACCGTCTGCTCGCAGCAGAAGCATCCCGACCGGCGGCGCCACTCCCCTGTCCTCCCTTCACACTTACCGTCGGTAGATCAGCGGTCCTAGCCACTGATCTCCCGACGGTAGCCGCATGGAGGTCAGCGGCGCCGCCGGTCGGGATAGTTCTGCTGCGATTAGCCGGGAGATGAGCGGCTGGCGCCAGTCATCTCCCGGCTGCATCGCCGCTGACCTCCATGCGGCAGATAAGCCGCTAACGGTCGCCATCTTTTTTCTGAAATCCCGCGTCGCTGATTGGCTGTGGCCGGACCAATCAGTGACACGGGATTTCCTAGACAGACAGACGGGATAAGACAATTATATATATATATATATATATATATATATATATATATATATATATATATATATATATATATATATATATATATATATATATATATATTAGATGTAGTCACTGTATAGTACAATCCTGTTTCCTTAGGGCATGTTAGTTGTTGCTATGCTTTTGTTTTAGAGGTCTTACAGATTGCAGAGGATGACAAATAGGGGAAGGAGGGTTGTAAAGGATTGGAAGATCAACAGTATCCCTAAAAACTATGCTGCAATCATTATGATGTTGCAGTGTCTGTTGTACCTGCTGTGACATTCAGTTGTTCCAAATATGCTGTGATGACTATAAATGCAATGTTCTCGAGGGGAAAGAAAGCAACACTTGCTGACACAGGCTGGCAGCCCCTGCCGTATGGACCTTTATAAGTGACAAAAAGGCAATTGCTAAAGAGTTCTGCATTTTTAGTGTGAGAGATATAGTGGAGTGTAGCTATTAAGTTGCACTGTGTGTGGGCCAAGCAGGAGAACAGGGGTAGCAAGCAAGTAACTAAAGTTTAAAAGTAGCAGTTTGGAACCCAGATATGGCCAACACTTCTTTGATGTCCAAGGAAGTGGGGCAGAGGGGAAAGAGAGCTCAGCTTCAGTGATGTAAGGAGCTAGAAGTCCAAAGAAGTACGTTTGTGGGGGACCTTAAAACATGGGAGAAGATAGGGACAGAGGCAAGGTGTAAGTCGGTCGTGAAAGATGCTAGTGAAAGAATACTTGGCTTTCCTAGTCGGGGCACAGGTACTGTGCTGAAAAGGTGTGAAGGTGAAAGGAAAGATACCTTTAAGTATAGAGATAATTTAGCTGTTATATGGAGTGAACGTGAACACAAAACCATGTGCTCTCTGCTCATCACAACCCCCAGCAAAAATCTGCAGCTGTTGCTATTACTCCAACAGAATTCCCAACCCGTATAACCTTAACTATTTAAATTGACCTTCAAAGTGTCTCATTCATAGTCACAAATATCAAAACTATAATGCTTTATTGGAAAAAAACCTGGACCCTTTTGTGGCTGCACAGGTTGCACCTGATGGACATCTCTGCATAATAGTAGGATTATCAAAGGTTATAGCTGAAATATTTCTTCTTCTTAACAGTTCAAACAAGATGGGACTGACTTGGACATTGTCAATGGTTATGCAAAACAGTTTGACCATGCTTTTCCCTTGTGGCTTGGAAATTTTTTTGCCTCCCTCATTGTCTTTCATCCAGACTATGTGAAAGCTATTCTATCCAGGCAAGGTGAGGCAGAATTTATGATATTCTTTTTCGTACGTTATTTTCAATGGTTTATTATACTTTCTATGATGTTTTCTTTGTTCATAAATCAACACTACAAGTGAAGATAAAAAAAAAAAAAACTTTGCAATATATCTTCCAATAAAAATATATTTCCCAATTTATCAGTCACTGATCAATGACTCTTAAAAACTGCTCAAATCTGTCTACAAATCTGTCTTCAATGAAGGAAAAAATAATACCTGCCACTGAAAAAAGTCTATAGAGAGAAAAGGGGAGAGACTTAAGCAGAAATACTAATATTACTCATGTATACTCACATGACAGCTTTTTCTGAAAGTGTAATTAAACTATTTTGTGACTTTTTCTCACTAGCGTGCTCTGTGTAATTCAAGGTGAAAAATAGTGCCCCTTTTTATGCTCATCAGAGTTGTAAGCCTTTTCATGTTTAGTGATTATATATTAAACACAGACATCATTTCTTTATAGATCCAAAGGACAACTTTGCCTATCACTTC
This sequence comes from Phyllobates terribilis, assembly GCF_046119375.1. NCBI lineage: Eukaryota > Metazoa > Chordata > Amphibia > Anura > Dendrobatidae > Phyllobates > Phyllobates terribilis. The sequence goes on along the minus strand of NW_027362768.1, from coordinate 155,761,599 downwards.
ATAACCCCATGGATCGGTATGTAACAAGAATTTGCAAACTGTATAAATCCAAAATACCACAAGATGGAGGATGAAAAAAATGACTATCAATGTGCTGAGCCAAGGAGGTGGCTACATTCTGTGTATACAAAATTCTGATATTTTAACTATGGTCTCATAAGAAAAGTCTGCAGTCATTCTATGAGACTGCAGACTGCCAAATGGTGATGCACACACTGTCACCATTTACTAGTATTCTCTGTGCGAGTGGGAGGCCATCTGACCACATATATGCGATTAGCACGTGACGACTAGACTCAGGCTGAGTTCACACGATGCGTATTTAATGCGTTTCCGCGGCGTTTTTGCAGCTGCGTAAACGCCGCGGAAACGCATTAAAAACGCATGGTAGAAGGGCAGCAATGTTCCCCCAATTGAAATCCGCATGTGCTGTGCCCATGATGCGGATTTTTCCGCAGCATAAACGCTGCGCTCAAAAATCCGCAGCATGTCAATTAATTTTGCGTAAATGCGTTTCGCCGCAATTGACTTGCATTAGAACTCGCCAACTCCGCAAGACTGCATTTGTACTTGCGTTATTGGCGCGTTCTAATATGCGGATGGTACCCGAGTGTGGAGAAGATGAGACTCTCCTCCACACCCAGGTACCATAAAAAAGCTGTAAAACAAGAATAAAATAAAAAATAAATGTATACTTACCTTCTGTCGGCCCGCGCACCGCTCCTGCTTGGTTCCCGGCACTTTGCAGTGAGTTGAAGGACCTGCGCTGACGTCAGAGTCATGTGACGGGTCACGTGACGCTGACGTGGGCAGGTCTTTCAATTCAATGTTGCCGGCAAGGGAGAACGGAGTGTAAAGCAGGACAGCACGGGCCATCAGAGGGTAAAGTATACATTTATTTTTTATTTTTACCATTCTCCCGGGTCACACTATATAAATCCATGCTGTTTGCATGGATTTATATAGTGTGACCTAGCTGTCACAAACATTTTCCAAGTGATGCTAAAATCGCCTGGAAAGCGCTTGTCAATCCGCATGTGGAACGCATGTATTCCGCAGGAAAAACGCATGTACAATCCGCATGCGTTTTTTCTGCCAGGGAGATGCAGAAATGATGCAGAAATTTTATGCTTCATTTCTGCATCGTGTGCACATACCCTCAGCCGGCTTGTCTCGATTCTTCTCTATTGAGAAAGACATGGAAGTCTAGTTGGCAAATGACTGCAACTGTGCAAATCACATTCATACTGTGAGATGACTGCTCACTTGTCACGATTCCTCCTCTCAGTGTGGTAAGTGGCAGCTCAGCCTTCCAATCTGGTGCAGGGGCATGCTGAGTTGTCAGTATTGTGATACAGTTCAGCCGTCCAATCTGAGATTTGGGCGTTGTGGAGACACGAAGGCCAGTGGGTGCTCTCGTCCACTGGCCTGGCTGTCTTTAGAAAAACTGCATGGACTAGGGCTCATCCCACAGAATACCCATACTCCTTTCCCGTGGGCAGAATACTACTCAGACAACACAGGGTGAGGGTAATATTGTGTGGAAATAATTTATTGAACCACCAACAGGCAATAACATATAGTACGGTCCCAGCAAGTACATAAGTACAAATGACAGACTCTCACTGACTCGCCGGGAATTAGAACATCTGTGACTTCGGGGCTTCCAGGGCCAACTACCCCAACAAATGGCACCCCGCTTTTGGTGGGCACTCACAGAGAGGAGGTAGCAGCAAATTTAGGAAACTGACAATCCATTGAGGTACGTGGTCAGGTGACCTTATTGTCCCAAATTGGATTCTCCAAATGTCTCCATGGGTTTATTGATGGGCAGTAGATAAAATCTGTATTCCTCCAGTTGGAGCCATGGTGCCTTGGCTGCTGTCGTGTAGAGTCTGTGTGGAAACAGATGCAGATTCCCCTTTCGTTTCTCATTGTTCGAAAGTGTACAATTAACCTGCATATTTTGTCCTGAAATGTTTGCAGTACAACAAGCTGCATGGACTGATGCAATAAGTAGTCAGCAGGCATTCACTAAATAAACAAACATCGATTGTTCAATTAACCTGCGCCTTTGTCCCTTATAGATAGCAGAACAATAAGCTGCTGGAACTGATACAATAGATAATCAGCAGACCTTCAACAAACATCAAATAAATATACAACAAGAATCAACATTCAGGCTTATATGAACAATGCCTTATGTCTCTTGACTTGCTGAATAATATTTCTGGCATAATTAAGAATAAATTCGGTGTCCTCACAGGCGTGCTGAACTGTCAGTGTGGTAAGTGACAGTCCAGTCATCCTCAGGGCCGGGTCATGCTGGATTTCCTACAGCTGTCTCCTGTTTGGAATGATTCCCAGGCTATTTAGCTGAGTTGTCTGCCTCTTATCTCTACCAGTTGTAGCTCTTCTCAGTTCAGTTTGGTGTGTGTTTGCTTTGTGCTCTGAGTTCTAGTAATTTGATCTTTGTTAACCAACCTTGGATTTGCCTTTGACCATCCATTTGCCAAGCCCCTTTGTCTTTATCCACTACCTTCTTAGAATTCTGACTGTGACCTGACTACGCCTTTGCCTTACCCCTCTGTTTATGACATACCCTCCTTGCTTTTGACCTCGGATTCCCTGACTTCCCCACCTCACGGCATGTCCGTAAGTAGTGACTAATGTCACACCACTTGCATGGGGAATACTGGGAAATTGTGACAGCGTGTGCATTGCACACCATCAAGATTCAGCTGTCTGTCTATATTTGCACCTTTTTAAATAGGATTTGTCACTTGCCATAAATATGTAATTTTTTTTCCCTGGTGTAAGTACCACTATTCTCCTGAATAGTTTTCCTTTTGTTCTTGTGTCTCTCTGTTCCTGAGATACAGCCCCTCTTATGGGCTTGGGCTTCAAGAAGACTCCAACTGAGCAGAGTTGAAGATCGCAACCCACCTGGCTAAAAAAGACTAGATTTACATATAGACAAAAAGTGGCCATATTTCAGGAGTGGAGAGGATCAGGAACCAAAGAATCATGCCAGGTTCAGGAGAACAGTGGCATTTATATGGGGTAAAAAAAATAGGTATCTATGGTAAGTGACAGGTCCTCTTTTAACTATACACTTTAGATTTACTTAGGTCTTTGCAATTATACTTCATGCTGTTTGCTTCAGTAACAGTATGACCTGCTCTAGTCAATTCATAGGTTCCTACTTTGACCTGTCTTTTGCCTTCCTATCATTTAGGGAAAGGTTTGCTGGTGCTGTCGGGGCAGAAATGGTTCCAGCACCGAAAACTGTTGACATCGGGATTCCATTATGATGTCCTGAAGCCGTATGTCAGGGTGACGTCTGACTGTGTTAATGTCATGCTAGTAAGGAGAAATTTCCAGGTTTAGAACTCAAAAATCCTTGTGATGGGAATGCCTCAGGTTAATGCTGAATCTTGTTTAGGACAAATGGGAGAAACTGGCCCCAAATAATAAATCAGTGGAGCTTTTCCATCATGTCAGTCTCATGACCTTGGACACCATCATGAAATGCGCCTTCAGTTACGAGAGCAACTGCCAGAATAACAGGTTGGTGGTTTCCAACAATTTATGTCTAAAACTTCACAAATTATCAAAGATATAGAGGCATATCATGTAGCTGCTATGGGGTCATTGGTGAGATGGTTCACAAACCTAGTTGGTTCTCTCCGATATGCACACTTGTTGGCAAAAACCTTCGCCAGACTCCCTTCTTAAGAAGACTGCACTCCATTGCAGAAGCCATGTCAGGTACTGCGCTCTGTACAACACGATTGATTACTTTCTCTATTTATTTATTGCAGTGAAAATGACTACATCAATGCTGTGTATGAGCTCTCCTACCTGGTGCAGCGCAGGTCTCGCATCTTTCCATATCATAGTGACTTTATTTTCTACCTGAGCCCACATGGATTCCGCTTCCGGAGAGCAGTGAAAACAGCACATGAACACACAGGTCAGAAGAGATCATAAATTACAGTATTCACAAGGTTTTCTTATGTAGCTTTTTAAAGGTTGTACATTCTATATTTCAATGTTAGATTTTTTTTTTATATAATGGATGAGATGATCATTAAGATCTTTTACGCATACACAATGATAGACCAGCCAGCATAAAGATGCGTGCCTACCATTACCAATTTTTGATACTAAGACTCTGTTAGGAGTGTATGTTCACAACCGTTGGCTATACCCATGACCTTTCTGAATTCACAACCCTCCATGCCCAATCCCCACCATTCCACGCTCTATACCCTACTTCTTCCACTGCCTTCCGTTCTCTGCCTCCATGAATGAAAGTACCTACCAGAATAGCTGGTTTCTTGGAGGTTTGAGGAAAGTTTGACAAAGCGCAGGAGACTTGTTGACACATTCTGGAGTCTCCCCTTATTTCAGGATCCTCAAAGATATTTCAGGAGAGTTGGCAAATATTCCATAGAGGCGGACTGTGCAACTAGTTTGGTGGCCATTATGACAGTAATAATTTGCTTTCTCTGGTTATTACAGAGAGAGTAATCAAACTGAGGAAAGAATCACTAAAACAGGAGAGAGAGGTTGAGAAGATCAAGCAGAAGAGACATTTGGATTTTCTGGACATTCTTTTATGTGCCAAGGTACTAAGATGCTCAATGTATAAGTTACCATATATCCTGAGGAGGAGGCTATCTTTCCTGTTAAAGAGATGTGTGTCTGTATTTATCAGGATGAAAATGGTCAGGGTCTATCTGATGAAGATCTGAGGGCAGAGGTGGACACGTTCATGTTTGAAGGACATGACACAACTGCCAGCGGTGTCTCCTGGACATTATACTGTATGGCTAAATACCCTGAGCACCAGGAGAAATGCCGGGAGGAGATCAGAGAGGTCCTGGGAGATCGGACTATAGTAGAGTGGTAAAATCCTAATATATAATGCCACATATTGTTTTTTTATATTGTAATTCAGCCCCATGGAAGTACTGCAGAAGAGTGCTGAACTACTGTGCCGCTATACATGAACCAAGGGGTATGTCTAGAAAATATTGTCAATATATAGGAAAATATGAACAAATAAAGTAGCACACTGTAACACTGAGTATATAGATATGAAATATGAATAGCTTAACTGCTGTAGAAAATAGAAATAAATGAGAAAAATTTTTTGGAAATTTTTTTTTTAACGCATGTAAATATGAAGTATGGAAAATGAATAGCATTACTGCTGTAAATAAATGAGAAATCTTAGCGCATAAATTGGCCAATTCATGTGTACCTGACAGCCGCGGTAAGGCGTTTCTCGAGTAAGCACCTGTTCACACCTAATTTTTGTAGTGGAAGTGCCATCACTTTCTTTGTTACTAGATTTAGCGTTGACTGGGCACTCCACCCCCACCCCTATGCCGCAGGTGGTTTTAAATGCATCAGGATCTGTCTTTCCCACACATAAGCAGACGGAGGTCTCTTAGAGAGGTATTCACATTGATAGGTCCTGACATCGAGAAACGCCTTACCGCGGCTGTCAGGTACACATGAATTGGCCAATTTATGCGCTAAGATTTCTCATTTATTTACAGCAGTAATGCTATTCATTTTCCATACTTCATATTTACATGCGCTAAAAAAAATTTTCAAAAAATTTTTTTTCATTTATTTCTATTTTCTACAGCAGTTAAGCTATTCATATTTCATATCTATATACTCAGTGTTACAGTGTGCTACTTTATTTGTTCATTATATATGGAGGTAGCTGCTCTTAGTAAGCACCTGTTCACACCTAGTTTTTGTAGTGGAAGTGCCGTCATTTTCTTTGTTGTTATATAGGAAAATATGACCCACATGATGACCAAACAAATATTTTTAATGATTTTAAAGATTATAGTTCCTACATTTCTATACGACTACTAGGGCTGATTTTAGACCCCACTATAACTCCATAAAGTAATAATGCCCAGCATCGCACCCCCTATAATGATGTGGCATAGACAGTAATTTATACCTTAACCCAGTAATAACACCTACTTTATTTTCCCTACAGCCTAAAAATTATCCAAAAAATATTATTTTGTGTATCCTTAAAAGTAATAAGGCCCTTTAAAAGTAACGACATTTTTAATATGTGGGACACAAAGAGGGTTATTCGTAATAACCCCCTGTGTTCTTTTTAGGGCAGAAAACGTGTATCATATTATAGAAAATTCCATTACTACCCAAGAAGGTAATAATAAACCCTGCACAATAAAAATGCCTATTCTGCTCCACGTGATAATAAAATTGTGCCCCCCTGATATTCTATAGTGACTCCTTCATCAATGACCCCTAAAAAGCTATTAGAAGCAGAGTGAGTGACAGCAGCACCACTCCACAGCTTTTATCACTGACCTCAAACAAATTGTCATCAGGGAGCGGTGATGGAAGCAGGGTGAGTGACACCAGTGATGATGTCTTGATCCAGACAGGGTAATAGAAGCTGCGAATAAGTGACCATAGGGCTATCTCCTGTGACATTCCATTTGAGACTCCCTTCAAACTAAACATCACAGGAAATAAAGTAAAAAAAAAAAAAGAGGTATTAGCTGTATTGGGTAAATTGTAGGGAACTTTATAATAAAGCTAAATACAAAAGTCATTAGGGTTAAAGATAAATATTTATGAAGGGCATTATAGGCATCGGACCACCACCTTAAAAAGTAGTTCTTTGAAGTTTTCATGCTCCTCATGGGCATGGCCCTTTTTTATATAATTGGTAGAGTGGATGTTGTAATATTATTAATTTTCTTATTACTGTTTTGTGTTTCCAGGGAAGACTTGAGTAAGCTGCCATACACCACAATGTGTATAAAGGAAAGTATGCGTCTCTACCCTCCTGTACCGGGGGTAGCTCGTGAGCTGAAAGAACCAATCACATTCTTTGATGGGCGAAGTCTACCCAAAGGTCAAACATATTTTTTTTTAATCAAAATGATAAAAACATAATAAAACTGAATTCTGCCCTTTAATAATGAAAATACAGCAGCAATAAGCAGCCCCAGCAAGCTTCCAATTTTGCCAGATCTTACCATAATATATACATATAAAAACTATAACATGTATACTGTATATAAACCATTTATTTATAATTTACATGATTTGATAACTTCAAACTTGCTATTTTTTAAAGTGAAAATTGAAGAAGGGGCTTTTATCTTTAAGATGTTTTAATGTGATATATTATAGAAATGTATTATAAATTGCTCTTTTGTCTTTTGATGTGACAGGTACCATAGTATTTCTGAGTATATTTTGCATGAACAGGTCTCCCAGTATGTGGGATAACCCTGAGGTAAGCGGAGGCTACATAGAATTACAATGATTCTATGCGGATAAATACCTATCTGTGTGTCATGAGATAGATGGATAAAGTTACTGATATTACTTTTGCAATAGTCTTTAAAACCTGGTTTATGTGTCATCTATTTTGTGATTTAGGCTTTTGATCCACTGAGGTTTTCACCTGAGAATTCATCAAAGAGACATTCACATGCGTATGTTCCATTTTCAGCTGGAGCAAGGTAAGACATCTTAGACTTGGCATGGCGCAGTGGCTCACTTATTGGTCAATTAGGAAAGCATTTACTCAGTATAGGGCACAGAACATAGCAGTTACTTGTTAGATTTGAGTCACAGAACTTGGCGGTTAAACATCAGGGTTGAAGCACAGAGCTTGGTGGTTACATATCTGAGTTGAGGCACATAGCTTGGTGGTTTCACATCAAACTTAAAGGGGTTTTCTGACAAATAAAAGTTATTTTTAATCAATAGATCTTGGAATGATAATAAGTTCCACAATTGAATGTATTTAAATAAAATGTTCCTGTGCTGAGATAATATTATAAATGTGCCCCTGCTGTGTACTGTGTAATGGCTGTGTCTGACCATGCAGGAACATGGTCTGATGATACTGCAGCTCCTGGGCAAGGGAGGAAACAAAAGAGTATACAGACATTACAGCAGGGGATCACAGCTGATTCTTTCTTTCAGGTAAAACTTTGTTTAACCGGTTCCCGACCGCCTACTGTAGATAAACGTCGGCGCTTGCTGGGCTCTGTTCAGCGCCGACATTTAAAAACGGTGGGTGGTCTCGCAGCGCTCAGGACCCCCAGGGTCCTGCAAGCGCTTCGATTCCGGTGCAGAGCGTTGGCTCTGACAGGGGACATCATCGGGACCTGATTGGATCAGGTCCCAGTGATGTTAACCCTTTGCTATGTTCTATATGCCGCGATCTATAGTGATCGCGGCATATAGAAGATAGACAGACAGAGGAGAGGGGGTCGTCTTACTTACCTCTCCGACGACCCCTGATACCTTCCAGGACCTGGCGTTGCTATGGCAGCTGGAGGTCACATGACCGCCTCCAGATCTGCCATATATGGTGTCCTGCCTGGCTCAGCCTGCAGCTGAAGCCAGGCAGGAGACTCTGACTGTGAAACAGTCAGCAAAGATCTCATGTAATGTAATACATGTCTATTACATTACATGAGATCAATGATCAGAAAAATAAAAATTAATGTCCCATACAGGGACTAAGTAAAAATGTAAAAAAAAAATGTTTTTAAACTGTTAAAAAAAAAATCACAAAATAAATAAAAATAAATAAATAAAATATTAAACCAATAAATCCGTATATTTTTACAAAACCAAAAAAAGTACACATATTTGGTATCGCCGCGTCCGAAACAACCCAAGCTATAAAACTGTCACACTAACTCCTTCTGTGCACACCGTAATAAAAATAAATAAAAAACGGAGCAAAAAAATATGCTTTTTCATCATATCGCAAACAAAAAGTGGAAAAAAATGCGATGAAAAAGCAAAATAGAAATAAAAATGGTACCGCTGAAAACGTCATCTTGTTCCGCAAAAAAAAGCCGCCATACAGCTCCATCAGTCGAAAAATAAGTTATAGCGCTCAGAATAAAGCAATGCAAAAAAAATATTTTTTTCTATAAAATTGTTTTATTGTGTAAAAGCGCCAAAACATAAAAAAAATACAGTAAGTGTAGTATCGCTGTAAACGTACTGACCCGAAGAATGACGCTGCCTGATCACTTTTACCACACGCAGAACGGCATAAAAAAAACCCTCAAAAAACAATTCCTGAATTGTTGTTTTTTGTTAATTTTACCTCCCAAAAAACGGAATAGAAAGTGATCAAAAAATGTCACCTACCCAAAAATGGTACCAATAAAAATGTCAACTCGTCCCGCAAAAAACAAGCCATCACATGACTCTGTCGGCCGAAATATGGAAAAATTATAGCTCTCAAAATATGGTGATGCAAAAAAAAAGCGTCTTTTAGTGTGTGACAGCTGTCAGTCATAAAAACCCGATATAAATCTGGTATCTCTGTAATCGCACCGACCCGAAGAATAAAGTAATCTAATCAGTTATATCACACGAGGAACGGCGTAAAAAATAAATAAAACCAATTCTTCACCTGCTACTGATTTGTTTATTATGTCTCCCAAAGATCGCAGTAAGGCTCTGCTCACATTTATCCTGCGCTCTGCGCTGAGCACTTACACCAGAGTTTCCGTGTAAATCTCTGAAATATGTGATTCAGCCGGAACCCATGACGGAAGATTCCCTGTAATGAGGCAGATATAGGCGACTGTGGATGCCGTCTAGCCTGGGATCCCACGGTGTCATTTGTTTTAGGCGTGCATAAAAGTGCGGTTGGCCACACTTTTGTGGACTTCTGAAAAAAAGGACACCGCTAAACAGAGGCCAGACGGAGTCCAGAATAACTCTGCTGCCTCATTACAGTGAATGGATCCTGCAGGGGTTTCATCTGAATTACATCACTTGGAAATTTAGATGGAAACCCCGATGTAAGTGCTCAGCTTAGAGCGCCAGATAAATGTTACTTAAAATGTTCCCAAGAAAAGCTTCAACTCAGTCCTCAAAAAAAGCTAGTCCCCACTCGGGTCCATCATCTGTTAAAAATATAAGGGACTTCCAAGTTACTGGTAGCAGAAAGGCTCTGGAAAAGCGAAATGGCCCTTGCCCCCCAAAAGAAATTCAGAAAATTTTGTGCTCCCAAATCCAAATGCCTATTCTACAATAATTTGTTCTCCAATTGTCAAATAGCACTCCGTCCCCCCCAGATCTCGCCGTATGGCTGAGCGGTACGATACAGCCACATATGGGGTATTGCCACTTTTAGAAGAAATTGTGTGACACATTTCGGCACCATTTTTACCCATTGCCCTGTGTGAAAATGTAAAATCTGAGGGTAAAACATTTTTTTTGTGGTAAAAATATAATTATGCTTTTTTCACTGCCCAATGGTATAAATGTAAAAATTAAAAAATACTCCCTACTTCCCTAGATGAATTCCTTGAGAGGTGTAGTTTACAAAATGGGGTCACTTGTGGGGGTTTCGGCATGTCAGCGACTCTTCAAATGTGACATGGTGTCTGCTGCCTATCCCAGCCAACATAGCGCTCCTTTCTCTTCTGAGCCCTGCCGTACACCAAAGCAGTGGTTTTCCCCCACATATGGGGTATCGGTGTACTCAGGAGAAATTGTACAACAAATTTCATGGTGCAATTTATCCTATTATCCTTATGATAATGCAAAATTAAGGGATGAAAAACGGTTTTGTGGGAAAAATGTGAAAATTTTATTTTTACAGCTCAATATTATAATCTTCTGTGAAGCACCTTGGGGTTCAAGGTGCTCACCACACATCTAGATAAGTTCCCTAAGGGGTCTAGTTTCCAAAATGGTGTCACTTGTGGGGGGTTTCCACTGTTTAGGCACCTCAGGAGCTCTCCAAACGCAACATGGTGTCTGCTAATTATTCATACAAATTTTACATTCAAAAAGTCTAATGGCGCTCCTTCCCTTCCGAACCCTGCAGTGCACCCAAACAGTGGTTTTCCCTCACATATGGGGTATCAGCACGCTCAAGAGAAATTTCATAAAAAAAAATTGGGTCTAAAGTAACATTTTTGTGAAAAAAGTTAAATGTTCATTTTTTTTCTTCCACATTCCAAAAATTCCTGTGAAGCACCTGAAGGGTTAATAAAGTTCTTGAATGTGGTTTTGAGCACCTTGAGGTGTGCAGTTTTTAGAATGGTGTCACTTTTGGGTATTTTCTGTCATAAAGACCCCTCAAAGTGACTTCAAATATGATGTGGTCCCTAAAAAAAAAAAAAAAAAGTTTTTGTAAATTTTGTTGGAAAAATTAGAAATCGCTGGTCAACTTTTAACCCTTATAGCTCCCTAACAAAAAAAAATTTTGGTGCCAACATTGTGCTGATGTAAAGTAGACATGTTAGAAATGTTATTTATTAACTATTTTGTGTGACATATCTCTCTGATTTAAGGGCATGAAAATTCAAAGTTTGAAAATTGCAAAATTTTCAAAATTTTCACCAAACTTCCAATTTTTTCGCAAGTGATATCGAAGAAATTTTACCACTATCATGAAGTACAATATGTCATGAAAAAACAGTCTCAGAATCAGGGGAATCTGTTGAAGCGTTACAGAGTAATTACCTCATAAAGTGACAGTGGTCAGAATTGAAAAAATTGGCCCGGTCACGAAGGCAAAAACAGGCTCTGGTGCGAAGTGGTTAATAACAGGCAGGGAAATGTTTTGCCTCACAAAAAGAATCAGCTGTTTTCCCGTTCTGTAATGTCTGTGTTTTGGTTCCTCCCTTGAACAGGAGCTGTGGTATGATCAGACCATGTTCCGTACACCGTCAGACACAGCCATTACACAGTACACAGCAGGGGCACATTTATAAGATTATCTCAGCACAGGAATATTTTATTTAAACACATCCAATTGTGGAAATTATTATCATTCCAAGATCTATTGATTAAAGTCAACTTTTGTTCATAGGACAACCCCTTTAAGGCACAAAGCTTGATGGTTACACATCAGAGTGGAGGACTAGAACTTGGCAGTTACAGATCAGGGGTTACCATCAATAGCAGGAACTGTATCTTAACACAGTTAATAATGTAACTGGCGCTTGGTACGCCATCTTGATTGATGTCTACTGTAAGCCACTAAGAGAAGAGCACTGAGCAGTAGTATGACCGCTCTGGTCAGAGTCGCTTGAATTATTTGTATTGTGGTTTAATAGGTAGGACCCTATGTGAGCACCATGCATTGGGATTGGAGTTCCATGTTCCTTTTTCTACTTCTACACATGGAGCATCCACTCCAGCAAGACCAGCACTCCAGAGTAGTCTCAGCAGGCCCATCTCCAATCATGGATTCCCATAACTTTCACTCTGATGCACCTTGGTTTGACACTCTGACCCATTCAATCTCATAAAGAGAGGAGGGGAGAGGCTCCTGTTGCTGCCAGTTGTCTTAAAACCGAAACTCAGGACCTTAAAAAGGAGGAGTCAGAGATCATGGCTGAGCTCTTGATAGATTTTAATTTTTTTATGAGACAAAATAATAACAAATGAGAGGAGGATCCCAAACATGTGTGCATGATTGGGTTAATTTAATATTACTTTTTTTTTTTTTTTTTTAAGCTGGTGGATTTTTGTCCTTTAAAAGGAGCATTTTAGGGGTGGGACTTTTTCTTTTTTGCTGCAATCAAAGTTATTATTTCCATTAATTTTATACATAGCTTGTTAAATAAGACCAAACACCATTGTCAAATAAGACCAAAAACCTTAATTTTCTCTTCCCCTAGAAACTGTATCGGACAGAACTTCGCTATGAATGAGATGAAAGTTGCCATCGCGCTGACGTTACCCAGATTCGAACTGAGTATAGACCCCAAAAATGAACCAAAGAAGATCCCTCGGCTCGTCTTACGTTCTGTGAACGGCATTCACTTGAACCTGAAGAAAATAGAAAAAGCTTCATAAAACCTGAAGACTTCAACCTCTGTGACTCAGTCGTGTCTTTGATGTTTATATTGTATTGCTCAATACTGCAATATTGAAGCTGATAACATCCTGTAACATCCACTGTCCAGACTTCCCAAGGCAATAACATGAATAACAATTCCATAATATACTGCTCTTATATGAAAAACTCCATAATATGAACTGTAAATTTCTTGCCTTCACACATCAGACCCACCAGATGATTGGAGCAAGATGGCACAGGGCGGTAGCATCACTCACAGGTTAAGGTGGCCGGCCACAAACTTTCTGTTGTTTACAATCAATCAAACAAGACTAATTTAAATCGTTCAACACAACAAGTGGTTTCTCAAAATTAACTACACAATGACACATTTAGTGAGTATTGCAGTCTCAGAATTATTCACCCTCTTCTTCCCAATCATCTATAGTACTTATAAATAACTCATAGAGAGTATATGCATGTTTCTAACATAATAAAATATTGAAGTAAAAAATTACTTAATTACATGCACCATATAGGACCTAAATATAAGGGATAAATCACTGGTAATTATTGCAAAAAAAGAGGAACAAAAAAAACTAAACCATCAAATATTCCGAGTAATAATAATGTACAAAACTTTATTAATATGATCAAGTAAAAAGAGAAGAAGGGAAGAGGGTAAATGTATGTGTGGCACCCCAGGGGTCCGGTTGCCACAGTGGCACTGCCTCCCTCACAAGAGGTGATGCCATGCCTGGAAGCAAGCAGTGGTCCCCTAATTAGGTTTTGCTAAGCATTAGTGTTGAGCAAACATGCTCGACACTGCTCGGTACTCGCCTGAGCATCACGCTACTCGGGATGTTCGGCGAGCACCGAGCATTTCCGGGTTACTCGGGCGGGAGCTCGGGTCTCCGCCCTGCATGTTTGGCGCTCTTTACAGAGCCAATGAACATGCAGGGATTGCCAGCCAGTCACTGTAATGCCGCAGCCATGTTGGTTGTGGGCATTACAGTGATTGGCTGGCCGCACAGCGTCACCTCGAGTATTTAAAACCGGGCGCCGCCATCTTGGACACAGTCGCTCCGGATCAGACAGTGTAGGGACAGCGCTGCTGATTTAGGGAGAGATATATCCTGCAAAATAGTTAGTGTAGGGTCTGTAAAGGCTGCCAGATCAAACAAACAGTCCTTCTCAGGACTAATATCCATCCGAGGTATATCAGGCAGGCAGGCTGTATAGGAGACGCAGTGGTTATACCAGCAAACGCTGCATTACAGTCCTGTGTGCTGCTCCTGTTGCTGAAATTGCTGGACTTAGCTCCAGGTCCCGGGGGCCAGGAAAAATCCTTTTTTTTAATCTAAATCCTCTTTTTTTTTTTCCTCCTTCACAATGTACAAATACCCATCTTATTAACCTTTTGGTGTCTCTCCCCCCCCCCCCCACAAGTGTGCCTCTGATTTTTCAGACACAAATATATCTGTTGAAAATAGTCTGGTGTAGGCCAAAGAAATAGAAGTGTGGTTTTGCAGTTCTATGGGCCATTTGTATCTAAAAAAACAGTTTGAGTGTGTCGCTCACTGTTCAGCCGCAAATATATATATATTTTAAAAAGCCTGGTATACACCAGTAAATTATTACTGTGGTTTTGATGTTCCACGGTAAAACATTTCTATTATCCTGTTTTTGGCATTTTTTGCTGTATAAAAATAATAATAGTGTCTCCCTGATTTTTCAGACACAAATATATCTGTTGAAAATAGTCTGGTGTAGGCCAGAGAGACAGAAGTGTGCTTTTGCTGTTCCACGGTAAAAAATCTCTATTATCCTGCTTTTTGCATTTTTTGCTGTAAAAAAAAAAAAATAGTGTCTCCCTGATTTTTCAGACACAAATATATCTGTTGAAAATAGTCTGGTGTAGGCCCGAGAAATACAAGTGTGGTTTTGCAGTTCCACTGTACAAACCTCTGTATTATCCACTTTTGGGCCATTTTTATCTAAAAAAAACAGTTTGAGTGTGTCGTGTGGCACCCCAGGGGTCTGGTTACCACAGTAATAGAGATATTATGTCTGAGAGCAAGTGGGAGGTTTCTCTGGTCAGGAGCCCTAAGCATGCAACACGGCCCACCCAGACCTGGGAGGGGAGGAATCTGCCCTTATAAACTGGGTCTGGGGCGGGATTAAGGTAGTCAGAGCCTGGAGTGAAGTCCCAGACAGAGACGCAGTCAGGTCTGGAGGACAGCAGACACAGGGAAAGTGACAACAGGAGCTCTGTAGGAGCAGGAGCGAGTGCCAGAGGCTGGAAGCTAGAAAGCTCGCCTTGGCTGAAGACACTAACCCGGACACGGAGTCCGAGGCTGTGGGGACATCCAGGTCCAGCAGCAGAATCCAACCGGCAGGGGATTCCATGTCCTCTGGCCTTAGAAACCCGAGGGCACGGTCACAAGCAAGGGACCAGCACCGCCATCGTGAAGCGGAGGCTAACGGAAGGCCCCAAGTCACCGGCCATACGGGTGAGCACCACACGGTATACTCAGGGACGTGGGCTACTTCTACCCGCATAGAGTAAGGTAACCAGGAAAGAGTGCAGATAGTCGGGGAGGTCTACAACTCCACGTGGCCAGGGGAGATCCTGCTTGCTCACAGACTGACCAGGCCCCTACTGCTAACCAGTACTCCCGGGAGGGTCTGCCTTATACCATCAGTAAAGACCCTGAACTGCACCACACGTCTCTGTGTTTCATCGCCGCACCAGCACCATTACTACTGGGACGCTCACACCATCACTCCCATCATCCACATTAGGTGCCCTGAGGCAATACTTCTCCCGTGGGGAGTTATCCCATACTCGGCTGCGCAAACAACATCAGCCTCATCGGTCGGCAGCGCAGCGGCGGTCCCCACTGACCGCAATCCACGGGTGGCGTAGTCGGACATTGTTATTACTTAAGACCGCCACTGGTTTGACCGCCCTGAGCACGGACCGGGTCACCGCCACGGAGAACTACAACCCCCAGCGATTCAGCTCCGGGTATCCCCCTGCACAGCACAGGCCCAGGGGGCGCGTCAACTTTGGCGTAGTCGGCAGGATTTCGTGCCCGCAACCACCGGGTACTGCGTGCCTGAAAAAGACTTTGAACTTACCTGTGGTGAAGTTTCCCGCCGTCCGGAGTAGTTTCCCGCCATCCGGAGCCGATTCCCGCCATCATACGCCATCTTGGACCATTTCCTGCCGTCTTCTGCCTTCTTCCCGCCATCAGCAGCTGCTTCCCGCCTTCGGACGCCACGCGGGAAGAAGAGGGGCGTGGACGCCGAAAGCGCGCGAGATCCGAAGCTCCGCCCCACGCTCCGCCCCACGCTCTGACGCTGCGCAAGGTCCTGGAAGGGAGGAAGAGCGATGCTGATGTCATCGGAGCGCGACGCTAGGTCCTCAACCCCGACGATCGACTGCGGAGCCGCGGCCTACGGAAGAAGAGCATCGCAAGGTAGGCCACGGTCCACTAGGGGGGAAGGAGGATGTCGGACACCGAGGGGAGCTCCACTGCCACAGCCACCGCCAGCGCAACCGCTGCAGCAGTCATGCCATTCACCATGCCCTATATCCCGGGGGCAACCTGGCTACCCCAGTACTCAGGGGAGTCACATACCCTGAGTGACTTTAGGGAAAGACTTGATAGCCTCTTCCAGGTATACCCCCTCACAGAAGAGCAAAAAGTGAGCATCCTGGTGGCCCAGTTAATCGGGGCAGCCCAAAGGGAGGTAAAGTCCTGGTCACCTGGGAAAAAGAGGACTGTCAGAGAGACACTAGCCCAGCTGAAAGACACATTTGATACCCGCACCTCAGCCGAAATGAAGCTCAGATTTTACGGGTGCCAATAACGGGCACATGAAAGTATAAGAGACTATGCCCTAAACCTACAAGAGGCCCTGAGAGCCATTAAGCAGGCAGACCCTGACAGCGTGGGGAATGAAGACAAGCTGTTGACCGAACAATTTATTGAGGGTCTACTGTGCAATGCCCACCGAACCCAGTTGCGGGCAATGGCCTTACAGGACCCTGACCTGGACTTTGCACAGTTCAAGGACAGAGCCATCCGGGTGCTCCGAGAACCGGCACCAGGTGGCGCTGTGACCCACAGGCGCCCTGCTATCACTTATCACTAGGACGCGGCGCCCTTGTCTGCAGGGCCTGTGGGAGCTGATGCGCAGGCTTTGAACAATAACCCGGCAACAGACCTGCCCCATCAGGTCCAAGAGCTGACTAAGAGTGTTGCCGCTCTAACCAGAACTGTGCAGTCTTTACAGGTCTCTTCTCCAGAAAAGATCCAGCTGGCATCCGGACCGGAGGACGTCCCGTGGCGCCGACTGAGGAGGACCCCACCGGCCAGAGGAAGACCCAGCGACCGGTACAACGAGGACGGACGACCCATCTGCCGCCGCTGCAATCAACCCGGACATATGGCAAGGTACTGTCATTTAAACGGGCACAACCTGGGGTAGAGGGCCAACCCCCAGGCATAAGATCATCAGGCCCATCAAACTGGCGTGATAAATACGTAGGGGGACGTCCAATCTTGCCTGTGGTACTGGATGGCATTCCTATGAGTGCCCTACTAGACACTGGGTCACAGGTGACCACCATCCCGTACGTGCTCTTTAAGCAGTACTGGAATGACTCGGACATAACCCGCTACCCAGATGACGACCTGAGTATCATCGCCAGCAATGGTCAGCCCGTGCCACAGATAGGATTTAAGGAAGTGACCATCAAGGTCGGTATAGTTGAACTGCCGGCACAAGGACTGATCATTGTGGACATTAACCGTCGCGAGAGTCACCCAAAGATAACCCTAGGTACTAACGTAATTGAAAACTGTCTTGCAGAGGTGATTCTTATTTTGCAACAGGTTGCCAAGAACGCCAGTTCCAGCCAGCAGCGTGTCCTCCAAAAAGAGATCCGGGCACTGATGAAGCGGCAACAAGTGGAACTATCTGGTGGTGAGATAGGTAGCGTGAGAATGTGTGACCCGTTCCCTATTGCCATGCCCCCAAAAAGTGAGATGATGATTTGGTGCCGGGCAGCTATTGGTCTAAGAGGTAGAGACTACCAAGCAATGGTAGAACCCGTCTACTCAGACAGTAGACCCACCATTTTGACAGCACGGGGGGTGGTCGATGTACGCCATGGGAGGGTGCTCGTCCGCATCATCAATATCAGGGAGAGAGAAGTATACCGGCCCCGGTATGCCACGCTAGCCAAATTGTTCACCATAAACCAGAATTCTGTACAGGCCGTGGAACCCTTGCCTCCATCTCAACCAGAGGAAGGTAACGGCTCTAAGAAACCAATGGAGGACTGGTGTCAGCAACTGCATTTGGGAACTGACTCCACTCCCTCACACCAAAAACAGGGAGTCTATCGGGTGGTTCAAGAGTACGAGAGAGTGTTTAGCAAACACCCGTTAGACTTTGGGCGAGTAAAGGGGGTAGAACATCACATCCCAACGGGAGACCATCCTCCCATAAAGGAGAGATACCGACCCGTACCCCCTGCACACTATCAACACGCCAAGGGGATGCTAAAAGACATGAAGGAGGCTGGGGTAATTAGGGACAGCTGTAGCCCCTGGGCAGCTCCACTAGTCTTAGTGAAAAAGAAAGACAACACCATGAGAATGTGTGTAGACTACAGGAAGGTCAACCGTATCACACACAAAGATGCGTACCCGTTACCAAGGATAGAAGAGTCCTTAGCTGCATTAAAATCTGCTAACTTCTTCTCTACTTTGGATCTCACTAGCGGGTACTGGCAGGTTCCTGTAGCAGAGGCGGACCGGGAGAAGACCGCATTCACCACCCCGATGGGACTCAGCGAATTTAACTGTATGCCGTTTGGGCTCTGCAACGCACCAGGAACCTTCCAACGGTTGATGGAATGCTGTCTGGGGCACCGGAACTTCGAGACGGTCCTACTATACCTGGACGACGTCATCGTCTATTCCAAGACCTATGAGGACCATCTGGAACACCTGGCAGAAGTGTTTGAAGCCCTGGCAAACTCTGGCCTATAGGTAAAACCCTCAAAGTGTCATCTACTGAAGCAAAAGGTACAGTACCTGGGACACGTGGTGAGTGCTGACGGAGTGGCCCCCGACTCTGACAAGATCACCGTGATTAAGGACTGGCCAAGACCATCCAGCATAAAGGAAGTTCGGCAGTTCCTCTGGTTGGTAGGCTACTACCGAAGATTCATTCCCGGTTTTACCAAGAAGGCAGCTCCTATGCAGGACCTCCTGATAGGCCAGTCCAGGAAGGCCAAAAACCAGAAGCCACCCTTCAAATGGGAAAAGCTGGAAGAGAAGTCCTTCCGCCAGCTGAAGATGGCCCTCACGGGGGATGAAATCCTGGCGTACCCTGATTACAGCCAGCCCTTTATCCTCTACACGGACGCAAGCAACATCGGGCTAGGAACCGTACTGTCCCAGATCCAGCAGGGGAGAGAACGGGTAATTGCTTACGCCAGCCGAAAACTGCGACCCACGGAAAGAAACCCTGAGAATTACAGCTCGTTCAAGCTAGAGTTCCTGGCCCTGGTGTGGGCAGTAACCGAACGTTTCAAGCATTACCTTGCCTCTTCCAGGTTCACCGTGTACACGGACAACAACCCGTTGACACACCTGGACACTGCAAGACTGGGTGCCCTGGAGCAGAGATGGATGGCCCGCCTGTCCAATTTTGAGTTCACGATCAAATACCGGGCAGACGCCCTGTCCAGGATGCCAAACCTACCGGACGAAGGGGAGGATCCTGAAGAATTGGAAGAGATCGAACTCCCTGCGTTTCACCGTCATGGGATTACCCAGTATTCCCACCATGTGAGGGGCCAGCGATCCGCTACGTTCAACCCCTTACCCCACTACAACTGGGCGGAGACGCAAGACAGTGACCCCGCAGTCCGTCTGGTGAAGGAGATGCTGACCCAGGCTGACGCCCGCCTGGACCCAGACACTCCGGAAGAGACCAAGCAACTGTGGATGGAGAAGAGCAAACTGTTTCTCTACAAGGAGAAGTTGTGCCGCAGAATGGTCAATTCCCGGACACATGAGCTGATCTGGCAGGTGGTGGTACCGAGACGGGACGCAGCTATGGTGCTTGAGGCCTACCACAATGGGGCAGGGCACTTCGGATGGAAGAAGCTGGAGTTCCTGCTGCGCGAACGGTTCTACTGGATAGGCATGAGAGGAGCCATTGAGAGGTGGTGTAGAGATTGTGGCCCGTGCAATCTAAGAAGAAGGGACCGTGCCAGCCAGAGGATTCCCCTGCAGCCCATCATCACCAGGCAGTCGCTGGAACTGGTCGCTCTGGACCATGTTAAACTGGCTCCAAGCAGAAGCGGGTATGTCTACGCCCTAACCATCGTGGATCACTACTCCCGATTCTTAGTGGTGGTCCCCGTCAAAGACTTAACAGCACAAACAGCAGCTAGAGCCTTCCAGCTGCACTTCTGCCGCCCACACGGGTACCCGGACCAAGTGCTGACGGACCAAGGACCAGCCTTCGAAGCGGAGGTCTTCCAGGAGTTCTGCAACCTGTATGGCTGCAAGAAGATAAGAACAACGCCCTATCACCCCCAAACCAATGGACTCTGCGAGAAGATGAACCAGGTGGTGATAGATCTGCTAAAAACATTGCCCCTGGAAGAACGCAGTCTGTGGCCTGAGAAACTGCCCGATCTGGTGGACCTGTATAACCACATCCCGGTAGGTTCCACCAACTGTACCCCGGCTTACCTAATGCGAGCAAGACCTGGTATGCTGCCTGTTGACCTGGATATGGGAGTCCTGATACCCGAGGACACCTCGCCAGAAGCAGACTGGGATACAGAACGGCAGCAACAGTACCGGAAAGTACAGGAGAGCGTCGAGCGAAGTCTCTGCCAATCAAGAGAAAGGCAGGAGAGGACTTATAACCAACATGCTCCCGCTGTTCCCCTGGTACCTGGAGAGCAGGTCTTGAAAAGAAAAAGGCGGCTCCATAAGTTGGACGACCAGTGGGAAAAGGACCCGTACACCGTACTGCCCTCAAGCCACAATAATCCAAAGGTGTACGTCATCAGCAAGGATGGAGGAGAGACCACAGCCACTGTCTCCAGAGACCATCTGAAAAAGTGCCCCGAGAAGTTGCAAAGCACGGATGAAGATCAGGAAGACCCTCAACCCGTAGAGGAAAAGGAGGAAATGATCACCACCGTACTCGGAGACTTTCCCCGGTCCTGGACACAAGTAAACAACGCTATCGTGGTTACCGTCCTCACCTTTCTCCAGCCAGCCCCTCAAGTGCCTACAGAAGACCAGGTAGAGCTGGAAGAGCAGCCGGCCCAGGAGGCAGAAGAATCCACACCAGCAGCCCAGGAGAATCAACCCTCTGCTAGTAGTGAGCCTGCCGTGCCCCTAGTGAGCCAAAGAGTGCGCAGACAGCTGCCCAGCTTGCCCATAACACCTCCTACACCCTGTAGTTCAGGACCAGTTAGTGAGCTCCGTAGGTCCACTAGAGTCACTAGAGGTCAGATGCCCGCTCGCTGGAGAATATAAAGTAATGCACTGTAAATTTACCTGTTTCTTGAAAATATTTATGGTTTATGTTTGTTGCCTGTTATTAATTATGTTTCTCAGTTACCCTGCAGATTTATTTGGACTAACAGGTTATGGACACTGGATAACCGGAACAGTTTTGTAGATAGTTGCACCTTGGTGCCTCTTGCGAAGACGGCCGCGGAAGAGAAAACCTGTCTGGTTTGGCCTACTTGCGGCCCAAAGTAGCTAGCTCCAGCCTTGCAGCCACGCCCAAGGCCAACGCAAGGGGTTTGCTTTGGACAGGTCCACTACCTCGCTTAAAAATTCACCTTGGGTGGTATGGACACCCGGTTGCGGACACGCCGTGACCTTTAAAGAACTAAAGCTTCTTGTAAATATGTTATTGTGTTATTGTTATACCCTGCATTTATGTTTCTTTAAAAAAAAAAAAATGTGTTTAGTCCCGGAGTACTAAAATTTACTAGGGGGGAATGTGGCACCCCAGGGGTCTGGTTACCACAGTAATAGAGATATTATGTCTGAGAGCAAGTGGGAGGTTTCTCTGGTCAGGAGCCCTAAGCATGCAACACGGCCCACCCAGACCTGGGAGGGGAGGAATCTGCCCTTATAAACTGGGTCTGGGGCGGGATTAAGGTAGTCAGAGCCTGGAGTGAAGTCCCAGACAGAGACGCAGTTAGGTCTGGAGGACAGCAGACACAGGGAAAGTGACAACAGGAGCTCTGTAGGAGCAGGAGCGAGTGCCAGAGGCTGGAAGCTAGAAAGCTCGCCTTGGCTGAAGACACTAACCCGGACACGGAGTCCGAGGCTGTGGGGACATCCAGGTCCAGCAGCAGAATCCAACCGGCAGGGGATTCCATGTCCTCTGGCCTTAGAAACCCGAAGGCACGGTCACAAGCAAGGGACCAGCACCGCCATCGTGAAGCGGAGGCTAACGGAAGGCCCCAAGTCACCGGCCATACGGGTGAGCACCACACGGTATACTCAGGGACGTGGGCTACTTCTACCCGCATAGAGCAAGGTAGCCAGGAAAGAGTGCAGATAGTCGGGGAGGCCTACAACTCCACGTGGCCAGGGGAGATCCTGCTTGCTCACAGACTGACCAGGCCCCTACTGCTAACCAGTACTCCCGGGAGGGTCTGCCTTATACCATCAGTAAAGACCCTGAACTGCACCACACGTCTCTGTGTTTCATTGCCGCACCAGCATCATTACTACTGGGACGCTCACACCATCACTCCCATCATCCACATTAGGTGCCCTGAGGCAATACTTCTCCCGTGGGGAGTTATCCCATACTCGGCTGCGCAAACAACATCAGTCTCAGCGGTCGGCAGCGCAGCGGCGGTCCCCACTGACCGCAATCCACGGGTGGCGTAGTCGGACATTGTTATTACTTAAGACCGCCACTGGTTTGACCGCCCTGGGCACGGACCGGGTCACCGCCATGGAGAACTACAACCCCCAGCGATCCGGCTCCGGGTATCCCCCTGCACAGCACAGGCCCAGGGGGCGCGTCAGTCGCTCACTGTTCAGACGCAAATATATATATATTTTAAAAAGCCTGGTATACACCAGTAAATTATTACTGTGGTTTTGATGTTCCACGGTAAAACATCTCTATTATCCTGTTTTTGGCATTTTTTGCTGTATAAAAATAATAATAGTGTCTCCCTGATTTTTCAGACACAAATATATCTGTTGAAAATAGTCTGGTGTAGGCCCGAGAAATACAAGTGTGGTTTTGCAGTTCCACGGTACAAACCTCTGTATTATCCACTTTTGGGCCATTTGTATCTAAAAAAAACAGTTTGAGTTTGTCGCTCACTGTTCAGCTGCAAATATATATATATATTTTAAAAAGCCTGGTATACACCAGTAAATTATTACTGTGGTTTTGATGTTCCACGGTAAAACATCTCTATTATCCTGTTTTTGGCATTTTTTGCTGTATAAAAATAATAATAGTGTCTCCCTGATTTTTCAGACACAAATATATCTGTTGATAATAGTCTGGTGTAGGCCCGAGAAATACAAGTGTGTTTTTGCAGTTCCACGTTACAAACCTCTGTATTATCCACTTTTGGGCCATTTGTATCTAAAAAAAACAGTTTGAGTGTGTCGCTCACTGTTCAGCTGCAAATATCTCTATTTAAAAAAGTGTGGTATACCCCAGTAAACAATAACTGTGGTTTTCCTCTTCCACGGTTCTAATCTACTCTTTATTACCCTTTTTCCATTGATAGTGCAAGTGTAAGCTATTTTACTTAATTTACAATGGGCAAGGCGCGTGGCAAGGGACGTGGAAGTGGACATTCTGGTGATGGTTCGTGCAGAGGACGGGGCCGTGGCCAAGGTGAAAATGTGCCACAACCAACAGCCACATCTTCTCGCTCCCACTTCTTGACCGAATTACTAGGGAAGCACAGAACAACACCAGTATTGAGAACTGATCAGTGTGAACAGGTTATTAATTGGATAGCAGACAATACTTCCAGTTACCTGGGCACCACCACCTCCGGTCTGTCTTCCACACGGTCAACTCTTAGTAGCCGTGAGTCTCGACCGCATACTCCTCCTCACCCTGATGCTCCTTCCTCCCACCATGCCGAGTGTCGTCAGACAGCAAGTGATCCCACACTTGGACACTCTGAAGAGCTGTTCACTGGTCCATTTCCATATTTGGGCCCCTCGTCTGATACGCTTGAAGTGGTGGAAGAGGAGATCCCATGTTGCGATGCCCAAATATTTGAACAGCCACGGCCACAGGAAGTCGACGTTGGCAATCTGTCACAAGAGGTGGACGATGACGAGACACAATTGCCAGGAAGTGAGGAGGAGGATCGTGGTGCGCAAGTGGAAGAGGAGGAGGTGGTGGATGATCTAGTAACTGACCCAACGTGGAAGGAGGACATGCAGAGTGAGGCCAGCAGCACACAGGGGGAGGGAGGCAGAGTACCCCAACAGGCAGGAAGAAGCAGTGTGATGGCCGCAGACAGAAGGCAGGCAACCGTTCCCCGTAACACCAACACGAGGGACGTTGCCAGTTCAAGCGGTAGGTCTTCCAGAGTCTGGAATTTTTTTAAAGACTCTGCTGATAACCCCAAAAAGGCCATATGTTCCACCTGCCATGCTAGCATCAGCAGGGATGACAAAACTACCAGCCTGACCACCACCAGCATGATCAGGCACATGGCAGCAAAGCACCCGACTTTGTGGGGCGAAACCCAGGGTCCACGACCAGTGTCAGCGGGTGTCACCACTGCTTCTTCCACTGTTGTGCGTGCAATAGAACCCCCTGTTGTGTGTGCAAGGCAATCCCCTGTCCATACTGCATGTAAAGATGCCCCCTCCTCTCAGTCTTCACTTGTTATGGCAGTTTCTCAAGAAACAGCATCAACGTCCAAGTCCCACCGCAGCGTTCAATTGTCCATATCCCAGACCTTTGAACGAAAGCGGAAATTCGCAGCTAACGCCCCACAGGCCACAGACCTAAATTCGCACATCTCACGACTGCTTGCATTGGAAATGCTGCCTTTTAGGCTGGTGGAGACGGAATCCTTCCGCAATCTTATGGCGGTGGCCGTCCCTCGGTACTCGGTCCCCAGCCGACACTATTTTGCCCTGTGTGCCATCCCCGCACTACACAAGCACGTGTCCCAAAGCATCTGCCGTGCCCTCAACAACGCAGTTACTGGGAGAGTCCACCTGACAACGGACACGTGGACAAGTGCTTGTGGCCAGGGACGGTACATCTCTCTGACGGCACACTGGGTAAACATAGTGGAAGCCGGGACCCAGTCGGACCTTGGGACGGAACACATCCTCCCCACACCGAGGATTGCGGGCCCTATGTCAGTCAGAGTTGCCCCCACAGTGTACAGCTCCTGCGCATCCTCCTCCTCCTCCTCATGTTCAGCCTCCATCTCAGATATCACCACATCAGTTACAAGCTGGAAGCATTGCAGTACTGCCTCCGCCAAGCGGCAACAGGCTGTGCTGAAACTCATAAGCTTAGGTGATAAACCTCACACTGCTTGTGAGTTGTGGACAGCTGTGAAAGAGCAGGCAGATCTGTGGCTGAGACCGCTGAACCTACATCCCGGCATGGTCGTGTGTGACAATGGCCGTAACCTGGTGGCGGCTCTGAGGCGAGGTGAGATCACACACGTACTATGCCTGGCTCATGTGCTTAACCTCGTGGTTCAGCGGTTTCTTAAATCGTACCCCGAGTTGCCAGATCTGCTCGTGAAAGTACACCGCCTGTCAGCTCATTTTCGCAAGTCGGCTACAGCTTCCGCCGCCCTTGCTGTGTTGCAGCAGCGTTTGCAGCTTCCGTCATACTGGTGTGTGATGTCCCCACACGTTGGAACTCTACCCTCCACATGTTGCAAAGGATTTGTGAGCAGAAGAGAGCAGTTGTGGAGTACCAGCTGCAACAAGGCCGTCGATATTCAGGTCAGACTCCACACATAAGACCTCAGGAGTGGACCTGGATGTCTGACATATGAACCATCCTGACAAACTTTGAGGAGGCCACCAAGATGGTGAGTGGCGGTGACGCCATCATTAGTGTCAGCATCCCACTTGTCTGTCTTTTGCAACGCTCTCTGCAGAGAATTAAAGAGGAGGCATTGCAGCCAGAGTATGATGAGATGGATCAAGAAGCCGTAGCGGGCGATTACACACAGCCCAGCCTCATCTCATCCCAACGTGCATTGGGGGACAATGAGGGAGAGGAGGAGGAGGAGGAGGAGGAAGAACAGGAGCTGCTATCATGCGTTGTAGACGGTAGTACCTGTACAAGTGTCATACCGTCGGTTCAGCGTGGGTGGCCTGAGGACAGGGGGAGGAGGAAGAGGAGGAGGAGAGCATGGTCAGTCGTCATCTTGGTGAGGACACGGAAATCTTGCCCGTTACCAGTCTGGCACGCATGGCTGACTTTATGTTACGCTGTCTTAACCGTGACCCTCGCGTTGTCAAAATGTTGGGTGACAGTCATTACTGGTTGGTGACACTTGTAGACCCCCGCTACAAGGAGAACTTTCACTCTCTTATTCCTGAGGTGGAGAGGTCTACAAAAATGGGGCAGTACCAGAAGGTCCTTGCTGCAGAACTCTTAAAAAAATTCCCATCTGAACACGCTAGCGGCAGAGGTCACAGCTCATTGCCCAACCAAGGCGTACAGGCGAGAGAGATGCAACTCCAATCCAGCAGGGGAACACTGTCAACGTTCTGGGACAGTTTTCTGACACCCGCCCAGCTTACAGGCCCTGAGGCGCGGGGTACTCTCACAAGGAGTGGAAAGTTTCAAAAGATGGTGAGGGAGTACCTTGCCGATCGTACCAGCATCCTCCTTGATTCCTCTGTGCCTTTTAATTATTGGGTATCCAAGCTGGACACTTGGAATGAACTCGCTCTGTACGCCTTGGAGGTCCTGGCCTGCCCTGCCGCTAGCGTGTTATCGGAGCGTGTTTTTATTGCCGCTGGGGGAATTATAACTGATAAGTGCACTCGCTTGTCAACTGACAATGCTGACAAGCTGACCCTTATCAAAATGAACAAGGGCTGGATTGGGCCAGACTTCTCATCACCACCAAATGACAGCAGAGTAACATAAAGTCAAATCCACTGTGTTATTTCGGGAGGTGTATTCACATGCACCGCTTCACCCCCACACATGGGTATACGCTTCCTCATTTCGGCTGTTTAATCTTCTTCTCCTTATCCTCAGCCTCCACCACCACTATACCACCAGGGTGCCAGCATTGCAAGTTCCTCCGTCCTAATTTGTGGCAGCTTTTGCTGGGAAAGCATAAGCAAATACCATGGGACACCCACTCCCCAATAATGGGACTTATGTTTGTAATATGCTGTACTGCATGGCTCTTGTAAGGGGCATTGCAAGTTGCTCCGTCCTAATTTTTGGCAGCTTTTGCTGGGAAAGCATAAGCAAATACCATGGGACACCCACTCCCCAATAATGGGACTTATGTTTGTAATATGCTGTACAGCATGGCTCTTGTAAGGGGCATTGCAAGTTGCTCCATCCTAATTTTTGGCAGCTTTTGCTTGCAAGGCATAAGCAAATACTATGGGACACCCACTCCCCAATAATGGGACTTATGTTTGTAATATGCTGTACTGCATGTGACGCGCCCCCTGGGCCGTGTGTACACGTGTGTGGGATACCCGGTGCCGGGTCTCTGGGGTCTGTAGTCTCCGTGGCGGTGACCCGGTCCCGTGGCTCAGGCTGGTCAAACCAGTGGCAGTCTTTCTTAGGTTTTGAGGTTAATTGTCCGACTGCGCCACCCGTGGATTGCGGTCAGGGAGTACCACCGCTGCGAGGCAGACCGCTGAGGCTGGTGTTGTGTGCGCAGCATAGAATGGGATAACTCCCCTCGGGAGGAGTATAGCCTCAGGGCAGTGAGTGTGGATGATGGGGGTGATGGTGCACTAGCGCAGCAGGAACGACTCAGAGTCTTTGCAGTGCAGTTCAGGGTCTTTACTGATGATTATAAGGTAGACCCTCCCGGGAGTACTGGCTAGCATAAGAGGCCTGGTCAGTCTGTGAGCAAGCAGGAGTTCCCCTGGCCAGGTGGAGTTGTAGGCCTCCCCGTCTGTCTGCACTCTTCCTGGCTACCTTGCTGTAAGCGGGTAGAAGTAGCCCACGTCCCTGAGTGTACCGTGTAGTGCTCACCCGTATGGCTGGTGACTTGGGGCCTTCTGTTAGCCTCCACTCCACGACGGCGGTGCTGGTCCCTTGCTTGTGACTGAGCCTCCGGGCTTCTATGGCCAGAGGACCTGAAATCCCCTGCCGGCTGGTTTCTGCTGCTGGATATATAAGTCCTCACAGCTTCGGACTCCTGTGTCCGGTTCCTATTCTCTTCTGCCAGGGCGAGCTCTGCTCAACTTCCAGCCCCTGGTCTTTAGCTCCTAGCTCCTACAGAGCTCCTTACTGTTACTTTCCCTTGCTCTCACTCTGACTCTGACTGCTCTCTGACTCACTCAACCCCACCCCAGATCCAGTTTATAAGGGCAGAATTCTCCCCTCCCAGGACTGGGGCAGGAGGATGTTGCATGTTTAAGGGATCCTGACCAGGAAACCTCCCACTTGCTCTCCGACGTAATATCTCTATTACTGTGGTGACCAGACCCCTGGGGTGCCACACATGGCTCTTGTAAGGGGCATTGCAGTTCCTCATAATTTTTGGAAAGCCTTCCATTCACTGCTTAGGCCAACAGTGCACGGGAGACCCAGTTGCTATAAATCGAAAAAAAAGGTTTAGTTAACGCCCTCTGACCTCCATGTCATTTCCAAGGGGCATTGGAGTGGCTCGAAATTTTTGGTAGGCATTGCACTCACTGTATGCCCTATAACTGTGTAGCTGAACCGCTCCTTTTATTACAGAAACATATCCTACAAAACATATCTGGTTGACTGGCCTGATATTGATGTGAATGGTCCCTGTTCCTCCTGCTCTTTCTCCTTTGCCACCACCTCATCCATCATTTATCACCTGAAGCTTTGTTTTAACGGGAGTCATAGAACTGGGATAGTAGCAGGAAAACATCCAGCAATCCTCGGAGGAGGTAGGATATGCGCCAAAACGCGGACCACCTCAGGCCTAGCCACTACTACATACATGCGCTTGCATTCCAAGAAAACAAAGCAGATGCTAACTTCTATCATCATCATCATGCTCCTCACCTAGGCCCTCTCAACTCCCCTGATGGAGAAGCCAGGGCCCACCGGAGGAGTCTGGTTCTCTGGTGGGCTCGTCCAATGCTGCCCTAAAGCAGGCCAGGCTAAGAAAAGAGTGGGGGAAGGTGACAGGAGAAATCAGGGCGGCTGGGGACCGAGTATGGATACCTCGCTGCCGAAGCGGCCATGAGGTAGTGGCCAGCTTCGGCCTCCTCCAAACTAAAAGGCCCCATTTCAAGTGAAAGCTAGCAGTATGATATTGCAGCCTGCAGGTGGGTGGGTGGTTGGCTGCATATTTTCGCTTGCATTGCAAGGAATGAGGGAGGTACAATTGAACACTGCCCTGGGACAAGGACTTGCACGGGGATAGTTGCAAGTCTGCATCTTCTGATGCGGCAAGGATCACTTCTGATGGGCACACTTTTAGACAGTGACCTGGGGGTCAGAGATGCTTCCAGGGGTCTTCCCCATGCTGATCCCTTGTCTTTTCAGCACTGTATGCATGTGTCACACAGCACATAGCCAGATAAGGTTGTAAAATGTTAAAATGACATTTCCCGGTGAACGCATTTGTCACGGTTGAAAGCAATACAAAAGTGCAAAAACGCATGAAAAATGCTAC
Source organism: Phyllobates terribilis (assembly GCF_046119375.1). Taxonomy (NCBI): domain Eukaryota; kingdom Metazoa; phylum Chordata; class Amphibia; order Anura; family Dendrobatidae; genus Phyllobates; species Phyllobates terribilis. The sequence goes on along the minus strand of NW_027362768.1, from coordinate 155,731,816 downwards.
TTGTGAACATAGTCCAAGGTGTGGAGGAGTTTTTGGTTATTTATTTTACCTTATACACAAGTTTTTACCCTGGAAAGGAAATTCCTTAACATATTTCACAGGAAAACCGTTTCAGTTTCGTTTTTGAACGTTTTATTGTGAGCCTGCAAAAGTGGCTTAATACCTCTGACCACGTTGTTGACAGCAGTGACCTGGGGGTCAGAAATGCTTCCAGGGGCGATCCCCATGCTGCCCCCATGTGTTTTGAGCACTGTCACTATCGTTTTGGGCACTTTTTAGGCTTTCTACAGACTGCCGGGGGTGCTGCCGCAAAAATGCTCGGGTCTCTCATAGACTAACATTGGGCTCGTTGCTCGGGTCGAGCACCCGAGTATCACGGTAAGCTCGGCCCGAGCTTCGAGCACCCGAGCATTTTAGTGATCGCTCAACACTATCAGTCGTCATCTTGGTGAGGACACGGAAGTCTTGCCCGTTACCAGTCTGGCACCCATGGCTGACTTTATGTTACGCTGCCTTAACCGTGACCCTCGCATTGTCAAAATGTTGGGTGACAGTCATTACTGGTTGATGACACTTTTAGACCCCCTCTACAAGGAGAACTTTCACTCTCTTATTCCTGAGTTGGAGAGGTCTACAAAAATGGGGCAGTACCAGAAGGCCCTTGCTGCAGAACTATTAAAAAAATTCCCATCTGAACACGGTAGCGGCAGAGGTCACAGTTCGCTGCCCAACTAAGGCATACAGGCGAGAGAGACGCAACTCCAATCCAGCAGAGGCAGGGGAACACTGTCAATGTTCTAGGACAGTTTTCTGAGACCTGCCCAGCTTACAGGCCCTGAGGCGCAGGGTACTCTCACAAGGAGTGGAAATTTTCAAAAGATGGTGAGGGTGTACCAGCGTCCTCCGTGATTCCTCTGTGCCTTTTAATTATTGGATATCCAAGCTGGACACTTGGAATGAACTCACTCTGTATGCCTTGGAGGTCCTGGCCTGCCCTGCCGCTAGCGTGTTATCGGAGTGTGTTTTTAGTGCCGCTGGGGGAATTATAACTGATAAGCGCACTCGCCTGTCAACTGACAATGCTGACAAGCTGACCCTTATAAAAATGAACAAGGGCTGGATTGGGCCAGACTTCTCATCACCACCAAATGACAGCAGAGTAACATAAAGTCAAATCCACTGTGTTATTTCAGGAGGTGTATTCCCATTCATCGCTTCACACCCACACATGGGTATACGCTTCCTCATTTCGGCTGTCTTTTGCTCTTCTCCTTATCCTCAGCCTCCATGACCACTATACCACCAGGGTGACCGTGGTCCATGTTGCCAGCATTGCAAGTTCCTCTGTCCTAATTTTTGGCAGCTTTTGCTTGGAAGGCATAGGCAAAGACTATGGGAGACCCACTCCCCAATAATGGGAATAATGTTTTTAATATGCTGTACTGCATGGCTCTTGTAAGGGACATTGCAAGTTCCCCCTTCCTAATTTTTGGCAGCTTTTGCTTGGAAGGCATAGGCAAAGACTATGGGAGACCCACTCCCCAATAATGGGAATAATGTTTTTAATATGCTGTACTGCATGGCTCTTGTAAGGGGCATTAAAATCGTCTTGTTCAGCTACTGTGACCTCCACGTCTCTTCCAAGGGTCGTTAATATTGTCTTTTTATTCCACTGCGACCTCCACCAATTTTCCAAGGGGCATTAAAAGCGTCTTGTTAAGCTACTGTGACCTCCACGTCTCTTCCACAGGGCGTTGATATTGTCTTTTTATTCCACTGTAACCTCCACCACTCTTCCAAGGGGCATTGATATGGTCTTTTTATTCCACTGCGACCTCCACCACTCTTCCAAGGGGCATTAAAACCATTTTATTAAGCTACTGTGACCTCCACGTCTCTTCCACGGGGCATTGATATTGTCTTTTTATTCCACTGTAACCTCCACCACTCTTCCAAGGGGCATTAAAACTGTCTTGTTAAACCACTCTGAACTCCACGTCTCTTCCAAGGGGCATTAAAACCATCTTGTTAAGCTACTGTGACCTCCACATCTCTTCCAAGAGGCATTAAAACTGTCTTGTTAAACCACTCTGAACTCCACGTCTCTTCTAAGGGGCATTAAAACCGTCTTGTTAAACCACTCTGAACTCCATAGCTCTTCCAAGGGGCATTGACATGTTGTTTTTAATTACCTCTAACCTCCACGACTCTTGCAACGGGCATTGCATTTCCTCCTAATTTTTGTCAGCTTTTGGTTTTCAATGCATAGGCGAACACTAAGGGAGACCCACTCCCCAATAATGGGTAGAAGGTTTTTAATACGCTGTAATCCACGTCTGTTTCAAGGGGCATTGCAGTGCCTAATAATTTTTGGAAAGCCTTCCATTCCCTGCTTAGGCCAACAGTGTACAGGAGACCCAGTTGCTATAAATGGAAAAAACGGTTTAGTTAAGGCCCTCTGACCTCCATGTCACTTCCAAGGGGCATTGGAGTGCCTCGAAATTTTTGGTAGGCATTGCATTCACTGTATGCCTTATAACTGTGTAGCTGAACTGCTCCTTTTGGTACAGAAACATATCCTACAAGACATGTGTGGTTGGCTGGCCTGATATTGATGTGAATGGTCCCTGTTCCTCCTGCTCTTTCTCCTTTGCCACCACCTCATCCATCATTCATCACCTGAAGCTTTGTTTTAACGGGAGTCATAGAACTGGGATAGTAGCAGGAAAACATCCAGCAATCCTCGAAGGAGGTAGAATATGCGCCAAAACGCTGACCACCTCAGGCCTAGCTGCTACTACATACATGCGCTTGCATTCCAAGGAAAAGAAAGCTAAGGAGGTGGATGGCCTCATGATCATGAATAATTTACTCGTTGTGTAGGAGGCCGACCACTGCTGCTGTCTACCTTCTGAACTTTGTGTTGAAGCCTGATTGACCCAGGACCCGCAATCCTCTATGTCTGGAGGACGTGTTGCATCCCAGTGTCCAACTGTGTCCCGGCTTCCACAATATTAACCCAGTGTGAAGGCGTCAGTGAGATAGACCATTCCTGGCCACATTCACTTGTCCACGTGTTTGTGGTTAGGCTGTCCTTCCCGCTAAATGCACTGGGGAGGGCACAGGTAATGTTTTGGTATGCGCGCTTGTGTATAAGGCGCACCGGGACAAATAGGGGTGGCTGGGGACCGTTTATGAACACCCGGCCACCCCCACGCGGCTGGGGACTGTGTGTGGGCACCCGGCCGCGGGGCGGCTGGGGACTGAGTATGGACACCCGGCCGCCCCCTGGCGGCTGGGGACCAAGCGTGGACACCAGGCCGCCGGGCGGCTGGGGACTGAGTATGAATACCAGGCTACCGACGCAGCCATGACGTGGTGGCCGGATTCCACCTCCGCATGCCTAAAAGGCCCAATTTCAAGTGCAAACAAGCTAGCAGTATGGTATTGCAGCCTGGGGGTGGGTGGGTGGCAGGCTGCATACTTGCGCTTGTATTGCAAGTTATGGGGGAGGTACAATTGAACACTGCCCTGGGACAAGGACTTGCACGGGGATAGTTGCAAGTCTGCATCTTCTGATGCGGCAAGGATCACTTCTGATGGGCACACTTTTAGGCAGTGACCTGGGTGTCAGAGATGCTTCCAAGGGTCTTACCCATGCTGTTCCCATGTCTTTTTAGCACTGTATGCATGTGTCACACAGTACATGGCCAGATAAGGTTGTAAAATGTTAAAATTACATTTCCCGGTGAATGCATTTGTCACGGTTGAAAGCAATACAAATGTGCAAAAACGCATAAAAAATGCTACTTGTGAACATAGTCCAAGGTGTGGAGGAGTATTTTTGTTTTTGGTTATTTATTTTACCTTATACACAAGTCTTTACCCTGGAAAGGATGTTAATTAACCCCTTTCCAACCTGGTCAGTAATAGTACGCACCAGGTCGGGAAGGCCGGTTTAGCGGGGGCTCCGGCGGTGAGCCCGCACTGAAGCGAGCACATGTCAGCTGATTATTGGAATCGCAATCCACCCGCGGCTGTTAACATGTTAAATCTCTGACAGTGGCATTTAACTCGCGCTTCCGGGAGTCCTAAGCCCCGCCCATCAGTGACCCCGTCACGTGATCGCGGGTCACCAATGGGTGGGCATGACAACTCAGGGTCTGCAGCAGACGCCTGTGGTTGTCATGTCTCAATTGCTATGAGCGCCTCATAGTGGTCAGCGCTCATAGCAAGTGAGCATTTCTCCTGCATACAAGCGATCTGCTCATCGCTTGTATGCAGTAGAAGCAAACAGACAACTGCTGCTTCTAGTCTCCTCTGGAGACTATAGAAGCAAGCAGAAAGTGTAAAAAAAAAGTTTTTAAAAAAATAAAAAAAATAAAAAATATATAAAAGTTTGTCACCCCCCTTTCGCCCCATTCAAAATAAAATATATATATATATATAAAAAAAACACATACACATATTTGGTATCGCCGCGTTCAGAATCACCCGATCTATCAATATAAAAGAAGAATTAATACAATCAGTAAACGGCGTAACGAGAAAAAAATTTTAAACGCCAGAATTACGTTTTTTTGGTTGATACAACTTTGCAATAAAATGCAATAACGGGCGATCAAAACATCGGATCTACCCCAAAATGGTATCAATAAAAACGTCAGCCCGGCACGCAAAAAATAAGCCCTCACCCAGCCCCAGATCCCAAAAAATGGAGAAGCTAAGGGTCTCGGAAAATGGCGTCATTTTTTTTTGTTTTTTTAGAAAGCTTTGGATTTTTTTTTCACCACTTAAATAAAAAAGAACCTATACATGTTTGGTGTCTATGATCTCGTAACGACCTGGAAAATAATGATGGCAGGTCAGTTTTAGCAATCTGTGAACGTGGTAAAAAAAGGACCCAAAAAACAACTGTGGAATTGCATTTTTTTTGCAGTTTCACTGCACTTGGAATTTTTTTCCCATTTTCCAGCACACGATATGGTAAAACCAGTGATGGTGTTTAAAAGTACAACTCGTCCCGTAAAAAATAAGCCCTCACATGGCCATATTGAACGAAAATTAAAAAAGTTCTGGCTCTGGGAAGAAGGGGAGCAAAAAAGGAAAACACAAAAACAGAAAGACCCATGGTCGTTAAGGGGTTAACATATTTCACAGGAAAGCACTTTCACTTTCGTTTTTGAACGTTTTATTGTGAGCCTGCAAAAGTGGCTTAATACCTCTGACCACGTTGTTGACAGCAGTGACCTGGGGGTCAGAAATGCTTCCAGGGGCGATCCCCATGCTGCCCCCATGTGTTTTGAGCACTGTCACTATCGTTTTGGGCACTTTTTAGGCTTTCTACAGACTGCCGGGGGTGCTGCCGCAAAAATGCTCGGGTCTCTCATAGACTAACATTGGGCTCGTTGCTCGGGTCGAGCACCCGAGTATCACGGTAAGCTCGGCCCGAGCTTCGAGCACCCGAGCATTTTAGTGATCGCTCAACACTATCAGTCGTCATCTTGGTGAGGACACGGAAGTCTTGCCCGTTACCAGTCTGGCACCCATGGCTGACTTTATGTTACGCTGCCTTAACCGTGACCCTCGCATTGTCAAAATGTTGGGTGACAGTCATTACTGGTTGATGACACTTTTAGACCCCCTCTACAAGGAGAACTTTCACTCTCTTATTCCTGAGTTGGAGAGGTCTACAAAAATGGGGCAGTACCAGAAGGCCCTTGCTGCAGAACTATTAAAAAAATTCCCATCTGAACACGGTAGCGGCAGAGGTCACAGTTCGCTGCCCAATTAAGGCATACAGGCGAGAGAGACGCAACTCCAATCCAGCAGAGGCAGGGGAACACTGTCAATGTTCTAGGACAGTTTTCTGAGACCTGCCCAGCTTACAGGCCCTGAGGCGCAGGGTACTCTCACAAGGAGTGGAAATTTTCAAAAGATGGTGAGGGTGTACCAGCGTCCTCCGTGATTCCTCTGTGCCTTTTAATTATTGGGTATCCAAGCTGGACACTTGGAATGAACTTGTAGCACCCTGAGGATTCGGCTGCTACAGGGGTATTGCACCTCAACCCAGAGGTGTGATATTCCACTCCCGGGTAAGGATGGAGTGTGGAACTGAGCTCGGTAGGCTGCATGCACTACACACATCCCATTTCCGAGGAGCAGACCGACGGTACTCCCACTTAGAAATGTGCAGGTACGACCGAGTCTGTTCCTGGCTGGAGTGGGAGGGGGGTGGTACATCCCAAGTAGTGTAGGGGCAGATAGGGGGAGCAGCCTGGGTAAAGTTAGGAGCTCATTGGGTGCTGGTCACCTGAGCTCACACATAGAGGGTGTATATAAGGTGGGCACCAACTAAGAACAGGGTCAGATGCAGAGAACAAGCCAGAGTGAGCAGAGGAGGAAGAAAGACCCAGAGTGAGAGAGGAGAGAGAGAGACCCAGAGGCACAGAAGAAAAGGACTCCAAGATCCCAAATTAAAACCCCGGGTGAAGAGTCGGCATCAGGGTACCGGAACCCAAGCTGGTGGGGGTAAAAACATTCCCCAGCCAGAGACCGGAGACCGTGGGCAGCGTTTGCCACGGTCACCCACCACATCCACCCCGAAGGCACACCACATGAAGGGTCAGGGAACCCAAGGCCAAGGGTGTCCCAACAGAAGGCCCGAGGGAGCTGGACCTAGGTGGATCACTGGTGGGGACGGCCAGAGAACGGGACAGAAGGAGAGCTCAGGGCCACGCTCCGGACTTGTTTGGGGGTTGGCTGGATCCAGGACCTGGTGGACGCAGCACGGCTCGGGTGGTCACTCGGAGCTGGAGTGACCAGTACAACATCTGCAGTAAGTAAACACCCTTAACTGCACAACCCGACTCTGTCTTCACTGCCGTCTGCACTGCACCACCACAACCCCCATCCTCTGCACCTGTTCCCCCTGAGGCTATACCCCTCCCGTTGGGGGTTATCCCACCAAGCTGCGCACCCACCATCAGCCTCAGCGGACCCTGCTGCAGCGGCGGCCACAGTGACCGCATCACAACGGGTGGCGTAGTCGACACAAAAGAACTCTTAATAACATCTGTAGGACTGCCACTTAACACTGAGTTTGACGCCCTGGGCACGGGCCGGGTCATAGCCGCTCGGAGACTACAACCCCCCATCTGATCCGGTGCCGGGTATTCCCCTCAAAAAGGAATATGTCCCAGGGGGCGCGTCAACTTTGGCGTAGTCGGCAGGATTACGTGCCCGCAACACCCGGGTACTGCGTGCCTGAAGAAAAGTGCAAGTTTACCTCAGAAAGAAGTCTCCCGCCGGTTCCGGAGGGTCCACGCCATCGGACCCCATCACAGGTCGTTTCCCGCCGATTGTCCGCCATTTCCAGCTTGTTCCCGCCATCTGCAGAGTTTCCCGCCACTGGGCGACGCTTCCCGCCAAATCCGAAGATTTCCCGCCTTGGAAGAGCAGCGGACGCCATTATGGGCGTGCCAAAGGAGGGCAAGAGGCCGCCTCCCATCGTGGGCCGGGACAGAAAATGGCGCCAAAAGTGGAAACCGCCCCCACCAACAGAGACTGTGATGCTAGAGGTGTCTGTCAGCGTGAAAGAACAGCCCCTGGAGCTGACAGTCACCGAGTTGCCCCGGGACCGCCCTCGAAGTGGGAGGAGACGAAAGAAAAGAACGAAGATGGGTGCCGCCTGGAGGAGTCTGGAGCGAGCGCACCCGGAGGCAAGAAGCCTGGAGAGGAGTAGCAGAAAAGCTCACCCGGAGATGTCCAGAGAGCAGAGCAGCACCGGCCCGCTGGCCAGGAGCCTGCTGGAAGAAGAGCAGAGCAGCACCGACCCGTTGGTCAGGAGCCTGCTAGACACCACGACCCCACTAGGCCTAGTGGAGGTCCTTGCACAGCTCCCCCGAGACCGGGAGTGTGCACAGACTGTCCTGGAGGGCCTCGCACGGAGGATGGCCCGGGTACAGCGCGAGATATTGGCGGAATGGAGCCGGGAGATGGCCCAGCAAGCTGAAACCAAGACCCGGAGCACGCCAGCCAAGATGAGGAAACAGACCGCCTCTGAGGATGGCGCGGGAGGACCAAAGGCCGGAGACGGCGCCGAGAAGGGAGCCGAACTCATGGAGGCAGGTAAAGGGGACGTCTACACCCCAAGCCGGGACACCGCCCACCTGCCCCAGCTCCCCGTCGCAGAGCCCGAAAGTCCCCCTGCTGTGCCCGAAAACGCCATGTCACCGACGCAGACTAGGCCCCAACCGGAAGCCGCCGCCGCGACCCCTGTGACGTCACACGCCTCGACCCCGAGCGTGACCAAGCAGGAAGTACCACCAGCCTGGTCGCAAGGCCTAGTACCCCCGGGCGCCGCAATACCAACAGCGCCCCCTACCTCCGCGGAGCCTCCGGCCTGGCCGCAAGGCCAGGTAGCCCAGGGTGCCGCCGTCCTAACGGTGCCCTTCACCTTCCAGGTGCCCCAGGCCTGGCCGCAAGGCCTGGGCAACCCGGGCGCCACCACCACCGCGCCCGCACCCGTAAAACCAAGGGTGCCGCGTCTGGGAGAGGACTTGTTTGCCCAGCACACGTGGCCGGACGGGCAGCCTTTCATCTGGCCCCAGAAATATTATGAACTGGAGCACCAGAGGAGAGTTGGGGCCATGTGTGCACCCCTGATTCCGGCTCCGAAGCCCGTGATAAGGATCTCGCCTCCTCTGGAAGAAGCCCAATTTGAGTGGGACCCCACCGGAGAAGACCTAATGGGGTTCACTCAGGAAACCAGGGCAGCTGCAGCAGAGCGTGCTGAGTGTTGCCGACAGCAGCTTGAAGAGTTTGCGAGGGAGCGGAGAGAGAGGCGGGTCCGGGAGCAACAGGCCCAAATACGGAGCGCCGAGCAGAAGAGACGGACCAGGAGGGACCCCCGTGCAGCGCATTGTCCCCGCACCATCGGGACAGTGATCAAGTTCAACCAGCAGCATGGGTGGGGCTTCATCAGAGACCACAACACCCCCGGCGACGTTTTTGTAACGCGCAGAGACGTTGAGTCCCATCTGCCGGAGGGGCACAGAGGTCGTGACCTCTATATCGGAGACGAGGTCACCTTCACCCGGCACAAGTGTGCCAAAGGACCTTACGCCCTTCACGTACACCGCCTGACGGAGGAGGAGTTGCGGTGCGAGGAGGAGGAGCAAGAGGACCCGGACGGGTCTGAAGTTACCACCAGCTATAAGCAAAGAGCAGGAGGAAGACGCCGTTGAGTGCGGCAGAGCAGTAGCTGTAAATAGTTACCCGATCGGGGTATAAAGAAACTGAAACTGTTGTTGCTAATATAGTCCCCGTTGGGACCAGCTGAGTGAACTGTTCACCCGTTTAACCCCTTAATCCCACAGGCTGAGGACTGTGAGCAGCCATTCCCTTTCCCTCCTTACCTGGCCGAGGACTGAGAGCGGCCAACTTCCCCTGTATATAGTTGCGCGTCCTAAAGCGCCCCCTACCGGTTTTATAGAAAGCCAGTTTTTCTAAGAGACTGTCGCACTTTTCCCGGACACACGTTGCACAGTGTCCGGAGGAGGAACCAGAAACAAGAGACGACGAGAAAGTTTTATCTGCTAAGATATGTTATTTATATAATGTTTTATATGTTTTATATGTTCATATGAAAATTTTGTATGTTTTGGTGTTGTTTTTGTCTTACAGCCCGAGGGCGTGCTGTGATTTACCAGGGGGGAATGTAGCACCCTGAGGATTCGGCTGCTACAGGGGTATTGCACCTCAACCCAGAGGTGTGATATTCCACTCCCGGGTAAGGATGGAGTGTGGAACTGAGCTCGGTAGGCTGCATGCACTACACACATCCCATTTCCGAGGAGCAGACCGACGGTACTCCCACTTAGAAATGTGCAGGTACGACCGAGTCTGTTCCTGGCTGGAGTGGGAGGGGGGTGGTACATCCCAAGTAGTGTAGGGGCAGATAGGGGGAGCAGCCTGGGTAAAGTTAGGAGCTCATTGGGTGCTGGTCACCTGAGCTCACACATAGAGGGTGTATATAAGGTGGGCACCAACTAAGAACAGGGTCAGATGCAGAGAACAAGCCAGAGTGAGCAGAGGAGGAAGAAAGACCCAGAGTGAGAGAGGAGAGAGAGAGACCCAGAGGCACAGAAGAAAAGGACTCCAAGATCCCAAATTAAAACCCCGGGTGAAGAGTCGGCATCAGGGTACCGGAACCCAAGCTGGTGGGGGTAAAAACATTCCCCAGCCAGAGACCGGAGACCGTGGGCAGCGTTTGCCACGGTCACCCACCACATCCACCCCGAAGGCACACCACATGAAGGGTCAGGGAACCCAAGGCCAAGGGTGTCCCAACAGAAGGCCCGAGGGAGCTGGACCTAGGTGGATCACTGGTGGGGACGGCCAGAGAACGGCACAGAAGGAGAGCTCAGGGCCACGCTCCGGACTTGTTTGGGGGTTGGCTGGATCCAGGACCTGGTGGACGCAGCACGGCTCGGGTGGTCACTCGGAGCTGGAGTGACCAGTACAACATCTGCAGTAAGTAAACACCCTTAACTGCACAACCCGACTCTGTCTTCACTGCCGTCTGCACTGCACCACCACAACCCCCATCCTCTGCACCTGTTCCCCCTGAGGCTATACCCCTCCCGTTGGGGGTTATCCCACCAAGCTGCGCACCCACCATCAGCCTCAGCGGACCCTGCTGCAGCGGCGGCCACAGTGACCGCATCACAACGGGTGGCGTAGTCGACACAAAAGAACTCTTAATAACATCTGTAGGACTGCCACTTAACACTGAGTTTGACGCCCTGGGCACGGGCCGGGTCATAGCCGCTCGGAGACTACAACCCCCCATCTGATCCGGTGCCGGGTATTCCCCTCAAAAAGGAATATGTCCCAGGGGGCGCGTCAAACTCACTCTGTATGCCTTGGAGGTCCTGGCCTGCCCTGCCGCTAGCGTGTTATCGGAGTGTGTTTTTAGTGCCGCTGGGGGAATTATAACTGATAAGCGCACTCGCCTGTCAACTGACAATGCTGACAAGCTGACCCTTATAAAAATGAACAAGGGCTGGATTGGGCCAGACTTCTCATCACCACCAAATGACAGCAGAGTAACATAAAGTCAAATCCACTGTGTTATTTCGGGAGGTGTATTCCCATTCATCGCTTCACACCCACACATGGGTATACGCTTCCTCATTTCGGCTGTCTTTTGCTCTTCTCCTTATCCTCAGCCTCCACGACCACTATACCACCAGGGTGACCGTGGTCCATGTTGCCAGCATTGCAAGTTCCTCTGTCCTAATTTTTGGCAGCTTTTGCTTGGAAGGCATAGGCAAAGACTATGGGAGACCCACTCCCCAATAATGGGAATAATGTTTTTAATATGCTGTACTGCATGGCTCTTGTAAGGGGCATTAAAATCGTCTTGTTCAGCTACTGTGACCTCCACGTCTCTTCCAAGGGTCGTTAATATTGTCTTTTTATTCCACTGCGACCTCCACCACTTTTCCAAGGGGCATTAAAAGCGTCTTGTTAAGCTACTGTGACCTCCACGTCTCTTCCACAGGGCGTTGATATTGTCTTTTTATTCCACTGTAACCTCCACCACTCTTCCAAGGGGCATTGATATGGTCTTTTTATTCCACTGCGACCTCCACCACTCTTCCAAGGGGCATTAAAACCATTTTATTAAGCTACTGTGACCTCCACGTCTCTTCCACGGGGCATTGATATTGTCTTTTTATTCCACTGTAACCTCCACCACTCTTCCAAGGGGCATTAAAACTGTCTTGTTAAACCACTCTGAACTCCACGTCTCTTCAAAGGGGCATTAAAACCATCTTGTTAAGCTACTGTGACCTCCACATCTCTTCCAAGAGGCATTAAAACTGTCTTGTTAAACCACTCTGAACTCCACGTCTCTTCTAAGGGGCATTAAAACCGTCTTGTTAAACCACTCTGAACTCCATAGCTCTTCCAAGGGGCATTGACATGTTGTTTTTAATTACCTCTAACCTCCACGACTCTTGCAACGGGCATTGCATTTCCTCCTAATTTTTGTCAGCTTTTGGTTTTCAATGCATAGGCGAACACTAAGGGAGACCCACTCCCCAATAATGGGTAGAAGGTTTTTAATACGCTGTAATCCACGTCTGTTTCAAGGGGCATTGCAGTGCCTAATAATTTTTGGAAAGCCTTCCATTCCCTGCTTAGGCCAACAGTGTACAGGAGACCCAGTTGCTATAAATGGAAAAAACGGTTTAGTTAAGGCCCTCTGACCTCCATGTCACTTCCAAGGGGCATTGGAGTGCCTCGAAATTTTTGGTAGGCATTGCATTCACTGTATGCCTTATAACTGTGTAGCTGAACTGCTCCTTTTGGTACAGAAACATATCCTACAAGACATGTGTGGTTGGCTGGCCTGATATTGATGTGAATGGTCCCTGTTCCTCCTGCTCTTTCTCCTTTGCCACCACCTCATCCATCATTCATCACCTGAAGCTTTGTTTTAACGGGAGTCACAGAACTGGGATAGTAGCAGGAAAACATCCAGCAATCCTCGAAGGAGGTAGAATATGCGCCAAAACGCTGACCACCTCAGGCCTAGCTGCTACTACATACATGCGCTTGCATTCCAAGGAAAAGAAAGCTAAGGAGGTGGATGGCCTCATGATCATGAATAATTTACTCGTTGTGTAGGAGGCCGACCACTGCTGCTGTCTACCTTCTGAACTTTGTGTTGAAGCCTGATTGACCCAGGACCCGCAATCCTCTATGTCTGGAGGACGTGTTGCATCCCAGTGTCCAACTGTGTCCCGGCTTCCACAATATTAACCCAGTGTGAAGGCGTCAGTGAGATAGACCATTCCTGGCCACATTCACTTGTCCACGTGTTTGTGGTTAGGCTGTCCTTCCCGCTAAATGCACTGGGGAGGGCACAGGTAATGTTTTGGTATGCGCGCTTGTGTATAAGGCGCACCGGGACAAATAGGGGTGGCTGGGGACCGTTTATGAACACCCGGCCACCCCCACGCGGCTGGGGACTGTGTGTGGGCACCCGGCCGCGGGGCGGCTGGGGACTGAGTATGGACACCCGGCCGCCCCCTGGCGGCTGGGGACCAAGCGTGGACACCAGGCCGCCGGGCGGCTGGGGACTGAGTATGAATACCAGGCTACCGACGCAGCCATGACGTGGTGGCCGGATTCCACCTCCGCATGCCTAAAAGGCCCAATTTCAAGTGCAAACAAGCTAGCAGTATGGTATTGCAGCCTGGGGGTGGGTGGGTGGCAGGCTGCATACTTGCGCTTGTATTGCAAGTTATGGGGGAGGTACAATTGAACACTGCCCTGGGACAAGGACTTGCACGGGGATAGTTGCAAGTCTGCATCTTCTGATGCGGCAAGGATCACTTCTGATGGGCACACTTTTAGGCAGTGACCTGGGTGTAAAATGTTAAAATTACATTTCCCGGTGAATGCATTTGTCACGGTTGAAAGCAATACAAATGTGCAAAAACGCATAAAAAATGCTACTTGTGAACATAGTCCAAGGTGTGGAGGAGTATTTTTGTTTTTGGTTATTTATTTTACCTTATACACAAGTCTTTACCCTGGAAAGGATGTTAATTAACCCCTTTCCAACCTGGTCAGTAATAGTACGCACCAGGTCGGGAAGGCCGGTTCAGCGGGGGCTCCGGCGGTGAGCCCGCACTGAAGCGAGCACATGTCAGCTGATTATTGGAATCGCAATCCACCCGCGGCTGTTAACATGTTAAATCTCTGACAGTGGCATTTAACTCGCGCTTCTGGGAGTCCTAAGCCCCGCCCATCAGTGACCCCGTCACGTGATCGCGGGTCACCAATGGGTGGGCATGACAACTCAGGGTCTGCAGCAGACGCCTGTGGTTGTCATGTCTCAATTGCTATGAGCGCCTCATAGTGGTCAGCGCTCATAGCAAGTGAGCATTTCTCCTGCATACAAGCGATCTGCTCATCGCTTGTATGCAGTAGAAGCAAACAGACAACTGCTGCTTCTAGTCTCCTCTGGAGACTATAGAAGCAAGCAGAAAGTGTAAAAAAAAAGTTTAAAAAAAAAAAAAATAAATAAAAAATATATAAAAGTTTAAGTCACCCCCCTTTCGCCCCATTCAAAATAAAATATATATATATATATAAAAAAAACACATACACATATTTGGTATCGCCGCGTTCAGAATCACCCGATCTATCAATATAAAAGAAGAATTAATACAATCAGTAAACGGCGTAACGAGAAAAAAATTTTAAACGCCAGAATTACGTTTTTTTGGTTGATACAACTTTGCAATAAAATGCAATAACGGGCGATCAAAACATCGGATCTACCCCAAAATGGTATCAATAAAAACGTCAGCCCGGCACGCAAAAAATAAGCCCTCACCCAGCCCCAGATCCCAAAAAATGGAGAAGCTAAGGGTCTCGGAAAATGGCGTCATTTTTTTTTGTTTTTTTAGAAAGCTTTGGATTTTTTTTTCACCACTTAAATAAAAAAGAACCTATACATGTTTGGTGTCTATGATCTCGTAACGACCTGGAAAATAATGATGGCAGGTCAGTTTTAGCAATCTGTGAACGTGGTAAAAAAAGGACCCAAAAAACAACTGTGGAATTGCATTTTTTTTGCAGTTTCACTGCACTTGGAATTTTTTTCCCATTTTCCAGCACACGATATGGTAAAACCAGTGATGGTGTTTAAAAGTACAACTCGTCCCGCAAAAAATAAGCCCTCACATGGCCATATTGAACGAAAATTAAAAAAGTTCTGGCTCTGGGAAGAAGGGGAGCAAAAAAGGAAAACACAAAAACAGAAAGACCCATGGTCGTTAAGGGGTTAACATATTTCACAGGAAAGCACTTTCACTTTCGTTTTTGAACGTTTTATTGTGAGCCTGCAAAAGTGGCTTAATACCTCTGACCACGTTGTTGACAGCAGTGACCTGGGGGTCAGAAATGCTTCCAGGGGCGATCCCCATGCTGTCCCCATGTCATTTAAGCACTGTCACTATCGTTTTGGGCACTTTTTAGGCTTTCTACAGACTGCCGGGGGAGCCGCCGCAAAAATGTTCGGGTCTCCCATAGACTAACATTGGGCTCGTTGCTCGGGTCGAGCACCCGAGTATCACAGTGAGCTCGGCCCGAGCTTCGAGCACCCGAGCATTTTAGTGCTCGCTCAACACTACTAAGCATGCAACACTGTCCTGGCTCCAGACCAGCAAGGGAAGCACCTCCCCTTGGCAACTGGGATCTGGGGGCGGGGATAGTTAGACTTAGTGTGAGGAGTTGAAGTGAGGACATCGACGAGAGAGGAGCTGGGGACTGGAGCTGCGCGGCAGCTCACCCCAGAAGAACCAGCACAGAAAAACTGGACACGGGAGTCTGAGGCTGTGGGGCACCGAATGCCCAGCAGCAGAAACCGGAGGGCAGGAGACTACAAGTCTCCTGGCCCCAGCAGACGCCCGGAGGCTCAGCAGCACCGCAGGGCCCAGCACCGCCACGTGGGAGCGACGTACCAGCAAGGCCCGAGCTGCCTGCCATACGGGTGAGCACAAAGACGTTGCACTCAGGGACGAGGGCAACCGCACAGCTGCAAGCAGCAGGGCCAAAGAGATTAGTGGAAAGGGAAGGCCTCCAACTTCACCTGGTGAGGTGGATTCCTTACTTGCTTCCAGGCTGCCCGGACTTCCACTTCTAGCCAGTACCCTAGTCCTGGTTTGCCTAATCACCGCCAGTAAAGATAAGAGGAAACCGCCATTAAGTTGTGGACTGATTATTGCTGCACCATCAAACCCTGCACTACATCGCCCAGCATCACCTATAACATTGACACTGCCCTGGAGCTAAGCTCTACCTGTGGAAAGCCACACCAGCTTTGCTGCACTAACATCAGCTCCAGAGGACCTGCTCCTCAGTGGTGGCTCCCTTTAGCCGCATACCACAGGTGGCGTCACGAACTTTGTACATAAAAACTATAAAATCCCCTTTTTACTGACCGCCCTGGGTCATGGACTGGGTCACCGCCACTGTGACATCTCCCCAAGCAATGGCCGGCCCGGCACCGAGTACCCCAGGGCCCAGGGGGGGAGTCAACTTGGCGTCATGAACAGGATTCACGAAGCCCGGTATAACCGGGTCCTGTGTGCCATAGACTTTACTAAATGGTGTTATCACGTGGTTTGCCGCCCGCCGAGGAAAAGCTAGAGGCCCGATCCGGAACCGCCAGGTAAGAGATCCCTACTCCAGCAGAGCAGCATACTGGTACGTCAGCAGACGCCCAGGACCTAGCTGAGGTTCACTAGGGGGAGGAAGATGCCCAACTGGGGGGAGGATTCAGCCGCGGGCGCGGCTGCCGCCACTGTAATGCCGTTATCAGTGCCATACAGTTATATGAAAAAGTTTGGGCACCCCTATTAATCTTAAGCTTAATGTTTTATAAAAATTGGTGTTTTTGCAACAGCTATTTCAGTTTGATATATGTAATAACTGTTGGACACAGTAATGTTTCTGCCTTGAAATGAGGTTTATTGTACTAACAGAAAATGTGCAATCTGCATTCAAACAAAATTTGACAGGTGCATAAGTATGGGCACCCTTATCATTTTCTTGTTTTAAATACTCCTACCTACTTTTTACTGACTTACTAAAGCACTTTTTTTGGTTTTGTAACCTCATTGAGCTTTGAACTTCATAGCCAGGTGTATGCAATCATGAGAAAAGCTACTTAAAGTGGCCACTTGCAAGTTGTTCTCCTGTTTGAATCTCCTCTGAAGAGTGGCATCATGGGCTCCTCAAAACAACTGTCATATGATCTGAAAACAAAGATTATTCAACATAGTTGTTCAGGGGAAGGATACAAAAAGTTGTCTCAGAGATTTTACCTGCCAGTTTCCACTGTGAGGAACATAGTAAGGAAATGGAAGAACACAGGGTCAGTTCTTGTTAAGGCCAGAAGTGGCAGGCCAAGAAAAACATCAGAAAGGCAGAGAAGAAGAATGGTGAGATCAGTCAAGGACAATCCTCAGACCACCTCCAGAGAGCTGCAGCATCAACTTGCTGCAGATGGTGTCACTGTGCATCGGTCAACTATGCAACGCACTTTGCACAAGGAGAAGCTCTATGGGAGAGTGATGCGAAAGAAGCCGTTTCTGCAAGCACGCCACAAACAGAGTCGGCTGAGGTATGCAAAAGCACATTTGGAGAAGCCAATTTCTTTTTGGGAAGAAGGTTCTGTGGACTGATGAAACCAAGATTGAGATGTTTGGTCATACAAAAAGGCGTTATGCATGGCGGCAAAAAAAACACAGCATTCCAAGAAAAACACTTGCTACCCACAGTAAAATTTGGTGGAGTTTCCATCATGCTTTGGGGCTGTGTGGCCAATGCCGGCACCGGGAATCTTGTTAAAGTTGAGGGACGCATGGATTCTACTCAGTATTAGCAGATTCTTGATAATAATGTTCAAGAATCAGTGACAAAGTTGAAGTTACGCAGGGGATGGATCTTTCAGCAAGACAATGATCCAAAACACCGCTCCAAATCTACTCAGGCATTTATGCAGAGGAAGAATTACAATGTTCTGGAATGGCCATCCCAGTCCCCAGACCTGAATATCATTGAACATCTGTGGGATCATTTGAAGAGGGCTGTCCATGCTCGGCGACCATCAAACTTAACTGAACTGGAATTGTTTTGTAAAGAGGAATGGTCAAAAATACCTTCATCCAGGATCCAGGAAATCATTAAAAGCTACAGGAAGCGACTAGAGGCTGTTATTTTTGCAAAAGGAGGATCTACTAAATATTAATGTCACTTTTCTGGTGAGGTGCCCATACTTATGCACCTGTCAAATTTTGTTTGAATGCAGATTGCACATTTTCTGTTAGTACAATAAACCTCATTTCAAGGCAGAAACATTACTGTGTCCAACAGTTATTACATATATCAAACTGAAATAGCTGTTGCAAAAACACCAATTTTAAGAAAACATTAAGCTTAAAATTAATAGGGGTGGCCAAACTTTTTCATATAACTGTATATAGCGGGGGCGGCGTGGTTGCCCTGAGTCGCACACCCTGAACGACTTTGAGGAGAGACTGCGCAGTTTGTTTAAAGTGTACCCCCTGTCTGAGGAACAAAAAGTCAGCATCCTCATAGGCCAGCTAATCGGTGCAGCCCAGAGAGAGGTGAAGTCCTGGCCAGGCAGAGACAAAGGCACTGTAAAAGAAATACTGGCCCCATTGAAAGATACCTTTGACACCCGCACCGCAGCAGAAATTAAGATGAAGTTCTACGGGTGCAAACAAAGTATGCAGGACAGTGTACGGGACTATGCTCTAAACCTGCAGGAGGCGCTGCGGGCCATCAAACAGGTAGACCCCAACAGTGTGCATGATGAGGACATATTGATAACTGAGCAGTTTATTGAGGGGCTCCTGGCCAGCGCTCACCGGACACAGCTGCGCATTATGGCTCTGCAAAACCCTGATTTGGACTTTGCGCAATTTAAAGACAGAGCCATCCGGGTGCTGTGAGAATCAACCCCAGGCGGCACTGCATCTCTCCGGCGCCCCGCCATCACACACCACCAGGAGGTGGCGTCCTTTTCCCCAGCACCTGTGGTGGCTGACTCGCAGACCCTAGATAATGATCCATCTGCAGACATGCGCCTTCAAGTCCAGGAGATGACCAAAAGTGTGGCTACACTAACCAAAACCTTGCAGGCCATGCAAATGTCTCCCAAGGAAAAGATCCAGCTGGCTTCCAGTCCAGATGACGTCCCGTGGCGACGACAGAGAAGAATTCCACCGACCAGAGGGAGGAAAAGCGATCGCTACGACCAGGAAGGACAACCCATCTGCCGCCGCTATCAAAAAGCGGGGCACTACGCAAGGTTCTGTAATTTAAACGAGCAACCCCTGGGGCAGAGGGCCAACCCCCAGGAGTAAGACGACCAGGCCCACAAAGCTGGCGAGACAAGTACGTGGGAGGACGACCGGTCCTCCCTGTCGTGCTTGATGGCATCCCAATGAACGCGTTGCTGGACACTGTGTCCCAGGTGACCACGATGCCATATATCCTTTATAAGCAATACTGGACTGATTCAGACATTACCCGCAGTCCAGATGAACATCTTTGTATCTATGCCAGCAATGGTCAGCCCTTGCCTCAGATGGGGTATAAAGAGGAGACCATAAAAGTTGGCAAAGTAGAATTGCCATCACAAGGAATGATTATTGTTGATATTGATCGCCGAGAAAGTCATCCCATGATTACCTTAGGCAACAATGTAATAGAAAATTGTCTTGGAGAAATTATTGTTTTGGTGCAACAGGTCGCAGAGACTGCCAGTTCCAGTCAGCAGCGAGTTCTGCAGAAGGAGATCAGAGCCCTGATGAAAAGACAACAGGTAGAGCTGTCTGGAGGGGAAATTGGCAGTGTCAGGATGAGTGATCCATTCCCCATTGCAATGCCCCCTAGGAGTGAAATGTTAATATGGTGTCGGGCAGCAATAGGTCTCAGGGGTCAAGATTATCAGGCTCAGGTAGACCCCGTATACTCTGACAGTAGGCCCACCATCTTGACAGCCAGGGGGGTAGTTGATGTCCGCAAAGGGAGAGTACCGTTACGCATCCTGAATTGTGGGGATAAAGAGGTCCATTTACCCCAGTATGCCACCCTTGCTAAGCTGTTCACTGTCAGTAACAACGCAATAAAGGCAGTGGAACCCTTGCCTCCGTCCAAACCGGCGGAGGATAATGGCTCCAAGGGGCAGATGGAGGATTGGTGTCAGAAGCTACAAGTGGGCACTGACTCCACCCCTTTGCACCAAAGGCATGGAGTATACCGGGTGGTCCAAGAGTATGAGCGAGTCTTCAGCAAACATCCACTAGACTTTGGGCAGGTAAAAGGGGTCCAACATCATATGCCCACAGGAGATCATCCGCCAATTAAAGAGAGGTACCGGCCTCTACCCCCAGCTCACTATCAATGTGCCAAAGGAATGTTATGGGAGATGAAGGAGGCTGGGGTGATCAAAGATAGTTGTAGCCCCTGGGCAGCTCCATTAGTTCTCGTTAGAAAGAAGGATGGTACAATGAGGATGTGTGTTGATTACAGGCAGATTAACCGCGTTACACATAAGGACGCCTACCAATTACCCAGAATTGAGGAATCATTAGCAGCACTCAGATCAGCTAACTATTTCTCCACTTTGGATCTCACCAGTGGGTACTGGCAGGTTCCTGTGGCAGAGGTGGACAAGGACAAGACCGCGTTTACAACACCAATGGGCCTCAGCAAGTTCAACTGCATGCCATTCGGGCTCTGCAACGTCCTAGGAACCTTCCACCAGTTAATGGAGTGCTGCCTAGGACACAAAAACGTTGAAACCGTCCTGCTGTACCTAGATGATGTAATTGTCTGCTCAAAGACATATGAAGACCACCTGGAGCACCTGGCCGAGGTGTTCGAAGCCCTATCTGGTTTTGGCCTGAAGGTAGAGCCATCCAAGTGCCACCTGCTGAAGCCCAAGGTGCAGTACCTAGGTCATGTGGTAAGCGCCGAAGGTGTAGCACCAGACCCAGAAAAAGTCACCGTGATCAAAGACTGGCCAAGACCCTCTACTATTAAGGAAGTGCGGCAGTTCCTCAGGCTGCTAGGCTATTACAGGAGACTTATCAAGGGTTTCACCAAGATAGCGGCACCAATTCAGGACCTCCTAGTGGGCCAGTCCAAGAAGGCCAAGAACCAGAAACATCCGTTCAAATGGGGTAAACTAGAAGACGAATCCTTCACCCGACTGAAAATGGCTCTCACCGGAGACGAAGTCCTGGCCTACCCCGACTATGGCCAACCCTTTATACTTTATACAGATGCCAGCAACGTGGGATTGGGAGCGGTGCTGTCCCAGGTACAGCAAGGCTGAGAGAGAGTGATTGCCTACGCCAGCAGGAAACTCCGTCCTACGGAGAGGAACCCCGACAACTACAGTTCCTTCAAGTTGGAGTTTCTCGCCATAGTCTGGGCTGTAACAGAGCGCTTCAAACACTATCTCGCCTCCTCCAGATTTACAGTCTTCACAGATAACACCTGGAGACTGCGAAGCTTGGTGCCCTAGAACAACGATGGATGGCCCGACTGTCTAACTATGAGTTTGCCATCAAGTATCGGGCGGGGCATAAAAATGCAAATGCTTATGCGCTATCCAGGATGCCCAACTTGCCAGATGGGGGAGAAGACCCGGAAGAGCTGGAGGAGATAGAGCTACCCGCTTTTCATCGTCACGGGGTGACCCAGTGCTCCCACTGTGTGAGGGACAACCGATCCGCCGACGGAGAGGCAACATTCAACCCATTGCCCCACCATGGATGGGCAGAGACGCAGGATAGCGATCCGGCTGTCCGCCTGGTAAAGGAGTTGCTGACACAAGCTGACTCACACCCTGATCCAGATGCTCCACAGGAGACCCAACAGTTGTGGAAGGAAAAGGGCAAGCTGTTCATCTATGAGGGAAAGCTGTGTCGAAGAACTATCAGCTCCCGGACACACGAACTGGTCTGGCAGGTGGTAGTCCCGAGGCGGGATGCGCCAATGGTTTTAGAAGCGTACCACGATGGAGCAGGACACTTCGGGTGGAAGAAGTTAGAAGTCCTAACACGTGAGCGATTCTACTGGGTTGGCATGAGGAAGGCAATCGAGAGATGGTGTCAAGAAAGTGGTCCATGCAACCTGAGACGGAAAGACCGTGACAGTCTGAGGGCTCCCCTGCAGCCCATAATCACCAAACAACCACTTGAACTGGTAGCCTTGGACCACGTGAAGCTAGCTCCAAGCCGGTCAGGCTATGTTTACGCTCTCACCATAGTAGACCACTACTCCTGGTTCTTGGTAGTAGTGCCAGTGAAAGACCAGACAGCTCAGACGGCAGCCAAAGCGTTCCAACAGCACTTTTGTTGCCCGCACGGTTACCCTGAACGGGTGCTTCCCGACCAAGGTCCAGCCCTTCAAGCAGAGGTGTTCCAGGAATTCTGTGACTTGTACGGTGCAAAAAAATAAGGACAACGCCGTATCATCCCCAGAACAACGGGTTGTGTGAGAAGATGAACAAGGTGGTAATAGACCTGTTGAAGACGTTGCCCCTTGAAAAATGTAGCCTGTGGCCAGAGAATTTACCAGATTTGGTGGACCTATATAACCACATCCCGGTGAACTCTACCAACTGTACACCCGCTTACCTGATGAAAGCAAGACCTGGTAAGCTATCCATCGACTTAGACTTGGGAGTTTTAACACCAGAGACGACATCACCAGATGCGGATTGGGATACCGAGCGGCAGCAACAATACCCCAAGGTGCAAGAGTGTGTTGAGAAAAGTTTGTCCCAGGCGAGACAGAAGCAAGAGAAAACTTATAATCAGCACGCACCTGCCGTTCCCTTATCACCTGGCGAACAGGTACTTAGGAGGAAAAGATGAGTCCACAAGTTAGATGACCAGTGGGAGGTTGAGCCATACACCGTGCTACCCTCGAATTACGACAACACCAAAGTGTGCCTCATCAGCAAAGATGGAGGGGAGACTTCAGCGGCAGTCTCAAGAGACCACTTGAAGATATGTCCTGAACAGTTGAAACACACAGAAGAAGATCAAGACAGCCCTCGGCCCACAGAAAAAGTAGAGGAAATGGTTCAGACAGTCCTCAGAGAATTTCCCCGGTCTTGGACACAGGTGAACAAAGCGATTGTGGTACCAGTCCTGACCTTTCTCCAAGCGGCTTCACCGGAAACTGCAGAGGCTCCAGAACATCTGGAAGACCAGCCGACCCCAGAGACAGATGTTTCATCCGCAGCAGATCAGGAGAATCTACCCTCTGCTAGCAGTAAACCTGTCAGTCCCATGGTGGGTTTAGGAGTCCGGAGAAGGCAGTCCGGTATACCAGTACGGAGTAGGTCCAAGAGAAATGTAGAGGATAGTGAACCACCACACCAGGGGTAGACAATAGGGACCAGGGTAGGACAGTGACAGCAAATGTACTAGGTAGGTCGACCCGGAGTACAAAAGGTCAGCTTCCTGCCCGCTGGAGGAACTAAAGTATAAGAGAATTAAAGCGTATGTTGTATATAGTTGTACCCGTTAAATAAGGACATAGTTACATAGTTAAATAATCTTGGATATGTATATTTGTTGAATTTATGGACAATTGGGCCACATGACTAGGTGTGGTCAGGACAATATTGAAAATAGTTACTAAAAGGCCTAGAAAATAAACCGCAGGCGTGGCTGAAGTCCAGGCCCAACGAAAGAGTGCCCTGAAGCCACGCCCAGGGACGATGTACAAAGTGGGTTGATGCGGTTCCCACCAGCCAAATTTCAGTTATCCGGAAAAAGACAATCCCCTTATTGTGGCATAAAGACTAAGCGAAGCAGTGACTGCTTTCAATTTTTGTTGGGTTTTTGTAATTTTTGACTTCGTAATCTGTTTGTAATGTGAATTGTTATTTGTTAATTTTAAAAGGTATCCTCAGTCCGGGAGTACTGAAGTTAACTAGGGGGGAATGTGGCACCCCAAGGGTCCGGTTGCCACAGTGGCACTGCCTCCCTCAGAAGAGGTGATGCCATGCCTGGAAGCAAGCAGGGGTCCCCTAATTAGGTTTTGCTAAGCATGCAACACTGTCCTGGCTCCAGACCAGCAAGGGGAGTCCCTTCCATTGGCAACTGGGGGCGGGGTTAGTTTGACTTAGTGTGAGGAGTTGAAGTGAGGACGTGGACGAGAGAGGAACTGGGGAGTGGAGCTGAGCGGCAGTTCACCCCAGAAGGAACCAGCACCGAGAAACTGGACACGGGAGTCCTAGGCTGTGGGGCACCGAAGACCCAGCAGCAGAAACCGGAGGGCAGGAGACTGCAGGTCTCTTGGCCCCATCAGACGCCCAGAGGCACAGCAGCACCGCAGGGCCCAGCACCGCCACGTGGGAGCAACGCACCAGCAAGCCCCAAGCTGCCTGCCATATGGGTGAGCGCAAAGACGTTGCACTCAGGGACGAGGGCCATCGCACAGCTACAAGCAGCATGACCAAAGAGATTAGTGGATAGGGAAGGCCTCCAACTTCACCTGGTGAGGTGGATTCCTTACTTGCTTCAAGGCTGCCCGGACTTCCACTTCTAGCCAGTACCCTAGTCCCGGTTTGCCTAATCACCTCCAGTAAACATAAGAGGAAACTGCCATTGAGTTGTTGACTGATTTTTGCTGCGCCATCAAACCCTGCACTACAACGCCCAGCATCACCTATAACATCTACACTGCCCTGGAGCTAAGCTCTATCTGTGGAGAGCCACACCAGCTTTGCTGCACTAACATCAGCTCCAGAGGACCTGCTCCGCAGCGGCGGCTCCCTTTAGCCGCATACCACAGGTGGCGTCACGAACTTTGTACATAAAAACTATAAAATCTCCTTTTTACTAACCGCCCTGGGTCACGGACCGGGTCACCGCCACTGTGACATCTCCCCAAGCAACGACCGGCCCGGCACCGAGTACCCCATGGCCCAGGGGGCGCGTCATATGCATGCAAGCAGGAGCGTATGTCCAAGACAGGAACCACATAAGATATTTAATGCATGTCAATATCACTAGTACATTTAAGTATAAGCACTATAATCTATCAAAATATAATTGCACCATCCCATATGACCTAACATATTATATAATATACAGCTTGAAACCAGAAGTTTACATACACTATATACAGTAAAAAGACACATCTGCATGTTTTTCTCAATATCTGACATGAAATCAGAATAAACCTTTCCCGTTTTAGGTCATTAGGATTACCATAATTTTTTTAATATTTGGCAAATGCCAGAATAATGAGAGAGAATGTTTTAATGCATTTTTGTTACTTATTGCAAAGTCAGAAGTTTACATACATTTCATTAGTATTTGGTTCCATTGCCCTTAAACTGAATGACTTGGGTCAAACGTTTGGGATATCCTTCCACAAGCTTCTCACAATAGTTGGTCGGAATTTGGGCCGATTCCTCCTGACAAAACTGGTGTAACTGATCCAGGTTTGTAGGTTGCTGTGCTCGCACCTGCCTTTTCAGCTTTGCTCATAAATTTTCAATAGGGTTGAGATCAGGGCTTTGTGATGGCCACTCCAAAACATGGACTTTGTTATCCTTAAGCCACTTTGTTACCATTTTGGCGATATGCTTCAGGTCATTGTCCATTTGGAAGACCCATTTCCGCCCAAGCTTTAACTTCCTGGCTGATGTCTTGAGATGTTGCTTCAGTATTGCCACATAATCTTCTTTTCTTATGATGCCATCTATTTTGTGAAGTACACCAGTCCCTCCTGCAGCAAAACAACCCCCCCAACATGATGCTGTCACCCCCGTGTTTCACAGATGGGATGGTATTTTTAGGCTTCCAATCTTCTCCCTTTTTCCTCCAAACATTAGATGGTCATTATGCCCAAAAATTTCAATTTTAGTTTCATCAGACCACAGGACATGTCTCCAAAATTTAAGTTCTTTGTTCCTGTGTGCATTTGCAAACATTAATCTGGCTTTTTTATGTTTCTTTTGGAGTAATGGTCCTTCCTGGCAGAGTGGCCTTTCTGCCCATGTTGATACAGTACTTGCTTCACTGTGGATATTTTAAGGGCTTACATTTCTCCTTGCGGAGAGCGACATGTTAAGCATGTCAAAGTGAGGAGACTTTTAAAGCCGCAATGCTCCTCTGGGAAATATGCAAATTGTCTCTTCAGAGTGGAAGAGGACTAGAACTCTAGTGCCACCTACAGGAAGTAGCTATCCTAAAAAGTCAATAGTGACCCTTTAATTTATTTTTCACATGACTTAGGATATAATCCAGAAGCAGAAACTCAATTTGCAGACACTGTGTTTTGGGGTACTGCCCCTCGTCAGTGCAAAGTGTGAGTTCTGGTTTGGCTGAGTGAGAGGCGTAGGACATAGGCGTAAACACTATTGCGAATTACAATATAAACAGTTACAGAAATTGCTCTACAAAATTTGTTCCTCATTCAGTGACAACTGCAATTGAACGTAGCGCATTGCCATTATGCAGCAACATGGGTTTTAGGTTTGTTTTGTACAAATCGATGAAGAGCCTCCATTCCTCCATTATGACTTATCTTCAGAGCTTCCGTTAAACTGTTGATGTTGTCACAAGATCGCCCTCCATGAAGAAGTATTGGACAAGATCTTTATCACGGTTGGGGAACAAAGAAATCTGAACATCACCTGCTAGGAGATTCCACAACTGTAGCCTGGAACCTAAGTGCTCAGCCTTAATTTTGTATTAAATTATATCATCGCACACTCATGAGTTCTAATGCAGTGTTCATTTATTAACATTGGCATAACATCAAACCGATCAAACGTGATTGCGACAGTGATTGGCGACAGAAGACGTTTCGGCCTTATCCAGGCCTTATTCATTGAGTCGCACTACTTAAGTGGGTTCAGATGAAGGTATATGCCATAAGAGATAGAATAGAAATCTTTAAATCGTACTTTAATGTCTCTTTGTTCACAGCCTATAGGAGACTTTCTTACTGGTATGACGTGAAGTCTCTACTAGTGTTGAGCCACCCCCGTAGTGTTCGGGTTCGGTTCGGTTCGTCGAACACCGGGATGTTCGAGGAACTGTTCGTCGAACTGTTCGTCGAACACCTTAGAACACCGTCGAACACCGTTAAAACCAATGGCAGGCAAACAAAAACACATAGAAACACATAGAAAACACCTGCAAAGGTGTCCAAAAGCTGACAAACTGCTCAGAAGACACTCTCTTTAAAAAAGCCGGCCGGCAAATTCAGCAGCGGCATACACCGGTACCCGACAATTTAGACAAGAAGGAATAGAGCATCACACATAGATTAGATAGATAGAAACATGTCAGTCACACATATAAGAAGCACAGTGACAGTGTTGCTTACTGTACTTGTCATTTAGTGTAAAGGATTTATCAAAAAAAATAATAGTGTTTTCATGCACCGTCTCTTTAAAAAAGCCGGCCGGCAATTCAGCATCTGTACCCGACAATTTAGAACAGAAAGAATAGAGCTTCACACATAGATTAGATAGATAGAAACATGTCAGTCACATATATAATAAGTACAGTGATAGTGTTGCTTACTGTACTTGTCATTTAGTGTAAAGGATTTATTTAAAAAAATAATAGTGTTTTCATGCACTGTCTCTTTAAAAAAGCCGGCCGGCAATTCAGCAGCGGTACCCGACAATTTAGAACAGAAAGATAGAGCATCACACATAGATTAGATAGATAGAAACATGTCAGTCACATATATATGAAGTACAGTGATAGTGTTGGTTACTGTACTTGTCATTTAGTATTAAAATAAAGGATTTATTATTAAAAAAATTGGCGTGGGGTTCCCCTTAATTTTAGGCTCTAGCGGAGGTTAAGCAGACGGCTGGGGCAGATGTTTGAAGCCTGGGAAGGGGGTAATACCCACGGAGCTTCCCAGGCTACTAATATCAGCCCCCAGCTGAATACATAGCCTTTACTAGCTATTAAAATGGGGGACCCCCCAAAAAAAATGACGTGGGGTCCCCCCTAATTTAATAGCTAGCAAAGGCTAGGCAGACAGCTGGGGGCTGATATTAATAGCCCAGGAAGGGAGCCATGAATATTGGCCCCCTCCCAGGCTAGAAACACCAGCCGTCAGCCGCCCCAGAAATGGCGCATTCATAGGATGCGCCAATTCTGGCACTTAGCCTCGCTCTTCCACGCTGCCCTGGTGCGGTGGCAGGGGGTAATAGGGTTGGGGTTGATGTCAGCTTATAATGCCAGCTGACATCAAGCCCAGGTTAGTAATGGAGAGGCGTCTATAAGACACCCCCATTACTAACCCCATAGTCAAAGTTAAAAAAACACAAACACCCAGAATAAAGTCCTTTAATTGAAATAAAGACACAATCCTTTATTGTTCTAAATTAAACCATACTTACCATCACGCCCATTCCAGCTGAAGCCAACGATCTCCTGCAATAAAAGAAAAATAATAAAGCAACCTCATCCTTACCTTTCCATGGTTCCCACGACAGCTTCAGCTCTGCTACATCGAGATGACAGGCTGGACCGCAGCAGAACGCTGCCATCCAGCCTGTCATCCCGCAGACACTGAGAAGCGCAGGCTTGCTTGCGCTGCTCAGCGTCTCTCTGTGACGACATCCAGATGAGCCGAGTTCATGTCCAATGAACTCGGCTCACCTCATGCACGTCACTGACAGCGTGGGAAAATTCTCACGCTGAAGCGCTGATTGCAGGAGAATTTTCCCACGCTGTCAGTGACGTGCAGGAGGTGAGCTGAGTTCATTGGACATGAGCTCACCTCATGCACATCACTGACAGCGTGGGAGAATTCTCCTGCACTCAGCACTTCAGCGTGAGAATTTTCCCACGCTGTCAGTGACGTGCATGAGGTGAGCCGAGTTCATTGGACATGACCTCGGCTCATCTGGATGCCGTCACAGCGAGACAGTGAGGAGCGCAAGCATGCCTGCGCTTCTCAGTGTCTGCGGGATGACAGACTGGATGGCAGCGTTCTGCTGCGGTCCAGCCAGTCATCTCGATGTAGCAGAGCTGAAGCTGTCGTGGGAACCATGGAAAGGTAAGGATGAGGTTGCTTTATTATTTTTCTTTTATTGCAGGAGATCGTTGGCTTCAGCTGGAATGGGCGTGACGGTAAGTATGGTTTAATTTAGAACAATAAAGGATTGTGTCTTTATTTCAATTAAAGGACTTTATTCTGGGTGTTTGTGTTTTTTTTAACTTTGACTATGGGGTTAGTAATGGGGGTGTCTTATAGACGCCTCTCCATTACTAACCTGGGCTTGATGTCAGCTGGCATTATAAGCTGACATCAACCCCAACCCTATTACCCCCTGCCACCGCACCAGGGCAGCGTGGAAGAGCGAGGCTAAGTGCCAGAATTGGCGCATCCTATGAATGCGCCATTTCTGGGGCGGCTGACGGCTGGTGTTTCTAGCCTGGGAGGGGGCCAATATTCATGGCTCCCTTCCTGGGCTATTAATATCAGCCCCCAGCTGTCTGCCTAGCCTTTGCTAGCTATTAAATTAGGGGGGACCCCACGTCATTTTTTTGGGGGGGTCCCCCATTTTAATAGCTAGTAAAGGCTATGTATTCAGCTGGGGGCTGATATTAGTAGCCTGGGAAGCTCCGTGGGTATTACCCCCTTCCCAGGCTTCAAACATCTGCCCCAGCCGTCTGCTTAACCTCCGCTAGAGCCTAAAATTAAGGGGAACCCCACGCCAATTTTTTTAATAATAAATCCTTTATTTTAATACTAAATGACAAGTACAGTAACCAACACTATCACTGTACTTCATATATATGTGACTGACATGTTTCTATCTATCTAATCTATGTGTGAAGCTCTATTCTGTCTGTTATAAATTGTCGGGTACCGCTGCTGAATTGCCGGCCGGCTTTTTTAAAGAGACAGTGCATGAAAACACTATTATTTTTTTAAATAAATCCTTTACACTAAATGACAAGTACAGTAATCAACACTGTCACTGCACTTCTTATATATGTGACTGACATGTTTCTATCTATCTAATCTATGTATGATGCTCTATTCCTTCTATTCTAAATTGTCGGGTACCGCTGCTGAATTGCCGGCCGGCTTTTTTAAAGAGACGGTGCCTGAAAACACTATTATTTTTTTTGATAAATCCTTTACGCTAAATGACAAGTACAGTAAGCAGCACTTTCACTGTACTTCGTATATATGTGGCTGACATGTTTATATCTATCTAATCTATGTGTGAAGCTCTATTCTTTCGGTTCTAAATTGTCGGGTACAGGTGTATGCCGCTGCTGAATTGCCGGCTTTTCATGTTTCACTGTTGGCACTGTTCCCATCGATTTGGGCAATCACTGTAATGCCACAACCACCATGGCTGTGGCATTACAGTGAGTGGCAGACAATCCCTGCATGATTGGTGCTCTAAATAGCGCCAGACATGCAGGACACGCTTTTGGTGCACGAACAGTTATCGAACATAACCTCGAACAGCCGAATTTTTTGCAAATCGTTCGGGTTCGTCGAACAACTCGAACACCGCCCAAAACAGCTCGAATTTGAGATTGGCGAACAGTTCTAGTCGAACACCGCTCATCTCTAGTCTCTACGTCTTGTTACAGTGCTGGGGTCCCTGTTGTAGCTGTTTCATGTAGTAGAGAGGAGCTGTGTGGCCTTTTCCCTGTATTGCTATTCATATAGTGTGGAGGACTTGTTCCTGTTAGCTTCCGTTTCTGGCTGTGGTGCAGGAGTCCCAGATATGGCTCGTTGTTGCAGGGGAGGAGGAGGGCGGCGTGACCGTCTCCCAGCGGAAGCTAACAGGAAGCTAACAGGAACAAGTCCTCCACACTATATGAATAGCAATACAGGGAAAAGGCCACACCACTCCTCTCTACTACATGAAACAGCTACAACAGGGACCCCAGCACTGTATCAAGACGTAGAGACTTCACGTCATACCAGTAAGAAAGTCTCCTATAGGCTGTGAACAAAGAGACATTAAAGCACGATTTAAATATCTCTATTCTATCTCTTATGGCATATACCTTCATCTGAACCCACTTAAGTAGTGCGACTCAATGAATAAGGCCTGGATAAGG
The DNA here is from genome assembly GCF_046119375.1 of Phyllobates terribilis. Lineage (NCBI taxonomy): Eukaryota > Metazoa > Chordata > Amphibia > Anura > Dendrobatidae > Phyllobates > Phyllobates terribilis. Next base: position 155,701,088 of record NW_027362768.1, on the reverse strand, counting down.
CCGAAACGTCTTCTGTCGCCAATCACTGTCGCAATCACGTTTGATCCGTTTGATGTTATGCCAATGTTAATAAATGAACACTGCATTAGAACTCATGAGTGTGCGATGATATAATTTAATATATGTATTGGGCACCTCGTGTCTCTTCATCAGCACCTCTCTTCTTATGACAAGAGTGCACGCTAATTATTTACTCTACAGCCTTAATTTTGGGCAGATCCAAATCTCTAAAAAGATCATTCAGTTCACTTTGTGTTATAAGGTGTGATTCAGTACAGATTACTAACTGAAAGTCTGGATTGTGAGAGGAAGATGCTTCACGACACCAAGCACTCTCTTCTTCATCACTTGACTAGACTGAAAATGTTTCTGGTGCTTTGTGAACCGGCAGTTCTTCTGTATGTGGTACTGGTCGTATTGCAGATGTAATGTTTGGATACTGTAAATTCCACTTCTTCTTCCTTGAAACTCCCTTCCTAATTGCGGGGAACAATGCAGAAATAGCAATTGGCAGTGTGATCAGTTGACTCTCTCCAGATCATTATGACTACAAAAGGCATAGATTGCCTCTTCCCACTGGGTAAGATGTGATGCACATCTATTGCAGCATATGTGTGGAGCCCAACTCTTGTCCTGATCGCCTATTCTGCAGCCAAAATACAGGTTGTAGGCTTTCCTTTTCACGGTAGTCTAGTATCACCTTTGTGACGCAAATGTGACTTCTCCGCATATGTAGCAAAAAGTATCCGCTTGCTAATGCAAGAATGAGGTATGTCTGAAAAAAACTATAGAAACATGTCAATATGCTAAGAAACTAAGCTAAGAAATCCTAAAACTGTATACCTTATACAGAGAGCATTAATAAAAGTAGGTGATGTAGGACTACATCACCGGAGCTGAATTGGAGGTTTTTGATTGATCACCCTAATATGATAGAATACTGAAGGCTCAATAGACTAAATTGATGATGAAATAATAAAGATGCAATTTTTCTATAAGCCTGCATGAAAAGTGTCATAAATAATTACAACCTCTTCTGGATCTTGAAAATTTGAGCCAATCAGCAAATTTGAGCATCATATTAATTTTCAATTTGGCTGTAGAGCAGTGTTATCAGCCAGACCTTTAGAATTATGAGACTTGACACTTGAACTGTGGATTATAATTTCACTGTTTTCTTCCTCTGCACAATCCAGTTTTCTGATCACTGGTGTGTATGTGTTTCTGTGCCACTGCACACACCTTCCTCAGGCATTAGTCGCCTCCTCTATTTATTACCCTTTGGACTTCTCAGACCGTAGCTCCTCCTGACACTATTATATAAAGTCCCTTTATGTATAAGACAGAGGAAAATCCCGACATGGCTTCTCCCACGCTGCCAGGACTCTTCTCCTTGAGCCTCGCTGAGCTCCTGCACTGGGCAGGCTACCTGAGTGTCCTCTACCTGGTCTACAAGGTCTCCAATCTATTCCTGAGACAGAAGAAGCTGGAGAGAGTGTTCAGTGCTTTCCCGGGTCCTAAACGTCACTGGTTGTATGGTAATGCCCATGTGGTAAGTGCCGTTACATATGTGTTTGCTATAGTATACGTTTTTGGTTTCTGCATTTTAAGCAAATCACCAGAAAATGCTGCACTATAGAAAATGTCAAAAAGTCAAAAGTGACCAAATTTTGATTATAATTTAACTGCCTTTACTCTCCATTAGTATTCCATGTGTTTTTTTTTTTAAATTAAATACGCCATAGGGTTTAAGAGGTATTAGCATTTTTATTTTGTGTGCTCAATATTCTGATTTTTATTGTATCTATCAAGGGAACATTGCTGACAGGATTCTCTGTATTTATGCTGCTCTGTATAATTATTCTGGGAGCAATTCCCCCTTGATAAAAAAAATTAGCATCAAATAAAAAATACATGTCTTTGGAGCAGTACTGTGGATTTAAAATGAAAAATAAGGTAAACCAAAAAACTAAATATTCAGGGTAGAAGAAGAACTGGTAACGCTTGACCCTGTGACAGGTCTTCTTTAAGTGATTGTGCCTTACTTATAAGGGGTGCACCACCAACCAATACCCACAGTTCTTATTAGTGATTGTTGGCTGCCAACCTTGTAATGTTATAAAGGAATGGTAGATCATCGGCACCCCATCGGCATAATTTGTGCTTTATGAGTACAATATATAATGATAAAAAGAATGTAGTCACAGTATAGTGCAATCCTGATTCCTTAGGGCCTGTTAGCTGTTGCTACACTTTTGTCTTATAGGTCTTTGATTGCCGAGGATGGCAATGAGGGAAAGGAGAGTTGTAAAGGATTGGAAGATCATCAGTACCCCTAAAATCTATGCTACAATTATATAATGTTGCAGTGTCTGTTATACCTGTTGTGACATTCAGTTGTTCCAAATGCCAATCCCTATAACTGCAATGTTCTCTAGGGGAAAGAAAGCAACACTTGCTGACACAGGCTGGCAGGCCTTGCTGTATGGAGCTTTTTAAGTAATAAATAGGCAGTTGCTAAAGAGTTCTTGGTTCTTAGTTTGAGAGATGTAGTGGAGTGGAGCTATTTGGCTGCAGTTTGTGTGGGCCAAGAAAGAGGACAGAGGTAGCAATCATGTACCTAAAGTTTAAAAATAGCAGTTTGGATCCCAGATACGTCCGAAATGTCTTTGATGCTCAAGGAAGAGGATCAGAGGGGAAAGAGGGCTCAGCTTCAGCAATGTAAGGAGCTAGGAGTCCAAGACGGTACATCTGTGGGTTTGTGGGGACCCTAAAACAGCAAGGGAGAAGATAGGGGCGGAGGCAAGGTGTAAGCTTGCTGTTGAAGTGCTAGTGAAAGACTACTTAGAATGATAGTAACACACACCCTGAGGAACTAATTTCACTGATGTTTGAGTCACTATAACAGACCTTAGCCAAGCTACCCTTACAATGTGATGTTTCTATTTCCCTAAAAGGCTGCTGTGTTAAGGTATACTTACAAAATTTCCCAGAAAAAAAGGAAGATGTCCTGAACTCTTGAAAAAGTCAGTACATTTCTCCATCATTTCCAAAACATCCCAAAATCATTGGTTTCAAAATAATTCTTATGCCGTTGAGTCTTGCGGGGAAGGGGACCCATTCTTGGAAGGGCAAATAAGAGACACATAGGGGCATTTTCTTGAAAACAGGGCATTGCTACAGCCATAAAGCTCTGTTATTACATATTGCAAAATACACTAATGCCCCTTGAGTTTTACCTTCGAACTCCAGAAAATAAATGTAGAATTTTATGTTTGGTCAGTGTAAGGTGGCCATCTTCCATACCACATTTGTCAGCTGTGTAGACATATCTGGTAGGACCATGCAATGACCGTTCAATGATCCTCTTTCTAGGTGTGTACATAAACAGGAGGTCACACACTGCAGAGATTCATCTCTTATCATTTATGCCATAAACAAGTTGCTTATTATATATAAATTATAAAGACAGGAGAGAGAAGCAGACAGTGGCCAAACTCCAAAGTTATTTATGCCCTATGTGCCAGTGTTTCTTAAGTTTTATCTGAGGTCGCGGTTACAGAGGTCTCATCCTACTGATAATGTAGCTGTTATATGAAGTGAACATGAGCCATAAGCTTTTATTAATACGCAAAAAAGGATAAATAGACTCATTTCCATTATAATCCTCTATTATAGAGGATAATGAGAGTACCCAATACTGAATATATTAATTGTCATACTTACATCTAGAACCACACTGCCCAAGTTTTTAAATGTGTTTTTTAGGGGCTATTTTATAAAAGGGGCTTTGTCTGTTGGTTGTGTAATTCTGTATTTGTTGATATAATAAACTTAGAAATTTTGATAGTATATGAATTAGTTTCTGACTTTTTCTAATGAGGTATGAGAATTAATAAAAGTGAACCATAAGATGTCTAGTCATCACAACCCCAAATATAAGTCTGCAGTCTCATTTATAGTCTCAAAGATGAAAACTATAAGTGTTTACTGCAAAAAAACTGGACCCTTTTGTGGCTGTACAGGTTGCACCTGATGGACATCTCTGAATAATAGTCGGATTATCAAAGGTTATAGCTGAAATATTTCTTCTTCTTAACAGTTTAAACAAGATGGGACTGATTTGGACATTGTGAATGGTTATGCAAAACAATTCGACTATGCTTTTCCAATGTGGCTTGGAAATTTTTTTGCCTCCCTCATTGTCTTTCATCCAGACTATGTGAAAGCTATTCTATCCAGGCAAGGTGAGGCATAAATGCTAATTTTTTAATGTTTGCATTTTACTCATTATTTTATCATATTCCTTTTTGTATGTCATTTTTAATGATTTATTATACTTTCTATGATGTTTTCTTTTTTCATAAATCAACACTTCAAGTGAAGATAAAAAAAAACTTTGCAATATATCTTACTATAAAAATATATTTCCCAATTTATCAATCAATGACTCTTAAAAACTGCTCAAATCTGTCTACAAATCTGTCTTCAATGAAGGATAAAAGAACACCTGCCACTTAAAAAAGTCTATAGCGAGAAAAAGGGTGAGACAAAAGCAGAAATAGTGCTATTCCTCGGGTACACTCACATGACAGCTTTTTCTGAAAGTGCAATTAAACTTTTTTGTGACTTTTTCTCACTAGCGTGCTCTGTGAAGAATAGTGCCCCTTTTTATGCTCATCAGAATTGTAATCCTTGTCATTTTTAGTGATTATATATATTAAATACACGTACCATTTCGTTATAGATCCAAAGGACAACTTTGCCTATTACTTCATAACCCCATGGATCGGTAAGTAGCAAGAATTTGCAAGCTGTATAATATTGAAGCAGAAATCCAAAATTCCAAAATACCACAAGATGGAGGATGAAAAAATGGCTAAACATGTGCTGAGCCAAGCTGTGTATGCAAAATTCTGATATTTTGAAGGAGTCTTTTCCAATCCCTCGGTTGAACTTTTCAACTGTATGAACTATGTAACTATGATCTCATAACAAAAGTCTGAAGTTATTCTATGTGACTGCAGACTGCCAAATGGTGATGCACACACTGTCACCATTTACTGGTATTCCCTGTGTGAGCGGGAGGCCATCTGACTATATATATGCTATTATCATGTGACAACTAGACTCAACTGGCTTCTCTCAATTCTCTTCTATTGAGAAAGGCATGGAAGTCTAGTTGGCAAATGACCGCAACTGTGCAAATCACATTCATACAGTCAGATGACTGCTCACTTGTCACAATTCCTCCTCTCAGTGTGATGAGCTGTCCAGTCTGGGGTAGAGGTGTGCTGGACTGTCAATATTGTGATAGACAGCTCCACCGTCTAATCTGAGGCGTGGGTGTACTGAGCTTTCAGTGTGGTGAGTGACAGTCCAGTTACCCAATCAGGGCCGGGCGTACTGGGATTCCAACAGATGTCTCCTGTTCGGAATGATTCCAAGGCTATTTAGCTGGCTGTCTGCCTCCAATCTCTGTTAGTTGTAGCTCTACTCAGTGTGTTGTGTGTTTGCTCTGTGCTTTGAGTGCTAAAATTTTGATCTTTGTTGACTGACCTTGGATTTGCCTTTGACCATCCTTTTGCCTAGCCCCTTTGTTTTAAAACGCTACTGTGGCACCCCAGGGGTCTGGTTACCACAATAATAGAGATATTATGTCTGAGAGCAAGTGGGAGGTTTCTCTGGTCAGGAGCCCTAAGCATGCAACACTGCCCGCCCAGACCTGGGAGGGGAGGAATCTGCCCTTATAAACTGGGTCTGGGGCGGGATTAGTGAGTGAAGCTCTGTAGGAGCAGCAGCTGAAGACCAGGGGCTGGAGCTGAGCAGAGATATAGCTCGCCCTGGCTGAAGTTACTAAAACCAGACACAGGAGTCCGAGGCTGTGGGGACTGATATATATACCCAGCAGCAGAAACCAGCCGGCAGGGGATTCCAGGTGCTCTGGCCATAGAAGCCCGGAGGCTCAGTCACAAAGAAGGGACCAGCGCCGCCATCCAGGAGCGGAGGCTAACAGAAGGCCCAAAGTCACCAGCCATACGGGTGAGCACCACACGGTATACTCAGGGACGTGGGCTACTTGTAACCGCTGACAGCAAGGTAGCCAGGAAGAGTGCAGATAAACGGGGAGGCCTACAACTCCACCTGGCCAGGGGAACTCCTGCATGCTCACAGACTGACCAGGCCCCTTATACTAGCCAGTACTCCCGGGAGGGTCTGCCTTGTACCATCAGTAAAGACCCTGAACTGCACCACACGTCTCTGTGATTCCTTGCCACACCAGCACCATTAGCACTGGGACGCTCACACCATCACTCCCATCATCTCTCACATTAGCTGCCCTGAGGCAATACTTCTCCCGTGGGGAGTTATCCCATACTCAGCTGCGCAAACAACATCAGCCTCAGCGGTCTGCAGCGCAGCGGCGGTCCCCACTGACCGCAATCCACGGGTGGTGTAGTCGGACATTGTTATTACCTAAGACTGCCACTGATTTGACCACCCTGAGCCACGGACCGGGTCACCGCCACACTGAGACTACAACCCCCAGCATCCCACCAGCGATCCGGCTCCGGGTATCCCCCTGCACAGCACAGGCCCAGGGGGCGCGTCAACTTTGGCGTAGTCGGCAGGATTGCGTGCCTGAAAAAGACTTTTAAACTTACCTGTGGTGAAGTTTCCCGCCGTCCGGAGTCGTTTCCCGCCATCCGGAGCCGATTCCCGCCATCAGACGCCATCTTGGACCGTTTCCCACCGTCTTCTGCCTTCTTCCCGCCATCTGCAGCTGCTTCCCGCCTTCGGACGCCATCTTCGGGACGCCGCACAGGAAGAAGAGGGGCGTGGATGCCGAAAGCGCGCGAGATCCGAAGCTCTGCCCCACGCTCCGCCCCACGCTCTGACGCTGCGCAAGGTCCTGGAAGGGAGGAAGAGCGACGCTGACGTCATCGGAGCGCGACGCCAGGTCCTCAACCCCGACGATCGACTGCGGAGCCGCGGCCTACGGAAGAAGAGCATCGCAAGGTAGGCCACGGTCCACTAGGGGGAAGGAGGATGTCGGACACCGAGGGGAGCTCCACTGCCACAGCCACCGCCAGCGCAACCGCTGCAGCAGTCATGCCATTCACCATGCCCTATATCCCGGGGGCAACCTGGCTACCCCAGTACTCAGGGGAGTCACATACCCTAAATGACTTTAGAGAAAGACTGGATAGCCTCTTCCAGGTGTACCCCCTCACAGAAGAGCAAAAAGTGAGCATCCTGGTGGCCCAAGTAATCGGGGCAGCCCAAAGGGAGGTAAAGTCCTGGCCACCTGGAAGGAAGAGGACTGTCAGAGAAATACTAGCCCGGCTGAAAGACACATCTGATACCCGCGCCTCAGCCGAAATAAAGCTCCGATTTTACGGGTGCAAACAGTGGGCACATGAGAGTATAAGAGACTATGCTTTAAACCTACAAGAGGCCCTGAGAGCCATTAAGCAGGCAGACCCTGACAGTGTGAGAAATGAAGATAAGCTGTTGACTGAACAATTTATTGAGGGTCTACTGTGCAATGCCCCCCGAACCCAGTTGCGGGCAATGGCCTTACAGGACCCTGACCTGGACTTTGCAGAGTTCAAGGACAGAGCCATCCGGGTGCTCCGAGAACCGGCACCAGGTGGCGCTGTCACCCACAGGCGCCCTGCTATCACTTACCTCCAGGAGACGGCGCCCTTGTCTGCAGGGCCTGTGGGAGCTGATGCGCAGGCTTTAAACAGTGACCCGGCTACAGACCTGCACCATCAGGTCCAAGAGCTGACTAAGAGCGTTGCCGCGCTAACCAGAACTGTGCAGTCTTTACAGGTCTCTTCTCCTGGAAAGATCCAGCTGGCATCCGGACCGGAGGAAGTCCCGTGGCGCCGACTGAGGATGACCCCACCGGCCAGAGGAAGACCCAGCGACAGATACAACGAGGACGGACGACCCATCTGCCGCCGCTGCAATCAACCCGGACATGTGGCAAGGTACTGTCATTTAAACGGGCACAACCTGGGGTAGAGGGCCAACCCCCAGGCATAAGACCATCAGGCCCATCAAACTGGCGTGATAAATACGTAGGGGGACGTCCAATCTTGCCTGTGGTACTGGATGGCATTCCTATGAGTGCCCTACTAGACACTGGGTCACAGGTGACCACCATCCCGTACGTGCTCTTTAAGCAGTACTGGAATGACTTGGACATAACCCGCTACCCAGATGACGACCTGAGTATCATCGCCAGCAATGGTGAGCCCATGCCGCAGGTGGGATTCAAAGAGGTGACCATTAAGATCGGTAAAGTCGAACTGGCGGCACAAGGACTGATTATAGTGGACATAGACCGTCATGAGAGTCACACTAGAATAACATTGGGAACTAATGTGATTGAAAATTGTCTTGCAGAGGTGATTCTCATTGTACAGCAGGTTGCCAAGAACGCCAGTTCCGGCCAGCAGCGTGTGCTCCAAAAAGAGATCCGGGCACTGATGAAGCGGCAACAGGTGGAACTATCTGGTGGTGAGATTGGTAGCGTGAGAATGTGTGACCCGTTCCCTATTGCCATGCCCCCAAAAAGTGAGATGATGATTTGGTGCCGGGCAGCTATTGGTCTAAGAGGTAGAGACTACCAAGCAATGGTAGAACCCGTCTACTCAGACAGTAGGCCCACCATTTTGACAGCACGGGGAGTGGTCGATGTACGCCATGGGAGGGTGCCCGTTCGCATCATAAATATCGGGGAGAGAGAAGTATACCTGCCCCGGTATGCCACGCTAGCCAAATTGTTCACCATAAACCATAATTCTGTACAGGCCGTGGAACCCTTGCCTCCATCTCAACCAGAGGAAGGTATCGGCTCTAAGAAACCAATGGAGGACTGGTGTCAGCAACTGCATTTGGGTACTGACTCCACTCCCTCACACCAGAAACAGGGAGTCTATCGGGTGGTTCGAGAGTACGAGAGAGTGTTTAGTAAACACCCGCTAGACTTCGGGCGAGTAAAGGGGGTAGAACACCACATCCCCACGGGAGACCATCCTCCCATAAAGGAGAGATACCGACCCGTACCCCCGGCACACTGCCAACACGCCAAGGGGATGCTTAGAGACATGAAGGAGGCTGGGGTAATCAGGGACAGCTGTAGCCCCTGGGCAGCTCCACTAGTCTTAGTGAAAAAGAAAGACAACACCATGAGAATATGTGTAGACTACAGGAAGGTCAACCGTATCACACACAAAGATGCGTACCCGTTACCAAGGATAGAAGAGTCCTTAGCTGCATTAAAATCTGCTAACTTCTTCTCTACTTTGGATCTCACTAGCGGGTACTGGCAGGTTCCTGTAGCAGAGGCGGACCGGGAGAAGACCGCATTCACCACCCCGATGGGTCTCAGCGAATTTAACTGTATGCCGTTCGGGCTCTTCAACGCACCAGGAACCTTCCAACGGTTGATGGAATGCTGTCTGGGACACCGGAACTTCGAGACGGTCCTGTTATACCTGGACGATGTCATCGTCTATTCCAAGACCTACGAGGAGCACCTGAAACACCAGGCAGAAGTGTTTGAAGCTCTGGCAAACTACGGCCTAAAGGTGAAACCCTCCAAGTGTCACCTCCTGAAACCAAAGGTGCAGTACCTGGGACACGTGGTGAGTGCTGACGGAGTGGCTCCCGACCCTGATAAGATCACCGTGATTAAGGACTGGCCAAGACCCTTCAGCATAAAGGAAGTGCGGCAGTTCCTCGGGTTGGTAGGCTACTACCGAAGATTCATTCCCGGTTTCACCAAAATGGCAGCCCCTATGCAGGACCTCCTGATAGGTCAATCTCGGAAAGCCAAAAACCAGAAGCCGCCCTTTAGGTGGGAAAAGCTGGAAGAGGAGTCCTTCTGCCAGCTGAAGATGGCCCTCACGGGGGATGAAATCCTGGCATATCCAGACTACAGCCAGCCCTTTATCCTCCACACGGACGCAAGCAACATCGGGCTAGGAGCCGTACTGTCCCAGATCCAGCAAGGGAAAGAACGGGTAATCGCTTACGCCAGCCGAAAGCTACGGCCCACGGAGAGGAACCCTGAGAATTATAGCTCATTCAAGCTGGAGTTCCTGGCAGTAGTGTGGGCAGTGATCGAACGTTTCAAGCATTACCTTGCCTCCTCCAAATTCACCGTGTACACGGATAACAACCTGTTGACACACCTGGACACTGCAAGGCTCGGTGCCCTGGAACAGAGATGGATGGCCCGCCTGTCTAACTTTGAATTCACCATCAAATACCGGGCAGGACGCTCAAATGCCAACGCGGATGCCCTGTCTAGAATGCCGAACTTACCGGACGTAGGGGAAGATCCAGAATATCTGGAAGAAGTTGAGCTCCCTGCGTTCCACCGTCATGGGATTACCCTGTATTCCCACCGTGTGAAGGACAGGCGCTCCGTGACGTTCAATCCCTTGCCCCACTACAACTGGGCGGAGACGCAAGACAGTGATCCCGCAGTCCATTTGGTGAAGGAAATGCTGACCCTGGCCGATGCCCGTCTTGACCCAGATGCTCCGGAGGAGACCAAGCAACTGTGGAAGGAGAAAAGTAAGCTGTTCCTCTACAGGGAGAAGCTGTGCCGGAGAATGGTTAACTCTCGACCACATGAGTTGACCTGGCAGGTAGTGGTCCCAAGACGAGACGCGGCTATGGTTCTGGAGGCATACCACAACGGAGCAGGGCATTTCGGATGGAAGAAGCTGGAGTTCTTGTTGCGTGAACGGTTCTACTGGGTAGGCATGAGAGGAGCCATCGAGAGGTGGTGCAGAGACTGTGGCCCGTGCCACCTGAGAAGAAAAGACCGAGCCAGCCAGAAGACTCCCCTGCAGTCCATCATCACCAGACAGCCACTGGAACTGGTAGCCCTGGACCATGTGAAACTGGCTCCAAGCAGATCTGGGTATGTCTACGCCCTCACAATCGTAGATCATTACTCCCGGTTCCTGGTGGTGGTCCCGGTCAAGGACTTAACGGCTCAAACAGCAGCTAGAGCCTTCCAGCAGCACTTCTGCCGTCCACACGGGCACCCGGACCAAGTGTTGACAGACCAAGGACCAGCCTTCGAAGCGGAGGTCTTCCAGGAGTTCTGCAACCTGTATGGCTGCAAGAAGATAAGAACAACGCCCTATCACCCTCAAACCAATGGACTCTGCGAGAAGATGAACCAGGTGGTGATAGATCTGCTAAAAACATTGCCCCTGGAAGAACACAGTCTGTGGCCTGAGAAACTGCCCGATCTGGTGGACCTGTATAACCACATCCCTGTAGGTTCCACCAACTGTACCCCGGCTTACCTAATGAGAGCAAGACCTGGTAAGCTGCCTATTGACCTGGATATGGGAGTCCTGACGCCTGAGGACACCTCGCCAGAGGCAGACTGGGATACAGAACGGCAGCAGCAGTATCGGAAAGTACAGGAGAGCGTCGAGCGAAGTCTGTCTCAAGCTAGAGAAAGGCAAGAGAAGGCTTATAACCAGTATGCTCCCACTGTTCCCCTGGTACCTGGAGAGCAGGTCTTGAAGAGGAAGAGGCGGCTCCACAAGTTGGACGACCAGTGGGAGAAGGACCCGTACACCGTACTGCCATCAAGCCATGAGAACCCAAAAATCTGCGTAATCAGTAAGGATGGAGGAGAAACCACAGCCATTGTCTCCAGAGACCACCTGAAGAAGTGTCCCGAGCAGCTGCAAAGCCCTGAAGAAGATCAAGAAAACCCTCAACCCGCAGAGGAAAGGGAAGAAATGATCAGTACCGTACTCGGAGACTTCCCCCGGTCTTGGACACAAGTAAACGGCGCTGTCGTGGTACCCATCCTCACCTTTCTCCAGCCAGCCCCGCAAGTGCCTACAGAGGAACCGGTAGAGCTGGAAGAGCAGCCGGTCCAAGAGGCAGAAGAGTCCACACCAGCAGTACAGGAGGATCAACCCTCTGCTAGTAGTGAGCCTGCCGTGCCCCTAGTGAGCCAAAGAGTGCGCAGACAGCTGCCCAGCTTACCTACAACCTCCCCTACACCCTGTAGTGCAGAACCAGTTAGTGAGCTCCGTAGGTCCACTAGAGTCACTAGAGGTCAAATGCCCGCTCGCTGGAGAATCTAAACTAATGCACTGTGAATTTATCTGTTAACTGTTTATGATTTTTGTTTGTTGCCTGTTATTAATTATGTTTCTCAGTTACCCTGCAGATTTATTTGGACTAACAGGTTATGGACGCTGGATAACCGGAACAGTTTTGTAGATAGTTGCACCTTGGTGCCTCTTGCGAAGTCGGCCGCGGAAGAGAAAACCTGTCTGGCGTGGCCTCCTTGCGGCCCAAAGTAGTTAGTCTACCCTTGCAGCCACGCCCAAGGCCAACGCAAGGGGTTTGCTTTGGACAGGTCCCCTACTTCGCTTAAAGTTTCACCTTGGGTGACATGGACACCCTCTTGTTTCAAAAACTTCACCTTGGGTGATATGGACACCCGGTTGCGGACACGCCGTGACCTTTAAAGAACTAAATCTTCTTGTAAATATGTTATCGTATTATTGTTTATACCCTGTTATTATGTTTCTAAAAATGTGTTTAGTCCCGGAGTACTAAAATTTACTAGGGGGGAATGTGGCACCCCAGGGGTCTGGTTACCACAATAATAGAGATATTATGTCTGAGAGCAAGTGGGAGGTTTCTCTGGTCAGGAGCCCTAAGCATGCAACACTGCCCGCCCAGACCTGGGAGGGGAGGAATCTGCTCTTATAAACTGGGTCTGGGGCGGGATTAGTGAGTGGAGCTGCAGACAGAGAAAGAGTTCAGTTCCAGACACAGGGAAAGATACATCAGGAGCTCTGTAGGAGCAGCAGCTGAAGACCAGGGGCTGGAGCTGAGCAGAGATATAGCTCGCCCTGGCTGAAGTTACTAAAACCGGACACAGGAGTCTGAGGCTGTGGGGACTGATATATATACCCAGCAGCAGAAACCAGCCGGCAGGGGATTCCAGGTCCTCTGGCCATAGAAGTCCGGAGGCTCAGTCACAAAGAAGGGACCAGCGCCGCCATCCAGGAGCGGAGGCTAACAGAAGGCCCCAAGTCACCAGCCATACGGGTGAGCACCGCACGGTATACTCAGGGACGTGGGCTACTTGTAACCGCTGACAGCAAGGTAGCCAGGAAGAGTGCAGATAAACTGGGAGGCCTACAACTCCACCTGGCCAGGGGAACTCCTGCATGCTCACAGACTGACCAGGCCCCTTATACTAGCCAGTACTCCCGGGAGGGTCTGCCTTGTACCATCAGTAAAGACCCTGAACTGCACCACACGTCTCTGTGATTCCTTGCCGCACCAGCACCATTAGCACTGGGACGCTCACACCATCACTCCCATCATCTCTCACATTAGCTGCCCTGAGGCAATACTTCTCCCGTGGGGAGTTATCCCATACTCAGCTGCGCAAACAACATCAGCCTCAGCAGTCTGCAGTGCAGCGGCGGTCCCCACTGACCGCAATCCACGGCGTAGTCGGACATTGTTATTACCTAAGACTGCCACTGGTTTGACCACCCTGAGCCACGGACCGGGTCGCCGCCACACTGAGACTACAACCCCCAGCATCCCACCAGCGATCCGGCTCCGGGTATCCCCCTGCACAGCACAGGCCCAGGGGGCGCGTCACTACCTTCTTGTAATTCTGACCCCGCCTTTGACTCACCCCTCTGTTTATGATGCACCCTCCTGGCTTTTCACCTCGGATTCCCTGACTTTCCCATCTCACGGCATGTCCGTAAGTAGTGACTAGCGTGACACCATTCACGCAGGGAATATGGGGAAATTTTAATAACGTGTGCATTGGACACTATCATGATTCAGCAGTCTGTCTATATTTGCACCATTTTAAATAGGATTTGTCACTTGCCATAAATATGTAATTTTCTCCCCTGGTGTACGTTCCACTGTTCTCCTGAATAGTTTTTCATTTATTCCTACATCTCTCCGTTCCTGAGGTATGGCCCCTCTTCTGGCCATGGTCTTCAAGAAGACTCCAACTGAGAAGAGTTGATGATCGCAACCCACCTCACTAAAAAGACTAGATTTACATACAATGAAAATGTAAGTGGAGAGGATAATGAACCCAAGAAAAACTCCAGGTTCAGGAAAACAGTGTCATTTACATGGGGTAAAAAAATTGCATATCTATGGCCAGTGACAGGTCCTCTTTTAACTATAAACTTCAGATCTACTTAGGTCTTTGCAATTATGCTTCATGCTATTTGCTGCAGTAACAGTATGACCTGCTCTAGTCCATATATAGGTCCCTATATTGACCTATCTTTTGTCTATCATTTAGGGAAAGGTTTGCTGGTGCTGTCGGGGCAGAAATGGTTCCAGCACCGTAAACTGTTGACACCTGGATTCCATTATGATGTCCTAAAGCCATATGTCAGAGTGACATCCGACAGTGTTAATGTCATGCTGGTAAGGAGAAATTTCCAGGTTTAGAACTCAAAAATCCTTCTGGCGTAAAACAGCCAACCTATTTTCTGATTGCAATGACTCGGGCTAATGCTGAATCTTGTTTAGGACAAATGGGAGAAATTTGCCCCAAATAATAAATCAGTGGAGCTTTTCCATCATGTCAGTCTCATGACCTTGGACACCATCATGAAATGCGCATTCAGTTACGAGAGCAACTGCCAGAATAACAGGTTGGTTGTTTCCAACAATTTATGTCTAAAACTACACAGATTATCAAAGATGCAGAGGCATATCATGTAGCAGCTATGGGGTCATTGGTGAGATGGTTCACAAACCTATTTGGTTCTCTCCGATATGCACACTTGTTGGCAAAAACCTGCACAGGACTCTCTTCCTCAGAGGTCTGCATTCCACTGCAGAAGCAATGTCAGGTACTGCTCTCTGCACAACTGATTACAATCGATCACGTTCTTCTTTTATTGCAGTGAAAATGACTACATCAATGCTGTGTATGAGCTCTCCTACCTGGTGCAGCGCAGAACCCGCATCTTTCCATATCATAATGACTTTCTTTTCTACATGAGCCCACACGGATTCCGCTTCCGGAGAGCAGTGAAAAAAACACATGAACACACAGGTCAGAAGAGATCATAAATTATAGTCACAAGTTTTTTTTATGTAGCTTTTTAAAGGTTGCACATTCTATATTCCAATGTTAGATTTTGATCTTTTACACATACACAATGATGGACCAGCCGGCATACAGTGGTGTGCCTACAATTACCAATTTTAGATACTAAGATTCGGTTAGGAGTGTACGTTCTCAACTGTTGGCTATATCTAGCCTATTCCCTTTCTAAATTCACATCCCTCCATGCCCAATCCCCATTTCTCCACGCTTCATACCCTACTTCTTCACTGCCTCCCGTTCTCTGCCTCCATGAATGAAAGTACCTACCAGAATAGCTGGTTTCTTGGAAGTTTGAGGCAAGTTTGTTAAAACGCAGGAGACTTGTTGACATATTCTGGAGTCCAACGGGTCTCCCCTTATTTCAGGATCCTCCAAGACGTTTCAGGAGAGTTGGCAAATTCCATAGAGGCGGACTGTGCTATTAGTTTGGTGTCTGTTAGGACAGCAATAATTTGCTTTCTCTGGTTATTACAGAGAGAGTAATCAAACTGAGGAAAGAATCACTAAAACAGGAGAGAGAGGTTGAGAAGATCAAGCAGAAGAGACATTTGGATTTTCTGGACATTCTTTTATGTGCCAAGGTACTAAAATGCTCAATGTATAAGTTACCATATATCCTGAGGAGGAGGCTATCTTTCCTGTTAAAGAGATGTGTGTCTGTAATTATCAGGATGAAAATGGTCAGGGTCTATCTGATGAAGATCTGCGGGCAGAGGTGGACACGTTCATGTTTGAGGGACACGATACAACGGCCAGTGGCGTCTCCTGGACATTATACTGTATGGCTAAATACCCTGAGCACCAGGAGAAATGCCGGGAGGAGATCAGAGAGGTCCTGGGAGATCGGACTACAGTCGACTGGTAAGATCCTTAGGTATAATAATGCCATATATTATTTTTTTATATTGTAATTTAACCCCATGGCAGTGCTGCAGAAAAATGCTAAACTACTATACTCCCTTAAAAAGCAGTTCTTGGAAGTTTTCATGCTCCTCATGGGCATGGCCCTTTTTTATATAATTGGTAGAGTGGATGTTGTAATATTATAAATTTTATTATTACTGTTTTGTGTTATCAGGGAAGACTTGAGTAAGCTGCCATACACCACAATGTGTATAAAGGAAAGTATGCGTCTCTACCCTCCTGTACCGGGGGTAGCTCGTGAGCTGAAAGAACCAATCACATTCTTTGATGGGCGAAGTCTACCAAAAGGTCAAACACATTTTTTTTTTAATCAAAATGATAAAAACATAATAAATAAAAACACAAAATAAAATTGAATCCTGCCCTTCAATAAGGAAAATACTGCAGCAATAAGCTGCCCCAGCAAGCTTCCAATTTTGCCAGATCTTGCCATAATATATACATATAAAAACTATAACATGTATACTGTATGTAAACCATTTGTTTAGAATTTACATGATTTGATCACTTTGAAAAATAGCAAAGTTGTAATTAAAATTGAAGAAGGGGCTTTTATCTTTAAGATGTTTTAATGTAATATATTATAGAAATGTATTATAAATTGCTCTTTTGTCTTTTGATGTCACAGGTACCCAGGTATTTCTGAGTATATTTTGCATGAACAGGTCTCCCAGTATGTGGGATAATCCTGAGGTAAGTGGAGGCTACATAGGTATTGTCACAGAGTCACTGGTGTGATATACGAGGGGAGGCATGTGTCACGCAGGTTGCTCTCCTGTGTGAACTAAAACCTACTAAATTTCTGCCAGCATGTTATATGCTGGGGGTTAACTCTCTTAAAGGGTGTGGTTTTATGGGAATGGCAAAGAGGCTGGGAGGCCATTCCCCCTACCTCCCCTCAGGGTGTGGCGCAGCAAGGTTAAAATGCTCAGTCACTATTGTTTCCTGTGAGTAGTGTGTGGTCTGGAGAGGGAAGTCTCCTGGCTGTGTTGGGCTGAAACCAGAGAGCAGCACTGAAGGACTGGTGTTGCTGAGACAACACTGTGCTACCTGCAGCGGGCAGAGCCTTGCTGGCTAAAGGACTCTGTTATACTTTATCTTTTGTTTTCCTGTTAACCCCGAGAGGGACTGTTTATTTTTTATGGGACGCTTCTGGAGTTTATGCACAATAAACCCGCAGGAAGATTACCCAAACTGAGTGTCCTTTGTCTGCCTCTGGAGAGTCATGCAAGTCGCTTTACCACAGTTGGTGTGAGAGTGCTGGCAAAGATCCAGGAACACATGTACCTGCCACAGAAAATGGTGGATGTCCTGGGTGAAGGCTGTCAGCCAGCCAGAGATGTCCGGCAGCATGGAGGAGCTTATCAAGCATTTAGTCCAGAGCCAACAGCAGCAACATCAGCAGCACCTGCAACAATTACAGCAACATTGGGAGCTACAGCAGCAGCAGATCCTGCAGCAGCAGCAAGTTCAACAGGAGACGACCAAACTGTTACTACAACAGATCCATTTGCAGCAAAAGGCGCAGCAGCAACACCAGCAGAAGCAGCAACAGCAGATACAGATTCTGGCGGACGCCATCCAGGGCAGAGCGACTTCCCCATCCCCAGGGCCGACTGATGACTCACACGTCAGGAAGGCGGTAAGACAGGCCATGCAGAAGATGACCCCTGGGGATGATATTGTTATGTTCTGCTACCAAAGCTAAGGAAAGAGAGGAGATCTGTCCCTACTATAAGACTCAGCTGAATCCCTACGATGTAACAGGGAACCTGATCCTGCGATCAGACCTGCTAAAGTCCTAATCTAGTCTGTACGGAGACCTATAGATGTGAGGAGGGAATCCCTACAAGTACTAAGGACTGGGAGGAATATGGGACACCTCCTAACAGAAATAGTAGCAGACAGACGAACAAACAAAATAGATAGAACATAGAGGTTCGTAGACCAAGCAAACTAACAGAGTTAGATACAGAGCACAGGCTAGCTAGAAAGTAGATATACAATGAAGTCCAGCAAAGCCAGAAGGGCGGAGCAGGATTAAATAGGCCAACAAGGTCATGTGACCAGCAAAGGAAAAAAACCCTAACAGCAAGGTTCTAACAGATATAGAAGCCTTTCTGACAATTTTTGAGAGGGAGGCTGATCGGGAGAGACTTCCACCAGAACAGTGGGCAGAGGTTCTGGTGCCATATTTGTCAGGTGAACCCCAAAACGCATTTTACGACTTGGCACTGCAGGATGCCAAGGAATATGCCAAGCTAAAGACAGATCTTGGCACGCCTGGGAGTGAATATGGCAGTGAGAGCTCAACGAGTCCACCACTGGGCATACGCCAGCGACAAACCCCCTCGCTCGCAGATGTTTGACCTACTGCATCTCGTCCAGAAGTAGTTACAGCCAGAGTCCTCCAGTCCAGCCCAGATGGTCGAGCGGGTGGTGATTGATAGATTCATGCACTCCCTTCTCAAGTCCATACAGACTCAGGGTGATCCCCAGAACGCGGATGACTTCATCGGCCTGGTAGAGAGGTACCAGGTGGTTGAGAAATCCCTTGGAAACCGGATTCAGTCACTTCCCCATACTGGGATGCCAAAAAGGGGGTGGGTTCACCACGGAAGGGGTCTAGAGCCACCACTGGGGGGCGTCCCACTTCCACTGAAGGTTCTGCAAGGACGATTGTTAAGGATATAGTCTGTTGGTGGTGTCACAACCCTGGACACGTAGCCGCCCGGTGTCATATGTCCCCTGAGCCCATGGACTGCAGCGTAGGCAGACGGGTCTCCTATTATGCTTATCCAGCCTGCAGTGTGGACTGTTGACCTGCGAGGGGCCGCGGGCGTGTGCAGTGTCCATTAATGGAGTAGAGGTGCTTGGACTGTTGGACTCTGGGAGTCTGGTGACCTTAATCAGAGCTACCCTTCCCCACCAGTTGGTCCCTTCGAGAACTGTGGGCAATCGCTGCATCCATGGGGACGCCAAGGACTATCCCGTGGCCACAGTGACAGTGGGAACAGACTGTGGTGCCCAGTCCCACAAGGTCGGGGTGGTTAAAGACCTGATACATCCCGTCATACTGGGCCGTGATTTTTCTTTGTTGTGGGACTTGTGGGGGAAAGGAAACAGACAAAGTAGCGTGGGCAAAAGCCAAGTCCCTGGAGAATAACCCCAGACGAAGTCTCAAGTGGATGAGTTCCCACTGTGCGTCCTTGCTGGTGATGAGAGCAAGACGTGACCGAGGAGGCCGACCTGCCTGAGTTAAATGTGTCCAGAGAGAACTTTGGGACTGCTCAAGTTTGGGACCTGACCTTAAAGGGGGCGTTTGACCAGGTTACTGTATGTAATGGGGCTGCCCAAGAGCCGGGGGCCGACACAAGGTTCCCCCACTTTGCAGTGAAGGGGGAGTTATTCTATGGGGTGGCCAAACTAAGGGGTGGTGAGATAGTAGAACAGCTCTTAGTGCCTGGGCCATATAGACGGAGGGTACTAGATATGGCCCATTCACATGTTCTGGGGGGGACACCTAGGGGTCAAGAAAACTCAGGAGAGGATATTAAGAAGGTTTTATTGGCGAGGGTGTTACTGAGAAGTTCTGAACTATTGTAATTCCTGCCTCACCTGCCAAGTAACCGCTCCCTCTTCCCAATTCCGTAGTCCATTAATTCCACTACCAGTGATAGAGATCCCCCTTGAGAAGATTGCTATGGACCTAGTGGGGCCCTTAGTCAAATCAACCTTAGGCCACCAATACATTCTGGTGATTATGGACTATGCGACCCGATATCCAGAAGCGGTACTGCTAAGAAGCTGATCGAGTAAATGCATGGCCAGGGAAATGGTCCATATATTTGCCAGGACCGGTCTGTCGTTGGAAATTCTAACGGACCAAGGGACCCTGTTCATGAGCAAGGTAATGAAGAAGCTGTGCAAGGTCCTCCAGATTACCCAGCTGCGAACCTCCTTTTACCATCTGCAGGCAGACGGCTTAGTAAAGCGCTTTAACAAGACCCTGAAAGCGATGCTCAAGAAAGTCATAAAGAAGGATTGACGTGACTGGGACTACCTGCTGCCCTTCCTGCTCTTCTCGGTAAGGTAGGTTCCACAAGCCTCTACCGATTTTTCTCCGTTAGGACTCCTGCATGGACGACATCCGCGAGGGCTCCTGGATATCGCTAAGGAAACCTGAGAAGCCGAGGTTACGCCACACTGGAGCATCATTGAACACGCATCTCCTCCAGGCGCAGGAAGCTCAGACAAGGGTCTATAACCGATCGGCGAGGCTGAGGCAGTTCCAGTCTGGGGGCCATGTTTTGGTGCTAATCGCTACAGTCAAGAGCAAGTTCCTGGCCAAATGGCAAGGTCCGTACGAGGTGGTGGAGAAAGTCAGTGAGGTTAATTATAAAGTCCACCAGCCTGGCCGAAGAAAGCCATACCAAATATACCATGTGAACTTGATCAAGCTGTGGCGAGACAGGGAACCTGTGGAAACTCCTTGCCTGGGAGCCGCTCCCGAAGGCAAGGTGGAGGAGGTCACTATAGCAGAGACTCTATCACCGGCCCAAAAGCAACAGTGTCGAGAACTACTACAGCGGAATGGGGAGCTGTTCTCAGAGTTGCCGGGGCATACTCAGGTGGTAGAGCATGACGTGCTAACAGAGCCACATGTAAGAGTGAATCTGAAGCCGTGACGGATTCGGGAAGCATGCCGGGAGGTGATCTCGACCGAGGTGAAGAGGATGTTAGACCTCGGTGTGATAGAGGAGTGAAAGAGTGGATGGTCGAGTCCTATCGTCCTCGTGCCAAAACCCAACGGAGAATGGAGGTTTTGTAATGACTACCGCTGACTAAATGAGGTGTCCAACTGTGACGCGTACCCGATGCCCCACGTTGACGAACTCATCGAGAGGCTTTGACCGACGAGGTACATCGCCACTCTTGACCTGACGAAGGGCTATTGGTAGATCCCAATGTCCCAGACGGCTAAGGAGAAGATGGCTTTCTCAACACCTGATGGGTGCTTTCAATACACTCGGATGCCGTTCGGACTACAGGGGGCCAGAGCCACCTACCAGAGGGCTATGGATTGGATTGTAGCCCCACATAAGAAGTATGCCACAGCCTACCTTGATGACATTGTGGTCTTTAGCCCAGACTGGGCTAGTCATCTACCTAAACTACAGGCCATTCTGGATGCGCTGAGGAAGGCGGGATTTACTATAAATCTGAGAAAATGTGCCGTTTGGAAAGAGGAGGCTAAGTACTTGGGCTATGTCATCAGGTGAGGCGAAATAAAGCCGCAAGTCAATAAAGTGGAGGCAATCCAGACCTGGCCACAACTGCTCTCCAAGAAGCAAGTAAAAGCGTTCCTGGGAATGGTGGGATATTACCGGCGGTTTATCCGGAATTTTGCCATGATGGCCAAGCCGCTGACGGATCTCCTAAAAGGCACCAGTTCAATCATGGTGAAGTGGACGGAGGAAACAGACTGCATTTCAACAGCTGAAGCTAGCATTGTGTAAGCATCTGGTCCTGGTCGCACCAAACTTTAAGAAAGAGTTTGTCGTCCAGACAGAAGCTTCAGAGGTTGGTCTAGGGGCTGTACGCTCTCAAGAGATAAATGGAGAAGAACATCCCATTCTCTATCTGAGCCGGAAGCTTTCGTCCTGCGAGAAGAACTACGCAATAGTAGAAAAGGAATGTTTAGCCATAAAGTGGGCCGTAGATACACTGAGATACTACCTACTAGGCCGGATGTTTAAGTTGGTGTCAGACCATGCCCCTTTGAGATGGTTGAGGGAAAAGAGGCTAAAAATGCCAGGGTAACTAGATGGTTCCTAGGTCTTCAGGACTTTAACTTTCACGTTCAACATAGACCCGGTAAGTTACATGGGAACGTGTATGCGCTCTCTAGAATTCCCTGCCTGGTATTGGAAGGTGCCCACACCCCCGGCTTTGGGCAGAGGGGGGAATATGTGACAGAGTCACTGGTGTGATATACGAGGGGAGGTATGTGTCACGCAGGTTGCTCTCCTGTGTGACCTAAAACCTACTAAATTTCTGCCAGCATGTTATATGCTGGGGGTTAACTCTCTTAAAGGGTGTGGTTTTATGGGAATGGCAAAGAGGGTGAGAGGCCATTCCCCCTACCTCCCCTCAGGGTGTGGCGGAGCGAGGTTCAAATTCTCAGTCACTATTGTTTCCTGTGAGTAGTGTGTGGTCTGGAGAGGGAAGTCTCCAGGCTGTGTTGGGCTGAAACCAGAGAGCAACACTGAAGGACTGGTGTTGCTGAGACCACACTGTGCTACCTGCAGTGGGCAGAGCCTCGCTGGCTAAAGGACTCTGTTATACTTTATCTTTTGTTTTCCCGTTAACCTCGAGAGGGACTCTGCTGGATTTTATGCCACACAGTAAACCCGCAGGAAGTTTATCCGAACTGAGTGTCCTGTGTCTGCCTCTGGAGAGCCGTGCAAGTCACTTTTCCACAGTATTTATCTGCATAGAATTATTGTAATTCTATCTCTATGTCATGAGATAGATAGATATAGATAGATAATGTTTCTGGCATTAATGCATTAATTTATTATTATTATTATTATTATTATTATTAAAAAGCAATTGTTTATAGAACCTGGTTTATGAGTCATCTATTTTATGATTTAGGTTTTTGATCCACTGAGGTTTTCACCTGAGAATTCATCAAAGAGACATTCACATGCGTATGTTCCATTTTCAGCTGGAGCAAGGTAAGACATCTTAGAGATCTATCAACGACCCTATTCCTTGGCATAGAGCAGTGGCTCACTTATTGGTCAATTAGGAAAGCATTTACTCAATATGGGGCACAGAGCATCTCAGTTACCTGTTAGATTTGAGTCACAGAACTTGGCGGTAG
This sequence comes from Phyllobates terribilis, assembly GCF_046119375.1. Classification (NCBI taxonomy): domain Eukaryota; kingdom Metazoa; phylum Chordata; class Amphibia; order Anura; family Dendrobatidae; genus Phyllobates; species Phyllobates terribilis. The sequence continues at coordinate 155,678,088 of NW_027362768.1, read as the reverse complement.
AACATGAGGGCTGAGGCACAGAGTTTGGTGGTTACACATCAGAATTGAGGCATAGCGTTTGTTGGTTACATGTCAGAGTTGAGGCACAGAGCTTGGTGGTTACACATAAAACTTAAGCCACAAAGCTTGGCGGTTACACATCAGAGTGGAGGCACAGAACGTGGCAGTTACAGATCAGAGGTTACCATCAGTAGCAGGAACTGTATCTTAACACAGTTAATGTAACCTGTGAGAGTGTGAAATGTGATAACAGCAGGAGAGCACTAGGACCCTTTGACTTTTGCCTGGCTGGGCTCAGAGATGGGGCAGTGCTAGAAACTGTGTGTATTCTTTAGAGCAGGGGTGTCCAAACTTTTTTCTAAGAGTGCCAAATTTGATGAAGTGAACATGTGCGAGGGCCGATCATTTTGCTTGACATTCTTTGGACCATTAAAATGAATGCAAATAAACTTTTTTTGCAAAGTTTATTGAAAACGGCATACTTTTTATTTTGTGACTTGGATGACAAATCTAAACAGGTGTTTAATCAATCTGCCTTAAAGGGGTTAACCCAGACATACCCCCATTCTCACCCAGGAAGCCCCTCCCCGACTTGAGCATCGAAGCAGTTTATGCTCCAATGTCCTACTTTTGCCCTGCACTAAATTGCGCAGAGGAAAGGCATTTTCTGGAGTTCTAGTGACATACCCGGCTCTCCACGGGGCTGGCAGAAAGCCCAGTGACGTCACCGGCACTGATGGGCGGGCTTTATCACCAGTAAACCAGCTAGAGCAGCGCTAAAGCCTGCACATTAGAGCCGGTGAAGCCTCCTACCGGCAGTGTGTCATTGTAAATAGCACAGGGCAAGGGAGCACATCGGAGCATGAGATGCTTTGATGCCCATGGCAGGGGGGCTGCCTGGGTGAAAAAGGGGGTATGTCTGGGTTCTGAACTTGGACAACCCCTTTAATATAATAAAAACAGGAAACTGAGATATCTCAGGAACATTTTAAAGTACATTACACAAAGTAATGTAAGGTTGTCTGTCAACTTATAAGTTCAAAAAATGTGAACAGGAACATAACAGCAAGTATACATGTGTTCAAATATATAACTGTCTATCCAACTGACATTAATTGAGATTTTACAACATATTAATCTCAATTAAAAAAAAGAAACTAGCCTGCACTAATGTGAAGGGTGAAACTGGGATCTGGACTGCAGCACATAGACTAGGTCTGGTTCAATGGCCGTGGTTTTGATGCGCAAAATGTCACGCAGGTGAGAGTCACTTAGTCTTGTCCTCACGCGGTTCTTGTTAAAGTTCATAACAGAGAATGTCTTCTCACACAAATATGTTGAGCCAAACAAGCTCAGGGTTTTCTTAGCCAATGTTCGAATCTCTTGAAACCGGCTCTTATCCAGTTGGCGGTAAAAGTTAACAAGAGAGAGCTGTTGATGACGACTGCGTAACTCGCTGTCACAATGTAGCTCAATGAGCTCGAGCTGCAACTGATCAGGAGCATTGTCGGGGTCAACAGAGAATGGAGAGGAGAAAATGCTGATCTCCTTTTCAATAGCTGCAAAATCTTGAAAGCGCCGTTGAAACTCCCCAGCCAGAGATGTGATGTCTGCTGCATACCTGCTTATTTGCGCATGGATATCATCCTGTGGAAAACTGTTAATTATTTCCTGTAGCGCTGAAAAATGGATGGTATTGGGCGGTGTTTGTGACAACTGCCTTAGGAAAAGTTGCAGCTTTGTTCCAAAGGCTTTGAGGTGTGAATAAAGTTGGTTCACCGCTGCATCTTTGCCCTGAAGATTCATGTTCAGTACATTCAGATGCTTTGTTAGGTCGACTAGAAACCCCAAATCAGCCAGCCAAATTGGATCAGATAGTTCTCGCATCGTTTGTCCCTTTGTTTCCAAGAATTCTCCTATTTCCTTTCTGAGAGAGTAGAAACGTTGCAGTGCAGACCCCCGACTGAGCCATCTTACATCGTTATGATATGAAACATCTTCATATTCAGCCTGGATATCCAGTAGAAACTGTTTAAACTGGCGGTGGCACAGGGCTTTAGAGCGGATAAAATTAATGGTCTTTAGTACCGGTTTCATAACATGATCATATTGGAGATGTTTAGCACAGAGAACTTGTTGATGAATGATGCAATGAAGTTTAATAGCTTTGCCTCCTTCTTCGCTCACCTTGTTACAGATTAGGGTTGATAATCCACTTCGTTCACCAGTCATGGCAGGTGCCCCATCAGTAATAATCCCAGTAACTTTGTTCCAAGGCAGTTTCATGTCATCTATGGCAGAACTAACAGAATCAAATAAATCTTTCCCTCTTGTTTGATCCTTGAGGCTCTGGAGGTCAAGTAGCTCTTCAGTCACATTCATTTCATCGTCCACCCCTCTTAAAAAAATCAGCAACTGAGCCGTGTCAGATAGGTCCGTGCTTTCATCACAGGCTATTGAAAAGAAGTCAAAATCAGCTCCTTTTGACATTAACTGTCTCTTAATATCCGATGAAATTTCTTCAATTCTCCGTGCTACAGTGTTACGAGCCAGGCAAATGTTGGAAAACTCTTGCTTCTTCTCGGGACAGACATTCTCTACCATTTTCATAACACATTCTTTGATAAAGTCACCCTCTGCAAAAGATTTGCAATTTTTAGCAATTAACGCTGCCACCTCATAGCTCGCCTTTGTGGCATTTTCATTTGACTCACGGGCTCTTGTAAAAAATCGCTGTTGTGACAATAAAACAGCTTCAAGTTGCTTATACTTTTCACTTCGGTCGTGCCCTGTTAGCTTGTCGTATGTGCTATGTCTCGTCTGATAGTGTCGCTTGACATTAAATTCTTTATAAACAGCAACGGTCTCTTGGCATATCAGACAAACACAGTGATTCTTTATTTCAGTGAAAAAATATTCTACTTTCCACTTGTCCTGGAAGCGGCGGCCCTCACTGTCAACTTTTCGTTTCTTATTTGTAGTTGCCATTATAAAAATTGGCCAGAAGGGGAGAGATTAAAAGGCGCAGAGGGTGGAACAGCAAAAATAAGATACTGCTATATGCTTTATAACACAGGCAGAGAATAGCAAGCTGTGCAACAGTCGCACATCAGATAATGGAATTATAGCACAGTGACAGGCAGTCAGGGGTTAATGAAGGGTATGACAGCTTGCTACCACAAGCTTGTGTGAGAGCCCTGCTGGCCTAACCTTTCTGGAGGTGTAAGGTGGCGCAGGGACTTATATATAACTTAATATATATATTATTTATATAATTTTACACAACTAAGCTGAGGTCTTCAGCCTATCTGACCTCTGAACGTCTTACAACCCCTGGGGGCTGGAGATCTCGCACGTCGCGAGATCTTGGCTGGCCGGTTGCCGCCGCTCAGTACTCCGGCGCAGGGAGAAGGAAAGCCGAAATCTCGCGATGTCCGAGATTTCGGCTCTTCTCCCTGCGCCGGAGTACTGAGCGGCGGTGGCGACGAGAGCGGCGGTGGCGACGAGAGCGGCAGCGGCCGCAAGGTACATGCTGCTGGATACCTGGGGGCCTTATTAGTCCGGACCGCGGGCCGCAAATGGCCCGCGGGCCGGACTTTGGACATGCCTGCTTTAGAGTGTCTGATGTGTGAGTCTAGACAGGAAGTCTGTGAGAAGGAGCTGCCATAAGACTCTGTCTTTACACTCTTCTGTGTGGAGTTTGTTTACCCCTTTCTCTGTTTAAGAACTAGTGCTGAGCAGGGAAAGCTGTGTGGCTCTGTGGAGTTTTGTGGAAGTCCATGCTGAGTGGATTATAGACTTTGTGCTGAAGGAGTCACGTGTCGAGTGATGAAGGGACTGAGTAATCCATTTCTGTGACTGAGCATGTGGTTGGTGTACTGGATAACAGTGAGAGACTTCGGGAGCAAAGAAGGTTTTTGGTGCTATTTCCACTGAGAGGACAGTGACAAGACTTTGTGAAGAGATCTTCCCAGACCTTAACCTGAGGTTACAGGACTAAAGTCCCCGGCGTGTGGGCTCGGCATCGGCCGACAAGACAAGGAATTTTTGCTGTTTTTGTGAACTTTGTTTTTGTTTTGGCGCCAAAGTTTTCCGGGACTAGCTGCAGCCACCGTGATTCACAGGCCTGTGATAGACTGCATCTGAGGTTAACGGTACCATAACTTTAAGATATCCGGGTATCCTGATAATAAGAGTATAAGAGCAATTGATATAGTTTCATGCATTATTATTGTTCATAGTGGTAGGATTGTATGCAGTGTGCCATCTCAGGGGGTCCCCATATACCACCCTCACTGTACTGACTTTGTGTTTAGGTAAAATTGTTTCCAGATCTCTAGAATAATTCACACAAGCTGGAAACCTTGAGATTGGCACATTGATTTCAGCTTTTGCTGATTGTGTGTATTTAGCAGGGACAATGTCCCAGGCAGAACCTGAGACTGATTCATTCAATACTGAATTTTAGTGTAATCCCTGTTTTAGTAAAGAAAGTGTTGTTTATTTCTGTCTCTGTCTCAGTTTGTGACTCACTGGATCTCTCTCGGACCTCCGGTCATTACATTTTTGGCGTAGTCGGCAGGATCCAGTGCTTGTCATGGACGGAGGCAAGGGAAGAAATGACTCTGCCGCACCAGCAGCCCCCCCGCTCGTAGCGGAACCCCTAGCAGCCGCGACGACTGTGGGAGGATATGTGCCGGTAGTAGCTTTACTCCAGCACATGCCGAAATACGACGGGCGTAAAATGCCGTTGCAGGATTAAGCTGAGAGGGTTCGGAGTGTGCTGTGGATGTGTAATCTGGCCCCCGCATTACGGGCAGAGTTGGCATTAAATGCACTAGAGGGTGACGCTAGGCGGATGGTGATGGTACGTCCAGAGTCAGAGAGGAGCACATTAGAGAAAATCTTGGAGCTCTTAGAGGGGAGTTCAGGAAGCCGGGCTCGTGTGGCCCAGCTTCGTTCCTTGTTTTTCAATCGGCCCCAAAGGGAATGTGAGACTTTGATGCAGTACTCGAACACTTTACAGGAAACGTTGAATGAGGTGCAGCAACTAGACCCAGGGGCCATGGGGACATTCCGAGAGGTAGACCGCTTACTCCGGGATCAATTCATAACGGGGTTAGCCAATAGACTCCTTCGAGACAAACTGATGGAGATGTCCCGAGCTACCCTGGAATTATCCTTCTGGCAGATTTATCGGGCTGCGGTGGAAAGGGAGGAGGAGTCTACTCTGGTGGCCGAGGGGGCAGTGGACAGTGCACAGCTGGAGGGAGGTCTGGCGCCAGTTTCAGGAGGGGGTGGACTGGTAAACGTTGTACAGGCTCTGCGTGCCGAACTGAAGGAGTTAAAGCTGGAGGTGTCTAAACTCAGAGCTGGGCCGGTCCCTACTCCTACAGAAGGGCCACCCGCCCCATCCTCTGGAATGGTGGTTCCACAGTCTGCCAGGTCGCCCCCCTCGAATGATCCAAGTTCTCGTCCACGAGGAGCAGTCACCTGCTGGAGGTGTGGGCATCAGGGACACATCTCCCGGTACTGCCGGACGTCTGCAGCCCCGGAGCCTCCTTTGCCGGCGTTAAACTCCCAGCCGCTGCCATGAGAGGGCGAGCAGCAGTGGCCCACCCCCCACAAAGCCCTCGACGGGAAGAACAAGATTTGTTTGCATGCAGTCCAGTGCTGGAAGCAGAGTTTGAAGGGCAGAAGATGAGATGTTTGGTCGACACAGGATCCGAATGTACCATAATGCCCTTAGAGGTGTACGAAAGGCACTTCAGTCAACTCGTGGTTCCCGAGGACAGCTGTGTGATAAGGCTTACTGCCGCTAACAATGGCCAACTGACGGTGAAGGGGATCGTGTGGATGCAACTGAAAATGTTTGGTCAAGAGCTGGGTCAGAAAGGGATAGTGCTGGTGGACCACCCTCCCAGAAGAGGGATGGAGGTGACGCTCGGAATGAACGTTCTGCGAGATTTAAATCATCAGATGTATGCCAGGGAGGGACCCCGATACTTGGCAAGTGCTACCCACCATCGACCCACCCAGAGAATGTTACACCGTCTAGTGCTGAGTTGCGATCTCCGGAAGAGTGCGGTCCCTGGGGGTCGGGTGGGCCTGGTCCGAGTGCCATCGCGGACCACGATCTCGCTAGTGCCCCGGCATGAAGAACTCTTAATGTTACCAGTGGGGGCTGCGCAGAGACTAAATGAGCTTGAAGTACTCATCGAGCCAGCCCCAGAGAAGTCCTCGTTCGCCAAGGCGTATGTGGCCCGGTCTCTGGCGATTGTGAAGAATGGACGGGTGCCAGTCAGATGTATCAACGTTTTAGATGAGGCTGTTACAATTCCTGCTGGGACCATTCTGGCTGAATTGTTCGTGCCAGCAGGGAAGGTGCCTGATAAGACAGTGTTTGAACTTCGTTCAGATGAACAGTCTTCCTGGACATTCGCGGTTGAAGTAGGCCAGACCGAATCTCCTACCGAAAAATGGAATGGTCGTGTGATCATGGACCAGATGGGAGTGGATCGGGAGAAACTGACACCCATGCAATTGGAGCAGCTGGAGAAGGTCTTGTGGGAACATCAAGAGACCTTTTCGCAACATGCGGAGGATTTCGGTTGTTCCCGGACGATTGAGCATGAGATTCCCACAGGGGATACTCCTCCTATTAGGGAACGTTATCGTCAAATCCCCCCAACACTCTATCAAGAGGTGAAGCGCATGGTGGCCAGTATGCTTGACAACCAAGTGATCCGAGAAAGCCAGAGCCCCTGGGCGGCCCCTGTGGTCTTGGTGCGGAAGAAGGATGAGACACTTCGGTTTTGTGTGGACTATCGCAAATTGAATGCTCACACGGTGAGGGACGCATATCCATTACCTCGCATAGAAGAGTCTCTGTCGGCATTGGGTCGGGCCAAATATTTCTCGACGTTGGATTTAGCTAGTGGCTATTGGTAGGTACCAATGGCCGAAAAAGACCGAGCCAAGACGGTGTTTGTCCTACCAATGGGGCTCTTTGAATTCAACCGGATGCCCTTCGGGCTCACTAACGCCCCGGGAACTTTTCAGCGCCTGATGGAACATTGCTTAGGTTATCTGAGTTTTGAATCAGTCCTGATATACCTAGATGACATTGTGGTGTTCGGGGCCTCATTTGAAGACCATCTTGAGAAGTTACGTCAAGTTCTCCGGCGGCTCAGTTGTTATGGCCTAAAAATAAAACCAAAGAAGTGCCAACTGTTACAGAGTCAGATTGAGTATCTAGGTCACGTGGTGACACCGGACGGGGTTCTGCCCGCGACCAGTAAGGTCATGGTTGTGCAGGAGTGGCCACCTCCCCGTACCCTGCGAGAGGTTCGGGCCTTCTTAGGTTTAGCGGGGTACTATCGGCGATTTGTACCTAAGTTTTCACAAGTAGTGAGTCCCCTGAATGCGCTCTTAAGAGGGACGGCACAAGGCCCCCAAAACCGCCCCATCCCATGGGGACCCCAGCAGCGAAAGGCATTTGAGGAGGTGAAGGCCGCCCTAACGAGTGCTCCATTGTTACCGTATGCCCGGTTCTATTCCCCTTTCCTGTTATATACCGATGGCAGTCTGCATGGGCTGGGGGCGGTACTAGCACAAGTGCAAGATGGTCAGGAGCGAGTAATCGCCTATGGCAGCAGGTCTTTGAGAGACGCTGAACGCAACCCAGCTAACTACAGTTTGTTTCGCCTAGAGCTACTGGCCCTGGTGTGGGCGATGACGGAACGCTTTGCCGAGTATTTAACGGGAGCTGAGGTGCTGGTCATGACTGATAATAACCCTCTGGCTCACCTAGAAAACGCAAATCTGCGAGCGTTGGAGCAGCGATGGGTAGCTCGCCTTGCTAAGTTTAACTATCGAATTAAGTTTCGATCTAGGCGGGAAAACGGAAATGCGGATGCACTCTCAAGGGTGCCCCTTGGGTCCTCGGGGGAAAATGTTGATGACCAGCTGGAGGACACTGAAACCCCTGACTTGGGGCAGGTACCTATCTTCCGAAGTGTGGTACATTCAAGTGGGGTGGTGTCAGGGATGCCGTGTGATCTGGGGAAAACACCCTCGGATTGGGCGAAGGACCAGAACAATTGCTCTGACATTGCACTAGTGCGCAGTTGGGTACAAAAAGGGATCTGGCCGCGTGCAGAGGAAAAGGCCCAGCTCTCCGTGGAAGGAGTGAAACTACTGCGACAGTGGGATAAGTTGTGCGTGGAACAGGGCCTCTTGTACCGTAAGGTGTACCTGCCATCTGAGCTGCAGCACCGGTACCAGCTAGTAATTCCTATGGGGATGGGTCCGGTAGTCGCTCGCGAGGCGCATGAGAAGGGGGCCCACTTTGGGAGTGAAAAGACACTCCAGTGGCTACAGCGAGTCCTCTATTGTCCTGAATAGGGGGAGATGGTGACAGAGGCGTGTCGGCAGTGTCGGGTCTGTGGGCTCAGTAAGAGCCCTGAGCAGCGGGCGCCCAGGCAATCTATTAAGACTTCCGCTCCTTTAGAGCTGCTCATGATTGACTATGTCCTGATAGGATACTCAACGTCTGGGTATTCCTATTGCTTGGTAATGACAGACCACTTCACCAAGTATGCTGTAGCAGTGCCGACAAGAGATCAGACGGCGGAGTCGGCGGCTGAAGCCGTGTGTCGATATTTCTTTCAGGTGTTTGGGTGTCCGCAAAGAATACACTCGGATCAAGGGGCATGTTTTCAGGGGGCATTGATGAAAGAGCTGTACCAGCTGTATGGTGTCGCACAGTCGAGAACGACACCTTACCATCCCCAAGGTAACGGAGCTTGTGAGCGCTTTAATCAGACTCTGTTGCAGATGTTGAGGATGTTGGAGGGTAAAAAACAGGTACGCTGGCCTGAGTATCTTCCCGAATTGATGTGGGCCTACAATAATAGAGTGCACAGCACTACTGGCTACTCACCACACATGTTGATGTTCGGGAGGCCAGGGCAGGACATTGAGGATTTGAGCATGCCAGATCCCTCCTCCAATCCCCCTCGGACCGCATCAGAATGGGTTCGGGAACACCGGCGGAGATTGAGGGTGGTGTATCAGGTGGTAGGTGATCGACTCAGTCAGGTGACCCATAGGGACACGCGCCCCGTGCAAACTGAGCCTTTCTCCCCGGGGGATAGAGTGTTGGTGAGAATCAAACGACAGTTCGGAAAACTGAGTGAATGGTGGGAGGCGACTCCGTACCTGGTAAAAAAACGACTGAGCCCTGAGATTCCAGTCTACGAGGTTGAACCGGTGGGGACAGGGGGACCATCCCGTAATCTTCATCGTAACATGCTACAATGGTGCTGGTTTAAAGATGCCGTCCCCGTTTCCCCGGAACCACAGACCGTGTCCCGAGGGGTGGGCATCCCTAATACTCTCGAATTTGATGGTGGGTCTGTCTCTGCCCCTACTTACTTGCCCCCTGCGACCGATCTGTCCCCGTGTGGAGAGAGTATTGAGAATGTGGTATGTCCTTCAGAGAACGGGGAATCAGGTCAGTTACCTGATCCGTATGATGTGGCACAGGGCGCCACACCTCAGGAGGGAGCTGCCTCATTGGCTCCCGTTGAAGAGAATTCTGCTCCCTCGGGAGCCGAGCCTGTTGGGGTGGGTCTCAGGAGAACTACTCGAGCTACGGCGGGTATACCTCCACAACGCTATGCACAAGACGACTTTGAGTGGGGAGGTGTGTAGAGGACGCCAACCTCTAGTGGGGTTGCATGTGAGAGTGTGAAATGTGATAACAGCAGGAGAGCACTAAGACCCTGTGACTTTTGCCTGGCTGGGCTCAGAGGAGGGGCAGTGCTAGAAACTGTGTATTCTGAGAGCGTCTGATGTGTGAGTCTAGACAGGAAGTCTGTGAGAAGGAGCTGCAATAACACGCTGTCTTTACACTCTTCCGTGTGGAGTTTGTTTACCCCTTTCTCTGTTTAAGAACTAGTGCTGAGCTGGGAAAGCTGTGTGGCTCTGTGGAGTTTTGTGGAAGTCCATGCTGAGTGGATTATAGACTTTGTGCTGAAGGAGTCACTTGTCGAGTGATGAAGGGACTGAGTAATCCATTTCTGTGACTGAGCATGCGGTTGGTGTACTGGATAACAGTGAGAGACTTCGGGAGCAAAGAAGGTTTCTGGTGCCATTTCCACTGAGAGGATATTGACAAGACTTTGTGAAGAGATCTTCCCAGACCTTAATCTGAGGCTACAGGACTAAAGTCCCCGGTGTGTGGGCTCGGCATCGGCCGACAAGACAAGGAATTTTTGCTGTTTTTGTGAACTTTGTTTTTGTTTTGGCGCCAAAGTTTTCCGGGACTAGCTGCAGCCACCGTGATTCACAGGCCTGTGATAGACTGCATCTGAGGTTAACGGTACCATAACTTTAAGATATCCGGGTATCCTGATAATAAGGGTATAAGAGCAATTGATATAGTTTCATGCATTATTATTGTTCATAGTGGTAGGATTGTATGCAGTGTGCTATCTCAGGGGGTCCCCATATACCGCCCTCACTGTACTGACTTTGTGTTTAGGTAAAATTGTTTCCAGATCTCTAGAATAATTCACACAAGCTGGAAACCTTGAGATTGGCACATTGATTTCAGCTTTTGCTGATTGTGTGTATTTAGTAGGGACAGTGTCCCAGACAGAACCTGAGACTGATTCATTCAATACTGAATTTTAGTCTAATCCCTGTTTTAGTAAAGAAAGTGTTGTTTACTTCTGTCTCTGTCTCAGTTTGTGACTCACTGGATCTCTCTCGGACCTCCGGTCATTACATAACGCACAGCATGCAGTTGCAGGGCTGGGTACGCCATCTTGATCTACTGTAAGCCACCTAAGTCAGATCAGTTCAGTTTTTACCCAGTCACAATATATATAAGCTGAAAGTGGTCTGCCACTACTTGAAATTACCAGTGCCACTTATTTTTATAGTAAAAAGAACTCTGTGCTCTTTTTCAAATTGCAAAAAATGTGAGCATGACACTAAGGTCGGTTTGCTCAAACTTTCTTAAACATCAGATTGCATGAACTACCAAAAGTGCAAAAGAGAAGAGCACTGAGCAGTAGTATGACCGCTCTTGTCAGAGTCGCTTGAATTATTTGTATTGTGGTTTAATAGGTAGGACCCTATGTGAGCACCATGCATTGGGATTGGAGTTCCATGTTCCTTTTTCTACTTCTACACATGGAGCATCCACTCCAGCAAGACCAGCACTCCAGAGTAGTCTCAGCAGGCCCATCTCCAATCATGGATTCCCATAACTTTCACTCTGATACACCTTGGTTTGACACTCTGACCCATTCAATCTCAGAAAGAGAGGAGGGGAGAGGCTCCTGGTGCTGCCAGTAGTCTTAAAACCAAAACTCAGGACCTTAAAAAGGAGGAGTCAGAGATCATGGCTGAGTTCTTGTTAGATTTTAATTTTATTATGAGACAAAATTAGAACAAATGAGATAAGGATCCCAAACATGTGTGCATGATTGGGTTTATTTATTTTAATATTGCTGCTTTTTTAAAGCTGGTGGATAGTTACCTTTTTTCCTTTAAAAGGAGCATTTTAGGGGTGGGACTTTTCCTTTTTTGCCGCAACCAAAGTTCTTATTTCCATTATTTTTATACATAGCTTGTCAAATAAGACCAAACACCATTAAACATCATTGTCATATAAGACCAAAAACCTTAATTTTCTCTTCCCCTAGAAACTGTATCGGACAGAACTTCGCTATGAATGAGATGAAAGTGGCCATCGCGCTGACGTTACCGAGATTCGAACTGAGTATAGACCCCAAGAATGAGCCAAAGAAGATCCCTCGGCTCGTCTTACGTTCTGTGAACGGCATTCACTTGAACTTGAAGAAAATAGAAAAAGCTTCATAAAATCTGAAGACTTCAACCTCTGTGATTCAGTCGTGTCTTTGCTGTTTATATTGTACTAGCTATTGAACCCGTTCTACGCTCGGGTGGCAAGCATTTTTATTGGTATATGCTCCCCCATCCTGGTCCCTGCTCCCCCATCATTGTCCATGCTCCCCCCATCCTGGTCCCTCATCCTGTTATGTGCTCCCCCATCCTGCGCCCCCATCCTGTTATGTGCTCCCCCTTCCTGGTATATGCTCCCCCATCCTGGTCCATGCTCCCCTATCCTGGTATATGCTCCCCCATCCTGGTCTGTGAACGGCATTCACTTGAACCTGAAGAAAATACAAAAAGCTTCATAAAATCTGAAGACTTCAACCTCTGTGACTCAGTCGTGTCTTTGATGTTTATATTGTATTGCTCAATACTGCAATATTGAAGCTGATAACATCCTGTAACATCCACTGTCCAGATTTCCCAAGGCAATAACATGAATAACAATTCCATAATATACTGCTCTTATATGAAAAACTGCATAATATGAACTGTCAATTTCTTGCCTTTACTCATCAAACCCACCAGATGATTGGAGCAAGATGGCACAGGGCGGTAGCATCACTCACAGGTTAAGGTGGCCATCCACAAACTTACTGTTGTGTACAATCAATCAAACAAGACTAATTTAAATCATTCAACACAACTATGACAACAAGTGGTTTCTCAAATTTAACTACACAATGACACATTTAGTGAGTATTGCAGTCTCAGAATTATTCACCCTCTTCTTCCCAATCATCTATAGTACTTATAAATAACTCATAGAGAGTATATGCATGTTTCTAACATAATAAAATATTGATATAAAAAATTACTTAGCTACATGCACCATATAGGATCTAAATATAAGGGATAAATCGCTGGTAATTATGGCAAAAAAAAGAGGAGCAAAAAAAAACAAACCATCAAATATTCCGAGTAATAATAATGTACAAAACTTTATTAATATGATCAAGTAAAAAGAGAAGAAGGGAAGAGGGTAAATGTATGTTTGGCACCCCAGGGGTCCGGCTGCCACAGTGGCACTGCCTCCCTCACAAGAGGTGATGCCATGCCTGGAAGCAAGCAGGGGTCCCCTAATTAGGTTTTGCTAAGCATGCAACACTGTCCTGGCTCCAGACCAGCAAGGGGAGCACCTCCCCTTGGCAACTGAGATCTGGGGGCGGGGTTAGTTAGACAGTGTGAGGAGTTGAAGTGAGGACCTCGACGAGAGAGGAGCTGGGGAGTGGAGCTGCGCGGTAGTTCACCCCAGAAGGAACCAGCACCGAGGAACCGGACACGGGAGACCGAGTCTGTGGGGCACTGAAGGCCCAGCAGCAGAAACCGGAGGGCAGGAGACTGCAGGTCTCCTGGCCCCATCAGACGCCCAGAGGTTCAGCAGCACCGCAGGGTCCAGCACCGCCACGTGGGAGCGACTCACCAGCAAGGCCCGAGCTGCCTGCCATATGGGTGAGCACAAAGACGTTGCACTAAGGGACGAGGGCCTCCGCACAGCTACAAGCAGCAGGGCCAAAGAGATTAGTGGAAAGGGAAGGCCTCCAACTTCACCTGGTGAGGTGGATTCCTTACTTGCTTCCAGGCTGCCTGGACTTCCACTTCTAGCCAGTACCCTAGTCCCGGTTTGCCTAATCACCGCCAGTAAAGATAAGAAGTAACCGCCATTAAGTTGTGGACTAATTATTGCTACGCCATCAAACCATGCACTACAATGCCCAGCATCACCTACAACATTGACACTGCCCTGGAGCTAAGCTCTACCTGTGGAAAGCCACACCAGCTTTGCTGCACTAACATCAGCTCCAGAGGACCTGCTCCTCAGTGGTGGCTCCCTTTAGCCGCATACCACAGGTGGCGTCACGAACTTTGTACATAAAAACTATAAAATCCCCTTTTTACTGACCGCCCTGGGTCACGGACCCGGTCACCACCACTGTGACATCTCCCCAAGCAACGACCGGCCCGGCACCGAGTACCCCAGGGCCTGGGGCGCATCAACTTGGCGTCATGAACAGGATTCACGAAGCCCGGTATAACTGGGTCCTGTGTGCCATAGACTTTACTAAATGGTGTTATCACGTGGTTTGCCGCCCGCCGAGGAAAAGCTAGAGGCCCGATCCGGAACCGCCGGGTAAGAGATCCCTCCTCCTGCAGAGCAGCATACTGGTACGTCAGCAGACGCCCAGGATCTGTCTGAGGTTCACTAGGGGGGAGGAAGATGCCCAACCGGGGGGAGGGTTCAGCCGCAGGCGCGGCCGCCGCCACTGTAATGCCGTTATCAATGCCATATATACCGGGGGGCGGCGTGGTTGCCCCAGTACTCAGGGGAGTCGCACACCCTAAACGACTTTGAGGAGAGACTGCGCAGTTTGTTTAAAGTGTACCCCCTGTCTGAGGAAGAAAAAATCAGCATCCTCATAGGCCAGCTAATCGGTGCAGCCCAGAGAGAGGTGACGTCCTGGCCGGGCAGAGACAAAGGCACTGTAAAAGAAATACTGGCCCGATTGAAGGATACCTTTGACATCCGCACCGCAGCAGAAATTAAGATGAAGTTCTACGGGTGCAAACAAAGGATGCAGGACAGTGTACGGGACTATGCTCTGAACCTGCAGGAGGCGCTGCGGGCCATCAAACAGGTAGACCCCTACAGTGTGCATGATGAGGACAGATTGCTAACTGAGCAGTTTATTGAGGGGCTCCTGTCCAGCTCTCACAGGAAACCGCTGCGCATTATGGCTCTGCAAAACCCTGATCTGGACTTTGCGCAATTTAAAGACAGAGCCATCCGGGTGCTGCGAGAATCAACCCTGCATCCCTCTGGCGCTCCGCTATCACATACCACCAGGAGGTGGCGTCCTTTTCCCCAGCACCTGTGGAGGCTGACGCACAGACCCTAGATAATGACCCCTCTGCAGACCTACGCCTTCAGGTCCAGGAGCTGACCAAAAGTATGGCTACACTAACCAAAACCGTGCAGGCCATGCAAGTGTCTCCCAAGGAAAAGATCCAGCTGGCTTCCAGTCCAGATGACGTCCCGTGGCGATGACAGAGAAGAATTCCACCGACCAGAGGGAGGAACAGCGATCGCTACGACCAGGACGGACAACCCATCTGCTGCCGCTGTCAAAAGGCGGGGCACTACACAAGGTTCTGTAATTTAAGCGAGCAACCCCTGGGGCAGAGGGCCAACCCCCAGGAGTAAGAAGACCAGGCCCACAAAGCTGGCGAGACAAGTACGTGGGAGGACGACTGGTCCTGCCTGTCATGCTTGATGGCATCCCAATGAATGCGTTGCTGGACACTGGGTCCCAGGTGACAACGATGCCATATATCCTTTATAAGCAATACTGGTCTGATTCAGACATTACCCGCCATCCAGATGAACATCTTAGTCTCTATGCCAGCAATTGTCAGCCCTTGCCTCAGGTGGGGTATAAAGAGGTGACCATAAAAGTTGGCAAAGTAGAATTGCCATAACAAGGAATGATTATTGTTGATATTGATCGCCGAGAAAGTCATCCCATGATAACCTTAGGCACCAATGTAATAGAAAATTGTCTTGGAGAAATTATTGTTTTGTTGCAACAGTTTGCAGAGACTGCCAGTTCCAGTCAGCAGCGAGTTCTGCAGAAGGAGATCAGAGCCCTGATGAAAAGACAACAGGTAGAGCGGTCTGGTGGAGAAGTTGGCAGTGTCAGGATGAGTGATCCATTCCCCATTGCAATGCCCCCTAGGAGTGAAATGTTAATATGGTGTCAGGCAGCAATAGGTCTCAGGGGTCAAGATTATCAGGCCCTGGTAGAACCCGTATACTCCGACAGTAGGCCCACCATCTTGACAGCCAGGGGGGTAATCGATGTCCGCAAAGGGAGAGTACCGATACGCATCCTGAATTTTGGGGATAAAGAGGTCCATTTACCCCGGTATGCTACCCTTGCTAAGCTGTTCACTGTCAGTAACAATGCAATAAAGGCAGTGGAACCCTTGCCTCCATCCAAACCGGCGGAGGATAATGGCTCCAATTGGCAGATGAAGGATTGGTGTCAGAAGCTGCAAGTGGGCACTGACTCCACCCCTTTGCACCAAAGGCATGGAGTATACCGGGTGGTCCAAGAGTATGAGCAAGTCTTCAGCAAACATCCACTAGACTTTGGGCAGGTAAAAGGGGTCCAACATCATATCCCCACAGGAGATCATCCGCCAATTAAAGAGAGGTACCGGCCTGTACCCCCAGCTCACTATCAATGTGCAAAAGGAATGTTACGGGAGATGAAGGAGGCTGGGGTGATCAGAGATAGTTGTAGCCCCTGGGCAGCTCCATTAGTTCTCGTTAGAAAGAAGGATGGTACAATGAGGATGTGTGTTGATTACAGGCAGATTAACCGCATTACACATAAGGACGCCTACCCATTACCCATAATTGAGGAATCATTAGCAGCACTGAGATCAGCTAACTATTTCTCCACTTTGGATCTCACCAGTCGGTACTGGCAGGTTCCTGTGGCAGAGGCGGAAAAGGAAAAGACCGCGTTTACAACACCAATGGGCCTCAGCAAGTTCAACTGCATGCCTTTCGGGCTCTGCAATGCCCCAGGAACCTTCCAGCGGTTAATGGAGTGCTGCCTAGGACACAAAAACTTTGAAACCGTCCTGCTGTACCTAGATGATGTAATTGTCTACTCAAAGACATATGAAGACCACCTGGAGCACCTGGCCGAGGTATTCGAAGCCTTATCTGGTTATGGCCTGAAGGTAAAGCCGTCCAAGTGCCACCTGCTGAAGCCCAAGGTGCAGTACCTAGGTCATGTGGTAAGCGCCGAAGGTGTAGCACCAGACCCAGAAAAAGTCACCATGATCAAAGACTGGCCAAGACCCTCTACTATTAAGGAAGTGCGGCAATTCCTCGGGCTGGTAAGCTACTACAGGAGATTTATCAAGGGTTTCACCAAGATAGTGGCACCAATGCAGGACCTCCTAGTGGGCCAGTCCAAGAAGGCCAAGAACCAGAAACCTCTGTTCAAATGGGGTAAACCAGAAGACGAATCCTTCACCCGACTGAAAATAGCTGTCACCGGAGACGAAGTCCTGGCCTACCCGGACTATGGCCAACCCTTTATACTTCATACAGATGCCAGCAACGTGGGATTGGGAGCGGTGCTGTCCCAGGTACAGCAAGGCGGAGAGAGAGTGATTGCCTACACCAGCAGGAAGCTCCGTCCTACGGAAAGGAACCCTGACAACTACAGTTCCTTCAAGTTGGAGTTTCTCGCCATAGTCTGGGCTGTAACAGAGCGCTTCAAACACTATCTCGCCTCCTCCAGATTTACAGTCTTCACAGATAACAACCCGCTAACGCACCTGGAGACTGCGAAGCTTGGTGCCCTAGAACAACGATGGATGGCCCGACTGTCTAACTATGAGTTTACCATCAAGTATCGGGCGGGGCATAAAAATGCAAATGCTGATGCGCTATCCAGGATGCCCAACTTGCCAGATGGGGGAGAAGACCCGGAAGAGCTGGAGGAGATAGAGCTACCTGCTTTTCATCGTCACGGGGTGACCCAGTGCTCCCACTGTGTGAGGGACAAGCGCTCCGCCGACAGAGAGGCCACATTCAACCCATTGCCCCACCATGAATGGGCAGAGACGCAGGATAGCGATCCGGCTGTCCGCCTGGTAAAGGAGTTGCTGACACAAGCTGACTCACACCCTGATCCAGATGCTCCACAGGAGACCCAACAGTTGTGGAAGGAAAAGGGCAAGCTGTTCATCTATGAGGGAAAGCTGTGTCGAAGAAGTATCAACTCCCGGACACACGAACTGGTCTGGCAGGTGGTAATCCCGAGGCGGGATGCGCCAATGGTCTTAGAAGCGTACCAAGATGGAGCAGAACACTTCGGGTGGAAGAAGTTAGAAGTCCTGCTACGTGAGCGATTCTACTGGGTTGGCATGAGGAAGGCAATCGAGAGATGGTGTCGAGAATGTGGTCCATGCAACCTGAGACGGAAAGACCATGACAGCCCGAGGGCTCCACTGCAGCCCATAATCACCAAACAACCACTTGAACTGGTAGCCTTGGACCACGTGAAGCTAGCTCCAAGCCGGTCAGGCTATGTCTACGCTCTCACCATAGCAGGCCACTACTCCCGGTTCTTGGTAGTAGTGCCAGTGAAAGACCAGATGGCTCAGACGGCAGCCAAAGCGTTCCAACAGCACTTTTGTCGCCCGCACGGTTACCCTGAACGGGTGCTTACCGACCAAGGTCCAGCCTTTGAAGCAGTGGTGTTCCAGGAATTGTGTAACTTGTACGGCTGCAAGAAAATAAGGATGATGCCATATCATCCCCAGACCAACGGGTTGTGTGAGAAGATGAACCAGGTGGTAATAGACCTGTTGAAGATGTTGCCCCTTGAAGAACGTAGCCTGTGGCCAGAGAAGTTACCAGATTTGGTGGACCTATATAACCACATCCCGGTGAACTCTACCAACTGTACACCCACTTACCTGATGAGAGCAAGACCTGATAAGCTACCCATCAACTTAGACATGGGAGTTTTAACACCAGAGACGACATCACCAGATGTGGATTGGGATACCAAGTGGCAGCAACAATACCGCAAGGTGCAAGAGTGTGTTGAGAAAAGTTTGTCCCAGGCGAGACAGAAGCAAGAGAAAACTTATAATCAGCATGCACCTGCCATTCCCTTATCACCTGTAGAACAGGTACTTAAGAGGAAAAGACGAGTCCACAAGTTAGATGACCAGTGGGAGGTTGAGCCATACACCGTCCTACCCTCGAATTACGACAACACCAAAGGGTGCCTCATCAGCAAAGATGGAGGGGAGACTTCAGCGGCAGTCTCAAGAGACCACTTGAAGATATGTCCTGAACAGTTGAAACACACAGAAGAAGATCAAGACTGCCCTCGGCCCACAGAAAAAGTGGAGGAAACTTTTCAGACAGTCCTCAGAGAATTTCCCCGGTCTTGGACGCAGGTGAACAAAGCGATTGTGGTACCGGTCCTGACCTTTCTCCAAGCGGCCTCACCGGAAACTGCAGAGGCTCCAGAACATCTGCAAGACCAGCCGACCCCAGAGACAGATGTTTCATCCGCAGCAGATCAGGAGAATCAACCCTCTGCTAGCAGTAAACCTGTCAGTCCCATGGTGGGTTTAGGAGTCCGGAGAAGGCAGTCCGGTATACCAGTACGGAGTAGGTCCAAGAGAAATGTAGAGGATAGTGAACCCACCTCACCAGGGGTAGACAATAGGGACCAGGGTGGGACAGTGACAGCAAATGTACTACATAGGTCGACCCGGAGTACAAAAGGTCAGCTTCCTGCCCGCTGGAGGAACTAAAGTATAAGAGAATTAAAGCTTATGTTGTTTATAGTTGTACCCGTTAAATAATCTTGGATATGTATATTTGTTGAATTTATGGACAATTGGGCCACAGGACTAGGTGTGGTCAGGACAATATTGAAAATAGTTACTAAAAGGCCTAGAAAATAAACCGCAGACGTGGCTGAAGACCAGGCCCAACGAAAGAGTGCCCTGAAGCCACGCCCAGGGGCGATGCACAAAGTGGGTTGATGCGGTTCCCACCAGCCAAATTTCAGTTATCTGGAAAAAGACAATCCCCGGATTGTGGCGTAAAGACTTATCGCCGCAGTGACTGCTTTAAATTTTTGTTGGGTTTTTGTAATTTCTGACTTTGTAACCTGTTTGTAATGTGAATTGTTATTTGTTAATTATAAAAGGTATCCTCAGTCCGGGAGTACTGAAGTTAACTAGGGGGGAATGTGGCACCCCAGGGGTCCAGTTGCCACAGTGGCACTGCCTCCCTCACAAGAGGTGATGCCATGCCTGGAAGCAAGCAGGGGTCCCCTAATTAGGTTTTGCTAAGCATGCAACACTGTCCTGGCTTCAGACCAACAAGGGGAGCACCTCCCCTTGGCAACTGGGATCTGGGGGCGGGGTTAGTTAGACTTAGTGTGAGGAGTTGAAGTGAATACATCGACGAGAGAGGAACTGGGGAGTGGAGCTGCGCAGAAGTTCACCCCAGAAAGAACCAGCACCGAGGAACTGGACACGGGAGTCCGAGGCTGTGGGGCACTGAACGCCCAGCAGCAGAAACCAGAGGGCAGGAGACTGCAGGTCTCCTGGCCCCATCAGACGCCCGAAGGCTCAGCAGCACCGCAGGGCCCAGCACCGCCACGTGGGAGCGACTCACCAGCAAGCCCCGAGCTGCCTGCCATACGGATGAGCACAAAGACGTTGCACTCAGGGACGAGGGCCACCGCACAGCTACAAGCAGCAGGACCAAAGAGATTAGTGGAAAGGGAAGGCCTCCAACTTCACCTGGTGAGGTGGATTCCTTACTTGCTTCCAGGCTGCCCGGACTTCCACTTCTAGCCAGTACCCTAGTCTCGGTTTGCCTAATCACCGCCAGTAAAGATAAGAGGAAACCGCCATTAAGTTGTGGACTGATTATTGTTGCACCATCAAACCCTGCACTACAATGCCCAGCATCACCTATAACATCTACACTGCCCTGGAGCTAAGCTCTATCTGTGGAGAGCCACACCAGCTTTGCTGCACTAACATCAGCTCCAGAAGACCTGCTCCGCAGCGGTGGCTCCCTGTAGCCGCATACCACAGGTGGCGTCACGAACTTTGTACATAAAAACTATAAAATCCCCTTTTTCCTGACCGCCCTAGGTCACGGACTGGGTCACCGCCACTGTGACATCTCCCCAAGCAACGACCGGCCCGGCACCGAGTACCCCACGGCCCAGGGGGCGCGTAATATGCATGCAAGCAGGAGCGTATGTCCAAGACAGGAACCACATAAGATATTTAATGCATGTCAATATTACTAGTACATTTAAGTATAAGCACTATAATCTATCAAAATATAATTGCACCATCCCATATGACCTAACATATTATATAATATACAGCTTGAAACCAGAAGTTTACATACACTATATACAGTAAAAAGACACATCTGCATGTTTTTCTCAATATCTGACATGAAATCAGAATAAACCTTTCCCGTTCTAAGGTCAATTAGGATTACCATAATTTTTTTAATATTTGGCAAATGGCAGAATAATGAGAGGGAATGTTTTAATCCATTATGACTTATCTTCAGAGCTTCCGTTAAACTGTTAATGTTGTCACAAGATCGTCCTCCATGAAGAAGTATTGGACATGATCTTTATCACGGTTGTGGAACAAAGAAATCCGAACATCACCCGCCAGGAGATTCCACAACTGTAGCCTGGAACCTAAGTGCTCAGCCTTAATTTTGGGCAGATCCAAATCTCTAAAAAGATCATTCAGTTCACTTTGTGTTATAAGGTGTGATTCAGTACAGATTACTAACTGAAAGTCTGGATTGTGAGAGGAAGATGCTTCACGACACCAAGCACTCTCATCTTCATCACTTGACTAGACTGAAAATGTTTCTGGTGCTTTGTGAACCGGCAGTTCTTCTGTATGTGGTACTGGTCGTATTGCAGATGTAATGTTTGGATACTGTAAATTCCACTTCTTCTTCCTTGAAACTCCCTTCCTAATTGTGGGGAACAATGCAGAAATAGCAATTGGCAGTGTGATCAGTTGACTCTCTCCAGATCATTATGACTACAAAAGGCATAGATTGCCTCCTCCCATGCAATGGGTAAGATGTGATGCACATCTATTGCAGCATATGTGTGGAGCCCAACTCTTGTCCTGATCGCCTATTCTGCAGCCAAAATACAGGTTGTAGGCTTTCCTTATCACGGTAGTCTAGTATCACCTTTGTGACGCAAATGTGACTTCTCCGCATATGTAGCAAGAAGTATCTGCTTGCTAATGCAAGAATGAGGTATGTCTGAAAAAAACTATAGAAACATGTCAATATGCTAAGAAACTAAGCTAAGAAATCCTAAAACTGTATACCTTATACAGAGAGCATTAATAAAAGTAGGTGATGTAGGATTACATCACCGGAGCTGAATTGGAGGTTTTTGATTGATCACCCTAATATGATAGAATACTGAAGGCTCAATAGACTAAATTGATGATGAAATAATAAAGATGCAATTTTTCTATAAGCCTGCATGAAAGGTGTCATAAATAATTACAACCTCTTCTGGATCTTGAAAATTTGAGCCAATCAGCAAATTTAAGCATCATAATCGTTTTCAATTTGGCTGTAGAGCAGTGTTATCAGCCAGACCTTTAGAATTATGAGACTTGACACTTGAACTGTGGATTATAATTTCACTGTTTTCTTCCTCTGCACAATCCAGTTTTCTGATCACTGGTGTGTATGTGTTTCTGTGCCACTGCACACACCTTCCTCAGGCATTAGTCACCTCCTCTATTTATTACCCTTTGGACTTCTCAGACCGTAGCTCCTCCTGACACTATTATATAAAGTCCCTTTATGTATAAAACAGATGAAAATCCCGACATGGCTTCTCCCACGCTGCCAGGACTCTTCTCCTTGAGCCTCGCTGAGCTCCTGCACTGGGCAGCCTACCTCTGTGTCCTGTTCCTGGTCTACAAGGTCTCCAGTCTATTCCTGAGACAGAAGAAGCTGGAGAGAGTGTTCAGTGCTTTCCCGGGTCCTAAACGTCACTGGTTGTATGGTAATGCCCATGTGGTAAGTGCCGTTACATATGTGTTTGCTATAGTATATGTTTTCGGTTTCTGCATTTTAGGCAAATCACCAGAAAATGCTGCACTATAGAAAATGTCAAAAAGTCAAAAGTGACCAGATTTTGATTATAATTTAACTGCCTTTACTCCCCATTAGTATTCCATGTGTTTTTTTTTTATTTTTCTTATTAAATACGCCATAGGGTTTAAGAGGTATTAGCATTTTTATTTAGTATGCTCAATATTCTGATTTTTATTGTATTTATCAAGGGAACATTGCTCACAGGATTCTCTGTATTTATGCTGCTCTGCATAATTATTCTGGGAGCAATTCCCCCTTGATAAAAAAAAATAGCATCAAATAAAAAATACATGTCTCTGGGACAGTACTGTGAATTTAAAACGAAAAACAAAATAGCAAGGTAAACCAAAAAACTAAATATTCAGGGTAGAATAAGGAATAAAACATGAGCAAAAGCTGGTAACATTTGACCCTGTGGCAGATCTTCTTTAAGTGATTGTGCCTTACTAATAACGGGTGCACCGCCAACCAATACCCAGAGTTCTTATTAGTGATTGACGGCTGCCAACCTTGTATTGTTGTAAAGGAGTGGAAGATCATCGGCACCCGATCGGCATAATTTGTGCTTTATGAGTACAAGATACAATGATAAGAAGAATGTAGTCACTGTATAGTGCAATCCTGATTCCTTAGGGCCTGTTAGTTGTTGCTACACTTTTGTCTTACAGGTCTTTGATTGCCGAGGATGGCAATGAGGGGAAGGAGGGTTGTAAAGGATTGGAAGATCATCAGTACCCCTAAAATCTATGCTACAATTATATGATGTTGCAGTGTCTGTTATACCTGTTGTGACATTCAGTTGTTCTAAAGGCCAATCCCTATAATTGCAATGTTCTCGAGGGGAAAGAAGCAACACTTGCTGACACAGGCCCTGCAGTATGGAGCTTTTTATGGGTTCTTAATTTGAGAGATGTAGTGGAGTGGAGCTATTAGGCTGGAGTTTTTGTGGGCCAAGAAGGAGGACAGGGGTAGCAATCACGTAACTAAAGTTTAAAAGTAGCAGTTTGGATCCCAAATACGGCCGGAATGTTTTCGATGCCCAAAGAAGTGGATCAGAGGGGAAAGAGGGCTCAGCTTCAGCAATGTAAGGAGCTAGGAGTCCAAGACGGTACATATGTGGGTTTGTGGGGACCCTAAAACAGCAAGGGAGAAGATAGGGGCGGAGGCAAGGTGTAAGCCGGTCGTTGAAGTGCTAGTGAAAGAATACTTAGAATGATAGTAACACACACCCTGAGGAACTAATTTCACTGATGTTTGAGTCACTATAACAGACCTTAGCCAAGCTACCCTTACAATGTGATGTTTCTATTTCCCTAAAAGGCTGCTGTGTTAAGGTATACTAACAAAATTTCCCAGAAAAAAAGGAAGATGTCCTGAACTCTTGAAAAAGTCAGTACATTTCTCCATCATTTCCAAAACATCCCAAAATCATTGGTTTCAGAAGAATTCTTATGCCGTTGAGTCTTGCGGGGAAGGGGACCCATTCTTGGAAGGGCAAATAAGGGACACATAGGGGCATTTTCTTGAAAACAGGTCATTGCTACAGCCATAAAGCTCTGTTATTACATATTGCAAAATACACTAATGCCCCTTGAGTTTTACCTTTGAACTCCAGAAAATAAATGTAGAATTTTATGTTTGGTCAGTGTAAGGTGGCCATCTTCTATACCACATTTGTCAGCTGTGTAGATATATCTGGTAGGACCATGCAATGACCGTTCAATTATCCACTTTCTAGGTGTGTACATAAACAGGAGGTCACACAACTGGAGAGATTCATCTCATTTATGCCATAAACAAGTTGCTTATTATATATAATTTATAAAGACAGGAGAGAGAAGCAGACAGTGGCCAAACTCCAAAGTTATTTATGCCCTATGTGCCAGTGTTTCTTAAGTTTTATCTGAGGTCGCGGTTACAGAGGTCTCATCCTACTGATAATGTAGCTGTTATATGAAGTGAACATGAACCATAAACTTTTATTAATACGCAAAAAAGGATAAATAGACTCATTTCCATTATAATCCTCTATTATAGAGGATAATGAGAGTACCCAATACTGAATATATTAATTGTCATACCTCATTAGAAAAAGTCATAAACTAATTCATATACTATCAAAATTTATATAAGTTCATTATATCAAGAAATACAGAATTACACAACCAACAGACAAAGCCCCTTTTATAAAATAGCCCCTAAAAAAAACATTTAAAACTTCGGCAGTGTGGTTCTAGATGTAAGTATTACTTGGCATGATGATTATATATACAGTACAGACCAAAAGTTTGGACACACCTTCTCATTAAAAGATTTTTCTGTATTTTCATGACTATGAAATTTGTACATTCACACTGAAGGCATCAAAACTATGAATTAACACATGTGGAATTATATGCTCAACAATAAAGTGTGAAACAACTGAAAATATGTCCTATATTCTAGGTTCTTCAAAGTAACCACCTTTTGCTTTGATGACTGCTTTGCACACTCTTGGCATTCTCTTGATGAGCTTCAAGAGGTAGTCACCGGAAATGGTCTTCCAACAATCTTGAAGGAGTTCCCAGAGATGCTTAGCACTTGTTGGCCCTTTTGCCTTCACTCTGCGGTCCAGCTCACCCCAAACCATCTCGATTGGGTTCAGGTCTAGTGACTGTGGAGGCCAGTTCATCTGGCGTAGCACCCCATCACTCTCCTTCTTGGTAAAATAGCCCTTACACAGCCTGGAGGTGTGTTTGGGGTCATTGTCCTGTTGAAAAATAAATGATGGTCCAACTAAAAGCAAACCAGATAGAATAGCATGCCGCTGCAAGATGCTGTGGTAGCCATGCTGGTTCAGTATGCCTTCAATTTTGAATAAATCCCCAACAGTGTCACCAGCAAAGCGCCCCCACACCATCACACTTTCTCCTCCATGCTTCATGGTGGGAACCAGGCATGTAGAGTCCATCCGTTCACCTTTTCTGCGTCGCGCAAAGACACGGTGGTTGGAACCAAAGATCTCAAATTTGGACTCATCAGACCAAAGCACAGATTTCCACTGGTCTAAAGTCAATTCCTTGTGTTCTTTAGCCCAAACAAGTTTCTTCGGCTTGTTGCCTGTCCTTAGCAGTGGTTTCCTATCAGCTATTTTACCATGAAGGCCTGCTGCACAAAGTCTCCTCTTAACAGTTGTTGAAGAGATGTGTCTGCTGCTAGAGCTCTGTGTGGCATTGACCTGGTCTCTAATCTGAGCTGCTGTTAACCTGTGATTTCTGAGGCTGGTGACTCGGATAAACTTATCCTCAGAAGCAGAGGTGACTCTTGGTCTTCCTTTCCTGGGGCGGTCCTCATGTGAGCCAGTTTCTTTGTAGCGCTTGATGGTTTTTGCAACTGCACTTGGGGACACTTTCAAATTTTTCCCAATTTTTCGGACTGACTGACCTTCATTTCTAATTTAGTAATGATGGCCACTCATTTTTCTTTACTTAGCTGCTTTTTTCTTGCCTTAATACAAATTCTAACAGTCTATTCAGTAGGACTATCAGCTGTGTATCCAACAGACTTCTGCACAACACAACTAATGGTCCCAACCCCATTTATAAGGCAAGAAATCCCACTTATTAAACCTGACAGGGCACACCTGTGAAGTGAAAACCATTTCTGGTGACTACCTCTTGAAGCTCATCAAGAGAATGCCAAGAGTGTGCAAAGCAGTCATCAAAGCAAAAGGTGGCTACTTTGAAGAACCTAGAATATAAGACATATTTTCAGTTGTTTCACACTTTTTTGTTAAGTATATAATTCCACATGTGGTAATTCATAGTTTTGATGCTTTCAGTGTGAATGTACAATTTTCATAGTCAAGAAAATAAAGAAAAATCTTAAATGAGAAGGTGTGTCCAAACTTTTGGTCTGTACTGTAAGTCTGCAGCTGTTGCTATTACTCCAACAGATTTCCCAACCCGCATAACCTTAACTGTTAATAATTGTTCTTCAAAGTGTCTCATTTATAGTTACAAAGATGAAAACTATAAGGGTTTACTGCAAAAAACATGGACCCTTTTGTGGCTGTACAGGTTGCAACTGATGGACCATCTTCTCTGAATAATAGTCGGATTATCAAAGGTTATAGCTGAAATATTTCTTCTTCTTAACAGTTTAAACAAGATGGGACTGATTTGGACATTGTCAATGGTTATGCAAAACAATTCGACTATGCTTTTCCAATGTGGCTTGGAAATTTTTTTGCCTCCCTCATTGTCTTTCATCCAGACTATGTGAAAGCTATTCTATCCAGGCAAGGTGAGGCATAAATGCTAATTTTTTAATGTTTGCATTTTACTCATTATTTTATCATATTCCTTTTTGTATGTCATTTTTAATGATTTATTATACTTTCTATGATGTTTTCTTTTTTCATAAATCAATACTTCAAGTGAAGATAAAAAAAAAAACGTTGCAATATATCTTACTATAAAAATATATTTCCCAATTTATCAGTCAATGACTCTTAAAAACTGCTCAAATCTGTCTACAAATCTGTCTTCAATGAAGGATAAAAGAACACCTGCCACTTAAAAAAGTCTATCGAGAGAAAAAGGGTGAGACACAAGCAGAAATAGTGCTATTCCTCGGGTACACTCACATGACAGCTTTTTCTGAAAGTGCAATTAAACTTTTTTGTGACTTTTTCTCACTAGCGTGCTCTGTGAAGAATAGTGCCCCTTTTTATGCTCATCAGAATTGTAAGCCTTGTCATTTTTAGTGATTATATATATTAAATACACGTACCATTTCGTTATAGATCCAAAGGACAACTTTGCCTATTACTTCATAACCCCATGGATCGGTAAGTAGCAAGAATTTGCAAGCTGTATAATATTGAAGCAGAAATCCAAAATTCCAAAATACCACAAGATGGAGGATGAAAAAATGGCTAAACATGTGCTGAGCCAAGCTGTGTATGCAAAATTCTGATATTTTGAAGAAGTCTTTTCCAATCCCTCGGTTGAACTTTTCAACTGTATGAACTATGTAACTTTGATCTCATAACAAAAGTCTGAAGTTATTCTATGTGACTGCAGACTGCCAAATGGTGATGCACACACTGTCACCATTTACTGGTATTCCTTGTGCGAGCGGGAGGCCATCTGACTATATATACAGTACAGACCAAAAGTTTGGACACACCTTCTCATTTAAAGATTTTTCTGTATTTTCATGACTATGAAAATTGTACATTCACACTGAAGGCATCAAAACTATGAATTAACACATGTGGAATTATATACTTAACAAAAAAAGTGTGAAACAACTGAAAATATGTCTTATATTCTAGGTTCTTCAAAGTAGCCACCTTTTGCTTTGATGACTGCTTTGCACACTCTTGGCATTCTCTTGATGAACTTCAAGAGGTAGTCACCGGAAATGGCTTTCACTTCACAGGTGTGCCCTGTCAAGTTTAATAAGTGTGATTTCTTGCCTTATAAATGGGGCTGGGACCATCAGTTGTGTTGTGCAGAAGTCTGGTGGATACACAGCTGATAGTCCTACTGAATAGACAGTTAGAATTTGTATTATGGCAAAAAAAAGCAGCTAAGTAAAGAAAAACGAGTGGCCATCATTACTTTAAGAAATGAAGGTCAGTCAGGCCAAAAAATTGGGAAAACTTTGAAAGTGTCCCCAAGTGTAGTTGCAAAAACCATCAAGCGCTACAAAGAAATTGGCTCACATGAGGACCGCCCTAGGAAAGGAAGACCAAGAGTCACCACTGCTTTTGAGGATAAGTTTATCCGAGTCACCAGCCTCAGAAATCACAGGTTAACTGCAGCTCAGATTAGAAACCAGGTCAATGCCACACAGAGTTCTAGCAGCAGACACATCTCTTCAACAACTGTTAAGAGGAGACTTTGTGCAGCCGGCCTTCATGGTAAAATAGCTGCTAGAAAACCACTGCTGAGGACAGACAACAAGCAGAAGAGGCTTGTTTGGGCTAAAGAACACAAGGAATGGACATTAGACCAGTGGAAAATTGTTCTTTGGTCTGATGAATCCAAATTTGAGATCTTTGGTTCCAACCACCGTGTCTTTGTGCGATGCAGAAAAGGTGAACGGATGGACTCTACATGCCTGGTTCCCACCGTGAAGCATGGAGGAGGAGGTGTGATGGTGTGGGGGTGCTTTGCTGGTGACACTGTTAGGGATTTGTTCAAAATTGAAGGCATACTGAACCAGCATGGCTACCACAGCATCTTGCAGCGGCATATGCTATTCCATCCGGATTGCGTTTAGTTGGACCATCATTTATTTTTCAAAAGGACAATGACCCTCAAACACACCTCCAGGCTGTGTAAGGGCTATTTGACCAAGAAGGAGAGTGATGGGGTGCTACGCCAGATGACCTGGCCTCCAGTCACCAGACCTGAACCCAATCAAGATGCTTTGGGGTGAGCTGGACCGCAGAGTGAAGGCAAAAGGGCCAACAAGTGCTAAGCATCTCTGAGAACTCCTTCAAGATTGTTGGAAGACTATTTCCGGTGACTACCTCTTGAAGCTCATCAAGAGAATGCCAAGAGTGTTCAAAGCAGTCATCAAAGCAAAAGGTGGCTACTTTGAAGAACCTAGAATATAAGACATATTTTCAGTTGTTTCACACTTTTTTGGTAAGTATATAATTCCAAATGTGTTAATTCATAGTTTGATGCCTTCAGTGTGAATGTACAATTTTCATAGTCATGAAAATACAGAAAAATCTTTAAATGATAAGGTGTGTCCAAACTTTTGGTCTTTACTGTATGTGATTATCATGTGACAACTACACTCAGCCGGCTTCTCTCAATTCTCTTCTACTGAGAAAGGCATGGAAGTCTAGTTGGCAAATGACTACAACTATGCAAATCACATTCATACAGTCAGATGACTGCTCACTTGTCACAATTCCTCCTCTCAGTGTGATGAGCTGTCCAGTCTGGGGCAGAGGTGTGCTGAACTGTCAATATTGTGATAGACAGCTCCACCGTCTAATCTGAGGCTTGGGTGTACTGAGCTTTCAGTGTGGTGAGTGACAGTCCAGTTGCTCAATCAGGGCCGGGCATACTGGGATGCCTACAGGTGTCTCCTGTTCGGAATGATTCCCAGGCTATTTAGCTGTCTGTCTGCCTCCAATCTATGTTAGTTGTAGCTCTGCTCAGTGTGTTGTGTGTTTGCTCTGTGCTTTGAGTGCTAGAATTTTAATCTTTCTTGACTGACCTTGGATTTGCCTTTGACCATCCGTTTGCCTAGCCCCTTTGTTTTAAAACCCTACCTTCTTGTAATTCTGACCTCGCCTTTGCCTCACCCCTCTGTTTATGATGTACCCTCCTGGCTTTTCACCTCGGACTCCCCGACTTCCCCATCTCACGGCATGTCCGTAAGTAGTGACTAGCGTGACAGCACTCACGCGGGGAATACGGGGAAATTCTGCTAGCGTGTGCATTGGACACTGTCATGATTCAGCAGTCTGTTTATATTTGCACCATTTTAAATAGGATTTGTCACTTGCTATAAATATGTAATTTTCTCCCCTGGTGTATGTTCCACTGTTCTCCTGAATAGTTTTTCATTTATTCCTACATCTCTCCGTTCCTGAGGTATGGCCCCTCTTCTGGCCATGGTCTTCAAGAAGACTCCAAATGAGAAGAGTTGATGATCGCAACCCACCTAGCTAAAAAGACTAGATTTACATACAATGAAAAGGTGGCCATGTTTTAAGAGTGATGAGGATAATGAACCCAAGAAAAACTCCAGGTTCAAGAAAACAGTGGTATTTACATGGGGTAAAAAAATTACATATCTATAGCCAGTGACAGGTCCTCTTTTAACTATACACTTCAGATCTACTTAGGTCTTTGCAATTATGCTTCATGCTATTTGCTGCGGTAACAGTAAGACCTGCTCTAGCCCATATTTAGGTCCCTACCTGTCTTTTGTCTTTCTATCATTTAGGGAAAGGTTTGCTGGTACTGACGGGGCAGAAATGGTTCCAGCACCGTAAACTGTTGACACCTGGATTCCATTATGATGTCCTAAAGCCATATGTCAGAGTGACATCCGACAGTGTTAATGTCATGCTGGTAAGGAGAAATTTCCAGGTTTAGAACTCAAAAATCCTTCTGGCATAAAACAGCCAACCTATTTTCTGATTGCAATGATTCGGGTTAATGCTGAATCTTGTTTAGGACAAATGGGAGAAACTGGCCCCAAATAATAAATCAGTGGAGCTTTTCCATCATGTCAGTCTTATGACCTTGGACACCATCATGAAATGCGCCTTCAGTTACGAGAGCAACTGCCAGAATAACAGGTTGGTTGTTTCCAACAATTTATGTCTAAAACTACACAGATTATCAAAGATATAGAGGCATATCATGTAGCAGCTATGGGGTCATTGGTGAGATGGTTCACAAACCTAGTTGGTTCTCTCCGATATGCACACTTGTTGGCAAAAACCTGCACAGGACTCTCTTCCTCAGAGGTCTGCATTCCACTACAGAAGCAATGTCAGGTACTGCGCTCTGCACAACTGATTACAATTGATCACGTTCTTCTTTTATTGCAGTGAAAATGACTACATCAACGCTGTGTATGAGCTCTCCTACCTGGTGGAGCGCAGAGCCCGCATCTTTCCATATCATAATGACTTTCTTTTCTACATGAGCCCACACGGATTCCGCTTCCGGAGAGCAGTGAAAAAAACACATGAACACACAGGTCAGAAGAGATCATAAATTATAGTCACAAGTTTTTTTTATGTAGCTTTTTAAAGGTTGCACATTCTATATTCCAATGTTAGATTTTGATCTTTTACACATAAACAATGATGGGCCAGCTGGCATACAGTGGTGTGCCTATGTGTCACCCTGGCCTGGATGCCACAAGTGTAATAAAGCTGTGTCTGAGAGCAAGGGGGAGGTTCTCTAGTCAGGGGAACATTAGCATGCAATGCCTCCTGTCTCAGGCCAGTAGGGGGAGCAGGCTGCCCCTATAAAAGCTGGTACTGGGGGCAGGGTTAGAGAGAACTGGACAACCTGTGTCTGAAGAAAGAGGTGTCCGAGAGCAGGGACAGACAGTTGTATTGCACCCTAAGAGGAAGTCTGGCAGTAGGAGAGCCACAAGCCAGAGACAAGAGGCGAAGTGAGCCTGTCTTGGCAGATAAAGAACTCAATTTCCCAGACTTTGGTGTCTGAGGCTGGGAGGATTCCAGATCCTACAGTAGATAACCAGTCCGCAGGGGACTGTATATTCCTTGGCCTAAGAAGCCTGGAGGCCCTGCCACAACAGAAGGGACCAGCAAAGCCGTAGCAGGCTGGGAGCAGAAAGGAACCCACGTCGCAGGCCATACAGTCGAGAATACACGGAGAGCTCGGAAACGTGGGCTGTTACCCTATAAGGAGGAGATAGCCAGAAGGAGCGCAGAAAGCACGGTAGGTCTACACCCTCACCCCGACCAGGGCCAATCTCCCAATTGCTCTCAGACATCCAGGTCCCCTCCTAGCCGGGACTTCTTGTGGGTCAGTTTACCTGTTCTAGTAAAGACCCTGGACTGCACCTGTTGTCTGCGTGCTCCTTGCTCCTCCAGCACTAACGGCACTGGGACGCCCTACACCATCACCCCTATCTTCCATTATACTGCCCTGGCGCCGCACTCTTCCCGTGGGGAGTCACACTACCCCAGCTGCACACACCATCAGCCCCAGCGGTCTGCCTTGCAGTGGCGGTTCGCACTGACCGCAATCCACAGGTGGAGTAGTCGGACATTACCAACAGCACGTAGCGGACTACCACTGGTCTGACCACCCTGAGCCACGGAACCGGGTTGCCACTACTACCCCCATCGTTTCCCTATTGCCCGGTTCCGAGTGCCCCACGGCCCAGGGGGCGAGTCACCTACAATTACCAATTTTAGATAGTAAGATTCGGTTACGGGTGTACGTTCACAACTGTTGGCTATATCTAGCCTATGCCCTTTCTAAATTCACATCCCTCCATGCCCAATCCCCATTTCTCCACGCTTCATACCCTACTTCTTCACTGCCTCCCGTTCTCTGCCTCCATGAATGAAAGTACCTACCAGAATAGCTGGTTTCTTGGAAGTTTGAGGCAAGTTTGATAAAACGCAGGAGACTTGTTGACATATTCTGGAGTCCAACGGGTCTCCCCTTATTTCAGGATCCTCCAAGATGTTTCAGGAGAGTTGGCAAATTCCATAGAGGCGGACTGTGCTATTAGTTTGGTGTCCATTAGGACAGCAATAATTTGCTTTCTCTGGTTATTACAGAGAGAGTAATCAAACTGAGGAAAGAATCACTAAAACAGGAGAGAGAGGTTGAGAAGATCAAGCAGAAGAGACATTTGGATTTTCTGGACATTCTTTTATGTGCCAAGGTACTAAAATGCTCAATGTATAAGTTACCATATATCCTGAGGAGGAGGCTATCTTTCCTGTTAAAGAGATGTGTGTCTGTAATCAGGATGAAAATGGTCAGGGTCTATCTGATGAAGATCTGCGGGCAGAGGTGGACACGTTCATGTTTGAAGGACACGATACAACGGCCAGTGGCGTCTCCTGGACATTATACTGTATGGCTAAATACCCTGAGCACCAGGAGAAATGCCGGGAGGAGATCAGAGGGGTCCTGGGAGATCGGACCACAGTCGACTGGTAAGATCCTAATATATAATAATACCATATATTATTTTTTTATATTGTAATTTAACCCCATGGCAGTGCTGCAGAAAAGTGCTAAACTACTATACTCCCTTAAAAAGCAGTTCTTGGAAGTTTTCATGCTCATCGTGGGCATGGCCCTTTTTTATATAATTGGTAGAGTGGATGTTGTAATATTATTAATTTTATTATTACTGTTTTCTGTTGCCAGGGAAGACTTGAGTAAGCTGCCATACACCACAATGTGTATAAAGGAAAGTATGCGTCTCTACCCTCCTGTACCGGGAGTAGCTCGTGAGCTGAAAGAACCAATCACATTCTTTGATGGGCGAAGTCTACCCAAAGGTCAAACATATTTTTTTTTTATCAAAATGATAAAAACATAATAAATAAAAATACAAAATAAAACTGAATTCTGCCCTTCAATAAGGAAAATACTGCAGCAATAAGCTGCCCCAGCAAGCTTCCAATTTTGCCAGATCTTACCATAATATATACATATAAAAACGATAACATGTATGCTGTATGTAAACCATTTGTTTATAATTTACATGATTTGATCACTTTAAAAAATAGCAAGTTTGTAATTAAAATTGAAGAAGGGGCTTTAATCTTTAAGATGTTTTAATGTAATATATTATGGAAATGTATTATACATTGCTCTTTTATCTTTTGATGTGACAGGTACCATAGTATTTCTGAGTATATTTTGCATGAACAGGTCTCCCAGTATGTGGGATAATCCTGAGGTAAGTGGAGGCTACATAGGTATTGTGACAGAGTCACTGGTGTGATATACGAGGGGAGGCATGTGTCACGCAGGTGGCTCTCCTGTGTGAACTAAAACCTGCTAAATTTCTGCCAGCATGTTATATGCTGTGGGTTAACTCTCTTAAAGGGTGTGGTTTTATGGGAATGGCAAAGAGGGTGGGAGGCCATTCCCCCTACCTCCCCTCAGGGTGTGGCGGAGCAAGGTTAAAATGCTCAGTCACTATTGTTTCCTGTGAGTAGTGTGTGGTCTGGAGAGGGAAGTCTCCAGGCTGTGTTGGGCGAAACCAGAGAGCAACACTAAAGGACTGGTGTTGCTGAGACAACACTGTGCTACCTGCAGCGGGCAGAGCCTTGCTGGCTAAAGGACTCTGTTATACTTTATCTTTTGTTTTCCTGTTAACCCCGAGAGGGACGCTGCTGGATTTTATGTCACACAGTAAACCCGCAGGAAGTTTATCCGAACTGAGTGTCCTGTGTCTGCCGTGTGGAGAGCCGTGCAAGTCGCTTTACCACAGTATTTATCTGCTTAGAATTATTGTAATTCCATCTCTATGTCATGAGATAGATAGAGAGATAGATAGTTAGATAGATAGATAGTGTTTCCGGTATTAATTTTTTATTATTATTATTATTATTATTATTATTATTATTAAAAAGCAATTGTTTATAGAACCTGGTTTATGAGTCAACTATTTTATGATTTAGGTTTTTGATCCACTGAGGTTTTCAACTGAGAATTCATCAAAGAGACATTCACATGCGTATGTTCCATTTTCAGCTGGAGCAAGGTAAGACATCTTAGAGATCTATCAACGACCCTATACCTTGGCATGGAGCAGTGGCTCACTTATTGGTCAATTAGGAAAGCATTTACTCAATGGGGCACAGAGCATCTCAGTTACCTGTTAGATTTGAGTCACAGAACTTTGCAGTTGAACATGAGGGTTGAGGCACAGAGCTTGGCGGCTACACATCACAGTTGAAACACAGAGTTTGGTGGTTACACATCAGAATTGAGGCACAGCGTTTGTTGGTTACATGTCAGAGTTGAGGCACAGAGCTTGATGGTTGCACATCAAACTTAAGCCACAAAGCTTGGTGGTTACACATCAGAGTGGAGGCACAGGACTTGGCAGTTACAGATCAGAGGTTACCAGCAGTAGCAGGAACTGTATCTTAACACAGTTAATAATGTAACGCACAGCATGCAGTTGCAGGGTTGGGTACGCCATCTTGATCAATGTCTACTGTAAGCCGCCTAAGTCAGGGCAGTTCAGTTTTTACCCAGTCACAATATATATAAGCTGAAAGTGGTCTGCCACTACTTGAAATTACCAGTGCCACTTATTTTTATAGTAAAAAGAACTCAGCGCTCTTTTTCTAATTGCAAAAAATGTGAGCATGACACTAAGGTCGGTTTTCTCAAACTTTCTTAAACATCAGATTGCGTGAACTACCAAAAGTGAAAAAGAGAAGAGCACTGAGCAGTAGTTTGACCACTCTGGTCAGAGTCGCTTGAATTATTTGTATCGTGGTTTAATAGGTAGGACCCTACATGAGCACCATGCATTGGGATTGGAGTTCCATGTTCCTTTTTCTACTTCTACACATGGAGCATTCACTCCAGCAAGACCAGCACTCCAGAGTAGTCTCAGCAAGCCCATCTCCAATCATGGATTCCCATAACTTTCACTCTGATACACCTTGGTTTGACACTCTGACCAATCCAATCTCAGAAAGAGAGGAGGGGAGAGGCTCCTGCTGCAGCCAGTTGTCTTAAAACTGAAACTCAGGACCTTAAAAAGGAGGAGTCAGAGATCATGGCTGAGCTCTTGTTAGATTTTAATTTTATTATGAGACAAAATAAGAACAAATGAGAGGAGGATCCCAAACATGTGTGCATGATTGGGTTTATTTATTTTAATATTGCTGCTTTTTTAAAGCTGGTGGATAGTTACCTTTTTTCCTTTAAAAGGAGCATTTTAGGGGTGGGACTTTTTCTTTTTTGCCGCAACCAAAGTTCTTATTTCCATTATTTTTATACATAGCTTGTCAAATAAGACCAAACACCATAAAACATCAATGTCATATCAGACCAAAAACCTTAATTTTCTCTTCCCCTAGAAACTGTATCGGACAGAACTTCGCTATGAATGAGATGAAAGTTGCCATCGCGCTGACATTACCGAGATTCAAACTGAGTATAGACCCCAAGAATGAGCCAAAGAAGATCCCTCGGCTCGTCTTACGTTCTGTGAACGGCATTCACTTGAACCTGAAGAAAATAGAAAAAGCTTCATAAAATCTGAAGACTTCAACCTCTGTGATTCAGTCGTGTCTTTGCTGTTTATATTGTACTAGCTATTGAACCCGTTCTACGCCCGGGTGGCAAGCATTTTTATTGGTATATGCTCCCCCATCCTGGTCCCTGCTCCCCCATCTTTGTCCATGCTCCCCCATCCTGGTCCCACATCCTGTTATGTGCTCCCCCATCCTGCGCCCCCATACTGATATGTGCTCCCCCATCATGTTATGTGCTCCCCCATCCTGGTATATGCTCCCCCATCCTGGTCCATGCTCCCCCATCCTGGTATATGCTCCCCCATCCTGGTCTGTGAACGGCATTCACTTCAACCTGAAGAAAATGCAAAAAGCTTCATAAAATCTGAAGACTTCAACCTCTGTGACTCAGTCGTGTCTTTGATGTTTATATTGTATTGCTCAATACTGCAGTATTGAAGCTGATAACATCCTGTAACATCCACTGTCCAGACTTCCCAAGGCAATAACATGAATAACAATTCCATAATATACTGCTCTTATATGAAAAACTCCATAATATGAACTGTAAATTTCTTGCCGTTACTCATCAGACCCACCAGATGATTGGAGCAAGATGGTGTAACGCCCCGAGGGTTCGGTCGCTACCGAGGTATTGCATCTCACCCAGAGGTGTGATGTCTCACTTCCAGGTAAGGATGGAGTGTGGATCAGGACCCTGACACCTGCATGCATTACACCACATTTCCGGGGGGCAGGGCGACAATGCTCCCAAGAGTGAGCACAACAGTCCCTGTCCCTGGCTGGAGTGGGGGGAGGGAACACCCAGAAAGGGGGAACCCGGTAGTGTGTGGGTGGGGAGAGTAGATCCCGGGTGCACTGTATAGGAGAGTATATATGGTGGGCACCATCTTAGATCAGTGTTCAGTAGAAGAAGAGAGAGAGAGCAGAGAGAGAAGGAGGCAGGGAGCAGAGGCCTCTGCATGGGGCTCTGCTCCGCAGGCAGGCCTGAGAGAGTGGCCGGAGCCTGGAGGAAGGAGAAGGAAGGAAGCGGAGCGGAGGAGGCTCCAGGAACAAGGAACGAAGGGACCCCAGGGGTGTGGACC
The DNA here is from genome assembly GCF_046119375.1 of Phyllobates terribilis. Taxonomy (NCBI): domain Eukaryota; kingdom Metazoa; phylum Chordata; class Amphibia; order Anura; family Dendrobatidae; genus Phyllobates; species Phyllobates terribilis. The sequence goes on along the minus strand of NW_027362768.1, from coordinate 155,640,575 downwards.
GGCGAGTCACCACCGCACGCCCAAATCTACCTACGTAGGGGGGTCAGGCCTAAGGGGGAGACCGGTCCCCGAAACTAGTGGAGGCGGGGAACTACCTTCAGCTAGAAACCAGAGGCTGTGATATTTTATGTGGTGCAGCCCCTTGCTACACCCGCTAGGAAGGCACCACATAGGGTCAGGGAAACGGCACCAACATTTACCGGAGAAGGCCCGAGGCAGCTGGACAGAAACGAGGTCACTGGCGGGGTATGACAGGCCAGAGAAAGGACACACAAAGGGGGTCCTGTGAAACGCTCCAAAGTTATCTGGGAGTAGACCGAGCCCCTCACCTGGTGAGCACAGTGCGACATGGAACGTTATGACCAGCTGGAGTAACGTGCATAAAGAACTGTGAGCAAATACCCTGGACTGCATTACAGGACTCTGTGTCGTTACTGCTGCTCCCGCGCACCATCACCCCCAACATCCGCATTCGCTGCCCTGAGGCTATACTCCTCCCGTGGGGAGTTATACTATCCTCTGCTGCATCCACGACACCAGCCTCAGCGGTCTGCCCTGCAGCGGCGGTTCACTCTGACCGCAATCCATGGGTGGCATAGTCGTACATTTAATCACAAAACCCTATAAATAGACCGCCATTTGGGTTGACCACCCTGAGCCACGGGACCGGAGCCCCGCCACGCAAGGACTACAACCCCCAGCATCCACAAAAGGTCCGGTTCCGGGTATCCCCACACACACACGGCCCAGGGGGCGCGTCAATGGCACAGGGTGGTAGCATCACTCACAGGTTAAGGTGGCCGTCCACAAACTTTCTGCTGTGTTCAATCAATCAAACAAGACTAATTTAAATCGTTCAACACAACTATTACAACAAGTGGTTTCTCAAAATTAACTACACAATGACACATTTAGTGAGTATTGCAATCTCAGAATTATTCACCCTCTTCTTCCCAAACATCTTTAGTACTTATAAATAACTCATAGAGAGTATATGCATGTTTCTAACATAATAAAATATTGAAGTAAAAAATTACTTAACTACATGCACCATATAGGACCTAAATATAAGGGATAAATCACTGGTAATTATGGCAAAAAAAGAGGAACAAAAAAAACAAACAAAGAAAAACCAATCAAATATCCAGAGTAATAATAATGTACAAACTTTATTAATATGATCAAGTAAAAAGAGAAGGAGGGAAGGAGGTAAATGCATATATGCAAACAGGGGGCGTATGTCCAAGACAGGAACCACATAAGATATTTAATGCATGTGAATATCAATAGTACAGTTAAGCATAAGCACTATAATCTATCTATCAAGATATAATCGCATCATCCCATATGGCCTAACATATTACCGTATTTTTCGAACCATAAGATGCACTTTTTTCCCAAAAAATTTTGGGGGACACCAGCTTCTCGTAGCCTTCCTGGGGAATCTTAGTCTGTTCCTCATGGGCATTGACTACAAATTCACTGGATAACTTTGGATTTGCATGCTGCAATTGTATTCTTAAAATCCCACCAAAGATTTACAAGATTAACTTTATTCTTCTTTCACCGTTCTTTTGTAGAATGACTTGTGTGCTTTGGGCTGTTGTCTGGTTGCATGACCCATGTTCTCTTGAGATTCAGCCCACAAACAGATGTTCTGACATTTTCCATTCAAATTTTCTGTTAAAATTCAGAATTCATTGTCCCATCAATAATGGCAAACTGTCTTGACCCAGATGCAGCAAATCAGGCCCAAACCATAATGTTTCCACCACTGTGTTTATCAGATGGTATGTAGTTTTTATGCTGTAATGCAGTGTTATTCTTTCTCAAAACAAAGATTCTTATTTAAGCCAAAAAGCTCAGTTTTCCCCTATTTGTTCACAAAACTTTGCTCCAGTAGCCGTCTGACTTGTCCTGGTGATTATTAGCAAACTGCAGGCGGGCATCAATGTTCTTTTTGAAAAGCAGTAGATTTCTTCTTTCAATCTTACAATACAAAGAGCATTGTTGTTCAGTGTCCTTCTAATGGAGGACTCATGAACATTAACATTAACTAATGTGAGAAAGGCCTTTGGTTGCTTAAAGGTTAACCTGGGGTTCCTTTATAACCTCAAGAACTCTTATTTGCATTGCTCTTGGAGTGATCTTTGCTAGTCAACTACTAGTGAGAAGGGTAAAAATAGTCTTGAAATTTCTCCTATTTGTCAGCAATCTGTCTGATTCTGGAATGGTGAAGTTAAAACGCTTTAAGCATGGTTTGTAACCTTTTCCAGCCTGATGAACTGTTCAAAAACTCTTGTTCTGGGGTCCGCAAAATCTCATTTGTCCATGCCATGATACACATCCACAAAGAAGATCAGACTTTGACAGATCTCTGTTCTTTAATAAATAAAACAGGTCGCCCACTCACACCTGATTGTCATCCCATTGATTGAAACCACCAGACTCTAATTTCACCTTGAAATTATCTACTATTCCTAAAGGTTCAAATACTTTTGCTACTCATAGACATGCGATATTGGATCATTTTCTTCATTTTAAAAATGTCAAAGTCTAATAGTTTTTACTCATTTCTTTTATTTACTTCTCTTTATCTTATAGGACTTCTTTGAAAATCTGATGTAGTTTTAGGTCAAATTTGTGCAGAAATATGGAAAATTCTGAAGGGTTCTCTAATTTTAAAGCACCACTGTACATCTTTTCATATGTTGTACTTCTTTTGCTATCTTCTATGTTTTTTATATTCTCTTGCAAATAATTTTCAATATAATTTTGGCAAACTGTATTATTTAATTTAGCCATTGTGTGTGAATTCATTTATCTTGAACCTTGGAATCCATTGTAAAACAGTTTCATTCTTCGACTTTTCTTGTGATTTGAGTCAGTATAGGTGTAGTTATAGAAAATCTTTGGTGGGATTTAAAGAAGGAACACAAACCCAAGAATATTGGTGACCTGGAGGCTAGTTCATGGATGTTGCCATTCCATACCACAATAAAATACTTCACATAAACTGTTTGAATAATACTATGACAGCAGTAATAGTATTTGTGTTGTATTTGGAGAACATTGTACTAGTCAGAAGCCACAACAGCAGTGCAGGAGAGAGAGCAGAAGCCACAACAGGAGTGCAGGCTTCACAGAAAAGAACAGTAAGCTTAGCAATTAGCGGACAAAATGAATTGTGCTGGGTGTTCCAGAGTGCTAGATTATATTACTATTAATAAATCCATTTTATGAACCCATGCTCCCTTACAGTGCACTGTGCATGTGTGGTGCCAGAAACAACACCTGCAACATTATTGACTGCAAGAGAGTGTTAGGATAGCACATATTCTAGGTGAAGACAGAGAAATGTTAGAAAGGAGAAACTGTGTGTGCAATCATTTATCCATCTTGAGACTATATAGAAGTCCCAGGGTGGTACTTTGTCGATGGAGTGGTTGGGCATTGAGGGTGGTAGTGAATGAGTTGTGGGACAAATACAGCTCTGGCTGGCAGGGAAGCATGCATCACCTCCTGGGAAATATAGTATAGGGGATCCAAGGGAAAGCAGGAAAGAAAATCAGGTCGTAAACAAAAACAAACCACTAGGATGGAGGAGCTGAAAAAAATATACATAACATATGTGTTTGGGGAGTCATTCATTATGGGGTATAAATATATGTATATGCAGTACAGACCAAAAAGTTTGGACACACCTTCTCATTTAAAGATTTTCTTTATTTTCATGACTATGAAAATTGTACATTCACACTGAAGGCATCAAAACTATGAATTAACACATGTGGAATTATATACTTAACAAAAAAGTGTGAAACAACTGAAAATATGTCTTATATTCTAGGTTCTTCAAAGTAGCCACCTTTTGCTTTGATGACTGCTTTGCACACTCTTGGCATTCTCTTGATGAGCTTCAAAAGGTAGTCACCGGAAATGGTCTTCCTACAATCTTGAAGGAGTTCCCAGAGATGCTTAGCACTTGTTGGCCCTTTTGCCTTCACTCTGCGGTCCAGCTCACCCCAAACCATCTCGATTGGGTTCAGGTCTGGTGACTGTGGAGGCCAGGTCATGTGGCGTAGCACCCCATCACTCTCCTTCTTGGTCAAATAGCTCTTACACAGCCTGGAGGTGTGTTTGGGGTCATTGTCCTGTTGAAAAATAAATAATGGGCCAACTAAACGCAAACCGGATGGAATAGCATGCCGCTGCAAGATGCTGTGGTAGCCATGCTGGTTCAGTATGCCTTCAATTTTGAATAAATCCCCAACAGTGTCACCAGCAAAGCACCCCCACACCATCACACCTCCTCCTCCATGCTTCACGGTGGGAACAAGTCATGTAGAGTCCATCCGTTCACCTTTTCTGCTTCTCACAAAGACACGGTGTTTGGAACCAAAGATCTCAAATTTGGATTCATCAGACCAAAGCACAGATTTCCACTGGTCTAATGTCCATTCCTTGTGTTCTTTAGCCCAAACAAATCTCTTCTGCTTGTTGCCTGTCCTTAGCAGTGGTTTCCTAGCAGCTATTTTACCGTGAAGGCCTGCAGCACAAAGTCTCCTCTTAATAGTTGTTGTAGAGATGTGTCTGCTGCTAGAACTCTGTGTGGCATTGACCTTGTCTCTAATCTGAGCAGCTGTTAACCTGCGATTTCTGAGGCTGGTGACTCGGATAAACTTATCCTCAGAAGTAGAGGTGACTCTTGGCCTTCCTTTCCTGGGGCGGTCCTCATGTGAGCCAGTTTCTTTGTAGCGCTTGATGGTTTTTGCAACTGCACTTGGGGACACTTTCAAAGTTTGCCCAATTTTTCGGACTGACTGACCTTCATTTCTTATAGTAATGATGGCCACTCGTTTTTCTTTACTTAGAAATTCTATTATGGCAATAAAAAGGCAGCTAACAGTCTATTCAGTAGGACTATCAGTTGTGTATCCACCAGACTTCTGCACAACACAACTGATGGTCCCAACCCCATTTATAAGGCAAGAAATCCCACTTATTAAACCTGACAGGGCACACCTGTGAAGTGAAAACCATTTCCGGTGACTACCTCTTGAAGCTCATCAAGAGAATGCCAAGAGTGTGCAAAGCAGTCATCAAAGCAAAAGGTGGCTACTTTGAAGAACCTAGAATATAAGACATATTTTCAGTTGTTTCACACTTTTTTGTTAAGTATATAATTCCACATGTGTTAATTCATAGTTTTGATGCCTTCAGTGTGAATGTACAATTTTCATAGTCATGAAAATACAGAAAAATCTTTAAATGAGAAGGTGTGTCAAAACTTTTCGTCTGTACAGTATGTACATCCCTTTTCCACAGCCTCTGTTCTGTCCTCAGCTCCTGCTGAGGGCTGTGGGCACTCTCTCTCTCCTCCACGCACCTTCTAACCCTGGCCTGGGTCTATGGCTGCCGGACTCTGCTTAGTGCCTAGTCTCTGTCCTCGGATCCGCGCACCTTCTAACCCTGGCCTGGGTCTATGGCTGCCGTACTTTGCTTAGTGCCTAGTCTCTGTCCTCGGATCCGCGCACCTTCTAACCCTGGCTCGGGTCTCTGTCTGCCGGACTCTCTGGTACTCACATGGACCCTTGATGTCTCGTGTACTGGCCTCTTCTCTGAGTGCATTTACACCATCACCGGTCCTTTCTCATGGGCTTACGGCCTGACTGCTTCGACCTGTCCTCGGTCCCGACCTGTCACGAGCAGGTCCTCACTCGTGGCTTTACGGCCCCCACTGCCTCGACTCCTTCTTTGCGGGGACACCCCCGTCTTCACACAAGCTCCCTTTCTCTGGAGCTCTTCTCAAACACCTTGTCCTGGGCATGGCCGCCCGGACACTGCCCCTTGACTTCCTGTCTCCTGTCTCTAAGCTCACTGCCTCTGCTCCTCCCTGCTATGCTCCTCGCCCTGGCCAGCTCTGCAATGCTGCTGTCACTAGGCAACTACTGCACTGTACAATACAGGGAGAACACATAAAAGCATCAACATTACATTAGACATTACACTCACACGGGGACAACTACTGCTGCACGTGGGAATAATAACAGGGAAAAGTCCTTCTTAAAGGGGTGGTGGCGTCCATCCCCCTTACACTCCCCCTCTTTTTAAACATGGCCGTCCTCGGACATGCAGGGACCCTGTAAAGAAACACAGCATAAACACAGTCCCTACGTGCGCATCTTAAACGGGTAGCCCACACACACACTCTGCTCCGGTGGAGTCGCAAAAAGTCCACTGCTGCGAAGCACAGAAGTCCAAAACATGCAAAATCCAGCCTCACTTGACAAGGCAACAAAACAAAAGAAAGACCCCGCGAAAAAATCACTTCCCCTTTAAGGGACAAAAATCGGTACTGTCCCTTTAAGAAATGCAAAAATTGCTGCAAAGTGTCCTTTGCATGCCCAACTGCATCCGGGCACAGTCCATTACACTCCCTGTGGCAACAGGGACACGATTCCTTCTCCAACGGTACTAAAGTATTTAAAGGGGTAACACACATGTGTGCCTGCTCCTGCAAGGCAGCACCGATCCGGAACCCAGCGGCAATTGCTGAGGTCATCCAAGTCCATAACAGGCCTCCGATGTCGAGGCTCCAACTGATATAAGGAAGAAAACAGCAACTGCCATCGCGGCTTCACTTCGGCTCAGTTTGACCGGCTTCAACGCCCTCAACTTGCGGGGCAACACTCTTTTTCAGCAAAGAAAAATTCTCTTCAACTCTCAACGGGCCTCACTGGAAGTATCAGGAGGGCTCGGCAACATCGGTCTTCCACTCAGATTCACTCTCCAACTTGCAAATGGCGACAGGCCACCAGCAATGCTCCACATGAGGATCTGTGGCACCCCAGGGGTCTGGTCTCCACAATAATAGCAATATTATGTCTGAGAGCAGGTGGGAGGTCTCTTGGTCAGGGATCTTATGCATGCCACACCTCCTGCCCAGTCCTGGGAGGGGAAGAACTTCCCCTATATAAACCTGGGGCTGAGGCAGGGTTAGAGAGTTCAGAGGGAGAGTGCAGCCAGGAGGGCTAACAGGGAGCTGTGGCTCCGGCTGGGCCCAGCTCCTGGGCCATGCCAGAAGTAGAGACAGAGAAGAGAAGCAGCTATGGGAAGAAACAACAGGAGCTCTGTGGGAGCAGTGTTACAAGGAGTCAGGGGCTGGCAGCTGCAGAGCTCGCCCTGACTGAGAAGATTTCTTACCGGACCCGGAGTCCGAGGCTGTGGGGACTAACTCCTACCCAGCAGCAGAATCCGTCAGGCAGGGGATTTCAGGTCCTCTGGCCAAGAAACCCGAAGGCACGGTCACACGCATGGGACCAGCACCGCCGTCGTGGAGCGGAAGCTGCTAGAAGGCCCCGAGTCACCGGCCATACGGGTGAGCACCACACGGTACACTCAGGGACGTGGGCTACTTATACCCGCCTCTAGCAAGGTAGCCAGAAGAGTACAGTCAGTTTGGGAGGCCTACAACTCCGCCTGGCCAGGGGAGATCCCATCTGCTCAAGGACTGACCAGGCCCCGATCGCTAGCCAGTACTCCGGGAGGGTCTATCTTTGTCACCAGTAAAGACCCTGAATCACACCGCATCGTCTCTGAGTGATTCCTGCTACCCCCATCATCCACGTCGGCTGCCCTGAGGCCATACCCCTCCCGTTGGGGGTTATACCATCTACGCTGCACTATCCTACCACCGGCCTCAGCGGTCTGCCCTGCAGCGGCAGCTCCATAGCTGCATTCAACGGGTGGCGTAGTCGTCCTACATCTACCGCTGATACAGCGCCACTTAGTCTGACTCCCTGGGCACGGACCGGGTCACCGCCACGAGACTACAACCCTCAACAGATCCGGCTCCGGGTAAGCTCCCGCGTGCGCAACGCTGCGCGACACAGGCCCAGGGGTGCGTCAACTTTTGGCGTAGTCGGCAGGATCTCGTGCCCGCAACCACCGGGTACTGCGTGCCTGAAAAAGACTGTTCAAACTTACCTGTGGTGAAGATTCCCGCCATCCGGCGCCATCTTCCGCTTCCTTCCCGCCATCGGTGGAGTTTTCCCGCCATCCGGCGCCATCTTCAGCCTTCTTCCCGCCACACGTGGAGTTTTCCCGCCATTGGACGCCATCTTGAGGACGCCGCGCGGGAAGAAGAGGGGCGTGGACTCCAAAAGCGCGCGAGAACTGAAGCCCCGCCTCACGTCCAGACGTCACGTAAGGTCCTGGAAGGAGCCCAGCAGACGCTGACATCACAGGAGCGCGACGGAAGGTCCTCAACCCTGACGATCCACTGCGGAGCCGCGGCCTACGGAAGAGGATCATCGCAAGGTAGGCCACGGTCCACTAGGGGGGAGAAGGATGTCGGATACGGAGGAGAGCTTCACCGCTTCAACCCCCGCCAGCGCCACCGCTGTTGTGGTCATGCCTTTCACCATGCCCTATATCCCGGGGGCAGCCTGGCTACCCCAGTACTCAGGGGAGTCACATACCCTGCATGACTTTAGAGAAAAGCTGGATAGCCTCTTCCAGGTGTACCCCCTCACAGAGGAGCAAAAAGTGAGCATCCTGGTGGCCCAATTAACCGGGGCAGCCCAAAGGGAGGTAAAGTCCTGGCCACCTGGGAGGAGGACTGTCGCAGAGATACTAACCCAGCTAACCGAGGAGGAGCTGCAGTACTACCAATACGAGGAAAGCCAAGAGGACCCGGACGGGTCTGAGGACTACCCTCAGGAGGGAGCACAAAGAGGACATAGCTACTGAAGGGAAGTAGCGTGAATAAAGAGCTGTAAATAGTTACCCGTAAGGGTACAAGGACTGCTGCTAATTAAAATATGGTCCCCGTTGGGATTAGTGAATTGTTCCCCATGTGCCCCTATCTTAAACCAGGCTGAGGACTGTGAGCAGCCATTCCTTATCCCCACTGACCGAGGACTGAGAGCGGTCGTTCTTTCCCTCTACCTGGCCGAGGACTGAGAGCGGCCATATCCTGTAAATAATTATGTGTTTCTAGTTATTTTTAGGAGTCCTTGGTGGATTTACCGGGAATCCTTGTACATGGTTGGAGCGTAACCTAGGAATGGACTAAAGACTGTTAAGGACTCGGGGCAGGACAGACCCCTACCTAGTTACGTCTCCCTGTTTTGGTGAAATGGACACCTTTGTTTTCTTCAAAGACTGCACCCGGTTGCGGACACACCGTGACCATCTTTATGTGTTTCCTTATTGTATTTTATTGTTGTTGTTATACCCTGTTATGTTTTTGTAAAATATGTTTAGTCCCGGAGTACTAAATTTCACTAGGGGGGAATGTGGCACCCCAGGGGTCTGGTCTCCACAATAATAGCAATATTATGTCTGAGAGCAGGTGGGAGGTCTCTTGGTCAGGGATCTTATGCATGCCACACCTCCTGCCCAGTCCTGGGAGGGGAAGAACTTCCCCTATATAAACCTGGGGCTGAGGCAGGGTTAGAGAGTTCAGAGGGAGAGTGCAGCCAGGAGGGCTGACAGGGAGCTGTGGCTCCGGCTGGGCCCAGCTCCTGGGCCATGCCAGAAGTAGAGAAGAGAAGCAGCATAGGAAGAAACAACAGGAGCTCTGTGGGAGCAGTGTTACAAGGAGTCAGGGGCTGGCAGCTGCAGAGCTCGCCCTGACTGAGAAGATTTCTTACCGGACCCGGAGTCCGAGGCTGTGGGGACTAACTCCTACCCAGCAGCAGAATCCGTCAGGCAGGGGATTTCAGGTCCTCTGGCCAAGAAACCCGAAGGCACGGTCACACGCATGGGACCAGCACCGCCGTCGTGGAGCGGAAGCTACTAGAAGGCCCCGAGTCACCGGCCATACGGGTGAGCACCACACGGTACACTCAGGGACGTGGGCTACTTATACCCGCCTCTAGCAAGGTAGCCAGAAGAGTACAGTCAGTTTGGGAGGCCTACAACTCCGCCTGGCCAGGGGAGATCCCATCTGCTCAAGGACTGACCAGGCTCCGATCGCTAGCCAGTACTCCGGGAGGGTCTATCTTTGTCACCAGTAAAGACCCTGAATCACACCGCATCGTCTCTGAGTGATTCCTGCTACCCCCATCATCCACGTCGGCTACCCTGAGGCCATACCCCTCCCGTTGGGGGTTATACCATCTACGCTGCACTATCCTACCACCGGCCTCAGCGGTCTGCCCTGCAGCGGCAGCTCCATAGCTGCATTCAACGGGTGGCGTAGTCGTCCTACATCTACCGCTGATACAGCGCCACTTAGTCTGACTCCCTGGGCACGGACCGGGTCACCGCCACGAGACTACAACCCTCAACAGATCCGGCTCCGGGTAAGCTCCCGCGTGCGCAACGCTGCGCGACACAGGCCCAGGGGTGCGTCAGATCCGCCTACCCCCATCATGCTGCTTGGGGCGGGCCTTCTTCCTTTTTTTTTAACTCCATCTGCCGGCCTGCAGACACAATCCTGGGGACCACCTCCTTCTCTCAGGCCGTCCCCTCAGCACACACTTGCTCTCGGAGGGCGGGCCACTCCTTTGCGTGCTTTCTCTGCCTCCCCAGGATTTCGCGCCACTGACCGCCATCTTCTTGTCAGTGTTCAGCGCCATCTTGGACCACAGCGTGGTCGCCACTGCAATGCGCCATCTCGCAGGCCTCAAAGGTCCTCCCCATTAGTCTGGTGGGCACAGGACGTTTGGATACGATCCTGCCGACTACGCCAAGTGTAACGAGGTGGCACGGGGTGGTAGTTGTGGGCGAGTCTACTGAGCAACCTTCAGCGAGCACCCCGGCACCTCGCACATGAATACACAGATAGAGCCAGTGCTTTTAAATAAAACCAACTTTACTGACAGATTGCAGTGTACAGGCAGGTGCAGCAGATATTCTCAGGCCCAGATCTTATGCAGGGACAATAAGCCGTTTCTCTACCTTCTGACTCAGTTTATCACAGCAGGCAGACTTTCACCTTCAGCACACCCTCTGTCCTGGTTGCTGCTTGTCCTAGGGAAGCTGTGCTACTCGGATAAGGCTTCTATCCCTTTTTCCACAGTCCCTGTTCTCTCTCGCTGTGCTACTCGGATATAGATATATATGTGTGGCACCCCAGGGGTCTGGTTGCCACAGTAATAGAAATATTATGTCTGAGAGCAAGTGGGAGGTTTCTCTGGTCAGGAGCCCTAAGCATGCAACACCGCCCGCCCAGACCTGGGAGGGGAGGAATCAGCCCTTATAAACTGGGTCTGGGGCGGGATTAGGTGAGTCAGAGCCTGGAGAGGGAAAGATACATCAGGAGCTCTGTAGGAACAATAGCTGAAGACCAGGGGCTGGAGCTGAGCAGAGCTCGCCCTGGCTGAGGACACTACAACCGGACACCGGAGTCCGAGGCTGTGGGGACTGATATACACCCAGCAGCAGAATCCAACCGGCAGGGGATTCCAGGTCCTCTGGCCATAGAAGCCCGGAGGCTCAGTCACAAGGAAAGGACCAGGGCCGCCATCCAGGTGCGGAGGCTAACAGAAGGCCCCAAGTCACCAGCCATACGGGTGAGCACCACACGGTATACTCAGGGACGTGGGCTACTTGTAACCGCTTACATCAAGGTAGCCAGGAAAGAGTGCAGATAGACGGGGAGGCCTACAACTCCGCCTGGCCAGGGGAGATCCTGCTTGCTCACAGACTGACCAGGCCTCTACTGCTAACCAGTACTCCCTGGAGGGTCTGCTTTATACCATCAGTAAAGACCCTGAACTGCACCACACGTCTCTGTGTTTCATCGCCGCACCAGCACCATTAGTACTGGGACGCTCACACCATCACTCCCATCATCCACACTAGCTGCCCTGAGGCAATACTTCTCCCGTGGGGAGTTATCCCATACTTGGCTGCGCATACAACATCAGCCTCAGCGGTCTGCAGCGCAGCGGCGGTCCCCACTGACCGCAATCCACAGGTGGCGTAGTCGGACATTTGTTATTACACTAAGACTGCCACTGGTTTGACCACCCTGAGCCACGGACTGGGTCGCCGCCACACTGAGACTACCACCCCCAGCATCCCACCAGAGGCCCGGTTCCGGGTTTCCCACGTGGCCCAGGGGGCGAGTCAACTTTGGCGTAGTCGGCAGGATTTCGTGCCCGCAACCACCGGGTACTGCGTGCCTGAAAAAGACTTTTGTACTTACCTGTGGCGAAGTTTCCCGCCGTCCGGAGTCGTTTCCCGCCATCGGACGCCATCTTGGGTCGTTTCCCGCCGTCTTCTGCCGTCTTCCCGCCATCCGCAGCTGCTTCCCGCCATCTTCAGGACGCCGCGCGGGAAAAAGAGGGGCGTGGACGCCGAAAGCGCCCGAGACCCGAAGCTCCGTCCCACGCACTGACGCTGCGAAAGGTCCTGGAAGGGAGGAAGAGCGACGCTGACGTCATCGGAGCGCGACGCCAGGTCCTCTACCCCGACGATTGACTGCGGAGCCGCGGCCTACGGAAGAAGAGCATCGCAAGGTAGGCCACAGTCCACTAGGCGGGTAGAAGGATGTCGGATACCGAGGGGAGCTCCACCGCCACACCGGCCGCCAGCGCAACCGCTGCAGCGGTCATGCCATTCACCATGCCCTATATCCCGGGGGCAACCTGGCTACCCCAGTACTCAGGGGAGTCACATACCCTAAGTGACTTTAGGGAAAGACTGGATAGCCTCTTCCAGGTATACCCCCTCACGGAAGAGCAAAAAGTAAGCATCCTGGTGGCCCAGTTAATCGGGGCAGCCCAAAGGGAGGTAAAGTCCTGGTCACCTGGGAAGAAGAGGACTGTCAGAGAGATACTAGCCCGGCTGAAAGACACATTTGACACCCGCACCTCAGCTGAAATAAAACTCAGATTTTACTGGTGCAAACAGCGGGCACACGAAAGTATAAGAGACTATGCTCTAAACCTACAAGAGGCCCTGAGAGCCATTAAGCAGGCAGACCCTGACAGCGTGGGAAATGAAGACAAGCTGTTGACCGAACAATTTATTGAGGGTCTACTGTGCAATGCCCACCGAACCCAGTTGCGGGCAATGGCCTTACAGGACCCTGATCTGGACTTTGCACAGTTCAAGGACAGGGCCATCCGGGTGCTCCGAGAACCGGCACCAGGTGGCGCTGTGACCCACAGGCGCCCTGCTATCACTTATCACCAGGACGAGGCGCCCTTGTCTGCAGGGACTGTGGGAGCTGATGCACAGGCTTTGAACAATAACCCGGCTACAGACCTGCACCATCAGGTCCAAGAGCTGACTAAGAGTGTTGCCGCGCTAACCAGAACTGTGCAGTCTATACAGGTCTCTTCTCCAGGAAAGATCCAGCTGGCATCCGGACCGGAGGACGTCCAGTGGCGCCGACTGAGGAGGATCCCACCGTCCAGAGGAAGACCCAGCGACAGATACAACGAGGACGGACGACCCATCTGCCGCCGCTGCAATCAACCCGGACATATGGCAAGGTACTGTCATTTAAACGGGCACAACCTGGGGTAGAGGGCCAACCCCCAGGCATAAGATCATCAGGCCCATCGACCTGGCATGATAAATACGTAGGGGGACGTCCGGTCTTGCCTGTGGTACTGGACGGCATTCCTATGAGTGCCCTACTGGACACCGGGTCACAGGTCACCACCATCCCGTACGTGCTCTTTAAGCGGTACTGGAATGACTTGGACATAACCCGCTACCCAGATGACGACCTGAGCATTATCGCCAGCAATGGTCAGCCCGTGCCACAGATAGGATTTAAAGAAGTGACCATCAAGGTCTGTAAAGTTGAACTGCCGGCACAAGGACTGATCATTGTGGACATTGACCGTCGCGAGAGTCACCCAAAAATAACCCTAGGTACTAATGTAATTGAAAACTGTCTTGCAGAGGTGATTCTTATTTTGCAGCAGTTTGCCAAGAATGCCAGTTCCAGCCAGCAACGTGTGCTCCAAAAAGAGATCCAGGCACTGATGAAGCGGCAACAAGTGGAACTATCTGGTGGTGAGATAGGTAGCGTAAGAATGTGTGACCCGTTCCCTATTGCCATGCCCCCAAAAAGTGAGATGATGATTTGGTGCCGGGCAGCTATTGGTCTGAGAGGTAGAGACTACCAAGCAATGGTAGAACCCGTCTACTCAGACAGTAGGCCCACCATTTTGACAGCACGGGGGTGGTCGATGTACGTCATGAGAGGGTGCCCGTCCGCATCATAAATATCGGGGAGAGAGAAGTATACCTGCCCCAGTATGCCACGTTAGCCAAATTGTTCACCATAAACCAGAACTCTGTACAGGCCGTAGAACCCTTGCCCCCATCTCAACCAGAGGAAGGTAACGGCTCTAAGAAACAAATGGAGGACTGGTGTCAGCAACTGCATTTGGGTACTGACTCCACTCCCTCACACCAAAAACAGGGAGTCTATCAGGTGGTTCAAGAGTACGAGAGAGTGTTTAGTAAACACCCGCTGGACTTTGGGCGAGTAAAGGGGGTAGACCATCACATCCCAATGGGAGACCATCCTCCCATAAAGGAGAGATACCGACCCGTACCCCCTGCACACTATCAGCATGCCAAGGGGATGTTAAAAGACATGAAGGAGGCTGGGGTAATTAGGGACAGCTGTAGTCCCTGGGCAGCTCCACTAGTCCTAGTGAGAAAAGAAAGCCAACACCATGAGAATGTGTGTAGACTACAGGAAGGTCAACCGTATCACACACAAAGATGCGTACCCGTTACCAAGGATAGAAGAGTCCTTAGCCGCATTAAAATCTGCTAACTTCTTCTCTACTTTGGACCTCACTAGCGGGTACTGGCAGGTTCCTGTAGCAGAGGCGGACCGGGAGAAGACCGCATTCACCACCCCGATGGGTCTCAGCGAATTTAACTGTATGCCGTTCAGGCTCTGCAACGCACCAGGAACCTTCCAACGGTTGATGGAATGCTGTCTGGGACACCGGAACTTCGAGACGGTCCTATTATACCTGGACGATGTCATCGTCTATTCCAAGACCTACGAGGACCACCTGAAACACCTGGCCGAAGTGTTTGAAGCTCTGGTAAACTACGGCTTAAAGGTGAAACCATCAAAGTGTCATCTACTGAAACCAAAGGTGCAGTACCTGGGACACGTGGTGAGTGCTGACGGAGTGGCTCCCGACCCTGATAAGATCACCGTGATTAAGGACTGGCCAAGACCCTCCAGCTTAAAGGAAGTGCGGCAGTTCCTCGGGTTGGTAGGCTACTACCGAAGATTCATTCCCGGTTTCACCAAAATGGCAGCCCCTATGCAGGACCTCCTGATAGGTCAATCTCGGAAAGCCAAAAACCAGAAGCCGCCCTTCAGGTGGGAAAAGCTGGAAGAGGAGTCCTTCTGCCAGCTGAAGATGGCCCTCACGGAGGATGAAATCCTGGCATATCCTGACTACAGCCAGCCCTTTATCCTCCACACGGACGCAAGTAACAACGGGCTAGGAGCCGTACTGTCCCAGATCCAGCAGGGGAAAGAACGGGTAATCGCTTACGCCAGCCGAAAGCTACGGCCCACGGAGAGGAACCCTGAGAATTATAGCTCATTTAAGCTGGAGTTCCTGGCAGTGGTGTGAGCAGTGACCGAACGTTTCAAGCATTACCTTGCCTCTTCCAAGTTCACCATGTACACGGATAATAACCCGTTGACACACCTGGACACTGCAAGGCTCGGTGCCCTGGAACAGAGATGGATGGCCCGCCTGTCCAACTATGAATTCACCATTAAATACTGGGCGGGACGCTCAAATGCCAACGCGGATGCCCTGTCTAGAATGCCAAACTTACCAGATGTAGGAGAAGATCTGGAAGAAGTCGAGCTCCCTGCGTTCCACCGTCATGGGATTACCCTGTATTCCCACCGTGTGAAGGACAGGCGCTCTGTGACGTTCAATCCCTTGCCCCACTACAGCTGGGCGAAAACGCAAGACAGTGATCCCGCAGTCCGTCTGGTGAAGGAAATGCTGACACAGGCCGATGCCCGTCTTGACCCAGACGCTCCGGAGGAAACCAAGCAACTGTGGAAGGAGAAAAGTAAGCTGTTTCTCTACAGGGAGAAGCTGTGCTGGAGAATGATTAACTCTCGAACACATGAGTTGACCTGGCAGGTAGTGGTCCCAAGGCGAGACGCGGCTATGGTTCTGGAGGCATACCACAACGGAGCAGGACATTTTGGATGGAAGAAGCTGGAGTACTTGTTGCGTGAACGGTTCTACTGGGTAGGCATGAGAGGAGCCATCGAGAGGTGGTGCAGAGACTGTGGCCCGTGCAACCTAAGAAGAAAGGACCGTGCCAGCCAGAAGACTCCCCTGCAGCCCATCATCACCAGACAGCCACTGGAACTGGTAGCCCTGGACCATGTGAAACTGGCTCCAAGCAGATCTGGGTATGTCTACGCCCTCACAATCGTAGATCACTACTCCCGGTTCCTGGTGGTGGTTCCCGTCAAGGACTTAATGGCTCAAACAGCAGCTAGAGCCTTCCAGCAGCACTTCTGCCGTCCACACGGGTACCCGGAGCAAGTGTTGACAGACCAAGGACCAGCCTTCGAAGCGGAAGTCTTCCAGGAGTTCTGCAATCTGTATGGCTGCAAGAAGATAAGAACAACGCCCTATCACCCCCAAACCAATGGACTCTGCGAGAAGATGAACCAGGTGGTGATAGATCTGCTAAAAACATTGCCCCTGGAAGAACGCAGTCTGTGGCCTGAGAAACTGCCCGATCTGGTGGACCTGTATAACCACATCCCTGTAGGTTCCACCAACTGTACCCTGGCTTACTTAATGCGAGCAAGACCTGGTAAGCTGCCTGTTGACCTGGATATGGGAGTCCTGACACCCGAGGACACCTCGCCAGAGGCAGACTGGGATACAGAATGGCAGCAGCAGTACCGGAAAGTACAGGAGAGCGTCGAGTGAAGTCTCTGTCAATCAAGAGAAAGGCAGGAGAGGACTTATAACCAACATGCTCCCCTGGTACCTGGAGAGCAGGTCTTGAAAAGAAAAAGGCGGCTCCATAAGTTGGACGACCAGTGGGAAAAGGACCCGTACACCGTACTGCCCTCAAGCCACAATAATCCAAAGGTGTACGTCATCAGCAAGGATGGAGGAGAGACCACAGCCACTGTCTCCAGAGACCACCTGAAAAAGTGCCCCGAGAAGTTGCAAAGATGAAGATCAGGAAGACCCTCAACCCGTAGAGGAAAAGGAGGAAAGGATCAGCACCGTACTCGGAGACTTTCCCCGGTCCTGGACACAAGTAAACAACGCTATCGTGGTACCCGTCCTCACCTTTCTCCAGCCAGCCCCTCAAGTGCCTACAGAAGATCAGGTAGAGCTGGAAGAGCAGCCGGCCCAGGAGGCAGAAGAATCCATACCAGCAGACCAGGAGAATCAACCCTCTGCTAGTCGTGAGCCTGCCGTGCCCCTAGTGAGCCAAAGAGTGCGCAGACAGCTGCCCAGCTTACCTATAACATCCCCTACACCCTGTAGTGCAGAACCAGTTAGTGAGCTCCGTAGGTCCACTAGAGTCACTAGAGGTCAGATACCCGCTCGCTGGAAAATATAAAGTAATGCACTGTAAATTTACCTGTTTATTGAGAAATGTTGATGGCTTTTGTTGTTGCCTGTTATTAATTATGTTTCTCAGTTACCCTGCAGGGTTCTTTGGACTAACAGGTTATGGACGCTGGATAACGGGAACAGTTTTGTAGATAGTTGCACATTGTGCCTCTTGCGAAGACGGCCGCGGAAGAGAAAACCTGTCTGGCGTGGCCTCCTTGCGGCCCAAAGTAGCTAGCGTCAGCCTTGCAGCCACGCCCAAGGCCAACGCAAGGGGTTTGCTTTGGACAGGTCCCCTACCTCGCTTAAAACTTCACCTTGGGTGATATGGACACCCGGTTACGGACACGCCGAGACCTCTACAGACTAAAGCTACTTGTATATATGTTATTGTTTTATTGTTATACCCTGCATTTATGTTTCTTTAAAAATGTGTTTAGTCCCGGAGTACTAAAATTTACTAGGGGGAAATGTGGCACCCCAGGGGTCTGGTTGCCACAGTAATAGAAATATTATGTCTGAGAGCAAGTGGGAGGGTTCTCTGGTCAGGAGCCCTAAGCATGCAACACCGCCCGCCCAGACCTGGGAGGGGAGGAATCTGCTCTTATAAACTGGATCTGGGGCGGGATTAGGAGAGTCAGAGCCTGGAGAGGGAAAGATACATCAGTAGCTCTGTAGGAACAATAGCTGAAGACCAGGGGCTGGAGCTGAGCAGATCTCGCCCTGGCTGAGGACACTACAACCGGACACCGGAGTCCGAGGCTGTGGGGACTGATATACACGCTCACACCATCACTCCCATCATCCACACTAGCTGCCCTGAGGCAATACTTCTCCCGTGGGGAGTTATCCCATACTTGGCTGCGCATACAACATCAGCCTCAGCGGTCTGCAGCGCAGCGGCGGTCCCCACTGACCGTAATCCACGGGTGGCGTAGTCGGACATTTGTTATTACACTAAGACTGCCACTGGTTTGACCACCCTGAGCCACAGACCGGGTCGCCGCCACACTGAGACTACCACCCCCAGCATCCCACCAGAGGCCCGGTTCCGGGTTCCCCACGCGGCCCAGGGGGCGAGTCATATGTACATCCCTTTTCCACAGCCTCTGTTCGGTCCTCAGCTCCTGCTGAGGGCTGTCGGCACTCTCTCTCTCCTCCGCCCACCTTCTAACCCTGGCCTGGGTCTATGGCTGCCGGACTCTGCTTAGTGCCTAGTCTCTGTCCTCAGATCAGTGCACCTTCTAACCCCGGCTCGGGTCTCTGGCTGCCGGACTCTCTGGTACTCACATGGACCCTTGATGTCTCGTGTACTGGCCTCTTCTCTGAGTGCATTTAAACCATCACCGGTCCTTACTCATGGGCTTACGACCCCACTGCTTCGACCTGTCCTCGGTCCCGACCTGTCACGAGCAGGTCCTCACTCGTGTACTTACGGCCCCCACTGCCTCGACTCCTTCTTTGCGGGGACACCCCCATCTTCACACAAGCTCCCTTTCTCTGGAGCTCTTCTCTGACACCTTGTCCTGTGCATGGCCGCCCGCACACTGGCCCTTGACTTCCTGTCTCCTGTCTCTAAGCTCACTGCCTCTGCTCCTGTGTGGCGCCCCTGAGGGTTCAGTCACCACAGAGGTACTGCACCTCACCCAGAGGTGTGGCATCTCCTTCTCTCAGGTAAGGAGGGAGTGCTGCCCGGAACCCCAACACCCACATTCAACACTACACTGCTCCAGGCCGGCTGGAAGGGCAAGATGCATGTGCACAGTGCTGAGCCCTGTCCCTGGCTGGAGTGGGGGGAACCCAAAAGTAGGGGGTACCAGTAGTGGGTGTGGGTGGAGGAAGCAGTTTAGGGGAGCACTTTTACAGGAGGTATAAAAAGGGAAGCCATCTTAGGGTGGCAGGACAGTGCAGTAGAGCACAGTGAGTGAGGACAGTCAGTCAGGGAGCAGAGTCTCTTTAGGAGCTCTGCTACACAAGTTGGGGCCTAGAGCTAGAGGCCCAGGAGGGGAGCAGAGGAGGAAGGCTCCGTTCTATTGAAGGGATCCCAGGGGGTACGGCGAGTGCAGGACGGCACCCGTACGCCCCGAATCTGTCAGAAGACAGAGGGATCAGGCCGCAAGAAGGGGACCAGCCCCTGGACCAGCCGTGTTACTCCAGGTCTCGGCTGGAAAAACCGGAGGCTTCTGGCTTTTATAGTTCAGTTGCCAAAGCCTCATTCTAGTCACCGTGAGGGTCAAGTAGGTCCGGGAACTCCAGTTTGACAGTAGGGACTTCAGAGCACCCGAGCAGGACTGTAAGTGGGGAAGTGCAGGGCAGGAGGGATAAAACCCAGCGTGAAGTCGGTCTAGAGAGGAACATAAGAAAGCGGAGTTCCGTCAGGTGCTCCTAACATACCTGAAGAAGAGCTGAACCCCCGGTCTGGTGAACACAGCGCGACGTGGGAGGCTGGCACCCGCGCAGTGTATCAGTGGAACCAGGGGCATACATAGAAGTCATGGGGACCCATAGCAGAAGCTCTAATTGCCCCCCCCCCCCACAAAAAATAAATAAATATTTGTCTGTGTCACAGAAAAGCAGATCTCATAACTTTCCAGCCTTTACATAGAAATTTTCCTCCTTCTGAAGTCGTAGATTCCTCTTTCATTGCCCCATAAAGTATGATGCCAACAAAAGTGCCCCCCAAACAGTATGATACCCCTATGGTGCATTCCTCCACATGCACAGTATAATGACCCTATTGTACCCCACTTCAACTCCCACGGCAAAGTATGGTGACCCTAACGCAGTATAATCCCCCAACTGTGAACCCCACAGAGCCCTCCATACACTCTCATGGCCCCCACACAGCCCTCCAAACAGTATAATGGCCCCCACACAGCCCTCCAAACAGTATAATGGACCCCACACAAACCTTCTCACTGTATAATTGCTTTCATACTGTATAATGGCCCCCCACATAGCCCTCAAATATTATAATGGCCCAATATAGCCTTCCATATAGTATAATACACCACCGATAATCTTCCATATAGTATAATGCGCCCCCATAACCCTCCATATAGTATAATGCTCCCCCCATAATCCTCCATATAGTATAATGCACTTCCCATGGTCCTCCATAAAATATAACGCACTCCCCATAGTCCTCCATACAGTATATTACACACCCCATAGGGTAAAATGCAGCCCCCATACAGTATAATGCACGCCACAATCCTGCAGTATTATGGGCACCACGTACTCACTGATTTTAAAATACCGTATATTTTAAATAAACTGACCCGAATATTAGCCGAGGCCCCTAATTTTACCACATAAAAATGGGAAAACCTATTGACTTGAGTATAAGCCTAGGGTGGGAAATGCAGCAGCAGCTAAATTTCCCATCCTGGTGTGTGTGGCCCCCTCAATCCCACAATCCCTGGTATCTGTGGCCCCCACAATCCCACAATCCCTGGTATGTGTAGCCTCCTCAATCCCTCAATCCTGGTATGTGTGGCCTCCTCAATCCCCCAATCCTGGTGTGGCCTCCTCAATCCACAAATCCTGGTATGTGTGGCCTCCTCAATCCCCAAATCCTGGTATGTGTGGCCTCCTCAATCCCCAAATCCTGGTATGTGTGGCCTCCTCAACCCCTCAATCCTGGTATGTGTGGCCTCCTCAACCCTGGTATGTGTGGCCTCCTCAACTCCTCAATCCTGGTATGTGTGGCCTCCTCAACTCCTCAATCCTGGTATGTGTGGCCTCCTCAATTCCCAAATCCTGGTATGTGTGGCCTCCTCAATCCTCAAATCCTGGTATGTGTGGCCTCCTCAATCCCCCAATCCTGGTAAGTGTGGCCTCCTCAATCCCCCAATCCCTGGTAAGTGTGGCCTCCTCAATCCCCCAATCCTGGTAAGTGTGGCCTCCTCAATCCCCAAATCCCTGGTAAGTGTGGCCTCCTTAATCCCCCAATCCTGGTAAATGTGGCCTCAATCCCACAATCCTGGTAAGTGTGGCCTCCTCAATCCCTCAATCCTGGTATGTGTGGCCTTCTCAATCCCCCAATCCTGGTATGTGTGGCCTTCTCAATCACCCAATCCTGGTATGTGTGGCCTCCTCAATCCCCCAATCCTGGTATGTGTGGCCTCCTCAATCCCCCAATCCTGGTAAGTGTGGCCTCCTCAATCCCCCAATCCTGGTAAGTGCAGCCTCCTCAATCCCCAAATCCTGGTAAGTGTGGCCTCCTCAATCCCCAAATCCTGGTATGTGTGGCCTCCTCAATCCCCAAATCCTGTTATGTGTGGCCTCCTCAATCCCCAAATCCTGGTATGTGTGGCCTCCTCAACCCCTCAATCCTGGTATGTGTGGCCTCCTCAACCCCGGTATGTGTGGCCTCCTCAACTCCTCAATCCTGGTATGTGTGGCCTCCTCAACTCCTCAATCCTGGTATGTGTGGCCTCCTCAATTCCCAAATCCTGGTATGTGTGGCCTCCTCAATCCTCAAATCCTGGTATGTGTGGCCTCCTCAATCCCCCAATCCTGGTAAGTGTGGCCTCCTCAATCCCCAAATCCCTGGTAAGTGTGGCCTCCTCAATCCCCCAATCCTGGTAAGTGTGGCCTCCTCAATCCCCTAATCCCTGGTAAGTGTGGCCTCCTTAATCCCCCAATCCTGGTAAGTGTGGCCTCAATCCCCCAATCCTGGTAAGTGTGGCCTCCTCAATCCCTCAATCCTGGTATGTGTGGCCTTCTCAATCCCCCAATCCTGGTATGTGTGGCCTTCTCAATCACCCAATCCAGGTATGTGTGGCCTCCTCAATCCCCCAATCCTGGTATGTGTGGCCTCCTCAATCCCCCAATCCTGGTAAGTGTGGCCTCCTCAATCCCCCAATCCTGGTAAGTGTGGCCTCCTCAATCCCCAAATCCTGGTATGTGTGGCCTCCTCAATCCCCAAATCCTGGTATGTGTGGCCTCCTCAATCCCCCATTCCTGGTATGTGTGGTGTAATGCACACGCCCGGGCTGAGCGGCGTGTGCGTGTGATTCCACTGGACCGTGCCGGAGAGTGAATGCCTGGAGGGGCGTAACAAGGTATTCACCCGATCCGACCAGGGTCGCACGACGGCATACGACGCCAGTGCACCAAGGAGGAACCGAGCAGAGGAACCAGGTGCTACTCCAGGACAGACCCTGGACACGGCTGTTGACCCACACAGGGGAATACAGGAACAGACAGGTTAGGCTGGCACACAGACTGGTGGGTATAGACAGGTACAACTGGTATGCAGGCAGGCGGGAATGCAGGCAGGGGGGTACAGGCAACCACGGCTAGAGTGCAGACAGGGAGGCACTAGCAGGTAGGAACACATGGATAGGACCCAGTACACACTGGGACTCAGGAACAGAACCACAGATGTGGCGGACAAACACAGCAGAGTAAGGCCACCCAGAGTGGTGAGCGAGAGCAGGGCAAGACGAGACCGCCTAGAGTGGTGAGCGAGAGTAGAGCAGGACGAGGCCGCCTGGAGCGGTGAGCAAGAGTAGAGCAGGACGAGGCTGCCTGGAGCGGTGAGCAAGAGTAGAGCAGGACGAGGCCGCCTGGAGCGGTGAGCAAGAGTAGAGCAGGACGAGGCCGCCTGGAGCGGTGAGCAAGAGGAGAGCAGGACGAGGCCGCCTGGAGCGGTGAGCAAGAGTACAGCAGGACGAGGCCGCCTGGAGCGGTGAGCAAGAGGAGAGCAGGACGAGGCCGCCTGGAGCGGTGAGCAAGAGTAGTCAGAGCAGAGCGTGACTGCCGGAGCAGTGAGCAAAGGGTCAGAGCAGAGCGAGACTGCTGGAGCAGTGAGCAAAGGGTCAGAGCAGAGCGAGACTGCCGGAGCAGTGAGCAAAGGGTCAGAGTGGAGCAAGACTGCCGGAGCAGTGAGCAAAGGGTCAGAGCAGAGCAAGACTGCCGGAGCAGTGAGCAAAGCAGAGCAGGGGGGACAGGGCTCTGTTCACACGGAACAGACAGGAAGGGAAAGGCAGAACCAGATACCCACAGGGTACTTGCAGTGAAGTAGCGAGTGGACCACAAACTCACAAACGGGAGTACAGTGACAATGAGCAGGAGTTAGGTACGAGTTCAGACTCTGCAGAAAAAGGAAAGGTACGGACATAGAGAAACACAGGAAACAGGCTAGAAGAGTATACAGACAAGAATAGACACAGTAGCAAGATACAGGAGCGGGTCTAGGTATGCAGCCCCTAGAAGGCGGGAGGAACAGGCCAGGAGCGTGTTCAGACAGGACAGACAAGATACAGGAGCAGGTCTAGGTATGCGGCCCCTAGAAGGCGGAAGGAACAGGCTAGGAGCGTGTTCAGACAGGAACAGGCAAGATACAGGAACCGGTCTAGGTATGCAGCCCCTAGAAGGCGGGAGGAACAGGCTAGGAGCGTGTTCAGACAGGACAGACAAGATACAGGAGCGGGTCTAGGTATGCGCCCCCTAGAAGGCGAAACGAACAGGCAAGGAGCGTGTTCAGACAGGCCTGGAAATAAAAATAAACACTTCGGCCAGCATAATAGAGATCACGAGTATGGAGTGCGGAAGAGCCACAGCTCGCACCCCATAGTCGCACGAAAGAACTGCCTACTCAAAATCAGTGTAAAGACACAAGAGAAAACTGAGTGTACGGCATATAGAAAAAACTTTATTAGTAAAAATACATAATGTTACATGTACTAGTTGATGACAAAATGGGAGAGGTATATATAGAAGGATAACAATACTTCAAATAATAAATACATGTCACCTGGTCTGTTCCTGCCTTGTCCCCTTGCCCCCCCCCCCCCTTGAGCGTCTTTTCGTGATTATATTGGTGAGTGTATTATATATTATGGATTATTCCTACTCTTGCCCCATTATGGGAAAACTGTGACATGTATTTATTATTTGAAGTATTGTTATCCTTCTATATATACCTCTCCCATTTTTGTCATCAAATAGTACATGTTACTTTAATTCGCTCTTTCCTCTTCCCCTCTTCACACTATCCTGCTACATTGTTAGCTGTGGATATTTACTACATGCTTTTGTGGTTCTGTATCGTTTCCCCATCTGTATCTATTTATTATACATGTAACATTATGTATTTTTACTAATTAAGTTTTTTCTATATGCCGTACACTCAGTTTTCTCTTGTGTCTTTAGGCCTGGAAATAAAGCCTCCAGGATAGGCAGATAAGCAAACACAGAAGGGGACCTGGCACATTCAGAGTGAAAGAGCACACTGAATGAAACACAATGCTCAGGCATGGGTTAATTGGAGCAGCTGGTTTAAATACCAGGTGACAGACAGCAATAGGCTGAGGACGCACAAGGGGTGTGCCTGCAGCAGGTACAAAAAGCAGGAAGTGATCGGGCGCCGCCCTTAAGCAGCAGAAACAGAAGCAAGCAGACAGCATGGAGGGAAGCCAGAGAGACATTCTGGATTGGAGATCAAGTGCACGCTCTTGCACAGTGGGAGATGGACCACTATGCAAGGACGCCACCAGGTATGTTACATGTGGCATCCTCAATCCAAGTATTTTGGTATGTGTGGCCCCCTCATCCCCCAGTCACTGCACACAAAACAATAAACACTAATACTCACCTTCCTTCCTCACCTCTGCTCCAGCGCTGAGTCCTGTCTGCAGCAGCTCATGTCGGCATCTGAGCTGCGCGCGCTCTCAGAAGCCGAGGTGACCTGCTGCTGCTGCCGGCACATTCACTCCTCTCCACGCCGAGACTATGGGCGTGAAGAAGCGTGAATATGCTTTCTCTTTAGCAGCGGGCACTGACAGGAGCCGCGACTCAGCGCTCCTCCGTGCCAACTGCTGAAGAGAATGAATATTCCCTCTTCTCCACGCCCATTGGTGGTACGCCACTGAGTGGAACGTACATGAGAACTGTGAGTAAAGACTCGGATGACTGCACTGCACTGCCTCCGTCCATTATTTCAGCTGCGCCATCTTTCCCCCTGCACTACAACGTCCAGCACAACCAACAAATATCTACACTGCTCTGGAGCTAGCTCTTCACTTACACTCGACACCACGGGGAACGCGGGTGGTATGCCCTCCAGGTGTACAGCATGATTGAGGACACGCCCCCGCAGGACATGACTGATGACCCGGCTGGGTCCAGCAAAAACCAAAAGTACCCCAGGAGGGGAACCCACTACTAGTACAGTAGGTGGGACCAAACTGTATATAGTCACCCGTAAGGGTATAGGAGTTTAAAATAATGTTTGTTTTAATGTGTGCATAATTACCCGTCAGGGTATACAGACTTCAGGCTGAGGACTGTGAACAGCCAAAGACTGATATTGTATATAGTTTTGCACTTCTTAAAGTGCTATCTGTTGGTTTTATAAGTGCAACCAAGTGACCTCAGAACAAAAACCCGTTTGGCGTGGCGGAAGACGTGGTCCAGCACCAGGATCACTTATGCCCTGCAGCCACGCCCAGGGCCTACATTGAGGGTTTGCGGACGGGTCCCTCATGCTGCTACTTTTGCACCTGTTGAAAAGGAAAATGGACACCTGGTTACAGAATGTGCTGTAACCTGTTACAGAATGTTATTAAAAATGTTTTATAGTGTAATAATGACCTGTAACGTTAAAGAGAAGTGCCTGCCATAAAGGGAAGAAATGATTTTGGTACAATCTTATATGCGAATGCATTCTTAAAAATTTTGCTTGTCTAAAATACCGTGCTTTTGCTCAGTTCCAGCCCGTGGACGTGCTGTGTTTTACCAGGGGTGAGTATGGCGCCCCCGAGGGTTCAGACGCCACAGAGGTACTGCATCTCACCCAGAGGTGTGGTGTGTCCTTCTCACAGGTAAGGAGGGAGTGCTGCCCGGAACCCCAAAACCTACATTCAACACTACACTGCTCCAGGCCGGCTGGAAGGGCAAGATGCATGTGCACAGTGCTGAGCCCTGTCCCTGGCTGGAGTGGGGGGAACCCAAAGGTAGGGGGAACCAGTAGTGGGTGTGGGTGGAGGAAGCAGTTTAGGGGAGCACTTTTACAGGAGGTATAAAAAGGGAAGCCATCTTAGGGTGGCAGGACAGTGCAGTAGAGCACAGTGAGTGAAGACAGTCAGTCAGGGAGCAGAGTCTCTTTAGGAGCTCTGCTACACAAGTTGGGGCCTAGTGCTAGAGGCCCAGGAGGGGAGCAGAGGAGGAAGGCTCCGTTCTATTGAAGGGATCCCAGGGGGTACGGCGAGTGCAGGACAGCACCCGTGTGCCCCGTATCTGTCAGAAGACAGAGGGATCAGGCCGCAAGAAGGGGACCGGCCCCTGGACCAGCCGTGTTACTCCAGGTCTCGGCTGGAAAAACTGGAGGCTTCTGGCTTTTATAGTTCAGTTGCCAAAGCCTCATTCTAGTCACCGTGAGGGTCAAGTAGGTCCGGGAACTCCAGTTTGACAGTAGGGACTTCAGAGCACCCGAGCGGGACTGTAAGTGGGGAAGTGCAGGGCAGGAGGGAGAAAACCCAGCGTGAAGTCAGTCTAGAGAGGAACATAGGAAAGCGGGGTTCCGTCAGGTGCTCCTAACCTATCTGAAGAAGAGCTGAACCCCCGGTCTGGTGAACGCAGCGCGACGTGGGACGCTGGCACCTGCGCAGTGTATCAGTGGAACATACATGAGAATTGTGAGTAAAGACTCAGATGACTGCACCGCACTGCCTCAGTCCATTATTTCAGCTGCACCATCTTTCCCCCTGCGCTACAACGCCCAGCACAACCAACAAATATCTACACTGCTCTGGAGCTAGCTCTTCCTGTGGAGAGCCACACTATCCCCGCTGCAGTAACATCAGCTTCAGAGGATTGCCCCGCAGCGGAGGCTCCCTTTAGCCGCACTCCACAGGTGGCGTCACGAATAGTGTTGAGCGAACATGCTCGACACTGCTCGGTACTCGCCCGAGCATCACGCTACTCGGGATGTTAGGCGAGCACCGAGCATTTCCTGGTTACTCGGGCGGGAGCTCGGGTCTCCGCCCTGCATGTTTGGCGCTCTTTACAGAGCCAATGAACATGCAGGGATTGCCAGCCAGTCACTGTAATGCTGCAGCCATGTTGGTTGTGGGCATTACAGTGATTGGCTGGCCGCACAGCGTCACCTCGAGTATTTAAAACGGGGCGCCGCCATCTTGGAAACAGTCGCTCCGGATTAGACAGTGTAGGGACGGCGCTGCTGATTTAGGGAGAGATATAAACTGCGAAATAGTTAGTGTAGGGTCTGTAAAGGCTGCCAGAACAAACAAACAGTCCTTTTCAGGACTAATATCCATCCCAGATACCAGGCAGGCAGGCTGTATAGGAGACACAGTGGTTATACCAGCAAACGCTGCATTACAGTCCTGTGTGCTCCTGTTGCTGATATAGCTGGACTTAGCACCAGATGTCGGGGGCCATGAAAAATCCTTTTTTTTCCATCTAAATCCTCCTTTTTTTTTCCTCCTTCACACTGTACAAATACCCGTCTTATTAACCTTTTGGTGTGTCCCCCCTCCCCCCCCCCAAAAAAAAGCGTGTCTCTGATTTTTCAGACACAAATATAACTGTTGAAAATAGTCTGGTGTAGGCTAGAGAAACAGAAGTGTTGTTTTGCACTTCCACGGTTCAAACCTCTGTATTATCCATTTTGGGCCATTTGTATCTAAAAAAAAAAACAGTTTGAGTGTGTCGCTCACTGTTCAGCCGCAAATATCTCTATTTAAAAAAGTGTGGTATACCCCAGTAAACAATAACTGTGGTTTTCCTCTTCCACAGTTCTAATCTACTGTTTATTACCCTTTTTCCATTGATAGTGCAAGTGTAAGCTATTTTACTTCATTTATAGTGTTGAGAGAACATGCTCGACACTGCTCGGTACTCGCCCGAGCATCACGCTACTCGGGATGTTCGGCGAGCACCGAGCATTTCCAGGTTACTCGGGCGGGAGCTCGGGTCTCCGCCCTGCATGTTTGGCGCTCTTTACAGAGCCAATGAACATGCAGGGATTGCCAGCCAGTCACTGTAATGCTGCAGCCATGTTGGTTGTGGGCATTACAGTGATTGGCTGGCCGCACAGCGTCACCTCGAGTATTTAAAACGGGGTGCCGTCATCTTGGAAACAGTCGCTCCGGATTAGACAGTGTAGGGACAGCGCTGCTGATTTAGGGAGAGATATAAACTGCGAAATAGTTAGTGTAGGGTCTGTAAAGGCTGCCAGAACAAACAAACAGTCCTTTTCAGGACTAATATCCATCCCAGATACCAGGCAGGCAGGCTGTATAGGAGACACAGTGGTTATACCAGCAAACACTGCATTACAGTCCTGTGTGCTCCTGTTGCTGAAATTGCCGGACTTAGCACCAGGTGTCGGGGGCCATGAAAAATCCTTTTTTTCCATCTAAATCCTACTTTTTTTTTCCTCCTTCACACTGTACAAATACCAGTCTTATTAACCTTTTGGTGTGTCCACCCTCCCCCCCCCCAAAAAAAGCGTGTCTCTGATTTTTCAGACACAAATATAACTGTTGAAAATAGTCTGGTGTAGGCTAGAGAAACAGAAGTGTTGTTTTGCACTTCCACGGTTCAAACCTCTGTATTATCCATTTTGGGCCATTTGTATCTAAAAAAAAAAACAGTTTGAGTGTGTCGCTCACTGTTCAGCCGCAAATATCTCTATTTAAAAAAGTGTGGTATACCCCAGTAAACAATAACTGTGGTTTTGCCATCCCACGGTAAAAAATCTCTATTATTCAGCTTTTGGTAGTTTTTTCCGTAAAGAAAAACAGTAGTGTCTCCTGACTGTTGTGACACAAAAATATATCTGTTGAAAATAGTCTTGTGTAGGCCCGACATCCCAGTGTGGTTTCGCAGTTCCACGGGTCAAATCGCTGTACTATCCAGTTTTGGGCCTTTGGTATCTAAAAAAAAAAGCAGTTTGAGTGTGTCGCTCACTGTTCAGCCGCAAATATCTCTATTTAAAAAAGTATGGTATACCCCAGTAAACAATAACTGTGGTTTTGCCATCCCACGGTAAAAAATCTCTATTATTCAGCTTTTGTTAGTTTTTTCCGTAAAGAAAAACAGTAGTGTCTCCTGACTGTTGTGACACAAAAATATATCTGTTGAAAATAGTCTTGTGTAGGCCCGACATCCCAATGTGGTTTCGCAGTTCCACGGGTCAAATCGCTGTACTATCCAGTTTTGGGCCTTTGGTATCTTAAAAAAAAGCAGTTTGAGTGTGTCGCTCACTGTTCAGCCGCAAATATCTCTATTTAAAAAAGTGTGGTATACCCCAGTAAACAATAACTGTGGTTTTGCCATCCCACGGTAAAAAATCTCTATTATTCAGCTTTTGGTAGTTTTTTCCGTAAAGAAAAACAGTAGTGTCTCCTGACTGTTGTGACACAAAAATATATCTGTTGAAAATAGTCTTGTGTAGGCCCGACATCACAGTGTGGTTTCGCAGTTCCACGGGTCAAATCACTGTACTATCCAGTTTTGGGCCTTTGGTATCTAAAAAAAAAGCAGTTTGAGTGTGTCGCTCACTGTTCAGCCGCAAATATCTCTTTTTAAAAAAGTATGGTATACCCCAGTAAACAATAACTGTGGTTTTGCCATCCCATGGTAAAAAATCTCTATTATTCAGCCTTTGGTAGTTTTTTCCGTAAAGAAAAACAGTAGTGTCTCCTGACTGTTGTGACACAAAAATATATCTGTTGAAAATAGTCTTGTGTAGGCCCGACATCCCAGTGTGGTTTCGCAGTTCCACTGGTCAAATCGCTGTACTATCCAGTTTTGGGCCTTTGGTATCTAAAAAAAAGCAGTTTGAGTGTGTCGCTCACTGTTCAGCCGCAAATATCTCTATTTAAAAAAGTGTGGTATACCCCAGTAAACAATAACTGTGGTTTTCCTCTTCCACGGTTCTAATCTACTCTTTGTTACCCTTTTTTCATTGATAGTGCAAGTGTAAGCTATTTTACTTCATTTATAGTGTTGAGCGAACATGCTCGACACTGCTCGGTACTCGCCCGAGCATCACGCTACTCGGGATGTTCGGCGAGCACCGAGCATTTCTGGGTTACTCGGGCGGGAGCTCGGGTCTCCGCCCTGCATGTTTGGCGCTCTTTACAGAGCCAATGAACATGCAGGGATTGCCAGCCAGTCACTGTAATGCCGCAGCCATGTTGTTTGTGGGCATTACAGTGATTGGCTGGCCGCACAGCGTCACCTCGAGTATTTAAAACCGGGCGCCGCCATCTTGGACACAGTCGCTCCAGATCAGACAGTGTAGGGACAGCGCTGCTGATTTAGGGAGAGATATATCCTGTAAAATAGTTAGTGTAGGGTCTGTAAAGGCTGCCAGATCAAACAAACAGTCCTTCTCAGGACTAATATCCATCCAAGGTATATCAGGCAGGCAGGCAGGCAGGCTGTATAGGAGACGCAGTGGTTATACCAGCAAACGCTGCATTACAGTCCTGTGTGCTGCTCCTGTTGCTGAAATTGCTGGACTTAGCTCCAGGTCCCGGGGGCCAGGAAAAATCCTTTTTTTTTAATCTAAATCCTCTTTTTTTTTTTCCTCCTTCACAATGTACAAATACCCATCTTATTAACCTTTTGGTGTCCCCCCCCCCCAAAGAAAAAAGTGTGCCTCTGATTTTTCAGACACAAATATATCTGTTGAAAATAGTTTGGTGTAGGCCAGAGAAATAGAAGTGTGGTTTTGCAGTTCTATGGGCCATTTGTATCTAAAAAAAACAGTTTGAGTGTGTCGCTCACTGTTCAGCCGCAAATATATATATATTTTAAAAAAACTGGTATACACCAGTAAATTATTACTGTGGTTTTGATGTTCCACGGTAAAACATCTCTATTATCCTGTTTTTGGCATTTTTTGCTGTATAAAAATAATAAATGTGTCTCCCTGATTTTTCAGACACAAATATATCTGTTGAAAATAGTCTGGTGTAGGCTAGAGAGACAGAAGTGTGCTTTTGCTGTTCCACGGTAAAAAATCTCTATTATCCTGCTTTTTGCATTTTTTGCTGTAAAAAAATAAATTAAAAATAGTGTCTCCCTGATTTTTCAGACACAAATATATCTGTTGAAAATAGTCTGGTGTAGGCCCGAGAAATACAAGTGTGGTTTTGCAGTTCCATGGTACAAACCTCTGAATTATCCACTTTTGGGCCATTTGTATCTAAAAAAAATAGTTTGAGTGTGTCGCTCACTGTTCAGCCGCAAATATATATATATTTTAAAAAGCCTGGTATACACCTGTAAATTATTACTGTGGTTTTGATGTTCCACGGTAAAACATCTCTATTATCCTGTTTTGGCATTTTTTGCTGTATAAAAATAATAATAGTGTCTCCCTGATTTTTCAGACACAAATATATCTGTTGAAAATAGTCTGGTGTAGGCCAGAGAGACAGAAGTGTGCTTTTGCTGTTCCACGGTAAAAAATCTCTATTATCCTGCTTTTTGCATTTTTTGCTGTAAAAAAAAAAAAAATAGTGTCTCCCTGATTTTTCAGACACAAATATATCTGTTGAAAATAGTCTGGTGTAGGCCCGAGAAATACAAGTGTGGTTTTGCAGTTCCACGGTACAAACCTCTGTGTTATCCACTTTTGGGCCATTTGTATCTAAAAAAACCAGTTTGAGTGTGTCGCTCACTGTTCAGCCGCAAATATATATATATTTTAAAAAGCCTGGTATACACCAGTAAATTATTACTGTGGTTTTGATGTTCCACGGTAAAACATCTCTATTATCCTGTTTTTGGCATTTTTTGCTGTATAAAAATAATAATAGTGTCTCCCTGATTTTTCAGACACAAATATATCTGTTGAAAATAGTCTGGTGTAGGCCAGAGAGACAGAAGTGTGCTTTTGCTGTTCCACGGTAAAAAATCTCTATTATCCTGCTTTTTGCATTTTTTGCTGTAAAAAAAAAAAAAATAGTGTTTCCCTGATTTTTCAGACACAAATATATCTGTTGAAAATAGTCTGGTGTAGGCCCGAGAAATACAAGTGTGGTTTTGCAGTTCCACGGTACAAACCTCTGTGTTATCCACTTTTGGGCCATTTGTATCTAAAAAAAACAGTTTGAGTGTGTCGCTCACTGTTCAGCCGCAAATATATATATATTTTAAAAAGCCTGGTATACACCAGTAAATTATTACTGTGGTTTTGATGTTCCACGGTAAAACATCTCTATTATCCTGTTTTTGGCATTTTTTGCTGTATAAAAATAATAATAGTGTCTCCCTGATTTTTCAGACACAAATATATCTGTTGAAAATAGTCTGGTGTAGGCCAGAGAGACAGAAGTGTGCTTTTGCTGTTCCACGGTAAAAAATCTCTATTATCCTGCTTTTTGCATTTTTTGCTGTAAAAAAAAAAAAATAGTGTCTCCCTGATTTTTCAGACACAAATATATCTGTTGAAAATAGTCTGGTGTAGGCCAGAGAGACAGAAGTGTGCTTTTGCTGTTCCACGGTAAAAAATCTCTATTATCCTGCTTTTTGCATGTTTTGCTGTAAAAAAAAAAAAAATAGTGTCTCCCTGATTTTTCAGACACAAATATATCTGTTGAAAATAGTCTGGTGTAGGCCAGAGAGACAGAAGTGTGCTTTTGCTGTTCCACGGTAAAAAATCTCTATTATCCTGCTTTTTGCATTTTTTCCTGTAAAAAAAAAAATAGTGTCTCCCTGATTTTTCAGACACAAATATATCTGTTGAAAATAGTCTGGTGTAGGCCCGAGAAATACAAGTGTGGTTTTGCAGTTCCACGGTACAAACCTCTGTATTATACACCTTTGGGCCATTTGTATCTAAAAAAAACAGTTTGAGTGTGTCGCTCACTGTTCAGCCGCAAATATATATATATTTTAAAAAGCCTGGTATACACCTGTAAATTATTACTGTGGTTTTGATGTTCCACGGTAAAACATCTCTATTATCCTGTTTTTGGCATTTTTTGCTGTATAAAAATAATAATAGTGTCTCCCTGATTTTTCAGACACAAATATATCTGTTGAAAATAGTCTGGTGTAGGCCAGAGAGACAGAAGTGTGCTTTTGCTGTTCCACAGTAAAAAATCTCTATTATCCAGCTTTTTGCATTTTTTGCTGTAAAAAAAAAAAAATAGTGTCTCCCTGATTTTTCAGACACAAATATATCTGTTGAAAATAGTCTGGTGTAGGCCAGAGAGACAGAAGTGTGCTTTTGCTGTTCCACGGTAAAAAATCTCTATTATCCTGCTTTTTGCATTTTTTGCTGTAAAAAAAAAAATAGTGTCTCCCTGATTTTTCAGACACAAATATATCTGTTGAAAATAGTCTGGTGTAGGCCCGAGAAATACAAGTGTGGTTTTGCAGTTCCACGGTACAAACCTCTGTGTTATCCACTTTTGGGCCATTTGTATCTAAAAAAAACAGTTTGAGTGTGTCGCTCACTGTTCAGCCGCAAATATATATATATTTTAAAAAGCCTGGTATACACCAGTAAATTATTACTGTGGTTTTGATGTTCCACGGTAAAACATCTCTATTATCCTGTTTTTGGCATTTTTTGCTGTATAAAAATAATAATAGTGTCTCCCTGATTTTTCAGACACAAATATATCTGTTGAAAATAGTCTGGTGTAGGCCAGAGAGACAGAAGTGTGCTTTTGCTGTTCCACGGTAAAAAATCTCTATTATCCTGCTTTTTGCATTTTTTGCTGTAAAAAAAAAAAAAATAGTGTTTCCCTGATTTTTCAGACACAAATATATCTGTTGAAAATAGTCTGGTGTAGGCCCGAGAAATACAAGTGTGGTTTTGCAGTTCCACGGTACAAACCTCTGTGTTATCCACTTTTGGGCCATTTGTATCTAAAAAAAACAGTTTGAGTGTGTCGCTCACTGTTCAGCCGCAAATATATATATATTTTAAAAAGCCTGGTATACACCAGTAAATTATTACTGTGGTTTTGATGTTCCACGGTAAAACATCTCTATTATCCTGTTTTTGGCATTTTTTGCTGTATAAAAATAATAATAGTGTCTCCCTGATTTTTCAGACACAAATATATCTGTTGAAAATAGTCTGGTGTAGGCCAGAGAGACAGAAGTGTGCTTTTGCTGTTCCACGGTAAAAAATCTCTATTATCCTGCTTTTTGCATTTTTTGCTGTAAAAAAAAAAAAATAGTGTCTCCCTGATTTTTCAGACACAAATATATCTGTTGAAAATAGTCTGGTGTAGGCCAGAGAGACAGAAGTGTGCTTTTGCTGTTCCACGGTAAAAAATCTCTATTATCCTGCTTTTTGCATGTTTTGCTGTAAAAAAAAAAAAAATAGTGTCTCCCTGATTTTTCAGACACAAATATATCTGTTGAAAATAGTCTGGTGTAGGCCAGAGAGACAGAAGTGTGCTTTTGCTGTTCCACGGTAAAAAATCTCTATTATCCTGCTTTTTGCATTTTTTCCTGTAAAAAAAAAAAATAGTGTCTCCCTGATTTTTCAGACACAAATATATCTGTTGAAAATAGTCTGGTGTAGGCCCGAGAAATACAAGTGTGGTTTTGCAGTTCCACGGTACAAACCTCTGTATTATACACCTTTGGGCCATTTGTATCTAAAAAAAACAGTTTGAGTGTGTCGCTCACTGTTCAGCCGAAAATATATATATATTTTAAAAAGCCTGGTATACACCAGTAAATTATTACTGTGGTTTTGATGTTCCACGGTAAAACATCTCTATTATCCTGTTTTTGGCATTTTTTGCTGTATAAAAATAATAATAGTGTCTCCCTGATTTTTCAGACACAAATATATCTGTTGAAAATAGTCTGGTGTAGGCCAGAGAGACAGAAGTGTGCTTTTGCTGTTCCACGGTAAAAAATCTCTATTATCCAGCTTTTTGCATTTTTTGCTGTAAAAAAAAAAAAATAGTGTCTCCCTGATTTTTCAGACACAAATATATCTGTTGAAAATAGTCTGGTGTAGGCCAGAGAGACAGAAGTGTGCTTTTGCTGTTTCACGGTAAAAAATCTCTATTATCCTGCTTTTTGGATTTTTTCCTGTAAAAAAAAAAAATAGTGTCTCCCTGATTTTTCAGACACAAATATATCTGTTGAAAATAGTCTGGTGTAGGCCCGAGAAATACAAGTGTGGTTTTGCAGTTCCACGGTACAAACCTCTGTATTATACACCTTTGGGCCATTTGTATCTAAAAAAAACAGTTTGAGTGTGTCGCTCACTGTTCAGCCGCAAATATATATATATTTTAAAAAGCCTGGTATACACCTGTAAATTATTACTGTGGTTTTGATGTTCCACGGTAAAACATCTCTATTATCCTGTTTTTGGCATTTTTTGCTGTATAAAAATAATAATAGTGTCTCCCTGATTTTTCAGACACAAATATATCTGTTGAAAATAGTCTGGTGTAGGCAAGAGAGACAGAAGTGTGCTTTTGCTGTTCCACGGTAAAAAATCTCTATTATCCAGCTTTTTGCATTTTTTGCAGTAAAAAAAAAAAAATAGTGTCTCCCTGATTTTTCAGACACAAATATATCTGTTGAAAATAGTCTGGTGTAGGCCAGAGAGACAGAAGTGTGCTTTTGCTGTTCCACGGTAAAAAATCTCTATTATCCTGCTTTTTGCATTTTTTGCTGTAAAAAAAAAAAAATAGTGTCTCCCTGATTTTTCAGACACAAATATATCTGTTGAAAATAGTCTGGTGTAGGCCAGAGAGACAGAAGTGTGCTTTTGCTGTTCCACGGTAAAAAATCTTTATTATCCTGCTTTTTGCATGTTTTGCTGTAAAAAAAAAAAAAATAGTGTCTCCCTGATTTTTCAGACACAAATATATCTGTTGAAAATAGTCTGGTGTAGGCCAGAGAGACAGAAGTGTGCTTTTGCTGTTCCACGGTAAAAAATCTCTATTATCCTGCTTTTTGCATTTTTTCCTGTAAAAAAAAAAAATAGTGTCTCCCTGATTTTTCAGACACAAATATATCTGTTGAAAATAGTCTGGTGTAGGCCCGAGAAATACAAGTGTGGTTTTGCAGTTCCACGGTACAAACCTCTGTATTATACACCTTTGGGCCATTTGTATCTAAAAAAAACAGTTTGAGTGTGTCGCTCACTGTTCAGCCGCAAATATATATATATTTTAAAAAGCCTGGTATACACCAGTAAATTATTACTGTGGTTTTGATGTTCCACGGTAAAACATCTCTATTATCCTGTTTTTGGCATTTTTTGCTGTATAAAAATAATAATAGTGTCTCCCTGATTTTTCAGACACAAATATATCTGTTGAAAATAGTCTGGTGTAGGCCAGAGAGACAGAAGTGTGCTTTTGCTGTTCCACGGTAAAAAATCTCTATTATCCTGCTTTTTGCATTTTTTGCTGTAAAAAAAAAAAAAATAGTGTTTCCCTGATTTTTCAGACACAAATATATCTGTTGAAAATAGTCTGGTGTAGGCCCGAGAAATACAAGTGTGGTTTTGCAGTTCCACGGTACAAACCTCTGTGTTATCCACTTTTGGGCCATTTGTATCTAAAAAAAACAGTTTGAGTGTGTCGCTCACTGTTAATCCGCAAATATATATATATTTTAAAAAGCCTGGTATACACCAGTAAATTATTACTGTGGTTTTGATGTTCCACGGTAAAACATCTCTATTATCCTGTTTTTGGCATTTTTTGCTGTATAAAAATAATAATAGTGTCTCCCTGATTTTTCAGACACAAATATATCTGTTGAAAATAGTCTGGTGTAGGCAAGAGAGACAGAAGTGTGCTTTTGCTGTTCCACGGTAAAAAATCTCTATTATCCAGCTTTTTGCATTTTTTGCAGTAAAAAAAAAAAAATAGTGTCTCCCTGATTTTTCAGACACAAATATATCTGTTGAAAATAGTCTGGTGTAGGCCAGAGAGACAGAAGTGTGCTTTTGCTGTTCCACGGTAAAAAATCTCTATTATCCTGCTTTTTGCATTTTTTGCTGTAAAAAAAAAAAAATAGTGTCTCCCTGATTTTTCAGACACAAATATATCTGTTGAAAATAGTCTGGTGTAGGCCAGAGAGACAGAAGTGTGCTTTTGCTGTTCCACGGTAAAAAATCTTTATTATCCTGCTTTTTGCATGTTTTGCTGTAAAAAAAAAAAAAATAGTGTCTCCCTGATTTTTCAGACACAAATATATCTGTTGAAAATAGTCTGGTGTAGGCCAGAGAGACAGAAGTGTGCTTTTGCTGTTCCACGGTAAAAAATCTCTATTATCCTGCTTTTTGCATTTTTTCCTGTAAAAAAAAAAAATAGTGTCTCCCTGATTTTTCAGACACAAATATATCTGTTGAAAATAGTCTGGTGTAGGCCCGAGAAATACAAGTGTGGTTTTGCAGTTCCACGGTACAAACCTCTGTATTATACACCTTTGGGCCATTTGTATCTAAAAAAAACAGTTTGAGTGTGTCGCTCACTGTTCAGCCGCAAATATATATATATTTTAAAAAGCCTGGTATACACCAGTAAATTATTACTGTGGTTTTGATGTTCCACGGTAAAACATCTCTATTATCCTGTTTTTGGCATTTTTTGCTGTATAAAAATAATAATAGTGTCTCCCTGATTTTTCAGACACAAATATATCTGTTGAAAATAGTCTGGTGTAGGCCAGAGAGACAGAAGTGTGCTTTTGCTGTTCCACGGTAAAAAATCTCTATTATCCTGCTTTTTGCATTTTTTGCTGTAAAAAAAAAAAAAATAGTGTTTCCCTGATTTTTCAGACACAAATATATCTGTTGAAAATAGTCTGGTGTAGGCCCGAGAAATACAAGTGTGGTTTTGCAGTTCCACGGTACAAACCTCTGTGTTATCCACTTTTGGGCCATTTGTATCTAAAAAAAACAGTTTGAGTGTGTCGCTCACTGTTCAGCCGCAAATATATATATATTTTAAAAAGCCTGGTATACACCAGTAAATTATTACTGTGGTTTTGATGTTCCACGGTAAAACATCTCTATTATCCTGTTTTTGGCATTTTTTGCTGTATAAAAATAATAATAGTGTCTCCCTGATTTTTCAGACACAAATATATCTGTTGAAAATAGTCTGGTGTAGGCCAGAGAGACAGAAGTGTGCTTTTGCTGTTCCACGGTAAAAAATCTCTATTATCCTGCTTTTTGCATTTTTTGCTGTAAAAAAAAAAAAAATAGTGTTTCCCTGATTTTTCAGACACAAATATATCTGTTGAAAATAGTCTGGTGTAGGCCCGAGAAATACAAGTGTGGTTTTGCAGTTCCACGGTACAAACCTCTGTGTTATCCACTTTTGGGCCATTTGTATCTAAAAAAAACAGTTTGAGTGTGTCGCTCACTGTTCAGCCGCAAATATATATATATTTTAAAAAGCCTGGTATACACCAGTAAATTATTACTGTGGTTTTGATGTTCCACGGTAAAACATCTCTATTATCCTGTTTTTGGCATTTTTTGCTGTATAAAAATAATAATAGTGTCTCCCTGATTTTTCAGACACAAATATATCTGTTGAAAATAGTCTGGTGTAGGCCAGAGAGACAGAAGTGTGCTTTTGCTGTTCCACGGTAAAAAATCTCTATTATCCTGCTTTTTGCATTTTTTGCTGTAAAAAAAAAAAAATAGTGTCTCCCTGATTTTTCAGACACAAATATATCTGTTGAAAATAGTCTGGTGTAGGCCAGAGAGACAGAAGTGTGCTTTTGCTGTTCCACGGTAAAAAATCTCTATTATCCTGCTTTTTGCATGTTTTGCTGTAAAAAAAAAAAAAATAGTGTCTCCCTGATTTTTCAGACACAAATATATCTGTTGAAAATAGTCTGGTGTAGGCCAGAGAGACAGAAGTGTGCTTTTGCTGTTCCACGGTAAAAAATCTCTATTATCCTGCTTTTTGCATTTTTTCCTGTAAAAAAAAAAAATAGTGTCTCCCTGATTTTTCAGACACAAATATATCTGTTGAAAATAGTCTGGTGTAGGCCCGAGAAATACAAGTGTGGTTTTGCAGTTCCACGGTACAAACCTCTGTATTATACACCTTTGGGCCATTTGTATCTAAAAAAAACAGTTTGAGTGTGTCGCTCACTGTTCAGCCGAAAATATATATATATTTTAAAAAGCCTGGTATACACCAGTAAATTATTACTGTGGTTTTGATGTTCCACGGTAAAACATCTCTATTATCCTGTTTTTGGCATTTTTTGCTGTATAAAAATAATAATAGTGTCTCCCTGATTTTTCAGACACAAATATATCTGTTGAAAATAGTCTGGTGTAGGCCAGAGAGACAGAAGTGTGCTTTTGCTGTTCCACGGTAAAAAATCTCTATTATCCAGCTTTTTGCATTTTTTGCTGTAAAAAAAAAAAAATAGTGTCTCCCTGATTTTTCAGACACAAATATATCTGTTGAAAATAGTCTGGTGTAGGCCAGAGAGACAGAAGTGTGCTTTTGCTGTTTCACGGTAAAAAATCTCTATTATCCTGCTTTTTGGATTTTTTCCTGTAAAAAAAAAAAATAGTGTCTCCCTGATTTTTCAGACACAAATATATCTGTTGAAAATAGTCTGGTGTAGGCCCGAGAAATACAAGTGTGGTTTTGCAGTTCCACGGTACAAACCTCTGTATTATACACCTTTGGGCCATTTGTATCTAAAAAAAACAGTTTGAGTGTGTCGCTCACTGTTCAGCCGCAAATATATATATATTTTAAAAAGCCTGGTATACACCTGTAAATTATTACTGTGGTTTTGATGTTCCACGGTAAAACATCTCTATTATCCTGTTTTTGGCATTTTTTGCTGTATAAAAATAATAATAGTGTCTCCCTGATTTTTCAGACACAAATATATCTGTTGAAAATAGTCTGGTGTAGGCAAGAGAGACAGAAGTGTGCTTTTGCTGTTCCACGGTAAAAAATCTCTATTATCCAGCTTTTTGCATTTTTTGCAGTAAAAAAAAAAAAATAGTGTCTCCCTGATTTTTCAGACACAAATATATCTGTTGAAAATAGTCTGGTGTAGGCCAGAGAGACAGAAGTGTGCTTTTGCTGTTCCACGGTAAAAAATCTCTATTATCCTGCTTTTTGCATTTTTTGCTGTAAAAAAAAAAAAATAGTGTCTCCCTGATTTTTCAGACACAAATATATCTGTTGAAAATAGTCTGGTGTAGGCCAGAGAGACAGAAGTGTGCTTTTGCTGTTCCACGGTAAAAAATCTTTATTATCCTGCTTTTTGCATGTTTTGCTGTAAAAAAAAAAAAAATAGTGTCTCCCTGATTTTTCAGACACAAATATATCTGTTGAAAATAGTCTGGTGTAGGCCAGAGAGACAGAAGTGTGCTTTTGCTGTTCCACGGTAAAAAATCTCTATTATCCTGCTTTTTGCATTTTTTCCTGTAAAAAAAAAAAATAGTGTCTCCCTGATTTTTCAGACACAAATATATCTGTTGAAAATAGTCTGGTGTAGGCCCGAGAAATACAAGTGTGGTTTTGCAGTTCCACGGTACAAACCTCTGTATTATACACCTTTGGGCCATTTGTATCTAAAAAAAACAGTTTGAGTGTGTCGCTCACTGTTCAGCCGCAAATATATATATATTTTAAAAAGCCTGGTATACACCAGTAAATTATTACTGTGGTTTTGATGTTCCACGGTAAAACATCTCTATTATCCTGTTTTTGGCATTTTTTGCTGTATAAAAATAATAATAGTGTCTCCCTGATTTTTCAGACACAAATATATCTGTTGAAAATAGTCTGGTGTAGGCCAGAGAGACAGAAGTGTGCTTTTGCTGTTCCACGGTAAAAAATCTCTATTATCCTGCTTTTTGCATTTTTTGCTGTAAAAAAAAAAAAAATAGTGTTTCCCTGATTTTTCAGACACAAATATATCTGTTGAAAATAGTCTGGTGTAGGCCCGAGAAATACAAGTGTGGTTTTGCAGTTCCACGGTACAAACCTCTGTGTTATCCACTTTTGGGCCATTTGTATCTAAAAAAAACAGTTTGAGTGTGTCGCTCA
This sequence comes from Phyllobates terribilis, assembly GCF_046119375.1. Lineage (NCBI taxonomy): Eukaryota > Metazoa > Chordata > Amphibia > Anura > Dendrobatidae > Phyllobates > Phyllobates terribilis. The sequence goes on along the minus strand of NW_027362768.1, from coordinate 155,598,961 downwards.
CTGTTAATCCGCAAATATATATATATTTTAAAAAGCCTGGTATACACCAGTAAATTATTACTGTGGTTTTGATGTTCCACGGTAAAACATCTCTATTATCCTGTTTTTGGCATTTTTTGCTGTATAAAAATAATAATAGTGTCTCCCTGATTTTTCAGACACAAATATATCTGTTGAAAATAGTCTGGTGTAGGCAAGAGAGACAGAAGTGTGCTTTTGCTGTTCCACGGTAAAAAATCTCTATTATCCAGCTTTTTGCATTTTTTGCAGTAAAAAAAAAAAAATAGTGTCTCCCTGATTTTTCAGACACAAATATATCTGTTGAAAATAGTCTGGTGTAGGCCAGAGAGACAGAAGTGTGCTTTTGCTGTTCCACGGTAAAAAATCTCTATTATCCTGCTTTTTGCATTTTTTGCTGTAAAAAAAAAAAAATAGTGTCTCCCTGATTTTTCAGACACAAATATATCTGTTGAAAATAGTCTGGTGTAGGCCAGAGAGACAGAAGTGTGCTTTTGCTGTTCCACGGTAAAAAATCTTTATTATCCTGCTTTTTGCATGTTTTGCTGTAAAAAAAAAAAAAATAGTGTCTCCCTGATTTTTCAGACACAAATATATCTGTTGAAAATAGTCTGGTGTAGGCCAGAGAGACAGAAGTGTGCTTTTGCTGTTCCACGGTAAAAAATCTCTATTATCCTGCTTTTTGCATTTTTTCCTGTAAAAAAAAAAAATAGTGTCTCCCTGATTTTTCAGACACAAATATATCTGTTGAAAATAGTCTGGTGTAGGCCCGAGAAATACAAGTGTGGTTTTGCAGTTCCACGGTACAAACCTCTGTATTATACACCTTTGGGCCATTTGTATCTAAAAAAAACAGTTTGAGTGTGTCGCTCACTGTTCAGCCGCAAATATATATATATTTTAAAAAGCCTGGTATACACCAGTAAATTATTACTGTGGTTTTGATGTTCCACGGTAAAACATCTCTATTATCCTGTTTTTGGCATTTTTTGCTGTATAAAAATAATAATAGTGTCTCCCTGATTTTTCAGACACAAATATATCTGTTGAAAATAGTCTGGTGTAGGCCAGAGAGACAGAAGTGTGCTTTTGCTGTTCCACGGTAAAAAATCTCTATTATCCTGCTTTTTGCATTTTTTGCTGTAAAAAAAAAAAAAATAGTGTTTCCCTGATTTTTCAGACACAAATATATCTGTTGAAAATAGTCTGGTGTAGGCCCGAGAAATACAAGTGTGGTTTTGCAGTTCCACGGTACAAACCTCTGTGTTATCCACTTTTGGGCCATTTGTATCTAAAAAAAACAGTTTGAGTGTGTCGCTCACTGTTAATCCGCAAATATATATATATTTTAAAAAGCCTGGTATACACCAGTAAATTATTACTGTGGTTTTGATGTTCCACGGTAAAACATCTCTATTATCCTGTTTTTGGCATTTTTTGCTGTATAAAAATAATAATAGTGTCTCCCTGATTTTTCAGACACAAATATATCTGTTGAAAATAGTCTGGTGTAGGCCAGAGAGACAGAAGTGTGCTTTTGCTGTTCCACGGTAAAAAATCTCTATTATCCAGCTTTTTGCATTTTTTGCTGTAAAAAAAAAAAAATAGTGTCTCCCTGATTTTTCAGACACAAATATATCTTTTGAAAATAGTCTGGTGTAGGCCAGAGAGACAGAAGTGTGCTTTTGCTGTTCCATGGTAAAAAATCTCTATTATCCTGCTTTTTGCATTTTTTGCTGTAAAAAAAAAAAAATAGTGTCTCCCTGATTTTTCAGACACAAATATATCTGTTGAAAATAGTCTGGTGTAGGCCAGAGAGACAGAAGTGTGCTTTTGCTGTTTCACGGTAAAAAATCTCTATTATCCTGCTTTTTGCATTTTTTCCTGTAAAAAAAAAAAATAGTGTCTCCCTGATTTTTCAGACACAAATATATCTGTTGAAAATAGTCTGGTGTAGGCCCGAGAAATACAAGTGTGGTTTTGCAGTTCCACGGTACAAACCTCTGTATTATACACCTTTGGGCCATTTGTATCTAAAAAAAACAGTTTGAGTGTGTCGCTCACTGTTCAGCCGCAAATATATATATATTTTAAAAAGCCTGGTATACACCTGTAAATTAATACTGTGGTTTTGATGTTCCACGGTAAAACATCTCTATTATCCTGTTTTTGGCATTTTTTGCTGTATAAAAATAATAATAGTGTCTCCCTGATTTTTCAGACACAAATATATCTGTTGAAAATAGTCTGGTGTAGGCCAGAGAGACAGAAGTGTGCTTTTGCTGTTCCACGGTAAAAAATCTCTATTATCCAGCTTTTTGCATTTTTTGCTGTAAAAAAAAAAAAATAGTGTCTCCCTGATTTTTCAGACACAAATATATCTGTTGAAAATAGTCTGGTGTAGGCCAGAGAGACAGAAGTGTGCTTTTGCTGTTCCACGGTAAAAAATCTCTATTATCCTGCTTTTTGCATTTTTTGCTGTAAAAAAAAAAAAATAGTGTCTCCCTGATTTTTCAGACACAAATATATCTGTTAAAAATAGTCTGGTGTAGGCCAGAGAGACAGAAGTGTGCTTTTGCTGTTCCACGGTAAAAAATCTTTATTATCCTGCTTTTTGCATGTTTTGCTGTAAAAAAAAAAAAAATAGTGTCTCCCTGATTTTTCAGACACAAATATATCTGTTGAAAATAGTCTGGTGTAGGCCAGAGAGACAGAAGTGTGCTTTTGCTGTTCCACGGTAAAAAATCTCTATTATCCTGCTTTTTGCATTTTTTCCTGTAAAAAAAAAAAATAGTGTCTCCCTGATTTTTCAGACACAAATATATCTGTTGAAAATAGTCTGGTGTAGGCCCGAGAAATACAAGTGTGGTTTTGCAGTTCCACGGTACAAACCTCTGTATTATACACCTTTGGGCCATTTGTATCTAAAAAAAACAGTTTGAGTGTGTCGCTCACTGTTCAGCCGCAAATATATATATATTTTAAAAAGCCTGGTATACACCAGTAAATTATTACTGTGGTTTTGATGTTCCACGGTAAAACATCTCTATTATCCTGTTTTTGGCATTTTTTGCTGTATAAAAATAATAATAGTGTCTCCCTGATTTTTCAGACACAAATATATCTGTTGAAAATAGTCTGGTGTAGGCCAGAGAGACAGAAGTGTGCTTTTGCTGTTCCACGGTAAAAAATCTCTATTATCCTGCTTTTTGCATTTTTTGCTGTAAAAAAAAAAAAAATAGTGTTTCCCTGATTTTTCAGACACAAATATATCTGTTGAAAATAGTCTGGTGTAGGCCCGAGAAATACAAGTGTGGTTTTGCAGTTCCACGGTACAAACCTCTGTGTTATCCACTTTTGGGCCATTTGTATCTGAAAAAAACAGTTTGAGTGTGTCGCTCACTGTTCATCCGCAAATATATATATATTTTAAAAAGCCTGGTATACACCAGTAAATTATTACTGTGGTTTTGATGTTCCACGGTAAAACATCTCTATTATCCTGTTTTTGGCATTTTTTGCTGTATAAAAATAATAATAGTGTCTCCCTGATTTTTCAGACACAAATATATCTGTTGAAAATAGTCTGGTGTAGGCCAGAGAGACAGAAGTGTGCTTTTGCTGTTCCACGGTAAAAAATCTCTATTATCCTGCTTTTTGCATTTTTTGCTGTAAAAAAAAAAAAATAGTGTCTCCCTGATTTTTCAGACACAAATATATCTGTTGAAAATAGTCTGGTGTAGGCCAGAGAGACAGAAGTGTGCTTTTGCTGTTCCACGGTAAAAAATCTCTATTATCCTGCTTTTTGCATGTTTTGCTGTAAAAAAAAAAAAATAGTGTCTCCCTGATTTTTCAGACACAAATATATCTGTTGAAAATAGTCTGGTGTAGGCCAGAGAGACAGAAGTGTGCTTTTGCTGTTCCACGGTAAAAAATCTCTATTATCCTGCTTTTTGCATTTTTTCCGGAAAAAAAAAAAAATAGTGTCTCCCTGATTTTTCAGACACAAATATATCTGTTGAAAATAGTCTGGTGTAGGCCCGAGAAATACAAGTGTGGTTTTGCAGTTCCACGGTACAAACCTCTGTATTATACACCTTTGGGCCATTTGTATCTAAAAAAAACAGTTTGAGTGTGTCGCTCACTGTTCAGCCGCAAATATATATATATTTTAAAAAGCCTGGTATACACCTGTAAATTATTACTGTGGTTTTGATGTTCCACGGTAAAACATCTCTATTATCCTGTTTTTGGCATTTTTTGCTGTATAAAAATAATAATAGTGTCTCCCTGATTTTTCAGACACAAATATATCTGTTGAAAATAGTCTGGTGTAGGCCAGAGAGACAGACGTGTGCTTTTGCTGTTCCACGGTAAAAAATCTCTATTATCCAGCTTTTTGCATTTTTTGCTGTAAAAAAAAAAAAATAGTGTCTCCCTGATTTTTCAGACACAAATATATCTGTTGAAAATAGTCTGGTGTAGGCCAGAGAGACAGAAGTGTGCTTTTGCTGTTCCACGGTAAAAAATCTCTATTATCCTGCTTTTTGCATTTTTTGCTGTAAAAAAAAAAAAATAGTGTCTCCCTGATTTTTCAGACACAAATATAACTGTTGAAAATAGTCTGGTGTAGGCCAGAGAGACAGAAGTGTGCTTTTGCTGTTCCACGGTAAAAAATCTTTATTATCCTGCTTTTTGCATGTTTTGCTGTAAAAAAAAAAAAAATAGTGTCTCCCTGATTTTTCAGACACAAATATATCTGTTGAAAATAGTCTGGTGTAGGCCAGAGAGACAGAAGTGTGCTTTTGCTGTTCCACGGTAAAAAATCTCTATTATCCTGCTTTTTGCATTTTTTCCTGTAAAAAAAAAAAATAGTGTCTCCCTGATTTTTCAGACACAAATATATCTGTTGAAAATAGTCTGGTGTAGGCCCGAGAAATACAAGTGTGGTTTTGCAGTTCCACGGTACAAACCTCTGTATTATACACCTTTGGGCCATTTGTATCTAAAAAAAACAGTTTGAGTGTGTCGCTCACTGTTCAGCCGCAAATATATATATATTTTAAAAAGCCTGGTATACACCTGTAAATTATTACTGTGGTTTTGATGTTCCACGGTAAAACATCTCTATTATCCTGTTTTTGGCATTTTTTGCTGTATAAAAATAATAATAGTGTCTCCCTGATTTTTCAGACACAAATATATCTGTTGAAAATAGTCTGGTGTAGGCCAGAGAGACAGAAGTGTGCTTTTGCTGTTCCACGGTAAAAAATCTCTATTATCCAGCTTTTTGCATTTTTTGCTGTAAAAAAAAAAAAATAGTGTCTCCCTGATTTTTCAGACACAAATATATCTGTTGAAAATAGTCTGGTGTAGGCCAGAGAGACAGAAGTGTGCTTTTGCTGTTCCACGGTAAAAAATCTCTATTATCCTGCTTTTTGCATTTCTTGCTGTAAAAAAAAAAAAATAGTGTCTCCCTGATTTTTCAGACACAAATATATCTGTTGAAAATAGTCTGGTGTAGGCCAGAGAGACAGAAGTGTGCTTTTGCTGTTCCACGGTAAAAAATCTCTATTATCCTGCTTTTTGCATTTTTTGCTGTAAAAAAAAAAAAATAGTGTCTCCCTGATTTTTCAGACACAAATATATCTGTTGAAAATAGTCTGGTGTAGGCCCGAGAAATACAAGTGTGGTTTTGCAGTTCCACGGTACAAACCTCTGTATTATCCACTTTTGGGCCATTTGTATCTAAAAAAAACAGTTTGAGTGTGTCGCTCACTGTTCAGCCGCAAATATATATATATTTTAAAAAGCCTGGTATACACCAGTAAATTATTACTGTGGTTTTGATGTTCCACGGTAAAACATCTCTATTATCCTGTTTTTGGCATTTTTTGCTGTATAAAAATAATAATAGTGTCTCCCTGATTTTTCAGACACAAATATATCTGTTGAAAATAGTCTGGTGTAGGCCAGAGAGACAGAAGTGTGCTTTTGCTGTTCCACGGTAAGAAATCTCTATTATCCTGCTTTTTGCATTTTTTGCTGTAAAAAAAAAAAAAATAGTGTCTCCCTGATTTTTCAGACACAAATATATCTGTTGAAAATAGTCTGGTGTAGGCCAGAGAGACAGAAGTGTGCTTTTGCTGTTCCACGGTAAAAAATCTCTATTATCCTGCTTTTTGCATGTTTTGCTGTAAAAAAAAAAAAATAGTGTCTCCCTGATTTTTCAGACACAAATATATCTGTTGAAAATAGTCTGGTGTAGGCCAGAGAGACAGAAGTGTGCTTTTGCTGTTCCACGGTAAAAAATCTCTATTATCCTGCTTTTTGCATTTTTTCCTGTAAAAAAAAAAAATAGTGTCTCCCTGATTTTTCAGACACAAATATATCTGTTGAAAATAGTCTGGTGTAGGCCCGAGAAATACAAGTGTGGTTTTGCAGTTCCATGGTACAAACCTCTGTATTATACACCTTTGGGCCATTTGTATCTAAAAAAAACAGTTTGAGTGTGTCGCTCACTGTTCAGCCGCAAATATATATATATTTTAAAAAGCCTGGTATACACCTGTAAATTATTACTGTGGTTTTGATGTTCCACGGTAAAACATCTCTATTATCCTGTTTTTGGCATTTTTTGCTGTATAAAAATAATAATAGTGTCTCCCTGATTTTTCAGACACAAATATATCTGTTGAAAATAGTCTGGTGTAGGCCAGAGAGACAGAAGTGTGCTTCTGCTGTTCCACGGTAAAAAATCTCTATTATCCAGCTTTTTGCATTTTTTGCTGTAAAAAAAAAAAAAATAGTGTCTCCCTGATTTTTCAGACACAAATATATCTGTTGAAAATAGTCTGGTGTAGGCCAGAGAGACAGAAGTGTGCTTTTGCTGTTCCACGGTAAAAAATCTCTATTATCCTGCTTTTTGCATTTTTTGCTGTAAAAAAAATAAAATAGTGTCTCCCTGATTTTTCAGACACAAATATATCTGTTGAAAATAGTCTGGTGTAGGCCAGAGAGACAGAAGTGTGCTTTTGCTGTTCCACGGTAAAAAATCTTTATTATCCTGCTTTTTGCATGTTTTGCTGTAAAAAAAAAAAAAATAGTGTCTCCCTGATTTTTCAGACACAAATATATCTGTTGAAAATAGTCTGGTGTAGGCCAGAGAGACAGAAGTGTGCTTTTGCTGTTCCACGGTAAAAAATCTCTATTATCCTGCTTTTTGCATTTTTTCCTGTAAAAAAAATAAATAGTGTCTCCCTGATTTTTCAGACACAAATATATCTGTTGAAAATAGTCTGGTGTAGGCCCGAGAAATACAAGTGTGGTTTTGCAGTTCCACGGTACAAACCTCTGTATTATACACCTTTGGGCCATTTGTATCTAAAAAAAACAGTTTGAGTGTGTCGCTCACTGTTCAGCCGCAAATATATATATATTTTAAAAAGCCTGGTATACACCTGTAAATTATTACTGTGGTTTTGATGTTCCATGGTAAAACATCTCTATTATCCTGTTTTTGGCATTTTTTGCTGTATAAAAATAATAATAGTGTCTCCCTGATTTTTCAGACACAAATATATCTGTTGAAAATAGTCTGGTGTAGGCCAGAGAGACAGAAGTGTGCTTTTGCTGTTCCACGGTAAAAAATCTCTATTATCCAGCTTTTTGCATTTTTTGCTGTAAAAAAAAAAAAATAGTGTCTCCCTGATTTTTCAGACACAAATATATCTGTTGAAAATAGTCTGGTGTAGGCCAGAGAGACAGAAGTGTGCTTTTGCTGTTCCACGGTAAAAAATCTCTATTATCCTGCTTTTTGCATTTCTTGCTGTAAAAAAAAAAAAAAATAGTGTCTCCCTGATTTTTCAGACACAAATATATCTGTTGAAAATAGTCTGGTGTAGGCCAGAGAGACAGAAGTGTGCTTTTGCTGTTCCACGGTAAAAAATCTCTATTATCCTGCTTTTTGCATTTTTTGCTGTAAAAAAAAAAAAATAGTGTCTCCCTGATTTTTCAGACACAAATATATCTGTTGAAAATAGTCTGGTGTAGGCCCGAGAAATACAAGTGTGGTTTTGCAGTTCCACGGTACAAACCTCTGTATTATCAACTTTTGGGCCATTTGTATCTAAAAAAAACAGTTTGAGTGTGTCGCTCACTGTTCAGCCGCAAATATATATATATTTTAAAAAGCCTGGTATACACCAGTAAATTATTACTGTGGTTTTGATGTTCCACGGTAAAACATCTCTATTATCCTGTTTTTGGCATTTTTTGCTGTATAAAAATAATAATAGTGTCTCCCTGATTTTTCAGACACAAATATATCTGTTGAAAATAGTCTGGTGTAGGCCAGAGAGACAGAAGTGTGCTTTTGCTGTTCCACGGTAAAAAATCTCTATTATCCTGCTTTTTGCATTTTTTGCTGTAAAAAAAAAAAAAATAGTGTCTCCCTGATTTTTCAGACACAAATATATCTGTTGAAAATAGTCTGGTATAGGCCCGAGAAATACAAGTGTGGTTTTGCAGTTCCACGGTACAAACCTCTGTATTATCCACTTTTGGGCCATTTGTATCTAAAAAACACAGTTTGAGTGTGTCGCTCATTGTTCAGCCGCAAATATATATATATTTTAAAAAGCCTGGAATACACCAGTAAATTATAACTGTGGTTTTGCTGTTCGACGGTAAAAAATTTCTATTATTCAGGTTTTGGTAGTTTTTTCCGTAAAGAAAAACAGTAGTGTCTCCTGACTGTTGTGACACAAAAATATATCTGTTGAAAATAGTCTTGTATAGGCCCGACATCCCAGTGTGGTTTCGCAGTTCCACGGGTCAAATCGCTGTACTATCCAGTTTTGGGCCTTTGGTATCTAAAAAAAAAGCAGTTTGAGTGTGTCGCTCACTGTTCAGCCGCAAATATCTCTATTTAAAAAAGTGTGGTATACCCCAGTAAACAATAACTGTGGTTTTCCTCTTCCACGGTTCTAATCTACTCTTTATTACCCTTTTTCCATTGATAGTGCAAGTGTAAGCCATTTTACTTTATTTACAATGGGCAAGGAGCGTGGCAAGGGACGTGGAAGTGGACGTTCTGGTGATGGTTCGTGCAGAGGACGGGGCCGTGGCCAAGGTGAAAATGTGCCACAACCAACAGCCACATCTTCTCGCTCCCACTTCTTGACCGAATTACTAGGGAAGCACAGAACAACACCAGTATTGAGAACTGATCAGTGTGAACAGGTTATTAATTGGATAGCAGACAATACTTCCAGTTACCTGGGCACCACCACCTCCGGTCTGTCTTCCACACGGTCAACTCTTAGTAGCCGTGAGTCTCGACCGCATACTCCTCCTCACCCTGATGCTCCTTCCTCCCACCATGCCGAGTGTCGTCAGACAGCAAGTGATCCCACACTTGGACACTCTGAAGAGCTGTTCACTGGTCCATTTCCATATTTGGGCCCCTCGCCTGATACGCTTGAAGTGGTGGAAGAGGAGATCCCATGTTGCGATGCCCAAATATTTGAACAGCCACGGCCACAGGAAGTCGACGTTGGCAATCTGTCACAAGAGGTGGACGATGACGAGACACAATTGCCAGGAAGTGAGGAGGAGGATCGTGGTGTGCAAGTGGAAGAGGAGGAGGTGGTGGATGATCTAGTAACTGACCCAACGTGGAAGGAGGACATGCAGAGTGAGGCCAGCAGCACACAGAGGGAGGGAGGCAGAGTACCCCAACAGGCAGGAAGAAGCAGTGTGGTGGCCGCAGACAGAAGGCAGGCAACCGTTTCCTGTAACACCAACATGAGGGACGTTGCCAGTACAAGCGGTAGGACTTCCAGAGTCTGGAATTTTTTTAAAGACTCGGCTGATAAGCCCAAAAAGGCCATATGTTCCACCTGCCATGCCAGCATCAGCAGGGGTGACAAAACTACCAGCCTGACCACCACCAGCATGATCAGGCACATGGCAGCAAAGCACCCGACTTTGTGGGGCGAAACCCAGGGTCCACGACCAGTGTCAGTGGGTGTCACCACTGCTTCTTCCACTGTTGTGCGTGCAATAGAACCCCCTGTTGTGTGTGCAAGGCAATCCCCTGTCCATACTGCATGTAAAGATGCCCCCTCCTCTCAGTCTTCACTTGTTATGGCAGTTTCTCAAGAAACAGCATCAACGTCCACGTCCCACCGCAGCGTTCAATTGTCCATATTCCAGACCTTTGAACGAAAGCGGAAATTCGCAGCTAACGCCCCACAGGCCACAGTCCTAAATTCGCACATTTCACGACTGCTTGCATTGGAAATGCTGCCTTTTAGGCTGGTGGAGACGGAATCCTTCCGCAATCTTATGGCGGTGGCCGTCCCTCGGTACTCGGTCCCCAGCCGACACTATTTTGCCCGGTGTGCCATCCCCGCACTACACAAGCACGTGTCCCAAAGCATCTGCCGTTCCCTCAACAACGCAGTTACTAGGAGAGTCCACCTGACAACGGACACGTGGACAAGTGCTTGTGGCCAGGGATGGTACATCTCTCTGACGGCACACTGGGTAAACATAGTGGAAGCCGGGACCCAGTCGGACCTTGGGACGGAACACATCCTCCCCACACCGAGGATTGCGGGCCCTATGTCAGTCAGAGTTGCCCCCACAGTGTACAGCTCCTGCGCATCCTCCTCCTCCTCCTCCTCCTCATGTTCAGCCTCCATCTCAGATATCACTACATCAGTTACAAGCTGGAAGCATTGCAGTACTGCCTCCGCCAAGCGGCAACAGGCTGTGCTGAAACTCATAAGCTTAGGTGATAAACCTCACACTGCTTGTGAGTTGTGGACAGCTGTGAAAGAGCAGGCAGATCTGTGGCTGAGACCGCTGAACCTACATCCCGGCATGGTCGTGTGTGACAATGGCCGTAACCTGGTGGCGGCTCTGAGGCGAGGTGAGATCACACACGTACCATGCCTGGCTCATGTGCTTAACCTCGTGGTTCAGCGGTTTCTTAAATCGTACCCCGAGTTGCCAGATCTGCTCGTGAAAGTACACCGCCTGTCAGCTCATTTTCGCAAGTCAGCTACAGCTTCCGCCGCCCTTGCTGTGTTGCAGCAGCGTTTGCAGCTTCCGGCACACCGACTGGTGTGTGATGTCCCCACACGTTGGAACTCTACCCTCCACATGTTGCAAAGGATTTGTGAGCAGAAGAGAGCAGTTGTGGAGTACCAGCTGCAACAAGGCCGTCGATATTCAGGTCAGACTCCACACATAAGACCTCAGGAGTGGACCTGGATGTCTGACATATGTACCATCCTGACAAACTTTGAGGAGGCCACCAAGATGGTGAGTGGCGATGACGCCATCATTAGTGTCAGCATCCCACTTGTCTGTCTTTTGCAACGCTCTCTGCAGAGAATTAAAGAGGAGGCATTGCAGCCAGAGTATGATGAGATGGATCAAGAAGCCATAGCGGGCGATTACACACAGCCCAGCCTCATCTCATCCCAACGTGCATTGGGGGACAATGAGGGAGAGGAGGAGGAGGAGGAAGAACAGGAGCTGCTATCATGCGTTGTAGACGGTAGTACCTGTACAATTGTCATACCGTCGGTTCAGCGTGGGTGGCCTGAGGACAGGGGGGAGGAGGAAAAGGAGGAGGAGGAGGAGGAGGAGAGCATGGTCAGTTATCATCTTGGTGAGGACACGGAAATCTTGCCCGTTACCAGTCTGGCACGCATGGCTGACTTTATGTTACGCTGCCTTAACCGTGACCCTCGCATTGTCAAAATGTTGGGTGACAGTCATTACTGGTTGGTGACACTTGTAGACCCCCGCTACAAGGAAAACTTTCACTCTCTTATTCCTGAGGTGGAGAGGTCTACAAAAATGGGGCAATACCAGAAGGCCCTTGCTGCAGAACTCTTAAAAAAATTCACATCTGAACACGCTAGCGGCAGAGGTCACAGTTCGTTGCCCAACCAAGGCGTACAGGCGAGAGAGATGCAACTCCAATCGAGCAGAGGCAGGGGAACACTGTCAACGTTCTGGGACAGTTTTCTGACAGCCGCCCAGCTTACAGGCCCTGAGGCGCGGGGTACTCTCACAAGGAGTGGAAAGTTTCAAAAGATGGTGAGGGAGTACCTTGCCGATCGTACCAGCGTCCTCCGTGATTCCTCTGTGCCTTTTAATTATTGGGTATCCAAGCTGGACACTTGGAATGAACTCGCTCTGTACGCCTTGGAGGTCCTGGCCTGCCCTGCCGCTAGCGTGTTATCGGAGCGTGTTTTTAGTGCCGCTGGGGGAATTATAACTGATAAGCGCACTCGCCTGTCAACTGACAATGCTGACAAGCTGACCCTTATCAAAATGAACAAGGGCTGGATTGGGCCAGACTTCTCATCACCACCAAATGACAGCAGAGTAACATAAAGTCAAATCCACTGTGTTATTTCGGGAGGTGTATTCACATGCACCGCTTCACACCCACACATAGGTATACGCTTCCTCGTTTCGGCTGTTTAATCTTCTTCTCCTTATCCTCAGCCCCCACCACCACTATACCACCAGGGTGCCAGCATTGCAAGTTCCTCCATCCTAATTTTTGGCAGCTTTTGCTGGGAAAGCATAAGCAAATACCATGGGACACCCACTCCCCAATAATGGGACTTATGTTTGTAATATGCTGTACTGCATGGCTCTTGTAAGGGGCATTGCAAGTTGCTCCGTCCTAATTTTTGGCAGCTTTTGCTGGGAAAGCATAAGCAAATACTATGGGAGACCCACTCCCCAATAATGGGACTTATGTTTGTAATATGCTGCACTGCATGGCTCTTGTAAGGGGCATTGCAAGTTGCTCCGTCCTATTTTTTGGCAGCTTTTGCTGGGAAAGCATAAGCAAATACCAGGGGCGGACACAGACTGTAGTGGGCCCCTGTGCAAGAAATTTTGGGGGGCCCCCCCTGCCCTTCATAAGGCAACAAAGTTATGTAAACATAACCCCCCATGTGCATCTCTCACCCCCCCATGTGCAGCTCTCATCCCACCCATGTGCAGCTCTCACCCCCCGTGCATCTCTCATCCCCCCCATGTGCATCTCTCATCCCCCCCATGTGCATCTCTCACCCCCCCATGTGCATCTCTCACCCCCCCATGTGCATCTCTCATCTCTCATCTTTGATTCCCCCCACTCCTAGTTAATTAATTGTATTTAAAAAAAATAAAATTTGTTATACTTACCCCCATGCAATCCCTGCAGAATCCTGGCGCTCGTCCACGTCGCTGCCACCAGGTTCTCCTGACGTTCGGCCATGTGACGGCGCCACATACATAGCCATCAGCTTTTGTTTTGGCCAAAAGATTTTTAAAGCCGCCACCACGATAAGGTAGACTCTTCTGGGCGGGCCCTACTCTAACCTATTAAAATTTTCTTAAAATATCCAATACTCTTTTTAGATATATTTTTATTTAGTTTTCTTTAAGGGAATGTGTCATATACATTTTTTTTTTAAATGACCAATAATACCACATACAGGGAATACCGCCACACCATGACCAGACCACATATTACCACAACTTAGTGACCGAATAATACCACACAGAAGGGAGAAAAACTGCCACACCATGACCAGACCACATATTACCACTACATTACTAATATTACCACCACATTACTAATATTACCATAAGTGTCATTATACACGGGAGCTCTATACATGGTATGTATAACGTAAGTGTCCAGGTAATCTAGTGATCACCAGTGAAATTATACACAGGAGCTCTGTATATAGTGTCAGTGTACAGGTAATACAGTGATCACCAGTGACATTATACACAGGAGCTCTGTATATAGTGTACAGGTAATACAGTGATCATCAGTGACATTATACACAGGAGCTCTGTATATAGTGTCAGTGTACAGGTAATACAGGGATCACCAGTGACATTATACACAGGAGCTCTGTATATAGTGTCAGTGTACAGGTAATACAGTGATCACCAGTGAAATTATACACAGGAGCTCTGTATATAGTGTCAGTGTACAGGTAATACAGTGATCACCAGTGACATTATACACAGTGTACATGTAATAGACTGACTCACCGGTGACGTCTCTAGGTGAAGTCCTTCATCTTCGCTTTTCTCCTTCATCCAGCACAGACCGCCATCACGTCTTCCAGCCAGGACTCGTCTCTGCATAAAATAACACAGTTATCTAGAGCATATTCCCCAACTTCTACATTACGCAGCTGAATACAGACGTGCATCCACCATCAATATATGGTTAGTTATTATGCAACCTACCATTCCAAATATAAATTGTAATCCACCACGGTGCCCCCATTAATTGTAAATAGGCACTTAATATATAATTTAATTAGAACCTCTACTCTTTCCGCCAATTTGTTACCAGTCACACTCCTGCATCCGCAACGCCCCCTACTCTATACTTCCTGCTCCCCGCATTCAATATTTACATGCACCCCCTGCCCCAATTCATTATATCATGTCCGTGCTCTCCCCACCCCATCATCATTTATCATTTACTCTCCCCCATCCCACATTCGTTATGTGCAGCTCATTATCCCCCTACTCCCAATTCCCCCATGTGCAGCTCTCAAACCCCCCCATGTGCAGCTCTCATCCCCCCCATGTGCACATCTCTCACCCCCTCCCCCACATGTGCCCCTCTCTCATCCCCCTCCCCCACATGTGCCCCTCTCGTCCCCCTCCCCCACATGTGCCCCTCTCGTCCCCCTCCCCCACATGTGCCCCTCTCTTATCCCCCTCCACCACATGTGCCCCTCTCTCATCCCCCTCCACCACATGTGCACCTCTCTCACCCCCCCCACATGTGCATCTCCCATCTCCCCCCCCCACACGTGCATCTCCCATCTCCCCCCCACCACATGTGCATCTCCCATCCCCCTCCACACATGTGCATCTCCCATCCCCCCCCACACATGTGCATCTCCCATCTCCCCCCCCCACACATGTGCATCTCCCATCTCCCCCCCCACACATGTGCATCTCCCCCCCCACCACATGTGCATCTCCCATCTCCCCCCCCACACATGTGCATCTCCCATCTCCCCCCACACACACATGTGCATCTCCCATCTCCCCCCCACACACATGTGCATCTCCCATCTCCCCCCCCACACACATGTGCATCTCCCATCTCCCCCCCCACACACATGTGCATCTCCCATCCCCCCCCCACACACACACATGTGCATCTCCCATCTCCCCCCCACACACACACATGTGCATCTCCCATCTCCCCCCCCCCACACACACACACACACACATGTGCATCTCCCATCTCTCCACTCCTAGTTAATTGTATTTTAAAAAAAATAAAACTTGTTATACTTACCCCCATGCGATCCCTGCAGAATCCTGGCGCTCGTCCAAATCGCTGACAGCAGGTTCTCCTGACTTCCGGCCATGCGACGGCGCGGTCACATGACCGGAAGTCAGGGGAATCATAAAGGCGCTGCCGCAGCAGCGCAGCTCAGCGCTGAAATGTCCCGGACCCGGCGCATAGCATGGGGCCGGGGGCCCCATGAGGAGAGAGACGCACAAGAGGGGGGCCCCCGAGGGGGCCCCTACCGGCCGGGCCCCATACTGGAGTCAGGGCAGTCATGCCCTGATGGCGGCCCTGCTGGAGGCTGGAGGGGCCCCCTCTCCCTCGGGGCCCCCGTTCAATGAACCGGCTGCACGGGCAGTAGTTCCGCCCCTGGCAAATACTATGGGAGACCCACTCCCCAATAATGGGACTTATGTTTGTAATATGCTGTACTGCATGGCTCTTGTAAGGGGCATTGCAAGTTGCTCCGTCCTAATTTTTGGCAGCTATTGCTGGGAAAGCATAAGCAAATACTATGGGAGACCCACTCCCCAATAATGGGACTTATGTTTGTAATATGCTGTGCTGCATGGCTCTTGTAAGGGGCATTGCAAGTTGCTCCGTCCTAATTTTTGGCAGCTTTTGCTTGCAAGGCATAAGCAAATACTATGGGACACCCACTCCCCAATAATGGGACTTATGTTTGTAATATGCTGTACTGCATGTGACGCGCCCCCTGGGCCGTGTGTACACGTGTGTGGGATACCCGGTGCCGGGTCTCTGGGGTCTGTAGTCTCCGTGGCGGTGACCCGGTCCCGTGGCTCAGGCTGGTCAACCAGTGGCAATCTTTCTTAGGTTTTGAGCTTAATTGTCCGACTGCGCCACCCGTGGATTGCGGTCAGGGAGTACCACTGCTGCGAGGCAGACCGCTGAGGCTGGTGTTGTGTGCGCAGCATAAAATGGGATAACTCCCCTCGGGAGGAGTATAGCCTCAGGGCAGTGAGTGTGGATGATGGGGGTGATGGTGCACGAGCGCAGCAGGAATGACTCAGAGTCTTTGCAGTGCAGTTCAGGGTCTTTACTGATGATTATAAGGTAGACCCTCCCGGGAGTACTGGCTAGCATAAGAGGCCTGGTCAGTCTGCGAGCAAGCAGGAGTTCCCCTGGCCAGGTGGAGTTGTAGGCCTCCCCGTCTGTCTGCACTCTTCCTGGCTACCTTGCTGTAAGCGGGTAGAAGTAGCCCACGTCCCTGAGTGTACCGTGTAGTGCTCACCCGTATGGCTGGTGACTTGGGGCCTTCTGTTAGCCTCCGCTCCACGACGGCGGTGCTGGTCCCTTGCTTGTGACTGAGCCTCTGGTCTTCTATGGCCAGAGGACCTGAAATCCCCTGCCGGCTGGTTTCTGCTGCTGGATATATAAGTCCTCACAGCTTCGGACTCCTGTGTCCGGTTCCTATTGTCTTCTGCCAGGGCGAGCTCTGCTCAGCTTCCAGCCCCTGGTCTTTAGCTCCTAGCTCCTACAGAGCTCCTTGCTGTTACTTTCCCTTGCTCTCACTCTGACTCTGACTGTTCTCTGACTCACTCAACCCCGCCCCAGATCCAGTTTATAAGGGCAGAATTCTCCCCTCCCAGGATTGGGGCAGGAGGATGTTGCATGTTTAAGGGATCCTGACCAGGAAACCTCCCACTTGCTCTCCGACGTAATATCTCTATTACTGTGGTGACCAGACCCCTGGGGTGCCACACATGGCTCTTGTAAGGGGCATTGCAGTTCCTCATAATTTTTGGAAAGCCTTCCATTCACTGCTTAGGCCAACAGTGCATGGGAGACCCAGTTGCTATAAATGGAAAAAAAGGTTTAGTTAACGCCCTCTGACCTCCATGTCATTTCCAAGGGGCATTGGAGTGGCTCGAAATTTTTGGTAGGCATTGCACTCACTGTATGCCCTATAACTGTGTAGCCGAACCGCTCCTTTTGTTACAGAAACATATCCTACAAGACATATCTGGTTGACTGGCCTGATATTGATGTGAATGGTCCCTGTTCCTCCTGCTCTTTCTCCTTTGCCACTACCTCATCCATCATCTATCACCTGAAGCTTTGTTTTAACGGGAGTCATAGAACTTGGATAGTAACAGGAAAACATCCAGCAATCCTCGGAGGAGGTAGGATATGCGCCAAAACGCTGACCACCTCAGGCCTAGCCGCTACTACATACATGCGCTTGCATTACAACAAAACAAAGCAGATGCTAACTTCTATCATCCTCATCATACTCCTCACCTTGGCACTCTCAACTCCCCTGATGGAGAAGCCAGGGCCCACCAGAGGAGTCTGATAGTCCGGTGGGCTCGGCCAATGCTGCCCTAAAGCAGGCCAGGCTAAGAAAAGTGTGGGAAAGGTTACCGGGACAAATAGGGGTGGCTGGGGACCGAGTATGGACACCCGGCCACCCCCTGGAGGCTGGGGAGCAAGCGGGGACACCCGGCCACCAGGCAGCTGGGGACTGAGTATGGATACCAGGCCGCCGACACAGCCATGGCGTGGTGGCCAGATTCCGCCTCCACATGCCTAAAAGGCCCAATTTAAAGTGCAAGCAAGCAAGCAGTATGGTATTGCAGCCTGGGGGTGGGTGGGTGGCAGGCTGCATACTTGAGCTTGTATTTCAAGGAATGGGGGAGGTACAATTGAACACTGCCCTGGGACTAGAACTTGCATGGGGATAGTTGCAAGTCTGCATCTTCTGATGCAGTAAGGATCACTTATGATGGGCACACTTTTAGACAGTGACCTGGGAGTCAGAGATGCTTCCAGGGGTCTTCCCCATGCTGTTCCCTTGTCTTTTCAGCACTTTATGCATGTGTCACACAGCACATGGCCAGATAAGGTTGTAAAATGTTAAAATGACATTTCACGGTGAATGCATTTGTCATAGTTGAAAGCAATACAAAAGTGCAAAAACGCATAAAAAATGCTACTTTTGAACATAGCCGAAGGTGTGGAGGAGTATTTTTGTTTTTGGTCATTTATTTTAACTTATACACAAGTCTTTTCCCTGGAAAGGTTGTTCCTTAACATATTTCACAGGAAAAAAGTTTCACTTTCGTTTTTGAACGTTTTATTGTGAGCACGTAAAAGTGGCTTAATACCTCTGACCACGTTGTTGACAGCAGTGACCTGGGGGTCAGAAATGCTTCCTGGGGCGATCCCCATGCTGTCCCCATGTAATTTGAGCACTGTCACTGTCGTTTTGGGCACTTGTTAGGCTTTTAAAAGACTGCCAGGGGTGCCACCGCAAAAATGCTCGAGTCTCCCATAGACTAACATTGGGCTCATTGCTCGGGTCGAGCACCCGAGTATCATGGCGAGCTCGGCCCGAGCTTCGAGCACCCGAGCATTTTAGTGCTCGCTCAACACTAGTCACGAACTTTAAAAATCCCCTATAAATAGAAATGTGGCACCCCAGAGGGTCTGATTGCCACAGTGATAGTAATACCATGTCTGGGAGCAAAACAGGAGTTTCCTGGTCAGGAACACACAACATGCAACACCTCCTGCCCCAGACCAGAAAGGGGAGGATCCTGCCCTATATAACTGGATCTGGAGGCGGGGTTAGTCAATGTAAGTTTAGTGTAGAGTTCAGTGAGTGTCAGGAGTCAAGTAGGACACAAAGGAGCAAGGAGCCAGTGACTGGAGCTAGAGTTAGCTCGTCCTGGCCAGTGTACACAGAGGACCAGACACCAGAGTCCAAAGCTGTGGGACCCTTCAGGCCCAGCAGCAGATACTGCAGGGCAGGGGATTGCAGGTCTCCTGGCCCAACAGAAGCCCGGAGGCTCAGCCACACGAAAGGACCAGTACCGCCATAGAGGAGCGAGGAATACACGGGATCCGAGTCGCCAGCCATACGGGTGAGCATAGCACGTCACACTCAGGGACGTGGGCTACAACACGACTATAAGCGGGATAGCCAAAAGAGTACAGTCAGAATGGCAGGCCTACAACTCCACCTGGCCAGGGGGATTCTAGGATTGCTCCCAGACTGACCAGGCCCTCATCCCTAGCAAGTACCCCCGTTGGGTCCTATATAATTGCCACCAGTAAAGACCCTAGGACTGCACTGCAAAGACTCTGTGTTATCATTACTGATCCCGGCACTATCACCACCATCATCCATACACGCTGCCCTGAAGCTCCACTCTTCCTGTGGGGAGTCACATCACCTTGCTGCACACACCATCAGCTTCAGTGCACTGCTCCGCAGCGGCGGTTCCCAATAACCGCATCCCACAGGTGGCGTAGTCGGACTATACAAACCAGATACACATAGACTACCCTGGTTTGACCGCCCTTGGTCATGGACCGGGTCACCGCCACGGTGACTACAACCCCCAGCATCTACAAGGTCCGGCTCCGAGTGTCCCCATGGCCCAGGGGGCGCGTCAACTTTGGCGTAGTCGGCAGGATTGCGAGCCCGCTACCACCGGGTACTGCGCGCCTTCACAGACTGTGTCGCATACCGGGGTGAAGATTTCCCGCCATTGGTCGCCGTTTTCCCGCCATTGTCCGCCATCTTCGAGTCGCCGCGCAGGAAGAAGAGGAGCGTGATCGCTGGAAACGCGCGAAGTCCAAAGCCCCGCCCCACGCACTGACGCAGCGCAAGGTCCTGGAAGGAGCCACAGCGAACACTGATGTCAGACGCGTGCGATGCCAGGTCCTCGACGGAGACCATCGCCTGCGGAACTGCGGCCTACGGAAGGAAAGAGAAGGAAGGTAGGCCACGGTTCACTAGGGGGGAGGAAGACGCCCGATATGGAGGGAACTTCAACCACCGGTGTGACCGCTGCCGCGGTAATGCCATTCTCCATACCTTATATACCGGGGGCTGCATGGTTGCCCCAGTACTCAGGAGAGTCGCACACCCTGAGTGACTTCAAGGAGAGACTAAGAAGTTTATTTAAAGTGTACCCCTGTCCGAGTAGCAGAAAGTGAGCATCCTTATAGGCCAGTTGATTGGTGCAGCCCAGAGAGAAGTAAAGTCCTGGTCAACCAGGGAAAAAGGGACTGTAAAAGAGATACTGGCCCGCCTAAAGGACACTTTTGACACCCGTACTACAGCAGAGATAAAGATGAAGTTTTATGGGTGCAAACAACGGGCACAGGACAGTGTACGGGACTATGCTTTAAGCCTGCAGGAGGCGCTGAAGGCCATCAAACAGGTAGACCCTGACAGTGTGCGTGATAAAAACAGACTGTTAACTGAGCAATTTATTGAGGGTTTACTGTCCAGCGCCCACCGAACCCAGCTGCACTTAATGGCTCTGCAAAACCCTGACTTGGACTTTGCTCAGTTTAAGGACAGGGCCATCCGGGTGGTACGAGAACCAGCACCAGGTTGCGCTACAGCTCACTGCCGCCCAGCTATCACCTCCCACCAGGAGGTGGCACCCTTTTCCCCGGAGCCTGTAGGAGCTGATGCACAGACTCTGGACAATGCCCCGTCTACAGACCTGCACCATCAGGTCCAAGAGTTAACTAAAAGTGTAGCTGCGCTAACCAAAACTGTGCAGTCCTTGCAGGTGTCTCCCAAAGGAAAGATCCAGCTGGCTTCCAGTCCGGAGGAGGTCCCGTGGCGCCGACAGAAGAGGATTCCACCATCCAGAGGGAGGAACAGCGATCGCTACGACCAGGACGGACAACCCATCTGCCGCCGCTGCAACCAGCCAGGACATTATGCAAGGTACTGTCATTTAAACGAGTAAAACCTGGGGCAGAGGGCCAACCCCCAGGCATAAGACCACCAGGCCCATCAAGCTGGCGAGACAAATATGTGGGAGGACGGCTGGTCCTACCTGTCGTGCTGGACGGCTTTCCAATGAGCATGTTGCTGGACACTGGATCCCAGGTGACCACCATCCCATACATTCTTTTCAAATGGTACTGGACTGACTCTGACATCACCCGCCGTCCAGATGAACATTTGAGCATTTTTGCCAGCAATGGTCAACCCGTACCTCAGTTGGGGTTCAAAGAAGTGACCATAAAGGTTGGCAAAGTCGAACTGCCAGCACAAGGACTGATTATTGTCGACATTGATCGCCGAGAAAGTCATCCCATGATAACCTTAGGCACTAATGTCATTGAAAATTGTCTTGCAGAAATAATTGTCTTGTTACAGCAGGTTGCGGAGACCGCCAGTTTCAGCCAGCAGTGGGTTCTACAAAGAGAGATCAGAGCCCTGATGAAAAGACAACAGGTAGAACTGTCTGGTGGTGAGATTGGCAGTGTTAGGATGAGTGACCCATTCCCTATTGCCATGCCCCCAAGAAGTGAAATGCTGATATGGTGCCGGGCAGCCATCGGTCTAAGGAGTAGAGATTATCAGGCCCTGGTAGATTCTGTCTACTCTGATAGTAGGCCCACCATTTTGACAGCCAGGGGGGTGGTTGATGTCCACCATGGGAGAGTGCCAGTCCGCATCCTGAACATTTGGGAAAAAGAAGTCCATTTGCCCCGGTATGCCACCTTGGTCAAGCTATTCACCGTCAATCAAAATTATATAAAGACAGTGGAACCCTTACCTTCATCCAAACAGGCGGAGGATAATGGCTCCAAGGGACAGATGGAGGACTGGTGCCAGAAGCTGCATGTGGGCACTGACTCCACCCCTCCACATCAAAAACAAGGAGTATACCGGGTGGTCCAGGAGTATGAGAGGGTCTTCAGTAAACACCCACTCGACTTCGGGCAGGTAAAGTGGGTTCAACACCATATCCCCACGGGAGACCATCCACCCATTAAAGAAAGGTACCGGCCTGTACCGCCAGCACACTACCAAAATGCCAAAGGGATGTTACGAGAGATGAAGGAGGCTGGGGTAATAAGAGACAGTTGTAGCCCCTGGGCGGCTTCATTAGTTCTTGTAAAGAAAAAGGATGGCACAATGAGAATGTGTGTAGACTACAGGCAAATTAACCGCATAACTCATAAAGATGCATACCAGCTACCCAGGATAGAGGAGTCACTAGCTGCATTAAAATCTGCTAATTATTTCTCTACTTTGGACCTTACTAGTGGGTATTGGCAGGTTCCTGTAGCAGAGGCGGATAAGGAAAAGACCGCATTCACCACCCCGATGGGCCTCAGCGAGTTCAACTGCATGCCATTCGGGCTCTGCAACGCCCTAGGAACCTTCCAGCGGTTGATGGAGTGCTGTCTAGGACATAAGAATATCGAGACAGTCCTCCTGTACCTGGATGACATCATAGTATACTCCAAGACGTATGAGGATCATCTGAAGCACCTGGCGGAAGTGTTTGAAGCCCTGGCTAGCTTTGGCCTGAAGGTGAAGCCGTTTAAGTGCCACCCGCTGAAAGTACAGTACTTAGGACACGTGGTAAGCGCTGACGGTGTAGCACCAGACCCCGACAAGGTCACCGTAATCAAGGACTGGCCGAGACCTTCCACGATCAAAGAAGTGCGGCAGTTCCCCGGGTTGGTAGGCTAGTACCGAAGGTTTATACCAGGCTTCACCAAGATGGCGGCACCCATGCAGGACCTCCTGATAAGCCAGTCCAGGAAGCCCAAGAACCAGAAACCACCATTCAAATGGGACAAGCTGGAAGATGAGTCCTTCACCAGGTTGAAGATGGCCCTAACAGGAGACGAGGTCCTGGCCTACCCCGATTATGGCCAACCCTTCATCCTTCACACAGAAGCGAGCAACGTGGGGCTGGGAGCGGTGCTGTCCCAGATCCAACAAGGCAGAGAAAGAGTAATAGCCTATGCCAGCAGGAAGCTCCGGCCCACAGAAAGAAACCCAGAAAACTACAGCTCCTTCAAGTTGGAGTTCCTTGCCATCGTCTGGGCCGTGACAGAACGCTTCAAGCATTATCTCGCCTCCTCCAAATTCACCGTCTTCACGGATAATAACCCGCTGACACACCTGGACACTGCAAAACTTGGTGCCCTGGAACAAAGATGGATGGCCCGACTGTCTAATTACGAATTCACCATCAAGTACCGGGCTGGGCACAAGAATGCAAACGCAGATGCGCTGTCCAGAATGCCTAACTTGTCAGATGGGGAGAGAAGACCCAGAGGAGCTGGAAGAGATAGAAATCCCCGCATTACACCGCCATGGGATAAAGCAGTGCTCCCATTGTGTGAAGAACAGGTGCTCTGCCAACAGAGAAGCCATGTTCAATCCATTGCCCCACCATGGATGGGCAGAAACACAAGACAGTGACCCGGCTGTTCGTCTAGTCAAAGAGTTGCTGACACAAGCTGACTCATACCCTGATTCAGATGCTCCAGAAGAGACCAAACAGCTGTGGAAAGAAAAGAGCAAGCTGTTCATCTATGAAGGGAAGCTGTGTCGAAGAACTGTCAACTCCTGGACACATGAGCTGGTCTGGCAGGTGGTAGTCCCGGGGCGGGATGCGTCTATGGTCTTGGAAGTGTACCACGATGGAGCAGGACACTTCGGATGGAAGAAACTGGAAGTCCTGCTACGTGAACGGTTCTATTGGGCTGGCATGAGGAAAGCAATCGAGAGGTGGTGTCGAGAATGCGGACCATGCAACCTGAGAAGAAAAGACCGTGACAGCCAGAGGGCTCCCCTGCAGCCCATCATCACCAAGCAGCCACTCGAACTGGTAGCCCTGGACCATGTGAATCTATCCCCGAGCTGGTCAGGCTATGTCTACGCTCTAACCATCATAGACCACTACTCCCGGTTCCTGGTAGCAGTGCCAGTCAAGGACCAAACGGCTCAGACAGCAGCCAGAGCTTTCCAACAGCACTTCTGCCACCCACATGGTTACCCAGAACGTGTGTTAACTGACCAAGGTCCTGCCTTCGAAGCGGAGGTATTCCAGGAGTTCTGCAAACTGTACGGCTGCAAGAAGATCAGGACAATGCCTTATCACCCCCAGACCAGACCAACGGGATGTGTGAAAAGATGAATCAGGTGGTGATAGACCTACTGAAGACGTTGCCCCTGGAGGAACGCAGCCTGTGGCCAGAAAAGTTGCCAGACCTGGTGGATCTCTACAACCACATCCCAGTGAATTCCACCAACTTCACACCAGCTTACCTGATGCGAGCAAGACCTGGTAAGCTGCCCATCGACCTGGATATGGGAGTTCTGATGCCAGAGGATGCCTCACCGGATGTGGATTGGGATACTGAGCAGCAGCAGCAATACCGCAAGGTACAGGAAAGTGTTGAAAGAAGTCTGTCCCAAGCAAGAGAAAGGCAAGAGAAGACTTATAATCAACATGCACCTGCTGCCCCCTTGTCACCAGGAGAGCAAGTCCTAAAGAGAAAAAGGCGGCTCCATAAATTGGATGACTAGTGGGAAAAAGAGCCGTACACCATTCTACCATCAAACCACGATAACCCTAAGGTGTACCTCATAAGTAAGGACGGAGGGGAAACAACAGCCACGGTTTCCAGAGACCACCTGAAGAAATGTCCCGAGCAGCTGCAGCATGCTGAAGCAGACCAGGATATCCCTCAACCCGCAGAGGAAGTGGAAGAAATGGTCAGCACAGTACTCGGAGAATTTCCCCGGTCATGGACGCAAGTGAATAATGCCATTGTTGTACCAGTCTTTACATTTCTCAAACCAGCCCCTCAAGAAGCTACGGAAGTCTCAGTACAGTTGGAAGAACCATTGGCCCCGGAGACAGAAGATTCCTCATCAGCAGACCAGGAGAATCTACCCTCTGCTAGTAGCGAGCCTGTCACGCCCACGGTAAGCCAAAGGATCCGTAGGAAGCTGCCCAGCCTACCATAGGTACCTTCACACACCTGTAGTGCAATCCATGCAGAGCCCACCACACCAGGGATAAATACAGGGGACCAAGGTAGAGCACTGACAGAAAGTGTACTCCGTAGGTCTACCAGAATCACCAGAGGTCATATCCCTGCTCGTTGGAGAATTTAAAAATGTAAAGTTTGAAGTGTAATATATAACTGTGTTATTGCAAATGTTTTATATGTGTGTATTAAACTGTGTTTCTTCCAGTTACCCGACAGGGTCCAAAAAGACTTTCAGGTTATGGCCAATGAATAACCAAAAACTTTTCCTGTAAATAGTTGCACCTGTAAAGTGCCCCTTTTGTGCCAGACCACAGAACAAAAACCAGTGGAGGTGGCTGAAGACGTGGTCCAACATCCGGATCATCAATGCCCTGTAGCCACCCCAGGGCTTCCGAGGAGGGTTTGGGACGGGTCCCTCAAGAAGTGCACCCTGTTGGGTGAAATGGACACCTGCTTACGGATGATACCGTGACCTAAAAAGACATAAATGCCTGTAAATATGTTCATGTATTGTTATTGCATTGTTTATTGTTACCTGTTATTTTTGCAAAATATGTTCAGTCCCGGAGTACTGAAATTTACTACGGGGGAATGTGGCACCCCAGGGGGTCTGGTTGCCACAGTGGTAGTAATACCATGTCTGGGAGCAAAACAGGAGTTTCCTGGTCAGGAACACACAACATGCAACACCTCCTGCCCCAGACCAGAAAGGGGAGGATCCTGCCCTATATAACTGGATCTGGAGGCGGGGTTAGTCAGTTTAGTGTAGAGTTCAGTGAGTGTCAGGAGTCAAGTAGGACACAAAGGACCCATGAGCCAGGGACTGGAGCTGGAGTTAGCTCGTCCTGGCCAGTGTACACAAAGGACTGGACACCGGAGTCCGAGGCTGTGGGACCCTTCAGGCCCAGCAGCAGATACCGCAGGGCAGGGGATTGCAGGTCTCCTGGCCCAACAGAAGCCCGGAGGCTCAGCCACACGAAAGGACCAGTACCGCCACAGAGGAGCGAGGAATACACGGGATCCGAGTCGCCAGCCATACGGGTGAGCACAGCACGTCACACTCAGGGACGTGGCTACAACACGACTATAAGCGGGATAGCCAAAAGAGTACAGTCAGAACGGCAGGCCTACAATTCCACCTGGCCAGGGGGATTCTAGGATTGCTCCCAGACTGACCAGGCCCTCATCCCTAGCAAGTACTCCCGTTGGGTCCTATATAATTGCCACCAGTAAAGACCCTAGGACTGCACTGCAAAGACTCCATGTTATCATTACTGATCCCGGCACTATCACCACCATCATCCATACACGCTGCCCTGAAGTTCCACTCTTCCTGTGGGGAGTCACATCACCTTGCTGCACACACCATCAGCTTCAGAGGACTGCTCCGCAGCGGCGGTTCCCAATAACCGCATCCCACAGGTGGCGTAGTCGGACTACACAAACCAGATACACATAGACTACCCTGGTTTGACCGCCCTGGGTCATGGACCGGGTCACTGCCATGATGACTACAATCCCCAGCATCTACAAGGCCCGGCTCCGGGTATCCCCACGGCCCAGGGGGCGCGTCAGAAAAAACCCTCTTTTTATTGACCGCCCTGGGTCACGGACCAGGCCAGCCACTGTAATATCCCCCACCAGTCTCCATAGGCCTGGCTGCCGAGTACCCCCATGGCCCAGGGAGCGCGTCAAACTTGGCGTCACGAACAGGATTTCGTGCCCGTTGCAACGAACAGGATTTTGTGCCCGTTGCTACCGGGTACTGTGCTCCTTAAAGAACTGTGTTATGTTGCTGAATGTGGCGCCCGCCCCAGAAGAAGGGGCGCCATTATGTGCGCGATGAAAACCAACAATATGGAACCTCCCATCGTGGGCCGGGTCCCAGAATGGCGCCAAAAGCACACCCTGCCCCTTGCAACAGTGACTGTCCGCATAGATGTGTCCGTCAAGGCAGGGAGGACTTCACAGGGAGTGACCGACAGCAGGCTGCCATGGGACCGCCCCCGAAAGGGGAGGGGAGGAAGAGAGAAGGAATGGAGACAGGGTGTGGCCTTAATAAGTCTAGACAGACCGCACCCGGCAGCCAGTATGGACGGAAGCAAGGATCCAGCCTCCGCCTCTGGCCTGCAGCAACAAGCGACCCCCCTCACCCTTTAGGGGGAATCAAGTAAACTGTCCCCGGAGGATACGGAATTCCTCCAACGAGAGATCCTGGAGCTGAGCCAGCAGGTGGAACGGGCCCAGCAAGCAGTGGTCACCAGGTGGAAGAGCGAGCTGCTAGAGAAGTTAGCAGCTCGGCGGCTCCCAGAACCGGATACGAGCGGCAGCGCTCCAGCCCCGATGGAGCCAGAGGAGCACCAGGAGGCCGTGTACAGCACAGGAGCAGGTAGGAAGAGTTCCCCAGTCCCGGGCGCTGCAAGCGCCCATCTGCTCCTGGGCCTCCTACACCAGCACTCCCCGTAGCCCGCCATGTACTCCCTGGAGCAGCTGCTCAGCCCGGAACCTCCACCCCTGGGCGCTGATCTTGAGGACCTCCTGCTTGGTTCCCTCCAGGAACCTCTACCCCCGGGCGCTGAATTCAAAAACCTCCTGCTCAGTTCCCTCCCGGAACCGCCACCTCTGGCACCCGAGTGGGTGATTTGGTCCGCCCGATTTGAGGACCAGCATCCGTGCCCACTACTCCCGACACCAGCGCCCCCGGTTGCCTGCCCCAGCGGAGAAGAATTTAGCTGGGTCAACCGGGGACGGGGACCTGATGGGGTTCACCGCAGGAGACCCAAGCCGAAGCCCTGCAGAGAAAGGAGTTCTGCAGGCGGGAGCTCCAAAAGCTGGAGAAGGCGCGGCGCACTCAGTGGGTGCGTTGTGAGCAGTTAGAGGCCCGGAACAAGGCCGCAAAGGCTCAAGCCCGGCAGGCGGAATTTGCCCACCCCAGCCCCCGTGAAGAAGGACTAGTGGTAAAGTTCTACTTGAAGGCTGGGTGGGGCTTTATCCGCGATCCCAATTTTAACCGGGATATTTTCGTGAACCGGCGGGATGTTGAGCCCGAGCTGGAACAGGGCCATCCCGACCGGAACTTGTACCCCCGTGACCGTGTCACTTACACTCGACACCACGGGGAACGCGGGTGGTATGCCCTCCAGGTGTACCGCGTGATTGAGGACACGCCCCCGCAGGACATGGCTGATGACCCGGCTGGGTCCAGCAAAAACCAAAAGTACCCCAGGAGGGGACCCCACTACTAGTAGAGTAGGTGGGACCAAACTGTATATAGTCACCCGTAAGGGTATAGGAGTTTAAAATAATGTTTGTTTTAATGTGTGCATAATTACCCGTCAGGGTATACAGACTTCAGGCTGAGGACTGTGAACAGCCAAAGACTGATATTGTATATAGTTTTGCACTTCTTAAAGTGCTCTATGTTGGTTTTATAAGTGCAACCAAGTGACCTCAGAACAAAAACCCGTTTGGCGTGGCGGAAGACGTGGTCCAGCACCAGGATCACTTATGCCCTGTAGCCACGCCCAGGGTCTACATTGAGGGTTTGCAGACGGGTCCCTCATGCTGCTACTTTTGCACCTGTTTGAAAAGGAAAATGGACACCTGGTTACAGAATGTGCTGTAAGCTGTTACAGAATGTTATTAAAAATGTTTTATAGTGTAATAATGACCTGTAACATTAAAGAGAAGTGCTTCCCATAAAGGGAAGAAATGTTTTTGTTACAATCTTACATGAGAATGCATTCTTAAAAATTTTGCTTGTCTAATATACCGTGCTTTTGCTCTGTTCCAGCCCTCGGACGTGCTGTGTTTTACCAGGGGGGAGTGTGGCGCCCCTGAGGGTTCAGTCGCCACAGAGGTACTGCACCTCACCCAGAGGTGTGGTGTCTCCTTCTCTCAGGTAAGGAGGGAGTGCTGCCCGGAACCCCAACACCCACATTCAACACTACACTGCTCCAGGATGGCTGGAAGGGCAAGATGCATGTGCACAGTGCTGAGCCCTGTCCCTGGCTGGAGTGGTGGGAACCCAAAGGTAGGGGGAACCAGTAGTGGGTGTGGGTGGAGGAAGCAGTTTAGGGGAGCACTTTTACAGGAGGTATAAAAAGGGAAGCCATCTTAGGGTGGCAGGACAGTGCAGTAGAGCACAGTGAGTGAGGACAGTCAGTCAGGGAGCAGAGTCTCTTTAGGAGCTCTGCTCCACAAGTTGGGGCCTAGTGCTAGAGGCCCAGGAGGGGAGCAGAGGAGGAAGGCTCCATTCTATTGAAGGGATCTCAGGGGGTACGGCGAGTGCAGGACGGCACCCGTACACCCCGAATCTGTCAGAAGACAGAGGGATCAGGCCGCAAGAAGGGGACCGGCCCCTGGACCAGCTGTCTTACTCCAGGTCTCGGCTGGAAAAACAGGAGGCTTCTGGCTTTTATAGTTCAATTGTCAAAGCCTCAGTTTGACAGGAGGGACTTCAGAGCACCCGAGCGGGACTGTGAGTGGGGAAGGGCAGGAGGGAGAAGACCCAGCATGAAGTCGGTCTAGAGAGGAACATAAGAAAGCGGGGTTCCGTCAGCTGCTCCTAACCTACCTGAAGAAGAGCTGAACCCTCGGTCTGGTGAATGCAGCGCGACGTGGGAGGCTGGCACCCGCGCAGTGTATCAGTGGAACGTACATGAGAACTGTGAGTAAACACTCGGATGACTGCACCGCACTGCCTCCGTCCATTATTTCAGCTGCGCCATCTTTTCCCCTGCACTACAATGCCCAGCACAACCAACAAATATCTACACTGCCCTGGAGCTAGCTCTTCCTGTGGAGAGCCACACCATCCCTGCTGCAGTAACATTGACGCGCCCCCTGGGCCGTGGGGTACTCGGCAGCCGGGACTCTGTGTATGCCAGTGGGAGATATCACGGTGGCTGGCCCGGTTCGTGACCCAGGGCGGTCAGTAAAAAGGGGAATATTTATAGGGGATTTGGAAAGTTCGTGAAGCCACCTGTGGAATGCGGCTAAAGGGGGCCGCCGCTGCGGAGCAGTCCTCTGGAGCTGGTGTTACGGCAGCAGGGATGGTGTGGCTCTCCACAGGTAGAGCTAGCTCCAGGGCAGTATAGGGGTAGATGGTGGATGCGGGGGAGAGACAGCAGGACGGTCCTGGAGGAAAGACAGACACTCACACGGGGGTAAGCTTCAGTACCTTTACTGGTGATGATGCAGGCAAGGTCCAGGATACTCCGGACGGAGGGCGCACTTTTGGACTCTCCCCAGTGAGTGGGTATAGGGCCTCCTGATCCGTGGTTTTACTCGTTAAGCTTCTGGCCTGCCTGGAACTAGGCCTAGCTTGGTTACTGTCTCTCTCCCTTGCAACTGCTGACTTGGTGGTAGGGCCGTCTCTTGGAGATCACTCTCCCTGGTTGCTGGGCTTCCGTGACTCCTAGCCCTGGTCCTGTAGTCAGCGTTTGGTAAACCTGAGACCTGTAGTTCTCCAGGGGTTTCGGTGGTCCCTACTGGGTGTAAAGGGTCCCTGTAGGTGCAGACCCGGTGTCCGGTATATATCTCGTGGTGAGCCTGGTATGCTTCTCTGCCCCCTCGCTACTTCTTCCTTCTCCTCTCACCTTCGGCCACACTCAGGGCCCTCACTAAGCCTTCACTCGTGCTGTAGGCCTTGGCTCGCCTAAGCACAGCAGCCAGCGTGCTGCCTCTTTGCTGCTCTCTGAGCATCAGCACGCTCTCTGCTCAACTCTGAGCTCTGTCCCTCTCTGTGTCTGGCTGCACTCACTTCTGACTCTAAACTCTAACTGAGCTGCCTGGCTCCACCCTCCCTATATATGTCCCTAACGGGCTCCCTCTGCTGGTCTGAGGTGGTAGAGTGGAGGTGTGTGAATGTGTGAGGGCCTCTTGTGGAGAAGTCCATCCATGCACCCTTCTGGGTTCTGTGGCACCAGTGCGTAGCAGGGCGCCACAACATCAGCTTAAGAGGACTGCTCCGCAGCGGCGGCTCCCTTTAGCAGCACTCCACAGGTGGCGTCATGAACTTTATAAATCCCCTATAAATAGAAAAACCCCCCTTTTTATTGATCGCCCTGGGTCACGGACCGGGCCAGCCACCGTGATATCCCCCACCAGCCTCCATAGGCTGCCGAGTACCCCTACGGCCCAGGGGGCGCGTCTCCTGCTACGCTCCTCCCCCTGGCCAGCTCTGCCATGCTGCTGTAACTAGGCAACTACTGCACTGTACAATACAGGGAGAATACATAAAAGCATCAACATTACATTACACATTACACTCACACGGGGACAATTTTGTTGCACGTGGGAATAATAACATGGAAAAGTCCTTCTTAAAGGGGTGGTGGCGTCCATCCCCCTTACAAATGCTCAGGTGTTTTCTGAGTATCTTCAGCGTACTTGGGTGTTATGTTTTAGTCACGCCGTGCGCATGATTTGAGACTGTTGACAGCTTTAATACATGTGAGGAATGCCTATTTCTTAGGCATTCCTCACATGTATTAAGGCTGTCAAACAGTCGCAAGTTATGCGCACGGCGTGACTAAAACATAACACCCGAGCACGCTGAAGATACTGTTCGCTGAAAGGGTTAACAGAACATACTCGCTCATCACTAATGATTTTATGATGAAATCATATTTATTATCAGTCGGTCCTATAGAACTCTGAGCACATGTCACCATGACTAAGGATTTTACTTTTCCTGTTTTCTTCCTCTGCATAATCTGGTTACCAGTATGCATGGGGAGTGTAAATTTATGCTCTGGTGTACACACCTTCCTCAGGCGCTGGTCATTGCCCTCTGGATATGAGACTGTAGCTCCTCCCATCAATAATATATTTCTCTAGATGCATAGCAGAGAGCCAAATCCAAAAATGACGTCCTACACACTGCCAGAGCTCTCCCCCCTGAGCCTCGCTGAGCTCCTGCACTGGGCAGCCTACCTGTGTGTCCTCTACCTGGTCTACAAGGTCTCCAGTCTATTCCTCAGGCAGAAGAAGCTGGAGAGAGCGTTCAGTGCTTTTCCAGGTCCAAAACGTCACTGGCTCTATGGCAATGCCCACGAGGTATATATATATATGTTTTTTGCAGAAAAGTTTGTTAATTTATAAAACTTTCTGATTTAATTTGCCATTTAATTTTTCACTGTTTTCAAAATCTGTGCTGCTTATTAGTGCAAATATTCATTATAGATGAAAAACGTTTAGTATCAGGTTCACTTGTCACAGGTGCAGTTTTTGTTACCATGTAGATTTTTGAAATATGCTGCACAATTTAAGTAAGGGTGCCGTTATTAATGCATGCACTCTCCTTGCACTTTAAATTTAGCAAATGACTGATGACTGTAGACTTTGTGTTGTGACTTTAATCAGATGACACAAAATAGGCTTGATAATATCGTTAGCTTGAGTAGCCTCCACTCAATGAGTCAGCCCAAATTCCACCGAACACGAAAAATGGTTGAACGCTCTAAAACGTAACCTTTACTCAATCCTGCATTAAAATCAATGAAGCCACAATTAGACTCATAAACTTGTATCCATATTGGGTCATCCGTATACTCCATCAATCAATCAATCAATCAACAAAATCACAACTAAGTGGCATAGAGGTAAATTGGGTTTTACTGCTCCTTTTGCATTGTCATCAGGTAGGTTTCCAGGGGCTTGTGATAAGTGGTCCTCCAGATGTAGGAATCAGATTCTACCCTTACAGGAGAAAACT
Organism: Phyllobates terribilis; assembly: GCF_046119375.1. Classification (NCBI taxonomy): domain Eukaryota; kingdom Metazoa; phylum Chordata; class Amphibia; order Anura; family Dendrobatidae; genus Phyllobates; species Phyllobates terribilis. The sequence continues at coordinate 155,566,058 of NW_027362768.1, read as the reverse complement.
GCAAATCTATATAGCCTAACCCCATTTACCACCATCTTATGAAAGGGCCTTGAAACTGTAACCTGGCTCTAATCAAAGATCCCTACAATGCGCCTATTGCACAGTATGCCATCCCAACATGAGATGTTTCTATGCATGTGATGGTCTCAATGTTAAGATGTATCTTGAGTTATGTACATTCTGTATTGTGGGTATTGATACTTGTGTATCTGTCACGGGTGTGTCAGAAGTGACAGACAGTCGCCTTGCAGTTGGTTGCAGGAGATCTCTACGTTTGGCATTACAGACATCTTCTTAGAGGCTGTCTCTAGAACCCAGGGGCTACCTCCCTCTGACTAATTAGCTCCCTGTCCTGGGTGTAAAAATACCTGGTGTGGATGAGAGGGAGGTGCTGGCGATATTCATTACTACTTGAGAGGCTTTAGCAAGATCGGTACTTCGTCCTCTCTGGATCTTGAGGCCGTGTGCACATTTGTCTGGAGTCGACTAAAGCTAAGCAATTCCCCCCTGTTTGTCTACCCTTGTTGTCTATAGAGTTTAGTGGAGATCGATTAGAAACTGAGAACATCAGAGGAGTGCAGTTACAGCAAGTTCATCCAGTGCTTGGGGCCATGAAACTTCCTTCACCCATTAGGGCCGCGACCTCCTAAGTGACCCCCAAGTCCCAATCTCAATAGTCGTCATTACGTGCAGTGCTGATATTCCCATCTGTGCTCTGGGTGAGACTGACTGCTGGCTGAGTACTCCTCTTGCATCCAAGCTGGCTCTAGGGACCAAGGCATTCCTCCAGTTCCATCAGTATAAGTCTGTAGCTACCCCACTAGGTCCATCCAACTAGTCTACTGTATCAGGCCCTTTGGAACGGGGAGAATATTTCCTCTACATGTTTGCTGGCTTAGTCCTGCAAGAACGCTATAGCTGCTGCAGTTTGTTGTACCCAAAGACTCTACCCATCAAGCTATTCTCCTAGCAACTGGCTCTGTGAGGAGTTTATCTATTACCTGAGATCGATGCAATAAGTGCTGACTCACAGTGACACACATAACCACAATACAAATCCCTACAGAAAATAGTGCAAGACTTCTATATGATAACCGACATAACACAACATTATAGTAATACCCAGCTCTTGGGAATTACATATTTAAAACCAAAAATGTTATATGGTGTGGTAAAAATCAAGTACAGCAACATCATCCTAAACCCTTTTTTCTTTGAATACTTATTGCAGAATTCAGGAGCGCCAGTCGAGTTTTACCCCAGAACATAATAATAGAATTCTAGGATTGACCAATGTACAGTGGCTTACGAAAGTATTCACCCCCTTGGCATTTTTCATGTTTTGCTACCTCACAACCTGGAATTTTACAGGGTTTTTTTGAGGGTTTGCATCAGTTCATGTACAGAACATGCCTATAAGTGTGAACATTTGGTTTACTTTTTGTTGTGATGCAAACAACAAATAAGACAAATAACTGAAAACTTCAGTGTGCATAACTATTCACCCCCCTAAAGTCAGTACTTCATAGATCCTCTTGTTGCAGCAATTACAGCTGCAAGTCACTTTGGATAAGTCTCTATGAGCTTTCCACATCTTGCCACTGGGATTTTTGCCCATTTCTCACGGCAAAACTGCTCCAGCTCCTTCAAGTTAGATGGTTTCCTCTGGTGAACAGCAATTGTCAAGTCTGACCACAGATTCTCAATTGGATTAAAGGCTAGGCTTTGACTAGGCCACTCCAAAACATTTACACCTTTCCTCTAAAACCACTCGAGTGTTGCTTTAGCAGTATGCTTTAGGTCATTTTCTTGTTGGAAGGTGAACCTTCGTCCCAGTGTCAAGTCACTGAAAGAATGAAACAGGTTTTGCTCAAGAATATCCCTGTATTTCACACCATCCATCTCCCACTCTACTCAGACCATTTTCTCTATCCCTGCTGCTGAAAAACATCCCCACCGCATGATGCTGACATCACCATGTTTCACTGTGGGGATGGTGTTTTTGGGATGATGAGCTGTGTTGGTTTGGTGCCAGACATAGCGTTTACCTTGGTGGCCAAAAAGTTTAACTCACATCTGACCACAGCCCCTTCTTCCATACATTTGTGAAGTCTCCCACATGTCTTTTGGCAAACTCAAAACAAGCCTTACAAATTTTTTGTGTAAGTAAAGGCTTTTTTCTGCCCACTGTTCCATAAATGCCACCTCTATGGAGTGTACGGCTTATTATGGTCGTATAGACACATACTCCAGTCTCTGCTTGGGAACTCAGCAGCTTCTTCAGGGTTACCTTTGGTCTCTGTGCTGCTTCTCTGATTAATGCCTTCCTTGCCTGGGCTGAGAGTATTGGTGGGCGGCCCGCTCTTGGCAGGTTTGTTGTGGTACCATATTCTTTCCATTTGATGATAATGGATTTGATGGTGCTCTGGGAGATCATCAGAGATTGGGATATTATTTTATAACTTAACCCTGACTTGTACTTCTCAAGAACTTTGTCCCTGACTTCTTTGGAGATCTCCTTGGTCTTCATGGTGTTGTTTGGTTAGCGGTGCCTCTTGCTTAATGGTGTTGCAGCCTTTTTGGCCTTTCAGAAAAGGTAGAGTGTATATACTGATAGACCATGTGACACTTAGATTGCACACAGGTGGACTTTCTTTCACTAACCATGTGACTTATGAAGGGAATTACTTGCAACAAAATTTTTTAGGGGCTTCACAGCAAAAGGGGTGAATACATATGCACATGCCAATTTTTAGTTATTTGATCCCATAAATTAAATTTATGTCTATGTAGCACCCTGAGGATTCGGCTGCTACAGGGGTATTGCACCTCAACCCAGAGGTGTGATATTCCACTCCCGGGTAAGGATGGAGTGTGGAACTGAGCTCAGTTAGCTGCATGCACTACACACATCCCATTTCCGAGGAACAGACCGACGGTACTCCCACTAGAGAAATGTGCAGGTACGATAGTGTCTGTTCCTGGCTGGAGTGGGAGGGGGGTGGAACATCCCAGTAGTGTAGGGGCAGATAGGGGGAGCAGCCTGGGTAAAGCTAGGAGCTCATTGGGTGCTGGTCACCTGAGCTCACACATAGAGGGAGTATATAAGGTGGGCACCATCTTAGATCAGGGTCAGTCTGTCAGTCTTTTGCAGAGTCAGAGGAAGAGAGCAGAGGAGAGGAGCAGCTCCAAGGCCAAGAGAGAGAGAGAGGAGAAGGAAAGACCCAGAGGGGGAGAAAGAAGGAACTCCAAGAGCCCAAATTAGACCAGAGGGTGAAGAGTTGGCAAAAGGGTACCGGATCCCAAGCTGGCAGAGGCTACAGCACACCTTAGCCAGGAACCGGAGGTCGTGGGCAGGATCTGCCACGACCACCCACTAAATCCACCCGGAAGGCAGACCAGGAATAGGGTCAGGGAACCCAGAGACAAGGGTTTACCACCAAGAGGCCCGAGGGAGCCGGACATAGGTGGATCCCTGGTGGGGAAGGCCAGAGAAGAGGACAGGACAGAAAGGGAGCTCAGGACCACGCTCCAGAATCACCTGGGGGTTGGCCGAGTCCAGGACCTGGTGGACGCAGCACGGCTCGGGTGGTCACTTAAGGCCGGAGTGACCAGAACAACTGCAGTAAGTAAACAAACCCTGAACTGCACAGCCCGACTCTGTGTCTCATTTCCATCCCCGCTGCACCACCACAACCCCCATCCTCTGCAACTGACCCCCTGAGGCTATACCCCTCCCGTTGGGGGTTATACTACCTAAGCTGCACTCACATCACCAGCCTCAGCGGACCCTGCTGCAGCGGCGGCCGTAGTGACCGCAAATCAACGGGTGGCGTAGTCGACATAAAAGAACATCTAGTAACATCTATAAGGACTGCCACACACTGAGTTTGACACCCTGGGCACGGACCGGGTCACAGCCACTCGGAGACTACAACCCCCATCTGATCCGGCTCCGGGTATCCCTAACAGCACTGGCCCAGGGGGCGCGTCAACTTTGGCGTAGTCGGCAGGATCTCGTGCCCGCAACAACCGGGTACTGCGTGCCTGAAGAAAAGTTCACCGTTACCTTAAAAAGAAGTCTCCCGCCGGTTCCGGAGGGTCCCCGCCAACGGACCCCATCACAGGTCGTTTCCCGCCGGTTGTCCGCCATTTGCAGCTTTTTCCCGCCATCCATGGAGTTTCCCGCCACTGGGAGACGATTCCCGCCATTTCTGAAGATTTCCCGCCTTGGGGGAGCGGACGCCATTATGGGCGTGCCAGAGGGTGGCAAGAGACCACCTCCCATCGTGGGCCAGGTCAAAGAATGGCGCCAAAAGCGGAAACCGCGCCCACCAACAGAGACTGTGATGCTGGAAGTGTCCATCAGCGTAAGAGAACTGCCCCTGGAACTGACAATCACTAAGTTGCCCCGGGACCACCCTCAATGGGGGCGGAGACAGAACAAGAGAGCAAAGATGGGTGTCGCCTGGAGCAGTCTGGAGAGAGCGCACCCGGAGACAAGACGTCTGGAAGAGAGTCCAGAGAGAGCCTACCCGGAGATGGAGGGAGAGCCAGGCAGCACCGACCCAGCGGTCAGGAGCCTGATGCGGGCCGCCACTCCAGGCAGCACCGACCCAGTGGTCAGGAGCCTGTTGCAGGTCGCCACTCCAGAAGGCCTGCTGGAGATCCTAGCACAGCTCCCCCGAGACCGGGAGTGTGCACAGACCGCGCTGGAGGGCCTCGCACAGAGGTTGGCCCGGGTGCAGCGGGAGACGTTGGCGGAGTGGAGCCGAGAGATGGCCCAGCGGACCGAGACTCGTCAGCGGAGCACGCCACCCGAGACGAGGAGACAGACCGCCTCTGAGGATGGCGCAGGAGGACTGAAGGCCGGAGACGGCGCCGAGAAGGGAGCCGAACGAATGGAGGCAGGTAAAGGGGACGTCACTACCCCGAGCCGGGAAACCGCGTGCCTGCCCCAGCTCCCCGTCGCAGAGCCCGAAGTACCCCCTGCCGTGCCCGTCACTGCAACGTCACCGCCGCAGACTAGGCCTCAAACGGAAGCCGCGACCCCTGTGACGTCACACGCCTCGACCCCGAGCGTGGCCAAGCAGGAAGTACCATCGGCCTGGTCGCAAGGCCTAGTACCCCCGGGCGCCGCAATACCAACAGCGCCCCCTACCTCCGCGGAGCCCCCGGCCTGGTCGCAGGGCCAAGTAACACAGGGTGCCGCCATTCTTACGGTGCCCTTTACTTTCAAGGTGCCCCAGGCCTGGTCGCAAGGCCTGGTTAGCCCGGGCGCCGCTACCACCACGGCGCCCATAACACCTAAAGTACCGCACCTGGGTGAGGACCTGTTCGCCCAGCATACGTGCCCGGATGGGCAGCCGTTCGTATGGCCCCAGGAATACATCCAGCTGGAGCTGCAAAAAGCAAGGGCCATGTGCGAACCCCTGATCCCGGCTCCAAAGCCCATAAAGAGGATCTCGCCCCCGCTAGAAGAGACCCAGTTTGAGTGGGATCCCACCGGAGAAGACCTCATGGGGTTCACTCAGGAGACTCGGGCAGCCGCAGCGGAGCGTGCAGAGTGCTGCCGCCAGCAGCTCGAGGTCTTTGAGAGGGAGCGGAGAGAGAGGCGGGTCCGGGAACAACAAGCCCAAATAAGGAGCGCGGAGCAGAAGAGCCGGACCAGGAGAAACCCCCGTGCAGCGCATGGTCCCCGTACCATCGGGACTGTGATAAAGTTCAATCTGCAGCATGGGTGGGGTTTCATCAGGGATCACCGCACCCCAGGCGACGTCTTCGTGACCAGGAGAGACGTTGAGTCCCACCTACCGGAGGGACACAGAGGTCGTGACCTGTATTTAGGGGACGAGGTCACCTTCACCCGGCACAAGTGTGCCAAAGGACCCTACGCCCTCCATGTGCATCGCCTGACGGAGGAGGAGCTGCGGTGTGAGGAGGAGCAAGAGGACCCGGACGGGTCTGAAACTGAAACTGTCCACAAAGAAAGAGCAGGAGGACGCCGTCGTTGAGTACGGTAGAGAAGAGACTGTACATAGTTACCCGTCAGGGTATAAGAACTGTTCTAGTTAAAATATGTTCCCCGTTGGGACCAGCCAAGAGTAAACTGTTAATCCTGTGTGTCCCTATTCCCATTACCTGGCCGAGGACTGAAGGCGGCCATATTTCCCTTGTATATAGTTGCGCTTCCTAAAGCGCCCCCTACCGGTTTTATAGGAAACCGTGTTTCTTCCAAAAGAGACTGTCGCACTTTACCCGGTCACAAGTTGCACCGTGACCGGAGGAACCAGAAACAAGAATGTTTATATGAAAAGTTTATGCTGATAATATATGATGTTTTATATGTTTATGTTTTATGAAAAAAAAAAAAAAATGTATGTTTGTGGATGTTTATATCTTACAGCCCGAGGACGTGCTGTGATTTACCAGGGGGGAATGTAGCACCCTGAGGATTCAGCTGCTACAGGGGTATTGCACCTCAACCCAGAGGTGTGATATTCCACTCCCGGGTAAGGATGGAGTGTGGAACTGAGCTCAGTTAGCTGCATGCACTACACACATCCCATTTCCGAGGAACAGACCGACGGTACTCCCACTAGAGAAATGCGCAGGTACGATAGTGTCTGTTCCTGGCTGGAGTGGGAGGGGGGTGGAACATCCCAGTAGTGTAGGGGCAGATAGGGGGAGCAGCCTGGGTAAAGCTAGGAGCTCATTGGGTGCTGGTCACCTGAGCTCACACATAGAGGGAGTATATAAGGTGGGCACCATCTTAGATCAGGGTCAGTCTGTCAGTCTTTTGCAGAGTCAGAGGAAGAGAGCAGAGGAGAGGAGCAGCTCCAAGGCCAAGAGAGAGAGAGAGGAGAAGGAAAGACCCAGAGGGGGAGAAAGAAGAAACTCCAAGAGCCCAAATTAGACCAGAGGGTGAAGAGTTGGCAAAAGGGTACCGGATCCCAAGCTGGCAGAGGCTACAGCACACCTTAGCCAGGAACCGGAGGTCGTGGACAGGATCTGCCACGACCACCCACTAAATCCACCCGGAAGGCAGACCAGGAATAGGGTCAGGGAACCCAGAGACAAGGGTTTACCACCAAGAGGCCCGAGGGAGCCGGACATAGGTGGATCCCTGGTGGGGAAGGCCAGAGAAGAGGACAGGACAGAAAGGGAGCTCAGGACCACGCTCCAGAATCACCTGGGGGTTGGCCGAGTCCAGGACCTGGTGGACGCAGCACGGCTCGGGTGGTCACTTAAGGCCGGAGTGACCAGAACAACTGCAGTAAGTAAACAAACCCTGAACTGCACAGCCCGACTCTGTGTCTCATTTCCATCCCCGCTGCACCACCACAACCCCCATCCTCTGCAACTGACCCCCTGAGGCTATACCCCTCCCGTTGGGGGTTATACTACCTAAGCTGCACTCACATCACCAGCCTCAGCGGACCCTGCTGCAGCGGCGGCCGTAGTGACCGCAAATCAACGGGTGGCGTAGTCGACATAAAAGAACATCTAGTAACATCTATAAGGACTGCCACACACTGAGTTTGACACCCTGGGCACGGACCGGGTCACAGCCACTCGGAGACTACAACCCCCATCTGATCCGGCTCCGGGTATCCCTAACAGCACTGGCCCAGGGGGCGCATCATCTACATTTTTCTCATTTCACTTCACCAACTTAAACAATTTAGTGCTGATGCATCACACACAAATACGATTACAAAAATATTTAAACACAGGTTGTAAAGTAACAAAATAGGTAAAAAGCCAACGGAGTGAATACTTTCGCAAACCACTGTAAAATGACTAACATCCATACCGTGGTTGTCAGCTGTGTATACATAGGACCGGGCAATGACTTGCTTGCTGAGTGAGTGTTTGGATAAACAGGAGGTCACATAACTAGAGAGATTCACCTTTGCTCTCCATACCATATACAAATTGCTTACAATGAGAGAAAAAAGCAGACAGCGATCAAATTCCACAGATATCGATGCCCTTTGTGGGAGTTTTTCTTCAGTTTCATTTAAGGTTATTGCCCCGAGGTCTCATCCTGCTGATAATGTAGTCATTATATGCAGTGAATGTGAGCACAGAGCTATCTGAAGTCTTCTCAACACAAGCCTCCAGTATAAGCCTGTGACTCGCCCCCTGGGCCGTGGGGCACTCGGATCCGGGCAGTGGGGGAACGATGGGAGTAGTAGTGGCAACCCGGTTCCGTGGCTCAGGGTGGTCAGGCCAGTGGTAGTCCATTATGTGCTGATGTTTATGTCCGACTACGCCACCCGTGGATTGCAGTTATTAGGAACTGCCGCTGCATGCAGACCGCTGGGGCTGATGAGGTGTGCAGCTAGGGTAGTGTGACTCCCCAAGGGAAGAGTGCGGCCCCAGGGCAGTATAATGGATGTTGGGAGTGATGGTAGTGAGAGTCCCAGTACTGATAGTGCTGGAGGAGCAAGGAGCACGCAGACAACAGGTTGCAGTCCAGGGTCTTTACTAGAACAGGTAAATTGACCCACAAACAGTCCCAGCTAGGAGGGGACCTGGATGTCTGAGAGCAACGGGGAAATTGGCCCTGGTCAGGGTGAGGGTGTAGGCCTACCGTGCTTTCTGCGCTCCTTCTGGCTATCTCCTCATTATAGGGTAACAGCCCACGTTTCCGAGCTTTCCGTGTATTCTCGCCTGTATGGCCTGCGACGTGGGTTCCTTTCTGCTCCCAGCCTTGTACGGCTTTACTGGTCCCTTCGGTTGTGGCAGGGCCTCCAGGCTTCTCAGGCCAAGGAATATACAGTCCCTTGCGGACTGGTTATCTGCTGGAGGATGTAGAATCCTCCCAGCCTCAGACACCAAAGTCTGGTAAAGTAAGTTTTTTATCTGCCAAGACAGGCTCTCTTCACCTCTTGTCTCTGGCTTGTGGCTCTCCTCCTGCCACACTTCCTCTTAGGTGCAATACAACTGTCCCTCTCTGCTCTGGGACCTGAATCCTCAGATAGGTCGTCCAGTTCTCCCTAACCCTGCCCCCAGCACCAGCTTTTATAGGGGCAGCCAGCTCCCCCTACTGGCCTGAGACAGGAGGCATTGCATGCTAATGTTCCCCTGACTAGGGAACCTCCCCCTTGCTCTCAGACACAGCTTTCATTACACTTGTGGCATCCAGGCCAGGGTGACACATTCCCCCCTAGTGAAATTTAGTACTCCGGGACTAAACAATAAACAAAGACAATATGCATAACCATAAAACATTAATAGACAGACGACGCACAAATTGAGTACTTAAGGTCACAGTGTGGCCTGTGACCGGGTGTCCATATCACCAGCACAACGGAGAGCCTTAACCAGGTGGGGGTCTGTCCTACCCCAAGTTCTTTACAGTCTTAGTTCATTCCTGGGTTAGGCTCCAAACGCAGTCCATACAAGGTCCCGGTTATAAAAAGTCCATAACCTTTGAGTCCTTATGGTAGCTGCAAGAAACTGAAACACAGAATTACCAAACATGCATGTAACTTGGCAAACAATTCAACATTTGGCAACAAGGTTATTTACAATTTTAGTGTGCCCTATATTCTCCAGCGAGCGGGTATCTGCCCCTTTGTGCTCCTGGTTGACCTCCTTAACCCACTGTCTGATGGTGGACTAACCTGTCTTTCCCCACTAGCTTTAGGGGTACAGCTACCAGCTGGGTGTACAGGTAGGGCAGGCAGCTGTCTGCGGGTCCTTTGGCTTACCGCAGGCATGGCAGGCTCACTGTCAGCAGAGGGTTGACTCTCCTGGGCTGCTGGTACAGGCTCTTCTGCCTCTGGAACCGCTCGCTCCTCTTCACCTTCCGGCTCTGGTGTTGGTTGTTGCTGTGCCGGTTGCAGGAAATGCAGGACGGGTACCACTATGGCATCATTTATGCGAGTCCAGGACTGAGGGAACTCTCCGAGAACGGTGCTGATCATTTCTTCCTTGTCCTCTGCGGGTTCAAGGTCACTCTGATCCTCTTCTGCACTACGGAGTTGCTTGGGGAACTTTTTGAGGTGGTCTCTGGAGACGACACTAGTGGTTTCTCCCCCGTCCTTGGTGATTACGCACACCTTTGGGTAGTCGTGGTCAGACTGCAGTATGGTGTAGGGTTCCCTTTCCCACTGGTCGTCCAGCTTATGTAGCCTTCTCTTCCGCTTCAGGACCTGCTCACCAGGTTCTAGGGGACCAGCAGGGGCGTGTTGGTTGAAGAGTTTTTCTTGCCTCTCTCTCACCTGGGCCAGGCTCTTCTCCACACTCTCCTGTACCTTCTTGTACTGCAGTTGCCTTTCCGTATCCCAGTCTGCATCCGGGGAGGTGTCCTCAGGTGTTAGGACTCCCATTTCCAGGTCTACGGGCAGCTTACCCGGTCTGGCTCGCATCAGGTAAGCCGGAGTGCAGTTGGTAGCATTCACCGGGATATTGTTGTATAGGTCTATTAGGTCCGGCAGTTTTTCTGGCCACAGGCTGCGTTCCTCCAGGGGCAACGTCTTCAGGAGATCAATTACTATATTGTTCATCTTCTCACACATCCCGTTGGTTTGTGGATGGTAAGGCGTTGTCCGAATCTTCTTACAGCCATAGAGGTTGCAGAACTCCTGGAAGATTTCAGCCTCGAACGCTGGGCCCTGGTCTGTCAGGACCTCTTCCGGATACCCGTGTGGACGGCAGAAGTATTGCTGGAAGGCTCTGGCCGCTGTTTGGGCTGTCAAGTCCTTTACCGGGACCACCACTAGAAAACGGGAATAGTGGTCCACGATTGTCAGGGCATAGATGTATCCAGACCGGCTGGGAGCCAATTTGACATGGTCCAGAGCTACCAGCTCAAGAGGCTGCGTGGTGACGATGGGCCTCAAGGGTGTCTTCTGGCTGGCACGGTCCTTCCTCCTTAGGTGACAAGGGCCACAGTCTCTGCACCATTTTTCTACAGCTCCTCTCATGCCGACCCAAAAGAACCTTCCTCTTAGCAGGAACTCCAGTTTCTTCCAACCGAAATGCCCCGCTCTGTCATGGTAAGCCCCCAGGACCATAGCTGCATCCCGCCTTGGGACCACGACTTGCCATGTCAGCTCGTGCGTCCGGTGGTTGACAACCCTTCTGCACAACTTGCCTTCGTAGAGGAACAGCTTGCTCTTCTCCTTCCATAGCTGCTTGGCTTCCTCTGGGGCATCTGGATCTAAGCGGGCGTCTTCCCGGGTCAGCAGATCTTTCACCAGGCGGACTGCGGGGTCACTATCTTGGGTCTCGGCCCAGCTGTGGTGAGGTAGGGGATTGATCATCACAGTTGTTAGATCCTCCTCCTTCACACGGTGAGAGTATTGAGCGGCTCCATACCGGTGAAACGCGGGGAGTTCTACCTCCTCCAGCTCTTCTGGGTCTTCGTCACCTTCACGTAAGTGAGGCATCCTTGATAGGGCGTCCGTGTTGGCATTGGTTCTGCCTGCCCGGTACTTGATCACAAAGTCATAGTTGGAGAGACGGGCCATCCACCGCTGTTCCAGGGCACCCAGTCTTGCATTGTCCAGGTGTGTCAACGGGTTGTTGTCCGTGTACACGGTGAACTTCGCGGAGGCCAGGTAATGCTTGAAGCGTTCCGTCACGGCCCACACCACCGCCAAGAATTCTAGCTTGAAGGAGCTGTAATTCTCCGGGTTCCTCTCGGTGGGCCTCAGCTTCCGGCTGGCGTATGCGATCACCCGTTCTCTGCCCTGTTGGTTTTGGGACAGTACGGCTCCCAGTCCCACATTACTGGCGTCTGTGTGGAGAATGAAAGGCTGGCCATAATCAGGGTAGGCCAGAATCTCATCCCCCGTGAGGGTCATCTTTAGCTGGCGGAAGGACTCCTCTTCCGGTTTATCCCACTTGAAGGGTGGCTTTTGACTTCTGGTCTTAGACTGTCCGATCAGGAGGTCCTGCATAGGAGCTGCCATCTTGGTGAACCCGGGGATGAACCTTCAGTAGTAGCCTACCAACCCGAGAAACTGTCTCACCTCTTTGATGTTCGAGGGGCTTGGCCAGCTCTTGATTGCCGTGACCTTGTCAGGGTCGGGGGCTACTCCTTCCGCACTTACCACGTGCCCTAGGTACTGGACCTTTGGTTTCAGCAGGTGACATTTCGATGGTTTCACCTTCAGGCCATAGCCTGCCAGGGCTTCGAACACCTCGGCCAGGTGCTTGAGATGGTCCTCGTAGGTCTTCGAATAGACGATCACGTCGTCCAGGTAAAGGAGGACCGTCTCGAAGTTTCGGTGCCCTAGACAGCATTCCATCAGCCGCTGGAAGGTCCCTGGTGCGTTGCAGAGCCCGAAAGGCATACAGTTGAATTCACTCAGTCCCATCGGGGTGGTGAAGGCGGTCTTCTCCTTGTCAGCCTCTGCCACAGGAACCTGCCAATACCCGCTAGTAAGGTCCAAAGTAGAAAAGAAGTTAGCAGATTTTAGTGCGGCTAAAGACTCCTCTATTCTAGGCAGCGGATATGCGTCTTTGTGGGTGATACGGTTGATTTGTCTATAGTCCACGCACATTCTCATGGTGCCGTCTTTCTTTTTCACCAGAACCAAGGGGGCTGCCCAAGGACTACAGCTATCTCTAATGACCCCAGCTTCCTTCATTTCTCTTAGCATGCCCTTTGCGTTCTGATAATGTGCAGGGGGTACAGGTCGGTGTCTCTCTTTTATTGGTGGGTGGCTCCCTGTGGGGATGTGGTGTTCTATCCCTTTTACTCTGCCGAAGTCTAGCGGGTGCTTACTAAAGACTCTCTCGTACTCCTGTACCACCCGGTAGACTCCTTGTTTTTGGTGCAGGGGAGTGGAATCAGCACCCACATGGAGTTTCTGGCACCAGTCCTCCTTTTGTTTCTGGGAGCCATTACCTCCGCCTGTGGAGATGGAGGCAAGGGTTCCACGGCCCTGATAGCTTTGTGTTTGACAACAAACAGTTTGGCGAGTGTGGCGTACCTGGGTAAGTGTACCTCCCTCTCCCCAATGTTGAGGATGCGGACGGGCACCCTCCCATGACGGACATCAACCACCCCCCGGGCTGTCAAAATGGTGGGCCTGCTGTCTGAGTACACGGGTTCTACCATGGCTTGGTAGTCTCTACCTCTCTACCCGATTGCAGTCCGACACCAGATCATCATTTCACTTTTGGGAGGCATGGAAATGGGGAATGGGTCACTCAGTCTTACGCTACTGATCTCACCACCAGACAGTTCTACCTGCTGCCGTCTCATCAGGGCTTTTATCTCCTTGTTGAGGACTCTCTGTTGGCGGGAACTAGCATTCACCGCCACCTGTTGTAGAATTACAATTACCTCTGAAAGACAATTTTCAATTACGTTAGTACCCACAGTTATTTTAGGGTGACTTTCATGACGGTCAATGTCCACAATAATTACTCCCTGTGCCGGCAGTTCAACTTTACCAATTTTAATGGTCATCTCCTTGAACCCCATCTGCGGCACGGGTAAGCCATTACTGGCGATGATGCTCAAGTTACTGTCTGGATACCGTGTGATATCAGCATCAGTCCAATACTGCTTAAAAAGTACATAAGGGATAGTGGTTACTTGCGACCCAGTATCCAGCAGGGCACTCATGGGGATACCGTCCAGCACCACGGGTAAAACCGGGCACCCCCCAACATACTTATCACGCCAATTATAAGGGCCTGGTGATCTTATGCCTGGGGGTTGGCCCTCTGCCCCAGGTTGGACCCGTTTAAATTACAGTACCTGGAAATGTGTCCGGGCTGGTTGCATCGACGGCAAATGGGCTGTCCATCCTCCGCGTAGCGGTCTGTGGGCCTCCCTCAGAACGACGGGATCCTCCTCTGTCGACGCCACGGGACATCCTCCGGACTTGAAGCCAGCTCGATGGGTCTTGACGGGTCCACTTGCAATGCCTGGACGGTCCTGGTCAACGCCGCGACACTCCTGGTCAGCTCCTGGAATTGGTGGTGCAGGTCTTTCGACGGGGCTTGGTTCAGGGCCTGTGCATCAGCCCCCACGGGGTCCATAGAGGAGGGCACGCCTCCTGGTGGTAGGTGAGAGCAGGGCGCCGGAGCTTTATAGCGCCACTGGTTGCAGATTCACGGAGCACCCTTATGGCCCTGTCCTTAAATTGGGCAAAGGTCAGGTCGGGGTTCTGAAAGAACATGAGGCGCAGTTGGGCCCTGTGGGCGCTAGACAGCAGACCTTCTATGAATAGTTCTGTTAGCAGCTTATCCGTTTCCTGCACACTGCCAGGGTCAGTTTGTTGGATAGCCCTCAAGGCTTCCTGCAGATTTAGGGCATAGTCTCTGATGCTGTCCTGTGCCCGCTGCTTACATCCATAGAACCTCATTTTAATCTCAGCGGAGGTACGTGTGTCAAAGGTACCCCGCAGCTGGGCCAGAATACCCTTCACAGTCCTTTTCTCCTCAGTGGGCCATGATTTTACCTCCCTTTGGGCTGCGCCAGTTAACTGCCCTGTTAGTATGCTGACCTTCTGTTCCTCTGTCAGGGGGTAGAATCATAGAATCATAGAATCATAGAATGGTAGAGTTGGAAGGGACCTCCTGGGTCATCTGGTCCAACCCCCTGCTCAAAGCAGGATTCACTAGATCATCTCAGACAGATGTCTGTCCAGCCTCTGTTTGAAGACGTCCATTGAAGGGGAACTCACCACCTCTCGTGGCAGCCTGTTCCACTCATTAATCACCCTAACTGTCAAAAAGTTTTTTCTAATATCTAATCTGTGTCTCCTCCCATTTAGTTTCATCCCATTGCTTCTAGTCTTTCCTTGTGCAAATGAGAATAAAGATGATCCTTCTACAATGTGACAGCCCTTGACATATTTGTAGACAGCTATTAAGTCTCCTCTCAGTCTTCTTTTTTGCAAGCTAAACATTCCCAAATCCTGCAACCGTTCCTCATAGGACATGGTTTGCAGACCAGTCACCATTCTGGTCGCTCTTCTCTGAACTTGCTCCAGTTTGTCTATGTCTTTTTTAAAATGTGGTGCCCAAAACTGTACACAGTATTCCAGATGAGGTCTGACCAAAGAGGAGTAAAGACCGATAATGACTTCACGTGATCTAGACTGTATGCTTCTGTTAATACATCCCAGAAAACCTGGAACAAACTGTACAGCCTTTCCTTAAAGTCAGTTAGGGCATGGGGCTCCCCTGAGTACTTGGGCAGCCAGGCCGCTCCAGGGATGTAGGGCAGGGAAAAGGGCATCACCGCTGCTGCAGCTGCGTTGGTGGTAGTGGGCGCCTCTGTGTCCGACATCTTCCTCCCCCCTAGTTAAGCGTGGCCTACCTTCCGACGATCCTCTTCTGTAGGCCGCGGCTCCGCTGCTGCTGCTATGGACGAGGACCTGGCGTCGCGTCCTGATGACGTCAGCGTCGCTCTCTCTCCCTTTCAGGACCTTGTGCAGCGTCGGTGCGTGGGGCGGAGCTTCGGATCTCGCGCGGTTTGGACGTCCACGCCCCTCTTCTTCCCGCACGGCGTCCTGAAGATGGCGTCCGATGGCGGGAAAACGGCTGAAGATGGCGGGAACCGATGAAAGATGGCGGGAGACGGCTGGAAATGGCGGGAAACGGCTTCGGATGGTGGGAAACCTCTTTTCAGGTAAGTACAAAGTCTTTTCTAGGCACGCAATACCCGTTTGCGGCGGGTTGGTTGCAATCCTGCCGACTACGCCAAAGCTGACTCGCCCCCTGGGCCGTGGGGCACTCGGATCCGGGCAGTGGGGGAACGATGGGAGTAGTAGTGGCAACTCGGTTCCGTGGCTCAGGGTGGTCAGGCCAGTGGTAGTCCGTTATGTGCTGATGTTTATGTCCGACTACGCCACCCGTGGATTGCGGTTATTAGGAACCGCCGCTGCATGCTGACCGCTGGGGCTGATGAGGTGTGCAGCTAGGGTAGTGTGACTCCCCACGGGAAGAGTGCGGCCCCAGGGCAGTATAATGGATGTTGGGAGTGATGGTAGTGAGAGTCCCAGTACTGATAGTGCTGGAGGAGCAAGGAGCACGCAGACAACAGGTTGCAGTCCAGGGTCTTTACTAGAACAGGTAAATTGACCCACAAACAGTCCCAGCTAGGAGGGGACCTGGATGTCTGAGAGCAACGGGGAAATTGGCCCTGGTCAGGGTGAGGGTGTAGGCCTACCGTGCTTTCTGCGCTCCTTCTGGCTATCTCCTCGTTATAGGGTAACAGCCCACGTTTACGAGCTTTCCGTGTAATTCTCGCCTGTATGGCCTGCGACGTGGGTTCCTTTCTGCTCCCAGCCTTGTACGGCTTTACTGGTCCCTTCGGTTGTGGCAGGGCCTCCAGGCTTCTCAGGCCAAGGAATATACAGTCCCTTGCGGACTGGTTATCTGCTGGAGGACGTAGAATCCTCCCAGCCTCAGACACCAAAGTCTGGTAAAGTCAGTCTCTTATCTGCCAAGACAGGCTCACTTTGCCTCTTGTCTCTGGCTTGTGGCTCTCCTCCGGCCACACTTCCTTTTAGGTGCAATACAACTGTCCCTCTCTGCTCTGGGACCTGAATCCTCAGATAGGTCGTCCAGTTCTCCCTAACCCTGCCCCCAGCACCAGCTTTTATAGGGGCAGCCAGCTCCTCCTACTGGCCTGAGACAGGAGGCATTGCATGCTAATGTTCCCCTGACTAGGGAACCTCCCCCTTGCTCTCAGACACAGCTTTAATTACACTTGTGGCATCCAGGCCAGGGTGACACACCTGCAGCTGTTGCTATTACTCCACCAGTAACTTCCACCCATAAAATACGAATTATCTTTATCTGATTCCAAGGATAAGTTTAATTAAAGTCTTCATTTGGATCTTTAAAATAAATGTCTCATTACTAATGAGAATTCAAGATCTGTGAAATTGGATATGGGCAAAACATCAGATGGGAACGTCAAACCTGCTGCAGATTTCAGCTTTCAGCAGAATCATGCAATGCTTATTGTGGGAGAATGAACTTTTTTCTTGTTACATACAGCAAACATGGACCATCTACTAGGAATAATAATAGGACCATCAAAGGTTTTAGTTGAGATCTTTCTTCTTCTTGACAGTTAAAACAAGATGGGACTGATTTGGACATTGTGAATGGTTATGCTAAACAATTTGACTATGCTTATCCTATGTGGTTTGGAACTTTTTTTGCCTCCCTCGTCGCCTATCATCCAGAATATGTGAAAGCCATTCTCTCCAGGCAAGGTGAGACACAATTTTTTTTTCCATGTTTCCATTATTGTAGGTTTCATATTCATTTTTTGTCTGTTTGTAATACTTAATTAAACTTTTTGTAAAGTTTTGTTCCCACCAGAATCTATCAACTAGTGAGTTTCTTGCCATTGTTTACGTTTTTGTTTTTTTTTATTCTCATTCAGAGTCAGCATCTGGTATTTCAGGTCAGACCTGATAAAGACTGAATTGCAAAATCAGACATGGTATATATATTTTTTTTAAGAAAGCATCTTTCAATAGATGTTTTTTTCATATGTTAACAGTACAAGTGAAAATAAACTTTGTTATATTTCTTATTGTAGAAATATACCAATTTATCAGTCACTTCTCTACTTGCGCTGATCAGTCCCTCAAAAACTACTCAAATCTGTCTACCGATCTGTCTTCAGTAAAGTATGAAATTACACCTTCCTCCTAAAAGAGGCTATAGGGAAGGGGGAGAAGCTGGAGAGAGACACAAGCAGAAATAGTGAAATTCTTAATGTACACTCACATGAGAGCTTATTCTAAAAAGTCACCTGAAAGTGCAGTTAGACTTTCAACTTTTTTTGCAACTTTTTTTGCGTGCTCTGTGTAATTCATAGTGCCCCATTTTATGCTAATCAGAATTATAACCCTTGTTATGTTTAATTATTGCATATCCTAAATACATACACCATTTCTTTATAGATCCAAAGGACAACTTTACCTATTACTTCTTAACCTCATGGATAGGTACGTAACACAAATTTGCAAACTGTATAATAACTAAGCAAACTTTCATATTGCACATCCAGACCACTGTGACTGTGTTTCCAAAACTCCCACAAGATGGTAGGTAGTGATGAGCTCAAACTCAAACATAACACCAGAGCACGCTGAAGATACTCGGAAAACACCGAGCATGCTCGTAAATCTCCAGTAACGAGCCTGCTCGAGTGTTTTCCGAGTATCTTCAGCGTGCTCGGGTGTTATGTTTTATTTACTCCATGTGCATGATTTGAGACTGTTTGACAGCTTTAATACATGTGAGGAATGCCTGTTTCTTAGACATTCCTCACGTGTATTAAAACTGTCAAACAGTCGCAAATGCACACGAGTGACTCAAACATAACACCGGAGCACACTGGGAATACTTGGCGAACACACGAGCATGCTCGCCAAAAGGGTTAACAGAACATGCTCGCTCATCACCAATGGTAAGTCTTTCTTTGCCAACTGGGTGAGGTCCTCAAGAAGACGCCCACAGGAACGGCCCAATTGGATAAAATACTATATTTACATAAAGTAAAGAGGTGTAAATATCTGAGGAAGCACAGAAGAAAAAGAAAAAACGCCAAATTCAGGAGAAAAGCGGCATTAACGATAGTTAAAACAATTACATATTCATGGCAAGTGACAGTTCTTCTTTAAGCTATATACTTTGAGTATACTTCGGTCTTAGCAATTATTCTGCATGGTCTTTCCTCCAGTAACAGTAAGGCTTGTTCTAGTCGAAATATAGGACCCCTATTTTGATTGTCTTTTGCCTTCATATCATCCAGGGAAAGGTTTGCTGGTGCTGACAGGGCAGAAATGGTTCCAACACCGTAAACTGTTGACACCGGGATTCCATTATGATGTCCTGAAGCCATATGTCAAACTGACGTCCGACAGTGTTAATGTCATGTTGGTAAGGGTTCGGAAACCTAATTAGACAGTCAAAAATTCTTCCTGTGAAAAACAGTGGCCCCTATTTTCTGATTGCAATGAATCTTGTTTAGGACAAATGGGAGAAATTGGCTCCAAATAATAAACCAGTGGAGCTTTTCCATCACGTCAGTCTCATGACCTTGGACACCATCATGAAATGCGCCTTCAGTTACAAGAGCAACTGCCAGAATAACAGGTTGGTTGTTTCCAACAATTTATGTCTACCAAAGATGTGCATACAGAGGAGACAAGTCAAGTAGCTGCTACAGGTCCTTAGTGAGATGGGATCCTCCCTTGGTTGGATTTATTTCATATGCAACTTGGTGGCAAAAACCTGTGCTGGACTCTCTTCTTCAGAAAACCTGCACTCCATTGCGGAAGCCTACTAGGTTGACTGCTTTCTTTTCTTTCTTTTGCAGTGAAAATGACTACATCAATGCTGTTTTTGAGATTTCCTACCTGGTGGAATACAGATTCCGATTCTTTCCATATCATAATGACTTTATTTTCCACATGAGCCCCCATGGATTTCGTTTCCGGAGAGCTCTGAAAACAGCACATGAACACACAGGTCAGAAGAGATCCCAAATTATTCACAAGTTTAAAAAAAATAATTTATAAAGCCTTTTTAAAATGTTTTACATTCTATAATCTCTTCTAAAGATTTTTTTTATATAAGTCGTAATCCAATGAATGAGATCATTAAGATCTTTTACATATACACAATGATAGATGAGCTAACCATAGAGCATTTTTGCCAATTTTTGGTGCAAATTTTGGCTGTAGAAAGCCATATTCCTCCATACCCAGTCCACACCCCTCCACTCTCCATTTCTTGCCTCCCTGAATGAAGATACCACCCCATCCCCCTGAAATAGTTGGTTTCTTCGAGGATTCAGACAGATATGGCAAGGACCGGGAGACTTGCCGACTCTCCTGGTCCTGGATGTCTCCCCTACTTTGAGGAGCCTCCAAGATTTCACAAGATTTGGCAAATATGCTATAGACATGGAATGTGCTATTAGTTTGATGTCTGTGATGACAGCACTAATTTGTTTTTCTCTCATTTCGTTTAGAGAAAGTAATCAAACTGAGGAAGGAATCACTAAAACGGGAGACCGAGGTAGAGAAGATCAAGCAGAAGAGACATTTGGATTTTTTGGACATTCTTTTATGTGCCAAGGTACTGCAATGATTCATGCATAATTTAAAATGTATCCAGGGGAGAGGTTATATGGGATGCAATGGAAGATACTACATCCAGGCTCTGGTACCTGAGGGTGCTCAAAGGCCCGATGTAGATATTGCATTGGCAATCAAAGTTTTAAGTTACGGAGATAACCCCTAACATTGTCTGATGGACATCTAGACCACTCTATACATACAGGTTGATCATGGTGCAGTTCTGCACTTTTGAAGTGAATATGTCTAGGCTAATACCAGACAAAACCCATGAACAAGAGTTGAGCTCTTTCAGAAAAAAAATAAAATGCAAGACCACTCCATATTATCCAAATATTTCCAGTAGCAGAGATGTGCCTGTCTTTTTTAGGATGAAAATGGTCAGGGTCTATCTGATGAAGATCTACGGGCAGAGGTGGACACGTTCATGTTTGGAGGACATGACACAACAGCCAGTGGCATCTCCTGGACATTATACTGTATGGCTAAATACCCCGAGCACCAGGAGAAATGCCGGGAGGAGATCAGAGAGGTCCTGGAAGATCGGACCACAGTTGAGTGGTAAGAACTTAATACATAAAATATATATTGCTTTTTTTTCCTATAACCAACAGACCTTAGCCATTACAGCGATGCAAAAAAGCACTGAACCACTGTACCACTATAAGTGTTCCAAGGCAACATCAAGAAGACCACACTTGTCCATATAGGAAATTATAAATGATTTTAGAGATTGTAGTCCCTACATTTCTGTACAATTAGCAGGGCTTAGAACCCCACATAGTAATAATATCCAACATTATACACCCTACAATAAAGCATCTTTGATAGTTACAATGTCGTCTTTCTGCCCCAACCAAGTAATAATGAGCCATTTGTGTCCATTAGACAGTAAAATCCCCAACTTTGTGCACTCTACAAAGTAATAAAAAGTAGTAAAGATGGTAAGTTTTAAGATATGGATCAACAATAGGGTTATTACTGTTTGGTAAAGAGCGTATTATTTTCAAATTAATCTACCGTATCTCCCCCAAAAGAAGTAAACTAACCTCTGCACAATAAAAAATTCCCATTATTGTGCCAACAGTGACTCCTGATAGCTAGAAAATAAAGGTTACTCACCTTATCACGACTGGCTTTAGCTACTTTATGTCTGATCATACAGGACTTCAGAGTTGGATGACAGCAACCATGAACGTTCACTCTGGCCCAATGCTCTTCAAGTGTCTCAAGACAGTTCTGGGAAATTTGAGGCATTTGGCATAAAGGCTCTATGGTGGCAATCCTTGTTCTCTCTCTGTAATGGTGAAGACCAATCTCTTCCTCCTGGGCCAGACCATATTAACTACAATGCAGGATGGAGCTAAACCCTTATGTGGCTATCCAAAAGGCAATTGTTATGCATCTCCACTTTCTACCTGTGTATCTTGCAGACATCTCCACTACTTCAACCTACAGCTTGCCTAATAAACTTTCCCTGCCTTTTCAAAAATGCAAAAGAGAATCTAGCTCTCTCAGACACCAAGGGGGCAAGAGGGCATTGGCAGACATCCTCATAGTAACTCCACAATCCTCATGCTTCAGTAGATCACACAGCAGCTCAGTGTGTTAACTCTTTATGCTTTGCATGAGACATCACTCCTGCTACTCAGTGTCACACAGTTTGGGCATGTTAGTCTCAATGTGTTAATGCATAAATCATCCATCCCTCACATCACACAGGCAACCACATAGCCACATTCTGTGATATTTGTAAGAACCCATCTTAAAGCCCTAATAAACAGCATGGCATAGCAAATGATGGAACACCTGGCAACACTCAGTGGTAATTCTCCAGTTTACTGTTTCATATAAAGGGTTATTCCCTTCTTTATAGATGGATATTTTTGTACAGTACTTATAAAAACAACCACTGGTGGGGAACCCGGAGAAACACTGGAAAAGAACTGTCAGGGACTTAGCTAGGTGAGTATTGTTTCTTTTGATTATCAACCCATTATAATATTTTTTTAAAGTCCAAGTATATAATTCCTTTAAAGAGGTTTCCCCATAGATATCCCTAAACAGGGAAACAAATCAACACTATAAGTAGAAAAATACTGACCATTTAGCATTAGTTCTGTGTAACAGGTGATGTGGTTCCCCACCCTCTCTTGGTTACATTCCTTGTATGTTAATGTGTCATACATATTGTGATCATGGCAGCTATTCATTGTCTGCTGCGGTCATAGTGCTGAGGATGTAGACAAGAAAAGGTGAGAGGTTATGAAACCCATGATGAGAGTACTGTACAAAATTATACTTTACAAAATGTTAACTGTAAGTATATGAAACCTGGTGGGAGTTCTGAGTTTAAGAAGTTGTTACAATTGTTTGCATTTTTCTGCCATAGGTTTTCCAACTAAAGTCAGCGAGAAGCTCCTCATAGGCGGCACCATTTTTTTTTACAGAGTAGGCATTATAATATTCCTAATGTTATCATTTCTTTTTTATTTTGCCAGGGAAGACTTGAGTAAGCTACCATACACCACTATGTGTATAAAGGAGAGTATGCGTCTGTATCCTCCTGTCCCCGGAGTATCTCGGGAGCTGAAAGAACCAATCACATTCTTTGATGGCCGGAGCCTGCCCAAAGGTCGATCATAACATTTTTTTTACATAGCAATTCTATAAACATATTAAAGAAATATAATTCCAAAATTAAACCGAATCCTGCCATGTACTTTGAAAGGATTGTCCCACTACAGACAACCCTTTCAATAGCTAGCGTAGCGATAAGCTAATTGTCATGGGTCCAACATCCCAGCAAACAACCATATTATGTATATTTTGTAACCTTTTGTTTAGAATCTACATATTTTTTAGCATAATTAATTGTAATATCTTATAACAATTTATTATAGATTTTTCCTTTATCTTTTTGATGTGACAGGTACCCAGGTATTTCTGAGTATGTTTTGCATGAACAGATCTCCCATTATGTGGGATAATCCTGAGGTAAGTGGAGGCTACACAGGTATTTATCTCAAAAGAATCTAATTTATTTGTATCTGAATGGTATGTGAGTTAGACGTTGGATAGATAGATAGATAGACAGACAGGCATGTATTTCTAATTATTATTTTTTATATTATGAATTATTTTTTTTTACAATAAGATTTATGTGTTGTTTCTGTTACGATTTTAGTTCTTTGATCCACTGAGGTTTTCATCAGAGAATTCATTAAAGAAACATTCATATATGTATGTCCCATTCTCAGCTGGAGCAAGGTAAGACATCTTGAAGATCTAAACCCTGCTCCAACTTAGCATTGCATTTGAGTATGATTCTGTGTATCACGTAAGGTTCAACTAGGACAGAGAGATGCTTACTCAATATAAGGCACAAAGTTTAGCAGTTACATGTGAGAACTGAGGACTAATGTTGAGCGAGTATGTTCTATTAACCCTTTCGACCCTTTTGCCGAGTACGCTCGGGCCTCGGTGATAAGGTTAAATCGCTCCCGTGTGCATGATTTGCAACTGTTTGACAGCTTTATTACACGTGAGGAATGTCTATTTCTTACATATTCCTCCCATTTAACCGGTTCCCGACCGCCCACTGTACATAAACATCGGCGCTGCCTGGGCTCTGTGCAGCGCCGACGTTTAAAAATGGTGGGTGGTCCCGCAGCGCTCAGGACCCCCAGGATCCTGCAAGCGCTGCGGTACCGGTTCAGAGCGTTAGCTCTGACATGTGGCATCATGGGGACCTGATTGGATCAGGTCCCCATGATGTTAACCTGTTCCTATCTTCTAGATGCCGCGATCCATAGCGATCGCGGCATTTAAAAGATAGTGACAGCCGGTGGTCGGCGATCGGGACCCCCACATACCTTAGCAGCGACGGGGATCCCAGTGCTGTGACCTCTGACATCATCGAGACCTGATTGGCTCAGGTCTCGATGATGTCAGCGTCACACCAGCTAATCAGAGAGATCACTAGGAATGTTTGTTTTAGCAACAAACTTTCCCGGGCGATCTGGCTGATAAATACATTGTTTCTCCTCGGATCTCAGTGAGAGAGCAGAGGAGAAACAGTGTGACAAGAGCTATCAGTCTTGCCACTGTAAAAGTGAAACAAAAAAAATCAAAAAAGAAAGTAAGAGTTAGGTTAGGGTTAGTCAGTCCTGTCAGTCAGTCAGTCCTGTCAGATCAGTCAGTCCTGTCAGTCAGTCAGTCCTGTCAGATCAGTCAGTCCTGTCAGTCAGTCAGTCCTGTCAGATCAGTCAGTCCTGTCAGTCAGTCAGTCCTGTCAGATCAGTCATTCCTGTCAGTCAGTCAGTCCTGTCAGATCAGTCAGTCCTGTCAGTCAGTCAGTCCTGTCAGATCAGTCAGTCCTGTCAGTCCTGTCAGTCCAGTCCGGTCAGTCCAGTCCGGTCCGGTCCATTCAGTCCGGTCCATTCAGTCCGGTCCGTTCAGTCCAGTCAAAAAATATAAAAATAAAATGGCCCGTCAGACTTATACCGCAGAGGAGGTGTATGCTCTGCTGTGTTCTGACACTGATGACAGTGCAATCTCAGATGGAGATGTGGATTTTGAGGGCTTTAGTAGCGGCGACACTGAGAGCTCAGAAATGAGCAGTGATTCTGGTCCATCCTCAAGCCCAAGGACCAGTACAGCAATAGGGGCAAATAGCGCTACTGGAGAAACGTCTCCAAATCAGGGAACACTGCCCAGTACAAGCGCTGTCCCTGCTACTAGTGAATTGGCGCACGCCAGTGTACAAGGGGCTTTGCCACATGATCTAGCATTTCCCAGATGGGAGGCTTCGGATTTGGCTGCTCCATTCAGCCCTGATTTCAACGCCACTCCTGGTATAAATGTGGAGGTGGAAGATTTTGGACCAATTCATTTTTTTAATTTGTTTTTTACAGACAGCTTGATAGAGCATATTGTAGTGCAAATAAATTTATACGTATCCCAATTCATAAGCCAGAATCCCCGATGTTACTATGCTAAGGCAAATTTATGGACACCAACTATTGTCCCAGAAATAAAAAATTTTTTAGGACTTACATTTGCCATGGGGCTTGTTAAAAAACCGAGCATTCGATCCTACTGGTCCAACCACCCTGTTCAAGCCACCCCTATGTTTTCAGTCGTTCTTACCAGGACCTGTTATGAAATGCTCATGCGGTTTTGGCATTTTAACGACAATAGTCAATGCCTGCCCAGAAATGCCCCAGAACATGACAGGTTATATAAAATTAGACCCATCATTGAAAATTTGTCAGAAAAATTCTTAAGGCTCTACACCCCAACACAAAATATTTCTATAGATGAGTCCCTTGTAAAATTCAAAGGAAGACTGCACCTCAAGCAATTTATCCCATCTAAAAGGGCAAGGTATGGAATAAAGCTCTATAAAATGTGCGAAAGTTCAACCGGATACACATCCGCTTTTCACATATATGAGGGGAAAGATAGCCAACTAAACCCACCAGGATGCCCTACTTATCTGGGGACATCTGGAAAAATTGTTTGGGAGCTGATAAGTCCATTTTTTCAAAAAGGCTACAATCTATATGTGGACAATTATTACACCAGCATACCCCTATTTAAAAGTCTGGTTGAACACAACATCGGGGCTTGTGGGACCATCCGTAAAAACCGTCAGGGGTTTCCACAACCATTGGTCAACCAAAAGTTTCAAAAGGGGCAGTCAGGGGCTGTACGCAACGGAGAGCTGCTTGCCCTGAAATATAGGGATAAGAGTGACATTTTTGTCCTCAGCTCGATCCACACAGATGCCACAAGGGCCACTGTAGAACTAGGATCCACCACTCCGAAGCAAAAACCTGTCAGTCATTGACTACAACAAACACATGGGGGATGTGGACCTTGCAGACCAGGTTCTACAGCCATACCAGGTATCAAGAAAGTCCTATACCTGGTATAAAAAGTTGGTTATTTATTTGTTTCAGGTGGCCACATACAATTATTTTGTGTTGTACAAAAAAGCAGGAAATTCAGATCCTTTTCTTGATTATCAAGAAAAAGTAATTGAAAATCTTGTTTTTCAAAGTGTTAGGCTGGGTGCCCACGTAGCGTTTTTCAAGCGTTTATGCTGCGGAATTTCCGCAGCGGAAACGCTTGTGAAACGCTAGGTAATCCGCACCCCATGGTCCCCAAAGGGATTCCGCATGTTCTATGCACATGCTGTGGAATTTTCCGCAGCGTTTATGCTGCGTACAAAAATCCGCAGCATGTCATTTAATTTTGCGGAAGAGCAGCGGAACTCCCGCCATTGACTTGCATTGAGACGCATAGAAACCGCGACTGTACATTTGTGCAAGCGGCTTCTATGCGTCTCTATGTGCGGATGGTACCCAGTTCTGGAGGAGAGGAGACTCTCCTCCAGACCTGGGTACCATTGTACCTGTAAAAAAAGAATAAAATAACAAATAAAGTTTATACTCACCTTTCCGAAGGCTTCTCTCTGAATGCCGGCATCGCTGAAGGACCTGCTCTGACGTCACAGTCATGTGACCGCAGGCCCTTCACCGCTCTGTCTCGCGATATGCCGGCAGCCGGGAACCAGACAGGAACGAGCGCTACAGCACAAGCCGGGGCCTCGGGGGTGAGTATAGCTTTATTTGTTTTAATTTTTACGTTTCACACTGTATAAATCTATGCCGTTTGCATGGATTTATACAGTGTGACCTAGTTGTCAAGCACTTTCCAAGTGATGCTATCGCCTGGAAAGCGCTTGTCAATCTGCATGCGGAAACGCATGTGAATCCGCATGTGGATCCGCATGTATTCTGCAGGAAAAACGCATGCACAATCTGCATGCGTTTTTTCTGCCAGGGAGATGCAGAAATGCTGCAGAAATTTTCTGCTTCATTTCTGCATCGTGGGCACATAGCCTTAGCCCCGCTCATCCATTAGAATCTGAGGATGTGAAAAGACTCACTGAGCGACATTTTATTGCACTTATTCCAGCAACGGAAACAAGAAGGAACCCCCAGAAAAGATGTTGTGTATGTACTAAGAGAGGAATGAGGCGTGATACCCGCTACTATTACCCACACTGCCCATCATTGCCAGCCTTATGGGTCACTGACTGCTTTAAAATCTTCCACACAGAACCACGTTTTTAAACTGTAAAAATGTATCCCAATTAGTCATTCAAACATTTGGTTCATTTAGCGAATGACACATTCGAGTAGAGCTCACTTAATTTCCAGGGGGGGTTCTCCAGAATCTAAACCTTCCATTGCGTGCTTGTTTCTGGAAATCATACATTGAGTTAAAATGGTCACTAAACCCATAGATGAATTCCCAGAGGGGTGTCATTTCCAAAATGGGGTCACTTCAGGGGGGATTCTTTAGTTCTGGTACTTAGCGCCTCTGAAAAGTGCCAGAACAGCAGAATCCCCCCTGAAGTGACCCCATTTTGGAAATGACACCTCTCTGGGAATTCATCTATGGGTTTAGTGACCATTTACCTATCTACTTATTTTCCCACCGCTAGATTAATTTATACAGAGGAGTAGATTGTAAAATTCAGTCACTTGTTGGGGGTTTCCTCTGTTTAGACACCTCAGGGGCTCTCCAAATGCAACATGGCATCCGCTATCGATTCCAGTCAAATTTCCATTCCAAAAGTCAAATGGCGCTCCTTACCTTCCGAGCCATGCCGTGCGCCCAAACAGTGGCTTTGCACCACATATGGGGTATCAGCGTGCTCAGGAGAAATTGCACAACACATTTTGGGGTCCATTTTTTCTGGCTGCCCTTGTGAAAATTAAAAATTTGAGGCTAAAGTAGCAGTTGTGTGTTAAAAATGTGTTTTTTTATTTTCACACTTCAACATTATAAAATTCTGTGAAGCCCCTGGGGGTTCAAGGTGCTCACCACACATCTAGATAAGTTCCTTGAGGGGTCTAGTTTCCAAAATGGGGTCACTTGTTGGGGGTTTCCTCTGTTTAGGCACCCCAGGGGCTCTCCAAATGCAACATGGCTTCTGCTATCGATTCCAGCCAAATTTCCATTCCAAAAAACAAATGGCGCTCCTTACCTTCCGAGCCATGCCGTGCGCCCAAACAGTGGTTTTGCACCACATATGGGGTATCAGCGTGCTCAGGAGAAATTGCACAACACATTTTGGGGTCCATTTTTTCTGGCTGCCCTTGTGAAAATTAAAAATTTGAGGCTAAAGTAGCAGTTTTGTGTTAAAAATGTGTTTTTTTATTTTCACACTTCAACATTATAAAATTCTGTGAAGCCCCTGGGGGTTCAAAGTGCTCAACACACATCTAGATAAGTTCCTTGAGGGGTCTAGTTTCCAAAATGGGGTCACTTGTTGGGGGTTTCCGCTGTTTAGGCACCTCAGGGGCTCTCCAAATGCAACATGGCGTCCGCTATCGATTCCAGTCAAATTTCCATTCCAAAAGTCAAATGGCGCTCCTTACCTTCTGAGCCATTCCGTGCGCCCAAACAGTGGTTTTGCACCACATATGGGGTATCAGCGTGCTCAGGAGAAATTGCACAACACATTTTGGGGTCCATTTTTTCTGGCTGCCCTTGTGAAAATTAAAAATGAGGTTAAAGTAGCAGTTTTGTGAAAAAAAGTTAAATGTTCATTGTTTTCTTCCACATTCCAAAAATTCCTGTGAAGCACCTGAAGGGTTAATAAACTTCTTGAATGTGGTTTTGAGCACCTTGAGGGGAGCAGTTTTTAGAATGGTATCAATTTTGGGTATTTTCTGTCATAAAGGCCCCTCAAAGTCACTTCAAATAAGATGTGGTCCCTAAAAAAATGTTTTTGTAAATTTTGTTGTAAAAATGAGAAATCGCTGGTCAAATTTTAACCCTTATAGCTTCCTAACAAAAAAAAATTTTGGTTCCAAAATTGCGCTGATGTGAAGTAGACATGTGGGAAATGTTATTTATTAATTATTTTGTGTGACATATCTCTCTGATTTAAGGGCATGAAAATTCAAAGTTTGAAAATTGAAAAATTTTCAAAATTTTTGCCAAATTTCCGATTTTTTCACAAATAAACACAAGTGATATCGAAGAAATTTTACCACTATCATGAAGTACAATATGTCATGAAAAAACAGTCTCAGAATCAGGGGAATCCTTTCAAGCGTTCCAGAGTAATTAACTCATAAAATGACAGTGGCCAGAATTGAAAAAATTGGCCCGGTCACGAAAGCAAAAATAGGCTCTGGTGCGAAGTGGTTAATAAAGCTGTCAAACAGTTGCAAATCATGCACACGGGAGCGATTTAACCTTATCACCGAGCAGCTATAAATACTCGGAGCTCGGCCCGAGCATACTCGGACAGAACATACTCGCTCAACCCTACTGAGGACTGAACTTGGTAGTCACACATCACCATTAAGGTGCAGATCTTGGTTGTAACTCATTAGTTGAGAAACAGAGATTGGCAGTTATACCTCAAAGTTGGGGCACAGAACTTGACGGTTGGATGTCAAAGTTAACAATATAACTTGTCAGTAACATATCATTATTGGGGCACAGAACTTGGTGGTTACACATCATTGTTCGGGGCACAGAACTTGGTGGTTACACATCAGAGTTGAGGACAGAACTTGGTGGCTACACATCAGAGATGAGTACAGAACTTGGTGGTTACATATCAGAGTTGAGCACAGAATTTGGTGGTTACATATCAGAATTGAGCACAGAACTTAGTGGTTACACATCAGAGTTGAGCATAGAACTTGGTGGTTACACATCAGAATTGAGGACAGAACTTGGTAGTTACACATCAGAGTTGAGGACAGAACTTGGTGGTTACAAATCAGAGTTAAGCATAGAACTTGGTAGTTACACATCAGAGTTGAGCACAGAACTTGGTGGTTACACATCAGAGTTGAGCAGAGAATTTGGTGGTTACACTTCAGACTTGAGGACAGAACTTGGTGGTTACACATCAGAGTTGAGCATAGAACTTGGTGATAACGCATCAAAATTGAGGACAGAACTTGGGGGTTACACATCAAAGTTGAGTACAAAATTTGGTGGTTACACATCAGAATTGAGCACAGAACTTGGTGGTTACACATCAGAGTTGAGCACAGAAATTGGTGGTTACATATCGGAATTGAGCACAGAACTTGGTGGTTACACATCAGAGTTGAGCATAGAACTTGGTGGTTACACATCAGGATTGAGGACAGAACTTGGTAGTTACACATCAGAGTTGAGGACAGAACTTGGTGGTTACACATCAGAGTTGAGGACAGAACTTGAGAGTTACACATCAGAGTTGAGCACAGAACTTGGCGGTTACACATTAAAGTTGAGCACAGAATTTGGTGGTTACACATCAGAGTTGAGCACAGAATTTGGTGGTTACACATCAGAATTGAACATAGAACTTGGTGGTTACACATCAGAGTTGAGGACAAACCTTGGTGGTTACACATAAGAATTGAGTACAGATCTTGGGGGTTACACATCAAATTTGAGCAAAAAATTTGGTGGTTACACATCAGAATTGAGTACACAACTTGTTGGTTACACATCAGAGTTGAGAATAGAACTTGGTGGTTACACATCAGGGTTGAGGACAGAACTTGGTGGTTACACATCAGAAATGAGGACAGAACTTGGTGGCTACACATCAGAGTTAAGCACAGAACTTGGGAGTTACACATCAGAGTTGAGCACAGAACTTGGTGATTACACAACAGAAATGAACACAGAACTTGGTGGTTACACATCAGAGTTAAGCACAGAACTTGGTGGTTACATATCAGAGTTGAGCACAGAATTTGGTGGTTACACATCAGAGTTGAGCACAGAACTTGGTGGTTACACATGAGAGTTGAGTATAGAACTTGGTGGTTACACATCAGAATTGAGGATAGAACTTGGTGGTTACACATCAGAGTTGAGGACAGAACTTGGTGGTTACACATCAGAGTTAAGCACAGAACTTGGTAGTTACACATCAGAGTTGAGCACAGAACTTGGTGGTTACACATCAGAGTTGAGCACAGAATTTGGTGGTTACACATCAGAGTTGAGCACAGTGCTTGGTGGTTACACATCAGAGTTGAGAACAAAACTTGGTGGTTACACATCAGAGTTGAGGACAGAACTTTGTGGTTACACATCAGAGTTGAGGACAGAACTTGGTGGTTACACATCATAGATGAGCACAGAACTTGGTGGTTGCAAATCAGAGTTATGCACAGAACTTGGTGGTTACATATCAGAATTCAGCACAGAACTTGGTGGTTACACATCAGAGTTGAGCATAGAACTTGACGGTTACACATCAGAATTGAGGACAGAACTTGGTAGTTACACATCAGAGTTGAGCACAGAACTTGGTGGTTACACATCAGAGTTGAGCTCAGAATTTGGTGGTTACATATCAGAGTTGAGCACAGAATTTGGTGGTTGCACATCAGAGTTGAGCACAGTACTTGGTGGTTACACTTCAGAGTTGAGAATAAAACTTGGTGGTTATACACCAGAGTTGAGGACAGAACTTGGTGGTTACACATCAGAGTTGAGGACAGAACTTGGTGGTTACACATCATAGATGAGCACAGAACTTGGTGGTTACAAATCAGAGTTAAGCACAGAACTTGGTGGTTACACATCAGAATTGAGGACAGAACTTGGTGGTTACACATCAGAGTTGAGGACAGAACTTGGTGGTTACACATCAGAGTTAAGTACAGAACTTGGTAGTTACACATCATATTTGAGGACAGAACTTGGTGGTTACACATCAGAGTTAAGCATAGAATTTGGTGGTTACACATCAGAGTTGAGCACAGAACTTGGTGGTTACACATCAGAGTTGAGCATAGAACTTGGTGGTTACACATCAGAATTGAGGACAGAACTTGGTGGTTACATATCAGAGTTGAGCTCAGTATTTGGTGGTTACACATCAGAGTTGAGCACAGAACTTGGTGGTTACACATCAGAATTAAGCATAGAACTTGGTAGTTACTAGTGTTGAGCGAGCAAGTTCGACACTGCTCGGTACTCGCCCGAGAATCACGCTACTCGGGATGTTCGGCGAGCACCGAGTATTTCCGGGTTACTCAGGAGGGAGCTCGGGTCTCCGCCCTGCATGTTTGGCGCTCTTTACAGAGCCAATGAACATGCAGGGATTGCCAGCCAGTCACTGTAATGCCGCAGCCATGTTGGTTGTGGGCATTACAGTGATTGACTGGCCGCACAGCGTCACCTCGAGTATTTAAAACCGGGCGCCGCCATCTTCGACACAGCGCTGCTGATTTAGGGAGAGATATATCCTGCGAAATAGTTAGTGTAGGGTCAGTAAAGGCTGCCAGATCAAACAAACCGTCCTTCTCAGGACTAATATCCATCCCAGATATCAGGCAGGCAGGCAGGCTGTATAGGAGACGCAGTGGTTATACCAGCAAACGCTGCATTACAGTCCTGTGTGCTCCTGTTGCTGAAATTGCTGGACTTAGCTCCAGGTCTCGTGGGCCAGGAAAAATCCTTTTTTTTCCATCTAAATCCTCTTTTTTTTTCCTCCTTCACACTGTACAAATACCCGTCTTATTAACCTTTTGGTGCCCCCCCCCCCCCCCAAAAAAAAAGTGTGTCTCTGATTTTTCAGACACAAATATATCTGTTGAAAATAGTCTGCTATAGGCCAGAGAAATAGAAGTGTGGTTTTGCAGTTCCATGGGCCATTTGTATCTAAAAAAAAAAACAGTTTGAGTGTGTCGCTCACTGTTCAGCCGCAAATATATATATTTGAAAAAGTCCGGTATACACCAGTAAATTATAACTGTGGTTTTGCTGTTCCACGGTAAGAAATCTCTATTATTATTTCCGTAAAGAAAAACAGTAATATTTTCTCTCTGATTGTTCAGATTGTTTAAAAGAGTCGGATGTAGGCCAGGGAAATAGAACTGTGGTTTTCCTCTTCCACGGTTCTAATCTACTTTTTATTACCCTTTTTCCATTGATAGTGCGAGTGTAAGCTATTTTACTTACTTTACAATGGGCAAGGCGCGTGGCAAGGGACGTGGAACTGGACGTTATGGTGATGGTGCGTGCAGAGGACGGGGCCGTGGCCAAGGTGAAAATGTGCCACAACCAACAGCCACATCTTCTCGCTCCCACTTCTTGACCGAATTACTAGGGAAGCACAGAAAAACACCAGTATTGCGAACTGATCAGTGTGAACAGGTTATTAATTGGACAGCAGATAATACTTCCAGTTACCTGGGCACCACCACCTCCGGCCTGTCTTCCACACAGTCGACTCTTAGTAGCCATGAGTCTCGACCGCATACTCCTCCTCACCCTGATGCTCCTTCCTCCCACCATGCCGAGTGTCGTCAGACAGCAACTGATCCCACACTTGGACACTCTGAAGAGCTGTTCACTGGTCCATTTCCAGATTTGTGACCCTTGCCTGCTCCGTTTGAAGTGGTGGAAGAGGAGATCCCATGTAGCGATGCCCAAATATTTGAACAGCCACGGCCACAGGAAGGCGACGCTGGCAATTTGTCACAAGAGGTGGACGATGACGAGACACAATTGCCAAGAAGTGAGGAGGAGGATCGTGGTGCGCAAGTGGAAGAGGAGGAGGTGGTGGATGATCTAGTAACTGACCCAACATGGCAGGAGGACATGCAGAGTGAGGCCAGCAGCACACAGGGGAAGCGAGGCAGAGTACCCCAACAGGCAGGAAGAAGCAGTGTGGTGGCCGCAGACAGAAGGCGGGCAACCGTTCCCCGTAACACCAACACGAGGGACGTTGCCAGTACAACCTGTACGTCTTCCAGAGTCTGGAATTTTTTTAAAGACTCTGCTGATAACCCCAAAAAGGCCATTTGTACCACCTGCCATGCCAGCATCAGCAGGGGTGACAAAACTACCAGCCTGACCACCACCAGCATGATCAGGCACATAGCAGCAAAGCACCCGATTTTGTGGGGCGAACCCCAGGGTCCACGACCAGTGTCAGTGGGTGTCACCACTGCTTCTTCCGCTGTTGTGCATGCAATAGAACCCCCTGTTGTGTGTGCAAGGCAATCTCCTGTCCATACTGCATGCAAAGATGCCCCCTCCTCTCAGTCTTCACTTGTTATGGCAGTTTCTCAAGAAACAGCATCAACGTCCACGTCCACGTCCCACCGCAGTGTTCAATTGTCCATATCCCAGACCTTTGAACGAAAGCGGAAATTCGCAGCCAACGCCCCACAGGCCACAGTCCTGAATTCGCACATTTCATGACTGCTTGCTTTGGAAATGCTGCCGTTTAGTCTGGTAGAGATGGAATCCTTCTGCAACCTTATGGCGGTGGCCATCCCTCGGTACTCGGTCCCCAGCCGACACTATTTTTCCCGGTGTGCCATCCCCGCACTACACAAGCACGTGTCCCAAAACATCTGCCGTGCCTTCAACAACGCTGTTACTGGGAGAGTCCACCTGACAACGGACACATGGACAAGTGCTTGTGGCCAGGGACGGTACATCTCCCTGACGGCACACTGGGTAAACATAGTGGAAGCCGGGACCCAGTCGGACCTTGGGACGGAACACATCCTCCCCACACCGAGGATTGCGGGCCCTATGTCAGTCAGAGTTGCCCCCACAGTGTACAGCTCCTGCGCATTATCCTCCTCCTCCTCACGTTCAGCCTCCATCTCAGATATCACCACATCAGTTACAAAAAGGAAGCACTGCAGTACTGCCTCCGCCAAGCGGCAACAGGCTGTGCTGAAATTCATAAGCTTAGATGAGAAACCTCACACTGCTTGTGAGTTGTGGACAGCTGTGAAAGAGCAGGCAGATCTGTGGCTGAGACCACTGAACCTACATCAAGGCATGGTCATGTGTGACAATGGCCGTAACCTGGTGGCGGCTCTGAGGCGAGGCGAGATCACACACGTAACATGCCTGGCTCATGTGCTTAACCTCGTGGTTCAGCGGTTTCTTAAATCGTACCCCGAGTTGCCAGATCTGCTCGTCAAAGTACGCCGCCTGTCAGCTCATTTTTGCAAGTCGGCTACAGCTTCCGCCACCCTGGCTGTGTTGCAGCAGCATTTGCAGCTTCCGTCACACCGACTGGTGTGTGATGTCCCCACATGTTGGAACTCTACCCTCCTCATGTTGCAAAGGATTTGAGAGCAGAAGAGAGCAGTTGTGGAGTACCAGCTGCAACAAGGCCGTCGATATTCAGGTCAGACTCCACACATAAGACCTCAGGAGTGGACCTGGATGTCTGACATCTGTACCATCTTGACAAACTTTGAGGAGTCCACCCAGATGATGAGTGGCGATGACATCATCATTAGCGTCAGCATTCCCCTTGTCTGTCTTTTGCAACGCTCTCTGCAGAGAATTAAAGAGGAGGCATTGCAGCCAGAGTATGATGAGATGGATCAAGAAGCCGTAGCGGTCGATTACACACAGCCCAGCCTCATCTCATCCCAACGTGCATTGGGGGACAATGAGGGAGAGGAGGAGGAGGATGAAGAACAGGAGCTTTTATCATGCGCTGTAGACGGTAGTACATGTACAACTGTCATACCGTCGGTTCAGCATGGGTGGCCTGAGGACTGGAGGGTGGGGAGGAGGAGGAGGAGGAGAGCATGGTCAGTCGTCATCTTGGTGAGGACACGGAAGTCTTGCCCGTTACCAGTCTGGCACGCATGGCTGACTTTATGTTACGCTGCCTTAACTGTGACCCTCGCGTTGTCAAAATGTTGGGTGACAGTCATTACTGGTTGGTGACACTTTTAGACCCCCGCTACAAGGAGAACTTTCACTCTCTTATTCCTGAGGTGGAGAGGTCTACAAATATGAGGCAGTACCAGAACTGTTAAAAAAATTCCCATCTGAACACGCTAGTGGCAGAGGTCACAGTTCGTTGCCCAACCAAGGCGTACATGCGAGAGAGACGCAACTCCAATCCAGCAGAGGCAGGGGAACACTGTCAATGTTCTGGGACCGTTTTCTCAGACCCTCCCTTCGGACAGACCCTGAGGCGCGGGGTACTCTCACAAGGAGTGGAAAGTTTCAAAAGATGGTGAGGGAGTACCTTGCCGACCGTACCAGCGTCCTCCGTGATTCCTCTGTGCCTTTTAATTATTGGGTATCCAAGCTGGACACTTGGAATGAACTCGCTCTGTATGCCTTGGAGGTCCTGGCCTGCTCTGCCGCTTGCGTGTTATCGGGGCGTGTTTTTAGTGTCCCTGGGGGAATTATAACTGATAAGCGCACTCGCCTGTCAACTGACAATGCTGACAAGCTGACCCTTATCAAAATGAACAAGGGCTGGATTGGGCCAGACTTCTCATCACCACCAAATGACAGCAGAGTAACATAAAGTCAAATCCACTATGTTATTTCGGAAGGTGTATTCACATGCACCGCTTCACACCCACACATGGGTATACGCTTCCTCATTTCGGCTGTTTTATGTTCTTCTCCTTATCCTCAGCCTCAACCACCACTATACCACCAGGGTGAAAGTGGTCCGTGTTGCCATTATTGAAAGTTCCTCCGTCCTTATTTTTGTCAGCTTTTGCTTGGAAGGCATAAGCCACGACTGTGGAAGACCCACTCCCCAATAATGGGAATAATATTTTTGAGATGCTGTACTGTATGGCTCTTAAAAGGGGCATTAAAACCGTCTTGTTAAGCTGCTGCGACCTCCACAACTTTTCCAACAGTCATTAAAACCGTCTTGTTAAGCTACTGCGATCTCCACATCTCTTCCGAGGGGCATTAAAACCGTCTTGTTAAGCTACTGTGACCTCCACCACTTTTCCAAGGGGCATTAAAACCGTCTTGTTAAGCTACTGTGACCTCCATGACTCTTCGAACGGGCATTGCATTTCCTCCTAATTTTTGGCAGCTTTTGCTTGGAAGGCATAAGCAAAGACTATGGGAGACCCTCTCCCCAATAATGGGAATAATGTTTGTAATATGCTGTACTGTATGGCTCTTGTAAGGGGAATTGCAAGTTCCTCCGTCCTAATTTTTGGCAGATTTTGCTTGGAAGGCATAAGCAAAGACTATGGGAGACCCACTCCCCAATAATGGGAATAATGTTTGTAATATGCTGTACTGTATGGCTCTTGTAAGGGGCATTGCAAGTTACTCCATCCTAATTTTTGGCAGCTTTTGCTTGGAAGGCATAAACAAAGACTATGGGAGACCCACTCCCCAATAATGGGAATAATGTTTGTAATATGCTGTACTGCATGGCTCTTGTAAGGGGAATTGCAAGTTCCTCCGTCCTAATTTTTGGCAGATTTTGCTTGGAAGGCATAAGCAAAGACTATGGGAGACCCACTCCCCAATAATGGGAATAATGTTTGTAATATGCTGTACTGCATGGCTCTTGTAAGGGGCATTGGAAGTTCCTCCATCCTAATTTTTGGCAGCTTTTGCTTGGAAGCCATAAGCAAAGATTATGGGAGACCCACTCCCCAATAATGGGAATAATGTTGTAACGGGACTGGGAGGTGGAACCTCTGAGCAACTATACAAGGGGGCGGTCCTTGTAAGGAAGCGGGTGGCTCCCAGGGAAGGCGGGCAGGTAGTCACGGCTAGTGACAGGGACAGTCTCTGGGTAGAGGGGCAGGTAGTCACGGCAAGTGACAGGGACAGTCTCTGGGTAGAAAGGCAGGTAGTCACGGCAAGTGACAGGGGCAGTCTCTGGGTAGAAGGACAGCAGGCAGGTGGCTGGTGAGCGCTCCCAGGTGAGCGGGCAAGAGTCTCTGGACAGGCAGGTGGTCACGGCAAGTGACGGCAGAACCTCCAGGTAGACTAGCAGACAGGTAGCAGGAGGACGCTCCCAGGTGAGCGGGCAAGAGTCTCTGGACGGGCAGGTGGTCACGGCAAGTGACGGCAGAGCCTCCAGGTAGGCTAGCAGGCAGGTAGCAGGTGAGCGCTCCCAGGTGAGCGGGCAAGAGTCTCTGGACAGGCAGGTGGTCACGGCAAGTGACGGCAGAGCCTCCAGGTAGGCTAGCAGGCAGGTAGTAGGTGAGCGCTCCCAGGTGAGCGGGCAAGAGTCTCTGGACAGGCAGGTGGTCACGGCAAGTGACGGCAGAGCCTCCAGGTAGGCTAGCAGGCAGGTAGCAGGTGAGCGCTCCCAGGTGAGCGGGCAAGAGTCTCTGGACAGGCAGGTGGTCACGGTAAGTGACAGCAGAGCCTCCAGGTAGGCTAGCAGGCAGGTAGCAGGTGAGCGCTCCCAGGTGAGCGGGCAGGCTGGTCCATAGACAGACTGACAGGTGTCGGAAGGCAGACCGTTGGACCGCAGGCTTGCAAGCAGGTAAGCGGATATCAGGCAGGTATTAAGCAGGAATCTGGCAGGTGACTGGCAGGTAACTGGTAGCGGGACCTGAGGACTGAAGCAGAGTGAAGGCTTTGCAACAGCATTGCTCGGGCACCTCCATTTTGGAGGAGGTGCCTTATATATGGTGAAGTCCTCCGGCCATTGGCCAGGGACTCCTTAGGACGGCGCGCGCGTGCTCCCCCTCTCTTAAAGGGGCCCTAAGCACCTTGGCCGGGAAGCAGCGCGCGCTGCCAGCAGAGCGAAAGGAAGACGCCGGTCACGGAGAGGAGAGGTGAGGGGAACAGCATCCCTGCTTAGCAGGAGGCAGGGACGCCGACGCTACAGTACCCCCCCCTTTAGGCCCCCCCTTTTTTAGGCCAGAGAGAAATTTATCAAGGATGAGAGGGGCATGGATGTTCTCCCGGGGCTCCCACGTTCTCTCCTCAGGACCAAACCCCTTCCAATCTACCAGAAAAAAGGTTTTTCCTCTTACCCTTTTGGTGTCCAGAATGTTCTCTACCTCAAACTCGTTCTCAGCGGAAACCGGAGCAGGGGGCGTACCTGTAGACTTGGAAAAAGAGTTAAATACCACGGGTTTGAGGAGAGATACATGGAAGGAGTTAGGGATCCGTAAGTTGGCCGGGAGTTTCAATTTATATGCCACCGGATTGATTTGTTTGATAACTTCCAGTGGGCCGATGAACCGAGGCCCTAACTTGTAGGAAGGAATCTTGAGCTGGACATATTTGGACGAGAGCCAGACTTTATCTCCAGGACGGAATTGTGGAGGATCCAGGCGTTTTTTGTCAGCGTGTTTCTTCATCCGCTCGGACGACTGAAGGAGTGCGGATCGGGTACTCTCCCAAATGGAGGAGAATTCGCTAACGAGAGATTCCGCAGCCGGATTGTCCACTGAGGTGGAGACGGGAAATGGGATCCGAGGATGCTGACCGAAGACTACAAAAAACGGGGATTTGGAGGAAGATTCGGTCTTTTGATTATTGTAAGAGAACTCGGCCCATGGTAGGAGATCCACCCAGTCCGAATGGTGGGCATTAACGAAGTGCCGGAGGTAACTGGTCAGGTTCTGATTGATCCGCTCCACTTGACCATTGGACTGTGGATGGTAAGAGGAGGAGAAGTCCAGGGTGACGTCTAGCAGCTTACATGTGGCTCTCCAGAAGCGTGAGGTGAACTGAACCCCACGATCAGACACGATGTGGAGGGGCAGGCCATGGAGACGGAAGATGTGGCGGATAAAGTCTTTAGCCAGTTCGGGTGCAGACGGGAGACCCGGCAGGGGAATGAAGTGCGCCATCTTGGAAAAGCGATCAGCGACCACCCAAATGTCCATACAACCGGCAGAGACAGGGAGATCCGTAATAAAGTCCATAGCAATATGCTACCACGGGGCAGCAGGTACTGGAAGAGGAAGGAGGCGACCGGCTGGCAGGTGTCTCGGAACTTTGTTGCGGGCGCAGGACACACAGGCTGAAACAAAGTCTATTACATCCTTGTGCAGGGTAGGCCACCAGTAATGCCGGGTAATGAGCTGGAGGGTCTTTTTCTGACCGGCGTGGCCAGCTAGCTTAGACGAGTGACCCCAGTGTAGGACCTTCTTCCGATCAGGTACTGTTACGAACGTCTTACCGGGAGGGAGACGATTTAGATTCACGGGGGCCACTTGCATTACTCTGGCGGGATCAATGATGTGCTTAGGTTCCTCCTCTAGATCAGATACAAAGAAGGATCGGGACAAGGCGTCAGCTTTGATGTTTTTGTCTGCCGGGCGAAAATGAAGAACAAAATCAAAGCGGGCAAAAAACAAGGACCACCGGGCTTGGCGCGGGTTAAGTCTCTGGGCGCTCTGAAGGTAAGCCAAGTTCTTGTGGTCCGTGTAAATTATTACCGGGTGAAGAGCCCCCTCGAGCAGGTAACGCCACTCCTCCAGTGCCAGCTTAATGGCTAACAATTCTCGGTCTCCAATAGAATAATTGCGCTCAGAAGAGGAGAAGAGTTTGGAGAAAAAACCGCAGGTTACCATTCTTCCGGAAGATGACTTTTGGGTAAGTACCGCACCGGCTCCGGAGGAGGAAGCGTCAACTTCTAGGAAGAATTGTTTGTTGCCGTCCGGACGATGCAGCACCGGGGCGGAGGAGAAACCCTGTTTTAAGGAAAGAAAGGCCTCCTCTGCTTCGGGCGGCCATCTTCTGGGATTAGTGCCCTTACGGGTGAGCGCAGAGATAGGGGCAGTCCGGGAAGAGAAGTGCGGTATGAAGAGGCGGTAATAGTTGGCGAAGCCCAGGAACCGCTGAATAGCCTTCAACCCCTCTGGTCGGGGCCACTTCTGGATGGCAGACAGTTTCTCAGGATCCATTTGTAGGCCTGTCTGAGAGATTATGTAGCCCAGAAATGGAAGAGAGGTCTGCTCAAAGATGCACTTCTCATATTTAGCGTAGAGGTGGTTCTGCCTGAGCCTGAGCAGGACCTGACGAACATCCCTCCGGTGAGTAGTAAGGTCCGTAGAGAAGACCAAGATGTCGTCCAGGTACACCACCACGCAGGAGTAGAGAAGGTCACGGAAGATGTCATTGACCAACTCTTGAAAGACGGCAGGAGCGTTACCGAGACCGAAGGGCATTACAAGGTACTCATAGTGGCCGTCCCGGGTGTTGAATGCCGTCTTCCACTCATCCCCCTGACGGATACGGACCAGGTTATACGCCCCACGGAGATCCAGTTTGGTGAAGATTCTAGCCCCCCTCAGACGGTCAAATAATTCAGGAATGAGCGGGAGGGGGTATTTATTCTTCACTGTAATCTGGTTAAGGCCTCTATAATCTATACATGGACGGAGTGAGCCGTCCTTCTTTTTGACGAAGAAGAAGCCTGCTCCCGCCGGGGAGGTAGATTTCCGGATAAATCCCCGGGCCAGATTCTCCTCAATATATTCTGACATGGACCGGGTCTCTGCAGCGGATAAAGGGTAGATACGCCCACGGGGAGGAGTAGAGCCGGGTATCAGGTCGATTGGGCAGTCGTATGGTCTATGAGGGGGTAATGTCTCTGCTTCTTTCTTATTGAAGACATCCGCATAAGACCAATAGGGAACCGGTAGACCGGGTAGATTGACTGGGGTAGGAGAAGGACGAGCAGGATGAACGGGAACTAGACAAGTCTTATGGCAGTCCTGTCCCCAGCGAAGGACTTCTCCGGTCTGCCAGTCAAGCACGGGCGCATGTTTCTGGAGCCAAGGTAGGCCTAGCAAGAGTGCGTGAGAGAGTCCAGGCAGAACATGAAAGGAGATGCTCTCAGAATGCAGCATTCCCACCTGTAGAGTTAGAGATTCAGTGATGAGTTGGATGGGATGTGGTAAGAGGCCCCCATCCACGACGGCGACAGATAAAGGTACGGCCAGAGGTTTGGTGGGAATGCGGTACTTCTCTACCAGGGATTGAGAGATGAGATTTCCAGCAGCTCCTGAGTCAAGTTGAGCCAGTTCGAAATAGCGGTTCTCTCCGCAGATGATAGAGACTGACAGCATCAGGGATGGAGAGGGTTTACTTTTGTCTAGGGCGACCTCTCTGAGCGATCCTAGACACAGGCGTTGCCCGACCTCTCTGGGCAGGAACGGATCCGGTGCTCCTTACTGCCACAGTAGAAGCAGCTCCCCTCGGCACGGCGTAAGTCTTGACGGGTTTTGACCATCTTGGTCTGGTCGACCTGAATAGGCTCAGGTGAGTGTGCCTGGGGAGTAACGGAGGGAGTGACGGGTTTCTGGAAGGTAGGGGCTAGACGTGGAAACCTCCTCTCACGGGTGACCTCTTTGGCGCGCTCCTGGAACCGGATGTCAATCCGGGTGGCAAGTGTTATTAAGTCATCGAGAGTGGTAGGAATGTCCCGACCGGCGAGTTCATCTTTAATACGGCCGGACAGACCCTCCCAGAAGACAGACACCAGAGCGTCATTATCCCAGGCCAGCTCCGAAGCAAGGGTACGGAACCGTATGGCATATTGGCCCACGGTGAGATTTCCTTGTCGGAGGCGTAGCAGAGGCGATGCGGATGAGGTCTTCCGTCCGGGTGCGTCGAAGACTTTCCGGAAAGCCGTGAGAAAGGCTGGCAGGTCGGACACCAGGGGGTCTCCTCTCTCCCATAGAGGATTTAGCCAAGCCAGAGCCTCCCTCTTGAGGTGGGACATGATAAAGGCTACTTTGGACCGGTCGGAGATAAACTGGTGGGACAAGAGTTCAAAGTGCAGGGTGCACTGGTTTATGAAGCCCCGAACTTGAACGGAGTCACCTCCGAAGCGAGGAGGTGCAGAAAGCCGGGGTCCGGGGCAGGATACCATGGTGTTGGTGGGCAGCGGCGCTGCCGGGTTGCGAGTCATGACACTAGCGGTGGTTGCTGGTGGAGCAGTCAGAGTGTCCAGACGAGAGTTGACATTCCGCAGGTGACTCAGGATGGACTCCTGTTGGGACCTCTGACGGGACAGTTCATGACATAGGTCCGAGAGCGAGGGAGCTTGGGTGCCACCGGATTCCATGGCCTGAGCAAACTGTAACGAGACTGGGAGGTGGAACCTCTGAGCAACTTTACAAGGGGGCGGTCCTTGTAAGGAAGCGGGTGGCTCCCAGGGAAGACGGGCAGGTAGTCACGGCTAGTGACAGGGACAGTCTCTGGGTAGAGGGGCAGGTAGTCACGGCAAGTGACAGGGACAATCTCTGGGTAGAAAGGCAGGTAGTCACGGCAAGTGACAGGGGCATTCTCTGGGTAGAAGGACAGCAGGCAGGTGGCTGGTGAGCGCTGCCAGGTGAGCGGGCAAGAGTCTCTGGACAGGCAGGTGGTCACGGCAAGTGACGGCAGAACCTCCAGGTAGACTAGCAGACAGGTAGCAGGAGGACGCTCCCAGGTGAGCGGGCAAGAGTCTCTGGATGGGCAGGTGGTCACGGCAAGTGACGGCAGAGCCTCCAGGTAGGCTAGCAGGCAGGTAGCAGGTGAGCGCTCCCAGGTGAGCGGGCAAGAGTCTCTGGACAGGCAGGTGGTCACGGCAAGTGACGGCAGAGCCTCCAGGTAGGCTAGCAGGCAGGTAGCAGGTGAGCGCTCCCAGGTGAGCGGGCAAGAGTCTCTGGACAGGCAGGTGGTCACGGCAAGTGACGGCATAGCCTCCAGGTAGGCTAGCAGGCAGGTAGCAGGTGAGCGCTCCCAGGTGAGCGGGCAAGAGTCTCT
Source organism: Phyllobates terribilis (assembly GCF_046119375.1). Lineage (NCBI taxonomy): Eukaryota > Metazoa > Chordata > Amphibia > Anura > Dendrobatidae > Phyllobates > Phyllobates terribilis. Next base: position 155,522,418 of record NW_027362768.1, on the reverse strand, counting down.
GGACAGGCAGGTGGTCACGGCAAGTGACAGCAGAGCCTCCAGGAAGGCTAGCAGGCAGGTAGCAGGTGAGTGCTCCCAGGTGAGCGGGCAGGCTGGTCCATAGACAGACTGACAGGTGTCGGAAGGCAGACCGTTGGACCGCAGGCTTGCAAGCAGGTAAGCGGATATCAGGCAGGTATCAAGCAGGAATCTGGCAGGTGACTGGCAGGTAACTGGTAGCGGGACCTGAGGACTGAAGCAGAGTGAAGGCTTTGCAACAGCATTGCTCAGGCTCCTCCATTTTAGAGGAGGTGCCTTATATATGGTGAAGTCCTCCGGCCATTGGCCGGGGGCTCCTTAGGACGGCGCGCGCGGCCCCTTTAAGAGAGGGGGAGTGCGCGCGCGCGCGCCCTAAGCACCGTGGCCGGGAAGCAGCACGCGCTGCCAGCAGAGCGGGAGGAAGACGCCAGGCACGGAGAGGAGAGGTGAGGGGAACAGCGTCCCTGCCTAGCAGGAGGCTGGGACGCCGACGCTACAAATGTTTGTAATATGCTGTACTGCATGGCTCTTGTAAGGGGAATTGCAAGTCACTCCGTCCTAATTTTTGCCAGCTTTTGTTGGAAGGCATAAGCAAAGACTATGGGAGACCCACTCCTCAATAATGGGAATAATGTTTGTAATATGCTGTACTGCATGGCTCTTGTAAGGGACATTACAAGTTCCTCCATCCTAATTTTTGGCAGCTTTTGCTTGGAAGGCATAAGCAAAGACTATGGGAGACCCACTCCCCAATAATGGGAATAATGTTTGTAATATGCTGTACTGCATGGCTCTTGTAAGGGACATTGCAAGTTCCTCCGTCCTAATTTTTGGCAGCTTTTGCTTGGAAGGCATAAGCAAAGACTATGGGAGACCCACTCCCCAATAATGGGAATAATGTTTGTAATATGCTGTACTGCATGGCTCTTGTACGGGTCATGGCAAGTTCCTCCGTCCTAATTTTTGGCAGCTTTTGCTTGGAAGGCATAAGCAAAGACTATGGGCGACCCACTCCCCAGTAATAGGAATAATGTTTGTAATATGCTGTACTGCATGGCTCTTGTAAGGGACATTGCAATTTCCTCCTTCCTAATTTTTGGCAGCTTTTGCTTGGAAGGCATAAGCAAAGACTATGGGAGACCCACTCCCCAATAATGGGAATAATGTTTGTAATATGCTGTACTGCATGGCTCTTGTAAGGAGCATTAAAACCATTTTGTTAAGCTACTGTGACCTCCACCACTTTTCCAAGGGGCATTAAAACCGTCTTGTTAAGCTACTGCGACCTCCACGTCTCTTCCGAGGGGCATTAAAACTGTCTTGTTAAGCTACTGTGACCTCCACCTCTTTTCCATGGGGCATTAAAACCGTCTTGTTAAGCTACTGTGACCTCCACCACTTTTCCAAGGGGCATTAAAACTGTCTTGTTAAGCTACTGTGACCTCTACGTCTCTTCAAAGGGGCATTAAAACCATCTTCTTAAACCACTCTGAACTCCACAGCTCTTCCAAGGTGCATTGAAATGTTGTTTTTAATTACCTCTAGCCTCCATGACTCTTCCAACGGGCACTTCATTTCCTCCGAATTTTAGTCAGCTTTTGCTTTTCACTGCAAAGGCGAAAACTAAGGGAGACCCACTCCCCAATAATGGGTAAAAGGTTTTTAGTACGCTGTAATCCATGTCTGTTTCAAGGGGCATAGCAGTTCCTCATAATTTTTGGAAAGCCTTCCATTCACTGCTTAGGCCAACAGTGTACAGGAGACCCAGTTGCTATAAATGGAAAAAACAGTTTAGTTAAGGCCCTCTGACCTCCATGTCACTTCCAAGGGGCAGTGGAGTGCCTCTAAATTTTTGGTAGGCATTGCACTCACTGTATGCCCTATAACTGTGTAGCCGAACCCCTCCTTTTGTTACAGAAACATATCCTACAAGACATGTGTGGTTGACTGGCCTGATATTAATTTGAATGGTCCCTGTTCCTCCTGCTCTTTCTCCTTTGCCACCACCTCAACCATTATTTATCACCTGAAGCTTTGTTTTAACGGGAGTCATAGAACTGGGATAGTAGCAGGAAAACATCCAGCCATCCTCGGAGGAGGTAGGATATGCGCCAAAACGCATTAAAAGAAAACAAAGCAGATGCTAACTTCTATCATCATCATCATCATGCTCCTCACCTTGGCACTCTCAACTCCCCTGATGGAGAAGCCAAGGCCCACTGGAGGAGTCTGGTTCTCTGGTGGGCTCGTCCAATGCTGCCCTAAAGCAGGCCAGGCTAAGAAAAGTGTGTGGGAAGGTGACAGGAGAAATAGGGGTGGCTGGGGACCGTTTATGGACACCCGGCCGCCTCCAGGCGGCTGGGGACCGTGTGTGGACACCTGGCCGCTGGGAGGCTGGGGACCGAGTATGGACATCCGGCCGCCCCCTGGCGGCTGGGGACCGAGTGTGGACACCTGGCCGCCGGGCGGCTGGGGACTGAGTATGGATACCAGGTCGCCAACGCAGCCATGACATGGTGGCCAGATTCCGCCTCCACATGCCTAAAAGTCCCAATTTAAAGTGCAAGCAAGCAGTATGGTATTGCAGCCTGGGGGTGGGTGGGTGGCAGGTTGCATACTTGCGCTTGCATTGCAAGGAATGGGAGAGGTACAATTGAACACTGCCCTGGGACAAGGACTTGAACGAGGATAGTTGCAAGTCTGCAACGACAGGTGCAGGGTGGGAGGCATCTTCGCATGTGCCATGAACAGGGGGTTGGCATCCACACACTACAGCGGAATAGGCTGTCCTTCCCAATAAATGCACTGGGAAGGGCACAGGTAATGTTTTGGTATGCGCGCTTAATCTTATGTACTGTATAAGGCGCATCGGGACAAATAGGGGCAGCTGGGGACCGAGTATGGATACCTCGCTGCCGAAGCAGCCATGAGGTAGTGGCCAGCTTCGGCCTCCTCCAAACCAAAAGGCCCCATTTCAAGTGCAAGCTAGCAGTATGGCATTGTAGCCTGGGGGTGGGTGGGTGGCAGGCTGCACACTTATGCTTGCATTAAAAGAAAACAAAGCAGATGCTAACTTCTATCATCATCATCATGCTCCTCACTTTGGCACTCTCAACTCCCCTGATGGAGAAGCCAGGGCCCACCGGAGGAGTCTGGTTCTCTGGTGGGCTCGTCCAATGCTGTCCTAAAGCAGGCTAGGCTAAGAAAAGTGTGTGAGAAGGTGACAGGAGAAATAGGGGCGGCTGGGGACCGTTTATGGACACCCGGCCGCCCCCAGGCGGCTGGGGACCGTTTATGGACACCCGGCCGCCCCCAGGCGGCTGGGGACCGTGTGTGGACACCCAGCCGCGGGGCAGCTGGGGACAGAGTATGGACATCTCGCCGCCCCCTGGTGGCTGGGGACCGAGTGTGGACACCCGGCCACCGGGCGGCTGGGAACTGAGGATGGATACCTCGCTGCCGAAACAGCCATGAGGTAGTGGCCAGCTTCGGCCTCCTCCAAACTAAAAGGCCCCATGTCAAGAGAAAGCTAGCAGTATGGTATTGCAGCCTGCGGGTGGGTGGGTGGGTGGTTGGCTGCATATTTGCGCTTGCATTGCAAGGAATGGGGGAGGTACAATTGAACACTTCCCTGGGACAAAGACTTGCATGGGGATAGTTGCAAGTCTGCATCTTCTGATGTGGCAAGGATCACTTCTGATGGGCACACTTTTAGGCAGTGACCTGGGAGTCAGAGATGCTTCCAGGGGTCTTCCCCATGCTGTTCCCATGTCTTTTCAGCACTGTATGCATGTGTCACACAGCACATGGCCAGATAAGGTTGTAAAATGTTAAAATGACATTTCCTGGTGAATGCATTTGTCTCGGTTGAAAGCAATACAAAAGTGCAAAAACGCATGAAAAATGCTACTTGTGAACATAGCCCAAGGTGTGGAGGAGTATTTTTGTTTTTGTTTATTTATTTTACCTTATACACAAGTCTTTACCCTGGAAAGGAAATTCCTTAACATATTTCACAGGAAAGCAGTTTCAATTTTGTTTTTGAACGTTTTATTGTGAGCCCGTAAAAGTGGCTTAATACCTCTGACCACGTTGTTGACAGCAGTGACCTGGGGGTCATATATGCTTCCTGGGGCGACCCCCATGCTGCCCCCATGTCTTTTGAGCACTGTCACTATCGTTTTGGGCACTTTTTAGGCTTTCTACAGACTGCCAGGGGTGCCGCTGCAAAAATGCTCGGGTCTCCCGTAGACTAACATTGAGCTCGTTACTCGGGTCAAGCACCCGAGTATCACGGTGAGCTCGGCCCGACCTTCGAGCACCCGAGCATTTTAGTGCTCACTCAACAATAGTGGTTACATATCAGAAGTGAGCACAGAACTTGGTGGTTACACATCAGAGTTGAGCATAGAACTTGGTGGTTACACATCAGAATTGAGGACAGAACTTGGTGGTTACACATCAGAGTTAAGCGTAGAACTTGGTAGTTACACATCAGAGTTGAGCACAGAACTTGGTGGTTACACATCAAAGTTGAGCACAGAATTTGGTGGTTACACATCAGAGGTGAGCACAGAACTTGGTGGTTACACAACAGAATTGAGGACAGAACTTGATCGTTACACATCAGAGTTGAGCACATAATTTGGTAGTTACACATCAGAGTTGAGCACATAACTTGGTGGTTACACATCAGAGATGAGCACAGAACTTGGTTGTTACACATCAGAGATGAGCACAGAACTTGGTGGTTACAAATCAGACTTAAGCACAGAACTTGGTGGTTACATGTCAGAGTTGAGCACAGAATTTGGTGGTTACATATCAGAATTGAGCACAGAACTTGGTGGTTACACATCAGAGTTAAGCATAGAACTTGGTAGTTACACATCAGAGTTGAGCACAGAACTTGGGGGTTACACATCAGAATTGAGCACAGAACTTGGTGGTTACACATCAAAGTTGAGTACAGAATTTGATGGTTACACATCAGAGTTGAGCACAGAACATGGTGGTTACACATCAGAGTTGAGCATAGAACTTGGTGGTTACACATCAGCATTGAGGACAGTACTTGGTGGTTACACATCAAAATTGAGGATAGAACTTGGGGGTTACACATCAAAGGTGAGCACAAAATTTGGTGGTTACACATCAGAATTGAGGACAGAGGTTGGTGATTACACATCAGAGTTGAGCATAGAACTTGGTGGTTACACATCAGAAATGAGGACGAGAACTTTGTAGTTACACATCAGAGTAGAGGACAGAACTTGGTGGTTACACATCAGAGTAAAGCATAGAACTTGGTAGTTACACATCAAAGTTGAGCACAAAATTTGGTCGTTACACATCAAAGTTGAGCACAGAATTTGGTGGTTACACATCTGAGTTGAGCACAGAACTTGGTGGTTACACATAAGAGTTGAGCATAGAACTGGGTGGTTACACATCAGAGTTGAGGACAGAACTTGGTGGTTACACATCAGAATTGAGGACAGAACTTGGTGGTTACATATCAGAGATGAGCACAGAGCTTGGTGGTTACATATCAGAGTTGAGCACAGAACTTTTTGGTTACATATCAGAGTTGAGCACAGAATTTGGTGGTTACATTTCAGAATTGAGCACAGAACCTGGTGGTTACACATCAGATTTGAGCATAGAACTTGGTGGTTACACATCAGAATTGAGCACAGAACTTGGTGGTTACACATCAAAGTTGAGCACAGAATTTGGTGGTTACACAACAGAGTTGAGCACAGAGTTTGGTGGTTACACATGAGAGTTGAGAGTAGAATTTGGTGGTTACACATCAGAGTTGAGCACAGAGTTTGGTGGTTACACATCAGAGTTGAGAGTAGAACTTGGTGGTTACACATCAGAGTTAAGCTCAGAAGTTGATGGTTACATGTCAGAGTTGAGCACAGAATTTGGTGGTTACACATCAGAGTTGAGCACAGAACTTGGGGGTTACACAAAAAAGTTGAGCACAAAATTTGGTCGTTACACATCAAAGTTGAGCACAGAATTTGGTGGTTACACATCAGAGTTGAGCACAGAACTTGGTGGTTACATATTAGAGTTGAGCACAGAATTTGGAGGTTACATATCAGAATTGAGCAGAGAACTTGGTGGTTACACATCAGAGTTGAGCATAGAACTTGGTGGTTACACATCAGAATTGAGCACAGAACTTGGTGGTTACACATCAAAGTTGAGCACAGAATTTGGTGCTTACACATCAGAGTTGAGCATAGAACTTGGTGGTTACACATCAGAGTTGGGCACAGAACTTGGTGGTTACACATCAAAGTTGAGCACAGAATTTGGTGGTTACACATCAGGGGTGAGCACAGAACTTGGTGGTTACACAACAGAATTGAGGACAGAACTTGGTGGTTACACATCAGAGTTGAGCACATAACTTGGTGGTTACACATCAGAGTTGAAAATAGAACTTGTTGGTTACACATCAGAGTTGCGCACAGAACTTGGTTGTTACACATCAGAGATGAGCACAGAACTTGGTGGTTACAAATAAGACTTACGCACAGAACTTGGTTGGTACATGTCAGAGTTGAGCACAGAATTTGGTGGTTACATATCAGAATTGAGCACAGACCTTGGTGGTTACACGTCAGAGTTAAGCATAGAACTTGGTAGTTACACATCAGAGTTGAGCACAGAACTTGGGGGTTACACATCAGAATTGAGCTCAGAACTTGGTGATTACACATCAAAGTTGAACACAGATTTGGTGGTTACACATCAGAGTTGAGCACAGAACATGGTGGTTACACATCAGATTTGAGCATAGAACTTGGTGGTTACACATCAGCGTTGAGGACAGTACTTGGTGGTTACACATCAGAATTGAGGATAGGACTTGGGGGTTACACATCAAAGGTGAGCACAAAATTTGGTGGTTACACATCAGAATTGAGGACAGAGCTTGGTGATTACACATCAGAGTTGAGCATAGAACTTGGTGGTTACACATCAGAATTGAGAATAGAAATTGGTGGTTACACATCAGAGATAAGCACAGAACTTGGTGGTTACAAATCAGAGTTAAGCACAGAACTTGGTGGTTACACATCAGAGTTGAGAATATAAACTTGGTGTTTACCCATCAGAGTTGAGGACAGAACTTGGTGTTTACACATCATAGTTGAGTACAGAACTTGGTGGTTATACATCAGAGTTAAGCACAGAACTTGGTAGTTACACATAATAGTTGAGCTCAGAACTTGGTGGTTACACATCAGTGTTGTGCACAGAATTTGGTGGTTACACATCAGAGTTGAGCACAGAACTTGGTGGTTACACATAGTGTTGAGCCACCCCCGTAGTGTTCGAGTTCGGTTCGGTCTGTCGAACACCCGTATGTTCGACGAACTGTTCGTCGAACTGTTCGTCGAACACCTTCGAACACCGTTAAAACCAATGGCAGGCAAACAAAAACACATAGAAACACATAGAAAACACCTTCAAAGGTGTCCAAAAGCTGACAAACTGCTCAGAAGACACAACTAACACATGGAAAAGTGACAAGTACATATAGTCATGCGAAAAGAAAAGAGGTGGAGGAGTAAAAGGAGGGGGAGACACAGATATAGGCATGTCATGCCCTTCTAAAACCAAAAAAGTGCGAAGCCGACACGGCCAGTCCGTTCCTGCCCATGCGACCTCCGTGTCGCCGGGTTTGTGCCAGAGCCGCGGTGGACCCTGACGGCCAGCCCCCCTCTCCCAATACTGGTGCCTGTCCGATGGTGGGTCGAGCGAGCCCCCCTGCGGTGGAGGCAGGTCTAATCTTTTTAATTTAAATTGTCTCTCTAATTTGAATGAGTACACTTTAAATCCTTTTACAAGGATCTATTGAAGGGCAAGTCTCATGCCTGCAGCCGCGGTAATTCCAGCTCCAATAGCGTCCACTAAAGCTGCTGCAGTTAAAAAGCTTTTATAAGGATCGAGCTTGGCGGTCCACCGCAAGGCGTCCTTCCGCCAGTCCCAGCCCCTGTGCCTTGGGGTGCCTCCCTGATGCTCTTCACTGAGTGTCCCAGGGGCCCGAACCATTTCCTTTGAAAAAATTAAGTGTCCAAACTACAGGTGGTGTAGCTAGCTTAACAGCTGGGATAATCCGCTGACTAGCAGACACTGCTACTAGGCACAAAGTATTTCCTGGGCTAGATGCAGTTAAAAATTTGTAATTAGATACTCTCGTTGGATGCTGAGAAAGCATTCCATAGAGTCTCCTGGCACGCCATATATTATTCTCTTAAAAAGCTTGGGGTAGGGGTCTAGGGGACCCTTTTATAGGCAAAATCACGGCCTTGTATCGCAATACGTCACCTAGGCTGAAGATAAATGGAACATTTTCATCACCTTTCATAATCACCAATGGGACAAGGCAGGCATGTCCTCTGTCCCCTCTCTTATACATCCTAGTGATGGAGCACCTGCTCTCATCAATTCGCCATAACCCCAATATTAGGTGGATTGAGGTGGGAGGCACCGAGTACAAGTGCTCTCCATTTGCTGATGATGTCCTAGTATATATCACTCAATCACATATATCCATCCCTGCTGTTATGGCTGAAATAGATCACTTTGTTACATGGTCAAATTTTAAAATCAATGCAGCAAAGTCTGAGGCCCTCAATGTCTCCCTCCCCAAATTCATACAGGATTCCATCCAGTCCAACTTTCCCTTTGCCTGGCCCTCACAGGGTATCAAATACTTAGGAATTTGTATTCATAGAGACCTCTCCCGTCTTAATTTTGGGCCCTTTATTGAACAACTCCATACAGACCACGGTTGGCAAGTTAGAACTGTAAGATTTACTACGTGAACCACTGGTGTTTTGTGGAAAAGCACATGTACACTGTGTAACAAATTATTATGCAAAAAGTGTTTAGGAGTGATAAGGTAAGATTTTTTTGTTTGTCAGTTAAACTCATTGATGGTGATGTGTGTCAGGGCTCTTTATATCACTGTAAGCAATTGCAGACACCTGTGCTAATTAGTTTGGCAGGTGTGTCTAATGAAAGGCAAGACTACTTAAGAAGGCTGTCCCACATTATTAAGCAGCCTACATTTTCTGCCAAAATGGGAAAGAAAAAGGATGTGTCGGCTGCTGAGAAGCAACAAATTGTGGAGTGTTTAGGTCAAGGCATGACTACAATCAACATTGCCAAGACACTTCATCCTGATCATCGCACAATCAAGAAGTATGCAGCTGATTCACAGTACACATGTGTGCGTGCTGATAAGGGAAAATTGAGGACTCTTTCCTACAGGCAATTACGTCAGGTTAAAAGAGCAGCGGCAAAAAAGCGTTGTCATAGCAGCAGACAAGTTTTTGCAGCTGCTGGTGCCTCCAAAGTCCCCCGAACAACAAGATGCAGGGTCCTTCAGAGGTTTGCAGCTGTGCGTAAGCCATCCTGTCGACCTCCTCTATCCACTGTACACAAGCTGAAACAGCTCCAGTGGGCCAAACAATACATGAAGACTGACTTCAAAACTGTTTTGTTCACCGATGAGTGCCATGCAACGCTCGATGGTCCAGATGGATGGAGTGGAGGATGGCTGGTTGATGGACACTCCATGCAAATACGGCTACGGCGCCAACAAGGAGGAGGTGGAGTAATGTTTTGGGATGGAATCATGGGGAGAGAGATTGTCGGCCCCTTTAGGATCCCTGAAGGGGTAAAGATGAACTCCATAATGTATGTGGAGTTTTTCAAACAGCACTTCCTGCCATGGTTCAAGAAGAAGAACCGTGTATTCCGCAGCAAGATCATTTTCATGCATGATAATGCACCGTCTCATGCTGCACATAACACATCTGCATCTCTGGCTGATATGGGCATAAAAGGGGACAAATTTATGGTGTGACCCCCATGCTCCCCTGACCTCAACCCCATTGAGAACCTCTGGAGCATCATCAAAAGGAGTGTCTATGATGGCAGGAGGCAGTTCACATCTAAGCAACAGCTCTGGGAGGGTATTCTGTCCTCATGCAAAACAATTGAAGCAGAAACCATCCAAAACCTGACAAATTCAATGGACAAGAGAGTTCAGAAGCTCCTTTCGAACAAGGGGTCCTATGTGCAAATGTAACATCACCTAGAATAAAGTTTTGAGTTGAAAACTGTCAGTTTCTAATAACCTGCTAATGCTTATAATTTCAAAAATGACCATTTTTTGGTTCTTTATTAAAATGAAAAGGTTGATCGAAGAGTGTGGGGGATCTAAGAGTGTGGCAACCCAGTAGTCAGGATTATGTTGAATTCTGACAGTCTGAGGGTCATGTTGCAGGTAGTGCAGCAAGAAGGCACTCATGTGTCTTGCGCATCTAGGAGCCCCAAAATTATTTTCCGGGCTAGATGCAGCTAAAAATTATTATTAACTTGAAAGCTGGTGGAGCTTAGTATAGATGGCCTAATAGAATCAGTACTGGAAACTGCTACAAGGCCCAAATTATTTTCCAGCCAAGATACTGATAAACATGATTAGTAATTTGAAAGCTTAAAACGGTTGATGAGGTGATTTTAACAAATCATCAAGCTTTTACTCTCCCCAGGATGACACAGGGGTAGAAAAGTCGTTTCGGATCCATGATTTGTTCATCTTTATGAACGTGAGTCTGTCTACATTATCAGTGGAGAGCCACATGCGCTTATCTGTCAGCACACCACCAGCAGCGCTGAACACACGTTCAGACAGAACGCTGGCTGCGGGGCATGACAAGATCTCCAAGGCGTAAGTGGCGAGCTCCGGCCATTTATCCAGATTGGAAGCCCAAAAAGAGCAAGGGTCCAGTGACACAGTCATGGCTTCAATGCTTACTTGGAGATACTCCTGTACCATCGTCTCTAGGCGTTGACTATGTGTCAGACTTCTTGTCTCCTGTGGAATTGCAAAGGATGGGCTAAAAAAGTGGTGAAATGATTCCGCAAAATTGATGTTACCAGCAGATACTGTGTTTCTGTTACGTTTTGAGTGCTGAACACTTGACGGTCCCACGGTTGGCAAGTTGGAACTGTGAGATTCACTACGTGCACCACTAGTGTTTTGTGGAAAAGCACATGTAAGATTCTGCAACAGTCTCTGCTGATACTCCTGCATGCGTGCATCTCTTTCTATGGCAGGAATAATTTCTGCAAATTTACTTTTGTACCGGGGATCTAACAGTGTGGCAACCCAGTAGTCAGGATTATTTCTAATTCTCACAATTCGAGGGTCATGTTGCAGGTAGTGCAGCAATAAGGCACTCATGTGTCTTGTGCATCCAGGAGCACCAAGTCCCTGTTGTGTTGGTGGCGAGGTAACAATCATGCTTCCTTCCTCTGCCCTCTCCCCCCAACCTCGCACAACAGAAATGTGATCAAGGTCTCCCTCATCTGATGAGTCTTCCATCAGTTCGTCCTCCACTTCTTCCTGGGCTCCTGCACCTTCCTCACTAGTTTGGCTGCTACCATGCGCCCTGGTAAAGCCATCTCCCCCACCCTCACATGCCTGCCGCCATGGTGCTGCCGACCGTCTGGACCTTGCAGATGTTAGCCCTTCCGCATACAACGCCTCCTCCTCTACTTCCTCCACCTCCTCTTGTGCCACCACCTGACTCCGAATTCTGTTTAACATGTGCTCCAGCATGTAAATCACCGCAATAGTCATGCTGATAATGGCATCGTCAGCACTAAACATCTTCGTCGCCATTTCAAAACTGTGCAGAAGGGTGCATAGGTCCCTGATCTGAGACCACTCCTCCAGCGTGATTTGCCCCACCTCTGGATCTCGTTGGCCCAGGCTATACGTCAGAACGTATAGCACCAGGGCTTGTCGGTGCTGCCACAGTCGCTGCAACATGTGCAGAGCCGGATTCCACCGGGTAGGCACATCGCATTTTAGCCGGTGAAGTGGCAGGCCCAATGACTTCTGTAGAGATGTAAGTCGCTGAGCTGCGGGATGCGAACGGCGGAAGTGAGCACACAGCGACCGTGCCCTCTGCAGAAGGCCATCTAGTCCGGCATAGTGGGCTAAAAATTGCTGGATAACCAGGTTCAACACGTGAGCCATACAAGGCACGTGTGTGACATTGCCCCGGCGAAGGGCCGCACCCAGGTTTGCAGCATTGTCGCACATGGCCTTCCCTGGTTTCAGGTCCAGTGGAGACAACCATTCATGAAACTGGTTCTCCAGAGCTGACCACAACTCCTCAGCTGTGTGACTCACATTTCCCAGACATTTCAAAGTAAAAACTGCCTGATGATGTTGAGCCCTGCTGCCAGCATAGTAATGAGGTGTGCAGGATCCCTTCTGCGCAGTTAGAAAGCTTGTGGCATGACCAGACAGGCTTTGGGTGCAGATGGAGGACCGAGAGGAGGTTGAGGAGGCAGAAGCAGTGGAGGTGTTAGAACTCTCCTGTTAGTTTTTTTCTAGTTTGCTGGTCACATGACCTTTTTTGCCTATTTAATCCTGCTCCACCCTTCTGGCCTTGCTGGACTTCATTGTAATTTCAACTCTTAAGCTAGCTTGGCGCTTTGTTACCTTACTCCGTCAGTTTAGCTAGGTCTCTTGACCTCTATTTTCTATGTTGTTTGTTTGTCCTTTTCTGCTACAATTTCTGCTAGGAGGTGTCCATCTTACTCCCAGTCCCTAGTTCTTGTAGGGATCCCTCCCTCACATCTATAGGTCTTCGTACGGACTAGCTGAGGACTTTAGTGGGTCTGATCGCAGGATCAGGTTCCCCGTTACATCGTAGGAATCAAGCTTAGTTCTATTGTAGGGACAGATCTCCTGTCTTTCCTTTGTGAGATAAAGAGGATTGACGCACAACTCGTGGGGACGGCAAGACTTGGACAGCAGCCCCTTGTCCTGCTGTCGCCATAGTTACCCAGTGCCCAGTCAGCGACATGTAACGCCCCTGTCCATGCCTACTTGTCCAAGTGTCTGTGGTGAAATGCACCCTGTCACACACAGAGTTTCTCAAAGAAGCGGTGATGTTGTGTGCGACATGCTGGTGGAGCGCAGGCACACCTTTCTTTGAGAAGTAGTGCCGACTGGGCATCTGGTACTGGGGCACTGCGATGGACATAAGGTCTCGAAAATCCTCTTTGTCCACCAGGCGGAAAGGCAGCATTTCTGTAGCTTAGAGCTTGCAGATGGTGAAATTCACCCTCTTAGCTTTCTCGTGGCTAGGAGGAAATGGTCTTTTACTTGTTCACATCTGAGGGACCGAGGGCTGGCTGTTGTGCTTAGACGGGGTTGAGAAGGGTGTCCCCGGCAAACTGCCGGTCTGTGAGGAAGATGCAGGTGGACATGTTAGGTTGCCTTGATCCAAAGGTGGTGCTATCGATGTCGGACAGCGCTGAACACCAGCTGGTGTTTCCACCTCCAAAGAAAATGATGACCTGCCAATCACGCTGGCTGTTGCGGGTAAAGAGGTGGCAGGTCTGCGTCCCAAAACTGGTGTGACTGCTGTCCCCCCAGTCACAGAGGATGAAGAGGCCCGGATGCACAAGATGTGGCAGACAGTGGTTGGCCCGGCCGGCTAGGCCGCATTGTAGCACAGTGAGCTTCCCACTGCAACTTATGCTTCATATCCATGTGCCGGTTCATGCATGAAGTACTTAAACTATGTATTTTTTGACCTCTACTTAGCTTTTGCTGACAAATGTTACAGATATCACGAGTTGGGTCATCTTTATCGATCTGAAAAAATGCCCAGACTATGCAAGGCTTAGCACCCATGCGACCTGAAGAGCCACCATGACTTGTGGTCAGAGGCAGAGTTGTGTTTGAGGATGCAGTTGTTGACGTGCTTCCAGTACTACGTCTCTGTCCAGGAAGGCGCAACCTGACCTAGTCGTCACTAGAATCCTCCTCCACCTCCTCTGCTGACCTCATCGACTGGCTGACTGTGGGTTGACAGTAAGTGGGATCTCCAACCTCGTCATCATCACCCTGTGTGTTATCACACCCGTCGTCCTCAGAGCCAACCTCTTCCTGCCCTGACAAAAAACTCAAGTTGTAGCTCCAATCAGGTATTTGAGTCTCATCATCGTCTTCCTCATTGTCTCCACCAACAGGAGTTACAGTTTGGGAACTTGGCTCTACATTATGGTCAGAACCTTCTGCGTCTGGTCCTGGATCCGACTCATAAAGATTCTGGGCATCAGTGCAGATCATTTCCTCGTCTGGATTCACAGAAGCTCTGGAGCCGACCTCTGATTCCCAGGCTATAGTATGAGTAAACAGCTCTGCAGACTCAACCATCTGTTCTACCCCATACTCAGACGGGCAGCTGGAGACTTGGGAGCTGTGAGGAAGCAAGTGCGATTGGGGTGACACCTCTGAGGACTGGAGTATTTGTGATGTTGAAGTTGAGGTGGAGGAGAGCCCACTTAAAGGAGCACTTGATATCCGTTGAAACACCTGCTGTTTTTGTGCCTCATCTGGAATTTGTAGCGATTGGCGTGGCAGTAAGAAAGGGATCTTATCACATTGTCCGCTAAAAGAAGTAGACATCTTAGTTTGGCTGTAAGATGGTCTTTCTTCTGCAGATGTTACTGGTGCTTTAACACCTACCCCACAGACACAACCTTTTTTTCCCTTCCCAACACACCTATTCCCCTTTCCACCAGCAGCAGGCCTTTTTCCACTCATTTTGGTGGTTAACTAATTCACAACTCTGGAGTTGTTTGCACAAAAAAAATGGATGGGAACCGAGCAGAGCTGAGTGGCCAAACTGTGGTATTAGCCCAAAAGTATTGGCTGGGTTAGATGCAGATAAAAATTATTTTGAATTTGCAACCTGGTGGAGGTTAGTATAGATGGACTAATAGAACAAGTCCCACACACTGCTACAAGCCCAAATATTTTTTCAGAGCTAGATGCAGAAAAAAATTATATTGAATTTGCAACCTGGTGGAGGTTAGTATAGATGGACTAATAGAACAAGTCCCACACACTGCTACAAGCCGAAATATTTTTTCACAGCTAGATGCAGAAAAAAATTATATTGAATTTGCAACCTGGTGGAGGTTAGTATAGATGGACTAATAGAACAAGTCCCACACACTGCTACAAGCCCAAGCCCAAATATTTTTTCAGAGCTAGATGCAGATAAAAATTATTTTGAATTTGCAACCTGGTGGAGGTTAGTATAGATGGACTAATAGAACAAGTCCCACACACTGCTACAAGCCCAAGCCCAAATATTTTTTCAGAGCTAGATGCAGATAAAAATTATTTTGAATTTGCAACCTAGTGGAGGTTAGTATAGATGGACTAATAGAACAAGTCCCACACACTGCTACAAGCCCAAGCCCAAATATTTTTTCAAAGCTAGATGCAGATAAAAATTATTTTGAATTTGCAACCTGGTGGAGGTTATTATAGATGGACTAATAGAACAAGTCCCACACACTGCTACAAGCCCAAATATTTTTTCAGAGCTAGATGCAGATAAAATGTATTTTGAATTTGCAACCTGGTGGAGGTTAGTATAGATGGACTAATAGAACAAGTCCCACACACTGCTACAAGCCCAAGCCCAAATATTTTTTCAGAGCTAGATGCAGATAAAAATTATTTTGAATTTGCAACCTGGTGGAGGTTAGTATAGATGGACTAATAGAACAAGTCCCACACACTGCTACAAGCCAAAGCCCAAATATTTTTTCCGAGCTAGATGCAGATAAAAATTATTTTGAATTTGCAACCTAGTGGAGGTTAGTATAGATGGACTAATAGAACAATTCCCACACACTGCTACAAGCCCAAGCCCAAATATTTTTTCAGAGCTAGATGCAGATAAAAATTATTTTGAATTTGCAACCTGGTGGAGGTTATTATAGATGGACTAATAGAACAAGTCCCACACACTGCTACAAGCCGAAGCCCAAATATTTTTTCCGAGCTAGATGCAGATAAAAATTATTTTGAATTTGCAACCTGGTGGAAGTTAGTATAAATGGACTAATAGAATGATGCTATGCCCAAAAGGTTTTACTTCACTAGATGCAGTAAAAAAATTTGTATTCTATACACAGGTGGTGTAGCTTGCAACACAGATAGGCTACTCCACTGACTAACACACACTGCAAGAGGCCAAAAAGGATTTGCTTTGCTAGATTTAGCCAAATGCTGTGAAAAAATCTTGCACAGCACTGGCACAGACCTGCCTGGCAAAAAGTGATAGGAACTGATGTAACCTAGCCCTCAAAAGGACTGCAATTACAATTAGTCTTTACTCCCAACCTATCTATTTAAGAGCACAGACCTGCCTGATAAAAGTCGTAGGAAATGATGTAACCTAGTCCTCTAAAGGACTGCAATCACAACTATTCCCTACTCCCAAGCTATCTGTAGATTTGTGCGAAAATTGGCTTGAAATTAACACTGAAAGTATAGCACACACAGCAACAGTGGTGCCGTCTAACACGCAGCTGCAGCAGTGAGAAAATGGTGGCGACGGGGAAAATGGCTGGGTCTTATAGGGCAAGGACATGTGACATACACTGCCAATGACACATGCCCTTGCTTGTGTGAAAAAAAGCACTTTGCTCCATGTGTGCGCTGCTGATAGGCTGACAGACTACACCTTCCCACTGTAAATGCGGGAAAGAGAAAAAAAAATGGAGATCTTCATTATTTCTGCAGAGATCCATCCCCTGCCCCTCCCCCCACCCCGCTGTACACTCAAACTGCGTATTAACATTAATTTTCAGCATTACTGAGAAAAAATCCAGTTATGATTTTGGTGCACGAACAGTTATTGAACATAACCTCGAACAGCCGAATTTTTTTCAAATTGTTCTTGTTCGCCGAACGGCTCGAACATCGACCAAAACAGCTCGAATTTGAGATTGACGAACAGTTCGAGTCGAATAACGCTCATCTCTAGTTACACATCAGAGTTGAGAATAGAAATTGGTGGTTACAAATCAGAGTTGAGCACAGAACTTGGTGGTTACAAATCAGAGTTAAGCACAGAATTTGGTGGTTACATATCAGAATTGAGCACCGTACTTGGTGGTTACAAATCAAAGTTAAGCACAGAATTTGGTGGTTACATATCAGAATTGAGCACAGAACTTGGTGGTTACACATCAGAGTTGAGCACAGAACTTGGTGGTTACATATCAGAGTTGAGCACAGAATTTGGTGGTTACACATCAGAGCTGAGCACGGAACTTGGTGGTTACACATCAGAGTTGAGAATAGAAATTGGTGGTTACACATCAGAGTTGAGCACAGAACTGGGTGGTTACACATCAGAGCTAAGCATAGAACTTGGTGGTTACACATCAGAGTTGAGAATAGTACTTGGTGGATACCCATCAGGATTGAGGACAGAACTTGGTGGTTACACAACAGAATTGAGGACAGAACTTGGTGGTTACACATCACAGTTGAGAATATAAACTTGGTGGTTACACATCAGAGTTGAGGACAGTACTTGGTGGTTACAGATAAGAGATAAGCACAGAACTTGGTGGTTACAAATCAGAGTTAAGCACAGAATTTGGAGGTTACACAACAGAAATTAGCACAGAACTTGGTAGTTACACATAATAGTTGAGCACAGAACTTGGTGTTTACTCATCAGTGTTGTGCACAGAATTTAGTGGTTACACATCAGAGTTGAGCACAGAACTTGGTGGTTACACACCAGAATTGAGGACAGAACTTGGGGGTTACACATCAGAGTTGAGTACAGAACTTGGTGGTTACACATCAGAGTTGAGCATAGAACTTGGTTACACATCAGAATTGAGGACAGAACTTGGTGGTTACACATCAGAGTTGAGCACAGAACTTGGTGGTTACACATCACAGTTGAGAATATAAACTTGGTGGTTACACATCAGAGTTGAGGACAGTACTTGGTGGTTACAGATCAGAGATAAGCACAGAACTTGGTGGTTACAAATCAGAGTTAAGCACAGAATTTGGTTGTTACATATCAGAATTGAGCACAGAGCTTGGTTGTTACACATCAGACTTGAGCATAGAACTTGGTGGTTACACATCAGAGTTGAGTACAGAGCTTGGTAGTTACACATCAGGGTTGAGCACAGAACTTGGTGGTTACACATCAGAGTTGGGCACAGAACTTGGTGGTTACACATCAGAGCTAAGCATAGAACTTGGTGGTTACACATCAGAGTTGAGGACAGAACTTGGTGGTTACACAACAGAATTGACAGAACTTGGGGGTTACACATCAAAGTTGAGCACAAAATTTGTGGGTTACACATCAGAATTGAGCTCAGAACTTGGTGGTTACACATCAGAGTTGAGAATAGTACTTTGTGGTTACCCATCAGGGTTGAGGAGAGAACTTGGTGGTTACACAACAGAATTGAGGAGAGAACTTGGTGGTTACACATCAGAGTTAAGCACAGAACTTGGTAGTTACACATCAGAGTTGAGCACAGAATTTGGTGGTTACTCATCAGTGTTGTGCACAGAATTTGGTGGTTACACATCAGAGTTGAGAAGAGGACTTGGTGGTTACACATCAGAGTTGAAAATAGAAATTGGTGGTTACACATCAGAGTTGAGGACAGAACTTGGTGGTTACACATCAGAGATAAGCACAGAACTTTGTGGTTACAAATCAGAGTTAAGCACAGAACTTGGTGGTTACATATCAAAATTGAGCACAGAACTTGGTGGTTACACATCAGAGTTGAGCATAGAACTTGGTGGTTACACATCAGAATTGAGGACACAACTTGGCGGTTACACATCAGAGTTGAGTACAGAACTTGTTGGTTACACATCAGAGTTGAGAATATATACTTGGTGGTTACACATCAGAGTTGAGGACAGAACTTGGTAGTTACACATAATAGTTGAGCACAGAACTTGGTGATTACACATCAGTGTTGTGCACAGAATTTGGTGGTTACACATCAGAGCTGAGCACGGAACTTGGTGGTTACACATCAGAGTTGAGAATAGAAATTGGTGGTTACACATCAGAGTTGAGCACAGAACTGGGTGGTTACACATCAGAGCTAAGCATAGAACTTGGTGGTTACACATCAGAGTTGAGGACAGAACTTGGTGGTTACACAACAGAATTGAGGACAGAACTTGGGGGTTACACATCAAAGTTGAGCACAAAATTTGGTGGTTACACATCAGAATTGAGCACAGAACTTGGTGGTTACACATCAGAGTTGAGAATAGTACTTGGTGGATACCCATCAGGATTGAGGACAGAACTTGGTGGTTACACAAAAGAATTGAGGACAGAACTTGGTGGTTACACATCAGAGTGAAGCACAGAACTTGGTAGTTATACATCAGAGTTGAGCACAGAACTTGGTGGTTACACATCACAGTTATGCACAGAACTTGGTAATTACACAGAGTTGAGCACAGAACTTGGTGGTTACACATCAGAGTTGAGGACAGAACTTGGTGGTTACACATCAGAGATAAGCACAGTACTTGGTGGTTACAAATCAGAGTTAAGCACAGAACTTGGTGGTTACACATCAGAGTTGAGCATAGAACTTGGTGGTTACACATCAGAATTGAGGACAGAACTTGGGGGTTACACATCAGAGTTGAGCACAAAATTTGGGGGTTACTCATCAGTGTTGTGCACAGAATTTGGTCGTTACACATTAGAATTGAGCACAGAACTTGGTGGTTACACATCAGAGTTGAGAATAGTACTTGGTGGTTACCCATCATGGTTGAGGACAGAACTTGGTTACACATCAGAGTTAAGCACAGAACTTGGTAGTTACACATCAGAGTAGAGCACAGAACTTGGTGGTTACACAACAGAAATTAGCACAGAACTTGGTAGTTACACATACTAGTTGAGCACAGAACTTGGTGGTTACTCATCAGTGTTGTGCACAGAATTTGGTGGTTACACATCAGAGTTGAGCAGAGGACTTGGTGGTTACACATCAGAGTTGAGAATAGAAATTGGTGGTTACACATCAGAGTTGAGGACAGAACTTGGTGGTTACTCATCAGTGTTGTGCACAGAATTTGGTGGTTACACATCAGAGTTGAGCAGAGGACTTGGTGGTTACACATCAGAGTTGAGAATAGAAATTGGTGGTTACACATCAGAGTTGAGCACAGAACTTGGTGGTTACACATCACAGTTATGCACAGAACTTGGTAATTACACAGAGTTGAGCACAGAACTTGGTGGTTACACATCAGAGTTGAGGACAGAACTTGGTCGTTACAAATCAGAGTTAAGCACAGAACTTGGTGGTTACATATCAAAATTGAGCACAGAACTTGGTGGTTACACATCAGAGTTGAGCATAGAACTTGGTGGTTACACATCAGAATTGAGGACACAACTTGGTGGTTACACATCAGAGTTGAGTACAGAACTTGTTGGTTACACATCAGAGTTGAGAATATATACTTGGTGTTTACACATCAGAGTTGAGGACAGAACTTGATGGTTACAGATCAGAGATAAGCACAGAACTTGGTGGTTACAAATGAAAGTTAAGCACAGAATTTGGTGGTTACATATCAGAATTGAGCACAGAACTTGGTGGTTACACATCAGAGTTGAGCACAGAATTTGGTGGTTACACATCAGAGTTGAGCACAGAACTTGGTGGTTACATATCAGAGTTGAGCACAGAATTTGGTGGTTACACATCAGTGTTGTGCACAGAATTTGGTGGTTATACATCAGAGTTGAGGACAGAACTTGGTAGTTACACATAATAGTTGAGCACAGAACTTGGTGATTAAACATCAGTGTTGTGCACAGAATTTGGTGGTTACACATCAGAACTGAGCACGGAACTTGGTGGTTACACATCAGAGTTGAGAATAGAAATTGGTGGTTACACATCAGAGTTGAGCACAGAACTGGGTGGTTACACATCAGAGCTAAGCATAGAACTTGGTGGTTACACATCAGAGTTGAGGACAGAACTTGGTGGTTACACAACAGAATTGAGGACAGAACTTGGGGGTTACACATCAAAGTTGAGCACAAAATTTGGTGGTTACACATCAGAATTGAGCACAGAACTTGGTGGTTACACATCAGAGTTGAGAATAGTACTTGGTGGTTACCCATCAGGATTGAGGACAGAACTTGGTGGTTACACATCAGAGTTATGCACAGAACTTGGTAGTTACACATCAGAGTTATGCACAGAACTTGGTAGTTACACATCAGAGTTGAGCACAGAACTTGGTGGTTACACATCAGAGTTGAGGACAGAACTTTGTGGTCACACATAGTAACATAGTAACATAGTAACATAGTTTGTAAAGCCGAATAAAGACTTGCATCCATCAACACATCAGAGTTGAGTACAGAACTTGTTGGTTACGTATCAGAGTTAAGCACAGAACTTGGTGGTTACACATCCGAGTTGAGGACAGAACTTGGTGGTTACACATCAGAGCTAAGCATAGAACTTGGTGGTTACACATCAGAGTTGAGGACAGAACTTGGTGGTTACACAACAGAATTGAGGACAGAACTTGGGGGTTACACATCAAAGTTGAGCACAAAATTTGGGGGTTACACATCACAGTTGAGAATATAAACTTGGTGGTTACACATCAGAGTTTAGGACAGTACCTGGTGGTTACAGATCAGAGATAAACACAGAACTTGGTGGTTACAAATCAGAGTTAAGCACAGAATTTGGTTGTTACATATCAGAATTGAGCACAGAACTTGGTGGATGCACATCAGACTTAAGCACAGAACTTGGTGGTTACACATCAGAGTTGAGTACAGAGCTTGGTAGTTACACATCAGAGTTGAGCACAGAACTTGGTGGTTACACATCAGAGTTGGGCACAGAACTTGGTGGTTACACATCAGAGCTAAACATAGAACTTGGTGGTTACACATCACAGTTGAGGACAGAACTTGGTGGTTACACAACAGAATTGAGGACAGAACTTGTGGGTTACACATCAAAGTTGAGCACAAAATTATGGGGTTACACATCAGAATTGAGCACAGAACTTGGTGGTTACACATCAGAGTTGAGAATAGTACTTGGTGGTTACCCATCATGGTTGAGGACAGAACTTGGTGGTTACACATCAGAGTTAAGCACAGAACTTGGTAGTTACACATCAGAGTTGAGCACAGAACTTGGTGGTTACACAACAGAAATTAGCACAGAACTTGGTAGTTACACATAATAGTTGAGCACAGAACTTGGTGGTTACTCATCAGTGTTGTGCACAGAATTTGGTGGTTACACATTAGAGTTGAGCAGAGGACTTGGTGGTTACACATCAGAGTTGAGAATAGAAATTGGTGGTTACACATCAGAGTTGAGGACAGAACTTGGTGGTTACACATCAGAGATAAGCACGGAACTTGGTGGTTACAAATCAGAGTTAAGCACAGAACTTCGTGGTTACATATCAAAATTGAGGACAGAACTTGGTGGTTACACATCAGAGTTGAGCATAGAACTTGGTGGTTACACATCAGAATTGAGGACACAACTTGGTGGTTACACATCAGAGTTGAGTACAGAACTTGTTGTTTACACATCAGCGTTGAGAATATATACTTGGTGGTTACACATCAGAGTTGAGGACAGAACTTGGTAGTTACACATAATAGTTGAGAACAGAACTTGGTGATTACACATCAGTGTTGTGCACAGAATTTGGTGGTTACACATCAGAGCTGAGCACGGAACTTGGTGGTTACACATCAGAGTTGAGAATAGAAATTGGTGGTTACACATCAGAGTTGAGCACAGAACTGGGTGGTTACATATCAGAGCTAAGCATAGAACTTGGTGGTTACACATCAGAGTTGAGGACAGAACTTGGTGGTTACACAACAGAATTGAGGACAGAACTTGGGGGTTACACATCAAAGTTGAGCACAAAATTTGGTGGTTACACATCAGAATTGAGCACAGAACTTGGTGGTTACACATCAGAGTTGAGAATAGTACTTGGTGGATACCCATCAGGATTGAGGACAGAACTTGGTGGTTACACAACAGAATTGAGGACAGAACTTGGTGGTTACACATCAGAGTGAAGCACAGAACTTGGTAGTTACACATCAGAGTTGAACACAGAACTTGGTGGTTACACATCAGAGTTATGCACAGAACTTGGTAGTTACACAGAGTTGAGCACAGAAATTGGTGGTTACACATCAGAGTTGAGGTCAGAACTTGGTGGTTACACATCAGAGATAAGCACAGTACTTGGTGGTTACAAATCAGAGTTAAGCACAGAACTTGGTGGTTACACACCAGAATTGAGGACAGAACTTGGGGGTTACACATCAAAGTTGAGCACAAAATTTGGGGGTTACTCATCAGTGTTGTGCATAGAAATTGGTGGTTACACATCAGAGTTGAGGACAGAACTTGGTGGTTACACATCAGAGCTAAGCATAGAACTTGGTGGTTACACATCAGAGTTGAGGACAGAACTTGGTGGTTACACAACAGAATTGAGGACAGAACTTGGGGGTTACACATCAAAGTTGAGCACAAAATTTGGGGGTTACACATCACAGTTGAGAATATAAACTTGGTGGTTACACATCAGAGTTTAGGACAGTACCTGGTGGTTACAGATCAGAGATAAACAAAGAACTTGGTGGTTACAAATCAGAATTAAGCACAGAATTTGGTTGTTACATATCAGAATTGAGCACAGAACTTGGTGGTTGCACATCAGACTTGAGCACAGAACTTGGTGGTTACACATCAGAGTTGAGTACAGAGCTTGGTAGTTACACATCAGAGTTGAGCACAGAACTTGGTGGTTACACATCAGAGTTGGGCACAGAACTTGGTGGTTACACATCAGAGCTAAGCATAGAACTTGGTGGTTACACATCAGAGTTGAGGACAGAACTTGGTGGTTACACAACAGAATTGAGGACAGAACTTGGGGGTTACACATCAAAGTTGAGCACAAAATTTGGGGGTTACACATCAGAATTGAGCACAGAACTTGGTGGTTACACAACAGAAATTAGCACAGGACTTGGTAGTTACACATCAGAGTTGAGCACAGAACTTGGTGGTTACACAACAGAAATTAGCACAGAACTTGGTAGTTACACATAATAGTTGAGCACAGAACTTGGTGGTTACTCATCAGTGTTGTGCACAGAATTTGGTGGTTACACATCAGAGTTGAGCAGAGGACTTGGTGGTTACACATCAGAGTTGAGAATAGAAATTGGTGGTTACACATCAGAGTTGAGGACAGAACTTGGTGGTTACACATCAGAGATAAGCACAGAACTTGGTGGTTACAAATCAGAGTTAAGCACAGAACTTGGTGGTTACATATCAAAATTGAGCACAGAACTTGGTGGTTACACATCAGAGTTGAGCATAGAACTTGGTGGTTACACATCAGAATTGAGGACACAACTTGGTGGTTACACATCAGAGTTGAGTACAGAACTTGTTGGTTACACATCAGAGTTGAGAATATATACTTGGTGGTTACACATCAGAGTTGAGGACAGAACTTGATGGGTACAGATCAGAGATAAGCACAGAACTTGGTGGTTACAAATGAAAGTTAAGCACAGAATTTGGTTGTTACATATCAGAATTGAGCACAGAACTTGGTGGATGCACATCAGACTTGAGCACAGAACTTGGTGGTTACACATCAGAGTTGAGTACAGAGCTTGGTAGTTACACATCAGAGTTGAGCACAGAACTTGGTGGTTACACATCAGAGTTGGGCACAGAACTTGGTGGTTACACATCAGAGCTAAACATAGAACTTGGTGGTTACACATCAGAGTTGAGGACAGAACTTGGTGGTTACACAACAGAATTGAGGACAGAACTTTTGGGTTACACATCAAAGTTGAGCACAAAATTTGGGGGTTACACATCAGAATTGAGCACAGAACTTGGTGGTTACACATCAGAGTTGAGAATAGTACTTGGTGGTTACCCATCATGGTTGAGGACAGAACTTGGTGATTACACATCAGAGTTAAGCACAGAACTTGGTAGTTACACATCAGAGTTGAGCACAGAACTTGGTGGTTACACAACAGAAATTAGCACAGAACTTGGTAGTTACACATAATAGTTGAGCACAGAACTTGGTGGTTACTCATCAGTGTTGTGCACAGAATTTGGTGGTTACACATCAGAGTTGAGCAGAGGACTTGGTGGTTACACATCAGAGTTGAGAATAGAAATTGGTGGTTACACATCAGAGTTGAGGACAGAACTTGGTGGTTACACATCAGAGATAAGCACGGAACTTGGTGGTTACAAATCAGAGTTAAGCACAGAACTTGGTGGTTACATATCAAAATTGAGGACAGAACTTGGTGGTTACACATCAGAGTTGAGCATAGAACTTGGTGGTTACACATCAGAATTGAGGACACAACTTGGTGGTTACACATCAGAGTTGAGTACAGAACTTGTTGTTTACACATCAGCGTTGAGAATATATACTTGGTGGTTACACATCAGAGTTGAGGACAGAACTTGGTAGTTACACATAATAGTTGAGAACAGAACTTGGTGATTACACATCAGTGTTGTGCACAGAATTTGGTGGTTACACATCAGAGCTGAGCACGGAACTTGGTGGTTACACATCAGAGTTGAGAATAGAAATTGGTGGTTACACATCAGAGTTGAGCACAGAACTGGGTGGTTACATATCAGAGCTAAGCATAGAACTTGGTGGTTACACATCAGAGTTGAGGACAGAACTTGGTGGTTACACAACAGAATTGAGGACAGAACTTGGGGGTTACACATCAAAGTTGAGCACAAAATTTGGTGGATACACATCAGAATTGAGCACAGAACTTGGTGGTTACACATCAGAGTTGAGAATAGTACTTGGTGGATACCCATCAGGATTGAGGACAGAACTTGGTGGTTACACAACAGAATTGAGGACAGAACTTGGTGGTTACACATCAGAGTGAAGCACAGAACTTGGTAGTTACACATCAGAGTTGAACACAGAACTTGGTGGTTACACATCAGAGTTATGCACAGAACTTGGTAGTTACACAGAGTTGAGCACAGAAATTGGTGGTTACACATCAGAGTTGAGGTCAGAACTTGGTGGTTACACATCAGAGATAAGCACAGTACTTGGTGGTTACAAATCAGAGTTAAGCACAGAACTTGGTGGTTACACACCAGAATTGAGGACAGAACTTGGGGGTTACACATCAAAGTTGAGCACAAAATTTGGGGGTTACTCATCAGTGTTGTGCATAGAAATTGGTGGTTACACATCAGAGTTGAGGACAGAACTTGGTGGTTACACATCAGAGCTAAGCATAGAACTTGGTGGTTACACATCAGAGTTGAGGACAGAACTTGGTGGTTACACAACAGAATTGAGGACAGAACTTGGGGGTTACACATCAAAGTTGAGCACAAAATTTGGGGGTTACACATCACAGTTGAGAATATAAACTTGGTGGTTACACATCAGAGTTTAGGACAATACCTGGTGGTTACAGATCAGAGATAAACAAAGAACTTGGTGGTTACAAATCAGAATTAAGCACAGAATTTGGTTGTTACATATCAGAATTGAGCACAGAACTTGGTGGTTGCACATCAGACTTGAGCACAGAACTTGGTGGTTACACATCAGAGTTGAGTACAGAGCTTGGTAGTTACACATCAGAGTTGAGCACAGAACTTGGTGGTTACACATCAGAGTTGGGCACAGAACTTGGTGGTTACACATCAGAGCTAAGCATAGAACTTGGTGGTTACACATCAGAGTTGAGGACAGAACTTGGTGGTTACACAACAGAATTGAGGACAGAACTTGGGGGTTACACATCAAAGTTGAGCACAAAATTTGGGGGTTACACATCAGAATTGAGCACAGAACTTGGTGGTTACACAACAGAAATTAGCACAGAACTTGGTAGTTACACATCAGAGTTGAGCACAGAACTTGGTGGTTACACAACAGAAATTAGCACAGAACTTGGTAGTTACACATAATAGTTGAGCACAGAACTTGGTGGTTACTCATCAGTGTTGTGCACAGAATTTGGTGGTTACACATCAGAGTTGAGCAGAGGACTTGGTGGTTACACATCAGAGTTGAGAATAGAAATTGGTGGTTACACATCAGAGTTGAGGACAGAACTTGGTGGTTACACATCAGAGATAAGCACAGAACTTGGTGGTTACAAATCAGAGTTAAGCACAGAACTTGGTGGTTACATATCAAAATTGAGCACAGAACTTGGTGGTTACACATCAGAGTTGAGCATAGAACTTGGTGGTTACACATCAGAATTGAGGACACAACTTGGTGGTTACACATCAGAGTTGAGTACAGAACTTGTTGGTTACACATCAGAGTTGAGAATATATACTTGGTGGTTACACATCAGAGTTGAGGACAGAACTTGATGGGTACAGATCAGAGATAAGCACAGAACTTGGTGGTTACAAATGAAAGTTAAGCACAGAATTTGGTGGTTACATATCAGAATTGAGCACAGAACTTGGTGGTTACACATCAGAGTTGAGCACAGAATTTGGTGGTTACACATCAGAGTTGAGCACAGAACTTGGTGGTTACATATCAGAGTTGAGCACAGAATTTGGTGGTTACACATCAGTGTTGTGCACAGAATTTGGTGGTTATACATCAGAGTTGAGGACAGAACTTGGTAGTTACACATAATAGTTGAGCACAGAACTTGGTGATTAAACATCAGTGTTGTGCACAGAATTTGGTGGTTACACATCAGAGCTGAGCACGGAACTTGGTGGTTACACATCAGAGTTGAGAATAGAAATTGGTGGTTACACATCAGAGTTGAGCACAGAACTGGGTGGTTACACATCAGAGCTAAGCATAGAACTTGGTGGTTACACATCAGAGTTGAAGACAGAACTTGGTGGTTACACAACAGAATTGAGGACAGAACTTGGGGGTTACACATCAAAGTTGAGCACAAAATTTGGTGGTTACACATCAGAATTGAACACAGAACTTGGTGGTTACACATCAGAGTTGAGAATAGTACTTGGTGGTTACCCATCAGGATTGAGGACAGAACTTGGTGGTTGCACAACAGAACTGAGGACAGAACTTGGTGGTTACACATCAGAGTTATGCACAGAACTTGGTAGTTACACATCAGAGTTATGCACAGAACTTGGTAGTTACACATCAGAGTTGAGCACACAACTTGGTGGTTACACATCAAAGTTGAGGACAGAACTTTGTGGTCACACATAGTAACATAGTAACATAGTAACATAGTTTGTAAAGCCGAATAAAGACTTGCGTCCATCAACACATCAGAGATAAGCACAGAACTTTGTGGTTACATAGCAAAATTGAGCGCAGAACTTGGTGGTTACACGTTAGAGTTGAGCATAGAACTTGGTGGTTACACATCAGAGTTGAGCATAGAACTTGGTGGTTACACATCAGAATTGAGGACAGAACTTGGTGGTTACACATCAGAGTTGAGTACAGAACTTGTTGGTTACGTATCAGAGTTAAGCACAGAACTTGGTGGTTACACATCCGAGTTGAGGACAGAACTTGGTGGTTACAAATCAAAGTTAAGCACAGAATTTGGTGGTTACATATCAGAATTGAGCACAGAACTTGGTGGTTATACATCAGAGTTAAGCACAGAACTTGGTAGTTACACATATTAGTTGAGCACAGAACTTGGTGGTTACACATCAGTGTTGTGCACAGAATTTGGTGGTTACACATCAGAGTTGAGCGCAGAACTTGGTAATTACACATCAGAGTTGATAATAGAAATTGGTGGTTACACATCAGAGTTGAGGACAGAACTTGGTGGTTACACATCACAGATAAGCACAGAACTTCGTGGTTACAAATCAGAGTTAAGCACAGAATTTGGTGGCTAAATATCAGAATTGAGCACAGAACTTGGTGGTTACACATCAGAGCTAAGCATAGAACTTGGTGGTTACACACCAGAGTTGAGGACAGAACTTGGTGGTTACATATCAGAGCTAAGCATAGAACTTGGTGGTTACACACCAGAGTTGAGGACAGAACTTAGTGGTTACACAACAGAATTGAGGACAGAACTTGGGGGTTACACATCAAAGTTGAGCCCAAAATTTGGTGGTTACACATCAGAATTGAGCACAGAACTTTGTGGTTAAACATCAGAGTTGAGAATAGTACTTGGTGGTTACCCATCAGGGTTGAGGACAGAACTTGGTGGTTACACAACAGAATTGAGGACAGAACTTGGTGGTTATACTTCAGAGTTAAGCACAGAACTTGGTAGTTACACATCAGAGTTGAGCACAGAACTTGGTGGTTACACAACAGAAATTAGCACAGAATTTGGTGGTTACACATCAGAGTTGAGCACAGAACTTGGTGGTTACACATCAGAGTTGAGCACAAAACTTGGTGGTTACACATCAGAGTTGAGCACAAAACTTGGTGGTTACACATCAGAGTTGAGCATAGAACTTGGTGGTTACATATCACAGTTGAGGCACAGAACTTGGTGGTTACCAGCAGTAACAGAAATTGTATGTTAGCACAGTTCATAATGTAATTCACAACAAGTGTTTGGCAGGCTCTCAGTCTCTGATAACTGATTTATACCAGGGCAACCCTGCTTGTACCCATCCATGATACAAACTACAGGCTGGAAGTGGTCTGCCATTTCTTCCACTTTCCAAAGCCACTACTATTCATGGAGTGTTCAATCTAGCGGGCCCATCAGTTCAGAGCAGTCTCAGCAGAGCCCTTAACAGTCTTCAATAGTAAAGCACGCTTACAGGCAATTCTTATTGAGGGTCCCACAACAAAAGTTCTTATTTCCATTATGTTTTATATCTGACTAGTACAAATATACAGTGTAATAAAATAGTAAAAATTGTCAAGTAAGACCAAAACGCTCATATTCTCTCCCCCAGGAACTGTATTGGACAGAACTTCGCTATGAATGAGATGAAAGTTGCCATCGCACTGACATTAACAAGATTCAAACTAAGTACAGACCCCGACAATGAGCCAAAGATGATCCCTCAGCTCGTCTTACGTACTGTGAACGGCATTCACTTGAACCTAAAGAAAATAGAAAAAGTTTCATAAAACCTGAAGACTGAAATACCCGTGGCTCTGTGGTGTCAGTACATCGCAATTGTTGTGTCTTTACTGGAAATGTTACACTACTGTTATGAGACACATTTATATAAATTGAGAAATAAAAAAATTATTTTGGATCGTTCGGTTCTTGAAGGATGCTGTGTGATGCCCCCTAGAGGAATGTAAATGGAATTGCAAAATTAAAACAGGAATGCATTCATATTGTGCAGCAGCCTTTGTAACTTCAAGCTTCAATGGTCATTTTGAGGCATAGGGGTAAGGGTATGTGCACACGGTGCGTTTTTTAAGCGCTTTTTGATGAGGTAAATCCGTGCGGAATTGGCCCCAAAAACACATTGCAAACCTTATCCCAGTATTTTCTATGATATTTTGCAAGATCTGTGCACATGATCAAGAATTTTCCTGACAGAATTTCATGTGTGTTAAAAGAAGCAGCCTGTCCATTCTTTGTGTGTTTTTGCCTGCTTTTTTCCTATACAATGCATTGGAAAAAACACATGGCAAATCCGCAGGCAAAAACGTATGAAAATGCATTAAAAACGCTGCGGAATTTCCGCAGCGTTTTTGCTGCCAAGAGGTGCAGGACCTTGCAGAAACGCTGCAGAAATTTGTGCAAGCAAATACTGATCGTGTGCACATAACCTAACACATAAAGGGTACAATGGTTGCATGGATGTACCATAACTGGTGATTTAATGTAAGAATTTTCACATGGAAAATCCATAGTGAATTATAGCACCAAATCTCATGACCTTGCTGCACATTTTTGGCAAGTAAATTCACCACATGATGTGGATTTTTAAATCTTCAGTGTGCCAGTTGCTGCTGTGGGTTTTCACAGCAGATTTTATCTCTTTCACCATAGAATAGTGAAATCCACATACACATTCGCAATGTATTGATGCAAAATTTTCTGTGGATTTGCAGTGCAAAAAAATACACCCCATGTGCAGGTGCCCTACTGCATCTGAGTGAAGGTGTAGGTCTGTTCTAGCTTTGAGCCCTTTGTCACTGCCTGTCACGAGTGTGTCACATCCTGATGAGACGCCAGGGGGATCTGGGATTAGAAGGTCACACAACTAGTGATGAGCGAGTATGTTCTGTTAACCCTTTCGGCGAGCATGCTCAGGTGCTCGCCGAGTATCTTCAGCGTGCTCGGTGTTATGTTTTAGTCACTCCGTGCTCATGATTTGCGACTGTTTGACAGCTTTAATACATGTGAGGAATGCCTAAGAAACAGGCATTATGCACTATGCACTAGACAGGGTAAGTTCAGGGCCAGCGAGGGCTTAGGCACGTGATAGCGCATGGGGGGAAGGACCCGTCTACAGACGATAGGGAGTGCACGGATCTAACTCAGGTTTATGTTAAGGAAGAGGTGTCACCTCCTATCACCAGGGCTTTACTTGTACATCTTCCCTGGAGTTCCCCTCATGTTCATGTCGCACGCTGGGCGTCCTCTCCCCACCGTCCTAACACTGACCTAATCAATTGCTGCCTGTTTCGTTGCCCTTTGGTCCTTCGTTGTGTCGAAATCAGTCTTTTGTTTGTATGCAAAAGGCAATTAAGCACATATTATTGAAATTTAGGCAATTTTTACAGACCGATTCACTCTGTGACTGCACATTTGTGAATCCTCGCAGTGCACAGTGTGCACGCTGCCAGGATTCTCCGCTGCTGGTGCTGGGAGTAGGATATCATACAAGTGAATTGAGAGAGGCTTGATATGTCTAGTCGGAATGTGTCTGCAATGCGGCCGGAAGCATTCAAATTGCATATTGGCAGTCACATTTCACCAGAGAGTCCTGACAGTGCACAGTGTGCTCACTGTGAGGATTCACAAATCTGCAGCCACATGGAGTGACTACAGACTTGAGCCCCAAGCATGAACAATCCCTTTAAGAGTCTACCGCATTCTTTACATTATAAATATTCCTATAATGATTGCACCATTATTGCTGACAGGAGAATGTTAACCACACCGTTCATAAATGCGTCATATGGTTTATTAGAAAATTGCAAAATGTTTTCTTTTTCAAAGAATAAGCTTTATTTGTACAAGATGGGACAAGCCCTATAGACAGAGAATATACAGTTGCAATCAAAATTATTCAACGTCATTACAAAATTTGCAAACTTTTTGCTGTTTACTATAAACCAAACTGAAGTATTGAAGTCCTTCATGACAAGAATCTTTAGTATTTCATTGAGCACCTCTGGCTGATATGACCTGCTGCAAACACGACGCATAGCTAGGCCCCAGCTTTTGGTAGCATTCCCGAGTTCTTTATAGTTAACTGCCTACAGCTTACCAATATTCATGGGTTTTTGTGCTTCAACCGCCTTCTACAAAGCTCACAAAAGATTTTGTCCCAGGCTGGGAATGGGTTTATGACTGGTTCACACTGAGATGGTACGTGATGAGTTACTATGGTACGCTGTGGACCGGAACTGAGTTCTCTGTGTCCTGAAACCCCTCTTCTAAAAAGGACTGAGAGTGGAGAGTTTTGTGTGATGGAATCTGTTCTTTACTCACTGTTACTTCGGGGGTCTGCGTTACCTCCCCGTCCTCAGGACCGGTACCGACTGCAAACAAGACAGAAGACTTGAAGTCTGGATTAACAGGTTCATCTTTACTGTGCAATTCATTTACACACTGCTACAGCATACAGATTAAGACTAGTGTTGAGCCACCCCCGTAGTGTTCGAGTTCGGTTCGGTTCGTCGAACACCGGGATGTTCGAGGAACTGTTCGTCGAACTGTTCGTCGAACACCTTAGAACACCGTCGAACACCGTTAAAACCAATGGCAGGCAAACAAAAACACATAGAAACACATAGAAAACACCTGCAAAGGTGTCCAAAAGCTGACAAACTGCTCAGAAGACACTCTCTTTAAAAAAGCCGGCCGGCAAATTCAGCAGCGGCATACACCGGTACCCGACAATTTAGACAAGAAGGAATAGAGCATCACACATAGATTAGATAGATAGAAACATGTCAGTCACACATATAAGAAGCACAGTGACAGTGTTGGTTACTGCACTTGTCATTTAGTGTAAAGGATTTATTAAAAAAAATATTAGTGTTTTCATGCACCGTCTCTTTAAAAAAGCCGCCGGCAATTCAGCATCTGTACCCGACAATTTACAACAGAAAGAATAGAGCTTCACACATAGATTAGATAGATAGAAACATGTCAGTCACATATATAATAAGTACAGTGAGAGTGTTGCTTACTGTACTTGTCATTTAGTGTAAAGGATTTATTTAAAAAAATAATAGTGTTTTCATGCACTGTCTCTTTAAAAAAGCCGGCCGGCAATTCAGCAGCGGTACCCGACAATTTAGAACAGAAAGATAGAGCATCACACATAGATTAGATAGATAGAAACATGTCAGTCACATATATATGAAGTACAGTGATAGTGTTGGTTACTGTACTTGTCATTTAGTATTAAAATAAAGGATTTATTATTAAAAAAATTGGCGTGGGGTTCCCCTTAATTTTAGGCTCTAGCGGAGGTTAAGCAGACGGCTGGGGCAGATGTTTGAAGCCTGGGAAGGGGGTAATACCCACGGAGCTTCCCAGGCTACTAATATCAGCCCCCAGCTGAATACATAGCCTTTACTAGCTATTAAAATGGGGGACCCCCCCAAAAAAATGACGTGGGGTCCCCCCTAATTTAATAGCTAGCAAAGGCTAGGCAGACAGCTGGGGGCTGATATTAATAGCCCAGGAAGGGAGCCATGAATATTGGCCCCCTCCCAGGCTAGAAACACCAGCCGTCAGCCACCCCAGAAATGGCGCATTCATAGGATGCGCCAATTCTGGCACTTAGCCTCGCTCTTCCACGCTGCCCTGGTGCGGTGGCAGGGGGTAATAGGGTTGGGGTTGATGTCAGCTTATAATGCCAGCTGACATCAAGCCCAGGTTAGTAATGGAGAGGCGTCTATAAGACACCCCCATTACTAACCCCATAGTCAAAGTTAAAAAAAACACAAACACCCAGAATAAAGTCCTTTAATTGAAATAAAGACACAATCCTTTATTGTTCTAAATTAAACCATACTTACCATCACGCCCATTCCAGCTGAAGCCAACGATCTCCTGCAATAAAAGAAAAATAATAAAGCAACCTCATCCTTACCTTTCCATGGTTCCCACGACAGCTTCAGCTCTGCTACATCGAGATGACAGGCTGGACCGCAGCAGAACGCTGCCATCCAGCCTGTCATCCCGCAGACACTGAGAAGCGCAGGCTTGCTTGCGCTGCTCAGCGTCTCTCTGTGACGACATCCAGATGAGCCGAGTTCATGTCCAATGAACTCGGCTCACCTCATGCACGTCACTGACAGCGTGGGAAAATTCTCACGCTGAAGCGCTGATTGCAGGAGAATTTTCCCACGCTGTCAGTGACGTGCAGGAGGTGAGCTGAGTTCATTGGACATGAGCTCACCTCATGCACATCACTGACAGCGTGGGAGAATTCTCCTGTACTCAGCACTTCAGCGTGAGAATTTTCCCACGCTGTCAGTGACGTGCATGAGGTGAGCCGAGTTCATTGGACATGACCTCGGCTCATCTGGATGCTGTCACAGCGAGACAGTGAGGAGCGCAAGCATGCCTGCGCTTCTCAGTGTCTGCGGGATGACAGACTGGATGGCAGCGTTCTGCTGCGGTCCAGCCAGTCATCTCGATGTAGCAGAGCTGAAGCTGTCGTGGGAACCATGGAAAGGTAAGGATGAGGTTGGTTTATTATTTTTCTTTTATTGCAGGAGATCGTTGGCTTCAGCTGGAATGGGTGTGATGGTAAGTATGGTTTAATTTAGAACAATAAAGAATTGTGTCTTTATTTCAATTAAAGGACTTTATTCTGGGTGTTGTGTTTTTTTTAAATACTTTACTAGAAATTCATGGCGGTCATGTCTAATACTGGCGTGACCCCATGAATTTTGGGCTTGGGGCCAGCTGATAATACCAAGCTGGCCCTAACCCCTTTATTACCCAGTGAGCCACCGCACCAGGGCCCTGGATGAGTTGGGTACAGCGCCAGAAGATGGCGCTTCTTTGAACGCGCCATTTTCCGGGGTGGCTGCGGACTGCAATTTGTAGCGGGGGGGGGGGCCCAGAAAGCTTGGGCCTCCCTGCGCTGCAGATTCCAGCCCCCAGCTGCCTAGTTGTACCTGGCTGGACACAAAAATAGGGCGAAGCCCCACGTACTTTTTTTTTAATTATTTCATGAAATTCATGAAATAATTAAGAAAAAAAGGCCTTCCCTATATTGTTGTGTCCGGCCAGGTACAAATAGGCAGCTGGTGGTTGGGGGCAGCCCGTTCCTGCCTGCTGTACCTGGCTGGACACAAATATAGTGCGAAGCCCCACTTCAATTTTTTTTAATTATTTCATGAAATTCATGAAATAATTAAGAAAAAAAGGGCTTCCCTATATTGTTGTGTCCGGCCAGGTACAAATAGGCAGCTGGTGGATGGGGGCAGCCCGTTCCTGCCTGCTGTACCTGGCTGGACACAAATATAGTGCGAAGCCCCACTTCAATTTTTTTTAATTATTTCATGAAATTCATGAAATAATTAAGAAAAAAAGGGCTTCCCTATATTGTTGTGTCCGGCCAGGTACAAATAGGCAGCTGGTGGATGGGGGCAGCCTGTTCCTGCCTGCTGTACCTGGCTGGACACAAATATAGTGCGAAGCCCCACTTCAATTTTTTTAAATTATTTCAGGAAATTCATGAAATAATTTAAAAAAAATTGACGTGGGGCTTCGCACTATATTTGTGTCCAGCCAGGTACAGCAGGCAGGAACGGGCTGCCCCCAACCACCAGCTGCCTATTTGTACCTGGCCGGACACAACAATATAGGGAAGCCCTTTTTTTCTTAATTATTTCATGAAATAATTTAAAGAAAATTGACGTTGGGCTTCGCACTGTTTTTGTGTCCAGCCAGGTACAACTAGGCAGCTGGGGGCTGGAATCCGCAGCGCAGGGAGGCCCAAGCTTTCTGGGCCACCCCCGCTGCAAATTGCAGTCCGCAGCCACCCCGGAAAATGGCGCGTTCATAGAAGCGCCATCTTCTGGCGCTGTACCCAACTCATCCAGGGCCCTGATGCGGTGGCTCACTGGGTAATAAAGGGGTTAGGGCCAGCTTGGCATTATCAGCTGGCCCTAAGCCCGAAATTCATGGGGTCACGCCAATATTAGACATGACCACCATGAATTTCTAGTAAAGTATTTAAAAAAAACACAACACCCAGAAAAAAGTCCTTTAATTGAAATAAACACACAATTCTTTATTGTTCTAAATTAAACCATACTTACCATCACGCCCATTCCAGCTGAAGCCAACGATCTCCTGAAATAAAAGAAAAATAATAAAGCAACATCATCCTTACCTTTCCATGGTTCCCACGACAGCTTCAGCTCTGCTACATCGAGATGACAGGCTGGACCGCAGCAGAACGCTGCCATCCAGCCTGTCATCCCGCAGACACTGAGAAGCGCAGGCTTGCTTGCGCTCCACAGTGTCTCTCTGTGAGGGCATCCAGATGAGCCGAGTTAATGTCCAATGAACTCGGCTCACCTCATGCACGTCACTGACAGCGTGGGAAAATTCTCCTGCACTCAGCGCTTCAGCGTGGGAGAATTCTCACGCTGAAGCGCTGAGTGCAGGAGAATTCTCCCACGCTGTCAGTGACGTGCAGGAGGTGAGCTGAGTTCATTGGACATGAGCTCACCTTATGCACGTCACTCACAGCGTGGAAGAATTCTCCTGCACTCACCGCTTCAGCGTGAGAATTTTCCCACGCTGTCAGTGACGTGCATGAGGTGAGCCGAGTTCATTGGACATGAACTCGGCTCATCTGGATGTCGTCACAGAGAGACGCTGAGCAGCGTCTGCGGGATGAGAGGCTGGATGGCAGCGTTCTGCTGCGGTCCAGCCTGTCATCTCGATGTAGCAGAGCTGAAGCTGTCGTGGGAACCATGGAAAGGTAAGGATGAGGTTGCTTTGTTATTTTTCTTTTATTGCAGGAGATCGTTGGCTTCAGCTGGAATGGGCGTGACGGTAAGTATGGTTTAATTTAGAACAATAAAGGATTGTGTCTTTATTTCAATTAAAGGACTTTATTCTGGGTGTTTGTGTTTTTTTTAACTTTGACTATGGGGTTAGTAATGGGGGTGTCTTATAGACGCCTCTCCATTACTAACCTGGGCTTGATGTCAGCTGGCATTATAAGCTGACATCAACCCCAACCCTATTACCCCCTGCCACCGCACCAGGGCAGCGTGGAAGAGCGAGGCTAAGTGCCAGAATTGGCGCATCCTATGAATGCGCCATTTCTGGGGCGGCTGACGGCTGGTGTTTCTAGCCTGGGAGGGGGCCAATATTCATGGCTCCCTTCCTGGGCTATTAATATCAGCCCCCAGCTATCTGCCTAGCCTTTGCTAGCTATTAAATTAGGGGGGACCCCACGTCATTTTTTTGGGGGGGTCCCCCATTTTAATAGCTAGTAAAGGCTATGTATTCAGCTGGGGGCTGATATTAGTAGCCTGGGAAGCTCCGTGGGTATTACCCCCTTCCCAGGCTTCAAACATCTGCCCCAGCCATCTGCTTAACCTCCGCTAGAGCCTAAAATTAAGGGGAACCCCACGCCAATTTTTTTAATAATAAATCCTTTATTTTAATACTAAATGACAAGTACAGTAACCAACACTATCACTGTACTTCATATATATGTGACTGACATGTTTCTATCTATCTAATCTATGTGTGAAGCTCTATTCTGTCTGTTATAAATTGTCGGGTACCGCTGCTGAATTGCCGGCCGGCTTTTTTAAAGAGACAGTGCATGAAAACACTATTATTTTTTTTGATAAATCCTTTACGCTAAATGACAAGTACAGTAAGCAACACTGTCACTGTACTTCGTATATATGTGGCTGACATGTTTCTATCTATCTAATCTATGTGTGAAGCTCTATTCTGTCTGTTATAAATTGTCGGGTACCGCTGCTGAATTGCCGGCCGGCTTTTTTAAAGAGACGGTGCATGAAAACACTATTATTTTTTTTGATAAATCCTTTACGCTAAATGACAAGTACAGTAAGCAGCACTTTCACTGTACTTCGTATATATGTGGCTGACATGTTTATATCTATCTAATCTATGTGTGAAGCTCTATTCTTTCGGTTCTAAATTGTCGGGTACCGGTGTATGCCGCTGCTGAATTGCCGGCTTTTCATGTTTCACTGTTGGCACTGTTCCCATCGATTTGGGCAATCACTGTAATGCCACAACCACCATGGCTGTGGCATTACAGTGAGTGGCAGACAATCCCTGCATGATTGGTGCTCTAAATAGCGCCAGACATGCAGGACACGCTTTTGGTGCACGAACAGTTATCGAACATAACCTCGAACAGCCGAATTTTTTGCAAATCGTTCGGGTTCGTCGAACAACTCGAACACCGCCCAAAACAGCTCGAATTTGAGATTGGCGAACAGTTCTAGTCGAACACCGCTCATCTCTAATTAAGACAGTCTTTTTGTGGTGATGTTCCCTTTGTTTTGTGTCCTGGCAGTCTTTGTCCCCATCCAGTCCTGAGATTCACTATCCTTCTCTCCCCCTTCGACCCTGCTGACATCTTCCTCTTCTGGGAGACAGAGTCCTGATTGTCAGGCTCTCTTCTGGACTGTAAGCCTAAGACTCTTCCGGCGTCCAGTTGAAACATTAGACGTGCCCCCATTCTTCTCAGAAAATTCACGCTGAGGGTATGTGCGTGTGGCACCCCAGGAGTTCGGTTGCCACAATGGCATTGCCTCCCTCACAAGAGGTGATGCCATGCCTGGAAGCAAGCAGGGGTCCACTTGTCAGGTGTACTAACATGCAACACGTTCTTGGCTCCAGACCAGCAACGGGAGCTCCTCTCATTAGCAATTGGGATCTGGAGGCGGGGTTAGTGAGAGTTAATGAGAGGAGGTGAATACAGGACAGCGACAAGGAAAGACCTGGGGAGTGGAGCTGCGCGGCAGTTCACCCCAGATAGGAGCGTAGAAGAACCGTTCACCGGAGTCCGAGGTTGTGGGGCACTGAAGGCCCAGCAGCAGAATCCGGAGGTCAGGAGACTGCAGGTTTCCTGGCCCCATCAGACGCCCAGAGGCTCAGCAGCATGATAGGGCCCAGTACCGCCACGTGGGAGCGACACTCCAGGAAGGCCCAAGCTGCCTGCCATATGGGTGAGCACAAAGACGTTTCACTCAGGGACGAGGGCCACAGCAGAGCTATAAACAGCAGGGTCAAAGAGATTAGCGCAAAGGGAAGGCCTCCAACTTCACCTGGCGAGGTGGGTTCCTAACTTACTTCCAGGCCGCCAGGACCTCTACTACCAGCTAGTACCCGTGCCCCGGTCTGCCTAACCACCGCAAGTAAAGATAAGAGGAAACCGCCATTAAGTTGTGGACTGATTATTAACTGCGCCATCCCCTGCACTACACTGCTCAGCAACATCTATAACATCACCATTTCCTGCCCTGGAGCTAAGCTCTGCCTGTGGAGAGCTGAACCAACTCTGCTGCGTCATCATCAGCTCCAGAGAATCTGCACCGCAGCGGCGGCCTCATATAGCCGCACACCACAGGTGGCGTCACGAATGTTATATATATAAAACTTTAATTCCCCTTTTCTCAACATCCCATTTTATTGACCGCGCTAGGTCACTGACCGGGTCACCGCCACTGTGACATCCGCCAGCATCGACCGGCCCAGCTACCGAGTACCCCACGGCCCAGGGGGCGCGTCATGCGCACTATCCAGAGCCGCTGCAGGTTTGACCCTGCTTGCTTATGCAGTGTCAAATCCCACATCCACTAAGCGTCTCTGTGCACCTGCGGATCACCCATGGAAACTGATATGTGGCGCGTCTTTCCAGACCGCAGCATGTCAACCTCTCCGGCGCGTCCGCATGTGGGCTTTCCCCATAGACTAACATCTATGAGAAGAGTCTGAATTTGAAAAAAAAATGCCGCCGCTCATTTGCATAATGACCGGAAGCCGCCTGGTCGCTTCACTGTAGGCATCACCAAGTCATCACCATTCTTCACTGTAGGCATCACCAAGTCACCACGATACTTCACTATAGACATCACTAAATTACCACAATGTTTCACTGTAGACATCACCAAGCTACTACCATGCTTCACTGTAGGTGTGTGACGCTCGAAGCCCTACCCTGGGACGATGGGGGTACTTGGAGCCGGGTCAGATGTTTGGTGGGTTGTAGCCATGGCCTGGACCCGTTCCGTGCCCAGGGCCGTCACATTAAAAAAAGGATGTAATGGGCTGACAGGGTTAGTGTTCATCGAGTGGTGAAATCGACTACGCCATCTGTGATACCTGGTGAAGGCCACCAGCGCTGCTGCAGTCCTCTGAGGCAGGATTTTGTGGCAGCCGACGTTGATACTACTCCCCACAGGCGGAGCAGGGCCTCAGGGCAGAGACGCAGATGGAGGGAGTCATAGTGGCCGAGGTCTGGTGCTGTGCGGTGCAGAAATAAAGAGTCCGGAGGCCATAGGGGTTGACTCCCAGAGTTTTTACTCACGGTAGAGCATGCAGCTGCAAGGCTTCTCCCTGCTCCTCACGGGGTTCTGCGGTCACCAGGGCCGTGGGTCCGACAACCTCCGAATAATTCGAGTGCTTAGTCAGGACCCCACACCAGAGTGTTCCTAGACTTCAGACTGAGTCCTCTCCTGTCTGTGTGTATGTAGAAAGGCCGGGTCTCCCTCTGGACTACGCGCAGAACAAGGGTACGGGTGGCGGCTCCGCTCCGTCCGTTACCCGGTGTGATCCACTGTGCCTTCCGGGCTTCAATGACTAGGACGTAGAGTAGCAAAGTCAGGTGTCGGTACCCCTCTTGCAGCTGGAATCCCTCTGACTAGGCCAGAATAGCAAAGACAGGTGGCGTACACCGCTCCTTCTGCATCCCCCTGGGATCCTTTTGCGGTGGAGCTAGACTCCTAAGCTCCAGGCCTTCTTGGGTAGGGACTTTGACCGGGTTGAGACATCCATTAACTCGAACCCGCTCCTCGACTCAAGGCCAGAGTATGAGGACCGTGTCCCCATCAACTGCAGGTTCACACAGAAAGCCACGTTCAGTGATGAAGATCACAATCAAAAGACCATAAGCCCAAGATGGCTGTTTATTAAATATGAATTATTAAGTGTAACCTACATGTGCGTCCTCCACCTTCACCCACTACATGGATCCCCCCTATCTTTTGGTTCCCCAATCTCCCATTATCCCGGCAGGGGCAACACACTGGTGCCTAATGGCCCCCCCCCCAGGTGGCAGAAGTGTGGTGTTGGATGTAGAGGTGGGGTCCTGACAATTGCACCTTTCTTACCTCGAAGGAGACATACCACACCCCATTAAAGAGGTGC
Organism: Phyllobates terribilis; assembly: GCF_046119375.1. Classification (NCBI taxonomy): domain Eukaryota; kingdom Metazoa; phylum Chordata; class Amphibia; order Anura; family Dendrobatidae; genus Phyllobates; species Phyllobates terribilis. Next base: position 155,480,800 of record NW_027362768.1, on the reverse strand, counting down.
AGCATCTCTGTGGCGGTCGAACCCCCAGGGGCGCCACATAGGCATCACTGATCCACCTCCACACTTCACTGTAGGCGGGGTGTTTTTAGTATATGGTTCTTCCCCCAGACATACTGCTGATCCATAGGCTCAAAAATTTCCAGTTTTGCTCTACAGGTCCACAAAAAGGAATCCAAAAATTTCTGTGACTTATTTATACAGTTTTGAGCATATTGGAGCCAAGTTTTCTTGTGCTTTTAGGTCAGCAGGGGATACGTCTTGCAGTTCGGACATGGAGATTCACTACATTTAGTATGTGACTTACTGTGCAACTGAAACCTCACCACCTTCTGCCATCAAATCTTGTGTTCCATTAAATTTGAATTTATGGACTTTGCATCTACCTGTATCTCTAGGAACATTCAATTTTCAGCAGAAATCCTGGAATAATTTGGAACGGCCAACACAGTTGCATTACATTAATGCCATAGAAATATTCGTTAAGATTAAAAAGGCCAAGAAGCCCCGTAGGGTATACAGGCCACATGACAATACAAAGGGTGGGGAGTGAAGGGTTAAAGAATTTGAATGGGAAAGTATGGATACATCTGGGGGTTTGTGATTGGAGGGGTAGATGTGGGGGCAGGATGAAGAGGGGATAAAAGGAGGTACAGGGGTCAGTTACCTCCTCTTGCAACCTGGAACGCAGCTGGACACATCCACGACACAGATTTGAGGAGCCATGGCTGACCTTGAGGCCTTATTTGAGCCAGTGTGGGCTGCTACGGCGATTCATGGGGCAGATCTGGTGCAGGAGCAACTTCGGACAGCCTGCGTCCCCACGTCTGCAGAGTAAACCAGCCAGCCTGTGCCCTTGTCGCCAAAGCTTTACTCACTGGCAGGTGAGATTCAGAGCAGGAGATGCTCTAGGAGCCCCCTCGGGGACCCTCTGTGGTTGGGGAAGCAGCGCTAGTCTGTGACTCCTTCTCCTGTCCCCAGGAGGAATGCTGGAGGCTCAGCCTACTTCCAGTTCGAGACCTACTATGCCCCAGAGCAGCATGGCAGTGACCCCCGGTGATGTGCTGTATGGGGGTTGAACCCAGTGGGGAGAAATGTCAGCGCAGCCCCCCTGCGGTCGGTAGGGGGTGATGCTGACCTCGGCAGAATGTCAGCCTGATAGGGAGCGAATAAATATAATAGAGATTCACCGCACACTCTGGGCTTGGGTGATGAACAGTTTATTTATTCTCTGTGACAAGCAAAATTCAAAAGTGCAAAGACATACTGTGCTTGAATGTTACCAGGTTTAAACAACCCTTGTGGGTCTTTTTGCAAAGCGTCACTGTAATGGAAGGATGACATATGAGTGAATCACTTTGGGAGAGAGTTCACGTTACAATAGAATAATGGAAGAGTAAAGTCCCAAAATATGATCTAGCAGATGGCAAATACAACGGCAATAATAGTATATACATACTAAAGTGTGCTGTACAGTGGTATAAATACAAAAAGAACATAAATACAAAAATAAACACAATGGATTATTTACAGTATATACAATGCTACGAAATTCATGGTGAGATACTGTGAAGCCCAGCTGTGCTTGGTATCACATACCCAGAAGGGTGTATTGAAGGATTCCTCCACAAGAGGCCCCCATAACCATTCACACATCTCCACCTTCCACCTCAGACCACCAGAGGGAGCTCCTTAGGGAGATATATAAGGGAAGGTGGAGCCAGGCAGCAGTCAGTCTAAGTCTGTGTGAGGCTGGATTAGCAGTGAGTCCAGTGCAGTCTGAGACGTGTTACCTCAGAGGACAAAAGCCTGTGCCAGCTCCTGCAATTGCTATCCTGCAGTGGAGGTTATCCAGTTCTAGACTCAGTTGCAGCTCAGAGAGGTGAGCTTTAGGTGTGGCGGCGCCATAAGATCGGTGAAACGCGGCACGCTGCCGTTTGTGTGAGTGGCCTATTGAGGGCTCGAGTAGGCCGAAGGCGAAGGAGTAGAGAGTTAGTACATAGGGGGCAGAGGAGCTTAACTGGCTCACCCCGAAGAAGAAGTAGTTACCGGACACCGGGTCCGAAGCTTGCCGGGATCACCACGACCCAGTAAGATAAACCGGAATCCCTGGAGAACTACAGGTCCCAGGATCGCTAAAGAGCTGATATGTACCAGAGCCAGGAGACACAAAGGCCCCGTAAGTCGGGAGCGTGCACTCCAAGAGAAGGCCCTACCACAAGGTCAGCCAGCGCAGGACAGAGACAAAGTTAGGCCTAGCTCCAGGCAAGTCAGAACTTATTACGTAGCAGCAAGAACCAGGAGGCCCAAAACCTGCTCATTGGGGAGGATCCAGACATACACCCTTCACCCTACAGTGCTCCGGGGAGTGCCTGAAATTCCACCAGTAAAAGGTACTGAAGTGACTATCGTGTCCGTCCCTGTTCTTGCTCTGGCCCGGCGTAGTATCTTAATCCTGCATCCCCGTTCCTATACTGCCCTGAGGCCCAGCTCTACCTATGGAGAGCAATACCATCAAGCTGCCCTATCATCAGCCTCAGTGGACTGCGCAGCGCTGGTGATCCTCACCAGAAACCACAGGTGGCGTCACGAACTCTTTCTTTTATAAACTTAACCCAAAACATCAACCACTTTTTAAAGAGAGGCCCAGGGTACGGGCCCGGGAGCCGACCACCGCGACATCCCTAAAGGCCAGGCTAAAGGCCCGGGTACCGAGTTATCCCCCATCTTCCCCTGGGCTAGTCATCTCTTTCATGGCGTCACGAACAGGATTGCGTGCCCTCTGCAACGACGAAGTGTTTTGCCCGTTGCCACCGGGTACTGTGCGCCTTTATTTTGAACTGTGTACGTAAAGTTGTGGTGAAGATAGCCGCCTTTGTTGGGCCGTTGAGCGAGAAGAAGGGCGTAACCGCGGGAAAATAAGGGGCGTACCTGCAAAAGAGTGCGAAGTGCCGGACACGCCACACGCCTCGACGTCAGATCAGGAAGCGCCAGGTCCTGAAAGGAGCATCGCTGAACGGACTGACGTAGGACGCAAGTGACGCAAGGTCCTGAAGACAACTGTCACCTGCGGAGCTGCGGCCTACCGGAAGAAAAACCAGAAGGTAGGCCATGGTTAACTAGGGGGGCGCTAAGATGTCCATCAAACAGCAGAACGCCGACCTACCGGTCAACGTCCCTGAAGCCCAGCCCGCGCCCGATAATGGGCAGGCCGAAGCCGCCACTCCACCAGCAGCGCCTGTAACACCTGTGATTCCTATGACTTTACTGTACATCCCAGGAGCAAAGTGGCTCCCCCAGTACAACGGCAAACCAGATACCCTGTCTGGATTCAAGCGGAAGATATGTGGTATCTTAGACATGTACTCTATGACTGGCAAACAAAGAGCAGCCGTTGTATTAGGACAGCTGACCGGTGCTGCGGAACGGGAAGTGGAAACATGGTCGGCCGCAGACCGGGAGACAGTGTCCGCAATATTCCAAAAACTACAGACTGTCTTTGAGGACCATACTGTGGCGGACCTCCGGATGAGGTTTTACAGCTGCTTCCAACAACCAGAGGACAATGTTCGGGACTACGCCTGGCGTCTCTAAGGGGCCCTGCGGGCTCTGAACCAGGTTAGTCCGACCAGCTTTGAGAATGAGAACCGAATGCTGAAGGAACAGTTTGTCCGGGGACTGAGGTCTCCAGAGGAGAGCAAGACTGTGTGTTGGTGGTCCCTCGATCATCCGGATGCCACCTTTGACAATCTCAAGGACATGGCTATAAAAGGACTGCAGCCCCTGGAAACAAATGCCATCCAACGTTACCAGGGTGGGACTACTCCAGAGCCTGCAACACCCACCTTTTCCCCAGTGACTGCTGAAGCTAAGGTTCCAGCAACGTCCCCTAAAGAACTGGACAGCCTGCGCTCTGAGGTGCGTCAGTTGAGCAAAACCCTGACCACAGTGCTGAGTGCTCTGCAGCTGCGGACGGAGCCTGAGGAAGGAGGGAAGATCCTGCTAGCCGACAGCCCTGAGGATGTCCCCTGGATGCGGAGGAGGAGGAGGCCAACACCACCCTCGCCAAGGACCAGTGACCAACGCCGTCCACCAAGGGAACCAATCTGCTATCGATGCCGTAAGACCGGACACCTCGCCCAGAAGTGTCCTTTAAACGGGAAAACCCTGGGTCCGAGGGCCGCCACCCAGGAGTAAACTCACCAGGCCCATCAGACTGGTACAACAGGTACGTCGGAGGAAGACCTTTCCTGTCCATTGTACTGGACGGGATCCCGACGCATGCCCTGCTGGACACAGGATCTCAGGTAACCATCATGCCTGAAGTCCTCTACAAGAGGTACTGGTCCATGGACGATCTACGTCTGCCAGCTCCAAATTTGTCTGTATATGCTTCAAATGGACTCCCCCTTAACCTACTCGGGGTTAAGAATGTGACTGTAAAAGTGGGGAGAGTGGAGCTGAAGGACCAGGGACTAATTGTAGTGGAGACTAACCCAGATGACAGCAACCCATATATGGTACTAGGCACTAATGTTGTTGGTAACTGTTTGGGAGAGGTTGTATTCTTGCTCCAACAGATCGCCAACACTGCCAGACCGAGACAGAGGAGGGCGCTGCAGAGAGAGATCCGTGTCCTGATGTATCAACAGCAAGTAAAATTAACAGATGGTGAAATCGGTAACGTGAGGGTAACAGACCCTATCCCCATTGTCATCCCCCCCAATGAGTGAAATGCTCATCTGGTGTAGAGCTGCCATAGGTCTTAGAGGACAGAGCTACCAGGCAGTAGTAGAACCCCTTTGCTCCGAGCATAGACCCACACTCTTAACCGCCAGGGGAGTGGTAGATGTACGCAATGGGAGAGTGCCTATCCGTCTTCTTAACCTAGGGGAAGATGAGGTTAAACTGCCACGTTATGCCACTGTTGCTAAGTTACATGCTGTCAACAACAACTGTATCCATGAGGCGGAGTCCTTAACTTCACCAGAAGAAGTGGAGGATAATGACTCTGCAACCCAGGTGGAGGATTGGTGTCAACAGCTCCATGTTGGGACAGACACCACTCCTGTCCATCAAAAACAGGGTGTACACCGGGTGGTTCAAGAATACTCGCAGGTGTTCAGTAAACATCCACTTGATTTCTGGAGGGTTAAGGGGGTTCAACATCATATCCCCACAGGCAACCATTCCCCAATCAAAGAACGTTATAGGCCTATACCCCCAGCTCACTACCAGAAGGCAAAAGAAATGCTGCATGACATGAGGAAGGCGGGAGTAATTAGGGATAGTTGTAGTCCCTGGGCGGCTCCCCTAGTGCTGGTTAGGAAAAAGGACGGGAGCATGAGAATGTGTGTAGATTACCGTCAAGTAAATCGCATTACACATAAAGATGCATAGCCTTTGCCACGCATAGAGGAGTCCCTAGCTGCCTTAAAGTCTGCAAATTACTTTTCTACCCTTGACCTCACTAGTGGTTACTGGCAGGTCGCTGTGGCTGAGGAGGATCGGGAGAAGACGGCCTTTACCACCCCGATGGGACTCTGCGAGTTCAATAGCATGCCGTTTGGACTCAGCAATGCCCCCGGAACGTTCCAAAGATTGATGGAGTGCTGCCTGGGACACCGCAACTTCGAGACTGTGTTACTTTACCTGGACAATGTAATTGTGTACTCCAGAACGTACGAGGACCACCTGAAACACCTGGCAGAGGTATTTGAGTCACTGTCCCGGTACGGGATGAAGTTGAAGCCCTCAAAGTGCCACCTGCTCAAAAAGAAGGTACAGTACCTGGGGCACATTGTCAGTCCGGAAGGGGTAGCACCAGACCCGGAGAAAGTCACAGCCATCCAGAAATGGCCGGAGCCAAAGAACCTCAAGGAGGTGCGTCAGTTCTTGGGACTAGTAGGATACTACCGGAGGTTCGTAAAGGACTACACTAAGAAGGCAGCTCCTCTGCAAGACCTCCTGGTAGGGCAGTCCCCCAAAGGCAAAAACCCTCCATTCCACTGGGGTAAAGAACAGGCTGAATCATTTCAAGAAATGAAGGAGATCCTGACAGGTGATGAGATCCTAGCCTACCCTGACTACAGCCAACCGTTCTTGCTGTATACAGATGCCAGCAACGAAGGTTTGGGAGCTGTCTTGACCCAGAAGCAGAATGGCCAGGAGAAAGTCATCACGTACGCAAGCAGTAAGCTCCGCCCGACTGAGAGAAACCCAGAGAACTATAGCAGCTTCAAGTTGGAGTTCCTGGCCTTGGTCTGGGCCATCACTGAAAGATTCAAGCACTATCTGGCTTCCAGCAAGTTCACTGCCTTTACTGATAACAACCCCTTGACCCATCTTGAAACAGCTAAGTTGGGGGCTCTGGAACAACGATGGATGGCTTGGCTGTCAAACTACCAATTTACAATCAAATACCGGGCGGGCCGCAAGAACGCCAACGCCGATGCCCTGTCTAGGATGCCTCACCAGTCAGACACGGAGGAAGAAGTGGATGACTTGGAAGAGATTGAGCTACCTGCCTTTCACCGGAATGGGATGATCCATGAGCAGAGAGTCTCCAGGAAGCTGCGTGGAAAGACGTTAAACCCCCTGCCTCAACACAGCTGGAAAGAGACCCAGGACAGCGACCCGGTTGTCAGCCGCATTAAACAGCTGATAACCCAGGAAGGTGCCTCCCTGGAGAAAGATGCTTCTCTCCAAGCAAAGCAGCTGTGGAACGAGAGAAGCCGGCTGTTTATCTACCGTGAGAAGCTGTGCCGGAGGTACGTCAATCCAAAAACTCATGAGATGGTATGGCAGATAGTGGTCCCGAAGACAGACATCCAAATGGTATTAGAAGCTTACCACGATCAGGCGGGGCATTTTGGCTGGAAAAAGCTAGAAACCCTGCTGAAATGTCGATTCTACTGGGTAGGAATGCGCAGCTCCATTGAAAGGTGGTGCCGGGACTGTGGACTCTGCGGCCTAAGAAGTAAAGACTTCAGCAGCCAGAAGGCACCCCTGCAACCCATCAAGACGAGTCATCCTCTGGAGATCGTGGCCCTGGACCATGTCAAGCTGTCCCCCAGCCGGTCAGGATACTCCTATGCCCTGACTATGGTGGATCACTACTCACGTTTCCTGGTGGTCGCCCCTGTCAAAGACCTGACAGCAGAGACAGCAGCGAAGACGCTCCAAGCGTATTTCTGCAGACCCCAAGGTTACCCTGAGCAAGTATTGACTGACCAAAGCCCGGCCTTTGAGGCTGAGTTGTTCAAGGAGTTCTGCCATCTCTATGGGTGTAAAAAGATAAGAACTACACCATACTACACCATACCACCCACAAACTAACGGTATCTGTGAAAAGATGAACAACATCATCATCGACCTACTGAAGACCATACCACTTGAAGAGAGAAACCAGTGGCCAGACCTACTACCAGACCTAGTGGATCTGTACAATCATATACCAGTAAGTTCCACCAATTGCACTCCGGCATATCTCATGCTGGCAAGGCCAGGAAAGCTGCCCATGGACTTGGAGCTTGGTGTTGTGGAGCCTGAAGCTGATATGACCACTGAGGACTGGGACACCACCAGACAAGAGCAGTACAGAAGGGTACAAGCTTGTGTCAAGGACAGTCTTACTCGCAGAACCTTTCAAACCTGGTGAAACAGTGCTAAAAAGGAAAATACGCGACCACAATCTCGACGACCAGTGGGAAAAAGACCCCTACACTGTGTTACCATCAAAATTTGACAATAAAAAGACATGCATAATTAGCCGTGATGGAGGAAGAACCTCTGCTACAGTGTCCAGGGACCATCTAAAATTGTGTCCACATCTACTAAAAACTCAGGAAGAAGTGCCTCTTACTATCCTGGAAGAACCGAAAGAAACAGTGATACACACTGACCTAGGAGACTTCCCAGCGGATTGGCCTCAGATCGGAGGTGCAGTAATCATTCCAGTACTCCAATTCTATGAACAGCCAGAAAACCCTCCACAGCAAGTTGAACCTGTAAGTGCTGTAGAAGAGCCAGCTCAAGAAGTAACCACCGGATGAAGGATCCCCGGCAGGAGTGGAGTAAGAGGGCCCAGCCAATGGTAGACTTGCCAGTCCCAGAGAGAGGCAGTTTTACAACATGGTTACACGTAGAACTGGTAGAGTAACTGAGGATACAGATACTGACACTCCACCAACCACAACACTACGCAGATCAGTACGCAGCACGAGAGGTAAACCTCCAGTTAGGTACACTCAATAAATAGTCAAAGTTTCTGAAATATATATAGTTACCCCTGGGGTATTGTGTATTAAATTGTAATGTACTGCATAATTGTGTGTTGTCATGCATGCTAATTAATTTGTGCTTTTTCCTATTTGAATAATGAACTGCGTGGCTGAGGACTGTGTGCAGCCCAAAAACTGCTTTTGTATATAATTGCGCTCCCTGGAGTGCCCCTTTAGGTGACCTCAGAAGGAAAACCTGTCTGGAGTGGCACGTGTGGAGGTCCAGCTCGGGATCTTCATGCCCTGCAGCCACCCCAGGGCCTACGTAGAGGGTTTAGGACAGGTCCCTCAAAACCACCAAAGTACTCTACCTTGTGAGATGGACATCCTGTATGGGAACCTCACCACAAGAGACTTGGATTCTGAGGACGCTCTGTATTTATTTTGGTTATGTAACGCTTAAGATTTGTGCCTCCCATAAAGGGAAGAATGTTCAAGTATTGCTTATGTTTTCTATTGTTACTGTTTTTATAAAATGTACTTCAGCCCAGGAGTGCTGAGTTTAACTAGGGGGGAATGTGAAGCCCAGCTGTGCTTGGTATCACAGACCCAGAAGGGTGTATTGAAGGATTCCTCCACAAGAGGCCCCCATAACCATTCACACATCTCCACTTTCCACCTCAGACCACCAGAGGGAGCTCCTTAGGGAGATATATAAGGGAAGGTGGAGCCAGGCAGCAGTCAGTCTAAGTCTGTGTGAGGCTGGATTAGCAGTGAGTCCAGTGCAGTCTGAGACGTGTTACCTCAGAGGACAAAAGCCTGTGCCAGCTCCTGCAATTGCTATCCTGCAGTGGAGCTTATCCAGTTCTAGACTCAGTTGCAGCTCAGAGAGGTGAGCTTTAGGTGTGGCGGCGCCATAAGATCGGTGAAACGGGGCTCGCTGCCGTTTGTGTGAGTGGCCTATTGAGGGCTCGAGTAGGCCGAAGGTGAAGGAGTAGAGAGTTAGTACATAGGGGGCAGAGGAGCTTAACTGGCTCACCCCGAAGAAGAAGTAGTTACCGGACACCGGGTCCGAAGCTTGCCGGGATCTCCACGACCCAGTAAGATAAACCGGAATCCCTGGAGAACTACAGGTCCCAGGATCGCTAAAGTGCTGATACGTACCAGAGCCAGGAGACACAAAGGCCCCGTAAGTCGGGAGCGTGCACTCCAAGAGAAGGCCCTACCACAAGGTCAGCCAGCGCAGGACAGAGACAAAGTTAGGCCTAGCTCCAGGCAGGTCAGAACTTATTACGCAGCAGCAAGAACCAGGAGGCCCAAAACCTGCTCATTGAGGAGGATCCGGACATACACCCTTCACCCTACAGTGCTCCGGGGAGTGCCTGAAATTCCACCAGTAAAAGGTACTGAAGTGACTATCGTGTCCGTCCCTGTTCTTGCTCTGGCCTGGCGTAGTCTCTTAATCCTGCATCCCCGTTCGTATACTGCCCTGAGGCCCAGCTCTACCTGTGGAGAGCAATACCATCAAGCTGCCCTATCATCAGCCTCAGTGGACTGCGCAGCGCTGGTGATCCTCACCAGAAACCACAGGTGGCATCACGAACTCTTTCTTTTATAAACTTAACCCAAAACATCAACCCCTTTTTAAAGAGAGGCCCAGGGTACGGGCCTGGGAGCCGACCACCGCAACATCCCTAAAGGCCAGGCTAAAGGCCCGGGTACCGAGTTATCCCCAATCTTCCCCTGGGCTAGTCAATACCACCAGGGGGGTGGTCTAATGTCACTATGGAACACCAGTTACTACAGAAATATCGATGACATTTTTTACATTTGGCAGGGCAGTGTTGACTCACTCAACACGTTCAACATCTACCTAATCTCAATTAGATCAGAGCTACAATTCACTTGGAATTTTGACAGTAACCAAATCCTATTCCTAGATACCATGGTCATCAAAAGCCCTGACGAGGCACTCTCCACTGACATTTTCTCTAAACCTGCCTACCGTAATAGCTTATTACATTACTCCAGTTGTAATCCCAGATCCACTAAAGACAGTCTCCCACCCTCACAGTTCCAAAGGGTCTCTCGCATTGTAACGGACACTAACCTTTTACACACTCGCCTGTCTGAGATGTCACTCAAGTTCAAGGAAAGAAACTATCCCACCAGACTACTAGTAGTAGAGAGAATACAGACACCTCCTCCTCCCCCTCCCCTATCAACAAAACGGAGAGAATCCGATGCCCAAAATACGAACCATTATCCAGACACATTGGCTCCTCCTCGCCATGGCTTATCCCAATATTATTCTCAGTTCCAGCTCTTATGTGCTCCAAAAGAGCCCCAAACATTAGGGATTCACTCATATGTCATCTTTCCCTTACAGTGACGCTTTGAAAAAGACCCACAAGGGTCAAAACATTCTTTAAACCTGGTCACATTCAAGCACAGTATGTCTTTGCATTTTTGAATTTTGCTTGTCACGAAGAATAAATAAACTGCTCCTCACCCAAGCCCAGAGTGTGCGGTGAATCTCTATTTTATTATGGGGGGTACCATACCCTGTTCCACCATCATCTCGCTCGCTGATTGTGTGCACACCAATCCTTATGCATAGCATATGATAGGGAGCGGAGGCAGATAGCGGTGGCCCCTGGGGCATTCGGGGGGTGAATCCAGTGTTGGATGGAGAATTTTGAGCCTTCCTACAGTTGGCAGGGAGGATTGTGACCAGCTGGGCACCAGCTCAGCAGGGCTACAGGAGGCGCAGGTGCCGCAGCAAATCGTAGGAGGATGAGGAAGCCCAGTTGTCCCAGGATACTGCGAGGGCTCGCAGGGACAGGCTGTCCCCCCGGGCCCCTGGGGAGGCCATCGGTTAGGGGTGAGAAGCGACCGGAGGAGGACGTTAACCCGGGAGAGTGATCTATGGAGTTGGAGCAGTGACAGCCAACCCCTCCTGCAGCTTAATCAAGGCCTGATGGCGTGACGGACAGACAGTAGTCCAGTGCGGAAGAAGGCGAGATTTCACCGGGACCGTCTGATAACGAGCAAGTTCCACCTCGAGATGTCGCGGCTGGTCTGAGAATTTCTCCAAGACAGCCTGGTGAAGAGAGGTCAATTGTTGATGTTACCTGTTTCAGGGTGTGTTAGGAGTTAGTAATTCTGGGGTTATTGCGGGAAATAGTCAAGGGTCAAATAGTTGGGGGCACGATTTATGGGGTCGGTTGGTAGGAGTTTTGCAGGGCTTAGCATCTCAGCGGGCAGTAGTGAGTGATCGGAGGTCTCTGGCAGGGGCATGGGTAGCTCCCGTGGGCTCTGGGCTGTGAACTCAGCAGTCTGGGGTAGTACCTCAGGAAGCGGTAGCGGGAGAGGAACAGAGTGGTTCTTTAGGTGTAGTGCAGGAAAAAAGTAATACTGAAAAGGAGAAGGAGGATGAGGTAGTGTGGTTGGACAATAGGTCCAGAAGTGAGGTGTACATATGTTTTGAGGTCCCATTGGGGCTCGTTGGTGAGTGTCATTGGAGAGAAAGAGCCTGAGCACTGCTCAGCAATTTTTCGTTATATGGATGCAATAGGGAAGCATACAGGGTTTATGGCAGTTTGGCGTGGCTTAGATATGATGAGCAGTTCAGGCAAAAGTAGGCCATGAGGACTGGCATGCGGTGGGACCATAAGGACATTTCCTTATGGATGCGTTTGATGACAGTTCCCGTATCTCAGCCCTTTCGAGGAAGTGGTGGAAGTTCTAGCTCTGCCAGCATATCTTTGGCATCCCAAAAGAAAGGCTTCTGTTGGCAGTTCAACGAAGGGCAGTGCAAGTTTGGGGAAACATGTAAATTTAAGCAAGCATGAGTGTTCTAGTTGTGGGGTCAGTCACGGGCTCAACAGATATGTGACAGGCAGAAGTAGTGCTGCTGCTTCAAAAGCATCCAGCAACTAGAAGAGTTAATACAATCACAGGAGACAGGAAGTGGTTTGCTTCAGAAGTATCCAGCAACTGGAGGGGTTAACACAGTCACTGGAGACAGGGCCCCAGGGGGATAGTGGGGAAGTTGTTTACTGTTCTGGCAGCAGCTGAAGGGATGAGTGGTGTGTGATCTGTATCTCACAGAAGTTCAGGCAAGTGAATCATAGTTGAATGGGATTCAAGTAAAGAGTAAAGCTGGGCTAAGGGCAGAGAAAGTGTACTGCTAGTTGAGAAAGTCTATCATCGGGCAGGAAGATAAGAACTGGAAGGAATTGTGTCACAGGGATCATCTCCCTCATCAAACCCCCCTCTTCCATCTCACTGCAAGATAAAGAATGCTGGCCGTGCATCTGCATTCAATTCTACTATTAAACTGTTCCTAAGGACTCTGTCAAGTGAGTCTGTGCCTAGGAGTCAATACCCCCTTATGATTGAAAAAGCTGCAATTTATGGTCGCCCTGAGTAACAATTCCCCCAGGATTCCAAGAATTCATGAAACTTATCTTGTCCCTATCTAAACATTAGCTGCGTGCACGTAACAATGGTGGCCCCTACGGGGAGTCCTGGGAATCAGTGTGTAGAGTAGGGGTCTCAAACACGCGGCCCGCGGGCCGCATGCGACCACTCCGGCTGCTTCATGTGGCCTGCAGGCACATAGACCCCGTAACGATCGCGGTTCGCTCCAGCAGCCGCCATCAGCACTGTAGTGCAGTGTATTGCCGCGCAGAGACCGTCTCTCTGCACAGCAATATCAGTGCCAGCTGCCGGCCTATCAGAGGCCAGCAGCTGACATCTGCGCATGGCAGTGACGTCAAACGCTGCTGCGCTGTGACGCAGATGTCAGCTGCTAGCCTCTGATAGGCCGTCGGCTGGCACTGATATTGCTGTGCAGAGAGCCGGTCTCTGGCGGCAATACACTGCACTACAGCGCTGATGTCCGCGGCTGCTGGAGAGAGCCGCGATCATTACGGGGTCTATGTGCGCAGGATGGGGGACATGGCTGCAATATGGGGACCTGGATGGGTATATACCTACAATATGGGGACCTGGATGGGGATATACCTACAATATTGGGTCCTGGATGGGGCACATTACTACGAGATAGGGACCAGCATGGGGCATTACTACAAGATAGGGACCAGCATGAGACATTACTACAAGATGAGGACCAGTTCAAAAGGTGTATTGAGCGTGCGCGACACTGCTCGGTACTCGCCCGAGCATCTCACGATTCAGGATGTTCGGTGTGCTGTCCAGCTCTTGTTTGAAAAGACTTTCAGCCATTTTGGACATTACCTAATGTTACATGATTATTGTATTGTTGTGCTTTGCTGCCATCTACTGGCCATTGTTATAATACTGTATGTTGTAACATGTATTATTCTTGTGTTTTACCCACAAACCCCTTCGGTCTGTAACTCCTCCTATCTCCTTCTCCTCACCTCCTTCTTTTTCATCACATCCATCTTGACTACACATGCTGCAGGACTGGAGAAAGGATTCTCTTGTTACCACTTTACCTGGGGCTTCTAATACCTACAATTCCTACCCTTTCCTCATCCTTCACCTTCCCTCATCTCACCTCATCAAGAACTGTAATAAATCTGTTGAATTCATCACTGCATCATCATTCCGGTTTACCACGTGCAGTTCATGAGGAACAGGAGCGCAGGTCAGTGAGTTGACGCTATATGCCATTGCTTATACAGAGATCCGTGTCACATCCCTCAGACACATCGCGCCCCACGTACATCGGTGGCAGAATATTCGGCGAGCACCGAGCATTTCCGGGTTACTCGGGCGGGAGCTCGGGTTTCTGCCCTGCACGTTTGGCACTCTTTACAGAGCCAATGAACATGCAGGGATTGCCAGCCAGTCACTGTAATGCCGCAGCCATGTTGTTTGTGGGCATTACAGTGATTGGCTGGCCTCACAGCGTCACCTCGATTATTTAAAACCAGGTGCCGCCATCTTGTGCACAGTCTCTCCGGATCAGACAGTGTAGGGACAGCGCTGCTGATTTAGGGAGAGATATATAGTGCGAAATAGGTAGTGTAGGGTCTCTAAAGCCTGCCAAAATCAAACAAACAGTCCTTCTCAGGACTAATATCCATCCCAGATATCAGGCAGGGAGGCTGTATAGGAGACGCAGTGGTTATACCAGCAAACGCTGCATTACAGTCCTGTGTGCTCCTGTTGGTCAAATTGCTAGACTTATCACCCCGGTCTCATCTAAATCCTGTATTTTTTTTTTTACCTCAGTCAGACTGACCAAATACGTGTCTTATTAACCTTTTGGTATCCCCCCCCCCCTCAAAAAAAAAATTGAGTGTGTCTGTGACTGTTCAGACACCAATATATCTGTTTAAAAGAGTTTGGTGTAGGCCATAAAAATATAATTGTGGTTTTGCAGTTCCACGGGTCAAATCTCTGTATTATCCTGTTTTTGGCATTTTTTGCCATAAAAAAAAAGCTGTAATAGTGTCTCCCTGACTAGTCAGATACCAATATATCTGTTTAAAAGAGTCTGGTGTAGACCAGAAAAATATAACTGTGGTTTTGCAGTTCCACGTTTCAAATCTCTGTATTATCCAGCTTTTGGTATTTTTTCCGTAAAGAAAAACTGTAATAGTGTCTCCCTGATTGTTCAGACACAAATATACACTACCGTTCAAAAGTTTGGGGTCATTTTGAAATGTAATTATTTTTTAAAGAAAAGCACATTTTTTTTCAATGAAGCTAACATTAAATGAATCAGAAATACACTGTATACATTGTTAATGTGGTAAATGACTATTCTAGCTGCAAACGTCTTGATTTTATTGCAATATCTACATAGGTGTATAGAGGCCCATTTCCAACAACCACCACTCCAGTGTTTTAATGGTACATTGTGTTTGCTAACTGTGTAAGAAGGCTAATGGATGTTTAGAAAACCCTAGAAAACCCTTGCACAATATGTTAGCCCAGCTGAAAACGGTTTGGCTGATTTGAGAAGCTATAAAATTGACCTTCCTTTAAGCTAGTTGAGAATCCGGAGCATTACATTTGTTTGTTCTATGAAACTCTCAAAATGGCCATAAAAAGAGAACTTTCATGTGAAACTCGACAGTCTATTCTTGTTCTTAGAAATGAAGGCTATTCCATGTGAGAAATTGCCAAGAAACTGAAGATTTCCTACAACGGTGTATACTACTTCCTTCGGACGAGAGCACAAACAGGCTCTAACCAGAGTAGAGAGAGAAGCGGTAGGCCCCGCTGCACAACAAGACAAGTACATTAGAGTCTCTAGTTTGAGAAATCGACGCCTCACAGCTCCTCAACTGGCAGCTTCATTAAATAGTACACGCAAAATGCCAGTGTCAACGTCTACAGTGAAGAGGCGACTCCAGGATGCTGGCCTTCAGGGCAAAGTGGCAAAGAAAAAGCCATATATGAGACTGGCTAATAAAATAAAAAGATTAATATGGGCAAAAGAATGCAGACATTGGACAGAGGAAGATTGGAAAAAAGTTTTATGAACAGACAAATCAAAGTTTGAGGTGTTTGGATCACACAGAAGAACATTTGTGAGATGCAGAACAACTGAAAAGATGCTGGAAGAGTGCCTGACGCTATCTGTCAAGCATGGTGGAGGTAATGTGATGGTCTGGGGTTGCTTTGGTGCTGGTAATGTGGGAGATTTGTACAAGGTAAATGGGATTTTGAATAAGGAAGGCTATCACTCCATTTTGCAACACCATGCCATACCCTGTGGACAGAGCTTGATTGGAGCCAATTTCATCCTACAACAGGACAACGACCCAAAGCACACCTCCAAATTATGCATGAACTATTTAGGGAAGAAGCAGGCAGCTGGTATTCTATCTATAATAGAGTGGCCAGCTCAGTCACCAGATCTCAACCCCATTGAGCTGTTGAGGGAGCAGCTTGACCGTATGGTACGCAAAAAGTGACCATCAAGCCAATCCAACTTGTGGGAGGGGCTTCAGGAAGCATGGGGTGAAATTTCTCAAGATTACCTCAGCAAATTAACAACTAGAATGCCAAAGGTCTGCAATGCTGTAATTGCTGCAAAGGGAGCATTCTTTGATGAAAGCAAAGTTTGAAGGAGAAAATTATTCTTTCAAATAAAAATCATTAATTCTAACCTTGTAAATGTCTGGACTATATTTTCTATTAATTTTGCAACTCATTTGACAAATAAAAGTAAGAGTTTTCATGGAAAACACAAAATTGTCTGGGTGACCCCAAACTTTTGAACGGTAGTGTATCTGTTTGAAGGATTCTGGTGTAGGCCAGAAAAATATAACTGTGGTTTTGCAGTTCCACGGTTCAAATCTCTGTATTAACCAGCTTTTGGTATTTTTTCCCTAAAGAAAAACAGTAATAGTGTCTCCCTGATTGTTCAGACACAAATAGATCTGTTTGAAAGATTCTGGTGTAGGCCAGAAAAATATAACTGTGGTTTTGCAGTTCCACGTTTCAAATCTCTGTATTATCCAGCTTTTAGTAGTTTTTCCGTAAAGAAAAACAGTAATAGTGTCTCCCTGATTTTTCAGACACAAATATATCTATTTGAAAGATTCTGGTGTAGGCCAGAGAAATAGAACTGTGGTTTTGCAGTTCCACGGGTCAAATCTCTGTATTATCCTGTTTTTGGCATTTTTTGCAGTAAAAAAAACCTGTAATAGTGTCTCCCTATCTGTTCAGTCACAAATATATCTGTTTAAAAGATTCTGGTGTAGGCCAGAGAAATAGAACTGTGGTTTTCCTCTTCCACGGTTCTAATCTCCTTTTTATTACCCTTTTTCCATTGATAGTGCGAGTGTAAGCTATTTTACTTCATTTACAATGGGCAAGGTGCGTGACAAGGGACGTGGAACTGGACGTTCTGGTGATGGTGCGTGTAGAGGACGGGGCCGTGGCCAAGGTGAAAATGTGCCACAACCAACAGCCACATCTTCTCGCTCCCACTTCTTGACCGAATTACTAGGGAAGCACACTACAACACCAGTATTGCGAACTGATCAGTGTGAACAGGTTATTAATTGGATAGCAGATAATACTTCCAGTTACATGGGCACCAACACCTCCGGTCTGTCTTCCACACGGTCAAGTTTTAGTAGCTGTGAGTCTCGACCGCATACTCCTCCTCACTCTGATGCTCCTTCCTCCCACCATGCCGAGTGTCGTCAGACAGCAACTGATCCCACACTTGGACACTCTGAAGAGCTGTTCACTGGTCCATTTCCATATTTGTGCCCCTCGCCGGCTCCGCTTGAAGTGGTGGAAGAGGAGATCCCATGTAGCGATGCCCAAATATTTGAACAGCCACGACCAGAGGAAGTAGATGCTGGCAATTTGTCACAAGAGGTGGACGATGACGAGACACAATTGCCACGAAGTGAGGAGGAGGAACGTGGTGCGCAAGTAGAAGAGGAGGAGGTGGTGGATGATCTAGTAACTAACCCAACGTGGCAGGAGGACACGCAGAGCGAGGCCAGCAGCACACAGGGAGAGGGAGGCAGAGTACCCCAACAGGCAGGAAGAAGTAGTGTGGTGGTCGCACACAGAAGGCAGGCAACAGTTCCCCGTAACACCAACACGAGGGACGCTACCAGTACAACCGGTAGGTCTTCCAGAGTCTGGAATTTTTTTAAAGACTCTGCTGATAACCCCAAAAAGGCCATTTGTACCACCTGCCATTCCAGCATCAGCAGGGGTGACAAAACTACCAGCCTGACCACCACCAGCATGATCAGGCACACGGCAGCAAAGCACCAGACTTTGTGAAGCGAACCCCAGGGTCCACGACCAGTGTCAGCGGGTGTCACCACTGCTTCTTCCACTGTTGTGCATGTAATAGAACCCCCTGTTGTGCGTGCAAGGCAATCCCCTGTCCATACTGCAAGCAAAGATGCCCCCTCCTCTCAGTCTTCACTTGTTATGGCAGTTTCTCAAGAAACAGCATCAAGGTCCACGTCCACGTCCCACCGCAGCGTTCAATTGTCCATATCCCAGACCTTTGAACGAAAGCGGAAATTCGCAGCCAATGCCCCACAGGCCACAGTCCTAAATTTGCATATTTCACGACTGCTTGCGTTGGAAATGCTGCCTTTTAGGCTGGTGGAGACGGAATCCTTCCACAACCTTATGGCGGTGGCCGTCCTTCGGTACTGGGTCCCCAGTCGACACTATTTTGCCCGGTGTGCCATCCCTGCACTACACAAGCACGTGTGGCAAAACATCTGCCGTGCCCTCAACAACGCAGTTACTGAGAGAGTCCACCTGACAACAGACACGTGGACAAGTGCTTATAGCCAGGGACGGTACATCTCCCTGACGGCACACTGGGTAAACATAGTGGAAGCCGGGACCCAGTCGGATCTTGGGACGGAACACATCCTCCCCACACCGAGGATTGCGGGCCCTATGTCAGTCAGAGTTGCCCCCACAGTGTACAGCTCCTGCACCTCATCCTCCTCCTCCTCATGTACAGCCTCCATCTCAGATATCACCACATCAGTTACAAGCTGGAAGCATTGCAGTACTACCTCAGCCAAGCGGCAACAGGCTGTGCTGAAAGCTTAGGTGATAAATCTCACACTTCTTGTGAGTTGTGGACAGCTGTGTAAGAGCAGGCAGATCTGTGGCTGAGACTGCTGAACCTACATCCAGGCATGGTCGTGTGTGACAATGGCCGTAACCTGGTGGTGGCTCTGAGGCGAGGCGAGATCACACACGTACCATGCCTGGCTCAAGTGCTTAACCTCGTGGTTCAGCGGTTTCTTAAATCGTACCCCGAGTTGCCAGATCTGCTCGTTAAAGTACGCCGCCTGTCAGCTCATTTTCGCAAGTCGGCTACTGCTTCCGTCACCCTCGCTGTGTTGCAGCAGCGTTTGCAGCTTCCGGCACACCGACTGGTGTGTGATGTCCCCGCACATTGGAACTCTACCCTCCACATGTTGCAAAGGATTTGTGAGCAGAAGAGAGCAGTTGTGGAGTATCAGCTGCAACAAGGCCATCGATATTCAGGTCAGACTCCACACATAAGACCTCACGAGTGGACCTGGATGTCTGACATATGTACCATCCTGACAAACTTTGAGGAGTCCACCAAGATGATGAGTGGCGATGACGCCATCATTAGTGTCAGCATCCCACTTGTCTGTCTTTTGCAACTTTCTCTGCAGAGAATTAAAGATGAGGCATTGCAGCCAGAGTATGATGAGATAGATCAAGAAGCCGTAGCGGGCGATTACACACAGCCCAGCCTCATCTCATCCCAATGTGGATTGGGGGACAATGAGGGAGAGGAGGAGGAGGAAGAACAGGAGCTGGTATCATGCGCTGTAGACGGATGTACCTGTACAACTGTCATACCGTCGGTTCAGCGTGGGTGGCCTGAGGACAGGGGGGAGGAGGAGGAGCAGCGCATGGTCAGTCGTCATCTTGGTGAGGACACGGAAGTCTAGCCCGTTACCAGTCTGGCTGACTTTATGTTACGCTGCCTTAACAGTGACCCTCGCATTGTCAAAATGTTGGGTGACAGTCATTACTGGTTGGTGACACTTTTAGATCCCCGCTACAAGGAGAACTTTCACTCTCTTATTCCTGAGGTGGAGAGGTCTACAAAAATGGGGCAGTACCAGAAGGCCCTTGCTGCAGAACTGTTAAAAAAATTCCCATCTGAACACACTAGCGGCAGAGGTCACAGTTCGTTCACCAACCAAGGCGTACAGGCGAGAGAGACGCAACTCCAATCAAGCAGAGGCAGGGGAACACTGTCAACGTTCTGGGACAGTTTTCTGAGACCCGCCCAGCTTACAGGCCCTGAGGCGCGGTTACTCTCACAAGGAGTGGAAAGTTTCAAAAGATGGTGAGGGAGTACCTTGCCGATCATACCAGCGTCCTCCGTGATTCCTCTGTGCCTTTTAATTATTGGGTATCCAAGCTGGACACTTGGAATGAACTCGCTCTGTACGCCTTGGAGGTCCTGGCCTGCCCTGCCACTAGCGTGTTATCGGAGCGTGTTTTTAGTGCCGCTGGGGGAATTATAACTGATAAGCACACTCGCCTGTCAACTGACAATGCTGACAAGCTGACCCTTATCAAAATGAACAAGGGCTGGATTGAGCCAGACTTCTCATCACCACCAAATGACAGCAGAGTAACATAAAGTCAAATCCACTGTAATATTTTGGGAGGTGTATTCCCATGCACCGCTTCACACCCACGCATGGGTACACGCTTCCTCATTTCGGCTGTATTTTGCTCTTCTCCTTATCCTCAGCCTCCACCACCACTATACCACAAGGGTGACCTTGGTCCATGTTGCCAGCATTGCAAGTTCCTCCATCCTAATTTTTGGCAGCTTTTGCTTGGAAGGCATAGGCAAAGACTATGGGAGACCCACTCCCCAATAATGGGAATAATGTTTTTAAGATGCTGTACTGCATGGCTCTTCCAAGGGGCATTAAAACCGTCTTGTTAAGCTACTTCGACCTCCACCATTCTTCCAAGGGGCATTAAAACCATCTTGTTAAGCTACTGTGACCTCAACCACTCTTCCAAGGGGCATTAAAACCATCTTGTTAAGCTACTGCAACCTCCACCACTTTTCCCAGGGGCATTAAAACCGCCTTGTTAAGCTACTGCGACCTCCACCACATTTTCAAGGGGCACTGATATTGTCTTATTCCACTGTGACCTTCATGTCTTTTCCAAGGGGCATTAAAACCGTCTTTTTAAGCTACTGCGACCTCCACTGCTCTTCCAAGGGGCATTAAAACCATCTTGTTAAGCTACTGCGACCTCCGCCACTTTTCCAACGGGCATTAAAACTGTCTTGTTAAGCTACTGCAACCTCCACGTCTCTTCCAAGGGGCATTAAAACCATCTTGTTAAGCTACTGCGACCTCCACGTCTCTTCCAAGGGGCATTAAAACCATCTTGTTAAGCTACTGCGACCTCCTCGTCTCTTCCAAGGGGCATTAAAACCATCTTGTTAAGCTACTGCGACCTCCACGTCTCTTCCAAGGGGCATTAAAACCTTCTTGTTAATCTACTGCAACCTCCACGTCTCTTCCAAGGGACATTAAAACCATCTTGTTAAGCTACTGCGACCTCCAAGCCTCTTCCAAGTGGCATTAAAACTGTCTTGTTAAGCTACTGTGACCTCCACGTCTCTTCCATGGGGCATTAAAACCATCTTGTTAAACCATTCTGAACTCCACAGCTCTTCCAAGGGGCATTGAAATGTTGTTTTTAATTAACTCTAACCTTCATGACTCTTCCAACGGGCATTGAATTTCCTCCTAATTTTAGTCAGCTTTTGCTTTTCAATGCATAGGCGAACACTAAGGGAGACCCACTCCCTAATAATGGGTAGAAGTTTTTTAGTATGCTGTAATCCACGTCTGTTTCAAGGGCCATAGCAGTTCCTCATAATTTTTGTAAAGCCTTCCATTCACTGCTTAGGCCAACAGTGCACAGGAGACCCAGTTGCTATAAATGGAAAAAAACGGTTTAGTTAAGGCCCTCTGACCTCCATGTCACTTCCAAGGGGCATTGGAGTGCCTCGAAATTTTTGGTAGGCATTGCACTCACTGTATGCCCTATAACTGTGTAGCCAAACCGCTCCTTTTGGTACAGAAACATATCCTACAAGACCTTTGTGGTTGACTGGCCTGATATTGATGTGAATGGTCCCTGTTCCTCCTGCTCTTTCTCCTTTGCCACCACCTCATCCATCATTCATCACCTGAAGCTTTGTTTTAACGGGAGTCATAGAACTGGGATAGTAGCAGGAAAACATCCAGCAATCCTCGGAGGAGGTAGGATATGCGCCAAAACGCTAACCACCTCAGGCCTAGCCACTACTACATACATGCGCTTGCATTCCAAGGAACATAAAGCTGTGGTTAGGCTGTCCTTCAAATAGGGGCAGCTGGGGACCGTTTATGGACACCCGGCCGCCGGGCGGCTGGGGACTGAGTATGGATACCTGGCCGCCGACGCAGCCATGACATGGTGGCCAGATTCCGCCTCCACATGCCTAAAAGGCCCAATTTGAAGTGCAAGCAAGCTAGCAGTATGGTATTGCAGCCTGGGGGTGGGTGGTTGGCAAGTCGCACACTTACACTTGCATTCCAAGAAAACAAAGCAGATGCTAACTTCTATCATCATCATGCTCCTCACCTTGGCACTCTCAACTCCCCTGATGGAGAAGCCAGGGCCCACCGGAGGAGTCTGGTTCTCTGGTGGGCTCGTCCAATGCTGCCCTAAAGCAGGCCGGGCTAAGAAAAGTGTGTCTGGGGGAAGTTGACAGGAGAAATAGGGGCGGCTGGGGACCATTTATGGACACCCGACCGCCCCCAGGCGGCTGGGGACCGTGTGTGGACACCCGGCCGCGGGGTGGCTGGGGACCGAGTATGGACACCCGGCCGCCCCCTGGCGGCTGGGGACCGAGCGTGGACACCCGGCCGCCGGGCGGCTGGGGACTGAGTATGGATACCAGTCCGCCGACGCAGCCATGACGTGGTGGCCAGATTCCGCCTCCACATGCCTAAAAGGCCCAATTTCAAGTGCAAGCAAGTGTAATGCAGTGGCTTGCGGCATTACGGTAATGGTCCAGGATGTGTTTTGGCTGACCATGTACCTCCCCCTCAGGTGACTGGTCACATGACTGTGACATAGCACAGGTCCTGTGCACACAGAATGTCTGATCACATGACTGTGACATCAGCACAGGTCCTGTATGCATTGGAAGATATATAAACCCTGGTAGTTTTGAGACAGGGTGTGTAAGGTGTGAGGCCTGTTCCTGTGTGGGACACTATTAGCCTGGAGAGGCTTAGTGAGGCCTAGAGAGGCCTGGTGAAGCCTGAATGGCAGAGGCTGGATGTTGGCTGTGTAAACATACCAGTAGCCTTGGATGGTACGAGGGCTGGAGACCCCCATCTGGGAAGCCGTAAAGGCCACAGCGGTGGCAGAATAAACCTGAAGCAGCTAAAACCCGCCAAAGGTAAAAACACTGCGTTATATGGACATTTATGTTGTTGCCTAGCTGAGGGCTGTAACTGGAGCCAAGTGGACGTGTCTGTCGCTGGAAAGGCTCCCGAATGTTGTGTGTGTAATATGCCGGTGAGCCACTAAGATGGACTGTGTGATAAGCAGTTATGAAGTGCAATAAACCACTGAAGTGTGAAAACTGAAAAACGTGGCTGGTGTGCTTTAACCCCTTAACAACATTTGACGTACTAATACGCGTCTGTGCCCTGGGACTTAAGAGCCAGACCCGTATTAGTACGTCATGGCGATCGCGCGAGCACACAGGCTGTGCGGCCGCGATCTCCGCCGGGTGTCAGCTGATTGTCACAGCTGACTCCCGATACTATGTGCAGGGAGCGGTCCTGCACCACTCCCAGCACATTAACCCCCGCGATGCTGCGATCAAAGTCGATCGAAGTCGATCGCAGCATTGCGGGAGCAAGGGGAGGTGATCGCAGATGCTCACCTCCTCTTCCGGCTTCCAGCGCTGTCTGCAAAGGCTTCCCGGGTGTTGCCATAGCGACCCGATGTCGTCATGACAAAATCCGGGTCCCCAGACAGCAGGAAGATTGTTTGGACATGCGCAGTGCATCTCCAAACAATCTTCTCCCTGTCCAGCGCTGACAGCCTGCATGGCACAGGGATGGTGCTGCATTTCTGTGCCATGCAGGCGATCAGAGAAAAAAAAGTGAAAGTCCCAGAGTGCGACAAAGTAATAAAGTATATAAACTTTCAGAAAGTGAAAAAAAAAAAAAACTGCAAAAATATAAAAAAAAAAAATAAAAAAAATAATCCACCAAAAATAAAAATATAATGTACCCATCAATAAATATTATGATAAAAAAAACAATAAAAGTACACATATTTGATATCGCCGCGTCCGGAACAACCTGACCTATAAAACTGTCCCACTAGTTAACCCCTTCAGTGAACACAGTAAAAAAAAAAAAAAAAAAAAAAAACGAAGCAAAAAACAATGCTTTATCACCATACCGCCAAACAAAAAATGGAATAACACGCGATCAAAAAGACAAATATAAATAAAAATGGTACCGCTGAAAATGTCATCTCGTCCCGCAAAATACAAGCTGCCATACAGCTCCATCAGCCGAAAAATAAAAAAGTTAATAGCTCTCAGAATAAAGCTATGCTAAAAAATAATTTTTTCTATAAAATTGCTTTTATTATGTAAAAGCGCCAAAACATAGAAATACGATATAAATGTGGTACCGCTGTAAACGTACTGACCCGAAGAATAAAGCTGCCTTATCAATTTTACCACACGCGGAACAGAATAATAAAAAAAAAAAAAACAATTCCTGAATTGTTGGTTTTTGTTTATTCTGCCTCCCAAAAATCGGAATAGAAAGCGATCAAAAAATGTCACGTGCCTGAAAATGGCACCAATAACAACGTCAACTCATCCCGCAAAAAACAAGCCGTCAAATGACTGTCTGCCAAAATCTGGAAAAATTATAGCTCTCAAAATATGGCGATGCAAAAACTAGATTTTACAAAAAAAAGCGTCTTTTAGTGTGTGACAGCTGTCAGTCATAAAAACCCCATATGATTCTGGTATTGCTGTAATCACACCGACCCAAAGAATACAGTTGTCTAATCACTTATACCGCACGAGGAACGGCGTCAAAAATAAACTCTTGGGTTAGGATTGGGCTAGGGTTAGGGCTGGGTTTGGGGTTAGAGTTGTGCTAGGGTTAGGGTTGTGCTAGGGTTAGGGTTGTGCTAGGGTTAGGGTTGTGGTTGGGGTTAGGGTTGAGGTTAGGGTTGTGATGGGGTTTGGATTTTTTTCAAAAGTAAGAAAAAAAGATGACGATATGGCGACTAGTGTTGAGCGCTACTTGAGTTTGCATCGGGTGCTCTGGTATGCATTGATTATCGTGGGTATTTGAGTGACATGCTCGAGTCTCTGCCCCATATGCTTCGCGGCCAAAAAAAACTTTACGGGGATTGCCTGCCATGCACGAGCGATCCCCGCATATTTTTTTTTGGGTGTCTAATTACCGTGAAACATGCGGAACAGGGACTCGAGCATGTCACTCGAGCACACGCTGTACATGGTGCATACCTGAGTACCCGATGCAAACTCAAGTAGCGAGCACTGGCGCTCAAGACTAATGACAACTTATTCAATATGATGACCTAATGTAAACAAATTCTGTGTCGTACCTCTGGGTTCAAAGTGTTCACTATACACCTTAATAAAATCCTTGAGGGGTATAGTTTCCAAAATGGGGTCACTTGTGGGGGAGCTCCACTGTTTAGGCACAAACGCGACATGGTGTCCGCTAACAAATTGAATGGAAAATCGTCTCAAATTGTTAGCGGACGCCATGTTGCATTTGGAGAGTCCCTGTGTGCCCAAACATTGGAGCTCCCCGACAAGTGACCCCATTTTGGAAACTAGACCCCCCAAGGCACCTATCTAGATGCATAGTGAGCACTTGGAACCCCCAGGTGCTTCACAAATTGATTCATAAAAATGAAAAAGTGTTTTTTTTTCACTTTTTCATTTTTACCAATCAATTTGTGAAGCACCTGGGGGTTCCAAGTGCTCACTATGCATCTAGGTAGGTGCCTTGGGGGGGTCTAGTTTCCAAAATGGGGTCACTTGTGGGGGAGCTCCAATGTTTGGGCACACAGGGGCTCTCCAAACACAACATGGCGTCCGCTAATTATTCAAGCAAATTTTACAATCAAAAAGTTAAATGGCGCTCCTTCCCTTCCGAGCCCTGCCGTGCGCCCAAACAGTGTTTTTCCCCACATATTGGGTATCTGCATGCCCAGGGGAAATTGAACAACAAATTTTGGGGTCCATTTTTTCTTGTTACCCCTGTGAAAATAAAAAAAATTGGATCTAAAGTAACATTTTTGTGAAAAAAGTTAAATGTTCATTTTTTTCTTCCACATTCCAAAAATTCCTGTGAAGCACCTGAAGGGTTAATAAAGTTCTTGAATGTGGTTTTGAGCACCTTGAGGGGTGCCGTTTTTAGAATGGTGTCACTTTTGGGTATTTTCTGTCATAAAGACCTCTCAAAGTGACTTCAAATGTGATGTGGTCCCTAAAAAAATATTTTTGTAAATTTTGTTGGAAAAATGAGAAATCGCTGGTCAACTTTAAACCCTTATAGCTCCCTAACAAAAAAAAATTGTGGTTCCAAAATTGTTCTGATGTAAAGTAGACATGTGAGAAATGTTATTTATTAACTCTTTTGTGTGACATATCTCTCTGATTTAAGGGCATAAAAATTCAAATTTTGAAAATTGCAAAATTTTCAAAATTTTCGCCAAATTTCCATTTTTTTCACAAATAAACGCAAGTGATATCGAAGAAATTTTACCACAATCATGAAGTACAATATGTCACAAAAAAACAATCTCAGAATCAGGGGGATCCGTTGAAGCGTTCCAGAGTATTTACCTCATAAAGTGACAGTGGTCAGAATTGTAAAAATTGGCCTGGTCATTAACGTGCAAACCACCCTCGGGGCTTAAGGGGTTAATTGACCAGGTGCAGCGAGTATCCCCCAGTATGATGACTAGCGCTGCCTTACACAAGCTAGCAGTATGGTATTGCAGCCTGGGGGTGGGTGGGTGGCAGGCTGCATACTTGCGCTTGCATTGCAAGGAATGGGGGAGGTACAATTGAACACTGCCCTGGGACAAGGACTTGCACGAGGATAGTTGCAAGTCTGCATCTTCTGATGCGGCAAGGATCACTTCTGATGGCCACACTTTTAGGCAGTGACCTGGGTGTCAGAGATGCTTCCAGGGGTCTTCCCCATGCTGTTCCCATGTCTTTTCAGCACTGTATGCATGTGTCACACAGCACATGGCCAGATAAGATTGTAAAATGTTAAAATGACATTTCCTGGTGAATGCATTTGTCACGGTTGAAAGCAAAACAAAAGTGCAAAGACGCATAAAAAATGCTACTTGTGAACATAGCCAAGGTGTGGAGGAGTATTTTTGTTTTTGGTTATTTATTTTACCTTATACACAAGTCTTTACCCTGGAAAGGAAGTTCCTTAAAATATTTCACAGGAAAACTGTTTCAGTTTCGATTTTGAACGTTTTATTGTGAGCCCGTAAAAGTGGCTTAATACCTCTGACCACGTTGTTGACAGCAGTGACCTGGGAGTCAGAAATGCTTCCTGGGGCGATGCCCATGCTGTCCCCATGTCTTTTGAGCACTGTCACTATCGTTTTGGGCACTTTTTAGGCTTTCTACAGACTGCCGGGGGTGCCGCCGCAAAAATGCTCGAGTCTCCCATGGACTTATATTGGGCTCGTTGCTTGGGTCGAGCACCCGAGTATCACGGTGAGCTCGGCCCGAGCTTCGAGTACCCGAGTATTTTAGTGCTCGCTCAACACTAGTGTATAGAAATAATTGGTATCACTAAAAATGTCACTTTGTCCTGCAAATAATGCGGCCCCCCAAATGAAATGTTTTTCCGTGTGCGGCCCATATACCCAGCTGAGTTTGAGACCCCTAGTGTAGAGGGAGAAAAGGCAAAGTGAGTGAAAAATACAGCAGCACAGCACTTCAACTCAACTCTGCTACACCAGTTTAAGGGGACCAGCCCCAAAGAAAACTCACTAGCAGCAATGGATGTGGAAATACAATTGGACAGAATTAGTGAGCTGCTTCTTCAGTTAACCTGTGAAGAATTGAGAACAGTAGCAAAACTTAAAAAGATGTCAGGAACAGATTTCTAAAGCACGCACACGCTGACAATTTTTAGCCACCATTAATGCACAGATGGATGAGCTGGGGGAGAAAGAAGCTGAAGACGTCAAGACTAACACAGTTTCTAACCGGGTTGAAGTTGGAAGATGGATTGGCGGCGCTAATTACCAAAAGCGGGAATCCCCTTTCGCAGACAGAGTCAACAACACCCATAGACAAAAATAAGATCTAGTGGATTACCTGGTAAAACCACCCATGTTGGGATATCCTGATTTCAACTTACCATTTGTTCTTCATTGTGACGCTTCTCAAGTTGGACTGGGAGCTGCCCTGTATCAGCATCAAGATCGGAAATTGAGAGTCATCGGTTTCGGTTCCAGAACGTTGACAGACGCCGAGAAGAATTACCATCTACATTCTGGAAAATTGGAGTTCCTGGCATTGAAATGGGCTATCTGTGAACGATTTAGAGATTATCTCTGTTACAGCAAAGAGTTTGAGGTATACACTAGAGATGAGCGTTGTTCTACTCGAACTGTTCGCCAATCTCAAATTCGAGCTGTTTTGGGCGGTGTTCGAGCCGTTCGGCGAACACGAACAATTTGAGAAAAATTCGGCTGTTCGAGGTTATGTTCGATAACTGTTCGTGCACCAAAATCATAACTGGATTTTTTCTCAGTAATCATGAAAATTAATGTTAATACGCAGTTTGAGTGTACAGCGGGGTGGGGGGAGGGGCAGGGGATGGATCTCTGCAGGAACAATGAAGATCTCCATTTTTTTTTCTCTTTCCCGCATTTGCAGTGGGGAGGTGCAATCTGTCAGCCTATCAGCAGTGCACACACGGAGCGAAGTGCTTTTTTTCACACAAGCAAGGGCATGTGTCATTGGCAGTGTATGTCACATGTCCTTGCCCTATAAGACCAAGCCATTTTCCCCGTCGCCACCATTTTCTCACTGGTGCAGCTGCGTGTTAGACGGCACCGCTGTTGCTGTGTGCGCTATACCTTGTTAATTTCAAGCCAATTTTCGCACAAATCTACAGATAGCTTGGGAGTAGGGAATAGTTGTGATTGCAGTCCTTTTAAGGACTAGGTTACAGCATTTCCTACGACTTTTATCAGGCAGGTCTGTGCTCTTAAATAGATAGGTTGTGGGAGTAAAGACTAATTGTAATTGGAGTCCTTTTCAGGACTAGGTTACATCAGTTACTATCAGTTTTTGCCAGGCAGGTCTGTGCCAGTGCTGTGCAAGGTTTTTTCACAGCATTTGGCTGAATCTAGCAAAGCTAATCCTTTTTGGCCTATTGCAGAGTGTGTTAGTCAGTGGAGTAGCCTATCTGTGTTGCAAGATATACCACCTGTGTATAGAATACCAATTTTTTTACTGCACCTAGTGAAGTAAAATCTTTTGGGCATAGCATCATTCTATTAGTCCATCTATACTGACCTCCATCAGGTTGCAAACTGAATATATTTTTTTCTGCATCTACCTCTGAAAAAATATTGGGCTTCTAGCTGTGTGTGGGACTTGTTCTATTAATCCATCTATACAGACCTCCATCAGGTTGCAAACTGAATATATTTTTTTCTGCATCTACCTCTGAAAAAATATTGGGCTTCTAGCTGTGTGTGGGACTTGTTCTATTAATCCATCTATACAGACCTCCATCAGGTTGCAAACTGAATATATTTTTTTCTGCATCTACCTCTGAAAAAATATTGGGCTTCTAGCTGTGTGTGGGACTTGTTCTATTAATCCATCTATACAGACCTCCATCAGGTTGCAAACTGAATATATTTTTTTCTGCATCTACCTCTGAAAAAATATTGGGCTTCTAGCTGTGTGTGGGACTTGTTCTATTAATCCATCTATACAGACCTCCATCAGGTTGCAAACTGAATATATTTTTTTCTGCATCTACCTCTGAAAAAATATTGGGCTTCTAGCTGTGTGTGGGACTTGTTCTATTAATCCATCTATACAGACCTCCATCAGGTTGCAAACTGAATATATTTTTTTCTGCATCTACCTCTGAAAAAATATTGGGCTTCTAGCTGTGTGTGGGACTTGTTGTATTAATCCATCTATACAGACCTCCATCAGGTTGCAAACTGAATATATTTTTTTCTGCATCTACCTCTGAAAAAATATTGGGCTTCTAGCTGTGTGTGGAACTTGTTCTATTAATCCATCTATACAGACCTCCATCAGGTTGCAAACTGAATATATTTTTTTCTGCATCTACCTCTGAAAAAATATTGGGCTTCTAGCTGTGTGTGGGACTTGTTGTATTAGTCCATCTATACTGACCTCCATCAGGTTGCAAACTGAATATATTTTTTTCTGCATCTACCTCTGAAAAAATATTGGGCTTCTAGCTGTGTGTGGGACTTGTTCTATTAATCCATCTATACAGACCTCCATCAGGTTGCAAACTGAATATATTTTTTTCTGCATCTACCTCTGAAAAAATATTGAGCTTCTAGCTGTGTGTGGGACTTGTTCTATTAATCCATCTATACAGACCTCCATCAGGTTGCAAACTGAATATAATTTTTTTCTGCATCTACCTCTGAAAAAATATTTGGGCTTCTAGCTGTGTGTGGGACTTGTTCTATTAGTCCATCTATACTGACCTCCATAAGGTTGCAAACTGAATATCATTTTTTTCTGCATCTAGCTCTGAAAAAATGTTTGGCCTTCTAGCAGTGTGTGGGACTTGTTCTATTAGTCCATCTATACTGACCTCCATCAGGTTGCAAACTGAATATATTTTTTTCTGCATCTACCTCTGAAAAAATATTGGGCTTCTAGCTGTGTGTGGGACTTGTTCTATTAATCCATCTATACAGACCTCCATCAGGTTGCAAACTGAATATATTTTTTTCTGCATCTACCTCTGAAAAAATATTGGGCTTCTAGCTGTGTGTGGGACTTGTTCTATTAATCCATCTATACAGACCTCCATCAGGTTGCAAACTGAATATATTTTTTTCTGCATCTACCTCTGAAAAAATATTGGGCTTCTAGCTGTGTGTGGGACTTGTTCTATTAATCCATCTATACAGACCTCCATCAGGTTGCAAACTGAATATATTTTTTTCTGCATCTACCTCTGAAAAAATATTGGGCTTCTAGCTGTGTGTGGGACTTGTTGTATTAGTCCATCTATACTGACCTCCATCAGGTTGCAAACTGAATATATTTTTTTCTGCATCTACCTCTGAAAAAATATTGGGCTTCTAGCTGTGTGTGGGACTTGTTCTATTAATCCATCTATACAGACCTCCATCAGGTTGCAAACTGAATATATTTTTTTCTGCATCTACCTCTGAAAAAATATTGGGCTTCTAGCTGTGTGTGGGACTTGTTCTATTAATCCATCTATACAGACCTCCATCAGGTTGCAAACTGAATATATTTTTTTCTGCATCTACCTCTGAAAAAATATTGGGCTTCTAGCTGTGTGTGGGACTTGTTGTATTAGTCCATCTATACTGACCTCCATCAGGTTGCAAACTGAATATATTTTTTTCTGCATCTACCTCTGAAAAAATATTGGGCTTCTAGCTGTGTGTGGGACTTGTTCTATTAATCCATCTATACAGACCTCCATCAGGTTGCAAACTGAATATATTTTTTTCTGCATCTACCTCTGAAAAAATATTGGGCTTCTAGCTGTGTGTGGGACTTGTTCTATTAATCCATCTATACAGACCTCCATCAGGTTGCAAACTGAATATATTTTTTTCTGCATCTACCTCTGAAAAAATATTGGGCTTCTAGCTGTGTGTGGGACTTGTTCTATTAATCCATCTATACAGACCTCCATCAGGTTGCAAACTGAATATATTTTTTTCTGCATCTACCTCTGAAAAAATATTGGGCTTCTAGCTGTGTGTGTGACTTGTTGTATTAGTCCATCTATACTGACCTCCATCAGGTTGCAAACTGAATATATTTTTTTCTGCATCTACCTCTGAAAAAATATTGGGCTTCTAGCTGTGTGTGGGACTTGTTCTATTAATCCATCTATACAGACCTCCATCAGGTTGCAAACTGAATATATTTTTTTCTGCATCTACCTCTGAAAAAATATTGGGCTTCTAGCTGTGTGTGGGACTTGTTCTATTAATCCATCTATACAGACCTCCATCAGGTTGCAAACTGAATATATTTTTTTCTGCATCTACCTCTGAAAAAATATTGGGCTTCTAGCTGTGTGTGGGACTTGTTGTATTAGTCCATCTATACTGACCTCCATCAGGTTGCAAACTGAATATATTTTTTTCTGCATCTACCTCTGAAAAAATATTGGGCTTCTAGCTGTGTGTGGGACTTGTTCTATTAATCCATCTATACAGACCTCCATCAGGTTGCAAACTGAATATATTTTTTTCTGCATCTACCTCTGAAAAAATATTGGGCTTCTAGCTGTGTGTGGGACTTGTTCTATTAATCCATCTATACAGACCTCCATCAGGTTGCAAACTGAATATATTTTTTTCTGCATCTACCTCTGAAAAAATATTGAGCTTCTAGCAGTGTGTGGGACTTGTTCTATTAATCCATCTATACAGACCTCCATCAGGTTGCAAACTGAATATAATTTTTTTCTGCATCTACCTCTGAAAAAATATTTGGGCTTCTAGCTGTGTGTGGGACTTGTTCTATTAGTCCATCTATACTGACCTCCATAAGGTTGCAAACTGAATATCATTTTTTTCTGCATCTAGCTCTGAAAAAATGTTTGGCCTTCTAGCAGTGTGTGGGACTTGTTCTATTAGTCCATCTATACTGACCTCCATCAGGTTGCAAACTGAATATATTTTTTTCTGCATCTACCTCTGAAAAAATATTGGGCTTCTAGCTGTGTGTGGGACTTGTTCTATTAATCCATCTATACAGACCTCCATCAGGTTGCAAACTGAATATATTTTTTTCTGCATCTACCTCTGAAAAAATATTGGGCTTCTAGCTGTGTGTGGGACTTGTTCTATTAATCCATCTATACAGACCTCCATCAGGTTGCAAACTGAATATATTTTTTTCTGCATCTACCTCTGAAAAAATATTGGGCTTCTAGCTGTGTGTGGGACTTGTTCTATTAATCCATCTATACAGACCTCCATCAGGTTGCAAACTGAATATATTTTTTTCTGCATCTACCTCTGAAAAAATATTGGGCTTCTAGCTGTGTGTGGGACTTGTTCTATTAATCCATCTATACAGACCTCCATCAGGTTGCAAACTGAATATATTTTTTTCTGCATCTACCTCTGAAAAAATATTGGGCTTCTAGCTGTGTGTGGAACTTGTTCTATTAATCCATCTATACAGACCTCCATCAGGTTGCAAACTGAATATATTTTTTTCTGCATCTACCTCTGAAAAAATATTGGGCTTCTAGCTGTGTGTGGGACTTGTTGTATTAGTCCATCTATACTGACCTCCATCAGGTTGCAAACTGAATATATTTTTTTCTGCATCTACCTCTGAAAAAATATTGGGCTTCTAGCTGTGTGTGGGACTTGTTCTATTAATCCATCTATACAGACCTCCATCAGGTTGCAAACTGAATATATTTTTTTCTGCATCTACCTCTGAAAAAATATTGGGCTTCTAGCTGTGTGTGGGACTTGTTCTATTAATCCATCTATACAGACCTCCATCAGGTTGCAAACTGAATATATTTTTTTCTGCATCTACCTCTGAAAAAATATTGAGCTTCTAGCTGTGTGTGGGACTTGTTCTATTAATCCATCTATACAGACCTCCATCAGGTTGCAAACTGAATATAATTTTTTTCTGCATCTACCTCTGAAAAAATATTTGGGCTTCTAGCTGTGTGTGGGACTTGTTCTATTAGTCCATCTATACTGACCTCCATAAGGTTGCAAACTGAATATCATTTTTTTCTGCATCTAGCTCTGAAAAAATGTTTGGCCTTCTAGCAGTGTGTGGGACTTGTTCTATTAGTCCATCTATACTGACCTCCATCAGGTTGCAAACTGAATATATTTTTTTCTGCATCTACCTCTGAAAAAATATTGGGCTTCTAGCTGTGTGTGGGACTTGTTCTATTAATCCATCTATACAGACCTCCATCAGGTTGCAAACTGAATATATTTTTTTCTGCATCTACCTCTGAAAAAATATTGGGCTTCTAGCTGTGTGTGGGACTTGTTCTATTAATCCATCTATACAGACCTCCATCAGGTTGCAAACTGAATATATTTTTTTCTGCATCTACCTCTGAAAAAATATTGGGCTTCTAGCTGTGTGTGGGACTTGTTCTATTAATCCATCTATACAGACCTCCATCAGGTTGCAAACTGAATATATTTTTTTCTGCATCTACCTCTGAAAAAATATTGGGCTTCTAGCTGTGTGTGGGACTTGTTGTATTAGTCCATCTATACTGACCTCCATCAGGTTGCAAACTGAATATATTTTTTTCTGCATCTACCTCTGAAAAAATATTGGGCTTCTAGCTGTGTGTGGGACTTGTTCTATTAATCCATCTATACAGACCTCCATCAGGTTGCAAACTGAATATATTTTTTTCTGCATCTACCTCTGAAAAAATATTGGGCTTCTAGCTGTGTGTGGGACTTGTTCTATTAATCCATCTATACAGACCTCCATCAGGTTGCAAACTGAATATATTTTTTTCTGCATCTACCTCTGAAAAAATATTGGGCTTCTAGCTGTGTGTGGGACTTGTTGTATTAGTCCATCTATACTGACCTCCATCAGGTTGCAAACTGAATATATTTTTTTCTGCATCTACCTCTGAAAAAATATTGGGCTTCTAGCTGTGTGTGGGACTTGTTCTATTAATCCATCTATACAGACCTCCATCAGGTTGCAAACTGAATATATTTTTTTCTGCATCTACCTCTGAAAAAATATTGGGCTTCTAGCTGTGTGTGGGACTTGTTCTATTAATCCATCTATACAGACCTCCATCAGGTTGCAAACTGAATATATTTTTTTCTGCATCTACCTCTGAAAAAATATTGAGCTTCTAGCAGTGTGTGGGACTTGTTCTATTAATCCATCTATACAGACCTCCATCAGGTTGCAAACTGAATATAATTTTTTTCTGCATCTACCTCTGAAAAAATATTTGGGCTTCTAGCTGTGTGTGGGACTTGTTCTATTAGTCCATCTATACTGACCTCCATAAGGTTGCAAACTGAATATCATTTTTTTCTGCATCTAGCTCTGAAAAAATGTTTGGCCTTCTAGCAGTGTGTGGGACTTGTTCTATTAGTCCATCTATACTGACCTCCATCAGGTTGCAAACTGAATATATTTTTTTCTGCATCTACCTCTGAAAAAATATTGGGCTTCTAGCTGTGTGTGGGACTTGTTCTATTAATCCATCTATACAGACCTCCATCAGGTTGCAAACTGAATATATTTTTTTCTGCATCTACCTCTGAAAAAATATTGGGCTTCTAGCTGTGTGTGGGACTTGTTCTATTAATCCATCTATACAGACCTCCATCAGGTTGCAAACTGAATATATTTTTTTCTGCATCTACCTCTGAAAAAATATTGGGCTTCTAGCTGTGTGTGGGACTTGTTCTATTAATCCATCTATACAGACCTCCATCAGGTTGCAAACTGAATATATTTTTTTCTGCATCTACCTCTGAAAAAATATTGGGCTTCTAGCTGTGTGTGGGACTTGTTGTATTAGTCCATCTATACTGACCTCCATCAGGTTGCAAACTGAATATATTTTTTTCTGCATCTACCTCTGAAAAAATATTGGGCTTCTAGCTGTGTGTGGGACTTGTTCTATTAATCCATCTATACAGACCTCCATCAGGTTGCAAACTGAATATATTTTTTTCTGCATCTACCTCTGAAAAAATATTGGGCTTCTAGCTGTGTGTGGGACTTGTTCTATTAATCCATCTATACAGACCTCCATCAGGTTGCAAACTGAATATATTTTTTTCTGCATCTACCTCTGAAAAAATATTGAGCTTCTAGCTGTGTGTGGGACTTGTTCTATTAATCCATCTATACAGACCTCCATCAGGTTGCAAACTGAATATATTTTTTTCTGCATCTACCTCTGAAAAAATATTGGGCTTCTAGCTGTGTGTGGGACTTGTTGTATTAGTCCATCTATACTGACCTCCATCAGGTTGCAAACTGAATATATTTTTTTCTGCATCTACCTCTGAAAAAATATTTGGCCTTCTAGCAGTGTGTGGGACTTGTTCTATTAGTCCATCTATACTGACCTCCATCAGGTTGCAAACTGAATATAATTTTTTTCTGCATCTAACTCTGAAAAAATATTTGGCCTTCTAGCAGTGTGTGGGTCTCATTGTATTAGGCCATCTCTACCAAGCTCCACCAGCTTTTCAATTAATAATAATTTTTCGCTGCATCTAGCCCTGAAAATAATTTTTCTTCCCAATAGTGGTAGCAATAGAAATATGGGGTGCGCTCCTGGCTTACAAAAATATACGCTTCATAACAAAAAACACCAGCTTAGCGCACTGCATTAATAAGATGGCATCATCGTCTCTCCCAGTGCTAGGCCTACTACCCAGGCTAGCATTCCTGTGCCTAAAACACAATGTATGGGTCCGCGCTAGCCACTATGCTGAGGGGTCTAAAGCTGCTGCTAACGCTTTATAACAATTCAATTGGCAGATTTTCACAGAGCTCTTCCACAATGCCCACCCATTGGGACAACAGTTGCCCACCTTCCCTATGGGATCTAGTGGCGAATAGTTGATGCCATTAATCAGAGCGTCAGTTGCCCCGTCGACGTGGCAAGCATACGGTAAGGCATGGGAAGAGTGGACACGACTAGTAGCAGGCAGACGGGTTGACCAATGTGAACAAGCCAGATCACAAGTCACCATAGAATTTCTCCACCAGCTAATGATGAGGGGCATATCAGGGGCATCACCGCAGCGGTGTCTGACCGGAGTAGCATTTCACTTCCAACTACTGAATTGGGGAGATGTGACAAAGATTCATCATCAGACAATCCATAAAAGGGTGGAAAAGGGGTCAGCCAAGTCAGGAGTGTAGACGTCCCGTCCCGTGTCACTAAAACTGATTTCTCACATCATATCCCTAACACCATTAACATGACACTCACAATTTGAAGCAACACTACTGTCTACTGCATTTGTGATCGCCTTCTTCGGGGCGCTATGCATAAGCGAATTAGTCCCTCAATCCAAAATTAGCACCAGTGGAGGCTTATTACACCAGGACGTAGTCATAGGCAATAATGCAATACGTCTACGCATACACAAATCGAAAATGGTTCCAGCGGGCAGGGGCACTTGGGTACTTCTACAACCCACAAACGGTACACTGAGTCGGGTAACAATAGTAAAACCATATCTAACCATCAGATCACAAAGTAATTTGTTCCTATCACACATTAATGGGACGCCATTATCAAGATACCAGTTCCAAGCTATATTTAATAAATGCATAACATCGGCAGGGAACCACCCCAAAGATTACGGAACACACTCATTCCGCATAGGCGCGGCCACAGAAGCAGCAAGAGCAGGACTGTCAGAAACGGAAGTTCAGAGGATAGAGAGATGGTGATCCACGTGTTTGGCAAGATACATAAGACCGGACTTGTTATCCTAACGTGGTTTGTTTCTTTTACAGGTGACGCTAAGCCAACAGTGTGGGTGATAGGCCACTCGTATATATATTGGGCAGATTAAAGGGCGAAAGTCTGCCCAGGCGGGAGGAAATTAGAGTTTCATAACACATATTTCAACTGGAGAGGTATTAGAGGCCTGCTATGGCCACAGGTACTAATGGAGGTAATCAAGGTAGGGAGAGAGGCAAGATGTCTGGTCATCTTAGTTATACAGGCCGGGGGAAACAACCTAGGTCATCACAAGAGCGCATAACTAATGGCAATAATGAAACTAGACACTGAGCGCTTCAGAGAATTTTTCACAAAACTAGCTATAGTATGGTCAGAGATTGTGCCGATAGCGGTATGGCAAGGTGCGCGAGACATCACGGCCATCGAACGGACAAGGCGGGTAATAAATATTCGGATGGCAAAATTTAGAAGAGACAGAGGCGGTGTAGTGGTACGACACCGACAACTGGAAGGAGATAAAGCAGGCCTCATACGGCCCGACGGTGTTCACTTAATGGATATTGGACTGGACATATTCCTGTCAGGACTCCAGGACGGAGTGGAACAAGCGTTAAGAGTGATGGGTGGGGGTCAGAGTCCTGCATACGAGTACGCAGGATCCTCCGTGGCCTGGAAATAGAAAGGACATGTTGGAGAGTTACACTTGTTGGCCAAGTTGCCGGAGTGGAGACCCAGGGCATGCTGCAACAAGCTGAATTATTTTAGAAATAAAATGTCTTTCTAATGGAATGAGTATAAAGAGTTAATAAAGCTGTGACCGATCCTCACCCATCCAGTTGTAAGAGTTACATTATTGTATTGTCAAGGAAAGGGGGGCGGTAGGGGGGCTGAGCGTCTGGGTTTGGTTGGGGGTCGCCACAGTCTGCCTAGGCTAGATGCATTTAAAAATTCTTATTAGATACACAGGCGGTGCAGCTTGCTTCGCAGCTGGGCTACTACGCCCAAAGTATTGCCTAGGCTAGATGCAGTTAAAATTCTACGCTGACTAGCAGACACTGAAGATTTGGAGCAGACCTCTGAGTAAACAGCTCTTCAGACTCAATCATCTGTGTTACCCCAAGCCATAGTGTATGTAGTTTCTTACAGTTAAAAGGGGGGGGGGAGCGACCCAACCCACCTGGAATTGACGATGCCAACGTCACGTAAGACACAGCAAGGGGACTCCAAAAAGAGTTTCCATTTTTTCCCAAAATTGTGGCACAGACACCACTTAACCCTAGAACGCATACCTGGGGCCTCGCAGTCCCGCCCTGTTAATTGTTTTCTATTTTCTGCAAGATTACTTTAGTTAGAATTTTGAAACTCTAGGTATTCTTCATGTATATAGTTGTTTGTCATTTGAGTTTGAGTTATTCAATGTTATTTGCACACGGGCCTAAAAGGCCCCAGGTATATGAAAGTGTAGATTTTTATGGTCATGCGTTCTAGGGTTAAGTGGCATCAATTGCCCCACAGTTGCTTAAAACGGTTGGTGAGGTGATATTACCAAATCCTCAAGCTTTTAGCCTCCCAAGGATAACACAGGATTAGAAAAGTCCTTGCGAATCCATGATTTGTTCATCTTTATGAACGTGAGTCTGTCTACATTCTCAGTGGACAGCCGCGTGCGCTTATCTGTCAGCACACCATCAGCAGCGCTGAACACACGTTCAGAGAGAACACTGGCTGCAGGGCATGACAAGATCTCCAAGGCGTGAGTGGCGAGCTCCGGCCAGTTTTCCAGATTGGAATACCAAAATGAGCAAGGGTCCAGTGACACAGTCATGGCTTCGATGTTCACTTGGAGATACTCCTGCACCATCCTCTCTAGGCATGTGTCAGACTTCTTGTCTCCTGTGGCCTTGCAAAGGATGGTCTAAAAAAGTGGTGAAACGATTTCACAAAATTGCTGTTACCAGCAGATACTGTGTTACTGTTACGGTTTGAGTGATGAAGACTCGACAGTCCCGCGGTTGGCAAGTTAGAACTGTGAGATTCACTTCGTGCACCACTGGTGTTTTGTGGAAAAGCACATGTAAGATTCTGCAACAGCGTCTGCAGATACTCCTGCATGCGTCAATCCCTTTTTATGGCAGGAATTATTTCGGCAAATTTACTTTTGTACCGGGGATCTAAGAGTGTGGCAACCCAGTAGTCGAGATTACTTCGAATTCTGCAATCTGAGGGTCATGTTGCAGGTACTGCAGCAAGAAGGCACTCATGTGTCTTGCGCATCCAGGAGGACCAAGTCCTTGTTGTGTTGGTAGCGAGGTAAGAATCATGCTTCTTTCCTCTGCCCTCTCCCCCCAACCTCGCACAACAGAAATGTGATCAAGGTCTCCCTCATCTGATGAGTCTTCCATGCCCATCGCCAGTTCATCCTCCACTTCTTCCTCGGCTCCTGCACCTTCCTCAACAGTTTGGCTGCTACCATGCGCCCTGTTCAATCCCTCTCCCCCACCCTCCCATGCCTGCCTCCTTGGTGCTGCCAAACGTCTGGACCTTGGAGATGTTATCCCTTCCGCATACGACTCCTCCTCTACTTCCTCCACCTCCTCTTGTCCGACCACCTGACTCTGAATTCTGTTTAATGTGTGCTCCAGCATGTAAATCACCGGAATAGTTATGCTGATAATGGCATCGTCGTCAGCACTAAACATCTTCGTCGCCATTTCAAAACTGTGCAGAAAGGTGTGTGGCGTCCCTGAGGGTGCAGTCACCACAGAGTTACTGCATCTCACCCAGAGGTGTGGTATCTCACCCTCAGGTAAGGAAGGCGTATGGCTCGGGACCCTAACACCTGCATCCAACACATACCCGCAGTGGGGTTAGGGCGAGATTGCTCCTAAGGGAGAGCACAGTCCCAGGTCCCTAGCTGGTGGGAGGATCCTATGTAGTGGCTGCTTAGGGGAGCAGCTTAGGGGAGCACATGACAGGGAGAGTATAAATAGGAAGCCATCTTAGAAAGAGCAAGCCAGTCAGAGGAGGAAAAGTGACAGGAGCAGAGGCTCGGCATGAGCTCTGCTCCGGAGGCGGGCCTAGCCTGGGAGGCCCAGGACTGAAGGAGAGAAGAGAGGAGTGGGAGCAGGAAGGCTCCAGGAACCGAAGGGACCCTAGGGCTACGGGCCGTGCAGAAGGCCACCTGTACTCCCGCTGCTACCAGGAGGTAGAGGGGTCAGGCCAGATAAGGGGAACCGGTCCCTCAACTAGAGGAGAAACAGCAAGGCTCAACTAGAAACCGGAGGCTGCAGCATTTCATGTACTGCAGGCAAAAGTCCACACCAGTCTCACTAAGAAGGTAGCCACATAGGACCCAGGGGACGAAACACAAGTCGCCCGCCAAGGCCCGAGGATACCGGATAGAAGTGTCACTGGGTGTGAGGTGCAGGGAGAAGGCCAGAGAAAGGACACACAGAAGGGGGTCCTGCTAAGTACTCCGGAGCTATCTGGGGGTGGACTGAGCCCCTCACTGAGTACGCACAGCACGACGGGTGAGATAGCTCTGGCACCTGTAATCTGGACTGCAACAACTGTGAGTAAAGATCTTGGGACTGCATCACACGGACTCTGTGTTCATTACTGACTCCCTGCACTACAACCACCATCATCCACCCACACTGCCCTGAAGCTACACTCTTCCTGTGGTGAGTAATAATACCATTGCAGCAAAACCACCAGCTTCAGAGGACTGTTCCGCAGCGGCGGCCCCTTTGGCCGCACTCCACAGGTGGCGTAGTCGGACATTATAAAATCCATATATACAAATTACCGTTGGATTGACCGCCCTGGGTCACGGACCGGGTCACCGCCACAGTGACTACAACCCCCAGCGTCTACCGGCCCGGCTCCGGGTACCCCACGGCCCAGGGGGCGCGTCAACTTCATAGGTCCCTGATCTGAGACCACTCCTGCTGTGTGATTTGCCCCACCTCTGGATCTCGTTGGCCCAGGCTATACGTCAGAAACTATTGCACCAGGGCTTGTCGGTGCTGCCACAGTCGCTGCAACATGTGCAGAGTTGAATTCCACCGTGTCGGCACATCGCATTTCAGCCGGTGAACTGGCAGGCCCAACGACTTCTGTAGAGATGTAAGTCGTTGAGCTGCGGGAAGCGAACGGCGGAAGTGAGCACACAGCGACCGTGCCCTCTGCAGAAGGCCATCTAGTCCGGGATAGTGGGCTAAAAATTTATGGACAACCAGGTTCAACACGTGAGCCATACAAGGCACGTGTGTAACATTGCCCCGGCAAAGGGCCGCACCCAGGTTTGCAGCATTGTCGCACACGGCCTTCCCTGGTTGCAGGTCCAGTGGAGACAACCATTCATGAAACTGGGTCTCCAGAGCTGACCACAAGTCCTCAGCTGTGTGACTCACATTTCCCAGACATTTCAAAGTAAACACTGATGCCGTTGAGCCCTGCTGCCAGCATAGTAAGGAGGTGCGCAGTTAGAAAGCAGGTGGCATTACCAGACAGGCTTTGGGTGCAGGTGGAGGACCGAGAGGAGGTTGAGGAGGCAGAAGCAGTGGAGGAACTTCTAGATAAAGAGGATTGACGTACAACTCGCGGGGACGGCAAGACTTGGACAGCAGCCCCTTGTCCTGCTGTCACCATAGTTACCCAGTGCCCTGTCAGCGACATGTAACGCCCCTGTCCATGCCTACTCGCCCAAGTGTCTGTGGTGAAATGCACCCTGTCACACACAGAGTTTCTCAAAGAAGCGGTGATGTTGTGTGCGACATGCTGGTGGAGCGCAGGCGCACCTTTCTTTGAGAAGTAGTGCCGACTGGGCATCTGGTACTGGGACACTGCGACGGACATAAGGTCTCAAAAATCCACTGTGTCCTCCAGGCGGAAAGGCAGCATTTCTGTAGCCAACAGCTTGCAGATGGTGAAATTCAACCTCTTAGCTTTCTCATGGCTAGGAGGAAATGGTCTTTTACTTGTCCACATCTGAGGGACCGAGGGCTGGCTGTTGTGCTTTGACGGGGTTGAGTAGGGTGTCCCTG
This sequence comes from Phyllobates terribilis, assembly GCF_046119375.1. Classification (NCBI taxonomy): domain Eukaryota; kingdom Metazoa; phylum Chordata; class Amphibia; order Anura; family Dendrobatidae; genus Phyllobates; species Phyllobates terribilis. The sequence goes on along the minus strand of NW_027362768.1, from coordinate 155,438,173 downwards.
GCAAACTGCCGGTCTGTGAGGAAGATGCAGGCGGACATGTTAGGTTGCCTTGATCCAAAGGTGGTGCTCTCGATGTCAGAGAGCTCTCAACACCAGCAGGTGTTTCCACTTCCCAATGAACTGACGACCTGCCAATCACACTGGCTGTTGCAGGTAAAGAGGTGGCAGGTCTGCGTCCAAAAACATGTGTGACTGCTGTCCCCCCAGTCACAGAGGATGAAGAGGCCGCGGATGCACAAGATGGGGCAGACGGTGGTTGGCCCAGCCTGCTAGGCCGTATTGTAGCACAGTGAGCTTCCCACTGCAACTTATGCTTCATATCCATGTGACGGTACATGCATGAAGTACTCAAACTATGGATTTTTTGGCCTCTACTTAGCTTTTGGTGACAAATATTACAGATAACACGAGTTGGGTCATCCTTATCGATCTGAATAAATGCCCAGGCTATGCAAGGCTTAGAGCCCATGCGACCTGAAGAGCCACTACGACTTGTGGTCAGAGGCGGAGTTGTGGTTGAGGATGCAGTTGTTGACGTACTTCCAGTACTCCGTCTCTGTCCAGGAAGGCGCAACCTAACCTCGTCGTCAATAGCATCTGTGACGCCCCGCTGCGCTTGGTATCACAGATCCTAGAAGAGTGTATTGATGGAATCCTCCACAAGAGGCCCCCATAAACATTCACACATCTCCACCTTCCACCTCAGACCAGCAGAGGGAGCCCGTTAGGGATATAAATAGGGAAGGTGGAGCTAGGCAGTTCAGTTCCTCTGAAGAGTTCCTGCAGTAGAGAAGCCTAAGAGAGGTCAGTCTGCAGTGGAGCTCAGTCTAGTTTAGAGAACTCAGTTAATAGTTCAGCAGTGGAGCACGAGGCTCCTGCTAGCTAGATTCAGGGAGCCCAGATAGAGCTTAAGGTGTGCCAGCGTCATAAGATCGGTGAAGCGCGGCAAGCTGCCGTTAGTGTGTATAGCCTATTGAGGGCCCGAGTAGGCCGAAGGCGAGTGGCGAGGTAGTACATAAGGGGCAGAGGAGCTTAACCAGCTCACCCCGAAGCATTTACCGGACACCGGATCCGAGCTTACCGGGATCTCTATGACCCAGTAAGGCATAACCGGAATCCCTGGAGAACTACAAGTCCCAGGATCGCTAAGGTGCTGATACGTAACAGAGCCAGGAGACGCTTAGGCCCCGCATACTGGGAGCGTGAACTTCAAGAGAAGGCCCTACCACAAGGTCAGCCAGCGCAGGACAGAGACAAAGTTAGGCCTAGCTCCAGGCAGGTCAGAAACTTACTGCGCAGAGGCAAGAAACAGGAGGCCCTACACCCGCTCATTGGGGAGGATCCTGATATGCACCCTTCACCCTACAGTGCTCCAGGATGTGCCTGAATTTCCTCCAGTAAAAGGTACTGAAGTGACTACCGTGTCCGTTTCCGTTCTTGCTCTGACCCAGCTGGGTCTCGCCTGTCCTGCATTCCCCCTGCATACGCTGCCCTGAGACCTAGCTCCACCTGTGGGGAGCTATACCATCGAGCTGCCTTATCACGGGCCTCAGTGGACTGCTGCAGCGCTGGTGCTTCTCACCAGATACCACAGGTGGTGTCACAAACTCTTATAAAATTAACAATTATCCACCCTTTTAAAGAGTGACCCCAGGGTACGGGCCAGGGAGCCGACCACCGCGACATCCCAAAGGCCAGTCAAAGGCCCGGGTGACCTCATCGACTGGCTGACTGTGGGTTGACAGTAAGTGGGATCTCCAACCTTGTCATCATCACCCTGTGTGTTATCACACCCGTCGTCCTCAAAGCCAACCTCTTCCTGCCCTGACCGAAAAGTCAAGTTGTCGCTCCAATCAGGTATTTGAGTCTCATCATCGTCTTCATCATTGTCTCCACCAACAGGAGTTACAGTTTGGGAACGAGGGTCTACATTATGCTCAGAACCTTCTTCATCTGGTCCTGGATCCGACTTATAAAGATTCTGGGCATCAGTGCAGATCATTTCCTCGTCTGGATTAACAGAAGCTCTGGAGCAGACCTCCGTTTCCCAGGCTATAGTATGAGTAAACAGCTGTGCAGACTCAACCATCTGTGTTACCCCATACTCAGACGGGCAGCTGGAGACTTGGGAGCTGTGAGGAAGCAAGTGCGATTGGGGTGACACCTCTGAGGACTGGAGTATTTGTGATGTTGAAGTTGAGGTGGAGGAGAGCCCACTTGAAGGAGCACTTGATATCCGCTGAAGCACCTGCTTTTTTTGTGCCTCATCTGGAATTTGTAGCGATGGGCGTGTCCGTAACAAAGGGATCGTATCACATTGTCTACGAAAAGAAGTCGACATGTTAGTTTGGCTGGAAGATGGTCTTTCTTCTGCAGATGTTACTCCCCCCCACCGCGGGGGGCTCGACCCACCAGCGGACAGGCACCAGTATTAGGAGAGGGGGGCTGGCCGTCAGGGTCCACCGCGGCTCTGGCACAAACCCGGCGACACGGAGGTGGCACGGGCAGGAACGGACTGGCCGTGTCGGCTTCTCACTTTTTGGATTTTAGAAGGGCATGACATGCCTATATCTGTGTCTCCCCCTCCTTTTACTCCTCCACCTCTTTTATTTTCGCATGACTATATGTACTTGTCACTTTTCCATGTGTTAGTTATGTCTTCTGAGCAGTTTGTCAGCTTTTGGACACCTTTGAAGGTGTTTTCTATGTGTTTCTATGTGTTTTTGTTTGCCTGCCATTGGTTTTAACGGTGTTCGAAGGTGTTCGACGAACAGTTCGACGAACAGTTCGGCGAACACACGGGTGTTCGACGAACCGAACCGAACTCGAACACTACGGGGGTGGCTCAACACTAGTATACACTAACAACAGTCCTTTGACCTATGTCCTCACTACAGCCAAATTAAATGCTACAGGTCAGAGATGGGCAGCTGAGCTAGCTGACTTCAATTTCAGTATCAAGTACAGACCAGGAAAATGCAATGCGGATGCTGATGGATTGTCGAGAATGACAATAGAGCCTGAGGAGTTCATGCAAGAATGCTCGGAGGAAGTCAGTCTGGAAGCCATTATGAGCACTAGCCAAGCACTACAAGCTCATTAGGAGGAAAACACACCATTGTGGTGCCCATTGACAGTGTAAACCACCGTAAAAGCGAAAGAACAAGACCACCCCCGGTCCATTCAACAACTACCAAAAGGAACAATCCATAGAGCACAAAGGGAAGATCCGATAATTGCCAGAATACTACCTTATGTGGACCAAAATCAGTTTCCAAGTAAACGGGAGAGAGTTAATGAGTCACCAGCAGTATCTGTTTTATTCAAAGAATGGGTGAAGCTCTACCTCAGCATAGACGGTATCCTGTATCGTAAAGGAGGACAAAACCAACAGTTGGTACTACCCAGAGTATTCCGTAGGTTGGTCTTCAAAGAACTCCATGAAAACATGGCACACCTGGGAGTGGAAAGGGCAGCAAACTTGGTCCGTGAACGTTTCAGCTGGCCGTACATGCAGAGAGATATTGAGAGGTATGTGACCAAGGGATTGTGGGTGTCTGAAAGATAAATGTCCCAACACATCAACCCAGGCACCTATGGGCAACATCCAAACCACCTACCCATTTGAGATGGTCTCAATAGACTTTCTACATCTCGAGACATGCAAGGGTGGTTACGAATATATTTTGGTGGTGATGCTCAAGCATATGCCATCACCAACAAATCTGGTAGAACAAAGGCACAGAAGATCTTCAATGATTTCGCTTTGAAGTTTGGGTTCCCTACGAGATTACACCATGACCAAGGAAGAGAATTTGAGAACCAGCTTTTTTCCAAGTTAGGAAAGTACTGTAGAATTCAGAGATCCCACACCACACCCTATCACCCAGAGGGTAATGGACAAGTGGAACGTTTCAAAAGTTCTCTTTCAAAAGTGGTACATGCCTATAACTGTATGAAGAGCGAGGCAACGGGTTATTCACCTTTCTTTCTATTGTATGGACGTTCACCAAGATTGCAAATCGACATAATGTTCGGTACTCCGGTGTCAGAAACTTACAAAACATATCCTGAGTACGTTCGCAAATGGAAGGAATAGATGGCAGAGGCATTCAACATAGAGTCCAAAGTGGTGATGGAAGGTCAAAGATTAAGGAATACTATGATCGAAAATTTTATGGAGCAAAATTGACACCGGGAAGTCGGGTGCTAGTCAAGAACATAAGTGAAAAATGTTGTCCAGGAAAACTTCGTTCGTACTGGGAAGACAAGGTGTATTTGGTCGTAAAGAGGAAAGCCGATGACAGTCCAGTTTATGAAATCCGATTGGAAACCGGGGATAAGAAAACCAGAATAGTCCATCGGAATTTACTACTACCCTGTGATTATCTCCCACCACAACAAGACTTCCCAGAAGCAGATCGACATCGACCGAGATTGAGTAAGGAACTACCCCAGACTGAAGCTCCGGAGGTGGATAATGATCTTGAGAGTTCAGATGAAGAAGAGCAGACTGTTGTATTTCTTGGACCGGCAAAGAGAGGGATTTACCATCCTCAGGAAGTGAACTAAGCTCCGAGGCTCCAGAGTTTGTACCAAGCAATACAGATGAAGTCCAATCCAGATCTGATGATCGAATACCGGTCATTGAAGAGACTGGTCGACACTAAGGAGTAGCGGAATTACCAGACCATGCGGAAATGGATGATTCAAGGGAAGTACAGGAATTTACAGAGGCAATTCCAAGAGCATCTGAGAAAGTACGAGAAATGAGTGCGGAGGAAGAAATTCCTGTGACCGAAGAGTCCATGATTTCTGAGGAACAACCCACCAGGAGGATTCCATTAGCCACAGACAAGACCGAGGGCCCAGCCACTGTGATGAATTTTTTGGGTATAGTGATTTTCAGTGTAGCCATTGAGTGTAGGTGTGGCACCCCAGGGGTCTGGTTTCCACAGTAACAGCAATGTTATGTCTGAGAGCAGGTGGGAGGTCTCTTGGTCAGGGATCCTGTGCATGCCACACCTCCTGCCCAGTCCTGGGAGGGGAAGAACTTCCCCTATATAAACCTAGGGCTGAGGCAGGGTTAGTGAGTAGAGAAGAAGTAGAGACAGAGAAGAGAAGCAGATCTAGGAAAAGAACATCAGGAGCTCTGTGGGAGCAGTGCTATAAGGAGTCAGGGGCTGGCAGCTGCAGAGCTCGCCCTGACTGAGAAGCTATCACCGGACCCGGAGTCCGAGGCTGTGGGGACTAATCTTTACCCAGCAGCAGAAACCGCCCGGCAGGGGATTTCAGGTCCTCTGGCCAAGAAACCCGAAGGCACGGTCACACGCGTGGGACCAGCACCGCCGTCGTGGAGCGGACGCCACTAGAAGGCCCCGAGTCACCGGCCATACGGGTGAGCACCACACGGTACACTCAGGGACGTGGGCTACTTATACCCGCCTCTAGCAAGGTAGCCAGAAGAGTACAGTCAGTTTGGGAGGCCTACAACTCCGCCTGGCCAGGGGAGATCCCATCTGCTCAAGGACTGACCAGGCCCCGTTCACTAGCAAGTACTCCGGGAGGGTCTATCTTTATCACCAGTAAAGACCCTGAATTACACCGCATCGTCTCTGAGTGATTCCTGCTACCCCCATCATCCACGTCGGCTGCCCTGAGGCCATACCCCTCCCGTTGGGGGTGATACTATCACGCTGCACAATCCTACCACCGGCCTCAGCGGTTTGCCCTGCAGCGGCAGCTCCTTCGCTGCATTCAACGGGTGGCGTAGTCGTCCAACATCTACCGCTAATACATCGCCGCTCAGTTTGACTCCCTGGGCACGGACCGGGTCACCGCCACGAGACTACAACCCTCAACAGATCCGGCTCCGGGTAAGCTCCCGTGCGCGCGATGCCGCGCGACGAAGGCCCAGGGGTGCGTCAACTTTTGGCGTAGTCGGCAGGATCTCGTGCCCGCAACCACCGGGTACTGCGTGCCTGAAAAAGACTGTTCAAACTTACCAGTGGTGAAGATTCCCGCCATCCGCGAAGTTTTCCCGCCATCCGGCGCCATCTTCTGCCTTCTTCCCGCCATCCGTGGAGTTTTCCCGCCGTTGGACGCCATCTTGAAGACGCCACGCGGGAAGAAGAGGGGCGTGGACTCCGAAAGCGCACGAGAACTGAAGCCCCGCCTCACGTCCGGACGTTGCGTAAGGTCCTGGAAGGAGCCCAGCAGACGCCGACGTCACAGGAGCGCGACGGAAGGTCCTCAACCCTGACGATCCACTGCGGAGCCGCGGCCTACAGAAGAGGATCATCGCAAGGTAGGCCACGGTCCACTAGGGGGGAGGAAGATGTCGGATACGGAGGAGAGCTTCACTGCCTCAACCCCCGCCAGCGCCACCGCTGCTGCAGTCATGCCTTTCACCATGCCCTATATCCCAGGAGCGGCCTGGCTACCCCAGTACTCAGGGGAGTCACATACCCTGAATGACTTTAGAGAAAAGCTGGATAGCCTCTTCCAGGTGTATCCCCTCACAGAAGAGCAAAAAGTGAGCATCCTGGTGGCCCAATTAACCGGGGCAGCCCAAAGGGAGGTAAAGTCCTGGCCACCTGGGGGAAGGACTGTTGCAGGGATACTAACCCGGCTGAGGGACACCTTTGATACCCGCACCTCAGCCGAGATCAAGCTTAGATTCTACGGGTGCAAGCAGCGAGCACACGAGAGTATAAGGGACTATGCCCTGAACCTACAAGAGGCCCTGAGAGCCATTAAGCAGACCGACCCTGACGGCGTGGGAGACGAGGACAGGCTGTTGACTGAACAATTTATAGAGGGTTTATATTGCAATGCCCACCGAACCCAGTTGCGGGCAATGGCCTTACAGGACCCTCATCTGGGATTTGCACAGTTCAAGGACAGAGCCATCCGGGTGCTCCGAGAACCGGCACCAGGTGGCGTTGTGACCCACAGACGCCCCACTACCACTTACCACCAGGAGGCGGCACCCTTGTCGGCAGGGCCTGTGGGAGCTGATGCGCAGGCTTTGAACAATGACCCGGCTCCAGACCTGCACCATCAGGTCCAAGAGCTAGCTAAAAGCGTTGCCGCGCTAACCCGAACTGTGCAGTCTTTACAGGTTTCCACTCCAGGGAAGATCCAGCTGGCATCCGGACCGGAGGACATCCCGTGGTGTCGACCAAGGAGGACCCCACCGGCCAGAAGAAGACCCAGCGACCGATACAACGAGGACGGACAACCCATCTGCCGCCGCTGCAATCAACCCGGACATATGGCAAGGTACTGTCCTTTAAACTGGCACAACCTGGGGTAGAGGGCCAAACCCCAGGAAAAAGATCATCAGACCCATCGAACTGGCGCGACAAATATGTGGGAGGACGTCCAGTCTTGCCCGTGGTACTGGATGGCATCCCCATGAGTGCCCTACTGGACACCGGGTCACAGGTTACCACTATCCCGTACGTGCTCTTCAAGCAGTACTGGAATGACTCGGATATCACCCGCTACCCTGACGACGACTTGAGTATCATCGCCAGCAATGGTCAGCCCGTGCCACAGATTGGACTTAAAGAGGTGACCATTAAAATCGGTAGAGTCGAATTGGCGGCACAGGGACTGATCATTGTAGACATTGACAAGCGCGAGAGTCACCCAAAGATAACTCTAGGAACTAATGTAATTGAAAATTGTCTTGCAGAGGTGATTTTCCTTTTACAGCAGGTTGCCAAGAACTCCAGCTCCGGCCAGCAGCGAGTGCTCCAGAAAGAGATCCGGGCACTGATGCGACGGCAACAGATAGAACTCTCCGGTGGTGAGATTGGTAGCGTAAGAATGTGTGACCCCTTTCCTATTGCCATGCCCCCAAAAAGTGAAATGATGATTTGGTGCCGGGCAGCTATTGGTCTGAGAGGTAGAGATTACCAGGCAATGGTAGAACCAGTTTACTCAGACAGTAGGCCCACCATTTTGACAGCACGGGGGGTGGTCAATGTACGCCATGGGAGGGTGCCTGTTCGCATAATAAATATCGGGAAGAGGGAAGTGTACCTGCCCCGGTATGCCACGCTAGCCAAATTGTATACCATCAATCAAAATTCCATACAGTCCGTAGAACCCTTGCCTCCATCTTCCCCGGAGGAAAGTAACTCTCTAAGGAAACAATGGAGGACTGGTGTCAGCAACTACATTTGGGTACTGACTCCACTCCCTCACACCAGAGACAGGGAGTCTATCGGGTGGTTCAAGAGTACGAGAGAGTGTTTAGTAAACACCCGTTAGACTTCGGGCGAGTCAAGGGGGTAGAACACCACATCCCCACGGGAGACCTTCTTCCCATAAAAGAGAGGTATCGACCCGTACCCCCTGCACACTACCAACACGCCAAGGGGATGCTTAGGGACATGAAGGAGGCTGGGGTGATCAGGGATAGCTGTAGCCCCTGGGCAGCTCCACTAGTCTTAGTCAAAAAGAAAGACAACACCATGAGGATGTGTGTAGATTACCGGAAAATCAACCGTATCACACACAAGGATGCGTACCCCTTACCAAGGATAGAGGAGTCTTTGGCTGCTTTAAGATCTGCTAACTTCTTCTCTACCTTGGATCTCACTAGCGGGTACTGGCAGGTTCCTGTAGCAGAGGCGGACCGGGAGAAGACCGCATTCACCACCCCGATGGGACTTAGCGAGTTTACCTGCATGCCGTTCGGACTCTGTAACGCACCAGGAACCTTTCAACGATTAATGGAGTGCTGTCTGGGCCACAGAAACTTCGAGACGGTCCTGTTGTACCTGGACGATGTCATCGTATATTCCAAGACTTATGAGGACCACCTGAAACACCTGGCGGAAGTGTTCGAAGCTCTGGCAAACTACGGCCTAAAGGTAAAACCCTCCAAGTGTCACCTCCTAAAACCAAAGGTGCAGTACCTGGGACACGTGGTGAGCGCTGACGGAGTGGCTCCCGACCCTGATAAGATCACCGCAATTAAGGAATGGCCAAGTCCCTCCAGTGTAAAGGAAGTGCGGCAGTTCCTCGGGTTGGTAGGCTATTACCGCAGATTCATCCCCGGTTTCACCAAAAAGGCAGCTCCTATGCAGGACCTCCTGATAGGCCAGTCCCGGAAGGCCAAGAACCAGAAGCCGCCCTTCAAATGGGAGAAGTTAGAAGAAGAGTCCTTCCGCCAGCTGAAGATGGCCCTAACGGGGGATGAAATCCTGGCGTACCCTGATTACAGCCAGCCCTTTATCCTCTACACCGACGCAAGTAACATCGGGCTAGGAGCCGTACTGTCCCAGATCCAGCAGGGGAAAGAACGAGTAATCGCTTACGCCAGTCGAAAACTGCGACCCACCGAAAGAAACCCTGAGAATTACAGCTCATTTAAGCTAGAGTTCCTGGCAGTGGTGTGGGCAGTCACCGAACGCTTTAAGTACTACCTCGCTTCTTCCCGGTTCACCGTGTACACGGATAACAACCCATTGACACACCTGGACACGGCAAGACTCGGTGCCCTAGAGCAGAGATGGATGGCCCGTCTGTCCAACTACGAGTTCACAATCAAATACCGGGCAGGACGCTCCAATACCAACGCGGACGCCCTGTCCAGGATGCCAAACCTACCGGACGTAGGAGAAGATTCAGAGGGATTGGAAGAAGTCGAACTCCCCGCGTTCCACCGTCATGGGACTATCCAGTATTCCCATCGGGTAAGGAGTAAGCAAGCCGCTACGTTTAACCCCTTGCCTCACTACAACTGGGAGGAAACGCAAGACAGTGACCCTGCCGTCCGACTGGTGAAGGAGATGCTCACTCAGCCAGATGCCCGCCTTGACCCAGACGCTCCGGAGGAAGCCAAACAACTGTGGGCTGAGAAGAGTCGACTGTTCCTTTACAAGGGGAAGTTGTGCCGAAGAATGGTTAACTCCCGGACGCATGAACTAATCTGGCAAGTAGTGGTGCCACGAAGAGACGCAGCCATGGTGATGGAGGCATACCACGACGGGGCTGGACACTTCGGATGGAAGAAGCTGGAGTTCCTGCTGCGCGGGCGGTTCCACTGGGTAGGCATGAGGGGAACCATCGAGAGGTGGTGCAGAGACTGTGGCCCGTGCAACCTAAGAAGGAAGGACCGTGCCAGCCAGAAGACCCCCCTTCAGTCCATTGTCACCAAGCAGCCGTTGGAACTGGTAGCCTTGGATCATGTAAAACTGACCCCAAGTAGAAGTGGCTACGTCTACGTGTTAACCATTGTGGATCATTACTCCCGGTTCTTGGTTGTCGTCCCCGTTAAGGACTTAACAGCTCAAACAGCAGCTAGAGCCTTCCAGCAGCACTTCTGCCGTCCACACGGGTACCCGGACCAAGTGCTGACGGACCAGGGACCTGCCTTTGAAGCGGAGGTCTTCCAGGAATTCTGCAATCTGTATGGCTGCCGGAAGATAAGGACGACACCCTATCATCCGCAAACTAATGGACTTTGTGAGAAAATGAACCAGGTGGTAATGGATCTTCTGAAAACGTTGCCCCTGGAAGAACGCAGTCTGTGGCCTGAGAAGCTGCCCGACCTGGTGGACCTATATAACTACATCCCTGTAGGTTCCACCAACTGTACTCCGGCTTACCTAATGAGGGCAAGGCCTGGTAAGCTACCTGTTGACCTGGAGATGGGAGTCCTGACACCCGAGGACACTTCACCGGAAGCAGACTGGGACACAGAGAGGCAGCAACAGTACCGGAAAGTACAGGAGAGCGTGGAGCGAAGTCTCTGTCTCGCTAGGGAAAGACAAGAGAAAAATTACAACCATTATGCTCCCGCTGTTCCCCTGGTACCCGGAGAGCAGGTCTTGAAGAGGAAGAGACGGCTCCACAAGTTGGACGACCAGTGGGAGAAGGACCCGTACACCGTACTGCCCTCAAGCCACGACAACCCAAAGGTTTGTACCATCAGTAAAGACGGAGGGGAAACCACAGCCATTGTATCCCGGGATCACCTGAAGAAGTGTCCCGAACAGCTATGGAACCCAGAAGGAGAGCAAGAAGACCCTCGACCCGTAGAGGAAAGGGAAGATATGGTTAGTACTGTGCTCGGAGACTTCCCTCGGTCCTGGACTCAAGTCAATGGTGCAGTTGTGGTACCCGTCCTCACGTTCCTCCAACCAGCATCCCAAGTGCCTACGGAGCAACAGGTAGAGCTGGAAGAGCAGCCGGTCCAGGAGGCAGAAGACTCCACACAAGCAGAACAGGAGGATCAACCCTCTGCTTATAGTGAGCCTGCCGTACCCCTAGTGAGCCAAAGAGCCGGTAGACAGCTGCCCAGTTTACCCTTGACAGCTCCTACACCCTGTAGTTCAGGGCTAGACAGTCAGCTCCGTAGAGGCCAGTTACCCGCACGTTGGAGGATTTGAAGTGTATAAATTGTTTTATTTGTGGTTACCTGTTTTTCTTGTTGCTTGTGTATAATTATGTGTTTCTAGTTATTTATAGGAGTCCTTGGTGGATTTACCGGGAATCCTTGTACATGGTTGGAGCGTAACCTAGGAATGGACTAAAGACTGTTAAGGACTCGGGGCAGGACAGACCCCTACCTGGTTACGTCTCCCTGTTTTGGTGAAATGGACACCTTTGTTTTCTTCAAAGACTGCACCCGGTTGCGGACACGCCGTAACCATCTTTATGTGTTTTTCTTATTGTATTATTATTGTTTATACCTTGTTATGTTTTTCTAAAAATATGTTTAGTCCCGGAGTACTAAATTTCACTAGGGGGGAATGTGGCACCCCAGGGGTCTGGTTTCCACAGTAACAGCAATGTTATGTCTCAGAGCAGGTGGGAGGTCTCTTGGTCAGGGATCCTGTGCATGCCACACCTCCTGCCCAGTCCTGGGAGGGGAAGAACTTCCCCTATATAAACCTAGGGCTGAGGCAGGGTTAGTGAGTAGAGAAGAAGTAGAGACAGAGAAGAGAAGCAGATCTAGGAAAAGAACATCAGGAGCTCTGTGGGAGCAGTGCTATAAGGAGTCAGGGGCTGGCAGCTGCAGAGCTCGCCCTGACTGAGAAGCTATCACCGGACCCGGAGTCCAAGGCTGTGGGGACTAATCTTTACCCAGCAGCAGAAACCGCCCGGCAGGGGATTTCAGGTCCTCTGGCCAAGAAACCCGAAGGCACGGTCACACGCGTGGGACCAGCACCGCCGTCGTGGAGCGGACGCCACTAGAAGGCCCCGAGTCACCGGCCATAAGGGTGAGCACCACACGGTACACTCAGGGACGTGGGCTACTTATACCCGCCTCTAGCAAGGTAGCCAGAAGAGTACAGTCAGTTTGGGAGGCCTACAACTCCGCCTGGCCAGGGCAGATCCCATCTGCTCAAGGACTGACCAGGCCCCGATCGCTAGCCAGTACTCCGGGAGGGTCTATCTTTATCACCAGTAAAGACCCTGAATTACACCGCATCGTCTCTGAGTGATTCCTGCTACCCCCATCATCCACGTCGGCTGCCCTGAGGCCATACCCCTCCCGTTGGGGGTGATACTATCACGCTGCACAATCCTACCACCGGCCTCAGCGGTCTGCCCTGCAGCGGCAGCTCCTTCGCTGCATTCAACGGGTGGCGTAGTCGTCCAACATCTACCGCTAATACATCGCCGCTCAGTTTGACTCCCTGGGCACGGACCGGGTCACCGCCACGAGACTACAACCCTCAACAGATCCGGCTCCGGGTAAGCTCCCGTGCGCGCGATGCCGCGCGACGAAGGCCCAGGGGTGCGTCATAGGCTTCCAGAGGATACTGTAAATTGGTGGATTTGCGACTGGCAGTATCTGCTTTGCTCGGAGCCAAAAAAGTAAGGTTGAAGGTAGTTCAGTCATTACTGGGTAATCTTAACTTTGCTTGCTATATAATGCCAATGGGACAGTGTGTTTTCCAGGAGGTTATCGGCGGCCATGTCGGGGAAGTCTTCACCACATCATTTTGTTCAGATTACTCAGGAGATCAAGGCTGATCTGTTGGTTTGGGATTCCTTTTAATGGAATACAATGGTCGCACATTGTGGATGGACAAGGTGATGCCCAATGATTGTTTGCAGCTTTACATGGACGCTGACCGGTCAGTGGGTTTTGGTGCATTTTTTTCAGGGATATTGGTGTATCGGTCATTGGCCGGTGTCATGGCAGGCAGCAGGTTTGGTAAAAAACTTGTCCTTGTTGGAACTATTCCCAATTGTAATGGCCTTGGAGCTCTGGGGGTCGGAATTTGGTGGGAAGAAGGTGTGCTTTTATTGTGATAACCTGTCTGTGGTTCATGCAATAAATTCACTTTCAGTAAAGTAGTAGCTTACTTGTGTCATGTGGTTTTTCTGTGTTTGTAAGGGAATGTGTGCATAGTAGCTAGGCATGCTCCAGGGGTATCCAATGATGTAGCTGATGCGCTGTCTCGTTTTCAGTTCGACAGGTTAAGACATCTGGTGGGAACGGAATCTCCCAATTTGCTGTGGAACCTGGTGAAGGTGTAGTGCAGGAACTCGGTATCTGCGGCCACGTGGGGTCAGTATCAGAAAGTCTGGGTAGAATGGGATTCTTTTTGTGCATGTGTGGGGGTGAATTCTTCGGATAGGTTGTTCTAAATTTATCTTTTTGGGGGCAATTGCTAATCCACACAGTTTCGTTCTTATATTTGCCCTTATCTTATGGCTGTATAAGGTTTAGTGGGTCTGGAGCCGTTTGTGTTTTGATTATAGCAATAAGTGTATTAATACCGTGATTGTTTCGTTTTTTGTTATAGGTGCATGTTTAATTTGGATCCTGGGTTATTCTGGGGGGGTGTTGTGGGCAGATGTTTTCACAGAAGGTCCACGGTGCTGATCAAGTGGCTTGGAATTTGTGCTACGATTTGGGGGAGGGTTTTGCCTGAAGTGGCATAATATAGCAGAGTAGATCAACCACTGTATGTGCTTGTGTTGCACATGGGAGGAAATGACCTTGGTGTCAGATCGTCTCAGGAGTTAATTAGAGACAATAAGTTCGACCTGTTAAGATTGAGGTCGTCCTATCCTGGAATTATTATTGTGTGGTTGGACATTGTGGCACGATTGAGTTGGAGGTACGCGAAATCGGTGGAGCGTATCAACAAGACCAGGATCAAAGTAAACACAGTGGATCGTTTCGTGGCAAGGAATGGAGGTGTGGTGGTGAGGCACAAGGACTTGGAGATGCTATCAACGGAGCATTTGCGATCGGATGGTGTACACCTCAATGAGATTGGTATTGACTTATGGTTATTGGGCTTAACGGATGGTATTGAGTGAGCTTTGGGTGTGTGGCGGACCCAGGCTACCTAAGGTGTCATGTGTCCAGGGCTGTGGCGGAGGGTAGGTCTGGTTCAGCAGCTGGTTTTGCTAATGTCCGTTTGGGTGGGAAGTCACTATTGGGGAATAGTGGCTTCTGTTACAGGACTAGGTAACTTGTGGGGGGTACGTCCTGCAAGGGGTAGGGGTATTAATTACGGGATATTAATACCTCATCCCAGGGCTGGTGTTTTGTGACCAGGGAAAACCTTTGAGGCTGCTTAAGGACCAGACTTATCTGTTGTTATTATATATATGTAATGTTTACATGGTTGCTGTTTATATTGTTTATAAAGTTCTGCGGCGCTATTGTTGTGGCTGCCTCAGATTGTGTGTCCTGTTTAGTAATAGGCTGCTGTGGCCATTTAACCCATGTCACATGCAGTCATGTCTATATTTAAAGGGACGTTAAGAAAGGGGTTGGTAACAATTGGAACAACCAAAAATCCCTTCTTGGATTGTCATGAAGAAGGCAGTTGTTGCACACCAACCCAAAACTATTAGTGAACTGAAATGAACTTGGCTTATGAAACATGGACTAAGATTCTTCAGTAACGCTGCCAGAAGCTGGTGTGTAGCTATGCATTATGTGTGCAGCTGGTCATAACAGCCATAAGTGCTCTACTATGTACAATGCAAAGAGCCTTTTCAGAGAAGAAGAGGACAAGAACTCTAGCGCCACCTACTGAAAGTAGCAATCCTAAAAGTAAATATTGGCACTTTAATGAGCCGCATGACTTAGGATAAAAAGCCAAATAGGACACTCCATTTGCAGACACGTGTTTTGGGGTGTTTGCCCCTCATCAGTCTAAAGCAGGAGGTCAGATTTTCCTGGGTGAGAGACCACTGACATGGAGTTTAAGGGAGAATATTTCTCCTTGCAGAGAGTGCTGCTTATTATAAAGAGGGTGAATAATTCTGGGACTGCAATAGTCAGTAAAATTGGCAATTTCTGTGAATTTAGAGAAACTATTTATTATATTACGGTAGTTGTTTGAGCTATGTAAATAATTTTTGTTTGCTTAGTTTATTGCAAACATCAGAAAGTTTGTACATTTTGCTAATAAAATAATATTGCAATGAGGCGTTGAATAATTTTGATTGCAATTGTAGCATGAGTTATATTTTCATTGCTTTCTTTCTCTGCATAATCCGGTTTCCTGGGTGCTCTGATCACTGCCGTGTCTGTGTTTTTGTGCCGGTGTACACTCAAACGTAAGTCTCCTCCTCTATTCATTGCACTTTGGATATGTGAGACTGTGGCTTCTCCTGTCAGTAATTTATATGTTCCTGTATGTATAGTACAGAGCAAAATCCCGACATGGCTTCCTCCACTTTCCCAGGACTCTTCTCCTTGAGCCTCGCTGAGCTCCTGCACTGGGCAGCCTACCTCTGTGTCCTGTTCCTGGTCTACAAGGTCTCCAGTCTATTCCTGAGAAAGAAGAAGCTGGAAAGAGCGTTCAGTGCTTTCCCGGGTCCTAAACGTCACTGGCTGTATGGTAATGCCCATGTGGTAAGTGTTATATTTTTGTTTCCACAAAAGTTGGTTAACCCTGATGAAAGTTTATACAACTGTCTAACGGAAATGAGCATTTTGCTTTTTCACTGCTTTCAAAGTTTCTATTGCTGATCAGTAGGTAGAAATATTCACAATAGATGAAACCCATTTTCAATCAGTAGGTTTTTGGTTTCTGGATTTTAAGCAAACCACTTGAACATGCTGCCAAACTTAAGTGAGTGTACCATACTAATAATGGGTGCACTCCCCACACACGTCTTACTAGTAAATCCAAAAATGAATTGTCCGGCTCAACAAATGTATATTAAAATGTTTTCAATGCTTTATTCCAATATTTTTAAAATAGTTACAGCAAATCCATAAAAAGTCAATACACCAATGCGTTTCTGGCATCAAGTACCCTGTATTTGACGCCAGAAACGTGTTGTTGGTATAGATTTTTTACGGAGTTGCTGAACGTGCCTTAAACATTTTGGATTAAAGCATTGAAAAAATATTCTTATACATTCGTTGAGAGCCAAACTACTCTTCTTTCGATTTACAAGGCGCGCCAGGACAATGGCAAGGTTTCGAGCACCGAATACCTAACTATGTGAGCTGGCTATTTTCACCTTTACAAACTTCTTACAAGTGACCGATTACTGTCAACCTTGTGTTGTGACGGTAATCAGACCCTAAAATGTTGCCAAATTTCCCCAAAAAAGAGGGGACCTCTTGGACTTTCGGAACATTTCCTGGGTCTCTCTATGATACCTCCCAAAATCATCAATTATAAAAGTTTTTTTGCTCCTTGGAAGACGGAAACCAGATAAAAATGGGACATTAAATGCATTTAATGTCCTTGATGCCAACTTTAAATTTGGCAAGTATGTGTAGCGCCCCGAGGGTTCGGCCGCTACAGGGGTATTGCACCTCAGCCAGAGGTGTGATATTTCACTCCCGGGTAAGGATGGAGTATGGACCAGGGCTCAGTTAGCTGCATGCATCACACACACCCCATTTCCGGGGGACAGCAAAACGGTGCTCCCATTAGTATGCAGGCACGACAGAGCATGTCCCTGGCTGGAGTGGGGAGGGGGGAGGAAAGCCCAGTGATGTAGGAGCAGAAGGGGACGGTTTCTGGAGCATAGGAAGGAGCTCATTGGGTGCTGGTCACCTGGGCTCACACTCAGAGGAGGAGGTATAAAAGGTGGGCACCATCTTAGTTCTAGGAGAGAGAGAAGAAGTTCAGTCAGTGAGAGGAGAAGACAGGGAGCGGAGGCTCTGTAGGAGTTCCGCTCAAAGGCAGGCCTAGGGTGAAGGCCGGAGCCTGAGAGGAGAAGGAGAAGTAGGCCTAGAGAAGAGGCCGAGGAAGGAGGAGAAGAAGGAACAGGAAAGAAGGAGAAGTGACAGAGGAACAGAAGGGCTCAGAAACAAGAAGGAAGAAGGGACCCTAAGAACCCACGAGATAACGGGTGAAGGGTCAGGCAGAAAAGGGTACCGGATCCGAAATTGGTGGAGGTAAATTATCCCTCAGCCAAGAACCGGAGGTCGTGATCATTTTTTGGTGCGACCCCCTGCTAAACCTGCTAGGAAGGCACCATATAGGATAGCGGGAGACAGGGCCCACGTTTACCCGCATAGATCCGCGGCAGCTGGACAAAAGTTTGGTCACTGGTGAGTCACGAGCCAGAGAAAGGATAGAAGGGAGTCCTGTGCCATTCTCCTGAACTGCCTGGGGGTTGACCGAGCCCCTAACCTGGTGGACGCAGCACGGCTCGGGTAGTCATTACCGGCGGAAGTGACTTGGAGTATATGAACTGTGAGTAAAAGACCCTGGACTGCAACACGTTGTCTTTGCATTTCTTGCCGCGCCAGCACTACCAGTACCGGGACGCCCTGCACTACAACCCCCACCATCTACGCTCACTGCCCTGAGGCTACACTCCTCCCGTGCGGAGTTGTACCATTCCCTGCTGCACCCCCAACACCAGCCTCAGTGGTCTGCCTTGCCGCGGCGGTCCTCCCTGACCGCAATCCACGGGTGGCGTAGTCGGACATTACCTAAAGCATATAAAAGACTGCCACTGGTCTGACCACCCTGAGCCACGGGACCGGGTCGCCACTACTACTCCCAGCATTGCCCTGAAGCCTGGTTCCGAGTGCCCCACGGCCCAGGGGGCGAGTCAGCTTTGGTGTAGTCGGCAGGATTGTGACCAACCCGCCACAAACGGGTATTGCGTGCCTCAAGAGAGACTGTTTCACTGTGTTAAAGATGGTGCCCGCCCCAGAAGAACGAGCGCCATATTGTGCACGCCAAAAGACCACAAGAAGCCACCTCCCATCGTGAGCCAGGTCCCAGAATGGCGCCAAAGAAGGAGCCCACCCCCAACAGCCATGAGTGCGGCTGTGGAGATGTCCATCAACGTGGGGGGGCTGCCCCTGAAAGTGATTGTCAGCAGATTGCCCCAAGACCACCCCCAATGGGGGCGGAAAGAGAAGAAAACTGTGGGGCAGGGTGTGGTTTGGATCAGTCTTACCAGGCCACACCCGGAGATGGAGAGAGGAGCCAGCTCCAACACCCTGGCGAGGGGCCTGCTGCAGACCAAACCACCATGCAGCTTCACGGAGCTGCTAGCACACCTCCCAAGGAAGACCCGGAGTATGTGCGGGCTGCGCTGGAGGAGCTGGACCGGAGGATGATCCGGGCGCAGTGGGACGTGATTGCCGGGTGGAAGGAAGAGATGGCCCGGCGGGCCGTGACCCAGCAGCAGGAGGCGCTGCCACCACCCAGCAGCACGCCTGCCTACGAGGGCGGTGAGAACGGAAAGGAAGCCGAGGACGACGCCGCGGAGGAGGCCGCAGCAGCGGAGGCAGGTAATGGAGACGTCCTTACCCCGAGTCCTCGGGCCGCCGACCTGCCCCTGCATCCTGTTGCGGAGCCCGAAGCCCCGGGAACCGTCACTGTCACCGCGCCTCCACCACTACCAACCGGTCCCCAGGCCGCCGACACCGCCAGCGAGACCCGCCCCGCACCTTGCCCTCTGACCCTGGACGCGATCAGAAGACGTCCACGGCAGGCCTGGTCGCAAGGCCGAGTACCTCCGGGCGCCGCTAACCCGCTCGCGCCCCCCACCCCTACGATACCACCTCTGGGCGCGGACCTGTTCGCCCAACATACGGGTCCAGATGGAGAACCCTTTACCTGGCCGCCCGGATGGGTTAACCCTCGGCGGAGGAGAGGCCCGTACGCGGAGGCCGGAGTACCACCTGAGCCCCTCATACCTGCTCCGGAGCCTCTGGAAGTCTCCCAGCCCCCGATGGAGGACGCCCAGTACGAGTGGGACCCGACTGGAGAAGATCTGATGGGGTTTACATAGGAAACGCGGGCGGCCGCAGTCCGCCGCCGGGAATCTAGCCGCCAGCAGTTGGCGCTGTTCGAAAGGGAGCAACGGGAGCGGCGCGTAAAGCAGGAGAAGTTACAGGTTCAAAGTGTGGAGCAGAAGATGAGAACCCAGAGAGACCCCCGAGCTGCCCGCGGTCCCCGAGCTACCGGGACTGTTGTAAAATTTCAAATGGAGCACGGCTGGGGTTTCATCAGGGACCCGGACACGATCAGTGATGTGTTCGTGACCCGAAGGGATGTGGAAAGCCACCTGCCGGAAGGTCATTGTGGATGGGATTTGTATCCTGGAGACGTGGTGTCTTATACCCGACACCAGGGCGTGAAGGGGGTGGTACGCCCTCCACGTTCACAGAGTGGTAGAAGAGGAGGCGGAGCAATACTACTCAGACCCCGAGTACCAAGAGGGCCCGGACGGGCCTGAAGATTACCAGGAGCAAGGCGCATATGGAGGTCATCATTTACAGTAAAGTGGAGAAGCGCCAGTGTACATATTTACCCGTCAGGGTACAGAAACTGTTTTGGGACTGTTTCCAGATTAAAGCGTGGTCCCCGTTGAGACTGATATGGAACTGTTATTTGCCTGTTGCACGTTTTAAGTGCTCCCCTAAGTTACCTGGCTGAGGACTAAGAGCAGCCATCCCTTTTCCTTTAACTGGCTGAGGACTGAGAGCAGCCATTCCCCTTCCCAAAACTGGCCGAGGACTGAGAGCGGCCATTCTTGTAAATAGTTGCGCTTCCTAAAGCGCCCCCTACTGGTTTTATAAAAAGACTGCAACGTCTACCTCAAGACAAGTTTGCTAAAGTGTTGCACCTTTAAGAAGAATGAACACCTGGTCGCAAGTTGCACCGCGGCCAGGGCCCAAGAATATGTTTTACTTGAAAATGTTTTATACGAAAAGTTTTATATGCTGCTACATGATAATGAGAATGTTTTATATGACAAAAGAGTTCCGGTAGTATTAACAACGTCTTATAAAGAAAAAATGTTGAAAAAGAGAATAGTGTTTCCCATAAAGGGAATTGAATAATGTCGGTCGTTTTCTAATGTAAAAAGTTTTGACAAAGTTTTGCATGTCTTGTAACTCAAATGTCTTTGCTCTTTTCCAGCCCGAGGACGTGCTGTGGTTTACCAGGGGGGAATGTAGCGCCCCGAGGGTTCGGCCGCTACAGGGGTATTACACCTCAGCCAGAGTTGTGATATTCCACTCCCGGGTAAGGATGGAGTATGGACCAGGGCTCAGTTAGCTGCATGCAACACACACACCCCATTTCCGGGGGACAGCTCAACGGTGCTCCCATTAGTATGCAGGCACGACAGACCATGTCCCTGGCTGGAGTGGGGAGGGGGGAGGAAAACCCAGTGATGTAGGAGCAGAAGGGGACGGTTTCTGGAGCATAGGAAGGAGCTCATTGGGTGCTGGTCACCTGGGCTCACACTCAGAGGAGGAGGTATAAAAGGTGGGCACCATCTTAGTTCTAGGAGAGAGAGACGAAGTTCAGTCAGTGAGAGGAGAAGACAGGGAGCGGAGGCTCTGTAGGAGCTCCGCTCAAAGGCAGGCCTAGGGTGAAGGCCGGAGCCTGAGAGGAGAAGGAGAAGTAGGCCTAGAGAAGAGGCCGAGGAAGGAGGAGAAGAAGGAACAGGAAAGAAGGAGAAGTGACAGAGGAACAGAAGGGCTCAGAAACAAGAAGGAAGAAGGGACCCTAAGAACCCACGAGATAACGGGTGAAGGGTCAGGCAGAAAAGGGTACCGGATCCCAAATTGGTGGAGGTAAATTATCCCTCAGCCAAGAACCGGAGGTCGTGATCATTTTTTGGTGTGACCCCCTGCTAAACCTGCTAGGAAGGCACCATATAGGATAGCAGGAGACGGGGCCCATGTTTACCCGCATAGATCCGCGGCAGCTGGACAAAAGTTTGGTCACTGGTGGGTCACGAGCCAGAGAAAGGATAGAAGGGAGTCCTGTGCCATTCTCCTGAACTGCCTGGGGGTTGACCGAGCCCCTCACCTGGTGGACGCAGCACGGCTTGGGCAGTCACTACCTGTACAGAAGTGGCTTGGAGTATACGAACTGTGAGTAAAAGACCCTGGACTGCAACACGCTGTCTTTGAATTTCTTGCCGTGCCAGCACTACCAGTACCAGGACGCCCTGCACTACAACCCCCACCATCTACGCTCACTGCCCTGAGGCTACACTCTTCCCGTGCGGAGTTGTACAATTCCCTGCTGCACCCCCAACACCAGCCTCAGCGGTCTGCCTTGCAGCGGCGGTCCTCCCTGACCGCAATCCACGGTTGGCGTAGTCGGACATTACCTAAAACATATAAAAGACTGCCACTGGTCTGACTACCCTGAGCCATGGGACCGGGTCGCCACTACTACTCCCAGCATTGCCCTGAAGCCCGGTTCCGAGTGCCCCACGGCCCAGGGGGCGAGTCATATGTATTAAAACTACTTAAAGTAGGGGCAAAATCTGCATAGTTAGAGACAGTAATAAGTAAATGGGATCTCTGCTAGCCACGTGTAAACCCTAGAATGTTATTTTTATGGGGTGCATTGTATTGGAAAGAGGGGAAAGTCAAGTCCAGCAACCCAAGTATAAACCTCCATTTCTGTTACTACTTTTTTCTGAAACTAGGAGCGTCCATTGAGTTTTACCCCGTAGCCTTAAACCATAACAATAGAATTTTAGGGGTGGCCAATGGAAGGTGGCTAGTTTCCTAAATAGTTGGTGTCAGGTGTGTATGAATATTTTATGACTGTGATCCACTTTCCCCGGACTGGAGAGATTCACCTTTATCTTTCATGTCATAAATTATCTGCTTGTTACGTAAAAAAAAAAAAAGAAAAAATGGGAGAGAGAGAAGCAGACAGAGACCAAACTCCAGGGATATTTATGCCCTTTGTGCCAGTTTTATCAGAGGTCGCGGTTCCAGAGATCTTATCCTGCTGATAATGCAGCTGTTATACGGAGTGAACATACTATTTCTTTATGATTCTCAAAGTTATGTGGGACTCCTTTCTTAATTTTTTTGTGGGGGACAAAAGCTGGTCATACAAGTTAATTGAGTATAATCAATCTGTCCTTCAACATCCCAGACTAAACAGTCAATGGAAACATGAGAAGCAATGGAATGAAACTGAAAGGGAGAAGATACAGATTAGATATTAGAAAAAACTTTTTGGCTGTGAAGGTGATCAATGAGTGGAACAGGCGGCCACAAGAGGTGGTGAATTCTTCAATGGAAGTCTTCAAAGGCAGGACAGATATCTGTCTGAGATGGTTTAGTGAAACCCTCATTGAGCAGGGGGCTGGAGACGATGACCCTGGAGGACCCCTCCAACTCTAACATTCTAGGATTCTATGATTCTAATTTAGGGAGAAAGTTTGAATAAATTAAAAAGAACAACCTGTTTCACTTGTACAAAGTGCAAATGATCTGCTGAATTTATCCAATCATGCCACACGCTTCTCATTCAAGCCAAAAGCTGCTGAAAAAAATCAAACCTGACGAATCCCATTTTTAATAAACGATATTCTGTACATGTTGCATTAAGGAAACTGTACCAAACATTGCTCATATAGGGGATGGTTGGCCCACTCTTGCACAAGGGACCCACCCAGTGATTTACCTGTTCTCCTATGGACCAATCAGAGCCAGCCGCCATGTAGGAATAACAGCACACCCCAAATTTCTAACTTTGCAATTAAGGTAATTTTTATTAGTACAGTCAATATCTATTTAATATTAAATGTATTTCTGGATTCATCCCTTCACAGGCATCTTCTAATCTGTCCACACTTGGTACTTATTAAAATCAATATTACTGCCATACAATGTCCAAAAATTAATAGCAGTACAGAAAAATCCAGTGAATCACATATGACTTCTTCGCTGACTGCAGTTACTATTCTCATCTGTTCTTTCTGGACCAGACCGCCATGACAACTTCTACAAGTCGTGATTGACTTCACTATTCGTAACATATTTGGCTCCTTACTTGCAGCTGATCCCCTTTTCCACACTCTACACAAACTTCACATCCACAGTGCTCCAGATGGTAATAATTCCGCCTCCCCTGGTGCCCCATACAGTAATAGTACCCCTCTTTTGTGCTCCACATAGTACTGGTGTTTCTAAACAGTAATAGTAGTGCTTCACACTAATAGTGCCCTGTCTATACCCCTTCTCAGAATTAATGCCCCTTTCATGCTCCAAGCACAGTAACCAACCTTCTAATTATGCCACGCAACCCCATACAATAGTAGTGTCCCCTTATGAACCCCAAGAAAGTGCCAGCTTCCATCTCTGAGCGTCCATACAATAGTAATACCCCTTTTGAACACCTATAAAAGTGTAAAGTCCCTCGTTGAGCCTCCTCACAATAATATTGTCCCCATTTGTGCCCTCACAAAGTAGCAGCACTCTTTTGTGCTAATATATTGAAGTCTTTAGTAGTTTTCTCTATGAACAACGCTCTTTTTGCCATTAAAAAAAACCTTATTCTGACCTAGCTCCAATCCCAAGATAAGTAGTTGGGGCCTCTTCCTGTATTTGTTGTCCTCAACCTGGTGCATGCAGTGCTACCCGGGGACATCATTGTACCACCTGCCCTGGGCCACTGAGCAAGTTTCCGACCACTTGTAGGCTGGAGACATAGAGCAGCTTGTAGGTTATGAAAGTAAATGGAGAGGCAGGGAACCAATGGCTCTCAGCTCTGCACAGAGGTCAACATCCGGAGGACCCAGATCCTGCTGAAAATAGTGCTTGCTTGGGGTGTAAAAGCAACAGCTCAAAAATCTGAAGAATGTAGCCTGGTGCTAGAAACACTGTGTGACCCACTTGTGGTGTAAGCCCTTCCCTGGGAGATGGGGACTCGGAGCCGGGTCCTGTGATGTTGATGAGGGTGGTGCAGCCGTGGCCTGGACCCGCTCCGTGCCCAGGGTCGTCACACTTTAAAAAGAGATGGTACGGGCTTATCTGGGTTGAGTGGCTGATCTCGACTACGCCACCTGTGGCACCTGGTGAAGGCCACCAGCGCTGCTGCAGTCCTCTGAGGCAGGATGTTATGGCAGCCGTAGTTGTTACTACTCCCCACAGGCGGAGCAGGGCCTCAGGGCAGAGAGACAGGACGAAGGGGGTAGTATTCTAGGAGTTCTGGTGCTGCGTAGTGCGGTGTAGTGCAGAATAAAGAGTTTGGAGGCCATAGGGGTTAACTTCCAGGGTTTTTACTCACGTTGAAGAGTACAGCTGCAAGGCTTCTCCCTGCTCCTTGCGGAGTTCTGCGGTCACCAGGAACGAGGGTTCAACAACCTCCGAGTAATACAAGTGTTTGATCAGGACCCCACACCAGAGTGTTCCTAGACTTCAGACCGGGTCCTTTCCTGCCTGCGTGTGTGTAGATAGGCCGGGTCTCCCTCTGAACTTCTCTGAGAAACTGGGTACGGGTGGCAACTCTGCTCTTTCCGTCACCCGGTGGGATCCTCAGGGCCTACCGGGCTTCCCCGACCAGGACATGGAGTAGAAAGGTCGGGTGTCGGGGGCCGGTACCCCTCTTGCAGCCGGAATCCCTCTGAATAGATCAGAATAGCGAGGACAGGTGGCATACTCCGCTCCGTCTGCATCCTCCCTGGGATCCATTTGCGGTGGAGCTACACTCTTAAGCTCCGGGCCTTCATGGTCATGGTCCTGGACTGGGTTGAGACATACAATTTCTGCAACCTGCCCCTCGACCCAAGGCCAAGGTACGAGGGCTGTGTCTCCATCCGCTGCAGGTCCACACAGGATCCACGTTCAGGGTGGGAGATCACAGTAGAGGACAGTCAAAGAACCATTGCAAAGGACTGACTGCGAGAGACCAATGACCAAGATGGCTGTGTATTAAATATGAATTATTAAGTAACTAAATGTGAGTCCTCCACCCTCACCCACTAAATGGTTCCCCTAACTCTTGGTTCCCCAGTCTCCCAAGCACCAGGAGGGCAGCACAGAGTGCCTTCTAGCCCCCTCTGGTGGGAGAAATGTGGTGTTGGATGTGGAGGTGGAGTCCTGACCATCACACTGTTCTTACCTCAGAGGAGGAACACTACACTCCATTAAAGAAGTGCAGCATCCCTGTGGCGGTCGAACCCTCAGGGGCGCCACAACACCAATGTAAGTTTGGCCAGGGGAGTCTTAGGGCTAAAACCAGAATTCTGTAGAGCCCTTGGGTTTTTTGGTACATAGTCAACTTATTATCAGAAGACAATAAGCGCAGGTGCTGTTACACTGGGGCTTCTCAATGGAAAATGTGGCATACTTGAGTATGACAGTACAAGCGGGTCCTCCAGTTGACCCAGGCTCTGACACAAAACCGGCCTACAAAACTCCAGCAGAAGTCATCCACAACTGAAGGTGACTGGAGGTCACAAGATTGCAGATTATGATGCTCTACAGCTTGAAACTGCATTGAAATGTGTATCCAAGATGGGTCTTCTTCTGTGACTGCTGGTTGGATCACTAAAGGTTTTAGCTGGTGCTTTCCTTCTTCTTAACAGTTCAAGCGAGATGGGAGCTATATGGACATAGTGAAGGGTTATTCAAAACAATTTGATTATGCCTTCCCAATGTGGCTTGGAAATTTCTTTGCCTCCGTCATTGTCTATCATCCAGACTATGTGAAGGCCATTCTGTCCAGGCAAGGTGAGAAACAATATTGTCTTATACATATATTTTTTTTCCATCTGCATTTATTTATTTTTGTTTCTTTTATGTTCATTTTCAAGTTTGGAATTAAATATACAATTTATAATATAAAATAAGATTTAATATATAAAATAATATTTTTTTCTCAGCAGATCTATCAACTTCTTACTATTGTTTGTGGAACATTTTTTTTTCAAACAGTGCCATTCTTAGCTAAGGGCAGTGTCTGGAATTGCAGCTCAGCCCTGATAAGGACTAAACTACAATCTCAGACATAGTGTTTTCTTCTATAACAAAACTACTTTACACTTTTTTGTGACTTTTTCTCACTAACGTGCTCTGCGTAGTTCAAGCGAAACCATGGAGCTCCTTTCTTTATGATAATCAGAGTTATAAGCCCTGTTATGTTTAACTACTATATATCCTAAATACACGTGCCATTTCTTTATAGATTCCAAGGAAAACTTTGCCTATAACTTCTTAACCCCATGGATCGGTACGTAACATAACCTGCTCCATAATAATGTAGATTTTAAGAAACTCCATAAATACTCAGGTACAGTATGTATGAATGATAACATTCGCTATTTTGCATATTTCATAGCTTGCTCTATTTTTATGCAATTATTGTGCATGCTCCTCACTCCAGTAACAGTAAGACCTGCTCTAGTCAATATAGAAGTCCCCTACTTTGACCTGTCTTTGGCCTTCATACCATTCAGGGAAAGGTTTGCTGGTGCTGTCGGGGAAGAAATGGTTCCAACACCGTAAACTGTTGACACCGGGATTCCATTATGATGTCCTGAAGCCATATGTCAAAGTGACGTCCGACAGTGTTAATGTCATGTTGGTAAGGGTTCGGAAACCTTCTTGGTCACCCAAATATCGTTCTAGTGTAAAACAACCGACCTATTTTCTGATTGCAATAACTTGGATTAATGCTGAATCTTGTTTAGGACAAATGGGAGAAACTGGCCCCAAATAATAAACCAGTGGAGCTTTTCCACCACGTCAGTCTCATGACCTTGGACACCATCATGAAATGCGCCTTCAGTTACGAGAGCAACTGCCAGAATAACAGGTTGGTTGTTTCCAACAATTTATAGATTTGCACAATGTAGAGGCATATCATGTAGCTGCTATGGGATCAATCAGTAGAAGCGGCCCAGCTCTGGTTGGTTTAATCCCATTTGAAAGTTAGTGGCAACGGGACTTCCCTTTCCATAGGACTTGCGGTTCCCTACAGAAACTAGATCATGTACTGTTCTCTGTAAAACATGGTTAACCAACTCTTTTTGATTTTCTTAAAAAAAATTTTTGCAGTCAAAATGACTACATCAAAGCCGTGTACGAGCTCTCCTACCTGGTGGATCACAGATTCCGCTGCTTTCCATATCATAATGACTTTATTTTCTACCTGAGTCCACATGGATTCCGCTTCCGGAGAGCGGTGAAAACGGCACATGAGCATACAGGTCAGAAGAGATCATAAATTATTCACAAGTATTTAAAAGAAAAAGAGAAAAATGAGCAAAGTTTAAAAATACCGTATATATATTATATTGTAGGGATTGTACTCACTCAGGTGCGATGTGAGGCAAACAGGAGGCATGTTCCTTTAAATATCCAGAGAGGTTTATTTGCTCCATAAACCGGTCAGAAAGTAAAAGGCAAACAAACAGTCTTTAGGGCAGGCAAAAACAAAGAAAACCGCCCGTTTAGCAAAGTCTCTGGTAAACCGGACCTGTGGTCACACAGGTTGGTGCGTATCCAGTACAAGTCTGGAGACAACACACAGGAGGCTTTCTCCCTCCAAACACAGACCAGGTGACAAACAACAGCCTCCATTATATAGGCTGTTAACCACACCCAGAGGTGAGGTATATGGGTAACTAGACCAGCCCATCTCTCTAAACTACCCGTAACCTGGCTCCCAGGTGCACCAATTAGTCCTCTTAGTGTGTGCGTGCACAAAAGAAAATACCCCGGGTTACATCACAGAGACCAGCCATCTCTGTGATACATACCTCCCATTGACTTACCGACCATTAGCCACCTTACAATATGTATTGTAATTTTATATTGAAATAATGGATTTTTTTATACATGTTACAATCCAATGGATCTTTAACACATACACAATGATAAACCAGCCAGGATACAGTGGTGTACCCACAATGGAGATACATACTACTGTAACTTTCAATGACAAACATCTGGAAGAAGTGTACATGTGCCACACGTGAAGCGCATTGCAGGCAAATTTTGGCTCTAGCCATGCCTAGATATGATCAAATCGAACGAAATTGAATCAAATTTCCTGAAATCCACTGATCACGGTGTATTGGTAAAAAACTCCTGTCACAATTTTACACATTACAGAAGATTGCACGAGTGAGACTCCACAGGCTTCCCCAAAATACCTTCCAGCTAAGACATCTGACGCGCCCCCAGGGCAGTGGGGTACTCGGTGTCGGGGCCTATGGATGCTGGGCGGAATATGTCACAGAGGCTGGCCCAGTCCGTGGCCCAGGGCGGTCAACAAAAAGGGGATAGTTTATATGGGATTTGTAGTTTGATTGTGACGCCACCTGTGGTTTCTGGTAATTTGTACCAGCGCTGCTGCAGACCTCTGAGGCAGTTGATAGGCAGCTAGGATGGAACAGCTCCCCACAGGTGGAGCAGGCCACAGGGCAGTGTAGAGTTTGATGGTGGGTGGTGATGCTGGGGCTTGTAGTGCAGTCGGGATGGCACAGCAGGAGAAACTGACAGAGATAGGGGTTTCGCTTCAATACCTTTACTGGTGCGGATGTCAGGTACGGTCCAGGGTACTCGGTAGGAAGGGTGCACTTCAGGACTTCTCCCCAGTGAGCGGGTATAGGGCCTCCTGGTCTGTGTCTCCCTCTCTCTAAGCTCCAGGCCAGCCTGCAACTGGGCCTAGCTTCTGTGTCGTGTTGCTCTCTTCCTCTGTCGCTTGGTAGTAGGACCTCCTGACTCGCCCAGGGGGATGGGGATTACTCGGTTACCCGGGCCTTTAGCCTTAAGGATGTCGCGGTGGTCGGCTCCCGGGCCCGTACCCTGGGGTCCCTTTTTAAAAGCGTTGATAGATGTTTATTTTATAAAAGTTCATGACGCCACCTGTGGCTTCTGGTGAGAATCACCAGCGCTGCGAAGTCCACTGAGGCCGATGATAAGGCAGCTCGATGTTATAGCTCCCCACAGGAGGAACTAGGCCTCAGGGCAGCGTACGAAGAAGGGAATGCAGGACAGGTGAGACCCAGCCGGGTCAGAGCAAGAACAGGGACAGACACGTTAGTCACTTCAGTACCTTTTACTGATGGAAATTCAGGCACATCCCAGAGCACTGTAGGGTGAAGGGTGCATGTCAGGATCCTCCCCAATGAGCGGGTGTAGGGCCTCCTGTTACTTGCCTCTGCATAGTAAGTTTCTGACCTGCCTGGAGCTAGGCCTAACTTTGTCTCAGTCCTGCGCTGGCTGACCTTGTGGTAGGGCCTTTTCTTGGATAACACTCTCCTCAGCTTGCGGGGCCTATGTGTCTCCCAGCTCTGTCACGTATCAGCACTTTAGTGATCCTGGGGCTTGTAGTTCTCCAGGGATTCCGGTTATGCCTTACTGGGTCATAGAGATCCCGGTAAACTTCGGACCCGGTGTCCGGTAACTGCTTCGGGGTGAGCCAGTTAAGCTCCTCTGCCCCCTATGTACTAACTCTCCAATCGCCTTCGGCCTACTCGGGCCCTCACTAGGCTATACACACTAACGGCAGCTTGCCGCGCTTCACCGATCTTATGGCGCCGGCACACCTAAAGCTCACTATTCTGAGCTACAACTGAGTCTAGACTGGTTTACCTCTGCAGACAGACTTCTGCAGGAAATGAACCGAGAACTCTGTCCCTCTCTGACTGTGAACAGGAACCCTGTTCTGGCTAGACTGCCAACTGAAACTAGACTAAACTGCCTGGCTCCACCTTCCCTATTTATATCCCTAACGGGCTCCCTCTGGTGGTCTGAGGTGGAAGGTGGAGATGTGTGAATGTTTATGGGGGCCTCTTGTGGAGGAATCCATCAATGCACCCTTCTAGGATCTGTGATACCAAGCGCAGCTGGGCGTCACATTCCCCCATAGCAAAGCTCAGCACTCCCGGGCTGAAGTACATTTTAAAAACAACAATAATAAACATGAACAATACAGCAACAATCTTCCCTTTATGGGAGGCACCAAGCTTAAACGTTACATAACAAAAACATAAACAGATACAAAGTGTCCTCAGAATTCAAGTCTCTTGTGGTGAGATTCCCAGACAGGATGTCCATCTCACAGGGTAGAGTACTTGGTGGTTTGAGGGACCTGTCCCAAACCCTCAACGTAGGCCCTGGAGTGGCTGCAGGGCTTGAAAATCCCGAGTTGGACCTCCAATAGAGCCACTCCAGACCGGTTTTCCTTCTGAGGTCACCTAAATGGGGCACTCCAAGGAGCGCAATTATATACAAAAAGCAGTTTTTGGGCTGCACATAGTCCTCAGCCACGCAGTTCTTAGGTAAGTAAGGAAGTAAATAGGCAAAGCACAAATTAATAAACATATGCACGCAAATACACAATTAATACAGTACAATAATACACAACACCCCAGGGGTAACTATCTACACTTTCAGAAATGTGACTATTTACTGAGTGTACCTAACAGGGGGTTTGCCTCTCGTGCTACGTGTTGATCTGCGTAGTGCGGTGGTCTGTGGGGTATCAGAGTCTGTATTGTCAGTTACCCTACCAGTTCTACGTGTGACCATGTTGTAAAACTGCCTTAACCTCTCTCTTGGACTGGCAAGTTCACCATTGGCTGGGCCCTCTTGCTCTACTCCTACCGGGGATCCTTCGTCCGGGGATACTTCTTGAGCTTGCTCTTCTGCAGCACTTACAGGTTCAACTTGCTGTGGAGGGTTTTCTGGCTGTTCATAGAATTGGAGTATTGGAATGATTACTGCACCTCTTATTTGAGGCCAATCTGCCGGGAAATCTCCTAGGTCAGTGTGTATCACTGCTTCTTCAGGTTCTTCC
This sequence comes from Phyllobates terribilis, assembly GCF_046119375.1. Lineage (NCBI taxonomy): Eukaryota > Metazoa > Chordata > Amphibia > Anura > Dendrobatidae > Phyllobates > Phyllobates terribilis. The sequence continues at coordinate 155,407,163 of NW_027362768.1, read as the reverse complement.
GGGATTGTGAAAGGCACTTCATCTTGGGGTTTCAGTAAGTCTGGACACTACTTTAGGTGGTCCCTGGACACTGTTGCAGTCGTCCTTCCTCCGTCTTGACTGATTTTGCAGGTCTTCTTGTTTTCAAATCTTGACGGTAACACAGTATAGGGTTCTCTCTCCCACTGGTCTTCAAGTTTGTGGTTACGTCTTTTCCTTTTCAATACTGTTTCACCAGGTGTGAAGGGTTCTGCGGGTGCGTTTTTGTTGTAGTGCGCCTCCTGCTTTTCTCTCACCCGAGTGAGACTGTCCTCAACACAGGCTTGTACTCTTCTGTACTGCTCTTGTCTGGTTGTGTCCCAGTCCTCAGTGGTCATATAAGCTTCAGGCTCGACAACACCAAGCTCCAGATCCATGGGCAGCTTTCCTAGCCTTGCCCGCATGAGGTATGCCGGAGTGCAATTGGTGGAACTTACTGGTATATGATTGTACAGATCCACTAGGTCAGGTAGTAGGTCTGGCCACTGATTTCTCTCCTCAAGTGGTATAGTCTTTAGCAGGTCGATGATGATGTTGTTCATCTTTTCGCAGAGACCGTTGGTTTGTGGGTGGTACGGTGTAGTTCTGATCTTTTTACTCCCGTAGAGATGGCAGAACTCCTTGAACAACTCAGCCTCAAAGGCCGGGCCTTGGTCCGTCAGCACCTGCTCAGGATAACCATGGGGTCTACAGAAATACGCTTGAAACGTCTTTGCTGCTGTCTCTGCCGTCAGGTCTTTGACGGGGGCGACCACCAGGAAACGTGAGTAGTGATCCACCATGGTCAGAGCATAGGAGTACCCTGACCTGCTGGGGGACAGCTTGACATGGTCCAGGGCCACGATCTCCAGGGGTCGAGTCGTCTTGATGGGTTGCAGGGGTGCCTTCTGGCTGCTGTAGTCTTTTCTTCTAATGCCACAGGGTCCACAGTCCCGGCACCACCTCTCAATGGAGCTGCGCATTCCCACCCAGTAGAATCGACACTTCAGCAGGGTCTCTAGCTTTTTCAAGCCAAAGTGCCCCGTCTGATCGTGGTAAGCTTCTAATACCATCTGGATGTCTGTCTTGGGGACCACTATCTGCCATACCATCTCATGGGCTTTTGGATTGACGTACCTCCGGCACAGCTTCTCACGGTAGATAAACAGCCGGCTTCTCTCATTCCACAGCTGCTTTGCTTGGAGAGACGCTTCCTTCTCCAGGGAGGCACCCTCTTGGGTTATCAGCTCCTTGATGCGGCTGACAACCGGGTCACTGTTGTGGGTCTCTTTCCAGCTGTGGTGAGGCAGGGGGTTTAACGTCTTTTCACGCTGCCTCCTGGAGGCTCGTTGCTCGTGGATCATCCCGTTCCGGTGAAAGGCAGGTAGCTCTATCTCTTCCAGGTCATCCACTTCTTCTTCTGTGTCTGAATGGTGACGCATCCTAGACAGGGCATCGGCGTTGGCGTTCTTGCGGTCCGCCCGGTATTTTATTGTAAATTGATAGTTTGACAGCCGAGCCATCCATCGTTGTTCCAGTGCTCCCAACTTAGCTGTTTCAAGATGGGTCAAGGGGTTGTTATCAGTGAAGGCAGTGAATTTGCTGGAGGCCAGGTAGTGCTTGAACCTTTCAGTGATGGCCCAGGCCAAGGCCAGGAACTCTAACTTAAAGCTGCTATAGTTCTCTGGGTTCCTCTCCGTCGGGCGGAGTTTCCTGCTTGCGTATGCGATCATTTTCTCTTGGCCATTCTGCTTCTGACTTAGAACAGCGCCCAGCCCTTCGTTGCTGGCATCTGTATACAGCAGGAACGGTTGGCTGTAGTCAGGGTAGGCTAGGATCTCATCGCCTGTCAGGATCTCCTTCATCTCCTGAAACGACTCTGCTTGCTCCTTACCCCAGTGGAATGGGGGATTTCTGCCTTTGGGGGACTGCCCTACCAGGAGATCTTGCAGAGGAGCTGCTTTCTTGGTGTAGTCATTTACAAACCTCCGGTAGTATCCTACTAGTCCCAAGAACTGACGCACCTCCTTGAGGTTCTTTGGCTCCGGCCACTTCTGGATGGCTGTGACCTTCTCCGGGTCTGGTGCTACCCCTTCCGGACTGACAATGTGCCCCAGGTACTGTACCTTTCTCTTGAGCAGGTGGCACTTTGAGGGCTTCAACTTCATCCCGTACCGGGACAGTGACTCAAATACCTCTGCCAGGTGTTTCAAGTGGTCCTCGTACGTTCTGGAGTACACTATTACATCGTCCAGGTAAAGTAACACAGTCTCGAAGTTGCAGTGTCCCAGGCAGCACTCGATCAATCTCTGGAACGTTCCAGGGGCATTGCAGAGTCCAAACGGCATACTATTGAGGGCCGTCTTCTCCCGATCCTCCTCAGCCACAGCTACTTGCCAGTACCCACTAGTGAGGTCAAGGGTGGAAAAGTAATTTGCAGACTTTAAGGCAGCTAGGGACTCCTCTATGCGTGGTAAAGGGTATGCATCTTTATGTGTAATGCGATTTACTTGACGGTAATCTACACACATTCTCATGCTCCCGTCCTTTTTCCTAACTAGCACTAGGGGAGCTGCCCAGGGACTACAACTATCCCTTATTACTCCCGCCTTTCTCATGTCCTGCAACATTTCCTTTGCCTTCTGGTAGTGAGCCGGTGGTATAGGCCTGTAACGTTCTTTGATTGGGGAATGGTCACCTGTGGGGATATGGTGTTGAACCCCCCTTACCACCATTTTGGGTCGTGTGGTACCTGTGAACAGCAGGGTGCCACACATCAGACAGCACAACCAACCGGAAGAGATTACCATGTCCTATGTCTCTGATGGTGGTAATCCAGCAGTTAGGATCACTTCCGCATGCACCTTAAAAATCCTCTCTCTACCCTTTTCTCCTTCTACCTTTCTCTCCCTCTTTCTTTTCCTCTCTCTACCTCCTTCTCCTTTTGTTTCACTTTGTCTCTCTCTCCTTCTCTCTCTGTGGCACCCTGCTGTGCACAGGTACCACAGGACCCAGGGTGCATGGATGGACTTCTCCACAAAAGGCCCTCATTACATACAAACACCTCCACCCTTCCACCTCATACCAGCAGAGGGAGCCCGTTAGGGATATATATATGGAGGGTGGAGCCAGGCAGTCAGTGAGTTTAGTCTCTCAGTCAGAGAGAGAGCGTGATGACGCTGAGAGCAGCGAAGAGGCAACATGCTGGCTGCTGTGCTTAGGCGAGCCAAGGCCTACAGCACGAGTTGAGTTCTGAGGGCCCTGAGTGTGGCCGACGGCAAGAGGAGAAAGGAGAGAGGAGTTGAGGGGGCAGAGGAGCATCATAGGCTCACCCCAATATACAAACCGGACACCGGGTCCGCGCCTACAGGGTCCCTTTATACCCAGTAGGGATCACCGGCATCCCAGGAGGACTACAAGTCCCTGGCTGACCTGAAGCTAGACCCATTACATGACCAGGAACCACAAGGCCCCAGCGTCCAGTGAGAGTGGTTACCGGCAGAAGGTCCTACTACCGAGCGACAGGTGAAGGAACAGCACGACACATAAGTTAGGCCCAGTTGCAGGCTGGCCAGGAGCATACAGAGAGGCAGACACGGACCAGGAGGCCTTATACCCGCTCACTGGAGATAAGTCCTGAAGTGCACCCATCCTACTGAGTACCCTGGACCATACCCGGCATCCGCACCAGTAAAGATATTGAAGCGAATCCCCTGTCTCTGTCAGTTACTCCTGCTGCGCCATCCGCCTGCACTACAGGTCCTTAAAAGACTGTAGCACTTACTATGGTGAAGATTTCCCGCCATTCCCGAGGTTTCCCGCCATTTTCCTGTCGCGCGCGGTAAGAAGAGGGGCGTAACCGCGGGAATCGGAGAGGCGTAACCGCGCGAAGCCCAGGCCCCGCTTCGCGCCTTGACGCCGCACCAGGAAGCGTCAGGTCCTAGAAGGAGACCGTTGTCAAGCGCACGCTCTGACTTCAGCCGCGAGGGAAACGCAAGGTCCTGGAAGGAGACCATCGTCTGCGGAGCTGCGGCCTACCCGATTAAAGAAACAGGAGGTAGGCTACGGTTCAATAGGGGGGCGGAACCATCTCCGATGACCAGCAAAACGCCGGAGCACCGGTTAACGCTCCAGATGCTCAACTTGCGCCCGGCGCTGCTCAGGCCGGAGCGGCCGCCCCACCAGCAGGGGTCGTGACTCCGTTGATACCCATGGCCCTGCAGTATATCCCTGGAGCAAAATGGCTTCCCCAGTATGATGGCAAACCAGACACCCTGTCTGGATTCAAGAGGAAAATATGCGGTGTACTGGATATGTACTCAATGACTGGTAATCAGAGAGCTGCTGTTGTGCTGGGACAATTGACTGGTGCCGCAGAGCGGGAAGTTGAAACCTGGCCAGCCGCAGACCAGGAATCTGTATCCATTATCTTTAAGAGACTGCAAACTGTCTTTGAAAACCGCACTGAGACAGATCTCCGGATGAGGTTCTACCACTGTACCCAGAAACCTGAGGACTGTATCCGGGACTATGCCTGGCGCTTACAGGAAGCCCTGTGGGCCCTGAAACAGGTTAGTCCAGCCAGCATACAAGATGAGAATAAAATGCTGACAGAATAATACATCCGGGGGTTGAGGTCCCAGGAGGAGAGCAGAACCGTACGGTGGTGGGCCTTAGATCATCCAGATGCCACCTTTGACACCCTGAAGGACATGGCTATTAAGGGTCTACAGCCCCTGGAAACATCAGGGACTGCTATCCAGCGTTACCAGGGTGGGGCCACCCCAGTGGCCGCAGCACCCACTGCTCCTTCATTAACGGCTAAAACAAAAATGCAAACAGTGCCCTCTAGCGAGCTGGACAGCCTGCGCTCTGAAGTGCGTCAGCTAAGTAAAACCCTGGCCACTCTCCTGAGCAACCTGCAGCTACAGACGGAGCCCGAGCAGAAGGAAGGATCCTACTCGCCGACAGTCCTGAGGATGTCCCCTGGATGAGGAGAAGAAGGAGGACAACACCACCCCGTAGGAGGACAACGCCACCTCAGAGGAGGACAATGCCACCCCGTGGGAGGACCAACGACCAACGTCGCCCTCCAGGAGACTTCATCTGCTACCGTTGCCACAAGGCAGGCCACACAGTGCGGAACTGTCCTTTAAATGGGCAAAGCCTGGTGTAAATCAACCAGGCCCATCAAGCTGGTACCACCGGTTCGTAGGAGGAAGGCCTTTCCTGTCCATCATGCTGGACGGCATAGCAACACCAGCACTACTGGACACCGGCTCACAGGTAACCATTATAGCTGATGTCCTCTACAAAAGGTACTGGTCCATAGATGAACTCCATCCGCCAGCCCCAAGTCTCTCTGTGTATGCATCCAATGGCCTTCCTCTTAACCTAGTAGGGGTTAAGGATGTGACAGTGAAGGTGGGGAGAGCGAAACTAAAGGACCAAGGGCTGATTGTAGTGGAGTCTAACCCTGGAGATACAGACTTGTATATGATACTTGGTACAAATATTGTTGGTAACTGTTTGGGAGAAGTGTTGTTCTTACTCCAACAGATGGCTGACACTGCCAAACCAGGGCAGAGTAAGGTGCTCCAGAAAGAAATTCGAGCCCTCCTGTACCAGCAACAGGTAAAACTAACAGGTAATGAGATTGGTAATGTACTGGTGACAGACCCGATACCCATTGTGATTCCCCCGATGAGTGAAATGCTGATTTGGTGTAGGGCAGCAATAGTTCTCAAGGGACAGAACTACCAGGTGGTAGTGGAGCCCATCAGTTCAGAACACAGACCTACACTCCTAACTGCTAGAGGGGTAGTTGATGGACGCAATGGAAGGGTACCTGTACGTCTCATAAACTGTGGGGAGGAGGAAGTTAAATTGCCAAGATACGCCACTGTTGCCAGATTGTATACTGTGAATAATGACGCCATACACACAGTGGAATCCTTGACCCCACCAGATACAGTGGAGGACAATGACTCCGAAGCTCAGCTGGAGGATTGGTGTCAACAGCTCCATGTTGGGACTGACGCCACCCCTGTCCATCAGAAACACTGTGTTTACAGGGTGGTTCAGGAATATGAACAAGTGTTTAGTAAGCACCCACTTGATTTTGGAAGTATTAAAGGGGTACAACACCACATACCCACCGGTAACCATCCACCCATTAAGGAGCATTACAGACCCGTACCAAAAAGCCAAGGAAATGTTGCATGACATGAAAAAGGCAGGGGTAGTAAGGGATAGCTGTAGCCCCTGGGCAGCTCCCCTGGTCCTGGTCAGAAAGAAGGATGGTAGTGTGACTCCCTGCAGCTGCAGGCTGTCACAGAACTCCTGGGTGTTGCACAGATGGGATTCTCCCCAGTGGCCTCAATACATGCAGACACTTCCACCCAAGTCCACTAGATGGAGCCCTGTCAGGTATATATATACTGGGGGATGGAGTTAAGGAAGTCAGTCAGTGGGAAGCAGTGAGTGTGACACGATGCCTCAGCACCAGACAAGCTGAAGTCTGTCTGACTGAAAGCCAGGCTAGGCCCAGGCTGCGGGCTAGTCTGGCCATTGAGGGCCTAGAGTGGGCCAGAAGGCAGAGGAGAGGAAAAGAGCCATCTGGGAAAGAGGGACTATAGAAGGTTCGTCCCAGACGCAAGCCGGGCACCGGGCCCGAGCCTATTGGGATCTCTATGCTCAGTAGGGAATCCGGCATACTGAGGAGGATTTCATATCCCTCAGTCCACCCGTGAATACCGCATATTTAGAGGACTAGGTACCACGAAGGCCTCAGCATCCAGGGATCGTGGTAACCAGGGGAAAGCCCTCGCCGCCAAGCAAAACGGGTAAGAGATAAACATCAAGGGAGCTAGACCCTGTTCCAGGCAGGTCAGAAGCTCCAGGGGGAGAGACAGGAAGATACAGAAAGGAGGCCTTACACCTGCTCACTTGGGAGCAAGTCCAGAAGTGCACACCACCTACAAATACTCCAGACCATACCTGCCTACCATCTGCAGTAAAGGTACTGAAATTAGCCCCGGTGTGTGAGTCTGTTCTTCCTCTTACCCGGCTGGGTCCCCTCTCCCCTGCACCACCATCTATTACCCCACATGATGCCCTGAGGCCCCCTCCACCTGTGGGGAGCCATTCCATCACAAGCTGCCCTAACATCTGCCTCAGAGGACTGCTCCGCAGCGGCGGCCCCCTTTAGCCGCATTCCACAGGTGGCGTCAAGAACACTTTACAAATCCTCTATAAATAATCCCCTTTTTGGTGACCGCCCTGGGCCACGGACCGGGCCAGCCACCGTGATATCCCCCATCGGCATCCAGAGGCCCGGCTGCCGAGTACCCCACGGCCCTGGGGGCGAGTCAGTAGCATGAGGATGTGTGTAGATTATAGACAAATTAATCGAATAACACATAAAGATGCATACCCTTTGCCCCGTATAGAGGAATCCCTGGCTGCACTAAATTCTGCCAATTACTTCTCTACATTGGATCTCACTAGCGGGTACTGGCAAGTCTCTGTTGCTGAGGAAGACCGGGAGAAGACAGCCTTCACCACCCCGATGGGATTATGCAAGTTCAACAGCATGCCGTTTGGACTCTGCAACGCACCCGGAACGTTCCAGAGGTTGATGGAGTGTTGCTTGGGACACTGGAACTTTGAGACAGTGCTGTTGTACCTGGATGACGTTATCGTGTACTCGAGGACGTATGAAGACCATCTGAAGCACCTGGCGGAGGTATTTGAAGCATTATCCCGGTATGGGATGAAACTAAAATCTTCTAAGTGCCACCTGCTCAAGCAGAAGGTTCAGTACCTGGGACACGTAGTCTGCTCCGAGGGAGTAGCACCAGACCCGGAGAAGGTCACTGCCATCCAGAGATGGCCTGAACCGAGAAGCATCAAAGAAGTACGGCAATTCCTGGGACTGGTCGGGTACTACAGGAGGTTCATAAAGGACTATACCAAAAAGGTAGCACCTCTACAAGACCTCCTGGTAGGACAGTCCAAAAGAGGAAAGAGTCCCCCATTCCAGTGGGGCAAAGAACAGGCCGAATCCTTTGCAGTAATGAAGGAAATCCTGACTGGTGAAGAAATCCTGGCTTACCCTGACTACACCCAGTCTTTCCTGCTGTACACCGACGCCAGCAACGAGGGACTGGGAGCTGTGTTGTCCCAGAAGCAAAATGGAAGAGAGAAGGTAATTGCATATGCCAGCAGGAAGCTACGCCCTACCGAGAGGAACCCGGAGAACTACAGTTCCTTCAAGCTGGAGTTCCTGGCCTTGGTCTGGGCTATCACTGAAAGGTTCAAGCATTACCTAGCCTCAACGAAATTCACAGCCTTTACTGACAACAATCCCTTGACACACCTGGAGACAGCCAGGTTGGGAGCCATGGAACAGCGTTGGGTGGCCAGACTGTCAAATTATCAGTTCACCATCAAGTACCGGGCCGGTCACAAGAACACCAATGCTGATGCCCTGTCAAGGATGCCCCACCAGTCAGACACCGAGGATGAAGTGGATGATTTAGAGGAAGTTGAATTACCTGCTTTCCACCAAAGCGGAGTGGTCCATGAGCAACACGTCACCAGAAGACGTCAGGGAAGGACGCTGAATCCTCTACCCCACCACAGTTGGAAGGAGACCCAGGACAGTGACCCGGTTGTCAGCCTTATCAAAAGACTGATCACCCAAGAAGGTTCTCACCTGGAGAAGGATGCTCCTCCACAAGCCAAGCAACTGTGGAATTAGTGAAGCCTGCTGTTCATCTATAGAGAGAAGCTGTGCAGAAAATATGTCAACCCCAAGACCCATGAAATGGTGTGGCAGATTGTTGTACCCAGAACGGATATCCAGATGGTGTTGGAAGCCTACCATGATCAAGCAGGTCACTTTGGCTGGAAGAAGCTGGAAACCCTGCTGAAGGACCAGTTCTACTGGGTTGGAATGCGGAGCTCCATAGAGAGGTGGTGCCGGAATTGTGGGCCCTGTAGCCTCAGAAGAAAAGACTACGGCAGCCAGAAAGCACCCTTGCAGGCCATCAAGACAACCCAGCCCCTGGAGATCGTCGCTCTGGATCACGTCAAGCTGTCACCCAGCAGATCAGGTTATTCATATGCACTGACCATGGTGGATCACTATTTCCGGTTCCTGGTGGTAGCCCCTGTCAAGGACCTGACAGCAGAAACTGCAGCAAGAACGTTCCAAGCCTACTTCTGCAGACCCCATGGATATCCGGAAAAGGTGCTCACAGATCAAGGCCCTGCTTTCGAAGCTGAGCTATTCAAGGAATTCTGCCACCTGTATGGATGCAAAAAGATCCGGACTACACCATATCATCCGCAAACCAACGGTATGTGCGAGAAAATGAACAACATCATTATAGACCTGTTGAAAACCCTACCTTTGGAAGAAAGGAACCAGTGGCCAGAAATGCTACCTGACCTAGTGGACCTGTATAACCACATACCCGTGAATTCTACAAATTGTACCCCAGCGTACCTCATGAGAGCAAGACCTGGAAAATTGCCCATGGACCTGGAACTCGGAGTGGTAGAACCTGCTGCAGATACGTCCACTGAAGGCTGGGACACAAGTCGGCAAGAGCAGTACAAGAAGGTACAGGCCTGTGTCGAAGACAGTCTAAACAAAGTGAGGGAAAGACAGGAAGAGCAGTATAACAAACATGCACCAGCAGAACCCTTGGCACCTGGAGAGATAGTGCTAAAGCAGAAAAGAAGAGGTCACAAGCTCGATGACCAGTGGGAAAGAGAGCCCTACACTGTGCTAAACTCCAGATTTGACAACAGTAAAACCTGCCTGATCAGTAAGGATGGAGGTAAGACAACAGCAACAGTCTCACGAGACCACTTGAAGGTGTGCCCAGGTCTACTGAAGACAACGGAGGAAGAAGTACCTCCTATAGCACCGGAAGAACCCAAGGAAGATGTGCTTCACACAGTTCTAGGAGATTTCCCTGCGGACTGGCCTCAACTTGATGGAGCAGTTATTATTAGTGTTGAGCCACCCCCGTAGTGTTCGAGTTCGGTTCGGTTCGTCGAACACCCGTGTGTTCGTCGAACTGTTCGTCGAACTGTTCGTCGAACACCTTCGAACACCGTTAAAACCAATGGCAGGCAAACAAAAACACATAGAAACACATAGAAAACACCTTCAAAGGTGTCCAAAAGCTGACAAACTGCTCAGAAGACACAACTAACACATGGAAAAGTGACAAGTACATATAGTCATGCGAAAAGAAAAGAGGTGGAGGAGTAAAAGGAGGGGGAGACACAGATATAGGCATGTCATGCCCTTCTAAAATCCAAAAAGTGAGAAGCCGAGACGGCCAGTCCGCTCCTGCCCGTGCCACCTCCGTGTCGCCGGGTTTGTGCCAGAGCCGCGGTGAACCCTGACGGCCAGCCCCCCTCTCCCAATACTGGTGCCTGTCCGCTGGTGGGTCGAGCGAGCCCCCCTGTGGTGGAGGCAGCTCTAAGCTTTTTAATTTAAATTGTCCCTCTAATTTGAATGAATACACTTTAAATCCATTTACAAGGATCTATTGGAGGGCAAGTCTCATGCCAGCAGCCGCGTAATTCCAGCTCCAGTAGCGTCCACTAAAGCTGCTGCAGTTAAAAAGCTTTTATAAGGATCGAGCTCGGCTGTCCACCGCAAGGCATCCTAGTGCCAGTCCCAGCCCCTATGCCTTGGGGTGCCTCCTGATGCTCTTCACTAAGTATCCCGTGGTCCCGAAGCATTTCCTTTGAAAAAATTAAGTGTCCAAACTACAGGTGGTGTAGCTTGCTTAACAGCCGGGATAATCCGCTGACTAGCAGACACTGCTACTAGGCACAAAGTATTTCCTGGGCTAGATGCAGTTAAAAATTTGTAAGTAGATACTCTCGTTGGATGCTGAGAAAGCATTCCATAGAGTCTCCTGGCACGCCATATATGATTCTCTTAAAAAGCTTGGGGTAGGGGTCTAGGGGACCCTTTTATAGCCAAAATCACGGCCCTGTATCACAATACGTCACCTAGGCTGAAGATAAATGGAACTGTAGCACCGAGGGCTCGGTTGCTACAGACGTATTGCACCTCACCCAGAGGTGTGATATCTCACTCTCAGATAAGGATGGAGTGTGGATCAGGACCCGACACCTGCATGCATTACACCACATTGCCGTGGGGCAGGGCGACCAATATGCCCCTGAGATGGGCACGACAGTCCCTGTCCCTGGCTGGAGTGGGGGGAGGGAACACTGAGGAAGGGGAACCCTGCAGTGCAGGAGCAGGGAGGAAGCAGTTCCTGGGTGCATTGAGAAGGGAGTATAAAAGGTGGGCACCATCTTAGTTCAGTGCAGAGAAGTCTGAGCAGAAGTGGCAGGGAGCAGGGGCTCTGCATGAGCTCTGCTCCGGAGGCGGGCCTAGTAACAGAGGCCCAGGCCTGCAAGAGGGAGAAGGAAGGAAGAGGAGCGGAGAAGGAAGGAAGAGGAGCGGAGAAGGCTCCAGGAACGAGGAATGAAGGGATCCCAGGGGTGCGGACGGGCGAGTCGCCACCGCACGCCCGAATCCACCTGCGTGGAGGGGTCAGGCCAAAGGGGGAGACCGGTCCCCGAACTAGTGGAGGCAGGAAACGACCCTCAGCTAGAAACCGGAGGCTCTGACATTTTATGTGGCGCAGCCCCTTGCTCCACCCGCTAGGAAGGCACCACATAGGGTCAGGGAAACTGGCGCCAAGTTTACCAAGAGGAGGCCCGAGGCAGCCGGACAGAAGTGTTGGTAAGAAAGGCCAGACAAAGGACACACAAAGGGGGTCCTGTGAAGCGCTCCAAAGTTATCTGGGAGTTGTCTGAGCCCCTCACCTGGTGAGCACAGTACGACGTGGGCAGCCGTTACCTGCAGACGTGGTCTGGATAATAAGAACTGTGAGTAAAGGCCCTGAACTGCATCACTGACTCCGTGTCGTTACTGCTGCTGCCCTGCACCATCACCCCCATCCTCCGCATACACTGCCCTGAGGCTATACTCCTCCCGTGGGGAGTTATGCTACGCTCTGCTGCACCCACAACACCAGCCTTAGCGGTCTGCCCTGTAGCGGCGGTTCACTCTGACCGCAATCCACGGGTGGCGTAGTCGGACATTTAAACATCAAAACCACATAAATAGTTCCGCCACTGGTTTGACCGCCCTGAGCCACGGAACCGGATCGCCGCCACGAAGACTACAACCACCAGCATCCACCAAAAAGGGTCCGGCTCCGGGTGTCCCAAGGCCCAGGGGGTGCGTCAGAACATTTTCATCACCTTTCACAATCACCAATGGGACAAGGCAGGGATGTCCTCTGTCCCCTCTCTTATACATCCTAGTGACGGAGCACCTGCTCTCATCAATTCGCCATAACCCCAATATTAGGTGGATTGAGGTGGGAGGCACCGAGTACAAGTGCTCTCTATTTGCTGATGATGTCCTAGTATATATCACTCAATCACATATATCCATCCCTGCTGTTATGGCTGAAATAGATCACTTTGTTACATGGTAAAATTTTAAAATCAATGCAGCGAAGTCTGAGGCCCTCGATGTCTCCCTCCCTAAATCCATATAGGATTCCATCCAGTCCAACTTTCCCTTTGCCTGGCCCTCACAGGGTATCAAATACTTAGGAATTCCTATTCATAGAGACCTCTCCCATCTATGTTATCTTAATTTTGGGCCCTTTATTGAACAATTCCATACAGACCACGGTTGGCAAGTTAGAACTGTAAGATTCACTACGTGAACCACTGGTGTTTTGTGGAAAAGCACATGTACACCGCGTTCCAAATTATTATGCAAAAAGTGTTTAGGAGTGATAAGGGAAGAATTTGTTTGTTTGTCAGTTAAACTCATTGATGGTGATGTGTGTCAGGGCTCTTTATATCACTGTAAGCAATTGCAGACACCTGTGCTAATTAGTTTGGCAGGTGTGTCCAATGAAAGGCAAGACTACTTAAGAAGGCTCTCTCACATTATTAAGCAGCCTACATTTTCTGCCAAAATGGGAAAGAAAAAGGATGTGTCGGCTGCTGAGAAGCAACAAATTGTGGAGTGTTTAGGTTAAGGCATGACTACAATCAACATTGTGCGATGATCAGGATGAAGTGTCTTGGCAATCAAGAAGTATGTAGCTGATTCACAGTACACACGTGTGCGTGCTGATAAGGGCAAATTGAGGACTCTTTCCTACAGGCAATTACGTCAGGTTGAAACAGCAGCGGCAAAAAAGCCTTGTCATAGCAGCAGACAAGTTTTTGAAGCTGCTTGTGCCTCCAACGTCCCCCGAACAACAAGATGCAGGGTCCTTCAGAGGTTTGCAGCTGTGCATATGCCATCCTGTCGACCTCCTCTATCCACTTCACACAAGCAGAAACGGCTCCAGTGGGCCAAACATTACATGAAGACTGATTTCAAAACTGTTTTGTTCACGGATGAGTGCCGTGCAGCGCTCGATGGTCCAGATGAATGGAGTGGAGGATGGCTGGTTGATGGACACCCCACGCAAACACGGCTACAGCGCCAACAAGGAGGAGGTGGAGTAATGTTTTGGGCTGGAATCATGGGGAGAGAGATTGTCGGCCCCTTTAGGATCCCTGATGGCGCTAAAGATGAACTCCATAATGTATGTGGATTTTCTCAAACAGCACTTCCTGCCATGGTTCAAGAAGAAGAACCGTGTATTTCACAGCAAGATCATTTTTCTGCATGATAATGCACCATCTCATGCTGCACATAAAACATCTGCATCTCTGGCTGATATGGGCATAAAAGGGGACAAACTTATGGTGTGACCCCCATGCTCCCCTGACCTCTACCCCATTCAGAACCTTTGGAGCATCATTAAAAGGAGTGTCTATGATGGCGGGAGGCAGTTCACATCTAAGCAACAGCTCTGGGAGGGTATTCTGTCCTCATGCAAAACAATTGAAGCAGAAACCATCCAAAACCTGACAAATTCAATGGACGAGAGAGTTCAGAAGCTCCTTTCGAACAAGGGGTCCTATGTGAAAATGTAACATCACCTAGAATAAAGTTTTGAGTTGAAAACTGTTTGATTTCAGTTTCTAACAACCTGCTAATGCTTATAATTTCAAAAATGACCATTTTTTTGGTCTTTATTAAAATTAAAAGGTTGATCGAAAAGTTTGGGGGATCTAAGAGTGTGGCAACCCAGTAGTCATAATTACTTCGAATTCTGACAATATGAGGGTCATGCTGCAGGTAGTGCAGCAAGAAGGCACTTATGTGTCTTGCGCATCTCGGAGCCCCAAAATTATTTTCCGGGCTAGATGCAGCTAAAAATTATTTTTAATTTTAAATCTGGTGAAGCTTATTATAGATGGCCTAATAGGATCAGTGCTGCACACTGCTACAAAGCCCAAATTATTTTCCAGTCAAGATACAGATAAACATGATTAGTAATTTGAAAGCTTAAAACGGTTGGTAGGGTGATTTTAACCAATCATCAAGCTTTTACTCTCCCCAGGATGACACAGGGGTAGAAAAGTCGTTTCGGATCCATGATTTGTTCATCTTTATGAACGTGAGTCTGTCTACATTATCAGTGGAGAGCCGCGTGCGCTTATCTGTCAGCACACCACCAGCAGCGCTGAACACACGTTCAGACAGAACGCTGGCTGCGGGGCATGACAAGATCTCCAAGGCGTAAGTGGCTAGCTCCGGCCATTTATCCAGATTGGAAGCCCAAAAAGAGCAAGGGTCCAGTGACACAGTCGTGGCTTCAATGTTTACTTGGAGATACTCCTGTACCATCGTCTCTAGGCGTTGACTATGTGTCAGACTTCTTGTCTCCTGTGGCCTTACAAAGGATGGGCTAAAAAAGTGGTGAAATGATTCCGCAAAATTGATGTTACCAGCAGATACTGTGGTTCTGTTACGGTTTGAGTGCTGAACACTTGACGGTCCCACGGTTGGCAAGTTGGAACTGTGAGATTCACTACGTGCACCACTGGTATTTTGTGGAAAAGCACATGTAAGATTCTGCAACAGTCTCTGCTGATACTCCTGCATGCGTGCATCCCTTTCTATGGCAGGAATAATTTCTGCAAATTTACTTTTGTACCGGGGATCTAACAGTGTGGCAACCCAGTAGTCAGGATTATTTCTAATTCTCACAATTCGAGGGTCATGTTGCAGGTAGTGCAGCAAGAAGGCACTCATGTGTGTTGCGCATCCAGGAGCACCAAGTCCCTGTTGTGTTGGTGGCGAGGTAGCAATCATGCTTCCTTCCTCTGTCCTCTCCCCCCAACCTCGCACAACAGAAATGTGATCAAGGTCTCCCTCATCTGATGAGTCTTCCATCAGTTCGTCCTCCACTTCTTCCTGGGCTCCTGCACCTTCCTCACTAGTTTGGCTGCTACCATGCGCCCTGGTAAAATCATCTCCCCCACCCTCACATGCCTGCCGCCTTGGTGCTGCCGACCGTCTGGACCTTGCAGATGTTAGCCCTTCCGCATACAACTCCTCCTCCTCTACTTCCTCCACCTCCTCTTGTGCCACCACCTTACTCCGAATTCTGTTTAACATGTGCTCCAGCATGTAAATCACCGGAATAGTCATGCTGATAATGGCATCGTCAGCACTAAACATCTTCGTCGCCATTTCAAAACTGTGCAGAAGGGTGCATAGGTCCCTGATCTGAGACCACTCCTCCAGCGTGATTTTCTCCACCTCTGAATCTCGTTGGCCCAGGCTATACGTCAGAACGTATTGCACCAGGGCTTGTCGGTGCTGCCACAGTCGCTGCAACATGTGCAGAGTTGAATTCCACCGGGTAGGCACATCGCATTTTAGCCGGTGAAGTGGCAGGCCCAACGACTTCTGTAGAGATGTAAGTCGCTGAGCTGCGGGATGCGAACGGCGGAAGTGAGCACACAGCGACCGTGCCCTCTGCAGAAGGCCATCTAGTCTGGGATAGTGGGCTAAAAATTGCTGGACAACCAGGTTCAACACGTGAGCCATACAAGGCACGTGTGTGACATTGCCCCGGCGAAGGGCCGCACCCAGGTTTGCAGCATTGTCGCACACGGCCTTCCCTGGTTTCAGGTCCAGTGGAGAAAACCATTCATGAAATTGGTTCTCCAGAGCTGACCACAACTCCTCAGCTGTGTGACTCACATTTCCCAGACATTTCAATGTAAAAACCGCCTGATGACGTTGAGCCCTACTGCCAGCATAGTAAGGAGGTGTGCAGGATCCCTTCTGCGCAGTTAGAAAGCTTGTGGCATGACCAGACAAGCTTTGGGTGCAGGTGGAAGACCGAGAGGAGGTTGAGGAGGCAGAAGCAGTGGAGGAAAAATGACATAAAGAGGATTGACGCACAACTCGTGGGGACGGCAAGACTTGGACAGCAGCCCCTTGTCCTGCTGTCACCATAGTCACCCAGTGCCCAGTCAGCGACATGTAACGCCCCTGTCCATGCCTACTCGTCCAAGTGTCTGTGGTGAAATGCACCCTGTCACACACAGAGTTTCTCAAAGAAGCGGTGATGTTGTGTGCGACATGCTGGTGGAGCGCAGGCACACCTTTCTTTGAGAAGTAGTGCCGACTGGGCATCTGGTACTGGGGCACTGCGACGGACATAAGGTCTCGAAAATCCTCTGTGTCCACCAGGCGGAAAGGCAGCATTTCTGTAGCCAAGAGCTTGCAGATGGTGAAATTCAACCTCTTAGCTTTCTCATGGCTAGGAGGAAATGGTCTTTTACTTGTCCACATCTGAGGGACCGAGGGCTGGCTATTGTGCTTAGACGGGGTTGATAAGGGTGTCCCCGGCAAACTGCCGGTCTGTGAGGAAGATGCAGGCGGACATGTTAGGTTGCCTTGATCCAAAGGTGGTGCTATCGATGTCGGACAGCGCTCAAGACCAGCTGGTGTTACCACCTCCAAAGAAAATGATGACCTGCCAATCACGCTGGCTGTTGCGGGTAAAGAGGTGGCAGGTCTGCGCCCCAAAACAGGTGTGACTGCTGTCCCCCCAGTCACAGAGGATGAAGAGGCCGCGGATGCACAAGATATGGCAGACGGTGGTTGGCCCGGCCGGCTAGACCGCATTGTAGCACACTGAGCTTCCCACTGCAACTTATGCTTCATGTCCATGTGCCGGTTCATGCATGAAGTACTCAAACTATGTATTTTTTGGCCTCTACTTAGCTTTTGCTGACAAATGTTACAGATAACACGAGTTGGGTCATCTTTATCGATCTGAAAAAATGCCCAGGCTATGCAAGGCTTAGCACCCATGCGACCTGAAGAGCCACCACGACTTGTGGTGAGAGGCAGAGTTGTGTTTGAGGATGCAGTTGTTGACGTGCTTCCAGTACTACGTCTCTGTCCAGGAAGGCGCAACCTGACCTCGTCGTCACTAGCATCTTCCTCCACCTCCTCTGCTGACCTCATCTCTTGGCTGACTGTGGGTTGACAGTAAGTGGGATCTCCGACCTCATCATCATCACCCTGTGCGTTATCACACCCGTCGTCCTCAGAGCCAACCTGTTCCTGCCCTGACAAAAAACTAAAGTTGTCGCTCCAATCAGGTATTTGAGTCTTATCATCGTCTTCCTCATTGTCTCCACCAACAGGAGTTACAGTTTGGGAATGAGGGTCTACATTATGGTCAGAACCTTCTGCGTCTGGTCCTGGATCCGACTCATAAAGATTCTGGGCATCAGTGCAGATCATTTCCTCGTCTGGATTCACAGAAGCGCTGGAGTCGACCTCTGATTCCCAGGCTATAGTATGAGTAAACAGCTCTGCAGACTCAACCATCTGTTCTACCTCATACTCAGACGGGCAGCTGGAGATTTGGGAGCTGTGAGGAAGCAAGTGCGATTTGGGTGACACCTTTGAGGACTGGAGTATTTGTGATGTTGAAGTTGATGTGGAGGAGAGCCCACTTAAAGGAGCACTTGATATCCGTTGAAGCACCTGCTGTTTTTGTGCCTCATCTGGAATTTGTAGCGATTGGCGTGGCCGTAAGAAAGGGATCTTATCACATTGTCCGCTAAAAGAAGTAGACATTTTAGTTTGGCTGGAAGATGGTCTTTCTTCTGCACCTACCCCACGGACACAACCTTTTTTCCCCTTCCCAACACGCCTATTCCCCTTTCCACCAGCAGCAGGCCTTTTTCCACTCATTTTGGTGGTTAACTAATTCACAACTCTGGAGTTGTTTGCACAAAAAAACAATGGATGGTAACCGAGCAGAGCTGAGTGGCCAAACTGTGGTATTAGGCCAAAACTATTGGCTGGGTTAGATGCAGAAAAAAATTATTTTTAATTTGCAACCTGATGGAGGTCAGTATAGATGGACTAATAGACCAAGTCCCACACACCGCTAGAAGCCCAAATATTTTTTCAGAGCTAGATGCAGAAAATTTTTTTATTCAATTTGCAACCTGATGGAGGTCAGTATAGATGGACTAATAGACCAAGTCCCACACACTGCTAGAAGCCCAAATATTTTTTCAGAGCTAGATGCAGAAAAAAATTATTTTTAATTTGCAACCTGATGGAGGTCAGTATAGATGGACTAATAGACCAAGTCCCACACACTGCTAAAAGCCCAAATATTTTTTCAGAGCTAGATGCAGAAAAAAATTATTTTTAATTTGCAACCTGATGGAGGTCAGTATAGATGGACTAATAGACCAAGTCCCACACACCGCTAGAAGCCCAAATATTTTTTCAGAGCTAGATGCAGAAAAAAATTATATTCAATTTGCAACCTGCTGGACGTCAGTATAGAAGGACTAATAGAACAAGTCCCACACACTGCTAGAAGCCCAAATATTTTTTCAGAGCTAAATGAAGAAAAAAATTATTTTTAATTTGCAACCTGATGGAGGTCAGTATAGATGGACTAATAGACCAAGTCCCACACACTGCTAGAAGCCCAAATATTTTTTCAGAGCTAGATGCAGAAAAAAAATATTTTTAATTTGCAACCTGATGGAGGTCAGTATAGATGGACTAATAGACCAAGTCCCACACACTGCTAGAAGCCCAAATATTTTTTCAGAGCTAGATGCAGAAAAAAATTATTTTTAATTTGCAACCTGATGGAGGTCAGTATAGATGGACTAATAGAACAAGTCCCACACGCTGCTAGAAGCCCAAATATTTTTTCAGAGATAAATGAAGAAAAAAATTATTTTTAATTTGCAACCTGATGGAGGTCAGTATAGATGGACTAATAGACCAAGTCCCACACACTGCTAGAAGCCCAAATATTTTTTCAGAGCTAGATGCAGAAAAAAATTATATTCAGTTTGCAACCTGATGGAGGTCAGTATAGATGGACTAATAGAATGATGCTATGCCCAAAAGATTTTACTTCACTAGGTGCAGTAAAAAAATTGGTATTCTATACACAGGTGGTATATCTTGCAACACAGATAGGCTACTCCACTGACTAACACACTCTGCAATAGGCCAAAAAGGATTAGCTTTGCTAGATTCAGCCAAATGCTGTGAAAAAACTTGCACAGCACTGGCACAGACCTGCCTGGCAAAAACTGATAGGAACTGATGTAACCTAGTCCTGAAAAGGACTCCAATTACAATTAGTCTTTACTCCCACAATCTATCTATTTAAGAGCACAGACCTGCCTGACAAAAGTCGTAGGAAATGCTGTAACCTAGTCCTTAAAAGGACTGCAATCACAACTATTCCCTACTCCCAAGCTATCTGTATATTTGTGCGAAAATTGGCTTGAAATTAACAAGGTATAGCGCACACAGCAACAGCGGTGCCGTCTAACACGCAGCTGCAGCAGTGAGAAAATGGTGGCGACGGGGAAAATGGCTTGGTCTTATAGGGCAAGGACATGTGACATACACTGCCAATCACACATGCCCTTGCTTGTGTGAAAAAAAGCACTTCGCTCCGTGTGTGCGCTGCTGATAGGCTGACAGATTGCACCTCCCCACTGCAAATGCGGGAAAGAGAAAAAAAAATGGAGATCTTCATTGTTCCTGCAGAGATCCATCCCCTGCCCCTCCCCCCGCCCCGCTGTACACTCAAACTGCGTATTAACATTAATTTTCATCATTACTGAGAAAAAATCCAGTTATGATTTTGGTGCACGAACAGTTATCGAACATAACCTCGAACAGCCGAATTTTTCTCAAATTGTTCGTGTTCGCCGACCGGCTCGAACACCGCCCAAAACAGCTCGAATTTGAGATTGGCGAACAGTTCGAGTAGAACAACGCTCATCTCTAGTTATTATACCAGTAATACACTTCTATCAACCACAAGAAGAACCTGTGAGCGCCCTAGAGGAACCTGCTCAGGAACAGGAAGAGTCCCCAGTCAGAGGAGGATCACTCGTTGAAGCAGAGCCTGAAGACCCAGTAATCAGTGCACTTGCCAGTCCCATAGAGAGATTGAGGCAGTTTTATAATCTACCAGCACGTACACCTGATAGGTTAGCAGAGAGTGCATGCACAGACACCAGTATCACCCCAGTACTACGAAGGTCCATACGCAGCACACAAGGCCAAATCCCTGCCAGGTTTAGGGATTAAAATACAAAATGCCTGAAGTATAAATAGTTACCTGTTACAAAAAAATGCTTCAGTCCAGGAGTACTGAATTGTACTAGGGTGGAATGTGTCACCCTGCTGTGCACAGGTACCACAGGACCCAGGGTGCATGGATGGACTTCTCCACAAGAGGCCCTCGTTACATACAAACACCTCCACCCTTCCACCTCATACCAGCAGAGGGAGCCCGTTAGGGATATATATATGGAGGGTGGAGCCAAGCAGTCAGTGAGTTTAGTCTCTCAGTCAGAGAGAGAGCGTGCTGACGCTGAGAGCAGCGAAGAGGCAACACGCTGGCTGCTGTGCTTAGGCGAGCCAAGGCCTACAGCACGAGTTGAGTTATGAGGGCCCCGAGTGTGGCCGACGGCAAGAGGAGAAAGGAGAGAAGAGTTGAGGGGGCAGAGGAGCATCATAGGCTCACCCCGATATACAAACCGGACACCGAGTCCACGCCTTTATACCCAGTAGGGATCACCGGCATCCCAGGAGGACTACAAGTCCCTGGCTGACCTGAAGCTAGACCCATTACAGGACCAGGAACCACAAGGCCCCAGCATCCAGTGAGAGTGGTTACCAGCAGAAGGTCCTACTACCGAGCGACAGGTGAAGGAACAGCACGACACATAAGCTACAGTAGGCCCAGTTGTAGGCTGGCCAGAAGCATACAGAGAGGCAGACACGGACCAGGAGGCCTTATACCCGCTCACTGGGGAGAAGTCCTGAAGTGCACCCATCCTACTGAGTACCCTGGACCGTACCTGACATCCGCACCAGTAAAGGTATTGAAGCGAATCCCCTGTCTCTGTCAGTTACTCCTGCTGCGCCATCCGCCTGCACTACAGGTCCCAGCATCACCCACCATCAAACACCATCCCTGCCCCGGGGGCCCGCTCCACCTGTGGGGAGCAGAAACACCTCAGCTGCCATCCCATTACCCCCCGGAGGTCTGCAGCAGCGCTGGTAAACCTTACCAGGTACCACAGGTGGCGTCACGAACTATTTATTTTATTTTTCTTATCCAAATTACAAATTCCCTTTTTGGTTGACCGCTCTGGGCCATGGACCAGGCCAGCCACCGTGATATCCCCCACCTGCATCCTTAGGCCCGGCTGCCGAGTACCCCATTGCCCCAGGGGCGCGTCATCTCCCCCGCTCTCACCCTCTAACACTCTCTCTCCATCCCTCTCCTTCTCACCCTCTCTTGCTCTTTCTCTCCTTCAAATGCTCTCTCTCCATCTCTCCCATTCTTTTCATCTCACTCTCCCTCTCTCTCTCTCTTTCTATCTCCTTCCCTCTCTCCGACACTCACACTGGCTCTCATTCCCTCTCTTTCTTCATATCTCTCCCTCCTTCTACCTCTCTTCCCGTCTCTCTGTTTTTGTCTCTTTCTACCTTTCTCTCTACTGCTCTCCTTCCTTCTTCCACTCTTTATCTTACTCTCTCTCCCCTCTCTCTGCTCCTGACGCACCCCCAGGGCCGTGGGGTACTCGGCAGCCGGGTCTCTGGTTGCTGGGGGATATCACAGTAGCTGGCCCGGTCCGTGACCCAGGACGGTCAGTAAAAAGGGGGGTACTTCTATTTATATGGGGTTTTTGGGAAAGTTCGTGACGCCACCTGTGGATTGCGGCCAGAAGGAGCCACCGCTGCGGAGCAGTCCTCTGGAGCTGGTGTTACGGCAGCAGGGGTGGTGTGGCTCTCCACAGGTAGAGCAAGCTCCAGGGCAGTGTAAGAAAATGGTGGTTGCGCTGGGCGTTGTAGTGCAGAGAGGGAACGATAGTGCAGATTAAAGAATGGACGGAGGCAGTGCGGTGCAGTCATCCGAGGTTTTACTCACAGTTCTTATGACAGTTCCACTGGTGCACCGTACAGGTGTCAGCCTCCCACGTCACGCTGCATTCACCAGGCTGGGGTTCAGCACTTCCTCAGGCAGGTTAGGCGTGCCTGACAGAACCCCACTTTCTCATGTTCCTAGCTAGACCGTCTTCACGCTGTGTCTTTCTCCCTCCTGCCCTTCGCTTCCCCACTCCGAATCCTGCTCGGGTACTCTGAAGTCCCTCCAGACCTGCTTGACCCTCATGGGGATTAGAATGAGGCTTCGGCAACTGACTATATAAGCCAGAAGCCTCTGGTTTTCCCAGCCGGGACGTAGAGTAACACGGCTGGACCAGGGGCCGGTCCCCTTCTTGCGGCCTACGATCCCTCTTTCTTCTGACACCTTCCAGCCGACCTGGAGCAGTGTAGTGTTGGATGCAGGTGTTGGGGTTCCGGGCAGCACTCCCTTCTTACCTGAGAGAAGGAGACACCACGCCTCTGGGTGAGGGGCAGTACCTCTGTGGCGACTGAACCCTCAGGGGCGCCACACTCCCCTCGGTAAATCACAGCACGTCCGCGGGCTGGAACAGAGTAAAACAGGGTATATTTGACATGCAAATTTTTAGATGCATCGCATATAAGATAATAAAACATTTCTTCCCTTTATGGGAGGCACTTCACTTTAACATTACAGGTTACATTTATCGCACACTATAAAACACTTTTCTTGTAACAGGTTACAGTTCATGCTGTAACCGGGTGTCCATTTTACTTTTAAACAGGTGCAACAAGTAGTAGCATGAGGGACCCGCCCGCAAGCCCTCAACGTAGGCCCTGGGCATGGCTGCAGGGCATAGGTGATCCTGGTGTTGGACCACGTCTTCCGCCACGCCAAACGGGTTTTTCTTCTGAGGTCATGTGTTGCTAATATAAAACCAATAGGGTGCACTTTAAAAAGCGCTAAACTATTTATAATATCAGTTTCTGGCTGTTCACTGTCCCCAGCCTGGAGTCTGTATACCCTGACGGGTAATCATATAAACACACACTGCAAATTAAACATTATTCCAACTTTCAACACTGCACCCTTACGGACGACTATATACATTATGTTCAGTCCCATTTGCTGGACAAATTGTGGGGTCCCCGCCTGGGGTACGACTGATTTTTACCTGACCCAGCTGGGTCATACGGTATGTCCTGCGGGGGTGTGTCCTCGATGACGCAATACACTTGCAGGGCATACCACCCGCGTTCCCCCTGGTGACGTGTGTAGGTAACCCTGTCACCTGGGTATAGATTCCGGTCGGGATGGCCCTCTTCCAGCTTGGGCTCAACATCCCGCCGGTTTACGAAGATGTCCCTCTCAAAGTTGGGATCCCTTATAAAGCCCCACCCAGCCTTCAGGTCAAACTTTACCATGACTCCTTCATCGCGGGGGCTGGGGTGGGCTGACTCCGCCTCGCGAACTTGAGCCTTGGCGGCCTTGTCCCGGGACTCCAGGCGTTCACAGTGCGCGCGCCCAGCACGCCGCTCCTTTTCCAGCTGCCGGAGCTCCCGCCTGCAGAACTCCTTCCTCTGCAGGGCTTCGGCCTGGGTCTCCCACGGGAAGCCCATCAGGTCCCCGCCCCGGTTGTCCCAGCAAAACTCCTCTCCACTGGAATAGGCAACCAGGGGCGCTGGTATCGGGAGTAACGGGCACGGCTGCTGATCCTCGAACCGGGCAGACCAATCGTAGGCCGGCGCTATATACCCACTTGGGTGCCGGAGGTGGAGGTGCCGGGAGGGCATCCAGTAGAAGGCCCCTGGCTTCAGTGCCCGGGAGTGGAGGTTCCTGGAGGGCACCAGGTGGAAGGCCCTCGAATTCAGCGCCCGGGGGTGGAGGTTCCGGGCTGAGCAGCTGTTCCAGGGAGGGCATGGCGGCATACGGGGAGTGCTGATTAAGGAAGCCCAGGAGCAGGACGGGGCTTGCAGCGCCCGGGGCAGGGGATTCTTTCCTATCTGCTCTTGTGCTGCATCCGGCCACTTGGTACTCAGCGGGCTCCGCCAGGGCTGGGGTGCCGCTACTGACATCCGGTGCTGCTTTCCGCCTTGCTGCCAACTTTTCTAGCAGCTCGCTCCTCCACCTCACGACCGCTGCCTGCTGGGCCCGTTCCACTTGTTGGCTTAGTCCCAGAATCTCACTCTGGAGGAACTCCGCGTCCTCCGGGGACAATTTTCCGGCTTCCCCCTCCAGGGTGAGGGGTGTCGCTTGCCACTCTAGCAGGCCAGAGGCGGAGGCTTGGTCTTGGCGTCCTTCCATGCTGGCTGCCGGGTGCGGTCTGTCTAGACTGGTTAAGACCACACCCTGTCTCCATTCCTTTTCTCCTCCTACTCTCTTCTTTCGGGGGCGGTCCCATGGCAATCTACTGTCGGTCACTTCCTGTGACGGCCTCCCTGCCTTCACGGACACATCTATGCGGACAGTCACGGTTGCAAGGGGCAGAGTTGGCTTTTGGCTCCATTCCGGGACCCGGCCCACGATGGGAGGTTCCATTTTGTTGTCTTTGAGCACGCACATAATGGCGCCCGTTCTTCTGGGGCGGGCGCCACATTCAATGCAGTAAAACAATCCTTAGGCACACAATACCCGCCGATAACGGGTTGGTCACGTATCCTGTTCATGACGCCAGAGCTGACGCGCCCCCAGGGCCGTGGGGTGCTCGGCAGCTGGGCCTCTGGTTGCTGGGGGATATCACGGCAGCTGACCCGGTCCGTGACCCAGAGCGGTCAGTAAAAAGGGGGTACTTCTATTTATATGGGTTTTTTTGATGAAAGTTCGTGACGCCACCTGTGGATTGCGGCCAGAAGGAGCCGCCGCTGCGGAGCAGTCCTCTGGAGCTGGTGTTACGGCAGCAGGGGTGGTGTGGCTCTCCACAGGTAGAGCAAGCTCCAGGGCAGTGTAAGAAAATGGTGGTTGCGCTGGGCGTTGTAGTGCAGAGAGGGAACAATGGTGCAGATTAAAGAATGGACGGAGGCAGTGTGGTGCAGTCATCCGAGGTTTTACTCACAGTTCTTATGACAGTTCCACTGGTGCACTGTACAGGTGTCAGCCTCCCACGTCGCACTGCATTCACCAGGCAGGGGTTCAGCACTCCCTCAGGCAGGTTAGGCGTGCCTGACAGAACCCCACTTTCTCGTGTTCCTAGCTAGACCGTCTTCACGCTGGGTCTTTCTCCCTCCTGCGTTTCCCCACTCCGAATCCTGCTCGGGTGCTCTGAAGTCCCTCCTGTCCGTCGGAGTACATAGACCTGCTTGACCCTCACGGGGATTAGAATGAGGCTTCGGCAACTGACTATATAAGCCAGAAGCCTCCGGTTTTCCCAGCCGGGACGTAGAGTAACACGGCTGGACCAGGGGCCGGTCCCCTTCTTGCGGCCTACGATCCCTCTGTATTCTGACAGATGCGGGGCGTACGGGTGCCTTCCTGCACTCGCCGTACCCCCTAGGATCCCATCAACAGAACGGAGGCTACTCCCTGCTCCCCTCCTGGGCCTCTGACACTAGGCCCTAGTTGTGGAGCCGAGCTCCTACTGAGACTCTGCTCCCGGACTGTTCTTCTGAACTGTTCTCTCACTACTCAACTATCTCATCTTGTCTGAACTGTTCTGCCACCCTAAGATGGCTTCCCTATTTATACTCCTACCAAAGTGCTCCCCCTAACTACTTCCTCCACCCACACCCACTACTGGTTCCCCCTACTTTTGGGTTCCCCCCACTCCAGCGAGGGTCAGGGCTCAGCAGAAACATACATTGTGTCTTGCCCTTCCAGCCGGCCTGGAGCAGTGTAGTGTTGGATGCAGGTGTTGGGGTTCCGGGCAGCACTCCCTTCTTACCTGAGAGAAGGAGACACCACACTTCTGGGTGAGGTGCAGTACCTCTGTGGCGCCACACTCCCTTCTCTCCTAACATCTCTCACTCTCTTTCTCTCTCTTTTTTTCTCCCTCCCTCTCTAATTACACACTATCTCAAACACATTAACAGAAGTTTCTTATATCTCTAGGAGACCTCAGAGGGTTAGACACACATTTTGAGGACACAATTTTTTTTACAAAGCTGGTGAATTAAAATTTCAAAGGGTTCAATCATCTCTAGCACCCATGCTGTATCTGACGCCAAACATCTCTTTCTCCACCTCTACACTTCCCATTTCCCACCTTTCTGAATTAAGATGCCTCCTGGACTAGCTGTTTTCTAGGAGGTTACAGACAGGTTTCACAAGACCCGGGAGACTTGCTGAGCTGACTTTTTCAGTGGTCCAGTGGGTCTTCCCTTTTTCCAGGAGCCTTCTAGACTAGTGATTCTCAACTCCAGTCCTCAAGACCCACCAAAAGATAATATTTCCAGCATTTCATTAGTACTGCACAGGTAATAATTCCATCACCTGTGCAATACTGAGGAAATCCTGAAAACATGATCTGTTGGTGGGTCTTGAGGACTGAAGTTGAGAACCACTGTTCTAGACATTCCAGGAGAGTTGGCAGATATACCATAGAGGTGGACCATGCAACTACTGTAGTTTGGTGTCCATGATGACAGCACTAATTTGCTTTCTCTCTTTTCATATAGAGAGAGTAATCAAAATGAGAAAAGAATCACTAAAGCAGGAGAAAATCAAACAAAAGAGACATTTGGATTTTCTGGACATTCTTTTGTGTGCTAAGGTACTGAAATGATCCATGTATATTTGACCATTTATCGAGGGAAAAAGGTAAATGGGATGCAGAGGTTGGAGTCACATCCAGGCTCTGTTGTCTTAGGGGGGGTTCAAATGCCTCTCAGCTGCATAAGAACTTATTAGTATTATAAACGTCACATAGTAGAAATGGGGCCCTATTTTCTTAGGTCCCTGATCTCCCTTGTCAAAAACTTACTTGACAGAACCTGTCAGAAACTATTACCTCCCTTTAAAAGATAAGCCAATTGATCCTTTTATGACCTTAAATCATTGCTCCAGCAGCGAGAAATCATGTTTTCAAGTTGTGTCTAAAAGTGCATTGATGATGCACTTACAGCTTCTCAGCCTCATGCTGTATTCCCTGCCTAGCATTGCTCTCCACTGGTTGATTGAGAAGTTGTTTGGTCTGGTACATGGTCACTGACCTGTTAATCAGCCAGGGAATGTAATAAATACAGGAAGAGGATGAGAAACTGTAAGTGCACCGTCACGCCCTATCGTCTAGACTGATTCTGAGAGGGTGAAGCAGTTCTTTTCTATACAGGGGTATTATAGATGGCACATGGTGGGCGTGAGGTCCTGCTGCAGATATTGCATTGGTGATCAGAGTTTTAAGTTCTGAAGATAACCCATAGCGTAGACTGCAATACCAGATGCAACCCATGAATAGGAGTTTCTGGAAACAAAAAGAATCTATTTCGTGGCAACCCACATATTACCCAAATATTTCCAGTAGCAGAGATTTTTGTCTGTCTTTATCAGGATGAAAATGGTCAGGGTCTATCTGATGAAGATCTGCGGGCAGAGGTGGACACTTTCATGTTCGAAGGACACGATACAACGGCCAGTGGCGTCTCCTGGACATTATACTGTATGGCGAAATACCCCAAGCACCAGAAAAAATGCCGGGAGGAAATCAGAGAGGTCCTGGGAGATCGGCCCACAGTCGACTGGTAAAAACCTAATGTATATTACCAACCTATATATTGTTTTTATACTATAATCAAGCCCATGAAAGTGTTGTAAAAAAGCATTGAGCCACTGTAACACTATAAGCATGCCAAGCTTACGTCTAGAAGAAAATGTCCATACTTGATATTTGGCCATTTTTAATATGTGGGGCATGAAGGGGGTTATTATTGTTTAAGGGGCAGAAAAATGTTACCTTTGTTAAAAAAATCCTTCCATTCTGCCCCCAAAAGTAAAGCTAACCTGTAAACAATAGAAATGGTAATTTCTAAGGCCCCCTGATAGCCAATTATTATTATTATTATTATTATTAATAATAATTTATATAGCGCCATTGATTCCATGGCGCCTGTACATAAGAAGGGGTTACATACCAAATACAGATATCACTTACAGTAAACAAACTAACAATGATAGACTGGTACGGAGGGAAGAGGACCCTGCCCTTGCGGGCTTACATTCTACAGGAAAGAGGCGGAGACAGTAGGTTGAGGGGTTGCAGTAGTTCCTGTGTTGTTGGTTGAGGTGGCAGCAAGCAAGGTCATGGCAGGCTGTAAGCTTGTTTGAAGAGATGGGTTTTCAAGTTCCGTCTGAAGGATCCAGGTGTGGTGGATAATCGGACGTGTTGAGGCACAGAATTCCATAGGATGGGGGATATTCGGAAGAAATCTTGAAGGCGATTGCGTGAGGAACGAATAAGTGTGGAGAAGAGAAGGAGGTCTTGGGAGGAACGGAGGTTACATGAAGTAATATAGCGGTAGTTTGAACTGGATACGCTGGGGGAATGGGAGCCAATGAAGGGATTTGAAAAGGGGGGTAGCAGAGGAGTAGTGAGGCGAGAGATGAACGAGTCGTGCAGCAGAGTTGAGGATGGACTGGAGGGGTGCGGCAGTGTTAGTCGAGGCGGGAGATGATGAGGGCATGCACAAGCAGTTTAGTAGATTGAGGGTTGAGGAAAGGACGAATTCTGGAAATATTTTTAAGCTGGAGGCGACAGGAGGTGGCGAGAGCTTGGATGTGGAGTTTGAAGGACAGGGCAGAGTCAAGGGTTACTCCGAGGCAGCGGATTGTCAGTACAGGGGAAAGAGTAATGTCATTTATTGTGATAGAAAGATCAGGTGGGAAGGATATGCGAGATGGGGGAAAGATAATGAGTTCAGTTTTGTCCACATTGAGCTTGAGGTAGCGGGAGGAGAAGAAGGAGGATATGGCTGCTAGGCATGCTGGGATTCTGGACAGCAGAGAGGTGACGTCTGGGCCAGAGAGGTAGATCTGGGTGTCATCAGCGTACAGATGGTACTGGAAGCCATGGGATTTTATGAGCTGTCCCAGGCCAAGGGTATAGATTGAGAAGAGTAGGGGTCCTAGGACAGAGCCTTGAGGGACTCCGACAGAGAGGGGGCGGGGTGAGGAGGTAGTGTGGGAGTGGGAGACGCTAAATGTGCGGGTACAAAGGTATGAGGAGATCCAGGATAGGGCAAGATCTTTGACGCCAAAGGAAGAGAGGATCTGTAGTAGGAGGCAGTGGTCAACTGTATCGAAAGCAGAGGACAGGTCAAGAAGAAGGAGTACAGAGAATTGTCTGTTAGCTTTGGCTGTAAGTAAGTCATTGGTGATTTTGGTAAGGGCAGTTTCGGTGGAATGGTGGGGGCGGAAACTGGATTGTCAGTTGTCTGTTATGAACTGCTACAAGCACTAAGCAAAGATAGGAAAACTGACCCTACAATAGGACTAAGCTGATTCCCTACGATGCAGCGGGGGACCTGTTCCTTGTGAACAGACCCGCCTAAGTCCTCGGCTAGTCTGAAAGCAGACCTATAGATATAAGGGAGGGGTCCCTACAAGAACTAAGGACTGGGATATAGATGGACACCTCCTAGCAGAAATTGTAGCAGAGCAAAGACAAACAAACAAAAGTACTAGTGGTCAAAAGTCCAAGCAAACTACAGAGTTAGGTACAAGGCACTTGGCTAGCTTAAGAGTAAAAGAAACACTGAAGTCCAGCAAGGCCAGAAGGGCGGAGCTGGATATATAGGCAGAAAGTCATGTGACCAACAAAATAGAAAAAGAACTAACAGGAGGGTTCTAACAGTACCCCCTCTTCTATGAGGATCCTCCGGATCCTCCAGGCCCAGGTCTATCATGAATCCTCCTGTGAAACGCTCCGACAAGTCTAGGAGCAGAGACATCATCCGCCTTTACCCAGGAGTTATCCTCGGGACCGAAACCTTTCCAAGCGACGAGATACTGCAATCTCCCTCTATGCCATCTAGAATTAAGAATGCGAGAAATTTCACATTCACCGTCTTCCACTACTGGAGGAACTGTGACAGTGGCATCCCTATCCGATACATCAGCTTTTTTCAACAGGAAACATGAAACACCGGATTAATCTTCCAGGAGGTGGGAACCTCCAACCTAACAGCAGATTGGTTAACTACCTGAAGTACCTTAAACGGCCCTACAAATTTCGGGCCCAATTTCTTAGAAGGAATCCTCAACCGCAGATTCTTAGAGGACAACCAAACCATGTCACCAACCGTAAACAAAACCTCTTGACGTTTCCTGTCAAAGTACCTCTTAGATTTTTTGTTAGCCTCTTGAAGGTTACCACGTACATCAGTCCAAACTCTCTCCAAATCACCGGAAAAATTCTCCTCCTCCGGCACAGCCGATACCAACCATGGGAGAAAAGCTGCGAGATAAAGCATCAGCTTTTACATTCTTGGTACCCGGGATGTAAGTAACAGAAAAATTAAACCGCGAAAAAAAAAGTGCCCACCTAGCCTGACGGGCATTCAAGCGCTTGGCAGCATCAAGATAGATCAGATTCTTATGATCAGTGAAAACCTGAATGGGAAATTTAGCACCTTCCAAGAGATGACGCCAATGTTCAAACGCGAGTTTAATAGCTAGCAATTCCCGATTACCAACATCGTAATTAAGTTCGGTCTCAGAAATTTTTTTTGAAAAAAAAGCACAGGGATGTACTCCATCCTTGTTTTCCTGAGACAAAACAGCCCCGACCCCCACCGAAGAAGCATCAACCTCGACCAAAAAGGCTTGGTCTCATCAGGCTGCATAAGGATGGGGGCAGAACTGAACCTCTCCTTGAGATACACAAAAGCTTCAATGGCCTCCGTAGTCCACTGAACCGTATTCGCACCTTTCCTGGTGAGATCGGTCAGCGGCTTAACAATTATGGAAAAATTCTTAATGAATTTTCTGTAATAATTGGCGAAACCCAAAAATCTCTGTATCGATTTCAAACCAATAGGCCTAGGCCATTTCTGCACTGCCTGAACCTTCACCGGGTCCATCTCAAAGCCCTCGCTGGAGATAATGTAGCCCAAAAAACTAATTCTCTGCACAGCGAACTCACATTTCTCCAGCTTAGCAAAAAGTGAATTGTCACTTAACAACTGCAATACCTCACGTATGCTTTGCCAATGAGACTCCAGATCCGGCGAATAAATCAAAATGTCATCCAAATACACCACCACATTCTTACCGATCAACGGTCTTAGGATGTCATTAATAAGGTTCTGAAAAAACGCTGGTGCATTGGTAAGACCAAAAGGCATAACCAGATTCTCAAAATGACCCACCGGAGTGTTAAAAGCTGTTTTCCATTCATCACCTTCTTTCATTTGTAACAAATTGTATGCCCCCTGGAGATCAATTTTAGAGAACCACTTGGCCCCCACTAACTGGTTGAACAAGTCAGGAATTAATGGCAGTGGGTAGGAATTGCGTACGGTAATTTTATTAATTTCGCAAAAGTCCAGACATGGACGTAAACCGCCGTCCTTTTTTTTTACAAAAAAAAATCCAACAGCCACAGGAGACTTAGAAGGTCTAATGTGACCAGCGGCCAAGCTTGTCTGTATGTATTGCTCCAAGGCCTTTCTCTCAGGGATAGTCAGATTAAATAAACGACTCTTGGGAAGAGTAGCTCCAGGGACAAACTCAATGGTGCAATCATAGTCCCTATGAGGAGGCAAAACTTGCGACTCCTCCTCAGAAAAAACCTTTCAAAAATCCTGAATAGGTACAGGTAATTCCCCTCTTTCCACAGCAGCAATGCGACCGTTACAACATTTATCATGACACTTAGGACTCCAAGATTTAATTTCATGGGTAGACCAGTCCAGTACAGGATTGTGCAATTTTAACCAAGGTAACCCCAAAACCACTGGAGAAGGCAAATTATTTAATACCACCAAATCCAAATTCTCTTGGTGAATACCATTAATGGTGAGGGGAAATTCAAAAACCTTGTGAGTAATACATTTTAAAGGAGAGCCATCAACAGCAACCACAGAAATAGGAGATGACAAAAGTTTGGATTCTAATTTAAATTTTTCCAAAAATCCCCTATCAATCATATTGAGTGTTGAACCACAATCCACAAATACCCGAAATTCAATCAACTCCTCCTGAAATGAGGTGCTCCCAGAAGGAAATACTCCCTTTGAGTTTAAACACACTATAAGGGCGTAACTGACCTTTTTTTTTTCTTTGTTCAAACGAAGCACACAGTTCTTAATAAAGTGGTCAGATTTACCGCAATAAAAACATAATCCCTTAGCAAACCTGCGGTCTCTTTCCTGAGAATGGGGTAACATCGCCCCAATCCCTATCGGTTCTCCACCTTCCGAGCAGACCCTCTGAAAACTAGGAGCTGCCATAGCAGTAGATTTCTCTTCATTAATCCTAGCACGCAGTCTCCTGTCCACACGTATAGCTAATTGCATTGCCTCCTGCAAGGTTCCAGATGTTGGGAAGGCAATCAGCAGATCCTTAACCCTTTCACCTAGACCAGCAAGAAACAGACATTTTAATGCCGAGTCATTCCATTCCACTTCGGCCGACCATCTTCTGAAGTATGTACAATAATTTTCCACATCACCTGATCCCTGCTTCAAACGTCTTAATTCAGTCTCAGCAGATGAGACTCAATCAGGATCGTCATACAACAACCCCATAGCAGAAAAAAAATCTTCCACTGATCTAAAACACGGATCATTAGGTTGGAGAGAAAAGGCCCATCCCTGTGGTTCTTTGTGCAAAAGTGACATTATAAACCCAATGTGCTGTGATTCATTCCCAGAGGATCTGGGTATTAAACGAAAATATAATAAACAAGCGTTTTTAAAGGAAAAAAAATCTTGCTGTTTACCATAAAAAAAATCTGGCAGTCCTACCTTCGGTTCCACAAAATGCGCTCCAGGACAGCTACTCACGTGTTGCTGGAGCTCGGCCACCTCCAAAGACAGTCCCGGTAGGCGATGAGCCAACTCCTGAACCGACACCATGCTGATATCTGGATTTCTTTCCTTAGAGTGTTTTATTTTTGTTTTGGGCTGGACTTACTGTTATGAACTGCTACAAGCACTAAGGAAAGATAGGAAAACTGACCGTACAATAGGACTAAGCTGATTCCCTACGATGCAGCGGGGGACCTGTTCCTTGTGAACAGACCCGCCTAAGTCCTCGGCTAGTCTGAACGCAGACCTATAGATATAAGGGAGGGGTCCCTACAAGAACTAAGGACTGGGATATAGATGGACACCTCCTAGCAGAAATTGTAGCAGATCAAAGACAAACAAACAAAAGTACTAGTGGTCAAATGACCAAGCAAACTACAGAGTTAGGTGCAAGGCACCTGGCTAGCTTAAGAGTAAAAGAAACACTGAAGTCCAGCAAGACCAGAACAGCGAAGCTGGATATATAGGCAGAAAGTCATGTGACCAACAAAATAGAAAAAGAACTAACAGGAGGGTTCTAACATTGTCGAAGAGAGAGTTAGATGAAAAGTGGGAGGAAAGTTCAGCATGAACGTGTTGCTCAAGGAGTTTGGAGGCAAATGGGAGCAGGGATATGGGGCGATAGCTGGACAAGGCGGTTGGGTCGAGGGATGGCTTTTTGAGGATGGGCGTGATTGTGGAATGTTTGAAGGCAGCGGGGAAAGAAATTATTACTCCTGATATCCAGCATTGCCCCAATTTTGCCCCAAAATAAAAAAAGTTATACTCGACTAACCTTAGCTATGGTGCCAGCTTTCAGATTGCAGTCACTCCTGCCCGTACTAAGCCTTTGGAGTGAAAATCAAGTGTCGCACATACACCAGCTGATTGTTACCCATCATTGTTGATCTCAGCTTGTGTCCTTCTATGGCTTCCTTCATAGGAGAGTGTTCTTCTTTGAGACTCTAACATGGAGGAAGAAGCCCTGTCATCTGACAGCTCTCATTGGATGTTGCTATATATTTCATGCTCATTTTCTAGTTTGTTAATTCAGGGATTAAAACTCATGACCTGTAGCATGAAAGGCAGATTCTTTAATAGAGACTGTATACATTCTTCACTTACAAAAATAAGCCTGTGTCATAGTTAGCAAAATTTATGTTGGAGGAATAGGAATGTTTTAGTACCACCCCAAAACCTCCCTAAAAATGTAAAAGTTTACAGAGGTCTCGCCCACTTTTGGTCTGGGACATTTTGCAGATATGTTCTGTATTGGAAATAGTCGCCCTCTCTCTGCAATGGAGTGTCATCCAATAGGGCTAATCTCTTCTTCCTGGGCCAGACTACATGAACTGCAGTGTAAGATGGATATTCTTACTTTCTGTTTTTTAACCTTTTCAAGTCCCTCAGGTGGCACACCAATTTACATGTGTTATGCACCCCATATGCTAGCTATCAATTTTGCAGACATTTTCCCTTCTTCAGGCTGGAATTTGTCAGCCAAACTCTCCGCGCCTCAGTAAAGTTATACAGAACAATCAAGCTCTCTGAGACACCCAACGCATGTGGGCAGGCATGGTAACTCTACACTCCACATGTCTCAGCATTTCACACAGCAGCTCAGTGTGTTAACTTTTTATGCCTTGCATTTATCACTTCAGACATCATTCCGGCTACTCACTGGCCTACTGCTTGGGCATGTTAGGCTCAATGTATTGATTCACTAGTTCGGCTGCACAGTTGTCACAGTATAAAACATTGCATTATAGATAACAATATTAACATTAATTTGGCAATAGCACACTTTTGGACAGACTAGCATGCAGAAACAGGGGTTCGCATAGTCACAGTCTGTAATATTTGTAAGATGCGGGAGATCTAATTTCAAGCCCTAATAAACAACATAGTGGAGCAAATACTGAAACACCCTGCAATACTCAGTGGGAATTCTTTAGTCTAGTCTTTTAGTTAAACTTGTATTTTATCACCATATTAATTTCTCTGAAGAGGCAATTTGCATATTAAATTTCCCAGAGGAGCATTGCACAGCGAATAAGCCTCCTTACCTTGACAAGCCAGTGCTGGTATGTCACTCTCCACAAGGAGAAATGTGGCGCCCCTGAGGGTTCAGTCGCCGCAGGGGTACTGCATCTCAGAACGAGGTGTGGTATCTCCTCTCCCAGGTAAGGATGGAGTACTACACAGGACCCCAACCACACACTCAACACTACACCACTCCAGTTCTGAAGGGGACCTAAAGCACCATAGTGCTGCCCCGGGCCTGAATGGAGGAGTTGGGGGGAACCAAAGTTAGGGGGAACCATGTAGTGAGTGAGGGTGGAGGAAGCATTTACCTAAGCACTTTACTAGAATTCTATATAACTGGAGGTCATGGGTTGTGGGTCTTTGGAACGGCTAGTCAGCACAAGGCTGCAGCCGGCTGAGGGTCCACGGTTCCCGGTCTCAGGCCTCGAGACGGGGGATTGAGGCAGAGTTATAACCGGCTCTGTCCACGGTCAGGGTCCAAGCAAGCAGGCCCAGGAGGGGAGCAGAGGAGATAGGCTCCACAGGCGAAAGGATCTCAGGGGGTGCGGACGAAGTGGAGTCGCCACCTGCATACCTTATTCTGGCCCAGCCAGAGAGACCCTGCCGCAAGAGGGGGTACCGGTCCCCGATTATCTGACTTTGCACTTTACGTCTCTGTCGGAAAAGTCCGGAGGCTTATGTGGATCCCAGGGGGATACGGACGGAGCCGAGTCACCACCTGTATGCCCTAATCTGAGTTTATCCAGAGGGACCCGACCTTACGCCACGTTCTCACCACAAGTCACCAAAAAGGGCACACAGTCGGTCTGGGAACTACACGTTACCCACAAGGGACATCACAGTACCTGTACGGGACTCAGCGGGGGGCATAAGGTGGGAGAAGTTGAACAAGAGAGGAACACACTAGAGTGGGGGTCCTGACAAGTGCTCCTGAACTGCCTGGAGTGTGCTGAACCCCACCCTGGCGGCCGCAGCTCGCCGTGTGACAGCAGAGAGAAGCTCTGAGCTGACTACACACCAAAGTGAGTAAAGACTTGGATGACTTCAACTACCGCCTCTGTCTGTTCTTTTCTCCGCGGCTCTGCACCCGCCGACGCTCTACTCTGCACCCTCTCTACACTGCACTGAGGCCCCGCTCCACCTGTGGGGAGCCGCACCAACTAAGCTGCCTGAACACTGGCCTCAGAGGACTGTCGCAGAGCTGGTGATCCTCACCAGACACCACAGGTGGCGTCACAAACATTCCGGTATCCCATACACCTAACTCCCCCCCCCCTTCTTTTAAGAGTGACCCCAGGGTACGGGCCTGGGAGCCGGCTACCGCGACATCCCCTAAGAGCAGGCAACAATAAGGCCCGGGCGCCGAGTCGCCTCCCCATCCCCTGGGCGTGTCAGAAACGTTACCCCTTAGACCTCAGTCCAGAGCCTCTCATCTAGCCAAATCAGTTCTGATACTTTGCACTGACGAGGGCCAACAGCCCGAAACACCGTGTCTTCAAATTGAGATTCTAATTTGGCTTTTATCCTAAGTCATATTGCACGATTCGTTAAAGGGTTGATTGTGACTTGTAGGATTGCTGCTTCCAATAGGTGGCACTATAGAGTTCAAGTCCTCTTTTTCTCTAAAGAGGCAATTTGCATATAAAAAATACTCGTAATACAAAACATTTTAAGCCAACAACAAGGACAGGGATGTCAAGCTCAAACACACAGAGGGCCAAAATGAAAAACTTGGATAAAGTTGCGGGCCAACCAGTATACAGTACAATGAGCCCCACCATAGTGCTCCATAGAGAATTTTGGGCCTCACATAGTCCTCCATACAGTATAATGGGCCCCACACAGTCCTCCATACAGTATAATGGACCCCACATAGTCCTCCATACAGAATAACGGGCCCCACATAGTCCTCCATACAGAATAATGGGCCCCGCATAGTCCTCCATACAGTATAATGGCCCCACATAGTCCTCCATACAGTATAATGGGCCCCACATAGTCCTCCATACAGTATATAGGGCCCCACATAGTCCTCCATACAGAATATTGGGCCCCACATAGTCCTCCATACAGAATAATGGGCCCACATAGTCCTCCATACAGTATAATGGGCCCCACATAGTCCTCCGTACAGTATAATGGCCCCACATAGTCCTCCATACAAAATATTTGGCCCCACATAGTCCTCCATACACTATACTGGGCCCCACACAGTCCTCCATACAGAATAATGGGCCCCACATAGTCCTCCATACAGAATAATGGCCTCACGTAGGAGTGGTGGTTCTGGTGTCGCGGGCCAAATATACCAGGATGGGGGACCATGATTGGGGAGCATATATCAGTATGCAAAAAGAAAAAAAGGGTTCTACAGCAATGACATCCCTTCCCTACTCCCCTCTGTACATATACCATGATGGCGGACCAGGATTGGTGAGCATATACCAGAATGGGGGAGCATATACCAGGATGGGGGAAAAGGATTGAGGAGCTTATACCAGGATGAGGGAGCATATTCCAGGATGGGGGATCAGCATGAGGGGAGCATATACCAGGATTGGGGAGCATATACCAAGATGGGGGAGCATATACCAGGATGGGGGAGCATGGACCAGGATTGGGGAACATATACCAGGATGGGAGAGCATACACCAGGATGGGGAGTATATACCAGGATTAGGGAGCATCTACTAGGATTGGGGTGCATATACCAGGATGGGGGAGCATATACCAGGATGGGGGAGCATATATAAGAATTGGGGAGCATATACCAGGATGGGGGCGCATGTACCAGGATTGGGGAGCATATACCAGGATGGGGGAGCATATACCAGGATGGGGGAGAATATACCAGGATGGGGGAGCATATACCCGGATTGGGGAGCATATACCAGGATGGGGCAGCATATACCAGGATGGGGGAGCATATACAAGGATTGGGGAGCATAGACCAGGGTGGGGGAGCATATACCAGGATGCTGGAGCAGGATTGGGGAGCATATGCCAGGATGAGGGACCAGAATTGGGGAGCATATACCAATAAAAATGCTCGCCACCCAGGCGTAGAATGGGTTCAATAGCTAGTCTTATATAGTGGGTGATAACAGGAGTGTAATCTAGTTTGCTCATAATAACCCTAGCAAGTGAATAAATGCAGTAACAGTAAACTGTATGCTGAACTTTTTTTTAACTTATATACTTCGCAGGAGGTAAGGACTAATTGTTTCTTGTTATTAATCTTTGCAGCCTAGGAGGAAATACTGTATCTGGGAAGACTACAATGTAATGAAAAGCACTAAACTATAATTATGTGACTTAACAGCTAAACTCTCACAATGCACTCCCACAGTTTTCAATGGCAGGAATACATCAGAATTTTGCTTTTAGGGTTCTTTAATTAAGACAATAATATGATGAAAAAAATATTTAGAAAAATATTTTTCATTTTATGTAGGTTTATGCTAGAATATATTGTTGGAAAGTGCACTTCCCCTTTAAACGATGTTGAGGGTCATATCTGTACCCAAGTCTTAAAGGAGTTGTCCACTTGAACATTTTTTTTTTATTTAAATAAGTTGCCTGAGCCCTGATAGTTTCTACTACCTGCTACAGCAATAACAACCCAACATTGTAACACATATGACACGTGACAAATTGCAGCCACAGTCGTCATTGGTTGAGATGGATCACTGCTGTGGTCAGTGATTGGCTGAGCTGTTGTGTATATCAGTACGGACCAATGGGAAACTGTGGAAGCAATGGAAAAGTAGTGGTTAGTTGAGTATTATTTTGTTTCATTTTTAACTTTTTTGTGAGTCATTTTTGTGAGTCCCAGCCACTTTATAAATCTTTTCCACAAATATTATCAAACAGGCTCCAAACAGATAAAGACTACAAATATTGAAATACTCTGGTCCATCGGCCTGGTCTGTAGTCTCTGGCAACTGGTTGAGAGGTTTGCCAAGCTATTCTGATTATCCAGGCTCGCACGAAGTAATCTGTGAGTCACACCGCAATGATGACATTAATCCAGCCCAACTAATCAAAGGCCACCACAGGAATCCAAGAAGGTAAGAGATTTGCGAACAACTTGTCCGGCGGCCAAAGATTACTGACCTGCCCGATGGACCAGAGTCTTGCCAATCGATAATCCCATCTCTATTTACAAGGATTATTTCTGTGATAAATTATCTCCTGCTATAAAGTCAGTGAGAAGCTCCTTATTTTACATAATTGACAGAGTAGACATTGTAATATTAATAATTTTATTATTGCTTTTTTATGTTTCCAGGGAAGACTTGAGCAAGCTGCCATACACCACAATGTGTATAAAGGAGAGTATGCGTCTCTACCCTCCTGTACCGGGAATAGCTCGTGAGCTGAAAGAACCAATCACATTCTTTGATGGGCGAAGTCTGCCCAAAGGTCGGTGACATTTTTTTTCAATAAAATGATAAAAACACATTAAAAATTAGAAATGCAAAATAAAAGTGAATCTTGCCTTGCCTTTAGAAAGAATATCTCATTGTAGACAGCCCCTGCAATGTGGGAGTTAATGCAGTAGTAAGTTAACTGTCATAGGTCCTACACCTGCAGCAAACTACCAATTATCTCTGATTGTAACATATATGAACCTTTTGTTAAGAATCTACATAATTCAATCACTTTTAAGAATAGTAATTTTGTAGTTGATATTGAAGGAATAATAGTTGTCATTGTTAGCATGTTTTATGGTAATACTCTATGGAAATGTATTATAAATTGCTCTTTTATCTTTTGATGTGACAGGTACCATAGTATATCTGAGTATGTCTTGCTTGACCAGATCTCCAAGTATGTGGGATAATCCTGAGGTAAGTGGAGGCTACATAGGTATTTAGCTGTATAGAATCATCATAATTAGTGTTGAGCGAGCATGCTCGACACTGCTCGGTACTCGCCCGAGCATCTCACTACTCGGGATGTTCGGCGAGCACCGAGCATTTCCGGGTTACTCGGGCGGGAGCTCGGGTCTCCGCCCTGCACGTTTGGCGCTCTTTACAGAGCCAATGAACATGCAGGGATTGCCAGCCAGTCACTGTAATGCCGCAGCCATGTTGTTTGTGGGCATTACAGTGATTGGCTGGCTGCACAGCGTCACCTCGAGTATTTAAAACCGGGCGCCGCCATCTTGGACACAGTGCCCGGGATCAGACAGTGTAGGGTCAGTGCTGCTGAGTTAGGGAGAGATATAAACTGCAAAATAGGTAGTGTAGGGTCTCTAAAGCCTGCCAAATCAAACAAATAGTCCTTCTCAGGACTAATATCCATCCCAGATATCAGGCAGGCAGGCTGTATAGGAGACGCAGTGGTTATACCAACAAACACTGCATTACAGTCCTGTGTGCTCCTGCTGGTAAAATTGCTAGACTTATTCCCCGGTCTCAGGGGCCAGGAAAAATCCTTTTTTTTTTCATCTAAATCCTGTATTTAGTTATTTTTCCCTCAGTCAGACCGTACAAATACACGTC
This sequence comes from Phyllobates terribilis, assembly GCF_046119375.1. Classification (NCBI taxonomy): domain Eukaryota; kingdom Metazoa; phylum Chordata; class Amphibia; order Anura; family Dendrobatidae; genus Phyllobates; species Phyllobates terribilis. The sequence goes on along the minus strand of NW_027362768.1, from coordinate 155,366,249 downwards.
TTATTAACCTTTTGCTATCCCCCCCCCACAAAAAAAAAAAATTGAGTGTGTCTGTGACTGTTCAGACACCAATATATCTGTTTAAAAGAGTCTGGTGTAGGCCAGATAACTAGAACTTTGGTTTTGCAGTTCCACGGTTCAAATCTCTATATTATCCAGCTTTTGGCCTTTTTTCCGTAAAAAAAAAACAGTAATAGTGTCTCCCTGACTGTTCAGACACAAATATATCTGTTTAAAAGATTCTGGTGTAGGCCACATAACTAGAACTGTGGTTTTGCAGTTCCACGGTTCAAATCTCTGTATTATCCAGCTTTTGGCTTTTTTTCCGTAAAAAAAAACAGTAATAGTGTCTCCCTGACTGTTCAGACACAAATATATCTGTTTAAAAGATTCTGGTGTAGGCCAGATAACTAGAACTGTGGTTTTGCAGTTCCACGGTTCAAATCTCTGTATTATCCAGCTTTTGGCCTTTTTTTCCGTAAAAAAAAAAACAGTAATAGTGTCTCCCTGACTGTTCAGACACAATTATATATGTTTAAAAGATTATGGTGCAGGCCACATAACTATAACTGTGGTTTTGCAGTTCCACGGTTCAAATCTCAGTATTATCCTGCTTTTGGCCTTTTTTCCATAAAAAAAACAGTAATAGTGTCTCCCTGACTGTTCAGACACAGATATATCTGTTTAAAAGATTCTGGTGTAGGCCACATAAGTATAACTGTGGTTTTGCAGTTCCACGGTTCAAATCTCTGTATTATCCAGCTTTTGGCCTTTTTTCCATAAAAAAAACAGTAATAGTGTCTTCCTGACTGTTCAGACACAAATATATCTGTTTAAAAGATTCTGGTGTGTTGGCCAGAGAAATAAAACTGTGGTTTTCCTCTTCCACGGTTCTAATCTCCTTTTTATTACCCTTTTTCCATTGATAGTGCGAGTATAAGCTGTTTTATTTCATTTACAATGGGCATGGCGCGTGGCAAGGGATGTGGAACTGGACGTTCTGGTGATGGTGCGTGTAGAGGACGGGACCGTGGCCAAGGTGAAAATGTGCCACAACAACAGCCACATCTTCTCGCTCCCAGTTCTTGACCGAATTACTAGGGAGGCATATTACAACACCAGTATTGCGAACCGATCAGTGTGAACAGGTTATTTATTGGATAGCAGATAATACTTCCAGTTACCTGGGCACCACCACCTCCGGTCTGTCTTCCACACGGTCAAGTTTTAGTAGCCGTGAGTCTCGACCGCATACTCCTCCTCACTCTGATGCTCCTTCCTCCCACCATGCCGAGTGTCGTCAGACAGCAACTGATCCCACAGTTGGACACTCTGAAGAGCTGTTCACTGGTCCATTTCCATATTTGTGCCCCTCGCCTGCTCCGCTTGAAGTGGTGGAAGAGGAGATCCCATGTAGCGATGCCCAAATATTTGAACAGCCATGGCCAGAGGAAGTCGACGCTGGCAATTTATCACAAGAGGTGGACGATGATGAGACACAATTGCCACGAAGTGAGGAGGAGGATCGTGGTGCGCAAGTGGAAGAGGAGGAGGTGGTGGATGATCTAGTAACTGACCCAATGTGGCAGGAGGACACGCAGAGCGAGGCCAGCAGCACACAGGGGGAGGGAGGCAGAGTACCCCAACAGGCAGGAAGAAGCAGTGTGGTGGCCGCACACAGAAGGCGGGCAAAAGTTCCCCATAACACCAACACGAGGGACGTTGCCAGTACAACCGGTAGGTCTTCCAGAGTCTGCAATTTTTTTAAAGACTCTGCTGATAACCCCAAAAAGGCCATTGGTACCACCTGCCAGGCCAGCATCAGCAGGGGTGACAAAACTACCAGCCTGACCACCACCAACATTATCAGGCACATGTCAGCAAAGAACCCGACTTTGTGGGGCGAACCCCAGGGTCCACGACCAGTGTCAGCAGGTGTAACCACTGCTTCTTCCGCTGTTGTGCATGTAAGAGAACCCCCTGTTGTGTGCGCAAGGCAATCCCCTGTCCATGCTGCATGCAAAGATGCCCCCTGCTCTCAGTCTTCACTTGTTATGGCAGTTTCTCAAGAAACAGCATCAACGTCCACGTCCCACCGCTGCGTTCAATTGTCCATATCCCAGACCTTTGAACGAAAGAGCAAATTCGCAGCCAACGCTCCACAGGCCACAGTCCTAAATTCACACATTTCACGCCTGCTTGCGTTGGAAATGCTGCCTTTTAGGCTGGTGGAGACGGAATCCTTCTGCAACCTTATGGCAGTGGCCGCCCTCGGTACTTGGTCCCCAGCCGACACTATTTTGCCCGGTGTGCCATCCCCGCACTACACAAGCACGTGTCCCAAAACATCTGCCGTGCCCTCAACAACGCAGATACTGGGAGAGTCCACCTGACAACGGACACGTGGACAAGTGCTTGTGGTCAGGGATGGTACAGCTCCCTGACGGCACCCTGGGTAAACATAGTGGAAGCCGGGACCCAGTCGGACCTTGGGACGGAACACATCCTCCCCACACCGAGGATTGCGGTCCCTATGTCAGTCAGAGTTGCCCCCACAGTGTACAGCTCCTGCGCATCATCCTCCTCCTCCTCCTCATGTTCAGCCTCCATCTCAGATATCACCACATCAGTTACAAGCTGGAAGCACTGCAGTACTGCATCAGCCAAGTGGCAACAGGCTGTGCTGAAACTCTTAAGCTTAGGTGATAAACCTCACACTGCTTGTGAGTTGTGGACAGCTGTGAAAGAGCAGGCAGATCTGTGGCTGAGACCGCTGAACCTACATCCAGGCATGGTCGTGTGTGACAATGGCCGTAACCTGGTGGCGGCTCTGAGGCGAGGCGAGATCACACACGTACCATGCCTGGCTCATGTGCTTAACCTCTTGGTTCAGCGGCTTCTTAAATCGTACCCCGAGTTGCCAGATCTGCTCGTCAAAGTACTCTGCCTGTCAGCTCATTTTTGAAAGTCGGCTACAGCTTCCGCCACCCTTGCTGTGTTGCAGCAGCGTTTGCAGCTTCCTTCACACCGACTGGTGTGTGATGTCCCCACACGTTGGAACTCTACCCTCCACATGTTGCAAAGGATTTGTGAGCAGAAGAGAGCAGTTGTGGAGTACCAGCTGCAACAAGGCCATCGATATTCAGGTCAGACTCCACACATAAGACCTCAGGAGTGGACCTGGATGTCTGACATATGTACCATCTTGACAAACTTTGAGGAGTCCACCAAGATGCGATGGCGCCATCATTATCGTCAGCATTCCACTTATCTGTCTTTTGCAACACTCTCTGCAGAGAATTAAAGAGCAGGCATTGCAGCCAGAGTATGATGAGATGGATCAAGAAGCCGTAACGAATGATTACACACAGCCCAGCCTCATCTCATCCCAACGTGCATTGGGGGACAATGAGGGAGAGGAGGAGGAGGAGGAAGAACAGGAGCTGGTATCATGAGCTGTAGACGGTAATACCTGTACAACTGTCATAACGTCTGTTCAGCGTGGGTGGCCTGAGCACAGGGGGGAGGAGGAGGAGGAGGAGAGCATGGTCAGTCATCATCTTGGTGAGGACACGGAAGTCTTGCCCGTTACCAGTCTGGCATGCATGGCTGACTTTATGTTATGCTGCCTTAACAGTGACCCTCGCATTGTCAAAATGTTGGGTGACAGTCATTACTGGTTGGTGACACTTTTAGACCCCCGCTACAAGGAGAACTTTCACTCTTTTATTCCTGAGGTGGAGAGGTCTACAAAAATGGGGCAGCACCAGAAGGCCCTTGCTGCAGAACTGTTAAAAAAATTCCCATCTGAACACTCTAGCGGCAGAGGTCACAGTTCGTTGCCCAACCAAGGCGTACAGGCGAGAGAGACGCAACTCCAATCCAGCAGAGGCAGGGGAACATTGTCAACGTTCTGGGACAGTTTTCTGAGACGCACCCAGCTTACAGGCTCTGAGGAGCGGGGTACTCTCACAAGAAAGTTTCAAAAGATGGTGAGGGAGTACCTTGCCGACCGTACCAGCGTCCTCCGTGATTCCTCTGTGCCTTTTAATTATTGGGTGGACACTTGGAATGAACTCGCTCTGTATGCCTTGGAGGTCCTGGCCTGCCCTGCCGCTAGCGTGTTATCGGAGCGTGTTTTTAGTGCCGCTGGGGGAATTATAGCTGATAAGCGCACTCGCCTGTCAACTGACAATGCTGACAAGCTGACTTCTCATCACCACCAAATGACAGCAGAGTAACATAAAGTCAAATCCACTGTGTTATTTCGGGAGGTGTATTCCCATGCACCGCTTCACACCCACACATGGGTATACGCTTCCTCATTTCGGCTGTATTTTGCCCTTCTCCTTATCCTCAGCCTCCACCACCACTATACCACCAGGGTGACCGTGGTCCATGTTGCCAGCATTGCAAGTTCCCCCGTCCTAATTTTTGGCAGCTTTTACTTGGAAGGCATAGGCAAAGACTATGGGAGACCCACTCCCCAATAATGGCAATAATGTTTTTAATATGCTGTACTGCATGGCTCTTGTTTGCCAGCATTGCAAGTTCCTCCGTCCTAATTTTTGGCAGCTTTTGCTTGGAAGGCATAGGCAAAGACTATGGGAGACCCACTCCCCAATAATTAGAATAATGTTTTTAATATGCTGTACTGCATGGCTCTTGTAAGGGGAATGAAAACTGTCTTGTTAAACCATTCTGAACTCCACAGCTCTTCCAAGGGGCATTAAAATCGTATTGTTAAGCTGCTGTGACCTCCACCACTCTTCCAAGGGGCATTGATATTGTCTTTTTATTCCACTGCGACCTCCACCACTCTTCCAAGGGGCATTAAAACTGTCTTGTTAAGCTACTGTGACCTCCACGTCTCTTCCAAGGGGCATTAAAACTGTCTTGTTAAGCTACTGTGACCTCCACCACTCTTCCAAGGGGCATTAAAACCGTCTTGTTAAGCTACTGTTACCTCCACCACTCTTCCAAGGGGCATTGATATTGCTCTTTTTATTCCACTGCGACCTCCACCACTCTTCCAAGGGGCATTAAAACCGTCTTGTTAAACCACTCTGAACTCCACCACTCTTCCAAGGGGCATTAAAACCATCTTGTTAAGCTACTGTGACCTCCACCACTTTTCCAAGGGGCATTAAAACCGTCTTGTTAAGCTACTGTGACCTCCACCACTCTTCCAAGGGGCATTAAAACTGTCTTGTTAAGCTACTGTGACCTCCACCACTCTACCAAGGGGCATTAAAACTGTCTTGTTAAGCTACTGTGACCTCCACCACTCTTCCAAGGGGCATTAAACTGTCTTGTTAAACCACTCTGAACTCCACAGCTCTTCCAAGGGGCATTGAAATGTTGTTTTTAATTACCTCTAACCTCCACGACTCTTATAACGGGCATTGCATTTCCTCCTAATTTTAGTCAGCTTTTTCTTTTCAATGCATAGGTGAACACTAAGGGAGACCCACTACCCAATAATGGGTAGAAGGTTTTTAATATGCTGTAATCCACGTCTGTTTTAAGGGGCATTGTAGTTCCTCATAATTTTTATAACTGTGTAGCCGAACCGCTCCTTTTGGTACAGAAACATATCCTACAAGACATGTGTGGTTGACTGGCCTGATATTGATGTGAATGGTCCCTGTTCCTCCTGCTCTTTCTCCTTTGCCACCACCTCATCCATCATTCATCACCTGAAGCTTTGTTTTAACGGGAGTCATAGAACTGGGATACTAGCAGGAAAACATCCAGCAATCCTCGGAGGAGGTAGGATATGCGCCAAAACGCTGACCACCTCAGGCCTAGCCGCTACTACATACATGCGCTTGCATTCCAAGGAACCACTGCTGCTGTCTACCTTCTGAACTTTCTGTTGAAGCCTGATTGACCCAGGACCCGCAATCCTCTATGTCTGGAGGACGTGTTGCATCCCAGTGTCCAACTGTGTCCCGGCTTCCACAATATTAACCCAGTGTGAAGGCGTCAGTCAGAGGGACCATCCCTGGCCACATTCACTTGTCCACGTGTTTGTGGTTAGGCTGTACTTCAAATAGGGGCGGCTGGGGACCATTTATGGACACCCGGCCGCCCTCTAGCGCCTGGGGACCAAGCGTGGACACCCGGCCGCCGGGCGGCTGGGGACTGAGTATGGATACCAGGTCGCCGATGCAGCCATGACGTGGTGGCCAGATTCCGCCTCCACATTGCTAAAATGCCCCATTTCAAGTGCAAGCAAGCAAGCAGTATGGTATTGCAGGTTGGGGGTGGGTGGGTGGCAGGCTGCATACTTGCGCTAGCATTGCAAGGAGTGGGGAGGTACAATTGAACACTGCCCTGGGACAAGGACTTGCACGGGGATAGTTGCAAGTCTGCATCTTCTGATGCGGCAAGGATCACTTCTGATGGGCACACTTTTAGGCAGTGACCTGGGTGTCAGAGATGCTTCCAGGGGTCTTCCCCATGCTGTTCCCATGTCTTTTCAGCACTGTATGCATGTGTCACACAGCACATGGCCAGATAAGGTTGTAAAATGTTAAAATGACATTTCCCGGTGAATGCATTTGTCACGGTTGAAAGCAATACAAAAGTGCAAAAACGCATAAAAAATGCTACTTGTGAACATAGCCCAAGGTGTGGAGGAGTATTTTTGTTTTTGGTTATTTATTTTACCTCATACACAAGTCTTTACCCTGGAAAGGAAGTTCCTTAACATATTTCACAGGAAAACTGTTTCAGTTTTGTTTTTTTATGTTTTATTGTGAGCCCGTAAAAATGGCTTAATACCTCTGACCACGTTGTTGACAGCAGTGACCTGGGGGTCAGAAATGCTTCCTGGGGCGATCCCCATGCTGTCCCCATGTCATTTGAGCACTGTCACTATCGTCTTGGGCACTTTTTAGGCTTTCTACAGACTGCCGGGGGTGCCGCCGCAAAAATGCTCGGGTCTCCCATAGACTAACATTGGGCTCGTTGTTCGGGTCGAGCACCCAAGTATCACAGTGAGCTCGGCCCGAGCTTCGAGCACCCGAGCATTTTAGTGCTCGCTCAACACTAACCATAATCGTATCTGCATGTCATGGGAGTTAGAAGTTAAATAGACTATTCAAATACCTTGTCACAACGAATATAACAAGTGGTTTCTCCAAATTCAGCATAAAATGCCACTTTTACTGACTACATTCAACCACGTCACGAAAGGCATTTTTAGTACTTAGTAGAGCCCCTCTGGCTGTTACAACCTGCAGCAAAAAGGATGCATAGCCAGACACCAGTTTCTGGCAGCCTTGCCAGGAAATCTTAGCCTGTTCCTAATGTTCAATGGCCTCCAAACAAAGAAAGGGCTGCAAAAAATAGAAAAGGCATTGAAGGGCAAAAACTACATTATGCATCATGTTTGCAGCAAGTTATAACAACCAAAAGAGTTGAAGGGGGGGGGGTAAGGAAGGAGTTGAACAATTTCGAGACTTCAGTTGTCATTAAAATCGCTGAATTTGGAAAGACCACTTGTTATGTTAGAGGTGTTCAGTTATTTATATTGTTCAAAAAATGGTAATTATATGTGATCCATTTATTAGCTTCTAATATCCATTCTAGAATCATGTATTGCAACTATAATTGACGCGCCCCTGGGCCTGTGTCGCGCTGCGTTGCGCACGCGGGAGCTTACCCGGAGCCGGATCTGTTGAGGGTTGTAGTCTCGTGGCGGTGACCCGGTCCGTGCCCAGGGTGTCAAACTAAGTGGCAGTCTATGGCAGTAGATGTTAACTTGGATGTCGACTACGCCACCCGTTGAGTGCGGCTTTGCAGCCGCCGCTGCAGAACAGTCCGCTGAGGCCGGTGGTATGGGTGCAGCGATGATGTTATAACCCCCAACGGGAGGGGTATGGCCTCAGGGCAGTTGGTGCGGATGATGGGGGTAGTGATTGTGTAGAAAGGAGAGTCAGAGACGTGAGATGCAGTTTCGGGATTTTTACTCACTGATGTTGCTTTAGTCACTCTGGCCTTGAGTGACCACCCGAGCCGTGCTGCGTCCACCAGGTGTGGGACTCGGCTAACCCCCAGGCAGTTCCGGAGCGTGGTCCTGAGCTTCCCTCTCACTCTCTTTCTCCTGGCCGTCCCCACCAGGGATCCACCTTTGTCCGGTTCCCTTGGGCCTTCTGATGGCAAAACCTTCTCTGGCTTTCCTGACCCTACTCTCGGTGTACCTTCCTGGTGGATGTGGTGAGGGTCGTGGCAAAACTTGCCCACGACCTCCGGTTCCTGGTTAAGGGTTACTTTTGCCTCCGCCAGCTTGGGATCCGGTGCCCTCTTCTGCCAACCCTTCACCCTTTTTGGTCTGCTTCTGGGATCTTAGGGTTCCCTCTTTTCTGCATCTCTGGGCCTTCCTTCTTCCTCTCCTCTCTCCACTGCAGGCTTGGCTCTGGAGCTGGGCCCAGCCGGAGCCACAGCTCCCTGTCAGCCCTCTCTGGCTGAACTCTCCCTCAGCTTCTCCTCAGGCTCAACCCTATTCTAAGATGGTGCCCACCATATATACTCCCTCTATGTGTGAGCCCAGGTGACCAGCACCCAATGGGCTCCTAGCTTTACCCAGAGTACTCCCCCTATCTGCCCCTACACTACTGGGATGTTCCACCCCCCTCCCACTCCAGCCAGGGACAGACGCTGTCGTACCTGCACATTTACTTGGTGGGAGTACCGTAGTTCTGTCCCCCGGAAATGGGATGTATGTAGTGCATGCAGCCTACTGAGCTCAGTCCCACACTCCATCCTTACCCGGGAGTGGAATACCACACCTCTGGTGTGAGGTGCAATACCCCTGTAGCAGCCGAATCCTCAGGGTGCTACATTCCCCCCTGGTAAATCACAGCACGTCCTCGGGCTGTAAGAGAATAAACATACCAAAAACATACAATTTTTTTTCAAAACATACAAGAACATATCAAACATTAAACATTATCAGATTTAAACAAGATAAACTTTTTCTTTCATATAAAACTCTTTCATAATAATGTTCTTTGAGTTACTGGCCACTGTGCGCTTGTGACCAGGTAGAAGTGCAACAGTCAGTTCAAGAACAACAGTTTCCTATAAAACCAGTAGGGGGCGCCTTAGAAAGCGCAACTATATACAAGGGGAGGTGGCCGCTCTCAGTCCTCGGCCAGTGGGGAAAAGGAATGGCTGTTCACAGTCCTCAGCCTGTTAAGGGATAGGGGACACACGGGTTTAAGTTCACACTTGTCCCAACGGGGAACATATTTAAATTAGCAGCAGTTCTTATACCCTTACGGGTAACTATGTACAGTACTCTTTTTTACCGTACTCTAATAACGGCGTCCTCCTGATGCTTCCTCCCTGTATTCTTTAGACCCGTCCGGGTCCTCTTGCTCCTCCTGACACCTCAGCTCTTCCTCCGTCAACCGGTGTACATGAAGGGCATAGGGTCCTTTGGCACATTGGTGCCGGGTAAAGGTGACCTCATCACCCAGGTATAGGTCACGACCTCTGTGTCCCTCCGGCAGGTGGGACTCGACATCCCTGCGGGTCACGAAGACGTCGCCGGGGGTGCGGTGATCCCGGATGAAGCCCCAACCATGCTGCAGTTGGAATTTAATTACAGTCCCGGTGGCACGGGGACCGTGGGCTGCACGGGGGTTCCGTCGGGTCCGGCTCTTCTGTTCTGCACTTTGCACTTGCAGCCGCTCCTCGCGGACCCGCCTCTCTCGTCGTTCCCGGTCGAAAACCTCTAATTGCTGCCGGCAGCACTCTGCTCGCTGGGCTGCGGCCGCCTGGGTCTCTTGAGTGAACCCGATGAGGTCTCCTCCAGTGGGGTCCCACGCAAACTGCGCTTCCTCCAACGAGAGTGGGGTGATCTTGGCGGGCGCTGGAGCCGGGATCAGGGGCTCATCCAGGGGTCTTTCTTTCCGGAGTCGGGGATGGTAGTACTCCGGTGACCACTCAAAGGGCTGCCCATCCGGGCAAATATGCTGGGCTAACAAGTCTTCACCCAGGTGCGGCACTGTGGAGGTTGAGGGCGCGGTGGTGGTAGCGGCGCCCGGGTTCACCAGGCCTTGCGACCAGGCCTGGGGCACCCTGAAGGTGAAGGGCACCGTGAAGACGGCGGCGCCCGGGTGTACTTGACTTTGCGACCAGGCCGGTGGCTCGGCAGAGGGCGCTGTTGGTACTGCGGCGCCCGGGGGTACTCGGCCCTGCGACCAGGCCAGTGGCGTCTCCTGCTTGGCCGCGCTCAGGGTTGAGGCGCGTAACGTCACAAGAGGCGTGGCCGCGGCTCCTGCTTGAGGCCTAGTCTGGAGCGGTAGCGGTGCGGCAACGGGCACGATCGGTGGGATTTCGGGCTCTGCGACGGGGAGCGGGGGTAGGCTTACGGTGGCCGGGCTTGGGGTAGTGACGTCCCCTTTACTTGCCTCCGTCTCTTCAGCTCCCTCTGCGGCGTCGTCTCCGGCCTCCGTCCCTTCTGCATCCTCTTCAGGGGCAGGCGTGCTCCTCGTTGCGGGTGGTGTGCTTCGCTGGCGGGTTCCAGCCTGCTGGGCCATCTCCCTGCTCCACTCCGTCAGCGTTTCTCGCTGCACCTGGGCCATCCTCCGTGCGAGGCCCTCCAGCGCGGTCTGTGCACGCTCCCGGTCTCGGGGGAGCTGTGCCAGGATCTCCACCAGGTCTTTTGGAGTGGTAGCTTGCAACAGGCTCCTGACCACAGGGTCGGTGCTGCCTGACTCTCCCTCCATCGCCGGGTACGGCTTCTCCAGACTCCTCCAGGCTGCACCCATCTTCTCTGTTTTGTTCTGTATCCGCCCCCATTGAGGGCGGTCCTGGGGCAACTTGGTGATTGTCAGTTCCAGGGGCAGACCCCCCACGCTGATGGACATCTCAATCATTGCAGTCTCTGCTGGTGGGGGCGGTCTTCGTTTTTGGCGCCATTCTTGGTCCTGGCCCACGATGGGAGGTGGCCTCTTGCCACCCTCTGGCACGCCCATAATGGCGTCCGCTCTGCCAGGGCGGGAAATCTTCTCAGATGGCGGGAACCGCTTCCCAATGGCGGGAACCTCTGTGGATGGCGGGAAAAGACTGCAGATGGCGGGCAAACAGCGGGAAACGATCCGAGATGGCGTCCGATGGCGGGGACCCTCTGGAATTGGCGGGAGACTTCTTTTTACGGTAAATATGAACTTTTCTTCAGGCACGCAGTACCCGGTGGTTGCGGGCACGTTATCCTGCCGACTACGCCAAAGTTGACGCGCCCCTGGGCCTGTGTCGCGCTGCGTTGCGCACGCGGAAGCTTACCCGGAGCCGGATCTGTTGAGGGTTGTAGTCTCGTGGCGGTGACCCGGTCCGTGCCCAGGGTGTCAAACTAAGTGGCAGTCTATGGCAGTAGATGTTAACTTGGATGTCGACTACGCCACCCGTTGAGTGCGGCTTTGCAGCCGCCGCTGCAGAACAGTCCACTGAGGCCGGTGGTATGGGTGCAGCGATGATGTTATAACCCCCAACGGGAGGGGTATGGCCTCAGGGCAGTTGGTGCAGATGATGGGGGTAGTGATTGTGTAGAAAGGAGAGTCATAGACGTGAGATGCAGTTTCGGGGTTTTTACTCACTGATGTTGCTTTAGTCACTCTGGCCTTGAGTGACCACCCGAGCCGTGCTGCGTCCACCAGGTGTGGGACTCGGCTAACCCCCAGGCAGTTCCGGAGCGTGGTCCTGAGCTTCCCTCTCACTCTCTTTCTCCTGGCCGTCCCCACCAGGGATCCACCTTTGTCCGGTTCCCTTGGGCCTTCTGATGGCAAAACCTTCTCTGGCTTTCCTGACCCTACTCTCGGTGTACCTTCCTGGTGGATGTGGTGAGGGTCGTGGCAAAACTTGCCCACGACCTCCGGTTCCTGGTTAAGGGTTACTTTTGCCTCCGCCAGCTTGGGATCCGGTGCCCTCTTCTGCCAACCCTTCACCCTTTTTGGTCTGCTTCTGGGATCTTAGGGTTCCCTCTTTTCTGCATCTCTGGGCCTTCCTTCTTCCTCTCCTCTCTCCACTGCAGGCTTGGTTCTGGAGCTGGGCCCAGCCGGAGCCACAGCTCCCTGTCAGCCCTCTCTGGCTGAACTCTCCCTCAGCTTCTCCTCAGGCTCAACCCTATTCTAAGATGGTGCCCACCATATATACTCCCTCTATGTGTGAGCCCAGGTGACCAGCACCCAATGGGCTCCTAGCTTTACCCAGAGTACTCCCCCTATCTGCCCCTACACTACTGGGATGTTCCACCCCCCTCCCACTCCAGCCAGGGACAGACGCTGTCGTACCTGCACATTTACTTGGTGGGAGTACCGTAGTTCTGTCCCCCGGAAATGGGATGTATGTAGTGCATGCAGCCTACTGAGCTCAGTCCCACACTCCATCCTTACCCGGGAGTGGAATACCACACCTCTGGTGTGAGGTGCAATACCCCTGTAGCAGCCGAATCCTCAGGGTGCTACATAATCACTGTTATAAACGGTTGTTATCATAAAGCTGTAAATATATGTAATTTATAATATATGTTATCCATGTATCTAGAACCACACTGCTCAAGTCTTTTAAACAGGTCTTTTTAGGGGTTATTTTATATAAGGGTTTTGTCTGTTGCCTGTGTAATTTGTATTTTTTGATGTAATAAACTTACATATTTTGATAGCACAAGAATTACCATTTTTTTATTTATTCTAATGAGGTATGAGAATTAATACATGTAATATTGGGTATCCTCATTATTTTCCTAAATAGAATAATATATTGGAAATGAGTCTGATTATCCGTTTATGCGTATTTATATTTATACAGTAATTGATTGATGGGTAGAACATTTGTAAATTTTGCTAATAAAGCTAATTTGCAATAGGGGGAGGGTAAATAATTTTGATTGCAACTGTAGAAATTGTGAATGAACTCTATTTTTTTGTATTATGAAGAAACTGTTTATGTGTCTATTTTATGATCTTAGGCTTTTGATCCACTGAGGTTTTCACCTGACAATTCTTCAAACAGACATTCACATGCGTATGTTCCATTCTCAGCTGGATCAAGGTAAGACATCTTGAATATCTAATTAATGACTTCTAGGATGGTGCATAAGGTTTAACTAGGATAGGCTTTTACTCAATATGAGGCACAGAGCTTAGCAGTTATACTTCAGAGAACAGAATTTGGCAGTTACACATCAGATTTAAGACATAGAGCTTGGTGGATACAGATCGGGGTTGAGGCTCAGAGCTTGGCGGTTACAGATCGGAGTTCAGGCACAGAGCTTGGTGGTTACACATCACAGTTGAGGCACAGAGCTTGCTGGTTACACATCACAGTTGAGGCACAGAGCTTGGTGGTTACACATCACAGTTGAGGCACAGAGCTTGGTGGTTACACATCACAGTTGAGGCACAGAGCTTGGTGGTTACACATCACAGTTGAGGCACAGAGCTTGGTGGTTACACATCACAGTTGAGGCACAGAGCTTGGCTTTTATACATCACAGTTGAGGCACAGAGCTTGGTGGTTACACATCACAGTTGAGGCATAGAGCTTGGTGGTTACACATCATAGTTGAGGCACAGAGCTTGGTGGTTACACATCACAGTTGAGGCACAGAGCTTGGTGGTTACACATCACAGTTGAGGCACAGAGCTTGGTGGTTACACATCACAGTTGAGGCACAGAGATTGCTGGTTACACATCATAGTTGAGGCACAGAGCTTGGTGGTTACACATCACAGTTGAGGCACAGAGCTTGGCTTTTATACATCACAGTTGAGGCACAGAGCTTGGTGGTTACACATCTCAGTTGAGGCATAGAGCTTGGTGGTTACATATCATAGTTGAGGCACAGAGCTTGGTGGTTACACATCACAGTTGAGGCACAGAGCTTGGCTTTTATACATCACAGTTGAGGCACAGAGCTTGGTGGTTACACAACAGAGTTAAGACACAGAGTTTAGCAGTTACACATCAGATTTGATGCAAATAAATTGTAAATTACATATCAAAGATGTGGCACAGACCTTGGTGACTACAAGCAATAGTAAAAATTGTCTATAAGCATTTTAGCACAATTCATAATGTAATGTTCAACAGGTGGTTGCTGGACTTGGCAAGCTGCCTCAGGTAACCCATATAAAACAGGAAAGTTTGACATAGATCCACCCAAGGTACAAACTATACCCTTGTAGTAATTTGCTATCACTTGCAATTCCCAAGGTCACATCTATTAATGAAGCGTTCACTCCAGCAGTAAACAGCACTTTCCATCAGAGCAGTGCCCTAATAGACAGGGCTTAGTGATGGTCCCAGTGTTGGTACCCACCCTAGCAATCTTGTGGATAGGCCATAAATGTACTTTATTCCCTTTAATATACTAAATGGCACTTTTGTCTACACGTTGCCTGGTCAGCACTAGAGTCTGTGTGTTTTGGATGTTCATATGTAAAAACTGTAAATGTGCCGTCAGCTGCAGTTACTTGCCACAAGCCAAAGTTCTTATTTCCATTATTTTTATATATAACCAGTACAAAATATAACATAATATAGTAAAGATGATCACTAAAGAAGACCAAAACCCTCATATTCTCTTCCCCCAGGAACTGCATAGGACAGAACTTCGCTATGAATGAGATGAAAGTTGCCATCGCGCTGACGTTACCGCGATTCGAACTGAGTCTGGACCCCGACAATGAGCCAAAGAAGATCCCTCAGCTCGTCTTACGTTCTGTGAACGGCATTCACTTGAACCTGAAGAAAATAGAAAAAGCTTCATAAATCCTGAAGACTTGAACCTCTGTGCCTCTGTCGTGTCTTTACTGTTCATGTTGTACTGCTGCTATGAGCCACAAAAATATGTATTGTAAAATAAAAACTAATAATTATGCATCACTCAGTTTGTGAAGGATGTTGTGTGATGCCCCCTAGAGGAATATAAATGGAATAGCACAGTCAAACAGGACTGCATTCTTGTTATGTGATTGCCTTGAGGATACTTCCAGCTTCATCGGTCATCTTGAGTCAGGAATGTAACGAATAATGGGAGCAATGGATGCACTGATATAACAGTTGATTTTATGTGAGAATTTGCACATGGAAAATCCATGGTGTATTTTAGCACCAGTCACATAGATGATATTTTAACAAATCTCATCTGCTCGCTCCACATTTTCAGTAAGTAAATAAACCGCGTGCTGCGGACGGGGACTTTTAAATCTTCAGCTTGTCAGTTTCCACTGTGGATTTTCACTGCAGATTTTTTTCACTTTCAATGTAAAGAGGGGAAAGTCATAGAAATATTTGCAAGTTATTTATGCAGATTTAGCTGTAGTTTTGCATCAGAAAAGTTCACCTTGTTGGCAGCGACTCCACCACATCTGACTCAGGCTGTAGGCTCCCCTTTGGTCTTGTGTTTTTGGGCATTGCTAAAATGGCCTAATGGTCTGAGAGAAGTCTGGACAATCCCAAATGTTGGGAGTTATGTGTGGTGCCCTGCTGCGCATTGGTGCCACAGAACCCAGAAGGGTGCATGGATGGACTTCTCCACAAGAGGCCCTCACTACATTCATACACCTCCACCTTCCACCTCAGACCAGCAGAGGGAGCCCGTTAGGAACATATATAGGGAAGGTGGAGCCAGGCAGCTCAGTTAAGTGAAGTCTTTAGTCACAGTCAGTGTTCAGAGAGGAACACAGCTCTGAGTGAGCAGAGAGCGTGCCGACTAGTGTTGAGCCACCCCCGTAGTGTTCGAGTTCGGTTCGGTTCGTCGAACACCCATATGTTCGTCGAACTGTTCGTCGAACACCTTCGAACACCGTTAAAACCAATGGCAGGCAAATAAAAACACATAGAAACACATAGAAAACACATAGAAAACACTTCAAAGGTGTCCAAAAGCTGACAAACTGCTCAGAAGACACAACTAACACATGGAAAAGTGACAAGTGCATATAGTCATGCGAAAAGAAAAGAGGCGGAGGAGTAAAAGGAGGGGGAGACACAGATATAGGCATGTCATGCCCTTCTAAAACCAAAAAAGTGGGAGCCGACACGGCCAGTCCCTTCCTGCCCGTGCGACCTCCGTGTCGCCGGGTTTGTGCTAGAGCTGCGGTGGACCCTGACGGCCAGCCCCCCTCTCCCAATACTGGTGCCTGTCCGCTCGTGGGTCGAGTGAGCCCCCCTGCGGTGGAGGCAGGTCTAAGCTCTTTAATTTAAATTGTCTCTCTAATTTAAATGAGTACACTTTAAATACTTTTACAAGGATCTATTGGAGGGCAAGTCTCATGCCAGTAGCCGCGGTAATTCCAGCTCCAGTAGCGTCCACTAAAGCTGCTGCAGTTAAAAAGCTTTTATAAGGATCGAGCTTGGCGGTCCACCGCAAGGCGTCCTACTGCCAGTCCCAGCCCCTGTGCCTTGGGGTGCCTCCCCGATGCTCTTCACTGAGTGTCCCGGGGGCCTGAAGCATTTCCTTTGAAAAAATTAAGTGTCCAAACTACAGGTGGTGTAGCTTGCTTAACAGCTGGGTTAATCCGCTGACTAGCAGACACTGCTACTAGGCCCAAAGTATTGCTTGGGCTAGATGCAGTTAAAAATTTGTAATTAGATACTCTCGTTGGATGCTGAGAAAGCATTCCGTAGAGTCTCCTGGCACGCCATATATTATTCTCTTAAAAAGCTTGGGGTAGGGGACCCTTTTATAGCCAAAATCATGGCCCTGTATCGCAATCCGTCAGCTAGGCTGAAGATAAATGGAACATTATCATCACCTTTCATAATCACCAATGGGACAAGGCAGGGATGTCCTCTGTCCCCTCTCTTATACATCCTAGTGATGAAGCACCTGCTCTCATCAATTCACGATAACCCCAATATTAGGGGGATTGAGGTGGGAGGCACCGAGTACAAGTGCTCTGCATTTGCTGATGATGTCCTAGTATATATCACTCAACCACATATATCCATCACTGCTGTTATGGCTGAAATAGATCACTTTGGTACATGGTCAAATTTTAAAATCAATGCAGCGAAGTCTGAGGCCCTCGATGTCTCCCTCCCCAAATCCATACAGGATTCCATCCAGTCCAACTTTCCCTTTGCCTGGCCCTCACAGGGTATCAAATACTTAAGAATTCGTATTCATAGAGACCTCTCCCGTCTATTTTATCTTAATTTTGGGCCCTTTATTGAACAACTCCATAGAGATCTTACTTCTTGGACGGTGAAGGATTTTTCCTGGTTCGGCAGAATAAATATACTAAAAATGAACGTCTACCTAAACTCTTATACCTCTTCCAAACCATTCCCGTGGTAATTCCCTCAAATTTTTGGAAACGACTACGCAGTAGCTTTTGCAGATTTATCTGGGCAAGTGGGTGTCCATGCATTTGTGGCGCCACTGAGGGTTCAGCCGCCACAGGAATGCTGCACTTCTTTAATGAAGTGTGGTGTTACTCCTCTGAGGTAAGCCTGGTGTGATGGTAGTGTTCCAGCCTTTTGCATCCAACACCACATTCCACCAGAGGGAGCTAGTATGCACTAGGTGCTGCTCCCCTGGTTACAGGGAGCCTGGGGAACACAAAGTGGTAGGAACCAGTTAGTGGGCATGGGTGGAGGAACAGTTAGTTAGTTACACTTCTAATTTCATATTTAATAGTATGCCATCTTTGATCTTGGTCCTTCTGTGGTTCTTTGCCGGTTCTTGGGCTGTCAAGCGGTCTAAACTACTGTGTGTAAAGTGACTTCCCTCCGGGAGCGCAGATCCTGTGTGGGCCTGCACCGGCATGGGACACAGCCCTCGTACCCCGATCTATGGGACGAGAGGTAGGTTGCATACAAGGAATGTCTCAACCCGGCCAAGGACCAGGATCAAGAAGGCCCGGGAGCTTTAGAGTGTGGCTCCCTAGCAAATGGGTCCCAGGGAGGATGCAGACGGAGCGGAGTACGCCACCTGTCCTCGCCTACCTGATCTATTCAGAGGGATTCCGGCTGCAAGAGGGGTACCGGCCCCCGACACCCGACATCGTACTCTACGTCCAGGACGGGAAAGCTCGGTATGACCCTGAGGATCCCGCCGGGCTTTGGATGGAGAGGAATTGCCACCCGAGCCCTACACCTGAGAGGAGCTCAGAGGGAGACCCGGCCTATCTAAACATGCACAGACGGGAAAGGGTAAAGTCTGTAGTGCAGGAACACTCTGGTGTAGGGATGCTACCTTACACTGGACTTCCTCGGAGGTAGTCGGACCCCCGTCCCTGGTGGCCGCAGGACTCCACGAGGAGCAGGGAGAAGCCTTGCGCTGCTTATGAGAACTGTGAGTAAAGCCTTGGAAATTCATCCCTATGGCCTCCGGACTGTTCATTACGCGCCATTCCGTGCGACGCCGCGTCCCTACTCCCGCACTACTACTACTACCCCCTTCATCCTGCCTTGCCTGCCCTGAGGCCGCGCTCTGCCTGTGGGGAGCAACGAGAACTTTAGCCGCCATGACATCGGGCCTCAGCGGACTGTAGTGGCGCTGGTGGCGCATCACCAGACACCACAGGTGGCGTAGTCGACAGTTACCACTCAACCCGGAAAGCCCTAACATCATTTTCAATGTGACGGCCCTGGGCACGGAACGGGTCCAGGCCACGACTGCATCCCCGTTCCCAACGTCGGACCCGGGTCCGAGTACCCCATCTTCCCAGAGCAGGGCTTGGGAGCGTCACATCACTGGCGTAGTCGGCAGGATATCGTGCCCATAGCAACGGAGAAAAGTGCCCATTGCTATCGGGTACTGTGTGCCTTACACCTTGGACTGTTGTTTTACACTTAAAATGGCGCCCGCCCAAGAAGAACAGGCGCCATAATGCTGTGAAAAGACTGTCTTTGTACACCTCCCATCGTGGGCTGGGCTCCCGCTTGGCGCCAAAAATGTGGACTGCCCCTTCCATCAGAGACTGTCCGCGGGGTAATGCCCGTCAAACAGGATGGGCTGAACGAAGGCGGGCCTGTCAGCATGCCACCCAGGAACCGCCCCGAAAGAGGAGGAAGAAGAAGGAAAGCAACAAGGTGCGGCCATGTCAGTCGGAGCTTGGCAGTAGAGATGAGCGTTGTTCTACTCGAACTGTTCGCCAATCTCAAATTCGAGCTGTTTTGGGCGGTGTTCGAGCCGGTCGGCGAACACGAACAATTTGAGAAAAATTCGGCTGTTCGAGGTTATGTTCGATAACTGTTCGTGCACCAAAATCATAACTGGATTTTTTCTCAGTAATGATGAAAATTAATGTTAATACGCAGTTTGAGTGTACAGCGGGGCGGGGGGAGGGGCAGGGGATGGATCTCTGCAGGAACAATGAAGATCTCCATTTTTTTTTCTCTTTCCCGCATTTGCAGTGGGGAGGTGCAATCTGTCAGCCTATCAGCAGCGCACACACGGAGCGAAGTGCTTTTTTTCACACAAGCAAGGGCATGTGTGATTGGCAGTGTATGTCACATGTCCTTGCCCTATAAGACCAAGCCATTTTCCCCGTCGCCACCATTTTCTCACTGCTGCAGCTGCGTGTTAGACGGCACCGCTGTTGCTGTGTGCGCTATACCTTGTTAATTTCAAGCCAATTTTCGCACAAATATACAGATAGCTTGGGAGTAGGGAATAGTTGTGATTGCAGTCCTTTTAAGGACTAGGTTACAGCATTTCCTAAGACTTTTATCAGGCAGGTCTGTGCTCTTAAATAGATAGATTGTGGGAGTAAAGACTAATTGTAATTGGAGTCCTTTTCAGGACTAGGTTACATCAGTTCCTATCAGTTTTTGCCAGGCAGGTCTGTGCCAGTGCTGTGCAAGTTTTTTTCACAGCATTTGGCTGAATCTAGCAAAGCTAATCCTTTTTGGCCTATTGCAGAGTGTGTTAGTCAGTGGAGTAGCCTATCTGTGTTGCAAGATATACCACCTGTGTATAGAATACCAATTTTTTTACTGCACCTAGTGAAGTAAAATCTTTTGGGCATAGCATCATTCTATTAGTCCATCTATACTGACCTCCATCAGGTTGCAAACTGAATATAATTTTTTTCTGCATCTAGCTCTGAAAAAATATTTGGGCTTCTAGCAGTGTGTGGGACTTGGTCTATTAGTCCATCTATACTGACCTCCATCAGGTTGCAAATTAAAAATAATTTTTTTCTTCATTTAGCTCTGAAAAAATATTTGGGCTTCTAGCAGTGTGTGGGACTTGTTCTATTAGTCCTTCTATACTGACCTCCAGCAGGTTGCAAATTGAATATAATTTTTTTCTGCATCTAGCTCTGAAAAAATATTTGGGCTTCTAGCAGTGTGTGGGACTTGGTCTATTAGTCCATCTATACTGACCTCCATCAGGTTGCAAATTAAAAATAATTTTTTTCTTCATTTATCTCTGAAAAAATATTTGGGCTTCTAGCAGCGTGTGGGACTTGTTCTATTAGTCCATCTATACTGACCTCCATGAGGTTGCAAATTAAAAATAATTTTTTTCTGCATCTAGCTCTGAAAAAATATTTGGGCTTCTAGCAGTGTGCGGGACTTGGTCTATTAGTCCATCTATACTGACCTCCATCAGGTTGCAAATTAAAAATAATTTTTTTCTGCATCTAGCTCTGAAAAAATATTTGGGCTTCTAGCAGTGTGTGGGACTTGGTCTATTAGTCCATCTATACTGACCTCCATCAGGTTGCAAATTGAATAAAAATTTTTTCTGCATCTAGCTCTGAAAAAATATTTGGGCTTCTAGTGGTGTGTGGGACTTGGTCTATTAGTCCATCTATACTGACCTCCATCAGGTTGCAAATTAAAAATAATTTTTTTCTGCATCTAGCTCTGAAAAAATATTTGGGCTTCTAGCAGTGTGTGGGACTTGGTCTATTAGTCCATCTATACTGACCTCCATCAGGTTGCAAATTAAAAATAATTTTTTTCTTCATTTAGCTCTGAAAAAATATTTGGGCTTCTAGCAGTGTGTGGGACTTGTTCTATTAGTCCTTCTATACTGACGTCCAGCAGGTTGCAAATTGAATATAATTTTTTTCTGCATCTAGCTCTGAAAAAATATTTGGGCTTCTAGCGGTGTGTGGGACTTGGTCTATTAGTCCATCTATACTGACCTCCATCAGGTTGCAAATTAAAAATAATTTTTTTCTGCATCTAGCTCTGAAAAAATATTTGGGCTTCTAGCAGTGTGTGGGACTTGGTCTATTAGTCCATCTATACTGACCTCCATCAGGTTGCAAATTAAAAATAATTTTTTTCTGCATCTAGCTCTGAAAAAATATTTGGGCTTCTAGCAGTGTGTGGGACTTGGTCTATTAGTCCATCTATACTGACCTCCATCAGGTTGCAAATTAAAAATAATTTTTTTCTGCATCTAACCCAGCCAATAGTTTTGGCCTAATACCACAGTTTGGCCACTCAGCTCTGCTCGGTTACCATCCATTGTTTTTTTGTGCAAACAACTCCAGAGTTGTGAATTAGTTAACCACCAAAATGAGTGGAAAAAGGCCTGCTGCTGGTGGAAAGGGGAATAGGCGTGTTGGGAAGGGGAAAAAAGGTTGTGTCCGTGGGGTAGGTGCAGAAGAAAGACCATCTTCCAGCCAAACTAAAATGTCTACTTCTTTTAGCGGACAATGTGATAAGATCCCTTTCTTACGGCCACGCCAATCGCTACAAATTCCAGATGAGGCACAAAAACAGCAGGTGCTTCAACGGATATCAAGTGCTCCTTTAAGTGGGCTCTCCTCCACATCAACTTCAACATCACAAATACTCCAGTCCTCAAAGGTGTCACCCAAATCGCACTTGCTTCCTCACAGCTCCCAAATCTCCAGCTGCCCGTCTGAGTATGAGGTAGAACAGATGGTTGAGTCTGCAGAGCTGTTTACTCATACTATAGCCTGGGAATCAGAGGTCGACTCCAGCGCTTCTGTGAATCCAGACGAGGAAATGATCTGCACTGATGCCCAGAATCTTTATGAGTCGGATCCAGGACCAGACGCAGAAGGTTCTGACCATAATGTAGACCCTCATTCCCAAACTGTAACTCCTGTTGGTGGAGACAATGAGGAAGACGATGATAAGACTCAAATACCTGATTGGAGCGACAACTTTAGTTTTTTGTCAGGGCAGGAACAGGTTGGCTCTGAGGACGACGGGTGTGATAACGCACAGGGTGATGATGATGAGGTCGGAGATCCCACTTACTGTCAACCCACAGTCAGCCAAGAGATGAGGTCAGCAGAGGAGGTGGAGGAAGATGCTAGTGACGACGAGGTCAGGTTGCGCCTTCCTGGACAGAGACGTAGTACTGGAAGCACGTCAACAACTGCATCCTCAAACACAACTCTGCCTCTCACCACAAGTCGTGGTGGCTCTTCAGGTCGCATGGGTGCTAAGCCTTGCATAGCCTGGGCATTTTTTCAGATCGATAAAGATGACCCAACTCGTGTTATCTGTAACATGTGTCAGCAAAAGCTAAGTAGAGGCCAAAAAATACATAGTTTGAGTACTTCATGCATGAACCGGCACATGGACATGAAGCATAAGTTGCAGTGGGAAGCTCAGTGTGCTACAATGCGGTCTAGCCGGCCGGGCCAACCACCGTCTGCCATATCTTGTGCATCCGCGGCCTCTTCATCCTCTGTGACTGGGGGGACAGCAGTCACACCTGTTTTGGGGCGCAGACCTGCCACCTCTTTACCCACAACAGCCAGCGTGATTGGCAGGTCATCATTTTCTTTGGAGGTGGTAACACCAGCTGGTCTTGAGCGCTGTCCGACATCGATAGCACCACCTTTGGATCAAGGCAACCTAACATGTCCGCCTGCATCTTCCTCACAGACCGGCAGTTTGCCGGGGACACCCTTATCAACCCCGTCTAAGCACAATAGCCAGCCCTCGGTCCCTCAGATGTGGACAAGTAAAAGACCATTTCCTCCTAGCCATGAGAAAGCTAAGAGGTTGAATTTCACCATCTGCAAGCTCTTGGCTACAGAAATGCTGCCTTTCCACCTGGTGGACACAGAGGATTTTCGAGACCTTATGTCCGTCGCAGTGCCCCAGTACCAGATGCCCAGTCGGCACTACTTCTCAAAGAAAGGTGTGCCTGCGCTCCACCAGCATGTCGCACACAACATCACCGCTTCTTTGAGAAACTCTGTGTGTGACAGGGTGCATTTCACCACAGACACTTGGACGAGTAGGCATGGACAGGGGCGTTACATGTCGCTGACTGGGCACTGGGTAACTATGGTGACAGCAGGACAAGGGGCTGCTGTCCAAGTCTTGCCGTCCCCACGAGTTGTGCGTCAATCCTCTTTATGTCATTTTTCCTCCACTGCTTCTGCCTCCTCAACCTCCTCTCGGTCTTCCACCTGCACCCAAAGCCTATCTGGTCATGCCACAAGCTTTCTAACTGCGCAGAAGGGATCCTGCACACCTCCTTACTATGCTGGCAGTAGGGCTCAACGTCATCAGGCGGTTTTTACATTGAAATGTCTGGGAAATGTGAGTCACACAGCTGAGGAGTTGTGGTCAGCTCTGGAGAACCAATTTCATGAATGGTTGTCTCCACTGGACCTGAAACCAGGGAAGGCCGTGTGCGACAATGCTGCAAACCTGGGTGCGGCCCTTCGCCGGGGCAATGTCACACACGTGCCTTGTATGGCTCACGTGTTGAACCTGGTTGTCCAGCAATTTTTAGCCCACTATCCCAGACTAGATGGCCTTCTGCAGAGGGCACGGTCGCTGTGTGCTCACTTCCGCCGTTCGCATCCCGCAGCTCAGCGACTTACATCTCTACAGAAGTCGTTGGGCCTGCCACTTCACCGGCTAAAATGCGATGTGCCTACCCGGTGGAATTCAACTCTGCACATGTTGCAGCGACTGTGGCAGCACCGACAAGCCCTGGTGCAATACGTTCTGACGTATAGCCTGGGCCAACGAGATTCAGAGGTGGGGCAAATCACGCTGGAGGAGTGGTCTCAGATCAGGGACCTATGCACCCTTCTGCACAGTTTTGAAATGGCGACGAAGATGTTTAGTGCTGACGATGCCATTATCAGCATGACTATTCCGGTGATTTACATGCTGGAGCACATGTTAAACAGAATTCGGAGTCAGGTGGTGGCACAAGAGGAGGTGGAGGAAGTAGAGGAGGAGGAGTTGTATGCGGAAGGGCTAACATCTGCAAGGTCCAGACGGTCGGCAGCACCAGGGCGGCAGGCATGTGAGGGTGGGGGAGATGATTTTACCAGGGCGCATGGTAGCAGCCAAACTAGTGAGGAAGGTGCAGGAGCCCAGGAAGAAGTGGAGGACGAACTGATGGAAGACTCATCAGATGAGGGAGACCTTGATCACATTTCTGTTGTGCGAGGTTGGGGGGAGAGGACAGAGGAAGGAAGCATGATTGTTACCTCGCCACCAACACAACAGGGACTTGGTGCTCCTGGATGCGCAACACACATGAGTGCCTTCTTGCTGCACTACCTGCAACATGACCCTCGAATTGTGAGAATTAGAAATAATCCTGACTACTGGGTTGCCACACTGTTAGATCCCTGGTACAAAAGTAAATTTGCAGAAATTATTCCTGCCATAGAAAGGGATGCACGCATGCAGGAGTATCAGCAGAGACTGTTGCAGAATCTTACATGTGCTTTTCCACAAAATACCAGTGGTGCACGTAGTGAATCTCACAGTTCCAACTTGCCAACCGTGGGACCGTCAAGTGTTCAGCACTCAAACCGTAACAGAACCACAGTATCTGCTGGTAACATCAATTTTGCGGAATCATTTCACCACTTTTTTAGCCCATCCTTTGCAAGGCCACAGGAGACAAGAAGTCTGACACATAGTCAACGCCTAGAGACGATGGTACAGGAGTATCTCCAAGTAAACATTGAAGCCACGACTGTGTCACTGGACCCTTGCTCTTTTTGGGCTTCCAATCTGGATAAATGGCCGGAGCTAGCCACTTACGCCTTGGAGATCTTGTCATGCCCCGCAGCCAGCGTTCTGTCTGAACGTGTGTTCAGCGCTGCTGGTGGTGTGCTGACAGATAAGCGCACGCGGCTCTCCACTGATAATGTAGACAGACTCACGTTCATAAAGATGAACAAATCATGGATCCGAAATGACTTTTCTACCCCTGTGTCATCCTGGGGAGAGTAAAAGCTTGATGATTGGTTAAAATCACCCTACCAACCGTTTTAAGCTTTCAAATTACTAATCATGTTTATCTGTATCTTGACTGGAAAATAATTTGGGCTTTGTAGCAGTGTGCAGCACTGATCCTATTAGGCCATCTATAATAAGCTTCACCAGATTTAAAATTAAAAATAATTTTTAGCTGCATCTAGCCCGGAAAATAATTTTGGGGCTCCGAGATGCGCAAGACACATAAGTGCCTTCTTGCTGCACTACCTGCAGCATGACCCTCATATTGTCAGAATTCGAAGTAATCATGACTACTGGGTTGCCACACTCTTAGATCCCCCAAACTTTTCGATCAACCTTTTCATTTTAATAAAGACCAAAAAAATGGTCATTTTTGAAATTATAAGCATTAGCAGGTTGTTAGAAACTGAAATCAAACAGTTTTCAACTCAAAACTTTATTCTAGGTGATGTTACATTTTCACATAGGACCCCTTGTTCGAAAGGAGCTTCTGAACTCTCTCGTCCATTGAATTTGTCAGGTTTTGGATGGTTTCTGCTTCAATTGTTTTGCATGAGGACAGAATACCCTCCCAGAGCTGTTGCTTAGATGTGAACTGCCTCCCGCCATCATAGACACTCCTTTTAATGATGCTCCAAAGGTTCTGAATGGGGTAGAGGTCAGGGGAGCATGGGGGTCACACCATAAGTTTGTCCCCTTTTATGCCCATATCAGCCAGAGATGCAGATGTTTTATGTGCAGCATGAGATGGTGCATTATCATGCAGAAAAATGATCTTGCTGTGAAATACACGGTTCTTCTTCTTGAACCATGGCAGGAAGTGCTGTTTGAGAAAATCCACATACATTATGGAGTTCATCTTTAGCGCCTTCAGGGATCCTAAAGGGGCCGACAATCTCTCTCCCCATGATTCCAGCCCAAAACATTACTCCACCTCCTCCTTGTTGGCGCTGTAGCCGTGTTTGCGTGGGGTGTCCATCAACCAGCCATCCTCCACTCCATTCATCTGGACCATCGAGCGCTGCACGGCACTCATCCGTGAACAAAACAGTTTTGAAATCAGTCTTCATGTAATGTTTGGCCCACTGGAGCCGTTTCTGCTTGTGTGAAGTGGATAGAGGAGGTCGACAGGATGGCGTATGCACAGCTGCAAACCTCTGAAGGACCCTGCATCTTGTTGTTCGGGGGACGTTGGAGGCACAAGCAGCTTCAAAAACTTGTCTGCTGCTATGACAAGGCTTTTTTGCCGCTGCTCTTTCAACCTGACGTAATTGCCTGTAGGAAAGAGTCCTCAATTTGCCCTTATCAGCACGCACACGTGTGTACTGTGAATCAGCTACATACTTCTTGATTGCCAAGACACTTCATCCTGATCATCGCACAATGTTGATTGTAGTCATGCCTTGACCTAAACACTCCACAATTTGTTGCTTCTCAGCAGCCGACACATCCTTTTTCTTTCCCATTTTGGCAGAAAATGTAGGCTGCTTAATAATGTGAGAGAGCCTTCTTAAGTAGTCTTGCCTTTCATTGGACACACCTGCCAAACTAATTAGCACAGGTGTCTGCAATTGCTTACAGTGATATAAAGAGCCCTGACACACATCACCATCAATAAGTTTAACTGACAAACAAACAAATTCTTCCCTTATCACTCCTAAACACTTTTTGCATAATAATTTGGAACGCGGTGTACATGTGCTTTTCCACAAAACACCAGTGGTTCACGTAGTGAATCTTACAGTTCTAACTTGCCAACCGTGGTCTGTATGGAATTGTTCAATAAAGGGCCCAAAATTAAGATAACATAGATGGGAGAGGTCTCTATGAATAGGAATTCCTAAGTATTTGATACCCTGTGAGGGCCAGGCAAAGGGAAAGTTGGACTGGATGGAATCCTATGTGGATTTAGGGAGGGAGACATCGAGGGCCTCAGACTTCGCTGCATTGATTTTAAAATTTTACCATGTAACAAAGTGATCTATTTCAGCCATAACAGCAGGGATGGATATATGTGATTGAGTGATATATACTAGGACATCATCAGCAAATAGAGAGCACTTGTACTCGGTGCCTCCCACCTCAATCCACCTAA
Organism: Phyllobates terribilis; assembly: GCF_046119375.1. Classification (NCBI taxonomy): domain Eukaryota; kingdom Metazoa; phylum Chordata; class Amphibia; order Anura; family Dendrobatidae; genus Phyllobates; species Phyllobates terribilis. The sequence goes on along the minus strand of NW_027362768.1, from coordinate 155,338,960 downwards.
TATTGGGGTTATGGCGAATTGATGAGAGCAGGTGCTCCGTCACTAGGATGTATAAGAGAGGGGACAGAGGACATCCCTGCCTTGTCCCATTGGTGATTGTGAAAGGTGATGAAAATGTTCTGACGCACCCCCTGGGCCTTGGGACACCCGGAGCCGGACCCTTTTTGGTGGATGCTGGTGGTTGTAGTCTTCGTGGCGGCGATCCGGTTCCGTGGCTCAGGGCGGTCAAACCAGTGGCGGAACTATTTATGTGGTTTTGATGTTTAAATGTCCGACTACGCCACCCGTGCATTGCGGTCAGAGTGAACCGCCGCTACAGGGCAGACCGCTAAGGCTGGTGTTGTGGGTGCAGCAGAGCGTAGCATAACTCCCCACGGGAGGAGTATAGCCTCAGGGCAGTGTATGCGGAGGATGGGGGTGATGGTGCAGGGCAGCAGCAGTAACGACACGGAGTCAGTGATGCAGTTCAGGGCCTTTACTCACAGTTCTTATTATCCAGACCACGTCTGCAGGTAACGGCTGCCCACGTCGTACTGTGCTCACCAGGTGAGGGGCTCAGACAACTCCCAGATAACTTTGGAGCGCTTCACAGGACCCCCTTTGTGTGTCCTTTGTCTGGCCTTTCTTACCAACACTTCTGTCCGGCTGCCTCGGGCCTCCTCTTGGTAAACTTGGCGCCAGTTTCCCTGACCCTATGTGGTGCCTTCCTAGCGGGTGGAGCAAGGGGCTGCGCCACATAAAATGTCAGAGCCTCCGGTTTCTAGCTGAGGGTCGTTTCCTGCCTCCACTAGTTCGGGGACCGGTCTCCCCCTTTGGCCTGACCCCTCCACGCAGGTGGATTCGGGCGTGCGGTGGCGACTCGCCCGTCCGCACCCCTGGGATCCCTTCATTCCTCGTTCCTGGAGCCTTCTCCGCTCCTCTTCCTTCCTTCTCCCTCTTCCAGGCCTGGGCCTCTGTTACTAGGCCCGCCTCCGGAGCAGAGCTCATGCAGAGCCCCTGCTCCCTGCCACTTCTGCTCAGACTTCTCTGCACTGAACTAAGATGGTGCCCACCTTTTATACTCCCTTCTCAATGCACCCAGGAACTGCTTCCTCCCTGCTCCTGCACTGCAGGGTTCCCCTTCCTCAGTGTTCCCTCCCCCCACTCCAGCCAGGGACAGGGACTGTCGTGCCCATCTCAGGGGCATATTGGTCGCCCTGCCCCACGGCAATGTGGTGTAATGCATGCAGGTGTCGGGTCCTGATCCACACTCCATCCTTATCTGAGAGTGAGATATCACACCTCTGGGTGAGGTGCAATACGTCTGTAGCAACCGAGCCCTCGGTGCTACAGTTCCATTTATCTTCAGCCTAGGTGACGTATTGTGATACAGGGCCGTGATTTTGGCTATAAAAGGGTCCCCTAGACCCCTACCCCAAGCTTTTTAAGAGAATCATATATGGCGTGCCAGGAGACTCTATGGAATGCTTTCTCAGCATCCAACGAGAGTATCTACTTACAAATTTTTAACTGCATCTAGCCCAGGAAATACTTTGTGCCTAGTAGCAGTGTCTGCTAGTCAGCGGATTATCCCGGCTGTTAAGCAAGCTACACCACCTGTAGTTTGGACACTTAATTTTTTCAAAGGAAATGCTTCGGGACCACGGGATACTTAGTGAAGAGCATCAGGAGGCACCCCAAGGCATAGGGGCTGGGACTGGCACTAGGATGCCTTGCGGTGGACAGCCGAGCTCGATCCTTATAAAAGCTTTTTAACTGCAGCAGCTTTAGTGGACGCTACTGGAGCTGGAATTACGCGGCTGCTGGCATGAGACTTGCCCTCCAATAGATCCTTGTAAATGGATTTAAAGTGTATTCATTCAAATTAGAGGGACAATTTAAATTAAAAAGCTTAGAGCTGCCTCCACCACAGGGGGGCTCTCTCGACCCACCAGCGGACAGGCACCAGTATTGGGAGAGGGGGGCTGGCCGTCAGGGTTCACCGCGGCTCTGGCACAAACCCGGCGACACGGAGGTGGCACGGGCAGGAGCGGACTGGCCGTCTCGGCTTCTCACTTTTTGGATTTTAGAAGGGCATGACATGCCTATATCTGTGTCTCCCCCTCCTTTTACTCCTCCACCTCTTTTCTTTTCGCATGACTATATGTACTTGTCACTTTTCCATGTGTTAGTTGTGTCTTCTGAGCAGTTTGTCAGCTTTTGGACACCTTTGAAGGTGTTTTCTATGTGTTTCTATGTGTTTTTGTTTGCCTGCCATTGGTTTTAACGGTGTTCGAAGGTGTTCGACGAACAGTTCGACGAACAGTTCGACGAACAGTTCGGCGAACACACGGGTGTTCGACGAACCGAACCGAACTCGAACACTACGGGGGTGGCTCAACACTACTTGGCAGTCAACGGAGGCAGACATGGATGCCTCTGGGGAGTGAGACCACGTGACCACTGAACCCGGTCCAGGCCCTTCACCCGGCAGAGAGCGAAGAGGCGGCGTATTAACACCGGGAGATATAGAGTTTCTCCACTCGGAAGCTCCTGGGCTTGCAAGGAGGCAGAAGGAGGCCCAGGAGGCGGCGACGGCTGCGTGGAAAGCAGAGATGCTGCAGCGGATCCGAGACCGCCGTCGAGGAGAGGAGGTTCCAGGACCAGTCGACCCGGAGGTCGAAGTCGAGGGTGGCCGAGCGGCAGGTGAGTCTGCAACGCCTGCCCCGGCTGCAGAGCCAACGGAGACTATCCTGGACCTCATGGCGGAGTACATAGTCCCCTACGCAGTCACCTGGGGGCAAGCACTAGCTCCTGAGCTGTAACCGGCAGCTATTGGTGGGGACTTACGCTGTCACGAGAGCTCAGTAACGGAGGTGCCTGGAGCTGCGGAGGAGGCTACCGGCTCCAACCCGGACTGGTCCGCATCGGTAGAGGACTTGCAGCAACCCGTCCTAACCCCGCTACCTGCACCGGCGGTAACCTGGCCCGAGGCCGAGGAGTGGGCCTGGGAAAACCAGGGGGGCGACCTTATGGGCTTCCCGCGGGAGACCAGATCGGAAGCGCGCAGGAGGAGCCAATGGTGCAGTGACCAGATCTTCCAACTGGCACGGGAGCAACGTCGGCGGGAGCAACACTGCGAGCGCCTCGAGGTGAGGACCAAGGCTACAAAGACTCGGGCGCGACTGGAGGAGGCCACCCGTCCCAGTCCCCGGTATGAAGGCCAGGTTGTGCGATTTCACCATGAGGCGGGGTGGGGGTTTATCCGGTGTCCCATGTTCCAGGACGATGTGTTCGTCAGCAGGCGGGACGTCGAGCCGCGCCTTAAGAAGGGACATCCCGGCCGGAACCTCTTCCCGGGCGATACTGTGACTTTCACTCACCACCAGGGGGAGCGTGGGTGGTACGCCCTGGACGTTCACAAAGTGTCTGGGAGTGACGCCACCCTGCCCTCAGCCTCAGGTGACCGGCTAGCCTCTGTCGGGAGGAATGAGCCCTTCCCTCCACATGAGCCCCAAGTCTAAAGCAGCCCCGGCTGCTGTTGTTGTTGTTTTCAGTTTCAAACAATTGCTGCTATTTTTGTGTTTTTTCCTTTATTTAGAGACTTTGGTCCCTGCGGACTATGGCAGGCGGCGGACTGCATTGTAAATAGTTATGCATCTATTTAGGTGCTCCCTATTGGTTTTATACAAAACCGTGCCTACTTTCTACCTCAGACCTCAGAAGCAAAACCTGTCTGGAGTGGCTTGTGTGGGGGTCCAGCTCCGAATCTTCATGCCCTGCAGCCACCCCAGGGCCCACATAGAGGGTTTATGGCAGGTCCCTCTTGCTACTGAACTGACCGTCGTCACCTTTAAGCAGTCCGCTGTCTTGATCAAAAAGTCTCTTGTCTTAATTTATAATTTTGCACTTTTATATCTCTGTATTTTTATAATTTTATACTTTGCACTTTTTGTACTTTTATAACTGTTATGCAACGCTACAAGAAATGTGCCTCCCATAAAGGGATGATAGTTTTACTTGTTATATAAAAAGAAATTTTCCTGGGTGCTATTCCTTTGCAGCCCGCGGACGTGCTGTGTTTTACCAGGGGGGAATGTGGCGCCCCTGAGGGTTTGGCCGCCACAGGAATGCTGCACTTCTTTAATGGAGTGTGGTGTTCCTCCTCTGAGGTAAGCCTGGTGTGATGGTAGTGTTCCAGCCTTTTGCATCCAACACCACATTCCACCAGAGGGAGCTAGTATGCACTAGGTGCTGCTCCCCTGGTTACAGGGAGCCTGGGGAACACAAAGTGGTAGGAACCAGTTAGTGGGTGTGGGTGGAGGAACAGTTAGTTAGTTACACTTCTAATTTCATATTTAATAGTATGCCATCTTTGATCTTGGTCCTTCTGTGGTTCTTTGGCGGTTCTTGGGCTGTCAAGCGGTCTAAACTACTGTGTGTAAAGTGACTTCCCTTCGGGAGCGCAGATCCTGTGTGGGCCTGCACCGGCATGGGACACAGCCCTCGTACCCCGATCTATGGGACGAGAGGTAGGTTGCAGACAAAAAATGTCTTAACCCGGCCAAGGACCAGGATCAAGAAGGCCCGGGAGCTTTAGAGTGTGGCTCCCTAGCAAATGGGTCCCGGGGAGGATGCAGACGGAGCGGAGTACGCCACCTGTCCTCGCCTACCTGATCTATTCAGAGGGATTCCGGCTGCAAGAGGGGTACCGGCCCCCGACACCCGACCTCGTACTCTACGTCCAGGACGGGAAAGCCCGGTTAGGCCCTGAGGATCCCGCCGGGCTTCGGATGGAGAGGAATTGCCACACCTGAGAGGAGCTCAGAGGGAGACCCGGCCTATCTACACACGCACAGACGGGAAAGGGTAAAGTCTGTAGTGCAGGAACACTCTGGTGTAGGGATGGTACCTCACACTGGACTTCCTCGGAGGTAGTCGGACCCCCGTTCCTGGTGGCCGCAGGACTCCGCGAGGAGCAGGGAGAAGCCTTGCGCTGCTTATGAGAACTGTGAGTAAAGCCTTGGAAATTCATCCCTATGGCCTCCGGACTGTTCATTACGCGCCATTCCGTGCGACGCCGCGTCCCTACTCCCGCACTACTACTACTACCCCCTTCATCCTACCTTGCCTGCCCTGAGGCCGCGCTCCGCCTGTGGGGAGCAGCGAGAACTTTAGCCGCCATGACATCGGGCCTCAGCGGACTGTAGCGGCGCTGGTGGCGTAGTCGACAAATACCACTCAACCCGGAAAGCCCTAACATCATTTTCAATGTGACGGCCCTTGGCACGGAACGGGTCCAGGCCACGACTGCATCCCCGTTCCCAACGTCGGACCCGGCTCCGAGTACCCCATCTTCCCAGGGCAGGGCTTGCGAGCGTCACACATTCGGGGGGACGTTCTAATCAGACACAAACAAAAGGGGGGCCTTAGCCTTCCGGATTGTAGAAGGTATTACATGGCAGCAGTACACGCTAGAATCCTGGACTTCTTCCATCATTCGGAGGGGAAATTGTGGGTCAAAATAGCTCAATCCATTTGTCCTAAAGCTCTTACCACTCTCCCATAGTGCGCCCATTTAATTGTCCCCTCTCTTGGCCTCATGTCATATAGTACTTATGCCACTGCTTTGGCTTTGAGATCCCAAAAAAAAAGCTTATCCTCAATCGACCCCCATGACCCCTTGCTCCCGATTTCAGATAATCCAGATTTCCCACCAGGACTATCTGCAAACAGATTTCTCGGTTCAAATAAATCCCATCCGATATTATTTTCTCATGTCATCTCCAATACTTCGCTGCTCCCCCTCAATGACTTGTTACACTTCCCCGAAGGCTAATTTTGAATATAGCCAGTTACAACACTTCTATTCAACTGTGAAGAAGCGCACACATCTTCATAGAGATCTCACAAACTTTGAAAAATTGAGCCTATCATTGTCACCCCCTACACACTCCATCTCCCTACTGTATAATCTCCTCATTGCCCAGGTAACTGACAATAGGCCAGGATTCTGTGGTGCATGGGAAAGGGAACTGGGGAAGTTCTTCTCTGACTCACAATGGGATAAATGTTTCTTCCTAACACATAAAACCTCAATAGGGTCCAAAGCTCAGGAAACCTCCTTCAAAATTATCTCTAGATGGTACTGGGTACCAGCAGTCCTTCATAGATGGTATCCAGTGGTCTCAGATAGATATTGGAGATGTGGGGAGGGGGAAGGGACAATGTCACACATATGATGGGCATGCCCTATAATAAATGCATTTTGGGCAAAGGTGGTTCCCATGATTGAGAAAATAACTGGTTTGACTATCCCTAATACGCAAGAAGCCCTCCTTTTATCAATGTTACCAATAAGTAAACGTAGTTATAAAAGGTCATCAATAGGCTACCTAATACAGGCGGCTAAGAATGTCATTCCACGACACTGGAAAAGCAGAGACCCACCCACTGTGGAGGAATGGTTTGCGGAGATCTCCCTCCTTAACAGGATGGAGCATCTGATTGCCATCTCACCGGCTGATGTTGATAGATACTGTGTGATTTGGAGGGATTGGATTGATTTGCAAAACTCTGACGCCTACCATCTAGCCCCCAACTAAAGTAATCCGTGATGTCGGCACAACAATGATCATAATCGCACTCTATTGATTGGTGGTCTGCCGTGGTCCGCTCCCTCTCTCTCTATCTTTCATATGGAAAAATACATGCTTGATCTGGATATTGATGGAAAACCCTCCCTGTACCCCCCAACGTACTGTCGTTATGCATAGATTTATAGTTATACTACCCCTTTTACTATGTATATTGTGTTTTCTTGTACTTTTTCAACACAAAAATAAAAAAAACTTGAATTTGAAAAAAAAAATTGTAATTAGATCTACAGGCGGTGGCTACTCCGCTGACTAGCAGACACTGAAGCTTTGGAGCAGACCTCTGATTCCCTGGCTATAGTATGAGTAAACAGCTCTTCAGACTCAACCATCTGTGTTACCCCAAGCCATAGTGTACAGTCATGGCCAAAAGTATTGAGAATGAGACAAATAGTAATTTTTCCAAAGTTTACTGCTTCATTTTTTGTAATGGCAATTTGCATATACTCCTGAATGTCAAAGAGTGATCAGCTTAACAGCAATTACTGTACTTGCAAAATCAATATTTGCCCAGAAAATTAACTTTAACCCCCAAAACACATTTCAACATCATTGCAGTCCTGCCTTAAAAGGAGCAGCTAACATCGTTTTAGTGATTGATCCATTAACACAGGTGTGGGTGTTGATGAGGACAGGGCTGGCGATCAATCAGTCATGATTAAGTAAGAATGACATCACTGGACACTTTAAAAGGAGGCTGGTTCTTGGTATCATTGTTTCTCTTCAGTTAACCATGGTTATCTCTAAAGAAACACGTGCAGCCATCATTGCACTGCACAAAAATGGCCTAACAGGGAAGAGTATCGCAGCTACAAAGATTGCACCTCAGTCAACAATCTATCGCATCATCAAGAACTTCAAGGAGAGAGCTTCCATTGTTGACAAAAAGGCTCCAGGGCGCCCAAGAAAGACCAGCAAGCGCCAGGACCGTATCTTAAAACTGTTTCAGCTGCGGGATCGGACTACCAGCAGTGTCGAGCTTGCTCAGGAATGGCAGCAGGCTGGTGTGAGTGCTTCTGAACGCACTGTGAGGCGGAGACTCTTTGAGCAAGGGCTGGTTTCAAGGAGGGCAGCAAAGAAGCCACTTCTCTCCAGAAAAAACATCAGGGACCGACTGATATTCTGCAAAAGGTACAGGGAGTGGACTGCTGAGGACTGGGGCAAAGTCATTTTCTCTGATGAATCCCCTTTTCGATTGTTTGGGACATCTGGAAAACAGCTTATTCGGAGAAGAAGAGGTGAGCGCTACCACCAGTCTTGTCTCATGCCAACAGTAAAGTATCCTGAAACCATTCATGTGTGGGGTTGCTTCTCAGCCAAGGGAATCGGCTCACTCACAGTCTTGCCTAAAAACACAGCCATGAATAAAGAATGGTACCAGAATGTCCTCCAAGAGCAACTTCTCCCAACCATCCAAGAGCAGTTTGGCGCCCAAAAATGCCTTTTCCAGCATGATGGAGCACCTTGCCATAAAGCAAAGGTGATAACAAAATGGCTCATGGAACAAAACATAGAGATTTTGGGTCCATGTCCTGGAAACTCCCCAGATCTTAATCCCATTGAGAACTTGTGGTCAATCATCAAGAGACGGGTGGACAAACAAAAACCAACAAATTCTGGCAAAATGCAAGCATTGATTATGCAAGAATGGACTGCTATCAGTCAGGATTTGGTCCAAAAGTTGATTGAGAGCATGCCAGGGAGAATTACAGAGGTCTTGAAGAAGAAGGGGCAACACTGCAAATATTGACTTGCTGCATTAACTCATTCTAACTGTCAATATAACCTATTGGTACTCATAATATGATTGCAATTATATTTCTGTATGTGATATAAAGATCAGACAAACACTAATAAAAACAAGAGGCCAGCAGATCATGTGAAAATATAATTTTGGTGTCATTCTCAAAACTTTTGGCCATGACTGTATGTAGTTTCTTATGGTTAAAAGAGGGGGGGGGGGGAGACCCGACCCACCTGTAATTGACGATGCCAACGTCACGTAAAACACAGCAAGGAGACTCCAAAAAGAGTCTCTATTTTTTCCAAAAATTTGGGGCACAGACACCACTTAAGTGGCATCAATTGCCCCAGAGTTGCTTAAAACGGTTGGTGAGGTGATTTTAACAAATCCTCAAGCTTTTACTCTCCCAAGGATGACACAGGGGTAGAAAAGTCCTTGCGGATCCATGATTTGTTCATCTTTATGAACGTGAGTCTGTCTCCATTGTCAGTGGACAGCCGCGTGCGCTTATCTGTCAGCACACCACCAGCAGAGCTGAACACATGTTCAGAGAGAACGCTGGCTGCGGGGCATGACAAGATCTCCAAGGCGTCAGTGGTGAGCTCTGGCCATTTATCCAGATTGGAAGCCCAAAAAGAGCAAGGGTCCAGTGACACAGTCATGGCTTCGATGTTTACTTGGAGATACTCCTGTACCATCGTCTCTAGGCGTTGACTATGTGTCTGACTTCTTGTCTCCTGTGGCCTTGCAAAGGATGGGCTAAAAAAGTGGTGAAAGGATTCCGCAAAATTGCTGTTACCAGCAGATACTGTGTTTCTGTTACGGTTTGAGTGCTGAAGACTCGACAGTCCCACGGTTGGCAAGTTAGAACTGTGAGATTCACTACGTGCACCACTGGTGTTTTGTGGAAAAGCACATGTAAGATTCTGCAACAGTCTCTGCTGATACTCCTGCATGCGTGAATCCCTTTCTATGGCAGGAATTATTTTGGCAAATTTACTTTTGTACCGGGGATCTAAGAGTGTGGCTACCGAGTAGTCAGGATTATTTCGAATTCTGACAATTCGAGGGTCATGTTGCAGGTAGTGCAGCAAGAAGGCACTCATGTGTCTTGCGCATCCAGGAGCACCAAGTCCCTGTTGTGTTGGTGGCGAGGTAAGAATCATGCTTCCTTCCTCTGCCCTCTCCCTCCAACAGAAATGTGATCAAGGTCTCCCTCATCTGATGAGTCTTCCATGCCCATCGCCAGTTCGTCCTCCACTTCTTCCTGGGCTCCTGCACCTTCCTCACTAGTTTGGCTGCTACCATGCGCCCTGGTTAATCCCTCTCCCCCACACTCCCATGCCTGCCGCCTTGGTGCTGCCGACCATCTGGACCTTGCAGATGTTAGCCCTTCCGCATACAACTCCTCCTCCTCTACTTCCTCCACCTCCTCTTGTCCCACCACCTGACTCCGAATTCTGTTTAACATGTGCTCCAGCATGTAAATCACCAGAATAGTCATGCTGATAATGGCATCGTCAGCACTAAACATCTTCGTCGCCATTTCAAAACTGTGCAGAAGGGTGCATAGCTCCCTGATCTGAGACCACTCCTCCAGCATGATTTGCCCCACCTCTGGATCTCGTTGGCCCAGGCTATAAGTCAGAACGTATTGCACCAGGGCTTGTTGGTGCTGCCACAGTCGCTGCAACATGTGCAGAGTTGAATTCCACTGTGTTGGCACATCGCATTTTAGCCGGTGAAGTGGCAGGCCCAACGACTTCTGTAGAGATGTAAGTCGCTGAGCTGCGGGAAGCGAACGGCAGAAGTGAGCACACAGCGACCGTGCCCTCTGCAGAAGGCCATCTAGTCCGGGATAGTGAGCTAAAAATTGCTGGACAACCAGGTTCAACACGTGAGCCATACAAGGCACGTGTGTGACATTGCCCCGGCGAAGGGCCGCACCCAGGTTTGCAGCATTGTCGCACACGGCCTTCCCTGGTTGCACGTCCAGTGGAGACAACCATTCATGAAACTGGTTCTCCAGAGCTGACCACAACTCCTCAGCTATGTGACTCACATTTCCCAGACATTTCAAAGTAAAAACCGCCTGATGACTTTGAGCCCTGCTGCCAGCATAGTAAGGAGGTGTGCAGGATCCCTTCTGAGCAGTTAGAAAGCGGGTGGCATGACCAGACAGGCTTTGGGTGCAGGTGGAGGACCGAGAGGAGGTTGAGGAGGCAGAAGCAGTGGAGGAACTTCGAGATAAAGAGGATTGACGCACAACTCGTGGGGACGGCAAGACTAGGACAGCAGCCCCTTGTCCTGCTGTCACCATAGTTATCCAGTGCCCAGTCAGCGACATGTAACGCCCCTGTCCATGCCTACTCGTCCAAGTGTCTGTGGTGAAATGCACCCGGTCACACACAGAGTTTCTCAAAGAAGCGGTGATGTCGTGTGCGACATGCTGGTGGAGCGCAGGCACACCTTTCTTTGAGAAGTAGTGCCGACTGGGCATCTGGTACTGGGGCACTGCGACGGACATAAGGTCTCGAAAATCCTCTGTGTCCACCAGGCGGAAAGGCAGCATTTCTGTAGCCAAGAGCTTGCAGATGGTGAAATTCAACCTCTTAGCTTTCTCATGGCTAGGAGGAAATGGTCTTTTACTTGTCCACATCTGAGGTACCGAGGGCTGGCTGTTGTGCTTAGACGGGGTTGATAAGGGTGTCCCCGGCAAACTGACGGTCTGTGAGGAAGATGCAGGCGGAAAAGTTAGGTTGCCTTGATCCAAAGGTGGTGCTCTCGATGTCGGAGAGCGCTCAACACCAGCTGGTGTTTCCACTTCCAAATGAAATGATGACCTGCCAATCACACTGGCTGTTGCGGGTAAAGAGGTGGTAGGTCTGTGTCTCAAAACAGGTGTGACTGCTGTCCCCCCAGTCACAGAGGATGAAGAGGCCGCGGATGCACAAGATGGGGCAGACAGTGGTTGGCCCGGCCCGCTAGGCCGCATTGTAGCACAGTGAGCTTCCCACTGCAACTTATGCTTCATATCCATGTGCCGGTTCATGCATGAAGAACTCAAACTATGGATTTTTTGGCCTCTACTTAGCTTTTGGTGACAAATGTTACAGATAACATGAGTTGGGTCATCCTTATCGATCTGAAAAAATGCCCAGGCTATGCAAGGCTTAGAACCTATGCGACCTGAAGAGCCACCACGACTTGTGGTCAGAGGCAGAGTTGTGTTTGAGGATGCAGTTGTTGACGTGCTTCCAGTACTATGTCTCTGTCCAGGAAGGCGTGACCTGACCTCGTCGTCACTAGCATCCTCCTCCACCTCCTCTGCTGACCTCATCGACTGGCTGACTGTGGGTTGACAGTAAGTGGGATCAGCAACCTCGTCATCATCACCCTGTGTGTTCTCACACCCGTCGTCCTCAGAGCCAACCTCTTCCTGCCCTGACAAAAAACTCAAGTTGTCGCTCCAATCAGGTATTTGAGTCTCATCATCGTCTTCCTCATTGTCTCCACCAACAGGAGTTACAGTTTGGGAACGAGGGTCTACATTATGCTCAGAACCTTCTTCATCTGGTCCTGGATCCGACTCATAAAGATTCTGGGCATCAGTGCAGATCATTTCCTTGTCTGGATTCACAGAAGCTCTGGAGCCGACTTCTGATTCCCAGGCTATAATATGAGTAAACAGCTCTGCAGGCTCAACCATCTGTTCTACCCCATACTCAGACGGGCAGCTGGAGACTTGGGAGCTGTGAGGAAGCAAGTGCAATTGGGGTGACACCTCTGAGGATTGGAGTATTTGTGATGTTGAAGTTGAGGTGGAGGAGAGCCCACTTAAAGGAGCACTTGATATCCGTTGAAGCACCTGCTGTTTTTGTGCCTCATCTGGAATTTGTATCGATGAGCGTGACCGTAAGAAAGGGATCGTATCACATTGTCCACCAAAAGAAGTAGACATCTTAGTTTGGCTGGAAGATGGTCTTTCTTCTGCAGATGTTACTGTTGCTTTAACACCTACCCCATGGACACAACCTTTTTTTCCCTTCCCAACACGCCTATTCCCCTTTCCACCAGCAGCAGGCCTTTTGCCACTCATTTTGGTGGTTAACTGATTGACAACTCTGGAGTTGTTTGCACAAAAAACGATGGATGGAAACCGAGCAGAGCTGAGTGGCCAAATTGTGGTACTAGCCCAAAAGGATTGGCTGGGTTAGAAGCATTAAAACAATTTAATTAGATACACAGATGGTGGAGCTTGGTATAGATGGCCTAATAGAATGAGTACCAAATACTGCTACAGGCCCAAAATTATTTTCCAGGCAAGATGCAGCTAAAAATTATTATTAATTTCAAAGCTGGTGGAGCTTGGTATAGATGGCCTAATACAATGAGTACCACACACTGCTACTAAGCCTAAAATTATTTTTCGGGCTAGATGCAGCTAAAAATTATTATTAATTTCAAAGCTGGTGGAGCTTGGTATAGATGGCCTAATACAATGAGTACCACACACTGCTACTATGCCCAAAATTATTTTCCGGGCTAGATGCAGCTAAAAGTTATTATTAATTTCAAAGCTGATGGAGCTTGGTATAGATGGCCTAATACAATGAGTACCACACACTGCTACTATGCCCAAAATTATTTTCCGGGCTAGATGCAGCTAAAAATTATTATTAACTTCAAAGCTGGTGGAGCTTGGTATAGATGGCCTAATACAATGAGTACCACACACTGCTACTATGACCAAAATTATTTTCCGGGCTAGATGCAGCTAAAAATTATTATTAATTTCAAAGCTGGTGGAGCTTGGTATAGATGGCCTAATACAATGAGTACCACACACTGCTACTAAGCCCGAAATTATTTTCCGGGCTAGATGCAGATAAAAATTATTATTAATTTAAAAGCTGGTGGAGCTTGGTATAGATGGCCTAATAGATTGAGTACCACACACTGCTACAGGCCCAAAAGGTTTTACTTGGCTAGGTGCAGTAAAAAATTTGTATTACATACACAGGTGGTGTAGCTTGCAACACAGATAGGCTACTCCACTGACTAACACACACTGCAAGAGGCCCAAAAGGATTTGCTTTGCTAGATTTAGCCAAATGCTGTGAAAAACACTTGCACAGCACTAAAACAGACCTGCCTGGCAAAAAGTGATAGGAACTGATGTAACCTAGCCCTCAAAATGGCTGGAATTACAACTAGTCACTACTCCCAACTTATCTGTCGATTTAAGAGCACAGACCTGCCTGCTAAAAGTGCTAGGAACTGCTGTAACCTAGTCCTTAAAAGGGCTGCAATTACAAACTAGTCCCTACTCCCTAAACCTTTCTGTCTATTTAAGAGAAAATTTGCTTGCAATTCAGTTACACAATATAGCGCTAACAGCAGCAGCAGTGCCGTCTAACACTCAGCTGCAGCAGTGAGAAAATGGTGGCGACGGGGAAAATGGCTGGGTCTTATAGGGCAAGGACATGTGACATACACTGCCAATGACACATGCCCTTGCTTGTGTGAAAAAAGCACTTTGCTCCGTGTGTGCGCTGCTGATAGGCTGACAGACTGCACCTCCCCACTGTAAATGCGGGAAAGAGAAAAAAAATGGAGATCTTCATTATTTCTGCAGAGATCCATCCCCTGCCCCTCCCCCCGCCCCGCTGTACACTTAAACTGTGTATTAACATTAATTTTCATCATTACTGAGAAAAAATCCAGTTATGATTTTGGTGCACGAACAGTTATCGAACATAACATTGAACAGCCGGATTTTTTTCAAATCGTTCGGGTTCGTCGAACGGCTCGAACACCGCCCAAAACAGCTCGAATTTGAGATTGGCGAACAGTTCGATTCGAACACTTCTCATCTCTAGTAAGAACCCATTTTAAAGCCCTAATAAACAGCATGGGATAGCAAATGATGGAACACCTGGCAACACTCAGTGGTAATTCTCCAGTTTACTGTTTCATATAAAGGGTTATTCCCTTCTTTATAGATGGATATTTTTGTACAGTACTTATAAAAACAACCAATAGTGGGGAACCCGGAGAAACACTGGAAAAGAACTGTCAGGGACTTAGCTAGGTGAGTATTGGTTCTTTTGATTATCAACCCATTATAATTTTTTTTTTAAAGTCCAAGTATACAATTCCTTTAAAGAGGTTTCCCCATAGATATCCCTAAACAGGCTCTAAACTAATCAACGCTATAAATAGAGAAATACTGACCATTTAGCATTAGTTCTGTGTGACAGGTGATGTGGTTCCCCACACTCTCTTGGGTACATTACTTGTATGTTAATGTGTCATACATATTGTGATCATGGCAGCTATTCATTGTCTGCAGCGGTCATAGTGCTGAGGATGTAGACAAGAAAAGGTGAGAGGTTATGAAACCCATGATGAGAGTACTGTACAAAATTATACTTTACAAAATGTTAACTGTAAGTATATGAAACCTGGTGGGAGTTCTGAGTTTAAGTAGTTGTTACAATTGTTTGCATTTTTCTGCCATAGGTTTTCCAACTAAAGTCAGCGAGAAGCTCCTCGTGGGCGGCTCCATTTTTTTTACAGAGTAGGCATTATAATATTCCTAATGTTATCATTTCTTTTTTATTTTGCCAGGGAAGGCTTGAGTAAGCTACCATACACCACTATGTGTATAAAGGAGAGTATGCGTCTGTATCCTCCTGTCCCCGGAGTATCTCGGGAGCTGAAAGAACCAATCACATTCTTTGATGGCCGGAGCCTGCCCAAAGGTCGATCATAACATTTTTTTTTACATAGCAATTCTATAAACATATTAAAGAAATAGAATTCCAAAATTAAACCGAATCCTGCCATGTACTTTGAAAGGATTGTCTCACTACAGACAACCCTTTCAATAGCTAGCGTAGCGATAAGCTAATTGTCATGGGTCCAACAACCCAGCAAACAACCATATTATGTATATTTTGTAACCTTTTGTTTAGAATCTACATATTTTTTAGCATAATTAATTGTAATATCTTATACCAATTTATTATAGATTCTTCCTTTATCTTTTTGATGTGACAGGTACCCAGGTATTTCTGAGTATGTTTTGCATGAACAGATCTCACATTATGTGGGATAATCCTGAGATAAGTGGAGGCTACACAGGTATTTATCTCAAAAGAATCTAATTTATTTGTATCTGAATGGTATGTGAGTTAGACGTTGGATAGATAGATAGACAGATAGATAGATAGATAGATAGATAGATAGATAGATAGATAGATAGATAGATAGATAGATAGATAGATAGATAGACTCTTCCTTGTCATGATGGAGGAATTTTTTTTTGTATTTCTAATTATTATTTTTTATATTATGAATTATTTTTTTTTACAATAAGATTTATGTGTTGTTTCGGTTACGATTTTAGTTTTTTGATCCACTGAGGTTTTCACCAGAAAATTCATTAAAGAAACATTCATATATGTATGTCCCATTCTCAGCTGGAGCAAGGTAAGACATCTTGAAGATCTAAACTCTGCTCCAACTTAGCATTGCATTTGAGTATTATTCTGTGTCTCACGTAAGGTTCAACCAGGACAGAGAGATGCTTACTCAATATAAGGCACAATGTTTAGCAGTTACATGTGAGAACTGAGGACTGATCTTGGTAGTCACACATCACCATTAAGGTGCAGATCTTGGTTGTTACTAGTGTTGAGCGAGCACTAAAATGCTCGGGTGCTCGAAGCTCGGGCCGAGCTCGCCGTGATACTTGGGTGCTCGACCCGAGCAACGAGCCCAATGTTAGTCTATGGGAGACTCGAGCATTTTTGCGGCGGCTCCCCCGGCAGTCTTTTAAAAGCCTAACAAGTGCCCAAAACGATAGTGACAGTGCTCAAATGACATGGGGACAGCATGGGGATCGCCCCAGGAAGCATTTCTGACCCCCAGGTCACTGCTGTCAACAACGTGGTCAGAGGTATTAAGCCACTTTTACGGGCTCACAATAAAACGTTCAAAAACGAAAGTGAAACTTTTTTCCTGTGAAATATGTTAAGGAACATCCTTTCCAGGGAAAAGACTTGTGTATAAGTTAAAATAAATGACCAAAAACAAAAATACTCTTCCACACCTTCAGCTATGTTCACAAGTAGCATTTTTTATGCGTTTTTGCACTTTTGTATTGCTTTCAACTATGACAAATGCATTCACCGGGAAATGTCATTTTAACATTTTACAACCTTATCTGGCCATGTTCTGTGTGACACATGCATAAAGTGCTGAAAAGACATGGGAACAGCATGGGGAAGACCCCTGGAAGCATCTCTGTCTCCCAGGTCACTGTCTAAAAGTGTGCCCATCATAAGTGATCCTTGCCGCATCAGAAGATGCAGACTTGCAACTATCCCCATGCAAGTTCTAGTCCCAGGGCAGTGTTCAATTGTACCTCCCCCATTCCTTGCAATACAAGCGCAAGTATGCAGCCTGCCACCCACCCACCCCCAGGCTGCAATACCATACTGTTTGCTTGCTTGAACTTGAAATTGGGCCTTTTAGGCATGTGGAGGCGGAATCTGGCCACCACGTCGTGCCTGTGTTGGCGGCCTGGAATCCATACTCAGTCCCCAGCTGCCCGGCGGCCGGGTGTCCATACTCGGTCCCCAGCCGCCCCGCGGCCGGGTGTCCACACACGGTCCCCAGCCTCCTGGGGGCAGCCGGGTGTCCATAAACGGTCCCCAGCCGCCCCTATTGCTCCTTGGAACATCCCCCCACACACTTTTCTTAGCCCGGCCTGCTTTAGGCAGCATTGGACGAGCCCACCAGAGAACCAGACTCCTCTGGTGGGCCCTGACTTCTCCATCGGTGGAGTTGAGAGTGCCAAGGTGAGGAGCATGATGATGATGACAGAAGTTAGCATCTGCTATATTTTCTTTTAATGCAAGTGTAAGTGTGCAGCCTGCCACCCACCCACCCCCAGACTGCAATTCCATACTGCTAGCTTGCACTTGAAATGGGGCCTTTTAGTTTGGAGGAGGCCGAAGCTGGCCACTACCTCATGGCTGCTTCGGCAGCGAGGTATCCATACTCAGTCCCCAGCCGCCCCTATTTGTCCTGGTGTGCCTTATACATAAGATTAAGAGCGTATACCAAAACATTACCTGTGCCCTCCCCAGTGCATTTAGTGGGAAGGAGAGCCTATTCCGCTGTAGTGTGTGCATGCCAAACCCCTGTTCATGGTACATGCGAAGATGCCTCCCACCTTGCACCTGTCGTTGTAGACTTGCAACTATCCCCATTCAAGTCCTTGTCCCAGGGCAGTGTTCAATTGTACCTCTCCCATTCCTTGCAATGCAAGCGCAAGTATGCAGCCTGCCACCCACCCACCCCCAGGCTGCAATACCATACTGCTTGCTTGCTTGCACTTTAAATTGGGCCTTTTAGGCATGTGGAGGCGGAATCTGGCCACCACGCCATGGCTGTGTCGGCGGCCTGGTATCCATACTCAGTCCCCAGCCGCCTGGTGGCCGGGTGTCCCCGCTTGCTCCCCAGCCTCCAGGGGGTGGCCGGGTGTCCATACTCGGTCCCCAGCCACCCCTATTTGTCCCGGTAAACTTTCCCACACTTTTCTTAGCCTGGCCTGCTTTAGGGCAGCATTGGCCGAGCCCACCGGACTATCAGACTCCTCCGGTGGGCCCTGGCTTCTCCATCAGGGGAGTTGAGAGTGCCAAGGTGAGGAGCATGATGAGGATGATAGAAGTTAGCATCTGCTTTGTTTTGTTGTAATGCAAGCGCATGTATGTGACGCACCCCCTGGGCCAGTGCTGTTTGGGGATTACCCGGAGCCGGATCTGATGGGGGTTGTAGTCTCCGAGTGGCGGCGACCCGGTCCGTGCCCAGGGTGTCAAACTCAGTGTGTGGCAGTCTTTACAGATGTTATTAGTTGTTCTTAGTGTCGACTACGCCACCCATTGATTTGCGGTCAAAAGGCCGCCGCTGCAGCAGGGTCCGCTGAGGCTGGTGGTATATGTGCAGCTGTGGTAGTATAACCCCCAACGGGAGGGGTATAGCCTCAGGGGGTCAGGTGTAGAGGATGGTGGTAGTGGTGGTGCAGTGTGGATGGTAAGAAGACTCAGAGTCGGGCTGTGCAGTTCAGGGTTTTTACTTACTGCTGTTCTGTTGGTCACTCTGGCCTTGAGTGACCGCCCGAGCCGTGCTGCGTCCACCAGGTCCTGGACTCGGCCAACCCCCAAGCAATTCTGGAGCGTGGTCCTGAGCTCCCTTTCTGACTGTCCTCTCTACTGGCCGTTCCCACCAGGGGTCCACTTATGTCCGGCTCCCTCGGGTCTCCTGTTGGGTGAACCTTCTTTGGCTTCCCTGACCCTATGCTCGGTGTGCCTTCTTAGTGGACTTGGTGAGGGGCTGCTCCACATGTAATGTCGCAGCCTCCGGTTCTTAGTTGAGGGTAGTTTCTCTCCTCCACTAATTTGGGATCCGGTTCCCTTGCGTGCCAACCCTTCACCCTTCTGGTTGTATACTGGGTTCTTGGGGTTCCTTCTTCTCCCCCTCTGGGTCCTCCTCTTCTCCTCTCTCTCTTCTCTCTGCAGGCGCTGCTGGACCTCTCTCAGGACTGACTGACCCTCTACAGAAGACTGACCCTGATCTAAGATGGTGCCCACCTTATATACTCCCTCTATGTGTGAGCTCAGGTGACCAGCACCCAATGAGCTCCTAGCCTTACCCAGACTGCTCCCCCTATCTGCCCCTACACTACTGGGATGTTCCACCCCCCTCCCACTCCAGCCAGGGACAGACACTGTCGTACCTGCACATATACTGGTGGGAGTACCGTCGGTCTGTCCCCCGGAAATGGGATGTATGTAGTGTATGCAGCTATCTGAGCTCAGTCCCACACTCCATCCTTACCCGGGAGTGGAATACCACACCTCTGGCTTGAGGTGTAATACCCCTGTAGCAGCTGAGTCCTCAGGGTGCTACATATGTGTGTCACCCTACCTGGATGCCACAAGTGTAATTAAAGCTGTGTCTGAGAGCAAGGGGGAGGTTCTCTGGTCAGGGGAACATTAGCATGCAATGCCTCCTGTCTCAGGCCAGTAGGGGGAGCAGGCTGCCCCTATAAAAGCTGGTACTGGGGACAGGGTTAGAGAGAACTGGATTGCCTGTCTCAGCTTTGAGACGTGTCCCAGAGTGGAGCAGGGACAGAAAGTTGTGTTGCACCTAAGAGGAAGTGTGGCAGTAGGAGAGAGCCACAAGCCAGAGACAAGAGGCGAAGAGAGCCTGTCTTGGCAGAGAAAAGACTTAATTTTACCAGACTTTGGTGTCTGAGGCTGGAAGGATTCCACATCCCCCAGCAGAGAACCAGTCCGCAAGGGACTGTACATTCCTTGGCCTAAGAAGCCTGGAGGCCCTGCCACAACCGAAGGGACCAGTAAAGCCGTACAAGGCTGGGAGCAAAAAGGAACCCACGTCGCAGGCCATACAGGCGAGAAAGCACGGAAAGCTCGGAAACGTGGGCTGTTATCCTATCAGGAGGAGATAGTCAGAAGGAGCGCAGAAAGCACGGTAGGCCTACACCCTCACCCTGACCAGGGCCAATTTCCCCGTTGCTCTCAGACATCCAGGTCGCCTCCTAGCTGGGACTGTTTGTGGGTCAGTTTACCTGTTCAAGTAAAGACCCTGGACTGCAACCTGTTGTCTGTGTGCTCCTTGCTCCTCCAGCACTATCATCACTGGGACTCTCACTACCATCACTCCCACCATCCACTATACTGCCCTGGGGCCGCACTCTTCCCGTGGGGAGTCACACTACCATAGCTGCACATCTCATCAGCCCCAGCGGTCTGCATGCAGCGGCGGTTCCTAATAACCGCAAATCCACGGGTGGCGTAGTCGGACATAATCAATATAACGAACTACCATTGGCCTGACCACCCTGAGCCACGGAACCGGGTTGCCACTACTACTCCCATCGTTCCCCCTATTGCCCGGATCCGAGTGCCCCACGGCCCAGGGGGCGAGTCAGCTTTGGCGTAGTCGGCAGGATTTCGTGCCCGCAACCACCGGGTACTGCGTGCCTGAAAAAGACTGTTGTAAACTTACCTGTGGAGAAGTTTCCCGCCATCCGGAGCCGATTCCCGCCATCAGACGCCATCTTGGACCTTTTCCCGCCGTCTTCTGCCGTCTTCCCGCCATCCGCAGCTGTTTCCCGCCATCGGACGCCATCTTCAGGACGCCGCGCGGGAAGAAGAGGGGCGTGGACGTCAAAACCGCGCGAGATCCGAAGCTCCGCCCCACGCACCGACGCTGCGCAAGGTCCTGGAAGGGAGAGAGAGCGACGCTGACGTCATCGGAGTGCGACGCCAGGTCCTCGTCCAGAGCAGCAGCGGAGCCGCGGCCTACAGAAGAGGATCGTCGGAAGGTAGGCCACACTTCACTAGGGGGGGAGGAAGATGTCGGACACAGAGGCGCCCACTACCACCAACGCAGCTGCAGCAGCGGTGATGCCCTTTTCCTTGCCCTACATCCCTGGAGCGGCCTGGCTGCCCAAATACTCAGGGGAGCCCCATGCCCTAACTGACTTCAAGGA
Source organism: Phyllobates terribilis (assembly GCF_046119375.1). Lineage (NCBI taxonomy): Eukaryota > Metazoa > Chordata > Amphibia > Anura > Dendrobatidae > Phyllobates > Phyllobates terribilis. Next base: position 155,317,989 of record NW_027362768.1, on the reverse strand, counting down.
AAGACTGTATAGTTTGTTCCAAGTTTACCCCCTGACAGAGGAACAGAAGGTCAGTATATTGACAGGGCAGTTAACTGGCGCAGCCCAAAGGGAGGTAAAATCATGGCCCATTGAGGAGAAAGGGACTGTGAAGGGTATTCTGGCCCGGCTGCGAGGTACCTTTGATAAACGTACCTCCGCTGAAATTAAAATGAGGTTCTATGGATGTAAGCAGCGGGCACAGGACAGCATCAGAGACTATGCCCTAAATCTGCAGGAAGCCTTGAGGGCTATTCAACAAACTGACCCTGGCAGTGTGCAGGAAACCGATAAGCTGCTAACAGAACAATTCATAGAGGGTCTGCTGTCCAGCGCCCACAGGGCCCAGCTGCGCCTCATGTTCTTCCAGAACCCCAACCTGACCTTTGCCCAATTTAAGGACAGGGCCATAAGGGTGCTCCGTGAATCTGCAACCAGTGGCGCTATAAACCCCCGGCGCCCTGCTATCACCTACCACCAGGAGGCGGCGCCCTCCTCTATGGACTCCGTGGAGGCTGATGCACAGGCCCTGAACCAAGCCCCGTCGAAAGGCCTGCACCACCAAGTCCAGAAGCTGACCAGGAGCGTCGCGGCGTTGACCAGGACCGTCCAGGCGTTGCAAGTGGACCCGTCAAGACCCATCAAGCTGGCTTCAAGTCCGGAGGATGTCCCGTGGCGTCGACAGAGGAGGATCCCGTCTTTCCGAGGGAGGCCCACAGACCGCTACGCAGAGGATGGACAGCCCATTTGCCGTCGATGCAACCAGCCCGGACACATTTCCAGGTACTGTAATTTAAACGGGTCCAACCTGGGGCAGAGGGCCGACCCCCAGGCATAAGATCACCAGGCCCTTATAATTGGCGTGATAAGTACGTTGGGGGGCGCCCGGTTTTACCCGTGGTGCTGGACGGTATCCCCATGAGCGCCTTGCTGGATACTGGGTCACAAGTAACCACTATCCCTTATGTACTTTTTAAGCAGTATTGGACTGATGCTGATATCACACGGTATCCAGACAGTAACTTGAGCATCATCGCCAGTAATGGCTTACCCGTGCCGCAGATGGGGTTCAAGGAGATGACCAATAAAATTGGTAAAGTTGAACTGCCGGCACAGGGAGTAATTATTGTGGACATTGACCGTCATGAAAGTCACCCTAAAATAACTGTGGGTACTAACATAATTGAAAATTGTCTTTCAGAGGTAATTGTAATTCTACAACAGGTGGCGGTGAATGCTAGTTCCAGCCAAAAGAGAGTCCTCAACAAGGAGATAAAAGCCCTGATGAGACGGCAGCAGGTAGAACTGTCTGGTGGTGAGATCGGTAGTGTAAGACTCAGTGATCCATTCCCCATTTCCATGCCTCCCAAAAGTGAAATGATGATCTGGTGTCGGACTGCAATCGGGTTGAGAGGTAGAGACTACCAAGCCATGGTAGAACCCGTGTACTCAGACAGCAGGCCCACCATTTTGACAGCCCGGGGGGTGGTTGATGTCCGTCATGGGAGGGTGCCCGTCCGCATCCTCAACATTGGGGAGAGGGAAGTACACTTACCCAGGTACGCTACACTCGCCAAACTGTTTGTCGTTGAACACAAAGCTATCAGGGCCGTGGAACCCTTGCCTCCATCTCCTCAGGCGGAGGGTAATGGCTCCCAGAAACAAAAGGAGGACTGGTGCCAGAAACTCCACGTGGGTGCTGACTCCACTCCCCTGCACCAAAAACAAGGAGTCTACCGGGTGGTACGGGAGTACGAGAGAGTCTTTAGTAAGCACCCGCTAGACTTCGGCAGAGTAAAAGGGATAGAACACCACATCCCCACAGGGAGCCATCCACCAATAAAAGAGAGGCACAGACCTGTACCCCCTGCACATTATCAGAACGCCAAGGGTATGCTAAGGGAGATGAAAGAAGCTGGGGTCATTAGAGACAGCTGTAGCCCCTGGGCAGCCCCCTTGGTTCTGGTCAAAAAGAAAGACGGCACCATGAGAATGTGCGTGGACTATAGACAAATCAACCGTATCACTCACAAAGACGCATATCCGCTGCCTAGAATAGAAGAGTCTTTAGCCGCACTAAAATCTGCTAACTTCTTTTCTACTTTGGACCTTACTAGCGGGTACTGGCAGGTTCCTGTGGCAGAGGCTGACAAGGAGAAGACCGCCTTCACCACCCCGATGGGACTGAGCGAATTCAACTGTATGCCTTTCGGGCTCTGCAACGCACCAGGGACCTTCCAGCGGCTGATGGAATGCTGTCTAGGGCACCGAAACTTCGAGACGGTCCTCCTTTACCTGGACGACGTGATCGTCTATTCGAAGACCTACGAGGACCATCTCAAGCACCTGGCCGAGGTGTTCGAAGCTCTGGCAGGCTATGGCCTGAAGGTGAAACCATCGAAGTGCCACCTGCTGAAACCAAAGGTCCAGTACCTAGGGCACGTGGTAAGCGCGGAAGGAGTGGTCCCCGACCCTGACAAGGTCACGGCAATCAAGAGCTGGCCAAGCCCCTCGAACATCAAAGAGGTGAGACAGTTTCTCAGGTTGGTAGGCTACTACCGAAGGTTCATCCCCGGGTTCACCAAGATGGCAGCTCCTATGCAGGACCTCCTGATCGGACAGTCTAAGTCCAGGAGCCAAAAGCCGCCCTTCAAGTGGGATAAACCGGAAGAGGAGTCCTTCCGCCAGCTAAAGATGGCCCTCACAGGGGACGAGATCCTGGCCTACCCTGATTATGGCCAGCCTTTCATTCTCCACACAGATGCCAGTAATGTGGGACTGGGAGCCGTACTGTCCCAAAACCAACAGGGCAGAGAACGGGTGATCGCATACGCCAGTCGGAAGCTGAGGCCCACCGAGAGGAACCCGGAGAATTACAGCTCCTTCAAGCTAGAATTCTTGGTGGTGGTGTGGGCCGTGACGGAACGCTTCAAGCATTACCTGGCCTCCGCAAAGTTCACCGTGTACACGGACAATAACCCGTTGACACACCTGGACAATGCAAGACTGGGTGCCCTGGAACAGCGGTGGATGGCCCGTCTCTCCAACTATGACTTCGTGATCAAGTACCGGGCAGGCAAAACCAACGCCAACGCGGACGCCCTATCAAGAATGCCTCACTTACCTGAAGGTGACGAAGACCCAGAAGAGCTGGAAGAGGTAGAACTCCCCGCGTTTCACTGGTATGGAGCCGCTCAACACTCTCACCGCGTGAAGGAGGAGGATCTAACAACTGTGATGATGAATCCCCTACCTCACCACAGCTGGGCCGAGACCCAAGATAGTGACCCTGCAGTCCGCCTGGTGAAAGATCTGCTGACCCAGGAAGACGCCCGCCTAGATCCAGATGCCCCAGAGGAAGCCAAGCAGCTATGGAAGGAGAAGAGCAAGCTGTTCCTCTACGAAGGCAAGTTGTGCAGAAGGATTGTCAACCACCGGACGCACGAGCTGACCTGGCAAGTCGTGGTCCCAAGGCGAGATGCAGCTATGGTCCTGGGAGCTTACCATGACAGAGCGGGACACTTCGGTTGGAAGAAACTGGAGTTCCTGCTAAGAGGAAGATTCTTTTGGGTCGGCATGAGAGGAGCTGTAGAAAAATGGTGCAGAGACTGTGGCCCTTGTCACCTGAGGAGGAAGGACCGCACCAGCCAGAAGACACCCTTGAGGCCCATCGTCACCACGCAGCCTCTTGAGCTGGTAGCTGTGGACCACGTCAAATTGGCTCCAAGCCGGTCTGGATACATCTATGCCCTGACAATCGTGGACCACTATTCCCGTTTTCTAGTGGTGGTCCCGGTAAAGGCCTTGACAGCCCAAACAGCGGCCAGAGCCTTCCAGCAATATTTCTGCCGTCCACACGGGTATCCGGAACAGGTCCTGACAGACCAGGGTCCAGCGTTCGAGGCTGAAATCTTCCAGGAGTTCTGCAACCTCTATGGCTGTAAGAAAATACGGACAACGCCTTACCACCCCCAAACCAACGGGATGTGTGAGAAGATGAACAATATAGTCATTGATCTCCTGAAGACGTTGTCCCTGGAGGAACGCAGCCTGTGGCCAGAAAAATTGCCGGACCTGGTAGACATGTACAACAACATCCCGGTGAATGCTACAAACTGCACCCCGGCTTACCTGATGCGAGCTAGACCAGGTAAGCTGCCCGTAGACCTGGAGATGGGAGTCCTAATACCTGAGGACACCTCCCCGGATGCGGACTGGGATACGGAAAGGCAACTGCAGTACAAGAAGGTACAGGAGAGTGTGGAGAAGAGCCTGGCCCAAGTGAGAGAGAGGCAAGAAAGACTCTTCAATCAACACGCCCCTGCTAGTCCCCTAGAACCTGGTGAGCAAGTCCTAAAGCGGAAGAGAAGGCTACATAAGTTGGACGACCAGTGGGAAAGGGAACCCTACACCGTACTGCAGTCTGACCACGACAACCCAAAGGTGTGCGTAATCACCAAGGACGGAGGAGAAACCACTAGTGTCGTCTCCAGAGACCACCTCAAAAGGTGCCCCGAGCAACTCCGTAGTGCAGAAGAGGATCAGAGTGACCTTGAACCCGCAGAGGACAAGGAAGAAATGATTAGCACCGTTCTCGGAGAGTTCCCTCAGTCCTGGACTCGCATAAATGATGCCATAGTGGTACCCGTCCTGCATTTCCTGCAACCGGCACAGCAACAACCAACACCAGAGCCGGAAAGCGAAGAGGAGCAAGCGGTTCCAGAGGCAGAAGAGCCTGTTCCAGCAGCCCAGGAGAGTCAACCCTCTGCTGACAGTGAGCCTGCCATGCCTGCGGTAAGCCAAAGGACCCGCAGACAGCTGCCTGCCCTACCTGTACACCCAGCTGGTAGCTGTACCCCTAACGCTAGTGGGGAAAGCCAGGTTGGTCCACCACCAGACAGTGGGTTAAGGAGGTCAACCAGGAGCACAAAGGGACAGATACCCGCTCGCTGGAGAATATAGAGTGTACTAAGATTGTAAATGACCTTGTTGCCAAATGTTGAATTGTTTGCCAAGTTACCTGCATGTTTGGTAATACTCTGTTTCAGTTTCTTGCAGCTACCGTAAGGACTCACAGGTTATGGACTTTTTATAACCGGGACCTTGTATGGACTGCATTCTGAGCCTAACCCAGCAATGAACTAAGACTGTAAAGGACTTGGGGTAGGACAGACCCCCACCTGGTTAAGGCTCTCGTTGTTTTTGGTGATATGGACACCCGGTCACAGACCACACTGTGACCTAAAGAACTCAATTTGTGCGTCGTCTGTCTATTAATGTGTTATTGTTATGCATATTGTCTTTGTTTATTGTTTAGTCCCGGAGTACTAAATTTCACTAGGGGGGAATGTGTCACCCTACCTGGATGCCACAAGTGTAATTAAAGCTGTGTCTGAGAGCAAGGGGGAGGTTCTCTGGTCAGGGGAACATTAGCATGCAATGCCTCCTGTCTCAGGCCAGTAGGGGGAGCAGGCTGCCCCTATAAAAGCTGGTACTGGGGACAGGGTTAGAGAGAACTGGATTGCCTGTCTCAGCTTTGAGACGTGTCCCAGAGTGGAGCAGGGACAGAAAGTTGTGTTGCACCTAAGAGGAAGTGTGGCAGTAGGAGAGAGCCACAAGCCAGAGACAAGAGGCGAAGAGAGCCTGTCTTGGCAGAGAAAAGACTTAATTTTACCAGACTTTGGTGTCTGAGGCTGGAAGGATTCCACATCCCCCAGCAGAGAACCAGTCCGCAAGGGACTGTACATTCCTTGGCCTAAGAAGCCTGGAGGCCCTGCCACAACCGAAGGGACCAGTAAAGCCGTGCAAGGCTGGGAGCAAAAAGGAACCCACGTCGCAGGCCATACAGGCGAGAAAGCACGGAAAGCTCGGAAACGTGGGCTGTTATCCTATCAGGAGGAGATAGTCAGAAGGAGCGCAGAAAGCACGGTAGGCCTACACCCTCACCCTGACCAGGGCCAATTTCCCCGTTGCTCTCAGACATCCAGGTCACCTCCTAGCTGGGACTGTTTGTGGGTCAGTTTACCTGTTCAAGTAAAGACCCTGGACTGCAACCTGTTGTCTGTGTGCTCCTTGCTCCTCCAGCACTATCATCACTGGGACTCTCACTACCATCACTCCCACCATCCACTATACTGCCCTGGGGCCGCACTCTTCCCGTGGGGAGTCACACTACCATAGCTGCACATCTCATCAGCCCCAGCGGTCTGCATGCAGCGGCGGTTCCTAATAACCGCAAATCCACGGGTGGCGTAGTCGGACATAATCAATATAACGAACTACCATTGGCCTGACCACCCTGAGCCACGGAACCGGGTTGCCACTACTACTCCCATCGTTCCCCCTATTGCCCGGATCCGAGTGCCCCACGGCCCAGGGGGCGAGTCATATGTAGTAGCGGCTAGGCCTGAGGTGGTCAGCGTTTTGGCGCATATCCTACCTCTTCCGAGGATGGCTGGATGTTTTCCTGCTACTATCCAAGTTCTATGACTCCCGTTAAAACAAAGCTTCAGTGATAAATGATGGATGAGGTAGTGGCAAAGGAGAAAGAGCAGGAGGAACAGGGACCATTCACATCAATATCAGGCCAGTCAACCAGATATGTCTTGTAGCATATGTTTCTGTAACAAAAGGAGAGGTTCGGCTACACACTTATAGGGCATACAGTGAGTGCAATGCCTACCAAAAATTTCGAGGCACTCCAATGCCCCTTGGAAATGACATGGAGGTCAGAGGGCGTTAACTAAACCTTTTTTTCCATTTATAGCAACTGGGTCTACTGTGCACTGTTGGCCTAAGCAGTGAATGGAAGGCTTTCCAAAAATTATGAGGAACTGCAATGCCCCTTACAAGAGCCATGTGTGGCACCCCAGGGGTCTGGTCACCACAGTAATAGAGATATTACGTCGGAGAGCAAGTGGGAGGTTTCCTGGTCAGGATCCCTTAAACATGCAACATCCTCCTGCCCCAGTCCTGGGAGGGGAGAACTCTGCCCTTATAAACTGGATCTGGGGCGGGGTTGAGTGAGTCAGAGAACAGAGAACAGTCAGAGTCAGAGTGAGAGCAAGGGAAAGTAACAGCAAGGAGCTCTGTAGGAGCTAGGAGCTAAAGACCAGGGGCTGGAAGCTGAGCAGAGCTCGCCCTGGCAGAAGACAATAGGAACCGGACACAGGAGTCCGAGGCTGTGAGGACTTATATATCCAGCAGCAGAAACCAGCCGGCAGGGGATTTCAGGTCCTCTGGCCATAGAAGCCCGGAGGCTCAGTCACAAGCAAGGGACCAGCACCGCCGTCGTGGAGCAGAGGCTAACAGAAGGCCCCAAGTCACCAGCCATACGGGTGAGCACTACATGGTACACTCAGGGACGTGGGCTACTTCTACCCGCTTACAGCAAGGTAGCCAGGAAGAGTGCAGACAGACGGGGAGGCCTACAACTCCACCTGGCCAGGGGAACTCCTGCTTGCTCACAGACTGACCAGGCCTCTTATGCTAGCCAGTACTCCCGGGAGGGTCTACCTTATAATCATCAGTAAAGACCCTAAACTGCACTGCAAAGACCCTGAGTCGTTCCAGCTGCACTCGTGCACCATCACCCCCATCATCCACACTCACTGCCCTGAGGCTATACTCCTCCCGTGGGGAGTTATCCCATTCTCTGCTGCCATATTACAAACATAAGTCCCATTATTGGGGAGCGGGTGTCCCATAGTATTTGCTTATGCCTTGCAAGCAAAAGCTGCCAAAAATTAGGACGGAGCAACTTGCAATGCCCCTTACAAGAGCCATGCAGTACAGCATATTACAAACATAAGTCCCATTATTGGGGAGTGGGTCTCCCATAGTATTTGCTTATGCTTTCCAAGCAAAAGCTGCAAAAAATTAGGACGGAGCAACTTGCAATGCCCCTTACAAGAGCCATGCAGTACAGCATATTACAAACATAAGTCCCATTATTGGGGAGTGGGTGTCCCATAGTATTTGCTTATGCCTTGCAAGCAAAAGCTGCCAAAAATTAGGACGGAGGAACTTGCAGTGCTGGCACCCTGGTGGTATAGTGGTGGTGGAGGCTGAGGATAAGGAGAAGAAGATAAAACAGCTGAAACGAGGAAGCGTATACCCATGTGTGGGTGTGAAGCGGTGCATGTGAATACACCTCCCGAAATAACACAGTGGATTTGACTTTATGTTACTCTGCTGTCATTTGTTCATTTTGATAAGGGTCAGCTTGTCAGCATTGTCAGTTGACAGGCGAGTGCGCTTATCAGTTATAATTCCCCCAGCGGCACTAAAAACACGCTCCGATAACACGCTAGCGGCAGGGCAGGCCAGGACCTCCAAGGCGTACAGAGCGAGTTCATTCCAAGTGTCCAGCTTGGATACCCAATAATTAAAAGGCACAGAGGAATCAAGGAGGATGCTGGTACGTTTGGCAAGGTACTCCCTCACCATCTTTTGAAACTTTCCACTCCTTGTGAGAGTACCCCGCGCCTCAGGGCCTGTAAGCTGGGCGGGTGTCAGAAAACTGTCCCAGAACGTTGACAGTGTTCCCCTGCCTCTGCTGGATTGGAGTTGCATCTCTCTCGCCAGTACGCATTGGTTGGGCAATGAACTGTGACCTCTGCCGCTAGCGTGTTCAGATGGGAATTTTTTTAAGAGTTCTGCAGCAAGGGCCTTCTGGTACTGCCCCATTTTTGTAGACCTCTCCACCTCAGGAATAAGAGAGTGAAAGTTCTCCTTGTAGCGGGGATCTAAAAGTGTCACCAACCAGTAATGACTGTCACCCAACATTTTGACAACGCGAGGGTCACGGTTAAGGCAGCGTAACATAAAGTCAGCCATGCGTGCCAGACTGGTAACGGGCAAGATTTCCGTGTCTTCACCAAGATGACGACTGACCATGCTCTCCTCCTCCTCCTCTTCCTCCTCCCCCCTGTCCTCAGGCCACCCACGCTGAACCGACGGTATGACACTTGTACAGGTACTACCGTCTACAACGCATGATAGCAGCTCCTGTTCTTCCTCCTCCTCCTCCTCCTCATCTCCCTCATTGTCCCCCAATGCACGTTGGGATGAGATGAGGCTGGGCTGTGTGTAATCGCCCGCTACGGCTTCTTGATCCATCTCATCATACTCTGGCTGCAATGCCTCCTCTTTAATTCTCTGCAGAGAGCGTTGCAAAAGACAGACAAGTGGGATGCTGACACTAATGATGGCGTCATCGCCACTCACCATCTTGGTGGCCTCCTCAAAGTTTGTCAGGATGGTACATATGTCAGACATCCAGGTCCACTCCTGAGGTCTTATGTGTGGAGTCTGACCTGAATATCGACGGCCTTGTTGCAGCTGGTACTCCACAACTGCTCTCTTCTGCTCACAAATCCTTTGCAACATGTGGAGGGTAGAGTTCCGGTGTGCCGGAAGCTGCAAACGCTGCTGCAACACAGCAAGGGCGGCGGAAGCTGTAGCCGACTTGCGAAAATGAGCTGACAGACGGCGTACTTTCACGAGCAGATCTGGCAACTCGGGGTATGATTTAAGAAACCGCTGAACCACGAGGTTAAGCACATGAGCCAGGCATGGTACGTGTGTGATCTCACCTCGCCTCAGAGCCGCCACCAGGTTACGGCCATTGTCACACACGACCATGCCGGGATGTAGGTTCAGCGGTCTCAGCCACAGATCTGCCTGCTCTTTCACAGCTGTCCACAACTCACAAGCAGTGTGAGGTTTATCACCTAAGCTTAAGAGTTTCAACACAGCCTGTTGCCGCTTGGGGGAGGCAGTACTGCAATGCTTCCAGCTTGTAACTGATGTGGTGATATCTGAGATGGAGGCTGAACATGAGGAGGAGGAGGAGGATGCGCAGTAGCTGTACACTGTGGGGGCAACTCTGACTGACATAGGGCCCGCAATCCTCGGTGTGGGGAGGATGTGTTCCGTCCCAAGGTCCGACTGGGTCCCGGCTTCCACTATGTTTACCCAGTGTGCCGTCAGAGAGATGTACCGTCCCTGGCCACAAGCATTTGTCCACGTGTCCGTTGTCAGGTGGACTCTCCCAGTAACTGCATTGTTGAGGGCACGGCAGATGTTTTGGGACACGTGCTTGTGTAGTGCGGGGATGGCACACCGGGCAAAATAGTGTCGGCTGGGGACCGAGTACCGAGGGACGGCCACCGCCATAAGATTGCGGAAGGATTCCGTCTCCACTAGCCTAAAAGGCAGCATTTCCAACGCAAGCAGTTGTGAAATGTGCAAATTTAGGACTGTGGCCTGTGGGGCGTTAGCTACGAATTTCCGCTTTCGTTCAAAGGTCTGGGATATGGACAATTGAACGCTGCGGTGGGACGTGGACGTGGACGATGATACTGTTTCTTGAGAAACTGCCATAACAAGTGAAGACTGAGAGGAGGGGGCATCTTTGCATGCAGTATGGACAGGGGATTGCCTTGCACGCACAACAGGGGGTTCTCTTACACGCACAACAGCGGAAGAAGCAGTGGTGACACCCGCTGACACTGGTCGTGGACCTTGGGGTTCGCCCCACAAAGTCGGGTGCTTTGCTGACATGTGCCTGATCATGCTGGTGGTGGTCAGGCTGGTAGTTTTGTCACCCCTGCTGATGCTGGCCTGGCAGGTGGAACAAATGGCCTTTTTGGGGTTATCAGCAGAGTCTTTAAAAAAATTCCAGACTCTGGAAGACCTACCAGTTGTACTGGCAACGTCCCTCGTGTTGGTGTTACGGGGAATGGTTGCATGCCTTCTGTCTGCGGCCACCACACTGCTTCTTCCTGCCTGTTGGGGTACTCTGCTTCCCTCCCCCTGTGTGCTGCTGGCTTCACTCTGCATGTTCTCTTGCCACGTTGGGTTAGTTACTAGATCATCCACCACCTCCTCCTCTTCCACTTGCGCACCACGATCCTCCTCCTCACTTCATGGCAATTGTGTCTCGTCATCGTCCACCTCTTGTGACAAATTGCCAGCGTCGCCTTCCTGTGGCCGTGGCTGTTCAAATATTTGGCCATCGCTACATGGGATCTCCTCTTCCACCACTTCATGCGGAGCAGGCGAGGGGCACAAATATGGAAATGGACCAGTGAACAGCTCTTCAGAGTGTCCAAGTGTGGGATCAGTTGCTGTCTGACGACACTCGGCATGGTGGGAGGAAGGAGCATCAGGGTGAGTAGGAGTATGCAGTCGAGACTCACGGCTACTAACACTTGACCGTGTGGAAGACAGACCGGAGGTGGTGGTGCCCAGGTGACTGGAAGTATTATCTGCTATCCAATTAATAACCTGTTCACACTGATCAGTTCGCAATAGTGGTGCTGTTGTTTGCTTCACTAGTAATTCGGTCAAGAACTGGGAGCGAGAAGATGTGGCTGTTGGTTGTGGCACATTTTCACCTTGGCCATGGCCTCGTCCTCTGCACGCACCATCACCAGAATGTCCAGTTCCACGTCCCTTGCCATGCACCTTGCCCATTGTAAATTTAGCAAAATAGCTTACACTCGCACTATCAATGGCAAAAGGGTAATAAAAAGGAGATTTGAAAGAGGAAAACCACAGTTCTATTTCTCTCGCCTATACCAGACTCTTTTAAACAGATATATTGGTGTCTGAACAGTCAGCGAGACACTGAAAATGTTTTTTTTTTTATGGAAAAAAGACAAAAAAGTGGATAATGCAGAGATTTCAACCGTGGAACTGCAAAACCACAGTTATAATTTCCTGGTGTATACCAGACTTGTTAAAATAGATATATTCTTGTCTGAACAGTCAGCGACACACTCAAACTGTTTTTTTTATGGAAAAAAGGCAAGCAGGTTGATAACACCCAGATATGAACCGTGGAAGAGGAAAACCACAGTTCTATTTCTCTGGCCTACACCAGACTCTTTTAAACAGATATATTTGTGTCTGAACACTCACAGACACACTCAATTTTCTTTTTAGGGGGGGGGGGATACCAAAAGGTTAATAAGACGGGCATTTTTACAGTCTGACTGAGGGAAAAAAAAACAGGATTTAGATGAAAAAAAAAGGATTTTTCCTGGCCCCTGAGACCTGGGGATAAGTCTAGCAATTTGACCAGCAGGAGCACACAGGACTGTAATGCAGTGTTTGTTGGTATAACCACTGCGTCTCCTATACAGCCTGCATGCCTGATATCTGGGACTGTTCGTTTGATTTGGCAGGCTTTAGAGACCCTACACTTACTATTTCGCAGTATAAATCTCTCCCTAGGTGAGCAGCACTGACCCTACACTGTCTGATCCGGAGCAACTGTGTCCAAGATGGCGGTGCCCGGTTTTAAACACTCGAGGTGACGCTCTGCAGCCAGCCAATCACTGTAATGCCCACAAACAACATGGCTGCGGCATTACAGTGACTGGCTGGCAATCCCTGCATGTTCATTGGCTCTGTAAAGAGCGCCAAACGTGCAGGGCGGAGATCCGAGCTCCCGCCCGAGTAACCCGAAATGCTCGATGCTTGCCGAACATCCCGAGTAGTGAGATGCTCGGGCGAGTACCGAGCAGTGTCGAGCATGCTCGCTCAACACTAGTGGTTACACATCAGAGTTGAGCACAGAACTTGGTGGTTACACATCAGAGTTGAGGACAGAACTTGGTGGTTACACATCAGAGTTGAGGACAGAACTTGGTGGTTACGCATCAGAGATGAGCACAGACCTTGGTGGTTACAAATCAGAGTTAAGCACAGAACTTGGTTTTTAAATATCAGAGTTGAGCACAGAATTTGGTGGTTACATATTAGAGTTGAGCACAGAATTTGGTGGTTACACATCAGAGTTGAGCACAGAACTTGGTGGTTACACATCAGAGTTGAGCATAGAACTTGGTGGTTACACATCAGAGTTAAGCACAGAACTTGGTAGTTACACATCAGAATTGAGGGCAGAACTTGGTAGTTACATATCAGAGTTGAGCACAGAATTTGGTGGTTACACATCAGAGTTGAGCATAGAACTTGGTTACATATCACAGTTGAGGCACAGAACTTGGTGGTTACCAGCAGTAACAGAAATTGTATCTTAGCACAGTTCATAATGTAATTCACAACAAGTGTTTGGCAGGCTCTCAGTCACTGATAAATGATTTATACCAGGGCAACTCTGCTTGTACCCATCCATGATACAAACTACAGGCTGGAAGTGGTCTGCCATTTCTTGCACTTTCCAAAGCCACTACTATTCATGGAGTGTCCAATCTAGCGGGCCCATCAGTTCAGAGCAGTCTCAGCAGAGCCCTTAACAGTCTCCAATAGTAAAGCACGCTTACAGGCAATTCTTATTGAGGGTCCCACAACAAAAGTTCTTATTTCCATTATGTTTTATATCTGACTAGTACAAATATACAGTGTAATAAAATAGTAAAAATTGTCAAGTAAGACCAAAACGCTCATATTCTCTCCCCCAGGAACTGTATTGGACAGAACTTCGCTATGAATGAGATGAAAGTTGCCATCGCACTGACATTAACAAGATTCAAACTAAGTACAGACCCCGACAATGAGCCAAAGATGATCCCTCAGCTCGTCTTACGTACTGTGAACGGCATTCACTTGAACCTAAAGAAAATAGAAAAAGTTTCATAAAACCTGAAGACTGAAATACCCGTGGCTCTGTGGTGTCAGTACATCGCAATTGTTGTGTCTTTACTGGAAATGTTACACTACTGTTATGAGACACATTTATACAAATTGAGAAATAAAAAAACTAATTATGGATCGTTCGGTTCTTGAAGGATGCTGTGTGATGCCCCCTAGAGAAATGTAAATGGAATTGCAAAATTAAAACAGGAATGCATTCATATTGTGCAGCAGTCTTTGTAACTTCAAGCTTCAATGGTCATTTTGAGGCATAGGGGTAAGGGTATGTGCACACGGTGCGTTTTTTAAGCGCTTTTTGCTGAGGTAAATCCGTGCGGAATTGGCCCCAAAAACGCATTGCAAACCTTATCCCAGTATTTTCTATGAGATTTTGCAAGATCTGTGCACATGATCAAGAATTTTCCTGACAGAATTTCATGTGTGTTAAAAGAAGCAGCCTGTCCATTCTTTGTGTGTTTTTGCCTGCGTTTTTCCTATACAATGCATTGGAAAAAACACATGGCAAATCCGCAGGCAAAAACGCATGAAAATGCATCAAAAACGCTGCGGAATTTCCGCAGCGTTTTTTCTGCCAAGAGGTGCAGAACCTTGCAGAAACGCTGCAGAAATTTGTGCAAGCAAATACTGATCGTGCGCACATAACCTAACACATAAAGGGTACAATGGTTGCATGGATGTATCATAACTGGTGATTTAATGTAAGAATTTTCACATGGAAAATCTATAGTGAATTATAGCACCAAATCTCATGACCTTGCTGCACATTTTTGGCAAGTAAATTCACCACATGATGTGGATTTTTAAATCTTCAGTGTGCCAGTTGCTGCTGTGGGTTTTCACAGCAGATTTTATCTCTTTCACCATAGAATAGTGAAATCTACATACACATTCGCAAGGTATTGATGCAGAATTTGCTGTGCAAAAAAAATACACCCCATGTGCAGCTGCCCTACTGCATCTGAGTGAAGGTGTAGGTCTCTTCTAGCTTTGAGCCCTTTGTCACTGCCTGTCACGTGTGTCTCACATCCTGATGGGACCCCTGGGGGATCTAGGATTAGAAGGTCACACAACTAATGATGAGCGAGTATTTTCTGTTAACCCTTTCGGCGAGCATGCTCAGGTGCTTGCCGATTATCTTCAGCATGCTCGGTGTTATGTTTTAGTCACTCCGTGCTCATGATTTGCGACTGTTTGACAGCTTTAATACATGTGAGGAATGCCTAAGAAACAGGCATTATGCACTAGACAGGGTAAGTTCAGGGCCAGCGAGGGCTTAGGCACTTGTGATAGCGCATGGGAGGAAGGACCCGTCTACAGACGATAGGGAGTGCACGGATTTAACTCAGGTTTATGTTAAGGAAGAGGTGTCACCTCCTATCACCAGGGCTTTACTTGTACATCTTCCCTGGAGTTCCCCTCATGTTCATGTCGCACGCTGGGCGTCCTCTTCCCACCGTCATAACACTGACCTAATGGATTGCTGCCTGTTTCGTTGCCCTTTGGTCCTTCGTTGTGTCGAAATCTGTCTTTTGTTTGTATGCAAAAGGCAATTAAGCACATATTGTTGAAATTTAGGCAATTTTTACAGACCGGTTCACTCTGTGACTGCACATTTGTGAATCCTCGCAGTGCACAGTGTGCACGCTGTCAGGATTCTCCGCTGCCGGTGCTGGGAGTAGGACATCATACAAGTGAATTGAGAGAGGCTTGATATGTCTAGTCGGAATGTGGCTGCAATGCGTCCGGAAGCATTCAAATTGCATATTTGCAGTCACATTTCGCCAGAGAGTCCTGACAGTGCACAGTGTGCTCACTCTGAGGATTCACAAATCTGCAGCCACATGGAGTGACTACAGACTTGAGCCCCAAGCATGAACAATCCCTTTAAGAGTCTACCGCATTCTTTACATTATAAATATTCCTATAATGATTGCACCATTATTGTTGACAGGAGAATGTTAACTACACCATTCATAAATGCATCATATGGTTTATTAGAAAATTGCAAAATGTTTTATTATACAAAGAATAAGCTTTATTTGTACAAGATGGGACAAGCCCTATAGACAGAGAATATACAGTTGCAGTCAAAATTATTCAACGTCATTGCAAAATTTGCAAACTTTTTGCTGTTTGCTATAAACCAAACTGAAGTATCGAAGTCCTTCATGACAAGAATCTTTAGTATTTCATTGAGCACCTCTGGCTGATATGACCTGCTGCAAACACGATGCTTAGCCTAGGCCCCAGCTTTTTGTAGCATTCCCGAGTTCTTTATAGGCAACTGCCTACAGCTTACTAATATTCATGGGTTTTTGTGCTTCAACCGCCTTCTACAAAACTCACAAAAGATTTTGTCCCAGGCTGGGAATGGGTTTATGACTGGTTCACACTGAGATCGTACGTGATGAGTTACTATGGTACGCTGTGGACCGGAACGGAGTTCTCTGTGTCCTGAAACCCCTCTTCTAAAAAGGACTGAGAGTGGAGTGTTTTGTGTGATGGAATCTGTTCTTTACTCACTGTTACTTCGGGGGTCTGCGTTACCTCCCCGTTCTCAGGACCGGTACCGACTGCAAACAAGACAGGAGACTTGAAGTTCGGGTTAACAGGTTCATCTTTACTGTGCAATTCATTTACACACTGCTACAGCATACAGATTAAGACAGTCTTTTTGTGGTGATGTTCCCTTTGTTTTGTGTCCTGGCAGTCTTTGTCCCCATCCAGTCCTGAGATTCACTATCCTTCTCTCCCCCTGCGACCCTGCTGACATCTTCCTCTTCTGGGAGACAGAGTCCTGATTGTCAGGCTCTCTTCTGGACTGCAAGCCTAAGACTCTCCCGGCGTCCAGTTGAAATATTAGATATGCCCCCATTCTTCTCAGAAAATTCACGCTGAGGGTATGTGCGTGTGGCACCCCAGGAGTCCGGTTGCCACAGTGGCATTGCCTCCCTCACAAGAGGTGATGCCATGCCTGGAAGCAAGCAGGGGTCCCCTAGTCAGGTATAGTAACATGCAACACTTTCCTGGCTCCAGACCAGCAAGGGGAGCTCCTCCCATTAGCAACTGGAATCTGGAGGCGGGGTTAGTGAGAGGAGTTGAATACAGGACAGCGACGAGGAAAGACCTGGGGAGTGGAGCTGCCCGGCAGTTCACCCCAGAGAGGAGCGTAGAAGAACCGTTCACCGGAGTCCGAGGTTGTGGGGCACTGAAGGCCCAGCAGCAGAATCCGGAGGTCAGGAGACTGCAGGTTTCCTGGCCCCATCAGACGCCTGGAGGCCCAGCAGCACGATAGGGCCCAGTGCCGCCACGTGGGAGCGACACTCCAGGAAGGCCCAAGCTGCCTGCCATACGGGTGAGCACAAAGACGTTTTACTCAGGGACGAGGGCCACAGCAGAGCTATAAGCAGTAGGGTCAAAGAGATTAGCGCAAAGGGAAGGCCTCCAACTTCACCTGGCGAGGTGGGTTCCCAACTTGCTTCCAGACCGCCAGGACCTCTACTACCAGCTAGTACTCATGCCCCGGTCTGCCTAACTACCGCAAGTAAAGATAAGAGGAAACCGCCATTAAGTTGTGGACTGATTATTAACTGCGCCATCCCCTGTACTACACTGCACAGAAACATCTATAACATCACCATTTCCTGCCCTGGAGCTAAGCTTTGCCTGTGGAGAGCTGAACCAACTCTGCTGCATCATCATCAGCTCCAGAGGATCTGCACCGCAGCGGCGGCCCCATATAGCCGCACACCACAGGTGGCATCACGAATGTTATATATATAAAACTTTAATTCCCCTTTTCTCAACATCCCCTTTTATTGACCGCCCTAGGTCACGGACCGGGTCACCGCCACTGTGGACTTTGCATCTACCTGTATCTCTAGGAAAATTCAATTTTCAGCAGAAATCCTGGAATAGTCTGGAGCGGCCAACACAGTTGCATTATATTAATCCCATAGAAATATTTGTTAAGATTAAAAAGGCCAAGGAGCCCCATAGGGTGTACAGGCCACATGACAATACAAAGGGTGGGGAGTGAAGGGTTAAAGAATTTGAATGGGAAAGTATGAATACATCTGGGGGTTTGTGATTGGAGGGGTAGATGTGGGGGCAGGATGAAGAGGGGATAAAAGGAGGTGCAGGGGTCAGTTACCTCCTCTTGCAACCTGGAACGCAGCGGGACACATCCTCGACACAGATTTGAGGAGCCATGGCTGACCTTGAGGCCTTATTGGAGCCAGTGTGGGCTGCTACGGCGATTCATGGGGCAGATCTGGTGCAGGAGCAGCTTCGGACAGTCTGCGTCCCCACGTTTGTGTGACGCCCTCCCTGAGCGGTGGAGTACCCGGAGCCGGGCCAATGTAGGGTGGCGGTGTGGGATGTCGTCGTGGCCGTGACTCGGTCCGTGCCCAGGGCTGTCACATGAAAATAATGGGCTTGTTGATGAGTGGTTATTCGACTACGCCACCTGTGGTTTCTGGTGAAGGCGACAGTCCTCTGAGGCTGATATTCTGGCAGCTTGGTTGGAACTACTCCCCACAGGCGGAGTAGGCCTCAGGGCAGTGTCAGATGGACTGAGTGGAGGGATGGTGGGTGCAGGGCCGCGCGGGAATAACCAAGCGGAGACGGTATATGAAGTCATCCAGGTTTTACTCACTTTAGTGAAGTAGCCGCTGCAAAGCTTCTCTCTGCCTCCCGCGGCGCACTGCGGCCACCAGGAAGGGGGTTTAGCACTTCCCAGGTAGATCAGGAGCACCTATCAAGACCCCGTCGGTGTGTTCCTCTCCTTCTCCCTCTCTTCCTCCTTCTCCTCCCTGCTTGTTTCCCTCCCTGGGATCCACTAAGCCGCCGCCGGTCACCCCTCTTGCAGCAGGAATCCCTCTGGCTTGGCCAGAGTGAGGAATACAGGTGGCGACTCCGCTCCGTCCGTATCCCCCTGGGATCCTTTTGCCTGTGGAGCCTATCTCCTCTGCTCCCCTCCAAGGCCTTCTTAGAACGGGACCCTGACCGGGCAGAGACATTGGTTAACTCTGACCCGCTCCTCGCCTCAAGGCCTGAGAACGAGGACCCTGAATCTTCAGCCAGCTACAGACTCTTGCTGGACCCTGACAGAAGACCACAATCAAAAGACCTTGAACTTAAGATGGCCATTGGATATATATGAATCTATAAGTGCATCCTAAAAGTGTGTCCTCCACCCTCACCCACTACATGGTTCCCCCTATCTTTGGTTGCTCCCCATCTCCTCTATCCCGGAACGGGGCAGCACCCTGGTGCATTTAGGCCCCCTGCAGGACAGGAATGGTGTAGTGTTGAGTGTGAAGTGGGGTCCTGGGTGATGCTCCATCCTTACCTGGAAGAGGAGATACCACACCTCTATCTGAGGTGCAGTACCCCTGTGGCGACTGAACCCTCAGGGGCGCCACATCCCCCCCTGGTGAAACACAGCACGTCCGCGGGCTGCAAAAGAGCAAAGTGTTGGTACAGACATTCAAAATTTTAAATGCTTTTGTAAACAGTAAAACAATCTTCCCTTTATGGGAGGTTTGGACACTTTAACGTTGCATAATATATATATAGTATAAATATAGAAAACATCAAAGAGACATTATGCATGTAGACAGATCAGTAGAAAACATTGTAGAAAAGTGTCAGTTCAGCAGCATGAGGTAAGCATGAGGTACCTGTCCCAAACCCCCAACGTAGGCCCTGGGGTGGCTGCAGGGCATGGAGATCCCGAGTTGGACCTTCAGTAGAGCCATACCAGACAGGTTTTGCTTCTGAGGTCTGAGGGGAAGAGAGCAGGGCTCAAAAAGATGATACCTACACAAAACGTAATAAGTAGCATATATTTATTAGAGCATATATAAAGAACAATACAAAAATGGAGGTGCAAATACATACGTGAACAAACTCACAAGAGATAAAATGGCGTGCACAATGAGAGAGAGGGCTCCATATAGGACATAGTAACAATCGTATAGTATAAATAGTAGTAGTATCTAGTGTATATATACTTAGTAGAGATCACGTAAAAAAGATACACTGATTGTAAACATTCTCAGAGAAGAAGCAATTGCTTCTATAGCAGTTACCTGAGATAGTAGCCCACGTGCATGCCAGCCCCGACGCGCGTTTCGGCAATGCGCCTTTGTCAAGGGGTGTATAAAAAAGTGTAGTAGTGCAGTATAAATAGGGAACGTCAGCCAATAGAAGGAATAACGCAGGTCACGGCCTCTATCATCCGTCACTTAATGTGTCTAGGGAAGCACATGTTGCCTCCCAGAGATGCACTGCGCTGGCCGGAAATGATGTAATAGGAGCCATGGGAACGGCTGTAAACAAAAGAGGTATCGCCCATGACTCCAGGATGTGTAACGCGAAACCGGAAGTGACGCGCCTGTTCGCCGGGTAACCTGGACGCCCAGCGGCCGCGGCATCAGTGAGATGTCACAAGCTGAAGGGCGCACAGGGACCACGGGACACGCGCGTACAGGTAAGCGAAATGACATCCCTAAATAAATAAACCAAGGGAAGTGCATCACAGTGTTCAAATGTATAGTGAGGCAATTAACTACCCTAGAGAAAATGACAGAATCTATGTGTGGATCATCCCTGGAGGAAATAATATAATGTGCCCCATAAAGGATAGAAAAGATAAATCAAGCAAACAAAGATATTATGAGAATATAGTTAAATACATGTTGAATAATTATAATATTACATATGTATATTGCTGTATAGTCAGTACTCATGTGCATGATTTATAAACATTACGAGGCACAATTAGATATTAAATACATGATATCAC
Source organism: Phyllobates terribilis (assembly GCF_046119375.1). Classification (NCBI taxonomy): domain Eukaryota; kingdom Metazoa; phylum Chordata; class Amphibia; order Anura; family Dendrobatidae; genus Phyllobates; species Phyllobates terribilis. Next base: position 155,297,531 of record NW_027362768.1, on the reverse strand, counting down.
CATTCGTACACAATTCAATTAGATAATATAGTAAAGAATATCATCCATGTAGATGTAGAAATTATGTCTTGTATACATCATGGGAACAGAATAGTTGATTCATCATGCAGGAACAAGGCCATGAGTAGTAGTATAGGAGGCCGAAGAAGCAATGGAAGACGTACCTAATATATAAAAGTGATAATAAATTAAAATTCTAAAAGGGATCATATAAAATGAGTTGGCAGTATGAATGTGGATAAGGAAAAGAAAGGGGGAGAAGGGAAAAGAAGAAAGAAGAAAAAAAAAAAAAAAAAAAAAAAAAGGAAAAAGGGGGGGGGGGGGAAAGAAAAGAGAAGGAAAAAGTGGAAGGGGAAGGGAAAGGAAAAGAAGAGATGGTGATCACAGAAATGGTACAAAACTAAGATTCTCATTAAGTCCATTAGGCTGAATAGTGTTAAGGGTCCAGATCCACCTGGCCTCCAATTGGGCCAGGCGTCTGGAAATGGGTCCACCACGGATCCCCATGTCGATACAATCAATACCTTTTATTCTCAATAAATTACCATTACATTGGTGATATTGTTTAAAATGGCGTGGAATCGTTTTTAGACTCAATAAATCAGTTTGCTTGAGTGCCGAAAGGATGCCTAATACATGTTCCCTAATACTTATTTTAAATTGGCGTGTGGTCAACCCGATGTATATAAGACCACAAGGGCATGTAGCGTAGTATATTACGTTCTTAGTCATGCAGTTGATACGTTTCTTGATTTTATAAATTTTTTGACCACTGGAATCGCAGAATTCCTCAGCTCTATCAACATTACTGCAAGCCCTACAGTGACCACATGGTGAACACCCATACTTCATTGTCGCGGCATCCAAAAAAGTGGGATTAGATTCCCCGACATAATGGCTCCTTGTAAGATGGTCGCGTAAGTTCCTAGACCTACGAAAGGTAATTGATGGTACAGATGGAATATATTTACACAGTATGGGATCACATCTCAACACAGGCCAAGCCTTTGTAAGTGCTTGTTTCATTGCAGGGATCTGCGTGTGAAATTTGGTAATAAATCTAACCACTTTATTCTGCGCGGTACGTTGAGACTTATATAGAAGGTCATGTCGTGAGGAAAACTTGGCCCTATGATAAGCTCTTTTTATGGACCTCCTACTGTAACCTCGTTCCAGAAATCTGGATGTAAGATCCCTGGCTTGAATTTCGAAATCAAAATCCGTCGAACAGATCCTGCGGATACGCAGGAACTGTCCGACGGGGACCGACTGCACCATATGTTGAGGATGGGAAGAAGAGGCGTGTAGAAGCATGTTGGTAGAGGTAGGCTTTCTATAGATGTCTGTCTGTATTTTACCTTTAATATCTTTCTTAAGTATAACGTCCAAGAATTCCGCCTTTTCCCTACTGTATTGGTATGTGATATGTATATTCAAATCATTGATGTTTAGCACGTCCATAAGGGAAATCAATTCCAAATCCGTGGCCTGCCAGATAATCAGAATGTCGTCGATGTAACGCGTCCAGGAAAGGACGCGACACATCGACGGCAGACGGTCTGACAGGAAGAGGTCCCTTTCCCACAGCCCCAGGAACAGATTGGCATAGGAGGGAGCAAAGGCCGCCCCATAGCTGTTCCCTGGAGCTGCAGAAAAAAGGACCCCTTAAAAGTGAAAAAATTATGAGTAAGGGTGAATTCTAGTAACTCTAGCACCAGTTCCTTGATTGGTCTAGAGATGTCAGAACCATCTAAAAAGTATCTGGTCGCCATTAGACCATCTTTATGCCTGATATTCGTATATAAAGATTCGATATCAGCTGTAACAAGGATGGTGTCCAAATCCAAGTGTAACTCATCCACTTTATGCAATAGATCCATCGTATCCTTCAGAAAGGAAGGCAGAGTTTCCACAAGAGGCTGGAGTATGGAGTCAATCCATCTATTTACCGACTCCAAGTAGTTCCCTCCCCCCGATATAATGGGACGTCCAGGGGGAATGACGTTCCCTATTTATACTGCACTACTACACTTTTTTATACACCCCTTGACAAAGGCGCATTGCCGAAACGCGCGTCGGGGCTGGCATGCACGTGGGCTACTATCTCAGGTAACTGCTATAGAAGCAATTGCTTCTTCTCTGAGAATGTTTACAATCAGTGTATCTTTTTTACGTGATCTCTACTAAGTATATATACACTAGATACTACTACTATTTATACTATACGATTGTTACTATGTCCTATATGGAGCCCTCTCTCTCATTGTGCACGCCATTTTATCTCTTGTGAGTTTGTTCACGTATGTATTTGCACCTCCATTTTTGTATTGTTCTTTATATATGCTCTAATAAATATATGCTACTTATTACGTTTTGTGTAGGTATCATCTTTTTGAGCCCTGCTCTCTTCCCCTTTGTATATTTATAGGATGATCCTATTTGTATAGTCCCTATGGGCAGTCATTGCAGATATAACCTATCATGCAGTACATAGTTGTTATGTTAATATTGCCCAAATATGTCAGGTTTTCTTTTCTGAGGTCTGAGGTAGAAGGGGTTTTGCATAAAACCAATAGGGAGCACCTAAATAGGTGCAAACTATTTACAAAGTTAGTTTGTCTACTGCTCAGCGTCCGCAGGGAAAAATGTCTCTTTCAACTAAATCCGAGTATAAAAAGGAACATAACATAAAATAACAGTTCACACAAAGGGGAGATGCATCTCCCGGGGCTGCTCAAAAGTGGTATCCCCACCGGGGAAAAGGCTCGTTCTTGCCAACAGAGCCTGACCGGTCCTCTGTAGGTAGGTGCGTGGGGGCATCCTCCCTGAATACCCTGTGGACATCCAGGGCATACCACCCATGCTCCCCGTGGTGGCGGGTGTAGGATACCAAATCACCCGGGTAGAGGTTCCGGCTTGAGTGGCCCTGCTCCAGCCGTGGCTCGAAGTCCCGCCGGTTGACAAAGACGTCCCGGCTGAACTGTGGGCTCCGAATGAAGCCCCATCCTGCCTCCTGGTGGAAGCGCACAATAAGGCCTTCTTCCCGGGGGCTTGGACGGGTGGCCTCCGCCTGGCGGGCCTGTGTTTTCGCAGCCCTGGTGCGCACCTCCAGGCGCTCGCAGAGGATCCTCCTCCCTCGCGGCTCCTTGTCGAGCTGGAGGAGCTCCTTTCTGCAGAACTCCTCCCACCTCTGCGCTTTGGACTGGGTCTCCTGGGGGAAGCCCATCAGGTCGCCCCCCTGGTTGTCCCAGGCATACTCTTCTGCCGCCGGGCAGGTGACTGGAGGTGCGGGGAGCGGCAATAGCGGGGGCTGCTGCCGGCCCTCTACTGGTGCAGACCAGTCTGGGTTGGGGCAGGTGGACACCCAGTTAAGTGCAGGCATTTCCGGATCGGGGGTCGGGAGGCTTAGCAGGCCTCCGGGTGTGGCGGTGGCTTGGGCCTCGGCCTCTGGAGCCAAGAGCTGCTCCCATACGATGGCGCCCAGGGATAGGGGTGCCGGCAAGAGGTCTAGGAGGGCTTCGGTGCGTCCCGCGCCCGGGATAGGGGTTTCAGTCTTACCCGCACTTGGGCTGCACAGGGCCTCCTGGGCTTCCTCCGCCTGGGCTGGGGCCACAATCGTCAGGCGCAACGAGCTCTTGCGGTGGGCCTTGATTCTCCGCAGCACATCCTCTCTCCACTCGGCAGCGGCCAATTGTGGGGCCTCTTCGACCCTCCGGGTAAGGTCCTGCGTTTCACCGCCGAGGAACTCGGCTTCCTCTGCGGTCAGTTGGATTCCCTCCATATTGAGGGAGATAGCAGCTGGTGGGCCAGCAACGGAGAGCTTCTCCTTGGCTGCGTCCAACTCTGCTGCAAGGTGCGGTCTCTTTCTCCTCCTCTTTTCGGGGCGGCTCCAGGGCGGGCTGACGGGCACTCCTTGGGACGTCCCATCTGTCTTGACGGACACTACTATGCGGACAGTCTCTACTGGAGGGGGCGGTCGGCACTTTTGGCGCCATTGGGGAGCCAGGCCCACGATGGGAGACTTTGGTTGCTGTTGTTTTTGCACATAATGGCGTCCGTTCTTCTTGGGCTGGCGCCACATTGAGTGTGTAACGACAGTCTTTTGTGAAAGGCGCGCAGTACCCGGCGACAATGGGGATTATCTTCTTCCGTTGCTGCGGGCACGCAATCCTGCCGACTACGCGAAGTTGTGACGCCCTCCCTGAGTGGTGAGGTACCTGGAGCCGGGCCAATGTAGGGTGGCAGTGTGGGATGTCGTCGTGGCCATGACCCGGTCCGTGCTCAGGGCTGTCACATGAAAAATAATGGGCTTTTTGATGAGTGGTTATTCGATTACGCCACCTGTGGTTTCTGGTGAAGGCCACCAGCGCTGCAACAGTCCTCTGAGGCTGATATTCTGGCAGCTTGGTTGGAACTACTCCCCACAGGCGGAGTAGGCCTCAGGGCAGTGTCAGATGGACTGAGTGGAGGGATGGTGGATGCAGGGCCGCGCGGGAATAACCAAGCGGAGACGGTAAATTAAGTCATCCAGGTTTTACTCACTTTAGTGAAGTAGCAGCTGCAAAGCTTCTCTCTGCCTCCCGCGGCACGCTGCGGCCACCAGGAAGGGGGTTCAGCACTTCCCAGGTAGATCAGGAGCACCTATCAAGACCCCGTCGGTGTGTTCCTCTCCTTCTCCCTCTCTTCCTCCTTCTCCTCCCTGCTTGTGTCCCTCCCTGGGATCCACTAAGCTGCCGGGCTTTTCCAACAGTGACGTGAAGTACACAGTCAGATATCGGGGGCCGGTCACCCCTCTTGCAGCTGGAATCCCTCTGGCTTGGCCAGAGTGAGGAATACAGGTGGAGACTCTGCTCCGTCCGTATCCCCCTGGGATCCTTTTGCCTGTGGAGCCTATCTCCTCTGCTCCCCTCCAAGGCCTTCTTAGAACGGGACCCTGACCGGGCAGAGACACTGGTTAACTCTGACCCGCTCCTCGCCTCAAGGCCTGAGAACGAGGACCGTGAATCTTCAGCCATCTACAGACTCTTGCTGGACCCTGACAGAAGACCACAATCAAAAGACCTTGAACTTAAGATGGCCGTTGGATATATATGAATCTATAAGTGCATCCTAAAAGTGTGTCCTCCACCCTCACCCACTACATGGTTCCCCCTATCTTTGGTTGCCCCCCATCTCCTCTATCCCGGAACGGGGCAGCACCCTGGTGCATTTAGGCCCCCTGCAGGACAGGAATGGTGTAGTGTTGAGTGTGAAGTGGGGTCCTGGGTGATGCTCCATCCTTACCTGGAAGAGGAGATACCACACCTCTATCTGAGGTGCAGTACCCCTGTGGCGACTGAACCCTCAGGGGCGCCACATCTGCAGAGTAAACCAGCCAGCCTGTGCCTTGGTTGTCAAAGCTTTACTCACTGACGGGTGAGATTCAGAGCAGGAGATGCTCTAGGAGCCCCCTCGGGGACCCTCTGTGGTCGGGGAAGCAGCGCGAGTCTGTGACTCCTTCTCCTGTAGGGAGTGAATAAATATAATAGAGATTCACCACACACTCTGGGCTTGGGTGATGAACAGTTTATTTATTCTCTGTGACAAGCAAAATTCAAAAGTGCAAAGACATACTGTGCTTGAATGTTGCCAGGTTTAAACAACCCTTGTGGGTCTTTTTGCAAAGCGTCACTGTAATGGAAGGATGACATATGAGTCAATCGCTTTGGGAGAGAGTTAACGTTACAATAGAATAATGGAAGAGTAAAGTCCCAAAATATGATCTAACAGATGGCAAATACAACGGCAATAATAGTATATACATACTAAAGTGTGCTGTACAGTGGTATAAATACAAAAAAAACATAAATACAATGGGTTATTTACAGTATATACAATGCTACGAAATTCATGGTGAGATACCACCAGGGGGTTGGTCTAATGTCACTATGGAACACCAGTTACTACAGATATATCGATGACATTTTTTTCATTTGGCAGGGCAGTGTTGACTCACTCAACACGTTCCACAGCTACCTCAACTCAATTAGATCAGAGCTACAATTCACTTTGAATTTTGACAGTAACCAAATCCTATTCCTAGATACCATGGTCATCAAAAGCCCTGATGAGGCGCTCTCCACTGACATTTCCTCTAAACCTACCGACCGTAATAGCTTATTACATTACTCCAGTTTGTCATCCCAGATCCACTAAAGACAGTCTCCCACCCTCACAGTTCCAAAGGGTCTCTCGCATTGTAAAGGACACTAACCTTTTACACACTCGCCTGTCTGAGATGTCACTCAAGTTCAAGAAAAGAAACTATCCCACCAGACTACTAGAACAGGAAGTAGAGAGAATACAGACACCTCCTCCTCCCCCTCCCCCTATCAACAAAACGGAGAGAATCTGATGCCCAAAATAGAAACCATTATCCGGACACATTGGCTCCTCCTTGCCAGGGCTTATCCCAATATTAAGTCATTCTCAATTCCAGTTCTTATGTGCTGTAAAAGAGCCCCAAACATTAGGGATTCACTAATATGTCATCTTTCCCTTACAGTGACGCTTTGAAAAAGACCCACAAGGGTCGAAACGTTTTTAAACCTGGTCACATTCAAGCACAGTATGTCTTTGCATTTTTGAATTTTGCTTGTCACGGAGAATAAATAAACTGCTCCTCACCCAAGCCCAGAGTGTGCGGTGAATCTCTATTTTATTATGGGGGTTACCATACCCTGTTCCACCATCATCTCGCTCGCTGATTGTGTGCACACCAATCCTCATACATAGCATATGATAGGGAGTGGAGGCAGATAGCGGTGGCCCCTGGGGCATTTGGGGGCCGAATCTAGTGTTGGATGGAGCATTTTGAGCCTTCCTACAGTTGGCAGGGAGGATGGCGACCTGCTGGGCACCAGCTCAGCAGGGCTACAGGAGGCGCAGATGCCGCAGCAAGTCGTAGTGCCAGGGGACTGGTGGGATGTGAGCGACCCTCCTGCAGTTGGTAGGGTGGGTCTGTGGATGTCTGTGGGCCCGACACGGATGAGGAAGCCCAGTTGTCCCAGGATACTGCGAGGGCTCGCGCGGGCAGGCTGTCCCGCTGGTCCCTGGGGAGGCCATCGGTTAAGGGGTGAGAAGCGACCGGTGGAGGACGTTAACCAGGGAGAGTGATCTATGGAGTTGGAGCAGTGACGGCCAACCCCTAATGCAGCTTTATCAAGGCCTGATGGCGTGACGGACAGACAGTAGTCCAGTGGGGAAGAAGACGAGATTTCACCGGGACCGTCTGATAACGAGCAAGTTCCACCTCGAGATGTCGCGGCTGGTCTGAGAATTTCTCCAAGGCAGCCTGGTGAAGAGAGGTCAATTGTTGATAAGTTACCTGTTTCGGGGTGTGTTAGGCGTTAGTAATTATGGGGTTATTGTGGGAAATAGTCAAGGGTCAAATAGTGGGGGGCACGATTTATGGGGTCGGTTGGTAGGAGTTTTGCAGGGCTTAGCATCTCAGCGGGCAGTAGTGAGTGATCTGAGGTCTCCGGCAGGGGCATAGGTATCTCCCGTGGGCTCTGGGCTGTAAACTCGGCAGTCTGTGGTAGTACCTCAGGAAGCGGTAGCGGGAGAGGAACTGGTTCTTCAGGTGTAGTGCAGGAAAAAAGTAATACTGAAAAGGAGAAGGAGGATGAGGTAGTGCGGTTGGACGATAGGTCCAGGAGTGAGGTGTACGTATGTTTTGAGGTCCCATTGGGGCCCCTTTGGCGAGTGTCATTGGAGAGAAAGAGCCTGAGCACTGCTCAGCAATTTTTGGTTATATGGATGCAATAGGGAAGCATACAGGTTTTATGGCAGTTTGGCGTGGCTTAGATATGATGAGCAGTTCAGGCAAAAGAAGGCCATGAGGACTGGCATGCGGTGGGACCATAAGGACATTTCCTTATGGATGCCTTTGATGACAGTTCCCGTATCTCAGCCCTTTCGAGGAAGTGCTGGAAGTTCTAGCTCTGCCAGCGGATCTTTGGCATCCCAAAAGAAAGGCTTCTGTTGGCAGTTCAATGAAGGGCAGTGCAAGTTTGGGGAAGCATGTAAATTTAAGCAAGCATGAGTGTTCTGGTTGTAGGGTCAGTCATGGGCTCACCAGATATGTGACAGGCAGAAGTAGTGCTGCTGCTTCAAAATCATCCAGCAACTAGAAGAGTTAATACAATCACAGGAGACAGGAAGTGGTTTGCTTCAGAAGTATCCAGCAACTGGAGGGGTTAACACAGTCACTGGAGACAGGGAATGGTTAGCAGAGCCCCAGGGGGGTAGTGGGGAAGTCGTTCACTGTTCTGGCAGCAGCTGAAGGGATGAGTCGTGTGTGATCTGTATCTCACAGAAGTTCAGGCAAGTGAATCATAGCTGAATGGGATTCAAGTAAAGAGTAAAGCTGGGCTAAGGGCAGAGACCCTGTACTGCTAGTTGAGGAAGTCTATCATCGGGAAGGAAGATAAGAACTGGAAGGAATTGTGTCACAGGGATCTTCTCCCTCTTCAAACCCCCCCCCCCTCTCCATCTCACTGCAAGATAAAGAATGCTGGCCGTGCATCTGCATTAAATTCTACTATTAAACTGGTCCTAAGGACTCTGTCAAGTGAGTCTGTGCCTAGGAGTCAATACCCCCTTATGTCTGAAAAAGCTGCAATTTATGGTCGCCCTGAGTAACAATTCCCCCAGGATTCCAAGAATTCATGAAACTTATCTTGTCCCTATCTAAACATTAGCTGCGTGCACGTAACAATGGTGGCCCATACGGGGAGTCCTGGGAATCAGCGTGTAGAGCAGGGGTCTCAAACACGTGGCCCGCGGGCCGCATGCGACCCCTCTGGCTGCTTCATGCGGCCCGCAGGCACATAGACCCCGTAACGATCGCGGCTCGCTCCAGCAGCCGCGGACATCAGCACTGTAGTGCAGTGTATTGCCGCGCAGAGACCGGCTCTCTGCACAGCGATATCAGTGCCAGCCGCTGGCCTATCAGAGGCCAGCAGCTGACATCTGCGCATGGCAGTGACGTCAAATGCTGCTGCGCTGTGACGCAGATGTCAGCTGCTAGCCTCTGATAGGCCAGCGGCTGGCACTGATATTGCTGTGCAGAGAGCTAGTCTCTGCGCGGCAATACACTGCACTACAGCGCTGATGTCCGCGGCTGCTGGAGAGAGCCGCGATCATTACGGGGTCTATGTGCGCAGGATGGGGGACATGGCTGCAATATGGGGACCTGGATGGGGATATACCTACAATATGGGGACCTGGATGGGGATATACCTACAATATTGGGTCCTGGATGAGGCACATTACTACAAGATAGGGATCAGCATGGGGCATTACTACAAGATAGGGACCAGCATGGGACATTACTACAAGATGAGGACCAGTTCAAAAGGTATATAGAAAAAAAATGGTATCACTAAAAATGTCACTTTGTCCTGCAAATAATGCGGCCCCCCAAATTAAATGTTTTTCTGTGTGCGCCCCATATACCCAGCTGAGTTTGAGACCCCTGGTGTAGAGGTAGAAAAGGCAAAGTGACTGAAAAATACAGCAGCACAGCACTTCAACTCAACTCTGCTACACCAGTTTAAGGGGACCAGCCCTAAAGAAAACTCACTAGCAGCAATGGATGTGGAAATACAATTTGACAGAATTAGTGAGCTGCTTCTTCAGTTAATCTGTGAAGAATTGAGAACAGTAGTCTGGCGCCCTGCTGTGCTTGGTGCCACAGAACCCAGAAGGGTGCATGGCTGGATTTCTCCACAAGAGGCCCTCACTACATGCAAACACCTCCACCTTCCACCTCATACCAGCAGAGGAAGCCCTGATAGGGATATAAAAAGGGAAGGTGGAGCCAGGCAGCTCAGTTAAGTTAAGTTAAGTTACAGTGCTCAGAGTGAGAGCAGCACGCAGGCTGCTGTGTGAGGCAAGCTAGGCATCCAGCAGCCCTGAAGCCTAGTGAGGGCTCCGAGTGTGGCCGACGGCGAGGTGAGAAGGAGTGATAAAGGGGGCAGAGGAGCATACCAGGCTCACCCCAGTATATTTACCAGACACCGGGTCCGAGCCTACAGGGACCCTTCACACCCAGTAGGGTTAACTGTAATCCCAGGAGGACTACAAGTCCCTGGCAGACCTGAAGCTAGACTCACAGGACCAGGAACCACGAAGGCCCCGACGTCCAGGGAAAGTGGTTACCAACCGGAGGTCCCACCTCAGAGCAACAGGTTAAGTAAAAGCAGGACACATAAGCTAGGCACAGTTGCAGGCTGGCCAGGAGCTTACACAGAGACAGACACAGAACAGGAGGCCTTATACCCGCTCACTGGGGAGAAGTCCAAAAGTGCACCCTTCACCTAGAATACCCTGGACCGTATCTAACAGCTGTACCAGTAAAAGTAACGAAGCAAAACCCCCTGTCTCTGTCCGTTACTCCGGCTGCGTCATCGTTCCCTACCTGCATCACAATGCCCAGCGCACCCACCTCCATTCATTCTACACTGCCCTGAGGCCTGCTCCACCTGTGGGGAGCCGTCCCATCAAAGCTGCCCCTAACATCAGCCTCAGTGGACTGTCGCAGCGCTGGTAACCTCTTACCAGAATCCACAGGTGGCGTCACGAACCTTTATTTTCATATTATTAAACCCCCTTTTTTGGCGCACTGTCCGCCCTGGGCCAGCCACCGTGATATACATATATACTTCCCCAGACAGTAAGGCCCCAACTGGGGGCGCGACAGTAGCAAAACATAAAAAGATGTCAGAAGAACAGATTTCTAAAGCACGCACTGGCAGACAATTTTTAGCCGCCATTAATGCACAGATGGATGAGCTGGAGGAGAAAGAAGCTGAAGACGTCAAGACTAACACAGTTTCTAACCGGGTTGAAGTTGGAAGATGGATTGGCGGCGCCAATTACCAAAAGTGGGAATCCCCTTTCGCAGACAGAGTCAACAACACCCATGGACAAAAAGAAGATCTAGTGGATTACCTGGTAAAACCACCCATCTTGGGATATCCTGATTTCAACTTACCATTTGTTCTTCATTGTGACGCTTCTCAAGTTGGACTGGGAGCTGCCCTGTATCAGCATCAAGATGGGAAATTGAGAGTCATCGGTTTCGGTTCCAGAACGTTGACAGACGCCGAGAAGAATTACCATCTACATTCTGTAAAATTGGAGTTCCTGGCATTGAAATGAGCTATCTGTGAACGATTTAGAGATTATCTCTATTACAGCAAAGAGTTTGAGGTATACACTGACAACAATCCTTTGACCTATGTCCTCACTACAGCCAAACTAAATGCTACAGGTCAGAGATGGGTAGCTGAGCTAGCTGACTTCAATTTCAGTATCAAGTACAGACCAAGAAAATGCAATGCGGATGCTGACGGATTGTCGAGAATGACAATAGAGTGACGCGCCCCCTGGGCCGTGGGGGTAACTCGGCAGCCGGGCCTATGGATGCTGGTGGGGGGGATATCACGGTGGCTGGCCCGGTCCGTGGCCCAGGGCGGTCAATAAAAAGGGGGATTATTTATAGGGGGTTTGTATAGTTTGTGTCGCCACCTGTGGTGTCTGGTAAGGATTACCAGCGCTGCGACAGTCCTCTGAGGCAGGTGTTTGGGCAGCTTTGTTAGGATGGCTCCCCACAGGTGGAGCGGGCCTCAGGGCAGTGTAGGGGTAGATGGTGGATGCTGGTGAGAGACGGCAGGACGGTCCCGGAGGAAAGACGGACACTCACACGGGGGAAAGCTTCAGTACCTTTACTGGTGATGATGCAGGCACGGTCCAGGGTACTCCGGACGAAGGGTGCACTTTTGTACTCTCCCCAGTGAGCAGGTATAGGGCCTCCTGATCCGTGGCTTTACTCGCTGAGCTTCTGACCTGCCTGGAGCTAGGCCTTGCTTGATTACTGTCTCTCTCTTGCACCTGCTGACCTGGTGGTAGGGCCTTCTCTTGGAGATCACTCTCCCTGGTCGCTGGGGCCTCCGTGACTCCTAGCCCTGGTACGGTAGTCAGCGTTTGGTAGACCTGAGACCTGTAGTCCTCCAGGTGTTCCGGTGGTCCCTACTGGGTATAAAGGGACCCCGTAGGCGTGGACCTGGTGTCCGGTATATATCTCGGGGTGAGCCTGGTATGCTCCTCTGCCCCCTCGCTACTTCTTCCTTCTCCTCTCGCCTTCGACCATGCTCAGGGCCCTCACTAGGCTTTCACTCGTGCTGTAGGCATTGGCTCGCCTAAGCACAGCAGCCAGCGTGCTGCCTCTTCTCTGCTCTCTGAGCGTCAGCACGCTCTCTCTCTGACTGAGAGACTGTGACCTGTCCCTCTCTGTGTCTGAGCAGGAACTGAACTTCACTCCACTGACTGCCTAACTCCACCCTCCAGTATATATGTCCCTGACGGGCTCCCTCTGCTGGTGTAAGGTGGTAGGGTGGAGGTGTGTGAATGTGTGAGGGCCTCTTGTGGAGAAGTCCATCCATGCACCCTTCTGGGTTCTGTGGCACCAGTGCGCAGCAGGGCGCCACAAGAGCCTGAGGAGTTCATGCAAGAATGCTCAGAGGAAGTCAGTCTGGAAGCCATTATGAGCACTAGCCAAGCACTACAAGCTCATCAGGAGGAAGACACACCATTGTGGTGCCCATTGACAGTGGAAACCACTGTAAAAGCGAAAGAACAAGACCACCCCCGGTCCATTCAACAACTACCAAAAGGAACAATCCATAGAGCACAATGGGAAGATCTGATAATTGCCAGAATACTACCTTATGTGGACCAAAATCAGTTTCCAAGTAAACGGGAGAGAGTTAATGAGTCACCAGCAGTATCTGTTTTATTCAAAGAATGGGCGAAGCTCTACCTCAGCATAGACGGTATCCTGTATCGTAAAGGAGGACAAAACCAACAGTTGGTACTACCCAGAGTATTCCGTAGGTTGGTCTTCAAAGAACTCCATGAAAACATGGGACACCTGGGAGTGGAAAGGGCAACAAACTTGGTCCGTGAACGTTTCTTCTGGCCGTACATGCAGAGAGATATTGAGAGGTATGTGACCAGGGATTGTGGGTGTCTGAAAGATAAATGTCCCAACACATCAACCCGGACATCTATGGGCAACATCCAAACCACCTACCCGTTTGAGATGGTCTCAATAGACTTTCTACATCTCGAGACATGCAAGGGCGGTTACAAATACATTTTGGTGGTGATGGACCATTTTACTCAATTTGCTCAAGCATATGCCATCACCAACAAATCTGGTAGAACAAAGGCACAGAAGATCTTCAATGATATCGCGTTGAAGTTTGGGTTCCCTACGAGATTACACCATGACCAAGGAAGAGAATTTGAGAACCAGCTTTTTTCCAAGTTAGGAAAGTATTGTAGAATTCAGAGATCCCACACAACACCCTATCACCCAGAGGGTAATGGACAAGTGGAACGTTTCAACTGGACGTTATTGTCGATGCTACGCACTTTAACAGCTGACGAGAAGAAAGACTGGAAGAGTTCTCTTTCAAAAGGGGTACATTCCTACAACTGTATGAAGAGCTAGGCAACGGGTTATTCACCTTTCTTTCTATTGTATGGACTTTCACCAAGATTGCAAATCGACATAATGTTCGATACTCCGGTGTCAGAAACTTACAAAACGTATCCTGAGTACGTTCGCAAATGGAAGGAACGGATGGCAGAGGCATTCAACATAAAGTCCAAAGTGGTGATGGTAAGTCAAAGAGTAAGGAATACTATGATCGAAAATTTTATGGAGCAAAATTGACACCGGGAAGTCGGGTGCTAGTCAAGAACATACGTGAAAAATGTGGTCCAGGAAAACTTCGTTCGTACTGGGAAGACAAGGTGTATTTGGTCGTAAAGAGGAAAGCCGATGACAGTCCAGTTTATGAAATCCGATTGGAAACAGGGGATAAGAAAACCAGAATAGTCCATCGGAATTTACTACTACCCTGTGATTATCTCCCACCACAACAAGACTTCCCAGAAGCAGATCGACGTCGACCGAGATTGACTAAGGAACTACCCTAGACTGAAGCTCCGGAGGTGGATAATGATCTTGAGAGTTCAAATGAAGAAGAGCAGACTGTTGTACTTCTTGGACTGGCAAAGAGAGGGATTTACCATCTTCAGGAGAGTGAACTAAGCCCCGAGGCTCCAGAGTTTGTACCAAGGAATACAGATGAAGTCCAATCCAGATCTGACAATCGAATACCGGTCATTGAAGAGACCGATCGACACTTAGGAGTAGCGGAATTACCAGACCATGCGGAAATGGATGATTCAAGGCAAGTACAGGAGGCAGTTCCAAGAGCATCTGAGAAAGTACGAGAAATAAGTGCGGAGGAAGAAACTCCTGTGACCGAAGAGTCCATGATTTCTGAGGAACAACCCACCAGGAGGATTCCGTTAGCCGCAGACAAGACCGAGGGCCCAGCCACTGTGATGCGTTTTTTGGGTATAGTGATTGGCAGTGTAGCCATGGAGTGTAGGCTTCCAGAGAATAAATTGGTGGATTTGCGACTGGCAGTATCGGCTTTGCTCTGAGCCAAAAAAGTAAGGTTGAGGGTAGTTCAGTCATTACTGGGTAATCTTAACTTTGCTTGCTATATAATGCCAATGGGACAGTGTGTTTTCCAGGAGGTTATCGGTGGCCATGTCGGGGAAGTCTTCACCACATAATTTTGTTCGGATTACTCAGGAGATCAAGGCTGATCTGTTGGTTTGGGATTCCTTTTAATGGAATACAACGGTCGCACATTGTGGATGGACAAGGTGGTGCCCAATGATTGTTTGCAGCTTTACATGGATTCTGGCCGGTCAGTGGGTTTTGGTGCATTTTTTCAGGGACATTGGTGTATCGGTCATTGGCCGGTGTCATGGCAGGCAGCTGGTTTGGTAAAAAACTTGTCCTTGTTGGAGCTATTCCCAATTGTAATGGCCTTGGAGCTCTGGGGGTCGGAATTTGGTGGGAAGAAGGTGTGCTTTTATTGTGATAACCTGTCTGTGGTTCATGCAATAAATTCACTTTGAGCAAAGTAGTTGCTTACTTGTGTCATGTGGTTTTTCTGTGTTTGGAAGGGAATGTGTGCATAGTAGCAAGGCATGCTCCAGGGGTATCCAATGATGTAGCTGATGCGCTGTCTCGTTTTCAGTTCGACAGGTTAAGACATCTGGTAGGAGCGGAAACTCCCAATTTGCTGTGAAACCTGGTGAAGGTGTAGTGCAGGAACTCGGTATCTGCGGCCACGTGGGGTCAGTATCAGAAAGTCTGGGTAGAATGGGATTCTTTTTGTGCATGTGTGGGGGTGAATTCTTCGGATAGGTTGTTCTAAATTTATCTTTTTGGGGGCAATTGCTAATCCACACAGTTTCGTTCTTATATCTGCCCTCATCTTATGGCTATATAAGGTTTAGTGGGTCTGGAGCCGTTTGTGTTTTGATTGTAGCAATATGTGTATTAATACCATGATTGTTTCGTTTTTTGTTATAGGTGCATGTTTAATTCGGATCCTGGGTTATTCTGGAGGGGTGTTGTGGGCGGATGTTTTCCCGGAAGGTCCACGGTGCTGATCAAGTGGCTTGGAATTTGTGGTACGATTTGGAGGAGGGTTTTGCCTGAAGTGGCATAACATAGCAGACTGGATGAACCACTGTATGTGCTTGTGTTGCACGTGGGAGGAAATGACCTTGGCGTCAGATCGTCTCAGGAGTTAATTAGAGACAATAAGTTCGACCTGTTAAGATTGTGGTCGTCCTATCCTGGAATTATTATTGTGTGGTTGGACATTGTGGCACGATTGAGTTGGAGGTACGCGAAATCGGTGGAGCGTATCAACAAGACCAGGATCAAAGTAAACACAACAATGGATCGTTTCGTGGCAAGGAATGGAGGTGTGGTGGTGAGGCACAAGGACTTGGAGGTGCCATCAACGGAGCATCTGCGGTCGGATGGTGTACACCTCAATGAGATTGGTATTGACTTATGGTTATTGGGCTTAACGGATGGTATTGAGTGAGCTTTGGGTGTGTGGCGAACCCAGGCTACATAAGGTGTCATGTGTCCAGGGCTGTGGCGGGGGGTGGGTCTGGTTCAGCAGCTGGTTTTGCTAATGTCCGTTTGGGTGGGAAGTCACTATTGGGGAATAGTGGCTTCTGTTACAGGATGTAACGGATCTGGGAGGCGGAACCTCTGAGCTACTATACAAGGGGGCAGTCCTTGTAAGGGAGCGGGTGGCGACCAGGGAAGACGGGCTGGAAGTCTCAGCAGGTGAACGGGACAGTCTCTGAGTGAACGGGACAGTCTCTGAGTGAACGGGCTGGAGGTCACGGCAAGTGACCGGGGCAGTCTCTAGGTATAGGGTTGGTACGACCTGTGGCGGCTGAAGATAGACGTGAGCTCCCAGGTGAGCAGGCGAGAGTCTCTGGATGAACGGGTGGTCACAGCATGTGACGGCGGAGCCTCCAGGAAGACCAGCGGACAAGCGACAGATGAGCGCTCCCAGGTGAGCGGGCAGAAGTCTCTGGACAGGCGGGTGGTCACAGCACGTGACGGCAGAGCCTCCGGGTAGGCAAGCAGACAGGTAGCAGATGAGCGCTCCCAGGTGAGCGGGCAGGAGTCACTGGACAGGCAGGTGGTCACAGCACGTGACGGCGGAGCCTCCAGGTAGGCTAGCAGGCAGGTAGCAGATGTGCGCTCCCAGGTGAGCGGGCAAGCTGGTCCATAGACAGACTGACAGGAGTTGGAAGGCAGACCGTCGGACCTCAGGCAAGCAGGCAGGTAGCTGATGTGCGCTCCCAGGTGAGCGGGCAGGCTGGTCCTTAGACAGACTGACAGGATTAGTAAGGCAGACCGTCGGACCTCAGACTAGCAGGCAGGTAGCAAGTAATCAGGCAGGAAACTGGCAGGTAACTGGCAGGTAACTGGCAACGGGACCTGAGGGCTGAAGCACAGGTGAGACACAGGTGCAAACAACATTGCTTGGGCACCTCCATTTTGGAGGAGGTGCCTTAAATATGGTAAAGTCCTCCGGCCATTGGCCGAGGACTCCTTAGGACGGCGCGCGCGGCCCCTTTAAGAGGGAGGGAGAGCGCGCGCGCGCGCCCTAAGCACAGTGGCCGGGAAGGAGCGCGCGCTGCCAGCAGAGCGGGAGAGGGACGCCGGGCACGGAGCAGAGCGGTGAGGGGAACAGCGTCCCTGCCTAGCAGAGGGCAGGGACGCCGGCACTACACAGGACTAGGTAACTTGTGAGGGTACGTCCTGCAAGGGGTAGGGGTATTAATTACGGGATATTAATACCTCATCCCTGGGCTGGTGTTTTGTGACCAGGGAAAACCTTTGAGGCTGCTCCTGGACCAGACTTATCTGTTGTTATTATATATATGTAATGTTTACATGGTTGCTGTTTATATTGTTTATAATGTTCTGCGGCGCTATTGTTGTGGCTGCCTCGGATTGTGTGTACTGTTTAATAAAAGGCTGCTGTGGCCATTTAACCCATGTCACATGCAGTCATGTGTTTATTTAAAGGGACGTTAAGAAAGGGGTTGGTAACAATTGGAACACCAAAAATCCCTTCTTGGATTGTCATGAAGAAGGCAGTTGTTGTACACAAACCCAAAACTATTAGTGAACTGAAATGAACTTGGCTTATGAAACATGGACTAAGATTTTTCAGTAATGCTACCAGAAGCTGGTGTCTAGCTATGCATTTGACTCGCCCCCTGGGCCGTGGGGCACTCGCAACCGGGCTTCAGTGCGATGATGGGGGTAGTAGTGGCAACCCGATCCCGTGGCTCAGGGTGGTCAGACCAAATGCTGTGGCAGTCTATTTGTAGAGTTATGAATGTCCGACTACGCCACCCGTGGATTGCGGTCAGGGATGACCGCCGCTGCAAGGCAAACCGCTGAGGCTGGTGTTGGTGTGCAGCACAGGGATACGATAACTCCCCACGGGAAGAGTGTAGCCTCAGGGAAATGTAGGTGGATGCTGGGGGTGATGGTGTAGGCTGCAGTAATAAGAGTTCAGAGTCCTCTTCAAACAGTCCAGGGTCTTTATTGTAGGTATTACTACTGACCCAACAGGAGTACCGGGCAGGAATGGGCCTGGGTGTCTGAGGGCATTCGGGCGAGCCCCACTGGTCCGGGTGAGTGTGAAGGTCTACCGTTCTCTCTCTGCCCTTGCTGACTATCCCCCTTTTCGTGGTGTAATAGCCCACGTCCCTGAGCTGGCCGTGTACTTCGCCTGTATGGCTTGCGACTCGGGCCTTAGGTACCTTTTGCTTTTCCGTGCTGTACCGGTCCCTCTGTGTGGCGGAGCCTCCAGGCTTCTTAGGCCAAGGGACCTAAAATCCCTTGCGGGTTGGTTATCTGCTGCAGGGCTTGCAACCCTGACAGCCTCAGACCCCAATGTCCGGTGGTGATTCTCTCAGCCAGGACCGGCTCTCGTCGCCTCTGTCCCTGGCTCGCAGCTTCTCCTCTGCCTCACGGACTCCTTGGCTACAGCTCAACTGTCCCTCCTTCTCTGGGACTAGTCTCAGTCCTGAGCTATGTCGTCCAGTTCTCTCTAACCCTGCCCTCAGTTCCAGCTTTTATAGGGGCAGCCTGCTCCCCCTACTGGCCTGGGACAGGAGGTGCTGTATGCTAATTGTCCCTGACCAGGGAACCTCCCTCCTGCTATCAGACACAGCATTTAATATTTGTGGCATCCAGGCCTGGGGTGACACATTCCCCCCTAGTAAAATTTAGTACTCCGGGACTAAACAGGAAACACAAATACAGGTTATAAATACATGACCATAAACACAACAGGGAAGGAAATAACGAACAACATCACATATTGAGTTCTTTAGGTCACAGTGTGGTCTGTGACCGGGTGTCCATATCACCAACAAAAGGAGAGGGTCACAGTATGATCCGTGACCGGGTGTCCATTTCACCAACACAACGGGAGCCTTAACCAGGTGGGGGTCTGTCCTTGCCCCGAGTCCTTGACAGTCTTTATTCATTCCTTTGGTTAGGCTCCGAACATATTTACAAGGAAGTCCCGGTTAATCAAAGTTCATAACCTGTTAGTCCATATATCTAGAAAAACTGGGAAAACAGTATTAATAACCAGGGTACAAACATAAAACATTAAATATATACACCGTGCATTTAGATCTTCCAGCGAGCTGGTATTTGACCCCTAGTGCTCCGGGTTGACCTCCGTAACCCACTGTCTGGTGGTGGTCTAACCTGGCTTTCCCCACTAGTATTTAGGGTATTTCTGCTAGCTGGGTTTACAGGCAGGGCAGGCAGCTGTCTGCGGGTTCTTTGGCTTACCGCAGGCATGGCAGGCTCACTGTCAGCAGAGGGTTGACTCTCCTGGGCTGCTGGCAAGGGTTCTTCTGCCTCTGGGGCTGCTTGTTCTTCTTGTTCTTCCTGCTCTCCTGTAGGCTCCTGCTGGGTAGGTTGAAGGAAGTGTAGGACGGTTACCACTATCGCGTCATTTATCCGAGTCCAGGTCCGGGGGAACTCTCCGAGAACTGTGCTGATCATTTCTTCCTTGTCCTCTGCGGGTTCAAGGTCATCTTGATCTTCACTTGGACTCTGTAGCTCCTCGGGGCACCGTTTTAGGTGGTCTCTGGAGACGGTGCAAGTAGTTTCTCCTCCATCCTTGGTAATCACACATACCTTTGGGTTGTTGTGGTCGGACTGCAGTACTGTGTACGGGTCTCTCTCCCACTGGTCGTCCAGCTTGTGAAGCCTTTTCTTCCGCTTCAGGACCTGCTCACCAGGTTCCAGGGGACCAGCAGGGGCGTGTTGGTTGAAGAGCCTCTCTTGCTTTTCTCTCGCTTGAGCCAGACTCCTCTCCACACTCTCCTGTACCTTCTTGTACTGTAGCCGCCGTTCCGTATCCCAGTCCGCGTCTGGGGAGGTGTCCTCGGGTGTCAGGACTCCCATCTCCAGGTCTATCGGCAGCTTACCTGGTCTTGCGCGCCTCAGGTAAGCCGGGGTGCAATTTGTAGCATTCACCGGGATATAGTTGTACAAGTCAATCAGGTCTGGCAGCTTCTCCGGCCACAGGCTGCATTCTTCCAGGGGCAACGTCTTGAGGAGATCAATGACGATATTGTTCATTTTCTCACACAGCCCATTGGTTTGCGGGTGGTAAGGCGTTGTCCGAATCTTCCTACAGCCGTAGAGGTTGCAGAACTCCTGGAAGACTTCCGCCTCAAACGCTGGACCTTGATCTGTCAAGACCTGTTCCGGATACCCGTGTGGACGGCAGAAGTGTTGCTGGAAGGTTCTGGCCGCTGTTTGGGCTGTCAGGTCTTTAACAGGAACCACCACCAGGAACCAGGAGTAATGGTCCACAATCGTGTGGGCATAGATGTAGCCGGACCGGCTTGGAGCCAACTTCACATGGTCCAGAGCTACCAGCTCAAGAGGCTGCCTGGTGAAGATGGGCCTCAAGGGTGTCTTCTGGCTGGTACGGTCCTTCCTTCTGAGGTGGCATGGGCCGCAGTCCCTGCTCCACTTCTCTATGGCCCCTCTCATACCGATCCAGTAGAACCGCTCTCTCAGTAGGAACTCCAGTTTCTTCCACCCGAAGTGTCCCGCTCTGTCATGGTAGGCCTCCAGGACCATTGCTGCATCTCGTCTTGGGACCACTACCTGCCAGGTCAGCTCGTGCGTCCGGTGGTTGACAAGCCTTCTGCACAGCTTACCTTCGTAGAGGAATAGCCTGCTTTTCTCCTTCCATAACTGCTTGGCTTCCTCTGGAGCGTCCGGGCCAGGGCTAGCGTCTGCCTGGGTTAACAGGTCTTTCACCAGGCGAACTGCAGGGTCACTATCTTGCATTTCAGCCCAGCCGTAGTGGGGTAAGGGGTTGAACATGATGGTGGTTAGGTCTTTGTCTCTTACCCGGTGAGAATACTGAGTGGCCCCATACCGGTGGAACGCAGGGAGCTCTACTTCCTCCAGCCCTTCCGAGTCTTCTTGTCCTTCGGGTAGGTGAGACATTCTTGATAGGGTGTCTGCGTTGGCGTTGGTCCTGCCTGCCCGGTATTTGATTGTGAAGTCATAATTGGATAGCCGGGCCATCCACCGCTGTTCTAGGGCACCTAGTCTTGCATTGTCCAGGTGTGTCAGCGGGTTGTTGTCCGTGTACACAGCGAACTTTGCGGAGGCCAAGTAATTCTAAAACCGTTCTGTGACGGCCCACACCACTGCCAAGAATTCTATCTTGAAGGAGCTGTAATTCTCCGGGTTTCTTTCAGTGGGCCTCAGCTTCCGGCTGGCGTACGCGATCACCCTTTCTCGGCCCTGTTGGTTCTGTGACAGTACGGCTCCCAGCCCCACATTGCTGGCGTCTGTGTGGAGGATGAAAGGCTGGCCATAATCGGGGTAGGCCAGGATCTCATCCCCCGTGAGGGCCATCTTCAACTGGCGGAAGGACTCCTCTTCCGGCTTGTCCCACTTGAAGGGTGGCTTTTGGCTTCTGGTCTTAGACTGACCTATCAGGAGGTCCTGCATTGGAGCTGCCATCTTTGTGAACCCAGGGATGAACCTTCTGTAGTAGCCTACCAACCTGAGGAACTGCCTCACTTCTTTGATGTTTGAGGGGCTTGGCCAGCTCTTGATTACTGTGACCTTGTCGGGGTCTGGGGCTACTCCTTCTGCACTCACCACGTGCCCCAGGTACTGTACCTTCGGCTTTAACAGATGGCACTTGGAGGGTTTCACTTTCATGCCATAGCCTGCCAGGGCTTCGAACACCTCTGCCAGGTGTTTTAGATGGTCCTCGTAGGTCTTCGAATAGACGATCACGTCGTCCAGGTAAAGTAGGACCGTCTCGAAGTTTCGGTGCCCTAGACAGCATTCCATCAGCCTCTGGAAGGTCCCGGGTGCGTTGCAGAGCCTGAATGGCATACAGTTGAATTCGCTCAATCCCATCGGGGTGGTGAAGGCGGTCTTTTCCTTGTCAGCCTCTGCCACAGGAACCTGCCAGTACCCGCTAGTAAGATGCAAACTAGAGAAGAAGTTAGCTGATTTTAGTGCGGCTAAAGACTCCTCTATCCTAGGTAACGGGTACGCATCTTTATCGGTGATACGATTGATTTGTCTATAGTCCACGCACATTCTCATGGTACCGTCTTTCTTTTTTACCAGAACCAAGGGGGCTGCCCAGGGGCTACAGCTGTCTCTAATGACCCCGGCTTCTTTCATTTCTCTCAGCATGCTCTTTGCATTCTGATAATGTGCAGGGGGTACAGGTCTGTGTCTCTCTTTTATTGGTGGGTGGCTCCCCGTGGGGATGTGGTGTTCTACTCCCTTTACTCGGCCGAAGTCTAGCGGGTGCTTACTAAAAATTCTCTCGTACTCCTGAACCACCCGGTAGACTCCTTGTTTTTGGTGCAGGGGAGTGGAGTCAGCACCCACATGGAGTTTCTGGCACAAGTCCTCCTTGTGTTTCTGGGAGCCATTACCCTCCACCGGGGGAGATGGAGGCAAGGGTTCCACGACCCTGATAGCATTGTGCTCGACGGCAAACAATTTGGCTAGTGTAGCGTACCGGGGCAAGTGTACTTCCCTTTCCCCGATGTTTAAGATCCGGACGGGCACCCTTCCATGGCGGACATCAACCACCTCCCGGGCTGTCAAAATGGTGGGCCTGCTGTCTGAGTACACGGGTTCTACCATGGCTTGGTAGTCTCTCCCTCTTAACCCGATTGCAGTCCGACACCAGATCATCATTTCGCTTTTGGGAGGCATGGCAATGGGGAACGGGTCGCTCATCCTCGCGCTACCGATCTCACCACCAGACAGTTCTACCTGTTGCCGTCTCATCAGGCCTCTTATCTCTTTCTGGAGGACCCTCTGTTGGCTGGAGCTCGCATTCATCTCCACCTGCTGCAAAATCACAATTACTTCTGAAAGATAGTTTTCAATCACATTAGTACCCAAGGTTATTTTAGGGTGACTTTCACGACTGTCAATGTCCACAATGATCACTCCCTGTGCCGGCAGTTCAACCTTACCAATCTTGATGGTCATCTCTCTGCACCCCACCTGCGGCACGGGTTGGCCATTGCTGGCGATGATGCTTAAGTCATCGTCTGGATAGCGGGTCATGTCAGCGTCACTCCAGTACTGCTTGAAAAGTACGTAGGGGATGGTAGTCACTTGAGACTTGGTGTCCAGCAGTGCACTCATGGGGATACCGTCCAGCACTACGGGTAAGACCGGGCGTCCCCCCACGTACTTATCGCGCCAATTAGACGGGCCTGATGACCTTATGCCTGGGGGTTGGCCCTCTGCCCCAGGTCGGACACATTTAAAGTACAGTACCTGGCTATGTGTCCTGGCTGGCTGCAACGGCGGCAAATCGGCTGTCCATCCTCGGTGTAACGGTCGGCGGGCCTCCCTCTGAACGACGGGATCCTCCTCTGTCGACGCCACGGGACATCCTCCGGACTGGAAGCCAGCTTGATTGGTCTTGATGGTTCCATCTGCAACGACTGTACGGTCCTGGTCAATGCAGCCACACTCTTGGTTAATTCTTGGACCTGATGGTGCAGGTTGGTAGGCTAGGATGGATTTAGGGCCTGCGCATCAGCCCCCACAAGGTCTGCGGGGTAGGGCGCCGCCTCCTGGTGGTAAGTGATGGCAGGGCGCCGGGAAACTACAGCGCCACCTGGTGCGGGTTCTCGGAGCACCCGGATGGCCCTATCTTTGAACTGCGCAAAAGTCAAATCGGAGTTCTGTAGGGCTATGAGGCGCAGCTGGGTTCTGTGGGCGCTGGACAGCAGACCTTCTATGAACTGGTCAGTCAACAGTTTATCGGTGTCCTGCACGCTGCCAGGGTCAGCTTGTTTAATTGCTCCCAGAGCTTCTTGCAGGTTCAAGGCATAGTCTCTGATACTATCTTGGGTCGCTGCTTACAGCCATAGAACCGCATTTTGATTTCTGCCGAGGTACGGGTATCAAAGGTACTGCGCAGCCGGGTCAGAATGTCCTTTACAGTTCTTTTCTCCTCATCTGACCATGATTTCACTTCCCGCTGGGCTGCACCGGTTAGCTGCCCTGTCAGAATGCTCACTTTCTGTTCTTCTGTCAGGGTATAAACTTTAAATAAACTGTGCAGTCTTTCCTTAAAGTCAGTTAATGTATGGGATTCCCCTGAGTATTGGGGCAGCCAAACTGCTCCGGGGATGTAGGGCATGGAGAAAGGCATCACCGCTGCTGCAGCCACGCTGGTGGTAGAAGGTCCCTTCGCGTCCGTCATCTTCCTCCCCCCTAGTTAACCGTGGCCTACCTTCCTTTGATCCTCTTCCGTAGGCCGCGGCTCCGCTGGTGCTGCTCTGAGCGAGGACCTTGCGTCGCGTCCTGGTGACGTCAACGTCGCTCTCTCCTTCCAGGACCTTGCGCAGCGTCGGTGCGTAGGGCGGGGCTTCAGGTCTCGCGTGATTTGGACGTCGACGCCCCTCTTCTTCCCGCGCGATGTCCCGAAGATGGCGCCCGTTGGCGGGAAAACGTCTGAAGATGGCGGGAAAACGGCTGAAGATGGCGGGAAAACGGCTGAAGATGGCGGGAAATGGCTCCGGATGGCGGGCAACTTCACTCAGGTAACTACAAAGTCTTTTTCAGGCACGCAATACCCGTTTGTGGGTCACAATCCTGCCGACTACGCCATAGCTGACTCGCCCCCTGGGCCGTGGGGCACACGGAACCGGGCTTCAGTGCGATGATGGGGGTAGTAGTGGCAACCCGATCCCGTGGCTCAGGGTGGTCAGACCAAATGCTGTGGCAGTCTATTTGTAGAGTTATGAATGTCCGACTACGCCACCCGTGGATTGCGGTCAGGGATGACCGCCGCTGCAAGGCAGACCGCTGAGGCTGGTGTTGGTGTGCAGCACAGGGATACGATAACTCCCCACGGGAAGAGTGTAGCCTCAGGGCAATGTAGGTGGATGCTGGGGGTGATGGTGTAGGCCGCAGTAATAAGAGTTCAGAGTCCGCTTCAAACAGTCCAGGGTCTTTATTGTAGGTATTACTACTGACTCAACAGGAGTACCGGGCAGGAATGGGCCTGGGTGTCTGAGGGTATTCGGGCGAGCCCCACTGGTCAGGGTGAGTGTGAAGGCCTACCGTTCTCTCTCTGCCCTTGCTGACTATCCCCCTTTTCGTGGTGTAATAGAACACGTCCCTGAGCTAGCCGTGTACTTCGCCTGTATGGCTTGCGACTCGGGCCTTAGGTACCTTTTACTTTTCCGTGCTGTACCAGTCCCTCTATGTGGCGGAGCCTCCAGGCTTCTTAGGCCAAGGGACCTGAAATCCCTTGCGGGTTGGTTATCTGCTGCAGGGCTTGCAACCCTGACAGCCTCGGACCTCAATGTCCGGTGGTGATTTTCTCAGCCAGGACCGGCTCTCGTCGCCTCTGTCCCTGACTCGCAGCTTCTCCTCTGCCTCACGGACTCCTTGGCTACAGCTCAACTGTCCCTCCTTCTCTGGGACTAGTCTCAGTCCTGAGCTAGGTCGTCCAGTTCTCTCTAACCCTGCCCTCAGTTCCAGCTTTTATAGGGGCAGCCTGCTCCCCCTACTGGCCTGGGACAGGAGGTGCTGTATGCTAATTGTCCCTGACCAGGGAACCTCCCTGCTGCTCTCAGACACAGCCTTTAATATTTGTGGCATCCAGGCCTGGGGTGACACACATTATGTGTGCAGCTGGTCATAACAGCCATAAGTGCTCTACTATGTACCATGCAAACAGCTTTTCAGCGAGGAAGAGGACTAGAACTCTAGCGCTACCTACTGGAAGTAGCAATCCTAAAAGTCAATATTGGCACTTTAATGAGCTACATGACTTAGTATAAAAAAAAAAAGAGACACTCCATTTGCAAAGACGTGTTTTGGGGTGTTTGCCCCTCATCAGTGTAAAGCAGGAGGTCTGGTTTTCCTCTGGTGAGAGACCTCTGACATGGAACTTAAGGAAGAATTCTTCAGTCACGCTGCCAGAAGTTGGTGTCTGGCTATGCATTATTTTTGCAGCTGGCCATAGCAGCCATAAGTGCTCTACTATGTACAATGCAAAGAGCCTTTTCAGAGAGGAAGAGGACTAGAACTCTAGCGCCACCTACTGGAAGTAGCAATCCTAAAAGTAAATATTGGCACTTTAATGAGCCGCATGACTTAGGATAAAGAGCCAAACAGGACACTCCATTTGCAGACACGTGTTTTGGGGTGTTTGCCCCTCATCAGTCTAAAGCAGGAGGTCAGATTTTCCTGGGTGAGAGACTACTGACATGGAGTTTAAGGGAGAATATTTCTCCTTGCAGAGAGTACTGCTTATTATAAAGAGGGTGAATAATTCTGGGACTGCAATAGTCAGTAAAATTGGCAATTTCGGTGAATTTAGAGAAACTATTTATTATATTACGGTAGTTGTTTGAGCTATGTAAACAATTTTTGTTTGCTTAGTTTATTG
Organism: Phyllobates terribilis; assembly: GCF_046119375.1. Lineage (NCBI taxonomy): Eukaryota > Metazoa > Chordata > Amphibia > Anura > Dendrobatidae > Phyllobates > Phyllobates terribilis. The sequence goes on along the minus strand of NW_027362768.1, from coordinate 155,271,039 downwards.
CAAACATCAGAAAGTTTGTACATTTTGCTAATAAAATAATATTGCAATGAGGTGTTGAATAATTTTGATTGCAATTGTAGCATGAGTTATATTTTCATTGCTTTCTTTCTCTGCATAATCCGGTTTCCTGGGTGCTCTGATCACTGCCGTGTCTGTGTTTTTGTGCCGGTGTACACTCAAACGTAAGTCTCCTCCTCTATTCATTGCACTTTGGATATGTGAGACTGTGGCTCCTCCTGTCCGTTATGTATATGTTCCTGTATGTATAGTACAAAGCAAAATCCAGCCATGGCTTCCTCCACTTTCCCAGGACTCTTCTCCTTGAGCCTCGCTGAGCTCCTGCACTGGGCAGCCTACCTCTGTGTCCTGTTCCTGGTCTACAAGGTCTCCAGTCTATTCCTGAGAAAGAAGAAGCTGGAAAGAGCGTTCAGTGCTTTCCCGGGTCCTAAACGTCACTGGCTGTATGGTAATGCCCATGTGGTAAGTGTTATATTTTTGTTTCCACAAAGGTTGGTTAACCCTGATGAAAGTTTATACAACTGTCTAACGGAAATGAGCATTTTGCTTTTTCACTGCTTTCAAAGTTTCTATTGCTGATCAGTAGGTAGAAATATTCACAATAGATGAAACCCATTTTCAATCAGTAGGTTTTTGGTTTCTGGATTTTAAGCAAACCACTTGAACATGCTGCCAAACTTAAGTGAGTGTACCATACTAATAATGGGTGCACTCCCCACACACGTCTTACTAGTAAATCCAAAAAAGAATGGTCCGGCTCAACGAATGTATATTAAAATGTTTTCAATGCTTTATTCCAATATTTTTAAAGTAGTCAATACACCAATGTGTTTCTGGCATCAAGTATCCTGTACTTGACGCCAGAAACGCGTTGTTGGTATAGATTTTTTACGGAGTTGCTGAACGTGCCTTAAACATTTTGGATTAAAGCATTGAAAAAATATTCTTATACATTCGTTGAGAGCCAAACTACTCTTTCTTTCGATTTACAAGGCGCGCCAGGACAATGGCAAGGTTTCGAGCACCTAATACCTATCTATAGTGAGCTGGCTATTTTCACCTTTACAAACTTCTTACAAGTGACCAATGACTGTCAACCTTGTGTTGTGACGGTAATCAGACCCTAAAATGTTGCCAAATTTCCCCAAAAAAGAGGGGACCTCTTGGACTTTCGGAACATTTCCTGGGTCTCTCTATGATACCTCCCAAAATCATCAATTATAAAAGGTTTTTTGTTCCTTGGAAGACGGAAACCAGATAAAAATGGGACATTAAATGCATTTAATGTCCTTGATGCCAACTTTAAATTTGGCAAGTATGTATTAAAACTACTTAAAGTAGGGGCAAAATTTGAATAGTTAGAGACAGTAATAAGCAAATGGGATCTCTGCTAGCCACGTATAAACCCCAGAATGTTATTTTTATGGGGTGCATTGTATTGGAAAGAGGGGAAAGTCAAGTCCAGCAACCCAAGTATAAACCCCCATTTCTGTTACTACTTTTTTCTGGAACTAGGAGCGTCCATTGAGTTTTACCCCCTAGCCTTAAACCATAACAATAGAATTTTATGGGTGGCCAATGGAAGGTGGCTAGTTTCCTAAATAGTTGGTGTCAGGTGCGTATGAATATTTTATGACTGTGATCCACTTTCCCCGGACTGGAGAGATTCACCTTTACCTTTCATGCCATAAATTATCTGTTTGTTACGTTAAAAAAAAAAGAAAAAATGGGAGAGAGAGAAGCAGACAGAGACCAAACTCCAGGGATATTTATGCCCTTTGTGCCAGTTTTATCAGAGGTCGCGGTTCCAGAGATCTTATCCTGCTGATAATGCAGCTGTTATACGGAGTGAACATACTATTTCTTTATGATTCTCAAAGTTATGTGGGACTTCTTTCTTAATTTTTTTGTGGGGGACAAAAGCTGGTCATACAAGTTAATTGAGTATAATCAATCTGTCCTTCAACATCCCAGACTAAACAGTCAATGGAAACATGAGAAGCAATGGAATGAAACTGAAAGGGAGAAAATACAGATTAGATATTAAAAAAAACTTTTTGGCTGTGAAGGTGATCAATGAGTGGAACAGGCGGCCACAAGAGGTGGTGAATTCTTCAATGGAAGTCTTCAAAGGCAGGACAGATATCTGTCTGAGATGGTTTAGTGAAACCCTCATTGAGCAGGGGGCTGGAGACGATGACCCTGGAGGACCCCTCCAACTCTAACATTCTAGGATTCTATGATTCTAATTTAGGGAAAAAGTTTGAATAAATAAAAAAGAACAACCTGTTTCACTTGTACAAAGTGCAAATGATCTGCTGAATTTATCCAATCATGCCACACGCTTCTCATTCAAGCCAACAGCAGCTGAAAAAAATCAAACCTGACGAATCCCATTTTTAATAAACAATATTCTGTACATGTTGCATTAAGGAAACTGTACCAAACATTGCTCATATAGGGGATGGTTGGCCCACTCCTGCACAAGGGACCCACCCAGTGATTTACCTGTTCTCCTATGGACCAATCAGAGCCAGCCGCCATGTAGGAATAACAGCACACCCCAAATTTCGAACTTTGCAATTAAGGTAATTTTTATTAGCGCAGTCAATATCTATTTAATATTAAATGTATTTCGGATTCATCCCTTCACAGGCATCTTCTAATCTGTCCACACTTGGTACTTATTAAAATCAATATTACTGCTATACAATGTCCAAAAATTAATAGTGTGGCACCCCAGGGGTCTGGTTACCACAGTAATAGAAATATTACGTCTGAGAGCAAGTGGGAGGTTTCCTGGTCAGGAGCCCTTAAACATGCAACACCTCCTGTCCCAGACCAGATAGGGGAGCAACCTGCCCTATATAAACTGGATCTGGGGCGGGGTTAGGGAGTCAGTCAGAGCCTGGAGTTTGTTCCAGACACAGGGAAAGTAACAGCGAGGAGCTCTGTAGGAGTAGGAGCTGAAGACAAGGGACTTGAGCTAAGCGGAGTTCGTCCTGGCAGAAGACGCTAAGAACCAGACACAGGAGTCCGAGGCTGTGGGGACTTATATATACCCAGCAGCAGAAACACGCCGGCAGGGGATTTCAGGTCCTCTGGCCATAGAAGCCCGGAGGCTCAGTCACGAGCAAGGGACCAGCACCACCATAGAGGAGCGGGGGCTATCAGAAGGCCCCAAGTCACCAGCTATACGGGTGAGCACCACACGGTACACTCAGGGACGTGGGTTACTTCCACTCGCTTACAGCAAGGTAGCCAGGAAGAGTGCAGATAGACGGGGAGGCCTACAACTCCACCTGGCCAGGGGAACTCCAGTTTGCTCACAGACTGACCAGGCCTCTTATGCTAGCCAGTACTCCCGGGAGGGTCTGCCTTATCACCATCAGTAAAGACCCTGAACTGCACTGCAAAGCCTCTGAGTCGTTCCTGCTGCGCTCGTGCACCATCACTCCCATCATCCACACTCACTACCCTGAGGCTATACTCCTCCCGTGGGGAGTTATACTACACTCTGCTGCCCTCACAACATCAGCCTCAGAGGTCTGCTCAGCAGCGGCGGTTCTTATTGACCGCAATCCAGGGGTGGCGTAGTCGGACATTGCATTATACTGATACAGAGACTGCCACAACCTTGGCCTGACCACCATGTGCCACGGGACCGGGTCGCCACTACTACTCCCAGCATTGCCCTGAAGTCCGGTCCCGGGTGCCCCCACGGCCCAGGGGGCGAGTCAGCTTTAGGCGTAGTCGGCAGGATTGTGATCAACCCGCCAGAAACGGGTATTGCGTGCCTGGAAAAGACTTTGTACTTACCTGAGCACCGTTTCCCGCCATCTTCAGTCGTTTCCCGCCGTCTTCAGCTGTTTTCCCGCCATCGGACGCCATCTTCAGGACGCCGCGCGAGAAGAAGAGGGGCGTGGACGTCCAAACCGCGCGAGACCCGAAGATCCGCCCCATGCACCGACGCTGCGCAAGGTCCTGGAAGGGAGAGAGAGCGACGCTGACGTCACCAGGACACGACGCAAGGTCCTCGTCCGGAGCAGCACCAGTGGAGCCGCGGCCTACAGAAGAGGATCGACCGAAGGTAGGCCATACTTAACAAGGGGGGAGGAAGATGACGGATACGGAGGGACCCTCTACCACCAGCGCGGCCACTGCCGCAGTAATGCCGTTCACAATGCCATACATCCCCGGAGCGGCCTGGCTACCCCAATACTCAGGAGAGTCGCATACCCTAAGCGACTTTAAAGAGAGACTGTACAGCCTATTTAAAGTATACCCCCTGACGGAGGGACAGAAAGTGAGCATATTGATAGGCCAGATAACCGGCGCAGCCCAGCGTGAAGTAAAGTCCTGGTCAGTCCGGGACAAGGAGACCGTAAAGGAGATCTTGGCCTGTCTGAAGGACACTTTTGATACCCGCACCTCAGCCGAGATCAAAATGAGATTTTATGGGTGCAAGCAGCGGGCCCAAGACAGTATAAGAGACTATGCTTTGAGTTTACAAGAGGCCCTGGGAGCCATTAAACAGGCAGACCCTGACAGTGTGCGGAATGCAGATGAACTGTTAACTGAGCAATTCATTGAGGGTCTGCTATCCAACGCCCACCGAACCCAGTTACGTGCAATGGCCTTGCAGAACCCTGGTTTAGACTTTGCAAAGTTCAAAGACAGGGCCATCCGGGTGCTCCGAGAACCGGCACCGAGTAGCGCTGTAACCCACCGGCGCCCTGCTATTACCTATCATCAGGAGGCGGCGCCCTTGTCTACAGAGTCTGTAGGAGCTGGTGCGCAGGCTTTGGACAACAACCCGGCTACAGACCTGCACTATCAGGTCCAAGAGCTGACTTAAAGCGTAGCCGCGCTAACCAGAATGGTGCAGTCTTTACAGGTCTCTCCTCCAGAAAAGATACAGCTGGCGTCCGGACTGGAGGATGTCCCGTGGCGCCGACAGAGGAGGATCTCAACGTCTAGAGGAAGACACAGCGACAGATACAACGAGGACGGACAACCCATCTGCCGCCGTTGCAATCAACCCGGACATATGGCAAAGTACTGTCATTTAAACGGGCACAACCTGGGGCAGACGGCCAACCCCCAGGCATAAGATCATCAGGCCCCTCAAATTGGCGTGATAAATATGTAGGGGGACATCCAGTCTTGCCTGTGGTACTGGATGGCATTCCAATGAGTGCCCTACTAGACACCGGGTCACAGGTAACTACCATCCCTTATGTGCTCTTTAAGCGGTACTGGAATGACTCGGACATAACCCGCTACCCAGATGACGACCTGAGTATCATCGCCAGCAATGGTCAGCCCGTGCCGCAGGTGGGATTCAAAGAGGTGACCATTAAAATCGGTAAAGTTGAACTGGCGGCACAAGGACTGATTATTGTGGACATTGACCGTCGTGAGAGTCACCCTAAAATAACCTTGGGTACTAACGTGATTGAAAATTGTCTTGCAGAGATAATTCTCATTTTACAGCAGGATGCCATGAACACCAGTTCCAGCCAGCAGCGTGACCTACAAAAGGAGATCCGGGCATTGATGAAACGGCAACAGGTGGAACTATCTGGTGGTGAGATTGGTAGCGTGAGAATGTGTGACCCGTTCCCTATTGCCATGCCCCCGAAAAGTGAGATGATGATCTGGTGCCGTGTAGCTATTGGTCTAAGAGGTAGAGACTACCAGGCAATGGTGGAACCCGTTTACTCAGACAGTAGGCCCACCATTTTGACAGCACGGGGGGTGGTCGATGTACCCCATGGGAGGGTACCTGTCCGCATCATAAATATCGGGGAGAGAGAAGTATACCTGCCCCGGTATGCCACGCTAGCCAAATTGTTCACCATAAACCAAAATTCTGTAAGGGCAGTGGAACCCTTGCCTCCATCTCAACCAGAGGAAGGTAACGGCTCTAAGAAACAAATGGAGGACTGGTGTCAGCAACTGCATTTGGGTACTGACTCCACTCCCTCACACCAAAAACAAGGAGTCTACCGGGTGGTTCAGGAGTACGAAAGAGTCTTTAGTAAACACCCGCTAGACTTCGGGCGAGTAAAGGGGGTAGAACATCACATCCCCACGGGAGACCATCCACCCATAAAGGAAAGATACCGACCTGTACTCCCTGCACACTATCAGCATGCAAAGGGGATGTTGCGGGACATGAAGGAGGCTGGAGTAATCAGGGACAGTTGTAGCTGTTAGAACTCTCCTGTTAGGTTTTTTGTAGTTTGCTGGTCACATGACCATTTTTGCCTATTTTGCCTCCTGGCCTTGCTGGACTTCATTGTAATTTCTACTCTTGAGCTAGCTTGGTACTCTGTTACCTTTCTCTGTCAGTTTTTGCTAGGTCTTCGGACCTCTATGTTCTATTTTGTTTGTTTGTCCTATTTCTGCTACTACCACTGCTCAGGAAGAATTAATTGAATTTCGGGTATTTGTGGATTGTGGTTCTACTCTGAATGTGATTGATGGGGGATTCCTGGAAAAACTTAAAGTAAAACCCAAACCTTTGTCATCCCCTATTGCTGTGGTTTCTTTCGATGGCTCTCCCTTAAAGAGTGTTACTCACAAGGTCTATGAATTTCCCCTCACTATTAATGGTATTCACCAAGAGAATTTGGATTTGGTAGTATTAAATAATTTGCCTTCTCCAGTAGTGTTGGGGTTACCCTGGTTAAAATTGCACAATCCTGTACTGGATTGGTCTACCAATAAAATAAAGTCCTGGAGCCCTAAGTGTTATGACAAGTGTTGTAACGGGCGCATTGCTGCTGTGGATAAAGGGGAATTACCTGTACCTATTCAGGATTTTTGGAAAGTTTTTTTCTGAGAAGGAATCGCAAATTTTGCCTCCCCATATAGACTATGATTGTACCATTGAATTTGTCCCTGGAGTGACTCTTCCTAAAAGTCGTTTATTTAATCTTACTATTCCTGAGAGAAAGGCTTTGGAGGAATACATACAGACAAGCTTGGCCGCCGGTCACATTAGGCCTTCCAAGTCTCCTGTGGCTGTTGGATTTTTTTTTGTTAAAAAAAAAGGACGGCGGTTTACGTCCTTGTCTGGACTTTCGTGAGATTAATAAAATTACTGTACGCAATCCTTACCCACTGCCATTGATTCCTGATTTGTTTAACCAGTTAGTGGGGGCCAAGTGGTTCTCTAAAATTGATCTCCGGGGGGCATACAATTTGTTGCGCATGAAGGAGGGTGATGAATGGAAGACTGCTTTTAACACTCCTGTGGGTCATTTTGAGAATCTGGTTACGCCTTTTGGTCTTACCAATGCTCCAGCATTTTTTCAGAATCTTATTAATGACATCCTTAGTCCTTTGATCGGCAAAAATGTGGTTGTGTATTTGGATGACATTTTGATTTATTCGCCGGATCTGGAGTCTCATTGGCGGAGCGTACGTGAGGTTTTACAGTTATTAATGGACAATTCGCTTTTTGCTAAGCTAGAGAAATGTGAGTTCGCTGTACAGAGAATTAGTTTTTTGGGCTACATTATCTCCAGTGAAGGTTTTGAGATGGATCCGGTTAAAGTTCAAGCTGTGCAGGAATGGCCTAGGTTTCGCCAATTATTACAGAAAATTCATAAAAAAAAATTCTATTATTGTCAAACCACTGACCGATCTCACCAGGAAAGGTGCTAATGCGGTTCAGTGGACTACTGAGGCCATTGAAGCTTTTGTGTTTTTAAAGGAGAGGTTCACCTCTGCTCCCATCCTTATGCAGCCTGATGTGACTAAGCCGTTTTTGGTTGAGGTTGATGCTTCTTCTGTGGGGGTCGGTGCGGTGTTGTCTCAGGAAAACAAGGATGGAGTACATCCCTGTGCCTTTTTTTCAAAAAAATTTTCTGAGACTGAACATAATTACGATATTGATAATCGGGAATTGCTGGCGATTAAACTGGCATTTGAACACTGGCGTCATCTCTTGGAAGGTGCTGAATTTCCCATTCAGGTTTTCACTGATCATAAAAATCTGATCTATCTTGATGCTGCCAAGCGCTTGAATGCCCGTCAGGCTAGGTGGGCACTTTTTTTCTCGCGGTTTAATTTTTCCGTTACTTACATCCCGGGTACCAAGAATGTTAAAGCTGATGCTTTGTCTCGCAGCTTTTCTCCCATGGTCGGTGCTGAGGAAGAGGAGGAGAGCATTTTACAAGAAGGTGTTGTGATTGCTGCTTTGGACTCCGTTTTGGAGGATGAGATTCTTAAAGCTCAGGAGAATGCCCCATCTAACACTCCCCATGGGAGGTTGTTTGTGCCTAGGACCTTTAGGAGAGATTTGTTTGTTGAGTGTCATGAGTCTCGGTTGGCAGGTCATCCATGAATTTCTGAGACCAAGAGACTTGTGGGTCGCAGTTTTTGGTGGCCTGGATGGCAGAAGGAAGTCATTAAGTGGGTGCGTCAATGTACTGTGTGTGCTAGATCTAAGTCTTCGCATGCTCCTGCTGCGGGGTTGCTTTGCCCTCTGGAGGTTCCTAGTGCGCCTTGGACACATCTGGCTATGGACTTTATTACTGACCTTCCCCCCTCTGAGGGTTTCACGGTCATCTGGGTGGTCGTGGACCGTTTTAGCAAGATGTGTCACTTGGTTCCCTTCATCAAACTGCCCTGCGCTAAGACACTCGCTAAGGCCTTTGTCAAGGAAATTGTCAGACTACATGGCGTTCCTACTGACATTGTTTCTGATAGGGGACCTCAGTTCGTGGCTCGTTTTTGGCGTGCCTTTTGTGACAGGTTGGGAGTTCATTTGTCGTTTTCATCCGGATATCATCCTGAGTCTAATGGCCAGACAGAAAGAAAGAACCAGGATGTTGAACAGTTCTTGCGTTGTTTTGTGGCAGACAATCAAGAGGGGTGGTCTGAGTTTCTGCCACTTGCTGAATTTGCTCTTAACAACCATACATCCTCTTCTGCTGGGTGTTCGCCTTTTTTTTGTTGTTCTGGGAGACATCTGTCTTTTGGGTCATTCTCCAAATTGGTATCGGCTGTGCCTGAGGAGGAGAGTTTTTCCGGTGATTTGGAGAGAGTTTGGACGGATGTGTGTGGTAATCTTCAGGAGGCTAACAAAAAATCTAAGAGGTACTTTGATAGGAAACGGCAAGAGGTTTTGTTTGCTGTTGGTGACATGGTTTGGTTGTCCTCTAAGAATCTGCGATTGAGGATTCCTTCTAAAAAATTGGGTCCCAAGTTCGTAGGGCCCTTTAAGGTGCTTCAGATAGTTAACCAATCTGCTGTTAGGTTGGAGGTTCCTACCTCCTGGAAGATTAATCCGGTATTTCATGTTTCTCTGTTGAAAAGAGCTGATGTGTCGGATGGTGACGCCTCTGCCACTGTTCCTCCAGTGGTGGAGGACGGGGAATATGAAATTTCCCGCATCCTAAATTCTAGACGCTATAGAGGGAGTTTGCAGTATCTCGTCGCTTGGAAGGGTTTCGGACCCGAGGATAACTCATGGGTGAGGGTGGATGATGTTTCTACTTCCAGACTTGTCAGAGCATTTCACAGGAGGTTTCCTGATAAGCCCGGGCCTAGGGGATCCGGAGGATCCTCTTAGAAGAGGGGGTACTGTTAGAACTCTCCTGTTAGGTTTTTTCTAGTTTGCTGGTCACATGACTATTTTTGCCTATTTAATCCGGCTCCGCCCTCCTGGCCTTGCTGGACTTCATTGTAATTTCTACTCTTGAGCTAGCTTGGTACTCTGTTACCTTTCTCTGTCAGTTTTGCTAGGTCTTCGGACCTCTATGTTCTATTTTGTTTGTTTGTCCTATTTCTGCTACAATTTCTGCTAGGAGGTGTCCATCTTTCTCCCAGTCCCTAGTTCTTGTAGGGATCCCTTCCCTCACATCTATTGGTCTTCGTTCAGACTAGCCGAGGACTTTAGCGGGTCTGATCGCAGGATGAGGTTCCCCGTTACATCGTAGGGATCCAGCTTAGTTCTATTGTAGGGACAGATCTCCTGTCTTTCCTTAATGTTTGTAGCAGATCATAACAGTAGCCCCTGGGCAGCTCCACTAGTTCTAGTGAAAAAGAAGGACAACACAATGAGAATGTGTGTAGACTTCAGAAAGGTCAACCGTATCACACACAAAGATGCGTACCCGTTACCTAGAATAGAAGAATCTTTAGCTGCATTAAAATCTGCTAACTTCTTCTCCACTTTGGATCTTACTAGCGGGTACTGGCAGGTTCCTGTAGCAGAGGCAGACAAGGAGAAGACTGCATTCACCACCCCGATGGGTCTCAGCGAATTCAACTGTATGCTGTTCGGGCTCTGCAACGCATCAGTAACCTTCCAGCGGTTGATGGAATGCTGTCTGGGACACCGGAATTTCGAGACGGTCCTGTTATACCTGGACGATGTCATCGTTTATTCCAAAACCTACGAGGACCATCTGAAACACCTGGCAGAAGTGTTTGACGCCTTGGCAAGCTACGGCCTAAAGGTGAAACCCTCCAAGTGTCACCTGCTGAAACCAAAGGTGCAGTACCTGGGACACGTGGTGAGTGCTGACGGAGTGGCTCCCGACCCCGATAAGATCACCGTGATTAAAGACTGGCCAAGACCCTCCAGCATAAAGGAAGTGCAGCAGTTTCTCGGGTTGGTAGGCTACTTCCGAAAATTCATTCCCGGTTTCACCAAAATGGCAGCTCCTATGCAGGACCTCCTGATAGGTCAATCCAGGAAGGCCAAAAACCAGAAGCCGCCCTTCAGGTGGGAAAAGCTGGAAGAGGAGTCCTTCCGCCAGCTGAAGATGGCCCTCACGGGGGATGAAATCCTGGCTTACCCTGACTACGGTCAGCCCTTTATCCTCCACACGGACGCGAGCAACATCGGGCTAGGAGGAGTACTGTCCCAGATCCAGCAGGGGAAAGAACGGGTAATCGCTTACGCCAGCCGAAAACTACGGCCCACAGAGAGAAACCCTGAAAATTATAGCTCATTCAAGCTAGAGTTCCTGGCAGTGGTGTGGGCAGTGACCGAACGTTTCAAGCATTACCTTGTCTCTTCCAAGTTCACCGTGTACACAGATAACAACCTGTTGACACACCTGGACACTGCAAAACTTGGTGCCCTGGAGCAGAGATGGGTGGCCCACCTGTCCAACTATGAATTCACCATCAAATACCGGGCGGGACGCTCAAATGCCAACGCGGATGCCCTGTCCAGAATGCCAAACTTACCAGACGTAGGGGAAGATCCAGAAGAACTGGAAGAAGTCGAACTCCCTGCGTTCCACCGTCATGGGATTACCCTGTATTCCCACCGTGTAAGGGACAGGCGCTCTGCTACGTTCAATCCCTTACCCCACTAAAGCTGGGCGGAGACACAAGACAGTGATCCCGCAGTCCGTCTGGTGAAGGAAATGCTGACACAGGCTGATGCCCGTCTTGACCCAGACGCTCCGGAGAAGACCAAGCAACTGTGGAAGGAGAAAAGTAAACTGTTTCTTTACAAGGAGAAGCTGTGCCGGAGAATGGTCAACTCTAGAACACATGAGCTGACCTGGCAGGTAGTGGTCCCAAGACGAGACGCGGCTATGGTTCTGGAGGCATACCACGACGGAGCAGGACACTTCGGATGGAAGAAGCTGGAGTTCTTGTTGCGTGGACGGTTCTACTGGGTAGGCATGAGAGGAGCCATCGAGAGGTGGTGCAGAGACTGTGGCCCGTGCAGCCTAAGGAGAAGAGACCGTGCCAGCCAGAAGACTCCCCTGCAGCCCATCATCACCAGGCAGCCACTGGAACTGGTAGCCCTGGACCATGTGAAACTGGCTCCAAGCAAATTTGGGTACGTCTACGCCCTCACCATCGTAGATCACTACTCCCGGTTCCTGGTGGTGGTCCCTGTCAAGGACTTAACGGCTCAAACAGCAGCTAGAGCCTTCCAGCAGCACATCTGCCGTCCACACGGGTATCCGGAGCAAGTGTTGACTGACCAAGGGCCAGCCTTCGAAGCGGAGGTCTTCCAAGAGTTCTGCAATCTGTATGGCTGCAAGAAGATAAGAACAACGCCCTATCACCCTCAGACCAATGGACTATGTGAGAAAATGAACCAGGTGGTGATAGACTTGCTAAAAACGTTGCCCCTGGAAGAATGCAGTCTGTGGCCTGAAAAACTGCCTGATCTGGTGGACTTGTATAATCACATCCCCGTAGGTTCCACCAACTGTACCCCGGCTTACCTAATGAGAGCAAGACCTGGTAAGCTGCCTATTGACCTGGATATGGGAGTCCTGACACCTGAGGACACCTCGCCAGAGGCAGACTGGGATACAGAACGGCAGCAGCAGTATCGGAAAGTACAGGAGAGCGTCGAACAAAGTCTATCTCAAGCAAGAGAAAGGCAAGAGAAGACTTATAACCAGCATGCTCCCGCTGTTCCCCTGGTACCTGGAGAGCAGGTCTTGAAGAGAAAGAGGCGGCTCCACAAGTTGGACGACCAGTGGGAGAAGGACCCGTACATAGTACTGCCTTCAAGTCATGATAATCCAAAAGTCTGTGTAATCAGTAAGGGTGGAGGAGAGACCACAGCCATTGTCTCCAGAGACCACCTGAAAAAGTGTCCCTAGCAGCTGCAAAGCCCTGATGAAGATCAAGAGAACCCTCAACCCGCAGAGGAAAGGGAAGAAATGATCAGTACCGTACTCGGAGACTTTCCCCGGTCCTGGACTCAAATCAACAATGCAGTCATGGTACCCGTCCTCACCTTTCTCCAGCCAGCCCCTCAAGGGCCTATAGAAGAACAGGTAGTGTCAGAAGAGCAGCCAGCCCAGGATCCATACAAGCAGCCCAGGAGAATCAACCCTCTGCTAGTAGTGAGCCTGTCGTGCCCCTAGTAAGCCAAAGAGTATGCAGAAAGCTGCCAGGCCTACCCGCAACACCTCCTACACCCTGTAGTGCAGAGCCAGATAGTGGGTTACGTAGGTCCACCAGGAGCACTAGGGGACAAATGCCCGCTCGCTGGAGAATCTAAAATGTAATGTGAATTTGCCTGTAAATTGTCAATGTTGAAAATGGTTTATGTTTTTGTTGCCTGTTTATTAATTATGTTTCTCTAGTTACCCTGCAGGTTTATTTGGACTGACAGGTTATGGACGCTGAGTAACCGGAACTATATTGTAAATAGTTGCACTTAGTGATTCTGGCGATGACGGCCATGGAAAAAAAACCTGTCTGGCGTGGTCCCGTGTGGTCCAAAGTAGTTCGCTTCGCCTTGCAGCCACGCCCAGGGCCAACGTTTGGGGTTTGCTTTGGACAGGTCCCCTACTCTGTTCTAAAACTTCACCTTGGGTTATATGGACACCCGGTTACGGAAATGCCGTGACCATCAAGACAAAATGTACTTTTTCCTGTTATTGTTTATACCCTTGTATTTGTGTTTTTCTTAAAAATGTGTTTAGTCCCGGAGTACTAAGTTTCACTAGGGGGGAATGTGGCACCCCAGGGGTCTGGTTACCACAGTAATAGAAATATTACGTCTGAGAGCAAGTGGGAGGTTTCCTGGTCAGGAGCCCTTAAACATGCAACACCTCCTGTCCCAGACCAGTTGGTGGAGGAACCTGCCCTATATAAACTGGATCTGGGGCGGCGTTAGAGAGTCAGTCAGAGCCTGGAGTTTGTTCCAGACACAGGGAAAGTAACAGCGAGGAGCTCTGTAGGAGCAGGAGCTGAAGACCAGGGACTTGAGCTAAGCGGAGTTCGTCCTGGCAGAAGACGCTAAGAACCGGACACAGGAGTCCGAGGCTGTGGGGACTTATATATACCAAGCAGCAGAAACCCACCGGCAGGGGATTTCAGGTCCTCTGGCCATAGAAGCCCGGAGGCTCAGTCACGAGCAAGGGACCAGCACCGCCATCGAGGAGCGGGGGCTATCAGAAGGCCCCAAGTCACCAGCCATATGGGTGAGCACCACACGGTACACTCAGGGACGTGGGCTACTTCCACTCGCTTACAGCAAGGTAGCCAGGAAGAGTGCAGATAGACGGGGAGGCCTACAACTCCACTTGGCCAGGGGAACTCCAGTTTGCTCACAGACTGACCAGGCCTCTTATGCTAGCCAGTACTCCCGGGAGGGTCTGCCTTATCACCATCAGTAAAGACCCTGAACTGCACTGCAAAGCCTTTGAGTCGTTCCTGCTGCGCCCGTGCACCATCACTCCCATCATCCACACTCACTACCCTGAGGCTATACTCCTCCCATGGGGAGTTATACTACACTCTGCTGCCCTCACAACATCAGCCTCAGAGGTCTGCTCAGTAGCGGCGGTTCTTATTGACCTCAATCCACGGGTGGCGTAGTCGGACATTGCATTATACTGATACAGAGACTGCCACAACCTTGGCCTGACCACCCTGAGCCACGGGACCGGGTTTGCCACTACTACTCCCAGAATTGCCCTGAAGTCCGGTCCCGGGTGCCCCCACGGCCCAGGAGGCGAGTCAATAGCAGTACAGAAAAATACAGTGAATCACATGTGACTTCTTCTCTGACTGCAGTTACTATTCTCATCTGTTTTTTCTGGCTCAGACTGCCATGACAACTTCTACAAGTCGTGGTTGACTTCACTATTCGTAACATATTTGGCTCCTTACTTGCAGCAGATCCCCTTTTCCACACTCTACACAAACTTCACATCCACAGTGCTCCAGATGGTAATAATGCCGCCTCCCCTGGTGCCCCATACAGTAATAGTACCCCTCTTTTGTGCTCCACATAGTACTGGTGACTCGCCCCCTGGGCCGTGGGACACTCGGATCCGGGCAACAGGGCAATGATGGAGGTAGTAGTGGCAACCCGGTCCGTGGCTCAGGGTGGTCAGACCAGTGGCAGTCTTCTATATGTTTTGCAATGTCCGACTACGGCACCCGTGGATTGCGGTCAGGGCTAACCGTCACTGCAGTGCAGACCGCTGGGGCAGATGTAAATGTGCAGCACTGAATAGTACAACTCCCCACGGGAGGAGTATGGCCCCAGGGCAGTATATAATGGATGATGGAGAGGATGATTCCGACCGCAATAGCCAGGAAACGGAGGCCTCTTAAACAGTTCAGGGTCTTTATTAGGACAGGTGAGACGACCCAAAAACAGTCCCGGCTAGGAGGGGGCCTGGATGTCTGAGAACAAGTGGGAAGCTGGCCCTGATCAAGGTGAGGGTGTAGGCCTACCGTGCTCTTTGCGCTCTCTCTGGCTATTTCCCTCCTCGTGGTGTAATAACCCACGTTCCTGAGCTCGCCGTGTCTTCTCGCCCGTATGGCTTGCAACTTGGGTCCCTTTCTACTCCCGGCCTGGTACGGCTTTGCTGGTCCCTTCTGCTGTGGCGGAACCTCCGGGTTTCTTAGGCCAGGGAACATACAATCCCCTGCGGACTGGTTATTTGCTGTAGGACTTGGAATCCTCACAGCCTCAGACACCAAAGTCTGGAAGATTAGTTTCTCTATCTGCCAGGACAGGCTCGCTTCGCCTCTTGTCCCTGGCTCGTGGCTCTCCTACTGCCACACGGCCTCTTAGGCTGCAACACAACTGTCTGTCCCTGCTCTGGGACACCTCTTTCTTCAGACACAGGTTGTCCAGTTCTCCCTAACCCTGCCCCCAGTTCCAGCTTTTATAGGGGCAGCCTGCTCCCCCTACTGGCCTGGGACAGGAGGTACTGCATGATAATGGTCCTTGACCAGAGAACCTCCCCCTTGCTCTCAGACACAGCTTTATTATACATTTGTGGCATCCAGGCCAGGGATTTCTAAACAGTAATAGCAGTGCTTCACACTAATAGTGCCCTGTCTCTACCCCTTCTCAGAATTAATGCCCCTTTCATGCTCTAAGCACAGTAACCAACCTTCTAATTATGCCACGCAGCCCCATACAATAGTAGTGTCCCCTTATGAACCCCAAGAAAGTGCCAGCTTCCATCTCTGAGCGTCCATACAATAGTAATACCCCTTTTGAACACCTATAAAAGTGCAAAGTCCCTCATTGAGCCTTCTCACAATAATATTGTCCCCATTTGTGCCATCACAAAGCAGCAGCACTCTTTTGTGCTAATATACTGAAGTCTTTAGTAGTTTTCTCTATGAACAATGCTCTTTTTGCCATTAAAAAAAACCTTATTCTGACCTAGCTCCAATCCCAAGATAAGTAGTTGGGGCCTCTTCCTGCATTTGTTGTCCTCAACCTGGTGCATGCAGTGCTACCCGGGGACATCATTGTACCACCTGCCCTGGGCCACTGATGTCCTTAGCAAGTTTCCGACCACTTGTAGGCTGGAGACATAGAGCAGCTTGTAGGTTATGAAAGTAAATGGAGAGGCAGGGAACTAATGGCTCTCAGCTCTGCATAGAGGTCAACATCCGGAGGACCCAGATCCTGCTGAAAATAGTGCTTCCAGAGAAAAAAAGCGAAGACCGAATCAACACTTCTATAGCAAAAAATGGTCAATATTTATTATGATACAAAGATCAGACATATACAAAGGTCAGTACAATATTATAAAAAAGGACAATAAAATCAATAACAGCCCTCTCTACATGTGACTCCACACAGGGACCCATAATATAGGTAATCCATGGCAGACCCAGATCCTATGTATTTAGTTTTATTATATCATATCTGCTATATATATATAACACACATAAGCATTAAAATGGATACTATATATGCTAATTACCCTCACTGCTGTATAGTGGAAACCAGTAGAAGTCATTTACCATATCACCCTCCTATTATCTACTATTATTGTCATGTGCGGTGCACTAGATGAATAGAGGGAACATAGATGTCCCCATTGTATGCTTACCGCAGCTCTCCAGTGTCCAAATGTAATCACCAGGGGGCAATAGCACTGTTAGGGGTCCATAATGGGGAGGCACATGTCGAGAGAGACGCCCCTACGCGCGTTTCGGCTGTTCCCTTCGTCAGGGGGCGTGTGGAAATAGTGCTTGCCTGGGGTTTAAAAGCAGCAGCTCAAAAATCTGAGGAATGTAGCCTGTTGTTAGAAACGCCAATGCAAGTTTGGCCAGGGGAGTCTTAGGGCTAAGACCAGAATTCTGTAGAGCCCTTGGGTTTTTTGGTAGATGGCCAACTTATTATCAGAAGACAATAAGCACAGGTGCTGTTACACTGGGGCTTCTCAATGGAAAATGTGGCAGACTTGAGTATGACAGTACAAGCAGGTCCTTCAGTTGACCCAGGCTCTGACACAAAACCGGCCTCCAAAGCTCCAGCAGAAGTCATCCACAACTGAAGGTGACTGGAGGTCACAAGATTGCGGATTATGATGCTGTACAGCTTGAAACTGCATTGAAATGTGTATTCCAGATGGGTCTTCTTCTGTGAATGCTGGTTGGATCATCAAAGGTTTTAGCTGGTGTTTTCCTTCTTCTTAACAGTTCAAGCGAGATGGAAAGGATATGGACATAGTGAAGGGTTATTCAAAACAATTTGATTATGCCTTCCCAATGTGGCTTGGAAATTTCTTTGCCTCCGTCATTGTCTATCATCCAGACTATGTGAAGGCCATTCTGTCCAGGCAAGGTGAGAAACAATATTGTCTTATACATGTTTTTTTTTCATCTGCATTTATTTATTTTTGTTTCTTTTATGTTCATTTTCAAGTTTTGAATTAAATATACAATTTATAATATAAAATAAGATTTAATATATAAAATAATATTTTTTCCCAGCAGATCTATCAACTTCTTACCATTGTTTGTGGAACTTTTTTTTTTCAAACAGTGCCATTCTTAGTTAAGGGCAGTGTCTGGAATTGCAGCTCAGCCCTGATAAGTGTGGCGCCCCTGTGGGTTCAGTCGCCACAGGGGTACTGCACCTCAGTAGAGGTGTGGTATCTCCTCTTCCAGGTAAGGATGGAGCACTTCTCAGGACCCTACTTCACCACTCAACACTACACCACTCCTGTCCTGTAGGGGGCCTAAATGCACCAGGGTGCTGCCCCGGCCCGGGATATAGGAGATGGGGGGGAACCAAAGACAGGGGGAACCATGTAGTGGGTGAGGGTGGAGAACACACTTTTAGGGAACACGTACCCATTCATATTTAATCTTCAGCCATCTTAAGTTCAAGGCCCTTTGATTGTGATCTTCACCGCTGAATGTGGCTTTCTGCTAAGAACCTGCAGCCTATTGAAGATACACGGTCCTCGTTCTCTGGCCTTGAGACAAGGAGCGGGTCAGAGTTAACCATTGTCTCTACCTGGTCAAGTTCCCTACCTAAGAAGGCCTGGAGGGGAGTAGAGGAGATAGGCTCCACAGGCAAAAGGATCCCTGGGGGATATGGACGGAGCGGCATACACCACCTGTATTTCTTACTCTGGCCTAGTCAGAGGGACTCCTGCTGCAAGAGGGGTGACCGGCCCCCGATATCTGACTTTGTTACTTCACGTCTCAGTCAGAAAAGCCCGGAGGCTTAGTGGATCCCAGGAGGGATACGGACGGAGCGGCATACGCCACCTGTACCTCTCTACCTGCGTTCATCCAGTGGGACCCGGCCTTACACCTAGTTCTAACCACACAAACTGTCAAGTGAAGACTTAGTGAGAGAACTCACCAAGGAGAGGAACACACACCAGAGGGGTCTCGACAGGTGCTCCTGATCAATCTGGAAAGTGCTGGACCCCCTTTCTGGTGGCCGCAGCACGCTGTGAGGAGCAGAGGGAAGCTTTGCGGCTGAAACTTCATCAAGTGAGTAAAATACCCTGGATGACTTCACACCCCGCTTCAGCCTGTTATTTACTGCGCGGCACTACACCCACCATCCTCCCTCACACTGCCCTGAGGCCTGCTCCGCATGCGGGGAGCCGTCCCATCTAAGCTGCCAGTAACACCGGCCTCAGTGGACTGTCGCAGCGCTGGTGCTCATCACTGGACACCGCAGGTGGCGTAGTCGGAAAATTACCACTCAATCCTGAAAGCCCATTCAATCTTTTATTGTGACCGCCCTGGGCACGGACCAGGTCCGGGCCACGACTGCAACCCCGAGACACCTACACTGACCCGGCTCCGAGTAAAACCCCACTTCCCAGGGTGAGGGCTGTGAGCGTCACATAAGGACTAAACTACAATCTCAGATATAGTGTTTTCTTCTATAACAAAACTACTTTACACTTTTTTGTGACTTTTTCTCACTAATGTGCTCTGCGTAGTTCAAGCGAAACCATGGAGCTCCTTTCTTTATGATAATCAGAGTTATAAGCTCTGTTATGTTTAACTACTATATATCCTAAATACACGTGCCATTTCTTTATAGATTCCAAGGAAAACTTTGCCTATAACTTCTTAACCCCATGGATCGGTACGTAACATAACCTGTTCCATAATAATGTAGATTTTAAGAAACTCCATAAATACTCAGGTACAGTATGTATGAATGATAACATTCGCTATTTTGCATATTTCATAGCTTGCTCTATTTTTATGCAATTATTGTGCATGCTCCTCACTCCAGTAACAGTAAGACCTGCTCTAGTCAATATATAAGTCCCCTACTTTGACCTGTCTTTGGCCTTCATACCATCCAGGGAAAGGTTTGCTGGTGCTGTCGGGGAAGAAATGGTTCCAACACCGTAAACTGTTGACACCGGGATTCCATTATGATGTCCTGAAGCCATATGTCAAAGTGACGTCCGACAGTGTTAATGTCATGTTGGTAAGGGTTTGGAAACCTTCTTGGTCACCCAAATATCGTTCTAGTGTAAAACAACCGACCTATTTTCTGATTGCAATAACTTGGATTAATGCTGAATCTTGTTTAGGACAAATGGGAGAAACTGGCCCCAAATAATAAACCAGTGGAGCTTTTCCACCACGTCAGTCTCATGACCTTGGACACCATCATGAAATGCGCCTTCAGTTACGAGAGCAACTGCCAGAATAACAGGTTGGTTGTTTCCAACAATTTATAGATTTGCACAATGTAGAGGCATATCATGTAGCTGCTATGGGATCAATCAGTAGAAGCGGCCCAGCTCTGGTTGGTTTAATCCCATTTGAAAGTTAGTGGCAACAGGACTTCCCTTTCCATAGGACTTGCGGTTCCCTACAGAAACTAGATCATGTACTGTTCTCTGTAAAACATGGTTAACCAGCTCTTTATGATTTTCTTAAATTTTTTTTTTTTTTTGCAGTCAAAATGACTACATCAAAGCCGTGTACGAGCTCTCCTACCTGGTGGATTACAGATTCCGCTGCTTTCCATATCATAATGACTTTATTTTCTACCTGAGTCCACATGGATTCCGCTTCCGGAGAGCGGTGAAAACGGCACATGAGCATACAGGTCAGAAGAGATCATAAATTATTCACAAGTATTTAAAAGAAAAAGAGAAAAATGAGCAAAGTTTAAAAATACCGTATATATATTATATTGTAGGGATTGTACTCACTCAGGTGCGATGTGAGGCAAACAGGAGGCATGTTCCTTTAAATATCCAGAGAGGTTTATTTGCTCCATAAACCAGTCAGAAAGTAAAAGGCAAACAAACAGTCTTTAGGGCAGGCAAAAACAAAGAAAACCGCCTGTTTAGCAAAGTCTCTGGTAAACCGGACCTGTGGTCACACAGGTTGGTGCGTATCCAGTACAAGTCTGGAGACAACACACAGGAGGCTTTCTCCCTCCAAACACAGACCAGGTGACAAACAACAGCCTCCATTATATAGGCTGTTAACCACACCCAGAGGTGAGGTATATGGGTAACTAGACCAGCCCATCTCTCTAAACTACCCGTAACCCGGCCCCCAGGGGCACCAATTAGTCCTCTTAGTGTGTGCGTGCACAAAAGAAAATACCCCGGGTTACATCACAGAGACCAGCCATCTCTGTGATACATACCTCCCATTGACTTACCGACCATTAGCCACCTTACAATATGTATTGTAATTTTATATTGAAATAATGGATTTTTTTATACATGTTACAATCCAATGGATCTTTAACACATACACAATTATAAACCAGCCAGGATACAGTGGTGTACCCACAATGGAGATACATACTACTGTAACTTTCAATGACAAACATCTGGAAGAAGTGTACATGTGCCACACGTGAAGCGCATTGCAGGCAAATTTTGGCTCTAGCCATGCCTAGATATGATCAAATCGATCGAAATTGAATCGAATTTCCAACAATCCACTGATCACGGTGTATTGGTAAAAAACTCCTGTCACAATTTTACACATTACAGAAGATTGCACGAGTGAGACTCCACAGGCTTCCCCAAAATACCTTCCAGCTAAGACATCTGACGCGTCCCCAGGGCAGTGGGGTACTCGGTGTCGGGGCCTATGGATGCTGGGCGGAATATGTCACAGTGGCTGGCCCAGTCCGTGGCCCAGGGCGGTCAACAAAAAGGGGATAGTTTATATGGGATTTGTAGTTTGATCATGATGCCACCTGTGGTTTCTGGTAATTTGTACCAGTGCTGCTGCAGACCTCTGAGGCAGTTGATAGGCAGCTAGGATGGAACAGCTCCCCACAGGTGGAGCAGGCCTCAGGGCAGTGTAGAGTTTGACGGTGGGTGGTGATGCTGGGGCTTGTATTGCAATCGGGATGGCACAGCAGGAGTAACTGACAAAGATAGGGGTTTTGCTTCAATACCTTTACTGGTGCGGATGTCAGGTATGGTCCAGGGTACTCGGTAGGAAGGGTGCACTTCAGGACTTCTCCCCAGTGAGCGGGTATAAGGCCTCCTGGTCCGTGTCTCCCTCTCTCTAAGCTCCTGGCCAGCCTGCAACTGGGCCTAGCTTCTGTGTCGTGTTGCTCTCTTCCTCTGTCGCTTGGTAGTAGGACCTTCCGCTGGCAACCACTATCCCTGGGCGCCGGGGCCTTCGTGGTTCCTGGTCCTGTAATGGGTTTAGCTTCGGGTCGGCCAGGGACTTGTAGTCCTCCTGGTATGCCAGTGATCCCTACTGGGTATAAAGGGACCCTGTAGGCGCGGACCAGGTGTCCGGTTTGTATACTCGGGGGTGAGCCTATGATGCTCCTCTGCCCCCTCAACTCCTTTCTCCTCTCCTCTTTGCCACCGGCCACACTCGGGGCCCTCAATACAGCAGCAGATGTGCTGCGTCTTCGCTGCTCTCAGCGTCAGCACGCTCTCCTCAGACTAAACACTCTGACTCACTGAACTGCCTGGCTCCACCCTCCACATATATATCCCTAACGGGCTCCCTCTGGTGGTATGAGGTGGAAGGGTGGAGGTGTTTGTAATGAGGGCCTCTTGTGGAGAAGTCCATCCATGCACCCTTTTGGGTCCTGTGGTACCTGTGAACAGCAGGGTGCCACACATCAGACTGCACAACCAACCAGAAGAGATCACCATGTCCTATGTCTCTGATGGTGGTAATCCAGCAGTTAGAATCACTTCTGCATGCACCTTAAAATTCCTCTCTCTACCCTTTTCTTCATCTACTTCTCTCTCCCTCTTTCTTTTCCTCTCTCTACCTCCTTCTCCTTTTGTTTCACTTTGTCTCTTTCTCTCTTTCTCTCCACCCCGCTCTCACCCTCTAGCACTCTCTCTCCATCCCTCTCCTTCTCACCCTCTCTTGCTCTTTCTCTCCTTCAAATGCTCTCTCTCCATCCCTCCCATTCTTTTCATCTCACTCTCCCTCTCTATCTCTCTTTCTATCTCCTTCCCTCTCTCCGACACTCACGCTGGCTCTCATTCCCTCTCTTTCTTCATATCTCTCCGTCCTTCTACCTCTCTCCCCGTCTCTCTGTTTTTGTCTCTTTCTACCTTTCTCTCTACCGCTCTCCTTCCTTCTTCCACTCTTTATCTTACTCTCTCTCCCCTCTCTCTGCTCCCTTCTCTCTCTACCTCTCTCACTCTCTTTCGCTCTCTTTTCTCTCCCTCCCTCTCTAATTACACACTATCTCAAACACATTAACAGAAGTTTCTTATATCTCTAGGAGACCTCAGAGGGTTAGACACACATTTTGAGGACACAATGTTTTTTACAAAGCTGGTGAATTAAAATTTCAAAGGGTTCAATCATCTTTAGCACCCATGTTGTATCTGACGCCAAATATCTCTTTCTCCACCTCTACACTTCCCATTTCCCACCTCTCTGAATTAAGATGCCTCCTGGACTAGCTGTTTTCTAGGAGGTTACAGACAGGTTTCACAAGACCCGGGAGACTTGCTGAGCTTACTTTTTCAGTGGTCCAGTGGGTCTTCCCTTTTTCCAGGAGCCTTCTAGACTAGTGATTCTCAACTCCAGTCCTCAAGACCCACCAAAAGATAATGTTTTCAGCATTTCATTAGTATTGCACAGGTAATAATTCCATCACCTGTGCAATACTAAGGAAATCCTCAAAACATGATCTGTTGGTGGGTCTTGAGGACTGAAGTTGAGAACCACTGTTCTAGACATTCCAGGAGAGTTGGCAGATATACCATAGAGGTGGACCATGCAACTACTGTAGTTTGGTGTCCATGATGACAGCACTAATTTGCTTTCTCTCTTTTCATATAGAGAGAGTAATCAAAATGAGAAAAGAATCACTAAAACAGGAGACAGAGGTTGAGAAAATCAAACAAAAGAGACATTTGGATTTTCTGGACATTCTTTTGTGTGCAAAGGTACTGAAATGATCCATATATAATTGACCATTTATCGAGAGAAAAGGTAAATGGGATGCAGAGGTTGCAGTCACATCCAGGCTCTGTTGTCTTAGGGGGGGTCCAAATGCCTCTCTGCTGCATAAGAACTTATTAGTATTATAAACGTCACATAATAGAAATGGGGCCCTATTTTCTTAGGTCCCTGATCTCCCTTGTCAAAAACGTACTTGACAGAACCTGTCAGAACCTATTACCTCCCTTTAAAAGATAAGCCAATTGATCCTTTTATGGCCTTAAATCATTGCTCCAGCAGCGAGAAATCATGTTTTCAAGTTGTGTCTAAAAGTGCATTGATGATGCACTTACAGCTTCTCAGCCTCATGCTGTATTCCCTGCCTAGCATTGCTCTCCTCTGGTTGATTGAGAAGTTGTTTGGTCTGGTACATTGTCACTGACCTGTTAATCAGCCAGGGAAGGTAATAAATACAGGAAGAGGATGAGAAGCTGTAAGTGCACCGTCACGCCCCATCGTCTAGACTGATTCTGAGAGGGTGAAGCAGTTCTTTTCTATACAGGGGTATTATAGATGGCACATGGTGGGCGTGAGGTCCTGCTGCAGATATTGCATTGGTGATCAGAGTTTTAAGTTCTGAAGATAACCCATAGCGTAGACTGCAATACCAGATGCAACCCATGAATAGGAGTTTCTGGAAACAAAAAGAATCTATTCCAGGGCAACCCCATATTTCCAGTAGCAGAGATTTTTGTTTGTCTTTATCAGGATGAAAATGGTCAGGGTCTATCTAATGAAGATCTGCGAGCAGAGGTGGACACTTTCATGTTCGAAGGACACGATACAACGGCCAGTGGCGTCTCCTGGACATTATACTGTATGGCGAAATACCCCAAGCACCAGAAAAAATGCCGGGAGGAAATCAGAGAGGTCCTGGGAGATCGGCCCACAGTCGACTGGTAAAAACCTAATGTATATTACCAACCTATATATTGTTTTTATACTATAATCAAGCCCATGAAAGTGTTGTAAAAAAGCGTTTGTGACGCCCTCCCTGAGTGTTGGGGTTTTACTCGGCGCCGGGCCAATGTATGGTGGTGGTGTGGGATGTCGTCGTGGCCATGGCCCGGTCCGTGCCCAGGGCTGTCACATAAAAAAATGGGCTTTTGGTTGAGTGGTTGTTCGACTACGCCACCTGTGGTTTCTGGTGAAGATCACCAGCGCCGCTACAGTCCTCTGAGGCCGGTGTTCCGGCAGCTTGGTTGGTACTACTCCCCACAGGCGGAGTAGGCCTCAGGGCAGTGTTAGATCTGGAGAGTAGTGGTGGGTACAGTGCCGCGCAGGAATGAACAAGCGGAGGCGGTAAATGAAGTCATCCAAGCTTTACTCACTTTGGCGAAGTAGCAGCTGCAAAGCTTCTCTCTGCTTCTCGTGGCGCGCTACGGCCACCAGGAAGGGGGTTCAGCACTTCCCAGGTAGATCAGGAGCACCTGTCAAGACCCCGTTGATGTGTTCCTCTCCTTCTCCTTCTCCTCCCGCTTGTGTCCCCCCCTGGGATCCACTAAGCCACCGGGCTTTTCCAACAGTGACGTGAAGTACACAGTCAGATATCGGGGGCCGGTCACCCCTCTTGCAGCAGGAATCCCTCTGGCTAGGCCAGACTGAAGAATACAGGTGGCAACTCCGCTCCGTCCGTATCTCCCTGGGATCCTTTTGCCTGTGGAGCCTATCTCCTCTGCTCCCCTCCAAGGCCTTCTTAGAATGGGACACTGACCAGGCAGAGACACTGGTTAACTCTGACCCGCTCCTCGTCTCAAGGCCTGAGAACGAGGACCGTGAATCCTCAGCCAGCTACAGACTCTTGCTGGACCCTGACAGAAGACCACAATCAAAGGACCTTGAACTAAGATGGCCACCTATTATAAATGATTCTATAAGTGCTTCCTGTAAGTGTTTCTTCCACCCTCACCCACTACTAGGTTCCCCCTATCTTTGGTCCCCCCCCATCTCCTCTATCCCGGAATGGGGCATCACCCTGGTGCATTTAGGCCCCCTGCAGGACAGGAGTGGTGTAGTGTTGAGTGTGAAGTGGGGTCCTGGGTGATGCTCCATCCTTACTCGGAAGAGGAGATACCACACCTCTTAATGAGGTGCAGTACCCCTGTGGTGACTGAACCCTCAGGGGCGCCACACATTGAGCAACTGTAACACTACATTGGGGACAGAAACCTGTAGTTCAAGCAAAGGTAATAGGTTTTTGACAACTATGAGAGACAATTACCTTTCACAACTGGTTCAGGACCCAACAAGAAGGGAGGCACTGCTAGACCTAATATTAACCAATAGGCCAGACCGCATATCAAATATACGAGTTGGGGATCACTTGGGTAATAGTGATCACAAAATAATGCGTTTTCATGTAACCTTTAATAAGATGTGTGGTAGAGGGGTTACAAGGACACTACACTTCAGGAAGGCAAATTTCCAACAGTTGAGAGATGATCTTAGTGCAATAAACTGGGACGATATCCTGAGACATAAAACTACACAAAGCAAATGGGAGACATTTATTAGCATCCTGAATAGGACCTGTGCACAATATATACCCTTTGGGAATAAACATGCTAGAAATAGGAGGAAACCACTATGGCTAAATAGAGCTGTAAGGGGCGCAATAAGTGACAAAAAGAAAGCATTTAGAGAACTAAAGCAAGTAGGTAGTGATGAGGCATTAAATAAATATAGAAAATTAAATAAATTCTGTAAAAACCAAATCAAGGCAGCAAAGATTGAGGCAGAGAGAATCATTGCCAGAGAAAGTAAAAATAACCCCAAAATATTCTTTAACTACATAAATAGTAAAAAACTAAAAAATGATAGTGTTGGCCCCCTTAAAAATAGTCTGCGTGAAATGGTGGATGAGGATGAGGAAAAAGCCAATATGCTAAATGATTTTTTTTCAACTGTATTTACACAAGAAAATCACATGACAGAAAACATGATCAGTGATAACAAAAATTCTCCATTAAATGTCTCTTGCTTAACCCAGCAGGAAGTACGGCGGCATCTAAAAATCACTAAAGTTGACAAATCCCCGGGCCCGGATGGGATACACCCGCGAGTACTGCAGGAATTAAGTAACATCATAGATAGACCATTATTTTTAATCTTTAAAGATTCCATAATAACATGGTCTGTACCACACAACTGGCGTATAGCAAATGTGGTGCCAATATTCAAAAAGGGGACAAAAACTGAACTTGGAAATTATAGGCCGGTAAGGTTAACCTCTACTGTGGGTAAAATCCTGGAGGGTTTCCTAAGAGATGCTATACTAGAGTATCTGAAGAAGAATAACCTCATGACCCAATATCAACATGGGTTTACGAGAGACCGTTCCTGTCAAACTAATCTGATCAGTTTTTATGAGGAGGCAAGTTCTGGACTGGACCAAGGAAATGCAGTGGATGTTGTGTATATGGACTTTTCAAAAGCTTTTGATACGGTTCCACACAAAAGGTTGATACATAAAATCAGAACAATGGGGATAGGGGAAAATATATGTATGTGGGTTAAGAATTGGCTCAGTGATAGGAAACAAAGGGTGGTTATTAATGGAAAACACTCAGACTGGGTCTCAATTAACAGTGGGGTACCACAGGGGTCAGTATTGGGCCCCCTTCTTTTTATCATATTTATTAATGACCTTGTAGGGGGCATACAGAGTAATATCTTAATATTTGCAGATGACACTAAACTCTGCAGGGTAATCAATACAGAGGAGGAAAATTTTATATTACAGGAGGATCTATGTAAACTAGAAGCTTGGGCTGATAAATGGCAAATGAGCTTTAATGGGGATAAATGTAAGGTAATGCACTTGGGCAGAGGAAATAAAATGTATAATTATATGCTTAACTGTAAAACACTGGGCAAAACTGTAACTGAAAAAGACCTGGGTGTATTGGTGGACGACAAGCTCACGTTTAGTGGCCAGTGTCAGGCAGCTGCTGCAAAGGCAAATAAAATAATGGGATGCATTAAAAGAGGCATAGATGCTCATGAGGAGAACATAATTTTACCTCTATATAAGTCATTAGTGCGACCACACTTAGAATACTGTGTACAGTTCTGGTCTCCGGTGTATAAGAAAGACATAGCTGAACTAGAGAGGGTGCAGAGAAGAGCGACCAAGGTTATTAGAGGACTGGGGGGTCTGCAATACCAAGACAGGTTATTACACTTGGGGTTATTTACTGTGGAAAAACGAAGGCTTAGGGGTGATCTTATTACTATGTACAAGTATATGAGGGGACAGTACAAAGACCTGTCTACTGATCTTTTGACTCTGAGGCCAGAGACGGGAACAAGGGGGCATCTTCTACGTCTGGAGGAAAGAAGGTTTAATCATAATCACAGGCGGGGATTCTTTACTGTAAGAGCAGTGAGACTATGGAACTCTCTGCCGCATGATGTTGTAATGAGTGATTCACTATTAAAATTTAAGAAGGGCATGGATGCCTTTCTTGAAAAGTATAATATTACAGGTTATATATACTAGATTCCTTGATAGGGCGTTGATCCAGGGAACTAGTCTGATTGTCATATGGAGTTGGGAAGGAATTTTTTTCCCCAATGTGGAGCTTAGTGTTTGCCACATGGGTTTTTTTTGCCTTCCTCTGGATCAACATGTTAGGCTATGGGTTGAACAAGATGGACTTAGTCTTCCTTCAACCTTAAAAACTATGTTACTATGTTACTATAAGCATGCCAAGCCTACGTCTAGAAGAAAATGTCCATACTTGATATTTGGCCATTTTTAATATGTGGGGCATGAAGGGGGTTATTATTGTTTAGGGGGCAGAAAAATGTTACCTTTGTTAAAAAAATCCTTCCATTCTGCCCCCAAAAGTAAAGCTAACCTGTAAACAATAGAAATGGTAATTTCTAAGGCCCCCCAATTATTACTCCTGATATCCAGCATTGCCCCAATTTTGCCCCAAAATAAAAAAAGTTATACTCGACTAACCTTAGCTATGGTGCCAGCTTCCACATTGCAGTCACTCCTGCCCATACTCAGCCTTTGGAGTGAAAATCAAGTGTCGCACATACACCAGCTGATTGTTACCCATCATTGTTGATCTCAGCTTGTGTTCTATGGCTTCCTTCATAGGAGAGTGTTCTTCTTTGAGACTCTAACATGGAGGAAGGAGCCTTGTCACCTGACAGCTCTCATTGGATGTTGCTATATATTCCATGCTCATTTTCTAGTTTGTTAATTCAGGGATTAAAACTCATGACCTGTAGCATGAAAGGCAGATTCTTTAATAGAGACTGTATACATTCTTCACTTACAAGAATAAGCCTGTGTCATAGTTAGCAAGATTTATGTTGGAGGAATAGGAATGTTTTAGTATCACCCCAAAACCTCCCTAAAAATGCTCCCCATATGGGAACACCCATTTTGGAGCATGGTTTACAGAGGTCTCGCCCACTTTTGGTCTGGGACAATTTGCAGATATGTTCTGTATTGGAAATAGTCGCCCTATCTCTGCAATGGAGTGTCATCCAATAGGGGTAATCTCTTCTTCCTGGGCCAGACTACATGAACTGCAGTGTAAGATGGATATTCTTACTTTCTGTTTTTTAATCTTTTCAAGTCCCTCAGATGGCACACCAATTTACATGTGTTATGCACCCCATATGCTAGCTATCAATTTTGCAGACATTTTCCCTTCTTCAGGCTGGAATTTGTCAGCCAAACTCTCCGTGCCTCAGTAAAGTTATACAGAACAATCAAGCTCTCTGAGACACCCAAGGCATGTGGGCAGGCATGGTAATGCTAACTCCACATGTCTCAGCATTTCACACAGCAGCTCAGTGTGTTAACTTTTTATGCCTTGCATTTATCACTTCAGACATCATTCCGGCTACTCACTGGCCTACTGCTTGGGCATGTTAGGCTCAATGTATTGATTCACTAGTTCAGCTGCACAGTTGTCACAGTATAAAACATTGCATTATAAATAACAATATTAACATTAATTTGGCAATAGCACACTTTTGGACAGACTAGCATGTAGAAACAGGGGTTCACATAGTCACAGTCTGTAATATTTGTAAGATGCGGGAGACCTAATTTCAAGCCCTAATAAACAACATAGTGGAGCAAATGCTGAAACACCCTGCAACACTCAGTGGGAATTCTTTAGTCTAGTCTTTTAGTTAAACTTGTATTTTATCACCATATTAATTTCTCTGAGGAGGCAATTTTCATATTAAATTTCCCAGAGGAGCATTGCACAGCGAATAAGCCTCCTTACCTTGACAAGCCAGTGCTGGTATGTCACTCTCCACAAGGAGAAACGTTACCCCTTAGACCTCAGTCCAGAGCCTCTCATCTAGCCAAATCAGTTCTCATACTTTGCACTAACGAGGGCCAACAGCCCGAAACACCGTGTCTTCAAATTGAGATTCTGATTTGGCTTTTATCCTAAGTCATATTGCATGATTCGTTAAAGGGTTGATTGTGACTTGTAGGATCACTGCTTCCAATAGGTGGCACTATAGAGTTCAAGTCCTCTTTTTCTCTAAGGAGGCAATTTGCATATAAAAAATACTAGTAATACAAAACATTTTAAGCCAACAACTAGGACAGGGATGTCAAGCTCAAACACACAGAGGGCCAAAATGAAAAACTTGGACAAAATTGCGGGCCAACCAGTATACAGTATAATGGGCCCAACCATAGTGCTCCATAGAGAATATTGGGCCTCACATAGTCCTCCATACAGTATAATGGGCCCCACACAGTCCTCCATACAGTATAATGGACCCCACATAGTCCTCCACACAGAATAATGGGCCCCACATAGTCCTCCATACAGAATAATGGGCCCCGCATAGTCCTCCATACAGTATAATGGCCCCACATAGTCCTCCATACAGTATAATGGACCCCACATAGTCCTCCATACAGTATATTGGGCCCCACATAGTCCTCCATACAGAATATTGGGTACCACATAGTCCTCCATACAGAATAATGGGCCCCACATAGTCCTCCATACAGTATAATGGGCCCCACATAGTCCTCCATACAGTATAGTGGCCCCACATAGTCCTCCATACAAAATATTGGGCCCCACATAGTCCTCCATACAGTATAATGGGCCCCACATAGTCCTCCATACAGTATAATGGCCTCACGTAGGAGTGGTGGTTCTGGTGTCGCGGGCCAAATATACCAGGATGGGGGACCATGATTGGGGAGCATATATCAGGATGCAAAAAGAAAAAAAGGGTTCTCCAGCAATGACATCCCTTCCCTACTCCCCTCTGTACATATACCATGATGGCGGACCAGGATTGGTGAGCATATACCAGAATGGGGGAGCATATACCAGGATGGGGGAAAAGGATTGAGGAGCTTATACCAGGATGAGGGAGCATATTCCAGGATGGGGGATCAGCATGAGGGGAGCATATACCTGGATTGGGGAGCATATACCAGGATGGGGGAGCATATACCAGGATGGGGGAGCATGGACGAGGATTGGGGAACATATACCAGGATGGGGGAGCATACACCAGGATGGGGGAGTATATACCAGGATTGGGGAGCATATACTAGGATTGGGGCGCATATACCAGGATGGGGGAGCATATACCTGGATTGGGGAGCATATACCAGGATGGGGGAGCATATACCAGGATGGGGGAGCATGGACGAGGATTGGGGAACATATACCAGGATGGGGGAGCATACACCAGGATGGGGGAGTATATACCAGGATTGGGGAGCATATACTAGGATTGGGGCGCATATACCAGGATTGGGGAGCATATACTAGGATGGGGGAGCATATACCAGGATGGGGGAGCATATACAAGGATTGGGGAGCATATACCAGGGTGGCGGAGCATATACCAGGATGGTGGAGCAGGATTGGGGAGCATATACCAGGATGGGGGACCAGAATTGGGGAGCATATACCAATAAAAATGCTCGCCACCCGGGCGTAGAATAGGTTCAATAGCTAGTCTTATATAGTGGGTGATAACAGGAGTGTAATCTAGTTTGCTCATAATAACCTTAAGAAGTGAATAAATGCAGTAACAGTAAACTGTATGCTGAACTTTTTTTTAACTTATATACTTCGCAGGAGGTAAGGACTAATTGTTTCTTGTTATTAGTCTTTGCAGGCTAGGAGGAAATACTGTATCTGGGAAGACTACAATGTAATGAAAAGCACTAAACTATAATTATGTGACTTAACAGCTAAACTCTCACAATGCACTCCCACAGTTTCAATGGCAGGAATACATCAGAATTTTGCTTTTAGGGTTCTTTAATTAAGACAAAAATATGATGAAAAAAAATATTTAGAAAAATATTTTTCATTTTATGTAGGTTTATACTAGAATATATTGTTGAAAAATGGACTTCCCCTTTAAACGATGTTGAGGGTCATATCTGTACCCAAGTCTTAAAGGAGTTGTCCACTTGAACATTTTTTTTTAATTTAAATAAGTTGCCTGAGCCCTGATAGTTTCTACTACCTGCTACAGCAATAACAACCCAACATTGTAACACATATGACACGTGACAAATTGCAGCCACAGCCGTCATTGGTTGAGATGGATCACTGCTGTGGTCAGTGATTGGCTGAGCTGTTGTGTATATCAGTACGGACCAATGGGGAACTGTGGAAGCAATGTAAAAGTAGTGGTTAGTTGAGTATTATTTTGTTTCATTTTTAATTTTTTTGTGAGTCATTTTTGTGAGTCCCAGCCACTTTATAAATCTTTTCCACAAATATTATCAAACAGGCTCCAAACAGATAAAGACTACAAATATTGAAATACTCTGGTCCATCGGCCTGGTCTGTAGTCTCTGGCAACTGGTTAAGAGGTTTGGCAAGCTCTTCTGATTAGCCAGGCTCGCACGAAGTAATCTGTGAGTCACACCGCAATGATGACATTAATCCAGCCCAACTAATCAAAGGCCACCACAGGAATCCAAGAAGGTAAGAGATTTGCGAACAATTTGTCCGATGGCCAAAGATTACTGACCTGCCCGATGGACCAGAGTCTTGCCAATCGATAATCCCATCTCTATTTACAAGGATTATTTCTGTAATAAATTATCTCCCGCTATAAAGTCAGTGAGAAGCTCCTTATTTTACATAATTGACAGAGTAGACATTGTAATATTAATAATTTTATTATTACTGTTTTCTGTTGCCAGGGAAGACTTGAGTAAGCTGCCATACACCACAATGTGTATAAAGGAGAGTATGCGTCTCTACCCTCCTGTACCGGGAATAGCTCGTGAGCTGAAAGAACCAATCACATTCTTTGATGGGCGAAGTCTGCCCAAAGGTCGGTGACATTTTTTTTCAATAAAATGATAAAAACACATTAAAAATTAGAAATGCAAAATAAAAGTGAATCTTGCCTTGCCTTTAGAAAGAATATCTCATTATAGACAACCCCTTCAATGTGGGAGTTAATGCAGTAGTAAGTTAACTGTCATAGGTCCTACACCTGCAGCAAACTACCAATTATCTCTGATTGTAACATATATGAACCTTTTGTTAAGAATCTACATAATTCAATCACTTTTAAGAATAGTAATTTTGTAGTTGATATTGAAGGAATAATAGTTGTCATTGTTAGCATGTTTTATGGTAATACTCTATGGAAATGTATTATACATTGCTCTTTTATCTTTTGATGTGACAGGTACCCAGGTATTTCTGAGTATGTTTTGCTTGAACAGATCTCCCAGTATGTGGGATAATCCTGAGGTAAGTGGAGGCTACATAGATATTTAGCTGTATAGAATCATCATAATTAGTGTTGAGCGAGCATGCTCGACACTGCTCGGTACTCGCCCGAGCATCGAGCATTTCCGGGTTACTCGGGCGGGAGCTCGGGTCTCCGCCCTGCATGTTTGGCGCTCTTTACAGAGCCAATGAACATGCAGGGATTGCCAGCCAGTCATTGTAATGCTGCAGCCATGTTGGTTGTGGGCATTACAGTGATTGGCTGGCCGCACAGCGTCACCTCGAGTATTTAAAACCGGGCGCCGCCATCTTGGACACAGTCGCCCGGGATCAGACAGTGTAGGGTCAGTGCTGCTGAGTTAGGGAGAGATATATAGTGCGAAATAGGTAGTGTAGGGTCTCTAAAGCCTGCCAAATCAAAGAGACAGTCCTTCTCAGGACTAATATCCATCGCAGATATCAGGCAGGCTGTATAGGAGACGCAGTGTTTATACCAACAAACACTGCATTACAGTTCTGTGTGCTGCTGCTGCTCAAATTGCTAGACTTATCACCCCGGTCTCAAGGGCCAGGAAAAATCCTTTTTTTTTTCATCTAAATCCTGTATTTTTTTTTCCTCAATCAGACTGTACAAATATGCATCTTATTAACCTTTTGGTACCCCCCCCCCCACAAAAAAAAAATTGAGTGGGTCTGTGACTGTTCAGACACCAATATATCTGTTTAAAAGAGTCTGGTGTAGGCCAGATAACTAGAACTTTGGTTTTGCAGTTCCACGGTTCAAATCTCTGTATTATCCAGCTTTTGGCCTTTTTTCCGTAAAAAAAACAGTAATAGTGTCTCCCTGACTGTTCAGACACAAATATATCTGTTTAAAAGATTCTGGTGCAGGCCACATAACTATAACTTTGGTTTTGCAGTTCCATGGTTCAAATCTCAGTATTATCCAGCTTTTGGCCTTTTTTCTGTAAAAAAAAACAGTAATAGTGTCTTGCTGACTGTTCAGACACAAATATATCTGTTTAAAAGATTCTGGTGTAGGCCAGAGAAACAGTGGTTTTCCTCTTCCACGATTCTAATCTCCTTTTCATTACCCTTTTTCCATTGATAGTGCGAGTGTAAGCTATTTTACTTCATTTACAATGGGCATGGCGAGTGGCAAGGGACATGGAACTGGACGTTCTGGTGATGGTGCGTGTAGAGGACGGGGCCGTGGCCAAGGTGAAAATGTGCACTACCAACAGCCACATCTTTTCGCTCCCACTTCTTGACCGAATTACTAGGGAAGCACACTACAACACCAGTATTGCGAATTGATCAGTGTGAACAGGTTATTAATTGGATAGCAGATAATACTTCCAGTTACCTGGGCACCACCACCTCCGGTCTGTCTTCCAAACGGTCAAGTTTTAGTAGCCGTGAGTCTCGACCGCATACTCCTCCTCAACCTGATGCTCCTTCCTCCCACCATGCCGAGTGTCGTCAGATAGCAACTGATCCCACAGTTGGACAATCTGAAGAGCTGTTCACTGGTCCATTTCCATATTTGTGCCCCTCGCCTGCTCCCCTTGAAGTGATGGAAGAGGAGATCCCATGTAACGAAGCCCAAATATTTGAACAGCCACGGCCACAGGAAGGCGACGCTGGCAATTTGTCACAATAGGTGGACGATGACGAGACACAATTGCCACGAAGTGAGGAGGAGGATCGTGGTGCGCAAGTGGAAGAGGAGGAGGTGGTGGATGATCTAGTAACTGACCCAATGTGGCAGGAGGACACGCAGAGCGAGGCCAGCAGCACACAGGGGGAGGGAGGCAGAGTACCCCAACGGGCAGGAAGAAGCAGTGTGGTGGCCGCACACAGAAGGCGGGCAACAGTTCCCCGTAACACCAACACGAGGGACATTGCCAGTACAACCTGTAGGTCTTCCAGAGTCTGGAATTTTTTTAAAGACTCTGCTGATATCCCCAAAAAGGCCATTTGTACCATTTGCCATGCCAGCATCAGCAGGGGTGACAAAACTACCAGCCTGACCACCACCAGCATGATCAGGCACATGTCAGCAAAGCACCCGACTTTGTGGGGCGAACCCCAGGGTCCACGACCAGTGTCAGCGGGTGTCACCACTGCTTCTTCCGCTGTTGTGCGTGTAAGAGAACCCCCTGTTGTGCGTGCAAGGCAGTCCCCTGTCTATACTGCATGTAAAGATGCCCCCTCCTCTCAGTCTTCACTTGTTATGGCAGTTTCTCAAGAAACAGCATCAACGTCCACGTCCACGTCCCACCGCAGCGTTCAATTGTCCATATCCCAGACCTTTGAACGAAAGCGCAAATTCGCAGCCAACGCCCCACAGGCCACAGTCCTAAATTCGCACATTTCATGACTACTTGCGTTGGAAATGCTGCCTTTTAGGCTGGTGGAGATGGAATCCTTCTCCAACCTTATGGAGGTGGCCACCCTCTGTACTCGGTCCCCAGCCGACACTATTTTGCCCGGTGTGCCATCCCCGCACTACACAAGCACGTGTCTCAAAACTAGTGTTGAGCCACCCCCGTAGTGTTCGAGTTCGGTTCGGTTCGTCGAACACCCGTGTGTTCGCCGAACTGTTCGTCGAACTGTTCGTCGAACACCTTCGAACACCGTTAAAACCAATGGCAGGCAAACAAAAACACATAGAAACACATAGAAAACACCTTCAAAGGTGTCCAAAAGCTGACAAACTGCTCAGAAGACATAACTAACACATGGAAAAGTGACAAGTACATATAGTCATGCGAAAATAAAAGAGGTGGAGGAGTAAAAGGAGGGGGAGACACAGATATAGGCATGTCATGCCCTTCTAAAATCCAAAAAGTGAGAAGCCGACACGGCCAGTCCGCTCCTGCCCGTGCCACCTCCGTGTCGCCGGGTTTGTGCCAGAGCCGCGGTGAACCCTGACGGCCAGCCCCCCTCTCCCAATACTGGTGCCTGTCCGCTGGTGGGTCGAGCGAGCCCCCCTGTGGTGGAGGCAGCTCTAAGCTTTTTAATTTAAATTGTCTCTCTAATTTGAATGAATACACTTTAAATCCATTTACAAGGATCTATTGGAGGGCAAGTCTCATGCCAGCAGCCGCGGTAATTCCAGCTCCAGTAGCGTCCACTAAAGCTGCTGCAGTTAAAAAGCTTTTATAAGGATCGAGCTCGGCTGTCCACCGCAAGGCATCCTACTGCCAGTCCCAGCCCCTATGCCTTGGGGTGCCTCCTGATGCTCTTCACTAAGTATCCCATGGTCCCGAAGCATTTCCTTTGAAAAAATTAAGTGTCTAAACTACAGGTGGTGTAGCTTGCTTAACAGCCGGGATAATCCGCTGACTAGCAGACACTGCTACTAGGCACAAAGTATTTCCTGGGCTAGATGCAGTTAAAAATTTGTAATTAGATACTCTCGTTGGATGCTGAGAAAGCATTCCATAGAGTCTCCTGGCACGCCATATATTATTCTCTTAAAAAGCTTGGGGTAGGGGTCTAGGGGACCCTTTTATAGCCAAAATCACGGCCCTGTATCGCAATACGTCACCTAGGCTGAAGATAAATGGAACTGTAGCACCCTGAGGGCTCGGTTGCTACAGACGTATTGCACCTCACCCAGAGGTGTGATATCTCACTCTCAGGTAAGGATGGAGTGTGGATCAGGACCCGACACCTGCATGCATTACACCACATTGCCGTGGGGCAGGGCGACCAATATGCCCCTGAGATGGGCACGACAGTCCCTGTCCCTGGCTGGAGTGGGGGGAGGGAACACTGAGGAAGGGGAACCCTGTAGTGCAGGAGCAGGGAGGAAGCAGTTCCTGGGTGCACTGAGAAGGGAGTATAAAAGGTGGGCACCATCTTAGTTCAGTGCAGAGAAGTCTGAGCAGAAGTGGCAGGGAGCAGGGGCTCTGCATGAGCTCTGCTCCGGAGGCGGGCCTAGTAACAGAGGCCCAGGCCTGGAAGAGGGAGAAGGAAGGAAGAGGAGCGGAGAAGGCTCCAGGAACGAGGAATGAAGGGATCCCAGGGGTGCGGACGGGCGAGTCGCCACCGCACGCCCGAATCCACCTGCGTGGAGGGGTCAGGCCAAAGGGGGAGACCGGTCCCCGAACTAGTGGAGGCAGGAAACGACCCTCAGCTAGAAACCGGAGGCTCTGACATTTTATGTGGCGCAGCCCCTCGCTACACCCGCTAGGAAGGCACCACATAGGGTCAGGGAAACTGGCGCCAAGTTTACCAACAGGAGGCCCGAGGCAGCCGGACAGAAGTGTTGGTAAGAAAGGCCAGACAAAGGACACACAAAGGGGGTCCTGTGAAGTGCTCCAAAGTTATCTGGGAGTTGTCTGAGCCCCTCACCTGGTGAGCACAGTACGACGTGGGCAGCCGTTACCTGCAGACGTGGTCTGGATAATAAGAACTGTGAGTAAAGGCCCTGGACTGCATCACTGACTCCGTGTCGTTACTGCTGCTGCCCTGCACCATCACCCCCATCCTCCGCATACACTGCCCTGAGGCTATACTCCTCCCGTGGGGAGTTATGCTACGCTCTGCTGCAAACACAACACCAGCCTCAGCGGTCTGCCCTGTAGCGGCGGTTCACTCTGACCGCAATCCACGGGTGGCGTAGTCGGACATTTAAACATCAAAACCACATAAATAGTTCCGCCACTGGTTTGACCGCCATGAGCCACGG
Source organism: Phyllobates terribilis (assembly GCF_046119375.1). Classification (NCBI taxonomy): domain Eukaryota; kingdom Metazoa; phylum Chordata; class Amphibia; order Anura; family Dendrobatidae; genus Phyllobates; species Phyllobates terribilis. The sequence goes on along the minus strand of NW_027362768.1, from coordinate 155,232,909 downwards.
AACTGGGTCGCCGCCACGAAGACTACAACCACCAGCATCCACCAAAAAGGGTCCGGCTCCGGGTGTCCCAAGGCCCAGGGGGTGCGTCAGAACATTTTCATCACCTTTCACAATCACCAATGGGACAAGGCAGGGATGTCCTCTGTCCCCTCTCTTATACATCCTAGTGACGGAGCACCTGCTCTCATCAATTCGCCATAACCCCAATATTAGGTGGATTGAGGTGGGAGGCACCGAGTACAAGTGCTCTCTATTTGCTGATGATGTCCTAGTATATATCACTCAATCACATATATCCATCCCTGCTGTTATGGCTGAAATAGATCACTTTGTTACATGGTAAAATTTTAAAATCAATGCAGCGAAGTCTGAGGCCCTCGATGTCTCCCTCCCCAAATCCATATAGGATTCCATCCAGTCCAACTTTCCCTTTGCCTGGCCCTCACAGGGTATCAAATACTTAGAAATTCCTATTCATAGAGACCTCTCCCATCTATGTTATCTTAATTTTGGGCCCTTTATTGAACAATTCCATACAGACCACGGTTGGCAAGTTAGAACTGTAAGATTCACTACGTGAACCACTGGTGTTTTGTGGAAAAGCACATGTACACTGCGTTCCAAATTATTATGCAAAAAGTGTTTAGGAGTGATAAGGGAAGAATTTGTTTGTTTGTCAGTTAAACTCATTGATGGTGATGTGTGTCAGGGCTCTTTATATCACTGTAAGCAATTGCAGACACCTGTGCTAATTAGTTTGGCAGGTGTGTCCAATGAAAGGCAAGACTACTTAAGAAGGCTCTCTCACATTATTAAGCAGCCTACATTTTCTGCCAAAATGGGAAAGAAAAAGGATGTGTCGGCTGCTGAGAAGCAACAAATTGTGGAGTGTTTAGGTCAAGGCATGACTACAATCAACATTGTGCGATGATCAGGATGAAGTGTCTTGGCAATCAAGAAGTATGTAGCTGATTCACAGTACACACGTGTGCGTGCTGATAAGGGCAAATTGAGGACTCTTTCCTACAGGCAATTACGTCAGGTTGAAAGAGCAGCGGCAAAAAAGCCTTGTCATAGCAGCAGACAAGTTTTTGAAGCTGCTTGTGCCTCCAACGTCCCCCGAACAACAAGATGCAGGGTCCTTCAGAGGTTTGCAGCTGTGCATACGCCATCCTGTCGACCTCCTCTATCCACTTCACACAAGCAGAAACGGCTCCAGTGGGCCAAACATTACATGAAGACTGATTTCAAAACTGTTTTGTTCACGGATGAGTGCCGTGCAGCGCTCGATGGTCCAGATGGATGGAGTGGAGGATGGCTGGTTGATGGACACCCCACGCAAACACGGCTACAGCGCCAACAAGGAGGAGGTGGAGTAATGTTTTGGGCTGGAATCATGGGGAGAGAGATTGTCGGCCCCTTTAGGATCCCTGAAGGCGCTAAAGATGAACTCCATAATGTATGTGGATTTTCTCAAACAGCACTTCCTGCCATGGTTCAAGAAGAAGAACCGTGTATTTCACAGCAAGATCATTTTTCTGCATGATAATGCACCATCTCATGCTGCACATAAAACATCTGCATCTCTGGCTGATATGGGCATAAAAGGGGACAAACTTATGGTGTGACCCCCATGCTCCCCTGACCTCTACCCCATTCAGAACCTTTGGAGCATCATTAAAAGGAGTGTCTATGATGGCGGGAGGCAGTTCACATCTAAGCAACAGCTCTGGGAGGGTATTCTGTCCTCATGCAAAACAATTGAAGCAGAAACCATCCAAAACTTGACAAATTCAATGGACGAGAGAGTTCAGAAGCTCCTTTCGAACAAGGGGTCCTATGTGAAAATGTAACATCACCTAGAATAAAGTTTTGAGTTGAAAACTGTTTGATTTCAGTTTCTAACAACCTGCTAATGCTTACAATTTCAAAAATGACAATTTTTTTGGTCTTTATTAAAATGAAAAGGTTGATCGAAAAGTTTGGGGGATCTAAGAGTGTGGCAACCCAGTAGTCATGATTACTTCGAATTCTGACAATATGAGGGTCATGCTGCAGGTAGTGCAGCAAGAAGGCACTTATGTGTCTTGCGCATCTCGGAGCCCCAAAATTATTTTCCGGGCTAGATGCAGCTAAAAATTATTTTTAATTTTAAATCTGGTGGAGCTTATTATAGATGGCCTAATAGGATCAGTGCTGCACACTGCTACAAAGCCCAAATTATTTTCCAGTCAAGATACAGATAAACATGATTAGTAATTTGAAAGCTTAAAACGGTTGGTAGGGTGATTTTAACCAATCATCAAGCTTTTACTCTCCCCAGGATGACACAGGGGTAGAAAAGTCGTTTCGGATCTATGATTTGTTCATCTTTATGAACGTGAGTCTGTCTACATTATCAGTGGAGAGCCGCGTGCGCTTATCTGTCAGCACACCACCAGCAGCGCTGAACACATGTTCAGACAGAACGCTGGCTGCGGGGCATGACAAGATCTCCAAGGCGTAAGTGGCTAGCTCCGGCCATTTATCCAGATTGGAAGCCCAAAAAGAGCAAGGGTCCAGTGACACAGTCGTGGCTTCAATGTTTACTTGGAGATACTCCTGTACCATCGTCTCTAGGCGTTGACTATGTGTCAGACTTCTTGTCTCCTGTGGCCTTGCAAAGGATGGGCTAAAAAAGTGGTGAAATGATTCCACAAAATTGATGTTACCAGCAGATACTGTGGTTCTGTTACGGTTTGAGTGCTGAACACTTGACGGTCCCACGGTTGGCAAGTTGGAACTGTGAGATTCACTACGTGCACCACTGGTGTTTTGTGGAAAAGCACATGTAAGATTCTGCAACAGTCTCTGCTGATACTCCTGCATGCGTGCATCCCTTTCTATGGCAGGAATAATTTCGGCAAATTTACTTTTGTACCGGGGATCTAACAGTGTGGCAACCCAGTAGTCAGGATTATTTCTAATTCTCACAATTCGAGGGTCATGTTGCAGGTAGTGCAGCAAGAAGGCACTCATGTGTGTTGCGCATCCAGGAGCACCAAGTCCCTGTTGTGTTGGTGGCGAGGTAACAATCATGCTTCCTTCCTCTGTCCTCTCCCCCCAACCTCGCACAACAGAAATGTGATCAAGGTCTCCCTCATCTGATGAGTCTTCCATCAGTTCGTCCTCCACTTCTTCCTGGGCTCCTGCACCTTCCTCACTAGTTTGGCTGCTACCATGCGCCCTGGTAAAACCATCTCCCCCACCCTCACATGCCTGCCGCCTTGGTGCTGCCGACCGTCTGGACCTTGCAGATGTTAGCCCTTCCGCATACAACTCCTCCTCCTCTACTTCCTCCACCTCCTCTTGTGCCACCACCTGACTCCGAATTCTGTTTAACATGTGCTCCAGCATGTAAATCACCGGAATAGTCATGCTGATAATGGCATCATCAGCACTAAACATCTTCGTCGCCATTTCAAAACTGTGCAGAAGGGTGCATAGGTCCCTGATCTGAGACCACTCCTCCAGCGTGATTTGCCCCACCTCTGGATCTCGTTGGCCCAGGCTATACGTCAGAACGTATTGCACCAGGGCTTGTCGGTGCTGCCACAGTCGCTGCAACATGTGCAGAGTTGAATTCCACCGGGTAGGCACATCGCATTTTAGCCGGTGAAGTGGCAGGCCCAACGACTTCTGTAGAGATGTAAGTCGCTGAGCTGCGGGATGCGAACGGCGGAAGTGAGCACACAGCGACCGTGCCCTCTGCAGAAGGCCATCTAGTCTGGGATAGTGGGCTAAAAATTGCTGGACAACCAGGTTCAACACGTGAGCCATGCAAGGCACGTGTGTGACATTGCCCCGGCGAAGGGCCGCACCCAGGTTTGCAGCATTGTCGCACATGGCCTTCCCTGGTTTCAGGTCCAGTGGAGACAGCCATTCATGAAATTGGTTCTCCAGAGCTGACCACAACTCCTCAGCTGTGTGACTCACATTTCCCAGACATTTCAAAGTAAAAACCGCCTGATGACGTTGAGCCCTACTGCCAGCATAGTAAGGAGGTGTGCAGGATCCCTTCTGCGCAGTTAGAAAGCTTGTGGCATGACCAGACAGGCTTTGGGTGCAGGTGGAAGACCGAGAGGAGGTTGAGGAGGCAGAAGCAGTGGAGAAACTTTGACATAAAGAGGATTGACGCACAACTCGTGGGGACGGCAAGACTTGGACAGCAGCCCCTTGTCCTGCTGTCACCATAGTTACCCAGTGCCCAGTCAGCGACATGTAACGCCCCTGTCCATGCCTACTCGTCCAAGTGTCTGTGGTGAAATGCACCCTGTCACACACAGAGTTTCTCAAAGAAGCGGTGATGTTGTGTGCGACATGCTGGTGGAGCGCAGGCACACCTTTCTTTGAGAAGTAGTGCCGACTGGGCATCTGGTACTGGGGCACTGCGACGGACATAAGGTCTCGAAAATCCTCTGTGTCCACCAGGCGGAAAGGCAGCATTTCTGTAGCCAAGAGCTTGCAGATGGTGAAATTCAACCTCTTAGCTTTCTCATGGCTAGGAGGAAATGGTCTTTTACTTGTCCACATCTGAGGGACCGAGGGCTGGCTATTGTGCTTAGACGGGGTTGATAAGGGTGTCCCCGGCAAACTGCCGGTCTGTGAGGAAGATGCAGGCGGACATGTTAGGTTGCCTTGATCCAAAGGTGGTGCTATCGATGTCGGACAGCGCTCAACACCAGCTGGTGTTACCACCTCCAAAGAAAATGATGACCTGCCAATCACGCTGGCTGTTGCGGGTAAAGAGGTGGCAGGTCTGCGCCCCAAAACAGGTGTGACTGCTGTCCCCCCAGTCACAGAGGATGAAGAGGCCGCGGATGCACAAGATATGGCAGACGGTGGTTGGCCCGGCCGGCTAGGCCGCATTGTAGCACACTGAGCTTCCCACTGCAACTTATGCTTCATGTCCATGTGCCGGTTCATGCATGAAGTACTCAAACTATGTATTTTTTGGCCTCTACTTAGCTTTTGCTGACAAATGTTACAGATAACACGAGTTGGGTCATCTTTATCGATCTGAAAAAATGCCCAGGCTATGCAAGGCTTAGCACCCATGCGACCTGAAGAGCCACCACGACTTGTGGTGAGAGGCAGAGTTGTGTTTGAGGATGCAGTTGGTGACGTGCTTCCAGTACTATGTCTCTGTCCAGGAAGGCGCAACCTGACCTCGTCGTCACTAGCATCTTCCTCCACCTCCTCTGCTGACCTCATCTCTTGGCTGACTGTGGGTTGACAGTAAGTGGGATCTCCAACCTCATCATCATCACCCTGTGTGTTATCACACCCGTCGTCCTCAGAGCCAACCTGTTCCTGCCCTGACAAAAAACTAAAGTTGTCGCTCCAATCAGGTATTTGAGTCTCATCATCGTCTTCCTCATTGTCTCCACCAACAGGAGTTACAGTTTGGGAATGAGGGTCTACATTATGGTCAGAACCTTCTGCGTCTGGTCCTGGATCCGACTCATAAAGATTCTGGGCATCAGTGCAGATCATTTCCTCGTCTGGATTCACAGAAGCGCTGGAGTCGACCTCTGATTCCCAGGCTATAGTATGAGTAAACAGCTCTGCAGACTCAACCATCTGTTCTACCTCATACTCAGACGGGCAGCTGGAGATTTGGGAGCCTTGAGGAAGCAAGTGCGATTTGGGTGACACCTTTGAGGACTGGAGTATTTGTGATGTTGAAGTTGATGTGGAGGAGAGCCCACTTAAAGGAGCACTTGATATCCGTTGAAGCACCTGCTGTTTTTGTGCCTCATCTGGAATTTGTAGCGATTGGCGTGGCCGTAAGAAAGGGATCTTATCACATTGTCCGCTAAAAGAAGTAGACATTTTAGTTTGGCTGGAAGATGGTCTTTCTTCTGCAGATGTTACTGTTGCTTTAACACCTACCCCACGGACACAACCTTTTTTCCCCTTCCCAACACGCCTATTCCCCTTTCCACCAGCAGCAGGCCTTTTTCCACTCATTTTGGTGGTTAACTAATTCACAACTCTGGAGTTGTTTGCACAAAAAAACAATGGATGGTAACCGAGCAGAGCTGAGTGGCCAAACTGTGGTATTAGGCCAAAACTATTGGCTGGGTTAGATGCAGAAAAAAATTATATTCAATTTGCAACCTGATGGAGGTCAGTATAGATGGACTAATACAACAAGTCCCACACACAGCTAGAAGCCCAAATATTTTTTCAGAGGTACTGTAGATGCAGATAAAAATTATTTTTAATTTGCAACCTGATGGAGGTCAGTATAGATGGACTAATAGAGAAAGTCCGACACACTGCTAGAAGGCCAAATATTTTTTCAGAGCTAGATGCAGAAAAAAATTAGATTCAGTTTGCAACCTGATGGAGGCCAGTATAGATGGACTAACAGAGAAAGTCCCACACACTGCTAGAAGGCCAAATATTTTTTCAGAGCTAGATGCATACAAAAAATTATTTTGAATTTGCAACCTGATGGAGGTCAGTATAGGTGGACTAATAGAACAAGTCCCACACACTGCTAGAAGGCCAAATATTTTTTCAGAGCTAGATGCAGAAAAAAATTATATTCAGTTTGCAACCTGATGGAGGTCTGTATAGATGGATTAATAGAACAAGACCCACACACAGCTAGAAGCCCAATATTTTTTCAGAGGTAGATGCAGAAAAAAATATATTCAGTTTGCAACCTGATGGAGGTCAGTATAGATGGACTAATACAACAAGTCCCACACACAGCTAGAAGCCCAATATTTTTTCAGAGGTACTGTAGATGCAGAAAAAAATATATTCAGTTTGCAACCTGATGGAGGTCAGTATAGATGGACTAATACAACAAGTCCCACACACAGCTAGAAGCCCAAATATTTTTTCAGAGGTACTGTAGATGCAGATAAAAATTATTTTTAATTTGCAACCTGATGGAGGTCAGTATAGATGGACTAATAGAGAAAGTCCGACACACTACTAGAAGGCCAAATATTTTTTCAGAGCTAGATGCAGAAAAAAATTATATTCAGTTTGCAACCTGATGGAGGTCAGTATAGATGGATTAATAGAACAAGACCCACACACAGCTAGAAGCCCAATATTTTTTCAGAGGTAGATGCAGAAAAAAATATATTCAGTTTGCAACCTGATGGAGGTCAGTATAGATGGACTAACAGAGAAAGTCCCACACACTACTAGAAGGCCAAATATTTTTTCAGAGCTAGATGCAGAAAAAAATTATATTCAGTTTGCAACCTGATGGAGGTCAGTATAGATGGACTAATACAACAAGTCCCACACACAGCTAGAAGCCCAAATATTTTTTCAGAGGTACTGTAGATGCAGATAAAAATTATTTTTAATTTGCAACCTGATGGAGGTCAGTATAGATGGACTAATAGAGAAAGTCCGACACACTGCTAGAAGGCCAAATATTTTTTCAGAGCTAGATGCAGAAAAAAATTATATTCAGTTTGCAACCTGATGGAGGTCAGTATAGATGGATTAATAGAACAAGACCCACACACAGCTAGAAGCCCAATATTTTTTCAGAGGTAGATGCAGAAAAAAATATATTCAGTTTGCAACCTGATGGAGGTCAGTATAGATGGACTAACAAAGAAAGTCCCACACACTACTAGAAGGCCAAATATTTTTTCAGAGCTAGATGCAGAAAAAAATTATATTCAGTTTGCAACCTGATGGAGGTCTGTATAGATGGATTAATAGAACAAGACCCACACACAGCTAGAAGCCCAATATTTTTTCAGAGGTAGATGCAGAAAAAAATATATTCAGTTTGCAACCTGATGGAGGTCAGTATAGATGGACTAATACAACAAGTCCCACACACAGCTAGAAGCCCAATATTTTTTCAGAGGTAGATGCAGAAAAAAATATATTCAGTTTGCAACCTGATGGAGGTCAGTATAGATGGACTAACAGAGAAAGTCCCACACACTACTAGAAGGCCAAATATTTTTTCAGAGCTAGATGCAGAAAAAAATTATATTCAGTTTGCAACCTGATGGAGGTCTGTATAGATGGATTAATAGAACAAGACCCACACACAGCTAGAAGCCCAATATTTTTTCAGAGGTAGATGCAGAAAAAAATATATTCAGTTTGCAACCTGATGGAGGTCAGTATAGATGGACTAATACAACAAGTCCCACACACAGCTAGAAGCCCAATATTTTTTCAGAGGTAGATGCAGAAAAAAATATATTCAGTTTGCAACCTGATGGAGGTCAGTATAGGTGGACTAATAGAACAAGTCCCACACACTGCTAGAAGGCCAAATATTTTTTCAGAGCTAGATGCAGAAAAAAATTATATTCAGTTTGCAACCTGATGGAGGTCAGTATAGATGGATTAATAGAACAAGACCCACACACAGCTAGAAGCCCAATATTTTTTCAGAGGTAGATGCAGAAAAAAATATATTCAGTTTGCAACCTGATGGAGGTCAGTATAGATGGACTAATACAACAAGTCCCACACACAGCTAGAAGCCCAATATTTTTTCAGAGGTAGATGCAGAAAAAAATATATTCAGTTTGCAACCTGATGGAGGTCAGTATAGGTGGACTAATAGAACAAGTCCCACACACTGCTAGAAGGCCAAATATTTTTTCAGAGCTAGATGCAGAAAAAAATTATATTCAGTTTGCAACCTGATGGAGGTCAGTATAGATGGATTAATAGAACAAGACCCACACACAGCTAGAAGCCCAATATTTTTTCAGAGGTAGATGCAGAAAAAAATATATTCAGTTTGCAACCTGATGGAGGTCAGTATAGATGGACTAACAGAGAAAGTCCCACACACTACTAGAAGGCCAAATATTTTTTCAGAGCTAGATGCAGAAAAAACTTATATTCAGTTTGCAACCTGATGGAGGTCAGTATAGATGGATTAATAGAACAAGACCCACACACAGCTAGAAGCCCAATATTTTTTCAGAGGTAGATGCAGAAAAAAATATATTCAGTTTGCAACCTGATGGAGGTCAGTATAGATGGACTAACAGAGAAAGTCCCACACACTACTAGAAGGCCAAATATTTTTTCAGAGCTAGATGCAGAAAAAAATTATATTAAGTTTGCAACCTGATGGAGGTCAGTATAGATGGACTAATACAACAAGTCCCACACACAGCTAGAAGCCCAAATATTTTTTCAGAGGTACTGTAGATGCAGATAAAAATTATTTTTAATTTGCAACCTGATGGAGGTCAGTATAGATGGACTAATAGAGAAAGTCCGACACACTGCTAGAAGGCCAAATATTTTTTCAGAGCTAGATGCAGAAAAAAATTATATTCAGTTTGCAACCTGATGGAGGTCAGTATAGATGGATTAATAGAACAAGACCCACACACAGCTAGAAGCCCAATATTTTTTCAGAGCTAGATGCAGAAAAAAATATATTCAGTTTGCAACCTGATGGAGGTCAGTATAGATGGACTAACAAAGAAAGTCCCACACACTACTAGAAGGCCAAATATTTTTTCAGAGCTAGATGCAGAAAAAAATTATATTCAGTTTGCAACCTGATGGAGGTCTGTATAGATGGATTAATAGAACAAGACCCACACACAGCTAGAAGCCCAATATTTTTTCAGAGGTAGATGCAGAAAAAAATATATTCAGTTTGCAACCTGATGGAGGTCAGTATAGATGGACTAATACAACAAGTCCCACACACAGCTAGAAGCCCAATATTTTTTCAGAGGTAGATGCAGAAAAAAATATATTCAGTTTGCAACCTGATGGAGGTCAGTATAGATGGACTAACAGAGAAAGTCCCACACACTACTAGAAGGCCAAATATTTTTTCAGAGCTAGATGCAGAAAAAAATTATATTCAGTTTGCAACCTGATGGAGGTCTGTATAGATGGATTAATAGAACAAGACCCACACACAGCTAGAAGCCCAATATTTTTTCAGAGGTAGATGCAGAAAAAAATATATTCAGTTTGCAACCTGATGGAGGTCAGTATAGATGGACTAATACAACAAGTCCCACACACAGCTAGAAGCCCAATATTTTTTCAGAGGTAGATGCAGAAAAAAATATATTCAGTTTGCAACCTGATGGAGGTCAGTATAGGTGGACTAATAGAACAAGTCCCACACACTGCTAGAAGGCCAAATATTTTTTCAGAGCTAGATGCAGAAAAAAATTAGATTCAGTTTGCAACCTGATGGAGGTCAGTATAGATGGACTAATAGAATGATGCTATGCCCAAAAGATTTTACTTCACTAGGTGCAGTAAAAAAATTGGTATTCTATACACAGGTGGTATATCTTGCAACACAGATAGGCTACTCCACTGACTAACACACTCTGCAATAGGCCAAAAAGGATTAGCTTTGCTAGATTCAGCCAAATGCTGTGAAAAAAACTTGCACAGCACTGGCACAGACCTGCCTGGCAAAAACTGATAGGAACTGATGTAACCTAGTCCTGAAAAGGACTCCAATTACAATTAGTCTTTACTCCCACAACCTATCTATTTAAGAGCACAGACCTGCCTGATAAAAGTCGTAGGAAATGCTGTAACCTAGTCCTTAAAAGGACTGCAATCACAACTATTCCCTACTCCCAAGCTATCTGTATATTTGTGCGAAAATTGGCTTGAAATTAACAAGGTATAGCGCACACAGCAACAGCGGTGCCGTCTAACACGCAGCTGCAGCAGTGAGAAAATGGTGGCGACGGGGAAAATGGCTTGGTCTTATAGAGCAAGGACATGTGACATACACTGCCAATGACACATGCCCTTGCTTGTGTGAAAAAAAGCACTTCGCTCCGTGTGTGCGCTGCTGATAGGCTGACAGATTGCACCTCCCCACTGTAAATGCGGGAAAGAGAAAAAAAAATGGAGATCTTCATTGTTCCTGCAGAGATCCATCCCCTGCCCCTCCCCCCAACCCGCTGTACACTCAAACTGCGTATTAACATTAATTTTCATCATTACTGAGAAAAAATCCAGTTATGATTTTGGTGCACGAACAGTTATCGAACATAACCTCGAACAGCCGAATTTTTCTCAAATTGTTCGTGTTCGCCGAACGGCTCGAACACCGCCCAAAACAGCTCGAATTTGAGATTGGCGAACAGTTCGAGTAGAACAACGCTCATCTCTACTCAAAACATCTGCCATGCCCTCAACAACGCAGTTACTGGGAGAGTCCACCTGACAACGGACACATGGACAAGTGCTTGTGGCCAGGGATGGTACATCTCCCTGACGGCACACTGGGTAAACTTAGTGGAAGCTGGGACCCAGTCAGACCTTGGGACGGAACACATCCTCCCCACACCGAGGATTGCGGGCCCTATGTCAGTCTGAGTTGCCCCCACAGTGTACAGCTCCTGCGCATCATCCTCCTCCTCCTCCTCATGTTCAGCCTCCATCTCAGATATCACCACATCAGTTAAAAGCTGGAAGCACTGCAGTACTGCATCAGCCAAGCGGCATCAGGCTGTGCTGAAACTCATAAGCTTAGGTGATAAACCTCACACTGCTTGTGAGTTGTGGAAGAGCAGGCGGATCTGTGGCTGAGACCGCTGAACCTACATCCAGGCATGGTCGTGTGTGACAATGGCCATAACCTGGTGGCGGCTCTGAGGCGAGGCGAGATCACACACGTACCATGCCTGGCTCATGTGCTTAATCTTGTGGTTCAACGGTTTCTTAAATCGTACCCCGAGTTGCCAGATCTGCTCGTCAAAGTACGCCGCCTGTCAGCTCATTTTCGGAAGTCGGCTACAGCTTCCGCCGACCTTGCTGTGTTGCAGCAGCGTTTGCAGCTTCTGGCACACCGACTGGTGTGTGATGTCCCCACACGTTGGAACTCTACCCTCCACATGTTGCAAAGGATTTGTGAGCAGAAGAGAGCAGTTGTGGAGTACCAGCTGCAACAAGGCTGTCGATATTCAGGTCAGACTCCACACATATGACCTCAGGAGTGGACCTGGATGTCTGACATATGTACCATCCTGACAAACTTTGAGGAGTCCACCAAGATGGTTAGTGGCGATGGTGCCATCATTAGCATCAGCATCCCACTTGTCTGTCTTTTGCAACGCTCTCTGCAGAGAATTAAAGAGGAGGCATTGCAGCCAGAGTATGATGAGATGGATCAAGAAGCCATAACGGACGATTACACACAGCGCAGCCTCATCTCATCCCAACGTGCATTGGGGGACAATGAGGGAGAGGAGGAGGAAGAACAGGAGCTGGTATCATGCGCTGTAGACGGTAGTACTTGTACAACTGTCATACCGTCGGTTCAGCGTGGGTGGCCTGAGCACAGGGGGGAGGAGGAGGAGAGCATGGTCAGTCGTCATCTTGGTGAGGGCACGGAAGTCTTGCCCGTTACCAGTCTGGCAAGCATGGCTGACTTTATGTTACGCTGCCTTAACCGTGACCCTCGCGTTGTCAAAATGTTAGGTGACAGTCATTACTGGTTGGGGACACTTTTAGACCCCCGCTACATGGAGAACTTTCACTCTCTTATTCCTGAGGTGGAGAGGTCTACAAAAATGGGGCAGTACCAGAAGGCCCTTGCTGCAGAACTGTTAAAAAAATTCCCTTCTGAACACTCTAGCGGCAGAGGTCACAGTTCTTTGCCCAACCAACGCGTACAGGCGAGAGAGACGCAACTCCAATCCAGCAGAGGCAGGGGAACACTGTCAACGTTCTGGGACAGTTTTCTGAGACCCGCCCAGCTTACAGGCCCTGAGGCGCGGGGTACTCTCACAAGGAGTGGAAAGTTTCAAAAGATGGTGAGGGAGTACCTTGCCGACCGTACTAGCGTCCTCCGTGATTCCTCTGTGCCTTTTAATTATTGGGTGGACACTTGGAATGAATTCGCTCTGTACGCCTTGGAGGTCCTGGCCTGCCCTGCCGCTAGCGTGTTATCGGAGCGTGTTTTTAGTGCCGCTGGGGGAATTATAACTGATAAGCGCACTCGTCTGTCAACTGACAATGCTGACAAGCTGACACTTATCAAAATGAACAAGGGCTGGATTGGGCCAGACTTCTCATCACCACCAAATGACAGCAGAGTAACATAAAGTCAAATCCACTGTGTTATTTCGGGAGGTGTATTCCCATGCACCACTTCACACCCACACATGGGTATACGCTTCCTCATTTCGGCTGTATTTTGCTCTTCTCCTTATCCTCAGCCTCCACCACCACTATACCACCAGGGTGACCGTGGTCCGTGTTGCCAGCATTGCAAGTTCCCCCGTCCTAATTTTTGGCAGCTTTTGCTTGGAAGACATAGTCAAAGACTATGGGAGACCCACTCCCCAATAATGGGAATAATGTTTTTAATATGCTGTACTGCATGGCTCTTGTTTGCCAGCATTGCAAGTTCCTCCGTCCTAATTTTTGGCAGCTTTTGCTTGGAAGGCATAGGCAAAGACTATGGGAGACCCACTCTCCAATAATGGGAATAATGTTTTTAATATGCTGTACTGCATGGCTCTTGTAAGGGGCATGAAAACCGTCTTGTTAAACCATTCTGAACTCCACAGCTCTTCCAAGGGGCATTAAAACCGTATTGTTAAGCTGCTGTGACCTCCACCACTCTTCCAAGGGGCATTGATATTGTCTTTTTATTCCACTGCGACCACCACCACTCTTCCAAGGGGCATTAAAACTGTCTTGTTAAGCTACTGTGACCTCCACGTCTCTTCCAAGGGGCATTAAAACTGTCTTGTTAAGCTACTGTAACCTCCACCACTCTTCCAAGGGGCATTAAAACCATCTTGTTAAGCTACTGTGACCTCCACCACTCTTCAAGGGGCATTGATATTGTCTTTTTATTCCACTGCGACCTCCACCACTCTTCCAAGGGGCATTAAAGCCGTCTTGGTAAGCTACTGTGACCTCCACGTATCTTCCAAGTGGCATTAAAACCATCTTGTTAAGCTACTGTGACCTCCACCACTCTTCCAAGGGGCATTAAAACCGTCTTGTTAAGCTACTGTGACCTCCACGTCTCTTCCAAGGGGCATTAAAACCATCTTGTTAAACCACTCTGAACTCCACAGCTCTTCCAAGGGGCATTGAAATGTTGTTTTTAATTACCTCTAACCTCCACAACTCTTATAACGGGCATTGCATTTCCTCCTAATTTCAGTCAGCTTTTTCTTTTCAATGCATAGGCGAACACTAAGGGAGACCCACTCCCCAATAATGGGTAGAAGGTTTTTAGTATGCTGTAATCCACGTCTGTTTCAAGGGGCATTGCAGTTCCTCATAATCTTTGGAAAGCCTTCCATTCACTGCTTAGGCCAACAGTGTACAGGAGACCCAGTTGCTATAAATGGAAAAAACAGTTTAGTTAAAGCCCTCTGACCTCCATGTCACTTCCAAGGGGCATTGGAGTGCCTCGAAATTTTTGGTAGGCATTGCACTCACTGTATGCCCTATAACTGTATAGCCGAACCGCTCCTTTTGGTACAGAAACATATCCTACAAGACATGTGTGTTTGACTGGCCTGATATTGATGTGAATGGTCCCTGTTCCTCCTGCTCTTTCTCCTTTGCCACCACCTCATCCATCATTCATCACCTGAAGCTTTGTTTTAACGGGAGTCATAAAACTGGGATAGTAGCAGGAAAACATCCAGAAATCCTCGGAGGAGGTAGGATATCCGCCAAAACGCTGACCACCTCAGGACTAGCTGCTACTACATACATGCGCTTGCATTCCAAGGAACAGAAAGCTAAGGAGATGGATGGCCTCATGAATAATTTACTCGTTGTGTAGGAGGCCGACCACTGCTCCTGTCTACCTTCTGAACTTTGTGTTGAAGCCTGATTGACCCAGGACCCGCAATCCTCTATGTCTGGAGGACGTGTTGCATCCCAGTGTCCAACTGTGTCCCGGCTTCCACAATATTAACCCAGTGTGAAGGCGTCAGTCAGATGGACCATCCCTGGCCACATTCACTTGTCCATGTGTTTGTGGTTAGGCTGTCCTTCAAATAGGGGCAGCTGGGGACTGTTTATGGACACCCGGCAGCCCCTTGGCGGCTGGGGACCAAGCATGGACACCCGGCCGCCGGGCGGCTGGGAACTGAGTATGGATACCAGGCCGCCGATGCAGCCATGATGTGGTGGCCAGATTCCGCCTCCACATGCCTAAAAGGCCCCATTTCAAGTGCAAAGTAAGGGCAAAGAAAATTGCTATGACCCCCACAGCTTGATGAAGATCTATTTAGTCAGCAGTAAACATACAGACCATATCTGCCTCGTACCAGGGGTACGAAGCAGTGTGGTTTCCAATAAGATGGCACATGGTCTGTATGTTTACTGCTGACTTAATAGATCTTCATCAAGCTGTGGGGGTCATAGCAATTTTCTTTGCCCTTACTATCCTGATCTATCTCTGGGTGGCTTTCTATATCTTATAAATGTATGAATTCTTGACCCATTGAGATAATGATCATGATACAAAACTTAAATTATATGTGATCCATTTATTAGCTTCTAATATCCATTCTAGAATCATGTATTGCAACTATAATCACTGTTATAAACGGTTGTTATCATAAAGCTGTAAATATATGTAATTTATAATATATGTTATCCATGTAACCTTATTAATGGAATATATGAATTGAACTCTTGTATCATGTTCACCACTAAATTTTGATGGCATAATCATGATGCCGAATAATATTTTCATCTAGAACCACACTGCCCCAGTCTTTTAAACAGGTCTTTTTAGGGGCTATTTTATATAAGGGTTTTGTCTGTTGCCTGTGTAATTTTGTATTTTTTGATGTAATAAACTTACATATTTTGATAGCACAAGAATTACCATTTTTTTATTTATTCTAATGAGGTATGAGAATTAATACATGTAATATTGGGCATCCTCATTATTTTCCTAAATAGAATAATATATTGGAAATGAGTCTGATTATCCGTTTATGCGTATTTATATTTATGCAGTAATTGATTGATGGGTAGAACATTTGTAAATTTTGCTAATAAAGCTAATTTGGAATGGGGGAGGGTAAATAATTTTGATTGCAGCTGTATAAATTGTGAATGAACTCTATTTTTTTTGTATTATGAAGAAACTGTTTATGTGTCTATTTTATGATCTTAGGCTTTTGATCCACTGAGGTTTTCACCTGACAATTCTTCAGACAGACATTCACATGCGTATGTTCCATTCTCAGCTGGATCAAGGTAAGACATCTTGAATATCTAATTAATGACTTCTAGGATGGTGCATAAGGTTTAACTAGGATAGGCTTTTACTCAATATGAGGCACAGAGCTTAGCAGTTATACTTCAGAGAACAGAATTTGGCAGTTACACATACAGATCAGGGTTGAGGCACAGAGCTTGGTGGTTACAGATCGGAGTTCAGGCACAGAGCTTGGCGGTTACACATCACAGTTGAGGCACAGAGCTTGGTGGTTACACATCACAGTTGAGGCACATAGCTTGGTGGTTACACATCACAGTTGAGGCACATAGCTTGGTGGTTACACATCATAGTTGAGGCACAGAGCTTGGAGGTTACACATCACAGTTGAGGCACAGAGCTTGGTGGTTACACATCACAGTTGAGGCATAGAGCTTGGTGGTTACACATCATAGTTGAGGCACAGAGCTTGGTGGTTACACATCACAGTTGAGGCACAGAGCTTGGTGGTTACACATCAGATTTGATGCAAATAAATTGGCAATTACATATCAAAGATGTGGCACAGACCTTGGTGACTACAAGCAATAGCAAAAATTGTCTCTAAGCATTTTAGCACAATTCATAATGTAATGTTCAACAGGTGGTTGCTGGACTTGGCAAGCTGCCTCAGGTAACCCATATAAAACAGGAAAGTTTGACATAGATCCACCCAAGGTACAAACTATACCCCTGTAGTAATTTGCTATCACTTGCAATTCCCAAGGTCACATCTATTAATGAAGCGTTCACTCCAGCAGTAAACAGCACTTTCCATCAGAGCAGTGCCCTAATAGACAGGGCTTAGTGATGGTCTCAATGTTGGTACCCGCCCTAGCAATCTTGTGGATAGGCCATAAATGTACTTTATTCCCTTTAATATACTAAATGGCACTTTTGTCTACATGTTGCCTGGTCAGCACTAGAGTCTGTGTGTTTTGGATGTTCATACATAAAAACTTGCCACAAGCCAAAGTTCTTATTTGCATTATTTTTATATATAACCAGTACAAAATATAACATAATATAGTAAAGATGATCACTAAAGAAGACCAAAACCCTCATATTCTCTTCCCCCAGGAACTGCATTGGACAGAACTTCGCTATGAATGAGATGAAAGTTGCCATCGCGCTGACGTTACCGCGATTCGAACTGAGTCTGGACACCGACAATGAGCCAAAGAAGATCCCTCAACTCGTCTTACGTTCTGTGAACGGCATTCACTTGAACCTGAAGAAAATAGAAAAAGCTTCATAAATCCTGAAGACTTGAACCTCTGTGCCTCTGTCGTGTCTTTACTGTTCATGTTGTACTGCTGCTATGAGCCACAAAAATATGTATTGTAAAATAAAAACTAATAATTATGCATTACTCAGTTTGTGAAGGATGTTGTGTGATGCCCCCTAGAGGAATCTAAATGGAATAGCAAAGTCAAACAGGACTGCATTCTTGTTATGTGATTGCCTTGAGGATGCTTCCAGCTTCATCGGTCATCTTGAGTCAGGAATGTAACGAATAATGGGAGCAATGGATGCACTGATATAACAGTTGATTTTATGTGAGAATTTGCACATGGAAAATCCATGGTGTATTTTAGCACCAGTCACATAGATGATATTTTAACAAATCTCATCTGCTCGCTCCACATTTTCAGTAAGTAAATAAACCGCGTGGTGCGGACGGGGACTTTTAAATCTTCAGCTTGTCAGTTTCCACTGTGGATTTTCACTGCAGATTTTTTTCACGTCCAATGTAAAGAGGTGAAAGTCATAGAAATATTTGCAAGTTATTCATGCAGATTTAGCTGTAGTTTTGCATCAGAAAAGTTCACCTTGTTGGCAGCGACTCCACCACATCTGACTCAGCCTGTATGCTCCCTTTTGGTCTTGTGTTTTTGGGCATTGCTAAAATGGCCTAATGGTCTGAGAGAAGTCTGGACAATCCCAAATGTTGGGAGTTATGCCTCTGAAAACACACACAATACCTCCAAAGTTTCAAAAAAGATAACCAGGGACACGCTATGTGGTGTGCGTAGTACACTGCGGCAATATTTTAGGCCACATGCTTAACAAAACCACATAGACACACCCATTTACCATTTCATTCTCCCCTGACCACATAAGTAAAATGTTAGAACGTGATGGATAACCTTTTTAAGGCTGTGTTCACACTACTGCTAAACCCCTCCATTGTCCTGTTCCATTTTAGCCACACTATAGATGCACATCAGTGGTGTCACACATTCTGTGAAGATTCCCATCATATTTCAAACCTAAGTTTTTGTTCTTGTAAGTCCACACTGAGACTGTCTCCTAAGTGCTCCTCTCTGCCCTCAGGTCACCTTGTCAGTGCTCCTCTCTGCCCTCAGGCCGTCTCCCCACTGTTCCTCTTTGGTCTCAGGCCGCTTCCTCAGTGCTCTTCTCTGCCCTCAGGTTGCTTCGTCAGTGCTCCTCTCTGCCCTCATGTCGCCTCGTCAGTACTCCTCTCTGCCCTCAGGTCGCTTCATCAATGCTCCTCTCTGCCCTCAGGTCCCCTTGTCAGTGCTCCTCTCTGCCTTCAGGTCGTCTCCCCACTGTTCCTCTTTGGTCTCAGGCCACCTCCCCAATGCTCCTCTCTGCCCTCAGGTCGCTTCGTCAGTGCTCCTCTCTGCCCTCAGGTCGCTTTGTCAGTACTCCTCTCTGCCCTCAGGTCACCTCCTCAGTGCTCCTCTCTGCCCTCAGGTCGCCTCATCAATGCTCCTCTCTGCCATCAGGTCACCTCCTCAGTGCTCCTCTCTGCCCTCAGGTCGCCTTGTCGGTGCTTCTCTCTGCCCTCAGGTCGGCTCCTCAGTGCTCCTCTCTGCCCTCAGGTCGTCTCCTCAGTGCTCCTCTCTGCCCTCAGGTCACCTGGTCAGTGCTCCTCTCTGTCCTCAGGTCGCCTCGTCAGTGCTCCTCTCTGCCCTCATGTCGCTTTGTCAGTGCTCCTCTCTGCCCTTAGGTCGCCTCCTCAGTGCTCCTCTCTGCCGTCAGGTCTCCTCATCAATACTCCTCTCTGCCATCAGGTCACCTCCTCAGTGCTCCTCTCTGCCCTCAGGTTGCCTTGTCGGTGCTCCTCTCTGCCCTCAGGTTGCCTCCTCAGTGCTCCTCTCTGCCCTCAGGTCACCTGGTCAGTGCTCCTCTCTGCCCTCATTTCGCCTCCTCAGTGCTCCTCTCTGCCCTCAGGTCACCTCCTCAGTGCTCCTCTCTGCCCTCAGGTCACCTGGTCAGTGCTCCTCTCTGTCCTCAGGTCGCCTCGTCAGTGCTCCTCTCTGCCCCTAGGTCGCTTTGTCAGTGCTCCTCTCTGCCCTCAGGTCGCCTCCTCAGTGCTCCTCTCTGCCCTCAGGTCGCCTCATCAATACTCCTCTCTGCCATCAGGTCACCTCCTCAGTGCTCCTCTCTGCCCTCAGGTCGCCTTGTCGGTGCTCCTCTCTGCCCTCAGGTCGCCTCCTCAGTGCTCCTCTCTGCCCTCAGGTCACCTCCTCAGTGCTCCTCTCTGCCCTCAGGTCACCTGGTCAGTGCTCCTCTCTGCCCTCAGGTTGCCTCGTCAGTGCTCCTCTCGGCCCACAGGTCGCCTCCTCAGTGCTCCTCTCGGCCCTCAGGTCGCCTCCTCAGTGCTCCTCTCTGCGCTCAGGTCACCTCATCAGTGATCCTCTCTGCCCTCAGGTCGCTTCGCAAGTGCTCCTCTCTGCCCTCAGGTCACCTCGTCAGTGCTCCTCTCTGCCCTCAGGCCATCTTCCCAGCGCTCCTCTCTGCCCTCAGGTCGCCTCGTCAGTGCTCCTCTCTGCCCTCAGACCGTCTTCCCAGTGTTCCTTTTTGGTCTCAGGCCGCCTCCTCAGTGCTCCACCCAGTAGTTTTGTTAAGTGCCATTTTTCCAAACACTTATGTAAGAATTCCATTTTTATTATATTTTTTATTGGTTAAATAGAAAAAAAACAATCATGAAATATTTTGACATTATTTACCGAACACTGTAAATAAAATGTTCACTGTATTGTATGGGTTGCTATGATTACATGAATACCAAATGTGTTAATGTTATTTACAGGTTTATTATGTATGTTCATTAATTTCTTTTAAACTGCATTAAGAAATGTTATTATTGTAAATTATTTTTAATTGTTTTTAGTAATTTTTTAGGAAAAAAAATCACTGACTTTTATTTTACCCATAATATACAGGTATATAGAGACGTACCGATATAGATAAATATATATATACACATATATATGAATATATACATGTACCAGTACAATGTGCCTGTAAAGAAGAAGAATACCCTTAACACAGCTCACAAGCTGCTGCCTGCCTTGCTAAAGGTTGTGATGTTTCAATCTAGGACCACTCTTCCATATCATAGCTACATCCTCAGTAACACATATGCACTGAGCCTGAATGGTTAGAAGACATGGAGGCATCACTGTGTTGCCCCTGAGTGATATGCAGACTGCTGGTACTGAGAACACAGACTTGAAGTTGGGACATATCCTGACCTCCTGGGACAGCAGGACATCTTCCCCAATTTAGGACTGTTTTGTTGGAATCGGGAGGGTTGGGAGGTAAGCACACACACACAATAGAAAGAGTGGCGATCCAGCAGTATCATCCACAGGCAATGTGACTGCCGTGTCTCTTGGCACCTTTAGCAAGGCAGGCAGCAGCTTGTGAGCTGTGTTAAGGGTATTCTTCTTCTTTACATGCACATTGTACTGGTACATATATATACAGTATATTCATATATATATTTATCTATATCAGTACATCTCTTGCCACCAGTGACATTGATTCTGGGAGCCTACGTTTGAGCTACATACAATATTACCTGACTCTTGATCACAAATTTGCTTATGCTTCTGTGTTATAATAAACTGGGTAGTTTGCTGTCCATGTCTATAAATATACCATTAATTATATTGTGCCAAGCACTGCTCATTTAGAAACTGTGGGAACATCACTCCTGCACAGGGGCCCACCAGGTGATTCACCTGGTCACCTGTGTGTACAGTCAGATCCTGTCCACAGGCAATAAATCCTATTGCTAGGAAAGCCACAGACAATTTTCAAATACTGTCTACAATTCACAGAATTTCTCTAAATTATTCATGAAGAAATTGAGATTAAAAGTTTCCCCTTAAAATTGATGTTCACTGTTCTTGAACACAATTTTCTGCATTTTCTAATAGGCTCCATATTCTCTGCTGAATAATTTCTTAAAATATCTTCATAGTTGAGCTTTGTTTTTCTGATACAAAACTCAAAAGTCACTGGATAGAAATAGAGCATAACATTAAGGCTATCTCCTTTCTTCCTCTGCACAATCCGGTTTCCTGGGTGCACTGATCACTGTCGTGTCTGTGTGTATCAGCCGGAGCACACACCTTCCTCAGGTGTTAGTCCTCCTCTATTCATTGCCCTTTGGATTTGTGAGACTGTAGCTCCTCCTGTCACCAATATATGTCCCTGGGTGTATAGCACAGAGCCAAATCCAGACATGGCTTCTCCCACGCTGCCAGGACTCTTCTCCCTGAGCCTCGCTGAGCTCCTGCACTGGGCAGCCTACCTGTGTGTCCTCTACCTGGTCTACAAGGTCTCCAGTCTATTCCTCAGGCAGAAGAAGCTGCAGAGGATATTTAGCTCTTTCCCAGGTCCTAAACGTCACTGGCTGTATGGTAATGCCCACGAGGTAAATGCTGTTATATTTTCTTTCAATTAATTTATGCAACTTTCCCATGGAATTTGCATTTTTACTTTTCACGGTTTTCAAAGTTTCAGCTTCTTATCAATGAGTAGAAACTTTTATAATAAATGAAAAAACATTTCTAATCACAGGTGCAGATTTTGTTTCCGTATAGGCTTTTGATTTCTGGATTTCAAGCAAATTTCTCGAGTATACTAACCTAATTACAGTACATCAATGTGCCATACTAATCAGGGGTGCACAACCCCCCCCCCCCCCCCACACACACACACTCCTTGCTAGAGTAAAGTAAGTGGAGGGATCAGCTTTATTCTCATTTGTACATGGAAACACGAGAAGCAATGGGATGAAACTGAAAGGGAGAAGATATAGATTAGATATTAGAAAAAACTTTTTGACAGTGGGGAGATCAATGAGTGGAACAGACTTCCACGAGAGGTGGTGAGTTCCCCTTCAATGGACGTCTTCAGGGGCTGGACAGACATCTGTCTGAGATGGTTTAGTGACTCCTGCATTGAGCAGGAGGTTGGACACGATGACCCTGGAGGTCCCTTCCAACTCTCGCATTCTATGATTCTATAATACTAGTGAGTGATGGCTGTCAACCTTGTTTTGTGACTGTAACTAGATCCTAAAAGGTTGTGATATTAAGGCATGCTTGACAAATGTTTTTTTGAAAAAAGAGACTTCCTGGACATCCCGGAAAAGTCATCAAATTGCTTCTCAGATACCTCACAAAACCCTCCCGAGCCACAGAACATAATGATAATATTTTAGGTTTACTCAACGTACCAGGTGTCAACTGCACTTACATATCTGGTGGGACCGTGCAATGACTATGCAATGACCCGCTTGCTGGACTTGTGTATAAACAGGAGGCCATGTGACTGGTGACATTCACCTTTACCTTTCATGCCATAAACAAGCTGCTCATTATGTATAGTACAGAAAAATGGGACAACGACCAAACTCCACAGATATGTATGCCCTTTGTGCCAGTTTGGCTTCAGTTTTATCTGAGCTCCCGGTGCCATAGTTCTCTTTCTGCTGATAATTGAATTATTATAAGGCGTGAACGTGCTAATTCTTTATCCTTCCCAAAGTTACTTTAATTATTTTGTACTTCAAAATAAATATCTTGTTACTAAGACGGAATCAAGATCTGCAGCAGCTGTAGTGTTAAGCATTATATGAAGGCTTCATTTTTAACTTTTTTGGACAGAGGGGATCAAAGTTGGCTATGCTTTGATTGAGCGTGGGCAATCTATGTTTTGATGGATCGTTTGTGCAACCAAGATGTCCATCAACAACACAGTAGGAAATGAGCTGCTGAAGTTATCCAATCATGCCACACATTTTAGATAAATACTAGTGATGAGCGAGTATGTTCTGTTAACCCTTTCGGCGAGTATGCTCGGCCCGAGCATACTCGCCGAAAGGGTTAACAGAACATACTCGCTCATCACTAAAATACACTAGATCTTGTCAGCCGTTGTGAATGATCCTTTTATATACTGTATATACATACAGTGTTGGACAGGGGTGGCAATTTAGAACACCATTGTTCAGCTATGTGGAAAAAAAAATCCCTGACCCTTGTCCACAAATCTACTTATGCTTTAATATGATACCAAACTTGGCAGCTTGTTTAATGAATGATTAGATGACGCCTTTCTCTGTAAATATTGAATCAAGTGTGTTAGCACTGCTCATCAGCATGCCTTCAGAGGGGCCCACCAGGGGATTCAACTGCTCCTCCATGGGCCAGTCCGAGCCTTTGTATATACAGTGTGTGTGTATGTATATATATATATATATATATATATATATATATATATATATATATATATATACACAATGCTCAAAAAAATAAAAGGAACACTCAAATAACACATCCTAGATGTGAATGAATGAAATATTCTCATTGAATACTTTGTTCTGTACAAAGTTGAATGTGCTGACAACAAAATCACACAAAAATCATCAATGGAAATCAAATTTATTAACCAATGGAGGCCTGAATTTGAAGTCACCCCCAAAATTAAAGTGGAAAAACACACTACAGGCTGATCCAACTTTGATGTAATGTCCTTAAAACAAGTCAAAATGAGGCTCAGTATTGTGTGTGGCCTCCACGTGCCGGTATGACCTCCCTACAACACCTGGGCATGCTCCTAATGAGGTTGCGGATGGTCTCCTGTGGGATCTCGTCGCAGACCTGGAGTAAAGCATCCGCCATCTCCTGGACAGTCTGTTATGCAACGTGACGTTAGTGGATGTGCGGCGCCCCTGAGGGTTCGACCGCCACAGGGATGCTGCACTTCTTTAATGGAGTGTAGTGTTCCTCCTCTGAGGTAAGAACGGTGTGATAGTCGTGACCCAACCTTTGCATCTAACACCACATTTCTCCACCAGAGGGGGCTAGTATGCACTAGGTGCTGCTCCCCTGATTACAGGGAGACTGGGGAACCAAGAGATAGGGGAACCAGTTAGTGGGTGAGGGTGGAGGACTTACAAGTTAGTTACACTTTAAATTTCATATTTAATAAAAAGCCATCTTTGTTCTTGGTCTTTTGATCGTCTTTAGCCTAGCTCTTTGACTGTCTTTATGCTATCAATTGCTGAGGGCACTGTGATCTCCCACCCTAACGCGGATCCTGTGTGGGCCTGCATCGGATGGAGACACAGCCCTCGTACCGCGGCCTTGGGACGAGGGGTAGGTTGTAGACAAGGAATGTCTCAACCCGGTCAAGGACCAGGACCAAGAAGGCCCGGAGCTTAAGAATGTGGCTCCACAGCAAATGGATCCCAGGCAGGATGCAGACGGAGTGGTGTACGCCACCTGTCCTCGCCATGCTGATATATTCAGAGGGAGTCCGGCTGCAAGAGGGGTACCGGCCCCCGACACCCGACCTTGCTACTCCATGTCCTGGTCGGGAAAGCCCGGTAGGCCCTGAGGATCCCACCGGGTACCGGGTGGAGCGGAGCTGCCCCCCGTGCCCTTGTTCTGAGAGGAGCTCAGAGGGAGACCCGGCCTATTCGCACACACATGGACAGGAAAGGATTCGGTCTGTAGTTAAGGAACACTCTGGTGTAGGGTCCCGACTGAATGCTGGACTTACTCGGAGGTTGTCGGACCCCCGTCCCTGATGACCGCAGGACTCCGCAGGGAGCAGGGAGTCGCTTTCCTTCTGCCATCTCTAAAGTAAGTAAAGCCTTGGAAGTTCACCCCTATGGCCTCCGGACTGTTTATTCTGCGCTACATCCGTTCTCCTTTACTACTACCCCCTCCATCCTGTCCCTCTGCCCTGAGGCCCTGCTCCGCCTGTGGGGAGTAGTAATAACTCTGGCCGCCATAACACCATGCCTCAGCGGACTGCAGCGGTGCTGGTGGCCTTCACCAGGTGCCACAGGTGGCGTAGTCGTAAATCAGCCACTCAACCCGGATAAGCCCACACCATCCTTTTTCATGTGACGGCCCTGAGCACGGGTCGGGTCCGAGCCATGGCTGCACCCCATCTCTCCATCACAGGACCCGACTCCGAGTCCCCCATCTCCCAGGGTAAAGAAAAGGGCTTTTCGAGTAGAGGCCTCACAGATGGAGCTAGACATGGATTCAGGTCTGGGGAACGGGCGGGCCAGTCCATAGCTTCAATGCCTTCATCTTGCAGGAACTGCTGACACACTCCAGCCACATGAGGTCTGGCATTGTCCTGCATTAGGAGGAACCCAGGACCAACCGCACCAGCATATGGTCTCACAAGGGGTCTGAGGATCTCATCTCGGTACCTAATGGCAGTCAGGCTACCTCTGGCGAGCACATGGAGGGCTGTGCGGCCCTCCAAAGAAATGCCACCCCACACCATTACTGAACCACTGCCAAATCGATCATTCTGAAGGATGTTGCAGGCAGCAGATCGCTCTCCACGGCGTCTCCAGACTCTGTCACGTTTGTGACATGTGCTCAGTGTGAATCTGCTTTCATCTGTGAAGAGCACAGGGCTCCAATGGCGACTTTGCCAATCCTGGCGTTCTATGGCAAATGCCAAGCGTCCTGCACGGTGTTGGGCTGTGATCACAACCCCCATCTGTGGACATCGGGCCCTCATACCACCCTTATGGAGTCAGTTTCTAACCGTTTGTGCAGACACATGCACATTTGTGGCCTGCTGGAGGTCATTTTGCAGGGCTCTGGCAGTGCTCCTCCTGTTCCTCTTTGCACAAAGGAGGAGGTAGCGGTCCTGCTGCTGGGTTGTTGCCCTCCTACGGCCCCCTCCATGTCTCCTGGTGTACTGGCCTGTCTCCTGATGGCGCCTCCAGCCTCTGAACACTACGCTGACAGACACAGCAAACCTTCTTGCCACAGCTCGCATTGATGTGCCATCCTGGATGAGCTGCACTACCTGAGCAACTTCTGTGGGTTGTAGAGTCTGTCTCATGCTACCACGAGTGTGAAAGCACAACCAACATTCAAAAGTGACCAAAACATCAGCCAGAAAGCATTGGTACTGAAATGTGGTCTGTGGTCCCCACCTGCAGAACCACTCCTTTATTGAGGGTATCTTGATAATTGCCAATAATTTCCATCTATTGTCTATTCCATTTGCACAACAGCATGTGAAATTGATTGTCAATCAGTGTTGCTTCCTAAGTGGACAGTTTGATTTCACAGAAGTTTGATTTACTTGGAGTTATATTCTGTTGTTTAAGTGTACATATATACACACACACACACACACACAATCTCCAGTCAACAGTGGCCAAAATCATAAAGTTCGGATGATAAGACAACATTCTATGTTTGATCATTTACCTTTAGATAAAATACAATCACCAAAAAATATTCTAGAAGATATTATCCAATTGCTTTTACTGAACAAAACCTAGTACTAGTATTGTAAATCAAGACTAAAATTAATAATAATACAACCATTCAAGGGGAAATAATATCCCCACACCAAGACAAGTACACCATGATTTCATAATATTACCGTACTGATTGACTAAAAACCAGTATAAATAACCAATATTACCACCATGTATTAATTAAGGTAGAATCTGAATTTAGGGTAATAATTTCCATTAGTACAATCAATCGATATTCAGCATTGAATGCGTTTCTGGATTCATCCCCTCATGGGCAACTCCTAACCCGCCAACACATGGTGCGGACTACACAATGATACGCAGGAGCTCTGTAGACCATATAAGTGGATACAGTACAGATACATGCAGTGAATCACATTTTAATTCTTCTCTAATTGTAGACAGTTTTCTCATCTGCGTTTTTCTAGCCCAGACCGTCATGACAACTTCTTCCAGTCACGATTCGTCACTGTAGAATTTGCTTAATTCCAGCAAATCCACTTAGTCCCACTCTACATAAACTTCCCATTCCCAGTGACCCAGATGGTAATAATGCCCTTTTGCACCCGAATATAGTAACAGTTCTCCGCTGAGTGCTTCACATGCTCAACTAAGAGCCATCTTTGTGACCCTACATAGTACTAATGCCGATTTTATGCTCCATACACAATATCCAACCCCTTAAGCCCCTGCACAGTAATTACGGTATGTTATCCAACCTCATATAATAGTAATGTCCCCTTTTAAGACCCTATACAGTACTATTTTCCATATTTCAGCACCCATATAATAGTAATGCCCCTTTTTGAGACACTACACAATTGGAGGTTACTAGAGTTCACAAAATTGTACAACATGATGCTTGAAAACTGCATTGAAATGTGGTCTAGTTGGACCTTCTACTTTGAGTAGTGGTCGCACCATCAAAGTTTTTATCTGATATTTTTCTGCTTCTCAACAGTTCAAACAAGATGGTAAAGATTTGGACAGGGTGAATGGCTATGCTAAACAATTTGACTATGCCTTTCCTATGTGGCTTGGAAATTTCTTTGCCTCCCTCATTGTCTATCATCCAAACTATGTAAAGGCCATTCTGTCCAGGCAAGGTGAGGAACATTGCTGTTTTATAGATATTTTTATGTTTTCATTTGCATTTTATTCATGTTGTATCTTTCTTGTTCCTTTGTGTGTGTTTTTGAATAATTTATCAAACTTTATATATAACTTGTTGCATCAGCGTCTCTGCCTCATGCCGGGCAGAGACGCCGTTCCCCTCACCGCAGCTGTCCCGGTCCGGTGTCTTCCTGCTCCAGGAAGGCGGGCGCTGCGTCCTGCGGTGTGGCGCAGAATAAACAGTCCGGAGGCCATAGGGGTGAACTTCCAAGGCTTTTTACTCACTTTAGAGATGGCAGAAGGAAGGCGACTCCCTGCTCCCCGTGGAGTCCTGCGGTCACCAGCGATGGGGGTCCGACAACCTCCGAGTAAGTCCAGCGTTCAGTCGGGACCCTACACCAGAGTGTTCCTGAACTACAGACCGAATCCTTTCCTGTCCATGTGCGTGCAAATAGGCCGGGACTCCCTCTGAACTCCTCTCAGAACAAGGGCACGGGTGGCAGCTCTGCTCCTTCTGATACCCGGTGGGATCCTCAGGGCCTACCGGGCTTTCCCGACCAGGACATGGAGTAGCAAGGTTGGGTGTCGGGGGCCGGTACCCCTCTTGCAGCCAGACTCCCTCTGAATATATCAGCATGGCGAGGACAGGTGGCGTACTCCGCTCTGTCTGCATCCTGCCTGGGATCCATTTGCTGTGGAGCCACACTCTTGAGCTCCGGGCCTTCTTGGTCCTGGTCATTGAGACATTCCTCGTCTACAACCTGCCCTTCGTCCCAAGTCTGAGGTACGAGGGCTGTGTCCCTTGCCGGTGCAGGCCCACACAGGATCTGCGCTCCGGGAGAGAGGTCACATTTACACACAGTATATGACAGCACAGAGAACAGCCGAAAGACCTTGACTAACAAGGACCAGCGAAAAGACCAAGACCAAAGATGGCTTTCTATTAAATATGAAATTTAAAGTGTAACTAACTTGTAAGTCCTCCACCCTCACCCACTAACTGGTTCCCCTAACTCTTGGTTCCCCAGTCAACCTGTAACCAGGAGGGCAGCACCTAGTGCATACTAGCCCCCTCTGGTGGAGAAATGTGGTGTTGGATGCAAAGGTTGGGTCACGACTATCACACTGTTCTTACCTCAGAGGAGGAACACTACACTCCATTAGAGAAGTGCAGCATCCCTGTGGCGGTCGAACCCTCAGGGGCGCCACATTCCCCCCTGGTAAAACACAGCACGTCCGCGGGCTGCAAAAGAAGCAACACCCAGGAAATTTTCTTTTTAATATTAACATGAACTATCTTCCCTTTATGGGAGGCACATCTTCTTAAACGTTGCATAACAGGTTACACAGTACAAAAAAAATATAAAAGTATAAAATTATAAAATTATAAAAGTGCTAGCATTTTTCCAGAGACATTAGTGCAAACAGACGGGTTAAGGTGCAAAAGACGCAGAGTCAGTTCAGAAGTGCAAGGGACCTGCTCTATACCCTCAACGTGGGTCCTGGGGTGGCTGCAGGGCATGAAGATCCCAAGTTGGACCTCCCGGAGAGCCACCCTGACAGGTGTTTCTTCTGAGGTCTTGAGGTAGAGAATATCCGTGGTTTTTGTATAAAACCAATATGGAGCACCTAAAGAGATGCAAACTATTTACAAAGGAAAGAGTCTGTCTGCTGCCAGTCCCCAGGGACACATGCCTCAGGAAAACCGGGGATTGAAAATAAGCAAAAGTAGAAAAGTCAACACTCATAAAACTGGTAAACGAAAACTGCAACAGCCGGGGCTGCCTTAAACCTCGGGTTCCCTCCTGGGAAAAAGGCTCTTTCCTCCCGATGGAGGCTAACCGGTCCCCTGAGGCTGAGCGCGGGGTGGCGTCGCCCCCGGACAATTTCTTTTTTTTAGAAACTGCTCCACTCTAAGGCTATGTGCCCACAATGCAGAAATGAAGCAGAAAATTTCTGCAGCATTTCTGCATCTCCCTGGCAGAAAAAACGCATGCAGATTGTGCATGCGTTTTTCCTGCAGAATACATGCGGATCCACATGCGGATTCACATGCGTTTCCGCATGCAGATTGACAAGTGCTTTCCAGGCGATAGCATCACTTGGAAAGTGCTTGACAACTAGGTCACACTATATAAATCCATGCAAACGGCATGGATTTATACAGTGTGAACCGTAAAAATTAAAACAAATAAAGCTATACTCACCCCCGATGCCCCGGCGTCTGCTGCAGCGCTCGTTCCTGTCTGGTTCCCGGCTGCCGGCATATCGCGAGATAGAGCGGTGAAGGGCCTGCGGTCACATGACTGTGACGTCACCGCAGGTCCTCAAGCGATGCCAGCATTCAGAGAAAAGCCTTCGGAAAGGTGAGTATAAACTTTATTTGTTATTTTATTCTTTTTTTACAGGTACAATGGTACCCAGGTCTGGATGAGAGTCTCCTCTCCTCCAGAACTGGGTACCATCCGCACATAGAGACGCATAGAAGCCGCTTGTACAAATGTACAGTCGCGGTTTCTATGCGTTTCAATGCAAGTCAATGGCGGGAGTTCCGCTGCGCTTCCGCAAAATTAAATGACATGATGCGGATTTTTGTACGCAGCATAAACGCTGCGGAAAAATCCGCATCATGTGCATAGAACATGCGGAATCCCCTTGGGGACCATGGGGTGCGGATTACCTAGCGTTTCACAAGCGTTTCCGCTGCGGAAATTCCGCAGCATAAACGCTTGAAAAACGCTACGTGGGCACCCAGCCTTAGTCAAGGGCAGTGTCTGGTGTTGCAACTCAGCCCTAAAATGGACTGAATGGTAGTAAGCTTTTTTTGTGACTGGCATTCTCTGTTGTTCAAGATGAACCCTAGAGACCCTTTTTAATATTAATACGAATTGTAAGTCTTGCCATGTTCAATAAATGCATCTTTAATCCACATATCATTTCTTTATAGATCCAAAGGACAACTTTGCCTATTACTTCATAACCCCATGGATAGGTACGTAACATGACCTGATATGTAAGCATAGTCTGCTCCATTAAAACATCTTTTTTTCATATATGCTAAGAAAGTCCACAAATAGTTACATATTTGTCAAGGATAATAGTGGCTATTTTTCACATATTTTTAAGCTTTACATTTTAACACTATTTTTTTGCAATTATTGTGTGTCAGGACCGTCAGGGACGACACCGGGGAGATCACACAATATCCCATCGCTGCTGTCATTTTGTCAAGAATTCACAGGATTGAGCAGGGATTCGCGAGCACACGATCCCGATTTCTCACTATGTAGCTATCGGCAAGAGAGCAGAAAGCGTATGACATCACACCGCCGGATTCCAACGCATGGAATATGTGTATAAGCCCAAGTACGGTTACTGCCAGCTTCACGATAGCTCGATTAATATTATTCGCTGCCACCACCGGCCGAGTTTGGACTATAATACAGGCCTGGCCGGACGCCTGCGTTCTGGTAGCGTATATGGCTTTGGGGGAGGGAACTATTACAGGACAAAAGAAACAGGACTATTAAATATTATATTTATTTTAAAAGGGAGGCAGTGTTATGAAAAATATACAAGGATTTTACAAAGGGGACAATACAATGAATATGCAGATACACAAAATAATAAGGATTAAAAAGAAAC
The DNA here is from genome assembly GCF_046119375.1 of Phyllobates terribilis. Lineage (NCBI taxonomy): Eukaryota > Metazoa > Chordata > Amphibia > Anura > Dendrobatidae > Phyllobates > Phyllobates terribilis. The sequence continues at coordinate 155,201,320 of NW_027362768.1, read as the reverse complement.
TTACTATAAAGTTCGCAGAGATGACTCTGTATAGTTGGAGGGAGGCGCTTCTATTGTACCGTTCAGCGAACGTGACCCGTGTTACACATCAATATGTACTTCAAACATGAGTATGGATCAATCTTCAGTTGGATCTTTTATGCCGAAGGGGGGACCTGCCCACATGCCCCTTGTGCTGACATCATGTGGGCTCGGCTCCACCCTTCATGTTTTTATTAAAAACTCTAACTTCTTCGATAACTCCTCACTAGTTGATCGCAGAAGCCCAAAAGTGATACCATATTTTTTATTATGAATTTACCTCTCCGTAGAGACAACACATGGCACAGCTGCGATCTGTTATTCTGGTAATTTTGCGCCACAGCTCCCCGGAGGGGCTCACAGCTACAGAAAAATAAGCTTATTGTTCCTTGGCTGACTCTGCCACTTAAAATGTAAAGGTCCCGTTATTATCAGAAATATGGAACTTTGGTTATTCCATATTTCGTTTTGGCTCCAGCCAGGCTACAGGCCTCTGTTAAATTCCTTTTGAAGTCCTGGAAATCAAGCTTCCTCAGCTAGATGTAAATTGTCACAGGTCTGTGTTAGAGGAAAGCTACACTCGCATTTTAATTGGGTTGGTAGCACCTCTCTTGTGCCCGCATTTGTTTAAGCTACTTCTGCTGTGGGTGTTAATATGCATACAGACAGATGGTAGATTGTCAGCTCTTCTCTCCTGACAAATACTATAGGGGAGGGTTGAGAGGGGCTTCAGGTGGAGAAATTCTTAATATTTTTCTGACATTTTGTATGCTCCTTGCTCCATTAACAGTAAGACCTGATATAATCATCATACAGTATACCTCCTGTACTTTGACCTGTCTTTGGCCTTCATATCATTCAGGGAAAGGTTTGCTGGTGCTGTCGGGGCAGAAATGGTTCCAGCACCGGAAACTGTTGACACCAGGATTCCATTATGATGTCCTGAAGCCGTATGTCAGAGTGACGTCTGACAGTGTTAATGTCATGTTGGTAAGGAGAAATGTCCAGATCCAGAAACTTTCTCTAGTGTAAAACAGTAACTAAAAGACAGAGGAGAAAATCAATCTATGGGCAGCTATTTTCTGATTGCAATAACTTGGGTTAATTCTGAATCTTATTTAGGATAAATGGGAGAAACTGGCCCCTAAAAGGAAACCAGTGGAGCTTTTCCATCATGTCAGTCTCATGACCTTGGACACCATCATGAAATGCGCCTTCAGTTACGAGAGCAACTGCCAGAATAACAGGTTGGTTGTTTACAACAATTTATGTCTAAAACTACACAGATTATCCAGGACGTGCATATATTAGGAGCAAATCATGTGGTTCTATGGGATCCTTGAAGTCAAGGGGCCCAAAACATGGTTGGTTCAATCCAATTTGCAACTTGGTGGCAAAACGACTCTCCTATCCAGAGGCAAAGTCAGGTTCTTCGCTCTATAAAACATGTTTGACCACATTCTTCTTTTTTGCAGTGAAAATGACTACATCAAAGCCGTGTATGAGCTCTCCTACCTGGTGGATCATCGATTCCGCTGCTTTCCATATCATAATGACTTTCTTTACTACATAAGCCCACATGGATTCCGCTTCCGGAGAGCGGTGAAAACAACACATGAACACACAGGTCAGAAGAGATCATAGATTATTCTCGAGTTTCTTTTTTATAAAAAAAAATGTTAATTTAAAAAAAAAAATGTTCTAAATTCTACAGTTGCAATCAAAATTATTCAACCAATTTTCTAATTACCATAGGTTTTATAGGAAAATGTTACAAACGTTGAGCTGTTTGCAATAAACCAAACAAACAAGAGGAATTTAAATCTTGCAGTCTTTAAATTATTGTACTCCCTCAAGCCCAGAGTCTTTAGTACTTAGTAGGACTCCTCTGGCTGTTATGACCTGCTGCAAATGTCATGCATAGGCAAACACCAGTGTCACGGGTGTGTCAGAAGTGACAGACAGTCGCCCTGCAGTTGGTTGCAGGAGATCTCTAAGTTTGGCATTACAAACACCTTCTTAGAGGCTGTCTCTCTAAGACCCAGAGGCTACCTTCCTCTGGCTAATTAACACCCTGGCCTGGGTGTATAAATACCTGCTGTTTGCTGAAGGAAGGTGCCGGCGATACTCACATTACCCTTTGTGAAGACTCGGAGCAAGTGCATTACTTCATCCTCACTGGAGCTATGAGGACGGGTGTTAATCTCTCTGAAGTCGACTAAAAAGCTAAGCTATCTTGAAGATCCCAATAATTCTGAGACTGTAGGAGTCATTAAAACTGGGCTTTTGTGCTGAATTTGGAGAAACCACTTGAAATATTAGTTGTGTTGAACTATTTACATTGTACTTGTTTCATTGGTTTATTGGAAACAGCAGACAGTTTGTAAAGTTTGGTAATAAAACTGATTACAATGGATGTGAATAATTTTGATAGCAAAACTGAAAGAAGGGGCTGAGAATCTAGTCGGAACATGACTGCAACTATGCAAATCACAACGGGAACCGTGACAGTGTGTGCATTGCACGCTGTCACAATTTGGCAATCTGCAGTCATAGAGTGAGAGCAGGAAAAACAACACATGAACACACAGGTCAGAAGAGATCATAGATTATTCTCGAGTTTCTTTTTTATAAAAAAAAATGTTAATTTAAAAAAAAAAATGTTCTAAATTCTACAGTTGCAATCAAAATTATTCAACCAATTTTCTAATTACCATAGGTTTTATAGGAAAATGTTACAAACGTTGAGCTGTTTGCAATAAACCAAACAAACAAGAGGAATTTAAATCTTGCAGTCTTTAAATTATTGTACTCCCTCAAGCCCAGAGTCTTTAGTACTTAGTAGGACTCCTCTGGCTGTTATGACCTGCTGCAAATGTCATGCATAGGCAAACACCAGTGTCACGGGTGTGTCAGAAGTGACAGACAGTCGCCCTGCAGTTGGTTGCAGGAGATCTCTAAGTTTGGCATTACAAAACACCTTCTTAGAGGCTGTCTCTCTAAGACCCAGAGGCTACCTTCCTCTGGCTAATTAACACCCTGGCCTGGGTGTATAAATACCTGCTGTCTGCTGAAGGAAGGTGCCGGCGATACTCACATTACCCTTTGTGAAGACTCGGAGCAAGTGCATTACTTCATCCTCACTGGAGCTATGAGGACGGGTGTTAATCTCTCTGAAGTCGACTAAAAAGCTAAGCTATCTTGAAGATCCCAATAATTCTGAGACTGTAGGAGTCATTAAAACTGGGCTTTTGTGCTGAATTTGGAGAAACCACTTGAAATATTAGTTGTGTTGAACTATTTACATTGTACTTGTTTCATGGGTTTATTGGAAACAGCAGACAGTTTGTAAAGTTTGGTAATAAAACTGATTACAATGGATGTGAATAATTTTGATAGCAAAACTGAAAGAAGGGGCTGAGAATCTAGTCGGAACATGACTGCAACTATGCAAATCACAACGGGAACCGTGACAGTGTGTGCATTGCACGCTGTCACAATTTGGCAATCTGCAGTCATAGAGTGAGAGCAGGAAATTTTTTAGAGTCCAGAAAACCCCTTTAAGATCTTATATATGTATAAACACTTACACAATGATACAGTGATGTACCTACCATAGAGCAGACATGACAACTTTTGATGGAATACTTTGCTGTAGTTACGCTCTTTCTGAAGCCACACATCTCCATGTTGCATCTTTCCACTCCACATTCCTGTCCTCCCTAAAATGAAAATACCTACAAGAATAGCTGGTTACCAGGAGGCTTCAGGCAGATTTGCAAGGCCTGGGAGACTCCTCGACTCTTCCAGGGAGTCTCCCTTTACTCCAGGAACCTCCTGGGCGCTCCCGGAGAGTTGGAAAATATCCAGTTTGGTGTCCATGATGACCGCACCGCACTAATATTCTTTTTCTGGTTTCATATAGCGAGAGTAATCAAACTGAGGAAGGAATCACTAAAACAGGAGACGGAGGTTGAGAAAATCAAGAAGAAGAGACATTTGGATTTTTTGGACATTCTTTTATGCGCCAAGGTATGCATATGATAGGAGATAACTAGTGTTGAGCGAGTGTGATCGGGTGCTCGCCGAGTAGCTTCAGCGTACTCGGCATCTAGGATTGAGCCACCAGGGCGGCATGTGTCGCGGCTGTTAGACAGCTGTGACACATGCAGGGATTGCCTAACAAACAGGCAATCCCTGCATGTGTCACAGCTGTCTAACAGCCGCGACACATGCAGCCGCGGCGGCTCAAACCTAGATGCTAAGCACCCTGCAAATACTCGGCGAGCACCCGAGCATTCTCTTTTAAAGGGTTAAACGAGCACGCTCGCTCAACACTAGAGATAACCCCTAGCACTGTCTGACGAACATGTAGACAGTCCTATGCTTATGGGTGGTAGGTAGTGCAGCTCCTTTCATGTGAACAAGGCTAAACTGCAATACCAGACACAACCCATGGATAAGAGTGGAGCTGTTTTGGGGGAAATAAAATCAAATCACACATATTATCTCAACATATTCAGTAACACAGGTTTTTCTGACTTTATCAGGATGAAAATGGTCAAGGTCTATCTGATGAAGATCTGCGGGCAGAGGTGGACACGTTCATGTTTGAAGGACATGACACAACTGCCAGCGGTGTCTCCTGGACATTATACTGTATGGCTAAATACCCCGAGCACCAGGAGAAATGCCGGGAGGAGATCAGAGAGGTCCTGGGAGACCGGACCACAGTGGAGTGGTGAGAACTCTCTGTATATAATACTATATATTGTTTTTTATGTTATAATCAACAGATTCCAGCCCATGGCAGTGCAGCAAAAACAGCACTGAGCCGCTGTACCACTATAAGCGTGGCAAGGCTAAGGGGGCATTTACACTGGCCAATCGGACACTCATGGTCCTTACATTTCTGTACAACTAGCACACCTGATTTTTGGCCCCAGTGTAACCCCACATCGTAATAATAGCCACACTTGTACTCCCTTCCAAGTAATAATTTGGATTGGAAAGTAATAATGTCCCCTTTCTTTCCCCACCCAGATAAAATTCCGCATTTATGTCCACTACACAGTAAAAACTGCCAACTTTGTGCATCCTACAAAGTAGTATTGCCCCCTAAATAGGTAATAACGGTGGACATTTTCATTGAAGACAGAAAGAGGGTGTTATTAATATTATCATTATTACTCATAAAAAAAACTTCCTTTCTGCCCACAAAATAACAGCAAACCCTGCATAATAAAAAAGCCCCCTTTTAACTAACAGTGCCCCCTAATGACCAGCAATGTCAAATTTTTGCAAGACAACACAAAAGTAGTTTTTGACTTATCAGGACCCACAAAGAATGGCACCACGCAGTTGCCTCCTTCCTAACTCCGGCGCTGACTACTACGCTCTGCAGTAAGGTGGCTGTAAGTACATGAGACCCCACCAAACAGCTACTCAGATCTCAGCTTCCTGAACCCTTATGGATGCGATGTAGGACAGGGAGTTTTCTGGGGTCACACATGAGTTTTGAGGCTTTTGGGTGCTATTGGCCCTAATAAGTAACATGGCAGAAAAAATGCTGGCCCGCCCTGCAACACTGGAGAATTCTCCAGTCTAATGTTTCATGTAAGCTTGTACTTATCCGTCATGGTAATGGGTGTAATGAATACTGGTAATACTAAGCCAAGAATTAGCCGGAATATTATATTGTGGGTGAGAACTTGAGTGAAGTCTAGTATGCTCTAACTAATCCATGCAAAAGAACAAATGCATTAACACTACACACCTAAACCCTCTACACTGTGCAGATGAATGGACCTGTACGTTGTTATCAACTATCCCAGGCTAGGGAGAAACACTGTTTCTCACAGGGTTAATGGCACTGTATGGTGGCTTAATGCAGTGCGCAATATCAAGTACATCAGGCAAGGGTTGGATGCTTCTCGCCAGTGGTGGCCATGCCCGCTGCCTTGTGCTTCAGCGGTGGGCGTGTAATGTAATGCAGGACACAAGGCAGGAACAGTTAGTGAACGGTATAATTCTGTTTAAATGCAGTAGTAATTTACAGTAATTCTAGACAATTGGTGATAATAACAAAGCAAATCAACAATGAACCAAATAACAATAAGATTGAAATAGCAACGAAGGTTCTTCACTATAAAATGCTAATGTTCTCTTTACAAAAGTGGGGCACCCATTCACGGGAGTTACCACGTAAGTTCTTCCTGTAGTTCGGGCCCTAGCAGGGGTCACTTGGTTTTCCCGCTGGGCCGCAAGTCTTTCTAAGTCTATTTAAGGGCGCGTTGAGCCTCCCACGCACCAACCGGCTGCCTCCCAAACTGTTGTCCTAATCCCAGCCGACCCCGGTACCATATGTTATAGCTGAAAGTGATGGCCATGCTTACTCGTGCTGTCCCTCTGCAACAGCAGGCGTGCCTCTCTAGTCGTCGTCTCCTCACGGATCTTCGCGGCTTGACCGTTGGTGGAAGTCTCTTGGGTTTGGGGCATTAAGGACTGGGTCTCGGCTCTTGATGGGCAATGTCTGGTCTCTGGGACTTGCTCTTCAGGGGTATCACTGCTTCCTCTTACAGGCGCATGAATGTAAATAAGGTGGGTGACATCAGCAATACTGTTTCCTTGTGACTGGATGGTGTAGTTTGTGGTGTACCTCGTAGTATTAAAAAGTCCATGAAACTGGAGATACAGTAATAGTTGATGGTTACATATTCTGGTACAAAAGTTTGCCGGTTTCACATCTGCGATATAGAGACACGTACCTCAAACCTAGATCAGCAGCAGCAGCAGCGGGTGTTCTGGACTGATGGTGTACAGTGCAGCACTCCTTCCCAGGGCAGGCCTCCACTAGGCTCCGTATCTATCTCCTTGGGACTCAGGCCTGCATATCTTGACTTGTCTATCACTTCATACTGGGCTTTTCCTCCCCAGTCGACCTGTTCCAGCTACCAGGAAGATCTGTATTATGTGCATTTGAGTATCACTAATCTCCATACCTTGATCCAGTGGAATGCCCCAAATTTGGGAAGCTATTCTGATGTCCCAGGAGGACGGGGGTATATCCCACCTTCAACTGTATTTTTGTACTATGAACACAGATATAGTTATATATAATAATGGAGTGCACTGTGGGGGCATCATACTGTGTGTGGAGAGAAGTGCACTATCAGGGCATCATACTGTATGCGTGGGGAGGAGTGCACTATCAGGGCATCATACTGTAAGCATGGGGAGGAGTGCACTATCAGGGCATCATACTGTATGTGACGCGCCCCTGGGCCTGCTGTGTCGTGCGGCATCGCGCGCACGGGGGCTTACCCGGAGCCGGATCAGATGGGGGTAGTAGTCTCGTGGCGGTAACCCGGTCCGTGCCCAGGGTGTCAAACTAAGTGTGTGGCAGTCTTGGTAGATGTTGTTTCTGTGTCGACTACGCCACCCGTTGATTTGCGGTCACAAGGCCGCCGCTGCAGAACAGTCCGCTGAGGCCGGTAGTATGGGTGCAGCGATGGTGGTATAACCCCCAACGGGAGGGGTATGGCCTCAGGGCAGCTGGTGCGGATGATGGGGGTAGTGATAGTGCAGAAAGGAGAGTCAGAGACGTGAGATGCAGTTTCAGGGTTTTTACTCACAGGTGTTCCTTCAGTCACTCTGGCCTTGAGTGACCACCCGAGCCGTGCTGCATCCACCAGGTGCTGGACTCGGCCAACCCCCAGGCAGTTCCGGAGCGTGGTCCTGAGCTTCCCTCTCTCTCTCTTTCTCCTGGCCGTCCCCACCAGGGATCCACCTTTGTCCGGTTCCCTTGGGCCTTCTATGGTAAAACCTTCTCTGGCTTTCCTGACCCTACTCTTGGTGTACCTTCCTGGTGGATGTGGTGAGGGTCGTGGCAAAGCTTGCCCACGACCTCCGGTTCCTGGTTAAGGGTTACTTTTGCCTCCGCCAGTTTGGGATCAGGTGCCCTCTTCTGCCAACCCTTCACCCTTTTTAGCTCACTCGTGGGATCTCAGGGTTCCCTCTTGGTCTTATGCCTCTGGGCCTTTCTTCCTCTTCCTCTCTGCTTCAGGCCTGGCCCTGGAGCTGGGCCCAGCCGGAGCCACAGCTCCCTGTCAGCCCTCCTGGCTGAACTCCTCCTCAGCACTCTCCTGACAGACTGACCCTATCTCTAGATGGTGCCCACCATATATACTCCCTCTATGTGTGAGCCCAGGTGACCACCACCCAATGGGCTCCTATCTCTATGCCCAGAGCCCCTCCCCTATCTGCCCCTACACTACTGGGATGTTCCACCCCCCCTCCTACTCCAGCCAGGGACAGACGCTGTCGTACCTGCACATCTACTTGGTGGGAGTACCGTAGTTCTGTCCCCCGGAAATGGGATGTATGTAGTGCATGCAGCCTACTGAGCTCAGTCCCACACTCCATCCTTACCCGGGAGTGGAATACCACACCTCTGGTTTGAGGTGCAATACCCCTGTAGCAGCCGAGTCCTCAGGGTGCTACATTCCCCCCTGGTAAATCACAGCACGTCCTCGGGCTGTAAAAGAATAAAACATACCAAAACATACAAACTTTTTAAAACATACACCAACATATAAAACATTATAAACATTATCAGATTCTAGCAATATAAACTTTTTCATATAAAACTCTTTTATATAAAATGTTCTTGAGCTTCTGGCCACTGTGCACTTGTGACCAGGTAAAGTGCCACAGTCACTGGGAGGAAAACAGTAATCCTCCTATAAAACCGGTAGGGGGCGCCTTAGGAAGCGCAACTATTTACAAGGGTATGGCCGCTCTCAGTCCTCGGTCAGTGGGAATAAGGGATGGCTGCTCACAGTCCTCAGCCTGGTTAGGGATAGGGACACACGGGAACTATTCACTAGTCCCAACGGGGACCATATTTTAATTAGCAGCAGTTCTTGTACCCTCACGGGTAACTATTTACAGTTCCACTTTACCGTACTTCAGTAACGGCGTCCTCCTGCTCCTTCTTGAGGGTAATCTTCAGACCCGTCCGGGTCCTCTTGACCTTCCTCAAACCGCAGCTCCTCCTCAGTCAATCTGTGCACATGGAGAGCATATGGACCTTTGGCACATTGATGCCGGGTGAAGGTGACCTCATCACCCAGGTAAAGATCACGTCCTCTGTGTCCCTCCGGCAGATGGCTCTCGACGTCCCTGCGGGTGACAAAGACGTCGCCGGGGGTTCTGTGGTCCCGGATAAAACCCCAACCGTGCTGCAGTTGAAACTTGATTACGGTCCCGGTGGCGCGGGGACCATGGGCTGCACGGGGGTTTCGTCTGGTCCGGCTTTTCTGTTCCGCACTCTGTACTTGCAGCCGCTCCCCGCGGACCCGCCTCTCTCGCCGTTCCCGGTCGAAGACCTCCAGCTGTTGCCGGCAGCACTCTGCTCGCTGGGCTGCGGCCGCCCGAGTCTCATGGGTGAACCCAATGAGGTTTTCTCCGGTGGGGTCCCATTCGAACTGCGCCTCCTCCAACGGGAGTGGGGTGATCTTGGCGGGCGCCGGAGCCGGAATCAGGGGCTCACACAGAGGCCTTTCCTTCCGGAGTCGGGGATGGAGGTACTCCGGTGGCCACTCAAAGGGCTGCCCATCCGGGCAAGTGTGCTGGGCGAACAGGTCTTCACCCAAGGGTAGCACGGTGGAGGTTGAGGGCGCGATGGTGGTAGCGGCGCCCGGATTCACCAGGCCTTGCGACCAGGCCGGTGGCACTCTAAAGGTAAAGGGCACTGTGGAGACGGCAGCGCCCGGGGGCACTCGACCTTGCGACCAAGCCAGTGACTTGGTGGAGATAGAGGGCTCTGTTGGAACTGCGGCGCCCGGGGGTACTCGGCCCTGCGACCAGGCCGGAGGCGTCTCCTGCTTGGCCGCGCTCGGGGTTGAGGCGCGTGACGTCACAGGGGGCGTGGCCGCGGCTCCTGCTTGAGGCCTAGTCTGGAGCGGTGGCGGTGCAGCGACGGGCACGGTAGGGGGAATTTCGGGCTCTGCGACGGGGAGCTGGGGCAGGCTCACGGTTTCTAGGCTTGGGGTAGTGACGTCCCCTTTACCTGCCTCCGTCTCTTCAGCTCCTTCCACGGCGTCGTCTCCGGCCTTCATTCCTCCTGCACCATCCTCAGAGGCGGTCAGACTCCTCGTCTCGGGTGGCGTGCTCCGCTGGCGGGTTCCAGCCTGCTGGGCCATCTCCCTACTCCACTCAGTCAGCGTTTCTCGCTGCACCTGGGCCATCCTCCGTGCGAGGCCCTCCAGCGCGGTCTGTGCACGCTCCCGGTCTCGGGGGAGCTGTGCCAAGATCTCCACCAGGTCTTGTGGGGTGGTGGCTTGCAACAGGCTCCTGACCACAGGGTCGGTGCTGCCTGACTCTCCCTCCATCTCCGGGTGCGACCTCCCCAGACTCCTCCAGGCTGCACCCATCCTCACTCTTTTGTTCTTGATCCGCCCACACTGAGGGCGGTCCTGGGGCAACTTGGTGATTGTCAGTTCCAGGGGCAGTCCCCCCACGCTGATGGACATCTCTATCATTGCAGTCTCTGCTGGTGGGGGCGGTCCTTGCTTTTGGCGCTCTTCTGGGACCAGGCCCACGATGGGAGGTCATCTCTTACCACCCTCTGGCACGCCCATAATGGCGTCCGCTCTGCCAGGGCGGGAAATCTTCTCAGATGGCGGGAACCGTCTCCCAATGGCGGGAAACTCCGTGGACGGCGGGAAAAGACTGCAGATGGCGGGCAAACGGCGGGAAACGATCCGAGATGGCGTCCGATGGCGGTGACCCTCTGGAATTGGCGGGAGACTCCTTTTTACGGTAAATGTGAACTTCTCTTCAGGCACGCAGTACCCGTCGGTTGCGGGCACGTGATCCTGCCGACTACGCCAAAGTTGACGCGCCCCTGGGCCTGCTGTGTCGTGCGGCATCGCGCGCACGGGGGCTTACCCGGAGCCGGATCAGATGGGGGTAGTAGTCTCGTGGCGGTAACCCGGTCCATGCCCAGGGTGTCAAACTAAGTGTGTGGCAGTCTTGGTAGATGTTGTTTCTGTGTCGACTAAGCCACCCGTTGATTTGCGGTCACAAGGCCGCCGCTGCAGAACAGTCCGCTGAGGCCGGTAGTATGGGTGCAGCGATGGTGGTATAACCCCCAACGGGAGGGGTATGGCCTCAGGGCAGCTGGTGCGGATGATGGGGGTAGTGATAGTGCAGAAAGGAGAGTCAGAGACGTGAGATGCAGTTTCAGGGTTTTTACTCACAGGTGTTCCTTCAGTCACTCTGGCCTTGAGTGACCACCCGAGCCGTGCTGCATCCACCAGGTGCTGGACTCGGCCAACCCCCAGGCAGTTCCGGAGCGTGGTCCTGAGCTTCCCTCTCTCTCTCTTTCTCCTGGCCGTCCCCACCAGGGATCCACCTTTGTCCGGTTCCCTTGGGCCTTCTATGGTAAAACCTTCTCTGGCTTTCCTGACCCTACTCTTGGTGTACCTTCCTGGTGGATGTGGTGAGGGTCGTGGCAAAGCTTGCCCACGACCTCCGGTTCCTGGTTAAGGGTTACTTTTGCCTCCGCCAGCTTGGGATCAGGTGCCCTCTTCTGCCAACCCTTCACCCTTTTTAGCTCACTCGTGGGATCTCAGGGTTTCCTCTTGGTCTTAGGCCTCTGGGCCTTTCTTCCTCTTCCTCTCTGCTTCAGGCCTGGCCCTGGAGCTGGGCCCAGCCGGAGCCACAGCTCCCTGTCAGCCCTCCTGGCTGAACTCCTCCTCAGCACTCTCCTGACAGACTGACCCTATCTCTAGATGGTGCCCACCATATATACTCCCTCTATGTGTGAGCCCAGGTGACCAGCACCCAATGGGCTCCTATCTCTATGCCCAGAGCCCCTCCCCTATCTGCCCCTACAGTACTGGGATGTTCCACCCCCCCTCCCACTCCAGCCAGGGACAGACGCTGTCGTACCTGCACATCTACTTGGTGGGAGTACCGTAGTTCTGTCCCCCGGAAATGGGATGTATGTAGTGCATGCAGCCTACTGAGCTCAGTCCCACACTCCATCCTTACCCGGGAGTGGAATACCATACCTCTGGTTTGAGGTGCAATACCCCTGTAGCAGCCGAGTCCTCAGGGTGCTACATATGCGTGGGGAGGAGTGCATTATCAGGGCATCATACTGTGTGCATGGGGAGGAGTGCACTATCAGGGCATCATACTGTGTGCGTGGGGAGGAGTGCACTATCAGGGCATCATACTGCATGGGGAGGAGTGCACTATCAGGGCATTATACAGTATGCGTAGGGGGTGGAGTGCACTATCAGGGCATCATACTGTGTGTGTGGGGAGGAGTGCACTATCAGGGCATCATACTGTATGCATGGGGAGGAGTGCACTATCAGGGCATTATACAGTATGCGTAGGGGGTGGAGTGCACTATCAGGGCATCATACTGTGTGTGTGGGAAGGAGTGCACTATCAGGGCATCATACTGTATGCGTGGGGAGGAGTGCACTATCAGGGCATTATACAGTATGCGTAGGGGGTGGAGTGCACTATCAGGGCATTATACAGTATGCGTAGGGGGTGGAGTGCACTATCAGGGCATCATACTGTGTGTGTGGGGTGGAGTGCACTATCAGGGCATTATACAGTATGCGTAGGGGGTGGAGTGCACTATCAGGGCATCATACTGTGTGTGTGGGAAGGAGTGCACTATCAGGGCATCATACTGTATGCGTAGGGGGTGGAGTGTGCCATCAGGGCATCATACTGTGTGCGTGGAGAGGAGTGCACTATCAGGGCATTATACTGTATGCGTGGGGAGGTGGAGTGCACTATGGGTCATCAAACTGTGTGTGTGGGGGAGAGTGTACTTAATAAGGGTATTTTTTATTGTGGTTTTGCTGCAATTGTTTCCCTTTTTTAAGAAACAGTTCTAGGAAGTTTTTATGATCACAGGTTTTACAAGCATTATTTCTGTAACAGGTTTTCACCCACTAAAGTCAGCGAGAAGCTCCTCATAGACGTTGGCCTTTTTTAAACATTTGACAGAATAGACATTGTAATATTAATAATTTTATTATTGCTATTTCATGTTTCCAGGGAAGACTTGAGTAAGCTGCCATACACCACAATGTGTATAAAGGAGAGTATGCGTCTCTACCCTCCTGTACCGGGAGTAGCCCGTGAGCTGAAAGAACCAATCACATTCTTTGATGGGCGAAGTCTACCAAAAGGTCAGACACATTTTTTTGATGATTATATATATTTATACTATATATATATATATATATATATATATATACATATATATATATACACTGTATACATTCTTAAAAATGGTAAGTTTGTCATTGATATTGAAGGAATGAAAGGTTTTAGTTTTAGCATGTTTTATTACTGTATATTGTCTTACAGCAATTTATTATAACTTCATTCTTTATTTTTTGATGTGCCAGGTACTGTTATACTTCTGAGTATGTTTTGCCTGAACAGATCTCCCAGTATGTGGGATAATCCTGAGGTAAGCGAAAGATAGATAGATAGATAGATAGATAGATAGATAGATAGATAGATAGATAGATAGATAGATAGATAGATAGATAGATAGATAGATAGATAGATAGATAGAGTGGGTACGGAAAGTATTCAGACCCCTTTAAATCTTTCACTCTTTGTTTCATTGCATTCATTACCATTTGGTAATTTCTAAAAAGTTAATTTTTTTCTCAATAAAGTACACTCTTGTGGTCCTTCTTGAGATGGTTCTACTCCTTCATTGGAGTCCAGCTGTGTTTAATTAAACTGATAGGACTTGATTTGGGAAGGCACACACCTATCTATATAAGACCTCACAGCTCACAGTGCATGTCAGACCAAATGAGAATCATGAGCTCAAAGGAACTGCCCAAGGAGCTCAGAGACAGAATTGTGGCAAGGCACAGATCTGGCCAAGGTTACAAAAGAATTTCTGCATTACTCAAGGTTCCTAAGAGCACAGTGGCCTTCATAATCCTTAAATGGAAGAAGTTTGGGACCATCAGACGTCTTCCTAGACCTGGCCGTCCAGCCAACCTGAGCAATCGTGGAAGAAGAGCCTTGGTGAGAGAGGTAAAGAAGAACTCCAACATCACTGTGGCTGAGCTCCAGAGATGCAGTAGGGAGACGGGAGAAAGTTCCACAAAGTCAACTATCACTGCAGTCCTCCACCAGTCGGGTGGAGAGTGGCCCGACGGAAGCCTCTCCTCAGTGCAAGACATAAGAAAGCTCGCATAGAGTTTGCTCAAAAACACATGAAGGACTCCAAGACTATGAGAAATAAGATTCTCTGGTCTGATGAGACAAAGATAGAACTTTTTGGTGATAATTCTAAACGGTATGTGTGAAGAAAACCAGGCACTGCTCATCACCTGCCCAATACAATCCCAACAGTGAAACATGGTGGAAGCAGCATCATGCTATGGGGGTGTTTTTCAGCTGCAGGGACAGGACGAATGGTTGCAATTGAAGGAAACATGAATGTGGCCAAGTACAGAGATATCCTGGATGAAAACCTCTTCCAGAGTGCTCTGGACCTCAGACTTGGCCGAAGGTTCACCTTTCAACAAGACAATGACCCTAAGCACACAGCTAAAATAACAAAGGAGTGTCTTCAGAACAACTCTGTGACCATTCTCGACTGGCCCAGCCAGAGCCCTGACCTAAACCAAATTGAGCATCTCTGGAGAGACCTGAAAATGGCTGTCCATCAACATTCACCATCCAACCTGACGGAACTGGAGAGGATCTGCAAGGAAGAATGGCAGAGGATCTCCAAATCCAGGTGTGAAAAACTTGTTGCATCATTCCCAAGAAGACTCATGGCTGTACTAGCTCAAAAGGGGGCTTCTACTCAATACTGAGCAAAGGGTCTGAATACTTATGACCATGTGATATTTCAGTTTTTCTTTTTTAATAAATTTGCAAAAATTTCTACATTTCTGTTTTCTTTCAGTCAAGATGGGGTGCAGAGTGTACTTTAATGAGAAAAAAATGAACTTTTTAGAATTTACCAAATGGCTGCAATGAAACGAAATTGAAAAATGTAAAGGGGTCCGAATACTTTCCGTACCCACTGTAGATAGATAGATAGATAGATAGATAGATAGATAGATAGATAGATAGATAGATAGATAGCTTACCAATTATGTATGAACACTTACCATTTTGCCTAAATATATGAACTTGCGCTTGATTGGCCACAGAGTTATTAATCATATAATTATATTTTCATAATATGTTTTCTCTGCCTTTCATGTAGAATTTTAAGTTAACATTGTACTTTATATACTATGTATATTGTGAATGAACTCTATTATTTTGTACTATGAAGCAAAAATATTCACAACCCAGTTTATGAGGCGTCTGTTTTATGATTTTAGGTTTTTGATCCACTGAGGTTTTCACCAGAGAATTCATCAAGTAGACATTCACATGCGTATGTTCCATTCTCAGCTGGCTCAAGGTAAAAAATCTTGAAGATTTAAAAAAAATGGACTCCCTACATTGGCATTAAACTTGAGGATTTGTATAAAATTCAATGAGGAAGGCTTTTATTCAATAGGAGGCATTACGGCATAGCAGTTACACATCAAAGTTGAGGAACAGACCATACCGGTTACACATAAGAGTTGAGGCAAAGAACATCAGAATTGAGGACAAAAACTTTGTTACACTCAGATTTAGGGCACATAGCTTGGTGGTCACACATCAATGTTTAGGCATCCCACTTACAGATGGCACAATGACTTGCATAATGTTTAATTAGGAGAGGGTTTTACTTAATATGAAACACAGAGCTTGGTGGTTACATGTCAGAGCCGTACAAAGAATATTGGAGCTTAAGGTTACACATCAGACTTAAGGCACACAGCTTGACAATTACACATCACAGGTCAGGCACACAGCTTGGCAGTTATACATCACAGGTGAGGCACACAGTTTGGCAGTTATGCATCACAGGTCAGGCACACAGCTTGGCAGTTACACATCACAGGTGAGGCACACAGCTTGGCAGTTACACATCACAGGTGAGGCACACAGCTTGGCAGCTACACATCACAGGTGAGGCACACAGCTTGGCAGTTACACATCACAGATGAGGCACACAGCTTGGCAGTTACACATCACAGGTGAGGCACACAGCTTGGCAATTACACATCACAGGTGAGGCACACAGCTTGGCAGTTACACATCACAGGTGAGGCACAGAGCTTGGCAGTTACACATCACAGGTGAGGCACAGAGCTTGGCAGTTACACATCACAGGTGAGGCACAGAGCTTGGCAGTTACACATCACAGGTGAGGCACATAGCTTGGCAGTTACATATCACAGGTGAGGCACACAGCTTGGCAGTTACACATCACAGGTGAGGCACACAGCTTGGCAGTTACACATCACAGGTGAGGCACACAGCTTGGCAGTTACACATCACAGGTGAGGCACACAGCTTGGCAGTTACACATCACAGGTGAGGCACACAGCTTGGCAGTTACACATCACAGGTGAGGCACACAGCTTGGCAGTTACACATCACAGGTCAGGCACACAGTTTGGCAGTTACACATCACAGGTGAGGCACACAGTTTGGCAGTTACACATCACAGGTGAGGCACATAGCTTGGCAGTTACACATCACAGGTGAGGCACACAGCTTGGCAGTTACACATCACAGGTGAGGCACACAGCTTGGCAGTTATACATCACAGGTCAGGCACATAGCTTGGCAGTTACACATCACAGGTGAGGCACACAGCTTGGCAGTTACACATCACAGGTGAGGCACACAGCTTGGCAGTTACACATCACAGGTCAGGCACACAGTTTGGCAGTTACACATCACAGGTGAGGCACACAGTTTGGCAGTTATACATCACAGGTGAGGCACAGAGCTTGACGGTTACACATCAGACTTAAGGCACAGATCTTGGCAGTTACACATCACAGGTGAGGCACAGAGCTTTGTGGTTACATATGAGAGTTGTGCACAGAAATTGGAGCTTGCCGGCAATAACAAGAACTGACTGTTAATATAATTCATAATACAGTATATCACTTAATTGACAGTTGCCAGGCTTAGCTGTTTGTCTCGTTTTCTGTCTCAGGTAGTCTATATAACAGTCATCTCAGCTTGTATCCACCCGCAATATACACTATTGTCTGGTGTGTTTTGGGTGTTCATATATAAAAACTGTAGATTTGCCATCAGTGGCATTTAATTGCCACAACAAAATTTCTTATTTTCAATATTTTTCTACATAACCAGTACAAAATATAAGCTAAAATGGTAAAAATTACCATAACCCTTTATATTCTTAACCCCCCGCCCCCACCCAGGAACTGCATAGGACAGAACTTCGCTATGAATGAGATGAAAGTTGCCATCGCACTGACATTACCAAGATTTGAACTGAGTCTGGACCCCGACAATGAGCCGAAGTTGGTCCCTCAGCTCGTCTTACGTTCTGTGAACGGCATTCACTTGAACCTGAAGAAAATAGAAAAAGCTTCATAAATTCCAAAGACTTGAACCTCCATGCCTCTGTCGTGTCTTCACTGTTCATGTCACAAAAATATGTATTGTAAAATAAAAACTAATAATTATGCGTTACTCGATTCCTGAAAGATGCCATGTGATGCCCCCTAGAGGAATGTAATTGGAACAGCAGAATTAATCAGGAATGCATTCTTGCTATGCTCATTCTTGTTACTCAGTACGCGTAGGCTGCTATGGTTCTCGGTAGTGCAAGTCCTGATTACACAGGATGATGCCCCGCGAGAACGATGAACTTTTATGCTTTGCAATAGATCGCTTTACCCCATGAACGAGGATTTTGCTCGTTCATTGGGTCATCGGCAGCCTGTTCACACAGCAAGATAATAGCGAAACCAGGATTCTAACAACGCTTGTTCTCGATTATCCTTAAATCCATAAGTAAAGATTGAGAGTCAGTTCGAAACAGATAGAAAAAATAATAAATGCGAGAGCTTTTTCTATAATACAGGAAATGTTCTGTTTTATTGAATTCTACAAATAAAATTTTTTTTGCAATTTTTATCCAAAAAATGTCTGGATCTCCTTATCTTTTCCATAAATGTGCCCTTAGTCTAAGCATAATCTGATAACATATATATAACCATTTATGAATATTATATCACACACCCTGCTGTTACGTCCCTACAATGCCCTCTTAGGGCTTTTTCACACATCTGTGCAATGTTGGTTCGAAATACACGGACTGGCCGCGGCTTTCCCGACCCAAGCGTGACAGCTTCATACATCTCTATGAAGCTGCCACGCTCGGATCAAGAGAGCCGCGGCCAGTCCGAGCATTGCGACCCAACTTTGGACCAAATTGCACAGACGGTATGAAAGAGCCCTTAATGTTAATTTACTCTACTACCAATGATGAACGTCAAAATAATAGACCAGCTAGAAAACCACTAAACATTTTAAAAAAGAAACATCAAATATTTTCCATAATTTGATTGCCATGAAAATCTTATGTTAAGATTTACTATCCAAAAGGCTTCTCAGTTTAATTGGGTTTTTCTCCAATTATCACCCCTTACAGGTTTATGAAATCTTTTTCAATATTTTAGAAATCAAAGCTTTTTTTTTCTTAGAAATTCTTAGAACTTTTAGGCCCCCGATTCATGAAGACCGGCGTTGTTTGCGTCAATCTTGATGACGGGTCCGTGCTGAAGTCAGAGATGCCTCTTAATGAATCCAGCGTGTCTGTAAAGTGGCGTAAGTCTCTGTGCACCTTGCAATAAATCTTACTCCAGCCAGGGACTGGAGTATGATTTCTGGCAAAAGGTACAACACAACTCATTATCAATTAGACAAGCAGTGCCATCACACCCCCATTCCACTCCAGCTCTACCAATTTTGGCAAAAACTGGCATGATAAATTCAACCGTTGCGCAAAACTTTGCAACTTATCAAAGCATTTTACTCAGATTTTTTGGATGAATCAGGGCCCATGTTTCATGTCTATGTAATGTTTTTTTACTATATTGCGTCAGATATTTTAGCAACAGAAAAAGTGGAGATCCCTGAATTACACTTAGGCTTAGTGCCCACGATGCAGAAATGAAGCAAAAATTTTCCTGAGCAATTCTGCATCTCCTTGGCAGAAAAACGCATACATTTTTTACATGCGTTTTTGACGCGTATTTGAGGAGTATTTGACGCGTATTTGCATGCGCATTTGCCATGCGTTTTTCCAATGCATTGTATAGGCAAATACACATGTAGAAACGCACAAGAATTGGTCATGTCCGTATTTTTTCTGCGAGTAAAATCTGCGCAGAAAAATACGGACCATGCGCACACAACTTGCAGAATGTCATAGGAAGTCATGGGATAAGGTATGCAATGCGTTTCTGGAGCGTTTACGCGCTGCAAATACGCACCAAAAACGCATCGTGGGCACACAGCCTTAGGCCACAGCCCTACTATCAGTATTCGGTCAGTATTTGGTCATCATTTTTTCTAAGGCGTGGGAGACAAAACCAGGAGTGGGTGATAAATGCAGAATTGGTGACTTGTTTCTATTATATCTTTTCTCTGATTGTTCCTCACCTGGTTTTGGCTCCCACTCCTGAGAAAAAAATACTGACCGAATACTGACCAAATACTGATAGTGGGGCCGTGGCATCACAAGCAGAAAATCCTATTGCTAGAAAAGTCTCGGATAATTTTCAAGCACTGACTAGAACTCATAGAATATGTGCAAATTTTTCATGAACAAATGAGAAGCAGAAATTTCACCTTCACCGTCATCAGATTCCTGCTTCATGAACCATGGACAGCTTGAATCAGTCACTGGCTGTATTACACTATGTTCACACGCAGCAATATTTCCTGCAACCAAAACCTGCTCTCTTGACAGTAAAAATACTGCTTTCAAAATGCTCCTTTTGCAGCATTTTGTGGCTTTTTTTTGTTTTTTTTGCAGCGTTTTTTGAGCGTGGATTATATATGTGTTTCGTCTACAGTACGTGTTTGATAAAGTTAGTTTTATTCACCAAAAACACTTTCTCATTGCTTTCTATAGGTGAAAAAATGCTGCAAAAACACTGAAAGAATTGACGTGCTGCAGATTTTAAAAACTTTGCAGTTCTCAAATTCATTCAGGAAAAAAAAAAATCAAGCATGTGCACGATATTTATTACATCTCATAGCTTTTGCTAGTTCTGTAAAAAGCAGCTTTTAATTTCCATAAAAAAATGCAGCAAAAAGAAAAACGCTGCAGAAACACTGCATGTGAACATAGCTTTATTGTTTAACTCTGAAATGTTATAGTGTTACAAATTAAATGTATCTTGTATTATATTAGTCAAAATCAGGTCCTGGCTGTTTTCTCCCAGCTCTGCTCCAGAAAGGTCTCTCCTTATGTATGTGTGACGCTCTCAGCCCTCCCTGGGAAATGGGTTACTCGGAACCGGGTCAGTGTAGGTGTCTCGGGGTTGCAGTCGTAGCCCGGACCCGGTCCGTGCCCAGGGCGGTCACATAAAAGATTTAATGGGCTTTCAGGGTTGAGTGGTATTTTCCGACTACGCCACCTACGGTTTACGGTGATGGACACCAGCCCTGCTTCAGTTCACTGAGGCCGGTGTTACAGGCAGCTTAGATGGGACGGCTCCCCGCAGGCGGAGCAGGCCTCAGGGAAGTGTGATGAGGAATGGTGGGTGCAGTGCCGCGCAGGAAATAACAGGCTGAAGCGGGGTGTGAAGTCATCCAGGGTTTTTACTCACATTCAGATGAACTTTAGCCGCAAAGCTTCCCTCTGCTCCTCATGGCGTACTGCGGCCACCAGGAAGGGGGATCCAGCACTTTCCAGGTAGATCAGGAGCACCTGTCGAGACCCCTCTGGTGTGTGTTCCTCTCCTTGGTGAGTTCTCCCACTAAGTCTTCACTTGACTGTTTGCGTGGTTAGAACAAGGTGTAAGGTCGGGTCCCACTGGATGAACGCAGGTAGAGAGATACAGGTGGCATACGCCGCTCCGTCCGTATCCCCCTTGGGATCCACTAAGCCTCCGGGCTTTTCTGACTGAGACGTGAAGTAACAAAGTCAGATATCGGGGGCCGGTCACCCCTCTTGCACCAGGAGTCCCTCTGACTAGGCCAGAGTAAGAAATACAGGTGGCGTATGCCGTTCCGTCCGTATCCCCCTGGGATCATTTTGCCTGTGGAGCCTATCTCCTCTGCTCCCCTCGAGGCCTTCTTAGGTAAGGACCTTGACCGGGTAGAGGCAGTGGTTAACTCTGACCCGCTCCTCGTCTCAAGGCCAGAGAACGAGGATCGTGTATCTTCTGTCAGCTGCAGACTCTAGCAGAGGACCACAATCAAAGACGAAGATCACAGTCAAAGACCTTGAACTTAAGATGGCTGTAGGTTAAATATGAATTAGTAAGTGTTTCCTAAAAATGTGTCCTCCACCCTCACCCACTACATGGTTCCCCCTATCTTTGGTTCCCCCCCCCCATCTCCTCTATCCCGGGCCGGGGCAGCACCCTGGTGCATTTAGGCCCCCTACAGGACAGGAGTGGTGTAGTGTTGAGTGGTGAAGTAAGGTCCTGAGAAATGCTCCATCCTTACCTGGAAGAGGAGATACCACACCTCTACTGAGGTGCAGTACCCCTGTGGTGACTGAACCCTCAGGGGCGCCACATTCCCCCCTGGTGAAACACAGCACGTCCGCGGGCTGCAATAGAGTAAAATTCAGGTACAGACTTCAATTTTTAAAAGTTTTTGTAAACATGAAAACATTCTTCCCTTTATGGGAGGTTAGGACACTTTTAACGTTGCATGATATATATATAAATATAATATAGTATAAATATAGAAAACAGTAGAGAGACATTATGCATGTAGACAGATCAGTAGAAAACATTGTAGAAACGTGTCAGTTCAGCAGCATGAGGGACCTGTCCCAAACCCTCAACGTAGGCCCTGGGGTGGCTGCAGGGCATGGAGATCCTGAGTTGGACCTCCATTAGAGCCACTCCAGACAGGTTTTGCTTCTGAGGTCTGAAGTAGAAGTAGAAGCGGTTTTGCATAAGACCAATAGGGAGCACCTAAATAGATGCAAACTATATACAAGAATAAGTCTGTCTACTGCTAGTGTCCGCAGGGACAAATGTCTCTTCAAACTCAAATCCGGGTGTAAACAAAATTTAACTTCTTACATGGAGGTTCTGCCTCCTGGGCCGCTTAGTCAAAATATCCCCACCGGGGAAAAGGCTCATTTTTGCCGACAGAGCCTGACCGATCCTCTGTTGGCAGGTGTGTCGGGGCATCCTCTTTAAACACCCTGTGGACGTTCAGGGTGTACCACCCACGCTCCCCGTGGTGGCGGGTGTAGGACACCAGGTCACCCGGGTAGAGGTTCCAGCTTGGGTAGCCCTGCTCCAGCCGCGGCTCGACGTCCCGCCGGTTAACAAAGACGTCTCGGTAGAACTGCGGGCTGCGAATGAAGTCCCATCCGGCCTCATGGTGAAAACGCACAATCAGGCCTTCCTCCCGGGGGCTCGGACGTGTGGCCTCTGTCTGGCGAACCCATGACTTTGCGGCCTTGGTGCGCACCTCCAGGCGCTCACAGCGGACCTCCCTCTGGCGACGCTCCTTATCAAGCTGGCGGAGTTCATTCTGACAGAACTCCTCCCTCCTCCACGCTTCAGCCCGGGTCTCCCGGGGGAAGCCCATCAGGTCGCCCCCCTGGTTGTCCCAGGCATACTCTTCTGCCTCCGGGCAGGTGACTGGAGGTGCGGGGAGTGGCAAAAGCGGAAGCTGCTGCGGACCCTCTACCGGTGCGGACCAGTCTGGGTTGGGGCAGGTGGACACCCAAGCTAACGCAGGAATTTCCGGATCAGGGGTGGGGAGGCATAGTAGGCCTCCGGTTGTGGCGGTGGCTTGGGCCTCGGCCTCTGTAACCAGGAGCTGCTCCCACACGAGGGTGTGACGCTCACAGCCCTCCCTGGGAAATGGGGTTACTCGGAACCGGGTCAGTGTAGGTGTCTCGGGGTTGCAGTCGTGGCCCGGATCCGGTCCGTGCCCAGGGCAGTCACATAAAAGATTTAACGAGCTTTCAGGGTTGAGTGGTAATTTTCCGACTACGCCACCTACGGTTCCCGGTGATGGACACCAGCGCTGCTTCAGTCCACTGAGGCCGGTGTTACAGGCAGCTGAGATGGAACGGCTCCCCGCAGGCGGAGCGGGCCTCAGGGCAGTGTGAGGAAGGATGGTGGGTGCAGTGCCGCGCAGGAAATAACAGGCTGAAGCGAGGTGTGAAGTCATCCAGGGTTTTTACTCACATTCAGATGAACTATAGCCGCAAAGCTTCCCTCTGCTCCTCGCGGCGTACTGCGGCCACCAGGAAGGGGGTCCAGCACTTTCCAGATAGATCAGGAGCACGTGTCGAGACCCCTCTGGTGTGTGTTCCTCTCCTTGGTGAGTTCTCCCACTAAGTCTTCACCTGACTGCTTGTGTGGTTAGAACTAGGTGTAAGTAAGGCCGGGTCCCACTGGATAAACGCAGGTAGAGAGATACAGGTGGTGTACGCCGCTCCATCCGTATCCCTCCTGGGATCCACTAAGCCTCAGGGCTTTTCTGACTGAGACGTGAAGTGACAAAGTCAGATATCGGGGGCCGGTCACCCCTCTTGCAGCAGGAGTCCCTCTGACTAGGCCAGAGTAAGAAATACAGGTCCGTATCCCCCTGGGATCCTTTTGCCTGTGGAGCTTGTCTCCTCCGGTCCCCTCCAGGCCTTCTTAGGTCAGGACCTTGACCGGGTAGAGGCAGTGGTTAACTCTGACACGCTCCTCGTCTCAAGGCCAGAGAACGAGGACCGTGTATCTTCAGTTGGATGAGGTCTATTGATGAACTCTGGTGGGTGACCACAATCAGAGTCGGAGACCACAATCACTGATGAAGATCACAATCAAAGACCTTGAACTTAAGATGGCTGTAGATTAAATATGAATTAGTAAGTGTTTCCTAAAAGTGTGTCCTCCACCCTTGCCCACTACATGGTTCCCCCTATCTTTGGTTCCCCCCATCTCCTATATCTCGGGCCGAAGCAGCACCCTGGTGCATTTAGGCCCCCTACAGGACAGGAGTGGTGTAGTGTTGAGTGGTGAAGTAGGGTCCTGAGAAGTGCTCCATCCTTACCTGGAAGAGGAGATACCACACCTCGAGCTGAGGTGCAGTACCCCTGTGGCGACTGAACCCTCAGGGGCGCCACATTCCCCCCTGGTGAAACACAGCACGTCCGCGGGCTGCAATAGAGTAAAAAGTGGTACAGACATTTCAAATTTTTGTATAACAATAAAACATTCTTCCCTTTATGGGAGGTTAGGTCACTTTTAACGTTACATGATATATATATAAATATAATATGTATAAATATAGAAAAACAGTAAAGAGACATTATGCATGTAGACAGATCAGTAGAAAACATTGTAGAAACGTGTTAGTTCAGCAGCATGAGGGACCTGTCCCAAACCCTCAACGTAGGCCCTGGGGTGGCTGCAGGGCATGAAGATCCTGAGTTGGACCTCCATTAGAGTCACTCCAGACAGGTTTTGCTTCTGAGGGTAGAAGTAGAAGTGGTTTTTGCATAAAACCAATAGGGAGCACCCAAATAGATGCAAAACTATATACAAGAATGAGTCTGTCTACTGCTAGTGTCCGCAGTGACTAATGTCTCTGTAAACTCAAATCCGGGTATCAACAAAGAAACAAATAAAAGTTAACTTTTGCATGGAGGTTCAGCCTCCTGGGCCGCTTAGTCAAGGTATCCCCACCGGGGAAAAGGCTCATTTTTGCTGACAGAGCCTGACCGATCCCTTGTTGGCAGATGGGTGGGGGCATCCCCTTTGAACACCCTGTGGACGTCCAGGGCGTACCACCTACGCTCCCCGTGGTGACGGGTGTAGGACACCAGGTCACCTGGGTAAAGGTTCCGGTCTGGGTGGCCTTGATACAGCCATGGCTCGACGTCCCGCCGGTTTACAAAAACATCTCGGTGGAACTGTGGGCTGCGAATGAAGCCCCATCCGGCCTCCTGGCGGAATCGGACAATTAGGCCTTCCTCCCGGGTGCTTGGAAGGGTGGCCTCTGCCTGGCGGGCCCGCGACTTTGCGGCCTTGGTTCGCACCTCCAGGCGCTCGCAGTGGACCTCCCTCTGGTGTCGCTCCTTGTAAAATTGGAGGAGTTGCTCACGGCACGTCTCCTCCCTCCTCCGCGCTTCAGCCCAGGTCTCCTGGGGGAAGCCCATCAGGTCGCCCCCCTGGTTGTCCCAAACATACTCATCTGCCGCCGGGTAGATGACTGGAGGTGCAGGGAGCAGCAAAACTGGAAGCTGCTGCAGACCCCCTACTGATGCGGACCAGTCCGGGTTGGGGCAGGTGGATACCCTATGAAACGCAGGACTTTCTGGGCCAGGAGCCGGGAGGCATAGCAGGTCTCTGGTGACGGCGGTGGCTTGGGCCTCGGCCTCCGGAGCCGATAGCTGCTCCCATATGATGTCGCCCGGGGACAGGGGTGTCGGCAGGATACTTAGGAGCGGTACCGTGCGTCCCGCGCCAGGGATAAGGGTTTCCGCCTTACCCGCTCCTGGGTTGCGCACGGCCTCCTGGGCTTCCTCCGCCTGGGCTGCGACCTACGTGGACCGACATGATGAGCTCTGGCGGTGGGCATGGATCCTCTGTAGCACCGCCTCTCTCCACTCCGCGGCGACCAATCGCTGGGCCTCTTTGACCCTCCGGGTCAGGTCCTGGGTTTCTCCTCTGAGAAACTCGGCCTCCTCCGGGGTCAGGTGTATTCCCTTCATGCCAAGAAAGGTGGCAGCTCGTGGAACAGCGTCGGAGGCCTCGGAGGACTTCTCTTCTTCTGCTGCGTCCATCTTGGCTGCAAGGTGTGGTCTCTTTCTCCTCCTTCTTTTGGGGCGGCTCCAGGGTGGCTGGCTGACTGGAACTCCCAGGGAAGTCCCATCCGTTTTGACGGACACCACTGCGCGGACTGTCTCTGCTGGAGGGGGCGGTCTGCACTTTTGGTGCCATTGGGGAGCCAAGCCCACGATGGGAGGACTTTGGTTGCTGTTGTTTTGGCACATAATGGCGTCCGTTCTTCTTGGGCGGGTGCCACGCGAAGTGTAAAACGACAGTCTTTTAGTGAAAAGGCGTACAGTACCCGACGGCAATGGGGGTTATTCTCTTCCGTTGCTGCGGGCACGCAATCCTGCCGACTACGCCAAGTTTGTGACGCTCACAGCCCTCCCTGGGAAATGGGGTTACTCGGAACCGGGTCAGTGTAGGTGTCTCGAGGTTGCAGTCGTGGCCCGGATCCGGTCCGTGCCCAGGGCGGTCACATAAAAGATTTAATGGGCTTTCAGGGTTGAGTGGTAATTTTCCGACTACGCCACCTACGGTTCCCGGTGATGGACACCAGCGCTGCTTCAGTCCACTGAGGCCAGTGTTACAGGCAGCTGAGATGGAACGGCTCCCCACAGGCGGAGCGGGCCTCAGGGCAGTGTGAGGAAGGATGGTGGGTGCAGTGCCACGAAGGAAATAACAGGTTGAAGCGAGGTGTGAAGTCATCCAGGGTTTTTACTCACATTCAGATGAACTATAGCCGCAAAGCTTCCTTCTGCTACTCACGGAGTACTGCAGCCACCAGGAAGGGGGTCCAGCACTTTCCAGATAGATCAGGAGCACGTGTCGAGACCCCTCTGGTGTGTGTTCCTCTCCTTGGTGAGTTCTCCCACTAAGTCTTCACCTGACTGCTTGTGTGGTTAGAACTAGGTGTAAGGCCGGGTCCCACTGGATAAACGCAGGTAGAGAGATACAGGTGGCATAAGCCGCTCCGTCCGTATCCCTCCTGGGATCAACTAAGCCTCTGGGCTTTTCTGACTGAGACTTGAAGTGACAAAGTCAGATATCGGGGGCCGGTCACCCCTCTTGCAGCAGGAGTCCCTCTGACTAGGCCAGAGTAAAAAATATGTAGCACCCTGAGGATTCGGCTGCTACAGGGGTATTGCACCTCAACCCAGAGGTGTGGTATTCCACTCCCGGGTAAGGATGGAGTATGGAACTGAGCTAGTAGGCTGCATGCACTACATACATCCCATTTCCGGGGGACAGAACAACGGTACTCCCACCAGTATATGTGCAGGTACGACAGCGTCTGTCCCTGGCTGGAGTGGGAGGGGGGTGGAACATCCCAGTAGTGTAGGGGCAGATAGGGGGAGCAGCCTGGGTAAAGCTAGGAGCTCATTGGGTGCTGGTCACCTGAGCTCACACATAGAGGGAGTATATAAGGTGGGCACCATCTTAGATCAGGGTCAGTCAGTCAGTCAGTCAGTCAGACAGTCTGTCTGAGAGCCTGAGAAGCAGAGCAGAGGAGAAGGAAGAGAGACCCAGAGGCGCAGGACGAGAGGGGACCCCAAGATCCCAGAATAAGGACAAAAGGGTGAAGGGTCGACAAAAGGGTACCGGATCCCAAGCTGGCGGAGGCTACAGCACACCTTAGCCAGGAACCGGAGGTCGTGGGCAGGATCTGCCACGACCCTCACCAAATCCACTAGAAAGGCATACCAAGCATAGGGTCAGGGAGCCCAGAGGAGGCTTGACCACCAAGAGACCCGAGGGAGCCGGCCAAAAGTGGATCCCTGGTGGGAACGGCCAGAGGAAGGGAGAGTCAGAAAGGAGCTCAGGACCATGCTCCGGAATTGCCCGGGAGTTGACCGAGTCCCGCACCTGGTGGACGCAGCACGGCTTGGGTGGTCACTGCTGTACACAGTGACCCGAGCAACACCAGTAAGTAAAACCCTGGAACTGCATTTTATGCCTCTGAGTCTCCTTGCTGCACCTTCACAACCACCATCCTCCACGTCTGAC
The DNA here is from genome assembly GCF_046119375.1 of Phyllobates terribilis. Lineage (NCBI taxonomy): Eukaryota > Metazoa > Chordata > Amphibia > Anura > Dendrobatidae > Phyllobates > Phyllobates terribilis. The sequence continues at coordinate 155,173,361 of NW_027362768.1, read as the reverse complement.
CCCCTGAGGCTATACCCCTCCCGTTGGGGGTTATACTACCACAGCTGCACACACACCACCAGCCTCAGTGGACCATCCTGCAGCGGCGGCCTTTTGACCGCAAATCAACGGGTGGCGTAGTCGACACAGAAACAACAACTACCAGGACTGCCGCACACTGAGTTTGACACCCTGGGCACGGACCGGGTCACAGCCACTCGGAGACTACAACCCCCATCTAATCCGGCTCCGGGTATCCCTAACAACATGGCCCAGGGGGCGCGTCAAATACAGGTGGCGTATGCCGCTCCGTCCGTATCCCCCTGGGATCCTTTTGCCTGTGGAGCTTGTCTCCTCCGCTCCCCTCCAGGCCTTCTTAGGTAAGGACCTTGACCGGGTAGAGGCAGTGGTTAACTCTGACCCGCTCCTTGTCTCAAGGCCAGATGGCAATGGGATTTTCTTTTTCCGTTGCTGCGGGCACGCAATCCTGCCGACTACGCCAAGTTGTGACGCTCTCAGCCCTCCCTGGGAAATGGGTTACTCGGAGCTGGGTCAGTGTAGGTGTCTCGGGGTTGCAGTCGTGGCTCGGACCCGGTCCGTGCCCAGGGCGGTCACATAAAAGATTTAATGGGCTTTCAGTGTTGAGTGGTATTTTCCGACTACGCCACCTACGGTTTCCGGTGATGGACACCAGCGCTGCTTCAGTCCTCTGAGGCCTGTGTTACAGGCAGCTTAGATGGGACGGCTCCCCGCAGGCGGAGTAGGCCTCAGGGCAGTGTGAGGAAGGATTGTGGGTGCAGTGCCGCGCAGGATATAACAGGCTGAAGCGGGGTGTGAAGTCATCCAGGGTTTTTACTCACATTCAGATGAACTTTAGCCGCAAAGCTTCCCTCTGCTTCTCACGGCGTACTGCGGCCACCAGGAAGGGGGATCCAGCACTTTCCAGGTAGATCAGGAGCACCTGTCGAGACCCCTCTGGTGTGTGTTCCTCTCCTTGGTGAGTTCTCCCACTAAGTCTTCACTTGACTGTTTGCGTGGTTAGAACAAGGTGTAAGGCCAGGTCCCTCTGGATGAACGCAGGTAGAGAGATACAGGTGGCGTACGCCGCTCCCTCCGTATCCCCTCTGGGATCCACTAAGCCTCCGGGCTTTTCTGACTGAGACGTGACGTAACAAAGTCAGATATCGGGGGCCGGTCACCCCTCTTGCAGCAGGAGTCCCTCTGACTAGGCCAGAGTAAGAAATACAGGTGGCGTATGCCACTCCATCCGTATCCCCCTGGGATCATTTTGCCTGTGGAGCCTATCTCCTCTGCTCCCCTCCAGGCCTTCTTAGGTAGGGACCTTGACCGGGTAGAGACAGTGGTTAACTCTAACCCGCTCCTCGTCTCACGAGAGGATCGTGTATCTTCTGTCAGCTGCAGACTCTAGCAGAGGACCACAATGAAAGACGAAGATCACAATCAAAGACCTTGAACTTAAGATGGCTGTAGGTTAAATATGAATTAGTAAGTGTTTCCTAAAAGTGTGTCCTCCAGACCCACCTACTAAATGGTTCCCCCTATCTTTGGTCCGTCCCCCCCATCTCCTCTATCACGGGCCGGGGCAGCACCCTGGTGCATTTAGGCCCCCTACAGAACAGGAGTGGTGTAGTGTTGAGTGGTGAAGTAGGGTCCTGAGAAATGCTCCATCCTTACCTGGAAGAGGAGATACCACACCTCTACTGAGGTGCAGTACCCCTGTGGCGACTGAACCCTCAGGGGCGCCACATATGTATATATGTAATATACCACAGCTGTAGAGAAAGACATGGACCGCATATCCAAAAATCATACACTGATCGAATGCAAAAATGTACAAAACGGAACATGAGGTTCTTAGTTTAACAGACTGTATGAAGCCCACTGCCACGTCACGGCGATCCTCAGTGGGTCCCAACTTTTTCCTACCCTTAAAGGTGAGGCACCGTGCGCCATCCACTGCTGCTGTGACGGTGCGTCAACAGGGAGGTCAACCCGGTGTCTCACAGCACCTATACTGCAAGTCTGAGTCCCCATGTCTGCAGGCCACACCGCCCCACATTATCAGCACCACCACATTTACAGTTTTGTACATTTTTTGGTCTGTCCCTTTTTTTCCAGACTTGCACTCCTCCCATTTGGCACAGGCGTTTTTAATTAGCAGGAGCCTGCAAGACGGGTTATGCCTATTTTTGCTCTAAGTTCAGTCTGAGAACATGTGGAAGGTGATTTTTTTACTCCTTTCATTTGGTGTTGGTGCTGTGTGACGGCTATTGTTGCTGTTGTGCATGTGGGGTGGGGTGGACTGGAGTCATGTGGACTCAATCCTGCAGCAGGAAAAAGTTAGGGTCCCTCTGTAGCACCCTGAGGATTCGGCTGCTACAGGGGTATTGCACCTCAACCCAGAGGTGTGATATCCCACTCCCGGGTAAGGATGGAGTGTGGATCTGAGCTCGGTAGGCTGCATGCACTACACACATCCCATTTCCGAGGAGCAGACCGACGGTACTCCCACTTAGAAATGTGCAGGTACAACCGAGTCTGTTCCTGGCTGGAGTGGGAGGGGGGTGGAACATCCCAAGTAGTGTAGGGGCAGATAGGGGGAGCAGCCTGGGTAAAGATAGGAGCTCATTGGGTGCTGGTCACCTGAGCTCACACATAGAGGGTGTATATAAGGTGGGCACCAACTAAGAACAGGGTCAGTTGCAGAGAGAAAGTCAGCGAGCGGAGGAGAAGAGAGACCCAGAGTGAGAGAGGAGAAAGAGAGACCCAGAGGGGGAAACAGAAGAAAAGGACTCCAAGAACCCAACTTAAATCCCCGGGTGAAGAGTTGGCACAGGGTACCGGAACCCAAGCTGGTGGGGGCAAAACACACCCCAGCCAGAGACCGGAGGCCGTGGGCAGCGTTTGCCACGGCCACCCACCACATCCACCACGAAGGCACACCACGTGGAGGGTCAGGGAACCCAAGGCCAAGGGTCTCCCAACAGAAGGCCCGAGGGAGCTGGACCTGGGTGGATCTCTAGTGGGGACGGCCAGAGGAAAGGACAGAAGGAGAGCTCAGGGTCACGCTCCGGACTTATTTGGGGGTTGGCTGGATCCAGAACCTGGTGGACGCAGCACGGCTCGGGAGGTCACTCGAAGCTGGAGTGACCGGAACATCAGCAGTGAGTAAACATCCTAAACTGCATAACCCGACTCTGTCTCTGATTGCCGTCTACACTGCATCACCACAACCCCCATCCTCTGCACCTGATCCCCCTGAGGCTATACCCCACCCGTTGGGGGTTATATCATCACAAGCTGCACCTGCACCATCAGCCTCAGCGGACCCTGCTGCAGCGGCGGCCATAGTGACCGCAACACAACGGGTGGCGTAGTCGACATTAAGAACTTAGTAACATCTGTAGGACTGCCACATACAACTCAGTTTGACACCCTGGGCACGGACCGGGTCACAGCCACTCGGAAGACTACAACCCCCATCTGATCCGGCTCCGGATATTCCCCCTAAAAGAATATGGCCCAGGGGGCGCGTCAACTTTGGCGCTAGTCGGCAGGATTACGTGCCCGCAACACCCGGGTACTGCGTGCCTGAAGAAAAGAACGAGTTTACCTCAAAAAGAAGTCTCCTGCCGGTTCCGGAGGGTCCCCGCCATCGGACCCCATCACCAGTCGATTCCAGCCGGTTGTCCGCCATTAACAGCGTTTTCCCGCCATCTGCAGAGTTTCCCGCCACTGGGAAGCGATTCCCGCCATTTCCAAAGGTTTCCCGCCTTGGAAGAGCGGACGCCATTATGGGCGTGCCAGAGGGTGGCGAGAGGCCACCTCCCATCGTGGGCCAGGACCGAAAATGGCGCCAAAAGTGGAAACCGCCCCCACCAACAGAGACTGTGATGCTAGAGGTGTCTGTCAGCGTGAAAGAACAGCCCCTGGAGCTGACAGTCACCAAGTGGCCCCGGGACCGCCCTCGAAGGGGGAGGAGAGGAAAAGAGAGAACAAAGATGGGTGCCGCCTGGAGCAGTCTGGAGCGAGCGCACCCGGAGGCAAGAAGCCTGGAGAGGAGTAGCAGAGAAGCTCACCCGGAGATGGCCAGAGAGCAGAGCAGCACCGGCCCGCTGGCCAGGAGCCTGCTGGAAGAAGAGCAGAGCAGCACCGACCCGTTGGTCAGGAGCTTGCTGGAAACCACGACCCCACTAGGCCTAGTGGAGGTCCTCGCACAGCTCCCCCGAGACCGGGAGTGTGCACAGACTGCCCTGGAGGGCCTCGCACGGAGGATGGCCCGGGTACAGCGAGAGACATTGGCGGAGTGGAGCCGAGAGATGGCCCAGCAAACCAAGACCCGGAGCACGCCAGCCAAGATGAGGAGACAGACCGCCTCTGAGGATGGCACGGGAGGACCCAAGGCCGGAGACGGCGCCGAGAAGGGAGCCGAACGCATGGAGGCAGGTAAAGGGGACGTCTATACCCCAAACCAGGACACCGCTTACCTGCCCCAGCTCCCCGTCGCAGAGCCCGAAAGTCCCCCTGCTGTGCCCGAAAACGCCATGTCACCGACGCAGACTAGGCCCCAACCGGAAGCCGCCGCCGCGACCCCTGTGACGCCATGCGCACCGACCCCGAGCGTGGCAAAACAGGAAGTAACACCAGCCTGGTCGCAGGGCCTAGAATTCCCGGGCGTCGCATCACCAACAGCGCCCCCTACCTCCGCGGAGCCTCCGGCCTGGCCGCAAGGCCAGGTAGCCCAGGGCGCCGCCGTCCTGACGGTGCCCTTCACCTTCCAGGTGCCCCAGGCCTGGCCGCAAGGCCTGGGCAACCCGGGCGCCACCACCACCGCGCCCGCACCCGTAAAACCAAGGGTGCCGCATCTGGGAGAGGACTTGTTTGCCCAGCACACGTGGCCGGACGGGCAGCCTTTCATCTGGCCCCAGAGATATTATGAACTGGAGCACCAGAGGAGAGTTGGGGCCATGTGTGCACCCCTGATTCCGGCTCCGAAGCCCGTGATAAGGATCTCGCCCCCGCTTGAAGAGACCCAATTTGAGTGGGACCCCACCGGAGAAGACCTAATGGGGTTCACTCAAGAAACCAGGGCAGCTGCAGCGGAGCGTGCTGAGTGCTGCCGACAGCAGCTCGAGGAGTATGCGAGGGAGCGGAGAGAGAGGCGGGTCCGGGAACAACAGGCCCAAATAAGGAGCGCCGAGCAGAAGAGCCGAACCAGGAGGGACCCCCGTGCAGCGCACAGTCCCCGCACCACCGGGACTGTAATTAAGTTCAACATGCAGCATGGGTGGGGCTTCATCAGAGACCACAACACCCCCGGCGACGTCTTTGTCACGCGCAGAGATGTGGAGTCCCATCTGCCGGAGGGGCACAGAGGTCGTGACCTTTATATCGGGGACGAGGTCACCTTTACCCGGCACAAGTGTGCCAAAGGACCTTACGCCCTCCATGTGCATCGCCTGACAGAGGAGGAGCTGCGATGTGAGGAGGAAGAGCAAGAGGATCCGGACGGGTCTGAAGCTGAGATCCCCAAAGAAGGAGCAGGAGGAAGACGTTGTTGAGTACAGCGGAGTAGGTGCTGTAAATAGTTACCCGATCGGGGTATAAAGAAACTGTTACTGCAAATATAGTCCCCGTTGGGACCAGCTGAGTGAACTGTTTACCCGTTTACCCTTAATCCCACAGGCTGAGGACTGTGAGCAGCCATTCCCTTTCCCTCCTTAACTGGCCGAGGACTGAGAGCGGCCATATCCTTGTATATAGTTGCGCGTCCTAAAGCGCCCCCTACCGGTTTTATAGGAAAACCATTTTTCTAGAAAGACTGTCGCACTTTGCCCGGTCAACAGTTGCACAGTGACCGGAGGAGAAACAAGAGACGACGAGAATGTTTTATCTGAAAAGTTTTATATATATATAATGTTTTATATGTTTTATATGTTTATGGAAAAAAAAATTTTGTATGTTTTTGGTGTTATGTCTTACAGCCCGAGGACGTGCTGTGATTTACCAGGGGGGAATGTAGCACCCTGAGGATTCGGCTGCTACAGGGGTATTGCACCTCAACCCAGAGGTGTGATATCCCACTCCCGGGTAAGGATGGAGTGTGGATCTGAGCTCGGTAGGCTGCATGCACTACACACATCCCATTTCCGAGGAGCAGACCGACGGTACTCCCACTTAGAAATGTGCAGGTACAACCGAGTCTGTTCCTGGCTGGAGTGGGAGGGGGGTGGAACATCCCAAGTAGTGTAGGGGCAGATAGGGGGAGCAGCCTGGGTAAAGATAGGAGCTCATTGGGTGCTGGTCACCTGAGCTCACACATAGAGGGTGTATATAAGGTGGGCACCAACTAAGAACAGGGTCAGTTGCAGAGAGAAAGTCAGCGAGCGGAGGAGAAGAGAGACCCAGAGTGAGAGAGGAGAAAGAGAGACCCAGAGGGGGAAACAGAAGAAAAGGACTCCAAGAACCCAACTTAAATCCCCGGGTGAAGAGTCGGCACAGGGTACCGGAACCCAAGCTGGTGGGGGCAAAACACACCCCAGCCAGAGACCGGAGGCCGTGGGCAGCGTTTGCCACGGCCACCCACCACATCACCACGAAGGCACACCACGTGGAGGGTCAGGGAACCCAAGGCCAAGGGTCTCCCAACAGAAGGCCCGAGGGAGCTGGACCTGGGTGGATCTCTAGTGGGGACGGCCAGAGGAAAGGACAGAAGGAGAGCTCAGGGTCACGCTCCAGACTTATTTGGGGGTTGGCTGGATCCAGAACCTGGTGGACGCAGCACGGCTCGGGAGGTCACTCGAAGCTGGAGTGACCGGAACATCAGCAGTGAGTAAACATCCTAAACTGCATAACCCGACTCTGTCTCTGATTGCCGTCTACACTGCATCACCACAACCCCCATCCTCTGCACCTGATCCCCCTGAGGCTATACCCCACCCGTTGGGGGTTATATCATCACAAGCTGCACCTGCACCATCAGCCTCAGCGGACCCTGCTGCAGCGGCGGCCATAGTGACCGCAACACAACGGGTGGCGTAGTCGACATTAAGAACTTAGTAACATCTGTAGGACTGCCACATACAACTCAGTTTGACACCCTGGGCACGGACCGGGTCACAGCCACTCGGAAGACTACAACCCCCATCTGATCCGGCTCCGGATATTCCCCCTAAAAGAATATGGCCCAGGGGGCGCGTCACCTCTAAGACGTGGCATCGGGTTTCATACTGTGTGATCAGAATGTTAAACTTTGCCTCGCGGCTTTAGATCGGTGTGTCCATGTCTTTCTCTACAGTTATGTATATAGGGAGAGACCTGTTAATCATATGGATCGGGGCTGGGAGAAGCCGGTCTGGGATTACATTGGACTTTTCAGCCAATACGTACAGTCCCCAGCCGGCTTATCAGACTATTTTTACTTTGAAACGGCAGCATTTCAGAGTATAAGATGCCGTCGTGCAGCCGGTGTCTGACTCTTGCTGCTCCTGGTTCGTGCAGTGGGAATCTGATCACTCCTTTCCCTTAAAACTGATGTCCACCCTTGAACACTATCTTCGGCAATTTTTTTTAATAAGCTCTGAATCCTGTGCTGGTTAATTTCTTAGCATATTATTATAGTGGTCAGTGCATTGTTTTTCTAATAGGAAGCTCCGAAGCCCCCTGCAGAGAAATAGCTCTAATACATAATAACATTATGGCTGCCTTCCTTCTCACTTTGCACAATCCGGTTTCCCTCGTGCACTGATCCCTGGCATGTCTGTGTATGAGCCGGTGCACACACCTTCCCCAGGTAACACTCTCCTCCTCTATTCATTACACTTTTGATATGTGAGACTGTGGCTCCTCCTGTCATCCATATATATGTTCCTGGATGTATAGCACAGAGCCAAGTCCAGACATGGCTTCTCCCACGCTGCCGGGACTCTCCTGCCTGAGCCTCGCTGAGCTCCTGCACTGGGCAGCCTACCTGAGTGTCCTCTACCTGGTCTACAAGGTCTCCGATGTCTTCCTGACACAGAAGAAGCTGGAGAGAGCGTTCAGTGCTTTTCCAGGTCCTAAACGTCACTGGCTGTATGGCATCGCTCACAAGGTAAGAGGCGTTCTATTTCTTTCCAAAAAAGGCGATAAACCCTATTGTTCATTGACACAACTTTCTCATAGGGTTTGCATTTTAATTTTTCAGTCTCTGTTTCTTCTCATTAAGTGGAAATTTTCACAACAGATACAAAAATCATTTCTAATGTTCCCCTGACAGGTGCAGCCTTTAAGTTTTCGCTTCCTGAATGAATATGCTGGCCTATTTAAAGTGTGCCATGCTAATCATGGGTGCAGTTCTTACTAAACCTTGTGTTATAACTGTAATCAGACCTTAAGACCGGAGCATTTTCCATTTTTGCATTTTCGTTTTTTTGCTCCCTTTGTTCCCAGAGCCATAGCGTTTTTATTTTTTGGTCAATATGGCCATGTGAGGGCTTATTTTTTTGCGGGGTGAGTTGTACTTTTAAACGCCATTACTAGTTTTACCATATTGTGTACTGGAAAATGGGAAAAAAATTCCAAGTGCGGTGAAATTGCAAAAAAAATGCAGTACCATAGATGACTTTTTTTTTTACCACGTTCACTGAATGCTAAAACTGACCTGCCATTCCTATTCTCCAGGTCTTTACGAATTTGTAGATACCAAACATGTATAGGTTCTTTTTTATTTAAGTGGTGAAAAAAAAAATCCAAAGTTTGCTAAAAAAAATAAATAAATGGCGCCTTTTTCCTGAGACCCGTAGCGTCTCCTTTTTTCTGGATCTGGGGCCAGGTGAGGGCTTAGTTTTTGCGCACCGGGCTGACGTTTTTATTGATACCATTTTGGGGTAGATATGATGTTTTGATCGCCCGTTATTGCAGTGTTGCAGCGACCAAAAAAACGTAATTCTGGCATTTGGAATTGTTTTCTCTTTTCGCCGTTTACCGATCGGATGAATTCTTTTTTTTATATTGATGGATCGCGCGATTCTGAACGCGGCGATATCAAATGTGTATGTGGGATTTATTTTTTAGCATTTTATTTTGAATGGGGTGAAAGGGGGGTGATTTAAACTTTTATTTTTTTTTTTATATTTTTAAAAACATATTTTTTAAAACTTTTTGCTTGCTTCTATAGTCTCCATAGGAGACTAGAAGCAGCAACTGTCCGATCGCCTCTGCTACATACAGATGCTCAGCAGATCACCTGTATGTAGCAGAAATGCTCCTGTACTATGAGCGCCGACCACTAGGTGGCGCTCATAGCAATCTTTTCATGACAACCACTGGTGTCTGCTGCAGACCCCGGGTTGTCATGCCGACCCATCGGTGACCCGCGATCATGTGATGGGGTCACTGATTGGCGGGGTAAGTGACGCGCTTCCGGCGCAGCGCTGTTAAATGCCGCTGTCAGAGATTGACAGCGGCATTTAACTAGTTTACAGCCGCGGGTGGATCGCGATTCCACCCGCGGCTGTTGCGGGCACATGTCAGCTGTAATAATCAGCTGACATGTGCCCGGTTCAGTGCGGTCTCACTGCCGGAGCCCACGCAGAACCGGGTGTCATGTGTCATTAAGGGGTTAAAAGGCTGCTATTATTTTTATTATGCTTACTTACATCATTATCACAATCCCCATTGGGGCTCACAATCTAAATTCCCTATCTGCATGTCTTTGTAGTGTGGGAGGAAATCAGAGAACCCGGAGGAAACTCACTAAAGACAGGGAGAACATACAAACTCCTTGCAGATGTTGTCCTCGATGGGATTTGAACCCAAGACCCCAGCACTGCATTCCAACATTGCTAACCACTGAGAAAATGAATTATGGATGACAGCCAGCATTGGCCGACCCCCACATGTGAACACCTTTCTATTCTGTAGCCCACCTTTTATATGCCTGGCCATGGGCTTGGGCTTCCAGGACGGCCTGGATAGGATGATTTAAAAAATTGCTGGACTGGACGGTGGGCTAATTTAGGGGTCAGGGCCTTGCATTTCAAATATCCTTTGTCTCTAGCTACTCCCTCCATACAGTAATTAGGAAATATTAAGCTTGGTTATAATGACTATCTGTTTACCTTTGAAGCTCAGACTGACCAGGGTGGGGTGTTGGGATTGACACCTATGTACTCATCCCAAGTAGACCCCTTTGTTTTGAGCTCTTGCAAAACTGGTAAATCCAGTTTGTCTTTTTGGTGTAGGAGCAATTTGCTGATCACAGATTCAACGCCAAGCAAGTACATTTCCCTTACCTCAGTGATGATAGGGGAAGTCCAGAAGGTGCCTGTATTCCCCTGGTGCCTGATAGTGACCATAGCGGGGACGGTGTGCGTTACAGATGCCGGAAATCCGGATGACTCCAAGGAAAAGATGGAGGTAGGCCTCACATCCAGTGTGCCATTGGGTGTTGGAGAAGGACCCAGTCACTTGCGTCAGTAGATGGACCAGGTGGAGTGATAGTTGAAAAGTGACACTGTGGCGCCCTGCTACGCACTGGTGCCACAGAACCCAGAGGGGTGCATGGATGGACTTCTCCACAAGAGGCCCTCACACATTCACACACCTCCACCCTACCATCTCAGACCAGCAGAGGGAGCCCATTAGAGATATATATAAGGAGGGTGAAGGCAGGCAGCTCAGTGAAGTCAGTGTTCAGAGACAGAGAGGAACACAGCTCAGAGTTGAGCAGAGAGCGTGCTGACCCTCAGAGAGCAGTGAAGAGGCAGCGAGCTGGCTGCAGCATGTGTGAAAGCCTAGTGAGGGCCTTGAGTGGGCCAAAGGCAGAGAGGAGAAGGAAGAAGTGGTGATGGGGCAGAGGAGCATGCCAGGCTCACCCCGATATATATACCGGACACCGGGTCCGTGCCTACAGGGACTCCTTATACCCAGTAGGAACCACTGGAACCCCTGGAGGACTACAGGTCCCAGGTTCACCAAACGCTGACTACAGTACCAGGGCCAGGAGTCACGAAGGTCCCAGCATCCAGGGAGAGTGATCTCCAAAGAGAAGGCCCTACCACCAGGTCAGCAGGTGCTAAGAGAGACAGTAACCAAGCTAGGCCTAGCTCCAGGAAGGTCAGAAGCTTAGAGAAGAAAGCAACGGATCAGGAGGCCCTATATCCGCTCACTGGGGAGAGTCCAAAAGTGCGCCCTTTACCTGGAGTACCCTGGACCGTGCCTGCAGCATCACCAGTAAAGGTACTGAAGCTTACCAACGTGTGAGTGTCCGTCTTTCCTTCGGGACCGTCCTGCCGTCTCTCCCCTGCACCACCATCCATTACACCCCCACGCTGCCCTGGAGCAAGCTCTACCTGTGGAGAGCCACAACATCCCTGCTGCCGTAGCACCAGCTCCAGAGGACTGCTCCACAGCGGTGGCTCCCTCTAGCGGCAATCCACAGGTGGCGTCACGAACTGTCCAAATTTCCCATATCTATCCCCCCTTTTACTGACCGCCCTGGGTCACGGACCGGGCCAGCCACCGTGATATCCCCCGGCAACCAGAGGCCCGGCTGCCGAGTACCCCATAGCCCTGGGGGCGCGTCAACACCATGGAGGGCCTGATTGCCCGCCTAGCTGGTAAAACATTGGTGCCGCTGGAGGAGCTACCATCAAGCCTGGTTTGAAGCCCACAGAAAGGTGAAGCAGCTAGTGGCTTTACAGGCAAAAATATTGGTAGATTCTCCACCACTATCCACACCTGCCTCCAAACGTACAAAGGCAAGGATCACAGCAATTACTCTGTGGATCACAGCAGTAGTGGAGGAAAAGAAGAAGAGACAGAAGTGGGTGAAGGCCTGGATTGATGTACCTGAAGGCAATCAGTTTGTTCAGTAAATGATGCGAGGGATGGTCCTGTCCTTCAATAAAGAGCGAGGGTACGAATTCCTTGAGGAAGCATATACTTGGCATTTCATCTACTTTAAACATCGCCCGTCAAAATGGACTATTTAAGATCTTCAATGCACAGCTTACAACCTGGGGAGTGGGTGAGGTTCCTGAAGGAGGAGGGGCCTAGGGGTTGTTTGCGGTGGCCGTCTCCCGAGTGAGAATGGAGCCTGACAGACAGTAAAAGCTTCAGGAGGTAAAGCCTCATATAGAGGTAGGGGAGGCTCCCACTATTGGGGTCCTAGTGTCCCCGTGCCCAGGGGTACATTCGGAAGAGGCCCTTGAAGAGGGTAAATCAAGCTTCCATAGCCCAGTTGAGGAGCTGGGAGCAGCAAGTGGGGTGCCCCCAAGACTGCTGATACCGGTGGCTAACCCAGCTGCCTTATACATAGCCCAAGGTGCTCATTCTGCCATGTACGTGAGGGAGGAGGGGCTGAGAAAACATGGGCCTAAGAAAGGCCTGAAGGAAGGCGCCCAATATGAGCCAGAAGCTGGAGGAGCTAATGTTGTGCTCGTTCCACCCCAATGCCAGGAGTAGTTCTAGACTCCTAATTAGTACGAATCCAGCGGAGCTATGGTCCACGAATCCGGAATGGACAGTTTCTACTCTGACAGTCGAGGACAGCAAGGTGTTTAAATTTTTTGTTGTGCCTGTTGCGCATTTTTCTTCTGGATTAAAAGGTGCTAAAGCAGCTGGAGGGTCATACATCCTCAGTTATGGACTGAGCCATAGCCAGGACTAATGCTGCACTTTATGGACTGAGCCCCTGTCTTAAGGACTTTTGATGGACTAATGGACTATGCCTTTGTCCTACAAACTGCCATTAAGCGAATGGACTGTGATGTTATTTTTGTTCCAGGGCCAGAAAGTGCCATATAAATCTGATGGACTGGTCCCGGATTAAAGGACTTGGTTTGCTGTGGTTCTGGGATATTAACTGAAAAGGACCAGGTTGACTCTGCTTTACAAGGAGGAGATGATCCAGAGAGTCAAGTTTTAAATTGTATTACACTGATGAGCAAAAGGGTAACAATGTTTTAACTTTTGACTTTCAGGCTTCATATCTCACCATCCACTACAGGTTTGAACATGAGACTACCATCATTTTATAGACAATCATCTTGGCTATCTCATATATAATTTTGAATTGCAGCTACTTAGCATCGGATTAATCCTTCAGATTTGTGTCATGTCACTGCATTGTTACTGTTTTGCTCCTAAGAATCTAAATTTTAATTTTTATTATTTTGTTACAATTTTTGTTTAGATTTTTGTAAATCTATCTTTGCCTTTCAACAATGCCTGAATCCTTCTGGGCATGCTCTCGATCAGATTCAAGCATGTCTCAACCGAAATCCGATCCCAGGTCTCTTCTACACGTTTCCAAAGTTGGTGCATACTGGTCGACTCACTTGGGTACAGCTTTTTCTTCAACATTACCAACAATTGTTCGATTGGGTTGAGGTCTGGGGACTGTGGGAGCTAATCCAGCATTTTTTCCACCACCAAAAGCAGCATAGTAACAATGCAGTGATTCTTTTAATGGTCAGTGGACTTCTATGGTTTTGAGCATTTTGGAGCTGACTCTTCTTGTGCTTTTGGGTCAGTACTAACGAAATAATAAAAATTTAAATTTTGATTTTTAGGAGCAAAACAGTAACAATGCAGTGACATTACAAGAATTTCCATAACTAATCATATGCTAAATAGTTGCAAGTCAAATTTATGTATGAGATAGCAAAGATGATTTTCTATAAAATGATGGTAGTCTCACATTCCAAGCAGTAGTGCTTGGAGAGATATGGAGCCTGAAAGTCAAAAGTTAAAAAAATTGTTACTCTTTTGCTCGTCAGTGTATATGGCTTGTGCTGGTGGAGTCGTTTTGGTGTTTTGCAGATTCCGCATGGGCATTGTTAAAAAAGGGGGAAATGTAAGGGTGTGGAGTAGTGATGAGCGAGCATGCTCGGTGCTCGTCCGAGCATCTCACTGCTCGAGATGCTCGGCGCTCGCCGAGTATTTCCGGGTTGCTCGGGCGGGAACTTGGGTTCCCTCCCTGCATGTTTGGCGCTCTTTAGAGAGCCAATGAACATGCAGGGATTGCCTGCCATGCACTATAATGCCGTAGCCATGTTAGTTGTGGGCATTACAGTGATTGGCTGGCCGTACAGCGTCATCAGGTCTATATCAGACCTGGCGCTGCCATGCTCGTCACAGTCACTCCAGATCAGACAGTGCAGGGAAAGGTGATGCTGCTGTGTCAGGGAGAGATTTGATCGTGTATTAGGTAGTGTAGGGAGAAAAACTATACATTACACATATCCATCTTAACAAACAGTCCTTCTGAGGATTAAGCCATCTGCAGAGATATCAGGCAGGCAGGGTATATAGCAGACTGCAGTGCATATAGCACAAGAGGCTACATTCCAATTCTGCCTTCTGCTGCTGTTAGATATTTCTATACAAAGGCCCAGGTCTCAGGAGCCAGGAATACTTTTCTTTGGATCTTAATCCTTATTATTTGCTTAAAAAGCAATCCAGAGAACACCATTTTTTCTGCGCCATTTGCTTATTGGCACTGCAGTATACAGCCAGGTCATTTCCATATTAGAGCGTTAGAAATCCAGCTATTTAAAACTGTGTTTTCTCCGTCAAACGGATCACATATACGTTGTCAGAAAATACTGCCATTTCTGGCCTCCATTAAGAGTTTCCTTTAGTGTGTCATTGAAGCAATTCACCGCAGTTTGCTGTTCAAACTACTTACCTAGGCCAGGTATTTAAAACTCTGTTTTCTCTATCACATGGATCACATATAAGTTCGCTCCAAACTCAGTCATTTGTAGTGAGCGTGGAAGATACTGTCCTCCATTTAAAATTGGGAAGGCACGTGGCAATGGACGGGAAACTGGACGTGATTGTAATGGTGCATGCAGAGGCCGAGGACAAGGCCATGGGCAAGCCGAAATTGTGCCACAACAAACACCCACATCTTCTCGCCTGACCTTCCTGTCCCAATTTCTAGGGGACTGCAGCACACCACTATTGAACCCAGAGCAGTGTCAAAAGGTTGTTAGTTGGATAGCGGATAATGCTCCCAGTCACTTAGCCACCACCACCACCACCCTGTCTTCCACAAGGTCAAGTCTCAGTAGCCGTGAGTCTGGACCGGATATTCCTCACCCTGATCCTTCTTCCTCCCACCATGCCGAGTACCCAGAGACAACTGATCCCACATTTGGACACTCTGAAGAGCTGTTCACTTTTCCATTTATAGATTCTGACCTCTGGCCCGGTCGACTTGAAGTGGGGCAAGAGGAGATCGCGTGTAGCGATGCCCAAATATTTGAGAAGTCACGGTCACATGAAGGCGACGGTGGGAAAGTGTCACAAGAGGTGGACGATGATGAGACACAATTGCCAGAAAGTCAGAAGGAGGACCAGGGTGCGGAAGTGGAAGACGAGGTGGTGGATGATATAGTAACTGACTCAACCTGGCAGGAGGACATGCAGAGCGAGGACAGCAGCACACAGAGGGAGGGAGGCAGAGAACCCCAACAGGCAGGAAGAAGCAGTGTGGTGGCCGCAGACAGAAGGCAGGGAACCATTCCCCGTAACACCTACACGAAGGAAGTTGCCAGTACAACTGTTAGGTCTTCCCGAGTCTAGTTGTTTTTTGAAGACTCTGCCGATAACCCCAAAAAGGCCATTTGCATCACTTCCCAGGCCAGTATCAACAGGGGTGGCAAAACGACCAGCCTGACCACCACCAGCATGATCAGGCACATGGCAGAAAAGCACCCGACTTTGTGGGCCGAACCCCAGGGTCCAGGAACAGTGTCTGCGGGTGGCACCATTGCTTCTTTCGCTGTTGTGCATGCAAGCCAATCCCCTCTCCATGGTGCATGCGAAGACGCCTCCTGCCCTGCACCTGTCGTTGCACACTCTCAAGTAGCAGCATCGGGAAGCACATCCATGTCCTTGTCCCAGCGCAGCGTTCAGTTGTCCATACCCCAGTCCTTGGAACGCAAGCGCAAATATGCAGCCAACGCCCCACAGGCCACACTACTAAATTCTCACATTTCACGACTGCTTGCGCTCGAAATGTTGCCTTTTAGGCTCGTGGAGACGGAAGCATTCCGCAACCTGATGGCGGCGGCCGTCCCCAGTCTCCACTATTTCTCCCGGTGTGCCGTCCCCGCATCACACTAGCATGTGTCCCAAAACATTAGCCATGCTCTCAACAATGCAGTTACCAGTAAAGTCCAGCTAACCACGGACACGTGGACAAGTGCTTGTGGGCAAGGACGGTACATCTCGCTGATGGCATACTGGATTAACATAGTGGAAGCCGGGACCCAGTCGGACCTTGGGACTGAACACGTCCTCCCGACGCCAAGGATTGCAGGCCCTAGGTCAATCAGGGTTGCCCCCACAGTCTACAGCTCCTGCACCTCAGCCTCCACCTCCTCTTCAGCCTCCATCTCCGAAATGACCACATCAGTCACAAGCTGGAAGCACTACAGCACTGCCTTGGCCAAGCGGCAACTGGCTGTGCTGAAGCTAATATGCTTAAGTAAAAAACCGCACAATGCTGAAGAGTTGTGGACAGCTCTGAAAGAGCAGGCAGATCTGTGGCTCACACCGCGGAACCAACAGCCAGGCATGGTCGTGTGTGACAATGGCCGGAACCTTGTGGCGGCTCTGAGGCGAGGCGAGCTCACACACGTACCATGCCTGGCCCATGTGCTTAACCTCGTGGTTCAGTGATTTCTCAAATCCTACCCGGAGCAGCCGGATCTGCTTGTTAAAGTACGCCGCCTGTGTGCCCATTTTAGAATGTTAGATACAGCCTCCGCCGCCCTTGCAGTGTTTCAGCAGCGTTTGCAGCTTCCGGCTCACAGACTGGTGTGTGATGTCCCCACACGTTGGAACTCTACACTGCAGATGTTGGGAAGGCTTTGTGAGCAGAAGAGGGCAGTTGTTGAGTACCAGCATCAACAAGGCCGTCGGTATTCAGTTCAGACTCCACATTTAAGACCTCAAGAGTGGACATGGAGGTCAGACATATGTACCATCCTCCAAAACTTTGAGGACTCCACCAAGATGGTGAGCGGAGATGACGCCATAATTAGCGTCACCATTCCGCTTCTCTGTCTTCTGAAACGCTCTCTGCTCACAATCAAAGAGGATGCATTGAAGGCGGAGCACGATGAGATGGAGCAAGGAACCATACAGGGTGATTACACACAGCCAAGCCTCATCTCATCCCAACGTGGATTGGGTGACAATGAGGAAGAGGAGGAGGAAGAACAGGAGCTAGTTTCATGCACTATAGACGGTACTACCTGCACAGCTGTCATACCGTCTGTTCAGCGTGGATGGCCAGAGGACAGAGAGGAGAAGGAGGAGGAGAGCATGGTCAGTCATCCTCTTAGTGAGGACACGGAAGTCTTGCCTGTTAGTAGTCTGGCACGCATGGCTGAGTTTGTTACGCTGCCTTAACCATGACCCTTGCATTCTCAAAATTTTGGGTGACAGTCATTACTGGTTGGTGACACTTCTAGACCCACACTACGAGGAGAACTTTATATCTCTTATTCCTGAGGCGGACAGGTCTACAAAAATGGGGCAGTACCAGAAGGCCCTTGTTGCGGAACTATTAAAAAAAATTCCCATCTAAAAACGCTGGCAGCAGAGGGCACACTTCGTTGAACAACCAAGGAGTACAGGCGAGAGAGACACAACTTCAATCCAGCAGAGGCAAGGGAACACTGTCAAAGTTCTGGGAGAGTTTTCTCAAACCCTCCCATCGCACAGGCCCTGAGGCGCGGGGTACTCTCACAAGGAGTGCAAAATTTGGGAAGATTCTGAGGGAGTACCTTGCTGACCGTACCAACGTCCTCTGTGATTCCTCTGTGCCTTATAATTATTGGGTATCCAAGCAGGATACGTGGAATGAACTGTCTCTCTATGCCTTGGAGGTCCTGGCCTGGCCTGCCGCCAGCGTTTTATCACAGTTGGTTTTTAGTGCTGCTGGTGGAATTATAACTGATAAGCGCATCCGCCTGTCAACTGAAAATGCTGACAGGCTGACTCTTATAAAAATGAACAAGTGCTGGATTGGGCCAAACTTCTCAACACCACCGAATGATAGCAGCGTAACATAAACTCAAATCCAGTGTATTTTCTTGGGAGGTGTATTCTCATGCACCTTTTCACACCCACACATGGGTATACGCTTCCTGATTTTGTCTATTTGCTCTTGTCCTCCTCCTTCTCCTCATCCTCCACCACCATATCACCAGGGTGACCGTGGTCCGTGATGCAACACTCACATAATTTTTTTAAAGGGTGTTTATGATGCCCGTAAAAAAAAATTTTTTATACAGTATGTTCATGTATACCCCCCAGGGGTAAATGTTTGTCAGCCCATGCACTTAGTGCATGGGCATTACAAGTATAGGAGGCCCGCTCCTTTCTAATGGGAACATTTTTTTATGAGGCCCTCCCCCACGTCTCTTCCAAGGGGCATTGAAGTGCCTCCAAATTTTTGGCAGCCCTTGCATTCACTGCATAGGTCAACACTCTCCTTTCTAATGGGAATTTGTCGTTACTGTGGCCCTGTTCTGTATGTCTTTAAATTCTTAGTGGGGTTTTTCCTAAAATTGGTCAGCCGTTGGACTCACTGCATACCCTATAACTGTATAGCAGACCCTCTCCTTTCTAATGGGAACATGTCGTACTTGTTACTGTGGCCCTGCTCTGTGTGTCTTTAAATTCTTAGTGGGGTTTTTCCCAAATTTTTCAGCCCTTGCAGTCACAGCATGGGCATTACCACTATAGGAGACCCGCTCCTTTATAATGGGAACATTTTTTTTTACTGAGACCCTCCTCTATGTCTCTTCAAAGGGGTATTGAGTTGCGTCCAAATTTTTGGCAGCCCTTGCAGTCACTGGATACGCAATAACAGTATAGGAGACCCACTTGTTAATAATGGGAACAACAAAGCATAGCCGGCTGATGGCTCTCTAACAGTAGCTAGGGCCGACTGCTGGCCTTTTAAGAATAGTAAGGGCCGTCTGATATCCCTATAAAAATAGGCTTTAGGACTTTCAGAGTCCCTCCATTATAAATAAAAAAGGATGTGTCTGATGATGTGTCACACACCACATTGCCAGATAAGGTTGTAAAATGTTAAAATGACATTTCCCGGAGAATGCATTTGTCTTAAAAAATAACGTAAAAAAAACAAAACAATAGGATCTTTCTTTAGTATAAAAAACAGCATCACCAATTTAACCTCAATGTAATCACATTGTTCAGCTCATGCACCTCCTCCTCCATCTCCGAAATGACCACATCAGCCACAAGCTGACAGCACTTCAGCACTGCCTTGGCCAAGCGGCAACAGGCTGTGCTGAAGATAACATGCTTAATTGACAAACCGCCCAGCGCTGCAGAGTTGTTGAAAGCTGTAACACAGCAGCCTGATCTGTGGCTCACACCGCTGAACATATAGCCAGGCATGGTCGTGTGTGACAATGGGCGGAACCTGGTGACGGAGAAATGACAGCCGTGGTAGATACGGTTTCCCTCTATGCCAGTCCTTTCAACGAGCTAAAGAATATGGCTGTGGTGAAATACAACTCCTACTGAGAAGCTGTTTCAGTTGAAAAAAATTGTGCCCACCAGAGGATTTGATTCTGAGGGCTACCCTTTCTCACTGGCACAAGAGCCCCATAGCAGATGCAAAGTTAGCGCTATCATGAACTCTCCTGAGGTAGAAGCCAAGGCACACCAGAGGATTCTCTGGTGGGACCGTCCAACCCTGCCGAGAAGCAGTCCTGGCTATGAAAAGTGTGTGGGAAGGTTCCCGGACACTCTATGGCTGCTTTTTTACTGAGGAGGAAACACACGCAAACACGGGGAGAACTTACAAAGTCCTTGCAGATGTTGTTCTTGCTGGGATTTGAACCCAGGATCCCAGCGCTGCAAGGCTTCAGTGCTAACCACTGATCCAACGTGCTGCCGATCACCCTCTAATATCTAACAGGCTGGAGAAACTTGCACCTACTGCCACTCTATCTTCAGCTCCTTTGTGAGAAAATGTATTTTGGGCAGCCACTCAGTCTACCAAATAAAATTCCTGAGAAGGAAATTGGGGATGGCTTCTCTACTGGTACTGGGGGCAGTGCTAATACCATGGCGTCGTACCATAGTTTGCTGGAAATATTCTAGGCTGGTAGGAGGCAAGCAAATTCCCACAGAAAAGCACCAGCAGTAATGTTCAGGCCACATTTCAAGTGCAAGCAGCTTTAGAGGACTTCCTGGGAGAAATGACACGCAGGGTAGATACGGTTTCCCTCTATGCCAGTCCTTTCACCGAGCTAAATACAACTCTTAGCAAAAAAACTTGTGGACTTGCTCCGTACTGTCCCTGGCCACATTCACCTGTCCACGTGTTTGTGGTTAGGGAGGGCACGGGGAGGGCACTGGGGAGGGCACGGGTAATGCTGTGGGACCCATGCTTGTGGAAGGAAGAGGTGATACCGGGAAATACAGTGGCGGCTGGGGACCGAGGATGGACATCCGGCCGCCGCCGACATGAGGTTGTGAAAAGCTTCCGCCTCCACGAGCTTAAAAGGCCATATTTCAAGTGCAAAGAGCTGCCCAGAAATCTGGCAGTTTAGTGTTGCGTCCTGTGGGTAGGTGGCTGGCTGCATACTTGCACTTGCATTCCAAGTAACAGAAAACTAAGATGTTGGCCTCTATCATCATCATGGCCACACCTGAACACTATGAACTCTCCTGAAGGAGAAGCCAGGGCCCGCTGGAGGAGTCTCCGGTTCTCTGGTGGGCCCGTCCAACCCTGCCGAAAAGCAGCCCTCGCTAAGAAAAGTGTGGGGGAAGGTTCCCCGACACTCTATGGCTGCTTTTTTAATGTGGATCGGCCATGCTTATGCATGTTATTTCTCAAAACGCATTACAGATCAGGCCATTGTCCACCTCTGTATTCAAGAAATTAAATGCGCAAAGAAAGGTGTGTGTGTGTGTGTGTGTGTGTGTCAAAGCCCCACCGACAAGTGCGAGTTGATGTTGGACGGGCTTCCATTGCTTCTGCAACAAGCTCAATTACAGGACTTCCTGGGAGAAATGACACGCAGGGTACATACTGTTTCCCTCTATGCCAGTCCTTTCACCGAGCTAAATACAACTCTCAGCAAAAAAAGTTGTGGAATGGCTCCGTACCGTCCCTGGCCACATTCACCTGTCCATGTGTTTGTGGTTAGGCGGTCCTTCCCAGTAAGTGCACTGGGGAGGGCACGGGTAATGTTGTGGGACCCGTGCTTGTGGAAGGCGGAGGCGATACCGGGAAATATAGTGGCGGTTGGGGACCGAGTATGGACACCCGGCCGCCGCTGGCATGAGGTTGTGAAAAGCTTCCGCCTCCATGAGCCTAAAAGGCCACATTTCAAGTGCAAGCAGCTGTCAAAAAATTGGCAGTATAGTATTGCAGCCTTTGAGTGGGTGGGTGGCTGCCTGCATACTTGTGCTTGCATTCCAAGGAATGGGGTAGGAACAACTGAACGCTGCAGTGGGACAAGGACATGGACGGTGATTGTTGCAAGTCTGCAACGACAGGTGCATGGCGTGAGGCATCTTCGCATGCGCCAAGGATCACTTACGATGGGCACACTTTTAGGCAGTGACCTGGGAGTCAAAGATGCTTCAAGAGGTCTTCCACATGCTGTTCCCATGTCTTTTCAGCACTGTATGCATGTGTCACACACCACATGGCCAGATAAGGTGTTAAAATGACATTTCCTGGTGAATGCATTTGTCTTGGTTGAAAGCAATTCAAAAGTGCAAAAAACGCATCAAAAACGCTACGTGTGAACATAGCCCAAGTTGTGGAGGAGTATTTTTGTTTTTGGTTATTTATTTTGCCTTATATACAAGTCATTACTCTGGAAAGGATGTTCCTTAACATATTTCCCAGGAAAATCCATTTTGGTTTCGTTTTTGTATGTTTTATTGTGAGTCCGTAAAAGTGGCGTAATACTCTGACAACGTTGTTGACAGCAGTGATCTGGGAGTCAGAAATGCTTCCAGGGGTCTTCCCCATGCTGTTCCCATGTCATTTGAGCACTGTTCCCATCGATTTGAGCAATTTTTAGGCCCTCTGCAGACCGCCGGCGGGAGCTGCCTGAAAAATGCTCGACTTTCCCATAGACTTACATTGGGCTCGTTGCTCGGGTTGAGCACCCGAGTATTCCAATTTGCTCGACCCGAGCAACGAGTACCCGAGCATGTTAGTGCTTGCTCATCACTAGTGTGGAGGTGTTGCCCAGGTTCCCCCTTGAAGATATGTTATTAATGTAATGCACTATCATGTTTATATGTGGGATAATTTGTATTGTTAGCAATAGTAACATAGTTTGTAAAGCCGAATAAAGACTTGCGTCCATCAAGTTCGACCTGTTAGTTCTGTAATTGCTAAAGTTGATCCAGAGGAGGGCAAAAACCCCAAATGATTTAGCCAATCTTCACCTGAGGAAAAATTCCCTCCCGACTCTGAAACCAGCAGTCAGAATAAATCCCTGTATCAACCTACTATTTTATTTTATTTTTAAGTATATGCTGAAATCTGCCTGGTATCTAGAAATGCATCCAGTCCCCGCTTGAACTGGTTTAGTGAATCCGACATTACCGTCTCCTCACTCAGTGAATTCCATATTCTCACTGCTCTTACCGTAAAGAACCCCTTCCTATGCTGGTGCTGAAACCTTTTCTCTTCCAGTCTTAGTGAGTGCCCTCTTGTTACCGTAATATCCCTCCTTTTGAACAAATCCCGGGCAAGATCTCTATACTGTCCCCTAACATATTTGTACACATTTATTATGTCCCCCCTCAACCTTCTCTTTTCCAGGCTGAATAGTCCTAGTTTTGCCAACCTCTCTGGGTATTGCAGTCCCTCCATTCCCTTTATTAATTTTGTTGCCCTCCTTTGTACCTTTTCAAGCTCATTTATATCCTTTCTATATATTGGGGCCCATAACTGAGCACAGTATTCCAAGTGTGGTCTGACCAGTGCTTTGTACAGTGGAAGAACAATGTTCTCATCCTTTGCAGCTATACCTCTTCTGATACATCCCATTACCCTGTTTGCCCTTACAGCAGCGGCCTGACTTTGGGCACTCCAATTTAGTTTGCTATCAATCAAGATGCCCAAGTCCTTCTCCATCTCTGAATTCCCCAATGATTTCCCATTCAGTGAGTACTGGTGACTTCCATTTTTCCTTCCCATATGTATGACCTTACATTTCTCCTCGTTAAACCTCATTTGCCATTTAATGCTCCACCTACCCAGCTTATCCAAATCCCTCTGTAGGTCTGCACTGTCCTCTTTTGTATTAATTGTTTTACATAACTTTGTGTCATCTGCAAATATTGACATTTTACTATTTATCCCGTTGACTATGTCGTTAATAAAGATATTAAATAACATTGGGCCTAGTACAGATCCCTGTGGTACCCCACTAGTGACGCTTACCCAATCTGAGTATATTCCATTTATAACCACCCTCTGCCTTCTATCCTTTAGCCAGTTAGCTACCCAATTGCAGACATTTTCCCCCAGCCCCATCATTCTCATTTTGTATACCAACCTATTATGTGGCAAGCTATCGAACGCTTTTGAGAAGTCGAGATACACGACATCCACTGGTTCCCCCTGATCTACTCGAGAGCTCACCTCCTCGTAGAAGTCAATCAGGTTTGTTTGGCAGGAGCGATTCCTCATGAATCCATGTTGGTTCGGGATTAAAAGATTATTAGCATCAAGATGCTCCGTAATTGCCTCTTTAATGAAGCTTTCAAAAATTTTGCCCACAACGGACGTCAGACTCACCGGCCGATAGTTTCCGGCATCACTTTTCGCTCCCTTTTTGAATATTGGCACTACATTCGCCTGTCGCCAATCAAGTGGTACAGACCCAGTCTCAACAGAGTCCTTAAATATAAGATATAACGGTCTGTCTATCACATTACTTAGTTCCCTTAGTACCCGTGGGTGTATGCCATCAGGTCCTGGTGATTTGTTTATTTTAATGTTACTGAGGCGTTTCTGTACCTCAACTTGGGTTAGATTAGTCATACTTAGTGGAGGATTAAGCTTGTCACTTCTCATTTCGCCTGTTAGTTCTATTTCCTTTGTGAAAGTTGTCGAAAAAAAATTATTTAATAGATTAGCTTTATCCTCATCTTTCTCTATGATTTTGCCTTCCTCACTTTTTATCGCTCCAATATTATCCAATTTAATCCTTTTACTATTTATATACGTAAAGAACAGTTTGGGATTTGATCTACTTTCCCTAGCAATACGTCTCTCTGTTTCCTCCTTCGCTATTTTTATTTGTTTTTTACAGGTTCTCGTTTTTTCCTTGTAACACATTAGTGCCTCCTTACTGTTTTCCTGTTTTAATCTCTTGAATGCCTCTTTTTTGCTATTTAACGCCCCTTTTACGTTCTTGCTCAACCATATTGGTTTCCTCTTATTTCTGGCCCTTTTATTCCCATACGGTATATACCTCTCGCACTGAGTATTCAGAATTCTTTTGAAGGTTTCCCATTTACTATTCGTATTCCTTTGATTAAGAACTTTGTCCCAGTCAATAAGTTGAAGGTTTTCTATCAGCTGATCAAACTTCGCCCTCCTAAAGTTTAATGTTTTTGTTGTTCCCTTATTGATAACCCTACTGAAGGGCATTTTGAAGTCGATAATATTATGATCGCTATTACCTAGGTGCCCCCCTATCTGTACCTCAGTTATTCTATCAGGCCTATTAGTCAATATTAAGTCCAACACGGCCTTCCCTCTCGTTGGTTCCTGCACTAGTTGGGAGAGATAATTATCCTTAATATTTGTCAAGAACCTTTTTCCTTTCTGAGATCTACAGGTTTCTGTTTCCCAGTCAATATCCGGGTAGTTGAAATCCCCCATTACAATCACTTCATTATGTTTTGCTACTTTGTCTATTTGTCCTAATAGCAGATTCTCATTCTCCTCTGTTATATTTGGTGGCTTATAGCAGACCCCCAGTAATATTTTATTATTATTTTTTGCCCCCTCTATCTCTACCCACATGGACTCGACCCCCTCTTCTCCCTCTCCTATATCTTCCCAATGAAGTAGTATTCTGCCCAGCCAAAGGTAGTTGACAGAGATAGTTAGAGTTAATAGCTGGGACTAACCCAGAATGGGAGGGGCTATATGGAAGTACAGGAGACTACTTCCTGATAGAAGGTCATATAGGAACGAGCCTGCAGTAGAAGCAGACCTCAGGTCTAGCTAGTCAGCGGAACCGTATGCAATGGGTGCTTTTGTGGCAAGAAGGAGACAACCAAGGGAGGTAGAAAACTCCTACAAGGGAAGCCTAGTGGGATGGTATGGAGTTGTCTGTCAGCCATGTAACAGGACAGAAAAGAAGGGATAAGCGATATTGAGAGGAAATGGCCTACGTGGTAGTCCTGAGGCTTCAATAAATCGGAAAGCTAAGTAGCAGCCATATTGGCATAGAAAACTCCCTTAAGGGGAGAAGTATGCAGAACCGCGGGTGAAAGTATAGGACTCTTGCTTGCTGGATTGTAGTGCCATTATTGGGGATGAGGAGGCTCCCAGGATAGTGTACTATAGACTCCCTCACTGAACTCTGTAACATCTGGTCCTGGCCAACTGAAAACAACAGCACCATGTGGTCTGCAAGGATGTATCGATATCATAGCTAAAGTCCACTCACCCAGCCAGGACCCCAATTTTCATTTAGCATGCTCGGGCGTGAAGCACGAGTACCTCGTCCATTGCTACCGCCCTGCGCCATGTTCCATGTGTGTAGGTAAAAAGGAGACAGAGGTAGCAAGACGCTATCAAAATGATGTACCACAGCTCAAAACAAAAGGTATAAATATAAGAGGTGGGTAGCAAACCAGCAATTGTATTGAAATGTAGCTGATGGATCTTGAATACGGTTGGTAAGTCTTGACGTTCAGGTGCGACAGCAGAGCAGAGAGCAGTCAGGTGAGCTCAACTTCAGTGGTATGGAACCGGAGGTCCTGCAAGGCTGGGGCACACGTACTATGCAGAAGGAGAGGTAGGTGGAAGAATGGAGGACTCAAGTCTACTGTGCTGCATAACTGAAATGATTCTCAGAAGTAGAATGTCACCATGTGTAACCACTATGCATGTACCTCTGTTGAAAAAAGATGAACAAGTTATGTACCTGCTACCAATTGTATCCACACTCCCCAACATGGAAACAACATTTTAAAATCCTTTCAATTTATTCTGTATGGAGTATGAGCGCCATGTGCAGAAGTCCCCGTACTTACACACATTGGTATCAATCAGTGATATTAATGGTTGTCTAAAGAATGTTCTGCCATGCTGGATGCACTTGGGCACACAAATCATCAAGATCTGCGGCTGGCAGCTCCCTTTGCAATCCCAACCAATGATGTCCCAGATGTGCTCGATGGGAGACAAGTTGAGAGATGCTGCGGCCATGCCAGCACGTTTAAGCCACACAGTCTGCTCATAGTAGCATAAGCAACATGAGGCCTGGCATTGTTGTGATGAAAACGACTCCTGTGTTACAATGGAGAAACGGCCACACCACTGATTCCACAACTAAAGCTACATAACGCCAAGCTGTTAGTGACCTGGAATGAAGACTATCATTGTTTCCGAGACAAAAGCGGAACCCATTGATGAAGAGGATGGACTTCTATTTTAGCCTCCATTGCTGTCTTACTCTGCACCATGCTAGTCTTTGAGAGCAGTGGAGTGAGATCATAGTAGGCCTTTACAAGGGAACGTCACACTAGTTCTACTCCTGAGGGGCTTCATCCCAAGGACACTACCAACTTGGCATTGCATTGATTTGATCATGAAACCAGTGGTACGGCCATTTATCCAAAGTGTCCCAGGAGATGTTTTTCAACACTACAACGACAGGTCTTTTATTGCAATGATTGGCTCAGCTAGTGAGGTGGATTCACTAAGCTGCACGTCAAGGTGGACACGTGAATCCAAGGTGTTGGTATAGCAGGCTGGAAGGCACATGGAACAGCAAGGACTTAGACAACAGGCTATGCTGGACAGCAGACAAACAAGAGAAACAGGATACATTAGAGGCCACAGGACCCGTAGCGTAGATACAGGTCTGAAGCAGCACACAGATACAAGTAGCATGTTCATGATGCAAACAGCAAACAATGGGCATATGCAAGTTATGGAACCCACAGAAAATAGTAACAAAGTGAGAACAGTCTCTAACAGCTTATGATGCTATCCACAAACAATAGGTTAACCATCAGAAACAAGTAATGTGAAAACACTCTAATAACAGTTCTTGAGGCTTATATGGTGCCCCTGAGGGTTCAGTTGCCACAGGGGTACTGCATCTCACCCAGAGGTGTGGTATCTCACTCTCAGGTAAGGATGGAGTACTGCCCGGGACCCAACCACTTACATACAGTACATTACACTCCACTTCAGAGGGCAGGGCGAGATTGCTCCTAAGGGAGAGCACAGTCCCTGGAGAGCGGAACCATGTAGTGGGTGTGGGTGGAGGAAGAAGTACAGGGGAGCACTTCAGGAGTAGTATAAAAGGGGATGGAACCATCTAGAAAGGGTTCAGTCAGAGGAGGACAGTGAGGAACAGGAGCTCAGCAGGAGCAGGCCTGAGTGAGAGAGGCCCAGGAGGTGAGACTGAAGAGAGGAGAGGAGCAGGAAGGAAGGCTCCAGAAGGAAAGAGGGTATCCTAGGGGTACAGGAAGTGCTGGAGGCCACCCGTACGCCAGAATCTACCAGGACATGGAGGGATCAAGCCGCAGAGGGGACCGGCCCCTAACTAGTGGGAATTGCAATATTCAGCTAGAAACCGGAGGCTTCTACATTTTCAGGGTGTAGTTGCCACAGCCGCAATTAATCGCCAAAAAGGTAGCCGCACAGGATCCAGGGAACTCCAGGTTGCCCGCCAAGATCTGAGATTACCGGCTTGGGACACTGTTTGCGAGGCGCAGGGCAGGAGGGTGAGAGCCAGTGCAGGAAGACGACTGAGAAAGGCACACAGAAAGGGGTCCCGTTAAGTGCTCTTGAATTACCTGAGGGATTGCTGAACCCCATCCCTTGGTGAACGCAGGACGACGTGGGTGGTTATAATCTGTCAGTTGTAACCAGGAGCAACGTGATAATCGTGAGTAAACCCTGAAGACTGCACCCCACTGTCTCTGTGAATTATTGCTGTGCCATCATCCCCTGCACTACACTGCACAACAACCGCTACCGCATCATTAACCATCACAGCACCGCCCTGGAGCTTAGCTCTACCTGTGGAGAGCTGAACCAACTCTGCTGCATCACCAACAGCTCCAGAAGACCTGCTCCACAGTGGCTGCTCCTTATAGCCGTATACCACAGGTGGCGTCACGAACATTAACTTTAAAAACTATATTCCCTTTTCTTTAAAACCCCTTTAATGGACCGCCCTGGGTCATGGACCTGGTCACCGCCACTGTGACATCTCCCCTAGCAACGACCGGCCTGGCACCGAGTACCCCACGGCCCAGGGGATGCGTCACTTATAGCAAATGATGGGTAAACCAGATGGTGTAGTGGAGCTGTAGGTGCTGGTTGCGGAAATCACAAAAATCTAAGAAGATAATGGAAATGGAAAAAGATGGATCTTAGCAGAGTAGAAACACCTGGCAGCTGAACATAGTACTGCCTTAATAGTCAGACATGACGGTGTCAAATGTCGGGAATGCGTTAGAGGCGCCATTCTACTGAAATTGCACTGACTAAAGTCACCAACGACCTACTAACCGCCAAATCTAAGCGACACTACTCTGTCCTCCTCCTCCTAGACCTGTCATCTGCCTTTGACACAGTGGACCATTCCCTCTTACTACAGACTCTCTCATCTATCAGCATCACAGACTTGGCCCTATCTTGGATCTCCTCATACCTAACAGACCGGACATTCAGTGTCTCCCACTCACACACCACCTCCTCATCTCGCCCCCTATCTGTCGGTGTCCCCCAAGGTTCAATTCTAGGACCGCTGCTCTTCTCCATCTACACCTTCGGCCTGGGACAGCTCATAGAGTCTCACGGCTTTTATTATCACCTCTATGCTGATGACACACAGATCTACCTCTCTGGACCCGATATCACCTCCTTACTAACCAAAATCCCACAATGTCTGTCCGCTATTTCATCCTTCTTCTCTGCCAGATTTCTAAAACTTAACATGGACAAAACAGAATTCATCATCTTTCCGCCATCTCATTCAGCCCCCCCAACTGACCTATCTATCAACGTCAATGGCTGCCCACTCTCCCCAGTTCCTCAAGCTCGCTGCCTTGGGGTAACCCTGGACTCTGAACTCTCCTTCAAACCACATATCCAAGCCCTTTCCACTTCCTGCCGACTCCAACTCAAAAATATCTCCCGGATCCACACATTCCTCAACCATGAATCTGCAAAAACACTAGTGCACGCCCTAATCATCTCCCGCCTTGACTACTGCAACCTCCTGCTCTGTGGCCTCCCGTCTAACACTCTCGCACCCCTCCAATCTATCCTAAACTCTGCTGCTCGACTAATCAACCTGTCCCCCCGCTATTCCCCGGCCTCTCCTCTCTGTCAATCTCTTCACTGGCTCCCCATTGCTCAGAGACTCCAGTTTAAAACCCTAACCATGACATACAAAGCCATTCACAACCTGTCTCCTCCATATATCTCTGACCTAGTCTCCCGTTACATACCCGCACGCAACCTCCGATCCTCACAAGATCTCCTTCTCTACTCCCCTCTAATCTCCTTCTCCCACAATCGCATACAAGATTTCTCCCGTGCTTCCCCCCTACTCTGGAACTCTCTACCCCAACGTATCAGACTCTCACCTACCATGGAAACCTTCAAAAGGAACCTGAAGACCCACCTCTTCCGACAAGCCTACAACCTGCAGTAACCACCGCTCCACCATACCGCTGCACGAACAGCTCTACCCTCACCTACTGTATCCTCACCCATCCCTTGTAGATTGTGAGCCCTCGCGGGCAGGGTCCTCTCTTGTCCTGTACCAGTCGCTGTCACATTGTGTTCAAGATTATTGTAATTGTTCTTGTATTATACCCCTTTTTCACATGGAAAGCGCCATGGAATAAATGGCGCTATAATAATAAATAATAATAATTCTAATTATTTGCACATGGACCAGAGATTGCATTTATCTTTTTGTTTAGTCTCTTTTGAAAATTATCTCTGTTATTCTGAGTTCAATATTGTACAGTCTTTCTTTAAATGTCCCTGTTTGTGGCATCTGATACATGCTTCAGTTTCCTTCTTAAAAGTTGGAGCCTAAGGGGTAGTGTTTCTCTTTGTGGAGAGTGACAAGCCAAGCCTGGCATGTCAGAATGAGGAGACTTACAAGCCATGCATGCTCCTCTGGGAAATTAAATATGCAAATTCTCTCCTCAGAGAGGAAGAAGACTTGAACTCTAGTGCCACCTATTGAAAGAATCGATCCTAAAAGTCAATATCAACTCTTTAACGAGCCTTGCAATATGACTTAGGATAAAAGCCAAACCAGAATCTCAATTTGAAGACAGTGCAAAGTATGAGATCTGCTTTGGATGGATGAGAGGCTCTGGAACAGTCCATCAGATGACAATATGTGCTGGTACTGTTTCTGTAAAAAATGGTAAAGTTATGATTCACTAGTGGTTTTTGAAGAACCACAGTCACTATAGGGCAGGGGGGATGCTACAAACACATCTCTACTTTATCAGGATGCATTATAGGATTGTCTGTAGAAGCACTTTAATATTTTTTAAGACCGATTGAAGAATTGTAAACATGCAAAAGGGCTTGGACAGAGAAAACAGGACCAGGGTCAGTCTTGAGAATAACAGTACAACAGGATCCTCCAGTGGATCTAATCTCTCACACATAATTGAGCTACGAAGCTTCAGCAGAAGATAACCACATTTGGAGGTCACAAGATTGCAGACCATGATGCTCTATAGATGGAAACTTTATTCATATGTGTAGTCTGGAGGGATCTACTACTCTCGATACTGGTTGGACCATCAAAGGTTTTAAGCTAAATCTTTTTCTTCTACTTAACAGTTTAAGCGAGATGGGACTGATTTGGACCTAGTGAATGGTTATGCAAAACAATTTGACTGTGCCTTCCCCATGTGGCTTGGAAATTTCTTTGCCTTCCTCGTTGTCTATGATCCAAATTATATGAAGGCCATTTTGTCCAGACAAGGTAAGAAATAATGCGGGTTATCTATTTATTTATTTTTTTCCATTTTCATCTTATTTCTATACCTCTTCGTCTTATGTTTCATACTGTATGTGTTTGAGTGATTTATTAAACTTTTGTATAATGTTTTTCCCACCATAACCTCTTGTAATTGTGGAACATTTTTTAAAAGCAATGTTCTACTATCGCAACTCAGCCCTTTAGGCCACGGCTCCACTATTAGTATTTGGTCAGTATTTTTTCTCAGGAGTGGGAGCCAAAACCAGGAGTGGGAGATAAATGTAGAATTGGTGACTTGTTTCTATTATATCTTTTCTCTGATTGTTCCTAACCTGGTTTTGGCTCCCACTCATGAGAAAAAATACTGCCCAAATACTGATACTGGGGCCGTGGCCTTGTAAGGACAAAACTGTATCATTTTTCGTTTTTTTTTAAAGTCACTTTTTCTTTTTGTATCTTGAGGTACTCGTTGACTTTTATTGTGCCAAATTCATAACGCAATTTCAGAAAAACATACATAAAACCGCACCACGGGAACTGGAGTAAAGATGTGCCAAATTTGTAAATTTTTTAAAAAGAAAATCACAGTTGATGAATCAGGCAAAAACATCTGGAATCTCTAAACTCTGCCCTTCCTGGAGTGTCGCTCCCACGTGCCAGTGCTGGGCCCTATGTGCTGCTGAGCCTCCGGGCGTCTGATGGGGCCAGGAGACCAGCAGTCTTCTGCCCTCCGGTTTCTGCTGCTGGGCCTTCAGTGCCCCACAACCTCGGACTCCGGTGTCCGGTTCTTATACGCTCCTCTCTGGGGCGAGCTGCCATGCAGCTCCACTCCCCAGGTCTTTCCTCGTCGCTGTCCTGTCTTCAACTCCTCTCACTAACTCTAACTAACCCCGCCTCCCGATTCCAGTTGCTAAGGGGAGGAGCTCCCCTTGCTGGTCTGGAGCAAGGAAAGTGTTGCATGCTAGTATACCTGACTAGGGGACCCCTGCTTGCTTCCAGGCATGGCATCACCTCTTGTAAGGGAGGCAATTGCCACTGTGGCGACCGGACCCCTGGGGTGCCACACGAGCACATATAAAATAGACTAGGCGCCAATAGAATAGTGAATTATGTGCAAACAAAAAAAGAGCAAAACACACAAAACTAAGCAAAAAAATTGGTGCAAAGGCAATGATGAATCGTGGCTAAAACTTTTTTGTGACTTTTTGTCACTAGAATGCTCTGTGTAGTTCATAGCACCCCTTTTTATATTTAATCAGTGTTGTAAAACCTTCTATATTTGAATATATCCTTATCGTGATTCAATTGCCCACTCGCTGCATATGTGACTCAGATGCAACTGTAAAGCCAGACTCTGCTTCTCACACTCACTCATCCACTCTCCTATTGCTATAGGCTGACAATGAGATTGTGGCGCCCCTGTGGGTTCAGTCGCCATAGAGGTACTGCATCTCACCCAGAGGTGTGGTACCCCACTCTCAGGTAAGGAGGGAGTACTGCCCGGGACCCGCCCACCTGCATCCAACACTACACCATTACAGACCAGCAGGCAGGGGCAAGATGCAAGTGTACAATGCTGAGCCCTGTCCCTGGTTGGAAGGGGGGGAACCGAGAGAGGGGGAACCATGTAGTGGGTGTGGGTGGAGGAAGTAGATCAGGTGAGTACCGTCATTAGGAGTATAAGAAGGGAACCATCTTGAAGGAGACAGTTCCATCTGAGGAGAGAGAGAGAGAGTTGGGAGCCGGAGCTCTGTAGGAGCTCTGCTCAGGAGGAGAGGAGGAAGGAGCGGGCCTAGTCTGGAAGGTCCAGGAAAACAGACTGAGAGAGAGGACGGGAGCAGAGGGAAGGCTCCAAGAGAAACAGAGGGGGTCCCAGGGGCACGGCAAGGGGACCACAGAGGGGACCGGCCCCTAACTAGTGGTGAACTACAAGGCTCAGCTAGATAACCGGAGGCTACTGTACTTTCAAGGTGCAGCTGCCTAAAACCACAATTACATCGCCGAAAAGGTGGCCGCATATGACTCAAGGGACTGCACGTCGCCCGACAAGATGCGAGGCTACTGGCTTGGGACACTGATTGTGAGGCGCAGGGCTGGAGGGTGAGAGCCAGCGGAGGAAGACGACTGAGTTAGGCACATAGAACGGGGTCCCGTCTAAGTACTCCTGAGATACTTGAGAGATTGCTGAACCCCTTCCTTGGTGAACACAGGATGACGTGGGAGGTTACACATTGGCGCTGGTAACCTGGAGTCTTGAACAACTGTGAGTAAAACCTTGAAGACTGCACCCCACTGTGTCCTAGAATTATTGCTGCGCCATCACCAGCCCTGCACTACACAGCACCAGCAACATCTACCTCATAACATCACTACATCCTGCCCTGGAGCTAAGCTCTGCCTGTGGAGAGCTGTACCAACTCTGCTGCGTCACCATCAGCTCCAGAGGATCTGCACTGCAGCGGTGGCCGCATACCACAGGTGGCGTCACGAACATTATATATAAAAACTTTGTTCCTTTTACTTTATTCCCCTTTAATTGACCGCCCTGGGTCACGGACTGGGTCACTGCCATTGTGACGTTCCCCAGCATCGACCGGCCCGGCTACCGAATACCCCACGACCCAGGGGGCGCGTTAAGATAAGTGGCCCCAAAGTCAGTCCACACAACCACACCACATTTTTTGCTGCCATCCCTGTTTTTTTAGGCCAGCGAAACATCAACACTGGGTGACACACTAATGCACACCCACACCCAGCTTTCTAGCACTCAGGCACGCACAGGGTACACAGCTCAGACTATACTTTCCCTCTTTGAGCTTGTAGGTACGTTAAGAGCAGCAAGGAACACGCTTATTAAATTTGGGACTTAACATAGAAAAGATATAGTGCTTATGAAATTTAAAATAATGAAATAAAAGGATATAAATTAAAGCAAAATGGTACAACACAAAAATGGATAAATAAAGGAACTGGATCGGTGAGAGTTCCTGCACAGGAGAACTACTTTAATTTTAACAGATTTACAATCCTGTGGTGGCATCTCTTGGATCTGACCCTGGTTGTTTCTGGATGAAATATTTCTGGATCCCTCGCCACCTTTATCTTGTCAGGTGAATGGAGGATGGTCAATTATATGCAAAGAAGGATGATTGCAGAACATAATTCTAATATGTGATGTTTTCCTATAGGAACCTCCTAGTGGAATAGTATGACCACCATGTTTCCAGGCATATATTTAGCATCTTATACCCACCAATCATGACTATGATAGATCGATAATTCAAGTTCATATTACATTTCTGTGGTTTCAAAAGGCCAAAAATCTTTGGGCTTGTAACAGAAGCAATTACCGTATTTTCCCCGATTATGGATATATTCGTGGATTGTTTTAAATCAGATTATAGAGATGGCATTAAAATATTGCATTCTCGTTGTGCCATCCTGATGTCCCAGGTGTGGGCTGGAGATTGCCAGTCTGCATAGGGGAAATTATCTTTACCTGTTTGTTCACAAAAAACATTTGGACTTCCTGAGACTCGGCTCCTCGATAATGTGATTATCTCCCTACTGACAATAAAGCTTACAATTGTACAGTGATAGAATTTTTCTAATCCATTACAATCCTAAATATATATAATTTCTTTATAGATCCAAAGGACAACTTTGCCTATTACTTCCTAACCTCATGGATAGGTAGGTACATGACCTTGAACTTTGGGGAAGGTTTTCCCTATAATAATGTATTTCTCTCATACACTATATTTGAAGAAACTCCATAGATTTTCACATATCCCTAAATAATTAATAATTAAAGATAGGGAAATCTTTTCAAGTTTGAATTTAACAGCTTTAGCCAAATACTTTTTTCCCAAAAAAATCTATTTGAGGCAAGTTAAAGGCACTGCAAAGCTTCTAATTACTAATTAATTAACGTTCAAAAAATCATGGCTTTTTGGAGGCAGATGCATGCAATGTCTAATGTTTATACACATGTCGGTGATCCAAAAATGATCCCTTCTTTGCAAGAAGCAACAGGTTTGTTTGGAAAATAAAGAAGCAATGACTATTTAACAAGCCATCAAAAAATTATCACTTTTTAGGGAGCATAAAAAGCTTTTGTCATGGCTCAGTTTGGGCATTCGATCCGCTGACCTGTTGCTGCGTGGTCAGTTACCCTGTTTGCTGAGCTATTACCTTTTTCTTCCCTGTCAAAAATTCTGATGGTTCCCATTGTCTTTCTTCCCCCTTCTTGGTTGCCTTCTCTTCAAGTGTTTTTTTATTTTCCTGTTTTGGTTTGCCCCATCACATTCTGGGTTGGGTTTTATATGTTCAAACTTCACCATACTTCCTTGCTGGCTATACCTCTAGGTGGGCTTCGGTTTAGCGTTCCAGCTCTTTAGCTAAGGGGTTTATCTTGAATGATAAACACCAGTTGAATTCCTGCAGTGAATCTGTTTGTTTTCCTTCCCAGTTCCTCTTCCTTTCACCTTTTTTAGGTTTCTAGGAGGTTATACTTGTTCCGTTTACTTTTGGCTCTCCTTAGCTTTCTCTCTCTACCCTTTATGAACATGTTTGAATTTTCTCACCCTGGCTTTTGTATCTTCCTTCACACTTTCCTCTCCTCTTGTGCGCAGTGTATTGCGGTCTCTCCTCTGGTTCCTCAGGTGGTATGAGAAACCCCTCGATAGCCTTTTGGGGAGCCATGTCCGAGTTGGTGTTTGAGTTGTGTGGCTAGGTTCTTTCTAGTCTGTACAATCGAAGTACTCATTGGTTCACTTTCTGCCGCCCTTGCAATTGCTGGTTGTCATAGCTGGTATTGTCATCATTAATTTCACACTGATTGTCAGCCTTGTCTGCTCCCTGTGCCTGGGATAACTCCATGTCCCCTTCCACAGACATGGTGGGACATGTAATGGTCCCTCCTGATTGCTATACTATGTGCCTTATTTGGCTAATGTAATCTTCTGTAATGTGTAAAACAGCGGTGGCCACTCTGGACACAAGAAGTGAATGACAAATTTTTAAAATTCAACAGGTTCATCTACTTCCTAAAAATTTGACATGAATTTGATTTGCATCGAATTGATTCTTTCATGTCTAATAATATTGGCCATTTTTTTCACCTATATAAGTTTTACAATTTAGGTCTACTATATCTACAATTATTGTGCATGCTCCTTGCTCCAGTAACAGTAAGACCTGCTCTAGTCTATGTATAGGTCCCCTACTTTGACCTGTTTTTGGCCTTCATATCATTCAGGAAAAGGTTTGCTGGTGCTGTCGGGACAGAAATGGTTCCAGCACCGAAAACTGTTGACACCGGGATTCCATTATGATGTTTTGAAGCCGTATGTCAAAGTGACGTCCGACAGTGTTAATGTCATGTTGGTAAGAGTTCAGAAACCCTCTCTGTCACCCAAACCTCATTCTAGTGTAAAACAGCCACCCTATTTTCTGATTGGCATGATTCGGATTAATGTTGAATCTTGTTTAGGACAAATGGGAGAAACTGTCCCCAAATAAGAAACCAGTGGAGCTTTTCCATCATGTCAGTCTCATGGCCTTGGACACCATCATGAAATGCGCCTTCAGTTATGACAGCAACTGCCAGAATAACAGGTTGGTGTTTGCCAACAATGTATATCTAAAAGTACAAAATATGAATATCACAGTCGTGGTGGTCTCATCACATTTGCAACTTGGTGGCAACAGGACTCTCCTCCTCAGGCAACCTGCACCCTGCTGCAAAACTTATGTCATAAGAAAACCTATAAACAACCAAGCACCAGTAGTAGAGAGAGCCAATGGGTTCCGTGTCCAACTCAGGACTATTATACTAAACCAAAGAAACAATTTGAACAACAAAAGTATATACAAATTGATCTTACATTTTGTTTTTAATAAAAAATATAGATATCATAGTGGTAGGGTAGCTATACAGACCTTGTGGTGGAGGAACACTCAGAAGCACGTTTTGCCTCGCTTGATCATAGGGTAATGTCAATGACATATCATTACTCTGACTATTTTCAGTCTACGGTTGATTTTTCACATAGTGTATTATCTGTCTGTCAGTAGTAATTTTTGAAATATAATTTAATCTTCAAGTCACACCTCATTACTTGTGCACTTGATCCCATCCCACCTCCTCCCCAACCTCACCTCCACACTTATCCCATCCCTAACCCATCTCTTCAACCTATCACTAACTTCTGGTACCTTGCCTTCTGCTTTCAAATGTGGCGCCCCTGAGGGTTCGACCGCCACAGGGATGCTGCACTTCTCTAATGGCGTGTAGTGTTCCTCCTCTGAGGTAAGATCAGTGCGATGGTCGGGACCCTACCTCCACATCCAACACCACACTTCTCCCACCAGAGGGGGCTAGTAGGCACCAAGTGCTGCCCCTACTGGAAGTTGGGAGACTGGGGAACCAAAAGATAGGGGAACCAACTAGTGGGTGTGGGTGGAGGATTCACATTTTAGTGACACTTTAAATTTCATATTTAACACACAGCCATCTTGGTTCATGGTCCTTTTTAGATGTTCTTTGATCATTCTCCGCCGTGACCGCCCTCCCTGAGCGTGGATCCTGTGTGGACCTGCAGAGGATGGAGGCACGGCCCTCGTACCTTGGCCTTGGGTCGAGGGGCAGGTTGCAGATAATGAATGTCTCAACCCGGTCAAGGACCATGACCAAGGAGGCCCGGAGCTCAGGAGTGTAGCTCCACCGCAAATGGATCCCGGGGAGGATGCAGACGGAGTGGTATACGCCACCTGTCCTCGCCTAACTGATCTATTCAGAGGGATTCCGGCTGCAAGAGAGGTACCGGCCCCCGACACCTGACCTTGCTACTCTACGTCCTGGTCAGGGAAGCCCGGTAGGCCCTGAGGATCCCACCGGGTAACGGAAGGAGCGGAGCTGCCACCCGTACCCTTTTTCTGAGTGAAGTTCAGAGGGAGACCCGGCCTATCTACACACAGACAGGAAAGGACCCGGTCTGAAGTCTAGGAACACTCTTTCGTTCGGGGTACCAATTGAACACTGGACTTACTCGGAGGTTGTCGGATTCCCCCTCGTCTCTGGTGACCGCAGAACTCCGTGAGGAGCAGGGAGAAGCCTTCCTACTGCAATCTCCACCGTGAGTAAAAACCCTGGAAGTTAACCCCTATGGCCTCCGGACTCTTTATTCTGCATTACACCGCACTACGCAGCACCAGACCTTCTGGACTACAACCCCCTCCATCCTGTCCCTCTGCCCTGAGGCCCTGCTCCGCCTGTGGGGAGTAGTAACAACGATGGCTGCGATAACACCTTGCCTCAGCGGACTGCAGCAGCGCTGGTGGCCTTCACCAGGTGCCACAGGTGGCGTAGTCGAGATCAGCCACTCAACCCGGATAAGCCCATACCATCCTTTTTAGTGCGACGGCCCTGGGCACGAAGCGGGTCCGGGCCACGGCTGCACCCCATCGACGACATCAGGACCCGGCTCCGAGTCCCCATCTCCCAGGGTGAGGGCTTAAGGCGTCACACACAAATATGCCACAATCACAGTTATCCTCAAAAAGCCTTCCATCGACCCTACCACTATGTCCAGCTATCACCTCATATCACTGCTGCCATTTGCCTCAAAACTCTTTGAGCAGTATGTCCACGCTGAACTTTCCTCCCACCTCCCATCTAACTTGCTCTTCGACAACCTACAATCTGGCTTTCCTCCCCATCATTCCACTGAAACTGCCCTGACCAAAATTATTAAAGACTTGCTTACAGCCAAAGCTAACAGACAATTCTCTGTACTCTTCCTTCTAGACCAGTCCTCTGCCTTTGACACAGTTGACCATTGCCTCTTACTACAGATCCTCTCTTCCTTTGGCTTCCAAAACCTTGCCCTCTCCTGGATCTCCACATACCTTTACAACCACACATTTAGTGTCTCCCACTCCCACACTACCTCCTCATTCCGCCCTCTTTATTGGAATCCCTCAAAGCTCTGTCCTAGGACCCCTACTCTTCTCCATCTATACCCTTGGTCTGGGACAACTCATGAAGTCCCATGGCTTCCAGTACCACCTATACGCTGATGACACTCAGCTCTACCTCTCTGGCCCAGATGTCACCTCTCTGCTGTCCAGAATCCCAGAGTGTCTATCTGTGACATGCAGAAGTAGTGCTGTTACTTTAAAAGCATTCAGCAACTATTATAAGTAACACAAGCACAGGAGACAGGAAGTGTTGTGCTCCAGAAGCATCCAGCAACTAGAGGGGTTAACACAGTCACAGGAGAAGAGGAGTATTTTAGCAGAGCCCCAGGGGGGTTGTAGGGAAGTTGTTTACTGATGGCTGGAGCCAAAGAGAAAGGTGGCTTATGATCTGTATCTCACAGAAGGCAAGGGAACAGAATTCAAGTCAGGAGGGAAGCTAATCAAAGGTCAGTTAAACTTCCTGAGCTAACAGTGTGGAGTATTATCGGCCAGGAAGATAATGACTGGAAGGAAGCCTGTCATAGAGATCATCTACCTCATCACACCCTTCCCCCCTCCATCTCCATGCAGGATAAAGAATGCTGTGTACTATTGAGTCCTTGTGAAGGAAAAGCCTGTGGTTGTGTATGCATTAAAACTGTGCTGTACTGTGCTACCGGATAATAGACTGTGTACTGCTGTGCTGTAAAGGAGACTGTACTGTTATTACTGGAGCCTGTTGCTCAGAGACATTTGCATTGCACTGGCCATGCCTCATTAAATGTTATTGTTCTACCGTTTATGAAGACTCTTGTCAGATGTGTCTGGTCATCAACTGAATCTATTGTGTGCCTGAGAGAAGCTGTAGCCTATGGTCGCCCTAAGTAACGGTTCCCCCAGGATTCCAATGAATTTGTGTAACTGGTCTCGCCCCTATCTGAACTTAGGCGGCGGGCGTGTAACATATCAGCCATATCCTCCTTCTTCTCCTCTTGCTTCCTCAAGCTCAATTTGAACAAATCTGAACTCATCATCTTTCCTCCATCTCGCGTATCTTCCCTACCTGATCTATCTATCACAATTAATTTTCCCTGTACAGGAAATCCACTGCTTCAGAGTAACTAACAAAGTAACAAAAATATCTACAGAATCCATCCTTTCCTCAAACCTCAATCAACTAAACTGCTTTTGCATGCTCTCCTCATCTCCCACTTCGACTACTGCAACATCCTCCTCTGTGTCCTACCTGCTAACACTCTCGCACCTCTCCAGTTCATCCTTAACTTTGCTGCCCGACTAATGCATCTCTTGCCTCACTACTCCTCCTCTTCTCCCCTATGCAAATCTCTTCACTG
Organism: Phyllobates terribilis; assembly: GCF_046119375.1. Lineage (NCBI taxonomy): Eukaryota > Metazoa > Chordata > Amphibia > Anura > Dendrobatidae > Phyllobates > Phyllobates terribilis. Next base: position 155,132,797 of record NW_027362768.1, on the reverse strand, counting down.
GTTCCCAATTCCTCAGTGTATCCAGTTCAAACTACTTACATTGACTTACAAAGCTATCCATAACCTGTCTCCTCTGTATATCTCTGAACTAATCTCCCGATATCTTCGATCCTCCCAAGACCTCCATCTCTCCTCCACACTCAGTCATTCCTAACCAAATCGCCTCCAAGACTTCTCCCAAATATCCCCCATCCTCTGGAATTCTGTGCTCCAACATATTAGGATCCCTCAGACAGAACTTGAAAACCCATCTGTCACGCCATATCCTGCAAAAACAGGAAATGGCTGGGAGTTGGGACCCGGACCTGTCCCTGCCACACTAGAGGAGCCCTGACTTTCCCTTATCTCAGGGGTACCTCTGAATGTGAGGAGGCCCGAGCTGCCAGCGTCTCCCTATCTCCTGCACAGGCCCTGTCAGTGACAACCTCTCCCCCAGGGAGGAAGACAGTACAAATAGAATGATACTGTAAAAGACAGGGACAACAGACTGGGTAAACTGAAATAGCAATCTCACCAAAAATACACTCACAGCCACAAAGGAAAACACAGGGAAAGAGAAGGTAAGGAAACTAAATGGGAATGAGTAAAGGAAAACGCACAGCCTAACAGCAAGCAACAAGCAGCAATCCCAAGGTAAACCTCCAACTACTCCAGACAACAGACTCCTTCTCCTCACTCCAGGTTAGGTACTAGGCAGAATGAACTGAACACCAACATCAACTGAAGGGGCATGTGACTATTTATAGGGTGGAGCAAGAGATCACACCCCCATCAGCTGAACAATCAACACACCAAGCTTGGCAAGGAAAATTGACATTAACCCCTGATTTCCCAAAGGAAAAAACAGCATTTACACAACAAAAAATGACAGGGCCATCACAAATCATTTAATACTTCGTGACACCATCTCTTCAAGAAAGTTTACAGTCTGCAATGACCCCGCTGACTCCTCACCATCACCGGAGCTGCTGCAGACCCCCGAACCTACTGTCTCCTTCCCCATCATCCTGTAGAATGTAATCCCGCAAGGAAAGTGTCCTCTTCCCTCTGTACCAGTCTATCACTGTTAGTTTGTTTACTGTAAGTGATGTCTGTATTTTGTATGTAACCCCTTCTTATGTACAGCACCATGGAATCAATGGTGCTATATAAATAATAATAATACTAATCTTCTGTATTATGCAACCTTATAGTAGTTTCCTTTGTATTAGGTCTCATTCAGATGTCCATTTAAAAAAAAATGTGAGAAAAATGATCCTAGTTTCATCAATGGGTTTTGGTCAGGGTTTTAGCAGATTTTCATCAGTTTCATCCAAGTTTGGTCCTAGTTTCATCATTTTTTCTCAGATGAGAAATAAAAAAACAATAAAAGTTTCTCTACCTTCTTCTATTTAGCAGTCTGTGAAAGACGGACTGTACTCACATGGTATCTAAGTGCTGTCCCATTTTTTCACGGACCCATAGACGTGCATTGCTGATTTTGATCCAACACTTGGATAAATATCGGGTAGACTGTACTGTGTACAAGGAGTTCTGCCCATGAAAAACACGGATAGAACTTGTATACAAGAAAGGAACGTTTGAATGAAGGCAAAATTCTCCAAATTTTATGTACTGTTTTTATTATTACACAATAATAAGGAAAAGATTAATTTGTAAATGTGTTGATGTCCGAATTGTTTTGTGGTTTAGTAAAAGCCATGTCATGCACTGCGCTCTGAAAGACCTGCTACCACTTTTCTTCTTTTCTTCTTTTTGCAGTGAAAATGCCTACATCAAAGCTGTGTACGAGCTCGCCTCCCTCGTGGATTATAGATCCTGCTACTTTCCATATCATAATGACTTTATTTTCAACTTGAGCCCACATGGATTCAGTTTCCGGAGAGCTCTGAAAACAGCACATGAGCACACAGGTAACATACAGGTAGATCATAAATTATTCACAAGTTTTGTTATTTAAGAAAAAAATAATAAGTAAATCTTTTTTAAATGTTGAACGTTTTATATTAAAATACAAGAAATTTTTTTTTATATTTAACAGTCCAATAGGCTCATTAAAATCTTTTACACATACACAATGATAGACCAGCCTTGACACAATGGTGGAGCATACTAGCTAACTTTCGATGACAAGCCTCCACAAGGAATGTACATTTGCAAAGAGTGAGGTCCGCCACTTGCGAATTTGTGGTTGTAGTCAAGCCACAGGTCTTTATTCCCTTTCCACACTTCTCCACTCCCCGTTTCTGGGATTATTTAGACGAGCTTGGCAAAACTCGGGAAACTTGCTGACTCTTACGGCAGTCCAAGAGATCTACCCTTGTGCCAAAAGTCTCTTAGATGTTACAGGGGATTTGGCAAGTATGCCACAGAGGTGGACCATGCAACTAGTTTGGTGAAACATCCCAAAAACCAGCTATTCCGCGAGGTGTCTTCATTTACTTATTTGCTTTCTCTGGTTTCATATAGAAAGAGTAATCAAACTGAGGAAAGAATCACTAAAACGAGAGACAGAGGTTGAGAAGATCAAGCAGAAGAGACATTTGGATTTTCTAGACATTCTCTTATGTGCTAAGGTACTGAAATGATCCATGTATAATTTACCATGTATCCAGGGGAGAGGTTATACGAGGGGCAGCAGAAGTAGTTGTTGTAGCCAGGCCCTTGTGCACTAGGGGCATCCAAAGGCCTCTCTGCCACCTAAGCAGATATCACTATTATAAATGGCACAGTAGATGGGCACTTGGATTTAGGTTCTTGATCTGCTTTCAGTGCTAAATTATGAAATAGGAAAAAATCGGATTTTGTCCTTGGAGATCGAGAAGATCCAAAATACATAAAAAGCAGTGGTAGGGCACATAATAGGTGGAAGGACCTATTCCAGATATTGCATTGGCGAGGTTTAAGTTACAGAGTTAACCCCTATTATTAAGGTTAAGTTACAGAGGTAAACCCTAGTATTGTCTGCTGGACAAGTATACTGTCCTATGCTTACAGATGGAAGGTGGTGCAGTTCTGCTCCTCACTGAGCTGCAATACTAAGTACCACCCATGAGCAAGAGTGAAGGAGTTTCTGGAAATGAAATCAAATCCTGGACAACCCCAATTGTCACATACACACTTCTCAGTACGTTACGTGGGGTGCACCTGCAAGGGTTAACTTATCTCCTCTCACTCAATCCAGCTCTCAACCTTTGTTTAGGCTATAAAGTGAGCGTAAAACACACCCGGAAACATTAACGCTGCCACCACTCATCAAACACACGGGGTGACGAGTCCCCAAAATGTGTTACTGTCGGACAATCAAAATGTCACACACTCTCTGAAAGGCTATGGATTCTTTTGAGCATGCAAGGATCAAACTTATTAAAGATTTTAAGATTTAATATTAAAATATAAAGTGCTTACAATAAAAGATATAAAAATAAAATGATACACAAATATGCAAAACAGTTATAAAATAAAGAGGGAGAAATAACAGAAATACCTATTGTTCTTCTGTTTCCTTGGGGGCAGGAGAAAATCAATTGGATCACAAGCAGCATCTGAAACCCCCCCATGTGAACAACTTCTTTTGTGCCACACAGCTTTTTATAGTCCTGACCATAGGCTCATATTTCCAGGATCACTTGATTGGACTATTTAAAAATTGGTGTTTGGTGACTGGACGATGAGCCAAGGTAGTTGCATTTCAAATATCCCGTGTCACCCCCACTTCTCTCTATACGGTGAATAGGAAATATTCTGCCTAGTAAAGACCATTTGCTATCCCCTTTGAAACTCCAGATCCAGGAGCTAAGGTGCCATGTTTGACACCTCCAGCAAAAGCCCATTTGTGTTTGCAATACTGGTATATCCAGTTTCACCTTTTTGTCATAACTCTGCTGCTGTTATGCTTTCCCTTATTATATATTTTCTTCACACCCATGTATCCAAATATTTCCGGTAACAGAGATGTGTGTCTGTATTTACCAGGATGAAAATGGTCAGGGTCTGTCTGATGAAGATCTGCGGGCAGAGGTGGACACATTCATGTTTGAAGGACACGATACAACGGCCAGTGGCGTCTCCTGGACATTATACTGTATGGCTAAATACCCCGAGCACCAGGAGAAGTGCCGGGAGGAGATCACAGAGGTCTTGAGAGATCGGACCACAGTTGAGTGGTAAGATCCTAATACATAATAATATTTATTTGCTTTAATGTTATGATAAATAGATTAAACCCCATGACAGTGATGCAAATATTGAGCCATTTTTACACTATAAAAGCGAGTTTACACTGGACGATTGTAGTGAACAAGCGTTACGAGGAATCCTCATTTTCCAATAATCGAGCAGTGAAAACTGGCTACCGATCGGCTTCGTCGGGTGAAATGATTATTTGGCTTTCTTGAAAGATCATCTTTCTCAGCAGCACATTATCCTGTGTAAACAGTATTCAGTAGTTTGGTGGTTATTTAATAGCCAATTTAATCTTCGGTTTCTTAATGCCACCAGTTGACTAGTGTAAACCCAGCTTCACAGTGATTTTGCTAGGCCTAGAAGACAATGTCCATACCTGTCCACATCGGAAAATACACAAGATGTTACCCAAATGATGACCATACAAATGTTGTAAGTAATTGTAGAGATAAACTCATCCTGTGATGCAGTGACTACATTTCTACACAACCAGCAGGGCTGCCCGACCGTAATGTGACCCTACATGTCCATTTTGGTTCAAGTCCCCTATGGAGACTAAAAAATAAAGTGTAAAGTAAAAAATAAATGCTGTAAAAATATTTTTTAAAAAATCAAATCACCTCCTTTTACCCTGATAAAATAATTAAAAAAATAACCAAATGTATTACTGCGTCCATAAATGTTCAATCTATGAAAATATAAAATTGTTTAATCCATACAGAGTAAGTATTATAGGGAAAAAAATATAAAATGCCCAACATTTTTGTTGTTACCCTATCTCCCACAAAAAAAGATAATAAAAGGTGATCAAAACATCTTATGTACCTCAAAACAGCACAATCAAAAACTACACAGAAACATGTCCTCAAACAACTCGACTGAAAAATAAAAAAAAATTATGGGTCTTGGAAAATGATGACACAGGCCAATTTGTTTTTTCAAAGTTCAGAAATTTTGACGTTACTACAATAGTAAAAAGAAACCTACACATGTATCACCACAATCATACTAACCTGAAGAATTGTGTTTTCAGGTCATTTTTACTGTACAATAAAAGTTATAAAAAAAAAACCCTCCCCAAAACACTTAGAATTTTGTGTCCAAAATTGCAATATTTTTCTTTTAAGCATGGATGTTTTTTTAAAATAATAAACTGAGGCACACTCTGCTTCCAACACCCACATAGGGCCAGAGGTCTGTGCCAGGTACAGAACCCATGTCTGCTACATTCACAAGTCAATCTCTGGAACCTGTGATTGGTTGCAGCAGTCAGGTTACTAGGAAAACACGACACTAGAGAAACATCCAAAAAAGTTTCCATGATAACAAGTTTTACAATAATTTTTTCTGCCATAGGTTTTTTCCTATTAAAGTCAGTGAGAAGCTCCTCATGGGCGTGACCATTTTTACATAATTCACAGAGTAGACAATATTGCCAGAGTAATATTAGTAATTTTATTATTGTTCTTTTATGTTGCCAGGGAAGACTTGAGTAAGCTGCCATACACCACAATGTGTATAAAGGAAAGTATGCGTCTCTACCCTCCTGTACCGGGAGTAGCCCGTGAGCTGAAAGAACCAATCACATTCTTTGATGGGCGAAGTCTGCCCAAAGGTCGGTGACATTTTTCTTTTTCAAAATGAAATCATAAAATCATGCCAAAAAAAGTAAAATACAAAATAAAACCAAAGCCTGTGAGAGCCAGTGCAGAGATGAGCTAATTGGCATGGGTCCTACACCCCGGTAGGCAAAGTGGCATCAATGCAGTCAGAGAGGTGACACAGAAGTTTTGTTTTTTATTGTGTACAAAATGAATGCAAAGTCGTTACATTCAGGAACAAATTAACTCCTGCTTGGCTGAGCACTAACTATACATCAGCTTAATATAGAGTATATATGGCACGCTATAAACCTCGCGAAAAAAAATAAAATAAAATTACACCACCTGCAGAATAGCTTTCTCTTGGACAGACACCTTCTTATTCTTCAGACAGTTTTCCACACTAAAATGCATGCACTTGTCTAAACTTAGTAATGAATTAGCCTGGACTGACTGAGCGCTGCAAAACCCCTTTTTCTGCAGTTACCATTACAACCTCCTGGCGACTATAGAAGCAAACAAAAAGTATAAAAAACAGTTTTTAAAAATATTAAAAATATATAAAAGTTTAAATCACCCCCCTTTTGCCCCATTCAAAATAATAAAAAATAAACCCCACATACACATATTTGGTATCGCCGCGTTCAGAATCGCCCGATCCATCAATATAAAAAAAGAATTAATCTGATCGGTAAACGGCGTAACGAGAAAAAAATTCCAAACTCCAGAATTATTTTTTTTTTGTCGCCACAACATTGCAATAAAATGCAATAACGGGCGATCAAAACATCGTATCTACCCCAAAATGGTATCAAAAAAATGTTAGCCCAGCACGCAAAAAATAAGCCCTCACCCGGCCCCAGATCCCAAAAAATGGAGATGCTACGGGTCTCGGAAAATGGCGCCATTTTTTTTTTTTTACCAAACTTTGGATTTTTTTTTCACCACTTAAATAAAAAAAAAACTATACATGTTTGGTGTATACTAACTCGTAATGACCTGGAGAATAATGATGGCAGGTCAGTTTTATCATCCAGTGAACGTGGAAAGAAAAAAAAAACAAAAAACAACTGGAATTGCATTTTTTTTACAATTTTACACGATATGTTAAAACTAGTACTGGTGTTTAAAAGTACAACTCGTCCCGCAAAAAATAAGCCCTCACACGGCCATATTGCCCAAAAAATAAAAACGCTATGGCTCTGGGAACAAGGGGAGCAAAAAACGGAAAATCCCAAGGTCGTAAAGGGGTTAATGCATCCAAGCCCAAACGATATGAGACAGACCGCAACGTCTCAGCTCTTCCATAGAGACATTTTCAAGCTTGGATATCACAAACCCCTTTTATATTACACTGGTTTTGGAGTGCTTCTTTCAATTTTTGTCCTTATGGCTTTTTTTGGATGTCGGAGGCTTGCACCCATCCATACTGAATTGACCTTACAGTGCTGTTTCGTTGCTAGAAATATATTCCTAAATAGTACAACAAAGCATGTAACAAATATTAACTATCTTTTAGAAATTTAATTATAATTTCCTCCTTTATCTTTCGATGTGACAGGCACCGTTGTATTTCTGAGTATGTTTTGCATGAACAGATCTCCCAGTATTTGGGATAATCCTGAGGTAAGTGGAGGCTACCTGGGAATTTAGATGTATAGAATAATTTTAATGGCATTTTTCAGACTGACTGACCTTCATTTCTTAAAGTAATGATGGCCACGCGTTTTTCTTTACTTAGCTGCTTTTTTCTTGCCATAATACAAATTCTAACAGTCTATTCAGTAGGACTATCAGCTGTGTATCCACCAGACTTCTGCACAACACAACTGATGGTCCCAACCCCATTTATATGGCAAGAAATCCCACTTATTAAACCTGACAGGGCACACCTGTGAAGTGAAAAACATTTCCGGTGACTACCTCTTGAAGCTCATCAAGAGAATGCCAAGAGTGTGCAAAGCAGTCATCAAAGCAAAAGGTGGCTACTTTGAAGAACCTAGAATATAAGACATATTTTCAGTTGTTTCACACTTTTTTGTTAAGGATATAATTCCACATGTGTTAATTCATAGTTTTGATGCCTTCAGTGTGAATGTACAATTTTCATAGTCATGAAAATACAGAAAAATCTTTAAATGAGAAGGTGTGTCCAAACTTTTGGTCTGTACTGTATATATGTGTGAACCTTATTGGTTTGTATTGTGTTCTTACTGCCAGATTTTTGCGTGTGTATGTTATTATTTTAGGTTTTTGATCCACTGAGGTTTTCACCTGAGAATTCATCAAAGAGACATTCACATATGTATGTCCCATTCTCAGCTGGAGCAAGGTAAGATGAAGATCTGACAAATGCCCCTTACTTCTGCATCAAACTTGTGGATGATGCTGTGACTTGAATAAGGTTTAAATAGGAAGGTGTTTACTCTATATGAGGCAAAGAGCTTGGCAGTTACATGTCAGAATTGAGCACAGAACCTGGTGGTTACAAATCAAAGCTGAGGCACAGACCTTGGCAGTTACACAACACAGTTGAAGCACAGAGCTTAGCGTTAACAAACCACAGTTAAAGGGGTATTCCCATCTCCAAGATCCTATCCCAATATGTAGTAGGTGTAGTAATAATAATAATAATAATAATAATAGCTGTAATGCACACGCCCGGGCTGAGCGGCGTGTGCGTGTGATTCCACTGGACCGTGCCGGAGAGTGAATGCCTGGAGGGGCGTAACTAGGTATTCACCCGATCCGACCAGGGTCGCACGACGGCATACGACGCCAGTGCACCAAGGAGGAACCGAGCAGAGGGACCAGATGCTACTCCAGGACAGACCCCGGACACGGCTGTTGACCCACACAGGGGAATACAGGAACAGACTGGTTAGGCTGGCACACAGACTGGTGGGTATAGGCAGGCACGACTGGTATGCAGGCAGGCGGGTATGCAGGCAGGGGGGTACAGGCAAGCACGGCTAGAGTGCAGACAGGGAGGCACTAGCAGGTAGGAACACAGGCGGAATAGGACCCAGTACACACTGGGACTCAGGAACAGAACCACAGATGTGGCGGACAAACACAGCAGAGTGAGGCCGCCCAGAGAGGTGAGCGAGAGCAGGGCAGGACGAGACCGCCTGGAGCGGTGAGCAAGAGTAGAGCAGGACGAGGCCGCCTGGAGTGGTGAGCAAGAGTAGAGCAGGACGAGGCCGCCTGGAGCAGTGAGCAAAGGGTCAGAGCTGAGCGAGACTGCCGGAGCAGTGAGCAAAGGAGTCAGAGCAGGGCGAGACTGCCGGAGCAGTGAGCAAAGGCAGAGCAGGCTAGAACCGCCAGAGCGGTGAGCAAAGGCAGAGCAGGCTAGAACGCCGGAGCGGTGAGCAAGGCAGAGCAGGCTAGAACCGCCGGAGCGGTGAGCAAGGCAGAGCAGGCTAGAACCGCCGGAGCGGTGAGCAAGGCAGAGCAGGCTAGAACCGCCGGAGCGGTGAGCAAGGCAGAGCAGGGGGGACAGGGCTCTGTTCACACGGAACAGACAGGAAGGGAAAGGCAGAACCAGATACCCACAGGGTACTTGCAGTGAAGTAGCGAGTGGACCACAAACTCACAAACGGGAGTACAGTGACAACGAGCAGGAGTTAGGTACGAGTTCAGACTCTGCAGAAAAAGGAAAGGTACGGACATAGAGAAACACGGGAAACAGGCTAGAAGAGTATACAGACAAGAACAGACACAGTAGCAAGATACAGGAGCAGGTCTAGGTAGCAGCCCCTAGAAGGCGGGAGGAACAGGCTAGGAGCGTGTTCAGACAGGACAGACAAGATACAGGAGCGGGTCTAGGTAATCGGCCCCTAGAAGGCGGGAGGAACAGGCTAGGAGCGTGTTCAGACAGGACAGACTAGATACAGGAGCGGGTCTAGGAATGCAGCCCCTAGAGGGCGAGAGGAACAGGCTAGGAGCGTGTTCAGACAGGCCTGGAAATACAGCCTCCAGGATAGGCAGACAAGAGAACACAGAAGGGACCTGGCACATTCAGAGTGCAAGAGCACACTAAATGAAACACAATGCTCAGGCAGGGATTGATAGGAGCAGCTAGTTTAAATACCAGGTGACAGACAGCAATAGGCTGAGGACGCACAAGGGGTGTGCCTGCAGCAGGTACAAAAAGCAGGAAGTGATCGGGCGCCGCCCTTAAGCAGCAGCACACAGAAGCAAACAGACAGCATGGAGGGAAGCCAGAGAGACATTCTGGATTGGAGATCAAGTGCGCGCTCTTGCACAGTGGGAGATGGACCACTATGCAAGGACGCCGCCAGGTATGTTACAGTACCCCCCCTTACGCCCCCTCTTCTTCAGGCCTGCCAGAATGTTCCGCAGGGAATTCGAGGGCCAATTCTTCACTTCAAGGAGATCACTTCCACTGTCCACCGGAAAAACTGGTCTCCTCTGGGTAGCTAGGATGCTACCTCCCATCCAGCCACCCTTAGCAACAGACGAAATGGGTGGAGTACCAGGAACAGCACACAAGGAAGTCTCTCTCCACATTCTTTCAGGTGGCACCCCAGAGGGTACAGGAGACAACTGGAAGTCCTCCACCGGGTTGGAGGGGAGCAGAGACTTGGGGGTAATCTCCGCTTCGAGGTACATCTTGTCAAGCTCACAGGAAGAAATAGACGGGTTATCAGGTACAGGGTGAGGAAAAGTCACTGTCTCTTTGTTATCTGGTGGTACCCCGGAGGATTCAGGAAACAACTGGAGGTCCTCCGCCGGGTCAGAAGAGTGCAGAGGCTCGGGGAAAACATCTGCTTCAGAGTACACTAGGTCGGACACACTGGACGAAGCAGGCGAGGTATCGGGTGCCGAGTATAGGAAAGTCTCTGTCTATTCACCACCAGGTGGCACCCCGAAGGGTTCTGGAGACAACTGGAGGTCCTCCGCCTGATCGGAGGGGTGTAGAGACTCATGAATAACCTCTGCTTCGGAGTACACTAGATTAGACTCACTAGGCAAAGCGAGCGAGGTATCAGATCCAGGATATAGGAAAGTCTCTGTCCATTCACCACCAGGTGGCACCCTGAAGGGTTCTGGAGACAACTGGAGGTCCTCCGCCTGGTCGGAGGGGTGTAGAGACACGGGAGTAACCTCTGCTTCGGAGTACACTAGGTTGGACTCACTGGACGAAGCGAACAAGGTATCAGGTACAGAGTATAGGAGAGTCTCTGTCCTTTCGCTACCAGTAGCACCCCGAAGGGCTCAGGAGACAACTGGAGGTCCTCCGCCAGGTCGGGGGGGTGAAGAGACTCATGGGTACCTCTGCTTCGGAGTACACTAGGTCGGACTCACTGGATGAAGCAGCCGAGGTATCAGGTACCGAGTATAGGAAAGTCTCTGTCCATTCGCTACCAGGTAGCACCCCGAAGGGTTCAGGAGACAACTGGAGATCCTCCGCCTGATCGGAGGGGTGTAGAGACTCGGAGGTAACCTCTGCTTCGGAGAACACTAGGTCGGACACACTGGACGAAGCGGGCGAGGTATCAGGTGCAGAGTATAGGGAAGTCTCTCTCCAATTGTCATCAAGTGGTATCCCGGGGGATTCAGGAGGCAACAGGGGGTCCTCCGGTGTGGATTCTGGGTGGGCAGCAGTCTCTTCGGCCAGGAGAACTGTTGCGCTACCCACGCACATTACCCGTCGGGGCTGCTCCGGGATACTGGGAAGTAATGCTTCGGCAGGGACTTCAGGGTTAGGGTCCTCGAAGACCATACAAAAGGCCACCAGGAAGGCCTGCAGGTCAAGGACGACAGGATCCCATGCTTCCCATAGGGGGGTGCCCCATTTCAAGGCATCACCCGCTAGGTAGTCAATCATAAAGGCCACTTTAGCCCAATCGGAAGGAAAATAGAGAGGGTAGGCTTTAAAGTGTAGCATGCATTGCTCCACAAATGCACGACTCTGTCTTGGATCCCCATAGTAACGTGGCTGATCCGCAGGAACGAGTGCAGAAAGATCCATCTGGACGGGTGCGTAATTCACCTGGAACTCAGCTAGAGAAAAAAAAAAAATTATTTATTTATTTTTAATGCACGTCTTCGCTGGAAAACGTCTGAGAGCGAAGGCCGTGGGGCTCAACGGGAACCATGGCCTGAGCATGCTGTAATGCACATGTAGCACCCCGAGGGCTCGGCTGCTACAGGGGTATTGCACCTCGAACCAGAGGTGTGGTATTCCACTCCCGGGTAAGGATGGAGTGTGGACTAGAACTCAGTTAGCTGCATGCACCACATACATCCCATTTCCGGGGGACAGATCAACGGTACTCCCACCAGATAGATGTGCAGGTACGACAGCGTCTGTCCCTGGCTGGAGTGGGAGGGGGGGAGGAATATCCCAGTGGTGCAGGAGCAGAGAGGGGAGGGACTCTGGGCATAGGAAGGAGCCCATTGGTGGCTAGTCACCTGGGCTCGGGTGTCAGAGGGAGTATAAAAGGTGGGCACCATCTTAGGAGTTCAGTCAGACAGAAGAAGAGGAGAAGAGTAGTGACAGGGAGCAGCAGCCCTGTCTGGGTGCTGCTCCTGAAGGGAGCAAGAGAGAGAAAGACAAGAGGAAAGGAACAAGGAACAAGGAAGGAATGGAACCTGGAGAAAGGCCCAGAGACATGAAGGAAGAGGGAACCCGAACACGCTAGGAGTCAGCGGGTGAAGGGTTGGCAGATCAGGGTACCGGATCCCGAACTGGTGGAGGCCACTTATCCTCAGCCAGGAACCGGAGGTCGTGGCCACGTCTTGGCGCGACCACTCACTACACTCACCACGAAGGCACGCCACATAGGGTCAGGGAAACCGGAGATAGGTTTCGCCACCAGAAGGCCCGAGGAAGCTGGACATGGGTGGGTCCCTAGTGGGGACGGCCAGAGAAAGGAACGGAGAAAGGAGTTCAAGGTCACACTCTGGAACTGCCTGGGGGTTGGTCGAGCCCCGTACCTGGTGGACGCAGCACGGCTCGGGTCATCATCACCTGCAGGACTGACACTGATAACATCTGTGAGTAAAGCATTGAAAACTGCAATCAGTCTCTGTGTTCCATCGCACTACCAGCACTAAAGGTACCGGGACGCCCTTTCTATCACTCCCTTCACCCGCACCAGCTGCCCTGAGGCCATACCTCTCCCGTTGGGGGTTATACCACCATTGCTGCACACATACCACCGGCCTCAGCGGACTGTTCTGCAGCGGCAGCCTTGCGACCGCAAATCAACGGGTGGCGTAGTCGACACTTAAACAACATCTGCAAAGACTGCCACACACTTAGTTTGACCACCCTGGGCACGGACCGGGTCCCCGCCACTCGGAGACTACTACCCCCATCGGATCCGGCTCTGGGTATTCCCCCGCGCACACGTGCGCCGCACTACAGCACTGGCCCAGGGGGCGCGTCAACTTTGGCGTAGTCGGCAGGATTACGTGCCCGCAACCACCGGGTACTGCGTGCCTGAAAAAAGAGACTTTTATACTTACCTGTGGTGAAGTTTCCCGCCGTCCGGAGTCGTTTCCCGCCATCTGGAGCCGATTCCCGCCATCCGACGCCATCTTCTGCCTTCTTCCCGCCATCCGTGGAGTTTTCCCGCCATTGGACGCCATCTTGAGGGCGCCGCGCGGGAAGAAGAGGGGCGTGGACTCCGAAAGCCCGCGAGAACTGAAGCCCCGCCTCACGTCCGGACGTTGCGTAAGGTCCTGGAAGGAGCCCAGCAGACGCCGACGTCACAGGAGCGCGACGGAAGGTCCTCAACCCTGACGATCCACTGCGGAGCCGCGGCCTACGGAAGAGGATCATCGCGAGGTAGGCCACGGTCCACTAGGGGGGAGGAGGATGTCGGATACGGAGGAGAGCTTCACTACCGCAGCCACCATCCAGCACCGCGTCCATCCCGAGAGGCAGCAGAAGCGGATCGGAGGCCGAGGACGACGCCGCGGGGGAGGCCGCAACGACAAGTAAGGGGAACGCCGTTACTCCGGGCCCTGAGGCCGCGGACCTGCCCCTACCTCCCGCCGAGGAACCCGAAGCTCTGGGTGCCGCACCGCCCGCCGTGCCTCCATCACCAGCAGTTAGCCCTCCAGCAGCAAGCTCTGCAGCGGAGCCTCGCCCAGGACCGTGCTCCCCAACATCGGGCACGATCAGAAAGTCACCGGCCTGGTTGAAAGGCCGAGTGCCCGCGGGCGCTGCACCCCAGCCGGGGCCCGTGGACCTCTCTTCACCCCCGCTGGAGGACGCCCAATTCGAGGGGGACCCCACTGGAGAAGACCTGATGGGGTTCACTCAGGAGACCCGGGCGGGCGCCGCCCGGCGCTATGAGACCTGCCGCCAACAACTGGTAACGTTTGAGCGGGAGCGGAGAGAGAGGAAAGTGAAGGAGGAGTGGCTCCACATTAAAAACGTGGAGCAGAAGACAAGGACCCGCCAGGACCCCCCCGTACAGCTCACGGTCCCCGAGTCACCGGGACTGTTGTTAAGTTTCACATGGCATGTGGCTGGGGCATCATCCAAGACCCGAAGACCATAAGCCAGGTGTTTGTAAACAGGAGCGACGTAGAGTCCCACCTACCGGAGGGGCACAGTGGACGGGACCTGGTGCCTGGAGATACCGTCACCTATACCAGGCATAAGGGAGTGAAGGGGTGGTACGCCCTTTATGTCCACCGGGTCAAGGAAGAAGAGGAGCAATCGTACCAGGAGGAGGAGGAGAAAGAGGGCCCGGACGGGTCTGAACCTGAGGAAGAGAAAGGAGCGTGTGGAGCACACCGTTAATCGTAAACGGTAAAAGAGGAGATGTAAATAGTTACCCGACCGGGTATAAGGACTGTTGTGGGACTGTTTCCACTAAGAGTGTGGTCCCCGTTGGGACAGAAAGAGAACTGTTGCCTATTTTTGCCCTAATACCTAACCTGACCGAGGACTGAGAGCGGTCATCCCTTCCCTCTACCTGGCCGAAGACTAAGAGCGGCCAGATCCCAAGATCCCAAGAACCCGAGAATTCAAGAATGTTTTATTTGAGAATGCCTTAATGTGAAATTTGATATGATGCCAAAGTTTTACATAGTGTTTTTGTAAAAGAGTTCCGGTGGCATTAGCCAGCTGTTGAGAAAACCTCCCATAAAGGGATGGATGAAAGTTGATGTGTTTTATGTGTACGTACACTTTAAAAATTGTTTTTACTCTATTTCAGCCCGAGGACGTGCTGTGGTTTACCAGGGGGGAATGTAGCACCCCGAGGGCTCGGCTGCTACAGGGGTATTGCACCTCGAACCAGAGGTGTGGTATTCCACTCCCGGGTAAGGATGGAGTGTGGACTAGAACTCAGTTAGCTGCATGCACCACATACATCCCATTTCCGGGGGACAGATCAACGGTACTCCCACCAGATAGATGTGCAGGTACGACAGCGTCTGTCCCTGGCTGGAGTGGGAGGGGGGGAGGAATATCCCAGTGGTGCAGGAGCAGAGAGGGGAGGGACTCTGGGCATAGGAAGGAGCCCATTGGTGGCTAGTCACCTGGGCTCGGGTGTCAGAGGGAGTATAAAAGGTGGGCACCATCTTAGGAGTTCAGTCAGACAGAAGAAGAGGAGAAGAGTAGTGACAGGGAGCAGCAGCCCTGTCTGGGTGCTGCTCCTGAAGGGAGCAAGAGAGAGAAAGACAAGAGGAAAGGAACAAGGAACAAGGAAGGAATGGAACCTGGAGAAAGGCCCAGAGACATGAAGGAAGAGGGAACCCGAACACGCTAGGAGTCAGCGGGTGAAGGGTTGGCAGATCAGGGTACCGGATCCCGAACTGGTGGAGGCCACTTATCCTCAGCCAGGAACCGGAGGTCGTGGCCACGTCTTGGCGCGACCGCTCACTACACTCACCACGAAGGCACGCCACATAGGGTCAGGGAAACCGGAGATAAGTTTCGCCACCAGAAGGCCCGAGGAAGCTGGACATGGGTGGGTCCCTAGTGGGGACGGCCAGAGAAAGGAACGGAGAAAGGAGTTCAAGGTCACACTCTGGAACTGCCTGGGGGTTGGTCGAGCCCCGTACCTGGTGGACGCAGCACGGCTCGGGTCGTCATCACCTGCAGGACTGACACTGATAACATCTGTGAGTAAAGCATTGAAAACTGCAATCAGTCTCTGTGTTCCATCGCACTACCAGCACTAAAGGTACCGGGACGCCCTTTCTATCACTCCCTTCACCCGCACCAGCTGCCCTGAGGCCATACCTCTCCCGTTGGGGGTTATACCACCATTGCTGCACACATACCACCGGCCTCAGCGGAATGTTCTGCAGCGGCGGCCTTGCGACCGCAAATCAACGGGTGGCGTAGTCGACACTTAAACAACATCTACAAAGACTGCCACACACTTAGTTTGACCACCCTGGGCACGGACCGGGTCCCCGCCACTCGGAGACTACTACCCCCATCTGATCCGGCTCCGGGTATTCCCCCGCGCACACGTGCGCCGCACTACAGCACTGGCCCAGGGGGCGCGTCACACACGCCCGGGCTGAGCGGCGTGTGCGTGTGATTCCACTGGACCTTGCCGGAGAGTGAATGCCTGGAGGGGCGTAACTAGGTATTCACCCGATCCGACCAGGGTCGCGCGACGGCATACGACCCCAGTGCACCAAGGAGGAACCGAGCAGAGGGACCAGGTGCTACTCCAGGACAGACCCCGGACACGGCTGTTGACCCACACAGGGGAATACAGGAACAGACTGGTTAGGCTGGCACACAGACTGGTGGGTATAGGCAGGCACGACTGGTATGCAGGCAGGCGGGTATGCAGGCAGGGGGGTACAGGCAAGTACGGCTAGAGTGCAGACAGGGAGGCACTAGCAGGTAGGAACACAGGCGGGATAGGACCCAGTACACACTGGGACTCAGGAACAGAACCACAGATGTGGTGGACAAACACAGCAGAGTGAGGCCGCCCAGAGAGGTGAGCGAGAGCAGGGCAGGACGAGACCGCCTGGAGCGGTGAGCAAGAGTAGAGCAGGACAAGGCCACCTGGAGCGGTGAGCAAGAGTAGAGCAGGACGAGGCCGCCTGGAGCAGTGAGCAAGAGTAGAGCAGGACGAGGCCGTCTGGAGCAGTGAGCAAAGGGTCAGAGCTGAGCGAGACTGCCGGAGCAGTGAGCAAAGGAGTCAGAGCAGGGCGAGACTGCCGGAGCAGTGAGCAAAGGCAGAGCAGGCTAGAACCGCCGGAGCAGTGAGCAAAGGCAGAGCAGGCTAGAACCGCCGGAGCGGTGAGCAAAGGCAGAGCAGGCTAGAACCACCGGAGCGGTGAGCAAAGGCAGAGCAGGCTAGAACCGCCGGAGCAGTGAGCAAAGGCAGAGCAGGCTAGAACCGCCGGAGCGGTGAGCAAAGGCAGAGCAGGCTAGAACCGCCGGAGCGGTGAGCAAAGGCAGAGCAGGCTAGAACCGCCGGAGCGGGGAGCAAAGGCAGAGCAGGCTAGAACCGCCGGAGCGGTGAGCAAAGGCAGAGCAGGCTAGAACCGCCGGAGCGGTGAGCAAAGGCAGAGCAGGCTAGAACCGCCAGAGCGGTGAGCAAAGGCAGAGCAGGCTAGAACCGCCGGAGCGGTGAGCAAGGCAGAGCAGGTTAGAACCGCCGGAGCAGTGAGCAAGGCAGAGCAGGCTAGAACCGCCGGAGCGGTGAGCAAGGCAGAGCAGGCTAGAACTGCCGGAACGGTGAGCAAGTCAGAGCAGGCTAGAACCGCCGGAGCGGTGAGCAAGGCAGAGCAGGCTAGAACCGCCGGAGCGGTGAGCAAGGCAGAGCAGGCTAGAACCACCGGAGCGGTGAGCAAGGCAGAGCAGGGGGGACAGGGCTCTGTTCACACGGAACAGACAGGAAGGGAAAGGCAGAACCAGATACCCACAGGGTACTTGCAGTGAAGTAGCGAGTGGACCACAAACTCACAAACGGGAGTACAGTGACAACGAGCAGGAGTTAGGTACGAGTTCAGACTCTGCAGAAAAAGGAAAGGTACGGACATAGAGAAACATGGGAAACAGGCTAGAAGAGTATACAGACAAGAACAGACACAGTAGCAAGATGCAGGAGCGGGTCTAGGTAGCAGCCCCTAGAAGGCGGGAGGAACAGGCTAGGAGCGTGTTCAGACAGGACAGACAAGATACAGGAGCGGGTCTAGGTAATCGGCCCCTAGAAAGCGGGAGGAACAGGCTAGGAGCGTGTTCAGACAGGACAGACTAGATACAGGAGCGGGTCTAGGAATGCAGCCCCTAGAGGGCGAGAGGAACAGGCTAGGAGCGTGTTCAGACAGGCCTGGAAATACAGCCTCCAGGATAGGCAGACAAGAGAACACAGAAGGGACCTGGCACATTCAGAGTGCAAGAGCACACTAAATGAAACACAATGCTCAAGCAGGGATTGATTGGAGCAGCTGGTTTAAATACCAGGTGACAGACAGCAATAGGCTGAGGATGCACAAGGGGTGTGCCTGCAGCAGGTACAAAAAGCAGGAAGTGATCGGGCGCCGCCCTTAAGCAGCAGCACACAGAAGCAAACAGCATGGAGGGAAGCCAGAGAGACATTCTGGATTGGAGATCAAGTGCGCGCTCTTGCACAGTGGGAGATGGACCACTATGCAAGGACGCCGCCAGGTATGTTACAATAGCAAATACTTCCAATTAGAAATGTAGTATGGTATTTTTGATTCGCTATGCTACTTGCCTCATGTGCAGGCAATACAGGATCTTAGGTATCCATGGTTACAACTACTAGCAGCTAGCTAACTGTCACTTTATCAGTGGACGTAACCATGGATACCTAAGGTATTTGCTAATATTATTATTTTTACACCTACTACATATTGGGATAGGATCTTGGAGATGGGAATACCCCTTTTAAAGCACAGAACTTGGCAGTTGCACATTGTAGTTGAGGCACAGAGCTTGGCAGTTACACAGCACAGCGGCGGTACAGAGCTTGACAGTCACATATTACAGCTGAGGTACACAGCTTGGCAGTTACACATCACAGTTGATGTACAGAGCTTGGAAGTTATACAAATTGTAATTTACATGTGAGATAAAATAATATAAATGATAAATGATAGTAGGGCCCCAAACGTGTGTGAATAATTTAATTTAATTTATTTTTAATACTGCTGTTTTTTAAGGAGGATGGATAGTTAGCAAGAGGATTTTAAAGGTATGGCTTTCTCCAACCAACCTAAGTATGAAATCTTTGAGATGCCAATGAGATCCACTTCTGTCTGTATATTGCCTTAGCTCTACTCAAGTCTGTGGGGTTTTATAAGTAAAAATAGATTTGCCATCAGCTTCAAATACTTGCCACAACCAAAGTTCTTATTAAAATTATTTTTATACATAACCAGTACAATATATAACATAGAATAGTAAAAATTATCAACTAACCTATGTATTTTCTCCCCCAGGAACTGCATAGGACAGAACTTCGCTATGAATGAGATGAAAGTTGCCATCGCACTGACGTTATTGAGATTCCAACTGAGTCAAGACCCCGACAATGAGCCAAAGAAGATTCATCAGCTCGTCTTACGTTCTGTGAACGGCATTCATGTGAACTTGATGAAAATAGACAAATCTTCATAAAACCTGAAGACTTGAACCTCCGTTATTCAGTCATGTCTTTACTGTTCCTGTTGTACTGCTGCTATTTGTCACACAAATGTGAATTGTAAAATAAATAAAATAATTATACATTGATCAGATCCAGAAGGATTTTATGTGACGCAGAATGATGTGCAAACGGAATTAGAAAATTAAAACATGAATGCATTGTTATTATGTGGTAGCCTTGAGATTACTTCATTGATCAGCCTTTGCAAAGTTATGACTCTTTGTAATATACAGTATACTATTACTTTGCTTCATTATATTGTAAGAGGGAAGACCGGGGTGTAAGTACTTTTAGAACAAGGGATCCGGAACTGCCGGGGCCGTACCTCTGGTTGCAGGGGGAAGACAGACTTCCAGCACAGGAGTCAGGTGACTGGGAAGCTGGGGGCGTGTCCAGAGTGAGAGCTGGGAGGCCAGGTGACCGGAAAACTGGTGGTGTGGCTAGAGAGAGGGAGAGACAAGGACCTTTGCGTGGGAAAGTGAGAGCAGGGTCCCACTCAGGAGAGAAGTGTGAGAGGGTCCAGGCTCCTGGCTCCATTACTGGGAGCAAGATCCGAGTGCAGTGGACCGGAGGAGTCAAGCCGACTAGAGGGAGAAGAGACGAAGGGTCTGTTGAGCCAAGCACGTGAGGTGTCGAGTTATGGACTAGGGGCTCAGCGGGTAAAACCGGAGACTGCCCGCTGCCGCCAGAAGACAGAGCATTGTTTGGGCGGGGAAGCCCGAAGAAATCAACCCCGGCATCAGCTGGCAACTGCCTTGTGGAGGAAAAGAGTCAGCTAAGTGTAAAAACTGTCGATTACAACCGGTTCGACTCTGCTATATCTACTTAAACTGTGAACTGTCAGTTAAAGACTCTTATCCGCTACTTCCCTTGTTTTCCCCCATATTTTCCCCTGTTACTCCCTGCGTGGAGATTGACCTGTTATTATAAACTTCCCCTGTTTATTAACTCTGTATTGGCTGCTCTGTGCTTCTGTGTCACTGCATCTAAAGTACCCGTGTTACACTATCTCCAACACCAAGCTGAAACTGCTTACTCCAAGCTTTTTTAGTAGCTGCTTTGAACTCTAGGTCAAACAAGAATCCTACATGAGACACTGTATACAAAGAGACTCTCAATATATGAGCATGGGGTAGGGGAGCAGAGACGCTCGCAGTGAGAGTGTTTCAGCACAGATTCTTGCTAAAACTGCAGTCCAAAGCGTCTTTGAAAACAGCATGAACTTAGCAGATAAACCAGCACTTTCATCATAATTTTGGAGATACAAGGAAACAAAATCGGGTCATGTACTATATTACAAAGATTCATAACTTTACAAAAGCTGATCAATAATTAAATAAAAAAGTTAAGTTACTCTTTGATAGTAAAACGGTATACGGTAATATGTTAAGCTCCCCATAGTGATGGCTGCAGGCAGCCCTAATGTTAGCTTTTAAATTTATGTTTAAACAATTGATTTTTGGCTTGGCGTGAGAAAAACAAAGGAGTTTCAGCAATAAAGATATATTAGGGACTTGCAGTGCCTTAAAAAATATTCATACGCCATGAAATTTTCCACTTTTTTTCTCACTGTACATCCACGATTTTAAATGTATTTTATGTGATATACCAACACAAAGTAGCAAGTATTTGTGAAGTGTAAGGGAAATGATACAGGGTTTTCTAAATATTTTAAAAATATAAATCTAAAAATTGTGATGTGCATTTGTATTCATCCCCTCCCCTTTTAGGATTAATTTTCGCTGCAATTACTGTTGCAGGTCTTTTGGGGTCTGTCTTTGCCAGTTTTTCACATGTAGAGGCTGAAATTTTTGCCCATTCTTCTTTGTAAAATAGCTCTCGGTCAGTGATTGAATGGACATGTCCGTGAACAGCAATTTTCAAGTCTTGCCACAGATTCTCAATGGGATTTAGATCTGGACTGTGACTGGGCCGTTAACACATACAAATATGCTTTGATCAAAGCCATCCATTGTAGCTCTGGCAGTATGATTAGGGTCGTTGTACTGCTGGAAGGTGAACCTTCACCCCAGTCTCAAGTCTTTTGCAGTCTCTAACAGGTTTTCCTCCAGAATTGCCCTGTATTTAGGTCCTTCCATCTTTCCATCAACTCTGACCAGCTTCCCTGTCCCTGCTGAAGATAAGTCTCCCTACAGCATGATGCTGCCACCATGTTTGATGGTGAGGATAGTGTTTTCAGGGTGATGTGCAGTGATAGTTTTCCTCCACACATAGCGCTTTGCATTCAGCCCAAAAAGTTAATCCACATGTTCACTGTGTCCTCTACATGGCTTGTGGAAGAAGGTGCTCTGGTCATCTAAAGACACCTGACTTTATGGACTTCACTACAGAATTAGGCAGGGGAAATGCAAATCATTCTAACATTGTGAAAGCAAGGCAACATCAATCATTTCCATAGCAACAAATTCTGACAATTTTTTTATCTTTTTTTCCCAAAAGAAATTATTGAAATTTACGTTTGTGATTTTTAACATAAGCACATGCTTAAAGTATCCATTTAGCCCTATCCTTAATGTGGATGTTCACCTTTTAAAACTATATTGTTTTAGCGTCAATATTCTGGGCCAATTACAGTGCCTTGAAAAACTATTCAAATCCCATGAACTTTTCTACATTTTTTCACACTACACCCACAAATTTATATGTATTTTATTGGGATTTTATGTGATTTATGAACACTAAGTAGCAAGTATTTATGCAGTGTAAAAAAAATGATACATGGTTTTCTAATTATTTAAAATATATAAATCTGAATATTGTGATGAAACATTTGTATTCAGCCCTCCTGAGTGAAAACTTGGATGAATTTTAATCTGACTGCAATGCTCACGTTCCATTCTAGCCAGATGAAATCACTCGGAGATTGTTAGTTTCTGATACGGAACCTGTGTCTGTAGAAATTTAGCAAGGTGAAAAGATGCAAGATGCACTAGGAGCAAAGGGAATGTGAAAAGTTCAACTTCAAGCTGAGCTGTGGTAAAGTTGAAC
Source organism: Phyllobates terribilis (assembly GCF_046119375.1). Lineage (NCBI taxonomy): Eukaryota > Metazoa > Chordata > Amphibia > Anura > Dendrobatidae > Phyllobates > Phyllobates terribilis. Next base: position 155,110,362 of record NW_027362768.1, on the reverse strand, counting down.
TGCAGTTTCCTAGTTGTCAACTATGGACGTGAACTGTATTATCTAGGTATCATATCTCAAGAGTCAACAGGGCACATGCTAAAAATCCTGGCCTGTTAGCTAGTGGATTCTAGAAATAGCTGATGGCTTAGCAGCCAGAGACCTTCTTGAATGTGCCAGCCCATCTTATACATGTGACTGCTTAAGTCTTGCCGTTCAACACCATGGCGGTATAGTGGTGTTGGGACACAGCATGACCATTAGATCTTAGTCTTTGAAGCTTGCTACAATTGTTCTTCTGCTCTCTTCTGCAATTTAAACTTACCCACTGAGTACTGCCAAGCGTTGTACCTCTTGTGCAGTGATCGTAACTACCAAGCTTTGTGCCTCCCTGCAAGAAATTAATGCAGTAATAATTGCTGTTGACTTTAAATTATCTTTTTAGAAACCAATTGTAGAAATGTCACATTTAAATATGAATTTCTAATCAGTTACTGAGAAGTAAATTCACATGACAACTGCTGAAACTTTAAGTCCTCTTGTCACTTTTACAAAAAAGAGGCTGCCATGATTGGATAGGAAATGACAATAGTTCTTTGATTTAAAATTAATTATCAAAGTCATCTATTCTTCTCAGTTCCCATTTACTAATATTTGGAAAATTTTGCATTTAACTGCAGGAATTCAAGAAAACTCTGATATTGGTTGGCTAAAACCCTAAAATGCTGCAGTCAGTACGACCATGCAAGGTAAACTGGCTTCCTTTGTGTAACATACCTGGCGGCGTCCTTGCATAGTGGTCCATCTCCCACTGTGCAAGAGCGCGCACTTGATCTCCAGTCCAGACTGCCACTCTGGCTTCTTTCCATGTTGTCTGCTTTACTTTGCTCTTGCTGTTTAGGGCGACGCCCGCTGAACTTCCTGATTCTTGTAACTGCTGCAGACACTCCCCTAATGCGTCCTCAGCCTATTGCTGTCTATCACCTGGTATTTAACCCAGCTCCTCCCTGGAATCCATGCCTGAGCATCTTATTCTGTCAGTTGGCTTCTGGTCGCTGACATGCCAGGTCCTGTCTATGTTTCCTGCCTTACGGTATCAGTTCCCGTGTCTGAACTGTGTCTGGTCTGTGCACTCTAGATACCAGCAGGTGTAGTTCTATAGAAATTTAAAACTTAACGTTTAATACCATTAGATAAAATATATGCCAAATGCAAGGACCTAAAAACACACAGTTTAACTGCCTGTGGTGTATAATAACCAAGAGAACTTCCATATATTGTTACTTCCAGAGATATAGATATATGTCATATAAGCATATTGCATCTCTAACACAAACCAGGGAAGGAATGGCAAATAGGAAAAAAGATAATGAAGCCCACAGTACACTGTATCAGCTTATTGTACCCCAAAATGTGGGAACATGAAGGCATTCACCCTGAGATATGGGAACATGAAAACACTCGCCCCATCAATGGTGACCATTTAACTCTGCTATATAGAAATGGAACATCCTCACCAATTTTGATGACTGTCCATGCTCTCGGATCTCAGAGGGGGCTCCATATGATGGTGGTGAACCAAAATTCATAAGGTCACCAACCAAAAACCGCTCCCCAGATGCCGCTCCCGACGCGTTTCTTAGCCTTAGCTATTCATCAGGGGAAAGAAAAAAGAGGACATGCGGTATGCACGCTGCCCAAAGTCGCGCAGCTCATTCACCAGACAGCGCTGTCTGGTGAATGAGCTGCGCGACTTTGGGCAGCGTGCATACCGCATGTCCTCTTTTTTCTTTCCCCTGATGAATAGCTAAGGCTAAGAAACGCGTCGGGAGCGGCATCTGGGGAGCGGTTTTTGGTTGGTGACCTTATGAATTTTGGTTCACCACCATCATATGGAGCCCCCTCTGAGATCCGAGAGCATGGACAGTCATCAAAATTGGTGAGGATGTTCCATTTCTATATAGCAGAGTTAAATGGTCACCATTGATGGGGCGAGTGTTTTCATGTTCCCATATCTCAGGGTGAATGCCTTCATGTTCCCACATTTTGGGGTACAATAAGCTGATACAGTGTACTGTGGGCTTCATTATCTTTTTTCCTATTTGCCATTCCTTCCCTGGTTTGTGTTAGAGATGCAATATGCTTATATGACATATATCTATATCTCTGGAAGTAACAATATATGGAAGTTCTCTTGGTTATTATACACCACAGGCAGTTAAACTGTGTGTTTTTAGGTCCTTGCATTTGGCATATATTTTATCTAATGGTATTAAACGTTAAGTTTTAAATTTCTATAGAACTACACCTGCTGGTATCTATATCTACTTTTGTGTAGTTGTTTCTACTATCCCCGTTGCTGCATTTTGATCTGTGCACTCTAGCCAGCTGTCTCTCTGCCTTCCTGGAGGCTGTATTTCCAGGCCTGTCTGAACACGCATCTAGCCTGTTTGTCTCACCCTCTGGGGGCCGTATACCCAGACTCGCTCCTGTATTTGTTGCAGTACAGTTCCTGTCTGAACTGTGTCCTAGCTTCCTACCTGTTTTGTCTTTATGTCCGTTTGTTCCCTTTTTCTGCAGTGTCTGAACCAGCGCTTGGCTTTACCTAGGCTCGTTCCTGCATTTTGTTGCAGTAACTGTTCTTGTCTGAACTGTCTCCTAGCTTCTTACCTGTTTTGTCTTTATGTCCGTTTGCTCCCTTTTTCTGTAGAGTCTGAACCTGCAACTAACTTCTACTCGTTGTCATTGTACTTCCGTTTGTGAGTTGGAGTCCTTTCGCTACTTCTTTGCAAGTACCTTGTGTGTATCTGGTTCTGCTTTTCTTTTCCAGTCTGTTCCGTGTGAACAGAGCCCTATCTCTTTTGCTTTGTCTTTGTTTACCTCTTCGGCGATTTATCTCAGCCTTGTCCACCGCGTCTGCGGTTTCGCTCTGCTCAGCCTTGTCCACCGCGTCTGCGGTTTTGCTCTGCTCAGCCTTGTCCACCGCGTCTGCGGTTTCGCTCTGCTCAGCCTTTTCCACCGTGTCTGCGGTTTCGCTCTGCTCAGCCTTGTCCACCGCGTCTGCGGTTTCGCTCTGCTCAGCCTTGTCCACCGCGTCTGCGGTTTCGCTCTGCTCAGCCTTGTCCACCGCGTCTGCGGTTTCGCTCTGCTCAGCCTTGTCCACCGCGTCTGCGGTTTCGCTCAGATCAGCCTTGTCCACCGCGTCTGCGGTTTCGCTCTGCTCAGCCTTGTCCACCGCGTCTGCGGTTTCGCTCTGCTCAGCCTTGTCCACCGCGTCTGCGGTTTCGCTCTGCTCAGTCTTGTCCACCGCGTCTGCGGTTTCGCTCTGCTCAGTCTTGTCCACCACGTCTGCGGTTTCGCTCTGCTCAGCCTTGTCCACCGCGTCTGCGGTTTCGCTCTGCTCAGCCTAGTCCACCGCGTCTGCGGTTTCACTCTGCTCAGCCTTGTCTACCGCGTCTGCGGTTTCGCTCTGCTCAGCCTTGTCTACCGCGTCTGCGGTTTAGCTCTGCTCAGCCTTGTCTACTGCACCTGCGGTTTCGCTTTACTCTGTTTGTTTACCGCATCTGCGGCTCTGAACTCGTCTCCCAGTCTGTACTGGACCCTACCCAGCCTGCGCTCTAGTCTGCCTGTTCCTGTATTCCCCGGTGTGGGTCAACAGCCGTGTCCGGAGTCTGACCTGGAGTAGACCCTGGTCCCTCTGCTCGGTTCCTCCCTGGTGCACTGGCGTCGTATGCCGTCGTGCGACCTTGGTCGGATCGGGCAGATACTTAGTTACGCCCCTCCAGGCACTCTACGGTTCATGGCACAGTGGAACCACTAAACACGCACACGCCAGTCAGTCCGGGCATGTGCATTACACTTTGTTCTCTACTAGTGATGAGCGAGCACTAAAATGCTCAGGTGCTCGTTGCTCGGGTCGAGCAAATTGGAATACTCAGGTGCTTAACCCGAGCAACGAGCCCAATGTAAGTCTATGGGAAACTCGAGCATTTTTCAGGCGGCTCCACCTGGCGGTCTGCAGATGGCCTAAAAATTGTCCAAATCGATGGGAACAGTGCTCAAATGACATGGGAACAGCATGGGGAAGATCCCTGGAAGCATCTCTGACTCCCAGATCACTGCTGTCAGCAACGTGGCCAGAGTATTACGCCACTTTTACCGACTCACAATAAAACATACAAAAACGAAACCAAAATGGATTTTCCTGGGAAATATGTTAAGGAACATCCTTTCCAGGGTAATGACTTGTATATAAGACAAAATAAATAACCAAAAACAAAAATACTCCTCCACAACTTGGGCTATGCTCACACGTAGCATTTTGTATGCGTTTTTGCACTTTTGAATTGCTTTCAACCAAGACAAATGCATTCACCAGGAAATGTCATTTTAACATTTTACAACCTTATCTGGCCATGTGGTGTGTGACACAACATCAGACACATGCATACAGTGCTGAAAAGACATGGGAACAGCATGGGGAAGACCTCTGGAAGCATCTCTGACTCCCAGGCCATTGCCTAAAACTGTGCCCATCATAAGTGATCCTTGGCGCATGCGAAGATGCCTCCCGTCATGCACCACTGCAGCATTCAGTTGTCCCTACCTCATTCCTTGGAATGCAAGCGCAAGTATGCAGCCAGCCACCCACCCACAGGCTGCAATACTATACTGCCAAATTTTTGACAGCTGGTTGCACTTGAAATGTGGCCTTTTAGGCTCGTGGAGGCGGAAGCTTTTCACAACCTCATGGCGGCGGCGGCGGCCAGGTGTCCATACTCGGTCACCAGCCGCCTCCGCCTTCCGCAAGCACGGGTCCCACAACATTACCCGTGCCCTCCCCAGTGCACTTACTGGGAAGGACCGCCTAACCACAAACACGTGGACAGGTGAATGTGGCCAGGGACGGTACGGAGCCAGTCCACAAGTTTTTTTGCTCAGAGTTGTATTTAGCTCGGTGAAAGGACTGGCATAGAGGGAAACTGTATGTACCCTGCGTGTCATTTCTCCCAGGAAGTCCTCTAAAGCTGCTTGCACTTGAAATGTGGTCTGAACATTACTGCTGGTACTTTTCTGTGGGAATTTGCTTGCCTCCTACCAGCCTGGAATATTTCCAGCAAACTATGGTACGACGCCATAGTATTAGCACTGCTCCCAGTACCAGTAGCGAAGCCATCCCCAATTTCCTTCTCAGGAATTTTATTTGGTAGACTGAGTGGCTGCCCAAATACATTTTCTCACAAAAGAGCTGAAAATAGAGTGGCAGTAGGTGCAAGTTTCCCCGGCCTGTTAGATATTAGAGGGTGAACGGCAGCACATTGGATCAGTGGTTAGCACTGAAGCCTTGCAGCGCTGGGATCCTGGGTTTAAATCCCAGCAAGGACAACATCTGCAAGGACATTGTATGTTCTCCCCATGCTTGCGTGTGTTTCCTCCTCAGTAAAAAAGCAGCCATAGAGTGTCCGGAACCTTCCCACACATTTTTCTTAGCCAGAACTGCTTCTCAGCAGGGTTGGACGGTCCCACCAGAGAATCCTCTGGTGTGCCTTGGCTTCTACCTCAGGAGAGTTCATGATGGCGCTAACTTTGCAGCTGCTATGGGGCTCTTGAGTGGGTGAGAAAGGTTAGCCCTCAGAATAAAATCCTCTGGTGGGCACAATGTTTTTCAATCTGAAAAAGCTTTTCAGTGGGAGTAGTATTTCACCACAGCCATATTCTTTAGCTCAGTGAAAGGACTGGCATAGAGGGAAACCGTATCTACCCCGGCTGTCATTTCTCCGTCACCAGGTTCCACCCATTGTCACACACAACCATGTCTGGCTGTATGTTCAGTGGTGAGAGCCACAGATCAGGCTGCTGTGTTACAGCTTTCAACAACTCTGCAGTGCTGGGCGGTTTGTCAATTAAGCATCAAGCATGTTATCTTCAGCACAGCCTGTTGCCGCTTGGCCCAGGCAGTGCTGCAGTGCTGTCAGCTTGTAGTCATTCCGAGATGGAGGAGGAGGTGCATGAGCTGAACAATGTGATTACATTGAGGTTAAATTGGTGACGCTGTTTTTTATACTAAAGAAAGATCCTATTGTTTTGGGGATTTTACGTTATTTTTTAAGACAAATGCATTCACCGGGAAATGTCATTTTAACATTTTACAACCTTATCTGGTAATGTGGTGTGTGACACATCATCAGACACATCCTTTTTTATTTATGATGGAGGGACTCTGAAATTCAAAAAGCCTATTTTTACAGGGACATCAGACGGCCCTTACTATTATTAAAAGGCCAGCAGTCGGCCCTAGCTATTGTTAGAGAGCCATCAGCCGGCTATGTTTTGTTGTTCCCATTATTAACAAGTGGGTGTCCTATACTATTAATGCGTATCCAGTGACTGCAAGGGCTGCCAAAAATTTGGACGCAACCCAATACCCCTTTGAAGAAACATAGAGGAGGGTCTCAGTAAAAAAAAATGTTCCCATTATAAAGGAGCGGGTCTCCTATAGTGGTAATGTCCATGCTGTGACTGCAAGGGCTGCCAAATTTTAGAAAAAACGCCACTAAGAATTTAAAGACACATAGAGCAGGGCCACAGTAACAAGGTACGACATGTTCCCATTAGAAAGGAGAGGTTCTGCTATACAGTTATAGGGTATGCAGTGAGTCCAACGGCTGACCAATTTTAGGAAAAACCCCACTAAGAATTTAAAGACACACGGAGCAGGGCCACAGTAACAAGGTACGACATGTTCCCATTAGAAAGGAAAGGGTCTGCTATACAGTTATAGGGTATGCAGTGAGTCCAACGGCTGACCAATTTTAGGAAAATCCCCACTAAGAATTTAAAGACACACAGAGCAGGGCCACAGTAACGACAAATTCCCATTAGAAAGGAGAGAGTCTCCCATAGTGTTGGCCTATGCAGTGAATGAAAGGGCTGCCAAAAATTTGGAGACACTTCAATGCCCCTTGGAAGAGACGTGGAAGAGGGCCTCATAAAAAATGTTCCCATTAGAAAGGAGCAGGCCTCCTATACTTGTAATGCCCATGCACTAAGTGTATGTGACTCGCCCCCTGGGCCGTGGGGCACGCGGAACCGGGCAATAGGGAGACGCTGGGAGTAGTAGTGGAGGCCCGGTCCCGCGGCTCAGGGTGGTCAGACCAATGGTAGTCTGCTACGTGCTTTAGATAATGTCCGACTACGTCACCCGTGGATTGCGGTTATTAGGAACCGCCGCTGCAAGGCAGTCCGCTGGGGCCGATGATGTATGCAGCTGGGATGGTGTGACTCCCCACGGGAAGAGTGCGGCCTCAGGGCAGTGTAGGGGATGGTGGGAGTTATGGTGGTGAGAGTCCCAGTACCGGTAGTGCTGGAGGAGCGAAAGAGCACACAGACAACGTACTGCAGTCCAATGTCTTTTACTCACAAGTTCAGGTAGTCCAGGTCACTTCTGTACAGGTAGTGACCGCCCGAGCCGTGCTGCGTCCACCAGGTGTGGGGCTCGGTCAACTCCCAGGCAGTTCAGGAGCATGGCACAGGACCCCCTTTAATCCTTTCTCTGGCCTGCCTCACCAGTGACCCACTTTTGTCCAGCTGCCGCGGACTCGTGCGGTTAAACGTGGGCCCCGCCCTCCGCTGTCCTATATGGTGCCTTCCTAGCAGGTTTGATGAGGTGTCGCACCAATAAATGATCACGACGACCGGTCTTTGGCTGAGGGTAGTTTCTCCTCCACCAACTTGGGATCCGGTACCCTTAATCTGCCTGACCCTTCACCCTGGATTCTCGTGGGTTCTTAGGGTCCCTTCCACCTTCTTGTTCCTGAGCCCTTCTGTTTCTCTCTCTCTCTTCTCCTTCTTTCCTGTTCTGTCTTCTCCTCCTTCCCTTGGCCTCTTCTCCAGGCCCACTTCTCCTTCTCCTCTCAGGCTCCGGCCTCTTCTCTAGGCCTGCCTCTGGAGCAGCACTCAGCCTGAGCTGCTGCTCCCTGTCAGCTCTCCTCACAGACTGAACTTCTTCTCCGACTGAACACTGATCTAAGATGGTGCCCAACTTTTATACCTCCCTCTGACCATGAGTCCAGGTGACCAGCAACCAATGAGCTCCTATCTACGCTCAGGAACCAACCCCTATCTGCCCCTACAGCACTGGGTGTTCCACCCCCCTCCCCACTCCAGTCAGGGACATAGTCGGTCGTGCCTGCACTTCTGTCTAGTGGGAGTACCGTTGAGCTGTCCCTCGGAAATGGGGTGTGTGTGCTGTATGCAGCTAACTGAGCCCTGGTCCATACTCCATCCTTACCTGGGAGTGGAATACCACACCTCTGGTCTGAGGTGCAATACCCCTGTAGCGGCCGAACCCTCGGGGCGCTACATATGGGCTGACAAACATTTACCCCTGGGGGGTATACATGAACATACTGTATAAAAAAATTTTTTTAAGGGCATCATAAACACCCTTTAAAAAAATTATGTGGGTGTTGCATCACGGACCACGGTCACCCTGGTGATATGGTGGTGGAGGATGAGGAGAAGGAGGAGGACAAGAGCAAATAGACAAAATCAGGAAGCGTATACCCATGTGTGGGTGTGAAAAGATGCATGGGAATACACCTCCCAAGAAAAGATACTGGATTTGAGTTTATGTTACGCTGCTATCATTCGGTGGTGTTGAGAAGTCTGGCTCAATCCAGCCCTTGTTCATTTTTATAAGAGTCAGCCTGTCAGCATTTTCAGTTGACAGGCGGATGCGCTTATCAGTTATAATTCCACCAGCGGCGCTAAAAACCCGCTCTGATAAAACGCTGGCGGCAGGGCAGGCCAGGACCTCAAAGGCATAGAGAGCCAGTTCATTCCATGCATCCAGCTTGGATACCCAATAATTATAAGGCACAGAGGAATCACGGAGGACGTTGGTACGGTTGGCAAGGTACTCCCTCAGCATCTTCCCAAACTTTGCACTCCTTGTGAGAGTACCCCGCGCCTCAGGGCCTGTGCGATGGGAGGGTCTGAGAAAACTCTCCCAGACCTTTGACAGTGCTCCCTTGCCTCTGCTGGATTGAAGCTGTGTCTCTCTCGCCTGTACTCCTTGGTTGTCCAATGAAGTGTGCCCTCTGCCACCAGCGTTTTCAGATGGGAATTTTTTTAATAGTTCCGCAACAAGGGCCTTCTGGTACTGCCCCATTTTTGTAGACCTGTACGCCTCAGGAATAAGAGATATAAAGTTCTCCTTGTAGAGTGGGTCTATAAGTGTCACCAACCAGTAATGACTGTCACTCAAAATTTTGAGAACGCGAGGGTCATGGGAAAGGCAGCCTTACATAAACTCAGCCATGCGTGCCAGACTACTAACAGGCAAGACTTCCGTGTCCTCAACAAGAGGATGACTGACCATGCTCTCCTCCTCCTCCTCCTCCTCTCTGTCCTTTGGCCATCCACGCTGAACAGACGGTATGACAGCTGTTCAGGTAGTACCGTCTATAGTGCTTGAAACTAGCTCCTGTCCTTCCTCCTTCTCTTCCTCTTCCTCATTGTCACCCAATCCACGTTGGGATGAGATGAGGCTTGGCTGTGTGTAATCACCCTGTATGGTTCCTTGCTCCATCTCATTGTGCTCCGCCTGCAATGCATCCTCTTTGATTGTGAGCAGAGAGCGTTTCAGAAGACAGAGAAGCGGGATGGTGACGCTAATTATGGCGTTATCGCCGCTCACCATTTTGGTGGAGTCCTCAAAGTTTTGGAGGATGGTACATATGTCTGACATCCATGTCCACTCCTGAGGTCTTATGTGTGGAGTCTGAACTGAATACCGACGGCCTTGTTGATGCTGGTATTCAACAACTGCCCTCTTCTGCTCACAAATCCTTCCCAACATCTGCAGAGTAGAGTTCCAACGCGTGGGGACATCACACACCAGTCTGTGAGCCAGAAGCTGCAAATGCTGCTGAAACACTGCAATGGCGGCGGAAGCTGTAGCTGACATTCTAAAATGGGCACACAGGCGGCGTACTTTAACAAGCTGATCCGGCAGCTCCAGGTAGGATTTGAGAAACCGCTGAACCACGAGGTTAAGCACATGGGCCAGGCATGGTACGTGTGTGAGCTCGCCTCGCCTCAGTGCCGCCACCAGGTTCCGGCCATTGTCACACACGACCATGCCTTGCTGAAGGTTCAGTGGTGTGAGCCACAGATCTGCCTGTCTTTCAGAGTTGTCCACAACTCTTCAGCATTGTGCGTTTTTTCACCTAAGCATATTAGCTTCAGCAAAGCCTGTTGCCGCTTGGCCGAGGCAGTGCTGCAGTGCTTCCAGTTTGTGACTGATGTGGTCATTTCGGAGATCGAGGCTGAAGAGGAGGAGGAGGCTGAGGAGGATGTGGTGCAGTAGCTGTAGACCATGGGGGCAACCCTGATTAACCTAGGGCTCGCAATCCTTGGCGTGGGGAGGACGTGTTCCGTCCCAAGGTCCACTATGTTAACCCAGTGTGCCGTCAGCGAGATGTACCATCCCTGCCCACAAGCACTTGTCCATGTATCTGTGGTTAGCTGGACTTTACCGGTAACTGCATTGTTAAGAGCACGGCTAATGTTTTGGGACACGTGCTTGTGTAATGCGGGGATGGCACACCGGGAGAAATAGTGGTGGCTGGGGACCGAGTACCGAGGGACGGCCGCCGCCATCAGGTTGCGGAATGCTTCCGTCTCTACGAGCCTAAAAGGCAACATTTCGAGCGCAAGCAGTCATGAAATGTGAGAATTTAGTAGTGTGGCCTGTGGGGCGTTGGCTGCATATTTGCGCTTGCGTTCCTAGGACTGGGGTATGGACAACTGAACGCTGCGCAGGGACAAGGACACGGACGTTCTTCCTGATGCTGCTACTTGAGAGTGTGCAATGACAGGTGCAGGGCAGGAGGCGTGTTCGCATGCACCATGGACAGGGGATTGGCTTGCATGCACAACAGCGGAAGAAGCAATGGTGCCACCCGCAGACACTGTTCCTGGACCCTGGGGTTCGGCCCACAAAGTCGGGTGCTTTGCTGCCATGTGCCTGATCATGCTGGTGGTGGTCAGGCTGGTCGTTTTGCCACTCCTGCTGCTGCTGTCCTCACTCTGCATGTCCTCCTGCCAGGTTGGGTCAGTTACTATATCATCCACCACCTCGTCTTCCACTTCCGCACCCTGGTCCTCCTCCTGACTTTCTGGCATGTGTCTCATCATCGTCCACCTCTTGTGACACTTTCCAACTGTCGCCTTCGTGTGACCGTGGTTGCTCAAATATTTGGGCATGGATACATGAAATCTCCTCTTGCCCCGCTTTAAGTGGACCAGGCAAGAGGCCAGAATCTATAAATGGAAAAGTGAACAGCTCTTCAGAGTGTCCAAGTGTGGGATCAGTTGTCTCTGGGTACTTGGCATGGTGGGAGGAAGGAGGATCAGGGTGAAGAATATGCGGTCCAGACTCACGGCTACTGAGACTTGACCGTGTGGAAGACAGGGTGGTGTTGGTGGTGGCTAAGTGACTGGAAACATTATCCACTATCCAACCAACAACCATTTGACACTGCTCTGGGTTCAATAGTGGTGTGCTGTGGTCCCCTAGAAATTGGGACAGGAAGGTCAGGCGAGAAGATGTGGGTGTTTGTTGTGGCACAATTTCAGCTTGCCCACGGCCTTGTCCTCGGCCTCTGCATGCACCATTACCATCACGTCCAGTTCCCCGTCCCTTTCCACGTGCCTTGCCAATTTTAAATGCTGGACAGTATCTTCCACGCTCACTACAAATTACTGAGTTTGGAGCGAACTTATATGTGATCCGTGTGATAGAGAAAACAGAGTTTTAAATACCTGGCCTGTAGGTAAGTAGTTTGAACAGCAAACTGCGGTGAATTGCTTCAGTGACACACTAAAGGAAATTTTTAATTTTATTTTCTGACAACGTATATGTGATCCGTTTGATGGAGAAAACACAGTTTTAAATAGCTGGATTTCTAGCGCTCTAATATTTTCTGGCTCAGAAAAAATGGTGTTCTCTGGATTGCTTTTTAAGCAAATAATGAGAGGATTAAGATCCAAAGAAAAGTATTCCTGGCCCCTGAGACCTGGGCCTTTGTATAGAAATATCTAACAGCAGCAGAAGGCAGAATTGGAATGGAGCCTCTTGTGCTATATGCACTGCAGTTTGCTATATACACTGCCTGCCTATATACCCTGCCTGCCTGATATTTCTGCAGATGGATTAGTCCTCAGAAGTACTGTTTGTTAAGATGGATATGTGTAATGTACGTTTTTTCTCCCTACACTACCTAATACGCGATCAAATCTCTCCCTGACACAGCAGCAGCTCTCCCTACACTGTGTGATCCAGAGTGACTGTGACGAGCATGGCGGCGCCAGGTCTGATATAGACCCGATGATGCGGTGCGGCCAGCCAATCTCTGTAATGCCCACAACAAACATGGCTACGGCATTACAGTGCATGGCAGGCAATCCCTGCATGTTTATTGGCTCTCTAAAGAGCTCCAAACATGCAGGGAGGGAACCGAGTTCCCGCCCGAGCAACCCGGAAATACTCGGCGAGCGCCGAGCATCTTGAGCAGTGAGATGCTCGGGCGAGCACCGAGCAGTAGCGAGTATGCTCGCTCATCACTATTCTCTACCAGTCAGTGTCAGCATCATAAATGATGAGGCTGATAGCTCCATGGCTGGCAGTTTTTAAATGAACAAATGCCTAGAGGGATGTTTAATTAAGACTTTCTTTATACTCAAAACCAATCATAAACTGTTATAGATATACAGTGGGTACGGAAAGTATTCACACCCCTTTAAATTTTTCACTCTTTGTTTCATTGCAGCCATTTGGTAAATTCTAAAAAGTTCATTTTTTTCTCATTAAAGTACACTCTGCACCCCATCTTGACTGAAAAAAGCAGAAATATAGATTTTTTTGCAAATTTATTAAAAAAGAAAAACTGAAATATCACATGGTCATAAGTATTCAGACCCTTTGCTCAGTACTGAGTAGAAGCACCCTTTTGAGCTAGTACAGGCATGAGTCTTCTTGGGAATGATGCAACAAGTTTTTCACACCTGGATTTGGGGAGCCTCTGCCATTATTCCTTGCAGATCCTCTCCAGTTTTGTCAGGTTGGATGGTGAACTTTGGTGGACAGCCATTTTCAGGTCTCTCCAGATATGCTCAATTGGGTTTAGGTCAGGGCTCTGGCTGGGCCAGTCAAGAATAGTCACCGAGTTGTTCTGAAGCCACTCCTTTGTTATTTTAGCTGTGTGCTTAGGGTCATTGTCTTGTTGGAAGGTGAACCTTCGGCCAAGTCTGAGGACCAGAGCACTCTAGAAGAGGTTTTCATCCACGATATCTCTGTACTTGGCAGCATTCATGTTTCCTTCAATTGCAACCCGTTGTCCTGTCCCTGCAGCTGAAAGACACCCCATAGCATGATGCTGCCACCACCATGTTTCACTGTTGGGATTATATTGGGTAGGTGATGAGCAGTGCCTGGTTTTCTCCACACATACCGCTTAGAATTATCACCAAAAAGTTCTATCTTCGTCTCATCAGACCAGAGAAGCTTATTTGTTATAGTCTGGGAGTCCTTCATGTGTTTTTGAGCAAACTCTATGCAGGCTTTCATATGTCTAGCACTGAGGAGAGGCTTCCGTCAGACCACTCTGCCATAAAGGCCCGACTCGTGGAGGGCTGCAGTGATAGTTGAGTTTGTGGAACTTTCTCCCATCTCCCTACTGCATCTCTGGAGCTCAGCCACAGTGATCTTGGGGTTCTTCTTTATCTCTCTCACCAAGGCTCTTCTCCCACGATTGCTCAGTTTGGCCGGACGGCCAGGTCTAAGAAGACTTCTGGTGGTCCCAAACTTCTTCCATTTAAGGATTATGGAGGCCACTGTGCTCTTAGGAACCTTGAGTAATGCAGAAATTCCTTTGTAACCTTGGCCAGATCTCTGCCTTGCCATAATTCTGTCTCTGAGCTCCTTGGGCAGTTCCTTTGAGCTCATGATTCTCATTTGGTCTGACATGCACTGTGAGCTGTGAGGTCTTATATAGACAGGTGTGTGCCTTCCCAAATCAAGCCCTATCAGTTTAATTAAACACAGCTTGACTTCATTCAAGGAGTAGAACCATCTCAAGGAGGATCACAAGTCTGAATACTTATGACCATGTGATAATTCAGTTTTTCTTTTTTAATAAATTAGCAAAAATTTCTACATTTCTGTTTTTTTTTCAGTCAAGATGGGGTGCAGAGTGTACTTTAATGAGAAAAAAAATGAACTTTTTAGAATTTACCAAATGGCTGCAATGAAACAAAGAGTGAAAAATTTAAAGGGTTCTGAATACTTTCCGTACCCACTGTAAATATTAAATATAATGGCACATTATGGTTAAAGGGAATCTATCACCAGGTTTTCCCAATATAAACTAAGACCACTACATTTACTGCCTCTTTTACAGTATTCTAGCAACCTGTATATAGTCTCCAACCCCCTCTACATATCTCCAAAAATATCTTTTATTATCCCCCCATATGGCATGCTCCAGTCCAATGGGCGTCTCTGGTCTTGCTTAGCCCCTCCTCTCTCCTACCACATTTGCTGCCTCTTTTACTGTAGTCTATCAACCTGCATATAAGTCCCCAACTCCCTCTGTATATCCCATAAAAAAACTTTTTAAAATCCCCTCTCATACGGCACGGTTCGGTCCAATGGGAGTTGCTAGTCTTGCTCGGACTCTATCCTATGTCACACAGGGCCTCAAATCTTGCTCTTGCGCAGGCGCACTTCTCTCTGTCAGTGTAAAGTCCTGTAGTGTGCACGCGCCGGCTTTACTTACAGATCATCGGCGCTCTTTGGCCTCTCGGCAAATTATAAGACTTTGCTCTGACCTCAACAGAAAAGAGAAATTCTCCTGTGCAGGAGAACAATTAGGGGCACTGAGTGGATCACATTGGACGTGTCATCCACTTGAAGCAGAGCAAGAGGACGGCGTTTGCGGAGAGAGAGGAGACACCGAGAAAGACCAGCAACGCACTTCAGACCGGACTGCACCGTATGGGGGGATTATAAAAAGTATTTTGGCATGGTTGCTTCACAAGAGGACATCGCGTGGCGGGGATGCGAAGGGAAGGTGAGTATTTTTTTTTTTTAAATCAGTGGCTATAATTTTACTTGGATGACTATGGGCTGTGCATTATACTATATGGATGACTATGGGCTGTGCATTATACTATATGGATGACTATGGGCTGTGCATTATACTTTTTGGATGACTATGGGCTGTGCATTATACTTTATGGATGACTATGGGTTGTGCAATATACTACATGTATGACTATGGGCTGTGCATTATACTTTATGAATGACTATGGGCTGTGCATTATACTTTATGAATGACTATGGGCTGTGCATTATACTTTATGAATGACTATGAGCTGTGCATTATACTTTACTTATGATTATGGGCTGTCCATTATACTTTGTGAAGGACTATGGGCTGTGCATTATACTTTATGAATGACTATGAGGTGCACTATACTATATGGAGGACTATGGGGTGTGCATTTTTCTTTATGTATGACTATGGGCTGTGTATTCTTCTTTATGTATGACTATGGGCTATGTATTCTACTTTATGTATGACTATGGGCTGTGTATTCTACTTTATGGAGGGCTATGAGCTGTGCATTATACTATATGGAGGACTATAGGATGTGCCTTCTACTATATGGAGGACTATGGGCTGTGCATTATACTATATGAAGGACTACAGGGAGTGCATTATACTATATGGAGGACTATTGGGAGTGTATAATACTATATGGAGGACTAAGGGGAGTGTATTATACTATATGGAGGACTATGGGCTGTGCATTATACTATATGGAGGACTATAGGATGTGCCTTCTACTATATGGAGGACTATGGACTGTGCATTATACTATATGGAGGACTATAGGATGTGCCTTCTACTATATGGAGGACTATGGACTGTGCATTATACTATATGGAGGACTACGGGGAGTGCATTATACTATATCGAGGACTATTGGGAGTGTATAATTCTATTTGGAGGACTAAGGGGAGTGTATTATACGATATGGAGGACTATTGGGAGTGTATAATACTATATGGAGGACTAAGGGGAGTGCATTATACTATATGGAGGACTATGAGCTGTGCATTATACTATATGGAGGACTATGGGCTGTGCATTATACTATATGGAGGACTATAGGCTGTGCAGTATATCATATGAAGAACTATGGGCTGTGCATTATACTTTCTGGATGACTATGATGTGCCTTATACTTTATGGATTACTATGGGTTGTGCATTATACTTTATGGAGGACTATAGGCTGTGCAGTATATTATATGGAGGACTATGGGTTGTGCATTATACTAGTTGGGGGACTATGGAGGATGCATTATACTATAGAGATGACTATGAGCTGTGCGTTATACTATATGGAGGACTATGGGGAGTGCTTTATACTTCTGCAATGGGCCCCTTTGATTTCTATGTACGCCCCGGGTGAGTATAATAGTTTATTTTATTCTTTACATTAAAGAACAGCGGTAGAATGAGGGACATATACCAAGATGGGGGATATATACCAGGATGGGGCCAGGATGAGGGACATATGTACCAGGATGGAGGGTGCATATATATATATTTATTCAGGATGGGCGGGACCCAGTCCAAATCTTGCAATGGGGCCCATAAGATTCTATTTATGCCACTGCCTGAAAGTGTTTTAATTTTTATTTCCAAAATCAATAGTTCACATGAAAAATAACAACATTGTAATATCTTATCAGAGAGATCTGTTTTTTTCTCCTCCAGGACTGATCGTTCACTCTCATTTCATGGGCAAAATCTGTAAAATCTGATAGATATTACACATAAATTAAGAATATTGAGAATGAACAATCAGTCCAGGAGGAGAAAGAAGCAGATTTCACTTATAAGATATATTACAAAGTTTCTTATTCTCATGTTTATTATTGATTGATAAATAAAACGACGGCTACTCTTTAAGTTAGTCTGATAATATACTATTAATATACTCATGAATAGTTTATAGTAAATTAGAACAGAATTCATGCTTCTTTCTTTAGCTGCTTTTTGGCTGGACTCCAGAATGTGACCGATCTCTGCTGTAGTTACCCTCTGACACAGCTCGATATAACACACACGTCCTCCTCCTCGTCCACCTTTTCTCCAGATATTAGGGTGGAGTCATTATACAACCAGCTTGTAAATTAGTAATCGGGAAATGCCTTTTGCCATACTTACCTGAGCACAGACATAACAGATTATGGATAATCGGTCTGAGATTGATTATATCTAATAAACCTCTCACCTACTATGTGCCGATTATATTACCAATTTCTTCCCATTTCGACACCATGGCTTGGTTACGGCTGCTTCACTCCGTTTAGCTCCAATACGAAATCTGTTGCACAGCCCCCAAGCAATATTGTATGGATTAAAAAAAGCACATGTTCATTAATGTCAAGTTATCAAGTGCCATTTATAATACTGATGGCCTTCATTGTGGTGGAAGCTCAAGAAACCCTGGTGCAGCTGCTACTTTTCCTATTTGTGGCACCCTGCTGTTCACAGGTACCACAGGACCCAGGGTGCATGGATGGACTTCTGTACAAGAGGCCCTCATTACATACAAACACCTCCACCCTTCCACCTCATACCACCAGAGGGAGCCCGTTTGGGATATATATATGGAGGGTGGAGCCAGGCAGTCAATCAGTGAGAGAGAGTCAGACAGAGTCAGGGAGTCTGAGATCATGCTGACGCTGAGAGCAGCGAAGACGCAGCACGTCTGCTGCTGAGTTCTGAGGGCCCCGAGTGTGGCCGAAGGCAAAAGGAGAAAGGAGAGAGGAGTTTAGGGGGCAGAGGAGCATCATAGGCTCACCCCGAATATACAAACCGGACACCGGGTCCGCGCCTACAGGGCCCTTTATACCCAATAGGGACCACCGGCATTCCAGGAGGACTACAAGTCCCTGACAGACCTGAAGCTAGACCCATTACAGGACCAGGAATGACGAAGGCCCCGGCGATCAGGGATAGTGGTTTCCAGCAGAAGGTCCCACTACCGAGCGACAGGTGAAGTAACAGCACGACACATAAGCTAGGCCCAGTTGTAGGCTGGCCAGGAGCATACAGAGAGGCAGGCACGAACCAGGAGACCTTATATCCGCTAACTGGGGAGAAGTCCTGAAGTGCACCCATCCTACTGAGTACCCTGGACCGTACCTGACATCCGCTCCAGTAAAGGTATTGAAGCGAATCCCCTGTCTCTGTCAATTACTCCTGCTGTGCCATCCCACCTGCACTACAAGTCCCAGCATCACCACCCACCAAACTCCACACTGCCCCGGGGGCCCGCTTCACCTGTGGGGAGCAGAAACACCTCAGCTGCCATCCCAACACCCCGGAGGTCTGAAGCAGCGCTGGTAATCATTACCAGGTACCACAGGTGGTGTCACAAACTATTTACTTTATTTTTATGTCTATCCAAGTTACAATCCCCTTTTTGGTTGACCGCCCTGGGCCACGGACTGGGCCAGCCACTGTGACATATCCCCCCAGCATCCATAGGACCGGCTGCCGAGTACCCCATTGCCCCGGGGGCGCGTCATATTCCCTCCCTACTGATAAACCCTTTATGTATGTGTGGCACCCCAGGGGTCTGGTCTCCACAGTAATAGCAATGTTATGTCTGAGAGCAGGTGGGAGGTCTCTTGGTCAGGAATCCTACGCATGCCACACCTCCTGCCCAGTCCTGGGAGGGGAAGAACTTCCCCTATATAAAGCTGGGGCTGAGGCAGGGTTAGGGAGTAGAGAAGAGTAGAGAGAAGAAGAGGAGCAGCATAGGAAAGAAAGATCAGGAGCTCAGTGGGAGCAGTGCTAAAAGGAATCAGGGGCTGGCAGCTGAAGAGCTCGCCCTGATTGAAGAGTTACCACCGGACCCGGAGTCCGAGGCTGTGGGGATTAACCCAGACCCAGCAGCAGAAACCGCCCGGCAGGGGATTTCAGGTCCTCTGGCCAAGAAACCCGAAGGCACGGTCACACGCGTGGGACCAGCACCGCCGTCGTGGAGCGGAAGCCACTAGAAGGCCCCGAGTCACTGGCCATACGGGTGAGCACCACACGGTACACTCAGGGACGTGGGCTACTTTTACCCGCCTCTAGCAAGGTAACCAGAAGAGTACAATTAGTTGGGGAGGCCTACAACTCCGCCTGGCCAGGGGAGATCCCATCTGCTCAAAGACTGACCAGGCCCCGATCGCTAGCCAGTACTCCGGGAGGGTCTATCTTTATCACCAGTAAAGACCCTGAACTACACCGCATCGTCTCTGAGTGGTTCCTGCTACCCCCATCATCCACGTCGGCTGCCCTGAGGCCATACCCCTCCCGTTGGGGGTTATACCATCTACGCTGCACTATCCTACCACCGGCCTCAGCGGTCTGCCCTGCAGCGGCAGCTCCATAGCTGCATTCAACGGGTGGCGTAGTCGTCCTACATCTACTGCTAATATACCGCCACTTAGTCTGACTCCCTGGGCACGGACCGGGTCACCGCCACGAGACTACTACCCCCAACAGGCCCGGCTCCGGGTAGTCCCCGCGTGCGCAACGCTACACCAAGTAGGCCCAGGGGTGCGTCAACTTTTGGCGTAGTCGGCAGGATTTCGTGCCCGCAACCACCGGGTACTGCGTGCCTGAAAAAGACTGTTCAAACTTACCAGTGGTGAAGATTCCCGCCATCCGTGGAGGTTTCCCGCCATCCGGCGCCATCTTCTACCTTCTTCCCGCCTTCCGTGGAGTTTTCCCGCCGTTGGACGCCATCTTGAAGACGCCGCGCGGGAAGAAGAGGGGCGTGGACTCCGAAAGCGCGCGAGAACTGAAGCCCCGCCTCACGTCCGGACGTTGCGCAAGGTCCTGGAAGGAGCCCAGCAGAAGCCGACGTCACAGGAGCGCGACGGAAGATCCTCAACCCTGACGATCCACTGCGGAGCCGCGGCCTACGGAAGAGGATCATCGCAAGGTAGGCCACGGTCCACTAGGGGGGAGGAAGATGTCGGATACGGAGGAGAGCTTCACTGCCTCAACCCCCGCCAGCGCCACCGCTGCTGCAGTCATGCCTTTCACCATGCCCTATATCCCGGGAGCAGCCTGGCTACCCCAGTACTCAGGGGAGTCACATACCCTGAATGACTTTAAAGAAAAGCTGGATAGCCTCTTCCAGGTGTACCCCCTCACAGAGGAGCAAAAAGTGAGCATCCTGGTGGCCCAACTAACCGGGGCAGCCCAAAGGAAGGTAAAGTCCTGGCCACCTGGGAGGAGGACTGTCGCAGGGATACTAACCCGGCTGAGGGACACCTTTGATACCCGCACCTCAGCCGAGATTAAGCTTAGATTCTATGGGTGCAAGCAGCGAGCACATGAGAGTATAAGGGACTATGCACTAAACCTACAAGAGGCCCTGAGAGCCATTAAGCAGACCGACCCTGACGGCGTGGGAAACGAGGACAGGCTGTTGACCGAACAATTTATAGAGGGACTATATTGCAATGCCCACCGAACCCAGTTGCGGCAATGGCCTTACAGGATCCTCATCTGGACTTTGCACAGTTCAAGGACAGAGCCATCCGGGTGCTCCGAGAACCGGCACCGGGTGGCGTGGTGACCCACAGGCGCCCTACTACCGCTTACCACCAGGAGGCGGCGCCCTTGTCGACAGGGCCTGTGGGAGCGGACGCGCAGGCTTTGAACAATGACCCGGCTCCGGACCTGCACCATCAGGTCCAAGAGCTAGCTAAAAGCGTTGCTGCGCTAACCCGAACTGTGCAGTCTTTACAGGTTTCCACTCCAGGGAAGATCCAGCTGGCATCCGGACCGGAGGACATCCCGTGGCGTCGACCAAGGAGGACCCCACCGGCCAGAGGAAGACCCAGCGACCGGTACAACGAGGACGGACAACCCATCTGCCGCCGCTGCAATCAACCCGGACATATGGCAAGGTACTGTCCTTTAAACTGGCACAACCTGGGGTAGAGGGCCAACCCCCAGGAAAAAGATCACCAGGCCCATCGAACTGGCGCGACAAATATGTGGGAGGACGTCCAGTCTTGCCTGTGGTGCTGGATGGCATTCCTATGAGTGCCCTACTGGACACCGGGTCACAGGTCACCACCATCCCGTACGTGCTCTTCAAGCAGTACTGGAATGACTCGGATATAACCCGCTACCCTGACGACGACTTGAGTATCATTGCCAGCAATGGTCAACCCGTGCCGCAGATTGGATTTAAAGAGATGACCATTAAAATCGGTAGAGTCGAACTGGCAGCACAGGGATTGATCATTGTGGACATTGACAAGCGTGAGAGTCACCCAAAGATAACTCTAGGAACTAATGTGATTGAAAATTGTCTTGCAGAGGTGATTTTCATTTTACAGCAGGTTGCCAAGAACGCCAGCTCCGGCCAGCAGCGAGTGCTCCAGAAAGAGATCCGGGCACTGATGCGACGGCAACAAGTGGAACTCTCCGGCGGTGAGATTGGTAGCGTAAGAATGTGTGACCCTTTCCCTATTGCCATGCCCCCGAAAAGTGAAATGATGATTTGGTGCCGGGCAGCTATTGGTCTGAGAGGTAGAGATTACCAGGCCATGGTAGAGCCAGTCTACTCAGACAGTAGGCCCACCATTTTGACAGCCCGGGGGGTAGTTGATGTACGCCATGGGAGGGTGCCCGTTCGTATAATAAATATCGGGAAAAGGGAAGTATACCTGCCCCGGTATGCTACGCTAGCCAAATTATATACTATCAACCAAAATTCTATACAGTCTGTGGAACCCTTGCCTCCATCTCATCCGGAGGAAGGTAACGGCTCTGAGAAAATAATGGAGGATTGGTGTCAGCAACTACATTTGGGTACTGACTCCACTCCCTCCCACCAGAAACAGGGAGTCTACCGGGTGGTTCAAGAGTACGAGAGAGTGTTTAGTAAACACCCGTTAGACTTCGGGCGAGTAAAGGGGGTAGAACACCACATCCCCACGGGAGACCATCCTCCCATAAAAGAGAGGTATCGACCCGTACCCCCTGCACACTACCAACACGCCAAGGGGATGCTTAGAGACATGAAGGAGGCTGGGGTAATCAGGGATAGCTGTAGCCCCTGGGCAGCTCCACTAGTCTTGGTCAAAAAGAAAGACAACACCATGAGAATGTGTGTAGATTACCGGAAAATCAACCGTATCACACACAAAGATGCGTACCCCTTACCAAGAATAGAGGAGTCTTTGGCTGCTTTAAAATCTGCTAACTTCTTCTCCACCTTGGATCTCACTAGCGGGTACTGGCAGGTTCCTGTAGCAGAGGCGGATCGGGAGAAGACCGCATTCACCACCCCGATGGGACTTAGCGAGTTTACCTGCATGCCGTTTGGACTCTGCAACGCACCAGGAACCTTCCAGCGACTGATGGAGTGCTGTCTGGGACACCGGAACTTTGAGACGGTCCTGTTATACCTGGACGATGTCATCGTCTACTCCAAGACCTACGAGGACCACCTGAAGCACCTGGCGGAAGTGTTCGAAGCTCTGGCAAGTTACGGCCTAAAGGTGAAACCCTCCAAGTGTCACCTCCTGAAGCCAAAGGTGCAGTACCTGGGACACGTGGTGAGTGCTGACGGAGTGGCTCCCGACCCTGATAAGATCACCGCAATTAAGGAATGCCAAGCCCCTCCAGCGTAAAGGAAGTGAGGCAGTTCCTCGGGTTGGTAGGCTACTACCGAAGGTTCATTCCCGGTTTCACCAAAAAGGCAGCTCCTATGCAGGACCTCCTGATAGGCCAGTCCAGGAAGGCCAAGAACCAGAAGCCACCCTTCAGATGGGAGAAGCTGGAAGAAGAGTCCTTCCGCCAGCTGAAGATGGCCCTCACGGGGGATGAAATCCTGGCGTACCCGGATTACAGCCAGCCCTTTATCCTCTACACCGACGCCAGTAACATCGGGCTAGGAGCCGTACTATCCCAGATCCAGCAGGGGAAAGAACGGGTTATTGCTTACGCCAGCCGAAAACTGCGACCCACCGAAAGAAACCCTGAGAATTACAGCTCATTTAAGCTAGAGTTCCTGGCAGTGGTGTGGGCAGTCACCGAACGCTTTAAGCACTACCTCGCTTCTTCCCGGTTCACCGTGTACACGGATAACAACCCGTTGACACACCTGGACACTGCAAGACTCGGTGCCCTAGAGCAGAGATGGATGGCCCGCTTGTCCAACTATGAGTTTACAATCAAATACCGGGCAGGACGCTCCAATACCAACGCAGACGCCCTGTCCAGGATGCCAAACCTACCGGACGTAGGGGAAGATTCAGAGGAACTGGAAGAAGTTGAGCTCCCCGCGTTCCACCGTCATGGGACTATCCAGTATTCCCACCGTGTAAGGAGTAAGCAATCCGCTACGTTCAACCCCTTACCTCATTACAACTGGGAGGAGACGCAAGACAGTGACCCTGCCGTCCGACTGGTAAAGGAGATGCTGACTCGGCCAGATGCACGCCTTGACCCAGATGCTCCGGAGGAAGCCAAGCAACTGTGGGCTGAGAAGAGTCGACTGTTCCTTTATAAGGGAAAGTTGTGCCGCAGAATGGTTAACTCCCGGACGCATGAACTAATCTGGCAAGTAGTGGTGCCAAGAAGAGACGCAGCTATGGTGATGGAGGCATATCACGACGGAGCTGGGCATTTCAGATGGAAGAAGCTGGAGTTCCTGCTGCGTGGGCGGTTCCATTGGGTAGGCATGAGAGGAACCATCGAGAGCTGGTGCAGAGACTGTGGCCCATGCAACTTAAGAAGGAGGGACCGTGCCAGCCAGAAGACTCCCCTGCGGTCCATCATCACCAGACAGCCGTTGGAACTGGTAGCCTTGGATCATGTAAAGCTGACCCCAAGCAGAAGTGGCTACGTCTACGCGTTAATCATCGTGGATCACTACTCCCGGTTCTTGGTTGTCGTCCCCGTCAAGGACTTAACGGCTCACACAGCAGCTAGAGCCTTCCAGCAGCACTTCTGCCGTCCGCATGGATACCCGGAGCAGGTGCTGACGGACCAGGGGCCCGCCTTTGAAGCGGAGGTCTTCCAGGAGTTCTGCACCCTGTATGGATGCCGGAAGATAAGAACAACACCCTATCACCCGCAAACTAATGGACTTTGTGAGAAAATGAACCAGGTGGTGATAGATCTCCTGAAAACATTGCCCCTGGAGGAACGCAGTCTGTGGCCTGAGAAGCTGCCCGACCTGGTGGACCTATACAACCACATCCCTGTAGGTTCCACCAACTGTACCCCGGCTTACCTAATGAGGGCAAGACCTGGTAAGCTTCCTGTTGATCTGGAGATGGGAGTCCTGACACCCGAGGACACTTCACCAGAAGCAGACTGGGACACAGAGAGGCAGCAGCAGTACCGGAAAGTACAGGAGAGCGTGGAGCGAAGTCTCTGTCAAGCTAGGGAAAGACAAGAGAAAACTTACAACCAGTATGCTCCCGCTGTTCCCCTGGTGCCCGGAGAGCAGGTCTTGAAGAGGAAAAGACGGCTCCACAAGTTGGACGACCAGTGGGAGAAGGACCCGTACACCGTACTGCCCTCGAGCCACGACAACCCAAAGATCTGTACAATCAGTAAAGACGGAGGGGAAACCACAGCCATTGTATCCCGGGATCACCTGAAGAAGTGTCCTGAACAGCTACGGAACCCTGAAGAGGAACAAGAAGACCCTCGACCCGTAGAGGAAAGGGAAGATATGGTTAGTACTGTGCTCGGAGACTTCCCTCGGTCTTGGACTCAAGTCAATGGTGCTGTTGTGGTACCCGTCCTCACGTTCCTCCAACCAGCATCCCAAGTGCCTACGGAGACACAGGTAGAACTGGAAGAACAGCCGGTCCAGGAGGCAGAAGACCCTACACAAGCAGACCCGGAGAATCAACCCTCTGCTTATAGTGAGCCTGCCATACCCCTAGTGAGCCAAAGAGTCCGTAGACGGCTGCCCAGTTTACCCTTGACAGCTCCTATACCCTGTAGCTCAGGACCAGTCAGCCAGCTCCGTAGGTCCACTAGGGTCACTAGAGGCCAGCTGCCCATACGGTGGAGGATCTAAATGTTCAAGCTATTTTATTAATGTTTACCTGTTTATTGTTGCTTGTGTATAATTATGTGTTTCTAGTTATTTGTAGGAGTCTTTGGTGGATTTACCGGGAATCCTTTGTGCATATAGTTGGAGCGTAACCCAGGACGGACTAAAGACTGTTAAGGACTCGGGGCAGGACAGACCCCTACCTGGTTACGTCTCCCTGTTCTTGGTGAAATGGACACCTTTGTTTTCTTCAAAGACTGCACCCGGTTGCGGACGTTCCGTGACCATCCTAATGTGTTTTTCTTTATTGTACTGTTTCTGTTTTTACTTGTTATGTTTTACAAAAATATGTTTAGTCCCGGAGTACTAAATTTCACTAGGGGGGAATGTGGCACCCCAGGGGTCTGGTCTCCACAGTAATAGCAATGTTATGTCTGAGAGCAGGTGGGAGGTCTCTTGGTCAGGAATCCTATGCATGCCACACCTCCTGCCCAGTCCTGGGAGGGGAAGAACTTCCCCTATATAAAGCTGGGGCTGAGGCAGGGTTAGGGAGTAGAGAAGAGTAGAGAGAAGAAGAGGAGCAGCATAGGAAAGAAAGATCAGGAGCTCAGTGGGAGCAGTGCTAAAAGGAATCAGGTGCTGGCAGCTGAAGAGCTCGCCCTGATTGAAGAGTTACCACCGGACCCGGAGTCCGAGGCTGTGGGGATTAACCCAGACCCAGCAGCAGAAACCGCCCGGCAGGGGATTTCAGGTCCTCTGGCCAAGAAACCCGAAGGCACGGTCACACGCGTGGGACCAGCACCGCCGTCGTGGAGCGGAAGCCACTAGAAGGCCCCGAGTCACCGGCCATACGGGTGAGCACAACACGGTACACTCAGGGACGTGGGCTACTTTTACCCGCCTCTAGCAAGGTAACCAGAAGAGTACAATTAGTTGGGGAGGCCTACAACTCCGCCTGGCCAGGGGAGATCCCATCTGCTCAAAGACTGACCAGGCCCCGATCGCTAGCCAGTACTCCGGGAGGGTCTATCTTTATCACCAGTAAAGACCCTGAACTACACCGCATCGTCTCTGAGTGGTTCCTGCTACCCCCATCATCCACGTCGGCTGCCCTGAGGCCATACCCCTCCCGTTGGGGGTTATACCATCTACGCTGCACTATCCTACCACCGGCCTCAGCGGTCTGCCCTGCAGCGGCAGCTCCATAGCTGCATTCAACGGGTGGCGTAGTCGTCCTACATCTAGTGCTAATATACCGCCACTTAGTCTGACTCCCTGGGCACGGACCGGGTCACCGCCACGAGACTACTACCCCCAACAGGCCCGGCTCCGGGTAGTCCCCGCGTGCGCAACGCTACACCAAGTAGGCCCAGGGGTGCGTCATATGCTCAGTCATGTTGTACAGCTATACTCTTGACTGTGGGTAGAAATTTAAAGGGAATTGCACCCTTCACCATAGTGCATACTACTCATCCAAGCTCTTCCCTGTCTCAGCCCTTGAAGCACCAACTGGTGTCTTAAGTCGTCCATTTCTCCTCAACTGTAGGGAAAGTTGGTGGAGCATATGATGGTACGTTGCCAAAGTCTCTTTTGTTCTGCAAAAGAGCTAGTGTGCATACTATTCTCCCATGGAGCATTTCCTATAATAGAAAAACAAGGGTAGTTTCCGGCACAACCGGCTGGATAAAAAATATAAGTTTATTGAATCAAGTTAAAAGTCCATTAAAAGTTAAAAACCTCGATTTTTTTATCCAGTTAGTTGTGCCGGAAACTACCCTTACATAGTTACATAGTTATGACGCACCCCCTGGGCCATATTCTTTAGGGGAATACCCGGAGCCGGATCAGATGGGGGTTGTAGTCTCCGAGTGGCTGTGACCCGGTCCGTGCCCAGGGTGTCAAGCTCAGAGTATGTGGCAGTCCTACAGATGTTACAAAGTTCTTTATGTCGACTACGCCACCCGTTGGATTGCGGTCACTACGGCCGCCGCTGCAGCAGGGTCCGCTGAGGCTGATGGTGTTGGTGCAGCTTTAGATAGTATAACCCCCAACGGGAGGGGTATGGCCTCAGGGGGTCAGGTGCAGAGGATGGGGGTTGTGGTGGTGCAGCGTAGATGATAAGTAAAGACAGAGTCGGGTTGTGCAGTTCAGGGTGTTTACTTACTGCAGATATTCCGGTCACTCCGGCCTTGAGTGACCACCCGAGCCGTGCTGCGTCCACCAGGTCCTGGATTCAGCCAACCCCCAAGCAAGTCCGGAGCGTGTCCCTGAGCCCTCCTTCTTGTCCTTTCTTCTGGCCGTCCCCACCAGGGATCCACCTAGGTCCAGCTCCCTCGGGCCTTCTGTTGGGAGACCCTTGGCCTTGGGTTCCCTGACCCTACACGTGGTTTGCCTTCAGGGTGGATGTAGTGGGTGGCCGTGGCAGATCCTGCCCACGGCCTCCGGTCTCTGGCTGAGGTATGCTTTAGCCCCCACCAGTTTGGGATCCGGTACCCTATTGCCAACTCTTCACCCTAGGGTTGTACTTGGGTTCTCAGAGTTCCTTCTGTCTCCCCCTCTCTGGGTCTTTCTTGTTCTCCTCTCTCACTCTCTCTGGGCCTTGGAGCTGCTCTTCTCCTCTGCTCTCTTCCACTGCTCTGCAAAGTCTTCACTACAACAGGCTGACTGACTGACCCTGATCTTAGATGGTGCCCACCTTAAATACTCCCTCTATGTGTGAGCTCAGGTGACCAGCACCCAATGAGCTCCTATCTTTACCCAGGCTGCTCCCCCTATCTGCCCCTACACTACTGGGATGTACCACCCCCCCTCCCACTCCAGCCAGGAACAGACTCGGTCGTACCTGCACATTTCTAAGTGGGAGTACCGTTGGTCTGTTCCTCGGAAATGGGATGTGTGTAGTGCATGCAGCTTTCTGAGCTCAGTTCCACACTCCATCCTTACCCGGGAGTGGAATATCACACCTCTGGGTTGAGGTGCAATACCCCTGTAGCAGCCGAATCCTCAGGGTGCTACAGTTACATAGTTTATAAGGCCGAAAAAAGACAAGCGTCCATCCAGTTCAGCCTGTTTTTTTTCTGTGTCAACTGCAATTGTCAAAAGATACGGCACCCACTGGATTCTAATCACAGCAACGGATACATCTATGTTACCAGCGTGAACAGCTCTAACCCTTCCCCTCTCCCCTAATTCCTTCATTTCCTATAAGAATTTATTCTGAACTGGACTTTTTAAGAACTAGTACTTTCCAAAGACCAAGCAAGAACAAGCCCAACAATAACTCCCCTTCGACAGCCAAGCCCCAGAGCTACCCCATCACCAGCGCCAATCACTGGTCTAACTGACACCTCACATGCACTAACACCATCTCCATCTTCAGTGTCAGGCTCAGATGTTGGCGCCTCTTACTCTTAGTTGGCAGCCAAGGAACCAGTCTTTGCTGCTTTTGCCTTTTGCGATGCCACCGATGTGTATCATGCCTTGTCAATCCCAGCATCACAGAACCCAAAAGTGCACAATCCTCACTAAATACATCATCACACACAATGTATAGAGTAAATGTATACATTATATTATACAGAAGAAGCTGCTGGGAGCCTACAGCGCTTTCACGGGCCCTAAACGTCACTGGTTGTATGGTAATGCCACTGAGGTGGGCTGTATTTTAATTTTCTGCTTTTGTTTTTCTGTTGCTCAAAAATACAGATTTGTAACCAAATTTGGGTGACTTATTGTTTGCGCACCATGATAACTCCTTGGGTAAAGAATACCTCTACTTTTGACCCTACTGCACACTTGGCGGTACCATTGTTGTACAACTCCGGGAAAATTTTGTGCAAGGGTCCAAGTTTAATTAAATGGACCCATGCATGATGCTCTGTTACGGATCCGGGTGGTGGAACCTCTGTGCTGCGGTGCAAGGAGGGGACAGAGGGGCGTGACTAAGTATCAACTCGGTCTGACCAAGGTCGCACGGTGGCTCAGTCGACTCAGTGAACCAGGGAGGAACCGAGCAGAGGGACCAGGTGCCACTCTGGGACCGACCTTGTATGAGAGCAGGTGACTCCCACGGGTCAGAAGGCATGAACTGACGGGTACAGCGGATGAGCTTCGGCTGGCAGGCTGACGGGTAGTCCGGGTAGACAAGCAGGCTGATTAGGCAGATAGTCAGGCGAGTGTTCTGCGTAGGCAAGCTGGCGGCACAACAGGTGGCTGGCTGGTGCTTCCAGGTAAGCGGGCTGGCAGGCATGGCAGGAAAAAGGCGGGTGCTTCCAGGTAAGCGGGCAGGCAGGCACGGCAGGTAACAGGCAGGTGCTTCCAGGTAAGCAGGCAGGCAGAGCCCATAGACAGACTGGCGGACTGGACTGTAGACAGATTGTTGGACTGAAGATAAGTCAGGCTAGCGGACTGAGCAGAAGATCAGACTGGCGAACAGGAGTGACTTGCAGAGGACCTGGGGGCTGAAGCAAAGTAAGAATCACAAAGCAACAACCTTGCACGGGCACCTCCATATTGGAGGAGGTGCCTCTTATAGGGAAAGCCCTCCGGTGATTGGCCGGGGACTTTTTAGGACGGCGCGCGCGGCCTCTTTAAGAGGGAGGGAGCATGCGCGCGCGCCCTAAGCGCAGAGCCAGGGAAGCTGCTTGCACCAGCAGCAGCTGCAGGGAGGCCGGAAGACGCTGGAGCAGGACCGCGGCGGTAAGGGGGACGGTGTCTCTGCCTGGCAGGGGGCAGAGACGCCGATGCTACATGCTCTACTGGTCTGGTTGGGTGGTAACATCAACTGGTGCCATGCTGGAAGGTCAGAACCCATAAAACTGTAGGCATTTTTAAAGGCTTATTCCCTTTACAGTGCTCGACTATCCCAGTTGATTCCAGTCCCACAGAGAATAATTGGAGTAGCAGCCCCCTACTACTCATCAACGGGCCATTTCAAATGCCCCATTCTTAAAAAAAATGAATGGGGGGTGCCACATATCGTTTGGAAAAGTGATAACTTTCAATAATAGGAATAATCCTTTAATGACGCCTCGGCCATTTAACCCTTTTATCATTGTGGTCCGTGGCCTGGCATGATCAAAAGGGAATCCTCAAATTTATTCATAAGACCTAGTGGTAGAAATTTAGGGCTGCCTATCATTTGCAAAGCGTTTTTCTATACTATATGGCCTGCA
This sequence comes from Phyllobates terribilis, assembly GCF_046119375.1. NCBI lineage: Eukaryota > Metazoa > Chordata > Amphibia > Anura > Dendrobatidae > Phyllobates > Phyllobates terribilis. Next base: position 155,080,025 of record NW_027362768.1, on the reverse strand, counting down.
AAGTGCTACTGATCTGACCAGTGGGGGTTTGGGTCAGGAGATTTCCACTGATCGCTGAAAACACTGCTCAGAAAGGTGCAACCTCCTGCAGGAGCGCATGCACAGAGCAGTGTAGGGGCTCTACAGTAAGTCTATGGGTCCAAACATCAATTTGTGAGAGTGGTCTAAGAACCCATAAACTTACTACTGAGCCCATACACTGCTCTTTGCATGCGCTCGTGCAGGAGTTGCGCCCCTCAGAGCAGTGATCAGTGGGGGTCTCAGGATCCAAAACCACATTGATTAGCAGCACTATACAGCCAATATAATTTTTAAAACGTTTTTGCAAATGACAGGTAGCCTTTAAGTCTTGGGACTAGTACACTAGCTATCTCACATGCTGCAGTTTTAGGTTGTGTTTGTATGTATTGTGCAATGACTGGAGAGCTTCACCTTTGCTTCGCATGCCATAAAATTGCTACTTACTGTGTATTAATTAGAGACAGAGAATTAAAAAGGGATCAAACTCCAGAGCAGTGGGCAACGGGCAAGTAATTAGTTCTTGCATTTTGATAGGACAGTGAACCATGTCCTCTATTTGGACTTTTCTTTTTGTTTGTAGACTTTTATGCTCTTTGTGTGACTTTTACGTTGCTTGAAGTCTTCAAGGTTTATGTGAGGTCGCGGATCCAGAGCTCTTATCCTACTGATAATGTAGGTGTTACATGACATCACTGACTGAAGTGAGCACGGTATCTCTTTATAATCAGCAAAGTCAAGTTCTCGTTTAATCATTGTCTACACTGGGTGAAAGTTTCAAAATTCATTGCTAAATTGGGATGAAGATCCGTATGAGCCGCCAAGCAAAACACTGAAGGGGAATGTCATTTTTCAATTGTTTTGAAACAAGGATAGTGGAAAATATTTTAAAATATTCCTCTCTCCCTTCCCTCCTACTTTCTTTCCTGATTCTTCAAAAAAGAGCAAAATGACATTATCGCCAAATGTATTCTAGACCATCAGAGAGGTCCAGCTCACGGTGCGGTTTTCCACCTCTGTAGGCCAACATCTTCTAACTTTTTCAAATTTCTGTGCACATTTTCGTTATATGGACAATACATTAGGATATAATTAGTAACTAATGCATCCAATGGCTTAAATGGGCTTTCCAACCCTACAGGATTGATGACCTATCATATAAATAAATGAATATGCAAAACATTTTGACTGTTCCATCCCCGGGACCCATTTGCTAGGGAGCCACACTCTAAAGCTCCCAGGCCTTCTTGATCCTGGTCCTTGGTTGGGTTGAGACGTTCCTCGTCTGCAACCTCCCTCTCGTCCCATAGATCGGGGTACGAGAGCTGTGTCCCATGCCGGTGCAGGCGCACACAGGATCTGCGCTCCCGGAGGGAAGTCACTTTACACACAGTTCATGACAGCACAGTACGACCACTTGACAGACACACTGTCAGAGACCACACAGGTCTGTAGAGCTGGGCAGGTCCACACAGGACCAGAGCTGAACCACCGAAGAACCAAGAAGAGACTCTTCACCGAAGGACAGAACGAAGGACCAAGATCTAAGATGGCATTCTGTTAAATATGAAATTGGAAGTGTCACAAACTAACTGTTCCTCCACCCACACCCACTAACTGGTTCCTACCACTTTGTGTTCCCCAGTCTCCCTGTAATCAGGGGAGCAGCACTAGTGCATACTAGCTCCCTCTGGTGGGAATGTGTGGTGTTGGATGCAAAACTAGGTAGCTACCATCACACCGGACTTACCTCAGAGGAGGAACACCACACTCCATTAAAGAAGTGCAACATTCCTGTGGCGGCCGAACCCTCAGGGGCGCCACACTACTGCTTTAAATTGATTTTGTAACTATATATTTGCCTCATTTTATGTTATTTAAATTTCTATGTCTTGTAATATAGCGTGAATATTTTTTTAAAATGTACATACTATTGCCCAAAGGGCAGCTTTGCTTTTTCCTTCATAGTCCCATGAGTTGGTAAGTAACATTTCCAAAATTTACTATATATAACCAGGCTTTCATATTCACAAGTTTGTGGCTCTGGAAGTCCTAAAAAAATTAGACTTGAATGGAAACCCCAACTGAGCCATTCATCTAAATGAGGTACTTTTGTGGTCTATCTGGCCTCTGTAACCAGCAGTGTTCATTAGTGTTGAGCGAGCACTAAAATGCTCGGGTGCTCGAAACTCGGGTCGAGCTCGCCGTGATACTCGGGTGCTCGACCCAAGCAACGAGCCCAATGTTAGTCTATGGGAGACCTGAGCATTTTTGCGGCGGCACCCCCGGCAGTCTGTAGAAAGCCTAAAAAGTGCCCAAAATGATAGTGACAGTGCTCAAAAGACATGGGGACAGCATGGGCATCGCCCCAGGAAGCATTTCTGACCCCCAACGCAATGCTGTCAACAACGTGGTCAGAGGTATTAAGCCACTTTTACGGGCTCACAATAAAACGTTCAAAAACGAAACTGAAATGGTTTTCCTGTGAAATATGTCAAGGAACTTCCTTTCCAGGGTAAAGACTTGTGTAAAAGGTAAAATAAATAACCAAAAACAAAAATACTCCTCCACACCTTGGGCTATGTTCACAAGTATTTTTATGCGGTTTTACACTTTTGTATTGCTTTCAACCGTGACAAATGTATTCACCGGGAAATGTCATTTTAACATTTTACAATCTTATCTGGCCATGTGGTGTGTGACACATGCATACAGTGCTGAAAAGACATGGGAACAGCATGGGGAAGACCCCTGGAAGCATCTCTGACTCCCAGGTCACTGCCTAAAAGTGTGCCCATCAGAAGTGATCCTTTCCGCATCAGAAGGAGCAGACTTGCAACTATCCCCGTGCAAGTCCTTGTCCCAGGGCAGTGTTCAATTGTACCTCCCCCATTCCTTGCAATGCAAGCGCAAGCATGCAGCCTGCCACCCACCCCCAGGCTGCAATACCATACTGCTAGCTTGCTTGCACTTGAAATGGGGCCTTTTAGTTTGGAGGAGGCCGAAGCTGGCCACTACCTCACGGCTGCTTCGGCAGCGAGGTATCCATACTCAGTCCCCAGCCGGCCGGCGGCTGGGTATCCACGCTCGGTCCCCAGCCGCCAGGGGGCGGCCGGGTGTCCATACTCGGTCCTCAACCGCCCCGCGGCCAGGTGTCCACACACGCTCCCTAGCCGCCTGGGGGCAGCCGGGTGTCCATAAACAGTCCCCAGCCGCCCCCATTTCTCTTTGGAACATCCCCCTACACACTTTTCTTAGCCCGGCCTGCTTTAGGGCAGCATTGGACGAGCCCACCAGAGAACCAGACTCCTCCAGTGGGCCCTGGCTTCTCCATCAGGGGAGTTGAGAGTGCCAAGGTGAGGAGCATGATGATGATGATAGAAGTTAGCATCTGCTTTGTTTTCTTGGAATGCAAACGTAGGTGTGCAACCAAACACCCACCCACCCCCAGGCTGCAATACCATACTGCTAGCTTGCACTTGAAATGGGGCCTTTTAGTTTGGAGGAGGCCGAAGCTGGCCACTACCTCATGGCTGCTTCGGCAGCAAGGTACCCATACTCAGTCCCCAGCCGCCCGGCGGCCGGATGTCCATGCTCGGTCCCCAGCCGCCAGGGGGCAGCTGGGTGTCCATACTCGGTCCCCAGCCGCCCCCATTTCTCCTTGGAACATCCCCACACACACTTTTAGCCCGGCCTGCTTTAGGGCAGCATTGGACGAGCCCAACAGAGAACCAGACTCCTCCGGTGGGCCCTGGCTTCTCCATCAGGGGAGTTGAGAGTGCCAAGATGAGGAACATGATGATGATGATGATGATGATGATGATGATGATGAAGTTAGCGTCTGCTTTGTTTTCTTGAAATGTAAGTGCATGTATGTAGTAGTGGCTAGTCCTGAGGTGGTCAGTGTTTTGGCGCATATCCTACCTCCTCCGAGGATTGATGGATATTTTCCTGCTACTATCCCAGTTCTATGACTCCCGTTAAATCACTGCTTCAGGTGATGAATGATGGATGAGGTGGTGGCAAAGGAGAAAGAGCAGGAGGAACAGGGACTATTCACATCAATATCAGGTCAGTCAACCACACATGTCTTGTAGGATATGTTTCTGTACCAAAAGGAGCGGTTCGGCTACACAGTTAAAGGGCATGCAGTGAGTGCAATGCCTACCAAAAATTTCGAGGCACTCCAATGCCCCTTGGAAGTGACATGGAGGTCAGAGGGCCTTAACTAAATCGTTTTTTCCATTTATAGCAACTGGGTCTCCTGTGCACTGTTGACCTAAGCAGTGAATGGAAGGCTTTCCAAAAATTATGAGGAAATGCAATGCCCCTTGAAACAGACGAGGATTACAGCATACTAAAAACCTTCTACCCATTATTGGGAAGTGGGTCTCCCTTAGTGTTCGCCTATGCATTGAAAAGCAAAAGCTGACTAAAATTAGGAGGAAATGCAATGCCCGTTGGAAGAATGGTGGAGGTCGCAGTGAAATAAAAAGACAATATCAATGCCCCTTGGAAAAGTGGTGGAGGTCGCAGTAGCTTAACAAGATGGTTTTAATACCCCTTGGAGAAGTGGTGGAGGTCGCAGTAGCTTAACAAGACAGTTTTAATGCCCCTTGGAAGAGACATGGAGGTCGCAGTAGCTTAATAAGACGGTTTTAATGCCCCTTGGAAAAGTGGTGGAGGTCGCAGTAGCTTAACAAGACTGTTTTAATGCCCCTTGGAGAAGTGGTGGAGGTCACAGTAGCGTAACAAGACGGTTTTAATGCCCCTTGGAAGAGATGTGAAGGTCGCAGTAGGTTAACAAGACGGTTTTAATGCCCCTTGGAGAAGTGGTGGAGGTCGCAGTAGCTTAACAAGATGGTTTTAATGCCCCTTGGAGAAGTGGTGGAGGTCGCAGTAGCTTCTTCTTTATCTCTCTCACCTAGGCTCTTCTCCCACGATTGCTCAGTTTGGCTGGACGGCCAGGTCTAAGAAGACTTCTGGTGGTTCCAAACTTTTTCCATTTAAGGATTATGGAGGCCACTGTGCTCTTAGGAACCTTGAGTTATGCAGAAATTCCTTTGTAACCTTGGCCAGATCTGTGCCTTGCCACAATTCTTTCTCTGAGCTCCTTGGGCAGTTCCTTTGAGCTCATGATTCTCATTTGGTCTGACATGCACTGTGAGCTGTGAGGTCTTATATAGACAGGCGTGTGCCTTCCCAAATCAAGTCCTATCAGTTTAATTAAACAGCTGGACTCCAATCAAGGAGTAGAACCATCTCAAGGAGGATCACAAGGAAATAGACAGCATGTGACTTAAATATAAGTGTCTGAGTAAAGGGTCTGAATACTTATGACCATGTGATAATTCAGTTTTTCTTTTTTAATAAATTTGCAAAAATTTCTACAATTCTGTGTTTTTTTTTCAGTCAAGATGGGGTGCAGAGTGTACTTTAATGAGAAAAAAAATGAACTTTTTAGAATTTACCAAATGGCTGCAATGAAACAAAGAGTGAAAAATTTAAAGGGTTCTGAATACTTTCCGTACCCACTGTAAGTATTAAATATAATGGCACATTATGGTTAAAGGGAATCTATCACCAGGTTTTCCCAATATAAACTAAGACCACCACATTTACTGCCTCTTTTACAGTAGTCTAGCAACCTGTATATAGTCTCCAACCCCCTCTACATATCTCCAAAAATATCTTTTATTATCCCCCCATATGGCATGCTCCAGTCCAATGGACGTCTCTGGTCTTGCTTGGCCCCTCCTCTCTCCTACCACATTTGCTGCCTCTTTTACTGTAGTCTATCAACCTGCATATAAGCCCCCAACTCCCTCTGTATATCCCATAAAAAACTTTTTAAAATCCCCTCTCATACGGCACGGTTCGGTCCAATGGGAGTTGCTAGTCTTGCTCGGACTCTATCCTATGTCACACAGGGCCTCAAATCTTGCTCTTGCGCAGGCGCACTTCTCTCTGTCAGAGTAAAGTCCTGTAGTGTGCACGCGCCGGCTTTACTTACAGATCATCGGCGCTCTTTGGCCTCTCGGCAAATTATAAGACTTTGCTCTGACCTCAACAGAACAGAGAAATTCTCCTGTGCAGGAGAACAATTAGGGGCACTGAGTGGATCACATTGGACGTGTCATCCACTTGAAGCAGAGCAGGAGGACGGTGTTTGCGGAGAGAGAGGAGACTCCGAGAAAGACCAGCAACGCACTTCAGACCGGACTGCACCGTATAGGGAGATTATAAAAAGTATTTTGGGATATACAGAGGAGGTTGCTTCACAAGAGGACATCACGTCACGGGGATGCGAAGAGAAGGTGAGTATTTTTTTTTAAAACCAGTGGCTATAATTTTACTTGGACGACTATGGGCTGTGCATTATACTATATGGATCACTATGGGCTGTGCATTATACTTTATTTATGATTATGGGCTGTCCATTATACTTTGTGGAGGACTATGAGCTGTGCATTGTACTTTATGGATGACTATGGGTTGTGCAATATACTACATATATGACTATGGGCTGTGCATTATACTTCATGAATGACTATGGGCTGTGCATTATACTTTATGAATGACTATGGGCTGTGCATTATACTTTATGAATAACTGTGCGCTGTGCATTATACTTTATTTATGATTATGGGCTGTCCATTATACTTTGTGAAGGACTATGGGCTGTGCATTATACTTTATGAATGACTATGAGGTGCACTATATTATATGGAGGACTATGGGGTGTGCATTCTACTTTATGTATGACTATGGGCTGTGTATTATACTATATGGAGGACTATAGGATGTGCCTTCTACTATATGGAGGACTATAGGATGTGCCTTCTACTATATGGAGGACTATGGGCTGTGCATTATACTATATGGAGGACTACAGGGAGTGCATTATACTATATGGAGGACTATTGGGAGTGTATAATACTATATGGAGGACTAAGGGGAGTATATTATACTATATGGAGGACTATGGGCTGTGCATTATACTATATGGAGGACTATAGGATGTGCCTTCTACTATATGGAGGACTATGGGCTGTGCATTATACTATATGGAGGACTATTGGGAGTGTATAATACTATATGGAGGACTAAGGGGAGTGCACTATACTATATGGAGGACTATTGGGAGTGTATAATACTATGTGGAGGATTAAGGGGAGTGCATTATACTATATGGAGGACTATGGGCTGTGCAGTATATTATATGAAGGACTATGGGCTGTACATTATACTTTCTGGATGACTATGATGTGCATTATACTTTATGGATTATTATGGGTTGTGCATAATGTGGCGCCCCTGAGGGTTCGATCGCCACAGAGGTACTGCACCTCACCCAGAGGTGTGGTATCCCCTTCTCTCAGGCAAGGAGGGAGTGCTGCCCGGAACCCCTACACCCGCATTCAACACTACACTGCTCCAGGCCAGCTGGAAGGGCAACATTCATGTGCGCAGCTGCTGAGCCCTGTCCCTGGCTGGAGTGGGGGGGAACCCAAAGGTAGGGGGAACCAGTGGTGGGTGTGGGTGGAGGAAGCAGTTTAGGGGAGCACTATAGAGTGAGATATAAAAGGGAAGCCATCTTAGGGTGGCAGGTTCAGTCAGTGGAGAACAGTCTGAGAGCAGAGTCTCTTTAGGAGCTCTGCTCCACAAGTAGGGCCCAGTCCTAGAGGCCCATGAGGGGAGCAGAGGAGTAGGCTCCAATCTACAGAAGGGATCCTATGGGGTACGGCGAGTGCAGGACGGCACCCGTAAGCCCCGAGTCTGTCAGAAGACAGAGGGATCGTAGGCAGCAAGAAGGGGACCGGCCCCTGGTCCTGCCGTGTAGCTCCAAGTCTCGGCTGGGAAAACCGGAGGCTTCTGGCTTATATAGTCAGTTGCCGAAGCCTCACTCTAATCCCTGTGAGGGTCAAGCAGGTCCGGGAACTCCAACAAGACAGGAGGGACTTCAGAGCACCCGAGCGGGATTGAGAGTGGGAAGCGCAGGGCAGGAGGGCGAAAGACCCAGCGTGAAGACGGTCTAGCTAGGAACACAAGAAAGTGGGGTTCTGTCAGGTACTCCCAAGCTGTCTGAGGAAGTGCTGAACCCCTGCCTGGTGAATGCAGCGCGACGTGGGAGGCTGACACCTGTACAGTGCACCAGTGGAACTGTCATAAGAATTGTGAGTAAAGACTCGGATGACTGCACCGCACTGCCTCCGTCCATTCTTTCATCTGCGCCACCTCTCCCTCCTGGCACCACAACGCCCAGCGCAACCTACACTACCTACACTGCCCTGGAGCTAGCTCTACCTGTGGAGAGCCACACCACCCCTGCTGCCGTAACACCAGCTCCAGAGGACTGCTCCCCAGCGGCGGCACCCTTTAGCCGCAATCCACAGGTGGCGTCACGAACACTTTCCAAATCCCCTATAAATAATATAAATAATTCCCCCCTTTTTGATTGACCGCCCTGGGTCACGGACCGGGCCAGCCACCGTGATATCCCCCACCGGCATCAATAAGAGGCCCGGCTGCCGAGCACCCCACGGCCCAGGGGGCGCGTCACATTATACTTTATGGAGGACTATAGGCTGTGCAGTATATTATATGGAGGACTATGGGTTGTGCATTATACTAGTTGGGGGACTATGGAGGATGCATTATACTATAGAGATGACTATGAGCTGTGCGTTATACTATATGGAGGACTATGGGGAGTGCTTTATACTTCTGCAATGGGCCCCTTTGATTTCTATGTACGCCCCGGGTGAGTATAATAGTTTATTTTATTCTTTACATTAAAGAACAGCGGTAGAATGAGGGACATATACCAAGATGGGGGATATATACCAGGATGGGGCCAGGATGAGGGACATATGTACCAGGATGGAGGGTGCATATATATATATTTATTCAGGATGGGGGGGACCCAGTCCAAATCTTGCAACGGGGCCCATCAGATTCTATTTATGCCACTGCCTGAAAGTGTAACCATCGTTTTAATTTTTATTTCCAAAATCAATAGTTCACATGAAAATAAACAACATTGTAATATCTTATCAGAGAGATCTGTTTCTTTCTCCTCCAGGACTGATCTTTCACTCTCATTTCATGGGCAAAATCTGTAAAATCTGATAGATATTACACATAAATTAAGAATATTGAGAATGAACAATCAGTCCAGGAGGAGAAAGAAGCAGATTTCACTTATAAGATATATTACAAAGTTTCTTATTCTCATGTTTATTATTGATTGATAAATAAAACGACGGCTACTCTTTAAATCAGTCAGATAATATACTATTAATATACTCATGAATAGTTTATAGTAAATTAGAACAGAATTCATGTTTCTTTCTTTAGCTGCTTTTTGGCTGGACTCCAGAATGTGACCGATCTCTGCTGTAGTTACCCTCTGACACAGCTCGATATAACACACACGTCCTCCTCCTCGTCCACCTTTTCTCCAGATATTAGGGTGGAGTCATTATACAACCAGCTTGTAAATTAGTAATCGGGAAATGCCTTTTGCCATACTTACCTGAGCACAGACATAACAGATTATGGATAATCGGTCTGAGATTGAATATATCTAATAAACCTCTCACCTACTATGTGCCGATTATATTACCAATTTCTTCCCATTTCGACACCAGGGCTTGGTTACTGCTGCTTCACTCCGCATAGCTCCAATACGAAATCTGTTGCACAGCCCCCAAGCAATATTGTATGGATTAAAAAAAAGCACATGTTCATTAATGTCAATTTATCAAGTGCCATTTATAATACTGATGGCCTTCATTGTGGTGGAAGCTCAAGAAACCCTGGTGCAGCTGCTACTTTTCCTATTCCTTCCCTACAGATAAGCCCTTTATGTATACTCGGTCATGTCGTACAGCTATACTCTTGATTGTGGGTAGAAATTTAAAGGGAATTGCACCCTTCACCATAGTGCATACTACTCATCCAAGCTCTTCCTTGTCTCAGCCCTTGAAGCACCAACTGGTGTCTTAAGTCGTCCATTTCTCCTCAACTGTAGGGAAAGTTGGCGGAGCATATGGTGGTACGTTGCAAAAGTCTCTTTTGTTCTGCAAAAGAGCTAGTCTGCATACTATTCTCCCATGGAGCATTTCCTATAAGAGAAAAACAAGGGCAGTTTCCGGCACAACCGACTGGATAAAAAATCTAAGTTTATTGAATCAAGTTAAAAGTCCATTAAAAGTTAAAAACATATATTTTTTTATCCAGTTAGTTGTGCCGGAAACTACCCTGTTTTTTTTCTCTCTCTCAACTGCAATCGTCAGCAGATACGGCACCCACTGGATTCTAATCACAGCAACGGATTCATCTATGTTACCAGCGTGAACAGCTCTAACCCTTCCCCTCTCCCCTAATTCCTTCATTTCCTATAAGAATTTATTCTGAACTGGACTTTTTAAGAACTAGTACTTTCCAAAGACCAAGCAAGAACAAGCCCAACAATAACTCCCCTTTGACAGCCAAGCCCCAAAGCTACTCCATCACCAGCGCCAATCACTGGTCTAACTGACACCTCACATGCACTAACACCATCTCCATCTTCAGTGTCAGGCTCAGATGTTGGCGCCTCTTACTCTTAGTTGGAGCCAAGGAATCAGTTATTGCTGCTTTTGCCTTTTGTGATGCCACTGATGTGTATCATGCCTTGTCAATCCCAGCATCACAGAACCCAAAAGTGCACAATCCTCACAAAATACATCATCACACACAATGTATAGAGTAAATGTATACATTATATTATACAGAAGAAGCTGCTGGGAGCCTACAGCGCTTTTCCGGGCCCTAAACGTCACTGGTTGTATGGTAATGCCACTGAGGTGGGTTGTATTTTAATTTTCTGCTTTTGTTTTTCTGTTGCTCAAAAATACAGATTTGTAACCAAATTTGGGCGACTTATTGTTTGTGCACCATGATAACTCCTTGGGTAAAGAATACCTCTACTTTTGACCCTACTGCACACTTCATAGAATCATAGAATGGTAGAGTTGGAGGGGACCTCCTGGGTCATCTGGTCCAACCCCCTGCTCAAAGCAGGATTCACTAAATCATCTCAGACAGATATCTGTCCAGCCTCTGTTTGAAGACGTCCATTGAAGGGGAACTCACCACCTCTCGTGGTCGCCTGTTCCACTCATTGATCACCCTAACTGTCAAAAAGTTTTTTCTAATATCTAATCTGTGTCTCCTACCATTCAGTTTCATCCCATTGCTTCTAGTCTTTCCTTGTGCAAATGAGAATAAAGATGATCCGTCTACAATGTGACAGCCCTTGAGATATTTGTAGACAGCTATTAAGTCTCCTCTCAGTCTTCTTTTTTGCAAGCTAAACATTCCCAAATCCTGTAACCGTTCCTCATAGGACATGGTTTGCAGACCGGTCACCATTCTGGTCGCTCTTCTCTGAACTTGCTCCAGTTTGTCAATGTCTTTTTTAAAATGTGGTGCCCAAAACTGAACACAGTATTCCAGATGAGGTCTGACCAAAGAGGAGTAAAGTTCGATAATGACTTCACGTGATCTAGACTGTATGCTTCTGTTAATACATCCCAGAATTGTTTTTGCCTTTTTTGCTGCTGCATCACACTGTTGACTCATGTTCAGTCTATGATCTATTAGTATACCTAAGTCTTTTTCACATGTACTGTTGCTTAGCTCTATTCCTCCCATTTTGTATATGCTTTTTTCATTTTTATTGCCCAGATGTAGTACTTTGCATTTTTCCCTGTTAAAATACATTCTGTTAGTTACTGCCCACTGCTCCAGTTTATTTAGGTCTTTTTGAATCCTCTCTCTCTCTTCTCTAGTATTAGCTATCCCTCCTAGCTTTGTGTCATCAGCAAATTTAATCAGTTTATCCTCAATTCCTTCATCTAAATCATTGATAAAGATGTTGAACAATACAGGTCCCAGGACAGAGCCCTGTGGTACCCCACTTGAGACATTCATCCAACTGGATGTGAAGCCATTTACGACCACTCTTTGAGTCCAATCACTAAGCCAGTTATGAATCCACCTAACAGTTGCCTTGTCCATTCCATACTTGGTAATTTTTTCAATAAGGATGGTGTGAGATACTTTGTCAAATACTTTGCTGAAGTCAATATATACTATATCTACAGCATTTCCCTGGTCCACCCAGTCAGTGATTCTGTCATAGAAGGAAATTAAGTTAGTCTGACATGACTTGTTAGTTACAAACCCATGCTGACTCTGGTTAATCACTTCATTCTTATCCAGGTACTTACATACATGTTGTTTAATAATTTGTTCAAAGATCTTTCCTGGTATAGAAGTGAGACTCACAGGCCTATAGTTCACTGGGTCCACCTTCTTCCCCTTTTTGAAGATAGGAACATTTGCTCTTCTCCAGTCTTCTGGGACTTCTCCTGTTCTCCAAGAATTTTCGAAGATTACGGAAAGAGTGGTTCTAAAATTTATTCTACGATCTCCTTCAGTACTCTGGGGTGTAATTCATCTGGACCTGGAGACTTGAACTCATTTATGTTAGTTAAATATTCCCTCACAATCTCTCTCTTTACAGATAACTTGGATTCTTCTATTCCTTTAATAGGACAGTGAAGATCAGTTGATGTTACATTTTCTTTCTGAGAGAAAACAGATGCAAAATAGGAATTAAAAAGTTCGGCCTGCTCAACATCCTTTCTTACCATTTCACCATTTTCATCCTGTAAAAATCCTATAGCATCTTTGACTTTTCTTTTACTTTTTACATACCCCAAAAATCCTTTTTTATTGCTTTTGACATCTCTTGCAAGCCTTAATTCATTGTCAGCTTTAGCTAACCTGATATGTGCCCTTCAGGTTCTGCAGACTGCATTATAATCTTCTTTAGATATGCCTCCCTCTTTCCATTTGATAAACATTTCTTTCTTTCTTTTTAGCATGTGTTTAAGTTCTGTGTTCATCCATCCTGGTTTCCTTAAATGCTTCCCATTCTTCCTACTTTTTGGGATTGTTAATGATTGTGCTTTGAGAATCTAATTTTTAAAAATTTCCCATCCTTCCTGGACATTTTTGTCCTTAAGGACATCCAGCCATTGGAGCCCTCCTATTCTCTTTCTGAGTCACTTAAAATCTGCCTTTCTGAAATCTAACCCTGAAGTTTGAGTCTTCACATGTCTTCCTCCTCTAGTTATCCAAAATTCTATAATAGCTTGATCACTGCCTCCTAGGGTCCCAGCCACTTTTACCTCCTCAACCATTTCCTCCCTGTTTATAAGGATTAGATCCAAAGTAGCAGATCCCCTTGTTTTCTGCCCTACCTTTTGGAAGATAAAGTTGTCAGCAAGAGAGGATAAGAATTAGCTTGACCTCTTAGCTTTACTTGAGAGAGATTCCCAACAAATGTCTGGATAGTTGAAACCTCCCATGACCACTACGTCATATTTTTTGGAGAACTTGGTCATTTGATACATAAAGAGTTCATCCATATCTTCAGCTTGCCCAGGTGGCCTGTAGTAAATGCCTACAATGGTGTCCTTTCCGTTGTTTTCTCCTTGTATTCTCACCCAAACAGTTTCCACAGAACTCCCAGTCTCTGAAGCTTCAATCTCTGTGCAGATATACGCTTTTCTAACATACAATGTGACACCTCCTCCTCATTTATCAAGTCTGTTTCTTGCAAATAAGTTGTATCCTTTTAGCCTTGTATTCCAATCATGTGTATCGTCCCACCAAGTTTCAGTGATTCCAATAACATCATATTTCTTTTCCTGCATTAGTAGTTCCAATTCTCCTTGTTTTTTGCCCATGCTTTGTGCATTTGTGGCGCCCCTGAGGGTTCAGTCGCCACAGAGGTACTGCACCTCACCCAGAGGTGTGGTATCTCCTTCTCTCAGGTAAGGAGGGAGTGCTGCCCGGAACCCCAACACCTGCATCCAACACTACACTGCTCCAGGCCGGCTGGAAGGGCAAGACGCAATGTGTTTCCTGCTTAGCCCTGTCCCTGGCTGGAGTGGGGGGAACCAAAGGTAGGGGGAACCAGTAGTGGGTGTGGGTGGAGGAAGTAGTTAGAGGGAGCACCATCACAGTAGGTATATATAGGGAAGCCATCTTAGGGTGGCAGCACACAGTAGGGGAGCAGTTCAGAAGAACAGCTCAGGACAGTTCAGAAGAACAGTCCGGGGGCAGAGTCTCATCAGGAGCTCTGCTCCACAACTAGGACCTAGTGTAAGAGGCCCAGGAGGGGAGCAGGGAGTAGGCTCCGTTCTAAGAAAGGATCCTAGGGGGTATGGCGAGTGCAGGGCGGCACCCATACGCCCCGAATCTGTCAGAAGACAGAGGGATCATAAGTCGCATTCTAATTCCAGTGACGGTCAAGCAGGTCTGTGAACTCCGACGGACAGGAGGGACTTCAGAGCACCCGAGCAGGATTGAGAGTGAGCAGCACAGGGAAGGAGGGAGAAAGACCCAGTGTGAAGTCGGTCTAGAGAGGAACACAAGAAAGTGGGGTTCTGTCAGGCATTCCCAAATCAACTGAGGAAGAACTGAACCCCTGGCTGGTGAACGCAGTGCGACGCGAGTGGCTGTAAGCTGACAGTGCACCCTGAGGAACTAAAGAACTGTGAGTAAAGACACGGATGACTGCACCGCACTGCCTCTGTCCAATTATTTTGTCTGCGCCATCTTTCCCCCTGCACTACAACGCCCAGTGCAACTTCTACTTCCTACACTGCCCTGGAGCTAGCTCTACCTGTGGAGAGCCACACCATTCCTGCTGCCGTATCACCAGCTCCAGAGGACTGCTCCGCAGCGGCGGCTCCCCTTAGCCTCATTCCACAGGTGGCGTCACAAACTTTCTAAAAATCCCCATATAAAAATATCCCCCTTTTGCACTGACCACCCTGGGTCACGGACTGGGCCAGCCACCGTGATATCCCCCAGCAGCGACAAGAGGCCCGGATGCCGAGTACCCCACGGCCCTGGGGGCGCGTCAGCTCTGGCGTCACGAACAGGATACATGACCAGCCCGTATCGGCGGGTGAAGTGTGCCTAAAGAACTGTGTTATGTTACTGAACGTGGCGCCTGCCCCAGAAGAACGGACGCCATTATGTGCGTGCTAAAGGACAACAATACGGAACCTCCCATCGTGGGCCGGGTCCCAGAATGGCGCCAAAACCATACCCTGCCCCTTGCAACAGTGACTGTACTCATAGATGTGTCCATCAAGGCAGGGAGGCCGTCACAGGGAGTGACCGACAGCAGATTGCCATGGGACGGCCCCCGAAAGAGGAGGAGGAGACAAGGAATGGAGACAGGGTGTGGTCCTAACCAGTCTAGACAGACCGTGTGACGCCTCTTCTCGGAAGCCCTTTATTTACCGTGGGAGATGGGGGACTCGGAGTCGGGTCCTATGACGGAGAAATGGGGTGCAGCCGTGGCCCGGACCCGACCCGTGCTCAGGGCTGTCACATTAAAAAGGATGGTGTGGGCTTATCCGGGTTGAGTGGCTGATTTACGACTACGCCACCTGTGGCACCTGGTGAAGGCCACCAGCGCCGCTGAAGTCTGCTGAGGCATGGTGTCACGGTGGCCAAAGTTATTACTACTCCCCACAGGCGGAGCAAGGCCTCAGGGCAGAGGGACAGGAGGATGGGGGTAGTAGTAGAGGAGATCGGGCGCCGCGTCGTGCGGTGTAGCGCAGAATAAACAGTCAGGAGGCCATAGGGGTGAACTTCCAAGGCTTTACTCACTTTAGAGTTGGCAGAAGGAAGGCGACTCCCTGCTCCCCGCAGAGTCCTGCGGTCACCAGGGACGGGGGTCCGACAACCTCCGAGTAAGTCCAGCATTCCATCGGGACCCTTCACCAGAGTGTTCCTGAACTACAGACCGAATCCTTTCCTGACCGTGTGTGTGTGTGAATAGGCCGGGTCTCCCTCTGAGCTCCTCTCAGAACAAGGGTACGGGTGGCAGCTCCGCTCCGTCCGATACCCGGTGGGATCCGCAGAGCCTACCGGGCTTTCCCGACCAGGACATGGAGTAGCAAGGTCGGGTGTCGGGGCCGGTACCCCTCTTGCAGCCGGACTCCCTCTGAATACATCAGCATGGCAAGGACAGGTGGCGTACACCGCTCCGTCTGCATCCTGCCTGGGATCCATTTGCTATGGAGCCACACTCTTAAGCTCCGGGCCTTCTTGGTCCTGGTTCTTGACCGGGTCGAGACATTCCCCGTCTACAACCTTCCCCTCGTCCCAAGGCCGGGACACGAGGGCTGTGTCTCCATCCGATGCGGGCCCACACAGGATCCGCGTTAGGGTGGGAGATCACAGTACACTCAGCAGATGACAGCATAAAGACAGTCAAGTTGCGATCAGTGTACAGTCAAAAGAACCAAGAGCCAAAATGGCTTTTTATTAAATATCAAATTTAAAGTGTAACTATCTTGTAAGTCCTCCACCCTCACCCACTAACTGGTTCCCCTCACTCTTGGTTCCCCAGTCTCCATGTAACCAGGGGAGCAGCACCTAGTGCATTCTAGCCCCCTCTGGTGGAGAAATGTGGTGTTGGATGCAAGGGTTGGGTCCCGACCATCACGCTGTTCTTACCTCAGAGGAGGAACACTACACTCCATTAGAGAAGTGCAGCATCCCTGTGGCGGTCGAACCTTCAGGGGCGCCACAACCGCACCCAGCAGCCAGCATGGACGGAAGCCAAAATCAAGCCTCCGCCTCTGGCCTGCAACAGCAAGTGCCCCCCCTCA
The DNA here is from genome assembly GCF_046119375.1 of Phyllobates terribilis. Taxonomy (NCBI): domain Eukaryota; kingdom Metazoa; phylum Chordata; class Amphibia; order Anura; family Dendrobatidae; genus Phyllobates; species Phyllobates terribilis. The sequence goes on along the minus strand of NW_027362768.1, from coordinate 155,063,250 downwards.
ACCTGGAGGGAGCGACAAGCAAGCTGTCCCCGGAGGATGCTGAATTCCTCCAAGCAGAGGTGCAGGAGCTGAGCCGCAGAGTCAAGGAGGAAGAGGACATGCCCCTGCAGCTTGAGGCTGATGACCCGGCCGGGTCAGCCAGCAAGAATCAGAAATACCCCAGGTGGGATTCCCACTATTAATCCAGCAAGTGGGACTGAACACTGCGTACATAGTCACCCGTAAGGGTGCAGTAGTTGAAGTTTAAAATAATGTTTCAAAGAGTGTGTGTTTCCCTAATTACTAGTGTTGAGCGAACATGCTCGACACTGCTCGGTACTCGCCCGAGCATCACGCTACTCGGGATGTTCGGCGAGCACCGAGCATTTCCGGGTTACTCGGGCGGGAGCTCGGGTCTCCGCCTTGCATGTTTGGCGCTCTTTACAGAGCCAATGAACATGCAGGGATTGCCAGCCAGTCACTGTAATGCCGCAGCCATGTTGTTTGTGGGCATTACAGTGATTGGCTGGCCGCACAGCGTCACCTCGAGTATTTAAAACCGGGCGCCGCCATCTTGGACACAGTCGCTCCGGATCAGACAGTGTAGGGACAGCGCTGCTGATTTAGGGAGAGATATATCCTGCAAAATAGTTAGTGTAGGGTCTGTAAAGGCTGCCAGATCAAACAAACAGTCCTTCTCAGGACTAATATCCATCCCAGGTATATCAGGCAGGCAGGCTGTATAGGAGACGCAGTGGTTATACCAGCAAACGCTGCATTACAGTCCTGTGTGCTGCTCCTGTTGCTGAAATTGCTGGACTTAGCTCCAGGTCCCGGGGGCCAGGAAAAATCCTTTTTTTTAATCTAAATCCTCTTTTTTTTTCCTCCTTCACAATGTACAAATACCCATCTTATTAACCTTTTGGTCCCCCCCCCCCCCAAAAAAAAAGTTTGCCTCTGATTTTTCAGACACAAATATATCTTTTGAAAATAGCCTGGTGTAGGCCAGAGAGACAGAAGTGTGCTTTTGCTGTTCCACGGTAAAAAATCTCTATTATCCTGCTTTTTGCATTTTTTGCTGTAAAAAAAAAAATAGTGTCTCCCTGATTTTTCAGACACAAATATATCTTTTGAAAATAGTCTGGTGTAGGCCAGAGAGACAGAAGTGTCCTTTTGCTGTACCACGGTAAAAAAGCTCTATTATCCTACTTTTTGCATTTTTTGCTGTAAAAAAAAAAAAAAAATAGTGTCTCCCTGATTTTTCAGACACAAATATATCTGTTGAAAATAGTCTGGTGTAGGCCCGAGAAATACAAGTGTGGTTTTGCAGTTCCACGGTACAAACCTCTGTATTATCCACTTTTGGGCCATTTGTATCTAAAAAAAACAGTTTGAGTGTGTCGCTCACGGTTCAGCCGCAAATATATATATATTTTAAAAAGCCTGGTATACACCAGTAAATTATTACTGTGGTTTTGATGTTCCACGGTAAAAAATCTCTATTATCCTGCTTTTTGCATTTTTTGCTGTAAAATAAAAAAAAAAAAGTGTCTCCCTGATTTTTCAGACACAAATATATCTGTTGAAAATAGTCTGGGGTAGGCCAGAGAGACAGAAGTGTGCTTTTGCTGTTCCACGGTAAAAAATCTCTATTATCCTGCTTTTTGCATTTTTTGCTGTAAAAAAAAAAAAAATAGTGTCTCCCTGATTTTTCAGACACAAATATATCTGTTAAAAATAGTCTGGTGTAGGCCAGAGACAGAAGTGTGCTTTTGCTGTTCCCCGGTAAAAAATCTCTATTATCCTGCTTTTTGCATTTTTTGCTGTAAAAAAAAAAAAAATTAGTGTCTCCCTGATTTTTCAGACACAAATATATCTGTTGAAAATAGTCTGGTGTAGGCCCGAGAAATACAAGTGTGGTTTTGCAGTTTCACGGTACAAACCTCTGTATTATCCACTTTTGGGCCATTTGTATCTAAAAAAAACAGTTTGAGTGTGTCGCTCACTGTTCAGCCGCAAATATATATATATTTTAAAAAGCCTGGTATACACCAGTAAATTATAACTGTGGTTTTGCTGTTCCACGGTAAAAAATCTCTATTATTCAGGTTTTGGTAGTTTTTTCTGTAAAGAAAAACAGTAGTGTCTCCTGACTGTTGTGACACAAAAATATATCTGTTGAAAATAGTCTTGTGTAGGCCCGACATCCCAGTGTGGTTTCGCAGTTCCACGGGTCAAATCGCTGTACTATCCAGTTTTGGGCCTTTGGTATCTAAAAAAAAAGCAGTTTGAGTGTGTCGCTCACTGTTCAGCCGCAAATATCTCTATTTAAAAAAGTGTGGTATACCCCAGTAAACAATAACTGTGGTTTTCCTCTTCCACGGTTCTAATCTACTCTTTATTACCCTTTTTCCATTGATAGTGCAAGTGTAAGCTATTTTACTTCATTTACAATGGGCAAGGCGCGTGGCAAGGGAAGTAGAAGTGGACGTTCTGGTGATGGTTCGTGCAGAGGACGGGGCCGTGGCCAAGGTGAAAATGTGCCACAACCAACAGCCACATCTTCTCGCTCCCACTTCTTGACCGAATTACTAGGGAAGCACAGAACAACACCAGTATTGAGAACTGATCAGTGTGAACAGGTTATTAATTGGATAGCAGACAATACTTCCAGTTACCTGGGCACCACCACCTCCGGTCTGTCTTCCACACGGTCAACTCTTAGTAGCCGTGAGTCTCGACCGCATACTCCTCCTCACCCTGATGCTCCTTCCTCCCACCATGCCGAGTGTCGTCAGACAGCAAGTGATCCCAGACTTGGACACTCTGAAGAGCTGTTCACTGGTCCATTTCCATATTTGGGCCCCTTGCCTGATACGCTTGAAGTGGTGGAAGAGGAGATCCCATGTTGCGATGCCCAAATATTTGAACAGCCACGGCCACAGGAAGTCGACGTTGGCAATCTGTCACAAGAGGTGGACGATGACGAGACACAATTGCCAGGAAGTGAGGAGGAGGATCGTGGTGCGCAAGTGGAAGAGGAGGAGGTGGTGGATGATCTAGTAACTGACCCAACGTGGAAGGAGGACATGCAGAGTGAGGCCAGCAGCACACAGGGGGAGGGAGGCAGAGTACCCCAACAGGCAGGAAGAAGCAGTGTGGTGGCCGCAGACAGAAGGCAGGCAACCGTTCCCCGTAACACCAACATGAGGGACGTTGCCAGTACAAGCGGTAGGTCTTCCAGAGTCTGGAATTTTTTTAAAGACTCTGCTGATAACCCCAAAAAGGCCATATGTTCCACCTGCCATTCCAGCATCAGCAGGGGTGACAAAACTACCAGCTTGACCACCACCAGCATGATCAGGCACATGGCAGCAAAGCACCCGACTTTGTGGGGCGAAACCCAGGGTCCACGACCAGTGTCAGCGGGTGTCACCACTGCTTCTTCCACTGTTGTGCGTGCAATAGAACCCCCTGTTGTGTGTGCAAGGCAATCCCCTGTCCATACTGCATGTAAAGATGCCCCCTCCTCTCAGTCTTCACTTGTTATGGCAGTTTCTCAAGAAACAGCATCAACGTCCACGTCCACGTCCCACCGCAGCGTTCAATTGTCCATATCCCAGACCTTTGAACGAAAGCGGAAATTCGCAGCTAACGCCCCACAGGCCACAGTCCTAAATTCGCACATTTCACGACTGCTTGCATTGGAAATGCTGCCTTTTAGGCTGGTGGAGACGGAATCCTTCCGCAATCTTATGGCGGTGGCCGTCCCTCGGTACTCGGTCCCCAGCCGACACTATTTTGCCCGGTGTGCCATCCCCGCACTACACAAGCACGTGTCCCAAAGCATCTGCCGTGCCCTCAACAACGCAGTTACTGGGAGAGTCCACCTGACAACGGACACGTGGACAAGTGCTTGTGGCCAGGGATGGTACATCTCTCTGACGGCACACTGGGTAAACATAGTGGAAGCCGGGACCCAGTCGGACCTTGGGACGGAACACATCCTCCCCACACCGAGGATTGCGGGCCCTATGTCAGTCAGAGTTGCCCCCACAGTGTACAGCTCCTGCGCATCCTCCTCCTCCTCCTCCTCATGTTCAGCCTCCATCTCAGATATCACCACATCAGTTACAAGCTGGAAGCATTGCAGTACTGCCTCCGCCAAGCGGCAACAGGCTGTGCTGAAACTCATAAGCTTAGGTGATAAACCTCACACTGCTTGTGAGTTGTGGACAGTTGTGAAAGAGCAGGCAGATCTGTGGCTGAGACCGCTGAACCTACATCCCAGCATGGTCGTGTGTAACAATGGCCGTAACCTGGTGGCGGCTCTGAGGCGAGGTGAGATCACACACGTACCATGCATGGCTCATGTGCTTAACCTCGTGGTTCAGCGGTTTCTTAAATTGTACCCCGAGTTGCCAGATCTGCTCGTGAAAGTACGCCGCCTGTCAGCTCATTTTCGCAAGTCGGCTACAGCTTCCGCCGCCCTTGCTGTGTTGCAGCAGCGTTTGCAGCTTCCGGCACACCGACTGGTGTGTGATGTCCCCACACGTTGGAACTCTACCCTCCACATGTTGCAAAGGATTTGTGAGCAGAAGAGAGCAGTTGTGGAGTACCAGCTGCAACAAGGCCGTCGATATTCAGGTCAGACTCCACACATAAGACATCAGGAGTGGACCTGGATGTCTGACATATGTACCATCCTGACAAACTTTGAGGAGGCCACCAAGATGGTGAGTGGCGATGACGCCATCATTAGTGTCAGCATCCCACTTGTCTGTCTATTGCAACTCTCTCTGCAGAGAATTAAAGAGGAGGCATTGCAGCCAGAGTATGATGAGATGGATCAAGAAGCCGTAGCGGGCGATTACACACAGCCCAGCCTCATCTCATCCCAACGTGCATTGGGAGACAATGAGGGAGAGGAGGAGGAAGAACAGGAGCTGCTATCATGCGTTGTAGACGGTAGTACCTGTACAAGTGTCATACCGTCGGTTCAGCTTGGGTGGCCTGAGGACAGGGGGGATGTGGAAGAGGAGGAGGAGAGCATGGTCAGTCGTCATCTTGGTGAGGACACGGAAATCTTGCCCGTTACCAGTCTGGCACGCATGGCTGACTTTATGTTACGCTGCCTTAACCGTGACCCTCGCGTTGTCAAAATGTTGGGTGACAGTCATTACTGGTTGGTGACACTTGTAGACCCCCGCTACAAGGAGAACTTTCACTCTCTTATTCCTGAGGTGGAGAGTTCGTTGCCCAACCAAGGCGTACAGGCGAGAGAGATGCAACTCCAATCCAGCAGAGGCAGGGGAACACTGTCAACGTTCTGGGACAGTTTTCTGACACCCGCCCAGCTTACAGGCCCTGAGGCGCGGGGTACTCTCACAAGGAGTGGAAAGTTTCAAAAGATGGTGAGGGAGTACCTTGCCGATCGTACCAGCGTCCTCCGTGATTCCTCTGTGCCTTTTAATTATTGGGTATCCAAGCTGGACACTTGGAATGAACTCACTCTGTACGCCTTGGAGGTCCTGGTCTGCCCTGCCGCTAGCGTGCTATCGGAGCGTGTTTTTAGTGCCGCTGGGGGAATTATAACTGATAAGCGCACTCGCCTGTCAACTGACAATGCTGACAAGCTGACACTTATCAAAATGAACAAGGGCTGGATTGGGCCAGACTTCTCATCACCACCAAATGACAGCAGAGTAACATAAAGTCAAATCCACTGTGTTATTTCGGGAGGTGTATTCACATGCACCACTTCACACCCACACATGGGTATACACTTCCTCGTTTCGGCTGTTTAATCTTCTTCTCCTTATCCTCAGCCTCCACCACCACTATACCACCAGGGTGCCAGCATTGCAAGTTCCTCCATCCTAATTTTTGGCAGCTTTTGCTGGGAAAGCATAAGCAAATACCATGGGACACCCACTCCCCAATAATGGGACTTATGTTTGTAATATGCTGTACTGCATGGCTCTTGTAAGGGGCATTGCAAGTTGCTCCGTCCTAATTTTTGGCAGCTTTTGCTTGCAAGGCATAAGCAAATACTATGGGACACCCACTCCCCAATAATGGGACTTATGTTTGTAATATGCTGTACTGCATGGCTCTTGTAAGGGGCATTGCAAGTTGCTCCATCCTAATTTTTGGCAGCTTTTGCTGGGAAAGCATAAGCAAATACTATGGGAGACCCACTCCCCAATAATGGGACTTATGTTTGTAATATGCTGTACTGCATGGCTCTTGTAAGGGTCATTGCAAGTTGCTCCGTCCTACTTTTTGGCAGCTTTTGCTGGGAAAGCATAAGCAAATACTATGGGAGACCCACTCCCTAATAATGGGACTTATGTTTGTAATATGCTGTACTGCATGGCTCTTGTAAGGGGCATTGCAAGTTGCTCCGTCCTAATTTTTGGCAGCTTTTGCTTGCAAGGCATAAGCAAATACTATGGGACACCCACTCCCCAATAATGTTTGTAATATGCTGTACTGCATGTGACGCGCCCCCTGGGCCGTGTGTACACGTGTGTGGGATACCCGGTGCCGGGTCTCTGGGGTCTGTAGTCTCCGTGGCGGTGACCCGGTCCCGTGGCTCAGGCTGGTCAAACCAGTGGCAGTCTTTCTTAGGTTTTGAGGTTAATTGTCCGACTGCGCCACCCGTGGATTGCGGTCAGGGAGCACCACCGCTGCGAGGCAGACCGCTGAGGCTGGTGTTGTGTGCGCAGCATAGAATGGGATAACTCCCCTCGGGAGGAGTATAGCCTCAGGGCAGTGAGTGTGGATGATGGGGGTGATGGTGCACGAGCGCAGCAGGAACGACTCAGAGTCTTTGCAGTGCAGTTCAGGGTCTTTACTGATGATTATAAGGTAGACCCTCCCGGGAGTACTGGCTAGCATAAGAGGCCTGGTCAGTCTGTGAGCAAGCAGGAGTTCCTCTGGCCAGGTGGAGTTGTAGGCCTCCCCGTCTGTCTGCACTCTTCCTGGCTACCTTGCTGTAAGCGGGTAGAAGTAGCCCACGTCCCTGAGTGTACCGTGTAGTGCTCACCCGTATGGCTGGTGACTTGGGGCCTTCTGTTAGCCTCCGCTCCACGACGGCGGTGCTGGTCCCTTGCTTGTGACTGAGCCTCCGGGCTTCTATGGCCAGAGGACCTGAAATCCCTTGCCGGCTGGTTTCTGCTGCTGGATATATAAGTCCTCACAGCTTCGGACTCCTGTGTCCGGTTCCTATTGTCTTCTGCCAGGGCGAGCTCTGCTCAGCTTCCAGCCCCTGGTCTTTAGCTCCTAGCTCCTACAGAGCTCCTTGCTGTTACTTTCCCTTGCTCTCACTCTGACTCTGACTGTTCTCTGACTCACTCAACCCCGCCCCAGATCCAGTTTATAAGGGCAGAATTCTCCCCTCCCAGGACAGGGGCAGGAGGATGTTGCATGTTTAAGGGATCCTGACCAGGAAACCTCCCACTTGCTCTCCGACGTAATATCTCTATTACTGTGGTGACCAGACCCCTGGGGTGCCACACATGGCTCTTGTAAGGGGCATTGCAGTTCCTCATAATTTTTGGAAAGCCTTCCATTCACTGCTTAGGCCAACAGTGCACGGGAGACCCAGTTGCTATAAATCGAAAGAAAGGTTTAGTTAACGCCCTCTGACCTCCATGTCATTTCCAAGGGGCATTGGAGTGGCTCGAAATTTTTGGTAGGCATTGCACACACTGTATGCCCTATAACTGTGTAGCCGAACCACTCCTTTTGTTACAGAAACATATCCTACAAGACATATCTGGTTGACTGGCCTGATATTGATGTGAATGGTCCCTGTTCCTCCTGCTGTTTCTCCTTTGCCACCACCTCATCCATCATTTATCACCTGAAGCTTTGTTTTAACGGGAGTCATAGAACTGGGATAGTAGCAGGAAAACATCCAGCAATCCTCGGAGGAGGTAGGATATGCGCCAAAACGCGGACCACCTCAGGCCTAGCCACTACTACATACATGCGCTTGCATTCCAAGAAAACAAAGCAGATGCTAACTTCTATCATCATCATCATGCTCCTCACCTAGGCACTCTCAACTCCCCTGATGGAGAAGCCAGGGCCCACCGGAGGAGTCTGGTTCTCTGGTGGGCTCATCCAATGCTGCCCTAAAGCAGGCCAGGCTAAGAAAAGTGTGGGGGAAGGTGACAGGAGAAATCAGGGCGGCTGGGGACCGAGTATGGACACCTGGCCGCCACCTGGCGGCTGGGGACCGAGCGTGGACACCCGGCCGCCGGGCGGCTGGGGACTGAGTATGGATACCTCGCTGCCGAAGCGGCCATGAGGTAGTGGCCAGTTTCGGCCTCCTCCAAACTAAAAGGCCCCATTTCAAGTGAAAGCTAGCAGTATGGTATTGCAGCCTGCGGGTGGGTGGGTGGTTGGCTGCATATTTTCGCTTGCATTGCAAGGAATGGGGGAGGTACAATTGAACACTGCCCTGGGACAAGGACTTGCACGGGGATAGTTGCAAGTCTGCATCTTCTGATGCGGCAAGGATCACTTCTGATGGGCACACTTTTAGACAGTAACCTGGGGGTCAGAGATGCTTCCAGGGGTCTTCCCCATGCTGATCCCTTGTCTTTTCAGAACTGTATGCATGTGTCACACAGAACATGGCCAGATAAGGTTGTAAAATGTTAAGATGACATTTCCCGGTGAACGCATTTGTCACGGTTGAAAGCAATACAAAAGTGCAAAAACGCATGAAAAATGCTACTTGTGAACATAGCCCAAGGTGTGGAGGAGTATTTTTGTTTTTGGTTATTTATTTTACCTTATACACAAGTTTTTACCCTGGAAAGGAAATTCCTTAACATATTTCACAGGAAAACCGTTTCAGTTTCGTTTTTGAACGTTTTATTGTGAGCCCGCAAAAGTGGCTTAATACCTCTGACCACGTTGTTGACAGCAGTGACCTGGGGGTCAGAAATGCTTCCAGGGGCGATCCCCATGCTGCCCCCATGTCTTTTGAGCACTGTCACTATCGTTTTGGGCACTTTTTAGGCTTTCTACAGACTGCCGGGGGTGCTGCCGCAAAAATGCTCGGGTCTCTCATAGACTAACATTGGGCTCGTTGCTCGGGTCGAGCACCCGAGTATCACGGTAAGCTCGGCCCGAGCTTCGAGCACCCGAGCATTTTAGTGATCGCTCAACACTATCAGTCGTCATCTTGGTGAGGACACGGAAGTCTTGCCCGTTACCAGTCTGGCACCCATGGCTGACTTTATGTTACGCTGCCTTAACCGTGACCCTCGCATTGTCAAAATGTTGGGTGACAGTCATTACTGGCTGATGACACTTTTAGACCCCCTCTACAAGGAGAACTTTCACTCTCTTATTCCTGAGTTGGAGAGGTCTACAAAAATGGGGCAGTACCAGAAGGCCCTTGCTGCAGAACTATTAAAAAAATTCCCATCTGAACACAGTAGCGGCAGAGGTCACAGTTCACTGCCCAACTAAGGCATACAGGTGAGAGAGACGCAACTCCAATCCAGCAGAGGCAGGGGAACACTGTCAATGTTCTAGGACAGTTTTCTGAGACCTGCCCAGCTTACAGGCCCTGAGGCGCAGGGTACTCTCACAAGGAGTGGAAAGTTTCAAAAGATGGTGAGGGAGTACCAGCGTCCTCCGTGATTCCTCTGTGCCTTTTAATTATTGGGCATCCAAGCTGGACACTTGGAATGAACTCACTCTGTATCCCTTGGAGGTCCTGGCCTGCCCTGCCGCTAGCGTGTTATCGGAGCGTGTTTTTAGTGCCGCTGGGGGAATTATAACTGATAAGCGCACTCGCCTGTCAACTGACAATGCTGTCAAGCTGACCCTTATCAAAATGAACAAGGGCTGGATTGGGCCAGACTTCTCATCACCACCAAATGACAGCAGAGTAACATAAAGTCAAATCCACTGTGTTATTTCGGGAGGTGTATTCCCATGCATCGCTTCACACCCACACATGGATATACGCTTCCTCATTTCGGCTGTTTTTTGCTCTTCTCCTTATCCTCAGCCTCCACGACCACTATACCACCAGGGTGATCGTGGTCCATGTTGCCAGCATTGCAAGTTCCTCTGTCCTAATTTTTGGCAGCTTTTGCTTGGAAGGCATAGGCAAAGACTATGGGAGACCCACTCCCCAATAATGGGAATAATGTTTTTAATATGCTGTACTGCATGGCTCTTGTAAGGGACATTGCAAGTGCCCCCTTCCTAATTTTTGGCAGCTTTTGCTTGGAAGGCATAGGCAAAGACTATGGGAGACCCACTCCCCAATAATGGGAATACTGTTTTTAATATGCTGTACTGCATGGCTCTTGTAAGGGGCATTAAAATCGTCTTGTTAAGCTACTGTGACCTCCACGTCTCTTCCAAGGGTCGTTAATATTGTCTTTTTATTCCACTGCGACCTCCACCACTCTTCCAAGGGGCATTAAAAGCGTCTTGTTAAGCTACTGTGACCTCCACGTCTCTTCCACAGGGCGTTGATATTGTCTTTTTATTCCACTGTAACCTCCACCACTCTTCCAAGGGGCATTGATATTGTCTTTTTATTCCACTGCGACCTCCACCACTCTTCCAAGGGGCATTAAAACCGTCTTGTTAAGCTACTGTGACCTCCACGTCTCTTCCACGGGGCATTGATATTGTCTTTTTATTCCACTGTAACCTCCACCACTCTTCCAAGGGGCATTAAAACTGTCTTGTTAAACCACTCTGAACTCCACGTCTCTTCCAAGGGGCATTAAAACCATCTTGTTAAGCTACTGTGACCTCCACATCTCTTCCAAGGGGCATTAAAACTGTCTTGTTAAACCACTCTGAACTCCACGTCTCTTCTAAGGGGCATTAAAACCGTCTTGTTAAACCACTCTGAACTCCACAGCTCTTCCAAGGGGCATTGACATGTTGTTTTTAATTACCTCTAACCTCCACGACTCTTGCAACGGGCATTGCATTTCCTCCTAATTTTTGTCAGATTTTGCTTTTCAATGCATAGGCGAACACTAAGGGAGACCCACTTCCCCAATAATGGGTAGAAGGTTTTTAATACGCTGTAATCCACGTCTGTTTCAAGGGGCATTGCAGTGCCTAATAATTTTTGGAAAGCCTTCCATTACCTGCTTAGGCCAACAGTGTACAGGAGACCCAGTTGCTATAAATGGAAAAAACGGTTTAGTTAAGGCCCTCTGACCTCCATGTCACTTCCAAGGGGCATTGGAGTGCCTCGAAATTTTTGGTAGGCATTGCATTCACTGTATGCCTTATAACTGTGTAGCTGAACCGCTCCTTTTGGTACAGAAACATATCCTACAAGACATGTGTGGTTGGCTGGCCTGATATTGATGTGAATGGTCCCTGTTCCTCCTGCTCTTTCTCCTTTGCCACCACCTCATCCATCATTCATCACCTGAAGCTTTGTTTAACAGGAGTCATAGAACTGGGATAGTAGCAGGAAAACATCCAGCAATCCTCGAAGGAGGTAGAATATGCGCCAAAACGCTGACCACCTCAGGCCTAGCTGCTACTACATACATGCGCTTGCATTCCAAGGAACAGAAAGCTAAGGAGGTGGATGGCCTCATGATCATGAATAATTTACTCGTTGTGTAGGAGGCCGACCACTGCTGCTGTCTACCTTCTGAACTTTGTGTTGAAGCCTGATTGACCCAGGACCCGCAATCCTCTATGTCTGGAGGACGTGTTGCATCCCAGTGTCCAACTGTGTCCCGGCTTCCACAATATTAATCCAGTGTGAAGGCGTCAGTGAGATGGACCATTCCTGGCCACATTCACTTGTCCACGTGTTTGTGGTTAGGCTGTCCTTCCCACTAAATGCACTGGGGAGGGCACAGGTAATGTTTTGGTATGCGCGCTTGTGTATAAGGTGCACCGGGACAAATAGGGGTGGCTGGGGACCGCTTATGGACACCCGGCCACCCCCACGCGGCTGGGGACTGTGTGTGGGCACCCGGACGCGGAGCGGCTGGGGACTGAGTATGGACACCCGGCCGCCCCCTAGCGGCTGGGGACCAAGCGTGGACACCCGGCCGCCGAGCGGCTGGGGACTGAGTATGAATACCAGGCTACCGACGCAGCCATGACGTGGTGGCCAGATTTCACCTCCACATGCCTAAAATGCCCAATTTCAAGTGCAAGCAAGCTAGCAGTATGGTATTGCAGCCTGGGGGTGGGTGGGTGGCAGGCTGCATACTTGCGCTTGTATTGCAAGTTATGGGGGAGGTACAATTGAACACTGCCCTGGAACAAGGACTTGCACGGGGATAGTTGCAAGTCTGCATCTTCTGATGCGGCAAGGATCACTTCTGATGGGCACACTTTTAGGCAGTGACCTGGGTGTCAGAGATGCTTCCAGGGGTCTTCCCCATGCTGTTCCCATGTCTTTTTAGCACTGTATGCATATGTCACACAGCACATGGCCAGATAAGGTTGTAAAATGTTAAAATGACATTTCCCGGTGAATGCATTTGTCACGGTTGAAAGCAATGCAAACGTGCAAAAACGCATAAAAAATGCTACTTGTGAACATAGCCCAAGGTGTGGAGGAGTATTTTTGTTTTTGGTTATTTATTTTACCTTATACACAAGTCTTTACCCTGGAAAGGATGTTCCTTAACCCCTTTCCGACCTGGTCAGTAATAGTACGCACCAGGTCGGGAAGGCCGGTTCAGCGGGGGCTCTGGCGGTGAGCCCGCACTGAAGCGAGCACATGTCAGCTGATTATTGGAATCGCAATCCACCCGCGGCTGTTAACATGTTAAATCTCTGACAGTGGCATTTAACTCACGCTTCCGGGAGTCCTAAGCTCCGCCCATCAGTGACCCCGTCACGTGATCGCGGGTCACCAATGGATGGGCATGACAACTCAGGGTCTGCAGCAGACGCCTGTGGTTGTCATGTCTCAATTGCTATGAGCGCCACCTAGTGGTCAGCGCTCATAGCAAGTGAGCATTTCTCCTGCATACAAGCGATCTGCTCATCGCTTGTATGCAGTAGAAGCAATCAGACAACTGCTGCTTCTAGTCTCCTCTGGAGACTATAGGAGCAAGCAGAAAGTGTAAAAAAAAAGTTTTTAAAAATATTAAAAAAATAAAAAATATATAAAAGTTTAAGTCACCCCACTTTCGCCCCATTCAAAATAAAATATATATATATAAAAAAAAAAACACATACACATATTTGGTATCGCCGCGTTCAGAATCGCCCGATCTATCAATATAAAAGAAGAATTAATACAATCAGTAAACGGCGTAACGAGAAAAAAATTTTAAACGCCAGAATTAAGTTTTTTTGGTCGCTACAACTTTGCAATAAAATGCAATAACGGGCGATCAAAACATCGGATCTACCCCAAAATGGTATCAATAAAAACGTCAGCCCGGCACGCAAAAAATAAGCCCCACCTGGCCCCAGATCCCGAAAAATGGAGAAGCTAAGGGTCTCGGAAAATGGCGTCATTTTTTTTGGTTTTTTTAGCAAGCTTTGGATTTTTTTTTCACCACTTAAATAAAAAAGAACCTATAAATGTTTGGTGTCTATGAACTCGTAACTACCTGGAAAATAATTATGGCAGGTCAGTTTTAGCAGTCTGTGAACGTGGTAAAAAAAGGACCCAAAAAACAACTGTGGAATTGCATTTTTTTGCAGTTTCACTGCACTTGGATTTTTTTTCCCATTTTCCAGCACATGATATGGTAAAACCAGTGATGGTGTTTAAAATTACAACTCGTCCCGCAAAAAATAAGCCCTCACATGGCCATATTGAACGAAAATTAAAAAAGTTCTGGCTCTGGGAAGAAGGGGAGCAAAAAAAGAAAACACAAAAACAGAAAGACCCATGGTCGTTAAGGGGTTAACATATTTCACAGGAAAGCACTTTCACTTTTGTTTTTGAACGTTTTATTGTGAGCCTGTAAAAGTGGCTTAATACCTCTGACCACGTTGTTGACAGCAGTGACCTGGGGGTCAGAAATGCTTCCAGGGGCGATCCCCATGCTGTCCCCATGTCATTTGAGCACTGTCACTATCGTTTTGGGCACTTTTTAGGCTTTCTACAGACTGCCGGGGGAGCCGCCGCAAAAATGTTCGGGTCTCCCATAGAGTAACATTGGCCTCGTTGCTCGGGTCGAGCACCCGAGTACTAATTACCCATCAGGGTATATAGATTCCAGGCTGGGGACTGTGAACAGCCAAGGACTGATTATGTAAATAGTTCTGCACTTCTAAAGGTGCACCCTATTGGTTTTATATCAGCAACAAATGACCTCAGAAGAAAAACCCGTTTGGCGTGGCGGAAGACGTGGTCCTGCACAAGGATCATCTATGCCTTGCAGCCACGCCCAGGGCCTACGTTGAGGGTTTGCGGACGGGTCCCTCATGCTTCTACTTTTACACCCTGTTGCAGAATTTTGTATGGAAAAATGCCTATAATGTTTGATTAATGTAACCTGTAACGTTCAAAGTGAAGTGCCTCCCATAAAGGGAAGAAATGTTTTTGTTATTGTCTTATATACGATGCATCTAAAAACTGCATGTCATGTATACCATGTTTTGCTCTGTTCCAGCCCGCAGACGTGCTGTGTTTTACCAGGGGGGAGTGTGGCGCCCCTGAGGGTTCAGTCGCCACAGAGGTACTGCACCTCACCTAGAGGTGTGGTATCTCCTTCTCTCAGGTAAGGAGGGAGTGCTGCCCGGAACCCCAACACCTGCATCCAACACTACACTGCTCCAGGCCGGTTGGAAGCGCAAGACGCAATGTGTTTCCTGCTAAGCCCTGTCCCTGGCTGGAGTGGGGGGAACCAAAGGTAGGGGGAACCAGTAGTGGGTGTGGGTGGAGGAAGTAGTTAGAGGGAGCACCATCACAGTAGGTATATATAGGGAAGCCATCTTAGGGTGGCAGCACACAGTAGGGGAGCAGTTCAGAAGAACAGCTCAGGACAGTTCAGAAGAACAGTCCGGGGGCAGAGTCTTATCAGGAGCTCTGCTCCACAACTAGGACCTAGTGTAAGAGACCCAGGAGGGGAGCAGGGAGTAGGCTCCGTTCTAAGAAAGGATCCTAGGGGGTACGGCGAGTGCAGGACGGCACCCGTACGCCCTGAATCTGTCAGAAGACAGAGGGATCGTAAGCCGCATTCTAATTACAGTGACGGTCAAGCAGGTCTGTGAACTCCGACGGACAGGAGGGACTTCAGAGGACCCGAGCAGGATTGAGAGTGAGCAGCGCAGGGCAAGAGAGAGAGAAAGACCCAGTGTGAAGTCGGTCTGTGGCACCCTGCTGCGCATTGGTGCCACAGAACCCAGAAGGGTGCATGGATGGACTTCTCCACAAGAGGCCCTCACACATTCACACACCTCCACCCTACCACCTCAGACCACCAGAGTGAGCCCGTTAGGGATATATATAGGGAGGGTGGAGCCAGGCAGCTCAGTTTGTGTTTAGTGTTCAGAGAGGGACACAGCTCAGAGTTGAGCAGAGAGCGTGCTGACGCTCAGAGAGTAGCTAAGAGAGTGTAGCACCCTGAGGATTCGGCTGCTACAGGGGTATTGCACCTCAACCCAGAGGTGTGGTATTCCACTCCCGGGTAAGGATGGAGTATGGAACTGAGCTTAGTAGGCTGCATGCACTACATACATCCCATTTCCGGGGGACAGAACAACGGTACTCCCACCAGTATATGTGCAGGTACGACAGCGTCTGTCCCTGGCTGGAGTGGGAGGGGGGTGGAACATCCCAGTAGTGTAGGGGCAGATAGGGGGAGTAGTCTGGGTAAATGTAGGAGCTCATTGGGTGCTGGTCACCTGAGCTCACACATAGAGGGAGTATATAAGGTGGGCACCATCTTAGGACAGGGTCAGTCAGTCAGTCAGTCAGTCAGTTAGTGAGTCAGTGAGTCAGCAGTACTCCAGGAGAGGAGAAGGAAGAGGGACCCAGAGGCGCAGGACGAGAGGGGACCCCAAGAGCCCGTATGAGAACTGATAAGGGTGAAGGGTCGGCAAAAGGGTACCGGATCCCAAGCTGGCAGAGGCCAAAGCACACCTTAGCCAGGAACCGGAGGTCGTGGGCAGGATCTGCCACGACCCTCACCAAATCCACCAGAATGGCACACCGAGCATAGGGTCAGGGAAGCCAGAGAAGGTTCAACCACCAAGAGACCCGAGGGAGCCGGACACAGGTGGATCCCTGGTGGGAACGGCCAGAAGAAGGGAGAGTCAGAAAGGAGCTCAGGACCATACTCAGGAATTGCCCGGGAGTTGGCCGAGTCCAGGACCTGGTGGACGCAGCACGGCTTGGGTGGTCACTGCTGTACAGAGTGACCCGAGCAACACCAGTGAGTAAAAACCCTGAACTGCATTTCATGCCTCTGAGTCTCCTTGCTGCACCTTCACAACCACCATCCTCCACGTCTGACCCCCTGAGGCTATACCCCTCCCGTTGGGGGTTATACTACCACAGCTGCACACACACCACCAGCCTCAGCGGACCATCCTGCAGCGGCGGCCTTTTGACCGCAAACCAACGGGTGGCGTAGTCGACACTAAAAACATCTACAAGGACTGCCGCACACTGAGTTTGACACCCTGGGCACGGACCGGGTCACAGCCACTCGGAGACTACAACCCCCATCTGATCCGGCTCCGGGTATCCCTAACAACATGGCCCAGGGGGCGCGTCAACTTTGGCGTAGTCGGCAGGATCACGTGCCCGCAACCACCGGGTACTGCGTGCCTGAAGAAAAGTTCGCATTTACCTCAAAAAGAAGTCTCCCGCCGGTTCCGGAGGGTCCCCGCCATCGGACGCCATCTCGGATCAGTTCCCGCCATTTGCCCGTCATCTGCAGTCTTTTCCCGCCATCCACAGAGTTTCCCGCCATTGGGAAGCGGTTCCCGCCATCTGAGAAGATTTCCCGCCTTGGCAGAGCGGACGCCATTATGGGCGTGCCAAAGGATGGCAAGAGGCCACCTCCCATCGTGGGCCAGGACCGAAAATGGCGCCAAAAGTGGAAACCGCCCCCACCAGCAGAGACTGTGATGATTGATATGTCCATCAGCGTGAGAGAACTGCCCCTGGGACTGGCAATCACAAAGTTGCCCCAGGACCGCCCTCAGTATGGGCGTATACAGAACAAAAGAAAGAAGATGGAAGCAGCTTGGAGGAGTCTGGAGGAGAGTCCAGAGAGAACACACCCGGAGATGGAGGGAGAGTCAGGCAGCACCGACCCAGTGGTCAGGAGCCTGTTGCAGGTCGCCACTCCAGAAGGCCTGCTGGAGATCCTGGCGCAGCTCCCCGGAGATCGGGAGCGTGCACAGACCGCGCTGGAGGGCCTAGCACGAAGGATGGCCCGGGTGCAGCAGGAAACACTGGCGGAGTGGACCCGAGAGATGGCCCGGCAGGCCGGAGCCCGCCAGCGAAGCATGCCACCCGCAGCGAGGAGCAAGTCCACCTCTGAGGACGGCGAAGGATGGACGACGGCCGGAGACGACGCCGCGGAGGGAGCCGAAGAGATGAAGGCAGGTAAGGGAGACGACAACATCCCGTGCCCAGAAGCCGTAAACCTGCCCCAGCTCCCCGTCGCAGAGCCCGAAGCCCCATTCACCGTTCCCGTAGCCGCTGCGTCATCGCTCCAAGCTAGGCCTCAAGCGGCCGGAGCCGCGGCCACGCCCCCTGTGACGTCACGGGCCTCAATTCTGAGCACGGCCAAGCAGGAAGCGCCACCGGCCTGGTCGCAGGGCCGAGTACCCCCGGGCGCAGCAGTACCAACAGCGCCCTATACCACAGCCGAGCCACCGGCCTGGTCTCTGGGCCAAGTAACCCCGGGCGCCGCCGTCTTCACGGTGCCCTTCACCTTCAGGGTGCCCTTCACCTTCAGGGTGCCCCAGGCCTGGTCGCAAGGCCTGGTGAACCCGGGCGCCGCTACCACCACCGCGCCCTCAACGTCCACAGCGCCACACCTGGGTGAAGACCTGTTTGCCCAGCAGACTTGCCCGGATGGGCAGCCCCCTGTGTGGCCACCGGAGTACCACCATCCCCGACTCCGGAAAGAAAGACCCCTGGATGAGCCCCTGATCCCGGCTCCGGCGCCCGCCAAGATCACCCCACTCTCGTTGGAGGAAGCCCAGTTCGAGTGGGACTTTACCGGTGAGGACCTAATGGGATTCACCGAGGAGACCCGGGCAGCCGCAGCCCAGCGTGCGGAGTGCTGCCGGCAACAGTTGGAGGTTTTTGCTAAGGAGCGACGAGAGAGGCGGGTCCGCGAGGAGCGGCTCCAAGTGAAGAGCGCCGAGCAGAAGAGCCGAGCCCGCAGAAACCCCCGTGCTGCCCACGGTCCCCGTGCCAGCGGGACTGTAATAAAATTCCAGTTGGAGCACGGGTGGGGTTTCATCCGGGACCACAAGACCCCCGGCGACGTCTTTGTCACCCGCAGAGACGTTGAAAGTCATCTGCCGGAGGGACACAGAGGTCGTGACCTATACCTGGGTGATGAGGTCACCTTCACCCGGCATCAGTGCGCCAAGGGCCCGTATGCCCTGCATGTGCATAGACTGACTGAGGAGGAGCTACGGGGTGAGGAGGATCAAGAGGACCCGGACGGGTCTAAAGATTACCCTCAGCCAAGAGCACACCGCCACTGATGAACTGTAAATAGAATATGTAAATAGTTACCCGTGTGGGTACAAAAACTGCTGCTACCAAAGTGTAGTCCCCGTCGGGACCAGCAAGTGAATACCCGTGTGTCCCTATCCCCTAACAGGCTGAGGACTGTGAACAGCCATTCCTTTTCCTCACTGGCCGAGGACTGAGAGCGGCCATATTCCCCTTTTGTACATAGTTGCGCTTTTTAAGGCGCCCCCTACCGGTTTTATAGGAAACTGTTGTTTTTTCTACCAGAGACTGTGGCACTTTACCCGGTCACAAGTTGCACCGTGGCCGGAGGAACAAGAAAAAGTTTTATGCTGATGATATAATGTTTATATGTTCTATATGTTTATGTTATGAAAAAAAAAAAAATTGTATGTTTTTGGATGTTTATTCTTTTACAGCCCGAGGACGTGCTGTGATTTACCAGGGGGGAGTGTAGCACCCTGAGGATTCGGCTGCTACAGGGGTATTGCACCTCAACCCAGAGGTGTGGTATTCCACTCCCGGGTAAGGATGGAGTATGGAACTGAGCTTAGTAGGCTGCATGCACTACATACATCCCATTTCCGGGGGACAGAACAACGGTACTCCCACCAGTATATGTGCAGGTACGACAGCGTCTGTCCCTGGCTGGAGTGGGAGGGGGGTGGAACATCCCAGTAGTGTAGGGGCAGATAGGGGGAGTAGTCTGGGTAAATGTAGGAGCTCATTGGGTGCTGGTCACCTGAGCTCACACATAGAGGGAGTATATAAGGTGGGCACCATCTTAGGACAGGGTCAGTCAGTCAGTCAGTCAGTCAGTTAGTGAGTCAGTGAGTCAGCAGTACTCCAGGAGAGGAGAAGGAAGAGGGACCCAGAGGCGCAGGACGAGAGGGGACCCCAAGAGCCCGTATGAGAACTGATAAGGGTGAAGGGTCGGCAAAAGGGTACCGGATCCCAAGCTGGCAGAGGCCAAAGCACACCTTAGCCAGGAACCGGAGGTCGTGGGCAGGATCTGCCACGACCCTCACCAAATCCACCAGAATGGCACACCGAGCATAGGGTCAGGGAAGCCAGAGAAGGTTCAACCACCAAGAGACCCGAGGGAGCCGGACACAGGTGGATCCCTGGTGGGAACGGCCAGAAGAAGGGAGAGTCAGAAAGGAGCTCAGGACCATACTCAGGAATTGCCCGGGAGTTGGCCGAGTCCAGGACCTGGTGGACGCAGCACGGCTTGGGTGGTCACTGCTGTACAGAGTGACCCGAGCAACACCAGTGAGTAAAAACCCTGAACTGCATTTCATGCCTCTGAGTCTCCTTGCTGCACCTTCACAACCACCATCCTCCACGTCTGACCCCCTGAGGCTATACCCCTCCCGTTGGGGGTTATACTACCACAGCTGCACACACACCACCAGCCTCAGCGGACCATCCTGCAGCGGCGGCCTTTTGACCGCAAACCAACGGGTGGCGTAGTCGACACTAAAAACATCTGCAAGGACTGCCGCACACTGAGTTTGACACCCTGGGCACGGACCGGGTCACAGCACTCGGAGACTACAACCCCCATCTGATCCGGCTCCGGGTATCCCTAACAACATGGCCCAGGGGGCGCGTCAAGAGCAGCACGCTGGCTGCTGTGCTTAGGCGAGCCAAGGCCTACAGCACGTGTGAAAGCCTAGTGAGGGCCTTGAGGGCCAAAGGCAAGAGGAGAAAAAGAAGTAACAAGGGGGCAGAGGACCATACCAGGCTCACCCCGATATATATACCGGACACCGGGTCCGCGCCTACAGGGACCCTTAATACCCAGTAGGAACCACCGGAACCCCTGGAGGACTACAGGTCCCAGGTTCACCAAGTGCTGATTGCAGTATCAGGGATAGGAGTCACGGAGGCCCCAGCATCCAGGGAGAGTGATCTCCAAAGAGAAGGCCCTACCACTAGGTCAGCAGGTGCAAAGAGAGACAGTAACCAAGCTAGGCCTAGTTCCAGGCAGGCCAGAAGCTTAGCGAGTACAGCAACGGATCAGGAGGCCCTATACCCGCTCACTGGGGAGAGTCCAAAAGTGCGCCCTTCACCTGGAGAACCCTGGTCCGTGCCTGCAGCATCACCAGTAAAGGTACTGAAGTTTACCCCCGAGTGAGTGTCCGTCTTTCCTCGGGAACATCCTGCCGTCTCTTCCCTGCATCATCATTCATTACACCCTGCGCTGCCCTGAGGCCTGCTCCACCTGTGGGGAGCCATTCCATCACAAGCTGCCCTACCATCTGCCTCAGAGGACTGCTCCGCAGCGGCGGCACCCCTTAGCCGCATTCCACAGGCACATGTCTGTAGGTGTATTCTTGCACCTTCTTCCTATTGGTCTGCATCCCTGCCTCCCTTCCCTTGCCAGTGCGCTCCAACGTGGAACGCTTGGCTGAGGTGATCTATTTTCTGTCTCTGCTCTTCTGTGTCGTCACTTCTGGGATTCCCTGGTCATGTGCATCGTATTGATGCGTGCGTGCTCTGAAATCCCCTGACTGTCTGGGCACTTCCTGGTCTGTGTGTGCGGTGGTGCGTTCCACTGTGAACCGCACGCCATTCCCCTCCAGCCAGGTGCAGACTTCATTATGAGACACAGTCTGTTTGCACATGTTCTCAATGGAAACTACTAAAACATGGATATGGGACTACTTCCTGGGATCCTCTCAGTACTGCTTGATGTGTGGACTTTGAAATTATTTTAACCTTTCATAATTCATCTCATACTTTGTCCTCAACCTCTCCACCTTGTCCATTTGGGATTTTTGACTTTCTTTTAGTATATATATGTGACACCCCAGGTGTCTGGTTGCCACAGTGATAGAGATATTACGTCTGAGAGCAGGTGGGAGGCCTCTTGGTGAGGAATCCTATGCATGCCACACCTCCTGCACAGTCCTGGGTGGGGAAGAACTTCCCCTATATAAAACTGGGGCTGAGGCAGGGTTAGTGAGTAGAGAAGAAGTAGAGACAGAGAAAAGAAGCAAATATAGGAACAGAACATCAGGAGCTCTGTGGGAGCAGTGTTACAAGGAGTCAGGTGCTGGCAGCTGCAGAGCTCGCCCTGACTGAGAAGATTTCTTACCGGACCCGGAGTCCGAGGCTGTGGGGACTAACTCCTACCCAGCAGCAGAATCCGTCAGGCAGGGGATTCCAGGTCCTCTGGCCAAGAAACCCGAAGGCACGGTCACACGCATGGGACCAGCACCGCCGTCGTGGAGCGGAAGCTACTAGAAGGCCCCGAGTCACCGGCCATACGGGTGAGCACCACACGGTACACTGAGGGACGTGGGCTACTTATACCAGCCTCTAGCAAGGTAGCCAGAAGAGTACAGTTAGTTTGGGAGGCCTACAACTCCGCCTGGCCAGGGGAGATCCCATCTGCTCAAGGACTGACCAGGCCCCAATCGCTAGCCAGTACTCCGGGAGGGTCTATCTTTGTCACCAGTAAAGACCCTGAACTACACCATACCGTCTCCGAGTGGTTCCTGCTACCCCCATCATCCACGTCGGCTGCCCTGAGGCCATACCCCTCCCGTTGGGGGTTATACTATCACGCTGCACAATCCTACCACCGGCCTCAGCGGTCTGCCCTGCAGCAGCAGCTTCTTAGCTGTACTCAACGGGTGGCGTAGTCGTCCAACATCTACCGCTGATACATCGCCGCTCAGTTTGACTCCCTGGGCACGGACCGGGTCACCGCCACGAGACTACAACCCTCAACAGATCCGGCTCCGGGTAAGCTCCCGCGTGCGCAACGCAGCGCGACACAGGCCCAGGGGCGCGTCATATACCTCCAGCATCTGGGACACCAACATTACACCCCTGATGAAGCCATAAACATTTGGTGTAACGCGTAGGTTATTTATATTTCTTTTTCCTTTTCTCTGTGCATCTCTACTATTTATTTGGTACTGTCTTTATTCCTATATTATTATTATTATATACTTGATTCATTTATGGGCTTAGATATTGGAGCTTATATATTTTTTTTTCTATGCTCCTTGATTAATTTATTTATTTGTATCATGCCATATATGCTTTAGTGATATTTGGAATTATGTACCATCATTATTGATATATACCGATTGTGCACAGACTTATGATATATTATTGTTTTGCTTATTTATAATTTTTTTTCCTTTTTGGGTGATTTTTTCTTCCTGTTTTTTGTCCTATGTGTTTTTTAATCATGTTTTTTATTAGAATGTTCCATTTTCTATGTCTTGAGAATAATAAAATTTTGCATATATTTATATATTATCGTTCCTATATCTGATTATTTATTATATTTGGTGCCCTTGAGTTGTCCCAATTTTCCTTTATTTTGCTCTTTTGCATTCCACAGGTGGCGTCATGAACACTTATAATCCCCTATAAATATTCTCCCCTTTTTTACTGACCGCCCTGGGTCGCGGAACGGGCCAGCCACCGTGATATCCCCCAAGCAACTAGAGGCCCGGCCGCCGAGTACCCCACGGCCCAGGGGGCGCGTCAGCTTTTGGCATCACGAACAGGATTCCGAGCTAGTTTCCACCAGGTACTGTGAGCCTTAAGAGACTGTGTTACTCTCTGTGGTGAGGTTTTCCTGCCATTCCCGAGATTTCCCGCCATTGTCCGCCATCTTCCTGTCGCCGCGCGGGAAGAAGAGGGGCTTAACCGCGGGAATCAGAGAGGCGTAACCGCTGGAAGCTCGTGAAGTTGAGGACACGCCCCTCCCCTGACGTCTTACCAGGAAGCGTCAGGTCCTGGAAGGAGCCGGAGGACACTCTGACGTCAGACGCGAGCGACTCAAGGACCTGGAAGAAGACCGTCGCCCGCGGAGCTGCGGCCTACCTGATAAAGAAAGTGAAGAAGGTAGGCTCCGGTTCACTAGGGGGGCGCAACCAAGGCCGACGACCAGCACCGGTTAACGCTCCCGTTGATACCCATGGCCCTGCCGTATTTCCCTGGAGCGAAGTGGCACCCCCAGTATAATGGCAAACCGGAAAACCGGACACCCTGTCCGGATTCAAGAGAAAAATATGCGGTGTGTTAGACATGTATTCTATGACCGGTAAACAGAGAGCCGCTGTTGTGCTGGGACAATTGACTGGTGCTGCGGAGCGGGAAGTTGAAACCTGGCCAGCCGCAGACCAGGAATCATTATCCATCATCTTTAAGAGACTGCAGGCTGTGTTTGAAAACCGCACGAGACGGATCTCCGGATGAGGTTCTACAACTGCGTCCAGAAGCCTGAGGACAGTGTCCGGGACTATGCCTGGCGCTTACAGGAGGCCCTGCGGGCCCTGAAACAGGTTAGTCCAGCCAGCATACAAAATGAAAATAAAATGCTGACGGAACAGTTCATCCGGGGGTTGAGGTCCCAGGAGGAGAGCAGAACTGTACCGTGGTCGGCCTTAGACCATCCAGATGCCACCTTTGACACCCTTAAGGACATGGCTATAAAGGGTCTGCAACCCCTGGAAACATCAGATACTGCTGTCCAACGTTACCAGGGTGGGGACACCCCAGTGCCCGCAGCACCCACTGCTCCTTCATTAACGGCTGAAACAAAGATGCAAACAGTGCCTCCTAGTGAGCTGGACAACCTGCGCTCCGAAGTGTGCCAGTTAAGTAAAACCCTGGCCACTGTCCTGAGCACCCTGCAGCTACAGACGGAGCCTGAGCTGGAAGGAAGGATCCTACTCGCCGACAGCCCTGAGGATGTCCCCTGGATGAGGAGAAGAAGTAGGACAACGCCACCCCGTAGGAGGACAACGCCACCCCGGAGGAGGACAACGCCACCCCGTGGGAGGACGACCAACATCGCCCTCCAGGAGAATTCATCTGCTACCGCTGCCAGAAGGCAGGCCACACAGCGCGGAACCGTCCTTTAAACAAGCAAACCCTGGGGCCGAGGGCCGACACCCAGGAGTAGATCAACCAGGCCCATCAAATTGGTACCATCGGTTCGTGGGAGGAAGACCTTTCCTGTCCATTGTGCTGGATGGCATCGCGACACCTGCCCTGCTGGACACTGGATCTCAGGTAACCATCATGCCTGATGTCCTCTACAAAAGGTTCTTGTCCATAGACGAACTCCAGCCGCCATCCCCGAACTTCTCCGTGTATGCCTCTAACGGCCTTCCTCTTAACCTAGTAGGGGTTAAGAATGTAACGGTGAAAGTGGGGAGAGCGGAGCTAAAGGACCAAAGACTAATTGCAGTGGAGTCTAATCCTGGTGATACAGACTTGTATATGATACTTGGTACAAATATTGGTAACTGTTTGGGAGAAGTGTTGTTTTTGCTCCAACAGATTGCTGACACCGCTAAACCAGGGCAGAGGAGGGTGCTCCAGAAAAAGATCCGCCCCCTTATGTACCAGCAACAGGTAAAGCTATCAGGTGGTGAAATTGGTAATGTACAGGTGACAGACCCGATACCCATTGTGATCCCCCCGATGAGTGAGATTCTGATTTGGTGTAGAGCAGCAATAGATCTCAAAGGACGGAGCTACCAGGCGGTAGTGGAGCCCATTAGTTCGGAGCATAGACCTACACTCTTGACTGCCACAGGGGTAGTGGATGTACGCAATGGGAGGGTGCCCGTACGCCTCCTAAACTATGGGGAGGACGAGGTTAGATTACCACGCTACGCCACTGTTGCCAAACTGTACACAGTAGATAACAACTCCATACACAAGACGGAGTCCTTAACCTCACCAGACGAAATGGAGGATAATGACCCGGGAACCCAGGTGGAGGATTGGTGTCAATAGCTCCATGTTGGGACAGACACCACTCCTGCCCATCAGAAACAGGGTGTACACCGGGTGGTTCAGGAATATGAGCGGGTATTCAGTAAACACCCACTTGATTTTGGGAGGATTAAAGTGGTACAACACTATATACCCACAGGTGATCATCCGCCCATCAAAGAACGTTATAGGCCAATCCCACCAGCACACTACCAGAAAGCGAATGAAATGTTGCATGACATGAAGAAGGTAGGGGTAGTAAGGTATAGCTGTAGTCCCTGGGCAGCTCCCCTGGTCCTAGTCAGGAAAAAGGATGGAAGCATGAGAATGTGTGTAGATTACAGACAGGTAAATCGCATAACACACAAAGATGCATACCCTTTGCCCCGTATAGAGGAATCCCTGGCTGCATTAAAGTCTGCAAATTACTTCTCCACCCTTGACCTCACTAGTGGGTACTGGCAAGTAGCTGTTGCTGAGGAGGATCGGGAGAAGACGGCCTTTACTACCTCGATGGGACTCTGCGAGTTCAACAGTATGCCGTTCGGACTCTGCAACGTTCCAGAGATTGATGGAGTGCTGCCTGGGACACCACAACTTCGAGACTGTACTGCTATACCTGGATGATGTGATAGTGTACTCCAAGACGTATGAGGACCATTTGAAGCACCTGGCGGAGGTATTTGAGTCGCTGTCCAGGTATGGGATGAAATTGAAGCCTTCCAAGTGCCACCTGCTCAAACGGAAGGTTCGGTACCTGGGGCACATTGTCAGTCCAGAAGGAGTAGCACCAGACCCAGAGAAGGTCACTGCCATCCAGAAATGGCAGGAGCCGAAGAATCTGAAGGAGGTACGTCAGTTCCTGGGACTGGTCGGGTATTACCGGAGATTTGTGAAGGACTACACCAAGAAGGCAGAGCCTTGGAAAGATCTCCTGGTAGGACAGTCCAACAGAGGCAAGAACCCCCCCTTCCAGTGGGGTAAAGAGCAGGCTGAATCCTTTGCAGTGATGAAAGAGATCCTGACTGGCGAAGAAATCCTGGCCTACCCTGACTACAGCCAACCTTTCCTGCTGTACACTGATGCCAGCAACGAGGGACTAGGAGCTGTGTTGAGTCAGAAGCAGTGTGGCAAAGAGAAGGTGATTGCCTATGCTAGCAGGAAGCTTCGTCCGACAGAGAGGATCCAGAAAACTATAGCTCCTTCAAGTTGGAGCTCCTGGCCTTGGTCTGGGCCATCACTGAACGATTCAAGCACTACTTGGCCTCCAGTAAGTTCACGGCCTATACTGACAACAACCCCCTGACACATCTAGAGACAGCCAAGTTGGGAGCCATGGAACAACGTTGGATGGCCCGGCTGTCAAACTATCAGTTCACCATCAAGTACCGGGCAGGCCACAAGAACGCCAACGCCGATGCCCTGTCCAGAATGCTTAACCAGTCGGACACTGAAGAAGAAGTGGATGACCTGGAGGAGATTGAGCTACCTGCCTTCCACAGAAATGGGATGGTCCACGAGCAGCGCACCTCCAGGAGGTATCGTGGTAAGACACTAAACCAGTTACCTCATCACAGGTGGAAGAGGACCCAGGACAGTGACCCGGTTGTCAGCCGTATCAAAGAACTGATAACCCAGGAGGGTTCCTCCCTGGAGAAGGACGATTCTCCACAAGCCAAGCAACTGTGCAATGAGAGAAGCCGGCTGTTCATCCATAGAGAGAAGCTGTGCTGAAGGTATGTCAACCCTAGGATCCATGAGATGGTATGGCAGATCGTAGTGCCCAGGACAGACATCCAGATGCTGTTAGAAGCCTACCACGATCAAGCAGGGCACTTGGAAGAAGCTGGAAACCCTCCTGAAGAATCGGTTTTATTGGGTTGGAATGAGGAGCTCCATAGAGAGGTGGTGCCGGGATTGTGGACCCTGTAGCCTCAGAAGAAAAGACTACAGCAGCCAGAAGGCACCCCTGCAAGCCATCAAGACAACCCAGCCCCTGGAGATTGTCGCTCTGGACCACGTCAAGCTGTCACCCAGCAGGTCAGGCTACTCGTATGCCCTGACCTTGGTGGATCACTACTCCCGGTTCCTTGTGGTAGCCCCCGTCAAGGATCTGACGGCAGAAACTGCAGCAAGGACGTTTCAAGCCTACTTCTGCAGGCCCCATGGATACCCGGATAAGGTGCTGATGGATCAATGTCCTGTCTTTGAAGCCGAGCTGTTCAAAGAGTTTTGCCATCTGTACGGGTGTAAGAAGATCCGGACTACACCATACCACCCTCAAACCAATGGGTTATGTGAAAAGATGAATAGCATAGTCATCGACCTGTTGAAGACCTTACCTCTAGAAGAAAGAAACCAGTGGCCAGACAAGCTACCTGACCTGGTAGATCTGTACAATCACATACCTGTGAATTCCACCAATTGTACTCCAGCGTACCTCATGAAAGCAAGACCCGGAAAGTTGCTCATGGACCTGGAGCTTGGAGTGGTAGAGCCAGAAGCAGATATGTCCATTGAAGACTGGGATGGGACCCGACAGGAGCAGTACAAGAGAGTGCAGGCCTGTGTCGAAGACAGTCTAAGTAAAGTAAGAGATAAGCAGGAAGCACAGTACAACAAGAGTGCACCAGCCGAACCCTTGACACCTGGAGAAGTTGTGCTGAAACGAAAGAGAAGAAGCCACCAACTTGATGACCAGTGGGAAAGAGAACCTTACACTGTGTTGAATTACAGATTTGACAATAGAAAAACCTGTCTAATTAGCAAAGACGGAGGAAGAACAACTGCAATGGTATCAAGAGACCATCTGAAGTTGTGCCCAAGTCCGCTGAAGCCCCAGGAGGAAATGCCTCTCACCGTACCGGAGGAGCCTAAAGAAGAAGTACTCCATACTGTCTTAGGAGATTTCCTGGCAGATTGGCCTCAACTGGATGGAGCGGTAATAATACCTGTGCTACACTTCTACCAACAGCCAGAAGACTCTCCACTGCAAGTAGGACCTGTAAGTGCCCCAGAAGAGCCTGTTCAGGAAGAATCCCTGGAAAAATGAGCACCGGTAGAAGCAGAGCTAGTAGGCCCAGTAACCAGTGTACTTGCCAGTCCCGTAGAGAGGTTAAGGCAGTCTTGCAGTCCACCAACACATAGAGTGGAAAATAGCGCAAGCATCCACACTACACGCATCCCCGTACTACGTAGGTCATCGCGTAGCACAAAAGGCTAGACCCCTGCCAGGTATAAGGAGTAAGTAAAAAATACCTGCAGTGTAAATAGTTGCCCAGTAGAGTATTGCATAATGTTTATTGTATAAACTGAGATATATGTGTTTATTTAGTTACCCGTAAGGGTACAAGGACTCGTAGGCTGAGGACTGTGAGCAACCCAAAAACTGTCATGTACATAGTTGCACTCCCTGGAGTGCCCCTTAAGTGACCACGGAACAAAAACCCATTTGGCGTGGCAGAAGACGTGGTCCAGCACCTGGATCACTTATGCGCTGTAGCCACACCCAGGGCCTACGTTGAGGATTTTCAGGCGGGTCCCTCATGTTCCTTCATCGGTGAAATGGACACCAGGTTACGGGACTTGCTGTAACTCTATTGTTATTGTATTATAATGTTACCTGTAACGTTCAAGAAAAGTGGCTCCCATAAAGGGAAGAAATGTTGATGTTATTGTTTAATCTGTTTTGAGAAAAATGCTTCAGTCCAGGAGTACTGAGTTTTACTAGGGGGGAATGTGGCACTCTCCTGCGCATTGGTGCCACAGAACCCAGAAGGGTGCATGGATGGACTTCTCCACAAGAGGCCCTCACACATTCACACACCTCCACCCTACCACCTCAGACCACCAGAGGGAGACCGTTAGGGATATATATAGGGAGGGTGGAGCCAGGCAGCTCAGTTTGTGTTTAGTGTTCAGAGAGGGACACAGCTCAGAGTTGAGCAGAGAGCGTGCTGACGCTCAGAGAGCAACGAAGAGAGCAGCACGCTGGCTGCTGTGCTTAGGCGAGCCAAGGCCTACAGCACATGTGAAAGCCTAGTGAGGGCCTTGAGTGGGCCAAAGGTGAGAGGAGAAGGAAGAAGTAACAAGGGGACAGAGGAGCATACCAGGCTCACCCCGATATATATACCGGACACCGGGTCCGCGCCTACAGGGACCCTTAATACCCAGTAGGAACCATCGGAACCCCTGGAGGACTACAGGTACCAGGTTCACCAAGTGCTGATTGTAGTATCAGGGCTAGGAGTCACGGAGGCCCCAGCGTCCAGGGAGAGTGATCTCCAAAGAGAAGTCCCTACCACCAGGTCAGCAGGTGCAAAGAGAGACAGTAACCAAGCTAGGCCTAGTTCCAGGCAGGCCAGAAGCTTAGCGAGTACAGCAACGGATCAGGAGGCCCTATACCCGCTCACTGGGGAGAGTCCAAAAGTGCGCCCTTCACCTGGAGTACCCTGGACCGTGCCTGCAGCATCACCAGTAAAGGTACTGAAGGTTACCCCCGTGTGAGGGTCCGTCTTTCTTCTGGGACCATCCTGCCGTCTCTCCCCTGCACCACCATTCATTACACCCCGCGCTACCCTGAGGCCCGCTCCACCTGTGGGGAGCCATTCCATCACAAGCTGCCCTACCATCTGCCTCAGAGGACTGCTCCGCAGCGGCGGCACCCCTTAGCCACATTCCACAGGTGGCGTCACGAACACTTATAATCCCCTATAAATATTCTCCCCTTTTTTACTGACCGCCCTGGGTCACGGACCGGGTCAGCCACCGTGATATCCCCCAAGCTACCAGGGACCCGGCTGCCGAGTACCCCACGGCCCAGGGGGCGCGTCAGGTCTAGAGAGGAACACAAGAAAGTGGGGTTTTATCAGGCATTCCCAAATCACCTGAGGAAGAACTGAACCCCTGCCTGGTGAACGCAGTGCAACGTGGGAGGCCGTAAGCTGACAGTGCACCCTGAGGAACTAAAGAACTGTGAGTAGAGACATGGATGACTGCACCGCACCGCCTCTGTCCAATTATTTAGTCTGCGCCATCTTTCCCCCTGCACTACAACTTCCACTTCCTACACTGCCCTGGAGCTAGCTCTACCTGTGGAGAGCCACACCATCCCTGCTGCCTTATCACCAGCTCCAGAGGACTGCTCCGCAGCGGCGGCTCCCCTTAGCCGCATTCTACAGGTGGCGTCACGAACTTTCCAAAAATCCCCATATCAAAATATCCCCTTTTTGCACTGACCGCCCTGGGTCATGGACCGGGCCAGCCACCGTGATATCCCCCAGCAGCGACAAGAGGCCCGGCTGCCGAGTACCCCACGGCCCCGGGGGCGCATCACATTTGTATAAAAACATTTTCGTTTGTGATTGGTTTATCTGTAGAACGAGCAAGAAAGCTTGTAAAAGAACTTCAACATGACGTTTCAAGGATGGAGCGAGACTGCCATCTACTGGCCAGAGGCAGTCAAGCGGAACCAAAATATACAAGGGAAGCTGCAGGGAGGGCAGATTCAGACGCTGGACCCGATCAGGTGACTTCCAGGAAGGAGTTCAGAGAGATAAGAGGCCAGTGCGCCAAACCTGAGGGGTCTTTGGCGCCAAGCAGCAGAGAGGAGCAGACGTGCTCCCTGCATCCTGAGAAACCCCGCGTGACAGGCCAAATCCAGAGGCCTGAGAGTTGCTCCAGCCGGGCACCGGTAAAAGAGCTCCGGATCCCTCACAGTTGTGACTCAAGTGCTGTGCCTGCTGAGGATACTAGGAACCTTATCGCGGTGCTGAGTGAGTTCGCGGAACCCGACGTCGGCCGCCGACAAGGCTCGAGAGACTGCCTCCAACGGCCAAGCAGAGAGGAGCTGCATACGTGAGCAGGGCCGTCACTTCCACTGCTCACCCACGGTACCGGGGACAATTGGGTTTAAGTACTTAGGTTGGGAGAGGAACGGTTGAGGCTAAAGTAGCACAACGTGATTTAATTGAATTCATCCGGAAAGAGACTCACGGCCTAGCGGGAATAACCGGTGACCCCCGCTAGGGCCAAATTCACAGTTAAAGAACTTGTGTGGTGTCTCTCATGCTTGAGGGCATCACCTTACTTTAAGAGACTGCGCCTTATTTTAAGAGACTGCTCCTTACTTTGAGAAATTTCGTATTTTTCTGATATTTCAAACCACTGTTCATTACCCTTGTTGCTAATCCCTTGTTTCAGTTTACCTGTTGTATAAAACTGTTTACAAACATCTCTGACTGTTCTCGCCTTGTGTCTCTGTGCGTTGCATTCCGGCACCTGCATTACATTTGGCGTAGTCGGCAGGATGCAACATTCAGACGCAGAGATGGCGGATCAGTCTGTGACTGGGTCCGGCCGGAGCCATATACCCCTGGGGGCTATGCTCAGCCATCTTCCCAAGTTTACAGGGGATGGCATGTCACTTTGGGACTGGGCAGAAAGACTGAGAAGTATGCTACGTATGTATCCCCTTGACCCTCTAGCCCAGGCGAAGCTGGCCCTCCTAACCCTTGATGGAGAGGCCCGACAGACTGTGATGTACCGCCCACCTGGGGACCGTGACACCGTGGATAAAGTGATAAAAATTCTAGAGGACATGCACGGTGACACTACAGATTTGGGACACTTGCGCTTACGGTTGTTTCAGCAGGTCCAAGGGGAAAATGAGACAGTAAATCAGTATGTTAATGCATTACAGGAAGTGACGGCCCATATCACTAAGAAAACTCGAGATGGGAACCGAGGACTGGGACCATTGGATGAGGTGTTGCGTGATCAACTGATTGCTGGCTTGAAAGACCCTTCCCTGAGGCAGATCCTGAAGGAGCGGTTGCGATTGAGCCCTGATATGGGCTTCCTGGAGGTAGGGGCTGAAGCTAGAGTCCTGGAGAGAGAAGTTCCTGTTCTCAAAGCCACAATTAGAAGTCATGAGGCAATTGCTCTTGGATTCACCAACCAAGAGTCTGATTGGGTACGGGAAATACGTCAGGAAATTCGAGACATTCGGGGTGAGCTGAATTCTATTAGGAAGACTCCTACTGCCCCCTTGCCGACGGACCGTACTGCTCAACGCGGACGGAGACCAGAACTAGAAAGACGTTCCTATCCGGCCCCAGCACGACATGTACCCGACCTATCGGCAGAACGAGGACCGGAGTGCTGGACCTGCGGAGGTAGGGGGCATATCTCCAAAGACTGTCCCAACAGAGAAAGGAGGAGGAGGGGACAGCCGTTAAACTAAAATGCCCCACGGTTGTGGAGCATACTGTGGGGTCTCGAGCTTCAGAGAGTAGAAGAGGGAGCTCTGAAGACATTGTCTCCCAGAGGCCCATTATCTGGGCTGAATTCAATGGGCAGTGGATCCGCTGTTTGATGGACACCGGGTCTCAAGTGACCACTATGCCTGAGACGTACTTCCAAAGTCACTTTCCTGAAGTCGCTCGTTCCTGCCGGGAACCCACTGTCAAACTGGTGGCGGCTAATCAACTACCTATCCCAGTAGCGGGAGTAGTATGGATGTCTGTGCGGGCATGTGGAAAGGACCTCGGTCGAAAAGGGATCGTATTGACCACCGGGCCCAGAGGCGATGGGCCCATTGTAACCCTGGGCATGAATGTGCTGAAAGAAGTCGGACAGTTCCTGGCTGAGGGCTGTAGTAAAAACAACTGAACCCTCGCCACTCGAGACCCAGCTAACAAGAGAGTGTTCCAGCACCTCGTGCGGGTCAGTCAGATTCAAAAGCTGCCCACTACCTCCCAGTACCTTGGTAAAGTATCGATACCGCCCGAAGCCACAATGACACTGCCGGTGGGACAGATTGTACTCACTTTGCCGGTGCTGGCACATGTGTCCTTAGAGGGCGTGGACATTCAGGTTGAACCAATGGAGGGAGAAGAAGCGCCCTCTGGACTCCTGATTGCTCGAACTCTGGCCACCGGTCGAGTACCCATGCGCTGCATCAATTTAAGTGGCACCAGTTTACAGTTGTTGCCCCGACAAGAGGTGGCGCGAGTGTGCGTAATGCCGGAGGCCCTTACTAGAGCTGACGCTATAGGGCTGGCACCTGTGGAAGGAAAACCATGGACCCTAGAGGTGTCCCTCAATAGCCAGGAACATGGAAGAGAACCGTTGGCTGGACGCCACCTCCTGGAAGAAATGGAAGCTAACCTGACTGAGTTTTCTGCTGGACAAGTAAAGCAGATCGAACAACTTCTACAGCGATATCAGGGAGTGTTTGCACAGCATGAAGATGATTTTGAGTGCACTCGGGACATTTAGCACGAAATACCCACCAGAAATACTGCTCCCATCTGAGAGAGATATCGGCAGATCCCGCCTCAAATGTACCAGGAGGTGAAAGAGCTGTTGGCCCACATGTTGAGGAACGCTGTGATCCGTGAAAGCCAGAGCCCCTGGGCGGCTCCGATCGTGCTGGTCCGAAAGAAGGACGGTACCCTGAGATTCTGCGTGGACTATCGAAAGCTGAATGCCTGTACAGTACGGGACTCCTATCCACTCCCCCGAATCGAAGAGTCTCAATCTGCACTAGGGAGCGCCAAATTCTTCTCCTCCCTCGACCTGGCCAGTGGCTATTGGCAGGTCCCAGTAGCTGAGAAGGATCGTCCGAAGACAGCTTTTGTTCTCCCTATGGGCCTGTTTGAGTTCAATCGAATGCCGTTCGGACTAACAAATGCGCCAGGAACCTTCCAACGGCTGATGGAGAGATGCTTGGGGGACCTCAACTTTGAAGCCACTTTAATATATCTGGACGATATAATTATCTATTCCGCAACGTTTGAGGATCATCTCCGCCGATTGGAACAAGTGTTAGAACGGCTACAAAGGCACGGCCTGAAAATTAAGCCTCGTAAGTGTCGTCTCTTCAAACGAGAAATTGAATATCTGGGGCACACTGTGTCCAGTGCAGGGGTGCACCCCACTGTGGAGAAAGTAGCTGCCGTGCAGAAGTGGCCCACGCCCGCTAATCTAAGGGAACTAAGGGCATTCCTGGGGCTTGCTGGATACTACTGCAGATTCATTAAAGACTTCGCTAATATTGGGATCCCGCTCAATGAATTGCTGAGAGGAACAGCCGGGGGAGCCAAGCGGCAGCCCATTCAGTGGGGCCCACGACAAGAAGAGGCATTCCGAGCATTGAAAATGGCGCTAACAGATGCCCCGATTCTGGCCTACGCTGACTTTTCGCAGCCTTTCATGTTGTACACTGATGGAAGCTTGCATGGGTTGGGAGCAGTGCTGGCTCAAGTACAAGGAGGAAAAGAGCAAGTGATCGCATATGCCAGCAGGTCACTCCGAGATACGGAGAAGAATCCAGACAACTACAGTTTGTTTAAGCTGGAGCTACTGGCACTGGTGTGGGCCTTGACCGAGAAATTTGCTGAGTACCTGTCAGGGTCAGAAGTGCAAGTGTGGACAGATAACAACCCTTTGGCCCACTTGGAGAACGCCAAACTGGGCGCGTTAGAACAGCGGTGGGTCGCAAGGATGTCCAAATTCCAGTATAAAATCGCCTATCGGTCCAAGGCCCTGAACACACATGCAGATGCCCTGTCCCGGGTCACTCAGGTGGGGCCGAAGAAGGACAGAGATGAGGAGCTCGAAGGTGACGAGATCCCGGATTTCAGCCAGTTCGCCGCTGCTGTGGTCGACGCCCAAGAGACCAGAGAGGAGCCGAGGCCCACTCAGATTCTGGGCCGTTCAAGAGACGAATGGATACATCTGCAGCAATCCGACCCGGAGCTAGCAAAGTTGAGAGAATGGGTCGCCCTTAATCAGAGACCCGACCAGGAAACCAGAGCCACTTCACTTCCAACTACCCTACAAATCCTAGGCCAGTGGGTGAGGCTCCTCCTGAAAGACGGCTTGTTATGCCGAAGAATCCAGTTGCCTCGAGAGTTTGATGTTACCTGGCAAGTGGTAGTTCCAGGAAAGCTAGTAACACAGCTAGCCCAAGAAGCTCATAGAAGAGGTGCTCACTTCGGAGTAGAAAAGACCTTCCGGTGGTTGCAACGGCTGGTGTATTGGCCTCAACTGCGACAAGAAGTCGAGGGGGTCTGCCGAACATGTCGCCAGTGTGAGTTGAACAAGCCCCCGGAGCAAAGAGCTCCCATTCAGACCATCCGAACTTCTGCCCCCTTGGAAGTCTTGATGATTGACTACTTGATGGTAGGAACTTCATACAACGGTTATGGACACTGTTTAGTCATGACTGATCACTTCAGCAAGTTTGCAGTAGTGACGCCCACTAAAGATCAGACGGCAGAAGCCGCAGCCAAGGCCATCTGTCAAGATTTCATCCGGATTTATGGGTGCCCGAAACGAATACATTCTGACCAGGGGGCCTGCTTCCAAGGACGAGTGATGGATGAGCTATCTATGGGATCGGCCGTTCCCAGACAACGCCCTACCACCCGCAAGGGAACGGTGCATGCAAGCGCTTTAACCAAACCCTGTTGCAAACGTTGCGAACACTGGAAGCGGACAAAAAGATGAAGTGGCCCGAATTCGTGTCCGAGCTGGTGTGGGTGTATAATAATCGAGTTCATGCAACCACCGGCTACACCCCCTACATGTTGCTGTTTGGAAGAAGTGGCCGAGAAATCACCGAACTGGAGCTAGACTCAGAAGACCCTGGTCCGGGCAGTAGCCCAAGTACCTGGATTCGAGAACACCAGCGTCGACTCCATACCGTGAGAAGACTGGTTGCTCAGAAGTTTCAGGAAGTAGAGCATGCAGTTCGGCCCCCAACCACAGGTGGATCGCTTCAGCCAGGAGACCGAGTGCTGGTGAGGGCTAAACGATTTGGGAGTAAGCTGGACCATCGTTGGGAGGCAATACCATATCGGGTGGTGAAGAAAGTTCACCCAGACAACCCCGTCTACGAGGTTAGGCCCGAAGGGGATGACGCCGCGACATCCAGGGTGTTGCACCGTAATATGTTGAGACCTTGCTCCTCTGAAGCAGAAGTCTGTAACGAGGCTGGGCACTCAGATGTGTTGGCTGAAGTGCCACATACAGGAACCTTGGGGGATGAAGAAGGGTGGGCCACAATGCAGTTGGGCCTGTCAGAACCGTTGGTGCAACTCCCGAGTGGAAGTCAGAATGAGTCAGGAAATGATTTGCAATCCCCAGTAGTTGATTCCTCGGATCTCCCGAAGTCTCCTCCGCAAGAAGAGCCCCACCGAACTGAGTGGGCTAATGCCGGAATTCCTCCTAACCGGTATGCTCAGGAGTTTATCTGGTCTTGAATCCAACAGAAAACGCAGGAGTGTGCCCAACTCCTGTCTGAGCTTGCACTGCCTGGAAGGAGACATCAATTCTGCGAGGAGTCCACTCGCCCGAGGACTGGCGAGCAAAAAAGAGGGAGGAATTTAGAACGAGCAAGAAAAGAAAGCTTGTAAAAGAACTTCAACATGACGTTTCAAGGATGGAGCGAGACTGCCATCTACTGGCCAGAGGCAGTCAAGCAGAACCAAAATATACAAGGGAAGTTGCAGGGAGGGCAGATTCAGACGCTGGATCCGATCAGGTGACTTCCAGGAAGGAGTTCAGAGAGATAAGAGGCCAGTGCGCCAAACCTGAGGGGTCTTTGGCGCCAAGCAGCAGAGAGGAGCAGACGTGCTCCCTGCGTCCTGAGAAACCCCGTGTGACAGGCCAAATCCAGAGGCCTGAGAGGTGCTCCAGCCGGGCACTGGTAAAAGAGCTCCGGATCCTTCACAGTTATGACTCGAGTGCTGTGCCTGCTGAGGATACTAGGAGCCTGATCACGGTGCTGAGTGAGTTTGCGGAACCCGACGTCGGCCGCCGACAGACGAGGCCTGGACTCCCCTATCTAAGGCTCGAGAGACTGCCTCCAATGGCCAAGCAGAGAGGAGCTGCATACGTGAGCAGGGCCGTCACTTCCACTGCTCACCCGCGGTAACGGGGACAATTGGGTTTAAGTACTCAGGTTGGGAGGGGAACGGTTGGGGCTAAAGTAGCACAACGTGATTTAATTGAATTCATCCGGAAAGAGACTCACGGCCTAGCGGGAATAACCGGTGACCCCCGCTAGGGCCAAATTCACAGTTAAAGAACTTGTGTGGTGTATCTCATGCTTGAGGGCATCACCTTACTTTAAGAGACTGCGCCTTACTTTGAGAAATTTCGTATTTTTCTGGTATTTCAAACCACTGTTCATTACCCTTGTTGCTAATCCCTTGTTTCAGTATACATGTTGTATAAAACTGTTTACAAACATCTCTGACTGTTCTCACCTTGTGTCTCTGTGCGTTGCATTCCGGCACCTGCATTACATATCTTCCTCCCATATTTTTATTATTTAATTTTTTTTGTCTTTGTTCTTCCTTTCCACTTCCAGTAGCAGAGATCTCAATAGTATTTGTCAACTGTATATCTTTTTCTGGCCTTTGGCTTCCCTTCCCACATTGTTCTAGTTTAAAGCTCTCCTGATGAGTGTAGCAATGCGACTTTCAAATACATGTTTTCCAGTCTTCGTAAGGTGCACCCCATCTCTAGCAAGTAGTTCATCATACAGGTACTTGCTTAATGATAACTTGGCGGTACCATTGTTGTACAACTCCGGGAAAGTTTTGTGCAAGGGTCCAAGTTTAATTAAATGGACCCATGCATGATGCTCTTTTATGGATCTGGGTGGTGGAACCTCTGTGCTGCGGTGCAAGGAGGGGCCAGAGGGGCGTGACTAAGTATCAACTTGGTCCGACCAAGGTCACACGGTGGCTCAGTCGACTCCGTGAACCAGGGAGGAACCGAGCAGAGCGACCAGGTACCACTCTGGGACCGACCTTGTATGAGAGCAGGTGACTCCCACAGGTCAGAAGGCAGGAACTGATGGGTACAGCGGATGAGCTTCAGCTGGCAGGCTGACGGGTGGTCCGGGTAGACAAGCAGGCTGATTAGCAAATAGTCAGGCGAGTGTTCCGAGTAGGCAAACTGGCGGCACAACAGGTAGCTGGCTGGTGCTTCCAGGTAAGCGGGCTGGCAGGCACAGCAGGTAACAGGTGGGTACTTCCAGGTAAGCGGGCAGGCAGGCACGGCAGGTAACAGGCTGGTGCTTCCAGGTAAGCAGGCAGGCAGAGCCCATAGACAGACTTGCGGACTGGACTGTAGACAGACTGTCGGGCTGAAGAGAAGTCAGGCTAGCGGACTGAGCAGAAGATCAGACTGGCGAACAGGACTGACTTGCAGAGGACCGGGGGTTGAAGCAAAGTAAGAATCACAAAGCAACAACCTTGCACGGGCACCTCCATATTGGAGGAGGTGCCTCTTATAGGGAAAGCCCTCCGGTGATTGGCCGGGGACTTTTTAGGACGGCGCGCGCAGCCCCTTTAAGAGGGAGGGAGCCCGCGCTCTAAGCACAGAGCCAGGGAAGCTGCGTGCACCAGCAGCAGCTGCAGGGAGGCCGGAAGACGCTGGAGCAGGACTGCAGTGGTAAGGGGGACTGCGTCTTTGCCTGGCAGGGGGAAGAGACGCCGATGCTACAGTACCCCCACCTTTACGCCCCCTCTTTTTCAGGCCAGCAAGAAATTTTTTAAGAAGAAGAGGGGCATGGATGTTCTCCCTGGGTTCCTAAGACCTCTCCTCCGGGCCAAACCCCCTCCAATCCACCAGAACAAAGGTTTTTCATCTTACCCTTTTGGTGGCCAAAATGTTCTCTACCTCATAGACGCCCTCAGTGGAAACTGGAGCTGGAGTGGTACCTGGATCGTCAGAAAAATAATTAAGAACAACTGGTTTGAGGAGAGATACGTGGAAGGAGTTGGGAATCCGTAAGGTGGCCAGGAGTTTTAGCCTGGATTGATTTGCTTGAGAACCTCAAACGGACCGATGAACCGCGGACCCAACTTATACGATGGAATTTTGAGCCGAACATGTTTGGAGGAGAGCCAGACCCTGTCTCCCGGACGAAAAAGAGGTGGATCCAGACGTCTCTTATCGGCATGTCTCTTCATCCGTTCAGAGGACTGAAGAAGTGCGAATCTAGTGTTTTCCCAAATAGTAGAAAATTCGCTGACCAGAGACTCCGCGGCAGGATTGTCCACAGAAGCGGAGATGGGAAACGGGATCCGGGGGTGTTGACTGTAGACCACAAAGAACGGGGATTTGGAAGAAGACTCACTCTCATGGCTGTTATAGGAGAACTCGGCCCATGGTAGGAGCTCAACCCAATCATTATGGTTAGCATTGACGAAATGCCGGAGAAAGCTGGTAAGGACCTGGTTGATACGCTCCTCACCATTGGACTGAGGATGATAAGCAGAGGAGAAATCCAGGGTGACATCCAACAGCTTACACGTAGCTCTCCAGAAGCGCGAAGTGAACTGGACCCCGTGATCAGACACAATGTGGAGGGGTAGGCCGTGGAGACGAAATATGTGAAGGATGAAGTCCTTAGCCAGCACAGATGCGGACGGGAGACCAGGTTGAGGGATGAAGTGGGCCATTTTAGAAAAGCGGTCAGCGACCACCCAAATGACGGTACAACCGGCAGAAACAGGGAGATCCGTAATAAAGTCCATAGCAATGTGTTGCCAATGGGGCGGAAGGTACAGGTAGAGGCAGGAGACGGCCAGCGGGCAGATGCCTGGGAACTTTGTTATGGGCACAGGAGGAACAAGCCGAGACGAAATCCGCAACATCCTTGCGTAGCGAAGGCCACCAGTAATGCCGGGCGATGAGCAGAAAGGTCTTCCTCTGGCCAGCATGGCCGGCTAGTTTGGATGAATGATCCCAGAGAAGAACCTTCTTACAATCCGGAACCGCTACAAAAGTCTTACCGGGTGGAAGACGAGACAGGTCAAACGGGGCCATTACTCTGGAGGGGTCGATGATATGCAGAGGCTCCTCCTCTTGGTTGGAGGACAGGAATGAGCGGGATAGAGCATCGGCTTTAACGTTCTTGTCAGCAGGGCGGTAATGTAGAGAAAAGCAGAATCGGGCAAAGAACAGAGACCACCGGGCCTGACGTGGATGGAGCCTCTGGGCGTTTTGTAGATAGGCCAGGTTTTTGTGATCTGTGTAGATGATCACCGGGTGCAGAGCCCCTTTCAGCAGGTAGCGACACTCCTTCAGCGCCAATTTGTTGGCAAGCAGCTCACGATCTCCTATGGAGTAGTTGCGCTCAGACGAGGAGAAGAGCTTGGAGAAAAAGCCGCAGGTTACCATTCTCCCGGACGGGGATTTCTGGGTGAGCACCGCTCCGGCTCCGGAGGAGGAAGCATCAACCTCCAGGAAGAACTGCTTGTTACAATCCAGGCAGTGCAGCACAGGGGCGGAGGAGAAAGCTTGTTTTAGGGAGACGAAGGCCTCCTTCACTTCGGAAGTCCATTCCTTGGGATTTGCTCCCTTACGGGTGAGCGCGGAGATGGGAGCGGTCCGGGAGGAGGAATGAAGAATGAAGAGGCGGTAATAATTTGCGAAGCCCAGGAATCGCTGAATTGCCTTCAACCCCTCCAGTCGGGGCCATTTTAAGACAGCAGAAACCTTCTTGGGATCCATCCGAAGACCAGTCTCGGAGATAATATATCCAAGGAACGGAAGGGAAGTCTGCTCGAAGAGACATTTTTCAAATTTTGCGTAGAGACGATTCTGCCGGAGCCAAAGCAGAACCTGACGAACATCCCTCCGGTGTGAGGGCAGATCCGGAGAGAAGACCAAGATATCGTTAAGGTACACCACTATGCAAGAATACAAGAGGTCAAGGAAAATGTCGTTAACTAGCTCCTGGAAGACGGCTGGGGCATTACAGAGACCAAAGGGCATCACGCAGTATTCATAGTGACCGTCCCGGGTGTTGAATGCCATCTTCCACTCGTCTCCCTGGCGGATCCGGACCAGATTGTACGCCCCACGTAGATCGAGCTTGGTGAAGACCCTCACGCCTTTAAGGTGGTCGAACAGCTCCGAGATGAGACGCAGGGGGTACTTATTTTTGATGGTAAT
This sequence comes from Phyllobates terribilis, assembly GCF_046119375.1. Taxonomy (NCBI): domain Eukaryota; kingdom Metazoa; phylum Chordata; class Amphibia; order Anura; family Dendrobatidae; genus Phyllobates; species Phyllobates terribilis. Next base: position 155,021,858 of record NW_027362768.1, on the reverse strand, counting down.
TTGGTTAAGCCCCCTGTAATCGATACACAGCCGTAGCGAGCTGTCTTTCTTTTTAACGAAGAAGAATCCTGCTCCAGCCAGGGAAGTATATTTGTGAATGAATCCCCTAGCAAGATTCTCCTCGATATACTAAGACATGGCTCGGGTTTCAGCCAGTGACAAGGGGTAGATACGACCGCGGGGAGGTGAAGCACCAGCTACCAGGTCGATGGGGCAATCATACGGCCTATGAGGTGGTAGTGTCTCGGCTCCCTTCTTGTCGAAGACATCCGCATAGGACCAGTAGGGTGCCGGCAGACCAGGTAGATTAGCTGGAGTAGACGGAGGTCGAGCTGGGCGAACCAGAACCAGGCAGGTCTCATGGCAATCCTGCCCCCAACGGAGCACCTCACCGGATCGCCAATTCAGAACGGGTTCATGTTTCTGTAGCCAGGGTAGACCTAGCAAAAGGGAGTGAGAGAGTCCGGATAGCACCTGGAAGGAGATCCTCTCCGAGTGCAGCATTCCCACCTGAAGGGTTACAGGCTCTGTGACGAGCAAGATGGTCACCGGAAGGAGTCTTTCATCAACGGAAGCGACTGCCAATGGTTTAGCCAGACGTTTCATGGGAATCTGATACTTCTCCACAAGGGACTGAGAAATGAGATTCCAAGTGGCTCCGGAATCCAGGAAGGCAGTTTCAAAGAAGCGGGTCTCTCCACAGGAAATAGAAACGTATAGAGTCAAGGACAGAGAGGATTTACTCTTGCCTAGGACGACCTCTCCAAGCGGTCCTAGATACTGGAATTTCCCGGCTTCACCGGACAGGAACGGATCAGATGCTCCTTACTACCACAGTAGAAACAGCTCCCCTTGGCTCGGCTTGTTTCTTGGTGAGACTTGAACATCTTGGTCTGGTCGATCTGCATGGGTTCGGGCGATTGTGCCGGGGAGTTGCTGGTTGGGAGGCAGGTTTCTGGAAAACAGGAGCGAGACGAGGAAATCTTCTCTCCCAGGTAGTCTCCTTAGCTAGTTCCAGGAAACGGATGTCAATCCGGGTAGCTAGTGACACCAGGTCATCCAGGGTGGTAGGAATATCCTGGCCGGCTAACTTGTCCTTGATCCGTCCAGAAAGACCCTCCCAGAAGGTGGACACCAGGGCCTCGTTGTTCCAGGCAAGCTCAGATGCGAGGGTACGGAACTGTATGGCATACTAGCCCACGGTGAGACTCCCTTGGTGGAGACGGAGCAATGAGGAGGCAGTAGAAGTCCTTCGTCCAGGCTCATTGAAGACCTTCCGGAAGGCAGTGAGGAAAGCCTGAAGATCGGACACCAGGGGAACCCCTCTCTCCCATAAAGGGTTTAGCCATGCCAATGCTTCCCCAGTGAGGTGAGACATGATGAACGCCACCTTGGCCCGGTCGGAGGGAAACTGATGTGCCAGGAGTTCAAAGTGCAGCGTGCACTGGTTCAGAAAACCCCGACATAAGACGGGGTCACCCCCAAAACGAGGAGGCACAGAGAGCCGGGGTCCAGAGGTGGATGCCATGGCACCAGTAGGCTGAGGCGCCGCCGGAGCGTGTGCCACTCGGCTCGCGGCGGACATAGGTGGGACGGACAGCGTGTCCAGGCGGGAGTTGACAGACCGCAGGTAGGTCAGGATGGTTTCCTGTTGGGATCTCTGACGAGAAACCTCCTGGTACAGGTCAGCAAGCGAAGGAGCCTGGGGGCCACCGGGTTCTATGGCCCGTGCAAACTGTTATGGATCCGGGTGGTGGAACCTCTGTACTGCGGTGCAAGGAGCGGCCAGAGGGGCGTGACTAAGTATCAACTCGGTCCGACCAAGGTCGCACGGCGGCTCAGTCGACTCTGTGAACCAGGGAGGAACCGAGCAGAGGGACCAGGTGCCACTCTGGGACCGACCTTGTATGAGAGCAGGTGACTCCCAGGGGTCAGAAGGCAGGAACTGACCGGTACAGCGGATGAGCTTCGGCTGGCAGGCTGACGGGTGGTCCGGGTAGACAAGCAGGCTGATTAGGCAGATAGTCAGGCGAGTGTTCCGGGTAGGCAAGCTGGCGGCACAACAGGTAGCTGGCTGGTGCTTCCAGGTAAGCGGGCAGGCATGCACGACAGGTAACAGGCAGGTGCTTCCAGGTAAGCGGGCTGGCAGGCACGGCAGGTAACAGGCAGTTGCTTCCAGGTAAGCAGGCGGGCAGAGCCCATAGACAGACTGGCGAACAGGACTGACTTGCAGAGGACCTGGGGGCTGAAGCAAAGTAAGAATTACAAAGCAACAACCTTGCACGGGCACCTCCATATTGGAGGAGGTGCCTCTTATAGGGAAAGCCCTCCGGTGATTGGCCGGGGACTTGTTAGGACAGCCCGCGCGGCCCCTTTAAGAGGGAGGGAGCACGTGCGCGCACCCTAAGCACAGAGCCAGGGAAGCTGCTTGCACCAGCAGCAGCTGCAGGGAGGCCGGAAGATGCTGGAGCAGGACCGCAGCGGTAAGGGGGACGGTGTCTCTGCCTGGCAGGGGGCAGAGACGTCGATGCTACATGCTCTACTGGTCTGGTTGGGTGGTAACATCAACTGGTGCCATGCTGGAAGGTCAGAACCCATAAAACTGTTGGCATTTTTAAAGGCTTATTCCCTTTACAGTGTTCGACTATCCCAGTTGATTCCAGTCCCACAGAGAATAATTGGAGTAGCAGCCCCCTACTACTCATCAACGGGCCATTTCAAATGCCTCATTCTTAAAAAAAATTAATGGGGGGTGCCACATATCCTTTGGAAAAGTGATAACTTTCAATAATAGGAATAATCCTTTAATGACGCCTCGGCCATTTAACCCTTTTATCATTGTGGTCCGTGGCCTGGCATGATCAAAAGGAAATCCTCAAATTTATTCATAAGACCTAGTGGTAGAAATTTAGAGCTGTCTATCATTTGCAAAGCGTTTTTCTATACTATATGGCCTGCAAACTGCTACTGATCTGACCAGTGGGGGTTTGGGTCCCGAGATTTCCACTGATCGCTGAAAACACTGCTCAGAAAGGTGCAACCTCCTGCAGGAGCGCATGCACAGAGCAGTGTAGGGGGCTCTACGGTAAGTCTATGGGTCCAAACATCACTTTGTGAGAGTGGTCTAAGAACCCATAAACTTAATACTGAGCCCATACACTGCTCTTTGCATGCGCTCGTGCAGGAGGTGCGCCCCTCAGAGCAGTGATCAGTGGGGGTCTGAGGACCCAAAACCACATTGATTAGCAGCACTATACAGCCAATATAATTTTTAAAACGTTTTTGCAAATGACAGGTAGCCTTTAAGTCTTAGGACTAGTACACTAGCTATTTCACATGCTGCAGTTTTAGGTTGTGTTTGTATGTATTGTGCAATGACTGGAGAGCTTCACCTTTGCTTCGCATGCCATAAAATTGCTACTTACTGTGTATTAATTAGAGACAGAGAATTAAAAAAGGGATCAAACTCCAGAGCAGTGGGCAACGGGCAAGTAATTAGTTCTTGCATTTTGATAGGACAGTGAACCATGTCCTCTATTTGGACTTTTCTTTTTGTTTGTAGACTTTTATGCTCTTTGTGTGACTTTTACGTTGCTTGAAGTCTTCGAGGTTTATGTGAGGTCGCGGATCCAGAGCTCTTATCCTACTGATAATGTAGGTGTTACATGACATCACTGATTGAAGTGAGCACGGTATCTCTTTATAATCAGCAAAGTCAAGTTCTCGTTTAATCATTGTCTACACTGGGTGAAAGTTTCAAAATTCATTGCTAAATTGGGATGAAGATCCGTATGAGCCGCCAAGCAAAACACTGAAGAGGAATGTCATTTTTCAATTGTTTTGAAACAAGGATAGTGGAAAATATTTTAAAATATTCCTCTCTCCCTTCCCTCCTACTTTCTTTCCTGATTCTTCAAAAAAGAGCAAAATGACATTATAGCCAAATTTATTCTAGACCATCAGAGAGGTCCAGCTCACGGTGCGGTTTCCACCTCTGTAGGCCAACATCTTCTAACTTTTTCAAATTTCTGTGCACATTTTCGTTATATGGACAATACATTAGGATATAATTAGTAACTAATGCATCCAATGGCTTAAATGGGCTTTCCAACCCTACAGGATTGATGACCTATCCTGTCCTTGGGGTAGGTCATCAATATCAGATTGGTGAGGATCTGACAACTGTAACCGGAACACTTAAAAACAAAATTGCCTTCTGGTGTCTCTTTCATGGTCCCAAAATATCCGTCCGTGTTAATTTAGCAAAGAAGTGCATTCAAAAGTCTGATCCCGATGGACCATCTACGTTGAATTCTGGTGGGACAAGTAAAAGTTTTAGATGAGATCTTTCTCTTTCTTAACAGTTCAAAAGAGATGGAAAAGATTTGGATATTATAAATGAATATGCAAAACATTTTGACTGTGCCGTCCCCATGTGGATGGGGAATTTCAGAGTTTCTCTCATGGTTTATCACCCAGAATACATCAAGGCCATTCTGTCCAGGCAAGGTGAGGAAAGACAATAATTTTATCTTTTTTTTTTCTTTATCGTGTTTCCAATCGACTTTGTTTTATATGATTTATGTTCTTTTTTTTGGCATTGATTATCAAATTCTCCCAACCTTGTAATTATTTACACCAGATGGTGTCCAGTAGCTGTACCTCTATCTGCAGCTCAGCCCTCATGCATTGTTTCTTCTCTCATACTACTGCTTTAAATTGATTTTGTAACTATATATTTGCCTCATTTTATGTTATTTAGATTTCTATGTCTTGTAATATATCGTGAATATTTTTTTAAAATGTACATACTATTGCCCAAAGGGCAGCTTTGTTTTTCCTTAATAGTCCCATGAGTTGGTAAGTAACATTTCCAAAATTTACTATATATAACCAGGCTTTCATATTCACAAGTTTGTGGCTCTGGAAGTCCTAAAAAAATTAGACTTGAATGGAAGCCCCAACTGAGCCATTCATCTAAATGAGGCACTTTTGTGGTCTATCTGGCCTCTGTAACCAGCAGTGTTCATTAGTGTTGAGCGAGCACTAAAATGCTCGGGTGCTCAAAACTCGGGCCGAGCTCGCCGTGATACTCTGGTGTTCGACCCGAGCAACGAGCCCAATGTTAGTCTATGGGAGACCCGAGCATTTTTGCGGCGGCACCCCCGGCAGTCTGTAGAAAGCCTAAAAAGTGCCCAAAACGATAGTGACAGTGCTCAAAAGACATAGGGACAGCATGGGCATCGCCCCAGGAAGCATTTCTGACCCCCAACGCAATGCTGTCAACAACGTGGTCAGAGGTATTAAGCCACTTTTACAGGCTCACAATAAAACGTTCAAAAACGAAACTGAAATGGTTTTCCTGTGAAATATGTTAAGGAACTTCCTTTCCAGGGTAAAGACTTGTGTAAAAGGTAAAATAAATAGCCAAAAACAAAAATACTCCTCCACACCCTGGGCTATGTTCACAAGTAGCATTTTTTATGCGTTTTTGCACTTTTGTATTGCTTTCAACCGTGACAAATGCATTCACCGGGAAATGTCATTTTAACATTTTACAATCTTATCTGGCCATGTGGTGTGTGACACATGCATACAGTGCTGAAAAGACATGGGAACAGCATGGGGAAGACCCCTGGAAGCATCTCTGACTCCCAGGTCACTGCCTAAAAGTGTGCCCATCAGAAGTGATCCTTTCCGCATCAGAAGAAGCAGACTTGCAACTATCCCCGTGCAAGTCCTTGTCCCAGGGCAGTGTTCAATTGTACCTCCCCCATTCCTTGCAATGCAACCGCAAGTATGCAGCCTGCCACCCACCCCCAGGCTGCAATACCATACTGCTAGCTTGCTTGCACTTGAAATGCAGCCTTTTAGTTTGGAGGAGGCCGAAGCTGGCCACTACCTCATGGCTGCTTCAGCAGCGAGGTATCCATACTCAGTCCCCAGCCGGCCGGCGGCCGGGTATCCACGCTCGGTCCCCAGCCGACAGGGGGCGGCCGGGTGTCCATACTCGGTCCTCAGCCGCCCCGCGGCCAGGTGTCCACACAAGCTCCCCAGCCGCCTGGGGGCAGCCGGGTGTCCATAAATAGTCCCCAGCCGCCCCCATTTCTCCTTGGAACATCCCCCTACACACTTTTCTTAGCCCGGCCTGCTTTAGGGAAGCATTGGACGAGCCCACCAGAGAACCAGACTCCTCCAGTGGGCCCTGGCTTCTCCATCAGGGGAGTTGAGAGTGCCAAGGTGAGGAGCATGATGATGATGATAGAAGTTAGAAGCTGCTTTGTTTTCTTGGAATGCAAGCGTAAGTGTGCAACCAAACACCCACCCACCCCCAGGCTGCAATACCATACTGCTAGCTTGCACTTGAAATGGGGCCTTTTATTTTGGAGGAGGCCGAAGCTGGCCACTACCTCATGGCTGCTTCGGCAGCAAGGTATCCATACTCAGTCACCAGGCGCCCGGCGGCCTGGTGTCCATGCTCGGTCCCCAGCCGCCAGGGGGCAGCTGGGTGTCAATACTCAGTCCCCAGCCGCCCCCATTTCTCTTTGGAACATCCCCCCACACACTTTTCTAAGCCCGGCCTGCTTTAGGGCAGCATTGGATGAGCCCACCAGAGAACCATACTCCTCCGGTGGGCCCTGGCTTCTCCATCAGGGGAGTTGAGAGTGCCAAGATGAGGAACATGATGATGATGATGATGATGAAGTTAGCGTCTGCTTTGTTTTCTTGGAATGTAAGCACATGTATGTAGTAGCAGCTAGGCCTGAGGTGGTCAGTGTTTTGGCGCATATCCTACCTCCTCCGAGGATTGCTGGATGTTTTCCTGCTACTATCCCAGTTCTATGACTCCCGTTAAAACACAGCTTCAGGTGATGAATGATGGATGACGTGGTGGCAAAGGAGAAAGAGCAGGAGAAACAGGGACCATTCACATCAATATCAGGCCAGTCAACCACACATGTCTTGTAGGATATGTTTCTGTACCAAAAGGAGCGGTTCGGCTACATAGTTAAAGGGCATGCAGTGAGTGCAATGCCTACCAAAAATTTTGAGGCACTCCAATGCCCCTTGGAAATGACATGGAGGTCAGAGGGCCTTAATTAAATCATTTTTCCATTTATAGCAACTGGGTCTCCTGTGCACTGTTGGCCTAAGCAGTGAATGGAAGGCTTTCCAAAAATTATGAGGAAATGCAATGCCCCTTGAAACAGACGTGGATTACAGCATACTAAAAACCTTCTATCCATTATTGGGAAGTGGGTCTCCCTTAGTGTTCGCCTATGCATTGAAAAGCAAAAGCTGACTAAAATTAGGAGGAAATGCAATGCCCGTTGGAAGAACGGTGGAGGTTGCAGTGGAATAAAAAGACAATATCAATGTCCCTTGGAAAAGTGGTGGAGGTCGCAGTAGCTTAACAAGACGGTTTTAATACCCCTTGGAGAAGTGGTGGAGGTCGCAGTAGCTTAACAAGACGGTTTTAATGCCCCTTGGAAGAGACATGGAGGTCGCAGTAGCTTAATAAGACGGTTTTAATGCCCCTTGGAAAATTGGTGGAGCTCGCAGTAGCTTAACAAGACTGTTTTAATGCCCCTTGGAGAAGTGGTGGAGGTCGCAGTAGCTTAACAAGGCGGTTGTAATGCCCCTTGGAGAAGTGGTGGAGGTCGCAGTAGCTTAACAAGACGGTTTTAATGCCCCTTGAAGAATGGTGGAGGTCGCAGTAGCTTAACAAGACGGTTTTAATGCCCCTTGGAAAAGTGGTGGAGGTCGCAGTAGCTTAAAAAGATGGTTTTAATGTCCCTTGGAAAAGTGGTGGAAGTCACAGTAGCTTAACAAGATGGTTTTAATGCCCCTTGGAAGAGACGTGGAGGTTGCAGTAGCTAAACAAGACGGTTTTAATGCCCCTTGGAAGAGACGTGGAGGTTACAGTAGCTTAACAAGACGGTTTTAATGCCCCTTGGAGAAGTGGTGGAGGTCGCTGTAGCTTAACAAGACGGTTTTAATGCCCCTTGGAGAAGTGGTGGAGGTCGCAGTAGTTTAACAAGATGGTTTTAATGCCCCTTGAAGAATGGTGGAGGTCGCAGTAGCTTAACAAGACGGTTTTAATGCCCCTTGGAAAAGTGGTGGAGGTCATGTAGCTTAACAAGACAGTTTTAATGCCCCTTGGAGAAGTGGTGGTGGTCACAGTAGCTTCACAAGACGGTTTTAATGCCCCTTGGAGAAGTGGTGGAGGTCGTAGTAGCTTAACAAGACGGTTTTAATGCCCCCTGGCAGAGACATGGAGGTCGCAGTAGCTTAACAAGACGGGTTTAATGCCCCTGGGAAAAGTGGTGGAGGTCGCAGTAGCTTAACAAGACAGTTTTAATGCCTCTTGGAAGAATGGTTGAGGTCGCAGTAGCTTAACAAGATGGTTTTAATGCCCTTTCGAAGAGAGGTGGAGGTCGCAGTAGCTTAACAAGACAGTTTTAATGCCCCTTGGAAAAGTGGTGGAGGTCGCAGTAGCTTAACAAGACGGTTTTAATGCCCCTTGGAAAAGTGGTGGAGGTCGCAGTAGCTTAACAAGACGGTTTTAATGCCCCTTGGAGAAGTGGTGGAGGTCGCAGTAGCTTAACAAGACGGTTTTAATGCCCCTTGGAAGAGACGTGGAGGTCGCAGTAGCTTAACAAGACGGTTTTAATGCCCCTTGGAAAAGTGGTGGAGGTCGCAGTAGCTTAGCAAGACGGTTTTAATGCCCCTTGGAGAAGTGGTGGAGGTCGCAGTAGCTTAACAAGACTGTTTTAATGCCCCTTGGAGAAGTGGTGGAGGTCGCAGTAGCTTAACAAGACGTTTTTTTTTTTCTAAACATCATTTTTATTAGATTTTTTCAGAAAAACAAATACATAAAAAGACGTATGAATCAAAGCCATAATGCACAATACTAAGGAGCTTGTACAAAAATCAGGTACAATAAGTAATCAATAAGTTCCGATTAGCTGGCCTAACAAATACACATCTAAACAAAAAAAAAAAAATACCAAGATTAAGTGTTAGCAAGTTACAGTCATCTTCAATCAAGGAAATTAAGTAATTTTCAGTAAATTGTGTTGATTAACTCCCCTGCTTTAGTTAACGCGTAAAAGTCCTAGGCTGTTGTTTAGATCCTCCAGAATATACCATTCTGTAGAAGTAAATGGTTGGACAATTTTATTCTTTTCAGTCAGAGAGCAGCATGTTATAATAAACTGCTTCCATTTTGACAGAAACTTCCCAGCTTGTTGTTCTTTGTTACTAAGGGCATCTAATTGTTCTACTCCCATAAAATGTTTTAATTGGATTATTAGCTCTGCTATAGGGGGAATGATAGGGTCTAGCCAATGTTTGAGTAACTGTTTTTTTGCCAGGAAGAGTAGAGTATGAAGCAGTTTTGGGGGGTCTTTTGATTTTTTGTCGGAATTTTCTGGGTTGTTCCAATGATGGAGTAGGGCTAAGTATGGAGAGAGAGTGTACCCTGGACCCCAAATATTATTCATCAGGTCTGAGACTTGGTTCCAGTATACTGTTGAATCAGAGCAGGACCATAAGCCGTGCATAAGGTCAGAGTATGGATGATGACATTTAGGGCATGCAATCAGTCTATTTGACAAGGGATCTTTTTTCGGTATATTAAAAGCGTAAATGGCCCCGTGTATTATTTTATACTGAGTTTCCCTCCATGATTCGTTTATAATGTACTTTCTAAATATCTTCCAGCCTAGTCTGATCTTAGTGGGAATTTCAACGTCTTCAAATTGTTGCTTCCAATATTTAAAGAAAATGTCAGGGTGAATCTTTAATAAATTGGGTTTCATAGCCGAGTAAAGACTAGATATTGAAGGAGTACCTGTTGGGGATAATAAAATTACATCTAATTCATTTTGCAAGGTCTCGAAGGTAACATCCCTTAAGTTTGACATAATGGATAGTCTAATTTGTTCAAATTGAAGGCCATGATGAAATGGTAGATTATACTTATCCATACACTCTGGGTACGTCAACCATCTCCGATTGCTTGGGTGAAGTAGGTGAGATATGTTATGAATACCTGCTTGCTGCCATTTAGAAAATAATTTATTTTCACATCCCTGTGGAAATTCTGGATTCTGCCATAGCGGCAGGTGCTTAGAAATTCTGAAGGAAAGGCCATATTTTTTCCTAACCGCTTTCCAAGTGGAAATGGTGTCTTTAAAAGTTACTTATTTTTTGATTGCTGGGGGTAGGGAAGAGTAGCGAGAGTGTAAAAGTGCAGTTAAATTAAAGGGGTAAGCATAGTCTGATTCCAAAGAGTAATCAGAGTACGTATGTCTTTTGTGGAGCCAGTCAATTATGTAACGAAAAAGGCAAGCAAGGTTGTAATTCCTGATACTTGGAAAATTGATACCTCCATTATCCTTGGATGACATAAGTTTGTCTAAACTAATCCTAGGACGTTTTCCTCTCCATATAAAATGACTAAAGGCCCTATTAAGTGTGATTACATCAGAGTGTTTCAGTAGCAATGGTAGTTTGGAGTTGATACATAATTTTAGAAGTACTGATCATCTTAACGAGATGCGCCCTACCTAAAAAAGACAAGGGCAAATCCTGCCACGATTTCAATTGATCAGTGATTTTTTTGATGAGGGGGGGATAATTTAACACATATAAAGAGGATGGCAAACGGCCTATTTTTATGCCTAAATAGGTGATATGAGATGTAGCTATATTAATATCATAGAAAGATTTTTTGGGGTAGAGTTTCATTCCTTTTTCAGTTAATGGTAGCAATTCACATTTTTTAGCATTTATTTTGAATCCAGAATAAGTGCCAAAATTTTCAAGTAGATCCAACACTAGAGGTAAATGTAGAATGGGATCCGACATAAACAAAATGATGTCGTCTGCAAAAAAAGGCTGCCTGAATTGATTTTTTGTTAAATTGGATGCCTGAAAAAGTTTTAGGGTCTGATAAAATATGAACTAGGGGTTCTAGTGCCAGGTTAAAAAGTAAAGGGGATAAAGGACACCCTTGTCTTGTTCCCTTTTCAAGGGGGAACGGAGTGGATAGAAAACCCGGGGTATACACCTGGGCTTTTGGAGACATGTATAAATTATGAATATAATTAAAAAAAGGGCCTGACAATGACATCTTGGTTAAAACCATATATAACCAATCCCAGTTTATATTATAAAAGGCCTTTTCGGCGTCAAGGGAGATAATTGCCGTGGACCCTTTTAAATCAGGTGTAGAGTGGATTTTATCAAGCGCCAGTAAGACTTTCCTAATATTTAGCGTGGCTGAGCGACCCTTAACAAAGCCTGCTTGTACATGAGATATAAGGTGAGGTAAGGGAAATCGGTCTGTATGAATTGGGGGATAATGGATCTTTGTCTGGTTTTAGTAGTAATTTGACATAAGCCATATTTGCGGAAGGGAAAATGGGATTGCCATTAATTATTTTGTTGAAGATTGATACAAACAATGGGGAAATCTCTTCCGTTAAGGATTTAAAGAAGTCAGACGTGTATCTGTGGCGCCCCTGAGGGTTCGGTCGCCACAGAGGTATTGCATCTCACCCAGAGGTGTGGTATCTCACTCTCAGGTAAGGAAGGAGTATGGCTCAGGACCCTAACACTACATCCACTACACCACATTTCCGGGGGACAGGGCGATAATGCTCCTATGGGAGAGCACAAGTGTCCCTGATCCCTGGCTGGAGTGGGGAGGAACCACTTAGAGAGGGGGAACTAAATAGTGGATGGGTGGAGAATGTAGATCCTGGGAGCACTGTAGTAGGAGGTATAAAAGGTAGGAACCATCTTGGTTCAAGAGTGGTAGTAGTAGAAGTCAGAGTGGAGAAGTGACAGGAGCAGAGGCTCTGCACGAGCTCTGCTCCAGAGGCGGGCCTAGTCAGGAGGCCTGAGCCTGAAGGAGGGAAAAGGGGAGCAGGAGAGGCTCCAGGACGAGAAAAGAAGGGACCCCAGGGGTACGGGCCGTGCAGTAAGCCACCCGTACGCCTGCCGCTGCCAGGAGGTAGGGGGGTCAGGCCACAGAAGGGGAACCGGGTTCCCCAGCCAGCAGAGACTACAGGACTCAACTGGGAACTGGAGGCTGCAGCACTTCAAGTACAGCAGGCCGTCCACACCAGCCACCAGGAAGGTAGCCGCATAGGGCCAGGGGACGGAACACACGTCGCCCTCCAAGGCCCGAGGACACTGGACAGAGGTGCCGCTAGGTGTGAGGTACAAGGAGAGAGGACACACAAGAGGGGGTCCTGCTAAATGCTCCAGAGATACCTGAGGGTCGACTGAGCCCCTTACTGCATGAGCACAGGACGCCCCGGGCTCTTACACTGGCCCTGTAACTGGAACTGTTTAAACCGTGAGTAAAAGATCTGGGACTGCACTGTAACGACTCCGTGTTATCATTACTGATCCCGACACTATCACTACCATCATCCATACACGCTGCCCTGAAGCTACACTCTTCCTGTGGGGAGTCACATCACCTTGCTGCACACACCATCAGCTTCAGTGGACTGCTCCCCAGCGGCAGTTCCCAATAACCACATCCCACAGGTGGCGTAGTCGGACTATATATAACAGAGACACATAGACTACCCTGGTTTGACCGCCCTGGGTCACGGACCGGGTCGCCGCCACGGTGACTACAACCCCCAGCATCTACGAGGCCCGGCTCTGGGTATCCCCACGGCCCAGGGGGTGCATCATATCCATCAGGTCCAGGGGCCTTGTTTGGTTTCAAATTTCTAATTGTATTAGTAATCTCTTCTAATGAAATAGGTTTATTTAATATAGATTTATGTTCCTCCGAAAATAAAGGTAGTTTGACCTTATCTAATAGTGTATCAGAGAGGGACAAGGATTGTTTTGGATTTTGGTATAGGTCCTTATAGAATGAGCCTAAAATCTTATTAATTGATTTAGGGTTCGTATGAATAACCCTGTTGATATCTCTTAATTGGAAAATTCCCTGTGGCTTTTTCATACCTTTCGCTAAATTGGCCAACATTCTCCCTGATTTGTTGCCAAACCTATAAAAGTATGCTTGTGTTTGAGATAAATGGAATTTTTCTCTCATATCTGCGTATCGGTTGAATTCAGATTGTTTTTGAGACCAGTGTGTTATATTAAGAGGGGAAGGGTCAAGAAGAAATGTAGTGTAGGCATGTTTCAGTTCAGAGGACAGTTCACCATATTTCTTCATAACTCTTTTTTTGTGAGAAAAAGTATACGCCAAAATTTTCCCTCTAATTACCACCTTGGCCGATTCCCATAATAATGTGGGGTTATCTTGCCGAATTGTCAGATAAAAATTCGCTCCACCATATCTTGAGAGAGGAAATAAATGAGTCGTCTTTGCAAAAGTAATCTGGAAACCTCCATAAGAAGTCAGGGCCTCGAGGGAAATTTTTTAATAATTCCAACCCTACTGGGGCATGATCAGAAATAGCAATATCACCAATTTGCACCGTTACTAATTTAGCTAACAGAGAGGGAGATACGAAAAAATAGTCAATACGGGACCAAGAGTCCTTGGCATGTGAGAAGTGCGTATATTCTCTATTACTAGGGTTCAGAAACCTCCATGAATCAATTAAATGGCAAGTAGACAAAAGAGGTGCTAGTGCTTTGTCATGTGAGGTTATTGATTGCGGAGTACCAGCAGTGTTTTTCCTATCCTCGTGCACCGAAACCACAGAGTTAAAATCTCCACCTACTATTTTGTTAGGGTTGGGGTCAAGTAGGAGTCTAGTCTCCAATTGTTTGAAAAAAGATTTGTTGCCTATGTTAGGCGCATAAAAATTATAGATAGAGAAGGTTCCACAAGAAGTAGATAGTGTTAATTGGATCAGCCTCCCCTCTCCATCCTGCTGCTGACTTATAACCTGGTGTATAAATTGTTTATTGATAAGAATTAAGACTCCAGCCTTTCTATCTAAGGACGATGAACCATAGACACTAACCACCCACAATTTTTTCATCCGGGGGAAATCTGCTTCCGGTAGATGCGTTTCTTGTAGGAGGGCTATGTCGGGCTTTAAACATTTTAAATGTCTAAGGACCTTCATCCATTTTTGGGGAGAACGCAAACCCTTAACATTCCAAGATATGATATACATATTCAAAGACTGTAAAGATAAACATGCTTGGTGAGCAACTTACAAAATAATGATGACGTGTAGTTAGATTGTGTACTAAAGAGCATAGCTCGAACATGTGAAACATTTTTGTAGCACCCTGAGGATTCGGCTGCTACAGGGGTATTGCACCTCAGCCAGAGGTGTGATATTCCACTCCCGGGTAAGGATGGAGTGTGGAACTGAGCTAGTAGGCTGCATGCACTACACACATCCCATTTCCGGGGAACAGACCGATGGTACTCCCACTAGAGAAATGTGCAGGTACGACAGTGTCTGTTCCTGGCTGGAGTGGGAGGGGGGTGGAACATCCCAGTAGTGTAGGGGCAGATAGGGGGAGCAGCCTGGGTAAAGCTAGGAGCTCATTGGGTGCTGGTCACCTGAGCTCACACATAGAGGGAGTATATAAGGTGGGCACCATCTTAGATCAGGGTCAGTCAGTCAGTCAGTTGTCAGTCAGTCAGACAGTCTGTCTGAGAGCCTGAGAAGCAGAGCAGAGGAGAAGAGAGAGAGACCCAGAGGCGCAGAGGGGACCCCAAGAGCCCATAAGAGAGCTAATAGGGTGAAGGGTCGGCAACAGGGTACCGGATCCCAAGCTGGCAGAGGCTACAGCACACCTTAGCCAGGAACCGGAGGTCGTGGGCAGGATCTGCCACGATCACCCACTAAATCCACCCGGAAGGCAGACCAAGAATAGGGTCAGGGAGCCCAGAGGAGGCTTGACCAACAAGAGGCCCGAGGGAGCCGGACTTAGGTGGATCCCTGGTGGGAACGGCCAGAAGAAGGGAGAGACAGAAAGGAGCTCAGGACCACACTCCGGAGTTGCCTGGGAGTTGACCGAGTCCAGGACCTGGTGGACGCAGCACGGCTTGGGTGGTCACTGCTGTACACAGTGACCCGAGCAACACCAGTAAGTAAAACCCTGGAACTGCATTTTATGTCTCTGAGTCTCCTTGCTGCACCTTCACAACCACCATCCTCCACGGCTGACCCCCTGAGGCTATACCCCTCCCGTTGGGGGTTATACTACCTAAGCTGCACTCACATCATCAGCCTCAGTGGACTCTGCTGCAGCGGCGGCCGTATTGACCGCAAATCAACGGGTGGCGTAGTCGACACAAAAGAACATCTAGTAACATCATAAGGACTGCCACACACTGAGTTTGACACCCTGGGCACGGACCGGGTCACAGCCACTCGGAGACTACAACCCCCATCTGATCCGGCTCCGGGTATCCCTAACAGCACTGGCCCAGGGGGCGCGTCAACTTTGGCGTAGTCGGCAGGATCACGTGCCCGCAACAACCGGGTACTGCGTGCCTGAAGAAAGGATCGCATTTACCTCAAAAAGAAGTCTCCCGCCGGTTCCGGAGGGTCCCCGCCATCGGGCCCCATCACAGGTCGTTTCCCGCCGGTTGTCCGCCATTTGCAGCTTTTTCCCGCCATCCATGGAGTTTCCCGCCACTGGGAGACGATTCCCGCCATTTCCAAAGATTTCCCGCCTTGGAAGAGCGGACGCCATTATGGGCGTGCCAGAGGGTGGCAAAAGGCCACCTCCCATCGTGGGCCAGGTCAAAGAATGGCGCCAAAAGCGGAAACCGCGCCCACCAACAGAGACTGTGATGCTGGAAGTGTCCATCAGCGTAAGAGAACTGCCCCTGGAACTGACAATCACAAAGTTGCCCCGGGACCACCCTCAATGTGGGCGGAGACAGAACAAGAGAGCAAAGATGGGTGTCGCCTGGAGCAGTCTGGAGAGAGCGCACCCGGAGACAAGACGTCTGGAAGAGAGTCCAGAGAGAGCCTACCCGGAGATGGAGGGAGAGTCAGGCAGCACCGACCCAGTGGTCAGGAGCCTGTTGCAGGTCGCCACTCCAGAAGGCCTGCTGGAGATCCTAGCACAGCTTCCCCGAGACCGGGAGTGTGCACAGACTGCGCTGGAGAGCCTCGCACGGAGGATGGCCCGGGTACAGCGAGAGACGTTGGCGGAGTGGAGCCGAGAGATGGCCCAGCAGACCGAAACCCGACAGCGGAGCACGCCACCTGAGACGAGGAGACAGACCGCCTCTGAGGATGGCGCAGGAAGAATGAAGGCAGGAGACGGCGCCGAGAAGGGAGCTGAACGGATGGAGGCAGGTAAAGGGGACGTCTCTACCCCGAGCCGGGAAACCGCGTGCCTGCCCCAGCTCCCCGTCGCAGAGCCCGAAATTCCCCCTGCCTTGCCCGTCGCTGCATCGTCACCGCCGCCGACTAGGCCTCAACCGGAAACCGCGGCCGCGACCCCTGTGACGTCACACGCCTCGACCTCGAGCGTGGCCAAGCAGGAAATACCACCGGCCTGGTCGCAAGGCCTAGTACCTCCGGGCGCCGCAATACCAACAGCGCCCCCTACCTCCGCGGAGCCACCGGCCTGGCCGCAGGGCCGAGTAACCACGGGCGCCGCCGTTCTTACGGTGCCCTTTTCCTTTAGCGTGCCCCAAGCCTGGTCGCAAGGCCTGGTCAACCCGGGCGCCGCTACCACCACGGCGCCCATAGCACCTAAAGTACCGCACCTGGGTGAAAATCTATTTGCCCAGCATACGTGCCCGGATGGGCAGCCCTTTATATGGCCACCGGAGTTTCACCATCCCCGACTCCGGAAAGAGAGACCCCTAGACGAACCCCTGATTCCGGTTCCGAAGCCCGCAAGGAGGACCTCGCCCCCGCTGGAGGAGGCACAGTTCGAGTGGGACCCCACTGGAGAAGACCTCATGGGGTTCACTCAGGAGACTCGGGCGGCCGCAGCGGAGCGTGCAGAGTGCTGCCGGCAGCAGCTCGAGGTCTTCGAGAGGGAGCGGAGAGAGAGGCGGGTCCGGGAACAGCAAGCGCAGATAAGGAGCGCGGAGCAGAAGAGCCGGACCAGGAGGAATCCCCGTGCAGCTCATGGTCCCCCTTCCACCGGGACTGTGATAAAATTCAACATGCAGCATGGATGGGGCTTCATTAGAGACCATCAGACCCCCGGCGACGTCTTTGTAACTCGCAGAGACGTAGAAAGCCATCTGCCGGAGGGACACAGAGGTCGTGACCTGTACGTAGGGGACGAGGCCACCTTCACCCGGCACAAGTGTGCCAAAGGACCCTACGCCCTCCATGTGCATCGCCTGACGGAGGAGGAGCTGCAGTGTGAGGAGGAGCAAGAGGACCCGGACGGGTCTGAAGAATCTAAAGAAGGAGCAGGAGGACACCGTCGTTGAAGTACGGTAGAGAGAGACTGTACATAGTTACCCGTCAGGGTATAAGAACTGTTCTAGTTAAAATATAGTCCCCGTTGGGACCAGTCAATTAAACTGAAACTCGTGTGTCCCTATTCCCACTGACCGAGGACTGAGAGCGGTCATTCCTCCCTAATACCTGGCCGAGGACTGAGAGCGGCCATATCCCCTTGTATATAGTTGCACTTCCTAAAGCGCCCCCTACCGGTTTTATAGGAAACCATTTTTCTTCAAGAGACTGTCGCACTTTTCCCGGTCACAAGTTGCACCGTGACCGGAGGAACCAGAAACAAGAATGTTATTTATATGAAAAGTTTATTGCTGATATATATATATGATGTTTTCTATGTTTATGTTTATGAAAAAAAAATTGTATGTTTTGGATGTTTATATCTTACAGCCCGAGGACGTGCTGTGATTTACCAGGGGGGAATGTAGCACCCTGAGGATTCGGCTGCTACAGGGGTATTGCACCTCAGCCAGAGGTGTGATATTCCACTACCGGGTAAGGATGGAGTGTGGAACTGAGCTAGTAGGCTGCATGCACTACACACATCCCATTTCCGGGGAACAGACCGATGGTACTCCCACTAGAGAAATGTGCAGGTACGACAGTGTCTGTTCCTGGCTGGAGTGGGAGGGGGGTGGAACATCCCAGTAGTGTAGGGGCAGATAGGGGGAGCAGCCTGGGTAAAGCTAGGAGCTCATTGGGTGCTGGTCACCTGAGCTCACACATAGAGGGAGTATATAAGGTGGGCACCATCTTAGATCAGGGTCAGTCAGTCAGTCAGTTGTCAGTCAGTCAGACAGTCTGTCTGAGAGCCTGAGAAGCAGAGCAGAGGAGAAGAGAGAGAGACCCAGAGGCGCAGAGGGGACCCCAAGAGCCCATAAGAGAGCTAATAGGGTGAAGGGTCGGCAACAGGGTACCGGATCCCAAGCTGGCAGAGGCTACAGCACACCTTAGCCAGGAACCGGAGGTCGTGGGCAGGATCTGCCACGATCACCCACTAAATCCACCCGGAAGGCAGACCAAGAATAGGGTCAGGGAGCCCAGAGGAGGCTTGACCAACAAGAGGCCCGAGGGAGCCGGACTTAGGTGGATCCCTGGTGGGAACGGCCAGAAGAAGGGAGAGACAGAAAGGAGCTCAGGACCACACTCCGGAGTTGCCTGGGAGTTGACCGAGTCCAGGACCTGGTGGACGCAGCACGGCTTGGG
Organism: Phyllobates terribilis; assembly: GCF_046119375.1. NCBI lineage: Eukaryota > Metazoa > Chordata > Amphibia > Anura > Dendrobatidae > Phyllobates > Phyllobates terribilis. Next base: position 155,003,235 of record NW_027362768.1, on the reverse strand, counting down.
TGGTCACTGCTGTACACAGTGACCCGAGCAACACCAGTAAGTAAAACCCTGGAACTGCATTTTATGTCTCTGAGTCTCCTTGCTGCACCTTCACAACCACCATCCTCCACGGCTGACCCCCTGAGGCTATACCCCTCCCGTTGGGGGTTATACTACCTAAGCTGCACTCACATCATCAGCCTCAGTGGACTCTGCTGCAGCGGCGGCCGTATTGACCGCAAATCAACAGGTGGCGTAGTCGACACAAAAGAACATCTAGTAACATCATAAGGACTGCCACACACTGAGTTTGACACCCTGGGCACGGACCGGGTCACAGCCACTCGGAGACTACAACCCCCATCTGATCCGGCTCCGGGTATCCCTAACAGCACTGGCCCAGGGGGCGCGTCATTTTCAAATAACAATAAACCAAAGTTTTAAAGAACTGACCTAGCAAGAGCGTAAACATTTTTAACTGCTCGCTAGGGAAAAAACTATCTCCTGGGCCTCATTTCTGCCCAACCATGTGTGTAAAATAACAAATTACATTTAAATTTAGATCCCCCTTATTTAAGATATTTTATCAAACTTTTTCTTAAGCTATTGCCTCCAAAAAAAAAAGGTTTTTTTTTCTTCAGAGTCTCCAGGTAGAAAGGAGAAATTCATTTTATCAACGATTGTTATAGCTCTGGTCTCCTTTGTCTCCTCGTTTCGTGGGTCTCCCAGGGGACCGTGAGCTAGAGGGAGTTATCGTTTTGTGGGTCTGTTCAGGGCTGGCCCTTGGACCCAAGAGACCGCTGACAAAGGATTCTGCCGTATCAGGTGAGATAAATTCCCGGAAGGAGCCATCTGTGTCTTTCAGGCGTAGAGTAGCCGGGTAGCGGAGTTGAAAGCGGATTTTTTCCTTGTGCAGTCTGGTGCACAAAGAACTGAAGGACTTCCTTTTCCTGGTCACTTCAATGGAGTAGTCTTCAAAAAGCAAGATTTTATGGCCCTGAATGATCAATGGATGGTTTAACTGTTTGTATGCTCGGATAATGTCAGCTTTATCTTTGAAATCCAAAAATTTCATAATGACCTGTCTTGGTCTGGTTGTATTGTGAGCTCCAGAGACAGAGGGCGGAGGACCAATTCTGTGGACCCTTTCCACCCTTTTACCTTCAGGTAGTTTTAGAGCTTTTGGGACTTCATTCTCGCATAGGAATTTCAAAGTGTTTTGAAGATGCGATTCAGGTAGACCCACCAAGCGCAGGTTGCTTCTGCGAGAGCGGTTCTCAAGGTCATCAATACGGTCTCTCAGAATTGTGTTCTCACAGACAATAGCTAATATTTTGGAATGGTCCTCATTTGAATCATCTTCAATGCTCGAAATTCGTGTTTCCAGCTCAGTGAGCTGTTCGGCTTGTTCATCCTGTCTAGCTTGTAGATCCATCAGGGCCGTATTTAGAGTGGATTGTATTATGGTTTTGATTTCAGGAAGTAGTCTAGCTGTGACCTCAGCCGCTAGTTCCAACGGGTCCATTTGTGAATCCCCCTTCCTAGAAGTAGGATTGCGGGGCGTTTTGGGGGGTTGACGTAGATCCTCGTTGGATTGGGCGGGATGTTCCTCTTGGTCTAGAGTAGGAGCCATATTATGAAGCTTGGAGAAGTCAGAGTGATTGGAGAAGGAAGGTTGTTTTTGTCCGCTACGGAGAAGGTAGCGGTCCATATATGCCAAATATATAGTTCGAAGACGACCTTCAGCTGCGTGATGATTTCAAAGAATTGCTGAGCTGCCAGATCAAAAATCAGGAGCATGGAAGCAATGTACAGGGGGTGAGAATATGAGCAGATAATCCGAGATCACATGGTCGGTGCCTGAACCGGAAGACTCACAGAATCATAGTTTGTAAACAGTAATTACTTCATGATAAGAGATAATGAGATCGCCAGGGCAGGACAACTATTTTCCATTGACAATTTGTATACGTGGGGTCAAGGCTGGTTATTAGATGACAAAAAAAAAATGATACAGCAATATTCCTGTGTGCCTCAAGATGACGCCCAAAGTAAATGATGAAAAATAGTTGTTGTAGTTCAAATGACCACTGGATGGAGTTTTGATGTGATTAACAATGGAGGACAGTTATTTGGAGCTTAACAAATTCTCATATAAAATATAAGAGATGGCCCTGTAGTGAACAGAGTACAAAGGAGAGCCTCAAGGCCTTGATGCACTGTTTGGGCCAAATTTTTCACTGCCACATTGAAGTTGCAGAAATCCACAGAGATGTGAGGGCCCCAGGTTGTTTTTCAGCTCCCAGCCTCTCTCCACTTCAACTCTACCCCTGCAGGGCCGATACAAAGCCCGGGATCAGCAGCCTCCCAACCATACACCACACACCTTCTGAGGGAAAGTCCCGACGCCCCGCTCCGCAGGACTCCACCGAGGACGCAATGCAAACAGGCCGCCCCGCCGACTCCGGACCACCAGGGCAGATGAGGATGAGGTAGGTGACACTTCACCAGTGATCAGGGGGTGCCACTCCGAAGCGCTTACCCCTGGATAATATTGATTCCTGTCCGGGGAGTGCAGCAGAAGCAGAGGCAGGATCCCGGGACGCGTCTCCTCGTGTTTAAGATGGCGGCCGCTCACAGGCCAGGACTCCGTAGTCAGATTGAAGCTCCGGTATCTTTCACCAAGGAGTCTACAAGACGGTTTTAATGCCCCTTGGAAGAATGGTGGAGGTCGCAGTAGCTTAACAAGATGGTTTTAATGCCCCTTGGAAGAGACGTGTGATGCGCACAGGGGATGGGGATGACTCGGCGCCCGGGCCTTGTTGCCTGGTCTTGGGGATGTCGCGGTAGTCAGCTCCCGGGCCCGTACCCTGGGCCTCTCTTTAAAAGGGTGGATAATTATGTGAAAGTTCGTGATGCCACCTGTGGTGTCTGGTGAGGATCACCAGCGCTGCGGCAGCCCACTGTAGGGTGAAGGGTGCATATCAGGATTCTCCCCAGTGAGCGGGTATAGGACCTCCTGTTTCTTGCCGTTGTGTAGTACATTTCTGACCTGCCTGGAGCTAGGCCTAACTTTGTCTCTGTCCTGCACCGGCTGACTTTGTGGTAGGGCCTTCTCTTGGAGTACACGCTCCCAGCTTGCGGAGCCTCCGTGACTCCTGGCTCTGGTACGTATCAGCTATTGGGTGATCCTGGGACATGAAGTCTTCCAGGGGTCTCCGGTTGTCTCTACAGGGGAATATACGGCCGTGTAGATGCGGACCCGGTGTCCGGTATATGTTTTCTGGGGTGAGCTTGTACAGCTCCTCTGCCCCCAATGCTACTCACTCCTCTAGCCTTCAGCTGCACTCGAGGCCCTCACTAGGCTATAGACACTAGCGGCAGCTTGCCGCCCTTCACCGCTCTTATGGCGTCGGCACGCCTTGGGCTCACTAATTGAGCTCTCTCTGGACTGAGCTCCACTGCAGGCTGACCTCTCTCAGGCTTCTCTACTGCAGGAACTGAACTGAGAACTCTGTCCCTCTCTGGCTCTGAGCAGGGACTCTGTTCTCTAGACTGAGCTCGACTCTGTATTCAGACCTGTACTTGCTGAACTCTCCAGAGGAACTGACTGCCTAGCTCCACCTTCCCTATTTATATCCCTATCCGGGCTCCCTCTGGTGGTCTGAGGTGGAAGGTGGAGGTGTGTGTATGCTATGAGGGCCTCTTGTGGAGGAGTCCGTCCATGCACCCCTCTAGGATCTATGGCACTAATGCGCAGCAGGGGCGCCACATTCCCCCCTAGCAAAACTCAGCACTCCCGGGCTGAAGTACATTTTGAAACAACAATATAGCATGAACTACAACAATCTTCCCTTTATGGGAGGCACATTCTTAAACGTTGCATATAACATTAATAAGTAATAAATAGATATATGTATTGGAATAAGCAAGTCCAAGTCTCTTCCGGAGAGGTTGCTCAAAGGGGCACTCCAAGGAGTGCAAATATTTATAAAGAAAAGTCTTTGGGCTGCACATAGTCCTCAGGCACAGAGTTCTTAGGTACCCATACGGGTAATGAGAAGTAAATTGGTAAAGTGTCCATATCACTTGAATTGTCCATTAATGAAGGCAAAAATATAAATTAAATGCATATAAAAGGCAATGAATACATGGCAATATACAAGATAATACAGTAATATACAATACAATGCTATATAATACCCCAGGGGTAACTATTTACACTGTCAGAGTTTCCTTCTTTACTCTCTGTATCTGACAGGGGGTTGACCTAGTGTACTACGTGTAGACCTACGTGGTACTGGGATGCGTGAGGCACTAGTATTTGCACCACTTCCCATTCTGTCAGTACTAGGTGTGGAGCGACTGCAGGGCCGCCTTAACCTCGCTACAGGACTGGCAAGTATACCATTGGCTGGGCCTTCTTGCTCTGCTCCAACCGGGGATCCTTCTTCCGGGGATTCTTCTTGTGCAGGCTCTTCTGAAGCACTTACAGGCTCTACTTGCTGTGGAGGGTCTTCTGGCTGTTGAAAGAAGTGGATCACAGGGATTATTACTGCTCCTCCTGTAGCATCGGCGTCTCTGCCCCCTGCCAGGCAGAGATGCCATCCCACTCACCTCCTCGCTCCCCGCGCTCCCCGCGCTGCGTTCTCCAGCGCTCCTCTTCCTGCTGCCGGCGCGCGCAGCTCCCTGGGCACTGTGCTTAGGGAGCCCTCCCTCTTAAAGGGGCCGCGCGCGCCGTCCTAAGGAGTCCCCGGCCAATAGCCGAGGGGCCTCCCATATATAAGGCACCTCCTCCAAAATGGAGGTGCCCGGGCAAAAGTTGTTGCACAGTGTTTCTGACCTCTGCTTCAGCCCTGAGGTCCCGCTGCTAGCCTGACTACCAGTCCTGCCCGCCAGCCTGTTACCTGCCTGTTACCTGCCTGTTACCTGCCAGCCCGCTCACCTGGGAGCACTTGCCTGTTACCTGCCTGTTACCTGCCGTGCCTGCCAGCCCACTCACCTGGGAGCACTTGCCTGTTGCCTGCCTGTTACCTGCTGTGCCTGCCAGTCTGCTCACCTGGGAGCACTAGCCTGTGACCTGCCTGTTACCCACTTGTTACCTGCCGTGCCTACCCGGAGGCTCCTGCCGTCACTCGCCGTGACCACCTGCCAGCCCACCTAGAGACTCCTGCCGTCACTTGCCGTGTCTACCTGATAGCCTACTGGGAGGCTTCTGCTCGCCAGCCTGCCTGCTGTGCCTACCTGCTATTCCGGTCAGTCCCTGCCATCTGTACCGTGGGAGTCACCTGCTCCCTTACAAGGTCGTCCCCAGAGTAGCACCTGGTCCCTCTGCTCGGTCCCTCCCTGGTCACGGAGTTGTTAGCCGCCGTACGACCAGGGTCGGTCCGAGTTGATACTTAGTTACGCCCCTCTGGGTCCCTCCTTGCACCATAGCACAGAGGTTCCACCTCCCGGACCCGTAACAGTTTGCTCGGGCCATGGAACCCGGTGGCCCCCAGACCTCCACAATCTCCGACCTGCACCAGGAGGTCTTACGTCAAAGGGCTCAACAGGAGTCGGTACTGTCCTTCCTGCAGTCTGTTAACTCTCGCCTAGGCGCTTTGTCCGATCCGTCTGTGTCCGTCTCTGGTCAAGCAGCGCCTGCTTCCGCGGCACCACAACCTAGTCCTACTATGGCGTCTGGCTATGGACCCCGGCTCTCGGCACCTCCACGTTTTGCTGGCAACCCAGCCTTAGCTCGAGGTTTCATAAACCAGTGCACCCTGCACTTTGAACTCTTGGCACATCATTTCGTCTCCGAGCGGGCCAAAGTGGCATTCATCATGTCCCATCTCACTGGGGAGGCACTGGCGTGGCTAAATCCCCTGTGGGAGGGAGGGGATCCCCTGGTGTCCGACCTATCGTCTTTCCTCGCTGCTTTCCGGAAAGTCTTCGATGAACCAGGACGAAAATCCTCTTCAGCCTCCTCTCTGCTACGTCTCCGCCAAGAGAGTCTCACCGTGGGCCAATATGCCATACGGTTCCGTACCCTCGCTTCTGAGCTTGCCTGGGACAACGAGGCTCTGGTGTCCATCTTCTAGGAGGGTCTTTCCGGTCGGATTAAGGACGAGTTAGCCGGTCGGGACATTCCTACCACCCTGGATGACCTGGTGTCACTAGCTACCCGGATTGACATCCGTTTCCAAGAACTTACCAAAGATACTACCCGAGAGAGAAAGTTTCCTCGCCTTGCTCCTACTTTCCAGAGACCTGCCTCTCAACCAGTCACTCCCCAGACCAGACAATGTGAACTGAGGTCTAAGATGGCAGACATACAAGAAACAGAGGCATGTTCACACTAGCAAAAAAGAAGCAAGACAAAAATATATCTCATACCCTACCATAATTATATATAAATGTAAAGCAAAATTGCATAATAAATATAGGGTACTTAGTGAACTATTTTTGATCAAAAAAAGTATACAAGCCGTCCCACCAGCGGCAAGGTGACCCTAAATTGGGACGGTACCTATACTGCCTATATTAAAAACCTTACTGTATATCAAAGTTGATTTTTGTCTTGCTTCTTTTTTGCCAGTCACTCTCCAGGCACACTCAACCGAACCTATGCAGATCGACCAGACCAAGATGGTCAAATCTCGCCAAGAGTCACGCCGAGCCGAGGGGAGCTGTTTCTATTGTGGCAGTAAGGAGAACTTCATCCGTTCCTGCCCGGAGAAGCCGAGAAACTCCAGTGTCTAGGACCGCTCGGAGAGGTCGTCCTAGGCAAAAGTAAGCCCTCTCCGTCCCTGACTTTGTCTGTCTCTATCTCCTTGGGAGAGAACCGTCACTTTGAAATTGCTCACCTGGATTCTGGAGCTGCTGGAAACCTCATTTCCCAGTCCCTGGTAGAGAGATACCGGATTCCCACCAAACCTCTGGCTGAACCATTGTCAGTCGCCTCCGTGGATGGAAGACTACTTCCGGTGACCATCCTGCTCGTCACTGAACCCATAACCCTGCTGGTGGGAATGCTGCACTCTGAGAAGATCTCCTTCCATGTGCTGTCAGGACTCTCTCACTCCCTATTGCTAGGTCTACCCTGGCTCCAGACACATGAACCCGTGCTGAACTGGCAATCCGGTGAAGTACTCCGGTGGGGGCAGGATTGCCATAGAACCTGCCTGGTTCCGGTTCGCCCAGCTCGTCCTCCACCTACCCCGGCTAATTTACCCAGTCTACCAGCACCTTACTGGTCCTATGCAGATGTCTTCAGTAAAAAGGAAGCAGAGACACTGCCACCTCATAGGCCATATGATTGCCCGATCGACCTGGTACCCGGCGCCACTCCACCCCGTGGGCATATTTACCCATTGTCGTCAGCCGAATCCCGGGCCATGTCGGAGTACATTGAGGAGAATCTGGCCAGGGGATTCATCCGGAAATCTACCTCCCTGGCTGGAGCCGGATTCTTCTTCTTCAAGACGAAAGATGGTTCGCTACGCCCCTGTATTGACTATAGAGGTCTCAAACAAATCACGGTAAAGAACAAATACCCCCTGCCGCTCATCTCCAAGTTGTTTGACCGTCTTAAGGGAGCTAGGATCTTTACCAAGCTAGATCTACGTGGGGCGAATAACCTGGTCCGAATCCGTCAAGGAGACGAGTGGAAGACGGCATTCAATACCTGGGACGGTCACTATGAATACCGTGTGATGCCCTTCGGTCTCTGCAATGCTCCTGCCGTCTCCCAAGAATTAGTCAACGACATCTTCCGTAATCTTCTTTACTCTTGCGTGTACCTGGATGATATCTTGGTCTTCTCTCCGGATCTTCCCACACACCGGAGGGATGTTCGTCAGGTCCTGCTTAGGCTCAGGCAGAATCACCTCTATGCAAAATTCGAGAAGTGCCTCTTCGAGCAGACCTCTCTTCCTTTCCTGGGCTATGTTATCTCCCAGACAGGCCTACGAATGGATCCCAAGCAGCTCTCTGCTGTCCTAAAGTGGCCCCGTCCAGAGGGGTTGAAGGCGATTCAGCGATTCCTGGGCTTCGCCAACTACTATCGTCTCTTCATCTCGCACTTCTCTTCCCGGACTGCTCCCATATCTGCGCTCACCCGTAAGGGAGCAAATCCCAAGGAATGGTCGCCCGAAGCTGAGGAGGTCTTCCTTTCCTTAAAGCAAGCCTTCTCCTCTGCCCCAGTGCTGTACCGTCCGGACTGCAACAAACAGTTCTACCCGGAGGTTGATGCTTCCTCCTCCGGAGCTGGAGCGGTGCTCACCCAAAAGTCTTCATCCGGGAGAATGGTAAGCTTCTTCTCCAAACTCTTCTCCTCGTCTGAGCGCAACTACTCCATAGGAGACCGAGAACTGTTAGCCGTTAAATTGGCGCTGGAGGAGTGGCGTTACCTGCTCGAGGGGACTCTGCACCCGGTGGTCATCTATACTGACCACAAAAACTTGGCTTACCTTCAGAACGCCCAAAGACTCATTCTGCGTCAGGCCGGGAGGTCTTTGTTCTTTGCCCGCTTTAACTTTACCCTACATTACCGCCCGGCGGACAAGAACGTTAAAGCAGACGCCTTGTCCCAATTCTTCCTGTCTTTCGATCAAGAGGAGGAGCCTATGCATATCATCGAGCCCTCCAAAGTGATGAATGTGGCCCCCTTGGATCTGTCTCGTCTCCCACCCGGTAAGACGTTTGCAGCGGTTCCGGATCGTAAGAAAGTTCTTCGCTGGTGTCATTCATCCAAACTAGCCGGCCATGCTGGCCAGACGAAGACCTTCCTGCTCATTACCTGGCATTACTGGTGGCCTACCCTGCGCCAGGATGTGGTAGACTTCGTCACGGCCTGTTCATCCTGTGCCCGCAACAAGGTTCCCAGACATCTTCCTGCCAGCCATCTCCTGCCTCTTCCCATATCTGCTGCCCTGTGGCAACACATTGCTATGGACTTTATTACTGATCTCCCTGTTTCCGCCGGTTGTACTATCATTTGGGTGGTCGCTGACCACTTTTCTAAAATGGCCCACTTCGTCTCTCTGCCTGGTCTCCCGTCTGCATCCGTGCTGGCTAAGGACTTCATCCATCACATCTTTCGTCTCCACGGCCTCCCTCTCCACATTGTGTCTGATCGAGTGGTCCAGTTCACTTCGCGCTTCTGGAGAGCTACGTGTAAGCTTCTGGATGTCACTCTGGATTTTTCCTCCGCTTACCATCCGCAGTCCAATGGCCAAGTGGAGCGTATCAACCAGATCTTTACCACCTACCTCCGGCACTTCGTCAACGCTCACCATACCGATTGGGTGGAGCTCCTACCATGGGCCGAGTTCTCCTACAACAACCATGAGAGCGAATCTTCTTCCAAGTCCCCGTTCTTTGTGGTCTATGGACAACATCCCCGGATTCCGTTTCCCGTTTCCGCTTCAGTGGACAACCCGGCTGCGGAGTCTCTGATCAGCGAATTTTCCACTATTTGGAAGGACACTAGATCCGCACTTCTTCAATCCTCCAAGCGGATGAAGAAGCATGCTGATAAGAGACGTCTGGATCCACCTCAATTCGGTCCGGGAGACAAGGTTTGGCTCTCCTCCAAACATGTTCGTCTCAAAATACCCTCCTATAAGTTGGGCCCACGGTTCATCGGCCCTTTTGAAGTCCTCAAGCAAATTGACCAGTTCACACTTCTTTTGGGTCTTAACTCCGTGTTGTTGATACCGCGGTAATACGGTGCTCACGTGTTCAACATGCTCCCGGAAGGTTTTGCTGTGTACTAGATTGTCATCCAAGTACGGCTGGCAGATATCGTCCCTCAATCCTTCCAAACAGATCTATGCTCCTCTGAAATTCTGCTGGAGCTGAACTGAGCCCAAACGCTATGCGGATCCACTCATATAACCCCCACAGTGTGAGGAATGCTGTCAAGGGTCTACTGGACTCTTCAACAAACCCTTGATGGTATGCTTTACCCTGATCGAGGAGAGAGAACCAGGTACTTCCTAATAGGCAATCCAGCATATCTTGAATCTTTGGTATCGGATGCCGATCAGGTACTGACTTTCGGTATAGTTCCCGGTGCTCACAGCAGAGTCTCAACGTACCGTCCTTCTTCCTAACACAAACAATAGGACAGGAATAAGACGACTTCGACTTTTGGACCCAACCTCTGTTGATTAGATCTTGTAAATATTCTTTCACTTCACCGTGTAATAGTTTCGACACAGACATGTAATTTCTGGTTACGGGGGTCGTGTCTTATAAATTGATTTTCAATTGCAACAATGGGATACAGCCTATATCAGAGTCATCTTTAGACAATGCATGACACTCTTCTCTCAGCGTCTGTTTTGCTATCGCTATATCTTCAGCACACAAGTGTTCCAGGGATACTGGGGGATCCCAGGACCCTGAGGTGGGTCGTGCAATTTCCTCCCCTGGGCAACTCCTGTTCCTTGGTGGGGAGACTGAATTCACGGTAGACCCCTGGGCAGGTCTCACACTGGCTGGATATACCGTTTTAACGGTTTCAATTTGATCTAACACAGTCTTTGGATCCAGTCTAATTTCGTGTTTCGTTGTATTCATCACAGGTACTTTCACTGGAACAAACCCACAAGTAGGAATCGTAAGCACAGTGTCACCTTGAACTAGGCCTTCCGGAAGTTCTGAGGAGTCTTTTGGCACGAACAGTCTTTTCTGGACTTTTCTTCCCGTTTCTACTCGGATTCCACACCTCACCCCCACCACTTGGTTTGCAGGGATGATGGTTGGGCGCCAGCCTTCCTTGACTTCTTTTAGGTCCATTGTATTCTGTGCTTTCTTTACTCTATAAGTCACGTTTTCCGCCACGGCTTTGGGCATCGTAAGTGATGTGGCAATTGCATCCACCACCAGCATCCCTGACTTGTGTTTTGTGATGACCTCACAGATTACATTATAACCCAGGATAGGATCCTCTGCCACGTTCTGATCACTGGTCCCGAGAAGGGGACCAAAAGCTCAATGGTGTTGCTGTTCTTTGTGGCCCTCAGTTGGAAAGAAACTTCCACCCAGCCTATGAAAGGGATTTCGGTCTGGTTGACAGCTTTGCCATGGAGTCTCACTTGTCCTAGGAGTTCTTTTAACGACCGAAGGCAGGTATGTGGCAGGTAGCACCTTCTCCATTCTTCATTTAAAAGGCTCACTTGGGCTCCTGTGTCCCACAGTGTTTTACCAGGAGTCCATCTAGCTGGCACTGTATAAAGCACCTTTCATCGATTAGGCTGATGAGGCTATCTTTACTGACTGAGGAATCCTCCTCCCAGGGGTACATCGTTTGACCTCCGCACTGGGCATTAAGTAACTGATGCCCCTGTCTCTCTTGCAGCTGTTGTAGACGGGAACACACTTGGGGATAGTACTGACACAGCCATTTTACCTCATGGGCCGTTCTGGAGTTTGATGAGATTTGGATTTGCTTCTGGGAAACCCCTCCGTGTCACGGTTACCAGTCGCCCCGCACTGGCAACCTCCTGTCTTTTAACTCAATCGACCATGACCATTGGCATTCCTTGGCATAATGTCCTTCCTCACCAAATCTTAGACAATGGACACACACTGTACTCTGATTTGATGAACAGAACGCTTCACAAGCCGGGTATCTTCTGTTTTGAAACCCACTGCTGGGTCTGAGGGATACCGGTTCTGGCATGGAACGAATCAACTTTTTCATCTCAATCAACTCGGCTCGCAGTCAGCGCTGGCGGTCCTCTCTTTTGGTGGTGATTTAAGGTTCCCTCTTGAAGGTGGCACTGGAGGGTCTCCATGATGATTTTCAGACTGGCCACCGGGGATCTCCAAGTTCAGCTGATTCATTTTGGTGATTTTAGGAGCAGAGCCTTTCTTTAACTTCTGTTCGCTCTCTGGCTCCAAACTAGCTGCCTCATTCATTTTTTCAATTAGGACTTCGTCCAGAATGCTAGGATCTTCTAGGTACTGTTTCAGCTGCAACTTGATGTCTTTGCTGATTAACCCCTTTCCCAATGATCTCAAGAACTTCTTATGGATTAGTCCAGCATCAAACTTCTCCTCCGCTTCTACATCTCTGGATGCAAAAAACAGTCTATCCTTCCTTCAGTTCAATTGCTCTGAACAAGAAACTTTGGGGTGATTCATTATTTTTCTGTGAGAGGTTAATGAGTCGGGGGAACAATTCTGTATTACTCTTTTCTTTATAGTGCCCTTTTAAAATCAACTTCAGCATACTACGGAGGTTCAGTCCTGGGCTGATCACTTTCACCACCCCCTCAACGATCTCATCTGGCTGGTAGCCTTTCTCTAAGCCTGCATCTGGTGCAACAAGTTCATATAAGACAGTTTCTCTTTCTGTTCACACTCTCCAATCTGTCCCAGGATCTTGAATTCTTTCCTTATGGTGATTTGTGGTGTTAGAGAGGACTGTCTTCCTGATTTATCTAACCAAAGCAGGGTAAAGGTTCTGTCTGAGTCTGTGACCCGTTCAGATGTTTTGGTTGATTCCTGCAGGGCTGTTGTTAGGGCTTTGAATTGTTCTTTCCATTCCTGTAGTTCTTTCTGCGGATGGAGATTCTCGCTTTTGGTAATGGTGCCTCCCCTCCATCCTCCAACTTCAACTTGGTTAGAAACTGTGTTAGCTCCTGGAGGAACGTCCCCATGATGTCTTCAGCTTCTTCCTCCCCGAGCTCATCCATTTTTGCATTAATGGCAGCTAACAGTTGCCTGCGGTTGTGTGCTTTAGAAATCTGTTCTTCTGACATCTTTATATGTTCTGCTACTGTTCTCAATTCTTCACAGGTTAACTAAAGAAGCAGCTCACTAATTATATCCATTTGTATTTCAACATTCATTGCTGCTAGTGAGTTTTCTTTAGGGCTAGTCCCCTTTAACTGGTGTAGCAGAGTTGAATTGAGGTGCTGTGCTGCTGTGTTTTTCCAGACACTTTTCCTCTTCTTGCTCTACACTCTAATTCTTACTCAGGATTCCCCATATGGGCCACCAATGTTACACGCACGCCACTCGGTTCAGATAGGGCAAGATGGATTTGAATTCTTTGGAATCCTAGAGGAACCGTTATTCTGGGCGACCATAGGCTGCAACTTCTCTCAGGCACACGATAGATGATCCCTGTGACACAATTCCTTCCAGTCCTTATCTTTCCGCCCAATAATACTTTCCACTGTTAGTTCAGGGAGTTTATCTGACCTGTGTTTAGTTTCTCTCCTAATCTAAATCCTGTTAAGTTGCCTTCTGTCAAATACAGATAACACACCACCTTTCTCTTTGGCTTCAGCCAGACTACCATAACAAGTTCCCCACAATCCCCCTGGGGCTCTGCTAAAAGACTCCCTGTCTCCTGTGACTGTGTTAACCCCTCTAGTTTCTGGATGCTTCTGGAGCACAACACTTCCTGTCTCCTATGCTTGTGTTACTTCTAATAGTTGCTGGATGCTTTTGAAGCAACAGCTCTACTTCTGCATGTCACACTCATTATGACAGAGAGTTTGTCATTCTTTTATCTGTCTTTTGTTGAACTCCTCTGTGCAGATTCATGACCACAGACAACATCACAGCTGAACTTTCATGTGATCATAAATAAGCTGAGAGGAGCTGATCAGAGACAGCAGATTAAATGACAGACAGTGTTGCTTAAATAAAAAGTACACCATAATAATAATGACGTATTCTTAGGTCAAGTCATCAATATCAGATGGTTGAGGGTGCTCCTAAAATCCTTATTTTAATTTGATGATTTTACAACCACTTTGACATGGATTTTCACAGTAAGTACACCAGTGTCACCAAATCTCACAGATCTATTTAATAGTGCATGCATTTTGTGTTGTGAAATCTAGCGACAGATCCCCTTGAAACAAAAAAGGCGGCCACACTAAGTTGTTTATATATACAGTTTAAAGTCTAATAAAACCTCTTTAAACTCCTTTAATAGAAAAAGCAGAAAAAGTTCAATGTAGATATCAGGTGAGGAAGTAGCTAACTTCTCCTCTACTTTTTTTTTTTAATAGAAACTCATAAAGCTGGCAGCCTGGGAGATAACTGCATGAAAACAACTGTAACACATTGAATTATAAATGTAATATTTATATTATATTTGTTCTGTACAGAGAATGTGATCAAACTGAGGAAAGAATCACTAAAACAGGAGACAGAGCTGGAGAAGATCAAGCAGAGACATTTGGACTTTCTGGACATTCTTATGTGTGGCAAGGTACTGAAATAATCCATATATAATTTATTATATATCCAGGGAATATTCATTTTGCTGATACAGAGTGTCTGTAAGTCCTTTATCTCACTGAGTGATTTACAAAACTTTTCAGAGCTCAATCTCTCTGCTCTCTACCAACCTTCTCTTAGTAAATGTTTTTTCCCAGCAATATGCGCTCCTGAAGGATGATGATGGAACTTGATATTCGGATTCAAAGAATTTTTATTTCAAACTAAAATACAACCGGTTTCGACTTCTTTGAGTCTTCCTCAGGTATAACATCATGCATATAAACAGATCTATCTACCCACATTTTATAGCAGATATCCCTGCTTGTCATTTTGGGTGGAGACTGAAAGATCTGTTTTTCAGACACACCCAGATACTCAGATATGCAGGATTTTGCACTCTGAGGAATCTAACAAAACCCATATACTAAATGACTTTCATACAGTTTTAAAAAAAAAATTTTTTTACACACAAATTTTTTCTTTTTTTTCCTCCTTTCCTTCCTTCCTTCACACAGAAAGCATTTTCTTTTCTAAAAACACTATAAATATAATTATAATTTTACCATATATAAAATGTCTTCTAAAATGTTATTGAACATACTAAAAGTGTGATTTCATACAGAAATGTAAAATCCTGCAAAAATGTACATTATGACAAAATTTAAAACCTTTTCTTTCTTCATATTAAAACCATTATCAAATACAATTTAGTAAGAAAAAAAACTATATATATATATAAAAAAATAATAATAAAAAAAAAATATATATATATATAAAAAAATATATATATATATATACACACATATATATATATATATATATATATATATACACATATACACATACATGCATATATGCATATATACACACGAAAAAATATATACACACACATATATATATATATGCATGCACATGCATACCTGTCGACATTTGCATGTCAAATACCCTCTATAATATCATTTAATCCATCTGGGTATAATGTACCCAGACGGAAGATCCAATATGATTCTTTCCGGTTTAAATTTTGTACCCTATTAGTACAATTCTCAGGTATTTGCTCCAACGGGGTCGCGGAAATATTAAATATTTTATTTTGCTTCAAACATAAGTGCCGAGATAAGCTCTGTTTTAAAAACCCATTTTTGGTATTGTGCCTGTGGCCATTCATACGGGATCGTAGGGACTGGATGGTCCGACCCACGTATTGCAGGCCACAGGTACAGGTAATGACATATATTACAAAATCACTATCACATGTTAATTTTTGTGTGATTGCTATAGTTTCACCCGTACTGTACGATGTAATGTACTGAGTCATATGATTGATGATTTTGCAGGTACAACATTTTCGGGAGCCACATCGATGGACCCCCGATTTGAAAGCATCCGTTTTATTTGTCCTAGTTTTTTCTTTTTTCTTAATACATTCCTGTTCCCCATCTTTGGTCATTCTGAGATTACTAGGGGCAATTATACCCTTCACTGTTTGGCCCCTACGAAAGGTAATATTGGGTCTCTCTGGTAGAAGTTTTTTCAAAAATGTATCCTTTTTCAACAAGTACCAGTATTTATTTAAAATGTTTCTTATCTCCGTATTACTACGATTGAAAGCGGTAATAAAGTTATACTGCCACCCATCTTTTTTTCTTTCCTTATTCTTGTTAATTATCTGCTTGGGCTTTTCTCCTCCTTCCTTCGTTATCCCCTCCTCCACATCCTTATTTTTGTTATTCTCTCTAGATAAGCACTCCTGCTGAGTTCTTGCTAGATTAGTTCTGTATGCTGCCATAATTAATCGTTTTGGATATTTCTTATCTGTAAACCTATTGATCAGAATTTTTGATTGTTCCACATAATCTTCTTTATTTGTATTATTTCTCCTAATTCGACGAAATTGGCTATAAGGAATGTTTTGCTTCCATTTTTGATGGTGTGCGCTCCGAAAATCAAGGAAGCCATTAGTATCAGTTTTCTTAAAGTACGTTTTCGTGCTGATTTTTTTATTTTTATGGGATATTTCTAAATCGAGGAAATTTATTTTTTCTTTATTGACCTGTGCAGAAAACGTGATCCCCCAGTCATTCCTATTTAATGTCGTGATGAATTCTCGAGCTTCAACCTCAGTACCTTTCCAAAAAATGATTAGATCGTCAATATAGCGACGATAATATAATATGTTGTTACAGTGGGGGCGCTGACACAAGGGCGATGAGGACTCGAAGCATCCCATGAAAAGATTTGCAAAACTTGGGGCTACCCGAGTCCCCATCGCTGTGCCAAGCCGCTGTATATACAATTGCCCCTGGAAAGTGAAAAGGTTATGTTCCAATATAAATTTTAGACCCATTATTAAAAATCGTCTCTGATTTTCTGGCATATCTACTATCCCATTCAAATAATGTGAAACTGTCACATTACATCGATCTGCACTTACAGGATCTAGTTAGAAAATTACCCTCTTTTCTCCTAGACTCCAGTCAATTAATAAAAGAATGTGAAAATTTTGCATGGGAAGAAGATTACATGCTCATAACCTTAGACGTACATGCTCTCTACTCCAATATTGAACACATATTGGGAATCAATTCAGTTTCACATTATTTGAATGGGATAGTGAAAGACCACCAGAGCTTTTTCACCCCACCACATGAAATTTCCAGCAGACCAATAAATAAGACATCTCCATTAGTGATGAGCAAGCATGCTCGTTACTCAAGATTTAAGAGCATGCTCGGGTGTTTTCCGAGTATCTTCAGCATGCTCGGGTGTTATGTTTGAGTGCACATGATTTGCGACTGTTTGACAGCTTTAACATATGTGAGGAATGCCTGTTTCTTAGGCACTCCTCACATGTATTAAAGCTGTCAAACAGTCGCAAATCATGCACACGGCATGACTAAAACATAACACCTGAGCACGCTGAAGATACTTGGCGAGCACCCGATCATGCTCGCCGAAAGGGTTAACAGAACATGCTCGCTCATCACTAACCTCCATCCCAACTCTGAGCAAAAAAGTATCACAAACTGACCCAGAACTTGGATAAGCCACAATCTCACAAAAATATGTATTTTCACATAGCACAATGCATTAGGTAGCAGACAGTAAAACACAGCAACATATTTCATGCACAAAACAGAGTCCAGGGGAAAAGGTAACGCTCCGGTCCCTACCTTGTACCTCTATTTGGGTTAGTATAACGTAAGATAAGATGGTGTCAATTATTCTAAAAAAATATGTAATGTTTTAGCAGTGTTATAAAACTCACAAGAAGTTCTACTCATCTTGTGTTAAAGTAGAGAAGGAATTTGCTCCACCCATGGACAATCCCTTTAAATATTATCCAAACATTTCCAGTAACAGAGATGTGTCTGTATTTATCAGGATGAAAATGGTCAGGGTCTATCTGATGAAGATCTGCGGGCAGAGGTCGACACGTTCATGTTTGAAGGACACGACACAACAGCCAGTGGCGTCTCCTGGACATTATACTGTATGGCTAAATACCCCGAGCACCAGGAGAAATGCCGGGAGGAAATCAGAGAGGTCCTGGGAGATCAGACCACAGTCGAGTGGTAATAACTCTCTATATATTATATCCTGGTTGCCAGTGGTGTAACATGAAGCTCATGGGCCCCAATGCAAAAGCTCCAAATTATTGCTCCCAATTATTGCAAGTCTTTAACAGTGTTGGTCTTTTCATTTAGGTTAAAGAGACTTTTGGAGCACCTTGGGCTCCAAGGCCTGGGTGCGATTGCAACTCCAGCATCTATTGTAGTTATGCCCCTGCTGGTTGCAGTAATGAGCCCCTTGTACCATTTTATGTGCCTATGTTTAGATTACTACTCAGTCTATATAGAAAATGCAACAAAGAAATTAGATGATGTTGGTTGTAGATCCCGGGTTTGAACCCTTGAACCTGTGCTTTGTGGTCGGCTTCCCTGTCCGCCGAGCCACATCAGATACACTTTTTCTCCTGGTGTTTAGTTTCTGATATCCTTGCTTTAGTCTTTTTAGGGTAACAGGTGTTTTCATTTACTCATTTATCTGTCCTATCACTTTTTGGGTGCAGCTGTATATACATTCCCCCTGCTGGTATTTCCTGCTGGTGATCGTCTCATTTGGATGTCCACCCATACTGCTTTACCATAAGCCAGTCAGTGAAAGACCAGCTAGGGTTTACCTCTCTGCAGTTTTTGTTCTTTACCCTGCACCTATCTTCTGTTTCGTTTTACAAAGTAGGCCGCATATTCTCTCTAAGTACGTACATAATCCTTTATTTTGCATTTCGTGGTTTGTTTTAATCACTCTGGGATCTTTCTCTATTCCAGCGCACTTTCCCTTCCGTAGGTAATTTGCACACTGCTCTGCCCTCCAGTTCTTTAGGAGGAACGTGAAGCGCTCGATGGCCTTTCAGACAGCATAGGTCTGAGTTGCTATTGTCTAGTCTGTGGTTAGGGCTATCTCAGCTCTCACAGGAACCACTAGGCACTGCGGGGTCAGGATCTCTAGTCTGTACTGGAACAGGCAGGGTCAGTTATAGTTTTTAGTGTGTTACCTATTCTCCCGAGTGAGTATAATCCATTGTAAATCTCATAGTTTCCCACAATTGAGCAAATTGTGAAAAAGTGGTGCAATGAATATTAGATTCACAAAGTGGTCCTAACTCTTTTGGTCCTTACAAGTGACGCACCCCCTGGGCTGTGGGGTACTCGGCAGCTGGGCCAGTCGATGCTGGGGTATGTCACAGTGGCAGTGACCCGGTCCGTGACCCAGGGCGGTCAATAAAAGGGGAAAAGTAAAAGGGGAATAAAGTTTTTTGGATAATAATGTTCATGACGCCACCTGTGGTATGCGGCTATATGGGGCCGCCACTGCAGTGAAGATCCTCTGGAGCTGATGGTGACCCAGCAGAGTTGGTTCAGCTCTCCACAGGCAGAGCTAAGCTCCAGGGCAGTGTAGATGATTTGTATGAGGTAGATGTTGCTGTGCTGTGTAGTGCAGGGCTGGTGATGGCGCAGCAATAATTCCAGGACACAGTGGGGTGCAGTCTTCAGGTTTTACTCACGGTTGTGCAAGACTCCAGGTTACCAGGACCAGTGTGTAACCTCCCACGTCGTCCTGTGTCCACTAGGGAAGGGTTTCCTCAAACTCTCAAATATCTCAGGAGTACTTAAATGGGACCCCGTTCTATGTTCCTTTCTCGGTCATCTTCCCTGAGCTGGCTCTCGCCCTCCTGCTCTGCGCCTCACAATCAGTGTCCCAAGTCAGTAGCCTCGGATCTTGTCGGGCGACGTGCAGTCCCCTGGATCCTACGCGGACACCTTTTCGGCGATGTAATTGTGGTGGTTGGCCGCTGCACCTTGCAAGTACAGCAGCCTCCGATTATCTAGCTGAGCCTGGTTGCTCTGGGTGAGATGCAGTACCTCTGTGGCGACTGAACCCGCAGGGGCGCCACATAAGGTAACAGTGACTTTCCCCTCACTAGGAATAAATTGTGATCTTCGGTCAGTCCATGATTTTGCTAGAACCAAATGTAGCTGTAGAGCATTACCTTTGAAGATAAATTATGGAAAACGTCCTATTAATTAGACAGGGAAAGTCACAGCAACAGTAGCTTCATAGTTTAAAAAGACCCACCAAACAGCTACTCATATCTCAGCTTTCTGAGTCTCCGGGAGTCTCCTTTAATCATTTTGCAGGACATTTTCTTTGGAGGATCAATTCTGGGAAGTTCATAATCAAAGTTTTGACAAGAATTTACCTGACTTTAGTTTTCTTGCCACTATAGTCAATGAGGAGCTCCTCATGGGCGTCGCTTTTTTTACATCATTTACATGTATGGTAATATTATGTACACTGCTTAAAAAAATAAAGGAACACTCAAATAACACATCCTAGATCTGAATGAATGAAATATTCTCATTGAATACTTTGTTCTGTACAAAGTTGAATGTGCTGACAACAAAATCACACAAAAATCATCAATGGAAATCAAATTTATTAACCAATGGAGGCCTGGATTTGGAGTCACCCCCAAAATTAAAGTGGAAAAACACACTACAGGCTGATCCAACTTTGATGTAATGTCCTTAAAACAAGTCAAAATGCGGCTCAGTATTGTGTGTGGCCTCCACGTGCCTGTATGACCTCCCTATAACACCTGGGCATGCTCCTGATGAGGCTCAGTATTGTGTGTGGCCTCCACGTGCCTGTATGACCTCCCTACAACGCCTGGGCATGCTCCTGATGAGGCTCAGTATTGTGTGTGGCCTCCACGTGCCTGTATGACCTCCCTACAACGCCTGGGCATGCTCCTGATGAGGTTTCGGATGGTCTCCTGTGGGATCTCCTCCCAGACCTGGACTAAAGCATCCGCCAACTCCTGGCCAGTCTATGGTGCAACGTGACGTTGGTGGATGGAGCGAGACATGATGTCCCAGATGTGCTCAATCGGATTCAGGTCTGGGGAACGGGTGGGCCAGTCCATAGCTTCAACGCCTTCATCTTGCAGGAACTGCTGACACACTCCAGCCACATGAGGTCTGGCATTGTCCTGCATTAGGAGGAACCCAGGGCCAACCTCACCAGCATATGGTCTCACAAGGGGTCTGAGGATCTCATCTCGGTACTTAATGGCAGTCAGGCTACCTCTGGCGAGCACATGGAGGGCTGTGCGGCCCTCCAAAGAAATGGCACGCCACACCATTACTGACTCACTGCCAAACCTGTCATGCTGAAGGATGTTGCAGGCAGCAGATCACTCTCCACGGCGTCTCCAGACTCTGTCACGTCTGTCACATGTGCTCAGTGTGAACCTGCTTTCATCTGTGAAGAGCACAGGGCACCAGTGGCGACTTTGCCAATCCTGGTGTTCTGTGGCAAATGCCAAGCTTCCTGCACAGTGTTGGGCTGTGAGCACAACCCCCATCTGTGGACGTCGGACCCTCATACCACCCTCATGGAGTTGGTTTCTAACCGTTTGTGCAGACATATGCACATTTGTGGCCTGCTGGAGGTCATTTTGCAGGGCTCTGGCAGTGCTCCTCCTCTTCCTCCTTGTACAAAGGCAGAGGTAGCGGTCCTGCTGCTGGGTTGTTGCCCTCCTACGGCCCCCTCCACGTCTCCTGGTGTACTGGCCTGTCTCCTGGTAGCATCTCCAGCCTCTGGACACTACGCTGACAGACACAGCAAACCTTCTTGCCACAGCTCGCATTGATGTGCCATGCTGGATGAGCTGCACTACCTGAGCAACTTCTGTGGGTTGTAGAGTCCATCTCATGCTACCACAAGTGTGAAAGAGCAACCAACATTCAAAAGTGACCAAAACATCAGCCAGAAAGCATTGGTACTGAGATGTGGTATGTGGTCCCCACCTGCAGAACCACTCCTTTATTAAGGGTGTCTTGATAATTGCCAATAATTTCCATCTATTGTCTATTCCATTTGCACAACAGCATGTGAAATTGATTGTCAATCAGTGTTGCTTCCTAAGTGGACAGTTTGATTTCACAGAAGTTTGATTTACTTGGAGTTATATTCTGTTGTTTAAGTGTTCCCTTTATTTTTTTGAGCAGTGTATATCATTTTTCTTTCTTGTTCTTGTCAGGCAGGGAAGACTTGAGTAAGCTGCCCTACACCGCAATGTGTATTAAGGAGAGTATGCGTCTCTACCCTCCTGTGCCGGGAGTGATTTGTGAACTTAAAGAACCAATTACATTTTTACTTATTTTATTTTATTTTTTTTAAATCCAATTAAAAAATATATAAAAGATTAATAAAATCCAAAACAAAATTTGAATCCAAGTTAAAGGGATTAAAGGCATATGGATGCCAGTTGAGCGATCAGACGATCTTATGGGTCTGGCAACCATGGCAAGTAGCTGGTTGAAACTAATCTTATCTTGATGATATAATGGAATCTGCTAAATTCAATCATTTTCAAAACCAATAAATGAGTTGTTCTTGATGATATAATGAATCGAGCCTTTTTTTATATTTTGAGTCAAATTATCATAAACCTCTCCAGTGTCTTTTGATGTGACAGGCACCATTGCATTTCTGAGGTTTTTTTTTTTGCATGAACAGGTCTCCCAGTATGTGGGATAACCCTGAGGTAATTATACTCTATAAAATCACTTTAATGAAAATGTAGATAAGCCAACATAGATCGGGCCTTTTGTTTTATTAAATGTATGTATTTCGGGTTAAAAATCATTTTTGCAATTAGATTCCATTAAAAATGTTGTACTGTTTAGCTTTTATAGACTTTATGTTTTCCTGTAACTAATTTCAACTTTAATGGGGTCTGTGGTTATAACTCAGCCGAAAGAAGCTCAAAAAAGTTACATTTTGAGTTAGAAACTCACCCATTGGTCCGACGGGATGAGCTCACTGATGAGTTCTCAGTTAGCCCATTCTGCAGCCAGTAATAGACAGTGTAATACAGAAGGCAATAGGAGGCAAACGATTCCGAATTTTTAGCGAAACGCAATTGCAAAAATATATTTTTATCTAAAAATGCATACAATTAAGAAAGAATAATGTCCCCAAGCCCTTTAAGATCCTTGGATCAGACTATAAACTTAACCTCCACACTCCCAGCTCTCACAACTTCCTTTGCATCCATGCTTTCAAAGCCAAAATGGTGATCCCACTCTGATGGGAGTCATACGGCTTTATCGTTTCCCTACTATAAGGCCACGTTCAGTATTTGGTCAGTATTTTACATCAGTATTTGTAAGACAAAACCAGAAGTGGGTGTTAAATACAGAAGTGGTGACGTGTTTCTATTTTACTTTTCCTCTGATTCTTCCACTCCTGATTTTGGCTTATGACGCGCCCCCTGGGCCGTGGGGTACTCGGTAGCCGGGCCGGTCAGTGCTGGGGGATGTCACAGTGGCGGCGACTCGGTCCGTGAACCAGGGCGGTCAATAAAAAGGGGATTATAGTTTTTATGTATAATGTTCGTGACGCCACCTGTGGTATGCGGCTATATGATGCCACCGCCGCGTTGCAGATCCTCTGGAACTGATGGTGACGCAGCAGAGTTGGTTCAGCTCTCCACAGGCAGAGCTTAGCTCCAGGGCAGGATGTAGTGATGTTATGATGAGGTAGATGTTGCTGTGCTGTGTAGTGCAGGGGATGGCGCAGATAATAATTCTAGGAAACAGTGGGGTCCAGTCTTCAAGGCTTAGGCTGTGTGCCCACGATGCGTTTCTTAAGCATTTCCGCAGCGGCAAAAACGCTGCAGAAACGCTTAAAAAATGCATGGTAGAAGGCCTGCCATGTCCCTCAATGATAATCCGCATGTGCTGTGCACATGCTGCGGAAATTTCCGCTGCGGATTACCATTGCGGAAAAAAAACGCAGCATTACCAATTATTTTGCGGAAGTGCTGTGTCTTCGCCGCCATTGACTTGCATTAGAGCGCTCCAATTCCACAAGACTGCATCTGTACTTGCGTAATTGGCGCGTTCTAATGTGCGGATTGTACCCGGGTGTGGAGGACAGGAGACTCTCATCCACACCCAGGTACCATTAAAAAAGCCGTAAAAAAAAGAATAAAATAAAAAATAAATATATACTTACCTTCTGGCAGCCCGCGGTGCGCTCCTCCTTGCTTCCCGGCACTTTCTCGATGGAATGAAGGACCTGCGCTGACGTCAGAGTCATGTGACGGGTCAAGCGACGCTGACGCCGGCAGGTCCTTCACTCTACCGCTGCCGGCAGCCGGGACGGTGAAGCAAGACAGCGCGGGCCATGGGAGGGTAAGTATATATATATATATATTTTTTTTTTTGACATTCTCTCGGTCACACTATATAAATCCATGCTGTTTGCATGGATTTATATAGTGTGACCAAGTTGTCAAGCACTTTCCAAGTGATGCTAAAATCTCTTGGAAAGCGCTTGACAACCCGCATGCGGAAATGCAAGTGAAGAACGCTTCACATCCGCATGTCCCTAGCAGGAAAATGCATGTACAATCCGCATGCGTTTTTTTCTGCCAGGGAGATGCAGAATCCTGAGCATTTCTGCATCGTGGGCACATAGCCTTACTCACAGTTGTTGAACTCCAGGTTACCAGTACCAGAGTAACCTCCCATGTCGTCCTGCGTTCACCAAGGAAGGGGTTCAGCAATCTGTCAAGTATCTCAGGAGCACTTAAATGGGACCCCATTCTGTGTGCCTTCCTCGGTCGTCTTCCTGCGCTGGCTCTCACCCTCCTGCCCTGTGCCTCACAATCAATGTCCCAAGCCAGTAGCCTCAGATCTTGTCGGGCAACCTGCAGTCCCCTGGACCCTATGCCGCCACCTTTTGGCGATGTAATTGTGGTGGTTGGCAGCTGCACCTGGCAAGTACAGCAGCCTCTGGTTTCTAGCTGGGCCTTGTAGTTCTCCACTAGTTTAGGGGCCGGCCCTCTCTGCGGCCTGATCCCTCCACGTCCGTGTAGATTCGGGCGCACGGGTGGCTTCCTGCACTCACCGTGCCCATGGGATCCCATCTGTCTCTGGAGCCTTCCCTCTGCTCCCGTCCTCTCTCACTCTCTCTCCTGAGTGGAGCTCCTTCTGAGCTCCCACTCCAGCTCTCTCCTCACTCTGCACTCCTGCTCCCAGCACTGAAGCAGGAGACTGGCCCTCCTCCACTGCTCTCCTGAGCAGGACTGTCTCTGACGCGCCCCCTGGGACATATTCCTTTTTGAGAGGAATACCCGGCACCGGATCAGATGGGGGGTTGTAGTCTCCGAGCGGCTGTGACCCGGCCCCGTGCCCAGGGCGTCAAGCTCAGTGTTATGTGGCAGCTTTACAGATGTTACTAAAGTTCTTTTGTGTCGACTACGCCACCCGTTGTGATGCGGTCACTGTGGCCGCCGCTGCAGCAGGGTCCGCTGAGGCTGATGGTGGGTGCGCAGCTTGGTGAGATAACCCCCAATGGGAGGGGTATAGCCTCAGAGGGGACAGGCGCAGAGGATGGGGGTTGTGGTGGTGCGGTGCAGCCGGCAATGAAGACAGACTCGGGTTGTGCAGTTAAGGGTGTTTACTTACTGCTGATGTTCCGGTCACTCCAGCTGCTAGTGACCACCCGAGCCGTGCTGCGTCCACCAGGTCCTGGATCCAGCCAACCCCCAAACAAGTCCGGAGCGTGGCCCTGAGCTCTCCCTCTGTCCTTTCTTCAGCCGTCCCCACCAGTGATTCACCTAGGTCCAGCTCCCTCGGGCCTTCTTTTGGGACACCCTTGGCCCTGGGTTCCCTGACCCTTCATGTGGTTTGCCTTCAGGGTGAATGTGGTGGGTGACCGTGACAGACACTGCCCACGGTCTCCGGTCTCTGGCTGGGGAATGTCTTTGCCCCCACCAGCTTGGGTTCCGGTACCCTCTTGCTGACTCCTCACCCGGTGTTCTAATTTGGGTTATTGGGTCCCTTCAGTCTTCCCCCTCTGGGTCTTTCTCTTTCTTTCTCCTCTCTCTCTCTCCAGGGCTGCTGTTTCCTTCTCTCTCCTCTCCAACTGACTTGTTCTCAGCGTCTGACCCTGATCTAAGTTGGTGCCCTCCTTATATATCCCTCTATGTGTGAGCTCAGGTGACCAGCACCCAATGAGCTCCTAACACTACCCAGACTGCTCCCCCTATCTGCCCCTACACTACATGGGATGTACCACCCCCCTCCCACTCCAGCCAGGAACAGGCTCGGTTGTACCTGCACATTTCTAAGTGGGAGTACCGTCGGCCTGCTCCTCTGAAATGGGATGTATGTAGTGCATGCAGTCTATCTGAGCTCAGTTCCACACTCCTTCCTTACCCGGGAGTGGAATATCACACCTCTGGCTGAGGTGCAATACCCCTGTAGCAGCCGGATCCTCAGGGTGCTACATTCCCCCCTGGTAAATCACAGCACGTCCTCGGGCTGTAAGACAAAACACCACAAAAACAACAATTTTTTTTTTTTTTTTCATAAACATAACCATATAAAACATTATATAAAACAGTAGATATATATATATAAATAACATTCTCGTCGTCTCTTTCTTTCTTCCTCCTCTGGTCACCGTGCAACTCGTGACCAGGTAAAGTGCGACAGACTTTTGAAAAGCAGTTTCTCATAAAACCAGTAGGGGGCGCCTTAGAAAGCGCAACTATGTACAGGGGAATTTGGCCGTTCTCAGTCCCCGGCCAAGTAAAGGGAAAGGGATGGCTGCTCACAGTCCTCAGCCTGTAGGATGAAGGGGTTAACGGGTAAACAGTTCACTGGTCCCAACGGGGACTATTTTAGCAGCAACAGTTTCAATTTTACGGTTTCAGTTTCAATTCACTGTGCCCCGACGGGCAACTATATACAGCTCCTACTCCCGTCCTCAACGACGGCTCCCTCCTGCTTTTTCTTAGTGATACGGTGTTGCTTCAGACCCGTCCGGGTCCTCTGGCTCTTCCCAGATGCGGCACTCTTGGTCCTATGGGCGCGGTGATGGTGGCGCCCGGGTTGCCCAGGCCTTGCGGCCAGGCCTGGGGCACCTGGAAGGTGAAGGGCACCGTTAGGACGGCGGCGCCCTGGGCTACCTGGCCTTGCGGCCAGGCCGGGGGCTCCGCGGAGGTAGGGGGCGCTGTTGGTGGTGCGGCGCCCGGGGGTACTAGGCCTTGCGACCAGGCTGGTGGTAATTCCTGCTTTGTCACGCTCCGGGTCGAGGCGCGTGACGTCACAGGGGTCGCTGCGGCGGCTTCCGGTCGGGGCCTAGTCCATAGCGGTGACATGGCGGCTACGGGCACAGCAGGGGGACTTTCGGGCTCTGCGACGGGGAGCTGGGGCAGGTAAGCGGTGTCACGGCTTGGGGTATAGGCGTCCCCTTTACCTGCCTCCATGCGTTCGGCTCCCTCCTCGGCGCCGTCTCCGGCCTTGGGTCCTCCCGCGCCATCCTCAGAGGCGGTCTGCTTCCTCTTCCAGGGTAGCGTGCTCCGTTGACTGGTCTCTGCTTGCTGGGCCATCTCCCGGCTCCACTCCGCCAGTATCTCACGCTGTACCCGGGCCATCCTCCTTGCGAGGCCCTCCAGGGCAGTTTGTGCACACTCCCGGTCTCGGGGGAGCTGCGCTAAGATCTCCGCTAGACCTAGCGGGGTTGTGGACTCTAGCAGGCTCCTGACCATCGGGTCGGTGCTGCTCTGCTCTGCTTCCGGCAGGCTCCTGGCCAGCGGGCCGGTGCTGCTCTGCCCTCCTTCCTCGGTCTCTAGCAGACTCCTGGCCAGCGGGCCGGTGCTGTTCTGCTTTCTCTCCATCTCCGGGTAAGCTCCTTCGCTACTCCTCGTTAGACCTCTTGCCTCCGGGTGCGCTCGCTCCAGACTGCTCCAAGCGACACCCATCTTTTCTCTTCTCTTTCGTCTCCTCCCACTTCGAGGGCGGTCCCGGGGCAACTCGGTGACTGTCAGCTCCAGGGGGAGTTCTTTCACGCTGACAGACACCTCCAGCATCACAGTCTCTGTTGGTGGGGGCGGTTTCCACTTTTGGCGCCATTTTCTGTCCTGGCCCACGATGGGAGGTGGCCTCTTGCCCTCCTTTGGCACGCCCATAATGGCGTCCGCTGCTCTTCCAAGGCGGGAAATCTGCGGTTTTGGCGGGAAGCGTCGCCCAGTGGCGGGAAACTCTGCAGATGGCGGGAACAAGCTGGAAATGGCGGACAATCGGCGGGAAACGACTGGTGATGGAGTCCGATGGCGTGGACCCTCCGGAACCGGCAGGAGTCTTCTTTCTGAGGTAAACTTGCACTTTTCTTCAGGCACGCAGTACCCGGGTGTTGCGGGCACGTAATCCTGCCGACTACGCCAAAGTTGACGCGCCCCCTGGGACATATTCCTTTTTGAGAGGAATACCCGGCACCGGATCAGATGGGGGGTTGTAGTCTCCGAGCGGCTGTGACCCGGCCCCATGCCCAGGGCGTCAAGCTCAGTGTTATGTGGCAGCTTTACAGATGTTACTAAAGTTCTTTTGTGTCGACTACGCCACCCGTTGTGATGCGGTCACTGTGGCCGCCGCTGCAGCAGGGTCCGCTGAGGCTGATGGTGGGTGCGCAGCTTGGTGAGATAACCCCCAACGGGAGGGGTATAGCCTCAGAGGGGACAGGCGCAGAGGATGGGGGTTGTGGTGGTGCGGTGCAGCCGGCAATGAAGACAGACTCGGGTTGTGCAGTTAAGGGTGTTTACTTACTGCTGATGTTCCGGTCACTCCAGCTGCTAGTGACCACCCGAGCCGTGCTGCGTCCACCAGGTCCTGGATCCAGCCAACCCCCAAACAAGTCCGGAGCGTGGCCCTGAGCTCTCCCTCTGTCCTTTCTTCAGCCGTCCCCACCAGTGATTCACCTAGGTCCAGCTCCCTCGGGCCTTCTTTTGGGACACCCTTGGCCCTGGGTTCCCTGACCCTTCATGTGGTTTGCCTTCAGGGTGAATGTGGTGGGTGACCGTGACAGACACTGCCCACGGTCTCCGGTCTCTGGCTGGGGAATGTCTTTGCCCCCACCAGCTTGGGTTCCGGTACCCTCTTGCTGACTCCTCACCCGGTGTTCTAATTTGGGTTCTTGGGTCCCTTCAGTCTTCCCCCTCTGGGTCTTTCTCTTTCTTTCTCCTCTCTCTCTCTCCAGGGCTGCTGTTTCCTTCTCTCTCCTCTCCAACTGACTTGTTCTCAGCGTCTGACCCTGATCTAAGTTGGTGCCCTCCTTATATATCCCTCTATGTGTGAGCTCAGGTGACCAGCACCCAATGAGCTCCTAACACTACCCAGACTGCTCCCCCTATCTGCCCCTACACTACATGGGATGTACCACCCCCCTCCCACTCCAGCCAGGAACAGGCTCGGTTGTACCTGCACATTTCTAAGTGGGAGTACCGTCGGCCTGCTCCTCTGAAATGGGATGTATGTAGTGCATGCAGTCTATCTGAGCTCAGTTCCACACTCCTTCCTTACCCGGGAGTGGAATATCACACCTCTGGCTGAGGTGCAATACCCCTGTAGCAGCCGGATCCTCAGGGTGCTACATCTCTGACTGAACTCCTTCTAGATGGTTCCCTGCTTTCTTATACTACTCCTTCTCAAGTGCTCCCCTAAACTCCTTCCTCCACCCACACCCACTACATGGTTTTGCCCTCCAGCTAGAGACCAGGGACTGTGCTCTCCATTAGGAGCAATCTCGCCCTTCCCTCTGAAGTGGAGTGTAATGGATGTAAGTGTGACACCCCAGGGGTCTGGTTGCCACAGTAACGTAATGTTATGTCTGAGAGCAGGTGGGAGGTCCTTTGGTCAGGGATCCTGTGCATGCCACACCTCCTGCCCAGCCTTGGGAGGGGAAGAACTTCCCCTGTAAAAACCCGGGGCTGAGGCAGAGTTAGTGAGTCCAGGAAGAGGAGAGACAAGAGCAGCATAGGAAGCAGCAGAGTCACCAGGAGTCAGGGGCTGGCAGCTAAAGAGCTCGCCCTGACTAAGAAGATTCTTTACCGGACCCGGAGTCCGAGGCTGTGGGGACTAACTTCTACCCAGCAGCAGAATCCGTCAGGCAGGGGATTTCAGGTCCCCTGGCCCAGAAGCCCGAAGGCCCGGTCACACGCGTGGGACCAGCACCGCCATCGTGGAGCGGAAGCCATTAGAAGGCCCCGAGTCACCGGCCATACGGGTGAGCACCACACGGTACACTCAGGGACGTGGGCTACTTACATCAGCTTCTAGCAAGGTAGCCAGAAGAGTACAGTCAGCTTGGGAGGCCTACAACTACGCCTGGCCAGGGGAGATCCCATCTGCTCAAGGACTGACCAGGCCCCGTTCGCTAGCAAGTACTCCGGGAGGGTCTATCGTTGTTACCAGTAAAGACCCTGAACTCTACCATACCGTCTCTGAGTGGTTCCTGCTACCCCCATCATCCACGTCGGCTGCCCTGAGGCCATACCCCTCCCGTTGGGGGTTATACTATCACGCTGCACCATCCTTCCACCGGCCTCAGCGGTCTGCCCTGCAGCAGCAGCCCCCTGGCTGCACTCAACGGGTGGCGTAGTCATCAACCATTTTCTACCAATAGACTGCCGTTCAGTTTGACTCCCTGGGCACGGACCGGGTCACCGCCACGAGACTACAGCCCTCAACAGATCCGGCTCCGGGTAAGCTCTCGCCTGCGCAGCGCGACACAGGCCCAGGGGCGCGTCAACTTTGGCGTAGTCGGCAGGATAACGTGCCCGCAACCACCGGGTACTGCGTGCCTGAAAAGCAAAGACTGTTCAAACTTACCAGTGGTGAAGATTCCCGCCATCGGTGAAGATTCCCGCCATCCGGCGCCATCTTCAGCCTTCTTCCCGCCATCGGTGAAGTTTCCCGCCATCCGGCGCCATCTTCAGCCTTCTTCCCGCCATCCGTGGAGTTTTCCCGCCATTGGACGCCATCTTGAGGACGCCGCGCGGGAAGAAGAGGGGCGTGGACTCCGAAAGCGCGCGAGATCTGAAGCCCCGCCTCACGTCCGGACGTTGCGTAAGGTCCTGGAAGGAGCCCAGCAGACGCCGACGTCACAGGAGCGCGACGGAAGGTCCTCAACCCTGACGATCCACTGCGGAGCCGCGGCCTACGGAACAGGATCATCGCAAGGTAGGCCACGGTCCACTAGGGGGGAGGAAGATGTCGGATACGGAGGAGAGCTTCACTACCTCGACCCCCGCCAGCGCTACCGCTGCTGCAGTTATGCCCTTCACCATGCCATATATCCCGGGAGCAGCTTGGCTACCCCAGTACTCAGGGGAGTCACATACCCTGCATGACTTTAGAGAAAAGCTGGATAGCCTCTTCCAGGTGTACCCCCTCACAGAAGAGCAAAAAGCGAGTATCCTGGTGGCCCAACTAACCGGGGCAGCCAAAAGAGAAGTAAAATCTTGGCCACCTGGGAGGAGGACTGTCGCAGAGATACTAACCCGGCTGAGGGACACCTTCGATACCCGCACCTCAGCCGAGATCAAGCTTAGATTCTACGGGTGCAAGCAGCGAGCGCATGAGAGTATAAGGGACTATGCACTAAACCTACAAGAGGCCCTGAGGGCCATAAAGCAGACCGACCCTGATGGGGTGGGAAACGAGGACAGGCTGTTGACTGAACAATTTATAGAGGGTTTATATTGTAATACCCACCGAACCCAGTTGCGGGCAATGGCCTTACAGGATCCCCATCTGGACTTTGCACAGTTCAAGGATAGAGCTATCCGGGTGCTCCGAGAACCAGCACCGGGTGGCGTTGTGACCCACAGGCACCCAGCTATCACTTACCACCAGGAGGCGGCGCCCTTGTCGGCAGGGCCTGTGGGAGCTCATGCGCAGGCTTTGGACAATGACCCGGCTCCAGACCTACACCATCAGGTCCAAGAGCTAGTTAAGAGCGTTGCTGCGCTAACCCGAACTGTGCAGTCTTTACAGGTTTCCACCCCAGGGAAGATCCAGCTGGCATCCGGACCGGAGGACATCCCGTGGCGTCGACCAAGGAGGACCCCACCGGCCAGAGGAAGACCCAGTGACCGATACAGCGAGGACGGACGACCCATCTGCCGCCGCTGCAATCAACCCGGACATATGGAAAGGTACTGTTCTTTAAACGGGCACAACCTGGGGTAGAGGGCCAACCCCCAGGAAAAAGATCACCAGGCCCATCGAACTGGCGTGACAGATATGTGGGAGGACGTCCAGTCTTGCCTGTGGTACTGGATGGCATTCCCATGAGTGCCCTACTGGACACCGGGTCACAGGTCACCACCATCCCGTACGTGCTCTTCAAGCAGTACTGGAATGACTCGGATATTACCCGCTACCCCGACGACGACTTGAGTATCATCGCCAGCAATGGTCAGCCCGTGCCACAGATCGGATTTAAAGAGGTGACCATCAAAATTGGTAGAGTCGAACTGGCAGCACAGGGACTGATCATTGTAGATATTGACAAACATGAGAGTCACCCAAAAATAACTCTAGGAACTAATGTAATTGAAAATTGTCTTGCAGAGGTGATTTTCCTTTTACAGCAGGTTGCCAGGAATGCCAGCTCCGGCGAGCAGCGGGTGCTCCAGAAAGAAATCCGGGCACTGATGCAACGGCAACAAGTGGAACTCTCAGGCGGTGAGATTGGTAGCGTAAGAATGTGTGACCCTTTTCCTATTGCCATGCCCCCAAAAAGTGAAATGATGATTTGGTGCCGGGCAGCTATTGGTCTGAGAGGTAGAGATTACCAGGCAATGGTAGAACCAGTTTACTCAGACAGTAGGCCCACCATTTTGACAGCACGGGGGGTGGTCAATGTACGCCATGGGAGGGTGCCCGTTCGCATAATGAATATCGGGGAGAGGGAAGTGTACCTGCCCCGGTATGCCACGCTAGCCAAATTATATACCACTAATCAAAATTCTATACAATCTGTGGAACCCTTGCCTCCATCTCACCCGGAGGAAGGTAACGGCTCTAAGAAAGATATGGAGGACTGGTGTCAGCAACTACATTTGGGTACTGACTCCACTCCTTCACACCAGAAACAAGGAGTCTATCGGGTAGTTCAGGAGTATGAGAGAGTGTTTAGTAAACACCCGTTAGACTTCGGGCGAGTCAAGGGGGTAGAACACCGCATCCCCACGGGAAATCATCCTCCCATAAAAGAGAGGTATCGACCCGTACCCCCTGCACATTACCAACACGCCAAGGGGATGCTTAGAGACATGAAGGAGGCTGGGGTAATTCGGGATAGCTGTAGCCCCTGGGCAGCCCCGCTAGTTTTAGTCAAGAAGAAAGACAACACCATGAGGATGTGTGTAGATTACCGGAAAATCAACCGCATCACACACAAGGATGCGTACCCCTTACCTAGGATAGAGGAGTCATTAGCTGCTTTAAGATCTGCTAACTTCTTCTCTACCCTGGATCTCACTAGCGGGTACTGGCAGGTTCCTGTAGCAGAGGCGGACCGGGAGAAGACCGCATTCACCACCCCGATGGGACTTAGTGAGTTCACCTGCATGCCGTTCGGACTCTGCAACGCCCCAGGGACCTTCCAACGATTAATGGAGTGCTGTCTGGGCCACAGAAACTTCGAGACGGTCCTGTTGTACCTGGACGATGTCATCGTATACTCCAAAACTTATGAGGACCACCTGAAACACCTGGCGGAGGTGTTCGAAGCTCTGGCGAGTTACGGCCTAAAGGTGAAACCCTCCAAGTGTCACCTCCTGAAACCAAAGGTGCAGTACCTGGGACACGTGGTGAGCGCTGACGGAGTGGCTCCCGACCCTGATAAGATCACCGCAATTAAGGGATGGCCAAGCCCCTCCAGCGTAAAAGAAGTGCGGCAGTTCCTAGGGTTGGTAGGCTACTACCGAAGGTTTATTCCCGGTTTCACCAAAAAGGCGGCACCTATGCAGGACCTCCTGATAGGCCAGTCCCGGAAGGCCAAGAACCAGAAGCCGCCCTTCAAATGGGAGGAGCTGGAAGAAGAGTCCTTCCGCCAGCTGAAGATGGCCCTCACGGGGGACGAAATCCTGGCGTACCCGGATTATAGTCAGCCCTTTATCCTCTACACCGACGCCAGTAACATCGGGCTAGGAGCTGTACTGTCCCAGATCCAGCAGGGGAAGGAACGAGTAATCGCCTACGCCAGCCGAAAACTGCGACCCACCGAAAGGAACCCCGAGAATTACAGCTCATTTAAGTTAGAGTTCCTGGCCGTAGTATGGGCAATCACTGAGCGCTTTAAGCATTACCTCGCTTCTTCCCGGTTCACCGTGTACACGGATAACAACCCGCTGACACACCTGGACACGGCAAGACTCGGTGCCCTGGAGCAGAGGTGGATGGCCCGTCTGTCCAACTACGAGTTCATAATCAAATACCGGGCAGGGCGCTCCAATACTAACGCGGACGCCCTGTCCAGGATGCCCAACCTGCCGGACGAAGGAGAAGATCCGGAGGGACTGGAAGAAGTTGAACTCCCTGCGTTCCACCGTCATGGGACTACCCAGTATTCCCACCGGGTAAGGAGTAAGCAGGCTGCTACGTTGAACCCCTTACCTCACTACAACTGGGCGGAAACGCAAGACAGCGACCCTGCCGTCCGACTGGTGAAGGAGATGCTGACTCGCCCGGAGGCTAGCCTGGAATCAGACGCTCCAGAGGAAGCCAAACAACTATGGGCAGAGAAGAGTCGACTGTTCCTTTACAAGGGGAAGTTGTGCCGCAGAATGGTTAACTCCAGGACGCATGAACTACTCTGGCAAGTAGTGGTGCCACGAAGAGACGCAGCCATGGTGATGGAGGCATACCACGACGGAGCTGGACACTTCGGGTGGAAAAAGCTGGAGTTCCTGCTGCGCGAGCGGTTCCACTGGGTAGGCATGAGGGGAACCATCGAGAAGTGGTGCAGAGACTGTGGCCCGTGCAATCTGAGAAGGAAGGACCGGGCCAGCCAGAAGACTCCCCTGCAGTCCATCGTCACCCGGCAACCGTTGGAACTGGTAGCCTTGGATCATGTAAAACTGACCCCCAGCAGAAGTGGCTACGTCTACGCGTTAACCATCGTGGATCATTACTCCCGGTTTCTGGTTGTCGTCCCCGTCAAGGACTTAACGGCTCAAACAGCAGCTAGAGCCTTCCAGCAGCACTTTTGCCGTCCACACGGGTACCCGGACCAAGTGCTGACGGACCAGGGACCTGCCTTTGAAGCGGAGGTCTTCCAGGAATTCTGCAATCTGTATGGCTGCCGGAAGATACGGACGACACCCTACCATCCGCAAACTAATGGACTTTGTGAGAAAATGAACCAGGTGGTAATGGATCTTCTGAAAACGTTGCCCCTGGAAGAACGCAGTCTGTGGCCTGAGAAGTTGCCCGATCTGGTGGACCTATACAACCACATCCCGGTAGGTTCCACCAACTGTACCCCGGCTTACCTAATGAGGGCAAGACCTGGTAAGTTACCTGTTGACCTGGAAATGGGAGTCCTGACGCCCGAGGACACTTCACCAGAAACAGACTGGGACACAGAGAGGCAGCAGCAGTACCGGAAAGTACAGGAGAGCGTGGAGCGAAGTCTCTGTCAGGCTAGGGAAAGACAAGAGAAGACTTACAACCAGTATGCTCCCGCTGTTCCCCTGGTACCCGGAGAGCAGGTCTTGAAGAGGAAGAGACGGCTCCACAAGTTGGACGACCAGTGGGAGAAGGACCCGTACACCGTACTGCCCTCAAGCCACGAGAACCCGAAGGTCTGTACCATCAGTAAAGACGGAGGGGAAACCACAGCCATTGTATCCCGGGACCACCTGAAGAAGTGCCCCGAACAACTGAGGAACCCTGAGGAGGAACAGGAAGACCATCGACCCGTGGAAGAAAGGGAAGATATGGTTAGTACCGTGCTCGGGGACTTCCCTCGGTCTTGGACTCAAGTCAATGGTGCAGTTGTGGTACCCGTACTCACCTTCCTCCAACCATCATCCCAAGAACCTACGGAGCAACGGGTAGAGCTGGAAGAGCAGCCGGTCCAGGAGGCAGAAGACTCCACCCAAGCGGAACAGGAGAATCAACCCTCTGCTTATAATGAGCCTGCCGTACCCCTAGTGAGACAAAGAGCCGGTAGACAGCTGCCCAGTTTACCCTTGACAGCTCCTACACCCTGTAGTTCAGGGCCAGACAGTCAGCTCCGTAGGTCCACTAGGGCCACTAGAGGCCAGTTACCCGCACGTTGGAGGATCTAAATGTTTAAGTTGTTTTATAATGTTTACCTGTTTATTGTTGCTTGTGTGTAATTTTGTGTTTCCAGTTGTTTTAGGAAACCTTCGTGGATTTACCGGGAATCCTTGTATATATAGTTGGAGCGTAACCCAGGATGGACTAGAGACTGTTAAGGACTCGGGGTAGGACAGACCCCTACCTGGTTACGTCTCCCTGTGTTGGTGAAATGGACACCTTTGCTTTTCTTCAGAGACTGCACCCGGTTGCGGACACGCCGTAACCATCTTATTATGTTTTCTTATTGTATTATCAATGTTTTTACCTTGTTATGTTTTTCTAATTGTGTTTAGTCCCGGAGTACTAAATTTTACTAGGGGGGAATGTGACACCCCAGGGGTCTGGTTGCCACAGTAACGTAATGTTATGTCTGAGAGCAGGTGGGAGGTCCTTTGGTCAGGGATCCTGTGCATGCCACACCTCCTGCCCAGCCTTGGGAGGGGAAGAACTTCCCCTGTAAAAACCCGGGGCTGAGGCAGAGTTAGTGAGTCCAGGAAGAGGAGAGACAAGAGCAGCATAGGAAGCAGCAGAGTCACCAGGAGTCAGGGGCTGGCAGCTAAAGAGCTCGCCCTGACTAAGAAGATTCTTTACCGGACCCGGAGTCCGAGGCTGTGGGGACTAACTTCTACCCAGCAGCAGAATCCGTCAGGCAGGGGATTTCAGGTCCCCTGGCCCAGAAGCCCGAAGGCCCGGTCACACGCGTGGGACCAGCACCGCCATCGTGGAGCGGAAGCCATTAGAAGGCCCCGAGTCACCGGCCATACGGGTGAGCACCACACGGTACACTCAGGGACGTGGGCTACTTACATCAGCTTCTAGCAAGGTAGCCAGAAGAGTACAGTCAGCTTGGGAGGCCTACAACTACGCCTGGCCAGGGGAGATCCCATCTGCTC
Source organism: Phyllobates terribilis (assembly GCF_046119375.1). NCBI lineage: Eukaryota > Metazoa > Chordata > Amphibia > Anura > Dendrobatidae > Phyllobates > Phyllobates terribilis. Next base: position 154,966,364 of record NW_027362768.1, on the reverse strand, counting down.
AAGGACTGACCAGGCCCCGTTCGCTAGCAAGTACTCCGGGAGGGTCTATCGTTGTTACCAGTAAAGACCCTGAACTCTACCATACCGTCTCTGAGTGGTTCCTGCTACCCCCATCATCCACGTCGGCTGCCCTGAGGCCATACCCCTCCCGTTGGGGGTTATACTATCACGCTGCACCATCCTTCCACCGGCCTCAGCGGTCTGCCCTGCAGCAGCAGCCCCCTGGCTGCACTCAACGGGTGGCGTAGTCATCAACCATTTTCTACCAATAGACTGCCGTTCAGTTTGACTCCCTGGGCACGGACCGGGTCACCGCCACGAGACTACAGCCCTCAACAGATCCGGCTCCGGGTAAGCTCTCGCCTGCGCAGCGCGACACAGGCCCAGGGGCGCGTCATAAGTATGTGGGTCCCGGGCAGTACTGCATCCTTACCTAAGAGTGGGATACCACACCTCTGGGTGAGATGCAGTACCTCCGTGGCGACTGAACCCGCAGGGGCGCCACACTTACAAATACTGATGAAAAATACTGACCAAATACTGAACGTGTGAACGTGGCCTAAAGGAAAGAAACACCGGAGCCCTCCATGTTTGCGGTGCCATTGCACCCAGTGTCCATCAAACAAGATTCTGCCCTGCACTGACTGGAGCCATTGCACTGGGTCCTGATATAAACCCTCCATATGCAGCGCAGGGTCTTTATACACTCTATATACTTATTAATTAACCCTGTTATTTTGTATCCTGAAGCAATTATTTATATCACCAGGTTTATGGTTTATTTTATGATTTTAGGTTTTTGATCCACTGAGGTTTTCACCAGAGAATTCATAAAAGAGACATTCACATATGTATGTCCCATTCTCAGCTGGAGCAAGGTAAGACATCTAAGAGATATAATATATATATTCTATGACTAAGTACTTTTAGCCAGAAACACGTCAGAAGAATGGACATGTTTTTTAATCATGTGTGGCGCCCCTGAGAGTTCAGTCGCCACAGAGGTACTGCACCTCACCCAGAGGTGTGGTGTCTCCTTCTCTCAGGTAAGGAGGGAGTGCTGCCCGGAACCCTAACACCTGCATCCAACACTACACTGCTCCAGGCCAGCTGGAAGGGCAAGATGCACTATGTTTTCCTGCTGAGCCCTGTCCCTGGCTGGAGTGGGGGAACCCAGAAGTAGGGGGAACCAGTAGTGGGTGTGGGTGGAGGAAGCAGTTTAGGGGAGCACTATAGTGTGAGATATATAAAGGGAAGCCATCTTAGGGTGGCAGTTCAGTTCAGAAGAACAGTTCAGGAAGACAGTCCGGGAGCAGATTCTCAGTAGGAGCTCTGCTTCACAAGTAGGGCCCATTCCTAGAGGCCCAGGTGGGGAGCAGAGGAGTAGGCTCTGTTCTAAGAAGGGATCCTAGGGGGTATGGCGAGTGCAGGAAGGCACCCGTACGCCCCGCATCTGTCAGAAGACAGAGGGATCGTAGGCCGCAAGAAGGGGACCGGCCCCTGGTCCAGCCGTGCTACTCTACGTCCCGGCTGGGAAAACCGGAGGCTTATGGCTTATATAGACAGTTGCTGAAGCCTCATTCTAATCCCCGTAAGGGTCAAGCAGGTCCGGGAACTCCGACGAGACAGGAGGGACTTCAGAGCACCCGAGCGGGATTGAGAGTGGGAAGCGCAGGGCAGGAGGGAGAAAGACCCAGCGTGAAGACAGTCTAGCTAGGAACACAAGAAAGTGGGGTTCTGTCAAGTACTCCTAATCTGCCTGAGGAAGTGCTGAACCCCTGCCTGGTGAACGCAGCGCAATGTGGGAGGTTGACACCTGTACAGTGCACCAGTGGAACTTTCATAAGAACTGTGAGTAAAAACTCGGATCACTGCACCGCATTGCCTCCGCCCCTTCTTTCATCTGTGCCATCTCTCCCTCACAGCACTACAACGCCCAGCGTAACCTACACGTACTACACTGTGGAGAGCCACACCATCCCTGCTCCCGTAACACCAGCTCCAGAGGACTGCTCCGCAGCGGCGGCACCCTTTAGCCGCAATCCACAGGTGGCGTCATGAACACTATTCCAAAAACCCCATATAAATAGAAGTCCCCCTTTTTACTGACCACCCTGGGTCATGGACCGGGCTAGCCACCGTGATATTGACGCGCCCCCAGGGCCGTGGGGTACTCGGCAGCCGGGCCTCTGGTTGCCGGGGGATATCACGGTGGCTGGCCCGGTCCGTGGCCCAGGGCGGTCACTCAAAAGGGGGATATGTATATATGGGTTTTTTGGGATTATTCGTGATGCCACCTGTGGTGTCTGGTGAGAATCACCAGCGCTGCAACAGTCCTCTGAGGCAGATGATAGGGGCAGCTTGAGATGGGACGGCTCCCCACAGGTGGAGCAGGCCTCAGGGCAGTGTAGATAAATGGAGGAGGTGCGCTGGGCGTTGTAGTGCAGGGAAGGAAATGGCACCGGCGAAAAAAAGGAGCGGAGGCAGCTCAGTGCAGTCATCCAAGATTTACTTACAGTTCTTAGACAGTCCACAGGTGCACTGTACTGGTGCAAGCCTCCCGCGTCGCACTGCGTTCACCGGGCAGGGGTTCAGTCCTTCCTCGGGCAGCTTGGGTGTACCTGGCAGAACCCCACTTTCTTGTGTGCCTCTCTAGACCGACTTCACGCTGGGTCTTACTCCCTCCTGCCCTGCGCTTCCCACTGTGAATCCTGTTCGGGTGCTCTGAGGTCCCCCCTGTCCGTCGGAGTTACACAGACCTGCTTGACCTTACTTGGATTGGAGTGGGGATTTGGTTACTGGCTATAGAAGTCAGAAGCCTCCGGTTTTTCCAGCCGAGGTTTGAAGTTGCACGACTGGGCCAGGGGCCGGTCCCCTTCTTGCGGCCTAGATTCTCCTGACACCTGGCAGGTTCGGGGTGTACGGGTGCCGCCTGCACTCGCCATACCCCCTAGGATCCCTTCTTCAGAACGGAGCTTCCTCCCTGCTCCCCTCCTGGGCCTCTGAGGCTAGGCCCTGTTTGGGGAGCAGAGCTCTGACTGAGACTCTGCTCCCGGACTGTCTTCACTCTCTCCTCTCCCTGACTGGACTGCACTATTCTAAGATGGCTTCTTTTTATATCTTTACTGTATGAGTGCTCCCCTAAACTACTTCCTCCATCCACACCCACTACTGATTCTCCCTACCTTTGGGTTCCCCCCACTCCAGCCAGGGACAGGGCTCAGCAGCTGCGCTCTGCATGTCGCCTCTCCAGCCGGCCTGGAGCAGTGTAGTGTTGGATGCAGGTGTTTGGGGTTCCGTGCAGCACTCCCTCCTTACCTGAGTGAAGGGAGGCACCACACCTCTGAGTGAGATGCAGTACCTCTGTGGCGACTGAACCCTCAGGGGCGCCACAATATCCCCCGCCGGCATCCACAGAGGCCCGGCTGCCGAGTACCCCACGGCCCAGGGGGCACGTCACACGGATATCCTATATTTTTTTACTAAGATGGAATAAAGATCACTCTGTTCTTTATATACAGTGCCTACAAGTAGTATTCAACCCCCTGCAGATTTAGCTGGTTTGATAAGATGCAAATAAGTTAGAGCCTTCAAACTGCAAACGAGAGTAGGTTTTATGAACAGAAGCATAAATCTTACAAACCAAAAAGTTATGTTGCTCAGTTGAATTTTATTAAATTTTAAACATAAAAGTGTGGGTCAATTATTATTCAACCCCTATGTTTAATATTTTGTGGAATAACCCTTGTTTGCAATTACAGCTAATAATCGTCTTTTATAAGACCTGATCAGGCCGGCACAGGTCTGTGGAGTTATCTTGGCCCACTCCTCCATGCAGATCTTCTCCAAGTTATCTAGGTTCTTTGGGTGTCTCATGTGGATTTTATTCTTGAGCTCCTTCCACAAGTTTTCAATTGGGTTAAGGTCAGGAGACTGACTAGGCCACTCCAACACCTTGTCTTTTTCCCTATTGAACCAGGCCTTGGTTTTCTTGGCTGCGTGCTTTGGGTCGTTGTCTTGTTGGAAGATGAAATTACGACCCATCTTAAGATCCTTGATGGAGGAGCAGAGGTTCTTGGCCAAAATCTCCAGGTAGGCCGTGCTATCCATCTTCCCATGGATGCGGACCAGATGGCCAGGCCCCTTGGCTGAGAAACAGCCCCACAGCATGATGCTGCCACCACCATGCTTGACTGTAGGGATGGTATTCTTGGGGTCGTATGCAGTGCCATCCAGTCTCCAAACGTCACGTGTGTGGTTGGCACCAAAGATCTCGATCTTGGTCTCATCAGACCATAGAACCTTGAACCAGTCTGTCTCAGAGTCCTCCAAGTGATCATGAGCAAACTGTAGACGAGCCATGACATGACGCTTTGAAAGTAAAGGTACCTTACGGGCTCGTCTGGAACGGAGACCATTGCGGTGGAGTACGTTACTTATGGTATTGACTGAAACCAATGTCCCCACTGCCATGAGATCTTCCCGGAGCTCCTTCCTTGTTGTCCTTGGGTTAGCCTTGACTATTCGGACAAGCCTGGCCTCGGCACGGGAGGACACTTTCAAAGGCTGTCCTGGCCGTGGAAGGCTAACAATAGTTCCATAAGCCTTCCACTTACGGATGATGCTCCCAACAGTGGAGACAGGTAGGCCCAACTCCTTGGAAAGGGTTTTGTACCCCTTGCCAGCCTTGTGACCCTCCACGATCTTGTCTCTGATGGCCTTGGAATGCTCCTTTGTCTTTCCCATGTTGACCATGTCTGAGTGCTGTTCACAAGTTTGGGGGGGGTCTTAAATAGTCAGAAAAGGCTGGCAAAAGAGATCTTTAATCCACACATGTGAAGCTCATTATTCTTGGTGCCTGAACTACTTCAAAATACTTTAGGGGGACCAAACAGAATTCTTGTGGTTTGAGGGGTTGAATAATAAATGACACTCTAAATTAACTTTTAACGTTTTTAAAAAAAAAAAAAAAAAAAAAATTTGCTGCAGTGCATTTCCCACTTCCAGGCTGATCTACAGTACAAATGTCACAATGCCAAGTTAATTCCGCATGTGTCAACCAGCTAAATCTGCAGGGGGTTGAATACTACTTGTAGGCACTGTATATATATATATATATATATATATATATATATATATATATATATATATATGTACACAGTACAGACCAAAAGTTTGGACACACCTTCTCATTTAAAAATTTTTCTGGATTTTCATGACTATGAAAATTGTACATTCACACTGAAGGCATCAAAACTATGAATTAACACATGTGGAATTATATACTTAACAAAAAAGTGTGAAACAACTGAAAATATGTCTTATATTCTAGGTTCTTCAAAGTAGCCACCTTTTGCTTTGATGACTGCTTTGCACACTCTTGGCATTCTCTTGATGAGCTTCAAGAGGTAGTCACCGGAAATGGTTTTCACTTCACAGGTGTGCCCTGTCAGGTTTAATAAGTGGGATTTCTTGCCTTATAAATGGGGTTGGGACCATCAGTTGTGTTGTGCAGAAGTCAGGTGGATACACAGCTGATAGTCCTACTGAATAGACTGTTATAATTTGTATTATGACAAGAAAAAAGCAGACAAGAAAAACGAGTGGCCATCATTGCTTTAAGAAATGAAGTGACGCGCCCCCTGGGCCAGTGTTGTTTGGGGGATACCCGGAGCCGGATCAGATGGGGGTTGTAGTCTCCGAGTGGCGGTGACCCGGTCCGTGCCCAGGGTGTCAAGCTCAGTGTGTGGCAGTCCTTCAGATGTTACTAGATGTTCTTTTATGTCGACTACGCCACCCGTTGAATTGCGGTCAATACGGCCGCCGCTGCAGCAGGGTCCGCTGAGGCTGGTGATGTGTGTGCAGCTCAGGTAGTATAACCCCCAACGGGAGGGGTATAGCCTCAGGGGGTCAGGTGTAGAGGATGGTGGTTGTGGAGGTGCAGTGAGGATGGTAATCAGACTCAGAGTCGGGCTGTGCAGTTCAGGGTTTTTACTTACTGCTGTTGTTCTGGTCACTCCGGCCTTGAGTGACCGCCCGAGCCGTGCTGCGTCCACCAGGTCCTGGACTCGGCCAACCCCCAGGTGATTCTGGAGCGTGGTCCTGAGCTCCCTTTCTGTCTCTTCCTTCTCTCTGGCCTTCCCCACCAGGGATCCACCTATGTCCGGCTCCCTCGGGCCTCTTGTTGGTAAACCCTTGTCTCTGGGTTCCCTGACCCTATTCTTGGTTTGCCTTCCGGGTGGATTTAGTGGGTGGTCGTGGCAGATCCTGCCCACGACCTCCGGTCTCTGGCTAAGGATTAGGGCCCTCCACCAGCTTGGGATCCGGTACCCTTGTGCCAACTCTTCACCCTCTGATCTAATCTTGGGTTCTTGGAGTTCTCTCTTCTCCCCCTCTGGGTCCTTCTTTCTCCTCTCTCTCTCTGGGCCTTGGGGCTGCTCTTCTCTTCTGCTTTCCTCCACTGCTCTGCAAAAGACTGAGTGACTGACCAGCCCTCTACAAAAGACTTCTCTACAAAAGACCCTGTTCTAAGATGGTTCCCACCTTATATACTCCCTCTATGTGTGAGCTCAGGTGACCAGCACCCAATGAGCTCCTAGCATTACCCAGACTGCTCCCCCTATCTGCCCCTACACTACTGGGATGTTCCACCCCCCTCCCACTCCAGCCAGGGACAGACACTGTCGTACCTGCACATTTCTCTAGTGGGAGTACCATTGGTCTGTCCCCCGGAAATGGGATGTGTGTAGTGCATGCAGCCTACTGAGCTCAGTTCCACACTCCATCCTTACCCGGGAGTGGAATACCACACCTCTGGCTGAGGTACAATACCCCTGTAGCAGCCGAATCCTCAGGGTGCTACATTCCCCCCTGGTAAATCACAGCACGTCCTCGGGCTGTAAGAGAACAAACATCCAAAACATACAAATATTTTTCATAAACATCAACATATAAACATATAAAACATCACATATATTATCAGCAATAAACTTTTCATATAAATAACATTCTTGTAAACATTCCTGTCTCTGGTTCCTCCGGTCACGGTGCAACTTGTGACCGGGTAAAGTGCGACAGTCTCTTTAAGAAACACGGTTTTCCTATAAAACCAGTAGGGGGCGCTTTAGGAAGCGCAACTATATACAGGGAGAATATGGCCGCTCTCAGTCCTCGGCCAGGTAATGGGAATAGGGACACACGGGTTAACAGTTCACTCTTGTCCCAACGGGGACTTATTTAAAGCAGCAACAGTTCACTGTACCCCGATAGGTAACTATTTACAGTCTCTTTACCGTACTTTAACGACGGCGTCCTCCTGCTCCTTCTTTATCTTCAGACCCGTCCGGGTCCTCTTGCTCCTCCTCACACCGCAGCTCCTCCTCCGTCAGGCGATGCACATGGAGGGCGTAGGGTCCTTTGGCACACTTGTGCCGGGTGAACGTGACCTCGTCCCCTACGTACAGGTCACGACCTCTGTGTCCCTCCGGCAGATGGCTTTCTACGTCTCTGCGGGTCACAAAGACGTCGCCGGGGGTATGATGGTCTTTTATGAAGCCCCACCCATGCTGCAGGTTGAATTTAATCACAGTCCCGGTGGAAGGGGGACCATGAGCTGCACGGGGATTCCTCCTGGTCTGGCTCTTCTGCTCCGCGCTCCTTATCTGTGCTTGCTGTTCCCGGACCCGCCTCTCTCTCCGCTCCTTCTCGAAGACCTCGAGCTGCTGGCGGCAGCACTCTGCACGCTCCGCTGCGGCCGCCCGAGTCTCCTGAGTGAACCCCATGAGGTCTTCTCCGGTGGGGTCCCACTCAAACTGTGCCTCCTCCAGCGGGGGTGAGGTCCTCTTTACAGGCTTCGGAGCCGGAATTAGGGGCTCGCACATGGGCCTTGCTCTCTGGAGTTCCAGCTGAATGTACTCCTGGGGCCATGCAAAGGGCTGCCCATCCGGGCACGTATGCTGGGCAAATAGATTTTCACCCAGGTGCGGCACTCTAGATGTTGAGGGCGCGTTGATGGTAGCGGCGCCCGGGTTGACCAGGCCTTGCGACCAGGCTTGGGGCACCCTAAAGGCAAAGGGCACCGTAAGAACGGCGGCGCCCTGGGTTACTCGGCCCTGCGACCAGGCTGGTGGCTCCGCGGAGGTAGGGGGCGCTGTTGGAATGGCGGCGCCCGGGTGTACTAGGCCTTGCGACCAGGCCGATGGTATTTCCTGCTTTGCCGCGCTCAGGGTCGAAGCGCGTGACGTCACAGGGGTCGCGGCCGCGGTTTCCGGTTGAGGCCTAGTCTGCGGCGGTGACGATGCAGCGACGGGCACGGCAGGGGGAACTTCGGGCTCTGCGACGGGGAGCTGGGGCAGGCACGCGGTTTCCCGGCTCGGGGTAGAGACGTCCCCTTTACCTGCCTCCGTCCGTTCAGCTCCCTTCTCGGCGCCGTCTCCGGCCTTGAGTCCTCCTGCACCATCCTCAGAGGCGGTCTGTCTCCTCGTCTCGGGTGGCGTGCTCCGCTGACGGGTTTCGGTCTGCTGGGCCATCTCTCAGCTCCACTCCGCCAACGTCTCTCGCTGCACCCGGGCCATCCTCCGTGCGAGGCTCTCCAGCGCAGTCTGTGCACACTCCCGGTCTCGGGGGAGCTGTGTCAGGACCTCCACTAAGCCTAGTGGGGTCGTTGCTTGCAGCAGGCTCCTGACCACTGGGTCGGTGCTGCCTGACTCTCCCTCCATCTCCGGGTAGGCTTTCTCTGGACTCCTCTCCAGACTTCTTGTCTCCGGGTGCGCTCTCTCCAGACTCCTCCAGGCTGCACCCATCTTCGTTCTTTTCTTCTGTCTCCGCCCACATTGAGGGTGGTCCCGGGGCAACTTGGTGATTGTCAGTTCCAGGGGCAGTTCTTTCACGCTGATGGACACTTCCAGCATCACAGTCTCTGTTGGTGGGCGCGGTTTCCGCTTTTGGCGCCATTCTTCGACCTGGCCCACGATGGGAGGTGGCCTCTTGCCACCCTCTGGCACGCCCATAATGGCGTCCGCTCTTCCAAGGCGGGAAATCTTTGGAAATGGCGGGAATCGTCTCCCAGTGGCGGGAAACTCCATGGATGGCGGGAAAAAACTGCAAATGGCGGACAACCGGCGGGAAACGACCTGTGATGGGGCCCGATGGCGGGGACCCTCCGGAACCGGCAGGAGACTTCTTTTTGAGGTAACGGTGTACTTTTCTTCAGGTACGCAGTACCCGGTTGTTGCGGGCACGTAATCCTGCCGACTACGCCAAAGTTGACGCGCCCCCTGGGCCAGTGTTGTTTGGGGGATACCCGGAGCCGGATCAGATGGGGGTTGTAGTCTCCGAGTGGCGGTGACCCGGTCCGTGCCCAGGGTGTCAAGCTCAGTGTGTGGCAGTCCTTCAGATGTTACTAGATGTTCTTTTATGTCGACTACGCCACCCGTTGAATTGCGGTCAATACGGCCGCCGCTGCAGCAGGGTCCGCTGAGGCTGGTGATGTGTGTGCAGCTCAGGTAGTATAACCCCCAACGGGAGGGGTATAGCCTCAGGGGGTCAGGTGTAGAGGATGGTGGTTGTGGAGGTGCAGTGAGGATGGTAATCAGACTCAGAGTCGGGCTGTGCAGTTCAGGGTTTTTACTTACTGCTGTTGTTCTGGTCACTCCGGCCTTGAGTGACCGCCCGAGCCGTGCTGCGTCCACCAGGTCCTGGACTCGGCCAACCCCCAGGTGATTCTGGAGCGTGGTCCTGAGCTCCCTTTCTGTCTCTTCCTTCTCTCTGGCCTTCCCCACCAGGGATCCACCTATGTCCGGCTCCCTCGGGCCTCTTGTTGGTAAACCCTTGTCTCTGGGTTCCCTGACCCTATTCTTGGTTTGCCTTCCGGGTGGATTTAGTGGGTGGTCGTGGCAGATCCTGCCCACGACCTCCGGTCTCTGGCTAAGGATTAGGGCCCTCCACCAGCTTGGGATCCGGTACCCTTGTGCCAACTCTTCACCCTCTGATCTAATCTTGGGTTCTTGGAGTTCTCTCTTCTCCCCCTCTGGGTCCTTCTTTCTCCTCTCTCTCTCTGGGCCTTGGGGCTGCTCTTCTCTTCTGCTTTCCTCCACTGCTCTGCAAAAGACTGACTGACTGACCAGCCCTCTACAAAAGACTTCTCTACAAAAGACCCTGTTCTAAGATGGTTCCCACCTTATATACTCCCTCTATGTGTGAGCTCAGGTGACCAGCACCCAATGAGCTCCTAGCATTACCCAGACTGCTCCCCCTATCTGCCCCTACACTACTGGGATGTTCCACCCCCCTCCCACTCCAGCCAGGGACAGACACTGTCGTACCTGCACATTTCTCTAGTGGGAGTACCATTGGTCTGTCCCCCGGAAATGGGATGTGTGTAGTGCATGCAGCCTACTGAGCTCAGTTCCACACTCCATCCTTACCCGGAAGTGGAATACCACACCTCTGGCTGAGGTGCAATACCCCTGTAGCAGCCGAATCCTCAGGGTGCTACAGAAGGTCAGTCTGAAAAATTGGGAAAACTTTGAAAGTGTCCCCAAGTGCAGTTGCAAACCATCAGGCGCTACAAAGAAACTGGCTCACATGAGGACCGCCCCTGAAAAGGAAGACCAAGAGTCACCTCTGCTTCTGAGGTTAAGTTTATCTGAGTCACCAGCCTCAGAAATCGCAGGTTAACAGCCGCTCAGATTAGAGACCAGGTCAATGCCACACAGAGTTCTAGCAGCAGACACATCTCTTCAACAACTGTTAAGAGGAGACTTTGTGCAGCAGGCCTTCATGGTAAAATAGCTGCTAGGAAACCACTGCTAAGGACAGGTAACAAGCAGAAGAGACTTGTTTGGGCTAAAGAACACAAGGAATGGACATTAGACCAGTGGAAATCTGTGCTTTGGTCTGATGAGTCCAAATTTGAGATCTTTGGTTCCAACCACCGTGTCTTTGTGCGACGCAGAAAAGGTGAACGGATGGACTCTACATGCCTGGTTTCCACCGTGAAGCATGGAGGAGGAGGTGTGATGGTGTGGAGGTGCTTTGCTGGTGACACTGTTGGGGATTTATTCAAAATTGAAGGCTTACTGAACCAGCATGGCTACCACAGCATCTTGCAGCAGCACGCTATTCCATCCGGTTTGCGTTTAGTTGGACCATCATTTATTTTTCAACAGGACAATGACCCCAAACACACCTCCAGGCTGTGTAAGGGCTATTTGACCAAGAAGGAGAGTGATGAGGTGCTACGCCAGATGACCTGGCCTCCACAGTCACCAGACCTGAACCCAATCGAGATTGTTTGGGGTGAGCCGGACCGCAGAGTGAAGGCAAAAGGGCCAACAAGTGCTAAGCATCTCTGTGAACTCCTTCAAGATTGTTGGAAGACCATTTCTGGTGACTACCTCTTGAAGCTCATCAAGAGAATGCCAAGAGTGTGCAAAGCAGTCATCAAAGCAAAAGGTGGCTACTTTGAAGAACCTAGAATATAAGACATATTTTCAGTTGTTTCACACTTTTTTGTTAAGTATATAATTCCACATGTGTTAATTCATAGTTTTGATGCCTTCAGTGTGAATGTACAATTTTCAAAGTCATGAAAATACAGAAAAATCTTTAAATGAGAAGGTGTGTCCAAACTTTTGGTCTGTACTGTGTATATATATATATATATATTATTTATATATATATACACATACACACACACACTTTATGTATAGATAGATTGATAGATAAACAGATATATACATATAAGTTTTAGACTGGTATGGAAAACCTTCTACACAGTAAGAAGCTTTCAGATATAGAAGTGTTAATAATTTATTTTTAGCTATTTACAAAATACAAAGTGAATGAACAAAAGAGGAAATTAAATCAAATCAATATTTGGTGACCGCCCATTGTCTTCATCAATTCTTCTAGGTACATTAAACGCAGATTATGAAAGAACTCTGGAGGGAGGTTGTTCCAAACATCTTGGAGAACTGACCACAGGTTTTCTGTGTATGAGGTTTGTGCAAAACCTCCTGTCTCTTCATGTGATCCCATACTGGATGAAGTGAGATCAGGGCTCTGTGGGGGCTGGATTATCACTCCCAGGACTTCTTGTTCTTAATCACATTAGCTGTATGATTGGGGTCGTTACTACTTGTCACAACACCCAGATTATGATTGACTGCCCTGGAAGTTCTTATTGGTGTCCATTCTTCAGAAATAACAAGTTCATAGTTGTCAGCATTTCTGGGGACGTTTAAGTAGCTTTCAGGAACGCCCTCATTCCTCCAATGAACGCCTCCCATTTACGTCACTCCAGTGCATTCACTTTTGGGTGTGGTTTAAATGAACGCACCCTATTTCATACCAGTAGTCCCGAGAACTTAGCAACGATGAAATGTATAACATAAAGTGGTGAAAGTCATCAATAGAAAACAAAATCTTCATATTTTCTTCCCCCCAGGAACTGTATTGGACAGAACTTCTCTATGAATGAGATGAAAGTTGCCCTCGCACTGACGTTACCGAGATTCGATCTGAGTATAGACCCTAAGAATGAGCCAAAGAAGATCCCTCAACTCGTCTTACGTTCTGTGAACAGCATTCACTTGAACCTGAAGAAATTAGAAAAAGCTTCATAAATCCTGAAGACTTCCACCTCCGTGGTGTCTACTTGTAAGCGCTCGAGTTGAGCTGCTGCAATTTGTAAGAGAAATGCATATCATGAAATTAAAATGAATCGTGATAGTTCACCAAAATTCTACATAATTATTTATTTCCCTAAAGTTTGCCTCAAAAGCACAATTTTAGAGTCCTTAGTGTACAGTTAAACTCAATAGTGAGGTGATGAAGCTGTGATGTTGCCGAGAGCCATGGCGCTTGCACAAAACAAGCTGTTATCAACCTCTTGCTCAACAACCTCCTCCTGCACCTTGAGCAAGGTCTATTACCTGAAAGCCAGTAGGGTTTCCATGCTGAACGTGGGACGGCAGATAAGATATGGTCTTTGGGACACATCAACTCCAGGAAAGGTTCCAGGAGAAATGCAGAGAAGTTTTTGTGAACTTTGTTGAATTGACCAAGGCTTTTGATACAGTCACCAGAGACGGCCTGTGGAAAATCTTGGGAAAGATTGGCTGCCCGAGCAAGTTCAACAAAATTGTCCGGCAGCTCCATGATGGTATGATGGTGAAATTCCTGTATGATGGAGATAAATCAGAGGCCTTCCGAGATACAAACGGCATAAAACAATGCAGCATTCACACCCGACCCTGTTCACTATGTTATATTTTGCCATGTTGACAGATGCCTTTAGCAACTACAAAGACAGAATCCATGTCAGGTACAAGACTGACTACAACGTATTCAAACCCAGGTGCCTGAAGGCTGTTACAAAGGTGCATGAGACTGTAATCCGTGTCTTCTTGTTTGCTGATGACTGCACACTCAACGCCAGCACAGAACAGCGTGAAACGGACTGTTTTTCACAATCTTGCAATAACGTCGGTCTCGTTATCGATACTAGAAAGTCCGAAGTTATATACCAACCTGCTCCAGGAAAACCATACAAGTAGGCATGCATTAAGGTTAAGGAGCACAACCTCAAAGCAGTCAACAACTTTACCTACCTGGGTAGCACGCTCTGTTGCTCTCCCTTGTAGTGACCATAGATGCTGAGGTCAACAACAGAATTGCCAAAGCCTGCACCGTCTTTGGGAGACTCCATAAGAAGGTCTGAGAATGGAGGGGACTCAGCCCTTTCACCAAGCTGAAGGTCTACCATGTGTTGGTCCTTACCACATTTCTCTATGCCAGTGGGACCTAGACTGTCTACAGCCGGCATGCCAAACAGCTCAATCATTTACACCTGAGCTGTCTCCGTAGACTTCTCCACATCAGGTTGAAAGACAATGTCCCCGACACGGAAATCCTAAAATAAGCTGGTTTCTCCTGTTGAAAGCCCAAGCCACATGGGCTGGACATGTGGTCAGGATGCCAGACAGAGGGTTGCCTAAACAACTCCTGTATGGAGAACTGTGTCAGGGAAAGCGAGCAGTTGGGGGCAGTGGCATACTGCTAATGGCAGCAGGCCACGCCACTGTTATGGGGCCCGTGAGCCAAGGGGGCCCATGAGCCTGGGGCCCCAAAGCAGCGGGGAAACGAGGAGGATAGGTGAGTATTGTATTTATGGGGGGAGGGGAGGTTGTGGTGGTGGAGGAGCGGGGCACACGCAGTAGTCGCTGTTGCAGCTACCATGTGTGCCCGCTGCTTAAGGGAAATGAATATTCCCTCTTCTCCACTCCCATGGGCATGGAGAAGAATGAATATTCATTCTCTTTAGCAGCGGACATGGAGGAGCGCTGAGCCGCGGCTCCTGCTGACAGTGCCCACTAGTATAGAGAATGCATATTCATTCTTCTCCAAGCCCATAGTCCTGGCGTGGAGAGGAGTGAATATGCCGGCAGCTCACATCAGTGTCTGAGAGCGCGCGCTGCTCAGATGCTGACATGAGCTGCTGGTAGACAGGACGCAGCGCTGGAGCAGAGGTGAGGAAGGAAGGTGAGTATTACTGTTTTTTTTTATGTTTAAAGTGATTGGGCCATGCATACCAGGATTGGAGGATGAGGGAGCCGTGCATACCAGGATGGGGGAAAAGAGAGGGCCATGCATACCAGGATTGGGGGATGAGGGGGCCACGCATACCAGGATTGGGGGAAGAGGGGGCCATACATACCAGGATTGGGGGATGAGGGGGCCATACATACCAGGATTGGGTGATGAGGGGGCCATGCATACCAGGATTGGGGGATGAGGAGGTCATGCATACCAAGATGGGGGAGAGGAGGGGGTCATGCATACCAGGATGGGGGATGAGGGGGCCATACATACCAGGATTGGGGGATGAGGGGGCCACACATACCAGGATTGGGGGATGAGGGGGCCACACATGCCAGGATTGGGGGATGAGGGGGCCACACATGCCAGGATTGTGGATGAGGGGTGCCATGCATACCAGGATTGGGTGTGAGGGGTTCCATGCATACCAGGATTGGGTGTGAGGGGTGCCATGCATACCCGGATTGGGCTATAAGGGGGCCACACATATAAAAATTGGGGGATGAGGGGGCCATGCATACTAGGATTGGGTGATGAGGGGTGCCATACATATCAGGATTGGGAATGAGGGGTGCCATACATACCAGGATTGAGGGATGAGGAGACCATGCATACCAGGATTGGGGATGAGGGGTGCCATGCATACCAGGATTGGGGGTGAGGGGTGCCATGCATACCAGGATTGGGAGATAGGGGGTGCACACATACCAGAATTGGGGGATGAGGGGGTCACACATACCAGGATTGGGGGATAAGGAGGCCAAGCATACCAGGATTGGGGGATGAGGGGGCCATACATACCAGGAATGGGGGATGAGGGGTGCCATACATGCCAGGATTGGTGATGAGGGAGCCATACATACTAGGATGGGGAAATTTACCAGTAGCTGCGGCATTTCCTACCCTAGACTTATACTCGATCAATACATTTTCCCAGTTTTTTGTGGTAAAATTAGGGGCCTCGGCTTATACTCGGGTTGGCTTATTTAAAGTATACGCTATTTTAAAATCAGAGAGTACGTGGTGCCCATAATAGTGCAGGACTGTGGGTGCATTATACTATATGGGGGCTGCATTTCACCCTATAGGGTGTGTAATATACTGTATAGAGGACTATGAGGAGTGTATTATATTCTATGGAGGACCATGGGAAGTTCATTATACTATATGGTGGATTGGGATGGGGCGCATTATACTATATGAAGGATTATGCGGGGCGCATTATACTATATGGAGGATTATGGGTGGCATATTATACTATATGAAGGCTATGTGGGGCCATTATAATATTTTGAGGGCTATGTGGGGGGCCATTATACTGTATGAAAGCAGTTATACAGTGTGAAGGTTTGTGTGGGGTCGCTCATACTGTGTGCGGGCCATTATACTGTTTGGAGGGCTAGTGCGGGCTATTATACTGTATGTAGGCTCATTATACTGTATGGAGGGCTGCGTGGGAGTCACAGTTGGGGGATCATACTGTGTTGGGGTCACCATACTTTGCCTTGGGAGTTGAAGTGGGGTACAATAGGGTCATGATACTGCGCATGTGGAGGCTAATGTGGAGGATTGCACCATGGGGGTATCATAATGCGTTTGGGGGGCACTTTTGTTGGCATCATACTTTATGGGGGCAATGAAAGAGGGATCTAGGACTTCAGCTGGAGGAAAATTACTATGTAAAGGATGAAAAGTTGTGAGATCTGCTCTTCTGTGACACAGACAAATATTTATTTATTTTTTGGGGAAGAGGAGCCCAATTAGAGCTTCTGCTATGGGGCCCCATGATTTCTATGTATGCCCCTGGTCGGGGGGTAAAAAAAACATTACAAAGACAGCCTTAAAGCGTCCCTCAAAATCCTGAGAGTCAACATCAACAACAATAAACAATTGCTGTGCGGCTGGTATAACCCACACCAATGTCTCCTTACACTCCAGTAAATAATGTCTGCAAGACTCGGGTCACAAGACCATATTGTCTCTCATCGGTTGGATTTTGCTAATTACACTCTGGTCAGAGTTTGACCAGAATGTGATCCGAATTACAGATGCAAATTGGTCCCAGGAAAAAATTGAACATGTGCACTGCCCCATAGAGTAACATTGGTCGGAGTACGATGCAATGTTTTATCGGATCGCACTCGGACCGAAAATATGGTCATGTGCAGGAACCCTGATATATGTCAATAAACAGACCAGCAATGCCCCTTGTATACTGTAATGGAAACATTAGATTTTCTTCCACAACCATCCGGGGGGACATAATGAGAACAGTATGCTTGTGGAAATCAGGCCAATGCTTCCATTACAGTATACAGGGGTCTGTCAAGCTTCCTGCAGGAGATTGTCCTGATGAGCACAACACTCAGGCTGTGTGCCCACTATAGAATTTCCGCAGCAAAAACGCTTAAAAAACGCTTGGTAATACGTGCCCCATGGGCCCCAACGATAATCCGCATGTGCTGTTGTGGCACCCCAGGGGTCTGGTTGCCACAGTAATAGAAATATTATGTCTGAGAGCAAGTGGGAGGTTTCTCTGGTCAGGAGCCCTTTAGCATGCAACACTTCTGCCCAGACCTGAGAGGGGAGGAATCTGCCCTTATAAACTGGGTCTGGGGCGGGATTAGTTAGTCAGAGCCTGGAGAGGGAAAGTTACAGCAGGAGCTCTGTAGGAGCAGTAGCAGAAGACCAGGGGCTGGAAACTAAGCAGAGATATAGCTCGCCCTGGCAGAAGAATCTGATAACCGGACACCGGAGTCCGAGGCTGTGGGGACTGATATCCACCCAGCAGCAGAAACCAGCCGGCAGGGGATTCCAGGTCCTCTGGCCATAGAAGCCCGGAGGCTCAGTCACAAGGAAGGGACCAGCACCGCCATCCAGGAGCGGAGGCTAACAGAAGGCCCCAAGTCACCAGCCATACGGGTGAGCACCACACGGTATACTCAGGGACATGGGCTACTTCTAACCGCTTACAGCAAGGTAGCCAGAAAGAGTGCAGATAGACGGGGAGGCCTACAAATCCACCTGGCCAGGGGAACTCCTGTTTGCTCGCAGACTGACCAGGCCCCTTATGCTAGCCAGTACTCCCGGGAGGGTCTGCCTTAATATCACCAGTAAAGACCCTGAACTGCACTGCAAAGACTCTGAGTCATTCCTGCTTCATCGCCGCACCAGCACTACTAGTGCTGGGACTCCCGTGCACTATCACCCTCACCATCAACTACACTGCCCTGGGGCTGCACTCTTCCCGTGGGGAGTCACACTACCTAAGCTGCATACACCATCAGCCCCAGAGGTCTGCCTTGCAGCGACGGTTCCTAATAACCGCAATCCACAAAAAAACCATAAATAGACTGCCACTGGTTTGACCACCCTGAGCCACGGACCGGGTCACCACCAACACGGAGACTACAACCCCCGTCCTCCCACAAAAGGCCCGGTTCCGGGTTCCCCACGAGGCCCAGGGGGCGAGTCAACTTTGGCGTAGTCGGCAGGATTTCGTGCCCGCAACCACCGGGTACTGTGCACCTTCAAAAGACTGTCCTACCTGTCGTGGTGAAGGTCCCCGCCATCCAGAGCCGTTTCCCGCCATCCGGAGCCGTTTTCCTGCCATCCGGAGCCAGTTCCCGCCATCCGCAGCTGTTTTCCCGCCATCTGCAGTCGGTTTCCCGCCATCTGCAGTCGGTTTCCCGCCATCGGACGCCATCTTCAGGACGCCGCGCGGGAAGAAGAGGGGCGTGGACGCCGAAATCGCGCGAGACCCGAAGCTCCGCCCCACGCACCGATGCTGCGCAAGGTCCTGGAAGGGAGAAAGAGCGACGCTGACGTCATCGGAGCGTGACGCAAGGTCCTCTACCCCGACGATCGATTGCGGAGCCGCGGCCTATGGAGGAAGATCATCGCAAGGTAGGCCATGGTCCACTAGGGGGGAAAGGGGATGTCGGATACAGAGGGGAGCTCCACCGCCACAGCCACCGCCAGCGCAACCGCTGCTGCGGTAATGCCATTCACCATGCCCTATATCCCGGGGGCAACCAGGCTACCCCCAGTACTCAGGGGACTCACATACCCTAAGTGACTTTAGGGAAAGACTGGACAGCCTCTTCCAGGTATACTCCCTCACGGATGAGCAAAAAGTAAGCATCCTGGTGGCCCAGTTAATCGGGGCAGCCCAAAGGGAGGTAAAGTCCTGGCCACCTGGGAAGAAGAGGACTGTCAGAGAGATACTAGCCCGTCTGAAAGACACATTTGATACCCGCACCTCAGCTGAAATTAAACTCGGATTTTACGGGTGCAAACAGCGGGCACATGAAAGTATAAGAGACTATGCTCTAAACTTACAAGAGGCCCTGAGAGCCATTAAACAGGCAGACTCTGACAGCGTGCGGAATGCAGATGAACTGTTAACTGAGCAATTCATAGAGGGTCTGCTGTCCAACGCCCACCGAACCCAGTTACGCGCAATGGCCTTGCAGAACCCTGGTTTAGACTTTGCAACGTTCAAAGACAGGGCCATCCGGGTGCTCCGAGAACCGGCACCAGGTAGCACTGTAACCCACCGGCGCCCTGCTATTACCTATCACCAGGAGGCAGCGCCCTTGTCTGCAGGGCCTGTGGGAGCTGATGCGCAGGCTTTGGATAACAACCCGGCTACAGACATGCACCATCAGGTCCAAGAGCTAACCAAAAGCGTAGCCGCGCTAACCAGAACTGTGCAGTCTTTGCAGGTCTCCCCTCCAGTAAAGATCCAGCTGGCATCCGGACCGGAGGACGTCCCGTGGCACCGACAGAGGAGGATCCCAACGTCCAGAGGAAGACCCAGCGACAGATACAACGAGGACGGACGACCCATCTGCCGCCGCTGCAATCAACCCGGACATATGGCAAGGTACTGTCATTTAAACGGGCACAACCTGGGGCAGAGGGCCAACCCCCAGGCATAAGATCATCAGGCCCCTCAAACTTGCGTGATAAATACGTAGGGGGACGTCCAGTCTTGCCTGTGGTACTGGATGGCATTCCTATGAGTGCCCTACTAGACACTGGGTCACAGGTGACTACCATCCCGTAACGTGCTCTTTAAGCGGTACTGGAACGACTCGGACATAACCCGCTACCCAGATGACGACCTGAGTATCATTGCCAGCAATGGTCAGCCCGTGCCGCAGGTGGGATTCAAGGAGGTGACCATTAAGGTCGGTAAGGTCGAACTGGCGGCACAAGGACTGATCATTGTGGACATTGACCGTCATGAGAGTCACCCTAAAATAACCTTAGGGACTAACGTGATTGAAAATTGTCTTGCAGAGGTGATTCTCATTTTACAGCAGGTTGCCAAGAACGCCAGTTCCAGCCAGCAGCGTGTGCTCCAGAAAGAGATCCGGGCACTGATGAAGCGGCAACAAGTGGAACTATCTGGTGGTGAGATAGGTAGCGTGAGAATGTGTGACCCGTTCCCTATTGCCATGCCCCCGAAAAGTGAGATGATGATCTGGTGCCGGGCAGCTATTGGTCTAAGAGGTAGAGACTACCAAGCAGGTAGCCCGTCTACTCAGACAGTAGGCCCACCATTTTGACAGCACGGGGGTGGTCGATGTACGCCATGGGAGGGTGCACGTCCGCATCATAAATATCGGGGAGAGAGAAGTATACCTGCCCCGTTATGCCACGCTAGCCAAATTGTTCACCATAAACCAAAATTCTGTAAAGGCCGTAGAACCCTTGCCTCCATCTCAACCAGAGGAAGGTAACGGCTCTAAGAAACAAATGAAGGACTGGTGTCAGCAACTGCATTTGGGTACTGACTCCACTCCCTCACACCAAAAACAGGGAGTCTACCGGGTGGTTCAGGAGTACGAAAGAGTCTTTAGTAAACACCCGCTAGACTTCGGGCGAGTAAAGGGGGTAGAACATCACATCCCCACAGGAGACCATCCGCCCATAAAGGAAAGATACCGACCTGTGCCCCCTGCACACTATCAGCATGCAAAGGGGATGTTTCGAGACATGAAGGAGGCTGGGGTAATTAGGGACAGCTGTAGCCCCTGGGCAGCTCCACTAGTTCTAGTGAAAAAGAAGGACAACACAATGAGAATGTGTGTAGACTACAGAAAGGTCAACCGTATCACACACAAAGATGCGCACCCGTTACCTAGAATAGAAGAATCTTTAGCTGCATTAAAATCTGCTAACTTCTTCTCCACTTTGGATCTTACTAGCGGGTACTGGCAGGTTCCTGTAGCAGAGGCAGACAAGGAGAAGACCGCATTCACCACCCCGATGGGTCTCAGCGAATTTAACTGTATGCCGTTCGGGCT
This sequence comes from Phyllobates terribilis, assembly GCF_046119375.1. NCBI lineage: Eukaryota > Metazoa > Chordata > Amphibia > Anura > Dendrobatidae > Phyllobates > Phyllobates terribilis. Next base: position 154,945,446 of record NW_027362768.1, on the reverse strand, counting down.
CTGCAATGCACCAGGAACCTTCCAGCGGTTGATGAAATGCTGTCTGGGACACCGGAATTTCGAGACGGTCCTGCTATACCTGGACGATGTCATCATCTATTCCAAAACCTACGAGGACCACCTGAAACACCTGGCAGAAGTGTTTGACGCCCTGGCAAGCTACGGCCTAAAGGTGAAACCCTCCAAGTGTCACCTCCTGAAACCAAAGGTGCAGTACCTGGGACACGTGGTGAGTGCTGACGGAGTGGCTCCCGACCCCGATAAGATCACCGTGATTAAAGACTGGCCAAGACCCTCCAGCATAAAGGAAGTGCGGCAGTTCCTCGGGTTGGTAGGCTACTACCGAAGATTCATTCCCGGTTTCACCAAAATGGCAGCCCCTATGCAGGACCTCCTGATAGGTCAATCCAGGAAGGCCAAAAAACAGAAGCCGCCCTTCAGGTAGGAAAAGCTGGAAGAGGAGTCCTTCTGCCAGCTGAAGATGGCCCTCACGGGGGATGAAATCCTGGCATACCCTGACTACAGCCAGCCCTTTATCCTCCACACGGACGCAAGCAACATTGGGCTAGGAGCGGTACTGTCCCAGATCCAGCAAGGGAAAGAACGGGTAATCGCTTACGCCAGCCGAAAACTACGGCCCACGGAGAGAAACCCTGTGAATTATAGCTCATTCAAGCTAGAGTTCCTGGCAGTGGTGTGGGCAGTGACCGAACGTTTCAAGCATTACCTTGCCTCTTCCAAGTTCACCGTGTACACGGATAACAACCCGTTGACACACCTGGACACTGCAAGGCTTGGTGCCCTGGAGCAGAGATGGATGGCCCGCCTGTCCAACTATGAATTCACCATCAAATACCGGGCAGGACGCTCAAATGCCAACGCGGATGCCCTGTCTAGAATGCCAAACTTACCGGACGTAGGGGAAGATCCAGAAGATCTGGAAGAAGTCGAGCTCCCTGCGTTCCACCGTCATGGGATTACCCTGTATTCCCACCGTGTGAAGGACAGGCGCTCTGCTACGTTCAATCCCTTGCTCCACTACAGCTGGGTGGAAACGCAAGACAGTGATCCCGCAGTCCGTCTGGTGAAGGAAATGCTGACACAGGCCGATGCCCGTCTTGATCCAGACGCTCCGGAGGAGACCAAGCAACTGTGGAAGGAGAAAAGTAAGCTGTTTCTCTACAGGGAGAAGCTGTGCCGGAGAATGGTTAACTCTCGAACACATGAGCTGACCTGACAGGTAGTGGTCCCAAGACGAGACGCGGCTATGGTTCTGGAGGCATACCACAACGGAGCAGGACATTTCGGATGGAAGAAGCTGGAGTTCTTGTTGTGTGAACGGTTCTACTGGGTAGGCATGAGAGGTGTAACGGGTCCGGGAGGCGGAACCTCTGAGCTACTATACAAGGGGGCGGCCCTTGTAAGGGAGCGGGTGGCAGTCTCTGGATGAATGGACAGGGAGATACGGCAAGTGATCAGGGCAGTCTCTGGGTGAACGGACAGGGAGATACGGCAAGTGATCAGGGCAGTCTCTGGGTAAGGGGTAGGTACGACCTGTGATGGCAGAGCCTCCGGGTAGGCTAGCAGGCAGATGGTAGATGGGTGCTCCCAGGTGAGCAAGCGAGAGTCTCTGGAATAGCAGGTGGTCACGGCACGTGACGGCGGAGCCTCCGGGCTGGCAGGCAGGCAGGTAACGGAGAAGCGCTCCCAGGTGAGCGGGCAAGAGTCTCTGGAATAGCTGGTGGTCACCGCACGTGACAACGGGACCTCCGGGCTGGCAAGCAGGCAGGTAACGGAGATGCGCTCCCAGGTGAGCGGGCAAGAGTCTCTGAGATAGCTGGTGGTCACAGCACGTGACAACGGAGCCTCCGGGCTGGCAAGCAGGCAGGTAACGGAGAAGCGCTCCCAGGTGAGCGGGCAAGCTGGTCCATAGACAGACTGACCGGAGTAGTAAAGCAGACCGTCGGACCTCAGGCAAGCAGGCAGGTAGCTGATATGCGCTCCCAGGTGAGCGGGCAGGCTGGTCCTTAGACAGACTGACAGGAGTAGTAAGGCAGACCGTCGGACCTCAGACTGGCAGACAGGTAACAAGTATTCAGGCAGGAATCAGGCAGGTAACTGGCAGGAATCAGGCAGGTAACTGGCAGGTAACTGGCAACGGGACCTGAGGGCTGAAGCACAGGTGAGACACAGGTGCAAACAACATTGCTCGGGCACCTCCATTTTGGAGGAGGTGCCTTATATATGATGAAGTCCTCCGGCCATTGGCCGGGGACTCTTTAGGGCGGCGCGCGCGGCCCCTTTAAGAGGAGGGGAGCGTGCGCGCGCGCGCCCTAAGCACAGGGGCCGGGAAGGAGCGCGCGCTGAGAGCAGAGCAGGAGGAGGACGCCGGGACGGAGCGCGCGCTGACAGCAGAGCGGGGGGAGGATGCTGGGCACGGAGCAGAGCGGTGAGAGGAGCAGCGTCCCTGCCTAGCAGAGGGCAGGGACGCCGGCACTACAGTACCCCCCCCTTTAGGCCCCCCCTTTTTTAGGCCAGACAGAAATTTAGCTAGGATGAGAGGGGCATGGATGTTCTCCCGGGGCTCCCACGTTCTCTCCTCAGGACCAAACCCCTTCCAATCTACCAGGAAAAAGGTCTTTCCTCTTACCCTTTTGGTGGCAAGAATGTTCTCTACCTCAAACTCGTCCTCAGCAGAAACCGGAGCAGGAGGCGTACCTGTAGACTTGGAAAAAGAGTTAAGCACCACAGGTTTGAGGAGAGATACATGGAAGGAGTTAGGGATCCGTAAGTTGGCCGGGAGTTTCAATTTATAGGCCACCGGGTTGATCTGACTGATGACCTCCAGTGGGCCGATGAACCGAGGCCCTAACTTATAGGAAGGGATCTTGAGCCGGACATATTTGGACGAGAGCCAGACTTTATCCCCAGGGCGGAATTGAGGAGGGTCCAGACGTTTTTTGTCAGCGTGTCTTTTCATACGCTCGGATGACAGAAGGAGTGCGGACCGGGTACTCTCCCATATGGAGGAAAATTTGTTAACAAGAGATTCCGCAGCCGGATTGTCCACCGAGGTGGAGACGGGAAACGGGATCCGAGGATGCTGACCGTAGACTACAAAAAACGGGGATTTGGAGGAAGACTCGCTCTCGTGATTGTTGTACGAGAATTCGGCCCATGGCAGGAGATCCACCCAGTCAGAATGGTGGGCATTAACGAAGTGCCGAAGGTAACTGGTCAGGTTCTGATTGATCCGCTCCACTTGACCATTAGACTGTGGGTGGTAAGCGGAGGAGAAGTCCAGGGTGACGTCCAGCAATTTACAAGTGGCTCTCCAGAAACGGGAAGTGAACTGTACTCCTCGATCCGACACGATGTGACGGGGCAGGCCATGAAGACGGAAGATGTGGCGAATAAAGTCTTTAGCCAGCTCGGGTGCAGACGGAAGACCTGGCAGTGGAATGAAGTGAGCCATCTTGGAAAAGCGGTCAGCGACCACCCAAATGACCGTACAATCGGCAGAGACGGGCAGATCAGTTATGAAGTCCATCGCTATATGCTGCCAGGGGGCAGCAGGTACTGGCAGAGGTAGGAGGCGGCCGGCCGGCAGGTGTCTCGGAACTTTGTTGCGGGCGCAGGACACACAGGCAGAAACAAAGTCAATTACATCCTTGTGCAGGTTAGGCCACCAGTAGTGCCGGGTAATAAGCTGGAGGGTCTTTTTCTGACCGGCGTGGCCAGCTAGTTTAGACGAATGACCCCAGTGTAGGATCTTCTCCCGATCAGGTACTGGTACGAACGTCTTACCAGGAGGAAGACGATTTAGACTCACGGGAGCCACCTGCATTACTCTGGCGGGATCGATGATGTGTTTCGGATCCTCCTCGAGATCAGACACCAGAAAGGATCGAGACAAGGCGTCCGCCTTGACGTTTTTGTCAGCCGGGCGAAAATGAAGGACAAAATCAAAACGAGCAAAAAACAAGGACCACCGGGCTTGGCGCGGGTTAAGTCTCTGGGCATGCTGGAGGTAAGCCAAGTTCTTGTGGTCAGTGTAAATTATTACCGGGTGAAGAGCCCCCTCGAGCAGGTAACGCCACTCCTCCAATGCCAGTTTGATGGCCAATAACTCTCGGTCTCCTATGGAATAGTTGCGCTCAGAGGAGGAGAAGAGTTTTGAGAAGAAGCCACAAGTTACCATCCTCCCGGAAGATGATTTTTGAGTAAGTACCGCTCCGGCTCCAGAGGAGGAGGCGTCAACTTCCAGGAAGAACTGCTTGTTGCCATCTGGGCGATGCAGCACGGGGGCGGAAGAGAAGGCCTGTTTAAGGGAAAGAAAGGCCTCCTCTGCTTCGGGTGGCCACTCTTTGGGATTAGTACCTTTACGGGTGAGCGCAGAAATTGGGGCTGTCCGGGAAGAGAAGTGTGGTATGAAGAGGCGGTAGTAGTTGGCGAAGCCCAGGAATCGCTGAATGGCCTTCAACCCCTCCGGTCGGGGCCATCTCTCGATGGCAGACAGTTTCTCAGGATCCATTTGTAGGCCGGTCTGAGAGATAATGTAGCCCAGAAACGGAAGCGAGGTCTGCTCAAAGAGGCACTTCTCAAATTTAGCGTAGAGATGGTTCTGCCTTAGCCTGAGCAGGACCTGACGAACGTCCCTCCGGTGAGTCTGGAGATCCGGAGAGAAGACCAAGATGTCGTCCAGGTACACCACTACGCAGGAGTAGAGAAGGTCCCGGAAGATGTCATTGACCAACTCTTGAAAGACGGCAGGAGCGTTACAGAGACCAAAGGGCATTACCAGGTATTCATAGTGGCCGTCCCGGGTGTTGAATGCCGTCTTCCATTCATCCCCCTGACGAATACGAACCAGGTTGTACGCCCCACGAAGGTCCAGTTTGGTGAAGATCCTAGCCCCCCTCAGACGATCAAATAATTCTGGAATGAGCGGAAGGGGGTACTTATTCTTCACCGTGATCAGGTTTAGGCCTCTATAGTCTATACAGGGACGGAGAGAGCCGTCCTTCTTTTTGACGAAAAAGAAGCCTGCTCCCGCCGGGGAGGTAGATTTCCGGATGAATCCTCTGGCCAGATTCTCCTCAATATATTCGGACATTGACCGGGTCTCAGCAGCGGATAAAGGATAGATACGCCCACGGGGAGGAGTAGTACCGGGTAGCAGATCGATGGGACAGTCGTATGGTCTATGTGGTGGTAATGTCTCTGCCTCCTTTTTATTAAAGACATCTGCATAAGACCAATAAGGAATCGGAAGTCCAGGTAGATTAGCTGGGGTAGGAGAGGGACGGACGGGATGGACGGGAACCAGGCAGGTTTTATGACAGTCTTGTCCCCAGCGAAGGACCTCTCCGGTTTGCCAGTCTAGCACGGGTGCATGTCTCTGGAGCCAGGGCAGACCTAGCAAGAGGGCGTGAGAGAGTCCAGGCAGAACATGAAAGGAGATACTTTCAGAATGCAGCATTCCCACCTGCAGGGTAATGGATTCGGTGATGAGTTGAATGGGGCGAGGTAAGAGGCCCCCATCCACGGCAGCGACAGACAAGGGTACAGCCAGAGGTTTGGTGGGGATGCGGTATTTCTCAACCAGGGACTGTGAAATAAGGTTCCCGGCTGCTCCAGAGTCAAGTTGGGCTAGTTCGAAATAACGGTTCTCCCCGTAGATGATCGAAACAGACAACAGCAGGGATGGAGAGGATTTATTCTTGTCTAGGTGGACCTCTCTGAGCGAACCTAGACACAGGCGTTTCCCGACCTCTCCGGGCAGGCACGGATCCGGTGCTCCTTACTGCCACAGTAGAAGCAGCTCCCCTCGGCACGGCGTGAGTCCTGACGGGTTTTGACCATCTTGGTCTGGTCGACCTGCATAGGCTCAGGAGAGTGTACCTGGGGAGAAACGGAGGGAATGACGGGTTTCTGGAAAGTAGGAGCTAAACGTGGAATCCTTCTCTCACGGGTGACCTCTTTGGCACGCTCCTGGAACCGTAGGTCAATCCGGGTGGCAAGGGTTATTAGATCATCGAGAGAGGTAGGAATGTCCCGACCAGCAAGTTCATCTTTAATACGACCGGACAGACCCTCCCAGAAGACGGATACCAGAGCGTCGTTATCCCAGGCCAGCTCCGAGGCAAGGGTGCGGAACCGTATGGCATATTGGCCCACGGTGAGACCCTCCTGACGGAGGCGTAGCAGAGAGGATGCGGATGAGGTCTTCCGTCCGGGTTCGTCGAAGACTTTCCGGAAAGCTGAGAGAAAAGCAGGCAAGTTGGACACCAGGGGGTCTCCTCTCTCCCATAGAGGATTTAGCCAGGCCAGGGCCTCCCCGGTGAGATGGGACATGATAAAGGCAATTTTGGCCCGGTCGGAATTAAACTGATGGGACAAAAGTTCAAAGTGCAGGGTGCACTGATTTATGAAGCCCCGAGCCTGGGCGGAGTCACCTCCGAAGCGAGGAGGTGCAGACAGCCGGGGTCCGGGATAGGTTACCATGGAATTAGTGGGTAGCGGAGCTGCCGGGTTGCGAGTCATGGTACTGGCAGTGGCTGCAGGTGGTGCAGTCAGAGTGTCCAGGCGAGTATTGACATTCCGCAGGTGACCCAGGATGGACTCCTGTTGGGACCTTTGACGGGATAGTTCATGACACAGGTCCGTGAGCGAGGGAGCTTGGGTGCCACCGGGTTCCATGGCCCGAGCAAACTGTAACGGGTCCGGGAGGCGGAACCTCTGAGCTACTATACAAGGGGGCGGCCCTTGTAAGGGAGCGGGTGGCAGTCTCTGGATGAATGGACAGGGAGATACGGCAAGTGATCAGGGCAGTCTCTGGGTGAACGGACAGGGAGATACGGCAAGTGATCAGGGCAGTCTCTGGGTAAGGGGTAGGTACGACCTGTGATGGCAGAGCCTCCGGGTAGGCTAGCAGGCAGATGGTAGATGGGTGCTCCCAGGTGAGCAAGCGAGAGTCTCTGGAATAGCAGGTGGTCACGGCACGTGACGGCGGAGCCTCCGGGCTGGCAGGCAGGCAGGTAACGGAGAAGCGCTCCCAGGTGAGCGGGCAAGAGTCTCTGGAATAGCTGGTGGTCACCGCACGTGACAACGGGACCTCCGGGCTGGCAAGCAGGCAGGTAACGGAGATGCGCTCCCAGGTGAGCGGGCAAGAGTCTCTGAGATAGCTGGTGGTCACAGCACGTGACAACGGAGCCTCCGGGCTGGCAAGCAGGCAGGTAACGGAGAAGCGCTCCCAGGTGAGCGGGCAAGCTGGTCCATAGACAGACTGACCGGAGTAGTAAAGCAGACCGTCGGACCTCAGGCAAGCAGGCAGGTAGCTGATATGCGCTCCCAGGTGAGCGGGCAGGCTGGTCCTTAGACAGACTGACAGGAGTAGTAAGGCAGACCGTCGGACCTCAGACTGGCAGACAGGTAACAAGTATTCAGGCAGGAATCAGGCAGGTAACTGGCAGGAATCAGGCAGGTAACTGGCAGGTAACTGGCAACGGGACCTGAGGGCTGAAGCACAGGTGAGACACAGGTGCAAACAACATTGCTCGGGCACCTCCATTTTGGAGGAGGTGCCTTATATATGATGAAGTCCTCCGGCCATTGGCCGGGGACTCTTTAGGGCGGCGCGCGCGGCCCCTTTAAGAGGAGGGGAGCGTGCGCGCGCGCGCCCTAAGCACAGGGGCCGGGAAGGAGCGCGCGCTGAGAGCAGAGCAGGAGGAGGACGCCGGGACGGAGCGCGCGCTGACAGCAGAGCGGGGGGAGGATGCTGGGCACGGAGCAGAGCGGTGAGAGGAGCAGCGTCCCTGCCTAGCAGAGGGCAGGGACGCCGGCACTACAAGAGGAGCCATCGAGAGGTGGTGCAGAGATTGTGGCCCGTGCAACCTAAGAAGAAAGGACCGTGCCAGCCAGAAGACTCCCCTGCAGCCCATCATCACCAGGCAGCCACTGGAACTGGTAGCCCTGGACCATGTGAAACTGGCTCCAAGCAGATCTGGGTACGTCTACGCCCTCACCATCGTAGATCACTACTCCCGGTTCCGGGTGGTGGTCCCTGTCAAAGACTTAACGGCTGAAACAACAGCCAGAGCCTTCCAGCTGCACTTGTGCCGTCCACACGGGTATCCGCAGCAAGCGTTGACGGACCAAGGACCAGCCTTCGAAGCGGAGGTCTTCCAGGAGTTCTGCAACCTGTATGGCTGCAAGAAGATAAGAACAACGCCCTATCACCCTCAGACCAACGGACTATGTGAGAAAATGAACCAGGTGGTGATAGACTTGCTAAAAACGTTGCCCCTGGAAGAGCGCAGTCTGTGGCATGAAAATATGCCAGATTTGGTGGACTTGCACAATCACATCCCTGTAGGTTCCACCAACTGTACCGCGGCTTACCTAATGAGAGCAAGACCTGGTAAGCTGCCTATTGACCTGGATATGGGAGTCCTGACACCTGAGGACACCTCGCCAGAGGCAGACTGGGATGCAGAACGGCAGCAGCAGTATCGGAAAGTACAGGAGATCGTCGAGCGGAGCCTGTCTCAAGCAAGAGAAAGGCAAGAGAAGGCTTATAACCAGTATGCTCCCGCGGTTCCCCTGGTACCTGGAGAGCAGGTCTTGAAGAGAAAGAGGCGGCTCCATAAGTTGGACGACCAGTGGGAAAAGGACCCGTACACCGTACTGCCCTCAAGCCATGAGAATCCAAAAGTCTGCGTAATCAGTAAAGATGGAGGAGAGACCACAGCCATTGTCTCCAGAGACCACCTGAAGAAGTGTCCCGAGCAGCTGCAAAGCCCTGATGACGATCAAGAAAACCCTCAACCCGCAGAGGAAAGGGAAGAAATGATCAGCACCGTACTCAGAGACTTTCCCCGGTCTTGGAAACAAGTAAACAACGCTATTGTGGTACCCGTCCTCACCTTTCTCCAGCCAGCCCCTCAAGGACCTACAGAGGAACAGGTAGAGCTGGAAGAGCAGCCGGCCCAGGAGGCGGAGGAATCCATACCAGCAGCCCAGGAGAATCAACCCTCTGCTAGTAGTGAGCCTGCCGTGCCCCTAGTGAGCCACAAAGTACGCAGACAGCTGCCCAGCTTACCCGTGACACCTCCTACACCTTCTAGTGCAGAGCCAGCTAGTGAGTTGCGTAGATCCACTAGAAGCACTAGAGGTCAGGTGCCCGCTCGCTGGAGAATCTAAACTAATGCACTGTGAATTTATCTGTTTAACTGTTTATGGTTTATGTTTGTCGCCTGTTATTAATTATTGTAATGCACACGCCCGGGCTGAGCGGCGTGTGCGTGTGATTGTAGTGATTCCACTGGACCGTGCCGGAGAGTGAATGCCTGGAGGGGCGTAACTAGGTATTCACCCGATCCGACCAGGGTCGCACGACGGCATACGACGCCAGTGCACCAAGGAGGAACCGAGCAGAGGGACCAGGTGCTACTCCAGGACAGACCCCGGACACGGCTGTTGACCCACACAGGGGAATACAGGAACAGACTGGTAGGCTGGCACACAGACTGGTGGGTATAGGCAGGCACGACTGGTATGCAGGCAGGCGGGAATGCAGGCAGGGGGGTACAGGCAAGCACAGCTAGAGTGCAGACAGGGAGGCACTAGCAGGTAGGAACACAGGCGGGATAGGACCCAGTACACACTGGGACTCAGGAACAATACAGGCAGAGGGGTACAGGCAAGCACAGCTAGAGTGCAGACAGGGAGGCACTAGCAGGTAGGGACACTGGCGGGATAGGACCCAGTACACACTGGGACTCAGGAACAGAACCACAGATGTGGCGGACAAACACAGCAGAGTGAGGCCGCCCAGAGAGGTGAGCGAGAACAGGGCAGGACAAGGCCGCCTGGAGCGGTGAGCAAGAGTAGAGCAGGACAAGGCCGCCAGGAGCGGTGAACAAAGGGTCAGAGCTGAGCGAGACTGCCGGAGCAGTGAGCAAGAGTAAAGCAGGACGAGGCTGCCTGGAGCGGTGAGCAAGAGTGGAGCAAGACTGCCGGAGCAGTGAGCAAAAGGATAAGAGCGGAGCGAGACTGCCGGAGCAGCGAGCAAAAGGGTCCGAGCGGAGCAAGGCTGCCGGAGCAGCGAGCAAAGGAGTCAGAGCAGGCTAGAACCGCCGGAGCGTGAGCAAAGGAGTCAGAGCAGGCTAGAACCGCCGGAGCGGTGAGCAAAGGAGTCAGAGCAGGCTAGAACCGCCGGAGCGGTGAACAAAGGAGTAGGAGCAGGCTAGAACCGCCGGAACGGTAAGCAAGGCAGAGCAGGGGGGACAGGGCTCTGTTCACACGGAACAGACAGGAAGAGAAAGGCAGAGCCAGATACCCACAGGATACTTGCAGTGAAGTAGCGAGTGGACCACAAACTCACAAACGGGAGTACAGAGACAACAAGCAGGAGTTAGGTACGAGTTCAGACTCTGCAGAAAAAGGAAGGGAACGGACATAGAGGCAAAACAGGTAAAGGATAGGAAAGAGTTCAGACTGGAACTGAGTGTACGGAGGAGACCGACACTGCAGCGGGATACAGGAGCGGGTCTGGGAATACGGCCCCCAGAGAGGCGGGACGAACAGGCAAGGAGCGTGTTCAGACAGGACAGACAAGATACAGGAACAGGTCTAGGTAATCGGCCCCTAGAAGGTGGGAGGAACAGGCTAGGAGCGTGTTCAGACAGGACAGACAAGATACAGGAACAGGTCTAGGTAATCGGCCCCTAGAAGGTGGGAGGAACAGGCTAGGAGCGTGTTCAGACAGGCCTGGAAATACAGCCTCCAGGATAGGCAGACAAGAGAACACAGACAGGACTCAGTTCAGACACGGGAACTGATACCGCAAGGCAGGAGACATAGACAGGACTCAGTTCAGACACGGGAACTGATACCACAAGGCAGGAGACATAGACAGGACTCAGCTCAGACACGGGAACTGATACCGCAAGGCAGGAGACATAGACAGGACTCAGTTCAGACACGGGAACTGATACCGCAAAGCAGGAGACAAAGAACAGGACCTGGCACCTTCAGAGTGCAAGCACACACTGAAAGAAACACTATGCTCAGGCAGGGATTGATTGGAGCAGCTGAGCTATATATCAGGTGACAGACAGCAATAGGCTGAGGACGCACAAGGGGTGTGACCCACAGCAGGTACAAAAAGCAGGAAGTGATCGGGCGCCGCCCTTAAGCAGCAGAAACAGACACAAACAGACAGCATGGAGGGAAGCCAGAGAGACATTCAGGACAGGAGATCAAGTGCGCGCTCTTGCACAGTGGGAGATGGACCACCATGCAAGGACGCCGCCAGGTATGTTACAGTACCCCCCCCTTACGCCCCCTCTTCTTCAGGCCTGCCAGAATCTTCCGCAGGGAATTCGAGGACCAGTCGTTCACTTCAAGGAGATCACTTCCACTGTCCACAGGAAAAACTGATCTCATCTGGTTAGCTAGGATGCTACCTCCTATCCAGCCATCCTCAGCAACAGACGAAACGGGTGGAGTACCAGGAACAGCACACAAGGAAGTCTCTCTCCACATATTTTCAGGTGGCACCCCAGAGGGTACAGGAGACAACTGGAAGTCCTTCACCGGGTTGGAGGGGGACAGAGACTTGGGGGTAATCTCTGCTTCGAGGTACATCTTGTCAAGCTCACAGGAAGAAATAGACGGGTTATCAGGTACATAATGAGGAAAAGTCACTGTCTCTTTGTTATCTGGTGGTACCCCGGAGGATTCAGGAAACAACTGGAGGTCCTCCGCCGGGTCAGAAGAGTGCAGAGGCTCAGAGAAAACATCTGCTTCAGAGTACACTAGGTCGGACTCACTGGACGAAGCAGGCGAGGTATCGGGTACCGAGTATAGGAAAGTCTCTGTCCATTCACCACCAGGTGGCACCCCGAAGGGTTCTGGAGACAACTGGCGTTCCTCCGCCTGGTCAGAGGGGTGTAGAGACTCACGGGTAACCTCTGCTTCAGAGTACACTAGGTCGGACTCACTGGACGAAGCAAGCGAGGTATCAGATCTAGGATATAGGAAAGTCTCTGTCCATTCACCACCAGGTGGCACCCAGAAGGGTTCTGGAGACAACTGGAGGTCCTCCGCCTGGTCGGAGGGGTGTAGAGACTCGGGAGTAACCACTGCTTCGGAGTACACTAGTTTGGACTCAGTGGACGAAGCGAGCGAGGTATCAGGTACAGAGTATAGGAGAGTCTCTGTCCTTTCGCTACCAGGTAGCACCCCGAAGGGTTCTGGAGACAACTGGAGGTCCTCCGCCTGGTCGGAGGGGTGTAGAGACTCGGGAGTAACCTCTGCTTCGGAGTACACTAGGTTGGACTCACTGGACGAAGCGAGCGAGGTATCAGGTACAGAGTATAGGAGAGTCTCTGTCCTTTCGCTACCTGGTAGCACCCCGAAGGGTTCAGGAGACAACTGGAGGTCCTCCGCCTGGTCGGAGGGGTGTAGAGACTCGGGGGCAACTACCACTTTGGGGTACCCATTGTCAGGCTCACAGAACGAAGCGGACAAAGTATCGAGTACCGGGTGTAGAGAAGTCTCTCTCCATTTGTCATCGAGTGGTATCCCGGAGGATTCAGGAGGCAACAGGGGGTCCTCCACCAGGTAGTAGAGGTGCACAGACTCTGAGGTAACCACAGCTTTGGAGCATCCTTGGACATGCACACCGGTTAAAGTGGGTGAAGCATCTGATGCCGGGTGCAGGAAGTTCTCCTGTGTGGAGTCTGGATGGGCAGAAGTCTCTTCGGGCAGGAGAACTGGTGCACTACCCACGCACATTACCCGTTGGGGCTTCTCCGGGATACAGGGAGATGAAGCTTCAGTAGGGACTTCAAGGTTGGGGTCAGGAGGTCTCAGGGAGGACAGACCCTGGCGTGACAGCTTGCCTCTACGTCTAGCACGTCTGGACTGCCTCTTGAGGTTGGGAGAAGTATTCCGGAAAGCGTAGTCACCCTGTGAGGATTCTGGGTGGGCAGTAGTCTCATTGGGCTGGAGGACTATTGCGCTACCCACACACATTACCCATCGGGGCTGCTCCGGGATATTGGGAAGTGAAGCTTCAGCAGGGGCTTCAGGGTTAGGGTCCTCGAAGACCATACGAAAGGCCACCAGGAAGGCCTGCAGGTCAAGGACGACAGGATCCCATGCTTCCCATAGGGGGGTAACCCATTTCAAGGCATTACCCGCTAGGTAGTCAATCATAAAGGCCACTTTAGCCCAATCGGAAGGAAAATAGAGAGGGTAGGCCTTAAAGTGTAGCATGCATTGCTCCACAAATGCACGACACTGTCTTGGATCCCCATAGTAACGTGGCGGATCCGCAGGAATGAGAGCTGATAGATCCATCTGGACGGTGCGTAATTCGCCTGGAACTCAGCTAAGGGAAAAAAAATTATTTATTTATTTTAATGCATGTATTCGCTGGAAAACTTCTCAGAGAGCGAAGGCCGTGGGGCTCAACGGGAACCATGGCCTGAGCATGCTGTAATGCACACGCCCGGGCTGAGCGGCGTGTGCGTGTGATTGTAGTGATTCCACTGGACCGTGCCGGAGAGTGAATGCCTGGAGGGGCGTAACTAGGTATTCACCCGATCCGACCAGGGTCGCACGACGGCATACGACGCCAGTGCACCAAGGAGGAACCGAGCAGAGGGACCAGGTGCTACTCCAGGACAGACCCCGGACACGGCTGTTGACCCACACAGGGGAATACAGGAACAGACTGGTAGGCTGGCACACAGACTGGTGGGTATAGGCAGGCACGACTGGTATGCAGGCAGGCGGGTATGCAGGCAGGGGGGTACAGGCAAGCACAGCTAGAGTGCAGACAGGGAGGCACTAGCAGGTAGGAACACAGGCGGGATAGGACCCAGTACACACTGGGACTCAGGAACAATACAGGCAGAGGGGTACAGGCAAGCACAGCTAGAGTGCAGACAGGGAGGCACTAGCAGGTAGGGACACTGGCGGGATAGGACCCAGTACACACTGGGACTCAGGAACAGAACCACAGATGTGGCGGACAAACACAGCAGAGTGAGGCCGCCCAGAGAGGTGAGCGAGAACAGGGCAGGACAAGGCCGCCTGGAGCGGTGAGCAAGAGTAGAGCAGGACAAGGCCGCCAGGAGCGGTGAACAAATGGTCAGAGCTGAGCGAGACTGCCGGAGCAGTGAGCAAGAGTAAAGCAGGACGAGGCCGCCTGGAGCGGTGAGCAAGAGTGGAGCAAGACTGCCGGAGCAGTGAGCAAAAGGATAAGAGCGGAGCGAGACTGCCGGAGCAGCGAGCAAAAGGGTCCGAGCGGAGCAAGGTTGCCGGAGCAGCGAGCAAAGGAGTCAGAGCAGGCTAGAACCGCCGGAGCGGTGAGCAAAGGAGTCAGAGCAGGCTAGAACCGCCGGAGCGGTGAGCAAAGGAGTCAGAGCAGGCTAGAACCGCCGGAGCGGTGAACAAAGGAGTAGGAGCAGGCTAGAACCGCCGGAACGGTAAGCAAGGCAGAGCAGGGGGGACAGGGCTCTGTTCACACGGAACAGACAGGAAGAGAAAGGCAGAGCCAGATACCCACAGGATACTTGCAGTGAAGTAGCGAGTGGACCACAAACTCACAAACGGGAGTACAGAGACAACAAGCAGGAGTTAGGTACGAGTTCAGACTCTGCAGAAAAAGGAAGGAAACGGACATAGAGGCAAAACAGGTAAAGGATAGGAAAGAGTTCAGACTGGAACTGAGTGTACGGAGGAGACCGACACTGCAGCGGGATACAGGAGCGGGTCTGGGAATACGGCCCCCAGAGAGGCGGGACGAACAGGCAAGGAGCGTGTTCAGACAGGACAGACAAGATACAGGAACAGGTCTAGGTAATCGGCCCCTAGAAGGCGGGAGGAACAGGCTAGGAGCGTGTTCAGACAGGCCTGGAAATACAGCCTCCAGGATAGGCAGACAAGAGAACACAGACAGGACTCAGTTCAGACACGGGAACTGATACCGCAAGGCAGGAGACATAGACAGGACTCAGTTCAGACACGGGAACTGATACCACAAGGCAGGAGACATAGACAGGACTCAGCTCAGACACGGGAACTGATACCGCAAGGCAGGAGACATAGACAGGACTCAGTTCAGACACGGGAACTGATACCGCAAAGCAGGAGACAAAGAACGGGACCTGGCACCTTCAGAGTGCAAGCACACACTGAAAGAAACACTATGCTCAGGCAGGGATTGATTGGAGCAGCTGAGCTATATACCAGGTGACAGACAGCAATAGGCTGAGGACGCACAAGGGGTGTGACCCACATCAGGTACAAAAAGCAGGAAGTGATCGGGCGCCGCCCTTAAGCAGCAGAAACAGACACAAACAGACAGCATGGAGGGAAGCTAGAGAGACATTCTGGACAGGAGATCAAGTGCGCACTCTTGCACAGTGGGAGATGGACCACCATGCAAGGACGCCGCCAGGTATGTTACAATTATGTTTCTCTAGTTACCCTTCAGGTTTATTTGGACTGACAGGTTTTGAACGCTGAGTAACCGGAACTACATGTAGATAGTTGCACCTTGGTGCCTCTTGCGAAGATGGCCGCGGCAGAGAAAACCTGTCTGGTGTGGCCTCCTTGTGGATCAAAGTAGCTAGCCTCAGCCTTGCAGCCACGCCCAGGGCCAATGTGGTGCCCCTGAGGGTTCGGCCGCCACAGGAACGCTGAATTTCTTTAATGGAGTGTGGTGTTCCTCCTCTGAGGTAAGTCCGGTGTGATGGTAGTTACCTAGTTTTGCATCCAACACCACATTTCCACCAGAGGGAGCTAGTATGCACTAGTGCCGCTCCCCTGGTTACAGGGAGACTGGGGAACACAAAGTGGTAGGAACCAGTTAGTGGGTGTGGGTGGAGGAACAGTTAGTTAGTGACACTTCTAATTTCATATTTAATAGAATGCCATCTTTGATCTTGGTTCTTCTCTGGTTCATGATTCTAGCCTTTGCTAGTCTGTCGGCTGTCACTGTGCTGTCAAATACTGTGTGTAATGTGACTTCCCTCCGGGAGCGCAGATCCTGTGTGGGCCTTGTTATGTTCTGCTACCAGAGCTAAGGAAAGAGAGGAGATCTGTCCCTACGATAGAACTCAGCTTTATCCCTACGATGTAACAGGGGACCTGATCCTGCGATCAGACCTGCTAAAGTCCTAAGCTAGTCTGTACGGAGACCTATAGATGTGGGGAAGGAATCTCTACAAGTACTAAGGACAGGGAGGAAAATGGGACACCTCCTAACAGAAATAGTAGCAGACAGACAAACAAACAAAATATATAGAACACTGAGGTCCGTAGACCAAGCAAACTAACAGAGTTAGATACAGAGCACAGGCTAGCTAGAAAGTAGTTATACAATGAAGTCCAGCAAAGCCAGAAGGGCGGAGCAGGATTAAATAGGCCAACAAGGTCATGTGACCAGCAAAGGAAAAAACCTAAGAGCAAGGTTCTAACAGTACCCCCCCTTCTAAGAGGATCCTCCGGATCCCCTAGGACCAGGCTTATCAGGAAATCTCCTGTGAAACGCTCTGATAAGTCTGGACGCGGAAACATCATCTGACCTCACCCAAGAGTTATCCTCGGGTCCGAAACCTTTCCAGGCCACAAGATACTGCAAACTACCTCTATACCGTCTAGAGTTAAGGATGCGAGAAATTTCATATTCCCCGTCCTCCACCACCGGAGGAACAGAGGCAGAGGCGTCACCATCCGACACAACAGCTTTTTTTAACAGAGAGACATGAAATACCGGATTAATTCTCCAGGAGGTAGGAACCTCCAACCTAACAGCAGATTGGTTGACAACCTGAAGCACCTTAAAGGGCCCTACAAACTTGGGACCCAATTTCTTAGAAGGAATCCTCAACCGCAGATTCCTAGAGGACAACCAAACCATGTCACCAACAGCGAACAAAACCTCCTGTCGTTTCCTATCAAAGTAGTCTTTAGATTTTCTGTTGGCCTCCTGAAGATTACCACGCACATCCGTCCAAACTCTCTCCAAATCACCGGAAAAATTCTCCTCCTCAGGCACGGCAGATCCCAACTTGGAGAACGACCCAAACGACGGATGTCTCCCAGAACAACAAAGAAAAGGCGAACAACCAGCAGAAGAAGATGTATGATTGTTCAGAGCAAATTCAGCAAGTGGCAAAAACTCAGACCACCCCTCTTGATTGTCTGCCACAAAACAACGCAAGAACTGCTCAACATCCTGGTTTTTCCTTTCTGTCTGGCCATTAGATTCAGGATGATATCCGGACGAGAACGACAAATGAACTCCCAACCTGTCATAAAAGGCACGCCAAAAACGAGCCACGAACTGAGGACCCCTATCAGAAACAATGTCAGTAGGAACGCCATGAAGTCTGACAATTTCCTTGACAAAGGCCTTAGCGAGAGTTTTAGCGCAGGGCAGTTTGACAAAGGGAACCAAGTGACACATCTTGCTAAAACGGTCCACGACCACCCAGATGACAGTAAAACCCTCAGAGGGGGGAAGGTCAGTTATAAAGTCCATAGCCAAATGTGTCCAAGGAGCACTGGGAACCTCCAAAGGACAAAGCAACCCCGCAGCAGGAGTATGTGAGGACTTAGATCTAGCACATATAGTACATTGACGCACCCACTTAATGACTTCCTTCTGCCATCCAGGCCACCAAAAACTGCGACCCACCAGTCTCTTGGTCTCAGAGATTCCGGGATGACCTGCCAACCGAGATTCGTGACACTCAACAAACAAATCTCTCCTAAAGGTCCCAGGCACAAACAACCTCCATTGAGGAGTGTTAGATGGGGAATTCTCCTGTGCTTTAAGAATCTCATCTTCCAAAACGGAGTCCAAAGCAGCTATCACAACACCTTCTTGTAAAATGTTTTCCTCTTTCTCAGCACCGACTATGGGAGAAAAACTGCGAGACAAGGCATCCGCCTTAACATTCTTAGTACCAGGGATGTAAGTAACGGAGAAATTAAACCACGAGAAAAACAGTGCCCACCTAGCCTGACGGGCATTCAGGCGCTTGGCAGCATCAAGATATATCAGATTTTTATGATCCGTAAGAACCTGAACGGGAAATTCCGCACCTTCCAAGAAGTGGCGCCAGTGTTCAAATGCGAGTTTAATAGCCAATAATTCCCGATTACCAATATCGTAATTCAGTTCAGTCTCCGAAAATTTTTTTGAAAAAAAGGCACAGGGATGTAATTCATCCCCGTTATCCTGAGACAATACTGCGCCAACCCCCACAGAGGAAGCATCAACCTCAACCAAAAACGGCTTAGTCACATCAGGCTGCATAAGTATGGGAGCAGAGGTGAACCTCTCCTTGAGATACACAAAAGCTTCAATGGCCTCAGAAGACTACTGAACCGCATCAGCACCTTTCCTGGTGAGATCGGTCAGAGGTTTGACAATACTAGAAAACATTTTTATGAATTTTCTGTAATAATTGGCGAAACCTAAAAACCTGTGTATCGATTTCAAACCAATAGGCCTAGGCCATTCCTGTACAGCTTGAACTTTAACCGGGTCCATCTCAAAACCTTCGCTGGAGATAATGTAACCCAAAAAACTAATTCTCTGTACAGCGAACTCACATTTCTCCAGCTTAGCAAAAAGCGAATTGTCCATTAACAACTGTAATACCTCACGTACGCTCCGCCAATGAGACTCCAGATCCGGCGAATAAATCAAAATGTCATCCAAATACACAACCACATTTTTGCCGATCAAAGGTCTAAGGATGTCATTAATAAGATTCTGAAAAAATGCAGGAGCATTAGTAAGACCAAAAGGCATAACCAGATTCTCAAAATGACCCACAGGAGTGTTAAAAGCAGTCTTCCATTCGTCACCCTCCTTCATGCGCAACAGATTGTATGCCCCCTTAAGGTCAATTTTAGAGAACCACTTGGCCCCCATTAACTGGTTAAACAGATCAGGAATCAATGGCAGTGGGTAAGGATTGCGTACAGTAATTTTGTTAATCTCACGAAAATCCAGACAAGGAAGTAAACCGCCGTCCTTTTTTTTTACAAAAAAAAATCCAACCGCCACAGGAGACTTAGAGGGCCTAATGTGACCGGCGGCCAAACTTGTCTGTATGTATTCCTCCAAAGCCTTCCTCTCAGGAATAGTAAGGTTAAATAAACGACTTTTAGGAAGAGTCGCTCCAGGGACAAATTCAATAGAACAATCATAGTCTCTATGGGGAGGCAAAACCTGCGATTCCTTCTCAGAAAAAACTCTCCAAAAATCCTGAATAGGAACAGGCAATTCTCCCCTATCCAAAGCTGCAATACGCCCGTTACAACACTTGTCATAACATTTATGGCTCCAGGATTTAATTTCACTGGTAGACCAATCCAGTACAGGATTGTGAAATTTTAACCAGGGCAATCCCAATATTACTGGAGAAGGCAAGTTATTCAAAACTACCAAATCCAATTTCTCATGGTGAACACCATTAATAGTGAGAGGAAATTCACAGACCTTGAGAGTAATATTCTTCAAAGGGGAACCAGCAATGGGGGATGATAAAGGTTCGGGTTTTAAATTGAGTCTTTCCAAGAATCCCCCATCAATTACATTCAGAGTAGACCCACAATCAACAAACACCCGAAATTCCATTAATTTTTCCTGAGCAATTGTGGAAGCAGCTAAAAATACACCCTTGGAATTTAAACAGGCAATACGGGCATGACTGACCATTTTTTTTTCTTTCTTCATACGAAGCTCACAGCCTTTAATCAAATGACCAGATTTTCCACAATAGAAACACAAGCCTTCAGAAAGTCTACGGTCTTTTTCTTGAGAGCGAGGTGCCACCGATCCAATCTCCATTGGTTCACCACTGTTAGTACACACATTCTCATAACCAGAAACTGACATAGCAGAGGATTTGCTCTCATTAACCCTTGCACGCAGTCTCCTATCCACCCGTATAGCTAATTGCATAGCCTGTTGCAAATCTTCAGGTGTAGGATAAGCAATTAGCAGGTCTTTAACCCTTTCATCGAGCCCAGCAAGAAATAGACTTTTCAGAGCAGAATCGTTCCACCCTGTTTGAGTAGACCAACGACGGAAATGAGTACAATATTTTTCCACATTACCTGATCCCTGTTTCAAACGTCTCAACTCAGTCTCAGCTGATGCGACACGGTCAGGATCATCATATAATAGTCCCAAAGCAGAAAAAAAACTATCCACTGATCTGAAGCATGTATCACTAGGTTGCAAAGAAAAGGCCCACTCCTGAGGCTCTTTGCGCAAAAGTGACATTATGAACCCTATGCGCTGGGATTCATCCCCAGAGGACTTGGGTCTCAAACGAAAATACAATAAGCAAGCATTTTTAAATGAAAAAAATTCTCAGTGTTCACCAAAAAATAAATCCGGCAAACATACCTTAGGCTCCAAGAAATGTGCTCCAGGACAGTTACTCACGTGCTGACGGAGCTCGGCCACCTCCAGAGAGAGTCCCTGCAGGCGTTTAGCCAAATCCAGAACCGACACCATGATGGAACAGAAAAATCTTTCCTTAGAGAATTTGCAGGCTGGACTTACTGTTATGTTCTGCTACCAGAGCTAAGGAAAGAGAGGAGATCTGTCCCTACGATAGAACTCAGCTTTATCCCTACGATGTAACAGGGGACCTGATCCTGCGATCAGACCTGCTAAAGTCCTAAGCTAGTCTGTACGGAGACCTATAGATGTGGGGAAGGAATCCCTACAAGTACTAAGGACAGGGAGGAAAATGGGACACCTCCTAACAGAAATAGTAGCAGACAGACAAACAAACAAAATATATAGAACACTGAGGTCCGTAGACCAAGCAAACTAACAGAGTTAGATACAGAGCACAGGCTAGCTAGAAAGTAGTTATACAATGAAGTCCAGCAAAGCCAGAAGGGCGGAGCAGGATTAAATAGGCCAACAAGGTCATGTGACCAGCAAAGGAAAAAACCTAAGAGCAAGGTTCTAACAGGCCTGCACCGGCATGGGACACAGCCCTCGTACCCCGATCTATGGGACGAGAGGGAGGTTGCAGACAAGGAATGTCTCAACCCGGCCAAGGACCAGGATCAAGAAGGCCCGGGAGCTTTAGAGTGTGGCTCCCTAGCAAATGGGTCCCGGGGAGGATGCAGACGGAGCGGAGTACGCCACCTGTCCCCTTCTACCTGATCTATTCAGAGGGATTCCGGCTGCAAGAGGGGTACCGGCCCCCGACACCCGGCCTCGTACTCTATGTCCAGGACGGGAAAGCCCGGTTAGACCCTGAGGATCCCAGTGGGACTCGGCTGGAAGAGAATTGCCACCCGAGTCCTACACCTGAGAGGAGCTCAGAGGGAGACCCGGCCTATCTATACACGCACCGACGGGAAGGGGTAAAGTCTGTAGTGCAGGAACACTCTGGTGTAGGGACGCTACCAAACACTGGACTTTCTCGGAGGTAGTCGGACCCCCGTCCCTGGCGGCCGCAGGACTCAGCGAGGAGCAGGGAGAAGCCTTGCGCTGCTTATGAGAACTGTGAGTAAAGCCTTGGAAACTCATCCCTATGGCCTCCGGACTGTTCATTACGCGCCATGACTAGCGACGCCGTGTCCCTTCTCCCACACTACTACCCCCCTTTTATCCTGCCCTTGCCTGCCCTGAGGCCGCGCTCCGCCTGTGGGGAGCAGCGAGAACTTTAGCCGCCATGACATCGGGCCTCAGCGGACTGTAGCGGCGCTGGTGGCGCATCACCAGACACCACAGGTGGCGTAGTCGACAATTACCACTCAACCCGGATAGCCCTAACATCATTTTCAATGTGACGGCCCTGGGCACTGAACGTGTCAAGGCCACGACTGCTTCCCCCTTCTTAAACATCTGGCCCGACTCCGAGTACCCCATCTTCCCAGGGCAGGGCTTGAGAGGCGTCACATCACTGGCGTAGTCGGCAGGATATTGTGGTCGCAGCAACGGAGAAAAGTGCCCATTGCTATCAGGTACTGTGTGCCTTACACCTTGGACTGTTGTTTTACACCTAAGATGGCGCCCGCCCAAGAAGAACAGGCGCCATCACGCAGTGAAAAGACTGACTTTGTACACCTCCCATCGTGGGCTGGGCTCCCGCTTGGCGCCAAAAATGTGGACTGCCCCTTCCATCAGAAACTGTCCGCGGGGTAATGCCCGTCAAACTGGATGGGCTGAACGAAGGCGGGCCTGTCAGCATTCCGCCCAGGAACCGCCCCGAAAGAGGAGGAAGAAGAAGGAAAGCAACAAGGTGCGGCCATTGCAGTTGGAGTTTGGCAGTGGACAGAGGCGGTCATGGATGACCCTGGAGAACCAAGCCATGCGACTGTTGCACCCAGTCCAGGCCCTTCACCCGGAGGAGAGTCTAGCGGCAGTGCGTTGACACCGGGAGCCTTCGAGTTTCTCAACCAGGAGGCTCCAGAACTTGCTAGGAGGCAGAGAGAGGCCCAGGAGGCGGCGACGGCTGCATGGAAAGCGGAGATGCTGCAGCGGATCCGAGACCGCCGCCGAGGAGAGGAGGCTCTGGAAGCAGTCGGCCCGGAGGTCGAAGTGGAAACCGACCTGACGGCAGGTGAGGAGGCAACCCCTGCCCCAGCTGCGGAGCCCTCTGAGTTAATCCTGGACCTCATGGCAGAGTATGTACATCCCCAAACTGTCACCTGGGAGCAGGCGCTGGCTCCTGAGCTGCAAGCGGCAGCTATCGGTGGAGATTTGCACTGCCACGGAAGCTCCGTGACGGAGGTGCCTGGAGCTGCGGAGGAGGCTACCAGCTCCAACCCGGACTGGTCCGCACTACTTGAGGACTCTCAGCAACCCGTCCTGACCCCACTACCAGCACCGGCGGTGACCTGGCCCGAGGCCGAAGAGTGGGCCTGGGAAAACCAGGGGGGCGACCTGATGGGCTTCCCGTGAAAGACCGCAGCTGAAGCGCAGAGGAGGAGGCGATGGTGTAGTGATCAGGTCTCTCAACTAGCCAGGGAGCAACGTCGGCGGGAGCAATGCTGCGAGCGCCTCGAAGTCCGGACCAAGGCTTCCAAGACTCGGGCGCGACAGGAGGAGGCTATCCATCCCGGTCCCCGGTATGAAGGCAAGATCGTGCGATTTCACCACGAGGCGGGGTTGGGGTTTATTCGGTGTCCCCTCTTCCGTGATGATGTGTTCGTCAGCCGGCGGGACGTCGAGCCGCGCCTTAAGAAGGGACACCCCGGCCGGAACCTCTTCCCGGGCGATACTGTGACATTCGCCCGCCACCAGGGGGAGCGTGGGTGGTACGCCCTGGACGTCCGCAAAGTGTCCGGGAGCGACGCCACCACCTCCTCAGCCTCGGGTGACCGGCTGCCCTCTGTCGGGAGGAATGAGCCCTTCCCTCCACGTGAGCCCCAAGTCTGAAGCAGCCCCCGCCCGGCTGCTGTAGTTATTGTTTGACATTTAACTGTTGCTGCTATTTCTGTGTGATCCTTCTTTTATAGAGACTTTGGTCCCTGCGGACTATGGCAGGTGGCGGACTATAAAGTAAATAGTTATGCACCTATTTAGGTGCTCCCTATTGGTTTTATACAAAACCATGCCTTTCTTCTACCTCAGACCTCAGAAGCAAAACCTGTCTGGAGTGGCATGTGTGGGGGTCCAACTCCGGATCTTCATGCCCTGCAGCCACCCCAGGGCCCACGTAGAGGGTTTAGGGCAGGTCCCTCTTGCTACTGAACTGACTGTCGCTACTTTTAACCAGTCCGCTGCCTTAATCGAAAAGTCTCTTGTCATAATTTATAATTTTGCACTTTTATGTCTCTGTACTTTTATAATTTTATACTTTTGTACTTTTATACTGTTATGCAACGTTATAAGAAATGTGCCTCCCATAAAGGGATGATAGTTTTGTTTATATATAAAAAGGATTTTTCTGGGTGATATTCCTTTGCCACCCGCGGACGTGCTGTGTTTTACCAGGGGGAAATGTGGTGCCCCTGAGGGTTCGGCCGCCACAGGAACGCTGAATTTCTTTAATGGAGTGTGGTGTTCCTCCTCTGAGGTAAGTCCGGTGTGATGGTAGTTACCTAGTTTTGCATCCAACACCACATTTCCACCAGAGGGAGCTAGTATGCACTAGTGCCGCTCCCCTGGTTACAGGGAGACTGGGGAACACAACGTGGTAGGAACCAGTTAGTGGGTGTGGGTGGAGGAACAGTTAGTTAGTGACACTTCTAATTTCATATTTAATAGAATGCCATCTTTGATCTTGGTTCTTCTCTGGTTCATGATTCTAGCCTTTGCTAGTCTGTCGGCTGTCACTGTGCTGTCAAATACTGTGTGTAATGTGACTTCCCTCCGGGAGCGCAGATCCTGTGTGGGCCTTCACCGGCATGGGACACAGCCCTCGTACCCCGATCTATGGGACGAGAGGGAGGTTGCAGACAAGGAATGTCTCAACCCGGCCAATGACCAGGATCAAGAAGGCCCGGGAGCTTTAGAGTGTGGCTCCCTAGCAAATGGGTCCCAGGGAGGATGCAGACGGAGCGGAGTACGCCACCTGTCCTCTTCTACCTGATCTATTCAGAGGGATTCCGGCTGCAAGAGGGGTACCGGCCCCCGACACCCGGCCTCGTACTCTATGTCCAGGATGGGAAAGCTCGGTTAGGCCCTGAGGATCCCAGCGGGCTTCGGCTGGAAGAGAATTGCCACCCGAGTCCTACACCTGAGAGGAGCTCAGAGGGAGACCCGGCCTATCTACACATGCACCGACGGGAAGGAGTAAAGTCTGTAGTGCAGGAACACTCTGGTGTAGGGACGCTACCAAACACTGGACTTCCTCGGAGGTAGTCGGACCCCTGTCCCTGGTGGCCGCAGGACTCCGCGAGGAGCTGGGAGAAGCCTTGAGCTGCTTATGAGAACTGTGAGTAAAGCCTTGGAAACATCCCTATGGCCTCCTAGTCATTACGCGCCATGAGTGGGGACGCCGTGTCCCTTCTCCCACACTACTACCCCCCTTTTATCCTGCCCTTGCCTGCCCTGAGGCCGCGCTCCGCCTGTGGGGAGCAGCGAGAACTTTAGCCGCCATGACATCGGGCCTCAGCGGACTGTAGCGGCGCTGGTGGCGCATCACCAGACACCACAGGTGGCGTAGTCGACAATTACCACTCAACCCGGATAGCCATAACATCATTTTCAATGTGACGGCCCTGGGCACGGAACGGGTCAAGGCCACGACTGCATCCCCCTTCTTAAACATCTGGCCCGGCTCCGAGTACCCCATCTTCCCAGGGCAGGGCTTGAGAGGCGTCACACCAACGCTTGGGGTTTGCTTTGGACAGGTCCCCTACTCTGTGCCAAGACTTCACCTTGTTGGGTGTAACATACCTGGCGGCGTCCTTGCATGGTGGTCCATCTCCCACTGTGCAAGAGCGCGCACTTGATCTCCAGTCCAGAATGTCTCTCTGGCTTCCCTCCATGCTGTCTGTTTGTGTCTGTTTCTGCTGCTTAAGGGCGGCGCCCGATCACTTCCTGCTTTTTGTACCTGCTGTGGGTCACACCACTTGTGCGTCCTCAGCCTATTGCTGTCTGTCACCTGGTATATAGCTCAGCTGCTCCAATCAATTCCTGCCTGAGCATAGTGTTTCATTCAGTGTGTGCTTGCACTCTGAAGGTGCCAGGTCCCGTTCTGTGTTCTCTTGTCTGCCTATCCTGGAGGCTGTATTTCCAGGCCTGTCTGAACACGCTCCTAGCCTGTTCCTCCTGCCTTCTAGGGGCCGATTACCTAGACCCGTTCCTGTATCTTGTCTGACCTGTCTGAACACGCTCCTAGCCTGTTCCTCCCGCCTTCTAGGGGCCGATTACCTAGACCCGCTCCTGTATCTTGTCTGTCCTGTCTGAACACGCTCCTTGCCTGTTCGTCCTGCCTCTCTGGGGGCCGTATTCCCAGACCCGCGCCTGTATTCCGCTGCAGTGTCGGTCTCCTCCGTACACTCAGTTCCAGTCTGAACTCTCTCCTATCCTTTACCTGTTTTGCCTCTATGTCCGTTCCCTTCCTTTTTCTGCAGAGTCTGAACTCGTACCTAACTCCTGCTTGTTGTCTCTGTACTCCCGTTTGTGAGTTTGTGGTCCACTCGCTACTTCTCTGCAAGTACCCTGTGGGTGTCTGGCTCTGCCTTTCCCTTCCTGTCTGTTCCGTGTGAACAGAGCCCTGTCCCCCCTACTCAGTCTTGCCTGCTCTGACTCCTTTGCTCACCGCTCCGGCGGTTCTAGTCTGCTCTGACTCCTTTGCTCACCGCTCCGGCGGTTCTAGCCTGCTCTGACTCCTTTGCTCACCGCTCCGGCGGTTCTAGCCTGCTCTGACTCCTTTGCTCACCGCTCCGGCGGTTCTAGCCTGCTCTGACTCCTTTGCTCACCGCTCCGGCGGTTCTAGCCTGCTCTGACTCCTTTGCTCACCGCTCCGGCGGTTCTAGCCTGCTCTGACTCCTTTGCTCACCGCTCCGGCGGTTCTAGTCTGCTCTGACTCCTTTGCTTACCGCTCCGGCGGTTCTAGCCTGCTCTGACTCCTTGCTCACTGCTCCACAGCCTTGCTCCGCTCTGACCCTTTTGCTCACTGCTCCGGCAGCCTTGCTCCGCTCTGACCCTTTTGCTCACTGCTCCGGCAGTCCTGTCCTGCCCTGCTTCTGCCCGCTGCTCCGGCAGTCCTGTCCTGCCCTGCTTCTGCCCGCTGCTCCGGCAGTCCTGTCCTGCCCTGCTTCTGCCCGCTGCTCCGGCAGTCCTGTCCTGCCCTGCTTCTGCCCGCTGCTCCGGCAGTCCTGTCCTGCCCTGCTTCTGCCCGCTGCTCCGGCAGTCCTGTCCTGCCCTGCTTGTGCTCGCTGCTCCTGCAGCCCCGTCCTGCTCTGTTCTTGCCCACCGCTTCGGGCGTTCCCTCTCTGCTGTGGTTGTCTACCGCATCTGCGGTTCTGTGACCCAGTCTGTACTGGGTCTTAACCTTTCTGTGCTCCAGCCCGTCCTTTCGGCCAGTACCTCCCTGCCTGCATACTCGCCTGTATCCACCCATCTGCATACCTGCCGTGTTTGCTTACATCCACCAGTCTGTGCCAGCCTAACCTGCCTGTTCCAGTAATCCCAGTGTGGGTCAACCCCCGTGTCCGGAGTTTGACCTGGAGTAGCACCTGGTCCCTCTGCCCGGTTTCTCCCTGGTGCACTGGCGTCGTATGCCGTCGTGCCACCTTGGTCGGATCGGCCAGATACTTAGTCACGCCCCTCCAGGCACTCTCCGGTCCATGGTCTAGTGGAACCACAACACCCGCACACGCCAGTCAGTCCGGGCGTGTGCATAACAGCATGCTCAGGCCATGGTTCCCGTTGAGCCCCACGGCCTTCGCTCTCTGAGAAGTTTTCCAGCGAATACATGCATTAAAAATAAATAAATAAAATTTATTTTTTTTTCTCAGCTGAGTTCCAGGCGAATTACGCACCCGTCCAGATGGATCTATCTGCTCTCGTTCCTGCGGATCCGCCACGTTACTATGGGGATCCAAGACAAAGTCGTGCATTTGTGGAGCAATGCATGCTACACTTCAAGTTCTACCCTCTATGTTTTCCCACCGATCGGGTTAAGGTGGCATTCATTATGTCTTACCTGGCGGGTGATGCCTTGGAATGGATCAACCCCCTATATGAAACACAGGATCCGATCCTCCTGGACCTAATGGCCTTCCTGGTGGCCTTTCTAATGGTCTTCGATGATCCTAACACGGAGGCTCCTGCTGAAGCTTCACCTCCCAATATCCCGGAGCAGCCCCGATGGATAATGTGTGTGGGTAGCGCAATAGTCCTCCAGCCCAATGAGACTACTGTCCACCCAGAATCTTCACAGGGTGACTACGCTTTCCGGAATACATCTCCCAACCTCAAGAGGCAGTCCAGACGTGCTAGACGTAGAGGCAAGCCGTCACGCCAGGGTCTGTCCTCCCTGAGACCTCCTGACCCCAACCTTGAAGTCCCTACTGAAGCTTCATCTCCCTGTATCCCGGAGAAGCCCCAACGGGTAATGTGCATGGGTAGTGCTCCGGTTCTCCTGCCCGAAGAGACTTCTGCCCATCCAGACTCCACACAGGAGAACTTCCTGCACCCGGCATCAGATGCTTCACCCACTTTAACCGGTGTGCATGTCCAAGGATGCTCCAAAGCTGTGGTTACCTCTGAGTCTGTGCACCTCTACTACCTGGCGGAGGACCCCCTGTTGCCTCCTGAATCCTCCGGGATACCACTCGATGACAAATGGAGAGAGACTTCTCTACACTCGGTACTCGATACTTTGTCCGCTTCGTCCTGTGAGCCTGACAATCGGTACCCCAAAGTGGTAGTTACCCCCGAGTCTCTACACCCCTCCGACCAGGCGGAGGACCTCCAGTTGTCTCCAGAACCCTTCGGTGTGCTACCTGGTAGCGAAAGGACAGAGACTCTCCTATACTCTGTACCTGATACCTCGCTCGCTTCGTCCAGTGAGTCCAACCTAGTGTACTCCGAAGCAGAGGTTACTCCCGAGTCTCTACACCCCTCCGACCAGGCGGAGGACCTCCAGTTGTCTCCAGAACCCTTCGGGGTGCTACCTGGTAGCGAAAGGACAGAGACTCTCCTTTACTCTGTACCTGATACCTCGCTCGCTTCGTCCAGTGAGTCCAACCTAGTGTACTCTGAAGCAGAGGTTACCCGTGAGTCTCTACACCCTTCTGACCAGGCGGAGGACCGCCAGTTGTCTCCAGAACCCTTCGGGGTGCCACCTGGTGGTGAATGGACAGAGACTTTCCTATACTCGGTACCCGATACCTCGCCTGCTTCGTCCAGTGAGTCCGACCTAGTGTACTCTGAAGCAGATGTTTTCTCTGAGCCTCTGCACTCTTCTGACCCGGCGGAGGACCTCCAGTTGTTTCCTGAATCCTCCGGGGTACCACCAGATAACAAAGAGACAGTGACTTTTCCTCATTATGTACCTGATAACCCGTCTATTTCTTCCTGTGAGCTTGACAAGATGTACCTCGAAGCAGAGATTACCCCCAAGTCTCTGTCCCCCTCCAACCCGGTGAAGGACTTCCAGTTGTCTCCTGTACCCTCTGGGGTGCCACCTGAAAATATGTGGAGAGAGACTTCCTTGTGTGCTGTTCCTGGTACTCCACCCGTTTCGTCTGTTGCTGAGGATGGCTGGATAGGAGGTAGCATCCTAGCTAACCAGATGAGATCAGTTTTTCCTGTGGACAGTGGAAGTGATCTCCTTGAAGTGAACGACTGGTCCTCGAATTCCCTGCGGAAGATTCTGGCAGGCCTGAAGAAGAGGGGGCGTAAGGGGGGGGTACTGTAACATACCTGGCGGCGTCCTTGCATGGTGGTCCATCTCCCACTGTGCAAGAGCGCGCACTTGATCTCCAGTCCAGATTGTCTCTCTGGCTTCCCTCCATGCTGTCTGTTTGTGTCTGTTTCTGCTGCTTAAGGGCGGCGCCCGATCACTTCCTGCTTTTTGTACCTGCTGTGGGTCACACCACTTGTGCGTCCTCAGCCTATTGCTGTCTGTCACCTGGTATATAGCTCAGCTGCTCCAATCAATTCCTGCCTGAGCATAGTGTTTCATTCAGTGTGTGCTTGCACTCTGAAGGTGCCAGGTCCCGTTCTGTGTTCTCTTGTCTGCCTATCCTGGAGGCTGTATTTCCAGGCCTGTCTGAACACGCTCCTAGCCTGTTCCTCCTGCCTTCTAGGGGCCGATTACCTAGACCCGTTCCTGTATCTTGTCTGACCTGTCTGAACACGCTCCTAGCCTGTTCCTCCCGCCTTCTAGGGCCCGAATACCTAGACCCGCTCCTGTATCTTGTCTGTCCTGTCTGAACACGCTCCTTGCCTGTTCGTCCTGCCTCTCTGGGGGCCGTATTCCCAGACCCGCGCCTGTATTCCGCTGCAGTGTCGGTCTCCTCCATACACTCAGTTCCAGTCTGAACTCTCTCCTATCCTTTACCTGTTTTGCCTCTATGTCCGTTCCCTTCCTTTTTCTGCAGAGTCTGAACTCGTACCTAACTCCTGCTTGTTGTCTCTGTACTCCCGTTTGTGAGTTTGTGGTCCACTCGCTACTTCTCTGCAAGTACCCTGTGGGTGTCTGGCTCTGCCTTTCCCTTCCTGTCTGTTCCGTGTGAACAGAGCCCTGTCCCCCCTACTCAGTCTTGCCTGCTCTGACTCCTTTGCTCACCGCTCCGGCGGTTCTAGCCTGTTCTGACTCCTTTGCTCACCGCTCCGGCGGTTCTAGCCTGCTCTGACTCCTTTGCTCACCGCTCCGGCGGTTCTAGCCTTCTCTGACTCCTTTGCTCACCGCTCCGGCGGTTCTAGCCTGCTCTGACTCCTTTGCTCACCGCTCCGGCGGTTCTAGCCTGCTCTGACTCCTTTGCTCACCGCTCCGGCGGTTCTAGCCTGCTCTGACTCCTTTGCTCACCGCTCCGGCGGTTCTAGCCTGCTCTGACTCCTTTGCTCACCGCTCCGGCGGTTCTAGTCTGCTCTGACTCCTTTGCTTACCGCTCCGGCGGTTCTAGCCTGCTCTGACTCCTTGCTCACTGCTCCACAGCCTTGCTCCGCTCTGACCCTTTTGCTCACTGCTCCGGCAGCCTTGCTCCGCTCTGACCCTTTTGCTCACTGCTCCGGCAGTCCTGTCCTGCCCTGCTTCTGCCCGCTGCTCCGGCAGTCCTGTCCTGCCCTGCTTCTGCCCGCTGCTCCGGCAGTCCTGTCCTGCCCTGCTTCTGCCCGCTGCTCCGGCAGTCCTGTCCTGCCCTGCTTCTGCCCGCTGCTCCGGCAGTCCTGTCCTGCCCTGCTTCTGCCCGCTGCTCCGGCAGTCCTGTCCTGCCCTGCTTCTGCCCGCTGCTCCGGCAGTCCTGTCCTGCCCTGCTTGTGCTCGCTGCTCCTGCAGCCCCGTCCTGCTCTGTTCTTGCCCACCGCTTCGGGCGTTCCCTCTCTGCTGTGGTTGTCTACCGCATCTGCGGTTCTGTGACCCAGTCTGTACTGGGTCTTAACCTTTCTGTGCTCCAGCCCGTCCTTTCGGCCAGTACCTCCCTGCCTGCATACTCGCCTGTATCCACCCATCTGCATACCTGCCGTGTTTGCTTACATCCACCAGTCTGTGCCAGCCTAACCTGCCTGTTCCAGTAATCCCAGTGTGGGTCAACCCCCGTGTCCGGAGTTTGACCTGGAGTAGCACCTGGTCCCTCTGCCCGGTTTCTCCCTGGTGCACTGGCGTCGTATGCCATCGTGCCACCTTGGTCGGATCGGCCAGATACTTAGTCACGCCCCTCCAGGCACTCTCCGGTCCATGGTCTAGTGGAACCACAACACCCGCACACGCCAGTCAGTCCGGGCGTGTGCATAACATTGGGTGACATGGACACCCGGTCACGGACACGCCGTGACCTCTAAAGACTAAAGCTTCTTGTATATATGTTGTTGTATTATTGTTTATGCCCTGTATTTGTGTTTTCTTGAAAATGTGTTTAGTCCCGGAGTACTAAAATTTACTAGGGGGGGATGTGGCACCCCAGGGGTCTGGTTGCCACAGTAATAGAAATATTATGTCTGTGAGCAAGTGGGAGGTTTCTCTGGTCAGGAGCCCTTAAGCATGCAACACTTCTGCCCAGACCTGGGAGGGGAGGAATCTGCCCCTATAAACTGGGTCTGGGGCGGGATTAGTTAGTCAGAGCCTGGAGAGGGAAAGTTACAGCAGGAGCTCTGTAGGAGCAGTAGCAGAAGACCAGGGGCTGGAAGCTAAGCAGAGATATAGCTCGCCCTGGCAGAGCAACTTAGTAACTGGACACCGGAGTCCGAGGCTGTGGGGACTGATATCCACCCAGCAGCAGAAACCAGCCGGCAGGGGATTCCAGGTCCTCTGGCCATAGAAGCCCGGAGGCTCAGTCACAAGGAAGGGACCAGCACCGCCATCCAGGAGCGGAGGCTAACAGAAGGCCCCAAGTCACCAGTCATACGGGTGAGCACTACACGGTATACTCAGGGACGTGGGCTGCTTCTAACCGCTTACAGCAAGGTAGCCAGAAAGAGTGCAGGTAGACGGGGAGGCCTACAACTCCACCTGGCCAGGGGAACTCCTGTTTGCTCACAGACTGATCAGGCCCCTTATGCTAGCCAGTACTCCCGGGAGGGTCTGCCTTAATATCACCAGTAAAGACCCTGAACTGCACTGCAAAGACTCTGAGTCGTTCCTGCTTCATCGCCGCACCAGCACTACTAGTGCTGGGACTCCCGTGCACTATCACCCTCACCATCAACTACATTGCCCTGGGGCTGCACTCTTCCCGTGGGGGGTCACACTACCTAAGCTGCATACACCATCAGCCCCAGCGGTCTGCCTTGCAGCAGCAGTTCCTAATAACCGCAATCCACGGGTGGCGAAGTCGGACATTAAACCACAAAAACCCCATAAATAGACTGCCACTGGTTTGACCACCCTGAGCCACGGACCGGGTCACCGCCACACGGAGACTACAACCCCCATCCTCCCACAAAAGGCCGGGTTCCGGGTTCCCCACGCGGCCCAGGGGGCGAGTCACTGTGATGCTAAAATCACTTGGAAAAGCGCTTGATAACCCGTATGCAGAAATGCATGCAAAAACTCTTGACAAACGCTTCTACCTGGCAGGAAAAAGGCATGTACAATCCGCATGCGTTTTTCCTGCCAGGGAGATGCAGAAAAAATCTGCAGCATTTCTGCATCGTGGGTGACGCGCCCCCTGGGCCTGTGTTGTGTAGCGTTGCGCACGCGGGGAATACCCGGAGCCGGATCTGTCGGGGTTAGTAGTACTCGTGGCGGTGACCCGGTCCGTGCCCAGGGTGTCAAACTAAGTGGCGGAATTTAGCAGAAGATGTTATAGTGTTCGACTACGCCACCCGTTGAATGCGGTTATGAAGCCGCCGCTGCAGGGCAGACCGCTGAGGCCGGTGGTACAGTTGTGCAGCGTGGGTAGTATAACCCACAACGGGAGGGGTATGGCCTCAGGGCAGCAGACGTGGATGATGGGGATAGCAGAATTGCACGCAGGTGTAGCACCCTGAGGATTCGGCTGCTACAGGGGTATTGCACCTCAGTCAGAGGTGTGATATTCCACTCCCGGGTAAGGATGGAGTGTGGGACTGAGCTCAGTAGGCTGCATGCACTACATACATCCCATTTCCGGGGGACAGACCAATGGTACTCCCACTAGAGAAATGTGCAGGTACGACAGTGTCTGTCCCTGGCTGGAGTGGGAGGGGGGTGGAACATCCCAGTAGTGTAGGGGCAGATAGGGGGAGCAGTCTGGGTAGTGCTAGGAGCTCATTGGGTGCTGGTCACCTGAGCTCACACATAGAGGGAGTATATAAGGTGGGAACCATCTTAGATCAGGGTCAGTCAGTCTGTGAGACGTCAGTCTTTTGTAGAGGTTTGGTCTGAAAGTCAGCTCAGCCAGCTCCAAGGCCAAGAGAGAGAGAGGAGAAAGAAGGACCCAGAGGGGGAGAAGAGAGAACTCCAAGAACCCAAGATTAGATCAGAGGGTGAAGAGTTGGCACAAGGGTACCGGATCCCAAGCTGGTGGAGGGCCCTAATCCTTAGCCAGAGACCGGAGGTCGTGGGCAGGATCTGCCACGACCACCCACTAAATCCACCCGGAAGGCAAACCAAGAATAGGGTCAGGGAACCCAGAGACAAGGGTTTACCAACAAGAGGCCCGAGGGAGCCGGACTTAGGTGGATCCCTGGTGGGGAAGGCCAGAGAGAAGGACAAGTCAGAAAGGGAGCTCAGGACCACGCTCCAGAATCACCTGGGGGTTGGCCAAGTCCAGGACCTGGTGGACGCAGCACGGCTCGGGTGGTCACTCAAGGCCGGAGTGACCAGAACAACAGCAGTAAGTAAAAACCCTGAACTGCACAGCCCGACTCTGAGTCTCATTACCATCCTCACTGCACCTCCACAACCACCATCCTCTACACCTGACCCCCTGAGGCTATACCCCTCCCGTTGGGGGTTATACTACCTGAGCTGCACACACATCACCAGCCTCAGCGGACCCTGCTGCAGCGGCGGCCGCATTGACCGCAATTCAACGGGTGGCGTAGTCGACATAAAAGAACATCTAGTAACATCTGTAGGACTGCCACACACTGAGCTTGACACCCTGGGCACGGACCGGGTCACCGCCACTCGGAGACTACAACCCCCATCTGATCCGGCTCCGGGTATTCCCCAAACAACACTGGCCCAGGGGGTGCGTCAACTTTGGCGTAGTCGGCAGGATTACGTGCCCGCAACAACCGGGTACTGCGTGCCTGAAGAGAAGTTCACCGTTACCTCAAAAAGAAGTCTCCCGCTGGTTCCGGAGGGTCCCCGCCATCGGACCCCATCACAGGTCGTTTCCCGCCGGTTGTCCGCCATTTGCAGCTTTTTCCCGCCATCCATGGAGTTTCCCGCCACTGGGAGACGATTCCCGCCATTTCCGAAGATTTCCCGCCTTGGAAGAGCGGACGCCATTATGGGCGTGCCAGAGGGTGGCAAGAGGTCACCTCCCATCGTGGGCCAGGTCGAAGAATGGCGCCAAAAGCGGAAACCGCCCCCACCAACAGAGACTGTGATGCTGGAAGTGTCCATCAGCGTGAGAGAACTGCCCCTGGAACTGACAATCACTAAGTTGCCCCGGGACCACCCTCAATGTGGGCGGAGACAGAACAAGAGAGCAAAGATGGGTGTCGCCTGGAGGAGTCTGGAGAGAGCGCACCCGGAGACAAGAAGTCTGGAGAGGAGTCCAGAGAAAGCCTACCCGGAGATGGAGGGAGAGTCAGGCAGCACCGACCCAGTGGTCAGGAGCCTGCTACAAGCCACAACCCCACTAGGCCTAGTGGAGGTCCTGGCACAGCTCCCCCGAGACCGGGAGTGTGCACAGACTGCTCTGGAGGGCCTCGCACGGAGGATGGCCCAGGTGCAGCGAGAGACGTTGGCGGAGTGGAGCCGAGAGATGGCCCAGCAGACCGAAACCCGTCAGCGGAGCACGCCACCCGAGACGAGGAGACAGACCGCCTCTGAGGATGGTGCAGGAGGACTCAAGGCCGGAGACGGCGCCGAGAAGGGAGCTGAACGAATGGAGGCAGGTAAAGGGGACGTCTCTACCCCGAGCCGGGAAACCGTGTGCCTGCCCCAGCTCCCCGTCGCAGAGCCCGAAGTTCCCCCTGCCGTGCCCGTCGCTGCATCGTCACCGCCGCCGACTAGGCCTCAACCGGAAACCGCGGCCGCGACCCCTGTGACGTCACGCGCCTCAACCCTGAGCGCGGCGAAGCAGGAAATACCATCGGCCTGGTCGCAAGGTCTAGTACCCCCGGGCGCCGCCATTCCAACAGCGCCCCCTACCTCCGCGGAGCCACCGGCCTGGTCGCAGGGCCGAGTAACCCAGGGCGCCGCCGTTCTTACGGTGCCCTTTGCCTTTAGGGTGCCCCAAGCCTGGTCGCAAGGCCTGGTCAACCCGGGCGCCGCTACCATCAACGCGCCCTCAACATCTAGAGTGCCGCACCTGGGTGAAAATCTATTTGCCCAGCATACGTGTCCGGATGGGCAGCCCTTTGTATGGCCCCAGGAGTACATTCAGCTGGAACTCCAGAGAGCAAGGCCCATGTGCGAGCCCCTAATTCCGGCTCCGAAGCCTGTAAAGAGGACCTCACCCCCGCTGGAGGAGGCACAGTTTGAGTGGGACCCCACCGGAGAAGACCTCATGGGGTTCACTCAGGAGACTCGGGCGGCCGCAGCGGAGCGTGCAGAGTGCTGCCGCCAGCAGCTCGAGGTCTTCGAGAAGGAGCGGAGAGAGAGGCGGGTCCGGGAACAGCAAGCACAGATAAGGAGCGCGGAGCAGAAGAGCCGGACCAGGAGGAATCCCCGTGCAGCTCATGGTCCCCGTACCACCGGGACTGTGATTAAATTCAACCTGCAGCATGGGTGGGGCTTCATAAAAGACCATCATACCCCCGGCGACGTCTTTGTCACCCGCAGAGACGTAGAAAGCCATCTGCCGGAGGGACACAGAGGTCGTGACCTGTATGTAGGGGACGAGGTCACCTTCACCCGGCACAAGTGTGCCAAAGGACCCTACGCCCTCCATGTGCATCGCCTGACGGAGGAGGAGCTGCGGTGTGAGGAGGAGCAAGAGGACCCGGACGGGTCTGAAACTGAAACCAACCAACAAGAAAGAGCAGGAGGACGCCGTCGTTGAAGTACGGTAGAGAGAGACTGTATAAAGTTGCCCGTCGGGGTACCAAGAACTGTTACTTATTTAAAATATGTTCCCCGTTGGGACAAAGTGTGAACTAATGCCCGTGTGTCCCTAGTTCCTAATACCTGGCCGAGGACTGAGAGCGGCCATATCCCCTTTGTATATAGTTGCGCTTCCTAAAGCGCCCCCTACTGGTTTTATGGGAAAACCATTTTTCTTCAAGAGACTGTCGCATTTTACCCGGTCACAAGTTGCACCGTGACCGGAGGAACCAGAGACAGGAATGTTTACAAGAATGTTATTTATGAAAACGTTTTATTGCTGATATATATATGATGTTTTATATGTTTATATGTTGATGTTTATGAAAAATAATTGTATGTTTTGGATGTTTTTATCTTTAACAGCCCGAGGACGTGCTGTGATTTACCAGGGGGGAATGTAGCACCCTGAGGATTCGGCTGCTACAGGGGTATTGCACCTCAGCCAGAGGTGTGATATTCCACTCCCGGGTAAGGATGGAGTGTGGGACTGAGCTCAGTAGGCTGCATGCACTACATACATCCCATTTCCGGGGGACAGACCAATGGTACTCCCACTAGAGAAATGTGCAGGTACGACAGTGTCTGTCCCTGGCTGGAGTGGGAGGGGGGTGGAACATCCCAGTAGTGTAGGGGCAGATAGGGGGAGCAGTCTGGGTAGTGCTAGGAGCTCATTGGGTGCTGGTCACCTGAGCTCACACATAGAGGGAGTATATAAGGTGGGAACCATCTTAGATCAGGGTCAGTCAGTCTGTGAGACGTCAGTCTTTTGTAGAGGTTTGGTCTGAAAGTCAGCTCAGCCAGCTCCAAGGCCAAGAGAGAGAGAGGAGAAAGAAGGACCCAGAAGGGGAGAAGAGAGAACTCCAAGAACCCAAGATTAGATCAGAGGGTGAAGAGTTGGCACAAGGGTACCGGATCCCAAGCTGGTGGAGGGCCCTAATCCTTAGCCAGAGACCGGAGGTCGTGGGCAGGATCTGCCACGACCACCCACTAAATCCACCCGGAAGGCAAACCAAGAATAGGGTCAGGGAACCCAGAGACAAGGGTTTACCAACAAGAGGCCCGAGGGAGCCGGACTTAGGTGGATCCCTGGTGGGGAAGGCCAGAGAGAAGGACAAGTCAGAAAGGGAGCTCAGGACCACGCTCCAGAATCACCTGGGGGTTGGCCAAGTCCAGGACCTGGTGGACGCAGCACGGCTCGGGTGGTCACTCAAGGCCGGAGTGACCAGAACAACAGCAGTAAGTAAAAACCCTGAACTGCACAGCCCGACTCTGAGTCTCATTACCATCCTCACTGCACCTCCACAACCACCATCCTCTACACCTGACCCCCTGAGGCTATACCCCTCCCGTTGGGGGTTATACTACCTGAGCTGCACACACATCACCAGCCTCAGCGGACCCTGCTGCAGCGGCGGCCGTATTGACCGCAATTCAACGGGTGGCGTAGTCGACATAAAAGAACATCTAGCAACATCTGTAGGACTGCCACACACTGAGCTTGACACCCTGGGCACGGACCGGGTTACCGCCACTCGGAGACTACAACCCCCATCTGATCCGGCTCCGGGTATTCCCCAAACAACACTGGCCCAGGGGGTGCGTCACAGGCACCAGGAACCACTCAGAGACGGTGCGGTGTAGTTCAGGGTCTTTACTGGTGGCAAAGGTAGACCCTCCCGGGAGTACTGGCTAGCGATCGGGGCCTGGTCAGTCCGTGAGCAGATAGGATCTCCCCCGGCCAGGCGGAGTTGTAGGCCTCCCCAACTAATTGTACTCTTCCTGGCTACCTTGCTAGAAGCGGGTAAAAGTAGCCCACGTCCCTGAGTGTACCGTGTGGTGCTCACCCGCATGGCCGGTGACTCGGGGCCTTCTGGTAGCCTCCGCTCCACGACGGCGGTGCTGGTCCCTTGCGTGTGACCGTGCCTTTGGGTTTCTTGGCCAGAGGACCTGAAATCCCCTGCCGGACGGTTTCTGCTGCTGGGTATGGAACAGTCCCCACAGCCTCGGACTCCGTGTCCGGTGAGATCTCTTCAGTCAGGACGAGCTCTACAGCTTCCAATCCTGGACCCCTTTTATCACTGCTCCCACAGAGCTCCTGATCTTGCTCTCCCTGCATCTGCTCCACTCCAGACCAGACTGTGTCTCTGTCTGGGACTCCTCTTCTTCTCTTCTTTTTTCCTAACCCCACCTCAGCCCCAGTTTATATAGGGGAAGTTCTTCCCCTCCCAGGACTGGGCAGGAGGTGTGGCATGCTTAGGGTTCCTGACCAGGAGACCTCCCACCTGCTCACAGACGTAATATTGCTATTACTGTGGTAACCAGAACCCTGGGGTGCCACATTCCCCCCTAGTAAAATTTAGTACTCCAGGACTAAACATATTTTTGAAAACATAACAGGGTATAAACAGGAACAATACAATAAGGAAAAACACGTTAGGGTGGTCACGGAGTGTCCGCAACCGGGTGCAATTTTTGAAGCAAAAAGGGTGTCCATTTCACCAAAGAACGGGGAGCCGTAACCAGGTAGGGGTCTGTCCTGCCCCGAGTCTTTAACAGTCTATAGTCCGTTCCTGGGTTACGCTCCAAACATATATACAACAGAGTTCCGGTTAATCCACAAAAGACACCTATAAAATAACTGGAAAAACATAATTATTTACAAGCAACAGTAAACAGGTAAATACCAATAAGACAGTCTGAACACTTTAGATCCTCCAACGTACGGGCAACTGGCCTCTATTGGCCCTAGTAGACCTACGGAGCTTACTGACCGGTCCTGAGCTACAGGGTGTAGGAGCTGTCAAAGGTAAGCTGGGCAGCTGTCTACGGACTCTTTGGCTCACTAGGGGCACGGCAGGCTCACTATAAGCAGAGGGTCGATTCTCCTGGTCTGCTTGTGTGGGGTCTTCTGCCTCCTGGACCGGCTGCTCTTCCAGCTCTACCTGTTTTTCCGTAGGCACTTGGGATGCTGGCTGGAGGAAGGTGAGGACGGGTACCACAACAGCGCCATTTACCTGTGTCCAAGACCGAGGGAAGTCTCCGAGTACAGTACTGACCATCTCTTCCCTTTCCTCTGCGGGTCGAGGGTTTTCTTGATCTTCTTCAGGGTTTCGTAGCTGCTCGGGACACTTCTTCAGGTGATCTCGGGAGACAATGGCTGTGGTTTCTCCTCCATCCTTACTGATTGTGCAGATTTTTGGGTTTTCATGGCTTGATGGCAGTACGGTGTACGGGTCCTTCTCCCACTGGTCGTCCAACTTGTGGAGCCGTCTTTTCCTCTTCAAGACCTGCTCTCCAGGTACCAGGGGAACAGCGGGAGCACACTGGTTGTAAGTCTTCTCCTGTCTTTCTCTTGCTTGACGGAGACTTCGCTCAACGCTCTCCTGTACTTTCCGGTACTGCTGCTGCCTCTCTGTGTCCCAGTCTGCTTCTGGTGAAGTGTCCTCGGGTGTCAGGACTCCCATATCCAGATCAACAGGCAACTTACCAGGTCTTGCTCTCATTAGGTAAGCCGGGGTACAGTTGGTAGAACCTACAGGGATGTGGTTGTATAGGTCCACCAGATCAGGCAGTTTCTCAGGCCACAGACTGCGTTCTTCCAGGGGCAATGTTTTCAGAAGGTCTATCACCACCGGGTTCATCTTCTCGCAAAGTCCATTGGTTTGCGGATGATAGGGTGTTGTTCTTATCTTCCGGCAGCCATACAGAGTGCAGAACTCCTGGAAGACTTCCGCTTCAAAGGCAGGTCCTTGGTCCGTCAGCACCTGCTCTGGGTATCCGTGTGGACGACAGAAGTGCTGCTGGAAGGCTCTAGCTGCTGTTTGAGCCGTTAAGTCCTTGACGGGGACTACAACCAAGAACCGGGAGTAGTGATCCACGATGGTTAACGCATAGACGTAGCCACTTCTGCTGGGGGTCAGTTTTACATGGTCCAAGGCTACCAGTTCCAACGGCTGCCTGGTGACGATGGACTGCAGGGGAGTCTTCTGGCTGGCACGGTCCTTCCTTCTTAGGTTGCATGGGCCACAGTCTCTGCACCACCTCTCGATGGTCCCTCTCATGCCTACCCAGTGGAACCGCCCGCGCAGCAGGAACTCCAGCTTCTTCCATCCGAAGTGCCCAGCTCCGTCGTGGTATGCCTCCAGTACCATAGCCGCGTCTCTTCTTGGCACCACTACTTGCCAGATCAGTTCATGCGTCCGGGAGTTAACCATTCTGCGGCACAACTTCCCCTTGTAAAGAAACAGTCGACTCTTCTCAGCGCACAGTTGCTTGGTCTCCTCCGGAGCGTCTGGGTCAAGGCGGGCATCTGGCCGAGTCAGCATCTCCTTCACTAGTCGGACGGCGGGGTCACTGTCTTGTGTTTCCGCCCAGTTGTAATGAGGTAAGGGGTTGAACGTAGCGGATTGCTTACCCCTTACACGGTGG
The DNA here is from genome assembly GCF_046119375.1 of Phyllobates terribilis. Taxonomy (NCBI): domain Eukaryota; kingdom Metazoa; phylum Chordata; class Amphibia; order Anura; family Dendrobatidae; genus Phyllobates; species Phyllobates terribilis. The sequence continues at coordinate 154,904,674 of NW_027362768.1, read as the reverse complement.
GAATACTGGGTAGTCCCATGACGGTGAAAAGCGGGGAGTTCAACTTCTTCCAGTTCCTCTGGATCTTCCCCTACGTCCGGTAGGTTTGGCATTCTGGACAAGGCATCCGCGTTGGTATTGGAGCGTCCTGCCCGGTATTTGATCGTGAACTCATAGTTGGACAGGCGGGCCATCCATCTCTGCTCCAGGGCACCGAGTCTTGCAGTGTCCAGGTGTGTCAACGGGTTGTTATCCGTGTACACGGTGAACCGCGAAGAGGCGAGGTAGTGCTTAAAGCGTTCGGTGACTGCCCACACCACTGCCAGGAACTCTAGCTTAAATGAGCGGTAATTCTCAGGGTTTCTTTCGGTGGGTCGCAGTTTTCGGCTGGCGTAAGCAATTACCCGTTCTCTCCCCTGCTGGATCTGGGACAGTACGGCTCCTAGCCCGATGTTACTTGCGTCGGTGTAGAGGATAAAGGGCTGACTGTAATCAGGGTACGCCAGGATTTCATCCCCCGTGAGGGCCATCTTCAGCTGGCGGAAGGACTCTTCTTCCAGCTTCTCCCATCTGAAGGGCGGCTTCTGGTTCTTGGCCTTCCTGGACTGGCCTATCAGGAGGTCCTGCATAGGAGCTGCCTTTTTGGTGAAACCGGGAATGAATCTTCGGTAGTAGCCTACCAACCCGAGGAACTGCCGCACTTCCTTTACGCTGGAGGGTCTTGGCCATTCCTTAATCGCGGTGATCTTATCAGGGTCGGGAGCCACTCCGTCAGCACTCACCACGTGTCCCAGGTACTGCACTTTTGGTTTTAGCAGGTGACACTTCGACGGTTTCACCTTCAGACCGTAGTTTGCCAGGGCTTCGAACACTTCCGCCAGGTGTTTCAGGTGGTCCTCGTAGGTTTTGGAATAAACTATAACATCGTCCAGGTACAGCAGGACCGTCTCAAAGTTCCGGTGTCCCAGACAGCATTCCATCAATCGTTGGAAGGTTCCTGGTGCGTTGCAGAGTCCGAACGGCATGCAGGTAAACTCGCTAAGTCCCATCGGGGTGGTGAATGCGGTCTTCTCCCGGTCCGCCTCTGCGACAGGAACCTGCCAGTACCCGCTAGTGAGATCCAAAGTGGAGAAGAAGTTAGCAGATTTTAAAGCAGCCAAAGACTCCTCTATCCTTGGTAAGGGGTACGCATCTTTGTGTGTGATACGGTTGATTTTCCGGTAATCTACACACATTCTCATGGTGTTGTCTTTTTTTTTAACCAAGACTAGTGGAGCTGCCCAGGGGCTACAGCTATCCCTGATTACCCCAGCCTCCTTCATGTCTCTAAGCATCCCCTTGGCGTGTTGGTAGTGTGCAGGGGGTACGGGACGATACCTTTCCTTTATGGGAGGATGATCTCCCATGGGGATGTGATGTTCCACTCCCTTTACTCGCCCGAAGTCCAGCGGGTGTTTACTGAACACTCTCTCGTATTCCTGGATCACCCGGTAGACTCCCTGCTTTTGGTGAGCAGGTGTGGAGTCAGTACCCAAATGCAGTTGCTGACACCAGTCCTCCATTTGTTGCTTAGAGCCGTTACCTTCCTCTGGATGAGATGGAGGCAAGGGTTCCACGGACTGTACAGAATTTTGGTTGATGGTATACAATTTGGCTAGCGTAGCATACCGGGGCAGGTACACTTCCCTCTTCCCGATATTTATTATGCGAACGGGCACCCTCCCATGGCGTACATCAACCACCCCCCGTGCCGTCAAAATGGTGGGCCTACTATCTGAGTAGACTGGTTCTACCATTGCCTGGTAATCTCTACCTCTCAGACCAATAGCTGCCCGGCACCAAATCATCATTTCACTTTTCGGGGGCATGGCAATAGGGAAAGGGTCACACATTCTCACGCTACCAATCTCACCACCGGAGAGTTCCACCTGTTGCCGTCGCATCAGTGCCCGGATCTCTTTTTGGAGCACTCGCTGCTGGCCGGAGCTGGCGTTCTTGGCAACCTGCTGTAAAATGAGAATCACCTCTGCAAGACAATTTTCAATCACATTAGTTCCTAGAGTTATCTTTGGGTGACTCTCGCGCTTGTCAATGTCTATAATGATCAGTCCCTGTGCTGCCAGTTCGACTTTACCGATTTTAATGGTCATCTCTTTAAATCCGATCTGTGGCATGGGCTGACCATTGCTGGCGATGATACTCAAGTCGTCGTCTGGGTAGCGGGTTATATCCGAGTCATTCCAGTACTGCTTGAAGAGCACGTACGGGATGGTGGTGACCTGCGACCCGGTGTCAAGTAGGGCACTCATAGGAATGCCATCCAGTACTATAGGCAAGACTGGACGTCCTCCCACGTATTTGTCACGCCAGTTCGATGGGCCTGGTGATCTTATTCCTAGGGGTTGGCCCTCTACCCCAGGTTGTGCCAGTTTAAAGGACAGTACCTTGCCATATGTCCGGGTTGATTGCAGCGGCGGCAGATGGGTTGTCCGTCCTCGTTGTATCGGTCGCTGGGTCTTCCTCTGGCCGGTGGGGTCCTCCTTGGTCGGCGCCACGGGATATCCTCCGGTCCGGATGCCAGCTGGATCTTCCCTGGAGTAGAAACCTGTAAAGACTACACAGTTCGGGTTAGCGCGGCAACGCTTTTAGTTAGCTCTTGGACCTGACGGTGCAGGTCTGGAGCCGGGTCATTGTTTAAAGCCTGCGCATCAGCTCCCACAGGCCCTGCCGACAAGGGCACCGTCTCCTGGTGGTAAATGGTAGCAGGGCGTTTGTGGGTCACAGCGCCACCTGGTGCCGGTTCTCGGAGCACCCGGATGGCTCTGTCCTTGAACTGTGCAAAGTCCAGATGAGGGTCCTGTAAGGCCATTGCTCGCAACTGGGTTCGGTGGGCATTGCAATGTAGACCCTCTATAAATTGTTCAGTCAACAACTTGTCTTCGTTTCCCACGCCGTCAGGGTCGGCCTGCTTAATGGCTCTCAGGGCCTCTTGTAGGTTTAGTGCATAGTCCCTTATATTCTCATGTGCTCGCTGCTTGCACCCGTAGAATCTAAGCTTGATCTCGGCTGAGGTACGGGTATCAAAGGTGTCCTTCAGCCGGGCTAGTATCTCTGCGACAGTCCTCCTCCTCCCAAGTGGCCAGGACTTTACCTCCCTTTGGGCTGCCCCTGTTAATTGAGCCACCAGGATGCTCACTTTTTGCTCTTCTGTGAGGGGGTACACCTGGAAGAGGCTATCCAGCCTTTCTCTGAAGTCATTTAGGGTATGGGACTCCCCTGAGTACTGGGGTAGCCAGGCTGCCCCCGGGATGTAGAGCATGGTGAAAGGCATGACCGCAGCAGCGGTGGTGCTGGCGGTGGCTGTAGCAGTGAAGCTCTCCTCCGTATCCGACATCCTCCTCCCCCCTAGTGGACCGTGGCCTACCTTGCGATGATCCTCTTCCGTAGGCCGCGGCTCCGCAGTGGATCGTCAGGGTTGAGGACCTTCCGTCGCGCTCCTGTGACGTCGGCGTCTGCTGGGCTCCTTCCAGGACCTTACGCAACGTCCGGACGTGAGGCGGGGCTTCAGTTCTCGCGCGCTTTCGGAGTCCACGCCCCTCTTCTTCTCGCGCGGCGTCCTCGAGATGGCGTCCAATGGCGGGAAAACTCCACGGATGGCGGGAAGAAGGCAAAAGATGGCGTCGGATGGCGGGAAAACTCCACGGATGGCGGGAAGAAGGCAAAAGATGGCGTCGGATGGCGGGAATCTTCACCACAGGTAAGTTTAACAGTCTTTTTCAGGCACGCAGTACCCGGTGGTTGTGGGCACGAGATCCTGCCGACTACGCCAAAGTTGACGCGCCCCCTGGGCCTGTGTTGTGTAGCGTTGCGCACGCGGGGAATACCCGGAGCCGGATCTGTCGGGGTTAGTAGTCCTCGTGGCGGTGACCCGGTCCGTGCCCAGGGTGTCAAACTAAGTGGCGGAATTTAGCAGAAGATGTTATAGTGTTCGACTACGCCACCCGTTGAATGCGGTTATGAAGCCGCCGCTGCAGGGCAGACCGCTGAGGCCGGTGGTACAGTTGTGCAGCGTGGGTAGTATAACCCCCAACGGGAGGGGTATGGCCTCAGGGCAGCAGACGTGGATGATGGGGATAGCAGAATTGCACGCAGGCACCAGGAACCACTCAGAGACGGTGCGGTGTAGTTCAGGGTCTTTACTGGTGGCAAAGGTAGACCCTCCCGGGAGTACTGGCTAGCGATCGGGGCCTGGTCAGTCCGTGAGCAGATAGGATCTCCCCCGGCCAGGCGGAGTTGTAGGCCTCCCCAACTAATTGTACTCTTCCTGGCTACCTTGCTAGAAGCGGGTAAAAGTAGCCCACGTCCCTGAGTGTACCGTGTGGTGCTCACCCGTATGGCCGGTGACTCGGGGCCTTCTGGTAGCCTCCGCTCCACGACGGCGGTGCTGGTCCCTTGCGTGTGACCGTGCCTTCGGGTTTCTTGGCCAGAGGACCTGAAATCCCCTGCCGGACGGTTTCTGCTGCTGGGTATGGAACAGTCCCCACAGCCTCGGACTCCGTGTCCGGTGAGATCTCTTCAGTCAGGACGAGCTCTACAGCTTCCAGTCCTGGACCCCTTTTATCACTGCTCCCACAGAGCTCCTGATCTTGCTCTCCCTGCATCTGCTCCACTCCAGACCAGTCTGTGTCTCTGTCTGGGACTCCTCTTCTTCTCTTCTTTTTTCCTAACCCCACCTCAGCCCCAGTTTATATAGGGGAAGTTCTTCCCCTCCCAGGACCAGGACTGGGCAGGAGGTGTGGCATGCTTAGGGTTCCTGACCAGGAGACCTCCCACCTGCTCACAGACGTAATATTGCTATTACTGTGGTAACCAGAACCCTGGGGTGCCACATGGGCACTTAGCCTCAAAGGAGGAGACTGTTGCTGGCCCATCACTACTATCATCTGTATAATGAGTACATTCTGATATCAATGCAGCTGAAGGCAGGCGAATATACTGGGGGAGAGGAAGCCACTTGCATGTCTTTTTTTTGTCTACAGGAAGGAATAATAAAGTTGCAAAGTTTCATAGCTTTCCATGCTGGACAAAATAATTACAAAAAAATTAAAGTTTCGTTCCACTTTAATTCTCGTTGCTCCACCCTCATATGGGACTGTATGTACTGTGTCCTTTAACTATAAATGGAAATTATGGGGAAAAAAATTGGAAAACTATTTGTTTTCATAAAACTTCCTCATTATCATACAGCAGGATGGGAAGAGGAGGGTGTGAAGGAGGATAGGCTGCAGCTGCGCCTTCCAGCTCCCTGTAACCTTCTTTTCCTCCTTCCCTGCATTGTATAACGACTCCACCTCCCCCACTTGTCGTTCCCTTGCACGTAACACATAAGCCAGCTGTAGTTTTTCCCTAGGCCTGCACTAGCCACGACTATGGTGCTTTAGTGCAATCACTGGTCACCAAGGCTGGCATTGCATGGTGCCCACTGGCAGGTGCCATGCTCTCCCTGCAGATCTCAGCTCTCTGGCACTGGGCTGCTTGGATTGGTCTCCTCTACTTGCTGTTTAAGGTCTCTACACTGTTTCTGATCTGGAGGGATCTGGTGACGGCATTCAGACCATTTCCAGGTCCCCTGTGTCACTGGCTTTATGGCAATGCTCGAGAGGTAAGGCGGCATTTTATTTTGGGCATATAGATGGCATTTCTCTTTATTACCCCTTTACCTTCAAGAGTAAAAAAAATATATATATATCATAAACCGTGGGGCAGGGATTGTATAAATATGGCGTAAATATATTTTGCAATCTGCCCCATTTTCAAGATGTCTGCTTGCTGTCAGTGGATGAAAACTTGATGCTGGGGATGAAGAAAGAGTTTGATACAATGGTCTCCAATCTGGGCAATCAATCCCCTATGAGATAAATATCAGTAGCACAAAAATCTAAAATTCTGATAGTTTGCTACAATGTATCATTCACATCTTAATATCTGAAAACATTTGGGTGTATTTTATTTTTTAAAGTCACTTTTCTTCTTTTGTCATTGATTTTTTTTTTTTGTGTCAAATTTTTCAAAAGGCTCGTGCGGGTTCATGAATTTTGCACAAAATCAAAAATGCTCTTTATTTTGTCTTTGACTTTTTTTTGTGATTTCTTAGAGCAAAAAGGCACAGGTATCGTTTTATTAGCACAAAATATCTGACGAGCATGGCACCACTCCAGGGGAGAACTATAGGATATTTTTGCCAAATTTTGCAGCATTTAAAAAAAAAATAAAAATTGCAATTGATGATTCAGATAAAATATCTAGAAACCCTAAACCTTTTCCACAATGGCCAATATAAAAAAAAAGAGGTAAACACATAGAAAACAGAAAAATTAGGTGCAGTAATGGATCAGTCAATGGGCAGAATGTTTCCAATACATGCAACAAATGTATCTATGACAAAACTATGCACCCAGTGTGTGATGAAACAGTGTCGGTGTCCTTTGCAATGCACTTTTTTTATGATATAGGAAAGCATAGTCTGTTGGGACTTTCTAAACAAAGGGATATGATAAAAACGTTACCCTTATGTTAAACTTTTTTTTCTTTTTTTTTTTTTTTTTTACAATGTTTGTCAATCGGCAACACCTGCCACTTTATTCCTATAAAATGATTTTGCAGCCTTTCTTCCATGGCATATGTAGTTTGAAAATATTTGCAACCAGGGATGGATAAAGCTGTATGTGAACAGACTAAAATGTAAAAGACTGGAGTCTCTGTTGCAAGTGAAATGGCAGCTAGATACAACTGTATCCTTCTCTCGGTTAAGGCCGTGTTCACACTTTCGTTCGGACATTGCATTTGGGTATTCTGCTTTTAGTAACAGGGAAATTAATGTCCAAGTTGGATCGTTGCATATCTGATGCAAATGGATGCAGCGGGACCCCATTGATTAGTAGCGACTCTGTCTACTTTCTGTTATGTGCTAGTATTATAGAACAGAAAAAAAAATTCTGGATGATGCACTTTTTTCTGTTCTAATAACCGACAAGAAACAGAGCCGCCTAATAATCGATGGGGGAGCCCCTCTGCTTCCGTTTGCATTCGTTATACAACTGACCTGCTTTTGGACATGAATTCCTTTTCTCTGTTCCTGAAGAACAGGACAGACAAACTAAAGTGTGAACACATGAAGTGCAGAAAGAAGTCTGAGCAGGTTTTCATTCACTGACCGCAAGAACAGATATGAAAATTGACGATGAATTGAAACAAAGGGTATATTCAGGGGCATAATGATCGTGACCGGGACCCACTGACGCTAGTGCAAACTTCAACTGGATGTGTGCACATTCAGCTTATGTGTATTGTGGCGCAGGTGTCAGTGCGCGGCAATACATGTGGCCGGCCAATCAGAGGCCAGCAACTGACGTTGGCATGCACGTGACCAGGGTATATGGCAGTGATGTCATGCACTCCCGTCACTTGCACACTGAAGTCAGCTGCCGGTTTCAGAAGAGGACGCAGAGGGAAGGTGAGTATGCAGTAACCTCATGTGGCATACGGCAGCGGGTTGTGCTCCTGGCGGTCTATAATGGGCCTCACGGTGACCTAGCTTTCTGTCACTGAGTCTCCTTGTCTCCCCAATTACACACACAAAATCCCACACTATGTAAAAGGAGAAGAGATCTAACAGTGGGAGATGATTTTATCGTTGCACCAGATGAGTATCAGACCGTTTGAGATGGGCTCCTGGACATAGGGCTGATGGTGAATCCCAAATCTGTGCCCATCAGAATGGGTAATGTGGAGAATGATGGCTTGCACAGTAATGCCTTTTTAGGTAGAGGATGATGATGGTGGTGGTTTGTGCAACTAATCCCCAATAATGAAGAAGCAGTGTTCTCTTTACTAATGATAACGGGGCAAGTAATTATATACAAACAGTAGGTAATTGGTGTTCAGGTTTACTCTCCGTTGAAGATTTACTCATACATGCGGACAGGCAGATCTTTATTGGACACTTGTTTCATCTGATCAGTGTATTTCTTCTTTAGGGCTGAGCAATGATTCTGCTCTGAGACAGCTTTTCCTCCTAGATGTGCAATAGGAATCTTCCTAATATGAAGGCTGTCGGCTCACCTTCTTTTATTGGTCTCTTCTAGACCCAGCAGTCAGGGGAAGAAAACTCCTTCTCCTCCAATCTGCCTTCATCTTCTCACTCCTCTCACATAATGGCTGACCCCTTTCACATGACCCAATTCTTACTACCTCACAGGAGTTGGCTCCTCCCGCCCTCATGTGACTCTTACAGCTGCAGTCATTGGCTGACTGTCCAGGGGAGTTTATTCCAGCTTTTTCCAGAAGCTACTGCATGCCAAGGAGAGCTGGGTTACATGAACATGCCTCTGTGGGGAAGATTAACCCATTTTGTGCTGCCTGTCAGCAGTTCCCACAATATGTTACAGCATACAGGTTACACAGAAATCACAGTATTTGCATGGGATACATCCGGTATCCCATGGAAATGGCCACTTTGTGGGATTCCATAAGTAGAATCACTTTTTTTTTCTATGCTTTAAAGAACAGCGGCAGAATGGGGGACATATACTAGGATGGGGGATATATATACCAGGATGGGGCCCAGAATAAGGGACATGTATACCAAGGTGGGGAACACATATACCAGGATGGGGGATATATTTGTCCTTCATCTTGTATATACAGCATGTCCCCCATCCTAGTGTATATGTCTCTCATCCTTGCCCCATCTTGATTTTTTATATATATATATATATATATATATATATATATATATATATATATATATAGGTGCATCTCACTAAATTAGAATATCGACAAAAAGTTAATTTATTTCAGTTTTTCAATACAAAAAGTAAAGCTGACATATTATATAGAGTCATTACAAACAGAGTGATCTATTTCAAGTGTTTATTTCTGTTAATGTTGATGATTATGGCTTACAGCCAATGAAAACACAAAAGTCATTATCTCAGTAAATTAATATAATTAACAAAAAACACCTGCAAAGGCTTCCTAAGTGTTTAAAAAGGTCCCTTAGTCTGTTTCAGTAGGCTCCACAATCATGGGGAAGACTGCTGACTTGACAGATGTCCAGAAGGCAGTCATTGACACATTCCACAAGGTCCCAGAGTTCCAATTTTCATTTGGAAATCAAGGTCCCAGAGTCTGGAGGAAGAGTGGAGAGGCCACAATCCAAGCTGCTTGAGGTCTAGTGTGAAGTTTCCACAATCAGTGATGGTTTGGGGAGCCATGTCATCTGCTGGTGTAGGTCCACTGTGTTTTATCAAGACCAAAGTCAGCGCAGCCATCTACCAGGACATTTTAGAGCACTTCATGCTTCCCTCTGCCGACAAGCTCTTTAGAGATGGAAATGTCATTCTCCAGCAGGACTTGGCCCCTGTCCACACTGCCAAAAGTGCCAAGACCTGGTTTACAAACAACAGTATCACTGTGCTTTATTGGCAGCAAACTCGCCTGACCTTAACCCCATAGAGAATCTATGGTGTATTGTCAAGAGGAAGATGAGACCCCAGACCCAACAATGCAGACGAGCTGAAGGCTGCTATCAAAGCAACCTGGCTTCCATAACACCTCAGCAGTGCCACAGGCTGATCACCTCCATGCCACGCCGCATTGATGCAGTAATTGATGCAAAAGGAGCCCCGGCCAAGTATTGAGTGCATTTACTGAACATACATTTCAGATTTAAAAAACATTTTTCAAGCTGTTGTTATAAAGTATTTTAATTTACTGAGATAATGACTTTTGTGTTTTCATTGGCTGTAAGCCATAATCATCAACATTAACAGAAATAAACACGTGAAATAGATCACTCTGTCTGTAATGACTCTATATAATATAGGAATTTCACTTTTTATATTGAAGAAATGAAATAAATTAACTTTTTGATGATATTCTAATTTAGTGAGATGCATGTGTGTGTGTATGTATATGTATATATATATATATATATATATATATATATATATATATATACAGTACAGACCAAAAGTTTGGACACACCTTCTCATTTAAAGATTTTTCTGTATTTTCATGACTATGAAAATTGTACATTCACACTGAAGGCATCAAAACTATGAATTAACACATGTGGAATTATATACTTAACAAAAAAGTGTGAAACAACTGAAAATATGTCTTATATTCTAGGTTCTTCAAAGTAGCCACCTTTTGCTTTGATGACTGCTTTGCACACTCTTGGCATTCTCTTGATGAGCTTCAAGAGGTAGTCACCGGAAATGGTCTTCCAACAATCTTGAAGGAGTTCCCAGAGATGCTTAGCACTTGGCCCTTTTGCCTGCACTCTGCTGTCCAGCTCACCCCAAACCATCTCGATTGGGTTCAGGTCTGGTGACTGTGGAGGCCAGGTCATCAAGCGTAGCACCCCATCACTCTCCTTCTTGGTCAAATAGCCCTTACACAGCCTGGAGGTGTGTTTGGGGTCATTGTACTGTTGAAAAATAAATGATGGTCCAACTAAACGCAAACCGGATGGAATAGCATGCCGCTGCAAGATGCTGTGGTAGCCATGCTGGTTCAGTATGCCTTCAATTTTGAATAAATCCCCAACAGTGTCACCAGCAAAGCACCCCCACACCATCACACCTCCTCCTCCATGCTTCACGGTGGGAACCAGGCATGTAGAGTCCATCCGTTCTCCTTTTCTGCGTCGCACAAAGACACGGTGGTTGGAATCAAAGATCTCAAATTTGGACTCATCAGACCAAAGCACAGATTTCCACTGGTCTAATGTCCATTCCTTGTGTTCTTTAGCCCAAACAAGTCTCTTCTGCTTGTTGTCTGTCCTTAGCAGTGGTGTCCTAGCAGCTATTTTACCGTGAAGGCCTGCTGCACAAAGTCTCCTCTTAACAGTTGTTGTAGAGATGTGTCTGCTGCTAGAACTCTGTGTGGCATTGACCTGGTCTCTAATCTGAGCTGCTGTTAACCTGCGATTTCTGAGGCTGATGACTCGGATAAACTTATCCTCAGAAGCAGAGGTGACTCTTGGTCTTCCTTTCCTGGGGCAGTCCTCATGTGAGCCAGTTTCTTTGTAGCGCTTGATGGTTTTTGTAACTGCACTTGGGGACACTTTCAATGTTTTACCAATTTTTCGCACTGACTGACCTTCATTTCTTAAAGTAATGATGGCCACTCGTTTTTCTTTACTTAGCTGCTTTTTTCTTGCTATAATACAAATTCTAACAGTGTATTCAGTAGGACTATCACCTGTGTATCCACCTGACTTCTGCACAACACAGCTGATGGTCTCAACCCCATTTATAAGGCAAGAAATCCCACTTATTAAACCTGACAGGGCACAGCTGTGAAGTGAAAACCATTTCCAGTGACTACTTCTTGAAACTCAAGAGAATACCAAGAGTGTGTATATATACAGACCAAAAGTTTGGACACACCTTCTCATTTAAAGATTTTCTGTATTTTCATGACTTTGAAAATTGTACATTCACACTGAAGGCATCAAAACTATGAATTAACACATGTGGAATTATATACTTAACAAAAAAGTGTGAAACAACTGAAAATATGTCTTATATTCTAGGTTCTTCAAAGTAGCCACTTTTTGCTTTGATGACTGCTTTGCACACTCTTGGCATTCTCTTGATGAGCTTCAAGAGGTAGTCACCGGAAATGGTTTTCACTTCACAGGTGTGCCCTGTCAGGTTTAATAAGTGGGATTTCTTGCCTTATAAATGGGGTTGGGACCATCAGTTGTGTTGTGCAGAAGTCAGGTGGATACTCAGCTGATAGTCCTACTGAATAGACTGTTAGCTGCTTTTTTCTTGCCATATTACAAATTCTAAGTAAAGAAAAACGAGTGGCCATCATTACTTTAAGAAATGAAGGTCAGTCAGTCCGAAAAATTGGGCAAACTTTGAAAGTGTCCCCAAGTGCAGTTGCAAAAACCATCAAGTGACTCGCCACCTGGGCCGTGGGACACTCGGATCCGGGCAACAGGACAATAATAGGGGTAGTAGTGGCAACCCGGTCCGTGGCTCAGGGTGGTCAGACCAGTGGCAGTCTTCTATATGTTTTGCAATGTCCGACTGCGCCACCCGTGGATTGCGGTCAGGGCTAACCACCGCTGCAGTGCTGACCGCTGGGGCAGATGTAAATGTGCAGCACTGAATAGTACAACTCCCCACGGGAGGAGTATGGCCCCAGGGCAGTATATAGATGGATGATGGAGGGGATGATTCCGACCGCAATAGCTAGGAAACGGAGGCCTCTTAAACAGTTCAGGGTCATTATTAGAACAGGCGAGATGACCCAAAAACAGTCCCGGCTAGGAGGGGGCCTGGATGTCTGAGAACAAGTGGGAAGCTGGCCCTGGTCAGGGTGAGGTTGTAGGCCTACCGTGCTCTCTGCGCTCTTTCTGGCTATTTCCCTCCTCGTGGTGTAATAGCCCACGTTCCTGAGCTCGCCGTGTCTTCTCGCCCGTATGGCTTTCAACTTGGGTCCCTTTCTACTCCCAGCCTGGTACGGCTTTGCTGGTCCCTTCTGCTGTGGCGGAACCTCCGGGCTTCTTAGGCCAAGGAACATACAATCCCCTGCGGACTGGTTATTTGCTGTAGGACTTGGAATCCTCACAGCCTCAGACACCAAAGTCTGGTAGATTAGTTTCTCTATCTGCCAGGACAGGCTTGCTTCGCCTCTTGCCCCTGGCTCGTGGCTCTCCTACTGCCACACGGCCTCTTAGGCTGCAACACAACTGTCTGTCCCTGCTCTGGGACACCTCTCTATCCAGAGACAGGTTGTCCAGTTCTCCCTAACCCTGCCCCCAGTTCCAGCTTTTATAGGGGCAGCCTGCTCCCCCTTCTGGCCTGGGACAGGAGGTGCTGCATGCTAATGGTCCTTGACCAGAGAACCTCCCACTTGCTCTCAGACACAGCTTTATTATACATTTGTGGCATCCAGGCCAGGGTGACACATTCCCCCCTAGTAAAATGTAGTACTCCGGGACTAAACAAGAAATAAGAGTAACATGCATGACCATAAAAACATTATAAGGCAGGTAGAAGCAAACGACGCACAGGTTGAGTTCTTAAGGTCACAGTGTGGTCTGTGACCGGGTGTCCATTTCACCAACCACAACGGGGAGCTCTAACCAGGTGGGGGGTCTGCCGTAGTCCCAAGTCTTTGACAGTCCTTGTTTATTCCCCTGGTTAAGCTCCAAACATATTTACAGGGAAGTCCGGTTACTCACAGTTCATAACCCGTTAGTCCATTAACTGAAAGAAACTGAGAAAACGCGTAGTTACTGGTCATGCAATTACATTTCAAATAATTGAACATTTTACAGGATAGTTACATTTGCTATTACACTCTACACTTTCCAGCGAGCTGGTATTTGCCCCCTAGTGCTTCGGGTTGACCTACGTAACCCACTGTCTGGTGGTGGTCTAACCTGGTTTTTCTCACTAGCGCTCGGGGTGCAATCACTGGCAAGACTTACAGGCAGGGCAGGCAGCTGTCTGCGGGTCTTCTGGCTTACCGCAGGCATGGCAGGCTCCCTGTCAGCAGAAGGTTGATTCTCCTGGGCTGCTGGTACAGGCTCTTCTGCCTCTGGGGCTGCTTGTTCTTCTTCACCTTCATGCTCTTATTTAGGTTGTTGCTGCATTGGTTGCAGGAAATGCAGGACGGGTACCACTATGGCATCGTTTATTCAAGTCCAGGACTGAGGGAACTCTCCGATAACGGTGCTGATCATTTCTTCCTTGTCCTCTGCGGGTTCAAGGTCACTCTGATCCTCTTCTGAATTCCGCAGTTGCTCGGGGCACCTTTTTCAGGTGGCCTCTGGAGACGGTACTAGTGGTTTCTCCTCCATCCTTGGTGATCACGCACACTTTCGGGTTGTCGTGATCAGACTGCAGTACTGTGTAGCGTTCCCTTTCCCACTGGTCGTCCAGCTTGTGTAGCCTTCTCTTTCGCTTCAGGACCTGCTCACCAGGTTCTAGGGGACCTGCAGGGGCGTGTTGGTTGAAGAGTCTCTCTTGCCTTTCTCTCACCTGGGCCAGGCTCTTCTCCACACTCTCCTGTACCTTCTTGTACTGCAGTCGCCTTTCCGTATCCCAGTCCGCATCTGGGGAGGTGTCCTCCAGTATTAGGACTCCCATCTCCAGGTCTATGGGCAGCTTACCTGGTCTGACTCGCATCAGGTAAGCCGGGGTGCAGTTTGTAGCATTCACCGGGATATGGTTCTATAAGTCTATTAGATCCGGCAGTTTCTCTGGCCACAGGCTGCGTTCCTCCAGGGGCAACGTCTTCAGGAGATCAATGACTATATTGTCCATTTTCTCACACATCCCGTTGGTCTGTGGGTGGTAAGGCGTTGTCTGAATCTTCTTACAGCCATAAAGGTTGCAGAACTCTTGGAAGATTTCAGCCTCGAACGCTGGACCCTGGTCTGTCAGGACTTGTTCCGTATACCTGTGTGGGCGGCAGAAGTATTGCTGGAAGGCTCTGGCCATCGTTTGAGCTGTCAAGTCTTTTACAGGGACCACCACTAGAAATCGGGAATAGTGGTCCACGATTGTCAGGGCATAAACGTATCCTGACCAGCTTTGAGCCAATTTGACGTGGTCCAGAGCTACAAGCTCAAGAGGCTGCTGGGTGACGATGGGCCTCAAGGGTGTCTTCTGACTGGTGCGGTCCTTCCTCCTTAGATTACAAGGGCCACAGTCTCTGCACCACTTCTCTACAGCCCCTCTCATGCCGATCCAGAAGAACCTGCCTCTTATCAGGAACTCCAGTTTCTTCCAGCCGAAGTGCCCCGCTCTGTCATGGTAAGCCTCCAGGACCATAGCTGCATCTCGCCTTGGGACCACGACTTGCCAGGTCAGCTCGTGCGTCCGGTGGTTGACGAGTTTTCTGCACAGCTTGCCTTCATAGAGGAACAGCCTGCTCTTCTCTTTCCATAGCTGCTTGGCTTCCTCTGGAGCATCAGGATCTAGACGGGCATCTTCTCGGGTCAACAGGTCCTTCACCATGCAGATTGCAGGGTCACTATCTTGGGTCTCGGCCCAGCTGTGGTGAGGTAGGGGATTGATCATGACGGTTGTTAAGTCTTCCTCCTTCACGCGGTGGGAGTATTGAGTGGCTCCATACCGGTGAAACGTAGGGAGTTCTACCTCCTCCAGCTCTTCTGGGTCTTCGCCTCCGTCAGGTAAGTGAGACATTCTCGATAGGGCGTCAGCGTTGGCGTTGGTTCTGCCTGCCTGGTACTTGATCGTGAAGTCATAATTCGAGAGTCGCGCCATCCACCGCTGCACTAGGGTACCTAGTCTTGCATTGTCCAGGTGTGTCAACGGGTTGTTGTCCGTGTACACGGCGAACTTTGCAGAGGCCAGGTAATGCTTAAACCGTTCTGTGACGGCCCACACCACTGCCAAGAATTCTAGCTTGAAGGAGCTGTAATTCTCTGGGTTTCTTTCAGTGGGCCTCAGCTTCCGGCTGGCATACGTGATCACCCTTTCTCTGCCCTGTTGGTTTTGTGACAGTACGGCTCCCAGCCCCACATTACTGGCGTCTGTGTGGAGGATAAAAGGCTGGCTATAATCGGGGTAGGCCAGGATCTCATCCCACGTGAGGGCCATCTTCAACTGGCGGAAGGACTCCTCTTCCAGCTTGTCCCATTTGAAGGGTGGCTTTTGACTTCTGGATTTGGATTGACCTATCAGGAGGTCCTGCATTCGAGCTGCCATCTTGGTGAACCCGGGGATGAACCTTCGGTAGTAGCCTACCAACCCGAGGAACTGCCTTACTTCTTTGATATTTGAGGGGCTTGGCCAGCTCTTGATTACTGTGACCTTGTCAGGGTCGGGGGCTACTCCTTCTGCGCTTACCACGTGCCCTAGGTACTGGACCTTCGGTTTCAACAAGTGACACTTTGATGGTTTCACCTTCAGGCCATAGCCTGCCAGGGCTTCGAACACCTCTGCCAGGTGTTTTAGATGGTCCTCGTAGGTCTTCGAATAGACGATCACGTCGTCCAGGTAAAGTAGGACCGTCTCGAAGTTTCGGTGCCCTAGACAGCATTCCATCAGCCTCTGGAAGGTCCCTGGTGCGTTGCAGAGCCCGAAGGGCATGCAGTTAAATTCACTTAATCCCATCGGGGTGGTGAAGGCGGTCTTCTCCTTGTCAGCGTCTGCCACAGGAACCTGCCAGTACCCGCTAGTAAGGTCCAAAGTAGAAAAGAAGTTAGCTGATTTTAGTGCGGCTAAAGACTCCTCTATTCTAGGCAGCGGATATTGCTCTTTGTGGGTGATACGGTTGATTTGTCTATAGTCCACGCACATTCTCATGGTACCGTCTTTCTTTTTTACCAGAACCAAGGGGGCTGCCCAGGGGCTACAGCTGTTTCTAATGACCCCGGCTTCTTTCATTTCCCTCAGCATGCCCTTTGCGTTCTGATAATGTGCAGGGGGTACAGATCTGTGCCTCTCCTTTATTGGTGGGTGGCTCCCCTTGGGGATGTGGTGTTCCACTCCCTTTACTCGGCCGAAGTCCAGCGGGTGCTTACTAAAATTTCTCTCGTACTCCTGAACCACCCTGTAGACTCCTTGTTTTTGGTGCAGGGGAGTGGAGTCAGCACCCACATGGAGTTTCTGGCACCAGTCCTCCTTTTGTTTCTGGGAGCCATTACCCTCCGCCTGTGGAGATGGAGGCAAAGGCTCCACGGCCCTGATAGCTTTGTGTTCGACAGCAAACAGTTTGGCAAGTGTAGCGTACCTGGGTAAGTGTACTTCCCTCTCCCCAATGTTGAGAATGCGGATGGGCACCCTCCCATGTCGGACATCAACCACCCCCCTGGCTGTCAAAATGGTGGGCCTGCTGTCTGAGTACACGGGTTCTACCATGGCTTGGTAGTCTCTACCTCTCAACCCGATTGCAGTCCGACAGCAGATCATCATTTCACTTTTGGGAGGCATGGAAATGGGGAATGGGTCACTCATCCTTACGCTACCGATCTCACCACCAGACAGTTCTACCTGCTGCCGTCTCATCAGGGCTTTTATCTCTTTGTTGAGGACTCTCTGTTGGCTGGAACTAGCATTCACCGCCACCTGTTTTAGAACTACAATTACCTCTGAAAGACAATTTTCAATCACGTTAGTACCCACAGTTATTTTAGGGTGACTTTCACGACGGTCAATGTCCACAATAATCACTCCCTGTGCCGGCAGTTCAACTTTACCAATCTTAATGGTCATCTCCTTGAACCCCATCTGCGGCACGGGCAAGCCATTACTGGCGATGATGTCATTCTCAAGTCATTCTCTGGATACCGGCATCAGTCCAATACTGCTTAAAAAGTACATAAGGGATAGTAGTTACTTGCGACCCGGTATCCAGCAAGGTGATCATGGGGATACCGTCCAACACCACGGGTAAAGCCGGGCGCCCCCCAACGTACTTATTACGCCAAATGTAAGGGCCTGGTGATCTTATGCCTGGGGGTTGGCCCTCTGCCCCAGGTTGGACCCATTTAAATTACAGTACCTGGAAACGTGTCCGGGCTGGTTGCATCAACGGCAAATGGGCTGTCCATCCTCCGCGTAGTGGTCTGTGGGCCTCCCTCGGAACGACGGGGTCCTCCTCTGTCGACGCCACGGGACATCCTCCGGACTTGAAGCCAACTCGATGGGTCTTGACGGGTCCACTTGTAACGCCTGGACGGTCCTGGTCAACGCCTCGACGCTCCTGGACTTGGTGATGCAGATCTTTCGATGGGGCTTGGTTCAGGGCCTGTGCATCGGCCCCCACAGAGTACATAGAGGAGGGCGCCGCCTCCTGGTGGTAGGTGAGAGCAGGGCGCCGGGGGTTTATAGCGCCACTGGTTGCGGGTTCACGGAGCACCCTTATGGCCCTGTCCTTGAATTGGGCAAAGGTCAGATCAGGGTTCTGAAAGAACATGAGGCGCAGCTGGGTCCTGTGGGCGCTAGACAGCAGACCTTCTATGAACTGTTCTGTTAATAGCTTATCTGTATTCTGCACGCTGCCAGGGTCAGCTTGTTTGATGGCTCTCAAAGCTTCCTGCAAATTTAGGGCATAGTCTCTGATGCTGTCCTGTGCCCGCTGCTTACATCCGTAGAACCGCATTTTAATTTCAGCGGAGGTACGTGTGTCAAAGGTACTCCGCAGCCGGGCCAGAATGTCCTTTACAGTTCTTTTCTCCTCAGCGGGCCATGACTTTACCTCCCGCTGGGCTGCACCAGTTAACTGCCCTGTCAGTATGCTGATCTTCTGTTCCGCTATCAGGGGGTAAACTTGGAATAAACTGTACAGCCTTTCCTTAAAGTCAGTTAGTGCATGGGGCTCCCCTGAATATTTGGGCAGCCAGGCCGCTCCAGGGATGTAAGGCAGGGAGAATGGCATCACCGCTGCTGCAGCTGCGCTGGTGGTAGTGGGCGCCTCCGCGTCCGACATCTTCCTCCCCCCCCTAGTTAAGTGTGGCCTACCTTCCGACGATCCTCTTCTGTAGGCCGCGGCTCCGCTTGTGCTGCTCCGGACGAGGACCTTGCGTCGCGTCCTGGTGACATCAGCGTCGCTCTCTCTCCCTTCCAGGACCTTGCGCAGCGTCTGTGCGTAGGGCGGAGCTTCAGGTCTCGCGCGGTTTGGACGTCCACGCCCCTCTTCTTCCCACGTGTCGTCCTGCAGATGGCGTCCGATGGCGTGAAAACGGCTGAAGATGGCGGGAAGCTGCTGAAGATGGCGGGAGACGGCTGAAAATGGCGGGAAACGGCTCCGGATGGCGGGAAACCTCTTTTTAAGGTACGTGTACAGTCTTTTTCAGGCACGCAATACCCGTTTGTGGCGGGTTGGTCACAATCCTGCCGACTACGCCAAAGCTGGCTCATCCCCTGGGCCGTGGGACACTCGGATCCGGGCAACAGGACAATAATGGGGGTAGTAGTGGCAACCCGGTCCGTGGCTCAGGGTGGTCAGACCAGTGGCAGTCTTCTATATGTTTTGCAATGTCCGACTATGCCACCCGTGGATTGCGGTCAGGGCTAACCACCGCTGCAGTGCTGACCGCTGGGGCAGATGTAAATGTGCAGCACTGAATAGTACAACTCCCCACGGGAGGAGTATGGCCCCAGGGCAGTATATAGATGGATGATGGAGGGGATGATTCCGACCGCAATAGCTAGGAAACGGAGGCCTCTTAAACAGTTCAGGGTCATTATTAGAACAGGCGAGACGACCCAAAAACAGTCCCGGCTAGGAGGGGGCCTGGATGTCTGAGGACAAGTGGGAAGCTGGCCCTGGTCAGGGTGCGGGTGTAGGCCTACCGTGCTCTCTGCGCTCTTTCTGGCTATTTCCCTCCTCGTGGTGTAATAGCCCACGTTCCTGAGCTCGCCGTGTCTTCTCGCCCGTATGGCTTTCAACTTGGGTCCCTTTCTACTCCCGGCCTAGTACGGCTTTGCTGGTCCCTTCTGCTGTGGCGGAACCTCCGGGCTTCTTAGGCCAAGGAACATACAATCCCCTGCGGACTGGTTATTTGCTGTAGGACTTGGAATCCTCACAGCCTCAGACACCAAAGTCTGGTAGATTAGTTTCTCTATCTGCTAGGACAGGCTTGCTTCGCCTCTTGCCCCTGGCTCGTGGCTCTCCTACTGCCACACGGCCTCTTAGGCTGCAACACAACTGTCTGTCCCTGCTCTGGGACACCTCTTTCTTCAGAGACAGGTTGTCCAGTTCTCCCTAACCCTGCCCCCAGTTCCAGCTTTTATAGGGGCAGCCTGCTCCCCCTACTGGCCTGGGACAGGAGGTGCTGCATGCTAATGGTCCCTGACCAGAGAACCTCCCCCTTGCTCTCAGACACAGCTTTATTATACATTTGTGGCATCCAGGCCAGGGTGACACACAAGCGCTACAAAGAAACTGGCTCACATGAGGACCGCCCCAGGAAAGGAAGACCAAGAGTCACCTCTGCTTCTGAGGATAAGTTTATCCGAGTCACCAGCCTCAGAAATCACAGGTTAACAGCAGCTCAGATTAGAGACCAGGTCAAGGCCACACAGAGTTCTAGCAGCAGACACATCTCTACAACAGCTGTTAAGAGGAGACTTTGTGCCGCAGGCCTTCATGGTAAAATAGCTGCTAGGAAACCACTGCTAAGGACAGGTAACAAGCAGAAGAGACTTGTTTGGGCTAAAGAACACAAAGAATGGACATTAGACCAGTGGAAATCTGTGCTTTGGTCTGATGAGTCGAAATTTGAGATCTTTGGTTCCAACCACCGTGTCTTTGTGCGACACAGAAAAGGTGAACGGATGGACTCTACATGCCTGGTTCCCACCGTGAAGCATGGAGGAGGAGGTGTGATGGTGTGGGGGTGCTTTCCTGGTGACACTGTTGGGGATTTATTTAAAATTGAAGGCATACTGAACCAGCATGGCTACCACAGCATCTTGCAGCGGCATGCTATTCCATCCGGTTAGCGTTTAGTTGGACCACCATTTATTTTTCAACAGGACAATGACCCCAAACACGCCTCCAGGCTGCGTAAGGGCTTTTTGACCAAGAAGGAGAGTGATGGGGTGCTACGCCAGATGACCTGGCATCCACAGTCACCAGACCTGAACCCAATCGAGATGGCTTAGGGTGAGCTGGACCGCAGAGTGAAGGCAAAAGGGCCAACAAGTGCTAAGCATCTCTGGGAAACTCCTTCAAGATTGTTGGAAGACCATTTCCGGTGACTACCTCTTGAAGCTCATCAAGAGAATGCCAAGAGTGTGCAAAGCAGTCATCAAAGCAAAAGGTGGCTACTTTGAAGAACCTAGAATATAAGACATATTTTCACTTGTTTCACACTTTTTTGTTAAGTATATAATTCCACATGTGTTAATTCATAGTTTTGATGCCTTCAGTGTGAATGTGCAATTTTCAAAGTCATTAAAAAATACAGAAATTTCTTTAAATGAGAAGGTGTGTCCAAACTTTTGGTCTGTACTGTGTGTGTGTGTATGTATGTATGTATGTATATGTAATATATATATATATATATATATATATATATATATATATATATATATATATATATATATATATATATTTATTTTTTTTAAGGTTGGGAGACGTATATACCAAGAAGGAGCTCAGTATGGGGGACATTACTGTGGCACCCCAGGGGTCTGGTTTCCACAGTAATGTAATGTTATGTCTGAGAGCAGGTGGGAGGTCCTTTGGTCAGGGATCCTGTGCATGCCACACCTCCTGCCCAGTCTTGGGAGGGGAAGAACTTCCCCTATATAAACCCGGGGCTGAAGCAGGGTTAGGAGTCTAGGAGAGTAGAGACAAGAAACAGTCATAGGAAGAAACAGCAGAAGCTCCGTGGGAGCAATACTACTACGAGTCAGGGGCTGGCAGCTGCAGAGCTCGCCCTGACTGAGAAGCTTTCTTACCGGACCCGGCGTCCGAGGCTGTGGGGACTAACTCTTACCCAGCAGCAGAAGCCGACCGGCAGGGGATTTCAGGTCCTCAGGCCCAGAAACCCGAAGGCACGGTCACACGCGTGGGACCAGCACCGCCATCGTGGAGCGGAAGCCATTAGAAGGCCCCGAGTCACCGGCCATACGGGTGAGCACCACACGGTACACTCAGGGACGTGGGCTACTTATATCCGCTTCTAGCAAGGTAGCCAGAAGAGTACAGCCAGTTTGGGAGGCCTACAACTCCGCCTGGCCAGGGGAGATCCCATCTGCTCAAGGACTGACCAGGCCCCGTTCGCTAGCAAGTACTCCGGGAGGGTCTATCGTTGTTACCAGTAAAGACCCTGAATTACACCGCACCGTCTCTGAGTGGTTCCTGCTACCCTCATTTTCCACGTCGGCTGCCCTGAGGCCATACCCCTCCCGTTGGGGGTTATACTATCACGCTGCACAATTCTACACCGGCCTCAGCGGTCTGCCCTGCAGCGGCAGCTCCATAGCTGCAAATCAACGGGTGGCGTAGTCTACACTCAAATAACATCTATCAAGACTGCCACACACTGAGTTTGACTCCCTGGGCACGGACCGGGTCCCCGCCACTCGGAGACTACAACCCTCATCTGATCCGGTTCCGGGTAAGCCCACGTGCGCGAGACGCTGCGCGACACAGCAGGCCCAGGGGCGCGTCAACTTTGGCGTAGTCGGCAGGATTTCGTGCCCGCAACCACCGGGTACTGCGTGTTATGTTCTGCTACCAAAGCTAAGGAAAGAGAGGAGATCTGTCCCTACTATAGGACTCAGCTGAATCCCTACGATGTAACAGGGAACCTGATCCTGCGATCAGACCTGCTAAAGTCCTAATCTAGTCTGTACGGAGACCTATAGATGTGGGGAGGGAATCCCTACAAGTACTAAGGACTGGGAGGAATATGGGACACCTCCTAACAGAAATAGTAGCAGACAGACGAACAAACAAAATAGATAGAACACAGAGGTCCGTAGACCAAGCAAACTAACAGAGTTAGATACAGAGCACAGGCTAGCTAGAAAGTAGATATACAATGAAGTCCAGCAAAGCCAGAAGGGCGGAGCAGGATTAAATAGGCCAACAAGGTCATGTGACCAGCAAAGGAAAAAAAACCTAAGAGCAAGGTTCTAACAGTACCCCCCCTTCTAAGAGGATCCTCCGGATCCCCTAGGACCAGGCTTATCAGGAAATCTCCTGTGAAACGCTCTGATAAGTCTGGACGCGGAAACATCATCTGACCTCACCCAAGAGTTATCCTCGGGTCCGAAACCTTTCCAGGCCACAAGATACTGCAAACTACCTCTATACCGTCTAGAGTCAAGGATGCGAGAAATTTCATATTCCCCGTCCTCCACCACCGGAGGAACAGAGGCAGAGGCGTCACCATCCGACACAACAGCTTTTTTTAACAGAGAGACATGAAAGACTGGATTAATTCTCCAGGAGGTAGGAACCTCCAACCTAACAGCAGATTGGTTGACAACCTGAAGCACCTTAAAGGGCCCTACAAACTTGGGACCCAATTTCTTAGAAGGAATCCTCAACCGCAGATTCCTAGAGGACAACCAAACCATGTCACCAACAGCGAACAAAACCTCCTGTCGTTTCCTATCAAAGTAGTCTTTAGATTTTCTGTTGGCCTCCTGAAGATTACCACGCACATCCGTCCAAACTCTTTCCAAATCACCGGAAAAATTCTCCTCCTCAGGCACGGCAGATCCCAACTTGGAGAACGACCCAAACGACGGATGTCTCCCAGAACAACAAAAAAAAGGCGAACAACCAGCAGAAGAAGATGTATGATTGTTCAGAGCAAATTCAGCAAGTGGCAGAAACTCCGACCACCCCTCTTGATTGTCTGCCACAAAACAACGCAAGAACTGCTCAACATCCTGGTTTTTCCTTTCTGTCTGGCCATTAGATTCAGGATGATATCCGGACGAAAACGACAAATGAATTCCCAACCTGTCACAAAAGGCACGCCAAAAACGAGCCACGAACTGAGGACCCCTATGAGAAACAATGTCAGTAGGAACGCCATGAAGTCTGACAATTTCCTTGACAAAGGCCTTAGCGAGAGTTTTAGCGCAGGGCAGTTTGACGAAGGGAACCAAGTGACACATCTTGCTAAAACGGTCCACGACCACCCAGATGACAGTAAAACCCTCAGAGGGGGGAAGGTCAGTTATAAAGTCCATAGCCAAATGTGTCCAAGGAGCACTGGGGACCTCCAAAGGACAAAGCAACCCTGCAGCAGGAGTATGTGAGGACTTAGATCTAGCACATATAGTACATTGGCGCACCCACTTAATGACTTCCTTCTGCCATCCAGGCCACCAAAAACTGCGACCCACCAGTCTCTTGGTCTCAGAGATTCCGGGATGACCTGCCAACCGAGATTCGTGACACTCAACAAACAAATCTCTCCTAAAGGTCCCAGGCACAAACAACCTCCCATGAGGAGTGTTAGATGGGGCATTCTCCTGAGCTTTAAGAATCTCATCTTCCAAAACGGAGTCTAAAGCAGCTATCACAACACCTTCTTGTAAAATGTTTTCCTCTTTCTCAGCACCGACTATGGGAGAAAAACTGCGAGACAAGGCATCCGCCTTAACATTCTTAGTACCAGGGATGTAAGTAACGGAGAAATTAAACCGCGAGAAAAACAGTGCCCACCTAGCCTGACGGGCATTCAGGCGCTTGGCAGCATCAAGATATATCAGATTTTTATGATCCGTAAGAACCTGAACGGGAAATTCCGCACCTTCCAAGAAGTGGCGCCAGTGTTCAAATGCGAGTTTAATAGCCAATAATTCCCGATTACCAATATCGTAATTCAATTCAGTCTCCGAAAATTTTTTTGAAAAAAAGGCACAGGGATGTAATCCATCCCCGTTATCCTGAGACAATACTGCGCCAACCCCCACAGAGGAAGCATCAACCTCAACCAAAAACGGCCTAGTAACATCAGGCTGCATAAGGATGGGAGCAGAGGTGAACCTCTCCTTGAGATACACAAAAGCTTCAATGGCCTCAGAAGACCACTGAACCGCATCAGCACCTTTCCTGGTGAGATCAGTCAGAGGTTTGACAATACTAGAAAAATTTTTTATGAATTTTCTATAGTAATTGGCGAAACCCAAAAACCTCTGTATCGATTTCAAACCAATAGGCCTAGGCCATTCCTGCACAGCCTGAACCTTAACCGGATCCATCTCAAAACCTTTGCTGGAGATAATGTAGCCCAAAAAACTAATTCTCTGTACAGCGAACTCACATTTCTCCAGCTTAGCAAAAAGCGAATTGTCCATTAATAACTGTAATACCTCACGCACGCTCCGCCAATGAGACTCCAGATCTGGCGAATAAATCAAAATGTCATCCAAATACACAACCACATTTTTACCAATCAAAGGTCTAAGGATGTCATTAATCAGATTCTGAAAAAATGCAGGAGCATTAGTAAGACCAAAAGGCATAACCAGATTCTCAAAATGACCCACAGGAGTGTTAAAAGCAGTCTTCCATTCATCACCCTCCTTCATGCGCAACAGATTGTATGCCCCCTTAAGGTCAATTTTAGAGAACCACTTGGCCCCCAATAACTGGTTAAACAGATCAGGAATCAATGGCAGTGGGTAAGGATTGCGTACCGTAATTTTGTTAATCTCACGAAAATCCAGACAAGGACGTAAACCGCCGTCCTTTTTTTTTACAAAAAAAAATCCAACCGCCACAGGAGACTTAGAGGGCCTAATGTGACCGGCGGCCAAACTTGTCTGTATGTATTCCTCCAAAGCCTTCCTCTCAGGAATAGTAAGGTTAAATAAACGACTTTTAGGAAGAGTCGCTCCAGGGACAAATTCAATAGAACAATCATAGTCTCTATGGGGAGGCAAAACCTGCGATTCCTTCTCAGAAAAAACTCTCCAAAAATCCTGAATAGGAACAGGCAATTCTCCCCTATCCAAAGCTGCAATACGCCCGTTACAACACTTGTCATAACATTTATGGCTCCAGGATTTAATTTCACTGGTAGACCAATCCAGTACAGGATTGTGAAATTTTAACCAGGGCAAACCCAATATTACTGGAGAAGGCAAGTTATTCAACACTACCAAATCCAATTTCTCATGGTGAACACCATTAATAGTGAGAGGAAATTCACTGACCTTGAGAGTAATATTCTTCAAAGGGGAGCCATCCACAGAAACCACAGCAATGGGGGATGATAAAGGTTCAGGTTTTAAATTGAGTTTTTCCACGAATCCCCCATCAATTACATTCAGTGTAGACCCGCAATCAACAAACACCCGAAATTCCATTAATTTTTCCTGAGCAATCGTGGAAGCAGCTAAAAATATACCCTTGGAATTTAAACAGGCAATACGGGCGTGACTGACCTTTTTTTTTTCTTTCTTCATACGAAGCTCACAGCCTTTAATCAAATGACCAGATTTTCCGCAATAGAAACACAAGCCTTCCGAAAAACGACGGTCTTTTTCTTGAGAGCGAGGTGCCACCGATCCAATCTCCATCGGTTCACCCCTGTTAGTACACACATTATCATAACCAGAAACTGACATAGCAGAGGATTTGCTCTCATTAACCCTAGCACGCAGTCTTCTATCCACCCGTATAGCTAATTGCATAGCCTGTTGCAAATCCTCAGGTGTAGGATAAGCAATTAGCAGGTCTTTAACCCTTTCACTGAGCCCAGCAAGAAATAGACTTTTCAGAGCAGAATCGTTCCACCCTGTTTGAGTGGACCAACGACGAAAATGTGTACAATATTTTTCCACATTACCCGATCCTTGTTTTAAACGTCTCAACTCAGTCTCAGCTGATGCGACACGGTCAGGATCATCATATAATAGTCCCAAAGCAGAAAAAAAACTATCCACTTATCTGAAGCATGAATCACTAGGTTGCAAAGAAAAGGCCCACTCCTGAGGCTCTTTGCGCAAAAGTGACATTATGAACCCTACGCGCTGGGATTCATCCCCAGAGGACTTAGGTCTCAAACGAAAATACAATAAGCAAGCATTTTTAAATGAAAAAAATTCTCGGTGTTCACCAAAAAATAAATCCGGCAAACATACCTTAGGCTCCAAGAAATGTGCTCCAGGACAGTTACTCACGTGCTGACGGAGCTCGGCCACCTCCAGAGAGAGTCCCTGCAGGCAATGAGCCAAATCCTGAACCGACACCATGATGGAACAGAAAAATCTTTCCTTAGAGAATTTGCTGGCTGGACTTACTGTTATGTTCTGCTACCAAAGCTAAGGAAAGAGAGGAGATCTGTCCCTACTATAGGACTCAGCTGAATCCCTACGATGTAACAGGGAACCTGATCCTGCGATCAGACCTGCTAAAGTCCTAATCTAGTCTGTACGGAGACCTATAGATGTGGGGAGGGAATCCCTACAAGTACTAAGGACTGGGAGGAATATGGGACACCTCCTAACAGAAATAGTAGCAGACAGACGAACAAACAAAATAGATAGAACATAGAGGTCCGTAGACCAAGCAAACTAACAGAGTTAGATACAGAGCACAGGCTAGCTAGAAAGTAGATATACAATGAAGTCCAGCAAAGCCAGAAGGGCGGAGCAGGATTAAATAGGCCAACAAGGTCATGTGACCAGCAAAGGAAAAAAAAACTAACAGCAAGGTTCTAACACTGCGTGCCTGAAAAAGAGACTTTTCAAACTTACCTGTGGTGAAGATTCCCGCCATCCGGCGCCATCTTCAGCCTTCTTCCCGCCATCGGTGAAGTTTCCCGCCATCCGGCGCCATCTTCTGCCTTCTTCCCGCCATCCGTGGAGTTTTCCCGCCATTGGACGCCATCTTGAGGACGCCGCGCGGGAAGAAGAGGGGCGTGGACTCCGAAAGCGCGCGAGAACTGAAGCCCCGCCTCACGTCCGGACGTTGCGTAAGGTCCTGGAAGGAGCCCAGCAGACGCCGACGTCACAGGAGCGCGACGGAAGGTCCTCAACCATCCAC
The DNA here is from genome assembly GCF_046119375.1 of Phyllobates terribilis. Classification (NCBI taxonomy): domain Eukaryota; kingdom Metazoa; phylum Chordata; class Amphibia; order Anura; family Dendrobatidae; genus Phyllobates; species Phyllobates terribilis. The sequence goes on along the minus strand of NW_027362768.1, from coordinate 154,877,161 downwards.
TGCAGAGCCGCGGCCTACGGAAGAGGATCATCGCAAGGTAGGCCACGGTCCACTAGGGGGGAGGAAGATGTCGGATACGGAGGAGAGCTTCACTGCCTCAACCCCCGCCAGCGCTACCGCTGCTGCAGTTATGCCCTTCACCATGCCCTATATCCCGGGAGCAGCTTGGCTACCCCAGTACTCAGGGGAGTCACATACCCTGCATGACTTTAGAGAAAAGCTGGATAGCCTCTTCCAGGTGTACCCCCTCACAGAAGAGCAAAAAGTGAGCATCCTGGTGGCCCAACTAACCGGGGCAGCCAAAAGGGAAGTAAAATCCTGGCCACCTGGGAGGAAGACTGTCGCAGGGATACTAACCCGGCTGAAGGACACCTTTTGATACCCGCACCTCAGCCGAGATTAAGCTTAGATTCTACGGGTGCAAGCAGCGAGCGCATGAGAGTATAAGGGACTATGCACTAAACCTACAAGAGGCCCTGAGGGCTATTAAGCAGACCGACCCTGATGGAGTGGGAAACGAGGACAGGCTGTTGACCGAACAGTTTATAGAGGGACTATATTGTAATACCCACCGAACCCAGTTGCGGGCAATGGCCTTACAGGATCCCCATCTGGGCTTTGCACAGTTCAAGGACAGAGCCATCCGGGTGCTCCGAGAACCGGCACCGGGTGGCGTTGTGACCCACAGGCGCCCTGCTATCACTTACCACCAGGAGGCGGCGCCTTTGTCGGCAGGGCCTGTGGGAGCTGATGCGCAGGCTTTGGACAATGACCCGGCTCCAGACCTACACCATCAGGTCCAAGAGCTAGCTAAGAGCGTTGCTGCGCTAACCCGAACTGTGCAGTCTTTACAGGCTTCCACCCCAGGGAAGATCCAGCTGGCATCCGGACCGGAGGACATCCCGTGGCGTCGACCAAGGAGGACCCCACCGGCCAGAGGAAGACCCAGTGACCGATACAGCGAGGACGGACGACCCATCTGCCGCCGCTGCAATCAACCCGGACATATGGCAAGGTACTGTTCTTTAAACGGGCACAACCTGGGGTAGAGGGCCAACCCCCAGGAAAAAGATCACCAGGCCCATCGAACTGGCGCGACAGATATGTGGGAGGACGTCCAGTCTTGCCTGTGGTACTGGATGGCATTCCCATGAGTGCCCTACTGGACACCGGGTCACAGGTCACCACTATCCCGTACGTGCTCTTTAAGCAGTACTGGAATGACTCGGATATTACCCGCTACCCTGACGACGACTTGAGTATCATCGCCAGCAATGGCTAGCCCGTGCCACAGATCGAATTTAAAGAGGTGACCATCAAAATCGGTAGAGTCGAACTGGCAGCACAGGGACTGATCATTGTAGATATTGACAAACATGAGAGTCACCCAAAAATAACTCTAGGAACTAATGTAATTGAAAATTGTCTTGCAGAGGTGATTTTCCTTTTACAGCAGGTTGCCAAGAACGCCAGCTCCGGCGAGCAGCGGGTGCTCCAGAAAGAGATCCGGGCGCTGATGCGACGGCAACAGGTGGAACTCTCCGGCGGTGAGATTGGTAGCGTAAGAATGTGTGACCCTTTTCCTATTGCCATGCCCCCAAAAAGTGAAATGATGATTTGGTGCCGGGCAGCTATTGGTCTGAGAGGTAGGGATTACCAGGCAATGGTAGAACCAGTTTACTCGGACAGTAGGCCCACCATTTTGACAGCACGGGGGGTGGTTGATGTACGCCATGGGAGGGTGCCCGTTCGCATAATAAATATCGGGGAGAGGGAAGTGTACCTGCCCCGGTATGCCACGCTAGCCAAATTATATACCATTAACCAAAATTCTATACAATCTGTGGAACCCTTGCCTCCATCTCACCCGGAGGAAGGTAACGGCTCTAAGAAAAACATGGAGGACTGGTGTCAGCAACTACATCTGGGTACTGACTCCACTCCCGCACACCAGAAACAAGGAGACTATCGGGTGGTTCAAGAGTACGAGAGAGTGTTCAGTAAACACCCGTTGGACTTCGGGCGAGTCAAGGGGGTAGAACACCACATCCCCACGGGAGACCATCCTCCTATAAAAGAGAGGTATCGACCCGTACCCCCTGCCCACTACCAACACGCCAAGGGGATGCTTGGAGACATGAAGGAGGCTGGGGTGATCAGGGATAGCTGTAGCCCCTGGGCAGCTCCACTAGTCTTAGTCAGAAAAAAAGACAACACCATGAGAATGTGTGTAGATTACCGGAAAATCAACCGTATCACACACAAGGATGCGTACCCCTTACCAAGGATAGAGGAGTCATTGGCTGCTTTAAGATCTGCTAACTTCTTCTCTACCTTGGATCTCACTAGCGGGTACTGGCAGGTTCCTGTAGCAGAGGCGGACCGGGAGAAGACCGCATTCACCACCCCGATGGGACTTAGCGAGTTCACCTGCATGCCGTTCGGACTCTGCAACGCACCAGGAACCTTCCAACGACTAATGGAGTGTTGTCTGGGCCACAGAAACTTCGAGACGGTCCTGTTGTACCTGGACGATGTCATCGTATATTCCAAGACGTATGAGGACCACCTGAAACACCTGGCGGAAGTGTTCGACGCTCTGGCAAGCTACGGCCTAAAGGTGAAACCCTCCAAGTGTCACCTCCTGAAACCAAAGGTGCAGTACCTGGGACACGTGGTGAGCGCTGACGGAGTGGCTCCCGACCCTGATAAGATCACCGCAATTAAGGAATGGCCAAGCCCCTCCAGCGTAAAAGAAGTGCGGCAGTTCCTCGGGTTGGTAGGCTACTACCGAAGGTTTATTCCCGGTTTCACCAAAAAGGCAGCACCTATGCAGGACCTCCTGATAGGCCAGTCCCGGAAGGCCAAGAACCAGAAGCCGCCCTTCAAATGGGAGGAGCTGGAAGAAGAGTCCTTCCGCCAGCTGAAGATGGCCCTCACGGGGGACGAAATCCTGGCGTACCCGGATTATAGCCAGCCCTTTATCCTCTACACCGACGCCAGTAACATCGGGCTAGGAGCCGTACTGTCCCAGATCCAGCAGGGGAAGGAACGAGTAATCGCCTACGCCAGCCGAAAACTGCGACCCACCGAAAGGAACCCCGAGAATTACAGCTCATTTAAGCTAGAGTTCCTGGCCGTAGTATGGGCGGTCACCGAGCACTTTAAGCATTACCTCGCTTCTTCCCGGTTCACCGTGTACACGGATAACAACCCGTTGACACACCTGGACACGGCAAGACTCGGTGCCCTGGAGCAGAGGTGGATGGCCCGTCTGTCCAACTACGAGTTCACAATCAAATACCGGGCCGGACGCTCCAATACCAACGCGGACGCCCTGTCCAGGATGCCCAACCTGCCGGACGAAGGAGAAGATCCGGAGGGATTGGAAGAAGTTGAACTCCCTGCGTTCCACCGTCATGGGACTATCCAGTATTCCCACTGGGTAAGGAGTAAGCAGGCTGTTACGTTGAACCCCTTACCTCACTACAACTGGGCGGAAACGCAAGACAGCGACCCTGCCGTCCGACTGGTGAAGGAGATGCTGACTCGCCCGGAGGCTTGCCTTGAACCAGACGCTCCGGAGGAAGCCAAACAACTATGGGCAGAGAAGAGTCGACTGTTCCTTTACAAGGGGAAGTTGTGCCGCAGAATGGTTAACTCCCGGACGCATGAACTACTCTGGCAAGTAGTGGTGCCACGAAGAGACGCAGCCATGGTGATGGAGGCATACCACGACGGTGCTGGACACTTCGGGTGGAAGAAGCTGGAGTTCCTGCTGCGCGAGCGATTCCACTGGGTAGGCATGAGGGGAACCATTGAGAAGTGGTGCAGAGACTGTGGCCCGTGCAACCTGAGAAGGAAGGACCGTGCCAGCCAGAAGACTCCCCTGCAGTCCATCGTCACCCGGCAACCGTTGGAACTGGTAGCCTTGGATCATGTAAAACTGACCCCAAGCAGAAGTGGCTACGTCTACGCGTTAACCATCGTGGATCATTATTCCCGGTTTTTGGTTGTCGTCCCCGTCAAGGACTTAATGGCTCAAACAGCAGCTAGAGCCTTCCAGCAGCACTTTTGCCGTCCAAACGGGTACCCGGACCAAGTGCTGACGGACCAGGGACCTGCCTTTGAAGCGGAGGTCTTCCAGGAATTCTGCAATCTGTATGGCTGCCGGAAGATAAGGACGACACCCTACCATCCGCAAACTAATGGACTTTGTGAGAAAATGAACCAGGTGGTAATGGATCTTTTAAAAACGTTGCCCCTGGAAGAACGCAGTCTGTGGCCTGAGAAGTTGCCCGATCTGGTGGACCTATACAACCACATCCCGGTAGGTTCCACCAACTGTACCCCGGCTTACCTAATGAGGGCAAGACCTGGTAAGTTACCTGTTGACCTGGAAATGGGAGTCCTGACACCCGAGGACACTTCACCAGAAACAGACTGGGACACAGAGAGGCAGCAGCAGTACCGGAGAGTACAGGAGAGCGTGGAGCGAAGTCTCTGTCAGGCTAGGGAAAGACAAGAGAAAATTTACAACCAGTATGCTCCCGCTGTTCCCCTGGTACCCGGAGAGCAGGTCTTGAAGAGGAAGAGACGGCTCCACAAGTTGGACGACCAGTGGGAGAAGGACCCGTACACCGTACTGCCCTCAAGCCACGAAAACCCGAAGGTTTGTACCATCAGTAAAGACGGAGGGTAAACCACAGCCATTGTATCCCGGGACCACCTGAAGAAGTGTCCCGAACAACTGAGGAACCCTGAAGAGGAACAAGAAGACCATCGACCCGTAGAGGAAAGGGAAGATATGGTTAGTACTGTGCTCGGGGACTTCCCTCGGTCTTGGACTCAAGTCAATGGTGCAGTTGTGGTACCCGTACTCACCTTCCTCCAACCAGCATCCCAAGCACCTACGGAGCAACAGGTAGAGCTGGAAGAACAGCCGGTCCAGGAGGCAGAAGACCCCACACCCGCAGACCAGGAGGATCAACCCTCTGCTTGCAGTGAGCCTGCCATATCCCTAGTGAGCCAAAGAGCCGGTAGACAGCTGCCCATGTTTACCCTTGACAGCTCCTACACCCTGTAGTTCAGGGCTAGACAGTCAGCTCCGTAGGTCCACTAGGGCCACTAGAGGCCAGTTACCCGCACGTTGGAGGATTTAAAGTGTATAAATTGTTTGATTTATGTTTACCTGTGTATTGTTGCTTGTGTATAATTTTGTGTTTCTAGTTATTTTTAGGAATCCTTGGTGGATCTACCGGGAATCCTTGTACAATTAGTTGGAGCGTAACCCAGGATGGACTAGAGACTGTTAAGGACTCTGGGTAGGACAGACCCCTACCTGGTTACGTCTCCCTGTTTTGGTGAAATGGACACCTTGCTTCCCCTCAAAGACTGCACCCGGTTGCGGACACGCCGTGACCATTGTTATGTGTCTCTTTATTATAATGTTTTGGTTGTACTCTGTTATGTTTACAAAAATGTGTTTAGTCCCGGAGTACTAAAGTTCACTAGGGGGGAATGTGGCACCCCAGGGGTCTGGTTTCCACAGTAATGTAATGTTATGTCTGAGAGCAGGTGGGAGGTCCTTTGGTCAGGGATCCTGTGCATGCCACACCTCCTGCCCAGTCTTGGGAGGGGAAGAACTTCCCCTATATAAACCCGGGGCTGAAGCAGGGTTAGGAGTCTAGGAGAGTAGAGACAAGAAACAGTCATAGGAAGAAACAGCAGAAGCTCCGTGGGAGCAATACTACTACGAGTCAGGGGCTGGCAGCTGCAGAGCTCGCCCTGACTGAGAAGCTTTCTTACCGGACCCGGCGTCCGAGGCTGTGGGGACTAACTCTTACCCAGCAGCAGAAGCCGACCGGCAGGGGATTTCAGGTCCTCAGGCCCAGAAACCCGAAGGCACGGTCACACGCGTGGGACCAGCACCGCCATCGTGGAGCGGAAGCCATTAGAAGGCCCCGAGTCACCGGCCATACGGGTGAGCACCACATGGTACACTCAGGGACGTGGGCTACTTATATCCGCTTCTAGCAAGGTAGCCAGAAGAGTACAGCCAGTTTGGGAGGCCTACAACTCCGCCTGGCCAGGGGAGATCCCATCTGCTCAAGGACTGACCAGGCCCCGTTCGCTAGCAAGTACTCCGGGAGGGTCTATCGTTGTTACCAGTAAAGACCCTGAATTACACCGCACCGTCTCTGAGTGGTTCCTGCTACCCTCATTTTCCACGTCGGCTGCCCTGAGGCCATACCCCTCCCGTTGGGGGTTATACTATCACGCTGCACAATTCTACACCGGCCTCAGCGGTCTGCCCTGCAGCGGCAGCTCCATAGCTGCAAATCAACGGGTGGCGTAGTCGACACTCAAATAACATCTGTCAAGACTGCCACACACTGAGTTTGACTCCCTGGGCACAGACCGGGTCCCCGCCACTCGGAGACTACAACCCTCATCTGATCCGGTTCCGGGTAAGCCCCCGTGCGCGAGACGCTGCGTGACACAGCAGGCCCAGGGGCGCGTCATTACTACATAATGGGGGAGGGGTAGCACCTCATATGTCCTTTATAGGATTTAGAACGCTACAAGGGCCCATGCATCTGACCAACATGTGGGGGCGGGGGGGAGTTGTGTGTGCGTGGGCCCAGGTCCAAATGTTGCATTGGGGCCCATCGGACTCTAGTTACGCCACTGGATATATTAAAAACTTGTAGAACCTTCCATTATATGTTAAAATCCCAGTTGCGTGCACATTGGCTGCATGTAGCATATTGAGACTTCCATTTTATTGGTTGGGGGGGTGGGGGATTTTAACCCGTGAGTCTCTAGTGTACAATATTAGACAGTATTAAAGGTCTTACTATGATTACCCTCCATGTGCTCCCTATAGGGTGAATTTATTAAAATGCAGAAAACCCAACCATTAAAAACAGTGACCTGTGACCTGATTGGTTGCTCTGAACAGCGTCATATTGAATGTCCATATGCAACTATTTACAAGCAGAATGGGGCCGCTGCATAAAATGTCTTATTCAGTCATAGGATCATAATCCCTAAAAATGAAATAATTATGTATTGCTGCACATTCAGCAAAGTAGGGCATCACCATAAAAGAAGGTGCACTGCTTGGCATGTAATGGTTCTTACTGGAGCAAAATACGCCCGTTAGACTTGACCCCGTATATCTTATAATAGCCACCGCTCAAGTGAATAATGATCTGATTTACGTTTCTCTTAAAGTTTTTGCAGGTTGGAAAGGACCTGGACCTGTTTTACAAGTGGGCACAGCTGCACCTCTACGGCTTTACTTTGTGGCTCGGGAATTTCTATGCATCTCTTATAATTACTCACCCAGATTACGCAAAGGCAATTTTGGCCAGACAAGGTAAGAAAAGTCATAGATGATGATAGTTTATATTCATGCACCTGATAATCTAAAAATTCTGATTATAGGGCAGAATTAGCAAAATGTGTCCTTCCAAATACCTCGCTGCCCTGTCCTCAACCTTTATTATTATTATTATTATTATTATTATTATTATTATTATTCTACAACTCTTTCTGCCACTTTTCAATAAAACATTCAGGAAATTGTTACACTTGATGTAAATGGAATCTGTATGTAGTTAATGAGTAAAAAGTTACTTCTCGTTCTGGAGAGAGGTATAAAAGTGCCTCCGAAATTTTGCTAATCAGGTCCTGGTATTACCGCAGTAAAGGATTACATTGTATTTGCCGGATTTGGGCTCGTGCACATGACTATATTTTTGGTGTGAGTGATATCCAACAAAATATCAGATCATACTTGGACCAATGTTATTCTATATCGTGCACGTCCGTTTTTTTGTTTTTTTTTCCTCGGACAGTTTTGGTCATCGCAGCATATGTGATTTGCATCCGATATTCAGTTCACACTCTGTCATGCAAATCAGTGAGTCCATGGAAAACCTCAGACTGCGCTCGGGTGACATCTGAGTGCAGTCCGATTTCCATGGACTGACAGAATGTAGAAGAAGGAGAAATATTTTTTTCCCGCTTCTCCTCATCCGAGAAAATCGGATCACACTCTGATCAGAGTATGATTAATGAAACACCAAAATAAATGAAGGCAAAGAGACAACTATAAGACCCAAAGTTGAAAAAATGGCAATACTTTAATGAAATACATATTAAAAATTACATATAATAATCATAAAAACAAGGCACACCACAGATGAAAAAAATGGTGGGATGCCTGGACCCATAGTATGTGTAAGCTGAAAGCTATGTCATCCAGGTAACCATCCAGGTAACCGATGCGCGTTTCACACAGGAAATGCTTCGTCCACCCCTGGACGAAGCATTTCCTGTGCGAAACGCGCGTCGGGTGCGTGGTGGGTGCTTGGACCTCTGACCTGAGCTCTTTGGTAACTATGGTTATATCTTATTTTTGTGTATAGTCCCTTTGTGCATTGATATACCTGTATATGTGATTGTATTGGGATAATGGATCAACAGAGGTTATTTACCTATTATTACTAATTTTGGACTGTTATTATTCTTTGTGATAAATATATTTATATATACACCTCTTTCTCTGTTGCTCGTGATATTTTATATCATGTTTTATATTGATTACTAATGATATATTTATGCTGGTTACCTGGATGACATAGCTTTCAGCTTACACATACTATGGGTCCAGGCATCCCACCATTTTTTTCATCTGTGGTGTGCCTTGTTTTTATGATTATTATATGTAATTTTTAATATGTATTTTATTAAAGTATTGGCATTTTTTCAACTTTGGGTCTTATAGTTGTCTCTTTGCCTTCATTTATTTTGGTGTTTCATAGGTTAATTTGGCCCATTTGATTCATTGGTGTTTCAGAGTATGATTAGCATAATCGTCCCAATTTTCTTGAATAAGAGAATATTCGGTTGTGTGACCCGAGCCGTCTAGTTATTTATTGCCACTTCACCTACAGGGAATGGACATTTTTCTTGAAATTAGTTTGAGGCATCTGATCAGATTACATCCCATTATCCGGCGCCGATCATTTATTTACTAGCTTGTTTAATGTTAATGACGGGAACATTGTTCTGTCCCCATACGTCGTCCTGGTACCAGCAGCACATCTCCTGCTTATAATAATTATTTTGATGGCAGCATAATGTTAAAGTTCACACAATGAGTTTTTGGTGAGTTTTTTACGCTGTGTATTTTCGGCAAAAACCACAGCGTCTTACTGTTCAAGCAAAGTGAATGGGATTTGTAGAAATCTTATGTCTACTGTGCTTATTTTTTTTTTTTTACGCTGCATAAACTGACCTGCAGTTTTAAATCAATTTCTCTCAAGAAATATTCATCTTATTTGCATATTTTTTTTTTAGACTTGAAAGTGATGAGGAAAACCGATAGGTAAAAAAATGCATGTGCATTATCAAAGCCAAATACCAAGAAGCAGCAAAAAGAGATTAGTTTTACTTAAAGAATGACATAAAAATGATAAGTTGGAATATGAGCACTGGTGTAGGAGCAGGTTTACACTGTAGCCATCTCACAGACAAAACTAAAGGAGAAAACAAAATGAGCATGTACACTGAAGCAAATAAATAGTAATAGTACATGTAAGTAACATCGGGTACTTGGTTAACACTATTTTGATCAAAAAAGCATAAAAGCCATCCAACCACGACAAGGTGACCCAGTCAGGTCGGTCCTATCTTCTAGTATTAAAACTTCATCTTGTGTCAGCTGACCTCAATATAGATGGGGCAGAGCAGAACCAAAGCCCAACAGTTCTATAGCTGAAATGCCTAGCTCAAACAGGGGGGCCACATGATGGGATGACTTTCACGCTTTTTTGATCAAAACAGTGTTACTCAAGTCCCCTATGTTATTTAACTGTACTATTACCATTTACTCGCTAAAGGATATTTGTTCATTTTGTTTTTATCTTGGCTTTTGTTTGTTAGATGGCCACAGTGTGAATTACCCATTATACCAATATATGATCCAGCTCATTTCTTTGGTTTTGCTCTAGTTTTTTTGTACTTTGTTCAAATAGGGCGTGGCCCCTCTTTTTGAGCTAGGATAGGATAGGGGATAAATTATTGATCACTGGGGGTCCAACCCCTCCGAAGACCTCCATCTACATGGCTTTGAGGTCAACCAGGTGAAGCTCCGCTTCGTTCATTATGTATGGGACTGCCAAACATAGCCGAGTAGAATCCTTGAATGTTAAAGTTGGAAGGGACCTCCAGGGTCATCATGTCCAATCCCCCGGCTCAATGCAGGAGTCATTAAACCATCTCTGTTAGCAGAGGATTAATCCGCGTGACATCCAGAGTTTAGAACACAGAATGTAGGTTTATTCATATCCAGCATAGGCACAGCATGGAGTCTGGTGTTACTGCAGCATGAGGAAATCAAAATACATCTATAACAACAACACAGGAAGAGAAGGAGGGGGCATCCTGTCTGTGGGAGTTTTTTTTTTTTTTAAACTTTAACAACCTCACAATATGCACAACATATGAAACAGCACAGTAGTTGTTGCAATACACATACAGATTAATATGTATTATTCCAACACCCCCACTCAACAACTACTTATCCTCTTAGTCCCATTGTGGTTCTCAATTCTTGGAACCTAGCTCGTGGCAATGGCTTTGTCATAATGTCAGCTACCATCTTATCAGTTTCACAATAGACAAACTGAATTATGCCACGATCTATCAAATCACGTAGATGATGATGTCTGACGTCAATGTGCTTGGTTCTAGCACTGATCTTTTCACTGCATGCAAGTTTAATGCATCCTTGGTTGTCCTCATAAATCACCGTCGGCTGAGTTGTCGGTTTGCCAAGATCGTCCATCAATTGTCTTAGCCAAACAACCTCCTGGCTTGTATAGGCTGCGGACACATACTCCCCTTCTGTAGATGACAAGGCAACAGACATTTGTTTCCTACTAGACCAGGAGATTGAACTTTCTCCAACTTTAAACAAGTATCCACTTGTGGATTTACGATCACGCGAATCACCAGCCCAATCCGCATCTACATAGCCGGTAACTTCTAGATCTCCTGCTGCAGATAGTTTTAAGTTTACATCTTGCGTTTCTTTCAAATATCGGAGAAGTCTCTTAACAGCATTCCAGTCTCTTTGGCGCGGTTTTTCCACATATCTGCAAAGGATTCCAACTGTTGTTGTGATATCCGGTCGAGTCATAGTTGATATGTATAGAAGTGCCCCCACTGCCTGACGATATTTCTCATTGTTAGGCAACAGGTCATCTTCTCCTTCGAGCTTCAGGGAGGATGGTTCCATTGGGGTTGATATACAGTGGTGGCCAAAAGTATTGGCACCCCTGCAATTCTGTCAGATAATACTCAGTTTCTTCCTGAAAATGATTGCAATCACAAATTCTTTGGTATTATTATCTTCATTTAATTTGTCTTCAATGAAAAAACACAAAAAGAATTGTCCTAAAGCCAAATTGGATAAAATTCCACACCAAACCTAAAAAAGAGGGTGGACAAAAGTATTGGCACTGTTTGAAAAATCATGTGATGCTTCTCTAATTCGTGTAATTAACAGCACCTGTAACTTACCTGTGGCACCTAACAGGTGTTGGCAATAACTAAATCACACTTGCAGCCAGTTAACATGGATTAAAGTTGACTCAACCTCTGTCCTGCGTCCTTGTGTGTACCACATTGAGCATGGAGAAAAGAAAGAAGACCAAAGAACTGTCTGAGGACTTGAGAAACCAAATTGTGAGGAAGCATGAGCAATCTCAAGGCTACAAGTCCATCTCCAAAGACCTGAATCTTCCTGTGTCTTCCGTGCGCAGTGTCATCAAGAAGTTTAAAGCCCATGGCACTGTGGCTAACCTCCCTAGATGTGGAAGGAAAAGAAAAATTGACGAGAGATTTCAACGCAAGATTGTGCGGATGGTGGATAAAGAACCTCGACTAACAGCCAAACAAGTTCAAGCTGCCCTGCAGTCCGAGAGTACAACAGCGTCAACCCGTACTATCCGTCGGCGTCTGAATGAAAAGGGACTGTATGGTAGGATACCCAGGAAGTCCCCACTTTTTACCCCGAGACAAAAAAAAGCCAGGCTGGAGTTTGCCAAAACTTACCTGAGAAAGCCTAAAACGTTTTGGAAGAATGTTCTCTGGTCAGATGAGACAAAAGTAGAGCTTTTTGGGAAAAAGCATCAACATAGAGTGTATAGGAAAAAAAAAGAGGCATTCAAAGAAAAGAACACGGTCCCTACAGTCAAACATGGCGGAGGTTCCCTGATGTTTTGGGGTTGCTTTGCTGCCTCTGGCACTGGACTGCTTGACCGTGTGCATGGCATTATGAAGTCTCAAGACTACCAACAAATTTTGCAGCATAATGTAGGGCCCAGTGTGAGAAAGCTGGGTCTCCCTCAGAGGTCATGGGTCTTCCAGCAGGACAATGACCCAAAACACACTTCCAAAAGCACTATAAAATGGTTTGAGAGAAAGCACTGGAGACTTCTAAGGTGGCCAGCAATGAGTCCAGACCTGAATCCCATAGAACACCTGTGGAGAGATCTCAAAATGGCAGTTTGGAGAAGGCACCCTTCAAATATCAGGGACCTGGAGCAGTTTGCCAAAGAAGAATGGTCTACAATTCCAGCAGAGCATTGTAAGAAACTCATTGATGGTTACCGGAAGCGGTTGTTCGCAGTTATTTTGGCTAAAGGTTGTGCAACCAAGTATTAGGCTGAGGGTGCCAATACTTTTGTCTGGCCCATTTTTGGAGTTTTGTGTGAAATGATCAATGATTTAATTTTTGCTTCATTCTCTTTTGTGTTTTTTCCTTGCAAGCAAATTAAATGAAGATAATAATACCAAAGAATTTGTGATTGCAATCATTTTCAGGAAGAAACTGAATATTATCTGACAGAATTGCAGGGGTGCCAATACTTTTGGCCACCACTGTACCTTTTGGCCTCAGACATTTTAAACTGATTCAGAATCAAATTAATTTTTGCACTTTGGCTTAGAAGAAAACTTCCATCTTCCTCTCTCTGGATTTGGATTCCTAGATAATATGTCACACTTCCAAGGTCTTTTGTTTCAAAGTGCTGATTCAGAATTTCAGTCATTTTTCCAATTTCTGCGTCGTCTTGATGAACAATAATCACGTCGTCCACATATAAGAGAATATACATCCACTTTCCATCTGTATATTTTGTGTATAAGCACGGATCTGCTTGACCTCTTTTAAATCCTTCTTCCAACAAGACTTTATTCATCTTGGTGTTCCATGCTCTTGCTGATTGCTTAAGACCATAGAGAGATTTTTGTAGTTTGCAAACAAGATTCTCTTCACCTCTTTTTACATAACCTTCAGGTTGAGTCATGTATAAGTCCTCCTCAATGTCACCATTTAAAAAGGCAGTTTTTATATCCAAATGTCTGACATACATCTTTTGTACAGCAGCTACAGCTAACAAAGCTCTGAACGTGGTCTGTTTAGCGACTGGAGCAAATGTAGCATCGTAATCTTCGCCATACTTTTGAGAATATCCTTTTGCAACCAACCTTGCTTTGAATCTGTGGACTTTACCTTCAGAGTCATATTTGGTTTTGAAGACCCACTTGCACTTGATTGCCTTTTTGCCCTGTGGTAGCTTGGTGAGTTTCCAAGTTTGGAGTTGATGAAGCGATTTGATTTCCTCATTAGCGGCATCGATCCACTTTCTTTCATGGACAGGTAGTGCTTGCATTTTATCCCATGACTGCGGCTCTGACTCAGGTAGTGTCTTGACAATGTAGGACAGACGTTTAGCTGGTATACCTTTATTTGATCTTGACGATCTCCTCATTTCAGATTCACTTGATTTTTCTGTTGTTCCTTCATTAGTTGAAGAATCCAGCCAGACCTCTACATCCTCCTTGTTGCTGTCTTGTAATTGTGACTTCAGCTGGACTACTGGCGTGATGTCACAAAACTTGGGTGATACAAAGTTCTCATCAATCACTACATCTCTACTTATTGTGATCTTGTTTGTTTCTGGGTGTAGAATCCTATAACCTTTCTGGGTTTCGCTGTAGCCTACCAGGATAGCTTCCTTAGCGTGAGATTCCCACTTAGTTCGCTTTTCTTTGGGAACATGTACAAATGCTTTACTTCCGAATATTCTTATGTGATGTAGTTTTGGCTTTCTGCTATTCCATTGCTCAAATGGAGTTTTCTCTGTAGCTTTACCTGGTAGTCTGTTCTGAAGATAGCAAGCTGTCATGATTGCTTCACCCCAATATGCTGTGGGCAGATTTGCATCAAATAACATGCTTCTTCCACTTTCACATAGTGTTCGGTTCCTTCTTTCCGCGACACCATTTTGCTCTGGGTTGTACGGTACAGTGGTCTGAAATAGGATTCCATTTTTCTTTAAAATGCTCTGTGTCTCATTACTTGTATACTCAGTCTCATTATCTGCACGTAGAATCTTTGGCATTCTTCCAAATTTATTATATACTTCAGCTAGGTATATTTCAAGTTTCTCTGGAACTTCTTTCTTGCTGTGAAGCAGGTGGACAACTGTATATCTTGAATGATCATCAATAAATGTGAGAAAATATCTCTTCTTCCCTGGAGTCAGAGTGCTCATTGGTCCACAGACATCTGTGTGTATTAAATCTAGTGGCTGTGCTGTTGTTGTACTAATTCTCTTAGGAAAAGCTTTCCTAGACATTTTCCCTTTGATACAGCTAGTACACTTCATTGTCTGGTTACATAGATCAATTGTAATATCCTCAGCTAGTTGCTTTTGGACTAACTTTCTTATTGCTTCTGGGTCTCTGTGTGCCAGACGCATATGCCACACATGAATACAGTTTTTATGCTCTTCTTGTTGCGCTGTATACACACACTCTTTGCATTTCAGCTGATAAAGTTCATCTGTGATGTTTCCCTCTGCTAGTGTGTGACCTTCCTTTGAGATGATGCAGCTATCATGCTTAAATGTAACTTCATTTCCTTGTTTTGTGAGTTTCTTCACAGATAGTAGATTACTTTCAAGACTAGGCACATACAGCACATCCTTTACTGGGATCTTCCTGCTTTGTGTTGGTGAGATTTGACAATCAATATAACCATCTCCTATGCCTTCTGAAGTCATGTACTGACCATTAGCCATAATCACTTTCTCTGATTTACTTTGGTCAAGCTTAGAAAAGAAGTCTCTGTTATTAGTCATGTGACTAGTTGCTCCAGAGTCTATACACCATGCATGTTTTGATGTATTTGCACTGACAGTAAATGCAGTTTCAGTATTCACAGAATCATTTTTTCCAGATACAGCACTTTTAACCCTTTGATGACTGCTTTGCTTTTTCAGCTGATTCATTCTAGCTTTCCAGACTCTGCAGTCAGCTTTCAAATGTCCTGATTTCTTGCAAACAAAACATTCAAGTGTTTCTTTTATGTGCTTACTGTTATCAGTTAGGTTTTGTGTCTGTAAAGCAGATTCTGTGTTGCATGTCTTACTGTTTAGACCTTCTGCCTTTTGCTTATATTCATCTATGAGCTTCCCCCTGACATACTCCAGTGTAAGCTCATCATCTGGACGCGCATCTAGTGCGGTTACAAGCGTATCATAGCTCTCTGGAAGGCCACTAAGCAGTAATGCGGCCACATGAAAGTCCTTTAGATCTTCCCCAATGCTTCTCAGGCGTTCTACAACTTCCAGAACACTTCTTATGTAATCCTGCATATCCTGGCCTTTCTGTAGCTTAGACTGGTACAGCTTTCTCATGAGATAGAGCTTATTGCTTAAATTTATCCTCTCATGTACCTTTTGCAACTGCTCTCACATTTCCTTTGCAGTATTACATTTGCACACATGCACAATCTGGTCATCATCTATACTGAGTGATATGGTATTTTGTGCTTTCTGATCCATCTCTGTCCACTCCTGTGGCACTGGGTCAGGTTTAGGCTCCTGTGTGTATTTCCACGTACCTTCTCTTATCAGCAGCATTTTCACTTTGAATTTCCAGGATTGATAATTCTGGTTAGTGAGACTTGGCACTGTGAATTTCATGGAGCTGCTGCTGGTGGCCATCTTTGCTTCTTCTCAGTTTGTTGTCTTTCTTTCTTTTCTTTCCTCTGTGTTCTGGGGATCTGTGACTCT
Source organism: Phyllobates terribilis (assembly GCF_046119375.1). Taxonomy (NCBI): domain Eukaryota; kingdom Metazoa; phylum Chordata; class Amphibia; order Anura; family Dendrobatidae; genus Phyllobates; species Phyllobates terribilis. The sequence goes on along the minus strand of NW_027362768.1, from coordinate 154,860,998 downwards.
GGGACTCTGGGGACTCTGGTACATCTGGTACATCTGGGCCCACAACCTGTTAGCAGAGGATTAATCCGCGTGACATCCAGAGTTTAGAACACAGAATGTAGGTTTATTCATATCCAGCATAGGCACAGCATGGAGTCTGGTGTTACTGCAGCATGAGGAAATCAAAATACATATATAACAACAACACAGGAAGAGAAGGAGGGGGCATCCTGTCTGTGGGAGTTATTTTTTTTTTTTTTAACTTTGTTAACAACCTCACAATATGCACAACATATGAAACAGCACAGTAGTTGTTGCAATACACATACAGATTAATATGTATTATTCCAACAATCTCAGACAGATGTCTGTCCAGCTTCTGTTTGAAGACTTCCATTGAAGGAGAACTCACCACCTCTCGTGGCCGCCTGTTCCACTCATCAATAATTAGTACAGCACACCACTGTCTCCGGCGGTCCCATAAGAGATGAATGGAGCAGAAGTGCTCATGCTCGACCTCTTCTCCAAGCAGACAGGGTTCTTCAGGGCCCCAGTTCTTAGGATCTGTGGAGTCCCAGCGGTTGGAGCCTCTGTGATCAGGAAGTTATCCCCTATCCTATCAGTAGCAGATAACTTATTAACCACTTCCCGACCGCCCACTGTAGATAAACGTCCACGCTGCCTGGGCTCTGTGCAGCGCGGACGTTTAAAAATGGTGGGTGGTCTCGCAGCGCTCAGGACCCCCAGGGTCCTGCAAGCGCTGTGGGAGCAGTGCAGAGCGATAGCTCTGACAGGGAACATCATCGGGACCTGATTAGATCAGGTCCCAGTGATGTTAACACTTTGCTGTCTTCTATATACCGCAATCTATAGTGATCGCGGCATATAGAAGATAGCAGGAGGAGAGGGGGTCGTCCACTTACCTCTCCGACGACCCCTGATTCCTTTCAGGACCTGACGTTGCTATGGCAGCTGGAGGTCACATGACCGCCTCCAGCTCTGCCATATATGGTGTCCTGCCTGACTCAGCCTGCAGCTAAGCCAGACAGGAGACTGACTGTGTGAAGATCTCATGTAATGTAATATATGTCTATTACATTACATGCGATCAGGGATCAGAAAAATAAAAATTAATGTCCCATACAGGGACTAAGTAAAAATGTAAAAAAAAGTTTAAAAAAATGTTTTGAAACTGTTAAAAAAAAATACAAAATAAATTAAAATAAATAAATAAAATATTAAACCGATAAATCCATATATTTTTGCAAAAATAAAAAATGTACACATATTTGGTATTGCCGCGTCCGAAACAACCCGAGCTATAAAACTGTCACACTAATTAACTCCTTCTGTGCACACGTAATAAAAATAAATAAAAAACGGAGCAAAAAACTATGCTTTTTCCTCATATCGCCAAACAAAAAGTGGAAAAAAATGCGATCAAAAAGCAAAATGGAAATAAAAATGGTACCACTGAAAACGTCATCTTGTTCCGCAAAAAACAAGCTGCCATACAGCTCCATCAGCCGAAAAATAAAAAAGTTATACCTCTCAGAATAAAGCAATGCAAAAAAAATATTTTTTCTATAAAATAGTTTTATTGTGTAAAAGCGCCAAAACATAAAAAAATATATAGTACGTGTAGTATCGCTGTAAACATACTGACCCGAAGAATAATGCCGCCTTATCACTTTTACCACACGCAGAACGGCATAAAAAAAAAAATCAAAAAACAATTCCTGAATTGTTGGTTTTTGTTAATTTTACCTCCCAAAAAACGGAATAGAAAGCGATCAAAAAATGTCACGTACCCAAAAATGGTATCAATAAAAATGTCAACTCGTCCCGCAAAAAACAAGCCGTCACATGACTCTGTCGGCTGAAATATGGAAAAATTATAGCTCTCAAAATATGGCGATGCAAAAACTAGATTTTGCAAAAAAAAAGCGTCTTAGTGTGTGACAGCTGTCAGTCATAAAAACCCGATATAAATCTGGTATCTCTGTAATCGCACCGATCCGAAGAATAAAGTAATCTAATCAGTTATATCACACGAGGAACGGCGTAAAAAAAATAAATAAAACCAATTCTTTACCTGCTACTGATTTGTTTATTATGTCTACCAAAGATCGCAGTAAGGCTCTGCTCACATTTATCCTGCGCTCTGCGCTGAGCACTTACACCAGAGTTTCCGTGTAAATCTCTGAAATACGTGATTCAGACCGAACCCATGACGGAAGATTCCCTGTAATGAGGCAGATATAGGCGACTGTGGATGCCGTCTGGCCTGTGATCCCACGGTGTCATTTGTTTTAGGCGTGCATAAAAGTGCGGTTGGCCACAGTTTTGTGCACTTCTGAAAAAAAGGACACCGCTAAACAGAGGCCAGACGGAGTCCAGAGTAACTCTGCTGCCTCATTACAGTGAATGGATCCCGCAGGGGTTTCATCTGAATTACATCACTTGGAAATTTAGATGGATACCCCGATGTAAGTGCTCAGCCTTGAGTGCCGGATAAATGTTACGTAAAATGTTCCCAATAAAAGCTTCAACTCAGTCCTGAAAAAAAGCTAGTCCCCACTCAGGTCCGTCATCTGTTAAAAATATAAGTGACTTCCAAGTTACTAGCAGCAGAAAGGCTCTGGAAAAGCGAAATGGCCCTTGCCCCCCAAAAGAAATTCAGAAAATTTTGTGCTCCCAAATCCAAATGCCTATTCTACAATAATTTGTTCTCCAATTGTCAAATAGCGCTCCGTCCCCCCCAGATCTCGCCGTATGGCTGAGAGGTACGATACAGCCACATATGGGGTATTGCCATTTTGAGAAGAAATTGTGTGACACATTTCGGCACCATTTTTACCCATTGCCCTGTGTGAACATGTAAAATCTGAGGGTAAAACATTTTTTTGTGGCAAAAATATAATTATGTTTTCTTCACTGCCCAATGGTATAAATTTAAAAAATACTTACTACTTCACTAGATGAATTCCTTGAGAGGTGTAGTTTACAAAATGGGGTCACTTGTAGGGGTTTCTGCTGTTTCGGCATGTCAGCGACTCTTCAAATGTGACATGGTGTCTGCAACCTATCCCAGCCAACATAGCGCTCCTTTCTCTTCCGAACCCTGCCGTACACCAAAGCAGTGGTTTTCCCCCACATATGGGGTATCGGCGTACTCAGGAGAAATTGCACAACAAATTTCATGGTGCAATTTATCCTGTTACCCTTATGATAATGCAAAATTAGGGAATGAAAAACATTTTTTGTGGGAAAAATGTGAAAATTTTATTTTTATGGCTCAATATTATAAACTTCTGTGAAGAAGCTAGGGGTGCAAGGTGCTCACCACACATCTAGATAAGTTCCCTAAGGGGTCTAGTTTCCAAAATGGTGTCACTTGTGGGGGGTTTCCACTGTTTAGGAACATCAGGGGCCCCCCAAATGCAACATGGTGTCCGCTAATTATTCAAACAAATTTTACATTCAAAAAGTCAAATGGCGCTCCTTCCCTTCCGAACCCTGCAGTGCACCCAAACAGTGGTTCGCCTCCACATATGGGGTATCTGCGTGTTCAGGAGAAATTGCACAACAAACTTCATGGTGCAATTTATCCTATTCCCCTTATGATAATGCAAAATTAAGGGATGAAAAACGTTTTTGTGGGAAAAATGTGAAAATTTTATTTTTACAGCTCAATATTATAAACTTCTGTGAAGCACCTGGGGGTTCAAGGTGCTCACCACACATCTAGATATGTTCCCTAAGGGGTCTAGTTTCCAAAATGGTGTCACTTGTGGGGGGCTTCCACTGTTTAGGAACATCAGGGGCTCTCCAAACGCAACATGGCGTCTGCTAATTATTCAGACAAATTTTACATTCAAAAAGTCTAATGGCGCTCCTTCCCTTCCGAACCCTGCAGTGCTCCCAAACAGTGGTTTTCCCTCACATATGGGGTATCAGCGCGCTCAAGAGAAATTGCACAAAAAAATTTGGGGTCCATTTTTTCCTGTTACCCCTGTGAAAATAAAAAAAATTGGGTCTAAAGTAACATTTTTGTGAAAAAAGTTAAATGTTAATTTTTTTCTTCCACATTCCAAAAATTCCTGTGAAGCACCTGAAGGGTTAATAAAGTTCTTGAATGTGGTTTTGGGCACCTTGAGGGGTGCAGATTTTAGAATGGTGTCACTTTTGGGTATTTTCTGTCATAAAGACCCCTCAAAGTGACTTCAAATATGATGTGGTCCCTAAAAAAATGTTTTTGTAAATTTTGTTGGAAAAATGAGAAATCGCTGGTCAACTTTTAACCCTTATAGCTCCCTAACAAAAAAAAATGTTGGTTCCAAAATTGTGCTGATGTAAAGTAGACATGTGGGAAATGTTATTTATTAACTATTTTGTGTGACATATCTCTCTGATTTAAGGGCATGAAAATTCAAAGTTTGAAAATAGCAAAATTTTCAAAATTTTCGCCAAATTTCCAATTTTTTCATAAATAAATGCAAGTGATATCAAAGAAATTTTACCACTATCATGAAGTACAATATGTCACGAAAAAACAGTCTCAGAATCAGGGGAATCCGTTGAAGCGTTCCAGAGTAATTGCTTCATAAAGTGACAGTGGTCAGAATTGAAAAAATTGGCCCGGTCACGAAGGCAAAAACAGGCTCTGGTGCGAAGTGGTTAACTTGATACAAACCCCATTAAGTTATGACTTAATATTTATTGTGCACCTTTCTTATATATCTCTATTTTTTTTAGACCCAAAAGATGACACCGCATACAGATTTATAGTCCCCTGGATTGGTGAGTAATGTGGCTAAAAATCAAATGTACAGTTGCTAGCATCCGACCCTTAAAATGCATGTGAAAAAGTGTGATGGGAATTATGTGTATGCACTGGGTTCCTGAAAGAGACTATGGACCTGTGTTATAAAATGTCTAAGAAAATTACATTAAAATAGCACAAAGTAGGAGAATAAGTCTGCACAAACATTTCAAGACTAAGTGGATGTACTTCAGACGTCTTGCTCACACAGACAATCAGCAATATGGAGGAGCACATGTCATATGTCGTCATTTATCCTAGGGGAAGGATTGCTGGTCTCCTCAGGGCAGAAGTGGTTCCAGCATCGTCGTCTGATCACTCCAGGATTTCATTACGACGTCCTCAAGCCGTATGTGACTCTAATGAGCGACTGCACCAAGATAATGTTGGTAATTACTGTTTCAAATAAATATCTTAGTGCATGTAGGCTCCAGGATGCCCGCAGTCTGACAGAGTAAGTGATGGAGTAAGTGGCTCTGTGCTCCGTCACAACGGTTAACAGTATCGGTGTCCTAAGGACGCCGATGCTGTTAACAGCGTAGGAGACAAAGCTGCCCACGGCCGGACCAGCCCATCTGGCATTTGCCCGACTTGCCAGGTGGCCAGTCCAGCGCTGTTGTCCTCTCTTGCGTTTATTGAAAAGACTAGGACTTTACGTCTGACCAAGTCCTTGGAACCAATCTTCAGATGTTCAGTCCTCTGGATCTAGAGTAACAAACGTCAATGATCAAATGTTTCTTTAGGAAAAATGGAAGCGACTGGTACCAGATGAGAAACCAGTGGAGCTTTTCCATCATGTCAGCCTCATGACCCTGGACACCATCATGAAATGTGCCTTCAGCTACAACAGCAACTGCCAGACAGACAGGTAAATGATGGAATGGAGACGCATGAAACCTCAGCCACCAGGTCTCGTTGGGCATAAGTGCCAGGAAAGTTCCTGGCGTATACCACAGATCAGGGGCGGACATATCATTGGTGCAACCTTGGTCGCACAGGGACCCAAGAGGCAAGGGGGCCCATTTCTACCTCCAAACCAGGTACAATTTAGCAGTTTTAGGAGCTCTTGGGCTGCAAAGGGCCCATATATTGTTCTTGCACAGGGGCCCTTTTCTGTCTGTGTCCGCCAGTGCCGCAGATGTAACCATAGGTTGCCATTCACATTGCTTTTCTCCAAAAACAAAACGTGAGGAGCACCATCTATATGTGGTGGAGGCTGAGCATACATTACTGCTCTATTCATTTTCTAAAGGACTGTCGGAAATAGTGACGCGCCCCCTGGGACATATTCCTTTTTGAGGGGAATACCCGGCACCGGATCAGATGGGGGGGTTGTAGTCTCCGAGCGGCTGTGACCCGGTCCCGTGCCCAGGGCGTCAAGCTCAGTGTTATGTGGCAGTCTTTACTGATGTTATTAAAGTTCGTTGTGTCGACTACGCCACCCGTTGTGATGCGGTCACTGTGGCCGCCGCTGCTGCAGGGTCCGCTGAGGCTGATGGTGGGTGCGCAGCTTGGTGGGATAACCCCCAACGGGAGGGGTATAGCCTCAGAGGGGACAGGCGCAGAGGATGGGGGTTGTGGTGGTGCGGTGCAGCCGGTAATGATGACAGACTCGGGTTGTGCAGTTAAGGGTCTTTACTTACTGCAGTTGTTATACGGGTCACTCTAGCTCCAAGTGACCACCCGAGCCGTGCTGCGTCCACCAGGTCCTGGATCCGGCCAACCCCCAAACAAGTCCGGAGCGTGGCCCTGAGCTCTCTCTCTCTCTGTCCTCTCTTCAGCCGTCCCCACCAGTGATTCACCTAAATCCAGCTCCCTCGGGCCTTCTGTTGGGCAACCTTTGGCCTCAGGTTCCCTGACCCTCCATGTGGTGTGCCTTCAGGGTGAATGTAGTGGGTGACCGTGACAGACACTGCCCACGGTCTCCGGTCTCTGGCTAGGGATGTGTTTTCTGCCCCCACCAGTTTGGGTTCCGGTACCCTTCTGCTGACTCCTCACCCGGTGATCTGATTTGGGTTCTTGGGTCCCTTCTTTGTCCCCCTCTGGGTCTTTCTCACTGCTCCTCTCTCGCTTTCTCCTCAGGGCTGCTCTTCCTCTCTGACAGGATGTCCTCTGCCTTACTCCAGCTGACAGACTTGTCTTCTGCAACTGACTGACCCTGATCTTTGATGGTGCCCACCTTATATACACCCTCTATGTGTGAGCTCAGGTGACCAGCACCCAATGAGCTCCTATCACTACCCAGACTGCTCCCCCTATCTGCCCCTACACTACATGGGATGTTCCTCCCCCCTCCCACTCCAGCCAGGAACAGGCTCGGTCGCACCTGCACATTTCTAAGTGGGAGTGCCGTCGGCCTGCTCCTCTGGAATGGGATGTATGTAGTGCATGCAGTCTATCTGAGCTCAGTTCCACACTCCTTCCTTACCCGGGAGTGGAATATCACACCTCTGGGTTGAGGTGCAATACCCCTGTAGCAGCCGAATCCTCAGGGTGCTACATTCCCCCCTGGTAAATCACAGCACGTCCTCGGGCTGCAAAGACAAAAACACCAAACATACAAATTTTTATATGAACATGTAAAACATACAAACATTATACGAAATACTATATAAATACATATATTAACTTTTTCAGGTAAACAACATTCTCGTCGTCTCTTTCTCTCTTCTGTTCCTCTGGTCACCGTGCAACTCGTGACCAGGTAAAGTGCGACAGTCCTTTGAAAAACAGTTTCTCATATAAAACCGGTAGGGGGCGCTTTAGCAAGCGCAACTATGTACAGGGGAATTTTGGCCGTTCTCAGTCCCCGGCCAGGTAAAGGGGAAGGGAATGGCTGCTCACAGTCCTCAGCCTGGTATGGAAGGGGTCACACAGGTAAACAGTTCACTGGTCCCAACGGGGACTATTTTAGCAGCAACAACAGTTTCAATTTTCAGTTTCGATTTACTGTGCCCCGACGGGCAACTATATACAGTCTCCTGCTCTGCCGCACTCAACGGCGTCTGCCTCCTGCTCTTAGCTTACGGCTGGTGGTTTCTTCAGACCCGTCCGGGTCCTCTTGCTCCCCCTCCCAGATGTGGCACCCTTGGTATTGCGGGCGCGGGCGCGGTGGTGATGGCGCCCGGGTTGCCCAGGCCTTGCGGCCAGGCCTGGGGCACCTGGAAGGTGAAGGGCACCGTTAGGACGGCGGCGCCCTGAGTTACCTGGCCTTGCGACCAGGCCGGAGGCTCCGCGGAGGTAGATGGCTCTGCTTTGGATGCGGCGCCCGGAAACGCTAGGCCCTGTGACCAGGCCGGAGGCTCTTCTTCCTGCGCCACGCTCCGGGTCACGATGCGTGACGTCATCGGGGTCGCGACGGCGGCTTCCGGTCGGGGCCTAGTCGGTGGCGGTGTCATGGCGGTCTCGGGTACAGCTGGGGGACCTTCGGGCTCTGCGACGGGGAGCTGGGGCAGGTAAGCGGTCTTCCGGTATGGGGTATAGGCGTCCCCCTTACCTGCTGCCATGCGTCTCGCTCCCTCTTCTGCGCCGTCTCCGGCCTTGGGTCCTCCTGCTTCATCCGCAGAGGCAGTCGATGTCTTCTTCCAAGGGAGCGGGCTCCGTGGACGGGTTCCAGCTTGCTGGGCCATCTCCCGGCCCCACTCCGCCAGGATCTCCCTCTGCACTCGGGCCATCCTTCCCGCGAGGCCCTCCAGGGCACTCCGCGCGCACTCCCGGTCTCGGGGGAGCTGCGCTAGGATCTCCGCTAAGCCTAGCGGGGTTGTTGACTCCAGCAGGCTCCTGACCATCGGGTCGGTGCTGCTCTGCTCCGTTTCCGGCAGGCTCCTGGCCATCGGGCCGGTGCTGCTCTGCTCTCCTCCTTCTTCCTCCAGCAGGCTCCTGGCCAGCGGGCCGGTGCTGCTCTGCTGCCGCTCCATTCCCGGGTCTATTCTTTCTCTCCTCGACTCCGGGTGCTCTCGCTCTAGACACCTTGTCTCCGGGTGCGCTCGTTCTAGACTGCTCCAGGCGACACCCATCTTTGCTCTTTTCTTTCGTCTCCTCCCGCTTCGAGGGCGGTCCCGGGGCAACTCGGTGACTGTCAGCTCCAGGGGGAGTTCTTTCACGCTGACAGACACCTCTAGCATCACAGTCTCTGTTGGTGGGGGCGGTTTCCACTTTTGGCGCCATTTTCTGTCCCGGCCCACGATGGGAGGTGGCCTCCTGCCCTCCTTTGGCACGCCCATAATGGCGTCCGCTGCTCTTCCAAGGCGGGAAATCTGCGGTTTTGGCGGGAAGCGCTTCCCAGTGGCGGGAAACTCAGCAGATGGCGGGAACAAGCTGGAAATGGCGGACAATCGGCGGGAAACGACTGGTGATGGAGTCCGATGGTGTGGACCCTCCGGAACCGGCGGGAGACTTCTTTCTGAGGTAAACTTGCACTTTTCTTCAGGCACGCAGTACCCAGGTGTTGCGGGCACGTAATCCTGCCGACTACGCCAAAGTTGACGCGCCCCCTGGGACATATTCCTTTTTGAGGGGAATACCCGGCACCGGATCAGATGGGGGGGTTGTAGTCTCCGAGCGGCTGTGACCCGGTCCCGTGCCCAGGGCGTCAAGCTCAGTGTTATGTGGCAGTCTTTACTGATGTTATTAAAGTTCGTTGTGTCGACTACGCCACCCGTTGTGATGCGGTCACTGTGGCCGCCGCTGCTGCAGGGTCCGCTGAGGCTGATGGTGGGTGCGCAGCTTGGTGGGATAACCCCCAACGGGAGGGGTATAGCCTCAGAGGGGACAGGCGCAGAGGATGGGGGTTGTGGTGGTGCGGTGCAGCCGGTAATGATGACAGACTCGGGTTGTGCAGTTAAGGGTCTTTACTTACTGCAGTTGTTATACGGGTCACTCTAGCTCCAAGTGACCACCCGAGCCGTGCTGCGTCCACCAGGTCCTGGATCCGGCCAACCCCCAAACAAGTCCGGAGCGTGGCCCTGAGCTCTCTCTCTCTCTGTCCTCTCTTCAGCCGTCCCCACCAGTGATTCACCTAAATCCAGCTCCCTCGGGCCTTCTGTTGGGCAACCTTTGGCCTCAGGTTCCCTGACCCTCCATGTGGTGTGCCTTCAGGGTGAATGTAGTGGGTGACCGTGACAGACACTGCCCACGGTCTCCGGTCTCTGGCTAGGGATGTGTTTTCTGCCCCCACCAGTTTGGGTTCCGGTACCCTTCTGCTGACTCCTCACCCGGTGATCTGATTTGGGTTCTTGGGTCCCTTCTTTGTCCCCCTCTGGGTCTTTCTCACTGCTCCTCTCTCGCTTTCTCCTCAGGGCTGCTCTTCCTCTCTGACAGGATGTCCTCTGCCTTACTCCAGCTGACAGACTTGTCTTCTGCAACTGACTGACCCTGATCTTTGATGGTGCCCACCTTATATACACCCTCTATGTGTGAGCTCAGGTGACCAGCACCCAATGAGCTCCTATCACTACCCAGACTGCTCCCCCTATCTGCCCCTACACTACATGGGATGTTCCTCCCCCCTCCCACTCCAGCCAGGAACAGGCTCGGTCGCACCTGCACATTTCTAAGTGGGAGTGCCGTCGGCCTGCTCCTCTGGAATGGGATGTATGTAGTGCATGCAGTCTATCTGAGCTCAGTTCCACACTCCTTCCTTACCCGGGAGTGGAATATCACACCTCTGGGTTGAGGTGCAATACCCCTGTAGCAGCCGAATCCTCAGGGTGCTACAATAGCGTCATGCTGTACTAAACTTTCTTGATCAGTCCCATACACAGTGAATGAAGCCATTCCATTTGTGATTACTGGGGGTTTCTCTAAGTTGGACTTTCAGCAATCGGAGGTCATCTTGTGTCCACAGCTTTCAATTTTGAGAACATTCTTTTAGGATTTGTATGATATTATAGGAACATGGTATCTTTCTTCCAAAAATGGTGGCATCTTTAACATATGTTGGGCATTGGCTGCATAAACATTGTGGTGACTATGGACTTGAGCTTTACTTTACTATAGTCGGATCTTAATTTTTGTCCTGACAGTGAAAACACCTACATTAAAGCGGTGTACGAGCTCTCCTACCTGGTGGATCACAGGTTCCGTCACTTCATTTACCATTTTGACTTCATCTACTACTTGAGCCCAGAAGGATTTCGCAACCGGCGAGCGCTGAAAATAGCACATGAGCATACAGGTAGGGTATATATACATTATATACATGATACTATGGGTCCAACTCTCTCCAGAATCACTATTATCTTAAAGGATGTGTCCTACAAATAATATATATTGTCTATCCACAGGACAGATAAGTGTATGATCTTTGGGGGTCTAGACCTCCTCTGATCCTGAGCCCAAAATCCCCTATATGAATGGGGAGGTAGTGAGCATGTGCGACCACCACTCCTATAGACAGTGAATGGAGCAGTGGTCGCACATGCTCACTACTACTCCATTCACACAGGGCACCCCCCATTCTCATTATTGGCAGTTAGACCCCCAGAGATCAGACAGTTATCACCTATTCTATGAATAAAGAACATTGTAATTTAACCTCTTTAACCTTGAATTATGACTTCTGATCAGACACATCCGCTAAGTTCTCCAGACAGAGACCACCGCTGCCATATAAGACCTAAAACACTCATAAATGTCTTTTCTTATGATACAGTAAGGAAATTCTTCCCTTTACTTTTTCCTTTTAAGAAGTTCCCACGCATTTCGCAGGCTGAGATGACGCTGCGCCTTCCCTTCACCCTGGCGGAATATCTGCAAAATTAAAGCACTGTCCATTGTGGATTGTATCCTAGATAAAGTTATTAAGCAGAGGAAGGAGTTGCTGAAGAATGAGAAAGAACTGGACAAGATCAGTCAAAGGAGACATCTGGATTTTCTTGATATCCTTCTGTGTGCGAAGGTGAGTGCCGAGCCCTGGACGTTGTTATCAGGTCTATTGGAAGAATCGTTTTTTGTCATTTGGGGTGTCCTAATATAATGCCGCACTCTAATATGTGATATTAGGATGAGAATGGTCATGGACTGTCGGATAAGGACCTGCGGGCAGAGGTGGACACATTCATGTTTGAGGGACATGATACAACAGCCAGCGGCATCTCATGGATATTATACGCCATGGCAAAGCACCTCGAACACCAGGAGAAATGCCGGGAGGAGATTAGAGGAGTCATGGGAGATCGGGACACAGTGGAATGGTGGGACTCAGCGCAACAAGGCCACCGATATATGACTTGTGTGATTTACAGGGATTTTGCAGGTCTTGATAAGTCCAGTTTTAATTTTTGCACTTTTCTTTTTTCCTCACTCTTTTTCCAAAAGCTACAACTTTTTTTTTTTTCATCCACAAAGCCATAGAATGGCTTGACTTTTCCGGGATGAGTTGTAGTTTTGAATGACTCCATTCACTTTACCATAAAATATACTGGAAAATCGGGGGGGGGGGGGGGGTTTGAGTGGTGTGAAATTGTGAGAAAAAAAAGCAACTTCACCATTGTTTTGGGAGTTTGGGTTTTACAGTGTTCATTGTGCAGCAAAAATGACCTGGCAATATAATTCTCTGGGTCTGTACAATTACAGTGATAGCAAAATTGTATAGTTTATTATTTTTTTATTATTATTTGTTATTAATATTAAAGTTCTGAATTTTCTCTAACCACTAAAATGTATTATTAATAATAATAATAACTATAATAATATTAATAATAATTTATTTTAGTGGTTAGAGAAAATTCAGAACTTTTTTAATAATTATTATTATTAAAAAAGTTTAGCATTTTTCTCTAATCACTATAATAATACATTTTAGGGGTTAGAGACATGTTTGAACTTTTTTCATATTAATAATAATAATTATTATTATTAAAGTTCTGCATTTTCTCTGACGACTAAAATGTATTATGATTATTATTAGTGATTAAAGAAAATTCAGAACTGTTTTTATATTATTATTATTATTATTATTATTATTATTTATTATTAAAAAGTTCAGAATTTTCTCTAACCACTAAAATGTATTATTATTATTATTATGATAGTGATTAGAGAAAATTCAGAACTTTTTTTAAAATTAATTTTAATAATAATAATTATTTATTATTATTATTATTATTAAAGTTCTGAATTATCTCTAATCACTATCATAATAATAGCAAATTTATATAGTGATTAGTGAATTTTCTCTAACCACTAAAATGTATTATTATTATTATTATTATTTATTATTATTATTATTATTATTGTGATTAGAGAAAATTCAGAACTTTTTAATAACTTAATTTAGTGGATAGAGAAAATTCAGAACTTTGTAGCCATTCTAGGAAAGCAAAATATTAAATAAACCTCAGCCAAACCCACCTCTTATAATGGACAACGTGGGTATGATTAGGTCTGGCAGATTCTTTACACGTACAGCTAAAATTCTTTATGGTTACAGCATCCAAATATTTCTACAGGGAAGACCTCGGAAAGATCCCCTATACTACAATGTGCATTAAGGAGAGCCTGCGACTGTATCCCCCAGTACCTGGAGTTGCCCGGAAGCTCAGCAAACCGATTACCTTCTGTGATGGTCGGAGTCTTCCTGAAGGTCAGTGATTTTATTTTTTGAAAGCAAAATTCTGCTTTAACCCCTTCCCAACTGCACAGTTTTTCATTTTTGTACTCTCGTTTTTTCCTCGCCGTAACTTTTTTTTATTTTTTCCTTTCAATATATGATGTCTTGTTTTACTTTTCAATGACACAATTCACTTTACCATATAATGTCCTGAAAAACGAGAAAAAAAATTACAAGTGGGGTAAAATGGTGAAAATAAACACGAAACACAACTCCGCCATAGTTTTGGAGTTTTGTATTATGGCGTACATTGTGCGGTACAAATGACCTGGAAATGTTGTTCTTCAAGTCAGTGTTTTTGTGCGGCGAGCTGACAGGTTTTATTGATATATTGGGGTACGTATGATCTTTTTTGCATTTTTGGGGGGAGTTGCAGCAAACGACAAAATGGCAATTCTAGCTTTTTGATTTTCTTTTGCCATAGGGGTTAATAAATGTAATATTTTCTGAAAAATACAGAATGTCCACCCACTTAGCCAGCGTTACGGACTGGTGGACTTCTTCATGCAGAAAAGTCTGGCTAGATCTAGAGATTAATTCACTCAAAGAAAATCTAAACCATTAATTATGGTTAATCCCCATAATAGGGTTAAATATTGTGAAATAGCAAATCCTTTTATAAACAGAGCTAAGACTTTGGCAAAAATCAATAAAAAAAAAAAACAGGACCTAATCACTAATATATCAAATTTCATTCCATTTATATACCTCATTCCTAATAAATGTAAAGCCTTAAAAAAATATTGATTGAATATCTAATAAGTAACAAATGAGGCCTTAACTATAAATAAAAGATCTTTGCTGACCTCTAATTAAATGACCAAAAATATCTAGTTCTTAAAGACATAATACGAGACAGATCAAGTTCAAGCATTAAAAATACTTTGCAAAAATGGGGAAAAAAAGAATATATCAAAACTTTAAAAATATTTTATATAATAAACAATGAATACCTTCTTCGGATGAAATAAAACATTATTAATACTCTGACAATTAAAATAATGAACAGTCATCACCACAAGGTGCCTAGAATATAATCTATGGGCAATATGGATGAAAAAACTTGCAGTACCAAATAAGACCACCAGGGGGCAGAGATTCCCTACATTTATTAGTCGGAACCTCTGCAGAATTCCGCTAGTTGCCAGCGACCGCAGAGCATTGTAATATGCATAGTACGACATTTTCTTACATTTCTAAGTAAATTATTATTTTTGCCCTATTTACCGCAGGTGCAACGGTTATCCTCAGCATTTATTGCATAAACCGATCCCCTGGTTTCTGGAAAGACCCAGAGGTAAAAAGTCCACTCATTGCTGAACTTTAGGCTATGTTCACACACTTGTGTTTTTGCAGCGTTGTTTTTTTTTTCTGCATACATTATGCGTGGTTTTGTTGCATTTTTTTGCAGCATTTTTCATCCATTCATTTAAACGGGTGAAAAGTGCTGCAGAAACAGCAACAGAATTGACGTGCTGCTTCTTGGCAAAAATGCAGGAGAGCTTAATATATAAGCGCAGGAAAAACAAAAACGTCGTGTGCATGAGATTTCAGAAATGTCATTGTGCTGGTACTGCAAAATTCTGCACCAAATATACTGCATAAAAACCTGCTGCAAAAAAAACGCCACGTGTGAGCATGGCCTTAATGATTTGTGGTATATCGTACTCTATGATTGAATTATATATAGTTATAGCTGCACACATCTGTCAGTGATATTGAATATGCTTTATTTTTATTTCTAGATTTTTGGATGGGGAAAAAGAGGGGTGATTCTTATTGTTGTGATGGATTTAATACAAATTTTATATTTAATATATATACAGTATATATAATTAAATTTGTATCAATAGTAGTGATGAGCGAGCACTAAAATGCTTGGGTACTCGTTGCTCGGGTCGAGCAAATTGGAATACTCGAGTGCTCGGTCCGAGTAACGAGCCCAATGTAAGTCTATGGGAAACTTTAGCATTTTTCAGGCAGCTCCCCCCGGCGGTCTTCTGAGGGCCTAAAAATTGCCCAAATCGATGGGAACAGTGCTCAAATGACATGGGAACAGCATGGGGAAGACTCTTGGAAGAATTTTTGACTCCCAGATCACTGCTGTCAGCAACGTGGTCAGAGTATTACCCCACTTTTACGGACTCACAATAAAACATACAAAAACGAAACCAAAATGGATTATCCTGTGAAATATGTTAAGGAACATCCTTTCCAGGGTAATGACTTGTATATAAGGCAAAATAAATAGCCAAAAACAAAAATACTCCTCCACACCTTGGGCTATGTTCACACGTAGCGTTTTTGATGCGTTTTTGCACTTTTGCATTGCTTTCAACCAAGACAAATGCATTCACCAGGAAATGTCATTTTAACATTTTACAACCTTATCTGTCCATGTGGCGTGTGAGACATCATCAGACACAAGCATACAGTGCTGAAAAGACATGGGAACAGCATGGGGAAGACTTCTGGAAGCATCTCTGACTCCCAGGTCACTGCCTAAAAGTGTCCCCATCATAAGTGATCCTTGGCGCATGCGAAGATGCCTCCCACCATGCACATGTTCCCATTAGAAAGGAGAGGGTCTGCTATACAGTTATAGGGTATGCAGTGAGTCCAACGGCTGACCAATTTTAGGAAAAACCCCACTAAGAATTTAAAGACACACGGAGCAGGGCCACAGTAAGAAGGTACGACATGTTCCCATTAGAAAGGAGAGGGTCTGCTATACAATTATAGGGTATGCAGTGAGTCCAACGGCTGGCCAATTTTAGGAAAAACCCCACTAAGAATTTAAAGACACATAGAGCAGGGCCACAGTAACAAGGTACGACATGCTCCCATTAGAAAGGAGAGGGGCTGCTATACCGTTATAGGGTATGCAGTGAGTTCAACGGCTGGCCAATTTTAGGAAAAACCCCACTAAGAATTTAAAGACACAGAGAGCAGGGCCACAGTAACAAGTATGACATGTTCCCATTAGAAAGGAGAGGGTCTGCTATACAGTTATAGGGTATGCAGTGAGTTCAACGGCTGACCAATTTTAGGAAAAACCCCACTAAGAATTTAAAGACACATGGAGCAGGGCCACAGTAATGACAAATTCCCATAGTGTTGTCCTATGCAGTGAATGCAAGGGCTGCCAAAAATTTGGAGGCACTTCAATGCCCCTTGGAAGAGACATGGAGGAGGGCCTCATAAAAAATGTTCCCATTAGAAAGGAGCAGGCCTCCTATACTTGTAATGCCCATGCACTAAGTGTATGGGCTGACAAACATTTACCCCTGGGGGGTATACATGAACATACTGTATAAAAAAAATGTTTTACGGGCATCATAAACACCCTTTAAAAAAAATGAAGTGGGTGTTGCATCACTGACCACGGTCACCCTGGTGATATGGTGGTGGAGGATGAGGAGAAGGAGGAGGACAAGAGCAAATAGACAAAATCAGGAAGCGTACACCCATGTGTGGGTGTGAAAAGGTGCATGGGAATACACCTCCCAAGAAAAGACACTGGATTTGAGTTTATGTTACGCTGCTATCATTCGGTAGTGTTGAGAAATCTGACCCAATCCAGCTCTTTTTTGTTTTTAGAAGAGTCAGCCTGTCAGCATTTTCAGTTGACAGGTGGATGCGCTTATCAGTTATAATTCCACCAGCGGCACTAAAAACCTGCTCTGATAAAACGCTGGCGGCAGGGCAGGCCAGGACCTCCAAGGCATAGAGAGCCAGTTCATTCCACGTATCCAGCTTGGATACCCAATAATTATAAGGCACAGCGGAATCACGGAGGACGTTGTGTGGACTCCTTGTGAGAGTACCCCGCGCCTCAGGGCCTGTGCGATGGGAGGGTCTGAGAAAACTCTCCCAAAACCTTGACAGTGTTCCCTTGCCTCTGCTGGATTGAAGTTGTGTCTCTCTCGCCTGTACTCCTTGGTTGTTCAAGGAAGTGTGCCCTCTGCCGCCAGCGTTTTCAGATGGGAATTTTTTTTTAATAGTTCCGCAACAACAAGGGCCTTCTGCTACTGCCCCATTTTTGTAGACCTGTCCGCTTCAAGAATAAGAGATATAAAGTTCTCCTTGTAGCGTGGGTCTAGAAGTGTCACCAACCAGTAATGACTGTCACCCAAAATTTTGAGAACGCGAGGGTCATGGGAAAGGCAGCATAACATAAACTCAGTCATGCGTGCCAGACTACTAACAGGCAAGACTTCCTTGTCCTCACCAAGAGGATGACTGACCATGCTCTCCTCCTCCTCCTCTCTGTCCTCTGGCCATCCATGCTGAGCAGACGGTATGACAGCTGTGCAGGTAGTACCGTCTATAGTGCATGAAACTAGCTCCTGTCCTTCCTCCTCCTCTTCCTCATTGTCACCCAATTCACGTTGGGATGAGATGAGGCTTGGCTGTGTGTAATCACCCTGTATGGTTCTTTGCTCCATCTCATCGTGCTCCGCCTGCAATGCATCCTCTTTAATTGTGAGCAGAGAGCGTTTCAGAAGACAGAGAAGCGGGATGGTGACGCTAATTATGGCATCATCGCCGCTCACCATCTTGGTGGAGTCCTCAAAGTTTTGGAGGATGGTAAATATGTCTGACATCCATGTCCACTCCTGAGGTCTTATGTGTGGAGTCTGAACTGAATACCGACACCTTGTTGATGCTGGTACTCAACATCTGCCCTCTTCTGCTCACAAATCCTTCCCAGCATCTGCAGTGTAGAGTTCCAATGCGTGGGGACATCACACACCAGTCTGTGAGCCAGAAGCTGCAAACGCTGCTGAAGCGCTGCAAGGGTGGCAGAAGCTGTAGCTGACTTTCTAAAATGGGCACACAGGTGGCGTACTTTAACAAGCAGATCCGGCAGCTCCGGGTAGGATTTGAGAAACCGCTGAATGACGAGGTTAAGCACATGAGCCAGGCATGGTACGTGTGTGAGATCACCTCGCCTCAGAGCCGCCACCAGGTTCCGGCCATTGTCACACACGACCATGCCTGGCTGTAGGTTCAGCGGTGTGAGCAACAGAGCTGCCTGCTCTTTCACAGCTGTCCACAACTCTTCAGCATTGTGCGGTTTTTCAACTAAGCATATAAGCTTCAGCACAGCCTGTTGCCGCTTGGCCGAGGCAGTGCATACAGTGCTTCCAGCTTGTGACTGATGTGCTCATTTCTGAGATGGAAGCTGAAGAGGAGGAGGAGGATGAGGTGCAGGAGCTGGGGACAACACTGATTGACCTAGGGCCCACAATCCTTGGCGTCGGGAGGACGTGTTCCGTCCCAAGGTCCGACTGGGTCCCGGCTTCCACTCTGTTAACCCAGTGTGCCGTCAGTGATGTTACGGATCCGGGTGGTGGAACCTCTGTGCTGCGGTGCAAGGAGGGGCCAGAGGGGTTGTCGCACGGCGGCTCAGTCGATTCCGTGAACCAGGCAGGAACCGAGCAGAGGGACCAGGTGCCACTCTGGGACCGACCTTGTGTGAGAGCAGGTGACTCCCATGGGTCAGAAGGCAGGAACTGACTGGTACAGTGGATGAGCTTCAGCTGGCAGGCTGGCGGGTGGTCTGGGTAGACAAGCAGGCTGGTTAGGCAGATTGTCAGGCGAGTGTTCCGGGTAGGCATCCTGGCGGGCACAACAGGTAGCTGGCAGGTGCTTCCAGGTAAGTGGAATGGCAGGCACGGCAGGTAACAGGCAGGTGCTTCCAGGTAAGCGGGCTGGCTGGCACGGCAGGTAACAGGCAGGTGCTTCCAGGTAAGCGGGCTGGCAGGCACGGCAGGTAACAGGCAAGTGCTTCCAGGTAAGCAGGCGGGCAGCGCCCATAGACAGACTGGCGGACTGGAGCGTAGACAGACTTTCGGGCAGGAAAGTAGTCAGACTGGCGGACTGGACTGAAGATCAGACTGGCGGACAGGACTGACTTGCAGGGGACCTGAGGGCTGAAGCAAAGTAAGAATCACAGAACAACAACCTTGCACAGTCACCTCCATATTGGAGGAGGTGCCTTTTATAGGGAGAAGTCCTCCAGCCATTGGCCCGGGACTTTTTAGGATGGCACGTGCAGCCCCTTTAAGAGGAAGGGAGCGCGCGCGCCCTAAGCACAGACCCGGGGAAGCTGCGTGCACCAGCAGCAGCTGCCGGGAGGCCGGAAGACGCCGGAGCAGGACCACGGCGGTAAGGGGGACGGCGTCTCTGCCTGGCAGAGGGCAGAGACGCCAATGCTACAAGCGAGATGAACATCCCTGCCCACAAGCACTTGTCCACGTGTCCATGGTTAGGTGGACTTTACCGGTAACTGCGTTGTTGAGAGCACGGCTAATGCTTTGGGACACGTGCTTGTGTAATGCGGGGACGGCACACCTGGAGAAATAGTGGCGGCTGGGGGCCGAGTACCGAGGGACGGCCGCTGCCATCAGGTTGCGGAATGCTTCCGTCACCACGAGCCTAAAAGGCAACATTTCGAGCGCAAGTAGTCGTGAAATGTGAGAATTTAGTAGTGTGGCCTGTGGGGCCAGTGTGGCGCCCCTGAGGGTTCAGTCGCCACAGAGGTACTGCACCTCACCCAGAGGTGTGGTGTCTCCTTCTCTCAGGTAAGGAGGGAGTGTTGCCCGGAACCCCAACACCCACATTCAACACTACACTACTCCAGGCCGGCTGGAAGGGCAAGACGCAATGTATGTTTCCTGCTGAGCCCTGACACTGGCTGGAGTGGGGGGAACCCAAAGGTAGGGGGAACCAGTAGTGGGTGTGGGTGGAGGAAGTAGTTAGAGGAAGCACTTTGGTAGGAGTACATATAGGGAAGCCATCTTAGATAGTTCAGTGAAGGAGTGAGTTGAGTAGGGAGAGCAATTCAGAAGAACAGCTCGGGACAGTTCAGAAGAACAGTCCGGGAGCAGAGTCTCGCTAGGAGCTCTGCTCCACAAGTAGGGCCAGGACTGGAGGCCCAAGAGGGGAGCAGGGAGTAGGCTCCGTTCTAAGAAGTGATGCTAGGGGGTACGGCGAGTGCAGAACGGCACCCGTACGCCCCGAATCTGTCAGAAGACAGAGGGATCGTAAGCTGCATTCTAATCCCTAGGAGGGTCAAGCAGGTCCGGGATCCGACGCACAGGAGGGACTTCAGAGCACCAGAACGGGACTGAGAGTGGGGAAGCGCAGGGCAGGAGGGAGAAGACCCAGCGTGAAGACGGTCTAGAGAAGAACACAAGAAAGCAGGGTTCCGTCAGGTGCTCCTAACCTACTCGAGGAAGAGCTGAACCCCCGGTCTGGTGAACGCAGCGTGGCGTGGGAGGCTGTAAGCTGGACAGTGCAACCTCAGGAACTTAACAACTGTGAGTAAAGACTCGGATGACTGCACCGCACTGCCTCCATCCCTTATTTAAGCTGCGCCATCTTTCCTCCTGCACTACAACGCCCAGCACAACCAACAATTTCTACACTGCCCTGGAGCTAGCTCTTCCTGTGTAGAGCCATACCATCCCTGCTGCAGTAACATCAGCTTCAGAGGACTGCTCCGCAGCGGCGGCTCCCTTTGGCCGCATTCCACAGGTGGCGTCACGAACTCTATAAATCCCCTATAAATAGAAACCCCCTTTTTATTGACCGCCCTGGGCCACGGACGGGGCCAGCCGCCGTGATATCCCCCACCAGCATCCGGCCCAGCTGTCGAGTACCCCCACGGCCCAGGGGGTGCGTCAACTTCTGGCGTCACGAACAGGATTTCGTGCCCGTTGCAACGAACAGGATTCCGTGCCCATTGCCACCGGGTACTGTGCGCCTTAAAAGACTGTAACACTTACTGTGGTGAAGATTTCCCGCCATTCCCGAGGTTTCCCGCCATTGTCCGCCATTTTCCTGTCGCCTCGTGGGAAGAAGAGGGGCGTAAACGCGCGAAGTCCAGGCCCCGCCTCACGTACTGACACAGCGTCAGGTCCTGGAAGGAGACCCCTGTGCCAGGAAGCGCACACCCTGACGTCAGACGCAAGGGGACGCCAGGTCCTGCACCGGGAACTGCTAGTCGAGCAGTTCTCCTCTTCCCGTCCGAGGGACCGCAGCCGTCTCTACAAGCAGGAAGGTAGGCCGCAGTTAACTAGGGGGGGGCGCAGCGATGGCGGATGATCAGCAGAATGCCGCGGCCCTCGACAACGCCCCCGCAGGAGTATCTTCGTCCGGTGCTGCTCGGGCAGGAGCAGTCGCTGCACCAGCAGGAGCTGTGGCACGGATCATGCCCATGGCTCTGCCGTATGCTCTCAAGGTGTACCGTGTGATTGAGGACACCCCCCCCCGCAGGACATGGCTGATGACCTGGTTGGGTCCAGCAAAAATCAGAAATACCCCAGGAGGGGACCCCACTACTAGTACAGTAGGTGGGACTAAACTGTATATAGTTACCCGTAAGGGTACCAACAGAAATTGTTCCTCTGTGTGTATAATTACCCGTCAGGGTAAACAGACTTCAGGCTGAGGACTGTGAGCAGCCGAGAACTGATTTTGTACATAGTTCTTCACTTCTTAAAGTGCTCTTTATTTGTTTTATAAGCGTAACCAAATGACCTCAGAAGAAAAACCCTTTTGGCGTGGCGGAAGACGTGGTCCAGCACCAGGATCACCTATGCCCTGTAGCCACGCCCAGGGCCTACGTTGAGGGTTTGCGGACGGGTCCCTCATGCTGCTACTTTTGCACCTGTTTGAAAAAGAAAATGGACACCCGGTTACAGAACGTACTGTAACCTGTTGAAAAATGTTTAATGAAAGAAATGTTTTATAGTGTAACAATAACCTGTAACGTTCAAGAAAAAGTGCCTCCCATAAAGGGAAGCAATGCTATGTTTATGATCTTATATGTGATGCATCTAAAAATTTGCATGTCTGTAATATACCCTGTTTTTACTCTGTTCCAGCCCGCGGACGTGCTGTGTTTTACCAGGGGGGAGTGTGGCGCCCCTGAGGGTTCAGTCGCCACAGAGGTACTGCACCTCACCTAGAGGTGTGGTGTCTCCTTCTCTTGGGTAAAGAGGGAGTGCTGCCCGGAACCCCAACACCCACATTCAACACTACACTACTCCAGGCCATCTGGAAGGCCAAGACGCAATGTATGTTTCCTGCTGAGCCCTGACCCTGGCTGGAGTGGGGGGAACCACTAGTGGGTGTGGGTGGAGGAAGTAGTTAGAGGAAGCACTTTGGTAGGAGTACATATAGGGAAGCCATCTTAGATAGTTCAGTGAAGGAGTGAGTTGAGTAGGGAGAGCAGTTCAGAAGAACAGCTCGGGACAGTTCAGAAGAACAGTCCGGGAGCAGAATCTCACTAGGAGCTCTTCTCCACAAGTAGGGCCAGGACTGGAGGCCCAGGAGGGGAGCAGGGAGTAGGCTCCGTTCTAAGAAGTGATGCTAGGGGGTACGGCGAGTGCAGGGTGGCACCCGTGCGCCCCGAATCTGTCAGAAGACAGAGGGATTGTAAGCCGCATTCTAATCCCCAGGAGGGTCAATCAGGTCCGGGATCCGACCCACAGGAGGGACTTCAGAGCACCAGAGCGGGACTGAGAGTGAGCAGCGCAGGGCAGGAGGGAGAAGACCCAGCATGAAGTCGGTCTAGAGAGGAACACAAGAAAGCGGGGTTCCGTCAGGTGCTCCTAACCTACCTGAGGAAGAGCTGAACCCCCGGTCTGGTGAACGCATCGCGACGTGGGAGGCTGTAAACTGGACAGTGCAACCTGAGGAACTTAACAACTGTGAGTAAAGACTCGGATGACTGCACCGCACTGCCTCCATCCCTTATTTAAGCTGCACCATCTTTCCCCCTGCACTACAACGCCCAGCACAACCAACAATTTCTACACTGCCCTGGAGCTAGCTCTTCCTGTGGAGTGCCACACCATCCCTGCTGCAGTAACATCAGCTTCAGAGGACTGCTCCACAGCGGCGACTCCCTTTGGCCGCATTCCACAGGTGGTGTCACAAACTCTATAAATCCCCTATAAATAGAAACCCCCTTTTTATTGACCGCCCTGGGCCACGGACCGGGCCAGCCGCCGTGATATCCCCCACCAGCATCCATATGCCCAGCTGCCGAGTTCCCCTCACGACCCAGGGGGCGCATCACCTTGGCTGCATATTTGCTCTTGCGTTCCAAGGACTGGGGTATGGACAACTGAACTCTGCTCTGGGACAAGGACATGCTTCCTGATGCTGCTACTTGAGAGTGTGCAACGACAGGTGCAGGGCAGGAGGCATGTTCGCATGCACCGTGGACAGGGGATTGGCTTGCATGCACAACAGCGGAAGAAGCAATGGTGCCACACGCAGACACTGTTCCTGGACCCTGGGGTTCGGCCCACCAAGTCGGGTGCTTTGCTGCCATGTGCCTGATCATGCTGGTGGTGGTCAGGCTGGTCATTTTGCCACCCCTGTTGATGCTGGCCTGGCAGGTGGTGCAAATGGCTTTTTTGGGGTTATCGGCAGAGTCTTTAAAAAACAACCAGACTCGGGAAGACCTAACAGTTGTACTGGCAACTTCCTTCATGTTCGTGTTACGGGGAACGGTTGCCTGCCTTCTGTCTGCGGCCACCACACTGCTTCTTCCTGCCTGTTGGGGTGCTCTGCCTCCCTCCCCCTGGGTGCTGCTGTCCTCGCTCTGCATGTCCTCCTGCCAGGTTGGGTCAGTTACTATATCATCCACCACCTCGTCTTCCACTTCCGCACCCTGATCCTCCTTCTGACTTTCTGGCAATTGTGTCTCATCATCGTCCACCTCTTGTGACACTTTCCCACCGTCGCCTTCATGTGACCATGGCTGCTCAAATATTTGGGCATCGCTACACGCGATCTCCTCTTGCCCCGCTTCAAGTGGACCGGGCAAGAGGCCAGAATCTATAAATGGAAAAGTGAACAGCTCTTCAGAGTGTCCAAGTGTGGGATCAGTTGTCTTCGGGCATTCGGCATGGTGGGAGGAAGGAGGATCAGGGTGAGGAATATGCGGTCCAGACTCACGGCTACTGAGACTTGACCGTGTGGAAGACAGGGTGGTGGTGGTGGCTAAGTGACTGGAAGCATTATCCGCTATCCAACCAACAAACTTTTGACACTGCTCTGGGTTCAATAGTGGTGTGCTGCGGTCCCCTAGAAATTGTGACAGGAAGGTCAGGCGAGAAGATGTGGGTGTTGGTTGTGGCACAATTTCGGCTTGCGCACAGCCTTGTCCTCGGCCTCTGCATGCACCATTACCATCACATCCAGTTCCCCCGTCCCTTGCCACGTGCCTTGCCCATTTTAAATGGAGGACAGTATCTTCCACGCTCACTACAAATGACTGAGTTTGGAGCGAACTTATATGTGATCCGTGTGATAGAGAAAACAGAGTTTTAAATACCTGGCCTGTAGGTCAGTAGTGTGAACAGCAAACTGCTGTGAATTGCTTCACTGACACACTGAAAGAAATTTTTAATGGAGGCCAGAAATGGCAGTATTTTCTGACAACGTATATGTGATCCGTTTGACGGAGAAAACAGTTTCAAATAGCTGAATTTCTAGTGCTCTAATATGGAAAGGACCTGGCTGTATTCTGTAGTGCCAACAAGCAAATGGCACAGAAAAAACAGTGTTCACTGGATTGCTTTTTAAGCAAATAATGAGGATTAAGATCCAAAGAAAATTATTCCTGGCTCCTGAGACCTGGGCCTATTTCTAGAAATATCTAACAGCAGCAGAAGGCAGAATGGAGCCTCTTGTGCTATATGCACTGCAGTCTGCTATATACCCTGCCTGCCTGATATCTCTGCAGATGGATTAGTCCTCAGAAGGACTGTTTGTTAAGATGGATATGTGTAATGTACGGTTTTTCTCCCTACACTACCTAATACACAATCAAATCTCTCCCTGACATAGCAACAGCTCTCCCTACACTGTCTGATCTGGAGTGACTGTGACGAGTATGGCGGCGCCAGGTCTGATATAGATGACGCTGTGCGGCCAGCCAATCACTGTAATGCCCACAACCAACATGGCTACGGCATTACAGTGCATGGCAGGCAATCCCTGCATGTTCATTGGCTCTCTAAAGAGCTCCAAACATGCAGGGGGGGGACCCGAGTTCCCGCCCGAGCAACCTGGAAATACTCGCCGAGCGCCGAGCATCTCCAGCAGTGAGATGCTCAGGCGAGCACCGAGCAGTAGTGAGCATGCTCGCTCATCACTAATCAGTAGCAAAACTTTGTCATGACTGTATAGAAAAAGTGATCAAATCCCCTAAATAAATGGAGTGAAAAGTTAAAAAAGCATTATATAATATGTTTTATATACAGGGTGGGCCATTTATATGGATACACCTAAATTAAATGGGAATGGTTGGTGATATCAACTTCCTGTTTGTGGCATATTAGTGTATGGGAGGGCGAAAACTTTTCCAGATGGGTGGTGACCATGGCGGCCATTTTGAAGTTGGCCATTTTGGAGCCAACTTTATTTTTTTCAATGGAAAGAGGCTCATGTGACACATCAAACTTATTGAGAATTTCATAAGGAAAACAATGGTGTGCTTGGTTTTAACGTAACTTTACTCTTTCACGAGTTTTTTACAAGTTTATGACCACTTATAAAATGTTTTTCAAAGTGCTGCCCATTGTGTTGGATTGTCAATGCAACCCTCTTCTCCCACTCTTGACACACTGATAGCAACACCGCAGAAGAAATGCTAGCACAGGCTTCCAGCATCCATTCTTTCAGATGCTGCACATCTCGTATCTTGATGGTATGGTGTGGTATATGGGGTACAAAGATAGTGGGGTCATTCTTCATCAGTGGAAACCTCAATGCCACTGGATATCTGAAATTGCCACATGATGATGTGTTGCCCTCTTTATGCACTGAAGATGGCACGTTCCCTGAGTTTTTCCAACAAGATGGTCACCACCACATTATGGGTGTCAGGTCCGAGCATTCCTACATGAGCAGTTTCCTGGAAAGTGGATTGGTCGTCGTGGGCCAGTTGAATGGCCACCCAGGTCTCCCGATCTGACCCCCTTAGACTTTTATCTTTGGGGTCATCTGAAGGCAATTGTCTATGCTGTGAAGATACGAGATGTGCAGCATCTGAAACAACAGATACTGGAAGCCTGTGCTAGCATTTCTTCTGTGGTGTTGCTATCAGTGTGTCAAGAGTGGGAGAAGAGGGTTGCATTGACAATCCAACACAATGGGCAGCACTTTGAACACATTTTATAAATGGTCATAAACTTGTAAAAAACTAATGAAAGAATAAAGTTACATTAAAACCAAGCACACCATTGTTTTCCTTATGAAATTCTCAATAAGTTTAATGTGTCACATGACCCTCTTCCCATTGAAAAAAATAAAGTTGGATCCAAAATGGCCGACTTCAAAATGGCCGCCATGGTCACCACTAGTGTTGAGCATTCCGATACTGTAATATCGGGTATCGGCCGATATTCGCGGTATCGGAATTCCGATACTTAATTCCGATACTTTTACAATATCGGATACCGGAATCGGAAGTTCCCATAATGCCTGCGCTCTGCAGTGTCTGTGAAGGATGACAAGTTGGATGGCAGCGCGATCCAGCCTGTCATCAGAATGCCATCCCAGCGGGGGAGAATTCTCCTGATTGTTTAAAAGCCGGCGGGCGGTATAAAGCCACCGGCTTTTAAACAATCACACAGCCCCATACTGCTTCCCCGCAGCCTCCCACCCCGATCCTCCGCTCCCCTCGCCACCTCCCATCCCGATCGTAAGTTAGGACCGGGCGGGGAGCGCAGCTCCAAGGAGCGGGGAGTGAAGGACCCGGGCGGGGAAGCCGGCAGTGAAAAGACTTCACCGCCGGCTTTCCCGTTCTGTGCTGCGCTTTCCCGCCGGTTATTTCAAATGAACAGCTGAGGTATCAGGTGATGCCGATCAGCTGTTCATTTGAAGTCGCCGCGTTGCCCTCAGAGGGTTCATGTGAGTTCATGCTTGACTGCATGAACTCACATGAACTTTCCCACGGCCGCACAGGTCAGCCTCACCTCCCAGACCCGTCATGATTAGTGTGTGTGCGGGGTGTGTGTGCGGGGTGTGTGTGTGCGGGGTGTGTGTGTGCGGGGTGTGTGTGTGCGGGTGTGTGCGGGGTGTCTGTGCGTGCAGGCAGACATAGGCCGATGTGACACTACTACTCCCATCGGCCTATGTCTGTCCCCCGTCCACTCCTGCCAGCAGGATCAGCTCGATGGGAGCAGTAGTTCCCATCAGCCTGATCCTGCTATTTAAATTGCCCTACTGTGTCCCCAATAAATGTTAAATACATGTCATTGGTGGCCAGTGGTTACCTAAAAGAAATTAGTTCATACATTACCTGTCCCCGCCGATCACCACCTAAAATAAAGTAAAAAATAAAAAACTACACCTATACTCACCTAGACACCTAATTCCCCGAAGCCATCGATCTCCTGTAATAAAATATAAAATAATAAACCACAACCTTATCCTTACCCCTCCGTAGCAGTCCACGAGTGTCCCACGAAGATCTCCAGTTCAGAGCAGCCACATAGAATGTGACCGCTCTGAACCGCTGCCGCCGCTAGAATGACGGGGCCGTAAGGGTTCACCGGAGCTCAGGCAGCGCTGCTCCGGTTAGCTCCTTTACGGCCCTGCTGTATCGTGAGAAATTCCCACGGTACAGCAGTGCCGTAAAGGAGGTCTCCGGAGCTGCGCTGCCTGAATGCACTCCGGTGACCTCAGTCAGTGGCTCCCGCTGCCGGGAGCGGACGTGTTCCCGGCAGCGTGAGCTTACAGCAGCCATGCACAGCTGTCACCATCTCCAGATGTGACAGCTGTGCATGGGAGATCAGCGCAGGAACGTGGACAGGTAACTATTATTTTTAGTAAACTAAGAATTAAATAAAATTGTGTGTTTTATTTCAAATAAATTATTTTTTTCTGGGTGTAGTGTGTTTTTTCTTTTTAACACTTTGTAGGTTAGTAATGGGGGTGTCTTATAGACGCCCATCATTACTAACCTGGGCTTCATGGCAGCTGGCGCTGACATGAACCCCACCACTATTACCCCCTGCCACCGCACCAGGGCAGCGTGGAAGAGCGAGGCTAAGTGCCAGAGTTGGCGCATCCTATGGATGCGCCATTTCTGGGGCGGCTGACGACTGGTGTTTCTAGCCTGGGAGGGGGCCAATATTCATGGCACCCTTCCTGGGCTATTAATATCAGCCCCCAGCTGTCTGCCTAGCCTTTGCTAGCTATTAAAATAGGGGGGACCCCACGTCATTTTTTTTGGGGGGGTCCCCCATTTTAATAGCTAGTAAAGGCTAGGTATTCAGCTGGGGGCTGATATTAGTAGCCTGGGAAGCTCCGTGGGTTTTACCCCCTTCCCAGGCTTCAAACATCTGCCCCAGCCGTCTGCTTAACCTCCGCTAGAGACTAAAATTATGGGGGATCCCACGCCATTTTTTTTTAAAATAAATCCATTGTTTTAACACTAAATGACATTTGAGGAGTTAATAAAGATGCAGTCCCTAAATTATTATTTATTTTTTAATTAATTTTTCCCAAAACTTTTGACGTGGGCTTCGCCATATTTTTGTATGCCAGCCAGGTACAGCATCCAGCTTCTATGAACGCGCCATTTTCCGGGGCGGCTGCGGACTGCAATTTGCAGCGGGTGGGGCCCAGAAAGCTTGGGCCTCCCTGCGCTGCAGATTCCATCCCCCAGCTGCCTAGTTGTACCTGGCTGGACACAAAAATAGGGAGAAGCTCCACGTTTTTTTTTTTTTAATTATTTCATGAAATTCATGGAATAATTAAGAAAAAAAGGGCTTCCCTATATTGTTGTGTCCAACCAGGTACAAATAGGCAGCTGGTGGTTGGGGGCAGCCCGTTCCTGCCTGCTGTACCTGGCTGGACCCAAATATAGTGCAAAGCCCCACGTCAATTTTTTTTTAATTATTTCAGGAAATTCATGAAATAATTAAAAAAAAATTATGTGGGGCTTCGCCCTATATTTGTGTCCAGTCAGGTACAGCAGGCAGGAACGGGCTGCCCCCAACCACCAGCTGCCTATTTGTACCTAGCCGGACACAACAATATAGGGAAGCCCTTTTTTTCTTAATTATTCCATGAATTTCATGAAATAATTAAAAAAAAAAATACGTGGGGCTTCGCCCTATTTTTGTGTCCAGCCAGGTACAACAAGGCAGCTGGGGGCTGGAATCCGCAGCGCAGGGAGGCCCAAGCTTTCTGGGCCCCACCCGCTGCAAATTGCAGTCCGCAGCCGCCCCGGAAAATGGCGCGTTCATAGAAGCGCCATCTTCTGGCGCTGTACCCAACTCATCCAGGGCCCTGGTGCGGTGGCTCACTGGGTAATAAAGGGGTTAAGGCCAGCTTGGCATTATCAGCTGGCCCTAAGCCCGAAATTCATGGGGTCACGCCAATATTAGACATGACCACCATGAATTTCTAGTAAAGTATTTAAAAAAAACACAAACACCCAGAAAAAAGTCCTTTAATTGAAATAAAGACACAATTCTTTATTGTTCTAAATTAAACCATACTTACAGTCACGCCCATTCCAGCTGAAGCCAACGATCTCCTGCAATAAAAGTAAAATAATAAAGCAACCTCATCCTTACCTTTCCATGGTTCCCAGGACAGCTTCAGCTCTGCTACATCGAGATGACAGGCTGGACCGCAGCAGAACGCTGCCATCCATCCTGTCATCCCGCAGACACTGAGAAGCGCAGGCATACTTCCACTCCTCAGTGTCTGGCTGTGACGGCATCCAGATGAGCCGAGGTCATGTCCAATGAACTCAGCTCACCTCATGTACGTCACTGACAGCGTGGGAAAATTCTCCTGCACTCAGCACTTCAGCGTGAGAATTTTCCCACGCTGTCAGTGACGTGCATGAGGTGAGCTGAGTTCATTGGACATGACCTCACCTCATGTATGTCACTGACAGCGTGGGAGAATTCTCACGCTGAAGCGCTGAGTGCAGGAGAATTTTCCCACGCTGTCAGTGGCGTGCATGAGGTGAGCTGAGTTCATTGGACATGAACTCGGCTCATCTGGATGACGTCACAGAGAGACACTGAGGAGCGCAAGCATGCCTGCGCTTCTCAGTGTCTGCGGGATGACAGGCTGGATGGCAGCGTTCTGCTGCGGTCCAGCCTGTCATCTCGATGTAGCAGAGCTGAAGCTGTCGTGGGAACCATGGAAAGGTAAGGATGAGGTTGCTTTATTATTTTACTTTTATTGCAGGAGATCGTTGGCTTCAGCTGGAATGGGCGTGATGGTAAGTATGGTTTAATTTAGAACAATAAAGAATTGTGTCTTTATTTCAATTAAAGGACTTTATTCTGGGTGTTTGTGTTTTCTTTTAACTTTGACTATGGGGTTAGTAATGGGGGTGTCTTATAGACGCCTCTCCATTACTAACCTGGGCTTGATGTCAGCTGGCATTATAAGCTGACATCAACCCCAACCCTATTACCCCCTGCCACCGCACCAGGGCAGCGTGGAAGAGCGAGGCTAAGTGCCAGAATTGGCGCATCCTATGGATGCGCCATTTCTGGGGCGGCTGACGGCTGGTGTTTCTAGCCTGGGAGGGGGCCAATATTCATGGCACCCTTCCTGGGCTATTAATATCAGCCCCCAGCTGTCTGCCTAGCCTGTGCTAGCTATTAAATTAGGGGGGACCCCACGTTATTTTTTTTGGGGGGTTCCCCCATTTTAATAGCTAGTAAAGGCTAGGTATTCAGCTGGGGGCTGATATTAGTAGCCTGGGAAGCTCCGTGGGTATTACCCCCTTCCCAGGCTTCAAACATTTGCCCCAGCTGTCTGCTTAACCTCCGCTAGAGCCTAAAATTAAGGGGAACCCCACGCCAATTTTTTTTTAAATAAATCCTTTATTTTAACACTAAATGACAAGTACAGTAATCAACACTGTCACTGTACTTCATATATATGTGACTGACATGTTTTTATCTATCTAATCTATGTGTGATTCTCTATTCTTTCTATTCTAAATTGTCGGGTACAGATGCTGAATTGCCGGCCGGCTTTCTTAAAGAGACGGTGCATGAAAACACTATTATTTTTTTAAATAAATCCTTTACACTAAATGACAAGTACAGTAAGCAACACTGTCACAGTACTTCATATATATGTGACTGACATGTTTCTATCTATCTAATCTATGTGTGAAGCTCTATTCTGTCTGTTATAAATTGTCGGGTACCGCTGCTGAATTGCCGGCCGGCTTTTTTAAAGAGACGGTGCACGAAAACACTAATATTTTTTTTAATAAATCCTTTACACTAAATGACAAGTACAGTAAGCAACACTGTCCCTGTACTTCATATATATGTGACTGACATGTTTCTATCTACCTAATCTATGTGTGAAGCTCTATTCTTTCTGTTGTAAATTGTCGGGTACCGGTGAATGCCGCTGATGAATTGCCGGCTTTTCATGTCATTCTACATTATTCTTAGTTGTTTTACTTCATGTAGAATTAACCTACAAGGAAAGAAAGGGTTTATTTTCATTCCGATATTTGTGTCCCATTGACTTGCATTGGTTTCCGGTATCGGAATCGGCGATATCCGATACTTTTTGGGTATCGGCCCGATCCAATCCGATACGATATTTCCTGATATCGGAAGGTATCGCTCAACACTAGTCACCACCCATCTGGAAAAGTTTTCCCCCCCCCATATACTAATGTGCCACAAACAGGAAGTTGATATCACCAACCATTCCCATTTAATTTAGGTGTATCCAAATAAATGGTCCACCCTGTATATATATTTTTTTACCTTTCACTGCTTTTATTTAGTCTACATAGGGGATTTGATCACTTGTTCTATACAGTTATGA
Source organism: Phyllobates terribilis (assembly GCF_046119375.1). Taxonomy (NCBI): domain Eukaryota; kingdom Metazoa; phylum Chordata; class Amphibia; order Anura; family Dendrobatidae; genus Phyllobates; species Phyllobates terribilis. The sequence goes on along the minus strand of NW_027362768.1, from coordinate 154,828,713 downwards.
CCAAAAGTTTTGCAACTGATACAAATTTTATTTTTCTTTCTGCTTTTTTTTTTAGATCTTTTTAATGGGATGTTTCTTTGGTTATTGAAGTACAATTCTAAGAATTTTAGAAGTTCTATAAACTTGATATATTTGTCAATAAAAAGTAAAAAAAAAGACTCAATATTTCCAGTGCTGTCCCTTATTTCTCCAGACTTCTACCCTTGGCCCCGGCAGCTGGATATCAGCTCTTTTGGGCCAGATCCTGACTGCTGACCGCCTATTCTTACCTAATCAGTGCTTGGAGTTTATCACAATTTTTGTATTTTTGTTTGTCCTCCCACTTTTTGAGGATTGACCATGGGTTCTATAAGGGATTGAGATCTGGGGAGTTTCCCCGCCATGAACCCAATATGTCACTGTTTTGTTCACTGAACCACTTGGTTATCACTTTTGCCTTATTACATGGTTTCCATGATGCTGGAAAATTCATTGTTCATCACCATATTGCTCCTGGTTCATTTGGAGGATGTTTAGATCCCATTCTTTATTCATGGCCCTGTTTTTAGGAAACCCCCTCCATGCATGAGAAGCCCCCCCACATGAATGGTCACAGGACGCTTTACAATTGGATGACACAGGACTCATGGTAGCAATAACCTTTTCTTCTCCAGACATTCAATCTTCCAGATTTCCAAAATAGTCTGAAGGGGGGGCTTTATCAGAGAAACCCTGCAGATATGTGTAGATGTGACACCACCACCCTTTAACTCTAAATATCACTCACCTTAATTGTCCCCCGTCACTACAACACTTTCCCGGGTCCAGCAATTTCTATATTCAGGTCTTCAGAGATGACAAGTTGACATGGACATGTTACCAATGTGGTCCCTGATGCAGACCACGAATGTCCATGTTGTTGGAGGAGAGAATACAGAATCCAGCAGGAATTTGGGCAACGACCGCAGAAGAGCGATGGGGGGGGTCTGGATTTAGCTTTTATACAATTCTAAGCTTTAGGTAAAATATTTCTGGACAACCCCTTTAACCCCGTACATTACTCAGTCCATCTGTGAAGTAATCTTTTTGCTTTGTTTTTTCCACCTTTAGGTGTTCGATCCCCTGCGGTTTTCCGTGGAGAATTCGGCAGACAGACACCCCCATGCCTTTCTTCCTTTTGCGGCTGGATCCAGGTAAGACAACAGGGATTTACTGTTCCAGAATCTTAAGCATGAAGTACTAAAATTATAGTAAAAAAAACCTTTTTTTTCTATGGCAACTCCTCAGCATTCTGCAAAAAATGACACTTTTAACCTGATTAGTTAAATGCAAAAAAAGAGGATATACAACCTGTCGCTCTCCCAGATATCAGTATATCAATGTTTAATTTTATTTATTATTAAATATTTATCAAAAAATGAAGAAACTACATCTAAAATCCAACACCACACAAGGTACAACATTAATATGGTGGATCTATCCCCCCCCCCCCACATCCTAAGTTATTACAAAGAAACTAATCAAAGAAATCCATGAATGTGCATAATCAGAGCACAATATATAAAATACATCAAAGCTCCACAGCCCCAATATAGTAAAGTAAATGATGCAACCCAAGTGGGATCAAGTGCAAACCCATAATTCATACAGAACGAACCAGGAAAAGTTTTGCAAAATAATGAAAGAATTTCACCAAAGTGAATGTGGCAGCATGGGATGTGGGAAACAAGAGATACATCCCTGTTTGAAGCTTCCTCAGAGGTTTGAGGTCTATGCAACTCCTGAAGAAGCCACAAACGGAAATGGTGATACGTGTGGGATCTGTATCCTTGAAAGGACACTTCTAGAACAAACTGGATGAACTCGCTTTTCAGCTTTTGCTGGATTTTTTCCTTTAAAGGGAACCTGTCATGTCCCCGAATGCTATTAACCTGCAGGTAAGGGATTAATCTACAGGTTAATAACGTTACAATGCTGTTCTTTTGGAAGAACCTCTCCTGGTAGCTGCCAGCTTTCAGTCATAGAGGTGTGCTCAGGATGGCTACAGTCAGGGCATGATGGCTGTAAGCACGCCCCGGCACTTTGATAGCTCACTCTGTACTGAACAAGCTTTCATTTAAAGGTGCCCAGACATGCTAGCAGCCACTGCTTACAGTGCTGTGAGTGTTGACTGAAGCCACTTTGTGCACTTCTCTATGACTGAAAGCTGGCGGCCTCCAGGAGGAATAAAGTTTATTTTTTCCCAGTAGCCACACTTTCAGTAAGGCGGCCAGACAGCATTGTAACGCTATTAATCTGTAAATTAACCCTGTATCTGTAGGTTAATAGCGTTTGGGGACATGACAGGTTCCCTTTAAATACAGTGTACGGTAATGTAACCCTTTGAGTGACTGATCAGATAACGCTGTACATCTTCTGTTACAGAAATTGCATTGGGCAGAACTTTGCTATGAATGAGATGAAAGTGGCCGTGGCTCTTATATTACAGAAATTTCAGCTTCTGCCGGACCCCAAAAATGAACCTCAGAAAATTCCTCAGATAGTTCTCCGATCTATGAACGGAATTCATCTAAAGCTGAAGAAGATTGAGACGGATTATGGGAAAGACACGATCAGAGCTGAGGGTGTAGGGGACGCTGTATAGACAGCAGCCCATAAATCATTCCCTAGGAAGACAATCTTCATCCTGTGCCTCTCCAGCTATTGCAAAACTACAACTCCCAGCATGGTATGCCCATTACAGGGTGGGAGTTGTAGACCACTGTTTTATGGATCATTAAATCATATGTAATATAATGATAAACCAGCCATTGCTCACATGTCAGATCCGGCACTGCTGCTTCTCTGGCTGTTGCTGTTCTTTGTTTACTTTTTCAGAGTGATGACATCATGTTCATCCATGTGACTGCTGCAGCCAATCACTTGCCTCCACTCGTACTACCCGGCATGGCATGTGTCCATAGAAGCCGGTGTTTGGTTGCAGCAGCAAATTTCTTGCAGGTAATTTCATGTTTTATACTCGTAGACAATCCCTTTAACATTAATACTTTGGTTTACATCTAATGATGGGGGAGATAAAGATCCAGAGGCACAAGATGATGCTCTAGGGTCCCAATGTGAAATATGAAAAAGGGTCTCCACCTACCATGTGCCTGAAAGAAGGACTGGGGTGCCTGAAAGAAGGACTGGGGTGCCTGAAAGAAGGACTGGGGTACCATTGCTACCTCTGCCTTCCTATGTCAAAATTTCAACATACTGTATGGAAGTTTCAAGAGAAATAACTTTTCCACAGACATTCAGTATAGGGCACCATTCACACTAGTGCCTCAGAAATACACATTTGAGGCCCCTATTCTAAATCTATTCAAGGACCCCTTAAACAACACATACTACTACTTATTATACTGGGCTTTTTGTAACCTCTGAAATCCATCCTCCATAGCTGTAATAAAGGAACAGTGAATTTACTCACCACTAGGATAAAACTCTGAAAAGGAAAAAGCAAACTTTGTAATTGAGGTTTTAGTTCACTACTGCCTTTTTTATACAATAATTAATATAATTATAAAATAAAAGTTGTTGTTTTTGTAATTCTTTTACATGTCTGGTATTTTCATTCTTTATTGTTTAAACCTGTATCTACCAGCAGGTGGCAGCAAACGCTTTACAATACAAAACTGCTTTGCCATATAATGTACGAGCCAAAGCGAATGGTGCGGAGGCAAAAATGACGGGGAATAAAGCCATGAACTGTTCTCCTCCTCATCCCATCGGATATTTCTACATTCATGTTTCCTGATCACCAAAATTACAATTTGCATTTATTATTATTTATTACCCATCTTGTCATAGAAAACGAGAGGCATCTAAAGGAACAGCAAAGCCCTAAATCGTCAATGTGCATCATGACACGACTGCACGGAGCCATATTACAATTTTGTGTACGCCCCTAAGGACGAATTTCAGCTTTTTTTTAAAAACCAATGAATGTAGAAATTGTACAGGTGGTCTAGATCCTAAAAAGACAAATGTGTTCACCTTCCCCGACCGCCTCCCAATTAAAAAAATATATATAAATCTTACAAAAAACACAGCAATAAGATCATTTTCCAAGTCATACTTCTAAATGGTTGTCATACAGTTACCGACTAATAAATATCGCCATATTGTTACTATATAAGTCTGCTATACCAATAATAAATCACATAATAAAGATAAATACAGCACACAATGAGCATATATTATCACCGCTTAGTGTCTGAGTATAATCACCGTCCTGTGACTGAAAAAACCCTGTATACCAATAATATCTCATTCTCGGACGCACATTCAGCTGAAGTGTATTGTGGCGCAGAGACTCGTCGAGTCTGTTTTCTGCAGTACATGCGGCCGGCCAATCAGAGGCGAGCCGCTGACACCGACGTGCATGTGACTGGGGTGTATGGCAGTGATGTCATTCGCTCCCGTCGCTTGCACGCTGAAGTCAGGATGCATCACGGCGGGGGAGCGGGGGAAAGGTGAGTATAATGGTTTATTTTTTTCTATGCATTAAAGAACAGCGGCAGATTGAGGGGACATATACCAGGATGGGGGATATATATACCAGGATGGGGGCCAGGATTTGGTACATATATACCAGGATGGGACCCAGGATAAGGGAGATATTTACCAGGATGGAGGACATATATATACCAGGATGGGGAACATATATACCAGGAAGGGCCCAGGATGGGGGACATGTATCAAGATGGGGGATATATACACCAGGATGGAGGTCTTATATAACAGGATGGGGCCAGGATAAGGAACATATAGACCAAGATGGAGGACATATGTAGTATACCAGGATGGGGGACATATACCAGGAAGGGCCCAGGATGGGGGATATATACCAGGATGGCGGTCATATATACCAGGATGGGGAACATATATACCAGGAAGGGCCCAGCATGGGGAAGATATACCAGGATGGGGGACATGTACCAAGATGGGGGATATATATACCAGGATGGAGGTCATATATAACAGGATGGGGCCAGGATAAGGAACACATAGACCAGGATGGAGGACATATATACAAGGATGGGGGATATATATATATATATATATATATATATATATATATATATATATTACACCAGGATAGGGGACATTACTACATAATGGGGGAGGAGTTGCAACTTGTATGTCCTTATAGGATTTAGAACCCTACAAGGACCCATACATGTGGGGAGGCTAGGTCCAAATTTTGCACCAGGGCTTATCAGTCTGTAGTGACGACAATAAGGCCATAAACTAATGTCCCTCAATTGGCCTGCTATAGTAATTATGTTTTTTTAAATTCTTTTACATGTCGCCGCTTTCACGAGTCGTGTCCTCTTCCTCCTCCATAGCCAGAGCACAAAACTACATGCACCGCCCGCAACAGGCACGCTGACGTCAGCTGCCAGCCTCTGATTTTACGGTGGCCCTCTGTTCCACAATACATTTCAACTAAATGAGCATTTGAGACACACATCCAGCTAAAAAGGGTGGTAAAGTTGGAGAGCCCGCTTCCACCACGTTTATTACACCCCTGATAACATCACAGCATATAAGATGCGGCTCTTATTAAATATACAGTGGAGAAAATAAGTATTTGATACACTGCCGATTTTGCAAGTTTTCCCACCTACAAAGAATGGAGAGGTCTGTAATTTTTATCGTAGGTCACTTCACCTGTGAGAGACTGAATCTTTAAAAAATCCATAAAATCAGATTGTATGATTTTTACATAATTCATTTGCCTTTTATTGCATGAAATAAGTATTTGATACAATAGAAAAACAGAACTTAATATTTGGTACAGAAACATTTGTTTGCAATTACAGAATTCAGACGTTTCCTGTAGTTCTTGACCGAGTTTGCAGACACTGCAGCAGGGATTTTGGTCCACTCCTCCATACAGATCTTCTCCAGATCTTTCAGGTTTTGGGGCTGTCACTGGGCAACATTGAGTTTCAGCTTTCTCCAAAGATTTTCTATTGGGTTCAGGTCTGGAAACTGGCTAGACCAATCCAGGACCTTGAAATGCTTCTTACGGAGTCACTCCTTAGTTGCCCTGGCTGTGTGTTTCAGGTTATTATCATGCTAGAAAACTCATCCACGACCCATCTTCAATGCTTTTACTGAGGGAAGGAGATTGATGGCCAAAATCTCACGATACATGACCCCATCCATCCTCTCTTCAATGCGGTGCAGTTATCCTGTCCCCTTTGCAGAGAAGCACACCCAAAGTATAATGTTTTCCTCACCATGCTTCACGGTTGGGATGGTGTTCTTGGGGTTGTACTCATCCTTTATCTTTCTCCAAACACGGCGAGTGGAGTTGATACCAAAAAGTTCTATTTTGGTCTCATCTGACCACATGACTTTCTCCCATGCCTCATCTGGATCATCCAGATTGTCATTGGCAAACTTCATACAGGCCTGGACATGTGCTGACGTGAGCAGGGGGAACTTGCGTGCCTTGCAGGATTTTAATCCATGATGACGTAGTGTGTTACAAACAGTAATGTTTGAGACTGTGGTTCTGTAGCACCCTGAGGATTCGGCTGCTACAGGGGTATTGCACCTCAACCCAGAGGTGTGATATTCCACTCCCGGGTAAGGAAGGAGTGTGGAACTGAGCTCAGATAGACTGCATGCACTACATACATCCCATTCCAGAGGAGCAGGCCGACGGCACTCCCACTTAGAAATGTGCAGGTGCGACCGAGCCTGTTCCTGGCTGGAGTGGGAGGGGGGAGGAACATCCCATGTAGTGTAGGGGCAGATAGGGGGAGCAGTCTGGGTAGTGATAGGAGCTCATTGGGTGCTGGTCACCTGAGCTCACACATAGAGGGATATATAAGGAGGGCACCAACTAGAATCAGGGTCAGACGCAGAGAGGAAGTCAGATGCAGAGGACAAGCCTGCAGCTGAGAGAAAGAAACAACAGCCCTGGAGAGAGAGTGGAGTGCAGAAAGACCCAGAGGGGGACAAAGAAGGGACCCAAGAACCCAAATAAGAACACCGGGTGAGGAGTCAGCACAAGGGTACCGGAACCCAAGCTGGTGGGGGCAAAGACATTCCCCAGCCAAAGACCGGAGACCGTGGGCAGTGTCTGTCACGGTCACCCACTACATTCACCCTGAAGGCACACCACATGGAGGGTCAGGGAACCTGAGGCCAAAGGTTGCCCAACAGAAGGCCCGAGGGAGCTGGATTTAGGTGAATCACTGGTGGGGACGGCTGAAGAAAGGACAGAGGGAGAGCTCAGGGCCACGCTCCGGACTTGTTTGGGGGTTGGCTGGATCCAGGACCTGGTGGACGCAGCACGGCTCGGGAGGTCACTTGGAGCTAGAGTGACCAGGAACATCTGCAGTAAGTAAAGACCCTTAACTGCACAACCCGAGTCTGTCATCATTACCGGCTGCACCGCACCACCACAACCCCCATCCTCTGCGCCTGTCCCCTCTGAGGCTATACCCCTCCCGTTGGGGGTTATCCCACCAAGCTGCGCACCCACCATCAGCCTCAGCGGACCCTGCAGCAGCGGCGGCCACAGTGACCGCATCACAACGGGTGGCGTAGTCGACACAACGAACTTTAATAACATCAGTAAGGACTGCCACATAACACTGAGCTTGACGCCCTGGGCACGGGACCGGGTCACAGCCGCTCGGAGACTACAACCCCCCATCTGATCCGGTGCCGGGTATTCCCCTCAAAAAGGAATATGTCCCAGGGGGCGCGTCAACTTTGGCGTAGTCGGCAGGATTACGTGCCCGCAACACCCGGGTACTGCGTGCCTGAAGAAAAGTGCAAGTTTACCTCAGAAAGAAGACTCCTGCCGGTTCCGGAGGGTCCACGCCATCGGACTCCATCACCAGTCGTTTCCCGCCGATTGTCCGCCATTTCCAGCTTGTTCCCGCCATCTGCAGAGTTTCCCGCCACTGGGCGACGATTCCCGCCAAAACCGCAGATTTCCCGCCTTGGAAGAGCAGCGGACGCCATTATGGGCGTGCCAAAGGAGGGCAAGAGGCCACCTCCCATCGTGGGCCGGGACAGAAAATGGCGCCAAAAGTGGAAACCGCCCCCACCAACAGAGACTGTGATGCTGGAGGTGTCTGTCAGCGTGAAAGAACTACCCCTGGAGCTGACAGTCACCGAGTTGCCCCGGGACCGCCCTCGAAGTGGGAGGAGACGAAAGAAAAGAGCAAAGATGGGTGTCGCTTGGAGGAGTCTAGAACGAGCGCACCCGGAGACAAGGTGTCTAGAGCGAGAGCACCCGGAGTCGAGGAGAGAAAGAGTAGACCCGGGAATGGAGCGGCAGCAGAGCAGCACCGGCCCGCTGGCCAGGAGCCTGCTGGAGGAAGAAGGAGGAGAGCAGAGCAGCACCGGCCCGATGGCCAGGAGCCTGCCGGAAACAGAGCAGAGCAGCACCGACCCGATGGTCAGGAGCCTGCTGGAGTCAACAACCCCGCTAGGCTTAGCGGAGATCCTAGCGCAACTCCCCCGAGACCGGGAGTGCGCGCGGAGTGCCCTGGAGGGCCTCGCGGGAAGGATGGCCCGGGTACAGCGTGAGATACTGGCGGAGTGGAGCCGGGAGATGGCCCAGCAAGCAGAGACCAGTCAACGGAGCACGCTACCCTGGAAGAGGAAGCAGACCGCCTCTGAGGATGGCGCGGGAGGACCCAAGGCCGGAGACGGCGCCGAGGAGGGAGCCGAGCGCATGGAGGCAGGTAAAGGGGACGCCTATACCCCAAGCCGTGACACCGCTTACCTGCCCCAGCTCCCCGTCGCAGAGCCCGAAAGTCCCCCTGCTGTGCCCGTAGCCGCCAGATCACCGCCATGGACTAGGCCCCAACCGGAAGCCGCCGCCGCGACCCCTGTGACATCACGCGCCCCGACCCGGAGCGTGACAAAGCAGGAATTACCACCAGCCTGGTCGCAAGGCCTAGTACCCCCGGGCGCCGCACCACCAACAGCGCCCCCTACCTCCGCGGAGCCTCCGGCCTGGCCGCAAGGCCAGGTAGCCCAGGCCGCCGCCGTCCTAACGGTGCCCTTCACCTTCCAGGTGCCCCAGGCCTGGCCGCAAGGCCTGGGCAACCCGGGCGCCACCACCACCGCGCCCGCGCCCGTAAAACCAAGGGTGCCGCGTCTGGGAGGAGGAGCAAGAGGACCCGGACGGGTCTGAAGTTCAAAGAGCAGGAGGAAGACGCCGTTGAGTGCGGCCGAGAAGTGATGTAAATAGTTACCCAATCGGGGTATAAAGGAACTGTTGCTGCTGCTAAAGTAGTCCCCGTTGGGACCAGTGAACTGTTTACCTGTGTGACCCCTTCCATACCAGGCTGAGGACTGTGAGCAGCCATCCCTTTCCCTTTACCTGGCCGGGGACTGAGAACGGCCAAAATTCCCCTGTACATAGTTGCGCTTCCTAAAGCGCCCCCTACCGGTTTTATATGAGAAACTGTTTTTCAAAAGACTGTCGCACTTTACCTGGTCACGAGTTGCACGGTGACCAGAGGAGGAAGAAAGAAAAAGACGACGAGAAAGTTTTATATATATATGTTTTATGTGTTTTACATGTTTATAAAAATTTGTATGTTTTGGTGTTTTATGTCTTGCAGCCCGAGGACGTGCTGTGATTTACCAGGGGGGAATGTAGCACCCTGAGGATTCGGCTGCTACAGGGGTATTGCACCTCAACCCAGAGGTGTGATATTCCACTCCCGGGTAAGGAAGGAGTGTGGAACTGGGCTCAGATAGACTGCATGCACTACATACATCCCATTCCAGAGGAGCAGGCCGACGGCACTCCCACTTAGAAATGTGCAGGTGCGACCGAGCCTGTTCCTGGCTGGAGTGGGAGGGGGGAGGAACATCCCATGTAGTGTAGGGGCAGATAGGGGGAGCAGTCTGGGTAGTGATAGGAGCTCATTGGGTGCTGGTCACCTGAGCTCACACATAGAGGGATATATAAGGAGGGCACCAACTAGAATCAGGGTCAGACGCAGAGAGGAAGTCAGATGCAGAGGACAAGCCTGCAGCTGAGAGAAAGAAACAACAGCCCTGGAGAGAGAGTGGAGTGCAGAAAGACCCAGAGGGGGACAAAGAAGGGACCCAAGAACCCAAATAAGAACACCGGGTGAGGAGTCAGCACAAGGGTACCGGAACCCAAGCTGGTGGGGGCAAAGACATTCCCCAGCCAAAGACCGGAGACCGTGGGCAGTGTCTGTCACGGTCACCCACTACATTCACCCTGAAGGCACACCACATGGAGGGTCAGGGAACCTGAGGCCAAAGGTTGCCCAACAGAAGGCCCGAGGGAGCTGGATTTAGGTGAATCACTGGTGGGGACGGCTGAAGAAAGGACAGAGGGAGAGCTCAGGGCCACGCTCCGGACTTGTTTGGGGGTTGGCTGGATCCAGGACCTGGTGGACGCAGCACGGCTCGGGAGGTCACTTGGAGCTAGAGTGACCAGGAACATCTGCAGTAAGTAAAGACCCTTAACTGCACAACCCGAGTCTGTCATCATTACCGGCTGCACCGCACCACCACAACCCCCATCCTCTGCGCCTGTCCCCTCTGAGGCTATACCCCTCCCGTTGGGGGTTATCCCACCAAGCTGCGCACCCACCATCAGCCTCAGCGGACCCTGCAGCAGCGGCGGCCACAGTGACCGCATCACAACGGGTGGCGTAGTCGACACAACGAACTTTAATAACATCAGTAAGGACTGCCACATAACACTGAGCTTGACGCCCTGGGCACGGGACCGGGTCACAGCCGCTCGGAGACTACAACCCCCCATCTGATCCGGTGCCGGGTATTCCCCTCAAAAAGGAATATGTCCCAGGGGGCGCGTCAGTTCCAGCTCTCTTCAGGTCATTGACCAGGTCCTCCCATGTAGTTCTGGGCTGATTCCTGACCATTCTCAGAATCATTCTTACCCCACGAGGTGAGATCTTGCATGGAGCCCCAGACAGAGGAAGATTGATAGTCATCTTTTGTTTCTTTCGTTTTCTAACAATTGTGCCAACAGTTGTTGCCTTCTTACCAAGCTGCTTGCCTATTGTCCTGTAGCCCATCCTGGCCTTGTGCAGGTCTACAATTTTGTCCCTGGTGTCCTTAGACAGCTCTTTGGTCTTGACCATGGTGGAGAGGTTGGAGTGTGATTGATTGAGTGTGTGGACAGGTGTTTTTTATACAGGTAACAAATTCAAACAGGTGCAATTAATACAGGTAATGAGTGCAGAGTAGGCGGCCTTCTTAAAGAACAACTAACAGGTCTGTGAGAGCCAGAATTCTTGCTGGTTGGTAGGTGATAAAATACTTATTTCATGCCATAAAATGCAATTTAATTATGTAAAAATAATACAATGTGATTTTCTGTTTTTTATTATTTGATTCGGTCTCTCACAGGTGAAGTGACCTACGATAAAAATTACAGACCTCTCCATTCTTTGTAGGTGGGAAAACTTGTAAAATCGGCAATGTATCAAATACTTCTTTCCCACTGTAAGCGTATTAACTTTTTTTTAAAAGAGAATCTGTCACTTGCCATAAATATGTAATTTTTTTCCTGGTGTAATTGCCGCTGTTCTCCTGAATCCAGTGATATTTTTTTATTGTTCCTGCTCCTCTCAGTTCCTGTGATAGGTCTCCGCTTCACTGTATATGTCTTGTTAGTCAAGTGGGTGTGGTCCCCAAGAAGACACCCACAAAGACCAGCTGATGGCCACACCCACTAGATTTACACACAGGGAAGAAGGGGCCATGTATCAGGAATGGAGAAAAGCAGGAATGCATTCAAGATAAAAATAAATATAAATCTGACTGTCTCCTCAATGGATACAAAATTATAAATAATTCTGCAATAAATGAGCATAATAAACCATAACTATGAAAAGCCAACAATTTAAGTTTCTGGTGTAAGAACAGCCCAAATTAAGAAGCATTTACACTTTATTCCAGTGGGCAACAGGTTTAAAACTTAGGCCACGGCCCCACTATCAGTATTTGGTCAGTATTCGGTCAGTATTTTTTCTCAGGAGTGGGAGCCAAAACCAGGTGAGGAACAATCAGAGAAAAGGTGTAATAGAAACAAGTCACCAATTCTGCATTTATCACCCACTCCTAGTTTTGGCTTCCACTCCTGAGAAAATATACTGACCGAACACTGATCAAATGCTGATAGTGGGGCCGTTTTTCACTTTTTTTGCACTAAATTCTTTAAAATGGTGCTTGTGGTTCATGAATTCTTCTTTAATCTTGTTTTAAGACTTTTTAGCCCAAAAAGTTTCATGTTCTATTAAAATGATGCAAAATGTGCACAATAAGTGCAGATGTACATAAAGTCACTCGGGGGATGGGGCAGGGTGGGGAGGAGTCGTGATCACACATGAGGCATATTGGATTTTAACTTTAAATACCAAGTATCCACATGGAATGAATTTCATACATTTATTTTTTAATTATCATTGTTATATTTGTTGATGTTTTCTTTTTTTGTTTATGTAAATATTTTGATAATTTTTTTTACATCAATGGTGGTTCACTATTGGTCATTTCCCTATTTTTATGTGATTGGTCCCTAATGATTTAAATACCATTTTGATTTGTTCTTTATACTATGACTAAGGGCAGTTTCGCCAGAAACGTGTCAGAGCCAGAATGTTAATTATTTTCCAAAGATCTGGTTGTATTTTTTTTTAATAGAACTTTAATAAAGAAAAATCCTTTTACCCCGGATGGATGTGCTGGATTTCCTCTTACTTTCCTTTTGTGGGTCTGGAATATATTTGCACAAAAATTGATAAAATCATAACTCGATGAATCAGCCACAATGATGAATGTAAAAAAAAGCAATAAAGATAAAATAGACTTTAAAAAAAAAGTAGTGAATTAAAGAAGAATATTTTGCAAACAGGTGGAAAAAAACACCAAAAATTAGACCAAAAAAAAGTGTAAATGTAATAATGAATTCTATGAGTGTTTAACAATTTGAGATGAATAATTTTTCATCTGTGCATTTGCTGGTTAAATGAGCTCGGCTGGGCTGAAGGGGGCGCTATAAAGAGCTGGTATTTTAGCACAGAACCCCACGTTTATCGTGAGCCATTTTTAGATAGGCAAACAATTGAAGTAAAGGGATCTATATCAGGGAGATAATCAGCAGCGGCGTGTCATTACTACACATTTATTATCGGGTTGTGCAGTCGTGTCACAGGGCCTGATAATTGCGTTCATTCATGCAGATGGTGTATTATCAGCAACTACAGGAGGAGGATTCAGACAGTTAGAGATGCTGCTTGCCAGTGAAAGATTAGGGCCCCACTAACCCTCCGAGAATAATTAACAGTCCCAAAACCCTGGATTCTACGGGAAAAAATTCAGCCTGATCTCTTAACTGGAGCAGGTGTAATAAGGAGATAACACGAGCTCCAGGGATGGCTGCCGCTAGCACGGAGTACAATGGGACCCATAATAAATGTATTTATGACACCACTGTCTCCTCCTATCCACAGAGCCGCACCGCTCGCCCTATGACATCATCGATACGGCTGCTCTAACGGAGCAGGACTCCTTGTCCTTCAACCTATAGATTGATGAAATATCATATCATACATATGACATTCCACAGAATAAATGTGTCCACAATCTAATTCCTTATCACAAATGACGTGCCCCCTGGGCCGTGGGAGTACTCGGCAGCCGGGCCTCTGCGTATGCCAGTGGGGGATATCACGGTGGCTGGCCCGGTCCGTGACCCAGGGCGGTCAGTAAAAAAGGGAATTTATAGGGGATTTGGAAAGTTCGTGACGCCACCTGTGGAATGCGGCAAAAGGGTGCTGCCGCTGCGGAGCAGTCCTCTGGAGCTGGTGTTACGGCAGCAGGGATGGTGTGGCTCTCCACAGGTAGAGCTAGCTCCAGGGCAGCGTGGGGTGTAATGGAGGATGCTGGGGAGAGACGGCAGGACGGTCCCGGAGGAAAGACGGACACTCACACGGGGGTAAGCTTCAGTACCTTTACTGGTGATGCTGCAGGCACGGTCCAGGGTACTCCAGGCGAAGGGTGCACTTTTGGACTCTCCCAGTGAACGGGTATAGGGCGTCCTGATCCGTGGCTTTTCTCGTTAAGCTTCTGGCCTGCCTGAAACTAGGCCTAGCTTGGTTACTGTCTCTCTCTGCACCTGCTGAACTGGTGGTAGGGCCTTCTCTTTGGAATTCACTCTCCCTGGACGCTGGGGCCTCCGTGACTCCTAGCCCTGGTACTGTAGTCAGCGTTTGGCAAACCTGGGACCTGTAGTCCTCCAGGGGTTCCAGTGGTCCCTACTGGGTATAAAGGGACCCCGTATGCGTGGACCGGGTGTCCGGTATATATCTCGGGGTGAGCCTGGTAAGCTCCTCTGTCCCCTTGTTACTTCTTCCTTCTCCTCTCGCCTTCGGCCACACTCAGGGCCTCACTAGACTTTCACTTGTGCTTTAGGCCTTGGCTCGCCTAAGCACGGCAGCCAGCATGCTGCCTCTTCACTGCTCTCTGAGTGTCAGAACGCTCTCAGCTCACCTCTGAGCTGTGTTCCTCTCTGTCTCTGAACACTCACTCAGCTGCCTGGCTCCACCCTCCCTATATATATCCCTATCAGGGCTCCCTCTGCTGGTCTGAGGTGGTAGGGTGGAGGTGTGTGAATGTGTGAGGGCCTCTTGTGGAGAAGTCCATCCATGCACCCTTCTGGGTTCTGTGGCAGCAATGCACAGCAGGGCACCACACAAACACAAGCTAGATATCATCTGAAATCATAAAGGGCCCTTCGACTTAATTTGGTGGTTGGGAGGGTAATCGTCCCATTCTCAGGATCGGTGGAGGTCGGATTCCCACCGATAGGGAGGGTCATCGTCCCATTCTCAAGATCGGTGGAGGTCGGATTCCCATCAATAGGGAGGGTCATCGACCCATTCTCAGGATTGGTGGAGGTCGGATTCCCATCAATAGGGAGGGTCATCGTCCCATTCTCAGGATCAGTGGAGGTCGGATTCTCACCGATAGGGAAGGTCATCGTCCTATTCTGAAGATCGGTGGAGGTCAGATTCCCACCGATAGGGAGGATCATCGTTCCATTTTCAGGATTGACGGAGGTTGGATTCTCACTGATAGGGAGGGTCATTGTCCCATTCTCAAGATCGGTGGAGGTCGGATTCCTATCAATAGGGAGGGTCATCGTCCCATTCTCAGGATCGGTGGAGGTCGGATTCCCAACAATAGGGAGGGTCATCGTCCCATTCTCATGTTCGGTGGAGGTCGGATTCTAATCAATAGGAAGGGTCATCGTCTCATTCTCAGGATCGGTGGAGGTCGGATTCCAATCAATAGGAAGGGTCATTGTCTCATTCTCAGGATCGGTGGAGGTCAGATTCCCATCAATAGGGAGAGTCATCCTCCCATTCTCAGGATCAGTGGTGGTCGGATTCCCACCGATAGGGAGGGTCATCGTCCCATTCTCAGGATCAGTGGAGGTCGGATTCCCAATGATAACTATGTCATCATTTTAAAAGATGGGAATAATCTTTTTAAAACAGATTGGAGAATTTCTATCCATCCTTTTCATTTCCAAGATCTCTGCTTACTATCTGTGAACGGGAATCTTCTTGTCTGCACGCAGAAGCTGAACACCAGTCTTGATATCATCCGAATGATACATACGGTAACATTTGCGACTAAAGATGACAATTGAGCATGGTGAACTCGGTAAGACCCGGGAAAGGAATTGATTCACGTAGCAAATTTATCAAAAGTTCCCGAGGGCAATAGGATGTGTCAGTAGTGGAGTCTTTGACATATATTTGCTGCATTTAATATACAAGAAAGAAATCCCATACATTTAAAGGGGTTGCCCATTTTCTGAAAACTGTTTGTCCATAAGCTCAGTTACCTTTAAAGAAACAAACTGAGCTCAATGAATGATCAGATTAGTAGGGTTGTAAATAAAAGCTATTCAGTGACAGCAAGCAGGTATCTAGAAAACTGAGAGCAATTAATATAAAAAGTATAATTGGAGATGCAGAACTTTTCATATAAGCAATGAGCATTTTCTTTCTCCATTTCACAATATTTGGAATTTTTCAGTACATTATATGGTGTCATTCAAAACTGCGACTCATCCCATAAAAAAACAAGCCCACATACGGTTATTTTAATATAAAAAAAAAGTTATGGCTGTTGGAAAAATGGGAGGAAAAAACGAAAGTGTAAAAACAAAATTTGGCCAGCTCGGGGACGTGTTATCATCATCCTATAGAACCCCTTAAAGTATTTTGAAATATTTGATTGCAATAATCAGGGTGATCAGGATTTGTATCCTTCATCTGGACCTTTATCTCCATGGATTATCTCTGCTCACTTATTTACTGTTTACTGACATCAGAGACTTGGGAGCTGTATGTCTGCCAGTCTGATTCCAGCTGTGCAGGGCGTCTACATACAGTAGCACCCACTTTATGGCTCTGAGATAACAAAAACTGGAGGGTAATGAAACAGCAGAGCTTAGCAGAGTGATGGCAGGATGAGATCTTGTGATGATCACTATATCAGGCTTTAATGGAGGTCACAACAAGTAAAACTTCTACTTGCAAAAAATTCGAAAAAAGAATAATATATATATAATTTGCATGGGAAAACCCATTCCAATAATTTAGCTCCAGGAACCTTAGAAAGAAGATTCTCCTGCACCAAAGAGAAAGCAGCGTCTTTCTAGTGCCAAATTTATAGCTATAAAAATTAATTTCGGGACAACTTTTTCCCCAAATGACCCAAATCTTACAGTGATACAAAGAAATTAATTTCATCCATCTCTACATATTACTTCAATGGAAATGCCCTTTAAAGATTTAAAGAAAACCTCTCACTGGAATTTTTCCATTTAAACGCTGTACATCCTCCAATTACTGCTGTTCAACTGATTCTGAAACAGTTTTTCTTTTTTTTCTGTGGCCCTCCATTCTAAAGTTATGAACCTCTTTAATAAAGATGCAAATTTTTTCTTCTACCAACTGGGCGTATACCACATAACTTCTCTGTGGGCGTTTCTTTTTTCACCTCTGATACTGGCCAATTAAAACAAGGCCACAGCCATAGAGAAGCTCTGTAGTACATGCCCAGTTAGTTGAAGGGAAAATTTGCACCATTATTACCAAGGAGGGGCATAACTTTAAAACAGAGGGGCTCAGAAGTAAAAGAAAAACTGTCCCAGAATCAGTGGAGCAGTGACAGTTGGTGAAACTTTAAATTAAAAAATCCAGTGAAAGTTCCACTTCAAGTGGTATAAAATTGCTAAAATTACGCTAGCAACACAATCCCTGTCCATATTCTCTATTAACCGTTTTTGGACCACACAAAAATTTAGGTATTTTTCAGTTCATTATTCTGGAACTAATAACTTTTTTATTTTTTTCGTTAACGTAGCAATATGGGGGTTTTGTGCAAGACAAGTTTTACTTTAAACATGCCATTTTGTGATAACTATATGTTACCATTTAGGGCTTCGATTCCTCAAAACCGGCATTTTGAAGGGTGCTCTGGAGTAAGAGGTAATTCAAATTCAGTAAGAGATGTGCACCATCACAAGACATGTACTCCAGTCAGGGGCTGGAGTAAATTTTTGTCGTAATTTACAACACTTTTATGGCATGAATCATGCTGACTTTGTCGGCCACACTTGGCCGCGCCCCGTCCCAGCTATGCTTCGTCCATTTTTTTCAAAAAAGTTGGCAGAGCTGGCCAGGACTGGTGTAAAAACGCCACAATTTGCTAAATTTTGGAGCATTTCAAATAGTTTGAAGCCAGTGCACTTTAATGTGCATTCAGTTCATTTTGGAGGAACAAGCAAGCAAAAAAAATCCACCAGTTTGCTTCTTTTTTTTTTTCACTGATAATTATGGGGATATCAAATATGTGGAGGGTTATGTTAGTCTATATGTGTTTTTTTAATAACATGTTTTCTGATTTTTTTATTAAAATTTGAAACAATTTTTATAACCTCACGAAGGGAAACTTCCTTTTTTTCACTTGCAGTATAATATGCGCATGTGAATAGAAATAGCAGGCACCAGTTATTTATTTATTATGTATTGCTTATATAGCGCCATCATACTCCGCAGCACTTTGCAGACATCATCACTATCTCCAATGGTGCTCACAATCTAAATTCCTTACCAGTATGTCTTTGGATAGGACTAGCTACAGGCTGTTTTTTTGTTTAGAAGAGACCTTTATGTTGTCTTCATAGTGACAACAGTAGGGCCTTCCCCATATGGTGTCTCGATCAATGTTGATTGCATCACTGGCAGGACATACAGTAGTTCCCAACTGTCCTGGGAATTCACAGACTACTGGGCCGAAATGGGGCGATGGTGGCATTAAAAAACCCTTTCCAAAAGTGGGCATTTGGGGTGGGCCCGGGAGGGTTAACGGTGTCCCTGGTTAGGAGCTGGGGATGGGTTTTGGAAAGTGTTGAGAAATGTTGGCAACTATGGGAGGAATAATTAATTGTAGGCAGTTACAGTGGGGTTTCATCTACAGTACAGACCAAGAGTTTGGACACACCTTCTCATTTAAAGATTTTTCTGTATTCTCATGACTTTGAAAATTGTACATTCACACTGAAGGCATCAAAACTATGAATTAACACATGTGGAATTATATACTTAACAAAAAAGTGTGAAACAACTGAAAATATGTCTTATATTCTAGGTTCTTCAAAGTAGCCACCTTTTGCTTTGATGACTGCTTTGCACACTCTTGGCATTCTCTTGATGAGCTTCAAGAGGTAGTCACCGGAAATGGTCTTCCAACAATCTTGAAGGAGTTCCCAGAGATGCTTAGCACTTGTTGGCCCTTTTGCCTTCACTCTGCGGTCCAGCTCACCCCAAACCATCTCGATTGGGTTCAGGTCTGGTGACTGTGGAGGCCAGGTCATCTGGCGTATCACCCCATCACTCTCCTTCTTGGTCAAATAGCCCTTACACAGCCTGGAGGTGTGTTTGGGGTCATTGTCCTGTTGAAAAATAAATGATGGTCCAACTAAACGCAAACCGGATGGAATAGCATGCCGCTGCAAGATGCTGTGGTAGCCATGCTGGTTCAGTATGTCTTCAATTTTGAATAAATCCACAACAGTGTCACCAGCAAAGCACCCCCACACCATCACACCTCCTCCTCCATGCTTCATGGTGGGAACCAGGCATGTAGAGTCCATCCGTTCACCTTTTCTGCGTTGCACAAAGACACGGTGGTTGGAACCAAAGATCTCAAATTTGGACTCATCAGACCAAAGCACAGATTTCCACTGGTCTAATGTCCATTCCATGTGTTCTTTAGCCCAAACAAATCTCTTCTGCTTGTTGCCTGTCTTTTGCAGTGGTTTCCTAGCAGCTATTTTACCATGAAGGCCTACTGCACAAAGTCTCCTCTTAACAGTTGTTGTAGAGATGTGTCTGCTGCTAGAACTCTGTGTGGCATTGACCTGGTCTCTAATCTGAGCTGCTGTTAACCTGCAATTTCTGAGGCTGGTAACTCGGATAAACTTATCCTCAGAAGCAGAGGTGACTCTTGGTCTTCCTTTCCTGGGGCGGTCCTCATGTGAGCCAGTTTCTTTGTAGCGCTTGATGGTTTTTGCAACTGCACTTGGGGACACTTTCAAAGTTTGCCCAATTTTTCGGACTGACTGACCTTAATTTCTTAAAGTAATGATGGCCACTCGTTTTTCTTTACTTAGCTGCTTTTTTCTTGCTATAATACAAATTCTAACAGTCTATTCAGTAGGACTATCAGCTGTGTATCCACTAGACTTCTGCACAACACAACTGATGGTCCACTCCCAACCCCATTTATAAGGCAAGAAATCCCACTTATTAAACCTGACAGGGCACACCTGTGAAGTGAAAACCATTTCCGGTGACTACCTCTTGAAGCTCATCAAGAGAATGCCAAGAGTGTGCAAAGCAGTCATCAAAGCAAAAGGTGGCTACTTTGAAGAACCTAAAATATAAGACATATTTTCAGCTGTTTCACACATTTTTGCTAAGTATATAATTCCACATGTGTTAATTCATAGTTTTGATGCCTTCAGTGTGAATGTACAATTTTCAAAGTCATGAAAATACAGAAAAATCTTTAAATGAGAAGGTGTGTCCAAACTTTTGGTCTGTACTGTATGTATAGAAATATGTTCACACTGAGTTCCTTGATGTGGATTTTTATGGCTGAAAAATTGCTATCTAAAAACTGTGATGTATTTTTTACATAGATTTTGTGTATGTCATTTTTTTTTTACCTGATAAAATTCAGTAGTAAAAGTTGGTGCAGTTTTTCAAGCAGAAACGTTCAGGAATTAACAGGTTGATTCTTTTTACATATGAAGAAAAAACATACGGGAAAAAAAAAACATCACCGTGTGCACTAGAGGTATATGTTCCCATTGAAATTAATAGGAAGCTAATTAAGAGTATTTAAAGGGGTTGCTCATGTGGATTATGGAATTATCTCTATCATTATCATGTGGATTATCTCTTCCAAAATGTAAAAAAAAATTGTTTAAAAATACCCCAAAGGTCATCTTCCCACCAATGATCGTGCACGATCATCTTGACGTATTCATATGTTAAGGTCATAGATGCCAACATTTCTGTGGACGTTCAAGTTCCATCCACCAACCTAACCTCTCCCGGGTTACATCTCCAGGTCATCTATAAACCGTGGCCCCTATCGGCCCAGGAGTCATGGGAAATCCAGGATGGTTGGCAAGTATGTAAGATGTGGGAAGGGGATATATGGACATCGTAGAGGGTTGTCCCCTATTTGGGACCTATACTGTTGCCAGTCACTGATGGCCGCCATATAATACTATATTTGCCTTATAGCGGCTAAAAAAAGTACAACCTGCAGTGAATCTCTCCCTGGCAAAAACGGCTGTTTGATGGGGGTCTCTGGAGCTAGACGCACAGCGATCTAATCAGTATGATAAGCCTATTAAAGGGGTTGTCCATAGCAAGACAACCCCTCTAAAGCACATATCATTATTATTATTATTATTTAATGGTCTTTGGTTTGATCTCCAGCCATGGCGACTTGATGGATGAACGCTCTTTGTAGGAAGATCGATCTTGTGCAAGTCTAGATAGCTCCACCAGGGTCTTCTCTGCCGTTATCTTGATGGTATCAAGCCATCGGGTTTCTGGTCTTCCTCTTTGCCTTGTAACTTCTATTCTTCCGACCATGATGTCCTTCTCCATTGTTGCTCGTTATCTTCGTATAATGTGTCCAAAGTAGGCAAGTCATAGCTTGGTCATCCTTGCTTCGAGTGATATTTCTGGCTTGATTTGTTCCAAAATTGATTTGTTTGTTCTTCTTGCCATCCATGGTATTGATAACATCCTTCTCCAGCACCACATTTCGAAGGCTTCGATTCACTTCATACACATATACATGGGTAATATATATATGGAAAGCACATATACATGGGTAAGAAAGGGCTAGGCATCCCTGTTAATGACTGTTACATTCATAAAGTCTTTTTTTGTTTCTTAATCTCCCCACCTTTTCATCAGTTTGTCTTACGAGACGTTGCGTTATCAGCCTGTGATGTTATCAGGAGGCCCTGCGGACCCACAAGTGCAGGCTCTTACATGCTATCAGTGTCTGGCTCAGCAAGAAGATACTTGCACAATTCCCGTCTTCCTGTCAGAAGCCTCCAAACCCACTATCATTACAAATACACACGCCATGTCTCCGCGATACTTGGAGATACAAGAGGCTGATTGCCACCACTAAGTTGACAGCATGCGGAGCGTGCAACAAATGGGTCTGCACAAGAATCCGCCACCAGGTATTCTTCACTGTCTGCTCTGGTGCTTGTGATCAGCAGGACATCTCCGCAGCCTGGATGGAGAACATCGCTCATTATTCACATGGCAGCCGTGAAGTATAACTGGTTTTATGGCGTAATATTTGCCATGTTTGCACTGTGTCATGAATGCTTGAGCGTCATCAGCTCAGCAGATCAGGACAGTTGGCCTTATCAGCTCCGAACACTGACATACAGAAGATGTCGTCGTCATGTAATACACATCATATGACCCCGGCAACGGACACGAACATGTAGATAATAACTGTATTCTAACCGCCCTGTTCCCTATTTCAATCTTTGTTATGAACGGCCAAATTTAGAGAGAAATTTATTGGCTTTAGTGACCACAGGGACAACAATGTTAATTTAGGAATGCTAAATTACTGCTTTATGGTGCCTTTTACAGTGGAAAATATTGAAAAATGTCTTTGTTGTCCATAGCAACCAATCACAGCACAGTTTTTATGTTATGTTCTGTGCAACCAATCACAGCA
This sequence comes from Phyllobates terribilis, assembly GCF_046119375.1. NCBI lineage: Eukaryota > Metazoa > Chordata > Amphibia > Anura > Dendrobatidae > Phyllobates > Phyllobates terribilis. The sequence continues at coordinate 154,806,315 of NW_027362768.1, read as the reverse complement.
CAGCTTTTATGTTATGCAGTGCTCTGGAAAAATGAAAGCTGTGCTGTGATTGGTTGCTATGGGCAACAAATACTGTTAATATTTTAGACATGTGGTGGGAAAATAACATGGGGGATTTTGTGAAACTGTCCAAAAGGAAATATGTCTGTGTTGTGCAAAGCAACCACTCAGAGCACAGCTTTCATGTTATAGGTCTTATTAAGATCAATTTTTTGAGGGGGTTAGGAGAAAAACAGACTATTTTTCTTCAGTGCGCTGGATTCATTTTTAGTCCATGTGTCAGCTTTTAGGGCTTGTTCAGCGTATTTTACACAGCTCTACTGTATACACACAGTTCTGCTACATGCACACACAGCTTTGCTGTATACACACACAGAGTTCTGCTGTATGCACAGCTCTGCTACATCAACACACACACACAGCTTTGCTACATTCTCACAGCTCTGCTGTATACACACAGTTCTGCTGCATCAACACACGCACAGCTTTGCTAAATACACACAGCTCTGCTGTATACACAGTTCTGCTACATACACACACACACACAGTTCTGCTATACACACAGTTCTGCTACATCAACATAAACACAGCTTTGCTACATACAAAAACAGCTCTGCTAAACACACACAGGTCTGCTACATCAACACACACAGCTCTGCACATCAATGAAAACACACTTCTGCTGCACACTTAGGGTCCATTAAGACAGATCAACTGTCGGCACGATACAACTGTCGATCAGTAAACTTTTAATGATTGGTGGTCGTTTGAATGCTTGTTTACACAGGCTGACCAAAGCAAATGATACGCACAGATCACTCAGTGTGCTAGGCTGCCATTGTTCTCGGCAGCGCGAGTCCTATTTTCACAGAACCATGCACTGCCAAGAACAATGATATTTTTATGATGTAAAAAATCATTTCATCAGGTGAACAGGAATTTTTCTTATTTATAGGCACCCTGTTTACATGGCCAGATAATCGTGAAACAAGAGTTTTTACCAACTCTCATTCACAATTATCTTGCAATGTAAATGCACCTCTGTTAATGTGCAGGTCCTGGGAATTTCTCTCCTACCCTGCGCCGATTAGATAGATTAGTGTCAGGCAGCAGGAGAGAGAGCAGTTTTCTCAGTAATCGGGAAGGACGCTGTTTCAGCGTTCTTTTGGATCATAAGAAGCAGTCTACGGACTATAAGACGCACACTTTTTTAGTCAGATTTTCTTCTTGCTAAACCGTGTGTTTTATAGTCCAGAAAATATGGTATTTTACAGATTTTCTAGAGCTGATATTGCATAGGGCTGGGGTCAGGTAGTTTGCATTAGTTTGGTGCACAACAGACTGTACATGGACAGTACATTGACCATTATGCTAGGTTACATGAGTTATTTCCAAAATTATATATTAATTTCCTTATTCCCTATTAAGATATATGAACATTATAGAATAGAATCCCCTCCTTAGTCACAACTGAGAGGGACTACTAAAGTGTGGCTATATGGGAAATATGGGAAATATGTGACCTAGCCTCAGCTTTGCAGGAACGGGGACGGTTAAGGCCACCCCTAAAGCTCAACTCAATGATAGATTTGGCTCTGCTACATCTGCATATACAATGCATTATATATTGTTATATAATTTATTTTCTTAAGAACTCGGAAACTTTTGAAAAAAAAAAATCTATTTATTAGAATAAAATCGAGGTCAGTAAAATAGTCACAAAATGTGTACAGAGATTGATAGATCATCATCAGCCAATAACACAATAATCAATTCTAATAGTATAGAGTATCAAAATATAAACATACAGCCGCTCACAAAATGTAATGGCTGATAACATATAACACTAACTGTTTACACAATATTAATACAATGATTATTTTTCCGAGTCACAAAGAAGTTTTCCTTATTCCAGTAATAACATGTATATGCCAGGCCTTGTGTTTGGGTGGAGTAAGTCAATATTGAGAATTTTGGGGATCTCCAAAAGAAACGTTCTGCAGGAAGTGGTCGCTGCCTGGAAAGAGGTGGTGGGGTGGAGGGTGGTGGGAGGAAGGGTTAAGTGGTGCAGAAAATCCCTGTAAACGCTTAATAAGCTGTAAGGTCTACAAACCAAAGATGTGTTCCTCCGGCTGCAAGTAAAAAAAGCTTCTTAAGCACTAATCAATAACTGAGCTGTAGGAAAGTGCTGAGTCTAACTCTGGAAAAGTTTACTAAACCCATAGTATGCGGGCAGATCATTTACCCACCGTCACCCTGATCTAATCAACATTATAAAACAAAAAGATCCTATTATGCTTCAACCTAGGGTGCAGAAAAGGGCCTCCCAGTGCTAAATCTATCACAGGGTCCCCAATGGGGACACAGACAGAAGAGAACAATTCATGGGCCCTTTACAGTCCAATAACTCATCATAATGCAGAATTCCACCTGCATGGTGGCAGATGTGGTCCTCTTACCTCTTGGGCCCCAATGTGGCTGCAAAAGGTACACCAATTGTATGTCTGCCCATGAGGGTCCCCCACCTACTAAGTGCCATATATAATACCGGACCTCTCATGTGGCACGTGGGCCTTTGGATCCTCTTAGACACCAAGGACTAGGTGCAGCCACTACTTATCTGGCCCCTATGGCTACTCTCACATTGACAGGGTTGGCCTGGCCAAGTATTGTATTGTTTCCAAAGCTGGGTACCACTTGACTTGGTAGTTGGAGGAGGGGGGTTCTCTACCGCTTTCTGATGACACGAAGACAATGGGAGATCAAAATATCTCGGAAAAACCTCAATATCCTGCCATAAAAAGGCACTCTACCAGTAACCGGAGCTCATTGGATTGTGTGAGCGTGCTGCCGAGAAACGCGTTTTCTTCTTACTAACGTACATTTGGTAGGTAAGAAAGAAGTAGAGAGCAAATGAATAATGGCACAACTGCAAGATCAGACTACACAGGGTTTATTTGTGCAAAAAACACCTGAATAGATTAACTGGAATATAAGTTGGTGTGCATGCAGTGTGTAGGCGCATGTTCACACTGGCCACTAAACAGACAAAACCCAAGAAAAAACATGAAGAGCAAATACCCTGTAGTAAATAAATAAACAGCAATAATGAGTGAAAATAATATAGGGAGCTTAGTCAACATTATTATTTTGATCAAAAAAATGAAAAAGCCATCCCACCACTTCACGGTGACCCTATTCGGGATGGTCCTAACCCCTAATATTAAAACCTTACCATTTGTCAAGTGACGTACATGTGGATAAGGATTGAGAAGGACTGAGACCCAGCTAGTGGACACGCAGCTTTTATTTACTGCATGGTATTTGCTTTTTATGTTTTTATCTTGGGTTTTGTCTGTCTATTGGCCAGTGTGAACATGCGTCTACACGCTGCATGCATACCAACTTAGGCTATGTTCACACATTGTGTTTTTGCTGCGTTTTTTTTTGCTCAAATTTTAAGCTGTGTTTTACAGTAATAGCAAAGTGTATGATATTTCAGAAATCTCATGCACACACATTGTTTTTTTATTCCTGATTGATTTGTCAAACTGCTGCGTTTTTGCAAAATGCAGCTTGTCACTTCTTTCAACGTTTTTGCAGCGTCTTTCAAAGCAATGGGTAGTGCAAAAATGCAGCAAAAAAATCAGGTATCAGGTTTTGCTGCGTTTTTGGTGCAAAAAACTGAGGAAGTTGAATCATGTTTTTTTTATGAACTAATAAACTTTATCAGCATGCACAAGAGACAGACAAAAAAGCAACAAAAACACATAAAATATCAACAAAACCCTCTTTTTTGTAAGCAGCTTCTTTACTGCCAAGAGAGCAGGTTTTGCCTTTGGAAAAAAACAGCAAAAATGCAACGTGTGAACATAGCCTCTTCAGGTGTTTTCGTTTCAGTGTTTTTGCATTCTGTTCAAATAAAGGAGTGAACTCCCTTTTCTTTGAGCTGGACATTACATTCATGTAGTTCCCCACGCCTGGGTGTCCATTATCCGGGGCAGTCCTTCTCAGCCCTTGTCCACATGTATGTCACTTGACAAATGGTAAGGTTTTAATATTAATATTTTCATGCACTATTGCTGTTTATTTATTTACTGCAGGGTATTTCCTTTTTATGTTTTTATCTTGGTTTTTTTTGAGTGTTTATTTTACTTATAGTCTGTTAACATGGAGTCCGGTAGATTTGCTATGTACATAAAACAGTAGATTTTGTGCAAAATTGCTACATTTTTTTTGTTGTAGATGTTTTAAAACAATTAAAAATGGTTGCAAAAATTCAAAATGATTCTAGACAGGATGCTGCTGAGCCGATCATAACAAAAAGTGGAAAGCCCCACTGAGTGTAAATTGAGTCCAAGTAATTACGTGCGTAGATTCTTTGTGACTTAGTATTTATAAGAGTCTTTTATAACAAAGTTTACAGGATAATACTGAAAAGTAATGACTATGCTCCCAGTGACTCGAGGAAAGCAGAAAGGCCGGTGAAGGGCTGTCTAATAACGAGAAGTGTTCCTTTTATTTCTTTAATATCTTGATAATTTTGCTTGTGGTCAGAAAGTCATGGAGACATTATCATTACATGGGGGTAGTGAGAACGTTATCATCAACTTCAGTTGGGTTGTCATAGGAGTGCTCATGTTCTCGGGATCTGAAAATAACAACAGACGTATCAATGGCTGACACTGGAAGATCTTACTATTCACATGTGACAAAGCGAAAAGCACAGTAAAAGCAATGTAACAACCAAAATATTTGCACGTATGATACGGAAAAGAATCTCCTATTGTTACTAGGAAATGATCAACAAGATGTCCAGTAGTGAAGCACAATGACATTACCATAGATGACCTATTTAAAGTGAAATTAAACTTGTTCTCTGGCTGCTACCAATCATTATACTGTCCTGATCCTGGTTACAAGATTCTGCTCATCCTGACTGTAATTCTGACTCAATCTTTCAGACTTACTCCTGGTATTCTCCTTTTTCGGACTTTGTTATTGACCTCAATTCTATCTTCTAGTTATGCTTTGGAGCTTTGAATTGTATGTTGAGCCATCCTCCTGGCATTGACCCTTGCCTATCCTGTCCTGTATCATCAACATAGCCCTGCCTAACCTCCTCAATAGCTACAGCAAATCGGCTACAATCTGGGGATCTGGCGTACTTCTGACGGCTGAAATCTGAGTATCTGACGTACCTCTGAAGGCTTCAGTTTGGGGATCTGGCATACTTCTGGCGGCTACAATCTGGGGATATGACGTACCTCTGGCAGCTACAATCTGGGGATCTGGCGTACCTCTGTCGGCTACAATCTGGGAATCTGACGTACCTCTGGTGGCTACAATCTGGGGATCTGGCGTACCTCTGTCAGCTACAATCTGGGAATCTGATGTACCTCTGGCGGCTACAATCTGGGGATCTGGTGTACCTCTGGTGGCTACAATCTGGGGATCTGGCATACCTCTGGTGCCTACAAACTGGTAATCTGACTTACCTCTGGCAGCTACAATCTGGGGATCTGGCATACCTCTGGCAGCTACAATCTGGGAATCTGACGTACCTCTGAAGGCCTCAATTTGGGGATCTGGCATACTTCTGGCGGCTACAATCTGGGGATCTGGCGTACCTCTGTCGGATACAATCTGGGAATCTGACGTACCTCTGGCGGCTACAATCTGGGGATCTGGCATACCTCTGGCAGCTACAATCTGGGGATCTGGCATACCTCTGGTAGCTACAATCTAGGGATCTGGTGTACCTCTGGAAGCTACAATATGGGGATCTGGCATACTTCTGGCAGCTACAATCTGGGGATATGGCGTACCTCTGGCAGCTACAATCTGAGGATCTGGTCTACCTCTGGCAGCTACAATCTGGTAATCTGGCATACCTCTGGCAGCTACAATCTGGGGATCTGATGTACCTTTGGTGGCTACAATCTGGTAATCTGGCATACCTCTGGCAGCTACAATCTGGGGATCTGGCGTACCTCTGGCGGCTACAATCTGGGGATCTGGTGTACCTCTGGCGACTACAATCTGGGGATCTGGTGTACCTCTGGCAGCTACAATCCGGGGATCTGGCGTACCTCTGTCAGCTACAATCCGGGGATCTGGCGTACCTCTGGCAGCTACAATCTGGGGATCTGGTGAACCCCTGGCAGCTACAATCTGGGGAACTGGCGTACCTCTGGCGGCTACAATCTGGGGATCTGGTGTACCTCTGGCGGCTACAATCCGGGGATCTGGCGTACCTCTGGAAGCTACAATCTGGGGATCTGGTGAACCCCTGGCAGCTACAATCTGGGGATCTGGTGTACCTCTGGTGGCTACAATCTGGTAATCTGATTTACCTCTGGCAGCTACAATCTGGGGATCTGGCGTACCTCTGGCAGCTACAATCTGGGGATCTGGTGTACCTCTGGCAGCTACAATCTGGGGATCTGGCATACCTCTGGCAGCTACAATCTTGGGATCTGATGTACCTCTGGCAGCTACAATCTGGGGATCTGGCGTACCTCTGGCGGCTACAATCTGTCTTGCATGGAATTACAGTTTAGAAGTCCAACGTGCTCCATTGTCATCCATACCTGCTGGTGTATTGACCATAGGTGCCATTAGGAACAGACGCATCGTTATGGACCTTAGATTCTTCTTTAGGGTCTGCCTCTATATTGGATCTGGAATAGAAGAATAATAACATAACTATGAAATACAGTACAACTAAAAATTAGTTCTACATCATACACATAAAAGAAATAAAATATTTATGGGCATAAAGCAGTAATTTATCGGTCTCTCTAAACTGGGAAAAAAGGACTGGATAGGATGAATTTTAACATATTCAATTATTTTGGAGGTATTATTTCCAGAGGCGTAGAGTAGGAATTTTGCAAATAGTCTTGATTAAAAATATCTTTTAAATCTGTAAGAGGTTGTCAGCTGAAAAAGGCAACCTCAAGACATACTAGATGCTGGCCACTCCATTTAGCAGGTCCTATACGTAACCTGATCTTCACAATATTACAGCTTGACTTATAACAGGGCCACCTGGGTTGCATCCATGAAGTAGCTGCTGGCCGGGGGAGCAAGTATGACGCAAGAGTAGTAAAACTAGCCTGGTCAGTATATGTGGGGGACAGAACCAAAGACAGAATCAGGAGGAAAAAAACATAGTCCGAGGAATAGCTACTAGGAAGTCAGATAAAAAAACAGTTGAGCTGGCAAGGTTAAGATCAAGCCAGGTCAGAATCAGAATATGAGCAGATATGTCACCAGAACAGGTAACCAAATATTCCAATACTCAACCTGCAACTCTCAGTAGACTGCTGGGATATTATACAGGGTGAGGTATAGCCCCGTAGAACTCAGCAGGGAACTGATTCCCCCTCCTGAGCAGTTGGGATGGACTCACCCATTCCCGGGACTGGACAGCACCATAAGTTTCAGCCACACCAGTATTCTTAGCTGGACAGCGCCTGGCAATGTCACATCCTCCATCACCAGAGCCGCTTGCAGAGTGTATATGGAGGTGCCTGGTGACAGATGCAGACGTCGCTGGAGCAGGTAGGGATATAACAATATCCAACTACAAGCAATCTTTTTATTGTCTGACTCTACAGCGCCACCTCTCTTCCTTCTGTCCTCTACATCTTGCTAGCATACATTTAGCAGATTAGCATGGGAAATAGGGCGCAGATGGAAGGGACTATGGCTGAAGGGTCAGACTACACTGTGTTTGTTTGCAGTCTGTTACCAAGGTGATACACAAAACAATAAGACATGTTTAATCAAAACTGTTTGCAATGTTGCATTATTTTTTATGCATTGGGACAATAAAATAGCTTCTATTCCTCCTCAATAAACCCGGAGTAAACATAAATGTATTTAAGTCTCTGTTTGCACAATGTGAATCGTCATAGGCAGGAAAGTACAGTATATCTGGTACAATGCACAGGAAATACAGCAGGCATTCCAATCACTTCCCGAATGTAAACTTTACATATTTCATCAGTGAGTCTATTGTCCTAGATCCCTGGTGAAGATTTTACTACAGTAGCTGCATTGAATCCTTGCATGGCTGCAGAGGTGTAAGTAGAAGCTCCTGGTGCTGCAGCTCAATATTTCTTTGTGGTCACATCTAAAAAATAGACTACTACTATGCCAAAGCTGCAACCATCGGGACCAAAACTCTTAAATAATGTAAGACTAGTGCTTTATAATTTAAAGTGACAGTCAAGTAAAAAATGCTAACAACACCATGATTGCATCCAATTATACAATATCTAAGAAGACTTAATTTGTTTTTTTATGCACATTTTCAGCTGTGTTTTACAGTATCAGCTAATTTTATGAGATTTCAGAAATCTCATGCACACAGCTTGTTTTTTTTTGTCCTCAGTATTTTGTGCTTTGCATGGTTTCTTTGCACAATAAAGCATGTCACTTCTTTCACTGTTTTTGCAATGTTTTTCACCCATTGAAAGCAATGGGTAGTAAAAACACTGAAAAAATGCAAATATCAGGTTTTGCTGCATTTTTAGTGAAAAAAAACAAGTGCAGCAGTATGTGAAACACATTTATTCTTGTGATTTTCCCAAGTTTAAACAATCTTGTCTTGGTCACCTGAGATGTCAGTTAGGATTAGCACAGTTTAATTAAATTAGTGATCCATGCAAAGTAAACATTGGCCGACAAAGTTGTGAGATTGAACAATACCTGTGGCCGACCAAGGTGTAAAATTAAACAATGCCTGAGCAACTCAATGGCAGACCAAAGTATGAAAGTAAACCGTGTCCTACAAGCTCAATACCCTGCCAATGTCTAGGTAAACTATTCCAGAACAATTTGCCTCCCCCCACTGTTACATTTGTAATTCTGGTTAATATGGTTCCACACATGTCTTGCATTGGTGACCTGGGCTCATGCTTCTGTGGTAGAAGCAAAGCTGAACTTTGAGATCCCGAAAAGTGCACTAAAACCTGTGTTTTTAACAATGTTTCTTTTCTGGCAAAAGAGCAGGTTTTCCTGCAGAAAAAAAATGCACCAAAAATGCCCTGTGTGAACATACCCTTAGTTAAAGCAGTTTTCTACAAGATGGCAAATAGTCTTGCAGGCTGACAAGATAAGTATTTGACATTTTTTTTAAACCTAATGCCATGATGATGTTACCAGGCAAACTAAAGGGTGTTGCCATCCTAATGTCATGTCTAAGACTGGCACTGGGATCAAATTGTGTGAGCAGTCAGTGAATAAAAATCACCCAGATGAGAAACAAAAGCAAAGCTGATACCTGGGTGGAGTATGGTGTTTGTAATCCTGGAGTATATTCTACATGGAAGTTGTCACACCTATTATTAGGCAATGCAAGAGAATAAAGCGTGTTAAAACACCACCTGAGAAAAGTCTATGTGATCCTTAAAGGGACCCTGTCAGAAACTTCTACAGTTGCAAGATGAACTTGCTTATTTTTTTAAAGTGCAGACATATAAATGTTTTGGAGTCATAGAAGTTTCTTCCCTTTAAATGGAAACTGAGTTTTCAAAAAAACTTTGTATATATCAATGGTACAGGCAAACATAATAAACTTTGTAAGCTAATTTATCAAAGAAACCGGCTCTTTCTTCACTTATAAGCCATTTCTCCCCCCAAGCCACAAGATAGACTGTCAGCACAGTGAGATGTCAGGCTACACCTCATATTAGACTTTATGGAAAAGAGAGAAGAAGGGAAGAGCAGAGGGAGAATATGACCAGAGGGAGACACAGAAAGATCGTGCTGAACTTTCTACCAAGAAAGATCGTGCACAGACACGTGCCGGTGATTATGCTGGCTCCACCAACGTCTTGTTGACAGAGCAGAGGTGTCACAGGTTTACCGCGATCTAGAGAAGCCAGAAGACCGCGCTGTCTGATTTCTCCTACTCCTGCACTGTTTAGAAGCACTTCACCTTCATATTAAACAGTGCAGGTTTCTTCTATCAGTGCAGGGGTTAATCTGTTCAGTTGAGAGCTCCTGGAAGCTTACCTGCTTTGATGCTCTCAGCTGTTCAGTGTTAGCCACTTCTCCCACTTATATGTACTCACCTCTGGCAATCAGGGAGTGCCAGAGCTAGCTCCATGCTGCATGGTTCAGGAGTTGGTGGTGTTTTGCTGTTTGAGGAAGTGTTTGGTGGAGTTATATAAAGACTGATGCTTGTTTTTTTATGTGTGCAAATTCTCTTCTTCTCCTACTTAGATTTTTTCCTTACTTCACTCCCCCGTGTTCCCCTCTGTTGTTTATGAGAGCATATTTGTATGATTGGTATTTTTCTTTATCCCTGTATTACCTTCTTACTCTGGTTTTTGTATTGCCATACACTACTACTTCCCTCTTCCCTGGGTGAGGGGAAGGGTACAGACTGAGGGTGGATTCAGGAGCTCAGCAAGGTACGTGGCCCCAGTGTCTTTACCATTAGAAGTAATCCGGGGAGCAGGGATAGCTAGGGCGCCCCTCGCGCTAGGGACAGGGAAGGAGCCACTGGCCCCGAGATAACCGACAACAGAGTGGTGACAAGAAGCTTCTCTTTTGCTCTGCTCTGTTGACGGGGTGTGACTGCCGATGTCTTCTGATTAGCAGCCTACTTCCCGCTGCCTAACTTCGGGATGCCGGCTGTCAATTAACATGACACCGGCAGTCATGTCCTGTCGAAAGAGCAGCCCGGAAGAGGAAGAGCTCTGTTGACGTGGAGTAGCTGAATCGCTGGCAGGACCGGCCAGTAACTGTTCTGAGCTGCCCCAGATAGAACAGACAGGTCGCTAGCAACGACTTGCTTGTTAGTTTTGACGCATAGCAAAAAAAAATAATATAGTCTTCGACAACCCGTTTAAGAGGAGCTCACTATATACAGATTGATACCAGCTGTAAACACCTTCTGCATTGAGCTCCCCCTAGTGCAGGCGGCAAGAATGTAAGAAATTATCAGTTCAGAAGAGTAGATTACTCCCTGTGTAGAAATGAATCGAAACATGTCTAAAAGACCACCTCCTTGAAAAGACCACAACTTATGCAGGTCAGATTTCCTTTGATAGATTTTCACTTCCACCATATATTGTACACATTTTCTTTCCACGCCTCCTCTAGAAGACCACTTGTCAGTGCAATGGTGGTCATCTCAAAGAGGTTTTATTGTGTTCAGAAACTCCCTTACATTCTGATTCTCCCAGTAAGCTAAATCAGTCCCTTTTACAACTGCCACATTCATAGCATTTATAAATCTTCTACCTCTATGATACATTTACATATGAATGTGACCAGCAATCAACTATAAACACAATTTCAGCGTAACCCTAAAGGCAACAAACCCTGTGCCAAACGCTCACTTCTCTTTGGGGGAAACGGAATTAACAAAATGTATTAGTTTGCATGAAAAAATAAATTGCAAATTCAATTTTAGTAGCTCCGAAGAACAACACAATTAAATCCTTTAAATGCCAACCCTTAAAGGAATTGTCCAGCCAAATAAAAAGTTGTTTATTTGTGTTAGAAATGCAAATGTGTTGAATTTACTAAACTAGTTTCATTAGGATAGCTCCGCTGATGTCCTGATTCCAGCGCTGATTCACTCTACTACCTGGTTTGTTCCATTACACAAAATCAGCTTCTCGTCTTCTCTGTGTTGGCACATGACAAGTGACATACGAGAATGGGGCTGGCTATCTGTCTCAGTTACCTAAGCCAGCCCGCTTCTCTGTCTCCGCATCCACATTGATGGAATAAGAGGCTGACTTAGCTAATGAACGCAACCAGACAGTCATCCCTATACAAGCACTTTCGTCTAGTCATGTCACGTGTTAACACATATGGTAGGGGGAGCCCAATTTCTGTGTTGGAACGTAACGAGAAGTAGAGCCATCCAATGCAGAAATCAAGAGATCAAGGCAGGTATTCTGATGGGGATAAATCCACTGAAATATCCAAAAAAAAATCCAACACAGAAACAAGAATTCATTTTTTGTGAAATGGTCAGTGAAGGAACGTAGCTTTGCTTGGTCTGTGAAGTTTGGGCTTCTTCCCAACCAGAAACCTATATCCTTAAACTAGTAGTAATATGGTTGGGAAGGAGGAAGAAGAAGGGGGAAGACAAAATTAAAGACTAACCGAGATTATGTTAATTTTCCCACAAACCAGAAAAAAATATGCTTTTCTCCAGAAGAAAGCAATCTCTCTATGGTAATTTTTGGACAGGTTCCTGTGCCAATAATGGCAACCTCCGCTCTAGACCTATTTCTAGTTGTAGTAAAGTCTGTACAAAGACTCCAGTACAAATCTTTAGAACAGCAAAGAGCAGGTACAGTAATGGCTCTCATAGGCTTACATGCTTGGACTGGCCAACAGGAAAACAGGAGAATCCTCTGGTGGGCCACTACTCAGCACTATATACTTGAATCACTATGTGCAGACAATGGCAGCATCTTATTCATCTAACAATCTACCCAGTTCATTGTTATATAAATTTGTGATTGAGGATTATGCCACATTTGCATGAAGCTGAAAAGTGGGGCCCTGGAGTTGGCTACTGGTGGGCCCTTGGCTCCCCAGTCCAACACTACGATAGGCATTAAATAAAAGTAATCTGAAATGGATGATTTTGAGCATAGGAGATGATTGTCAAGCATTCAGTTTAGTTTAAAAACAAGGTCGGCATGTTGGATTTTTTGGGCCAATAATAAGCACTGGTTGCATCATCAACCCAAAAAATCCAACACGGCCAAAGAAGACAGAGAAGCTTTATTTTCCACCGACTAATGACTTTTCATTTCCTATTGGCCCATTTTTGTCATGTGTGTGTATAGTGGCCTTAAAGGGGTGTTCTTAAGTTTTAAAGCTGTTCTTTCTCTACGGCAGTGTTCCCCAACTCCGGTCTTCAGGAGCCATCAACAGATCATGTTTTCAGGATTTCCTTAGTATTGAACTGGTAATGGAATTATTGCCTGTGCAGGTGATGCAAATATCACCTGCGCAATAGTAAGGAAATCCTGGAGACATGACCTGTTGGTGGCTCTTGAGGACCGGAGTTGGGGAACACTGGTCTACGGGATAGGAGATAACTTTATGATTGCTGTTGGCCACTGTGGTCAGAACCAGGGTTGAGTGAAGTGATGGTCCATCATGCACACAAATGCTCCATTCATTCTTAATCAGAGTGCCGGAGATTGACAAGCACTGCGCTCGGCTGATCTTTGGCACTTCTATTGGAATGAACGGAGCGACAGTGCGCATGAACGACCTGTGCTCCATTCATCCGTGGCTCTTCAGAGCCCTAGTTCTCGGGATCACTGGGAATATGGGGGTTGGACCTCCAGCACTCAGAAAGTTATCCCTTATCCTGTGGTTAGGGTAGAACTTTCGAACTTGAGTATACCCCGTTAAGTATCATTTTGGGGTTGGGATGAGCGCAATTCATCTGAGTTGGAGCTTCATTTCCAGTTTTTTGCTGGTTGATCATTCTAAACTATATTTACATAAAGCTAGAAAAAAAGTGAATAGATAATGTAAAGAATTAAGTGAAAACTAATAACCATTCCAGAGAGGCAGATGTGACCAGAGCTGTCCAGTATTTTACATAAGCGATCAATCCTAAAGAAACCGTCCAGATTTCCGTTACTCTGCTTAAACATTTCTGAACTTCTTAAATACAAGCGTCCCCTACACGTATCCTCTTTTATAATGCACCTCGTCTTACAGTAACATAAGATACTTTCTTATGTCTGCAAATAAGGTTGAGAAGTTGACAAGTCCCTACTGTCACCTTACTGGTAGCCCTGGTGGTGGAAAAACTCCTCTACAATTATGGTACACCAGATCGATCAATATAAGCATTCACAAATGTAGGATCCTCCTCTCTCGTAGATGCATATTTTCCCCTAATGTGAATGCTGACTACAAACCTTTGTACTCACTGAGGGTTTTTCATACAAATAATTAACTAGATTACAAATTACCTAAAATGTAACACTGTCTCCTGCGGTGCTACAAGTAGCACATCAATGGTCTTGTCCAGGATTGGAAAAGATGGCTCCTTTCTTGCAAAAAGTCCACATGTTCTTGGAGGCATGATGGCACATTAATGTTAGTGGAGGGGAGCTGCAATACCAGACACGCCCAGTAAACAGGTGAGGCGCTGTTTCTGAATGCAGATCTGCTTCTTTTCTAATCGAGGGCAGCCTTTTGCTGTCCATTACATTCAGAATACTTACTTAGATGATTTCTTCATAACTATCTTGGCCACGTAGATAACAAGAACAAGGAAAAGGAAAACTGTGACGGCAATTAGACCTGTGCCCCATTGAGGAATCTTCCTGGTCTGCTTGCTGGTCTCTGTAGTAGAAACATCAAGATTTTTGACTTTTTTTAGATTTTTTTAGACAATTTTAGCTTGAAGCTCCTAGACCCCAATGCAAAATTGGTAACAACCCACCCACCTCCCCCTCCCAAAAAAATCACACATTATTAATAGTACTGGTCTATTCATATGGCACATAGGGACTTTTGTGACTTCTCAAGCTCTGGTGCCCCCTATCGTTATAAATATCAATGATTTTCCAAGTTTTACCACTGTGGCATTCATTGGCCACTTACACTGTACCATCTCCGGGGGGGGGGGGGATATCACTTTAATTTATTGAGTTGTTCAACATGAAACCCCCTTGATGATCAGATTTAGAAAATATCTCAACAATTAGACTGGTTAGAGACCACCACCAGCATCTTTCCTCTGGAAGACCCGGCACGTCCTTGCATTACAGAGACAGATCACTGACCTTAATGAGAGCAGTGTAATACTGCATTTCCCCTGTGGGAGCGCTGCAGGGAAATTAAACTCCTGCTGCCAGTTTCCACAAATATAACTGAAAGGGAGGGGAGTAGAATAATCTGTGATCTAACAAAAAAAGAGTTGTCCATTTTGGGTCAATGTTGTCTATGGAAAATCCCTTTAACACATAGTGCCTAGCGCAGCACCGTCTTGGATAATTTTCTGATATTATTTAAGGGTTCCTCTTACACCATTTTTAGCTTATTGAAGCGGATTCTCTCCAAAAATCTTTCCCTTTAAAACTGCTTCAAAAATCCTTAGAAAACTCTTTCGATAAACTATAAAATCCACTTTATTGTTCATATAAGGAGTTTTTCTTTGAGCCTTTTTTGCCCCTGTAAAGGTATTGTAAAACACCTGGTATGGAAAATAAAAGCAGATCCTAAAGGAATTCACTCCAAACTAGGCAATATCCAATCAGAAAAAAATGTTCAGGAAAAAAAACTTTTCCAAAACTCTTCAGAAAAATAAAAACTTGCCCAAAAAAGAACATTTCCAGCAGTTTCTACTTAAAAACTCAACAAAAATTCCCAGCGTTTTTGTGACAAAGAGTTATTTTTCTCGCAAGGATGAAGAAAGGTTTGAGCAATGCCTGCCACTGTTCATTGGATGGCGACCCAAACTCCTTATGACGTTCTTGCTTCTTCTGCTTGGGGAAAGCACAATAACAATGATGTGTTTGTCTGCCCTATTACACAATGGGTCCTGAGCTAACAGCAGGTGATTCATGAGCTTTTGTAAATGTCTTACTTACCCCTGTTATTTCACAAGACACAATTTACAAAAAAAAAAAAAATACTGTAAAATAAATCAAGACAAAAATATACACACAGTGACGTGGAAGCAGAAAAAAGTAGCGAGCGGCAGCGGCCCCAAGATTCCTGGCACCGATATGCAGAGCTGTTTGTTTGCATAAGTCTTCAGCTAATGGCACTTTAGAGTTTTCGCAGTCAGACATTGGTCATTATAAAAACCTTGTACAATCACAATATACGTCTTAAAGGGGTTTTCCTACTAAATTAATTTATAAGCTATCCACGATATAAGGGATAAATATGTTATTGCTGGGGATCCAAATGATGGAATCAAGAGAACAATGTCCTAAAGACCCTTGTGTGAAGTTAATTTGCATCCAGAGGTTTAATCCGTCACCTCCAAAATGCATTTTAAATGGCCTATACAGTGTTGTAAGGGACTATCAAAACCATACTAGCACTGCACCTGCTACTGGTATAGTGCCTGAGAAAACAGGCTTTAATTTGTATGCAAATGAGGAGGCTTTGGTGTACCCATGGTGTGGCCAAGAGTCTAGTGCACTCTTATGCATCCTTATTTGCATTTTGGGCACCTCCCCCAAATTGCCTCAGAAGGGGGCAATTTCTCAAATATGCAAATGAGGAAGAGTAACTGTGCACCAGACTCTTGGCCACACCATGGGTGCACCAAAGCCCCCTCATTTGCATATAAATTAAAACTTACTTTTCAGGCAGGGTACCAGTAGCAGGTACAGTGCTTGTATAGTTATAGGGGCTAAGTCCCCTACAACACTGTATAGCCCATTTAAAATGCATTTTGGGGGTGATGGACTCCCTTTAAAACTCAACCTGACATCTCACAGATGAGGGTTTATTATTGTTTCAAATTTAGAGAATCTTCCTCAAAATACACAGTATGGATTCCAGGCTCATACATATTACCTGCCCTGATACATTGTATCAAACTATCAGGATAGAAGAGAGATTTGTGCTGGTGCAGGTTTAGCTCACAGAGGATTGGCTAGACTGGACACATTGTAACAAACCAGAAGCTGTGAAAAGTATTAGTTTTGCTGGGGTATTTTGTAAGAGAACTTTCCCATTCACATTACATTAGAGAAGTTTGACATATATGCATGCCAGAGAATATGCCAAATGTATCCATAGGACTCTGTTTACCCAACAGAGGAGAAAATGTTGCCTTTGGCCTTTTCTTCCAGCATGATGTGATGTGACCTGAGTCTTAGGCTCTGTTCACATGTTGCGTTTTTGCAGCGTTTTTTTTTATGCAAATTTTAAGCTGCGTTTTACAGTACCAGCAAAGTCTATGAGATTTCAGAAATCTCGTGCGCACACATTGTTTTTTTGCCTGACTGTTTTGTCCATATGATGTTTATACGCATAAGATAAAAGCAAATGTATGCAATGGAGAAGAGCCCAGTAATACAATAACCTACCTGACTGGCAGGAGACCGGTCCTAGAGAGAGAAGCAGCAGGGAGAGGAGCTGCAGGGACACCATACTTACTGAGATTCCCTCCTGCGCTGGTCAGGAAAATAACCTCCGATCACAGAAATCAGGACAAGGAAGAATTCCTCTGCAGTTAATGCTCAACCTGCCAGGTATTTGGCAACACCTCTCCACTTTGGGAGGGACCTGGCGGCTCCAGTCACAGGAGCTAATTCATCACCTAGTAAAAAACCAACGAGCCACATCATTAATCTGGAAGCCACAAGTCTCTGGCAGATATCACAAGCTTTTATTATCTGTTGTCGAGTTTTTGCTGATCAAAACTATGGGGCAGATGTTAAATTAAAGAGGATCTTCATCTTTATATAAAATGAATTCTGCACCATAACACGGCACAGACCAGGCAGCGGCACTGATCCCCCCCCTCTAAACGCTGAAGCTTGCCCTAAAAGCACCAATTGTTAGGGTCTGGATGTGAAGTCCAATGTGTGGGGATCTGCATGACTAGAGATGAGTGGACCCGTGGAAGTCCGGTTTCTGGTACCCAACCAAACTATAGTCCAAAGTTCAGTTTGGGTAACAGAACTGTACCCGAACTTGCACCAGAACCCGAACCCCATTGAAAACAATGGGGACCCGAACTTTTGAGCTTGAAATTATTCTATCTCTCTCTCTCATGCTCTCTCTCTCCCTCTCTGGCTCTCAATCTCGCACGCTCTCTCTCGCTTTCTCTCGCTTTCTCTCGCGCTCTCTCACTCTCCCTCTCTCACTCTCTATATCACTCTCTCGCTATCTCTCACTCTCTCGCTCTCTCTCTCTTGCTCTCTCACTCTCCCTCTCTTGCTCTTTATATCACTCTCTCTCTCTTGCTCTTTCTAGCTCTCGCTCTCACTAGCTCTCTCTCTCACTCTCGCTATCACTCCCTCTCGCTCTCTCGCTCTCCCTCTCTCACTCTCCTTCTCTCGCTCTCACTCTCTTTCACGCTCCCTCTCTCGCTCTCCCTCTCTTGCTCTCTCTCTCCCTCTCTCTCTCACTCCCTCTTTCTCTCTCACTCTCGCTCTCTCGCTCTCCCTCTCTCTCGCTCTCTCTCTCCCTCTCCCTCTCTCGCTCTCTCTCTCACTCCCTCTCTCACTCTCGCTCTCCCTCTCTCTCTCTGACTCTCTCTCCCTCTCTCGCTCTCTCCCCCCTCTCTTTCTCCCCATGGTAACAGACCTCCAGGAGAAGTCCAGGTTCGGCATTTAGCACTGGAACTAACTGTTCGGTACAAAGTCCAAACTTTTAAGCTCGGGTTCGCTCATCTCTATACATGACATTTATTGGATAGAGCGTTAAACCACACTCAATTCTAGTGCTAAAACAAGCCTAAATAATACCATCACACAGTGCCGCATTATAGACCATAATAAAGCATCAAGTGCTCTATAATGCATACTCATATCATATGACTGTACAGATCTTACTTTATACCAATACTACAGTTATCTGCTTTGTGATCGGCAGTCGTTTAAGGTGAAGCCAACTTTTAAGCCTCACTTTGACTTCATTTTGGAAATATCACCAATAAATAAAGGAGCTGGATGCCACATGTGTTGCTGGCTCTTTGTATACATTTTTGGAATTTCCATGATAAAAGATCTTGTTTGTTTTGCCACATTAATTAGTAACTAATTCACATTAGAGAAGATTTACATAAAGAAAAGTTTAATCTTATTTGTAAACGCTAAAATCACTGGGACGGAAAAGAAAGATATCAGCAAAATCCTTCTCAAGGGTGAAAAAAGCTCTTCAGAAAAACAATACAAAAATAAATAAAAATATGAAATACCTATATACAGAGAAAGGCCAATAAGTCAGAGGAGCACAATATTACGGAAGGTGCATTTATACTGGCTGATTAGTGAACCAGCATTCCTAGGAACGTGCAGTCTAAGCAGGCAGCTGATCACTTTACGAACACGCATAAATTGCTTGTTCGTAGGGTGAAATGATCTTTTCATTTGCCCAAAAGATTATTATTCATGGCAGCACATCGTCCTGTGTAAACAGGCTACTAAGCATCTGCCGATCAGCAAACAAGAAGCTAATCGGCAGTCTTTTGGTGCCAGCAGTCAGCTGGTGTAAACGCTTACCTCCCAACTTTTACGAAAGAGGGACAAATTACAGTCATGGCCGAAAATTGTCCCAGAAAGTAAAGCATTTTTCCCAGAAAATTATTGCAATTACACATGTTTTGTTATACACATGTTTATTTCCTTTGTGTGTTACGCTCGCGCCCGGACTGACTGGCGTGAGCGTGATTAGTGATCCCACTTTACCATGAACCGAGGTGTGCCTGGAGGGGCGTAACTAAGATCAACCCGATCCGACCAAGGTCGCACGGCGGCTCAGTCGACTCCGTGAACCAAGGAGGAACCGAGCAGAGGGACCAGGTGCTACTCCAGGTCAGACCCCGGTCACAGCTGTTGACCCACACCGGGGAATGCAGGAACAGGCAGGTTAGACTGGCATACAGGCAGGTGGCTATTGGCAGGCACAGCTGGTATGCAGACAGGTGGGTACTGGCAAGCACGGTTGGTATGCAGACAGGTGGGCACTGGCAAACACGGCTGGTATGCAGACAGGTGGGTAGTGGCAAGCACAGCTGGAGTGCAGACAGGGAGATACTGGCAAGCACGGCTGGAGTGCAGACAGGGAGGTACTAGCAGGTTGGAGCGCAGGCTGGAGAGGGTCCAGTACAGACTGGGAGACAGGAACAGAGCCGCAGATGCAGTAGACTAGCAGAGTAAAGCGAAACCGCCGGAGCGGAGGACAAGGCAGAGCAGAGAGGAACCACCGGTGCGGTGGGCAAGGCAGAGCAGAGCGGAACCGCCGGAGTGGTGGTCAAGGCAGAGCAGAGCAGAACCGCCGGAGCGGTGGTCAAGGCAGAGCAGAGCGGAACAGTCGGAGCGGTGGACAAGGCAGAGCAGAGCGAAACCGCAGGTGCGGTGGACAAGGTAGAGAGAGCGAAACTGCAGGTGCGGTGGACAAGGCAGAGAAGAGCGAAACCGCAGGTGTGGTGGACAAGGCAGAGCAGAGCGAAACCGCAGGTGCGGTGGACAAGGCAGAGCAGAGCGAAATCGCAGGTGCGGTGGACAAGGCAGAGCAGAGCGAAACCGCAGGTGCGGTGAACAAGGCAGACCAGAGTGAAACCGCAGGTGCGGTGGACAAGGCAGAGCAGAGCGGAACCGCAGGTGCGGTGGACAAGCCAGAGCAGAGGGAAACCGCTGGTGCGGTGAGCAAGCAGAGCCGAACAGGGCTGAAGGTGCAGGCAGAGAGGACAGGACTCTGTTCACATGGAACAGACTGGAAAATACAGGAAGATGGCTAGAACACAAGAGGTGGATACGGAGGAAGGGAAAAGGGACAAGCAGAACCAGATACACACAAGGTACTTACTATGAAGTAGCGAGTGGACACAAAACTCACAAACAGAAGTACAGAGACGAGTTGGAGTTAGGTGCAGGTTCAGACACTGCAAGAAAAGGGAAGGTACGGACATAGAGACAAACAGGTAACAGGCTAGGAGACAGTTCAGACAGGAACTGATACTGCAACGAGATACAAGAACGAGCCTAGGTATACAGCCCCCAGGGTGGCAGAAACAGACTAGAAGTCACAGGCAACAGGCCTGGGTATACAGCCCCCAGAGTGGCGGAAACAGACTAGAAGTCAGAGATAACAGGTCTGGGTATGCAGCCCCCAGAGTGGCGGAAACAGACTAGAAGTCACAGGTAACAGGTCTGGGTATGCAGCCCCCAGAATGGTGGAAACAGACTAGAAGTCAGAGATAACAGGTCTGGGTATGCAGCCCCCAGAGTGGCGGAAACAGACAAGATACAGGACAGGACCTGGCAATTCAGTTGCAAAGACAAACTGAGCGAAGGTGTTGCTCAGGCCCCTCCTTCTGGGTGGAGGGGGTTTAAATATCCAGTGACTCACAGCAATAGGCTGGGGA
Source organism: Phyllobates terribilis (assembly GCF_046119375.1). NCBI lineage: Eukaryota > Metazoa > Chordata > Amphibia > Anura > Dendrobatidae > Phyllobates > Phyllobates terribilis. The sequence continues at coordinate 154,785,239 of NW_027362768.1, read as the reverse complement.
CGCATTAGGAGCGCCCACAGCAGCTATAAGAATCAGGAAGTAACCGGGCCACCGCTCTAAGCAATCAGACAAGAGACATGAACACAGCATGAACTGGAGCAAGGTTTGTAGGCTGGACTGATGGGTAAGATTGCGGTCTTGCATAGTGGGAGGTGGTGCACTATGCAAGCACACCGCCAGGGATGTTACAGTACCCCCCCTTTACGCCCCCTCTTCTTCAAGCCTGCAAGGGTCTTCTGCAGAGAATTTGGAGGCCAATCCTTCTCTTCAAGAGAATTACCTCTTCTGTCCACTAGAGGAAACAAAACTGGTCTCATCATCTTGGTGACTAGAATGCTTCCTCCTATCAAGCCATCCTCAGCAACAGATGAACACAAAAAAGTCTCTCTCCATTGTTATCAGGTAGCACCCTGGTGGATTCAGGAGACAACTGGAGGTCCTCCGCCTTGTTGGAGGGGTGCAGAGATTCGGGGGTAACCACCGCCTTGACGTACATTTTGCCAAGCTTACTGGATGAAGTGGGCGGCATACCAGGTACCGGGTGTAGGAAAGTCTCTCTCCATTTGTTATCAGGTAGCACCCCGGAGGATTCAGGAGACAACTGGAGGTCCTCCACCTGGTTGGAGGGGTGCAGAGACTCGGGGGTAATCACTGCTTCGAAGTACACTTTGCCAAGCTTACTGGATGAAGTGGGCAAAGTACCAGGTACAGGGTGTAGGAAAGTCTCTCTCCATTTGTTATCAGGTAGCACCCCAGAGGATTCAGGAAACAACTGGAGGTCCTCCGCATGGTTGGAGGGGTGCAGAGACTCGGGGGTAAACACCGCCTTGATGGACATAAGACCAGATTTATTAGAGACGGAGGGTCCTTGCTTTAGGACCATCTTCAGTCTGGTTTCAGAGATGACATGTCTGTAAGGCGGGACGGTACCTGAAGCCAGATCATTGATACAATCATCGAGACTGTGTGGGGACATTGCCTCTGCTTCACTTCCTTCGGAGACTTCAGCGCACAGCGAGTCAGCGACTAGCAGATCTGGTGGAGAAGAAGAAGAAACTGATGACTGTCCTGAAGATATGGGGACTGGACACCTCTTGTACCTTAGCAGTCCCCCAGGATACACCATGCAGGATCTCCAGACCTGAGCGGGCACTAGATCTCTCAGCTCTGGACATCCTGTGGGTAAGCCAATCAGCACCTGGAATGTGAACTTCTTCATGTGTAATGCTCCAATCTGGAGCTTAATTTGTACAGACATATTTTGACTGTTTCTGAGTAGGGCTTGTTCTTCTGCTGACAATGCCCAAACCGGCTTCTGGAGTTGTCGAACGGGAATCAGACACCGACTCTTCAAGGCTTTAACCCCAAAACTTCCGGTTAATCCGAGGCCTTCACTTGCCACGGAGACAGTTTTGGTCATCTGTGGAGAGGAAACACTAACGCCAAGGGCAGCCTCTCCTACAGGCCTAATGTCTTGGGATTCTTCAACCTTCGCTGGACAAAGACCGTCAGGGGGTCCCAAACCACCGCAGCGGGACTGCAATCCGATTTCGTTACTGAGTTCTGGCCTCTGCTTTGCCTGACGAACATAGTCATCCTTCATGAATTCTGTGCGGAAAGCTGCCTCTACAGGCTGGGGAACAGGAGGTCTTTGGGAGGACAGAACCTGGCGTGACGGTTTACCTCTACGCCTTGCACGTCTGGACTGCTTCTTGAGGTTGGGAAGAGAAGTATTCTGTGGAGCATAGTCATCCTGTGTGGATTCTGGGTGGGCAGCAGTCTCTTCGGGCTGGAGAACTGGTAGGCTACCTACACACATTACCCATCGGGGCTGCTCCGGGATATTGGGAAGGGAAACTTTAGCAGAGGCTTGAGGATTAGGGTCATAGAAGACCATTAGAAAGGCCACCAGGAAGGCCTGCAGGTCAAAGATGATAGGATCCCATGCTTCCCATAGGGGGGTGAACCATTTCAAGGCATCACCCGCTAGGTAGGACATAATGAATGCTACTTTAACCCGATCAGTAGGAAAATAGTGAGCATAGAACTTGAAATGCAGCATGCATTGCTCCACAAATGCACGGCTTTGTTTCAGATCCCCATAGTACCGTGGTGGATCCACAGGAACGAGTGCTGATAGATCCATTTGGGCTGGTGCGTAAATCGCCTGGGCCATAGCTTGATAAAAAAAAAATTCTTGGTGCACGTATTCGCCAGACAAGGATTCAAAATGTCTCTGAGAGCGAAAGGCCGTGGGGCTCAACGGGAACCATGGCCTGAGCAAACTGTTATGCTCGCGCCCGGACTGACTGGCGTGAGCGTGATTAGTGATCCCATTGTACCATGAACCGAGGTGTGCCTGGAGGGGCGTAACTAAGTATCAACCCGATCCGACCAAGGTCGCACGGTAGCTCAGTCGACTCCGTGAACCAAGGAGGAACCGAGCAGAGGGACCAGGTGCTACTCCAGGTCAGACCCCGGTCACAGCTGTTGACCCACACCGGGGAATGCAGGAACAGGCAGGTTAGACTGGCATACAGGCAGGTGGGTATTGGCAGGCACGGCTGGTAGGCAGACAGGTGGGCACTGGCAAGCACGGCTGGTATGCAGACAGGTGGGTACTGGTAAGCACGGCTGGAATGCAGACAGGGAGATACTGGCAAGGACGGCTGGAGTGCAGACAGGGAGATACCGGCAAGCACGGCTGGAGTGCAGACAGGGAGGTACTAGCAGGTTGGAGCGCAGGCTGGATAGGGTCCAGTACAGACTGGGAGACAGGAACAGAGCCGCAGATGCGGTAGACAAGGAGAGTAAAGCGAAACCGCCGGAGCGGAGGACAAGGCAGAGCAGAGAGGAACCGCCGGTGCGGTGGGCAAGGCAGAGCAAAGCCGAACCGCCGGAGCGGTGGACAAGGCAGAGCAGAGACGAACCACCGGGGCGGTGGTCAAAGCAGAGCAGAAAGGAACTGCCGGAGCGGTGGTCAAGGCAGAGCAGAGCGGAACCGCCGGAGCGGTGGACAAGGCAGAGCAGAGCGAAACCGCAGGTGCGGTGGACAAGGCAGAGCAAAGCGAAACCGCAGGTGCGGTGGACAAGGCAGAGCAGAGCGAAACCACAGGTGCGGTGGACAAGGCAGAGTAGAGCGAAACCGCAGGTGTGGTGGACAAGGCAGAGCAGAGCGGAACCGTCGGAGCGGTGGACAAGGCAGAGCAGAGGGAAACTGCTGGCGCGGTGAGCAAGCAGAGCCAAACATGGCTGAAGGTGCAGGCAGAGAGGACAGGACTCTGTTCACATGGAACAGACTGGAAAATACAGGAAGATGGCTAGAACACAGGAGGTAGATACGGAGGAAGGGAAAAGGGACAAGCAGAACCAGATACACACAAGGTACTTACTATGAACTAGCGAGTGGACACAAAACTCACAAACAGAAGTACAGAGACAACGAGTTGGAGTTAGGTGCAGGTTCAGACACTGCAAGAAAAGGGAAGGTACGGACATAGAGACAAACAGGTAACAGGCTAGGAGACAGTTCAGACAGGAACTGATACTGCAACGAGATACAAGAACGAGTCTGGGTATACAGCCCCCAGGGTGGCAGAAACAGACTAGAAGTCACAGGCAACAGGCCTGGGTATACAGCCCTCAGAGTGGCGGAAACTGACTAGAAGTCAGAGATAACAGGTCTGGGTATGCAGCCCCCAGAGTGGCAGAAACAGACTAGAAGTCAGAGATAGCAGGCCTGGGTATGCAGCCCTCAGGGTGGCAGAAACAGACTAGAAGTTACAGGTAACAGGTCTGGGTATGCAGCCCCCAGAGTGGCAGAAACAGACTAGAAGTCAGAGATAACAGGTCTGGGCATGCAGCCCCCAGAGTGGCGGAAACAGACAAGATACAGGACAGGACCTGGCAATTCAGTTGCAAAGACAAACTGGGTGAAGGTGTTGCTGAGGCCCCTCCTTCTGGGTGGAGGGGGTTTAAATATCCAGTGACTCACAGCAATAGGCTGGGGACGCATTAGGAGCGCCCACAGCAGCTATAAGAATCAGGAAGTAACCGGGCCACCGCCCTAAGCAATCAGACAAGAGACATGCACACAGCATGAACTGGAGCAAGGTTTGTAGGCTGGACTGATGGGTAAGATTGTGGTCTTGTATAGTGGGAGGTGGTGCACTATGCAAGCACACCGCCAGGGATGTTACATGTGTGTCTTGGAACAACACAAAAAAAACAGGAAAAAAAGGCAAATTGGACATAATTTCATACAAAACCCCCAAAATGTGCAGGAAAAAAATTGTTGCCATCTTTCCAAAATTGTGGGTAAACATCTTTGTTTTAAGCATTTGATGCTCATTCAAACTCACCTGTGGCAAGTAACCGGTGTGGGCAATATTAAAATCACACCTGAAACAAGATAAAAAGGGAAAAGTTGACTCAATCTTTGCATTGTGTGTCTGTGTGTGCCACACTAACCATAGAGAACAGAACGAGGAGAAGAGAACTGTCTGAGGACTTAAGAACCAAATTTCTTGAAAAATATCAACAATCCTAAGATTATAAGTCAATTTCCAGAGATCTTGATGTTCCACAGAAAGATTTTTTGCCACATCCCTAACACAACACCATTACCATTACTTTCTTCCCTGGCAGGAGATGTCATTGGGAGCATAGTAGCAGCGAAGGACATTCAGCAGATCACCCGGGACTGCCAGACATAGACCCAGATCAGGAAACTGCCTCGCTAGAACTTTTTCTGCTGTTAATTCATTCATAGTTGTGACAATCATAACATTTTCATTTTTATGACATCTTTACTATGATACCTCGCTTTTTGTGCCATTTTGCCAAACAAGTCTGAAAAGCTGTTTTCACACATAGCATAAATGCTGCATTTTTTCTGTTGCTTTTTATCTGCATGTTTTCTGCAGGTGACAGCACCAAACTATGCTATAACAATCTTCTCTGGTTATTGCATTTTTGCTGCATTTTTTATATGTTTTTACCCTCATTTGATGTGATTTTGGCGCAGATTGGGTAGTAGAGAAAATCTTTGATTCTGCCACAGGGATCACATAGCATAATAATGTCACACAAGCCTCGGGAAACCCGGAGCCGACATCGCTGGAGAAGCAACAGTGCAGGAGGAGAGTATAAGCTGTTATTTTATTTAACATTAGTGACTACTTCATATAAAAAGGGGTTGTCCAGGTTGTGGACAATCCCTTTAATGGATACTATGCAATACAACAATTCACCTGCAGTGGCCGCTGTGGAGTAGGAGAAATCTGCAGCCTATAGATTCTTCTAGCAATAGAAACTGCTCCTCAGAGGTTTCACTTCCTGGACCTGCGGAGAGATGGTGGTGAGTGGGTCATCAGTTAGAGTAGAGGGTTGTTCACATAGGGCAACCACTAACAAGAAATGGCCTTTATTTTATTCTTTTTTTTTTTTATTATTATTATTATTATTCTTATTGCCAGGGTTGATCAGTCATTTACTCTGCCGAATGATTTAGGCAAATGGTTTGCAAAACCTTTAAATCTCCTTAAGGAAGCAGAAATTCTGTGTGATGTATAACGGTGTCACCCAAACACCTCGCCTGCACAAACAGTGATTACAAAGAAATTGAATTCCTCTCCCTAATTGAAATACTATTTTCTGCTCAGATGCTAATCCCTCTTGAACATGGACTTATAATTACAAATTCATAGAACACGTTTCCCAGGAGCGCGGATAGTGCTTGTCCTGTAACCTCTGAGATGGGGTCTTATTAAGCATTTGGTGGCAGTAGCTGACGAGGCTTCATTAGCTGCGGAGAACAGATAGAGTTGGGAAGCAGAGGTAGCCGGCTCCTCCGGGGACAATTTAATTGGAATGACTCCATAACGTAACAAGGGCGAATAAAGCTTCTCCTTCTGAATTATTGTTTTTTTTCTGCCATATTAATATTTCAATAGATAACATTGTGAAAAAAATCTTTTGTGAACCTCCATAGAACAAGGTGTTACTTTATTAAATAAAAGTTAGTTGCCAAAAATAAGATTTTTTTTTTTACTAAAAAAACTGGAAAAAATAAGCCTGGAGAATGCCCCACATACCAGCCTGGAACACCCCCAGATACTCACTTTTGAGCAGGGCAGCATGGTGGCTCAGTGGTTAGCACTGCAGCCTTGCAGCGCTGGGCTCCTGGGTTCAGGCCCCACCAAGGACAATATCTGCAAGGAGTTTGTATGTTCTCCCCATGTTTGCGTGGGTTTCCTCCAGGTTCTCCAGTTTCCTCCCACACTCCAAAGACATACTGATAGGGAATGTAGATTGTGAGCCCTAATGGGGACAGTGCCAATAATGTCTGTAAATTATCTAAATTGTAAAGCGCTGCAGAATATGTTGGTGCTATATAAATGAAAAGATTATTATTATTATTATCCCTACCACTTTTTTGCTCCAGTTCACTGGATTGTCTCTGCAAAATCTGGATTTTTGCCATGTATGACAGGGCCACTATCGCATGACAATGCAAAAATAATTTTTCGGAAGAAGCCTAACATGAAACGCGCATCAGGGGTGCTTGTTGGCTGGACATCCACACTGGTTTGTCTCCTTATTTGACATTTCAGTAATTTTTCTGTGTCGTCTTGCTGCTGTCACAAGCAAGCTTATTAATGAAAGGTATACAGTGTGGAGTTCGTCTCTGTCTTGAAATCTACTTTTAAGTTATTCTTTGCGTTTTGTATTATATGTTATTTTATAACGTGTATACGTTTGATTGACTTTGGCATTATGCTCCTTTTAGTGTATAGGATTTATATTTGTTCAGGACAGCCTTTTACTATAAGGTCCATTAATAGGTGTTTTTTTTTTGTATGCCTATGTAGTAGAGCCACACAATGTAAATGCCCCCATAAAGTGACCATATTACTGCTTTAATATATTTTAATGTAAGGGTGTCAAATCATAGGTTACCCACACTCAGGGCCGGCTCCATGTTTTCATGGGCCCCGGGTGAAAGATTCTCAGTGGGTCCCTTTAACACATACCACGATTCATGATGCACAGATACGGTGGAGAAATATAGGCATACAACACAGGGCCCAGCCTGCCCCCTCATCCTTCACGTATGCAATCATATACACACATGCAGTACGCAGACATGCACACACACAATATGCAGACATGCACACACACACACACAGTATGCAGACATGTGCACACACACAGTATGCAGACATGCACACACACACACAGTATGCAGACATGTGCACACACACAGTACACAGACATGCACACACACACACAGTACGCAGACATGCACACACAGTACACAGACATGCGCACACACAGTACGCAGACATGCGCACACACAGTAAGCAGACATGCGCGCACACACAGTACGCAGACATGCACACACAGTACACAGGCATGCACACACAGTACACAGACATGCACAAACACACAGTATGCAGACATGCGCACACACACGGTACGCAGACATGCGCACACACACAGTACGCAGACATGCACACACAGTACGCAGACATGCGCGCACACACACTCAGTACACAGACATGCACATGTAGCGCCCCGAGGGTTCGGCCGCTACAGGGGTATTGCACCTCGAACCAGAGGTGTGATATTCCACTCCCGGGTAAGGATGGAGTGTGGACTAGGGCTCAGTAAGCTGCATGCACCACACACACCCCATTTCCGAGGAACAGACCAACGGTGCTCCCACTAGACAGAGTGCAGGCACGACAGCTTCTGTTCCTGGCTGGAGTGGGGAGGGGGGTGGAAAACCCAGTGGTGTAGGAGCAGATAGGGGTGGGTTTCTGGGCATAGGTAGGAGCCCATTGGTTGCTAGTCACCTGGGCTCGGGTGTCAGAAGGAGGTATATAAGGTGGGCACCATCTTAGGTCGGTGGTCAGTTCAGAGAGGAGGAGAAGAAGACAGGAGCTCAGCCAGAGGGGGCTGACAGGGAGCTGTGGCTCAGTCTGGGCCCAGCTCCAGAGCCAGGCCTGGAATAGAGGCCTGAGACAGCAGAGAGGGAGAGAAGAGAAGGAACAGCAAGGAGAGTAAGAAAGGAACTGAAACAGAAAGAGAAAGGAGGCGAGGAACACAGAGAAAGGCCCAGAGACACGAAGGCAGAAGGAACCCCAGATTCCCAGAGGAGATACTGGGTGAAGGGTTGACAGAGCAGGGTACCGGAACCCGAATTGGTGGAGGCGACTAATCCTCAGCCAAAACCGGAGGTTGTCACCACATCTTGGTGCGACCCCTCACTACATCCACCAGAAAGGCATACCGCATAGGGTCAGGGAAACCGGAGAGAGGTTTCACCAACAGAAGGCCCGAGGAAGCTGGACAAAGGTGGGTCACTGGTGAGGACGGCCAGTAGAAAGGAAGAGAGGGGAGCTCTGAACCGCACTCTGGAATTGCCTGGGAGTTGACCGAGTCCCTCACCTGGTGGATGCAGCACGGCTCGGGCGGTCACTGCTGGCCGAAGTGATCTGAACAACAATGTGGCACCCCAGGGGTCTGGTTTCCACAGTAACAGCAATGTTATGTCTGAGAGCAGGTGGGAGGTCTCTTGGTCAGGGATCCTATGCATGCCACACCTCCTGCCCAGTCCTGGGGGGGGAAGAACTTCCCCTATATAAACCTAGGGCTGAGGCAGGGTTAGGTAGTAGAGAAGAAGTAGAGACAGAGAAGCAGATATAGGAAAAGAACATCAGGAGCTCTGTGGGAGCAGTGCTACAAGGAGTCAGGGGCTGGCAGCTGCAGAGCTCGCCCTGACTGAGAAGTTATCACCGGACCCGGAGTCCGAGGCTGTGGGGACTAACTCCTATCCAGCAGCAGAAACCGACCGGCAGGGGATTGCAGGTCCTCTGGCCCAGAAACCCGAAGGCACGGTCACACGCGTGGGACCAGCACCGCCGTCGTGGAGCGGAAGCTACTAGAAGGCCCCGAGTCACCGGCCATACGGGTGAGCACCACACGGTACACTCAGGGACGTGGGCTACTTATACCCGCCTCTAGCAAGGTAGCCGGAAGAGTATCGTTAGTTTGGGAGGCCTACAACTCCGCCTGGCCAGGGGAGATCCCATCTGCTCAAGGACTGACCAGGCCCCAATCGCTAGCCAGTACTCCGGGAGGGTCTATCTTTGTCACCAGTAAAGACCCTGAACTACACCGTACCGTCTCCGAGTGGTTCCTGCTACCCCCATCATCCACGTCGGCTGCCCTGAGGCCATACCCCTCCCGTTGGGGGTTATACTATCACGCTGCACAATCCTACCACCAGCCTCAGCGGTCTGCCCTGCAGCAGCAGCTCCTTAGCTGTACTCAACGGGTGGCGTAGTCGTCCAACATCTACCTCTAATACAGCGCCACTTAGTCTGACTCCCTGGGCACGGACCGGATCACCGCCACGAGACTACAACCCTCAAGAGATCCGGCTCCGGGTAAGCTCCCGCGTGCGCAACGCAGCGCGACACAGGCCCAGGGGCGCGTCAACTTTTGGCGTAGTCGGCAGGATCTCGTGCCCGCAACCACCGGGTACTGCGTGCCTGAAAAAGACTGTTCAAACTTACCTGTGGTGAAGATTCCCGCCATCCGGCGCCATCTTCCGCTTCCTTCCCGCCATCGGTGGAGTTTTCCCGCCATCCGGCGCCATCTTCGGCCTTCTTCCCGCCATACGTGGAGTTTTCCCGCCATTGGACGCCATCTTGAGGACGCCGCGCGGGAAGAAGAGGGGCGTGGACTCCGAAAGCGCGCGAGAACTGAAGCCCCGCCTCACGTCCGGACGTTGCGTAAGGTCCTGGAAGGAGCCCAGCAGACGCCGACGTCACAGGAGCGCGACGGAAGGTCCTCAACCCTGACGATCCACTGCGGAGCCGCGGCCTACGGAAGAGGATCATCGCAAGGTAGGCCACGGTCCACTAGGGGGGAGAAGGATGTCGGATACGGAGGAGAGCTTCACCGCTTCAACCCCCGCCAGCGCCACCGCTGTTGCGGTCATGCCTTTCACCATGCCCTATATCCCGGGGGCAGCCTGGCTACCCCAGTACTCAGGGGAGTCACATACCCTGCATGACTTTAGAGAAAAGCTGGATAGCCTCTTCCAGGTGTACCCCCTCACAGAGGAGCAAAAAGTGAGCATCCTGGTGGCCCAATTAACCGGGGCAGCCCAAAGGGAGGTAAAGTCCTGGCCACCTGGGGGGAGGACTGTCGCAGGGATACTAACCCGGCTGAAGGACACCTTTGATACCCGCACGTTGGAGGATTTGAAGTGTATAAGTTGTTTTATTTATGGTTACCTGTTTTTCTTGTTGCTTGTGTATAATTATGTGTTTCTAGTTATTTTTAGGAGTCCTTGGTGGATTTACCGGGAATCCTTGTACAATTGGTTGGAGCGTAACCTAGGAATGGACTAAAGACTGTTAAGGACTCGGGGCAGGACAGACCCCTACCTGGTTACGTCTCCCTGTTTTGGTGAAATGGACACCTTGCTTTTCTTCAAAAACTGCACCCGGTTGCGGACACGCCGTGACCATCCTTATGTGTTTTTCTTGTTGTATTATTATTGTTTATACCTTGTTATGTTTTTCTAAAAATATGTTTAGTCCCGGAGTACTAAAATTCACTAGGGGGGAATGTGGCACCCCAGGGGTCTGGTTTCCACAGTAACAGCAATGTTATGTCTGAGAGCAGGTGGGAGGTCTCTTGGTCAGGGATCCTATGCATGCCACACCTCCTGCCCAGTCCTGGGAGGGGAAGAACTTCCCCTATATAAACCTAGGGCTGAGGCAGGGTTAGGTAGTAGAGAAGAAGTAGAGACAGAGAAGCAGATATAGGAAAAGAACATCAGGAGCTCTGTGGGAGCAGTGCTACAAGGAGTCAGGGGCTGGCAGCTGCAGAGCTCGCCCTGACTGAGAAGTTATCACCGGACCCGGAGTCCGAGGCTGTGGGGACTAACTCCTATCCAGCAGCAGAAACCGACTGGCAGGGGATTGCAGGTCCTCTGGCCCAGAAACCCGAAGGCACGGTCACACGCGTGGGACCAGCACCGCCGTCGTGGAGCGGATGCTACTAGAAGGCCCCGAGTCACCGGCCATACGGGTGAGCACCACACGGTACACTCAGGGACGTGGGCTACTTATACCCACCTCTAGCAAGGTAGCCGGAAGAGTATCGTTAGTTTGGGAGGCCTACAACTCCGCCTGGCCAGGGGAGATCCCATCTGCTCAAGGACTGACCAGGCCCCAATCGCTAGCCAGTACTCCGGGAGGGTCTATCTTTGTCACCAGTAAAGACCCTGAACTACACCGTACCGTCTCCGAGTGGTTCCTGCTACCCCCATCATCCACGTCGGCTGCCCTGAGGCCATACCCCTCCCGTTGGGGATTATACTATCACGCTGCACAATCCTACCACCGGCCTTAGCGGTCTGCCCTGCAGCAGCAGCTCCTTAGCTGTACTCAACGGGTGGCGTAGTCGTCCAACATCTACCGCTAATACAGCGCCACTTAGTCTGACTCCCTGGGCACGGACCGGATCACCGCCACGAGACTACAACCCTCAAGAGATCCGGCTCCGGGTAAGCTCCCGCGTGCGCAACGCAGCGCGACACAGGCCCAGGGGCGCGTCAACTTCAATGAGTAAAGCTTTGGAAACTGCACCACAAGTCTCTGTGTTTCATCGCCGCACCAGCACCATCAGTACTGGGACACTCGCACCATCACTACCATCATCATCCACATTAGCTGCCCTGAGGCAATACTTCTCCCGTGGGGAGTTATCCCATACTCAGCTGCGCAAACAACATCAGCCTCAGCGGTCTGCAGCGCAGCGGCGGTCCCCACTGACCGCAATCCACGGGTGGCGTAGTCGGACACTTATTATAACACAAAGACTGCCACTGGTTTGACCACCCTGGGCACGGACCGGGTCACCGCCACGGAGGACTACAACCCCCAGCGATCCGGCTCCGGGTATTCCCCCTGCACAGCAGCAGCAGCACAGGCCCAGGGGGCGCGTCAACTTTGGTGTAGTCGGCAGGATCATTACCAACCCGCCACAAACGGGTATTGCGTGCCTGAAGAAAATTGCACATGTACCTTAAAAAGAAGTTTCCCGCCGTCCGGAGTCGTTTCCCGCCATCCGGAGCCGATTCCCGCCATCGGACGCCATCTTGGACTGTTTCCCGCCATCTTCATCCGTTTTTCCCGCCCTGGCAGAGCGGACACCATTATGTGCGCACCAAAGGACAACAAGAAGCCACCTCCCATCGTGGGCCAGGTCCCAGAGTGGCGCCAAAGAAGGAGCCCGCCCCCACCAGCCATGAATGCAGCAATGGAGATGTCCATCAACGTGGGGGGGCTGCCCCTGAAGGTGATTGTCAGCAGATGCCCCCAAGACCAAACCCCATGGGGGCGGATAGGAAAGAAAACTGTGGGGCAGGGCGCGCTCTGGATCAGTCTGGACCTGCTGCACCCGGAGATGGAGGGAGCAGAAAACTCCACCAGCACCCTGGCCCACAGCCTGCTGCAAGCTGAACCACCCTGCAGCCTGACGGAACTGCTGGCCCAGCTGCCTAGAAACCCGGACCGTGCACGCGCAGCGCTGGAAGATCTGAACAGGAGAATGGGATGGGATGTGTTTGCCGGGTGGAGAGAGGAGATGGCCCAGCAGCACGGAGGTGACCAGCAGAGGACTCCGCCGGGACCGGGCAACACGCTGACTGCTGGGTGCGGAGAAGAGGGACCGGCAGCTGCAGATGACGCCGCGGAGTCGGCCACGGAGACTGAGGCAAGTAATGGGGACGCCACCACCCCAAGCCCGGGGAACACCAGCCTGCCCTCACTCTCCGTTGCGGGACCCGAAGCCCCGGGGACCGTACCTGACACCACGCCTCCACCGCCATCAGCTAGGCCTCAGGCAGCAAGCACCATCGTCACGCCCCGCCCCGCGCTGTGCCCTCTGAACCCTGGCGCCGTACAGCGTGAAACGTCACAGGCCAGGTCGCAAGGCCCAGCACACCCGGGCGCCGCTGCCTCACCAGCGCCCCCTACCTTGGCGGTGCCACCCCCGGGCACGACCGACAAGCGACCGCCGGCCTGGTCGCAAGGCCGAGTGCCCCCGGGCGCTGCCACCCGTCCGAAGCCCATAGTGCCACCCTTGGGCGCGGACCTGTATGCCCAACATACCAGCCCGGACGGGCTACCCTTTGAATGGCCGCCGGAGTTCACCAACCCCCGTCTCCGGAAAGAGCGACCCTTGAGTGAGCCTCTGATCCCGGCCCCGGAGCCCGCCAACATCGCTCCACCCCTGCCGGAGGATGCCCAGTTTGCATGGGACCCCACTGGTGAGAACCTCATGGGCTTCACCCAGGAGACCCGGGCAGAAGAAGCCCAGCGCCTGGAGTGCTGCCGTCAGCAGCTAGCTACGTATGAGAGAGAGCGGCGGCAGAGGCGCATCAGGGAGCAGCGACTCCAGGCCAGGACCGCGGAGCAGAAGCGCAGGGCCCGACAAGACACCCACGCCATCCGCGGACCCAGAGCCACCGGGACCGTAGTCAAGTTCCAGCTGGAGCATGGCTGGGGTTTCATCAGAGACCCGGAGGCTGACACCGACGTCTTCGTCACGAGAAGGGACGTCGAAAGCCACCTGCCAGAGGGACATCACGGACGTGACCTGTACCCCGGCGACGTGGTCACCTACACCCGGCACAAGGGCGCAAAGGGACTGTATGCTCTCCATGTCCACCGTCTAACTGAGGAGGAGCTGCGGTACCGCCCAGACATGGACTACCCTGAGGATCCGGACGGGTCTGAAGAGTACAAGGAAGAAGCATCAGGAGGACACCGTTACCAGTAAGCGGTAAAATGGAACTGTACATAGTTACCCGTCAGGGTACAAGAACTGTCGTGAAATTGTTGATTGTGTGAACTGTTACCTGTGTGCCCCTAATCCCTAACCAGGCTGAGGACTGTGAGCAGCCATTCCCCTATTCCCACTGGCCGAGGACTGAGAGCGGCCATACCCTTGTAAATAGTTGCGCTTCTTAAAGCGCCCCCTACTGGTTTTATACGAAACTGCAACGTCTACCTCAAGATTAAATGGACTGTTGCACCTTTACCTGGTCGCAAGTTGCACAGCGGCCAGAATTCAAGAAAATGTTTTGAAAATGTTTTACTTGAAACTGCCTTAATGTGAAAAAGTTTATGTGCTGCTAGAATAGTAATGCCAAAAGTTTTATATGGTGTTTTTGCAAAAAGAGTTCCGGTGGCATTAGTAGAATGTTTTATAATGTTTTATACCTGTAACGTTAAAAAGAGAAGAGTACCTCCCATAAAGGGATGAGTGAAAAGTTAATGTCTTATATACGAATGCATTCTAAAATTTTGTATGTTTTAAATTGTTTTGCTCTTTTCCAGCCCGAGGACGTGCTGTGATTTACCAGGGGGGAATGTAGCACCCCGAGGACTCGGCTGCTATAGGGGTATTGCACCTCGAACCAGAGGTGTGATATTCCACTCCCGGGTAAGGATGGAGTGTGGACTAGGGCTCAGTAAGCTGCATGCACCACACACACCCCATTTCCGAGGAACAGACCAACGGTGCTCCCACTAGACAGAGTGCAGGCACGACAGCTTCTGTTCCTGGCTGGAGTGGGGAGGGGGGTGGAAAACCCAGTGGTGTAGGAGCAGATAGGGGTGGGTTTCTGGGCATAGGTAGGAGCCCATTGGTTGCTAGTCACCTGGGCTCGGGTGTCAGAAGGAGGTATATAAGGTGGGCACCATCTTAGGTCGGTGGTCAGTTCAGAGAGGAGGAGAAGAAGACAGGAGCTCAGCCAGAGGGGGCTGACAAGGAGCTGTGGCTCAGTCTGGGCCCAGCTCCAGAGCCAGGCCTGGAGTAGAGGCCTGAGACAGCAGAGAGGGAGAGAAGAGAAGGAACAGCAAGGAGAGTAAGAAAGGAACTGAAACAGAAAGAGAAAGGAGGCGAGGAACACAGAGAAAGGCCCAGAGACACGAAGGCAGAAGGAACCCCATATTCCCAGAGGAGATACTGGGTGAAGGGTTGGCAGAGCAGGGTACCGGAACCCGAATTGGTGGAGGCGACTAATCCTCCGGAGGTTGTCACCACATCTTGGTGCGACCCCTCACTACATCCACCAGAAAGGCATACCGCATAGGGTCAGGGAAACCGGAGAGAGGTTTCACCAACAGAAGGCCCGAGGAAGCTGGACAAAGGTGGGTCACTGGTGAGGACGGCCAGTAGAAAGGAAGAGAGGGGAGCTCTGAACCGCACTCTGGAATTGCCTGGGAGTTGACCGAGTCCCTCACCTGGTGGACGCAGCACGGCTCGGGCGGTCACTGCTGGCCGAAGTGATCTGAACAACAACAGTGAGTAAAGCTTTGGAAACTGCACCACAAGTCTCTGTGTTTCATCGCCGCACCAGCACCATCAGTACTGGGACACTCGCACATCACTCCCATCATTTTCCACACTAGCTGCCCTGAGGCAATACTCCTCCCGTGGGGAGTCATCCCATACTCAGCTGCACAAACAACATCAGCCTCAGCGGTCTGCAGTGCAGCGGCGGTCCCCACTGACCGCAATCCACGGGTGGCGTAGTCGGACACTTATTACAATACAAATAGACTGCCACTGGTTTGACCACCCTGGGCACGGACCGGGTCACCGCCACGGAGAACTACAACCCCCAGCGATCCGGCTCCGGGTATTCCCCCTGCACAGCAGCAGCAGCACAGGCCCAGGGGGCGCGTCACATACACAGAGAGGGAGGTATATAAGGTGGGCACCATCTTAGAACAGTGTTCAGTCTGAGAGAGGAAGTGACAGAGTAGGGCCTCTGTGGAGCTCTGCTCCGGAGGCGGGCCTAGCCTGTGAGGCCAGAGCCAGCAGAAAAGACAGGAACAGAAAGGAAAGGAAGAAAGGAACAGAACACCAAGAGAGGCCCAGAGACACGAAGGCAGAAGGAACCCCAAAGGCTCAGGAGATTGCGGGTGACGGGTTGGCAGAACAGGGTACCGGATCCCAAGTTGGTGGAGGCGACTAATCCTCAGCCAGGGACTGGCGGTCGCGATCATATCTAGGTGCGACCCCTCACTACACCTACTAGAAAGGCATACCACATAGGGTCAGTGAGGTGAGCACGAAGCCCTCCCAAGAGAAGGCCCGCGGGAGCTGGACAGACGTAGTGTCACTGGTGGGGCACGGCCAGAGAAAGGAGTAGAAGGGAGTCCTGTGACACACTCTGGAATTGCCTGGGGGTTGATCGAGCCCCCTGCCTGGTGGACACAGCGCGGCTTGGGCAGTCATTGCCCGCGGAATGACTTGGGACATAAAGAACTGTGAGTAAAGAACTTGAACTGCAACCCCACGTCTCTGTGCTTCATCGCCGCACCAGCCCTACTAGTGCTGGGACGCCCGCGCACCATCACTCCCATCATCCACATTCTCTGCCCTGGGGCTGCACTCTTCCCGTGGGGAGTCACACTACCTCAGCTGCATACACCATCAGCCCCACTGGTCTGCCTTGCAGCGGCGGTCCGCACTGACCGCAGTCCACGGGTGGCGTAGTCGGACAATTAACCTAAAACCCACAAAATACCGCCATTGGCCTGACCACCCTGAGCCACGGGACCGGGTCACCGCCACGGATACTACAACCCCCCAGAGAAGCCCGGTTCCGGGTGCCCCTCAGTCCAGGGGGCGAGTCACACACACACTCAGTACGCAGACATGCACACACACTCAGTACGCAGACATGCACACACAAGGTAAGCAGACATACACACACAAGGTAAGCAGATATTCACACACACATGCAGTAGGCAGACATATGCACACATGCAGACAACAACACAGATACACACATGCACATGGTACACAGATATGCACACATACAGTACGCAAAAACGCACATACACAAACATATACACAGATACGTACACATACAGGCATACATACATATTTGAACACAAATTGTTAAAAACACATATAAAACAGACATAAATATATATGTACACAGTCATTCACACTGACATACACAGACATTCACATCATACATGCACACACAGACACATTAGAAATATTTTTAATATGGGGATTGGGAAGCCACGCACCCTTTCCCGCGGCCTGTGTCCAGTCCAGCAGCTCCTCAAGGTATGTGGCTGTGCAGGGCCTCTGGCATGTCACAGACATGGCCCTGCTTTCAGAGGGGCCCACTCGCTTTTGGGGCCCGGGCCGCTTCCCCGGCATCTGTGCAGGACCGTCGGCGCTGCTTGATTGCCGGCACTTCACCAGACATGGCAGCGTGCTGTGCGGCTGTGTCTGGTAGTAATGATGCTGCAGGGGCGACACAAAAGCAAAATTAAAGGTGCAATGTCGCCCCTGCCATGTCATTACTACCAGACACAGCCGCACATCGCACTTCGCGCGGCCATGTCTGGTGAAGTGATGGCAATCAAGCAGTGTCGGCTGTCCTGAACAAGTGCCTGGGAAGCAGCCCGGGCTCCAATAGCGAGTGGGCCCCTCTGATGGTCCAGGGCCCCGGCACTTGCCCAAGTGGGCCAGGTGTTGACCCCGGCCCTGCCCACACTTGCCCCCCTTACCTAATCTCCATGGCCATGTACCCCAAAGAATCGATCCTCCTGTAAGGTGGCATTTGTTATAGGTTGGTGATGCCACCTTCCCATGTCTGAGTAAATGACACAAGGAATATATTTTCTTGATGCCAATTTGCAGGAGGAAGAGTTTGTTGAGTAATAAGAGCCCAATCTTACATAATTGTGGATGTCTAACGTCGTGCCACAACACTGGTAGGTGGGAGTAAAGGCTTAAGTACGACAGTGAGTGAGTGTGTGCACAGTGAAGTGCATGACATCCTAGAAAGTGAGCAGGAGCCTTAGTCCTGCCCCTGAGGATCCAGTGGGTTGTCTTAGAGCTTTCTGTGACCGACAGAGATTTTGTAAAAAGCTGATGAGGATAAGCTTCAAGTGGGAAGAGAGACAGCGTGAGTGCACAGTAAGGTCCAGTTCACACTGCATTTATGTCATGGTTTGAATTTTGCATTTACGTTGAACCTCCGAATACAGTGCAGAAATGCTGCAGAGTCAATGAGAAAGTGGAGTCTAAATGGAGACAGTACTGGGTTTGTTTCTAAAATAAATTGCAGTGGAGGACGGGTTTTCCAAAACTGGAAAACTTCTTAATACTACAGGTGCATAGCGCCATGTTGTAATAAATCACAGTTTTCTATGCGACACATGATATCACAGATGTGACCTGTACAAAAACACCTCCCTCTATATAACTCGGCTTTTGTAGCCCCCTGCCCCAATGCTATTAGGCTCTAATGTGGGCTGTAATTGCCAGACACGCACAATCGCTGGTCACAGATCCAAACCTTTATTTTTGTATCAGGCCGGCACATCTAAACCACCGCACTTGATGCCAAGCCCTTCTAGGGCTCAAGACAAAGACTCACATTATTAACCCCGGGACAGTGGAGGTGAATGGGGAGCGGGGCCGATCCGCAAACTCTGCTAAATGGGGTGAACACAACATTCAGCTCCAGATAAGCAGAACACACTCAGATCAGATGCCTCGGTCACATCTAGGGGATCCTAGGAAACTGGGCCAGCGGCTAATGGGGAAGATTTATTGGGTGTCACATGTGGAAGGAAGACGTTCCAAGTACACACAAAAAAGAGACAGCACTTAGAGGATTAGAGTGCTCCATTATCTATGGGATCAAAAGAATTGGCAAAGTATCAGAGGAGTTTTTTATGGGTTCGTGGGCCAAAGAGCTAGCGCTCTATTTGGGACCACCTGAACCTTGTACTGTATGTGATTACATTATACAATTGATGTATATACCTCAAAATCATACTTGTAGAGTAATGGTGTGCAGTATACCATGATTGTGATTGTGGAGCCTGCTATCTCTGCTGTCCCCACAGATGCAGATAGGTTGAAACATTGGATGAAGATTGAAATTTATGCCCAATTTTATATTCATTTTTTTGATTTAAAATGCATATGAAGTTAAAAATAGAGATAATTTTTATATAGTCTTGAGCAATGTTCCCATCACTCCAGGCAAAAGAAATTGATGCCCAAAACGTTCTGTTGCATCACTGATGCCCACAGAAGCAAAGGAGCCCCATTGATTATTATGGGTCTGACTGGGTTACTTTGAGGCCAGTGTCTTACGAGTGTATGAAAAATAATCTGATTTTCATCTCCATTCTTATCCATGTGCCATCCATGTGCCCAGTTTTGACATTCGTGTGGCATCCGCTTTAATACATCAGGATTTTAAAATGTACACAATCAAATACGGTTTCCTAGGTTAATAATGGCAGCGTATCCATAAAAATCGGATGCTATATGGAAGTTCTGCAAGGGATCCGATTTTTTTTTTTACACACCCATAGACTTGAATGGACGAGTCTCAGAAGAGAATGGTGCATGGTGCAATTTTTTTCATGGACACTTGGTTCATGGGAAAAAAAACTGATCTGATAGTTGGTCAATATGCTGTCCGATTTTTATTGGAGCAACACAAGCTCATGTGAATAAGCTCATTCAGACGTCCGTGCACATCGGTAAGAGTTCGGACCACAATACACGGACTGGCTACGGCTCTCCCAAGCCCGAGCATGACAGCCTCATAGAAATACATGAAGTTATCATGCTCTAGTCGGGAGACCCAACACCAGTTTGTACATTACGGTCTAATCTTGGATCGATGTGCACGGACGTCTGAATGACCCTTCTAGAATGTAAAGAAATGCGCAGCATGCAGAACTTTTTTTCCGTTTTAAAGCTGATCCATAATGGAACCAATATGGGTTCCCTCTGCTTCCATTTGCATCAGGTCCTTTTTTGGGTAAACGGAACTGACGCGCTCCCTGGGCCGTGGGGTACTCGGTAGCCGGGCCTGTCGGTGCTGAGGGATGTCACAGTGGCGGTGACCCAGTCTGTGACCCAGGGCGGTCAATAAAATGGAGATTTATAGTTTTTATGTTTAATGTTCATGACGCCACCTGTGGTATGCGGCTATATGGAGCTGCCGCTGCGCAGCAGGTCCTCTGGAGCTGTTAGTAATGCAGCAGAGTTGGTTCAGCTCTCCACAGGTAGAGCTTAGCTCCAGGGCGGTGCTGTGATGGTAAATGATGAGGTAGCTGTTGTTGTGCAGTGTAATGCAGGGCTGGTGATGGCGCAGCAATAATTCACAGAGACAGTGGGGTGCAGTCTTCAAGGTTTACTCAAGATTATCACGTTGTTCCTGGTTACAACGGCCAAATTATCACCACCCGCGTCGTTCTGCGTTCACCGAGGCAGGGGTTCAGCAATCCCTCAGGTAATTCAAGAGCACTTAACGGGACCCCCTTCTGTGTGCCTTTCTCAGTCGTCTTCCTGCGCTGGCTCTCACCCTCCTGCCCTGCGCCTCGCAAACAGTGTCCCAAGCTGGTAACCTCAGATCTTGGCAGGCAACCTGGAGTTCCCTGGATCCTGTGCGGCTACCTTTTTGGTGATTAATTGCGGCTGTGGCAACTACACCCTGAAAATGTAGAAGCCTCCTTTTTCTAGCTGAATTTCCCACTAGTTAGGGACCGGTCCCCTTTGCGGCCTGATCCCTCCAGGTCCTGGTAGATTCGGGCGTACGGGTGGCCTCCAGTACTTCCCTTACCCCTAGGATCCCCTCGTTCTTTCTGGAGCCTTCCTCCCTGCTCGTCTCCTCTCTTCAGTCTCACCTCACTCAGGCCCGCTCCTCCTAAACAGAGCTCCTGCAGAGCTCCTGCTCCTTTTACTGTCCTCCTCTGACTGTATCCTGAGGCTGTTCTGACCACTCCAAAGATGGCTTCCCCTTTTATACTACTCCTGAGGTGCTCCCCTGTACTTCTTCCTCCACCCACACCCACTACATGGTTCCGCCCTCCAGCCAGGGACCAGGGACTATGCTCTCCCTTAGGAGCAATCTCGCCCTTCCCTCTGAAGTGGAGTGTAATGGATGCAAGTGGGTGGGTCCCAGGCAGTACTCCATCCTTACCTGAGAGTGAGATACCACACCTCTGGGTGAGATGCAGTACCTCTGTGGCTACTGAACCCTCAGGGACGCCACAGAACCATCAAATGTTGTGCCTCAATGGTGATATGTGCAGTATATAACCTCAAGTAAAAATCTCTTACCATGGTATACCGCTCTGATACAGTATGTAGTTACAAGAAAGTCTCTGTGTAGTCTGATCCAGTGGTCATACTCTTTTCGATCCGTCCTCTTCTTCTTGTTGACTGAGCAGTCTGCTGATTACACATTAAGAAATCCACAAGGACATAGACATCTCAGCCTTGCAATGTAATGGCCCCCAGCTTAGCAAACTTCTGATCTAAATAATTATTCTAGTAGGTACATATGGGACTAAACCTCTTGGACCTCAACTTGTTTCTTGAGTGATTAGACTCTATATATCGCCAAAACCCATTTCTGCTACTGGAAATCCGACACAACCTTCTAAGTTCCTGTTGATTCGAACGGTCTATTTCTCTTCTACTGCCTAAGTTAATTATTGATGCCAATGGTGAGGGTCTTCTTCCCTATGTACAATAATTAGTCCTGTAACCCAGGAAATCTGTGCTCAACCCAGTCATTCCTAAGCAGGTGGTTATTCACTGAATATTCCTGGATTTATAGAGCGGAGCCTGTAAAGAGACAACACATGGTAATGTTCCTGTCTTCTCCCCATGACAGATGTGTCCCTGGGGTGGGATGATGAAAATCCAACAATAAAATCCCACCCTGATCACTGGTTAACTCACAAGGACATTTGTTGCATTCACCGCAGGGCGATTTATACTCTTCTTTTCTATTGAAGAATTCATCCGAGGTTCCTCATCAAACCAGAACATCTAATACTAGATCATGAAACATTATACCATGCTATATCGTATTATACTATATTACACAATATCATTACTAATGTCATCAGTGAATTTTCACCATTGTTTTCGAGTGAATATTTCTCAATTAGTGATTTTTTGATTTGCAAATTCATTAAACATTTTGCTCCTTTTTTAAAGTTGTCTTTTAGTACAAATTTTGTGCCATTTTGCAAAACATGACTTTTTGGGCTTAAAGGATGCAAAATGGGTCAAAGGCCAAAAAAAAAGAGCATTTTTGATTTTGTACAAAATTCATAAAGCACGTGCACCATTTTGAAGAATTTGAGCTGAAAAGAACAAAGAGAACCACAAAACAAAAGTGAAAAGCGACTTAAAAAATGCAAATAATTAATCCAGGTCTTTGTTTTTCAATTTCTCACCACTTTGAAGATCTTTTTTTTCCTGTCAATAAATGAAAGCATTCTGATTTACATTTGAAGGCATTGTGTTAGGCTGCCCGTTCACAACTCTGTTGGGGAATTCTGTCTGGAAATTGGATTACACTTGAAAAAGTACCAAAAAATGGGATTCACATGTGTCCCTGATGAAGCCCTGAAAATTGGGATTCAGACATCTCTCCGATGAAGCACTAAAAATTAAATTCATACAAACCCCTGATGAATGTCTTAACAATGAGATTCAGACGTCTCCTAGATGAAGCCCTGAAAAATGGGATTCAGACATGGCCCAGATGAAGCCCTGAAAAACAGGTTTCAGATGTATCCCTGAAGAAGCCCTGAAAAACGGGTTTCAGATGTGCCCGTGATTAAGCCCTGAAAAACAGGTTTCAAACGTGCCCCTGATGAAGCCCTAAAAATGGGATTCAGATGTGCCCCAGATGAAGCCCTGAAAAACTGGTTTCAGACGAATCCCAAAATGAAGCCTTGAAAAATGAGTTTCAGACATGCCACTGATGAAGCCCTGAAAAATAGGATTCAGACATATCCCAAAATGAAGCCCTGAAAAACGGGTTTCAGACGTCTCTCCGATGAAGCGCTAAAAATGGGATTCATGCAAGCCCCTGATGAATATCTTAACAATGGGATTCAGATGTCTCCTTGATGAAGCCCTGAAAATTGGGAATCAGACATGCCCCAGATGAAACGCTGAAAACGGGTTTCAGACGTGCCCCTAATGAAGCCCTGAAAAATGGGGTTCATACGTTTCTCTGATGAAGCACTAAAAATGGGATTCGTACAAGCCCCTGATGAATATCTTAACAATGGGATTCAGCTGTCTCCTTGATGAAGCCCTGAAAAATGTGATTCAGACATGCTCCAGATGAAGCCCTGAAAAGCAGGTTTCAAACGTGCCCCTGATGAAGCCCTGGAAAAAAATGATTCAGACATACCCATTATTAAGCACTGAAAAAGGAGAGGAAGCTATTGATTTACACGGAGCAAATGGAATCAATCATATGAAACTTTGGAGTCCATTTCCTCTTCTGTACAGTGGATCCATCTTTTTAGCCAGACACATTAATGTCTATCACAGAGATGCAAAGGATACACCTTAATCCCCATTATCTGCACCCCTGCCAAGGAATATATGTAAGTGTGGCGCCCCTGAGGGTTCAGTCGCCACAGGGGTACTGCACCTCAGATAGAGGTGTGGTATCTCCTCTTCCAGGTAAGGGTGGAGCATCACTCAGGACCCCACTTCACACTCAACACTACAACACTCCTGTCCTGTAGGGGGCCTAAATGCACCAGGGTGCTGCCCTGGCCCGGGATAGAGGAGACGGGGGGAACCAAAGATAGGGGGAACCATGTACTGGGTGAGGGTGGAGGAAACACTTACAGGAAGCACTTATAGAATCATATATAAGATATGGCCATCTTTAGTTCAAGGTCTTTAATTGTGGGTC
This sequence comes from Phyllobates terribilis, assembly GCF_046119375.1. Taxonomy (NCBI): domain Eukaryota; kingdom Metazoa; phylum Chordata; class Amphibia; order Anura; family Dendrobatidae; genus Phyllobates; species Phyllobates terribilis. The sequence goes on along the minus strand of NW_027362768.1, from coordinate 154,761,403 downwards.
TTCTGTCAGGGTCTAGCAAGAGTCTGTAGCTGGCTTAAGATTCACGGTCCTCGTTCTCTGGCCTTGAGACGAGGAGCGGGTCGGAGCTAACAAGTGTCTCTGCCCGGTCAGGGTCCTGATCTAAGAAGGCCTTGGAGGGGAGCAGAAGAGATAGGCTCCACAGGCAAAAGGATCCCAGGGGGATACGGAGGGAGCGGAGTTGCCACCTGTATTCTTCACTCTGGCCTAGCCAGAGGGACTCCTGCTGCAAAAGGGGTAACCGGCCCCCGATATCTGACTCTGTCACTTCACGTTTCAGTCAGAAAAGCCCGGAGGCTTAGAGGATCCCAGAGGGATACGGACGGAGCGGAGTCGCAACTTGTATCTCTCAAACTGCGTTTATCCAGTGGGACCCGGCCTTACACCACGTTCATTCCACACACAGTCAGGAGAAGACTCAGTGGGAGAACTTACTAAGGAGAGGAACACACCAGCGGGATCTCGACAGGGGCTCCTGATCTACCTGGGGAGTGCTGAACCCCCTTCCTGGTGGCCGCAGTACGCCGTGTGTAACAGAGAGAAGCTTTGCGGCTGAAAGTTCATCTAAAGTGAGTAAAGACCCGGATGACTTCATTCACTGCCTCCGCTTGTTTATTCCTGTGCGGCACTGCACCCACCATACCTCCACACAGTCCATTAACCACTGCCCTGAGGCCTACTCCGCCTGTGGGGAGCAGTACCAACCAAGCTGCCAGAACATCAGCCTCAGAGGACTGTTCCAGCGCTGGTGGCCTTCACCAGAAGCCGCAGGTGGCGTAGTCGAACAACCACTCATCCAAAAGCCCATTGTTCAGGTGACAGCCCTGGGCACGGAGCGGGTCACGGCCACAACGACATCCCACACCACCTCCGTACATTGACCCGGCTCCGAGTAACCCCTCCGCTCAGGGAGGGCGAGTCAAAAGCATAACATTACAAGCTTAGAGCATTTCTACAGATAACCGAACTCCAAGGTGACTTCCAAGACGTTATTCCTTATAATGTACATCTCAGCTGCTATAGAACATCTTTTTCAATGCGTAATTCCTGTTCATTGCTGCTTCATATGACGCGCCCCTGGGCCTGCTGTGTCGCGCAGCGTCTCGCGCACGGGGGCTTACCCGGAACCGGATCAGATGAGGGTTGTAGTCTCCGAGTGGCGGGGACCCGGTCCGTGCCCAGGGAGTCAACTCAGTGTGTGGCAGTCTTGATAGATGTCATTTGAGTGTCGACTACGCCACCCGTTGATTTGCAGCTATGGAGCTGCCGCTGCAGGGCAGACCGCTGAGGCCGGTGTAGAATTGTGCAGCGTGATAGTATAACCCCCAACGGGAGGGGTATGGCCTCAGGGCAGCCGACGTGGAAGATGAGGGTAGCAGGAACCACTCAGAGACGGTGCGGTGTAATTCAGGGTCTTTACTGGTAACAACGATAGACCCTCCCGGAGTACTTGCTAGCGAACGAGGCCTGGTCAGTCCTTGAGCAGATGGGATCTCCCCTGGCCAGGCGGAGTTGTAGGCCTCCCAAACTGACTGTACTCTTCTGGCTACCTTGCTAGAAGCGGATATAAGTAGCCCACGTCCCTGAGTGTACCGTGTGGTGCTCACCCGTATGGCCGGTGACTCGGGGCCTTCTAATGGCTTCCGCTCCACGATGGCGGCGCTGGTCCCACGCGTGTGACCGTGCCTTCGGGTTTCTGGGCCTGAGGACCTGAAATCCCCTGCCGGTCGGCTTCTGCTGCTGGGTAAGAGTTAGTCCCCACAGCCTCGGACGCCGGGTCCGGTAAGAAAGCTTCTCAGTCAGGGCGAGCTCTGCAGCTGCCAGCCCCTGACTTGTAGTAGTATTGCTCCCACTGAGCTTCTGCTGTTTCTTCCTGTGACTGTTTCTTGTCTCTACTCTCCTTGACTGACTAACCCTGCTTCAGCCCCGGGTTTATCTAGGGGAAGGTCTTCCCCTCCCAAGACTGGGCAGGAGGTGTGGCATGCACAGGATCCCTGACCAAAGGACCTCCCACCTGCTCTCAGACATAACATTACATTACTGTGGGAAACCAGACCCCTGGGGTGCCACATTCCCCCCTAGTGAAATTTAGTACTCCGGGACTAAACATATTTTAGAAAAACATAACAAGATATAACAACAATAATAGTACAATAAGAAGAAACACATAAAGGTGTTCACGGCATGTCCGTAACCGGGTGTAGTCTTTGAAGAAAAGCAAGGTGTCCATTTCACCAAAACAGGGAGACGTAACCAGGTAGGGGTTTGTCCTGCCCCGAGTCCTTAACAGTCTTTAGTCCGTCCTGGGTTACGCTCCAACTATGTACAAAGGATTCCCGGTAAATCCACCAAGGACTCCTACAAATAACTAGAAACACAAAATTATACACAAGCAACAATACACAGGTAAACATAAATAAAACAATTTATACACTTCAAATCCTCCAACGTGCGGGTAACTGGCCTCTAGTGGCCCTAGTGGACCTACGGAGCTGACTGTCTAGCCCTGAACTACAGGGTGTAGGAGCTGTCAAGGGTAAACTGGGCAGCTGTCTACCGGCTCTTTGGCTCACTAGGGATATGGCAGGCTCACTGCAAGCAGAGGGTTGATCCTCCTGGTCTGCGGGTGTGGGGTCTTCTGCCTCCTGGACCGGCTGTTCTTCCAGCTCTACCTGTTGCTCCGTAGGTGCTTGGGATGCTGGTTGGAGGAAGGTGAGTACGGGTACCACAACTGCACCATTGACTTGAGTCCAAGACCGAGGGAAGTCCCCGAGCACAGTACTAACCATATCTTCCCTTTCCTCTACGGGTCGATGGTCTTCTTGTTCCTCTTCAGGGTTCCTCAGTTGTTCGGGACACTTCTTCAGGTGGTCCCGGGATACAATGGCTGTAGTTTCCCCTCCGTCTTTACTGATGGTACAAACCTTCGGGTTCTCGTGGCTTGAGGGCAGTACGGTGTACGGGTCCTTCTCCCACTGGTCGTCCAACTTGTGGAGCCGTCTCTTCCTCTTCAAGACCTGCTCTCCGGGTACCAGGGGAACAGCGGGAGCATACTGGTTGTAAGTTTTCTCTTGTCTTTCCCTAGCCTGACAGAGACTTCGCTCCATGCTCTCCTGTACTCTCCGGTACTGCTGCTGCCTCTCTGTGTCCCAGTCTGCTTCTGGTGAAGTGTCCTCGGGTGTCAGGACTCCCATTTCCAGGTCAACAGGTAACTTACCAGGTCTTGCCCTCATTAGGTAAGCCGGGGTACAGTTGGTGGAACCTACCGGGATGTGGTTGTATAGGTCCACCAGATCGGGCAGCTTCTCAGGCCACAGACTGAGTTCTTCCAGGGGCAACGTTTTCAGAAGATCCATTACCACCTGGTTCATTTTCTCACAAAGTCCATTAGTTTGCGGATGATAGGGTGTCGTCCTTATCTTCCGGCAGCCATACAGAGTGCAGAATTCTTGGAAGACCTCCGCTTCAAAGGCAGGTCCCTGGTCTGTCAACACTTGGTCCGGGTACCCGTGTGGACGGCAGAAATGCTGCTGGAAGGCTCTCGCTGCTGTTCGAGCTGTTAAGTCCTTGACGGGGACGACAACCAAGAACCGGGAGTAGTGATCCACGATGGTTAATGCGTAGACGTAGCCACTTCTGCTTGGGGTCAGTTTTACAAGATCCAAGGCTACCAGTTCCAACGGCTGCCGGGTGACGATGGACTGCAGGGGAGTCTTCTGGCTGGCACGATCCTTCCTTCTTAGGTTGCACGGGCCACAGTCTCTGCACCACTTCTCAATGGTTCCCCTCATGCCTACCCAGTGGAATCGCTCACGCAGCAGTAACTCCAGCTTCTTCCACCCGAAGTATCCAGCTCCGTCGTGGTATGCCTCCATCACCATGGCTGCGTCTCTTCGTGGCACCACTACTTGCCAGAGTAGTTCATGCGTCCGGGAGTTAACCATTCTGCGGCACAACTTCACCTTGTAAAGGAACAGTCGACTCCTCTCTGCCCATAGTTGTTTGGCTTCCTCCGGAGCGTCTGGTTCAAGGCAAGCCTCCGGGCGAGTCAGCATCTCCTTCACCAGTCGGACGGCAGGGTCGCTGTCTTGCGTTTCCGCCCAGTTGTAGTGAGGTAAGGGGTTCAACGTAGCAGCCTGCTTACTCCTTACCCGGTGGGAGTACTGGATAGTCCCATGACGGTGGAACGCAGGGAGTTCAACTTCTTCCAGTCCCTCCGGATCTTCTCCTTCGTCCGGCAGGTTGGGCATCCTGGACAGGGCGTCCGCGTTGGTATTGGAGCGTCCGGCCCGGTATTTGATTGTGAACTCGTAGTTGGACAGACGGGCCATCCACCTCTGCTCCAGGGCACCGAGTCTTGCCGTGTCCAGGTGTGTCAACGGGTTGTTATCCGTGTACACGGTGAACCGGGAAGAAGCGAGGTAATGCTTAAAGCGCTCGGTGACTGCCCATACTACGGCCAGGAACTCTAGCTTAAATGAGCTGTAATTCTCGGGATTCCTTTCGGTGGGTCGCAGCTTTCGGCTGGCGTAGGCGATTACTCGTTCCTTCCCCTGCTGGATCTGGGACAGTACGGCTCCTAGCCCGATGTTACTGGCGTCGGTGTAGAGGATAAAGGGCTGGCTATAATCCGGGTACGCCAGGATTTCGTCCCCCGTGAGGGCCATCTTCAGCTGGCGGAAGGACTCTTCTTCCAGCTCCTCCCATTTGAAGGGCGGCTTCTGGTTCTTGGCCTTCCGGGACTGGCCTATCAGGAGGTCCTGCATAGGTGCTGCCTTTTTGGTGAAACCGGGAATAAACCTTCGGTAGTAGCCTACCAACCCGAGGAACTGCCGCACTTCTTTTACGCTGGAGGGGCTTGGCCATTCCTTAATTGCGGTGATCTTATCAGGGTCGGGAGCCACTCCGTCAGCGCTCACCACGTGTCCCAGGTACTGCACCTTTGGTTTCAGGAGGTGACACTTGGAGGGTTTCACCTTTAGGCCGTAACTCGCCAGAGCTTCGAACACTTCCGCCAGGTGTTTCAGGTGGTCCTCATACGTCTTGGAATATACGATGACATCGTCCAGGTACAACAGGACCGTCTCGAAGTTTCTGTGGCCCAGACAACACTCCATTAGTCGTTGGAAGGTTCCTGGTGCGTTGCAGAGTCCGAACGGCATGCAGGTGAACTCGCTAAGTCCCATCGGGGTGGTGAATGCGGTCTTCTCCCGGTCCGCCTCTGCTACAGGAACCTGCCAGTACCCACTAGTGAGATCCAAGGTAGAGAAGAAGTTAGCAGATCTTAAAGCAGCCAAAGACTCCTCTATCCTTGGTAAGGGGTACGCATCCTTGTGTGTGATACGGTTGATTTTCCGGTAATCTACACACATCCTCATGGTGTTGTCTTTTTTTCTGACTAAGACTAGTGGAGCTGCCCAGGGGCTACAGCTATCCCTGATCACCCCAGCCTCCTTCATGTCTCTAAGCATCCCCTTGGCATGTTGGTAGTGTGCAGGGGGTACGGGTCGATACCTCTCTTTTATGGGAGGATGGTCTCCCGTGGGGATGTGGTGTTCTACCCCCTTGACTCGCCCGAAGTCTAACGGGTGTTTACTAAACACTCTCTCGTACTCTTGAACCACCCGATAGACTCCCTGTTTCTGATGTGAGGGAGTGGAGTCAGTACCCAAATGTAGTTGCTGACACCAGTCCTCCTTTGTTTTCTTAGAGCCGTTACCTTCCTCCGGGTGAGATGGAGGCAAGGGTTCCACAGATTGTATAGCATTTTGGTTAATGGTATATAATTTGGCTAGCGTGGCATACCGGGGCAGGTACACTTCCCTCTTCCCGATATTGATTATGCGAACGGGCACCCTCCCATGGCGTACATTAACCACCCCCCGTGCTGTCAAGATGGTGGGCCTACTGTCTGAGTAAACTGGTTCTACCATTGCCTGGTAATCTCTACCTCTCAGACCAATAGCTGCCCGGCACCAAATCATCATTTCACTTTTTGGGGGCATGGCAATAGGAAAAGGGTCACACATTCTTACGCTACCAATCTCACCGCCGGAGAGTTCCACCTGTTGCCGTCGCATCAGTGCCCGGATCTCTTTCTGGAGCACCCGCTGCTCGCCGGAGCTGGCGTTCTTGGCAACCTGCTGTAAAAGGAAAATCACCTCTGCAAGACAATTTTCAATTACATTAGTTCCTAGAGTTATTTTTGGGTGACTCTCATGTTTGTCAATATCTACAATGATCAGTCCCTGTGCTGCCAGTTCGACTCTACCGATTTTGATGGTCACCTCTTTAAATTCGATCTGTGGCACGGGCTGGCCATTGCTGGCAATGATACTCAAGTCGTCGTCAGGGTAGCGGGTAATATCCGAGTCATTCCAGTACTGCTTAAAGAGCACGTACGGGATGGTGGTGACCTGTGACCCGGTGTCCAGTAGGGCACTCATGGGAATGCCATCCAGTACCACAGGCAAGACTGGACGTCCTCCCACATATCTGTCGCGCCAGTTCGATGGGCCTGGTGATCTTTTTCCTGGGGGTTGGCCCTCTACCCCAGGTTGTGCCCGTTTAAAGAACAGTACCTTGCCATATGTCCGGGTTGATTGCAGCGGCGGCAGATGGGTCGTCCGTCTTCGCTGTATCGGTCACTGGGTCTTCCTCTGGCCGGTGGGGTCCTCCTTGGTCGACGCCACGGGATGTCCTCCGGTCCGGATGCCAGCTGGATCTTCCCTGGGGTGGAAACCTGTAAAGACTGCACAGTTCGGGTTAGCGCAGCAACGCTCTTAGCTAGCTCTTGGACCTGATGGTGTAGGTCTGGAGCCGGGTCATTGTCCAAAGCCTGCGCATCAGCTCCCACAGGCCCTGCCGACAAGGGCGCCGCCTCCTGGTGGTAAGTGATAGCTGGGCGCCTGTGGGTCACAACGCCACCCGGTGCCGGTTCTCGGAGCACCCGGATGGCTCTGTCCTTGAACTGTGCAAAGCCCAGATGGGGATCCTGTAAGGCCATCGCCCGCAACTGGGTTCGGTGGGCATTACAATATAGTCCCTCTATAAATTGTTCGGTCAACAGCCTGTCCTCGTTTCCCACTCCATCAGGGTCGGTCTGCTTAATGGCCCTCAGGGCCTCTTGTAGGTTTAGTGCATAGTCCCTTATACTCTCATGCGCTTGCTGCTTGCACCCGTAGAATCTAAGCTTAATCTCGGCTGAGGTGCGGGTATCAAAGGTATCCTTCAGCCGGGTTAATATCCCTGCGACAGTCTTCCTCCCAGGTGGCCAGGATTTTACTTCCCTTTTGGCTGCCCCGGTTAGTTGGGCCACCAGGATGCTCACTTTTTGCTCTTCTGTGAGGGGGTACACCTGGAAGAGGCTATCCAGCTTTTCTCTAAAGTCATGCAGGGTATGTGACTCCCCTGAGTACTGGGGTAGCCAAGCTGCTCCCGGGATATAGGGCATGGTGAAGGGCATAACTGCAGCAGCGGTGGCGCTGGCGGGGGTTGAGGCAATGAAGCTCTCCTCCGCATCCGACATCTTCCTCCCCCCTAGTGGACCGTGGCCTACCTTGCGATGATCCTGTTCCGTAGGCCGCGGCTCCGCAGTAGATCGTCAGGGTTGAGGACCTTCCGTCGCGCTCCGGTGACGTCGGCGTCTGCTGGGCTCCTTCCAGGACCTTACGCAACGTCCGGACGTGAGGCGGGGCTTCAGTTCTCGCGCGCTTTCGGAGTCCACGCCCCTCTTCTTCCCGCGCGGCGTCCTCAAGATGGCGTCCAACGGCGGGAAAACTCCACGGATGGCGGGAAGAAGGCTGAAGATGGCGCCGGATGGCGGGAATCTTCACAGATGGCGGGAAGAAGGCTGAAAATGGCGCCGGATGGCGGGAATCTTCACCGATGGCGGGAAAACTTCACGGATGGTAAGTTTTAAAAGTCTCTTTTTCAGGCACGCAGTACCCGGTGGTTGCGGGCACGAAATCCTGCCGACTACGCCAAAGTTGACGCGCCCCTGGGCCTGCTGTGTCGCGCAGCGTCTCGCGCACGGGGGCTTACCCGGAACCGGATCAGATGAGGGTTGTAGTCTCCGAGTGGCGGGGACCCGGTCCGTGCCCAGGGAGTCAACTCAGTGTGTGGCAGTCTTGATAGATGTTATTTGAGTGTCGACTACGCCACCCGTTGATTTGCAGCTATGGAGCTGCCACTGCAGGGCAGACCGCTGAGGCCGGTGTAGAATTGTGCAGCGTGATAGTATAACCCCCAACGGGAGGGGTATGGCCTCAGGGCAGCCGACGTGGAAGATGAGGGTAGCAGGAACCACTCAGAGACGGTGCGGTGTAATTCAGGGTCTTTACTGGTAACAACGATAGACCCTCCCGGAGTACTTGCTAGCGAACGGGGCCTGGTCAGTCCTTGAGCAGATGGGATCTCCCCTGGCCAGGCGGAGTTGTAGGCCTCCCAAACTGACTGTACTCTTCTGGCTACCTTGCTAGAAGCGGATATAAGTAGCCCACGTCCCTGAGTGTACCGTGTGGTGCTCACCCGTATGGCCGGTGACTCGGGGCCTTCTAATGGCTTCCGCTCCACGATGGTGGCGCTGGTCCCACGCGTGTGACCGTGCCTTCGGGTTTCTGGGCCTGAGGACCTGAAATCCCCTGCCGGTCGGCTTCTGCTGCTGGGTAAGAGTTAGTCCCCACAGCCTCGGACGCCGGGTCCGGTAAGAAAGCTTCTCAGTCAGGGCGAGCTCTGCAGCTGCCAGCCCCTGACTTGTAGTAGTATTGCTCCCACTGAGCTTCTGCTGTTTCTTCCTGTGACTGTTTCTTGTCTCTACTCTCCTTGACTGACTAAGCCTGCTTCAGCCCCGGGTTTATCTAGGGGAAGGTCTTCCCCTCCCAAGACTGGGCAGGAGGTGTGGCATGCACAGGATCCCTGACCAAAGGACCTCCCACCTGCTCTCAGACATAACATTACATTACTGTGGGAAACCAGACCCCTGGGGTGCCACACATACTGTATGTGACTCTCTCATAGTTTTCCAGAGGAAAGTTTGCTGCCTCTGCTTACAATCTTGAATTTTCTGGAACAATCCCAAGGCTCCAGTTGAAAGGGTTGGGACAAAAGTGGTCTTTTTGGGGGTTTTCCTTGGCATTCTAGTGTATTTTCAGGACACAGCTTCAATATCTTGGTTTTGGGCTTCTTAATGTTGGTAAGTATTGATCTCAGGAATGTATATAGATAGAACATGGAACTTCATAATACATGCTGGAGCTGCTGAAGAAACTCTTTGTTTAAAAGAGAAAAACAGCACTATGTGCCAATCAATGGTAGATAGTAGAGAAGGAACATCTTGTAATAGTGATCTACGACTGGCCACTGATGCAAAAAAAAAGTGTTAGTTATTCAACACCTCCGCTTATCTCTGTATATTTGGTGATCACAAATTGTTGATACACGCCATAAAAATGTGTATATATATATATATTATTTAGGAGCGAGATAATTGTGCTATACAGAATAGACTCCATATAATGGAATAATTAGACAGAGATGAATTCTCCAGGGAGCGGAGACAACGACATTGTGTTTATTTAGTCATTGTCATACGATATTTTTCCTTTCCGGTGAGAAACTCTGTATCAAGTGATCCCTGGTGACAAGTTATTTGTCAAAGTCATTGAATTTATTACCCTCAATTTGTGATATCAGTATAAAGATCAGGATCGTTCATTGGGTTCGGGGGGTCTTTTTAATTAACAGGTCCTGGAGGTTCGCTGCGTTCTCTGCTCTCAGGATCAGACTTTTCTCCAGGGCATTAAATCGGGACTGTCCTTGAAGTCAATTCACACCGGCAGCTAAAGGGCAAGTGCTTTCCCAGACATTAAATGACACAATCAAATACTCACTGGTCAGCCCCCCATTGTCCTTTGCGGTCTCCGGGGAGGGTGGGCTGGGTGTTTGTGTACACAATTCTCAGCCCATCTTCATCATGTGTGACATCCGGATCCCCGATGGGGAGCAGTCCTGGCCTGTTAGTCAAAATCATCATTTACAGATATTGTAACCTGTTAGATCCTACAGATAAGCATCGAAAGGAAACTGAACCAATTATAGGATGATAATGGATGTCTGGGTATTGTAACAAAGCATTCACAATATGTCCACGGCTGTCTAATTTTATATATTTCTTAACATACAGTAGTGTGCAAATATTTTATGCAGGCGTGGAAAAAAGGCTGAAAAGTAAAAATAGAAGTGTTAAGAGTTTATTTCTATCAATTAAGAAAATGCAAAGTAACAAAAGAGAAATCTAAATCACATTAATATTTAGTGACCGGCCTTTGCCTTCAAAAGAAAATCACTTCTTCTAAAAGAAGTAACATGTTCATTCTTCGGGCATCTTAGTTTGGAAATCGTCCGTTCTTTATACTTGAAAGTACAGAGCAAAGACGCCAAGGATGGAGCAGCCACAAAAAGGACTAAAAAGAACCAACCCAAACACTTCAATGAAAACAACTGCCGGCGTTTACACCTTGGAAAACTCAGAAGTTCCGACTAGGAATGAGCGGACCCGACTAGGAATGTTTTTTAATCACTTCAGATTTCTTAAAACAAATTTAAACTTTAATATTATCCTCAGGCTGCATTTTTTTCTCTTTTTGGTGCAGCTATTGGGTTTAGTTGCATTTTTTCATTTTGCATTTCTGCATGTTTTTAGTGCTAATTTTACCCATTCACTTCAATGGGAACCCTATGTCCGCAGGTAAAACCCTCTAACCTGGCATGATTTTGTTGTATTTTTTGATGGGTTTCTACCCCACAAGAAAAAAAAAACGCTTTGAGAAGTTCATAAAGAAAATTTTAGATGCAGAAATGCTGTGGATTTCAGTTTAGAAATCTGTGCATAAAATCTGCACTAATTGCGCAATAGCGCCTCTTGAAAAAGAAGAGCGAAACGCGCGTCGAGGCGCGTCTTCACCTGTTGGCACTCCCTTTGATCCCTCTGGCAGTCTGCAGGCTCTCCGTTGCCCGGTGTCTATCATCTGGGTGAGTTATTGTCCTCACTTCTCTGGCATTTTCTGTGTTTCCAGGCACTTCCTGGGTATATAGCAGTTAGGACTTCGATCTCTGACAGTCATACTATCCTTACATGGAGTTACTATTCTTTGAGTTTCGTGCTCATCATATGACCTCTGTTTTGATTCGTGTCTTATAAGGGCCAATTACTGCTATTATGCATGAATAGTATGCATTACTACCGGGAGTGTTTTTGGACTATATGGCCCTCCTTAGACATGTGCCCTATTAAGGGTTAACCATTATAATTATATGTGGTTACTATATACTGGCATTTGGAGTGTCGTTACATATGTACATTTAATGATGCCCTCTTTACCTGGGACTGCCTTGCAGCTTCACTGCCATGGGTCATGGGGTCTGGCACTGCCTTTTTAGATCCCCTTTGCCCTATTACTTTGTTTTTGCAATATTTTCTACTATTATGTTTATGTATTATTAATAAATATATTTTGTTTTTTGCTACTATACTCGTGTGTCCTCTGGTTTCTCCATATTGTTTAAGAGTAGGCAATTTGAACCTGGTGCTGGACTACTTGTCCTAGCACCATGTTCTATACCATAGTATTTATTTGGCCAGTTTTGTTTTCACTAATTGCGCAACGTGTGAACTTGGCCTTAATCTCTCATAAATAAGCCTGGACGTATGCAGGATTATTGCAAATTCTCAATTATAGTCATAAACTATTTTTATAGGGGTTGTCTGGGATTTTTAATAAAGAAAAGCGGGAAATGTGCTAAAATAAAAAAAAATAGTAATTATAATTACCTGTTTAAATTGCCATGTCCCCAGCAGTTTTTGAAGCTCCTGCTGTCAATAATCCAGACTATTCTCAGCAGTGATGCTAAAATGTACAGATATTTGGACGCATGTAACATCTGAGACCTGTGATTGTCTTCAGCGCTCATATGACCAATAAATTTAGCGTTTTTTTAAAAAAAAAGAAAAAAGCCCTGAATCCAGATTCTATTGGACCGGACAATGGGCAGATTATGATTTATTCTAATTTATGGAATTTTGAAAAATAACAGCAGAAAAATGTGTTTTTCCCAGCACTGTCAACACAGTCTAAAGACATTTTTGCTGACTTCTTCATTTCATACTTTTTGAAATATCGCTAAATGTATGTGTAATTTTTCTCCAGTACTTTAGTGGAGCACAGAGTCTATTTCATTTTTTTTTTATTTTCGCAGTCGAATGTGAAACTTTAAAACTTATTGAAAGGGTCACGTGACATATATTACTCAGAAAAGTTCCAAATAAAGCAAAAGTTTATTCTAAAAAATTTGCGCCAAACATCATGTGGCATTTTGATGAATTTGGCACAAAATCCACCAGCACAAAAAGAAAGACAAGACAGAAAAATGACTTAACTGGACCCAAAATTTCTAGCTTTCTTTATTGGAATAAATTATTTATATTATGCTAGCTTTATAGTCTTCTGCTGCTGGTCTTGTGAAATTCAACATAATATTATAGTAATATTCTGGAAACATGTGCCAAATTATCACACTTTCTGGACTATCAGATGACTGAAAAAAGGAATAATTTTTTCTGGACATGCAGCTTTGCAGGGGTAGGACCCGACATTGTATCTGTTGCAGATTTCAGCTTTCAGCAGAATAATCCAGTGTTCAGATTTTGTGGGAGAATTAACTGTTTTACTTCAGACATGTAGCAGTCATTATTCTCAGTAGAAGCTACCATCTGCGGGCTGCACAAGATAGTCCCTGCCCAGAATTAGATGCCATCTGCGGGCTGCACAAGACAGTCCCTCCCCAGAATTAGACACCATCTGCAGGCTGCACAAGATAGTCCCTCCCCAGAATTAGACACCATCTGCAGGCTGCACAAGATAGTCCCTCCCCAGAATAAGCCACCATCAGCAGGCTGCACAAGATAGCCCCTCCCCAGAATAAGCCGCCATCAGTGGGCTGCACAAGATGGTCCCACCCCAGAATAAGCCACCGTCTGCGGACTGCACAAGATAGCCCCTCCCCAGAATAAGCCACCATCTACGGGCTGCACAAGATAGTCCCTCCCCAGACTAAGCCACCATCTGCGGGCTGCACAAGATAGCCCCTCCCGAGAATAAGCCACCATCTACGGGCTGCACAAGATAGTCCCTCCCCAGAACAAAGCCACCATCTGCGGGCTGCACAAGAGAGTCCCTCCCCAGAATAAGCCGCCATCAGCAGGCTGCACAAGATAGCCCCTCCCCAGAATAAGCCGCCATCAGTGGGCTGCACAAGATGGTCCCTCCCAAGAATAAGCCACCATCTGCGGACTCCACAAGATAGTCCCTCCCCAGAATAAGCCCCCATCTGCGGGCTGCACAAGATAGTCCCTCCCAAGAATAAGCTGCCATCTGCAGGCTGCACAGGATGGTCCCTCCCCAGAATAAGCCACCATCTGCGGGCTGCACAAGATAGTCTCTCCCCAGAATAAGCTGCCATCTACAGGCTGCATAAGATAGTCCATCCCCAGAAGAAGCCACCATCTGCAGGCTACACAAGATAGTCCCTCCCCAGAATAAGCCACCATCTGCGGGCTGCACAAGATAGTCTCTCCCCAGAATAAGCTGCCATCTACAGGCTGCATAAGATAGTCCATCCCCAGAAGAAGCCGCCATCTGCAGGCTACACAAGATAGTTCCTCCCCAGAATAAGCCACCATCTGCGGGCTGCACAGGACAGTCCCTCCCCAGAATAAGCCACCATCTGCAGGCTGCACAAGATAGTCCCTTCCCAGAATTAGACACCATCTGCAGGCTGCACAAGATAGTCCCTCCCCAGAATAAGCCGCCATCTGCAGGCTGCACAGGATGGTCCCTCCCCAGAATAAGCCACCATCTGTGGGCTGCATAAGATAGTCCTTCCCCAGAATAAGCCGCCATCTGCAGGCTGCACAAGATAGTCCCTCTCCAGGATAAGCTACCATCTGCGGGCTACACAAGATGGACCCTCTCCAGAATAAGCAACCATCTGCGGGCTGCACAAGATAGTCCCTCCTCAGTATAAGCAGCCATCTGCGGACTGCACAATATAGTCCCTTACCAGAATAAGCCGCCATCTGCAGGCTGCACAAGATGCTCCCTCCCCAGAATAAGCCACCATCTGCGGGCTGCACAAGATAGTCACTCCCCAGAATTAGACACCATCTGCGGGCTGCACAAGATAGTCCCTCCCCAGAATAAGCCACCATCTGCAGGTTGCACAAGATAGTCCCTCCCCAGAATAAGCCACCATCCGCAGGCTGCACAAGATACTCCCTCCCCAGAATAAGCCACCATCTGCGGGCTGCACAAGATAGTCCCTCCCCAGAATAAGCCGTCATCTGCAGGCTGCACAAGATGGTCCCTCCCCAGGATTAGATGCCATCTGCAGGCTGCACAAGATAGTCCCTCCCCAGGATTAGACGCCATCTGCAGGCTGCACAAGGTAGTCCCTCCCCAGGATTAGACGCCATCTGCAGGCTGCACAAGATAGTCCCTCCCCAGAATAAGCCACCATCTGCAGGCTGCACAAGATAGTCCCTCCTCAGTATAAGCAGCCATCTGTGGGCTGCACAATATAGTCCCTTACCAGAATAAGCCGCCATCTGCGGGCTGCACAAGATGCTCCCTCCCCTGAATAAGCCACCATCTGCGGGCTTCACAAGATAGTCCCTCCCCAGAATTAGACGCCATCTGCAGGCTGCACAAGATAGTACCTCCCCAGAATAAGCCACCATCTGCAGGCTGCACAAGATGCTCCCTTCCCAGAATAAGCCACCATCTGCGGGCTGCACAAGATAGTCCCTCCTCAGTATAAGCAGCCACCTGCAGGCTGCACAATATAGTCCCTGTTACGGATCCGGGTGGTGGAACCTCTGTGCTGCGGTGCAAGGAGGGACCCAGAGGGGCGTAACAAAGTATCAACTCGGACCGACCCTGGTCGTACTGCGGCTAACGACTCTGTCACCAGGGAGGGACCAAGCAGAGGGACCTGGTGCTACTGTGGCGCCCCTGAGGGTTTGACCGCCACAGGGATGCTGCACTTCTCTAATGGAGTGTAGTGTTCCTCCTCTGAGGTAAGAACAGTGTGATGATCGGGACCCAACCTTTGCATCCAACACCACATTTCTCCACCAGAGGGGGCTAGTATGCACTAGGTGCTGTCCTCCTGGTTACAGGGAGACTGGGGAACCAAGAGTTTGTGGAACCAGTTAGTGGGTGAGGGTGGAGGACTTACAATTTAGTTACACTGTAAATTTCATATTTAATAAAAAGCCATCTTGGTTCTTGGTCCTTGTAGTTTAGTTCTTTGATCGGTCATTGACTGTCTTTATGCTGTCAATGGCTGAGTGGTACTGTGATCTCCCACCCTAACGCGGATCCTGTGTGGGCCTGCATCGGATGGAGACACAGCCCTCGTACCCCGGCCTTGGGACGAGGGGCAGGTTGTAGACAAGGAATGTCTCGACCCGGTCAAGGACCAGGACCAAGAAGGCCCGGAGCTTAAGGATGTGGCTCCATAGCAAATGGATCCCGGGGAGGATGCAGACGGAGCGGCGTACGCCACCTGTCCTCACCAACTGATATATTCAGAGGGAGTCCGGCTGCAAGAGGGGTACCGGCCCCCGACACCCGACCTTGCTACTCCATGTCCTGGTCTGGAAAGCCCGGTAGGCCCTGAGGATCCCACCGGTTATCGGACGGAGCGGAACTGCCACCAGTACCCTAGTTCTGAGAGGAGCTCAGAGGGAGACCCGGCCTATTCGCACACACATGGACAGGAAAGGTTTCGGTCTGTCGTTCAGGAACACTCTGGTGCAGGGTCCCGATTGAACGCTGGACTTACTCGGAGGTTGTCGGACCCCCCTCCCTGGTGATCGCAGGACTCCGCGAGGAGCAGGGAATCGCCTTCCTTCTGCCATCTCTGATGTGAGTAAAGCCTTGGAAGTTCACCCCTATGGCCTCCGGACTGTTTATTCTGCGCCACACCGCGTGACGCGGCATCCATTCTCCTCTACTACTACCCCCGCTCCATCCTGTCCCTCTGCCCTGAGGCCTTGCTCCGCCTGTGGGGAGTAGTAATAACTATGGCCACCATACCACCATGCCTCAGCGGACAACAGCGGCGCTGGTGGCCTTCACCAGGTGCCACAGGTGGCGTAGTCGTAAATCAGCCACTCAACCCGGATAAGCCCACACCATCCTTTTTAATGTGACGGCCCTGAGCACGGGTCGGGTCCGGGCCACGGCTGCACCCCATCTCTCCATCACAGGACCCGACTCCGAGTCCCCTATCTTCCAGGGTAAAGACAAAAGGGCTTTTGAGTAGAGGCGTCACAACCTGGCGTAGTCAGCAGGATCGCGTGCCCGCAGCAAAGGAAGGAATTACCCATTGCTACAGGGTACTGTGTGCCTTACACCTTGAACTGTCATTTTTACACTTAAAATGGCACCCGCCCAAGAAGAGCAGGCACCATAATGTTGTGAAAAGACTGCCTTTGAGCACCTCCCATCGTGGGCTGGGCTCCCGTTTGGCGCCAAAAGTGTGGACTGCCCCTTCCATCAGAGACTGTCCGCGGGGTAATGACCGTCAAACCGGATGAGCTGAACGAAGGCGGGCCTGTCAACATGCCGCCCAGGAACCGCCCCGAAAGAGGAGGAAGAAGAAAAGCAACAAGGTGCGGCCATTGCAGTCGGAGGCTGGCATTCGTCAGAGGCAGACATGGACGCTTCTGGAGAGCAAACCAACGCACCTTCTGAACTCGGCTCAGGCCCTTCACCTGACAGAGGTCAAGAGCGGCCCAGCGGCGGGTGAGTGTGCAATTCCTGCCCCGGCTGCAGAGCCTACCGTCCCTATCCTGGACCTCATGGCCGAATACCTCATACCCCACACGGCCACCTGGGAGCAGGACTTGACTCCGGAGCTGCAAGCGGCAGCTATGAGTGGGGACCTGCGATGCCTCCCTAACCCTGAACCTGAAGTGCCTGAAGCTGCAGAGGTATCCACCGGCTCCAACCCGGATTGGTCCGCGCCTGCAGAGGACCCGCAGCAACCCTTGATTATCCCGCTACCCGCACCAGCAGTAACCTGGCCAGAGGCTGAAGAGTGGGCCTGGGACAACCAGGGGGGGGACTTTATGGGCTTCCCCCGGGAGACCCGGGCTGAAGCACACAGGAGGAGTCAGTGGTGCAGCGACCAAATATTCCACCTCGCTCGGGAGCAACGTCAACGGGAGCTTCGCTGCGAGCGCCTCGAGGTACGGGCCAAAGCTGCCAAATCCCGGGCTCGTCAGGAAGAGGCCACCCGTCCCAGTCCCCGAGTGGAAGGGCAAGTCGTCCGCTTCCACCATGAGGCGGGGTGGGGGTTCATCTGAAGTCCCCAGTACCAGGACGACGTGTTCGTCAGCCGGCGGGATGTCGAGCCGCGTGTGAAGAAGGGACACCCTGGCCGGAACCTCTTCCCGGGTGATAGAGTGACCTATTCTCGCCACCAGGGGGTGCGGGGGTGGTACACCCTGGATGTACACAAAGTGTCCGGGAGCGACGCCCCCTCGCACTCGGCGTCAGGGGACCGGTCAGGACTCCGCGAGGAGCAGGGAGTCGCCTTCCTTCTGCCATCTCTGATGTGAGTAAAGCCTTGGAAGTTCACCCCTATGGCCTCCGGACTGTTTATTCTGCGCCACACCGCGCGACACGGCATCCGTTCTCCTCTACTACTACCCCCCCTCCATCCTGTCCCTCTGCCCTGAGGCCTTGCTCCGCCTGTGGGGAGTAGTAATAACTATGGCCGCCATACCACCATGCCTCAGCGGACTGCAGCGGTGCTGGTGGCCTTCACCAGGTGGCGTAGTCATAAATCAGCCACTCAACCCAGATAAGCCCACACCATCCTTTTTAATGTGACGGCCCTGAGGACGGGTCGGGTCTGGGCCATGGCTGCACCCCATCTCTCCATCACAGGACCCGACTCCGAGTCCCCCATCTCCCAAGGTAAAGACAAAAGGGCTTTCAAGTAGAGGCGTCACACTACTCTGGGGACGACCTTATAAGGGAGCAGGTGACTCCCACGGGTCAGATGGCTGAGACTGACCGATACTGCAGATGGGCACAGCAGGCAGGCTGACGAGAGGTCCGGGTAGATGAACTGGCAGAGACAGCAGGCGACAGGCGGGAGCCTCTAGGTAGGCTGTCAGGTGGTCACAGCAAGTGATGGGCAGGAGCCTCCAGGTAGGCAGACAGGTGGTCACGGCAAGTGACAGGCGGGAGCCTCTAGGTAGGCTGTCAGGTGGTCACGGCAAGTGACGGGCAGGAGCCTCCAGTTAGGCTGACAGGTAACAGGCAGGTGCTTCCAGGTAAGCAGGCAGGTGAGGCCCATAGACAGACTGGCGGACTGAATGGAAAACAGACTGTCGGGCTGGAGAGTAGTCAGGCAGGCGGACTGGACTGATAGTCAGGCTGGCCGGCAGGACTAGCAGTCCGGCTAGCAGCAAGACCTGAGGGCTGAAGCAGAGGTTAGAACACTGTGCATCAACTATTGCTCGGGCACCTCCATTTTGGAGGAGGTGCCTTATATATGGGAGGACCTCCGGCAATTGGCCGGGGACTCCTTAGGCAGCAGAAGCAGGAAGAGGAGCGCTGGAGGACGCCGGGCAGGGAGCGCGGCGGTGAGAGGGACGGTGTCTCTGCCTGGCAGGGGGTAGAGACGCTGATGCTACAGTACCCCCACCATTTACGCCCCCTCTTTTTTAGGCCAGAAAGAATTTTTTCAAGAAGAAGCGGGGCATGAATGTTCTCCCTGGGTTCCCAAGTTCTCTCCTCTGGGCCAAACCCCTTCCAATCCACCAGAAAAAAGGTTTTTCCTCTTACCCTCTTGGTGGCCAGAAAGTTCTCTACCTCAAAAACTTCCTCAGCGGAAACCGGAGCAGGGGGGGTGCCTGGATTGTTGGAAAAATAATTAAACACAACTGGTTTGAGGAGAGATACGTGGAAGGAGTTGGGAATCCGTAAGGTGGCCGGGAGTTTTAGCTTGTAGGCCACTGGGTTGATTTGTTTGAGGACTTCAAATGGACCGATGAACCGAGGACCCAACTTGTAGGAGGGTATTTTGAGCCGAACATGTTTGGAGGAGAGCCAAACCTTGTCTCCCGGACGGAATTGAGGCGGATCCAGACGTCTCTTGTCAGCATATCTCTTCATCCACTCGGAGGACTGAAGAAGTGCGGACCTAGTATTCTCCCAAATGGTGTAAAATTCACTGACCAGAGACTCTGCGGCAGGGTTGTCCACAGAAGCGGAGACGGGAAATGGAATCCGGGGATGTTGACCATAGACTACAAAGAACGGGGACTTGGAAGTAGATTCGCTCTCATGGTTGTTGTAGGAGAATTCGGCCCATGGTAGGAGGTCCACCCAATCGGTATGGTGAGCATTAACAAAGTGCCGGAGGTAGCTGGTAAGTATCTGGTTGATACGCTCCACTTGGCCATTGGACTGTGGATGGTAAGCGGAGGAGAAATCCAGGGTGACATCCAGCAGCTTACACGTAGCTCTCCAGAAGCGTGAGGTGAATTGAACTCCTCGATCCGACAAAATGGGGAGGGGTAGGCCATGTAGACGGAAGATGTGAAGGATGAAGTCCTTAGCCAGCTCCGATGCAGACGGGAGACCAGGCAGAGGGATGAAGTGGGCCATTTTTGAAAAGCGGTCGGCGACCACCCAAATGACTGTACAGCCGACAGAAACATGGAGATCTGTAATAAAGTCCATAGCAATGTGTTGTCAAGGGGCAGCAGGTACGGGAAGAGGCAGGAGGTGACCGGCTGGAAGATGTCTGGGAACTTTGTTGCGGGCACAAGACGAACAGGCCGAGACGAAGTCTACCACATCCTTGCGCAGGGTGGGCCACCAGTAATGTCGGGAAATGAGCAGGAAAGTTTTCTTCTGACTGGCATGGCCGGCTAGTTTAGATGAATGACCCCAGTGAAGAATCCTCTCCCGATCTGGAACTGCTACAAACGTCTTACTGGGTGGGAGACGAGTCAGATCTAAGGGGGCCATACTCATCACTTTGGAGGGGTCGATGATGTGCGTAGGCTCCTCCTCTAGATCGGAGGACAGGAAGGATCGGGACAAGGTGTCAGCTTTAATATTCTTGTCCGCTGGGTGGAAATGTAGGATGAAGTCGAAGCGAGCGAAGAACAAAGACCACCAGGCCTGACGCGGATTGAGTCTTTGGGCATTCTGGAGATATGCAAGGTTTTTGTGATCAGTATAGATGATCACTAGGTATAGAGCCCCTTCAAGCAGGTAACGCTTCTCCGCCAGCGCCAATTTGATGGCTAGCAGTTCTCGGTCTCCTATGGAGTAGTTGCGCTCAGACGAGGAGAAGAGTTTGGAGAAGAAGCAGCAGGTTACCATTCTCCCGGATGAATATTTTTGGGTGAGCACCGCTCCAGCTCCGGAGGAGGAAGCATCAACCTCCAGGAAGAACTGTTTGTTGCAGTCCGGACGGTGCAGTACTGGGGCAGAGGAGAAGGCTTGTTTTAAGGAAAGAAAGACCTCCTCAGCTTCGGGCGGCCATACCTTGGGATTTGCTCCCTTACGGGTGAGCGCAGAGATGGGAGCAGTCCGAGAAGAGAAGTGCGGGATGAAGAGACGGTAGTAGTTGGCAAAGCCCAGGAATCGCTGAATGGCCTTCAACCCCTCCGGACGGGGCCATTTTAAGACAGCAGAGAGCTTCTCGGGGTCCATTCGTAGACCTGTCTGGGAGATAATATAGCCCAGGAACGGAAGGGAGGCCTGCTCGAAGAGGCACTTCTCAAATTTGGCATAGAGATGATTCTGCCTGAGCCTAAGCAGGACCTGACGAACATCCCTCCGGTGTGTGGGAAGGTCCGGAGAGAAGACCAAGATGTTGTCCAGGTACACCACCACGCAGGAATATAGAAGATCACGGAAGATGTCATTGACTAATTCTTGGAAGACAGCGGGAGCATTGCAGAGACCGAAAGGCATTACACGGTATTCATAGTGACCGTCCCGGGTATTGAATGCCGTCTTCCACTCGTCTCCTTGACGGATCCGGACCAGGCTATACGCCCCACGTAGATCCAGCTTGGAAAAGAGCCTAGCGCCCTTAAGGTGGTCAAACAACTCGGAGATGAGCGGCAGGGGGTATTTATTTTTGACTGTGATTTGGTTGAGTCCTCGATAGTCTATACAGGGGCGTAGTGAACCATCCTTCTTCTTGACGAAGAAGAATCCGGCTCCAGCCGGGGAGGTAGATTTCCGGATGAATCCCCTAGCCAGATTCTCCTTAATGTATTCCGACATGGCCCGGGTTTCGGCCGACGACAACAGGTAAATACGCCCACGGGGTGGAGTGGCACTGGGTACCAGGTCGATCGGGAAATCATATGGCCTATGAGGTGGCAGTGTCTCTGCTTCCTTTTTGTCGAAGACATCTGCATAGGGCCAGTAAGGTGCCGGCAAACCGGGTAGATTAGTCGGGGTGAGAGGCGGACGAACCGGGCGGACCGGGACCAGGCATGTCTTATGGCAATCTTCCCCCCAACGGAGAACTTCACCGGATTGCCAGTTCAAAATGGGTTCATGTCTCTGAAGCCAGGGTAGACCTAGCAATAGGGAGTGAGAGAGACCGGAAAGCACATGGAAGGAGATCCTCTCAGATTGCAGCATTCCCACCTGCAGGGTTATAGGTTCTGTGATGAGCAGGATGGTCACTGGAAGGAGTCTTCCATCCACGGAGGCGACTGCCAATGGTTCAGCCAGAGGTTTGGTGGGAATGTGATATTTCTCTACCAGGGACAGGGATATGAGATTCCCGGCAGCTCCGGAATCTAGGTGTGCAATTTCAACGTAGCGGTTCTCTCCCCAGGAGATGGAGACAGACAAAGTCAGGGAAGGAGAGGGTTTACTTTTGTCTAGGATGACCTCTCCGAGCGGTCCTAGACACTGGCGTTTCCCGGCTTCACCGGGCAGGAACGGATGAAGTGCTCCTTACTGCCACAATAGAAACAGCTCCCCTCGGCTCGGCGTGACTCTTGGCGAGATTTGACCATCTTGGTCTGGTCGACCTGCATGGGTTCGGGCGAGCGTGCTGGGGAGTTGTTAATTGAGAGGCAGGTCTCTGGAAAGTAGGAGCAAGACGAGGAAATCTTCGCTCCCGGGTAGTCTCTTTAGCACGTTCCAGGAAACGGATGTCAATCTGGGTAGCTAGTGACACCAGGTCATCCAGGGTGGTAGGAATGTCCCGGCTGGCTAACTCATCCTTAATCCGGCCGGAAAGGCCCTCCCAGAAGACGGACACCAGAGCCTCGTTGTCCCAGGCAAGCTCAGAAGCGAGGGTACGGAACTGTATGGCATATTGGCCCACGGTGAGACTCTCTTGGCGGAGACGTAGCAGAGAGGAGGCTGAAGAGGATTTTCGTCCTGGTTCATCGAAGACTTTCCGGAAAGCAGCGAGGAAAGACGATAGATCAGACACCAGGGGATCCCCTCTCTCCCACAGGGGATTTAGCCATGCCAGTGCTTCCCCAGTGAGATGGGACATGATGAATGCCACCTTGGCTCGGTAGGAGATGAACTGATGTGCCAAGAGTTCAAAGTGCAGGGTGCACTGGTTTATGAAACCCCGAGCTAGAGCGGGGTCGCCTCCAAAACGAGGAGGTGCAGAAAGCCGGGGGCCTGGGTTGGATGTCGTGGTATTGTGGGCAGTGGCGCTGCCGGGGCGGGAGTCACATGACTCGAGGCGGACACAGGAGGAACAGTCAGTGTGTCCAAGCGGGAGTTGACACTCCGCAGGAAGTTCAGGATGGTTTCCTGTTGGAATCTCTGACGAGAAACCTCCTGGTACAGGTCAGAGAGCGAAGGAGCTTGGGAGCCACCGGGTTCCATGGCCCGAGCAAACTGTTACGGATCCGGGTGGTGGAACCTCTGTGCAGCGGTGCAAGGAGGGACCCAGAGGGGCGTAACTAAGTATCAACTCGGACCAACCCTGGTCGTACGGCGGCTAACGACTCCGTGACCTGGGAGGGACCGAGCAGAGGGACCAGGTGCTACTCTGGGGACGACCTTGTAAGGGAGCAGGTGACTCCCACGGGTCAGATGGCTGAGACTGACCGATACTGCAGATGGGCACAGCAGGCAGGCTGACGAGAGGTCCGGGTAGATGGACTGGCAGAGACAGCAGGCGACAGGCAGGAGCCTCTAGGTAGGCTGTCAGGTGGTCATGGCAAGTGACGGGCAGGAGCCTCCAGGTAGGCAGACAGGTGGTCACGGCAAGTGACGGGCAGGAGCCTCCAGGTAGGCAGACAGGTGGTCATGGCAAGTGACAGGCGGGAGCCTCTAGGTAGGCTGTCAGGTGGTCACGGCAAGTGATGGGCAGGAGCCTCCAGGTAGGCAGACAGGTGGTCACGGCAAGTGACAGGTGGGAGCCTCTAGGTAGGCTGTCAGGTGGTCACGGCAAGTGACGGGCAGGAGCCTCCAGGTAGGCTGACAGGTAACAGGCAGGTGCTTCCAGGTAAGCAGGCAGGTGAGGCCCATAGACAGACTGGCGGACTGAATGGAAGACAGACTGTCGGGCTGGAGAGTAGTCAGGCTGGCGGACTGGACTGATAGTCAGGCTGGCGGGCAGGACTAGCAGTCCGGCTAGCAGCGGGACCTGAGGGCTGAAGCAGAAGTTAGAACACTGTGCATCAACTATTGCTCGGGCACCTCCATTTTGGAGGAGGTGCCTTATATATGGGAGGACCTCCGGCAATTGGCTGGGGGCTCCTTAGGGTGGCGCGCGGCCCCTTTAAGAGGGAGGGAGCGCGCGCCACCCTAAGCACAGTGCCCGGGAAGCTGCGCGCGCCGGCAGCAGAAGCAGGAAGAGGAGCGCTGGAGGACGCCGGGCAGGGAGTGCGGCGGTAAGAGGGATGGCGTCTCTGCCTGGCAGGGGGCAGAGACGCCGATGCTACAGTCCCTTACCAGAATAAGCTGCCATCTGCAGGCTGCACAAGATACTCCCTCCCCAGAATAAGCCACCATCTGCGGGCTGCACAAGATAGTCCTTCCCCAGAATAAGACACCATCTGCAGGCTGCACAAGATAGTCCCTCCCCAGAATTAGACACCATCTGCAGGCTGCACAAGATAGTCCCTCCCCAAAATAAGCCACCATCTGCAGACTGCACAAGATAGTCCCTCCCCAGAATAAGCTGCCATCTGCGGGCTCCACAAGATATTCCTTCCCAAGAATAAGCCACCATCTGCGGGCTGCACAAGATAGTCCTTCCCCAGAATAAGCCACCATCTGCGGGCTGCACAAGATAGTCCTTCCCCAGAATAGGCCACTATCTGCGGGCTGCATAAGATAGTCCTTGTCCAGAATAAGCCGCCATCTGCGGGCTGCACAAGATGGTCCCTCTCCAGAATAAGCCGCCATCTGCAGGCTGCACAAGGTAGTCCCTCCTCAGATAAGCCACTATCTGCGGGTTGCACAAGATAGTCCCTCCTCAGAATTAGACGCCATCTGTGGGCTGCACAATATAGTCCCTTACCAGAATAAGCCGCCATCTGCGGGCTGCACAAGATGGTGCCTCCCCAGAATAAGCCGCCATCTGCAGGCTGCACAAGATAGTCCTTCCCCAGAATACGCCTGCAGCTGTTGTTTACTTAAACAGTATCTCATGGTGTTGGCTCCAAATTTTGGCAAGAGATGCAGCTAATTCACAACACTCAAAGACTGCATGCCCTCCCTTTCGTAGGTAGGCTCAGCTCACATTTGTGTTTTAAATATGGATGAAAACCTTGGTGCAGCTCTGAGTACATACCATGGCAAACAGTGGTGAAAACTAATGGATCACACTGACCTATAACAGGGTATTTTTGTTCTCTGACCCAATGTCTGGTATTTTGATGGAAAAGATAGTGCTATTTTTTTAAAAAAGCCTAATTTTTACTTTTGAAATTCCAACATAGTTTTCAATAGAAACAGTTATTTTTTATATAAAAATGAATATGTGATTTCAGCACAGTAAATTAATTCTTTGAAGTCAAACATGAAGACAACATAAAAAATAGAAAAATCCATTATGAACCTGTTAAACGAAAATCCATAGGGTCACACCTCTGGCAACTGACACCATCATTGTAGGACTGGCGAGGCAAGGAGCTGCCAGTATCATTGAATCAAGGGGCCTACTGTTCAGCTACATGCAAAAATAACCTGACCATTGTACGTATGTTTCTATAATGTTAAACTGAATAATTTGTATAATGAATGATTAGATGATGCTTTTCTCTGTAAATATTGACCAGTGATCAGTAGAACTCCTCCAGAGGGGCCCACCTGGGGACTTACCTGCTCCCCCTTGGTCCAAGCCAAGCTTGGACATCATGATGGAATCCAATGGACACAGTTAAAAAGTAACATGATCTGTCAATCACTTCCCTGTGACAGATTCGGCAGTGCATCATTGTTTCTTTTTTTAGCAGGCGGAGGTGGCAGTATGGTCTATACTATATGGTAACGTACTACATTTCTATAAAAAATCAGAATTTATTCGCAACATGCAATGTTAAAAAATGTTATCAAATATATTTGTCAATTTTTAGGAATTTTTCTTTTCACATTTGGATATGACTGACATTGTATTCAGATTAATTCTTTTGTATTATACTTTAATGATTTTTTTCTTGCTTGTTAGGTGATTTTAACTCCATTTGGGAACTGCCCATTGAAAATCAAAGAGCTTAAATATTCCGATCTCTGTTTAAGCGATAAAATAGCCTCCTTTTAATTCAATTAATACACAGCCGGGCACCTGGGAAATGGCTGCTTCCATTTTCTTGGCTGTAATCGATGTGTCCCTCCTCCCAGCACAGCCTCTATTGCCTCCATATATTCTCATTTTTACACAAAGGACGCAGCAGCAAACTGTACTCTGGGGAGACTGTAAGCGGGGTCCTATAAACATCACTATGCATATGAGCCCATTGAAGGCGCTGATTGCTATTCACACTCTGATGATGGCAGAACTGGGAATCTGAGATAAAGGCAGTTCATTCAAGCAGCCTATATTAAATAAATCACAGACAAATGGCAGGGTCTGCCACTGCCCACCAGGGAGTTTGATTCTTGCACACAGCATTTTTTTTCCTTCCGCAGCTTCAAGTTGTTGGAAAGGAGGAAAGACCGAGTATCCGTGCACTGGAGAAAAATCCATTGTGACTGCTGATTGTTGCCATTTATACACATCATGTGTTATCATTTATTTATAAGGGGTCAGAAGAATTGTTTCATTGTCATTGGTCCCACTAACAGAATACCTGCAGAGCTTGCAATCTAAATTTACAGCAATAGAAATAAGGGTACATAAGGTAAAATACCAGCTATACATATGGGTAAAAATATAAAATACAATAGAATGTTATTATTATTATTATTATTATTAATAATAATAATAATAATAACAATAACAATAATAATAATAAATAAGGTAAAATACCAGCTATACATATGGGTAAAAATATAAAATACAATAGAATGTTATTATTATTATTAATAATAATAATAACAATAACAATAATAATAATAAATAAGGTAAAATACCAGCTATACATATGGGTAAAATATAAAATACAATAGAATGTTATTATTATTATTATTATTATTATTAATAATAATAACAATAACAATAATAATAATAAATAAGGTAAAATACCTGGAAATACATATGTGTAAAAATATGAAATACAATAGAATAATATTATTACTTTTACTACTACTACTACTACTGCTAATAATAATAATATTGATGATATTCTATTGCATTTAATATTTTACACATATGTACAGCCAGGTATTTTACCCTATTTACTATTATTATTATTATTATTAATAACACTATTATTATTATTATTATATTTTAATAATATTATTATTACTACTAATATTAATATTATTATTGTGTTAATTAATGATAATATCTTAAAAATAATAATATTACTACTACTAAGAATAATACTATTATTATTGTTTTTCTTAATTCATAATAAATTAATAATAATAGTATTATTAGTAATAATAATACTATTATTATTATTATCATTATTATTGCTATTGCAACACATACCATTATATTATTTTCTTTCTTTATCCTGTTTTGTTCCACTTGCCAATCATAAAGGAAAACTATTTTTTTGCATACCTTGTTGAAGGAAATGTGTCAACAGAAAATGACTCATTGTTTAAATCAGATTTCTATGTTAAATTATTTTTTTTACACATTTTTAATAATTTTTTTTCATGTTTGTTTGTTTTGTTATTTATGTCACTATCTATAGTAAAAAAAATCTTGCACTTATCACACTGGTCACTAGGCTTAGTATTAGATTCCTACTTCCTGTTCTTTACAAATGGCATGTGGACATAGGCAGCCATACACTGACTTTAATTCATTGAGTTATACAGGAGAACTTTCTGCGCATACTCTGTTTGTGGGCAAAGGTCATTGGAAAGGGAGGAGGAGGAGGTGAGCTGTTGTGAATGGTGGATCCTGTGTTATCTACTGGATATAGAGGTGCTATGAGTCATTGCATAGGAGGAGGAGGTGAGCTGTGACAACACATATTGTGAATGGTGGATCCTGTGTTATCTACTGTATATAGAGCTATTATCAGTCACTGTACAGGAGGAGGAGGTGAGCTGTGACATCACATATTGTGAATGGTGGATCCTGTGTTATCTACTGTATATAGAGCAGTTATCAGTCATTGTACAGAAGTAGGAGGAGGAGGTGAGCTGTGATATCACCTATTGTGAATGGTATATATAGAGGCATTTGTCATTGTACTGGAGGGGGGAAGAAGTGAGCTGTGACATTGCCTATTGTGAATGATGGATCCTTTGTTATCTACTGTATATAAAGGTGTTATCAGTCGTTGTACAGGAGGAGGAATAGGTGAGCTGTGATATCACCTATTGTGAATGGTGGATCCTGTGTTATCTACTGTATATATAGCTGTTATCAGTCATTGTACAGAAGTAGGAGGAGGAGGTGAGCTGTGACATCACCTATTGTGAATGGTCGATCCTGTATTATTTACTCTATGTAGAGGTGTTATCAGTCATTGTACAGGAGGAGGTGAGCTGTGATATCACCTATTGTGAATGGTATACATAGAGGCATTTGTCATTGTACTGGAGGGGGAGGAAGTGAGCTGTGACGTCGCCTATTGTGAATGGTGGATCCTGTGTTATCTACTGCATATAGAAGTGTTATCAGTCATTGTACAGAAGGAGGAGGAGGTGAGCTGTGACATCACCTATTGTGAATGGTCGATCCTGTATTATTTACTCTATGTAGAGGTGTTATCAGTCATTGTACAGGAGGAGGTGAGCTGTGATATCACCTATTGTGAATGGTATATTTAGAGGCATTTGTCATTGTACTGGAGGGGGAGGAAGTGAGCTGTGACATCGCCTATTGTGAATGGTGGATCCTGTGTTATCTACTGCATATAGAGGTGTTATCAGTCATTGTACAGAAGGAGGAGGAGGTGAGCTGTGACGTCACCTATTGTTAATGGTGGATCCTGTGTTATCTGCTGTATATAGAGGTGTTATCAGCAGGGCCGCCATCAGGGCATTACTGCCCATACTGCTGTAGGGGCCTGGTGAACAGCAGTAAAGAGCGGGGGCCCAGGCCCGGTTGTGCTTCTGCTCACAGGGCCCCGGGTATCGCGTACCACCGTCGGCTTACTTTTCCTCTCGCAGGGAGCCTTGGCGCTCTCACACAGCTCTAAGGGAGTCCCTCCTTCCCCCTTCAGTGACACTCTGGAGACTGCACAGTACGCAATGACGTCATCTCGTACTCGCTGGCATTCAGCGCAAGGATGCTGCCAGTCCAGAAGTGCAGCTGCAGGATGTCATATGAAAGGTAAGTATGAAAACTTTTTTTTTAATAAACTTAATTAGATTGTCTTGGGGGGAGAGCACATGATTATGAACTGGGAGTGCGGGGTAGCACCTGATGATGAGCTGGCAGTGGGTGGGAGAGCACATGATGATGAACTGGGAGTGGGGGAGCACATGATGATGAACTGGGAGTGGGGGAAGAGCACATGATGATGAACTGGGAGTGGGGAGAGAGCACATGATGATGAAATGGGAGCGGGGGGGAGCACATGATGATGAACTGGGAGTGGGGGGGGAGCACATGATGATGAACTGGGAGTGGGGAGAGAGCACATGATGATGAACTGGGAGTGGGGGAAGAGCATATGATGATGAACTGGGAGTGGGGAGAGAGCACATGATGATGAACTGGGAGCGGGGGGAGCACATGATGATGAACTGGGAGTGGGGGAAGAGCACATGATGATGAACTGGGAGTGGGGAGAGAGCACATGATGATGAACTGGGAGTGGGGAGAGAGCACATGATGATGAACTGGGAGTGGGGGAAGAGCACATGATGATGAACTGGGAGTGGGAGGAGCACATGATGATGAACTGGAAGTGGGGGAAGAGCACATGATGATGAACTGGGAGTGGGGAGAGAGCACATGATGATGACCTGGGAGCGGGGGGAGCACATGATGATGAACTGGGAGTGGGGGGAGCACATGATGATGAACTGGGAGTGGGGGAGAGCACATGATGATGAACTGAGAGTGGGGAAAGAGCACATGATGATGAACTGGAACTGGGGGGAGAACATGATTATGAACTGGGAGTGGGGAGAGCACATGATGATAAACTGGGAGTGGAGAGAGCACATGATGATGAACTGGGAGTGGGGGGAGCACATGATGATGAACTGGGAGTGGGGGAGAGCACATGATGATGAACTGGGAGTGGGGAAAGAGCACATGATGAACTGGAACTGGGGGGAGAACATGATTATGAACTGGGAGTGGGGAGAGCACATGATGATAAACTGGGAGTGGAGAGAGCACATGATGATAAACTGGGAGTGGGGGGTGGGGAGAGCACATAATGAATTGGGAATGGAGGTTGGGGAGAGCAAATGATGAATTGGGAGTGGGGGGAGCTAATGATGAATTGGGAATGGGGGATGGGGAGAGTAAATAATGAATTGAGGGTGGGGGAGCACAAATAATGATGAATTGAGGGTGGGGGTGGGGAGAGCAAATGATGATGAACTAGGAGTGGGGGAGAGTAAATGATGATGAAGTGGGGGTGGGAGAGAGAGAGGACATGACAAAAGGAATTGGGGCAGAGGGGGGCATGTAAATATAATGAATCGGGGGAGTAGGGGGGCGTTGAGGAGGACGGAGTGTGACTGTTAATGAATTGGGGGAAAGAGTACAAATTCAAATTAATTTATATATTTATTAGGCAGGATAAGTGGCTATTTATAGTTAGTGGGGGCACAGTGGTGGATTGCAATTCATATTTGGAATGGTGGGTTGCATAATAATTAATTATATATTAATGGTGGATGCACATCTGTATTCAGCTGTCTAGTGTATAAGTTGGGGAATGTGCTCTACATAACTGTGTTATTTTATGTAGAGTCCTGGCTGGAAGAAGTGATGGCGGTCTGCGCAGGATGAAGGACAAAAGCGAAGATGAAGGACTTGAACTAGAGACGTCACTGGTGATCCCTGTATTACCTGTACACTGACACTATATAAAGAGCTCCTGTGTATAATGTCACTGGTGATCACTGTAGTACCAGTACACTATACACAGAGCTCCTGTGTATAATGTCACTGGCGATCCCTGTATTACTTGTACACTATATACAGAGCTCCTGTGTATAATGTCACTAGTGATCACTGTATTACCTGTACACTGACACTATACACTGTATGCTATGTACAGAGCTCCTGTGTATAATGGCACTTATTGTAATATTAGTATTGTGTTTTTTAATTGATGATCAATATTGTAGTATTCGGTTACAATGTGGTGGCAATATGTGGTCCGGTCACGGTGTGGAGGTATTTGTTCCTTGTATGTGGTATTATTCAGTCACTGTGGTGGTGTTACGGATCCGGGTGGTGGAACCTCTGTGCTGTGATACAAGGAGGGACCAGAGGGGCGTAACTAAGTACCCACTCGGACCGACCCTGGTCACGCGGTGGCTTAGTCGACTCCGTGAACCAAGGAGGGACCGGGAAGGTGAACCAGGTGCCACTCTGGGACCGACCTTGTGTGAGAGCAGGTGACTCCCACGGGACTGATGGCCGAGGCTGACAGGCACAGTGGATGAGCACGGCTGGTAGCCAGGCAGGTGATGCTGGTAGACAGGCATGGCCGATAGGCAGGCTGGTGGGCTCGGCAGATAGACAGGCAGGCGAGCACAGCTGATAGACAGGCTGGCGAGCACGGCTGATAGACAAGCTGGCGGGCACGACTGATAGACAAGCTGGTGGGCACGACTGATAGACAGGCTGGTGGGTACTGGAACCTGAGGACTGAGGAGAGTGTTAGTGACGCGCCCCCTGGGCCGTGGGGGGGTACCCGGAGCCGGGCATTGTAGATGCCGGGGGTTGTAGTCACCGTGGCGGTGACCCAGTCCGTGACCCAGGGCGGTCAAACTAGGGTAGTAGTCTATGTGCACAAATATTAATGTCCGACTACGCCACCTGTGGATTGCGGTCATCGGTAACCGCCGCTGCGGGACAGTCCGCTGAAGCTGGTGGTATGTGCAGCTAGGTGATGTGACTCCCCACAGGTGGAGTGTAGCTCCAGGGCAGCGTGTATGGAGGATGGTGGTGGTAGTGCCGGGATCAGTAATGATAACACGGAGCCTTTGCAATGCAGTCTCAGGGTCTTTACTCACAGTTCTTTCACTCCAAGTTATTACTGCAGGTTTATAACTTCCCGCGTCGTCCTGTGTTTACCGAGTAAGGGGCTCAGTCGACTCTCAGGTAGCTCTGGAGCATTTAGCAGGACCCCTTTCTGTGTGTCCTCTCTTGCCTCTCTCCTTGTACCTCACACCTAGCGGCACCTCTGTCCAGTGTCCTTGGGCCTTAGCGGGCGACGTATGTTCCGTCCCCTGACCCTATGTGGCTACTTTCCTAGTGGCTGGTGTGGACGGCCTGCTGTACTTGAAGTGCCGCAGCCTCCGGTTCCCAGTTGAGCCCTGTAGTCTCTGCTGGTTGGGGGACCCAGTTCCCCTTCTCCTGGCCTGACCCTCCTACCTCCCGGTAGCGGCGGGCATACGAGTGGCTTGCTGCACGGCCCGTACCCCTAGGGTCCCTTCTCTCCTCGTCCTGGAGCCTTCCTGCTCCCTCTTTCCTCTCTTCTCTCCTTTCAGGCTCAAGCCTCTTAACTAGGCCTGCCTGTGGAGCAGAGCTCGTACAGAGCTTCTGCCCCCTGTCAGCACCTCAGTCTGACTGACTGGACTGAACTCTCTTCACTCCCTGAACCAAGATGGTTCCTTACTTTTATACTTCCTACTACAGTGCTCCCAGGATCTGCGTCCTCCACCCATCCACTACTTAGTTCCCCCTCTCTAAGTGGTTCCTCCCCACTCCAGCCAGGGATCAGGGACTGTGCTCTCCCATAGGAGCAATCTTGCCCTGTCCCCCGGAAATGTGGTGTTGTGGATGTAGTGTTAGGGTCCTGAGCCATACTCCTTCCTTACCTGAGAGTGAGATACCACACCTCTGGGTGAGATGCAATACTTCTGTGGCGACCGAACCCTCAGGGGCGCCACATTAGCACACAAACAACAATCTTGCACAGGCACCTCCATTTTGGAGGAGGTGCCTTATATAGGGGAAGTCCTCCGGCCATAGGCCTGGGACTCTTTAGGACGGAACGCGCGGCCCCTTTAAGAGGGAGGGAGTGCGCGCCCTAAGCACAGTGCCTGGGGACCTACGCGTGGCGCGCGCTCCCTGGGCAGGTGCAGGAGGGGAGCCATAGGACGCCGGACAGAGATCGCGGCAGTGAGTGGATCGGCGTCTCTGCCCGGCAGGAGGCAGAGACGCCGACGCTACAGTACCCCCCTCTTTACCCCCCCTCTTCTTTAGGCCCGCAAGACATTTTTCTAAAAGACGAAGGGCATGAATGTTCTCCCTGGGCTCCCAAGACCTCTCCTCAGGACCAAACTCCTTCCAATCCACAAGAAAGAAAGTCTTTCCTCTTACCCTCTTGATGGCCAAAATGTTCTCTACCTCAAAGACGTCCTCAGCGGAGAATGGAGCTGGAGTGGTACCTGGATCGTCAGAGAAAGGATTAAGGACAACAGGCTTGAGGAGAGACACGTGAAAGGAATTGGGAATCCGTAAGGAGGCTGGGAGTTTCAGCTTGTACGCCACTGGATTTATTTGGTTCAGAATCTCGAAAGGTCCGATGAACCGCGGGCCCAACTTGTATGATGGTAACTTGAGGAAAGCCAGACCTTGTCTCCCGGACGAAATAGAGGCGGATCCAGAAGTCTCTTATCAGCATGCCTCTTCATCCGCTCGGAGGACTGAAGAAACGCAGATCTAGTGTCTTCCCAAATCACTGAAATTTCACTGACGAGAGACTCCGCGGCAGGATTGTCCACTGAAGAGGAGACGGGAAACGGAATTCAGGGGTGTCGACCGTAAACCACAAAAAACGGAGACTTAGCAGAGGACTCACTCACATGGTTGTTATAAGAAAACTCGGCCCAAGGGAGTTCTACCCAATCGCTATGGTGAGCGTTGACAAAGTGCCGAAGAAAACTGGTAAGGATCTGATTAATACGTTCCACTTGGCCATTGGACTGAGGACGATAAGCCAAAGAAAAGTCCAAAGAGACATCCAGCAGCTTGCATGGGGCTCTCCAGAAGAGAGAAGTGAACTGAACTCCTCGGTCCGAGACAATGTGGAGGGGTAAGCTGTGGAGATGAAAGATGTGACGGATGAAGTCCTTAGCCAGCAAAGGTGCGGACGGAAGACCAGGCGGATGGATGAAGTGAGCCATCTTGGAGAAGCGGTCAGCGACCACCCAAATGACGGTAGAGCTGGGAGATACAGGGAAATCCGTGTTGAAGTCCATAGCAATGTGTTGCCAAGGAGCAGAAGGCACGGGAAGAGGAAGAAGACGACCAGTTGGAAGGTGCCTAGGTATCTTGTTACGGTCACAAGAGGAACAAGCCGCGACAAAATCTGCAAAATCCTTGCGCAGGGTGGGCCACCAATAATTTCGGGCAATGAGCAGAAGCGTCTTCTTCTGGCCGGCATGACCAGCCAGTTTGGACGAATGACCCCAGAGTAAGACCCTCTTCCGATCCTGAGCCGCTACAAAGATCTTACAAGGAGGTAGATGAGACAGGTCAAAGGAAGCAACAGTCATTATTCTGGAAGGGTCAATGATGTGTAGAGGCTCCTCCTCTTGGTCAGTAGACAGAAAAGAGTGGGATAGAGCGTCAGCTTTAATATTCTTGTCTGCCGGGCGGTAATGGAGAGAGAAGCAGAAAAGAGCAAAGAACAAAGACCAGCTGGCCTAATGCGGATTTAGTCTTTGGGCGGTCTGAAAATAAGCGTTTTTTATGGTCAGTGTAGATGACCACCGGGTGCAGAGCCCCCTCAAGCAAGTAGTGCCACTCCTCCAATGCTAATTTGATGGCCAGCAGTTCACAATCTCCTATGGAGTAATTGCGCTCGGACGAAGAAAAGAGTTTGGAGAAGAAGCCGCTGGTCACCATTCGCCCGGACGAGGATTTCAGGGTGAGCACTGCTCCGGCCCCGGAGGAAGAGGCATCAACCTCCAGGAAGAACTGTTTATTGCAATCAGGATGATGTAGCACTGGGGCGGAGGAGAAGGCTTGCTTAAGAGAAACAAAGCCATTTTCCACCTCGGAAGTCCATTCCCTGGGATTTGCTCATTTACGGGTGAGAGCAGAGATGGGAGCAGTCCGGGAGGAGAAATGAGGAATGAAGAGGCGGTAATAGTTAGCGAATCCCAGAAACCACTGAATAGCCTTCCACCCCTCGGGTCGGGGCCACTTTAAGACGGAAGACACCTTCTCGGGATCCATCCGCAGTTCGGTCTCAGAGATGATATATCCCAGAAATGGTAGGGAGGTCTGCTCAAAGAGGCACTTCTCGTACATAGCGTACAGGCGATTCTTCTACGAAGCCGCAGTAGTACCAGACGAACATCCCTCCGGTGAGAGGGCAGATCAGGGGAGAACACCAAGATATCGTCCAGGTACACCACACAGGAATACAGGAGATTACGGAAGATGTCGTTTACTAACTCCTGGAAGATGGCTGGAGCATTACAGAGACCGAAGGGCATCATGTGGTACTCATAGTGACCATACCGAGTGTTGAATGCCGTCTTCCACTCGTCTCTCTGGCGAATCCGGACCAGATTGTACGCCCCACGAAGATCAAGCTTAGTGAAGATCTTCGCTCCTATTAGGTGGTCAAACAGCTCCGAGATGAGAGGCAGGGGGTACTTATTTTTGATGGTAATCTGGTTTAGACCCCTATAGGCAATACATGGACGAAGAGAGCCATCTTTCTTCTTGATCAAGAAGAATCCTGCTCCAGCAGGAGAGGTGGATTTCTGGATAAATCCCCGAGCAAGATTCTCCTCTATGTATTCAGACATAACACGGGTCTCGGCCAGCGACAAGGGATAGATTCGCCAGCGAGGAGGTGAAGCACCAGGTATTAGGTCGATGGGGCAATCATACGGCCTATGAGGTGGTAGTGTCTCTGCCTCTTTTTTATCAAAGACATCCACATATGACCAGTAGGGTGCCGGCAGGCCAGGTAGGTTAGCTGGAGTAGACGGAGGTCGAGCAGGACGAACCAGAACCAGACAAGACTTATGACATTCCTGACCCCAAAGGAGCACCTCACCCGAGCTCCAATTCAGGACGGGCTCATGTCTCTGTAACCAAGGCAGGCCAAGCAAGAGGGGATGAGAGAAACCAGACAGCACGTAAAAGGAGATCTTCTCCGAATGTAGCATTCCCACCTGAAGAGTTACAGCCTCAGTGACAAACAAGATGGTCTCAGAGAGAAGCTTTCTATCTGACGCGCCCCCTGGGCCTAGTGTGGACGTGTGTGGGATACCCGGAGCCGGGTGTTTGGGGGTTGTAGAATCCATGGCGGTGACCCGGTCCCGTGGCTCAGGGTGGTCAGGCCGATGGCGGTATTTTTTGGGGGTTTTAGGTTAATTGTCCGACTACGCCACCCGTGGATTGCGGTCAGCGTGGACCGCCGCTGCAAGGCAGACCGCTGGGGCTGATGGTGTGTGCAGCTGAGGTAGTGTGACTCCCCACGGGAAGAGTGGAGCCCCAGGGCAGTGTAGTTGATGGTAAGGGTGATAGTGCACGGGAGTCCCAGCACTAGTAGTGCTGGTGCGGCGATGAAGCAGGAACGACTCAGAGTCTTTGCAGTGCAGTTCAGGGTCTTTACTGGTGATATTAAGGCAGACCCTCCCGGGAGTACTGGCTAACATAAGGGGCCTGGTCAGTCTGCGAGCAAACAGGAGTTCCCCTGGCCAGGTGGAGTTGTAGGCCTCCCCGTCTATCTGCACTCTTTCTGGCTACCTTGCTGTAAGCGGGTAGAAGTAGCCCACATCCCTGAGTATACCATGTGGTGCTCACTCGTATGGCTGGTGACTTGGGGCCTTCTGTTAGCCTCCGCTCCTGGATGGCGGTGCTGGTCCCTTCCTTGTGACTGAGCCTCCGGGCTTCTATGGCCAGAGGACCTGGAATCCCCTGCCGGCTGGTTTCTGCTGCTGGGTGGATATCAGTCCCCACAGCCTCGGACTCCTGTGTCCGGTACTTGGTTTCTTCTGCCAGGGCGAGCTCTGCTCAGCTCCAGCCCCTGGTCTTCAGCTACTGCTCCTACAGAGCTCCTGCTGTAACTCTCCCTGTGTCTGGAACTGTCTCCAGGCTCTGACTGACTCATCCTGCCCCAGACCCAGTTTATAAGGGCAGATTCCTCCCTTCCCAGGTCTGGGCAGGAAGTGTTGCATGCTTAAGGGCTCCTGACCAGAGAAACCTCCCACTTGTTCTCAGACGTAATATTTCTATTACTGTGGTAACCAGACCCCTGGGGTGCCACATATCCACAGAGGAAACCGCTAAAGGATCAGCCAGACGTATGGTAGGAATCTGATAACTTTCCACAACGGCCTGTTGAATGAGATTCCCAGCGGCTCCAGAATCCAAATAGGCAGTCTCGAATAAGCGGGTCTCATTACTGGTAACTGAAAAGGACAGAGTCAAGGGCGGAGAGGAAGAACTTTTGCCTAGGACGACCTCTCCGAGCGGTCCTAGACACTGGAGTTTCCCAGTCTCACCGGACAGGAGCAGATTTGATGCTCTATATTGCCACAGTAGAAGCAACTCCCCTCGGCGCGGCGGATCTCCTGGCGAGACTTAACCATCTTAACTTGGTCTATTTGCATAGACTCTGGAGAAGACACTGGGGGGAATGCTGCTTGCGAGACTGGCCTTTGGAAGGTTGGTGCAAGACGCAGGGGTCTTCTCTCCCGGGTCGTCTCCTTAGAACGCTCCTGAAAACGGATGTCAATCCGGGTAGCTAATGACACCAGGTCGTCCAGAAAGGGAGGTATGTCCCGACCGGCTAGCTCATTCTTGATCTGTGCGGGAAGGCCCTCCCAAAAGGTGGACACCAGAGCCTCATTGTTCCAGGCCAGTTCAGATGCGAGGGTGCGGAAACGCACGGCATACTGTCCCACAGAGAGACTTCCTTGGCGGAGTTGGAGAAGAGAGGAGGCAGTCGAAGATTTTCGTCCAGGCTCATCGAAAACCTTCCAGAAAGCCGCAAGGAAGGCCTGGAGATCGGACACCAGAGGATCCCCTCTCTCCCACAGAGGGTTAAGCTATGCCAATGACTCTCCGGTGAGGTGAGACATGATGAAAGCCTTGGCCCGGTCGGAGGAGAACTGGTGTGCCCGGAGCCCAAAGTGCAGCGTGCACTGATTTATGAAGCCTCGACATAGGACAGAGTCACCACCGAAACGTGGAGGCGCAGAAAGCCAGGGCCCAAAGCCAGATGCCACAGCGCCCCTGGGTTGAGGTGCCACTGGAGCGGGTGACATTCGGTTAGAGGTGGACACAGTCAAGGTGGACAGAGCGTCCAGGCGGGAGTTGAATGTCCCCAGATAGGACAGGATAGTATCCTGTTGGGATCTCTGGCGGGAGACCTCTTGGTACAGGTCTGAGAACGAAGGAGCCTGGGAGCCACCGGATTCAATGGCTTGTGCAAACTGTTACAGATCCGGGTGGTGGAACCTCTGTGCTGTGATACAAGGAGGGACCAGAGGGGCGTAACTAAGTGCCCACCCGGACCGACCCTGGTCACACGGCGGCTTAGTCGACTCCGTGAACCAAGGAGGGACCGGGAAGGTGAACCAGGTGCCACTCTGAGACCGACCTTGTGTGAGAGCAGGTGACTCCCACGGGACTGATGGCCGAGGCCGATAGGCACAGTGGATGAGCACGGCTAGTAGCCAGGCAGGTGATGCGGGTGAACAGGCACGGCCAATAGGCAGGCTGGTGGGCTCGGCAGATAGATAGGCTGGCGGGCACGGCTGATAGACAGGCTGACGGGCCCGGCTGATAGACAGGCTAGCGGGCACGGCTGATAGACAGGCTGGCGGGCACGGCTGATAGACAGGCTGGTGGGTTCTGGAACCTGAGGACTGAGGAGAGTGTTAGCACACAAACAACAATCTTGCACAGGCACCTCCATTTTGGAGGAGGTGTCTTATATAGGGGAAGTCCTCCGGCCATAGGCCGGGGACTCTTTAGGACAGCGTGCGCAGCCCCTTTAAGAGAGAGGGAGCGCACGCATGCGCGCCCTAAGCACAGTGCCCGGGGAGGCGCAGGAGGGGAGCCGGAAGACGCCGGACCGGGACCGCGGCGGTGAGGGGTTCGGCATCTCTGCCCGGCAGGAGGCAGAGACGCCGACGCTACAGGTGGTAATATGTGGTCTAGTCATTGTTCCTCGTATGTGGTATTATTCAGTCACTATGTGATGGTAATATGTGGTCTAGTCATGGTGTGGTGATATTTGTTCATATATGTGGTATTATTCGGTCACTGTGGTAGTAATATCTGGTACAGCCATGGTGTAACAGTATTTGTCCCTTGTATGTGGTATTATTTGGTCACTTTGTGGTGGTAATATGTAATCTGGTCACGGTGTGACAATATTTGTCCCTTGTATGTGATATTAATTGTCATTTTAAAAAATTTATGTGACACATTCCCTTAAAGAAAAATAGATAAAAATATACCTAAAAGAGTATTGGATATTATAAGAAATGTTTAATAGGTTACAGTAGAGTAGGGTCCGGCCAGAAGAGTTTCCTTGTAGTGGTGGTGGTTTAAAAAATCTTTTGGCCAAAACAAAAGCTGATGGCTATGTAAGCGATATGGTGTTCGATGGGAACTGTTAATGTGTTATTGGTGAGGATGGGGTGCAGAGTAGAGTTTTTCTAAGAGTGAGGGGTGGGACTGTGGAAGGTTGGAGGGATGGAGGCGGAGCTGGGGTGGAGCCTTGGCGGAGTCTCAAGGGGGCCCAAAAATTTTGCCAGAATGGGGCCCTGAAATACCTAGTGGCAGCCCTGGTTATTAGTTATTGTACAGGAGGAGGAGGAGGTGAGCTGTGACATCACCTATTGCTAATGGTGGATCCTGTGTTATCTGCTGTATATAGAGGTGTTATCAGTCTTTGTACAGGAGGGGGAGGGGGTGAGCTGTGACATCTATTGTGAATGGTGGATCCTGTGTTATCTACTGTATATAGAGGTGTTATCAGTCATTGTACAGGAGGAGGAGGTGAGCTGTGACATCACCTATTGTTAATGGTGGATCCTGTGTTATCTGCTGTATATAGAGGTGTTATCAGTCATTGTACAGGAGGAAGAGGTTAGCTATGACATCACCTATTGTCAATAGCGAATTCCATTTAAACTAGTATATAGAGGTACCAAAAAGAACCACTATATAGAAAATCATAAGGTCTCAACTTATCATCTAAGTTTTTTTTTTCTTCTTTGTCCTGCGGTATTCATTGCCGTTTATTGCGCCAAATTCTTCAAAATGGTGTACACGGTTCATGACTTTTGCACAAAGTAAAAAAATTGTCTTTTTTTCTGCCTTGAACTGTTTTTTCGCATCTTTTTAAGCGCAAAAAATGCACGCTTTGCAAAATGTTGCAAAAATTGCGATGAAAAACTGGATTACTCAAAAACACACCAGAAGGTGGAGGGGACTGGAGTGGAGTTGCACCAAATGTAGTGACTTTTTTTAAAAGTCGCACATAAAGAATCAACCAAAAACATCTGGAATCGCTTAAGCAGAAGATGAAAAAAAGAAAACAGGAGAGCACATATAAAACAGACTGAAAAAGAGGTGCAAATAAAATAATAAATTAAGTGCAAACAAAAAAAAACAGGCTCAAAACACAAACTATACAATAAAGCAGGCGCAACGGCAATGAAGAATTGGTACCTTCACCTGCCTCCCATTTCGTAAGGTACAAGCCCCATATACACAACTCTGCTATGTATATGAGCCCTATGTTACATTATTCTGGAGAGGAACAGGTTAACAGACATTAAGGGGCTACTTGTGTTTTACTACAAGAATCCACGTGAGCGTCTCACAAAGGGTCTCTCGGATGCACATTTATTGGATGGTCCACATCTGTTGCATGGGAGGACGCCGCTGATTTCCATGACACTTGCCAAAGCTGTTTAACTCCTATTTACAGACTTTGGCCATTCCCTTTGCAGACAGAGATGAACCCAACAGATGTCGAAAGAAAATCCTGCATCATTTATACAAGTTATAATAATGCCGTGATGTAGGGAAGGCGAAGAAGCTTCATGGCCGCCTTCAGAATGCTGGCTTCATGCTTTATACTTTTGAGCCTTGGATAATAGATTTTGGCAGCAGTGGAGCCCGGGCCATATAGTGACATGACTGTGAGCAGATGTTGTAATTTTACATATGTTTTGACCTTAGCGTTGTATGAAATCATAAAACTTTTGTTTCAGAAACAGCGCCCCTCCTGCTCATGGGCTGTGTCCGGTATTGCAGTTCATCAGAAGTTGACCTATTTTTAAATCAGGATTTGCGTTTTTAATTTTTAGCAATGACTTTTTTTTTTCATTTCACAATCTATATTCAAAAACTAAATTAGAAATGTTGCAATTTTCACACTGGCCACTGGAGGCTATTTTAGACTCATCCCTCTTGTCAGTTCAGGAAGAGTTTTCAGCAGGCTCATTATCATCCCAGACATGATTATAGCGACAGGTAAGACGTCCATACTCTGCTAGTAATATAGGATTCACCAATCACAACAGTCAATGTCACAGCTGACCTCCTCCTCCCTTTATAATGACCTTTGTACACGCTCATTAGATGCTTCAGTACAAAAGGCAGGGTCTGAGTTAGTCTATTGCTGCTAATGTACATGTGCATTTCTTGAAAGAAAAGGAAGTAGGAGCGTAAAATTGCCCCAGTGGCCAGTGTGAAAATTGCAATCTTTTTTATTGCTATATTTTGAATACAGATTGTGATATGGATAATAATAAACAAAAAAAACATTTCCAACAAATTAAAATAAATACATTTAATATGAAAACCTGATTTAAACAATAGGTCATTTTCTGATGATTGTACATTGCTTTCAAGTGGGGCAACCTGCAGTAGACGAGGGAAAAATAAATCCAGCTTGATGGACATGCAATCTTCTTTAACCGCTTCCAGACTGCCCACTGTACATAAACGTCAGCGCTGCCTGGGCTCTGTGCAGCGTCGACGTTTATGAACGGTCGGTAGTCCCGCAGTCCTCAGGACCCACAGCTGCGGGTGCGGTGCAGAGCGACAGCTCTGACAGGGGACATCAACGGGACCTAATTGGATCAGGTCCCAATGATGTTAACCTTTTGCTATCTTCTATATGCCGCAATCTATAGTGATCGCGGCATTTAGAAGACAGTGAGAGGAGAGGGGGTCGTCCACTTACCCTCCGACGGCCCCCTGATGTCTGACAGGACCTGCCATTGTCATGGCAGCCGGAGGTCACATGACCGCCTCCGGATCTGCCATATATGGTGTCCTGCTGAGCTCAGCCTGCAGCTGAAGTCTAGCTGGAGACACTCACTGTGAAACAATCAGCAAAGTGACGCGCCCAGGGGATGGGGACAGACTACTCGGCGCCCGGGCCTTGCTGTTAGTTTTGGGGGATGTCGCGGTGGTCGGCTCCCGGGCCCGTACCCTGGGGTCACTCTTAAAAGCAAGGAATAGTGGGGAAAGGTGTATGGGATAGGGGAAATGTTCGTTACGCCACCCGTGGTGTCTGGTGAGGATCACCAGCGCTGCTACAGTCCTCTGAGGCCGGTGGTCAGGCAGCTTAGTTGGTGCGGCTCCCCACAGGTGGAGCGGGGCCTCAGGGCAGCGTAGGAGCAGGGATGCAGGATAGAGCGATGGCGGGTGCAGTGCCGCGGAGGAAAGAACAGACAGAGTCAATATTTGAAGTCATCCAAGTCTTTACTCACGGTGGTGCTTTCTCAGCTCAGAGCTTCTCTCTGCTGTCACACGGCGAGCTGCGGCTGCCAGGGTGGGGTTCAGCACACTCCAGGTAGTTCAGGAGTGCTTGACAGGACCCCCGCTCTAAAGTGTTCCTCTCCTGGTGAACTTCTCCCGCCTCGTGTCCCGTACGGGTACTGCGATGTCCTTGATGGGTAGTGTGACACCCCAGGGGTCTGGTTGCCACAGTGATAGAGATATTATGTCTGAGAGCAGGTGGGAGGTCTCTTGGTCAGGGATCCTATGCATGCCACACCTCCTGCCCAGTCCTGGGAGGGGAAGGACTTCCCCTATATAAACCTAGGGCTGAGGCAGGGTTAGTGAGTAGAGAAGAAGTAGAGACAGAGAAAAGAAGCAAATATAGGAACAGAACATCAGGAGCTCTGTGGGAGCAGTGTTACAAGGAGTCAGGGGCTGGCAGCTGCAGAGCTCGCCCTGACTGATAAGATTTCTTACCGGACCCGGAGTCCGAGGCTGTGGGGACTAACTCCTACCCAGCAGCAGAATCCGTCAGGCAGGGGATTCCAGGTCCTCTGGCCAAGAAACCCGAAGGCCCCGAGTCACCGGCCATACGGGTGAGCACCACACGGTACACTGAGGGACGTGGGCTACTTATACCCGCCTCTAGCAAGGTAGCCAGAAGAGTACAGTTAGTTTGGGAGACCTACAACTCCGCCTGGCCAGGGGAGATCCCATCTGCTCAAGGACTGACCAGGCCCCAATCGCTAGCCAGTACTCCGGGAGGGTCTATCTTTGTCACCAGTAAAGACCCTGAACTACACCGTACCGTCTCCGAGTGGTTCCTGCTACCCCCATCATCCACGTCGGCTGCCCTGAGGCCATACCCCTCCCGTTGGGGGTTATACTATCACGCTGCACAATCCTACCACCGGCCTCAGCGGTCTGCCCTGCAGCAGCAGCTCCTTAGCTGTACTCAACGGGTGGCGTAGTCATCCAACATCTACCGCTGATACATCGCCGCTCAGTTTGACTCCCTGGGCACGGACCGGGTCACCGCCACGAGACTACAACCGTCAACAGGTCCGGCTCCGGGTAAGCTCCCGCGTGCGCAACGCAGCGCGACACAGGCCCAGGGGCGCGTCAACTTTTGGCGTAGTCGGCAGGATTTCGTGCCCGCAACCACCGGGTACTGCGTGCCTGAAAAAGACTGTTCAAATTTACCTGTGGTGAAGATTCCCGCCATCCGGCGCCATTTTCAGCCTTCTTCCCGCCTTCCGTGGAGTTTTCCCGCCGTTGGACGCCATCTTGAAGAAGTCGCGCGGGAAGAAGAGGGGCGTGGACTCCGAAAGCGCGCGAGAACTGAAGACCCGCCTCACGTCCGGACGTCGCGTAAGGTCCTGGAAGGAGCCCAGCAGACGCCGACGTCACAGGAGCGCGACGGAAGGTCCTCAACCCTGACGATCTGCTGC
This sequence comes from Phyllobates terribilis, assembly GCF_046119375.1. Lineage (NCBI taxonomy): Eukaryota > Metazoa > Chordata > Amphibia > Anura > Dendrobatidae > Phyllobates > Phyllobates terribilis. The sequence goes on along the minus strand of NW_027362768.1, from coordinate 154,717,343 downwards.
AGAGCCGCGGCCTACGGAAGAGGATCATCGCAAGGTAGGCCACGGTCCACTAGGGGGGAGGAGGATGTCGGATACGGAGGAGAGTTTCACTGCCTCAACCCCCGCCAGCGCCACCGCTGCTGTAGTCATGCCTTTCACCATGCCCTATATCCCGGGAGCGGCCTGGCTACCCCAGTACTCAGGGGAGTCACATACCCTGCATGACTTTAGAGAAAAGCTGGATAGCCTCTTCCAGGTGTACCCCCTCACAGAAGAGCAAAAAGTGAGCATCCTGGTGGCCCAATTAACTGGGGCAGCCCGAAGGGAGGTAAAGTCCTGGCCACCTGGGGGGAGGACTGTCGCAGGGATACTAACCCGGCTGAGGGACACCTTTGATACCCGCACCTCAGCCGAGATCAAGCTTAGATTCTACGGGTGCAAACAGCGGGCACATGAGAGTATAAGGGACTATGCCCTGAACCTACAAGAGGCCCTGAGAGCCATTAAGCAGACCGACCCTGACGGCGTGGGAGACGAGGACAGGCTGTTGACTGAACAATTTATAGAGGGTTTATATTGCAATGCCCACCGAACCCAGTTGCGGGCAATGGCCTTACAGGACCCTCATCTGGGATTTGCACAGTTCAAGGACAGAGCCATCCGGGTGCTTCGAGAACCGGCACCAAGTGGCGTTGTGACCCCCAGACGCCCCACTACCACTTACCACCAGGAGGCGGCGCCCTTGTCGGCAGGGCCTGTGGGAGCTGATGCGCAGGCTTTGAACAATGACCCGGCTCCAGACCTGCACCATCAGGTCCAAGAGCTAGCTAAAAGCGTTGCTGCGCTAACCCGAACTGTGCAGTCTTTACAGGTTTCCACTCCAGGGAAGATCCAGCTGGCATCCGTACCGGAGGACATCCCGTGGCGTCGACCAAGGAGGACCCCACCGGCCAGAGGGAGACCCAGCGACCGATACAACGAGGACGGACGACCCATCTGCCGCCGCTGCAATCAACCCGGACATATGGCAAGGTACTGTCCTTTAAACTGGCACAACCTGGGGTAGAGGGCCAACCCCCAGGAAAAAGATCACCAGGCCCATCGAACTGGCGCGACAAATATGTGGGAGGACGTCCAGTCTTACCCGTGGTACTGGATGGCATTCCTATGAGTGCCCTACTGGACACCGGGTCACAGGTCACAACCATCCCGTACGTGCTCTTCAAGCAGTACTGGAATGACTCGGATATCACCCGCTACCCTGACGACGACTTGAGTATCATCGCCAGCAATGGTCAGCCCGTGCCACAGATTGGATTTAAAGAGGTGACCATTAAAATCGGTAGAGTCGAACTGGCAGCACAGGGACTGATCATTGTAGACATTGACAAACACGAGAGTCACCCAAAGATAACTCTAGGAACTAATGTAATTGAAAATTGTCTTGCAGAGGTGATTTTCCTTTTACAGCAGGTTGCCAAGAACGCCAGCTCCGGCGAGCAGCGAGTGCTCCAAAAAGAGATCCGGGCACTGATGCGACGGCAACAGGTGGAACTCTCCGGCGGTGAGATTGGTAGCGTGAGAATGTGTGACCCTTTCCCCATTGCCATGCCCCCAAAAAGTGAAATGATGATTTGGTGCCGGGCAGCTATTGGTCTGAGAGGTAGAGATTACCAGGCAATGGTAGAACCAGTTTACTCAGACAGTAGGCCCACCATCTTGACAGCACGGGGGGTGGTTAATGTACGCCATGGGAGGGTGCCCGTTCGCATAATCAATATCGGGAAGAGGGAAGTGTACCTGCCCCGGTATGCCACGCTAGCCAAATTATATACCATTAACCAAAATGCTATACAATCTGTGGAACCCTTGCCTCCATCTCACCCGGAGGAAGGTAACGGCTCTAAGAAAACAATGGAGGACTGGTGTCAGCAACTACATTTGGGTACTGACTCCACTCCCTCACACCAGAAACAGGGAGTCTATCGGGTGGTTCAAGAGTACGAGAGAGTGTTTACTAAACACCCGTTAGACTTCGGGCGAGTCAAGGGGGTAGAACACCACATCCCCACGGGAGACCATCCTCCCATAAAAGAGAGGTATCGACCCGTACCCCCTGCACACTACCAACACGCCAAGGGGATGCTTAGAGACATGAAGGAGGCTGGGGTGATCAGGGATAGCTGTAGCCCCTGGGCAGCTCCACTAGTCTTAGTCAAAAAGAAAGACAACACCATGAGGATGTGTGTAGATTACCGGAAAATCAACCGTATCACACACAAGGATGCGTACCCCTTACCAAGGATAGAGGAGTCTTTGGCTGCTTTAAGATCTGCTAACTTCTTCTCTACCTTGGATCTCACTAGTGGGTACTGGCAGGTTCCTGTAGCAGAGGCGGACCGGGAGAAGACCGCATTCACCACCCCGATGGGACTTAGCGAGTTTACCTGTATGCCGTTCGGACTCTGCAACGCACCAGGAACCTTCCAACGATTAATGGAGTGCTGTCTGGGCCACAGAAACTTCGAGACGGTCCTGTTGTACCTGGACGATGTCATCGTATATTCCAAGACGTATGAGGACCACCTGAAACACCTGGGGGAAGTGTTCGAAGCTCTGGCAAGCTACGGCCTAAAGGTGAAACCCTCCAAGTGTCACCTCCTGAAACCAAAGGTGCAGTACCTGGGACACGTGGTGAGCGCTGATGGAGTGGCTCCCGGCCCTGAGAAGATCACCGCAATTAAGGAATGGCCAAGTCCCTCCAGTGTAAAGGAAGTGCGGCAGTTCCTCGGGTTGGTAGGCTATTACCGCAGATTCATCCCCGGTTTCACCAAAAAGGCAGCTCCTATGCAGGACCTCCTGATAGGCCAGTCCCGGAAGGCCAAGAACCAGAAGCCACCCTTCAGATGGGAGAAGTTAGAAGAAGAGTCCTTCCGCCAGCTGAAGATGGCCCTCACGGGGGATGAAATCCTGGCGTACCCTGATTACAGCCAGCCCTTTATCCTCTACACCGACGCAAGTAACATCGGGCTAGGAGCCGTGCTGTCCCAGATCCAGCAGGGGAAAGAACGAGTAATCGCTTACGCCAGCCGAAAACTGCGACCCACCGAAAGAAACCCTGAGAATTATAGCTCATTTAAGCTAGAGTTCCTGGCAGTGGTGTGGGCAGTCACCGAACGCTTTAAGCACTACCTCGCTTCTTCCCGGTTCGTCGTGTACACGGATAACAACCCGTTGACACACCTGGACACGGCAAGACTCGGTGCCCTAGAGCAGAGATGGATGGCCCGCCTGTCCAACTACGAGTTCACCATCAAATACCGGGCAGGACGCTCCAATACCAACGCGGACGCCCTGTCCAGGATGCCAAACCTACCGGACGTAGGAGAAGATCCAGAGGGACTGGAAGAAGTCGAACTCCCCGCGTTTCACCGTCATGGGACTATCCAGTATTCCCATCGGGTAAGGAGTAAGCAAGGCGCTACGCTTAACCCCTTACCTCACTACAACTGGGCGGAAACGCAAGACAGTGACCCTGCCGTCCGGCTGGTGAAGGAGATGCTGACTCGGCCAGAGGCTCGCCTTGACCCAGACGCTCCGGAGGAAGCCAAGCAACTGTGGGCAGAAAAGAGTAGACTGTTCCTTTACAAGGGGAAGTTGTGCCGCAGAATGGTTAACTCCCGGACGCATGAACTAATCTGGCAAGTAGTGGTGCCACGAAGAGACGCAGCCATGGTGATGGAGGCATACCACGACGGGGCTGGACACTTCGGATGGAAGAAGCTGGAGTTCCTGCTGCGTGGGCGGTTCCACTGGGTAGGCATGAGGGGAACCATCGAGAGGTGGTGCAGAGACTGTGGCCCGTGCAACCTAAGAAGGAAGGACCGTGCCAGCCAGAAGACTCCCCTGCAGTCCATCGTCACCCGGCAGCCGTTGGAACTGGTAGCCTTGGATCATGTAAAACTGACCCCAAGCAGAAATGGCTACGTCTACGCGTTAACCATTGTGGATCATTACTCCCGGTTCTTGGTTGTCGTCCCCGTTAAGGACTTAACGGCTCAAACAGCAGCTAGAGCCTTCCAGCAGCACTTCTGCGTCCACACGGGTACCCGGACCAAGTGCTGACGGACCAGGGACCTGCCTTTGAAGCGGAGGTCTTCCAGGAATTCTGCAATCTGTATGGCTGCCGGAAGATAAGGACGACACCCTATCATCCGCAAACTAATGGACTTTGTGAGAAAATGAACCAGGTGGTAATGGATCTCCTGAAAACGTTGCCCCTGGAAGAACGCAATCTGTGGCCTGAGAAGCTGCCCGATCTGGTGGACCTATACAACCACATCCCGGTAGGTTCCACCAACTGTACCCCGGCTTACCTAATGAGGGCGAGACCTGGTAAGTTACCTGTTGACCTGGAAATGGGAGTCCTGACACCTGAGGATACCTCACCAGAAGCAGACTGGGACACAGAGAGGCAGCAGCAGTACCGGAAAGTACAGGAGAGCGTGGAGCGAAGTCTCTGTCAGGCTAGGGAAAGACAAGAGAAAACTTACAACCAGTATGCTCCCGCTGTTCCCCTGGTACCCGGAGAGCAGGTCTTGAAGAGGAAACGACGGCTCCACAAGTTGGACGACCAGTGGGAGAAGGACCCGTACACCGTACTGCCCTCAAGCCACGAGAACCCGAAAGTCTGTACCATCAGTAAAGACGGAGGGGAGACCATAGCCATTGTATCCCGGGATCACCTGAAGAAGTGTCCTGAGCAGCTACGGAACCCTGAAGAGGAACAAGAAGACCATCGACCCGTAGAGGAAAGGGAAGATATGGTTAGTACTGTGCTCGGAGACTTCCCTCGGTCCTGGACTCAAGTCAATGGTGCAGTTGTGGTACCCGTCCTCACGTTCCTCCAACCAGCATCCCAAGTGCCTACGGAGCAACAGGTAGAGCTGGAAGAGCAGCCGGTCCAGGAGGCAGAAGACTCCACACAAGCAGAACAGGAGGATCAACCCTCTGCTTATAGTGAGCCTGCCGTACCCCTAGTGAGCCAAAGAGCCGGTAGACAGCTGCCCAGTTTACCCTTGACAGCTCCTACACCCTGTAGTTCAGGGCTAGACAGTCAGCTCCGTAGGTCCACTAGGGCCACTAGGGGCCAGTTACCCGCACGTTGGAGGATTTGAAGTGTATAAATTGTTTTATTTGTGGTTACCTGTTTTTCTTGTTACTTGTAAATAATTATGTGTTTCTAGTTATTTTTAGGAGTCCTTGGTGGATTTACCGGGAATCCTTGTACAATTGGTCGGAGCGTAACCTAGGAATGGACTAAAGACTGTTAAGGACTCGGGGCAGGACAGACCCCTACCTGGTTACGTCTCCCTGTTTTGGTGAAATGGACACCTTGCTTTTCTTCAAAAACTGCACCCGGTTGCGGACACGCCGTGACTATCTTTATATGTTTTTCTTATTGTACTATTATTGTTTATACCTTGTTATGTTTTTCTAAAAATATGTTTAGTCCCGGAGTACTAAATTTCACTAGGGGGGAATGTGACACCCCAGGGGTCTGGTTGCCACAGTGATAGAGATATTATGTCTGAGAGCAGGTGGGAGGTCTCTTGGTCAGGGATCCTATGCATGCCACACCTCCTGCCCAGTCCTGGGAGGGGAAGGACTTCCCCTATATAAACCTAGGGCTGAGGCAGGGTTAGTGAGTAGAGAAGAAGTAGAGACAGAGAAAAGAAGCAAATATAGGAACAGAACATCAGGAGCTCTGTGGGAGCAGTGTTACAAGGAGTCAGGGGCTGGCAGCTGCAGAGCTCGCCCTGACTGATAAGATTTCTTACCGGACCCGGAGTCCGAGGCTGTGGGGACTAACTCCTACCCAGCAGCAGAATCCGTCAGGCAGGGGATTCCAGGTCCTCTGGCCAAGAAACCCAAAGGCCCCGAGTCACCGGCCATACGGGTGAGCACCACACGGTACACTGAGGGACGTGGGCTACTTATACCCGCCTCTAGCAAGGTAGCCAGAAGAGTACAGTTAGTTTGGGAAGCCTACAACTCCGCCTGGCCAGGGGAGATCCCATCTGCTCAAGGACTGACCAGGCCCCAATCGCTAGCCAGTACTCCGGGAGGGTCTATCTTTGTCACCAGTAAAGACCCTGAACTACACCGTACCGTCTCCGAGTGGTTCCTGCTACCCCCATCATCCACGTCGGCTGCCCTGAGGCCATACCCCTCCCGTTGGGGGTTATACTATCACGCTGCACAATCCTACCACCGGCCTCAGCGGTCTGCCCTGCAGCAGCAGCTCCTTAGCTGTACTCAACGGGTGGCGTAGTCATCCAACATCTACCGCTGATACATCGCCGCTCAGTTTGACTCCCTGGGCACGGACCGGGTCACCGCCACGAGACTACAACCCTCAACAGGTCCGGCTCCGGGTAAGCTCCCGCGTGCGCAACGCAGCGCGACACAGGCCCAGGGGCGCGTCAGTAGCGTGTAGCTCCCGGACCAACTGGGTGCCCTTCTTGGTTACTAGTGGTGAGAACTTGGCGTAAGGCCAGGTCCCTCTGGATGAACTCAGATTAGGGAATACAGGTGGCGACTCCGCTCCGTCCGTATCCCCCTGGGACCCACATAAGCCTCCGGACTTTTCCGACAGAGACGTGAAGTGCAAAGTCAGATAATCGGGGACCGGTACCCCCTCTTGCGGCAGGGTCTCTCTGGCTGGGCCAGAATAAGGTATGCAGGTGGCGACTCCGCTCCGTCCGCACCCCCTGAGATCCTTTCGCCTGTGGAGCCTATCTCCTCTGCTCCCTTCCTGGGCCTTCTTGGTTGGACTCTGACCGGGGACAGAGCCGGTTATAACTCTGCCCCAATCCCCCGTCTTGAGGCCTGAGACCGGGAGCCGTGGACCCTGAAGCGGCTGCAGCCTTGTGCTGACCTGCCGTCCCAAAGACCCACGACTAAAGACCCGGTTATTAAAATGGCCTCCAGTTATATATGATTCTGTTAAGTGCTAAAGTAAAGTGCTTCCTCACCCTCACTCACTACATGGTTCCCCCTAACTTTGGTTCCCCCCCAACTCCTCCATTCCGGACCGGGGCAGCACTATGGTGCTTTAGGCCCCCTACAGAACTTGAGTGGTGTAGTGTTGAGAGTGTGGTTGGGGTCCTGTGTGGTGCCCCATCCTTACCTTGGAGAGGTAAGTTCTCATGCAATGCAATACATGTCTATTGCATTGCATGAGAACAGTGTTTAGAAAAATAAATAAAAATTAATGTCCCATACAGGACTAAGTAAAAATGTAAAAAAAAGCCTAAAAAATGTTTTAAAACTGTTAAAAAAAATCACAAAATAAATAAAAATAAATAAATAAAATATTAAACCAATAAATCCGTATATTTATGCAAAAACAAAAAAAATAACACATATTTGGTATCGCCACGTCCGAAACAACCAGATCTCTAAAACTGTTACACTAATTAACTCCTTCTGTGCACACTGTAATAAAAATAAATAAAAAACGGAGCAAAAAACTATGCTTTTTCATCATATCGCCAAACAAAAAGTGGAAAAAAAATACGATCAAAAAGCAAAATGGAAATAAAAATGGTACCGCTGAAAATGTCATCTTGTTCCGCTAAAAAAGCCGCCATACAGCTCCATCAGCCGAAAAATAAAAAAGTTATAGCTCTCAGAATAAAGCGATGCAAAAAAAAATTTTTTATATAAAATTGTTTTATTGTGTAAAAGCGCCAAAACATAAAAAAAATATACAGTAAGTGTAGTATCGCTGTAAACGTACTGACCCGAAGAATAATGCTGCCTTATCACTTTTATCACACGCAGAACGGCATAAAAAAAACTCAAAAAACAATTCCTGAATTGTTGGTTTTTGTTAATTTTACCTCCCAAAAAAACGGAATAGAAAGCGATCAAAAAATGTCATGTACCCAAAAATGGTACCAATAAAAATGTCAACTTGTCCCGCAAAAAACAAGCCGTCACATGACTCTGTCGGCCGAAATATGGAAAAATTATAGCTCTCAAAATATGGCGATGCAAAAACTAGATTTTGCGAAAAAAGCGTCTTTTAGTGCATGACAGCTGTCAGTCATAAAAACCCGATATAAATCTGGTATCTCTGTAATCGCACCGACCCGAAGAATAAAAGTGTGGTTGGCCACAGTTTTGTGCACTTCTGAAAAAAAGGACACCGCTAAACAGAGGCCAGACGGAGTCCAGAGTAACTCTGCTGCCTCATTACAGTGAATGGATCCTGCAGGGGTTTCATCTGAATTACATCACTTGGAAATTTAGATGGAAACCCCGATGTAAGTGCTCAGCCTAGAGCGCCGGATAAATGTTACGTAAAATGTTCCCAATAAAAGCTTCAACTCAGTCCTCAAAAAAGCTAGTCCCCACTCAGGTCCGTTATCTGTTAAAAATATAAAGGACTTCCAAGTTACTGGTAGCAGAAAGGCTCTGGAAAAGCGAAATGGCCCTTGCCCCCCAACAGAAATTCAGAAAATTTTGTGCTCCCAAATCCCAATGCCTATTCTACAATAATTTGTTCTCCAATTGTCAAATAGCACTCCGTCCCTCCCAGATCTCGCCGTATGGCTGAGCGGTACGATACAGCCACATATGGGGTATTGCCACTTTTAGAAGAAATTGTGTGACACATTTCGGCACCATTTTTACCCATTGCCCTGTGTGAAAATGTAAAATCTGAGGGTAAAACATTTTTTTGTGGTAAAAATATAATTATGTTTTCTTCACTGCCCAATGGTATAAAATTAAAACATACTCACTACTTCCCTAGATGAATTCCTTGAGAGGTGTAGTTTACAAAATGGGGTCACTTGTGGGGGTTTCTGCTGTTTCGGCATGTCAGCGACTCTTCAAATCTGACATGGTGTCTGCAACCTATCCCAGCCAACATAGCGCTCCTTTCTCTTCCGAACCCTGTCGTACACCAAAGCAGTGGTTTTCCCCCACATATGGGGTATCGGCGTACTCAGGAGAAATTGCACAACAAATTTCATGGTGCAATTTCTCCTGTTACCCTTATGATAATGCAAAATTAGGGAATGAAAAACATTTTTTGTGAGAAAAATGTGAAAATTGTATTTTTACGGCTCAATATTATAAACTTCTGTGAAGCACCTGGGGGTGAAAGGTGCTCACCACACATCTAGATAAGTTCCCTAAGGGGTCTAGTTTCCAAAATGGTGGCACTTGTGGGGGGTTTCCACTGTTTAGGCACATTAGGGGCTCCCTAAATGCGACATGGCGTCCGCTAATTATTCAAACAAATTTTACATTCAAAAAGTCAAATGGCGCTCCTTCCCTTCCGAACCCTGCAGTGTACCCAAATAGTGGCTTTCCCCCACATATGGGGTATCAGCGCACTCATGAGAAATTGCACTACAAATTGTGTAGTCCATTTTTTCTTGTTACCCTTGTGAAAATAAAAAAATTGGGTCTAAAGTAACATTTTTGTGAAAAAAAGTAAAATGTTCATTGTTTTCTTCCACATTCCAAAAATTCCCGTGAAACACCTGAAGGGTTAATAAACTTCTTCAATGTGGTTTTGAGCACCTTGAGGGGTGCAGTTTTTAGAATGGTGTCACTTTTGGGTATTTTCTGTCATAAATGCCCCTCAAAGTCACTTCAAATGTGATGTGGTCCCTAAAAAAATGGTTTTGTAAATTTTGTTGGAAAAATGAGAAATCGCTGGTCAACTTTTAACCCTTATAGCTCCCTAACAAAAAAAAATTTTAGTTCTAAAATTGTGCTGATGTGAAGTAGACATGTGGGAAATGTTATTTATTAACTATTTTGTGTGACATATCTCTCTGATTTAAGGGCATGAAAATTCAAAGTTTGAAAATTGCGAAATTTTCAAAATTTTCGCCAAATTTCCGATTTTTTCACAAATAAACGCAAGTGATATCAAAGAAATTTTACCACTATCATGAAGTACAATATGTCACGAAAAAACAATCTCAGAATCAGGGGAATCCGTTGAAGCGTTCCAGAGTAATTACCTCATAAAGTGACAGTGGTCAGAATTGAAAAAATTGGCCCGGTCACGAAGGCAAAAACAGGCTCTGGTGCGAAGTGGTTAATAGGAGGACGTACGATAAAATGTTCATGCTAATAACAATTTGTTGTAGATGTTACTAGCATGAAGATTTTATCGTACGTCCTCCATTTGGAACTTACCAATTAAGTAAAGAATATTGCATGTCCATTCAGCTGGATTTATCTTTAACTCATCTAAACTACTGCGTTGTGTCAGAAACACTGTCCGTGCTCTGGACTGCAGTGGAAAAATACAACGGTGACATTTTTTCCAAAACTGCAATACCATATACGACCCATAAATGACAGTGGCGCTGTTTTCTGGAGAAGAAAAAGCAGACTTAGGCATCACACTAGCGTTCGTTTGTAGCAACGGAAAAAACAGAACTCAAGCAAAGAAGCATCTGTCCTATTATGGATATTAAAGGTGCCAAATGGACCAAATTCACTGTAATTGGGTCCACATTTGGTTTCTGTGGGACAGACCATCATTTTAAAGGAAACAAAACACAGCATAAAGCACTTTTTCTTCCAGCAAGAATTGCGTACATTTTTTTTATGCTTGAGTCCAGTGGGCGGTCCTGTTCAGTGATTGACTCCTCCTTCTGGACTCCTACGTGTAGAAATTTAAAGGATTAAAATGTGGTATGTTATATACACTTTTTCCATAAAACTATATATCTGCTCATAATGATCAGCTTGTTAATTATTACCTGTACTGAGACCCAGATTTATGTCCAAAGAGAATGAACCCTCCCCACCTCCTATACCTCTGCAGTGAGCCTCACGTTGATAGATAAGGGCTGCGTACTGCATGTGTCCATCTTTCAAGTTGCAACAGAATTTGTCAAAATCTGATACCATAAGGGCATCAGATGTCATTTCAGCATTTTAGAATAGTGTGTATTCTTGAAATAACAAGCTGCTCCAGCCATAGGCACTAACATGATTTAAAGGCAAAGTTTGATTTATGGCCTGATTCACATGGGCTGAAAAATTGTATGAGAACAGAATGATTGTTAATAGTAGTGATGAGCAAGCGTGCTCATTTACCCCTTTAATCGAGCACGCTCCGATGCTTGCCAAGTATTAGCGGCGTGCTCGGCATCTATGTTTGAGCCGCTGCAGCTGCATGTGTCGCGGCTGTTAGACAGCCTAACAAACAGGCAATCCCTGCATGTGTCACAGCTGTCTCACAGCCGCATACATGCAGCTGCAGCGGCTCAAACATATATGTTGAGCACGCCGCAAATACTCGGCGAGCGCACTCGAGCGTGCTCGATTAAAGGGTTAAACGAGCACCCTCGCTCATCACTATTAATAAAACCGTTACATCCCTATACAGTATTCATGTTGTCAGCAACACATCCCCTGTCAACACGTGATAATGTGCTGCCAACAACAATGATTTTATTAGCACACAAGAAAGGATATTTAGACTCTTATACATCAAAAACATTTTATACTTCATGAAGGTATCCATTATTACATGTTTTAACCACTAATACCATCACTGAAAGGATGAGACTATATAAATATAAATAATATATGATGAATTGTATTATATTGTATTATATTTATATTTATTTGTTATGTATACCCCCTTTGAGCTATTCTAATACTATCAATCTGAATCATACTGCCAAATTTTAAATAGGGTTTTTTTTAGGGGCTTTTTTATATGGGTTTTTGCTGTGTGATTAATCATGTTTAATAAACTTTTCAATATGTTTAACACTATATGTAATTATATAGCCTCATCCTTTCAATGATGGGATTAGCGGTTAAAACAATGGTTTTATTGTCCGCATAATTGATCCAATCAGTGAGTAAATAAGAGTTTTGCTTGTTTGCCGGCTGATCATTCACATGCATACACAGCCAATGATCAACTCATATAAATGGTTTTTTGAAAAGCAGAGAGATGCAAGCGAAAATACTTCAAATGTGGTAATAATGACCAAATAATCTAAGCTGGTAGTTACTTCTTCTTCCGGTTCACTATTTAGCTTTGTTGTGTAGATTGGGACACAGACACCAGAGTCATCTCATTATTATTATAAAAGTGGTTGTCCATTCCTCCCACAAACTCTTCTCAATCATCATATTTGCCCCATGTAAAATAATAGCAGCTATAGTCACATCCGGTAAAGGCACCATTCCAGAGATGTTGGCGCCTGCTTTCCCAGGATTCACCGGCCGCTTCGTGCTCACTTCCTTCGGACGAAACTGACACTAGAAAGATCTCACTTCTTCCTATTGTCAGTTTCGTCTGAAGGAAATGGCTGCAGGGCTTGCGTGACATAATAATGTCATGCAAGCCCCAGGAGAGCAGGCTCCAATATCACTGGAATGCAGACCGCACCGGAGGTGAGTATAGCTGCTATTATTTTACATGGGGGAACTATGACGATTGAGAAAGGGTTGTACGAGTGGTGGACAACCCATTTAAAGTGTGAATGACAGATGAAAGTTTTATTGTACTGCTGGAGAATGTAATAATAGCACTATGTAGTCAGATATGGACTTTTATGCAGCTCCTCTGCCTCTCAGCAGTACGCCATGGACAGCACGCTATCTCTTCTCAGTTATTCTAGCAGTCTATGGACACTTATGTCCAATAAATCGCATTCATTGCAGATGTCAAAAAGCACAAACACCCTTCTGTAACATCTATACCCTGGAAGGATACATGTCCCTACTATACAGTATACCTTCATCTTCATGCAAATATTCTCCAGATACAACCAGAGACACACCATGTATTTGTAGAACTTTTTATTTAGGAACATCTTTAATATTACACCATATAACAAAAAAAAAAGTGTTTCTTTCTTTTTTCCTATATAGCACAGAATTGCCGAAACGGCGTTACAAAGTTAACCCTTCCCCCTGCTGGACACGTAGAGGAATGGTTAAATGGGTACCAGGCCTGGATACTTACTTTCTGCAACCAAGAATTTAAAAAAAAATTAAAAATGCAGAAAACAAACTCAAGACTTTACTCGAACAGTACGACATAAATGGAAAGTGCTGTCAATTTACAATGAGGTTCGGTGCAAGCGAAGGAAAAGAGGGATAAAAATATATTTATATATCTATATATATATCTATGTACCTTTATGATAACAAGCAAGAACTCATGCGAACCTCAGAATGTTCATATGTGATGTATAAAGGTCCATGTACCTTTAACACCCAGGACACTAGATCATGTCAGATCGCTCCTGTGGATCTATGGATCTGTTATACCGGCAGTAGATTCATATTAGGGCGAAAAATAATAATTTTTGACTTTATGGAATATTTAGGTTGGCAGTTTGCTTCCATTGCCATATATTGGTTGTACCTCCGATGTCCATTGAGGCCCAGTTCTGGTTCACCTTACTCTCACACTCCATGGTACAAGCAGACCTGGTGCTCCTTCTTACTCCCCCTACTATCCTAAAAGAGCATCCTAATCCCCTCATATTGAGAGATGCACCCCACTAGCCCAACGAGAAGAGTAATGGGTCCATTTGTAAACTATTCAATTTAGGCAACTGCCTAGACCATGACTAGAGTATGTACCCCCTTACATACAAGGCATTTGTTGCCTACAAAAAATGGAGTTAATGCTACATTGAAGGGGTGCCATCTCATGTATACGGTCTACAAGATGTCCGTCAGGATTAAAATATGCAATTATCATGGGATCATAATGTAGAGAAGGCTGACCTTTTTCATTATTCTCCCCATCCATATTAGATGAAGGTCATCAGAACCTGTTAATTTTGGTGGTCCTGGCCGACCATCGTATGAATGGTGGCCTCCCAACTTTTCCCCTACAGATTATATTGGGGAAGAAGACGATCGGGCAGTTGGAATTTCAATTCCTGATCCTTTTTTTTTTCAGGGGAAATAAGCCGTTGACAAAGAAAACACATGAACACTCGACCATGTCTTCATGTATATGGGGGAGTCGGGTGACAATCATTCGGAGAATGTGCCTTTTCCCACAATTATCAAGCATGTTGAAATCCACCATCCCAAACCTTTTTCTTCCCATTCAGGAAGAGTCGGGTGACACCCATAGACCATGTTCACACGTAGCATAAATGCCTAATTTTTTCTGTTGCTTTTTATTCTCGTTTTGCACGTGTCCACACCATAACATTCAATAACAATTTTCTCTAATTATTGCATTTTTGCTGCTTTTTTCTTTTATTTGAGACATTTTTAAGTTCGGGTTTAAAGCAGCGGGTGGGGGTGGGGTTGTTAATTTTGAAAAGCTTTGAGAAGCCTATAAATAAAGAAAAACACCAAAACTCGTACAGTTTTGCAGCGTCTTTCAACGTATGGTGGGCACGAGTCTTCATGAAATTACAACCACGTTGCTTGGACAAATAAACGTGGTGTATTTTTCTGCCTACAAGTACGTAGTGGAAAAAAAGCACTATTTACGCTATGTGGGAACACGGCCTTAAACACTGGTCTTGACTAAATCATTGTCTTCAGCTGACATTAATCCATGTGTATTGTCCAGATGCAATCACCTAGGCTGATTGAGATTCCTGATGTTTTCTTATCAGCGATGGAGAAAGTGACTCAAAATCAGATTTTATCTGTATAGGGAATGGGATGCCGTTGCAGGTATGATAGGCTCGCTTACCAAAAAAGTGTGAGGACCAGTAACATGGTGGAACCTAGAGAACTGGCTCGTATATTAGGTTTGGGGATTTTTTGGGCCTGGTTTACAAATAAGGCCTTCAAGCCACTAGGCCTCAAGTTAAGTTGTTGCCACAGCAACCAATGAGAATTGCAGCAAAATGAGAAAATGAAGACATATGATTGGTTGCTATGGGCAACACATCTACCTGTGCTAGTTTTTTATACTCTTGGTCTGTAATGTAACATGGCAAAATCTGATTATTTGCTGTGGGCGTTGTTGAAATAGCCATGAGCAGACCAGGGCAAAACTACTGGACATAGACGCATTCGCAGCAATTATGCCAGGTGGTCCCAAATTCCACATTGGTGGACCCAAATTCTCTTCCACATCTTAATACCCCATTATTATAAGTGCCACATGGTAGGTAGGTGGCCTTGTTACAGATTTTACGTTAAGGCCCAATATGTACAAGTTAGCTGGGATACGAAGCCCCATGATACAGTGGCAGAACTATATGTGGTGTATAGATTGCAGTCGCACTTGGGTCCAGGGTCCCTTTTCCCCATAAAAAGAAGATTGATGATAGTTGGAGCCCCTAAAAACCCATGATTGTTGGGGACCATATTAAGAATCCATGATATTTGGGAACCTTATTAAAGACCCATGATAGTTGGAAGCCCTATTAATAACTCATGATAGTTGAGAGCCCCTATTAAAGACCCACAATAGTTGGGAGCCCTATTAAAGATCCATGATAGTTGGGGGCCCTATTGAATACCTATGATATTTGGGAGCCCCTATTAAAGACCCATGAAAGTTTTGAGCCCAATTAAAAACCCATGATAGTTGGGGGCACTATTGAAGACCTATGATATTTAGGAGCCCTTATTAAAGACCCATAATAGTTAGGAGCCATATTAAAGACCCATGATAGTTGGGGGCCTTATTGAAAACCTATGATATTTGGGGGCTTAATTAAAGACACAATAGTTGGGAGCCTGATTAAAAACCCATGATAGTTGAGAGCCCCTATTAAAGACCCACAATAGTTGGGAGCCCTATTAAAGATCCATGATAGTTGGGGGGCCCTATTGAAGACCTATGATATTTGGGAGCCCCTATTAAAGACCCATGATAGTTTTGAGTCCAATTAAAAACCCATGATAGCTGGGGGCCCTATTGAAGACCTATGATATTTAGGAGCCCCTATTAAAGACCCATAATAGTTAGGAGCCATATTAAAGACCCATGATAGTTGGGGGCCTTATTGAAGACCTATGATATTTGGGGGCCCAATTAAAGACACAATAGTTGGGAGCCCTATTAAAAACCCATGATAGTTGGGGTCCCTATTAAAGACCTATGATAGTTGGAAACCCTTTTAGTAGCCACTGATAGCTGTTGGGGGCCATGTAGGAAATTTTGCATTGGATCCATGAGCTTAATATTTTATTGCTGGTTATCAAAATGGAAATGGTTTCCAATAATGATCAATCAGATTATTCTTGAGTTATTTTGATTGGAGACCTATAGATCCATACATTTATTCTATAGCCATGTCTGAATATTATTACTCTGAGATCACATACTTAAAAAAGCAAGACATTCTGCCCCACATATAGGCATAGGGAAACAATGGTGTCTATATCGAACATCAACCAGGCAATCAAAACTACCAAAAATTCTAAATGAATATAAGATATAACCCTAGATTTTAGTCACGTCATATACCATTCTGTTGTCTTATTATAAATAGAAAAAATACTGCTGCAAACTGAACAATTCTGAAATAAATGTATATATTCATATCCATATACTGTACCTTATTCCTATTAGGTACCAATTAAAAAAACACAAAATAAAAAAACAAAAGGAAACAAAATACTCCAGGTCCCATAACTTGAAGCTTGAGTCCTTTCACTTGAATATTATCTTTTTTTTAATTTGTAAATTAGCATCTGAAAAGTCAACGTTCTTCTCATTTGCTTGAAAAATAGTATCATCTGTTAAATTAAAAATTTACGTTGCTCATGTCTTGGATGAGTCATTAAATAGGGATGACCTAGTAGTAGAAGTGCCGGTCTGAATGTAGGAATAGCATGACCACGATGCTACGGATTTTTATTTATAAGCCAAGCCATTTTTGAGAGGGAGAGAAGTAGAACATCAAGACTTCTTCGAGACATCCTTTTCTTTGTACCACAGTCCTCTGTTGTAGATGTGGCTTCGGTTTTTGGAATTTCGGGGGTGTTGTCAGAGTACCTTAAGGATATGCATTGTCTTGTATGAGTATAAACACAGGAAATACAGAAAAAGGCCCAACACCATGTGCCATAGTCAAGAGACAGTCAGTAGAGTCCCTTTTCTCACGGGGATGTCACCGTTGCCCATTGCTTTCTATAGGGAGCATGCCCTGGTGAAGGCTTCTGTTGTGTTTGGAGTCCATTGAGTCATGATCTTCTGTAAAGCTATCAGGACTCGGCACTCCATCTAAAGAGCTTCCACAGCTGGAGTTTGGAGACAGCATGTCTTGCAGGAGATCTTGCTGGACCATACTATTATCTTTATTCAATTTGCTCCTTTGGTTGCCTTCTTCTTCTTGGTCGTCAAGAAGTTTAGCAAGGAAATTGATGTATTTCATGGCCAGACGTAAGATTTCATTTTTGCTCAGTTTCTTATCAGGAGGATGAGTTGGAATCAGTTTGCGGAGCTCGGCAAAAGCTCCGTTCACATTTTGCTGCCTCCATCTTTCCCGGCTGTTTGTGAAAATGCGGCGAACTACCTTTGTATGAGGACCTCCTACACAAAAAAAGATGTAATAAAACAAAATATATTACTGTAAGTGCTAGGTTTTCCCAAAACAATTTATGCAAAGAAGTATAAAGTACATATTAAAAGATAAAAGAAAAAAATCTGATTGGTTGACTATTATTGGTATTGAAATTAGTCAACTGTCCAAAAATTACCCCAATAAATCTATGGCTATTGGCAAACAAACTTTTTGGCAAAAAAAGAGTATCTATCTGGAGGACCCAGCACATCTGTGCGTTATACTGAAAGCATCTTGATTTCAATGAGAACTGTGCAATTCCACATTTCTCCTGTGGGGGTGCTGCAGGAAAATTAAACACTTGCTTTTGAATTTTCAAACAGATTATTGCTGATTACTGGGGTTTGCAACAGCTGGACAGCAACTTCTCATTGAGAAACCCTTCTAGCAAATTGGGATTATTCAAAATGAATAACTGCTTTAAAAACTGAATTTTTAGAAATATTAAAATAATAATTATATATAGAGAAGTTATAATTGTATTTTCAGCACAAAATTAATACTTTTTATATATCGTAAGTGAAATATGAGTTCTAGTGATCTTGGATATCTGCAGAATAATATAAATACTGTGCACAAAAAAAAAAAAACATAAAAAACGACAGTGAAATATTATTAAAGGCTTTGGACTTACCCTCAGTAACTTCCACTTCGTACGGCCCGGTACGCCTCTTAACCCTTACATTATTATTGAACATTGGGAAGGTTTCCGTATCATCAAAGTATCCACTGCAGAGACAATAATACACTCATTTATTTTATTTTTTTCAAGGTGTTTTTATACATAGAGATGAATTTTCCTCATTTGTAACTGTTTTTTAACAAAACCATTAAAATAGAGATTATTAATAATAATAATAATATAATTACAGTCATCAAATCTTCACATTTATCGATAAAAATATAAAATATGATAGAAAAAAACTAGAAATGACATTTTATTAATGTGTATTCATTTTTAAATATTAAAAGGTGCAATGTAGAATATTTTAGAATTTTTATTACATTTTTTTAGATATCCCTAGCGAATTTGTCATAGGATAATATTAGAAAGCATCATAGAAAGCTGTTTGATCTTCGAAAAGATTTACTTCTGGATAGCGGCATCGTATCATAATAGTTTGCTTTATTTGGCTTTAAGGAAAGAAGTAACAAAAATGTATAAAAAAAAAATACATTGATATAAATGAACACTGGAAATTCAGAAACTAAAATTAACGTAATATCAATTAATTAGAATAATAACAGCACAGTAGACAAGATACATAATAAAGTTACAATATATTCAAGACAATTTCTTTTTTTTTTTTCTTTTACTCCACTGCAAAATAATTAAAAAATGTAATTAATTGAATACAAAATATATTGTACAATGATTTAAGGGTGGTAAGGGTAGGATCATATTATCATTGCAGTGTATACCGCAGGGTACTGATTTGCATTGCATACTGGTATTGATATTGTATTATTATTATTATTATTATTATTATTATTATTATTATTGTATTTTATTTGATGTTGTTTTCTTTGACTTAATATTAAGAAAATTCAAAAATACCATATATTTTTTTTACATTTTCAAATATATTTCATTATTCAATTTACTAAAAATTCAAGTCACTACGAAGGACTCATATTCTGAGTGAGGATAATTATTTTTTAGGGTATCCTTTTGATTCACAAAGCATTAAACAAATTTAAGAAAAACGAAAAGGGAAGATCAGAGGAAGTAATACAAAGATTCATTAAAGAAATGGCAAGAAATGGGAAACAGGGCAGGAAATTGATACAGTTACAAGAGAGGAAGCAGCAGGCAGGATCTCTATGGGATGCTGATATACATCCATGCAAGGTTTTATTGAAAAAAAAAATACTTTAGCATGTATAGAATAAAGGATACGGAAAATTAGGAATTGGACCTGCAATGATGCAAAGGAAGAAGAAAAATCTTTTTTCCTGTAGGATATTTATTATTGGTCTGCTGCTTGGTTTATGAATTAATGTGCTTGATTGTGGCCAGTTTCGTCCAGCCGTCATATGGACATGATCATCACTGTATTATTGAAGTAACATTCAGATTTCCTATGGTTTTACTAATCCACAAATCAGATCATCAAAGGATTTGTATATCCAAGGAAAATTTGGATGCAGATCCTATCAATCTACAGCAATGGTACACACTACTCCTAGCAAGGACCATATGTCTTTTACCTATAGCATTATATAGTACCTTTATTATATATCTGTACCATATGGTCAGGAGTGGTTCAGGCTGTTAGTTAACTTCAACACATATATTAGAGTGCATTAATTTAGATTGTGAGCTCCAATGGGGACAGCAATAATAATGTGTCTAGATTGTGAGCTCCAATGGGGAAAGCAATAATAATGTATCTAGATTGTGAGCTCCAATGGGGAAAGCAGTAATAATGTATCTACATTGTGAGTCCCAATGGGGACTGCAATAATAATGCATCTAGATTGTGAGCTCCAAAGGGGACAGAAATAATAATGTATCTAGATGTATCTAGATTGTGAGCCCCAATGTGGACTGCAATAATAATGTACCTAGATTGTAAGCTGCAATGGGGACAGCAATAATAATGTATCTAGATTGTGAGCCCCTATGGGGACAGCAATAATAATGTATCTATATTGTGACCTCCAATTGGGACAACAATAATAATGTGTCTAGATTGTGAGCCCCAATGGGGACTGCAATAATAATGTATCTAGATTGTGAGCCCCAATGGGGAAAGCAATAATAATGTATCTGGATTGTGAGCTCCAAAGGGGACAGCAATAATAATGTGTCTAGATTGTGAGCTCCAATGGGGACTGCAATAATATTATATCTGGATTGTGAGCTCCAATGGGGACAGCAATAATATTGTATCTGGATTGTGAGCTCCAATGGGGACAGCAATAATAATGTATCTAGCTTGTGATCCCCAATGGGGACAGCAATAATAATGTGTCTAGATTGTGAGCTCCAATGGGGACAGTGATGATAATGTCTGTAAAGCGTATATATAAGTGAATAAAATAAATAAAGAGCTGCAGAATATGAGTCATATTGACAGTGCTATATAAGCAAAGCTTAATAAATAATAAATATTCTACATATTGCCTTTCAGATTAATATATTTCCAAATATATAGAAACTGCAGTAGGGGAATTGCTATAGGAAACCCCACATAAGAAGACACTGCTATTATAAATAGCACATGGTATTGGGGGGCCCCATTAGACATTTTACATCAGGACCCAGGTGCTAGTCTATACTTGCTGGCAGATAGGTCATTGTGATTTACACAGGTAATGTGAGAAATTCAATGTAAGTCCATTAATTAACATTAGAGGTAATGATGATGTTTATATAAGAATAAGGATAAGATAAAATATTCAATCATGCATGAAAATACTCTGGCCAAGGCAGAGTGGTTTGTGTAAGAAGAACACATGCCATCACCCATAGACCTGCACATTTGTGATACAATTATATGTGTTGGGTGCTTTGTAGAAATGAATGTAATGGATGTAAGAGGTGCTGGGTGTGATGGTTTCAGGAGGATGTGCAGAGATTTGATGTGGGTTTGGTGGTTTTGGCTTTCCTCCTATATGCACCTTACCATGATGATCTAGAGGGGTAGAGATTGTTGTCAGACCAGATAATAGAGAATCAGTGCTGAAATAACCAGATTATCTTATGTTCTAATTGTGGAAGATTTGTCAATGCTGGTGCAAAGGAAAGTGGAGAAGCTAGCATGGCAACCAGATATCAGCTATAAATCTGCACTCTTATAAGGAACACAAATAGATTAATTTAGCAAAAATGATTTGGAATGTGCAGAATAAAGAAGAATTCATTGGGATATGTGCAATAACGGATATTTCTATAGGATATGTTACCTATAGAGCTGCATAGTGAGATGAGATGTAATGGGACAAAGATCACTGTCATGGCTCAGATCGGATAATCATGTAGTAGATAGAGTGATCTGCAAGTAATCGCTATATTCAATATATGACTGATGCTTTACTTGTACAGTCTGCAGATCTTTGCACTAAGGATCACTTTGTGTCTGATTTGACACATTATTATTAGCGGCTATTGATTTAAATGTCCTAAATGCAATACTGTATCAGTTTGATGGGATGCTCTGCAGAGAAGATGCTCTGCACTCAGATTATTTGTACAGAACTATTGAGAAATGCATAATTCAGATAAAGGATTCTGCAAAGAAGGGGAATTTATTTCCATCTCAGCAAGATGCTGTGTAGGATGATAAGTAACTAACAGAATATAAATGGTTAGTTCATTGTATACAAGTAAGAAGAAATGAGCAAGACATTATTGGGATGTGCAGGACCAGGGGGTGGTGTTCAATGTCATGTCAATGATGCTGCAGATGACAGGTGCATGGGCTCGATGCAGCCCCTCTAAAATCCTGATTCATAGGAGCTTATTAGAAGAAATATGATATAACTGCTACCAACCTGTTTCCAGGGGTCAATGGCTGACTCAATCCATATAACATGGCTCTGCCAGCTGCTTGCAAGGGGAGAGTATCTGGAGGACTCAGCTGCACCATTCGGGCTTCAGTGGTCTGCTCACTTTGTGGTCCAGGCAGTGGAATAGGGGGTCTGCAGAGCTCTGTGGTGGCAGTAAGAGATGGTCCAGAGACTGGAAGAGGGGTTCTGCAGAGATCTGTAGTTGGAGTCAGGGGGGCTCTGCAGAGCTCTGTAGTTGCAGTCAGTGGTGTTCTGCAGAGATCTGTTGCTGGAGTCAGGGGGGCTCTGCAGAGTTCAGTAGTTGCACTTAGGGGGGCTCTGCAAAGCTCTGTAGTTGCAGGCAGGGGTGCTCTGCAAAGCTCTGTGGTTGGGGTGAGAGGGGCTCTGCACAGTTCGGTGGTCCTCAGGCTTTGCAGTCTCAGTTGTTGCTCTCTGGCCTTTATATTGGTGGATCCCTCCCCCCTCCTGAGCAGCTCAATCACCGGCACAGCTCTGGGGGGGGAGCTGGCGGCCGCCCCCTCGTTCACCCCACTCAGCTCCACACCAGTGGTGCTCTCCGCCTCTGCTGGATCTCTGGCAGGAGATGCCACATCCTGAGAGTCTCCCATATCGGTGGACAACCTCTCCATCATCTTCAGGGACAGTGCAGGAGGAGGAGGACAGGCTTCATGCCACCACTGTCACCTCCCACTGAATCCCTACCTGCAGACATATAGACAGACATACATGAGAGCAATGATATCAGAGCCATCACCAGCTCCATGCATCCACATGTGTGAGGTCACCATGATCCAGGCACCTACAGATATCTATAAGGACCACATATGACAGCCCCCTATACCATAGTCCAGGGGTCTCCAATCTGTCTTCATCCAGCTGATGTAATGCTACAACCCCCTGGCATCCGGCTGTTAGGACATGCAGGGAGTTGTAGTTCCACAATAGCTGCACATTTCTATAGCCATCATCATCATCATCAATACTGTGCTAATCATCATGGTAAAAATCATCATCATGCCCAAAATAGCCATTCTCAATTTCTTTATTTTCAGGAAGATAGTCATGCATTCTGGTATTACTATGGGTATCACAAAGAAGTCCCCCCCCCCCCCCCCCCCAATCTTCATAGAGGGTCAGTGTAAATTAACTGCAGGGTAATAAGAGGGGGATTCAATGGAAAATCTGGAGGGGGTAGTAGATGACATGAGACGAGCATTCACTGCTAAGGTAAGTCTGTCTATGGGGTTCTGTTTGTCAGCTCAAGGGTTAACAAGCTAAAGGATGATACTAAATTTAAAGCATTCTTTACCACAATAAACGTATTGGATTACTGGTATTATTGTCATTATTTCTTCATAATGTTGTGAGTAATGATAGTATTCAAAACAGAATATATAATAATAATAACAACATTATTAATTATTATTATTATTATTAAAAATAATAATAATGGCAGACCGAAAAAGATAACACTCTTCTATCTGGCTATTAAAAAAGTGACTTTTGATTTGATAAAAAATTTAGACAAATCCAGGAATAATTGTAGTTTTAGTTATTGTTCTTCTCATTTCCTACAATTAGTAGGTATTAATTATGATCATAATAGTGATGATGAAGATGATAATAATAATAATTATTATTATATTTTAATATCACATCTAATTTCTATGATGTAATAAATAATAATACTGTGACATAACCCACTAAAACAGCAAACGATAATAGGAGAGTCCTCCCTCCTATTATACTTATGGGGTTGGGACTAATTTATGATGCATTAGGTAATCCGCATTGTGTCAGTGTATTTAGTGATGTAGCAGAGCAAAGTGGCACATATAGTGATGAAGAAAACCCATTATTTTATAACAGTTATTGTAATTAATTATATATCAGAAAGGAATATAATATTAACAACAATAATAGAGAATATATATGTGTGTGTATATATATATATATATATCAGAGAGGAATGTAATATTAAGAACAATAATAGAGAATAAATATATACATGTATACATATATATATCAGATAGTAAAATAATAACAACATAATAATAGAGAATAGGTTTAATATAACAAAGAACAATAGAATGATAGGTTTTCTATATCATATCACATTAGTACACACACACATATACATATATATATATATATATATATATACACCAACACAAAGACACACACGATAGATTATATGCTTTGTTGTGTAAGCCGCATCTTTCTCCATTTGTACATGTGGCTGTGTGTGTCCTGGGATTAGATGTATGAGCATTTCCAATATACTCTGCTCCCTTTGATGGTGCACAATACAGACACATTTGCTATTATATTATCCCACTGTCATTACATCTTATTATATTTGATTTAGAAAAACTATACGATTATCATGTTCTAGTTTATCACTCGCGTTTATATTTGCTGTTGTCATTTTCCTGCTCATTATCGTCTCTTCATTATAAAAATAAAATGGAACTGTCCCTTTTTAGTCTATTTATGATTTTATCTTTCTGGTTTTTTTTGGCACAATATCTTAAAATATAATCCCCAATCTCCAAGCAAATGAGTAATAATGATATCCGTGACGTGGAGCAGAGAGGGTTAACCCAACATGACAAAGACACACCCTTTGTGGTCTGCAGCATATAGATCTATATGTGGCTACTTTGTAATTCTATAGATTGACAATATAGCAATAGTATTGAAAATGATGTTTTTGTACGTGGTTCTGTTTCTGTGTGTGTTTATGCACTTCTAGGTGTTTTATATGTGTTTGTGTCTATGTGAATGTAGGTGTGTATGTGTATATTGTGTATGTACTAGTTTAATGTGTTTATGCCTATGTAGGTGTTTAGGGTGTTTTTGTGTGTATGCCTATATATTTGTGTATGTACCTGTTTAATGTGTTCTTTTGTGTGTATGTTTATATATATATATATATATATATATATATATATATATATATATATATATATATATACACATGTACATGTTTAGCGTTTTTATGTGTGTATGCTTATATCTTTATGTGTATGTACATGTGTAATGTGTTTTTTTTGTATGTTTATATGTATGTACATGTTTAGCGTTTTTATGTGTGTGTGTGTTATATGTTTATGTGTATGTAGGTGTTTAATGTGTTTTTGCGCATATGTTTGTGTATATCGGTGTTTGTATTCATGTTATTTTTATGTGTATTTATGCATGTACTGTATGTGTTTTTCTCTATGTAATGCTATTACAAGCAGCAGGACAGACGGATAGGTCTGTGTTATCGGGGTGATCACTGTATCCCTGCGTGTTTTATAGCCCAGTATATAATATCCAGCAGGCAGCCAGAAGCTGTGCGCCTTTATCTCTTCCAGTAATGCCCCCCAGTCTCATCATCACCCCCAACACTAATACATCAGTGCACAGGGCTGTGCCCACCACTTCCCCCCGTAACACAGTCACCCACTAACAGTCATTATAATAACATAATACACAATGTAGAATAAAACCATCAGTACACAGCACCCACCAAACACCATCCAAATAATCTCATGATAATAGAAATACCAACATAGTAACATAACAATACCCTGAAGGCTAATAACCACATAATGATAATAATACAATACAACGCATCTCATCTACAATACTTATATTGTGTGTACGTGTGTATATATGTATATATATATATTTATATATATATATATATATATATATATATATATATATATAATGTATGTGTGCATATTTATGTATATTTATATAATATAAATGTATTTATTTTTAAAAACTACTGTTGCATATACATATATATGCATATATATATATATATATATATATATATATATATATATATATATATATATATACACACATATATTTCACATAGCATACTATAAATTAATCTAACTATCTGGATTTTATTATTTTCTATACATATTTTTTGTAAAAGAATATGATAAGCATAAAATATAATTAGATGATATGTTTCTTTTTCGTTTATCATTGTATTATTTTCATCATATATATATATATATATATGTACACACATACAATATGGGAATATGATATCTGTACAGTGTATCGGTAATACCACCCGACATTTGGTTGCTCGATAATAAATCGGTGAGTCGGGTCTAGGCGATGTATAAGGATTTGCTGACTATACGATCATTGGGTGACACAACAAGTAAATAATCGTTCGCCCCCAATATTACAGGTGGGGGGAAGAGACATTTACAAAGACCATAAGGACTAAAAAAAAAAATAAATAAATAAAGCGCAAAACAATGCAGCTGTATGTGAGTTGTATGTATGGGAGCTGTCATCTCCAGCCCTGTACACACGTGTAGATACAGCCATATAGGTGCAGCAGGCAGTGCCCCCCATATATAATTATACCCCCATACCTGTATGCCCCCCTGGTTATTCTCTGCACCCCCATCCTGTCATTATTCCACTATGTCATCGCCATTAGCAGTGTAGTAAGGTACCATCACCCCCTCCCCGTGTAATAAAGAGCAATCCCCCCTTCCTGATGGTATGGGGGGACCCCATGCACCCGCTGCACCTCCAGCATGGACTCACCGCCTGCCTTCCAGGAGTAGCAGTGAGTGTGGGCGCCATGTTGTGGCCTGTCCCCGGCTGCAGTGCTGGGGTGTAGAGAGGGGAGTAGCCGGGTGGTGCTGGTTGTGCAGTCGTTTCCTATTTAGTATGGAGAGAGGAACACTGGAGCAATGTGTCCAGGAGAGATAAGCCTGGCAGCAGCGGCCAGCCTGCCCCGATAAGCCCCCAGCCCATTATTTATCACATCACTCATTATTATTAGTAGTATGGGGACATTTTATCCAGGGAGGGAGGGAAATATTGTGAAGGAGGAGATTATATATATATATATCACACACACACAGACACACACATATACACATACATACATTCATATTAACACACATATATCTACACATATACACATACATATATATATACACATACATATATACACACATACAAACACATTATATATATATATATATATATTATATATATATATATAATGTATACTATATGGAGGAGGTAATGGATTTATAAGTATATGCAATGGGGGTGAGTGTGTGTGTGTGTGTGTGTGTGTGTGTATATATTATATATATATATATATATATATATTAACCAATATTGTTAACCAAAACAGTTTAGATCTAATATTTTCATTGTTAAGAGGTATCTTAGCCATATAGAGTGCTGCTGCATTCTTTTGATATATTTTATAGTTACGGCAGCTGGCACCAGTTCACACTAGGAGATGCTGGTCAGGTTTCTCTGGTTTGTGTATATATATGTGTATATATACAGTACAGACCAAAAGTTTGGACACACCTTCTCATTTAAAGCTTTTTCTGTATTTTCAGGACTATGAAAATTGTACATTCACACTGAAGGCATCAAAACTATGAATTAACACATGTGGAATTATAGACTTAACAAAAAAGTGTGAAACAACTGAAAATATGTCTTATATTCTAGGTTCTTCAAAGTAGCCACCTTTTGCTTTGATGACTGCTTTGCACACTCTTGGCATTCTCTTGATGAGCTTCAAGAGGTAGTCACTGGAAATGGTTTTCACTTCACAGGTGTGCCCTGTCAGGTTTAATAAGTGGGATTTCTTGCCTTATAAATGAGGTTGGGATCATCAGTTGTGTTGTGCAGAAGTCTGGTGGATACACAGCTGATAGTCCTGCTGAATAGACTGTTAGAATTTGTATTATGGCAAGAAAAAAGCAGCTAAGTAAAGAAAAACGAGTGGCCATCATTACTTTAAGAAATGAAGGTCAGTCAGTCCAAAAAATTGGGAAAACTTTGAAAGTGTGCCCAAGTGCAGTTACAAAAACCATCAAGCGCTACAAAGAAACTGGCTCACATGAGGACCGCCCCAGAAAAGGAAGACCAAGAGTCACCTCTGCTTCTGAGGATAAGTTTATCCGAGTCACCAGCCTCAGAAATCGCAGGTTAACAGCAGCTCAGATTAGAGACCAGGTCAATGCCACACAGACTTCTAGCAGCAGACACATCTCTTCAACAACTGTTAAGAGGAGACTTTGTGCAGCAGGCCTTCATGGTAAAATAGCTGCTAGGAAACCACTAAGGACAGGCAACAAGCAGAAGTGACTTGTTTGGGCTAAAGAACACAAGGAATGGACATTAGACCAATGGAAATCTGTGCTTTGGTCTGATGAGTCCAAATTTGAGATCTTTGGTTCCAACCTCCATGTCTTTGTGCGACGCAGAAAAGGTGAATGGATGGACTCTACATGCCTGGTTCCCACCATGAAGCATGGAGGAGGAGGTGTGATGGTGTGGGGGTACTTTACTGGTGACACTGTTGGGGATTTATTCAAAATTGAAGGCATACTGAACCAGCATGGCTACCACAGCATCTTGCAGCGGCATGCTATTCCATCCGGTTTGCGTTTAGTTGGACCATCATTTATTTTTCAACAGGACAATGACCCCAAACACACCTCCAGGCTGTGTAAGGGCTATTTGACCAAGAAGGGGAGTGATGGGGTGCTACGCCAGATGACCTGGCCTCCACAGTCACCAGACCTGAACCCAATCGAGATGGTTTGGGGTGAGCTGGACGCAGAGTGAAGGCAAAAGGGCCAACAAGTGCTAAGCATCTCTGGGAACTCCTTCAAGATTGTTGGAAGACCATTTCCGGTGACTACCTCTTGAAGCTCATCAAGAGAATGCCAAGAGTGTGCAAAGCAGTCATCAAAGCAAAAGGTGGCTACTTTGAAGAACTAGAATATAAGACATATTTTCAGTTTTTTCACACTTTTTTGTTAAGTATATAATTCCACATGTGTTAATTCATAGTTTTGATGCCTTCAGTGTGAATGTACAATTTTTAAAGTCACGAAAATACAGAAAAATCTTTAAATGAGAAGGTGTGTCCAAACTTTTGGTCTGTAATATATATATATATATATATATATATATATAGCTCTGGCAAAAATGAAGAGACCACTGCAAAATTTTCATTTTCTCAGATTTTTCTCTTTATAGGTTTATTTTTGAGTACAATGCACATTGTTGTTTTATTCTATAAACTACTGACAACATGTCTCCAAAATTCAAAGCTAAAAATTTTGTATTTATTTTCAGCAAATTAGAAATTGTCAAAATAATAAAAAAAGAAGCAGTGCTTTCAGACCTCAAATAATGCAAAGAAAACAAGCTCTTATTTATTTAGAAACAACAATACTCATGTTTTAACTCAGGAAGAGTTCAGAAATCAAATATTTGGTGGAATAACCATGATGGTTAATCCCAGCTTTCATGCGTCTTGGCATGCTTTCCACCAGTCTTTCACACTGCTTTTGGGTGACCTTATGCCACTCCTGGCACAAAAATGTAAGCAGTTCTTCTTTGTTTGATGGCTTGTGACTATCCATCTTCCTCTTGATTACTTTCCAGAGGTTTTCAATGGGGTTCAGGTCTGGAGACTGGGCTGGCCATGACAGGGTCTTGATGTGGTGCTCCTTCATCCACATATTAATTGACCTAGTTGTGTGGCATGGGGCATAGTGCTGCTGGAAAAACAGTCTTCAGAGTTGAGGAACATTGCCTGAGCAGAAGGAAGCAAGTGTTTTTCAAGGATAACCT
Source organism: Phyllobates terribilis (assembly GCF_046119375.1). Lineage (NCBI taxonomy): Eukaryota > Metazoa > Chordata > Amphibia > Anura > Dendrobatidae > Phyllobates > Phyllobates terribilis. The sequence continues at coordinate 154,687,626 of NW_027362768.1, read as the reverse complement.
TGTATGCGGCTTGATTCATACGTCCTTCGCAAAGATTAACCTGCCCAATTCCAGCCTTGCTGAAGCATCCCCAGATCATCACCGATCCTCCACCAAATTTCACAGTGGGTGCAAGACACTGTGGCTTGTATGTCTCTCCAGTTCTCCGTCTAACCATTAGACGACCAGGTGTTGGGCAAAGCTGAAAATTAGACTCATCAGAGAAGATTACCTTACTCCAGTCCTCTATGCGCCAATCCTTATGGTCTTTGGCAAATTTCAGCCTGGCTCTCCTTTGCTTCTCATTGAGGAAAGGCTTTTTTTTAGCTTTACATGACTTGAGGCCTATAGGAGCCTGTTACCAACTGTTCTTGCCGTGCTCTTCACCCCAGCTGCCATTTGCCATTCCTTTTGTAGGTCACTTGATGTCATCCTGCGGAGTGACATTCGAATAAAATGACAGTCATCCCGGTCAGTGGAGAGTCACTTTCGCCCTCTGCCAGTCTGTAGCTTTGTTGTCCACAATGACCTTGTTGTAATGGACTGCCATCTTCGAAATTTTAAGGATGGAGGCAACATGACGCTCACTGTATCCCTCTGCTAGTAAAGCAAGAATTGAGCCCTTCTTTTCCTCACTCAAGACTTTTCTTTTCAACTCCTTTGGCATGGTTAAAAGCTAATTTTTTCATTCAAATTAGTTTTGTGCTATTCCTAGCACTTGTTTTGCCATCCAGCTTGTCCTATTGCAAGAGGATTGTGAAGACCACAGCAGTGTTTTTTATACTTTCCCTCGTTACATAAGATTTGGTTCAGGTGATCACCTAATCAGAAGCACATTAAGTAGAATGAGGTGGACTTTGGTTGTAATTCAACTGACCTGGAATGGAATGGCTGTCAGACATGTAGAGATGGTGATTTTTAGAAAACTGTGCAGTGGTCTCTTAATTTTTGCCAGAGCTGTGTATATATATATATTAGGAGATGGAGTAAACACAAAATGCAGTTTTTAAATGAAGGTCTTTATTATTAAGGGAAAAAGAAATCCAAACCTACAGGGCCCTGTATGAAAAATGATTGCCCCCCTAAACCCAATAACTGGTTGGGCCACCCTTAGCAGCAGCAACTGCAATCAAGTGTTTGCGATAACTGCCAATGAGTCTTTTACAACGCTCTGGAGGAATTTTGGCCACTCATTTTTGCAGAATTGTTGTAATTCAGCCACATTGGAGGGTTTCCGAGCATGATCCACCTTTTTAAAGAAGTTGTCCACTACTATAGAACATGCCCCCCATCAATGTAAATGGTGGAAATAAGATTTTTAGCAAATATCTTGCACTGTCAATCTTGCCTGTGTGAGCGGCGCTATTGCTGACCGCTCACAGGCATCACGTGACCCCCGGCTGAAGCCGGCTCCATCATCCAATGATGTCATGTCAAGTTCTGGCTGCAGCCGGGCGTGGCCCAGTGATGCGCACCCCCCTGATTAATGAGTTGTGGGTGGGGTTTCCCTGCGCATCATGGCCCAGCATCCACAGCGTGCTTTCCCAATGAATGCAGGAGAGGGGAAGCGAGGAGTGGATGCTGGGCCGTAACGCGCGGGGAAACCCCAACCACAGTTCATCAATCAGCGAGGAGCGCGTTACTGTGTCAAGCTCGGCTGCAGTCGGAACTTGACGTGACATCAGCAGATGTTGGAACCAGCTGGAGCCGGGATCACATGGTGCCTGTGATCAGTCAATGATACTGTGTGGCTCACAGGCAAGATTGACAATGCAAGGTATTTGTTAAAAATCTTATTTCCACCATTTACATCGATGGGGGGCATGTTCTATAGTGGTGGACAACCTTTATAAAGGTCATGACACAGCATCTCAATCGGATTAAGGTCAGGACTTTGGCTAGGCCACTTCAAAGTCTTAATTTTGTTTTTCTTAAGCCATTCAGAGGTGGACTTGCTGGTGTGTTTTGGATCATTGTCCTGCTGCATAACCCAAGTGCACTTCAGCTTGAAGTCACAAACAGATGGCTGGATATTCTCCTTCAGGATCTTTTGGCAGACAGCAAAATTCATGGTTCCATTTACCACAGCAAGTCTTCCAGGTCCTGAAGCAGCAAAACAGCCGCAGACCATCACACTATCACCACCATATTTTACTGTTGGCATGAAGTTCCTTTTTTGAAATGCTGTGTTACTTCTACGCGAGATGTAGCCTTCCAAAAAGTTCAACTTTTGTCCCGTCAGTCCACAGAGCATTCTCCCAAAAGTCTTGGCGATCATCAAGATGTTTTCTGGTAAAACTGAGACGAGCCTTTATGTTCTTTTTGCTCAGCAGTGGTTTTAGTCTTGGAACTCTGCCATGCATGCCATTTTTGCCCAGATTCTTTCTTATGGTGGAGTCATGAACTCTGACCTTAACTGAGGCAACTGAGGCCTGCAGTTCTTTGGATGTTGCTGTGGGGTCTTTTGTGAACTTTTGGATGAGTCGTCGTTGCACTATTGGGGTAATTTTGGTTGGCTGGACACTCGTGGGAAGGTTCACCACTGCCCCATGTTTTTTCCATCTGTGGATAATGGCTCTCACTGTGGTTCGCTGGAGTCCTAAAGCTTTAGAAATGGCTTTATAACCTTTTCAGACTGATAGATCTCAATTACTTTGTTTCTAATTTGTTCCTGAATTTCTTTGGATCACAGAATGATGTCTAGCTTTTGAGGATCTTTAGGTCTACTTTTCTTTGTCAGGCAGGTCCTATTTAAGTTATTTCTTGATTGAGAACAGGCGTGGCAGTAATCAGGCCTGTGTGTGGCTAGGGAAATTGAACTCAGTTTCCCAAAGATATAATAACCCACAGATAATTTATGTTTTAAGGAGGGAGGGGGGCAATCACTGTTTCACACAGGACCCTGTAGGTTTGGATTTCTTTTCCCCTTAATAATAAAGACCATCATTTAAAAACTGCATTTTGTGGTTACTTGTGTTATCTTTGTCTAATATTTACATTTGTTTTGTGATCTGAAACATTTAAGTGTGAGAAACATGCAAAAGAATAAGAAATCAGGAAGGGGGCAAACACTTTTTCACACCACTGTAGATAATAGAGATATATAGATATGAGATAGATAGATAGATAGATAGATAGATAGATAGATAGATAGATAGATAGATGCGCATATGCACACACAGGGCAGTAAAGTACATGATGTGGCTTGTGCTCTCTGTAGGGAAGGAGAAGAATAAAAGAAAAAAATGGCTTCGCTACTGGTAAAAGATGGGAAATTTACTACACTGATACAATAACAACTGCAGGTCTACAAAAGAAATAACCAACTAAAAGCACAATACAATGCCCAAGCAACAATATACTGTAGAATCCAATTAAAACTACCATCAAGTGCTCAAATAATAGTCCCAAGCCGAACCAGAGAAAACCAGTGTACAGCACACAAGTAATAGTCCCATGCAGAACCCAAAGAAAACCACCAAACAGTGCTCAAGTAATAGTGCCATGCAGATGCCTTAGGTAACCACTATATAGTGCTGAAGTAATAATCCCTTGGAGAAATCATAGAAAACCACCATACAGGGTTCAAGTAATAGTCCCAAGCAGATCCCAGAGAAAACCACTATATAGTGCTTAATTTACAGTCCCATGCAAAACTATCAAATAGTTTTCAAGTGCAAATCATACATCCAGACATTCCACAAATAGGAGTTCCAAGCAGTATCCAAAAAATGTACCACAAAAAAAATAACAGAATTCCTACTTGGAAATACTATACAGTTCTGGAAATACCGCCATATAGTGCCCCGCACTGGTGCTCATACCTTGTGTTTTTGGGTCTGTAGCTGTTGAGGTATCAGGAACTTTGAGCTTTTTCCTAATGTGATGTTTTTTATTGGATTTAGTAGACTATTGGGCAGTTCACCCTTTTTCTTCTCCCCATGGATTAACCCTTCTTATGCTACATGAATAGTAATACTATTAGTAGTAATACACAGGACAGTAATAGTACACTGCAATGTGCGGTATTACTCTATATAGTGACTAATACTGTGATCATCACAAGCAGTAGGATCATTGTTAGGACAGGTATGTTCACTACAATTCATCATCCAGGAAAGTCTCCGTGCAGGACAATGGTCATTGTTTGGGCAGGAACTTGACAATGAAGAAAAGGCGATTAACCATGAAGTTACTGGGTACAACAAGGACATAGATTTTTGGAAGCATATTTTAAAATACAGCAGAACAGACCTTTGGAAGAAAGCTGCAATTTTTTTTCCAAATCCGAGACAACCTCTTCAGCCAGGGCAAAGAGGCATTGAAGGTGATTGGACTTTTTGAGGAGCATATTAGTGATCTTTGGCTTGTACTGTTATAAAAAATAATTGTGTTCTCCACTTTGGTGAATCCATTTTTAGGGTTTCCCACTGACAAACTGATTACTAGGTGTTCTGCTAAGGGACCCCACAGTGCTCAATACACCTGCAGAAGTATTATAGGGCGCCCATTGTAATGGTTTGTGCCGAATCCTCCAGTGGAAGAGACGTTCTTCAAAGCCATGTGGCTCATTTCAGGCTAGTGATCCTGAATGAAGGAGTACACTCTATTAGGCTCGGGTCAAGCCAGCGTATTTTCTCTTATCTGAGAGTATCGGGACGATTATGCTAATCACACTCTGATCAGAGTGAGATCAGAGTGAGATCAGAGTGTGAGATCACAGTGTGAGATCACAGTGTGAGATCAGAGTGTGAGATCAGAGTGTGAGATCAGAGTGTGACCAGATGAGGAGAAGATGGAAAAAAAATGTCTCAATCTTCTCCATTCACTTTATCCCTGGAAATCCGTCTGCACTCAGATGTCATCCGAGTTCAGTCCACTGATTTCAATGGACTTGTAGACTTGCAATCCGACAATTGGATCCAACGCAAGCATGATGCGATTTTTTTCCTCTGTCCGAGGAAAAAGTCAGACATATGCACAACCCCATGGAATAACATTGGTCTTAGTGTGATCCGATGTTTTGTCAGAACACACTCGGACCAAAATTACGGTCTTGAGCATGAACCTTTAAAATATTATTCCAATCATTAAATGTTATCACCTATGAAAAGGATAGATGCTAACTTGCTGACTGGTGCTGGTCTAATCGTTAGGAACTCCACCTACCCAGAGAACGGGTATCTGGTGATGGGCCGCTGGCCACTCATGGACCTCTGCTCCATTCATTCTCTAGGGAACGACTGGAGATAATTGATCACTGATCTCTCGCAGTTCTACAGAGAATAAATGGATCTGTAGTACGAATGAGTGGCCAATGCTCCATTACTGACAGGGGCATTTTAGAGCCCCATTTTTCAGGATTAGTGGCGGTCTCGGCACCTATCTGCAAATTATCAGGTATCCTTTGACTTAACTTTTATTGATGGGAATAACCCTTTTAAAGGTGTTAAAATCATCTTCTTAATTGGGAAAAATTGCAAAGTGCTTATAAAAACAAAAAACTCTGCAATTTACCACTTACTTAAAATCCTCGACATTCTCAAAAACAAAGGGATTTTTAATTCTATAGTTTATTGTTAATCGTTTAGGTAACCGGCCACCGCTGCAAACTATCAGAGGTGGCTGGTCTCCCAGGCAAGGAGGGCAGCGCTGACAAACTCTTTGCTATACAGTTTGCAAGCGCTGCTCGGAATCTGGATGAAGCCGCCTCCAGTGCCCCTCTGCTTGCAGCATTAGAGAGCTCACAATTTGGACCAGTGGCCAACCATGGCGCTGGTCCAAAGTGTCAATCAAGAGGCAAGCAAGAAGCCAGGAGGCTGAGGAGCGGTGCATGGGATTTTTGCTTTAACTTAGAATTCCCTAATGGGTTTATTAAAAATGAGCTATTTGAACCCAACTCTCTAAGGAAAATGTCTCCTGTTGCATGACTATTGGGGTTTTCTCTTGGCACCACTGTAGGACATCCAAACATATACTGATCAGTGTCAGACTGAAAAACATTGGGCCCACCAGAGTATTTGATTCTGTGGGCCCACCTTTCTCCTCCACTCAAGAACCCCATAGCAGCTGCAAGGTTTACACTATGAACTCTCCTGAAGGAGAAGCCAGGGCCCACCAGAGGATTCTCCCGTTCTCTGGTGGGCCAGTCCAACCCTGCTGATAATATGTAGGCTATTATATCATTCTGTAGCTAAATCCAGAAATATGACCATAACCAGACATGTAATATCTGCAACATACCTAGTGATTTAGCATGCGGAATAGTTATAATATTGTTTCTACCCAATCGTAATATGTTCTATTGGTTAGAAGAATTTTTAGACATTTTGGATATTATTACTATTGACCATATGTAGATAATGTATCGTATAAGTAATTGAAACATTCATGTTTTATCTGCACTGGATCATGTAAATGCTCCGCAATATTGAGCTGTTGTCCCCAAAAGTGGAACCTTCTCCCATTATGGCCTCTTTAAGGCAGAGAAGAATATTCCACAAAGTCCTAGAAAGGTGCCATTTGCGGTATGTGTGGAGGATGTTAGGGATGCCACGAGGTGTTAAAATGTCTTGCATCTTCAGCTGTAAAGCAGGAAACAGTCCAGGAAACAGGAAAGAGTTAAGAGCTTGAAGTTTGGTTGAGTCTACTATGAAGGTTCAGCGACCTCCTAAAAATCCTGAATCTTCTGCATTTCCTTCTTATGGCTGACCCCCTAAACCTTCTGTAGTGCAGAGTTTAATGAATGGGTTAAGATTTATTGAAAAGTGCCCATCAGTATAGAGTGATAGGGAATGGCATGATTTCTTATATGATCATTAATGGGGTTTCCTATGAGGCCACTGTGCTCTATAAATGCCATGGGGGAGGGGGTCTCTGCTTGGCACCCTGGAAACCAATGCTAATCTGGTACACCTCACAGCTAAGAGATTGTTACAAAGTATCAGCATAATCAATCCTGTGATAGTTATCCTGTGATCCAACTTTTGGAACAATTTTATTTATTTCTTTTATTTAAACTATTGTATTTCAGGCCAAAATGTGTTTTTGTTTCATTAAGAATTTAGTACTGTTTGCCTTCAATAGCGACATTGGTTGCACTGCTTTTGCTGGTTGACCAGGGAATGAGTTAACTGAGAATCGGTCAGTTGGCTCACTTTAACATCTGATTGGAGAGTTTGTAATACTATTATCTGTCTTTTTTCTGAGTTCCCTTTCTTTATGATCACATCAAAGTTGAATGCGCAAGGAAGTACAAAGGTTTTAATGAAACTCAATTGTAAAAAAAAAAAAAAAAAAAAAAAAAAAAAAAAAGATCCCAGTGGTAGAGAACTATTTTAAACACAGAATTGGCACAATGCTTTAAACTCGACTCTGGAAAAGAAAAAAAATGGTGACTGGAGTTCATCGGCTATGAACTCCGGTCACCTTAGTGACATCTCCGCTCGTCAATGCAGCCGCGTTCTCACGCTACTCAGTATTTTACAGCTGGCGTGCTGAGCAGTTGCATTACTGATGTCACCGCTCAACACACCATCCGGATATAGTAGAGTTGGGGATCGTCGTGGGGTGGATTTATGGCGGACCCCTTTGGAATATTTGATGTTTTAAATGTAATAAATGGGTAAAAGACGGTCGAGGAGTGCTTTGTACAAATAAAAGACTTTTCTCTGTGTGTTTTTTTGCTTTAAATTTACGGGGTTAGCTATTGGGGAGTCTTATAGGCACCTCTCCATTACTAACCCTTGGGCTTGATGTCAACTGCCAATACAAAGCTGACATCAACCCCAAAACCACTACACCGCTTGCCAACGCATCATGGCAAGCAGGGAGTGCTGAGGCTAAGCGCCAGAATTGACACATTTAATGGATGCGCCATTTTTGGGGTGGCTGAGGGCTGGTGTTATTAGTCAAGGATGGGGCCAATATTCAAGGCCCCTTCCCAGCCTATTAATATCAGCCCGCAGCTGCCTGCCTAGCCTTTGCTGGTTATTAAAACTAAAGGGGACCCCACATCATTTTTTTTGAGTCCCCCCTTTTAAATAACCAGTCAAGGCTAAATAGACAGCTGTGAGATTATATTAATGGGCTGGGAAGCTCCATGTTTATTGCCCCCTTCCCAGACTATTAAGATCAACTCTCAGCTGTCTGCTTTCCCTCAGCTGGTTAATAAAAAATAAGGGGGACCCCACGCCATTTTTTTCTTTTATTTAAATTATTTAATTAATAGCTAAATACATGTAAAGTAAACTACACACAAACTGCACTAATTACAGTATATATCTCAATGACATTTTTATATCTATTCTATGTATACAGTACAGACCAAAAGTTTGGACACACCTCATTTAAATATTTTTCTGTATTTTCATGACTTTGAAAATTGTACATTCACACTGAAGGCATCAAAACTATGAATTAACACATGTGGAATTATATACTTAACAAAAAAGTGTGAAACAACTGAAAATGTCTTATATTCTAGGTTCTTCAAAGTAGCCACCTTTTGCTTTGATGACTGCTTTGCACACTCTTGGCATTCTCTTGATGAGCTTCAAGAGGTAGTCACCGGAAATGGTTTTCACTTCACAGGTGTGCCCTGTCAGGTTTAATAAGTGGGATTTCTTGCCTTATAAATGGGGTTGGGACCATCAGTTGTGTTGTGCAGAAGTCTGGTGGATACACAGCTGATAGTCCTACTGAATAGACTGTTAGAATTTGTATTATGGCAAGAAAAAAGCAGCTAAGTAAAGAAAAATGAGTGCCCATCATTACTTTAAGAAGTGAAGGTCAGTCAGTCCAAAAAATTAGGAAAACTTTGAATGTGTCCCCAAGTGCAGTTGCAAAAACCATCAAGCGCTACAAAGAAACTGGCTCACATGAGGACCGCCCCAGGAAAGGAAGACCAAGAGTCACCTCTGCTTCTGAGAATAAGTTTATCCGAGTCACCAGCCTCAGAAATCGCAGGTTAACAGCAGCTCAGATTAGAGACCAGGTCAATGCCACACAGAGTTCTAGCAGCAGACACATCTCTACAACAACTGTTAAGAGGAGACTTTGTGCAGCAGGCCTTCATGGTAAAATAGCTGCTAGGAAACCACTGCTAAGGACAGGCAACAAGCAGAAGACTTGTTTGGGCTAAAGAACACAAGGAATGGACATTAGACCAGTGGAAATCTGTGCTTTGGTCTGATGAGTCCAAATTTGAGATCTTTGGTTCCAACCACCGTGTCTTTGTGCGACGCAGAAAAGGTGAACGGATGGACTCTACATGCCTGGTTCCCACCGTGAAGCATGGAGGAGGAGGTGTGATGGTGTGGGGGTGCTTTGCTGGTGACACTGTTGGGGATTTATTCAAAATTGAAGGCATACTGAACCAGCATGGCTACCACAGCATCTTGCAGCGGCATGCTATTCCATCCGGTTTGCGTTTAGTTGAACCATCATTTATTTTTCAACAGGACAATGACCCCAAACAGACCTCCAGACTGTGTAAGGGCTATTTGACCAAGAAGGAGAGTGATGGGGTGCTACGCCAGATGACCTGGCCTCCACAGTCACCAGACCTGAACCCAATCGAGATGGTTTGGGGTGAGCTGGACCGCAGAGTGAAGGCAAAAGGGCCAACAAGTGCTAAGCATCTCTGGGAACTCCTTCAAGATTGTTGGAAGACCATTTCCGGTGACTACCTCTTGAAGCTCATCAAGAGAATGCCAAGAGTGTGCAAAGCAGTCATCAAAGCAAAAGGTGGCTACTTTGAAGAACCTAGAATATAAGACATATTTTCAGTTGTTTCACACTTTTTTGTTAAGTATATAATTCCACATGTGTTAATTCATAGTTTTGATGCCTTCAGTGTGAATGTACAATTTTCAAAGTCATGAAAATACAGAAAAATCTTTAAATGAGAAGGTGTGTCCAAACTTTTGGTCTGTACTGTATATCTATTCTGTTCTGATGGTTTATGCTGTGAATTTACTGGGTTTCCTATGAGATGGGTGCGTAAAACTCACACGGAACACGCATGATTTTTTTCTCACCTTGCACTTGCCGATTTTATACTCAGATGTGAGTGAACCCTAAGGCCACGGCCCCACTATCAGTATTTGGTCAGTATTTTTTCTCGGGAGTGGGAGCCAAAACCAGGTGAGAACAATCAGAGAAAAGGTATAATAGAAACAAGTCACCAATTCTGCATTTATCACCCACTCCTGGTTTTGACTTACAAATACTGATGTAAAATACTGGCCAAATACTGAATGTGTGCACGTGGCCTTAAAATCTCACATTAGCAATACTATACTTTGGCCATATAATAACTATTCCCATAACAATCACCTATTGGAAGCTTCTCTGTTGCAATAATTGTGTATATATCTGCAGTATACACATGGGGTAATATTATGATGTCACGTCATCTCCATCGATCAGACTTCCTGTGTGTTACATGCTGCACCTGCCAAAACAGGAAACTATAGGAAAGGTGATGGGTAATTTGGAAGTTTCAAAAGCACTTAATGCCCAGGAATGTTTTCCTGTTTCCTGTTCCATAGAGAACGTGGGATAAAGGAGCGTCATATTCCAATGTGAGCAGGTATCGTCTGCTTGGGATGATCACATGTGAGTAATGTCAGTAAAGAAAACGAATGACATGTATCATTCCTAATGAATAAGACGGGACAACAAAGCCAGTATGGAATCCGTGCTGGAAAAATGGTTTTCATGGTGCATCAGGCTACAGCGATGGCGTGGTGCGAGTCTTTGTAGTCACATTACAATCAGCCATAGCACAGGGATCACATGCGATTTCAGTTGTTTAACTCTTTCCCTTCAGACCACCTTCAGTATTTGGTCAGTATTTTACATCAGTATTTGTAAGCCAAAACAAGGAGTGGAACAATCAGAGGAAAAGTATAACAGAAACTCTGAATTATTGACCTGCTCCTGGTTTTGGCTTACAAATACTGATGTAAAATACTGACCAAATACTGAACGTGTGAACGTGGCCTTGAATGAAGTCTGTGATGCCAAACTGACCATATAAACTAAGCACACAGCCTTAGAGGGGATACAGCCCCTATATAAACCGCACCTTTACATGTTCTAATTGCTACCACCATTCGTCAGAAACTGAAGTTTGATCAAATATGTTAATTAGGTGGTCGGTGCATCCTGGGTGTGGCCAAGAGGCTCAGTGCACCTTTCTGCCCACTGATTATGCATGCCCCCGCCTCCCTCACTGGTGATTGGCAGCACTGATTGCCTGGAGCGAAGACTGTAGAAAAATCAAAGACAAGCAAGCACTGTCAATCACCGGTAGGAAAGGCAGGGACATGCAAAGTCAGTGGGTGGAACGCTGCACCGAGCCTCTTGGCCACACCCAGGATGCACCGATTAGTGAGATTTATTACCTGAGCCTCTTGGCCACACCCAGGATGCACCTAGCAGTTAGTTTCTGCAGAAAAGAAGCAGCAATTAGAACACTAAAAGGTGCAATTTTATAGGGGATATGTGCTTAGCTCAGGGGCATGGGGACCCAACAGATAAGGGGGTCACTACCACCTCCAAAGCAGGCTGAATTGTGCATTATGATGAGCTATTGGACACAAAGGGCCCATCTACTATTCCTGCACAGGGGCCCTCTCCTGACTCTGCCGCCAGTGGCTTAGTTTATGCTGCAAGAGCCCCTTTAATTTATCTATATCCCTTTAAATGTACTTAGATGTTACTCGTTTATCCCATTTTTGAGAATTGGTGCATTTCTATGGGTAGCAAGCTCGTGTATCACAGGACTCGTCGTCATTCAGTCCCTGCCTTAGTATAGCGTAGTGTAGGGGATAGCAGCCTGCAGCACTCCAGCCGATGTGAAACTACATATCCCAGCATGCCCCCGACAGCTGAAAGTCTCTGACCTCTTGGCTAGTGCTTACAAATTAATGAAGACTAGTCCACTTTCATATTTTTGTCTTACCAAGTCCAGTGAATTCATAAGGAGAGAGATTTCACCATCTGCAGGCGCTGTATACAGGGTTATAGGCAGTTTCCAGAATCAAACATTGATAGGCGAGTGGTCCTCCTGTGTTGTCAACAAGAGAGATGCTGCCAGAATTAATTCCAACCACCAATTCTTATCTGTCTTGGGGTAGCCCCCATACACTGATGGTAAGCCGACCCCCCCAAAATTGATTTTACATATTGTGTATAAAGGACTTTATATTTATAAAAGGGCATCAATGTTTGATCATGGGGGTCTAAATGAGCCTCCCCATCCCAGGAAGCATCATGTCCCCTTCCTTATTTTACAAAGACGCAAGGGTGGAGGATTTATTATCCTCCTTGACGTCAAAAAAATTGTCTTACGTGGTCTTTGTAATAGATTTTGGGACTTCTCAAGCAAGTCGAAGCAGCTTGGCAAAGGTGGATATTGCCTACCTATATAAGAGAAAACTGGCATACATTGTAGCTGAAATATACCCCAGCTCATTGCCTACATAGATTTCAATTTCTGATACAAAAACATGTAAAAAAAAAAATAAAAATTAGGCGCACCTTACTCCAGCGGAGCATGGGTTGAAGACAAGAATTTAAAAATACCAAAGTGCTCAGCCTGGATCTGTGTCTGTTACTGCCCACAGACTTGAATGGAACTAAGCTACAGCACCAGGCACAGCAACAGTACCAGGCACAGCCACAGCACCAGGCTCAATCACTTAGTGCATGTGGAAACAGGTTATTTGCATGTTAAAATTAATAACATGGTCACGTGGAGGCTGCTGCAGTGCAGCATGCATAAAAGAAATTCAGACCTATGCCCACTTTTTTTTTTTTTTTTTTTTTAAACAGACTTCTTGAATGTGCATATAGATGCCAATGCTCAGCCCCAAGACAAAGAAACATTGGCTTTCCAGGAAGATCTGAGATTGGCCTACTCTTACACAGGTCTAGAAGGTCTGCCCTTTGATATCACATGAATGTTGACAAACATGAAAAGGGCATCAGATATTGTCCATCTGATGCCATATCCCTGAACAAGTTCTGCCCAAGAAGCACCAACATTAGTTTCTAGAGGAAAGAATAGTCCAATAAATGTGCACAATACGCTCCGATGTTGTGGAGTACAGAATACCTTATTTTTCCAGTATGATATAGTAAAACGACCCTTGGATTCTGGTTGGCCGCCATTTGCTCCCCGGTCATCCTCTGTTCCTCGAATATCTCCCCCTAAGACCAATCTGATAGACTCCTTCCGCCAGGATTGTGCTTGGACCGTACATACTGTGCATTGGATATAACCCCGGGAGCTCGCTCCTACAATTTGTGAAGTTCTTATCTACTATTTTCAGGTCATTTCGTTAATGTCAAGAGATTAAATATAAACTATTTAATGCTGGGACGCCAAAATCTTTCAATTTTCTACTATTCCTTGCTTGGGCAGCAGACGCAAGATGAAACATGAAAAAGCCTCTTCTTGCAGCCTGACATAGCAGATCTTCCCCCGGAAAGTAATGAATAGTAATGAAGTGTGACACTCCATTATTACATTTTTCTTTTTACCTTAAATACTTAAAAACCTCGCAGGGTCATTCTTGTATATTTGGAGATTCGGGAAGGCAGGGAAAGCCATCGTCAGGGGTTTTGGGGAAAACAAGGAAGAACTTTTAGGGATATTAGTTGGAAAATTCCTGTAATTGTTTAATGTTTCGGATTATCGGATAGCCACAAAAAAAAAAAAAAAATCAGGGCTTTAATTTTATTACTTTAAGCCACATATAATAATTTTTGCAATTGGTTGCATTAGAAATGTTGCCTACTATCGCCACCATGTTGCACGGTCTAATGTTGGTTGCAGAATGGGTTAATTAAGAATCCATCAGTGAGCTCCTTCTGACAGTCTAAGGACGCAGTCAGATGGCCGTATAACATGGGCGACGAATGCATTGCAATGCTCGGACTGGCTGGCGGCTGCCCCGAGAACGACAGCTGTATACATTTCTATGCAGCTGCCACGCTTGTGTCAGGAGACCCGCCAGCCATAATTACCTATAAGGCCACACACACAAAATCTGTATGGCAGCAATCGGTTGAATATGACCCATCTGTAGGCATGCTACTTACCGCCATATTCCCTCCTAAAAATCATTGCTTCTAGGGGAGAATACAATGTCAGGCAATGGGCTACATCTGGAGGTGTGGCCTGGGTCCAAGATTGTCCATGGCTGTTGCATTATCTGATATACAAACCACCAATCCATGGGTGCATGATCCTTCTGCAAAAAGCTGGTGGTCCTCGGTAGTCCCTTATACAAACCTCACACGCAGGGTTCTGCAGAATAGTGGCTGCCCAGGGGGATCCTGCAGAATGATGGCTGCCCAGGGGGATCCTGCAGCATGATGGCTGCCCAAGGGGGATCCTGCAGCATTAATGGCTGCCCAAGGGGGATCCTGCAGCATTAATGGCTGCCCAAGGGGGATCCTGCAGCATTAATGGCTGCCCAAGGGGGATCCTGCAGAATTAATATCTGCTCAGAGGGTCCAGCAGAATTAACGGCTACTCAGAGAGTCCTGCAGCCACAGGTAAAGAGAATGCAAAAAAAAATTATTTTTTTAATGCCTTTTTGCACTGTCTGCAGTCATTGTGTACCATTGATACAGCAATAGAGAAGGCAGGGATAGTGCAAACATTTTTTTTGTACTGTCCCTGCCTTCTCAATTGCTGTACATATTACATGATGACTGTAGACATTACAAAAAAAACTTAAAAATAAAAAATTCTTCAAGCAATGCATCTGAAGCCCCAGATCCGACAGTCGCACTAAGCAGGTTATGTTGGATAAAAAAAAAAAAAAAAACAGTAGACACAGGTAAGAATCCTGTATCAGGATAACTTGCCATAGTTACTGCGGACCTGCTGCAGAGGTGCTTTGGATATCATTATGAAGGTGGTGCAGAGGAAGCCACACTTTTTAGGTAAAATTTTCACCGATTGATGCTCCGCATCATCTCAAACGCAGCTTTTCCGCAAGCCAGTATGCAGTGGACAATCTTCTGCACTTTCACTATGTTAAAACAACCTTAAAAAAAAGGTCTATTCCCATCTCCAAGATCCTATCCCAATACCTGGTAGGTGTAATAATAATAATATTAGCAAATACCTCCAATTAGAAATGTAGCATAGTTCTTCTGATTCGTTATGTCGCTTACCCCATGTACAGGGCATGGCAGAACCTTAGGTATCCTTGGTATAGTGGTCATAACCATTGATACCTAACTGTAATGCCCTGAACACAGGGTAAGTGACACAGTTTATCAGAAAAACTATGCTACATTTCTATTTGGAGGTATTTGCTAATATTATACCTATTACATATTGGAATGGGATCTTTAAAGTTTATCAATGTGATTAAAAAAAAAAATATATATATATATATATATATATTTTATTCAGATCACAAAATATTGAGGCCACTGCAGCCTTCTTAGGACAAGGAGAGGAGCGGGGAGTGAGGTGATGGTCATCATCCAGGATTGTGATCAGGGCTGGTTTCCCAATCCCCGGTCCATGCCTGTCATCACTATGGTGTAACCCCGTCTGCCTGCTTGCTAAGCAGCCGCTCTGCTGTGCGGGGCAGGAAAGGATAAAGCCTGGTCCCCAGCAAGTCGCTCTGATGTTTAGGTTACATCCAGGAAATGATACGGGCTCCAGCCCACTTCCTCTCCCCAACAGGAAATGCTGGAGATGGAACAGACCCGATGAAGCGAATGTTATTTTTAGATTATAAAGTCTTTATGAGCCGACTTTCACAGATCAGGCATTTTATTTAGGACTCCCCCCCCCCCCCCCCCCCCCCCCCATAGTCCGTCCTGTCCTAATAAACCTTTTCCAGTGCTATAAGAATACACGACCTTGTGGCTAATGATCGGGGAAGTGCGTTATCTGCAGGGAATTAGGTATTTTTAGAACAGTAAAATCATTTTTGGAACAAGCTGTTTAGCTGGTATTAAATCTTATTTGCATGAAAGTGACGGCTGATTATAGATCCGCTTCTTGGCTCGATATCAAGCAGGCAGGAGGCAATTAGTGACCGGCGGGGGCTGGAAAACGAGATATTATAAAGATGTGTCAGTGCTTGTAGCCATGAGAGATCCCGACCACATCACCTGAATGCAGCAGCGCAGGGTTACTGCCGCAGATGCCTTTCACCTTTCCAAATGCCATCTTCGCTGCCCGGCTCTGCCAGTCCTGCCACCACCACCACCGCATTTAGGAAGTTCTCCAACTACAGTGATTGCACATATTTCTTATGGATTGCAGTCTTCACCCCCTGGTGATAGTGACCAGTTATTCCCCCCACCCCAAAAAAAAAAAAAAAGTATACCCTATGCATAGTATAGGGAATAACTTGCTGACCGTTGGGACCACCAACAAATCTGATATCGGGGCTTTATAATCCCGTGATCGGGTATCCGCAGCCCCATTGTGAATGGCGCACATGCTCTGCCCCCTTCATCGTCTATGGCACTAGCCAAGCTCTATACTCGGTAGTCCCATAGACAATGAAAGAAGTGGAGGCTGGAATGTGCACCTCACTCCATTCAGGATAGGGCTACAGGATCTCTGTTAGCAAGTTACCTCCTAGCCTGTGTATAAGGAATAACCTGCTTTGTTTTTGTTTAGGGGGGGGGAGGGGGGGGGACGGATGACTTTTTTATTGCCTGTTTTAGAGCCAACCACCAAATCATCTAATGTGTAGATCAGCAGCCAATCCTCCCCCTCCCTCACTGGCAGCATGGGGAGGGAGAAAAAGAATGATTGGGCATAATGGATTTCAGCATGCCTGATGCTTTCAGCTTATGCCCCTCTTCAAGGGCACATGCGCCAGTGGCTATGAGCGAAGAAGAGGTGTATGGCTTTGGTAGCCAATTACACATCTTTAAATCGCTCTTGGCAAGTGATGTTGTCCCATCAACTTATAAAAGCTGATTCACCTATATAAAAAGTATGGCTGTGGAGTCGGTAAGCCAAACCTCCGACTCCTCAATTTAGGTGACACTGACTCCCTCATACTTGGCTCATGCTTAAGTGGTAAATTTACTGTAGCGCAGATTCATCTCAGCTAAAAGTCTAGACCCTTAGATCAGGAATAGGACATTTCATAACTTTCCCAAATTCTTATAAAAAATATTCCCCACAAATTGAACTGAACTACTGTACCCAATTTATTATATATTTTAGGAGTTCAAGTCGGTCTATTTTATACCAACTCCGATTCCGACTCCACCAAAATGGACACCGACTCCACTGCCCGGTATAAAAAGTATGGAAAATAAGGAAAAAAAAAAATAATGGCATGAATACTTGCCATAGACAAGTCTTTATTTCCATTAAAGACCTATACACGGGATTGGTCATCAATATCAGATCGGAGGTGTAGGAGGAGGTCCGATCCCCACCGATCTGCTCAGGTGGTGGTCGTATGTACACAGTGGAAAAAGCACAGCTCCAGCCACATTCACATGTCCAGTATTTTGCATCAGTATTTAAGCGCCAAAATAAGGAGTGGCACAAGCAGAGGAAGAATACAATAGAAACACAGCACCACTTCTGTATTTAGCACCCACTCCTGGTTTTGGCTTACAAATACTGAACGTGGCCTTAAAAGCGGCCACTAATCTCCCATTCATTGAATAGGAGCCGGACTGTAATGACCTGAGAGCAGCCACGACACGGCATTCAGAGCCACATTGCTCAGACTCCATACCCCATTTACAGCCGCTGCCGCTAATCACCCCCTTCGATCAGCTTATTTCTGCTCATACGAATAGGTCATTAACATGTTAGTCCCGGAAAAAGCCTTTAAATACAATTATGGTGGATTATTGGATCAGGAAAGACAAAGATCGGCATGCAGAGTCCAGCATTATATACACGGCATGTCTCAACACTACTGTATAAACTCTACCATTAAGCAATGTTCTTCTTTGGGTTAAAAAAATAAATAAATGTTAGAATTTCTCGACCTTTATTAAAAAATATTAAAAATATTTTATCAAAATAAAAAAAAAAAAAAATTAACAAATATATAAAAAAAAAAAAAACAGAATTTAAATAAAACTTGGACTCTTAGTACAAATAGATATCGGCATTTGGATAAAAAGTTTCACAATCACGCACACACAAAAAACAAAGACACACCAAAAAGTACAAGTGCAAAATGTGAACGGCTCCGTAACGTCGGGTCATAAGTAGATAACTGGAAACATTACGTGGTCGGGTGATGGACATGATCGGAGGACGCCGCCGGGGGATGTAAGCTGTCTGGATAATGGAAGGACTGGACCTGATCAGCTTGTGGACGTGGACTGGAGTGTGCGGTCGCTTGTCCGGTGATGGTTGTAAAACTCGATATAAGAAGTCTAATTCATTATAATTTGGATCACATCTATATTATATAAAAAAACCATTTAAATCGTAATGCAATTTACGGGTTATTAACACAGGAGAGGAGTGGGAGGAATTCAAGGCTAAAATTTCCATCTAGTCCAAGATTGCTCCATGCCTACATCGCATTATGCAAGGAGACTGAACGGCTTTGTGACCCACAGGGTACTATGACCGTGATAAGCAAGTCTGAAAAATTCAGAACCAGTTGGATTTTTACAACTTGCTTGTCGCGGTCATAATAATCGCCCCCATTCACCTGCAATGTAGCAGTGTCACAAAGCGATCTTTGGTCTCCAAAGTCACCATCTAGCTCCAGCCTAAAACCCTTACACCGCCCCAAGCTCCCATGTGAGATCTGTTCCAAAATATTTCTGCCACCAGTGAACCCAAGTACCAACGTGTACAGCATAGATGAGGTTCCTAGAGCAAGGATGATGCTTTCATCTGGTATCAATGGAGGGAATCTGCTCCATTAGTTCCAATGGGACCATGAAAGAGTAAACCGCTAGTGAACGTCGGGTCGATACGGTGAAGCCGTAATGAAGCCGTGCGCTCAATGATCGGCTCCAATCTTCAGGCACTTTACTTCCACAGGAAGGAATATTTGCTGGACCAATCGTGCAGTAGATCCGGTAATTACTCAGAATAATTTGGGGAGCTGGCGAAGTCTGTTGACATCCAAGATGTCTCCTGTTGAGCTGCCGGGGCCTTTTTTAACAGATTCCCTTGCAGTGAATAGCGGGGGGCTTCTTCCATTCTCCTTTTTGGGGTGTCCCTTTCCCGATGCAAGTTTTGCTTTGGGATTACGATCTTTTAAGAACCGCAGAGAGCTCTCCTCCGATGCGGACACCTCGTTAGTTATGTTCCTTAAGGTATTCGCCTCCACGTTTTGAGCGGGGTCTAAAATCTCCTTGTCTGAAATCCTCCGTTGTGATTGAGGTTGAGAAATAAAATCCAGACTGCCGTTACTCAGGGACACGTCGGGGGACAGTCTGCAGTTTCTGTCACTTGTACGGTGGCTTTCTAATGATGCGTCGGACTCATCGTCGCTGCTGTCGTTACTCTCGATCAGGTTATAACGCTTCAAGTACTTCTTAGTGGCGAAGGACATGTTGTTGAGAGAGATTACGCTCAGACCCACTGTGCTCTTCTCCGAGTTCCCAGGAAAGAGATTGTGCAGAGAGGAGGAATCTGCGGCTTTGTCTCTGCTCGCGTGGTTCAGAGACAGCTGCGTCAGCTGAGACTCGCTCAGATACTTCAAGGCGATGGCGTTCGCTTCCATGCTCAAGTCAACTCCGTTGGGGATGAAGCCGCTTAAGCCGATATTGGTAAATGACATGTAGTTTAGTCGCGGGATGACTGCCTCCGGGCTGATGGAGGCAAGAACACTGCAGAGAGAAGAAGACAATGTAAGGAAGAGATACCATTGTTTTAAGGGTCCATGACAACCATAGCACACACTCAAAGCCCGGATCTTTACTGTGTCAGGATCATTATGTCAGTTATGTAATGAATTGGGACTTTGCTCTGCAGCCAGACGCACAGCTGGCGTACGAGAGCCCAGGAGAAAATAGCTGCTGGTCACTCGCACATATATGGTGGGTAAAAGACACCCCAATAGTTCAGCAAGAATTACTGCAGCATTTTCATAGGCGTTTAAACCCTTCCCGACATTATTCATGTACGGTGAATTGTATGGAGCAGGCTGAGACTAAGGCTGTACTATACGCAGCAGGTGCCAGCAGCATGTACAGCCGACATCTGCCCCCGGAGCTAAACCTGGCACTGTCTGACAGCAGCATTTAAGTGTTGCGATTTGTGCCTGTTCCAGAGTATATTGCCAGCGACCCTGACTCCTTGCACGTGTTGCAGGTGGGTTTTTGGAGGAGTCTTGCGCCATTATCTTTGCACTCTTATGTATTTGCTGTCCAGGTTTGACACAGAAGTCTGCAATCAGTAAGAGAATTGTGACAGCGTGTGTTGCGCAGGTTTCTCCGGTATTGATGATGCGAGCTGTCATGTGCCTGCATATCTGCGGTCACATGCTGATTAGACATGCTCAGTCTCTCAATAGAAGGTCATTGAGACAAGCTGGATACGTCTAGTCGGCATGTGTCTGCAGGTAGGCAAATTGCGTACATGCTGTCACATGAACACCCGCTTGTGTCAAGCCTGAACAACTCCTTAAAAAAATAAGTATTTAAAACATTTAAATAAAACCACAAGTTTTGATTAGAGATAGAGATAGTATATCTTGACTTCAGCAAAGCATTTGACAAAGTATCTCACACCATCCTTATTGAAAAAATGACCAAGTATGCAATGGACCAGGCAACTGTTAGGTGGATTCATAACTGGCTTAGTGATCGGACTCAAAGGGTGGTTGTAAATGGCTTCACATCCAGCTGGATGAATGTCTCAAGTGGGGTACCACAGGGCTCCGTCCTGGGACCTGTATTGTTCAACATCTTTATCAATGATTTAGATGAAGGAATTGAGGGTAAACTGATTAAATTTGCTGATGACACAAAGCTAGGAGGGATAGCTAATACTAGAGAAGAGAGAGAGAGGATTCAAAAAGACCTAAATAAACTGGAGCAGTGGGCAGCAACCAACAGAATGGTTTTTAACAGGGAAAAATGCAAAGTACTACATCTGGGCAATAAAAATGAAAAAAGCATATACAGAATGGGAGGAAAAGAGCTAAGCAACAGTACATGTGAAAAAGACTTAGGTATACTAATAGATCATAGACTGAACATGAGTCAACAGTGTGATGCAGCAGCAAAAAAGGCAAATACAATTCTGGGATGTATTAACAGAAGCATACAGTCTAGATCACGTGAAGTCATTATCGGTCTTTACTCCTCTTTGGTCAGACCTCATCTGGAATACTGTGTACAGTTTTGGGCACCACATTTTAAAAAAGACATAGACAAACTGGAGCAAGTTCAGAGAAGAGCGACCAGAATGGTGACTGGTCTGCAAACCATGTCCTATGAGGAACGGTTGCAGGATTTGGGAATGTTTAGCTTGCAAAAAAGAAGACTGAGAGGAGACTTAATAGCTGTCTACAAATATGTCAAGGGCTGTCACATTGTAGAAGGATCATCTTTATTCTCATTTGCACAAGGAAAGACTAGAAGCAATGGGATGAAACTGAATGGGAGGAGACACAGATTAGATATTAGAAAAAACTTTTTGACAGTTAGGGTGATTAATGAGTGGAACAGGCGGCCCTTATCTGCAAAAGTCTAGATATAAAAATGATAAAAAAAAAAATCTTTGAATATCCACTACCGCTAATCAACCCATAAATGCAATAAAAGGGAAAAAAATTATAAAGCCAGGATTGCTGTTTGTAGGTCACTACAAAAAATGAATGACGTAAACACATAAAAGCTAATGACAAGGTTGTTTTTCTCTAATTGACCCCCCGCACATGTTTTTTTCCCCCCGTTTTTCAATACAACATATGGTAAAATTACCGCTATTCAAGACTACAACTCGTCCTGCAAAAAAACAAGCTCCCGTACATTGTCAAGTGACGGGGCAGAGGGGGGCCTATGAAACGAAAAGCACAAACGAAAATCGGGTGTGTTGGTGCATTTTGCTCAGTCTATATTAAAATACTGAAGAGTCTTTATACGCAATTGGGCAAATGTATTGAGTAAATTGCACCTAATTTATAAAAAAAAAAAAAAAAATTCATGCCATTTAGGGTATGTGCACACGATGCAGAAATGCTCAGGATTTTTTCCTGAGCGTTTCTGCATCTCTCTGGCAAGAAAAAACACATGCGGATTGTACATGCGGTTTCCTGCCAGGGACATGCGGAAATGAAGCGGTCTTCACTTGCATTTCCGCATGCGGGTTGACAAGCGCTTTCCAAGCAATTTTAGCATCACTTGGAAAGTGCTTGTCAACTTTACACTATATAAATCCATGCAGCCGGCATGGATTTATATAGTGTGTGAATGTCAAAAAATAAAAAATAAATATATACTTTACCCTCTGATGGCCCCCGGTGTCCTGCTTCGCTCGGTCCCGGCTGCCGGCAGTGAAGACTTTAGGACCTTCCGACGTCAGCATCACGTGACCCGTCACATGACTGACGTCAGCGAAGGTCCTTCTTCATTCAACCCCGAAGTGCCGCGAACCAAGCAGGAGCGCTGCGCGGGCCGTCAGAAGGTGAGTATATATATACACTTTTTATTTTATTCTTTTTTTTTTAATGGTACCTGGGTCTGGATGAGAGTCCTCTCATCCACACCCGGGTACCATCCGCACATTAGACCGCATGAAAAGCGCATCAACATATACAGTGATGCGGATTCCATGCGGTCTAATGCAAGTCAATGGCGGCAAAAGAGCAGCGTTTCCGCAAAATTAATTGACATGCTGCGGATTTTTGACCGCAGCGTTTACGCTGCGGAAAAATCCGCATCATGGGCACAGCACATGCGGATTTCAATTGGGGAACATTGCTTCCCTTCTACCATGCGTTTTTCATGCGTTTCCGCGGCATTTAAGCAACTGCAAAAACGCTGCGGAAACGCATTAAATACGCATCGTGTGAACTCAGCCTGAATGAGTTTGTTAATTAAAGAAGGTGAAGTTGATGAGCAGACGCAGACGTGAGACAAAATTTGCAACATTTTCTGATTTCAGACTCCATAAATCTCTCTCAAAAAAAAAAATGGAGTGAAAACCTATAATTTTGCGCAATATGCTTTTTTTTTTTTGCATTAAAAAAATAGCATGCGAGAAAGCTGCCCGATCAAATAAGAGACTACACGGCCATATTCACACCACAAAAGGCACTGGCAAATATAGGCAATGCCTGTATATAAAAGGAGCAGATAAATACAAAGAAGGATCTGTGTATGCAAAGATAGCCATTATCCAAGAAGCAAACAAGGGCAGACATTATACCACGGGGTGACATTACCAGGCGTTATCTGAACTATCGGACTTGCTCGGCTTCATGTCTGAGGTCTTTTGCTCCATGTTCACACCCAGTGAGCGCAGCTGCTTCAACGTGGCCTTCAGTACAGTGTCCTGGTCGCTCTGGCTGCTCCTGGGTGCTAGACTTTCCCCTACAGGAGATTCAGTGTCTCTGGGTCCGTCCTCACTGGTTGAGCTCTTCAATAAATAGTTAACCTGACTCTGGACATAAAATTAGTAGAATTAACCTCAAAACAAGAGCAAGTGATCCGGTTTACAATGAGATCGACACGTGTTACACTAAGGGTTAATCCTGTAACCTCTCATTATTGCATGACTGTATACACAGCCGTCGACACTCATCCCAAGAATAGGGACGTTTATAGGCTGCTACATACATCTACAGCAGATACACAAGCCGGCAGGGTGCACAGGTATCTAAGCGGCCTGCGATCCCCGGACAGCAGAGGAGAGAATAGCAGAAATGGTCTTGAAAATAGGGGAGCTCCTTTAACAGAGAAACTCTCCGACAGGCTGCCGAGCGTGATAATGCATAAATTACACATTATATAAACTATTTAGGCATCTGACATTAGTAATAATTACGTAATAGCTGCATAATGTGTGCGAGTGATAAAACGACACAAACAGCCATCTACAACTAAGCGCTGCTAGTACAAGGACAGATTTACTTTCTGCATTAAAAAGGGTCATAATGATGAAAATGGCCATGAATAGGGGGGGGAAGGAGCAAAGATATTAAAGTAACATCATATACAACTAGCGAGAACTCAGATATAACAACTTCCTCCACGAGGATCCATCAGAGATAGATATATATCTAAAATGAATGATTAGGAGGTCGTAATCAGGTAAAAAAAAAAAAAAGGTACTAAAGTAATAATATATACATATATCCATCTCATGTATACAGTATATATATATATATACACACACACACACACATACAGTGTAATATATATATATTTTTTTTTATTTATCTAATTACGGCGGCCTCCTAATATATATATATATATATATATATATATATATATATATATATATATATATATATATATATATATATATATATATATATATATATATATATATATATATATTTATTAGGAGGCCGCCGTAATTAGATAAATAAAAAAAAAAGGTACTAAAGATAGATTAGATATATAACACTATATATTATATCTAGATCCATATATCTTCCTCTATATAGATATATATAGGAGAGATTTAGATATATCTCTATTACTTTAGTACCTTTTTGTACCCAATTACGGCCTCCTAATGAGACCGAGATAGAGAGGTGTCTTACTTTACCTACAGAATGTCTGACAAAAAAAACAAAACCTTACCAGTAAGTCCTTATAAAACTTTTCTGGGGGCAGCCCCGGCAGGTCCGCAGAATTTGGTGTCCCTGCGGTTCTCGGGCTGTCATTTCCTGACAATCTGTCATTATACTCTGGCTGGGGAGAGCAGGATTCATTCCTCGTGCTGCAAACACTGAAAAGAAAAAAAGAAAGAAAAATACAAAAAAAAAAAATCAAGAACACAATTCAGTTTTCATAACAAATAGACATTTAATTAATATTCAAATAAAGAGCTTGGATGGGAATTTTAGAGACAGGTATTTTTTTATCATTTAGTTTGAATAGTGAATATATAATATTAATAGTGCAATGTAACTGCAAGGACGCAGAACAGTGCAGATGGAAAGGATGCAGCCGTCAGTGCGGTTCCCCCATAGGGCAATGAGCAGACGAGAGGACTGCCGGGCAGTCGGGGAAGCAGTTGTCCTTTGCGGAGCAGTCTCGGTGGAGGTTACTCACGGCGCTGCTGCGGCAGGAGAGAGGTGGCCGCAGTCTGTCAGCTGACTGCTCTCTGCAAAGCTACAGATGTCCACAGCCTGTAAGGAGGAGGCGATGGTGCTGCGGCTCACATCTTGCTCATTGTTCACAGCGGCGCTCAACTCTTTACAAAGGTCGGACTCATCCTGTTTGTCCATCGTCTCCTCTTCCTCAGGACACGGAGGAGGGCTCCAGTACAAGCTCGCACCTAGGAGGAGAGATGGGGCACAGGGTAACACACAGCTATGATCAGGGCGATATATACAGAGGATACATAAGAGACCACTGCAGGCTGCCCCCTGTCATTGGGTGTTTACACACATTATTTTACTATGAGAACTGATATTCAGCATCAAAATCTTCAATTTATCAGAAAAGGCCTGTTTCTGCAAGAGAATGGGACAAAAAGCAGGATGTTTGGGTGTAAATTTACCCTTAAAAAGAAGCCATCACAAAATAAAAAAAAGTTATATATAAATATAAATTTAGAAGGATCTAGCAAGTAGATTGCTCAAGAGCTTCTATATTTACAAGCTGCATGCTGATGCTTTTAGTCCCCCCAGCTTCTCAGTACCAAGCCTGCCATCAGTCACAACACTATACATATTCTGCTGGCCTTATACTGCCCCCTGCTGGCCACTTTAAGTACAGCATAGATCTTTAGCTATTTTTTCACTCTTTCATAAATTAAGGCAAATTTTAAAAACTCACTACGCATTTAGCGAGATAAATTCAGGAATGTGAACCCGCCACATCAATTTAGAACCCCAATTAAGATAGAAGCAATAGATGCTCTCCTGCCGCAGCGATGTCATTGCTGCTGTTCCCCAGGGAGTGACGCGACATTGATGTGCCATGTGGATGCTGTTTGCCTGCGGCCTTTACCATTTCATCAGAGCAATCGTCTGCCCCGATGGGATATTGCTCAGCTGCAGTGGGCACAACACAACAATGCCCCCCTCCGGGTACAGCCGTGCCGATATCGCTACAGGAGAGGAGTATCCATTTGTTTATAAATTTAATAGGGGGTCCTGAATTGATTAAGCAGGGGATATCCAGTAGTGGACAACCCCTTTAAAGACAAAACAACCAAGTTTTAAAGAGGCCCCAAATATTTCTTCCCACCTACATCGCCTAAGCACTGATCAGCTGTACAATAACCCCTGCTAGGATCGGCCGACCATGGAGGTTTATCCCTGTATCCGTTTTGCAGAAATCCCCCGTGTCACATAAATTAGGAGTATGGACAGGTCCGGATAACTTAGCTGGGATCCATCGTGCTCTACAGCTGAGTAACAACCATTGTGCCATAAAGGCCTCTGTATCGGAAATTATGCACCATTTTGGAACGTAATTTTAGCAATCATGTTGTGGGAACCACTCCTCCCGTGTATTTTGTTGTGCATCCATTATGCTCTAATATTAAAGAGGGTCTGTCACCCCCAAGCACCTTTCCCACCTCTCAATTATCATACACCACACGTCCCCTCATGGTGATTGAGTGCTTGCTTTTGGAGCACTACCTGATCTAAATCCCCAGCTCTGCACACACCGACATGAGTATGTACCTGACACACTGACACTGCATGTGCTCCCAAACCCTGCAGTGTCAGTACGTGCGAGGCTGGGGCTTGAGATCAGGCAGCGCTTCAAAGCGAAGGCTGTCAATCACCAGTGATATGGGGAGGTGCGGAGGATGGCAATTGATGAGCACTTGGCAGAACCAACGGAGCACCGAAGGCTCCACATTTACTGTTTTTATATAAAAGGAAAACTAGTAAAATCTACAGTACCTCTATGTTTTAATAGGAGCCAAGTCCTCTATATGAATATCTAAATAGTTCAAATTTAAATAAAGTGTGTGTGTGTGTGTGTGTGTGTGTGTGTGTGTGTGTGTGTGTGTGTGTGTGTGTGTGTGTGTGTGTGTGTGTGTGTGTGTGTGTGTATACAGTACAGACCAAAAGTTTGGACACACCTTCTCATTTAAAGATTTTTCTGTATTTTCATGACTATGAAAATTGTACATTCACACTGAAGGCATCAAAACTATGAATTAACACATGTGGAATTATATACTTAACAAAAAAGTGTGAAACAACTGAAAATATGTCTAATATTCTAGGTTCTTCAAAGTAGCCACCTTTTGCTTTGATGACTGCTTTGCACACTCTTGGCATTCTCTTGATGAGCTTCAAGAGGTAGTCACCGGAAATGGTTTTAACTTCACAGGTGTGCCCTGTCAGGTTTAATAAGTGGGATTTCTTGCCGTATAAATGGGGTTGGGACCATCAGTTGTGTTGTGTAGAAGTCTGGTGGACACACAGCTGATAGTCCTACTGAATAGACTGTTAGAATTTGTATTATGGCAAGAAAAAAGCAGCTAAGTAAAGAAAAATGAGTGGCCATCATTACTTTAAGAAATGAAGGTCAGTCAGTGCGAAAAATTGGGCAAACTTTGTCTTCCAATAATTTTATTAATTTCAAATAATTTTAGACAGAGGATGGAAAGGGATAACAAGGGAAAATTAAGGGAAACAGGGGAAGGAAAGAAAAGGAATGAGGGGAAGGAGCAAACTTTGAAAGTGTCCCCAAGTGCAGTTGCAAAAACCATCAAGCGCTACAAAGAAACCGGCTCACATGAGGACCACCCCAGGAAAGGAAGACCAAGAGTCACCTCTGCTTCTGAGGATAAGTTTATCCGAGTCACCAGTCTCAGAAATCGCAGGTTAACAGCAGCTCAGATTAGAGACCAGGTCAATGCCACACAGAGTTCTAGCAGCAGACACATCTCTACAACAACTGTTAAGAGGAGACTTTGTGCAGCAGGCCTTCATGGTAAAATAGCTGCTAGGAAACCACTGCTAAGGACAGGCAACAAGCAGAAGAGACTTGTTTGGGCTAAAGAACACAAGGAATGGACATTAGACCAGTGGAAATCTGTGCTTTGGTCTGATGAGTCCAAGTTTGAGATCTTTGATTCCAACCACCGTGTCTTTGTGCGACACAGAAAAGGTGAATGGATGGACTCTACATGCCTGGTTCCCACCATGAAGCATGGAGGAGGAGGTGTGATGGTGTGGGGGTGCCTTGCTGGTGACACTGTTGGGGATTTATTCAAAATTGAAGGCATACTGAACCAGCATGGCTACCACAGCATCTTGCAGCGGCATGCTATTCCATCCGGTTTGCGTTTAGTTGGACCATCATT
The DNA here is from genome assembly GCF_046119375.1 of Phyllobates terribilis. Taxonomy (NCBI): domain Eukaryota; kingdom Metazoa; phylum Chordata; class Amphibia; order Anura; family Dendrobatidae; genus Phyllobates; species Phyllobates terribilis. Next base: position 154,659,188 of record NW_027362768.1, on the reverse strand, counting down.
TATTTTTCAACAGGACAATGACCCCAAACACACCTCCAGACTGTGTAAGGGCTATTTGACCACGAAGGAGAGTGATGGGGTGCTACGCCAGATGACCTGGCCTCCACAGTCACCAGACCTGAACCCAATCGAGATGGTTTGGGGTGAGCTGGACCGCAGAGTGAAGGCAAAAAGGCCAACAAGTGCTAAGCATCTCTGGGAACTCCTTCAAGATTGTTGGAAGACCATTTCCGGTGACTACCTCTTGAAGCTCATCAAGAGAATGCCAAGAGTGTGCAAAGCAGTCATCAAAGCAAAAGGTGGCTTCTTTGAAGAACCTAGAATATAAGACATATTATCAGTCGTTTCACACTTTTTTGTTAAGTATATAATTCCACATGTGTTAATTCATAGTTTTGATGCCTTCAGTGTGAATGTACAATTTTCATAGTCATGAAAATACAGAAAAATCTTTAAATGAGAAGGTGTGTCCAAACTTTTGGTCTGTGCTGTAATATATATATATACACACACACACACACACATATACACACACTTCTGTTTTCATACACTGTGTGCAGAATTATTAGGTAAATGAGTATTTTGATCACTTTGATACTTTTTATACATGTTGTCCTACTCCAAGCTGCATAGGCTTGAGAGCCAACTACCAATTAAGTAAATCTGGTGATGTGCATCTCTGTAACGAGGAGGGGTGTTGACTAATGACATCAACACCCTATATAAGGTGTGCTTAATTATTAGGCAACTTCCTTTCCTTTGGCAAAATGGGTCAGAAGAGAGATTTGACGGGCTCTGAAAAGTCCAAAATTGTGAGATGTCTTGCAGAGGGATGCAGCAGTCTTGAAATTTCCAAACTTTTGAAGCGTGATCACCGAACAATCAAGCGTTTCATGGCAAATAGCCAACACGGTCGCAAGAAGCGTGTTGGCCAAAAAAGGTGCAAAAAACTGCCCATGAATTGAGGAAAATCAAGCGTGAAGCTGCCAAGATGCCATTCGCCACCAGTTTTGCCATATTTCAGAGCTGCAACGTTACTGGAGTATCAAAAAGCACAAGGTGTGCGATACTCAGGGACATGGCCAAGGTAAGGAAGGCTGAAAAGCTACCAAAAAACAAGAAACATGAGATAAAACGTCAAGAAGGGGCCAAGAAATATCTTAAGACTGATTTTTCAAAGGTTTTATGGACTGATGAAATGAGAGTGACTCTTGATGGGCCAGATGGATGGGCCAGAGGCTGGATCAGTAAAGGGCAGAGAGCTCCACTCCGACTCAGATGCCAGCAAGGTGGAGGTGGGGTACTGGTATGGGCTGGTATCATCAAAGATGAACTTGTGGGACCTTTTCGGGTTGAGGATGGAATGAAGCTCAACTCCCAGACCTACTGCCAGTTTCTGGAAGACAACTTCTTCAAGCAGTGGTACAGGATGATGTCGGTATCGTTCAAGAAAAACATGATTTTCATGCAGGACAATGCTCCATCACATGCATCCAACTACTCCACAGCGTGGCTGGCCAGTAAAGGTCTAAAAGAAGAAAAAATAATGACATGGCCCCCTTGTTCACCTGATCTGAACCCCATAGAGAACCTGTGGTCCATCATAAAATGTGAGATCTACAGGGAGGGAAAACAGTACACCTCGGGGAACAGTTTCTGGGAGGCTGTGGTGGCTGCTGCACGCAATGTTGTTCGAAAACAGATCAAGCAACTGACGAATCTATGGATGGAAGGCTGCTGAGTGTCATCATAAAGAAAGGTGGCTATATTGATCACTAATTTTTTTGGTTTTTGCATGTCAGAAATGTTTATTTCTAAATTTTGTGCACTGATATTGGTTTACCTGGTGAAAATAAACAAGTGAGATGGGATTATATTTGGTTTTTATTAAGTTGCCTAATAATTCTGCACAGTAATAGTTACCTGCACAAACAGATATCCTCCTAAGATAGCCAAATCTAAAAAAAAAACCACTCCAACTTCCAAAAATATTAAGCTTGGATATTTATGAGTCTTTTGGGTTGATTGAGAACATAGTTGTTGATCAATAATAAAAATAATCCTCTAAAATACAGCTTGCCTAATAATTCTGCACACAGTGTATACAAATTCCTGCAATGTGTAACAATAACAGAAATATTGCAAAGATGTGTATAAATGGTACCTGTGCCGACGGCTATGCTGACGCTGGTTTTTCTCGATTGCTCGGCCTCTTCTGTTTCGGTGGCAACGAATTCTGCCACCTTCTGGGTGGATGATGTCTGGTGAGAAGCAGCCTCCTTGGGATTACTCTGGGCTTCTAACAAGCGCTGAATCTGCAGGGTGGACACACAACCACACAGATCAGACAACCTGGCGCACAAGGTCATTATCACAAAGGAACAGTAAACCTAGAGATGGAAGTAATCAAGCGATCGTAATGCCTCGCCCTCCTCCACCCCAGGGAAAGTTTTCTACAGGTTGCTAAAACAGTAAATCTTGCAGAAACTCTGCAGAGAACACAGGATAATTGCTCTGATCTGTTCCTCCAAGTTGTTGGGGGCTTAAACTTTTAGTCAAGCTGCAGACAGGACGGAGGGCGGTAAGGGTCCTGCAACAGTCAGTTACCTTATGGCCAGACACATGGCAGGAGGGCAGTGGGGGTCCTGCTGCAGGCGGTTACCTTACGGCCAGACACATGGCAGGAGGGTGGTGGGGGTCCTGCTGCAGGCAGTTAAATTACGGCCAGACACATGGCAGGAGGGTCCTGCTGCAGGCAGTTACCTTACAGCCAGACACATGGCAGGAGGGCAGTGAGGGTCCTGCTGCAGGCAGTTACCTTACAGCCAGACACATGGCAGGAGGGCGGTGGGGGTCCTGCTGCAAGCAGTTACCTTACAGCCAGACACATAGCAGGAGGGCAGTGCGGGTCCTGCTACAGGCACTTACTTTACGGCCAGACACATGGCAAGAGGGTCCTGCTGCAGTCAGTTACCTTAGAGACAGACACATGGCAGGAGGGCAGTGAGGGTCCTGCCGCAGTCAGTTACCTTACAGCCAGACACATGGCAGGAGGGTCCTGCTACAGGCACTTACCTTACGGCCAGACACATGGCAGGAGGGTCTAGCTGCAGTGAGTTACCTTACGGCCAGACACATGGCAGGATGGCAGTGAGGGTCCTGCTGCAGGCAGTTACCTTACGGCCAGACACATGGCAGGAAAAGTGTTTCTGCACTAGGAGGTAAATTAATGTCAACTAACCTGAGTTTGAAGCAATTTCAGCTGCCTGTCCTGTTCGGCAAAGAGCCGGTAGGCTTCTGTAGACAATCCCAACATCCCGTTGGTTGCAGGCATCGCTGGCGGCATACTATGCTGGCAGGAATGAGGACTGCACACATTCATTAGTAGAGAATCCCTCCGGCCCGGCGACATCACATTCTCGAGAGGCGACGGGCAGCCGGCTGCCCTGGGGGAGCCTTTTTGGCAATTATTGACACACACGGCATTGCAGCAGGCAATCGGACAGCTCATGTTTGGATAAGTTGGAGAATCTGATGGGCTCTCACCACCACAATGGTTCATGTAAGCGTTCATCACTGGCCAAGAACTTGCAGGATGACACGGGGTTGGGGCAATATTATGGCCACAGTTACAAACATTGCTTGGATGGCAAGGAGCATAGTTTGGCGTTTGCTTTGGCATCTCGGCAAGCTTCCTTGGTGGAAGAGGAAAAGTCACATTTTGGGTTGGAGAAAGCAACAGGGGAGACTGCCTAGAAAAGGGAGCAGAAGGCATCACAGATTGCTCCTGGCACGATCCACTAATGTTACCGCTCAGATCGAGGTCGGCCGCACCCCTGACCTGATGAACCGAAGTGTCAGGAGAAGAGCCTGTACGAGGTGTGGACAGAGAAGACGAGGATGATGAGCAGGCAGAGTTTCTTCTCGTCGGCCCCTTGCTGTTCTGATGAGGGCTTCCTTTATCTGCTGCAGTTGGTCGCACTTTTGATGCTTTTGTTGTATTTTTATAGGGCAGGAGAGATGGCTTTGTAGAGTGTTCCTTCCCGTGTGGGTCGTTATTTGGACACGATGCACTCGGCACCTGACTGACAGTTTTTGGTGTGGAGGAGAACGGTGGCACCTTCTTACTACTGATCTGCTGAGCGCCAGATCTCGGGTCTACAATACTCCCAAACACTAGAGACAGTTCCGGCACACACGGTTGGATTTTAGTTGCCTGTAATGAGAAAATACACACCATATCATACATATGAAGGTTTAACATATGCTCTTGTAGAAATTAAACAAAAATGTCATTTCTGTTCAACTATCCCCAAACCATTTACATGTGGCATGTAGCTCTTTCAAAGACAGGTCCAGTAATACCTTTACATGGCCAGTTCATTCCTCTGTCACTGAGAAATCAGCGTTTGAATTGATATGCAAATGAGGCTGAAGAGCTAGGGTAGATCTGAAGCCTCCATCACTCCAGCTCTATTCCATGCCCAGCGATGCCTCCTCCTGCTTGAATGACAACCTTTATGCTGTGTGACTTCAGGCAAAGGAGTCATCAATCATGGAGGAGGAATGCTCTCTTGAGAGTTCTCACCAAAAGAGATGTCTGCAAATTGTTCCAAAACGTAAGATGGTTAAGTGATTTTACCTAGTTGAGTTGCCACATAAATCGCACTTTTATACCTCAATACCCCATGATATTGCCATTAATGCTCTATAATTTTATCTCTCTAAATATAATGATAACTCCTATGATTTACGTCCTAATATTTTTGTTACGCAGTTTCTCATGACTCGCATTTTTTTCCCTTTGATAATGAATTTTTTTTTTTTTTTTTCAATGCAGGGGAGTCTCAATGAGAGCCAAGTATTCACCTTCATCGGTGAATTTGGTAATGTCTTTCTGGGAAGAATGCTCCCTCTACAGTAGCGATAATCCATTTGTCTCCCATTTGTTCTGGTATGGTAGATACATAGACGATTTGCTTTTCATTTGGAGAGGCGAGGTGTCTGCCATTCTGGAATTTGTACAATACCTCAATAACAATCACTGTAATGTGTCTTTTATATCTACTGTGTATTCTTCCAAAATTTCCTTCCTAAATTTACAATTGGAGGATGTATATATGTGATAAATCTATTCTTACGTCTGCATTTTCCAAACCATTATCTGGCAATACTATTTGTCATGCTCGTAGTAGTCATCCTAAGAACAGTCAAAACAATTCCAGTAGGAGAAGTTACACGTATTAAGAGGAATTGCAGTAATAGCAATAAATTGGCTCAAGAATTAGAATATTCCGTGGACAAACTAAAAAAAAAAAAAGGGAGGTTACCCTGGAGTTTGGATAGGGCCTCTAAGGCCACTGCCCCTCTGTCAGTATTATTTCTCAGGAGTGGGAGCCAAAACCAGGTGAGGAACAATCAGAGAAAAGGTGTAATTGAAACAAGTCACCAATTCTGCATTTATTACCCACTCCTGAGAAAAAATACTGACCGAATACTGATAGTGGGGCCGTGGCCTAATATTGTATAGCATAAGACGCGACAATTTCTTAGAAGAGCTAAATCTGGTGATATTACAAAGCCATTTTTGTCCTTATAGTTTAGTCCCCAATTCAACCAAATTAAAAGGGGAATTTACAATTGCTCATTTTGCCTTTCTACCCAGTTAATTCTTCAGTTTTCCATTAGGTCTATGACATCACGTGATAAAAGGATTCAGCTGGTCTGATTTTAAAGATCGATGTAGAAACAGGAGGTCAACTTTCCCTGTATGACTCATCAGTCACTGCAAAAGTCCCTGGCAGGGGGAGGAGGAAGCAGCTGAGTCAGGAGTTGAAGAGGGGAATGATAAATGCAGGGACAAGAGACTTCCTGTTTCTACATAGAGCAGAGAAGAGAGAAGAATTCAACCTCTTTACCATTTCCCGATGTTCCCTTCAGGGCCGGGACTATTTCTTCACCATGATCCTCGAGAAGGCAGACAGACATAAGAGATGAAAGTTTGGAAGTTGCACAATATTTACTTGACACATTTTATTGCATGGGCATCACTGCTTTTACCTGCTGAAAGGATGGGTGAGGGCGAGGAGAAGGCCTAGGAGAAAAATCCTCATCTTCTACGCCAGAATCATGGTCGCTCACTGATAATTTACTGGGAGACGTGTGTGGTTTGAATCTGGAAGAGTGTATATAAAAAAAATAACAGAATGAGGAACCAGCAAATCCATCCCATGGGCATCAGAAAAAACACTAATATTACTGAAAAAAGTAAGGCATGTCAAGAAACTCACACAGCTGCTGACATAGTCTTGGAGACCTCATTAAACAGGTAAGCTTCTGCATTCTGGGTCTCGGTGGAAAGCTCAAATTGAAGGTGCGACTGCTTTGAAGGTTCCACATTCTGAAAATAATAATAATAATAATAAAATTCCTCCTTCTAAAGACTTGTAAAGGGACTTATTCATTGTAAGTGGTCGCTTACTTTAAAGAGATGTAACGCATCTTTACACGTCAGCAACTGAAAGCCGAGCGGGTCGTGGCCAATGCACGGAAGGCACTCGTAGTATTCTGGCTCCTTGTGCGTGAGCGAATACAGGACTATGAGGAAACTGCCAGACTCCGACAGTACCCTAGGAGGAGAGAAAAAAAAAAAAAGTTTATTTATTTAATAGCATGCAATATAGAACAAGTAAAAAGGTTAAGAGGTCCGAGCAACACATTCAGAGTGGGCGTAAAACGTAGAGGGAACTGCCAGAGACGCTGCAAGTTTATCCTTGTGAGATAGTACTTTGTAAAATATGTGGCAGGACAGGGATCTAACAACTTATGTGCTGAAAAGAAGGACAGAAAATAAGAAATAATGTCACATGCGTCAGGACATCACTCCTGTTGGCAATATCAGGTACTCATTGAGTGTTTCAGTAGCTGGACTCCCATGGTGACCAGCTAATTGTGAGAAGAAAGAAAGTCCAGCACTGGACATAGATGAGTTCTAAGAGTATCTTCGGCATGCTCGTATATTATGTTCGAGTCCCTGTATCTTCATGATTTCCGGCTGTTAGTGAATCCTCACATGTGTTGAGACTGACTAACAAACAGGCAATCCCTACATGTGTTGAGGATGTCTAACAGCCGCAAATCAGGCAGACGCAGAGACTCGAATATAATATATGAGCACGTTGAAGATACTTGGATAACACCCGAGCATGCTAGGTTAAGCGAACGTGCTCGGACAAGGGTTATCACTAGTAACAACCAGTCCTAGATTTCCTATCGGATAAGCGTGTCGCCTCACAGTACCGAGCGAGGAGTGAACTCTGCAGTAGCCATGAGCTGAAAATATTTCCCTTCTAATCGCTGGGGCCACAATTTTCACACATGGGGTTTGACTGGATAAGTTGCAAATTCAACTCCGGTTGCAATAAGTCCAGGAAACACCTAACGGATAACACTAAGGTTAGGCAGGAAAAGACCAAGTCAGCACTCACCTTTCTTTAATTAAAGAGCTGTACATGTAGCGCAGAGCGCTCGCCCACACCTGAGGACTGTGGATGTGTGTGATGCCACTCAGCCAACTGCAGGGAAGAAGCAGAGGATGCCATCAGCGCGGCCAAGGAACATAATTACAGAGTACAAGCTATTAACAGATTCCTAAGTGGCCGCAGGTCTTCTACCAATCACAAACTCACCTTACTTAAAAGGGGTATTCCCCAAGATCCTATCCCAATATGTAGTAGGAATAATAATAATAATATTACTATTAGCAAATGCCTCCAATTAGAAATGTAGTATAGTTCTTCTGATTCGCTATGTCGCTTACCCCATGTGCAAGGCATTGCAGTAGCTTAGGTATACATGATTACGACCACTAACTGTCAACTGTCACTATATGAGTGGCCGTAACCATGGATACCAAAGCTACTGCAATGCCCTGCACATGGGGTAAGCGACACAGCGAATCAGAAGAACTATACAAAATTTCTAACTAAATGTATTTTCTAATATTATTACACCTACTCCATATTGGGAAAAGATCTTGGAGATTGAATGAGTCCTTAAAGGGGACAGTGCAGTCTAATGTCGATGTGTTTTGAATTATTAAATAAAAAAAAATAAAATAATAAAATATACATATAAGCTGTACATTTTTGACATACTGAGAACTTACATTCCTACAAGTGGTAATGTGTAAGCCTTGGGGTCAGATTCAAGTACAAGGAGAAGCTTCCTAGTCTGATCCATCGTCAAATACCTAATGAACAAAAGACAAAAAAAATAAAAATAAAATAATTCTCTCCTTATATACAATTTCTATATAAAAAATGTCACACGCACCAAGTACACAACAGACTCATTTGCTCTGAGCGAGGCGTTGTACCAAAAACTGCAGCTTGTGAACTCGGCCCCACAGAAACTGCCATTCCACATGGTTCAATACTTTAGCATATGATTTACTAAGAAAGATATTCCAGGTAAAGGTTAAAATAGTTTAAAAATAAATTAAGTCAATAAAAACCACAAATTCCGACGATTTTTGGAGTTTTGTTTTTAGGACATTCAGGCTTCGGTCAGACGGCCATATATGCTCGCATGTGAGAGAATCGGGCCAATACCGCGAATGAGACTCGGTTCAGAGCGTGATCCGAGCGTCACCCGAGCGTGATCCGAGTGTCACCCGAGAGTAATAGCAAATACCTCCAATTAAAAATGTAATATATTTTTTCTGATTTGCTATGTCTCTTTCCTTACGTGCAGGCATTGCAGGACCTTAGGTATCCATGATTACGACCACTAGCAACTAGCGAACTGTCACTAAATCAGTGGACGTAACCATGGATACCTAAGGTCCTGCAATCTCAATCTGCGCATGCGCCATCTCTAGCGGTCATTTTCCTGAAGTCCACCGTAGTGAAAACAACGGGAAGTGCGGGGACTCCGCCATTTTCTGAAAGCCTGGTGCAAGCCGCAACCTGCACTGGTGAGCACCCCCTGTCTCCCAGCCCAGGGCCCGCAGCATCGCCCCACTCCTGCCACTTCATGCAGCAGCCTGTGACCCAGATGCCCCTCAGACCACCCTCCCACCCGGTAAGCTGCTCTAAAATCGGACTATAAAAGGCGCGCATTTTATTACAAAATTTTTTTTCCTATATTCCTCCCCAAAATTTGGGGTGTGTCTTATAGTCTGCAAAATACGGTAAATTTATGGGATCAAATAACTGAAAATTGTCATGTGCATATGTATTCACCCCTTTTGCTATGAAGCCCCTAAAAATTTCAGGTGCAAGCAATTACCTTCTCCAGTCACATGACAGGACGTTCGCCTGTGTGCAGTCTAAGGGTCATATGTCTGTCAGTATATACACTTTACCTTTTCTGAAAGGCCACAGAGGCTGCAACACCATTAACAAGAGGCACCACTAACCAAACACCATGAAGACCAAGGAGATCTCCAAACAACACCATCAAGACCAAGGAGATCTCCAAACAACACCATCAAGACCAAGGAGATCTCCAAACAACACCATCAAGACCAAGGAGATCTCCAAACAACACCATCAAGACCAAGGAGATCTCCAAACAACACCATCAAGACAAAAGGAGATCTCCAAACAACACCATCAAGACAAAAGGAGATCTCCAAACAACACCATCAAGACAAAAGGAGATCTCCAAACAAGTCAAGGACGAAGTTGTTGAGAAGTACAAGTCAGGGTTAGGTTATAAAAAATATCCCAATCTCTGATGATCCCGCGGAGCACCATCAAATCCATTATCATCAAATGGAAAGAACATGGTGCCACAACAAACCTACCAAGAGAGGGCCGCCCACCAAAACTCTCAGCCCGGGCAAGGAAGGCATTAATCAGAGAGGCAGCACAGAGACCAAAAGGTGACCCTGAAGGAGCTGCAGAGTTCCCAAGCAGAGACTGGAGTATGTGTCCATACGACCACAATAAGCCGTACACTCCATAGAGGTGGACTTTATAGAAGAGTGGGCAGGAAAAAAAAGCCTTTACTTACACACAGAAATTGTAAGGCTTGTATTGAGTTTGCCAAAAGACATGTGGAAGACTCACCAAATGTATGGAGGAAGGTGCTGTGGTCAGATGTGACCAAAAGTGAACTTTTCGGCCACCAAGGTAACCAAGCCTAGGAGAGGATTCACATTAGGATAGGTTCCCAGCAAAGAGAAGTGCCTTATCAAGGCTGCTGGGTATACATGAATTGGCCAATTTAAGCGTTAAGTATTCTAATTTTTTCCTATTTTATAGAGCAGTGATACAATTCAAATTTCATATTTTCGTGCTATAGCGCTACAGAGTGCAACTTTGGTTGTTGGCAAGGTAAACGCTATGTCTGGCGCCAAACCAACACAGCTCGTCCTCCCCTCCTCCCACCCCAAGAACACCATCCCCACAGTGAAACATGGTGGTGGCAGAATCATGCTGCGTGGATGTTCTTCGGCAGTTGGGACAGGAAAAATGGTCAGACTCAAAGGGAAGATGGATGGTGCAGAATATATGGATATTGTTGAGATAAACCTGTTTCAGTCAGTCAGTGATTTGAGACTGGGATGGAGGTTCACCTTCCAACAAGACAAACATATAATATATATGTTGCCATATTCCAAGACTCAGAACTTTAATTTTCCATTGACTGCTTGTATCTTGCATGCAGAGCCTTAGTTTTTATTGACACTTTTTCTTTTGTACCTCAAATTGTATTGATCACTTTATATTGGAGTTTTTATGGTAGTTAAGGCAACTTTGGCGTTTGGATTATAAAATAAACACACACACACACCATATGGATTAAATTATTTGAGATTTTGATATATTGGATTTTACAGATGCAGCAATTGCCTATATGTTTATTTTTTTCTTCAAATTGGAGAATGGGGGTGATGATTTGAAAGGTTTTATATATTTTTTTACACTGCAGTTTTTAGAGGATGAAAAAAAAAAAAAGTATAGAAAATTAAAAAAAAAAAAAGTGTGTGAATCAAACTTTACTACTTGTTATTCTAAATAGTAAGAGTTACAATTAAAAGGAAACAAAGAGAAAAATTAAAAGGCTGCATGATTTAAGTAAAAATTCTGCACATAGCCAGTGGTCTTCAGCGCACTCCCAAGCCAAAATAATTTAGCAAATAAGCAATAATTATGTGAAGCAGGAACTGTGTAAATGGAAGCAACGTACTTGAGGTTGTCAGTGATGTTTTATCTTGGGCATGTCATTGCTGCTACCATAAGTAGACCCCGGCCCTAATATATATTTGCCTATTTCTCAGACTCCTTAAAACTTTGCAAAAAACACTTTGGTCTAGATGCACTCAACATAAACCACATCTCGGAAACATGGAAATAAGTGCCTGGTAAATAGAAACAAACAAGTGTCTTAAAAACACTTTGCGGCGGCGGTCAGGAGGACAAGCAGATGTCGAGCCGCGCCAGTACGATTTGGATTTTTTATTAAAGAACACTCAGAATAAAAGAAGCTTACCCGCATTTGTGTGTTCCTTGAAGCTGGGCAATATTATTGTGACTGCTCAGGTTCCTGGCGAGGGCCGTGGGTATAATTGGGACAGGCTTTATGGGAGTACTTTCAAATGTATTCGCCACGGTGACAGCCGCCCAGCGAAGATCAAAGTGAAGATTGTCCATGTTCTCCGAGTAAGTGATATGAGCTCTCACAGTGAGCAATTTGGAGAGATCCAAGGCTTCTTTGCTGTGAAGATGACTCTGAAGACCCTTAAAAAAAAAAAATTTAATAAATAAAATAATTCCTTTTTCATCTGAGAAACAATACAATTAAAGCCTGACGACGGCAATTTCTATCTCGTTCCTACTTGACATTCAGAAAGGAAAAGATCGGCCTTGTACGTAAAAACAGAGGGAAGAAGAAAAGGAACCAAATAATCCCGGCAAAGACAAACACTAGATCACAGCAATAATAAAGGAAAATGGAGGAGCCAAAACCCCCCCAGACTGTAGAGAATATTTATTCCACTATCAGCCGACAGTAGTAACTGGTCCAGTGTGGGGGGGCACCACGCAAGGGGGGGCTTGATCCCCACCACGCAAAGTGAGGGGGGGGGGGGGGGCTTGATCACCACCACGCAAAGTGAGGGGGGGGGGGGGGCTTGATCCCCGCCCATTGTCTTGTTTATTGGACTGCATACAGGCATAACTGAGGCAGGCTTTTAGTTCAGGGCAGGCAGGCCAGTGGACAACGGCAGCAACAATGCATGCTGGGAAGTGAGTGGGAAAGAAGTTCCGGCTTCTATAGTGCTGGCAGAATGCCAAAGAAGGATTCTAAGTCAGAAATCGTGTATGGAGAGCATGAGAATCAGGAGAGTTCCTGGACATAATGCTTTTGGTACACATTCCAGTGCATTATTTTGTGAGGATGAGGGAAGTAAGGCCATGCTTTACTAAGGGTACAGATACAAATCCTGTCCTATCTGAAGAGGGTCTGTAGCACGGCCATCCTGACCTCACTAATTTGTGAGTACATTTGCAGTGAAGACGACACAAGAGGAGTGGATGATGATAAGGACAGCAGAGAACAATGCAGATCAGATTCATATAAAACCTGACATCAGACAACAGGTGTCCCCCTATGTGGACACACAAGAAAATCTGTCAGTCAACTGGCACGGGACAGAGAGAAGCCGGCTGTGGACCTTCCTTGGACTAGTCATCCAAGACAGTCTCCGGACGACTTCTTAAAGCATGTTTAATCTAAAAAGCAGCAGTGTGTAGAGAACCTCCACAATCACTCTGCATCATTGAAGAGGAAGTTTCCTACTGTTCTCAGCCAGAGCAGTTCTCTCCGTGATCGGGATAGCCGTTGTGTTAAAGGTGTTGGCCACTACTTTAACATGGATGGCTTATCTTTAGGATAGTTCATTAATGTCTGATTGGTGGGGGAGCGACACCCTGCTCCCCTGTCAATCAGCTGTTCCCGGTGTCGGCAGTGGCTTGAACTGCTCAGTTGCGGAGCAGCACAGCACAATCGATGGTATAGTAGCCGAAGCCGGGTCCTGCACATCCGCCCCCTATTCAAATCAATGCAGTAATAGGCCACTATACAGTCCACAGAGCAGAGCGGTGCTGCTCCGTAACTGAGCAGCTCTGGACGCCCCCAACACCGGGAACAGCTGATCGGCAGGGGTGCTGGATGTTGCTTCCCACCAGACATTAATGACCGATCCTAAAGATAAGCCATCAAGGTCATTAAAGTCCTGGGCAACCCCTTTAATGTTCTCCTCAATCACAGGATGCTACTTTCGGACTATGAGAAGCACAATCTTTTTAGCAAGATTTTTTTTTTTTGCAAAAAAGTGGATCTTACAGTAAAAAACAAACAAACAAAAAAAAAATCCCACACAACAGTATTTTAAATATTTAAATCTGCTTGGGTGGTCGTCTTTTATTGCTCCTCTCCTGGTCTAAGCCTGGGGCATAACAAACTTGGGTGTGTCAGTGACGTGATGAGGGGGCCAGAGGTCGCAATACAGATTTTACAGCAGGGTAAAAACGCTTCTCTTGATATTTTTGAGGAGTATTCCTAGCCAAGGAGGAGCCTGTAATTTGCAGTAATTAGGGAAACATAGGCACATATTGCCATGTCTCCCCATAAAGGTATCCAAGCCTGTCATCTCCACCAACTCTCCCCCACCACAATCTATCCCCAACAGTACCCCCACCCAGGGAAATCTCTGCCGCGCGGGGCACCAAGCTGCTATCCTAATTACCCTTTCTGTTGCCTAATTCCCCTCCATATTTTACATTTCCTCAACAACGCAGTTGTATGCCGCTTTACAAAGCTTTTAAGTCACTTGATTTTTCTATGAAATTCTATGGCTTTGGGAATTTGCAAATCAGACAAAACAAACTGTTACAGAGAAGATCATAATTGATCAACCAATCTACCTTAAATGCGGCTGTGAAGTCCTCGGCTGTGTGCAGCGCAGCGCCCCCTGCAGTTTCCTGCAGACAGACCGTGCACGGAATAGAAATATCTCCAGGTACAAGAGCGGAGGGAACCTTCCCTTCAACGCCCGACTTCTCGCGGCCAGGATCAAAGCGGTAGATTGTTAGCGTTACGCCTTCTTCATCTAAAGAAAAGAAGAACAAATATAAAAGATCTCATACAAATCCAAATTCTATCCCCATCACTTACTGCAGACGTCTCCAGGTATTCAGCAACGTCCATAAACCTAGGCAGGACATACACGAGACGGCTCCTGACAGCGGCAGCTCTTACAGGCATAAGATCTACTCTACAATATGGAACGGAACACCTCCTGGGAATATTACACATCTCTGCAGTTTACAGTTTTAGGTTGGTTTCACAAAAACAAATTAAAAATAAAATAAAAAAAGGTTTATCGTGGCATTTGTGTAAGCTCAGATGGACGAGTCTTTAAAAAAAAAAAAAAAAAATTATATATATTTTTTTACAAACTGAAAACGGGAATCTGTCATTAGGTTTTTGCTATGAAATCAGAGAAGCGAGATTTAGGAGCAGAGACCTTGATTCCAGCGATTTATCACTTACTGGGCTGCTTGCTGCAGTTTTGATACAATCCCTGTTTTCTCTGCTGCAGATCTCATAATGCTGAGCTCTGTATAACCCCTCCTACACCACTGATTGGTAGCTTTCTGACAACGTACAGTGTAAACAGGAAGCAGCCAATCAGTGGTGGGGGCCTTGCACGCCACCTAGTCCTGTAGTAATAATCTCCTGCTGATAAAACACTGATAGTATTGAAACTAAAGCGCACATCCTATTAAGTGACCCATCTCTGGAATCAGGGTCTCTGCTCCTACATCCTGGTGTTCTCAAATTAAATAGCACAAACATTTATTCAAGGATATTTTTAACTTTGTATCGTCATTTAAACCCCTAAGTGTAATAGAAAATATTAACCCACTCCAGTGAGGTGGCATTCACCCCTTTACCTCTCACACAAAATTTCCAGTAGGAAAAAGAGCTGACATTCTAAGCTGCATTGAAATAGAATTGTTGAGTTGACATGGAGGAAATTAAATATAGCTGGGAAAGGAAGAGAATATCTAACACCTTTGGATACCTATTGTGCACTCCAGGATGAGCTTCCATTCACCAGAACATGTTTGGCAGATGCTGAGGCACCGGTGAAAAGTTATGAATATTGGGGTTTGTATTGATCCAATACTGATGGGACATACATCTTCAATTTCAGGACTAATCAAGGAAGAGTATACTTATTTTTTCATATCTGTAACCCCAGCCTATAAGCCCCAAATTAATAGTGGGCAGATCGCTGACAACAGCCATATCATTTTTGGTCTCTGGGTAACTGTAAAATCACGATAAAAAAATATGACAGAGATATGGAATGTCTGTGAATGTCAAGAGTAAAGATATTGTTAATATCACAATTTTCTGACACTGAAGCCACATCCTCTGACCAGCCCTGCTATGAGTCATAAAGGGGGTGGGGTGGGTGTAACTTAGGTGCTGATAAAAGGTCAGGGCGAATTATGATCTGGGCTCTACGTAGGAAGATACAGATCAGTGTAGGCAGGAGGCACGTTTATGGATGTTTTCCATAGGTTTGCTTCCATCCGTTAAGCTGACTCATCTCTGGGATCAGAGTAATAAGTTATTTTTGTCTTGTTTATTGTATGTAATTGTATATGCTGTAGTGTTTTGTACCCTTTATAAAAAGAAAAATATATATCCATCCCGCTGACAAAGACACGAACAGTCTATAATTTTGGATTCTATAAATCCCACCCCCCCCACAAAAAAACAAACCAACACATTGTATAAATTAGATAAGTTTATGCATTTTGCAGTAAGAAATAAGTATTTGATCCCCTACAAACCATTATGAGTTCTGGCTCCTACAGACCAGTTAGACGCTCCTAAGCCACTCGTTACTTCCATTAAAGACAGCAGTCTTACATAGTCACCTGTATAAAAGACTCCTGTCCACAGACTCAGTCAGACTCTAACCTCTACAACATGGGCAAGACCAAAGAGCTTTCTAAGAATGTCATGGACAAGATCATAGACCTGCACAAAGCTGGAATGTGCTACAAAACTATAAGTAAGACGCTGGGTGAGAAGGAGACAACTGTTGGTGTAATAGTAAGAAATGGAAGAAATACAAAATGACTGTCAATCGACATTGATCTGGGGCACAATGCAAAATCTCACCTCGTGGTGTATCTTTGATTAAGAGGAAGGTGAGAGATCAGCCGAAAACTACACTGGGGGGAGGGCGGGGCTTGTTAAGGATTTCAAGGCACCTGGGACAACAGTCAGCAAGAAAACCATTGGTAACACATGATGCCTAAAGGTTTAAAATCCTGCAGTGCCCACAGGGTATTCTCTTGATGAGCTTCAAGAGGTAGTCACCGGAAAAGGTTTTCTCTTCACAGGTGTGCCCTTGAGAGCACATGTGAGACTTGTTTGGGCTAAAGAACACAAGGAATGGACATTAGACCAGTGGAAATCTGTGCTTTGGTCTGATGAGTCCAAATTTGAGATCTTTGGTTCCAACCACCGTGTCGTTGTGCGACGCAGAAAAGGTGAACGGATGGACTCTACATGCCTGGTTCCCACCGTGAAGCATGGAGGAGGAGGTGTGATGGTGTGGGGGGTGCTTTGCTGGGGATTTATTCAAAATTGAAGGCATACTGAACCAGCATGGCTACCACAGCATCTTGCAGCGGCATGCTATTCCATCCGGTTTGCGTTTAGTTGGACCATCATTTATTTTTCAACAGGACAATGACCGCAAACACACCTCCAGGCTGTGTAAGGGCTATTTGGCCAAGGAGGAGAGTGATGGGGTGCTACGCCAGATGACCTGGCCAACAAGTGCTAAGCATCTCTGGGAACTCCTTCAAGATTGTTGGAAGACCATTTCCGGTGACTACCTCTTGAAGCTCATCAAGAGAATGCCAAGAGTGTGCAAAGCAGTCATCAAAGCAAAAGGTGGCTACTTTGAAGAACCTAGAATATAAGACATATTATCAGTCGTTTCACACTTTTTTGTTAAGTATATAATGCCACATGTGTTAATTCATAGTTTTGATGCCTTCAGTGTGAATGTACAATTTTCAAAGTCA
Source organism: Phyllobates terribilis (assembly GCF_046119375.1). Classification (NCBI taxonomy): domain Eukaryota; kingdom Metazoa; phylum Chordata; class Amphibia; order Anura; family Dendrobatidae; genus Phyllobates; species Phyllobates terribilis. The sequence goes on along the minus strand of NW_027362768.1, from coordinate 154,642,056 downwards.
TGAAAATACAGAAAAATCTTTAAATGAGAAGGTGTGTCCAAACTTTTGGTCTGTACTGCAATATATATACATACACACACAAGGTTATCCAAAAGTAGGTGGACAGAAAGTGTAATAAGGTTATGAAGAAGGAGATTTATCAAACATGGTGTAAAGTGAAACTGGCTCACTTGCCCTTCGCAATCAGATTCTACTTTTCATTCCTCAACGTTTATAGTCGAAAACCAAAAAGTGTCAGTGATTTGAAAAATTACATAAGAGATGCATTTCAAGAAATTAATACCCAAAGAGACTTGTGCAAAACAGTTTGTGGAAGCGTAAGAGGCGACTTCAAAGCTGTGCAAATTGTAATGGAAAACAGTTTGAGCACCTGAGTTGATAAAATTTAAGGGCTTTTGTATTATTGTTCAGAATAAAATTTATTTGTCAATGTTATGCTTGTGTTAGTAAATATAATTTTATGTATAAATCAAAATAAATGTTATTATTTTCTGGTCACCTACTTTTGGACCACCCTATATATTTATTTATATTTACACTCCCCATCGTTCTGGATCAAATATAAAATGTAATAGTCCTGTTCCTTTTGTTGTGTAAATCGCACCCAGAAGCCATACGCTATTAGAAATCAGGAGTCCAGTCAGCCTATATAAAAAAAAAATGACTGGTGGTGGCAACTAATAATCTTTCTTGGGTTACTGTGGAGTTTGCAGTGACCGTACCAAGCTATATACATATATTCCATGCGTTGGAATCGGAGTTGTATATACCATGCGCTCACTGTTCGTTTCCCAATAACCGGCCTTAGTGGAAATGGCCTGCGGCCTTCTCCGTTAATCATCAGTCAATTGCTTTATTGTCCGGACGATAGGTGGCAGCAGAGACCTGTTCGTGACAAAAAGATAACCGTGGGTGGATCTGCGTGACCTCTCAGGCGGAGATCTTTGACACTACATATACAGTTTTTGCACAAAAAAATAATTGCATCCGCTGGACAGATAATGTTCATTTGTTTCGTGGCTGGAGAGTTTATAAAATTCAGCATTATTGGCCGCACATTGTATACAGCAGATGTGCTGCTGATAACAATACTGTAGGGGGACAGAACGATCGAATACTATCATTATTCGTCAGTCAGTAAATAAGAACAGATTTACTTGTATATAGTTGATCAGCGGTTATTAACTAAATACATCATTAGCCAGCTGCTCTTATAGATGGTTATTTTGTGCCTATTGATGACGGATGCAACAAACAAAATGTCAAAACATCATGTGAGCAGAGCCTTTCCACATTAGTCTATGAGAAGATGTAGTGTATGAGCCAGGACAGACGGCGAAGGTCTCAAATATATCACAATGGAGGCCGAAAGGAAAAAGCAGGACCATTGTGACTATATAGTGGTAGATAAGATAATGGAGGTGTATATCATGGGATACTCCCGATATACATTAGATGTAGGTATAGACCACAATCTCCTGATGAGATTTGTAAAATGACAAATAAAAACTATTGAAAATAAGTGATAACGAACCATCATCCACCGCAAAAGATCCAAGGAAGAAGCCACTGAACAATTTTCTCTCCGTTTTGGCGTGGCGATAAGACAGCCGTAACGCTTTTTCAGACAGGAACAGACGAGGATTCCTAGAATATCAAAAAGAGAAGATAAATTAATTCAAGATACCACAGGTCAATAGGGCATGAAAACCAAAATTACCAGTAGTTAAATGGCTCGTTCAGCGCAGAACTCTTCTAGCGCTAGAATAACATTTTTTATTCCCAGCACTTACAGGTTGTCGACTTTCTATTCTCTCCAGATATAGAGAAGTGTCTACAGCCCATGGGGTGAAGATAGAGACTGAATGCAACCAAAGCTCTGTTCACAATAGGGTCATGGCTTCTATTTCTCAAATGGATGCATGAGAATCCCAACAGATGTCATAAACCAGGGTCCATTAGAATTTTGCAATTTTTTTTTTCTTTACAGAAAGAACAGCTCTACAAGATGTCTAATTTTTGCAGTCAAAGATTTCTAAAAGCACAATGTGAATCCTAAGACTGGATCCCCAACGTTCACTTCTCATGGCTTCCTCTGTAGCAGCATACAGTTACCCATAGGATGCAGGCTCCAAATCCCCTTCTCCATCCCACAAAATGATTATAGAATAGTGCAGCAGAATCTTCTCTGCTGTATGGGCAGAGAACAAAGTAATAGCGACGCGCCACATTTTTTGTTTTTATCGGATCAGTGTGGACCTGTGGTCACGTTTCTCACAAACACTGAGTTTTTATGAAGCATCCAACAAAAAGACACTGGAAAAAGAAGGGTGAAAGCAAATTTACAGATGCACAAACTTATCCTACACTAATCCAAGCAGTCACTGTAAAATCCGGGCTCTGAGTCCCAGGTGGGAAATCTGCAGCGAAGTGGGATGAGACGATACAATAGATTACCTTGTGTTCTGAAGATCTCTGGTAATCACCTGGTGATGGCGGCCGTACTGATGCCAGCTCACCCAGGATATATACACAAGATGCAACTTGTATGTATAATTCTCTTTCAGGTCATACAAGGTAGCAGAAGTGATAATCCAGATAGCACACATGGAATGAGAATGAATGTCTGCATTACGGCTATACCTGTAATAGCTGAAATGTAATCCGATGGGATCTCCCATGGGGGTTGAATCCCAGAGCACCGTCTTCGATGGAGGGAAATTAATTGGGAGCATCCTGTTAGACATATTCCTAAACATAATGAGATAAAAAGTTTAAAAAAAAAATGAAAATTTGGATGCAATTTCCCATATTATCAAGTTTGCAAATGTGTAAATGGAGAGAGAGGGAATTGGAAGAAAAAAGGCACATTATTGAGAAGCTTAAACACCTTGAACAGATGTGGGGGAGGGACTGACAAGTAACAGGTCTCCATCCATCTGTCTGGTCTACACGTACAATATATAGCGTGAAGTCATTGACAGCAGATAGGAGCTAATAGACTAGACAAGCCGGTGACCTCCGCAGTAACGCGGTGATAAAGTACAATATATGTCACCTACAAGTCAGATTGGACTGCCACCTGGTGCACATGTATGTCAGCCGCGATATGACTCCAGTACGCTGTGAGGTTGATGGAACAAGAATTATTATGAGACATTGGTGGAAGATTAATATGCATTAGGAGCAATCGGACGGCAGTGCACGGACTGGCCGGCGGCTCTCCCGACCCTAGCATGACAGCTGCATAGAAATACATGAAGCTCCGGTCTCACTCAAATTTACACAGCCATCTGACTGCGCCTTAAGTCCACATTGGGGCTAATTTACTAGCCTACATGCGCCAGAAATCTGGTTTAATTAGTGGCTTGAACCATCTTTATTTTTGCAGAGAAAAACTTTGATGAACCAGCGAGGAATCTTTCTTAAAAGCCTTCGACTTTATTTAACAAATTCACATATAAAAAAGAAAAAAAGTCGCAGCTGCTCATCCAATAGTGAGTCAAAATCAATAGCAAACGCGTTTAGGTCGCCTGAACCTTATTCATTGCAGAGGGTTTTTTGTTGTTTTTTTAAATTGCATGTACTGCGATCAGCACCAGCAGGGGACAATGATGAGAGTAGTAGTCTGATCCCGCAGTGTCCAACTGTAAAAATAAGAATAAAATAAAAAAAAAATCCTTATACTCACTTGTCCCAAGTGTCCCCCTCTGTAATCCATGCAACCGATCACTCAGATGAGCTGGGGAGAATGACTCCAGCAGCGAGCAGGCCCCTGGTCTGTGCTGAGCTCAGTGAGTGACAGGACACTGCTAGCTGAGCGCAGCTCCGGGGTTCGCTTGCTGCAGGAGTCATTCCCCCCGGCTCCTCTGCTGAACGGTCGCATGGAATACAGTGGGAGACACTTAGCACAGGTGAGCATAAGGATTCTTTTATTTTACAGGTGGGGAGACTGGGAGCAGACACTACTACTCTCACCATTATCCCCTGCTGGTGCTGATCACAGCACAGGCAGGGGACTATGATGAGGGCAACGTTTAGCACACGGCACTTGGGAACAGCGCTAAATGTACCGCTGATTCCCAAGCGCTGGTACGTGTGACACTGATGGCATCCGTGTGCGGTACGTGTTTACAAGGACCCATTGACTTGAATGGGTCTGTGTGATCGCGGCTGCCGGCCAAACATGGGCATGTCTACGTGTGGATCAACACGGTCCGTGGAGAGACACTGACATGAGCACAGACCCAGTCATTTGAATGGGCCTGCGTGTGTCAGTGTCTCCGGTACATGTGGAAAAGGTCACCACACGTACCGGGAATACGGACGCGTGAAAGAGGCCTAATGAAAGCTCCTTCAGCTGATTAGTGGCGGAGTACAATATATGTGCCTTAGTTAATTCATCCCTTTATGTGCAGCCTGCCACAAATACAATTGCTGAGTGGGGATAAACTGCAATACCAGACACATCCATTTGACAAAAGAGGCGCCTTTTCTGACGAGAGTTCAGCTCTAAAGCTCACAGAAGAGGTTGTGCATTTTACCTTATATTTATCTGATTTTCACCGGACATGGGGTTGGCATCCTTATGGTACTGCGAGTTCTTTATGCTCATTTTTGCACTCATATCCTAGAAAAAGAACAAAGCTATTAAAGCCACGGACAGCGGGTCATCTACTGAGCTGAAAGGCTTGTGCCGGCTCTGTGACCAGTAGCCATTCACTGGAAGAAGCAGAGATAGAAGCTGAAATATCTGACCCCGGGGAAAAGGGGAGAGGCAGGGAGACTAACAAAGTACATATAGGTCCCGTTCATAATTAGAGCCCCCCATGCACTTTAGATATGGGTCAACACAACCATCATTTGACCACTAGCAATTCACCCAGACTCCCATACACTGGAGTGCTCAGCTGGCCAAGCCAACAACAGCATCGACTAACTCAAATCGCTGCTGTGTAAGCACTTAAAGGGTTATTCCTGGAAAAAAAAAAAAAAGTTAAATATGCTAATAAAATCTTTGCCTTTCTGTAAAAATCCATAGTTGAAATTGTGTGTTAAAGAGCTGCAAGTGCAGTGGACGGGTGCTGCACCGACAGCTCTGCTCCTAATCTCCCTATTCCCTGCCTCTGAAACACGAGTGACCTGTCAGTCAGACAGGCAAGGGGCGGGGACTAGAGAAAGAAGGAGGAGCACTGTCAGTGCAGGCCACACCCACTGCAGTCGCAACTAATTAGCATACGATTTCAACAATAGATTTCTCTGAAGCAGCAAAAAGGATTTCTGCAAGAAAGGTGAGGATTTACTCAGCATTAAAGTGTCTTTACATACATGCCATTAGTTTGGGGTTTAAAATCCTCACAACAGGGTCTCTTTAAATCTCTGTGCAGCATGTACCCAGTGTCAGGTTACCTTTAAATGTAACCTGACACTGGGTACATGCTGCACAGAGATTTACCTTTAAATGTAGTAGTCCCCCTTGTAAAATAAAAATAACAGATACCTCCTGCACCAACGTTATGCAGCACGAACCCTGCAGACAATCAGTGGCCACTACTGGGCTGCTCTTCTCCGGGGGAAATGAGTGTGCAGCTGCCTGATAGTGGCCACTGATTGTCACATGAGCCCTGCAGACAATCTCATGTGAGCCCCGGCATTGCTGCAGGAGTAATCCGTTAGGCTGCGTGCCCACTATGGAATTTCCGCAGCAAAAACGCTTAAAAAACGCTTGGTAATACGTGCCCCATGGTCCCCAATGATAATCCGCATGTGCTATGCACATGCTGCGGAAATTTCCGCTGTGGATTATCACTGCGGAAAAATCCGCAGCATGTCCATTAATTTTGCGGACAAGCAGCGTAATTGCTGCCATTGACTTGCATTGAATCGCTTAATATCCGCATGACTACATGTGCACACGCGGATATTAAGCGATTCAATGTGCGGATGGTACCCGGGTCTGGAGAAGAGGAGACATTCCTCCAGACCCGGGTACCATAGTACCTGTTCAAAAAAAGAATTTAAAATAAAAAATAAAGATTATACTCACCTTCCGATGTCCCCCGGTCTCCTGTACGGTGCGTCCTGGCTCCCCGGTGGCTCGCGATGGTGTAAAAGGACCTTCCATGATGTCATTTAGTCATGTGACCGTCAGCGGTTGCGTAACCTGTCACATGACTAAATGACGTCATGGAAGGTCCTTTTACACCACCGCGAGTGGTACAAGAGACCGGACGCACCGGAGAGAAAACCGCGGGCCATCAGAAGGTGAGTATAATATAACCATGCCGGTTGCATGGATTTATATAGTGTGACCAAGTTGTCAAGCACTTTTCCAAGTGATGCTAAAATCGCTTGGAAAAGCGCTTGATAGGCTGTGTGCCCACGTAGCATTTTTCAAGCGTTTTTGATGCGGAATTTCCGCAACGTAAACGCTTGAAAAACGCTTGGTAACACGCACCCCATGGTCCCCAATGGGATTCCGCAAGTTCTATGCACATGCTGCGGATTTTTCCGCAGCGTTTATGCCGCGTTCAAAAATCCGCAGCATGTCATTTAATTTTGCGTTTCCGCAAGCAGAATTGCCTTTGTTCAATGCATAAAAAACGCAAGGCAATTCCGCATGTGAAAAACGCGTGATAAACGCGCGAAAAACGCGCGATAAACGCGTGCGGAATTCCGCATGCGTTTTTCCGGGAGAGGACTTGCATTTATGCAGCAGAAATTTTCTGCTTCATAAATGCAACGTGGGCACATAGCCAGCATATACGCTTGAAAAATGCTATGTGGGCACACAGCCATAACCCGCATGCAGAAATGCATGCAAAAAAACGCTTGACAAAAGCTTCTACCTGGCAGGAAAAACGCATGTAAAATCCGCATGCATTTCTCCTGCCAGGGAGAAGCAGAAAAAATATGCAGCATTTCTGCATCGTGGGCACATTATAGTTATTTTAAAAGTGGAACTACTTCATTTAAAAAGGGGGTGGTCCTGGTAGTAGATTACCCCTTTAGGCCACATTCACACATTCAGTATTTTACATCTGTATTTGTAAGCCAAAACCAGGAGTGGAACAGTCAAGAGGAAAAGTATAATAGAAACTCGTCACCACTTCTGTATTTATCACCCACTCCTGGTTATGGCTTACAAATACAGATGTAAAATACTGACCAAATACTGAACGTTGCTTAAAGTCTAAAATGGGGAAAAAAAAAAAATGTAAATGCAGAACTTTAATTTTTTTTGGGTGGCCACACCTCCTACATGGAATTCAATAAAAAAAATGATCAAAATAATATGAATACCAAAATAGCACCATTAAAAATGCAGTCTCATCATGCAAAAAAAAAAAAGTGTCCAGATCACACTGACGGAAAAATAGAACTTCTAAACCACTAAAAAAAATAAAAATAATAATAAAAATAACTACAAGCTTGGAGTTGCCCTAATTGCACAGACCTGGGGAATCATTATCATCAGGTCATTTTTGCCGCACAACAAACAATGCAACAACAAAAAAGGTATAATTGCTATTTTCTTCCCCTTTTCTGCAGTCAGGAAAGGGTTAAAGTGTAACACATATATATGTAGATACATATACACAGTCTGACCCCTCGGACGCCCCCAGCAGCTCCCGCACACAGTCCTCACTCACCTGGAGCTCCGCATTGATGCCGCACCTGTCTGCTCGTTACTCTGCCCTGCTCCCCTCCTCGGTGATGGTCCTGGGCGGCAGTGGTGGCGGCAGCTCCCGGGGAGGAGTCTCCGTGATAAACAATGACAGTTACCAGCCCCTCACACACCGCAGCCGTCAGCCGTAACTACAAATATGGCGCCAGCACGTCTCCAGGGCCCGGGACACTGCTCCCTCCCCTGAGCCAATCAGAAACCAGACACCAGTGTCTGACAGCCAATGAAATGCCGCCGCTCTGCAAGCAAACAGCCTATCCCAGGGACCCTATTCAAACAGCTAACGGCACGAAAGAGGAAGGGAGGATTCTGCGCATGCGCCCTGTTGACAGGGGAGTCTGGTTTCCTAGAAACAGGGAGACGCTCGATACAATGCGGTTACTATGTAGGAGCTGTCAGTAGTTATGGCGGGCGATGATTGCGTCGTGTGCACATGGCAGGATCATCTAATGCGTTCTTAATGAGTCTGTCCTCATCCATAAGTGTAGAGAAGCTAGGCATGAAGGATGGCTGACAAAGGTTACTGTGTTCATTGTGCTGTAAAAATGACTTGGGAAGATGATTTTCTGGGTCAGTACAACTACAGCGCAGAAATCCTGGCACTTACGGCCTCGGCTGCTATCACTGAGGTTATTAATGATCATCTGAGGAAGGTTCTGCCGCTGGATGCACTTGGGCAAATCATCAAGATCCGCTGCTGGCAGCTCCTGTGCAACTGTCAACCAATGACGTCCCGGATGTGCTCAGTGGGAGACAAGACACGTAGGCGGCTCATAGTAGCACGAGCAACATGCGGGCTGGTGTCATGTTGAAAACAGCTCCCAGGACACTTTGGAGAAATGGCCGCAACACGGGATCCCCGATAGATCCAGGATATAGAGACTGGATCCCCAATAGATCCAGGCTATAGAGACTGGACCCCCGATAGATCCAGGATTTATAGACTGGATCCCCAATAGATCCAGGATATAGAGACTGGATCACTGATAGATCCAAGATATAGAGACTGGACCCCCGATAGATCCAGGATATAGAGACTGGGTCCCAGATAGATCCAGGATATAGAGACTAGATCCAGGATATAGAGACTGGATCACCGATAGATCCAGGATATAGAGACTGGATCCCCGATAGATCCAGGATATAGAGACTGGATCCCTGATAGAGACTGGATCCCCAATAGATCCAGGATATAGAGACTGGATCCCTGATATATCCAGGATATAGAGACTGGATCCCCAATAGATCCAGGATATAGAGACTGGATCACTGATAGATCCAGGATATAGGGACTGGACCCCCGATAGATCCAGGATATAGGGACTGGATCCCCGATAGATCCAGGATATAGAGACTGGATCACTGATAGATCCAGGATATAGAGACTGGACCCCCAATAGATCCAGGATATAGAGACTGGGTCCCAGATAGATCCAGGATATAGAGACTGGGTCCCTGATAGATCCAGGATATAGAGACTGGATCACCGATAGATCCAGGATATAGAGACTGGATCACCGATAGATCCAGGATATAGAGACTGGACCCCCAATAGATCCAGGATATAGAGACTGGGTCCCAGATAGATCCAGGATATAGAGACTGGGTCCCTGATAGATCCAGGATATAGAGACTGGATCACCGATAGATCCAGGATATAGAGACTGGACCCCCGATAGATCCAGGATATAGAGACTGGGTCCTAGATAGATCCAGGATATAGAGACTGGATCCCCGATAGATCCAGGATATAGAGACTGGATCCCCGATAGATCCAGGGTATAGAGTGACTCTGTGTGACTTATGAATCCCCCCCAGCGCATGCACTGTGCACTGCAAGGATTCGCCGGTTTATGAGCGGGACCGGAGGGTATGTATACGTTATACATACTCCCGGCCAAGGCCACGCCCTCTAGTCGGCCACACCCACTGGGCGGCTGTGTTACTAGACCGGGTGTGGCCTCACTCAATACAAGTGTATGGAACAAGGCCGTGCGCACTAGTCAGACCCTGGCCGGGAGTATGTATAACTTATATATACCCTCTTGTCCCGGCTCAGAAACCGGCGACTCCCCGCAGCGTACAGTTCGTGCTCTGGGGGGATTCATAAGTCTGCAGTCACACAAAGTGACTGCAGACTTATCATTTTGGACCGGACAACCCCTTTAAGTATCTACCTTTGACCATCCATAAAGTTGGGATGTTGAAAGGGCACGTTGGATAAAGATGAGCAAAGTGAATTTGTTTAGAATTTCCCAAAATTTGTGGATTGAGACAAATCTGAATTTTAGGTGATTCGCTCTGCACAAATCCAGTGAAATGGAATCTGTCCATTATTTTTGTGGATTATGAGCATCGGGAAGGGGTAAAAAAAAACAAACAACTGTTATACCCACCTCTTCTCAGCCCACCCCAAATCTATCCCGGCACCACCCCCTACTCCCCGTCTTGTCTTCTGACTGGCTTCTCTTCCTTCTCCTTTCCTCTCCGGATCTTCCAGCGAGAGTCACCGCTGATGACTAGGCTGTCTGTCTGTGCTGTCACAAATTTATGAGATATAAATAAAATCTCTCCCCTAAATTGAGCGAAATCAAATTTTGGGGGTCTCACTCAACTCTAAAATTGGGAATTGTAGTTTAAAAAAACTCCTGAAGGGCCACAGTTGATCCTTGGGTTACACCATGGCAGCTCTCCAATACTACCCAAATCACATCCGCTCAGTAAGAAGAGCTGTCACCGGGTCAGGAGTGGGCCGTTCTTACTATTATTTTATTACTGAGTATTGCTCCAGAGATAAGGGCCTTTTTATTTAGAGCTTTTTTTTTTTAAAGTCTTTATAAGGGGACGTGGCTCTCAGGATCCTCGGGGGCGTGTCTTTAGGATGCTCTGCATAATTATCCTTTGAGCCACACCCCCTTTGTAAAAGCCATAAAATTAGTACTAAATAAAAAGGCCCATATTTCTGGAACTGTATGGCGGATGTAAAAAAAAACTTAATATTCAGGAGAGCACCCAGAAATAAAATAAGAGCGAAAAATAGAAACTTGTGAACTCTTTAAGGAATTGTGTGATTGTAGAATAAGGGCATTACTGTATTCAAGCAAACACAAATTTTGAAGAGGTTTTCACTTTTATCACCTGTCCACAGATTACAACCGTCGAGACCTCCGTCCCACCAAATCTCAAGTACAGGGGTCCCAAAGTCCACTGTGTAAATAGAGCATTGGTGAACATGTGTGAACACCGTTCTAGTCACCTCTATGGGATTATATAGAAATGAATGGAGCAGTGATCACACATCCTCAGAACCATTATATTCACACCCTATACTTATTCCCGGCTGGGTACGTTTTCACCTATCTACAGCAGAGGCTGATCACAGGGAGGCCGACAGTTGGATCCTCCACCGGTACGGACAACAGGGCACCGAAACGCTCCATTAGAATGGAGTTGGATCCCAACAGTCAGAACCACAAGAGATCACACATTTATCATCTATCCTATGGATTCTATCCTCTGGTACGTCTTAGAGACATATTAAGGTGAGTTGACGAGGGTCTAGATGCTTGACCACCCTCTCCCAATTATTACCAGATAGAAGTCACTTCAGTAGGCATCCCTTGTGGTCCTGTTCTTCTCAAAGAAAAAAGTTTTGATTGAAGATGCTGCAGTCAGGGGCGTAAATATAATGGGTGCAGAGGTTGCAATCGCACCCGGGCCCAGGAGCCCAGGGGGCCCAAAAAGTCCTTTTGGCCTATATAAAAAGACCAATGCTATTAAACACTTTCAATTGGAAGCTTTAGAGATCAATTGGAGCTTTTACATTGGGGCCCATGAGCTTCACGTTACACCACTGGCTGCACTACCTTTTTAGAGCACCATGTCTGCCACCATCACCCATAAGACATGCTTAACCCAACTGAACAATCACTTCTCTAAAAGAAGTGGCCACATCTAACTATACCCAATTTCCTAGCTGTATCCTGAATTTTCAGATACAGTTTTGGAAAATTTAAAGCACCTCTGGCCCAAAAGTGTGCTTTTTGCAGTGGGGTTTTAAGAGGTTGTTCCAAGGCAGCGGGACCATCACAAATACTGGTACGTATGCAGCTGCTATCAATGGGAGAATATAGCTGCAGTTTCAGTAACTTCCAATCATTCCGGTTGGGGCTACACAGCATCATCAGACTCAAGGCCAAAGATCGCTGTGTGTACTGTGATACATAGAGGCTGTAGAAATGCTCCAAAGAAACAAAACCCTATAGCAGGACAAAAATACAAAAAATATTTGTCCTGAAGTGTCCATACCTATCATAGAAAATATTAAGATCCTTTACACCCTCCAGTGAGGGGGCATTCTCTCCCATCCTCCTCTCTCGCACCAAATTTCAAGGAGAAAGAGCTGGAAATCTAAGAGTCTCTTTGAAATAGAATTGTCCAGTTGGCATAGAGAATATTACGTATAGTTGGGAAGTGACAAATCTATTTAAAATTCCCTTTTAAGCCCAGACTCCCTCTATAGCCAGGTGACTGAAAGAGGATGTCTATTGTGAGGAACACTGAGATTTATAGATTGGATAGGTAATTAGACAGCAAAGATCTTTCCTGAGGTTCAGATAACAAAAAGGACATGTGTTTATGCATAGATAGAGAAGTGGAAGAGTGTAGTGCCGGTGTCCCTGCCCTCTGCTAGGCAGGGACGCTGTTCCCCTCACCGCTCTGCTCCGTGCCCGGCGTCCCTCTCCCGCTCTGCTGGCAGCGCGCGCTCCTTCCCGGCCACTGTGCTTAGGGCGCGCGCGCGCGCCCTCCCTCCCTCTTAAAGGGGCCGCGCGCGCCGTCCTAAGGAGTCCCCGGCCAATGGCCGGAGGACTTTACCATATATAAGGCACCTCCTCCAAAATGGAGGTGCCCGAGCAATGTTGTTTGCACCTGTGTCTCACCTGTGCTTCAGCCCTCAGGTCCCGTTGCCAGTTACCTGCCAGTTACCTGCCAGATTCCTGCCTGATTACTTGCTACCTGCCTGCTAGTCTGAGGTCCGACGGTCTGCCTTACTAATCCTGTCAGTCTGTCTAAGGACCAGCCTGCCCGCTCACCTGGGAGTGCACATCAGCTACCTGCCTGCTTGCCTGTGGTCCGACGGTCTGCCTTCCAACTCCTGTCAGTCTGTCTATGGACCAGCTTGCCCGCTCACCTGGGAGCGCACATCTGCTACCTGCCTGCTAGCCTACCTGGAGGCTCCGCCGTCACGTGCTGTGACCACCTGCCTGTCCAGTGACTCCTGCCCGCTCACCTGGGAGCGCTCATCTGCTACCAGTCTGCTTGCCTACCCGGAGGCTCTGCCGTCACGTGCTTTGACCACCCGCCTGTCCAGAGACTTCTGCCCGCTCACCTGGGAGCGCTCATCTGTCGCCTGTCCGCTGGTCTTCCTGGAGGCTCCGCCGTCACATGCTGTGACCACCCGTTCATCCAGAGACTCTCGCCTGCTCACCTGGGAGCTCACGTCTATCTTCAGCCGCCACAGGTCGTACCAACCCTATACCTAGAGACTGCCCCGGTCACTTGCCGTGACCTCCAGCCCGTTCACTCAGAGACTGTCCCGTTCACTCAGAGACTGTCCCGTTCACCTGCTGAGACTTCCAGCCCGTCTTCCCTGGTCGCCACCCGCTCCTTTACAAGGACCGCCCCCTTGTATAGTAGCTCAGAGGTTCCGCCTCCCAGACCCGTTACAAAGAGTCTCCTTTGTCCCCAGGAAAGATATCTTGAGTTGAAAGGAAACTTTTGTTCCCTGCAGGAGAAATGTTGCAACTACAGCTAAACAGTTGGGCATGGGTAGAAAGTTATGAATGTTGGGGTTTGTATAGATCCGATATTGATGGGACATATATTTTCAGCTTCAGAACTAATCAGGGAGGAATATGCATATTTTCTCATAACTGTAACACCTGCCTATAAGTCCCAAATCTATAGTAATCAGATCGTTGACCACAGCCATGTCTCCTATCTATGGAAAGGTAAAATCCCGATAAAAAATATGACGGCGATATCGAATGTCCAAAATCTAAATCAGAGGCGAAGATATCTCATAAGTTGGGAATTTCATAAAATCCTGAAGGGCTGAGAACATCCCACAACCCGGCCCACGTGAGGTCATCAAGGAGGAATGTGTGGGTGTAACTTAGGTGCTGATAAAAGGTCAAATCTAATTATGATCTGTGTTGATGCAGAGAGATACACATCAGTGTATGCATGATTCCCGTTCACTGGACGTCTTCAATTGAAGCGCTCTCCTTCGCTAAGCTGAATCATCTCTGTGATCAGCGTAGTAAGTTTCTTTCATTATTAATCTTGTTTATTTTCTGTAATTGTATATGCTGTATTCTTTTGCCCACTTTGTAAATTGTTTGGTATATTTTTATAAACAATGCCTATCGTTCTGGATTAAATATAAAATGTAATAGTTATATTCCTTTTGTTCTGTAAACCCATACGCTACCAGAAATCAGGCATCCAGTCAGCCTGTATAAAAATGACTGGTGGTGGCAGCTAATAATCTTTCTTGAGTTATTGTGTAGTTAGCAGTGACCATACCGGGGTATAAATATTCCATGCGTTGGAATCAATAGTGTATATACCATACGCTCACTGTTAGTTTCCCAATAACTGGCCTATTAGTGGAAACGGCCTGTGGCCTCCTCCGTTAATCATCGGTCAATCGGGTAATTGTCCGGATGACAGGGGGCAATAGAGAGCTGTTTGTGACAAATAGATAACAGTGGATGGATCTACGCGACCTCCCAGGCTGTGACGTTTGACAATATCCTTTAATGCTCCCATACACTTATAGCAGTAGCTGTTCGAACATGCATGTGATCTCAATGGGGAGAGAGAAGTCGCTGAAAACAGTTGAGCTCGTTTTGTTTTCAAGATTTCGATAGACGTGAATAGAGGAAAAATCGCTAACAAGCAAAGTCGGTACCACCATGCGGCAAACCGAGGCAAGTGCCACGGCCCTCTGTGTACAGGGAGAAAGAGACGTAACTACAATAGGTGCAGGGGTTGCAATTGCACCCGGGCACTGGAGCCTAGGGGGCCCAAAAACTCCCTTATATGAAAAGACCAATACTATTAAAGACTTACAATAATTGGGGGCCCCATTGGCGTTTTTGCATTGGGGCCCATGAGCTTTAAGTTATGCTACTGCAGGGAGCCCACTCCACTCTGCCCTGTGCACACTGCATGCATGGCGCAGGTACAGGAGCTGAGCCCGCCCCATACATTACACCTCATCTAATTGTTGTGATAGCAGCAGTTTATGTGACAGAGGAATATTAAGAGGCTGGAAATGGGGTGCTGATAACATAGTCATGGTGCAAGGGACCTACTTTTAGGCCCTCGTGTCAGTCAAGTTTGTACAATGCTTCATAGGAAAATGGTAATTTTACAAGACAGGCAATATTACAATATTCCAGTGTATTGAAAGCGATCATAGATGCAAGACCCCTAGAGGGGTGATATAAAAGTTTATATCACTTTCCCATATTCTAAAAATGTAAATAAAAATTAAAAATAACCTATTGGGTATCAACAAGTATGTAACTGTCCTAATGAATAAAACATAAGAGACTCGTAATGGCAGAACCGCTGATTTTTGGTCATTTCACCTCTTGGAAAAAGCGCAATAAAAAGATATTGGAAAGTCGTATGGACCCCAAAATGGTGTTGATGATAACATATAATGCTCGGAACGCAAGAAACAAGCCCTGATACAGCTCAAGGTATGGCTCCTGGAAGGCGAGGGGTAAAAAAGGAAAGTGAAGACGCTGTTGTCCGAGAGCTTGTATAGACCTGGCGCCCGAGGCCCGTATAGACCTGGCGCCCGAGGGCCTGTATAGACCCGGCGCCCACATAGACCTGGCATCCGAGGGCCTGTATAACCCTGGTGCCCGAGAGCCTGTATAGATCTGGTACCTGAGGGCCCATATAGACCTGGCGCCCGAGGGTCTGTACAGACCCGGCACCCACATAGACCTGGCATCCAAGGGCCCATATAACCCTGGCGCACGAGAGCCTGTATAGATCTGGCGCCCGAGGGCCCGTATAGACCTGGTGTCCGAGGGCCTGTATAACCCTGGTGCGCGAGGGTCTGTATAGACCTGGCGCCCAAGGGCCTGTATAACCCTGGCCCCCGAGGGCCTGTATAGACCTGGCGCCCGAGGGCTCGTATAGACCTTGTGCCCGAGGGCCTGTATAGACCTGGTGCCCGAGGGCCCATATAAATCTGGTGTCCGAGGGCCCGTATTTACCTGGCGTCCGAGGGCCCGTATTTACCTGGCGTCCGAGGGCCCGTATAGACTTGGTGTCCGAGGGCCCGTATAGACCTGGTGTCTGAGGACCCGTATAGACTTGGTGCCCGAGGACCCGTATAGACCTGGCACCTGAGGGGCTGTATAGACTTGGCGTCCGAGGGCCCGTATAGACCTGGTGCCCGAGGGCCCAGATAGACCTGGCGTCTGAGGGCCCATATAGACCTGACGCCCGAGGGCTCGTATAATCCTGGCGCCTGAGGGCTCGTATAACCCTGGCGCTGGTCCTGTGATGGTCTGTTGCCCATAGCAACCAAGCACAGCGCAGCGCTCCTTCCTTATAATTCTCTTCAAAAATGAAAAGTTGTGGTTGCTATGACATTTTTTTTTATAAATCCACAGACGTATTGATTACCACCGCTGTACCGCGAATATAGAATTCGTTTGGTAACTGCCACTTTTCGGTGCAGGGGCATCTGGCTAAATATGACTTTCAATCTAAACGCCAGCCATTTTAATGCATTGATAAATATACTGTATTGGGTTAAAAAAAAAAGGCATTTCCAAACATTCAGCTGGTTTGAAGGAGCAAACTACTGGCAAATGCCCACAGTTAAGATGAAGTCCAACTAGAAATTGCTCTCTTAAATAACTGATAGATGATTCAGCCAATCAGCGGTCACCAATGTTAAGGAAAGGGCGGGTCGCAGTGACGTACTTCCGGTGAGTGACACCTCAGCAGCTGGTAGGCGGGCGGGCAGCCGGCTGTGCGCTCCGCCCTCTCCCGCTCTGTATGCTCTTCCGTGCTGTGTCCCGGTTCCCTCCAGTGTCTGCCCGCTCTCTCTTGTGCGCAGTCATGAAGCCTCTCGTAGTGTTCGTCCTCGGAGGACCTGGGGCGGGGAAGGGAACCCAGTGTGAGAGGATCGTGGAGGTGAGTACGCGCGGCTGTCATTGCCTCTGCTGAGGCCGGTAATCAGGAGAGGGCGGCACTACAAGTCTCAGCATGCCGCCGGTAATAGCTGTGTGACATCAAATTCATTGCAATTTTTTTGTGTTTTGTACAAAAAATACAATAAAGGGTTAAAGCGCCATCCTTTTAGTGCTTTTGCACTTTTCACCATATTTATTTATTTATTTATTTTTTTGAGCTCTTACCTTTTTTTTTGTTTTTTTTCTGGACGGAAATCAGACGATCTTTCGTTCGCTAAGTCTGAACCCGGCCGATCACGACTCTGTTATTAAATTGTCACCCAGCTTTCCCAGGATCAGATACTGCCCTGACGGCATGGGATCACTTCATCTATGCTTGCTCCTTAAGGTTTTGCACTTGTAGAAGCTGCAGGTTGTTGGTGTTTTCTGGGTGTGTGCGGAGGACACCCGACCCCGAGATCACAGCGCGTCACCCAGTGATCAGCCGTCTGTGTGGACTCTCGCCCGTGGGCGATCTCTCTGTGCGCAGAAGGAGACCTCAAGATCTGCTTGTCTCATGTACGCGGCTTTTATTGACCCTTAGAGAATCTGCTCAGTGTGCACAGTGCTGCATGTTTTGTAACCGAACGGTTTATTCTACTCATTCGTTTCCCAATAATTTTGTAGTGTAAACAAACGACCGATCATCTGACGAGCGATCAAAACACCCGTTCATTGGTGAAAATGGTCTTTTTGTCTGCAGCAAAGTTGATTTTCGGCAGCACATCATGCTGTTTATACCGGACCTGTGCTGCCGAGAACAATCTCAGAGAATGATCAATAACTGATCGTTCAGTTCATATCGGAAACTCGGTCGTCCTTTGTGAACAGACTATGAAATAACTACCGACCGGTAAACATGGTGGCGGTCCCATAACGCACAGTGTAAATGGACCTCTAGATCTGGTGATATTTCAAGGGCATGACAAACTGTGGGAAAGAGGAGGCCGCCTGGGCTGTCGGCTCCGGGCCGCCTGGGCCCCCTGGGCTGTCAGCTCCCTCGCAGTGATGTCCAGTTGCATTGTGATGGGCAGACAATGGGCAATATGGCCCCAAATGGCTTTTACAATTGAGGCATTGTACAAATGCTCAGCTGCATTTGTTATTCTGCAGGCTTCAGAGCTGAAATCTTGCAGCATTCCTGCACTTAGTCAATTGAATTCTTGGATATTTTGTCGTTACAACAGACACTGTACAGTAATGTGATACATATAACATCACCTTTGGGGGGTTTTATAGCAGCTCGGCGTTGTGTGTTTGACATTCTGCTTGATGACAGTAGCTAAACAGTGTATCTAGACCTGTGTCTGAGGTGGTCTGGAGCTTGTGCCCCTCATTTATGGCTGAAATTACATTTTCACTTTCTAGACTTAGTCGGTGGCTGCTCCCCATAAGATTGGAGTACTGGGTTCCTACGACTCCCCTGTAGTCACATCCTTGTACGTGACATCTGGAGGAGTCCGGAGAGTTACAAACCCTTCATTTAGGCGCGGCCACAGCTGCAAAAAATAGTTTTGCTTTGCAAAGAACATAAATGTGGAGTGTTGTGCTGATCTCTGAGTGTAATTTGGTTTCCTGGCAGCACCGATTTTTAGATCTATATCAGGCAAAGAAGTTTGTAAAGTACAAAGCCACTCTGGGATGAAGCAGAAAAGCTCAGAACAGCCCCCTCGCTCGTGCATAGATCACCATGATCCGGCCCTGCTGGAGTAGTCGGCACGGCGGGTACATGTTGGGGAGGCTGTGGGTAAGCCCCCTGGCTGAGCACAGACACAATGCTGCCGACTTTGGACGCCAATGACCATACAGAAGGCAGGAGCCGTTACCAGTCACGTGAATGTCAAATATTTTTTTTTCCCTTGTCTTTGCTCTTATTATAAGAATTTTCCTCTCTTATTTTTAGAAATACGGCTACACCCATCTGTCAGCGGGAGACTTGCTGCGTGACGAGAGGAAGAGGCCCGGCTCTGAGTTTGGGGAACTGATTGAGTCTTACATCAGGGACGGGAAGATCGTCCCGGTGGAGATCACCATTAGCCTGCTGCAGAGGGTAAGCCTGGAGCGAGCGGAGGCGGCTGATCCCCAGCACACGGGATGGACAGAGAGTATCAGTCGTTATACACGCGTTTCCCGTGATTTTACGATCTCGCACTGTGGACATCATTTGACATGGTAACCATATCGTACATGGGCACCGATCCTATTAATCCACCCATGCATGATACTGTACTGCCACGCGTGCAGGAGCAGATTGTATGGGAGAACTTGGTTACGGTATTTTAATTACTCACTATTTTTTACTTTTTTTTTTTTTTTCCCGGAAGTTGATGTCCTGAATATCCTCCTTTTTCGCACATCCATGTTTCCAGGTCCATACTCTGACTTCGATGCACCCGTCGGCCTCCAGAGTCTCATAGGCATTTACGAGGCTGACACATTTAGGATAGGAGACCTGTGAAACGCAGATGTGTGAAACAAATCCTATCCAAGCTGTTTAGCTCTCACAAGATCATGTGGATAAAAGTGTAGCAAACCCTCAGCTGCAAGAACTATTAGGTCTTTTCTACATTTTTAACCCCAAAATGTAATTAAGTCACCAACAGCAAGCAAAAATATTCAAAGGGTTAAGAATCGATGTAGAAAGTTAACTTTTTTTTGTATATGGTGTTGAAAACTAATGATTTGTCTGGGGAAGCAGCGCTCCATGGCGGGGGTCAATGTCGGGTGCGGGCCTTTGTAGGGCTGTAGACCGACCTGCCATATAGGAGCCGGTGACTATTGCATTACTGCCTGTTATCAGTGGCAATGTTAATTATTAATCCGTGACAAGGCAAACGCTGCTGGCTGTAAGAGAGGGGGGCATACAAGCAGGACGACCCCTCTTTGTAGTCCATATGTGGGTGTTTTATTTTGGTACATGGAGGGTTTATTTTATGCCGTGGCTCGCACAAAGTCTCTAACTAAAGGAGTGTGTAAAGACGCAGGAGGACGTCCTCACATAATATCCTGCTGTGTGAACTACAATGGGATGACGGCCATAGATCCGTATGAAGCTGGAGATCAGAGGCCGATCACTGCAAGTTTCCAGGACGCTGATATCCTGTTCCCATGCGTCTTTCTATGAGTCACGTAGTGATCGTCACTCATATTGCATATTTTATAGCTTGCCAGGCTGCAGAACTACTGTTCCCAGCATGCCTCAACTAGTATATGATATGGGGGCAACATCAGTACTATAGTGTGCTGCATTGTTCCCTGTTATCAGCCTACTGCAGTGTAGCCCGATCATCCTGAAAAGGGGAGTTTTAGTTCCTTATTAAATGGCGCCATACATGGCGTGTGACGGCTGCATCTTACAGCCGACGCCAGCCTCTGACAGCAGCTCTGATCGCTGCTGTTTAACCACTTACTTGCTGCTGTCAATTGCAGACAGTACCATTTATCTGGCTGGACGCTGATCTTTGCTCTTTGTACATAGTGAAATATGTATAATTATTCTTTTACGTTAAACTGTAATGCTGAAGTATGATGGTATATAGTAAAAAAATAAATAAAAATATTTCTATTTTCCTCTCCTTTACAGAATTTTAGTTTTATATAGTTTGGCCTTCTACAGACACCTTTAAACCCAATATGATTATTTTATTATATTGATATTGGGTTTAAAGGTGTCTGTAGAAGGCCAAACTATGTAAAACAAAAATTCAGTAAAGGAGAGGAAAATAAAAATAGTATTTTTTTTTTTCTTTTACTGCAGTGAGGTGTGATGACAAAAAAAAAAAATGTATTTCACTATTTTTTTTTATTTAACCATTCTAATGTAATCAGTCAGCCGGGGGGGGGGCAATTGTATGTAATGTATAGACTTCAGAAGTGATAATCTGGATGCGCATGGAAGCGAGACAAAGGTTTCCAAGAGCCCAGGTATCTCCTCGCCGTGGGGCAAACATTGGGGTGATTGGAGTGCAGTTTGCTAACAAGGAATAATCAGGATGACAAGATCTGACATCATGATTGTTTGTGCACAAACAGGAGGGAAGTACACTGATAGAACAAAGCAGGTCTTTGATCATAAGATAAAGCCCCCCCCCCCCCCCCCCTCCCCCATACACTATAGCGGACTGTCAGCACCACCTCTCCAGACCCCCACACTCTGTTCTGTATGATAGAGCCACAGTCTGACTCCTGGTCCCAGATAATCACAGAGGATCAGACAGTCCAACAATGGATATACCATATCCTTAACTCCCCTTACCATTATTTTTCTGGGACCCCCATACACCTTGTCGGCTGATCCCACATGACCTGAACACTAGAAGTTATTATCTGAGACCCCTCTAGTGAAAAAACGAATCCGCTGCAAAACGAAAAACAAAGTTTGCATCTGTCTGTGCTCATAACGGATCCAGTTTATTTTTAATACCGGATTTGTTACAATCGAATGACAACCGCATATGTGAACAGACCCTTATTATGACCTCATGGAGATGGGGACATAAGAGGGGGGAGTAATTATTTTGGAATAATTGTCCTTATCCGTTTTTTCATACACTGCTGTCTTCGCTGCTCGTCCCCTTAGATTTATTTAGCGATCTTCTTATTGCAGTGTTTCTATCTTTTTGATAATTTCTTGATGTTATTGTGCAGCATTTTCATCATTCGATATTAGTCTTGACAGTTGTAGTATTTCTTACAGCACTGACCTGGAGACTCGTACAATGAATGCCATAAAACGAAACCCAAAACAGAATTTTATTTTATTTATTTTTTTATTACATTATCTAGTAAAATGAATGGTGTCGTACACATCTAACAGTCGTCCTGCAAAAATCAAGTCATATGTCAATGGAAAAATAAGTTATGGCTCTGGGAAGAAGGGGGGGGGGGGGGGGGGGGGGGGGAATGACTGACGGGCAGGGGTTAATATTCTATGTCTTAATCTCTCTTTCCGGTCCAGGCAATGGAGCAAACCATGGCGGCAAATATCGAGAAGAATAAGTTTCTCATTGACGGTTTTCCCAGGAACGAGGACAATCTGCAGGGCTGGGACAGGACCATGGATGGCAAAGCTGCCTTGACTTTTGTGCTCTTCTTTGACTGTGATAATGAGGTGGGCTATGTCAGGGGTCTGAGAACGGAGAACTACCAGAAAGTATAGGGTTAAAACCCTTCTTCCCCTGAACAGTTTTTATTTTAAGAATCCCCAAACACTGCCCTACTCGCCCTCCCCGGGTCCATAGTGGAGTCTCCTCCACTGCTCCCAGGGTCCGATATTGTCTGCAGCACCTACCATCATGTCGACAGAGCTGCCGCCAGTCATTTAGCTCAGAGGCGTTGAGGTTATTCCTTGGCTGCAGCACTAGCAACATGATGTCAGCGCTGCAGAGAGTAACAGACACACTGCGCTGGACCTGGGGAGGGTGAATAAAGAATAGTTTTGTGGTGTTTTTTGTTTTGTTTTTTTGCTTTGTTTTTTCCCTCCCACCTTCTACCACCCAATAAGCTGCAGCTAGAGTTCAGGGGGATTTTGAATCCCCTTTTACATTGTCTGCAAGTTAATGGTATCTGATCTATTTATGCCTGTGTGGATGATTTTCGTGGCTGTAACCGTTTCTGATTATTTCCCTTGTGTTAGACTTGCATTTCTCGCTGCCTGGAGAGAGGGAAGAGTAGTGGGAGAAGTGACGATAACCGGGAGAGCCTGGAGAAGAGGTGAGTGCGGACTTATCACATACACAATATTGCGTTATATGACCACGTGGATCTTTAGGACCGGCCCTTCATAAACCCTGATGAAATAATTGGCGACACATTGGTTACTTCTGGGGGTTATCTGGTCCAGCGTCTGGCACCATCTTACCTTTTTATGTAATGACTATTCACATTACATTGCCCAAATAAAAGCTTAAGTTTACAAACTGCTTCCTATACTGCTTGCAAGCACTGCTCTGAAGCTGGCCATATCTGTCTGACCAGCCTCAGTCTCCCTGTACATATAGACCCATTCAAATGAATGGGTCTGTACACATGTCAGTATGTTTCCACACACCATGTGTCCGTTTTGCAAAACACGCTGAGATGTCCGTTTTTTGGGGTCTGCACAGGCCACAAAATATCCCACACTGATGCAACAAGGATGACATCAGTGTGACACGTACCGGCGCCTGGGAATCAGCGGTACAGTTAGCGCTGTTACCAAGCACCGGGTGCTGAACGCTGCCCTCATCATTATCCCCTACTTGTGCTGTGATCAGCACCAGCAGGGGACAATAATGAGACTAGTAGTCTGCTCCCGCTGTCTCCAACTGTAAAAATAACAATAAAATGAAAAAAAAAATCCTTTTACTCACCTGCCCTAAGTGTCCCCCGCTGTAATCCATGCGACCGATGACGCCGGGGAGAATGACTCGCTCCAGCGAGCGGATCCCGGAGCTGAGCTCAGTGAGTGACAGGACACTGCTCGCTGAGCGCAGCTCTGGGGCTCTCTCGCTGCAGCGTGTCACTCCTCAGCGTGAGCAGTCATATGGGTTACAGCGGGGGACACTTAAAACAGGTGAGTATAAGGATTTTTTTTATTTTATTCTTATTTTTACCGTTTGAGACACCGGGAGCAGAATACTGCTACTCATCATTGTCCCCTGCTTGTGCCAGTTGCAGTCCCGGCAGGAACGTTGATGAGGGCAGCGTCCAGCACCTGGCGCTTTAGAACAGCGCTAACTGTACACTGATTTCCAGGCACCGGTACATGTGATCCTGATACGGCACACAGTTGCAACACGTGTGCACACTGACACTGGTTTGTCCAGTACCTGAAATATCTGGACGTGTGAAACCGGCCTTACTCAAAGACTCACAGAAATAGGACTTCTGTATCCAAATTGTAAATTGTAAGTGCTGCACCCCATGTGTAAAGCAGTGTCTTATCTGTGTTCTCCTTCATGTTCCAGGATCCAGACTTACCTCCAGTCCACCAGGCCCATCATTGACCTGTATGAGCAGAGGGGAAAGGTCCGAAAAGTTGATGCTTCACAGTCTGTAGATCAGGTCGGTTACAATTTACACTTGAGAGAAAATATGGCCAGACATCTGCTGCTAATTAATAATGAGAGTCTGTCGCCAGGTTTTGGCTATCCAATCTGAGGGCAGCATAAATTAGGGGCAGAGACTGATTATAATGCTGGGTCACTTACTAGGTTAATTGCTGTGGTTTTGATAACACATGGTTTATCTGCTGCAGCTCTGCTAGTCCTCTCTTGTCTTCAATATTCATAAGCTCGGTCTCTCTCTGCCCCCAGCATTGATTGGCAGCTTGTTGTCTATGAAGAAAGCTGTCAATCAATGGTCGGGGCAAAGCTGGACTAGTGAGAGGACTAGCCCAGCTGCAGCAGATAACACCGTGATGGAAACAAAACTACAGAAACAACCCAATAAATGACGCCACTGGAATCTGGGTTGATCCTCGACACCACCACCACCCTGCCCGTGCCAATTTATTTTCCATGGGACTATTGGAGATACAATGCTTGGCTAATTTTGCCTGTCCCTTTGACCATTAATTGGCGTAAGCTCCGTTCAAACAGGAATTAGGTGGTCCTGGCAATCAGTGAGGTCCCCACTGATCTAGCATTTACTCCCTCTCAAATACTGAATTAATAACATATTTTCTAAAATCGACACTCCTTTTATAATTATATTATTTTTTTCCAGGTCTTCAACAAAGTCCAAGACATTTTTGAGCGTGAGGGATAACGAGGCTTCCCGAGACTCGCCCACATCATAAACTTTATTCATTGCCTAGTTTATAGCTATTTTTTTTCTATTCTTTTTTTTTTTTATGTATGCACTGTAATACCGGGTTATATTGTACTGCCATGTCTTTTATTTCTGCCCATCCTTCTCGTCCTGCAGGATTTCACTGCAAGCAGTTTTACGGTCTCCTGTTTCTTCCCATCCCATCTGACATGTAGAGCACAGCGGTGGGGGTGGAGGGGTTAAACGTCCACAGGGAAAAAGAGTGACCCTTTTATATTTATTCAGGATAATGGGCTAAATATATTTTATCATAAACCACGAGGTGCGATTCTTTCTCTTCCTTCCAGGATTTTAGAAAGTTTCTTGTCTGTACATAATGGGGGAGGCAGCGCTGGTGTTCACAAGAGCATCGCCTGGAGGTCCGGGCACTGGCATCACTGGGCATTGGCCAGGGTGATTTTTAGTTTCTGGTGGGCTCATTGACCCTCAGTTTTTGTTAAATAATGGTCATTCTAAAAATTATCCGACTAACTTCACTTTTTAATGAGAACCAGAAGTCTGATCTAAAAAAAAAAAAAACTACTTAAGGGCAACCTTTAGCGTTGGCCTCCTTCATTGGTGACCGAAAAGCAGTATCCTGGCACAATAAGCATATGATCTGTCCACCGGATAGGAGATGTATGTATGGCTGCAGGGACCTCCACTAATCAGGAGTATAGGGATTCCCCAGGATAAGTGATACATATATGATTGCTAGGGGTGTGACTGTTCAGACCTCCACCAATCATGAGTGTAGATATCCTATAGTATGGCTGATACATGTATGATTGCCGGGAACCCGCCTGCTGGGACCTTCATCGATCAGGAGTATAGGGATTCCCTAGGATAAGTGATACATGTATGATTGCTGGGACCTCCAACAATCACTAGTAAAGGTATCACTCAGGATAGGCGACACATGTATGATTGCTGGGGGTCTGACTTCTGGGACCTCCATCAATCGTGAATGTATGGATCCCCCAGAATGGGCGATGCGTGTGATTGCGGGGACCTCCAACAATCATGAGTAAAGGGATCCCCCAGGATAGGCGACACATGTATGATTGCTGGGGGTCTGACTTCTGGGACCTCCATCAATTGTGAATGTATGGATCTCCCAGGGTGGGTGATGCATATGATTGCTAGCCGTCTGACTTTTGGGACCTCCACCCATCGTCTGTAGATATTCCACAGGATGGGTGATGCATGTATGATTGCTGGGGGCTCCACCAATCAGGAGTATAGGGATTCCCCAGAATGGGTGATAAATGTATGAGTGTGGGGACCTCCAACAATGATGAGCAAAGGGATCCCCCAGGATAGGTGATACATGTGTGATTTCTGGGGGTCTGACTTCAGAGACCTCCACCGATCCCCTGTGTGTAGTGAGCTTGTGCGACCACCACTTCTATAGAGAGTGAATGCAGCGGCGGTCCTTCATTCATGTTGGGGACACCCCCCTACCCCCCCACCAATGATCATACATTTATCATCTGTCCTGTGGATAGTTGATGCATGTATTTTTATGGGACAACTTTGTGCTGAGCTGTGAGTGCAGGAGTTAAAGGGTTAATGGCTGCAGGCAGCAGTGTCTGCCTCGCCTGTATGAGTCGCCATCTGCTCCCATTTACCTGCAGGATGACATTCCTGGACGGTTTGTGCTCTTCTGTGTTCATGACGGGCGAGGGATGTTCCTACCTCTCTGCGGCTCATATAGACAGCGCGGTTTGGTAGATTTAGATTTAGACTATTTTAAAGCAGAGCCAAGTTATGGGGCTGCGGGGTAAACAGTGACTCTTGGTCATATAAGGTTTAAAGGGACACTCTAGATAAACTGATGCATTCTGTTATAGGAGTGCAGGACCTCTGTAGGGTGAGGCGTAACCCACCCATGTATTAATCCACCCCCCCTCCAAGGCCCTGCACTAGGTATACAGGTGTCTGTTTCTGGGACACCTCTGCAGCCATGTGTTCGGATCTAACACGCTCTGTATATGTCGTCCTTGGAGTTTACTGGCTTTTTCAATAAGCCTGAGGTTTCAGGATACATGAATTTTTTTTTTTTAAAGTAAAGTTTACGCATTGTGTCTTAACTTGGAAGAAATGTGTCGTCCGAGACCGCCCTATTGTTTTAAATTGGATTTTTTTGTTTCGTTTGTTTTACTTTTTTTACTTTTGCCAATTTTTTTTATAAATATGACAATTTGTATTAATAATTAAAATTTGGAAATCCTGCAATTTTTCACACTGGCTATTGTGGATATTTTTGATCTATACTTCCTGTCCTTTCAGGAATAGTTTTCAGCAGGCTCATTATCATCAGAGGCCGGATTACAATGACTGATTAAACCTCTATACACAGCTGAAAACACAGATACACAATAGATGTCACAGCTCACCTGCTCCCCCTCCCTTCGTAATGACCTGTGCACACGCTCATTAGATGCGTCAATATAAAAGATGGGGTCAGAGTCTGCTCATTGCTCCTAATGTGCATGTGAATTTCCTGAGATAGCTGGAAGTTATTCTAAAACAAAAAAAAGTCCTTTGGGGTTAGTCAGTGTGAAAAAAAAAAAAATTGCAAAACTTGAGATTTTTATTTAATACAGATTGTGATAATGTATTTTTTCATATCTAAAGTTATTTAAAATTCTTTTTTTTTTTTTTTACATAAACTCTATTGAAACAATAGCTAATTTTCTGATGATGCATTCCCTTTTAAGAGCATGTATGGTCTTTAACGAAACCGGTACAGATCTTCTATTTATCGAAAGTCATTTCTTTCTGCCTAAAATGTAGTCCTCTCCGTTACAGAATTAAATGGGTTCTCGTTTTCTTGAATGGGAAAAATTGCAGAGTTCTTGTATCGGTACGAAACTTTATTTACCTCTGTTTATCAAAAATGTTAATGTAATGTTAAGTCTATAGTTTACTGCTGGTTGCTTAGGTTACCAGCCACTGCTGCAGTCTCGGCAGTAGCTGATTTTACAGGCTTGTAAGCGTTGCTTTGCTGCGGGCTGGATCGCTGTAACTGACGAGTCCTGGTCCCCCTCCGCTCCTCAGATGCTGCAGGGACAAAAATAACTTTACAAGCTGCCTTGCAGAGTGCACAATTCGGGCCAGCAGTGCAACCATGCAGCTGTCTGAACTGTTAATCATCAGCACAACGCCCCCCTGGGAAGTACAGGGACCGTTCCTTTAATAAGGAGTGATTGATAAGTAACCTGCTCATGTAGGACCTGTCCCATCTTCTACTTCTGTCTCAGTAAACGCTTGTATGTCCTATCTAATCACAATTCTAGAGCCTCCTTTCTCATAACTCTGCCTTGTGCTGTTCCTCTGTTATTCCTCCTAGTCATGTGTGAATAAACTGACAACTGGGTGTTACCTTTCTTGTCTTGTCCAGTTTGCTTTGAAAAGTGTCCCAGTTTTCAGTTTAGTTTTACATTTCTAGAAGATGGAAGCAGGGCTTGGGCTAGTCCCAGAAGCAGGGCCTGGGCTAGTCTCATAGCACAACTCCTAGTGCCAGCATAGTAGGTGATCAAATTTCTTTTAAGAGTCCAAGGTTAAAAACTAATGAATTCTCACTGTT
This sequence comes from Phyllobates terribilis, assembly GCF_046119375.1. Taxonomy (NCBI): domain Eukaryota; kingdom Metazoa; phylum Chordata; class Amphibia; order Anura; family Dendrobatidae; genus Phyllobates; species Phyllobates terribilis. The sequence continues at coordinate 154,613,714 of NW_027362768.1, read as the reverse complement.
CTAAAGGAAAGTCAAATGGCAACCTCTGCCCTATAATTATCAGATGATTGGTCAAATTCAGTAAGTTTGGTGTTCAGTTTTAAATCTATGTATTTGAGCTTTTCCAACCCTCAGGCCGAGTGTGTATAAGCGCTCGTCCAGAACATAGCATTTCTTGGACCAAGGGTCCATGGGGGGATTGCAGCGTGTGCCATTTTCTTCCATATTTCAGATGGTTTGGAAAAAAAAAATTGGATCTTTTACGGGCACATTATTATTGCTATTAACATAAGAAACTGTTCTATTTTATTTATTGCTGATGTGTTTAAAAAAAAAAAAAAAAGACAAATTGATGAAAATTGGACAACTTGTAAATTCTTCTGATCCAGGAGGAATAAATTATTGGCCACACGCGCACTCATGTGACGCCTATCGAGGCTTTAGTGTGGCGCTGAGAGTTTTACTGGAGTCGGTCATGACGGCTGACGCGCCGATCCCCTGCACTACTACATCAGATGACTATTACTACACCACCCTGCACTGCACAGACACTGAACCAGCAGGGGGTTATAACCTTTTACTGGACCAACTTGTAATATTTATTTAGGTGCCCCTTTAAATAAGGACAATCTACCTCCCATCTAGCAACACGAAAGCTCCTCGTTTGGGCGCCACATTGCCAGAACGGGTAGGAACTAATTGCCCGTCAGATTCTGGGTTTCTCTAGTATAATGTTGGCAAGCTGCTCTATCTAGACCTCATTTGTCAATATTTCTTCTTTTAATAGCGGTAATCACTTGGGTTAAGGGAAACAAAAAAAATCATACCTTGTGTATCCTGTAGGGGCGCTGCAGGGAAAATTGACATCAAAATGAGCTGATTGAGGAGCTGCAAAACTTTACACTGCTTTAGATTAATGGTGAATATAAATTTCCTGTTCCGACCTCAGGACCGATGTAATTGATTTCTGAATGTGCAAAAAAAAAAAAAAAAAAATGTTTCCGTGTACTTTGTAAGAATGTGCAACGTTCAACCGGTCAGTAACGTTCATGTCTGGACTTCTGTGCTGGTGATATGAGTAGAATGAAATACCTTTTATCAATAAACTGAATGGGAAGAATAGTTGTTTCTTATTTCAATGGGTTTTTCCAAGTATCAAGGACGTCAGTACTGGTAAAGGGGTTGTCAATAGAGATGAGCGGTGTTCGACTAGAACTGTTCGCCAATCTCAAATTCAAGCTGGTTTGGGCGGTGTTCGAGTTGTTCGACGAACGCGAACGATTTGCAAAAAATTTGGCTATTCAAGTTTATGTTCGATAACTGTGCACCAAAAGCGTAACTGGATTTTTTTCACATCATGCAGGGATTGTCTGCCACTCACTGTAATGTCACAGCCATGGTGGTTGCCCAAATCGATGGGAACAGTGCTCACAGTGAAACATGAAAAGCCGGCAATTCAGCAGCGGCATACACCGGTACCCGACAATTTAGAACAGAAAGAATAGAGCATCACACATAGATTAGAGAGATAGAAACATGTTAGTCACATAAGTACAGTGATAGTGTTGATTACTGTACTTGTCATTTAGTGTTAAAACAAAGGATTTATTAAAAAGAAAAATTAATACACACGGAGCTTCCCAGGCTACTAATATCAGCCCCCAGCTGAATACCTAGCCTTTACTAGCTATTAAAATGGGGGACCCCCCCAAAAAAAAATGACTTGGGGTCCCCCCTATTTTAATAGCTAGTAAAGGCTAGGCAGACAGCTGGGGGCTGATTTTAATAGCCCAGGAAGGGTGCCATGAATATTGGCCCCCTCCCAGGCTAGAAACACCAGCCGTCAGCTGCCCCAGAAATAGCGCATCCATAGCATGCGCCAATTCTGGCACTTAGCCTCGCTCTTCCCACTGCCCTGTAGCGGTGGCAGTGGGGTAATAGGGCTGGGGTTGATGTCAGCTTATAATGCCAGCTGACATCAAGCCCAGGTTAGTAATGGAGAGGCGTCTATAAGACGCCCCCATTGCTAACCCCATAGTAAAAGTTAAAAAAAACACAAACACCCAGAATAAAGTCCTTTAATTGAAATAAACACAATTCTTTAGTGTTCTAAATTAAACCATACTCACCATCACGCCCATTCCAGCTGAAGCCAACGATCTCCTGCAATAAAAATAAAATAATAAACCAACCTCATCCTTACCTTTCCATGGTTCCGAGGACAGCTTCAGCTCTGCTACATTCACATGACCGGCTGGATCGCTGCCATCCAGCTTGCCATGCCGCAGACACTGAGAAGCGCAGGCATGCTTGCGCTCCTCAGTGTCTGGCTGTGACGGCATCCAGATGAGCCGAGTTAATGTCCAATGAACTCAGCTCACCTCATGCATGTCACTAACAGCGTCGGAGAATTCTCCTGTGCTTGCTGTGAGCACAGGAGAATTCTCTCACGCTCACCGCATGCGCAGGAGAATTCTCCCACGCTGTCAGTGACGTGCATGGGGTGAGCTGAGTTCATTGGACATTAACTCTGCTTATCTGGATGCCGTCACAGCGAGACACTGAGGAACGCAAGCATGCCTGCGCTTCTCAGTGTCTGCGGCATGGCAAGCTGGATGGCAGCTTTTGGCTGCGATCCAGCCTGTCATGTGAATGTAGCAGACCTGAAGCTGTCCTGGGAACCATGGAAAGGTAAGGATGATGTTGGTTTATTATTTTATATTTATTGCAGGAGATCGTTGGCTTCAGCTGGAATGGGTGTGACGGTAAGTATGGTTTAATTTAGAACATTAATTGAAATAAACACAATTCTTTAAAGGACTTTATTCTGGGTGTTTGTTTTTTTTTAACTTTGACTATGGGGTTAGTAATGGGGGTGTCTTATAGACGCCTCTCCATTACTAACCTGGGCTTGATGTCAGCTGGCATTATAAGCTGACATCAACCCCAGCCCTATTACCCCACTGCCACCGCTACAGGGCAGTGGGAAGAGCGAGGCTAAGTGCCAGAATTGGCGCATCCTATTTTGGATGCGCCATTTCTGGGGCGGCTGATGGCTGGTGTTTCTAGCATGGGTGGGGGCCAATATTCATGCCACCCTTCCTGGGCTATTAATATCAGCCCCCAGCTGTCTGCCTAGCCTTTGCCAGCTATTAAAATAGGGGGACCCCACGTCCATTTTTTTTTTTTTTTTTTTTTTTTTTTTTTTTTTGGGTCCCCCATTTTAATAGCTAGTAAAGGCTAGGTATTCAGCTGGGGGCTGATATTAGTAGCCTGGGAAGCTCCATGGGTATTACCCCCTTCCCAGGCTTCAAACATCTGCCCCAGCCGTCTGCTTAACCTCCGCTAGAGACTAAAATTACAGGGAACCCCACGCCAATTTTTTTTTTAATAAATCCTTTATTTTAACACTAAATGACAAGTACAGTAATCAACACTGTCACTGTACTTCTTATATATGTGACTGACATGTTTCTATATATCTAATCCATGTGTGATGCTCTATTCTTTCTGTTCTAAATTGTCGGGTACCGATGCTGAATTGCCGGTCGGCTTTTTTAAAGAGAGTGTCTTCTGAGCAGTTTGTCAGCTTTTGGACACCTTTTGAAGGTGTTTTCTATGTGTTTATGTTTGCCTGCCATGGGTTTTAACGGTGTTCGACGAACAGTTTCACGAATATCCCGGTGTTCGACGAACCGAACCTGAACACTACGGTGGTGGCTCAACACTAGTTGTCAACTTTTCACAATCACTTTTTTTTTTTTTTTTTTTTTTTTTTTTTTTTATAGTTGGGAGGCAGCGTTCAACCTGTAGAAACGCCCTTTTAGTAAAAACTGTAAAAAGGAGCACAAGTCGAAGAGGCCCACATCTCTGGAACAAAATGAATACTCAAGGAGCAGTGGCAATAAAATTAGAGCAAAAAACGGCCACTTTATCCCTGGCAGCAGGACCTCATTTTAAAGGAGGAATGACTTTCTGCAAGAAAATGGTTAACAGCAGGATCCTTTCACCTCACAAAGCTTTTCATTTTGGTTTCAATCTTTGGGGCCTTTTTTTTGTTAAGCTCTTTAAATCCATAATGGAGGCCTTGTTCTTTTAGTACATACTCCGTTATGGGATTTCATCCAAATCAAATTGAAAATATTGCATGTAGTGGGCAGCGATTTCCTGCGTTACCAGATTCTAGAATTTTATTGTGACTTTTTTTATATATATATTTTTTTGGCTGCTTTTTACTTTTCATCTATAATTCATATTAATCTTTTTTTTTGGATAAGATTTCATGATCCAAAGTAGCAAAAGTGCCAAATCTGACAGCAATTCTGGTGTTTTTGGCTGTTGAATGTTTTGGAGGACGGCCGAGTGAATGGAGACCTGGAGACGTTATCGCTTTTTTTTTTTTTAGTAGTTCCCATACAGACCAGCAGATGGCGATGTGGCCTTGCGGAGTCCATAGAATAATAGGTAATTGACTAATTGCAGTGTGACAGTGTGCCCCCGCCACCTCGCTCTTCAAAACCTTGTGAATCATGCTCTCACCCTTTGGTGGTGCTGGAGAGAAATTAGTTGCTAAAAGTTTTCTCTACTGATTAAAGTTGATCTCTGGGGGTCCTAGCAGGGGGCTTCTTGATATTTCCTACCTGATAAGGTGGATCCTCGAAGCCTTTAGCCTGGGTGAGAAGTTTTTAGCATGGACAGGTGGCATTGGTGCAGCAGGGTGGTAATTGGGAACAATGGAGGCGGATGAGGCAAGGATGGATCTACACTTAACTATGCATAGAGACAATAGTTTACTGAAAATGGAAAAGTTGGGAGTCACAGCTAGGGATGAGCGGATCTGTGTAAGTTCAGGTTCTGGTACCCAACCTGAACTTTATTCCAAAGTTTGGTTCGGGAACCCTGAACCCCATTGAAACAAAGGGGAACCGAACTTAGCTAGAAAAAAAATTCTCGCTCTCACATCTTTAGTCACAGCAACTGATGTAGCAGAGCTAACTCAGCAATGAGAAACTAGAGACGCAGAGGAAGTTCAGTGTAGAAGAACCAACACAGCGAGGAAGCAGAGCTAACTCAGCGATGAGGAACTGGAGAAGCAGAGCTGAGTTGCACAGGTGGTTTCCATATGTCAGATATACAGCAATGTTCCGTGTAGCAGAGCTGGGATCCAGGGTGGAGGATGGCCAATAGGTGCATTGTTCACTGATAGCTCTTGTCCCATCCCTGAGTACGTGGCTTATTACAGATCAGGCAACAAGAGGTTAAACAGACCTGTGTATTGTGAGAATGGACAGGACCAGCCTAATGGAAGTGGCCACTAATGGAAGCCTCTTGCCTATTGTCTCCAGCCCCCATAAGCCTCTTGTTAAACATTGGAGGAGCTGAGTAAACCTTGCTGCTTTTCATAGTCTCCAGAGTGCGGCTTATGTCTCTGTGCATCTTACCTCCTGTCCATCAGAGGTCCAGGATGCCGGCCGATGACGCCTGTCAATCTGAGGAGGCGAAAATGATATTCAGGGACTGGACTGCAGAGGAAGGGGATAAAGTTATTTTCTCTGATGAAACCCACTTCAGACTGTTTGGGACATCTGGAAGAATGATTGAAGGCAAGATGAGCGCTACTATGTCATCCAACAGTAATGCACCCTGAGACCACTCGCCTGGGGGCTTCTCATCCATGGAGGGGGCTCACTCACAAATTTTCCTAAAACACTGCCTTGAATAAATAATGGGCTCTAAACATCCTCCAAGAGCAGCTTCTCCCGACCATCCGGGAGTATTTGGTGATGAACAACGCTTTTTTGCAGCTTGATGGAAACCATGTCACAAGGCAAAAGTATCTCGGATGAACAAAACATCGTTGAAATTTTGGATCCATGGTCAGGAAACTCCCCAGATTTCAATCCCATTGAGAACCTGGGGTCAATCCTCAAAAAGAGACAAATAAGGCTATATTCACACTAGGTGGTTTATTCTGCGTTTTTTTTCTGCAGCAAAACCTGGTCTCTTGGCAGGAAAGAAGCATCTTCAAAAAAGTTCACATTACAAATGTAAGCGGGTGGGGGGGGTGAATTGGTCTGGAATAGTTTACCTAAGACACTGTCAGTGCATTGAGTTTGTAAGACACTGTTTACTCTCACTTTGGTCTGCCATTGAGTTGCTCAGACATTGTTCAATCTCACACCTTGGTTGGCCAATGTGTACATTGTACGCATCACTAATTTAATTAAACTGTACTAATCCTAACTGCCATCTCAGGTGGCCAAGACAAGATGGTAAACTTGGGAAAATCACAAAATTAAATGGGTTTCACATACTGCTGTACTTATTTTTTTAACTAAAACCGCAGCAAAATGTTCACACTAGGCATTTTTTTCAGCTTTTTTTTTTTGCACCATCCATTGCTTTCAATGGGTGAAAAACACTGAAAGAAGTGACATGCTCTATTGTAATATTAAGGACAAAAAAACCAAGCTGTGTGCATGAGATTTCTTAAATCTCATAGACTTTGCTGGTACTGTAAAACTCAGCTGAAAATTTGCATAAAAACATGCATAAAAAAAAAAAACAATGAAAAAACGCCTAGTGTGAGCTTAGTCTAAAAGTACAGAAATTGGGATAAACTCCAAGCACTGATTAGGCAGGAACAGGCGATCATCAGTCATGATCTGCCCCAGAAGCCGATATCCTGCTGCCATGGAAAGGGCCAAAGACTGGAAAATAACATTGTAAATATTGAGTCTTTGTATAAACTTGATGTATTTGTCAATAAAAGTTTAAAAACTTATGAAATTCTTATAATTGTGCTTCCTTAACCATAGAAACGTACGACTAAAAGATCGAAAAACATTGAAGAATGTTACAGTAATGTTATAATAACCACTCCAGTCTCTGAGGTCTACACATCCAGACTGCTGTTATAGGGGGCTCCAGACTACACATCCAGAGTGCTGTTATAGGGGGCTCCAGACTACACATCCAGACTGCTGTTATAGGGGGGCTTCAGACTACACATCCAGACTGCTCTTATAGGGGGCTCCAGACTACACATCCAGACTGCTGTTATAGGGGGGCCCCAGACTACACATCCAGACTGCTGTTATAGGGGGCTCCAGACTACACATCCAGACTGCTGTTATAGGGGGCTCCAGACTACACATCCAGACTGCTGCTATAGGGGGGCTCCAGACTACACATCCAGACTGCTGTTATAGGGGGGCTCCAGACTACACATCCAGACTGCTGTTATAGGGGGGCTCCAGACTACACATCCAGACTGCTCTTATAGGGGGCTCCAGACTACACATCCAGACTGCTGTTATAGGGGGGCTCCAGACTACACATCCAGAATGCTGTTATAGGGGGGCTCCAGACTACGCATCCAGACTGCTGTTATAGGGGGGCTCCAGACTACACATCCAGACTGCTGTTATAGGGGGCTCCAGACTACACATCCAGACTGTTGTTATAGGGGGCTCCAGACTACACATCCAGACTGCTGTTATAGGGGGCTCCAGACTACACATCCAGACTGCTCTTATAGGGGGCTCCAGACTACACATCCAGACTGCTGTTATAGGGGGGCCCCAGACTACACATCCAGACTGCTGTTATAGGAGGGCTCCAGACTACACATCCAGACTGCTGTTATAGGGGGCTCCAGACTACACATCCAGACTGCTGTTATAGGGGGCTCCAGACTACACATCCACACTGTTGTTATAGGGGGCTCCAGACTACACATCCAGACTGCTGTTATAGGGGGCTCCAGACTACACATCCAGACTGCTGTTATAGGGGGGCTTCAGACTACACATCCAGACTGCTGTTATAGGGGGCTCCAGACTACACATCCAGACTGCTGTTATAGGGGGCTCCAGACTACACATCCAGACTGCTGTTATAGGGGGCTTCAGACTACACATCCAGACTGATGTTATAGGAGGGCTTCAGACTACACATCCAGACTGCTGTTATAGGGGGGCTCCAGACTACACATCCAGACTGCTGTTATAGGAGGGCTTCAGACTACACATCCAGACTGCTGTTATAGGGGGGTTCCAGACTACACATCCAGACTGCTGTTATAGGGGGGCTTCACACTACACATCCAGACTGCTGTTATAGGGGGGTTCCAGACTATACATCCAGACTGCTGTTATAGGGGGGCTCCAGATTATACATCCAGACTGCTGCTATAGGAGGGCTCCAGACTACACATCCAGACTGCTGTTATAGGAGGTCTCCAGACTACACATCCAGACTGCTGTTATAGGGGGCTCCAGACTACACATCCAGACTGCTGTTATAGGGGGCTCCAGACTACACATCCAGACTGCTGTTATAGGGGGCTCCAGACTACACATCCAGACTGCTGTTATAGGGGGCTCCAGACTACACACCCAGACTGATGTTATAGGGGGCTCCAGACTACACACCCAGACTGCTGTTATAGGGGGCTCCAGACTACACACCCAGACTGCTGTTATAGGGGGGCTCCAGAATATACATCCAGACTGCTGTTCTAGGGGGCTCCAGACTACACATCCAGACTGCTGTTATAGGGGGCTCCAGACTACACATCCAGACTGCTGTTATAGGGGGGCTCCAGACTACACACCCAGACTGCTGTTATAGGGGGGCTCCAGAATATACATCCAGACTGCTGTTATAGGGGGCTCCAGACTACACATCCAGACTGCTGTTATAGGGGGCTCCAGACTACACACCCAGACTGCTGTTATAGGGGGCTCCAGACTACACATCCAGACTGCTGTTATAGGGGGGATCCAAACTATACATCCAGACTGCTGTCATAGGGGGCCTCCAGACTACACATCCAGACTGCTGTTATATGGGGGCTTCAGACTACACATCCAGACTGCTGTTATAGGGGGGCTTCAGACTATACATCCAGACTGCTGTTATAGGGGGCTCCAGACTACACATCCAGATTGCTGTCATAGGGGGCCTCCAGACTACACATCCAGATTGCTGTCATAGGGGGCCTCCAGACTACGCATCCAGACTGCTGTTATAGGGGGGCTCCAGACTACACATCCAGACTGCTGTTATAGGGGGGCTTCAGACTATACATCCAGACTGCTGTTATAGGAGGGCTCCAGACTACACATCCAGACTGCTGTTATAGGGGGGCTTCAGACTACACATCCAGACTGCTGTTATAGGGGGGCTCCAGACTATACATCCACACTGCTGTTATAGGGGGGCTCCAGACTATACATCCAGACTGCTGTTATAGGAGGGCTCCAGACTACACATCCAGACTGCTGTTATAGGAGGGCTCCACACTACACACCCAGACTGCTGTTATAGGGGGGCTCCAGAATAAACATCAAAACTGCTGTTATAGGGGGCTCCAGACTACACACCCAGACTGCTGTTATAGGGGGGCTCCAGGCTACACATCCAGATTGCTGTTAAAGGGGAGCTCCAGACTACACATCCAGACTGCTGTTATAGGGGGGCTCCAGGCTACACACCCAGACTGCTGTTAAAGGGGGGCTCCAGACTATACATCCAGACTGCTGTCATAGGGGGGGGGGGCTCCAGACTACACATCCAGACTGTTATAGGGGGGCTCCAGACTACACATCCAGACTGCTATTATAGGGGGCTCCAGACTACACATCCAGACTGCTGTTATAGGGGGGCTCCAGACTGCACATCCAGACTGCTGTTATAAGGGGCTCCAGACTGCACATCCAGACTGCTGTTATAGGGGGCTCCAGACTACACATCCAGACTGCTGTTATAGGGGGCTCTAGACTACACATCCAGACTGCTGTTATAGGGGCTCCAGACTACACATCCAGACTGCTGTTATAGGGGGCTCCAGACTACACATCCAGACTGCTGTTATAGGGGGCTCCAGACTACACATCCAGACTACTGTTATAGGGGGCTCCAGACTACATATTCAGACTGCTGTTATAAGGGGCTCCAGACTACACATCCCTACTGCTGTTATAGGGGGCTCAAGACTATACATCCCTACTGCTGTTATAGGGGGGCTCCAGACTACACATCCAGACTGCTGTTATAGGGGGGCTCCAGACTACACATCCAGATTGCTGTTATAGGGGACTCCAGACTACGCATCCAGACTGCTGTTATAGGGGGGCTCCAGACTACACATCCAGACGGCTGTTATAAGGGGGCTCCAGACTACACATCCAGACTGCTGTTATAGGGGGCTCCAGACTACACATCCAGCCTGCTTTTATAGGGGACTCCAGACTACACATCCAGACTGCTTCGATAGGGGGCTCCAGACTGCACATCCAGACTGCTGTTATAGGGGGTTCCAGACCACATCTCCAGCCTGCTTTTATAGGGGGGCTCCAGACTACACATCCAGACTGCTGTTATAAGGGGCTCCAGACTACACATTCCTACTGCTGTTATAGGGGGCTCAAGACTATACATCCAGACTGCTGTTATAGGGGGGCTCCGGACTACACATCCAGACTGCTGCTATAGGGGGGCTCCAGACTACACATCCAGACTGCTGCTATAGGGGGGCTCCAGACTACACATCCAGATTGCTGCTATAGTGGGGCTCCAGACTACTCATCCAGACTGATGTTATAGGAGGGCTTCAGACTACACATCCAGACTGCTGTTATAGGGGGGCTCCAGACTACACATCCAGACAGATGTTATAGGAGGGCTTCAGACTACACATCCAGACTGCTGTTATAGGGGGCTCCAGACTACACATCCAGACTGCTGTTATAGGGGGGCTTCAGACTACACATCCAGACTGCTGTTATAGGGGAGCTCCAGACTACACATCCAGACTGCTGTTATAGGGGGCTTCAGACTACACATCCAAACTGATGTTATAGGAGGGCTTCAGACTACACATCCAGACTGCTGTTATAGGGCGCTCCAGACTACACATCCAGACTGCTGTTATAGGAGGGCTCCAGACTATACATCCAGACTGCTGTTATAGGGGGCTCCAGACTACACATCCAGACTTCTGTTATAGGGGGGCTCCAGAATATACATCCAGACTGCTGTTATAGGGGGGCTTCAGACTACACATCCAGACTGCTGTTATAGGGGGGCTTCAGACTACACTTCCAGACTGCTGTTATAGGGGGGCTTCAGACTACACATCCAGACTGCTGTTATAGGGGGGCTCCAGACTACACATCCAGCCTGCTGTTATAGGGGGGCTTCAGACTAGACATCCAGACTGCTGTTATAGGGGGGTTCCAGACTATACATCCAGACTGCTGTTATAGGGGGGCTCCTGACTATACATCCAGACTGCTGCTATAGGAGGGCTCCAGACTACACATCCAGACTGCTGTTATAGGAGGTCTCCAGACTACACACCCAGACTGCTGTTATAGGGGGGCTCCAGAATATACATCCAGACTGCTGTTCTAGGGGGCTCCAGACTACACATCCAGACTGCTATTATAGGGGGCTCCAGACTGCACATCCAGACTGCTGTTATAGGGGGCTCCAGACTACACATCCAGACTGCTGTTATAGGGCGCTCCAGACTACACATCCAGACTGCTGTTATAGGGGGCTCCAGACTACACATCCAGACTGATGTTATAGGGGGCTCCAGACTACACATCCAGACTGCTGTTATAGGGGGCTCCAGACTACACACCCAGACTGCTGTTATAGGGGCTCCAGACTACACATCCAGACTGCTGTTATAGGGGGCTCCAGACTACACATCCAGACTGCTGTTATAGGGGGCTCCAGACTACACATCCAGACTACTGTTATAGGGGGCTCCAGACTACATATCCAGACTGCTGTTATAAGGGGCTCCAGACTACACATCCCTACTGCTGTTATAGGGGGCTCAAGACTATACATCCAGACTGCTGTTATAGGGGGGCTCCAGACTAGACATCCAGACTGCTGTTATAAGGGGCTCCAGACTACACATTAGACTGCTGCTATAGGGGGGCTCCAGACTACACATCCAGACTGCTTCGATAGGGGGCTCCAGACTGCACAACCAGACTGCTGTTATAGGGGGCTCCAGACTACACATCCAGACTGCTGTTATAGGGGGTTCCAGACCACATCTCCAGCCTGCTTTTATAGGGGGGCTCCAGACTACACATCCAGACTGCTGTTATAAGGGGCTCCAGACTACACATCCCTACTGGTGTTATAAGGGGCTCAAGACTATACATCCAGACTGCTGTTATAGGGGGGCTCCAGACTACACATCCAGATTGCTGCTATAGTGGGGCTCCAGACTACTCATCCAGACTGATGTTATAGGAGGGCTTCAGACTACACATCCAGACTGCTGTTATAGGGGGGCTCCAGACTACACATCCAGACAGATGTTATAGGAGGGCTTCAGACTACACATCCAGACTGCTGTTATAGGGGGCTCCAGACTACACATCCAGACTGCTGTTATAGGGGGCTTCAGACTACACATCCAGACTGATGTTATAGGAGGGCTTCAGACTACACATCCAGACTGCTGTTATAGGGGGGCTCCAGACTACACATCCAGACTGCTGTTATAGGGGGGCTCCAGACTACACATCCAGACTGCTGTTATAGGTGGGCTCCAGACTATACATCCAGACTGCTGTTATAGGGGGGCTTCAGACTACACATCCAGACTGCTGTTATAGGGGGGCTTCAGACTACACATCCAGACTGCTGTTATAGGGGGGCTTCAGACTACACATCCAGACTGCTTTTATAGGGGGGCTCCAGACTACACATCCAGCCTGCTGTTATAGGGGGGCTTCAGACTACACATCCAGACTGCTGTTATAGGGGGGTTCCAGACTATACATCCAGACTGCTGTTATAGGGGGGCTCCAGACTATACATCCAGACTGCTGCTATAGGAGGGCTCCAGACTACACATCCAGACTGCTGTTATAGGAGGTCTCCAGACTACACACCCAGACTGCTGTTATAGGGGGGCTCCAGAATATACATCCAGAGTGCTGTTCTAGGGGGCTCCAGACTACACATCCAGACTGCTGTTATAGGTGGCTCCAGACTACACATCCAGACTGCTGTTATAGGGGGGCTCCAGACTACACACCCAGACTGCTGTTATAGGAGGGCTCCAGAATATACATCCAGACTGCTGTTATAGGGGGCCCCAGACTACACATCCAGACTGCTGTTATAGGGGGCTCCAGACTACACAACCAGACTGCTGTTATAGGGGGCTCCAGACTACACATCCAGCCTGCTGTTATAGGGGGGATCCAAACTATACATCCAGACTGCTGTCATAGGGGGCCTCCAGACTACACATCCAGACTGCTGTTATATGGGGGCTTCAGACTACACATCCAGACTGCTGTTATAGGGGTGCTCCAGACTACACATCCAGACTGCTGTTATAGGGGGGCTTCAGACTATACATCCAGACTGCTGTTATAGGAGGGCTCCAAACTACACATCCAGACTGCTGTTATAGGGGGGCTTCAGACTACACATCCAGACTGCTGTTATAGGGGGGCTCCAGACTATACATCCACACTGCTGTTATAGGGGGGCTCCAGACTATACATCCAGACTGCTGTTATAGGAGGGCTCCAGACTACACATCCAGACTGCTGTTATAGGAGGGCTCCACACTACACACCCAAACTGCTGTTATAGGGGGGCTCCAGAATATACATCCAAACTGCTGTTATAGGGGGCTCCAGACTACACACCCAGACTGCTGTTATAGGGGGGCTCCAGGCTACACATCCAGATTGCTGTTAAAGGGGAGCTCCAGACTACACATCCAGACTGCTGTTATAGGGGGGCTCCAGGCTACACACCCAGACTGCTGTTATAGGGGGGCTCCAGACTATACATCCAGACTGCTGTCATGGGGGGGGGGGCTCCAGACTACACATCCAGACTGCTATTATAGGGGGCTCCAGACTACACATCCAGACTGCTGTTATAGGGGGGCTCCAGACTGCACATCCAGACTGCTGTTATAAGAGGCTCCAGACTGCACATCCAGACTGGCTGTTATAGGGGGCTCCAGACTGCACATCCAGACTGCTGTTATAGGGGGCTCCAGACTACACATCCAGACTGCTGTTATAGGGGGCTCCAGACTACATATCCAGACTGCTGTTATAGGGGCTCCAGACTACACATCCAGACTGCTGTTATAGGGGGCTCCAGACTACACATCTAGACTGCTGTTATAGGGGGCTCCAGACTACACATCCAGACTACTGTTATAGGGGGCTCCAGACTACATATCCAGATTGCTGTTATAAGGGGCTCCAGACTACACATCCCTACTGCTGTTATAGGGGGCTCAAGACTATACATCCTGACTGCTGTTATAGGGGGCTCCAGACTACACATCCAGACTGCTGCTATAGGGGGGCTCCAGACTACACATCCAGATTGCTGTTATAGGGGACTCCAGACTACGCATCCAGACTGCTGTTATAGGGGAGCTCCAGACTACACATCCAGACGGCTGTTATAAGGGGGCTCCAGACTACACATCCAGACTGCTGTTATAGGGGACTCCAGACTACACATCCAGCCTGCTTTTATAGGGGACTCCAGACTACACATCCAGACTGCTTCGATAGGGGGCTCCAGACTGCACATCCAGACTGCTGTTATAGGGGGTTCCTGACCACATCTCCAGCCTGCTTTTATAGGGGGGCTCCAGACAACACATCCAGACTGCTGTTATAAGGGGCTCCAGACTACACATCCCTACTGCTGTTATAGGGGGCTCCAGACTACACATCCAGACTGCTGTTATAGGGGCCTCCAGCCTACACATCCAGACTGTTGTTATAGGGGGCTCCAGACTACACATCCAGATTGCTGTTATAGTGGGGCTCCAGGCTACACATCCTGACTGCTGCTATAGGGGGGCTCCAGACTACACATCCAGACTGCTGTTATAGGGGGGCTTCAGACTATACATCCAGACTGCTGTTATAGGAGGGCTCCAGACTACACATCCAGACTGCTGTTATAGGGGGGCTTCAGACTACACATCCAGACTGCTGTTATAGGGGGGCTCCAGACTATACATCCACACTGCTGTTATAGGGGGGCTCCAGACTATACATCCAGACTGCTGTTATAGGAGGGCTCCAGACTACACATCCAGACTGCTGTTATAGGAGGGCTCCACACTACACACCCAGACTGCTGTTATAGGGGGGCTCCAGAATAAACATCAAAACTGCTGTTATAGGGGGCTCCAGACTACACACCCAGACTGCTGTTATAGGGGGGCTCCAGGCTACACATCCAGATTGCTGTTAAAGGGGAGCTCCAGACTACACATCCAGACTGCTGTTATAGGGGGGCTCCAGGCTACACACCCAGATTGCTGTTAAAGGGGGGCTCCAGACTATACATCCAGACTGCTGTCATAGGGGGGGGGGCTCCAGACTACACATCCAGACTGTTATAGGGGGGCTCCAGACTACACATCCAGACTGCTATTATAGGGGGCTCCAGACTACACATCCAGACTGCTGTTATAGGGGGGCTCCAGACTGCACATCCAGACTGCTGTTATAGGGGGGCTCCAGACTACACATCCAGATTGCTGTTATAGGGGACTCCAGACTACGCATCCAGACTGCTGTTATAGGGGGGCTCCAGACTACACATCCAGACGGCTGTTATAAGGGGGCTCCAGACTACACATCCAGACTGCTGTTATAGGGGGCTCCAGACTACACATCCAGCCTGCTTTTATAGGGGACTCCAGACTACACATCCAGACTGCTTCGATAGGGGGCTCCAGACTGCACATCCAGACTGCTGTTATAGGGGGTTCCAGACCACATCTCCAGCCTGCTTTTATAGGGGGGCTCCAGACTACACATCCAGACTGCTGTTATAAGGGGCTCCAGACTACACATTCCTACTGCTGTTATAGGGGGCTCAAGACTATACATCCAGACTGCTGTTATAGGGGGGCTCCGGACTACACATCCAGACTGCTGCTATAGGGGGGCTCCAGACTACACATCCAGACTGCTGCTATAGGGGGGCTCCAGACTACACAGCCAGATTGCTGCTATAGTGGGGCTCCAGACTACTCATCCAGACTGATGTTATAGGAGGGCTTCAGACTACACATCCAGACTGCTGTTATAGGGGGGCTCCAGACTACACATCCAGACAGATGTTATAGGAGGGCTTCAGACTACACATCCAGACTGCTGTTATAGGGGGCTCCAGACTACACATCCAGACTGCTGTTATAGGGGGGCTTCAGACTACACATCCAGACTGCTGTTATAGGGGAGCTCCAGACTACACATCCAGACTGCTGTTATAGGGGGCTTCAGACTACACATCCAAACTGATGTTATAGGAGGGCTTCAGACTACACATCCAGACTGCTGTTATAGGGCGCTCCAGACTACACATCCAGACTGCTGTTATAGGAGGGCTCCAGACTATACATCCAGACTGCTGTTATAGGGGGCTCCAGACTACACATCCAGACTGCTGTTATAGGGGGGCTCCAGAATATACATCCAGACTGCTGTTATAGGGGGGCTTCAGACTACACATCCAGACTGCTGTTATAGGGGGGCTTCAGACTACACTTCCAGACTGCTGTTATAGGGGGGCTTCAGACTACACATCCAGACTGCTGTTATAGGGGGGCTCCAGACTACACATCCAGCCTGCTGTTATAGGGGGGCTTCAGACTAGACATCCAGACTGCTGTTATAGGGGGGTTCCAGACTATACATCCAGACTGCTGTTATAGGGGGGCTCCAGACTATACATCCAGACTGCTGCTATAGGAGGGCTCCAGACTACACATCCAGACTGCTGTTATAGGAGGTCTCCAGACTACACACCCAGACTGCTGGTATAGGGGGGCTCCAGAATATACATCCAGACTGCTGTTCTAGGGGGCTCCAGACTACACATCCAGACTGCTATTATAGGGGGCTCCAGACTGCACATCCAGACTGCTGTTATAGGGGGCTCCAGACTACACATCCAGACTGCTGTTATAGGGCGCTCCAGACTACACATCCAGACTGCTGTTATAGGGGGCTCCAGACTACACATCCAGACTGATGTTATAGGGGGCTCCAGACTACACATCCAGACTGCTGTTATAGGGGGCTCCAGACTACACACCCAGACTGCTGTTATAGGGGCTCCAGACTACACATCCAGACTGCTGTTATAGGGGGCTCCAGACTACACATCCAGACTGCTGTTATAGGGGGCTCCAGACTACACATCCAGACTACTGTTATAGGGGGCTCCAGACTACATATCCAGACTGCTGTTATAAGGGGCTCCAGACTACACATCCCTACTGCTGTTATAGGGGGCTCAAGACTATACATCCAGACTGCTGTTATAGGGGGGCTCCAGACTACACATCCAGACTGCTGCTATAGGGGGGCTCCAGACTACACATCCAGATTGCTGTTATAGGGGACTCCAGACTACGCATCCAGACTGCTGTTATAGGGGGGCTCCAGACTACACATCCAGACGGCTGTTATAAGGGGGCTCCAGACTACACATCCAGACTGCTGTTATAAGGGGCTCCAGACTACACATTAGACTGCTGCTATAGGGGGGCTCCAGACTACACATCCAGACTGCTTCGATAGGGGGCTCCAGACTGCACATCCAGACTGCTGTTATAGGGGGCTCCAGACTACACATCCAGACTGCTGTTATAGGGGGTTCCAGACCACATCTCCAGCCTGCTTTTATAGGGGGGCTCCAGACTACACATCCAGACTGCTGTTATAAGGGGCTCCAGACTACACATCCCTACTGGTGTTATAAGGGGCTCAAGACTATACATCCAGACTGCTGTTATAGGGGGGCTCCAGACTACACATCCCTACTGGTGTTATAAGGGGCTCAAGACTACACATCCAGACTGCTGTTATAGGGGGCTCCAGACTACTCATCCAGACTGATGTTATAGGAGGGCTTCAGACTACACATCCAGACTGCTGTTATAGGGGGGCTCCAGACTACACATCCAGACAGATGTTATAGGAGGGCTTCAGACTACACATCCAGACTGCTGTTATAGGGGGCTCCAGACTACACATCCAGACTGCTGTTATAGGGGGCTTCAGACTACACATCCAGACTGATGTTATAGGAGGGCTTCAGACTACACATCCAGACTGCTGTTATAGGGGGGCTCCAGACTACACATCCAGACTGCTGTTATAGGGGGGCTCCAGACTACACATCCAGACTGCTGTTATAGGTGGGCTCCAGACTATACATCCAGACTGCTGTTATAGGGGGGCTTCAGACTACACATCCAGACTGCTGTTATAGGGGGGCTTCAGACTACACATCCAGACTGCTGTTATAGGGGGGCTTCAGACTACACATCCAGACTGCTTTTATAGGGGGGCTCCAGACTACACATCCAGCCTGCTGTTATAGGGGGGCTTCAGACTACACATCCAGACTGCTGTTATAGGGGGGTTCCAGACTATACATCCAGACTGCTGTTATAGGGGGGCTCCAGACTATACATCCAGACTGCTGCTATAGGAGGGCTCCAGACTACACATCCAGACTGCTGTTATAGGAGGTCTCCAGACTACACACCCAGACTGCTGTTATAGGGGGGCTCCAGAATATACATCCAGAGTGCTGTTCTAGGGGGCTCCAGACTACACATCCAGACTGCTGTTATAGGTGGCTCCAGACTACACATCCAGACTGCTGTTATAGGGGGGCTCCAGACTACACACCCAGACTGCTGTTATAGGGGGGCTCCAGACTACACATCCAGACTGCTGTTATAGTGGAGCTCCAGACGACACATCCAGACTGCTGTTATAGGAGGGCTCCAGAATATACATCCAGACTGCTGTTATAGGGGGCCCCAGACTACACATCCAGACTGCTGTTATAGGGGGCTCCAGACTACACAACCAGACTGCTGTTATAGGGGGCTCCAGACTACACATCCAGCCTGCTGTTATAGGGGGGATCCAAACTATACATCCAGACTGCTGTCATAGGGGGCCTCCAGACTACACATCCAGACTGCTGTTATATGGGGGCTTCAGACTACACATCCAGACTGCTGTTATAGGGGTGCTCCAGACTACACATCCAGACTGCTGTTATAGGGGGGCTTCAGACTATACATCCAGACTGCTGTTATAGGAGGGCTCCAGACTACACATCCAGACTGCTGTTATAGGGGGGCTTCAGACTACACATCCAGACTGCTGTTATAGGGGGGCTCCAGACTATACATCCACACTGCTGTTATAGGGGGGCTCCAGACTATACATCCAGACTGCTGTTATAGGAGGGCTCCAGACTACACATCCAGACTGCTGTTATAGGAGGGCTCCACACTACACACCCAAACTGCTGTTATAGGGGGGCTCCAGAATATACATCCAAACTGCTGTTATAGGGGGCTCCAGACTACACACCCAGACTGCTGTTATAGGGGGGCTCCAGGCTACACATCCAGATTGCTGTTAAAGGGGAGCTCCAGACTACACATCCAGACTGCTGTTATAGGGGGGCTCCAGGCTACACACCCAGACTGCTGTTAAAGGGGGGCTCCAGACTATACATCCAGACTGCTGTCATGGGGGGGGGGGGCTCCAGACTACACATCCAGACTGCTATTATAGGGGGCTCCAGACTACACATCCAGACTGCTGTTATAGGGGGGCTCCAGACTGCACATCCAGACTGCTGTTATAAGAGGCTCCAGACTGCACATCCAGACTGGCTGTTATAGGGGGCTCCAGACTGCACATCCAGACTGCTGTTATAGGGGGCTCCAGACTACACATCCAGACTGCTGTTATAGGGGCTCCAGACTACACATCCAGACTGCTGTTATAGGGGGCTCCAGACTACATATCCAGACTGCTGTTATAGGGGGCTCCAGACTACACATCCAGACTACTGTTATAGGGGGCTCCAGACTACACATCCAGACTGCTGTTATAGGGGGCTCCAGACTACACATCTAGACTGCTGTTATAGGGGGCTCCAGACTACACATCCAGACTACTGTTATAGGGGGCTCCAGACTACATATCCAGATTGCTGTTATAAGGGGCTCCAGACTACACATCCCTACTGCTGTTATAGGGGGCTCAAGACTATACATCCAGACTGCTGTTATAGGGGGCTCCAGACTACACATCCAGACTGCTGCTATAGGGGGGCTCCAGACTACACATCCAGATTGCTGTTATAGGGGACTCCAGACTACGCATCCAGACTGCTGTTATAGGGGGGCTCCAGACTACACATCCAGACGGCTGTTATAAGGGGGCTCCAGACTACACATCCAGACTGCTGTTATAGGGGACTCCAGACTACACATCCAGCCTGCTTTTATAGGGGACTCCAGACTACACATCCAGACTGCTTCGATAGGGGGCTCCAGACTGCACATCCAGACTGCTGTTATAGGGGGTTCCTGACCACATCTCCAGCCTGCTTTTATAGGGGGGCTCCAGACAACACATCCAGACTGCTGTTATAAGGGGCTCCAGACTACACATCCCTACTGCTGTTATAGGGGGCTCCAGACTACACATCCAGACTGCTGTTATAGGGGCCTCCAGCCTACACATCCAGACTGTTGTTATAGGGGGCTCCAGACTACACATCCAGATAGCTGTTATAGTGGGGCTCCAGGCTACACATCCTGACTGCTGCTATAGGGGGGCTCCAGACTACACATCCAGATTGCTGTTATAGTGGGGCTCCAGACTACTCATCCAGACTGCTGCTATAGGGGGGCTCCAGACTACACATCCAGATTGCTGTTATAGGGGGCTCCAGACTACACATCCAGACTGCTATTATAGGGGGCTCCGGACTACACATCCTGACTGCTGCTATAGGGGGGCTCCAGACTACACATCCAGATTGCTGTTATAGGGGGCTCCAGACTACACATCCAGACTGCTGTTATAGGGGGCTCCGGACTACACATCCAGACTGCTGTTATAGGGGGCTCCAGTCTACACATCCAGACTGCTGTTATAGGGGGCTCCAGACTACATATCCAGACTGCTGTTATAAGGGGCTCCAGACTACACATCCCTACTGATGTTATAGGGGGCTCAAGACTATACATCCAGACTGCTTTTATAGGGGGGCTCCAGACTACACATCCAGAATGCTGTTATAGGGGGCTCCAGATTACGCAACCAGACTGCTGTTATAGGGGGCTCCAGACTACACATTCAGACTGATGTTATAGGGGGGCTCCAGACTACACATCCAGACTGCTGTTATAGGGGGCTCCAGACTGCACATCCAGATTGCTGTTATAGGGGGGCTCCAGACTACACATCCAGACTGCTGTTATAGGGGCCTCCAGCCTACACATCCAGACTGTTGTTATAGGGGGCTCCAGACTACACATCCAGATTGCTGTTATAGTGGGGCTCCAGGCTACACATCCTGACTGCTGCTATAGGGGGGCTCCAGACTACACATCCAGATTGCTGTTATAGTGGGGCTCCAGACTACTCATCCAGACTGCTGTTATAGGGGGCTCCAGACTGCACATCCAGACTGCTGTTATAGGGGGCTCCGGACTACACATCCAGACTGCTGTTATAGGGGGCTCCAGACTACACATCCAGACTGCTGTTATAGGGGGCTCCAGACTACATATCCAGACTGCTGTTATAAGGGGCTCCAGACTACACATCCAGACTGCTGTTATAGGGGGGCTTCAGACTACACATCCCTACTGATGTTATAGGGGGCTCAAGACTATACATCCAGACTGCTGTTATAGGGGGGCTCCAGACTACACATCCAGACTGCTGCTATAGGGGGGCTCCAGACTACACATCCAGATTGCTCTTATAGGGGGCTCCAGACTACTCATCCAGACTGCTGTTATAGGGGACTCCAGACTACACATCCAGACTGCTTCGATAGGGGGCTCCAGACTACACATCCAGACTGCTTTTATAGGGGGGCTCCAGACTACACATCCAGACTGCTTTAATAGGGGGCTCCAGACTACACATCCAGACTGCTGTTAATGGGGGCTCCAGACCACATCTCCAGCCTGATTTTATAGGGGGCTCCAGACTACACATCCAGACTGCTGTTATAGGGGGGGTCTCCGGACTACACATCCAGAATGCTGTTATAGGGGGGTCCAGATTACACAACCAGACTGCTGTTATAGGGGGCTCCAGACTACACATCCAGACTGCTGTTATAGGGGGCTCCAGACTACACATCCAGACTGCTGTTATAGGGGGCTCCAGACTACACATCCAGACTGCTGTTATAGGGGGCTCCAGACTACACATCCAGATTGCTATTACAGTGGGGCTCCAGACTGCACATCCAGACGGCTGCTATAGGGGGGCTCCAGACTACACATCCAGGCTGCTGTTATAGGGGCCTCCAGACTACACATCCAGACTGCTGTTATAGGGGGCTCCAAACTACACATCCAGACTGCTGTTATAGGGGGGCTCCAGACTACACATCCAGACTGCTGTTATAGAGGGCTCCAGACTACACATCCAGACTGCTGTTATAGGGGGCTCCAGACTACACATCCAGACTGCTGTTATAGGGGGGCTCTAGACTACACATCCAGTCTGCTGTTATAGGGGGCTCCAGGCTACACATCCAGATTGCTGTTATAGGGGGCTCCAGACTACACAACCAGACTGCTGTTATAGGGGGCTCCAGACTACACATCCAGACTGCTGTTATAGGGGGCTCCAGACTACACAACCAGACTGCTGTTATAGGGGGCTCCAGACTACACAACCAGACTGCTGTTATAGGGGGCTCCAGACTACACATCCAGACTGCTGTTATAGTGGGGCTCCAGACTACACATCCAGACTGCTGCTATAGGGGGGCTCCAGACTACACATCCAGATTGCTGTTATAGTGGGCCTCCAGACTACTCATCCAGACTGCTGTTATAGGGGGCTCCAGACTACACATCCAGACTGCTGTTATAGGGGGCTCCAGACTACACATCCAGACTGCTGTTATAGGGGGCTCCAGACTACACATCCAGACTGCTGTTATAGGGGGCTCCAGACTATACATCCAGACTGCTGTTATAGGGGGCTCCAGACTACACATCCTGACTGCTGTTATAGGGGGCTCCAGACTACACATCCAGACTGCTGTTATAGGGGGGCTCCAGACTACACATCCAGACTGCTGTTATAGTGGAGCTCCAGACTACACAACCAGACTGCTGTTATAGGGGGCTCCAGACTACACATCCAGACTGCTGTTATAGGGGGCTCCAGACTACTCATCCAGACTGCTGTTATAGGGGGCTCCAGACTACACATCAAGACTGCTGTTATAGTGGAGCTCCGGACTACACATCCAGATTGCTGTTATAGTGGGGCTCCAGACTACACATCCAGACTGCTGTTATAGGTGGCTCCAGACTACACATCCAGACTGCTGTTATAGGGGGCTCCAGACTACACATCCAGACTGCTGTTAAAGGGGGGCTCCAGACTACACATCCAGACTGCTGTTATAGGGGGCTCCAGACTACACATCCAGACTGCTTTTATAGGGGGGCTCCAGACTACACATCCAGACTGCTTTAATAGGGGGCTCCAGACTACACATCCAGACTGCTGTTAATGGGGGCTCCAGACCACATCTCCAGCCTGATTTTATAGGGGGCTCCAGACTACACATCCAGACTGCTGTTATAGGGGGGGTCTCCGGACTACACATCCAGAATGCTGTTATAGGGGGGTCCAGATTACACAACCAGACTGCTGTTATAGGGGGCTCCAGACTACACATCCAGACTGCTGTTATAGGGGGCTCCAGACTACACATCCAGACTGCTGTTATAGGGGGCTCCAGACTACACATCCAGACTGCTGTTATTGGGGGCTCCAGACTACACATCCAGATTGCTATTACAGTGGGGCTCCAGACTGCACATCCAGACGGCTGCTATAGGGGGGCTCCAGACTACACATCCAGGCTGCTGTTATAGGGGCCTCCAGACTACACATCCAGACTGCTGTTATAGGGGGCTCCAAACTACACATCCAGACTGCTGTTATAGGGGGGCTCCAGACTACACATCCAGACTGCTGTTATAGAGGGCTCCAGACTACACATCCAGACTGCTGTTATAGGGGGCTCCAGACTACACATCCAGACTGCTGTTATAGGGGGGCTCTAGACTACACATCCAGTCTGCTGTTATAGGGGGCTCCAGGCTACACATCCAGATTGCTGTTATAGGGGGCTCCAGACTACACAACCAGACTGCTGTTATAGGGGGCTCCAGACTACACATCCAGACTGCTGTTATAGGGGGCTCCAGACTACACAACCAGACTGCTGTTATAGGGGGCTCCAGACTACACAACCAGACTGCTGTTATAGGGGGCTCCAGATTACACATCCAGACTGCTGTTATAGTGGGGCTCCAGACTACACATCCAGATTGCTGTTATAGTGGGCCTCCAGACTACTCATCCAGACTGCTGTTATAGGGGGCTCCAGACTACACATCCAGACTGCTGTTATAGGGGGCTCCAGACTACACATCCAGACTGCTGTTATAGGGGGCTCCAGACTACACATCCAGACTGCTGTTATAGGGGGCTCCAGACTATACATCCAGACTGCTGTTATAGGGGCCTCCAGACTACACATCCTGACTGCTGTTATAGGGGGCTCCAGACTACACATCCAGACTGCTGTTATAGGGGGGCTCCAGACTACACATGCAGACTGCTGTTATAGGGGGGCTCCAGACTACACAACCAGACTGCTGTTATAGGGGGCTCCAGACTACACATCCAGCCTGCTTTTATAGGGGACTCCAGACTACACATCCAGACTGCTTCGATAGGGGGCTCCAGATTGCACATCCAGACTGCTGTTATAGGGGGTTCCTGACCACATCTCCAGCCTGCTTTTATAGGGGGGCTCCAGACAACACATCCAGACTGCTGTTATAAGGGGCTCCAGACTACACATCCCTACTGCTGTTATAGGGGGCTCCAGACTACACATCCAGACTGCTGCTATAGGGGGGCTCCAGACTACACATCCAGACTGCTGCTATAGGGGGGCTTCAGACTACACATCCAGATTGCTGCTATAGTGGGGCTCCAGACTACTCATCCAGACTGCTGTTATAGGGGACTCCAGACTACACATCCAGACTGCTGTTATAGGGGGGGCTCCAGACTACACATCCAGACTGCTGTTATAGGGGGGCCCCAGAGTACACATCCAGACTGCTGTTATAGGGGGGCTCCAGACTACACACCCAGACTGCTGTTATAGGGGGGCTCCAGACTACACATCCAGACTGCTTCGATAGGGGGCTCCAGACCACATCTCCAGCCTGCTTTTATAGGGGGGCTCCAGACTACACATCCAGACTGCTGTTATAGGGGGCTCCAGACTACACATCCAGACTGCTGTTATAGGGGGCTCCAGACCACATCTCCAGCCTGATTTTATAGGGGGCTCCAGATTACACATCCAGACTGCTGTTATAGGGAGGGTCTCCAGACTGCACATCCAGACTGCTTTTATAGGGGGGCTCCAGACTACACATCCAGAATGCTGTTATAGGGGGCTCCAGATTACGCAACCAGACTGCTGTTATAGGGGGCTCCAGACTACACATTCAGACTGATGTTATAGGGGGGCTCCAGACTACACATCCAGACTGCTGTTATAGGGGCCTCCAGTCTACACATCCAGACTGCTGTTATAGGGGGCTCCAGACTGCACATCCAGATTGCTGTTATAGTGGGGCTCCAGACTACACATCCAGACTGCTGTTATAGAGGCCTCCAGCCTACACATCCAGACTGTTGTTATAGGGGGCTCCAGACTACACATCCAGATTGCTGTTATAGTGGGGCTCCAGGCTACACATCCTGACTGCTGCTATAGGGGGGCTCCAGACTACACATCCAGATTGCTGTTATAGTGGGGCTCCAGACTACTCATCCAGACTGCTGTTATAGGGGGCTCCAGACTACACATCCAGACTGCTGTTATAGGGGGCTCCGGACTACACATCCAGACTGCTGTTATAGGGGGCTCCAGTCTACACATCCAGACTGCTGTTATAGGGGGCTCCAGACTACATATCCAGACTGCTGTTATAAGGGGCTCCAGACTACACATCCCTACTGATGTTATAGGGGGCTCAAGACTATACATCCAGACTGCTTTTATAGGGGGGCTCCAGACTACACATTCAGAATGCTGTTATAGGGGGCTCCAGATTACGCAACCAGACTGCTGTTATAGGGGGCTCCAGACTACACATTCAGACTGATGTTATAGGGGGGCTCCAGACTACACATCCAGACTGCTGTTATAGGTGGCTCCAGACTGCACATCCAGATTGCTGTTATAGGGGGGCTCCAGACTACACATCCAGACTGCTGTTATAGGGGCCTCCAGCCTACACAGCCAGACTGTTGTTATAGGGGGCTCCAGACTACACATCCAGATTGCTGTTATAGTGGGGCTCCAGGCTACACATCCTGACTGCTGCTATAGGGGGGCTCCAGACTACACATCCAGATTGCTGTTATAGTGGGGCTCCAGACTACTCATCCAGACTGCTGTTATAGGGGGCTCCAGACTGCACATCCAGACTGCTGTTATAGGGGGCTCCGGACTACACATCCAGACTGCTGTTATAGGGGGCTCCAGACTACACATCCAGACTGCTGTTATAGGGGGCTCCAGACTACATATCCAGACTGCTGTTATAAGGGGCTCCAGACTACACATCCAGACTGCTGTTATAGGGGGGCTTCAGACTACACATCCCTACTGATGTTATAGGGGGCTCAAGACTATACATCCAGACTGCTGTTATAGGGGGGCTCCAGACTACACATCCAGACTGCTGCTATAGGGGGGCTCCAGACTACACATCCAGATTGCTCTTATAGGGGGCTCCAGACTACTCATCCAGACTGCTTCGATAGGGGGCTCCAGACTACACATCCAGACTGCTTTTATAGGGGGGCTCCAGACTACACATCCAGACTGCTTTAATAGGGGGCTCCAGACTACACATCCAGACTGCTGTTAATGGGGGCTCCAGACCACATCTCCAGCCTGATTTTATAGGGGGCTCCAGACTACACATCCAGACTGCTGTTATAGGGGGGGTCTCCGGACTACACATCCAGAATGCTGTTATAGGGGGGTCCAGATTACACAACCAGACTGCTGTTATAGGGGGCTCCAGACTACACATCCAGACTGCTGTTATAGGGGGCTCCAGACTACACATCCAGACTGCTGTTATAGGGGGCTCCAGACTACACATCCAGACTGCTGTTATAGGGGGCTCCAGACTACACATCCAGATTGCTATTACAGTGGGGCTCCAGACTGCACATCCAGACGGCTGCTATAGGGGGGCTCCAGACTACACATCCAGGCTGCTGTTATAGGGGCCTCCAGACTACACATCCAGACTGCTGTTATAGGGGGCTCCAAACTACACATCCAGACTGCTGTTATAGGGGGGCTCCAGACTACACATCCAGACTGCTGTTATAGGGGGCTCCAGACTACACATCCAGACTGCTGTTATAAGGGGGCTCTAGACTACACATCCAGTCTGCTGTTATAGGGGGCTCCAGGCTACACATCCAGATTGCTGTTATAGGGGGCTCCAGACTACACAACCAGACTGCTGTTATAGGGGGCTCCAGACTACACATCCAGACTGCTGTTATAGGGGGCTCCAGACTACACAACCAGACTGCTGTTATAGGGGGCTCCAGACTACACAACCAGACTGCTGTTATAGGGGGCTCCAGACTACACATCCAGACTGCTGTTATAGTGGGGCTCCAGACTACACATCCAGACTGCTGCTATAGGGGGGCTCCAGACTACACATCCAGATTGCTGTTATAGTGGGCCTCCAGACTACTCATCCAGACTGCTGTTATAGGGGGCTCCAGACTACACATCCAGACTGCTGTTATAGGGGGCTCCAGACTACACATCCAGACTGCTGTTATAGGGGGCTCCAGACTACACATCCAGACTGCTGTTATAGGGGGCTCCAGACTATACATCCAGACTGCTGTTATAGGGGGCTCCAGACTACACATCCTGACTGCTGTTATAGGGGGCTCCAGACTACACATCCAGACTGCTGTTATAGGGGGGCTCCAGACTACACATGCAGACTGCTGTTATAGGGGGGCTCCAGACTACACATCCAGACTGCTGTTATAGTGGAGCTCCAGACTACACAACCAGACTGCTGTTATAGGGGGCTCCAGACTACTCATCCAGACTGCTGTTATAGGGGGCTCCAGACTACTCATCCAGACTGCTGTTATAGGGGGCTCCAGACTACTCATCCAGACTGCTGTTATAGGGGGCTCCAGACTACACATCAAGACTGCTGTTATAGTGGAGCTCCGGACTACACATCCAGATTGCTGTTATAGTGGGGCTCCAGACTACTCATCCAGACTGCTGTTATAGGTGGCTCCAGACTACACATCCAGACTGCTGTTATAGGGGGCTCCAGACTACACATCCAGACTGCTGTTAAAGGGGGGCTCCAGACTACACATCCAGACTGCTGTTATAGGGGGCTCCAGACTACACATCCAGACTGCTTTTATAGGGGGGCTCCAGACTACACATCCAGACTGCTTTAATAGGGGGCTCCAGACTACACATCCAGACTGCTGTTAATGGGGGCTCCAGACCACATCTCCAGCCTGATTTTATAGGGGGCTCCAGACTACACATCCAGACTGCTGTTATAGGGGGGGTCTCCGGACTACACATCCAGAATGCTGTTATAGGGGGGTCCAGATTACACAACCAGACTGCTGTTATAGGGGGCTCCAGACTACACATCCAGACTGCTGTTATAGGGGGCTCCAGACTACACATCCAGACTGCTGTTATAGGGGGCTCCAGACTACACATCCAGACTGCTGTTATAGGGGGCTCCAGACTACACATCCAGATTGCTATTACAGTGGGGCTCCAGACTGCACATCCAGACGGCTGCTATAGGGGGGCTCCAGACTACACATCCAGGCTGCTGTTATAGGGGCCTCCAGACTACACATCCAGACTGCTGTTATAGGGGGCTCCAAACTACACATCCAGACTGCTGTTATAGGTGGGCTCCAGACTACACATCCAGACTGCTGTTATAGAGGGCTCCAGACTACACATCCAGACTGCTGTTATAGGGGGGCTCCAGACTACACATCCAGACTGCTGTTATAGAGGGCTCCAGACTACACATCCAGACTGCTGTTATAGGGGGCTCCAGACTACACATCCAGACTGCTGTTATAGGGGGGCTCTAGACTACACATCCAGTCTGCTGTTATAGGGGGCTCCAGGCTACACATCCAGATTCCTGTTATAGGGGGCTCCAGACTACACAACCAGACTGCTGTTATAGGGGGCTCCAGACTACACATCCAGACTGCTGTTATAGGGGGCTCCAGACTACACAACCAGACTGCTGTTATAGGGGGCTCCAGACTACACAACCAGACTGCTGTTATAGGGGGCTCCAGACTACACATCCAGACTGCTGTTATAGTGGGGCTCCAGACTACACATCCAGACTGCTGCTATAGGGGGGCTCCAGACTACACATCCAGATTGCTGTTATAGTGGGCCTCCAGACTACTCATCCAGACTGCTGTTATAGGGGGCTCCAGACTACACATCCAGACTGCTGTTATAGGGGGCTCAAGACTACACATCCAGACTGCTGTTATAGGGGGCTCCAGACTACACATCCAGACTGCTGTTATAGGGGGCTCCAGACTATACATCCAGACTGCTGTTATAGGGGGCTCCAGACTACACATCCTGACTGCTGTTATAGGGGGCTCCAGACTACACATCCAGACTGCTGTTATAGGGGGGCTCCAGACTACACATGCAGACTGCTGTTATAGGGGGGCTCCAGACTACACATCCAGACTGCTGTTATAGTGGAGCTCCAGACTACACAACCAGACTGCTGTTATAGGGGGCTCCAGACTACTCATCCAGACTGCTGTTATAGGGGGCTCCAGACTACTCATCCAGACTGCTGTTATAGGGGGCTCCAGACTACACATCAAGACTGCTGTTATAGTGGAGCTCCAGACTACTCATCCAGACTGCTGTTATAGGGGGCTTCAGACTACACATCCAGACTGCTGTTATAGGGGGCTCCAGACTACACATCCAGACTGCTGTTATAGGGGGCTCCAGACTACACATCCAGACTGCTGTTAAAGGGGGGCTCCAGACTACACATCCAGACTGCTGTTATAGGGGGCTCAAGATTATACATCCAGACTGCTGCTATAGGGGGACTCCAGACTACACATCCAGCCTGTTGTTATAGGGGGCTCCAGACTACACACCCAGCCTGCTGTTATAGGGGGGGCTCCAGACTACTCATCCAGACTGCTGTTATAGGGGGCTCCAGATTACACACCCAGCCTGCTGTTATAGGGGGGCTCCAAACCACATGTCCAGACCTTTATTCTTAAAGTGTTGTCCCGCTTTGTAACCTTTAATAGCATATTCTGGCCGGGTTTCCTTACAGACAGGATGGATTTCTTTACAAGTCAAATTCGCTACCTCCCCAGCCCGAGCTAAAATCTAATCTGTCATCACATCCCTCAATATTGTATGGGTCTGAGTGTGCGGTGTGAACGCGCTGTCTAAGGACGACATCACAAGAGATCTCAGTGTGAGGTCATTTGCACGTCGTATAAGAGCTTTCCTCGGGTTCGGTCCTCGCTCTCTGTGAAATGTTACTGAATCAATGAGGCTCTTGTTAACGTGCAATTACTCCAGAGCTGCCTCTGAGGCCGTGTCAGCGACGTGCGTAAAACAGAGAAATTATTGAACACCGTCTGGTTTCTAGAGACCTGCGATGGTATTTAGGATTAACAGACTGGCGCATCTGAGTCTTTATGTATTGGAGGTCCTTTGTACATTGTACGTCCCTCCACCTGGATTTATCAGATATTCTACGTCCTGTCCTTGAAGAACCTGTAGGGTTTTCTCTCCATCTCATAGCAAAGATCATAAAAGGACTCTCTTAAATGCCTGCCGACAGTTCTGGATTTGTAGGGAAGGTCCTAATTTATCGAAATAATCCCGGCAAATTTGAGGTCCGCTCAGGACATCCTTACATGTGACCCTTGAGCCAACATCCAAGAGTTTTGCTTTCTTCTAATTTATCTTCTCTGAAAAAGGGGAATCCTCCGCTGCCAGTTCTTTCGAATCAGTAGTGTGGAACCAGCCAGGACGGCGGCCCCATCCCTCCAAGCTGTTTGCTCTGGCTTTAATCAATTTACAACCATGGCCAGTTTACCAAACCAATCCAGTCAAATCTGGGAATTTTTCCACCTGGGCCATTCTGGCATTGCCAAGAATTTGAGAGAAGAAACCATTTTTCCAAATCTAACATCATCCTGTTGCATTTAACCCTTTTGCACACGTGACAGTAGTAGGGTAGCATTTTGGGTTACAGGGACAATTGCCCTAGATGCTAAAGTCTATGGCGGTTGCAAAATTTTTCGCCCGCTGTCTAACCATAAGAACTGTTCTTGCCCTGCACTGCCTATGCAGAGCGCAGCAGCCAGAATAGGTTTGTCATTGGCTGCTGTGCTCTCTGCATATAATAGAAAGCAACAGTAAGTGGACTTCTAGTATGCTGGCGATTCAAGAACAACTCGTAAACAAATTTGTTGAAGGTGGTTTATTTGTCAACGCATTTCGGAGTCAAATCCGACTCCATTCCTCAGGACAACCACATGTGAAAGTGGCAACATTATATCCATGCGGTTTAAGTACAAGAAATTTTCAAATAAGAGCGCCAAAACAAAAATGGGTGGGAAAAAGGGTAAAAAAAAAAAAAAAATGGGGGAAGATCACATGTAATAAAATTTATCTTCATCATATAAATCTGCTGTTTTATTTATTTATAATCATAAGCAATAAAAAAATGTAAAAAAGGAAAGAAGAACAGGGGAAGAAATGTAAAAAGATAAAAGACACTAAAAGGTTTGAGCTCTGCATAGGCGGTGACCGAGATAACAAAGCTCAGTATAATAAAGAGAGCTTTGTCATCTCAATCGCTTTCAGAGCGTAAACAGCTGACAAAATTTTCTGAGCTCCGTAAACTGAGTCAAAGATGACAGAAGACAAGTATCAAATGAAGATAACATGCAATCGTGCACCGCACTGATTCAATATTGTATTCATTCATTTCTCTGTGTTGCTTTTACAATTTTACATTTTCTAGCACTAATTAGGGTAAGGGCTAGGGTTGGGATTAAGGTTAGGGCTACGGTTAGCCTTAGGACTAAATTTAGGCTTAGGGTTAGGGATAATGCTAAGTATAGGCATAGGGTTAGGATTAAGGTTAGGGCTACGGTTAGGCATAGGACTAAATTTAGGCTTAGGGCTAGAGTTAGGGATAATGCTAAGTATAGGCATAGGGCTAGGGTTAGGATTAAGGTTAGGGCTACGGTTAGGCTTAGGACTAAATTTAGGCTTAGGGTTAGGGATAATGCTAAGTATAGGCATAGGGCTAGGGTTAGGATTAAGGTTAGGGCTACGGTTAGGCATAGAACTAAATTTAGGCTTAGGGCTAGAGTTAGGGATAATGCTAAGTATAGGCATAGGGCTAGGGTTAGGATTAGGGTTAGGGTTAGGGTTAGGGTTAGGCTTGGGACTAGAACTAGGGTTAGAGTTATGGCTATGGATAGGGATAAGGCCAGGGATAAAAATATCATTAGGAATAGAGCTAGGGTCATACAATTAATACATAAAAAATGGAAGAAAAAACTAAAACACATTAAAATAAATAACTTTATTTTTCATTTCTCCAGTGGAAATGAAGGATTGGAGATGCTTCCAACAAGTTTTTTTTCCCTAGACATCCGGCAACGGGGGAGAGTTGAAACATCACATACATATTAGTTAGATTGACCATCGGAAAGTTTGGCTTACTTTTTTCTGATGTGTATTGGCATATATAGGGGGTGACGCTGACCCACCAAAGTTGCCAAGGATCTTTCAGTGGAAGCAGATGACTCCATTTGGAGACAATCATTTCTTGTAGGTCATAAGAGCCAACATAACGATGGTGTTAAAAGTTAATGTGCTCTCATGTTCTGTGCAGATGGAGGATGGACCTCCGATTCTGATGGACCCAAGAAATTCTAGGCCATCATATCAATGGTCCCACCACTGACCTGAGCCATACATTAGGGAACTGCTATGTATGCCATAAGGTGGGAGCTTTACCCAAATAATTCAGAGTGGCTGAGTTCGGTGAGGATGAGAAGGTCACAATGGCTTATCGGGGTTGTATATGAAGTGCAGGTGAAGATGTGCGGAGTGGTTAGACTGGTATGAGAAAGCTCTCAAACAATGCAAAAGTGGAGTCGCAGCTGTCAGAGCTCCGGATTCCTCCAGAAACAGGCGAGGGTCATGTTATCTTAAGTCAGACAAAAACCTGGAGTCATCAGAGTAAGAGACTTTCATTTACAATTGCCTAAAATAGAGAAATACTTTGTGAGGATAATCTGCCATGTAAACACTCCGGATGATAACAGATCCGCGGATAAGAAAGGAATGCTGCGTATCCTCCGCGAAGA
Organism: Phyllobates terribilis; assembly: GCF_046119375.1. Taxonomy (NCBI): domain Eukaryota; kingdom Metazoa; phylum Chordata; class Amphibia; order Anura; family Dendrobatidae; genus Phyllobates; species Phyllobates terribilis. The sequence continues at coordinate 154,580,034 of NW_027362768.1, read as the reverse complement.
TATGGACCGCCAAGGCCAGTTGTAATATGATCGACATATGGATGACATCTACAGATGGTGGGTGACACAGGGAGATAAAATAGATAGATAGATAGATAGATAGATAGATAGATAGATAGATAGATAGATAGATAGATAGATAGATAGATAGAGTAGAGAATATTTGCTTAAAAAGTTGGGTTTACTGACTTTGGCTTTGAATTACTGAAATCTCAAACTTCTTAAACTTTCCAAACTTTTTCCTCCCACACTCCAAAGACATAATGATAGGGAATGTACATTGTGAGCCCCATTCACTTCAATGGGGCTAAGCTGTGATACCAGACCTAGGACAAGGAAGGTGTAATTTGTAAGAAAATAAAATATTATTTTTTTTAAATAATCTCCTTTAATTTTTAATAAGTATCAGGAAATGGAGAGGGGCTTTCCAGAAGGAATGATGGAGTCTGCGGTCCGGTTACCCTGAGTCACTGGTGACTTTTTCCAGTCTTATCCTATTCATAAAGTTGCACTAAAACAACAGAGTTGAGAAGTTGCGTTCTGTCCTGCAGGGTCAGCATGGGAACAGCACTGACTAAGCACTGGCGGTCCTTGAACGGGTCACCTCAGTCTGGGAAGGATCAGTAGGTGATGATTCGGGAGGCGTCAGGCATTCCACACAGTCAGTCATATGAAATAAATATGGATCTTGGGAATCCAGACTTCCAGCGATTGCCTGCAGCCAGACATGGAGAAGAGTTACAGTAGCTGGCGGTCACACGCTGGAGCCCGGCGCCTCCTATGCTGCCGCCCTGTATAGACCAATGACCTGATAACGAATTATACATTTTATGATAGAGAATTTACACCTAAATTTTCTCTAGTAATTATAAAGTGCTCAGCATAAATGAGTACACCCCCTTTGAAAAGTAACATTTTAATCAATATTTCACTGAACACAACGATTTCCAACATTTTGACAAGGTTGAGTTTCATAGAGCATTTGTTTAACCCAGAACATGAGTACAGTTAATAATAATATAACTTTCATGACAAAATGTTCAGTTTTGCTCAAATTAGTTGGTGCAAAAATGAATACACCTACATCAAAAACTACTACATCTAGTATTTTGGTATGACCTCCATGACTTTTAAGGATATTAAAAGTTAAAAACCTCAACACCCGACGCGTTTCTGGCTTCCGGTCTTATGACTAAGGGCGTCATAGTATGCCAGAAACGCGTCAGGTGTTGAGGTTTTAGCTTTTAATGGACTTTTAACTTGATTTAATAAACTTGTGTATTTTTTATTAAGGGTATGTGCACACGATGCAGAAATGCTCAGGATTTTTTCCTGAGCGTTTCTGCATCTCTCTGGCAGGAAAAAACGCATGCGGATTGTACATGCGGTTTCCTGCCAGGGACATGCGGAAATGAAGCGGTCTTCACTTTCATTTCCGCATGCGGGTTGACAAGCGCTTCCCAAGCGATTTTAGCATCACTTGGAAAGTGCTTGTCAACTTCACACTATATAAATCCATGCAAATGGCATGGATTTATATAGTGTGTGATGTCAAAAAATAAAAAATAAATCTATACGTTACCATCTGATGGCCCCCGGTGTCCTGCTTCATCGGTCCCGGCTGCCGGCAGTGAAGACTGTAGGACCTTCCGACGTCAGCGTCACGTGACCCGTCACATGACTCTGACGTCAGCGAAGGTCCTTCATTCAACCGCGAAGTGCGCGGGAAGCCGGCAGGACGCTGCGTGGGCCGTCAGAAGGTGAGAATATATGTATTTTTTATTTTATTCTTTTTTTTTTAATGGTACCTGGGTCTGGATGAGAGTCCTCTCATCCACACCCGGGTACCATCCGCACATTAGACCGCATGAAAAGCGCATCAACATATACAGTGATGCGGATTCCATGCGGTCTAATGCAAGTCAATGGCGGCAAAAGAGCAGCGTTTCCGCAAAATTAATTGACATGCTGCGGATTTTTGACCGCAGCGTTTACGCTGCGGAAAAATCCGCATCATGGGCACAGCACATGCGGATTTCAATTGGGGAACATTGCTGCCCTTCTACCATGCGTTTTTCATGTGTTTCCGCGGCGTTTACGCAACTGCAAAAACGCCGCGGAAACGCATGAAAAACGCATCGTGTGAACTCAGCCTAAATCCATTATGCTGGAAACTACTTTCATTTTTTCTCTCTATCAGCTGCAATCATCAGCACATACGGCACCCACTGGTTTCTAATCACAGAAACTTATTCATCTATGTTACCAGCGTGAACAGCTCTAGCCCTCCCCCTCTCCCCAATTCCTTCTGATTTTTAAGGACAGCACCAAGTCTTCTAGGAATGGAAGGAACAAGTTGGCGACACATTATAACATCTATATTTTTCCATTATTCAAGAACGACCTCTTTTAGAACCTGGATGCTGGATGAAGAGTGATGACAACTTGTCTCTTCAGAATCCCCCATAGGTGTTCGGTTAGATTCAGATCAGGAGACACTTGGCCACTGAATCACATTCACCCTTTTCTTCTTCAATAATGCTTCAGATGTGTATTTTGTATCATTGTCATGTTGGAAAAGTGCACGTTTACCAAGGGTACAGAGTGATGGTGGAATCTTCACTTTCACAATAGAGCAGTACATCTATGAATCCATCAAATAAATGTAGCTTCCCGACACCAGCAGCTCTCATGTAGCCTCACATGAGAACACGGCCACCACCATGTTTCACTGTAGGCACCATGCATTTTACTAAATTCTTTTTTCTGAATGTTAGGTGCCGACAGTGAAATCTGATGGTGGTGGCAGTGCTCTTAAGTGGGACTCCATGAATGCTGCTGGGGTCAGGAGCTACATTTCATTGATGGTATCATGAATTCACAAATGTACTGCTCGGTATTAAAAGAGAATATCCTCCCATCACTTCATGCCCTTGGTAGACACACTTTAAAATATCATTGTCACAGTCCCCATTGGGGACCACAATCTGCATTCTCTATCAGTATGTCTTTGGAGAGTGAAAGAAAACCAACTAAAACAAGAGGAGAACATAAAAACTCCTTGTAGATGTTGTCCTTGGTGGGATTTGAACTCAGGACCCCAGAGCTACAAAGCGACAATGCCCTAGTACTATACCATTACAACTTTGTGTTCGGTACACCAGGTGCCCGCTGTATATTGTAAAGGTTTGGATCTTCATTGGCACTCTCCACTTGTTCTCTGATTTTCAGAAAGGCCCATCTGTAATTCTGATGGCTTGTAGGCAGGGGCATAACTAGGTACAGTAGTTGCAGCCGCACCTGGGCCCTGGAACTTTGGAGGCCCAAATGATCCGTTTGGCCCATATGAGATGTCCAATGTTAACAAAAAGACCTGTGATATTTGGGGGCCCTGTTAAAGATTTTGCACTGAGGTCCATAAGCTTCAAGTTACACCACTGCTTGGGGGTGTTGTGACCAATGCATGGTCTTCTCTGCCTTGAAGTGCAATGTGGTTGATCCAGGAGGTCGACACTGTATTTCGAGGTATGACCCCCATTAGCCTTGTCAAATTCTCCTGTCTCCCTTCTATATTCGGCACCACAGTTGCCTCTTTCTCAGGCTCTGAGACTGAAGGCAAACAAAACATGGAAGCGCGCCTGTCCATGCACACAGAACTCTTTTTGTGTTCTTCAAATTTCTTCCCCCAGAAGGAGACAGATGTTTCACAGGGAATGCTATCATTTTAGGTCAACCAAGTGCAAAGATAGGGGAAGGCTAGGGGACAAGTACTCTGAATGCCCAGTGCCAGAGAGGGTCTCCAAGAGCAACTGTGTTTTGACCAGAGTATTTATCTATAGAACTAGGGCAGTAAAGTGAGTCTTTGCTCCAGGTGAAGGTAGACCTAGCTACGCTTTTAGGGTAATCTATGTGGTATCCATTAAAGGGTTGCTAAACTACAGTATTACAGCACTATAATGGATGATGAGGTGATAGGTGATATTAAGTTGTAATTGAGGGAAAACACTTAAAATCTTACAACTAGGGTTTGAGCTGACAGGGAGATGCCTGATAAAACAGGACTGAGCAGCATGCAGTGTATGGGAATGCATGCAAGCTGCAGGAGACAAATGTTGCAATAATTTTATAGAAACCTAATTGGAAATAGATAATGCAATTAAATACATATAGGAACAGATGATATCCATAGTCGTTCAAGGGTTTGACCAATACAATATTTAATTATACACATGGGAAATTGTGGTCTTAAAATTATAAAAGATACTCACCTGCTGGACCCCATGGGGAATGAGCTGGGAGAAACAGTCTCCTACCTCTCTCTTCTGGTTCGGACAGAACGTTGCAGCTGCAGAAAATCAGTGACTGCTGATTGTCTGCAGCAGTCACAAAATGCGCACTGCGGCCAGAATATATAGGGACACAGCCTGCGGAGCAAAGGAACAGCCGGGGTCTGAAAAGTGAAGCTATTAGTAGAAATACATTTTTAGTGAACAACCCCTTTAATTTAGATATATTTGGACAGTTTGCAGGACAGAACATTTCTGCAAAAATAATATTCTGGATGTCTCCATATGGGATCAAAGCCATACCGGTATACAGCGAGGCAACATAGAAGTCTGCACCATAAAACAGCCCTGCACCACTTGGAGAGGGCGCACTGCCTCAATCAGCTCATGTAGGCGAGTCCTTAGTATTGGGGATCTGACATTTGCTGGAAGAGCCATAGACGGCTGACAGCACTTAAAGAGACATGTCAAACATGCCATCTCCAAATGAGAGCGCAGCTTGTGCGGTGACTGGCAGCTTTTTAATAGAGCATTAGAGGATTACCAGAGCTCTGTTTGCTCTGTGATTCACCTGCCAGAGACTCTCCGAGAAAGGTTTATTCTGGACCCTGAATATGGCCACTTACTGCATTTTTAAGAATGAAAACATTGGGGGTGGTTTAACTCTTTCAGGGCATTGTAAGATATTTACAAAAAAGTGGGTCAAAATGAATCTCTCTAACAAGAGTATGTCCACCTCTTAACACAACTTACGTATTTGTATAGGTCTATTTCCCCTCCTGCTGTCCGCCACCTCTGTTCTTCTGCACTCATGAAATAGAGGGATCAGGATGAGCTGTACTATAGGCACCTCCAAAATCAGTAAAATGAAGAAGTGGTAGAATTACATGGCATCTAGATAATGTAGTAAAGTGTCCTTCTCTAGACTGCAATACAGTGGGTACGGAAAGTGTTCAGACCCCTTTACATTTTTCACTCTTTGTTTCATTGCAGCCATTTGGTAATTTCTAAAAAGTTCATTTTTTTCTCATTAAAGTACACTCTGCACCCCATCTTGACTGAAAAAAAACAGAAATGTCGAAATTTTTGCAAATTTATTAAAAAAGAAAAACGGAAATATCACATGATCATAAGTATTCAGACCCTTTGCTCAGACACTCATAAGACACCCAGCAGACTGACTGAACTAACTATTATGTGGGTCTATTATTATGTCTTATATTTCTATTATATTATGATTTTTCATATCATATGTGACTTATTTAATGGATCTCAGGTGTATATATATATACACTGTGTTCCAAATTATTATGCAAATAATATTTTCTCAGATTTTCCCAAATTACCTATATGAATTGCAGTCATTGTAATTTTCCAGTCAAATAACTATTAGAGTACAATTGAACGGTTTTTGTACAAACTGCCTATGATAACAGTATATTTAAAAAAAAAAAAAAATACTCAAACTGCACTCAAAATGCATGTTCCAAATTATTATGCACAGCAGAGTTTTCAACCTTTTCATTTTAATAAAGAACAAAAAATAATTTTTGATAATGCACCGTCTCATGCTGCACATAACACATCTGCATCTCTGGCTGCTATGGGCATAAAAGGGGACAAACTTATGGTGTGGCACCCATGCTCCGCTGACCTCAACCCCATTGAGAACCTCTGGAGCATCATCAAAAGGACTGTCTATGATGGCGGGAGGCAGTTCACATCTAAGCAACAGCTCTAGGAGGGTATTCTGTCCTCATGCAAAACAATTGAAGCAGAAACCATCCAAAACCTGACAAATTCAATGGAGGAGAGAGTTCAGAAGCTCCTTTCGAACAAGCGGTCCTATGTGCAAATGTAACATCACCTAGAATAAAGTTTTGAGTTGAAAACTGTTTGATTTCAGTTTGTAATAACCTGCTAATGCTTATAATTTCAAAAATGACCATTTTTTTGTTCTTTATTAAAATGAAAAGGTTGAAAACTCTGCTTTGCATAATAATTTGGAACATGCATTTTGAGTGCAGTTTGAGTTATTTATTTTTTTTTAAATATACTGTTATCATAGGCAGTGTGTACAAAAACCTTTCAATTGTACTCTAATAGTTATTTGACTGGAAAATTACAATGACTGCAATTCATACAGGTAATTTGGGAAAATCTGAGAAAATATTATTTGCATAATAATTTGGAACACAGTGTATATAGCCATTATATATTTTTGACATACAATTGAACCCACTGTAAGAATGCACAAAATAAAACAAAGCCTTATGTTAAACCATTTTATATATTACCTATACCTTATATGTAACTTTATGCACTTTACTTTCGGTTTGGACCTTAGATATAGCTGTGCAGGACTTTATACATTCCTTTCCTATACTTGTACCCCACTTTTCTTGTATGTATTTGTGGCACCCCAGGGGTCTGGTTGCCACAGTGATAGAAATATCACGTCTGAGAGCAAGTGGGAGGTTCCCTGGTCAGGAGCCCTTGAACATGCAACACCTCCTGTCCCAGACCAGATAGGGGAGGAACCTGCCCTATATAAACTGGATCTGGGGCGGGGTTAGAGCAGAGAAAGCAGAGGGAGAGTGAAGAACAAGCAGACACAGGAAAAGCAACATCTAGGAGCTCTGTAGGAGCAGGAGCTGAGTGCCAGGGACTGGAAGCAGATATTGCTCGTCCTGGCTGAAGACACTACGACCGAACAACGGAGTCCGAGTCTGTGAGGACTTATATATCCAGCAGCAGAAACCAGCCGGCAGGGGATTTCAGGTCCTCTGGCCATAGGAAGCCCGGAGGCTCAGTCACACACAAGGGACCGGTACCGACAGCGAGGAGCGGAAGCTACCAGAGGGCCCAAGTCACCAGCCATACGGGTGAGCACCACACGGTATACTCAGGGACGTGGGCTACTTCCACTTGCTTACAGCAAGGTAGCCAGGAAGAGTGCAGATAGACGGGGAGGCCTACAACTCCACCTGGCCAGGGGAACTCCTGTTTGTTCACAGACTGACCAGGCCTCTTATGCTAGCCAGTACTCCCAGGAGGGTCTGCCTTATCATCATCAGTAAAGACCCTGAACTGCACTGCAAAGACTCTGAGTCGTTCCTGCTTCACCCGTGCACCATCACTCCCATCATCCACACTCACTGCCCTGAGGCTATACTCCTCCCGTGGGGAGTTATCCCATCCTTTGCTGCGCACACCACACCAGCCTCAGCGGTCTGTCTCGCAGCGGCGGTACACCCTGACCGCAATCCACGGGTGGCGTAGTCGGACATTAAATCATAAAAACCCTACAAAAGACGGCCACGGGTCTGACCACCCTGAGCCACGGGACCGGGTCACCGCCACAGAGACTACAACCCCCAGAGACCCGGCTCCGGGTAACCCACACACGTGCACACACGGCCCAGGGGGCGCGTCATATTGTTTTTATATATGAATACATACTGTATTCCTCTACATGTTTTTAAATATGTTCATAATAAATACACTGCTCAAAAAAATAAAGGGAACAGTCAAATAACACATCCTAGATCTGAATGACTGAAATCTTCTCATTGAATACTTTGTTCTGTACAAAGTTGAATGTGCTGACAGCAAAATCACACAAAAATCATCAATGGAAATCAAATTTATTAACCAATGGAGGTCTGGATTTGGAGACACCCCCAAAATTAAAATGGAAAAACACACTACAGGCTGATCCAACTTTGATGTAATGTCCTTAAAACAAGTCAAAATCTCAGTATTGTGTGTGGCCTCCACGTGCCTGTAAGACCTCCCTACAATGCCTGGGCATGCTCCTGATGAGGTTGCGGATGGTCTCCTGTGGGATCTCCTCCCAGACCTGGACTAAAGCATCCGCCAACTCCTGGACAGTCTGTGGTGCAACGTGACGTTGGTGGATGGAGCGAGACATGATGTCCCAGATGTGCTCAATCGGATTCAGGTCTGGGGAACGGGCGGGCCAGTCCATAGCTTCAATGCCTTCATCTTGCAGGAACTGCTGACACACTCCAGCCACATGAGGTCTGGCATTGTCCTGCATTAGGAGGAACCCAGGGCCAACCGCACCAGCATATGGTCTCACAAGGGGTCTGAGGATCTCATCTCAGTACCTAATGGCAGTCAGGCTACCTCTGGCGAGCACATGAAGGGCTGTGCGGCCCTCCAAAGAAATGCCACCCCACACCATTACTGACCCACTGCCAAACCGGTCATGCTGAAGGATGTTGCAGTCAACAGATCGCTCTCCATGGCATCTCCAGACTCTGTCACGTCTGTCACATGTGCTCAGTGTGAACCTGCTTTCATCAGTGAAGAGCACAGGGCGCCAGTGGCGACTTTGCCAATCCTGTTGTTCTGTGACAAATGCCAAGAGTCCTGCACGGTGTTGGGCTGTGAGCACAACCCCCATCTGTGGACATCGGGCCCTCATACCACCCTCATGGAGTCGGTTTCTAACCATTTGTGCAGACACATGCACATTTGTGGCCTGCTGGAGGTCATTTTGCAGGGCTCTGGCAGTGCTCCTCTTGTTCCTCCTTGCACAAAGGTGGAGGTAGCGGTCCTGCTGCTGGGTTGTTGCCCTCCTATGGCCCCCTCCACGTCTCCTGGTGTACTGGCCTGTCTCCTAGTAGTGCCTCCAGCCTCTGGACACTACACTGACAGACACAGCAAACCTTCTTGCTACAGCTCGCATTGATGTGCCATCCTGGATGAGCTGCACTACCTGAGCAACTTCTGTGGATTGTAGAGTCCGTCTCATGCTACCACGAGTGTGAAAGCACAACCAACATTCAAAAGTGACCGAAACATCAGCCAGAAAGCATTGGTACTGAGATGTGGTATGAGGTCCCCACCTGCAGAACCACTCCTTTTTTGAGGGTGTCTTGATAATTGCCAATGATTTCCATCTATTGTCTATTCTATTTGCACAACAGCATGTGAAATTGATTGTCAATCAGTGTTGCTTCCTAAGTGGACAATTTGATTTCACAGAAGTTTGATGTACTTGGAGTTATATGCTGTTGTTTAAGTGTTCCCTTTATTTTTTTGAGCGGTGTATATGTGTCACCCTGGCCTGGATGCCACAAAATATATTAAAGCTGTGTCTGAGAGCAAGGGGGAGGTTCTCTAGTCAGGGGAACATTAGCATGCAGTACCTCCTGTCTAAGGCCAGTAGGGGGAGCAGGCTGCCCCTATAAAAGCTGGTGCTGGGGGCAGGGTTAGAGAGAACTTGATGGCCTGTCTCAGCACTGAGACTTGTCCCAGAGCAGAGCAGGGACAGACAGTTGCACTGCACCTAAGAGGAAGTGTGGCAGGAGGAGAGCCACAAGCCAGAGACAAGAGGCGAAGAGAGCCTGTCTTGGCAGATAAAAGACTTACTTTACCAGACTTTGGTGTCTGAGGCTGGGAGGATTCTACATCCTCCAGCAGATAACCAGTTCGCAGGGGACTGTATATTCCTTGGCCTAAGAAGCCTGGAGGCCCTGCCACAACCGAAGGGACCAGTAAAGCCGTACAAGGCTGGGAGCAGAAAGGAACCCACGTCGCAGGCCATACAGGCGAGAATACACGGAGAGCTCGGAAACGTGGGCTGTTACCCTATAACAAGGAGATAGCCAGAAGGAGCGCAGAAAGCACGGTAGGCCTACACCCTCACCCTGACCAGGGCCAATCTCCCAATTGCTCTCAGACATCCAGGTCCCCTCCTAGCCGGGACTGTTTATGGGTCAGTTTACCTGTTTGAGTAAAGACCCTGGACTGCAACCTGTTGTCTGTGTGCTCCTTCGCGCCTCCAGCACTACCGGTACTGGGACTCTCACCACCATCACTCCCACCATCCATTATACTGCCCTGGGGCCGCACTCTTCCCGTGGGGAGTCACACCATCCCAGCTGCATACATCATCAGCCCCAGCGGTCTGCCTTGCAGCGGCGGTTCCTAATGACCGCAAATCCACGGGTGGCGTAGTCGGACATAATCAATAGCACATAACGGACTACCACTGGCCTGACCACCCTGAACCACGGAACCGGGTTGCCACTACTACCCCCATCGTTCCCTATTGCCCGAATCCGAGTACCCCATGGCCCAGGGTGCGAGTCAGCTTTGGCGTAGTCGGCAGGATTTCGTGCCCGCAACCACCGGGTACTGCGTGCCTGAAAAAAGACTTTTGTAACTTACCTGTGGCGAAGTTTCCTGCCGTCCGGAGTCGTTTCCCGCCATCCGGAGCCGATTCCCGCCATCAGACGCCATCCTGGACCGTTTCCCGCCGTCTTCTGCCGTCTTCCCGCCATCCGCAGCTGTTTCCCGCCATCGGACGCCGTCTTCGGGACGCCGCGCGGGAAGAAGAGGGGCGTGGACGTCAAAACCGCGCGAGATCCGAAGCTCCGCCCCACGCACCGACGCTGCGCAAGGTCCTGGAAGGGAGAGAGAGCGACGCTGACGTCATCAGGACGCGACGCCAGGTCCTCGTCCATAGCAGCAGCAGCGGAGCCGCGGCCTACAGAAGAGGATCGTCGGAAGGTAGGCCACGCTTGACTAGGGGGAGGAAGATGTCGGACACAGAGGCGCTCACTACCACCAACGCAGCTGCAACAGCGGTGATGCCCTTTTCCCTGCCCTACATCCCTGGAGCGGCCTGGCTGCCCAAGTACTCAGGGGAGCCCCATGCCCTAACTGACTTTAAGGAAAGGCTGTACAGCTTGTTCCAGCTTTACCCCCGACGGAGGAACAGAAGGTCAGCATACTAGCAGGGCAGTTAACTGGCGCAGCCCAAAGGGAGGTAAAATCATGGCCCACTGAGGAGAAAAGGACTGTGAAGGGTATTCTGGCCCGGCTGCGGGGTACCTTTGACACAGGTACCTCCGCTGAGATTAAAATGAGGTTCTATGGATGTAAGCAGCGGGCACAGGACAGCATCAGAGACTATGCCCTAAATCTGCAGGAAGCCTTGAGGGCTATTCAACAAACTGACCCTGGCAGTGTGCAGGAAAAGGATAAGCTGCTAAGAGAACAATTCATAGAAGGTCTGCTGTCTAGCGCCCACAGGGCCCAACTGCGCCTCATGTTCTTTCAGAACCCCGACCTGACCTTTGCCCAATTTAAGGACAGGGCCATAAGGGTGCTCCGTGAATCTGCAACCAGTGGCGCTATAAACCCCCGGCGCCCTGCTCTCACCTACCACCAGGCGGCGCCCTCCTCTATGGACCCCGTGGGGGCTGATGCACAGGCCCTGAACCAAGCCCCGTCGAAAGACCTGCACCACCAAGTCCAGGAGCTGACCAGGAGCGTCGCGGCGTTGACCAGGACCGTCCAGGCGTTGCAAGTGGACCCGGCAAGAGCCATCGAGCTGGCTTCAAGTCCGGAGGATGTCCCGTGGCGTCGACAGAGGAGGATCCCGTCATTCCGAGGGAGGCCCACAGACCGCTACGCAGAGGATGGACAGCCCATTTGCCGTCGATGCAACCAGCCCGGACACATTTCCAGGTACTGTAATTTAAACGGGTCCAACCTGGGGCAGAGGGCCAACCCCCAGGCATAAGATCACCAGGCCCTTACAATTGGCGTAATAAGTACATTGTGGGGCGCCCGGTTTTACCCTTCGTGCTGGACGGTATCCCCATGAGCGCCTTGCTGGATACTGGGTCACAAGTAACCACTATCCCTTATGTACTTTTTAAGCAGTATTGGACTGATGCTGATATCACACGGTATCCAGACAGTAACTTGAGCATCATCGCCAGTAATGGCTTACCCGTGCCGCAGATGGGGTTCAAGGAGATGACCATTAAAATTGGTAAAGTTGAACTGCCGGCACAGGGAGTAATTATTGTGGACATTGACCGTCGTGAAAGTCACCCTAAAATAACTGTGGGTACTAACGTAATTGAAAATTGTCTTTCAGAGGTAATTGTAATTCTACAACAGGTGGCGGTGAATGCTAGTTCCAGCCAACAGAGAGTCCTCAACAAGGAGATAAAAGCCCTGATGAGACGGCAGCAGGTAGAGCTGTCTGGTGGTGAGATCGGTAGCGTAAGACTGAGTGACCCATTCCCCATTTCCATGCCTCCCAAAAGTGAAATGATGATCTGGTGTCGGACTGCAATCGGGTTGAGAGGTAGAGACTACCAAGCCATGGTAGAACCCGTGTACTCAGACAGCAGGCCCACCATTTTGACAGCCAGGGGGGTGGTTGATGTCCGTCATGGGAGGGTGCCCGTCCGCATCCTCAACATTGGGGAGAGGGAAGTACACTTACCCAGGTACGCTACACTCGCCAAACTGTTTGTTGTCGAACACAAAGCTATCAGGGCCGTGGAACCCTTGCCTCCATCTCCTCAGGCGGAGGGTAATGGCTCCCAGAAACAAAAGGAGGATTGGTGCCAGAAACTCCATGTGGGTGCTGACTCCACTCCCCTGCACCAAAAACAAGGAGTCTACAGGGTGGTCCAGGAGTACGAGAGAATTTTTAGTAAGCACCCGCTAGACTTCGGCAGAGTAAAGGGGATAGAACACCACATCGCCACAGGGAGCCACCCACCGATAAAAGAGAGACACAGGCCTGTACCCCCTGCACATTATCAGAAAGCCAAGGGCATGCTAAGAGAAATGAAAGAAGTTGGGGTCATTAGAGACAGCTGTAGCCCCTGGGCAGCCCCCTTGGTTCTGGTGAAAAAGAAAGACGGCACCATGAGAATGTGCGTGGACTATAGACAAATCAACCGTATCACCCACAAAGACGCATACCCGCTGCCTAGAATAGAGGAGTCTTTATCCGCACTAAAATCAGCTAACTTCTTTTCTACTTTGGACCTTACTAGCGTGTACTGGCAGGTTCCTGTGGCAGAGGCTGACAAGGAGAAGACCGCCTTCACCACCCCGATGGGACTGAGCGAATTCAACTGTATGCCTTTCGGGCTCTGCAACGCACCAGGGACCTTCCAGCGGCTGATGGAATGCTGTCTAGGGCACCGAAACTTCGAGACGGTCCTCCTTTACCTGGACGACGTGATCGTCTATTCGAAGACCTACGAGGACCACCTAAAGCACCTGGCCGAGGTGTTCGAAGCCCTGGCAGGCTATGGCCTGAAGGTAAAACCATCGAAGTGTCACCTGCTGAAACCAAAGGTCCAGTACCTAGGGCACGTGGTAAGCGCGGAAGGAGTGGCCCCCGACCCTGATAAGGTCACGGCAATCAAGAGCTGGCCAAGCCCCTCGAACATCAAAGAGGTGAGACAGTTTCTCGGGTTGGTAGGCTACTACCGAAGGTTCATCCCCGGGTTCACTAAGATGGCAGCTGCTATGCAGGACCTCCTGATCGGACAGTCTAAGTCCCGAAGCCAAAAGCCGCCCTTCAAGTGGGATAAACTGGAAGAGGAGTCCTTCCGCCAGTTGAAGATAGCCCTCACGGGGGATGAGATCCTGGCCTACCCTGATTATGGTCAGCCTTTTATTCTCCACACAGACGCCAGCAATGTGGGACTGGGAGCCGTACTGTCCCAAAACCAACAGGGCAGAGAACGGGTGATCGCGTACGCCAGTCGGAAGCTGAGGCCCACCAAGAGGAACCCGGAGAATTACAGCTCCTTCAAGCTAGAATTCTTGGCGGTGGTGTGGGCCGTGACGGAACGCTTCAAGCATTACCTGGCCTCCGCAAAGTTCACCGTGTACACGGACGACAACCCGTTGACACACTTGGACAATGCAAGACTGGGTGCCCTGGAACAGCGGTGGATGGCCCGTCTCTCCAACTATGACTTCGTGATCAAGTACCGGGCAGGCAAAACCAATGCCAACGCGGACGCCCTATCAAGAATGCCTCACTTACCTGAGGGTGACGAAGACCCAGAAGAGCTGGAGGAGGTAGAACTCCCCGCGTTTCACCGGTATGGAGCCGCTCAACACTCTCACCGCGTGAAGGAGGAGGATCTAACAACTGTGATGATCAATCCCCTACCTCACCACAGCTGGGCCGAGACCCAAGATAGTGACCCTGCAGTCCATCTGGTGAAAGATCTGCTGACCCGGGAAGACGCCCGCCTAGATCCAGATGCCCCAGAGGAAGCCAAGCAGCTATGGAAGGAGAAGAGCAAGCTGTTCCTCTACGAAGGCAAGTTGTGCAGAAGGATTGTTAACCACCGGACGCACGAGCTGACCTGGCAAGTCGTAGTCCCAAGGCGGGATGCAGCTATGGTCCTGGGGGCTTACCATGACAGAGCGGGACACTTCGGTTGGAAGAAACTGGAGTTCCTACTAAGAGGAAGGTTCTTTTGGGTCGGCATGAGAGGAGCTGTAGAAAAATGGTGCAGAGACTGTGGCCCTTGTCACCTAAGGAGGAAGGACCGTGCCAGCCAGAAGACACCCTTGAGGCCCATCGTCACCACGCAGCCTCTTGAGCTGGTAGCTCTGGACCATGTCAAATTGGCTCCCAGCCGGTCAGGATACATCTATGCCCTGACAATCGTGGACCACTATTCCCGTTTTCTAGTGGTGGTCCCGGTAAAGGACTTGACAGCCCAAACAGCGGCCAGAGCCTTCCAGCAATACTTCTGCCGTCCACACGGGTATCCGGAGCAGGTCCTGACAGACCAGGGTCCAGTGTTTGAGGCTGAAATCTTCCAGGAGTTCTGCAACCTCTATGGCTGTAAGAAGATTCGGACAACGCCTTACCATCCACAAACCAACGGGATGTGTGAGAAGATGAACAATATAGTTATCGATCTCCTGAAGACGTTGCCCCTGGAGGAACGCAGCCTGTGGCCAGAAAAACTGCCGGACCTGATAGACTTATACAATCATATCCCGGTGAATGCTACCAACTGCACCCCGGCCTACCTGATGCGAGCCAGACCAGGTAAGCTGCCCGTAGACCTGGAGATGGGAGTCCTGACGCCTGAGGACACCTCCCCGGATGCGGACTGGGATACGGAAAGGCAACTGCTGTACAAGAAGGTACAGGAGAGTGTGGAGAAGAGCCTGGCCCAGGTGAGAGAGAGGCAAGAAAGACTCTTCAACCAACACGCCCCTGCTGGTCCCCTAGAACCTGGTGAGCAGGTCCTGAAGCGGAAGAGAAGGTTACATAAGTTGGACGACCAGTGGGAAAGGGAACCCTACACCGTACTGCAGTCTGACCACGACAACCCAAAGGTGTGCGTGATCACCAAGGACGGAGGAGAAACCACTAGCACCGTCTCCAGAGACCACCTCAAAAGATGCCCCGAGCAACTCCGTAGTGCAGAAGAGGATCAGAGTGACCTTGAACCCGCAGAGGACAAGGAAAAAATGATCAGCACCGTTCTCGGAGAGTTCCCTCAGTCCTGGGCTCGCATAAATGATGCCATAGTGGTACCTGTCCTGCATTTCCTGCAACCGGCACAGCAACAACCAACACCAGAGCCGGAAGGTGAAGAGGAGCAAGCGGTTCCAGAGGCAGAAGAGCCTGTACCAGCAGCCCAGGAGAGTCAACCCTCTGCTGACAGTGAGCCTGCCATGCCTGCGGTAAGCCAAAGGACCCGCAGACAGCTGCCTGCCCTACCTGTACACCCAGCTGGTAGCTGTACCCCTAACGCTAGTGCTAGTGGGGAAAGCCAGGTTGGTCCACCACCAGACAGTGGGCTACGTAGATCAGAGGTCCCCAACCGCCACAGACAATCACTAAACATTGACAGTGTGCTCTGGTCTGCGGTGGCTCAGAGCACACTGTGTGGGGTGGATGCTGCCCGCTGTTCTAGACTCCCGCAGGGTAGACCTGTAGAGGACCTGTGATGACATCAAGGTACATAACTGTGATGTCACCACAGGTCCTGAAGCAGGATGAAGCAGGGGCGGAACTACCGCCCGTGCAGCCGGTTCATTGAACGGGGGCCCCGAGGGAGAGGGGGCCCCTCCAGCCTCCAGCAGGGCCGCCATCAGGGCATGACTGCCCTGACTCCAGTATGGGGCCGGTAGGAGCCCCCTCGGAGCCCCCCTCTTGTGCGTCTCTCTCCTCATGGGGCCCCCGGCCCCATGCAAAGCGCCGGGTCCAGGACATCTCATAATTCCTCTGACTTCCGGTCATGTGACGGCGCCGTCACATGACCGGAAGGCAGGAGAACCTGGTGTCAGCGATTTGGACGAGCACCAGGATTCTGCAGGGATCGCATGGGGGTAAGTATAACAAGTTTTATTTTTTTTTAAATACAATTAACTAGGAGTGGGGGGAATGGGAGATGCACATGGGGGGAGGGGAGAGATGAGAGATGCACATGGGGGAGGAGGGGAGAGATGAGAGATGCACATGGGGGAGGGGAGAGATGAGAGATGCACATGGGGGGGAGGGGAGAGATGAGAGATGCACATGGGGGGAGGGGAGAGATGAGAGATGCACATGGGGGGGAGATGAGAGATGCACATGGGGGAGGGGAGAGATGAGAGATGCACATGGGGGAGGGGAGAGATGAGAGATGCACATGGGGGGGAGGGGAGAGATGCACATGGGGGGAGGGGAGAGATGAGAGATGCACATGGGGGGCAGGGGAGAGAAGCACATGGGGGGGAGGGGAGATATGAGAGATGCACATGGGGGGAGGGGAGAGATGAGAGATGCACATGGGGGGAGGGGAGAGATGAGAGATGCACAGGGGGGTGAGAGATGCACGGGGGGGATGAGAGATGCACGGGGGAGGGGAGAGATGAGAGATGCACGGGGGGTGAGAGATGCACGGGGGGGATGAGAGATGCACGGGGGGATGAGAGATGCACGGGGGGGATGAGAGATGCACGGGGGGGATGAGAGATGCACGGAGGGGATGAGAGATGCACGGGGGGTGGATGAGAGATGCACGGGGGGTGAGAGATGCACGGAGGGGGATGAGAGATGCACGGGGGGTGAGCTGCACATGGGGGGGTTATGTTTACATAACTTTGTTGCCTTATGAAGGGCGGAGGGGCCCCCAAAAATTTTTTGCACAGGGGCCCACTACAGTCTGTGTCCGCCCCTGGGATGAAGTAAATGCAGCTGAACAGCAGCTGTCAGGACAGCTGCCCTGTCCTGCTGCAGGGCGTGATGGGGCCTCAGTGATGCGGCTCCTGGCACAGCACATTATGTGGGGCTCCTGGCATAGCTCCTGGCGGGGACCTGGTCTACACTATATGATAAGTATGCACTAAACTCCAAATCCCTCCATTACCCCGCCCCCATATGACCAAAGCCCCGCCCACCCCACCCCCTCCTTGCTGGGCCATGGAAAAATGATCTTGCTTCAAGCCGGTCCCTGGTGCAAAAAAGGTTGGGGACCACTGACGTAGATCAACCAGGAGCACAAAGGGGCAGATACCCGCTCGCTGGAGAATATAGAGCGCGCTAATATTGTAAATAACCCTGTTACCAAATGTTGAATTGTTTGCAAAGTTACATGCATGTTTGGTAATTCTGTGTTTCAGTTTCTTGCAGCTACCGTAAGGACTCAAAGGTTATGGACTTTTTATAACCGGGACCTTGTATGGACTGCATTCGGAGCCTAACCCAGGAATGAACTAAGACTGTAAAGGACTTGGGGTAGGACAGACCCCCACCTGGTTAAGGCTCCCCGTTGTATTGGTGATATGGACACCCGGTCACAGACCACACTGTGACCTTAAGAACTCAATCTGTACGTCACTTTCCTGATAATGTTTTATTGTTATGCATATTGTCTTTGTTTGCTGTTTAGTCCCGGAGTACTAAATTTCACTAGGGGGGAATGTGTCACCCTGGCCTGGATGCCACAAAATATATTAAAGCTGTGTCTGAGAGCAAGGGGGAGGTTCTCTAGTCAGGGGAACATTAGCATGCAGTACCTCCTGTCTCAGGCCAGTAGGGGGAGCAGGCTGCCCCTATAAAAGCTGGTGCTGGGGGCAGGGTTAGAGAGAACTTGATGGCCTGTCTCAGCACTGAGACTTGTCCCAGAGCAGAGCAGGGACAGACAGTTGCACTGCACCTAAGAGAAAATGTGGCAGGAGGAGAGCTACAAGCCAGAGACAAGAGGCAAAGAGAGCCTGTCTTGGCAGATAAAAGACTTACTTTACCAAACTTTGGTGTCTGAGGCTGGGAGGATTCTACATCCTCCAGCAGATAACCAGTTCGCAGGGGACTGTATATTCCTTGGCCTAAGAAGCCTGGAGGCCCTGCCACAACTGAAGGGACCAGTAAAGCCGTACAAGGCTGGGAGCAGAAAGGAACCCACGTCGCAGGCCATACAGGCGAGAATACACGGAGAGCTCGGAAACGTGGGCTGTTACCCTATAACAAGGAGATAGCCAGAAGGAGCGCAGAAAGCACGGTAGGCCTACACCCTCACCCTGACCAGGGCTAATCTCCCAATTGCTCTCAGACATCCAGGTCCCCTCCTAGCCGGGACTGTTTATGGGTCAGTTTACCTGTTTGAGTAAAGACCCTGGACTGCAACCTGTTGTCTGTGTGCTCCTTCGCGCCTCCAGCACTACCGGTACTGGGACTCTCACCACCATCACTCCCACCATCCATTATACTGCCCTGGGGCCGCACTCTTCCCGTGGGGAGTCACACCATCCCAGCTGCATACATCATCAGCCCCAGCGGTCTGCCTTGCAGCGGCGGTTCCTAATGACCGCAAATCCACGGGTGGCGTAGTCGGACATAATCAATAGCACATAACGGACTACCACTGGCCTGACCACCCTGAGCCACGGAACCGGGTTGCCACTACTACCCCCATCGTTCCCTATTGCCCGGATCCGAGTGCCCCACGGCCCAGGGGGCGAGTCATATATACCTTTAGCCCTTTCAAGAAAGAGCTTCATTTTCTTAGTGTTGACTTCTGCTTCTTAGTCAGACCGTAGGTCTGCTTCTGCTCCAGGCTAGGCCCTATCTGACGTTCTGTCTCTCCATTGTCTCCTCACCCATTCTCGCCCTTGTGGGCTAGTCCTGACTGTTAACTCTATCTCTCCCTATTAACTTCCTGCTGCTGGGCAAAACACAACCTCATCACATAACAATGAAAATAGTTAAACACACGAACATCATAACGCATTATAAAAATAGACATCTTCAAGGGGAAGCGTGGGCAACACTTCCACCTTCTTACATATGCGCTGTGAGGATTTAGCGCTGGGAACGTTGGTCATGCATATGCATGTGACTCGCCCCCTGGGCCGAGGGGCACCCGGAACCGGGCTTCTGGAGGTTGTAGTATCCGTGGCGGTGACCCGGTCCCGTGGCTCAGGGTGGTCAGGCCAATGGCGGTATTTTGTGGGTTTTAAGTTAATTGTCCGACTACGCCACCCGTGGATTGCGGTCAGGGTGTACCGCCGCTGCGAGGCAGTCCGCTGAGGCTGGTGTGGTGTGCACAGCAAAAGATGGGATAACTCCCCACGGGAGCAGTATGGCCTCAGGGCAGGGAATGTGGATGATGAGAGTGATGGTGCGCGGGCGTCCCAGCACTAGTAGTGCTGGTGCGGCGATGAGCAGGAACGACTCAGAGTCTTTGCAGTGCAGTTCAGGGTCTTTACTGGTGATATTAAGGAAGACCCTCCCGGAAGTACTGGCTAGCATAAGGGGCCTGGTCAGTCTGCAAGCAAACAGGAGTTCCCCTGGCCAGGTGGAGTTGTAGGACTCCCCGTCTATCTGCACTCTTTCTGGCTACCTTGCTGTAAGCGGGTAGAAGTAGCCCACGTCCCTGAGTATACCGTGTGGTGCTCACCCGTATGTCTGGTGACTTGGGGCCTTCTGTTAGCCTCCGCTCCTGGATGGCTCCCTTCCTTGTGACTGAGCCTCTGGGCTTCTATGGCCAGAGGACCTGGAATCCCCTGCCGGCTGGTTTCTGCTGCTGGGTGGATATCAGTCCCCACAGCCTCGGACTCTGGTGTCCGGTTATCAGATTCTTCTGCCAGGGCGAGCTATATCTCTGCTTAGCTTCCAGCCCCTGATCTTCTGCTCCTAACTCCTACAGAGCTCCTGCTGTAACTTTCCCTCTCCAGGCTCTGACTCAACTAATCCCGCCCCAGACCCAGTTTATAAGGGCAGATTCCTCCCCTCCCAGGTCTGGGCGGGCGGTGTTGCATGCTTAGGGCTCCTGACCAGAGAAACCTCTCACTTGCTCTCAGACGTAAAATTTCTATTACTGTGGCAACCAGACCCTTGGGGTGCCACACATGCGCGATATGCATACTCCCGGCCACAATCTGACTAGACGGGCGTGGTCTCGCTTAATGCAAGTGTAATAAGCAATACCAGAAACAGTCTAGTCGGAATGTGGCCGGAAGTATGGTTATGCATATGCATGACTGCTGTTCCCGGCAGAAACCTCACAGTGCGCAGTGCACGGGATGTGAGGATTCACAAGTCTGCAGTGACATAAAGTGTCTGCTGACTTGTCGTTCTAGACTGGAGTGGACAACCCCTTTGAAGATGGAACTCTGCAGACGCTGGGTTCCATAGTCCTGATCCTGGGAATCCCAACAGTCAGGCTCCCAGAGATCAGCAAGTTATTCCCTATCCTATGGACAGAGGATAAATTGAGACTATTTTGAGACTAACCCATTAAAGTGCAGTGGCATTAGAAAGGAAATATTATTATTATTTCTATTCATTAACCATTTGCGACCATGTATAAATACTTTAAACCCTTAAGCCCCGAGGGTGGTTTGCACGTTAATGACCAGGCCAATTTTTACAATTCTGACCACTGTCACTTTATGAGGTAATTACTCTGGAACGCTTCAACGGATCCCCCTGATTCTGAGATTATTTTTTCGTGACATATTGTACTTCATGACTGTGGAAAAATTTCTTCGATATCACTTGCGTTTATTTGTGAAAA
Organism: Phyllobates terribilis; assembly: GCF_046119375.1. Classification (NCBI taxonomy): domain Eukaryota; kingdom Metazoa; phylum Chordata; class Amphibia; order Anura; family Dendrobatidae; genus Phyllobates; species Phyllobates terribilis. The sequence continues at coordinate 154,558,910 of NW_027362768.1, read as the reverse complement.
AAACGGAAATTTGGCGAAAATGTTGAAAATTTAGCAATTTTCAAAATTTGAATTTTTAAGCCCTGAAATAAGAGAGATATGTCACACAAAAGAGTTAATAAATAACATTTCCCACATGTCTACTTTACATCAGCACAATTTTGGAACCAAAATTTTTTTTTGTTAGGGAGCTATAAGGGTTAAAAGTTGACCAGCGATTTCTCATTTTTCCAACAAAATTTACAAAACCATTTTTTTAGGGACCACATCACATTTGAAGTCACTTTGAGAGGTCTTTGTGACAGAAAAAACCCAAAAGTGACACCATTCTAAAAACTGCACTCCTCAAGGTGCTCAAAACCACATTCAAGAACTTTATTAACCCTTCAGGTGCTTCACAGGAATTTTTTGAATGTGGAAGAAAAAAATGAACATTTAACTTTTTTCACAAAAATGTTACTTTAGACCCAATTTTTTTTATTTTCACAGGGGTAACAAGAAAAAATGGACCCCAAAATTTGTTGTGCAATTTCCCCTGGGCACGCAGATACCCAATATTTGGGGAAAAAACACTGTTTGGGCGCACGGCAGGGCTCGGAAGGGAAGGAGCGCCATTTGACTTTTTGATTGTAAAATTTGCTTGAATAATTAGCGGATGCCATGTTGTGTTTGGAGAGCCCCTGTGTGCCCAAACTTTGGAGCTCCCCCACAAGTGACCCCATTTTGGAAACTAGACCCCCCAAGGCACCTTTATAGATGCATAGTGAGCACTTGGAACCCCCAGGTGCTTCACAAATTGATTTTTAAAAATGAAAAAGTGAAAAAAAAAAACACTTTTTCATTTTTACGAATCAATTTGTGAAGCACCTGGGGGTTCCAAGTGCTCACTATGCATCTAGATAGGTGCCTTGGGGGGTCTAGTTTCCAAAATGGGGTCACTTGTGGGGGAGCTCCAATGTTTGGGCACACAGGGACTCTCCAAATGCAACATGGTATCCGCTAACAAATTGAATGGAAAATCGGCTCAAATTGTTAGCGGACACCACGTTGCGTTTGGAGAGCCCCTCTGTGCCCAAACTTTGGAGCTCCCCCACAAGTGACCCCATTTTGGAAACTAGATCCCCCAAGGCACCTTTCTAGATGCATAGTGAGCACTTGGAACCCCCAGGTGCTTCACAAATTGATTCGTAAAAATGAAAAAGTGAAAAAAAAAACACTTTTTCATTTTTATGAATCAATTTGTGAAGCACCTGGGGTTCCAAGTGCTCACTATGAATCTAGATAGGTGCCTTGGGGGGTCTAGTTTCCAAAATGGGGTCACTTGTGGGGGAGCTCCAAAGTTTGGGCACACAGGGACTCTCCAAATGCAACATGATATCCGCTAACAAAATGTTGGCTCAAATTGTTAGCGGACACCATGTTGCGTTTGGAGAGCCCCTGTGTGCCCAAACTTTAGAGCTCCCCCACAAGTGACCCCATTTTGGAAACTAGACCCCCAAAGGCACCTATCTAGATGCATAGTGAGCACTTGGAACCCCCAGGTGCTTCACAAATTGATTCGTAAATATGAAAAAGTGAAAAAAAAAAACACTTTTTCATTTTTATGAATCAATTTGTGAAGCACCTGGGGTTCCAAGTGCTCACTATGAATCTAGATAGGTGCCTTGGGGGGTCTAGTTTCCAAAATGGGGTCACTTGTGGGGGAGCTCCAAAGTTTGGGCACACAGGGGCTCTCCAAACGCAACATGGTGTCCGCTAACAATTTGAGCCGACAATTTGTTAGCGGATATCATGTTGCATTTGGAGAGTCCCTGTGTGCCCAAACATTGGAGCTCCCCCACAAGTGACCCCATTTTGGAAACTAGACCCCCCAAGGTACCTATCTAGATGCATAGTGAGCACTTGGAACCCCCAGGTGCTTCACAAATTGATTCGTAAAAATGAAAAAGTGAAAAAAAAAACACTTTTTCATTTTTATGAATCAATTTGTGAAGCACCTGGGGTTCCAAGTGCTCACTATGCATCTAGATAGGTGCCTTGGGGGGTCTAGTTTCCAAAATGGGGTCACTTGTGGGGGAGCTCCAAAGTTTGGGCACAGAGGGGCTCTCCAAACGCAACATGGCGTCCGCTAACAATTTGAGCCGATTTTCCATTCAATTTGTTAGCGGACACCATGTCGCGTTTGGAGAGCCCGTGATGTGCCTAAACAGTGGAGCTCCCCCACAAGTGTCCCCATTTTGGAAACTATACCCCTCAAGGATTTTATTAAGGTGTGTAGTGAACATTTTGAACCCAGAGATACGGCACAGAATTTGTTTACATTAGGTCATCATATTGAATAAGTTGTCATTATTCTTGAGCGCAAGTGCTCGCTACTTGAGTTTGCATCGGGTACTCAGGTATGCACCATGTACAGCGTGTGCTCGAGTGACATGCTCGAGTCCCTGCTCCGCATGTTTCACGGTTATTAGACACCCAAAAAAAAACATGCGGGGATCGCTCGTGCATGGCAGGCACTCCCCGTAAAGTTTTTTTGGCCGCGAAGCATATGGGGCAGAGACTCGAGCATGTCACTCAAATACCCACGATACTCAATGCATACCAGAGCACCCGATGCAAACTCAAGTAGCGAGCACTTGCGCTCAACACTAGTCGCCATATCGTCATCTTTTTTTCTTACTTTTGAAAAAAATCCCAACCCCAGCCCTAACCCTAGCACAACTCTAACCATAGCACAACCCTAGCCCTAGCACAACCCTAGCCCCGGCACAACCCTAGCCCCAGCACAACCCTAGCCCCAAACCCAGCCCTAACCCTAGCCCAATCCTAACCCAAGAGTTTATTTTTGACGCCGTTCATTGTGCGGTATAAGTGATTAGACGACTTTATTCTTCAGGTTGGTGTGATTACAGCAATGCCAGAATCATATGGGGTTTTTATGACTGACAGCTGTCACACACTAAAAGACGCATTTTTTGTAAAATCTAGTTTTTGCATCGCCATATTTTGAGAGCTATAATTTTTCCAGATTTTGGCAGACAGTCATGTGACGGCTCGTTTTTTGCGGGATGACTTGACGTTGTTATTGGTGCCATTTTCAGGCACGTGACATTTTTTGATCGCTTTCTATTCCGATTTTTGGGAGGCAGAATAAACAAAAACCAACAATTCAGGAATTGTTTTTTTTTATTTTTTTTATTCTGTTCCGCGTGTGGTAAAATTGATGAGGTAGCTTTATTCTTCGGGTCAGTACGTTTACAGCGGTACCACATTTGTATCATTTTTCTATGTTTTGGCGCTTATACACAATAAAAGCTATTTTATAGAAAAAAATATTTTTTAGCATCGCTTTATTCTGAGAGCTATAACTTTTTTATTTTTCGGCTGATAGAGCTGTATGGCGCCTTGTTTTCTTGCGGGACGAGATGACGTTTTCAGTGGTACCATTTTTATTTATATGCGTCTTTTTGATCGCGTGTTATTCCACTTTTTGTTTGGCGGTATGGTGATAAAGCATTGTTTTTTGCTTCGTTTTTTTTTTTTTTTTTTTTTACCGTGTTCACTGAAGGGGTTAACTAGTGGGACAGTTTTATAGGTCAGGTTGTTCCGGACGCGGCGATACCAAATATGTGTACTTTTATTGTTTTTTTTTTTTTTTTATAATAATATTTATTGATGGGTACATTATATTTTTATTTTTGGTGGATTATTTTTTTTACTTTTTTTTTATATTTTTGCAATTTTTTTTTTTTTTTTCCACTTTCAGACAGTTTATACACTTTATTACTTTGTCCCACTCTGGGACTTTCACTTTTTTTTCTCTGATCGCCTGCATGGCACAGGAATGCAGCACCATCCCTGTGTCATACAGGCTATCAGCGCTGCACAGTGTGAAGATTGTTTGGAGATGCACTGCGCATGTCCAAACAATCTTCCTGCTGTCTGGTGACCCGGATGTTGTCATGACGACATCGGGTCGTCATGGCAACACCCGGGAAGCCTTTGCAGACTGCGCTGGAAGCCGGAAGAGGAGGTGAGTATCGGCGATCACCTCCCCTTGCCCCCGCAATGCCGCGATCGACTTCGAACGACTTCGATCGCAGCATCGCGGGGGTTAATGTGCTGGGAGCGGTGCAGGACCGGGTGTCAGCTGTGACAATCAGCTGACACCCGGCGGCGATCGCGCCCGCACAGCCTGTGTGCGCGCGCGATCGCCATGACGTACTAATACGGGTCTGGCTCTTAAGTCCCAGGGCACAGACGCGTATTAGTACGTCAGATGTTGTTAAGGGGTTAAACTTCTACATTTTAAAAACTTAGAAAGTTTACTTTTGCTCAGTGCATATCAAGTAATCAAATCATATTATACAGCTACATAGTTAAAACAAAAAAAAAAATTGAGCCAGAGCAAATATTGGTATAGGTGCAATGCATACGTGCTCATTCACACTGTGGCCGTTTAAGAAGCAGCACCTAAGATAAAACCACAATTAATCAAACACCCTGTGTAGATAGAAACAATAATACAATTGCAGCAAGAGGGTAAATAAACCCAAAGTATCTCAAGACCCGTTATTTATATGTAGGGCAGCAAGGGTAATTTAAAATATAACCTTTAATTAATTAGATTTAAGAATATACAACACTTAGTAAAACCAAAGTAGGGCCTAATCAAGGTCAATATAGAAGTATAACAATGTCCAAGACAAAAAGTATATGATAATACTCAAAAATACAGTGACACTGTCGTACCTAAAAGGACTGCGAGTGAGGCTCCAAGGTGAAGAGCAAATTAACCTATGGAACTGACTCCTTGTCCCAATAATGAATACTCATATGAACCATTCTCAAACCATTAAACAATGGAAAAGACATCAATATGCATCTATATATATAATCATCTTATCCTGTCTGTCTGTCAAGGAAATCCCGCGTCGCTGATTGGTCCGGCCGCGGCCAATCAGCGACGCGGGATTTCAGAAAAAGATGGCGGCCGTTAGCGGCTCAACTGCCGGACGGAGGTCAGCGGCGATGCAGCAGGGAGATGACCGGCGCTAGCCACTCATCTCCCCGCTGCTGGCAGCACAAGTACCCCGACAGGCGGCGCCACTCACCTCCATGCGGCTAACGTCGGGAGATCAGCGGCTTGACCCGCTGATCTCCGGAGGGCAAGTGTGAACGGAGGACCGGGGAGCGGCGCCGCCGGTCGGGATGCTTCTGCTGCGAGCAGCCGCTCATCTCCCGGCTTCTCGCAGCGGAAGTAGCCGCACAGGCAGCGCTGCTCGCCAGTCCTCACTAATACGACACTGATTGGTCGCAGTCGACGCCCGCGACCAATCAGCGATATGGGCGGAAAACTTAAACGCCGTTCTGCCCTCAATATGCCTCTCATGCGTCCCAACGCGTTTAATCCTTCTCAGGAATCATCTGACTGATGGTGACTGACTCCTTCCAGCACTCCCTTTTAGCATGTAGTGGAGTACACATTGACTCCTAATATAGCAGAATAGCATAGCATTCAGCTTTGTCATATATATATGTCCCCTGATGATTCCTGTGAAGGATGAAACGCGTTGGGACGCATGAGAGGCATATGGAGGGCAAGTGCAGTGTCTGTGTATTGCAGTGGTAGCTGTGGACTGTCCTTGTCAGGGCAGGAGCCTTTGGGAACAGGGCAGAGCAGTATTCCCCTTTAGGGCTAAATAGGGGCAGAACCATATCCCTTCACTGATATGCTGCTACGTTTCCTTATGGATGATGGCTCCCTCCACTGAGACAGCCCCAGGACTAACTACCACGGAGATTAGTACAATGGGTGAGGACGTTCCGTGTTATATTTAATTTTTGTCTTATTCACCATTGGGGTGATTTATATGGAATGTTTGTCTTGCCTAATGGTAATGGGATGCACACCGTATACCTACTCTGTCTAGTGACTGATATGTACATGGTTAAATACACTGAACATTGGGGTCATTAAACACACTCCTTGTATCGTTTTTTCCATATATACAGTGCAGACCAAAAGTTTGGACACACCTTCTCATTTAAAGATTTTTCTGTATTTTCATGACTTTGAAAATTGTACATTTACACTGAAGGCATCAAAACTATGAATTAACACATGTGGAATTATATACTTAACAAAAAAGTGTGAAACAACTGAAAAGATGTCTTATATTCTAGGTTCTTCAAAGTAGCCACCTTTTGCTTTGATGACTGCTTTGCACACTCTTGGCATTCTCTTGATGAGCTTCTAGAGGTAGTCACCGGAAATGGTTTTCACTTCACAGGTGTGCCCTGTCAGCTTTATTAAGTGGGATTTCTTGCCTTATAAATGGGGTTGGGACCATCAGTTGTGTTGTGCAGAAGTCAGGTGGATACACAGCTGATAGTCCTACTGAATAGACTGTTAGAATTTGTATTATGGCAAGAAAAAAGCAGCTAAGTAAAGAAAAACGAGTGGCCATCATTACTTTAAGAAATGAAGGTCAGTCAGTCCGAAAAATTGGGAAAACTTTGAAAGTGTCCCCAAGTGCAGTTGCAAAAACCATCAAGCGCTACAAAGAAACTGGCTCACATGAGGACCGCCCCAGGAAAGGAAGACCAAGAGTCACCTCTGCTTCTGAGGATAAGTTTATCCGAGTCACCAGCCTCAGAAGTCGCAGGTTAACAGCAGCTCAGATTAGAGACCAGGTCAATGCCACACAGAGTTCTAGCAGCAGACACATCTCTTCAACAACTGTTAAGAGGAGACTTTGTGCAGCAGTGCCAGTAACTGTGCCAGTATCCTGTAGTAAGTAAACAAATAGTAATAGTACATGTAAATAACATAGTTTACTTAGTCAACCTTGTTTTGATCAAAAAATGTAAAAGCCATCCCACCGAAGTGTAAATGTGCATCTATGCATTGCACTTATACCAACATATGCTCTGGCTCAGTTTTTGGTATAGTTCTTTGTATTTTGTACTTTGTTTTTTTAGGCTGTTCATTTTGTTTATATAGTTTTCCATGGGCAGGTGTCTGAACAGTAAGGATCCAGGTCCTACTCTGCCTTTATCTATTTTTACATCTGCTGACACAGTGAGGAGAACTACTAGAGTTAGGTACCGTCCCGATTGGGTAAACTTTGACGTGGTGGAATAACTTTCACTTTTTTTTTTAATCAAAACAATGTTAACTAAGTACCCTATGTTATTTACATGTACTGTTTCTATTATTGTTTCTATGTAGGGCAGCAAGGGTAATTTAAAATATAACCTTTAATTAATTAGATTTAAGAATATACAACACTTAGGACCTAATCAAGGTCAATATAGAAGTATAACAATGTCCAGGACAAAAAGTATATGATAATACTCAAAAATACAGTGACACTGTCATGCCAAAAAGGACTGAGAGTGAGACTCCAAGGTGAAGAGCAAATTAACCTATGGAGCCGACTCCTTGTCCCAATAATGAATACTCATATGAACCATTCTCAAACCATTAAACAATGGAAAAGACATCAATATGCATCTAACTACAGTACGGACCAAAAGTTTGGACACACCTTCTCATTTAAAGATTTTTCTGTATTTTCATGACTTTGAAAATTGTACATTCACATTGAAGGCATCAAAACTATGAATTAACACATGTGGAATTATATACTTAACAAAAAAGTGTGAAACAACTGAAAATATGTCTTATATTCTAGGTTCTTCAAAGTAGCCACCTTTTGCTTTGATGACTGCTTTGCACACTCTTGGCATTCTCTTGATGAGCTTCAAGAGGTAGTCACCGGAAATGGTCTTCCAACAATCTTGAAGGAGTTGCCAGAGATGCTTAGCACTTGTTGGCCCTTTTGCCTTCACTCTGCGGTCCATCTCACACAAAACCATCTCGATTGGGTTCAGGTCTGGTGACTGTGGAGGCCAGGTCATCTGGCGTAGCACCCCATCACTCTCCTTCTTGGTCAAATAGCCCTTACACAGCCTGGAGGTGTGTTTGGGGTCATTGTCCTGTTGAAAAATAAATGATGGTCCAACTAAACGCAAACCGGATGGAATAGCATGCCTCAAGATGCTGTGGTAGCCATGCTGGTTCAATAAAGGCTATTTTTTAAGTCACTTTCATGAGTTGCTGGATAACTACCTCTTCATCACAGTCATGCTGGTTCAGTATGCCTTCAATTTTGAATAAATCCCCAACAGTGTCACCAGCAAAGCACCCCCACACCATCACACCTCCTCCTCCATGCTTCACGGTGAGAACCAGGCATGTAGAGTCCATCCATTCACCTTTTCTGCGTCGCACAAAGACACGGTGGTTGGAACCAAAGATCTCAAATTTGGACTCATCAGACCAAAGCACAGATTTCCACTGGTCTAATGTCCATTCCTTGTGTTTTTTAGCCCAAACAAGTCTCTTCTGCTTGTTGCCTGTCCTTAGCAGTGGTTTCCTAGTAGCTATTTTACCATGAAGGCCTGCTGCACAAAGTCTCCTCTTAACAGTTGTTGTAGAGATGTGTCTGCTGCTAGAAGTCTGTGTGGCATTGATCTGGTCTCTAATCTGAGCTGCTGTTAACCTGCGATTTCTGAGGCTGGTGACTCGGATAAACTTATCCTCAGAAGCAGAGGTGACTCTTGGTCTTCCTTTCCTGGGGCGGTCCTCATGTGAGCCAGTTTCTTTGTAGCGCTTGATGGTTTTTACAACTGCACTTGGGGACACTTTCAAAGTTTGCCCAATTTTTCAGACTGACTGACCTTCATTTCTTAAAGTAATGATGGCCACTCGTTTTTCTTTACTTAGCTACTTTTTTCTTGCCATAATACAAATTCTAACAGTCTATTCAGTAGGACTATCAGCTGTGTATCCACCTGACTTCTGCACAGCACAACTGATGGTCCCAACCCCATTTATAAGGCAAGAAATCCCACTTATTAAACCTGACAGGGCACACCTGTAAAGTGAAAACCATTTCTGGTGACTACCTCTTGAAGCTCATCAAGAGAATGCCAAGAGTGTGCAAAGCAGTCATCAAAGCAAAAGGTGGCTACTTTGAAGAACCTAGAATATAAGACATATTTTCAGTTGTTTCACACTTTTTTGTTAAGTATATAATTCCACATGTGTTAATTCATAGTTTTGATGCCTTCAGTGTAAATGTACAATTTTCAAAGTCATGAAAATGCAGAAAAATCTTTAAATAAGATGGTGTGTCCAAACTTTTGGTCTGTACTGTACCTATAGTACATTATTTGGTATGGATACTGGCACAGTTACATAGCTACAGTACATAGTATGGATACTGGCATGGTTACATAGCTATAGTACATAGTTAGTATGGATACTAGCACAGTTGCATAGCTCCAGTACATAGTTAGTACAGATACTGGCACAGTTACATAGCTACAGTACATAATTAGTATGCATACTGTCACAGTTACATAGCTACAGTACATAGTTAGTATGGATACTGGCACAGTTTCATAGCTACATTACATAATTAGTACGCATACTGGCACAGTTACATAGCTACAGTACATAGTTAGTACGGATACTGACACAGTTACATAGCTACAGTACATAGTTAGTACGGATACTGGCACAGTTACATAGCTACAGTACATAGTACGGATACTGGCACAGTTACATAGCTACAGTACATAGTACGGATACTGGCACAGTTACATAGCTACAGTACATAGTACAGATACTGGCACAGTTACATAGCTACAGTACATAGTTAGTACAGATGAAAAAATACACATTTCCACAGTTGGCACAGTTACATAGCTACAGTACATAATTAGTATGGATACTGGCACAGTCACATAGCTACAGTACATAGTTAGTATGGATACTGGCACAGTTACATAGCTACAGTACATAATTAGTACGCATACTGGCACAGTTACATAGCTACAGTACATAGTTAGTACGGATACTGGCACAGTTACATAGCTACAGTACATAGTTAGTACGGATACTGGCACAGTTACATAGCTACAGTACATAATTAGTATGGATACTGGCACAGTTGCATAGCTACAGTACATAGTGCGGATACTGGCACATTTACATAGCTACAGTACATAGTACAGATACTGGCACAGTTACATAGCTACAGTACATAGTTAGTACAGATGAAAAAATACACATTTCCTTCAAGTGCAACAGAGTAGTGGAGAAGGATAAAGGGAAGGGATTTAGTTACACCCATAATGAATAATCCAGTTTGCTCTAAAGAGCAAATTTTTCCTTCCTGATCCCGAATTTCGATCGACTAAACCAACATTCAGAACAAGGATACTTGTATGTGTATCTCTTATTGGAAGTAGATCACGTAGAGATCTGGGGTCATCAGAGTGACCAGAGCCTCATCAGCAAAGTCTTTTTTTTTTTTTTTTTTTTTTAAAGGGAGAGGCGAAAAGCCAAAATGATATATATTTTTTCCCAGTAGAACAAGGTCATCTGTAAAATTTCAGGAACAATTACCATGTTCCCTAAACGTCCCTGTTTTTGTAATTGCGTGTCAGACCAAGTGCACCCAGAATGTCCGCGGTTGTTTGATACAAGGAAAGTGAAATGAGATAATCCGTGTTTTCATCATGGGTAGGCCTCTCTTTCACGGGACATGGGGCGTACTTTAATGGGCTGAGCAGTTCTGGGCCTGTAAGAAAGGCTCGGGTCTTTCTCATCGCTGTGAGAATGGGCCCAGTGAATTCTTTCCAAGTGTTTACTCAGCATTTGTCTCCTGCCCCATCAGAGGAATGAGGAGGGGTGCCGACAGATCTTTTGTCCTACCGAACAGCCTGATGTGTTATGACAATGTTCCATGAATATTCAGAATGGCAGAAAGGATTAGGCCCAGAACATTTACCCTCGGGCTTCTTTCTCTTTCTCTCTCTCTTTTTTTTTTTTTTTTCAGCCTGGGATGTTCAGAGCGTTAAGGATGACCTGTTCATAGCCGGGGCATCCAAAAAAACGAGATCTCCTCTATAGATAGGAGTCAGAGATCCCACGCATGTCCAAGTCTGTTAACATCTGACGTGAAGATTGCTCAGTCTTAGTCATTGCTTTGTGCTGACGCTCACTAAAAAAAATACAGAACAAAAAAATAAAAACAAAACAAAAAAATAATAATAATGATATTATGATTCCATTTATTATAGTAGGCATAGTAGGCATCTGCCTAAGGCACCAATGAGGATGGGGTGCCATTCATGTGTTATGGAAAAAAAACAAACAATACACACAATCTTTTATACAGATAAGGCCTCATTCAGGTTTTTTTCACGTACTGACCGAGTTTCATCAGTGATGTCGGTCAGAGTTTCATCAGAGTTTAGACGGAGTTTTATCAGTTTTTCTCATACGTGAAAAAAAAAAGTGTCTCTATTCTTTTCCTATCTAAGGATACGTTTTGGGTGCAAGAATTTCTGCACCATTTCTGCCTCTCTTGGCAAGAAAAATGCTGCGTAAAATGCAATGATTTTCTGAAATCGCAGCAAAAGTGTTGTGGTTGTAGCAAAAAAAAAAAGGAAAATATCTGCAACGTTTTAACGCAGCCTGAATGGAATCCAGACTAGTAAAATCACCATTGATTGTGGGGTCTCCACTAATCAGAATCCTACTGTTATCCAGTAAATGTCAAAATTTGTCAAATTCTGAATGTTTGTATAGATTCTAAAACCAGGGGTAAGTATATCCCATACTGTATGTGCAATCTGGGCAGCTGTATAGGGGCGTTGTATCTAAGGGGGATATTAAGAAAAAACTACATTGCCCTATTATGGATCCTAATAGATCTGGAATACTGCACCTAAAAAAACCCTATACCTCTGAATATTAATTATATCATACATAGTCAGGGGGAGGCTTTTTTTTTTTACAGAATTAGTGATCGAGAAGGTTCACTTAGAAAAATGTACCTGTCATTTCAGATAAGCTGTCCTGTGTGCACATGAGAAATAACACTATTTATGTCCATTATATCTGGTATCCCGAATTTAATTTTTTTTCCTGAGCTAGAGGATGTAGACTAGCTGCTATGATGTCTCCCATGCACAACATACACAGACACGAGGGATTCCTGCAACAGCAGCATGGAAGATATCATACAGCCGGACTGAGCAGTGTAGCTGTGAATCCAGCACTGGAGGTAAGATAAACATTTACTAGAAAGCTGCAGTACGGTCACGGGTGTATCAAAGGTGACAGACAGTCGCCCTGCAGTTGGTTGCAGAAGATCTTTTCGTTTTGACATTACAGACACCTTCTTAGATTTGTCTCACTCTAGGACCCAGTGGCTACCTCCCTCCTGCTAATTGACACCCCGGCCTGGGTGTTTAAATACTTTCTGTTTGCTACATGGAAGTGCCAGTGATATTCACATTTTCCCTTGTGAAAGCTTGGAGCTATTGCAGTCTACTTACTTCCTCTCTGGTGCCTAGGAGGACATTTGGTGCAATCTCTCTGAAGTCGGCTCAATCTAAGTTACCTTTCCCCGTGTTTGTCTCCCTTATTGTCTTTAGTTGTTAGTGGGGACTGACAAGTGCTTACCCCCCCCTTCCCTATCTAGGGCCAAGCTCTAGGGAAATATAGGGTTTAGGTGAGGAACCAATATAAGGATGTTAGGGGAGACACGGTAATATCAGATCAGCCTAAGAGGTCTCCACTCCCCCTTTCCCTAGTGTCTCGACTCCCTTACCCTCTTCCCTTCGTGTTGCATTTAGTCTTTCCTACACCTTGTGTGACAAGTACAGTCATTTTTTTTACTTCTCCCTATCTGAGGGGGACATCTTTTAGAAATTTCTCAGAGTGAATGATAAGTTCAGGTGGCAGAGGGGAAGAGCAGAAATGGCTCTCACGGGGTGAGCTCGCTCCATACCCGACAGGTATGTCAAATTCTGAGCGTGGCATGGGGGTGCATCATTCATTCATTCCTGTGACGTGATCGAGGGTCGCCAATGGGTTGCTATGACAGACGGTGGTCTGTTAAAGACCTCCGTGCTTGTCATTACAGAGCTCTTTTGAAACCCATCCTGTGGCCGGGCTTCAAAGGAGACCTTGATTTCTGCTATATACAGCGACGCTTTGACATCGCTGTATATAGTGCAAGAAATCAAATAATCACTGCTTCAAGTCCCCTAAGGGGACTAACAAGAACAGTGAAAAGTAAAAAAAAAAAGCTTTAAAAAATATGAACAAAATCAAAAAAGCATAAAAGTTCAAATCACCCCCTTTTACCCATTAAAAAATAAAAAAATACACATATGGTATCGTTGCATTCAGAAAAGTCTGATCTATCAAAATATAAAAATAAGTAACCACTATAAACAAAAACAATTCAAGAACGCCTAGATTACGTTATTTTGGACACTTCAATACCACATAAAATGCTGTGACAAGTGATCAAAAAGACACATCTATCCCAAAATGGTATCAATAAAAACGTTGTCTCGCCCCGCAAAAAAAACACAAGTCATCACACAGCAACATTGACTTAAAAATAAAAATGTTACCGGTCTTGGAAAATGGAAACACAACCCCGCCAAATTTTTTTTTTTGCAAACTTCTGATTTTTTTTTTCACCACTAAAATAATAAAAAAACTAGACATGTTGGGTATCGCCGTAATTGTACTGATGAGCAGAATCATATTACAAGGTCATTTTTACCACAGAATGTACATAGTAAAAACAATTCCCAAAAAACAATGTCAGAATTAAATTTTTTTCTCAATTTCTCCCCATTTGGAATTGTTTCCCATTTTCCAGTACGCTATGTGGTAAAATGAATGGTGTGATTCAAAAGTACAACTCGTCCTACAAAAAACAAGCCCTCATATATCTATGTAGACAGAAAAATAAAAAAAAGTTATGGCTCTGAGAAGAAGGGGAGGAAAAAAACGGAAACGCAAACATGGAAATTTGTAGTCTCCTGAAGGGGTTAAATGCGTGCATATTTTCTTTACTTTGCTGTACTGTACTCACTATATCTATGTATACGGTATATATCTCTGTTCTCCTCATAGGCGTCTCAGAACTTGCATCACATAATATTTTGACATCTTGACTACATAGTAAATAACAGGAGACGGAATAATTGTGTTTATCTTTCTTCTTTAGATCTTGACCCAGAAAATCATTTGTCGTCTACTGACAAACACAACATTACCGGGGGGCTCACACCGGATCGGCTGAGCTTCCTGTGCAGGGCGACTTATAGATGTGAGGTTACGCTACATGGATACGTACAAAAAAGAGAAAGAAAAGCTCTAATTCTTCAATCAGAAATATATATTTTTGTCTAATTGATACAAGAAAGCAAAGTTCAGAATGGCGTCGGCTCGTGGAGCAGCGGTCAGGGCTAGGAAATGGGATCGTCACACATTTGGCATGTACAGTACATGGTATTGGCGCTGGAGGTGTCTCAGCACCTCTATTGTTGGGTCCTGGACCCCATATGAAGATACCAGTGCTACAGATAACATTTGAAACATCCTGATTGGATCATTGTCACGGCAGACATTGAGTCCCTCTATACGTGTATTAATCACAGGGATGGGCTAGAGGCAGTCCGTTTTTTCCCGGGAGGGACTGATCGGGGCGGCCCTTTGTGTGATTTGGTGGTGGAGCTCCTTCAGTTCATGCTCACGCATAATTTTTTTGTTTTCAAGGACTGTTTTTACCTTCAACAACGCGGCACTGCCATGGGCGCGGCTTGTGCGCCCTCGTACGTCAATCTTTTCCTGGGTTACTGGGAGAGGAGTATATTTGGCGATGAGGGCTCATATGCCACTGACCATGTGCAGTGCTGGTTGAGGTATATTGATGATGTTTTGTTTTTTTGGCGGGGCACGACTGGGGAGCTCGACACATTTATGGGGGAGTTGAACCAGAACTCAATGAATATTAAACTCACATATAAGTACGACACGCGTCGTATTGACTTCCTGGATGTCAGCCTGGAGGTGGATGACGATGCCTCCCTCCAAACTGACGTCTTCAGGAAGACGACTTCTGTCAACTCTCACCTCCATGCCTCTTCAGCTCATCATGGCTCCACTATCAGGGCCGTCCCGGTTGGCCAATTTCTCCGGATGAAGCGGATATGCTCCATGGAGGAGCGATTTCAGGCACAGGCGGATGACCTTAGAGATAGTTTCTCCCAGAGAGGATATAGTCGGAGAAGTATCAGGGCAGGCTATAATAGGGCCAACCCCCCCCGTTGTCAGTTGCTTCAGTCCAAGAATAAGGAGAGTGGGTCTGACCAAACGGTCAGATTCATCTCAACCTACAATCACGAATGGGAAATCATGAGGTTGGTTATGTCAAAATACTGGCCCATTCTCAGGACCGAACCCTGCTTGGCAGAATGCCTGGGAGAGGTACTGTAGCACCCCGAGGACTCGGCTGCTACAGGGGTATTGCACCTCAAACCAGAGGTGTGGTATTCCACTCCCGGGTAAGGATGGAGTGTGGGACCAAGCTCAGTTAGTTGCATGCACTACACTCATCCCATTTCCGGGGGACAGAACAACGGTACTCCCACTAGGTAGATGTGCAGGTACGACAGCGTCTGTCCCTGGCTGGAGTGGGAGGGGGGGAGGAACATCCCAGTAGTGTAGGAGCAGTCAGGGGAGGGACTCTGGGCATAGGAAGGAGCCCATTGGGTGCTAGTCACCTGGGCTCGGGTGTCAGAGGGAGTATAAGAGGTGGGCACCATCTTTAGACAGGGTCCTGTTCAGAGGAGAGCCTGTGCAGAGAGGAGCTCAGCCAGAGAGGGCTGACAGGGAGCTGTGGCTCCGGCTGGGCCCAGCTCCAGGGCCAGGCCTGAAGCGCAGAGAAAGAGGAAGAAGAGGAAAAACCCAGTGAAAGGCCCAGAGACACAAGCAGAGGGAACCCTGAGATCCCACAAGTGAACTAAGACGGGTGAAGGGTTGGCAGCAGAGGGTACCGGATCCCAAACTGGTAGAGGCTAAACATCCTTAGCCAGGAACCGGAGGTCGTGGACAAGTTTTGGCGCGACCCCTCACCATATCCACCAGGAAGGCAAACCACGCATAGGGTCAGGGAAGCCGGGAAAAGTTTCGCCACCAAAAGACCCGAGGGAGCCGGACAAAGGGGGGTCCCTGGTGAGGACGGCCCGTAGGAAGGAATAGAGGGGAGCTTGGGACCACGCTCTGGAACTGCCTGGGAGTTGGCCGAGTCCCGCACCTGGTGGACGCAGCACGGCTCGGGTGGTCACTGCTGGCCGAAGTGACCGGAGCAACACCTGTGAGTAAAAGCCTTGAAACTGCACCACACGTCTCCGAGCTTCCTTGCTGCACCATCACTACCACTATCATCCACATCTGCTGCCCTGAGGCCATACCCCTCCCGTTGGGGGTTATACCATCCACGCTGCACATCCGTACCACCGGCCTCAGCGGTCTGCCCTGCAGCGGCGGCTTCATAGCCGCATTCAACGGGTGGCGTAGTCGAACATTCTAACATCTACTGCTAAAGACTGCCGCTCAGTTTGACTGCCTGGGCACGGACCGGGTCACCGCCACGAGACTACTACCCCCATCTGATCCGGCTTCGGGTAAGCTCCCCCGTGCGCGCGATGCTGCGCGACGCAGCAGGCCCAGGGGCGCGTCAACTTTGGCGTAGTCGGCAGGATTACGTGCCCTCAACCACCGGGTACTGCGTGCCTGAAGAAAAGTTCATATTTACCGTAAAAAGGAGTCTCCCGACAATTCCAGAGGGTTCCCGCCATCGGACGTCGTCCGGAGTCGTTTCCCGCCGTTTGCCCGCCATTTGCAGCCTTTGCCCGCCATCCACGGAGTTTCCCGCCATAAAGAGACGATTCTCGCCATCTGAGACGATTTCCCGCCCTGGCAGAGCGGACTCCATTATGGGCGTGCCAGAGGGTGGCAAGAGGCCACCTCCCATCGTGGGCCAGGTCCAGGAATGGCGCCAAAAGCGGAAACCGCCTCCACCAGCAGAGACTGCAATGATAGAAATGTCCATCAGCGTGAGGGGGCTGCCCCTGGAACTGATGATCACTAAGTTGCCCCGGGACCACCCTCAATGGGGGCGGATACAGAACAAAACAGAGAAGATGGGTGCGGCCTGGAGGAGTCTGGACAGATCGCACCCGGAGATGGAGGAAGAGTCAATCAGCACCGACCCTGTGGTCCGGAGCATGTTGCAGGCTGCCACCCCGGAAGGCCTGGTGGAGATCCTGGCACAGCTCCCCAGAAATCGGGAGCGTGCACAGACCGCGCTGGAGGCCTTGGCCCGGAAGATGGCCCGGGTACAGCAAGAAGCACTGGCCGAGTGGAGGAGAGAGATGGTCCAGCAGGCTGGAACCCGCCAGCAGAGGATGCCACCCGCAACGTGGAGCGTGTCTGCCCCTGAGGATGGTGCAGGAGGAACGGAGGCCGGAGACGACGCCGCGGAGGGAGCCGCAGAGATGGAAGCAGGTAATGGGGACGTCATCACCCCGTGCCCCGTAGCCGTAAGCCTGCCCCAGCTCCCCGTCGCAGAGCCCGAAGTTCCACTCACCGTGCCCGTTGCCGCACCGCCGCTGCTTCCAACTAGGCCTCAAGCGGCAGGAGCCGCGGTCGCGCCCTCTGTTACGCCACGCCCCTTGACCCTGAGCGCGGCAAAAGAGGAAGTGCCCCCGGCCTGGTCGCAGGGCCGAGGAGCCCCGGGCGCCGCAGTCTCCACAGCGCCCTCTACCTCCACAGCGCCACCGTCCTGGTCGCAAGGCCGAGTACCCCCGGGCGCCGCCGTTTCCACCGTACCCTTCACCTTCAGAGTGCCACCGGCCTGGTCGCAAGGCCTGGCGCATCCGGGCGCCGCTGCCCCCACCGCGCCCTCAACCTCCACAGTGCTGCCCCTGGGTGAAGACCTATTCACGCAGCACACTTGCCCGGATGGGCAGTCCTTCGTGTGGCCACCGGAGTACGCCAACCCCCGACTCCGGAAGGAGTGGCCCCAGTGTGAGCCTCTGATCCCGGCTCCGGCGCCCACCAACATTGTCTCGTTCCCATTGGAAGAGGCCCAATTTGCGTGGGACCCCACCGGCGAAGACCTCATGGGGTTCACTCAAGAGACCCGGGCGGCCGCAGCCCAACGTGAGGAGTGTTGCCGACAACAACTGGAAGTCTTTCAGAGGGAACGGCGAGAGAGGCGGGTCCGCGAGGAGCGGCTGCAGGTCCAAAGCGCGGAGCAGAAAAGCCGGACCCGACGAAACCGCCGTGCGGCCCACGGTCCCCGCGCCACCGGGACTGTAATAAAGTTTCAAATGGAGCACGGCTGGGGCTTTATCCGGGATCACAGAACCCCCGGCGATGTCTTTGTTACCCGCAGGGATGTTGAGAGCCACCTGCCGGAGGGACACCGAGGACGTGACCTCTACCCGGGTGATGAGGTCACCTTCACCCGGCACCAGTGTGCCAAAGGACCATACGCCCTTCACGTGCACCGGTTGACGGAGGAGGAGTTGCAGTATGGGGAAGATCAAGAGGACCCGGACGGGTCTGAAGACTACCCTCAGGAGGAGACAAGGAGAGGACACCGCTACTGAAGGGAAGTAGCATAAGCCAGGAACTGTATATAGTTACCCGTAGGGGTACCTAAGTTGTTGCTAAGAGAAGTGTGGTCCCCGTTGGGACTAGTGTGGAACTGTTTAAAAGAACTGTTTCCTGTGTGCCCCTATCCCTTACCAGGCTGAGGACTGTGAGCAGCCATTTCCCTATTCCCCACTGGCCGAGGACTGAGAGCGGCCATACCCTGTAAATAGTTGCGCTTCCTAAAGCGCCCCCCTTCTGGTTTTATAAAGAACTGTTTTTCTCTAGTGACTGTTGCACTTTACCCGGTCATAAGTTGCACCGTGGCCGGAGGAACAAGAATGCTTTATATGGAAAAGTTTTATATCAAAAGTTTATGATGCTAAGAGAGTTAATGATATTTTTCTGATAATGTTTTCGTAATGTTTTATACCCGTAAGGTTAAAAGAGAAAAGTACCTCCCATAAAGGGATGAGTTTGTAGTTAATGTTTTATATGTTGGTGTATACTTTAAAAATTTTGTATGTTTTGTTTTATTCTTTTACAGCCCGAGGACGTGCTGTGGTTTACCGGGGGGGAATGTAGCACCCCGAGGACTCGGCTGCTACAGGGGTATTGCACCTCAAACCAGAGGTGTGGTATTCCACTCCCGGGTAAGGATGGAGTGTGGGACCAAGCTCAGTTAGTTGCATGCACTACACTCATCCCATTTCCGGGGGACAGAACAACGGTACTCCCACTAGGTAGATGTGCAGGTACGACAGCGTCTGTCCCTGGCTGGAGTGGGAGGGGGGGAGGAACATCCCAGTAGTGTAGGAGCAGTCAGGGGAGGGACTCTGGGCATAGGAAGGAGCCCATTGGGTGCTAGTCACCTGGGCTCGGGTGTCAGAGGGAGTATAAGAGGTGGGCACCATCTTTAGACAGGGTCCTGTTCAGAGGAGAGCCTGTGCAGAGAGGAGCTCAGCCAGAGAGGGCTGACAGGGAGCTGTGGCTCCGGCTGGGCCCAGCTCCAGGGCCAGGCCTGAAGCGCAGAGAAAGAGGAAGAAGAAGAAAAACCCAGTGAAAGGCCCAGAGACACAAGCAGAGGGAACCCTGAGATCCCACAAGTGAACTAAGACGGGTGAAGGGTTGGCAGCAGAGGGTACCGGATCCCAAACTGGTAGAGGCTAAACATCCTTAGCCAGGAACCGGAGGTCGTGGACAAGTTTTGGCGCGACCCCTCACCATATCCACCAGGAAGGCAAACCACGCATAGGGTCAGGGAAGCCGGGAAAGGTTTCGCCACCAAAAGACCCGAGGGAGCCGGACAAAGGGGGGTCCCTGGTGAGGACGGCCCGTAGGAGGGAATAGAGGAGAGCTTGGGACCACGCTCTGGAACTGCCTGGGAGTTGTCCGAGTCCCGCACCTGGTGGACGCAGCACGGCTCGGGTGGTCACTGCTGGCCGAAGTGACCGGAGCAACACCTGTGAGTACAAGCCTTGAAACTGCACCACACGTCTCCGAGCTTCCTTGCTGCACCATCACTACCACTATCATCCACATCTGCTGCCCTGAGGCCATACCCCTCCCGTTGGGGGTTATACCATCCACGCTGCACATCCGTACCACCGGCCTCAGCGGTCTGCCCTGCAGCGGCGGCTTCACAGCCGCATTCAACGGGTGGCGTAGTCGAACATTCTAACATCTACTGCTAAAGACTGCCGCTCAGTTTGACTCCCTGGGCACGGACCGGGTCACCGCCACAAGACTACTACCCCCCATCTGATCCGGCTTCGGGTAAGCCCCCGTGCGCGCGATGCCGCACGACACAGCAGGCCCAGGGGCGCGTCAGGTACCATCAATGACCCCAAGACGTAGCAGGAGTTTGTAAGATCTGCTGACACATAGCCATTATGCTCCCTCGGTTCCTGGACTCTTTGGCTCTCGACGGCCGCTTGTGGGATGTTTCCCCCGCGGCCATTGTGTTGCATGTGTGAACATCTCTCGATCTATAACGTTTTCTTCTGTTGACGGTGCACAAATTTTTAACATTAAACAATATATTACGTGCAGTACGACACCTGTGGTATATTATGCCACATGTGGGTGTCCTAAAGTCTATGTTGGACTGACGTCAAGAGAGTTACGGGTCAGAACCAGGGAGCATGTCCGAGATATGGGGGCCGCTTGAACTGTACTGGATGTGTCTACTTTAAAAACACTTCTGCGTCATTTTAGGCAATTTCATAATTGCAATGCAAAAACACTGTCCATAAGAGGCATTGACGTGGTCCATGCAGGTATTAGAGGTGGAAATCTCAAGAAAATGCTGGCACAAAAAGAAGCAAGGTGGATCACTGTATTGGGATCCATCACTCCGTATGGTCTCAATGAGACTGTGAATTTTGTTTCATTCCTGTAGTCCTCACCCTGGCCCAATGCTCTTTTTATGTATCCCTTTATTTGTTTTCCCTTGTATATTGTGTTTTAATCTCATGATTTTCATTCTCATTTGTTATCTTTAATTTTTTCATACCCATTAGTGATCTGTTCCCATGGTTATTTGAACTGGATCAATTATATATTATTATCCTGTTGCGGCAAATGGTTTTTTATCCTGTCTACACATATGGATTCCTCCTTGTGAAAACCATCTATCTAAGATGATATATACAACTCAAGATGACATTATACAGCGTGGTTATATGCTGTGCTGCATTTATTGAACTGTTTTTTCATACATGGATGTACCACCTTTCCTCTTATTTAAGAGGGTATTATATGTAATTGTTCTTATTGGAATTATTACTATTTCTTCTCACCTTGTGATTGATATTCCGGTGTGTTGACTTGATGAATGTTTGGCTGTGCAGTGCGCATGCGCTGTTCGGCTTCTCGTGGTTCAGGATTCCTGGGGCGTCTAGTGCTGCTGTGCGCGTGCTCGGGTATCATGGTGACGCGTCCGTGCTCCCGCGCACGCGCAATGGCAGTGACGCCGCCGGTGGATCGTCGGACTGCGGTTGTCCGGACGCGCATGCGCCGACACGCATAGCCAAAAAATGAGGGCGGTGTGATGGCTACCATGTGACCGATACTGCAGGTCCTTAACGCACTTGCGCTTTTAACGCCTCACCATTGGCCGCCTTAAGACCATGTGACATGATACCATGGGTATTTAAGGTCCTATTTGGGCTCTGTGCCCTATCCCCCATGATGAAGCAGTGAATACTAAAAGCGAAACGCGCGTAGGGGTCTCCCAGGGGGTCTTTGTGTGTGTGCTAGCTCCTGCACTTTTTGCTATCTTGACACCTGGGTAAGCCATAAAATTATATATTAGACTGACACTACAGCAATGTGATTAATGAGAGTATTTTCTCTTTGACTGTGTTCTGTCCATTATATTTGATACATTGGCTATGACTTATCATTTTCAGGTGATAGTTTGTTACTTATGGCTTAACTGACCATTTCGGTATTACATATTCTAAATTATTCATCTTGGGTCTGGTATGAACATACTTAATGGTCATATGTAGTGCTGCACACCTTTTGATGTCTTTTTGTTTGTCCTGTCTGTTATTTATGAATTTATGTGTATTTTAATACATTTCTAATAAATCTGGATTTTAAGTCTATAAAACTCCACATTTTTCCTCCTAATTAATGAATGTTATATATGGAGTTTGATGAGGGTGCACAATCGATACAATCCGGCTGTGCCCCTTAAGTGTTTACACATATATAATGCCTTATCTGGGATTATTTAAGATAACATTTGAAAGTTGTGGTGGGCCAGGGAGAAAATGGAGTTTTGTGCCCCCCAGCGGACATTCGCTTCCAGTTATTGGGGCAGTTAGTCACCACTCACTATACTGTGAGCCTGGCTGTAGTCACTCCCCGACACATTGATTGACAGCCTGTTCTGCACACACACATGCTGCACATGTGACACCCCAGGGGTCTGGTTGCCACAGTAATAGAGATATTACGTCTGAGAGCAGGTGGGAGGTCTCTTGGTCAGGGATCCTGTGCATGCCACACCTCCTGCCCAGTCTTGGGAGGGGAAGAACTTCCCCTATATAAACCCGGGGCTGAAGCAGGGTTAGGAGTCAAGGAGAGTAGAGACAAGAGACAGTCATAGGAAGAAACAGCTGGAGCTCAGTGGGAGCAATACTACTACGAGTCAGGGGCTGGCAGCTGCAGAGCTCGCCCTGACTGAGAAGCTTTCTTACCGGACCTGGCGTCCGACGCTGTGGGGACTAACTCTTACCCAGCAGCAGAAGCCGACCGGCAGGGGATTTCAGGTCCTCAGGCCCAGAAACCCGAAGGCACGGTCACACGTGTGGGACCAGCACCGCCATCGTGGAGCGGAAGCCAATAGAAGGCCCCGAGTCACCGGCCATACGGGTGAGCACCACACGGTACACTCAGGGACGTGGGCTACTTATATCCGCTTCTAGCAAGGTAGCCAGAAGAGTACAGTCAGTTTGGGAGGCCTACAACTCCGCCTGGCCAGGGGAGATCCCATCTGCTCAAGGACTGACCAGGCCCCGTTAGCTAGCAAGTACTCCGGGAGGGTCTATCGTTGTTACCAGTAAAGACCCTGAATTACACCGCACCGTCTCTGAGTGGTTCCTGCTACCCCCATCTTCCACGTCGGCTGCCCTGAGGCCATACCCCTCCCGTTGGGGGTTATACTATCACGCTGCACAATTCTACACCGGCCTCAGCGGTCTGCCCTGCAGCGGCAGCTCCATAGCTGCAAATCAACGGGTGGCGTAGTCGACACTCAAATAACATCTATCAAGACTGCCACACACTGAGTCTGACCCCCTGGGCACGGACCGGGTCCCCGCCACTCGGAGACTACAACCCTCATCTGATCCGGTTCCGGGTAAGCCCCCGTGCGCGAGACGCTGCGCGACACAGCAGGCCCAGGGGCGCGTCAACTTTGGCGTAGTCGGCAGGATTTCGTGCCCGCAACCACCGGGTACTGCGTGCCTGAAAAGCAAAGACTGTTCAAACTTACCAGTGGTGAGGTTTCCCGCCATCCGGCGCCATCTTCTGCCTTCTTCCCACCATCCGCGAAGTTTTCCCGCCATCCGGCGCCATCTTCGGCCTTCTTCCCGCCATCCGTGGAGTTTTCCCGCCATTGGACGCCATCTTGAGGATGCCGCGCGGGAAGAAGAGGGGCGTGGACTTCGAAAGCGCGCGAGAACTGAAGCCCCGCCTCACGTCCGGACGTTGCGTAAGGTCCTGGAAGGAGCCCAGCAGACGCCGACGTCACCGGAGCGTGACGGAAGGTCCTCAACCCTGACGATCTACTGCGGAGCCGCGGCCTACGGAACAGGATCATCGCAAGGTAGGCCACGGTCCACTAGGGGGGAGGAAGATGTCGGATACGGAGGAGAGCTTCACTGCCTCAACCCCCGCCAGCGCCACCGCTGCTGCAGTTATGCCCTTCACCATGCCCTATATCCCGGGAGCCGCTTGGCTACCCCAGTACTCAGGGGAGTCACATACCCTGCATGACTTTAGAGAAAAGCTGGATAGCCTCTTCCAGGTGTACCCCCTCACAGAAGAGCAAAAAGTGAGCATCCTGGTGGCCCAACTAACCGGGGCAGCCAAAAGGGAAGTAAAATCCTGGCCACCTGTGACGAAGACTGTCGCAGGGATACTAACCCGGCTGAAGGATACCTTTGATACCCGCACCTCAGCCGAGATTAAGCTTAGATTCTACGGGTGCAAGCAGCGAGCGCATGAGAGTATAAGGGACTATGCACTAAACCTACAAGAGGCCCTGAGGGCCATTAAGCAGACCGACCCTGATAGAGTGGGAAACGAGGACAGGCTGTTGACCGAACAATTTATAGAGGGACTGTATTGTAATGCCCACCGAACTCAGTTGCGGGCGATGGCCTTACAGGATCCCCATCTGGGCTTTGCACAGTTCAAGGACAGAGCCGTCCGGGTGCTCCGAGAGCCGGCACCGGGTGGCGTTGTGACCCACAGGCGCCCAGCTATTACTTACCACCAGGAGGCGGCGCCCTTGTCGGCAGGGCCTGTGGGAGCTGCCGCGCAGGCTTTGGACAATGACCCGGCTCCAGACCTACACCATCAGGTCCAAGAGCTAGCTAAGAGCGTTGCTGCGCTAACCCGAACTGTGCAGTCTTTACAGGTTTCCACCCCAGGGAAGATCCAGCTGGCATCCGGACCGGAGGACATCCCGTGGCGTCGACCAAGGAGGACCCCACCGGCCAGAGGAAGACCCAGTGACCGATACAGCGAGGACGGACGACCCATCTGCCGCCGCTGCAATCAACCCGGACATATGGCAAGGTACTGTTCTTTAAACGGGCACAACCTGGGGTAGAGGGCCAACCCCCAGGAAAAAGATCACCAGGCCCATCGAACTGGCGCGACAGACATGTGGGAGGACGTCCAGTCTTGCCTGTGGTACTGGATGGCATTCCCATGAGTGCCCTACTGGACACCGGGTCACAGGTCACCACCATCCCGTACGTGCTCTTTAAGCAGTACTGGAATGACTCGGATATTACCCGCTACCCTGACGACGACTTGAGTATCATCGCCAGCAATGGCCAGCCCGTGCCACAGATCGGATTTAAAGAGGTGACCATCAAAATCGGTAGAGTCGAACTGGCAGCACAGGGACTGATCATTGTAGATATTGACAAACATGAGAGTCACCCAAAAATAACTCTAGGAACTAATGTAATTGAAAATTGTCTTGCAGAGGTGATTTTCCTTTTACAGCAGGTTGCCAAGAACGCCAGCTCCGGCGAGCAGCGGGTGCTCCAGAAAGAGATCCGGGCACTGATGCAACGGCAACAGGTGGAACTCTCCGGCGGTGAGATTGGTAGCGTAAGAATGTGTGACCCTTTTCCTATTGCCATGCCCCCAAAAAGTGAAATGATGATTTGGTGCCGGGCAGCTATTGGTCTGAGAGGTAGGGATTACCAGGCAATGGTAGAACCAGTTTACTCGGACAGTAGGCCCACCATTTTGACAGCACGGGGGGTGGTTGATGTACGCCATGGGAGGGTGCCCGTTCGCATAATAAATATCGGGGAGAGGGAAGTGTATCTGCCCCGGTATGCCATGCTAGCTAAATTATATACCATTAACCAAAATTCTATACAATCTGTGGAACCCTTGCCTCCATCTCACCCGGAGGAAGGTAACGGCTCTAAGAAAAACATGGAGGACTGGTGTCAGCAACTACATCTGGGTACTGACTCCACTCCCGCACACCACAAACAAGGAGTCTATCGGGTGGTTCAAGAGTACGAGAGAGTGTTCAGTAAACACCCGTTAGACTTCGGGCGAGTCAAGGGGGTAGAACACCACATCCCCACGGGAGACCATCCTCCTATAAAAGAGAGGTATCGACCCGTACCCCCTGCCCACTACCAACACGCCAAGGGGATGCTTAGAGACATGAAGGAGGCTGGGGTGATCAGGGATAGCTGTAGCCCCTGGGCAGCTCCACTAGTCTTAGTCAGAAAAAAAGACAACACCATGAGGATGTGTGTAGATTACCGGAAAATCAACCGTATCACACACAAGGATGCGTACCCCTTACCAAGGATAGAGGAGTCATTGGCTGCTTTAAGATCTGCTAACTTCTTCTCTACCTTGGATCTCACTAGCGGGTACTGGCAGGTTCCTGTAGCAGAGGCGGACCGGGAGAAGACCGCATTCACCACCCCGATGGGACTTAGCGAGTTCACCTGCATGCCGTTCGGACTCTGCAACGCACCAGGAACCTTCCAACTACTAATGGAGTGTTGTCTGGGCCACAGAAACTTCGAGACGGTCTTGTTGTACCTGGACGATGTCATCGTATATTCCAAGACGTATGAGGACCACCTGAAACACCTGGCGGAAGTGTTCGAAGCTCTGGCGAGTTACGGCCTAAAGGTGAAACCCTCCAAGTGTCACCTCCTGAAACCAAAGGTGCAGTACCTGGGACACGTGGTGAGCGCTGACGGAGTGGCTCCCGACCCTGATAAGATCACCGCAATTAAGGAATGGCCAAGCCCCTCCAGCGTAAAAGAAGTGCGGCAGTTCCTCGGGTTGGTAGGCTACTACCGAAGGTTTATTCCCGGTTTCACCAAAAAGGCAGCACCTATGCAGGACCTCCTGATAGGCCAGTCCCGGAAGGCCAAGAACCAGAAGCCGCCCTTCAAATGGGAGGAGCTGGAAGAAGAGTCCTTCCGCCAGCTGAAGATGGCCCTCACGGGGGACGAAATCCTGGCGTACCCAGATTATAGCCAGCCCTTTATCCTCTACACCGACGCCAGTAACATCGGGCTAGGAGCCGTACTGTCCCAGATCCAGCAGGGGAAGGAACGAGTAATCGCCTACGCCAGCCGAAAACTGCGACCCACCGAAAGGAACCCCGAGAATTACAGCTCATTTAAGCTAGAGTTCCTGGCCGTAGTATGGGCAGTCACCGAGCGCTTTAAGCATTACCTCGCTTCTTCCCGGTTCACCGTGTACACGGATAACAACCCGTTGACACACCTGGACACGGCAAGACTTGGTGCCCTGGAGCAGAGGTGGATGGCCCGTCTGTCCAACTACGAGTTCACAATCAAATACCGGGCCGGACGCTCCAATACCAACGCGGATGCCCTGTCCAGGATGCCCAACCTGCCGGACGAAGGAGAAGATCCGGAGGGACTGGAAGAAGTTGAACTCCCTGCGTTCCACCGTCATGGGACTATCCAGTATTCCCACCGGGTAAGGAGTAAGCAGGCTGCTACGTTGAACCCCTTACCTCACTACAACTGGGCGGAAACGCAAGACAGCGACCCTGCCGTCCGACTGGTGAAGGAGATGCTGACTCGCCCGGAGGCTTGCCTTGAACCAGACGCTCCGGAGGAAGCCAAACAACTATGGGCAGAGAAGAGTCGACTGTTCCTTTACAAGGGGAAGTTGTGCCGCAGAATGGTTAACTCCCGGACGCATGAACTACTCTGGCAAGTAGTGGTGCCACGAAGAGACGCAGCCATGGTGATGGAGGCATACCACGACGGAGCTGGACACTTCGGGTGGAAGAAGCTGGAGTTCCTGCTGCGCGAGCGATTCCACTGGGTAGGCATGAGGGGAACCATTGAGAAGTGGTGCAGAGACTGTGGCCCGTGCAACCTGAGAAGGAAGGACCGTGCCAGCCAGAAGACTCCCCTGCAGTCCATCGTCACCCGGCAACCGTTGGAACTGGTAGCCTTGGATCATGTAAAACTGACCCCAAGCAGAAGTGGCTACGTCTACGCGTTAACCATCGTGGATCATTACTCCCGGTTCTTGGTTGTCGTCCCCGTCAAGGACTTAACGGCTCAAACAGCAGCTAGAGCCTTCCAGCAGCACTTTTGCCGTCCACACGGGTACCCGGACCAAGTGCTGACGGACCAGGGACCTGCCTTTGAAGCGGAGGTCTTCCAGGAATTCTGCAATCTGTATGGCTGCCGGAAGATAAGGACGACACCCTACCATCCGCAAACTAATGGACTTTGTGAGAAAATGAACCAGGTGGTAATGGATCTTTTAAAAACGTTGCCCCTGGAAGAACGCAGTCTGTGGCCTGAGAAGTTGCCCGATCTGGTGGACCTATACAACCACATCCCGGTAGGTTCCACCAACTGTACCCCGGCTTACCTAATGAGGGCAAGACCTGGTAAGTTACCTGTTGACCTGGAAATGGGAGTCCTGACACCCGAGGACACTTCACCAGAAACAGACTGGGACACGGAGAGGCAGCAGCAGTACCGGAGAGTACAGGAGAGCGTGGAGCGAAGTCTCTGTCAGGCTAGGGAAAGACAAGAGAAAACTTACAACCAGTATGCTCCCGCTGTTCCCCTGGTACCCGGAGAGCAGGTCTTGAAGAGGAAGAGACGGCTCCACAAGTTGGACGACCAGTGGGAAAAGGACCCGTACACCGTACTGCCCTCAAGCCACGAGAACCCGAAGGTTTGTACCATCAGTAAAGACGGAGGGGAAACCACAGCTATTGTATCCCGGGACCACCTGAAGAAGTGTCCCGAACAACTGAGGAACCCTGAAGAGGAACAAGAAGACCATCGACCCGTAGAGGAAAGGGAAGATATGGTTAGTACTGTGCTCGGGGACTTCCCTCGGTCTTGGACTCAAGTCAATGGTGCAGTTGTGGTACCCGTACTCACCTTCCTCCAACCAGCATCCCAAGCACCTACGGAGCAACAGGTAGAGCTGGAAGAACAGCCGGTCCAGGAGGCAGAAGACACCACACCCGCAGACCAGGAGGATCAACCCTCTGCTTGCAGTGAGCCTGCCATATCCCTAGTGAGCCAAAGAGCCGGTAGACAGCTGCCCAGTTTACCCTTGACAGCTCCTACACCCTGTAGTTCAGGGCTAGGCAGTCAGCTCCGTAGGTCCACTAGGGCCACTAGAGGCCAGTTACCCGCACGGTGGAGGATTTGAAGTGTATAAATTGTTTTATTTATGTTTACCTGTGTATTGTTGCTTGTGTATAATTTTGTGTTTCTAGTTATTTGTAGGAGTCCTTGGTGGATTTACCGGGAATCCTTGTACATAGTTGGAGCGTAACCCAGGACGGACTAAAGACTGTTAAGGACTCGGGGTAGGACAGACCCCTACCTGGTTACGTCTCCCTGTTTTGGTGAAATGGACACCTTGCTTTTCAAAACTGCACCCGGTTGCGGACACGCCGTGACCATCTTTATATGTTTTTCTTATTGTACTATTATTGTTTATACCTTGTTATGTTTTTTCTAAAATATGTTTAGTCCCGGAGTACTAAATTTCACTAGGGGGGAATGTGACACCCCAGGGGTCTGGTTGCCACAGTAATAGAGATATTACGTCTGAGAGCAGGTGGGAGGTCTCTTGGTCAGGGATCCTGTGCATGCCACACCTCCTGCCCAATCTTGGGAGGGGAAGAACTTCCCCTATATAAACCCGGGGCTGAAGCAGGGTTAGGAGTCAAGGAGAGTAGAGACAAGAGACAGTCATAGGAAGAAACAGCTGGAGCTCAGTGGGAGCAATACTACTACGAGTCAGGGGCTGGCAGCTGCAGAGCTCGCCCTGACTGAGAAGCTTTCTTACCGGACCCGGCGTCCGAGGCTGTGGGGACTAACTCTTACCCAGCAGCAGAAGCCGACCGGCAGGGGATTTCAGGTCCTCAGGCCCAGAAACCCGAAGGCACGGTCACACGTGTGGGACCAGCACCGCCATCGTGGAGCGGAAGCCAATAGAAGGCCCCGAGTCACCGGCCATACGGGTGAGCACCACACGGTACACTCAGGGACGTGGGCTACTTATATCCGCTTCTAGCAAGGTAGCCAGAAGAGTACAGTCAGTTTGGGAGGCCTACAACTCCGCCTGGCCAGGGGAGATCCCATCTGCTCAAGGACTGACCAGTACCCGTTCGCTAGCAAGTACTCCGGGAGGGTCTATCGTTGTTACCAGTAAAGACCCTGAATTACACCGCACCGTCTCTGAGTGGTTCCTGCTACCCCCATCTTCCACGTCGGCTGCCCTGAGGCCATACCCCTCCCGTTGGGGGTTATACTATCACGCTGCACAATTCTACACCGGCCTCAGCGGTCTGCCCTGCAGCGGCAGCTCCATAGCTGCAAATCAACGGGTGGCGTAGTCGACACTCAAATAACATCTATCAAGACTGCCACACACTGAGTCTGACCCCCTGGGCACGGACCGGGTCCCCGCCACTCGGAGACTACAACCCTCATCTGATCCGGTTCCGGGTAAGCCCCCGTGCGCGAGACGCTGCGCGACACAGCAGGCCCAGGGGCGCGTCACACACACACACATACACTGCACACACAACACATACTACACACATACATGCTGCACACACTGTACACACACACACACTGCACACACATGCTGCACACACACACACTACACTTCACACACACATGCTGCACACACACTGCACAAACACACTGCACACACATGCTGCACACACACGCTGCACACACACAACACACACATGCTGCACACACACTACACACACCACACACATGCTGCACACACTGCACACACACACTACACACACACATGCTGCACACACACTACACACACCACACACATGCTGCACACACTGCACACACACACTACACACACACATGCTGCACACACACTACACACACCACACACATGCTGCACACACTGCACACACACACTACACACACACTTGCTGCACACACACAACACACACACACTGCACACACACATGCTGCACACACACACATGCACTGCACACACACTGCACACACACACTACACACACTTGCTGCACACACACAACACACACACACTGCACACACACACTACACACACACATGCTGCACACACACACATGCACTGCACACACATGCTGCACACACACAACACACATACATGCTGCACACACTACACACACACATACTGCACACACATGCTGCACACACACACACACTACACTTCACACACACTTCACACACACATGCTGCACACACACACTGCACAAACACACTGCACACACATGCTGCACACACACACTGCACACACATGCTGCACACACACTACACACACACATGCTGCACACACACAACACACACACATGCTGCACACACTGCACACACTGCACACACGCACACGCTGCACACACATGGCTGCACACACACACACTACACTTCACACACACATGCTGCACACACACTGCACACACACACTGCACAAACACACTGCACACACTGCAGACACATACTGCACACACATGCTGCACTCACACTGCACACACATGCTGCACACACATGCTGCACTCACACTGCACACACACACTGTACAAACACACTGCACACACACTGCACACACATGCTGCACACACACGCACTGCACACACACACTGCACACACATGCTGCACACACATTGCACGCACATACTGCACACACACACTGTACAAACACACTGCACACACACTGCACACACACAGTGCACACACATGCTGCACACACACAGTGCACACACACTGCACACACACTGCAGACACATGCTGTACAGCAGGATGTAGATCTAAGTGTTGGGGAGTGAATACAGAGCGCTGGGTGTATAGTGATTGATGACTATCCCGGATGCAGGAAGGATATAAGTTCATTTTTTCCCTGTAGCCGCTGCTCCAGTAATCCGGCTATAAAAAATGTAAGAGCTATTTACCTGCACATTACCCCTATATCTGCAAATTAAATAGCATTTCTGGACATGATAGGTTCCCTTTAACAGGAATTTGTCACCAGGTTTTTGCCACCTGATCTGAAAGCAGCATAATGTAGAGGTAGAGACCCTGATTCCAGCGATGTGTCACTTACTGGGCTGCTTGCTGCAGTTTTGATAAAATCGCTATTTTATCAGCAGGAAATTATCACTAGAGAACTAGTAAACCTGCTGCTATGTAGTCCAACCCTCTTCTACCTCTGATTTGCAGCTTTCTGCCTATGCACAGTGCACACAAAAGCTGCCAATCAGTGGTGTGGGCGGAATTATACAGAGCACAACTTTTGGAGAACTGGTAGATCTAAGCAGGGATTTTATTAAAATTACACTAAGCAGTACAGTAAGTTACACATTGTTGGAATCAGGGTTTCTGCCCCTACATAATACTGCTCCCATATGCATTAGAAAAACCTGATGACAGATTCCCTTTAAGGGAACTTTTAAGGCAAAGCTGATATCCTTTGTTATGCCTGATGCGTCAGTACATGACTGAAGGATTTAAAGATCTCCGAAGGTAGAAACTCCTGTGTGTGTTCATCCCCCTGAGATCTACACTAAGTAATCACATTAGGGAAATCTATCAAAACTTGGAAAAGTATAGTAGCGCATGTATTTATTTCCTGGACATGGCTGCTTATGGATGTGCGTCTTCATTTCCACCTCCATTTGGATCCATTTTCTTCATGCCGTTGGGTTTTAGGTTTTGCTAATTTGGGAGCAAGGACTCTCAAAGTGATTGAGGGGCACAGAACTTCTAACCTATATATATATATATATATATATATATATATATATATATATATATATATATTGGTAAGTTACCTATGTTATTGTTTACTAAACTATTTCTAAAACTTATTCCTAAAGCGGCCACCACTAGAGGGAGCCGAGGAGCACACTGAATACTGCTTTATCATTGATTACAATGTATGTACAGTATGCAGTAAAATTCTAAACTTCGGGATTCAGAATCTTATCATTTAAATTTACTTTTTTTTTTTTTTGCAGCTTTTCAGTTCAACATCACAAAAACAGAGCAGCAATCTTTAAAAAGAGATACTAAAAATGACCCGAGCAGGACCAGTCTTGTCTGCAGTATCCCACACACCCTGATGCTAATGCCTGGTGCCACCGTTTTTGAGCCTGGAGCATCACAGGAGAGAAGAGCAGCACAGTCATGACGATTGTCCTCCTCTCCGTTGCTTACTAACGGTGCTTGTAGGGGAACAAAAACTTGGGCCCTCTCTCAACAAACCCCACATAGGTCAAATTGAACCTTATATGTTTTTTGTTTGTAACTTTTCAGCACCAAAATGGTTAATTTTTGGACACTTTTCATGGGCAGAAGGAAGATGGGTGAGGTTGACTGAAGGTGTCAGACATGATGCTCCTTAATGATGGATTCACAAGTCATTGTTTCCAGGGGTGTTCTGCTAATAGGGAGATTAGTGTCCATCTGATGGAGAACTGTGGAAATGGCCAGAGACAGTGCGCTAAAGCCCCGGGCAACAAACACTTATCCTCTTTGCAGGTAATTAGCAGTAACTTTGCCGGCAGCAGACACATTACCAAAGAAAAATGTGAAAATAAACAATCGACACAAAGGAACTAACTTGTAACAAACTATCAGACTGATATGGTAAGTGTATGGGGGGCTCCTGTCTGTTCACCTGACGGATTGCAGAAGGCTCAGGACTTTTGACAGTAAATGTAATAAACAAGGGGTGAAAGTATTGAGCAATGGATGTAGTTAGAGTTACCTGAAAAAACATTAATTACCTGTTATCCTGACCATGAATGCAGCGTTAAGGGCTCATTCAGACATCCGTCCTTCGTGCATCAGTTCTATCCATTTTGCACTCATACCTAATACAGTCTTTGGGGCTGTTCACATGTACAATTTTTTGTTGGACCAAATTGCGTAGACTCGTCTGATATTGATCTGGGGGTCGTATCAAAATCGGCAATGTAAGTCTATGGGCCGCCATAGACTAATGTTGGCTGAACCCGCCGATATCGACAGGTTCAACCGACAGTCTAATATGTATTTGGACTCTGGCTGACTGATGTCAATCGGTCATGTCCGATTTCAGTCTGCTGATCGTATTGTTACATAGTTATGTAGGTTGAATAAAGACCCCGGTCCATCAAGTTCAACCTTTCTCCACCAATTGAACATTTTTTCACTAAATTAACTGTAACCCACAATCTTATGTGTATCGAGGAAATCGTCCAGCCCTTTTTTGAAAGCTGTTATAGTGTCGGCCATTCCTACCTCTTGTGGTTGACATTCCACAGTCCAACTGCTCTGATTTTAAAGAACCCTTTTTCTGTTTAGGTGCCGGAATCACCTTTCTTCCACCCGTAATGAGTGCCCCCTGGTCCTTAATATGGTCTTTGGAAGGAATAAGTCATGTGCCGTCCTTTGTACTGACCACACATATATTTATACATATAAATGAGACCTCCTCTGAAGGTCTCTTTTTTCTAAGCTAAACAAGCCCAACTTTTCCAACCTCTCATCATATGAGAGGCCTCCATCCCTTGTAATAATCTAGTTGCCGCCTTTGAACTGACTCTAACTTCTGAATATCCTTTTTAAAATGTGGATCCCAAAACTGGATCTCATATTCCAGATGTGGCCTCACCAGTGATCTATAAAGGGGTAACAGTACGTTGGGATCACAGGATTTTATTTCTCTTTTTATACATCCTAAAATCTTGTTTGCTTTTGTGGCAGCTGCTTGACATTGAGTGCTGCTGCTCAGCTTACTTGTACCCAGAATCCCCAAGTCCTCCTCCTGTTCTGTAGTCCAGAGTATACTCCCATATAATGTGTATGCAGCAATAGGATTATTCCATACTAGGTGCATTACTTTACACTTATCAACATTAAACCTCATCTGCCAAGTGTTTGCCCATTCAGTCATCTTATCCAGATCGTTCTGCAATATCGTAATGTCAAGATCAGATTTTAATATCCTACATAGTTTGGTGTCGTCAGCAAAAACTGACACTTTACTCTCAATCCCATCCCCAAGGTCATTAATAAAGAGGTTAAAGAGATTCAGTCCTAGCACAGATCCCTGCGGTCCCCACTGCTGACTATATCCTATTTAGAGTATGTACAATTTATCACGACTCTTTGTTTCCTATCATTTAGCCAATTCCTTACCCATCTGCATATACTGTAGTTCCCCCAAGTCCTTGCTCCTGTAGCTTCAGTATAAGGCTGTTATGTGGTACAGGATCAAATGCCTTCGCAAAGTCCAGATAAATCACATCAGCCGCATTACCAGCATCCAGATTTGCACTTACCTCCTCATAGAACCCCAACATGTTGGTTAGCCACGATCTATTCTTCATGAATCCGTGCTGATTATCATTTATTATATTATTCTCTGCGATATACACTACCGATCAAAAGTTTGGGGTCACCCAGACAATTTTGTTTTTTCCATGAAAACTTGAAAACTCATACTTTTATTTATCAAATGAGTTGCAAAATGAATAGAAAATATAGTAGATTGGCTTGATGGGCACTTTTTGCGTACCATACGGTCAAGCTGCTCCCACAACAGCTCAATGGGGTTGAGATCTGGTGACTGCGCTGGCCACTCCATTATAGATAGAATACCAGCTGCCTGCTTCTTCCCTAAATAGTTCATGCATAATTTGGAGGTGTGCTTTGGGTCATTGTCCTGTTGTAGGATGAAATTGGCTCCAATCAAGGACTGTCCACAGGGTATGGAACGGCATTGCAAAATGGAGTGATAGCCTTCCTTATTCAAAACCACATTTACCCTGTACAAATCTCCCACTTTACCAGCACCAAAGCAACCCCAGACCATCACATTACCTCCACCATGCTTGACAGATGGCGTCAGGCACTCTTCCAGCATCTTTTCAGTTGTTCTGCGTCTCACAAATGTTCTTCTGTGTGATCCAAACACCTCAAACTTTGATTCGTCTGTCCATAAAACTTTTTTCCAATCTTCATCTGTCCAATGTCTGTGTTCTTTTGCCCATATTAATCTTTTCCTTTTATTAGCCAGTCTCAGATATGGCTTTTTCTTTGCCACTTTGTCCTGAAGGCCAGCATCCCGGAGTCGCCTCTTCACTGTAGACGTTGCTATTTAATGAAGCTGCCAGTTGAGGAGCTGTGAGGCGTCGATTTCTCACACTAGAGACTCTAATGTCCTTGTCTTGTTGCTCAGTTGTGCAGCGGGGTCTCCCACTTCTCTTTCTACTCTGGTTAGAGCCTGTTTGTGCTCTCCTCTGAGGGGAGTAGTACACACCGTTGTAGGAAATCTTCAGTTTCTTGGCAATTTCTCGCATGGAATAGCCTTCATTTCTAAGAACAAGAATAGACTGTCGAGTTTCACATGAAAGTTCTCTTTTTAAGGCCATTTTGAGAATTTCATAGAACAAACAAATGTAATGCTCCAGATTCTCAACTAGCTCAAAGGAAGGTCAATTTTATAGCTTCTCAAATCAGCCAAACCGTTTTCAGCTGGGCTAACATATTGTGCAAGGGTTTTGTAGGGTTTTCTAAACATCCATTAGCCTTCTTACACAGTTAGCAAACACAATGTACCATTAAAACACTGGAGTGGTGGTTGTTGGAAATGGGCCTCTATACGCCTATGTAGATATTGCAAAAAAAACAAAGACGTTTGCAGCTAGAATAGTCATTTACCACATTAACCATGTATAGAGTGTATTTCTGATTCATTTAATGTTAGCTTCATTGAAAAAAAATGTGCTTTTCTTTCAAAAATAATGAAATTTCTAAATGACCCCATACTTTTGAACGGTAGTATAACTCTGCAGGTCATCTCTTATGATGCCCTCAAAAACTTTGTACACTACTGATGTCAGACTTACCGGACGGTAGTTACCTGGATCCACCTTCTTACCTTTCTTAGATATCGGTACCACATCGCCCTCCTCCAATCATGTGGCACTACTCGTGTTACCAGAGAATCTCCCTGAGATAAGTCACCGTCCAACATGTCAGGCGGCGGCTTTCTCATAGAGAACACAGGAGCGCTCGGCCGAGCGAGCAGTACTGTGTATGGGAGAGTCGGCTGAGATGGTTTTTAGCTTAATTATCAGCAGACTGCGATCTTACTGTGTGGCCAGTCTATGTGTTCATGGAAAAATAGGACAGCACTCGGATGCCACCTGAGAGCTATCTGTTTTTCACGGACTGTTAGGAAAAGATTGAGAAACTTTTTTTTCTCTTGTCCGAGAAAAAATGATGAAACTCAGACCAAACTTGGATGAAAATCTGATGAAACTCTGAGAAAAATCGCTGATGAAACTAAGACCATTTTTCTTGTGAGAGAAACAAAAAAGCATTTGAATGAGCCCATAGAACAGGGGTTGGGAACATCAGGCCTTCCTCCGACCCCGAGCAGATTCCCGGGGGCTACAGTACTAGACCAGCAGCTGCGTTTTGACAACTGCCTGCCCTTTCATTTCTTCCTGCTCTGCAAGCATACAGCATTCACTACTGAACGCTACATACGCATGCAATGGAATATTATGTCCTCATGGTGGCCAGTGCCAGTGTCTGTATGTACTCTGTGGGTGGAGTTACAGCGTGATGTGCTTCCATCCCACAGGGGAAGACAGCAGCGGCATCCCCAGCATCTTCTATGACGTCTATGTGACAGCCCCACATCTATTGTGATGTATGTACCGCAGCCCCATGTCTCCTGTGATGTATGTACTTCAGTGCCGGTGTATCTCATGTGATGTATATACTCCAGCCGCGATGTCTCCTTTGTGATGTATACAACAGTCTCGGTGTCTCCTATGTGATGTGTATACAACAGGCTCAGTATGTCCCATATGATGTATATATGTGGCGCCTCTGAGGGTTCGGTCGCCACAGAGGTACTGCACCTCACACAGAGGTGTGGTGTCTACCTTTCTCTCAGGTAAGGAGGGAGTCCTGCACGGTACCCCAACACCTACATCCAACACTACACTGCCCCAGGCCAGCAGGAGGGGCAAGACGCAATGTAGTTTTCTGCTGAGCCCTGACCCTTACTGGGGTGAGGGGAACCCAAAGTTAGGGGGAACCAGTAGTGGGTGTGGGTGGAGGAAGTAGTTTAGGGGAGCACTCATACAGTAAAGATATAAAATAGGGAAGCCATTTTAGGGTAGCAGTCTAGTAGTTGGAGTACAGTTAGGGAGCAGAGTCTCTGTAGGAGCTCTGCTCCGCTACAAGGGCCCAGGACAGAGGCCCAGGAGGGGAGCAGGGAGTAAGCTCCGTTCTTCAGAAGGGATCCTAGGGGGTATGGCGAGTGCAGGCAGCACCCGTACACCCCGAACCTGCCAGGTGTCAGGAGGATCTAGGCCGCAAGAAGGGGACCGGCCCCTGGCCCAGTCGTGCAGCTTCAAGCCTCGGCTGGAAAAACCGGAGGCTTCTGACTTCTATAGCAGGAGCCACACTCTCACTTCAATCCAAGTAAGGTCAAGCAGGTCTGTGCAACTCCGACGGACAGGGGAGACTTTGCAGCACCCGAATACGATTCACAGTGAGAAGCGCAGGGCAGGAGGGAGTAAAGACCCAGCGTGAAGTCGGTCTAGGAAGGTACATATGAAAGTGGGGTTCTGCCAGGTACACCCAAGCTGCCTGAGGAAGGACTAAACCTCTGCCCGGTGAACGCAGTGCGACGCGGGAGGCTTGCACCAGTACTGTGCACCTGAGGAACTTGAAGAGAACTGTGAGTAAACTCGGATGACTGCACTGAACTGCCTCCGCTCCTTCATTTCGCCGGTACCTTTTCCCTCCCTGCACTACAACGCCCAGCGCACCTCCTCCATTTTCTCCTACACTGCCCTGAGGCCTGCTCCACCTGTGGGGAGCCGTCCCATCTTAAGCTGCCCTATCATCTGCCTCAGAGGACTGCCGCAGCGCTGGTGATCCTCACCAGACACCACAGGTGGCGTCACGACAATAATCCCCTAATAATATTTCCCCCTTTCTTGAGTGACCGCCCTGGGCCACGGACCGGGCCAGCCACCGTGATATCCCCTGCAAGCAGCCAGAGGCCCGGCTGCCGAGTACCCCATGGCCCTGGGGGCGCGTCATATACAGCAGTCTCGGTTTCTCCTATGTGATGTATATTCAGCAGTCTCGGTGTCTCCTATGTGATGTATATACAGCAGTCTTGATGTCTTCTATGTGATGTATGTACAGAGGTCTCAGTGTCTCCTATGTGATGTATATACAGCAGTCTCGGTGTCTCCTATGTAATGTATATACAGCAGTTTCTGTGTTTCCTATGTGATGTATTTATGCCATTCTCAGTGTCTCCTATGTGATGTATATACAGCAGTCTCTGTATCTCCTATGTGATATATACAATAGTCTTGCTGGCTCCTGTGATGTGTATACAGCTATCTTGGTGCACCCATATGTGATGTATATACAGCAGTCTTGGTGTTTCCTATGTAGTGCATGTACAACAGTCTCGGTGTCTCCTATGTGATGTACATACAGCAGTCTCGGTGTCTCCTATGTGCTGTATATACAACAGTCTCGGTATCTCTTATGTGATGTATATACTGCAGGCCTCCCACTGCTTGAGTTCTATGAATGAGCAGTGATGTATTTCCCACTGTGAGGAGACCTGCAGTGTAATATACATCTGTATTTGATACGAATTACTACTGTGAGTTCTTTACAGAACTTATTGCAAAGAGTCACCTGCACTCCAGACCGACGCAAATCTGGAAAATCATCTGTACCGTGTATCTGCAAATCACAGACAAGTTGCGCAGAAGTTTTTGGTTGCACAACTTGCCTGACACATGTCGTCTTGTAGCCCCACCTATTTACTGGGACGTGTCACCGTATAACTGGGCATATTTTCTATTTTTAATGCCTGCCATATTGGTTGACATCCAGTTTTCTTAGGCACAGATTAAACTCTATTAGAAAAGTTGATATAACTTTTTTTCGATTTTTTTACTGAGTAAATGGAGGCGGGGGGGTCCAAAACTGGATATCAACTACAGATCTGGTCATAATTCTTTTGAATAGGGTATGAGTGAGTTTGCAATGGATAATAATGGTCTGTTCCCATCAAGTACTGGATAAGTGACTGGTGGAGGGTTCGGTCAAGTCGGTGGTCACCATGACTGGTCCATCATTTTGAGCCAACATTTATTGCAGATATGTAGCATGATGGGAGATGCTGAGTCAACAGTCGCACTCCTGCATGGCGCCTGAGGGGCAGAAATACCATTGGTGCAATCTGTGCAGCTGTACAGGGGCCCAAGAGGTGTGGGGGCCCATTTCCACCTCCAAAACAGGTGGAATTGTGTATTATGAGGATCTATTGGACTGCAAAGGGCCCATATACTGTTCTAGCACAGGAGCCCTTTTCTATCTGTGTCCACCAACAGGTCGCGGTGCACCTTACCATCTAAGTAGAAACCAGTATTATAAATGGCACATGGTAAGTGCGACCCATAAGCTTCAAGTCGAACCTTTGCCAAGTTATCCTTGTTCTAACAAGAGGTTACACTACATTTTGCCACATGCAGTATTTATGTCTAGTGATGTATCATACATGGTGACATCATAGTGTGGTACGCATGATGTCACTGCCTGGATAGCACTGGAAGGGCTCCGGATGAAACTGTGCCTTATGTGACTCTTATAGTTACATGGTGTCAGTAGAAAGATTCCAGTAATCTCAGGTCAGATGTCGCCATGACATGACCTTCACGCCAAAATCCTGAGCAGGAAACTTCTGATGAGGTGGATAAAGGACGGAACTGGTCACGCCTGTACAGAGCAATAAGTCAGTGACTCAGAAGAGGAGATTCCTGGTAAAGCGATTCATGGACCAGAAAGTGAGGAGTCAATAGGCAATGTTCTCATTACATGATGGTTCTTCTTTGTCCTTTGTCATTTCATTGGGGTGACTATACCTTCTATTGAGGTATCATATAGTGCCCAAATAATAGGATCATACAGTGTCTCAACGCAATCTGATCAAAAAATAAGGCCATCAAGGCATGAGGTGCCTCCTTTTCTTTGGACAGGTCAATGGCAGGAATAGATGGAAGAGTTTCTACCGAGCGGTAGTTTATACCTAAGCATTTGTAAACTTGACTGTTTCTCTTCTCTGTGTCCCTGTGTCCCCCACCGGACTCCTGGCGTCCTCTTCCAGAAAAGGACATCAAGTGACTGCAGCTGCCAATCAATGACAGGAAGAGACGTTCTCCTACTTTTATAGTCTGCAGGCTCCAGGTCAACCAGAGGACTCCTTAAAAAAAAGTTTTCCAGCTTTACAAAATGAATAGTCAATCCTTAGGACAGGGCATAAATATGAGATCAATGGGGGTTAGAATCTCGGCTAATAGAAGGGGCTGCACCCAGTGGCGTAACTAGATACAAAATTTGGACCTGGGCCCCCACCTGAATGTTCCTCAAATGTATGGGATCTCTCATGTAACAATGCCCCCCATCCTGTAATGATGTCCCCGATCCTGGCCCCTTCCTGTAATAATGTCCCACATCCTGGCCCCTTCTTGTAACAATGTCCCTCATCCCCTCATCCTGTGCCCCTTTCTTATAATAATGTCCCCCATCCTGGCCCCTTCCTTTAATAATGTCATCCATTCTGGCCCCTTCATGTAATAATGTTCTCCATCTTGGGCACCTTCCAGTAATAATTTCCCCCATCCTGGTATAATGTCTCCATCTTGGGCCCCTTCCTGTTATAATGTCTGTCTTTTCTGATATAATGTACTCCATCCTGGGCGTCTTCCAGTAATAATGTCTCCTTTTCCTGATATAACACCTCCCATCATGGGACCCTTTCAGTAATATATGCCTTCCCTCCTGGTATAATGTTTTTCATCCTGAGCCCCTTCCAGACGTCACTGCTATGTACTGTCATGGACTGGCACACCGATGTTAGCTGCTGGCCTCTGATTGGCCAGCAGTGTGTAGTGCAGTGTAGGGACCCGGGGGGTCTCTGCATCGCAATACATTTCAGCTGAATGTGTGTCTTCAGACAGAAGTCCAGCTGAAATAGCTGCTGGTGTTGGTGGCCCCCATCTCGCATGGACCCGGTCGTGGACGCATGCTCTCTGCGACCGCAATTGTTACATCCTGGCTTCCATTGTTTACCAGACGCAGCTCTGTACAATGACTGTGTCTGGTATTGCATCTCTTTCCTATGCACTTGAAAAGGACCGGGCATCTG
Source organism: Phyllobates terribilis (assembly GCF_046119375.1). NCBI lineage: Eukaryota > Metazoa > Chordata > Amphibia > Anura > Dendrobatidae > Phyllobates > Phyllobates terribilis. The sequence continues at coordinate 154,516,856 of NW_027362768.1, read as the reverse complement.
TAATACCAGGCACAGCCACTAGTGCAAGCAAGTATGGAGCTGTGACAAGTAAACGGTGGTGCTCAATAAACAGTGGCGCTCAATAAGCAGTGGCGCTCAGTAAACAGTGGCGCTCAGTAAGCAGTGGCGCTCAGTAAACAGTGGCGCTCAGTAAACAGTGGAGCTCAGTAAACTGTGGTGCTCAATAAGCAGTGGTACTCCATAAGCAGTGGTGCTCAATAAGCAGTGGCGCTCAGTAAGCAGTGGCACTCAGTAAACAGTGGCGCTCAATAAGCAGTGACGCTCAATAAGCAGTGGCGCTCAATAAGCAGTGGTGCTCAGTAAACAGTGGCGCTCAATAAGCAGTGGCGCTCAGTAAACAGTGGCGCTCAGTAAACAGTGGCACTCAATAAGCAGTGGCGCTCTATAAGCAGTGGTGCTCAATAAGCAGTGGTGCTCAATAAGCAGTGGCGCTCAATAAGCAGTGGCACTCCATAAGCAGTGGTGCTCAATAAGCAGTGGCGCTCAGTAAGCAGTGGCGCTCCATAAGCAGTGGTGCTCAATAAGCAGTGGCGCTCAGTAAGCAGTGGCGCTCAGTAAGCAGTGGCACTCAATAAGCAGTGGCGCTCAGTAAGCAGTGGCGCTCAGTAAACAGTGGCACTCAATAAGCAGTGGCGCTCAGTAAGCAGTGGCGCTCTATAAGCAGTGGTGCTCAATAAGCAGTGGCGCTCAATAAGCAGTGGCACTCCATAAGCAGTGGTGCTCAATAAGCAGTGGCGCTCAGTAAGCAGTGGCGCTCAGTAAGCAATGGCGCTCAATAAGCAGTGGCACTCCATAAGCAGTGGTGCTCAATAAGCAGTGGCGCTCAATAAGCAGTGGCGCTCAGTAAGCAATGGTGCTCAGTAAGCAGTGGCGCTCAATAAGCAGTGGCGCTCAGTAAGCAGTGGCGCTTAGTAAACAGTGGCACTCAATAAGCAGTGGTGCTTAACACCACCACTTAACAAAATTCCCAACTTTTCCCACCCATTTAACAGTAAAAAACAGTCAGCGCTCTGAGGACACACGGACGGCATCAGTGCGCGATCCGTTTTTTTTTTCACGGACCCATTGATTTGAATGGGCGACTTTGATCGATAACTCAATAACAGACAGGTCTCCATTTTTATTTTGTGGACTTTCAGTCTGAAAGAAAACCATGAGATTGTGAACAGCCCCATAGAGTCTAATGGGTTTGTGTTCCATCCATGAAAAACACGAATATAACACTTACGTGAAAAATGGAAGTATGAATGAGGCCTTACATCTGTTTATTTTGGTCTGTAATACTGGGCTAATGTTAATCTATGAGTGCATTCACATGGGCCTGATAGTTACACACAATTAGGATCACTACTTTCATGATTTATGCAGAGAAAATCCAACTGAAGTCCATAAAGAGCGTTCAAAATACAGATACATTGGTACGTAATTTGTTTTTTTAAGGCGCTGTCTTATGTAATCTGATATCCTGCCTAGAAGAGAGCACATCAGTATTAGGCTGCATTCACACATCCATTGGTGTTTTTATATTTATCAAAAGCAAAAACAGACCATTTCCCCCCCACGTGTTATTCTTATCTATTTTGCATGCTTCTTTTTTTCTCATCTGTTTTATAAAAATTGCAGGAGGTAAAAAAAATCTGTCTGAATTTTATTTTTTGTCCTGACACTTAGCACTGGATCAATTAAAAACAGACAAAAAAAAAATAGATGAAAAAAACAATGTCTTCTGTTTTCCTTCCGTTTTTCTCAGATTCCCATAGACTTGAATGTCCGAGTCTGATCCGCAAAAACGGATGAAAATAGGACTCAGTGATCTGTTAATAAATTGGATGTGTGAACGCGTTCCTGGATCTATAACACAATAATGTAATGCAATATGATATATAGATAGATAGATAGATAGATAGATAGATAGATAGATAGATAGATAGATAGATAGATAGATAGATAGAGAGATAGATAGATAGATAGATAGATAATAGATAGATAGATAGATAGATACATCCATATTACAGAGTGAGGCATCAATGCAGAATGCAAGCAATGATCAATGGACAACTCAATAATAACTTTCCAGGACTTGTACAAATAGCTTTATTTTCTCATGACAGCAATGGTGGCTAAACATAAACACATCCCCCTGATAACAGATGTAATTACCCAGGTATTTAGCCTCCTGCTTCACCAGCATATAAATAATACCCTAATTACCTGAAATACTAATTAACATTCCCGGAGGAGGAGCTGCTCATAAATCCAGTAATCCGGCTATCAGGAGTCAGGACCTCTCATCTATTAACCCACTAGATCTCTTCTCCTGATTTTAAATTCATTATAATATCTATCTATCTATATATCTATCTATCTATCTATCTATTTTTCTATCTATCTATCCATCTATATATATTTTTTTCTATCCATCTATCTATCATCTATCTATTTTTATATCTATTTTTCTATTTATCTATCTATCATTTATCTATTTATCTCATGTCTATTTTTCTTTCTTTATATCTATCTATCTATCTATCTATCTATCTATCTATCTATCTCATGTCTATCTACCATTTACCTATCTTTCAATCTTTCTGATATAAGTTATAGGGTGTACTATATAAAAGGATAGGATCATTATTAATAATCAATATTTACATAAATGTTTACATTGATTAGTTAATTTGAAAATAACGTTACATTTTTACATTTAATATATATATAATATATGTTTAAGAAAATATAAAATAAAACAACTAGATGTATTCTATTATGTTTTAGCTGACAGTATAATAATCAGATTTTTGAAAAAATATTTATTTGATTATTTGCAATATTTAAGTATAATAATAATAATAATAATAATAATAATAATAATCACATACAGTACTCTGTAATGTCTTTGTTGTCTGTATATGTTGGTGGTATATAAAATATCTAAATAAAAAAAATAATTATTAAAAAACATTTTTATTGCTTCAGTTGAAATGGAATTAAAATATACTAAAACGAACATACAATATACAAATTCTATAATACATATCCATGTAGCAGGCGCACAAATGGTCCAAACCTTGCACTTGCTTCTTGCTTTCACTACCCAGTATCTGCTGGATTAATTCCATGGATTCGTTACATTTTTCTATTTTTAATCTGCTGGCGATGTTAGTTGGCAGATTCCCAGATCGGACGATCACCCACCTGATTGCGGCAATCCTAGAATAAATGTTAGTTCTGCTACATATCATTTACTGCATGTAATAATTGCGCACACACAGGATCTTGTGCCACCTTATACATCGGAATACCGGTTTAGCAGACTCCTTGCACCCGACGTTTGGAATAAATGTGAATATCTTGTGCAGAAGGCATGCAGGTATTTGTAGTTCCTCAACAAGGTTAGTAGCAGCTGGTGCTCAGGGACAGGGTGCAGTCCCAGGACTGGGGCCATCTGGGGGGCTGGCCGGGGTGGGCATTGTCATTAGTGGCTTTGACTTTGTGTTGGAGCATTGGGAGGTGCCAGGATTTTTTTTCTCAGTGATATATAAGACAGGTCGGAGGAGGGAGAGCAGCACCTGGTCTGTCTGCAGAGAACCCAGATGACATTTACTGAGGGGAATCAGAGAGGGTTTTGTTTATGAATTTGGCAAATTTCTCCTACTATTCAGGCATGTGCACCATGACTGTGGACTCTCAGCCTTCCCCCAATGAGGCTTCCAGCCCTATGGGGAGTTCCCCCAACCTGTCCATGGAGTCACCCGGCTCAGCCAGGGTCAAGGAAGGAGTTTCCATCAAGTCTGAGCCCAAAGGGAGTTGCAGTCCCATGGAGGAGAACAATTCTGGTCAACATGAGGAACACACCCAAACTTCTGGTGGAAGGAGAAGGAAACGTCCAGTCCAAAGGGGGAAACCACCTTACAGCTACATAGCCCTGATTGCAATGGCCATAGCCAACTCTCCAGAGAGGAAGCTCACCTTGGGTGGGATCTACAAGTTCATCATGGAAAGGTTCCCCTTCTACAGAGAAAACTCCAAGAAATGGCAAAATTCCATCAGACACAACTTGACTCTCAATGACTGCTTTGTGAAAATCCCCAGAGAACCTGGACATCCTGGTAAAGGAAACTATTGGACCTTAGACCCTGCAGCAGAAGACATGTTTGACAATGGCAGCTTCTTAAGGAGAAGGAAGAGGTTCAAGAGGACAGATATCACTACTTACCCTGGATACATGCAGAACAGCAGTGCTTTTACTCCCACCCCAACTGGGAGACCATCATTTCCCAACAGCCTGTATTCAAGTGTGGGATCTGGGTACAACCACCAGATGCACCCAACATCCCACCATCACCACCCAGCCATGGTCCACCACTACCAAGCTCCTGCTGGATCAGCCCAAGGTCAGCACAGAATGTTCAGCATAGACAGCCTGATAAACCAGCAGTCCATGATGCAGCCATCTCCAGGAGCTGAACTCAACCATCACTCCCTTGGGTTGAATGGGGACCTTGAGAACATGGGGACCAGCTGCTCTGTAGGGGACCTCTCCTGTTTCCAGACTCAGTCAGTCAGTCCCACTGGTGTAGGGTCTCTAATGAACAGATCCAATAACCCAATGTCTTCTAACCTGACCTATTCCTACTCCTCTTCTCCACCTCACAT